>NC_057820.1:5005000-10005000 GCF_910594005.1 Cervus elaphus | reverse complement strand
CTTTGTTGGCAAAGTAATGTCTCTGCTTTTTAATATGCTGTCTAGGTTGGTCATAGCTTTTCTTCCAAGGAGCAAGTGTCTTTTAATTTCATGGCTGCAGTCAACATCTGTAGTGATTTTGGAGGCCCCCCTCAAAAAAAAAAAAAACAACTCTCACTGTTTCGATTGTTTCCCCATCTATTTGCCATGAAGTCATGGGACCAGATGCCATGATCTTAGTTTTCTGAATGTTGAGTTTTAAGCCAGCTTTTTCACTCTCCTCTTTCATGTTCATCAAGAGGTTCTTTAGTTCTTCTTCACTTTCTGCCATAAAATTCTGTAGAACTAAATTAAAGATGTTAGCATTCCTCATTCCAGAGAAGATCAAAGTTTGATAACCTCAATAAACTCATCAAGAGACTACTTGAGGCTAGACTAAGGGACCACAGACCTGCATACACCATGATCCTTATCAATAACCCCATCCTTGAACTATTGCTATAAAACTCTTTACCAAATCCTCCCCAGTAGGGATGCACAGCCTTTGAGGCATAAGCCTGCTGTGCCCCATCTTTACCTGGCAAAGCAATAAAGCTGTGCTTTTCTACTTTACCCAAAACTCTGCCTTTGAAGTTTTATTCAGCACTATTGCACAGAGGCTGAGCATCCAGGAGGACAATTAGAACAGTCTTTACAGTAATCTACTGAGAGATGATGGTGAGTCAGATCAAAGTCAGTAGTGAAGAAGTGGAATGGCAGAGTTCTGGGTATGTTTAGAGTATAGTGCCGAAAAGAATTCCTTGAGAACTGAATATAGGGTGAGAAATGTGAGTCAGTGGTGATGCTAAAGGCTTTGGTCTGAGCATCTGGAAGTAAGAGATTATCATCATCTGAAGTGGGCAAGGTGACGGGTAAAGCAGATCTGGGGATAATCCCTGGCCTTTTTCCTTCTGCATCATTTATAAGCAGTCATAATCCACAAAAATAAGAAAACTAATAACCACAAGGGCTTCCCAGGTGGCTCAGTGGTAAAGAATCCACCTACCAGTACAGAATATCCCTGGGTCAGGAAGATTCCCTGGAGAAAGAAATGGCAACCCACATCAGTATTCTTGCCTGGGAAATCCTATAGACAGAGGAGCCTGGGGGGTTACATTCCATGAGCTCTCAATGAGTCAGACATGACTTATCAACTTAACAACAATAAACAACAACAATAACAAACTAATAAACTTATCTAACATTCATTTAAAGCATATTTTATTTATTTTCTTTGCTAAACACTTTATTTGAGTGACCTCATTTAGTGCTGATAATAAATCTTATAGTTTTTACTCTCTACATGTTTACAGATATGGAAACCTAAAGCCAGTGAGATTAAAAGAAAAAAAAAAAACTTGCTAAAGGTGACATAGGCATTTTATATCAAAGCTGGGACATAAATTCTAAAGTCAGCCTTTAAATTCTGAAGTCTGAGATCTTGACAGCTACAGTAAATAAATATGCATATATAATTCTCTTACATCTTTCTAAATTCCTTTTGCTATTGTTTTGGTTCATACTCCTTCACCATTCTTTGACAAAGCTAAAGCAATAGTCTCACATCTGACACCCCTTCCTCTAATTTTGCATTCTGCATATAATTAGTGATCTTCATAAAAACTTCTAAATTAATCGCATCATACCTTCAGTCAAATCCTTCAATGCTTCCACACTAGCTACAGAGTAGAATAAAACTGCCTTACCAATTTACCCAAACTTTATGGCAGACACAGTCAGTTGCGCATATAACAACCCTTCCCATCCTTGCAAGAGCACCTTCATTTTGGCGATGTTCCCAGGCCCATGGAACTAAGCTTGATCAGTTAATGACAACCATTGTTACTGCACCAGTAGTTACCTGTAACTAGTCTGGGGGTGACCAGGTAATCCTCTTCTTGTTAATGAAGCAAGAATAGGGTGGTTAAATAAAATACATGGTGCCCCATGAAACCCTAAATTCAGGTAAGTAACAAATTAATTTTTAGTATAAGGATACCCTGAATATTATACTAAACACTGTTTATAATTTATCATATTAAATTCATATTTAATTATCTTGCACTTTTATTTTCTAAATTTGGCAATTGTGAACAAAAGGAGAAATATACTGAAGGCTTATGGATATATCTTATCTCTGTTCCAAAATAAAGGAGAAATTGAAGAGAGTTGGTTTACTCCCACTTTTGCCCTTATGGGACATTTTTCTGGGGGCACTTTAATAATACTTGTTGCTATGGCAGCCAAATTGCAATAATGAAGGAGAAGCCAAGAGAATGTCAAACATTCGAACCCAGTGCCCTAATGTCTTTGAGCTATTGAACCAAATCTGAAACTACTTACTTCCAGACACTAATTAGAAGTCTCCGTTGCTTAAGACTCTATGAAGCTAGCTGTCTATCACTTGCCACCGGGTGGCATCTTAAATGATGAGGGCAGTTTATGATCTAGCCCCTCTTTGTTTCCTTGTCCCACTTTCACTTTTACCAACTTTGAGACTTCCAACTATGGGAGTGCACCTTCTAGTCTTTTCAAATTATTTTTAATCCCAGAACATATTAAGTTCACACACTTGGACTTTTATAAAAGATAAAAATATGTTTCCCTCCTCTGACATATATCTTGATCACTCTGATCATCTGCCACCTGCCACTCATTCTTTAAAAATTTAATCAAACATTTTAGTGTATTTATTTGCTTACAAACCTATTAACTCATTCAACACTTATTTAGGAAATGTATGCAATGGTTTGTTCTGTGTGATGCATGCTCAGAACAGAGCGGAAAATATAAACACTGTGATTACTCTCAGTAAGTTCACAGTCTGGTAGGGCACCCAGGCTTCAAAGAAATAATCATGCCAAGATTTATTGAAGCTCAATGGTGAAAAAAATTATTAAAACAGAAAAAGAGAGCATGTAAGAGAACAAATCAGGGTTAACTTAAAAGAAATTAGAGGAGGGGTCAATTAGAGTTTCTCGGAAGAAGGAGCATTTATGTACATTGGTTAAAGAGAGACAGAATTGCCACATGCCAAGGAATGTGGGCAGTGTCTTGAGATTAGACTTCTTTGTCTTGAGAATGGGCTTTGCAGGTGGCTCAGATCCACCTGCAATGCAAGAGATCTGAGTTCAATCCTTGGGTCACAGTGATCTCCTGGAAGGGAAGGGAATGGTTACCCACTCCAGTATTCTTGTCTGGAGAAGTCCGTGGACAGAGGAGCCTCACAGTCTACAGTCCATGGGGCTGCAAAGAGTCAGACATGACTGACTAACTAATATTTCCACTTTTCTTGAGACTTGAAAAGGCACAGAAGTGAAGTCTCATCTAGAACCTCCAGAAAGAGTAGAGTCTCACCAATACACTGACTTTAGCTTCCTGAGACCCGCTTCAAACTCCTGACACCCAGAGCTGTAAGATAATACAGTTGCACTGTTCTGAGTTTGTAGTAATTTGTCATAGCAGCATCTATGGCCATACTACCCTAAACACACTCTGTCTTTTCTGCAGAAATAGGAAACTATTATGCCTGGGTATCAGCCGAGTCCATCATATAAGAGTAACAGGAAGGACTACTGGGTAGAGCAGGGGAGTGTTGTACTTATCTGTAGGGCCCGAGGAATTTTTCATGAGGTTTAAAGCAGGCATGACATGATTGGAGTTCTGATTTAAAGGTCTATCCTATCTAATGGATGGAAAATGGATTAAAAGAGCATATAAGTGGATCCCAGTAGACCTGTTACAAAGGTAGTAGAGTGGTCCATGCCAGAAGTGATGCTGATAGGATAAAAGGGTGACAGTTGTAACAAAGTGCAGTGGTCAGACTGAGAGCTGTTTAAGGGCTATAGATACTGAATTTAGAGAATATGTGTGGATGTGTAGTATGTAGCATAGAAGGTATTATTTTTGACTACCCATGTGCTAGAGAAGACTCTTGAGAATCCCTTAGATTGCAAGGAGATCAAACCAGTCAATCCTAAATGAAGTCAGTCCTGAATATTCATTGGAAGGACTGATGCTAAAGCTGAATCACCCATAGTTTGGCCACCTGATGCAAAGAGCCAAGTCATTGGAAAAGACCCTAATGCTGGGAAGGACTGAAGGCAAAAGGAAAAGGTGGCGGCAGAGGATGAGATGGTTAGATAGCATCATGGACTCAATGGACATGAATTTGAACAAACTCCAGAAGATAGTGAAGAACAGGGAAGTCTAGCATGTTGTAGTCTATGGGGTCACAAAGATTCAGGCATGACTTAGTAACTGAACAACAATAATTTCTGTCTTGAACTAAAAGGAGGATGGAGTTATTATTTGTGGAAGGAGAGAAATCTGCTTAGGATCAAATGTGCCCTACAGGCTTAGGGGAGATAGTGAGATAAGTTCAATTAATTTTTATAAATTTGGGAAATACCCTAGGGGAAAATGTTCAGTGGGTACCTTTTAAGTAGGTCTGGACTTCAGGACAGCGTAAGTCTGGGTGCATAAGTTTGGCAAGCAGATGGGACTAGAGACTGACACCAAAAGTTTGCCTCTGTGCCCTGGTGCCAAATCAAATCTCAGAGTATTGGGAGAAGTAGAAGAAAATAGCTTTATTGCTTTGCCAGGCAAACGGGTCTGCTGTGGCTTCTGCCTTGAAATACTGTGTTCCTCAAGCTGGGAGTATCTGATTAGGAGTTTTATAGCAGTGGTTCAAGAGTGGAGTTGCTGACAATATTAGGGGATGTGGAGGGCAAGTTCAGTTCAGTCACTCAGTCATGTCCAACTCTTTGTGACCCCATGGGCTGCAGCATGCCTGGCTTCCTTGTCCATCACCAACTCCCAGAGTTTTCTCAAACTCATGTCCATCGAGTTGGACATGCCATCCAACCATCTCATCCTCTGCCGTCCCCTTCTCCTCCTGCCTTCAATCTTTCCCAGCATCAGGGTCTTTTCCAATGAGTCAGTTCTTCGCATCAGGTGGCCAAAGTATTGGAGCTTCAGCTTCATCATCAGTCCTTCAAATGAAAATTCAGGGTTGATTTCCTATAGGAGGGACTGGTTTGACCTCCTTGCTGTCCAAGAATAGTCATAATACATAAATAAATCCATATTTAGTCATGAATTTTTAGGAAGCATGTATTTCTTGACTGATAGCAAAAAGGAATTTGTTTGAGTTCATGTCCAGTTTTGGTATAATAAGATATTCAGCCACTATCAATAATTTTTTTTAATAATAACAAAGGAAGATTAAACAAGAATACTCTTGATTATGTGTGACTGCTTTCCTCTCCAAAGCTTCCTGCCTGGTCAGTTGAAGAAGAACTTGGGCTTTTGGGAAATTGTCCAATCCCAAAGGGAGGATTTGGGCATTATTCTCAGGAAAATACTTTCAGGAGAAAAATGAAGATTTATAAAGGTAAAAAGAAATCATGCATAAGTGGAACAATATTTTGAAAGATCTAGTTATAATTATTATTTTGTCAGAAATGTGTGAAGCTAACACTCAAAATATAGACATGTGCAAAATAGGATTCAGCAGAAGTGACTTGTCTTGTTCAAAATTTCAATGATACAAAGATTTATGTTTTATACAGGTGCTTCTACTTGGAGGCAACATGCAACAGATATTTTTGGAAATTCTTTACTTTTCAGATTTGTTTCTTTCCATTAAAAAAAAAACTTCATCTCTGAATTTGTTTTAGTTAGTGAACTATCTATCTTTCTAAGAGTAAGATTTACGTATTCCACTTGATTTGTAATAACTTTTCAAAACACAGCTATTGCAAATATGATGGTCCAGTAATACTTGATGTCCTTGGATGTAAGAAACATTTCCCTGATATATATCCTGTTTATTTTTGAAATTATTTTTCCAGACAAATTTTACATTATCTCCTTCAGGAGACCTTCAATGACTATAAAACCTGGAATAAGGTGTCTGTCACATCTCCCTATCTACTGCCCCTATGTTTTCATTGCAAATTGTGCTTTTGCTTATCACTGCATTTATACAAAATGTAATTCTCTTTTAAAATTGATAACCAACAAGACCCTACTGAATAACGCAGGGAAGTCTGCTCAACTTTATGTGGCAATCTGAATAGGAGGAGAGTTTGGAGGTGGATGATACGTATGTAGGTATGGCTGAGTCCCTCTGCTATACACCT
This sequence comes from Cervus elaphus, assembly GCF_910594005.1. Taxonomy (NCBI): domain Eukaryota; kingdom Metazoa; phylum Chordata; class Mammalia; order Artiodactyla; family Cervidae; genus Cervus; species Cervus elaphus. Next base: position 9,998,836 of record NC_057820.1, on the reverse strand, counting down.
GAAGCTATCACAGCACGTTAGTTGGCTAGCAGTTCAGTTCAGTTCAGTTGCTCAGTCATGTCTGACTCTTTGCGACCCCATGGACTGCAGCACTCCAAGGTTCCCTGTCCATCACCAACTCCCAGAGCCTACCCAAACTCATGTCCATCGCCATCGGTGATGCCATCCAACTATCTCGTCCTCTATCATCTCCTTCTCCTCCTGCCTTCAATCTTTCCTAGCATAAGGGTCTTTTCCAAGGAGTTGGTTCTTCAAATCAGGTGGCCAAAGTATTGGAGTTTCAGCATCAGTCCTTCCAATGAATATTCAGGACTGATTTCCTTTAGGACTGACTGGTTTGATCTCCTTGCAGTCCAAGGGACTCTCAAGAGTCTTCTCCAACAACCACAGTTGAAAAACATCAATTCTCCAGCACTCAGCTTTCTTTATAGTCCGACTCTTACATCCATACCTGACTACTAGAAAACCATAGCTTTAATTAGACGGACATTTGTTGGTAAAGTCAAGTCTCTGCTTTTTAATATTCTGTCTAGGTTGATCATAGCTTGTTTTCCAAGGAGCAAGTGTCTTTTAATTTCATGGCTGCCGTCACCATCTGAGTGATTTTGGAGCCCCCCAAAATAAAGTCTCTCACTGTTTCCAGTATTTTCCTATCTATTTGCCATGAAGTGATGGGACATATGACTGAGTCTCTCTACTGTCCACTTGAAGCTATCACAACGTTGTTAATTGGCTATAGTCCAATATAAAATAAAAGTTGAAAAAAATCTCTTGTATAACCCCATCTGATTTGTTATTTGCATTTTCACACAATTGTTGCATAAAAACCCCAAATACTCTTTAACATGCAGTAATAAACATCTATTTATCTCACAGTCTACAAGGTTTATCTGATGTGCACTGTGCTCATTCATGCATTTGTAGTCAGTTTCAGATAGGCTAGGAATCTATACCGATCCTGGCTAGAAAGTGACCATCTGTGAGCTCATTTGGGTGGCCTTTGCCTGGAAAACTGAGACACCTCAACTCTTTTCCTCATGTTTCATCTTCTAGTATGGGCAGACAGTCTCAGACATGTTTTCATGTCCCTGGTAGAAGGAGAACAATCGCAGTCAAGCAATGATCAAGTCTCTACTTGCTTTGTGTTTTTAAAGATTCTTTGGCCAAAAAATCATGGCTGAATCTAGTGTCAAGGGTAAAACAGACCCCATCCACAGGAATGGGAGGGGACATCAGGTCACATGGCAAAGGGCATGAATGCCAAGATAAGTGAGTACTTAACACGGTCGGTTCACTGCAGGTCTCTGTTAATGATGAGGTCAATAATGGTAAAGAATGTATTTAAGCACAGTATTTTTATCCAAACTACCTGGATAGTTAGTTAAATAACTAACTATAAATCCCAGCTTCTATATATAAAAGCTGTGCAATTTTGTATGCATTACTTTTCCCCTCTCTGTTTTGATTTTCTCATTTACAGAATGGTGATAGTATTATCCACTAATAGATTTATCATACAGAAGAAAAGTGTCATTACATGTAAATTTTTCAGAATATTTCATGGAAGAAAATACTTAATAAATTTAACTATTATTATTAGTAGTAGTAGCATTATTATTGCTTAGAATTAAGCCTCAAGAATTAATTTTGAATTAAACTTTGGATGCTATATAAGGAGTATTGGAGTGTGTATTAGAATAAAACTGGCTTGCATATCAAATTCTAATTTTAGTAGTTAAGCATAATGAAAGGTTAAATTCTGTTCGTAAAATAGTACAAGTGTTTCTAACCAAGAGTATCTTTCCTCTGTGCATCTCACCTGAGTCTAGCCAAAATAAGTGCTCAGGGAAAATTCATCCCAGTCTGTACAGGAGGTAATATTTCCACTTTAATATCTACAGTCTTGCAGACAGTGGTGATGTAGTAGACACTGTGATATGTGAGTATCCAAACCCTCATTTAGAAATTAAGAACCACATACCCAGCTTCTACAGGAGCTTTCAGTCAACAATCCTAAGCTTTTAGCCCTCTCTGGGGACCATCTCATCTGAAGAGAGCTGCTTCCTCTCTCTTGTGAGGCCAGCATCAAATGACTGACCAAAACAGGTATATGAAGGGCTGCCCTCCTATTTCAACATGGAGTAGTTCTTCAGTGTCATCCCATCTACTGAGTTGCTCATGGAGTTGACTAAGTCTTCCACGGAAACTGCATCACAAATTGATCTCTCCCTTCTCAGTTTTTCATTTGTCTTCCACCTCCACAGGTGTTGCCTTCAAGAAGACCTCCAATAATCCTCCTGAACCCCCATCTCCATCTCAGCATCAGCTTCCTGGAGAATCCCACCTGCAAAGGTTGTACGGAAACTCAGTGGACCTGAGTGAGAGTCTGGAGTCTACACAGTGTTATAAGCAATGAGTTTGAAACACAGTTTGTTTATTCATTTATCTGTTTTTGGTTTGCTTGTTTTAATCCACAATGTTCACCTCATCATGAAAAAGGTTCCTTGAAACAGCTTTTGCATATTAAACTTTTTTTTTGTTTGCTCCTGATTCCTTTTCCCTCATAGACACACAGTACCACTCTTCAGTATATTTTACATTCACAAAATGGTATGATCATGAATTTTCCATTTCTGATACTGTATTACTTTCCCCAATGCATTGTATTCAGGAACTGTCTCCTATACAGGTTGGTGACTGACTGTATTAAACTAGCAGACAAATGAGTATAGGGTTCTAACTCAGGAAACCTTTTTTTGTACCCTGAATAATTTGTTTTCTTTTTTTGAGATATAAAATTAGGCTTAGATACTGAAATCAAAACACTAAAATAATGACGGTCTAGAGGCTACCTCACATACAAGAAATCCTCAGTTATTGGAAAGGAGCAAAATTTTAGGAAATGAATTGGAAAGAGAGGATTGGTAGCAATGTCAGACTTACGAAAGTGAGGTAATGAAATAAAGAAGCACTTAAGTAAGAAATTATGCCAAACCACAAAAGGCATTTTGATGCTACTTGAGAATGCCATTTCATATTGACCTTTGCATTAGAAGATGTGATTGCTGACAGCCATCCTTGCAGTCCAAGGGACTCTCAAGTCTTCTCCAACACCACAATTCAAAAGCATCAATTTTTTGGTGCTCAGCTTTCTTTATAGTCCAGCTCTCATATCCATACATGACCACTGGAAAAACCATAGCCTTCAGTAGATGGACCTTTGTTGGCAAAGTAATGTCTCTATCTTTTAATATGCTGTCTAGGTTGGTCATAACTTTGCTTCCAAGGAGTAAGTGTCTTCTAATTTCATGGCTGCAGTCACCATCTGCAGTGATTTTGGAGCCCCCAAAAGTAAAGTCTGACACTATTTCCACTGTTTTCCCATCTATTTGCCATGAAGTGATGGGACCAGATGCCATGATCTTAGTTTTCTGAATATTGAGCTTTAAGCCAACTTTTTCACTCTCCTCTTTCACTTTCATCAAGAGGCTCTTTAGTTCTTCTTCACTTTCTGCCATAAGGGTGGTGTCATCTGCATATCTGAGGTTATTGATATTTCTCCCAGCAATCTTGATTCTAGCTTGTGCTTCTTCCAGCCCAGCATTTCTCATGATATACCCTGCATATAAGTTAAATAAGCAGGGTAACAATATACAGCTTTGACATACTGCTTTTCCTATTTGGAACCAGTCTATTGGTCCATGTCCAGTTCTAACTGTTGCTTCCTGACCTACATACAGGTTTCCCAAGAGGCAGGTCAGGTGGTCTGGTATTCCCATCTCTTTAAGAATTTTCCACAGTTTATTGTGATCCACACAGTCAAAGGCTTTGGCATAGTCAATAAAGCAGAAATAGTTGTTTTTCTGGAACTCTCTTGCTTTTTCGATGATCCAGCAGATGTTGGCAATTTGATCTCTGGTTCCTCTGCCTTTTCTAAGAACAGCTTGAACATCTGGAAGTTCATGGTTCACGCATTGCTGAAGCCTGGCTTGGAGAATTTTGAGCATTACTTTAGTAGTGTATGGGATGAGTGCAATTGTGCAGTAGTTTGAGAATTCTTTGGGATTGCCTTTCTTTGGGATTGGAATGAAAACTGACCTTTTCAGTCCTGTGGCCACTGCTGAGTTTTCCAAATTTGCTGAGATATTGAATGCAGCACTTTCACAGCATCATCTTTCAGGATTTGAAATAGCTCAACTGGAATTCCATCTCCTCCACTAGCTTTGCTCATAGTGATGCTTCCTAAGGCCCATTTGACTTCACATTCCAGGATGTCTGGCTCCAGGTGAGTGAGTGATCACACCATCTTGATTATCTGGGTCGTGAATATCTTTTTTGTACACTTCTTCTGTGTATTCCTGCCACCTCTTCTTAACATCTTCTGCTTCTGTTAGGTCCATACCATTTCTGTCCATTACTGAGCCCATCTTTGCATGTATAAGTCCCTTGTTCTTCTTGGGATACCCCTTTAGTTTTAGACTATTTGATCAATTTCTATTGAAAACTTCAATACTCAAATGAAATGTCAACATGTCTGAGAAAGGTTTTTCTTCCCCTTCCCGCCCTCCTTCTAAGCTGAGAGTTAATCCATCCTTCCCCTGTGCCACCTTACTTGTGACTGCTCTTTTACTGGCCACATTAAAAGATAAGAGTGATATCTTTGCTTAAGTGTCAGTTTTTTCCACTTATTTGGAAAACCTTTCTAAGTAATGGTTGTGGCATTTTTCCATTCTATCATTTTTATTCCTACAGCCTGGCAGAAAGAAAATGTTTATTAAAGGCTCAATGAATGAAATCTGGATTCTATTATTAAATTACATGTTAATTTAATACATGCTTCTGCTTAAATATAACATGTATATTATATATATGTTAATTACATGCTTCTGCTTAAATTTATAATATATTTTTATGTTAGTCCTCTTATCGCTACCTAGCATGTGTAAGCATGCACTGTACATGCATAATGAAAATTATGTTTTAGACATGAGTCCTGCTATTTATTTTAAAAGACAGGCTGACTGAGGATCAGAGGGGTTATTTTACTAAGTTTCCAGAATTCAGAGTCTTTGTATCCATTGCTAGATCCTGATTCTTCATAGCTATGCTCTTGTGCATTTCGCATAAATAGAATCTCTCACGATTCAGCCAGGATAAGCACCACACAGGCAAACGACCTCAATCCCACCAAATGACACAAGCTCCACTGGTCCAGGAGAGGAAGTAACTGTCAGTGGGTGTGGGAGTATATTTATCTTTTATTGTTTTGAAATAAGTTATTTCGCATTTAACAGTTTGTGTGTGTATTTGCCGCTCAGTTGTGTCCGCCTCTTTGCAATCCCATGGACAGAGGAGGATTTGTCCGTGGGATTCTCCAGGCAAGAATACTGGAGTGGGTAACCATTCCTTTCTGTAGGGGATCTTCCCAATCCAGGGACTGAAGCCGGGTCCCCTGCATTGGTGGTGCTAGTTGTAAAGAACCTGCCTGCCAATTCAAGAGACATAAGAGACACAGGTTCAATCCCTGGGTCAGGAAGAACCCCTGGAGGAGGGCACAGCAACCCACTCCAGTATTCTTGCCTGGAGAATCCCATGGACAGAGGAGCCTGATGGGCTACCATCCATAGGGTCGCAAAGAGTCAGACGCAACTGAAACAACTTACCACACATGCAATCCTGCAATGCAGGCAGATTCTCTACCAACTGAGCCATCAGGGAAGCCCATTTAACATCCTACAACAGTTCCACTTATCATCTCACAGCTCAGATGTTGAATAAATTTTAAATTGGGTTCTCTGCTGAAACAGTGTTGTCCAGCTTTCATTCTTATCTGGAGCCTCTGGAGAAGAATATGCTTCTATACTCACTAACTGTTGGCAGAATCTAGTTTCTTACAAATTTAAAATGAGAACCAGTGTTCTTGTTGACTCTTGGATGAGGCTCACCATCGGCTCCTAGAGATTACTCTCCAATATTTACCCCAGTATCAGCTCCTAGAGATTACTCTCCACTATTTACGCCAGTATTCCCTCCATCTTCAAAGTCAGCAGTGAAGACTCTCCTTCTTGTTGGACCCTCCACATCTGTCTTTTCTTTTCTCCTTGGTGGATTCCTGTCTCCTTGAAAATCTTATCTGATTAGTTTGGACCCACCAAGAATAATCTCTTTATCTTAAAGCCAACTAATTTGGGAACTTAATTACATCTGCAAAATCCGTCTAGGACCACTTACATTAGTGCTTGATTGAGTGACTGGGAGATGGTATGTACTCACTAGAGATTGGGAATCATGGGAAGCATCTTAGAATTCGACTTATGGAGTAATGCATCATTTTATGAAAATAGGATTTATATTTCCCTATTGATATCTTTCTACCATGGAACCTCTTACAGTGACCCATGATTTCTCAAAAATCCCTGACAGAATCTTCAGTTTTTATTAGGGCCGGATGGGGAGGTTAGATAATATAAACGAAGGCCTGCTTTGTCATCAGATTTTGCTATCAGACCATGACCAAAAATTGGGCTTCCCAGGTGGCACAGATGGTAAAGAATCCACCTGTCAATTCAAGAGACCCAAGAGACACAGTTTCAATCCTTGAGTCAGGAAGATCCCCTGGAGTAGGAAACGGCAACCCATTCCACTGTTTCTTGCCTGGAAAGTTTCATGGACTGAGGAGCCTGGCAAGCTACAGTCCATGGGGCTGCAAAGAATCAGACATGACTGAACATGCACACATACTCTATGACCAAAAATTAGCATTCTCTTTTGAATGGTAGACCAGAGTGCATAAAGAAGTGATAAGATTTTGATGATATGAAAAAAATAAGATCCTAAGTGGAGGAAATGTAGGTGTTTAGTCTTGACAAGTTAAAGTGAATTGGGTCTTTAGAGGGCATCATGGTGAAATTGAAAGAAAAAGCATGAATCAGTTCTTTAGATGGCATTGTGGTGAAACTAAGATAAGAAAACTAATCTCACCAACATTTGTTCCCCAATAACTTTCCCTAGTGATTCAGTGGTAAAGAATCTACCTGCCAAGGCAGGAGACAAAGGAGACAAGTGTTCGATCCTTGGGTCGTGAAGATCCCCTGGAGGATCTTGCCTGGGAAACCTAGTGGAGAGAGGAGCCTGGAAGCTACAGTTCATGGGATCAGAGTCCAACACGACAGAGCACATACACACACACAAATACACCTCTTGTTAATTCATAACCTTATTCCCACTGGGAGAAACACACTTTCTGGAGTCATTGAAATAAAGTGGAAACTGCAAAATTATGTCACATCTTCTTTCTTCCCACTCACCCTGGTATTGTTCAAAGAGTAACCTTACTTACAAGGAACAAGTCTTTCCCCAATCCATTGTGAAGCCAAAATCTATTGATATTTTCAAGTATGTTTACTTCCTACAACGTTAATATGTTGTAGTATGAATAAAATACAAGAGTTTGTGCATGTGAATTAATTAATTTAATCATTTTGAACCATTGCATAGATTTCAGAAGCAAGTTATCTTCTCATTTGCTTCATTATTTTGAATTATTCTTTTAGTCATCCTCTGATTACTTATATAGCTCTTTAGATATAAACTAACTTTTTTCCATTCACATTGCTTCCATCCCAGAAAGATACTGAAAATAACTTAGACAAGAATTACTAATGAAAAAAATTCTGATTTGGCTCAGCAGCATGGCAGCAAATGATCTTACAGAAATTTTCATGAAGAGTAAAGTGAAAAAAAAAATGCAAAAGTTATTTGTCTCCAACATGATGAGAATTCAAATTTAATGTGTATATCTATAGCTAATCCTTTGACATTGGATGCTAATTTGATAATACTTTTGTTCAATCTATTTAGGGACACCGATGAGTGAAAAAGTAGGTTCACTTAATTTGCACAAGATCAAAAAGGATAGATGCTTAGAAGCAATAATATGATTCTACCTTGAACTACTTAGAGTCTCATGAATATAGATCCACATATATATATATAAATACATATGAAATATTTATTATATAAAACATATGTGCATATGCACATATTTTATATCTTACTTATATAGCTGTATCTGTATCAAAATAGGCCAAATACCTCATCTAGCCAGACTCTGGTAGCAGCTTGAGTTGATTTGATGCCTAATTTTGGGGGAGAAACAATGACTGTTTAATGTAATTGTCTTATTTTCAGTTCCTCTATAAGAAGAGGCTAAGACAAAATTCCAAGTGCAAGCTGTTAATTTAGGAACTGAAGAAACCTTTAGTATCTGAGTATATAAACAAATGAAAGGGAAGACAGTTTTCAGAGTGCATTACCAGGTTAGCTTCACTGTGGGCGACTAACTATAGCTTAATCCTGCTAGTGTAGACCACGTACCTAGAGTTATCATACCTGAGGGTCAAGGGAATTAGGATATTTGTGTACAAAGTCCCATCAATGTATGAATGAGGGCTGCCTCATGGGATAAGATGGTGAAGTCCCCACAGACTCCAGAAACCAGAGGAAACTGGCAATGTGCGTATATGTATATACACATTTCCAGTAAAAAGGAGTTAAAAGAAGGAAATCACAAGGAGAGCGATGTGATTTTCTTCTTTGGACTCCCTTTAACTAGGACTCTTGGGGTCATTTTCGGCTGATTTGGATAAGGCAGAATTGTCTCTGTATCTTGAAATCTGATGAAGGAACCTTAGTTCCATCTGCAAACATCACGTGCAGCACTGTAATTAGCAAACACGATTCCAGAGGTTAGGGCATAGGCATATTTGAGGAGGCCATTTTTCTGCCTACCATGCAGGTTGAATTTTGTTCCTTTGTTTTGTTTGACTTTGTGTTTTCCTAAATGGGATGCCTATAGATGTTTTTCACGTATGTTATAATAAGCAGTATTCTCTGAATTGTAAAAGAGCTAATATAAATCATCACACTGGGACTTCTGATGTTAATATACAGGGTCTGCCAAGCAAGTTAGAATCATATCTTAAATAAATAAGAATTACTTAGCAAAAAAGAAAAAGAAATAGAAGAGCTGGCACTTGGAGGTCAGGTAGGCATTTGTGCTGAAGTGGTATGGGCACTGTTTGAGCAGGACACCAAGGTCAAGAAGTCCAAGAAAGTGAGTTCAATCCAACAGTATTATACAGTGAAAATGATCAGGAACTGGGAGAGCATTTCTGAAGGGCTATCAACAGGCTTATATCTATTGATAAGAGCTCAGAATCAAGACAGAAAAGAAGATTGACTGGCGACCAGAAAGGAGCACCCAGGGCTTTTGTGATGGTTGCCTGTCTCTTCTCCAGTGGGCAGGTGACATTTGAACAAGTATGGCTGGCACAGCAAAATAATTTTTAAAAGGTAGATGGGACTATGTCTTGCAATTTTATTCTACCCTGACCATTCTAGTCCACCCTCCTGGAAAGTAGATTGCCCTGATACTTTCCTTTTCCATGATCTCCTTTCACTTTCACGGATCCCGCACACACTAAATTAAATTTTCTCTCCATGACCAAAGCACATGGCACTTGCTCCTCTTATTGTCTCAGTTGTCCCTGTGTGCTTCTATCTTTGTCTCCCAGGGTGGTGGTCAAGCTCCTCAATGGCTAGAATATCTGTGTGAATCCTTTGGTCCCGTGTAAGATATGCCAGGGCACCTTCTGTCAGAACCCCTCTGCTCTCTTGCTCTCTGGTTGGGTAAAGAGTACAGAACAGCTTGTATAGAACTTCATTGTGGGTATTTCGCTCTGACATTGGGATGAGTCCCACCTCCTCTGATGTTTGCATATGTAGAGAGATTGGGCAGGTATTAAACAGATAGCTTAAGGACTCTGAGATTAGAGCCAGGTCTGACTGTCCAGGAGGGGATCATGTATTTTTTCTATTCATTATGCAAATATTATTACAAGTATTCTCTGATCTCACCAAGAACTGAGAATTTAAAATGTAAAAACAGCATTATAGGAGAGATTCAAACAGAGTCAACAAACACTTGAGTAGGGGCCAAGATAGAGGTGATTCAAAGTGGGTGGTGCATATTATAAGCATTTCAGAAGCTTGAATGTGTGGCTTTAATGGCTGCTTCTACATCTTGTCCAAGTAGTAAGCACTATTCAGCCCTTCACTGAGTCAGGAAACTCCCCTCACTGTCCACTTGAACTTATTAAGAAGTATTAAGATCAGAAACCTAACATTAGCTATGTGCAGGTCAAATATTCAAACATAACTAAGCTAAATCTTGCAGGCAAGAAAAAAATAGTAAAAAAAAAAAAAATTTTTTTAATGTTTCATCCTATACTTTCCTCTTCTCCACGTACTACTTTCAGTAATTTTTCATTCTTTGTGTTCAGCACAAACCTCTGACACTATCTTCTCAATGATGGATAGCATCAAAAAGCTCAGCATTTGATCCACAATTTTTCTTTAGAATGATTCTGCTACTTCTTTATCTTTCCAGTCTATAATGTTTTATGTATCTTTGAAGACAGCCTAGATTTTCTTGAACTGTGAGATCTAGGTGTTGAGGTCTTTTATCAATTTCAGTTGGGCTCAGTTACAAGAGGAGAAAAATCAAATTAAACTAGCTTAAATAAGCTAAAATGTATCTCTTATTAAAGTTGTAAGTTTACAAAATTAGTAGCTCCATTCTTTCTATAATATCTTATGAGATGCTAGGCAACTTCAGAATTCAATATGGATGCTAGAGCCTCATCTATTTAAATTACCTTTTAGCCAACATGAAACCTGATATGGGGAAAGACTGAAGACAGGATTAGAAGAGGACAACAGAGAAAGAGATGGTTGAATAGCATCACCGACTCAGTTGACATGAGTTTGAGCAAACTCCAGGAGCTTGTGAAGGACAGGGATTCCTGGTGTGCTGCCGTCCACGGGTTCACAGAGTTGGAAATGACTTAGCGACTGAAGAACAACAACATAAGATGAAAACAACAGAGGGCAGGCTGTCTCCAATTTCACAAGGTGTATTTACCACATCCACAGGCATTCTGTTGGCCAGACTTACAAAGTCATATGTTTCTGAAAAGAAGGATAAAATTCTGGTCTGTTTTTTCAGATTACCGTTTGTCTATCTTTAAAAATTCATACTATATCTCTAAAGCAGAAAGATATATTGGGGACTGTGCAAAGTTGGCATTCCCATTTCCAACATAAAGTAGAAAAATTTCCAGTTAAAATGTAGCAGATTAAAAGAAGTTTTACTCTACTGTTCTACTTTGAGACAAACAGAGAAAGAGGGAATATCAACTAACTCAGTATGCAAAACTTAATAAGACAACAACTCAATAATAAATGGGTAAATGATGTGGGCAGATACTTCACAAAAGAAAACATATGGTAGTCAAAGAAGTACATGAAAATGCGTTTAACATAGCTAGTCATTAGGGAAGTGAACACTAAAAACACAATGAAATACTACTAAGATTCCCTAGAATGACAGAACAAAGCAAAGCAGAAATTAAAACCTGCCAGTCTCAAATGGTGACAAGGATGTGGATCAGTTAGAACTCTCACACATTGTGAGAACAGATGCAAAATGGGACAGACACTTTGGGAGCTGGTGTGGTCGTTTCCCCTTAAGGTTAACATAGATTTTTTCATGCAGCCCTTGTGGCTCAGCTGGTAAACAGTCCACTTGCAATGTGGGAGACCTGGGTTCGATCCCTGGGTCAGGAAGATCCCCTGGAGAAGGGAACCACAACCCACTCCAGTATTCTGGTCTGGAGAATTCCATGGACTGTATAAGTACATGGGGTCACGGAGCTAGACATGACTGAGTGACTTTCACTTTCACTTTTCTCATGCAACCCAGAATTTCCACTCTCAGGTGAAATTTAAGTGAAATAAAAATGTATGTCCATATAAAAGCCTGGACACTAATGTTTATAGAATATTTATTAGTAACCACCTAGAAGTGAAAACAAATCAAATGTCACTCAGCTGGTGTCTTTAATTAAAAAAAAAAAAAAAAGCAAAGGCTCTGGTATGCCCATGCAATAGAACAAAAAAAAAAAAAAAAATTACTTATATAAGTAACTAAACAGATGAGTCTCAACTGCATTATGATAGATGAAAGTAACTAGCCCAAATAGGCTACAAGCTGTATAATTTGCTTTATACAACATTGTGAAAATAGAACAATTGTCTCAGAGACTTAATCAGTCATTTCCAGGAGCTAGGCATTAAGGAGGATTTGATTTAAAACAACAACAACAAAAAGCCAAAAGGGGGTAGGAATTGCATGTGAATGTGTTTGTGGTGGAAATGTTCTATATCTCGATTGTGATAGTGATTTGTTGTTGTTCAGTCTCTTAAGTCATGCCTGACTCTGCAGACCCATGGACTGCAGCACACCAGGCTCTTCTGTCATCCAGTATCTCCCGGAGTTTGTTTAAATTCATGTCCATTGAGTCAGTGATGCTATTTAACCGTCTTATCCTCTGTCATCCCTGTCTCCTTTGGCCTTCAATCTTTCCCAGCATCAAAGTCTTTTTCTATATGTTGGCTTTTCGCATCAGGTGGCCAAAGTATTAGGGCTTCAGCTTCAGCATCAGTCCTTCAAATGAATATTCAGGGTTCATTTCCTATAGGATTGATTGATTTGATCTTCTTGCAGTCTAAGTGACTCTCAAGAGTCTGCTCCAACACCACAGCTCAAAAGCATCAGTTCTTTGGTGCTCAGCCTTCTTTATGGTCTAACTCTCACATCCATACCTCACTACTGGGAAAGCTCTGGCTTTGACTATACGGGCCTTCGTCAGCAAAGTGATATCTCTGTTTTTTAGTATGCTGTCTGGTTTTGTCATAGCTTTCCTTCCAAGGAAAGTGGTAATGGTTACATGCTTATATATGCTGGTGAAAACTCAGAGAACTATAAACTCTACTCTCTTAATTGTACTGTATGTAGTTGAACATTAAGTAAAAAATGTAAAGAATATTAAAAAAAAAAAACCAAAGACAAAAAAAGCTAAGTCAATTTTGAGGCAAGTAAGAAAGACGTCATCACCATAACACCTCAAAGCTCTTGACTGGTTAAGTGTATCATAGCAAAAATCTGGTTAAGTTTATTCTGACCTAGTGCATTTTTCTATTAGATAAAATTTACTCAGCATAGTAATCAGATTAAGATCAGAGGAAAAACACAGTTATTTTGTAGAAACTATTTTGGTGAGAGAAAGAAAAGAGAGAGGAGAGGAGAGTAGGGGGAAATATTTGTTGAAAATAAAATATAGCAGAGCTGAGAAATTTTCATTTAAAAGGACAAGCTAGGGTGGGATGTTTCGAGAGAACAGCATCGAAACATGTATATTATCTAGGGTGAAACAGATCACCAGCCCAGGCTGGATGCATGAGACAAGTGCTCCGGCCTGGTGCACTGGGAAGACCCGGAGGGGGGATCGGGATGGGGAATACGTGTAAATCCATGGCTGATTCATGTCAATGTATGACAAAAACCACTACAATATTGTAAAGTAATTAGCCTCTAACTAATAAAAATAAATGGAAAAAAAAATTAAAAAAAAAAAAGAAAGTTAAAAAAAAAAAAAAAAGGACAAGCTGGCAGCAGTTACTGGAACATGGAATTAGCTAAAATCAAATATATAATATCTTTTTTAAAGAGAATTTTTCTGACAAGACCCAACAAATATTGATGAAAAATTCTTATAAAAATTATTCTTAAGCCTTGACAGTTATTGAGTGAGAAGGGAAGAGAAAAAAAAATAGCAATACTGATGAAGGAAAGTATATTCCTTATCACTTTCCTCAAATATAGTCAAGGAAGATAATGGAAAACAAAAACACATCAAGAAGGGAATCGTGAAGAAGTATAGATGAAGAATTTTCCAGAGGACACAGTCTTAACCTAATCAAGAAATAAGACCATAGGAAGGATAGAGGAAACTCAGTGTCTGCCCAATAGAAATTAAAAATTGCTAAGGACCGGCCTCCCGTCTCTCCCCCGGCCCCTCAGGCGTGAGTTTCAACCCTGTGGTGGCTGAGGCAGCGCATGAAGCCCTAGAGAAGCTGTCTAGCTTCTCCGGGGGCCACTGCCCCGAGTGGTGGGGCCGTGTCCATCCAGACCCGCGACCGCGAGCGCGGGGCTGGGCCGAGGCCGCGACCTGCGGAGGGGATGGGCCGGGGAGAAGCGGGGCCGCGGCCCCTGGGTGACATGACTCGGTAATTCGCCAAAATGACCAACACAAAAGGGAAAGAGGAGGGGCACCCGCTACATGTTCTCTAGGCCTTTTAGAAAACATGGAGTTGTTCCTTTGGCCACATACATGCGAATCTACAAGAAGGGTGATATTGTAGATATCAAGGGGATGGGCACTGTTCAAAAAGGAATGCCCCACAGATGTTACCACGGCAAAACTGGGAGAGTCTACAATGTAACCCAGCATGCTGTTGGCATCATTGTAAACAAACAAGTTAAGGGCAAGATTCTTGCCAAGAGAATTAATGTGCGTATCGAGCATATTAAGCACTCTAAGAGCCGAGATAGCTTCCTAAAACCTGCGAAGGAAAATGATCAGAAAAAGAAGGAAGCCAAAGAGAAAGGGACTTGGGTTCAGCTGAAGCGCCAGCCTGCTCCACCCAGAGAAGCACACTTTGTGAGGACCAATGGAAAGGAACCTGAACTGTTGGAACCCATTCCCTATGAATTCATGGCCTGAAGGGTGTAAAAATAAAGACCTGGACTGTACAAATGTTTCTCTTAATTGAGTAGAGGTGTTGTGTCCAAATTCAGTGGGTGATGTCTTTTCAAATTTAGTGTTTTTTTCTTCCTTAAAGATGTAAGATAGTTTGTTGTTCAGTATGCTCCATTTTTTAATAAATTGACAGATATTAAAAAAAAAAAAATGCTGAGGACCAGTGACTAGAGTGAATCTTTCATTTATCCTTTCTCTGTTCTATGGTAGGAATCTGGGAGTGATAATTAGGCTTTTTGTTCATAGTTATCTGGGCCAAGTGAAGAATTTCTGGACTTGAAGTAGCAATGATTTTGCAATACTTAGAAATTCCTGTCCTTTATTGTGCCCATCTTTGCATTAAATGTTCCCTTGGTATCTCGAATTTTCTTGAAAAGATCTCTATTCTTTCTGTTTCTATTATTTTCCTCTATTTCTTTGCATTGATCACTGAGGAAGCCTTTCTTATCTTTCCTTGCTATTCTTTGGAACTCTGCATTCAAATGGGTATATCTTTCCTCTTCTCCTTTGTCTTTAGTTTCTCTTCTTTTCCCAGCTACTTGTAAGGCCTTCTCAGAAAACCATTTTGCCTTTTTGAATTTCTTTTTCTTGAGGATGATCTTGATCACTGCTTCTTGTACAATGTCACAAACCGCCATCCACAGTTCTTCAAGCACTCTGTCTATCAGATGTAATCCCTTGAATCTGTTTGTTATTTCTACTGTATAATCATAATGGATTTGATTAGGGCATACCTGAATAATCTTGTGGTTTTCCCTACTTTCTTCAATTTAAGCCTGAATCTGGCAATAAGGAGTTCATGATCTGAGCCACAATCAGCTCCCAGTCTTGTTTTTGCAAAGATGGTCACAATAAAGGACAGAAATGGTATGAACCTGAGAGAAGCAGAAGATATTAAGAAGAGGTGGCAAGAATACAAAGAAGAACTATATAAAAAAGATCTTCATGACCCGGATAACCACGATGGTGTGATCACTCACCTAGAGCCAGACATCCTGGAATACAAAGTCAAGTGGGCCTTAAGAAGCATCACTATGAACAAAGCTAGTAGAGGTGATGGAATTCCAGTTGAGCTATTTCAAATCCTGAAAGATGATGCTGTGAAAGTGCTGCACTCAATATGCCAGAAAGTTTGGAAAACTCAGCAGTGGCCACAGGACTGGAAAGGGTCAGTCTTCATTCCAATGCCAAAGAATGCTCAAACTACCACAGAACTGCAGCCATCTCACACGCTAGCAAAGTAATGATCAAAATTCTCCAAGCCAGGCTTTAACAGTACGTGAACCATGAACTTCCAGATGTTAAAGCTGGATTTAGAAAAGCCAGAGGAACCAGAGATCAGATTGCCAACATCCACTGGATCATTGAAAAAGCAAGAGAATTCCAGAAAAACATCTACTTCTGCTTTATTGACTACACCAAAGCCTTTGACTTTGTGTATCACAACAAACTGTGGAAAATTCTGAAAGAGATGGGAATACCAGACCACCTTACCTGCCTCCTGAGAAATCTGTATGCAGGTCAAGAAGCAACAGTTAGAACTGAACATGGAACAACAGACTGGTTCCAAATCGGGAAAGGGGTATGTCAAGGCTGTATATTGTCACCCTACTTATTTACCTTCTATGCAGAGTACCTCATGAGAAATCCTGGGCTGGATGAAGCACAAGCTGGAATCAAGATCACCAGGAGAAGTATGAATAACCCCAGATATCCAGATGACACCACCTTTATAGAAGAAAGGGAAGAAGAACTAAAGAGCCTCTGGATGAAAGTGAAAGAGGAGAGTGGAAAAAGTTGGCTTAAAGCTCAACATTCAGAAAACTAAGATCATGGCATCTGGTCCCATCACTTTATGGCAAATAGATGGGGAAACAGTGGCAACAGTGAGAGATTTTTATTTGGGGAGGCTCCAAAATCACTGCAGCCATGCAATTAAACGATGCTTGCTCCTTGGAAAGAAAGTTATGACCAGCCTAGAGAGCATTTTAAAAAACAGAAACATTGTGAAAAAAGGTTGATCTGGTCAAAGCTATGGTTTTTCCAGTAGTCATGTATGGATGTGAGAGATGGACTGAAGAATTAATCTGAAGCTGACCACCAAAGAATTAATCCCTTTGAACTGGTGTTGGAGAAGACTCTTGAGAGTCCCTTGGACTACAAGGAGATCCAACCAGTCCATCCTGAAGGATATCAGTCCTGGATGTTCATTGGAAGGACTGATGTTGAAGCTGAAACTCCAATACTTTGGCCACCTGATGTGAAGAACTGACTCACTGGAAAAGACCCTGATGGTAGGAAAGACTGAACGTGAGAGAAGGGACGACAGAGGATGAGATGGTTGGATGGCATCACTGACTCAATGGACATGAGTTTGAGGAAGCTCTGGGAGTTGGTGAAGGATAGAGCACCCTCTTGTGCTGCAGTCCATGGGGTTTCAAAGATTCAGACACAACTGAAGGACTGAACTGAACTGAGAGATTCCTGACTTTGACCATGATGAGCTTATTAGCTTGAAGTTAGAAAGTGAATCACTTCCCTTTGGAAAAGGACGGCTATGCTAACACACATTCTACCTGCTCGCCCACATTTTCCCAAAGTGTTTGCAGTTAGACAGGAGTATGTGACTAGAGCTGATTGACAGGCCTTGAACAGAGTGAGAATGTGTTCAGGGTATGTAAGAGCCTAATACATTACTATACAGCTGTCTCTCCCTCTGTCATGAAGCCCCAGATGCTCTTGCATTTCCATTAATGCAGTTACAAAGTGGTAAATTACATATAACTGGTTCTTGAGTGAACAAAATAGAACCCTCTCTTCTCCTCATCAATATTGGCCAGCCATGGGGGCTTCCCAGGTGGTTCAGTGGCAACGAATCTGCCTGCCAATGCGGGAGACACAGGAGAGGCAGGTTCGATCCCTGGGTAGGCAAGATCCCCTGGAGAAAGAAGTGGCAACCCACTCCAGTATTCTCGCCTAAAAAATTCCATGGACAGAGGAGGCTGGTGGGCTGCAGTCCATGGGCTTGAGAAGAGTCAGACATGACTAACCATGCATGTTTGTCATGGATATGATATGTCTATAACAAAAATAAACTTCCATAAGCCACCAGAACAATATCTAGCAATCCTAACAAAAATGTTTTGCAATCCCCCAAATCATTATGTCCCAAATGTATACAGTATTAGAAAATGAATTTCAGATTTCTTAAAAGTGCATCTAAACAGAGGAGTTCTTCTAACTAACAAGGCATTTTTTAAATGTAAAATATTTCTTAAGTGCAGGACATCTCTACCTGTGACTTGAGTTGATCGAACGATCATGGTTTTTGTGATCATACCTGTGTCCTCTTCACCAAAATGTCTTTTGCCTACTACAACCCTCTCTGATACCTCTGTTTCCTGTACCTCTTCATCTTTTCCTCTAGTGTTCATTTTGTTATTCAATTACATTAACCATCTACAGTTTATGCATATCATAAAAATGAGAAAGTTTTGTCTTTGTCCCACTGAGACTGAAAACTCTTTGAAGAGAGACCCATTTCTGATACAGGAACATGCTTCAACTCAGAAGGAAAGAATCACATTACAACAAATATACAGAAAGTGTTGCTCAATCAAAATGAAATAAGGAATAGATCTTCACAAGGCATATTTGACAAATATTTAGTGGCCACTTATAATTTCTACTCCGCTTTGTTTTGGGACAGAGCACTCAAATTGCATATAGGTTGCCAGCTCTTTCATAAATGCATCTGGTTTCAGCTGTTAAATCTGAGACAAATTTTCACTAGTTTTCTGAAAAAGGGGAAAAAATTCCATCCCAGAAAAGAAATTCTGAATGCTTATCATATCAGACCTTTGGCTTGATTTAATGCATTCAAGAATACAAAATTATCATCTGCTTTATAAATATGCTGAGAATCCATGAGAATTTGCCACCCATAATTTGAGCTGATTAACCTCATGAGCTTTGAAAAAAACAGACTGAGTTTCCTCTAAGATTATAAAACCCTAAAGACAGACCATGAATTAAAAAGACAGCCAATCATAGAAGGCATGTTTATGTATACAACCCAGAAATAGATACAATAAACTATCATTAAATGAACATTTAACTATGTATTGGAAACTACTGATATCATCACAATCATTTATTTTTCAAATAATCATACAAGCTAAGTGATACAATTGTAATTTTTGAATCAACAAAAGAAAGTTTGCATATAGTACAATAACCATATCAGATTTTGTGCTGAAGAATCAATTCAAACTATGGTGTTGGAGAAGACTCTTGAGAGTCCCTTGAATAGCAAGGAGATCAAGCTAGTCAATCCTAAAGGAAATCAACCTTGAATATTGATTGAAGGACAGATGCTAAAGCTGAAGCTCCAATACTTTGGCCACAATGCAAAGAGCTGACTCATTGGATAAGAACCTCATGCTGGGAAAGATTGAGGGCAGGAGATGAAGGGGGTGATAGAAGTTAAGATGGATGAATGGCATCACCAACTCAATGGACATGAGTTTGAGCAAGCTCCAGGAGATAGTGAAGCATAGGGAAGCCTGGTGTCTGCAGTCTATGGATTCACAGAGTCAGAAATGACTTCGCAACTGAACAACAACAAAAGCCTGCACTATCACATAAGCCAATCCTAACAACCTCTCTCTGTCTCTGACTACCTCTCTCCATTTTACTCATCTCTGTCTCTGCCTGTCTCTATATATGCATATGCAAACATACATACATACATATATATATAATGTTATGCTTATACATATCCTGATTCCTTTTATCTGGAGAACTCTGACTAGTATTTTTGTTCAGAGAAGTGGATTGTTGCTGCAACAGTATATGGAAGTGACTTTGGAACAGGATAATTGTGGAAGCAGCTTTGAGTTACATTTTAGGAACAGCCTAGATTAACTTAAAGAGATTATTGATAGAAATATGGACATTTAGGGTGGTTCAATGAGGTATCAGGGGCTTCCCTGGTGGCTCAGCAATAAAGAATCTGCCTGCGATGCAGGAGACCAGGGTTCGATCCCTGGGTTGGGAAGATCCTCTGGAGAAGGGAATGGCACCTCACTCCAGGATTCTTATCTGGAGAATCCCAAGGACAGAGGAGTCTGCAGGACCTCGTAGGGTCACAAAGAGTCAGACCCCACTGAAGCAACTGAACACACAGCAAAAATGAGATATGAAGTGAAAACAAAGACCGTATTCTTGGAAACTGGAGAAGAGGTGATTCTTGTTGAAAGTGGCAAGGAACTGGATTAAAGCATGCTCTACTTTTTTGTGGAAAGCAGAAATTGTAAGCAATGAGCTTGAATAATTTAGCTGAAAAGATATCTGAACAAAATGTTTAATAGTGCAACCTGTTTTCGTCTTGCTGCTTAGAGCAAAATGTGAGCCATTTCCTTCTATGACTAGATTGCTGAGCATTTTATTCATGAACAGATATTGAATTTGTTATAAGACTTTCCTGTATCTATTGAAGTTATCATGTGATTTCCACCTTGATTTTATTAAATGTTAGAATAGATTCATTGACACATTTTGGAATGTTGTAAATAACCTATTTTTGGCATAATCCCCATTTAGATGTAGGATATCACCCTTTTACTATAATGCTATGTAAGATTTGCTAGTATTTTAACGAAGGACTTTGCATCTATGTTTATTAGAAATATTGGTTTATAGAATTAGTTTTTACACTATTTTTGCCAGTTTTGGTGTAAGAATAATACTGGCCCCATTAATTGGGTTGGGAAAGTCTTTCAACTGCTGTCTTTTTATAAAACAAATTGTGTATTATCCCTTATTTAAATAGCTGATATAATCCATCACTGAAGCCATCTAGGTCTGGAATTTTCATTGTGAAATAGTTTTCAATTATGACTACAATTTCTTTAGTAGACATAAGGCTATTATAAATTTTAAAGTATCTACTATCAGTTTTGTTGATTATTGACAGTATCTTCAAGAAAGTTGAATAATTTGTTTAATTTTTTTTTGTCATGAAAGTACTCATCATCTCTCTTATTACAGTCTCAGGGTCCACAGGCTCTGTAACGATATCTCTACTTTAATTCTTGGAAGTTAAGCATAGGATGGTTCTCTGTGCTAACTGTGCCCGCAGTAAGGAAAGTCTGATCAATTACCTCCTTTTCAGGAACCCCACTTTTGGTTAGCAGGACACAACATTGTCTTGAATCCACAGGCAAAACAAATATTTCAGAGCCAGTGCCTAATACTTCCCCTTAAATCCGGGTAGGCTCTCTCTTTTTTTTTTTTTAATGCATAATCACTCTTATGAAAGGTCATAAATCCCTTTGGGGAAGGTTTAGAGGATAATTTAAGCTGTTTACTTGTGGCATGCAAGATTCTGCCTTAAGAGGACTTGTCTTCTCTATTCAAGGGATTTGTGTGTGTGTGTGTGTGTGTCTATGAATTAACTTGTGTTTACCTAGGTCAGATTCTCTGAATTTCTACTATGGAAATTCAAGCATGTTTTAGCTACTAAGCCTATAATGTTTTTCTCCCTATGTTTAGATAAAAAAACATTCTAGTAGGCTATTTAGACTGTTTTGAAGATAACATGTACATTACTCACAAGTTTACTAAGATGTCACACAAGTGAGATTGGTTGTGTCATATTTCCTCTGGTGTGTGGGAAACTCTCCATACAAATACTTTGCTATTGATGGCCACTCTTACACTGCAGTGTTCTCAATTTAGCAATAAGATTTTTAATGCTATTCAGACAACATATCGTCACGTGAAAATCTAAATAATAAAAATTTCAGACTTGCCATAATATAAGGTTTCCGAATACAGTACTTAAATACAATGTATAAGCAAATGGATGTGATTATGTTTCAATAAAACTTTATTTGCAGAAGCAGGTGATTTTCCTATAAGACCTTAGTTTCCCAGTAATTTCTTCAAGACAAACAGTATGCCTATGTTGCTTTCCCCACTTAGATATAGTAAAAGCATTCCTGTCCAAATCAACCTTTTATTGGGATATTTTTTAAAAAGTGAATTAGAGGCTGTAGTTCATAAATTTTGGAAACCCGACATAGATTGACTAACATCATAAGAAAAGGGAAAGACTAAAACAAACATACAAAGCTTTTCTCTATTCTCTTAGCATAAATATTATTAATTCTTTGAAAAGATACTTAGCAATACCAAATATTGAGCTCTGAAAGTACAATTTTGTTCTAATGTCTGGAGATTGATTTTATCATGTTCATGGAGATTTCATAATAAGCATGGGTTTATATTAAAAAACTTTAACATTCTTTATGTTGTCATCATTGAGCTATCAATATATTATCATTTGATTTCACTGAAGAAAATCTAAAGACAATGTTGCATAAGTGGACATATTCTGAACTGGGCAGCAGTGTGGCAATAGTGCTCAACTTTAGCTCAAAAAATGGTCTTGAAAATGATTTGATTCCCTGGTGGGTGTCAGCTTCAGCCACTCTTTGGGGTTCCAGGCTGACAATGCACAGTGGCCTCTCTTCTCCAATACCTTATTGGTGATTCTTTCACCCACCAAAAAAAAAAAAAACCCTCAAGATTTGGTGGGACACAAACTTAACACAATAAGCATTGGTTGAATGAACAAATAAATGAACAAGTGAATATTCCTTGGGTTTCCTTGGTGGCTCAGATGGTAAAGAATCTGCCTGTAATGCAGGAGTCCCAGGTTTGATCATTGTCTGAAAAATCACAGGGAAGATCGCCTGAAGGAAGGCATATTAACCGACTCCAGTGTTCTTGCCTGGATAGTTCCATGGAAAGAGGGATCTGGCGGGCTACAGTCCACGGGATCACAAAGAGTCAGATAAGAGTGAGCAACTAACACTATGCATTTGTTATATTTTATGAGGGGAGATGGGGTAAGGACCAGGAAGAAAGTCAGTGATAGGTAACAGCGCTGTTTCTATAAGGTTCCTGTTTTCATCTCCTTTCCATCCTCACTGCTTGTGTCTTTCACAAGCCTTGAGGATTATTTAGATTTTTTTGGTTTTATTTCTACAGGTTTTCTCTCACTGTCTCCATTGCTCCTTGAATGTCTATTCAATCTCTCACTGAAAGAATCATTCAGAAGAAAGCATCCGATCATCAACTGTAATAGTAACTAGGCTATCCCTTAGTTAATCACTGCATGTTGAGTATCTTGTAAGTGCCAGTCCCTGCTCAAATGCTTGGGATGTTATCTAAGAACCAAGCAAAAGCAAGAAGTGCTCATATAGTCAGATTACTCAAACCTTAGGTCAGAAATCAGAACTGTTCACCTAAGAATACCCACCACAAGGAAGATGGGTGATGCTCTCCAAGCTGCTGAATCACTCGTTTCCTTCTGAATTCCTTCTGTTATCCACCCTGAAGCAAATCTCTTATGTAAGCAAAAATAAATTTAAAAAATCATCGCTCCAAGCCAACTTTATTTTGATGTTAATTCACAAGGCATCCATGTGACCTGATTAACTAAATGCAGGGTACAAAAGAATCTATTCTGGAGACAAGCTTTCCTTCAGCATTCCTCCAGTACCACACTGGAGGCCTCCTTACAGGCTGCCTTTCCCCAGGCCTTGCTTTCTTCTTTCTCTGAATCACACAAGCTTTGATTAGCATCAGTCTTTTGGGAATATTTCTCAAGGAAAAATTTTTTTTCCACCACTTCCCCCAGATTTGTATGAGTTACTTAATAGTGCAATTAATTATTGTTTCATGACCAGATGAAAGGTTCTTTCATTTGTTCTTTCTTCAGACTTTTTTTCTTGGTTGAAGGAGATGATAGGAATCACTTTTTCATCCCCAAGGGAGGATAAAGTGGACTTTGATAAAGGTCAAGAAAAGAGAATTGGAGGGAGGGAAATTCATTTATTATCTCCCTTGGCACTGCTCGTTGCCTTTTGAAAAATAAAAATCTGTTGGAATAAAGAATTTTTAAAAATAGTACATGTTCATGGTAAATGCAACATAAGTTGCATTAGTAAAAGTGTTTTTTTTTCCCCCTTTTCTTTAAGTATTTTCTGTACTAGACAGGGGTGATAGCTTGAAAGTATTCATATTGATCAGATCTTCTAAGAGCCAGATGATGTTTTTTCTCTATATAAGTTAAACTCAAAAGAAGTTATTCTGTTGAATATGTATCCTTATATATTTTTCACCATATTTTCATTACCCCTACAAACACATACAACCCTACATCTGAGCAAGTTTGTTTTTTTTTTTTAATCTCTCTCCACTCTAAGAAGACAGGAACCATTGTATATACAAGAGTTAAGTTAGTAGAAGGATGATCTCAATCCATAAGCAATGAGGGGATGGAAGGAAAAGCACTAGAAGTGTGCCGCTGTTACTTTTTTAAGACACTAGATATATTAAATGTGTCTTGTTTGGGGAGAAGAGAATTTGTCTACTAGTTAACCCTATCAGTCAGATTTTGCTATGAAACTGATAGCCACAAAAATATTAATGGACATTTCCTTTGTTTGGGCGGCTATAAAAAGTGGTGTAGACTGGGTGGCTTGACCAACAAATGCTGATTTCTCAGCATTCTAGAGGATGAGAAGTCGAATACAAAGATGCTGGCAGATCTGGTGTCTGGTGAGAGCCCACTTTGCTTGCAAAAGGACTTCATCTTATGACCTCACCTGATTTTTTTCCCAGGTACATACATATTGAGAAAGATCTTATGTCCCTTTCTCTTTTAATAAGGGTGTTAATTTCATCATGAAGTCCCTGCCTTCATGACCAAACTGACCCTAGTTACCTCCCAAAGGCCCCACCTCCAAACACCATCACGTTGGATATTAGGGCTTTGCCATATGAATTTGGAGGAGACACAAACATTCAGTCCATACTTGAAAACACTGTGGTTATTTACTTGTCTCACATGCATGTGCCAGTTCACTGGGGTTTCGGTGATTCAGGCTCCACTAACTGGGCTTCCCTTCCAGACAGAGGTTGGATTTGGTTCTGTGCCATACGTCTTCCATCCTCCTTAAATCAGCTGTTAGCAAAGACATGCTCTTCTCATAAAGAAAGTCAGAAGCTCAGTTTCACTTCTCCTTGGATCACCCATGTTAAAAACCGCTAATCAAAGCAGATCAAGTTAGCCAGACTCAAAGTCAAGTCCAAGAAGTACATTCCATCCAACTTGGAGGTCATGGGTAGGGGTGGAAGTGAAAGTATTTTGAAGCATTGTCTGATTTATGAAACTTTACTCCAAGGAAGCATTCAGTGGCTGCTCTAACTCTTCTTCTCAGTAAAGCAAAAATCTTTGTATCATTTTTTTTTTTTAGTTTGTTTTTGTCTGAAGATTTTTACATGGGTATAAATTACACTCTATTGTAATATGTTTGTTTATGTATCGGTCTCCTTCTAGAGATCACCAGGAATGTTTTATTCTTTCTTGTGTACGCAGGGATCAGTATATTCAAACAAATATTAGCTGCAAAGTTTGCACAGTTAAGGTTTCCTGTTATTTTATATTTTAAGAAATATGATAAACAATGGATTAATGTTTTCATAGACTTCACTACCTCATATGTTTAATAAGAGGATTAAACTAGAGTGCACATAACACTATAAACACCCACTAAACCTTAGCTGTTTCTATTCCTACTATTATTGCTATTACTACATTTAAATTTAAGAAGCTAAGTCTGTACCTAATATCTCTACAGTTTATATAGATTTCTTATCACTACTATGGTTTATTATGCCTGTTAAAGTACAGACTATATCTACTAATTGATTTCTGAAATCAGACAGAAACAAAGCAAAACAGAAATTAAATACTGGTTTCTAGATTTTTGTATCACTCTCCGCGCAGATCTGAGTTTCTATGTAAAATTCTATCTTTATGAAAATGTAATGGCTTTTGTGTAGAAGGAAAATTTTGGCTTGATCATATGCACATTATGAGTCAGAACTCTAGAACATTATCATAAATATGATATGTGGAACACAGGGTGATATGGGGTTTTGGCTGCTTCTACTCAGGCATGATCAAAGAAACTGAAGATTATTTATAGCTGCCCTCTGTAATATGCTAAAGGAAATATGATGCTGAGCAATGAGAAAGAGAGTCAATGAGGTTTACTGGTAGAATATGGTCCAGATGATATGAACAGTACAAACTCAGACAGTGTTAGCTTGACTACTAATGAAAGTTAGGGCATGGTTGTTAGCTAGGGTGAGTAGGTTTAGTAAAACCTCTTTTTGTTTGTTTTATCTTAAGCTGGTTTTCCCTCTGAGGGTATGCCTAGGTCAAGACAGTTCAAGGAAAACAGAGCTTAAGCAGAAAGTAGTAACTTTTTTGAGATGAAGTTAGATTTTAGGGACTAGTAGAGCTTCTGGGCTTCTCATAGCTCAGTTTGTAAAGAATCCTCCTACAATGCAGGAGACCCAGGTTCAATTCCTGAGTGGGGAAGATCCCCTGGAGAAGGAAATGGCAGCCCACTTGCCTTGGAAATCCCATGGACTGCAGCCTGCCAGGCTCCTCTTTCCACAGGATCGCAAGAGTTGGAAACAACTTAGCAACTAAACCAGCACCAGAGCTTCTGGATATTTAGAGAGGATATAACAAAAAAAGAAGTGCTTCATTGTTTACAACAGCTAAGACATAGAAAGAATCTAAATGGGCACCGTCAGAGGAATGGATAAAGAGGAGGTGGTACATATTTACAATGGAATATTACTCAGTCATTAAAATTAATGAAATAATGCCATTTGCAGCAATATGGATGACCTAGAGGATGTCATTCTGAGTGAAGTAAGTCAGACAGAGAAGAAGAAATACTATATGACATCCTTTGTATGTGGGATCTAAAAAGAAATGATTCAAATGAACTTAACCTACAAAGCAGAAACAGACTCAAGAGACTTTGAGAATGAGTTTATTAAGGGTGTCTGAGGGAAGGATGGATGGAAAGGATAGTTAAAGTGTTTGGGATGGACATGTACACACTGCTATATTTAAAATGGATAATCAACAAGGATCAGCCTATTGTATACCACAGGAACTCTGCTTAATGTTACGTGGCAACCTGGATGGGAGGGGAGTTTGGGGGAGAATGGATGCATGTATAGGTATGGCTGAGTCCTTTCTGAACCTATCACAACATTGTTAATTGGCTATGAGTTCAGTTAAATTCAGTTCAGTCACTCAGTTGTGTCTGACTCTTTGCGACCCCATGAATCGCAGCACACCAGGCCTTCCTGTCCATCACCAACCCCTGGAATTTACTCAAACTCATGACCATCGAGTTGGTGATGCCATCCATCCATCTCATCCTCTGTCGTCCCCTTCTCCTCCTGCCCCCAATCCCTCCCAGCATCAGGGTCTTTTCCAATGAGTCAACTCTTCACATCAGGTGTCCAGAGTATTGGAGTTTCAGCTTCAGCATCAGTCCTTCCATTGAACACCCAGGACTGATCTCCTTTAGGATGGACTGGTTGGATCTCCTTGTAGTCCAAGGGACTCTCAAGAGTCTTCTCCAACATCACAGTTCAAAAGCATCAATTTTTTGGTGCTCAGCTTTCTTCACAGTCCAACTGTCACATCCATACATGACCATTGGAAAAACCATAGCCTTGACTGGACGGACCTCTGTTGGCAAAGTAATGTCTCTGCTTTTTGATATGCTGTCTAGGTTGATCATAACTTTCCTTCCAAGGAGTAAGCATCTTTTAATTTCATGGCTGCAGCCACCATCTGCTGTGATTTTGGAGCCCCCCAAAATAAAGACTGACACTGTTTCCACTGTTTCCCCATCTACTTCCCATGAAGTGATGGGTTACCTCAATACAAAACAAAAAATGTATAAAAAACCTTATATATATTTTATGCATATAAACCATTTCAATTACAAAATGTTTAAGTGTATATACAAAAAAAGATGTGCTTCAGAAGAAGATCCCCCCAAATCTGCACCTAAATTAATCTTAATTTTTATCAGACTCCAGAAATACATGTATGCAGATAATGAATCCAAGGATCCAACCAAAAGCAGTAACAAGAAGACTAAAGAGTAGGACAGAATTAGAAACAGTTGTCCAGGGCTTGGTGGGAGGGCGTCTTGATAAAATTCTCAAATTTTCCATCTGAAGTCGCAAGGGTCATGATTTAGGACCATGGGCATCACAGAAGTAAGCATCAAACCCTAGGATTAAGGCAAAATTTATATAGTGCTCAAAAAGCCTAAACCCAAGTTGCCACAGGACCATGATGATCCGTCAGTAATTTAACTTCTTGCTAGAACCAAATCAATCTTTCAATACATGAAGGAAAAAAAAAAAAGCTTCAAGTCTCTCAATGAATAGTTCACAATACTAGTATAGAACAAGTTACCACTAGGCATGCAGGAAAACAGAAACACATGAGACCCAACAGTTCAGTTCAGTCACTCAGTCGTGTCTGACTCTTTGCGACCCCCTGGACTGCAGCACGCTAGACCTCCCTGACCATCACTAACTCCTGGAGTTTACTCAAACTCATGTCCATTGAGTCAGTGATGCCATCCAACCATCTCATCCTGTCGTCCCCTTCTCATGAGACCCACAGTCGAGATAAAAGTAGTCAATAGAAACAGACCAAAGTATATCTCAGGTGTTGAAATTAGAAGACAAGGAACAAAAAATAATTATGATAAATATTTTAAAGTATTTGCAAGAAAAGATGGTCAAGACTTTTCAGGAAAAATGTGAGGGAATTCACAGTGATACAGAAATTCTTAACCAAATGAAACTCCTAGAACTAAAAATGTGCACTAATTGCAAATAAAGATGTCATTTGCCATAGTTTGGACAATGAATAAGAAAGGGTTATGAATAGAAAGTTAAGATAATCAAATAATTCACAATGAAAGAATATGACAGGAAAAATGAGCAGAACTTAGGCAAGTTACAACATAATAGCTAACAGAGTCACATGTATGGAACTGGGTTTCGTTAATGAGCAAAGACAGACAATGGGGCAGACAAATATATTTCAAAAAAAATATTAAAGTATCTTTGATTTTGGTAAAATCCACTGACCCATAGATGAGTAAAAATCAAACAGGATCAATACAGATAAGAGTATATGTCAAAGCATTTCATAGTTAAACTGCTGAAAAACAAAATGAAGAGAATATTTTAAAAGCAACCAGAGGGAAAAACAAAGTAATAGAAGATGCTTCACATAGAATGAATAAGGATATGGATGATGGCTCAGTTTCCATCATGAGGAGTCTAGAAGACAATGGAATAGAATCTTTAAAGTGATAAACATAAAAGAAAATATTGCTGTGTTAGATTAGATTAGACAAATGAATGGCTTAAAACAGCACATAGTTATTCTTCACAATTTTAGAGGTTAAAAATCTGAAATCACTGGGCTAAAGTCAATGTGTTGGTGTGGCTGGTTCCTTCTGTAGCCTCTGAGAGGAGGATTCACTTTCCTGTAAGATTTCAAGATTTCTTTACAAGAAATCTATCAAGTATGCCAACCCCAACTACTTACTTAAGAACTGGGGACTGGGGAAATGATCTCTGAATGGGGCCATAGGCCCAATGATTCATTCTTTTTTGTAATTGAATGTAGTCATTGTAAAATATATAATTCTAGGTGGACAAGCTAATGATTCATAAATTTTAGTGGTTACTACAAAATATTGGCCATAGTCTCAATGACCCATTCTCAACACTGACTTTGAGTAAGATCCCACTTACTCCCTGACTCCCTACTCGTTCTAACACAAGAGTCTAAAAGATAACGCTTCAGGTTTGTTAGGTTTTATATTAGCTCAGACCTCAACTCCAGCCCTGTGTCCAACAGTCTGTGAAATATTTTCCTATTTGTTTTCACCAAAGGTGCAGTTATCTGAACACAAGGCCACAGGTCCCATTGGGGAAAGATTGGTGAATCATCATTACATTCATTTGCCACGGTATGACAGGGTCCTTCCTCCAGGACATGCAGAATTCTCTTCAGTCATTATATGCAAATCTTAAAAATGGCTCCAGGACAGGGGCTGGTAGGGTCACTATTGTCCTCATTCTCCTAGACGCTCCTTTTAATTTTTTTTTTTTTTTCTAATGGCAAAATCTTAATGTTATCTTTGTTGGCTACTCATCTACTTTGCCCTTAAGGGCTGTTGTTTAGTCTCCAAGTCTCAGGTGGCTCACTGGTAAAGAATCTGCCTATCAATTCAGAAAACATGCGTTCAATCCCTGGGTTGGGAAGATGCCCTGGAGAAGGAAATGGCAACCTGCTCTAGTATTCTTGCCCTTAGGGTTATGTTTTGTTATATATCCCCATAAGTTTGTGTAGATCAGGCCTCTTGGATACCACTCATGATACTTACATCTACCCAGTTTCTGGTAGTAAAGTGCCACAATATGGCTTCTATTGCTTTGTAGTCTTAATGACCCCACTCCTACTGGTTAATTTAGTTTTACAATAGCCTTTCCTACTATTATATGGGGCTTACCTAGTGGCCAGGAGGAGTGTGAAGATAGATACTAAGGGGGGTGTAGATGCTAGAGGGAGAAGCTTTCTTGTTGTCATTTTGCTCTAAACTGTGCTAGAGTTTAATAAAGTGTGAGCCATTCTGCAGGGTCAGAAAAGCTACTTCTCAAATCACAAGGGGGCATTTACCTGTTGTCATCCTCTCAAATGTCAGAGTCCCATTGTTTTCTAACTTTGGCACACCAGCCCTGTCCTGGTTTACCTTACTATAGATCTCATCTACTCTGAGTATTAAATCCTGGGTACCTGGTCCTGATTCAGCACTATACAGTGTACTCTCTGCTACGCTAACCACCAATGATGAGTCTTCATGACCCACTGGGTGACAGATAATTCTGCTCTAAGCTTTATCTTCACACTTAATTTCTCAAATGGCTCGTGGTACCAGTGACCACGATGGTTTTCTCTGGATGCAGGTGCCAAGACAGAGATTTTTAAGAGGCAATTATAGATTAGAGATTGAAATCTGTGGAAGGAAGGAGGAAATAGCAAGGATTAGATCAAGGGAGAAGTCAACCCATAATGCAAGCCTAGAAAGCATCAACCAGTCCCATGGGGATCTCAGAATCCAGTAAGGTCCATCAGGGTCGGTTGCATTGAGCCAAAATGAGCAAGTCTTCAAGTCTCTGCCTCTGTCAGTCATTGGAGGTGGGCTGCCCTCCCCGGGGAAGGATGTGTACGATGCCACGTGGCTTCTTGCAGCTGAAGCTGATGTTGAACTACCTGATGTCCTCATTTGAAGAGGAATGGAAGTTGAATATCTTTCAGATCCATTACAGCATAGACCCAGGTGAGGAAA
This sequence comes from Cervus elaphus, assembly GCF_910594005.1. NCBI lineage: Eukaryota > Metazoa > Chordata > Mammalia > Artiodactyla > Cervidae > Cervus > Cervus elaphus. Next base: position 9,967,770 of record NC_057820.1, on the reverse strand, counting down.
AAAAATGGGCCCAAGACTTGAGTATACCCTCAGTAAGAAGACTTAGTACTGTTTGTTAAGTCTAAGGAAAAAACAAAACATGCTTAGTCATCAGTAAAATGCACACAAGTGTAGAGGGGCGGAAGCAGCAACTACAACAAAAATGCAACAATATAAAAAGTCAGGTAAGACATGGAGCAATTTGAGTCACATACCCTGATGGTAGGAGGTAAAAAGTACAACTGCTTTTCAAAAATTCTCTGGCAATTTCTTATAGTGCTAAACATGTACTTAATTATAGCTCAAGAAGTCAATTCTTAGGTAATTTCTCAATAGAATTAAAAGCACATAATCAAAAAGACATGTATAAAAATGTCCCTAGCAGTCATAATCATAAAAACCAAGAACTAGAAAGAACCCAAATTGCTATCATTAAATAATTACTTAAAAATGGAGATATATTCAGGCAATTGAAATACATTTAGCAAAAATGATTAAAAACTTACAAAATTACAAACTATGAATTGGTATGCACAGCTATATGGATGAACTTAGAAAAATTTGATGAGAAAAAAAGAACCATACAAAACATACATACAAAATGCATGTAAATGTGATACTATTTACTGTGAAATAGTATCATCAGCAGAAGTTCAAGAATATGCAAAACTAATGTTTGGTGATAGCGACTAAAATAGTGGTTATAAAAAGGTCTGATTGATCAGAGAAGGGTGCAAAGGTACTTTTGGGGTGATGGAAATCCCTTTTTCCATGTAGGTTTTGGTTACACAAGTGTATGCACTTGGCTCATCAATGTGAATGTTTAACAGCAGCATGTTATATGGTGCTTAAGTTATGACTCAGTTTTTTTAAAAAATCAATTTATTCTCAAAAATTAAAACTGAAAGTACAATTTGTGCAAAAATTATACATCTAGATATTAAGAAGCTGTAGTAAGAGAATTGACACATACCAATAGATCATCACAAATGATATAAGGATCAAGGAATTTTAACTACCATAAATTCAATTAAAAAAGACAAAGGACACTATAAAATAAGAGCACAACACCCAATTATGGATTTAAATAAAGTATAAGCATGAACATCATTATGCATTATCATATATATAATATTGCAAGAAATAAGAAATACAGGGAAAAAATTAGGAACTTAAAACAATGATAGGAAAATTCATTTTATCATACATCACTGACTAGACAATACATAGACATTGAGAGAAACTGAATTACATAATTGATAACTTAGCCCTAACTAAGCTAAATATTTTATGTTCAAGCACCCCTGGAAAGTTTACAAAGAGTGCTAATGTTCAAACTAGATCATCATCATTAACGTCATAAGAAAATAAATTTATACCCCTCAAAAAGAGATGGTTTATGATGAGGTTATCTCTGAAACCAGACTAAATACAAATCCTAGTTTACTGACTACGTGACCTTGGACCAGTTACCCAACTGCTCTGTGTTTTAGTTTCTTTATCTATAAACGAAGAAGAAGAATAATAGTGTTTACTTTGAAGGACATTGGGAATATTGCACAATGCATTGAATATTAAGCACTAACAATGGTGCTTCCATAAAATAAGTCCTCTAGAAATATTATTATCATCATTATTATTGCTCAGCATTCTCTTTACAATATTGATACAATTTTAGTTATATAATTCTAATAAGGAGGAGCTCCATCAGTAATTGCAACTGTAATATGCTCAACTTCCTTTTTTTTTAATTCCCCATGCCCTTTAATACTCACAAGCTTTCTTTAATGGCGTGTGCTTTCTCAGAATTACAGAAATAATTGAGAGAGATTTTGTCTTGAGTATACTTTTTCCAAATTTCAATTCAGTACTTTTCCCTCCTTCTATTATTATTTTTTAATCATAAATATAAGGTCAATGGGTCACATGCTTCTTAACCATAGAGTTAGAAAGGACAGGATATTAAAAAATTCACCCAGAGCAGTTTTTGACTCTTTCTAGGAACCAAGCAGAAGTGACCATTTAATTGTAAATGGCTTATTCTGCCTGTGCCCTCAAGGCAGATGAAAAATCTCTACCACCTAAATTCCTTCCCTTGGCCTTCATGGGCTGGTGTCTGGAATTTCTTTAACTAGAAATAGCACTTTCAATATTCTGTAGAAAATTAAGTCTCACTGACTTAAATTTAAGTCATGGCCACAGAACTCAAAAGCTTTGTGACACTGAGCAAGTGATATTAGCCATGAATCTCACTTTCTTCATTTGCAATGATAAAAACCTTGAAAAACTTCTTTCTAAGAGGGAGTGAGATGAATGTTATTGTCCCATCAATTGTTGGTTTCCTTTTCCCTTCTTTTCATCCTGGAATAGACTTCCAGGTTTCAGTTCATATTTAGGTATAAATAACTAATCCCAGATCATTCTCTAAGACCAAACATTTATATTCAAAATAGGCAGCAGAGAAACTAATTCCTAAAGGGAAGAGAAGTAGCTTCTGAAATGAAGGCAGGTAATCCATACACAAGTCTGTCATAGTCTAGAAAGTGTGGAGTGAGAAACAGACCTCGGGCTCAGAGAGTCCTGCCCTCCAGCTATGTAAGTCTGGGAATGGAACCGGGGCCTCCAGCATTGCAGACAGATTCTTTACCAGCTGGGGCATTCCCTTGTGGTTCAGCTGGTAAAGAATCCGCCTGCAATGCGGGAGACCTGGGTTCGATCCCTGGGTTGCGAAGATTCCCTGGAGAAGGGAAAGGCTACCTACTCCAGTATTCTGGCCTGGAGGATTCCATGGACCGTATTGTCCACAGGGTCGCAAAGAGATGGACATGACCGAGCGACTTTGCCTTTCACTTTCTTTACCAGATGAGCTACTAGGAAAGCCCATAGAAGTCTGGCAATGTACTTAAATCTCTGATATGCTTTCTTTACATGCAAAGTGGAAAATAGTATTATTGCCTACTTACTAAGTTCTGTGTAAAATAGATAACTCAGTGAATATAAAATAATCAGAAGAATGTCTGGCATGTGATACCTATTCAATCCCTCGTAGCTATTATTAACAATGCTTCTTCCCAGCTCTGTGTACACAAGCAGAGAGCATTAAAGGGCCAATTGGTGTATTTATAAGGACAGCACGATCAATATCTTTCTCTGGCACTAGATAGAGAAAGAATTCCCAATCAGCAATCTTACTCTCTCCTCAGGATTTAACTCAAACAAAGCCTTCACAAAACGGAAGAACACTTTCTTAACAGATGAGAATCTCGGTTCTAGACCTCCTCTATTTCTACCAACACACAGTAAATGCTAGTTGACTGAATAAATGTATTTCTGATTTGGTTATTTACAATTCTCTTGCATTCTAATAACAGTGCAATTTGGCAAAACACTTGCATTTATATCACATCTTTATCCTTTAAACTTCCTTTCAAGGCAAGCCAGAGCATGCTCTGCCCTTGTTGTGATATTAAGGATTTAGTGGCTAAGACAGCACAGAGAGATGGCACCCATTGAGTCTTTATTGTAGTGCACCATTTTTTTAAACATAGCATGAGCATTACATCATTTAATCCTCTAGAGTCACCATGAAGCAGGTACTATTGCTATCCCCTTTGGAACAGATGAGAAAACTGAACCACAGGGAAGTTAAGAAACTCAAGTTGTATAACTAGGATTATGAGCACAAGCCATCTCACTCCAGAGTTTATGTGCTTACCACAGAACCAGAAGGCAGTGAGTTCACCATGTTGAGAGGAAATAGGAACATTAAGTTTTAATTATCTTCAAGTCATTTGTTTTGAAGGGCTTCCCAGACGGCTCAGTGGTAAAGAATCCACCTGCCAGTGCAGGAGACATGGGTACGATCTCTCAGGAAGATCCCCTGGAGGAGGAAATGGCAACCCACTCCAGTATTCTTGCCTGAAAAATCTCATGGACACAGGAGCCTGGCAGGCTGCAGGTCATCGGGTCACAAAGAGTTGTACATGATTGAACATGCATGCATCTGTTTTGAAACCAGGAAAAATAATATTAATAATTGTAAGTAAACTGATAAAGGTCACTAGAAAACAATGAATATACTGATTCATTGGTGCCTCTTTCTATAAGCGATTAATGATTAGAAAATAGAAGAAAAAGATCAAGAGCAACAGGAACCAACAAGTAAATACCTGTGGAACTTTGCTGCTGCTGTTGCTAAGTCGCTTCAGTCGTGTCTGACTCTGTGTGACTCCATAGATGGCAGCCCACCAGGCTCCCCCGTCCCTGGGATTCTCCACGCAAGAATACTGGAGTGGGTTGCCATTTCCCTCTCCAATGCATGAAAGTGAAAAGTGAAAGGGAAGTCGCTCAGTCGTGTCCAACTGTTCGCGACCCCATGGACTGCAGCCAACTGGGCTCCTCCATCCATGGGATTTTCCAGGCAAGAGTACTGGAGTGGGGTGCCATTGCCTTCTCCGTGTGGAACTTTAGGGATTCACAAAACATCTGAATACAACTTAGGACTCTATTGAGGAACGTTAAGAGGAGACAAGACTGAATGGAAGGACATATTTTGCTATTGAATGGGAAACGATGGGATTATTTAAACACTGTTTCTTTCGAATCAGTAAACATAATGTGATGCAATAAAAAAGAAAAGAGAATTTTCCTTTTCTGAACATAGGTGATTTGTCTGTAAAGTTCATATGGAAAAATCTATATGTGACATTAACATTTTAAAGGTTGGAGGGGAAAATTGGTTGAGAGAAGACAAGCCCATTCATTATCAAAACGTGTGATAAAACTCAATCAACTAGAAGGATTTTACATTTCACACACACAGAGACAGATCATTAGGAGAGAATACTGAGTTCTAAAACATTTCTTTTGTTGTTGTTCTAAAACATTTCTAAATGAGCATGAGAAGCAGAGAAAAGAATGAATAACATTGACACAATGAGTAGTTATCTGGAGTAGGGAGTGCACCGGGTTTAGTCTTGTCTGGCTCTTTGTGACCCCATGGACTGTAGCCCACCCGGCTCCTCTATACATGGGATTCTCCAGGCAAGAATCCTGGAGCGGGTTGCCATGCCCTCCTCTAGGGGATCTTCCCCACCCAGGGATTGAACCCACATCTTTTGTGTCTCCTGCATTGGTAGTTGGGTTGTTTACCACTAGCACCACCTGGGAAGCCTGGGGGTGGTGGTGGGGGAGGTTGAGAGTGTGACAAAAAATTTTCAAACTAAATAAATTAAATACTAGAATCCTAATATATCTTATTCTTCATTTATTGCATGAAAAAGTTACTCCATTGAATACCATAGCTAAAACTTAAAGAATGAAGCAGTAAAAGAACTAAGAGAAAAAAATAAAGCAATTCTTGAAAGTATTGCTTTAAATTAAACAATTATTAGCAGCTTTGATTATGCTAAAAATTCTTTTGTAATTACCAGTTGTAAACTTAAACTACAAAGACTTTCTTCTTGCAGGATATATTTAAGAATTAAAAGGGTATATACCAACAAGGATCTACTGTATAGTATAGAGAATTCTGCTCAATATTATGTAACAACCTAAATGGGAAAAGAATTTGATAAAGAATAAATACATGCATATGTACAACTTAATCACCTTGCTATACACCTGAAACTATCACAACAATGCTAATTGACTATACTCCAATATAAAATTATAAAAAGGTTATGTAAAATAGCATTTCTGCTCTCTAACAATTAACAATTCCATCATTTACAAAACATCACAATGATGATAATGAAAATCAGAAAAAAGACAAAAAAGGCATCTAGGATCATAAGAGCCAAAATGCATGAATGAGCATTTTACCAAAGCTGACTACATGAAAGCATATCAGTAGAATGTTGTCCACGTCCAAAAATTGCATATCAAGTCAAACACAAACATTGAGATTGTTTGCCACATACATGACTATGTTAGTCCCGGTTATCATAACAAAATACCGTAGACAGGGTGGCTTAAACAACAGAAATGTATCTGTCTTACTTCTGGAAACTAGAAGTCCAAGATCAAGTCCAAGATCAATTCAGTTCCTCATGAGAAGAGACCTGAAAGTTTATCCACTAAAATTGGAAGTACAGAGAAATGTATTTTTCTTACTCCTGGTTTAAAGAAAGCGAGCTTCTCACTATGCATTTACATGAACTTTCCTCAATGCATGCACTTAGTGACGGAGACAGAGATAACCTTGTGGTCTCTCTTCTTACAAAGGCAGTAATCCCATCATGAGAACCTTGTCCTTGTTGGCTACAACAAAATCTTATTTCCTTCCGAAGTAAGATGTTCAGTTACTATCACATTGGAACGCAACACATGAATTCCGAGGTGACAACAATTCAATCCATAGCGAGGTTAATTTACTTTAAAATACATCAAACATTCATGCAGTTCTAGATAAAAATGTACAGAGGAACTCAAATGTGCATTTATTGAAAAGAAATGAAACTGTCATATAAACATGTTAAGGGTATCTGGTCCGATCATTTCATGGAAAATAGAAGGGAAAACAGTGGAAGCTGTGACAGGTATTATTTTCTTGGGCTCCAAAATCACTGTGGATGGTGACTGCAGCCATGGAATTAGAAGAAAGTTGCTCCTTGGAAAGAAAGCTATGATAAACCTAGACAGCATATTATAAAGTAGAGACATCACCTTGCCCACAAAGGTCCATCTAGTCAAAGCTATGGTTCTTCCAGTCGTTGTGTATGGATGTGAGAGTTGGATCATAAAGAAGGCTCAGTGCCAAAGAATAGGGTGCTATTGAATTGTGATGCTGGAGAAGACTCTTGAGAGTCCCTTGGACTGCTCGGAGATCTAACCAGTCCATCCTAAAGGAAATCGACCCTGAATATTCATTGGAAGGACTGATGTTGAGGTTGAAGCTCCAATAATTTGGTCCCCTGATGCAAAGAACTGACTCATTGGAAAAGACTCTGATGCTGGGAAATATTGAGGGCAGGAAGAGAAGGTGGTGACAGAGGATAAGGTGGTTAGATAGCATCACTGACTTAATGGATATGACTTTGAGCAACTTCCAGGAGACAGTGAAGAATAGGGTGGCCTGATGTGTTAGCTCATGGGGTTGCAAAATATTGGACATGACTTAACAACTGAACAACAGCAACAAAATACACCCCAAAACTAAGTGACTTATTTCTCACAGTTCTGTGGTTGGCTGGTTTCAGATGGGCCACTATCCTGCTGTTCTTCTCTGGGATTACTCACCCAGCTATCATCATCTGGAGAATCTGCTATGTCCACAAGAACTAGGGTAGTCTCAGCACTGGTCTATACTTGGTGTGACTTTGGCTGGACATCTATACCCATCTCATCTCTCACTATTCAGTGGCCTAATGTGGACTTTTTAATACATGACAGGTAAGTTCTGGGAAGTCCCATGGAGAGAGGAACCTGGTAGGCTATAGTTCATAAGGTAACAGACGAGCTGGACATGACTTGCAAGTAAACAACCACAGAGTTCTCTCTCAGAGGGCAAGTCCCAATACTCAGGTAGCTAGTAAGTCTCTGCTAATGGAACATTGGCTGAATCATGACTGGACAAGTTATGTCAGATGATCAAACCTAGAATCAATGGGGGAGGTCTATGCAAGAGGGTGGATGGCTAAAAGACATGCATTAGATGAAGTTTGAAATAGCCTGGGGCAAGCAAAACCAACTTACATCCTGTTTTTGAAAATAATGTTTTGTTGAAACACAAACTGACAGTCATTACTTAATGGAGGCTTTTTTTGCTAGAATAGTATGTTGAGTAGTTAGTTGTAAGAGACTGACTATCCCACAAAGCCTATGATATTTACTAACTGGACCTTTATAGAGAAATTTGGCAAACCTAAGAGGCCCAGGAGGTGGTACCCCAAATCTGCATCACTTAATACCAAACAAAATTTTCATACAAAGTTCCATAGCTAAAAGCCTTCCTCAGTCTCCAGCCTCTCACTTTTTTTTTTTTTCAAATACCATAATTCATTCTTGTTCCATTCATGAGCACTATTGTTTTTAAATGTTATTGCATCTTTATTTCACTAGGCTTTAATCTTAAAATGGTGCTCAGTTTAAGCTATAATTACTGCAGTTGGGCAACAAAGATTACATAATCACTTTATAACAAAGACGCTCACAGGTATTCCCTGTGGTAATTGTGACTGCATGTTGTAATTCTGAATGGAACTTTTAACTTTGGAGCAATAGACGAACACAATGAGAGCGCACTTTGTTTGGAGACTCATTTTGATGTTTCGCATTAAGCTTCCTTTAAATAGCAGTAGGGCTTCAGCAAATAAATTACTTTCCCTCAATTGTGCTCTGGGCCCTAGCAGACAAGACGCATTTAGAGGAGAGCTTAGGAAATGCTCTGAGAGACTGACAGCCACTCTGAGCTTTCCTGGAGTGCTCTGTCAACAATGTAGTGACTGGAAATTATAAAAATGTGAAAGTCATTTGTCTCTTAATGGCAGCAGTTTACAATGGCAGCCTGTGACTTATTAAATTATGAGTTCAATAAAGCCCAGATAACCCCACTCTAGTACACACTACAATTTAGTAAGAATTAATGCTTGCTTCTTAGCTGCATAATTTTTCGTTGTCATTTTAACCTAAATGCTTCCTTCTTTTCTGAACCATCTTTCACTGGTGCTGTTTCTTCTTCCTGGAATGTTCTTCCTTCTGGCCACTTGATAATAATAAAAACTAGCTGACTCCTTACCTCTCCTCTGAACCCACTTTTGTTGCCCACACAGTAGAAAAGACAGCCTAAGATCAGGCTTGGGCTCTGCCATTTATTTCCACTTAATTTTGGGAAATTTAGTCTTCCTGATCCTTGATTTCCTGTCTATAAAATAGGAAAAATACTACCTGTATTTTAAAGATGTTCGGATAAATAAGTACCTTCCAAATAACAACAAAGCACCGCCTTTGCACAGAGCTAGAGTTGATAAAGATATGTGAGCTTCTAACTCCCCTCTATTTTTTTTTTTTTAACTTTATAGCATCTTCCTATGTGTCTCCGGCATTCTTTTTTCATGCTATTATTATTTAACCCAACTTTTTATGTGTTCTCAGATTGGGGCAATTGTCAAGTACTAGATCATCATTTACTCTCCTAATTGTCACCCTACCAGCTGAGATATATTGTAGGTACGTTTACGGAGGAAAGGAAGGCAGAGAAGAAGAGAAGGATGGAGGAGGAAGGAGTGAGGATTGTATGGATTCTGGAAGGGGGAATTTGTGGATCATTAATGCAGCCACACATAAATTTGTGCTTCTGTTGAAGCAGAACTGTAGTTGGCAAAGGAAACTCCAGACTGATCAATATTTTAAAGGGATAGATGAATAATTCTGAAGAAACTTTCAAATGACTTCCCAACCTTCCTAAAAATTCTGGGACTTAATCATCCATTTTAAAACCTCTCTTTTCCTGCCATACTTCGATGCTTTAAAAATAATATTTTGTGGGGAAGATGGAATAAATATTCAACTGATTGACAGCTGGAATGGAAAAGCCATTCTTATTCAGGGCAGAGACTGTTAAAAACAAAAATAAAAACCCAAGAGGGTAGAGCTGGCCTTTAAAATGCACACTGTTTTCTGTGTGAGTTCCCACCTCACCCTCAATTTCAACAGCCCTTCCAGGGTGATCCATTCACAAGGGCTTATTGATCAGTGGTATGGTTGGCACAGGGTCTCTCCTCCCCACAGATCCCTATGTATCTCCAGTTAACATTTCTCTACTCAGAATGTGAATACAGAGCTGTCATCATTTGTTATACCCCTTTCCATATCTCTGCCTTCAACTGAGGCTTAGCTTGGCTCACAGAACAAGCCAGTCCTATATTTCTCTTGCTCTGCTGAATTCTTTCTTTGCTTCACTGCTATTTGACTCATTATGCTCATCTCTTCTTCTGTTGATTTCTGCCATGTGAATGTTAGTTGCTCAGTCATATCCGATTCTTTGCAACCCCACGGACTATACCCTACTAGGCTCCTCTGTCCATGGAATTCTCCAGGTAAGAATATTGGAGTGGGTTGCCATTCCCTTCTCCAGGGGATCTTCCCAACTCAGGGACTGAACCCGGGTCGCTTGCATGGCAGGCGGGTTCTTAACCACATGGGCCCCCAGGGGCTCTTCTTCTGTAGTCTTTAGTTATTGGGCACCAACCCCAGCTAACCAGGTGGCTCAAACGGTAAAGAATCCGCCTGCAATACAGGACACCCAATTTCACTCCCTGGGTCAGGAAGATCCCCTGGAGAAGGAAAGGGCAACCCACTCCAGTATTCTTGCCTGCAGAATTCTGCAGACAAAGGTACCTGGTGGGCTACAGTCGATGGTGTTGCAGAGTCAGATACGACCAAACGACTAACATTTTCACACTGTCACAGTTAACCAGGCGTCACTACCACCAGCATTGTTGTACATGCAGATGGCCACTCAACTCTCAGTCTGGTGGCATCTGCTGGGCTCATACCTGAGTCTAGACTCTCAGTCTCATGACAATCACTGGATTTTACTTAGCATCATCAGGGTGACCATATAATTTGCCATCCAAACTTGGGCACCTTCATGAGCAAAATAAATATGTACTGGCTTTGTCAGGAAAGTATATATATGATACAGGTCTACCTGGGAAAAGTCCAAAGGTGTCCCTCTTGTTCAACCTTTCCAACCTGTCATCGATTTATCATCTAGTCTATTTCTGGCCATCTGGGTACCATACAGTTTACCTCTCAGGCAGTCACCTCCACACGTATAATCTTCTAACTGATTGCAACATGCACCAAATAAATCTCAGTCAGGCAATCAAAATCTATACTAGCTTCATGCAGAGGAACTCTGATACATGGAATTGGATATCTGGGTGATAAAGTTGCCAAGGGGCACACAGGAAGTGAAGAGGCAAACCTTTGTCTTTACTTTTCCAACAAAGGTCTGTCTAGTCAAAGTGATGATTTTTCCAGTAGTCATGTATGGATGTGAGAGTTGGACTATAAGGAAAGCTGAGTGCCGAAGAATTGGTGCTTTTGAGTTGTGGTGTTGGAGAAGACTCTTGTGAGTCCCTTGGGCTGCAAGGAGATCAAACCAGTCCATCCTAAAGGAAATCAGTCCTGAATATTCATTGGAAGGACTGATGCTGGAGCTGAAACTTCAATACTTTAGCCACCTGATGCAAAGAACTGACTCATTGGAAAAGATCCTGATGATGGGCAAGACTGAAGTCAGGAGAAGAAGGGGATGACAGAGGATGAAATAGTTGGATGGCATCACCGACTCTATGGACATGATTTTGAGCAAGCTCCAGGGGTTGGTGATGGACAGGGAAGCCTGGTGAGCTGCAGTTCATGGGGTTGCAAAGAATCAGACATGACTGAGAGACTGAACTGACTGCCGCCTCTCAGGACTGAGGCACATGAGAGAAGATAGTGTTACAGGAACTCAGTATTCATGACTTTGCCCATGGAGTAAGTGCTGAAATTACAAGAAACAGAGCTGGCACCCAGGAAAAGAAGAAAGGAGATAGATAACCAGACTTCTTTCCAATTTTCCTCCTATTTCTGGACTGTGCTTCCACTGGGTGATCCAGAAGGATTCCAGCTTCCAAAGGAGCCAGTGAAAAGTCACCTGATGAGATCATTTCAGCCATAAAGAGCAGAGCAGAGTCCTAATCAATTTCAGGACAAGCAGGTGACTGACACACCATGATAATTAAATTCACACATGCACATCTCTCCTCTGTAGATGGCATCAATAATATAGGAATGAACCCTCTGTACTGCTTTGACCCTCCTACTGATATACATGAATCTACTTGGAAGTAATGTGTTCGAGTCTACTTGCTTGAGAATGTTAGAGGAGGACATTAGTTCTTCTTTACATTCAATGTACTGCAATTTAAAATATTACAGAATCTCAAGGCTACAGGTAGCAAAAATGATGACCTGGTTGAATCACTGAATGAACTCCCTACCAAGGAAGCATCAATCCAGTACGATTGATTAGCCTAGAGAAGTTCTCTGCGGAGAGTATTGATCAGGCTTTCTGTCAGGAGGCATTTATTTTGGATTGTCTCCAGCCCTTCAATGAAGACTATCCAGGGAAATCAGCTGCCACCATTCAAGAGTTTAGAGATTCTCAGTTATCACAAGGGAAATGTGTTCCTGTCACGACAAGATGTTGGCATATTTAAAGTCTTTGGAAGTTTTGTTTTATGGGTGCATACGACGGCAGCATGTTTTTACTGACTTTGAGGCAGGAAGTCCTGGATTTGTATTTCAAGTTTTTCACTAACTAGCAATTTGACTTCAGGAAAGTTTAAGATTCAACTTTGTTTCAATTCCCTTACTTAAAAAATCGGGATGTTAATATGGCCAACAATATTAAGATTCTTCAAATAATTTCCTAAAATAATATTTAGAAAAAAAATACCACCTACTCACATCTGCAAATGCTAGATACTGTTATTTTTTAAATTATTTTTAATCATTCTTCTATTAATAGAAATAAGTTATCCTTAAATCTATTGAAAATGTTGTTCATAGCAAATTCATGGAAGGGGAAGGAAGGTTAAATAAAAACAGTTGGGTATCTGAGTAACCTAAAAAAGTGAGAGAAGTATTAATTTTATCAATAATAATGATTGCAACATTCAAAACCACTCTATAGTTTGAATTACAGAAAGGAATGAGTTGAAAAATGTCAAATATTCATTAAATAAGAAGAAAAAATAAACCAAAGTTATTATAATTCTGATCCCTTATGCCAACTTCTACTATCAGAGCTGGTGTAATTATTTCATTTTATTTTTAATTTTTGAGCATCTTGCTCACTGTTGTTAATTGGTAATAAACTTGCTTGTACAATATCTATACCTCTCTATTATAGTCCTGAAATGCCAGGAGCATTGTCCTTATCTTTGGGTGAGGAAGATTTATGTGGACAGGGCAGAAGAGAAAAGAGGGGCTCACTTTTTAAGACCTCTCTTGTCTTTACTTTTCTTAGATCTTCTGATCTTTTGACTGATAAATATCAATAGTAGCCACCTTTTTCAGGAGAACCATGGAAAAATTATCTGAAATTACTTCGGAATGTTCCATTCTCCTAACAATACTGTGTATATTATGAAATTAAGCAAAATTGAGTACATAGGAGATCCTATATACTGTTTCATCTGTGCGGTGGAAAGGACTAGACCAATAACAAACTGCAGACAGAGGGACACTGAGGACCAAGTTGGAGTTTGAAGACTTGTACTTGTTCTTTTCTTCCACTTACTGTGTGCACTTTGACAGGTTTGTCCATATTTCCAGGACTCCATTCTCTACTTAATCTTCTATCAATTCAGTTCAGTCACTCGGTCGTGTCCTACTCTTTGTGACCCCATGGACTTCAGAACACCAGGTTTCCCTGTCCAACACCAACCCCCAGAGCTTACTCAAACTCATGTCCATCAAGTCGGTGATGACATCCAACCATCTCATCCTCTGTCATTCCCTTCTCCTCCTGCCTTCAATCTTTCCCAGCATTGGGGTCATTTCTCGAGAGTCAGTTATTCGCATCAGGTGGCCAAAGTATTGTAGTTTCAGCTTCAGCATTAGTCCTTCCAATGAATATTCAGGACTGATTTCCTTTAGGATGGACTAGTTTGAACTCCTTACAGTCCAAGGGACTCTCAAGAGTCTTCTCCAACACCACAGTTCAAAAGCCTCAATTCTTTGGTGCTCAGCTTTTTTTATGGTCCAACTCTAACATCCAAACATGACTACTGGAAACACCATAACTTTGACTAGACAGACTATTGTTGGCAAAGTAACGTCTCTGCTTGTTAACATGCTGTCTAGGTTGGTCATAGCTTTTCTTCCAAGGAGCAAGCGTCTTTTAATTTCATGGCTGCAGTCACCATCCACAGTGATTTTGGAGCCCAAGAAAATAAAGTCTGTCACTGTTTCCATTGTTTCCCAATCTATTTGCCATGAAGTGAAGGGACTGGATGCCATGATGTTTGTTTTTTGAATGTTGAGTTTTAAGCCAGCATTTTCACTCTTCTCTTTCAATTTCATCAAGAGGCTCTTCAGTTCCTCTTCATTTTCTGCCATAAGTGTGCTGCCATCTGTGTATCTGAGGTATTGATATTTCCCCTGGCAATCTTGACTCTAGCTTGTGCTTCATTCAGTCCAGGGTTTCTCATGATGTACTCTGTATATAAGTTAAATATGCAGGGTGACAAGATACAGCCTTGATTTACTCCTTTCCCAGTTTGGAACTAGTCTGTTGTTCCATGTCCAGTTCAAACTGCTGGTTCCTGACCTGTGTACAGATTTCTCAGAAGGCAGGTAAGGTGGTCCGATATTCGCATCACTTGAAGAATTTTCCACAGTTTGCTGTGATCTTCAGAGTCAAACATTTTGGAATAATCAATAAAGTAGAAATAGATGCTTTTCTGGTATTCTCTTGCTTTTTCAAGGATGCATCAGATGTTGGGACTTTGATCTCTGGTTCCTCTGCCTTTTATAAATCCAGGTTGAACATCTGGAAGTTCACGGCTCACACACTGTTGAAGCCTGGCTTGGAGAATTCTGAGCATTACTTCACTAATGTGTGAGATGAGTGCAATTGTGCAGTAGTTGGAACATTCTTTGGCGCTGCCTTTCTTTGGGATTGGAATGAAAACTGAACGTTTCCAGTCCTGTGGCCACTACTGAGTATTCCAAATTTGCTGGCATACTGAATGCAGCATTTTCACGGCATCATCTTTTAGGATTTGAAATAGCTCAACTGGAATTCCATCACTTCCACTAGCTTTGTTCATAGTGATGCTTCCTAAGGCCCACTTGACTTCACATTCTAGGATGTCTGGCTCTAGGTGAGTGATCACACCATCATGGATATCTGGGTCGTGATGATCTTTATTGTATAGCTCTTCTTTGTACTCTTGCCACCTCTTCTTAATATCTTCTTCTTCTGTTAGGTCCATACCATTTCTGTCCTTTATTGTGCCCATTTGTGCATGAAATGTTTCCTTTGTATCTCTGATTTTCTTGAAGAGTTCTCTAGTCTTTCTCATTCTACTGTTTTCCTTTATTTCTTTGCATTGATCGCTGGGAAAGGCTTTCTTATCTCTCATTGCTATTCTTTGGAACTCTGCATTCAAATGGGTGTATTTCCTTTTCTCCTTTGCCTTTAGCTTTGCTTCTTTTCTCAGCTATTTGTAAGGCCTCCTCAGACAACCATTTTGCCTTTTTGCATTTCTTTCTCTTGGGGATGATCTTGAGCACTGTCTCTTGTACAGTGTCATGAAACTCCATCCACAGTTCTTCAGGCACTCTGTCTATCAAATCTAATCCCTTGAATCTATTTGTCACTTCCACTGTAAAATTGTAAGGTATTTGATTTAGGTCATACCTGAATGGTCTAGTGAGTTTCCCTACTTTTTTCAATTTAAGTCTGAATTAGGCAATAAGGAGTTCATGATCTGTGCCACAGTCAGCCACTGGTCTTGTTTTTGCTGACTGTATAGAGCTTCTCCATCTTTGGTTGCAAAGAATATAATCAATCTGATTTCAGTATTGACCATCTGGTGATTTCTATGTGTAGAGTCATCACTTGTGTTGTTGGAAGAGGGTGTTTGCTATCACCAGAGTGTTCTCTTGGCAGAACTCTGTTAGCCTTTGTCTTGCTTCATTTTGTACTCCAAGGGCAAATTTGCCTGTTACTCCAGGTATCTCTTGACTTCCTACTTTTGCATTTCAGTCCCCTATCATCTTCCATAGAAGTAGCAATTTAGCATCTTCCTTGGTGGTCCAGTGGTCAAGACTTTGGCTCCCAGTGTAGGGAGTGCATTTCAACCCTTGTCAGGGAACTAAAATCCCACATGCCTGTGGCCAAAACCAAAACATAAAACAGTAGCAATATGTAACAAATTCAGTAAAGATATTTAAAATGGCCCACATTAAAAAAAAATCTTGGAAATAAAAAAGAAGTAGAGATTTAAACTGAAAATTTCTGAAGTCTTTTCAGAACTGAAATTGTTCAATTCAATCGAGGAGATTGAAATGGAATATTTTTTCTCACTTTATAGAGTTTTTAAACTTTTAATGACAATAATGCTTTGCTTGTATAATTTAAAATATGCAGGTTTTTAGAATGGCAGAGTAGGTTTAATTAAAATAAATCACCTACCCACAGCAATTATAAATTCTAGAAAAATACTTTTTAAAACTATTTTGTAGCAGCAGAGAATGCACACAGGTATACATAAATAACAGTAAGTCATTTTCTTGAAAAGAGAGCCCCCTCATTGAAATCTATCTTAGTACAGTTTTGCTCCAAGTCCCCTAAACACAAGTACCATGTTCAGTACAGTCTTGAGTTAACAGGATGGTGGTAAGAGGTGAGGGAAAATTGGAGTGGAAGGAAATTAATGAAAAAAAGAATCCATAGTAAGGTCATTCCAAAATTAGATATAGAAAAATCTCCTAAATCTTTCACTGAGAATTGAGTTCTGCAAGCTTGGAAGGGGAGGGAGGAAAAGGGAATTCACTGGACTAGGAACCCCATGATATATGGCAGTCAAAAGTCAGAGAAACCTGAGATGAAGGTTTGGCTACTGCCCATTAACTCTCTGGGTAATAGTTTGAAAATTAAGTCTTCCTAGTTAGAGAGGTATGGAAAACAACTTGGGCTTCACACCAGCTTGCCTTAACAAAGCTTAAATTCAAATTTCTATAAATTTAAGTTCAAGATTATCATCTTGTGGTTTTATGATTTCTATTATATATATTAACAATTCAGAGGAAGATAACAAATTAATATTCTCTAAAATGTATTCCCAAAATGTTTAGTAAGCAATAAAAATTAATGGACATATAAGGAAGAAGAAAAATAGGACATTGCTAAGAAACAAAGGAATGGGCTATCGTGACACACAGTGTTATCATCTTGATGTATCCACGAAATGGAGAAAAGTTAGTGATTGCCAGGATTTAGAACTGAGATTAAATTGGGTTAAGTGGGTGGGTGTGAACAGAAATAAGCAACAAAATGGGTACTTATGGTGCTGGAACAGTTTTGCAAATTGAATACATACATCAGTCAAAATAACTATACCCCACCAATGGGTGTATGTTGATAATGGGGGAGACTGTCCATGCACTGGGGCAGGGGCATATGGAAAAATCTCTATACATTCAGCTCAATATTGCTGTGAATCTAAAACTGCTCTAAAATCTAAAACATATTTTTAAAAAGTGAAAAAGAAAAAAAATACCATTGTAGCATGATACTCAGTGGAGAATGACTGAAAACTTTCCCTTTAATATTAGTAACGAGACAAGGATACCCACTTACACAACTTCTATTCAACAGAGTAATGAACATCTTGGCCAAAGCGATTAGACAGGAAAAAGATAAAAGGCATCCAAATTAGAAACAAAGAAGTAAAATGATCTCTCCTTGTCGAGGACAGAATCTTATATGCAGAAGCACTAAAGATGACACACATTTACACCCATGAGCACACACACATACACAGACACACAAAACTGTTAGAACTAATAAGTAAATTCAGCCAAGTCATGGGACAAAAAGAATCAACATACGGAAGTCAGTTTGCTTCTATGCATTAACAATGAACAATCAGAAAAAAAAAATGAAGAAAACAATTGCAATATCATCAAAAATAATTAAATAATTAAAAAATACTTAACTGAGGAAGGGAAAGAACTGTGCATTTAAAACTGCAAAATGTCACTGAAAGAAATTAAAGGAGGCACACAAAATTGGGAAGTCATTCAGTGCTGATAGATTTAAAGGCTTAAAATTATCCAAAGTTATCTAGAATTTAATGTAATCCCTACCAAAATTCTGGAGAAATTTTTTGGAAGGAAAAAGAAAATCCATCCTAAAATACAAAGACTTCCAAAGGCCTATGAAGATGCAAAACAATTTTGGAAAAGAAGGTTGGAGGTTTCACACTTCCTGATTTCAAAACTTATTATAAAGATAAAGTAATCAAACATGTGGTGCTAGTATAAAGACACATATATAAACCAGTGGAATAGAATAGAAGTGTCAGAAATAAATTCTCATATGTACAGAAGTAAATCCTCAAATTATTTTTAATGAAGGATACCAACAGCATTCAATGAAGGGAAAGCACTGTTTCAACAGGAGGTACTATAAAAGTAAGTATCCACATTCAGACGAGTCAGCTTTTTATCTCACACTGTTTACAAATATCAACTCAATGGACCTAAACACAAAAGCTAAAGCTCTTAGAAAAAAGAAGTATGAAAATCTTTATAGTGTTAGATTTGGCAAAAATTTCTTCAACATGGCACTAAAAGCACAGATAACAAAAGTAAAAATAGATAAATTTGAGTACATCAAAATTACTATCTTTTCTTCATCAAAGGTATGAAAATTCAACAGGATGAAAAGAAAACAGAAGAAATGGGAGGAAATGTGTGCACTTCATTTTTCTGACAAGAAGTTAATAAACAGAATATATAAAGAACACTTATATAAAGAATTCAACAACAAGAAATAATGAATAATCCAACTAAAAATAGGACCAAGGATGTGAATAGATATTTCTCTGAAGAAGATAAGCAAATTTCTAACAAACATGTAAAAACATGTTCAACATTATTAGTCATTAAAGCAAAGTTGCTCAGTTGTGTTTGACTCTTTGCAACCCCATGGACTGTAGCCTACCATGCTCCTCAGTCCATGGAGTTTTCCAGGTAAGAGTACTGGAGTAGGTTGCCATTTCCTTCTCCAGGGGATCTTCCCCACCTAGGAATCGAACCTGGGTCTTCTGCATTGCAGGCAGATGCTTTACCATCTGAGCCGCCAGAGAAGTCCAGGGAAATGCAAATAAAAACAATGAGGTATCACCTCACGCCCATCAGGATGGCTACAACCGAAAAATAAAACCAGAAAAGAGCAAGGGATAATAAAAATGGTCACTGTTGGTGAAAGTGAAAAGATTGCAACTGCTTTGGAAAATAGCATGGTGATTCCTTAAAAAAGGTTTAAAATAGAATTACCATATGATCCAGTAAGCCTGCTTCTAGGTGTATATCTGAAAGAAAGGAAAATAGGGGCTGAAAAAGATATCTGTACACCACGTTCAGCATTGTTTGTGGTAGCTAAAAAGCAATATTATGTGGTGTATTCATATTGCTATATAATCCATCTCCAGAACTATTTTCATCTTACAAATCTGAAACTCTATACCCATTAAACTCTATACCCATTAATTAAAAGTGTTCACTGATGGAAAAATAAACAAAATGTCACATAGACATACAATGAAATGTTATTCAGCCTTAAAAAGGAGGGAAAATATGGTGCACCCTACAACACAGATAACGCTTGAGAACATTATGCTGTGTAAAATGAACCAGTCCAAAAAAAAAAGAGAAATACTGTTTGATTCACTTATTGGAACTGTCTGGAGTAGTCAGATTCACATAAACAGAATAGAATGGTGAGAGGCTAGGGTCAGTGAAGGTGGGAAATAAACAGTGGTTGTTTAATGGGTTTAGAGTTTCAGATTTGTAAGATGAAAATAGTTCTGGAGATGGTTTATATAGCAATATGAATACACCTCATAATATTGAACTGCTAAAAATGGGAAAGATGCTAAGTGGTGTTATGTGTGTTTCATCATGATTTTAAAAATGTTAAAACAGAGAATAAAGTGAAAAGAAAACCACAGAAAAGAATAGGATATTAACAGTAAATTTCTTTCAAAAGTTTGTATTGATTTCCTTTGGATTATTAATAAAGAATTGATATAAATAAAAAGCCAAGAAGAAAAAACATTAAAAATGGTCAAATATCTTCAAAATACACTTCACCAAAGGGTATAGGAATGCCCAATAAGCACTTTAAAAAGGGCTCAGAATAATCTGTCAGCAGCAAAATGCAAATTAAATCCAAAACGGGATACTATTTCACACCTACTAGAATGCTGGCAGGGATGTGGAGAAAATTTTATTTTACTCACACTGTTTTAAGGCCTACTCAGAGAAATAGCATGCTGTTCTTAGCTCTAAATTTGGAAGATGGAAATTTAATCTGATGGAAATCTTTCATCAGATTAAAGCAAGACTCACATCAGTTTTCCACCTTCACTCTGGCAGGATGCCCAAGGCTAAACTGATATCATTCTCGTCTCAAGCCCAGCAGCTTTGATAATTAACTACTCTGCACAATCGTCTGGGTAACCCAGCAGCCTCCCTTTCTATTAGCCTTTCTCTGCTGCATTGCCCTGAGGTACCATCATGAAGAATGAGGAAGCTTTATTTGGTCATGGTTCTGGATCAGCCTAGTCAGGGCAGGTTGTGAGGGGCAGTCATCGGTTTTCTCATAGACTAGTACAATTTTCTATATTACAAATAGGAATAATGCAGGCTATATGAATTTGACCATGTCCTGGATTTGGGTGCATTGCCCTGAATTCAGCTAGGTACAGGTAGTGCATGAGAAGCTCTTTTCTGCATGCCAGATAAGGACCAAACACATTTCATTTGTTTTCACACCAAGTCTCTAAGGTGGGTATTTTTAGTGAGTGTCAGAGAAGTTTAAATACTTTCACTGAGTTCAAGGAATTCCGTGTGATTCCCTGACCAGTTTGTGTGTGTGTATGTGTGTGTGTGTGTGAATCTAAGACTCATTATTTAGTACAGTTACCTATTAAGATAATTGATTAGATAAAAACAAGTCAGAACCTGGGGACAAGTAGGAGGCTGGAGAAGACAACAAGGAAAGTGTGGTCGACGAGTAACCATATGGCTCTTTGGAAGGAAGCAAGAGACTCCCCCCTATATCACTTGCATAACTGTGTCACTGAACTGTATCTATCATTATGATAAAGACTCAGTATTTTTGCTTAGGTAAATCACCACAAACCTAAAACCATGTGTATGAACATGAACATTCTACTAATCAGCAGAGTTAGGATAAAAAGATTTGAATCAAACTTTGCCATCTTGCTTGGGGTTTCTAAGAATATCACCATGGAACAAGTAGCATGTGGATATTTAAAACCCATTTTTCTTGGACCTTTCACTGAGAAGCAAAAGAAAAACCTTGAAAGTCTGTATGTAGATAAGTGACATAGTTGTATTTTAGCAGGATCACTTCTGTCGCATTGAAGGTGAAATGTGAGGGGAAAATTCAAAAAGGGAGCAAAATTCTTTGAAAAACTATCATCTACTCTCTCTCCAATGAATCTCACATACATTCTATTTGTACAGAACAATAAACCTGTCTCTAAACATGCAGAAAAAAAATACAATCTGTCTTTCTGTTCAACAATATCAGAACATAATGATGGAGAGGATCTGGGGAAAGTGAGGGAGACTCAATCCAGACTTTTAATTTATTGAGACTTTATTGAATTAAAATATACGTGCCACATTATTTGCCCTCTGAGAGTGTACAACACATAGCCGTTTGTTTTGCAATGCTTTGCAGCCATTACCACTATATAATATCAAAATATTTTCATTGTACCAATAAGAAACCTCCAAATCATTGGAGGGCACTCTGTGTTTCTCTCTCCCTCTAGCCCTTGGAAATCATTGATCTACATTTTGTCACTATGGACTTGCCTATTTTAGATATTTAATATAAATTGAATGAAGAAATGCATTCCCTTTTGTGTCTGGTTTCTTTCACTTAGTATGCTATTTTCAAAGTTTATCCATGGCTAATAATATTTTGTTGCATGACTCTATCTACTTTACTTATTCATCAGTTGATAGACATTCACATTGTTTGCAATTGTTGACTCTTATCCGATGAAGTGAACATTTGTGTATAAGTTGTTATGTGGATAACTTATCTTGTGGGTACATTTTGTATTTTCAGGTCTCTCAAGTTTATACCCAGACTAGATGTTCTGGGTCATGCGGTATCTCTCTATATATCTTTTTTGAAAAATTGTCAAATTGTTTTTCTGAAGGACAGTACAATTTTAGATTACCATCAGTGACGCAGGAGGGTTCTAAAATCTTCATAGACTTACCATCACTTACATTTGTCTCTTTTTATTACATACAAGCTAATGGATATGAAGTGACTCTCTACTGTAGTTTTGATTTGCTTTCCCCTAAATAATTTCAAGTGGTTATTTGCCGTTCGCGTATCTTCATTGGAGAAATATTATTCAAATCATTTGCCCATTTAAAAAAATAGATCAAGGCAAAATTTACATGACATTACTTTAGCTATTTTGAAATGAATAATTTAATGATTTTCAGTACATTCACAATATTGTATGACCACCACTTCTATCTAGTTCTGAAAATTTCAAAACATTTTCATCACTCCCAAAGAAATGCTCACACCCATAAAGCAGTTATCCCATTTCTTCATTTATACAGATGGTTCCTTGGAACCATCCATCTACTCTCTGGATCTATGGATTTACCTATTAATAATACTTAAGAGAAATAGAACTATACAAGATATGACCTCTTGAGTTTCACTTCTTTCACTTACCATATTTTCCCCCAACATTCATCCAAGCTGTACCACACTATCAGTATTTGATTTTTGTATTATTCTTCATCTTAGGAGAAACAACTTTCAATATTTCACCAGTCAGTATGATGCTAACTTTGAATTTGCCTTTGTCATTTTAGGGAGTTTCCTAGTTTTTACCAAGGAAGGGTGTTGTGCTTTGTCAAATGCTTTTTTCCCCCTGTCATTTGAGATGATTCTGTGCTCTTCCCTTCTTTGTTTTATTTATGTTGTATATGACATTGGTTGACTTTCTCATACTGAACCACTCTTACATTCCTGGGGTAAATCTCATCTGGTCATGGTAGATAATCTTTTTAATACACTATTGGATTTGGTTTGGCAATATTTTGTTAAAGATTTTTTTTTTAATCTGTATTCATAATGGATATTGGTCTTAATTGGTTTTCTTTTTTGTCTTTTATTGACTTGGTTTTTGTTGTGTGTGTGTGCATGCTTAGCCACTTCTGTCTTGTCTGACTCTTTGCAACCCTATAGACTGCAGCCCACTGGGCTCCGCTATCCATGGGATTCTCCAGACAAGAATACTTAAGTGGGTTGCCAAGCCCTCCTCCAGGGGATCTTCCTGACCCAGGGATTGAACCCACATTTCCTGAATTTCTTGCATTGCTGGTGGATTCTTTACCACTGAACTACCAGTGATGCACTTGTTTTTGTTAGTAGAGTGATATTTGCCTTACAGAATGAGTCAGAAGTATTCCTGCTGCTTCTGCTTTGTGGAAGACTTTGGGGAGAATTGCTAATCAGTCTTTTTAAAATATTCAAATATTCGGTTAAGATACACCAATGGAAGCATCTGACCCTGAACTTCTCTTTGTAGAAAGGTTTTAATTACTCATTCAATCACTGTAATATTAACACTTTGCAATAAGTCTGTTCAGACATTCTATTTCTTCTTGAGTCAGTTTTAGTTAACTTGTATTTTTATGAATTTCCCCATTACATCTAGATAATCTAATTTGTTAATGCATAATTGTTAATAACACTCTTTTATAAACTGAATGAATATAACAGATGCTAAAGTCAGGTCAAAAAGGATTTCAGAATCCTCATAGTATAGCCTTGAATTAAGGAAGGAGTTTATAGAATGAATGATTTAATTGTCTAATATCTTTCTTAGCTTTGGTGAATAGCTCAGGGCAAATGCTATTTCCTTTCCTATAAGAAACTGCATCTATTTTTATCTCTGTATTAAGCTAGGCTTTCAGTGTATTGAACTGTGCTTCAAAAGAGTATCTGGGTCACATTATTACAGGCCAACTCACAATTGCTTTTATTCCATTACAATTTACTGGTAATTCCCTATGTCTCTAGAGATATTTTCTCCAAGATTCAATCATTTGAACTGCATTCTGATGTTTTGTAAAAATACATTCAAAAATATTGTCTACTCTGTTTCTCAGAGTCTTTGTCTCAAGGACTCATAGAATATATTACGACTTGCATTTAGTTCCAACAAAATAATAATTGTATCCAAAGAAAAAGTGAACCTCTTTCTATTTCAGTAAATTCAAACAACGTATTATCATCTTTGCTTATAACACAATGAAATTGAGGGTCAAATTCATTGCCCAAATACTGTAATCTGTTCCACCCAAATGCCCAGACATAACTGCTCAAAGATTTAATAAATGTGTTTTCTATTTTATCGTGAAATATATAATCTTCTCTGTGTGCATGCATGTTTAGTTGCTCAGTCATGTTCAACTCTTTGTGACCCTATGAACTGTAGCCTGCCAGGCTCCTCTGTCCATGGGATTTTACAGGCAAGAATCTTTGAGTGGGTTGCCATTTCCTCCTCCAGGGGATCTTCCTGACTCAGGGATTGAATCCATGTCTCCTCCATCTCCTGAATTGGCAGGCAGATTCTTTAGCACTGAGCCACCTGGGAAGTCCCATATAACCTTCCAGAAATAGGTAAATATAAACATTGCAAAAAATTGAAGGAACTATCCAGCCTATTTTCATCATATTACAGTTTGAGAAATACATGCAGAAAGACTTGGATCACTCAAGTTTAAGCTTGAGTTATTTACCGTGTTTTTATTACACTTACACTCTACCTCGCTTTATAAAATAGAAACAGGGTGCTAGGAATTTATATAATGCATGGAAGAAAAAAGTAGAGCTATCATTTATCAAATAATAGATAGGTTGCTAGGTCCCTTACAAGAAACATCTTTTATTCTTCATTACAAAGATGCTTAAAGTAGGTTACCAAATTCTAGTGGGTGTATCTCTTGAAAAAGGTCAAAAAGTTGTGTTCAATTCAGTTCAGTTCAGTTGCTCAGTTGTGTCCGACTCTTTGCGACCCCATGAATTGCAGCACAGCAGGCCTCCCTGTCCATCACCAACTCCCGGAGTTTACTCAAACTCATGCCCATCAAGTCGGTGATGCCCTCCAGCCATCTCATCCTCTGTCATCCCCTTCTCCTCCTGACCCCAACCCCTCCCAGAATCACGGTCTTTTCCACGATGTGTAGCTTGAATCATAATTTGGGACTAGGCCTGTCCATATTTAAAATTTAACTCCCTTTCTGATTTTCTTAAGTGACATACAATAAAAACACAATGCAACAATACAGTCAACTAACTGACCCCCCATTTCTTGCCTTCCTTCAATGTGTTATCCATACAGCAGAGTAACTTTGAAAGAACGTGTTAGATCCACAACTCTCCCAAGCTTTATATCTCTCAGCTGCTTCACAGGGTATGCTCCAGATTGCCCTCGATCTTGAACCATTGATTCCCTCCTCCATCCACAGACTTTCGGCTACAGCTTTAGACATGTCAAACTCTGCCTTGTGCCAGGAGCTTTTCACGTGCTGTGCCTGGAATGTTCTTCCTTTGGCTTTGCTCCTGGCTGCATTTTTGAGTCCTCTGTAATCAGTCTCCATCACCTTCGATTAAAGAAAACATCCCCAAACAACTTATTTAAAGTATTCTTATACTTTTCTGTCTCCTGGGACTCTGCTTACATATTTTTAAACATTTATCATTGCTTATAATTATTTTCCTTACTTTTTTTTCAATTGAAGTATAGTTATTTACAATGTTGCATTAGTTTCTGGTGCACAACAAAGTGACCAGTTTTATATATAGATGCATACATGTGTGTATATGTATTCTTTTTCATATTCTTTTCCATTATGGTTTATTAGGGGATACTGAATAGTGTGGCACGTGTTATACAACAGGACCTTGTTGTTTGTCCATTCTATGTATACGACCTTGCATCTGCTAATCCCAGTTAGGGATCCTAGATGCATCCCTCCCCCACACCCCTTGCCCCCCAGTTCAGTTCAGTTCAGTTCAGTCCCTCAGTCATGTCCGACTCTTTGCGACCCCATGAATCACAGCACGCCAGGCCTCCCTGTCCATCACCAACTCCCAGAGTTTACTCAAACTCATGCCCATCGAGTCGGGGATGTCATCCAGCCATCTCATCCTCTGTCGTCCCCTTCTCCTCCTGCCCCCAATCCCTCCCAGCATCAGGGTCTTTTCCAATGAGTCAACTCTTTGCATGAGGTGGCCAAAGTACTGGAGTTTCAGCTTTAGCATCAATCCTTCCAATGAACACCCAGGACTGATTTCCTTCAGGATGGACTGGTTGGATCTCCTTGCAGTCCAAGGGACTCTCAAGAGTCTTCTCCAACACCACAGTTCAAAAACATCAATTCTTCTGCACTCAGCTTTCTTCACAGTCCAACTCTCACATCCATACACGACCACTGGAAAAACCATAGCCTTGACCAGACGGACCTTTGTTGGCAAAGTAATGTCTCTGCTTTTTAATATGCTATCCAGGTTGGTCATAACTTTCCTTCCAAGGAGTAAGCATCTTTTAATTTCATGGCTGCAGTCACCATCTGCAGTGATTTTGGAGCCCAGAAAAATAAAGTCTGACATTGTTTCCACTGTCTCCCCATCTATTTCCCATGAGGTGATGGAACCAGATGCCATGATCTTAGTGTTCTGAATGTTGAGCTTTAAGCCAACTTTTTCACTCTCCTCTTTCACTTTCATCAAGTGGCTCTTTAGTTCTTTTTCACTTTCTGCCATAAGGGTGGTGTCATCTGCATATCTGAGGTTATTGTTTTTCCCGCAATCTTGATTCTGGCTTGTGCTTCCTCCAGCCCAGCGTTTCTCATGATGTACTCTGCATATAAGTTAAATAAGCAGAGTGACAATATACAGCCTTGACGTATTCCTTTTCCTTTTTGGAACCAGTCTGCTGTTCCATGCCCCTCAGCAATCCCAAATTTGCTCTCTATAGTCTGTGAGTCTGTTTCTGTTTTGTGAATAAACTCATTTGTATCATTATTTTAAGATTACACATAAAAGTAATATCATATGATGTTTGTCTTTCTCTGTTTGACTTACTTCACTTACTATGAGAACCTCTAAATCCATCCATGTTGCTGCAAATGGCATTATTTCATTTTTAATGGATGAGTAATATTTCATTATGTATACATATGTGTGCATTTATATACATATATATGCAATATCTATATATGTAATATCTGTATGCATATGTAATATATATATATAATATCTTCTTATCCATCCATCGATGGACATTTAGGTTGTCACCATGTCTGTTATTCTTACTTCTTTATTTGTGCAATGTCTATGTCTGTGATTAGAGTATAAGTTCCACAAGAAAATATCTGACCTCATCCCATGGCTATACTACCTATAAGAATAGAGCCTGCACTTAGGGACCCAATAAATGGTTGCTTCATGAATAATAAATTATTGACTGATACTATCAAATCAGTGAATAGAAATATCTAAAATGGGGACTACTCAAAGGATGGGCAATATGATATACCATAGTAATTACTGGAGACTCTTATTTTTATTTGCTTCTCTAGTGGCTCAGGTGATAAAGAATCCACCTGTAATGCAAGAGACCTGGGTTCAATTCCTGGGTTGGAAAGATCCCCTGGAGGAGGGCATGGCAACCCACTCCAGTATTCTTGCCTGGAGAATCCCCATGAACAGAGGTGCCTGGCGGGCAACAGTCAATGGAGTTGCAAAGGGTCGGACATGACTGAGCAACTAACTCGATTTGTTTTGACTTTTTAAAATTACCAAACCAGACAGATTATCTCCTTTTTATATTTTATTTAAAAATTTTTCAGTTTCTTAAGATAGAATTGACAAAAATTATGCATATTTAAAGTATACAATGTGCTTTTTGGCGTAATTATACCTTGTATAGTAATGACCATCATGAGGCTAATTAATATATTACTCATCTCACACAGTTTATATTGTGTGTGTTTCTTCATGTGTGGTGAGAACAATCAAGATCTGCTATCTTAGCAATCATCACATATGCAATATACTGTTATCAACTATAGTTACCATGCTGCATGCTAGCTCTCTAGAGCAAATTCATCTCATAATTAAAAGTGTGTATCTTTTTTGACCAACATCTGCTATTTCTCCCACCTCCTTCCTAGCCCCTGGCAATCACCATTCTACTCTGTTTCTCTAAGTTGGAGTTTTTTTTTTTTTTAGATTCTACATATAATTGATATGCAATATTTATCTTTCTGGGCCTTTCTGATTCAATTCCACATATTCTCAATTTTACTTCATATAATAAAACACACTACTATCACACATTCATTTTTTTTTAATGAAATAATCTGTTCCATGGGATGTTGTCATTGCTATTTAATCACTCAGTCACATTCGACACTTTGCAATGTCATGGACTGATGAACTGTAACGTGCCAGACTCCTCTTTCCATGAGATTTTTCAGGCAAGAATACTGGAGTGGGTAGCCATTCCCTTCTCCAGGTGATCTTCCTGCCCCAGGGATAGAACCTGCATCTCCTGGATTGGCAGGTGGATTCTTCGCCACTGAGCCACTTGGGAGCCTCATGGTGTGTGTGTGTGGGGAGGGGGGGATGGGTGGTAAAGTTCTCCAGGGAAAGAAGCCAATAGGATGTATGTATCTATATGTGCATGCATGTGTATATACATATATATATAGAGAGAGAGAGAGAGAATGAACAAGACAGAGTGAGAGAGAGAGAGAGGAAGAGAAAGAGAGAGAGAGAGAGAAGATGTTTATTTTAAGAAACTTGCTCATGCCATTGTGGATCGTGACGAGTCCAGAATCTGCAGAGCAGGACAACAGGCTGGAAACCCAGGGAATAGCTGGCACTGCAGTTGCAGTCTGATGGACAGAATCCCCTTTCTTCCATGATATCAGTCTTTTATTATTCAGGCCTTTAACTGATTAGATGAGACCCATCCTCATTATAAAGATAATCTGATTTACTGAAATCTACAATTTCAATGTTAAGGTTCATCAAAAAATACCTTTACAGAAACATCTAGAATAAGAGCTGAGCAAGTATCTGGATACTGTGGTCTTGCTAACTTGGCAACTAAAATTAACCATCACAGCAATGAAAGCATGAATGATAAATTAGAGCCATTTTCTCATCCTTCCTCTCCATTTCTCCAGAGACTGATAAGAACTCAGCTCTTTAGAGACTCTTAGGTATTGAGTATTAATAAAGAAAGAAGGTTAAAAGAGAAGTTAGTGAATCAGTTTTAATTAGTTGTTAATTTAATGCTAGACTGTACCTCTACCATATCTTTACTGGTTAATATCCTTATTGTTGGGTAAATTGGGTGTGAGTAGAACAAATACAGCATCATTCATTAGAGGTGCATATGGTGATGTCTATTATTCCCTTAACATTCTTATAATAGGCAAAAAAACTTAAATTTACTTTTTATTATTAAAGACAGAGTCAGGGAGTGGATTATCATGAAAGCATGTTCCAGTATAGAATTTCTTTCAGTATGCTTTAACAGTTTATTCTAAGAATCATCTTAAGAGACTGGTTTAGATATTTTCAATCCTAATCAATATTTGTTAGCTCTTTTTCACTGTGGAAAATTCTGAAAGAGATGGGAATACCAGACCACCTGACCTGCCTCTTGAGAAACCTGTCGGCAGGCCAGGAAGCAACAGTTAGAACTGGACATGGAACAACAGACTGGTTCCAAATAGGAAAAGGAGTATGTCAAGGCTGTATATTGTCACCCTGCTTATTTAACTTAAATGTAGAGTACATCATGAGAAACACTGGGCTGGAGGAAGCACAAGTTAGAATCAAGATTGCTGGGAGAAATATCAATAACTTCAGATATGCAGATGACACCACCCTTATGGCAGACAGTGAATAAGAACTAAAGATCCTCTTGATGAAAGTGAAAGAGGAGAGTGGAAAGGTTGGCTTAAAGTTCAACATTCAGAAAACTAAGATCATGGTACCCAGTCCCATCACTTCATAGCAAATAGATGGGGAAACAGTGTAAACAGTGGCTGAATTTATTTTTCTGGGCCCAAAAAATCACTGCAGATGGTGATTTCAGCCGCAAAATTAGAAGATGCTTACTCCTTGGAAGGAAAGTTATTACCAACTTAGACAGCATATTAAAAATCAGAGACATTACCTTGTCAACAAAGGTCCGTCTGGTCAAAGCTATGGTTTTTCCAGTGGTCATGTATGGATGTGAGAGTTGGACAATAAAGAAAGCTGAGTACTGAAGAATCAATACTTTTGAACTGTGGTGTTAGAGAAGACTCTTGAGAGTCCCTTGGACTGCAAGGAGATCCAACCAGTCCATCCTAAAGGAGATTAATCCTGGGTGTTCATTGGAAGGACTGATGCTGAAGCTGAAACTCCAATCCTTTGGCCACCTGATGTGAAGAGCTGACTCATTGGAAAAGACCCTGATGCTGGGAAAGATTGAGGGCAGGAGGAGAAGGGGACGACAGAGGATGTGATGGTTGGATGGCATCACCGACACAATGGACATGGGTTTGGGAGGACTCCGGGAGTTGGTGATGGACAGGGAGGCCTGGTGTGCTGCAGTCCATGGGGTTGCAAAGAGTAGGACATGACTGAGCAACTGAACTGAACTGAACTGATTCACTAAGAGACTAATAATTCCTTAGACTTGCTAAATTAAACGTTATTACTTTTTTAAAAAAAAGGAAACTTGGGACAGGCTGTCCTCAGTCCCTAGGCCAAGAGGAAAAATATCACATGTAAGTGCAGCCAAGGTGAGTCAATGTTCATGAGGAGGTTGAAGGGTAAATCAAGCCCAGGAATACTGACAAGTGGAAGGCGGCCCAAGGAGATGATTGTGAAGAGTATCACAGCTCCCCCTGATGGATGGAAACCTTGTCTAATGTAGCAGCAGAAAACTCCCACACTGATGTATCCTACAGTGGGACTGAAAGTAAGCCTTTTCTTACAGAATTAAAATTGATAAAATACATTGTGTTCGATCCACTGAACACACAAGAAAACATTGTTAAAACAACATTACTACCAGGCTGTGCAAGTACATTGCCCTTTAGTTCAAAGCAGGTTTCAAATTTTATTGTTTTTCCATTTGCATCCTTGGAGAAGTGAAACCCAGTAGAATACAGCTTTGATGATTCAATACAAAATAAGCATTCCTGAAAATACATTCGATTAGAACTTGTAAACAATGTTGAAAATAAAGCAACTCAGGCCATTAAAGTTGGTATATCCTG
Organism: Cervus elaphus; assembly: GCF_910594005.1. NCBI lineage: Eukaryota > Metazoa > Chordata > Mammalia > Artiodactyla > Cervidae > Cervus > Cervus elaphus. The sequence continues at coordinate 9,936,624 of NC_057820.1, read as the reverse complement.
AATATGTTTCATCATTTGGTATCCAGTAATAAAAGAACAGAAACTAAAGAAACATTTAAGGCAATAAGTGTTAGCAAATATATCCAGAAGCAAAAATGAAATTAATGCTTTCATGGAATTCAAAGCATAGAATCCAGGATAAACAAGACAGATTGGCAATGATTCTGCTGAAGGACAAGATCTGGTTGTGTCAAGGCTATAAAATAGGACCACTAGAAAAGGACAGAGCTCCAGCCCAAAGATTCAGAGTGTTTTCTTTATATCAGCCTTACATTTCCTGGGAATGACCACTGGCCCCTTCCCTTCTCAAAATAATGCTAGAATTGTGTAAATACTCAGGATAGTAAGGTTACATTAAATATAAAGGTACATTAAATATAACTTTTATCAGTGGCCACAGGGCTGGAAAAGGTTACTTTCCATTCCAATCCCAAAGAAGGGCAGTGTCAAAGATTTCACAAACTTCCAGACCATTGAGCTCATTTCACATGCTAGTAAGTTTATGCTCAAAATCCTTCAAGCTAGACTTCAACAGTATATGAATTGAGAACTTCCAGATGTATAAGTTGGATTTAGAAAACACAGAGGAACCACAGATCAAATTGCCAACATTCCTTGGGTCATAGAGAAAGCAAGGGGATTCCATAATAACATCTACTTCTGATACATTGACTATGCTAAAGCCTTTGATTGTGTGGATCACAGAAAACAGTGGAAAATTCTTAAAGAGATGGAAATACCAGACCACCGTATCTGCCTCCTGATAAATCTGTATGTGGGTCAAGAAGCAACAGTTAGAACTTTACATGGAACAATATCAGTTCACTTCAGTTGTTCAGTCACTTAGTTGTGTCCGACTCTTTGTGACCCCACAGACTGCAGGATGCCAGGCTTCCAAGTCCATCACCAACTCCCAGAGCTTGCTCAAACTCATGTCCATTGAGTTTGTGATGCCATCCAACCATCTTGTCCTCTGTCATCCCCTTCTCTTTCTGCCTTCAATCTTGCCCAGAATCAGGGTCTTTTCCAATGAATTGGCTCTTTGCATCAGGTAGCCAAAGTATTGCAGTTTCAACTTCAGCATCAGTCCTTCCAATGAATATTCAGGACTGATTTCCTTTAGGATTTGACTGGTTTGATCTCTTTGCAGTCCAAGGGACTCTCAAGAGTCTTCTCCAATATCACAGTTCAAAAGCATCAGTTATTTGATTTCAGCTTTCTTTATGGTCCATCTCTCACACCCATACATAGCTAATGGAAAAACCACAGCTTTGACTAAATGGATCTTTGTCAGCAAAGTAATATCTCTGCTTTTTTTTTTTTTTTTTTTTTTTTATTTTTTATTTTTTTTATTAGTTGGAGGCTAATTACTTCACAACATTTCAGTGGGTTTTGTCATACATTGATATGAATCAGCCATAGAGTTACACGTATTCCCCATCCCGATCCCCCCTCCCACCTCCCTCTCCACCCGATTCCTCTGGGTCTTCCCAGTGCACCAGGCCCGAGCACTTGTCTCATGCATCCCACCTGGGCTGGTGATCTGTTTCACCATAGATAGTATACATGCTGTTCTTTCAAAACATACCACCCTCACCTTCTCCCACAGAGTTCAAAAGTCTGTTCTGTATTTCTGTGTCTCTTTTTCCGTTTTGCATATAGGGTTATCGTTACCATCTTTCTAAGTTCCATATATATGTGTTAGTATGCTGTAATGTTCTTTATCTTTCTGGCTTACTTCACTCTGTATAATGGGCTCCAGTTTCATCCATCTCATTAGAACTGATTCAAATGAATTCTTTTTAACGGCTGAGTAATATTCCGTGGTGTATGTGTACCACAGCTTCCTTATCCATTCATCTGCTGATGGGCATCTAGGTTGCTTCCATGTCCTGGCTATTATAAACAGTGCTGCGATGAACATTGGGGTGCACGTGTCTCTTTCAGATCTGGTTTCCTCAGTGTGTATGCCCAGGAGTGGGATTGCTGGGTCATATGGCAGTTCTATTTCCAGTTTTTTAAGAAATCTCCACACTGTTTTCCATAGCGGCTGTACTAGTTTGCATTCCCACCAACAGTGTAAGAGGGTTCCCTTTTCTCTGTCTAGGTTGGTCTTCAAAAGATGCTTTCATGGCTGCAGTAACCATCTGCATTGATTTTGGAGCCCAAGAAAATAAAGTCTCTCACTGTTTCCATTGTTTCCTCATCTATTTGCCATGAAGTGATAGGACTGGATGCCATGATCTTTGTTTTTTAAATGTTGAGTTTTAAGCCAGTTTTGTCACTCTTCCTCCTCTTTCACTTTCATCAAGAGGCTCTTTAGTTCCTCTCTATTTTCTCCCGTAAGAGTGGTGTCATCTGCATATCTGAGGTTACTGATATTTCTCACAGCAATCCTGACTCCAGCTTGTGCTTCATCCAGAATGGAATTCCGCATAATGTACTCTGCATATAAGTTAAATAAGCAGGGTGACAAGATACATCCTTGACTTATTCCTTTCCTAATTTGGAACCAGTCCCTTGTTCCATGTCCAGTTCTAACTGTTTCTTCTTGACCTATATACAGATTTCTCAGGATGCAGATAAGGTGGTCTGCTATTACCATCTCTTTAAGAATTTCCCACAGTTTGTTGTGACCACGCAGTCAAATCCTTTGGCGTAGTCAGTAAAGCAGAAGTAGATGTTTTTTCTGGAACTCTCTTACTTTCTCTATGATCCAGTGGATGTTGACAATTTGATCTCTGGTTCCTCTGACTTTTCTAAATCCAGCTCCAACATATGGAAGTTCCCAGTTCACTTACTGTTGAAGCCTCACTTGCAGAATTTTGAACATTACTTTGCTAACATGTGAGATGAGTGCAATTGTGCATTCTTTGACATTGCCTTCCCTTGGGACTGGAATGAAAACTGATGGATCAACATACTGGTTCAAAATTGGGAAAAGAGGATCATGTTAAGGATGTATATTGTCACCTTGTTTGTTTAATTTATATGCAGAGAACATCATGAGAAATGCCAGGCTGGATGAGTCACAAGCTGGAATCAGGAAAGTTGGGAGAAATAACAACTTCAGAAATGCAGATGTTGTCACTCTAATGGCAGAAAGTGAAGAGGTACTAATGAGTTTGCTGATGAAGGTGAAAGAGAAGAATGAAAAAGCTGGATTAAAACTCAGCATTCAGCAAATTAAGATCATGGCATCCGTCTCATCATTTCATGGCAAATAGATGGGGGAAAAGTGGAAGCAGTGACAGACTTTATTTTCTTGGGCTCCAAAATCGCTGCAGATGGTAACTGCAGCCATGAAATTAAAAGACACTTGCTTCTAAGAAGGAAACCTAGACAGCATATTAAAAAGCAAAGCTATCACTTTGCCTACAAAGGTCCACATAGTCAAAACTATGCTTTTTCTAGGAGTCAAGGATGGATGTGAGAGTTGGACCATAAAGAAGGCTGAGCACCAAAGAATTGATGCTTTCGGACTGTGGTGCTGGGGAGAAGACTCTACAGAGTTCCTTGGACAGCAAGGAGATCAAACCAGTCAATCCTAAAGGAAATCAGTCCTGAATATTCATTGGAAGGACTGATGCTGAAGCTGAGGTTCCAATACTTTCGCCACCTGATGCGAAGAGCCAACTCATTGGAAAAGACCCTGTTGCTGAGAAAGATTGAAGACAAAAGTAGTTCAGTTTAGTTCAATTCAGTCACTCATTCATGTCTGACTCTTCACAACCCCACAGACTGCTGCATACCAGATTTCCTTGTCCTTTGACTGCTTGAGCTTGCTCAAACTCATGTCCATGAAATTGGTGAAGCCATCCAACCATCTCACCCTTTGTCATCCCCTTCTCCTCCTGCATTCAATCTTTCCCAGCATCAGGGTCTTTTCCAACGAGTCAGTTCTTTGCATCAGGTGGCCAAAGGATTGGAGTTTCAGCTTCAGCATCAGTCCTTCCAATAAATATTCAGGACTGATTTCCTTTAGGATGGACTGGTTGGATCTCCTTGCAGTCCAAGGGACTCTCAAAATTCTCCAACATCACAGTTCAAAAGCATTAATTCTTCGGTGCTCAGGTTTCTTTATTGTCCAACTCTCACATCCATACATGACTACTGGAAAAATCATAGCTTTGACTAGATGGACCTTTGTCACAAAGTAATATCTCTGCTTTTTAATACGCTATCTAAATTGGTCATAACTTTTCAAGGAGTAAGTGTCTTTTAATTTCATGGCTGTAGTCACCGTTTGCAGTGATTTTGGAGCCCCCCCCCCAAAAAAAAATAAAGTCTGTCACTGTTTCCATTGTTTTCCTATCTATTTACCATGAAGTGATGGGACAGGATGCCATGATCTTAGTTTTCTAAATGTTGAATTTTAAGCCAATTTTTTCACTCTCCTCTTTTCACTTTCATCAAGAGACTTTTTAGTTAACTTTGCTTTCTACTATAATGGTGGTATGATCTGCATATCTGAGGTTAGTGATATTTCTCCTGGCAATCTTGATTCCAGCTTGTGCTTCATCCAGCCTAGCATTTCACATGATGTACTCTGCATATAAGTTAAATAGACAGGGTGACAATATACAGCCTTGATGTACTACTTTCCAGATTTTGAACCAGTCTATTGTTCCATGTTCAGTTCTAACTGTTGCTTCTTGACCTGCCTACAGATTTCTCAGGAGGCAGGTAAGGTGGTCTGGTATTCCCATCTCTTGAAAAATATTCCACAGTTTGTTGCGATCCACACTATCAAAGGTTTTGGCATAGTCAATAAAGCAGAAGTAGATGTTTTTCTGGAACTCTCCTCAAAAGTGACAGCAAAGGATTAGATGGTTAGATGGCATCACTGACTCAATGCTCATGAATTTGAGCTAATTCTGGTAGATAGTGATGGTCAGGTAAGCCTGGTGTTCTGCAGTTCATGGGGTCACAAAGAGCTGGAAGGGACTTAACAACTGAACGTACACACACATCAAAATAGTAATGTAAAGCCAATATGCAATATAGATACTGGAATGTGCTCTTCTTCACCAGAGTATGAAATAACAATATCGAGAGGTGGATATAATAAATAACTTAATAGTGGAGTAATAATAAGTAAAATCCCTGGAGGAGGGCATGGCAACCCACTCCAGGACTCTTGCCTGGATAATTCCTGGAACAGAGGAGCCTAGCAGGCTGCAATCCATGGGGTCGCAAAGAGTGGAACAGGACTGTAGCAACTTAGCAAGCATGCACTCAATGAATATAAAAATATTGAGATATCTTCTAAATTTGTATAATATAATCTGACCCTATCTTTAAATTCTGTAGCAGGGTCTCTACCCTTGTTAGCGTGTGCTTCTGTGATTAGCTGCTTGGTTCATAATACAAGGGCAAGCTAACTTTAAATTAGAAGATTTATTATTAAAAAAACAAAACAAAACAAAAAAACTGTGAACTCCCGGTTAAGAACTCTGATACAGTAGCTGTGTGTAACCTTAACTTCAGAATCACTGAACTAAACAAAACTAAATAAAACTGATGCTTAGTGCACACTCCCAGAGATTCTAATTTTATCAGTCTGAGTTTCAGCCCCCAAGGATAGTGGAATTTTATAGAAACACATGTGGGCCTGTTCTTTGTGCTTCTGGAATAACATACCATGTTCAATGTTGAAACTATTACTTGTGAAATATATACCTCTTGCTGTCATTTTCTGCATCCTTAACACTTAATGCTTTCCTTCATAATTCTTTAACAGGACAGTCTTGAATTTCTTGTCATCTTAGCCATTTGAAAGTGATTGCTTCTGCCATTCTAAAAAATGAAATGCTCTAAGTACTTACATGTACTTTAAAGATCATTTGAATTAAGATATAATTAATTTCTAAAAAATGACTCTCTAAAGGAATTTGCTAGTAGGATTTCAGGGTTTAAAATTTAACTTCAAAATTCAGTTGGGAAATAGTTGTCTCTGTCTCTGTGAGATTCCATCACTACAACCATCTTGTTCTCAGAAACAATTTGTGAACTCTGTTGTTGCAATTGCTTTAACTTGTAATCTAGTTGATCAGTTTGTGTTGTAGGTGCAGTAATGAGAAGCATGCACAGTGTTCTGAGGGCACAGAGAAGAGCAGTCAAGGGTAGGCAGCATTGGAAGCAAAGACCTGGAGGGAATACAGGAGTCAGCACACAGAAGGGAGACAGTCATGGTCTGGTTTAGGAGACAGCATTCCAGGAGGAGAGGCTTCACTGGTAGCTCAGCCTGTAAAGAACTTGCCTGCAATGCAGGAGACCCTGGTTAGATTCCTGGGTCGGAAAGAGCCCCTGGAGAAGGGATAGTCTACCCACTCTAGTATTCTTGGGTTTCATGGTAACTCAGATTGTAAAAAATCCCCCTCCAATCATGGAGACCTGTGTTCGATCCCTGGGTCGGGCAGATCCCCTGGAGGAAGACATAGCAACTCATTTCAGTATTCTTACCTGGAGAATCCCCATGGACAGAAGAGCCTGGCAGGCTGCAGTCCATGGGGTCACGAAGAGTCAGACATGATGGAGTGATGAAGCACAGCCCACTGCACATTCCAGGAGGAGAGTAATTCATAAAACTAGAGATAAGAAAGAGTAAGGATGCTTAGAACTGAAATGACTTGGATGTTTTGAAATGGGAGCGGTGACAAGAGGCTAGAGAGAACATAGCTGGTGCCTCCTTGGCCAACATCCTAAGGAAGCTTAGACTTGATTTTAAAACCCTGAGGAAGGTACTAATGAGGAAATCACTATGAAGATAAATTGAGAGAATCAAGCAATACATAGAAAATCTTCATCATTCTAGATGCTGAGTGAAGAGTGTGTTTGAAGAAAGAAGTGTTGGTCAAATCTATGAACTTATCAAGTAAGTTAAGGTCTAAAATGTTTCCAATAATCTTAGCAATAAGGGGATATTGCAAACATGCAAAAGATAGTCTTAAGAAAGTTCTAAAGTCCTTTATTAAAACAAACTTGGTTCTGCAGGGGATAAAACAAGTCAACAGTTTGAGAGAGAGAACTTGAAGAAAAGTTTATTTATATGAGAGAAACTATAGTAGATTTAGCTAGAAAGAGAAAGAGCCATTCAGGTGGGGATATTGAAAGATAGAGAAAAATGATCTTAAAAATAATGAAATGAGTTCTTAGGAAAGTGGGAAGTAGGTGTTAAATCGCTTGAGTTGTATCCAACTCTTTGTGACCCTATGAACTGTAGCCCACCAGATTCTTCTGTCTGTGGGATTCTCTAGACAAGAATACTAGAATGGGTTGCCATGCCCTCCTTCAGGGGATCTTCTCAACCCAAGGGTTTCAAAAAAAGATTCCATTTCCTTCTTGGTGGAAGGAAGAGGGTAACAGAGGTATTTGTTTTGCAACTGTGTTAGAAGGAAATCTTGTCTGATATCTCTATGTTCCTCTGGGAATATGTTAATAAGAGGTGATGTCCCTCTTGTGAGAATGATGGAAAAGATGTTGGAGTTGAAAACAAAGGATGATGCTGAGGACAGTTGAAGGGTCCCAGAGAAAGATTAAAGGCCCAGTAAATTAGCATATATTACATATTTCATGTTATGCAGACCCACCTTTGCTCACTTACCTTCTGCTCCACTGATCTAAAGTCCTCTCTTTGCGGGAATTCTTTTTCATGTCAAGCCTTTAGCCAGGACATTCCCTCTATCTGATATAATTGAAAGATGTGTGCATGCTTCTAGCATATGGGCACTTGCTAAGTCATTTCAGTCGTGTCTGACTCTTTGTGACCCTGGACGGTAGCCCACCAACCTCCTCTATGAGATTCTCCAGGCAAGAATACTAGAGTGGGTTGCCATGCTCTCCTCCAGGGGTTCTTCCCCACCCAAGGATTGAACCCAGATCTCTTACGTCTCCTGCATTGGCACGTGGGCTCATTACCACTAGTGCTACCTGGGAAGCCCAATCTAAAGACTGCTCTATCTAAATTAGGAACTCACCTGCTGCTCATAGTGCACTTTTTATTTCCTCCACATTTCTAAACATTTGCAACTATTCATTTATCCCTTTATTTATGTATCTCATAGAAAAAGAAACCCTTTCATTTTTACCATTTTAACTCCACTGTCTAGCCAGGGACTGACACGATGTAGGTGATCAAGTATTTGCTAATTATTGAGTAAATTAGATACATGGCTATACTAGCCAAATAAACAAGCTGAATTTAAATGATGGTGGTTATACAAAAACTAAAAGTTGAGGAATCTGGAACTTAATTTTAGATTTAGAAAAGCAAACAAAATAAGGACTGAGGCTGATGCTGAAGCTCCAGGGCTTAGCCACCTGATGCGAAGATCCAACTCATTGGAAAAGACCCTGATTCCTAGTAAGATTCATGGCGGAAGGGGGGCGACAGAGGATGAGATGGTTGATGGCGTCATTGACTCAATGAACATGAGCCTGAACAAACTCCAGGAGATAGTGAAGGACAGGGAAATCTGACTTATCACAGTCTGTGGGGTCACAAAGAGTTGGACATGACTTTGTGACTGAACAGCAACAGCAACAAAGTAAAATTAATCAAAGTAAATGAAAAATGGAAAATCCAGTGTTCAAATTGACATTATATAAATCAAAAATTACATTCAAACTCTGAATTTCAGTAAAAATTTAATGAATCAGATATAGTTTGACTACTTTGGATCTACAAAGCTGAAACAAGAGAAATAATCAAAAGCATATAACATTAGATAGTGTGGAGATCTGAATATCATTGGAGAATAAAATCTATAAACCTGCACTGTTAAATTTGGCAATCCCAATGAAAAAAAAATCTTTTTTTTTTTTTTTTTGCTCAGCATATATAAATTGCCCAAATTGTCTCAACAGTGAGTGGAAAAGCTGAATAGACAAATAATTATGTAAGGAGCTATAAATGTTTTCAAAGATTTTTCTTCTTCAAAATGCTCCAGGGGACTTACTTCCAAGCAAAGCAAAGAAGTGAATATAATTGATTTGGTCTTCATCTTTTTTGCTCTTTCCCAATTGCTCCTTGAAGTGAAGAATGGAATATAAAAATAGTCAGAAACCTGCACCAGTACTGTACACCTGTGAAAAAGTCTCTCTATAGTCTTAAAATTTAAATTATTAAAATTATAGTGAAGAAGGAAGACAAAGGCATAAAGGGCCTGCCTTCAAATGCCCAACTGTACAAAGGTCAGCGTGTGGCAACAAGAAGAATAGATCCTAGTCAAGCTTTCCTATTACCTAGAAATGACCTTGAGAGAGGGCTGAGGCCACGGCAAACAGCAGGGAGCATATTTTGATATTCTTCAGCTGCAAGACTGAGAAGTCTTACTGCTGGAGCCATATTGATAATGAGTCTGCAGTGGGACTTCTTCACCGGGTCTAATTGGCACGAGCAGCCTTGTTTCTACCTGGCCTCCAGCAAAGACATCTTCTTTGCTGGCTCCTAATGAGGCCAGTCGCCTGGGACAAACTGTAAAGGCGCCCTGATTCCTGGCTGCGCTACCATGGCAGACAAAGACGATCCTTGAATAAAGAGCTGAACTGTGTTCCAACTTGCTCTGCCTCTTCAATCCAAATTCATTTCCAAACTTCACCACCGACTCAGTGAAATATCTGAAGAGGACATTAAATTTAATCATGGTTTTCCTTCCTACATTATGCTGCAAGATTTAAATATAAAAACTTTACTCGTGAGAACTCTTTTGGTTATTAGTCTCACAAATCTAATGAAAAGTGTCTTACTGCAGAAAAAGTGATATTCCAGATATATAATTGCAAAAAGCATAGGCAGATTTGGCTTAGGCAACAAAACTAAGGTGGAGCATGGTGGTGCTGGGGGCACCATTGCTACCTAATTGTCTTTCACCGCTGGGCATCTTTGATTTCTTTGTGGGATTCCTTTTATCTTCTGCACATAGATTTTTCCATTTGACTGTGTAAAATGACCCCAACAAGCCTCAGTTTACATCTTTCTCCAACCCTATAATGGCTCCTGTGTGTGTGCGTGCTTAGTCACTAAGTTGTGTCAGACTCTGACTCCTTGGACTGTAGGCCATCAGGCTCCTCTGTCCATGAGATTCTCCAGGTAAGAATACTGGAGTGTGTTGCCATTTCCTTCTCCAGGGGATCTTCCTGACCCAGGGATCCAATCCATGTCTCTTGCATTTCCTGCATTGGCAGGCATTCTTTACTCTTGTTTCACCTGGGAAGCTCATAATGGTGCCTAGCACCCACGTTCAGTGAGTTTCAGATAGATCCCTGTGTAAATTCTCATGGATAAGAAGATGGGGCACGCTTATTATTGGTCAGTTCTAGTCAGATACCCATTATGGCAGAGGCAAGGGGATGAGGGGACTCATGCCTCCCCCCTGCCAATAGACAATGTGATCCCTCCAGGAAAGGAGACATTGAACTATCATAAGTAAGAGGGTAGTGTGTGGATAGAGAAAATAAGTATCCATTTTATCAATATGCTATACTGTTGGCATACCTGTACCAGTTTAAAAAGAAAGCATACATGTAGCCATGTGAGAATAAGCTAGCAGAGAGAAAACATGTACATATATATTTAAAATACAAGTATACCAACAATAATACTCCCTCCACATCTATTCTGAAAAAAAAAAAATTAACAGGAACAACTACTATAGAAAACTAACTCAGTTGGATCTATTATACATATCATACTATTTTTGGAAGTAACTTCAAATTCATTTCATTGTAACCTGGCACATACATAGTCCCCACCACTAAATTCTACACACAGAGTAGGGCCCCATTTTTTAAAAATATTTCTTTCCAGTTTTTTAAGAAATCTCCACACTGTTTTCCATAGCGGCTGTACTAGTTTGCATTCCCACCAACAGTGTAAGAGGGTTCCCTTTTCTCCACACCCTCTCCAGCATTTATTGCTTGTAGACTTTTGGATAGCAGCCATCCTGACTGGCGTGTAATGGTACCTCATTGTGGTTTTGATTTGCATTTCTCTAATAATGAGTGATGTTGAGCATCTTTTCATGTGTTTGTTAGCCATCTGTATGTCTTCTTTGGAGAAATGTCTGTTTAGTTCTTTGGCCCATTTTTTGATTGGGTCATTTATTTTTCTGGAATTGAGCTGCAGGAGTTGCTTGTATATTTTTGAGATTAATCCTTTGTCTGTTTCTTCATTTGCTATTATTTTCTCCCAATCTGAGGGCTGTCTTTTCACCTTACTTATAGTTTCCTTTGTAGTGCAAAAGCTTTTAAGTTTCATTAGGTCCCATTTGTTTAGTTTTGCTTTTATTTCCAATATTCTGGGAGGTGGGTCATAGAGGATCTTGCTGTGATTTATGTCGGAGAGTGTTTTGCCTAAGTTCTCCTCTAGGAGTTTTATAGTTTCTGGTCTTACATTTAGATCTTTAATCCATTTTGAGTTTATTTTTGTGTATGGTGTTAGAAAGTGTTCTAGTTTCATTCTTTTACAAGTGGTTGACCAGTTTTCCCAGCATCACTTGTTAAAGAGGTTGTCTTTTTTCTATTGTATATCCTTGCCTCCTTTGTCAAAGATAAGGTGTCCATAGGTTCGTGGATTTATCTCTGGGCTTTCTATTCTGTTCCATTGATCTATATTTCTGTCTTTGTGCCAGTACCATACTGTCTTGATGACTGTGGCTTTGTAGTAGAGTCTGAAGTCAGGCAGGTTGATTCCTCCAGTTCCATTCTTCTTTCTCAAGATTACTTTGGCTATTCGAGGTTTTTTGTATTTCCATACAAATTGTGAAATTCTTTGGTCTAGTTCTGTGAAAAATACCATTGGTAGCTTGATAGGGATTGCATTGAATCTATAGACTGCTTTGGGTAGAATAGCCATTTTGACAATATTGATTCTTCCAATCCATGAACACGGTATGTTTCTCCATCTGTTTGTGTCCTCTTTGATTTCTTTCATCAGTGTTTTATAGTTTTCTATGTATAGGTCTTTTGTTTCTTTAGGTAGATATACTCCTAAGTATTTTATTCTTTTTGTTGCAATGGTAAATGGTATTGTTTCTTTAATTTCTCTTTCTGTTTTTTCATTGTTAGTATATAGGAATGCAAGGGATTTCTGTGTGTTAATTTTATATCCTGCAACTTTACTATATTCATTGATTAGCTCTAGTAATTTTCTGCTAGAGTCTTTAGGGTTTTCTATATAGAGGATCATGTCATCTGCAAACAGTGAGAGTTTCACTTCTTCTTTTCCTATCTGGATTCCTTTTACTTCTTTTTCTGCTCTGATTGCTGTGGCCAAAACTTCCAACACTATGTTGAATAGTAGTGGTGAGAGTGGGCACCCTTGTCTTGTTCCTGATCTCAGGGGAAATGCCTTCAATTTTTCACCATTGAGGGTGATGCTTGCTGTGGGTTTGTCATATATAGCTTTTATTATGTTGAGGTATGTTCCTTCTATGCCTGCTTTTTGGAGAGTTTTAATCATAAATGAGTGTTGAATTTTGTCAAAGGCTTTCTCTGCATCTATTGAGATAATTATATGGTTTTTATCTTTCAATTTGTTAATGTGGTGTATTACATTGATTGATTTGCAGATATTAAAGAATCCTTGCATTCCTGGGATAAAGCCCACTTGGTCATGGTGTATGATTTTTTTAATATGTTGTTGGATTCTGTTTGCTAGAATTTTGTTAAGGATTTTTGCATCTATGTTCATCAGTGATATTGGCCTGTAGTTTTCTTTTTTTGTGGCATCTTTGTCTGGTTTTGGAATTAGGGTGATGGTGGCCTCATAGAATGAGTTTGGAAGCTTACCTTCGTCTGCAATTTTCTGGAAGAGTTTGAGTAAGATAGGTGTTAGCTCTTCTCTAAATTTTTGGTAGAATTCAGCTGTGAAGCCATCTGGTCCTGGGCTTTTGTTTGCTGGAAGATTTTTGATGACAGTTTCGATTTCCTTGCTTGTGATGGGTCTGTTAAGATCTTCTATTTCTTCCTGGTTCAGTTTTGGAAAGTTATACTTTTCTAAGAATTTGTCCATTTCATCCAAGTTGTCCATTTTATTGGCATAGAGCTGCTGGTAGTAGTCTCTTATGATCCTTTGTATTTCAGTGTTGTCTGTTGTGATCTCTCCATTTTCATTTCTAATTTTGTTAATTTGGTTTTTCTCTCTTTGTTTCTTAATGAGTCTTGCTAATGGTTTTTCAATTTTGTTTATTTTTTCAAAAAACCAGCTTTTAGCTTTGTTGATTTTTGCTATGGTCTCTTTAGTTTCTTTTGCATTTATTTCTGCCCTGATTTTTAAGATTTCTTTCCTTCTGCTAACTCTGGGGTTCTTCATTTCTTCCTTCTCTAATTGCTTTAGGTGTAGAGTTCAGTTATTTGTTTGGTTTTTTTCTTGTTTCTTGATGTAAGCCTGTAATGCTATGAACCTTCCCCTTAGAAATAGAACTGCCATATGACCCAGCAATCCCACTTCTGGGCATACACACTGAGGAAACCAGATCTGAAAGAGACACGTGCACCCCAATGTTCATCGCAGCACTGTTTATAATAGCCAGGACATGGAAGCAACCTAGATGCCCATCAGCAGATGAATGGATAAGGAAGCTGTGGTACATATACACCATGGAATATTACTCAGCCATTAAAAAGAATTCATTTGAACCAGTCCTAATGAGATGGATGAAACTGGAGCCCCTTATACAGAGTGAAGTAAGCCAGAAAGATAAAGAACATTACAGCATACTAACACATATATATGGAATTTAGAAAGGTGATAACGATAACCCTATATGCAAAACAGAAAAAGAGAAACAGAAATACAGAACAGACTTTTGAACTCTGTGGGAGAATGTGAGGGTGGGATATTTCAAAAGAACAGCATGTATACTATCTATGGTGAAACAGATCACCAGCCCAGGTGGGATGCATGAGACGAGTGCTCCGGCCTGGTGCACTGGGAAGACCCAGAGGAATCGGGTGGAGAGGGAGGTGGGAGGGGGGATCGGGATTGGGAATACATGTAAATCCATGGCTGATTCATATCAATGTATGACAAAACCCACTGGGAAAAAAAAATTATAATAATAAAAAAAATTAAAAAAAAAATATTTCTTTCTTTATTTCTGGCTGCATCAAATCTTAGTTGTGGCATGTGAGCTTCTCTCTAGTTGTGGCATGTGGGTCTAGTTGCCCCATGGCATGTGGGATGTTAGTTCCCTGACCAGGACTGAACCTGTGTCCCCTGTATTGGAATGTGGGTTCTGAACCACTGGACCACCAAGAAGTCCCAAGATCACGTGTTGAGCTAAGAGCATTTTCCAGAGTGGAAGTCCAGGAACTGGGCAGGTTGAGATCAGTGGTAACCTGAACAGAGAAAAGAGTCAGTTCCTTTGTACATAGATTAGGGAAAACTGGAGGGTACCATGTGGATGAAGAAGTGCAAAGTTCTAATCGAATAACATGCTCATAATCCGGATGCCATCGTGGAGAAGACACAATGGTTAGACATTTGAAAAATTAGTCATTTTAACCAAAAGTCCAGTAATTATAAATCATGCTGTATTTATTTGATTGAACTAATATTTGGCAATTTTAATTCCTTTGTTACCAGCAGCTGGAGATTCTTGAAAGTATTCACATCTTTTACAGAATATGAGCGTATTTTCTATGCTCATCTGTATTAGAACATGAGAAAGCTATGTATTTTTAACTCAACTGTGAAACTATTCAATAGGAAACTTTAGTTGGAAAAGAAACCATTTTTGTCAAAATGATTCTAAACTCATGGAAAGTGATAATTGCTGCAATGGAGAGCAGATTTAAAGTTAAGAATAGTGAAGTAGTAAAAGAAAACAAAAATTCCTCAGAATCCTAGGAAAGGAATAAAAAGCTAAAAATTAAGGAAAGGTAAAAACGTGGATCTGAACCAGAATATAGATCATGAAAATTTTAATCAAGAATAATGAAAAAGTACTGAAATGTTAGAAGACACAAAATGAATATAACAATAGACACAGAAGGTGTTTAAATTATAAGTGGATTCAAATCTATGCTAATAAATTTTACAATCTCAAGAAATTGTATAATTTTCAGCAAGATATTAATTATGTAAATTGATCCCAGAAAGCAGAAAAATTGAATAGATCAATGAAAAGGAGACAATCTAAGACTGCCAAAAATTTTCTCAAAATGTCTGCTTTAGGCAGTGTTTTACAGGTAAGTGCTTTCAGACATTTAAGTAACAAATTATTTACATACTACACAAATGGTTTCCAATCATAGCAAAAAAAAAAAAAGTGAAAGCTTGCATGTATATTTTTAATACTAGCTCAATCATCATAACCAAAGAAAGCAACAAAAAAAGAAACTTCACTTCAGTTTTATTTATGATTTTAAGTGGAGAAAAGTTGAAAAATACTAGCAAAATGCAATTGGTATATATTTCTTAATTAATTTATTTTAATTGGTGGCCAATTACTTTGCAATATTGTGGTGGTTTTTGTGATTTAAACTATATAAACATTGGAGAGCAATGGAAAGACATTTAAATAGTATAGTAAAAATGATTATCTCTGAACAAAATGCAATTGGTAGTGTATTTTAAAAATACAATTCCATAGCCTAGCATGGTAGGACATTACAGAAAGAAAAATGTATTTAACATTAGGGATTCATTAACTTATTAATAGTATATCATTTCCCTTGGCCAAATTATTTCTAAAAGTCAAATAATCATTTAGAAAGATTCTGAAATGGTGTTCTATAATATTACACATCCATTATTTAATCCATAATAAAGATCTATAATTTTAAAAAAATAGCACTAAGAAATGTATTGTGAGCAAGATTTCTATGTGCAATAAACTTAGAAGTTGGTAGAAAAAAAATTCAAAGAGTTTAGAATTTTAAAGCTTAAATTGAAATTCATAGGATTCAAAATCACAGTTATATCACTACAAAACCTGGCGTTGGCACTGCCATCTTCATGTCTTTGGCTATTATGAACCCTCTAGGAGACCAAATGCAGCTTATCTCTTTCTTGGCACTGGGGTAAGATTTATTCATTGCAATTATGTTTAAATAACCAGGCATTTGCATTTTAAAATATGTCAGCTCTGTTGAAGGCTATCTATAGCATTATACTGATAGACTTAAAGACACAGGTTTGAGTCTCATATGAACTTTATCAACATCATCATGATGATCACTATTGTGCCACAGGTTTTCTCATCATTATTCTGTGTCAAGATCTAAGGGATAGCATTTGGGCATTATGGCTTAATGATAATATAGCTGGAAGGGCAATAACATTTCAAAACAAATCATACTGCTAGGTGAAAAAAAAATATTTATGGTGATCTCAAGTTATTTTTGGAATAAGATGTGTGGGAATAAAACACTCAAAGGGTGGTTAACTTCTAAGCATTCTCATAGTGCTTTAAACTTTCTATTGGACTTTACCATGGATCATTTTCATGGAGTCTCACTAAAACCCAAAGGCTAGACTCAGCAGTATAGGCAATTTTAGACCTAGAGCTTAGCTGAAGCAATTAAGACATGGAGAAATTAAGTGACTACTCTGAGATAAAACGTCTGTTATGTAGCAGAACAGAAATCGGGACCAAGGTTTATGGAGCTTTTGTCTAGTTCTGAGAAACAACTCAAGATGGGGTGTTTATCAATGGCCATGCTACCGCACTACTCCTCAGACCTGGGTGTGTCAACACCACACATTAACAGGAGACAGCTTGTCATGTACAATGGTGGAAAATCACCCCTTGACTTTGCCTCTCATTATAATCACTCTGATTTATTTACAGCACACAGTGTAAAAAAAGCAATCTCTTTTACTCCTCTCAGTTCCACTAAATCTGACCTATGCCCCTGCCCGCCATATTGGCTGTGCATTTAAGTCTCACTCCCACTGGAATTCTCCTTACCAGGGACTACCAATGAACCCTTGAGGTATACAAAGGTCAAAAAAAGAGCATAGTGATGTTCATCCAGAAAATTAGTGTTTTCTGATGTTTTGAATTGAAGTATATTTCCCTAAAGTATGTGTAAGTCCTCACCCTGGGTATCCGTGAAGTGACCTTATTTGGAAAAAGTGTCGCTACTGACGTAAACAAGATGAGGTCATACGGGAGTAGGATGTGCTCTTGATCCACTGGCCTGCCCTGGAGGCTCAGATGGTAAAGCGTCTGTCTACAATGAGGGAGACCTGGGTTTGATCCCCGGGTCAGAAGATTCCCTGGAAAAGGAAATGGCAACCCACTCCAGTACTCTTGCCTAGAAAATCCCATGGATGGAGGAGCCCAGTGTCCATGGTCGCAAAGAGTCGGACACGACTGAGCGACTCCACTTTCTTTCTTTCTTGATCCATTATGACTGGTGCACTTACGTGAGGTGAGGAAGAGAGGCACAAGAGATCACCATGCGATGTGACAACGGAGTGATTGGAGTGATGAGTTTGCCAAGCCAGGGGCCTCAAGGATTACCAGGAACCAGTGGAACCTAAGAGAAAGCCATTGAACATGTGGACTAAGAATGCCAGCTACCATATCAGTAAACCAAGGATGTTGCAGCCACCAGCCACTATGGCCAGCCTGGACAGGGAGCCCTCAGATGGCTCAGGTGGGGACAAAAGGGATACCCACTGTTAAGCCTTTAGACACTGTGGCCAGTACAAGAGGTGCATCCTGAGGGGGCAGAAGATGGGAAAGAACAGGATCCTGGCCCTAGATAATAAGGTGCACATCAAAGGAATGATTTCAATGAGCCCTGACTCTTGCATCTTTCTATATACAAAAAAGTCTAAATTCATCAACTTGAGATTGTCTGATTTTCTTTAATTAACAGTTGGTTTTTGATGTTCTGACTACCTGGTCTTTGTTGCAAAACTCCTATATATCCTGGTTCTCTGCCTTTACCTCTTTGAAGAAGTCCCTCAGAACTACCTGAGAAGTTGTCTCCCAGGCTTGAATTCCTCAGAAAGTCCACTGAATATAACTCTCAACTTTTAGGTTTTGCATTATTTTTAGCCAACAAAAGACAGATTCTCCCTCCAGCCTTGAGTGAGCATGGCCCTCCTAGCACTGATATTGGACTTCTGGCCTCCACAGCTAGGAGATAATATATTTCTGTTATTGCAAGTCACCCTTACTGTGGAAATCGTTAGAACAGTCCTAGGAAATTAACAGACCCAGTGCTGAATTAACCACGACTCCTATTTTATGATCGGGTTACTTGCTGTTCGGTTGCTAAGTCATGTCTGACTCTTTGTGACCCCATGGACTGCAGCATGCCAGGCTTCCCTGTCCTTCACCATCTCCTGGAGTTTGCTCAGACTCATGTTCCTTGAGTCAGTGATGGGTTACTTGTGGTTTTCGCAGAACGTCACTACAGATTTCTCACAAGCTTAGCTTTCTTTGGGACTCAAGTTTCCAGGATAGTTCTCCATGGGAAATTGACTTCACGTTCTCCATTTCTCTATTTAACTTGGCCTACAGTACCCCTTACCAGTGGTAAGAATTACATTCCTTAGTTCTCAGAAGTTTTAGTTCCACATGCAAATATTGATATTTTCTTATAAGGTGGGAAAGTAAAGTCGCTCAGTCGTGTCCTACTCTTTGCGACCCCATGGACTGTAGCCTACCAGGCTTCTCCGTCCATGGAATTTTCCATGCAAGAGTACCGGAGTGGGTTGCCATTTCCTTCTCCAGGGGATCTTCCTGACGCAGGGATCAAACCCAGCCCTCCTGCATTGCAGGCAGATGCTTTACCCTCTGAGCCACCTGGGAAGCCCCAGGGAAGGTGAAAGTAACCCAAAAGTCATCCATATTTACTTCATCCTAGAAATAAAATTTTCCACTACAGGTGTCACAGGCTGTTACAAGCGTTACAAGTGTTACAAATATGTTACATCCATACTTAAGGGATTTCCCCTTTATCCTTAAAAGCAATGGGTTGATTGCCAAATCTCTCTTCCTTCCTGGATGATAAATATACACAGACCAGAGATTTGAGGGAGGTGGGGTGGGGCTGTTTGGTTCAAAGAGGGCTTTGTGTGTGGGAAGATACCTTTCACTCCGTAATGGTGATTTAACTTCTAAGATTAAAACAAAAATTAGACCAATAAACTCTTATCTTCAGTCTACTCCTAATTCAAATTTATCTGATTATAAGATAAATTATAAATAATTTAAATTTTAATTGTAATATAAATTGCAAGTTTATATTTATCTGATCCCCTTTTCATTTGAGTTTGAGTAGAGTTGTGGGAGTTATTCTCACAATGATGACTTTCACTGAGGGAGGTGAGAAAAACAAACAAAAAACATAAAAGGCGTTGAACAATGACACCATTGGGCTCATAAATTATGAAAATTATGAGGCACATCGTTAGTGCTTAGTGAACTTTTATAAGGCACAGATGGATGCAGGGATAAAAAAAGTAAAGAAATATTCATAGATGGTCTTGTCTTTCCAGTCTCTTGCTTTTTTTTTTCTATTTTTCTTTTCCATTTCATTTTTGTTTAAATGTCTCCCCACCTACAAGCCCAGATCTTTAGCATGCCATTCAGGAATCTTTAATCACCTGGCTTACTTCTCAGCTTTGGCATCAGACACTTCTACCTGCACTTCACACTCCAGCGACCCTAAACTACATGCATTTATATACTTCTTTCATGGATTTTCATTCTGCAGTGCATTTTGCTCTTGCCTGGAAAGTTTGTCCTCATCTCACTGACTTCTGTCGACCCTTTAGGACTCACTTCAGATGATACTAACTTTTGAAAGCTTACTTGCTTCTCAGCTTCCAAACTGTGCTAAGTGTAGCAAAGAAGAGGAAAAGACTGAAAATTTCAGCATGAAATTTATGGTGTTCTATAGCACGTCTCGGAAGCTCAAAAGTTATTAATGAGACTAAACATTTTTCTTATGCTTATTTATATTTGCATTTCTTTTAAAATGTTTATTTTTGTATCCCCCCTTTTTTCCTGCAAGTCAGACTAATTTCCATAGACTCATAAAATTGTTCACATCTTTGGATATATTTGCACCCAATCTTTCACATATATTATATAGGGTTTTTTTTTTTTCAAGTTTATGGTTTTTCATTTAACATATTTACACAATTTTTATTGTATGAAAATCTTTGATACAGCAAAATCTATGGATTTTTTCCCACAATATGTATCTTTTTCTTTAAACTTTGAAATTCTTTCATTTATATTTTTCTTTTTTCATTAGTTCTTTATCTTAAATTTGTCTTGGTATTTAGTTTGGAGGGCATGGTGATCATGTATAAGAATTTAGAAATGTATTATAGGCCTTGTTTTGCCATCTGGGATAAAACGCCAAGGATTGGTTGTACTTTGAAAGCTGTTTCATCATAAGACTTTGTTTTTATTCTTTCAGCACCTAAAAAAAATAGCACAAGATGATGAAATAAGCAATCCCAGATGCCTAGGCAGATTGTATTGCTTCCATATATGGCTATTATTTCTGTGAAAAAATCCATAAAGCATCTCTTCTTCAAATGTGGTCCATGGATCCTGAATGACCAGCATCAGCCTCACTGACAAAACTTGCTGAACATAAAGGTTCCTGAGTCCCACAGAATTACTGAAACACAATCTTTGCAATTTGGGATCAAGCCCTATGTATTAATTGGAGGAGAAAATGGCCACCTACTGCAATATTCTTGCCTGGAGAATCTCATGGACAGAGAAGCCTGGTGGGCTACAGTCCATGGGATTTCAACGAGTTGGACACGGCTGAGCGACTAACACTTTTTTATGTATTAATAAACTCAAAGGCTAGACTTCTCTAACCCTCACTCTGAGTTATTAAGAAAGGGAACTTTTGCTTTCATTCTATTTCCAAAAGTCTAGCAAATAACCTGCCTCAAGCCTTAAATTACCCATGTCAGGGCTTGCCACCCATTTCTATGCTAACGTTTGGTTTTAGCAACAGGAGTAATCAGGCTTCCTTGGTGGTTCAGGGGTAAAGAATCTGCCTCTCATTGCAGGAGACTAG
Organism: Cervus elaphus; assembly: GCF_910594005.1. Classification (NCBI taxonomy): domain Eukaryota; kingdom Metazoa; phylum Chordata; class Mammalia; order Artiodactyla; family Cervidae; genus Cervus; species Cervus elaphus. The sequence goes on along the minus strand of NC_057820.1, from coordinate 9,915,603 downwards.
GGTTGGATCCTTGGGTAGGGAAGATCCTCTGGAGAAGGGAACGGCAACCCTCTCCAGTATTCTTACCTGGGAAATCCCATGGACAGAGGAGTCTGGCTACAGTCCATAGGGTCACTGAAAAGTCACATATGACTTAGCGACTAAACAGGAGTAATTAAAAATTGTGTGTGTGTGCACACGTGCACATGCTTAGTCATTCAGTCATGTCCAACTCTTTGTGAGCCCATGGACTGTAGCCCACCAGGCTCCTCTGTCCATGGGATTCCCCAGGGAAAAATACTAGAGTGAGTAGCCATTCCCTACACCAGGGGATCTTCCTGACCCAGAGATCGCATCCTGGTCTCCTGCATTGCAGGTGGAGTTTTCACTGTCTGAACCACCAGGGAAGCCTGAGTAAATATAGTATTCTCAAAGAAACCAGAGCTATGGGTTAACAGAAATATTTTCAAAGCAACTACTACAAATCTCCACCCAGGAATGCATCTTCTTTTTTTTTTGTTTTTTTTTTTTCTCCTCAGTCCTCTGAATATAATACAAATGAGAATTCCTACAGAGTTTTGAAAGACAGCAGCATCTTTCTGAAAAGTCTAGCTCTTATTTGAAAGTATATTATCAGGCAATTATTTTGCAGTTTTATTTGAGTTATTGCACTTTATCAGTTCAATCCTTTGTGGTAGCAGCTTTATTTTTAAGGTTTTTTGGAAATGAGGAAAGCAAAAATTTGGCCCCATGGCAAAATTCACAAGCTAGAGAGTGTCAGAGCCAAAGTTCAAAGCCTCAAATCCAAGACATACTCTCTTTACCACAGATACCTGAGATGTACTGTTTTCCCACGGTGGGAGTAATCTGCTGTGAGCCAAGTGTTCAGAAATCATGCAGGAGCCAAAGATTAAGAGAAAGCAGGGGAATACACTCAGGACCAAGGATGAGCTGTTTTACTCTGAAGCTAGATAGCCAGAGGCATCTTAGGTCCTCCTGGGAGGCAAGCAGACATGAATCCTCACCTGCCTTCTGTGGCCCTGGTGGTACTTCTTTGCCTGCCTCAGTTAATGTTAACAAGACCCTTTGACTCTGCAGTGTCCCACCCATAGGAATTCCAAAGTTTTTCCCATATGATGATTCTCAACATTTTGCCCCCACATTTAGAAAAAGAACACATGTTTACAATGCAATGAATAACATCTGTGTAATCTTATAATCAGAAACAAGCAAATGGTGGCTCAGAAGGTAAAGAATCTGCCTGCAATACAGGAAACCTGAGTTCAATCCCTGCATCAGGAAGATCCCCTGGAAAAGGGAGTGGCAACTTACTCCAGTATTCTTGCCTGGAGAATTCCATGGACAGAGGAGCTTGTCAGGCTACACAGTCCATGGGGCCACAGAGAGTCGGACAAGTCTGCGTGACTACCAATTTCACTTTTCACATTTTATGTGTAATCAGTGTGTGATCCAAGACCTTTCACATGTTGCCTCATTCAGTTCTCACAACAATGTGTTGACATCAGTGTCACTCTCATCTATTTCCATATTGCAGATGAAAAAAGCTGAAATCGAACATGACGAGGGGATTCTCTCAAGGTCAATGAAGTGACACTAAGCTCGACATTGCATCTCCCTGCTTCAAAGCCTTTGCTCTGTGCGACTTCCCCTACATCCCTTGTCATTTCTGCTACAAACCGAGAGCTACAACCAGCTAACCAGCTGTTCAATGATGGAAAGCGTATTCTCGTCTTTCTTGAAAGGTGAAAGGCTATGTTATTCATGTGAAGGACTGAATGAGAGAAATGCAGCACAAACAGAGTTACTGAAGGGATGGATAGCAAAATGCAGTGGAGACAATCCGCACAGACAGCTGCGACCTTCGGCTGAGGCAGAACCAGCACTGTGATGTCAGAGCTGTTGGTTAAAAATAACAGCAATCAAACCAGCCCACAGAGTCATCAGCAAAAACAAGCTGATGTCTGAGCTAAGACAGGGGAACAGTGTGCCTATCCACTTATCAGGGAATGTAACTGAGTAAAACACCTTTTCTAAATTAATGTATGTTTTAAAATTTTAAGTACAGCTATTTCAAGTGTATAGCAAAGTGATTTGGTCATATAATATGTGTATATATCAACTTGCATATACATATATGCATATATATATTCTTTCATTCAAAGAAGAGTCTCAGAATATTTTATATTCCTGTTGTTTTAAAAGACTGTATAATTTATTCCCCCAGTTTATTTTTGCTACAATATCAATTTTATTCTCATTTTAAATTAGTGCAATCCCCAAGTAACACAGTAATTCTCAAATTCTGGATACCAGATCTCTATTTTAAAAGGGCCTGTTAGTCATTCATTTCCCATTAAATTGTATATATTTAATGTAAAATCAATATCTTAAAATCTGTGTTTGATCTCTCGCAGTTCAATGTTTCTTAAAGGGCTATTTCTCTGTAAATTAGGAATTCTGTTGGATAAAAAAAGAAAATTCTGTTTAAAAATTTTGAAACATATGTTCACTCATATGAAAACAGGAATATACAAATTACTGCACATGAAACCCTTAGAAAAATGTTGTTACACAGTAAGTGGCTTATACTTGAAGCTACTATGTTTGTTGTTGTTATGATTATTACTAGCATAATCTATGCTTTGTTGTTTTTAATCTCTCTATACACCAAGCTTTGGCTACTAGGACACTTCTTGTTTTTTTTTAAAAAAAAATGTTTTTAAACAAAATATGTATATATTTAAGGTACAACACATATATACAAAGTAATATGATTAGGGTGGTTGAGTTAATGAACATATTTATCACTTTACCTAGTTGCCATGTGCTTGTATGGCGAGACCATCTGAAATCTATTCCCTTAGGAAATTTCTATTATACAACACAGTAGTATGCATGACAGTCATCATGTTGTACATTATTAACTCTCTAGACTAAATTATCCAGGTTTGAGTTCTGTTAAAAAATTTTTCCAATCCATGAATGGTTTGAATATAGCTCTTGCTTCAGTAATAATCACTCATGTTTGGGTTTTATAGCTTACTAGGGACATTCCCCATGAGGGACATTCATCTTTATTAATCCTCTACAGAAATACTTAAAATATTTTTTAATTGTAATGCATATTTTATGCATGAAATTTGACCTGGTTAGGTCGGGTGAATCATACAAGTTCCGCAGCTAGGGTATCAGAGAGCTGGATGTAAATGGGTCTGTTTATTAAATTTGAGTGCTTTTCTTACTATATTAGACTAACTCAAATCCTAGCTTTAATGCATTTGAACTTTCTTCCTTTCCACATAAGAGTAATTCTTCTGGACAGAGAAGGGGAACATCAGGGAGAAGTGTGTAGTCACTTTTTTTTTTTTTCTACATGTTATAATATTGAATCTTTCTCCTCGTCTCTTAGATCTCTCTGATTTTCGTGCTTCTTATTAAAGACATGGAAAGGATTATTCTGTGGCCTGTTTTGCTACTCATATAGGTTTATGTCATACTTTTTATTCATTTCATTTTGAGTTTTAACTCATATTTCAGTCTGCTTCATAGCTCATATGACTATGTTTGAAAGCCCAATAAAATCAATATAGTAATTCAATGCTTTCAAAGATGTGCTGTTGGGAAATGAGGTTAATCCACCTACTCATTCAACACACATGAGTCCCAGTTGGATGTGCGGCAGCGGGGAAGAGGAAGCACTAAGTCAAGCTCTTCTCTCAAGAATCTCATTGTCCATCATGGAAGGTGAAACTCACATGCTGAGAGCTGTTCTGAAAGCTACAGACCACCATTCAAGGGCCACGAGATTTCAGCGGAAGCAAGTACTCCCAGCTGAGAGAACGGGGCACTAGGGCTGCTCAAACAAGGGGTGAAAGCATGTGGATATGTGGTTATAAAGCCATGTAACTCCGACTGGGATGCAGACCCAGCCACAAAGCAGACTGGGACTTGAATCCATATTCTTTTAGCTGAGATTGCACCCCTGGTCTCAGGATTTAATGAAGCGCAAGTTTCTGATGTTTCATTGCAGAAAGAATTCAGTGAGAGACAAAAAGTGATAGACAAGAAGTGAGTTTATTTAGAGAGATGCACACTCTGCAGACAGAGTAAGGGGAATCTCAGAAGGCGAAGGCTACAGCAGCCCCAGGGTATGGGGTTGTCGCTTTTTATAGAAGTGGGTGATTTCATAAGCTAATGAGTGGGAGGAGCATTCTAGCTATTTTGCAGTAAGGATGAGGATTTCCAGGAATTGGGCCACCACTTACCTTTTGACCTTTATGGTCGGCTTAGGAACTGTCACGGTACCTGTGGGAGTCATTTAGCTTGCTGATATTTAGCAATGAGCATATACTGAGACTCAAGGTCTAGTGAAAATTGACTTCCGATAGAAGGTGCCATCTTGAACCTATTTGGTTCTAATCAGTTTGTGTCATGTTCCGGGGATATATCATTCTTTCAAAGGTTGTGCCCTGTCCCCTTCCCACCTCTTTCAGTTACCAGGTGATGTGTTCTTGGAAGAGGGAGTGGGATGGGAGAAAACAAGAGAAGCAGAGTTGAGAATGAACAGAACACAAGAAAAATTCTGTTTAACTGAAACAGCGGGGCTCAGGGGAAGCAGGAGTGGAAAATACTTTTGAACAAAAAGGAAGAGTGGGCCTAAATTTTAGAGAAATTAAATTCCTACCTAAAACATATGCATATTATTAGCAATAGGGACCTAGGGGAGGTTTTTGAGCAGAAAGATGCAATAATAATCAAAGACTCCCAAAATAGATATCAATTTTACAGAATTGTTTACCATGCAAAGCATCAAGTAGGTTTGGGGTGGGTATGGTCAACTCCAGGTGGCTGTTCCCTTGCTCTCTGTACATCTCCTATGTGACCAGGGTCTGCCTCACCTCCACCCTATACAGGACTGACCTTCCTACATACTTGCCCCAGGCCCCAGCTAGTGATCCTTCTTATTAAAGGGGTGGGATGAGGTATAACTCTCTGCTAGTTTCCCTGGTAACTGGTGAGCCCTCTGGAGGTCAATTCCTCCCATAACTGACAATCTCCCCTTCCCAACCAGGAGAGAAGACTGCTGTCATGTCATCCGAGGCACAGAGGGGCGTCACTCCAAGACTTAATTCAGACTGTGGGGTCCCCTTCCCATTAACCTCTGCTGTCTCTTTTGCTGACTCCCGGCATTTTTTTCAGTCTTGAAACTGCGCAAGTTCAGGCCTTGTAGGCTTGTGGGGTGCAGCCCAAACTTGGTGTGTGAATGGGACTCCAAATCCAGGGTTCAGCCTAGAGAACACACACGTGTGTGTGTGTGTGTCTGTGTATGTGCGTGTGTGTGTTAGTTGTGCAGTCATTTCTGACTCTCTGCAACCCCATGGACTGTAGCCCAACAGGCTCCTCTGTCCATGGAATTCTCCAGCAAGAATACTGGAATGGGTTGCCAGCTCCTTCTCCAGGGGACCTTCCCGACCCAGGATTGAGCCCGGGTCTCCCACATTGCAGGCAGATTGTTTACCCTATGAGCCACCAGGGAAGCCCATGTAGATTTATTCTAAAAATAAGCGGTTCTGTTTAAATGATATAATAGGGAAATATGGTAATAATTTTCAGCTCTGTATATCAATGTAGACATAAGCCAATAATACTTGCGTGAGAAAGAGGTTCAAACATAAGTTCTTTTGTGTCTAAAACATAAGACTGTTGGTGTAGGATCTATTTCTTTGCACCATATTTATTGCCTTATTGCCTCTGCTCAGTTAGATTATGAGCTACTTTGGAGCAGGAGGCACATGATGTAAGTCTTTGTAGCCTCTGCACTAATCCAGAGTCCGACATCTGGTATGTGTTCATTAAATACAGAACATCTGTCACCTCAGTTCTGTTCTTTTAAAGCTTATTGACACCCCCGACCCCAAATCAGTGAGTCTTGAACAACTTACTCTGTTTAGAGAAAACTAAGAAATTTGGCAATGTATATCACATATCAGATTTTAAAATTATATAATAAAATGGTAAATGGATAGTATTAATATATCATTTGTGCAGAAAATATAGACAACTTCAAATTTATTATGTGTTTGTATGATTTTTCTATTCCCTCTTGAATATTATTTTATTTTTTTTCACTTTTCATCACTTCAGAGTTTTGAACAAACCTGTATATATGTCCTATGCATTAAAAATAAGGTGTATTTAAAGCAGTTTTAGGTTCACAGTAAAACAAAGGCAAGCTACAAAGATTTCTTATATGTCTCCTGCCTCGACACATAACTAGCCTTCCCCATTATCAACATCACCCACCACGGTGGCACATTTGTTTTAACTGGTGAACCTACACTGATGTATCACAATCAACTACAGTCCATAATTATGAGTTCACTGCTGCTAGTGTGAATTCTATGGTTTTGACAGATATATAAAGACAAAGATCCATAATTATCAGGCTTCCCTGATGGCTCTGGAGAAGGCGATGGAACCCCACTCCAGTACTCTTGCCTGGAAAATCCCATGGGCAGAGGAGCCTGGTAGGCTGCAGTCCATGGGGTCGCGAAGAGTTGGACACGACTGAGCAACTTCCCTTTCACTTTTCAATTTCATGCACTCTAGAAGGAAATGGCAACCCATTCAAGTGTTCTTGCCTGGAGAATCCCAGGGATGGGGGAGCCTGGTGGGCTGCCATCTATGGGGTCGCACAGAGTTGGACACGAGTGAATTGACTTAGCAGCAGCAGCAGCCTGATGGCTCAGTGAAAGAATCTGCCTGCCAGTGCAGGAGACACAGGTTCAATCCCTGGGTCAGGGATATTGCATGGAGAAAGAAATGGCAACCCACTTCAGCATTCTTGCCCTGGAAATCCATGGACAGAGGAGCCTGGCAGGCTACAGTCCACGGGGTCACAAGGAGATGGACATGACTTAGTGACTAAACACCAACAATATCCACGTAGTATCATAGAATGTTGTCACTGCTCTAAAAATCCTATGCTCCACCTTCACCCTCAACTCTGGCCACTACTAATCTTTCTACTGTCTCCATCAATTTCCTCTGTTTATACAATTGCGTATTACATGACTCATTTACTTAATGGTAGTTTAGAGAAGATTGTATGTATCCTTTTCTACATTTTCTTTTACACAGTTGTCATAATACAATTTCCTATTAGGAAACATGAAAGCTAAAGAAAAAAAAATGGTCTCTGATTTTTCTTGAAAGCTTCTGTGGATTTTAATGAATACCAAAAACTTGAATAGCAAAAGAATAACATTAACACAATAGGGGGAAAGTTAGTTACTTCTTTCTTACTGTGAAGGAAGGTGAATCCAAGGGGCAGACAGAACCAAAGGCAGCATTCAGTATTCAGTCTGGAAAGTAATGAGATGGGGGGTGGGGCGGTGGGGTGGATATATCCTTTCTATGGTTTTCAAAACTAAGAGTCAAGGAAGACAGAAAACAGATTGTCACAAACACAAATTATTCGTTGAAGACAGAGAATGAAAGAAAGAGGGTTTTAGAGTCTTTGTTGCAAGTCCCCCCTCTGTGGAGTAAAGGTAATTCTTGGTATTGAACAGATTCTCCCCTGAGGAGGTAATTGAGTCATCAGGGGAAGATGGAGGAACTAATGGGGATTCAGACTCAGAGAAGTTTATTAGAAGTGCTTTAAAACTATGAAATGTTCAATTTAAGGACGGAGGTAGCTAGAGCTTGCCGCTCAGTTAATTACAAAAACCATGTGATATGAACTTGGAGGTGGTGTACAAGGTAGATCTAGGCAAGAAAAGACATTGCCAAGCAGGAATAAAGATATGGAAAATGTAATTAAATTGTAGGAGGGTGACAGATGCTATCAGGCTTCCACTCGTGACAAGGTAAACAAAAGAAAATGCAATAATGAATATAAAAAAATTAAGTGTTGAATTGCTTCTGTGTCCTCAGCAAACAGAAAGTCATTTGAAGCAATATCTGCTTTTTATTCACACTTTGATGTTTCTGGGTTATATAACTATTTCTTTATTTGGGTTTATAAAGGATTGAGCAGCAGGGTGGTTACAATTGAACACATTGTAATGTGATTGTTGAAAAATAGAAACAGTTTACAAAGTAAAAGACAATTTAGCTGGTAAGAGGGGAAAACATCTTTCTAAACTAATGTTATAAGAAATGAAATTTGATACTTCCACTCTTCAGTGATGGAGTTTGCAGATCAAACGCAGGCTGTGCTCTAGCGCTAAAACCGAAGTCCCATTGATGCTGGGCTCATTTTAATTGGCTCTTTAAAGACACAGAGGAAAAGAAATGAAATCTGAGGCACATCATTGGACTTAAGGGCTTCCCTGGTGGCTCAGTGGTAAAGAATCCCCTGCAATGCAGGAGATACAGGGCACATGGGTTCAATTCCTTGGTTGGGAAGATCTCTGGAGTAGGAAATGGCAACTCACTCCAGTATTCTTGCCTGGAAAATCCCATGGACAGAGGAGCCTGACTACAGTCCATGGGGGTCACAAAGAGTGAGACAGGACTGAGCATGCATGCAACTGGGCTTAAAGGATGGCATAGAAAACAAGTACTTTTTTTTTTCCTCCGTAGAAGAAAAGGAAAATGCATAAGCTCATTCAAGACACATTTTTTTTCTTTTTATTTGCTTTTTAGTTACATTTTATGTTACTTAATTACTTTTACTCTTTTACTTTTTTACTTACTTGCTTTTTACTTTGTCCACTTTTTCCTTAGTTTACAAAGATCGGGATTTTAACTTAGACAAAACTTGGTCAAATCCTGACTCTGGCACTTACTAGTAATGTTATTAAACTAAGTTATTTCAATCTGTTTTCTAATTTGCAAAATGAGAATACTAAGAACTCTTTTGCAAAGTTGTGAGGAGTGGAGAAGATAACCCATTTCCATTACATAATAGAAATAAACTATTAATAAATCTAGTCATATTATTTATACCTAGTCATATTATTTCTACACCCTTAGTTCATCTTTTTTTTCCCCCTCATGGCACATAACTAATTTAAAGAAAAGAAACAAGCTAGTCTGCACGTGAAAAGTGAGAGTCACCAGTCATGTCTGATTCTTTGCAACCCCTTGGATTGTAGCCTGCCAGACTCCTCTGTCCACGGGATTCTTCAGACAAGAATATTGGAGTAAGTAGCCTATCCCTCCTCCAGGGGATCTTCCCAACCCAGGGATTGAACCCAGGTCTCCCACATTGCACATAAATTATTTACCATCTGAGTCAGCAGGGAAGCCTAAGAATACAGGAGTAGGTAACCTATTCCTTCTTTACAGGATCTTCCTGACTCAGGAATCAAACCAGAGTCTCCTGTGTTGCAGGTGGATTCTTTACCTGCTGAGCTACCAGGGACGCACACATAAGAAAAAAGTCAGCCTCAGCCATCTTCTGATTACTTTGATCATTTTGAATTTAGTTTCTACATGGCAACTATACATAAATAAGAGGACAAAAATTCATCCAACAGAAAAAATAACTATGGATCAAGAGTCACTTGACAATTCCCCTCTTATCTGAAAAGTTTCTGATCATCAGGCAAACCCATGGCATTCTTATTCATTCTGTGATCTTAACTACTCAATCCTTGTTAATATTTTGTCATCTCCTAAAGTATATTTTTAATTAAAAGAAAATGACTAGATGCAGAAATACTGGAAAAACACAGAGAACTCTAAGAGATTAAATTTTAAATGAACCCATATTCAGAAATCACCACCATTTACATTGTATATCTGCACAGTTATGTTTTCTAGGTACATATATTTGTTAGAAACATAGACTATATGCCTATGTTTACACAAATATAATATCATGGGGCATACTTTTCACAGTGTAACTTTTTTGACTTATTAATATCAATTATATTTTTCTCATTGTGTGCATATTCTTCCATATAATAATTTTAATAGATGCACATCTTTCCAAATAAACCTGAACAGCACCCTTCTGGTGTACTGAACTTTGCCTGGATAGTTATACATAGCCTTTGTAATTGACTTCTCCCTCTATGAACCCCTCCACCCCCACTGACCTATTCTTTTTTTTTTTTTTCACTTTCTGTTTTTCCTCTGACATATCCTAAGTGACCTTACTACTGCTCCAGCCTGTTATCTATGCAACTCTACATTTGGTGTTCCCTACCTTAGGAAATGGCAACCCACTCCAGTATTCTTGCCTGGAAAATTCCATGAACAGAGAAGCCTGGCATACTACAATCCATGGGGTCTCAAAGAGTTGGATAAACAGAGCCGACTAAGCACTGCCATCTTAGGAAAAGATGTGCTTTGACACAGCGTGGGTTTCCCCTTACCTCCATCCTCCCTGGAAAAGGGTTTGCAAGGTACTAAACACTCAGGATTTGTTTAATCCCACCATAGATTCCACAAGGGGAGAGACAGCATCTTCAGAGACATGGAGATCCCACCTGTCTCCTATCATTGTGAGTAATATCAATTTCATCTTAGAAAATTTGTGTAAATCTTCCACTCATGAATACCACCTGGAACATGGCTCTCTCTGTACCACTGCTTCTCATCCGGGGCTAATTTTACCCTTCAGATGATGTAAGGATGTCTGGCAGAGTCTAGAAGCATTTTTGGTTGTATAATTTTAGGGGAGTGTTGTTATTGGCATCTAGCAGATAGAGGCCAGGGATACTGCTTAATGTCCTACTATGCTTAGCAGACCCTCATCCCTAAAACAGGAAATTACCCAACCCAAGGTGTCAGCAGGAGAAGGGGACGACAGAGGATGAGATGGTTGGATGGCATCACCGACTCCATGGACATGAGTTTGAGCAAGCTCCGGGAGTTGGTGATGGACAGGGAAGCTGGCGTGCTGCAGTCCATGGGGTTGCAAAGAGTAGGATACGACTGAGCAACTGAACTGAACTGAACTGAAGGTGTCAGTAGAGCCAAGGCTGAACAATTCTCACCTAAAAGCCAACCAAGTTTATTTTGTTGCTTTATTTACACAGTTTCTCTGCTACATTTTCATTGAATAATAGAATAAATAGACAAAGAAAACTGAAATTGTACAATTTAGTTTACATCCCCATTAGTGGGCCATACAATGTTAATAAATGTCTCATGAGAACATGTGGCTACCTAGGTCTGAAGAACGATGAATATTTAAAGGTGGAATTTTCTATAGGATATCTCAGAGCTGTGAATATACTGGTGAGCTTGGTGCAAACACAGGGAGTATGTGGTTGCACAATTTTGGAAGTTATTTGGTTCTGGAAACATTGACAGGAAAACTCTTAATACCTCATAGAGCATTCATATCACTATTTGCTAAACATTTTGGCAAATATTTTTATGGTTGACATTGCACAACATTGGAATCAGGCTTGGAATTGAAGCACAAACCTTGTAGACTGAATTTGTGTAGCTCATGTTTCCTGAGATTTACACCCTTGTAGCTAAAATTAAACAGTATATAAGGTTATCCCAAAAATTCTATAAAATAAAAGAAAATTTTTTTGGCATACAGAATACAGGAAAAATGTGTTATTAAAAATTGCAGCTAAAATTTTAGGGAAATTTTGATAGTTGTTTCAGCTAAGAACCCAATAATGATTGTGTTCTAGTTGATTTCTTAGCTCATTTATTCTGAGAGAATTGCTACTAAGAAATAATTGCAGATTTAGGCTCACAGGATGACTTTTTCCTGATGTTACAAGCACTGTGTACTTCAATGCAGAGTCCTGGGATCAGATGTATCTAGTGTGGATGGCTTAGGTTGAGAGATCTAACTTTCTGTTACTAGACCTTTCTATTGCCTGTATGCTTAGATGCTCAGTTATGTCGTCTCTTTGTGACCCCATGGACTATAACCTGCCAGGCTCCTCTGTCCATGGGATTCTCCAGGCAAGATACTGGAGTGGGTAGCCATTCCCTTCTCTAGGGGATCTTCCCAATCCAGGGATCGAACCTACCTCGGTCTCCTGCATTGCAGGTGAATTCTTTATGTGCTGAGCCACAGGGAGGCCTAAACCTCATTCAAACTCCTCAGCGAGGTCTTGAGACCAGCCACCTCAGATACAGTGACAGAGAGAGAGAGAGAGAGAAATAAAGACAGGAAACCTGATGGAAAGGTTCAGAGAGGTCACCAGTGCCGGCTGGATTCTACATTCTCACCAGCCCAATGAGAAGAAAGCATGGTAAAACAGAAGAGGTGCAGAATAAGAGATTTCCACTTTGTCAATGAAAAGGCATATTTTACTGGACAGTCTTCCAATGAGAACAACTTTAAAAGTTGAATAAAATCAAAATGGAAAAGGGAGAGAAGTAAATGAAGGCCAAAATGCAGGATTAGAGTATCCAAGACCATGGAGAGAAGTGAGCCCCTCATTCTATGCATTTTTTTCTAGAGATATTTGCTGTTCTTTAAACTACGGGATGATAGATCTACCAGAAAGTAGAGGCGTGGCAGCCATGTGGCTGGAGTGGGAAAATCTGGACTTCTTGGCTCCTAAGACAACCAAAGCGTTAGGAGCCAAGATCCTAGGGAAAAGTAGATACCTGCAAAATACTTACTAGTTTCTAAATGGCTTTGAGTATGAGAACAAGAAACCAAATTGTCAGAAATTGACAGACAGAGGCAAAAAAAAAAAAAGAAAAAAAAAAACAAATCAGCAGAACTCCATTTTCTCACTGTGCTCAGGGCAGCCCTATTGTAAACCCTAGGATTTCAGTTATGGCATGATCATTGACGAGGTTTCCCCAACACTGAAATTCATCCAAAAATCATCTCAATTTCTGATTGAGTCAAGATGCCCTGCCCTGTAGTGTCACTTTCTATCAGAGAAAGTTGAATCCTTTGTGGGTTAACATATCATTATGTGTCTCTAAAAATGTTCCATCTCCAGTATGAAGCTTCAGTGAAATTACCCAGTGTGACCAGAGACAGAAACAAGTAGCTAAATCCAATAGAAAAAAACAAAACAAAACAAAAATCAAAACAGCAGACCATAATAAAAATCCATTTTAAATCTAGCCACTGATGCTATTGGACATAGATGTTAAAATAACTGTAACTCATAAGTCTAAAAAAATATGTTTAAGATGGAAAATTCAATAATATAACTAAACTGTATTAGTATAATGGAAAAACTAATGAAAGAAAAAAGAAAGGCATGAGATATGTGGGTTTGCCCAACACATAAAATTCTAGTATTTCTACCTAATCCAGAGTGGGAGAAAAAACACAATAAATTGCACTACATATTAATTTTTACATTAAAATCAAACATCTAAAAAAAAAAAAAAATCAAACATCTGCTCAGTAGTTACTGCCCCAAGTAATGTTCTTCTCAGCCACCGGGGGACAATGAAAGATGGAAGAGGTAAGTTTGGGGAGCAAAGTCAGGCACTGCCCTTTACAGAATAGTTTTTGCAAAGCTTGCATACAAAGCTTCAGTTTCTACATTTTTGAGGTTGACATCACACTATTTATTTTTACTTTTATCATGAGATGAAAAGTATTACTCTCAAATTAGCCCCCAAAATCCATCCACCCACAAAAGTGCATGTTCTTGGTGAGTAGTATAGTCTCTCCCGTGTCCCCCTGGTGGAGGACCCACAGCCCTCCACCACTTCTCGCTTGACCGCAGTCTGCTTTTACGTTATCCCATATGCCACACAGGGCTTCCCAGGTGGTGCTGGTGGTAAGGACCCCATCTGCCAATGCAGGAGACACAAGAGACACAGGTTTGACTCCTGGCTTGGGAAGATCCCCTGGAGGAGGCATGGCAACCCACTTCAGTATTCTTGCCAGGAAAATCCCATGGACAGAGGAGCCTGGCAGGCTACAGTCTGTGGGATCACAAAGAGTCGAACATGGCCATGACTGAACATGCACGCATCTGGCACTAGGAAACCTTGCAACTAACGCCAGAAGGGAAGAAGACTCAGAGGTAGCTTCAGCTCTCCCTGCATGCTGTCCTAGCTCTGCATTTGTTTGGCCAAGTGAATGAAACAAACAAAATGCAGTTCTGAGAATTCTGCCTTGGGGCAGGAACTGGGAAATATTCGAATCCAATACACTGGCTTTCAAGTGGAGAAATATACACTTAAAAGAAACAGTGAGGTCTGTTTTATGTAGCCATTTTTCTACTTGGAAATGCAAGCCCCCCAGGAGATCAGAAGGCTGAAATTCCCAGAAAAAGGAAACTTGCTCCACAGGGAATCATAAGAGAAGCAATGGCTTAGTGAATTAACATTAACACACACACAAATTCAGCAAACATGCACTGAGGGGTAAGGATAATTCTCTCAAACAAGTAACATACACGAAGCTAAAGAAGATTAAGGAAATATTGTAGCTTCTATTGCTTAAAAAGATTTTTTAAACAATCAGAACAGCTTGAAGCTAAAAAGAGTAAGAATCACACCAGACATTATTCCAAAACATTATCTCTGTGGGACAAAGAAATTAACATCGTGAAGAGCATTGGGTAAAATGCATTGGCTGTACTAATCCTCTGACTACATCAATGTGTTTCCTATTGTCTACAGATTCTAAAAATAGCTCAGGAATACAGATGTCCATGAAGCTATCTTGCTAGACCATTTTGCAGAAAACTAAATGGTGTTCCATTCATTGTCAAAATGATTTTTTAAAAGGGTTTTATTTTTCACTTGAGAAAAATAACTGTATTGATTTTTTTATTCTCTTGGCATATAATCCCAGTTTTGTTGTAGTGGGATCTCCTGTTGTGTGTAATATTGGGAGTATGCAGGGTCCAGGATCCAGGTATGAATGCAAAAGGGACATGGTCCTTTCTCCCCAGGCCCCATAGCAGTCAAGCTGGGGTAGCTTCATCCAGTCACTGTCTCCACGTGAGGCTTTGATCCTGCAGCCTGTGGTACAAAGATGAGAGACTGGGAGAGGGTCGTCAGGTCATTTTTTATCGACTTGTCCAGTATTGGCGCCCATTCAGTGTAGAAATGTGCCTAGCAAAAGAGGAACTTTTTGGCTACGGGCAGTTAGTTGTTAGGTTTTCTGCTTATCGCCCTTCTGGAGCTGGTTTTTGCTCTTTATCAGCCTCCAAGACGATTCTTCCAGCCTTCAAGTCGATTAATTTGCATTTTGAATTAAAGGTGCCGTATTTTATTTCTGTGGGCTTTATCCCCAAATCATGAGCAATACAGAAATAAACATCCATGGTACACAGTTTTCATTGTATGAAAGGGTCAAAATAACAACTGGGTAACTTTTCCCCCCGTTTGTTGACTTAGTAGTTTCCTTTCTCAGTGGTAACCACTGTTACTGCAGATCAGGAATATTTGCCCCCTTTGCTTTGCTTTTCCTGCATCCCTTCCAATTATGAGTTTTCTGACGATGTTTATTGGTGGTGCTATCAGTGTTTGCACAAGTGAACCACTGATGACAGTTTCTACAATAAATATTGTTAAAATCAGAATTTTCCCTGTGATTCTACTCCTTTCTTCTCTCAAAATAAAATGTTTTGACATGACTCCATAACAACCCGTACAGACTTCACTTATTCCTTTACACAGCTGTATTGTATTCCATTATGTGAATTTATTTTCCATGCATTAGACCTCTAGTATTTTGATAAATTTTGATAGATATTACCAAAATAAAAGGCATCACCATTTTACATATAATCAAAAATAATTAAGAATGCCTAGTTCCTTTCATCATGATCAATTTTTTTTTTAATTTAATTTTTTTTCCATTTATTTTTATTAGTTGGAGGCTAATTACTTTACAATATTTTAGTGGTTTTTGTCATACATTGACATGAATCAGCCATGGATTTACATGTATTCCCCATCCTGATCCCCCCTCCCACCTCCCTCCCCATCCCATCCCTCTGCGTCATCCCAGTACACCAGCCCCGAGCACTTGTCTCATGCATCCAGCCTGGGCTGGTGATCTGTTTCACACTTGATAATATACATGTTTCGATGCTGTTCTCTCAGATCATCCCACCCTCACCTTCTCCCACAGAGTCCCAAAGTCTGTTCTGTACATCTGTGTCTCTTTTTCTGTCTTGCGTGTTATTGAAACTACTGTCTGTAAATCTGTGTTTATCATTATTTTAATTTGGCTTGCCTTTGTTCTATTATTTTTAGTGAGTGATCTGAAACATTTATTTTCAGGTACAAATACTTTCTCATTTCTTTCTTATTCTCTGGTTCTATACTTTGCACAGCACATCTTGCTGTTGGGTTATTATTTTATGAATTGACATGCACATTTTCTATTTAAGAAATAGTTCATTTCAGTGCATGTTCTCAGTGTGGTAAAAAAAAAAATTCAAGTTGTTGTTTATCATTTGACTTTGTTTTTGTAATTCATTTTTTCTATAAAGAAAAATATTTAACTTTTTTATGTTTAACATATCAAAATATTTTCTTTTGGGATTCTGAAATATATGACTTGTTTGTAAGCCTCCTATTTTCTTGTACATTTTCTTTTATTGCTAGTAATGTTTTACATTTTAATTGAAACATTTTATTCAACTAAAACTTATTTTGGTATAAACCTTGAGGTAGAGATCCAAGAATTTTATTTTAAATGATAAGTCAACTAACTGATTTATTGAATATCCCATCATTTAGCCATGTCTTAGCAAGTTTACTTTTGTACTAAATATGCATATGAATATATATTCAAGCTTCAGCTCTTTAATTCAGTTGTTCATCATTTTGTACTTTAGTATTAAGCTATTTTACTTATTTGCTGTGTGTTGTTTCACTATGTGCTAATTTAGACTCCAAATTTTTTTAAGACCCTTAACTGGTTATATTTCTTTAGAAGTTTGAAAGACTAATTCAATTACACAACTTGAGTTTAGTCCTTCATTTAGAATACTTTTTCTTTTCTTGAAAACTCTCCAATTTATTTAGCATAATAGATCTGTCTATATTTCTTTTTCCTTATATTAATCTTATAATTTATATTTTCCAGGAAAATTACACTTTTACTCATGTTTTCCTCTTAATTTGCATAGATTTGATTAAACCAGTCATACGGTTTCTTCTATTGTTGTGTTTCTTTATTTTCACTTCTAATTTTGCATACTTATAACTTATTATCTTAATTAGCCTGCTCTATATGTTTTTCCCCAAGAGACATTCTAGCAGACACTGGCCCAACTGCTTCATGCTAGATATTCATTTCTTTAGCTACTGATTTTATCTGGCCTCTGTGGCCTGTTTTACCACCTGCTAGATTAGCAGTTCCTCTTCCTTCACATGTTCACTTCACCAGGCTCCTACTGGGGTTTTCTTTAGCTCTTAACTGAACTAAGAGCATCTGATATTTTGTGCCAAGTGTTGTCAGAGTCTTCATTATCAGTCTGTCACCATGCTGGTCAAGAGGGGAGATTTTAGAGATACCCACAACATCATCCATTATAATCACTACCCTATGATATCATTTTGTTCCCTTAATTTTTGTAGTTGTATCATATAATTTTATACTCTTAAACAATACATTTACCACTTTAAATAAATAAAATCTTTAAATAAATAAAAAAAATAAAAAATAAAAAATATTTTTCTTTAAATAAATATTATTTATTTAAATAAATAAAAAAATAAAAAAAAATTTTTTCTTTAAAAAAATTAAAAAAAAACTTTAAATAAATAAAATCATATGCATCTGTTTCCTATCTTGCTTCATCATTAAATATATTATGTTCACAGTATTCATCAATGTTATTATGCTATTCTCATTAAAAATTGCATTGACTGAAAATATCACAGTGCATTTTCCTGTTGATGGACACATAGGTTGTTTCTACTTTATTGGCTGATTTATTTTGTGCCATTATTAACAGTCTTGCTAGAAACACTTCATAAATGTTTCACTAGGTGTATAATAAATGTTTACTATATGTATGTATACGTGTTCCTCTGGTATATGAATTCAGTCAGTGAAGGTTAAATTATGCTAATGTAATAACACCCAAATCTCAACAATTTACACCCAAAGTTTTTTGATTTCCTTTAGTTCTAGCACTGTATGTCCATCTGAGGTTAACTGTGACTCTACTTCAAATCACCTTTCCTCCAGACCCTGACTAATGGAGTAGGATTAGCCTCTATTTGAAACAATGCCAGTCTCTTATTGGAGACTATATGTGTGTGTGTGTATATATATATATATAAATAAAATAGCTCAGTTGGTAAAGAATCTGCCTGCAATGAGGGAAAATTGGGTTCAGTCCCTCGGTCAGGAAGATCCCCTGGAGAAAGGAAATGTCACTCACTCCAGTAGTCTAGCCTGGAGAATTCCATGAACTGTATAGTCCATGGGGTTGCAAAGAGTCGGACACAACTGAGCAACTTTCACTTTCACATACATACATATATATATATATATATACTTAGCATGTTGGCATGTAAAGCTTCTATTTAGAAATAATACAAAGCCATTCTGCTCATATTCTGTTGGTCAATGCTAATCACTTGGTGAAGCCTGACATCAAAATGTCAGGAAGTAATATTCTTCCCCAGGAGGCATTTTAATTTGCCTTTTCCTGAGTAATAAAGGACTGAAGAGTGTTCCAGGTGTTTATTACACTTTTAGTCTCCCTTACCATAATATCCTTGTACGGTCCTTTGCTCATTTTTCTCTTTAATTTTGTTGTTTTAATGTTATTGATTTATAGAAATTGGCGATTGTTTTCAACTGAAAGTTTTATGTGATGAAATTATTTTCTTCAAGATTGCAGCTTGCATTTTCATTCTTTGTATTATTGTTAGATACCACACACACAGCATGACGATCCTTTGTTTAATGTGGTTTAATTCTTCAAAAAATTTCATTACTTGTGTTTCATGTGGTTTTCTTAAAAAAGGATTGAAAAATGTGCTCAGTCGCTCAGTCGTGTCTGACTCTTTGCAACACCATGGGCCATAGCCTGTCAGGTTTCTCTGTCCATGGAATTCTCCAGGCAAGAATCCTGGAGTGGGTTGCCATTCCCTTCCCCAGGGGATCTTCCCAACCCAGGGATTAAACCCAGGTCTCCTGCACTGCAGGCAGATTCTTTCCCACCTGAACTATCAGAGGAACCTGAACTAGAGCACATATGCCATTACTACTTTCCTAATGTAAAAATGGTCCTAGGAAATCATCTGTTATTGGTTATGATGTTCTGATATGAGCTAAATTAACACCCCCCAAGGTTTATCTCATTTCTACTCAAATATTGTGAGGTAGGTTTATTGCTCAAAATGAGGAAGCCGATGTTTAAAGAGAGTAAGTGCCTTTCCAAATGTCTATGGCTATTAAGTGGTCTGTGGTATTGTGAGTATTCAGTCTTGTTGAGATAATGAAAGAGAGCCTCCCCTGCCAAAACAATCGTGGTCCCAGTCTGTAAGGGATAAGGGCAGAGCAGGGAATGACCTCATTACTTGGGTAGTGATTTTGCCTTAGTCCCTGAAAGTATAATTGAAACCATCATTTTCTTCCAAGAGAGTCAGACATGGGTCCTACTGTGTTTAATGGGTCCTACTGGCTCTTTGAAGTCAAGAAGCAAGTGATTCTTTCTGTCTCCCCAAATTCAGAACTATGATTAAAAAGACAAGTTGGGAAGTGCATGAAATTTGACTCAGGAGACCTGCATTACAGAAAAAAAAACCTGATTTAAAAATGAATAGAGGACCTTGATAGACACATTTCCAAAGAAAACAGATGGCCAACAGACACATGACAGATGCTCAATATCACTAATCATCAGGAAAATGCAAATCAAAACTAAAATGATATATAACCTCACAAATGTCAGCATGGTAGCATCAAAAAGACAAGACATAGCAAGTGCTGGTGAGAATGTGGAGAAGAGGGAACACTTTTGCACCGTGGATGGGAATGCAAGATGGTGCAGCTACTATGGAAAATAGTAAAGAGGTTCCTCAAATATTAAAGATAGAATATTGTTCAGTCTAGCAATCCACTTCTGGTTATTTAACTGAAAAAACAAAACAAAACAAGAATAATGGTTAATGATGGAATCCCTAGAAATCTAACCCTTTAGCTCAGCAGTGTGAGAAATAATCATTGTAAGCTGAGAGAGTGAAAAGTGATGACATGGAAGACAGTTATCAAATGTATTATTAAATAATCTATTGGAAAAGTCCCCACCATAGTATAAAAAATGACCAAGAGTAAAACCACTAATGCCAAAGAAGCGGAAGTTGAATCGTTCTATGATGACCTACAAGACTGTCTAGAACTAATACCAAGAAAAAAAGCTGTAGTTTTTATCAGAGTATTGGAATGCAAAAGTAGGAAGTCAAGAGATACCTGGAGTAACAGGCAAATTTGCCCTTGGAGTACAAAATGAAGCAGGGCAAAGGCTAACCGAGTTTTGCCAAGAGAACACACTGGTCATAGCAAACACCCTCTTCCAACAACACAAGAGACGACTCTACACGTGGACATCACCAGATGGTCAATACCAAAATCAGATTGATTATATTCTTTGCAGCCAAAGATGGAGAAACACTCTATAGTCAGAAAAGAAAAAAAAGACCAGGAGCTGACTGTGGCTCAGATCATGAATTCCTTATTGCCAAATTCAGACTTAGATTGAAGAAAGTAGGGAAAATCACTAGACCATTCAGCTATGATATAAATCAAATCCCTCACAATTATACAGTGGGAGTGACAAATAGATTCAAGGGATTAGGTCTGTTAGACAGAGTGCCTGAAGAACTGTGGAAGGATGTTTGTAACATGGTATTGGAGGCAGTGCTCAAGACCATCCCCAAGAAAAAGAAATGCAGAAAGCAAGATGGTTGTCTGAAGAGGCCTTACAAATAGTTGAGAAAAGAAGAGAAACAAAAGGCAAAGGAGAAAAGGAAAGATATCCACCTGAATGCTGAGTTCCAAAGAATAGCAAGAAGAGATAAGAAAGCCTTCCTAAGTGTTGAATGCAAAGAAATAAAGGAAAACAATAGAATGGGAGAGACTAGAGATCTCTACAAGAAAATTAGAGATACCAAGGGAACATTTCATGCAAAGATGGGCACAATAAAGAACAGAAATGACATGGGCCTAACAGAAGCAGGAGATATTAAGAAGAGGTAGTAAGAATACACAGAAGAACTATACAGAAAAGATCTTCATGTCCCAGATAACCATGATGGTATAATCACTCACCTAGAGCCAAACATCATGAAATATGAAATCAATATGGAAGCATCACTGTGAACAAAGCTGGTGGAGGTGATGTGATTCTAGCTGAGCTATTAAATCTTAAATCAATCAAATCAAATATTAATCAAATCTTAAAAGATGATGCTGTTATAGTGCTGCACTCAATATGTCAGCATATTCGGAAAACTCATCAGTGGCCACAGGACTGGAAAAGATCAGTTTTCATTCCAATCCCAAAGAAAGGTAATGCCAAGAATGTCGAAACTACTGTACAGTTGCACTCATCTCACATGCTAGCAAAGTAATGCTCAAAATTCTCCAAGCCAGGCTTTAACAGTACATGAACCAAGTATTTCCAGATGTTCAGTCTGGATTTAGAAAAGGCAGAGGAACCAGAGACCAATTGCCAACATCTGTTGGATCATAGAAAAAGCAAAAGAGTTCCAAAAATACATCTACTTCTGCTTCATTGGCTACGCTAAAGCCTTTGACTGTGTGGATCAAAACAAACTGTGGAAAATTCTTAAAGAGATGGGAATACCAGACCACCTGACCTGCCTCCTGAGAAATCTGTATGCAGGTCAAGCAGCAACAGTTAGAACTGGACATGGAACAGACTGGTTCCAAATCGGTAAACGAGTATGTCAAGGATGTATCTTGTCACTCTGCTTATTTAACTTATATGCAGAGTACATCATGTGAAATGCCAGACCATATGAAGCATAAGCTGGAATCAAGATTGCCATAATAAATATAAATAACCTCAGATATGCAGATGACACCACCCTTATGGCAGAAAATAAAGAGGAACTAAAGAGCCTCTTGATAAAAGCCTTTCGCTTAAAACAAAACTGGCTTAAAACTCAACATTCAAGAAACAAAGATCATGGCAACCAGTTCCATCACTTCATGGCAAATACGTGGGGAAACAAGGGAACAGTGAGAGACTTTATTTGCTTGGGCTCCAAAATCACTGCAGATGGTTTCTGCAGTCATGAAATTAAAAGACACTTGCTCCTTTGAAGAAAAGTTATGACCAACCTAGACAGCGCATTAAAAAGCATAGATGCTACCCTGCTGACTGAAGTCTGTATAGTCAACGCTACCGCTTTTTCATTAATCGTGTATGGGCATGAGGGTTGGATCATAAAGAAAGATGAGTGCCAAAGAATTGATGTTTTTGAACTCTGGTGTTGGAGAAGACTCTTGAGCGTCCCTTGGACTGCAAGGAGATCCAAAGAGTTCATCCTAAAGGAGATCAGTCCTGGGTGTTCATTGGAAGGACTGATGTTGAAGCTGAAACTCCAATACTTTGGCTACCTGATGAGAAGAACTGACTCATTTGAAAAGACCCTGATGCTGGGAAAGATTGAAGGCAGGAGGGGAAGGGGACGACAAAGGATGGGATGGTTGGATGGCATCACCGACTCAAAAGACATGAGTTTGAGCAAGCTCCAGGAGTTGATGATGGACATGGAAGCCTACTGTGCTGCAGTTCATGGGGTTTGCAAAGAGTCAGATGAAACTGAGCCACTGAACTGAACTGAAGTAGTCAAACAAAAAAGGATATTACGTGTAATTCAAGACACAGCCACATCATTGTGCACTGTAGCAGTATTTACAATAGCCATGATATGGAAACAATTTGAGATCCCATCAATAGATGAATGGATAAAGAAGACATATGATGGACTTCCCAGGTGGCACTAGTGGTTAAAACCTGCTTGTCAATGCAGGAGAGGCAAGAAACTTAGGTTTCATCGCTGGGTTCAGAAGCTCCTCTGGAAGAGAGCAAGATGACCCACTCCAGTGTTCTTGTCTGGAGAATCTCATGGACAGAGGAGCCTGGTGGACTGCAGTCCACAGAGTTGCAAAGAGTTGGACATAGCTGAAGTGATTTAGCATGTGTGTAAATGGTTTTATTCATCCATTAAAAAAAAACCTTGCTCTTTGTGAGAATATGAATGGATCTACTGCATATCATGCTATGAGTGAAATAAATTAGAGAAATACAAATATGATCTCACATTTATATGAAATCTAAAAACAAAATGACAAATGAAAACAAACTCATTTATAGAACATACAGTGGTTACCAGAGGGCAGGGTGGTGGTAAGGATGGGCAAAATAGGTGAAGGGAATTAAACAATACAAACTTCCGGTTATAAAATAAATAATCCACAGGGATGTAGTATACAGCACACACACACACACACACAAAATACAGTCCATAATATTGCAATAACTTTAATGGTGACAGATGGTTACTAGGCTTACTATGATTCTCATTTTGTATCAGATTGAATAACTATGTAGTGTACCTGAAGGAAACATGATACTATTGGTCAACTGTATTTCAAAAAAGACTTGTGGAAAAATAAAAATAAAACTTGTTATTAAAACAGAATAAGAAGAAGAAAAGATTCTACCCCCTCTGATTATGTGATCTTGGGAAAGTAGGCAACTTTCATGGAAATATTGTGAGTAATGAACTAGCAATGTGCATAAAACCAAGATGACCAATACATTACAGATTTAGTTATTATTTTATTTTATTTAAACGGGTATTGTCTTATTATCTAGGAAAAAGATAAAGAGCATGGACGTGGGAATGAGAATTGAATTCAGATCTAGTTTTTATCACATAGTATCTACATGATGAGGCTCATTACGCAATCAATTCGAGCCCCAGGTTTTCTTATAGAAAATAGACTTAAGTGTTATTCTTAAATCTTAGTATTGCTGGAAAGGTAAAATGTACATGACATAAGTACCTACCAAATAATAAAGCTTAAACGGTTAATGTTTTATAGTCTTACGTGAAATTTGGTTATCTTTAATATTTTAATAGTTTGAAAACATACTGACTGATTCACTATTAGCTTTCCACCATTCCCAAATTCAAAAGTCATGGAAAGTTATTTCTTTGTGTCTGAGTGTGATCTTCATAAACCTGTGTAAAGCCACATCATGTTAAAAATTCTCTAATATAAAGAAAAATAATGATAAAAGCCGAAGGGCAGACACAGGGATCAACTAGGGCTGTATAAAAAGCCTGTTCCTGCATCCCACAGAGCAACTGACTCTTCTTGGAGTTATCCTTCACGGTATAACCCTGTAACCTTCAAACAGTGCAATCCATAAACACATAAACAAAGAGGTTAGGTGCATGCCTAAGAGATTCAATGCTTCATTTTTCTCAAACTCTAAAAAAAGTGGTATGGATTTTGCTAAAAAGATTATGGATGGACTCTTAAAGACCCTGTAAGCTTGGATTAGTAGAGCAGTATTCTCCAAAGAAAGAAGAAAAAAAAGAGAGAGAGAGAGAATTTGAATCCAATGAGCCGATTTTTTTGGAAACCATACCTCAGGTATATCTAAAAGAGTACATTCTTGATGACAGTAGCACATCATCCCAAAGTAAAAACATTTAAATGGAATTTAAATTCAAAGAATTCAGTTTCAAGAGCTTTTTGATCTGCTTTTAGAAGAAAAATAATATGTTCTATATTTGTTATTTTGCTATATACTTTCAGCAAGCAACTTTAGTATTGAAAATCTACTATGTTCTTAAAAACCTGAGTGGATGATGACAATATAAAACATATACTGTATGATATCCGTTAAATGTGGAATCTAAGAAAGCCAAACCTGTAAAAATAGACAGTGAGATGGTAGTTACCACAGGCCGGTGGGTGGGGAAATAGGAGAGAGGTTTAAGGGGACAGACTTGCAGCTAGGAGTAAATAAGTCCTAGAGATTGAATGCACATTATGGTAAATATAGACAACATATTGTATTATAATCACCAGACTCGCTAACTATTAATATCACTACAGTGGCAATCATATTATATATCAAGTCAATAAGATATACACCTTAAATGTACATGATGTTACATTTCAGTTAAGAAATCAAGAATATATAATTTAGAGGACCAGATTTGAAGGATGGAGAAGAAATAATAAACATAAAACTTATGACAATGATAAAATCTCATTAATAAACACTATAATTTGGGCCAGGTACTATACTAGTCCTGGTACTCAGTACTGTGCTTGTAATTGGTGGACTTTATCTCATTGAACCTTCATCTGACTTATTTCTGGCTCAGTATTTGACACTACCTAGTGGTTCAAGAGGAGAAGGAAATGGCAACCCACTCCAGTGTTCTTGCCTAGAGAATCCCAGGGATGGGCGAGCCTGGTGGGCTGCCATCTCTGGGGTCACACACAGTCGGACACGACTGAAGTGACTTAGCAGTAGCAGCAGTGGTCCAAGAAGGAAGGACCAATGGCAACCCACTCCAGTACTCTTGCCTGGAAAAATCATACGGACGGAGAAGCCTGGTAGGCCACAATCCATGGGGTCACAAAGAGTCGGACATGACTGAGCAACTTCACTTTCACTTTCACTAGTGGTCCAAGCAAAATTTTTGAACATCATTATTGCTTCCTTCTTTCAACATTCCTAAACTTTTATTCATCAAATTCTACTAATAATCACCCTTAAACATCATTCCAGTTAATAAAATTGTCTCCATCTTCATTGTGCCTCTATTATACCCACCACCAACCTAATACAACATACATAATAATATATGTTATTATGCTGTAATACAACATACATACATGTAATACATACAACATGTAATTACATGCAACATGTAATACACCAACATAATAACTTACTCCCATTTTATGTGGTCCCTATTCTTCACCTCTCTCTCTGTATCTACACTTTTGCCATGGCCTCGTGGTGAGCTGAGTGTATTTCTTCACCCTTTTACATTGTGTTTGCCCATGTAACTTGGCTTCACCAGTGTGGTATGGAATAAAGTAGCCTTAAGACAGCATTGTCTAATATAACTTTTACTGATGATGGAAATATGCATTACCTGTGTTATTTAAAACCATATTGGTATCATTATTTTTTTTTAATTTCACACATATGTGCTACTATATTTTGTTTGTTTTCTTTTTCTGACTTCACTCTGTATGACAGACTCTGGGTCCATCCACATCTCTATAAATGACCCAACTTTGCTCCTCTTTATGGCTGAGTAACATTCCATTGTATATAGGCACCACATCTTCTTTATCCATTCATCTCTTGGTAGACATTTAGGTTGCTTCTGCGTGCTGGCTACTGTAAATAATGCTGCAATGAGCATTGGGGTGCATGTGTCTTTTTTAGTTATGGTTTTCTCAGGGTGTATGTCCAGTAGTGGGATTTCCCAGTCACATGGTAGTTCTATTTTTAGTTTTTTAAGTACTCTCAGTGTTCTGTGATGACCTAGATGGGTGGAATTGTAGGGGGAGGGAGGGAGGTCCCCGAGGGAAGAAGTAATGCGAATATTTAGCTGATTCATTTCCTTGTACATCAGAAACTAACACAACTCTGTAAAGCAATCAACCCCAATAAAAATCATTTAAAAATATTAGTGACAGGTATGATTTGAGCACTTGAAATGCATCTATTACACAATCAGGAATTATTGTTTAATGTTGTTTACCTTTAATTAATCAAAGCAAGCTTAAATGGCTACATATAGTGAGTGGCTACAAAGGTCCATCTAGTCAAAGCTATGGTTTATCCAGTGGTCATGTATGGATGTGAGAGTTGGACTATAAAGGAAGCTGAGCACTGAAGAATTGATGCTTTTGAATTGTGG
This sequence comes from Cervus elaphus, assembly GCF_910594005.1. NCBI lineage: Eukaryota > Metazoa > Chordata > Mammalia > Artiodactyla > Cervidae > Cervus > Cervus elaphus. The sequence continues at coordinate 9,888,765 of NC_057820.1, read as the reverse complement.
TGTTGGAGAAAACTCTTGAGAGTCCCTTGGACTGCAAGGAGATCCAACCAGTCCATCCTAAAGGAGATCAGTCCTGAATATTCATTGGAAGAACTGATGCTGAAGCTAATGCTCCAATGCTTTGGCCACCTGATGCAAAGAATGAACTCATTTGAGAAGACCCTGATGCTGGGAAAGATTGAGGGCAGGAGGAGAAGGGGACGACAGAGGATGAGATGGTTGGATGGCATCACTGACTCAATGGATATGAGTTTGAGTAAGCTCCGGGAGTTGATGATGGACAAGGAAGCTTTGTGTGCTGTAGTCCATGGGGTCACAAACTGAACTGGTCTGAACTGTACATACAGTACAGGACAATACGGCTTTGCGAGCTCTCACAGATTTCTGTGTTTTTTTTTTTCTCCCTAGAAACTCTGCTGTCTCTATGAAATACACATGCTCAGCTCACCCACTGGTCAAAAGAAAAACACAAGAGACACACAGAGTAAAGCAATTCTTCCGAGCCCAGTCTAGATCAGCTGACCTTCAACTGACTTGAAGCTACATTAAATAGATGTATTGTTGTTTTAAGCCACCAAGCATTGGATGATTTGTTATGCATCAAGCTAACTGATACAATTGGTCTGCATTGATGCTTACTCCTCTGTTGTAATCAATGTGGTCTTACACAACCAAAAATCTAGTTTTGCCACTGTGCTCCTTATCATTCTTCAAGGGCTTCCTTCTGTTCCCATAGCAAAATGTAAACTCCTTAGTATGAGTTCCAGGATTCTTGCTAATTCTTCCTTTACTTCCTTCAGCAGTCACATACTATTTCCTTCATCTTAAAAGTCATCTCAACGCCTCTTGCTTTATCTTAATTTGGGTGCATTTGACTATTACTGTCTTCAAGTCTTAGCTTGAAAGAGTTTATCTTTGGAAATTTGACTGACTACCCACTTTAGGATTCAGATTCCCTTATTTCTGCTCCGTAGAACTGCTGAGTCACCCCTTTAGAAGTTCTCACGTTCTGCATTACAATGAATATTTTTTCTTGTCTTTGTCTCCCAGCATATTAATTCCTTGAGGGGGAATTAATATACTTTGAACTTTGAGGGTAGTAATTCCTATTCTAGAAGAGTTTTTAGGATGACAAGGGCACAGTAAATTAATTTTGAATGAATGAATTGCCATGTAAGTGTTAGAATTAGGTATGGAATTCTAGTAATTGGAATTTTGAGTTTATTATCCTTCCTAAATTACACTTGTCTTGATCATGCCAGACTTAAGGGCAAGGTGGCAAGAAGACATACAGAGTTTTGAAACATCATATATTGCATAGATACAAGGCTACATCTACCATTACTAGAATGATATGTAGTGTGTTGGCATAGGTGAAGTGGATAAAATGCAGGAAGAATTTGAGTTTTGGAATCATCCAGTTGAGTATCCTTGGCTACATTTTAAAATTAACTTGATCCTTGGTTCCTACATCTGAAACATGGCATCATCCTTTCTCAGTCAGAAGTTCCATGTGAGGAAAAACACAAAATAAATTTTGTGATTCTGTGCATGACAAACAACAGGTGAGCAAGATATTTGCATTTGCCTTCTCCTTCTTGGCAGTGGTAAAACAAGATTTAATTTTCCTGTCTTTCTTATTTGTGTGCCCTCTTCCCTGAAATCACCAGTCTCTTGCCTGATTCTGTTCAATTTTATATTTTCACTCAGAGCCAACTGTAAATATTTGGTCACAAATATTTGGACTTGTTAATAAATCAACATGTACTACTTTTGGAAAAATGCAAAGTTCTGCAAAATATCCCAAATTGCTCTTAATGGTTTTCAGTCCCATCTCTCCTCTGTTCACTCTCACCATAGCGACACTCTTCTCATCCTTTCTGCTTCCCACAGAAGAATTATCAAAGACAACAAATGGTTTGTCCTTTAATACAAACAGAATAGAATAAAGATGGTTGTTTTTATTGTTTCAGTTGTAGAGTGTTTGTTGTCATTATTCTTTTTTAATAGATAAATTAGCTTTTTATTTTATATTGGAGTATAGCCAGTTAGCAATATTTTGATAGTTTTAGGTGGGCAGCAGAGAGACTTAGCCACACATATATATGTACCTGTTATCCCCTAAACTCCCCTCCCATCCAGGCTGCCACATAACTTTGAGCAGAGTTCCCTTTGCTATATAGGAGGTCCATGTCAGTTATACATTTTAAATACAGCAGTGTGTATGTGTCTATCCCAAACTCTCTAATTATTCTTTCCCCATCCTCCTCCGCCCCTGGCAACCATAAGTTTGTTAAGTTAGTGAGTCTGTTTCTGTTTTGTAAATAAGTTCATTTGTATCATTCCCTTTTGGATATCACATATAATGTCATTGATGTTTCTCCTCTGTCTGACTTACTTCACTCAGTATGACAATCTCTAGGTTTATCCATGTTATTGCAAATGGCATTATTTCGTTCTTTTGGATGACTGAGTAATATTTCATTTTGCATATGTACCCTAACTTCTTTATCCTTCCTTTGCTGTATTGTTATTAATTAAGCATTAAATTTGGAGTCAGATCACCTGGACATGATATCTGGTTCCATGGTATATATACCCCTTGGGTCAATTTTTCGTAGGAACTGAACTGAACTGAATCTTATCCTGTTGGAAGCAATTTGCTTTTGAACCATGGGATGATTCTCAGCTGAAAGACACTTTGTGCAGTAAATAGTGTCTTTGATAGAGTCCATCCACTGTTCACCAGCACTGACTATCAGTTTTGCATATGGTATGTATATGTCCCCATGCTACTCTCTGCATTCATCCTAGCCTCTCCTCACCCACCTCCTGGTGTTCACAAGTCTATTCTCCACGTCTGTGTCACCACTGCTGCCTGCACTATGTACATGGAATGTTTTATACCACGTTTTTTTGTTGTTGATGTTTCTCCTCCTGCTCAGAATGAGCATCTTCTCTTCTTCTAACAGACTGATTCTAAAATAATGTGTTTGTCTCTCTGCTCCCAAAGACTAACTTCCGCAAGGAGCAGAAAAACATCTTTATTCTTTATGGCACTCTCAATTCCTAGTATGCTGCTTAGCACATTCTAAATGTTGAATGAACAGATGATGAAGTGATATGAATGGAACTAAAGGCTGTAGTGGCTTTGCTCACATACCAGCGCCATTTGTTAGTTTCTGGAAACCCCTGAGGGCACTGATCCTATGGCACTCATGCTATATCAGTTGGGCCTAACATATACAGGATTTCAATAAATATTTAATAAATTCATGAATAAAAGTATGCATGAGAAAAATCTGATATCTACTCTAGAAGTTTAAAGGGCCCAATGAGTGGTATCATTTGAATAAGACCCTGAAGGTCATTCATTGCATATTATTTGCATTCTATTGTAGATGGGATTTTAGGAAATCAGTTCAGTGTCAAAACACCTAATAAGTGTAACTTTTCCTGGGCAGCCAACTATGAATAGTTTATTTCTTCCCCTTTACAGTCACCTTCTGTGAAGACAATATTCTCTACTCTTAAAAGATATTAAAATTTCCTTAAAACACACAATCTCTAATGTCCTTATAAAGGGGAAACTTTGTCTTCTCTAGGAAAAATATTTGACAGCCTGTTTGGATTACAAATGAAGCTTGAGAACACTCTGAACAAAAAGGTTACTATATACAATGAGTCATTTTCCTAGTAAAGGAGTGAAATAGGTGTATTATTTTCCTCACATATATCCCTCAATGTGAAAAAAATAATACACACACACACACATATACATATGAACTTAAGGTTATAATTTGGTGCTCAAATACTGTAGGATGAATACAGCCTTGAAATGAAAAAGTTACTATCTCAGTTATTTCTGTGAGTATTTACATAGATATTTTACATTTTAGGCTCAAGTGAGTTTAGATAAAGTAAGTTACTTTAAAAACAGTCTAGTGCTGCCTGGATCAGAGGGAATTTGGGGGAGAATGGACTCTTGTATACATATGATTGAGTCTCTCTGCGTGCATCTGAAACTATAATAACATTGCTAGTGAGCTGTACTCCAATATAAAATTAAAAGTTAAAAAAAAAAAAAGAAAGAATGAAGACTGGTCTCAAAATCCAAGTGATCTTGGTATGGTCATATATAATGGTAGTTAGAGTTTAAAAATTAAATTAAATTAAAAAATAACCCAGTGAAATTCACTTTGCCAACTCACTCAATTTCAAAGTAGTTGTCTGGTTTAACAACATTTTCTCATGCACCTTGGAGAAGGAAATGGCAACCCACTCCAGTACTTTTGCCTGGAAAATCCCATGGATGGAGGAGCCTGGTAGGCTACAGTCCATGGGGTCCGCGAAGAGTCGGACATGACTGAGCTACTTCACTTTCACTTTTCACTTTCATGCATTTGGAGAAGGAAACGGCAACCCACTCCAGTGTTTTTGCCTGAAGAATCCCAAGGACAGGGGAGCCTGGTGGCGGGCTGCCGTCTATGGGGTCGCACAGAGTCAGACACGACTGAAGCGACTTAGCAGCAGAAGCAGCATGCACCTCTACCTCACTAAACATGTAAATAAATAACTAAAATAAATAATAAAAAAGCAAAAGCATTTTAAAGATTTACTTGTGTTGACAGACTGTCTTCCTATGGACTTATTACCAACATGCTGAACATGAAATTATTTATTTAACCACATACATGCAAAACAAATAAAAATCAAACAAATAGATTAAAGCAAACAGCAATACTGAAAACACTTTCATGTACATAAGGTAGAATGCGTGATAAATAAAAGGTCAATTATTTTAACATATCCACGTTTTCTGTCCTCAATACTTACCAAGTTCCTACCTATAAATCAAAGAGGCCCCCTTATATGTAAGCTTCACCTGAAAAAGTTCCTGATTGCCTAGTGATGTTATTTTGATTTTTTCCTCATTGTGTAAGCATTGGCTTTCATTCCTCACATGAAAAAATGTTGACACATGGGGCATTAGGCCAGAACAAATGGAGGAAATGGACAGGTTGCAGCAGAAGTGACAGGATTAGACTCTTGTCCTTTAAATGTCTCCCTATCTCTTCAGCATCCTTTGTACACCCTGTGAGACACCTCCTGACAAACTCAGAGATGAACAGAGAACAGCAAATAATCTACTTATGTATCCTACCTACAACTGGGTTGGTTTTCTCTAACTTCTCTATGCTCATCTCACAATATCATCCAGTTTTTATCCTGTATTATAGCTGTTTATATCAGAGCTTGTCTCTCCCTGTGGAGAAGGGAAACTTTCTATATGAGTGAGGAGAAAAATAAGGTTTTAATAAAAACACAAGTAATGAAAAAGGAAAGAAGAGTAATATCACTAACTCTTCACTTCTATTAATTTTCAATATATTGATAGCAGAGGTCATTAGGTTAAATATCTCCAAGTCAAAATTGTATTTGATATATATTCAGTACTATCAATTTATTTGTTCCTCAGTTTACCCATCTAGAATACAGCAAATAATTTTTTCTAGTGCCTACAGTAGCTCTGAAGTCAGTGTGATAATACATTTGAAAACTCTCCATAAATGGGAAAATGTGCAGTATAAGGCATTACTAAAACTAGGCTAAATATCTTTATTCTTACAGATTCATAAAACACTAGTAAACATGCATGCTTAGTCGCCCAGTCATGTTTCACTCTTTGCAACCCCATGGACTGTAGCCCACCAGGCTTCTTTGTCCATGGGATTTTCCAGGCAAGAATACTGTAGGTTGCCATTTACTCTGCCAAGGGTTCTTCCAAACCCAGGGATCGAACCTGTGTCTCCTGCGTCTCCTGCTTTGGCAAGCAGACTCTACCACTGAGCTACCTGGGAAGCCCAATAAGCATGAAGAGTTAAAATGTTTTCCACATGTGAATCATAAGATCAGCTTTCTACAGATTTCTTCTGTAAAAATGACATAAGCTATGCTGACTATTTAGGCAACGGGGTTAACTGCTCCTTATTAGAGCATTAGATAATAGAAGAAGAAGCTACCTTAAGAAATAAAAATCAATCTATGATAAGTAAGACTAGTCAAGAGAAAAAAATCTAATAATCAGTGAAATATATACTAACTTGAATGAAGGGGTTTAATAAATCAAAATAAGATGATTATTTCCAATCAAGACAGGCAAGTATATCCTCAAAAAGATACAACTTGACTTTAACTTAATGAAAATAAAGTCTTCTTTTTAATAGATTGAATTGTAACTTATTTGGTACAAGGTCATGTTATTATTGAGGATAAAATGCAATTAGACTGTTAGAACTGGGCTCCATTTTGCCTAGAATATAGAAGAGGTGCTTTCACTTCAGATGACCTAGCTGGTTTCTTGGAGAAAATTAACTAAAGGCTATATGAAGGGCAAACACTCAATCCATAAAAATAAAATGCCTAATGTATATCCTCAATTTATGCATTTGTGAAATTAGGATAAGCATGTCCTAACCCATTTCATAGAATTGCTGCCATAAATATGCAAAGATACAAATGACTATAGTAATTAATTATCTGAAATTCCTACCTCCATGTACAGCATATCAGTGTAATCAGTGACTATTGATTTTTTATTATTGTTATTATCATTATAATTTTATTCAGTCTTATCATAATCCACCTTCAGCACCTTTTTCCAATTATTTCAGCCTATGTATTCAGATGTCAAAAAAATGATACTGAACATACTTGATTCTTTACAGCCTAAGGAATTTTTCTCATCATATTTCTCTGATTTAAATAATACCCCACATGTCAAATACCCAAATTCTGCCCCTAATTTAAGGTTCAGTCAAATTCTAGGTCTTTCATAAAGTTTTTATTCATGGAAATATTATTTATAAATATTAGTAAATAATGATAAAGTTATTATTCTTGAAAATGATTGCTTCCTACATTAGGCTCTTGTAAGTTGCTGTTCAGTTGCTCAGTCATGCCCAACTCTTTTCTAAATATCTCTTGTCACTTTTTCCTAGTGTGAAGCATTTTTTTGGTATTAAAAGTACACAGACCTGCCTTTATAACTTGGCTCCCTCACATACCAATTATTTATTCATGGACAAACACTTACACTTCTTTTTCCTATCTGTACAAAGGTGGCCTTGTATCTGCATCCCTGTTACATGGTATCACATATGTGACGTGCCTGAACCATATTTGGATATTGACTTGGGAAACCCCCCAAGTGAAAAAGACCAAGCATAATGTCATTCATTCATGTGTGTTTTCTGCCATATTTGCTAAATGTTCATTCCATTCTTTTGCTCTAAACCAAAAAAATTGTAAAAGTTCTCTTCTAAGTTGTGATCTGGGTAGCACTTATTAGACACCAAAGTTATATACAGTTAAATGCCCTCAATGTATCACTCTATAATTAGGATCAAACATAATAATAATTTTAGTTACAGATAATATTTATGTAGCATTTTTAGCATATCACATTCTACTACGTGCTTAAATGAGTGTGGTTGTTACTTGCCTCTTGAGAAATCTGTATGCAGGTTGGGAAGCAACAGTTAGAACTGGACATGGAACAACAGACTGGTTCCAAATAGGAAAAGGAGTACATCAAGGCTGTATCGTCACCCTGCTTATTTAACTTATATGCAGAGTACATCACGCGAAATGCTGGGCTGCATGAAGCACAAGCTGGAATCAAGATTGCCAGGAGAAATGTCAATAACCTCAGATATGCAGATGACACCACCCTTAAGGCAGAAAGTGAAGAAGAACTAAAGAGCCTCTTGATGAAAGTGAAAGAGGAGAGTGAAAAAGTTGGCTTAAAGCTCAACATTCAGAAAACTAAGATCATAGTATCCGGTCCCATCACTTCATGGGAAATAGATGGGGAGACAGTGGAAATAGTGGGAGACTTTATTTTGGGGGGCTCCAAAATCACTGCAGATGGTGATTGCAGCCATGAAATTAAAAGACGCTTACTCTTTGGAAGGAAAGTTATGACCAACCTAGACAGCATATTAAAAAACAGAGACAATACTTTGCCAACAATGGTCCATCTCATCAAGGCTATGGTTTTTCCAGTGGTCATGTATGGATGTGAGAGTTGGACTATAAAGAAAGCTGAGTGCCGAAGAATTGATGCTTTTGAACTGTGTTGTTGGAGAAGACTCTTGACAGTCCCTCGGACGCAAGGAGATCCAACCAGTCCATCCTAAAGGAGATAAGTCCTGGGTGCTCATTGGAAGGACTGATGTTGAAGCTGAAACTCTAATACTTTGGCCACCTGATGTGAAGAAATGACTGGGAAAAGACCCTGATGCTGGGGAAGATTGAAGGCAGGAGGAGAAGGGGACGACAGAGGATGAGATGGTCGGATGGCATCACCGACTCAATGGACATGAGTTCGGGTAAACTTTGGGAGATGGTGATGAACAGGGAGGCCTGGCATGCTGCGGTCCACAGGGTGCAAAGAATTGGACACAACTGAGAGACTGAACTGAACTGTTTATCAGCAGTCTTATAAATGCAGTATTTTTTTTCTATAAATAATAGGTAAAATAACTGAAGCATGGAAGCCTTCAAACCCTTGACCAAGGTTACTCTTGCGGTGGATATTCTCACACAGGTCTGATTATGGAGAACATTCCTTTTACTACTAAAGGTGATGCAGAGAACTTATTTTTTTTTTTTAAGTCTCTTGCTTTTTAGAAACTGAAGTTATTTCCTTTAGTTTCACTGTATACAGTCCAAAATATCTGACTGACCACTGGATATTCTTTATTTGCCTACCTCCCAAAGGGTGGAGCCAGATCTATAAAATAGGCTTCAGTTCTCAATGTCATTGGTTTGCCAGAGTGGGAGGGGGGAGTGACAGCTGGAATGAACCAGTGGCTTATAAATTTGAAGTGGTATGAACTTTTCTAAGAGTCTAAATGATTAAGGCAAGAGCTAGACCTTGAAAAACCATTAATGTCTTCCTGAAAAGTTACCCCTAAATCCAAAGGCATTAGAAGGAACTTCTGGATTTTAACTCTGATTGTTACTAAAAGTTAATCAGAACTGAAATGTTTGACTATATAGTAAGATCCCTATACACGAACAACTTCTGTCTTGAGAGTGTGTTCGTAAGTTCAATTTGTTCATAAGTCCAACAAAGTTAGCCGAGGTACCCAAGTTACATTATCAGCTATATAGTACTGTAATAGACTTATAATACTTTTCACACAAATAATATACAAAAAACAAAACATAAAGAAAATAATTATAATCTGTATAGTTCCTTGAAAGGCACAATAGTTCAGTACTACTACTGGCATATGGGGGCTGGCATTGAGTGAACAGTCAAGAACAGTTACTAACTGGAGGAGGGAGAAGGGGTGGGAGATGGTAGAGATGAAAAGTCATCAGCAATAGGAGATGGAAAGCAAGCTGCGATTTCACTCATGCTTGATACTGATACACATTCACATCTTTGAAAGTTCACAACCTGAAGTTTTGAATGTCAGCTGCTATAGTAGAAGGTCCATAGTCTTTGCTGTGTAAATTGGTAAAAAGAAAAAAAAAAAAATATATATATATACTAAATCTTCAATCTATGGTTACACTTCTATATCAGTGTGCTAGCATTTATTGGAAAGCTGCTATGCCACATGTGTCTTATGTATATTATCTTATTTAATGTCCTCGCAAATCCTGTGAAATAGTAATCACCGTTTCACTTTGCACATGAGGAAACAATCACACCTTTGGTAGAAAAAAACCAAGTATCTTTGTCATGTCATATTTGATCTATAGCTTATTGAAGACTAGATTGCTTCTGAGAGTCTCTGGGCAAGGTAAAACTATCTCTGCGATAAACCTTGAAAAGTAAAATAAGGCAGGCATATTTCTTAAAATAGTTTTGGCCATCAGGTTAGAGACTCCTCCTTCCCTGGCCAGGTACTATATTAAGCAACTAATGAAAATATTTTCATGTTACTGTGACCTGGCAGATTTTAGTCCTAGTTCATTAGGTAGTGATGATCTTATTTACCTTAATGTTAACCTATTCTCTTAGAGCAGGGGCACCTTGGAAAGAACACTGGGTGTTGACTTAATGAATGAAAAAGTATTGCATATAGGGAAGGTTCTATTCTGACTCCATATGTTTGATTCTTAACAGATCTGCTTTGTTAAGAAAGTGTAGTCACACTAACGGTTGATGCAAAAGCGTTAGTCTCAGGACCGCATTTTTATGAATTAAACATCTGGACTGTGACAGGGTAAATCTTCAAACAATAACTGTTCCAGCAAATTAGGCAGTGTGGTTACATGAAAAGGACACTAGACATTGGCCCTCATCCTAAAATCGCCATGGACTATTTGTGGGACCTTGAGAGTTATTTCATCCATTAGTTCTCTCATCTGCAAAAGAGGAGGGTGGATTTGATGTTTGTTGAGGATCCCTGTGGCCATGTATTAATTCATTTAGTGATACTTGTAAAGTAATAAGTATATTACCACCAATTCATCATTCACTAAGGTATTTACTATCACTGTATCATTTATTAAAATTACTATTTTAATCCTATTAGAATGCTGAAAACTATTTGATTAATAGTAACTGATTTTTAAAAAAAATGTAGAATTTTGTATATGTCCATTGGGTTTCCTGGGTGACCCAGTGGTAAAGAATTCGCCTGCAGTGCAGGAGATGCAGGTTCAAACTCTGGGTCAGGAAGATCCCCTGGAGAAGGAAATGGCAACCCACTCCAGTGTTCTTGCCTGGGAAATCTCATGTACAGGGGAGCCTTATGGGCTACAGTCCACGGGGTCGTAAAAGAGTCGGACATATCTTAGTGACTGAATAGCAACAACGGCAACAACATACATCCATTGCTTTAACATAAAAGATTTTTCTGGGGAGTTTTTGTGTTTAACCAGGAATGTTAACCGACAGCAAGTTCTGATAGGTTAAGCCACTACTTTGTAAACACTTATACCCTGAATTACTGAAAATGCTTTGCTCATAAGAGTTTGTCTGTTTTACATTTTAAAAATAGTTTTAGTAAAGCCAAAACAACCATCTTGAGAAATGTATTTAATTTAAAAAAAAAAAGAAAAGAAAAAGTGTTTCAACTGTATGGATTTTGGCTTGGGGAATACTCTAGCTAGTTTCTGCTTTCTATTTTTAGCTATCTCTTATAGGATTTTTTTTTTTTAATCTCCAATGCCCTTTGGTATTGTATTAGCTCTTTTTCAGCCTCTAACCCACTTTCTATAGGGAAAAAAATCTTAGACTGGGCAGCCTTTCTTTGATCTGGTACCCTCCTAGGTTAATGTTATTCTGATAATGGCTTTTGGGTTGCAGGTCTCACATTTGTGGAAGAAGATGGTTACCTTCTACTCTTTCCTAGGACTCAAGGATTTCACTGAAGTGGAATTTTAGTGGTCTCGAAGAAAGTAAAATAAGGTAATAAGCTAGAGACTCTCTGGGAATGAAGAATGCAGGGGTGAAGTGTAGAGCATAATCAGTTGTGGTCAAATAAGGACTACCTACAGAGGTGAAATTTGAGCTAAGACCTCAACGGGGAGAAGGGTTCAATCTTAGCAAATCTATGGCAAAGAATACAGACAGAGGGAAGAGTAAAGACCTAGGTTCTGAGAAATGTAAATAGAAAATCAGTGCAGTGAACAATAGCAAGCAAGGAGAGCGTGATTTCAAGACCCTACTGTACACACAGGGAAGTATACTCAATATTTTGTAATAACCTAAAATGGAAATTAAACTAAAAAAGAATACATGTATGTATACATGTATAACTGAATCACTTTGCTATATACCTGAGGCTGACACAACATTGCAAATCAATTATACTTCAATAAAAATAGTCAAACAATTGAAAGGTATAAACAAAGGCCAGCCTACAGAGATCTTTGAAGGATCTAGAAATTCTTTAGGTTTTATTATAATTGTAATGGGAAGTTAGGTTACACTGAATCTTAAGATAAAAAACAAGAATTGAGGATTTCAAGTGATTTTGTTTTAGCTAATTATTAAGGCCATATGCATGCACGTTTAGTCATGTCAAACTCTTTACAACCCTATGGACTGTGACCAGACAAGCTTTTCTGTCCATGGGATTCTCCAGGCAAGAATACTGAAGTGGGTTGCCATTTTCTACTCCAATTAAGGCTATAGGACATGGCTAATTCACTGTTGCTATAGAGTATGTTGATGTTCAGGAATAAAATCAATTTATTGTGTGTGTGTGTGTTTGTGTGTATGTGTATGCTCTGTCATATCTCACTACAGTGACTCCATGCACTATAGTCCGCCAGCCTCCTCTGTCCATGAAATTTCCCAGGCAAGAATATTGGAGTGAGTTGCCATTTTTTTGTTTTCCACCAAAATCGTGAGAACTGCCATTCATATCACTTGCATAAATTTGACATCTGTGGGATGTTTCTTCCTCCTCACCTGGGAGGTCTAGCATCAGAATACAAGACAAGATCAGGTAAGAACTTGGAAAGTTCCCATATTGTCTCTTTGTGCCTTGGAACATAGATACTCTGGTTATGAGTTTAAAGCTCATGAATGTGGAAGATGTAGGCCTATATATGTCCAGCTTAAACTCTGAAATAAATATGACCATGACCAGAGGTTAACCAGGTAGTCATGTTAGGATAGGACACATGGACTTTGGGGAATGTTCCACCAACAGGTGTCTTTGAGAGGGAGTTTCAGACAGTACCATAGAGAATTTGCATCTTCTTCTCATGTCAGACTTTCCTGTTTTCTCTCCTTACAACTCCAAGAGAACATTAACATATTTTCATGATAATAGTTTTGATTAACCATATGCCCAAACATGCACACTTAAATTACCTTCCCTAGTTGGATATTTCTTATATTATTCTTTGGTCTTAGTTCATGAGATGCTGTTTGTGCTAAGCTAGGTTATAAACTCCAAAGAGATACCCACTCTAATCCCTAGAGTGTGTGAATATGGGTAAAACGTCTACCTACAATGTGGGAGACCCGGGTTCAATCCCTGGGTCAGGAAGATATCCCGGAGAAGGAAATGGCAACCCACTCCAGTATCCTTGCCTGGAAAATCCCATGGATGGAGGAACCTGGTAGGCTACAGTCCTTGGAGTCTCAAAGAGTCAGACATGACTGAGCGATTTCACTTCCACTTTTCAATTTCACATGGCAAAAAGTACTTTGCATATGTGATTAAGTTAAGGATCTTGAGATGGAGAGATTAGCCATGTGGGTACAAGGTAGTCATAAGGCTACAAATAAGAGGGAGACAGAAGGGTCAGAGGACATGTGACTATGGATGCAAAGGTCAGTGAATCAGAGAGAGATTTGAAGATGCTAGGTTGATGGCTTTGAAAATTGAGGATGAGGCTGCAGGCTAACGAAAAAAGGTGTCTAGAAGCTGGAAAATGCAAGCGAAGGGGGTCTCCTCTAGAGTCTCTGAAAGGAGCTAGCTTTGGTGACACCGTAACTTCGTTCAGTGAGACCGATTTTTATTTCCCTGCCTTTGGAATTGTAAGATAACAGCTTTGTTGTTTAAATGGTCACACTTATGTTAATTTGCAGCAGAAGCAATTAGTAAAATAATGCACTGTCGCTTCTTTCCCATTCAACCTTTTTACTTCGTTCCTCTCTATGTGCTGTTGGGATCACTTAGTTAACACCCGATCTTACACTACAGCAATATCACATAACTTTATCTTATTAAATTGTATTGGAGTATATTTGACTTACAATGTTGTATTAGTTTCAGGTGTATAGTAAAGTGACTCAATTACATGTGTACATATATTCATTCCTTTTCAGATTTGTTTCCCATTTAGGTTGCTATAGAATATTGAGTAGAATTTCCTGTGCTATACAGTAGGTCTTTGTTGGTTGTCTATCTTATAAGTAGTAATATGCCTATGTTAACCCCAAGCTCCCGGTTTATGTCTCCCCTCAGTGTTACCCTTTTGATAAGTATGTTTGTTTTCTGTATCTGTAAGTCTGTGTCATCACTTTTATTTTGCATTTATTTTATTATGTTTTGTAATCAGATTTACTATATTAATAAACTTTCTTTTTTCCAGTTTGCCTTAAGGGATGAGGTGTTGGCAAGATGGTGTGAGACCCACCAGTCCTTTGTTCTACAGTAGATTGTTCCAGAAGCAATGCTAGGAGGAATTAAGGCTAAATCTCAGAAACATTGATCCATAGACCTGACTCTCACTAGTAGAAGCTAGTAATTGACTAATGGCTAAAGAATCAATTATTCTTTCCAAGGCCAGTTTGATAATAGGAGATAGGATGCCAGAAATGAGTTCAGTTCCAAGGAGTTCAATGGAGAGACAGAGGGAGCTTCCAGGAAGGCAGGCTAGGGAGGAAGATGCTGGTAGAAGCCCAGAAAGAAGGCAGACACAAAAGCAGAAGACTGAGAATCAGACAGCATAAAATTCAACCTACAGGATAATAAAAAAGAAGCAGTCTCCTTGTGCTGAGACCAAAACTAAAGAGATATTTAGCATGTCTGTTCTTTGTGTATATACATATTAAAATATAATTCAGGGAGACAAAGACTCCTGGCAGCATATGGGACAGTGGTTGGCCTCTCAAAACCTATGTTGCTTTCACCACTTCCCTGCTCCCTTAGAGTTGTAATTTCATATGCACAGGTACTCACTGGATCCAATTAAATACATTTTCTTCTGTATTTGCATTAAGTAAAGTTTGGAGTTAATACTATCCAGTCATAGTGAATAATCCTATTATTAGCCAAGTGTCTGGTTATGGCATTAGCAAGCCATGGATAAAACTACTGACCTCCCAAACAAAAATGAGATATTAGCCTAAAAGTACAGCTGACATAGGTTAAGCCATAACTGGAATAATTTAGTGTCTGAACCATAATATTTAGATCAAAGAGTGGAATTCTCCAATTCAATCCAATTTTAGTGGAAATGTATGGGTTTGTGGTCAATACCAATTAAAAATAAACACCCTAGATCACTTAATCTCTTTCTCCATGGGTCAAACATTCATTTCACTGAGTTCTTAGTGCCAGCAATTCAATTAAAGAAGGAAAAGAAAGAACTATGCATCGCAATAAACTTTAGTATCTGAAATAGCTTAATAAAATGAACATAATCTCAAAAGTGTTTTCCCTTCCAATGTGCAAGTTTTAATTACTCCATTTTGTATTAAAAAGAACTTGTTAAAAATGTCTAATTGCCATTTCCAACTGAATGATGTCCTAGGACTGCTGGGCTTTGCTTCTCTTTAAAGCACTTTGGGCTTGTATTTATAGGTCTTACAAGAAAGAACTGCAGAAGATTAAGAATAGCAATTAGTCCTGAATGCCTACATGTCAGGAGAGGAGCAGAGCTCTGGAGAATGATACAAAGGCGGGGTGTGGGCAATTGGTTAGGTTCATGTTATACAGCAGGAGGCCCTGGGTCAGTGTCCCATAAATAATGCATCTTCTTTTTATCTGTAACAAAAATCAAGCTTAATTAGCCAAGAGAAATGGAAATCAATATGATGTACATATGCAAGTAAGGGAAGCATGAGGTGCCTTTTATAATTATGTTTTCTTTTTTATGCTTTTATTTTATTTTCTCATTAAAAAATAGAATAAAGGTAAATAAAAATAAATCACTCACAATCCCATGACTCTCGTGTACCAATATTATTATGCTTTTCTACTAAAAAAAAGTTCGTTTTCACTGCTGACAATTCAGAAGAGGTAAAGAATGAATTAATTTATTACACAAAGATGAAAATCCGCTTGAGGAAGATATTTAAGATATTGAGCTGCTTTCAGAAGTTTTTGATGACCTCCATGAACACTGTGGCATTGATTAGGGCAGACACTATCTCAATAAATGTTGGTTTAGGGGACAATGTGGGGATAAGACTAAGGGAACAGCTATTACTCTTGAGGGTGGGTTCAGCAAACCAAGCAGTAGGGATTCTAGGGAGTAACCCTCTGAATTCCAAGGATCCACCCATGCCTGTGATGCGTGGAGATGCAGGAAGCCACGTTTCCTCAGGGAAGGGATAATTATTCAAGAAAAATGCCTGAGTTCTTACAGAATTGATCAAGTCTGCTGAGTTTCCTTATTAACAAGGACATTAAAAGTTTGGAACAGGAAACCAAGGACATAGCCTAGACATGTTTAAAACAGAGGCACAAGGACTAAAGAAGCCTGGGTTTCAGGACCAGTAATGTTAAAAGTTTAATTCTAAGCACCATTGACTGAGAACTGTGTGACACATGGACTAAATACAACGTGAGTATTGCCCTGGGCTGAAATAAGACGGCACATTGAATGTTCTTAATGGCTGTTTCTCTCCCCCATTGCAGATACACACCATGAGGGCAGGGAGTTTGGTCAGTTTAGTTTTGTGTAGTGTCTGTAATGACCAGAAGAGTGTTTGGAAATTTGTAGCTACTCAGTAAGTATTTTCTCAGTTAATTAGTCAAGTAATTAATTCAGCAGATCAATATGTGTCACATCACTAGATACCCAGTGAAGCTTTAAAAAGCTAGTGATGCAGAGTGTCAGGATGAGGCAACAGGGCAAACACAAATGATGGAATGAGATGAGATGGTTTCTCAGGTCCACTGTTCAACATATGCACGTCATGGACATGGTAGCTAATTTACCTCTACCTCGACTTTCTTGTTCGTAAAAACAAGAGCTCTGACTTCAGTCTGGCGGCTCTAATTCTGTGCCTGGTGCCATCTCTGATGCTTTGTGGGTCATGAGGCACTTTACTTAACCTCTGTGTCCTCATGATTCAGGCTCTCTTTGTATAAAATATGCACACTAATTATATGCCCCTCGAAGGTTTGCTATGAGTTGGCATAAGTTGGGAAGATTTTAAACATGCATAATCCTTTGCATATAGGTATAGGCAAATTTTGATTCTTAATTTTACTAATAATTCTTTTATAGTTAACCATATTTTTGACAAAAAAAAAAAAAACCTTTCACAGAAGAACTCCTGTAGAACCTGTACCTCTTTTTAAAGTTCCTCCCTTCTTATTAGTTTTTGAATGAAATAGAAGTTTCCATGAGTACAAGAGGCATATCTTTCTCCCACACTATTTTATCCTCGATTAGCAAGCACAATCTCTAGAATATAGGAGGCACTTAGTAGATATTTGTTGTTGTTTAGTCTCTAAGTTGTGACCGACTCCTTTGCATCCCCATGGACTGTAGCCCATCAAGCACCTCTGTCCATGGCAAGAATACTGGGGTGGGTGCCCATTTCCTTCTCCAGAATAGACATTTACTGAAGAATTAATAAAATGGTGATAGTGGTTCTAAAAAGCTTTTTAAATAAAGTCCTATAAAAGTAGGAGTTTTATTTTCATTTATGGGGCCATTTACTTAGTATTTGGAGTCTTCTAGACTAACAGGAATTCTTTTTTCCTTCCACCATTTTCTCAGCTGTGGTGATGGCAGTAAATGCATTCTTTGATGCTTGCAAGAAGTCTTTTTAAAAAAGGAAAAGCAACCTGTTTATATGACATACAATAGACAATGCATGGTTTTATCCTTAAGATAGGAAGTCAATCTAAAACAAACAGGAGGACAATGATACAGATAACAAAGAGGTACCATGGGACAGTTTATTATTTATTCATGAATTCATGTTTTCAACAGATATTTAGGGATACATAGTATTCATCAGGTTCTAGCTACAAAGATAAATTGTCAGTCTCCAAAAGTTTAAAGAAATCATAAAATTATGTAATGGAAGACATAAACAATTGAATTGTAAGATAAAGAATGCTACAGATATGGGGAAAGAAAAGAAAAAAAAAATGTTTTGTCTAAATAGATGTTACAAACAGTTTCAGGCAGGAAATAATGCTTAGCATTAAAAGATGACTATGGTTTTCCCTTGTTGCTCAGTGATAAAGAACCCACCTGCCAATGCAGGAAACAGGGGTTCAATCTCTTGGTTGGGAGGATCCCCTGGAGAAGAAAATGGCAACCCACTGCAGTATTCTTGCCTAGGAAATTCCATGGACTGAGGAGCCTGGCAGGTTACAGCCTGGAAGTGAAAGCTGCTCAGTTCTGTAGGACTCTGCAACCCTATGGACTATAGAGCCCATGGAATTCTCCAGGCCAGAGTACTGGAGTGGGTAGCCGTTCCCTTCTCCAGGGGATCTTTCCAGCTCAGGGATCAAATCCAGGTCTCCTGCATTGCAAGTAGATTGTTTACCACCTGAGCCACATGGGAAGCCCAAGAATACTGGAGTGGGTAGCCCATTACCTTCTTTAGGGGATCTTCCCAACCCAGGAATCAAATCAGGGTCTCCTGTATTGCAGGCAAATTCTTTACCAACTGAGCTACCAGGGAAGCCCAGGTTACAGTCTATGGTCTACAGGGTTGCAAAAAAAGTCAGACATGACTTAGTGACTAAATAACAACAAAACATTTCTAGGTGTACAAATCAGATATCCCAATCAGAGTAAACAGCATCTGCAAAAATTACAAATATGTGAAACTATAGCCTCAGTAAGGAATCATGCATATAGTGCAAGACACTGGTATGTAAATAAGGAGGTGAGAACGTTCAGCATAAGTCATATCAATTCAGTGATGGGGGAAAAAAGCCTTCAGTATTTTTGACTACAGAGAATTGTGTTTGCCTATGAAAAGGATAAGTATGGCATGAGTATGAAGGGTTAATTTATTTTGATTAGATAGGTAATTGATGGTGGAAGCATAAGAACTAGCAAAAAAGCTATTGTTGAAGATTATATATTTCAGGAGGTATAAATTCAAGCAAGGTGATGGAAGAGGAGATGGAGAAGAGACAGTATAGCTAGCAGAAGTGAGATCATCTCTGGTACAGATAATATGGGTCTTCCTGAGAAACAGGCCTCTCCGTGACTCTTAGAGAACAGACTGCTATAACATAATCCCATGTATAGGGTGGTTTAAACAATAGACATTTATTTCTCAAGGTTCTGGAGACTGGAAAGTCCAAGATCAACAGGTACACTGATTTATTTCTGGTTGAAGACTATGCTCTTGATCTGTAGATGATTCCTTTTTCTCCGTGTCCTCAAGAGGCAGAGAGAGAGAGAGAGAGACAAAGAGAGAAAGCCAGAGGGAGCACATGTGGGCACTCTGGTCTCTCTTTATAAGGTCACTGATCGCATATTGGGGACTTCCCCCTCATAAATGCAACCAAACCTACTACTTTCCCAAGAACCCACCTCCAAATACCACCATCACGGTATGGAATGGGGTAACGAGTTTCAGTACATGAATTTTAGAGGCACACAAACATTCAGTCCATAACAATGAGCCACTGTTACCAATACTTAAAATTATTTGTTTGGTTTGTTTGTTCTTTAAGCTTCATGGTCTTTGGGAAAACTATATGTAGATTTAGAGGGAAACAATTACTGATACCATCCCTACATTAACGTCTCTCATTGTGAAAGCCCAGGAATTAGGTCCTTTTTCTACCCAACCATAATCACAGCTAATTATTTTAGTTGTGAATCTTGAAAAATGTATGAAGAGGATGGGCAGTGTTTAGGAGGTGAGACCCACCTTGCAGCAATGTTGGTGCAGCCCAAACTGTTCCTATGATATAGCCTTGGCTGTGGTTTCTGCTGCTCCACCATGGAGATAACTTGATTGCTGTCCTCATTTTCCGAGTCTTATGCTCCAACCTCCTAACAGGTCTTTGGGCACCCATCTCCTTTTAATAAGTTCTCTTCCTACTTGAGATAGCCTGGGCCAATTTTTCTTTTTTATAATCAAACCCCTAACATATCCAGTCCTCTACCTCTTTTACATAAGTGAATGTGCTCCAGTTTTCTGAAAACTCTATAATTGATGCCAAGAATGTAAGAGATTCACGATCATAGTCTTATCAGAAAGAGTGAAAGAAAACCAACATTCTCTTTATCTTAACAATTAAATTTAATAGCCCTACAACACTGATTTGAAATCAGTGCATTCTTATTCTTTTTTCCTGCCATTAATCTTTTTCCTCCATGATTTTTATACGAACTCAGTAGTACTGAAATTCTCAATTTCTGACCTTTGTCCTCCTCCTTTCTTTACTACAAATCATGCCTTTCTAGATGACTTCTTTGGATCTTTTTCCACAGCCATACTACTTCCGGTCATATGACACACACACATGCACACCCACACACACAAAAGAAAACAAAATCTAATGAGAGCTTTTGGCTTCATGTTTAGGCTGTTTCCCAATAGAAATAATATATACTTAAGATTGGGACAATACACAAATCTATTACTTCACTCATTGTTGAGCTACCCCAGAATCATAAGACTAATTTGAAAGATGATAGAAGTAGTGAAATTTATAGACATGGCCAAACTTCAAGAAGAATGATGCTCCTAGCTGAACATGGACTTATTGAATCTTTGGCCATAAGGTACTTAGATGGATACAGTTGTTGTTGTTGTTGAGTCACTAAGTTGTGTCCAACTTTTTGCAATCCCATGGACTATAGCACATCAGGCCTCCCTGTCCCTAAGTTTCTCCTGGAGATTGCCCAAGTTCATGTCCGTTGAATCAGTGATGCTATCCAACCATCTCATCCTCTGCCACTCTCTTCTCCTTTTGCTTTCAATCTTTCTCAGCATCAGGATGTGGTATGTCCTCCCATAATGATGAAATTTATCAAGTCAATGTTTATTGTAGGACGGATTTATTTTAGGCATTGGTAGCTTACAGTGAACGATGTCAGATTCACGATCTCCAAAGAAATATATTTAGCTTCCTGCTCAAGCTTGATCACTTAGAATTTTTGTATAACAGAGTTTTATTACAGTGAAAAAGGGACAGAGAAGGCTTCTTACATAGACATCAGAAGGGGGATGCTCTTATCAAGTCTTACCGAGGCCTTACATTGGAGTTTTACCAGACCCACTCCCACAACATACATTATAAGATAGCAAGATTAGTCAGAAGGTTCTTATTAAGGAGAGACATGCCCTCGAGCAAGATACATCATTGTCATAGAATCATTCAGTTCAGTTCAGTTCCTCAGTCCTGTCTGACTCTTTGTGACTCCATGGACTGCAGCATGCCAGGCTTCCCTGTCCATCACCGACTCCGAGAGCTTACTCAAACTCATGTTCATTGAGTTGGTGATACTGTCCAACCACCTTATCCTTCTGCCATCCCCTTCTCCTCCCACCTTTAATCTTTCCCAGCATCAGGGTCTTTTCCAATGAGTTAGCTCTTCGCATCAGGTGGCCAAAGTATTGGAGTTTCATCTTCAGCATCAGTCCTTCCAATGAATATTCAGGACTGATTTCCCTTAGGATTGACTGGTTGGATCTCCTTGCAGTCCAAGGGGCTCTCAAGAGTCTTCCCCAACACCACAGTTCAAAAGAATCAGTTCTTCAGTGCTCAGCTTTCTTTATAATCCAACTCTCACATCCATACATGACTACTGGAAAAAACAAACAAACATACTTTTGACTATATGGACTTTTGTCATCAAAATAATGTCTCTGCCTTTTAATATGCTGTCTAAGTTGGTCATAACATTTCTTCCAAGGAGCAAGCATCTTTTAATTTCATGGCTGCAGTCACCATCTGCAGTGATTTAGGAACCCCCCAAAACAAAGTATCTCACTGTTTCCATTGTTTCCCCATCTATTTGCCATGAAGTGATGGGACCGGATGCCATGATCTTAGTTTTATGAAATTGAGTTTTAAGCCAACTTTTTCACTCTCTTCTTTCATTTTCATCAAGAGGTTCTTTAGTTCTTCTTCGCTTTCTGCCATAAGGGTGGTGTCATCTGCTTGAGGTTATTGATATTTCTCCCAGAAATCTTGATTCCAGCTTGTGCTTCATCCAGCTTGGCATTTCACATGATGTCCTCTGCACATAAGTTAAATAAGCAGAGTGACAATATACAGGCTTGATGTACTCCTTTCCCAATTTGGAACCAGTCTGTTGTTCCATGTCCAGTTTTAACTGTTGCTTCTTGACCTGCATATAGATTTCTCCAGAGGCACGTCAAGTGGACTCCCATCTCTTGGAGAATTTTCCACAGTTCACTTTGATCCACACAGTCAAAGGCTTTGGCATAATCAATAAAGCAGATGTAGATGTTTTTCTGGAACTCTCTTGGCTTTTTTGATGCTTCAAAGGATGTTGACAATTTGATTTCTGGTTCCTCTGTCTTTTCTAAATCCAGCTTGGACATCTGGAAGTTCACAGTTCATGTACTGTTGAAGACTGGCTTGGAGGATTTTGACCATTACTTTAGTAGCGTGTGAGATGAATGCAATTCTGCCATAGTTTGAACATTGGCATTGCCTTTGGCGTTGCCTTTATTTGGGATTGGAATGAAATCTGAACTTTTTAAGACCTGTGGCCACTGCTGAGTTTTCCTAATTTGCTGGTATATTGAGTATAGCACTTTCAAGGCATCATTTTTTAGGATTTGAAATAGTTCAACTGGAATTCCATCACCTTCACTAGCTTTGCTCATAGTGATGCTTCCTAAGGCCCAGTTGACTTCACATTCCAGGATGTCTGGCTCTAGGTGAGTGATCACACCATCATGATTATCTGGGTCTTGAAGATCGTTTTTGTATAGTTTTTCTTTGTATTCTTGCCAACTCTTCTTAATATCTTCTGCTTCTGTTAAGTCCATATCATTTCTGTCCTTTATTGTACCCATCTTTGCATGGAATATTCTCTTGGTATCTTTAATTTTCTTGAAGAGATCTCTAGTCTTTCCCATTCTATTGTTTTCCTCTATTTTTTTTGCATTGATCACTGAGGAAGTTTTTTTTTTTTTTTTTTTAATCTCTCTGCTATACTTTGGAATGCTGCATTCAAATGTGTATATCTTTCCTTTTCTCCTTTGCTTTTCATTTCTCTTCTTTTCTCAGTGATTTGTAAGGCCTCCTCAGACATCATTTTGCCCTTTTGCATTTTGTTTTCTTAGGGATGGTCTTGATCACTCCCTCCTGTACAATGTCATGAACCTCCGTCCATATTTCTTCAGGCACTCTCTTTTTTTTTCCATTTATTTTTATTAGTTGGAGGCTAATTACTTTACAATATTGTAGAGGTTTTTGCCATACATTGACATGAATCAGCCATGGATTTACATGTGTTCCCCATCCCGATCCCCCATCCTGCCTCCCTCTCCAGCCCTTAGCACTTGTCTCATGCATCCAACCTGGACTGGTGGTCTGTTTCACACTTGATAGTATACTTGTTTCAATGCTGTTCTCTCAGAACATCCCACCCTCACCTTCTCCCACAGAGTCCAAAAGTCCATTCTATACATCTGGGTCTTTTTCTGTCTTGCATATAGAGTTATTGTTACCATCTTTCTAAATTCCATATATATGTGTTAGTGTACTGTAATGGTCTTTATCTTTCTGGCTTACTTCACTCTGTATAATGGGCTTCAGTTTCATCCACCTCATTAGAACTGATTCAAATGAATTCTTTTTAATGGCTGAGTAATATTCCATAGTGTATATGTACCACAGCTTCCTCATCCATTCATCTGCTGATGGGCATCTAGGTTGCTTCCATGTCCTGGCTATTATAAACAGTGCTGCAATGAACACTGGGGTACACGTGTCTCTTTCAGATCTGGTTTCCTTGATGTGTAAGCCCAGGAGTGGGATTGCTGGGTCGTATGGCAGTTCTATTTCCAGTTTTTTAAGGAATCTCCACACTGTTCTCCATAGTGGCTGTACTAGGTTACATTCCCACCAACAGTGTAAGAGGGTTCCCTTTTCTCCATACCCTTTCCAGCATTTATTGCTTATAGACTTTTGGATAGCAGCCATCCTGACTGGCATGTAATGGTACTTCATTGAGGTTTTTAATTTGCATTTCTCTGATAATGAGTGATGTTGAGCATCTTTTCATGTGTTTGTTAGTCATCTGTATGTCTTCTTTGGAGAAATGTCTGTTTAGATCAGGCACTCTCTTTATCAGATCTAATCCCTTGAATCTATTTGTCACTTCCACTGTAAGGGATTTGATTTAGGTCATACCTGAATGGTCTAGTGGTTTTCCTTACTTTCTTCAATTTAAATCTGAATTTGACAATAAGGAGTTCATGATCTGTTCCATAGTCAGTTCCCAGTCTTGATTTTGCTGACTGTATAGAGTTTCTCCATCTTTGGCTGCAAAGAATATAATCAATCTGATTTTGGTGTTCTGGTGATGTCCATGTGTAGAGTCTTCTCTTGTATTGTTGGAAGAGGGTGTTTGCTATGACCAGTTCATCTCTTGGTAAAACTCTATTAGCCTTTGCCCTGTTTCATTCTGTACTCCAAGGCCAAATTTGCCCATTACTCCAGGTGTTTCTTGACTTCCTACTTTTGCATTCCAGTCCCCTATAATGAAAAGGACATCTTTTTGGGGTGTTAGTTCTAGAAGGTCGTGTAGGTCTTCATAGAACCATTCAACTTCAGCTTCTTAAGCATTACTGGTTGGGGCATAGACTTGGATTGCCATGATATTGAATGGTTTGCCTTGAAATTGAACAGAGATCATTCTGTCATTTTTGAGATTGCATCCATGTACTGCATTTTGGACTGTTGTTGACTATGTTGGCTACTCCATTTCTTCTAAGGGATTCTTGCCCACAGGAGTAGATAAAATGGTCACCTGAGTTAAATTCACCCATTCCGGTTCATTTTAGTTCACTGATTCCTATAATATTGATGTTCACTCTTGCTGTCTCCTGTCTGACCACTTCCATAGAGTTATATTCCATAGAATAGAGATTAAGGAAAAATATACCCTTGAGCAAGATGAGTTGTTTTGTTGTATAATCATTAGCTCTGGGCTTAAGGAAAGTTAGTCTTAAAGAAGGTTGTCATAACAACTCAGAGTCTAAGAAGAAGCTTCTCATGTGACTAAGATGAAGGAATGAGGGGGGAAAAAAAGTTTATATATTTTCTCCCCTTTAAGGGCCCCAGATCCCTTTCTCCTCCTTGAGAGCCCTGGACCCCTTCCTCCTTGAGCTCCCCAGCCTCCTTATCAACCTACCTAAGAATATAAGAATGAACTCTCTAAGCATCATCCTATGTGATAGGATTTAGTCATGAGAAAGAAAGACTATACTTAAAGACCATACACTCTGATAAAGAAGGAAGGAATCAGTAATCTAATAAGTGAATAATATGATTTCAGTTAATGACAGGTTATAGGAGGGAAAAAACAACAACATGGCAATAGAATAACACAAGATACTTAGCAGAGTGTGTAGCTTCTTTCAGTGTAATAAGTCCACTCCAAAAGATGATATTTGCACAAAAATCTGAATGCTAAAGAGACATCAAACCAACTATCCCCAAACAGAAAAAATGTTTCAAGCATATGCATGGACTGTAAAAGGGATAATCTTAATAAGTCCAAGCTTGCTCTGCTTGCTGCATGAGAGGCCAATAAATCCAGAGACAAGGTGCTGACTTTATTGGAGTGTGACTTTTCAAAGAGCTAGCTGACTGAGATGACAGCAGACTAATGTCTCAAAGTAACCATCTTGTCTAAACCTGGATGTCAGGTTTTTTACAGATCATAGATAGGGGGAGGTGAGGAAACAAAGTAAAAAGGCTATTTAACTCTTGCAAATATCTACTAGAATGGCAAGCCTCAGGCAGGAGGATGTGTTAATTATTTGTTTCTTCCTGCAATCTACAGGTGAACAGAGTTATGCAAAGAGACACTTTAGTTTAACAGTCAAGCAGAGGGGTACAGGGTTCCCTGTTTGCTTATAATAACAAAAACAGTAAAAAAAAAAAAGCATTAAAACTAGAGGGACAGATTTAGCATGGAGTCAAAATTAACCCTTTCCTAGTACTGTAAGCTAGGTTGCAGTACTAGCTTATTTTCTTCAAAATTAGCGCACTTGTGGCTGGAGAATTAAGATTATGATGCCTCTTAGGAAAAGCAGAAACCAAAAAACAGGATCTTTGGCATGTTCTTCTTCCAGTAGGCAAAGTGAGTCCTCCCATCCAGGCCTCTTTAAATTTCTAGACACTTTTATGAAGGATGTGTAACACTATGGATAACTCTGCACAATTCACTCATCATCTAGTTGGAAATGCACCACCCCTTCAAAAGGGGAAGCCAGAGGTTTAAGTTAATGACTAGTTTAGAATTCTAATTCCTGTCTCATAACTTACCTTAGATATGATCACAGCTGCTGTGAAAAATCCCAGAAAGTAGCTGCTGTGGTGGCAGTTCTTCACTTGCTAAGTCATGTTCAACTCTGCACCCCATGGACTGCAGCATGTCAGGCTTCTGTCCTTCACTACCCCCGGGAGTTTACTCAAACTCATGTCCATTGAGTTGGTGATACCGTCCAACCATCTCATCCTTTTGTCAACCCCTCCACCTCCTGCCCTCAATCTTTCCCATAAGTCTATTCCCATGAGTCTTTTTTCATTGGAAAAAGGGTCTTTTTAAATGAGTCAGGTCTTCACATCAGGTGGCCAAAGCTTCAAAGCTACAGCATTAACCCTTTCAAAGAATGTTCAGGGTTGATTTCCCTTAGGATTGACCGGTTTGACCTCCTTGCAGTCCAAAGGATTCTCAAGAGTTTTTTTCCTTCAGCAACACAATTCATCACTTCTTCATCCTCATCCTTCTTTATGGTCCAGCTCTCACAACCATACATGACTACTGGAAAAACCATGTCTCTGACCATGCAGATAGAGAAGAGGCCAAAAGTCTGGTCATACTATAAATTGTATTTTGGTGAGTATGATTGCTTTTGTGTAGTGATGAGGTGGTTCTTAGCAACATTTAGCCATCTCAGGTCAGTGTCATCAAATTTTGAGGCTGAAGGAGGGCATCTCAAAATAAATACATTTGGACATAGCTTCCTAGAAATAACCGAGGGTATTTGACCACTCCCTTCATATATGATAACATTATCTTCCTTGACATCCCTTTATATTGTATCAGGCACTATATTGAATATTCTATTGGGATTCCCTGTATTTTCTCACTTAATTATTATAACTCTAGGGCAGTTATTAACTTACATTTTGTAGGTGAATAAACTGAGGTCTGAGTGTTTGATTTTATTTTTTTCTCTAAATCACACAACTTGTAAATTACAAGATTTCAATTCAGATCTAACTCTAAAATATATAGTCTTGTCAATATACTTTTAAGCTTTATTTCAAAAGGAGGATTGTTTTTCAGATATGAGAAAAAGATTACATAGGCATTCATGAAGGGTATAAAGATATAAACTCTGGTTCTTTTTTCATACACATTTATTTGCATTTTCCAAACGTGGCTAGTTATTTATATTTAAGTTCTCCCACTGGAGAAAATCATATTTTGCCTTTTGAGCCAAGCTGCAAAGTCGGCTTATTTTATTACATTTTTTTTCTTCTCAGAAAGACACTACGCAACTGGAATTTCATCTGTATCAATAGTCCGCTGCCAGCAGTTGCAGATTGCTGACAGTGGATCAATTTTAATTTACAGCCTATCTTGAAAGGCCATTTAAATAGTGGTAATTAAGAAGCAAAATATGAGGCTGGAAATGTAGCAAAATGTGGATAGTTTTAAACTAATGAAGTTCTTGAAGCCCTTTCTCTACAAAGTCAAGATATTTAAAGTGAAGTTTCTCTGTATTATACATCATTATTTTGACAGAGTTTAGGAAAATCACTAGGTTTCCAGTGTTGGACTAGATTATATGCTTCTAAAATGCTGTTTCTTAGTATACTGCATTCTCTTTTCATAATGAACATCTCACTGGTACCCTTATTTCAGTATTTATATTCCCCATTATCATAATTCCAGAAAGTAGAACCCATGTCCACCATTTTATCCATACATATAGAACCCATTTAGGCTTATGGTTGATGCTTAGTAATTATTTACTTAAATCACTGAGTGACAAAATAACTATATGAATAAAGGAAGAGAGCTCCATTTACATATGCAAAGGTATCCATGGATTCATCCCTGAGTCTTTAAATGAGACAACCGTCAACTTAAAAAGGATTTACAACATGACGGTTGCGAGTAAAGTTTTATTTGGTGCAAAATGACTGCATTCCGGGAGAGAGCACCTCAGATAGGTCTGAGAAACTGCTCCAAAGAGGTGGGTATGGGGGGAGTTTAATATATGTGATTTTGGTGAAGGGGGAGTTCATGAAATCAAGCACTTACCCTACAAAATCTTTTCTGCTAGTCGGAAGAAGCTGATGTCACCATGAAGCGATTTAGATGCAAGGATTGGAATCATGAAATCAGTTCCTGAAAATATCTAACTGCCTAAAGACCTGTCCCACCAGTTTTTCTGGAGCACAGAGTGTCTCCTTCTCCACCCTGAACTCCCTTCAGGGCACATTAAAGATCAACAGCAGAAGCAGCACAGATTCAATCCCCACAGAGGCAGATGGCGAATGTCCTTGGCAAGCACCATTTTGTCTTTGACACAACAGCAAAAGAAAGAAAAAAACCATATGTGTGAAAATATTTCAGACTATACAAGTCTCAACATTTTAACTCTAGGTTCTGAAGCTAGTATGTCTGTTAACTCTTATTAATGTTGAACTTTGATGACATCTTTTCTTGTCATCTTTGCCTGTGTTTACACTTTTCATTTAGTTGGGGGGGTCAACCCCTGGTCAGTCTTTCCGATGAGCTTCCAGGACAAAGACCATCTTATTTCACCATCTTAATGTAACAAATCACTCTGTATATTAACTATTAGGTACTTGGTCAACGTGTGTTTTAGCTAAAATTCAGTGTTTCTCATGACAGGCAGTGAAAAATTCTAGAATAAGAATCATAGTGTTCAAATTCCAGCTGCTTTTACCTTTTTTCTCCTTTTATTTTCCTGTTGTACTTCTTAACAATGGATGAAGGAAGCTATTTCTAAGTCATTCTTGCAAAAGAACACAATAAGGGTAAAGGCTTGTAATAACTTTAGGAGTTTCCTTTTAACAAATGTAAATGGCACCAAGGAACCTTCATGCAGCTAAGGAAAGGAGATGCAGTGCATACACACACCTGTCACAGTATGAGGGACATTACTGGAAATTGATTAGAATGTTCTGTATTTTTAATTATTATCTACCCCATGCAAACTAAATAAGACCACCTTCCCCAGTCATTTCTAGACCAGCAAGCAATAAGCAGAAGCTTTGTGTATCTCAGCTAGGCTAATGACATAACATCTTTGCTCATAAATTCTTCTCTAAATATTGCAAAGTCTACCTTTTGTTTTCAAAGTCCATTTGTCAGTTTGTTTCTTAACTCTGAAAGTTATTATGGCTTCTCAAGCTAACTTGACATGCTTTAAATGCATTGCAGTGTCTTTTGCTAACATTTGCCATCTTGGTGAACAAGCTCACTTTTAAGCACAGCTCACAACATTGGCGATGGCGTACCAGCCTAGAGATGCTCCAGTGAGTGATCAGAAACAGCTCTGTCTCCTCAATGGATAGGTGTTCATTCTTTTGCATTGTACTTGAATGCTTTCTCCACCAAACCTTCCTTAATGCCTTTAATGAGATGAGTTTTTTTTAGTTTTGCTTTTTTTAAAAAAAATTCACTAGTCATTTATTTACATACTCCTTACAATCTTTACCCAGTTCTATTATTTGCACACAAATTACTCTAATCATTAACAGTAAAATCTTTCGGGGTAGGAATCTTTTATTCTGAATTCCTAATTCTAACACATTACTTCATATAGAGTCACATTCTATAAATATTTTACATGAATGAATGAGTGAGTGAATAACTTACAAGAAAATGCTGTTGGACTTACCGTGTACTATAGAATATTTTTATGGCAAATAGATGTGGAAAAAGTGGAAGCAGTGACAGATTTCATTTTCTTGGGCTCCAAAATCACTGTGGATGGTGACTGATGCCATGAAATTAAAAGATGCTTGCTCCTAGGAAGGAGATATATGGTAAACCTAGACAGCATATTAAAAAGCAAAGACATCACTTTGCCAACAAAAGTCCATATAGTCAAAGCTATGGTTTTTTCAATAGTCATGTATGGGTGTGAGAGCTGGACCATAAAGAAGGCTGAGGGCCAAAGAACTGATGCCTTCAAATTGTGGTGCTGGAAAAGACTCTTGAGAGTCCCTTGGACAGCAAGAAGATCAAACCAGTCAATCCTAAAGGAAGTCAACCCAAATATTCATTGGAAAGACTGATGCTGAAGTTGAAACTCTAATACTTTGGCCATCTGATAGGAGTAGCTGACTCACTGGAAAAGACCCTGATGCTGGGAAAGATAGAAGGCAAAATGAGAAGAGAGAAGCCCAGGATGATATAGTTAGATAGCATCATCAACTCAGGGGACATAAATCTTAGCAAACTCCAGGAGATAGTGAAGGACAGGGATACCTGTTATGCTGCAGTTCATGGGGTTGCAAAGAGTAGGACATGACTGAACAACAGGCAGAATATTTTTATTTTTGACTTCTGACTTTATTTCTAGTCATATTTAATTCCTATATATAGTGTCATTTGGGCTTCCTCGATGGTTCAGCAGAAAGAATCTGCCTGTAATGCAGGAGATGTGGATTCAGTCCCTGGGTAGGGAAGATCCCTTGGACAAGGGCATGGTGACCTACTCCAATATTCTTGCCTGGAGAATTCAATGGACAGAAGAGCTGGACAGGCTATAGTCCATAGGATCGCTGAGTTGGACACAGCTGAAGCAACTTAGCATACACGCACATGTAGTAAAGTGAAGTGAAAGTTGCTCAGTGGTGTCTGACTCTTTGCCACCCCATGGACCGTACAGTCCATGGAATTCTCCAGGCCAGAATACTAGAGTGGGTAGCCTATCCATTCTCCAAGGGATCTCCCCAACCCAGGGATTGAACCCAGGTCTCCCACATTACAAGCAGATTCTTTTCCAGCTGAGCCACAAGGGAAACCCAAGAATACTGAAGTGGATAGACTATCCCTTCTCCAGTGGATCTTCCTGACCCAGGAATCGAATCAGGGTCTCCTGCATTGCAGACTGATTTTTTACCAACTGAGCTATTAGGGAAGCCAAATTAAATTTAGCTAATTTGATTCTATGTCTCCTTGTAACTCTCTTGTGTGACCTATTTTGTTTTACTTTTTGTTTTTATGACTTTATTTCAACATGTAAATGGAAAAATAAAGTATTATGAAGTGTATAAAATCTTACTAATTTAAAAGTTAACTCTTCCCTCTAGGATGACCCACCTATATGACCTAAAGAGCAAATAAAACGGAAATAGGCATCACTTTATTTTTCCCCAATATGCTTAACTGGCACTGAGATGTTTTGAATAATTTATGATGTTTACACAGAAGGAAAAAGACAGAGGATTTCATTTCTTATAATGAGTAGAACAAAGTGCAAAGATCAAATAAAGTCAAAGAAAAAACTCAATAAATAATAAAAGACTCATGTAAATTAGCATTTGTTTTTGGAACGCCTTGCATTGTAAAGTCATAGATCATGTTCATAGAAATGAATAAAACTCCTCTTTTTTCCTGTGCAGCACTTCACTTTCTTTATTATAGACACATGGAACAGTCAATGTTGCAAAGAATTCAACAGCTCACTTTCTCCAAGGAGGGCTTTGGGGTATAGTTCCAGAAATTAGACTCTACTCACAGTAGCAACATGAATAAGTATGTATAGGCAAAATACCAAAGGTCACTTTTACCTGAATTTGAGGTGTGCCTAGAATAAAGAGCATAAAACAAAATTATATACCAGGTGTTGGACGAAAGTTGTGAGAAAGGAAGCTAATGTGTTGAAGTGAAAGTCACTCAGTCGTGTCCAACTCTTTGCCATCCCATGGACTATACAGTCCAAGGGATTCTCTAGGCCAGAATACTGGAGTGGGTAAGCCTTGCTCTTCTCCACGGGATCTTCCCAACCCTGGGATTGAACCCAGGTCTCCATCATTGCAGGCGGATTCTTTACCAACTGCACTATCAGGGAAGCTCAGCTATATCAGCTAATGTATCAGATGTCTAAAAAACAATCTGGCAAAAATGGTCACCCTCTCTTATTATCCAGTCCTCTGGAATGAAAAACATGTAGCTTCTAGTGGGAACCTACTTGCTAACACCTCCAAAAAAATGACCAGTCATTACATGAACACAAAGGAGCAAGATATATCTCATCAATAAGCAGCAGATAACACTGTCTTACACCTTTATTTAAAAAGAGACTTCTTTCTGTAGAGGTAAAACACCAAAATGTGGTGGAAATATTGCACAATCTATAAACCACAAAGATGTGAGTGAAGATTTGGCTTGGCAATTTCCTATCTGTCTACTTTCAGGAATAGAATTTACAAGATCTTTACATCCCATCTCTTCACATATAATTTAAACCCTTCATTTATAAAACATCAAATCCCTTAACTTAAAATACCATTTGTTCTTCCTACCTTAACAGAAGTCAATGTGATAATATATGAAGACGTAAATTGCTTTATAAATGTTACGACTTGAACACTCTCACCATCATTAATCTTCCAATCATGAAGCTTGTGACAAATATTTGGGCTTTTGGGAAAAAATTCTATTTCTCCAACACTTCGGTTAAACTGGATTTGAATTCTATTATTGCTTATGTAAGAAAATTAACAAAATAAGTTAGGAGAAAACTTTAAACAATAAGAAGCCCCAGAAGAAAATCAGGCACAGCACATGTCAGTAAAGAAAGAACAGTGTGCGTGATTGTTATTACCGATATGAAGAAAATAAGAGAAGATTGCAGGGTAATCAGAGAAAGAAGACAAAGTGATATAGAAACATTTGGATGAAAAGAATACATTTCAACTCTAGTTAGATTTATCTGATGTGAATATGGTTTGATGTCATTGGCATACTCTAGATGAATAATGGTGGTATCTACACAGAAGATAAATGTTTAATCACCACCAGCACAAAAGCACAGATAGGATTCAGCTGATTCATAACCCTGATGTTTCTTTTTGAATTTGCTGATGAAAAATACTGGAAGAAACATTTAATGAGAAGGCACACATTGAGATGAATGCATGAAAGTTGGCCAGAAGCCACCCCTTTGAACATAACATCATTTCCAAACTTTAATCCACTGGGACCTTCTAAGATAATTCTGGAGGAAATTCTTACCTTGAAAAAGATAATATGATTTCGGACTGAAAGAAAAGAAGCTTGCACATTATATATAAAAAAAAAAAAAAACCAAAAAACTGATCTCCCCCAGCTGGGGAATACATATTGATCTTAAAACTTGAGTACTATGGTTCCAAAGGTCAAAGTCAAGAAAAAATTTTGGGTGTAGTGCTCTCTGCAGAACACTGCAAGTATTATCAGTGTTTTCTATGTATCACAGCATCCCTTCACCTCATACTTAAGTAGAAACAGTCATTCTTCTCACAGAATCCCTTATCTTATTCACACAAGCTTTAGTAATAGTGATGATTATAGATGCATAGATGATAATCAACTAGCTGGTTTATAAATTAATATAAATGAAATAATAGCCAGAGAGTCTCCTTTTCTCAAACTACTGTTATTTTTATTTTTCCAATTTAAAAACCCAGATTTCTTTTCTCTTGACATAAGTGAAAGTGTTAGTCACTCAGTCATGTCCAATTCTGTGCGACCCCACGGACTATAACCCACAGGGCTCCTATATCCATGGAATTCTACAGGCAAGGAATCTGGAGTGGGTACCCATTCTCTTCTCCACGGAATCTTCCTGACCCACAGATGGAACCCGTGTCTTCTGCATAGCAGGCAGATTCTTTAGAGCCAACAGAGAAGGCAGACATCAGGCTTCTCTTGACTTAAGGCACTGCTTATTCTGTTAAAACTCATCTACTGTGAGAAAAAGAAGACCCTTCTCAGAATATATATATAGACAATTTTTAGGAGAAAAAGACAATGCATAAAGAAGCAATATGTCAATTGTAAAAGCCTACCCATGCTGATCACTGCTTTTATGATTACTATGGAACTATTGACCAGGAGTTGACTCATTGGAAAAGACCCTGATGCTGGGAGGGATTGGGCGCAGGAGGAGAAGGGGATGACAGAGGATGAGATGGCTAGATGGCATCACCGACTCGATGGGCATGAGTCTGAATAAATTCCAGGAGTTTGTGATGGACAGGGAGGCCTGGCGTGCTGCGATTCATGGGGTCACAAAGAGTCGGACACGGCTGAGTGACTGAACTGAACTGATTGACCAGGGAGCAGAGCAGAGCTGTAGCGTGTGTTTCCTTTGGGGAATGCTGGTATATACCACTTGTCTCATTATGCTGGTCATCTGTGAGAGCCTTGAGGGTGGCAACAACATCTCATTCTTTTCACTTCTCCCACTGCTTTTGCTGAAGTCTTCAGTACATATTGGTTTCTACACAAGAAACAAATTATAACATTTTCAGGTGAAAATGATGAGAACCTTCTAAGGGGCATGGTTCTTTTCTAGCTTGAAGAAGTCTATAAAAATGAGATCACCACAAAACTGGAAGATTATTCTACACTCAGAGCCGGATTTTGTCCTGGTGCAGGGCACTCAAGGCAGTATAAAAAAACTAATTCGCCGCTTAAAACATGAGAATTTGACTTGGATACATCTGAGTTTAAAATGAATATGTTTAACTCCATTTATGTTTTAACACATTTATTGAGCTGTGATAGATATACAAAAAGTGTACTTATTTAATGTGTACAATTTAATGCATTTGGACATGTATAAACTCCTGCTATAGTATAGAATCACCATAATCGAGGATATGCAGCCATGAAATTAAAAGATGCTTGCTTCTTGGAAGAAAAGCTATGACCAACCTTTAATATGCTAGTCAGCATATTAAAAAGCAGAGACACTACTTTGCCAACAAAGGTCCATCTAGTCAGAGCTATGATTTTTCCGGTAGTCAAGTATGGATGTGAGAGTTGGACCATAAAGAAAGCTGAGCACTGAAGAATTGATGCTTTTGAACTGTGGTGTTGGAGAGGACTCTTGAGAGTCTCTTGGACCACAAGGAGTCCAAACCCATCAGTCTCAGAGGAAATCAGTCCTAAATGTTCACTGGAAGGACTGATACTAAAGCTGAAGCTACAGTATTTTGGCCACCTGATTTGAAAAACTGACTCATTAGAAAAGACCCTGATGCTGGGAAAGATTGAAAGTAGGAGGAGAAGGGGACGACAGAGGTTGGATGGCATCACCAACTCGGAGGATGAGTTTGATCAAGCTCCAGGAGTTGGTGATGGGCAGATAAATCTGGTGTCTGTCCTGCAGTCTATGGGGTCACAGAGACTGACTGAGCAGCTAAACTGAACTGAATCCAGGAGATATGTATATATATAGAGAGAGACTTTTTCAAGCTAGAAATAAAGCATGCCCATTAGAAGTTCCTCACTATATATATATATATATATATATATATATATATATATATATATATTAATACACACATACATACACATAGTGGTGGTTTACTTGCTAAGTCATGTCCAAGTCTTGTGACCCCATGAACTGTAACCCACCAGGCCCCTCTGTCCGTGGGATTTCTCAGGCAAGAATGCTGGAGTGGGTTGCCATTTCCTTCTCTAGGGAGTCTTCCCAACCCAGCAATGCAATCCAGGTCTCATACATTGCAGGAGGATATTTCCAGACTTAGCCACCATGGAAGCCCCTATATTTCAATATCTACTTCTATTGTATATCTACTATATACAGATATAGATATACAAACCTCTCCAAGCTTCCTTTTGTGCCCTTTTGTTTTGTGACGTAAGAGTGCTTAAAATGATATCTAGCCTATTAAATTTTGAAGCACACAATATCATAGTTAATTGTAGGCAATACTGTTGTACAGTCACTTGCGAGAACTTACTCAGCTAGCAAAGATGTAACTTTGTTTCCACTGAAAGTGAAGTCGCTCAGTCATGTCTGACTCTTTGCAACCCCATGGACTGTAGTCTACCAGCAAAAACTCTCAATTTTTTCCTTCCTCCCAGTCCCAAGTAACAACTGTTGTGCTCTATGCTTCTATAAATTTTGGAAATCAACCCTTTATCAGGTATTTAGCTTGCAAGTGCCTTCTCCCATTCTTTAGTTTGCCTTTTAGTTCTGTTGATTTTTCCTTTTTCTGTGCAATAGATTTAAGTTTGCTATAATTCCACTTGTCTAATTTTGCTTTATTTCCTTGTGGTTTTGGTGTCATATCCAAGGAATCATCAACCAGACCAATGTTAAGAAGCTTTTCCTCTGATGTTGTTTTAAAGAATTCTACAGCTACAGATCTCATGTTTAAGTTTTTAATCCATTGAGCTTATTTTTGTATATGGTAAAATAGGGCTCCAATTTCATTCTTTTATGAGTAGATATCCAATTCTCCCATGCTATTTGTTGAAAAGACTACGTTTTCCCCACTGTGCATTCTTGGCAAGCTTGTAAAAGATCAGTTTATTGTATATGCTATATATGTGAATTTATTTCTGGGCTCTCTTAACTGTTCCATTGATCTACAGATTGTTCTTTATTCCAGTACCATATTGTTATGGGCTTCCCTGATAGCTCAGTTGGCAAAGAATAGCTCAGTTGGTCACCTGCAATGCAGGAGACCCTTGTTCGATTCCTGGGCCAGGAAGATCTGCTGGAGAAGGGATAGGCTATCCACTCCAGTATTCTTGGGCTTCCCTTGTGGTTCAGTTGGTAAAGAATCCACCTGAAATGTGGGAGACCTGGGTTCAATCCATGGGTTGGAAAGATCCTCTGGAGAATGGAAAGGCTACGAACTCCAGTATTCTGGCCTGGAGAACTCCACAGACTGTATAATCCATGGAGTTGCAAAGAGTTGGATACGACTGAGCAACTTTCACTTCACACATTCTTTAATTACTGCATCTTTGTTATATATATTGAAATTGGAGCCTGTAATGCCTCCAGCTTTACTCTTCTTTCTCAGCATTGCTTTGGCTATTCTGAGTCTTTTGTGTTTCCACATAAATTTTAGAATTGTTTTTTCTATTTCCTTAAAATATGGTCCTTTAATGGGGATGGCATCAAGTCTATAGATCTCTTTGTTTAGTATGGGCATTTTAAAAAGAATTAAGCTTTACAGTACATGATATATTTAGTTATTTAGTTAGTTGGTTGGTTTTATTTGTTATTGTTAGTGGAATTGTTTTCTTAAATGCCATTCAGGTTTAATCCTCATACATGAGAAGTGAAATCAATGCATCACTAGACAAGAGATTAAAAATAAAAATTCAATCTAACTCAACAACATTACAAAGTAAAAATATAAACCTCGGTAAGTAACGAAAGTAAATCAGTGGACACATGATGGGCTGGACTAGGGCAATAAACATAATTGCCACTTACTGAGTACTTGCTCTATGGCAGACACTACATCAAGTTATTTCTATAAACATGATCTCATGATAAAACTATGAATTAGATCAAATCTTTTTTTTTTATTATGCAGCAGATAATATTTAAACTTGATAAATCAAAAATAATAGTAGCTGCTCATTCTTTAAAATTACAGAGTTAATTATAAGAGAAATTGAAACCCCAAAAGGTTAAACTTAGTTGCTTTGAGAAGAGGAATCAGAACAGGAAGTATGGCTGGAAGGGCTTTGTGTCTTTATTAACCTTTCTATATAGTTTCATTTAAAAACTCATTTGTATATTTAATTTTCTTTTTTAATTAAAGCATTATACATAAGATGTTAAACTTATTACAATGAGCAAACTTATTATGATGTTATAACAACAGAAAATATGAATTAGATTTTCCTTTTCCCAAATTGCAGATTTTGAATGTGATATACTCAAAGATATTGAATGAACTGCCAAAATTCATATATATTAAAATTCAAGATTTAAGCTCCCATCTGACCTATGCCAAATTCCTTAGTCTTACATTATGGTAGGACTGCTGGGTCAAATTCATTTTGATTCCATCCATTTTCCAATCTATGTGCATAAGCTTTCTAAAAAGAGGTAGTATATTTCAGGAGCTTTTTACACGGGTCCCATTAACATCAGATTGCCTGGTTTGCATAACTCTACCACTTAATATCTGTTGCGACCTAATACACACATACATACATACATCACACACACACCCACACACACACATAGGAAAACATTACATGATTCAAATGCACGAAGTTTTAACTAGATCAGAATGAAAAGATCACCTGGACTTCTGATTTTCATACTTCAAATCAAGAAAATTGAAGTTCTGAAATTGAAGACACGAGTAGCTCACCTGTGATTATTGTTTTTTAGTCACAAAGTCTGACTCTTTGTGACCCTAGGACTGTAGCCCGCTGGGCTCCTCTGTTCATGGTGTTCTCCTGGCAAAACTGCTGAAGCAGTTAGCCATTTCCTTCTTCAGGAAATCTTCCCAACCCAGGGATCAAACCCACGTCTCCTGCATTGGCAGGCACATTCTTTAGTACTGAACCAGCAGGGAAGTCCACCTGTGATTATATAGATCTACGACTAGACATCGCATCCAACAGAATTTCTACTCCATGAGATTTAATTTCCCATATTATTTTTATAAATCTATTTCTGAGAGATTAAGTTTCATCTCAACAAATATTTAACAGAAAAGTAATTATGAATTATTGAACAGAAATATAGCATTGCTTAATTTATGTCATTTATAGATATTTCTGATTTAAACTCCAACAATAAGAGGATAAGAAGATTGCAGACTTTGAGCTTCAAAGGACCTGAGATTGAGTTCAGACTTTGCCAGGAATTTATGGTACAAATTGAAGAAAATTATATCTAGACTTCTTCAACTCAATAGTTATGTCTCTACAAACCATTATTACTTTTAGTAATGCAGTGAAACCATTACTACTATCTATTTCCAAAAAGCTCTCATCTCCCAAACAGAAAATTTGTATCTATTAAGCACTGCCACTGTTTCA
This sequence comes from Cervus elaphus, assembly GCF_910594005.1. Taxonomy (NCBI): domain Eukaryota; kingdom Metazoa; phylum Chordata; class Mammalia; order Artiodactyla; family Cervidae; genus Cervus; species Cervus elaphus. The sequence goes on along the minus strand of NC_057820.1, from coordinate 9,849,804 downwards.
CATCCCTAATTAATGGGAATCTCAAGTATATTTTCCATCTCTATGAATCTGCCCATTCAAGATCATTTTTAAGTGCAGTAATATAATATTTTTCCTTTTACATCTTGCCTACTTCACTCAGCAAAATATTTTCAAGATCCATTCACATTATTGCACGTGTCGGAATGCCATTCCTTTTTTATGTGTGTGTGTGTGTGATCCGTCAGTCGGTAGTGTCTGACCCTTTGCAGCCCTGTGGACTGTAGCCCACCAGGCTCCTCTGTCCGTGGGATTCTCCAGGCAAGAATACTGAAGTGGGTTGCCATTCCCTTCTCCAGTGGGTCCTCCCAACTCCGAAATCAAACCTGCGTCTGCTGCATCTGCTGCATTGGCAGGTGCATTCTTTACCACTGAGCCACCTGGGAAACCCCTTTCTTTTTTATAGTTGAATATTCTTTTGTACAAATATACAGAGCCACACTTAACCACCAGACTAAGGTATATAGTATCATGTACAGGGGTAATGATGGTTCTTACCCTGCAAGGTTATAAAAATTAAATATGGTGATGCAATTAAAATATTTTGTAAAGCACTGTACAAAGTTTAAATATGATTGTCTCTGCAACTTTTGTTTCTTAGCTAAACCTCATTTATTTCATCATAATATACCCAGAACACATCTGCCACTACTGAGAGCCTTGATCTTGGTTTCTTCCATGAAACCAGTCTTTGGTGCCAAAAAGTTGGGGACCACTCTTTTAATGACCATAATCAAGGTTTAAGAAATATAAAATTAATTATCTTGGGAATGAGTTCTATGGTATAGGAGGATTTTCTGTAGAATATTCCAGCCATTATCAGGAGTGTTTGAAGAAAAAAGAAAGTGATTTTGGATTATTCCCAACTAGCAACCGATGAGACTATCTCCAGCTAATGGCAATTACTCTAATCAAAGAACTTCATGTCCACTAATTAATTAATCTTCAGACTCCTTCTTTAGGGTAAACCATTAATGAGGAAATCAATTTATCAACTGCTATTAACTAAAAGACGATATGACTTACTGTAGACTATGGAGTAAGTCATAGTCCAAGTGTGACTGTGGAAGCAGAGTCCCTAGCAGGCCTGGACTACTAAGGACCTGCATAAAATATGATTTAATGAATATCCTAATAGGGCCTTCAGCCAGCTCATTGAGGGTCTTGAGGCCTGTATTTCTCAGTTCTGAGTATTTTTTCCTTGAAATCATATCTCCTGCAAAATCAATCTATCCTTCCTTCCTTCTCTGTATTTGAACCATCAATTACCACTGGTTATGTGATTAGATGATGAATAAGTCGCAGATAGGGTCCTATCCTTGGGAAGCCTCCAGTCCAAAGGGAGTAGCAAATATGTGAAAACATAATTACAAATACAGTATTAATGGATGTAGACATGAAGAGACTTACAAACCAGGAAAGAAAATCTGCCTTTCAAAATATCCCCCAATCAATGATAACTGTTGAGTAGCCAGTCATATGTGGCAAATTCAGATTTAAACAACTGCATATCTGTATCAAATGAATATTATTTCTCGACTAAGTATGCTACCCTGTATTGCCTTATCTGCTTCATATGACTACCCAAATTTTAGCTGATCATGGAACCTCCTAGAAATTTCCGTAAAGGCAATGAATATATTGGAACATGAGTCAAAAAAGGCCTTTCAAATTGGATATGATTTTTTGAGGAGGCAGAATGCCAAGATCTATACACTGTGATCATCATTATTATCATCATTCTTAATTCTTTACTAGGGCTTCCCTGTTAACTCAGCAGGTAAAGAATCCACCTGCAATGCGGGAGACCCTGGTTTGATTCCATAGGCTACCCACTCCAGTATTCTTGGGTTTCCCATGTAACTCAGCTGATGAAGAATTTGCCTGCAATGCAGGAGACCTGGATTCGATCTCTGGGTTGAGAAGATCCCCTGGAGAAGGGAAAAGCTACTCATTCTCTTTACTAAAGGCCCATAATGTTCTTGGCACTGTATGTGCTATGTATGTTCATTTATGATAATTATTTCAGATGCTTCAAAAGAAACTATACAGAAAACAACAAGGTAAGAGGACTTGCCATTGAGCTTTAGTTTGGAAAAAAAAATTTTTTTGCCTTGTTTCCTATGCACTGACTGCTGTGCAGACATTTCCCCCAGTTCCTAAGAATCTGTAAATTAACTCTGTTTAGCATCTTAGCCAGAACATCAAAGAATTTAGATTATGAGGAATATCCCAGCTCAAGAATGACATTTCCTATTACACTTAATTTTGATGACACCATCATTCTGCTTTGGTTTGGTAGGATAGGGGAAGTTCTGATGTTTGAGAAAGTCCATTTACTGCCAGATGCACCTTTCTAAGTGATTGCAATAGATGTTATAAATGCTAAAAAGAGGACTTGGAGCTTGAGTTAAGGTCTATAGGAATATTGTCTTGAGTCTCCAGAAAAAGGACATATCATGGTTGATTTAAACCGAACATAGATGTAGGAAAAAAAGAAAAGATAAAAACAGACTGCATTTACACCTGAAGGAACAATTTCAGATAAAACAATCAGTTTAGTTCAGTTCAGTCGCTCAGTTGTGTCTAACTCTTTGTGACCCCATGGACTGCAGCACGCCAGGCTTCCCTGTCCATCACCAACTCCCAAAGCTTGCTCAAACTCATGTCCTTCGAGTTGGTGATGCCATCCAACCATCTCATCCTCTGTCGTCCCCTTCTCCTCCTGCCCTCAATCTTTCCCAGCATCAGGGTCTTTTCCAATGAGTCAGTTCTTTGCACCAGGTGGCCAAAGTATTGGAGTTTCAGCTTCAGATAAAATAATAGAGAAACAAGAAACAGCAGGAGCCCAGTGAACAGAGATGAGTCCTTCAGTGATGTGACTATGTGATCAAAGTTTGGTGAGCTTTAAAATGCACATTTGGCCAAGTGACTCTAGTGTGAAAGGAAATTTTTAGAGTCTCATTGGGCTCTTTGGAGAAATGAAAAATGGCGAGGAGGAAAATTTGGGTCTCTGCAGACTGAAAGTGGGCATGAACTGTGTGCCTGTGGAGAATCTGGGAAAATAAGAGTTGACAGGAGCTGGTCTATGGGGTTCTGCCTCTGCAACAATCCAGGGGAGTGGACAGGGAGCCCAGCAATTCAATAAATGCCATCTCAGATAATCCTCTCAACACCACAACGAGCAGCAAATGATGGGAATATGGATTCCTTTTCACCAAGAAAAGCAAAAAAAGGGTTCATAAGAGTTGAAAGGACTGCATCCAAGTCAACCAGTCATACAATTGCAGACTCCAGACTCAAATTTGGTTATCTTACTTTCCACCCACGGCGTTTTTCACCCTAAGAATAAGTCTCTCAATTTTTTTTTTCCTACCCTTCAGTTGAAATTATACCTTTCTTATAGCATTGGTTATAACTAACATAATTCATCCTGTGTGCATGTGTGCTATTTCATTTCAGCCATGGCCGACTCTTTGTGACCCCATAGACTGTAGCCCAGCAGGCTCCTCTGTCCATGGGGAGTCTCCAGGCAAGAATACTGGAGTGGGTTGCCATGTGCTCCTCCAGGGGATCTTCCTGACCCAGGGATCGAGCCAGAGTCTCTTATGTCTCCTGCGTTGACTGGCAGGTTCTTTACCACTAGTGCCCGCTGGGATCCTGGGTAGTAGTCATTTCCAAGTCTCATGCTATACATATACTAGAACCTCTAATAACAACAAAAACAATAAATTGGTAATGATGACAATAGCTAAAATCTATTATGTATAAGGCACCAGGCATTAAGCATTTTACATGCACAGGTATTATCTAATATAGTCATAGTAAGCTAGGAGATAGATACTGTAATTATCTCCATTTGGAGAGCTGGGACTCCTGAGGCATAACATAATTTCATAATGTAATTTAAGTGGTAGACTTGAAATATTGAACCCGTATCTTCTGACTCCAGACATATCCTTCTTTATTCCTCAGAATAATGTGTCTTTCCATTGAAAGCAGGGGCCCAGCTGTTTTTTTTTTTAATTTCTACTGCATTATGTGTCACATTTTGTAACTATCTACTACCTGCATTTGTTCAACATAATATTTGTCACAAAAAAAAAAAAAAAAAAGCTTGTTGAAGTGAAGCATAACTTGATACTTCAGGAGCATTGCATCAGTTACAAAGGAGACCATAAGTGTCATTTGAGAATCAGAGGTTTCATATAAAACAGAAGTAGATCATCTGTCTGCACCAGAATGTGGCAAGTGTGAGGCAGGGGTGAAAATGAGGAAGAACATGTATTGAGTCCCTTCTATGACTCAGGGAAACTCTTCTGAAGGCAAGTTTGGGAAGAGTAAGGTGGACGAAGAGAAGTTGAAGCTTTGAAGCTCAGACTTAGGTTTGAATCTTGACGTGCTCCTTGGCTTTAAAGCGTGTTAGCTGTTCAGTCGTGTCTGACTCTTTGTGACCCCATGGACTGTAGCCCCCCCAGGCTCCTCCGTCCATGGAATTTCCCAAGCAAGAATACTGGAATGGGTTGTGATTTCCTTTGGCTTAGTCTGTGTTACTAGACAAAATAGAATAACTTCTCAGAGTCTTTTTTTTTTTTTTTTTTTACTTTCTATAATGAATATAGCAATCAGAATCTTGAAATCAAGAGGAAATCAAATCAGATAATTGTAGGCATCAGCCTTCTGAAGGTTCCTGTATTTCTCTGTCTTGACTCATGTCACCACCAGATTTACATGTGGCTTGTTTATCTGCTTTTTATTAACTAATTCTCATAAAATCTTGAAAGGCAGTTATGATTGTCTCTATTTTAGTGATGTAAAATCGAGTCATGGTGGTTAAGTATGTATAGCAAAGATGAGAAAAGGGCCCAGATGTGGTTGATTGAATTTCCCAGAGTTCCCCCATAATGTATGTAAAATATTCCTTCATCAGAGATCTCCAAGACTATTTTAAGGGCTTTTTAAATAGCCCAAAATCTACGGTCATCTCATTTGTAGTTTGGATTCATTTTGCTGCATACAACCATGTGGTGAAAGTCATTCAGTAGGTCATTTCAAAATTCCATAATCTTAAAAGACACTTTGTTGACAATCTTATTCTTGTTTTTATGCCTCAGCCTTATACTTTTCTGCGTTTTCATATTGATTTCATAAAATCCCAGTTACTTATTTTTCTCAAATGTACTAGCTATGGTTATGCCTCTGTAGTTTGGAACAGAACGTTCACTCTGCTTGAAATACACTCACCTTCATGGTGGTCTGCTTGGTGAACCCCTACACATTCTGAAAACTCCAATTCACATTGTTCCTCCCTTTTTGCCATTCCCTTCATCCAGGGTATCCCTCATCACACCCACAACATCTGGAGCTAACGTCACATAAAATTCAATATTTCCAAAACTTGCCAGTCTTAAAAGACACACACATAACAACCTTGTGGAAGACAGATTCTTAGACCAGACTCAAGTCAGGACAATCAAAACTTCCAGTGGAGGCACCTATAAAGCTTAATGTTTATAAACACCACAGTCAATTTTATGATCAGAGGAGTATAGTACTACTTAAATGGATCAGATATTAATTTACATTCTATTTGCCTGTTTGCAAGTTTCCTGCCTCTAGTTTGTGGTGTCCCTTAGATGTGAACCTTATTCAAGATGGATCTTTTAGTTTATTATCTAGAAATGCAATTTTCAGGAATTGTTTGCTGAATGAATAAGTTAATGAAAGAATACTCAGAATGAAATAATAAACAGGCCTCTCATATAATCCATGGAAATCTTTCCAAGTCACCATGAGTACAAACTCCAGATGTCTTATTGCTGATTTCTAGCTGGTATTATGTGCTCTGTTTTCATTTTTGTTTTTAAACTTTGTCTAAGACCAGCAGAGACCCCTCTTCTTAGAGAACTGACATCAATTCTGCAGCAGCTGATCAGAGTCAAATTAGGTTAGAGAAATTATGACTGTAGACAAATACATACCCAAACAGCATTCAACATAAATTTAGACTTGAATTTATTGAGGTTCATACTAGGTGAAATATACTGAAAAAAGTATAAGGATCTTTCTTATAAAAGTTCTAAATGATAATGGAGAAGAGAAATAGTAATAAATAGGATAACAGAGAAAAGTTAAAGAGATTAAAATATATCCATGAGTACTGGGACTTCTGTTATCACAATAGATTTCAACTTACAAGATGTATCTCTTTTTCTTGCATAATAAAGTCCAGTCCTCCTCGTGACATGTAAGGCCCTCCAAATCTGGTCCAATCAACTCTGAAAATTTCATTTTATTTTGTTTCACCACTCATCCAGAGGCCCACTTATAAGAGACACTTATCTCTCTTCTCTTTCTTTCTCTCCCTCGAGGTCTGTTGCATCATAGAGAGACAAAGCCAGATATTAAGGAAGTAATAAACAGTGTTCAGTGATAAATCATGCAACAGGGAAGAAGGTCCAGTGTAAATTGAGCTCGGCTTTGATGCTGGGTGTATTAAAGGAAGGTGGTAAAGGGCCTTGAGAGCAGTTTGGTTCATGTGACCACATCATCTGTGTTTGCTAATCGACACTTATCTGGAGGGAGGAAAAACAAACTTCTTGGTGACCAGAGGCAGTTATACAATTTGGAGCAAGGCTCCCGTCATGCTAGGCTCTTACACTCCCAGGAAGACTGGGGGATTAGAACTATCTCCTTGAAAGCATTTTGAAGAGTCTGCTCCCAGGTCCTTGAGGAGAGAGTTCAGACTGATAGAAGATTCAGATCCAAAAAGGCAGACAAATGATTTATCACTGCAATCTTATCTACTCTAAAGGAAGTTAGGTTCAGGGTTTTAGAATCATATCATGAAGTTTCAGCTGGAATAAACAGTAGGTTCTCCTGGCACCGTTGAGGTTTTTTAGACAATATTTTAAGGAGCCTGGGGGCATCTTGGGGACACAGCTTTAAAATGCTAGAATTTATGTTAGTGTTTGATCAAATCTCTTAATAAAGAGGTTTTCATGCTTAGTCACTCAGTTGTGTCCGGTTCTGTGACACCGTGGACTGTAGCCTGCCAGGCTCCTCTGTCCATGGACTTCTCCAGGCAAGAATGCTGGAGTGGGTAGCCATCCTTTTCTCCAAGGAAAATGTCCAACCCAGGAATCCAATCCAGGTCTTCTGAATTGCAGGAGGATTTTTTACCATTTGAGACACCAGGGAAGATAGGCAAATAAAGCACCTGTGTGGACACAAATAGGCTTTCCTGGTGGCTCAGATGGTAAAGAATCTGCCCGCAAAGCAGGGGAGCCCAATTTGATCCCTTGGTTGGGGAGATCTCTTGGAGAAGGGAACCGCTACCCACTCCAGTACTCTTGCCTGAAGAATCCCATGGACACAGGAGCCTGGCAGGCTACAGTCCACAGGGTCACAAAAAGTTGAACATGACTGAGAGACTAAAGTTTAGACTGAGTCATTAAATGCTGAGATACTTTTCACTTCTTATTTGATTCTGGGGTACTTCTAATCTCATTTTCCCCTAGAAAGCTAATATAAAAATAAAGCTTATATTCAAGATGGACAGTGAGGGCAGAAAAGAAATGCCTTTTCCCAAGCAATGAAAATAACATGTACCAAGGAAGAATAGTAATAAAGGGTCTGGAAAATTCCAGAAAAGCAAGAGGATGGTCATTATTGCCAACCAACAAGTTAACATCTTCATTCTTCAGCATGACAGGCAAAGACTCATCTATTTGTCAGCTCTTTGACTTTCTCCTGCAAAGGCCCCTAATACTACCAAGATGTCCATGTCACCAACTCCTTTTCTAGGATATTGGAAGATACTTAAGTCAGAGTGATCAACAGGTTATCCTGGCAAACAGAAGAGGCAGAGGGAATCCCTGTGGGCAGGAAGCAGGTGCCTAGGGAGACTGACGTTTCAGTTATCTATTGCTGTGCAACAAACTACCCAAAGCTTAGTGACCTCAAAGAACAACACTCCTCTTAAAGCTCATGCTTTTGGGGGTCAGGAACTCAAACAGGGTTCAGCGAGGCTAGCCTTCCACTTCATGTGGCATCAGTTGGGTCACTCTGTGATTTTTAAGGGGTGGCTTCACCGTCATTTCTGTCTTGAAAGTGAAAGTGAAGTCGCTCAGTCATGTCTGACTCTTTGTGATTCCATGGACTGTAACCTACCAGGTTCCTCCATCTGTGGAATTTTCCAGGCAAGAATACTGGAGTGGGTTGCCATTTCCAGCTTCAGGAGATCTTCCTGACCCAAGGATTGAACGCAGGTCTCCCACGTTGTAGGCAGATGCCTTACCATCTGAGCCACCAGGGAAGTCATTTCTGTCTTAGAAGGGACAGTTGGAAGTCAGGCTTAGCTATGCCATCTCCCCCTCTTTGCACTCTATGCACAGTTCTTCCACAGGCTCCACTCTCTCTAGCAGGAGAGCTGGGGGGCTCAGGGCTCCCAAAATCAAGGCAGAAGTTGCCAGTCCTCCCAAAGACTAGATTCAGAACCTGAAACAATGCGAAGCATCACTTTCCCTGTGCGCTATTGGTCAAAACAGCCACTGGCCAGCCCAGGTTCAAGGGTAGAGAAACAGACCTTAGCTTTTGGTAAAAGGAGGGACAAGTAATGTGTAGCCATCTTTAATCTAAGCCATCTTTAATCATCACAGACTTATATAGACATTATTTATTCATCTGGAATCTTTCATGTCATAAGAAGGAAGACAGGATATAGTTCTTATAGTTATAATTATATATAGCATTGCTATAGTTATATTTAAATTATCAAAAAAACTATCTAAAAATACCTATGTGACAAAAGTGAAAACAAATAATGTCTACAGAGTATATGAAATATCTTTGTGTTCATTGGTAGTGGTGTTAATTGCTATTACTAAACACTTTCTATGTGCAGCAATTTTTCTTTGCATCACTTTATATAATTCTCACAACAACCATTTTGAGAGAAGCGTCTTATCTTCATTTTGCAAGTGAGAAAACTGATGTTCAGAAACACACATTGTGTTGTCCTAGCGCACATAGAATGCTGGTGTTGAAATTCCCTGATATCAAAGTCCATGGTCTTTCTATGGAGTCACATTGCCATCCATCTGCCCCATAAAGGTCCATGAGCTGCCAGAACAGAAGTCAATATTCCCATTTCACAAAAAGATAAAATGACCTGGGCTTAAGGGAAGCAGCTTTTCAACATGGCACAACAGAAAACTAAAGACACAGAAACTCATACCTATGCATTTTTTTTTAAACTCTAGAATTTTTAGGGGTTACACACACCATTTCTTTGCAATAATTTCAACCATGTTGAAGAACATCTAAACTGTATGTAACATTTTATCATTTTTATGCTTATGACTGTGCGCTAATGGAAAATGTAAATTCTTTGCAATTTACAGTGGATTTTCCATTAGTGGCAGTGTTCCCATAGTTTCTTTCTCTCAGTTTGTCTTAAACATCTATTACTAATTTGACACCAGTGATGTTCTAATTAAAGTTCATTCTCCAACATGAAATACAGTACTACATAAAGTAGCAAGAACATTTCCTTTCCATTTAGATTGCTTGATATTTCTTGAGTGGTTTACAATAAATGTTGGAAGTAATTTTGTTTATTTGTTTAGGAAGTCATCATACCCATCATTCTTACTCCATACTATCACCCTACATTTTTCCAACTAATTCTTGTGTTTCATTAAAAACTCTTTTATGCAATGGGTTTTTGTTTAGGCACAATTGTTAATTAAAGTAAGTATCTAAATTGCTAAACCGCCTGACAGAAGATGTTAGATTTTTCCAAGCATGATCTATACATTTTAGAAAAAACATTATAAAAACTTTCATATTTAAGGGGAAAAAAAAGGGTGGATTGAAGATAAAATAAAGTCACCCTAAACCCTTTTACCATAAGCAGAATCTAAATAAGCTTTATTCACCAAGCATGCCCTATTAGTTCTTTTTCCTACATATATGCTACCAGTGTCTTTTTTCTATCACTGAGCTCTCCTTCCTCCACTCTAGGCTATTGATTGGTTGTTAAAAAAAAGAAAAAACCCTGCATTTTTACCACCCACCATCCCAAAAACGTTTTATGTTTTTGTTGTCATATTTTACATTGTTTTATTTTGTGTATCCCTTCACAGCTAATTCCTAGGTGGTATGGGTAAAGAACTGCCTGCAAATTCTGGTTAGATGTAAGAAGGGTTTGATCCCTGGGTGGGAAAGATACCCTGAAGGTGGGCATGACAAGGCACTCCATTTGTTTTTGCCTGGGAAATCCCGTCAACAGAGGAGTCTGGCAGGCCACAGACCACAGGGTCATAGCATCAGACACAACTGAGTGACTGAGCACACATCACTTAACAACCTATTGTAGTTATTATAGATTTTACTACTTTGGTCTTTTAAGCTTCATACTAGCTTTCCTTAAAAAAAAAATTAATTTATTTTTAATTGAATTTTAATTGATTTTTTTTTTTACAGAATTTTGTTGTTTTCTGTCAAATATTACCATGAAATAGCATATAGCTTTTTAAGTGAATGATCCAGGGCCTTTACTATATATCTGCCTTTACCAATGAGATTTTTCCTTTGTATATTTTGTTATTTCTAGTTATGGCATTTACTTTTCCACTTAAACAAGATCCTTTCACATTTCTAATAAGATAAATTTAATAGTGATAAAGTCTCATTGTTTTTGCTTGTCTGGGAAACTTTCTCTCTCCTTCAATTCTGAATGATAACCAAGCCAAACAAAGTATTCTAGGCTATAGGTTTTTGTTTGTTTGTTTTCCTTTCAGGACTTTAAATATGTCCTGCTAGTCCTCTCTGGCCTGTAAAGTTTGTGCTGAAAAGTCAGTGGAGAATTTAATCAAGTTTCCTCTGTATGCGGCTGGTTGTTTTTCTCTTGCTGATTTTAAGACTCTTTATTTTTAACACTTCCATTTTATTTATAATATTTCTTGGTGTGGAACTCCTTAGACTCACCTTATTTGAGACTCTCCACTATTCCTCTTCCTGAATATATGCTTCCTTCCCCAAGTTAGAGTTTTCAGCCATATTTCTTCAAATAAGCTTTCTGTCCCTTTCTTCTCCTCCTGGCACCCTGATGATGAGAATAATAGTATGCTTGATGTTGTCTCTCAGTCCTTTAAACTCTCCTCACTAAAAAAATAAAAATAAAATAAATGATTCTTTTCATTGTTTCAATTAGGTGATTTTCCCTCATCTATCTTCTAGATCATTTATCCATTTTCTGTATCATCTAATTTGCCATTCACTCACTCTCTCCAGTGCACTTATTTCCAGTAATTTTATTTCTTAGTTCTGATTGTTTTTTCCTTGTATTTTCTAAGACTCTGTTGAAGTTCTCACTGAGTTCCTCCATTCTCCTCCCAAGTTTAGTGACATACTTGGAACACCTTCTTTGAACTCTTTTATAAGCTAAATCACTCATTTCTGTTTCATTAGGTTGGTGTCCCCCCCACCCCCACCCCCCGCCCCGGAGTTTTATTTTGTTTCTTCTGAAAGATATTCCTCTATCTCCTCATTTTGTCTTTCGATTGTCTTTCAATTTTCACTTCTATGAATTAGGCAAAGCAGCTGCCTCTCCTGGTCCTGAAGGAGCGGCCTTGTAGAATGCCTGCAGCTGGTGGTATTGGGAGTGCTACCCCCAAGCTGACTCTGCAAGGTGGCTGAGACTGGAGTGGGTGTGTGCCAGGGGCAGTGCCAGGGGACTCAAACAATGGTGCTCACTGATGCCTCCAATCCTGTAGAGGGCTCCAGCAGTTTCCTGTCCATTTGGCAGAAGCTCTTGGGTTAGTAAACAGATTTCCTTAGCATATAGTCTATGCACCCTTTCAGTTCCTATTTATTCACTGTACTCCAAAGTGGGTAAGTATGCATTGGACCCCTTAACAGTATCACTCACTACTGCATTGGGGGTGGAATTCCCATGAATACCATGTCTCTGCCTTTCCTACTGATATCTATGCGGTCCTTCTTTGTGCAGGAGTCACTCAATTAGCCCTCGGGTGGTTTTCAAGAAGGACTATTCTAGGGACTTCACTGGTGGCCCAGTGGCTAACACTCTGCACTCCCAATGCAGGGGGCCTGGGTTCAATCCCTAGTCAGGAAACTAGATCCCACATGCTACAACTAAAGATCCCATATGCCACAATGAATGTCTAAGATCCCAAGTGCCACAACTAAGTCCCAGCACACCCAAATAAATGAATAAATATTAAAACAAAACAAACAAAAAACACTGCTGTATATTTGCATGCTGTCTCAATGTGTCCATGAGAGGAGGTGACGTAAGGATCTTTCTACGTCACCACTTGGACCCCCTCCTCTTCTCCTTTGCTCTTAATATAAAAGGAAAAATGACTGAATTAAGGAGGAAATTCTTTTCTAGAATGCAAAATAAGAACACCTCTTTAATTCTTTTTTGAAAAATCCACACAGCACTTAAAATATTTTATATTAAATATTTAAGTTACATTGGAAAGGCTCATAATTCCCAGTGAAAAGTCCTGCAATTAAAATATTTAATTGAAGAAAAAAAGGTATCATTTTTCCCTTACTGAAATTTAAAGTTAGTTAATTTTTGATTATATAATGTTACCTTGAACTCCCACAAAGACTTACCCTACATTTAAAATATTGTTTTGTACTAAAAAATTCTTTTATTCCTAGCTCTCAAATTATAAATAATATATAAGCATTGTTGAAAGTGGTAAAATAAAAAAATGAGTCATTCTTTTTTAATAGTCTGCATGAATAATTATTGGACCAATGGTTCACAGTATACAACCTGCAATTAAATATATTCAATAATTCAATAAAATGGTTATATTTTATATTTGAAAGCCAAATAATAAAGTAATATTATAGCTCCTAATAGCAAATATTCTTCAGTTATATATATATATTTTCAAATTTTCAAAAATAATTTATTCCTTAGTCCAATAAAAGTACCCTGAATTATTACATAAATAAAAACATTTAACTATTTTGCTAACTATAATCAATTAACAAAATCATAATCCTCACATAGTGAAATGTTTAAATCCAAGCAAATACATTTCAGATTTTAACTCAGAAGCTATCTTATCAAAATGCTGATTAGAATCCGAAGCTAGATAGTTTCAAAGCAAAAGGCTTTGAAATCAGTTTCATAACTGGTTTACGTTAATTAATATCAATTAATTTTCAAACTTTTTAGGATATGCTGTTGGCCTTAGAAGTCACCATATGCTTATTCTCACAGACCCAGGCATGGAATGTGCACTCAAAACTCTCTCTTGAGTGAACAGTTAACGATATTGTGCTGGTGAGCCTGTCTACTCAAAGCTGGCCTCTGAGACAGCAGCATCAAGCCCACCTGAGACTCAGGCACAAAGGCAGAATTCAGACCTGCTCCAGTCCTACTGAACCAGAATCTGCATTTTGAATGGAGTCCCATTGTTTGGAATGGGCAACATTTGAGAAGCGTGCTGAAGCATAGGACCCTACTTATTGGGAATCTGGATTCATTCGGCCTATACCAAATCATGGGCTTCCTTTGTGGCTCAGCTGGTAAAGAATCTGCCTACAATGCAGGAGACCTGCGTTCAATCCCTGGTTGGGAAGATCCTCTGGAGAAGGAAATGGCAACCCACTCCAGTACTCTCGCCTGGAAAATTCCATGGACAGAGAGGAGTGGGACAGGCTGCAGTCCATGGAATCACAGGGTGAAGAGCAGTCGTTTTATTGCTATGTCACAAGGCTGCCTGTGGTCTGGTAGAGAGGACTCTTGACTTTGACTCAGAAGACGTGAACTTAATTACTAGCTTTGTCACATCCCACCTGTCTGATCTCAGTTGTGCTATTCAATTTCCCTGACTTTCAGGTCTCCAGTCTGTAAAACTGGAATAATGACACTGCAGGGCTAATGTGAGAACCTATTGAGGCAATAACATGAGATTACTCTGTAAGCATTACAGTTCTGGACATGCGTGCAGTCACTGTGGTTTGGGACACAGAGGACAGGTGTTCATTCTACTAAAGGAGGTGGTGACTCTGCACAGGTGTGTTGGCATTTCAGCAGGATCTCCAAGGGAGTTGAGTGTTGTCAAGGGGGGAACCAGAAGGAAACGTGTGTTGCTATACAGTGCTAAGAACATAAATATGAAATTAAAAAAAAAATTTGAATTTGGGTGGTGTTGTTCAGTTGCCAAATCATGTCCAACTCTTTTCAACCCATGGACTGCAGCACACCAGGCCTCTCTGTCACTCACCATCTCCCAGAGTTTGCTCAAGATCATATTCAATGAATCAGTGATGCCATCCAACCATCTGATCCTCTGTTACCCACTTCTCCTCCTGCTCTCAATCTTTCCCAGCATCAGGGTCTTTTCTAATGAGTCAGCTGTTCATATCAGGTGGCCAAAGTATAGGAGCTTCAGCTTCAGCATCAGTTCTTCCAAGGAGTATTCAGGGTTGATTTCCTTTAAGATTGACTGCTTTGCTCTCCTTGCAGTCCCGGGGATTTTCAGGAGTCTTCTCCAGCACCATAATCTGAAAGTGTCAATTCTTTGGTGCTTTGCCTTCTCTTGTCCAGTTCTCATATCCGTTGAATTTGGATAGACAGTAGATATTCCTCCAGAGGTAACAGTGGATGTGTTCTATATTTGATAACACATGTCTCTATGGAAAAGTATATGTGTGTATCTGTGTGTGTGTGCATGAGTGTGTGTGTTATAGCATAGTGAATGCAAACTCCAACTATGGAGATAAATTGTTTAAATTCAAATTCTAACTCAACCACTTGCTAGCATGTAACTGTGGGTTGTTAACTTATCTTTCCTATGTCTCAGTTTTCTTACCTTAAACCTTATGTAATAGTAATACTTACTTATAGAGTTGTGGAAAGTATAAGAGTTTATACATGCAAACTGCTTTTAATACTGTCTGACAGGGACCCTGGTGGGCCAGTGATTAAGACTCCACATTTCCAATGCAGGTGGCAAAGGGTTCGATCCCTGGTCAGGGAACTAAGATCCCACATGCCATATGGTGTGATTAAAGAGACAGCACTATTGAGAAAACAGTATCTGACTCCAACCAGGGTAGGGGCCTCCCTAGTGGTTCAGTGGTGAAGAATCTGCCTGCAATGTAGGCGACGTGGGTTTGATTCCTGGTGTGGGGAAGATCCCCTGAAGAAGGAAATGGCAACCCACTCCAGGAATCATACCTGGGAAGTCCCGTGAACAGAGGAGACTGCCAGGCTACAGTACATACGTTCACAGAGTCAGACATGAGTTTAGTGACTAAAAATAACAGCAACATGAACAGAGTAAACCCACAGTAAATCCAGCTATTATTACAATAGCTGTGATATTATTACTGCAATTGTCGCTATTATTATTGCGAATTTACTTCTCTGTAGAAACTCCTCTGCCCAGTGTGAGGCCTTCCACTCAGAACCATCAAAAGTAACAGCTTGAGTCCAGCCAAATCGATGTAGCATTTTCTTCCTCCCTAACTTGACACCCCCAGGGCCAGATGTTAGCCAAGTTACCCTAGCCCGCTGCAGCCTCCTGGCCCAGGCCAGCTGTGCTGGGCACCCTCTCATGATACATGCGACTCAATTCCATGAGAAATGCTGCTGCTAACTTTCTTCTTGGGCTCCACCGAGTCCTTATAATGTGTATTTGTCAAATTTTCTTTGATGTGCTTTCGTCAGCTTAGTATATACACTTCCATGAAATGTTACATGGGAAAGAAGGCTGATGTGGGGCGGGCAGGTTATCCTGCCCTTCACTTTACAGTTGGTGAATCGGAAGACCAGAGAGAGAGAGAGAGAAAGAGCCTTGCCCGAGGTCACAGAATTAATTAATGGGAGGGATAAATCCACTATACAAATTTGCTCAGTCCCAGACCAGTGCTTTTTTCTATCCGCTTGTCCTGCTTCTGAATTATCATGTGGACAATAACAATTAAACATGCCATAACACTAAGAAAGTGTCAGATTTACATCGTTGTGGTTTTTTTTATCTCCGCCTTAGCAAACACGGTTCTGTTACAAATGTTGGTCTTAAAACCTAGGTTTAACAGTCAGAGTGTGTGGATAGAGAGGATAATGGTACACACATTAATAATGATAATGGTAGAATTGACTAATACATGGCACATTACAGTTCACAAAGTATTGTGCATGCATTGATTCTATTGTTTTCTCTTCAGCATAAATAAAAACAAATTTTGGCAGGAAAGCAGGATTCTGGCATACTCCTGTTACCAACGTTGTACAGACCTTTCCTGTCCTTCGTGGCTCAAGTCGTAGCATTTCTCTCACATGAAGCTTGGGCTTTTATCATTGACTTAGCCAAGTTTTTACCTTCCGTCTCCTAACCTCCTTTTAACTAGACTGCTGTATAATCCTCACTAGTGGGGGATGGTGTGTGTGTTTCTGTGTGTATTTGTGTTGTTTTTCCAACCACTAGGAGCTCCCTCGGAACCTCGGAACAAATATCTTGTCTCAGAAATGAGCAGTGTAACATGATGCTAAGCAAATAAAGCACTTGTACGCAAATAAATGAGTTTCCCAGGTGTCTCAATGTTAAAGAATCTGCCTACCAGTGTAGGAGACATGGGTTTGGTCCCTGGATCAGGAAAATCCTCTGGAGAAGTCAATGGCAACCCACTCCCATATTCTTGCCTGGAAAATCCCATTGTCAGAGGAGCCTTGTGGGCTACAGTCCAGGGACTACAAAGAGTTGGACATGACTTAGTGACTGAACAACTGCAACAATGCAAATAAATGCCTATAAATTCATGGATCAGATAAGGCTCATATAGAATACCTAAGGAGGAAGTTACTATAATATTGAAGGCCACCCTTGCACTTACAGTTATGGGTGGTTATCAGGGAGAAATCAGGGATGAACAGAAAGTCATGGATATAGTACATCAAATTCACTCTATTGTGAAGGAAAAAAAAAAGGAAATTTACATAAAGGGTTGATTAATTATTTATATGTATGTGGTGCATTAAGAAACCAGGAACATCTCTGCTTAATGGGTTGTTTTGGAGTTGTGGAATATGTATGTTGATGTCAAGTGAGGTGTCTAATTATTAATGTGTCCAAAAATATAACCTTTGAATTCCTTTATCAACCTGTCTTCCAAAACTGTCCTTCCTTTAGTCTCAGTAAAGGAATGACTTAAATATCCTTAAGACTTGATTGATCCAGCCAAAACCTAGAAGTTACTGCTGCATGATTTTTTTCCCTTAATCATGACATGATTTCAAAGACCATCATTTACATTTTTTTTCATCATTTACATTTAGAAAATTCACCTGAAATCTGTTCCCTGCTCTCTATCTCCACTACCCTAGTTCACACTGTTGTTTTTTGCCCTGACTACCACAATTCTTTTCAAATTAGTGTCATCATTTCATCTTCATTCCTTAAATCTGATCTTTAACTCTTTATGTGTTTATACCAGTAAAATACCCTTTTACAGCTCTATGAATTTTGAAAAATGCATACAAAACAGTTTCACTGTCCTCCAAAACTTCCTGTTATTTCCCCTTTCTTGTAAATCCTAACTCCTATTCACAGTTTCACTGATTTGCTTTCTGTTCCTCTGAGTTTACATTTTCTGTGCTGTGCTTAGATGCTCAGTCATGTCCGACTCTTTGTGACCCCATGCACTATACAGTCCATGGAATTCTCCAGGCCAGGATACTGGAGCGGGTACCCTTTCCCTTCTCCAGGGGATCTTCCCAATACAGGAATCGAACCCAGGTCTCCCACATTGCAGGTGGACTCTTTACCATCTGAACTACCAGGGAAGCCCTAACATTTTCTAGGACATCTTATTTTGCTGTTGTTGTTCAGTCACTAAGTTGTGTCCGACTCTTTGTGACCCCACGAACTTCAGCGCTCCAGGCTCCTCTGTCCTCCACTATCTCCTAGAATTTGCTTGAATTCATGTCCATTGAGTCACTGATAATATTTAACTATCTGATCCTCTGCTGCTTTCTTCTCCTTTTTCCTTCTGTCTTTTCCAGGACACCTTATGCCTGGCTGCCTGGCTAAGTCACTGCAGTTGTGTCTGATTCTTTGTGATCCCATGGACTATAGCCTGCCAGGCTCCTCTGTCCATGCGGATTCTCCAGGCAAGAATACTGGAATGGGTTGCCTTGCCCTCCTCCAGGGGATCTTCCCAACCCAGGGATGAAACCTGAGTCTGTTACATCTCCTGCATTGGCAGGTGGGTTCTTTACCACTAGAGCCACCTAAGACACCCTGGACACCCTTTAAGGAGTATCATATTCTCTCACTTAGGAAAATGCGTTTGAGATTTATCCATATTGTTGTGTGAGGTTTGCTCTCTTTTGTTGCTGAGTTGTATTCCATTGTAGAGATATGTCACAATTTGTTGACTCATTCACAAGGTGCAAGACATTTGGGCTGCTTCCAGTTTGGGATGATTATGAATAAAGTTACTATATACATTCCCATATAGGTTTTTGTGTGAACATAGCTTTTAGCTTCTCCTTGATGATTTCCTAGAAGTCAGATTGCTTGATCATAAGGCATGTGTACATGTGACTTTATGAGAACCTGACAAATTGCTTTCCAGAGTGGATTTACCATTTTTCATGCTTATGAGTAACTGAACAACAACAATAGAGAGTAATGTACGAGAAAACTCCAGTTACTCTGTAACTTAACCAGCAAATGAACATTTGGAGACTATATGTATGATAATAGTCATTGTGATCCAATCTCTAAGTTGTGTATGACTCTTTGCAACCCCATAGACTGCAGCACATCAGGCTTCCCTGTCCTTCACTATCTCCTGGAGTTGGCTCAAACTCATGTCCAGTGAGTTGGTGATGTCATCCAACTATCTCACGTTCTGTCGTTCCCTTCTCCTCCTGCCTTCAATTTTTCCTAGCATCAGAACCTTCTCCAGTGAGTCGGCTCTTCACATCAGGTACACAAAGTACTGGAGCTTCAGCCTTAGCATCAGTCCTTCCAATGAACATTCAGGGTTGATTTCCTTTAGGATGGACTGGTTTGAGCTCCCTGCAGTCCAAGGGACTCTCAAGAGTTTTCTTTAGCACCACAGTTTGAAAACCTCAATTCTGCAGTGTCCAGGCCTCTTCATTGTTCACCTCTCACATCCATACATGACCACTGGAAAAGCCATAGCTTCAACCACTCAGACTGAGTATGAATTGATATTATGTTATATATAAGCATATTTTTATTTTATAATCATATATATATTATATACTGTTGAACATCTTTTCATGTACTTATTAATATTTGCCACCTGTATATGATTTTGGTGAAAATCTGTTATATATTCTTTGTCGGACATGAGTTTTGCAAGTATTATATCCCAGTGTATGTCTAGTCTTTTATTCTCTTAGCTGGATTTTTCAAAGAGAAAACATTTTAAAATTTAAGTTTAATATATCTCTTTTTTCCCCCTAGATCTGATTTTCATGTTATATCAAAGCTATCTTCACTTAGAGCAGGATCAGAAAGTTTTGTAGTTTTAGGTTTTATATTCAAATCCATAGCCAATTTTGAGTTACATTTTTGTAAAAGATAAAAGATATGGGTCAAGGTATTTTTTGCTGTTGTTATTTTTTCTTTGCAGATGGATGCATATATATTTTTGTAATACTTCAGGCACTATATGTTAAAAAGCATGCATTTTTTTTTTCTGTTGAACTAGCTTTTCATTTTTGAAAAAAGAAAATTGTCATATACATGGAGCCTATTTCTGGACTCTACTTCATCAGTCTATGTATTTATCCTTTCCCAGATACCATACTATCTTGATTATTGTGTCTTAATAATAACTGTTGAAATCAGGGAGCATTAGTCCTCTAACTTTCTTAATTTTCAAAGTCATTTTGATTATTTCAAGCCTTGGACTTCCCATAATTTTATAATAAGCTCATTGATAACTACCAAAAGATCCAGTTGGTATTTGAATTGAGCTTTCATTAAACCTATGGATCAACTTGGGGAGAGATGACATCTTAATGTTGTGTCTTCTAATTCATAAGCACAATATATCTAAGTCTACATTAATCCCTTTTGCCAGTGTATTGTAATTTTCAATGCACATACTTTGGACACAGGTTGTTAGTTTTACCTAAATAGTTTATGGTTTTTAATGTTATTTTAAAAATTCCAATTTCTAATTTTTTATTCATTTATAAACATTAAACTGATTTTTATATTGACATTATATTCCACAAATTTGTTAAATATATTCAGCTTGAGAATCTTTTTTTTTTTTTTTTAATTTAATTTAATTTTTTTTTTATTTTTATTTTTTTTTTCCAGTGGGTTTTGTCATACATTGATATGAATCAGCCATGGATTTACATGTATTCCCAATCCCGATCCCCCCTCCCACCTCCCTCTCCACCCGATTCCTCTGGGTCTTCCCAGTGCACCAGGCCGGAGCACTTGTCTCATGCATCCCACCTGGGCTGGTGATCTGTTTCACCATAGATAGTATACATGCTGTTCTTTTGAAATATCCCACCCTCACATTCTCCCACAAAGTTCAAAAGTCTGTTCTGTATTTCTGTGTCTCTTTTTCTGTTTTGCATATAGGGTTATCGTTATCACCTTTCTAAATTCCATATATATGTGTTAGTATGCTGTAATGTTCTTTATCTTTCTGGCTTACTTCACTCTGTATAATGGGCTCCAGCTTCATCCATCTCATTAGGACTGGTTCAAATGAATTCTTTTTAATGGCTGAGTAATATTCCATGGTGTATGTGTACCACAGCTTCCTTATCCATTCATCTGCTGATGGGCATCTAGGTTGCTTCCATGTCCTGGCTATTATAAACAGTGCTGCGATGAACATTGGGGTGCACGTGTCTCTTTCAGATCTGGTTTCCTCAGTGTGTATGCCCAGAAGTGGGACTGCTGGGTCATATGGCAGTTCTATTTCCAGTTTTTTAAGAAATCTCCACACTGTTTTCCATAGCGGCTGTACTAGTTTGCATTCCCACCAACAGTGTAAGAGCGTTCCCTTTTCTCCACACCCTCTCCAGCATTTATTGCTTGTAGACTTTTGGATAGCAGCCATCCTGACTGGCGTGTAATGGTACCTCATTGTGGTTTTGATTTGCATTTCTCTAATAATGAGTGATGTTGAGCATCTTTTCATGTGTTTGTTAGCCATCTGTATGTCTTCCTTGGAGAAATGTCTGTTTAGTTCTTTGGCCCATTTTTTGATTGGGTCATTTATTTTTCTGGAATTGAGCTGCAGGAGTTGCTTGTATATTTTTGAGATTAATCCTTTGTCTGTTTCTTCATTTGCTATTATTTTCTCCCAATCTGAGGGCTGTCTTTTCACCTTGCTTATAGTTTCCTTTGTAGTGCAAAAGCTTTTAAGTTTCATTAGGTCCCATTTGTTTAGTTTTGCTTTTATTTCCAATATTCTGGGAGGTGGGTCATAGAGGATCTTGCTGTGATTTATGTCGGAGAGTGTTTTGCCTATGTTCTCCTCTAGGAGTTTTATAGTTTCTGGTCTTACATTTAGATCTTTAATCCATTTTGAGTTTATTTTTGTGTATGGTGTTAGAAAGTGTTCTAGTTTCATTCTTTTACAAGTGGTTGACCAGTTTTCCCAGCACCACTTGTTAAAGAGGTTGTCTTTTTTCCATTGTATATCCTTGCCTCCTTTGTCAAAGATAAGGTGTCCATAGGTTCGTGGATTTATCTCTGGGCTTTCTATTCTGTTCCATTGATCTATATTTCTGTCTTTGTGCCAGTACCATACTGTCTTGATGACTGTGGCTTTGTAGTAGAGTCTGAAGTCAGGCAGGTTGATTCCTCCAGTTCCATTCTTCTTTCTCAAGATTACTTTGGCTATTCGAGGTTTTTTGTATTTCCATACAAATTGTGAAATTCTTTGGTCTAGTTCTGTGAAAAATACCGTTGGTAGCTTGATAGGGATTGCATTGAATCTATAGACTGCTTTGGGTAGAATAGCCATTTTGACAATATTGATTCTTCCAATCCATGAACACGGTATGTTTCTCCATCTGTTTGTGTCCTCTTTGATTTCTTTCATCAGTGTTTTATAGTTTTCTATGTATAGGTCTTTTGTTTCTTTAGGTAGATATACTCCTAAGTATTTTATTCTTTTTGTTGCAATGGTGAATGGTATTGTTTCTTTAATTTCTCTTTCTGTTTTTTCATTGTTAGTATATAGGAATGCAAGGGATTTCTGTGTGTTAATTTTATATCCTGCAACTTTACTATATTCATTGATTAGCTCTAGTAATTTTCTGGTAGAGTCTTTAGGGTTTTCTATGTAGAGGATCGTGTCATCTGCAAACAGCGAGAGTTTCACTTCTTCTTTTCCAATCTGGATTCCTTTTACTTCTTTTTCTGCTCTGATTGCTGCGGCCAAATCTACCAAAACTATGTTGAATAGAAGTGGTGAGAGTGGGCATCCTTGTCTTGTTCCTGATTTTAGGGGAAATGCTTTCAATTTTTCACCATTGAGGGTAATGCTTTCTGTGGGTTTGTCATATATAGCTTTTATTATGTTGAGGTATGTTCCTTCTATTCCTGCTTTTTGGAGAGTTTTAATCATAAATGGAGTCTTTGTGCTTTTTTTTTCAAGAAATAATAAGTAGAGGCAATTTATTTCATTTTTTCGATTCATATCTTATCTATTTGTCTATTTATCTATCTGATTATCCAATTATTTAGTTATTAGCTTTTATGCGGGAGAAGGCAATGACAACCCTCTCCAGTACTCTGGCCTGGGAAATCCCATGGTTGGAAGAGCCTGGTAGACTGCAGTCCATGGGGTCAAAGAGTCGGACATGACTGAGCGACTTCACTTTTCACTTTTCACTTTTATGCATTGGAGAAGGAAATGGCAACCCACTCCAGTGTTTCTTGCCTGGAAAATCCCAAAGACGCAGGAGCCTGGTGGGCTGCTATCTATGGGGTAGCTCAGAGTCAGACACGACTGATGCAACTTAAGGGCAGCAGCAGCTTTTATGCAGTCTCAGACCTCCAGTTTGATAATGAAAGAGGGTGTTAGGAAATATCTTTTCTTGATCTCAATCTTATGAAAAGAGTATTTTCTTTCATAATTACCTATAAAATTATTAATGTTCCCTTCTGCTTTTTTTTTTATTTTTTGCTACGGATTTTCAATATAGATGTTGAATTTTGTCAAATGTTTTCTTTGTATTTATTGATATGATCTTTTTCATGTATCTGTAAATTTGGTGAATTATGTTGCCTGATTTCCAAATGGCTCTTTCTTCTTCATATTAACATTAACTGATCACAATGCTTTACTTTTTATCATTTTTATCATTTCTGTTATTGATTTGTTAATACTTTGATGTTTTTACATCTACATTTATAAGAAGTATTGATATGCACTTCTCACATTTGGCTCTAGATCTTTCTGGATTCACAAGATAAATTCAAAATGCACAAATATGTTTCATTTTCTGAAAGAATTTGTATAGTATAGGTGTTATTTCTTTCTTAAATGTCTCAAAGAAACCACTGTTACAGCTGTCTAGAACTCAAGCTTTCTTTCTGAAAATTATTAAAATATGAATTAAAATCTGTTACTAGATATGAGATTATTCTTCTTTCTCAGTGAATGTGTTCATGTCTTTGTAGAAATGAACTATTTAAAAGAATAAATTTATAGCTATGAAGATGTATGAAATTATTTCTAAATGATTATCAATTTACTGAAATTTTTAAAGCAACAGTTTTGCTTCCATTGTAATTGTTTCAATTTCTCTGACTTCAATGTAATTGAATTTTTGTTATCTTTATTATTTATCTTATTTTATCTGCTTTTGATTTAATTTGCTCTTTTGTCTTTAGAATATTATGTATAATATTCATATTTTATTTTAGGGAAAATATAAGACTACTAATTTAGACTTTTATTTTTATTCCAATAGAAGTATATAATGCTATTAATTAAGTACTTTAACAACATCCCACCTTATTTTCATTCAATCAAAATATTTTACAAATTCAGTTTTAGTTCCTCTTTTTTAATTTTTTTCAAATTTTTATTTTGTTTTGGAGTATAGTCAATTAATAAAGTTGTGATAGTTTCAGGTGAACAACAAATAAGCTTCTTGACTTATGGGATTTTCAGAAGTATATTTAGTTTTCGAATATTTGTAGGTCTTTAAAACATCTATTTCTGCTTTATTAACTATGCCAAAGCCTTCGACTGTGTGGATCACAATAAACTGTGGAAAATTCTGAAGGAGATGGGAATACCAGACCACCTGACCTGCCTCTTGAGAAACCTGTATGCAGGTCAGGAAGCAACAGTTAGAACAGGACATGGAACAGCAGACTGGTTCCCAATAGGAAAAGGAGTACGTCAAGGCTGTATATTGTCACCCTGCTTATTTAACTTATATGCAGAGTACATCATGAGAAACGCTGGGCTGGAAGAAGCACAAGATGGAATCAAGATTGCCGGGAGAAATATCAATAACCTCAGATATGCAGATGACACCACCCTTATGGCAGAAAGCAAAGAGGAACTAAAGAGCCTCTTGATGAAAGTGAAAGAGGAGAGCGAAAAAGTTGGCTTATAGCTCAACATTAAGAAAACTAAGATCATGGCATCTGGTCCCATCACCTCATGGGAAATAGATGGGGAGACAGTGGAAACAGTGGCTGAATTTATTTTTTTTGGCTTCAAAATCACTGCAGATGGTGATTGCAGCCATGAAATTAAAAGACACTTACTCCTTGGAAGGAAAGTTATGACCAACCTAGATAGCATATTATAAAGCAGAGACATTATTCTGCCAACAAAGGTCCGTCTGGTCAAGGCTATGGTTTTTCTAGTGGTCATGTATGGATGTGATAGTTGGACTGTGAAGAAAGCTGAGCGCCGAAAAATTGATGCTTTTGAACTATGGTGTTGGAGAAGACTCTTGAGAGTCCCTTGGACTGCAAGCAGATCCAACCAGTCCATCCTGAAGGAGATCAGTCCTGGGTGTTCATTGGAAGGACTGATGCTGAAGCTGAAACTCCAATACTTTGGCCACTTCATGCGAAGAGTTGACTCATTGGAAAAGACCCTGATGCTGGGAGGGATTGGGGGCAGGAGGAGAAGGGGATGACAGAGGATGAGATGGCTGGATGGCATTGCCGACTTGATGGGCATGAGTTTGAGTAAACTCCGGGAGTTGGTGATGGACAGGGAGGCCTGGCGTGCTGCGATTCTTGGGGTCACAAAGAGACACGACTGAGCGACTGAATTGAACTGAACTGAACTGAAGGTATCTCTCTGTTACTGATTCCAGTTTTAATTATTTTAAGGTCATAAGCTGTACTTTAAGAAGTATTTTAGCCTCTAAATTGCTGAGCTTTATTTTATGGCCAAGAAAATGGCCTACCTATCTTGACAAATTTTCTATGTGCACTTTAAAAAGAATGTATCCTGCTGTTATTGAGTGGAGTACACTATAAATATTAAATAGATTGTATCTGCTATTAGTGTTATGCAGGTGTCTAAGTTCTTACTGATTTTCTGTCTCCTTTTTCTATAGATCATCAAACTGCAATGTTGAAGTCTTCAACTAAAATTATTGGATTTGCTTATACCTACTTCATTTCTATCAGGGTTTACTTTTAACTCTTTTTAGATGCATACACATTTACAAGTTTTAAGTCTTCTTAGTTTTACAACTAACTGTCATATCATTATGCAATATTTTTTTCTTTGCCTGATATTTTTTCTGGTACTGAGTTTGCTTTCTCTGATATTCATATTGCTATCAAGCTTTCTTTTAATTCATGCCTTTTTTTATGTGTTCTCCATTATTTTAAAAAATTATATCTGTATCTTTATATTTAAAGGAAATTTTTATATAGAAAACATGTGGTTAGATCTTTCTTTTCTATATAACCTGTTGCTTTCAACTACTGTGTTTAGACCATTAACATTTACTGTGATATTGATATGATTGAACTTAGATCTGTCATTTTACTATTGGTTTTATGTTTGTCATTTTTGAGTTTTGCTGCTTTGTTCTTTTCCCGCTCTACTCTTAATAAGCTGAATTTATAACCTCTGAGATTTTTGCCAACTCTTGTTTTAGTTGTTTCTTTAGGGATTAAGCTTTTACTGTTAACACAAAACTATTATTTTATCATTTCAAGAACAGAAGTTTTAAATCCATGTAAACATGCAAGGAGATCCAACCAGTCCATCCTGAAGGAGATCAGTGCTGGGTGTTCCTTGGAAGGACTGATGCTGAAGCTGAAACTCCAATACTTTGGCCACCTCATGCGAAGAGTTGACTCATTGGAAAAGACCCTGATGCTGGGAGGGATTGGGGGCAGGAGGAGAAGGGGACGACAGAGGATGAGATGGCTGGATGGCATCACCGACTCGATGGGCATGAGTTTGAGTAAACTCCGGGAGTTGGTGATGGACAGGGAGGCCTGGCGTGCTGCGATTCTTGGGGTCGCAAAGAGTCGGACACGACTGAGCGACTGAACTGAACTGAACTGAACTGAAACATGGTTTACCCCTTCTCACTGACATTTATGTTACAGCGTCAAGTGTATTGTATCTATATTTAATGCCCCATCAAGCAATATTATCATTTTTTCTTTTAACAGTCATGCATGTGTTAAAGGATTTCAGAGGATAAAACTTGACCTTTAAATATACCAGTGTATTTACAATTGCTGATGTTTTTGCCTTCATTTCTGAAACTCCAAATTTCTCTCTGGTACTATTTCCCTTCAATCTAAAGAAATTATTTTATTATTTTCTTTAGAGCAAGTCCCTGAGTTGTCTTTGAAAATTAATTAATTCCCTGAGTTGTCTTTGTCTAAGAATTTCTTTAATTTCTGATCATTTCTGTCAGATATTTTCACTGAATATAGAATTCTGAGTGAGTGGTTCTCTCTTTTTAGCATTTTACAATGTTATTTCACTCTCTTTTGTCTTCCATAATTCCTGGTAAAATATCCATAGCTTTTGAACCATTGTTTCCTTTCAAGATGTAATGTGTTACAGTCTCTAGTTGTTTTAAATAGCTTAAAAATTTTTAATTTTCAAAAGACTGATTATGATGTATCTAGGCTTTATTTTCTTATAGTTTATCCTCTTCACTACTCACCAAGCCATTGAACCTGCAAATATGTGGCTTTCATGATATTTGGGCAATTTCTGGTTATTAAATATTCAAACAATTTCTGTGCCTTTCTTGTTCTTCCTGGGACTCCAAGGACATGGATATGCAGTAGTGTGGACCGGGCCTGACCTTGGAATAAAGCCACAAGAGTAAGAGGAAAGTAAATGATTTCACCCTTGTACTGCCTACTCTCTAAATTCTCTTCTCCATATTCTTTCTGTTTTACTTTTTAGAATTTTAAAATAGTTGCTTTTTTTTTTTTTTTTTACATTTGATACAGAGTTTTAGAGTAAATATTGAAAGAGATTAGCTTTGGTGAATTTACCCCTTCTTGTCCTGCAACAGAAGTTACAGTTTTTTACACAACTGACAGTATCTTTTGAAAAATATATTTTCAGCCATTTCCTGGTTTAAAATCTTTCTTTCTTTTTTTAACCTGGAGTATATTGCCATCTTTTAAAAATAAGTCATCTTAGACTCTGAACATCTTTCCAGCTCCGATTTGTCCCTCTATCACAACACTGGAATCATACTACCCACCACTTACAATTATTTTATCATTAATTATTTAACTAACTACAACATAGTGTTTTCCTGTCTTTGAACTTACCATTCTATTCATATAAACTCTTTTCCTTCCCTTCTTTTCTTAGACTATTAATTTTCATTATTCAGATCTCAAACAACTGTTTCTGGCCACTCAGTCTAAAGTAACTCCTATTTTTCTATACTCCAGCCCAATGCATTCTCTATACCACCATTCCTAGCATTCAGAACTCTTTTCCCACACTGCATTTACTATGTTTTTTTAATATTCATTTCTCATTTTTGTTTCCCCTTAGAGTATAAGTTACCTTGAGACAGTAACTAGATTTTTTTTTTTTTTTCCAAACTGCTCAGAGCTGGATGTTTATCCCATACCTAAAATAGGGCCTGATTCATTGTTGGGACTCAGTAAATAGATACATGAGATAGAGATAGAGAAAGAGAAGAGAAACTGGGCTCATTGAAAATTTTCTTACTGTTTTGTTTGTAGAAGATAGAACTCTCTATCAGGTACTCAAGGTTGTTTGTATGAAGCAGAAACATTAATTGTGTTTCTCCTGGAGTTAATAACAAAGAATTCTGTATTAAAGGTTTTGTGATTCAAAAGGCCTATGGTTTGGACCCAAACATTAAGGTTTTTCACCTTAAATGATTGATTTGGTGATCCTCATTTGAGAGAATCATTCTAAGTATCACCCAATAAGCTAGCCCAGTTCATGGTAGGGGAACTCTTCTATATCATGTACAGAATAACTTTCCTATTTACCTTGTAGCGTGTATATACATTGTGTAAATGTTATAGAATTAATTATGTTCCCTCAAAATTTGTATGTTGCAGCTCTAACCTCCAGAAATTAGACTGTGAATGTACGTGGAAATAGAGCTTTCAAAGAGGTATTTATGGTTTATAAAGATCATATAGGGGGACCAATCTACCTGGAGTTCTTATAGGATAAAATTTGAACACACCTAAAGGGAGACACCAGGGTTTTGTGTGCACAGCGGGATGCCCACGTGAAAAAATAACATGGGGGTGGCCATTGGCAAGCCAAGGAAAGAGGGCTCATCTCTGGCATCATGATCTTGAACTTGAAGTACCTAAAGCAGTGAAAAAAAATACATTTTTGTTGGTTAATTTACCATCTGTGGCATTTTGTTATGACAACCGTAGCAAGCAAATACAGATTTTGGTGCTTAGAAGTACAATGCTGTTGTACGAATACCTGAAAATGTGAAACTGGCTTTGGTGCTGGATAACAGTTGGACACCTCAACACTAGTTGAGATGCATGCTAGAAAAAGTACAAAAGAGATCGTTGGCAGGAAAAATGGATCGTAAAATTGATTCTGATGTATTCTCAGACATAAGTAGAGAACATGCTATTGGAAACTGAAATAAAGGTAATCCTTGTTATAAAGTGGCAGAACTTGCGCAAACTGTTTTTGAGCATTTTGTGAAAAGTAGAAATTGTAAGTAACATACTTGTATGTTTATTTCTAAGCAAAATAGTGAAGGTCTGTCCTGGTTTCTCCTTATTATATCTAAGAATTATGAAAAGAGAGAGATAATTGAAGGAAATATTAAGCAAAACCAAACCATAACATGAAGTTTTGGAAACTTTCAGTCTATTCATATTGCAAGAAATGAAAATATATGTTCTGGAAAGAAGAACAAGAGTATAGCTGGGGAAAAAATAATTTGATGAAGAGATTATAGGTGTGACTCATGTGTCAATCAGGCATCTTGGCAGAAGATAGGAATAAAGATGGACTTATACCAACAGAAACCCTGCCAGCCTGAATTTCAGGGGCCAGAGATGCTACAAAATGTAGAATGACCATCAGACTTTTGTGATTCTACAGTAGGATCCAGTAGAGTGGTCCAGCCACAAAATGCTATACTTTAAAAAAAAAGAAAGAAAGAAAGAAGAAGAATTACCCCAAATTTGAGACTATCTCCTTTAAATTTCTAGATGGTGGGACCACCTGTCCTTTGCAAACTTCTACCATCCAGAATTATGAGAAGATACATTTCTGTTGTTTAAGCCACTGAGTCTATTTTGCTATGGTGATCCTAAAAAGACTAATATTAATGAAATCAATTGTGTTCTCAAAAAAAAAAAAAAAAGATAAGTCCAAGTCCTAACTTTATTACCTATGATTGTGACCTTCTATGGAAATAGGGTCTTTGCAGATGTAATTAAAGCAAGGATCAAGATGAGACCATTCTTAGTTAGAGTGAGTCCTAAGTCAAATGAGAGTGTCTTAATCAAAACAAGACAGAGAGGACACAGTATGATAGTTAATTGAATATCTTGACTTAAATGGGTCATGGGATGCCCCAGTAATGGTTAAACATTATTC
Organism: Cervus elaphus; assembly: GCF_910594005.1. NCBI lineage: Eukaryota > Metazoa > Chordata > Mammalia > Artiodactyla > Cervidae > Cervus > Cervus elaphus. Next base: position 9,819,654 of record NC_057820.1, on the reverse strand, counting down.
TGAGTATGTCTTGAGTATGTCTTGTTTCTGATGAGATTAATATTTGCATGGATAGACTGAGTAAAACAGACTGATCTCCTCTATATGGATGACCTTTATCCACTGAAGGACTTTTATCCACTGAAGGACCTTTGTCCACTGAAGGACTGAAGAGAACAAAACAGAGTCACTCTTTGTCTGACTGTCTTTGAGCTAGGATATCAATCTTTTCCTGTCTTTGGGCTCTGAGTCAGACTGAAACTTACGCTATTCATCCCGAGTCTCAGATCTTCAGTTTGGACTGAAACTGTATCAGTGGCTCTTCTTGGTCTCCAACTCGCCTACTGTAGTTAAGATTTCTCATCTTAACTAATTTCAGATAGATAGATAGATAGCTATAATAGATACATAGAGATAGATAGACATAGATAGATATAACTCCTCTTGGTTTTGCTTCTCTGGAAAATCAAGACTAATAAGCACAGAAACACATAATGTGTATGTGAAGACTGAGATGGCAGCAGCAGTTTGGAGGTATGAGGCCACATAGCAACGGATGGTGGCACAGTCACAATCTGGAACATTAAGGAGGCGTTATCACTGAGCACCTCTGGAGGGAGTGTGGCTCTGCTGATATCTTGAGTTCAGACTTCTGGTCTCCAAAATAGCAAGAGAATAAATAACTGTTGCTGTAAGCCATTCAGTTTCTGGTCATTTGTTATGGCAACCACAGAAAACTAACACACTTTGTCTGAAGTTACATAACCATCTGTGAAAATTTCTAGTTTTCAGCCTTAGTCTTCTGGATACCCAAAACCTTGCTCTTGTCATTACATCATGGTACCATTCCAGGTTTAGCTTTTGTAACATCGATTTGTGTGGGGATCATGTAGCTTTCTTTGAGAGAAACAGCATGTACAAAATATTTTACCCTCCCCAACATGTTTACACATTCATTGAGTTTTATTATGTATTGATTTATCTTTTATTGAATTATAGTTGATTTACAATGCTAGTTTTAGGTATAGGTATACTACATAGTGACTCAATATATCTGTAGATTATACTCCATTTAGAGTTACTATAAATATTATTTATATTTCATGTGCTATACATTGCATCCTCAAATCTTATTTATTTAATATCTAGCAGTTTGTTGGCTTACGTGTGCTGAGCAGTGTGAGTTCCATAAACAAGAGAGGCATGGCCGATGCTCATGGAGTTGCCAATTTAATAATGAGAACAGACCGTAGATAAATGTTCTGATAAACATGTAATTACCAATACAGATATATACCATAGAGTAAGGGAATAAGGCAGGACGAATGGTAGAATATGTGAGACTATGGATGACAAATTTACACCTACACAGAAATTTTTCCTGTATTGTCAAGAATTTTAGATTCACGCTTCAGTTCAGAATTAGCCTTTGAATAAAAGTCAGCTTGACCTCAGAGTCTAAATTGAGATTGGTTTGTGCAGAGGGGGTGCTGGAGGCACAGGTTAGGAGCCATTTATTTTTTATTTTATAGCAGACTAGAAAAAGGCAAGTCAAATAGCCCACCCTTAAAACATCCAGGCATTTCCAGCTGTGAGTTATTTAAATGTGCATGAGAGCAGCTTAACGGCATTTCAGCGGACAGTGTTTCAGGGTGAGAATTTGATATAAGGGAAACCAGAAACACACACTGTCAGAGGCCCTAAGATGCCCTTGGGCTATCCCTGGGGTAGGCAAGGTCTCTCACTGCTTTCAGATCTACCTTCTTCTTGGCTGCCAGAGTGATCTTCCTAAAGCAGAAATGTCACCAGATTTCACCACTGATTAAAATTTCTTTGTCCACCCACTGCCTCTAAGAGAGAGTGTAAGTCCTTTGCCTGACTCAGAAGGACCTTTGTGAGCCTGTTTTCCTTTTTTCTCTAGTTTCATCTCCTGTAGCCTCCCGTATCATCATCTTCCCTCCAGCAAAGCCAGGGTGTGAATAATCACCCCTCCTAAGTCTCTCCCCACATACACACATCAATTGGTTTCAAGTTTCCTTGTTTTCCTCATATCCTCTCCACTATTTCTGGCTCATTTGTCATTCCCAACATTTACTTCTATCATACCCAGTTTCATTATAATTATTTTCTCTGCTCACACCACAAGATACTCAAGATTTGACTTCATATCTTATCAACTGCTTTTGATAGAAGTGGGGGAAGCAGAAGTGTGTGACTGCTGGGATTTGGACTTAAGATGCATCAAGCCAAGAGCCCCAGCTAACTGCCAGATACTTATGGGGCCACCTTGGAGCATTCACTGGAATTCAAGCTCCCAGGGGAGTGCCGCTACAAGAGTGACCCCGGGAACATCAGCCGGGGAACTGACCCTCTGAACTCAGCCTGAACTGCTGAGCCACAGAACTCAGAAGGAACAAAATCACCATTACTTTAAGCTACTAAATTTGGGTCAGTTAATTATGTAGCAGTAATTAAGTGGCACAGGACTCTAGGTAATTCAAGCAAAACGTATTCATTAAAGGACTAGGAAGTTTGTAGGAATCTCCAGGAGGAGCAGAAAAACAGTGGTGGGTATGACCCCAACAGGAAAATGAAGCCAGAGAAAAAGTCCATCATCTTGGAGGACTGAGGTGGCACAAGCTGTGGTCATCACCTACTATTTGCCACTGACCACATTTGGAACAGGCAGTGCTAGTGGTCAAGAACCCATCTGCCAATGCAGGAGGCGTAGAGATGTGAGTTCCATCTCTGGGTTGGGAAGATCCCCTGGAGGAGGGCATGGCAACCCACTCCAGTATTCTTGCCTGGAGAATCCCATGGACAGAGGAGCCTGGCGGGCTGCAGTCCATAGAATCACAAAGACTTGGACGCAATTGAAGGGACTTAGCATGCACTCCTGTGAAGAGTTATAGTTACAACTGCCCCTCCGACACTCTGGCCAAAGGAACAACCTTCCGGTTAGTGGAGACTGCTTCATGGTCCTTTCTTCCTCTTCATTCCCTTGCATGAGTCATCTGATTGGCTAAATCTACATCACAGTCTGGCACCCTCACAGCAAAGGGATCTTAGAAACCCAGGAGTTGTTATTGTTATTATTATTTTTGTTTTGGTTGGCAGTAGTTTCTACTTCTTATTGTAAAACACATCCAAATATCAAAAGGAATTTGTGAAGACTCAACAAGCAAAAAAGATTAAAAAAAAAAAAAAAGATGGTTATTTATCAAATCCATCTTTATGCTTACTTAGTATGTGGGCTTCAGACTAACTGCACTAGGTTAGAAGACTTCAGAATTTTGGATGCTCTACCATTATAGCTGCACTTTGGTATGTGATTCCCATTCCTGGATCTGCTGGCCATGTTTTTTGTGTTACTGCCTTCCTGATCTCTGGCAAACTCTGAAAGCCAAAGATACAATAGTTCAACCTGTCTCATTAGGACCAAAAAGTTTACCCTGCATCAACATGATGACTAATAAAATGCCAACATCTGTACATTTATCTGGGATCATACGAGCAGTGTGTTATTTTACTTCGAAGTGGAGCGACACCCTGAGTGTTCATTGGAAGGACTGATGTTGAAGCTGAAACTCCAATACCTTGGCCACCTGATGCAAAGAGCTGACTCACTTGAAAAGACCCTGATTCTGGGAAAGATTGAAGGCAGGAGGAGAAGGGGACAACAGAGGACGAGATGGTTGAATGACATCACCAACTCAATGGACATGAGTTTGGATAAACTCTGGGAGTTGGTGATGGACAGGGAAGCCTGGCATGCTGCAGTACATGGGGTCACAAAGAGTCGGACACAACTGAGTGACTGAACTGAATTGAACTTAAAGTTTCTCAGTCGTGTCCGACTTTGCGACCTGATGGACTATACATTCCTTGAAATTCTCCAGGCCCCAGTACTGGAGTAGGCAGCCTTTCCCTTCTCCAGGGGATATTCCCAACCCAGGGATCGAACCCAAGTCCCCTACATTGCAGGTCTATTTTTTACCAAGTGAGCCATAGGGAAGTTTACTTTGAGGGGCAGTATTTCACAATGATGACTCTCAGACTCTCTAAAACAAGCATCCTGAGGTTTGAATACCAGCTCTTCTCACAGTGCTGTTTGACCTGGGGTGCATTACTTAATCTCTCTGGGCTCTGTTTGCTTTTCATTTGTGAATATAGGCTAGCATTAACATCTAATAACATGTTTAATTATATTATCTACATACATAATTACAGTTTACATTACAAATTACATCATAAATTTACATTGAAAATTACATAAATACATACATTATTTATAAACACAAACACATATCTGAAACAGCATCATATATGCCTTGTAAATGCCATGAAAATATTAACCATCAGTTATCCTCATTATTCTCAGTTATTATCAGCCATGAATTTTTAAATTCCTTAGTTTTGAGAAATGAGAAAATTAGTAGAGAATACTGATGCATCTATGACTCTGTAAACAAATTGTTTATGTTGAATCAGTAGGTCTGGCTAGTGTGAGCTTTGTGACCAGTTCCCCTCCACATAAAACATACTTTGCTTATAAGAAATCTAATAAGACAAGTAAGTCATGTACTATTGTTATTTGTCTAGACCACGATAATCTCTCAGTATATTATCATTAGTGTTTATAGTCATATGCATGCACATAGTCTTTTCTTTATCTATAGGGGGTACAAATCGCCAGATCCAATAAGAAAGATATGCTGTGGCTGCTTGCTTGATCAATCATGTCTGACTCTTTGTGACCCCATGGACTGTAGCCCACCAGGCTCTGCTCTCCATGGGATTCTCCAGGCAAAAATGTTGGAGTAGGTTGCCATGCCCTCCTCCAGGGGATCCTCCCAACTCAGGGATCGAACCCAGGTTCCCTGCATTGCGGACAGATTCTTTACCCTCTGAGCCACTAGGGGAGGCCATATGATGCATCATTTGAAATTAAAGTGAAAGTGTTAGCTGCTCAATCATGTCTGACTCTTTGTGACCCCATGGACTGTAGCCCTCCAGGCTTCTCTGTTCATGAGATTCTCCAAGCGAGAATCCTGGAGTGGGTTGTCATTTCCTTCTTCAGGGGATCTTCCCCAACCAGGGATTGAACCCAACTCTCCTGAAATTTAGACAGATTCTTTACCACTGGGCCACCAGGGAAGCCCCTGTATCACTTACTCAGCTACAATTCTGTAAAGTAGTCAGGGCTTTAACATACATAAACCCATTACACAGATGAGAAAACTGCAACTCAGAAAGTTGAAATGACTTTTGAAAGGTCATACACAATGATAATTGTGGTTTTGGTATTATAAAGTAGCTGCTACTTTTACTCTAACATTTATACCCCTTTGTACTCACCAACCTGACTACAATAAACTTGTCTTTTCTGCAATTTTCTACAAAAATTTTAAAATCTTATGTCCAGTGACTATACACAACAGCTGTTGAATTGCAATCTCTTTTTACAATGTTTGGAACTCAGATGGCATGTGATCTGATCCTAGTAAGACTCTGGAACAAGCAGCTGAAGGACATGTATATGACGGTATCCCAATGCCAAGATGTTTAAGAGCTGGAATAAGTCTTACACCAATGGTCGTCACACTTTATGGTGTGTCAGAATCACCTGGATGGCCTGTTAAACATATATTCTGGGTCTCCACCTCATGAGATTCTGGTTCAGTAAGACTGGATTAATACCAGAGAATCCGTACTTCTCTCAGGTTCCCGTATGACACCACTTCTGCAGGTTCAGGGGCTACACCGTAAGAAGCAGTAGCTTATAAACATCTAAACTAGCTCAGTCATTTCACAAATAAGGCAAAGGGTTGAGAACTGGGACGGACTGTGAAGTTTATCAGGGAAATGAACTTTGAAGGAGGAATTTGTTTGCAGGCAGCTTGTTGAAAAGTGTTGTCACAAACACCAGTATTGAGGAGGTAAAAATAAGGGGACAAAACATGGAGAAGCTGAACTGTAATGACATGGCAATCAGGTCTTAGCTCAGCCTGGGGAGGGTTCTGGAACAGATTTGGACCTGCAACATAATCTTCAATTGAGGCAAAAGAGTTCCTCTTTGCACAGCTCCTCCCTTCTCTCACATTGACTGGTCTTTGGGTGTCCTCTGCTTGCCCCACTCATCCTTCCCATCACCAGTGTTGGACTCCAGGCACCCGGAAGAATGGGTCCCTGAGTCCCAAAGCTCTGCTGTCTTTTTCCCGCAGGATACTAGGAAGAACACAGGTGCTAGAGTTGGTAGTTCAGACAGGTTGCCTTGTTTGTCTGTATGGTTGTTCAGTCACTAAGCTATATCTGACCCTTTGTGACCCCCATGGACTACAGTATGCCAGGCTTCCCTGTCCTCACTATCTCCCAGAGTTTTCCCAGACTCGTGTCCATTGAGTTAGTGATGCCATCCAACCATCTCATCTTCTGTTGCCCCCTTCTCCTCCTGCCCTCACTCTTTCCCAGTGCAGTCTGTGTGTTGTCTGTGTGTTAGCTGTTTGATTTGAACTTTGAACACTACATCTCTAAACATGATAAGAAACAAAAAAAAATTTAGATTTCTCTATACTTGAGTTTGAATTCTCTCTCTACCATATAAAAGCCTTGTGGCATCGATTCGCTTAATGTTTCTCTCAGGCCTGTTTCCTGATTTGCCAATAGTCGGTAATAATAGGGATCACGTGCCCTTTCATTTTATTTTGTTGTTGTTCAGTCACCAAGTCGTGTGACCCCATGGACTACAGCATGCCAGGCTTCTCTTCATTTTATTTACTTTCTTATTTATTTATTTGGCTCCGTGGCTTGTGAGATCTTAGTGCCACAACCAGGGATTGAACCTCAGCCCTTGCCATGGAAAGCGCTGAGTCTTAACCGCTGGACCACCAGGGAATTTCCTATTTACCCTTTTAAAAGGGAGCAGGCTTTAACAAGTGTTTGGTAAGCAAAGGTGATCTGTAAATGGCCATATTAATTCTTTAATCATTATCTCTTGCTATGTAACTAATCATCTCAACTTTACTGGTTCCAGAGGTGAACATTTATTACTTAGCAGTTTCTAGATATTGAGAAACCTAGAGAAGGTAAACTGATGATTTTTGACTCAGGGTGTCTCATGTGGTTGCAGCCAAGATGTTTGCCTGGTTTCCAGTCATCTGAAGACTGAACTGGCTGGAGGTCCCATACCCAAGAGGGCCCACTCACATGTCTGCTGGTAGGAGGTCTCAGTTCTCACCATATGAACAACAGTGCTGTTCAAGTGTCCTCACGGCGTGGTGCCTGGCTTTCCCTGGTGAGACTGACCCAAGAGAGCAAGAAAAAAGGCATGTATTTTTATGTCCTATCCTCAGAAACCATGCTCCCTAATTTCCACAATACCTTATTCACCACCCAGGTCAGCCTTACTCAGTGCAGGAGGTCACTAAGAAGAGGTAAGAATCACTATGGACTACTTTGAAGATTGGCTGCCAATAGCCCTTAATGCAGGTCTGCTTTAGTGGCTTGAGGACAGAGACATCTCTTTCTGCCTAAGAAGATTTGTCACTTCCTCAAGATGATCTGTTTCTTTTTTTAATGTTTTGATGTGGGCCATTTTTAATGTCTCTATTGACTTTGTTGCAGCATTGCTTCTATTTTACATTTTGGTTTTTTGGCTGAAAGATATGTGGGATCTTAGCTCTCCGACCAGGGATTGAACCGCACCCCCTGAGTTGTAAGGTGAAGGCTTAGCCATTGGACCACCAGAGACGTTTCAAGATCATCTATCTCTTAATTGGAAGCAAAGGGTCTTAAAGGGTCTAGTTATTATCACCCAAGGAGAAACTAAACTGATAGGAATTACTGACTGTCAAGGGTTCTGCCTCATACTGAATACAAATATCATATCACTTATATGTGGAATCTAAAAAAAAAAAAGGCACACATGAACTTATTTAAAAAATAGGAATAGAGTTATAGATATAGAAAACAAACATGGTTACCAAGGTGTAAGATGGGAGGGATACATTGGATATATATTATATACAATATAATATATATATTACCATATATAAAGCAGATAATAAGGACTTACTACATAGTACAGGGAACTCTACTCAATATTCTGTATTGATTTATATGAGAAGATAATCTAAAAATGGGTGAATAAGTGTACAAATGATTCACTTTTCTATACACCTAAAACTAACACATCATTGTAAATCAACTATCCTCCAATAAAAAGTAATAAAAAAAAGCATAAAATTTGAATTGTTGAAGAGAATATCAATTCAGATCAAACCTGCTGTGCTGTTTGAGGTTTAAGTGAAAAAGTAAGACTTTTTCCTTTCTTCTATTTTTACTGCTTTATTTCTTTGGCTGAATCCAGGTCATATGTATTTTTAGATATGTTTACCAGATGAAAAACTATTATCAGAGGAAAAGAGACCTCATAGAGATTTAATTTTACCTACTGGAAAGTTAGTAAAGAAAGTTTTTCCAACAAAAATCTGTGATAGTATCAATATTTAATATCATCTCTTGTTAAATTCACCTGCTCAGTCTTTGCCTTTGCACTAAAGAGTGGCCCTTAATTTATGGCAAAGAGTGCATCTGAGTTTTCAGAAGGGACATAATTTCAGAAAGAGGAAAAATATTCTGTATATAAAAAGAAATCTATTTATCTCATTAATCTTTTTTATTAAGAGTTTCTCCCTACTAAAATGAACAGCCTGTTATGTGAGAAAAGGCTAAACATCTAAATCTTGCTTTAATGGTGATAAAACGTATTATTCATATTAACAACCCCAAGGTTATTTTTATGTGCATATAATGGTTGTGCTGATCTGCTTTCAGGACATAATAATCCAGATTTTCCGCTCAGCAAGGCATCTTATTCATTTAAATTTACTGCATACATTTAGAAATATATATCAGCAGTGAATACAACCTAAATTGCCAGGTACAATACTGCAAACAAGAGCCTAGATTAGAAGGAAGACTAAATATAAAGTTGGCTGTAATAAAAGTGCTCGCCTGACATAGCTGGAACAGAAGGAAGAGCCCCACACTCAAGTCAGAAGACTTGGGTTCTCTTTTCCCCCTTCCTTTCAACAATTGTGAGACTGTGACCTTGGGAAAATATTTGACCTTGACAACTCCCTGACTCCTTCACTCAAAGTAGATCTGTTAGGCCTACTAAACTCACCTGAATTATCCATGGAAGTTAAATTCTTCTGATGGAGATAAATACATGAACAACTTATTTTATTCCAGTCTTCCCAAGTGGCACAGTGGAAAACAATCCATCTGCCAATGCAAGAGATGCAAAATATATGGGTTTGATCCCTGGGTCAAGAAGACCTTTGGAGTAGGAAGTGGCACCCAACTCCAATATTCTTCCCTGGAGAATCCCATGGACAGAGGAGCCTGGTGGGCTATAGTCCAGGGAGTCACAAAGAGTCAGACATGACTTATTTTATTTGTGAAGTGAGTAATGTATTCACAAAGTTGACAATTTATTCACTGATGTCAGGTGTCATTTGGCTATTACTGGGATCTGAGAATACAGGACTACTAGACAGGATGTGCTGCTATTCTTCTGGCAGATACAATAGAGTGTAGAAATTAGAGAAATAATTCAGATTATGATGAATGTCATGACTCATGAAGCATGTCATCCGTGGAGGCCCATATAGAGCTTTAGGGGGATCTGACCATATTCAGGAGGACCAGAGAAGGTCCAGGATCTGTCCACAAAGAACAGCAAGAGAACTCAGCAGTAAATGGTACCTACCCTGAGTACTGCTTGGCCTACAAAGTAAAGCCTTATCCGACTGGGAAAAAATAGTTTTACCAACACACCTAGATGTTCAAAGTTTCTCAGATATAAATGGTGGGAAAAGGACCCAAGATAGAACATCTAATAGGCACCTTTGGATAAATAAGAATGATGGGTGCTGTGACTGAACCTGTAATTTATCAAGACAGCAGAGAGATGCAGAGACATCACTTTGCTGACAAATGTCTGTATAGTCAAAGCTATGGTTTTTCCAGTAGTCATGTATGGATATGAGAGTTGAACAATAAAGAAGGCTGAGCGCTGATGAATTGATGCTTTTGAACTGCAGTGTTGGAGAAGATTCTTGAGAGTGCCTTGGGCAGCAAGGAGATAAAATCAGTCCATCCTAAAGGAAATCAGTCCTGAATATTCATCGGAAGGACTGATGCTGAAGCTGAAGCTCCAAAACTTTGGCCACCTGATGTGAAGAGTCGATTCATTGAAAAATACCCCTATACTCAGAAAAGATTGAAAGCAAAAGGAAAAGAGGGTGGCAGAGTATGAGATGGCTATATGGCCTCACCAACTCAATGGATATGAATTTGAGCAAACTCTGGGAGATAGTGGAGGACAGAGGGACCTGGTGTGCTGCAGTACATAGGGTCACAAAGAGTCAGACATGACTTGGTGACTAAACAACAGTAGCAATGGTAGCATAGGGATGTGTTACAGGAGATCTAGGAAGAGATAAAGCACCCCTAAATACAACCTCTGAGGCTTCCCAAGTAGCAAAGTGGTAAAGTATCCGTCTGCCAAGTAGGAGATGCGGGTTCAACCCCTGGATCAAGAAAACCCCTTGGAGAAGGAAATGGCCACCCACTCCAGTATTCTTGCCTGGGAGATCCCATGGACAGAGTAGCCTGGAGGACTACAGCCAATGGGTTCACAAAGACTTGGACACAACTGAGTGACTGAGCATGCACGTCCATGAAAGTGAAAGTAGGTGAATGTGAAAGTCGCTCTGTGGTGTCAAACTCTTTGCAACCCCATAGGTTATACGGTTCGTGAAATTCTCCAGGCCAGAAAACTGGAGTGGGTAGCCTTTCCCTTCTCTGGGGGATATTCCCCACCCAGAGATCAAACCCAGGTTTCCCACATTGCAGGTGGATTCTTTACCAGCTGAAGCACAAGGGAAGACCAAGAACACTGGAGTGGGTAGCCTATCCCTTCTCCAGCGGATCTTCCTGACCCAGGAATCGAATGAGGGTCTCCTGCATTGCAGGCTGATTCTTTACCAGCTGAGCTATCACGGAAGCCCATATACACACCCATAGGACCTAAGAAAGGACTGAGGCAAATGTTCCTGGTGCCGTCCATGGTCTGCATTTCTGACGGTGCTCTGCTTAAACCTTTAGCTTTGACACTGAAGGTGGCTACTTCCAAAGCAGGCAGTTCAGCGCCAACTCTGTATTTGTCAATTGCTCTACTTCTTGTTTTCTAACAGGTAAAACCGGGCCAATGTCACTGTTTAAACACAGCATCTTCTCTTCATCCCCAGTGCCAAAGTTGTTCACTGCCCATAAGGACTCAACTATAATAAACAGTCTCCCAACTAAGCATGCTTTGCTAATATGCCTGCTAGCAGACGGCATACTGTAACAATGAGTATTGCAACAAGTCTTTCTTGCATGCACATGATATACAAAGTTTCTGAAGTGCGATATTCCATTTAAATTCTAAATAGCAGAGCTATTACCAATTCTATTATATATATATAAACATATATATTATATATTTATATAATTTATATAATTTATAAATATGTATAATTATATATAAACATATATATTATATATAATTATATATATTTTATTTTTATATATTTATATATTAATATATATATTTTATATTATATATGTATTTATATATTAATATTATATATAAAATATAAATATATATAATTATATAATTTATAAAATAGTAATAATATATAATATAAATAAATATAGATATAAAATAATAATAATTATATAAAATAATATATTATTAGTATATAATAAATATAAATAATATATATAAATATAAAAAAGAAACAAAGGTGTCTGTCTGAGATAGTGGGGTCATGCTTTGAATACATATCTGTGGTGTATTTTATATAATGCCGGTATCTTTTAAAGTTGGTTATTTATTTATTTTGGCTGTGCCCTGTGGCATGTGGGATCTTAGTTCCCTGCTCAGAGATCGAACCCATACCCCGTGAAGTGGAAATATGGTGTCTTTACCACTGGACCACCAAGAAAGTTCCTCTGTTGGTTTTCATATTGTCCATATTTTAGATGAAGATCATGGAGGGTTTCAATTTTCTCCCAAATGTATTCATTTGTTTTTAGATATTATAATTGCCAGGGAGTTATGGCAACCCACTCCAGTATTCTTGAAGAGAATCCCTTCAACAAAGGAGCCTGGCAGGCTACATTCCATATGGTCACAAAGAAGTGAACGTGGCTGAAGCTACTTAGCATGCCCGCATGCATTATAATCGAGTTAAGGTTGTTAAGGTTTTAAGATTGTTACATACCAGCTGATGACCGTGGAAAGTCATTTCTTTCAGAAATGACCTCAGTTTATTCATTAAATGGTGAAAATAACACCAACTTCCATAAAAGTTCTAAGGATTAAATAATAAAAGTACGTATAAAATGTCTGACATGGTGTTTCCCAGGTGGCTCAGTGGTGAAGAATTTGTCTGCCAATGCAGAAGGTGGCAGAGATGCTGGTTTGACTCCAGCATTGGGAAGATTCCCTGGAGAAGGAAATGGAAACCTACTCCAGTATTCTTGCCTGGGAAATCTCATGGATAGAGGGGCCTAGTGAGCTAATGTCATGGGGTCCCAAAGAATCAAACACAACTCAGCATGAACACACACACAAAAGCAAAATTGCTGAGATCTTGGAACCGGCAATGAGTAGAGCCTGGATTCTAAAGCTGGTCCATTGACCCAAGATTAGGCTCGTTAACAACTCAGTTACCCTTTCTGATAATTTTTGCCTCATCTATACAAAAGAGTATTCTGCCAACCATCCTGCATCATGCACATGTGTGTCTGCTCAGTCACGTCAGACATGCCTGACTCTTTCCCACCCAATGGACTATAGCCTACCAGACTCCTCTGTCCATGGGATTCCCCAGCAAGAATACTGGTGTGGGTTCCCATTCCCTTCTCCAGGGTATCTTCCTGACCCAGGGATCGAACTGGCATCTACTGCGTCTCCTGAATTGCAGGCAGATTCTTTACCCAATAAGCCACCTGGGAAGCCCATCATGCATGTGTTCAGTTCAGTTCAGTTCAGTTCAGTTCAGTTCAGTTTCTCAGTCATGTCCGACTCTTTGCGACCCCACGAATCTCAGCACGCCAGGCCTCCCTGTCCATCACCAACTCCAGGAGTTTACTCAAACCCATGTCCATTGAGTAGGTGATGCCATCCAGTCATCTCATCCTCTGTCGTCTCCTTCTCCTCCTGCTCTCAATCCTTCCCAACATTAGGATCTTTTCCAATGAGTCAACTCTTCACATCAGGTGGCCAAAGTATTGGAGTATCAGCTTCAACATCAGTCCTTCCAATGAACACCCAGGACTGATCTCCTTTAGAATGGACTGGTTGGATCTTCTTGCAGTCTAGGGACTCTCAAGAGTCTTCTCCAACACCACGGTTCAAAAGCATTAATTCTTCTGTGCTCAGCTTTCTTTATAGTTCAACTCTCACATCCATACATGACTACTGGAAAAACCACAGCCTTGACTAGACGGACCTCTGTTGACAAAGTAATGTCTCTGCTTTTAAATATGCTAAATTGGTCATAACTTTCGTTCCAAGGAGCAAGCATCTTTTAATTTCATGGCTGCAGTCACCATCTGCAGTGATTTTGGAGCCCCTAAAAATAAAGTCTGACACTGTTTCCCCATCTATTTGCCATGAAGTGATGGGACCAGATGCCATGATCTTAGTTTTCTGAATGTTGAGCTTTAAGCCAACTTTTTCACTCTTCTCCTTCACTTTCATTAAGAGGCTTTTTAGTTCCTCTTCACTTTCTGCTATAAGGGTGGTGTCATCTGCATATCTGAGGTTATTGATATTTCTCCTGGCAATCTTGATTCCATCTTGTGCTTCTTCCAGCCCAGCGTTTCTCATGATGTACTCTGCATATAAATTAAATAAGCAGGGTGACAATATACAGCCTTGATGTACTCTTTTTCCTCTTTGGAACCAGTCTGTTGTTCCATATCCAGTTCTAACTGTTGCTTCCTGACCTGCATATAGGTTTCTCAAGAGGCAGGTCAGGTGGTCTGGTATTCCCATTTCTTTCAGAATTTTTCACAGTTTATTGTGATCCACACAGTCAACGGCTTTGGCATAATTAATAAAGAAGAAATGGATGTTTTTCTGGAACTCTCTTGCTTTATCGATGATCCAGCGGATGTTGGCAATTTGATCTCTGGTCCCTCTGCCTTTTCTAAAACCAGCTTGAACATCTGGAAGTTCATGGCTCACTTATTGCTGAAGCCTGGCTTGGAGAATTTTGAACATTACTTTACTAGCGTGTGAGATGAGTGCAATTGTGCGGTGGTTCCAGCTTTGTTTGGCATTCCCTTTCTTTTGGATTGGAATGAAAACTGACCTTTTCCAGTCCTGTGGCCACTGCTGAGTTGTCTAAATTTGGTGCATATGCAAAAATCATGCATATGAATACTCTCTAAAAGAGTATTTCCTACCCACAAGCATTTGTGAGCATCTACTCTCTACCAAGCACTCTGCTTGGAACTTTGCATACAAAAGAGAATAAGACTAAATATCTATCCAGGGGATCACTCAGTCCAGTGGTGGGAAAATGGGAACAAACAGTTACAACGTTTTGGCTTGTGTCTTTTTAGGTTAAGTGATAGAAATTGCTGTATATCTATGTTAAAACCAGCTGACTATCAGCAATTTCATATGTTTGAAACTGATACATCAGGTATATGCTGTGGTCTGCGGGGCAGACTTGTAAATTTTGACTAATATTTTTGCTATTCTGGCACATATTTCTAGAAAAAAAATCTACAGGAACCACAGAAGTGGGTTTGAGTTAATAAAATGCGGGGAAGGCAAGAATTGTTGAACCTCTTCTAACTTTGAGATGTGTTTGCAAAGTGATTCCTCAAGAATAGGCTTACTTAGCCAATTTTAGACTGCCAGGCTCCTCTGTCCATGGAATTCTATGGGCAAGAGTACTGGAGTGGATTGCCATTTCATTCTCCAGGGGATCTTCCCCACCCCATGATCGAACCCAAGACTGTCATATTGCAGGCAGATTCTTTACCATTCGAGTCATCAGGGAAGCCCACATAGAGAGACAAGAGAACATAAATATGAGGGTGTGTATGTGCATGTGTGAGTGTGTGAGAGAGGAGACAGAAAGAGAGAGACTGATAAGCAGAGAGAAACTGAGGTTACTGTCTGATGAGCTCATGAAGGCAGGGGCTTCCTTGCGATGTTGCTCTCAGCGAGAACTGCATGTCTGTTGATTAATTTACTTTCTATAAAAGAGCTATTTTTGAAAACTGCTTGAGGATTCAAAAGAAATGTAAATGAGTAGTTGGGAAAATGTAAGTGCCAGGGAAAGAAAATATGTGGAAGAACTTATTCTATTTTATGGGTGCTGATATGAATGCCAGGTGCCTCTTTGTAACCAGATAGCCTACTGCCTTAAGGTGTTTTAAATAGCTTTAAAGGGATTTATTTTCACATCAATATGATATTGAGGAAGCTTTATTCATTAAATGCTTTTTCATTCGATATTGAAATCCTTGGGGGTACAATGTATATTCTTACATATGAGCATGTATCATAGAAATTTAGCTGTTTAGGCAGGAAAATAAATGTTTGTGTAAGGAATATAGTGTTTTGTATCTAGAGAAAACTGGGCAGGGAGCCAGGAAACATGGACTTTAGATATTAACAGTAATAAAGGGACAGTAGACAACAGTCAGCAAGCACCCATTACATGATGTGTTGGAAGACATCTTACCCGTTAACTCATGTTAACTCTCTCTAGCAAACACAAACACTAATTTTTCACGTAATAAGGCTCAGATTATGTCTGTATTTCAAGCCCACGGTATAATGCTGAGTCCCTTGTGCATGTGTACATGTTAAGTCGTTTTAGTTGTGTCCGACTCTTTGTGACCTATATGGATTGTACCTGCCAGGCTCCTCTGTCCGTGGGATTCTCCAGGCAAGAATCCTGGAGTGGGTTATCTTGCCTCCTCCAGGGGATCCTCCCTACCCAGGGATTGAACCTGTGTCTCTTCCGTCTCCTGGATTGGTAGGTGAATCTTTACCACTAGTGCCACCTGGGAAGCCCTGAATCCATTGTAGTTTTTCATTAAATATTAGTTCAGTCAATAAGTGAGTGAATGGACAAATGCATGAAATTAAGTCTTAATTTTGGTAGCTCAAAAGCCAATATAGCCTGGGTGAAAAAAAACCAAAACCTGTTAAAAATTCAATACTACTTTAGAAGGAAAAGAATCATCAAGACTAGGATGTATTAGTGAGGTTATAGAACAGAAATGGCCGAGTTGCTTGCATTTTTATTGCTTTATGTTTTGCAAAGCAAGCCAGAAACATCACCCCTCTGAATCCTCCCAAGAACCTTATGAGGCTACAATTTTCTCTTCTTTTCTTCATGAAAACAAAATGCAAAAATTTGCATGACTTTCCCAAAGTCATGCAGTCAGTTTGCAATTATCTAGTTTATTGTAGTACTCTAAAAATACACATTAAGTGATATGCCTAAATCAAAATAAAATCTTTTGTTTTCTTATGTCAAATCAGTTTATTTGTTCATGGTGTTGTTATGGGATTATGAAGGTAGCATTTAACAATTCAAGAAATGTGAGAAGCAAAATAATAAAAAGACTCTATACTTGATTTGCTGGGTGGGAGGGGGAATGAAGAAAATATGGATTTTTTTTATAAATGGTAATCATGAAAATAGGAGTATTTTGGAATGAGATTAATGACTCTCATTTGAGGCTTGTTGAGTCTTAGTTACTGATGGGTTATCTATGTGGAACTGTTGAGCAGGAAAATAGAAATGCAGTCCAGGAGATCTGGAGAAGGCTCAGGGCTGAAAAAAATATTATTTGATTCTAATCATCACAATGACAACATAAGTGATTCTGCAACAATTGCATGAGATTTCCAAGGGAGAATATATAGAAGAAGAAAATTTGATAATGTTATTGCATTTAACACCTGCTACTATTATCTATTGGGGCTTCCCTGGAGGCTCAGATGGTAAAGAATCCGCCTGCAATGCTGGAGACCTGGGTTTGATCCCTGTGTTTGGAAGATTCCCTGGAGAAGGGAATGGTATCCCACTCAGTATTCTTGTCTAGAGAATTCCATGGACAGAAGAGCCTGATGGACTACAGTCCAAAGGATTGCAAAGAATCGCACAGGACTGAGCAACTAACACACACTATTATCTACTGTTTACACTCAGAACATTAATGTCAGGAAAAGATTGAAATTGACTGTGTCACACTGTTAAATCTTAGTATGAGTATGTGTTTATGCATGCATGTGTGTACATGTGTGTGTAACACCAAGAAAGAATGTCACATTCAGTCTAAGTGGCATTGTATTACACCTGCAGTGTTTCCCCTAGGAAGCTGAAATATGGCTTCACCAAAACCCTGAGATAAAAGGCAGCCCACTAAATTTCATTCCAAGCTTTAAAAGTTGTCTCCTCTAGTGATAAAGTATACTTCAGACATCTAAGATAACAGTGATAATCTGCACTAAGTTTTTCAGAAAAACTCTCAACAAAAGCTCATGGAGCAATAGACAACTCAGAGGATTTACAATTTGCTGGCCTCTTGCTGTGCTAACCCATCACCCTAATTCGCCCTTCGGTTGATTTATATAGAATTGCTCTTTTTCATTCCTCACCCTGTCCTTTTACACAACACTAAATCCCCTGTGGACACATATTGCTACAAGAAATACCTGAAGAGAAAGAATCATTGCCTCACAATGAAGTGTTGGATGGTTACTTACAAGGGTCTATTCTAAACATTTCTTTGCATCTAGAGGTCATTTGCTCTACTGGTGGGCTGACTCATGCTCTCTGGTGTTTTGGAAACTGTTCAGTTTTTCTCTATTAGGAGGAAGCTAACTTGATCAAGTGGAATGGTAAGAAGGGTGGGCAGAAATGACCTGGTCCATTTCTGCCCTCATAGAGCATGAAAGTGAAGAGCAAATGAGAAAATGTGGGTTACCAAAAAGAGTACAAGTATTACCCAGTATTGTCGTTGGTGTTGTTCAGTCACTAAGTCTTGTCTGACTCCTTGCAACTCCATGCATGTGAGGATTCCCTGTCCTCCACTTTCTCCTGGAGTTTGATCAAACTCATGTCCATTGAGTTGGCAATGCCATTCAACCATCTCATCCTCCGTTGCCCCCTTCTGCTTTTGCCTTCAATTTTCCCATCATGAGGATCTTTTCCAATGAGTTGACTCATCAGGTGACCAAAGTATTAGAGCTTCAGCTTCAGCATCAATCCTTCCAATGAATTTTCAGGATTAATTTCCTTTAGGATTGACTGGTTTGATCTCCTTGCAGTCCAAGGGACTATAAAGAGTTTCCAGCACCACAATTTAAAAGCATCAATTCTGTGGTGCTCAGCTTTCTTTACAGTCCAACTCTCACAACCATACATGACTACTGGAATAAACATAGCTTTGGCTATAAGGACTTTTGTTGGCAAAGTGATTTCTCTGATCTTTAATACACTTTTTAGGTATTTCAGACCACCTGACCTGCCTCTTGAGAAATCTGTATGCAGGTCAGGAAGCAACAGTTAGAACTGGACATGAAACAACAGACTGGTTCCAAATAGGAAAAGGAATATGTCAAGGCTATATATTGTCACCCTGCTTATTTAGCTTATATGCAGAGTACATCATGAGAAATGCTGGTCTGGATGAAGCACAGGCTGGAATCAAGATTACCAGGAGAAATATTAATAACCTCAGATATGCATATGACACCACCCTTATGGCAGAAGGTGAAGAAGAACTAAAGAGCCTCTTGATGAAACTGAAGGAGAAGAGTGAAAAAGTTGGCTTAAAGCTCAACATTCAGAAAACTAAGATCATGGCATTGGGTGCCATCACTTCATGGCAAATAGATGGGGAAATAGTGGAAACAGTGGCTGACTTTATTTTTAGGGGCTCCAAAATCACTGCAGATGGTGATTGCAGCCATGAAATTAAAAGACACTTACTCCTTGGAAGGAAAGTTATGACCAACCTAGTCAGCATAATGAAAAGCAGAGACATTACTTTGCCAACAAAGGTCCGTCTAGTCAAGGCTATGATTTTTCCCAGTAGTCATGTATGGATGTGAGAGTTGGACTATAAAGAAAGATGAGTGCCGAAGAATTGATGCTTGTGAACTGTGGTTATGGAGAAGACTCTTGAGAGTCCTTTGGACTGCAAGGAGATCCAACCAGTCCATCCTAAAGGAAATCAGTCTTGACTGTTCATTGGAAGGTCTGATGTTGAAGCTGAAACTCCAATTCTTTGTCCACCTGATGCAAACAGCTAACTTATTTCAAAAGACCCTGATGCTGGGAAAGATTGCAGGCAAGAGGAGAAGGGGATGACAGAGGATGAGATGGTTGGATGGCATCACCAACTCAGTGGACATGAGTTTAAGTAAGCTCTGGGAGTTGGTGATGGACAGGGAGGCCTGGCGTGCTGCAGTCCAGGGGGTCGCAAAGAGTCGGAGACGACTGAGCGACTGAACTGAACTGAAGTTTACCATATCTTTTCTTCCAAGGAGCAAGTGTCTTTTAATTTTGTGGCTGCATTCACTGTCCCAGTAGTGTAAGCTAATGGAAACTTCATATCCTATGGAACCCTAGCTCTAGATGACACATACCTGCAAAAACTGTTCTATATTTTAAAAAATATGAAAACACTGATGATTGCACTTCCTTTGAAGCAATTCAAAGCACATTGGCATATAAATATTTCAGTAAATCCTATTGTAATATAATATATAGACTTCATGTAATCCAGTGACCCCCAAATCTATTTGACCATAGGATCTATTCCTATCTTCTCACTTATTAAGATATGACATTTCTGGTTTGCAACAAGCCACAGTTCGAAAAACCTCACTGGGTTGTAGAATCTAAGCCTTTTCAGGGCAGATATTATATAGTATAGGTTCCATCTTGCATATAGTACTTTGTAGAGTATAGAGACTTTCAACAATTTACAATGATCGGAAAATGATGAGCTTTATAGATTGACTAATTGTGCTTTAATATAAGTCATTAATAGTAACTATTTATAATTTAGCATTTAATGGAGGCTGTCTCTAACAAGAGGCTCTTAAAATTTCCTCAAATTTAGCAATCACCTCAATAGGTTGTAGGAATCAGAAAAGTTAGCCCAGAAAATTATATCATGGAGATAGTTGGTGTTGTGCATCAGAGCTGAATTGAAGATGGGACATATGTAGTCTAAAAAAAAAAAAAACAAAACCGAAAACCAAGGTTGATGATTATAAAGAATAGTAGCTCGCAGCAGCCAGTTATGATTTGAAATTAATTCAGAAACATTCTGTCTGTATTTTGTGGTTTCCTGGAGGATCCACACATTTTATAAACATTTTTGGTCATGGTCACTACTCCTCAAGAGATATCTTTCATACATATAAAACTCTATACAGTAATGGCGACTGTTTATATAATGTGAGCTCAACACTCTCTTTGTTAAAATACTTAACCTTTTGAACAGTTCTCCTCAGTTTATAAGGGTCATCTGTGGTGTAATGAACATAAGAATTACAAAGTAACAAAGAGAAGGTAATGTACTCTTTGAATGCTAATACACCCAATGGCATTTAAGTCTATAATTTCTTTTGAAATCATTTGGACAAGTGAGTTTTGATAAATAAATGAAAGGTACTTGGGGGTAATGGATTTCAAGGTAGCAAATGATACAATTAAGGTAGCTCTGTCACTTGCCATTATTAACTGCATTCACACAACAATATATTTTCCCCCAAAGAGATTTAAATGCAATTGTATACATACATATGTGGTCTCTGACATTAAAGTCACTGTGCTTCATTAGGTTTTTCTACATCCATTCATCACCTTCCTCTGCTCCTTCTATTTTCACTTAACTTTCTTTTAGGACATACTTATTTTAAATATGTATGACATTAAGAAATGTATACAGGAAATGTCTTAAGGAGATTACCATTTATTGAATATGTTATGCATCTTAGGCACTTTATTTAGTGTTTCATTTTATTCTCACAAAAATCTTATGAAGAGTTTTAAAAGAGGATGATGGCAAATAGATGGGGAAACAGTGGAAACAGTGACTTTATTTTGAGGGGCTCCAAAATCACTGCAGATGGTAACTGCAGCCATGAAATTAAAAGATGCTTACTCCTTGGAAGGAAAGTTATGACCAAACTAAACAGTATATTAAAAAGCAGAGACATTACTTTGTCAACAAAGGTCCATCTAGTCAAGGCTATGGTTTTTCCAGTGGTCATGTATGGATGTGATAATTGGACTATAATGAAAGCTGAGTGCCGAAGAATTGAGCTTTTGAACTGTGGTGTTGGAGAAGACTCTTGAGAGTCCCTTGGACTGCAAGGAGATCCAACCAGTCCGTCCTAAAGGAGATCAACCCTATGTATTCATTGGAAGGACTTATGTTGAAGCTGAAACTCCAATACTCTGGCCACCTGATGCGTAGAACTGACTCATTGGAAAATACCCTGACGCTGGGAAAGATTGAGCGCGGGAGGAGAAGGGAATGACAGAGGATGAGATGGTTGGATGGCATTACCGACTCAATGGACATGAGTTTGGGTAAACTCCGAGACAGGGAGGCCTGGCGTGCTGCAGCTCATGGGGTCCCAAAGAGTCAGACATGACTGAGTGATTTTACTGAACTGAAAA
This sequence comes from Cervus elaphus, assembly GCF_910594005.1. NCBI lineage: Eukaryota > Metazoa > Chordata > Mammalia > Artiodactyla > Cervidae > Cervus > Cervus elaphus. The sequence continues at coordinate 9,797,872 of NC_057820.1, read as the reverse complement.
GAGGATGAATACAGCACAATCTCAAATAGCTAGTACAGAGCAACATTAGGATTGATCATAGATCTGTCTTATTCTTTAATGAGCATATGATGTTTTTTAAACATGGCAAGTTTTTATTTAAGAAAATATTCCTCCTCCATTCTTAATAACAACATCAATTCAGAGAAGTTCAAGTGGAGCTGATCCTAACCCCTTTAATCCAGAGGAACTTTTTCAGCCTCCTGGTGACAGTGTATGGCTCAAGGTAAGTGAAATGAATCTTAGTTCCCTCTTGAACAATTAGGGAAATAATGCCCTTATTTTTCCTGGAGTTACAAGTTAAAAGCTTAAGGTGGGCTTGGAGCTACAGAAAGGATTTCTTAATATGATTCATTAAGAAATGTGTGAAAATAATAGGGATAACTGAATCACTTTGCTATAGCTAGTCAACTATACTGCAATACAAAATATTTTTTTTTAATGTGTGAAAATAAGTCAAAAGCAAACGGAATCTAGAGAAGGAGGTACAATGGAGACTTCATGTCAAGTTTGAAAACAGGAATACAACTCTGCCCAAAACATCCTTAACCTAAATGCTCCCCAATTATATAAGACAACATAGACCTCTTTTGCTTAAACAAATATGAGTATGGGTTTCTTCCCTTGGAAGTAAAGTATCCTGACTACTATCAATGGCTAAGCTAGTCCCCTTTTCTTGCAGCCCACCATCTCTCTTCTATAAATTTCGGTGTTTGGGACAAGTTGCTTAATTCAACATGCATCATTAGAGTCTTACAAAGCAGAGTGAATTGTAGAAGTATCTGTGAGCATTCAGAGGTGATGACTAGCATGAACCCTGGTGTTTGAGAACTTAAAAGTACTTTGTGAAAGACAAACCAATACGGGACCAAATAATAATATAAGGCAGAAAGATTGCAGTAAGTTCTGTACGAATAATTTAATATGCTGTGGGATTCATTCCCAAGTGACTCAGTGGTAAAGAACTGACCTTCAAAGGCAAATGTCTACAGCTGGGCTTCCCTAGTGGCACAGTGATAAAGAATCTGCCTGCCAATGCAGGAGACACAGGAGACTTGAGTTTGATCCCTGGGTTGGGAAGATCCCTTGGAGGAGGAAATGACAACCCACTCCATTATTTTTATCTGGAAAATCCCATGGACAGAGGAGCCTACCACTGAGCCACCTGGGAAATCTAGCCCTTTTAGAAAACATTCTTTAAAATATGGACTACCCAAGGAAAATGCCTTTATATATATATATATATATATCCCACAGAATATTAAATTACTAGTATAAAACTTACTGTACTCTTTCTGCCTTATTTAATTCAAATAGACAAACATTGAAAACTGATATTTCTGACTGATGGGGAAATGTGAATATAAGCAGGCAGGCTTGACACAGTGCAGAGCATGTTAAGAAAATATTTGGTGGATCAATATGAGTGAAATCTAAAAAAATTATGTATATCACCATAAGTGCTTGGGAAAAACAGTTGGTTTTTCCATATACTGTGAATAACTGAGAATATGAAATCAAACAATCTGACTTTTAATCAATTGCATTCATTTAGATAAACTAATACAAGGAAAGAATGTGGAGGTGAAAGATAAAATATGGATGGAAGCAAGATTATATATAATTTTTTAAAAGTTATGATGAGGGTAATGCTACTTCCCTACCTTGAGATTCTCTTTGTGTTGTGCAGACCTCCATCAGTATAGCTCTCCCAGCTCCCATCTGCCTCTAAACTCCTTCAAAGTGGAGATAGAGACTCCTGTGGTTGGTAATTTGAGAATAACTGACTAGGCTAGACACCTCTTATCTTCTTTTTGCAGGCGAAGCAGCCTCAGTGAAAGGACTGTTCATGTCCCACCCTTATCTGGGCTGGTATCCTACCTATGGAGGTGTATCATGTGATATGTTGCTTTTGACTAGAAGAGTGAGTCCAGCTAATTCTGGAGTCTACCGAGCGTAAGTTGACTTTTTTACAAGTGTGTCCACCATAAGCTGTGTTTTCCACCTAGATTTTATTAGTGGAATGATAATGGTGTTCAAAATGATACTGCTGTTGGTATTTTCCATTTATTTGTTATGCTTATTCTGTGGGCAGAGAAACAAGATGCTATTCATTGGGCAACCTAAAGATCCCTATATTGGTGAATAGACCAGGAAAATCAGGAAATGAGATGGGGGGAAATTATGGAACGAGACACCCAAGGAGTAGTTGATTGGGCTTGTGTGCCGTATCTTCTGTCTTAGGACTTCAGTGCATTTTAATCTTGGAGGTTTGTAGAGGCATATGTTAGACTGAGCAGGCTTTTATACTTGTGTGATGGCCTTTTTGAAACTTAGCCAAAATGATTTAGCTGGCTAGAGAGTATTTTGACATTTTGACTTTGGTGGATGACTGCAGCTTTAGGCTGCTTTGTCCAAAGGAAACTGACAAACCTGAATGTGGAGATGGCAGGACGCAGTAAGTTCCCTGGACTTCATCACTGGACCCAGCAGACACAGCTATGTAAGAAATGTTGGCCCAAGCAAAGATGTCAGTGACTCAGAAAAGATGATGTCAGAGGCCTTTCTACTGCAAATAAAAACTGTATTTAGCTTACATGGATAGGCAGTGGTGTCCTCAATAGGATAAGAGGTTAGCAAGATTGAAAGTGAAAGTGTTAGTTTTAGTCACTCAGTCGTGTCTGACTCTTTGCCACCCCATGGACTGTGTAGCTCACCAGGATCCTCTGTCTATGGAATTCTTCAGGCAAGAATACTGGAGTAGGTAGCCATTCCCTTTTCCAGGGCATCTTTCCCACCCAGGGAACGAACCAGGATCTCCCGCATGGCAGGCAGATTCTTTGCCGTCTGAGCCACCAGGGAAGTCCTAGCAAGATTGGGAGGGCCTCTGTAATGCCTTACAGCCTAAAGGCATACAGTACTGGGAAAACTTCTCCCAAGCAACATAGAAAAGACAAAGATACAAACATAAGGTAAGAATCTTTCTATGTATGGACACTGGTGTTTTAAACTTCTAGGTAACTGAGTCTTGGGTTCACAGTTTAGTTCAGTTCAGTCACTCAGTCGTGTCCCACTCTTTGCAACACTGCAGATTGTAGCACACCAGGCCTCCCTGTCCATCACCAAGTCCCAGAGCTTACTCATCCTCATGTCCATTGAATCAGTGATGCCATCCAACCATCTCATCCTCTGCCATCCCCTTCTCCTCCTGCCTTCAATCTTTCCCAGCACCAGTGTCTTTTCAAGTGAGTCAGTTCTTTGCATCAGGTGGCCAAAGTATTGGAGTTTCAGCTTCAACATCAGTCCTTCCAATGAATATCCAGGACTGATCTCCTTTAGGATTGACTGGTTTTGATCTCCTTGCAGTCCAAGGGACTCTCAAAAGTCTTCTCCAGCACCATAGTTCAAAAGCATTAATTCTTCGGCACTCAACTTTCTTTATACAGACATTGGTGTTTTAAACTTCTAGGCACCTGAATCTTGGGTCCACAACAATGAGCTAATAAAGTTATTAGCTTACAGTGTCTAGGCCAGGCTTAGGTAGGCAGTGAATGACAGTTCCATTAAGACTGGAAATGTCTGGACTGATTAAAGTGGCATGTTACATAATTACAAAGAGCTTGTACTCTTTTTAGTGCTGAAATATTTACAAGAAACATGAGACTCAAAGGAGAAAATGGGATGTAAAATATTATGTATGTGTGGACCCCTCCCTAAAAAATAGTTTTCCCGGAGAAACATGGTTAATGAATAGAACCAAAATGAATCACCAGTTAAGATTCATTTCAGCTCAGTTAAAGCATATTTGTTGTGGACTTTGAACAACTGGTATAAACTAACAATATCATTTATAAGGACAAAAGCAAAACAACTTGTTTTGTTTTCTTTCTTCCTATGTCTGTCTTCCTTTATTCAGATACCTCTGAGTTCTGCTGTGATTGACAAAAATTCAACCACGGGGTAAGACTCACTCCAAATACAAGCCTTGCTGTTTTAAATTTCAATCCTTATCAAGGGTAAATGCACAGTCTAGGAACATAATTGTCTCTGGTGACCTTTTTGAGTTGGGTGCTGCATGCGTGCTAAGTCGCTTCAGTCATGTCCAACTCTTCAGGACCCTATGTACTATAGCCCACCAGGCTCCTCTGTCCATGGGGATTCTCTAAGCAAGAATATTGGAGTGGGTTGCCATGCCCTCCTCCCAGAGATCTGTATTCACCTCTAAATTCAGTATATATAGAGCCAATACTCTGATACTCATGGGTGCCTATTTCACCTCTTCAGTTCAGTTCAGTTCAGCCAATCAGTCGTGTCCGACTCTTTGCGACCCCATGAACTGCAGCATGCCAGGCCTCCCTGTCCATCAACAACTCCCGAGTCCATCCAAACCCATGTCCATTGAGTCAGGGATGTCATCCAACCATCTCATCCTCTGTCGTCCCCTTCTCCTCCTACCCCCAATCCCTCCCAGCATCAGGGTCTTTTCCAATGAGTCAGCTCTTCGCATCAGGTGGCCAAAGTATTGGAGTTTCAGCTTCAGCATCAGTCCTTCCAATGAACACCCAGGGCTGATCTCCTTTGGGATAGACTGGTGCAATCTCCTTGCAGTCCAAGGGACTCTCAAGAGTCTTCTCCAACACCACAGTTCAAAAGCATCAGTTCTTCAGTGCTCAGCTTTCTTCACAGTCCAATTCTCACATCCATAAATGACCACTGGAAAAACCATAGCCTTGACTAGATGGACCTTTGTTGACAAAGTAATGTCTCTGCTTTTTAATATGCTGTCTGGGTTGGTCATAACTTTCCTTCCAAAGAGTAAGCGTCTTTTAATTTCATGGCTGCAATCACCATCTGCAGTGATTTTGGAGTCCCCCAAAATAAAGTCAGCCACTGTTTCCACTGTTTCCCCATCTATTTGCCATGAAATGATGAGACCAGATGCCATGATCTTAGTTTCACCTCTTAGGGATTCTTTAAAGTGAGACTCCTGAGACCTTGGTGATAAATTAATACATTTATGGGAGTATTATCCAGGAAGAAGGATCCCAAGTAATAATTGCTAAAGGAACCCCAATAAATCTAGACATTGACAACCCTCTAGCTGAGACTGAGAATAAAAAGTTAAAGTGAATTAATTTTAGACTTTAACTTCTTTACATTTTAAGTTACAATGGCAAGACAATTTGATTTTGGATTTGAATACCTTCCAACTTTAACATCTTTGGACTTAAAGTATAATGAAAAGTAATCTTTAAACTTTAATTTCCCCTTGGAAATTTTACAATTAGAGGCACTTTATATTCAAATTTGGGATATGTCCAATTTTTTTGTCATTTTATTATCTGAGTCATACTATGCATTTTTATTGTTGAGTCTTAATTTAAAAAAAAAAAAAAAAACTCATGCAGAACTGTTCATATTCTGTGTTGAACAGTTTGGCTGGATGCTTCCCTGGTGGCTCAGACGACAAAGAACACACCTGCAGTACACGAGACCCAGATTCGATCCCTGAGTTGGGAAGATCCCCTGGAGAAGGGAATGGCTACCCACTCCAGTATTCTTGCCTGGAGAATCCCATGGACAGAGGAGCCTGGTGGGTCACAGTCCATGGGGTCCCAAAAGCTCAGACACAACTGAGCAACTAACACTTTCACTTTCAAGTTGGAATGAGTTGGACTGTAGCCTACCAAGCTCCTCTGTCCATGGGATTTTCCAGGCAAGAATACTGGAGTGGGCTGCCATTTCCTTCTCCAAGAATGGGAAATAGAAAAAAGAATGACTAAGGAATAAGGAATACAAAGTGACAATGGGATTCATGTAATTAATATCCTGCATAACATAATTCAAGGATTTGGGGGGACAAAGTATAAACTACAGAGCAGGGATTCAGCAAGGGAATCACAAAGGAGCAGTGGGTGCCATGCTTCTGTTAATCGCCTGCTGATTAGAAGCCACATCAAGCAGTCCAGGCCTTCTCAGTGAGGAAGGGCATCTTCTGTCCTCTGCCCCTCTTTGTTATTTGCCTCGTGTCTCCGTTGCCCAGAATTTCAGAACGAAATAGCAGTGCCATTTCCAGTGCAGCCTCAGACTGCAACAATTTTGCTGAGTTGGTAGTAGCTTTCAGAATCAAACTCAAGAAGACTAGCTTTAAAAAATATTCTTTAAAATTGACAAAAAAATATGTTAAGCATAAGATGTCGTTTTCCCGAAATGAATACAAAATGGCAGAATCTGGTATATAACGGTATTTTTAAAATGAATTTGTACAATGACATTTTAAAAGTACGCTGACTTGGAGGCACCAGAGCAACTTTTACAGGCTCTCTGATTTGGGGCCATTCAGATGATCTATTGGAGGCTCATTCATAAAAGAGGGATAATAATATGTAACTGGGCTGAGGTCGGGAAATTGGGTCAGAGGGTGTGCTAATTTGCCTTCAAAGTAAAATCCTGCAGGTTGATTTTGCAGATAGCCACCCATTACCACCTATACCAGCACACATGTGTATATTTTTCATGTTATTTAGAAATATAAAGCAGGAAGAGAATATCTAACTTAAAGTTTTTTAGAATCTATAATACAAGAGTAAAAGGAAACATGAAATAGATAATGTATTTATCAAAATACAAGCTTTTAACATGTAATTAAAGCAAAATATACAGTGACATTTTAGACAATTTTTATTTATTTTTATTTATTTTTTTCATTTATTTTTATTAGTTGGAGGCTAATTACTTTACAATATTGTAGTGGGTTTTGTCATACAGTGACATTATAGACAGTTTTAAAGGATTCTTTAAAACATAGTGTGTGGGCTTACCTGGTGGTCCAGTGGCTAAGACTCTGTGTTCCCAATGCAGGGGGCCAGGGTTCAATTCCTGCTCAGGGAACTAGATCCCACCTGCCACATTTAAGATTTTGCATGTAGCAACGAAGACCCCGCATGTCCCAGCTAAGACCTGGAACAGCCAAAATGAGTAAATAAATAAAAATAAATATTAAAAAATTCACAGTGCATTTTATACTCACAGCATATTTCCAACTGGACCAGAGTCTTCAGTAGTTTTATAGCCACATGTGGCTTCAGTTCAGTTCAGTTGCTCAGTCGTGTCTGACTCTTTGCGACCCCATGGACCACAGGACGCCAGGCCTCCCTGTCCATCACCAACTCCCAGAGTTTAGTCAAACTCATGTCCATTGAGTCAGTGATGCCATCCAACCATCTCATCCTCTGTCGTCCCCTTCTCCTCCCACCATCTATCTTTCCCAGCATCAGGGTATTTTCAAATGAGTCAGCTCTTCTCATTTGGTGATCAAAGTATTGGAGTTTCAGCTTCAACATCAGTCCTTCCAATGAATTCCATATGTGACTAGTGGAATCTTTATTGGACAACCCAGATACAGAGTAACAAAAACAACTCCGTGGGGAGATTAGGGCCAGTTGAAGCAAGACAGTTAATATTCTAGAATTGGTATCATGGTTAAAATTCTCATAGGCAATCACGATATGCTCAGATCATAGAACACTTTTAACGTTTCAGATCTGGGAGAAACATGAGAGATCATTTGACCTAAAGCTTTCCTTTTTAGTTGCAGGAATTGTGTTCAAGAAAAGACACATGACCTACAAAGGCTGTGCAGAGAACTGACAGTAGGACTGAAAGCAAAGCCAGCCCTCTTGTGTTCCAGCCTAGGACACCCTCTCCAACACAGCACTGTGACACTCCCTTCCTTGAACCCTGTGACAGCATTATATTAATACCTACTCTTAAGTGAGAAAGGAAGGGAAGAAACACTGTGGAGTTTCCATAGGGTGCTGGGCACCTTGTATCCACCCACTTTTCTTAGCATCTTGTACATATTTTCATGACCAGTTGCCATCTTAACAATGGAAAATTTGAGATTTTTTTTTTTTTCTTCTAAAATATATTTCTCTACAATATACATTTCATGGGCTTCCCAGGTGGTGCTAGTGGTAAACAGCCCACCCACCGTGCAGGAGACATGAGAGATGTAGGTTCGATCCCTGGGTCGGGAAGGTCCCCTGGAGGAGGGCTTGGCAACCCACTCTAGTATCCTTGCCCAGAGAATCCCCATGGACAGAGTAGTCTGGCAGGCTACAGTCCATGGGGTCACAAAGAGTTGGACACGACTGAAGTGACTCAGCATGCGTAGCCTGCATACATTTTGTAGCAAAGACAACCCAACTTGGCCCTCAGGAAGTCAAACACAAGTACTACGCTTGTACACTTCAGTGGAAATGCCTTTTCCATTCCCAGGTTTTAAAATCTCCCTCTTGGCAGCCTCAGTGTTCCATTACCATCAACCTTTGCATTTCATTTATCCTGCAGATTAGATTTGCAAATAAGAATTGTGGATTCTCTCTTCATTCTAAGCTATGTTTTCCACAAGCTGCATTATGTTCCATGGAGCCAGCTTTTCAAATGTGGAAATTAAAACTCAACCAGGGAAATCATAACCGCTGTCTTTAACCTCAAGGATAGAGTGATCTGTGACACTATGTGGGTCATCAACATCGACAGAAGGCCATGAAACAGACTATGGGGTGAAAGGCCTGATGGAATGAAGAAGCGGTTGTTGCGGGTTATGTGAATATAATGAGTGATACTCAAGTAGAGATATGCAGGAGCTCTGAGTTGTAATGAAGATAGACTTCTGTACCTGGGTCAGAGGGGTGATTAAATCCTAAAATCATCAGGAGCATCCTCCCAACAGAACAGCACCAGTCTGAGTGTGTGACCCTAGGCAAGTCACTTAGTCCCCTGGTACCCACTTTCTTAGCTTCAAAAGGATGCTCATAATCTATATTCAGCCAGGGAATGTTTACAGAGAGCTTTGAGATGCTAGGATGACAGGCTCCATTTACATGTAAAGTAGTGTTATTCACACCCCCTCCACTGACTACTGTGAAGCGGGTGTATTGAAAGAGGGCAAATGGGGGAAAAGTAAAGCAAAATTAGCTCCTGAATGATGGAAACCTGATTACCCCAAACCAGCTTATTCTGAAAGGCAGGAATCATGCTGCATTCATTAACCATTTCCAAACAGAGTTCCTTTTGAGTGAGCAAATAAGCTCAATGAGACCAATCCATATTCTTTTCAATAAGAAACAAAATCTCAGATCAGAATAAAGCCACTTCAGTTCTGAGCATAATCCCCTTAAAAACTGTTTTCACTCCATGCATCTGGCTTCCATTAGTCCGCAGCACTGGAAAAACTACAAGATTCTAAATGCACCACTTTAGTCTCAATTTATAATAGATTTATTCATATGTGTACATGTATATTTGCAACAGAAATGATCATTAATGTTATTGGGTTTAATTAATTAAACAGCAGTGGGTTCAATGATTCCTTGACCAATTTTAAATTCTATTGATTACTAATGATATCTAATCATTTAATGAATGCATCTGTGACATAAATCACAAAGCTTTTGAATGTGTTTTTAAAATACCTAAAAATAGGACTTCCCTGGTGGTCTAGCGGTTAAGACTTCACTTTCCAGTGCAGAGGGTCTGGGATCGATCCCAACTAAGATCCCACATGTCTCTTGGCCAAACAAACAAACCAAAAAACCTAAAACAGAAACAATGCTGTAACAAATTCAATAAAGACTTTAAAAATGGTACACATTAAAAAAATTAAAAGATTTTAAAAATATACACAAAAATGAACAGAAAAAGATGGGTGGGGTGAATAAACACTACCTTTGTTATCATAAGTCATGGACTATGCTCAAAGGCTTTTTCAGAAAAACTTGCTGGGTAAAGCCCCAAGACTTTGAAACAGCATTGTGTTCAATCTCTTTATCTCTGCAATAATGGATTTCCACTCTGCATCTAAAATCCAGTCCAGGTCTTACATTTTCCAATTACTTGTTTTTTAGCATCTTCATTGTCATTGCCGTGAATTTGTATCTCTTCTCTCCATTTTTCACCCCTATGCAGGCATATCTGTGTATTAGCTTCAGGGACCCCTGCAATAACCCTGGGAGATGTGCTCTTCCCTCCATTATTGCAGATCGGGGTGATAAACAGGGCAAGGTTACACTGCCCAGACAAGGTCACACTGGGCAAGTGGCAGACTGAAGACTTTTAATGAGCTCTAAGTGACTGCAAGCATATAATTTCCCCCCTATGCTAGACTACCTCTTAAAAAGCACATCACCCCTCATATTTACCTCGCCTATTTGGTATCATTCACCTTGCCACTTACCTTTAACTGTTTTGAAACAATGAAACACGTGCATCTAAAATTTGGTGGAATGGAAATGATTTCTTTGAATATCTTTCTGAAAAGGTCTTGGCCTGCCTGAATAATTACTGGTGAAATTAATGTCATCCCGCTAACCCCTAAAAGTGTCTGACATTCTTTCTTTGTGACTAATTATTTTACATACGGCACTTTAATTGCAGGATGTAGGAGTTACTTTCTATAAACGCTTAACATTACAAGGGGACATGATCTGCAGTCTTCAGATCATTAAACTTACTACCAGGAATAAGCATGCTTTGGGGACCAATGACATTTGTCAAAAGAAGCCCGTGTGTTCTGTGGAGGGCAGGAGGCCAGGCTTGAGAAAGGCAGCCTGATAATTGTTCTATGCTGAGTGCCTTTAATTATTTATTAGAAGGAAGATATGGACGATCCAGGCCTTCTCCAGAGAGGTGGCTATTCAAAGAACAGGATACATAAAATCACTGCCTGAACTGAAATCAATGCCTAAAATAAATTCCCCAGGACACTTTTTTGGGCAGTTTGCAGCCATCACAAAATAGAAACTGAGGAAGCTGCTGCAGCTGGCCTGAATAGATCTTATAGTATAGTTAGTTATTACCTGCCCAGACTAATATGGCTTCCCTTGTGGCTCAGACAGTAAAGAATCTGCCTGCAATCTGGGAGTCCCAGGTTTGATCCCTGGATTGGGAAGATCCCTTGGAGAAGGGAATGGCAACCCATTCTAGTATTCTCACCTGCAAAATTCCACGGAGAGAGGAGCCTGGCAGGCTACATTCCATGGGGTCACAAACAATCAAACACAACTAAGCAATTCACACTTTCATTTTCTTTTCACATAAACGTGTTCCCCTCACACATATTCCTAGGTATCATGTGGTGCCTAGAGCACCTTCTGGAATGATGCATGTCATTAATGAATAAAGGTCATTGGACAGGAAAACATAGATCTTGGTTCCATAGCTAGATCCCAACCTGACCTGGTAGGTGTCTCTGTGTAGTTTTTGAGACCCCAAAACACGATTCAGAGATAGCATGGGCATTTTATAAGTGTACTCTGTGAATTCCAGCATCTGAATAATGAGAGAAATATTGAAAATGCACATTTTAACATTGTACTCTAGATTGACAGATTCAGGATATTTAGGGATGGGGTTTTAGCACTTCATCTGTGAATTTTTAAGCAAACTAGAGTGTTTGTTTTCAGAAATAAACCCTGAGTTCAGTGACCTGATTCATTTGTTCATTTGCTCGTTTTCTCAGCCAACACGCTTAATTCATATTTACTAATACTGACTATATGCTGGGCACCCCTCTAAATGCTGAGCTTTCCAGTCTATACTAAACAAAAGTCTTGCTTATGTGGAACTTACATTTCTTCTGGGAACACACACAGAGAACATGTGGCACTGAGGGTGTTGATGTGTTTTGAAGGAAATAGAAATCTGGATAAGAGAGAGGTATTACTCATGCTTGGGAGCACTTTGACTCTAGAGTGGTCTCTGATGAGACATTTGAGTAGGAGATTTAGCTCTGAGGGTATACAACCAAACGTTTCCGTAGAGCATATGAAAAATACAAAGGCCCTTGACAGAAGCAAGGTCATCTTGTTTGAGGAACAACCAAAAACAAAACAAAACAGCAACAATAAAAACTGGGGTAGCTGGAACAGGATGAATACGAGGGAAGGAGTTGAGAAATGGGAGTAGAGAGGCAGGCAGAACAGAGTGAGGGTCTGGATTTTACTCGACTTAGAAGGTATGGGAGGCAGGAAATTTTGAAGACCCCCAAGATAGCAAGATCTCCTCCACAGGTGAACATGCCCCATACAGCCCCTCCCCTAGGTTGTGAGCGTGAATGCTGACTGTGATGGAGAGTCACTGCCGTGAATCACTACACAGAGGTTTTATAAAGGGAGACTGGTCTCAGTTGTCCTTACCTGAGGTTTGAAGTAAGCAAGGTGTCCCAGCTGGTCTGGAAGAAGATGGGAGCTGCTATGAGCTCTACAAATGGAAGGGGGTGAATTCTGCCAGGCACTTCAAGGTGCTTGGAAGGAGACCCCAAGTCTCAGGAGGAAGCACAGTCCTGGCCAAGGTCTTCATCACAGCCTGAGAGTCTTCTCGAGATCCCAAGTTCTCTGTTCCTGGACTTCTGACCTACAGTTGTTATTGTTGTTCAGTTTCCTCGTTCGTGTTTGACTCTTTGTAACCCCATGGACAGTAGCACTCCAGGCTTGTCTGTCCTTCAGTGTCCCCCAGATTTTGTTCAAATTCATGCGTTGAGGTGATGATGATATCTAACCATCTCCTCTCCTGCCACCCCCTTTCGCTTTTGCCTTCAGTCTTTCCCAGCATCAGGTCTTTTCCAGTAAGTCGGCTCCTCACATCAGGTGGCCAGAATATTGGCGCTTTAGTTATGAGTTAATAAGTAGAAGTTGTTTTAAGCTATGAGTTTGGTAATTTCATGGCTCAAAAGAATACTAATACACAACATTGTTTACAATTGCCAAAACCTACTTGCCCATCAACAGACGAATGGACAAAGAAGGGCAAAGTAAAATGGAATTTATTCAATCATAAAAAAGAACAAAATTTTGCTCTTGCAGCAATATGGATTGACTTGGAGGGAATTATGCTAAGTGAAAAAAAAAATCAGTCACATAAAGATAAATACTATGTGGTATCCCTTACATGTGGAATCTAAAAAATGCAACTAACTAGTGAATATAACAACAACAAAGGCAGACACAACTAGTGGTTACCAGTGCGGGGATACATCATAGGGGTTGGGAAGTGGGGGGTACAAACTATTGGGTGTAAGACAGGCTCAAGGGTGTATTGTACAACACTGGGAATACAACCAACATTTTATAATAACTGTAAATGGAAAGTAATCATAAAAATTGTATTAAAAATTTGAAAAAGCATGCTACTACAAAAGGAAATCACAGAGGGAAATACTTTGCATAGGGGTGTGGCATGGGTCTCCCTTTGTTTCAAAAGCTAGATCAGGCTACTTTGAAAGGAATGGGCTGCAGGCATGCAGGATAGCCATTGGGAGGCCATTGCAACAGTTCAGGGGAGAGATGGTCACTGGCTTTGACTGCAGTGCTATAAATTAAATGTGCAAAAATTAATTGGATTATTTTAGAAGTTAGAAACAGTTGGACTTTCTGATTGATGAGAGGGATAAAAACAAAATGGATGTATGTATCTCACCAGGGATGTTGTCTGGGGCAGTTTTAAGAAAGGAGGGAGGTCTGGTGTCCCAGAGAGGGAGGCTTAGAGGAAGAGAGTGCAGACAATGAGGGGAATCAAGTGTTCATTTTGAGACATGTTAAGGTTGAAATGCTCCCAGTTACATCCATAAAGAGATGTTAAATAAGACATTGGCTATAAGAATTTAGAGTTCACAAGAGATGGTGGAGTTGGAATCTTAATTTATGAGTCATTAGCCTATACCTGGTGCTTCCCAGGTGGGACTAGTTGTGAAGAACCCACCTGCCAGTGCAGGAGACATAAGAAATGTGGGTCGATCCCTGGGTCGGGAAGATCCCCTGGAGAAGGAAATGGCAACCCACGCCAGTATCATTGCCTGGAGAATCCTGAATCCCTGAATGTTTGAATTAACACAGAAGAGGAATGAGATCCTGAACACTGACTCTATGCTAGTAGCAGCTGGTCCTTCCTTGCTTATCTTAGATCCTGGTAATTCTGCTGGGAGCTCCCAAGCCAACTGAGAAGGCATTCGAGATAGGAAGAGGGAATCCAGGAAAACAAAGCATTCAAAGATGGGAGTATTTTAAAGAGATAAATATGTTGAATACTGTACACAGTTTAATTTATCTTAATGGAGAACAGTCATAATCTCACACAGGGCTTCCCAGGTGGTGCAGTGGTAAAGACTTCACTTGCTGATGCAGGAAATGCAAGAAATGTGGGTTTGATCCCTGGGTTAGAAAGATCCCCTGGAGGAGGAAGTGGCAACCCACCCCAGGATTCTTGCCTGGAGAATCCCATGGGCTGAGGAGCCTGGTGGGCTACAATCCATAGGGTTGCAAAAAGTTCAACATGACTGAGCACAGTCTATTCTATTTCTCTAAGATTTATAAGAAAATGTTTAATGAGATAAGTTTCATCCTCATGATGGTTGTAGACATTGAAAAGCAATAGAGGACAGAACAAAAGGAAGATGAAAGCATATGCAACAATGTAGATGGATTTCAAGAAGTCTGGATATGAAAGAGAAAGAAGGGAGAATTTGATAATTTGAGGAAGATGTGGAAACAAAGATATTTTAGATTAATTTAAAACTAGATAATGCATCCATATGATTCCTAAACCTAAAAGTATACAAGCTAATTGAGTGAGAAGACACTGCCCATTGCCCCCTCTACTCCAGTTCCCATCCTAGCCTCACCTCGGTATTCACTGATCCACTTCTTACATCGCCTCACTAGTTTCCTTGAACATAAATAAGCAAATAAAAACATAAGTTCTTCTATGGCTGATTCACATTGATGTTTTGTAGAAATCAAACAGTACTTTAAAGCAATTATCTTTCAATTAAAAAATTAATTAAAAAACAAACCTGAAAAAGCAGAGCCAATATAAGTTCTTATCTTCTCACTCTTATCTAAACAGTAGTTATTATTATACAGCCCCATGTCCTTGCATGCTTTTTTTGTTTTACTATATATCTTGAGAATTTTCCAATGTCAGCTCCTAAAGAACTTCTTTGTTCTTTTCCACCGCCTCATGTTATTTCACTGCACCATCGATTATTCAGCCAGTTCTCTACTGAAGGACCCTCAACTTTCTCGTAAACTATTTCTATTGCCAATGAGGTTACAATGGATAACTCTGTTCATGCATCATTTTGCACAAGTTCATGCGTACAGTAAATCCCCAAAGTGGATTTCTAGAGCAAGAATGTGTTGTACTTGTTATAGCAGATGTTGTTGTTGTCTTGTTGGCTTGCTCTTTTGGTCATTTAAAAAGTGAAGCAAACTGCATGATTTAATTATAGAAGAAAAGGATCAGGAGAAAGTGAGAGTGTAGAGACACAGAACTGAAATGGATAGGAAAGAGCTTTTCCAAAAGAAGGTCATGGAAGGAAAACTGGAGGGATGAATCCAATGAGAAGCAATCTCTCTGATTCCTTATCAAGAGTTGACAGAGTTTCTCTGTAGATTTGGAGGGTAGATCACCTGCTAAGAATGAGGGGGTTGTGGCTGGGACCAGGAGCTTGAGCAAAGTGAACCAGTGCTGAATTGGATACCATGAAGAAACTGAAAGGGAAGAAAAGGGAGACAGAAGAATCGCCAGGCAATGCTGTGGGACCAGTTGACACTGGAGAGGGTTGGTGTTGCTGTCTACATAGAAAATATCAGAGTTTCAGTGTAAGCAGATGATGTAAAATGTAAGAAGACAATGGTTGAGTGGTATGGAATCAGTTGCAAAGAACAGAACACCAGCTCTATCCTCACTTTTCCATTAAAGAGAAGAAGCTTGGCACTGAGGAAAGAACAGACACCTTCTGTTTCTCCTGGCTCTGCCGCTTCACTTACAAGTGATCACAGTGAAATCGGGACATCTCCATTGTTCCAGGTTTTTTTATCAGAAACTTGGGGATTCTTTGTAAGAACTTTATATATAAATGATAAATGAAATATGGGTTAAAAACATACTTGCTTGGGAGAACTAATGCAATGCTATACATGAAAGTCCTTTTAGAATATAACAAACTGACATCATTAGCTCAGTTTTGTTAATTCTTGTCTAAAGTTATATGAAATGTTTGATGAACTTGTAAATAATTTGTCCTCCTGAAAGTACAGGTTATTTCTGATCATAACATAAATTATGATTACCAGACATGTGTTTGAACATATACATATAAGTATATATATTATTTGTATTTATACTACATATATATAAAGCATATGTACTATGTATATATAAAAATTATATATATAAAGTGTGTATAAAATATATGTATATATATATATACATATATAAGGCATGCTTAGATAAGTAGAAAAATAGATAAATATATTATATCTTATTTTTAAACATAATTCCAATCCAGATTCATAAAAAGAAAGATAATTTTCTAAGTTGTTAATACTGTAGTGGAACTTTTTACTTTTAAAGCAAGCACTGACTCCCACTAGTCTATTATGTTCCGTTACTTTTCTCACATTGTGAAAACAAGTTGCTGATAGAACTATAGTGGATATAAATGTGTTTCTGAGTGGATCAGTATATCATGTCCTACCCCCGTCAATGTTAGCAGAACCAGCTTTCCTGCTGTAGTGCTGAAAGTCCCACGTCCAGGGACCCCCTCAGTCTCCAGCAAATTGGAGCAACAATGCCCAGTTTGTCACAGCTATGCTCTCTTAGCATAGTTTAATTCAGTAAACAAATATTTGACAAGAGCACCCCATGTGCTGGTCGCTGGGGAATTTATAAGCATAAATGAGATGTGGGTGGAAAGATAAAAGCGTTTTGTGAAAGAGCACAAGTTACTGAGTCATACCACTCAGGGCTTGGAATTTTAGTCCTACCATTTATTAACTGTCAGTGCTTAGCTCAGGGGAGCCTCTGGATCTCTCGGAGCTCCATGTCCCCAGATGAAATTGTTGTTGTTGTTGAGTCCTTTAACTTATGTCTGATTCTTTGCGACCCCACACACGGCAGCATGCCAGGCTTCCCTGTCCTTCACTGTACCCCAGGGTTTGCTCAAACTCATGTCCACTGAGATAGTGATGGCATCCAACCATCTCATCCTATGTCACCCCCTTCTCTTTCTGCTTTCAATTTTTCCCAGCACCATGGTCTTTCCCAATGAGTCAGCTCTTCACATCAGGTGGCCAAAGTTTTGAGTTTGCTCAAAATCATGTCCATTGAGTCAGTGATACTATCTTGCCATCACATCCTCTGCCACCCCCTTCCTCTCTTTTCGCCTTCAAACTTTCCCATTATCAGGATTTTTTCCAATGAGTCAGTTCTTTGAATCAGGTGGCCAAAGTACTGGATCTTCAGCTTCAGCATCAGTCCTTCCAATTAATATTCAGGGTTGATTTCCTTTGGGATTGACTGGTTTGATGTCCTTGCTGTCCAAGGCACTCTCAAGAGTCTTTTCCAGTGCCACAGTTTGAAAGTATCAATTCTTCAGTGATGAGAAAGTGAAGATATATAGCAAAGATAGTATGAAAATGGTTGTTGAATAGTATTTATATTGGTTGAAAAGAAATAATCATACTCTCCAAATTCATACATACACCATCCACACTAGCAGACACAAGCACAAGTGCAAACTACACAAACAAATGAATATGTTCCATCAAGGTTGAAGGGCTAGTTTAGTATATGCCTGATGTCACATGATCTCATTGAAAATTGCTCATTGTCCTGATGTTTTTCAGCTGGGAAATTCAGAGTAGAGTGAAATAGATATTAAAATACCACTGGAGAGAAGATGAAAGGAAGCCTCATCTGTAGACACGCTCCCTCCCTTCTGACGTTGAGCCATTACAGGTCCAAGAAGGTATGGATCAGAGTAGGACAACTGGGCTCTGGCCTCATCATTCTGGCCCATTCTTACTCAAAATGGTTCTAGAGTGGCATTTCCCAGTGTGAGAACACAACTCTGAGGACAGAGCAGGAGAAAAATTTTCAGGAGAGTGGAGAAAAAGTGTGGAGTTAGGAGGTCTGTCAAGCAACAACATTTGTTTTCGAAAAGTGGATGCATACAGAATCCTGAAAGTGAGCTTTATGGGGGCCACCAAATACCTTCATCAGCTTTTATTTAGTACATGTTATGACTAGAGATTTTTTTATTCCAATTTGGAAGAACTCTTACAGTAGGACCTTGCCTGGAGAAGTAGAGCTAATCCTTAGGGAGATGTGCCAATGATGCAATTTGGAAATGTCATTGATTTCCAGAGAAGAGTTATTAACTATGTAGGGTAAAAATGTCAGTAGTTTACATGGAAATGAAGGGCTTCAGAGGAAGAATTTATTTTAATTTCTTATAAGACACTTGTATATAAACCAAAATGTCAATTTGCCAAATTATATTGAGGACTAGAATGTATCAGGTGCATTATCAAATACTGTTTGCTGGTCAATGCATTTGCTCTCTGTTGACAAATCCATACCAAAAATAAATTTATAATCAGAAAGCTTTTCTTTTTTTAAAAAAATGAGCCTTGAGCCAGAGAAGAGTCAATTAGTTGAATAAAAACTATAGATGTTATTGAATTGTGCTAGATTACAGATGTTACTAAAATGCAATAGATTACTGTGTTCATTTCTACCACATGGATAGACTTGCTCCCATAAAGGGACTACTTATTTTCATAGGATATGATTTTTTTTTTTATCCTGGACTGTGTTGAAGACAAATAAGGATATTTGTCTTAGTAACTGACCCTTCAATAGGGTTTCTTCTGTTATAGTCAAAATTATCTCTTAGTTTGGGGGTCAGTCAAAGTTATGTAGATATTAACACAGCTTTATTATTTACAAGTCATACAACCTTTTAGATAAGCACTTTGGAAGCAAATGCAGACTTTGGCAGATATTTTAAATTCAGAGATAAAAATGATCCTATATTAAGGATATGTTAAAGATAGCGCTAAGTTGTGTAGCCTGCCAGTTTCCTCTATCCATAGGTACAGTACAATTTCTTTACGTTTACTTTTACTTTATTCATTTTTAAAAATATCTTTGATGTGGGCCATTTAAAAAGCCTTCATTACATTTGTTACAATCTTGCTTGTTTCATGTTCTGGTTTTTCCGTGGAGAGGCCTGTGGGGTCTTATCCCCACCAGGGTTGGAGGCTGCACTCCTTGCATTGAAAGGCAACATCTAAACCCCTGCACCTCCAGGGAAGTCCCGTCGCTTTTTAAATTCTTATTTATTCTTATAATAACATGAGAATTAGTTATGGTAATGATCTTTTTTTGCAGATGAGGAAACTAATGCAAGCAAAGTTAGTAAATTTTCCTCTTGTTTAGGGATGGAGATTGCCTTTGAACCCAAACTAACTTAACTCTGAATTTCCAAGATAGGTTGATTTTCTTTCCTCTGTGACTGGTGTCATGCTATGTTCTTTGTGTTGCTATAACAAATCAGACCAGGAGAATAAAGCAGTGGCCTTTGTAAGTTAAAAATCGGGAATCCATGTTGGAATTATTTCTTCATTAATGGGCTTCCTTGGTGGCCCAGCTGGGAAACAATACACCTGCAATGTGGGAGACCTGAGTTTGACCCCTGGGTTGGGAAGATCCCCTGGGGAAGGGAAAGGCTACCCATTCCAGTATTCTGGCCTGGAGAATTCCATGGACTGCATAGACTATGGGGTCACAAAGAGTCCAACACGGCTGAGTGACTTTCATTTCACTATGTCATTATTACATACTATTTGTGATCAGTATCACCCAGCTCCTTAGCAAGCTGGAAGTGCTGTCTCTCCTTTAGTCTCCTCAATGCAGCTCTACTATTATGTAACCTTCACACTCAGGAAGAGATCACTTCAGCCTCCTGCAGAATGAATAAGTCAGGATGGATTGCATTCATTAGT
The DNA here is from genome assembly GCF_910594005.1 of Cervus elaphus. Taxonomy (NCBI): domain Eukaryota; kingdom Metazoa; phylum Chordata; class Mammalia; order Artiodactyla; family Cervidae; genus Cervus; species Cervus elaphus. The sequence goes on along the minus strand of NC_057820.1, from coordinate 9,778,001 downwards.
ACATTCTCCTGGAGTCCACGCCTAACTTCCTCAGAGACTGCCATCAGGTGGGTGGTAGCTGACCTACCTTCTTTGAAGTCCTCCCTTGATTGGCGGGTCTGGATGATTCCTGGTGTGCCTCACCAGGTTCCCAGAATAGCTGTCTTCAGGAGGGAGTTATTTTCTCCCTCTTCTTTTTTTGGATTCTCATGGCTCCCTTCCATTTCAGAATCAGAGCAAAGCAAGGCTATTGCATTAGCGCCACAAGTAACTGTTTAACCCTTTTATAGTTTCCTTGGGGGGAATGTACTGAACACAAACCTGTCACTTGCTTTAGTCTGACAATTTTATTTTACTAAGGAACACAACTGGAAACACAGAATAAAGTCTTTGCATCTGTTCTAACTCTGAACTGTAGCAGCAGTACATTGTAAAACTTTACTGTTGGGAAAAATAATTTACCTTAACTCCTTTCCATTTATATATGAAAAAAGGTCCCTAGGCACAGTGATTTATCCAAAAATCTCTAAATAAGGGAGTGGCAGATTCATACTGAAAAAGAAGGAGTAGTAAAAGTCCAACTGAAAATGTTCAATGGATTCTTATTTGTCTAAACTTTCCTAATGAGAAAAAGTTTATTTTTTTTTTCACTAGCTTTTACTTATAAGCTTTCTTTAGGGTGTTAAAATCTTTCATATCATATTATAGCTTCTTGTAAAAAAATAGGATCTTTCCTTTGAAGAAACAAAATAAAATGATATTGCTCATCAAAAATTTACTGAAGTCTGAGATTTGAGAGGCCTGACTTGTGTTAGTCCCAAACTGTGATTTCTCTGATTAAGTTCAAAATCATTTTTTTTCACAGTGACCATTATGAGAAGGACCATTTCCAAATGTATTAGAAACAAAAGGAAATCCTCAAGATCACAGAAGAATTCTGGGGTGAAGCTTTAAGTTGAAAGGAGTGAAAGAGATAAAATATTCTGACCTCTGTGATTCATGTATGTTCAGTTCCAACAAACTTGTCAGATAAGTGGCAAGAAGGCATCTGGGGGAAAAAATTCTAACTGAGAGTCAAAAAGGCACACAGCCAGGCCCAGAGAAGAAAGGAACCATGGATGTCTGGGGCCATTTCTGCTATGGATCCTTTTTTTCTCAACTCTATCCTTGCCTCCAAATCTCTTAAACTGTTGTCCATGCCCTACATCCCTACATTTCCTTTTCCTTGGTTTCCCTTTTCACTTCCCCTCTCAATCAGACGTAGCTTCTACCTTCCTGACTTCACCTCTGTTGTCAAGACCTGTGCTAATCCCCAGGCCACAAATTTGAGAACCCTCATTGCTTCCAGTTAGTTGACCTTGGATTCTTGGTGTTTTTAAGCATGTGGCAGATAATCCTTCATGAACTCATTCTCTAGCTTTGAAACCAAAGTGTTTCTCTCCTGTGTTTATCAACTACTCTTCACTCTTCTTTACTGGTTTATTCTTCTTCATCCCATATTAGGTGAAGAACTTCCTTTGTACTGATATTAGACCCATTTCTCAAGGCATAGTCTTTATTTGGAAATATTCTTGCCCTAAATGTTTGAATTTGCGATTTTTTGTTGTGATGATTCCCAAATGTACATTATCAGTCGACTTTTCACCTGAACTTTGTATATCCAATGTTCTATGTTGAATTATCCACTTGGATGAAAGATTCTTCAGAGTCAAGATGTCTATAATTGAACTTAGTACCCCCCAAAACATATTCTTCCTCCAGCATTTTCATACCTCAGAGCAAAACTCCACTAGATTAAGAAGCTAATATTCATACTTCTTAGCTTACTCTCTCATAATTAATTATGTAGTCATATTAATTAGCCATCTAAATATTTCCTAAATCTATTCATTTTTTAACTATTACAATCTAACTCCATTTCTTACAGTCCAGAGCTCTAGCCAAAGTCTTCTTCCCTGCTCTTGACATTTCCTCCCTTTCTCTTGTCTAAAGAAACTTCTCTTCATTATCTTTATGACTCACTTCAAATACCATTTCATTTAAGAATTCTCTCTTGCCATTCCAAAAGAGTTGATGACTCTCCTTCTTTAGTTCTATAGTAACTATATATACCTCTATTGTATCACAGTGTATAGTTAGATATTTTTGTTAACTAAATGCCCAGCCCCTATACCAGGAAGCAGTCATACTTGTGCCCTTCAAAACCTACCATAGTGACTGGCAGGCAACCGAAGGTTAATATTTGCTTAATGATTGAATTAATAAATTAATTAATGAAAAGCAAGGTAAATACAAGGAGACTTGAGGGCATACATTTTCAATAAATTAAAAAAAATAGTGCTTGATGATAGACAGTATCTGTAGAAGAATGTCAGTCTGTTTTAATTTGATTTCAGGTTGTATTTTCAGTATAATATTGTACGGTGAGTAGAATGACTTAGGGAAAAAGCAATGCCAAAACGGGAGATAGTAATCCCTGAATCAAGGAGCCTAAGGGGAAAAAAAATTTAAGCAAGAGTGAAATAAGTGAAAATATCCATGAAAAAGTGATTGGAAGTAAAGGTTTCACAGAATAAAATACTTACTCTGTGATGAATGCTTTCTCAGTAAACATAAATTCTAACATTTTGCTCTTGAAGTAATTATTTTCTTCATTTTATTGGTGTAGAATCTGAAATTGAAGATAAAAATCTTCAAATCATGCAACTGATATTCAGAGCTAGGTCTAAATGATTATAAAGCTCACATTTCTCATGTGAACCTAAGTCACATCTTTGGGAGATGGGATCTATTGAAGTGGATGAAGGTGGTAAGAAGAGGTTAGTTCATGTGGTCCTTGAAGTAAGTCAGGATAAAGCATTCTGAGTGTATGATTGGGAGAGGAAATTTCAGGGGCTTTACCTCGAGCAGGTTCTTATTTTTCTAAAGAAGTGGTCAGGCCATTGTGTGAGAGTGGTGGGTCAGTTTTGAACTTAGATTTTAGTCTATAAAGAAGGGCTTGTCTTAGCCCTTGTGACCACTGAGAATGAGAATTGGAAATGGCTAGTGTACAGATTCTTCTCCCCCTTATCTTGAGGGAGTTTAAAATCCCTAGCACTGGAGTGCTGCCTGTGTAGAATGTTCTCCAACAGAACTAATCTACCATAGCAAGGGCTAAGGGATTTTGGATTAGAAGGGCAGAGACAGCAAAACCTGTCACAAATTGATCCTTATACTTCAAGGTCCAGTTTAAATTTTTCCTCCTTCACTTGGATGTTGCCTTTTTCATAGCATTTATTAATTTTTTCATCACTTGTCAAATTTGTCTATGTGTATGTCCGTATGTCCATCATCATTATTGAAGTAAAAGATGTTTTGGAAGGAAAATGTGTTTTATTAACACTTTTATGCCTAGAATGATTCTTGACACCTGAAAGTATGACCAGTATCACTTGTAAATTGAATGGGTGATGAATACCAGTAGAATAGGTGGTCATCTTGCTCAGGCTAAGAGGCAAGGAAGGGAATTCTTGACATAGAGAACAGGCAAATGTCTATTCCTGGACAACTTAACTCTAAACTAAAATTTAATGAATTCCTACATTTCCCAAGTACTTATGTGCATTTTATCTCTATTTTGTAAAGGCTTAGAAAGATCAAGTGACTTAAAGTGTTTTTCATTCTGGTAGCTTTTGAGCCCATGCTCCTTCCATTTTACACTGACTTGCTACTCACGATTGGCTAGGCTTCTGCTGGAATAACCCTCTGAACACAGAAAAGCTTACATTTAGCTCACAGTAACTCCACTATAGGTTACCCTCTGTGGCAGCTACGTTCTATGTGATGACTCACAGGTACAGATGGCTTCCCTCTTGCATGACCACCATCTTGGTGCACAGCCTTCTGTCAAAGGCCAAAGTGAAGAAAAAAGAAAGGAGAATGGTGAGGAACTTCTTCCTGCCTTAACCACTTTGACGCAGGTTATTTCCGCTTGCATTTCATTAGCCAGAACAAGCCATAGAACTCTGCTTAATCACTAAGATCTGATTGTATTGTTTATTTGGGGTGGACAGATGGAAAAAAAAAATCAAATAATATTGGGTGAACTCATGTTGCCTTGGGTCTCCCTTGCTTAATACTAAAATAAAAGATATGACTTTATGGGAATGAAGCAATTTGAGAGTCAGGAGGCTAAGCAGTGAATTCAACACTTAAAACTTTATTGATTATCTACTATGTTCCATACTCTGTTTTACATGCTGGAGATCTGGTGGTGAACAAAACATAGAAGTTTGCTGCAGTGATGGAATTTGTATTCCAAAATGAAAGATGAATACACACATATACACAAGCTATGATGTAATGATTTTTAAAATCTAAGAGTTATAACTAAATGCTTGCAGAAAATTATAGCATTATGTGATAGAGACTTTCTCAGTAGCTAAGTTAGATTAGGTGGTCTGAAGGAGGAGGTGATACCTAAACAGAAATCTGAATGGCATGAAGGAACAACTGTCAGGAGGAAAAACATTTTAAACAGAGAAAAGCTAGCTCCAAATCTTTGCTGCAGAAATAAGCTTGGGTGGTAACAGGACAGAAAGTGGGTCATTGACCCACCTCCCAGAGTAATGGAAATAAGAGCAAAAATAAACAAACGGGACCTAATTAAACTTAAAAACTTTTGCACAATGAAGGAAACCATAAGCAAGGTGAAAAGACAGCCTTCAGAATGAGAGAAAATAATAGCAAGGGAAGCAACTGACAAAGAATTGGTCTAAAAAATATGCAAGCAGCTCAATACCAGAAAAATAAACGGCACAATCAAAAAATGGGCCAAAGAACTAAACAGACATTTCTCCAAAGAAGACATACAGATGGTTAACAAGCACATGAAAATATATTCCACATCACTCATTATCAGAGAGATGCAAATCAAAACCACAATGAGGTACCATCTCACGCTGGTCAGAATGGCTGCTATCAAAAAGTCTACAAACAATAAATGCTGGAGAGGACGTGGAGAAAAGGGAACCCTCTTACACTGTGGGTGGGTATGTAAACTACTGTAACCACTATGGAGAACAGGGTGGAGATTCCTTAAAAACCCGGAAATAGAACTGCCATACAACCCAGCAATACCATTGCTGGGTATACACACCAAGGAAAACAGAATTGAAAGTGACATGTGTACCCCAGTGTTCATAGCAGCACCATTTGCAATAGCCAGGACATGGAAGCAACCTAGATGTCCATTGGCAGACGAATGGATAAGAAAGCTGTGGTACATATACACAATGGAATATTACTCAGCTATTAAAATAACACATTTGAATCAGTTCTAATGAGGTGAATGAAACCAGAGCCTATTATACAGAGTGAATTCAGTCAGAAAGAAAGGCAACAATGCAGTATATTGATGCATATATATGGAATTTAGAAAGATGGTAACAATGACCCTATATGCGAGACAGCAAAAGAGACACAGCTATAAAGAACAGTCTTTTGGACTCTGTGGAAGAAGGCGAAGGTGGGATGACTTGAGAGAATAGCATTAAAACATGTATATTACCATTTGTGAAACAGATCACCAGTCCAAGTTCAGTGCCTGAAACAGGGCACTCAGAGCCGGTGCACTGGGACAACCCAGAGGGATGGATGGTGGAGAGGGAGGCGGGAGGGGACGTTCAGGTTTGGGGACACATGTACACCTGTGGCTGATTCATGTCAATGTATGGCAAAAAAAAACACCACAATATTGTAATTAGCCTCCCAATATAATAAATAAATAAAATTTTAAAAAAAGAAAGTGGGTCTTTGAGAATGTGGCAGGGTAAGAGAGGAGAACCATAGTATTAGGTATTGTAGAAGTCAGGAGCGATCAGCTTAGGCAGATGTTTTAAGGCAGGATGAAGACTTTTGAGTATGATGGGGCACCACTGGGGAGTGTAAACAGCAGAGTGGCATGATCTGATTTATGTGAATGACTGGCACAGCGCAGTCTTCCAAACCTTGTACATTTCCTGAACCCCCAACACAGAAGCCACAATGACAGACATCTGTGTGAGAGCCAAAGGGAATATCAGAGTTGAAAGGTGCTAAGCTCCATTTGCTTTCTATGGGACTGTCAGAGAAATACACTGTTACTGAAAAATGCCAGGGTTGGCAAAAATTCTCGACTTGTCTAAAAACCTACAGGAAAACTGCAGGTGTGTGAAATGCAAACCTAGTGCTAGCAAATTCAAGTAACTCCAGCTGTCATTGGAGCTGTTGGCATGCATCTGGCCAGCCGTTTGACCTATGGAGGGTCTCGGAGTGTCTCCATGTGAGTGAGAGATTTAGTCAAGGTAAGTCAAGGTCACAGTGATGTGTGCTCTACTGGCCCAGCCTTGAAACAAGATAGGGAGAGGAAAGACAAGTAGGAGGCATTGTAGGGAGACGTTTTCATGATGCTCGGAAGTGGCAAGTCAGCCAACAGAGGCAGATGGAAAATTCTCCTCTTGGGCTGTCAGAAGCGCTTCGTGCAAAAAAGCTACTGCTGCAGATGATTTCTTATGTAGATATATGCAGTGATGTAAGAAGTAAGATGGTTTTAGGGCATATTTCAAACCTTATTTCCTGGGGCTCTAAAGTTTAAAGAAAGTGCCTTAGGAACTGCTGTACTTATAGAAAATAAGGGAAAGAAGTGATATTCCAATACACAAGGGCCCTCTGCTCTATTTCATCCAATGCTATGCATGTATCATATGTTAATATTATTGGGGTTCCACATGAAATTCTATTGGATAGAAATATTCCCACTGATAAACAGTATGTTTTGAATGCAAGAAAAGGAAATTTACAGACATAAGGTTGGAAACCAAATAAATCACATATATCTCTGTGATATTTTATGCAAATTTATTTAACCCTTACAAATTTTTGACAGCTACTATCAACCCCAATCAACAATTACTCAAGGTCATATTGTCAGTAGAGGTAAAGATGGTATTTAAAAGTAAATCTCTGACCCCAAAGACCATCCATCCTTTTTATTTTTCATTTTTCTGTCACGTCATGCATAATGACCTTATATACTTCGTTCACTGATTTTGTGAAGCCAGTAGGTACCACCTTCTCTGAACTGCTGTTTTATCATCTATTGAAGAGAAATGTAAGTAAAACTTAATGAAATCAATTTCACTGTTTTGGGAGCCAAGTTGTATGATATGTTCAGGACTGGAAACAACCATAAGTCAAGTGTTATGCTGGACATTTTTACACACATTGACTCAAATAATCAGCATGGAAAGCTTATGATGTGACTGATGACTGATGCTCAGCTGTGAAGATAAGAAAGTTGGATACAGAAGATAGACTTAATCATTTGAGCCCAAACAGTCAGGAACACATGTAGCTGCTGATATTCTGGGTCTCAGCCCATTCATGTGAAAAGACCTTTACTCAGTCACCATATATCTAAAAGGTTCAGCATCATAAATCAAATATAACAAACATATATGTTGTTGTTGTTTAGCTGCTCAGTTGTGGCTGACTCTTTTGTGACCCCATGGACTGTAGCCCGCTAGGTTCCTCTGTCCATGGGATTCTCCAGGCAAGAATACTGGAGTGGGATGCCATTTCCTTTTCCAAGTGATCTTCTCAACACAGGGATCAAACTGATGTCTCCTGCAGTGCAGGCAGATTCTTTACCTACTGAGTCACTAGGGAAGCCAAGAAAGACACACATGTTATGTGCTTCTGTATTGACAAGTATACCTTCATAAATACATATGTATTGTTTTTATATAATTGGAAGTCAGCCTAAGTCCAAAAATATCAAAAGAAGACCAAATTTAATTACTATTTTTTATGTCTGGGTGTTGTATTTAATGGAGTGATAATGTTTGGATTATCAAATCCTAAAAGATGATGCTGTGAAAGTGCTGCACTCAATATGTCAGCAAATTTGGAAAACTCATCAGTCGCCACAGGACTAGAAAAGGTCAGTTTTCATTCCAGTCCCAAAGAAAACCTCAGATATGCAGATAAACACCACCCTTATGGAAGAAAGTGAAGAAGAACTAAAGAGCCTCTTGATGAAAGTGAAAGAGGAGAGTGAAAAAGTTGGCTTAGAGCTCAACATTCAGAAAACTAAGATCATGTCATCTGGTTCCATCACCTCATGGTAAATAGATGGGGAAACAGTGGAAACAGTGGCTAACTTTATTTTTCTGGGCTCCAAAATCACTGCAGATGGTGACTGCAGCCATGAAATTAAAAGACGCTTACTCCTTGGAAGGAAAGTTATGACCAACATAGATAGCATATTAAAAAGCAGAGACATTACTTTGCCAACAAAAGTTCATCTAGTCAAGGCTATGGTTTTTCCAATAGTCAAGTATGGATGTGAGAGTTGGACTATAAATAAAGCTGAGCACTGAAGAATTGATGCTTTTGAACTGTGGTGTTGGAGAAGACTCTTGAGAGTCCCTTGGACTGCAAGGAGATCCAACCAGTCCATCCTAAAGGAGATCAGTCCTGGGTGTTCATTGGAAGGACTGATGTTGAAGCTGAAACTCCAATACTTTGGCCACCTGATGTGAACAACTGACTGGAAAAGACCCTGATGCTGGGAAAGATTGAGGGCAGGAAATTTTCCACTGAAAATTTATAACTAACAGCATTCTCAGGATCCCACTCTGGGAAAGATGGGATACAATGGAAATGAAAACCCAGGGTCCAATCACCCAGTTGATGTTTATTAACCATACAGACCCTTTGTTTCCTTACCTGATGACCCTGCGGGATGGGATGGGGAAGGAGGTGGGAGGTAGGCTCAGGCTGGGGAACACATGTACACCCATGGCTGATTCATGTCAATGTAAGGCAAAAACCACTACAATATTGTAAAGTAATTAGCCTCCAAATAAAATAAATAAATGGATTTTTTAAAAAAATGGAATCATAAGAACAATTATAATATTGGCAGTTCAGTTGCTCAGTCGTGTCCAACTTTGTGACCCCATGGACTGCAGCACACCAGGATTCCCTGTCCATCACCAACTCCCAGAGCTTGCTCAAACTCGTGTCCATCAAGTCAGAGAAGCCATCCAACCATCTCATCCTCTCTTGTCCCTCTTCTCTTCCTGCCTTCAACCTTTCCCAGCATCAAGATCTTTTCCAGTGAGTCAGTTCTTCACATTATGTGGCCAAAGTACTGGAATTTCAGCTCAGCATCAGTCCTTCCAATGAATATTCAGGACTGATTTCCTTTAGGATTGACTAGTTTAATATTGTAGTAAGTACAAAATGAGCCAAGGTTTGTGAAATACGTTGTTAGAAAAGTATAAGTGTGACATACATTTTTTGAGGTGATATCCATTATGTATTTTTGTTGTTGTTGAAATATGGTTGATTTATAGTATTGTGCTAGTTTCAGGTATATACAAAGTGATTCTTTTATATATATATATATATATATATATATATATATATATATATATACTATTCTTATATATATACATATGTATGTATATATATGCTATATGCAAAAATAATATTTCATATTCTTTTCCCTTAGGTTATTCCAAAATGTTGAGTATAGATTCCTGGGCTAAACAGTAGGTCTTTGTTGATAATCTCTTATATATATATTTGTGTATATATATATATATATATATATGTATGTGTGTGTGTATAAATTAATCCCAAACTTCTAATTTATCCTTTATCTCCTTGCCCTTTGGGTAACCATACAGTTGTTTTGTACATCTGTGGGTCTATTTCTGTTTTGCAAATAATCCAATTGTGTCAGTTTTTTTTTTTTTAGATTTCACATATGAGTGATATCATATTACATTTGCCTTTGTCTAACTTATTTCACTTAGTATGATAATCTCTGGATCCTTCCATGTTTCTGTGGATTGCTTTATTTCATCCTTTTTATGGCTGAGTAATATTCTTTACTCATTCATCTCTCAGTGGACATTTAGGCAATATTTTCACCCTGTATATCATATTTCAGCAGGCCAGGAGTTGTATCTTTAGTCAATTTCTAAACATGTATGTGTTTCTCTCAGTCCTCTGTTACACTGAGAATCAAAAAGGCAGTGATTATGGAAAAAATACGTGTATACAACTCATCCAGGATCTTTGTGATCATAGAATCCAACCTACCTTATTCAAGGGTTCAGCAAACTTTGATTTTTTTTAAGTGCAATGATTTTTCTGTATTTTTTTAAATGTAGCCTTTTGAGATATTTTGGCATTAGTTTGCGACACATTCATACACTAGAAGTTAATGTACGTTCAGTCAGTTCCAGGTTTGGAAACAATCCTTGTTGATGTGAAGGTGATATACGGCGCTTGTCATTGGAAATGTGTGTGCAGGTGCACTGTATGCCGACAATGTGCAATTGGAATTAACATTAATCACAGGTTTGAATTTAGCAGATGCTAGATTTTATAACAAGTATAATCTAGTATTACTGAAAATGGCAGTTATAAACCTTCTCTTTTCTTCTGAGAGGCAAATTAGAAGGTAATTAGGATCACGGGCATGAGGATGTGCGTATGATCGATTTAACTTTTCTCCTTGTCCCCTTATAGTAAAACCATCAATCAGTAGCAGCACCGTAAATGTACACTTTCTTTTCATGTCCAGACTCAAAATTTTCCATCCCTAGATTGCCTCAATTTCTAAAATACTGGAAGCTCCTTGATACCAAAAATTGCTTTGCTCATTTCTTCATTTCTGTGTCCCCAGCAGCTAACTCCTTCTCCTCAAGAAAAAAGATAATGCCTCCCTGTAATTGAGATCCCTTAGGGACTTTTCCCATGAACTCATAATGTAGATGCTGTGTGATTTTGCAATATATTTCTTGACATAGTGGCTGAGATAAATAATATCAAAATTTAATAACTTTCTGACTATATCAAAGATGGATGATAAATGACATATCAAACGACAGAATCAGTGGTCCATACAAAATTAATCTAGTTAACAAATATTTACTGAATATCTATCTTATGAATTTTGAAGAACAAAACAGCGAACACATAGGAGGTCTGCACAATCAATGTAGGAGTTTTAAAACTAGCTAGGATAAGAATGTAAATGTAAAAATTTAAATATAAGCAGCCAAATATATGGAACTCTGTATGTGTTAGGAATTACTTGAAGTGTTTTACATTTGCTAGTTTAATTTTTAAAACAAACTTATTAGGATTTTACAAAAGATGAAACCCAGGGATGCAGAAGTTAAGTGACTTGTTCACACAGTGTATAAGTGATTTAGCTCCAGAGCCCACATCCTGACATTTTATTTTATTTTTTTGAAATGTATTTTTATGGGAGTATCATTGCTTTACAATGTTGCAATCGTTTCTATTGTACGACAAAATGTATCAGCCATATATATTCATATAACCCCCGGCCTTTGGTCACCACAGTGCATTAAGTAGAGTCCCCTGTGCTATACCATATATTCTTACTAGTTATTTATTTTATGTGTCTTTTATACTGAGTAGCTCTTTCATGTCCAACTCTTTGCAGCCCCATGGACTGTAGCCCACCAGGCTCCTCTGTCCATGTTATTCTCCAGGCAAGAATACTGGAGTAGAATGCCATTTCCTACTCCAGGGGATCTTCCCTGACCCAGGGATCAAACCTGTGTCTCTTGGGTCTCCTACACTGCCAGGCAGAGTCTTTGCAACTGTGTGACATGTACCTAGCATCAGTACTATGTACATGTCAATCCCAGTCTCTCAATTTGAACTCTAAATCGTGTCACTCACGGTCTTGTTTTGTAGTCACTAAGTTATGTCTGACTCTTCTATAACACCATGGGCTGTAGCCTGCCAGTCTTCTCTGTCCATGGGATTTCTCAGGCAATAATACCGGAGTGGATTTCCATTTTCTCCTCTAGAGGATCCAGGGATTGATGCTGGGTCTCCTGAGTTGCAGGTGGGCTCTTTACCACTGAGCTACCAGAGAAGCACTCATGGTCTAACTTGTTTCCAAAATGTAAAGTGAATTTATAGATAAATGACTTGGGTATCTGTTTTTATGGTGATTATTTCTCATCACAAAAGTTTTGTTGTGTGACGGCAGTAAAGAGTTCAGTGTAACAGTACCTGTCAAGACGTGAATTCAGAATATTCTCCTACTTTGCTGAAGCAATACAGAACTATGTGCTTTGGCAATCAACTGGTTGAAAGACAGGAACAACACACTTATAAAAACTGATAAATGTGAATTTTGTGTCAAAGCAATAGTTATCACACATTTTTCCTGAGGGTGAGCATACGTTCAGCAGGTCCAGAGTATCTCTCAAGAATCAGCTGTGGGTCAGCTCCAAGACAAGAGCAGATATTCCAATGAAGAATGGCCAAATTAAATATTAAGTAAGGTCAGCGGGCTAGTGAACAAACAAACAAGAAATAGTACAAAATACATCAAATACCTTATTTGAAGTCCCAGAATATTATCGTCATCTTAAAAAGAAAAAATCCTGTTGCAAAGTGTTCTGGAAGAGAATCAGTGAGTTGACCAATTGCTCAGGTGGTAAGAATTTGGCCACAACTTGTGAGTTTTATCAGAGAGGATGATCATCAACTGTGCATCCTCAATACCTATAAATAGCAAATCTGCTGGATCTCTTCTTCATTTAAGATAAAAAATGATATGCCTGGTATAAAGGGTATGCTTTATTAGTGGTAGGCATGATTTTATCTGCTGTTGATATTCTTTGGGGGAGGAAAAGAAAGTTATTTGATTGTTGTATTTGTGCTAGATACCTGTATACATCTAACTCAGCTCCACTTTGTGGAGGAAGAGATGGAGGAAGCCTCCTGCTAAACAAACACACAACTGTAATTTTTTTCTGGTTTCCAACATGAAATAAGCTTAAGTAGATAATTTTTGCTACTGCAAAGGTGGAGGCGGTTAAGAGAGAGATTTTCTGAGGTCATTCTGTTTCTTTATCTTCCTATCACTGAGTGTCAAATAGACAGAATTCTAGGTTGTTATTTGGTAGTACATTATTGACATTCAATCTCAGCTTTTATTCAGTAAAAAAATCTGATACATGGTCTCCAGTTTATTGACTCCTATGTCTCTCATTTACTTTCAGTCTTTAGGTCAAAGGATATTAATATTATTGAATAGATTCTTTCAAATCCCAGCAAGACCTTTGAGACTTTAAGAGTTAAATGTCAATGACTGCTAATGATGTGGTTCATAATCACTCTGTCACAATGAAGAGCAAGCACATTTTCACAGAGTTTGTGCTAAGATTAGTTTGGAAGGACTGGAGAACCATCAATACCTTGAGGAAGTATGGGGCCAGAGTCTGGGAAGGAAGCAAGCATATTTAGCTTTGCTTTTCCAATTGAGTTACTGCTGATTCCTAAAGGAAAGTAAGCAAAGGTTTTGAGAGGTCTCACAAAACTGGACGAAAAGAAAGTAGAATTCAGGGTTCACCATGGAGGAGAGTCTTCGTAAAATATCAGGTCTGAGTTGAAACTCAGTGGAGCTAGCCTCAAAGGGTAAGATGAGCCAGAAATGCATCAGCCCTCACAGAAATAAAAGCCCAATATGAATGCTTTCAGCTTATGACATGATTAATATGATCTAAAGTTGTCTGTTCATTTTCCTCTTTTACTTTCAGAAGGTAAAATCTTTCTAGAGGAAGAGAGTATCATGCAAAGGTTATCAAAATAACGGGGATTACAAGGTGAACGTTGTAACTGAAAACTAATACAGAAAGTAGGCAATAATGAGAACAAAGGATCTGTTTTCGGATATCAGTTTTAAATGTCAGAGATTCATATACTAAACTAATTAATAGAGATTGAGACAACTGATACAGAATTATAAAAAATAAATGAATCTTACTAAGTTTACTAAAGTAAAAATGCCATAATCAATTTTATTCCTATATATTAACAATCCTAGCAATGTATTAAAAAACAGAGACATCACTTTGCCAACAAAGCTGTGTATAGTCAAAGCTATGGTTTTTCCAGTAGTCATGTACGGATGTGAGTTAGACCATAAAGAAGATTGAACACTGAAGAATTGATGCTTTTGAACTGTGGTGTTGGAGAATACTAACAGTCCCTCGGACAGCAAAGAGATCAAATCCATCAATCCTAAAGGAAATAAACCCTGAATATTCATTGAAAGGACTGATTCTGAAGCTGAGGATCCAATACTTTGGCCACCTGATTCAACGAGCTGACTCATTGGAAAAAATCCTGATATTGGGGAAGTTTGAAGGCGAAAAGAAAGGAAGGGGGTGGCAGAGCGTGTGATGGCAAGATAGTATCACTGACTCAATGGACATGATTTTGAGCAAACTCTAGGAGATAGTGAAGGACAGGGAAGCCTGGCATGCTGCAGTCCATGGGAACACAAAGAGTCAAGTCAGATGAGACTTAGTGACTGAACAACAAATACTAGCAATAAACACTTAGAAAACAAAATTTAAAGAGCAACAGTGACAATAAAAAGGAAGAGGAACAAAGTAAGCTTAAAAAAAAAATTGGTGAAATACGGAAGTTCTGGTTTTTAAAATACACTTTAAGAAGAGTATAAAAAGAAAGCCTCAGAGAGGGGAAATTAATTTCCAGCAACAGTTACTGACACAGTTCTTAACTGCAGATTATATAAAGATTTCTATTAATGACTTGTAAAGGGAAAACAAGATGGACACAAGAGACACGATGGACATAATATTTGATCAGGCTCTTCACCAAAGAGCGTATCTAAATAAAACACTTGAAAAATATTCAACTTCATTAACCATAAGAAAAATGCAAGTTAAAACTAAAAAGCTATAATGAAATTCAGTATTGCCTCACAATACCTGAATTGCCAAATTTAAAATTTGATTAGCAAATACTGACAAAGATATGAATGAAGTAGACTTCTTAAACTCTGCAAGAGGATATAGGTATGAGTATTTTTGAAAACTGTCTGGCAGAATTTCTTAAATCTAAACCTATATATCAGCATAGAGTACAATATATACTGTACAATACAGTAATGGCATTCTGAGATATATATCCAGGAGGTGTGTTTATACATGTGTGCCAAAAAATAGAACATGGTCTATAATATTATTCATAACAACCAAATTCTGGAAACAGCCTAGGATGCCATCAATAGTTGAATGGATAAGCAAATTCATGATTATTCATAGAATAGGATACTGAACATCGTTGAAGATAAATTAATTACAAATAAACACAACTGCATGAATTAATCCCATAAACATAATTTAGACTAAAAGAAGCCAGAATTTATATTGCACTGTATGATTCTAATTATATAAATTTAAAAATGGAAAAAGCAATCTATGTTGTGAAAAATCAGAATAATAGTTACATTTTGGGAAGAGAATAGAGTTAGTAATTGGGAGTGAGCAAAAGAAATTTTCCAGAGGTGCTAATAACATACTATTTTTTGACTTGTATAATGTTTTATGCATGTGTTCCTTTCTTGATAATTTATGTAACTGTATGTCTCTGATTTGTGAATGTTTCTCAAAGTATGTTATTCTTAAATAAAAAAAAAATTCAAAAGGTTTAAAAAGTTTTAATATTCAAATTAACACAAAAAGAAAGCCACTAATTACATATTCCTATTTCATCATTTTGCCGTTATTTTCTAGACTACCTGAACATTTACTCTGCCGACCCTCACTTTCAAGGTGGTATTACTATTCTGGTTCATACAAACATCAGGAAACTGGGGATTTATATTAAATTCATACAACTGAACCCCAATCAAATTCTTGTCCATGAAATCTGCAGTCAAGGAAGGATTATTAGTAGCATTATCTTGGCTTTAAGGGATTTTGTTATAAGATGGCAAAGGATGAAATGATATTAAACACTGGAATAACACCATTCTAAATATACTTCAATGGACATGAATTTGAGCCAACTTCAAGAGATAATGAAGGACAGGGGAGCCTGGTGTGCTGCAGTCAATGGGGCCACAAAGAGTTCAGACAACTTAGCAATTGAACAACAACAACAAACCTACTTGGTCCTCAAGAAGACTATTGACTACACATATTTATGTTTGAGCCTTAATTTTAATTGAACAGCTAGTAAGAAGTTCGATCTAGAATTTGAGAGGTGTAGCAAGTTACTTTTTGGCTAGTATAGAAAGACTATAACCTGGAATGCACAGTTATGACTGTTTGAACACATGAAGATGGAATATATTGCAAAAATAAGCAGTCATCTGATGGAGGACACTTAGCGCTCTGTAAGATGACACATATCTTCATGATTTTTTAAATATAAAGCGTTACACAGGAAGGGGTCACTGGACCTCTTGCTGTCAATGTGTAGCACTCTGCAAAACCCAGGGCATTTGACTTTGATTTAAAAATCTTCTTTCACTATCCATTTCATGGAGGCCATGCTGTCTTTCCTGGAACCTCACCCTTCAGGACAGTGGCACTCATTCCCCACCTCCTGGGAGTGTGGGCTGCTAACAGATTACAGCTGAGTCTGTCCTGGAACTTATCCATTGCAGAAGGAAACTGCTTTGCTTATGCCTAGATTCCTCCCCATGATGTAGCCTGTCCTCAATAATGGGTGTCAAAACATATTACACCAGACCAGGTGAACAGGCTTTGGCTTCCCTGGTGGATCACATGGTAAGAATTGGCCTGCAAGCGGGAGACCAGGGTTCAATCGCTGGGTCGGGAAGATCCCCTAGAGAAGGGAATGGCAACCCACTTCAGTATTCTTGCCTGGAGAATCCCGTGGACAGAGGAGTCTGGCAGGCTACAGTCCATACGGTCGCAAAGAGTCAGACATGAGTGAGTGACTAACACTTATTCAAGAATGTGTTCAATATTTTATTCACTACTATAATATAAAAGAATCTATTCAAAACTACTGCAGTAGGGGAGATAAACTAAACTCAATCTCCCTGAAACAAACAAGAGATTGTTTAATCATTGGATGAGATGATGGAAAAACACTGGAGAATGTTAGGCTGGTCACTGTTTTTGGACCATCTGTGTTTACTGACTGTCCCTCATCAGAGATATGTTCTTATCTTCACACAGAGTCTGGGAGAGAGGGGTACTGAGCTTCTTGATGATTATGTTTCAAAGGGATGGCTCCCAGGTCCTTGAGGAAGCTTTTCTAGGCTGCAAAACTGGAACTGCTAGCTCCAGAGGCCCTGTGGAATCAGTCAGGTTCTCTGGTAAACTCCTCTTTCTGCCCAATTCCTTTCTCTGCCTAATTCTGCCTCCTAATTCCTTCCTCCCTGACAGATGTAAGTCCTGAGAGGACTCAGTAACAGACCTCTCCCAGGAAAATGCCCTCACAGTTGGCTTCTCAGAGGACATGCCTGAGCACAGGCCATCTCCATTTTCACTAGAACAATACCACATTTTTTAAAGCTATGTGTTTAATAACTTCTTAAAAAAAAAAAAAAAAAAAGCCCTCCCCTTTTTCTCTACTCCCACCTCAGAGGAACTTGAAAGTCAGTTAACTCTTCAGTATTTTCATGGCTCCTCTAAATGATGAACATTATTTACTGATTTGTTTTTCTTTCTTCCCCATTATCATGAACCTCTTGAATGAAGTAAAGGAGTCACGTTTGACTTATCTTTACATTTTGGTAATCTGTTGTTGTTCAGTCTCCCAGTCGTGTCTGACTCTGTGACACCATGGACCGCAGCACGCCAGGCCTCTCTGTCCTTCGCTATCTCCCAAAGTTTGCCCAGGCTCACATCCATTGCTTCAGTGATGCCATCCAGCTATCTTGTCATCTGACACTCCCTTCTCCTTCTGCCTTCAGACTTTCCCAGCATAAGGGACCTTCCCAATGAGTCACCTGTTCAGATCAGATGACCAAAATACTAGAGCTTCAGCTTCAGCATCAGTCCTTCCAATGAGTACTCAGGGTTGATTTCCCTGAAGATTGACTGGTGAGATCTTGCTGTCCAAGGGACTTTCAGAAGTCTTCTCCAGTGCCACAGTTTGAAGGCATCAGTTCTTTAGCGTTCTGCCTTCTTCATGGTCCACCTCTCACAACCATATGTGGCCGCTTGAAAGACCATTGTAATTCTAGTAATTACAATACCTGAATTAGGAATAGGCATATTGCAAAGATTAAATAATTCAGAGTCATAACTACTTACCAGCATCACCATGCAGCTAACTAAATCATTTTGCTTAGTTTTTGATTGAAATGTGTGTGTATCAATAAAGATTTTCATTGAATATCCAACAAGGATCACATCATTTATGTATATGAGTTAGTGTTTTAAGTTAAGCAGTGGGATAACTGTCTCAAAAAAAAGCTCGTTTTTAAAAGATTCTATTCTACTTATTTTTTTTCCATTCATTTTTTAAATCTTACAAACCTAAATTAGATTGTTTTACCACTCCTAAGTGAAAGTGAAGATGTCAGTCTCAGTCGTGTCTGACTCTTTGTGACCCCATGGACTTTAGCTCACGAGGCTCCTCTGTTCAGGGGAGTATTTACCACTCTTAATACTCTTCAAATCAAATATTGAAGTTATTTTTAAGTTAAATATTCAACTTAATTCATTGGTAACTGTCAAAGAGTGAGGGCAGTAGAAATTTTCAGAGATGTTTAAGTTGCAAATATAGAATTTGAGTGTTTTAGTATCATTCTTTCAACCTCCTGAGTTTAACTAAACATTCAAATGAATTTTAAATAGCTATGATGAAGGCAAAATGGAAGAAAAGTGTATGATTTTTCACATTTTACAGGAAGTACTTAACAAGGAAGGCTTAACTGCAATAAAATCTGAAAGCCTAGCTTATAGATTAGAAAGATAGCAGGAGTAAATTATATTTATGAATGAAACACCTAAACAGATTTTGTGGCATGGAGAACCGAGGAACTGACAATGCTGATGCTATTCTAAACTAGACTAAACTGAACAAACTTGAAAAAATGTATTTACTTCCTTGACAGTAGTCCTGCCAAACAGAATGAGTTCACTCAAAATAAATTCGTGAATCGGTAAGTTTAGAAATTTAAAACAAATATTAGAAAAACATAACTTTAGAAGAATTACATGTGAAATAATGCCTTGCCATAAAAATTAGAATGCTTAGAACTAAGAAGCAGCGAATGCACTGCATATCTAATTTGTGGGATACAATTAAAATACTACTTAGTGGGAAATTTGTGTCTTAAACCAAATTATAGAAAAGAAAAAATGTCAAAAATTAATGCTTTAAGAAATCCACTTGAAATATTAATAGCATAGCAATTGAAACAAAGATGGATATTCTATGGAAAGACGTAATATATGTGAGCAAATATTAGTGGACAAAATGCTTAAATAATAAGAAAGAATTAACAAAACATTATAACAAACTCATTCTATAGCAGGCTTAATCATCCAAAATGAAAATAAGGATAAAAATTGAGATATTACAAAATATTTATTAAATTATGAATAATTGTATGGTGGTTTGGATAATTTTGGGGCTTCCCTTATAGCTCAGCTGGTAAAGAATCCGCCTGCAATGCGGGAGACCTGGGTTCGATCCCTGCGTCGGGAAGACCTCCTGGAGAAGGGAAAGGCTAGCCAGTTCAGTGTTCTGGCCTAAAGAATTGCATGAACTGTATAGTCCATGGGGTCGCAAAGAGTCAGACACAATTGAGTGACTTTCACTTCACTTGAATAATTTAGATCCAAGGAACCTAGAAAAGTATCTCATCAAACTTGACTCAAAATAAGAAAACTCAAACATACCAGATTGGTACGCATTATAAGCTAATATCAGTAAATAAGTAGTTATTCATCAAAACAAAATTAAATCAAAACCAAGTTTAAAAATAAACATACTTTAACACAGATAAATATTGCAGAAATTTTCATGCCAAAATCATGAAACAGATCTATGGAATAAAGTGATAAGCCCAACAACAGACCAAAGCAGAATAAATAATAAATAGAAATAAATGGAATCACATCTATGAGAAGAGCTACAAAATGACAGAAATGACAAAATGAATTACCCAGGAAACATACACCATTACATAAATGGCACTAGAATAACAGATTCTCCCTAAGGAAAAATTTGTAATTAGATCTCTCATTATTCCATACACAAGTTAATCTCAGCTTGATTAAAAACATAAATGTGAAAAGAAAACTATACACAATTTAGCATAAAACATATTTTCATAACCTAGGCATAGGGAATAATTTCTTAAACAGAACATGAAAAGCAAAATGCATAACCAGTATTAATACATTAAATACACTGCTATGGCTTTTCCAGTAGGCATGTATGGATGTGAGAGCTGGACAATGAAGAAAGCTGAGTGCCAAGAATTGCTGCTTTTGAACTGTGGTATTGGAGAAGACTCTTGAGAATACCCTGGACTGCAAGGAGATCAAACCAGTCAATCCTAAAGGAAATCCTAAATTTCAATGAATATTCATTGAAAGGACTGATGAAAGGGCTGATTCATTGAAAGGACTGATGAAGCTGAAGCTCCAATACTTTGGCCACCTGATGCAAAGGTCTGACTCATTAGAAAGGACCCTGATGCCTGGAAAAATTGAAGGCAGGAGGAGAAGGAGGATGAAATAGTTGAACGACCTCAACAACTCAATGGACATGAGTTTAAGTAAGCTCCAGGAGTTGGTAATGGATAGGGAAGCCTGGTGTGCTGCAATCGATGGGGTTGCAAAGAGTTGGGCAGACTGGGCAACTAAACTGAACTGACATCAAATTTTAAAAATTTTATGTAACAAAAGACAATAAATACAAAGGAAAATCACACCCTAGATGTGAAATGTAACCCACAAAAGATAAACATGCATATAAAAATGAGAAATACATATCTTATTAGAAAACTGGCAGGGGTACCAATTTATAGATGAGGAAATATGAATGAAAATTTTAGAAAATAAAATGATGCTTATTTTCACTTGCAATCAGCAAAATTCAAATTTTAGATAACTAAGATACCATCTCACAGTAGCAGATTTGAAAAAAATTAATGTTGTTAATATTTTTAGCAAGATGTTTTGGCAAGAGTGTAGAGAAATGAGAACTCATATTATTGATGGGAATGAAAATTGTTAAAAGCACTTAAAGAACAATTGGAAACTGGCTAGTAACTTGTAGCATCATATAAACTCTCAGTGATGTCTGTTATGGAAAAACACTCACATATATGCAAAAGAAAAGAATGTTTCTTTGAAACAGTGATTTTAATGACCACAGTGGAGTAAACTATTTCTTGATAGGGAAATAAATTAATAAAAAATGGTTTATTCTTAGAATCATACTCTGTATATCAGTTAAGATGGATTACATTTATATGTACAAATATGGGTATATCTCAAAAACATAAAAGAGTTCACAACACAGTATGATTCCATTTATGTAAATTTTAAATCACACAAAACAATAAATAAAGTTTCAACTCAGTTCAGTTGCTCAGTCGTGTCCGACTCTTTGCGACCCCATGAACCACAGCACACCAGGCTTCCCTGTCCATCACCATCTCCCGAAGTCCACCCAAACCCATCACCATTGAGTCAGTGATGCCATCCAACCATCTCATCCTCTGTCATCCCCTTCTCCTCCTGCCCTCAATCTTTCCCAGCATCAGGGTCTTTACCAATGAGTCAGCTCTTCTCCTTTGGTCGCCAAAGTATTGGAGTTCCAGCTTCAACATCAGTCTTTCCAATGCACACCCAAGACTGATCTCCTTTAGGATGGACTGGTTGGATCTCCTTGCAGTCCAAAGGACTCTCAAGAGTCTTCTCCAACACCACAGTTTAAAAGCGTCAATTCTTCGGTGCTCAGCTTTCTTTATAATCCAACTCTCACATCCATACATGACCACTGGAAAAACCATAGCCTTGACTAGACAGACCTTTGTTGACAAAGTAATGTCTCTGCTTTTTAATATGCTATCTAGGTTGGTCATAACTTTCCTTCCAAAGAGTAAGCATCTTTTAATTTCATGGCTGCAGTCACCATCTGCAGTGATTTTGGAGCCCAGAAAAATAAAGTCAGCCACTGTTTCCCCATCTATTTCCCATGAAGTGATGGGACCAGATGCCATGATCTTAATTTTCTGAATGTTGAGATTTAAGCCAACTTTTTCACTCTCCTCTTTCACTTTCATCAAGAGGCTCTTTAGTTCTTCTTCACTTTCTGCCATAAGGGTGGTGTCATCTTCTATGATTTCTTGTAATTGAGTTTTCTGGACACTCCATCTTAAGATGGAGCACTGTATGGAAAAGGAGGAAAGATTGCCTTGCCTGTGTCCATGTTAGTCACTCAGTCAATTCTGAGTCCATTGTGAGAGACCCTTGGACTGTAGCCTACCAGGCTCTTCCATCCATGTAATTCTTCAGGAAAGAATACTGGAGTGGGTAGACATTACCTTCTCCAGAGGATCTTTCTGACCCAGGTATCAAACCCAGGTCTCCTGTATTGGCAGACAGATTCTTTACCATCTGAGCCATCAAGGAAGGCTGAAGATTGCCTTAGGAAGATTTAAAGAAGTGAGAAAAGCAGAATAGGGCAGAGTAGGAAGTCACGTCTGGACTTCCCAGATGGAGCTAGTGGTCAAGAATCCACCTGCCCATGCTGGAGACCTAAGAGATGTGAGTTCAGTCCCTGGGTGGGGAAGATCCCTTGGAGGAGGGCATAGCCACCCACTCCATCATTCTCACCTAGAGAATACCATGGGCAGAGGATTCTGGTGGGCTACAGTCCGTAGGGTCACAAAGAGTCAGACATGACTGAACCACCTTAGCAAGCACACAGGAAGCCAAGTCATGATATGGTTCTAAGTGAGGTCTCACCCCATCCTACAGGGAATTTGGGAAGTTGGATGGCTGTTCAGTTACTTCAATTGAAGCAAGGGAGTTGAGTGTGTATATCCCTGAGTCAGCCAGCCTCACGCCAAATCAAGGATGTGAAGCTCTCCATAGCTGAAAGCAATGTCTAGTCTGGGGCAAAGCTGGGTGCCATCAACAGCTGATATCAGCGGCTGGAGAATTGGTGCATCTGACCTGAGGAGGTGACCAAAAGGTAACACCATAGCTGTGATTTTTGCCATCACTCATAGGCACACAATAAGTACTACACAGACACATGCATGGGAATGCTGCCCATGAACTTCAGGATGGTGGTTTCCAATAGGAAGGGAGACACAGGAAGGGAAAGAACGAAGGTAAAGCTTTAGATGGATCTGCAATATGTTATTCACTTAAAAGTAATATTGAAGCAAATAATTTAAAAAATTGTTTTCCCTTATTTGTGTGACTCTGTCCATTACATTAATTCAGTACTTTTGTATATTTAAAGTGTTCCACTTTTTAAAAACTTGTGATATTGCAGAGTGACAAAATGACTCTCAAAAAGTGGCCCCCAAAAGGGTGCCTAAAATATAGAAAAATGTCTATGTTTAAATAAGTTGTCAGAAACTTTGATCATAAAGCGACGGCTTTTCATATTACAGTTGAGATAGCAAGTCATTTAGGTTACTTACATACATACTAAACAATTTTTAAATAAAAAAGACACAGATATCTAGTTATTTATCAGTCTTTTTATTTAAGGAAATGGCTTTTACTTTGAGAATATATCTACAGAGTGTGCATGCGTGCTGAGTCATTTTGGACTCTTTGCTGTCCCATGGATTGTAGCCCGCGAACTCCTCTCTCCATGGGACTTTCCCAGCAAGAATACTGGAGTGGGTTGCCATTTCCTCCTCCAGAGGATCTACTACAATCCAGGGATTGAACCCAAATCTCTTGTCTCCTGCATTGCAAGCTGATTCTTTACCACTGAGCCACTTGGGAAGCCCCTACAGATTGTAATTCCATATAATATTCTGCTTTAATTTTGCTTACCAGCTATAGAGTGAATTGTGCACCCTCCCACCCGGGTCCCCCGCACCCACATTCATATGTTGAAGCTCTAATTTCTCCAGTGAGATGGTATTTGGAGATGGAATCTGGCAGGTAATTAGGGTAAAAGTGGTCATGAGGTCTGAACCATGATGATAAGCTTTGTGGCTTTATAAGAGGTAAAAGAGATCAGAACTCTCTGCCTCGTGAGAACGTGGAGAGAAGGTGGCCATCTGCAAGAAAGAAAGAGAGTCCTTCTCAGAAACCAACACTCCTGGCACCCTGAACTCAGACTTCCAGCCTTCAGAACTACAAGAAAGTAAATTCTGCTGTTTGCTCTTTAAGCCCCTAAATCTGTAGGGGCAGATTTTGTTACGGCAGTCAAGCTGGCAGAGACACCATTAAGGAGCCAACGTGTAGACGAGAGTTTGAATATATGTCGTTTGTTGGGAAGTGATTCCAGGAAATAGTGGCAGGAATAAAGGCAAGAGACAGGTGAGAGAAGGCAACCAGAAAAGGGTTAGTAAAGGGACATGTCAGAACTGTGGAATTTGATGAACGTGGGGAAATTTAGGCATCGATATAGAACAAGACTTTCAGAGATGTTCCTCCCACAGGACTGTGGACTGGAGTATTTATATACCCATGTCTGTCAATTATTTATTTAGGATTGTTCTTGGTGATGTCGATTCTAAGAAGTTTCTGGCCTCTTAAACTGGTGGACAGGAAGGGCTCTGGGAGCCAAAAGCTTTATACCAAGAAGTGCAAGTGTTGCACCAGAAAGTTTGTCTGATATATAGAGACAGCAAGGATCCAGGGACTCTGGGTATGGGACCAAGGGGCTTGGCTCCATGTCTTTTATATAGCTACATCCCACTTGACTGTTGATTTATTTTCCTTAAGAGGAACAAGAGCTTAGAGAAATGCCTCTCTTTTAAAGCTATCTCACATACGCATAGTTTACTATTGCTTGGTAGTAACTCATCTTCAATTAGTCTTTCCAAACAATTCAACTCTATTTCTACCTGCTTTTGCATACTAGCTAATAATTAAATTACATAATTACAACAAGAAATACACCTAGTGTCAACAAGTTACAAAATAAAAGCTCTTGGCTCTTGGTAGGATTAAAACACAAATGATGGCGTTAGAAGTACATGGGCAGAATGCAAGGAGCAGTCAGCATGCAGTGAGCATGTAAATCCCAGCAGCCAGTAAACTCCAGAAGGAGGGAAGATTGTTAGCTAATCCAGTGAGTCTGTTAAGTGGAGATAAATAAAAATAACTCCCAGTCTATCAGAATAATTGCTATATGGGAAAGAAATGTTATTTGCCTAAGGGATAGAAATTTGAGATGGAGTTGGGGAAAGCACACCAACTTTGCTTAGTATATATTTTTTTAATCAATATTGCATATTCCACAAAAATGGAAAAAATAGACTGGAAAAGCTATACCTTACTTGAAGTTGAGTATTCAAGCAAAATGTCCTTGACAACTCAGTATGTGTCATTTGAGGGTTAATGCAGTTTCAGTATCATATGTTAGGTTGGGTTAACTGACCTCTCTGAACTCCTCACCTTTCGGTTCTCTTGTAATCATACATCACTGCCAGGATTTCCCTGGTAGTCCAGTGGTTATAACTTCTGTCTTTTGATGCAGGAGATGCAGTTCAACCTCTAGTCAGGGAACTAAGATCCCAGATTACTGGTGGCCAAAAACTCAACACATGAAATAGTGTGATACTGTAACTACTGAATTCAATGACACCTTTAAAAATGGTCCACACTAAAAAAATAAATACAAAAAAAAAGAATATATATCACTGTTTTATTTGTCCTCAAATCATCATTTGGCTCCACCAAACTTGTTTAGAAAGCTGTTTATACATCATGCTTCTGAGGGGTAAACATTTGGGAAAATCAAGTGTTTGTGGTGGCGAGGCTAGGTTAGCATTATAAATTGTTCTACTTTCCTACCAAAGTTAAAACCTTAAAAATCATCACATATTCCTGGGGAGAAATTTTGTATAAGCTCCAAAGGAAACTAGCTTGGGTGATTCAAAGACAGGTTGTTAAATTCTATCTTCCTTGTGCCTGTGATGAATTCTATCTTCAAGGAGGGAATGGCTATTTATTCATGTCAAGTAACTGCAGAAATTTTTCTTATCCCTCCTTTTTGTTAGGAACACTTCTGTAAATCTTTGTGTGAAATATATAGTGAGGGTTTAGTAACTTTTAGTCTGGTACTGGTTTTGCCCGATCAGTGTTTATTCAATCTTGTTATTCTATGGGTCTCATAATCTGGCCCTTATATCTCTTCAGCAGTATCTTCTTCCTCTTCCTCTTCTGAATAAACTGTTGCTGTTCCCCACTTGGGCTTCACAGGTGGCTCAACAGTAAAGAATTTGCCTACCAATGCAAGACGGGTTCGATCCCTGGCTCGAGAAGGTCCCTTGGAGAAATGACAGCCCATTTCAGTATTCTTGCCTGAGAAATCCCACAGACAGAGGAGACAGGTGGGCTACAGTTGGACTCAACTTACAGGCTGAACAACAACAATAATTCCCCACCTGACCTTTGTCCACATTGCTCCCTCAGCTGGTGGTTTTTTTCTCAACCTGTCTCCCTGATTCATTTTGAAGCATCATGATTGTGTTTTTGTCCCACTCTTTGCCTTTCTCTAGCCTGAGTCAGCTTCCCTTTTGTTGCTAGAATCACAGGCTTCTATCATGGTCCATCTCTATAGATTATTTGTGGGCCGCCACCCTTCTACTATTTGAAGAAATATGCACAATGGCATTAGTCATTTTGAGAGAGATTTAATGCTACAGGAAGAGGAAATTCATGTAGCTTGCCTTCTAATCTTATTGCAGCTCCAACATCTCTGAGAAGCTTGAATGATTCATGCACAAAAATTATTCGTGATGTGTATGAGTCTTGGAGAAATTCATTGTGTATACCAAGACTTATCCTGCTAGCTCATGAACCAATACACAGAACTAAACAGCTTTAGCACTTTAACAGTTTAACAGAATTAAACAGATTTAGCTTTGTCTTTTTAAGCTATAGTCCAGTATGTAGAAAGAGATTGTCCTAGTTTTAATAGAATTTTCACTCAATCTTAACATTTTTCTTTGTTAAAGTAAAATAATTTTTTAAAAAGCAATTTTCTTGACCAGCAACTTTTCTAGTATCAACTTTATTTCCTTCTACCTTTTGTATTTTAGGGTCTTTTTTTTCTTTTTTTCAAAGAAACACAAAAGAAAGAACATAATTTTTTAAAATAGATGCTCTCAGGGAAGCAAATTCAGATGCCAGTTTTCTCAGGGACTGCTAAGAATAAGGGACATTTGCAACCACTTAGCTCATCTGGTTAAAAATATGGTGCTTGGAAGGCAAAAGAGTAGATGTAGCTCATGAATACATCTGTCTGGCTTCCTTCCTTCCATTTTAGTGGCCTGCATTCTCTTATGTCTTGAATATAAGGAATCCAAAAGGGCAAAGTGTGGCAGACTCATTGAGCTGTAGGAAAAATTCAAATGTTCAGGGCCTATTGACTAATATCAAGAAACTCAATGATGTAAAATATATAGGATGACACAATATGATTAAAGAACATCCAGGATCTTTGATAACTGCACACATAATGTGTTTCACTTGAAATTTTTAATTTTTAGACAATCTTTTACAAAGACGTTACCTGGCCTGAAACCCTAGATGGTATAATTTATACCTATCTTTCAACTCTCCTAAATCATTAAGTCTTTCAAGAAAGTAATGTGCATGAATTTGTTAAATATTACTGCATTTTATGTTGAAAGAGTTTATAATAAATGCAGTAAGGTTAGAATGAAAACCCCGAAGATTCTATAATTTTAGAAACCCCTATATTATAGCTGTCAAATCTTACAATATGAGAACATGAATTTGTGTCATGCATTTAGAATCCCTTTCTTTCAAAAGCACCTTCTAATAACTACTAACTCACCCCAAATATCCTACCTACCTTTCTGGCATTCAAGATGTTCAACAATGAAAATTACTATTTAGTATGATCTCCTTTGAGAACTGGAATGCACTGGATTGCACAAATACAACAATAATTGTTGGTATAATCTGACTTCTGAAAATGAAAGGGAAGAAAAAGACATTTAAAATATGCAACAAACCCCGTGGCATCCACTTAACTCATCCCTTTCTCTAGATGATTGCCCTTAGAGGAAACACTTACTTCAGTAAACTTGAAAGTGAAGGTCGCTCACTCCTGACCAACTCTTTGTGACCCCATGGACAGCCTGCCAGGCTCCTCTGTCCATGAATACTTCAGGCAAGAACACTGGGATGGGTAATGGTTCCCTTCTCCAGGGGATCTTCCCAACCCGGGGATCAAACCCAGGTCTCCCACACTGCAGGCAGATTCTTTACCAGCTGAGCTACCAGGGAAACCCTCAGTAAACTTAGGTTTTCTATGCTGTATATAGTTACACATCAGTAAACTTAGGTGCAACTATCTACAGCATGGAAAATATAATTATTTCTTCCATGAAGAAAAGGGTAAGAATCAAATGGCTTAATCCATATAACACTCACAGCACAGCAACAAACAATTCATAAAGAGCCAACAAAGCTATTTATTACTATTATTATTGGGGCTTCTCAGGTGGCATTAGTGGTAGAGAATCCACCTGCCAGGGCAGGAGATGCAGGAGACTTGGTTCAATCTCTGGATCGGAAAGATTCCCTGGAGGAGGGCATGACAACCCACTCCAGTATCCTTGCCAGGAGAATCCCGTGGACAGAGGAGCCTGGTGGGCCACAGTCTAAAGTGTTGCAAAGAATCGGACATGACTGAACTGACTTAGCATGCATACACTTTAGGTTTGTCATAGCACACATGCATTCCTATTATTACTTCACTGACACATTCATTCAGCTATGATTCCTTAATGCACACCTCCTGGACTTACAGTGAGCATGCAAGTTTCAGCGAAAATATAAAAGAGTAGTAAAATAAGCAATTTGTTTTCCTAGGCTCCCAATTCAGCCTAAGGGACAGCTGTGCTTAAAACCAACTGTACCGGTGTCATGGTAGGTATCTAAGCAAAGTGCCATGGGAACACAGAGAAGAAAGCATTTATTTCCTCCAATATGTGATCAGGAAGGCTTTTCTAAGGACACACATTTCAACTAGGTCTTTGAGAGATGAGTGGAGGAAGACAGCTTGAAAACAGACATGGAGAGGTGAGCTATTTCGAAATTATCATGTGATCCAGCAATCCCACTCCTGTGTATATATCTGGGGAAAAATATGGTTTGAAAGGATATATGCACCCTAACGTTCATTGCAGTGCTATTTGCAATAACCAAGACATGGAAGCAATCTAAACGTCCATCAACAGATGAACAGATAAAGAAGATGTAGTACATATATGCAATGGAATACTACTAAACTATTTAAAAAGAATGAAAGAATGCCATTTGCAGAGTATCAGGCAAAGAGAGGACTTCCCAGGCGGCTCAGCGGTAAAGAATACCCCCGCCAAGGCAGGACACGGAATTACAATGCCTGATTTGGGAAGATCCTCTGGAGGAGGAAATGACAACCCACTTCAGTATTCTTTCCTGGAAAATCCCATGGACAGAGGAGAATGGTGATCTAGAGTCCATGGGGTCTCAGCACATCTGACACAACTTAACAAGGGAGCAAAAGCGGAGTAAGTCAGGCAGAGAAAGACAAATATCATATGATAGTCCTTATATGTGGAGTCCAAAAAGATGATGTGAACAAGCATATTTACAAAAAGAAGCAGCCTCACAGACTTAGAGCAGGAACTTATTGCTATCAAGGGGAGAGAGGGAGGGGGAGTGACCAACTGGGAGTTTGGGATTAACCTGTACACACTGCTATACTTGAAACAGACAAACAAAAAGGACCTACTATAGAGCCAGGGAACTCTGCTTAATACTCTGTAATAACCTAAATGGGATAAGAATTCGAAAAATAACAGACACATGTATAACTGAACCAGTTTTGCCAACTCGCATGACATCATTAATCAACAATGGAACTTTGAAATTAACACAGCATTGCTAATCAACTCTACTGCAATATAAAATAAAAATTAAAAAGAAATTATCAGTGGACCTCTGTTACTTGAACATAGGATACACTAGATTTTAAATCTGGCAAAGATATGATGTCATCATTCACCTTGTGTGGTATACCAAAGGATTGTACTAATTAATCAACCCCATAGAAAATGAGGAACTGGAAAACAATGGGTATTTGGTTTGAGGAAGAGAGATTCACCACCTATACAAATGTATAGGAGACATAATTCTGGCATCAGTATAAAAGAAAAATTGGAGAAATAAAAAATGGGAGAAGTGAAACTGCTTAAATAATCCAGCTGAAATTATTTTGAACAGAAGATATTAAAAAGAAGTGGTGATAAAGAGAATAGGATGGATTTGAGGAGGCACTCTGGAGAATAATAGAGGCACTCATTTATTCAAGTGATTTCTGATATGAAGAGAAAGAGCAAAGGGATTTATTCAGTACAGATGAGGAAATTGAAGCTCAAATGGGTTAAAATGTTTTTTTCAAGGTCAAATATCATATAATAATTATAACTTATTTCCCTTAAGCTTTCTTACCCCCATAGCTACAGGGTCTTTTCCCAGCACTGTCTGTTGTTTCTCTCTTGACCATGGAGATCACAAGTGCAAGAAAATCCAGGTACATGAGTGTTACCCTCCTTGGTTCATAGAATATACTGTTAATATTTAAAATGAACAGCTGGGGTATAATGAAGCTAGTCTCACTCTACTTCTGGTTTATAGCATGTACCACAAAAGGAACAAGAACACTGGTAAGCTCTGCTCTTCCCAACTCCACTGTGTCATGCACATTTAATTAGTAGCAAAAATAGAAATGCATATTTAGCTCCTTATTCAGCAAGAACTGGAAAGCCACCAGATTATAGGCACAGCAGAATACAAAGATTGACATTTTGACAAAGCCTCCTTTTGGAAATGAACACTCAAGAATGATGACTCAGGCAAATTACCCATTAATTGCTGACCAGTTTTAAACTGGGTCAGTCCCAAATAAGGACATAAATTGAACTTGATGGAACAAATGCTTGTTACTTGTTCTGGTTCTGATGGACTTGACAGAATTGGGGTTAGATGACAAGAAACATTTTGAACTGTATAGTGACACAAGTTTAATGACTCAAATTATTAAAGAAAGAAACATTTATCACATAAGGTATTATTTTAGGAAAACTAAGCATTATTCTCCATTATTGTTTCTCCCTAGCAATTTCCATGAACTTTACAGCTTAAAACAACACAATTTTTCTCAGTTTCCGTAGTCAAGTTTCTGGGCACCTATTAGCTGGATCTTCTGCTCAGAGTCTCACCAAGATGAAATGAATATCTTGCCGGGGTTTTTCTAGATTCACTTCTAGATTGGCAAGATTCAGTTTCTTTTGATTGTATGACTGAGGACCTTCGCTTAAAGGAGCCTATTGCCATTCCCTGCCATAAATCTTTCTCCACAATGTGATCTTCTTCTTCGCTACAACCTATAAGAGATCATAAACCTTGTTTCAAGTCTCTCTTTTTCTGTCTCTGACCTCCTGATTCTCCTTTACAGGATAACATCCCTTTTGTCCTGTAGATTTTAAAATATCTTTACTTTTGCCAAGTAAAGTAACTTAATCACAAGGCAGCATTCATCAAACTCATAGGTTCTTTCCCCACTCAAGGGAGTATTCAAAGCTATGTACCAGTGAAGATCTTGGGATCCATTTAGAATCCTACCTACCACAATGCATTCCTTTTTTTTTTTTTTTTGGTATATACCTCTTAAAAGTCTAAAGGTAATGGTGAAAAGATGCAAATGTGAACTTGTCAAGAGAATGTTCTAAATACGTAAGAGTCTGTTAGTAAGACAGAAGTTACAGTCTTCAGTAATATAATAATCACCAGTGTGATATCCCATCATCTTGCTGAACCTTGCTGGATTTTAATCCTTGCCATACTATTGAGAATCTAACCTCCCAAGCTTTTCCTGTAAGAATGAATTTATTAATAATAGCGATATCTTAGTACCATGGGCTCTTAATGACAACTTTAAAAACAAAAATTGAGAAAATCTCTGCCTACATTGCATGCTTAAAAGAGTAGTTGATTATATTACCCAACTGTAATCTCTGGCTAAAATTTCAGCCGGGAAGGCAAAAATGAGATGTCTGAGGAGTATTCTTATATATACTTAAAATTATATATATATATATATATACATATATATATATATATATATAAATTTTTATATATCCCTATATATACTTAAAATCAATTTAAGTATGATCTTAAGGATATTCTGTAATAAATATGAAACTATAATTGTTAATATTAATTGAGGCTCCACTATATAGCACCTGGGTTTTCTAGGTGGTGCTAGTGTTAAAGAACCCACTTACTAATGAAGGAGATGCAAGAGACACAGATTCGATCCCAGGATTGAGGAGATCCCCTGGAGTAGGGAATGGCAATCCATGCTAGGATTTTTGCCTGGAAAGTTCCATGGACAGAGGAGCCTGGCAGGCTACAGTCCACAGGGCCACAAAGAGGTGGACACAACTGAGTACATGTTTTAATTTACATAATTGTCTGTACTATTAATTCACATCATTGCTATACTAATTTGTCAATGAAGAAACAGGATGAGAAGGTAAATGATAGAAAGAGGACCCAGACCTTGACCTATTTGGTTTCAAAATCCATGAACTTTCCACTCTATCAAACTATTTCTGAATATGATTTAACCAAGATGTTTTAAATGGGAGAGAGTTTGGCAAATCTAAAGGAAAAATTCAAAGGTCCAGAAAGTAGGCAAAAAGTTATCATCTTGGTAACTTGTCAAGAGGTTTCCAAAACCTAAACTACTAGATGGGATTTTTTTTTTCTTACACAGAGAAAGAACAGGCAAGAGGAAGGAAGACCCTTAAGCCCAAGCCTTATATCCAGAGAAGAGCCTACCCACAGAAAATAAAGTAGACACTGATATGTACAGGCAATGTACTAGTTATCTACTGCTGTGTAACAAATTAACACAAACAGTGGCTTAAAACAACATAGTTTCTGTGAATCAGGAAAATGGGTGTGAAAACTGAATCATCTGCTTAAGGGTTTCTCATAGCCCTAAAATTTAAGGTGTTGCTCAGAATTGGGGTTTCATCTAAAAATCTGAGTGGGAAAGGATCTGCTTCCAAATTTACATGATTTTAGGTAAACTTCATTTGTGCATGGGCTATAAGATTGAAGTTGTAGGTTCTTCATAAGCTGAAGAGTTGAAAGATGAAGTTATTCATTGGCTGTTGACTGGAGACCACCCTAAGTTCCTTTCCACTCAAGCGTCTCCAACCTGAGGGTTTGCTTCATCCAAGCTTGCAAACTAAGGCAGTAGACAGAGTCTGTTAGTAAGATAGAAGTTGAAGTCTTTAGTAACGTAATGGACTGTAAGTCAAATAAAATATCTAGACTATATCATAGAAGCAAAAAAATTAAAATACAAGAAATATAAAAGATGTAGAAATTGGGGGACATTAGTAAAGTATGTGATATGTCTCAGAAGGACTAGCAAGACAGAATGGGGAGAAGAAGCACTTAAATAATTTATGACTGGAAATTTATACCTTTTGACGACCTCTTATTTCACCCACACTTCCTCCCCTTATCTCTGAAGACCACCAATCTAATCTCTGTGTTTTTGAGCTCTATTTTTATATTTTATTACTTTTTATAATACTGAGGGTGGGGGTAGATTCCACATGTAAATGAGATCATATGGTATTTGTCTCTTTCTGTCTGACTTATTTCACTTAGCATATAATGCCCTCAAATTCTCTCTATATTGTTGCAAATGGCAGGATTTATTTTTATGGCTGAAAAATATTCCATATGTATGAAGCAAATATGATATATGCATATCCATACCATATTTATTTTATCCATTCATCCATCAGTGGACATTTAGGTTGCTGCCACTTCTTGACTGATGTAATAAAAATTATACTTGCGTGTCATGATGAATGTTAACTAGACATCGCCTTCTGCTTCACTGATTACACTAAACCCTTTGACCGTGTGTGGATCACAATAAACTGTGGAAAATTCTTTAAGAGATGGGACTATCAGACCACCTTATCTACCTCCTGAGAAACCTGTAGGTAGGACAAGAAGTAGCAATTAAAACCAGACATGGAACAATGGGCTGGTTCAAAATTCGGAAAGGAGTGTGTCAAGGTTGTAGCTCGTCACCCTGTGTATTTAACTTATATGCAGAGTACATCATGTGAAATGCCTGGTTGGATGAAGCACAAACTGAAATCAAAATTGCTAGGAAAAGTATCAGTGACCTCAGATATGCAGATGACACCACCCTTATGGCAGAAAGCAAAGAAAAACTAAAGAGCCTCTTGATGAAAGTGAAAGAGGAAACTGAAAAAGTTGGCTTCAAACTCAACATTCAGAAAACTAACATCATGGTATCCAGCCCTATGCAAATAGATGGGGAAGCAATGCAAACTGAAAGACTTTGTTTTCTTGGGCTCCAAAATCACTGAAGATAGTAACTGCAGCCATGAATTTAAAAGACACTTGCTCCTTAGAAGAAAAGCTATGACCAACCTAGACAGCATATTAAAAAGTAGCGACATTACTTTGCCAACAAAGGTCCACATAGTCAAAGCTATGATTTTTCCAGGGGTCATGTATGGATGAGAGAGTTGGACCATAAAGAAGGCTAAGCCCTGAAGAACTGATGTTTTTAAACTGTGGTGTTGGAGAAGACTCTTGAGAGTCCCTTGGACTTCAAGGAAATCAATCCAGTCAATCCTAAAGGAAATCAACCCTGAATATTCATTGGAAAAACTCATGCTGAAGCTGAAACTCCAATACTTTGACCACCTGAAGCGAAGAGCTGACTCATTAAAAAAGACCCTGATGCTGGGAAAGGTTGAAGGCAGGAGGAGAAGGGGATGACAGAGGATGAGATGGTTGGATGGCATCACTGACTCGATGGACATGAGTTTGAGCATGCTCTAGGAGATGGTGGAGGACAGGGAAGCCTGGCATGCTGCAGTCAATGTGGTAGCAAAAAGTCAGCTACTGAACAACAGCCTCTTGCTTACATTAAAATAAAAAATTTGAATACTCTCATTAAATAAAAATAGTTTAATTCAGATCACACTCCCCCACCCAGCGGAGAAAAAGACACTCAATATAAGACTATAGAAAGCTTGAAACAAATGCAGTGCACATATCTGTTATATCACAAATTACTTAATGAAGACTTTTTTTCAGACAATTAATGTCTGAAATTAACTAATTAATAATTTTTCAGAAACATTTAATTATTATAAATATCAGAGAATTTTAAGAAAACACTAGTAGCTTTATCACTTGTGGTTCATGCCACTGTGGTTAGGTGGAAAAAGATTTATGCTATCTAAAAATACATCCTGACTACACTGGGTAAAAGACATAGGATCTAGAATTTACAGTTTTTAAAACAAAACAAGAGATAAAAAGAGTAAGTCAGCAAAATAATACAAAACCTTGATAATAATTGAATCTGGGTAATGAAAGTGGTGGAATTTACTGTACTTTTATTTTATTATTATATATGTTAACTTTTCATATTAATTTTTAAAAGGTAAGCCATAATCAAACCACAGAAGAAAAAGATGATCTTAGAACAGGTACCTAATGAACTTCCAATTTTTTAAAAAAGTATTAAACAAGAATTCTAAATAGAATCTATGAATGTAACAAATTTGGGAAATGTTAGAACTTGGTAATTCCTCTCACATTCTCATGGAGGTAGCATTTAAAGGAAGTGCCTAAAGAAAAGGGCAACTGAATCCAAAAAGAAAAACAAAATTCAAAAAGGAAGGATAGCCACATATGGTAGTAAATTCAAAAAGCTAAAAACAGAAAAGTATTAAAAATGTAAAAAAATAATAAAATAAAAAGTATAAGAAAGTACACAGTAAAATAAAACAGATATCAAATAAATGGGAAAAAATATAGATCAACAAGGTCAAAGCTGTGTCTTTTAAAAAATATTTTAACTGATAATTTAGGCACAAATTATATATAACTTTATATATTAAAAAGAACTTCTCCTTCCTATTCCTCTATTCCAGGAACATACAAGCAAATACATGTGTGTCTATTTTTTATACAAAGATTGGAGTTTTTTTTTTTTTCATTGTTCGTTCTGCATTTTTCTTATTTGAGACAGGACCTTGAAAGATTTTTCTTACCAAAACTTAAAGTACCAACTTAAAGTTGCCTTTTACTGCATCTCAGGTGTGTGCCTTATTTTATTTAACTGAAGCTGAAGCTCCAATACTTTGGCCACCTCATGTGAAGAACTGACTCATTAGAAAAGACCCTGATGTTGGGAAAGATTGAAGGCAGGAGAAGAAGGAGATGACAGAGGATGAGATAGTTGAATGGCATCACCAACTTGACGGACAGGAGTTTGAGCAAGGTCTGGGAGTTGGTGATGGTCAGGGAAGCCTGGCATGCTGCAGTCCATGGGGTCACAAAGTGTTGGACATGACTGAGTGACTGAACTTACTGAATGACTTATTTGATTTGTTCCTCTTAACTGGTTTCTCTTACATATAGGTATCAACAGGATGCATTCCTGGAATACAATTCATGCTAAAGACATTGACACTTAGGATCTTTGATTTTTAGAGTGATTTTCCTCGCAATTTATGATGCCATCAAAAGTGTATTTCTGTCCGCCCCCCAGCACATTCATTTCAAATATTTTGAGACTGCCAAGCTGATCACAGACTTTACATCTCATAGTTTTCTCCTTATCGATGGTGTTGAAAATGAAAATGCTTTTACATGTTTAAAAAAATCATTTGTTTTCTGTTCGCTGTTTATGTTTGTTACCCCTTTTTTTTTTCCTACTGAGTGTTCAACTTGGTTTTATTTCCTTGTGAGTCTTCATTGTATATTAAATAAATTGGCCTGTTAAATTAAAATCAACTCTGCAGGAGTGATTGTATGTTCTTTTTTCTAGGTTTATCATTTGAGTTTTAAAAGTTTATTTTGAGGGATTAACTGTGATGCAGAATTTTTTGCTTTAGTTCATGTAGAGTTGAGTTCACAGACTTTTTTCCCACAACTTTTAGAACTTGTTAGAAATTTTTCTTCTTCCAATACTTCTTTTAATGTGATGCTTTTTAGAATATTCATTTTATTTTTAAATTTAAATAAGTGCAAAGTATAGAATCTAATTTAAAACTTTTTCAGATGGCT
Organism: Cervus elaphus; assembly: GCF_910594005.1. Classification (NCBI taxonomy): domain Eukaryota; kingdom Metazoa; phylum Chordata; class Mammalia; order Artiodactyla; family Cervidae; genus Cervus; species Cervus elaphus. Next base: position 9,740,796 of record NC_057820.1, on the reverse strand, counting down.
ACCCAATTGTCTCAACAACAATTTTTGAATAATCTACCTTTTCTCCACTGATTCAAAAAGCATCACTTGATGCACTAAATTTTCATAAATATTAGATCTGTACCTGGAATTTTTCTACCATATAATGGATCTCTGTCTTTTTATGTGACAGTAGTAAACTGTATTTCTGTAGCTTTATTACAATCGACTTCATACTCCTTCCTTAATTTTCTTCTTAAATATTTTCCTAACTACTCACAATTGTTTAATATTTTTCATTTGAACTTAAGAATAGGTTTATGTAGCTTAATAAAATCTTGCTAGTATTTTTATCATTACATAAATGTATAATTTTTAATGAGAATTGCCATCTTTAGAATGCTGTTTTTGTATTCACAAACATAGTTTGCCCTTCTTCTATTCTACTGAAATATACTTTTGTGTCCTTCGGAGACATTTGAAGATTTATTTATGTAAACTTTACATGACTCTTCTTTACTATTACAGATAGAAATTTTTATAATATTCAAATATTTTGTATTTATTATTATAATCCATATTCTTCTATTTATCGTAATACTTCATATACATATATGATATGTACTGTATTATATAATGTTGATTTATTTTTATCTGTAGCTTAAAGATCTAAAAAATTGAGCTTAAAACTTAAAAACAGAAGAGTTTTTACTTTTAGAGTTTTATATTTGATTTTTTTTAAGAATTATTTTATTGAAGCATAGTGGATATTTTTGATTTTCAAAGTTTGTATTAAGGGTTTTTGCAGTAACAGTGTTATAACCTTGGTGTGAATTAAGAACAGAACGCTCTTGCATATCCTAGTGACAGATGACTTAGGTGAAAGGTCACTGCTCAGCTTAGGTGAAAGGGTCATGGAAGAGAGTGAGGTGGAAATGGAGCTGTAGATGTTGATTGAATAGCATCGGATTCTCTGGACAGTTTCTGAAACTGCCTTGGAGTAAGTCTATTATATGCAGTTTTGAAGACATCATTCAAAACTCTGTTCAATGGGACCAAGTCTGGCAAAGAAGAGCATGATTCATTCCTTGTAATATTGACAAAACATCCTTGTGAGCATTCACGAGCCCCTCTGGATTTGCCCTAAAGGGAGATGATATGACTCGGGGTGGACATAACATAGGCCTGTAAACTTGATAGCTAGCCTAATCAAGGTAATATGTGATGATGAGACCTCATTTTACCCCCAGTTTGGTATGTTGTGTGAATATGTCACATTTATCACCTACAAACACACACATACATATACATCACATATGCACACACACATTTTGCATACGCATACATTGGCATACACACCTAACAGATTCCAGTGTCCATTTCCTTATAGGGAAAATTAAGAAGCAAGAGCTCTTCTAGAATGGAACTGTTTCTATTTTTTGGATGCAGTAGGCACTGTTAGAGCCCTACTTTTATTGACTCTCTACACTATGCTCATGCTAACTTCCAACTGCCGGGATCTGAATGCATTTCTGAGGCTTATTTTCTCTCCCCATAAATTGCAGGAAGCCCTTCTTCATCTTGGTGATGTCTGGAGGAACTGATAAGCTATAGGAACTTCAGATATGCAGATGTTACCACCCTAACAGCAGAAAGCAAAATGGAAATATAGAGCTTCTTGATGAGGATGAAAAAAGAGTGGAAAAAGCTGGCTTAAATCTCAACATTCAAAAAACTAAGATCATGGCATCATGTTCCATAGCTCCATGGAAAATAGATGTGGAAAAGTGGAAACAGTGGCAAACTTCATTTTCTTGGGCTCCAAAATCACTGTAAACAGTGACTGCAGCCATGAAATTAAAAGATGCTTGCTCCTTGGAAGAAAAGCTATGACAAATTTAATGTGTGCTTATTCACTCAGTCGTGTGCAACTTTTGTGACCCCATGGATTGTAGCCTGCCAGGCTCCCCTGTCCTTACGGATTCTCGAGGCAAGAATACTGGAGTGGGTTGCCATGGCCTCTTCCAGGGAATCTTCCCAAAACAAGGATCGAACCCTGGTCTCCCACACTGCAGGTGGATTCTTTACCACCTGAGCCACCAGGGAAGCCCATGACAAATCTAGACAGCACATTAAAAAGTAAATACATCACTTTGCAGCAAAGATCCGTATAGTTACAGCAATGCTTTTTCAAGTAGTCATATATGTATGTGAGAGTTGGACCATGAAGAAGGCTGAGCACTGAAGAATTGATGCTTTCAAATTGTGGTGTTGGAGAAGACTCTTGAGGGTCCCTTGGACAGCAAGGAGATCAAACAAGTCAATCCTAAAGGAAATCCTGAATATTCATTGGAAAGACTCATGCAGAAGCTGAAGCTCCAATACTTTGGCCACCTGATATGAAGAGCTGACTCACTGGTAAAGACCCTGATCCTGGAAAAGATTGAAGGTCGGAGGAGAAGGGGATGACAGAGAATGAGACTGTTGGATAGCATCACTGACTCGATGGACATGAGTTTCAGCAAACTCAGGGAGATAGTAAAGGACAGGGAAGCCTGGCGTGCTGCAGTCCTTTTAGTTGCAAAGGGTCAGACATGACTTAGGAACTTAGGAACAACAAAGAATAGTCATCAGCCAATTCCCTTTATGCATTGATATTCAGGTACTCCAGCTTCTTAGTCCTTTAGAAGGAAATAAATCTTAGGTACAATTGTTCTCAAAGTTTCCCAGTAATATCATGCTTCAGTTGCCCACTATGATAGTTGAATGAATGATGAACCCTTTATTGGTCAGCTCAGGTTGCCATCACAAAGTAGCACACATGGGGTGACTTAAACAACTGGCATCTATTTTCTTACACTTCTGGAGGCAAGAAGTTCAAGATCAAGGTGCCAGAAGATTTGATTTCTGGTGAAAGCTCATTCCTTGTCTTGCAGAGAGTTTCATTCTTTCTATGTCCTTAAATGACTTTTCCTCTGTGCTTTCACAGAGAGAGAGAGAGGAAAGGAAAGAGAGAAAGCTCTAATGTCTTTTCCTCTTCTTATCAGATTAGGGCTTCACTTTCATGACTTTGTTTCACCTTAATTATGTCCTTAAGGCTCTATCTTTACATATGGCTACATTGGTGTTAGGGGTTTGACTTGTGAATTTGGGGCTACTTAATTCAGGCTGTTTGAACTGTGGTGTTGGAGAAGACTCTTGAGAGTCCCTTGGACAGCAAGGAGATTCAACCAGTCCATCCTAAAGGAGATCAGTCCTGGGTGTTCACTGGACGGACTGATGCTGTAGCTGAAACTCCAATACTTTGGCCACCTGATGCAAAGAGCTGACTCATTGGAAAAGACCCTGATGCTGGGAAAGATTGAGGGCAGGAGGAGAAGGGGATGACAGAGGATGAGATGGCTGGATGGCATCACCGACTCGATGGACATGAGTTTGAGTAATCTCCGGGAGTTGGTGATGGACAGGGCGGCCTGGTGTGCTGTGATTCATGGGGTCGCAAAGAGTCAGACATGATTGAGCGACTGAACTGAACTGAACTGAATTCAGGCTGAAAGGAAAGGAAAGTGAAAGTCGCCCAGTCATGTCCAACTCTTTGCAACCCCATGGATTATACAGGTCAGAATACTGGAGTGGGTAGCCTTTCCCTTCTTCAGGGAATCTTCCCAACTCAGGGATCGAACCCAGCTCTCCTGCACTGCAGGTGGATTCTTTACCAGCTGAGCCACGAGGGAAGAAACTCAACCTGTAATAGGTGTCTTCTTTACCCTATATCACACCCTGAGCCTCAAGCTCTTACCACAAACAAAAAAAAAGTGAAAAACTACTTTCACTCAAAACACTGTAAAAAGATGTTCATGGAAAAACTAAGCTTTTGGCCATAAATGACTAAAACAATTACTAGGGTGAGGGTCTCATCATAGGAAAAAATATGAATATTGAAAGCTTAAGTATAACTTACTGAACAGAAGATTTCTTGCTTTAATTTGTCTTATTTTTTATCTGAAGATATATGCATCTATTTTTCTATCTATCTTCTTTCTGTCTTTACAGGGTTGCTTTTGCAAACATCAAAGTGGCACAGAATTCTCCAAGATAGTTCCCTTCAAAAAGATTCTTTGTAAATAAATTATAGGTAGGAGGCTGAAGTTTCCAACTGTTATTACTACTCCATTCAGAGTAAAATTTGATTTTTTTTTTTTCTGTTTTGATGGCAGCCCCTCAGCAGGGTTCTGAGGCACCGGGTTTTGCAGAGCCCAAACATTATTCACGAGTTAGATTTATTTCGAAGGCACACCAAGAATCCTCAACTTTGAACGGTGGCATACCTCACTCCAATTAGGGGAAGTCAGAAGTAGTCATTTCCCTCATGGCTATGCAAGGATGAGATTCCTCCAGGAGTGGAGAAAGAAAGGGGATGGAAGGCCAGTGTATCCAAGATGAATTTCAGAGGAAACATCCTTCATGAATCTTACATAGCAAACTGAAAGGTGACATGTCTAATTGGGGCCCTGTGACTAGAAATGAAATGTAACGTGGAGTTCACATGAAATATTTCAAGACACCCCGAGGTCATGAGGCTTCTAAGTGTTCACAGTGAACTTGGTTGGGAAATCTGTGTGCTGAGGCTCTGAAGACAAAAATTTAAGGCATACATCATCTAGTTGCATTAGTTGCAGGACTATTAAATTATACCTTCTTCTTGGGCTTTAATTTCCTAATGTGTGTGTTTGGTCACTCAGTCATGTCTGATTCTTTGCAGCTCCGTGAACTGTAGTCCACCAGACTCCTCTGTCCATGGGATTTTCCAAGCAAGAATACTGGAATGGGTTTCCCTTTCCTACACCAGGGGATCTTCCTGACTCAGAGATTGAACCTGAGTCTCCTGGACTGGCAGGTGGATTCTTAACCACTAGCGCCACCTGGGAAGCCATATTTCCTAGTGTGCATGACAACCCACTCCAGTATTCTTGCCTGGAGAAACCCCATAGACAGAGGAGCCTGAGGGGCTACAGTCCAAGGGCTCACAAAGAATCAGACACGAATGAGCTGCTAAGCACAGCACAGTTGCAAAGAACCTTTTCAAGCAGCTAAAAGAGATATCGTACCAGGTTACTAAGAAAACTATAAATGACGGACCTGAACTCTTCAAATGGAGACTGCAAGAAATCATGATGTTAGCATGGCTAATGATGGTGCCTGTATGTATCATGATTTAATGTTTGAAAACTACTCTTTTCTGAAAAGACACATCATCACAGTAGTATCATACCCAATAATATATAATCTCAATTTACCCATGAGAAAAGTTTGGGCAAATCCATATTGAGGAGTATTCTCTAAAATAACTGACCAGTACTTTACAAAGCACCTCAAGGTCAAAAAAGACAAGGAAAGACTGAGAAACTGTCCCTGATAGAGGGTGCTGGGGAGACATAACAAGTAAATGCAATTAGGGTTCTAGACTAGATGCTGAAATAGAAAAGCTAACATTAAAGAGAAAGCTGGTGAAATCAAAACAAAGTCTGCATTTTAGTTTTATTTCTTTTTTCAGATCAATACCTGCACAACAGTAAACTAACAGCTTTGACCATCAAAACGGATCAAATAGGAGCAAGAAACTTGCTGTTTCTACAATATAGGAACAAGAAAATAATTTGTGCTCTGCATAATTGTCTTGATATGCATCATCCATTAAGCAGATCCTAGATGAATAAGTACGCCAAACAGAATAACCCACTTGGGTATTCTTCATTGGTTATCCTGGATCGAATTCATGTGGCCATCCTATTAGCATCATTCCTCACCCTCAACATCATCAAAGCTCTAAAGTTACAAAAATTGAAGGTGTCATATGAAAATCCGTTTTCTATCTATGGTCCCCTGTTTCTGCATTTGCAAAATTAATGAGTTTCATTCAAGTTGTCTGAGTGTCATTTCTAACATTATAAAATTACTAACATTTCCAACATTATAAAAAGAATGATTAGCACTGCCACGTATGGGCACAGAGCTGTATTAATTTGAGCCACTGCTTTAAAGCATCCATAAAACATGTTGGATGGAAGAGAAAGAAGGACAGCAAGAAATGGTTCACCTGGGAAATATTGATGATTCCTTTGAAAAGTCTTCATTTTAATTGGAATGTCCTGTTTCAATCTATAATAAATTTTAAAACCTCTGAAATTCAGTGTTCCAAGCATTTTCACTTAAGATGGTCCTATTCAAGACTGAATCAGGATGAAAATCTCAAATGTTTTAAGATTCTTTGGTAGGAATATAAATCAGAAAAAAAGATAGGAAAAATAAAATGATCAAGTGAAAATAACTTCTCACTGTTTTGATATTTTTTAAAATAGTGAGCTTAAGAGAAAATTTTATTTTTAATGTTCCTTACATTTTCCATAATCCATCACTGCCTTTCCACTGACTGTCTAACAACTGAAGACGGGAAAAGTTTGAATGGATTTGTCAAGGCCCACTTTTAAAGCAGTTATGCTTCAGTTCTATATTAGGCACACAGCTGCCTTTTTTCTCATGGAAATGAGATTTTTTTCATGTTGTAAAAAAAATCTGGCAATGTTAAAGGAGAAAATATGGAATGTTTTTAAGTAAATGGGGCTTTTAGAATGGAAATACTTTTATTAGAGGAAAACAAACTTTTCAGATAACTGTTCTAAAAATAAACATTCTGATTTTCAAATCACAAAGATATGTCTTAATGTGCTTACCACAGTCATAGTGAGAAATAACGGTTTCCTTCTATCTACTCTGTTTGTTTGAACCATGTAAACATGATCATAAATCACTTAATTTGGGTTTTCACATGGGTTATGCATAATTTTGAATACTCATCTTATGCATGTATGTGTTCATTCTAAGTTGCTTCAGTCCTGTGCAACTCTTTGTGACTCTAAGGACTGTAGCCCACCAGGCTCCCATGTCTATGGGCATCTTCAGGCAAGAATGCTGGAGTAGGTTGCCATTTCCTAATCCAGGAGATCTTCCCTTCCCAGGGGTCAAACCCATGTCTCTTATGTCTCTTGCATTGGTAGACAGGTTATTTTCCCTGTAATGCCACCTGGGAAGCCCTTATGTCTGTATAATAAACTCATTTTTTGCTGAGTGGATGTTTATCAAAATCGTTCTGTTCAACTGGAGAGAAGATTTTCCACGAAGATGAAAACTTATCATTTAAAATAACATTGAAAAAGCCAGGAGATATGCCAAAGGATAAAAGTAAACAAACCAAATACTGATCAAAAGAAAGGGAGAAAACAAAGGGAGAAAGAGAAAGTTGCTCTGCGAGTTGTATTCACGCAGATCCCCAGGGTAAAACGAAAAGCTAATGGTTGATGCACATTCTATTTTGTTTAATATACTGTTACTGATTGATTAATTAACATTAATACTGATTTGGTTGGGGAGAGTAGAAGAAACATACATTTAAATCAAGAGATCTTGTTTTGAATCAAATTATGTTGCTAACTAGTTCAGCATTTTGAGATTAATCAGAAGGTAAGTCAATTTGATGCCTTCTCATCCCCTAAGAAATCTGAAATCCTCTGAATTTTTGTGACTTAAGGTCTGACCCAGACTGGACAAAATAAAGTGATGTCTTCAAATTGCAGACGTGTGTTGACTTACAGTGACAATGCCAAAAGAGTTATTGACTTATAAAATAGTGACACTCCTTCTTCCAAAGGATAGTAATTGATCATCTATTCTGGTCAAATCACTGTCCTAAATGGAAATATAGCAATGTACACAACAGGAACCGCTCTCAGAGAGTGTCCGTTATGGGTTGGGGGAGACAAACAATAAATACATTAATAAACACACATGCCATATTTTATAAATATTGTGAAGAAAAGTCAAACAGAACACAGTAAAATACCAAGATCAGAGAATGGCCCATTTCTTGAATGCTTATAACATGAAGACACTTCCTATAGGTTTTTTCCTAATGCCAGTTATCACAAACATTAACATCATTTGCATTTTATAGAAGATGAAAATGAGACACATACATTTTTAACTTTTCAAAGTTTCCTGGTACCAAAATGCAAAGTGGGAATTCACACTGGTATTCTGGCCAGAGTTTTTTTCTGCATCACACAGTCTCATTGACCTCTCAGTACCAGGAATAGTTTTTCTTCATGGAAAACAAGCTTTTTATCCTTAGCCTCATTTGGTTTACAATGGCTGTAGGTATTCCAGCAGATACATGCCAGGAAGTCAAGAATTGTTTTGAAAAACACATTTGTAAATCAGTGTTTCTCTGTAAGAAAAACAGAGCATGTCCAGAATGGTAAAGCAATGCTACCTTCACCAAATATTTAGAAATCCCCTAAGGGCTTCCCTGGTGTCTCCAGTGGTAAAGAATCTGCCTTCAAGGCAGGAGACCCGGGTTCGATCCCTAGGTCGGAAAGATCCCCTGGAGAAGGGAGTGGCAATCCACTCTGGTATTCTTGCCCAGAGAATCTCATGGACAGAGGAGCCTGATAGGCTACAGTCCATGGGGTCACAAAAAGTCAGACAAGATTGAGTGACTAACACTTTTTCACTCTCACTCCAGTACCAGGCACTGCTCCAGACAACTGAGGTGTCGCCATATACAACACAACTACGGTTACTGTTCTTACCGCATGTGGCATGTGGAAGTGGTTAACAAGCAAGAAAAAAATGGCTTGATGGAAACTCTAATATGGGATATTATGGAGGAATATGGGAGGTGTACCTAATCTGAATTTAGTGATCAAGATCATAGAGGTTAAAATTAATTGACTCTGTTTGTGTTTAAAAATGTAAATATTTTTATATTTCTTATTTAACCACTATTGATTAGCTATCTGGGACACTTATAGCTGCTTTCCAAAAGTGTAAGATAATTTAAAGAACAATGAATCAAAGCCAATAACTCTTAACTGGCTGTGCTATTCAGTAAATATTTTTTTCTTTAAATTATAGATTGTTTTCATCTGTTTTATGAGACTGTTGATATACAATCATACTTCCTCTTAGCATTGCTGGGAGGAATGTAATGGGATGTAATAGAATAATGAATGTAGAAAGAACTTGGTACGTCATGATGTTTATATATAATTATGATTCACTCTAAAGATTATCATGCCCCACTTGATAAATTTAGTATATCTATTTTTGGGTGCATGCTTAGTCATGTCTCACTCTTCGTGACCTCATGGATTATAGCTGGCCAGGCTCTTCTGTCCATGGAATTCTCCAGGCAAAAATGCTGGAGTGGGTTGTCATTTCCTTCTCCAGGGGATCTTCCTGACCCAGGGATCGAACTTGTATCTCCTGCATCTCCTGCACTGACAGGTGGATTCTTTAGCTCTGTAACAGCTGGGAAGCCCTAATGCACCTATGAATATTGTGAAAACTCATATGTAAGTCATTACATTATTTATGCCAAGTACATGGTCTTCAGAGAGAAAGCCATGAAAGATGTTATTCTGGAGGAGTCACTCAGTTGATGGTTTCAGTTGGTTTTGCTTCCAGGTTAGGATAAACAGACATCTCTAGCTGAGAATGACAAGGAAAGTTTCTGAGGATGGACTGGTTTAGTCTGTGTCATGAGACCCAGGCATTTCTTTCTTATTTATTTATTTATTTTTTGGCATGTAACTCTCCAGGTCTTTTCTACTTTACCTCAAAGTGGTTTTGACTGTTTCATTAATGACAAAGTCCTAGATAGCTAAAAATGTAAGCTTTTGCCTTTTCCCATTTGATGCAGCATTAATTAAATTTACAGACTTTCTTATGAGGAATGGATGCTGAATCAGGGTGAAAAATATAGTGCAAATTATTAATATAAATACTGTAGAGGCACCAATCCTGCAACTTAACATTTGCTATATTCTTATTTTGTGTCATACTTTTTTAATCAGCTCCCTGGGTCGGGAAGATCCCCTGGAGGAGGGCATGGAAACCCACTCCATTATTCTTGCCTGGCGAATCCCTTGGACAGAGAAGCCTAGAGGCTACGGTCCATTCGGTAGCAAAGAGTCAGACACGACTAAGCACACACACACACAGGTTATAATAAAGGGACATAAACTAGTGACTTAAACAACAGAAATTTATTTATCGCAGTTGTAGAGGCTAGAAGTCCAAGATCAAACTGTTAGCCGATTATGTGTCTAATAAGCACCACTTTCCTGATTTATGGACAATCATCTTTTTTTTGGATGTCTTCACATAGTGGAAAGGAATAAGAGCTTTCTGAAGTCTCTTTTAGAAGAGCATTAATACCATTCATGAGCGCTCCACCCTTGTGATGTAACAACATAACAAAGTCCCATCTTCTAAAACCATCATATGGGGGGTTAGGATTTCAACACCAAAACCTCAGGGACACAAACATTCAGACCATAATGCACATGTTCTGCTGTTTTAGCATGGGTTGCTCAGCTGCAGACCCTGAGACAAGCTTTTGAGCGTAAGTGACTTAATTGGGAATTGATTCTAGAGAATGTACATATGGGACAGGGAAAAAGAACTTATAAGGTTTGATGTCAGCAAATCACCACTGTGGTTCCTGGGTGAACCTGAAAGGGATACTAAACATGATTTCTTACCATGGAAAGGGTACTTAAATACCAGTTCCCAGCAGTCACAGTTGAGTCCTGAAGTTAAGGAGGGCAATGCACACTCTGCCCATTTTCAGGGAGAAAATGCTTGGTGGCCAGTTAGACCATCAGGCAAGGAACAACAGGTACTAGTAGTTGAAAGTTAGATAATCATTCCAAGAAATGACAATGGGTGTGAATTCATCATTGACATTATACTTATATTACATATAAATTCTCATAACCCCCTGCAGTCTGAGCTTCACTGGTGGCCCAGAGGTAAAGAATCTGCCTGCATTTCAGGAGATCTGAATTCGACCCTGGGTTGGGAAGGTCCCCTGGAAGAGGAATTGGCAACCCACTCCAGTACTGTTGCCTGGAGAATTCTATGGACAGAGGAGCCTGGTGGGCTACAGTCCACGGATCACAAAGAGTAGGACACGACTGAGCAAGTTACACTTCCACTTTCCATGCAATCCGTAGTTATATCCCCCTTACTTTATAGAGAAACTAAGATTTAGTTATTTTGCTCAGAGTTATATAATAGTAAGCAGAGATGCTAAGTTTCAAACTCTGAATGTTGTCCTACTTCAAAGATTTGATTCTTGAATTTTCACATACGTTGCTTACTTGCTGACTAGGGGGTAGGAAAATGTGACTCTCCCTGGAGAATGTCCATGGGCTCTTTGGAAGAGCTGTAAATGACAATATTTTAATAACCTTTAACAGCCTTTTTTTTTTTTTTTAATGGCAATAGAAACAAATAGTTGCCTAAAGTGAAATAGTATTCATTTGAGTTGCTCAGTCATGTCTGACTTTTTGCGACCCCACGGACTGTAGCAGGCCAGACTTCCTTGTCCATCCCCAAACTCCCAGAGCTTGTCAAACTCATGTCCATTGAGTCAGTGATGCCATCCAAACATCTCTCGTCCTCTGTCATCCCCTTCTCTTCCAGCCTTCAATCTTTCCCAGCATCAGGGTCTTTTCCAATGAGTCAGTCCTACTTTTTTTTTCTTTCTTTTTAATATTCTTAAGTATCTGTCACAGTGTTGATATTATAGTCATATTTTTGTGTCTGCATGTATTTGGGACATTGATACAGGGCATTCCTAGTGTATATACATTTTGGAAAACGTTTGCTCTTCTAACTTAAGACATCCCAGTTTCTATTTCCAAGTCTAGTGAACACTGTGAGTTCAATAAATTTTCTTTATATTTGACAAGCTGAGTTTGAAGTAGATTTCAGAGAAGTCATGATTTTTAAGGAGAAGTGAGAATTCAAATAATGATAGAATATAGGACTAAAAAAAAGGTATAGAGAAAAATAAAAGTCAGTCCAGGTAGTAAAATCTGATAGGAGGATATTTGTGGGAGCAGGACATTGCAAAGTGTTCTCTAAGAAAATGAGCAAAACAGTTTTATAGAATGGAATTTATGAGAGACATGGGATTTAAGGTCAAAATGCTATATTGAGGCCAGATTGTGGGGCCTTCTGAATACCAGGCTTAGAAGTTTGAATTTTACCTCATCCCATAATACCTAGAGAAGACCTTTGTTTCTATAAATAAAAGGACAGCATTTACTTCTTGGTAGTTATTATAGCAGAATTATTGATTTTCTCACGCCAGCCTTGATATGGTCTTTTAAGCTTGTTTGTTTGTTTTTATAAAATAATCCAACTCATTTAAAACAAGTTTAAAAACACGGAAATAAGAAAATTAGAAAATAAAAGCCTTACATAAGTTCCAAACAGTTTGGTATACCTTCCAGATAAATATACACATGTGCATGTCATATACACACATACATGCAGAGTCTTAGTAAACAAGCAGATTCTTTGTCAATCTAAATTTCTTCAATTAACATCATAAGAATATATTTATGTACAAAATAACATTTAATATTTATGAGTTATAGAGATGTTGGTAAAAAAAAACACTTAAAATCCACTAAAATTCACAATCCAACAATGGTTAGATACTTAATATTTATATTTGTGATACAGACTAATGTTTTCCTAAAGTCTATCTATCCCACCATCCCAAGGTTAATCTTGACATGCACCTTGAAAAACTGATATGTATCTTTCTTTTTTTAAGAAAATATATGATATACAAAAATATTATGCAATATATATATATACCCATTAGAAACACATGCATATGTATGCATATATACACTTTTAGATGCACACACACACACACACCCCTATGCATTTTAATGAAATTGTGACTATTTCACACTTCCAGGACTGAAACTTGCATTTTTCAATCAACACAGCATAGAAAAGGGATGCCTCACTCTTCTTAATGAATTAGTGGTATAGATTCAATTAACTAGTTTTCTTACTGTTGAAAATGAAAGTTTTTTCTTACTGTGGTTTTAAGTCAGGTTTATTCTATAAACATATGGCATCTTTTGGCTGTGGATAGAATGTAATACACTTGTTAGCTCAGAGCTCTGCTCCAAAGTGTGCCTCCAACGCTGATCTTTCTGGAGGGCCTTCCATTTGACCAAATCTCCAAACAATTTCTGTAGCTCAATAGTCATATTTATTAACCACATTGAAAAAAAAAAAAAAGAAAATCAAATATCTGGTATGGGCCACAAACTGTGCATGCAGTTAAGAATTCAAACTTTTTTAAGGTCTAATCCCTGCTCTCAAGCAGTAGCTGGTTGAGAAATTAATGAACTATACTGCAAAGTTTTAAATGCATTTTAGAGAGTTAGTTTTGTCCCTGATACAACCTAGTCTCATTCATCCCTATGATTCAGATATGCCTCAGATTGTTGGAGGACTACTAGTGATCACACACATCATATGCTTTTTATATGATTAGCAGAGTTGGGAGCTTTTTCTGTAAAAACTCACCTTAAAACAGAGATCTGCAAGAAGCATAATTTTTGATTTGTGCAAGAGATCTGATTGTAGGGTAAATTTAGAGACAGAGGAAAGGTGAAAACATTTTGTTGAGTGTCAAAACTCTGATGTTTCAAAACTGTTGCTTAAAATTCCAGCCCCAATACTTTTCAGCTGTGAAACTTAGACAATGTATTTGTCTTCCTTTTGCCTTAGTTTCTCCATCTATAAATCCATGATTTTAAAGTTACGTGGAATTGCTGTAAGGATTAAATGAGGAAATTCATGTGTGTGCAAGCTGTGTGCATGCTGTCGCTTCAGACATGTCTGACTCTTTGCAACTCTATGGACTGTAGCTGGGCAGGCTCCTCTGTCTGTGGGATTCTCCAGAAAAGAATAATGGAGTGGTTTGCTGTGTCCTCCTCCAAGGGATCTTCTCAACCCAGGAATTAAACCTAAGCCATTCTTGTCTCCTGCATTGGCAGGCAGGTTCTTTACCACTAGGGTCATCTGGGAAGCCCAGTACTAATCATAGTGCCTCACTGAAATGAAGAATAAATGTATAAATGATCTCAATAAATTAAATCAATAAGGTCATTAAGTGTTAGCTACTATTTTGTTGGTATTGATTTTATTCATATTATCTTATGGGATTTTGTTCAAAAATCAAGTTTTGGGATCAAAACCTGATTTTTAATTCAAATGGGCAATACATAAATAAATACCAAATACAGTGGTACTGAATCTGAGTTATGATAATCTCCAGGGATCTGGAGGGTCAGCCAGAATCTGTAATGGTTTATGTGCTCAAAAATTATGTCAGGAGTCCCCAAGAACACCTCCAGATGCAGTTATTTGCTAGGGAAGTCACAGGAATCAGTATAATTATACTCATGTCTATAATCGATTAGAGTAAAAAGGATAAAAAGCTAGCAAAATTAGGATACAAAGTTAGCAGATGGGAAAAGCACATGGAAAAATGTCCAGAGGAAGTCAGTTTCAAGCTTCTAAGAAACTTCTCATGGTGGAATTGTATCAGACACACAATTTCTCAAGCAATGAGTTATGATCACATGTGCAAAATATTGTCTACTGGGGAAGCTCGTTACAGGCTCATCACCAGGGTTTTGATTTTAGGGGCTGGTCATGTAGTCATCCTCTGACTCAGGGAAACGTAGGTATGGAAAATAAACCATAATGCTTGTACAAGAAGTTTATACATGGTGAGATACACGCATTAGTTCTGGGAACGGTAAGAAACCTAAGTCCCCAGAGCCAGCTCTACAAGGAAGCCTTTCTGGAGACAGCAGTCTTGGGCATGCTCAGTTAACCTGCATAGTAATGAAAAAGGAAACATTAACAGTGAAGATACAAGTGAGTATAACAACAAAGTCACAATGAAGGTAGAAATTTTTGTGACAGAACTAGTGATGTATGACATGTAATATCACATTTATAATAAACTTATCCCCCTAAACTTTTATTCCACTGCCAGGAGGTAACTTCCACATTGGGAAAATAGCTCTCAGGACAAATATTAGTGCTCTCAGTCTTGATCATTTTAAAACCCCACAGCAAAAGTTTCTTCATGGATGTTGGCAGCTACATCTTTCTTTCCTTTTTTTTTTCTTTTTGCCTCTGGAACTGACAGATGACATCATCCTTATGGCAGAAAGCAAAGAAGAACAAAAGAGCCTCCTGATGAAAGTGAAAAACGAGAGTGGAAAAGTTGGCTTAAAACTCAGCATTCAGAAAACTAAGATCATGGCATCTGATCCCATCACTTCATGGGAAATAGATGGGAAAACAATGGAAAGAGTGACAGACTTTATTTTGGGGGGCTCCAAAATCACTGCAGACGGTGACTGCAACCATGAAATTAAAAGGCAATTGTTCCTTGGAAGAAAAGCTATGATAAACCTAGACAGCATATTAAAAAGCAGAGGTATTACTTTGCCAACAAAGGTCCATCTAGTCAAAGCTATGGTGTTTCCAGTAGACATGTATGGATGTGAGACTTGAACTATAAATAAAACTGAGTGCCAAAGAATTGATGCTTTTAAACTGTGGTGTTGGAGAAGACTCTTGAGTCCCTTGTACTGCAAGGAGATCCAACCAGTCAATCCTAAAGGAAATCAGACCTGAATATTCATTGGAAGGACTGATGCTGAAGCTGAAACTCCAATACTTTGGCCACCTGATGCAAAGAACTGACTCATTAGAAAAGACCCTGATGCTGGGAAAGACTGAAGGTGGGAGAAGAAGAGGATGACAGAGGATGAGATGGTTGGATGGCATCACTGAGTCAATGGACATGAGTTTCAGTAAGCTCTGGGAGTTGGTGATGGACAGGGATGCCTGGCATGCTACAGTCCATGGGGTCGCAGATTTGGGCATGACTGAACGACTGAACTGAACTGAACTGAACTGGAACTGACTATTTCAGCCTAGGAATCATCAATAGAGATGGCAAGTGGGTACCAATGCAGTGGTGCCTTTGATAAGTATTTCCTCGGACAAAGTCACAGCTGGAATAATAGGGAAAAAGGAACATTATGGGGACAATAGAACAGCCAACAATCGATTGGGGATTATCCTGAGCCAACTCACTGGCAACTCGAAGACCATGTGAAAGACCCTGAAGGAGGACTGGAGTTCCTGAGAAACTGGTGAAACTCATTTCTTCATGTTCCTTTTTCCCTGGCTTTGTGTATTATTCAACAAAATTATATTGAGCATGTGTTTCAGGGAAACATGTTGATAATAAAACTGAATCAGACAGTAAAATTCCCTGCCTCCAGAGAGTTTACATTCTGATAAATACAGATTTTAAATGTATTCTGAATTTGCTAAATAGATCTTTTATATTTATATTCAAATCATATAAAATTCTCAAGGGAACAAAGCTAAGAATGGTAACAATCCTCTCCTTAGAAAACTCTTGCCTACTTATGATTAAAGGGTTGTCAAATCACCTTCAAACAAAATAAAAATAGTTCTTTGTTTTTATTTCACCATGTTAGCTTCATGGTAAAAATATTTACTTCCTCTATCCAAACAAGACACTGGAGTTTGGCAAGACTTGCTCTTAAATGGTCCATTCAGTCTTTCGATTGAATTCCATTCAATTTAGTTACTGGATATTTCTCAAGGACTTAATTAGAGGCACTGCATATTTAAATACATTTATTTAATCACCTGCTCTAGACAGTGCCCCAAATCTGTAATTCCTGATATGAATTCCATGCTTCTCTTTAAAAATTTGGGAGAGTTTCTCACCTTCATAGCTCCTGGCACTTCTCCCTTCCTTCAGGATTTCTCAACATGCCACGACAGCTGCTCAGATATCACCTTGGCAGGTTCCTTCAGCATCCAGATGTATGACTCCTGACTCTGCTGTATAGATGAATGTATAAGGGCAGACTTCATGTAACTGTGGCATTCAGAGCCATCACACTCAATGACACGCCCTATCATTGGCTACCGATGAATTTAATCAGCAATATCTCCATAATAATTTTGACTCATTCAAGAGTGATTTTGTATCACTCATGATACATCTCTAATTCACCATCATGGCCTTCTAGATTGTTTCAGCCAATCTGTTGCTAGGGAGGGATGATGAGGCAAAGCAAGTGCAATTCACATGTGACAAGCTGAAATAGGTTGTCAACAGATTTTTACAAGGACACTGTCAAACATAATTGGAGGCAGTGTGGCAGAGCTGTTGATTCTTGGGAACTGACATCTACAAAGTGGCTAGTTGTCAATCTCAAGCCACGTGCCTCTGCTAGAGAAGATAGGACAAAACTTCCTGTAAGGAAAGAAAGAAAAAAAAAAAAAACAACTTTGGGAAGAGAGGGGACTGGGAAGCCAGAGTTGTTATGTGTTACTCACTGAATGTACACAAAACAAAAATGTCTCAAGGTCACATGCTTGTAATATCTATGATATAACACACATTGTGTTACTATCATTGCCATTTCTAGATGGGCAAAATGCAAATTAAGTAATTGACCTTGAAATGGCATACAACTACACACACACACATTTTTGATGTATGATTTTGGATTATAGTTGGAGAAACCCTAAAATATACTAAACAGTCCCAAACTGCACTGAAGACCTGAGTGTTTTACTGTTCCTTCTACTTACAATGGGATCTTGGGTAGGTCGATTCACCTCTTTACATCTCTATTTTTTCACCTGTAAAATGAAAAAATTGGTTGCAATATCTATTAGTATTTTCCCCAACCTTTTTTTTTTTTCTAGTCTTAATGTTTATTTAATTAATACTCCCAGGCTAAATATATAGATAAATATAGATTTATAGGTAGACATAGATATCTAAATTATGGGATATCACATAAGTCTTACTTGTGTTTATAGAGCTTGTGAAATAAGACATAATCATGAACGCTTGTTTGGATGGGGAAAGAAAAGAAGTTCAGTCAGTTCAGTTCAGTTGCTCAGTCGTCATGTCCGACTCTTTGCAACCCCATGAATCGCAGCCAGTCCATCACCAACTCCTGGAGTTTACTCAAACCCATATCCATTGAGTCGGTGATGCCATCCAGCCATCTCATCCTCTGTAGTCCCCTTCTCCTCCTGCCTTCAATCCCTCCCAGCATCAGGGTCTTTTCCAGTGAGTCAACTCTTCGTATCAGGTGGCCAAAGTATTGGAGTTTCAGCTACAGCATCAGTCCTTCCAATGAACACCCAGGACTGATCTCCTTTAGGATGGACTGGTTGAATCTCCTTGCAGTCCAAGGGACTCTGAAGAGTCTTTTCCAACACCACAGTTCAAAAGCATCAATTTTTTGGCACTCAGCTTTCTCCACAGTCCAACTCTCACATCCATACATGACCACTGGAAAAACCATAGCCTTGACTAGACAGACCTTTGTTGGCAAAGTAATGTCTCTGCTTTTTAAAATTCTATCTAGGTTTGGTCATAACTTTCCTTCCAAGGAGTAAGCGTCTTTTAATTTCATGGCTGCTGCAATCACCATCTGCAGTGATTTTGGAGCCCAAAAAAATAAAGTCTGACACTGCTTCCACTGTTTCCCTATCTATTTCCCATGAAGTGATGGGACCAGATGCCATGATCTTAGTTTAGTGTTAATCCCTTAGTCATGTCTGACTCTTTATGACCCCATGGACTATAGCCCACTAGGCTCCTCTGTCCATGGAATTCTCCAAGCAAAAGGAAAAGAAAGAGAGAAATAAACAAAGAGTGGAAAGAATGTAATGAGCAAAAACAAAAAGAAACACATGAAAGTTTGAAAATTCCTGGTGGCTCAGATGGTAAAGAATCTCCCTGCAATACGGGAGACTCAGATTTGATCCCTGGGTCGGGAAGATTCCCTGAACCAGGGAATAGTTACCCCTCCCGTATTCTTGCCTGGAGAATTCCATGGACAGGGGAGCCTGGTGGGCTACAGTCTATGGAATCACAGAGTCAGACACGACTGAGCAGCTAAACACTAAACACTATGAAATTACCTGACTGCCAGCAAGAACTTCATAAATATTTAACACATATTTGCTGATTTTAGATGATCTTGAGATTAATAGGAGGCATTAAATGTTAGAACATAACAACTAGTTTGAAAGTTCATGAACATGGCTTGCGTTAAAAACAGACTATAACCTGCTTTTATGGTGGATTCATTACTAGTGTTGAAAGAAATTTGAGGTTCCTAAAAGTACAATTAGCAAATAATGCCACGAAAACATATGAAACTCTCTGTGGATGAATAATCATTGATGGAATGATAATGGGCAGACTGAACCCATTTCTTTACTATTCAACAAACAGCAGTCAAAATGTAAGCATGTAATGACATTTTTCAATGCTTAATAATAATAGTAGTAATAATACAATCATAGCTTGCTATATTTTGCTTAGCTTTATTGCACTTCACAGATGTTACACTTTTTACTGATTGAAAGTTTGTGGCAATCCTCACTGAGCACATCTCTCAGCACCATTTTTCCAACATTTGCTCACTTCATGCTTCCATGTCATATTTTAATATTTCTCTCAATATTTCCAATTCTTTCACTATTGCTATATGTGTTACACATGGTAACCTATGACTGGTGATCTTTGATATCACAACTGCAATTGTTTTGGGGCACCATATGCCACACCCATGTAAGACAGCAAACTTAATAAATATTATTTATGTTCTGACTGCTCCACCAACCAGACATTTCCCCATCTTTTCCCTTCTCTTCATGACTCGCTATTCCCTGAGATATGACAGTATTGAAATTAGACCAATTAATGATTTGACATGACCTCTAAGTGTTCAGCTGAAAGGAAGAGTCACATGTCTCTCACTTTCAATCAGAAGATAGAAGTGGTTAAATTTAGTGAAGAAGGCATTTTGGAAGCAATGATAGGCCAAAAGCTAGGCCTCTTGCACGAAACCATCAACCAGTTTTTGAACACAAATGCAAAGTTCTTCAGTTCAGTTCAGTTCAGTCGCCCAGTCGCGTCTGACACTTTGTGACGCCATGAACTGCAGCATGCCAGGCCTCCATGTCCATCACCATCTCCCAGAGTCTACCCAAACTCATGTCCATTGAGTCGGTGATGCCATCCAACCATCTCATCCTCTGTTGTGCCCTTCTCCTCCTGTCCTCAATCTTTCCCAGCATCACGGTCTTTGCAAATGAGTCAGGTCTTCGCATCAGGTGGCCAAAGTATCGGAGTTTCAGCTTCAACATCAGTCCTTCCAAAGAACACACAACACTGATCTCCTTTAGGATGGACTGTCAGGAAGCATTTAACAGGAGGTTTCCTGTGTGCTGTTATGGATCTGTCAGGAAACCTGTGGCCCTTATTAATTCCTGAATAATCAGGAATTAAGAGGAGAGGCGCGCCTTTCCCGGAGCTGAGGAATCCAGGCATTTCCATTGTTAGTTTCTCATTATGGTGATAAGTATCCTCTTCTCTCTTTAATAGGGATCTCCTTGTGTTTTGTAAGTCTGGAATTTTAATCTTTATCTTTGCTGAGAATAACTACCTTGTAAGACAGTATATATGCCCACATCATGTTGATTAAAACACCTTTGCTCCATCAGAGCTTGGGTCCCCGTGCCTTTCTTTCTTTCTTTCTTTCTTTCTTTCTCTCTGTCTCTGTGTTTCTGGCTGATTCCCTGGAGTGTGAAAGCCGGCTGTGTAACCCAGGAAATATTAGCTTCTTTCCTTTTTTTACTCTCTCATCGTCAACTCCAGACCACCAGGTTCTGGTCCAATAAAGGACCAACAATGGACTGGTTGGATCTCCTTGCAGTCCAAGGGACTCTCAAGAGTCTTCTCCAACACCACAGTTCAAAAGCATCAATTCTTAGGCACTCAGCTTTCTTTATAGTCCAACTTTCACATCCATACATGACTACTGGAAAAGCCATAACCCTGACTAGATGGACCTTTGTTGGCAGAATAATGTCTCTGCTTTTTAATATGTCTAGGTTGGTCATAACTTTCCTTCCAAGGAGTAAGCGTCTTTTAATTTCATGGCTGCTGTCACCATCTGCAGTGATTTTGGAGCTCCCCAAAATAAAGTTCTTAGAGGAAATTAAAAGTGTGAACATACAAATGGTAATATAAGCAAGACAGAACTATTACTGATATGGAAAAAGTTTTAATGGTCTAGATAGAAGATCAAATCAGACACAACTTTTCTCTAAGCCAAAGCTTAATACAGACAAGTCTCTTACTTTCTTTAATTTCATGAGGGCTCAGAGAAGAAAAGTTTGAACCTGGCAGAGCTTTTTTTATAAGATGTAGGAAAGAAGCCAGCTTCATAACATGAAAGTGCAAGGTGGAGCAGCAAGTGCTAACACAAGAGCCGCAGCAAGTAAATCAGAAGATCTAGCTAATGCATGAAGGTGGCTTCACTAAACAACAGAATTTAAGTGCAGACAAAAGTGTCTCATATTGGGAGAAGATGCCATCTATGACTTCATGGCTAGAGAGGAGAAGCCAATGCCTGGCTTCAACACTTTGAAGGACTACCAGACTCTTGTTAGGGACTAAGACAGCTGGTGACACTGATTTGAAGCCAATTCTCATTCACTTTACTGAAATCTTAGGGCCCTTAAGAATAACATTAAGTCTCTGCTGCCTGTGTTTCATAAATGGGACAATAAGGCATAGAGATGGAATATCTGTCCACAGTATGGCTTACTAAATATTTTAAGCCCCCTGTTGAGGCCTACTATTCAGAAAGAAAAAAAAAAAAAAAAGAAAAGCTTCTTTTCCAAGTACAGCTGCTCATAGATATTCAAGCTGGATTTAGAAAAGGCAGAGGAACCAGAGATCAAATTCCCAACATTCGCTGGGTCATCGAAAAAGCAAGAGAGTTCCAAAAAAACATCTACTCCTGCTTTATTGACTACACCAAAACCTTTGACCATGTGGATCACAATACACAGTGGAAAATTCTTAAAGACATGGGAATACCAGATCATCTGACCCGCCTCCTGAGAAATCTGTATGTAGGTCAAGAAGCAAGAGTTAAAACTGGACATGGAACAACATACTGGTTCCAAATTGGGAAAGGAGTATGTCAAGGCTGGATATTGTCTCCCTGCTTATTTAACTTATATGCAGAGTACATCATGAGAAACTCTGGGCTGGATGAAGCACAAGCTGGAATCAAAATTGCTGGGAGAAATATCAGTAATCTCAGATATGCAGATGCTGCTGTTGTTTCTAAGTCGCATCAGTCATGTCTGACTCTGTGCGACCCCATAGATGGCAGCCCACCAGGCTCCTCTGTCCCTGGGATTCTCCAGGAAAGAATATTGTAGTGGGTTGCCATTTCCTTCTCCAATATGCAGATGACACCACACTTATGGCAGAAAGTGAAGAAAAACTAAATAGCCTCTTGTTGATAGTGAGAGAACAGAGTGAAAATGTTGACTTAAAGCTCAACATTCAGAAAACTAAGATCATGGCATCACTTCATGGCAAATAGATGGGGAAACAATGGAAACAGAGACAGGCTTTGTTGTTGTTTTTTTTTTTGGTGGGGTGGCCCAAAGCACTGCAGATGATGACTGCAGCCATGAAATTAAAAGATGTTTGAAGGATAAAGTGTTAACATATGTAAAGTTGCTTCTTATGGATAAGCAAATATTTTTTTTTTTGAGGTGCAGTCTACTCCTGGTGAAGATGCTGTGAAAATTGCTGAGATAACAACAAACAATTTAAAATATTACATCAATTTAATTGATAAAGCATTGGCAGGTTATGAGTAATCTGACTTCCATTTTTGAAAGAATATTCATTTTGGGTAAAATTCTATGAAATAACATTGCATGCTATAGACCATTTGTAGGAGAGTCAACTGATGCAGCAAACATCTTCACTGTCTTATTTTAAGATACTATCACAGCCACCCACACCTTCAACAACCACCACACTGATCAGTCTGCAGGCATCAACACTCTAACAGCAAAGACCCTCTAGCAGCAAAAAGATTATGACTCTGAAAGTTCTGGTGATAATTAGCATTTTAAATATTTTTTACTGAAGTGTGCAAACTTAATAAATTACAGATAATGCAGATTTACTTTTATATGCACTAAAAAAAAAAGTTGTGTGACTCACTTTAGTGTGATATTTGTTTCATTGCAATGGTCTGGAACTGAACTTGCAGTAATCCTGAGATATGCCTGTATTACTAGAAACCACTCAAGTCTGTGCAGCTTTCAACCTTAGCAGACGTGGGATACTTGGACACTCTTTATGTGTGTCCACGTGTCATTTCAACATGCTAATAGGTTCTCTGCTTAGTTTCAGATTTTCTGTCCCTGGTGGTTATTTTCTAGCCATATATAATCTTAAAAAATAATATGGTGAAGATTCTTCCAAAGTAAGTTTGACTGCCTAATTTGTTAATTGTGCCTGGTTTAAGAATCTAAGATGGCAAAGTTTGCCATTTGCTTCAAATTATCTATACTCAACTCTCACATCCATACGTGACAACTGGGAAAGAGATTTGGATCATAAAGAAGGCTGAGCAGAAAGAATTGATGCCTTCAAATTGTGGTGTTGGGTCTTGAGAGTTCCTTAGACAGCAAGGAGATCAAACCAGTCAGTCCTAAAGGAAATATACAGTGGAAGGACTGATGCTGTAGCTGAAGCTCCAGAACTTTGGCCACCTGATGTGAAGAGCCAACTCATCAGAAAAGACCCTAATGCTGGGAAAGATTGAGGGCAGGAGGAGAAGGGGACGACAGAGGATGGGATGGCTGGATGGCATCACTGACTCAATGGATATAAATTTGAACAAACTCCGGGAGATAGTGAAGGATAGAGGAGCCTCGCCTCCTGCAGTCCCTGGGGTCACAAAGTGTCAGACATGACTTAGCAACTGACATCTGCACTCAATGCCATTAGCCCTGGTCCTACACTAACCATATCTGGATTAGATACGACAACTTAACTTCAGTCGTCATGTGACATTCTGCCCCCTCCTGAATGGGTAGAAATCAAAGAGGAAAGAGGAGTGAAGAGATGGGGGAAATAAGCAAGAAGTGCAGGTTTAAAAGTAGAATGTGAGTCTGTCTCCATTTATGGATTTATGACCAAATTAGTGATGAGATTAGAGATGAGTAAGGTTTACATAAAGGAATTTTCTTTTCGTTTCTTTTTTTTTTTTTTAAGGAATTTTCAATTCAACACTCCATTGCTTAGACTCATTTCAATTTAATTTTATCTTCATATATTTCAACACACACACAACTAGTCTCTTGGTTATTGCTCTTTATTGGACATCTGTTAATTTATGCAATGTCTGTTTTTTCTTTTCTTTTCTTTTTTTTAAATGTCTGTTAGATTTATGGATTTCCCATTGTATAAAAGGGCACCTGATAACATTCTTTCTGGTGTGTGAATCAGTAGAAAGTACAAGTTCACATACTCCACCCAGCTTTCTAATCACTTTATGAAAGGTCATTTTGCCCTAAATGCCCTCTTTTAGAGGTACAGAGTTATTGATTTCTAACTTGAATGCATCCTTCAGGCCTAAACAGGAACACAGGAAACATGTTATCCTTTCCTTAAAGAAAGAAACATACAATCACTGGCATTTGAGGAAAACCACCTGAGGAAAACACATATCAATAGGCTTAAAGAGGGGAGAGAGAGAGTACAATCATGACCATTGTATCTTCATTTCAATAGCAAAAACTGTTTACATTGCAGAAGCATCTTAGAAATTATTCAATTGAAAGATGGTTAAATAAATTGTGACTGTTCATAATGTGAGACTTTATTCATTCAGAGCCAAGTTCTTCACTAGGCTCAGTAGGCACAATGCCCAAAGACCTCACAAATGCTTTAAATTTTAATTTCTTTGAAAATAAGAGCAAATGAAAATAATAATAATTATACAATAACTATTGTATCCTGGATTATATTCATTGGTATACCATTATAGTCAAAAGGATCACTTATAGCATTACTTTTTATTATAGAAGGGGCCCCTGAGGACAAATTTTGGTAGAGCCCATGAATGTCACACGTAAGCATGGCTTTCAGCTGTTAAAAGCAATGATGTATATTTATATATGGTGCAATGCTAATATTTCCAAGGTAACTTAATAAGCTCAACCAGCAATATTTTGAACAATAAGAATATTATTCTACAAAATATCTTAAAGACAGCATAATTTCATATGTAAAGTTTATAAATACAAAAGCCATCTGAAAGAAAGCATACTGAGCTTAAAAATAAGAGATAGATAACAGGCTTGAGGGTATGTGTATGAAGGGGCCCTTTAATTTTGTCCTTATATTCTTAACTATTTCTTCAATTATCTCACATCAGGTTGTGGTTTTGAGTGCTAATAAAAGTTCTCTAAAATATACTATTCTGCTTACTTTTTTGCATAGCAAATTGAATTAAAACCTAGCACTTCACATGACATTTCTTCTGGTGTTCTCAAATTCTGAAGTTCAGCCACTTGGACAGAGTACAGCAGAGATATCTTGTCTCCGCTCTGTCATGCCTGGGGCCTCAGCTTGAGCAGACTAAAGACTGAATGTAGCATGATGGCTGGGGACTAGAATTATCCGGCACGTTTGGTGCTGGGCTGGAAGAGTTGAGGACTAGGTCTGTGACAGCAGTGCGCGCGTGTGGTCTCACTCTGTCACTTGGCTTTCTCACACGAGGCAGAAGGGCAGCTGCACTGTCTAAATACAGCTGGAGCTTCAAGCAGCAATGTTCCAACAGATAAAGCAAAAGCTCCATCGCCTTTAGGGTCATATTTTGGAAAAAGTAATGCTACTTTTGCCATATTCAAAGCAATCATCTGCCTCCATTCCCAAATCTGGATGCTTACACTAAAAAGAGTCATGGGATCTTTTGTAGATGCAACTAGCCATGATCTGCCCTCTGATCATGAAAATGTAAATCCCCTAAAATACAAAAATATTCATGCCCTCTGCTAAGATTCCTGAAATTGTGCTGCATTATGGCATCAGCTATAAGCCTAGGATTCCAGCATGAAAATCAGATCCATATCCAGGTGAAACTCCTTCTGAGTGACAGATCTAATAGTTTCTGTTGCTCAGTCCCTCAGTCATGTCTGACTCTTTGTGACCCCATGGGCTGCAGCACGCCAGTCTTTCCTGACCTTCACCATCTCTCAGAGGTTGCTCAAACTCATGTCCATTGAATCATTGATGCCATCCAACCATCTCGCTCTCTGTCATCCCCTTCTCCTGCCTTCAATCATTCCCAGCATCATGGTCTTTTCTAACAAGTTGGCTCTTTGCATCAGGTGGCCAAAGTATTGGAGCTTCAGCTTCAGCATCAGTCTTCTAATGAATATTTATGATTGATTTCTTTAGGACTCCTTCTTTTAGGACTTTTTTAGGATCTCTTTGCAATCCAAGGGACTCTCAAATGTTTTCTCCAATGCCACAGTTCAAAAACATCAATTCTTTGGCACTCAGCTTTTTTAGTCCAACTCGACTACTGGAAAAACCATAACTTTGACTAGATGGACATTTGTGGGCAAAGTAATGTCTCTGCTTTCAATATTCTGTCTTGGTTTGTCATAACTTCTCTTCCAAGGAGTAAGCGTCTTTTAATTTCATGGCTGCAGTCACCATCTGCAGTGATTTTGGAGCCCAGAAAAATAAAGTCTGTCACTGTTTCCATAGTTTCCCTATCTATTTGCCATGAAGTGATGGGATCATATGCTATGATCTTAGTTTTTTGAATGTGTTTTAATTCAGCTTTTTCACTCTCCTCTTTCACTTTTATCAAGAGACTCTTTAGTTCCTCTTCACTTTCTACCATAAGGGCGATATCATCTGCATATCTGAGGTTATTCATATTTCTCCTGGCAAACTTGTTTCCAGCTTGTGCTTCATACAGCCCAGCATTTGGCATGATGTACTCTGATTGTAAGTTAAATAAGCAGGGTGACATATACATCCTTGACATACCCTTTCCCAATTTGGAGCCAGTCTGTTGTTCTTTGTCTGGTTTTAACTGCTGCTTTTTGACCTGCATACAAGTTTCTCAGGAGGCAAGTAAGATGGTCTGGATTTCCCATCTCTTCAAGAATTTTTCACTTTGTTGTGATCCACACAATCAAAGGCTTTAGAGTAGTCAATGAAGCAGAAGTAGATATTTTTGTGGAATTCTCTTGCTTTTTCTGTGATCCAATGGATGCTGGCAAATTGATCTCTTGTTCTTCTGCCTTTTCTAAGTCTAGCTTGAACATCTGTAAGTTCTAGGTTCATGTATTGTTGAAGCCTTTTTTGGAGAATTTTGAGCATTACTTTGCTAGCATGTGAAATGAGTGCAACTATGCAGTAGCTTGAGCATTCTTTGGCATTGCCTTTCTTTGGGATTGGAATGAAAACTGACCTTTTCCAGTCCTGTGGCCACTGCTGAGTTTTCCATATTTGCTGCCATATTGAGGGCAGCACTTTCATAGCACCGTCTTTTATGATTTGAATTAGCTCAAGTGGAATTCTGTCACATTCACTAGCTTTGCTTGTAGTGATGCTTCCTAAGGCAGACTTGACTTCACACTTCAGGATGTCTGACTCTAGGTGAGTGATCACACCATTGTGATTATCTGGGTCATGAAGATCTTTTCTGTATTCTGTGTATTCTTGCCACTTCTTAATATCTTCAGTTTCTGTTAGATCCATAATGTTTCTGTCCTTTGTTGTGCCCACCTCTGCATGAAATGTTCCCTTGGTATCTCTAATTTTCTTGAAGAGATCTCTGGTCTCCCCCATTCTGTTGTTTCCCTCTATTTCTTTGCACTGATCATTGAAGAAGGCTTTCTTGTCTCTCCTTGCTATTCTTTGGAACTTTGCATTCAGATGGGTATATCTTTCCTTTTCTCCTTTGCCTTTCACTTCTCTCTCTCTCTCTTTTTTTTTTTTCCCCTCAGCTATTTGTAAGGCCTCCTCAGACAGCCATTTTGCCTTTTCGCATTCTTTTTCTTAGTGATGGTTTCTACAGTTTCTACTACTTAAAAAAAAAAAAAATGCTAAACAACAAAGGAAAATCAAGAAAATGAAATGGAAATCCATGTAATGGGAGTAAATAAATACTTGCTAACCATGTATCACATGAGGGGTTTATCTCCAAAAGTTATAAGAGCTTCTACCATTCATTCACAAAAATGCAAATAAATAATTTAAAATGGGAAAAGAACTTAAACAGCATTTCTCAAAAGAAAACATGCAAAGAGCCAATAAGTATATAGAATGTTCCTAAAT
This sequence comes from Cervus elaphus, assembly GCF_910594005.1. Taxonomy (NCBI): domain Eukaryota; kingdom Metazoa; phylum Chordata; class Mammalia; order Artiodactyla; family Cervidae; genus Cervus; species Cervus elaphus. The sequence goes on along the minus strand of NC_057820.1, from coordinate 9,712,607 downwards.
ATCATTAATCATCAGGGAAAGACAAGGGAAAACCACAAGGAAATACCACTTTATGTTAGACTGTTAGCTCGTCTGTTCTCAAAAGAGAAGAAAAAAAGAGATAGCAAGTGTTGGTGAAAAGAAAGTGGAGACCATGTGCACTGTTGGTGGGAATGTAACGTGGTGCCATCACTACAGATAACTGTATAAAAGTCGCCTTAAAATTTAAATACACAACTATCATTTGTTGTTGTTCAGTTGCTCAATCACGTCCGATTTTGTGACCTCATAGACTTCAGCACTCCAGTCTTCTCTATCCTTCACTATCTTCCAGAGTTTGCTCAGACTCATGCCCATTGAGTCAATGATGCCATCTGACAATGTCATCTTCTGTTGCCCCTTTCTCCCCCTTCCTTCAACCTTTCCCAGCACCAAGGTCTTTTCCAGTGGGTTGGTTCTTCACATCATGTAACCAAAGTACTGGAACCTCAGCTTCAGCATCAGTCCTTCCAATGAATATTCAGGACTGATTTCCTTTACGATGGACAGGTTGGAACTCCTTGCAGCCCAAGGGACTCTCAAGAGTCTTCTCGAGTATCACAGTTTGAAAGCATCAATTCTTTGGTGCTCAGTCTTTTTTACAGTCCAACTCTCACATTCGTACATGACTATTGTAAAAAACATAGCTTTGACTAGATACCTTTGTTGCTAAAGTGATATCTCTTCTTTTTAACATGCTGTCTAAGTTTTTCATCACTTTTCTTCCAAGGAGCAAGTGTTCTTTAATTTCATGTCTACATCAGCAGTGATTTTGGAGCCCAGTAAATTAAAGTCTCTCACTGTTTCCATTTTTTCTCCATCTATTTGCCATGATGCAATGGGACTGGATGCCATGATCTTCATTTTTTGAATGTTGTTCCCTTAAATATTAGAGTTGAATTCAAAAGATTCCAATCATAAAATTGAAAATCAGATTATTGTACATTCCAAATAAATACAATTTTTCTTATACCACTCTTCAAATATCTAAAGTTTCATGCTAAACTATGCATGTTCAAATTGATACATAAATTTCCCAAATACTTAATCCAAATTAATGTCCACTTATTTCAAAGTTCCATTTCTTTTTCAATCTCTTGAAAAATTAAATGAATGATTTCATGTATGTCAGTGTTTTCTCAGTATTTCACTATGATTATTAGAAATTTAGAAGTTAAAGAAATCATAATATGGATTTATGCTTTATCTTCCTTCCCATTTCTAGACTTGTCCTCCTTAAATGCTAATCAGTGAAGCAAAGTGGATGTTGGAGAGGAGGAAAAACTGTATACTGTTTTTCCTGATTCAATTTCTCTCTTTTGTTTTCAGTTTCAATATAGCAGCTTTTTGATCTTTAAGAATTTACATTTTTCTCTTGTGGAAACTGGGCTAAAAAGACCAGTTTTTAGCATTTCAATTTTGAATGAATGATTATTGTGAATTGAATTTTGACCTCTCCCTGCCCCCTCAAAAAAAAAAAGCTGATTACTTCTCCCTCAGTACTTTAGTATGTGACAGAATTTAGGGATAGGATATTAAAGAGGCGATTAAGATTAAATGAAGCTACTAGGGTTGGTCATAATCCAATATAGAAAGTGTAGAAAGTGAAAGTGGCTCAGTCGTGTCTGACTCTTTGTGACCCCATGTACTATACAGTCCATGGAATTCTCCAGGCCAAAATACTGTAGTGGGTAGCTGTTCCCTTCTCCAGGGGACCTTCTCAACCCAGGGATCAAGCCCAGATCTCCCACATTGCAGGCAGACTCTTTACCAGCTATACCACCAGGGAAGTCCAATATGGCTGATGCCTTTATAAGAAGTGGAAGTCAGGGCACAGTCGTATGCAGAGAAAAGACCAACACTCAGGAGAGACAGCCATCAACAAGCCAACAAGAGAGGCCTCAGAAGGAACCAGCCCTGCTCATACTTTGATATCAGACACTAGGACTGTGTAACAGCAACATTTCTGTTGGTTAAGCCTTCTAGTCTGCAGTATTTTATCAGGCAACTCTAGCAAATGAACATAGCAAGGATACATACCTGCGCGCTAAGTCATGTCCTACTCTTTATGACTCTATGGACCGTAGCCCCCCAGTCTCCTCCGTCCATGGGATTCCCCAGGCAAGAATGCTTGAATGGGTTGCCATTTCCTTCTCCAGGGGATCTTCCTGACCCAGGGATTGAACCTAAGTCTCTTATGTCTCCTGCATGGGCAGGTGGATTTTTTAACCACTAGTGCCACCTGGGAAACCAACAAGGATGACTTATCCTAAATTTAGGTTTAGATAACAGCACATCCAATAATATGGAAAGTAAGTTTTCTTCCATTTCTTCTCTTTCTGGAACCTCTTCCTAGAAATCTCATGAACTGAAAAACCGTAAGCAGTTTTTTCAGATTTGCAAAGCTGTAGGCATTTTTTTTTTTCAGATTTTCTGCCTCTTTTTAAAATCATAATAACTATTTTTAATTTTTCTTATAATGGTTCTTAAATTAAAATCTATCAATTTCAGGTCCCACTAGGATCTTTTCAGCCTAACAACATTAGTGGTTGCCTGTGTGAGATTGCCAATGAAATTGATACATGCTTCCTACTCTAATAGTTGTATTTACCTCTTGGTGAGTGTGCATTTCTCTTCCAAATGTTAATGGGTCTTATGCATCTCCCTTTCCAGGGAGACTAGAATCTCACACACTATATACAGATGCTCAAGGAAGGAAAACCAACTTTCATGCTGGTCACTGCACTTAATTTTCTCATTTCCAGTGTATCTGAACAGGCATTTCCAGAAGCCAGGTGGCTTGTGCTGTCCCACAGCAGAAGTGATTGCTTTCCACTGTCTCACTTGAGTAATGTGCTAATAGAAAACCAAGTTATGGATCTCTAGATCCAGGACAATAATAAAATCATAATGATACTGTTAGCAATCTGGCCCCAGCGTCGGTTCCTTCTCCCAGAGAAACACTGTCAAGGAAACAGAAAAACTCATCAATCACAAAAATCACACAAGAGCCAAGCCAACCAGCTTAAATTCACACACAACTTTGCAGATGAGGCTGAACTTCACTGCTGGGCAGTGGTTTTTCTTAGAAAAACCAAATTAGTGCACTAATTGATATGACTGCCCCTTTCTGAGCAGATTCCGGGAAGCATGAGCTTATGTGATTTTAAAAGGTCACACAGATAATGAGAGGTAGGACCGACATCAGAGCAGAGCTCGATGCTGCCTCTCTGGCAATTGTGTCTTATGATTCAGGAGTTCAACGTGTAGCTCGATCTAAGGTTTTTCCACCTCAGATACTGTAAACAAGCAGAGAAAACAAATAAGTGCCTATAGAGAGGAGTAAGATAAGCCAGTTAGCCAGCTATAATTAACTGGTAAGCCCTTGATTCTTTTTTTTTTTATTAGTTGGAGGCTAATTACTTCACAACATTTCAGTGTGTTTTGTCATACATTGACATGAATCAGCCATGGAGTTACATGTATTCCCCATCCCGATCCCCCCTCCCACCTCCCTCTCCACCCCCCTTGATTCTTAAACAGTATCTCACCCCTTATAACTATGTAATTGATGCCCATAGAAAATCATGATTCTGCAGCTTGAAGAATAAGAGAAAGGCAGAAGTCCAAGTTTCCAAGTAATAGTTATACCTACCATACTGTTAATAACTTCTATGGAGCATGTACTCTTATGAAGTGCAAACTCTATCACTAATAGTGTTGTTGCTATTATCTTTTGAAATAGTTACAAATAATCCCTTGGGCTAGTAGTTTAGAATTCCATGGCCAGTGGGCTCACAACTGAATTACTTCAAAAATGAATAGGTCAAGTGGAACCTCTTTTAACATGACTACCAATAAAAACTGAATGACTGAGAGGCTAAGCAGACGCCAATAAAAGCAAACCATGATGACAGTGTTTGGCTTTCTCAAAATATGGCCAGTTTTAGAAAAAATAAAAATCACTGATACATCTGTTGTTATTGTTCAGTTGCTAAGCCATGTCCAAATCTTTGTGACCCATGGACTACAGCACGCTAGGCTCCCCTGTCCTTGACTGTCTCCTGGAGTTTGCTCAAACTCATGTACATTGAACTGATGATGCCATTCAACCCATCTCATCCTCTGTAGTAATTTTTGAAAGCAATTTATAGTTCATGCATATGTACTCAGCTGCTTCAGTCATGGCCAACTCTTTGTGACCGTATGGACTGTAGCCCGCTAGCTGCTCTGTCTGTGCGGTTCTCCAGGCAAGAATATGGGAGTGAGTTGCTTTGTCCTCCTCCAGGGGATCTTTTCTGAACCTGGAATTGAACTTGTGGCTCCTGCATCGCAAACAGATTCTTTACTGCTAGGCCACTGGTGAGTTCCCTATAGCTCATGCAGTTACCTCACATCTGAGAATTTTATACAACGTATATTTGTTGAACCCTTATTCCATGCCAGATCATGTTCTATCTGCTGAGGAAATAGCTATGAACAGAAATCCTTTGTTCTCATGGTCTAGTAGAAAAAATTAGACAATACTTTCAAATATCTTTTGATATTGATTTCTAACATAATTTTACAATAATAAGAGAAGAGACTCTGTATGATATCAATAATTTTATACCATGAAATGTTTGCACCTTGCCTTATTTCCCTGGATACTTGCCAGTGTCTCTTAGTTCATAGTCTATGGGAATTTGAATAGAATTTGTATCTTGCCATTGCATAAAACTGTATAAATCTTAATTATCCTGAACTGGATCATAGTGTTTTCAGGCCTACTATATCCTTCTACTTTTCTGACTATTCATTCTATAAATTGTTGAGAGCTTGGTATTGAAATTCCAACTAAAATCTTAATTTATCTACTTAAAAAATAATTGTAATATATACTGGGACTATATATAACTTGGTTCTGTATTTTCCAAGTCTCCTGCAAGTGTGCCATCATAATTTCACAATTTAAAAAATTAAAAAAAATAAGAAAGGAAGAAAAACTGTAAAATGTTGTAGTTAAAATGAGTCAGAGTAGGGGGCAGCTAGTGGCCAGCTACTGGGACAAGCATGCTATTGGTGAAGGGACCTTGTTCTTGTGATTTTAATTAGATTAGTCAGGGAAAAGCTCACCACTAAAGTGATACTCAGGCAGAGACCTTGAAAGTACGGAATCAAGCTATATTGATATCTGAGCCAAGAGTGTTCCAGATAATGTACAGACCAAGTACTGAAGCCCTGAAGTGATGTGGTTGGTGTGCTCAAGAAATTGAAGAGAAGTTGGTGTGGTTGAAGGGTAGAGGAAAGAAGAGAATAAGAGGCAATGGGTTAGATTGGAGCAGGGGATGTTATGAGATTGTTTCAGTCCTCATAAACTGATTGTTAGGCCTCTGAATGCCATTTTGGACCGAAAGTAACATGATTTACTTCTTAAAAGGGTTGTTCTTCTTCTGTGTTAAAAATAGACTATATGGAACAAAATTGGCAGGAATGAGACAGTTAAAGCACCATTATCACTCAGGCAAGGGCTGCTGATAGTTTGAACAAGGACAACAGTGATGTTGGCAAGAAATGGTTGGATTTTGGACACATTCTGAAGGCAGAACCAACAAGCTTTCCTGAAAAATTGAATGTAAGGTATAAAAGGAAGAGAAGAAATAAGAATGATGTCAAGTTTGTGGCCAACTAGAAGAAAGAAATTTCCATTTATTGAGAGAAGAAAGATGTGGGAGGTGAATTTATTGAGGGAGGTTAGTGATAGGAAGGGCATGTTCTCACAAAGTATTTGGAGGCAATGGGTCCAGGTTTAGGAAGAGTTTGGGTGAAAATAAGAGATGAGTTTAAGAAAAATTGACTTGTCATATTGAAGTTCTGAGAGAAGCTTCTTGGAATGAAATGTGCTTACACTAAGGTTTACAGGATTGGTAGGATTTATGGACATGAAGAAGAGCCCAGGGTGAAGGATCTACAGAGAAGCCTAATGGGTCCACGTCCAGAATCAGGATGAACCATGGTGCATCAAATACAGTCTGCCGTAGCCTTGGCTTTGAAAAGGTGAGTTTATTCCAATGCAATTAATGTATTAGGGAAAAGTTTGAGCATGAGTGAATTTTGCATTTGCTTATGTGTGATTTTTCTGTGAGAAACACAGAATGCAAAATGTACACCTGAATGCAGATTTTTGCTGCACTGAGATATGTCAGAATACACAACACGCACACAGGCAACATCTCAAGCATCCACCAACTCCCTCAGTCCAACCTGAGTGCCTTGGGCCACACTCACTTTCCCACATCTGGCATGACATCTTTCCCTTCCATTCTAGGTGACTCTCCTTCCTCCTCTCGACAGCTGCTCACAATCATTACCCTTCTCATCCTCACATCTACAAACACACAGCAGGTCTTTGTCAAGGTCAAGTTTCATTTTTTTGTAGCATTTAAGCATTTCTTAGCCATTTGGCAGATGTAAAGCTATATTCCCATTTTTACTAGATTTCTGTCTTCTTTTTATGCATGTTTCAAATGAAATGTTGGTGTTTGTTGTGCACCTAGCCCCATCTTGGTAAAGAATCCACCTGCAATGCAGGAGACCACAGTTTGATTTCTGAGTAGGGAAGATCCCTTGGAAAAGGGATCAGCTACCCATTCCAGTATTCTTGGGCTTCCTTGGTGGCTCAAATGGTAAAAAAAAATCCACCTGAAATGTGGGAGACCCTGATTTGACCCCTGGTTTGGGAAGATCCCCTGGAGAAGGGAATGGACCACTCCAGTATTCTGGCCTGGAGAATTCCATGGACAGAGGAGCCTGGCGGGCTACAGTCCTTGGTGTTGCAAAGAGTTGGGCATGCCTAAGAGACTGTCACTTGCTTGCTTAGCCCCATCAGCCTTGTGGTTTATATTGCATAATGTTGCATAGTGCTGTGATTTTTAGGAATGCACATATCATAGCAGAACTGAATATAACTGAAGGTAAGGCAGGTGCTTCGGGAGCATGGGATGGTGCAGGGGAAGTTTGAAAAGTCGGGGAAGGAGAAGAGTTGGAGGATGAGGTGGGAAGCTCAAATGGTTGAGGTTATCAAGGGTCTTGTAAGACACCATATATTGTTTACATTAGGCATAAGATCAATTATAAACCATGAAGGATAGTTTGCTTATAATTTAGAAAGATCACATATGGTGTGGAGATTAGCTAAGAGGAGAGGGAGATTGCAGTCAGGAAGCTCAATGAGAAGTTTGTTTCTTCAACACAGGCTGGAGGAGATGATGGTTAAATAGGTGGCAGCATTGATGGACAGAAGTGGACTGAATGGAATCAAGTTCTGATTATTTTTGCACTCATAGACTGTGTATCTGGTTTATATCCACAGAGCAAGCAAAACAGTAAAATCGAAGAATATGAGCCTTAATACTATCTACTTACATCTACACATTTCAATATCTCCCCTTTGTTCCATCTTCATTTTGCACTTAATTCTGCTGAGAAGTAATGTGATTATTAAGGAAACAAGTCCCTGATAATAATAACATACACTGAGTTTACAGTTTTCAAACCTAAAGACTTTGGTGCTAATTAATTCATCCACATAATAAAGATGATAATAATATTCAGGTGTGTGTTCCTTGTGTGTGAAACCATCTTTAAATGCTCATAAAAGACTGCCATGTGATAAATACTGTAATGGATATACTAATAAGTATTTTATTGTATAAAAATATTTTGTATTTACTGTATCATTCCATCCTCATAACAACCTCTGAAAATAATTTCACTTCTTTGCATGAGGAAGTGGAGGGTCAAGAAGTTCATTCTTTTGCTCAAGGACACTACCAAGTGACAATCTAGGTCCTCAAACTGAGTGTTCAGCCTTCAACTTCACGCACTGTTCTACTCAGTTCAGTTCAGTCACTCAGTCGTGTCTGACTCTTCGTGACTCCATGAACCGCAGCACGCCAGGCCTCCCTGTCCATCACCAACTCCCGGAGTCCAACCAAGCCCTTGTCCATTGAGTCGGTGATGCTGTCCAATCATCTCATCCTCTGTCGTCCCCTTCTCCTCCTGCCCTCAATCTTTCCCAGCATCAGGGTCTTTTCCAGTGAGTCAGCTCTTCGCATGAGGTGGCCAAATTATTAGAGTTTCAGCTTCAACATCAGTCCTTCCAATGAACACCCAGGACTGATCTCCTTTAGGATGGACTGGTTGGATCTCCTTGCAGTCCAAGGGACTCTCAAGAGTCTTCTCCAACATCACAGCTCAAAAGCATCAATTTTTCAGTGCTCAGCTTTCTTTATAATCCAACTCTCACATCCATACATGACCACTGGAAAAACCATAGCCTTGACTAGACGGACCTTTGTTGACAAAGTAATGTCTCTGCTTTTTAATATGCTGTCTAGGTTGGTCATAACTTTCCCTCCAAGGAGTAAGCGTTTTTTAATTTCATGGCTGCAATCACTATCAGCAGCGATTTTGGAGCCCAGAACAATAATGTCAGCCACTGTTTCCACTGGTTCCCCATACTCTAAACCCCCTGAAATAGAGGGATTAACACCTGAGACCTGCTGGGTGAACAAAGAACATCCCTTGTGTTGCTCTGACAACAGCTCCGCTTCCCTCCTTCACTCCTTCCAGGCTTCCATTTGCCTGAGCCACCCTACTGCAAGCATCTGATGAGATCCACAGCTCCCAAGCCCATTATACCATTTTTAGGTTTTATAAAATTAGACTTTGTGAAGTTCTTTCAGGAAAGTTCCTTAATCCTTCAGTCAGTATCACTCTGCCATGATAATTAGCACAGAGTAGATTCAGCCGTGGAATTAAGATGTCTCTGATCTGATTTCTACCCACACTGTGTAAAACCCAAATCACATTTTCTGTGATCTAACCCCACCTATTTCAGAAAATCAAAGATAATCTTTCTTTTCATTTTTTCTTTCACATTCAAGGCAGGAATAAATGGGAAACATTGACAATCCCATCACCTTTTCAGGCACTGATTCAAAAGTACCCCTAAATCTTAGAGAAAGTCCTCAAAGCAGAGATTCACTATTGAATGCCTCAACCCCAAAGTTTGCATTGCAGAATAAATTACCTTTTGGGAATCTCTTAAGCCCCCTTGCTTGTTTCATATTCCAAGCAATTTCCTCTCCCTTCATCCTGGAGCACAACAAAATATTTTGATTCTGTCGACCTGTTCCATAAGCAAGTCTGTATGTAGAAAACAGCTTCATAAGAGCCCAGAGACTGAACTCTGCAAAAGTCACTCCAAGCAGAAAAGCCACCTGATGGCTGAAGGGAAGGTGGGTTCTCTAGGGAAAGGGCTCTGTCTGGAACATATTGCTTCTTTCTCATATCACAGCAATTCTAGGGAACACTTAGAGACTAATTTCTTTTGCCACCACATTTTATTATTTGTTGATTATGCTCAGGTAAGTTAATTAGTAAGGAGATAATGAAAAACTTGAAACTCATGGTTAAGTGAAGGGGAGAAGTTCAAGCATAATGGGGATTTTAAGGGTTTTCAATTTCCTTCCATTTTTGAAGACCGTGAAGAGCCATCTCCTTCCCCTCTGCCTAATGCCGTTAAAATCAGGCATTAAAGCAAAGGAAAATTCATCAGGCTAAAATCCGCTTTTTGCCTGCATGCCAAAGGACACTTTTTCAATGGCTCAGGAATAAAGCTCAGCAAAGTTTTCTTTCTTTGATGTATTTGCTTGATTTATTACTGAAGCGGCCTAAGGGGATTTAAGCAGAATTTAACATATACAAATAACAATCTTTCCAGCCAGAAAAATCCTAAAATCCTAGAAAAATAAAGTTTGCTGTGCCCTGCATGACAATTGGATGACAGATGATCAGGAAAACAGGGGCTGACACGTCGAGTCTTTTGAGTCTTGTTGAGGAATGACATTCAGACTCAAGCCCGCCCACAGTGGGCTCAGGAGAGGGGACATGGAGATCTGGGAGGTGTCCTGTTTTTGGAGCTTGAAAGATGAGAAGGATAGGTGCTGGAGAGAGAAAAAGTGGTGTTTGGGACACGCAGTGTCCTGCCGACATCACTGAGGTGAATAACATGGAGTTATGACAGTGTTTAAAGACGTGGGGTTGGGGGTCGTGGTTATGTTTATTGCTTTTATTATTATTATCATTATTATCGTTATTATTCTGACCATGCAGTGTGGCTTCTGCGATCTTAGTTCTTCGACCAGAGATTGAATCTGGGCCCTGGCAGTGAAGGCACTGAATCTCAACCCCTGGACCACCAGGGAATTTCCCCCACCCCCGCCTCTTTTATTTTTTTTCCTTGGCATATCTATTACTTTAGAGATCATTTTGTCTCATAAAGATAAATGTTTGAAGAGGAAGTAAGTCAATAAGGGGAAATCCATTTAAAAGAGTAGTCTAGAAAGATAAGCTTATAATGCATGTTCATTTCCTAGGGCTGTGGTAACGAAGTACCATAAACTGCTTGATTTAGACAGAAATTTATAGCTTAGCAGTTACAGAGGCTAGAAGTCTGAGATCAAGGGGTTTTAGTGGGGCCCTGCTCTCTGAAAGTACAGGGGATGGGTCTGTTTAGGCTTCTTTCCTGGTTTCTGGTGACTGTTGGAAATCTTGTGTTTTTTAGCTTGTAGGTGATCTTTGCCTACATGCTGTTTCCTGTTTGTGTGTGTATCCAAATGTCCCCCTTTTTTAACGACACCAGTCCTATCAGATAAAGGGTCCAACCTGCTCCAGTATGATCTTGTCTTAAGCAGCTACATTTGCAACAACGCTGTTTCCAAATAAGGTTGCATTCTGAGGTCCTGGGGTGTGGAACTGGAACATATGAATTTTTGTTCAGGTATGAAATTCAGCGGATAACAAAATGTTCCATAAACAAAATCACAAAACTATTAGCCAGTGGCGAAGGAAATTGTAGAGGTGAAATATTCTTTCAGAGAAAGAAAAAATGGAGGAACACAGGAAGAAAAAAAGGAAGGAAGGAATGAAGTGAGAGGAAGGATGGGAGAGAAGGAGGAAAAAGGAGAGAGAAAGGAAATTTGAAGGATACAAGATAGCTTTGTTTTCATTATTGTTTGTTTGTTTGTTTAGCTTCAAACATTGTAGCAATTGAGAAACTCAGCATAAGGATGGCTATGACAGTTCACAACCATTGTGTCATGAGTCACAACACCTGTGAGGTATAAAGAAAGAAGGTAAGCTAAAATATTCAATGTGTCTGCACATCCCACCTTTTTTTATTACATCAACATCATTATTAGGCATCTAAGACCAAGGGTGTGCAAAACTTGACTGATGCAGAAATACAAAACTATGAAATATATGTATTTAGAAGAGATTAGTTGGAATAAAGTTCTGGGGTAGGAGAGGAGGAAGATAAAAGGACTAGGAAATGGCATTAACTAAAGGGCTTACTGAGAAGCAGCTATTTTACAGCTGTTTTTCTCATACTTTTCTCTATTTCATCCCCTCATGCCTACCCTCCCACTCCACATTCTTTCTTTTATTAAAGGGCTATCTTCCCTTTCCAGGCACTTTGCTGGAGGTAAGCAGTACAGAGCCCTGTCCTCATGAAGATCACAAGTAGCATGTTTATTTACCCTGTGTCACTGGAGAGAAAATGAAGGTCAGAAAATATAAGCAATGCCTCTAAAGTCTTGCCTCTGAAAGATGCTAGATGTGGAATTTCACTACACTGCTGTTCTCCCAAACATCCTCCTCAGTTCAGTTCAGTTCAGTTTCCCAGTTGTGTACAATGCTTTGTAACCCCATGGACTGTATCACATCAGGCTTCCTGTCCATCACCATCCCCTGGAGCTCGCTCAAATGCTCAAACTCATGTCCATTGAGTCGGTGATGCCATCCAACCATCTCATTCTCTGTCGTCCCTTTCTCCTCCTGCCTTCAGTCTTTCCCAGCATCTTTCCCTACAAATACACTGATAGATAGATACTGATAGATAGATAAATAGATAGATAGATAGATAGATAGATACTCCATGGCCCCTCTCCTGGGAGAGAGAGCAGAGCTTAAAAAAGGGCGGAGTTTAGCAGAGAAAGGATAAGGGTTATAGGTTTTGGTTGGAAGACAAGAGATAAAGATCTCTTTAAATAGCCCTTACTGTTTTTCCTCTTTTCCTTTCAACCGCAGGAGAAGAATTTTGATTATAGGGATGTCAGGAGTCTGGAGGGTTTTCTGAGGGGAAGAATGTGAAGCTGGATGTCTAGGGTTAGTTCCATGTATAAAAAACAGAATGAATTAGATTTTTTTTTTCTTTTTTCCTTCCTGGTAGTCAGTCCAACTCACTCTTCTATCAAAGAAGCAGGAATTCATGGTTTTAACTTCCCAAAGGGCTGAAAGGATACAGTGTGCAATCTATTGGGGAGTTTGGGAATGGGAATGGGGGATAATCAAGATAATTTGTGATTTTTTAGTCTATTGCTTTTATAAAATTTTATAGAGATAAGATGGTAAGTGGATATGAAATAATAAGAAATTCCTACTGAGTTGCCAGCATTTTTGTACAATGAAGATTGTCTGGTCAACTAAGTCAGTCAGCCAGTTCAGTCGCTCAGTCATGTCCAACTCTTTGTGACCCCATGAACCACAGCACGCCAGGCCTCCCTGTCCATCACCAACTCCTGGAGTTTACTCGAACTCATGTGCATTGAGTCAGTGATGCCATCCAACCATCTCATCCTCTGTCGTCCCCTTCTCCTCCCATCAGCATCAGGGTCTTTTCCAATGAGTCATCTCTTCGCATCAGGTGGCCAAAGTAGTGGCATTTCAACTTCAACATCAGTCCTTCCAATGAATATTCAGGACTGATCTCCTTTAGGATGGACTGGTTGGATCTCCTTGCTGTCCAAGGGACTCTCAAAAGTCTTCTCCAACACCACAGATCAAAAGCATCAGTCCTGGTCAACTAAAATGGTGAGCAAAGATGCAATCTAGAACTGAGGACTGTAAACACAGGAATCATTATATATAATGTGTGTACATATATGTATATATACAAAGATACATGCATATAGATGCATGTGAAGTGAAAGTTGCTCATTCACATCTGACTCTTTGCAACCCCATGGACTATATAGTCCATGAAATTCTACAGGCCAGAATACTGGAGAGGGTAGCCTTTCCCTTCTCCACGGGATCTTCCCAACCCAGGGATTGAAAGCAGGTCTCCTGCATTGCAGGTGGATTCTTTATCAGCTGAGCCACAAGGGAAGCCCATGGATGCATGTATGTGGGTGTTTATATAAAATTCTGCTACCAATTTTCCTACGGGAACCTGGGTCCATAGCAAATTTCTATTGGAACTTCTGGATCTGTTTCTCCTTTTTTTTTTATCTCAGCTAACTCTGGAATCATTCATTCTCTGTAAGAAAATGGGAAGTTGCAGACTTGAGTGAGCAGGTGTAGAAAGTGGACCTGCTGTTGTCCACAGGGCCATTACACTTCTGAGAGTGAACACTGCCATTGAGGCAAACATTAGGGATACAACCTCAACACACAGATCTGGGAGGCTGGCCACCTGTGCTATTGTGTCTCCCAGGTCTTTGCTCCTTTGGAATTAGTTTATCTTTTATTTTACTTTCTTTCCTACCACCCACACCCCAACCAAGGCAAGATGCAAATGCAGAGGATGGGAACTGGCCAGAGGACTAAGTGAGTAGAATGCTGTCAGGTCATTCCAAACTTCTGATTCTACTTCATTGCATTTGAACTATATTCCAGCTTCTGGTCTCTCCCTTAAGATGAGTTATTCCTGAACAAGGTTTTTCTTTTCTCATATAAATAAAACCCAATTACCTCAATGGCTCTCCAAGATGGTTCTAGACTATTGAAAACTAAATTTAAATTCAAACTGAAGAAGAAAAGAGAGAACACTGTATAATTTGAGAAAAGAGCAGGTGTTTTAAGTCAGGCTAACAGGGAATTGCATCCTGGTCCATCTGCTTTTCTATTGTGAATGTGTTTTAAAATAGAGACAATATCAAACAGGGTATTTATACAGTAAAAAAAATGATAAGTTATATTAGATGTCAGGAGCATGGCTTCATCAATCAATAAGTTTGAATACAATGTTGTGAAATTATTATCTAGCCAAATGGATTAGCTTAATGTTCTATTCTTGAAGTTACACATGCTGACATTTACTAGTGCTGGTTTATAATTTGCTTCTGTCTGGTGGGGAGAGGTCAAAGAGGAGGGGTGAGAGTGATAGAAACTGCAGTAAGAATGATATCCTAAAAAATCTAATTTCTTCTACTGAGAACAGTGAGGATGATTCTGAATTAAAACACCAATTTTAATACAAGAGATCCTATACTTATAAAGAAATTAAGTCCCACCTTTTATTAAAATAAAGAAATAAATGAGTATTTAATAAGCTAAGTCACATTATCAGGTTAAAAAAAAGTCTCACTCAGTAGCCTAATTCATGTATAAAACTTAAAGTTTGTGGATAACATTTTGCATGAATGAACCCTTTAAAACTTTGTAAATGCCCTTTAAGGCAGGTATGTCTATAATGCATATAGCTATACTGTATATACAACTGCAAAAGACAATTGAAAAAGGTAAAGCTCATAAGACTTAAAGTATTAGACCAAAGTCTTTTCAATAGTAAATTAAGGAAACAGTGCATATCTTTTTGGTTCATGCTTCTGTATTTTTAGAACTACATTAGTAAAACTTATTGAACAGTTATGATATTGAAGCATTAAATCAATTATGCTGGGCAATTTAGACCTTGAAGGTGTGGACTGTATCTTTTTTGTTCACTATTTTATCCCCAGGTCCAAGCACAATGCCACATACGTAAGTTCTTAGTCATATTTGTTGAATTGATGACATAATGAGATCATAAGTATAAGTCAGCGTATATACTTCACAGTTTATCAAAATTGCCTGTACGTGAACACTGATTTTTCAAGTAGCAACAAGTTGAGAACACGTCATTTTGAACTTATGCAGGAAATGTGTATGTGCGTGTGAGCACACACATATGCACAGACATGTGTGCATGTGTGTGTGTCCATGCAAAATGAAGGGGTAGTAGTACTGATGAACTAGGATGAGGGACTAGGGATCACAGAAAACATCATGAAAAATAACTTTAATGTAAATTAAACATCATACTATTATCTTTAAATCATGTTGGGAATTGTGCTCCACCAGATAGCTTATGTGTATTTGGGATTAGGTAATATTAGAGCTTTCCCAGTGACTCAGCAGTAGAAGAATCTGCCTACAATGCAGGAGATGCAGGTTCAATCTCTGGGTTGGGGAGATTCCCCCGGAGAAGGAAATGGCAACCCACCCAATATTCTTGCCTAGGAAATCCCATGGACAGAGAAGCCTTGCAGGTTATAGTCCATGGGGTTGCCAAGATTGGCACATGACTGAGCATGCACACAGTATTAGAGCAGACATACAGGACATTTAAAGATCATTTAGTCAAGGGCCAAAGAATGAAGCTTGCCCATCAGCTGGTTTTGTAAATAAAGTTTTATTGGAACACAACTGTGTCCATTCACTTAAATATTATCTATGACTATTTCCACAGCAAAATGCTGAACTGAGTAGTTGCAACAGAACGAATATTGCATATTGCCTAAAATATTTGTATTAATATGTGTTTGCTGACTATTGATTTATTATAGTCCACACCTCTCCTTTAGCAGATCGAGAGCCTGAGCCCCCGATGGAGGACAGGACCTGCTCAAGGTGACACAGTCTTAGAGAAAGGTGAGAACCAGAACCTGAATCTCTTCACTGCCATCCACCTTCTTTTGCCACAATACATATCATCGTCCTAAAGAGTTACACTGATTTACAAACAATTAATTCAGCTTTGTTATAAAATGCAACCAGATCCACTTATTTTATGAGAAATAGATATTATCCATTGATATATATATATATTCTATATCATCTATATCTATATCTACGTATGTGTGTATGTGGTTTTTATTGTATATGCAAAGTCATATATCTACCAGCTGTTTTGTAACATCTGCCACACAAGGGCACCTGGGACCAGTAAACCCCCAGGGGAAGTTGCAACATCACTAATTGAGCTTATAAAAGCCAAGTTGAAAACTGTCACAAAACCACACAAAGTTTCATAGAAAATTGATCTGAAAAAGATGAGGCTCCACCAATAGCTCAAAAGCCGATTGGATTAAGATGCCAGCTAGCTCTTTCCCTTCAGTGGATCTTTCATAAACATGAAAAATAAATGTATATTGCTCAGTGGTATATTATAGAGAATGGGAAGGGTGTGGGTCCATAATAGAAGATACGGTGAAGATTTTGGTGGTAATAAGGACACCAGTGTGGTACAGGAGGTGTCTGAGTCATCTTTCCCTTATGGGGTGGGGAGTGGGGATTGGCAGTCAATAAAGTCAAATGAGGTCAAAAATGACAGAACTCTCACTGAACCTCTATTGGGAAATGCACACATTATGGAGATATGCAAAATGGCAAACAAATTATGAAAGCCCTCAAAAAGCCAAAAAAAAAAAAAAGGTAGGTTGCCCTAAAAGGTGAAGAGAATCAAGGAAAACAAATGATATAAGGAACTAGTATCCAAGAGATAAGGTTGGAAGGGGAAGGGAAGAGAGGAATTAGAAGAGTTAGTCCTGATCATCATGGCAGTTTCAGGCACATGCCTCAGGAGTGTTTGCACTGGTCAGGAGCACCTGAAGGGTCAGAGGAAGGCCCGCCAAGAAGATGAATGTAAGGAAATGCTACTTTCATCTAAGGCTTTCCTGAGAGTTTCTCATTAATTAACAAATCAAGGAATCACTTCATAACTGAATATTTCTGCTACATTGTGGCAGATCTGTGTGAGTATCTGAGACTTTTTGACAGCATTGTTTTCATTGGTAAATTAACCCTTTCCCAACTCATGTTAGTATGCCATGGGTATTGAACTGAATCTCTACTTCCCATCAGCAGAGTGACTACTGATCCAGGTTAGCTATCATAGTTGGAGTTCAGTTCAATTCAGTCACTCAGTCATGTCCGACTCTTTGCGACCCCATGAATCACAGCACACCAGGCCTCCCTGTCCATTACCAACTCCCAGAGTTTACTCAAACTCATGTCCATTGAGTCAGTGATGCCATCCAACCATCTCATCCTCTGTCGTCCCCTTGTCCTCCTGCCCCCAATCCCTCCCAGCATCAGGGTCTTCTCCAATGAGTGAACTCTTCGCATGAGGTGGCCAAAGTATTGGAGTTTCAGCTTCAGCATCAGTCCTTCCAATGAACACCCAGGACTGAATCTCCTTTAGGATGGACTGGTTGGATCTCCTTGCAGTCCAAGGGACTCTCAATAGTCTTCTCCAACACCACAGTTCAAAAGCATCAATTCTTCGGTGCTCAGCTTTCTTCACAGTCCAACTCTCACATCCACACATGACCACTGGAAAAACCATAGCCTTGACTAGACGGACTTCTGTTGGCAAAGTAATGTCTCTGCTTTTTAATATGCTGTCTAGGTTGGTCATAACTTTCCTTCCAAGGAGTAAGCATCTTTTAATTTCATGGCTGCTGCAATCACCATCTGCAGTGATTTTGGAGCCCAAAAAAATAAAGTCTGTTTCCACTGTTTCCCCATCTATTTCCCATGAAGTGATGGGACCAGATGCCATGATCTTAGTTTTCTGAATGTTGATATTTAAGCCAACTTTTTCACTCTCCTCTTTCACTGTCGTCAAGAGGCTCTTTAGTTCCTCTTCACGTTCTGCCATAAGGGTGGGGTCATCTGCATATCTGAGGTTATTGATAATTCTCCCTACAATCTTGATTCCAGCTTGTGCTTCTTCCAGCCCAGCGTTTCTCATGACGTACTCTGCATATAAGTTAAATAAGCAGGGTGACAATATAGAGTTGTCCAACAATAGTTGGCGTAGTTAATTGCAAAAATCTGAACAAACTCTTTCTAATGTAGCAAAGAATGAATTTTTTGTTATTAAATGGTGCAAAGGATCTCTGACAGTACCACAGGGTCATTTGTTTGTAGGGATGGAAGGCCAGAACTGAAACCCAAAGACATGACTACACAAGTCTAAACCTGCGATGGCAATAGTTCTGCATGTCATGGATACATTCCAGATAACACCTGCTCCCTCCCTTTTCCCTATTCTAAATTAATTTAATGTGGATGAATCTGACAAGTTAAATATATACTCATGCCTCATCCCTGGATGCAGAGAGGCTAGAAAAAGGGCATTCTAGAGGCCAGAAAAGGCCAAGATAAAAGGGTATTATCTTGGAGAGGCTGTATTCACTATACATGGAATTCTCTAGGCAAAAGAATCCTCAAAGAAATGGAATATTTGTAAGACATAGTGATTATTCACTACCCTGTCCGATGAGAAGGCCCCATCTCTCCAGACCTAATGTTAGATGAAGGTGGAAACATGAGATAAATGAGACTTGAGTAAGTCGTATCTGTGTTGAAAGCTAATGGTTCACTCTTCTCAAATCAGGAATTATAAGTACCAGATACAATGAGACCTGCTAACTGTGTCACGCTGACATGCGGCAGAAAGATCAAAGGATAGGGCTCATAGAGAGGAGAGGAGAGATAAGAGATGCAGTAAAAGGCAAGAATGTGACTGTGTCACAAACATCTGGATCCACTTATGCCTGAAACCTCACAGTCCGTGCACTTTACCATTTCCTGAACTGACCTCTTCATGTTCTTACTTAAACGGGGTGCTTGTAAAAAGCCTAATGCAACTTCCATTCTCTAAATTGGTACAATCACACCTATGCTTACTGAGTAAAATCCTAGGATAAGAGGGCACCTAGATAAGAAATGTATATTCTTTTCAGGAACTGAAAGTGTGATGTTTTTGGTGAATACTTCAAAGAGAAGATAATCAGGATACTTAAGATTCTCACTTGTGTCCTCTCTAACAGACATTACAGCATCTTCTCCTGGCCAATAATTCAGGTGTTTTAAAATAAGAGGGTCAGCACCCTTTGACTGGGACATATTTTCTGGTGAATGCAGTTGTTAAACACACATATACCACCACCCCCAGCATATTACAGTTTTTCCCCCTGTGTAGCTAAAACACATTGGACCCAACAAGATGAGGTCTCATGTAGGCTAAACTGCATTATTTGTCTGTCAGCTGTCTTGATCCCTCTGCCCCTTTGATCTGTTCTACACTGACAATTTCAAATCCTTCATTCCAGTGTTTCATTATCAATTAAACTAATGTTACTGTTGGTGCCCATGAAGACAGAGATGAAGACAGGCCAGGGTGAGCTGGTACCCTGATACCCAATACCAAGGGCAAGGGGTTCATGATAAACTGACACAGGGTTCTTGCCCAAACTGGATTTTACAAGGAAGGGCACAGGGGCATAAGAGTAGGTTTCAGAGCCTGAATAAAGTCTGGTCTATCAAAGAACCTTTGCCAATGTCTTCCTCGGAAACCAGCAGAATAGTAGCATTCATGTTGACCAAAGGGGTTTGGTGAATCATCAGTCTTTTCATAAGAGCGTGTTCATAACCTCAAAAATTCAGTAATAACTCATCACTATGCACTAAACACTGTAAGATATTGTTACCTAACTCATAACTGTGCTCTAGACACCGTAGATATTATTACCTAATTTAATTCTCAAAAAAACTCTGTTAGAGAGATTGTTTGTATTTCAAATCAACAACAGAGGAAGGAATGAAATCAGAAATCTTCTGACTGACTTACAGATTATATACAGGAAATATGTAAGTTAGAGTCTACATCTTAGTGCCAAAGAACATTTAAGTGGAAACACCTGTGGTTTGAAATCAGCTTTGTCTAAATCAAAGTCTGCAGTTGCTGCCTTACACCTGGTGCCTCGGCTGTGACTCAGATGCAGAGTAAGTCAGTGTAGCCAAAGAAGCAAAAATTAAAAGTGCTCTGTTTAGTCTGGAAGCGGATAAATATACACGAAGATCAAAATGGGGAAAGTAAGTATGAGGCTGTTGACTGTAAGAAAGATTAAACTGGGTCTGTGTCTCTCCAGGAGTTGGGAACAAGCTCATTCAGCTCTTCGAATGCTTTCACATTCCCCCAATCCAGGAGAAAAGTATGAGAATACAATCACTGTCCTGTTTCTCTGTATCCCCTGGTTGTTGAGAGAGGGAGAAAGATTCATCAGGCTGATGAGATGGTGAGTTTGAAAAAAGAACAGAGAATGTACAGCCAGATCCCTTCTAGACCTCCTGTAATACTCTGTATTCTCCAGAGGAAGAGAACCGATATGATGTGGTTACGTAAAGAAGAGATTTTTCAAGGACTTGGCTCATGTGCTTGCAGGGGCCTGGTGATGCCAAAATCTGACGGTGGAGGCTAACGGGCTGGAGACTCAGGAAAGAGTTGTAGTTCAAGTGCAAAAGCAGTCTGCTGGCTAACCCAGAAGAGCCCATGCTTCAGATGAAGTTTGAAGGCAGTCTTTTGGCAGAGTAATTCTCTCTTGCTTAAAGGAGGTCAAACTTTTTGTTCTATTAGTCTTCAACTGATTGGATGAGGTCCATCTCTTTTATTGGAGTAGGAAATGGCAACCTACTCCAGAATTCTTGACTGGAAAATTGCATGGACGAAGACGCCCAGTAAGCTGCAGTCCATGGATTTGCAAAGAACTGGACACGACTGAGCACACACACACATCCATGTTATGAAGAGCAATCTATTTTATTCAAAATCCAGTGATTTTGTTGTGTTTCATCCAAAAACACCCTTACAGAAACATCAGAATAATGTTTGACCGAATACCTGGGCTTAATGACTCAGCCTAGAATACAGGTAGAATTAGAGCCAAGATCATAGACTCTTTTTTAAGGCAGGCTCTCAAGCATGTAGGGTTCTGATTTTTCCAGCACTCCCAGGGACTGTGGGGTGAGTTTAAGGAACATAGGGAGGGCATATTCAAAGTCTGTTAGCAGTAGACTGGGTTCCCATCAGCTTACTAGCAAAAGATAGCATGTTAGCTCTTTTTCTTTATTCCTCACAAATGGGTCCTACTTTGAATAGAAGAACATAATAGGATGCTATTATAAATGGGTGTAAGGTCTCAGAATCTTAGAAATTAGGGGCAAAACTATGTACATAAAATTCAGATAGATTGAGTTTTTTGACTCAGCCAGCATGAGATTCTTTCAAATCTAAGATTTACTAAGTTCAGATCACTGAAGTATTTATGAATATGGATCACAGCTATCCCTAGTTTCTGTAAGTTACAGACCTGAAGCTATTTTTAAAAAGATGAGGGCCTAGGTGATGCCCCCTGGACTCTAAATAAGCACATCCCAGGGGCTTTATGATATACGGGGCCATGGTGTTGAACATTGACCTGACTTACATAAGCAAGACGTGAGTTAGGAAGCAGGTAACAGGGGAAAGATTTGGGCCCAATTAAGATTCCTCAGTGAATGTTTTAGGTTTTAGTAGAAGAGATGAGTTTTGCTTCCAGCCGGAGTATTCTGCAACAGCCTCAGGCAGTGACTTAGCATTATCATTGCAGTTAAGTTCAACATCAACTCAAGAGCCTTTGCATTCATAGATAGCCAGGATGCTTACTCTGAATAATGGCTTTCCATTATAAAGATGCAGCCTCATGAACAAAAGGGTACTAGACTTCACTAATGAATAAATACAATGAATAAGCCTTTAGAGGTAAAAGTACAGAGGAACTTCATGAAACACAGGGCAACTCACAAATTAAATAAAAAAACAAAACAAAAAGTTCTCTTCCAGTAACAGACTCCATCTCTAGGAATTGAATTTTCTAGTAATGAATTGGTATAAGCCTTAGGTTTCTGTCTTGCTATCACAATGGGGGCAGTGGAGAATGGTAGCCACTGTAGAGATGGCAGTGTGTTTGGGCAGGAAGAGGGCAGGTTCCCAGGATACAGTTAGATCGCAGGGTCCAGACTGGCCAAGTAACAAAGAGGAAAGAGGATTCTCTTGGGTTAAATGCCCTTGAAAAGAGTTGAAGAAAGAGTTGGGCACCTTTGTTGATACTAAATCAGAGAGGATGATGTTTCCGCCTCCAATCATACAAAACAACAAGAATTTATTCCAGAGAGCAGAGGGCAGATGGCCCCCAGAGGGAAACCAGATATAGGACACATCTAAGGCCTTTAAGAGTGGTGTCACAACGAAAGGGAAAACTTCTGTAATAGATCAGAACGGCTGTGTGACGTGATGACAATTTGTATGGATTTAAGAAGGGATCAGGAAGGACGCTGGCCACTCAGAGCCATTTAGAGCATATTATAAGCAGCACAGCAGTTGCAGTTAGGGATGCAGTTACTCCGTTGCTTTGAGTGAGCAGGAAAGAAGGGACAGGGGCCAAGCGCCACTACAGGAGAACTGAACAGAACAATAATAAATCAAGAACAGCGCTTTTATCCAAGTTGATCTGAAAGGAGAATGCACCAGGTTGGGATTATCCTATTTAGGAAGGTGGGAGGGGACGGGATTGTTTTGGATGATGCTGTTTGTCAGCCCACAGTCATTGGCTTTGTACTTCTCATTAAGATGGAATTCCCTGGTGGCTCATGTGGTAAAGAATCTGCTTGCAATGCGGGTTACCTGGGTTCGATCCCTGGGTTGGGAAGATCTCCTGGAGAAGGGCATGGCAACCCACCCCAGTAATGTTGCCTGGAGAATCCCCATGGACAGAGGAGTCTGGTGGGGGCTATAGTCCATGGGGTCACAAAGAGCAGCTAAGCGCATCTCATTAAGATGACAGCCTACAAAGGATGCTACAGAGACAACTCTCTGTGACTCAAAAGAAAAAAAATCAAAGGGATAATGGTGCTCAGATCCAGTCAAGTGTGTTAGCATAATAGAGAAGAAAAGGAAACTGACAGAAAAAAAAGAACAAAACAAACGGTTAAACTGGTCTAAACTATCAAACCTTCCTTAAATAAACATGGGAAAAAATGAAAATTAGACAGAAATAGGACATGAGGGTCTTATCTTATTCAGCTGCAAAAGGTGTAGCAGAATTGTTACTTGAAGCCTGAAATGCTCAAAAACTGAAGGAAGACAGGTTCTTGAGGAGTTCACAGTAAAGGTCATGGTCCTCTCTATGGTAGGTTGAAAATGACCGAAATTAACAGGCTCATTTAGGTGCCTAAGGGGAAAGGCTTCATAAGCAGCCCCTACAGCTTTTGTTTGGCATCCTGCAGGGAGTGATCCTCCAACGGAGACAAATATGGTGACAAGGACAAAATTGCCCCTAGAAGACAGCTTCTCATACTCCTGGGAGATTCCATGACAAAGACCGGACCGGGAGGCTCTAGGGGATGAAGCAGGTAGCTGCTTTTGAAATGGAGGTTAACCCCTACGAGCCTCACGCTCAGTGCAAAGTCAAGGCACCAAAAGTTCAGGACTTGGGGGGAAATAAACTTTGGAAGCTTGAAATGTGAAAGGACAGTAAGATAATGAGGTGGTTGTAGCTGCCAATCACCTTTCCCAAGGAAACTGGAAATAGTCTTGGTGTCCCTCTGTCAGAGTAGGCATGGGCTGTAATTAACACTCCTCTCAATGGGGGATTCTCCTTAAGAGAGTTGATGTTCACAGGTTTTCGTTTCCAGATGCTTAGCACAGACTGACTAACTGGTATCTTGGTGAGACAGAAAACATTCATTTTTCCGTCTTTGCTTATTGACAGTGGGCTCCTTGAATTGTCACCTGTATTTTTACAGGTAAAATTGTGGCTCTGCGCTGCACCAAGGGTTGACAGTTGAGCCTTAATTGTACTTGGAATAGCTGCTCTTAGGGTCTAAGGATTCTTCTTTTAGAGCAGATGCAGATAGGATTTTGTTCATGGCATGCTTTCTTTACAGTCCAGGAAGGTCTCTTGATTTGATTTGATTTGATGTATATACCTTTCTTCTTTATCTCCATTGTCCACTGGTATGTCTTTCCCCCCTCAGGCATCCATGAAAATACATTTCCTGTCTCTCTCCACTTACACATTGTCTTTCCTTTATATAAGGAGGTGTGAGGCCTGCCCTGCTAATTTATTTATAATGTCACCCCACCTCCAAGATATTTTCTGACTTCCCCACCTTCATACCTTTTTTCTTCTTGGCACAGGTCAAAATCAAGCTCACATATATTTTGCTTATGTATCTTTAAAATTTGTCTGCCTTTCCAAATTAAACAGAAGTTCCACAAGTGAAGGAATTCCTGTTTTGTTCATTATGGTGTGTCATTACGGTATGTCCCTAACTTCTGGTGTAGTAACTGTCACAGAGTAGGTTCTCAATAAATATCTGTGAAATGTATGAATAAATGAATTAAAAAAAATATGGGGATGGACATGATTATTTCTTTGCTTGTGTTTAGTCCACATAGAAAGTGTAGGACTGGAGATGAGGAAGGCTATATTGTCCTGTTAACATCTGAACTCTTAAAAGTGAGCTACTTTCACTGATGTTAAACTATCTCACCCATTCTGAGATTCTAAATATGACTGGACCAGAATGAAGAGTAGATTAAGCATGAAAAAAAGAAAGTGAAAGGTGCTTACGTGCAAATGGAGGTGTTTTGTGTTGAGAATATTGTATACAGAGAGTACATTTAAACCATCCTGTGAGTTTACCATTTAAATCTTGAAGCACTATATTTTGTACAGAGTGACTGTGCCTCAAAGGATAAGAGATGCATTTGGAATAGTTTTAGGAGTCATTCAAATTACTGCTCTGCACTATTTAGCTTTGGTGGCGGGTGGGGGGCGGGGGGAGATAAACTGTCCACCAGTGGTTCTAGAAAGAAAAAAAAAAAAAACAAAAAAACAAAGGAACAAAGCTTGAAATGGTGAGAAAACACTCATAAATGAAGATGAAAGACTGCCCAAAAACGATTGTTCCAGTTTCCTGATGGGGAGAGCCACACACCTGGCCAGCCGTGGAATCATTTGATAAAACCAACAGTTAAAGGAGCAAAAGCTGGGAAATAGAGACATTACAGAGGAGCACTTACTTCTCCTTCCTTTTTTTCCATATAGGTGATTTCCATAAAGTGTCACTCTCCAGTAGATGCAGGAGGCTTTCTCTTCTCTCAAAGGCTTCCCTTGTTATTTTCCTTGTAAGTGATTTATCTTGTTGGTCTGGTAGGAGAGAGAATATTTGTAGCTTCATCCCTTCTGGTTCTCTCTATTGTTTTTTTTCTTTTCTTTCTTTTTTTTTTTGTTTTTGTTTTATTGGAGTATAGTTGCTTTGCAATGTTGTTTTCGTTTCTGCTGTAGAGCAAGGTGAATCAGCTGTAACGTGCACATATGCCCTCTCTCTTTTGGATTTCTTTCCCGTTTGGGTCACCACAGAGCACTGAGCCCCATGTTATACTGTAGGCTCCCATCAGTTATCTATTTTATAGTGGCTGATCCTTATTTATTTATTTATTTTTTGAGGGTCAAGTTTAAATTTAATGATTTTGGTATTAACTATACACATACTAGTAAGTGCTAAGACTTAAAATCTTCCAGTTCAGTTGTGACTCCAGACAGGATCCAGAGAGGAGTTCTAAAAATCTCTTCTCTGGGTTTTATGGAGACTTTCTTTACCCTCCTGTGTTAGCCTCTTAAGGCACTGCGTCAGCCTTAAAAGGGCACTGGAAAGGGCGATGGCTGATCCTTAAATGACACGTGCCTCTCTACTGATCCATGGGACTAATATGCCTGAAAATCTGTAACTTTTAAGCAAGATTCTATTTAGGAGAAGGGAGCCTATTAGAGGTTTTAGTTGTGTCCATGGGTCAAGCAGCCTTTTCTAATTCTACTCATCGGTCACAAAGCTGGGAGCTTTGTCACTGTTCTTTCTTCTAGTGCTCAGTGTTTCCAAACTCCTGAAATAAGGGATAATATTTATTGGCTTTCTAAAATGGGAACATATCCCGGGACTTCCCCAGTGATACAGTGGTTGAGACTTCCACTGCAGAGGGCACAGCGGTTTGATCCCAGGTTGGGAACCTAAGATCCCCCATGCTGGGGCAGCATGGTCAACCGCAGCATATACCAAAATAGATTTGGACCTTTTACAGAGATGTTCTTTCTTTCAGTACTTTGTGTGTTCTAGGTCACATCAGTCATGTCCGACTTTTTACTCTTTGTCCCCATGGACTATCTCCCACCAGGCGCCCCTGTACATGGAGTTTTTTAGGCAAGAAAAAACTTGAAGTGGGTTGTCATTTCCTACTCCAGGGGATCTTCCTCACCCAAGATCAAATCTGAATCTCTGGTGTCTCCAGCATGGGCAGGCATATTCTTTATAACTGTGCCACCTGGGAAGCCCCTTCACTAATTTGGGAGATGCTTAATAAGGGGAGAACTCCTTCATGTGGCCCTGGGATTCCATATCCCTAGAGGCTAAGCCAACATCCATACAAACATTGTTGAGTGAGCATTTTCCCTAACATTGGACTAGTTATAAGATTGATAACAGTTCCCACATTGGCATAGAACCCCTCTTTATAGAGTTCACAGAGGATTTTAAGACATACCCTTTCCCTTACCATGAAATCATGTATGCTTATTTTTGTATTTATGTATTCAATTCATTTGAGATGATGTATTATTCTAATTTAGATGTTCAAGTGACTCATCTTCCAAGTAGACCCTCGAGAGTTTCCTTGATTTTATGAAGCATAAAAACAAAAACATTTCCAAAACTGTAAATTAATAATAGACATCAGTGATTATTATCAACAGCAGTAACAGTGCAAGGTTAAATAGGCTATCATTACTCAAATGTTGTAGTACCCTCATAGGGCCTTCAGCATGCTTTGAAATATTCCTTACAGTGAGAAATTGTTAACTTTGGTGAACTGATTCTGTTTTGTTTTTAATTTCAGAAATTCACAAAAAGCAATCTCTGGCCAATGCTATAAATCAGGTGAGAGAATCAAAGAGGTAATATGATTTCTAGAACATCAAGAAGTGTAATTTTTATTTGTTTGATTTTGTTATTTTTAGGGACCAGTACTCATTATCATCTGCTTTGTGAGGGGCATTGTAAAATAAATCTGAACCCTGAAAACAATTTTGTACTGCATAATAGTGATAAAGTGCAAGACCTCCTTTGAATTCTGGTTTCATCATTTATTATTTCTGGGCTCTTGAAAATGGCTTAAGTTACCTCTAAGTCTTGGATTCCTTACTGGTAAAAATCAGTCTAATAATATCTAATGTCTGGAGTCTGCAGTAAGAAAGACATGGCATCCAGTATGGAAGTCCTTGGAACAGAGTAGGTGCTCAATAAATACTATAAAGTAGACAGCATAACCGGGAACTCTGTCTCCTGGGGGCTCTCATAAGACAGTACATCTTATTTTGACAAATAGATTATAGACTCTTGATTACTGTGTCAAAAAAATCATTAAAACAATAACACATTCTAGATGTGGAAACAAATAACTTACTGTCAGGCTTAGAGTACTATGGCCTTAAAACAAAGCAGAGAACTCATTTGGGGATAAGTATCTAAATTTTTGAGAGGTTGAACTCTAGCATGTTGATACAGGGTCAGCTTTCCCTGAAGCTATACTTCACGTGCATCGGTTCTCTCTTGCAGCCCTTTCCTTGGGGAGTCTGCTCTGTTTCCCTTCCAGGTTGAATTTAATGCTGGCCACACTCCAGCGTGCAGCTAATAGCCCCTGCCAATTTGCCACGGCCCTTCTCACTGAAGGATGGTGGTTATCCCCTAGCTTGTGCTTCACCTCTATTCCTCCAGGAGTGATAGCCCTGAGACAGGACTTCTTTTGTAGTCCAGATTTCTACACAAGGTACTAGGAGATGTCAAGAAGAATATAGCACTTTGGGCCTGGACCTTAACTGTCCTCATGTCTTTAACAGTACTCAATGTCTAACCGTGTTTCACCATTTAGAACTGATGCCAACATTTGAGAAAACTTTTAAGAAGAAAATGCAAAAAAATGGGATGAAACAGAAGAATGGTTAGAAAAATATTGACTATTCTGAATTAGAAGGCCCCCTGGGACACAGAGAATTTCCAAGAACCCAGGGCTAAAATGGACTATTCCAATGAGTAGAAAAGTCACAATAAACATCACACCATGAAAAAAACTCCAAGGGGTCTTCCCGACCCAGATATTGAACCCACGCCCCTTATGTCTCTTGCATTGGTACGCGAATTCTTTACCACTAGCACCACCTAGGAAGCCCTACTATATTTTTGTACAATAATAAAGTAACAACAACAAAAAAAAACAATAACTTAAATATTATATCTCTCTTTAAAACTTCCTTCCAAGAGGACATGTATATTTTGTCACATCCTGGTACACATTTGTTAATGTGGAGGAAGGTCATTGATAATGCAAATAATAAGCTCTTCATTGACTTTTTATTGAATCAATATATTATGTGAGTATTAATTACAAAAGAAACATTTCACTGCTAATAACTGTAATAGTGCTCTGTATTCCATCCTGGGTATTCTAACAGTATCCTAGAAATAGCTTATTAGCAAATTATAAAATAATTTCAAGTTTTTCACTTTTCTATTCTAGGCTTCAAGTTATTTCGGGACAATTACCTATAGAGAAAGTGAAGCTAACAACATTGGTTTGTCCCTCTGTAAGTTGGATAGATGAATGAATGAATGGATGGGCAGATGAAAGGCAGAAGAGTATGGTGTGAGTATCAGAAGAAGAATATCTTTATTTTCAGACAAATCAGGTTTAGTATCCTGACTGATCAGTTTCTTAGCTTTTCTGGATTTCAGTGTTCTTCTCTATAAAATGTACATAGTAAATTGACTTCCTTTTAGCAGTATCGGACTTTCCTGGTGGCTCAGACAGTAAAGAATCCACCGGCAATGCAAAAGAGCTGGATTTGATCCCTGGGTCGTAAAGATCCCCTGGAGGAGAAAATGGCAATTCCAGTGTTCTTCCCTGGAGAATTCCATGGACAGAGAGCCTGACAGGCTGTAATCCATGGAGTCACAAAGAGTCAGACATGACTGAGCAAATAACACTTTCACTAGCAGCATTGTGAATATAAAACAAGATAATGCATATAAAACATTTATTATAGCCTGTCACACTGTAATTGTTCAAAGGAGGTGATGGATCTATCTATCTGTCTCTCAGGTTGGTTTATTTCTCTTCCTCGCTTCTTATCTCATTGCAGCAAAAATTTGGAATGACAAACTAAAAGATTTAAGACAATAGGCAAGTTACAACTCAGTTGAGCTCAAGTAGACAGATCTTTTATTAGACGAACACTCCCAAGACATGGGAGCAAGCTAACCCCAAAGGAACCATCCTAACAATCTCTCTTGGCTTTCCCTTTTTTATGCTTTCTGTCTCCTCCTTTTGGTTGTGCCCTGTACAAAGTAGGGCTTGTTCCCACCACCAATCAAGAAAGGAGATGCAAATGGGCATATATTCCAGGCTGACTGACAATTGCAAGTTATGTAACAACAGGCTTCGTTGTACATGCATTCCCATAATTTAGTCTGTTATAAGCAGATGCATGAATGGACAGAATATTTATGAACTCTTACTGGGCTCCTGGCTGCTTAAGGTTACCTGAGGAAGCGCCCGTAGTGAGTTTGTATCCACTGTGTGCCTAGAGTGCACCTGCTGGAGTTGGAAAAGCCTCTGTGGTTATTTTTGTAGCATATCTGTGAGCTCTCCTGGGTGTGTCTGGGATGGGGTTTAGAGATTAGCTTGCATCCTTTGGGTCTAAGCGACCCCCCCTTGCTCATGCCTAACTTCTTAGGTAACATATCTGTATATGATCACTATTGTCCCCTTTCAGAATTTGCAGTTATATAGTAAAAATAATAATAATAATAATAATAATAATGGATCTGAGCTGTAGTACTAATTTGCTACATGACCACAATGAAGTCAATCATTCTGGACAGAAGTATTTTTGTCTTTGTCTATTCAGGCTGCTATAACAAAAATGCCATTAGCCAAGTGGCATAAACAGTAAACATGTATTTCTCACTGTTCTAGACTCTAGAAGTCCGACATCGAGGCCCCTGTAAATTCACTGTCTGGTGAGGACCCACTCACGGCTCATCTATGGCTGTTTCTTGCTCTATCTTCCCTTTACAGAAAGAATGAGGGAGCTCTGTGGGGTCTCATTTAGAGGTCACTGGTCCTGCTCATGATGGATCCACCCTCATGAGCTAGTCATCTCCCGAAGGCCACATCTTCACAATCCATCACATAGGAGGTTAGGTTTCAACCTGAGACTGTTGTCAGAGACACAAACATGCACTGCATTTTGTTGTTCAGTTTCTCAGTCGTGTCCTACTCTTTGTGACCCCAGGGACTGCAGCATGCCAGGCATCCCTGTCCTTCACCACCTCCTGGAGTTTGCTCAAACTCGTGTCCATTGAATCAATGATGCCATCCTACCATCTGCAAGGACCAAAATAGAAATGTCATTCCATTTTTGTCCTTGTTTGTAGTAACAGGACCAATGAAAATGGCTTGCACTTTCCATATTCTTCTGAAGTCATCCTTTGACATAAGTGGTAACTAAATGCAGATGAGAGCTACTCATTCATCTACAACTCTGATTTTCTCTTTGAGATTTAGACTTTTCTAAATATAATTCTCTCTTTAATAGAACTATTCAAATGACCCTCTAGAAACTCAAATTTAACATATTTAAAATGGCTTATACTCTCTCTAAGTCACACTCCATCTCCTTTTTTTTTTCTTCTTTATTCCTTACTTTGGTTAATAGGATCCACATTTACCAATGAAACTAAGATAAAACACCTCCAGATAGCATATATTTCTCCCTTTCCTTCACACCGCACGCCCTATCAGTCATAAAATTATGCTGATACTTCTTTTAGAATGTCTGCATTTATACTATTGGTGCCCAAGGCCCTAGTTTAGAATTTAGCTTTTTGTGGATAACATAAACAGCGTAACATCTCTTTCTCCCAAGACTGGCTTTAGTGCTCAATGAACTGTCACCACCATCATCAGTCTGGGCAAAAGAAGTCACACACTCCGGCCATGTCATCCGATGATGAGACTCTAACTCTAGAAAGGTTGAACTTCTGTCTGCTTACTCTCCACTCATCTCTAACACCAGGCTCAGTGCTTAGAAATATATACCATACCTTGATTAAGAAATGAGGAAAACTGGTGTGTGAAGCAGACACACCATTATCTGGGGGATCCAGTAAGTATGAAAATTTTCAAGCCAGCAGAAGAAACTCTCGACCTGAAGAAATCTCATGACCTGAAGATCTTTGCTGTAGAGTCTTTCCTGTGACACTTGAGACATGCATCTTAGTGAAGAAGAAGCCATAAAACTCATTTACTCCTCCGGCTACACCAAATCATGGGTTTCTTAGGGGAAAGACTGTCTCCTTCCTATTTGTTTACTGCAGGAAGCAACGTGTTGGGCACAGGGTACGTACTCAGCAAATGTGTTGAACTGAACAGAAATTGTGTGTTACTTTTTAAACAGAAAGCACTCTGTAACTATAATTTATCTGAAAAGCCGTGATTAAATCTCTTTAGGCATTCAGCACTTTAAACCGGTAATTTATTTGTCATGCAAATCAGTGAATTTATATTGTTTCAACAATACACTTTCAAAAGTCAAATCACCAAGGTAACTTGAAGGAATATGATTATCTGCAGAGGCCTGGTACAAGATTTCTTCTAGCATCTTAAGAAAAGTCAGAGACTAGGATCTGTCATATCAGATGAGGAGATAATACATATAAACACACACACAGGCACACATACACAAACACACACACACACACAGAGAATAAAGGCAAGATAAAGGAAAATAAAATGTAAAAAAATATATTTTTGGAGTTGGCATTCTCCTTTGGGGTAAAGAATTTATTTCTCATATAACAAGCTAATTCATTGCACATTTACAATATAGGTATCTGGTTATGGACAAAGGTAAGCAAAAGAGAATGATTTTTTGAATTTGTTCATTCAAATTAATTATTTTTATGAGCAGCTAAACAAGACAAGCTGCCCCAGTGACTCAGAGGTAAAGAATCTGCCTGGCAATGCAAGAGACATGAGTTCAATCCCTGGGTTCAGAAGATCCCCAGGAGAAGGAACTGGCAGCCCACTCCAGTATTCTTGCCTGGGAAATCCCATAAACAGAGGAGCCTGGCGGGCTACAGTCTATGGGGTCGCAAAAAGAGTCGGATATGACTTAATGACTAAGCACCAGCAAAAACAAAAGGGGCAAAGTAACTCACACAAAGCAATATCTCTGAAGAGTCTGAGACCTGACATTCTTTTTTTGTATGTTTGTTTGTTTGTTTTTGTATTGTTTTGTTTTCCCATTTATTTGTATTAAGATCTGACATTCTGCAAGACTCTTGAGGGTGCTGGGGTCTGGATTCTCCCATGCCACTATGCTATCCAGGAACTGGGGCAGTATCTAGAGCCTCAGGTTAAAACCAAAGCAAGAAGGGAGAGCAGATATACAATTTGAAAACTCTTCCCTGAAACTAAATAAATGAACCAGATAAAAAGAACCTCCTTCATGACTGATATTATAAAATTGAGCCCCTTATTTTTAGTCTGGAAATTCATTCATGGAGACATCAAACAGAAAGTCTAAAGCTTCTCTCAACACAGCTTTTCATTTATAGCAAGGACACTGAGTTAGATGAGAAACTCCCAACAGGGTTAGATATTTCTGTGAGCTCTAGTAACTATAGGAATGATGCAGAACATAGAATACATGTTCCTATAAAAAGAATAGGATGAACAAAAACCTAGAAATAGACTTGTGACTTCTTGACATTTTCTTGACAACAATGATGAAAAATTAAAACAGACTCTACTGAGCTAAGTCCGATTCCCTGCTGAGCCTGACCACTGTGCGATCTCCCTGTCATGTCCTGCCAGGTCGTGGAAGGTATCAGTTAAGGGAAGATCCACCGTGAAAATTCCCTTAGATCTAAAACAACATTCATTGGACATCCAGAGAAACATAAAAGAAATGCTCCCCCAAAAGATTCAGTTTATTTCCATAATAGTTCAAAATAAACCTGACTTCACTGAAGTGTAAATGGAAAATAAAATACAAGCTAGAGCACACTAAAAGCAATATGAAAAGTGAAATGAGATGAACAAGAAAATGATTCATTAATTGATTTATTCAACAATCAGCAAATATTTATTAAATATCTATATGCACCTGGTACTTTTCTAGAGCATAAGGATACAGTGATGGCAAGAATAAAGAAATCTCTCTCTCCTAATGGGGTGCATGGTCTACTGGAGAGAGACCAACAAATAAATCAAATATATGGCTTGCCAATAGTTGATGAGTGATGGGAAAGGGAATAAATGAGAGGAGAGGAAAGTGGAGTATTGGCAAAGTGATCTGCCCTACACACAAATGAGCCATCTGACAGTTGGCTTAAGAGAAGTGGGTTGTTTTTGGAGGGTGACTTGATCTGGGTAAAGAACAAAAGGAGATAAGTCAAGGGGATGAGGCTTGTCTGGAGGATGTAGACTCCAAGGACCACATGTTTCCTCACAGTTATGATGTGCAAGTGAGGAAATAAGCTCTTTCTTTGGTTTTGTTTTCCCTAGAACATGTGGGGGCTTCTCAGGTGATGCTAGTGGTGAGGAACCTGCCTGCCAACGCAGGAAACATGTGACGTGAGTTTGATCCCTGGGTTGGGAAGATCCCCTGGAGAAGGAAATGGCAACCCACTCCAGTATTCTTGCCTGGAAAAATCCCATGGAAAGAGGAGCCTGGAGGGCTACAGTCCATGCATTTGCAAAGAGTCAGACAGGACTGAGTAACTAACACCCACATGGAGCATGTGGAGGGCTAAACTACTCTCTTGATCCATGGACAAGACAAGTATTACTTCTCTTTTAATGGAGTCCTAGGAGTGAAGGAGGGGTAGTCAGAACAGAAAAACCAAAAACTGTTCTGTTTTTTAACTGCAGCAGGCAGAGACAGAGATACCAATAGAGGAAGAGGTACTTGTTTCTAGTACTCAGTCGTGTCCGATTCTTTGCGACCCCATAGGCTGCAGCCCGCCAGGCTCCTCTGTCCATGGGGAGTCTCCAGGCAAGAATACTGGAGTGGGTTGCTATGCCCTCCTCTAGGGGATCTTCCCAAACCAGCGATTGAACCCAGGTAACCCACACTGGAGGCAGATTCTTTACCATCTGAGCCACCCCTTCTTCAGGGGATCTTCCTGACCCAGTAATCCAAACAGGCTCTCCTGCATTGCAGGTGGATTTTTTTTTTTTTTTTTTTTTTACCAGCTGAGCTACCAGGGAAGTCCAAAGCAAGAGGTTCTGTCTTCAAATAAATATTCTATCTTCAAATAAATTGATTTTAATTTGAGTATAGAAAACAGGTATAGCATTGTAAAAAAATAAATCTTTGTACTCTTAAGAAAATCAAAGAATGTTAGGTCATATGATAGCTTTGTTCCTAGCCTTTTAAGGAATCCCCACACTGTTCCCACAGTGGCTGTATCGATTTGAATTCCCACCAAGAGTTCACGAGGGTTCCCTTTTCTCCATATCCTCTCCAGCATTTATTGTTTGTAGATTTTTTTTGATGATGGCCATCCCTACTGGTTGTGAGCTGTTCCTTCATTATAGTTTTGATTTGCATTTCTCTAATAATCCCACTACTGGGCATATATCCTGAGAAAACTATAATTGAAAAAGACACATGTACCCCGATGTTTGTTGCAGCACAGGTTTCAATAGTTAAGGTATGGAAGGAACTTGGATATCCATCAACAGGTGAATGGGCAAAGAAGCTGTCATACCTATACAATGGAATATTTCTCAGGTATAAAAATATTTGCATTTGAGTCAGTTCTAATGAGGTGGATGGGCTTCCCTTGTGGTTCAGATGGTAAAGAATCTGCCTGTAATGCGGGAGACCTGGGTTCGATCCCTGGATTGGGAAGATCCCCTGGAGAAGGGAAAGGCTACCCACTCCAGTATTCTGGCCTAGAGAAATTCCATGGACTCTATAATCCATGGGGTTGCAAAGAGTCTGATACATTGAGGGACTTTCACTTTCACTTTCAATGAAGTGGATGAACTTAGAGCCTATACAGAATGGTTAATAAAAAGACATCCTTGATAATCAATCCCAATTTTATATACATATAAAATTAAATTAAACAGAAAAATTATGCCTGTGTGTGTGTGCTCAGTCATATCTGACTCTTTTGCAAGTCCATGGACTATAACCCACCAGGCTGCTCTGTCCATGGAATTTTCCAGGCAAGGATACTGGAGTGGGTTGCCTTTTCTTACTCCAGTGTATCTTCTCCACTGTGCCACCTAGGAAGTCCAGAAAAAAAAAAATATATATATATATATATAAACATATCAGTAATTCAATGTTGTGTATAATGGAAAATTATAAGCACATTAAATATACATAATAGTATATTACATATTTACATATTATATTTCATAAAATACTATATATTATATATAGAAAAAATCAGAAGCTTATATATAATATATTTATGTTATAAATCTATATATGAGGCTTAATGGGTTTAAGAAAGTTACCAAATATTCCACATTTAGTGCGTAGTTCAGGATTCAAATTTAGGTGGTCTGACTTCAGGATCTGCATTCTTAACAGCCATGCTACATAGTGAAGAAGGTAAAAAATACCTAAAGAACATGAAAAATCATACTCCTGAAAGCAAAGCACAAATGTCTTTCAAAGATTTGAGATAATATTTCAACTTAATAATCATCACAGACATGAAAATTAATAAAAACAACAGTGAGATATCATGATTTGCCTACTGGGTTGGAAATCACAGAATTAATGGGCAAGAGTAAAGAAGAGACATTCACTAAGATTGCTTTTCAGAGGATAAATTTATACAACTGTTTATGGAGCTGATTTGCTAGTATAACAAAAGTCTTCCTTAGTCCTCAGGAGTATATGTAAATCCTTCAGTCTCTTCTCTCTCCCCAAACACCTACATTTACAAGGCTTAAATCATGTGCTGCTTCAGCTGCTGACCTTCAGCATCCCCTGAAAGGAATTCAGGGTGGAGAGCAGAAATGAGAAACACTGTTCTTGGGGTAAAACTGCAGGACAGGTCTTCAGATAGATACTTTCACTAGCCAATTTTATGAGCCAAATTCTCGTATCCTCTCATATCCAGAAAAGCACTAAAATCCTTCATGTTGACAACTGTTCCTTGTGACTAGCAAGAGCTTCACGAGACTATCAGAAACCTTCTGGAAAAACAGGTACTTGATTGCATGCATTCCCATTTCACCAAAATCATATATATACTGACCATTCCCCCCTGTCTCTTTGGAGCAGTTTCTTAGAGCTATCTAAGTAGTGACTCCCAAACTGCAGTCCTCATTTTGCCCCAAATAAAGCTTAACTCTCAACTATCATATTGTGATTTCTTTTTTAAGTTGACGGTGAGATAGTTTATGATTTTATTTTCATGAATGTCATCACAATTATTATTTAACTAAAATAAACTTCAAAAAAGTTAACTACAAAGGAAAAAGACCGTTAGCTTGAATATTAAGAAAAATCATCAAAAAGATCTCAAATAGAAAACAAAGAATGTATAGTGTGCCAGTTAGAAATAGTATGCATGTTACGTAAAGACCAAACTTGGTAACACTGTGACGGGACCTTGTTTTTTGTTCACACTACCCATATACTATTTGATCTTGAATACATTATTTAGTCTTACTTATTCTCTATGGTTTTAGTCTATAAAATAACAGAAGTAATATATATATATATCACTGTTTTTATAATTATTATTATGAAAAATATAATATATACAAAAAGGCAAATTTATATTGTTGCTGCTGTTCAGTTGCTCAGTTGTGTCTGACTTTTTGTGACCCCATGAACTGCAGCACGCCAGGCTTCCCTGTCCATCACCAACTCCCGAAGCTTGCTCAAACTCATGTCCATAAGTTAGTAATGCCATCCAACCATCTCATCCTTTGCCATCCCCTTCTACTCCTGCCTTCAATATTTCCCAGCATCAGGGTCTTTTCTAATGAGCTGGCCCTGCACATCAGTTGACCAAAATACTGGAGCTTCAGCTTCAGCATCAGTCCTTCAATGAATATTCAGGACTGATTTCTTTTAGGATTAACTGGTTTGATCTCTATACAGTTTGAGGGGCTCTCAAAAGTCTTCTCCAAAATCATATTCACCATTATGAAAAAATAATATATAAATGAAACAAATTTGTATATAATATATATAACGCATAGTTATATAAGTATGGATATATTATGTAAGTGTATATATTTTACTGCTATACCTAAAACAAATCTTAGCTCAATAAATATGTATTAGCTTTCTTTAGTTAGGATTTACTTCATCTCCATATAACAGAATGGAACACAGTATCACAGTGGCTTTTGGAAGACATTTTCTCTCTTCCATAAAAGAAATCTGGGGGATGAGAAGCTTAAAGCTGATACGTTAGCTTTCCTCTTTTTCCTTTTTTTCCCCCTATTCTCAGGTTTCCACAGTCAAGATTGCCTCACAGTACAAAAAGGATGTTGGAGCACCTACAACCATGTCTGCATTCCATGTAGCTAGAAGTAAGGGGAAAGACAAAAGGGATCTCTCCTCAGGTAAATCAGCTTCCTGTTAACAGAGTTTTAATGCAAATTCCACACAATATATTTGCATACATCTGACTGGCCAGGAATGAGTCTCCTCTGTAGCTCCTGTTTCCCCTTCCATATGCTTTCCTTCTCAGCTTTTGCCAGTGCAGGAAGTGGCTGAAGGTATGCAGTAGGCTTCCCACGTGGCACTAGTGGTAAAAAGTTTGCCTGCCAATGCAGAAGACATAAGATACATGGGTTCATTCCCTGGGTCAAGAAGATTCACTGGAGGAGGGCATGACACCCACTCCAGTATTCTTGCCTGGCAAATCCCATGGACAGAGGAGCCCGGTGGACTACAGTCCATGGGGTCACAAGGAGTAGGACACTGCTGAACTGACTTAGCAAACACTCTAGAGAAAAGTGTGTATTGTGTGTGTTACAAAGGAAGCTATTTCTTATCCCCTTTCCTCCTCCAACTTGTTGTTCTACTTCCTCTTGAAGTAGCCTAATTGTGTTCTTATTTCACACCAACACTGAGGGTTATGTGTGTGTGCACGCACACACAAATTCTCCAGCTGTCACTGACACTAGTACTTCCTGAGAATGTTTCCCATCAAATGAATCCAACCTGTTTGCCCTGAAGGTAGCCACCTGTGAAATACCGCCCCACGCCCCAAATACTGACTTCCCCAAATCATAGCAGTGCAAATGGCACCACAGCAGTGGAAATGATAGCAAATTCTTTACCAACTGCACCACCTTGGAAGCCCCCATGCACACAAGTACTGTCTTCCCCAAATCATAGCAGTGGAAAGAATACAAATGTTATCTCAAATTTCACAAGCATCTCCATACCTCGGTTCACCTTTAGAACTCCTGTGTTCTTTCTTTTTGACCTCAAAAACTTAGTTTACGTTGATCCTGTAGATTCCTTCATAACTGAAATCACTTATACTTAATCAAGTTCATGTCTGCTTTCCCCTCTTAGCATTGAGTATAGGGAAGCTGTCTTCAACATCTCTGCCTTTCCTACCTGTTTATCAGAGCATCTGGCACATTAATTGTTTGTTCATAGTATGCTATGTAAATCTGGGCTAACTAAAAACCATCGGCTTCCAAAATTTCCAAAATAACTTCTTCCAAAAATATGTTTATTTTACTTGATTATAAAAATCAATTCAAAGTTATGAAATATGATTTTTAAACTAGAAATATATGGGTAGTAGAAGAATACTCTGAGTCTAAATTCTGCAATGGAAACATATTTACTTAGACTAATTTTTATGAACAATTTAAACATGATTATAATCATACTTTATGTACACTAGTTTTCCTGCTGTTTCCCTTCATAAGGAAAATGTTTATAAATAATTTATGGCATCCTTTTCATAGTCATTCAGTTAAAGTCTTGTATAAAATTCCATTCAGTATATAAACACTATAATTTGTTTAAGCATTCCAATTTTGTTGGTCATTTAATTGTTTCAAATTGATTGGTATTATAAATAACTATGTTAATTTTTTTAAAGTAATGATAGTTTATATTTAGGGCTATTTCTTTTGGATAGAGTTTCATAAATGTAGTTTCTGTGGCCAAATGCATTAAGCTTTTATTATTCTATTAATATATTTCTCCAAAAGCCTTTTCATAAAGCTTGTGCCAATTTCCTCACTCCATTTATTTTAAAACACCCTTGCCAGCATCAGGGATGATGATGACAAATATGATGATGAGTTTTATTTTATTTTTTAGTTGATCTTTTACTGGTTTCTGCACCAAATGTAAGTTTGTTAGTACCAAAGCATAAGGCAGAATAAATATAGAAAATTTATTTCATTTTCCAGTGTTTGGTCTATTTTAGCACTAGTAAAGGCTTCCCAGGTGGTGCTACTGGTAGAGAACCTGTCTGCCAATGCAGAAGACAGTAAAAGATGTGGGTTTGATCCCTGGGTTGGGAGGATCCCATGGAGGAGGACACAGCAAACCACTCCAGTATTCTTTCCTGGAGAATCCCATGAACAGAGGAGCCTGGTAGGCTACAATCCATGCAGTCACAAAGAGTCCGACATGTCTGAAGTGACTTAACACACACACAGCATTAATAAAATAAAGTTGATTTTTGAAAGAAAAGAAGTAGGAGGAGGAGATGTAAGAGATGAAAGGGAGGGGTAAATAAAAATAAGGAGCAAGTCATGTGTTATCCTTCTTCCATATTTTAGAAATTTGATTATTCATGAGGGTTATTACAAGTTTACCTTTTAGCTATTATTTTATTGAGAAATAATTGCTACCAAACAAGCTCTTTAATGTATTTTATTATGGCCATGACATTTAGAAAATTGGCGTAATATAATGCATTACCTTCTCCAGAGAATAATAGGAATTCTTTAATGATACCTTTTGTCTTTAAGATATCATTACATAGAGCTTAAAAAAGCAATTTCATTGTTAAATAACACCTTTCATTCTCAGAGTACCTAAATTATTTGCTGAACAATTAGTTGGATAATAGCCTTTTGATTAATCTGAAGATAAATGCAATAAACGTTACAGGTTCTAAATCCTTTCACATCCAAGTCTGACTACTACAACTCTTCTAATCTGGGGAAATAAAATATCTTGCACCCATCCTCCTTTACATCTTGGCTCAGAGATTCAGTGAATATTATAAATTCATTGAGTCCCACAGATCATCCCACAAATTATCTGGTTTTATCCTTCACCATTTCCTGTCCCAGCCCTGGACAATAAAATAGCTTGTCCAGATGTGTGCATCCTTGCCTTCCACACTTGTGTGTACTATATGTGCTCAGTCATTTCAGCTGTGCCCAACTCTGAGCCACCCCATGGACCCGAGCCAGCCAGGCTCCTCTGTCCATGAGATTCTCCAGGCAAGATACA
This sequence comes from Cervus elaphus, assembly GCF_910594005.1. Lineage (NCBI taxonomy): Eukaryota > Metazoa > Chordata > Mammalia > Artiodactyla > Cervidae > Cervus > Cervus elaphus. The sequence goes on along the minus strand of NC_057820.1, from coordinate 9,672,063 downwards.
CACTTGTACTTCATTCATTTATACTCTCTTGCCTTTGAAAAATTAGTGTTGTTTTATCTTTCCTTTGATCTTACCAATCTACTCCTTCTCCCCTTTAAATGATAAATATCCTGGGAAGATTCTAACTATCCTTTGAAAAGTTTGAAGCAATGCATGGCAAAAGAGCGAAGTGCAGAAAAAGGAGAGGAGGAGTGGGAGATATTAAAATGAGTCACAGCATGTATGGATTTTGAATGCCTGGCAAATTCAACCTTGAGCACCACTGGCTGAAATGGAAAAATAAATACTAGACATAGGGAAATAGATTTCAGTGGAGGCTGAACATTTGGGGAGACCATCCAAATGCTAGACCATGAGGTCTGGAAGGTGGATGGTAAGCTTTTTTGCTTTGGCTAGATATTGATTTGATTGCACAGCAGTGACCGGGTTTTCATATGGGCTCTATTCTGCATCTGGAGGACATGAAATTGTGATCTTAGGTGAGGGAATTGGAAAGACTCATGCAGAATTACACCATCTCCTCAAGTTGTCACAAACTCAGGGTAAAATCGTACTTCAGAATGCAGCTTGTTTACTAACAAAAATGTGAGAGAGGGTTGGTCATTTGAAGTGGGCAATGTGACTTACCAAAGTTTTACGTTAGGATGGGTGAGTTTTAAAAGCTATAGATCACCAGTCCAGGTTGGATGCATGAGACAAGTGCTCAGGGCTGGTGCACTGGGATGACCCAGAGGGATGGGATGGAGAGGGAGGTGGGAGGGGGGTTCAGGATGGGGAACACATGCAAATCCATGGCTGATTCGTATCAATGTATGGCAAAAACCACTACAATATTGTAAAGTAATTAGCCTCCAACTAATAAAAATAAATGAAAAAAAATAAAAATAAAAAAATAAAAGCTACAGCAGAGTGGATATGTGAATAATCTCCCTGTAGCCATTTGACATAAGCAGGAAGATTAGTTCTTGACACTAAAAGCTTGCAAGTAGGGTATGAAGAAGAAATGGATTAGAGTATTACAAGAATTGTTTTTTTATTGTTGTGTTCCAAGGATTAAACAACTAGACCATTTGAGGGTGCTAAGGAGAAGAGTTTAAGAGACTAAGGTTTATAGGTTTTTTATTTCAGAGGTTTTGTAATGTGCTATCTTCTGTGGTATGGACCTAACAGAAGCAGAAGATATTAAGAAGAGGTGGCAAGAATACACAGAAGAACTGTACAAAAAAGATCTTCACGACCCAGATAATCACAATGGTGCGATCACTCACTTAGAGCCAGACATCCTGGAATGTGAAGTCAAGTGGGCCTTAGAAAGCATCACTAATAACAAAGCTAGTGGATGTGATGGAATTCCAGTTGAGCTATTTCAAATCCTGCAAGATGATGCTGTGAAAGTGCTGCACTCAATATCTCAGCAAATTTGGAAAACTCAGCAGTGGCCACAGGACTGGAAAAGGTCAGTGTTCATTCCAATCCCTGAGAAAGGCAATCCAAAGGAATGCTCAAACTACTGCACAATTGCACTCATCTCACACACTAGTAAAGTAAGGCTCAAAATTCTCCAAGCCAGGCTTCAGCAATACGTGAACCGTGAACTTCCAGATGTTCAAGCTGATTTTAGAAAAGGCAGAGGAACCAGAGATCAAATTGCCAATATCCACTGGATCATCAAAAAAGCAAGATAGTTCCAGAAAAACATCTATTTCTGCTTTATTGACTATTCCAAAGCCTTTGACTGTGTGGATCACAATAAATTGTGGAAAATTCTGAAAGAGATGGGAATACCAGACCACCTGACCTGCCTCTTGAGAAACCTGTAGGCAGGTCAGGAAGCAACAGTTAGAACTGGGCATGGAACAACAGACTGGCTCTAAATAGGAAAAGGAGTACGTCAAGGCTGTATATTGTCACCCTGCTTATTTAACTTATATGCAGAGTACATCATGAGAAATGCTGGGCTGGAAGAAGCACAAGCTGGAATCAAGATTGCAGGGAGAAATATCAATAACCTCAGATATGCATATGACACCACCCTTATGGCAGAGAGTGAAGAGGAACTAAAGAGCCTCTTGATGAAAGTGAAAGAGGAGCGTGAAAAAGTTGGCTTAAAGCTTAGCATTCAGAAAACTAAGATCATGGCATCTGGTCCCATCACCTCATGGGAAATAGATGGGGAGACAGTAGAAACAGTGTCAGACTTCATTTTTGGGGGCTCTAAAATCACTGCAGATGGTGATTGCAGCCATGAAATTAAAAGATGCTTACTCCTTGGAAGGAAAGTTATGACCAACCAAGATAGCATATTAAAAAGCAGAGACATTACTTTGCCAACAAAGGTCTGTCTGGTCAAGGCTATGATTTTTCCAGTGGTCATGTATGGATGTGAGAGTTGGACTGTGAAGAAAGCTAAGCACCAAAGAATTGACGCTTTTGAACTGTGGTGTTGGAGAAGACTCTTGAGAGTCCCTTGGACTGCAAGGAGATCCAACCAGTCCATCCTAAAGGAGATAAGTCCTGGGTGTTCATTGGAAGGACTGATGCTGAAGCTGAAACTCCAGTACTTTGGCCACCTCATGAGAAGAGTCGACTCATTGGAAAAGACCCTGATGCTGGGAGGGATTGGGGGCGGGAGGAGAAGGGGACGACAGGGGATGAGATGGCTGGATGGCATCACCGACTCGATGGGCATGAGTTTGAGTAAACTCCGGGAGTTGGTGATGGACAGGGAGGCCTGGCATACTGCGATTCATGGGGTCACAAAGAGTTGGACACGACTGAGTGACTGAACTGAACTGATCTTCTGTGGACTGAATTATGTCACTCCCAATTCTATATGTTGAAGCTCTAACACTCAATGTGATTATATTGGATATGGATCCTTTGAGGAGTTATTAGGCTTATATACAGTCATGAGGGTGGAGTTTCTATGAACATGGGGTTACTGTGATAAGATAGCATCCTGGGACTTTCCTGGTGGTTCAGTGGTTAAGATTTTCACCTTCCAGTGGGTTCAATCCCTGGGTGGGGAGCTAAGATCCTACATGCCTCATGGCCAAATCTCAGAACATAAATAATAGAAGCAATATTGTAACAAATTCAATAAAGGCTTTAAAAATGGTCCACATCAAAGAAATTTTTAAAAAGAAAAAAAGAAGATAGCATGCCTATAAAAGAAACAGCAGAACCTTGCTTTCTCTCTCTCTATTGCACTCCTACCCCAAACACAAAAAGAGGTCCACACACAGTGATTTTTTTCAACAGTAACTATTATCCTGATTCCTTCAATTGATCATCTTTCGCTGTTTTTAAAGTTCATATAAATCTCATACACATGTCTGATTGATTTGGTTCAGTATTACATATGCTAGATTCATCTAAGCCATTTTGTTTAGTTGTAGTTTGTGTTTGTTCATTTGTTTTGTTTCATTATTGTGGCTGGGTAATGCTCCAATATGGGCTTCTCTGGTGGCTTAGTGGTAAAGAATCTGCCTGCAACGCAGGAGACCCAGGTTCAATCCCTGTGTCGGGAAGATCCCCTAGAGAAGGGAATGGCAACCCACTCCAGTATTCTTGTCTGGAGAATTCCATGGGCAGAGAAGCCAGGTGGGCTACAGTCTTTGGGGTCACAAAGAGTCAGACATGACCCAGTGACTAGCATAGTGCTGTAATATATGACTATGATTATTTACTTATTATTTTTCTTTTTTTGATGTACATTTAAGTTGTTTCCAGATTTACTATTACTAACAGCACCAAACTATTGCTAATAGTGGTAAACATAAGTGGAATTGTTGATCAAAAAAGCATGAGTTTGTTCAGTTTCTAGGTAGTAGAAACTGCCCTACAGTTTCTCCCAGTGATTTTATCAATACGAATAAAATTGGCTGTAGATTTTTGTTTATTGTTTTTTAGAGACATTAATTAGACCAAAGACAGTTGGTGTTTCAAGCTGGCTGAAGAGGAAAAGAGAAAGTATATACACTTATTAATGTTCTTGGCCCAGAAATAGCATATTGCTCTTGCTTTGCATTCTATTGGCCAACAGGATTTAGAACGGCATAGTGCAGGGAAAAAAATCAAATAAAAGAAAGCCAGCAAGCAGTATCAGAGACTTATAAGGATTATAGCATAAATAAAACTGCAGGTTGTTGAGGGGAGAGGTTGAGGAAGACATATAAGACATGAAAAATGCACTGAGTCAAATGATAATGAGGACGAGTGATGATTTTTGAATAAGGAAGTAACATGAGTGTTTATTTGATTTGCTTTTAGTTATCAGATTCTTAACAAAGTAAATTATCCAGAAGCACATAGATTACATTGCTTACAGTGCGTTTACTAAGATCTTGTGACCAATGTACACAACAAATAATTAAGCGTCTATTTGCTGTAGTCATATTAGGAATGAAAATCTGCGAACTACATGACCGAGGCACAGCAGAAAAAGTAGAGAGCAGGATTGTCAGAATAAATTAGAAAATGTTTCTCCAGGCGCCCAGAACAGTGATCTTTCCATTTTACCATGCACCACTTGGCAACTCCTGGGGTCAATTCCAACCCTGTTTGCAATCCTGGGGTTGCAAACAGATTTATGGCAGTTGAGAAGCAATTATTTCAAATCTATTTGGCCACTGAAATTTTCCTGTGGCCTGCAGGATTATTTTATACTCGTATAAGGAAGAAGACAAGGAAAATAAAATCAGATTTGAAAGTAGTCAATGTAATAGTCCAGCTGTCCCATTAAAGATCAGTTTTCTTTCAAAGGGACATTTTAATTCATTTTTCCCCATAGCTATAAAACACAATTATTTTTAGCAGAGTGTTCAGAAGGTCAAAATCTAATTCATGCTTTCTACCAAGAAGTGAAGTGAAAGTCTCTCTATAGTGTCCGACTCTTTGTAACCCCATGAATTATACAGTCCATGGAATTCTCCAGGCCAGATTACTGAAGTGGATAGCCTGTCCTTTCTCCAGGTGATCTTCCCAATCCAGTGATTGAATCCAGATCTTCCACATTTCAGGTGGATTCTTTACCAGCTGAGCCCCAAGGGAAGCCCAAGAATACTGGAGTAGGTAGCCTATCCCTTCTCGAGTGGATCTTCCTGACCCAGCAATCGAACTGGGATCTCTTGCATTGCAGGCGGATTCTTTACCAACTGATCTATCAGTGAAACTCCAAGTCTGCTAAGAAGGTTTATTACTAATACTTGCAACTTCAAGTAAAGTTAAAATTTAAGTATTTCATATGATCCCCAAACGATGAAGAATCAAAGGATGATGAGGTCTATATAAGAAAAAATGAAAATTTCCCTCCCTCAGTACTGTTTGGCTAGAGATTCATAAATCCCAAAGATTTAACCTGATCATAGTGCCTCACTATTTGGATAGCTTTTCTTTTTATATTTCCAATAATCTCTAAGGTTATTGGATACATATAAATTTTCCCACTTTTAAGATGAGAAAAGTGAGTCTCAGATTTAAAATACTTGTCTCTCACTATTGTATGTTTGATGACTTAGAATATATATCTGTCCCTCTATATTTCTTCTTAACAAAAGACTTTGTCATTAAATTTGCTTTCATTCATACTAGGTATCTTGTGTTCTTAGGGAAGCTCTGTGTACTTTGAAACCTGATGGTACTGGGTTTACTGTGCTTAAGAAGAATAACGGATTTCCCAGACTAAGTCAATGAGCAGCTGTGGGTTAGGAAGAAAAAAATGTTAACTCTGGGAAGATATAAAATTTAATCCAGGCTCCACGTCCATGGGGCATCTCAGGTGGTGCTAGTGGTAAATAATCCACCTGCCAGTGCAGGAGATTATAAGAGAAGGGTGGGATCCTTGAGTTGGGAAGATCCCCTGGAGGAGGAGTATGGCAACCCCCTCCAGTATTCTTGCCAGGAGAATCCCATGGACAGAAGAGCCTGGTGGGCTACAATCCATGGGTTTGCAAAGAATCAGAAATGACTGAAGTGACTTAGCATATATGCATGCCACTTCCATATGACTTTATCTAAAATGCAGGAAACTATGGCTTCAGTTACCTGAATAATGGCCTCCAAAGTTGTCTGAGTTCTAATCCTAGGAGCCTGTGAGTCTTATTCAGCAAAAAAAAATTGCAGATATGATTATGTAAAGAATCTTAAAAAGGGTAAGTTATCATGGATCATCCAGAGGCTTTGATTCTAACAGTAATTTTCTTTACAAGAAAGAAATAGAATATTTTGTTACCAAATTGGTCAACTGGATCAATGCAGGAAGCCACAAGCAGAGGAAGTCACTTGCAGAGATGTTCTGGTCAAGAGTTCCATATTAATGGTTGCAACAACCTCTAGTCATAAGAGTGAGTGGGTCTTTATATAATTGCAGCCTCTAGCTTTTGAGTGCTCCCTAGCCTTGAATTGTCCAAGCTGATAGTTATAAGAAGGAAAGATGAACTTTTCTTTCCAGGCCCTTCCTAAAGCCCTTCCTAAACTAGAAATGCATGAGAAGAAAAATGAACAATTATAATTACTATTGTTGTTTTTCTGTCACTAAGTCATATTCACTTCTTTGCGACTCCATGGACAGCAGCACACCAGGCTTCCCTGTCCTTCACCATCTCCCAGAATTTGCTCAGATTCATATCCATTGAGTCAGTGATGCTGTCTAATCATCTCATGCTCTGCCACCCCCTTCTCCTTTTGCCTTCAATCTTTCTCGGCATCAGAATCTTTTCCAATGAGTCGGCTCTTTGCATCAGGAGGCCAAAATATTGGAGCTTTGACTTCAGCATCAGTCCTTCCAATGAATATTCAGGGTTGATTTCCTTTAAGACTGACTAGTTTGATCTCCTTGCTGCTCAGGGAACTCTCAAGAGTCTTCTCCAACACCACAGTTTGAAAGCATCAGTTTTTCTGCATTCAGCCTTTTTTATGATCTAGCTCTTACATTGTAAGTCATTACATTTGGAATATTTCTTTATGTAGCAAGGAGAATTTGGGATAAAAGATCTTGGGACAAAAGATCTCTGGCAACTTAAGAGTTTCCTGTTATAATAGTCCCTTGTGGAGCTCTGGGAGACAGTGCAAGCACTATTAACAATTTTGTGTATTAATGTGTATGAACATGGGAATTAACCACATCATGTTCAAAAGTGGTGTTAGGGTCAAAAATAAGGAAGTATGTTTCAAAGCAAGAAAAAAAAATTAGATACTGGGTCAAGGTTTAGAGCCAGCGGGGTTAGCCAGTCAAAGAGAAATAGAAGATGGAAGAAGGTTAAAACAGGCTGGTTGAAGTATCACCTGAGTAAATATCAGAAACTCTTTTTTTATTTTGCCCAGAGTTTCTCTTTTGCATGTTCCTAATACGTAATGCTTCATGTTGGCAAGGCAGGTCAGATTAATAAAAAATATCTTACCGAGAAAACGTTAACATTCAAGGTATATTATAGTATGTGTAACCTGAGAATATCCATCATGCTGGGCCCAACTTTGTGACTTTGCAGGAAACAATTGCTCTTTACAATCCAACCTACATTTCTCAATAACACAGCGAGGAACTTGACCTATAAAAGCTTGCCCTGGAGCAAAATAGATTTACAGTAAAAGGACAAGATGTTGCACTCAGCAAAACAATAGTTACAGCTCCCAGAGTTATGGGCTGGACTGAAGTGCCAGATCAGTCAACAGACGATGGTAATAAAAATGAACTCACAAGAAACATTCCCTGAATGCATGCAGGATCTGCAGGCAGAGTTCAAAATGTTTTCAATGACTTGGGTTGCATGTTGATAATTCAGGTTCCTGAGACTCATTCGGAGTGGTTCCAATTTTAGATTTATGGTGTTCATGTATATCTTTGCCAAACACCCAGGGAGACATGGACAGTTAATGATGTCTGAGAAATAATCATCTCAATTTTGAATTGTTGTGCATTTACAGGTTTGAGTTCTAGGTATTAATGCTGATATTTAGTACATATCCCAAGTTAGTAGAAATTCCTTCCCTTTCTCTCCCTGTATTCTGTCTGTGTCTCAAATCCCTCTTCAACCCGGAACTTGTTGACAGGCTGTGATGACTATGCTTTTGAGGTACTTGCCAGTTACAATTCCTTCTGTTTGGACTTAGAGTCTGACTTGAGACCATGCTGTTCTTGATTGAGCAAACTTGTCATAGATGGGTCAAGACCAACACAGTACTCATTTGAAGGGCAATCTTTCCTCTGGAGCTCTCCACTGGTCCAGCAGAGACACTGATATATATATAACAATTTCATAGTTGTCCCCATCTGAATTTCCCAGCCAGATGGACTGGGAACAAACCTGCTACTTCCCAATAAATCCTTTGCACTCCTAACTTAATTTCAGCATCTGCTTTCCAAAGAACTCAACTGCTAGATCTTTCTCTTCGATTCCCTAAGCAGTTTAGTCCTAAAACCATCAGGTTAAATCAAGCAAGATAGTCATCCACATTGTCAGCTTTGTGTGGGGTGTCCAAACTCAAAGAAATTGAAGATGTCTATATTAGTTGAGAAGTCATGAGGAATCAGCCCAATAGGATGAGAAAGGGCATCCATGTCTGTGTGCAGCTTAGCTTAGGGTTTCAGAACCCAAGCAGGGTAATGAGAGCATCAGCGTGGAGTGTCAATGTTGGGCACTGGCATGCACATAGGATAAAGAAAGTGTGCATGTTGGATGAGGAGGTGGGGTGTTACAAAACCTGTATGGGTGGTCAAAGACCAATAGAGTGAGAAGGTCGTCCATCTCTATGGACACACCAACTCAGGAGTAAGAGCCTAAACAGAGAAGGCAAAACTCTAGCCAGGGCTGCTAGTATGAGAATTCAGAGCTTGAAGAGGATAAAGAGGGAACCCACAGGATGCAGACCAATGGGTGAAGGAGCTTATCTGCAAGTGGGCAGCTTTGAGAGAGGGAAAGAAGCCAAGAAGGTTAAATAGTGTCCGTGCAAGTAAGGCAGTAGCGATGACAATAAGAAATTGGTTGCTTAGAGGAAAATTGATTAAATGAATTATTGTATTATGCAAAGGGGCAGCTTCATTGTCAGAGAATGGAGTTTTGAATATGGCAAGGGAAAATTAGAATGAACCTTGTGATGTTGGATAGGAAACATTAGATTGGAACATGTCAACTCCTGAATTCAAGGGTTTTATTAATGATAGAAACAATAGATATCAATTTATTTGTAATTCTATCTGTCTCCATATAGTTCTATGTTGTGTCTGTGTGTGTGCTTGAGTGAGCAGACATTTCAAAAATCTATATAGACATCTATTATATAGGTATATCTCATATATATATATATATATATATATAGAGAGAGAGAGAGAGAGAGAGAGAGCTCATATGTATGTATAAACACATACACACAAACACATGGACATGTGTTCATGCTCAGATGTGTCCAATTCTATGCAGGCTCCTCTGTCCATGGAACTTCTTGGGCAAGAATGCTAGAATGGGTTGCCATTTCCTATTCTGGGAACATTAGTGTATTCCCAGAGGGATACATATTGGAAAGGGATTCCCAACTGAGGGATCAAACCCATGTCTCTTATGTTTCCTGCATTGGCAGACAGATTCTTTACCACTGTACCTACCAACTGGGAAGTACTATATATACATACATATATATATATATGTATGTGTGTGTGTGTGTGTGTGTGTGTGTATATATATATATATATATGTTATATCATGTTCACACACACATGCACACATCTACCTATGTATATGTATAGGGAAATAGCAATAGACATAGATACATACACACATTCCATTGACCTCTGTCCATCAAAAGGGTCACAGAGATATTTCTAGTCCTACATGTTCTTCTAGAATGATGGCATTCTCTCCTTTCAAAAACTGAAGTCTGTTTTTCCTTCTTTCGAAATTAGGCATGGATTTATGTTTGCCACATCACATAGAATGTCTGCATTTAAAGGCTAGGACACCAATGGGAGTATACCTTCATGTGATATTCGGTTCCTTGGGATGTTCACCCTTAGAACCCAGCTACCATGTTGTGAGGAACTTCAGTCCTCAAGAAGAGGTCATTTATAGGTGCTCTGCCTGAGAGCTGAAGCTAAGGGCTGAGTTTACATGCGCCATCAGCCACTCTATAAGTGAGTAAATGTCAGATGACTTTGTGTGCTTGCCTAGCTGATATTCAGTGGGTCATAGACAAGCTGAATCTGCCAAGACCTGTTCAAGTGCATATTTGTGGGCCAAATAAATGATGTGATATTTTAAGCCATTGACTTTTGATATGGTTTATTACGGAGTACTAAATTACTGGAACATTTGTCAAGAGTCCTGTTTTGGATAGTTTTTTCTTTGAAATGCAGTCGAAGGGGCATAGGGGAAATGACCTCTGGTAAGGTTGTAGAGATAAGATAGAATTTGGGGGGTATATTAAATATCCATTCATTGATTCATCTGGCAATGAAATGATTCAAATGCTATTTTCAGAAAAGAAAATTAATTAAAGTGGAGAGAAAAGCAGAAATGGGTGACCTTTTTAGAAAGTTAGTGAAGAGATGACTATAGGGACTTCCCTGGCAGTCCAGTGGTTAAGACTTCATCTTCTAATGCAGGGAGTGGGGGTTCAATCCCTGGTCGGAGAGCTAAGATCCCACATACCTCATTGCCAAAAAACCGAAACATAAATTAGAAGCAATATTGTAACAAATTCAGCAAAGACTAAAAATGGTCCATAAAAAAAAAAAAAAACTTAAAAAATAAGAGATGACTGCAGCTTGAAATAGAGTGAGGAAAATACATTTTAAAAAGTTCTGAAAGAATCTGGGGGCTTTCTATGAAATATGATAACCAGGATAGTAATTGAACATCTTATTCATAATTCTTCTTCACGTACAGATGTAGACTGCTCATCTATTGACCCACAGACAAAAATTTGCCTTTAATTCATGATTATATTAGATTTAAAATTATATGATTATCAGTAAAGTGATCATAGTTACTAACTGTACTAATCATCTTTGGTGTAATAGAAAGACTAATAGAATGAATGTCCAGAAAACTTAATTATACTCTGTTTTGGCTACTCTCTGAGTCCCATCTGTAAAATAGAGGTAATAGTATTTGTGTTTCAGGTAAAGATTAAATAAACTATATAAACAGCAAAAGATGGTGCCTGTAACAGGGTAGATACTCAAAATATGTTAATCAGATCTGAATTTTAGGAGCTCTGAGTATATTTCAGAATATATGTTCGCTAGGTACAGACCTTGGTTTCGTATGCTTATCTAATATAATTACCACTCTGTGCTAACCTTCCAATCAATAACCCATTAGGAACTCAGTAGGACTGCTGCTGCTGCTAAGTCGCTTCAGTCGTGTCCGACTACAATAGGTCAATTGACCATGTGTCACTGGGAAGTTGAAAGCCATCCCAGGACGATGGAGCTAGGACTCATGTCAACAGAAGAAAGGCAGACCCTGTTCTTTTAATCCTTTACCTGGGAAAAAAATGATTTTGTTTTAAGACTGAGACTTGGACTGCTTATTTAGTGTGTCCCTCTCACAAATCCTGGCTCATCAGACAAGCAACAATGAAAGGCTAACCCACCACCATACTGGCTGCTTCCAGTCAAGATCCTCCTGAAAACCCTCGTCTGATTGCTTTGCAGATACGTGGACACCCACAGAGATGAATTGCAGTGTCTCCAAGACAAATAAATGATTATATAGACCAGCTCAAAACAGAGGGCAAATAACACTGCATACACCCACCTGTTCTTTTTAATCCTAAAATAGGCTATTTTGAAGCTCTGAGGAAGAGGCAGTTATTTCTCTCCCTCATTATGCTGAAACGTTTATTATACGTCACAACACCCGAAACATACTTCTGAATTTACCTAGAAGATGAATGATGCTAAATTGGCCTTTTCATCTGGGGCAAATGAAAGGTTGAACAATTTTATCTCAAGGAATTGAAAAGAGTGCTTAAGTCATAACTATTGTGAAGACTGGCAAAAAGCTTCTGAAGTATTGTTTGCCGGATTACTTCCAGTTTGTGTTACCAATTTATTTACTTATTTAAAACTTTTCAGGCCTTTTTTTTTTCTAGAAATGGAAGACATAAAATTCACTGCATTTCCTGAACTGGTAAGGTGGTATTCTAGTTGGGCATAAGAGGGGGTTGTGGCTCAGTTGGTAAAGAATCCACCTGCAATGCAGGATACCAGGTGAGATCCCTGGGTTGGGCCAATAGAGGAGGAGGGCATGGTAACCCACTCCAGAACTTTTGTCTGGAAAATCTCATGGACAGAGAATCCCAGTGGGCTACAGGCAATAGGGTCGCAAAGAGTCGGATGTGCCTGAGTGTATTTGCAGATAAATATGTCAACTAATGATTTTTGTCCCAGGAGATAAATGTTAAAGTATTTCAAAGCACTCTGATTAGAAAGGGATGGATGGATAGATGTTGGATAGACAGATAGATAGATACATAGAGATAGATAATGACATATAACATGTAGATATGTTCACAATTATGCTTCAGCATCTTGAGAAGACATTTAACTGTGCAGTCAGTCTGGCCAATTAGTATGACTGGGATAATCTCCTTTCCCCTAGGAAAAGATCTGTGTGGTTTCTTTCTCACACAGAGAGTGTTTCTGCATGCTCAAGGGGCAGGAGACCCAGGTAAAAATCCTGGTTCTGCTGCTATCCAGCAATAATGTCTTGGGCAGACTCCCTGCTACTTAGCCTCAGTTTCCCAAAAATAATTAGCAGGGCTCAAGCTTTATGTAAGGAAAAATAAATATTTCTCTTTTTCTCTCACCTTCAGAACCATTCTCAGATGGGACGTGTCTCTGTGAAGGGGCAGAGTCTTCTTTCACATCATCTTTGCAGCTTTTTCTCACTGCTCTGACCCATATTTGAACCTCTTAAAAAACAACCACAAAAAAGGTATCATTTGTCTTTCTTAAAATTCTCCCAGAGGACAGAACACAAGAAACATTTCACTTGTCAATATTGTTTACTACTTGGGAGAGTAAATGTAAATCTGATGTTTTCCCAGGCAGTTGCTGATGGCTTTTCTTGGACAATGACATATCCCCGGACTCTTTGACATTTCATTTTATACTCATGGGGCTGCCAGCTCTTTTCTGTAACTGCATGTCAAAATAACAAGATCTTGCCTGTTTATTTAGAGCAACCTGCTTAATAACTGACAGCCTGAACCTGCCACAGCCTTTGAGTCACGCAAGCTGAGTTTTGCAGTGAAATCAGGATATTATGTCCCCAGAACATAAAGTACGCACTGAAAATATTCTCAAAGGTGGCAACCCAGAATGACAACTCTAAAGGTGAAGGTTGTTTGTGGAATCATGACACTGGTATTCTTGGAGTCCTAGGGATATAAATAATGACCATTAAATCCTTAAGAATTAGTACCTATCACAGTGTGAATAGAACATGCGCAAGAAACATTTGGTGGGCAAAATAAACTTCTGTCTAATTCAACTAAAAATATTGCTGAATAATAAAGGTACACAGTGTTCTGTCACAGAATTTTCTCTTGGAAAGCAGCTGGGGCTAGCAATTTTGGTAAACGAGTCAAATAGATTGAACCTTTCCCCTCACATTCATTTAGCTGTGTGGTCTTGGGATAGTCTGCTCTGAGCCTGGGTTTCTCTTGTGTAAAATGGAGATGACTGTCTTTTTCACCATGGTTTTAAAGAAGAGTAAGTGAGAACAACATATATCAAATCTTAGCAAAATGCTGACACATATCAGGTGTGCTCACTGATTTTGCTTCTGTTTGGTAGAGTTATCATGACCATCATCCTTGTCATCATCATGACCTTTGTCATCATCAGTATCATCATGACTGTTGTTCCCTTCCTCTCTCAAACCATTATTCAGGTCTACAAAGCCTTCTATAATTTGGCCTGTGCGTGGCTCTCAGATTTTAGATACTACCATTCTACCTTTATCATTATGAAAGTGAAAGTGATGTCGCTCAGTCATGTCCGAATCTTTGCAATTCCATGGACTGCAGCCTACCAGGCTCCTCCATCAGTGGGATTTTCCAGGCAAGAATACTGGAATGGGTTGCCATTTCCTTCTCCAGGAGATCTTTCCGACCCAGGGATTGAACCCGGAATCTCCTGCATTGTAGGCATATGCTTTATCGTCTGAATCACCATGGAAGTCAGGGGAGTCTTTATTGTTATACTCTAGCAATATTTGCCTTGCTTTCCTGTCCAAGCACATTCTTGCCTAAAGTCTTTGTAGTAGTTGTTCTGAGATACTCTTCCTCTAGGTTTTTGTAGAGTTGGTTTGTTCATTATTCAGGTCTTAGCTTACAGGTCACTTTCTCCTTACTACTCAATTTCTGTTTATCATACCCCCTTAACTATCTATCCTCTATCTATCTAATTTTTCTATCTATATAATCATTTTCTTAGAGTTTTCACCATAATTAATTTGCTTTCTGGTTGTTTACTCTTTCCCACATGTTATTTCAATGAAAGCATTCGTTTTTCCTGATATTTTACTGTCATTAAAATTAACTCACCATAAAAATTAAAATATGTATTTATTGATAAGATTTATCAATTATTTTATCTATTAATTAATAAAAAGTTATACTTCAGTGGAATGATATCAACTTTGGAGTCAGACATATCTCAATAGAAATCTGGCTACACATTAAGAGGTTTTGGACTAATGTCTTAATCACTAAAGCTTTGGTTTGCCCACTTATAAAATAATAGGTTTTATAAACCCTCAAAGAATTGTATGAGGATTTAGATGAAAATGTGCAGATAATACCACTTAAGAAACATCTTCGAACATAGATAGTGACTAATATTCATTACTATGAAGACCATATGCCAGGTAACACCACACTTATCCTAATATCAGCACTTTACCTTAACACGGAACATCTGTTTGCATCTTTATATAGCTTGTGTACATGCATTCAGGAAACTTGGGTTTTGGAGATCAGTTATTCAGCATAGTAAGCTTCAAGTGTTTTTAAAATTCAGAAATATTTCACCCTTTTAAAGTTGTACTATTTATACTTTTAAGTGTACAGTTCACTGGATTTTATTATATTCACAAAGTTGTTCAACCATCACCATCACTATTATAGGGGTATTGGGCATTTTTATAACCTTAAAAGACATCCCATATCCATTATCCCCCCACACCTTGTGTTGACCACTAATGTACAATCTGCATCTATAGATTTGTCTATTCTGGACATTGCATGTAAATGGAATCACAATATGTGGCTTCTTTAATTTAATATCTTTAAGGTTCATTCATGTTGTATAGCAACCCACTCCAGTATTCTTTCCTAGAGAATTCTGTGGACAGAGGAGCCTGGTGGGCTGCTGTCCATAGCGTCACACAGAGTCGGACGTGACTGAGGTGGCTTAGCATGTGTGCATTGGAGAAGAAAATGGCAACCCACTCGGGTATTCTTGCCTGGAGAATCCCAGGGACAGGGGAGCCTGGTTGGCTGCCATCTATGGGGTCACACAGAGTTGGACACAATTGAAGTGACTTAGCAGCAGCAGCAGCATGTTATACCAGGAATCAGCAGTTTATTCCTTTTTTTTTTTTTTTGCCAAATAGTATTCTATTGTGTGGATATGCTATGTGTTGCTTATCTATTCCAATGTTAATAAGCCTTTAGAGCTCATCAAATAACTGGAATTTTTATATTTTATCCATCATAAATAATGCTGCTGTGAATATTAATGTGTGTTTGTGTGTGGATATGCATTTCCATCCCTCTTGGTAGATACCTAGGAGTGGAAATGGTAAGTCATGTTGCAATTTTATATTTAACATTTTGAAGAAATGTGAAACTGTGTTCAAAGTTACTGTGCTGTTTACTATTCTAACCCACAGGTTATGAGTGTTCTGATTCCTCTACATCTCCACCAAGACTTGCTATTATCTGACCTTTTGATTATAGCCATTCTAGCAGGTATGAAATGGTAACTCAGGGTAACTCATGATTTTGATTTGCATTTTTTAGCAACTAAAGGTGATAAGCTTATATTCATGTAATTCTTGGCCATTTACGTATCTTTTTTGGAGAAATGTCTACCAAAATTCATCATTGAATTGAATATTTATTATCGAACTGTAAGTATATTTTTAAAATATTCTTTTGCATTCTTGGATATAAATTCCTCTTCAGGTATATGGTTTCCAATTATTTTCTTCCTTTCTGTGGGTTTCATTTTCCCACTAAAAGTTTTCTTGTTTTTATAAAATTCAATTTGTCTCTTTCTTGTCTTGTTACTTTTGTTTTTGGTTTTATAAATTAAAAAATTGCCTAGTCCAAGGTCATAAGATTTACCTCTATATTTTCTTCCAAGTGTATATATATGGTTTTAGTTCTTACATTCTCACATTTAGATCTTTCATTTATTTGTTTTGCTTTTTGTATATGATGTAAGTAAAGGTAGAATTCCATTATTTTGCATGTGAATATCTAGCTGTCCCAGATCCATTTGCTGAAAAGACTATTCTTTCCACATTGCTCTTTCTTAGCAGTCTGGACAAGAATCACTTTGACCAAAGAATCTTAATCTACTCCATTGATCTCTACTTTTATCTTTATGCCAGTACCACATGGTCATGATAATGGTACCTTTGTAGTAAGGTTTGAAGTCAATAAGTGTGAGTTCTCCAACTTTATTCTTCAAGTATGTTTTGAATGTTCTGGTCCCTTGCATTTCCTCATGAGTTCTATGATCGTAAACTTCTGCAAATAACTTCTACATCTGGGATTTAATAGGAATTTTGTTGAATTTGTAGGTATTACAATCTTAACAGTATTGAGTCTCCCAATCCAAGAGTGTGGAGCGTCTCTCCATTTATTTAGGTCTTTCAGTTCAGTTCAGACACTCATTCGTGTCCGACTCTTTGCAACCCCATGAACCGCAGCACTCCAGGCCTCCCTGTCCATCACCAACTCCCGGAGTTTACTCAAACTCGTGTCCATTGAGTTGGTGATGCCATCCAACCATCTCATCCTCTGTCTTCCCCTTCTCCTCCTGCCCTCAATCTTTCCCAGCAACTCAGGTCTTTAATTTCTGTCAAAAAATTTTTTTTGTTGTTTTCAGTGTCCAAATCATATTAAATGTGTTCTTCAATATCTTATTATTTTTATTCTATTTTAAATAGCATCTAAATTAACTCCCATGTTGTCCAATGCTAGTGTAGAGAAACACAACCGACTTTTATGTATTGACCTTAAGTACTGCAAATTTGCTGAACTTATAAGCTCTAGAGAATGTTTTAGTATATTCTTAAGGATTTTCTAGTTACAAGTTAACTCCATCTTCAAGTAGAGATAGTTTTACTGTCATGTAGTCCGGCTAACTTTTATTTTTATCGCAAAAAATTGTTGACGCTAGATCTTTCAATACAATGTTGAATAGAGGTGGTGAGAGTAGACATCCTTGTCTTGTTCATGATCATGCAGTCATGTTTGTAATATGGTATTGGAAATGTTGTTACATTGTTTAAAAAAAAAAACAACACTTACCTGTAATATATGTTGATATGTAGTTTCTCTAAGCAGGGGAGAGAGGCTTATTACTCAGTAATGTAATTCTTTGGAAGTAGAATTATAAGACAGTGAGAAAACTAGCACATTAGTTTCGTATTAAATATCACTCACCTTATGCCCATGAAAGGATGGACTATGCACTTCAGTACAAGCCTTCATACAATGTCTCATGCAATATGTACATAGATAATGATGATTATGATGACAAAAAATAAATCATATTCTTTTGCTATATGTTTATTATATTTTCACATGGAGACACACGCACAGCAGATCAGTTTATTTACTATACAGCATGATGATTATTTTAATATTATTTTAATATTCATTAAGTGGAAGTGAGTCTTCTTCCTTGTTATCTTCACATTGAGTAGACTAAGGAGATGGAGGAAGAAGAGTTGGTCTTACTATATCAGGAGTGAGTGACAAAGGAGGAAGAAATGGAGGAGGTGGAAGTGGGAGGCAGGAGGAGCAAACAGACTCAGGGTAATTTTATGGAAAGAAAGAAAGATAGCGCTAAGTCATATTTGACTCTTGTGATCCCATGAACTGTAGCCGGCCAGGCTGCTCTGTCCATGAGATTCTCCAAGCAGGAATACTGGAGTGGGGAGCCATTTCCTTCTCCAGGGGAACTTCCCAACCTGGGAATTAAACCCAGGTCTTCTGTATTGCAGGCAGATGCTTTACCAACTGAGCTGTGTGGGAAGCCCAATTTTATAAAAATACAGGGCAATTTCTGTCTCACACATTTTGGATTTTAATTTATCTGAAAATGTTTCTATATGGTACCAATTCTTCTTCCACCATTTGCTTTAGTTCCAGTGTCTGTGTCATAGAAGGGTCTATACAGTAAAAGAAGTCAAATGCTGTCTTGAATAATCAGAACCCTTGTCTAATGCTGACTTGTTTCCTGGTGATGCTTCTACATCTTCTTCCTCAGTATCTGGCACTGATTTAGAAGCATTCATATCCATCAAGTCATCTTCTATTGATTCCTCTGGTGGCATCAATCAGCTCTTGAATTCTCTCAAAATCGGTATCTTAGAAATGTTCACCCCCTACCTTCTTTTCCATATCTACAATCTTTTTCCTGTTTTCCTTGATTGACTCTGTCATAAACCCTGTGAAGTCATGCACAACATCTGGACATATATATATATATATATATATATTTTTTTTTTCCCCCAAGCAGGAATTTGCTCCCAATGTAATAGCTTTCATATTTTTTTCTATAACAATGGTGTATTCAATGATGTAAACCTTTCAGAGTTTCATCATGTTATATGTCTCAGGGTTCTCTTCCATAGCACTGAAAACTCTTTTCATAGAGTATTGTGTATAATAAAACTTAAAGGCTCTTATGACCCTTAGATCTGGAGGCTGAATTAGACATGTGGTGGGGATGGTGGTGGCAAGTAGACCAAGCTGAAAGCTTCAGTGTTGCACTCATGAAGCCAGGGACACCGGCCAATATCAAAAGACCTTTAAAGAATAGTCCCTCACTGTCATGATACTTCTGACTTCAGGGGCAAAGCATCAATGGAACTGATCAAAGACAATATTCTCATTGCCCAGCTCTTTCTGCTGTGCAAACAAAAGACAGGCAGTTGGTGTTTATCTTTTTCCTCAAGCCTGGGAGTTAGCAGTTTTACAAATACGGGAAATCCTGATCATAAACCCAACTTCACCTGCACAAAACAGTAGAGTTAGCCTATTCCTGTCTGCCTTAAATCTTGGTACTCACTTCTCTTCCTTACTAAGAAATTTCCTTTGCTGCATTTTTTTCTCAGAATAGTGCACTTTCGTCTGTGTTAAAAACCTGTTTGGACAAATATCTTTTCTCCTCAATACTTTCCTTCATGGCATCTGAGAATTTGCTGCCTTTTGGTAGGCAAAAGTTTCTTCTCCTGCTATTGTGACATTTTTAAGCCAAACCTCTTTCTAAAATTATCAAGTCATCCTTTTCTGGCATTTAATTCTCCAACTTTAGATTCTACATTTTCCTTTTGCTTTAGGTTGTTATATAATAACTGCCTTTTTCAAATCATATTAGAGTCTATAGGCTTGTATTTCTTACAGCAATTCTACACCTGCATAAAAGCTGTATTTTCAATATAAAACAGTATTTCTCAAAAAGTGCAGGGTTTTCATGCCTATTGATGTGGCTGCAATGACAGAGTTACAGATTTTCCTTTTTTTCTTACAGGGGTCTCTATGGAGTATTCCTTTATCTTTTTTTTTTTTTTTCTTTTTTTAAAGATGGTAGTTTTATTTTTTTGCACTTATTTATTTTTAGATGAAATATTTGTTTTATTCCAATATTCTTCATCTTTATTTCATATTTTTTAGAATTAATTTCTATTGGAGTATAGTTGACTTCTAATGTTGCTAGTTGCTGTCCAGGAGAAACTAACACAACATTGTAAAGACAACAGCACTCTAAAGACAACTTGCATTTACAGTAAGATGTAAGCATGCTTTCTCTCTCCTTGTCTTTAGCTTGAACGTTTCTTTTTTCTTCAGCTGTCCTTTTTCTGAAAATTTCCAGACGTGTCATGTTCCCTTTCCCCTACTTCTAAAAAAATGAAAAGAAAAAAAATCAAGTATATTTGATGTACAATTTTATATGTTAAAAATGTACGATAAAGTGATTCACAATTTTTAAAGTCTGTACTCCATTTGTGGTTATCTTAAAATGGTAGACGAGAGCAGCTGTAGACCTCAAACAATGATACATATCAAGAAAATCAAGTGTTTTCTTGTAATACTGTGACTTTGCTTCTTGGGAGCACTTCCAATGCTTGGCATTGGCACTTCATATGGGTCCTATGGTATTTTTCAAGGTTTACCATATATGGCACTAAACACAAAAAATATGTGAGAACAATGAAAGATCACTTTTTACTGTGATACACAGTTTATTAGAAAGACAAACCATTTATAGAGAGATGATTAGCATCATACAGCATTTTAAATGAATGCTCACAACTATTCAGTTCAGTGCAATAGTAATAGAAAGTGGATAGAATGATTATATTAGTAGAGTACATACAACAGTTAATTTTATGCTATTTGAATTTAAAACAGCATCTTCATATTGCTTTACATTTCTCTCAACTGCAAATTGTGCCAAGTAGGGTCTATAGTGTTTGAATGTGTAAATTTTGATAAAATTTAACTTTTTATATTAGATTTTTGATATTTCATGTAGTAAATGATAAAGTAGACTAGATCTAAATATATTTTATTTATTAAGGACTTATCTAACTCCAACTTATTTTATTTTTTTTTAATATTTCTAGGCTATATGGTTCATTTTTGAGGTTTTTTTTTTTTCAAATTGTAAAAAATCTCCAAAAATATTTCCAATGTATTGACTGGAAAAAAAAAATCCATATAAGTCTACTCATACTCTTCAAACTCATGTTTTTCATTGGTCAACTGTATTATCCTCTGTTTTTAGTGATAATTTTTGGCTTAAAATATATTTTATCTGATATTAGTGCAGCCACCTCAGTTCTCTTTATTATTTACTTGATTTATCTTTTTCTACATTTTCATGTCAACCTATTCAATTCATTGAATGTGAAGTATAGCTTTTGTAAATGGTGTATAGTTTAATATATTTTTGCCATTCTGACAATTTCTATCTTTTAACTGGATAAAAGTTATCTTTCTTTTGTATTTTATCCAGTTAAATGATAAAATTGTCATAAAAGTATCTTTTATGTATAATTTTTTTCTTGATATTCTTCACTTGGTGAGACATTACTTTTATTCTCTTCTGTAGTTCTTTAGACATAATTTTCCTTAGATTTTTGACTGCATTTAAAATATCTGAAAGTTAATAAATAAATAAATAAAATAAAATATCTGAAAGTATTTTTCTAGTAAGTTCAATATTAGAGCTTTCCTAGATATGGTTTCTGTTAACTATGTTCCCCCTGTATATGTTCCATACACTCCTGTTTCTTTATATGTCTCATAGACTTTTTTGGTCACAGTTGTTGAAAATTGGGCATTTTAAATAATATAATCTGACAATTCTGGAAATCAGATGCTCCACTATTTCTAGGAATTTTTTAATTATTGCTGTTTGTAGTGGTTTTGTTCATCTGATTACTTTTCTGAAACATTTCTATAATATATTTATTCTTTTTTGTTTGTGACCACTGAAATATCAGCCCATTTAACTTAATGATCAGCTTATGATGTGACAAAGATGTCCTTAAATGCCTGAAACCAATACATTTCCCAGTCTTTCATGAAAAAGTCAGTATGCATGTTTGTTGTTCAGTTGCTAAGTCGTGTCTGACTGTTTGCGACCCCATGAACTGAAGTACGCCAGGATTCCTTGTCCTTCACTATCTCCTGGAGCTGGCTCAAGTTCATGTTCATTGAGTCAGTGATGCCATCCAGCCATCTCATTTTTTGTTATCCCCTTTTCCTCCTGCCCTCAATATTTCCCATCATCAGGGTCTTTTCCAATGAGTCAGTTCTTCACATCAGATGGTCAAAGTATTGGAACTTCAGCTTCAGCATCAATCCTTCCAATGAATATTCAGGATTGATTTCTATTAGGATTGACTGATTTGATCGCCTTGATTTTCAAGGGACTCTCAAGAGTCTTCTCCAGTCCCAAAATTTGAAAGCATCAGTTTGGTGCTTGGCCTTCTTTATGGTCCAACTCTCACATCCTTAGATGACTACTGGAAAAATGATAACTTTGACTATATGGAATTTTGTCAGCTCAAAAGGCAAAAAGATATGACACCAGAAGAAAAAGATACATGTTAGGGCATGGATTTAACATTGATTAATAAATTTAATAATTCCACCTTTGATTTAACTTTCTGTTGTACTTCTGTTCAGAATTAGGCAAGACTGAGAACTTATGGTTTTCTTTGGTCTTTCCTGAGCATACATGCAGTCTCATACCCATGTTCTTATACCATACAAGTGCCTTTTGGATTCTCAGGAATGTAACAGAGCTTTTCAAAATCCTCTGTAAAGTTCTCATTTCCAAAATATTCCTCTTAAGCTTCCTGATTAACCTTAGTCTCATTTGTTATCTATTGTGTAGGTAGCTATGACAGTCAACAATTGCCTCTGATTGATTTAGATAAATGCCCCTTTGAAAGGTTGTTTGCACTAGATGAACTCTCAGTAATGTCTAATAAAGACAGCTTTGCAAATAGGGTTTTGCAGAGAACTACTAGATAAGTCTAACGATGTCATTTCTATGGAAATGGGGCTTTAAGGAGCCCCAACAAAATTTTCCCTCTTCTTTGGCTTCAGACTGGTGGTTTTCTCAGTGATTGCAGTCTCTTTACTTTTAAGGTTATCCTGGGGGCTTGGAAGAGAGGAAAGGAATCAGGAAAATTAAAGTGTCACAAGTTTACTGTTTTTTTTTTTTTTTTAAGTTTACTGTTTTTACTGAGATTCAGTTGTTTGTCTTGAATACATACTTCCTGAATTACCACAAGTCTTTGCTTAATTTCTAGGGTTTTGAAAAGCTGATTTTTACAACTTTGTGCCACTATTCTCTCTCATTTTATAGAGAAGGCAATGTTTAGAGGTTCTTGCAGGATCTTTCTTTTTTTTTAAGTTCTGCTCCACATGATTTTACGCAGTACTTTTACATACATAAATATCCAATAAACTTCTTTTATAAAAACAGTGTAAATTAAATGCACACAGCATGATACATATGACATAAAACGACAATCATGGCCATAAACTTATATATTTCTGTATGTGATGGCCAATGCATTTGGCATGCAAATTTAGAAGTGTCTATGATAGATATTTTATTTTAAAAACATCTCATTAAACTATCACCAGCTAATTTATCTCAACAGAAAGTAAAGCAAAATATAATAATGGAGAGCACATTAATCTTTCAACCTGGTTGTTTTTGCCAATTTATTTGTTAACTTGTTCATCCCACAGACTTTAACTATCCTGGCATTATGGACACAATTTCCCCAAAGGTGCTGACCCACATATATCTTAAAGTCTTTTGAAGATGATATGTGTATAAAAGTGTAACTTCAGTATTTTGCAATGAATAGACTTCCGTACAAATTGCTTTGGAATGAAGAGAGCTTGATTAAATCTGTCTTGGTGGGGAAAGATAAATGTTAAGAGTAAATAGGACTCTATCAGAAGAAGCTATGAGTTTTGGAGAGGTATTGTTAGTCCCTCAGCCGTGTCTGATTCTTTGCAATCCCATGGACTGTAGCTCACAAGACTTTTCTGTCCATGAAATTCTCCAGGCAAGAATACTGGAGTGGGATGCCTTTTCCTTTTCCAAGAGATATTCCAGACCCAGGGATCAAACCCGGGTCTCCCACACTGCAGACAGACTCTTTACTGTCTGAAGCAACAGGGAAGCAAGTTTTGGAGAGGAAAGAATTAAATACTTTATTGTGAGTTAAGAAGAACCATTTAAGTTACATTTTCGACAAATATGAGTTAAGTCAATCAAAGTTCTGGCTTCCAGATAAAGATATGGAGAACTTTCAAAGACTATATATATTATCATTTTTTCACTTGGTACCCCTTTTTTCTTGGCATTATCCCTTCCAAGGATCACATGTATTTCACATTATAGAACCAATATGTTGCTTTACTATACATCATGTATGTGTACATCACTGTTCTCTATTACAATATAACTTCAGTCCCTATATCCCCACAAGATGAGTAGTGTGTGTGTCATGCATATAGCTCATGTACACCAAGAACTTGGTAATAGGTAAACAAATGGGGTAACTCAATAAAGTCCCACAGCAGCTTCTGGGGTACATTATAAAATTACTGAGTTTGGAATGGGTTTCTCATGCAACACTCTCAACAACCTCAATTCCAATCACAGTCAAGGATGTTTTGAAAATGATGGTCAGCAATTCCCTGGTAGCTCAGTGGTAAAGAATTTGCCTGCCAATGCAGGAGATGCAGGTTTGATTCCTGGGTTGAGAAGATCCGCTGGAAGAGGAAATGGCAACCCACTCCAGCATTCTTGTCTGGGAAATCCTATGGACAGAGAAGCCTGATGTGTTACAATCCATGGAGTCACAAAGAGTCAAACACAACTTAGTGACTAAGCAACAACAAAATCAATCTTCAGGTGTTAAAGCCAATCAAAGTAGCCTCAACCCATGAAATATGTGTTTTACACATTTTGTTTGCCTAGTCTTTCTTCAAAGTTCAAAACTTTATAATTTGCATAGTCCAGACATCTTAAATTGAAACTCTACCTGAAAAAACCAATTTGGGCTAAAAAATGTACCATCATTTCTTTTTATTCAAGCACTTACATATACCCTAAAATAATTCTTCATTAAATGAGTCATTGATCATTTGTACTCAATCATAATATTTGATGCTAAACGATAAGTTTGATGTGCCCCATGGCGTTGTTCAGTCACTACGTCATATCTGACTCTTTGCGACCCCAGGGACTGCAGCATATCAGGCTCCTCTATCCTTCAGTGCCTCCTGGAGTTTCTCGAATTCATGTCCATTGAGTCAGTGATGTTATCTAGCCATCTCATCCTCTGACACTCCCTTCTCCTTTTGCCTTCAGTGTTTTACAGCATCAGATGTGGCTCATGATTTATTAACAATGGAAGTCACAGTCTAGTTATCAAGCAGGTATTTTGTTTTACAAACACAAAGCTAAAATTAATTGATTAATTTTCAACCCTCATAAGTTAGAGATTTTATGTAAGAGTTAGGCTTGCTCTCTTCTCTTAACAGTTCAGAATACTTGTGAAGTGACAGCGATCTCCTGGAGTCAACATTGTTTCCCTTCCATGTCACAGTCCTCACTATCCTCTTTTGTATTTCAAGCACTGAGCACTATGTCAGCTGTAATTCAACGTTATACTATCTCTATTCTTACTGAAAATTTAAGAGGAAAGTAACTTTTCTCACCTGTATCCATATCTAAAGAGGGAAAATTAAAGATGGATGAAGAAAGCCTCATGTTTTCAAGTAAAATGTGGAAAGCAATATTTCTCCTCTGGGGATGAAAATAGTTTCTACATACTTATATGCAAGCAAAATGTCTCTATGTCAATGTATACAAATCAAAGTGTCACTTATAAAGCAAAACATATTAAGTATATGACTGGTTCATGCAGTAGTTGCATCAGAAACAACTTAATAACCTAAATAAAAGACTACAATTTTAGCCAGTGTTATTTTTGAATAACAATAGATTAAGCAGTGCTGCTGTGAAATACAGGTGAATAGATGACCTGAGTTTTAAACTTATTTACTGAAAGTAAGTTTATAAAATTTCCTTCTAAGTGCAGCAGAAATTAAACGTCCTAAACTGAAACAAGCATTTGGAAATATAAAAATCCATTCATAAATGCAATTTTTCAGCATGTTGAAGAAATGAGAAAATCCACAGAGCATTAAAGTTTTTACTAAGGGAAATGAATATATGACCTGGAGACTCACCTACATGGTGCCCACAATAAGTGTTAATACATATCTAAAATGGTTTCTTCTTAGAAACTGCAAACTTAAAGATAGACAAGTCTGAATTGGTTCGGAGTCCGATGGTTGATGATATCTTTGTACTCACTGGGCTTCCCCCATGGCTCAGCAGTAAGGAATCCACCTGCAGCGAAGGAGACATGGAGATTTGGGTTTAATCCCTTGCTTGGGAAGATCTCCTGGAGAACAGACAGATCATGTTTGACAATTTTGAGAAGATTCCAAAGTTAAATCTATCTATTGCATCATTTACCAAAAATCACCTGTGCTGATGGATTTCATGTGGTCCGTGTCAGGCACGCAAAAATGAATACTGTGAATTAGAAACATTCCCATGGTCTTAGCCATAGACAGCTACAGGTTTGCTTGATGAATTGGATATATATTTCATCTGTCATACACCTTATAGCTGAGCAACTAAGTAATGGAAGGTGTTGGGGAAAGTTTTCATCTTTTGAAAGAAAATTACTTGCTCATATCAAGTCTGGAAAATTTCTACCTTTACCTCGCTGATGAAAATCACATCCACAATATTAGGCATTTTTCTGTTTGACAGTAGAACCATACAAACTTTTTCAATATTTATCTTCAAGGAAATTTGGAAATAGTTAAATATGTGCACTTCTTACTGTTTTGCTAGTTCAATGAGTTCACCAGAATGAAATTCACCAGAGAAAGTTTATCATTGCAAAATTTTGTGTGCTTAAATCATTTCCAAATGTCAAACTAGTAACCTGAGTGTGTACTCAAAACTGAGAAACTGAGCATTGGTTTCCAAAAATGTTCTTTGAATTTCAGTTTTATGAAAATGAACTAATCTTACCATTTGCTTTTGCCAGGTAATGATGATCAAAGGATGAAGAGTTCCAAAAAATGTATTTAACTGCAGTATAAGGTGGTCAGGAATAAACAAAACAATATGACCATCTGAGGTACCACAAACCTTAAATATATCTGAAATTTTTACCCTAACTAGTAAATAAACATTTGATCTAGTACTTTACATAGGCTCTATATTCAGAAACATTTATATGTGAGAAGCATTTTTCCATTACACAAATAAGTAGATATATGTCATTCTCAGATAAATAATTCAACACTGAATTTTGTATGGAACATCTCAATAAAAAATATGAGAACTAACATTGACATAGATGTGAAAGAAAACATGTCACACTTGTAGTTTCAAATCAAAGGAGAAATTAACTATTTAAGAAAAAAATGCAAAATAAATATTTCAATTTTCAACATGCATTTTTCCAACGTTGTATTTAATAAAAAATCTAAAATGTTATACTTGTTTAATATTATATTAGATATCTATGTCATAATTAGGCAAAGGAAACTTTAGTTATATTTTTGAGACTTAATTTTGTTGATCCCTAATTGTTATGCATATAATCTTTCTGTCACTAAATTTGAAAACTATCTATGACTTTAAACAATTCCTAGAATAGTAAACCTAGAATTACCTATAATTAACACTATGCAAGTTTATAGAAAACATTTTTTGAAGATTTTTAAAGGATTGGGGTACCATCCAAAACAACTTAGTGACAGAAATCCTAAGAAAACACTGAAATTAGTCATTTGGTAAAATACAAGATCATTCCCCATTTTTAAAATATTTTTAGCTACTTATTACCAGAATCATGATAAAAGTATTAATTCTTTAGGTTGTAATCACATAATCTCACTGAGGTTATTTAATTAAATTTAAATTAGAGATGCAAACATAGAGAATAGGCTGGTGGATACAGCAGGGGAAGAAGAAGGTGGGACAAATTGAGAGAGTAGCATTGAAACATATACATCACCACATGTAAAGCGGATGCCTAGTGGGAACCTGCTGTGTCACACAGAGAGTTCAGTCAGCCCCATGCTCTGCAAAAAACCTAGAGGGCTGGGTAGAGGACAGGGCAGGTTCAAGAGGGAGAGGATATATGTATACTTAAGGCTCACTGGAATCAAGATTGCTGGGAGAAATATCAATGACCTCAGATATGCAGATGACACCACCCTTATGGCAGAAAGTGAAGAAGAGCTAAAGGGCCTCTTGATGAAAGTGAAAGAGGAGAGTGAAAAAGTTGGCTTAAAGCTCAACATTCAGAAAACTAAGATCATGGCATCTAGTCCCATCACTTTATGGCAGATAGATGGGGAAACAGTGGAAACAGTGACAGACTTTATTTTGGGGGCTCCAAAATCACTGCAGATGGTGACTGCAGCCATGAAATTAAAAGACACTTGCTCCTTCAAAGAAAAATTATGACCAACCTAGATAGCATATTAAAAAGCAGAGGCATTACTTTGCTAACAAAGGTCTGTCTAATCAAAGCTATGGTTTTTGCAGTAGTCCTGTATGGATGTGAGAGTTGGGCTACAAAGAAAGCTGAGCACTGAACAGCTGATGCTTTTGAACTGTGGTGTTGGAGAATACTCTTGAGAGTCCCTTGGACTGCAAGGAGATCCAACCAGTCCTAAATGCAATCAGTCCTGAATATTCATTGGAAGCACTGGTGCTGAAGTTGAAACTCCAGTACTTTGGTCACCTGATGCGAAGAGCTGACTCACTGGAAAAGACCCTGATGCTGGGAAAGATTGAAGGCAGGTGGAGAAGGGGATGACAGAGAATGAGATGGTTCGATGGTATCACCGTCTCGACGGACATGAGTTTGAGCAAGGTCTGGGAGTTGGTGATGAACAGCTAATCCTGACAAGCTGCAGTCCATGGGATAGCAAAGAGTTGGACACAACTGAGTGACTGAACTGAACTGAAGGCTGATTCACATTGTTGTATGGCAGAAACCAACACAATACTGTAAAGCAATTATCCTCCAGTTAAAAATAAATTTAAAAAATAAACCAATATAGAAAACTCTGAAATAATTAATGTCAATAAGGCATGAATGGTGAAATGCTAAGTGTCAGACCAGTGAGTGAAAGTCACTCAGTCATGTCCAACTCTTTGCGACCTCATGGACTCTACAGTCTATGAAATTCTCCAGGCCAAAATACTGGAGTGGTTAGCCTTTCCCTTCTCCAGGGTATCTTCTCGACCCAGGGATCGAACCCAGGTCTCTCGCATTGCACATGGATTCTTTACCAGTTGAGCCACAACAGAAGCCCAAGAATACTGCAGTGGGTAGCCTATCCCTTCCCTAGCAAATCTCCCCCACCCAGGAGTCAAACCAGGGTCTCCTGTATTGTAGGTAGATTGTTTACCAACTGAGCTGTAAGAGCAGTGGAAGGGAACTAATGGGAGTCTAGGCTCTAGGCTACTAGAAAGAAAGGTGCACCACAGGAGTGCTGGAGAAGACTCCTGAGAGTCCCTTGGACTGCAAAGAGATCGAACCAGTCAATCCTAAAGGAAATCAACCCGGACTATTCATTGGAAGGACTGATGCTGAAGCTGAAGCTCCAATGCTTTGGCCACCTTATGCAAAAGGCCGACTCACTGAAAAAGACTCTGATGCTGGGAAAGATTGAGGGCTGGAGGAGAAGGGGATGACATTGGATGAGATGGTTAGATGGCATCACCAACTCAATGGACATGAGTTTGAGCAAGCTTCAGGGGATAGTGAAGGACAGGGAAGCCTGGCGTCTCACAGTCCATGAGACTGCAGAGAGTCAGACATGACTAAATGACTGAAAAACAACAGCAAGGATGCCCCATGGCTGAAAAGGGATGTACAAATGAAAGAAAGAAGATGGGAGACTTCATCACCTCTACTTGCCAATTTGTAGAAAGAACAACCTGCTCTCACCCACATCCCGCTATAGGAGGTGAAAGTTAAACTGTTGGTCGCTTAGTCATGTCTATTTGTGACCCCATGGACTGTAGGCTCCTCTGTCCAAGGGATTTCCCAGTCAAGAAGACTGGAGTGAGTTGCCATTCCCTTCTCCAGGGGATCTGCCTGACACAGAGACTGAACCCGGATCACCTGTATTGCAGGCAGATTCTTTACCATCTGAATCACTAGGAAAGCTGAAGGAGGTTTTCCAGGACAAAGAACAACAATTTTAGAAGCTATCATTGAGAGTGAGATGAACACACACCTGATAAGTGATAGTTACCAGTGACAACAATCCTGCTTCCCCAAGTGC
Organism: Cervus elaphus; assembly: GCF_910594005.1. NCBI lineage: Eukaryota > Metazoa > Chordata > Mammalia > Artiodactyla > Cervidae > Cervus > Cervus elaphus. Next base: position 9,641,868 of record NC_057820.1, on the reverse strand, counting down.
TTCCTGTGCCTGGAATTAGCATGCTGTCTGTCCTCAGACAAAATGAAAACACCTGAGTTATTATAAAACAGATGCCCTAACCTTAAGTGTATCTCAGTAATTGAGTAATATTTGATATTGAGTTGTACTGCTTTTATCTTCTCCTCTGATAGTAAAAGGACTAGGAATAATTACATAGGCAGTTATCTGCTAACATTTTAATTACAGCATTATGAGGTTTGCTTAACTGTCTTCACTGGGGGTTCTGAACCTCAAACTTGTAAGTGGAAGCCCACCATATTTAAAGTGAATCTACCCTTCACTACTTCTATGTACCAGGTTCTGAACAGGAAATTTTAAAATTAACTTAAATTAGTTTTCTAGTAAGCAGTAAGAGGAGAATAGAAGGGTGATATTTGAGCAATATTTTATGTGAAACCACACAGCACAAAAGTGGGAAAAAGAAAAAGAATGTCCAGAGCCTAATAGCCAGGGTGAAGGCCAGCTTTAATATCTACAAGCTGGGTGAACTCGCATCTGACATTTAAGTTCTTTGTGAATCAGTTTTCTTCAGAAAATGAGAATAATAACATTAGCTAGCTCTTGAAGTTATCTTAAGCAATAAATATAACTCAACACATGTAAGTAATTTAAATCAGTGGTTGGCCCAGTATAGGCTCTTTATGTGAGTTAATTAAATAAGTTAAATTAAAAATCTCAACCTCTACTAGTTTCATTGCTGGACACAAAGTGTAAAGCAGTATGTGCAGACATTTGGAAGCCGTTGTTCAGTGTTTTTCTTGTTTTGTTGGCTTCATTTGGATTTTAGTTTGCTAGATTTTCCTTTTGTTCATTTTGTTGTTGAATTCTTAACATATGGAGAAACTGAAACTCAAAATAAATAACATCAATCAAAGCCAATTTTTTTTTAATTCTTTCACAGTTTCAAATTAAGACTGTGGTGAAGAGGCAGAAGATATCAATGACTATTAAATATCATATTGACCTATTACTGTTAGAAATATGTAATTATTTACATTTCTTATGGGAAATAAATATTTTGGCAAATGTTTGAAAATGTTTCGCAATGAACTTATGTGTGATGAGGTTGTCTCTTCATTTGTTAGAGATTTCATTTTAAATGTCGGAAGTCTATGAAATATTTTTAAACTATGACTATCATTTTTCCTTTACATTTTTCCTCATTATATATATATATATGTGTGTGTGTGTGTGTGTGTATATATATATATATATATTTAATTGCTTGAAATCTGTTTTTCGTGTGAAAACAAGCAGCCAAAATTGTCTCAGAAATTTACTGCTCACATCTTCAACTCTCCTAACTGCCAATGCCAGGATTCTTAAGTCTAATTTGACTATTTAAAAGTTTTGGAGATCTGAATAAGTTATTGAGATTTCAAGTGTCAAGTGCATCTGTGAAATATCCAACAGAGCTAACATTTTAACAAACATGAGCTTTCCACCAAACCTAATGTGTGAGCTTAAGGTAGAAAGAGAATTGCCCATTTCCCCCTCACCTCCACTTGATCAGATAACGGGTAGGTCACAGTGACTGATATCAGTTTGAACACTACTCAGCCCTTTCAGCAGAGAGGTAATCATAAAAACATCAGTTCATTTTCTCTCTCATTTTCTTCTTCTATCCCAAACAACATTGAATGGAATCAATAAGAGTTGTCGAACATTCAGTTAACAAGCAGAATAGTTACAGGCTACATTAGGCATAGGATGGGGAGTTAGATTTAAACTCCACAACCTACATTTAATTTTCTCTATAAGAAAAGGGAAATGAACACTGACTTGAGAGGAAAATCAATAATATAATTAACAGGATCTCATTATCTTGTTCTGTTAATTAGTCTAATGCTTCTCAATTATCCTCTGATTTGGCTTCTTATTCCCATATTTTGATATTTATAGAAAACATGATTTGATAGAATTCATTTATATACACTGATAAATCATATTCACAGCTTTTCCTTATCAAACTATACCCATTCCCAATAGAGGACCTTGCACACATTCAGTCATTTGAAAAAGCAGTGATTTTCAGTAGTGCAATTTCCTCTCAATGACATTTTGCTTAAATAAGAAAATCTGTGTGAAGTGGCTTTGTGCCTATGGGTAATTTGTTTGAAGTTTAAAATGTCAAATATTGGCAAGAACTATGGTAATTCTGTAAGTTGGAAAAGTAAAGCAAAATAGGTGTTGACTTTTCATTTCCCAGGGAGGACCTAATATTATTTAGCAATCCCCAATCCTCTGGTCCCCATTTCTTAAATGACACATATGCCAGCTGGTGTGTAGATCACAAAGAATGCAACTATCACAGCACAGGAGGCCTTTTAATCATACTCAAAACTGAAAATAGGAACCACATCTATTTTCTCATCTAGTCTTTTATTTAAAGGAAAACCTTAGGAAGAAAACACAAAATTCAATCATTCCTCTGAAACAAGGAAGCAAATACTGTTTTATTTTAGTGCACCTTCAAGTGACTGTCAAACAGCTGATTGCTATTACAGAAATATGATATCTAGTTGGAAATATGAATCTCAGGGCCAACTGGTATATTTTTATATGAGTAAGACATTTTAAAAGGATTCTGTGAAACATGACGACTGTGGAATATTAAAATAATTTATGTTTAGTAGGGAGACAAGAAGTCTCAAACAGGGTAAGTTAGTTGCCTTCAACTGTCTGAGAGGATGATACACTATTAAAAATAATAGTAATGACAAATAATTTTTAATGTTTCTCCAGAGGGCCAACGTGGGGTAGATGTACAGAAATTATAATGAAGATAATTTATAAGAATTAGACTAGTCTAGCAGTGAAATTGCCTTCCTTATGAAAGACAAGTTCTTTACTCCTTGGAGACTCATCCATGACAAGGCCAGAGGGCTAGCCTGGCCCTTACTCATTAACTTCTCTTCAACTAGAGTTGTTCCTCCTGAAGCACAGGAAAGATATGATGTATGGTAACTGCCTTTTTATTCATCTTTATGCTCTCTACCTGCATGCAAAAAAAAAAAAAAAAGAAGAATTCCTAAATATCTGAAATAAGAGCAAAAGCCAAGTGAAATGCAAATGTATTAACAGTACATCTCTCCCATATTAAAGAATCATCCTCAGATACAATGAGTGAAAGTGAAAGTCACTCAGTCGTGTCCGACTCTTTGCGACCCCGTGGACTATACAGTTCGTGGAATTCTCCAGGCTAGATTACTGGAGTAGGTAGCCTTTCTCTTCTCCAGGGAACCTTCCCAACCCAGGGATCTAACCCAGGTCTCCCACATTGCATGAGGATTCTTTACCAGCTGAGCCACTGGGGAAGCCCACCCCAGAAAGGGATCCTAAACTGGATCAGAGTTTGAAGTGGATTTGTGTTCCCCAAACTCGTTCCAAGACAAGCTACACGTGAAAGATGGCCAGATATTGTCAAAAGCCAAAAACCAAAAAGCATCCAGTGGTCAATCCAGATTTTGGAAAGAGGTTAAGTGAAGATGAGCATAATTTCTTGACTGCAGACATCATGAGAGCTTCCCTGGTGACTCAGTGATAAAGAATTCTCTTGTGATACAAGAAATTGTCTGCAATGCAGGAGATGTGTGTTTGATCCCTGGCTCGGGGAGATGTCCTGGAGTAGGAAACAAACAACCCACTCCAATAGTCTTGCCCAAGAGATTCCATAGACAGAGGATCCTGGAAAGGTTATAATCTTTGGGGTTGCCGAGAGTCACAGAGAGATATCACAGAGAGTTGTGTTGCAGGGAACACAACTGGGTGACTGAGCACATTTAATATGTAAAGAAAAATGTAAATCATTAAAATGGAGCTTAGAAAGACAACTTTACTAAATGATTTTTTATGCCCCGCCCCGCCCCCGCCTTGAGGAACACCTTTAAAAAGTGATCAGATTCTAGTTCCATGCAATGAAATTTGGGAAGTAATGAATGAGCTCAAAGGGTAAAGTTTTTCTGACATATGAGGATATATTCAGTCGAACAATGACTGAATTAATCTCTAACTGCATATAGGGATTGCACTTTAATTTCAGGAGGAAACAAAAGTGAAGGGAACTCAGCTATAACGTCACAAGTTATTTGTCCCTGGAAATGTGTACACAGTCAGAAATCAAGTACAGAATGCAAGATTCAAGTGCCAAGAACACCAGAAATGGTGCCCTATATGACAGAGGCCAAAGATGGAGATTCAAATTTTGGAATGAAGCCATGACACCAGATCCAAAGATAAGGAACAGAGACACATTGCCAAGAATAGTTGAAAAGAACTGTGTTTTGTTGCCAGTGATGCTACCTTGCAAGGCTGAAGTTATCCAAAGATTGTGGTGGAATGGGCAAGGGTCAGAATCAGAGGGCCTTAATCATAGTCAGTGTAGCCCCAACCAAGTCTAGTATCAGATCACTTTAATGTAAGAAGCAAAGCAGATGTCTATTCTTTAAAACCTGTCTATTTTAGGTTGAGTTGTCTAGGAGACATACTCTGACCTAGAGATCTGTGTGCAGAGAATTTACTGGGGAGTGTTCTCAGGACCCAGGCCTGTGGGGGGAATGAAGAGCATAGTACTGAGATGAGAGAGAAGTTATACCCAAGCCCCTCTTCCTTCTCAGAGATAAACAGAGGCCTCAGCTAATTCTAGAGCCCTCCAATAACTCAAATATTGATATGGCCCTTCAGAATTTCCCCATCTTCAGACACAGGGTCAGTCTTTTAGACCAGTTTTTGGAGCAGGCTGCTGGCAGAAAGAGATGTGACATCGGGGAAGTGGCTATTTTTGCCTGAGGCTAATTCTTAGAAATCAGTTCAGCTATGACTGTGAACCACCCAGCAACTGGTTAAATGAGTGCCTCATTCTGGAAGGAAGTATCTGCGTGGTTCATCAGTGTACCCACTAGACTTGGTCACAGAATGGAAACTAAGTCTCAGGGAAGAAGACTATCCTTTTTTTTTTTTTTTTTCAAGCTGGCTTTTTTTTTTTTTTCCATTTATTTTTATTAGTTGGATGCTAATTACAATATTGTAAAGACTATCATTTTAACATTTTTTGACTTTTGAGAGTCCCTTGGACTGCAAGGAAATCCAACCAGTCCATCCTAAAGGAGATCAGTCCTGGGTGTTTATTGAAAAGACTGATGCTGAAACTAAAATTCCAGTACTCTGGCCACCTCATGTGAAGGGTTGACTCATTGGAAAAGACCCTGATGCTGGGAGGGATTGAGGGCAGGAGGAGAAGGGGATGACAGAAGATGAGATGGCTGGATGGCATCACCGACTCGATGGACATGAGTTTGAGTAAACTCCGAGAGTTGGTGATGGACAGGGAGGCCTGGCGTGCTGCGATCCATGGGATCGTAAAGAGTCAGACATGACTGAGTGACTGAACTGAACTGAACTGAACCATCAAATACAGAGAAGTCAACACAGGTTAAATCTCTTATTCTAAGGAAGAAACTCAAGTTTTCTGTGCTCACTTGTCTCCGCTTCCTTGTTCTAATTTAAAAAGTAAATTTTTCTCCCATCTAATTTATATGATATGCACATAATTTTTCAAACTAAAAAAAATTGAGTCAATGTCAGAAAATTAATACCTTTTCATAAACGTACTACCTGTAGCTATTAGTATAATTACATATACCTTAGGCTATAACTATGAAATTATTACCCAAATATAGCAAGGAGATTTGATGTTCAAGAAGTTAAAAATTAAATAGTTATAAAGTAAAACTGAATTGGTAATAGATAAAATTATAAATTGATTATAAACACTTAGAGTGAAGTATCGGCTTTCCTGGTGGCTGAAAAAGTAAAGAATCTGCTTACAATGCAAGAGCCGCAGGAGAGAGAAGTTTCATCCCTGGGTTGGGACGATCCCCTGGAGGCAAAAATGGCAACCCACTTCAGTATTCTCGTCTGGAGAATCCCATGGACAAAGAAGCCTGGAGGGCCACAGAACATGGGGTCTCAAAGAGTCGGACACAACTGAAGCGACAGCCCATATGCAGGCGCAGTGAAGTATAATGGAAGAGTTAATATTGAGAAAACCAGTGGGTTAAAGCCAAAAGCTATAGGTTCTAGGATCTTTTAATGCATCTTTTCGATGCAATAGCATCTTTTCATGCAGTAACATTGACAAATCAATGTTATTTGGTAAGGTTCAGCTTTTCATCTGAAATTAGCCCAACAACACTTGCATAAGGATCATTGTTGCAGGTTTTATTTTTACAAAGTGGTTAATAAAGAACAAAGAATATTAATATTAATAAAATTTTTATTGAAGATACTGTGTCCCAGGGTTTTTCATGTATGTTCTCATCAAATATCATTTTAACACTGAGGAAATAGAGAACATAGGTTAAATCTAGAATAACAGTTAAGAGTGTGAGGTTAAAGTCAGAGCGTCAGGTTCAAGCCTTGGTTCTGTTCTCTTGTTTTGTGATCAAGAGTAAGTGATGTAGATTTCCTGTGTGCAAGTTTCCAACTCTGCGGAATCAAAGTCATAATGCCATCTACCAGGATTGCTTGGGTATTAAAGGGGGTCATGTGAGCAAATGCCTTGAACAGTGACTGTCAACTATGGGATCAACAAATATTAGTAAATATAAGTTTGAACAAAATGTTACTTGGGAATTCCTTGGCAATCTGGTGGTTAGGACTCTATGCTTTCTCTGCTGGGGCTGTGGGTTAATACCTGGTAAGGAAACTAAGATCCTGTGAGTCATGCAGCACAGCCAAAACAATAGATTAAAAAATAACCAAATAATCAAATAAATAGAAAATGTGGCTTATTTAATGTTACAAGATCATAAAGCTAAAAGATTAAGAAAGTGGAAGCTCAATTACAGAATCTGCATGCCTAGAACATTCTAAACATCATGCATTATTATTAAATACAAAGGGTTCATGAAGAAGACTAAAGCAAGAAAAGTCTATAACCTTGAAGGCAGATCCCTGACCTCTTAAAATATATTACACTGTGCTGGTAATTGCCATGGGTTCTCCATTTATCCATCCTGAAATCTTAATATGTGACCTCACTTTGTGAATCTATATTATGGAAATATTATTAAGACCTAGCTTATACTTAAGAATTAGTTAAATGAGAAACCACATGCAAAGTTCTATTCATAGCTATTGATTAATAAAAGCAATCACTCATTATTATGAGCTGTTTTCTTATTTTGGGCAAGGCATTGGTTCCAGGGCAACAACTGGAAGGCTTTGCAGGTTAGTTTCATGCATGTGTGCTAAGCTGCTTGTCATGTCCAACTCTTCGCGACCCCGTGCATTGTAGCCCAACAGGCTCCTCTGTCCATGGGATTTTCCAGGCAAGAATACTGAAGTGGGTGCCATGCCCTCCTCTATGGTTGATTATCAAAGAGGACAGAGAATTGATCATTGTATCTCTTTATAAGTTTGTGCAGGGATTTTTTGTTTGCTTGTTTTTTTCATTGATTGTCACAGCAACAGTGTGAACTAACTCTTTGCCATTTTGGTTGATCAAGGATGGTTAAATAGTCTCATATGGTCCAAATTAATCTAAAACTCCATTGCAGTTAAGGAAATAGTCTGAATAGATTTAAACAGCCTGTGTACACTCACATTTTCAATGAGTGGCAGAAGCATGAACTACGCAGTTTTGACTGTTCCAAATGCATATTCTTTCCATTTTCTTTCAACAACACTCGTAACACCTTCATTTCAGGAAGCATAACAGTTGTGAGCTTTCTTTGTTCCAGATATATCTGAGAGAAACATACAAAGCCTCAACAAAGAATAATTACTGAAAAATAGTCTTTCTTCCAGTTTAAATGTAATAACCTACAATTATTCCATTCCTGTTTTTCTAGCCTCAATGCACTTGAGATTGACACTTTATGCTCACAAGTTAAACTATCATTTGACAGCTTATTGAACATTCAAAGAAAGGCTGAGGCAAAGTCTGAACTTTGCCTTCTCACAACACCTCTCAGAGTACTAAGAAGTGGAAGCTCTGTTGTTTGCTTCCGCTACATCCCCAAACAACTATTCCTGAGATGAGTTGGAATTTCTCAGCCTAAATTGTGCAAGCTACTGTGCTGAACATCATATTGTTTGTGGGAAAATCTCTCACCTTTATGATCTTCATTTCTGCCTAATCGACTAAGACAAGAATAGCATGCTGGGCCTAAGGGGAAAATTTTCCATTGTTACTGAAAAGATAAATGCTAGGAAGCAAAATGAACCAGGCTCATTACAACCTTAAAAAAAAAATCAAAAAATGGCAAATTGGTCTTCTGAAATGATATAAGAGCATTGACATTTTTAATACTTTTCCCTTTCAATTGTGGCATTTTACATCAAGGTTTTTATAACATGCAATACAAACACTTACAGATGTTTGAAATACTGTGTGATGCTTAATATTTTTAACTATGTCTCCCCTGGAATCTGTACTGTTCAAGAAAGGCAGCTATTTTTTAACCAATGCTGACTAAAAGTGAACAGAATGATCGCATTTAAAGAAGCATGGCAGTCATTTATTTACTTTGTTTTCAATCTGTATAATAATGGCTCTAATGTCACTTGATGAACTGTGAAAATGTCCCAATTTTTAAGAATCGGTAAAGGCAGGCAGCTTATGTGGTGCTTCAAATATCTGATGAGCTGTTAGATGACAGAGCTGAAGGGAAGATTGATTCTTTTTTTTTTTTCCAGAACCACATACAGTCTACAATAATAAGTCAATTTCTTGCTAGTGACTCATTTAGGGAAGCAATTTCTAAACATATTTTCATTAGCTGCAATGAGCATTCTCAAGGTTTCACATCTTAGGCATCAACTTGATGGGCTGCTAATTCACTAATTGAGATGGGTATTTTATGAGTAGCAAAGCACTGTAGTTACGGATCATCAAGTGTGAATCCTACATAGATAAAATCTATTATTCACAGGAGTCCTATGCACTTGACTTATGCATTTGCAGGAGAGGCTGAACTTAAAACTGAGTGGAGAAAAAGAATCCACATTTAGACTCTAATTTCATAAAGAATATACATAAGGCTGTTGGCTCAGAGCATGACCTAACTGTGATGCTTATAGGTGCCAAAGTGAAAGTGAAAGTGCAGTCGCTCAGTTGTGTTTGACTCTTTGCCACCCCATGGACTGTAGCCTACCAAGCTCCTCCGTCCATAGGATTTTCCAGGCAAGAGTACTGGAGTGGGTTGCCATTTCCTTATAGGCACCAAGCCTGACACAAATGTTGAAGGACATCGGCCTTATCTTCTGAGAGTGGAATGATAATACGTGCTCAAGACACTAGGAGTTAATGGTGAGCTTCATATCACTCAAAGATATCTTGAGAACTGGTTCATCAACATAAAAAATAGATGAATATATGTATTAATACATACAATAATGTAGAAAATCTCACATTAAAATATTGGATAGAAGTTGAGAGTCTAAATGATGCATAAAACTCAAAGTTAATCTTAACAGTTATGGTTAACACATCCAGGAAAATGAATTCAAAACTGTCCACCTCCTGCCATCACTTTTCTTCATTTGCAGTGACAACAGAATAGATACTCTAAGAAAATGAACTCTCAAGAGTAAAGTGTTTTGGCTCATATTCCAGTCTGGGCCATTATACTGGTGATTGGGCCTAGATAGGAGTTGGCACCAAAGTTTCTGTAAAATTCCTAGTCCTTTATATTTTCTGTACCCAAGAGAAGCAAAGAGATCTCTCCAGAAAGTGGTAGCTCTCCTGTTGGATTCTTTTGACACCATGGTCTGTAGTCCCACCAGGTTCCCCCATCTATGGAATTCTCCAGGCAAGAATACTGGAGTGGGTAGCCATGTCCTTCTCCAGGGGATCTTCCTGACCTAGAGATTGAACCCGGGTCTCCTGCGCTGCAGGCAGATTCTTTACCATCTGAGCCACCATGAAAGCCCCTAGTAAAAAAAGGAAGAGGACATCAAAAGGAAATATTAGAAATCCCTTAGTAAGTTGCCCTCACTCTGTCCTTGATCTCCATATTGATGCTTCATTGAAGTCTAGTGGAAGAACGTTCATTACCTCATTAGAGAATCCACTCAAATTTTTGTGGTGATGGTTTAGTCTCTACATGATGTCCAACTCTTGCGAACCCAATTTTTTCACTCTTGTTTTTTTTTTCTTTTGGCTGTGCGCAATAGCACATGGGATCTTAGTTCCCTGACCGGGGACTAAACCTGCACCCTCTGCATTGGAAGCTCATAATCTTAACCACTGGACTGTCAGGGAAATCCCTTCCCAACTTCCAGCAGCACTTTAATTCCAAACTTTCTCTCTGCAACCATCATCTATTAGTTATACATCTTCTCTGTAGAGACTCTATCAAAAAAAAAAAAAAAAAGAAGTTAAATATTTCTTTATTAGGATGACTTTCCTAGTATGTACAGAAATCTTTAAGACAGCTTTCTTCTTCAAGTTAAATATCTCCAGTTCTCTCAACTGTTCCTCACACAACTTTGTGATAATTTACATCTATTTTGTCTGCCTTTGTGCCATATTCTGTTCTGATGTTACAGAATTTTGGTTGTTTGCCAAATATTCCACTGTTGTTCATAAAGTCTTGCCTTTAGGATGCAAAATTCATAGCTAAGATCTACTGACCCTATAGTGCAAAGTTACTGCAGGAATGCAGAGAAGATGTTTGTTATTGAAGGACTTTCTGTAACTCTGGTTTGTAGTTTGAAAAAGTAGTAAGTATATGGCAATGATAAAAATAATACCAACAATGATAATAGTATAGACAATGTTTACCAACCATTTATTCTGAGTTTGCACTAGGCAGATTGGGGTTATAGTTAATTAATTTAATTTGCACTGTAATTCTATATTTTCCCCATTTTATGAATGCAAAGACTAGGGTTTAGAAAGGTTGACTACCTTGCCAAAGATTAGTCTGTTGTAATTGTCAGAACTGAGATCAGAAAGCAAGTCTATCTGAACCTAAACTATTGTTCAGTGTTTCTTCCACTACTCACACACTCACTATTCACATGTACACACTCTCACTGCCCCCCACCCTAAACAGACACATATTTACCCCAAAACAAAATATACCCTTGTTGACCATTTAACTTCTGAAGGCAGCCTGGTTTCATGAGCACTGCTTCTGTCAATGGAAAGCAAGCAGTGCCTCCAAGTGAGCTATGCTACCAGCTCAGTTTTAACATGGTGCATGACAAAATGCGACCTGTGTTCAGGCCTTTGCAACTCCATGATTTTAGATACAGGATGAACTGGATTTACTGAACTGGTGGTTTTGAATCCTAACTCTACAGTCTATTAACTGTGTTTTTAGGCAAGTTACTTAACACCCATGGAAACACAGTGGCTTTGACTGTCAACTAGGTTATCACAGGTTCATTGATGGAGATTGTCATTAAATGAGAAAAAATAAGACAGTATTTGATACAGGGTCAAAACCAGAATTGATTGTTCAATAACTGTGAACTCTGATCTATATTGCTGGTAGACTCTGTCACTTGGCGTATTAAAAAAATATGCTTATTTTCTTCTTTGTCTACATAACTTAGTATTGAGGAATCTGAGGCTTTCCTTTCTCCATCAATCTGTGTCTCCTTGCAGAGTCTGCCAAGGATCTGCGGTTATAGAACCTGACCTCATCTTTCTCCCAGCCACACTCACTGTCCAGCTTCACTCAATATGAGCTCAGCTTCTCACCAGCAAGCCTTGTGGTGTATGAGCCCCTATCAAGCAGGTATATACTGGGCTAATCTCAGTATCTATCACCCCAAAATAGTCAGAATTCATTCTGAAGAGGAAGAAAGAGTGGGATCTAGACTGGCTGAAGGAAATAAATGAGGAAATCATGGAGACAAATATTGTTGTGCTGGGAAACCTGGGAGGAGTACATAAGACATTCCTGGAAAGTATGAGGAAAAAAATAGGCACCTACACTATGGATTTTATGAAAGCAATAGTAAGTGAAAGTGAAAGGATTAGTCATTCAGTCATGCCTGACTCTTTGTGACCCCCATCAACTGTAGCCTGGCAAGCTCCTCTGTCCATGGGATTCTCCAGGCAAGAATACTGGAGTGGGTTGCCATTCCCTTCTCCAGGGGATCTTGCTGGCCCAGGGATCAAACCCAGGTCTCCCACATTACAAGTAGATTCTTTACTGTCTGAGTGACTAGGAAAAGTTGGGGTGGAAAGGTTGGGGGGAATATGTTACACATTCTGGAAAGAAAGAGAAAAAAATAGAGACACCTACACTGTGGTTTTTATTAAAGCAATAGTAAGTGCTAGTCAAATAGACTAAAGTGATAAAGTGTAATTTTGTCTGCTCAGAACCTCAAGGTCACTAAATTTGAATGAGAGCAACTTTACAATGTGTCAGAAATCAAAGAGAAGACCAAATACACATTTATTTTTTTTTCCCCCTCATTGTTTCACCATTCTTATCAAACACACTGCACACTGGTACCTGCTCAGTCTTTTATCCAGCTTCCAGCTGGTAGCTGACCTTTTCTTAAGTTATCAAGGACTGCTTGAACATTCTTGAAAAAATCTAGGTCATTTAGATGTGTGGTCTGCTTTTATGAGAAAAAAATACAGGAAGAGATAAATCTTATAATTTTAAAGATTACAAAAATGCCTTTCCTTACACTCTCAACAAGCTCTATGAACATGTGTCTTTTGAAGTAAAACAGAAATGGAAAACTAAGGAAGACACTGCTTCATTTTATCTCAGTCATTTATCATGTTTACTCAGTATTTACTATGTTTCAGGAATTGTGGTAGGCATCCCAATAAGACCTAGGCAGTTGCAAATATTTCAGAGAGAGGGAGAAAATTTGTTGTTGTTTAGTTGCTAAATCATGTCCAGCTCTTTTGTGACCCCATGGACTGTAGCCCACCTGGCTCCTCTGTCCATGGGATTTCCCAGGCAAGAATACTGGAGTGAGTTGCCATCTCCTTCTCCAAAGGATCTTCCCCACCCAGAGATCAAACCCTCTTCTCCTGCATTGTCAGAGTGTTATTTACTACTGAGCCACTTCTGTTGCAATAAATTTTATGATTTTGGTCTTCTCAAGCTGGTTTGAAGAAAAGAAGCTCTCTGAAAATGCTAAAAGGGGCAAAGAGGGAAGATTCACAGACAACTGCCTATGTGAACTAGAATAAAAAATTAAGAATGACTTTGGCTTACAGCATATGGACAATTTTGGAGCTAGCATTATTTCTTATAATTATTACTAAAAGGGTCTATTTTCATATGAGTGTATTTAATTTGCATGCTTGGTTGTTTGAAGACCTCTAAGCTTAATGGGGGAGCCTGGTGGGCTGCCGTCTATGGGATCGCACAGGGTCGGACACAATTGAAGCGATTTAACAGCAGCAGCAGCAAGCTTAACAAGGGCTTCCTTGATAGCTCAGTTGGCAAAGAATCTGCCTGCAATGCAAGAGACCCCAGTTAGATCTCTGGGTTGGGAAGATCCCCTGGAGAAGGGAAAGGCTACCCACTCCAGTACTCTGGCCTGGAGAATTCTGTGAACTATCCATGGGGTTGCAAAGAGTTGGACACAACTGAGCACTTCACTTCAAGGTTAACAATTCCCTTCTTACAAAAATTTCCTTCCAAAAGGCCATTGAAAATATGAACAGTTTTCATTTACCACGTATGTGTGTGTGCTCAGTCCCTCAGTTGTGTCTGACTCTTAGCGGTCTCATGGACTCTAGCTCACTAGGTTCCTCTGACCATGGGATTTCACAGGCGAGAATACTGGTCTGAGTTGTCGTTTCCTACTTCTGGAAATTTTCTCAACCCAGGAATCAAATTGCATCCCTGTGTCTCCTGCATTGGCAGGTGGATTCTTTACCATGGTGCCACTTGGGAAGCTCCTTGCATTTACCATAGTATTTCATTTTTTGAGGCAAAAACTATTGTAAGTTTGGGAAGATAACAATAGACAGGGTATATAAGAAAACCCCTATCTATTTTTTTTCTATTGCTTCTAACTCTACTACTTCTCAAGTATGAATAAACTCCATCTCTCTAGGAAATAATTTAAGAATTAAAGGATGACTTTAAACTTTTCCAGTGGTGCAAAAATCACATCAACGCAATGTTATTTCTGATCACCACTAAAAAAAGAATAAGTTGTCATCCCACTCTACAAATCACATCTATTTATGCATCCCTCATACAAATCCGAAAGCATATTCTGTCATCATGTTTTCACTAAATAAGAATGTACTGAACAGCTAAGGGGAAAGACAACTGCTGTCAAAATGGACATTGTATGGTGCTCTGCTTTATGGTACAAGATGGATTTCAAAAGTGTAGACTTCAGTTGGAACTCCTTTTTCTTTCAGTTGAAGCCCCTGAGGGGCCATATCAGCATGCAGAAATAATGTTGCTTTCTCCTGTTTACATGTTTTTCACTCACCATTTGGGATCTCTCACTATATAGCAGCTAAATTATGAATTACTTAGCTAGCAAAATACGGTGTTTGTAGTCTTGACTCTGCCCATCACACTGACTGCGTCTCATCTTATTCTTTCCATCACTTTCAAAGCTCGGGACACATGGGCAGAGTCCTAGGATGAGTCAAACCATCTTTTACCTGATGGTCCTTGTGCATGTTGTTTTGTATGTTTGAAATACTCTTCCTCTGGAACCTCATATAGGTGACTTTCATTTTTATTTCCTCATGTTAATTTCACCTCATCTGAAAAAATCTTGACCTTTTGAAGTAGGTCCCAGCTCCTTTCTCTGTCGTGTCTCACTGGTCCATCATAGCAGTAACATTTGTAATGACAATTCCACATGACTGTTGGGGCAACACAAATACCTTGATAACAGTCCACAACACCCACTGTTCTATTCGCCTCATTTTCAAGTTGTCATCTCCTTAAACATCCTTATTAAGAACAGAATGCACGTTTTTGGTTCTAGAGTTGTAAAAGAAAGCATACAAGTGCTTACTATTTTGTCCTGGATGTTTGGGTTTTGATATCTCTGCCAATATGAAATAGCAACATCAGTCTCCTTTTGTCTCTTATGACATACTTATTGAGCCATTATCCTTATCCTTTGCTTGAACTTACAAAAAGTTCTTTGAACTTTTTGAACTAACAAAAAGTTCTTACAAAAGGAAGAGGAAATCATGAAAAACTCACCATCGTGATTTACTTTCCAAGCATTTCTTATGGAGATATTTATGAAAGCACCAACAAATAAATAAATGAACACTCCTTCTTCTAATATTAAATTAAAAAATATATGGTTGATTCATGTCAATGTATGACAAAAACCACTACAATATTGTAAAGTAATTAGCTTCCAACTAATAAAAATAAATGGAAAAAAAATATCAGTGATATATTGATAACTTTATGGGAAAACACAATAAATAATTTAATAAAGTAAAGGTTCAGTGAAAGTCTTGAAGTGGACAAAATTTTGGACAAAATAATTGGTTATCGTATTCAAACAGTTCTTTTAATAAAACATCTGAGTATAGGTAGTTAAATAGGTCAGCTGTGCCACTGTGCGGCATGTGGGACCTTATTTCCCTGACTAGGGATTGAACCCAAGTCCTTGGCAGTGAGAGTGCTGTGTCAGAAGCACTGGATGACCAGAATATTTCCTGTAAGTTGTTGTAGAGCACAGAAAGTCATTTACCAATTCATTTTCCTAAATTAGGATAGCTCTGATATCAAAGTTAGTAAAAGATCACACATACATGACTGCAAAGTAAACAGTGAAAGTGTTAGTCACTCAGTCATATCTGACTCTTTTGCGACCCCATGGACTGTAGCCTACCAGACTCCTCTGTCCATGGGATTCTCCAGGCAAGAATACTGGAGTGGGTTGCCATTCCCTCCTCCAGTAGATCTTCCTGACCCAGGGACTGAACCTGGGTCTCCTGCATGGCAGGCAGATTCTTTACCATCTGGACCACTAGGGAAGCTCCTCAAATATAAGTAGACATACACAACTACAAGATGTCCACAACTACAAGTCAGGCTCAAAGCCAGTCATATAAAGGCACCCAAAAGCCAGCAGTAAGTTAGATAATTATCTTCTATGGGTTTGCTTCTGCATCTGTAAATTCCAGATGGTAATATTTACCAGTCAGAAGTAGCTATAAAAAAATACCTGCAATAAAATTTGCACTCTATAATTGAAAAAGAATTTGACCTGCATTAACTTATGACCTGTGCTTAAGGCTGTGTGTGTAGCAATGTCCACTCAGTCTGGAAAGGCAGGGTTACCTTCAGACAAGACAGCTGACCTTTTCCATTAAATCACCCCTGTGTCCAGATGGGCTGAGAGTGAGAGTTCCTTGACACAAATTTTCATTCTGTTGTTTCCTTTGTTTAAGAGTAAAGGAAGGTAAATATCTTTGATGCATGAAAGTGCATCTGTCAAGGAGGGGAGGGAGTTAGACTTGCACCAGGGCTTATCTTTTTCTAGTTATGCACCTAAAAGTTCTTTGCCCACAAATGTCCTCTTGCTTGCAAAAGCAACCTACAGCATGGCGTGTAAAATTATGTTCTTCTTAACCTGACTTCATAGTTCATTTCTAAATCAAGCCCAAGCTCAT
Organism: Cervus elaphus; assembly: GCF_910594005.1. NCBI lineage: Eukaryota > Metazoa > Chordata > Mammalia > Artiodactyla > Cervidae > Cervus > Cervus elaphus. Next base: position 9,625,241 of record NC_057820.1, on the reverse strand, counting down.
TGTGAAAGGAAAACAGTCAAGGTGAGAGGTTCTGAAAACAAATGTGAACGGTGTCTTTCTTTATCCTCTGGCCTTTCCTGAAGTCGAGATGGTAGTTTTAGGGCTTTTATTATACCACTCATCATCAGGAAGTTCTGGATGCTAAATTATTTTATGAAAGTCCCTGGGTTATATTCCTATGTAATATGTCACTTTAATAGCCTCTCCTAGCTTTCACAAAAGTAGTTTTTAGCATTTGCCTTTTCATTTATTTATTTTCGTGGGAGGGAAGGGAGTGGGTGTAGATTGCATAATAGATGATACATGAACATTATTAAGCACAAAGAAAAGGCAACAAAGGTATTGTTGACAAAGAAAATGCATGCATACGTTTATGAAAAACATTGCTGCAAGAGAAATGAATGTTAGGAATTCCCCTCAACTTTCTCTATGGTCTTCTTTTGTTCACAGTGGGAGGACAGAAGGCAAAAAACAACTTTATGGTGTATCAACCATGTTACATGCCAGTCAACTCTCTCGCATTAGATACATATATACATATATATATATATATAATTTATCTATTTATCCATTCAGTCATTCATTTATTTTGGCTGTACTGTGTTTTCACTGCTGTGTGAACTCTTCTCCAGTTTCAGTGAGCAGGACGACTCTCTAGGTGTGGTGTCCGGGCTTCTCATTGCAGTGGCTTCTCTTGCTGTGAAGCAGGAGTTCTGGAGCGTAGGCTCTATAGCTGTGGTGCACGGCCTCAGCTGCCCCAGGCATGTGGAATATTCCCGGTTCAATTCAGTTCACTCAGTCGTGTCCGACTCTTTGCGACCCTATGAACCACAGCACGCCAGGCCTCCCTGTTCATCACCAACTCCCAGAGTCCACCCAAACCCATGTCCATCGAGTCGGTGATGCCATCCAACCATCTCATCCTCTGTCATCCCCTTCTCCTCCTGCCCTCAATCTTTCCCAGCATCAGGGTCTTTTCAAACAAGTCAGCTCTTTGCATCAGGTGGCCAAAGTATTGGAGTTTCAGGACCAGGAATCAAACCCTTGTCTCCTGCATCAGCAAATGGACTCTTAACCATTGAGCAAATGCAGAAGCCATTACATATATATATATACTTTAATATTTATTTATTTATTCATTTTTGGTTGCACTGAGTCTTTGCTGCACACACGGGCTTTCTCTACTTGCTGCTCTTCCCCGTGGCGCTGTTGCAGAGGAGAAGCCAATTGTGACTCCATGTTGGAACTTCTTCTTTGATTTGCTTTTAGTTGCTTTTGTTATTATAATCTTACAGAACGGTCTGCCTCAGAGAGGTCTGCCCTTCTGTCTGGCTGCTAAACTAAAGTGCCTTTGTTCAGAACCCTGTCCACCTGAAGATGGAAGGAAGGAAGAAATGAACACATCTCCTGCCTGAGGCTTGCCATTCTAGAAGATGCTTTGCAAGATGTATGGCCTTTTTATTTTGTTTCCTCACATCCCCATCTCTGATCTATGAAAGAACCTAGCATCTAGACTAGAGTAAGACGGTTATTTTGAGGTGCTAGGCAGCCATCCTCTTGGTCAGCTGGCTCCCCAAATAAAGGCTCTTCCTTGCCTCCATCCCTAGTTTCTCAGATCCATTGGCCCGTCGTGGGGCAAGCAGTGCAAGCTTGGACTCGGTAACAGAGTGAGTGTTTCTCTTGTTGCAGAGCATGGGCTCTAGACCTGCAGACATCAGTAGTTGCAGAGTGCAGGTGATGCAGGTTCAATCCCTGCTCTGGGAGGATCCCAAATGCCACGGGACAATTAAGCCCATGTGCCACAACTACTGAACCAGCATTCCAGAGTCCATGAGTGGCACTCTAGCATTTTAAAGATGTGACTTCTATTAAGCCTTTCAAAAATGCTGTGAAGTTGTATCATTATCTATAGTTACAGATGCTTGTATTGTGTCCATGAAAGAGTAAACAATACACCTATTTGTTGGAGGAGGTCATTGAAGGGATGTGATGGCTAGTGACCCATGAGTCAGACGTGGGCAATCAGAGGCTTCCCACCCCCTCCTCAGCCTTGGAATGTACATTCCACCCACCATTCCCATTGTCAGAGCCTTTTCAGGGATGCAGACTTGGAAAAGTGAACAGTAAGATATGGGTGAGAGGATCTGAATTGAATATGTGACTGAAGTCTGTTAAGAATAATTAGCTGCTAAGTTGTATCTGACCCTTTGGGACCCCGTGGACTGTCGCCCACCAGTCTCCTCCCTCTTCCAAGGGATTCTCCAGGCAAGAATACTGGAGTGGGTTACCATTTCCTTCTCCAAGGGATCTTCCCAACCCAGGGGTTGAACCTAGGTCTACCGCATTGCTGGCAGACTCTTACCTGCCTGAGTCACTGGGGAAGCCTAGGGAAGTCAGTTAAGGCCTCTATATAAATTTTAAGGTTCTCTTGGGCAGGTGTGAGACCTCCTCATCTTGCTGCCACCTAAGATAAGTCTTGTCTTGTATGTAAGTTCCCTTGCTTGTTAAATCGCCACCTACCAGTCTAGAGTGACCTGACTCTTTGGTGTCTCCTTCCCCTCTGTGTATGACACCAGTCTCAAATATCACCCAGGAAACTCTTGAGGTTGCAACCTAACACAACTTATATTCTCAAATCTGTGCAGTGCTATAATGTACTATTAATCATTTTCTTCGCCTGGGGGCATGGTTCTATCCCACTTCGAATTCCTGAAGCAATCCTGACAGTTTAAAAATATCCATGTAGACTTGCCTTTCCAATTATCTTCCCCTATTGCTACCCAGGAAGCAAGCTTCATTACTGAAATTCCAGGGGGTCCACATACTTCTAGATGGAGACCGCAGGAGACACCAGCACCAGGGTGGTGAGCATTGAAAAAAGTTTAATTCTGATCCAAAGTAAAAAAAAAAATCCAACAAGGGAATCAAAATTTACCCTCAAACCAGAGTCACGAGAAGCAGATTTTAAATCTAAGATCAGAAGTGGAAAAAAAAAAAACAAAGAAAGGTGAATAAAAGCAAGTAAGAGTGATTGCATAAACACCATGGACTATTATTTAGATCTTACTTTTGTCCTTCATAAAGACAATGTAGCTCTCTCAATTTTCAAAGCTTAAAAACTGGAAAGGGTCATTTAGCCTTGACAGATACAGTGAATATGGGGACATCAGCTTGCCCCAGGACTTCAGGTTTTTCCTCACTCCTGTGGTAATACCCCAGCCTTGAATACTAGAATGGAGCCTCAGTTTTCTGACTCATCCATAGATTCCTGTAGGGCACAGATAGATGCCCTTCTCTGTAGCTTGACACTCTACATTAGGATTCTGACAAGTACTATCTCAGAGGTGCACAGCATAAGCCTATCAGCAACATTTGATTTTCAGATTCATATTAATTTTTCCAGCCAGTTCTAAAAATGGATTTAGTTCCACCATCCACTTATCTGAAATTTATTTAAATCAATAGGCCAAAAATATCTTGAAAAATGTCTGAGATATTGTAATACTTGCCCACTTCCCACAAAACGCAGCTGGCTGAGGCTGAGTTCTAACTGACCCCTTCATAAAGTGTATGCGTGCAAACTCCATGACATCACTGTCCTTCTCACTCACTTTGCAACAACTTTTCTGCACCACTCATTTGCTCTAGCTGCCTGACCGCTACCAGAATTTGATTTATTGATTCCTCTTTCAGGGGCATACCTTGCCTCTGGCTTTTATGCACACAGACCACTCGGAATCATGCCGTCACCGCACCCTGACTTTGAGGACTCTTAAAGTATGCGCACGTCTGCTGCTCCATCCCACCTAGTGGACTGGGAATCACTTTAGAAACCATTATCTGCAATATGCCAGGTTCGCTGCACCAACTAAGCTTCCTGACACCCTTCAAAATGCTCATTGTGCCTCATCCATGCCATCAACTCCTCTGAAGGCGTTCCTTGTCCTTGATCACCTCCGTTTATTTCCACCCTGACTGGCTGGTGTAAAGTCTCACTCTGAGGGTCCTCCTGCAGTGAACTATCTATAGTTCACCACACTATCAGAAGATTTAATCTGTGAACCACACTATCAGAAGATTTAATCTGTTGTCTACTCTTAAAAACAAAACCAAAAAAAAAATGTACTGATACTCAGACAAAATTATGAAGGTGAGCCAGAAATTGCAATGACTAATTCATTGATCCCACATTTTATTAAATTCTTTGACTGGCAGACAGGAAACCCTTTCTTTTGTTTAGTTCAGTTCAGTCACTTAGTCGTGTCTGACTCTTTGTGGCCCCATGGACTGCAGCACACCAGGCCTCCCTGTCCATCACCAACTCCCGGAGTTTACTCAAACTCATGTCCATTGAGTCCGTGATGCCATCGAAACATCTCATCCTCAGTCGTCCCCTTTTCCTCCCACCTTCAATCTTTCCCAGCATCAGGGTCTTTTCAAATGAGCCAGCTCTTCGCATCAGGTGGCCAAAGTACTGGAGTTTCAGCTTCAACATCAGTCCTTCTAACAAACACTCAGGACTGATCTTCAGGATTGACTGGTTGGATCTCCTTGCAGTCCAAGGGACTCTCAAGAGTCTTCTCCAACACCACAGTTCAAAGGCATCAGCTGTTCAGTGCTCAGCTTTCTTTATGGTCCAACTCTCACATCCATACATGACCACTGATAAAACCATAGCTTTAACTATATGGACCTTTGTTGGCAAAGGTTTTGTTCAAGTCCCCCAATTATATCCCTTTGAAAATCCTGACAGTCAAACAGAGAGGCAGACATTCAAACACAGAGAAATCATTCATTTGCCAAAGGTATTAGGGTATCTGTTGTTCCCTGTTAAAATTAAACTGCAATATGCAACAAATATTAACTATCTAATATAAATAAACTTTTATTTAAGTCAAGTTCATGAATGATAGCTTATCCAACCCTCAAAATCCCCACATTAATCCTTTCTGACATCTTTCCTAGCACTTATTTTATTAAACAAAATTTTTCTCAAGTTTTCCACTTAATGATGGGAAGTGTATATCTCACATAGTAGGTCCTCAGTAAATTCTTGTCCAGAAAATTAATGCCTGTAAACAGGATTACCATGTAATCATGCTATATTCAATATCAAGGAGGCTAAATAAATAGCCACATAAGGATTCTGTCTTTTTTTTTTTTTTCCCAGATCTGACACATCCATTCCACAGTTCTTGAAAATACTGGCCATAAATAAGTCACAGATGCATCTTTGGTCCACCACTGCAAAGTTCCTGGGTAAATATAGTTGTGAATTGACCTAATGTGTGTGTAGTTGATGTATGGGCTTCCCAGATGGTGCTAGTCATAAAGAACACACCTGCCAATGCGGAGACGGAAGAGATGAGGGTTCAATCTCTGGATTGGAAAATCCCCTAGAGTAGGCAATGGCAACCCACTCCAGTATTCTTGCCTGGAAAAATTCCATGGACAGAGGAGCCTGGCAGGCTATAGTCCATGGGGCCACAAAGAGTTGAAAATGGTTGAGTACCAACTTTCCTTATGTGTAGCTGAGGTGTCAGGTTGGAGATGGGTTATCATTCATGAAGATCGAACATATACCCTAAATCAATAATTACTACATACTTCTTTTATAGGATGAATATATATTCTGCTCAGTAACTAAAAGTGGAAGTAAAAATGACCTCTCTATCACTCACTATTCACCTAATCAAATAATGTACACTCCCTATAAGACCAGTTTAGTGTCTGTGGGTTTAGTGAGCTCAGTTCTTATAGGGGAAATATTTGCATCTGGTAACACTGTAGAAACCCTATTGAACTTTAAGATATGGCCATCACTTGATTATTCTAGGCTCCTCATGCCAAAAGACTAATATGCAAGGGAGGGTCCCATCATACAGCTAGGAGTAATGGGCCCCAATTATGAAGATGTTGACTTTCTCCAACATCCTGACAAATGAAAGAATATATCATAGTTGGCACTCCAGAAATAGAGGCATTCTTATGATCAGTTGTAATGATAAATGGCCAAAGTCTGAAATAGGCATTGATTGAATTGAAAGTCTCTCAATTGTGTCCAACTCTTTGCAACCCCATGGACTATACAGTCCATGGATTTCTCCAGGCCAGAATACTGGAGTGGGTAGCTTTTCCCTTCTCCAGGGGAATCTTCCCAACCCAGGAATCAAACTCAGGTTTCCTGCTTTGTAGGCATATTCTTTACCAGCTGAACCAAAAGGGAAGCCCAAGAATACTGGAGTGGGTAGCCTATCCCTTCTCCAGCAGATCTTCCTGACCCAGGAATCAAGCCAGGGTCTCCTGCATTGAAGGCAGATTCTTTACCAACTGAGCTATAAGGGAAGCATGATAGCCAAGAATTCAACCTCCTCAAGGTTCAAGGTCTGCGTTGCCCCACCAAGCCAGTCATCCAGAACAACAGAGGTGCTCACTGAGCCGGTAGAATATATGGCAGAGGAAATAAAGGATGGGTATCAGTTACAATCTCAAGATCAACATCAGCATCAAGACCCTTAGTCTGTCCTTCTACCCTCCACTCTTATAATTTCCCATGATAGAATACCAATCAGAATCTTGGAGATGCTAATTTACATACGAGATAAATGTACTGTAAGAAGCAAATGAATATGAGCGCTACAATACCTATGTATGCCTAGTTTCTAGGGAAGCAAAACACCTTTTGCGGGGCACGGGGATGAGGGCTGATATCATTGCAGTAATATCTGAGTTTTATTTAACATTGTGTGGAAAAATAAAGGAGCAGGAGCAGCATAATAATAATCTTACAGGTCTCCAGGTTTCTTGGTGTCCTGAAATTCCAAACTGAACTCTTACTTAGAAAGAACTAAATAATGGGTCTTGCTTAGCCTAAAAAAAGGTCATGACTCGTGAATTTTGGCATTTGCTAAATGAGCTCTTCCTCAATTTCTTCATCAATAAAATAATAAATTGGATTTATAAAATCTCTAAAAATCTTACCAGTGCTATATTTTTATAATTCTAATAAAATCACCAAGAATTGGAGGTTGCTCTAAGATCTAAAGAAGAAAATAGATTACATATGTCTCTATATGCCTTGTCAAATCAGCTTTTATATTAGTTGCTATTTATTAAGTTTGTGACAGTGAATGATTCCAAAGAATCACTGAATCTGTTTCATATTTGCTTCTAAACCATCCAACAAGATTATTTTGCTACTAAAACCCTTATGCTCTCTAATTATTACAGGTAGATTATTTGCTATAGTCTTACCATCTTCCCCTAAGCCCTGTCATTTGTAAATCAGTCACTGTCTACTTTTTTTCAAATGTATTTTTGGATAAATTAAAGCTGGAAACAATCAATTCTATATTATTATAAGTGAAAGATGTCAACATGTTTTTTTTTTTTTTTTCTTGTGGATCAGTAACATCTGTGATACAAAGTGTGATGATTTTGCCATCAAAATGACAGCTAGTTGGCAATGAATGACATTACTGTCATGTCATTTAGACAAGAAATGGTCCATTTTGTCAAACTGGAAGAAGAGAATGGTGACCCCTTGATGTCCATCACATGGGTATCATTTTCTGTTCAAACTGCCATTTATTTCAGATCTTCTCTTCCAAAGTCAGGAGCATGGAAAAAGTTATAGCTGACCACCATCCCTCACGTGCATGCATGCCACGTTGTTTCAGTCACGTCCGACTCTTTGCAACCCCGTGGACTATAGCCCGCCAGGCTCCTCTGTTCATGGAATTTCCCAGGCAAGAATACTGGAGTGGGTTACCATGCCCTCCTCCAGGGATCTTCCCAACCCAGGGATCAAACCTCTGCCTCCTGCAGCTCCGGCACTGCAGACGGACTCCTTACCGCTGAGCCACCGGGGAAGCCCATCCCCCACATAGCAGGTTGATCTGGGGAGGGGGAAACCTGACTTTAGATAGCTGTCCTGCTCCTGTAGAATCTGCTCAGACATCTTGAAAATGTCATTCAAAGGGAAGTTGGGTGTTCCAACTCTGCCAAAACAAAGGCTCCAAATTTAGGTTTTCCCTCCTTGTAACACCAACTGCTGCCTGCAGTTGTTTTGGCTTTGAACATCTTTGGCCTCACGTGCTTGACTTCATCTATAGTAGCACAATGTGCTTGGTGGAAGAATTGCCATTCTTGCTTCCAACAGTGACCCTTTTCTCAGGCATGCATTTAAGCTCCAATTACTCTGAGCCATCACCCCTCCATAAATAGTTCTTACCTCTTTGCTCACTCTCCACCTCCAGTTATTTCAAAAGTTGTACCACAAGATTATACCCTTGGCTGCACTATCTAGATGGGGTTACATATGAAGCACACTTTTATTTCTTTCCATTTGTTGAAAACCTTGGCTACTGTCTCCATCATCTTTTCCCCCACTACTATGTGTATCACAATTTGGACTTGCTGATACACAAATAGATAATTCATACATCCCCAGGCTTCTCAATGTTTTTACCTTTTCCATTTTTTCCCCCTGCTTCTACTGTCTCACATGGATCTATCTCACATCTAGAGCTTACACCATGAATAAGGGCACTCTCTCATACCGTAATTTCACAGTTCTCACTCTACCATCCCAGTTCACCTATTTCACAATGCCCATCATGGCAATTTTTTATCTCTTCAAATACATGAACTCTAATCCTTTCTTTGAGTAAAGCAGGGCTGTGATCCATGTGATCAATTTGGTTAGTTTCTGTGGTTGTGGTTTTCATTCTGTCCTCAGATGGATAAGGATAAGAAGCTTGCGGAAGCTTCCTGATGGGAGGGGCTGGCTGTGGTGGGGGGGATCTGGGTCATGTTCTGATGGGTGAGGCCATGCTCAGTAAATCTTTAATCCAATTTTCTACTGGTAAGTGGGGCTTTGTTCCCTCCACGTTGTTTGGCCTGAGGCCAAACTATGGTAGGGGTAATGGTGGTAACCTCCTTCAGAAGGGCACTGCTGTATTTAGGGACCCTGACCCTGTAGCAAGCCACTGTCAACCCACGCCTCTGCCCAAGATTCCTGGACACTCACAGGCAAGTCTGGCTCAGTATCTTGTCTAACTCAATGAAACTCAAGTTCAGTTCAGTTCAGTCACTCATTCGTGTCCAACTTTTTGCGACCCCATGAACCGCAGCCCACCAGGCCTCCCTGTCCATCAACTCCTGGAGTCCACCCAAACCCATGTCCATTGAGTTGGTAATGCCATCCAACCATCTCATCCTCTGTCATCCCCTTCTCCTCCTGCCCTCAATCTTTCCCTGTTAGTCCTTGTCTAAATCAATGAAACTATGGGAAAGATTGAAGGCAGGAGGAGAAGGTGACACAGAGGATGAGATGGTTGGATGGCATCACTGACTTGATGGGCATGAGTTTGAGCAAGGTCTGGAAGTTGAGGACTGACAGGGAAGTCTGGCATGCTGCAGTCCATGGAGTCTCAAAGAACCAGACATGACTGAGCTACTGAACTGAACTCAACCATTTCTTTACTATAAATCAATTCCTCCTTCTTTCTTTCCCTCCCTAGCCAGTATACATTCTAGTGTAATTAACTCTTTACAAATATCCTCTGTTTCTTTTCCCTCTTCTTCTTTTATAAATTAAAGGAGCTAACTTTCCTCATCCAAGACTTCTCACCATGTCAAATGTCATGATTCTTTTGATTATCCTCAGATAGTACATTTTTTAAGGCTTTTTTCCAACTATATGATCATGGATACATTTTTTTAATGTATATGAGCTTGATTTCCTTGCATTCACAAACTGGCAATCATGTTATTCTTTAGTATTCCTATGAAAATTAAAGAAACTAAATGAAAAAGAAATGGCATGGAAATAGATATGTCAGTTCCCATTTTGAGTATAAAAAAATGTTTATTAAATACTTCAGATTTCTATATTTGTGTGACCATGTTTCTGGACTTTCTTTTGCTTTCCTTTTGCTTTGGCTTTTCATTCTTTGCTTTTGCCTTGAAATTCTAAATCTTGAGTCATATCCCAGGCTTTGACAGTTAGTTATGCATGTCAACTTGACTAGGCTACAGTGCCAAGTTGTTTGGTCAAGCGTCAGTCTAAATGTGGCTATGATTTTCTTTGAAGGTGCCTAACATCTAAATCAATAGACTGCGATTATAGAGGATTTGCTTACGAAAAGTGGGTGGGCCTCTTCCAAATAACTGAAGATCTTAAACAACAAAGACAGACTTCCTAAAGAAGTCTGGCTCAGTGAGGCTGAAACATAGAGAACAAACTTGAGTTTCCAACCTGCTGACCTGCCCTGTGAATTTGAGATTTGTCTGCCCCTAGAATTGCATAAGTCAGTGTTGTTTTTGTGTTTTAAGTGAAGAATAAATGCTTTACAATGTTATGTTGATTGTTGATTTCTGCCATACATCATGAATCAGTCATAACTATATATATACATGCATATATATATATATGTATATACATCTCCCCTCCCTCCCGAGCCTCCCTCCCATCTCCCCCTCATCCTTCCCCACCCCCAGGCCATCACAGAGTTCCAGATTGGACTCCCTGTGTTATGTAGCAGCCAAGTGGTACTAGTGGTAAAGAATCTGCCTGCCAATGCAGGGGACGCAAGAGATGCAGCTTCAATCCCTGGGTCGGGAAGATACCTTGGAGTAAGAAATGACAACCCACTCCACTATTCTTGCCTGGACAATTTCATGGACAGGGTAGCCTGGCAAGCTACGGTCCACGGGGCCGTGAAGAGTCGGCCGTGATTGAGTGACTGACACTCCCACGAGGTATCACGTTACACAAGACAGTGTATACATGTCATTGCTAGTTACCCAACTCCACCCGCTCTCATTCCTCCCCATGTCCAAAGTCTGTCCTCCATGTCTCTGTCTCCATTCCTTCCTTGCAAATAGGTTCATCAGTACCGTTTCTCTAGATTCCATATATATGCTTTAATATACTGAGTCAGTGTCTTAAAATCAATCTCTTTCTTGTTTTTCTCTCCTTCTCTCTTTTTCTATATCTATCTCTATCTATGTATTTTATGTTCTCTGGAGAAACTAGACTAATTCTCAAAGGCAAAAGATATAACAGGACCTGAGCTTGATTTCCTTCAGGACGTGAAGGCCATGAGAGTCTGTCTTATCAGGTTACTGGTTCTAGTATAAAAAGCATAGCATATTCCAAGGTCGGTCTGATGGTGGAGCAGAGGTTTCTGATATTCTCAGACTGGCAGTGAGACAGCATACAGTAAGTGAACTGAGCTATCAAAATGTTACAAACATATCAGTAAGGAAAAGGAAGAATGACTAACAAAGAAGTGAGTATTAAGATGCATAATTCAGCTAGAAAAGAGAAGAGATTGATGATTACAAAATATTATAGTAGAGATGTCTAGAATGATTGGCAAAAATATCCCTGTAAAGGTGAGACTCAGTAGGACCATATTTGTATATTTCATCAGATTTTCAATCAGCTTTTGTTTAAGACAGCACCAAAATTTCCTAAAGTCTAATTAGTTTGAAAATTAATGACATTGCCATAAATTATATATTGCAATTCATTGTAATAGGTAGTTTATTGGTTTCCTATAATAGTTCATTAAAAATTGCATTACACTCCTTGATCTGTTAATATCAGGGTCAAGTTTATATGTATATTTTATCTAAGGAAAATTCCAATTCTGTTGCAGCCAAGAAAATAATAAAAATTTAATTAAAGTCTCAGAAGTTTTCAAATAACTTTTAGACAGATAATATTATACTATTTTAAGCAATAACAAGGCAAATGATTTGGGGTTCTGAATTTGAGTATCTGCAAAGGCAATTAATAGCATATGAAAAAAAAAAAAAAAATGAAGACAGTTTTCTCAGAGGAAAAGCTGCTCAGTATTTAAAATGAAGAAACCCTCACAACTGTCCTTGAATTAAGATATTTTTCTACTGAGCCATGGATACAGTCAAGCTTAGAAATAAGAAATGTTGTTTGTAGGAAATAGCAAAATAAAGTGTTAAAATATTAAATATGCATAAATACTGCAGAACCTCACTTCTAAATGTATTTACATGTTATTGTATTATAGCTGAACATTTATATTGAAATTTTTTCTCTCAAACTTCATTAACAAAAATTGCTGCTCTGCTTTGAGGATACAATGTGATTATAGATGTGAAGTCATTATGTAAGTTATAAAGTTTGGATGATGGCAGCGAAATAAAGAGGGAAAAGAAAATATTGAAAGGTAAATGGATCCCAATAAACATTTTAAAGAACACATTAACAGCAAATTTACAGGATAAACATGCCAAAATGAACTTGAATACATCAAGTGTGGGAGAGAGTATATAGGGAACGTGTTACTCATATTCACTGCTGGTGAGTCTAAATCCATACAAATAACAGCAAGGCTTTTATTTTGACCCAATAACATTATCTCTTAGTGTCTGCTTAGGGATATAGTCACATCTCTGCAAGAATCACATGCAAAGGTATTCATTTAGGTATGATGGTAAGTATGCAAAAACTGGAAACAATGTAAGATTCTGTCACTGGGGAAATAGCTAAATAAACTGTATTCTATCAAGAGTATATATGTTTGGAATAAAGTAGCACTTTAAATGATGAGGTAGGTTTACATACACAGACATGCATAAATCTCTGAAAATAATTTCTAGGAAAAACTAAAAGTGATAAAGGTGCCCAGTTATAAATACATACAATATGCATACATATGTATATAGATAAACTATAATAGCAATACTATCTCGGTCAGTTCTGGGTGCTATAACAAATTGTCATAAACCAGATAGCTTAAATAACAAATACTTGTTTCTCACAATTCTGGAGGCTAGAAGTCCAAGATTAAGATTTGTATATGATTTTTCCTGGTTCTTGGGTTCTTATCGTGTCCTCACACAGCAGAAGGAACAAGAGCACTCTCTGGGGTCTCTTTTAGACAGGCCACGAGGACCCCACTCTCATGACCTAATCACCTCCTGATGCCAACACATTGGAAAGTTAAGATTTCAACATGTGAATTTTGAGGGGAGGGGATACACAAGCATTTAGTCCACAATAAACACCTGTATTTCTAATACACACTTGCACACGCGAGTGTGTTTGTGTGTATGTGTATGTGTTTGCAATAATGAGGTAAAGTGATTGCTAATAATGGTTATCTCTGAGGTTAGGGATTGTATTAATATTTTTAACAAACATCCAGAGTCTGAGAAGCAAGACAGGGTCAAGGTGATCATGGCAGGTTGGGTTCTTTGGAAGTATATACTGAAACAGAATTTGGGCTCCAAAGTTTGTAGAAATCCTCAACCAACCCATCAGGGTGTTCTGCAGTGTGGTTGACACCTCTGAATCGTCCTGTCTTGGGCTGTATTCCTGGGGCCATCCTCAGTCACTGGACACGGGTCAACTTAACAAAGCATGTGACCTCAGCTGAGCCAGCTCTTAATAGAGAATTTAACCTTAATGTTTGTAGTTTTTTAAAGGCGAATGCTTTCATATGATGTAAGCAGTAAGAAAATACAATAGCATTTTCAAAATCAGCATATGGAGAATGATATGTATGTGTATGGTCTAATAAAAATTACTATTGTGATAGTAAACTATCACAAACTATAGTGATAGCAATAGCTATCTCTGTAGACTGGAAAACTGCAAGTGATTTTAATTTTTTCATTGTGCATTTTAGTGCTCATAAAACAGCATTCAACTAATGCAATAATATTATCAAAAAAACAATGTTTTCTAGGTTTTTTTGTCTGCTTGTGTGAAAAACATCTAGACAAAGTGAGCAGCAATATAAGAAGTACAAGTGATATGAATCAGCCATAGATTTACACGTATTCCCCATCCCGATGTATGACAAAAAAATAAATAAATAAATAAATAATAATTAAAAAAAATTAAAAAAATAAAAAAAAAAGAAGTACAAGTGGTACAGTGTGGAGGTCTGGATAAGCAAGGAACTTCTGACCAAGTTCAATCTGGGGAGGCCTCTGCAAGCAGGTGGCCAATACGACATAGGTGTGGCAGCTACGAGGCATCAGGATGGTACTTAGAGACGGCACTCAGTACTGAAAGGGAAAGTAAGTGTCTAATTTGAGCCGGGGATGTCCCCGTTCTATTATCATTGTGAAGTAGACAGAGCTTGGTCCTAGGAGCAAGGGAAGAAGTACAGCCTAGCTGCTCACCTAAACACAGGGACACTCAATAGGGCTTTTTTGCCCACTCATCCTTCACTCTGCACCACCCAAGGACACACATGCAAAGTTAAAAATCTGATAGACTTTAGCATAAGAAAATGAAGGAAAACTTTTCTACATGGAAGAAAACAATATCTTTATATCGGGGAGCACATTTGTATTGACCTTATCTGTAAATGGCTCAGTCTGCTCTTTGCTTTTAACCTAGAGGTTCACAATTCCGGTAACTGAAATCTGTGCAGAATGCTACAGAGGCAAGGAAAGACTTGTTGTCGTCCAGTCTCTCAGTCACGTCCGACTCTGTGTGACCCCATGGACTGCAGCACTCCAGGCTTCCCCGTCCTTCACCATCTCCTGGGGTTTACATAAGCTCATGTCCATTGATTCAATGATGCCATCCAATTGTCTCATCCTCTGTCATCTCCTTCTCCTCCTGCTCCCAATCTTTCTCAGCATTAGGATCTTTTTCAATGAGTCAGCTCTTTGCATCATGTGGCCAAAATATCGGAGCTTCAGTTTCAACCCAATGAGTATTCAGGGTTGGTTTCCTTTAAGATTGACTGGTTTGCTCTCCTTGCTGTCCAAGGGACTCTCAGGAGTCTTCTCCAGCACCACAGTCCGAAAGCATCAGTTCTTTGGTGCTCAGCTTTCTTTATGGTCCAGCTCTCATACTCACACATCACTACTGGAAAAACCACAGCTTTGACTATAGGGACTTTTGTTGGCAAAGTGGTATCTCTGCTTTTTAATATGCTCTCTAGGCTTGTCATAGCTTTTTCTTCAAAGGAGCAACTGTCTTTTAATATCACAGATGCAGTCACTGTCCACAGTGGTTTTGGAGCTCGAAAAAAGAAAATTTGTCACTGTTTCCATTTTTTCCCACCTATTTCCATGAAGTTATGAGACCAGATGCCCTGATCTTAGGTTTTTGAATGCTGAGTTTTAAAACTGCCTGTATTCAATTCATAAATTGAAATATAGTATTTTAAGATGTGTTTCCGCAAAATTGATTAACAGATTCCATGAAATCCCTATCAAAACTAAGTCAGCCTCTTTTGAATAAATAGACAAGCTAAGTCTCAAATCAATCTCAAGAAAGAAAAAAATGGTGGATTTTTACTTCTTGATTTTAATACTTACTATGAAATCCTAGTGACTCAAAACAATGTGGTATTACCTTCAGGATAGATAATAGATGAACAGAACAGCACAGGGAATTCTGATTGACCCACACATACACAGTCCACTGATTCTGACAAGCTACCATTTCAATGGGAAAGAGAAAACTACAGTTAAGCAAATGCTTCTGGAACAAGAACATATCTGCATTAAAATAAAAGAAAGAAAGAGAAACAAAAAACCTCAAATTCTATGCAACATGATTCAGAAAATAATAATTCAAAATGGATTATTGACCTGACCTAAAACCATAGTCAAAAATCTTCTAGAATAAAAAATAGGAAAATATATTTGTAATATTGCAGTGGGCAAGAATTTGGGGACAGATCAAAAAAAGCACTAAATATAAAAAGAAAAAGAAAAAAGAATGTTATGTTAAACTTCATCAGAATTATAAATTTATTTTTCTTTTGAAATTTTACAAATGATAGGCAAATGTGACTTGGAAAATATTCTCATCATGTGTTTCCCTTCAAGAGATCAATAAAAATATAAATAATTATAATAAAGAGTCTGAATCCATTTTTGATGTTTGACTGCTGAAAGTTTTAAACCCTCCCCCACTCTCTTCCTTGGCTGCAACCCCACAATAGGACATGCTGATGAGAAAGCCCAGATACTTCTCCCTTGGCACTTGCAGGCAGTTGGTTGAGCAAGGACATCATCAGCCCAGTCCCACCTTCTCACCACCGTAAAACCCAAGCCAGTCTCCTTATCTTGCCCTCTCAAGCCATTTTGGGTCCTGCCCTGTCCTATTTAGAGAGCCTCTATTTTTCATAAGTCTTTTCAGACGCTCTGAATACATGTGTGGTATCACCAAACCAAATTTTCTGTCTGGCCCATCCTCAACTATAAAGTATGACTACTTAAATTGATGGCGGGGGGTGGAGGGGATGGGGGAGGCAAAACATTTGAAATAGACACTTCTCAAAAGAGTGACAGATGTAAAGATGTTAAATGTCTTGAGTCATCAGGGAAATGTCAATTTAAAGCCTTTATAAAAGAACTCCACATACTCACATGAATGGCTGAGATTTGAAAAGATCAATAATAGCAAATGATAATAAGGAGGTTAAAAAAAAGAAAACTAGAATACTGATGAATTGCTGGTCAGAGTTAAAATTTTATAACCACTTTGGGAATCCATTTGTCAATTTCTTAGATCATTTTCCAAAGATCTATCCTATGACCTCAAAATATCATTGCCAAGTATTTACACAAAAGAATATGACACCTAAGATCAGAAAGTATATTTATATGAATTTTTTTACAGTTGCCTTATTTATAATGCTCTCAGATTAAAAAAAATTATAAACATGTTTGTATATTCATATAATTAAATATTGTTAACCAGTAGATAAGAACAACTCTCCACACATGCAAAAACATAGGATAATCTCAAAGAAAAACATACATTTGGAAAGTAAGTTAGACAAAAATAAGATACACTCTGAAATTTATGGTAAGTCCCTGTAGAAGTGTCACAATAGAAATTCCTGTATTTCTTGAGCAAAACCATGCTCTATACTTTAAAGAAAGGCATATATTTTGATAAACAGTCCTTAGAATGCTAGTGGGTCCTTGTAGAGATGGAAGGCATGATTACAGCATACCAAGTGATGATGCATTCAGAACTGCCCATCAGGAGTTTTGTCTTATCATACCCACAAGTCAAAATGTGTGGCTCAGTACCATCCTATACTATATAAGTATGTAAGAAATAGTGTAAGATCAGACCCCAAGTATCACTGGAGGACACTGCAAGTTTCATTAACATGCTGTCACGTTCATTTGGTATACCTAACGAACAACATAATTTACCAGAACATTCTTTCTATACACAGCTGCATAGGGAGCTGATAAAGGAGAAAAAGTGAAGACTTGCTAGGACATAGGTCAATTCATTAAGTATGTGCCTAAAATGCACAGAATTCCATTACATCCATACCTAGACTTGGACCTTAAAAAATGGGCCAAAGAACTAAACAGACATTTCTCCAAAGAAGACATACAGATGGCTAACAAACACATGAAAAGATGCTCAACACCACTCATTATCAGAGAAATGCAAATCAAAACCACAATGAGGTACCATTACACGCCAGTCAGGATGGCTGCTATCCAAAAGTCTACAAGCAATAAATGCTGGAGAGGGTGTGGAGATAAGGGAACCCTCTTACACTGTTGGTGGGAATGCAAACTAGTACAGCCACTATGGAGAACAGTGTGGAGAGTTCTTAAAAAACTGGAAATAGAACTGCCATATGACCCAGCAATCCCACTCCTGGGCATACACACCGAGGAAACCAGATCTGAAAGAGACACGTGCACCCCAATGTTCATCGCAGCTCTGTTTACAATTGCCAGGACATGGAAGCAACCTAGATGCCCATCAGCAGACGAATGGATAAGGAAGCTGTGGTACATATACACCATGGAATATTACTCAGCCATTAAAAAGAATTCATTTGAATCAGTTCTAATGAGATGGATGAAACTGGAGCCCATTATACAGAGTGAAGTAAGCCAGAAAGATAAAGAACATTACAGCATACTAACACATATATATGGAATTTAGAAAGATGGTAAGGATAACCCTGTATGTGAGACAGCAAAAGAGACACAGATATATAGAACAGTCTTTTGGACTCTGTAGGAGAGGGCGAGGGTGGGATGATATGGGAGAATGGCCTTGAAACATGGAAATTATCATATGTGAAATGAATCGCCGTCCAGGTTCGATGCATGATACAGGGCGCTCGGGACTGGTGCACTGGGATGACCCAGAAGGATGGGATGGGAGGGAGGTGGGCGGGGGAATCAGGATGTGGAACACATGTACACCCATGGCGGATTCATGTCAATGTATGGCAAAATGAATACAATATTGTAAAGTAAAAAATAAAAAAATAAATAAAACAAACAAACAAACAAAGTGGAGAGAGGACACAGCAAGTATTCCATGCAACTAGAAGCTACAACTTCCAAAGTATATTTTGGATTCTTTGTTTCTAGGGTCCAAAAGGTAAGAATAGGGGCCATTGTCTGTGAATAGACATGTGCAGAAAGTCAGGGCTGAGATGAGTATTATAATCAAGTACTTAGGTACATCTAGGAATGACAGTTTGTATGACCCTACCAAATAACCACTGAGATTAGCAAAGAGGAGAGCTTAGGGCAAGGGTAATGTATGCTAGTGGAAGAAATTGATGAACATCAGTTGCAGCCCAAGTCAATTAAATAACATGTAAAGGTCAGTACTGGGTCCCACTAACCTTCCAAGTTTGTCTCTTCTCAGAAAGCAAGACCAACAGGAACACTGAAGGAGTTTATCCCCAAATATTTATGAAGCCGTGGTAGATACACATAGCACAAGGAGTGGGCTGCAGCAGACAATGTACAGCCTGGACCTATACAGCTTAGACTGTTTGGATCACTCTTCAACATTACAGTCTGCTCAGGACGGGATAGTCCAGGCAATTTGATCAAGACTCTGGAACAATAATGTACCCTTGTCTGCCCATGCCAGGATTCTTCTAACTGGCAATTTTGTCTGGAGCTCCCTGTTGATCTGGCAGATTATCAGACCTGCATCTCAATTTGATGATATGCAGGTCTGATAACCATTGCCTAACTTCTTTCTATCTATTTTAATAGATGCTAATCTCCAAAATGCAGAGGAATGCTCAAACTGTTGCACAATTGCACTCGTCTCACACGCTAGTAAAGTAATGATCAAAATTCTCCAAACCAGACTTCAGCAATACATGAACCATGAACTTCCAGATGTTCAAGCTGGTTTTAGAAAAGGCAGAGGAACCAGAGATCAAATTGCCAATATCCACTGGATCATCAAAAAAGCAAGATAGTTCCAGAAAAATATCTACTTCTGCTTTATTGACTATGCCAAAGCCTTTGACTGTGTGGATCACAATAAACTGTGGAAAATTCTGAAAGAGATGGGAATACCAGACCACCTGACCTGCCTCTTGAGAAACCTATATGCAGGCCAGGAAGCAACAGTTAGAACTGGACATGGAACAACAGACTGTTTCCAAATCAAGGAAGGAGTATGTCAAGGCTGTATATTGTCACCCTGATGATTTAACTTATATGCAGAGTACATCATGAGAAATGTTGGGCTGGAGGAAGCACAAGCTGGAATCAAGATTGCCAGGAGAAATATCTATAACCTCAGATATGCAGATGACATCACCCTTATGGCAGAAAGGGAAGAAGAACTAAAGAGCTTCTTGCTGAAAGTGAAAGAGGAGAGAGAAAAAGTTGGCTTAAAGCTCAACATTCAGAAAACTAAGATCATGGCATCTGGTCCCGTCACTTCATGGCAAATAGATGGAGAAACAGTGGAAACAGTGGCTGATTTTATTTTTGGGGGGCTCCAAAATCCCTGCAGGTGGTGACTGAAGCCATGAAATTAAAAGACGCTTACTCCTTGGAAGGAAAGTTATGACCAACTGAGACAGCATATTAAAAAGCAGAGACATTGGAGAAGGAAATGGCAACCCACTCCAGTACTCTTGCCTGGAAAATCCCATGGATGGAGGAGCCTGGTGGGCTACAGTCCATGGGGTTGTGAAGAGTCAGACATGACTGAGCGACTTCACTTCAAACATGTAGGGACAAGGAAACTTCCCTGCCCCACCTTGAGGAGGAGCTGATGATAGAAGCATGATGTCAAGAATGACAAAGAATTCTTGTCCGCATTTCCTTCAATTATAAGGAAATCTTTCCCTCTACCTTTCCTTTGATTATGAAACAGTAGCTCGCAAAGTTCTCAGAACATGGTACCTTCTTGCCCACCCACTTGTAAGCCTCACAAGTATACTGTTCTAATAAATGACTTCTTATCTATCAAAAAAAAAAAAAAAAAAAGCAGAGACATTACTTTGCTAATAAAGGTCTATCTTGTCAAGGCTATGGTTTTTCCAGTGGTCCTGTATGGATGTGAGAGTTGGACTATAACAAAAACTGAGCACCAAATAATTGATGCTTTTGAACTGTGGTGTTGGAGAAGACTCTTGAGAGTCCCTTGGACTGCAAGGAGATCCAATCAGTCCATCCTAAAGAAAATCAGTCCTGAGTGTTCATTGGAAGGACTAATGTTGAAGCTGAAACTCCAATACTTTGGCCACCTGATGCGAAGAGCTGACTCATTTGAAAAGACCCTAATGCTGGGAAAGATTGAGGTCAGGAGGAGAAGAGGACAGCAGAGGAGGAGATGTTTGGATGTCGTCACTGAGTCAATGGGCATGCTGCTGCTGCTGCTAAGTTGCTTCAGTCGTGTTCGACTCTGTGTGACCCCACAGATGGCAGGCTACCATCCCTGGGATTCTCCAGGCAAGAATAATGGAGTGGGTTGCCATTTCTTTCTCCAATGCATGAAAGTAAAAAGTGAAATTGAAGTCGCTCAGTAGTGTCCAACTCTTTGCAATTCTATGGACTGCAGCCTACCAGGCTCCTCCACCCATGGGATTTTACAGGCAAGAGTACTGGACTGGGTTGCCATTTCCTACTCCACAATGGGCATGAGTTTGAGTAAACTCCAGGGTTGGTGATGGACAGGGAGGTCTGACGTGCTGAGGTCCAGGGGGTCGCAAAGAGTCAGAGACAACTGAGCAACCGAACTGAACTGAATCTCCAAAAATCTTTTTGTAACTCTATTTTATTCTCTCTGTCACAGAAATTTCAAGTGATACAGACATCTTTGTAGGTATAGATTTATTAGGATGCAAAGAATGATCTATCTATTTATCATCTATCTACTTATCATACTTACCATGTGCGTATAGTTACATGTCTATATGTCTATGTATATATTTTATTTACTGTCCTACTCTTGAGACTCAATTAGATGTAAAAACTCTGCTCCTCAAAAGATTTAGTGCACCGGGATGAGGTAAGGGGGGCATGAACTGGGAGACTGAGCTATATATATATATGTGTGTGTGTGTGTGTGTGTGTGTGTGTACACACTAAGATGTGTAAAAGAAATAGACAGTGGGACACTGCTGTATATAGCACAGGGAGCTCAGCTCGGAGTTCTGTGGTGACTTTGATGGGTGGGACAGGAGGAGAGAGGGAGGCAGGTCCAAGTAGAAGTGGACATATGTGTACATATAGCTGATTCAGGCTTTCCTAGTGGCTCAGACAGTAAAGAATCTGCCTGCATTGCAGGAGACCAGGGTTCAATCCCTGGGTCTGGCAGATCCCCTGGAGAGTGAAATGGCAACCCAGTCCAGTATTCTTGCTTGGGAAGTCCCATGGACAGAAGAGCCTAGCGGGCTACAGTCCACATGGTCACAAAGAGTTGGACATGACTGAACGAAGACGAATACTGTCATAGCTGACTCACCTCGGTGTGCAGCAGAAACTAACATAACATTGTAAAGCAACTATACCCCAATGAAAAAGCAAAAAAGCTTAAGAAATCATTAAAGAAAAAGACTTAGTGGACAAATGAAAACACATGTAATTTGAAAGACTGATAAAAAATATTCACAATACATATATCTGAAAAGGAGCTCATACTCAGAACATATAAAAGGTTTCTACAAACCAATAGAAAAAGTGCAAGCAAAACCTTCAAAAAATGGGAAAATTAAACTTCACAAAAGAAGATATGTGAAAATTAACAAGCACGTGAAAACAGCCTTAACATCACCCATCTTTAGGAAATTACGATTTAAAGCTGCAATAAGAAATCACTGGGTATCCACTGGAATTAAAAAGCCATAGTAAATGTAGTGAGGATGCAGAGTAACTAGAATGTACATTGCTGATAGAAGTTAAATTGTCACAGGCATTTTGAAAAATGGTTCGGCAGTTTCTTATAACACCTGGTCTCTGATCGCTCTTTTTTACCACAAACTATTTACGCCCTCACCCAAAATAGTATAAACAAATATCTGAGATAAGACTTCAACAAGGAAGCATTATGGCCCAAACTGAAAACAGCACAAATATATCAGCAAAACAATACATAAATAATAAATGCATGTGTGCTCAGTCGTGTCTGACTCTTTGTGATCCCATGTACTATGATCCAGTAGGCTCCTCTGTCAAAGGATTTTTTAGGTAAGAATACTAGAGTGGGTTGCCATTTCATCTTCCAGGGTATCTTCCAGACCCAGGGATCGAACTTGCTTCTCCTATGTCTCCTGCATTGGCTGGTGGATTTTTACCACTGAGTCACCTGGGAAGCCCTAAAATATAGTATACTCATATAATGATGTATGATTCAGCAATTATAGAATAAATTGTTGATGAAAATAACACACCTAATGAACTGAAAGATATTATATCTAATTTTAAAAGCCAGGACAA
The DNA here is from genome assembly GCF_910594005.1 of Cervus elaphus. NCBI lineage: Eukaryota > Metazoa > Chordata > Mammalia > Artiodactyla > Cervidae > Cervus > Cervus elaphus. The sequence goes on along the minus strand of NC_057820.1, from coordinate 9,602,522 downwards.
AATAATATATACTATAATGCATGACTACATTTTTTTGTAATTCGAGAGTAAAGCTAAACTTACCTATGGAGATAGACATGAAGGAAATAATTGCTTTGGAGAACAGGGTCACAAGAAAATGAGTGTGAGGGAAGTTTGGGGGGTGATAAATTCGACTTCACCTTAATTGAGACTGTTGTTACCTGGACATACATATTTGTCAGGATTCATCAAGCTGTATGCGTACAATCTCTTGTGTTTCCTTATATGCAATTTATACCTCAGATACAGCCTCCAAACTAAACTTAAAGTAGAAGCTAGTGAATTGCATTCTGCTAAAGGCAATTACATTAGTAGAGGAAAGAACATGAAGAAAAAGGAGTAGTAATGACTTAAGATAAAGGAGAAAAAAAATGAAAATAAGGAGTTTGATAGAAAGCCAGGGAAAATATGGAGTAAGAATGACATAATAATGAATTTGAAAAGGATATTAGAAAAGAGAAATGGAAAAACAAAGTTAAGATGGCAAAAGATAAATGAACATTTCAACACAAAAGGTTGGGGAAAATGTTGATTTTATTTACTCTCCAGAGAGCACCATGAATGCTAAGAGAAAATTAACGCTCTGTAGATGACCATTTTATCCAATCTATCGATCACAGTTTGTATATTATTCTTTGCCCCTGGGACTTCTAAAAACCTTTTTGCCTTCTATTTCTTATATAGTCTGACTCCTCAAGTACAAATACAAATGCTTTATTGTATAATTTAAACCAGGGTCTGTAAAAGATTCTCAATACAGATAGAAAAATTTCCAGCCTTTAGCACTCACATAGATCTTAAATATATTAAACAGAGCCAAACAATATCTTAAGTAGACCTGTGGAATAAAAAGGTACTGGTGCTTACCAAAATTTGCTCTTTAAAAAACAAAAAAGCAAGCAAACAAAAAACAACTCCCCAAAAAAATCTATGTTAGGCAATTTACATGTAATATTTCTAGAAGTCTCTTGATAGGAAAACCCTCCCTTACCAAACACTCAAAGATGGTATTAACCTGTTTCTACTGGATCATAAGAGCAGATTATAAAACACTCAGGGAATTTTAGGGCAATTTGATAGCTTGAAATTGGCCATGATGGGAATATATCTACCATAGGGATCAGTAGACATTATAAATTATATTTTCATGTTCATAGATCAATTAACCAGCACAACACCGCTTGCCCTTGTTCCTTGTGACAATACAATTTTATTTAATTATTCCATATCTTCCTCCTTAAATTATTCTCTCCATGAAAGCTGTAACCTTTGTTTTGCTTTACTTTTATTTTTATTTGTGACTCCAGTGCCTAATAATGAAGTCAGAACTAGAATAGTGAAATTTCCATTTTAGTGAGATTGAAGTGGGTTACATAATTTAACAAAGTTTATAGAGCAAATACCAGCTTCCCTGGTAGCTCAGATGGTAAAGTGTCTGCCTACAATGTGGGAGACCCGGGTTCGATCCCTGGGTCAGGAAGATCCCCTGGAGAAGAAAATGGCAACCTACTCCAGTATTCTTGCCTGGAAAATCCCACAGACTGAGGATCCTGGTGGGCTAGAGTTCATGGGGTCTCAAAGAGTCGGACACGACTGAGCGACGTCACTTCACTTCACTTCATTTCTTCATAGAGCAAATAAGTGATGGGGCCATAAGACACGTTTATCTTACTCCACTCTACTCTACCCACTGACTATACTGTTTCTCCAAATAGTTAACAAATAATTTAAGCAAAAAAAAAAACAAAAGAATTAAGCACATCCTTTGATAAAGTCATGTGGAAGCAAGCAATATACTATGTATGTGATTGCACATCAATCCAGCTGATACGATTTTATTTTTGCTACAAGGATATGGAATGATCATTTTCATACCAACCCATAACGAATTCTTAAATATATTGTCAAATGACACTGAGATTTTATTTTTTAAATACCATAATGGGTAAAAAGTTGGACTCTGCCCAACTCAAACTCAAATTTCATCTTTGACAGCTTCCTGGTTCACTAGCAATCTAATCTTGAAAAAGGCATTCAACTTCTCTAAGCTTCAGTTTTAAATCTCAGAAAACTAAATAAGAAAACTTCATGTGATATCTAATGTGGAATGGAGTAAGTATAGTAAATAATTGGAGGAATAATAAAAATAGCAAACACTTTTAATGAATGCTTATTTGCTTAAAAGTGGTATGTCTCCATAATTTGAACTAAAATTAGCTTTTATGTCTTAAATTAATGATAATGTGAAGCATCTATGTAGAATTAATTCAAAAGATTGTCTGCTGAAGCAGAAATTACTTTGGAGGAAGCATTGTTTTAATTAGCATGACTAACATGATAAGAGAAAGGCATTTTCTAAGAAAATGTTCTAAGAGGAACGTTTAGTGATTATGAAAGGAGAAAGCAGAGAATAGGACTGTGCATACATGTGTTTAGTACTTTATTTTAAGTGAAATTGGCCAGACACAAAACACCTCGAAATCTGAGAGGGGTGTGGTTACAGTGGTTCATTAGGATGAAACATCCCTTGAGACCGCCATTTTCCTATAATCAATAAGTAGCCTTCTGGTGATTTATGTGGCTTCCAGGATGTACCACAGTTGAGAAGACTAGATAATAGCTATCTCTAGAAAGCCACCATTTATTACAAAGTTTCTTTTTTTTTCCTTTTTTTTTTTTTTCATGTCTGTTTATTTATCAATCTCTTCTGAAACTGAGTCTTTCCTGACTGAGTATACAACACCAATGTAGCAAATGTCTCGACCTGCCCAGCAGGATACCGTATTTTTGGAAAGTGACGTTCACTTTAAGAAATGGTCATTTGACTAGACCTTGCCCCCAGACCAGCCAGACTTCCTCCTAGAAATTTCTGTATAGCTTCTTTAAATGCACAAAGACTAAAAATGTGAAAGTTTTAGGCATGTATAAATGATAGCCACCTTTACCTCGTTTGGTTGCTGCATCAAAAGTATTTGGAAAACAGGGCAATGAAGGGTTAATATTCCAAATTTACACTTGAAGAAACTGAAGCCCATAAAAATGCAACAGATTAGTCAAGGTATCACAGCCAATGGGAATCAAATTCTTGACCATAAGTCCTTTTCTCTCCTGAGTCAAATCTAAGCCCACAGCGTATTTTGCCTCTGCTGATATCAATAAGGAGTGAAATAAAATAATCAGTGTTTAATTCCTAATGATGTTTTCTGAACAAGAGTCTTAGAGGGATAAATGAATTAATGCCTGCTTTCCCAAAAGAGTGTGATATACCCAATAGGGAAAAAGTCAAACATTCATTTTCCTCTCTTTCTTAACATATCATTTTTGTTTCACTTTTAAAATGCATCATATATTTGGAAAATACTTAACTATCATTAAATAGTTAATGATTATCTACTTGGTTATTTACAATTTCAAGTGTAGGCTTTGTTACATTATATCACTTAATTAATATGATTAATTTTGCCTAAAGTGAGTCTTCTTGGACTAGAGAAACAAATTAAAACGGGTATTTTTTTAAAGCTTACACCCTAAACAGAGTACACTAAAAGTAATATTTTCAGACTAAATTAGATGATGCTGGGGTTCATTTCCTGGCTTATTTTTTAATCATAGATGGTTGTATTCTCTAGTACATATAAAAGTATTTAAACAGAATCATGTAAGAACAGTGAACTAGAACTCCCCAACTATGGATTTGTCTATTTACTGCAAAATGCAGTTTTTATTGACTTCCTTTATTTCACAATAGCTTAAATAATTATAGTAACCAAAGCTATTAGAAAATAATTTAATTATTTCTGTACATCTACTATATCTTCATATTTTTAGCAAAAATTATCTTGGTTAATGTTTTGAATAGGCTTTAAAAAGTGAATTTGACTCTAAGAACATCGATTAAGAAACTATATAGACACTTGGGTCATATGGCAGTTCTATTTCCAGTTTTTTAAGGAATCTCCAAACATGAATATTATCAAATGTGAAACAGATTGCCAGCCCAGGTTGGATGCATGAGACAAGTGCTCGGGGCTGGTGCACTGGGAAGACCTAGAGGGATGGGATGGGGAGGGAGGTGGGAGGGGGGATCAGGATCAACACATGTAAATCCATGGCTGATTCATGTCAATGTATGGCAAAAACCACTACAATATTGTAAAGTAATTAGCCTCCAACTAATAAAAATAAATGAAAAAAAAATTTTAAAAAAAGAAACTATATAGACACTTGGTAAAAGCCACATTGGACTTGAAAATATGTGAGCTATTTTCAAATATCTTTTTATATTGATTTCTAACATAATTCCACAGTGATAAGAGAACAGACTCCATATGGTTTCAATACCTTTAGATCATGAAATGTTTGCACCTTATTTTATGTCCCTAGATATGTTCCAGTGTCTCCTGGTTTACAGTCTATGGGAACTTGAATAGGATTTGTATCCTACTGTTGTGTGAAAATTGTATAAACCTTAATTATGTTGAATTGGCTCATAGTGCTTTCCAGGTCTACTATATCCTTCTACATTTCTGTATATTCTTTCTATGATTTTTGAAAGGTTGATATTGAAACCCCCAACTAAAAAATCTTGATTTATCAACTTAAAAAAATAATTATAATATATAGTGGAACTATATGTGACTTTCTTCTGTATTTTCCAAATCTCCTGTAAATGTGTTATACTTTCTTAATTTAAAAAATAAAAAAGAGAAAAGCAAACAAAAACAAATAAAAAAGGAAACAACACAGTCAGTAAAATCATGACATGTATACAATAAATATTAATGCTGATCATGGCCTGATGAACTCTGACGTGACATCAGAGCAGCCAACATACCTTCACAGGTCTTCATGCAGTTGGTTGTGTATAAACAAAATTACCTTAAAATAATCACATAATTTTTAAAGACATGGAGAGATTAATTTTGGTATAGCATCGTTTTGCTTAGTTTATTTTAATTAAACACAAACATGTGCATGCATACCTATAGAACTGGATACGCAATCATTAAACTCTAGAATTTTAGCAAATTTAAACTACAAGTGATCTTATTGGTTTCCTTGCAAAATGAAGATAGAAATGAAAACCCATCTCAGATCACTTTAGGATGATTAAAGGTAACTGCAGTGATGTCATGCTTAGCACTGTGCCTAGCACATTCATTCGTTTGTGCATAATCCACTGTGCTAGTGTTTGGGGACACCAATGAGGGCATCCAAGCCCTATATTCAAAGAATAGGCAATAGTGTTTGTGATTTTTTCCCTGTACTATTCCTGTTTTTTCTCTAAAAAAAATTTGTCAACTCTCCTTTCTCACTGTGCTAATGTTTCCCAAATCTACACTCCAGCTCAGATATTGCTGAGCTCCAAAACCTCACAGCTTATACCCATTCCTCCCTTTACACACACTTCAATTCCACGAGGTCCCAGAATTATTCACTTTTAAATCTTTAAACAAACTCTTTCCTCCTCTGTCTTCTCCATCAGTCTTACCAGAGGTGTGGCATGGTTATGTATGAATGGTCAAAAACTGTTCAGTTTTCAAGCAAGACACTTCAAGTTTTCTAAACATCCTGATAGGTTTATGTTAAATAGAACATCAGTTTGCCTCAAAATGCTTCATATTTTTCCCTTTGATATTATTGTTTTTATTGCCATAATTAAGTCTTCCAGCTTTCTTACCAGGGTTATTTACGTAACCCAGCCAATGTATATTGCCGGGTTTTCCCACTGCAGTCTAGCAGACAGGATCCAAATATACTTGAGGATAAAAGGGATTTACCCATTTGTTTAACTGTGACATCTAGGTGGGATAATGTCCCAGAATGACTAGATTCAGAATTATGTTTCAGACTTCCATCTCTGCAGGTTTCTTTCAGACAACTTGGGCTCCAACCCCAGCAATTTTATTTTCTCTGAGTCCCAACTAACAGCTTCAGTAAAAAGAGAGCTTTTCCATGTTGGTGGACGTGAAAGTGGTAGTTGCTCAGTCATGTCTGACTCTTTGTGATCCCATGGACTGTAGCCCACCAGACTCTTCTGTCCATGGAATTCTCCAGGCAAGAATACTGAAGTGGGTAGCCATTCCCATCTCCCAGGGATCTTCCCAACCCAGAGATTGACCCTGGGTCTCCTGTATTGCAGGAAGACCCTTACTGTTTGAGCCTTCAGGGAAGCCCCTCCATGTTGATAGCCACTAATATACAGGAAAGTTTCGGTAATTGAGGCCCATCTTGTCAAGTGAGTTGGTGCACTATAGACATCTCAATCTGAATCCATCATCCATCCCTCTGGACAAAGTAAGGGTAGGTGTGATGACCAATAGTTCCATTGAACAAGTTAATTGTAGAGCAAGGCTTTTCTTCAAAGTAAGGATGTTGAACCAACAAAAATAAGTTATTTACTCTAGGATTCAAAATTAGGTTCCTCACTGATAACTGTAACATGCTACCCCAATTGATAAGCCTTCAATTTCCCTATTGCACCCACAGATTAAAGTGAAAACTCATTTGTGTGATAAAAAAATAAAGTAACAAAACCTGATCTGATTTTTCCTTCATGTCTTTTCAAGTCATTGCCTTTCTGCTCCTATACTTTAAATACTGCAGATAATGAGTCATTCCCCAGGGAAAACACACACACACACACACACACACACACACACACACACACACACACACACATACACACAGTACTTTTTCCCATGGTGGTTTTGCTCATTATATGTCTACTGATTTCTCTGTCTAGCATGCTTGCCAGTTGTTGCCATTTGTGTCACCCTGAGGAACCCCTTATTATTTGTCAGTTCCAAGGAAAATGTTACCTCTTTTGTATTGTTTTAGGGAGATAAATTTGTATTAATTCCCTCTCTAGCATCTACAAATGACTCACACATGCCTTGATTAAAGTACTAGTCCTGGGCTTTCCTGATGACTCAGATGGTAAAGAATTTGTCTGCAATGCAGGAGACCTGGGCTCGATTCCTGGTACAGGAAGATCCCCCCTGGAGAAAATAATGTCTATCCACTCCAGTATTCTTGCCTGGAGAATTCCATGGACAGAGAAGCCTGGCGGGCTACAGTTCATGGGTTACAGAGTCAGACATGACTGAGACCATCACTCTCACTTTCACTGTGGGTAGAGTTACTATAAAGGATATATATGTGTGTAATAAAATATAAAAACATCACAAAGAGTTGTACGTGATTGAAGTGACTGAGCACGCACAAAATGTAACTCATCTCTACTACGTGTGACTCTGAGCCAGGCATTTACCTCCTACAGCCTCTCTTTCCTTATCTATACACATGAGGGTACTAATACCAACCTGACATAGTGACTTTTGAGACAACCAAAAGGCACATATTCTTCTTCTGGTTTCCATTATCTTTGCCTTGAGTTTTCCTCTGACCTCACAAGACATTTTTTCCTTCAGTCTCCTTTGCTGTCCTCTTTCTTTGATTCAATTTCTAAATGCTTCAAAGCCCTCAGAGTTTGGCTCTAAATTTTCTTTTTTTATCTTCATTTTCTCATACTTCTTCACTATAAGAGTTTACTTGATCTCGTATATTTAAAGACCACTATATAACGTTCGTCTCATTTCTGTCACTACCATGGAATTTTCACTAATCTCCAGCTTTGTGTATCTAAGAGAATTTTAGGTACATATGTCGAAGTTACCAGTTCCAAAACAAATATCTTGTTGCCTCTACTACTCAGCTCACTTTTCCACCACCAATCACAGCAACTCCTTCCATGCAGCTGGTCAAGGCAAAACATGTGAAATGCAAAAAAAAAAAAAAAAAAAGTGAAATGAATGAAACAAGTCTTCATTCTTGATGGCTTTCTTCCCTTTGCCGTTAGTGAGCTCCAGGCTAAGTATCCGTGTGGACCTCACGTCAGCGTGTTTTCACCGAGTGTCACCAATATGCCCAAGCTCTCATTGTGCTCTAGGAGGAATTCTAAAACTAAACTCTCTTTTTCATGGTTCTCCCTGAACTGTTCCCCATACATAACTGTGAATTGCATTTATATAATCTAAGCTGCTCCATCATTCTCTTGGGTAAAACCTCCCAATAGATGTCCGTTACATTTTGAACAGCATCTACTTGCTTGCCATGAATGAGCAACTGTCACTTTCCCCACCTCTCTGTGTAGCTAAACACTCAAGCGAAATTCCTTATGTGTTTAAAGAAAGAGCAGTAAAAGACAGTTTGAAAAACAATCTGCCTAGATTTGAATCCCAGCTCTGCCACATATTGAAGTCTGTAACTTATTTAACACATTTCTGACTCAACACCCTCAAATGTAAAATGGCAATAAATATAAGAATGTCTTCTACACATGATATGTTTTATGATTAAATGGGTGAATGTGTATTAAATATCCAGATCAGTCCCTCTGGCACATGATAAGCACCATAAAAATGTGTGCTATTATTATTTATCACTCAACTGACTCATTGTCTTCCACACAAGAATGTGAACTTCATGAAGTTGGTGATATTTTCTTGTTTGGTGCTTTCTTCCCCCCAATATCTAAATCTAAATCTGTCATAGAGAACAGTTTCAATAAATCTTTGTTGGATAGATAAATAAATGGTTAATGCATGCAGTATTCATGCAATGTGGTCTATATCCATAATTTTATCAATTTTTAAAATCTTCATTTGTTCTTACCAATGTGAGCTTATTAGAGCCAAGACAGAGAAAGTGGGCTACCTTAAAGCACATGTATATTACAATCCAGGATCTGTGATAGGCACTTTATGTGGTTGGTTTATCCTACTTAATTCTAGTAATAGCCATGTGAGACAGATGAAAGTCTATTTTCACAAAGAAATTTATATTGAAAAAATGTATAAGACTTTTTTAAAGTCATAGAATTAATACAGCTAAGGCTTTAGAACTTTAAACTTGTCATTCCCTTTCCTCATCATGGTAAAACGTCAGCTTATTCCCCTTTCTGAAGCACAACACACACTGTCGGCTGCACTCATAATAAATTCTTGTGGAGTGAAACGCATGTAGATAACCATGAACAAAGAGATGGTTTTGAAAAAATATTCCAAAATTAAAATAGTAATGGTGATTTTCTAAGTGAGATAAAATAACTTCATGAGATTGGTATTATTTTGATCTATGCAGGTGTTAAAACTTCTACTGGACATTCAGAGATAAATACCAGATATATTTTTACACTATAAAGCTACCATAAGCTTATATCAAAATTATTCTAATACTGCAATGCCTTGCTTCTCTTTTCATGGTCCAATTACATAAATTATTATTGCAAATTGAAGACAATTCCATTGTAACTGCTCAGGGTGTCTGTGGGCTTCTTTTTATAATATCAAAATGCCTAAATCTTAGTCATTGGAATTCATTCTCCCTGGACAAATGCATTCAATTGCGCCATGTGATTAGAGCACTGTCAAATGTACTTCAATTCTGATATGCTTTTCCTCTGATTATACTTATCTTTGCAGATCTTCTATTACAAGGCTTTAAGTATCAAAGATTTCTTTTTACTTACCATAAGGAATTTGAAAAAAGAATGAGACTGACATGTATCCCACGAATTAGACTTTTTTTTTTTTTTAATTTGCAATTTTTTGGGGGAAATCTTTTAGTGTTCATTCTCTGTAGTGTTTTTTAATCTAAGAAATCAAAATATCCATTTAATAGGCAATTTAACAAATAGTGGAATAACTACCACTTAAATGGGAAAATATCTTGATTGTCTTCCAGAAATTTCAGGCAATATGATGACTATTTTAATGCATGTAGTGTAATTGCAACTATATATGGCATAATTGCACTGTTATGATAAAAGAATTGTTAATGTTTCTGTTGATGGGAATTTTCATGCATAGTTGAAAAAAGACAATTTATATCTGAGACTTCAAAATGAAAAGTAAAGCTTATTTAAACATCAAAATTGAGCAATGAGGAGGTAGAAGGGCATGAGTTTAAGAACAAATGGATTTCTTAATTTAGTGCTAAAACAAAAAGCCTCTCTCTCAGCTCTGATTTAGAATATCTTTCAGTTTTTTTTTCTCAGATTGTCCCTGGGTTCTCAGTTTCTGCCTGTGGAAACAATTCCTAACACAGTGGGGTGTTTGTAAAGATTTAATAAGGACCCTTCTCCATCTTAAATGCATTCCTTTATTATCTTCCTCCCCTTTCCAATCTGTTTCCCATGTTACACCCACAGTTTTTTTTTTTTTCTCCCCATCTCTTTGGTTGGTAAAGCATATAAAACATAAAATTTGCCATTTGCCATGGCAAATTGCTATCTGCCATTGCAATCATTTTTAAGTGTACCATTCTGTGTCCATTTTTACCTTCATGATATCAGACAACCGTCACTGCTGCTGCTGCTGCTGCTAAGTCACTTCAGTCGTGCCTGACTCTGTACGAACCCATAGGCTGCAGCCCACCAGGCTCCTCTGTCCCTGGGATTCTACAGGCAGGAAAAGGGGAGTGGGTTGCCATTTCCTTCTCCAGTGCATGAAAGTGAAAAGTGAAAGTGAAGTCACTCAGTCGTGTCCGACTCTTCACGACCCCATGGACTGTAGCCTACCAAGCCCCTCCGACCATGAATCGGATTTCCCAGGCAAGAGTACCGGATTGGGTTGCCATTGCCTTCTCCACTATTTTCAAAACTTCTTCAAAATACATATCAGGACATTTCATACTGTGCTTGATGCCCTTCAATATATGTCAGGAGTAGTGATGCCGTTGGTTGGGGTCCCCCTGGAACAGAGCAAGACAGTGCTAGGTTTTGAGAGAGTCAATTCCTAAGCAGATTGATAAGGAATCTGGGGTCCCTGAGGAGGAGAAAGGGGTCTGGGGCTCTCAAGGAGGAGATAGGGGTCTGGAATTTTCAAGGAGGAGGAAAGGACAAACACTTTTTTTCTACATTCCTTAGTAAGGATTATATAACAACAATGCATCCTGCTTGAGGACATGTTTCTCCTTCTTGAAAACCTTCTGACTAATCTGTTATCTTAAGATGTATTTTATGGAGGAGAGTCTCATAAGGTCTTTCTATTGTTAGTTCTAACTCTGCCATCTTAAAATGTAAATTGTGGGAGTGGGTCTGGTAAATTTTTTTACAACCTTGAGACATTCTTTTGGTTTATTGTAATAACTAATTAAGAAGTATATAGCTCCCTTGCTAAAGACCTGCGAGGGGGCAGTCTCTGTCCCCCTTCTGATGTCTGTGTCAGAAACTTCTCTGTCCCTTTTCATAATTTAACAAAATTCTTCAATGCTAAAGCTCTTGAGTGATCAAGGCTGGTCCCTGGTCCCAAAGCTAAATCTTCTTCTTTGGAGATCATGAATCTGACATCCATCACCGTAAGCTATGAGTTTCATCACGCTACTCAGAAAAGCTTGCTATATAAAACAGGAATTGCTTATTTCAGAATTTTCCAATTAATATTTTCTGACAAGAGCTGACTGTGAGTAAGTAAAACCACAGAAAAAGGTTAAGGAAAACTGCTATACAGACCAGTAACTCCTCAATGCCTTTCTCCACCTCATTTCTATCACATCAATACACATATATACCACATAGCAAGTTTCTGTTGTTGGTGTTGTTCAGTTGCTTGGTTGTGTCCAACTCTTTGTGATCCCATGGACTGCACAACACCAGGCATCCCTGACCTTCACCATCAGCCAGAGCATGCTCAAAGTCATGGCCATCGAGTCGATGATGCTATCCAACCATCGCATCCTCTGCCGTCCCCTTCTCCTCCTGCCTTCAATCTTTCCCAGCATCAAGGTCTTTTCCAAGACTTAGCAAGTTAAGAATCATAAACACTGTTAACCTGCAATTTGATTCTAGGCCCCCACAGGCAAAAAGAATGTTTTATGTGTATTGTTGTTTCCTGTGTATTGTTTAATTTGTACTGCTGTCATTGCTTTTAGTTTGTTTTGTATTTTTTTTAATTGAATTGAAATGCCTTTAGGGAAGGTTTGCTCTCTGAGATCACCTCTGGTTTATGCCATCCCTATAATTATTAAGTGTAATTTTTTTTTTATATATTTGTACCTTAGTGTCTACTTAAAAAAAAAAAAAAAGATGTACAACTTGAGAGTTGTGAATTAAATTTTTTGGGGGGGCAAAATGAGGACTGCAGCCCAGGAGGCAGCATCTCAGATATCTCTGAAAGACTGCTCCAAAGTGGCAGTGCGGGAAGGTCAATAAATAAGGTTTTGGTGAAGGGGGAGTTCAGTGCCATGAAGCACTCATTTTACAAAAGGTTTTAGTTAATCATGAGGATCTGCACCATGAAGGGATTTAGTGTTTCTCTGGATGTAAGGAGATGTAAGGATTGAGATCATAAAATCTGCTCCTAAAAACAACCGGTTATCTAAAGACCCGTCCCACTTCCCCAAAGCACGGGGTGCCTCACTCTACTCTGAGCTCCCTCAAGGATTGTTTAAGGCCAACAGTGATGGCAGCAAGGGGTTCAAACGCCGTCGAGGCAGATGGAAAATGCCTTTATTGTTCAGTCATTGGCAATGCCGTTAGCGACTTGGCTTCTGAAGACATTTGAGTCAGTTCATTGTGGACAATGATTAACCAAAACCAGATAAAGACAAACACAAAAATATGACTACAGCCCCAAATTATACATTAGCATTGGTGGAAAATCCTCATCACTATTTATATCCTAAATCCATGACTATAAAGCAAATTGTACACTTTAGCCAGATGAGATTTATCCCAGAAATACAAGGTTGCTTTAACACTCTAAGATCAGTTAATGTAATACACCATTTTTGTAAAGGACACAATCATCTCAGTAGAACTGAAGAAAATATTTGATAATATAGCAAAGTGATTCACAAGAAGAGATGAGGATTCGATCCCTGGGTCAGGAAGATCCCCTGGAGGAGGGCATGGCAACCCACTCCAGTATTCTTGCCTGGAGAATCCCATGGACAGAGGAGCCTGGTGGGCTACAGTCCATCAGGTTGCAGAGTCGGACATGACTGAAGCAACTTAGCATATGTGCTTAAAAAAAAAAAAAAAACTCAAAATACTAGAAATAGGAAAAATACTTTTATGAAACTGATAAAGGGTATCTATGAAGAATCTACAGTTAACATAACTAATGGTGAAAGATTAAATGCTTTCTTCCTAGGGTCAGGAATAAGACAAAGATTTCTCTCTTTTTAAAAAAGCAGTATTGGAGTATAGTTGATTTACAGTGGTGTGCTACTTTCAGGAGTACAATAAAGTGAATCAGTTGTACACACATGACTGATGCACACATATACATATATCCTTTTTATTTTAAACTCGTTTTTCCATATAGGTCATAACAAAGTACAGAGTAGAGCTCCCTGTGGTATACAGTAGGCTCGTATCAGTTATTTATTTTTACACAGTAGTGTATATGTGTAACTCTCAATCTCCCATGTTATCCCTTCCCCTCCTCTTTCCCCCCAGTAACCATAAATTTGTTTAATAGCTATGGTCTATTTTCATCTTGTAAAGAAGTTTATTTGCACCACTTTTTAGATACCATATATAAGTGACATCACATATTTGCCTTTCTGTGTGTGGCTTACTTCAGTCAGTATGACAATCTCTACATCCATCCATGCTGCAAGTGACATTATTTCATTTTTTTTTTTTTCTGGTGGAGTAATACTCAACCGTATATATGCACCACATTGCATTTGCCTAAATGTCCATAGGCAGAAGAGTAGACAAAGGATATTCTCTTTTTAATATTTGGCTATCTGAATGAGTACACACTCTCTTCTACTTTAAGACATGGGACAAGCTTAATGGTAAGACATGTCCTTTAGATATTGGGGAATGCAGGAGCAGGGCTGACAGGGTCTAGCATTGCCTGTGACTGGATGTGGAGATCTTTTAAAATGTGGAGCTTCCTGTTTCACACACTGATTGACATACCTAAGCCTTCTTCACCACCATCATCTGCCTCAGCCACAAGGCTGCCATTTTGATGCCCATTTGCCTGACTTTAACTTTGGCGGCTCAGTGGGTAAAGAATCCACCTGCAGTGTGGGAGACCTGGGTTCTATCCCCGGGTTGGGAAGATCCCCCGGAAGAAGGCATGGCAATCTGCTCCAGTATTCTTGCCTGGAGAATCCCACCGACAGAGGAACCTGGCAAGCTACAGTCCATGTGATCACAAAGAGTTGAACATGACTGAGTGAATAACACTTACACTTTTCCAACTTTCTGAATAATGAATGCTAACTCAGGCAAAGTAGGAGTTCTGTTCTTTATTTCCTGAATAGTATCTAAAGGAAAGGAAGCACAGGAAAGACTTCTCAGTAGTTTCTAGATTAGGTTTTAAACTAAAAAAGCTAGAGATGCTCAAGGATAACGTATGACCCAGCCCTGCTCACCGGAGGATTTAGGGCTAAAATTTCAAGTAAAATGTGCAATCAGTTCAGTTCAGTCACTCAGTCATGTCCGACTCTGTGACCCCATGGACTGCAGCATGCCAGGCCTCCCTGTCCATCACCAAATCCCAAAGCTTACCCAAACTCATGTCCATTGAATCAGTGATGCCATCCAACCAGCTCATCCTCTGTCGTGTCCCCTTCTCCTTCTGCCCTCAAGCTTTCCCAGCATCAGGGTCTTTTCAAATGAGTCAGTTCTTTGCATCAGGTGGCCAAAATGTTGGAGTTTCAGCTTCAGCATCAGTCCTTCCAATGAATATTCGTGACTGATTTCCTTTAGGATGGACTGGTTGGATCTCCTTGCAGTCCAAGAGACTCTCAAGAGTCTTCTCCAACACACAGTTCAAAAGCATCAACTCTTTGGTGCTCAGCTTTCTTTTTAGTCCAGCTCTCACATCCATACATGACTACTGGAAAAACCATAGCTTTGACTAGATGGACATTTGTTGACAAAGTAATGTCTCTGCTTTTTAATATGCTGTCTAGGTTGGTCATAACTTTTATTCCAAGGAGTAAGTGTTTTTTAATTTCATGGCTGCAGCCACCATCTACAGTGATTTTGGAGCCTCAAAAAATAAAGTCTGTCACTGTTTCCACTCTTTCCCCCTCTATTTGCAATGAAGTGAAGGGACCAGATGTCATGATCTTAGTTTTCTGAATGTTGAGTTATCAATCTCCTCTTTCAGTTTCATCAAGAGGCTCTTTAGTTCTTCCTCAATTTCTGCCATAAGGATGGTGTCATCTGAGTATCTGAGGTTATTGATATTTCACCCGGCGGTCTTGCTTCTAGCTTGTGCTTCATACAACCATATAATTTGTATGATCCTTGGGACTGTATATTTATAGTCACATGGACCTAGAAAGGTAGATGATGTACAAATAGAGAACTTTATCATTTGATGACTTTTGGTTCTGCTGGTGTATTTTTATCATATTCCAATGAAATGTGCTTGTGTGTATGTCTCTCTGTGTTGCCTCATCTCATTATTTTATTACACGAATGAGGTTTGTAA
Source organism: Cervus elaphus (assembly GCF_910594005.1). Classification (NCBI taxonomy): domain Eukaryota; kingdom Metazoa; phylum Chordata; class Mammalia; order Artiodactyla; family Cervidae; genus Cervus; species Cervus elaphus. The sequence continues at coordinate 9,587,031 of NC_057820.1, read as the reverse complement.
AATGGTCCTAGTTTTTTTGTTGTATTTGAAGCTATATGTTAATGGTTTTAATTTTTAAAGAGCACCCCAATTCCCCTGAGGGCCCCTCAGGGAAGAGGACTATTAAGATTAATGGTCAGAACTAAAATTATAAAATAAAAAGCCACTTGATTTTTATAATGGCTATGAAGTGGAAAGGTGGAGATTCTTGAAATCTGAAGCATTAACATAGCCCTGGATTCAACTGAGATGTCCGTTTTTTTATCATTAGAAGTTACATGACAATTAATTCTGCAATTTAGAAGGGAAAAGTTATATATCTCTGAAGTTAGTTTGAGTAGCAGAGGTGAAATAGTGGAAGTTTCCCTTTTTCTCACAGATCTAAAGTCTAATATCATCTGTTCCTTTATGCTAATCTTTGAGGTCAATGCATTTATTTTAATTCACTTCACTGGTCATCAGTCCAGCATTAATTCAAATGACACTGTATTCATGGAATATTATTGAATATACTTAGAGATACTTTGCCTACACTGAACTGATTCTTATCTCTTATGTGTGAAAATGAAACTGGTCTCACTCATTTCCAGGCTATTCTCTGCATGGTCAGAGCAAGTGAACACCTAAAATCTGAATCTGACCATATCATTTCCCAGCCTAAAATCTATCAGAGACCTCCTGTGGCCCATGAAATGAAACTTGGGAATGTGGCAGATAAGAATACCCACTATTTTTTTCCATGGTTCCTGAAGCTTTATCCATATTTTTCATCCCTCTCAAACTTTCTATACCTCATGACCTTGTGCCTTGGTGTCTTGGAAAAGGCTGTTTTCTCATCCAAGAATGTGTTTCTCTTTTTTCCTTATATACCTGCTCACACATGGCACTCTTCTATACTTTCTTAAAGACACAGAACAAGCATCTTTCTCATACAGTTTCTCTGATCATTAAAAAAATTGTTAATCATTTCCACTTCTCTGCCAGTACCAAAGCTCAAACTCAAACTATAATAAAGCTTCTCCCCTCATCAGTTTTGTGAGTTTTTAGGTAAATGACATGATCTCATAAGGTACACTTTCATCACCTACAAACTAATAAGAACGATGATACTTAGTGTGTTATAATGGCTTGCTGATATGGTACAGTCAAATTTCTAAGCACTCACATTACCTGGGACATGAAGAACAAAACAGATGTGGATGTTGTTATAATTATTCCTCTTATCACAGTTGGTCTACTCCCATATCCTTCCTCACTCCCACAGTGCCCTGTGTCAGAGGAAAGATCTAAATAAGTAGCTACTAGTTTCTTCTTAGCAGCTCTTGAACAGATAACTGAGAGAGTATGCTTTTGCAATGATTTAGTCCCAGGCTATTCCCAGGTCACTTTGTCATCAAATGGCACAAACAACACTATCTGCCTGGCAGTTGCATTACTTAATACTGACATGGACTTTAATCAAAGTCAGTAGGAGCTAAAACCAGTCTGTGCCACACCCAGAAGTTCTGGTGTATTTAGATTTACTTTTAACATTTTGTTTAAGCTTGATGTTTTTTCCATAAGACTTCATTATTTTTGTGACAAACATTTTCCGATGCCTTCCTTCAATGTGGAGCCCTTAAGATCACTTGGTGTTCTTCCTTTAGTTTAGCATTTATTTCATTTCTCTGTTTGTTTTTTCTTTTCCCCTTGATAAAGTCTATGCTATAAAGTGACGTTCTCATACTAAGACCGCTGGAAGGTAAGTGTATAACTTAGCCCTTAGCTAAAACTTCACTTGATGTAATGAAATTCTCACGATATTATTGCTTCATCTCTCTTTTCTGGCCACAAGAAAGGACACTGTTTTACAACCTTGGGACATTTTTCTTTCTAGTCCCATTTTGTTTTTCATTGCATAAGGTTTTATATCAATTGACTTCCGAAACAATAACATTGCATAAGAAGTCACAATGCATCAATAATGTAACAAAAAATGAGTGCCTATTTGCTGAAGCATATGGATGGTCAGACAGGTAATGCATCTGATCTTAGCTCAGCTGTTCATATGTCTAAGAGTTGGCTGTCTGTTGGTCAAGCCTATGGCAAAGAGTATGATTATAGTTAAAAGTGAAGAAATTGAGCCACTAATAAGAGTAATCTATCTTGGGGTCCATTTACATGTAAAATGTTCTTTTAATTTAACTCTTTAGCTCACTTAATTATTAATGAGTCATGTTGGTATTTTGTGTGTGTGCCGTAGATTCCCTTTGTGAATACACAGACACTATAATTAATATTTACATACCCATATCATACCTGTTCTGCCTATCCAGTATCTCTCTTTGTTTCTGAAGTCCCAGTACTTTGGCCCCCTGATGTGAAAAGCCGACTTATTGGAGAAGACCCTGATGCTGGGAAAGCTTGAAGACAGGAAAGGAGGGAATGACAGAGGATGAGATGGTGGAATGGCACCACTGACTCAATGGATATGAGTGTGAGCAAGCTCCAGGAGATGGTGAAGAGTCAGGAAGCCTGGCATGCGACAGCACATGGGGTCGCAAAGAGCTGGACACAACTTAGAGACTGAACAGCAACAACAATCTCTGTTTGAAAGGAAGTCCAAGAAATGGGAAACCTGATGTAGAAATTGTAAATATTATCTCTCCTGATGTCCCACGTAATGGCTCATGCCATTAAACAGGATATGGCAAGGTGTGGCCCATGGACCAAATGATTACCATTGCCTATAATTGTATGACTTATGAGTTAATTTTTTCTTAATTTTTAAGTGTCTAGAAACGATCAAAACAAAAATAACATTTAGAAACATGTGAAAATAATATGACATTATTCACATTCAAATTTTAATATCCATAAATAAAATTTTACTGGAATATACTTCATACATGTATGTATTGTCTATGGCTATTTTCCCATTACAATAGAACTGAGTAATTTGCACAGATTGTATTATTCACAAAGCCTAAAATATTTACTATCTGGCCCTTTACAGAAATTTTTAAAAAAGCCAACTTCTGTTCTTAGGCAGTTTGTTTAAATTTCTCACTTTGCCTTTACCCAAAATGTTCTGCTTGTTTCATATAGAAGAGGACATCACAGCTGAAAAGTACGGTAGTGGAGGTGGTTTCAAGTGCTCAACTAATAACCTGAGGTTTTTGCCCTGGTTCTTCTACCTTGGGCTTTACTTTCTCCATGAAGTTTCCATTCTCCTTGAGACAAGATGCTTGCCCAAAGCTCCAGGCTTACAGTCAGGGCTCACTGTAATCACCTCACCATGAGCGAATTTTACTTTAACATTTCACCAAAAGCCTTACACTGAATAAGTTCTTATCTACTCTAGTTGGATCACATGCTAACTCTTGAACCAATCACAAGAAGGGGTATTTTATGATCTTACTGAACATATTTGGGTTACATATAAACCCTGCACATGGGGAAAATGTCAATTCCATATAAAAAAAACTAAGAAAATAAAAGTGTAGTTATCCAGAGTTTACTGGAAATTTCTACATGAAAGAGGCAGCATGTATACCATTTAGAAATAAAAAACAATTTTCTCTGAATTATTTTAGGTAATTTTTTTAAGTATGCTATCATTTGAGATAAAAATGTAATTAAATTAGTGTAAAATAGATCTATGCTGAAGGACAAATTTTCTTAGTTGTTAAAATATAGAATGAGTTTTGTAGTAAGAATGCATTAATAAGCAGTTTTTTATATAGAAATCAGACAGGGATTTATAAAAAGCTATTTTACATCTAAATTTTGGAATCTCTATTATTGATTTTTGTCACTAAAAGTGTTTATTTTTATCTTTATTGAATTCAATATATAATTCAGTAACCACCTGAAAACCTGCTAGATATTATTTAATCTCTTAAATATTCAGACGAGGACTATGACTTGACCTTGTTTTCAAGATGGCTACTCTCAAGGGACAAAGACATAAAATTAAAATATGTAGTAACAAATAAAAATATGTAAAGGCTGCAATCATTGGATCAAGAAGAGTAAACCTCATTTATCCTTTAGGAAAGAGTACATTTGTCATACAGGAGGTGACGTTTACCTGTCTTAAACGCTTAGAGGATTTTTCCAATCAGACCCCTTTAGGCATGAAAGGAATTGATGTGTTTGGAAAACTGTCTTACTCTGTTGTTCAGTGTGACTTCAGTTTAGAGAATGTGCAAGGAATATTTGAGGATTGAGATTAGGAAATAGAGTGGCAAGTGATGAGGCCATAAAATGAGTCAGAACCTATAGCATCTTTAATGTCAGACTAATAAATCTGCATTTTATTTTGTGTGTCAGATAACCTATAAAGATTTTAAGAAAGTAAATAATTAACTTCAATGGACATTCTGGAAAAACACAACTTTTAACATTAAATTTAGTTTAACAGAGACTGAACCCAGTATAGGTAAGATATTGTCCAAGAACAATTATAGGAATTTCTCCATAAATCATTTTTATGACTTCTCAAATAACTTAACTTCTAATATTTCAATAGGATCTTTCAAGTATTAAGTAAAGCAATGTGTCTATAGCAAAAGTGTAGCTCTATTATGCTCTCATTTATGTAAAACATGAACATAAAAAAATATGTATGTGTCTGTCCATTAGTGTGAAAAGAAACCCGGGACTGATAAGGCAGATAACACTAAGATTGCTTGTCTACAGAAATAAATGAAACAGTGAGATGGATGGGAGGATGAAACTGGGATAGAAGGGTTGGTTGGAGAAGGTGACACTTCTCTGAACATAGTGTTTTGTATCATTCTACTGTTTAATATTTTTATAATTCAAAATGCTTAAAATAAGCAACAATGAAGAGCAAGCCCAAAATGAAATGTCATAGGAAGAAAATGGACACAGATTTTATTACAAATAAGCAGCAAATAAATTAGAAAAAAGAGATAAGATAACTTTGGGCCTTTTTTATTATATGCTCAATGACTAAAGATCAAGAAAACCGTGCATGAATATCTTATGTTAATCAGTAGGCAATGTTCATATTGATAGGGGTGAGAATTCCTAAAACTATTTATAAGTATTTGATAATGGAGCTAACAAGCAAATGTATTGCAAATAATAAAAGCCACCTTTCTCAATTTCTGGAAGTCATAAACAAGGAGAGGGGAAAGGGTAAAAGCTTTTGGTGTTGTGTTAAAATCGGAGGTATGTATATCAAATATTCTTTTCAAAATAGATAATCTGAGAGATAGTAGAGTTAGAAATATATATGTATGAATGTTTACCTGTATTTCTTAACTCTTTCTACTGAAAGAAACTAGAAGCAATGATACCCCAAAGCCATTGAGCATATTTGCTTCTAAAGTTGGTTTCTAAATATCATTCTCAAATAATAACCAGGACTCTGGAGAGGTGGCTGATTCAAGGGTCAGGGCAGAGAAAGTACAAGCTGAGTCTGGAATGTATTGTAGTAGCCGAAAGGGAAGGAGGTGCTCAGAAGTTGGTGCACGCACTTTAAAAATGCATAAAAGGCAACTTGAAGGGGTTCTCAGTGGCCGCATATGGTACACATTGAGCAAAATAACAGTAAGAATAATAATGATGATGATGATAAAAATGAAGAAGAAGGAGGAGTGGGAAGGGAAGAAGAGGAAAAAGAAGGAGAAAGGAGGGGAGAAAAAGGAAGGAAAGCATGAGGAAAGGAGAAGATAGAAAGCTAGAAAAAAAATCAACTGTTTTCAGTCTGTGTTGAAATCAATGAATAATTGAATACACAAAAGCATAGAAGATGAAGGAAAGCTCTTCTTTATAAAAGAATTCTAACTGACAAGTGTGTTTTTTACTTGATGGAAATAGGAAAACAACATTGGCCAAACTCTAAAGTAACAACTTTTTTTTTCAGGCAAGAATCATTAATGAGTACGATAATGAACTGATAAATATACGATGAAATATGGGATACTTACATAATCTAAAAGTAACTATCATAGGATGCTTAATTAAGAAAGGAAGATAGTTACATTGCAGTGAAGAAACCTGGAAGACACCATCTTAATCAAGTGATCAAAATTAACATCCTCACTAATAAAAAAAAAAAAAAGAAGAAATTGTCTGCCTCTTGCCATGATTCACTAAGATGGCCTATCCTTTCTGTGGTATTTCTATCAAAAAATGAATAATGTGAATTTTAAAAATACATTCCACAAAAGCAAGAGAAAGTTTTATCAAATGTCTGGTCAATTGTCTTCAAAAGTGTCAGATCATGAAAATTAATGTATTATGTTGTTGTTCAGTTGCTAAGTCAAGTCCAACTCTTTGCATCCCCATGGACTGCAGCAACCAGCCTCCTTTGTCCTCAATTATGCCTGAGGATTTGCTCAAATCCATGCCCATCAGGTCAGTGATGCTATCTAAGCAGCCCATCCTCTGGCGTCCCCTTCCCTTTTTACCTTTAGTCTTTCCCAGCATCAAAGTCTTTTCCAATGAGTTGATTCTTCTCATGTTTGTACTATGGCTACATAAGAAGTTAACTTTTGAGGAATGTGGATGAATGGTTAATGGCAGGGTTTCCCAACTCAGAACTATTGGTGTTTGGGACTGGAGTTACGTTATAGGGTGCTACCCTATGTATTGTAGGATGTTTAGCAGCATCCTAGGCCTCTACCCACCAGATGTCAGGAGCAACACCCTCTTAGCTGTGATAACCAAAAATTGATCCAGACATTGCCAAACATACTCAGGGAAGGAGACATAAAATCCCTGCCAGTTTAGAACCTCTGGTTTATGGGAATTTCTTTGTACTGTTTTCACAACTCTTTCATATGACTGAAATTATTTTAAAATAGAAAGTTTTAAAAAAATGTGTGAAAATGTCTAACACAGTGCCAGTGACATATTGAACACTAAATATGCAATAGTTCTTTATAAAATCTAGTAAATAGACCTCTGTGGAGGTTCATACATAGTTTTAAATTTTACATCTCAATAAGAAATTCAGAAAGTCTATTTAATTGATCACAGATTTAATGAGGGACTCTTTAAGTGCAAAAACTACTGCATTTCAACACCTCCATCTCTATATTTACTCACTCTGCATCCAAACAAAATCTATCTATGTGGCGGGTCAATCCTGTCTTTGCAATTTAATGCTCCTTATTCTTCCAGGCTTCTTCAGAATATAAATCTTTTCTATTTGGGTTAATTTCACACTTAGACTCTCACCAAAACCTCATTATTCATTTTTTTTTTTTCAGGGATCAGTTCTACTGAATGCTAGGTGCGATGATAATAAGAAAATCTGTAATATTATTTCATAGAACTTTAAACTACAGTGTGATCTGCAGGAAAATGGAAGCAGAATGTGGATAAAAGCAGGTTTTGTTACCCTTCGATTTGACATTTTTCACTCTAGCTTTTGACTGCCTGACCTTGCTACTCATATTGCTCACAGTTGGCAGTAATTCAGTGACAAAGGAGAAGAGTGGGAGTACATTAATAACAGGCCCATGCTTAGTGATACACAGTTGGTGATACAGGAAAAAGACAAAGGGAAGAGAGTAATCAGAAGATAGCAACAGTGATTGAAAGTGTAAGCAACGGAAGGGGCAGAGATAGGAAGTGACGGCTATGGCAAAGTTTAAGAACAAACGGTCTGGAAGGGCAGAAACAGGAGAGTCGGCTATCTCTTTTTCAGAAATCAAAGAAGAACAAAAGCAGAAAGACAATTTGAACAAGAAAAAAAGAGAGAGATGTGAAATGTATATTGGAAGAGAACAGAGATACTCTGAGATTCTGATGTATCATTGGCGATTTAGAGTTCATCCATGGGAGTGTGCTCACCATCATGAGAAATCTGGAAATGATAAATTATGAAAAAATAATGTAACTAGGAACATATTGTGCAAATATGAGAAGACTAAAGGGGAGTATATAGTAGTCTCCAAATATTCACAGGAATTCTACTTCGAGACAAGGAAAAGTAAAAATGGAATCGGTATGTGTTTGCTTTGATGGCCCTGGGGAATAATTGGTTGCCAGGGAGGGGGATTACAAGGCTGTGAACTTTCTAGGGTGTGAGTTGTTCAGCGATGGACTAAGGCATGTAATGATTTCCCGAGCCCCTGTCATGTGATCTTACTAGGGAAGAGCTTTGCTTTTCTACAACAGACAATAGGACTAGTGTCTCATATCATTTATTATGCAAACTCATACCTCCTTGAAAGTAAAAGGGGGTTCATCTATAATTACTTTTAGACAGTAATTTTAAATCACAGGGCTTCTGCGAAATATGGAATATATGGCAATCCTGAGGAGGACTGGCTAATTTCTGAGAATATTTCTAATGCCTCGACCCTAACCAGTTTTTCCGTTCTTGATTGGTCATTTCACTGGTGCATTTTTCAGTCATTGAAAACTGCTGAGGGGACCAAGTATCCCTGAGTATTGCTCTAATAAAGCTATGATAAATAGAGAACAGTGGAAATTACTTTCTGAATGTCAACTTATTGATTATAATAATCACTTAATCAAATGAATGATATTGACTATACCTTACATACCAGCCATTGTGCATTGTGTTGTGGTCCTGCTTATAGAAAAATATTTCTGGACCAATATAAACAAATATTCCTAAAGGAAATCAGTCCTGAATATTCATTGGAAGGACTGATGTTGAAGCTAAAACTCCAATACTTTGGCCACCTGATGCGAAGAACTAACTCATTTGAAAAGACCCTGATGCTGGGAAAGGTTGAAGGCGGGAGGAGGAGGGGATGACAGAGGATGAGATGGTTGGATGCCATCACCGACTCAATGGACATGAGTTTGGGTATACTCCGGGAGTTGGTGATGGACAGGGAGGCCTGGTGTGCTGTGGTTCATGGGGTCGCAAAGAGTCAGACACGACTGAGCGACTGAACTGAACTGAACTGAACTGAACTGAGAAACACATATTACACTAAGTAAGCAGCAAAGCTCAGATATGAACCTGTGTTCTATCTACATCGATTTTTATCTACAGATATAGATAAATGAGAAAGAAAGATCTTTTGGCTTAACAAGCAGAAATTTATTTTTCCATAGTAATGGAAGCTGGAAGTCCAAGATCAAAATGTTGGCAGAGTTGGTTTCCTCCGGGGTCTATGAGAGAAGGATCTATTCCAGGACTCTCTCCTTGACTTATGGTCAGCTATCTTCTCCCTATTTAGTCCTTGTATGGCCATCCTCTGGTGTTTCTATCTCTTCTTATTCAAAGGCATTTCTGGCAACTCTTTCTCTTCTTATAAGGGTACTAATCAAATTGGATTAGAGCCTCATCCTAATGGACTTGTTTAACTTTTCCATCTTTTTAAAGGCATATCTACAAATACAGTTATACTCCAAGGTACTGGGGGTTGGAACTTGAACATATGAATTTTGAGGGGCTACAATTCAACCCATACAATTTATTTCTTTTATGATAAAGAAACGTTCCATAATAAACAAGATTGGCCCTTATTTTTCTCTTTGGCCAATTTCCATAAGACAACCCCATCATTGTCTGCATTTTAGCCACCTTAACCATCTTGCTTTGCTCCTAAGGATTATGTCCTCTCCTGCCTTAGGGCTTTTGTATTTGCTAAAAATCTCTCTCCCTCTACTTTAGTCTAAGAATTTTGTTGCATAAAAGCAAATCACTGTCAGAGATTCTCAACCAACCTTCACCTCCTTAGAGAGGATGTAGGTTTTGTCATTTTCCTTTATTTTTATCCAGCCTGCCTTGGGATGAACATGAAATTCCTTTGCCCATTAGCATCTAACTATTTAAGAATCCACAGTCAATTCTGCCTTCATATTATTTGCCATTATGTGTTAAATGTAACAAAATTACTTTATTTTTCCCCACAATTCCCCATTACTCTTTTATTTTATTGATATACATTTGATGTATTACATTGCACAAGTTTTAGGTATACAATGGGTTAATTTGATACATATATATATTGGAATATAATTGTCACTGTAGCATTAATTAACATTTCTATCATATTGTACTTCCCTTCTGGCTCAGATGGTAAAGAATCTGCCTGCAATGCAGGAGACCTGGGTTCAATCTCTGGGTTGGGAAGATGCCCTGGAGAAGGGAAAGGCTGCCCACTCCAGTATCCTGGCCTGGAGAATTCCATGGACTGTATAGTCCTTGGGGTTGCAAAGAGCCGGACACGACTGAGCGACTCTCACTATCATGCCACATAATTATCATTTCTTTCTTTGTGGTGAGAAAAATTATATTTAGTCTCTTAAGTGTGATGCTTATAATACAGTGCTGGTGTCTATAATCACCATACTGTGTGTTACATCTCCAGGACCTATCTACTAGTTGCAAGTTTGTGCCCCTAAATAATCTCTCTCTTTTTCCTTCATTCAGCAGCCCCTGGTAACCACCATTTTGCTATTTGTTTTCAGAACAAAAATGTGACCCAGCTATCCCATTTCTGGGTATACACCCAAAGGAAATGGAAACAGGACATAGAAGAGATATCTATACTCATTACATCATTATTCTCAATAACCAAAAAAATGGAAGCAATCTAAGTATCCATCAAGGGATGAATGGATAAAAGTGTGAATTCTCATTCAGCCACAAGAAAGGAGGAAATCCCGCTACATGTTACATTATGGAAGGACTTGGAAGACAGGCTAAATGAGGCAAGTCAGAAAATGATGAGTACTCTATGATATCACTTATTTATGGAATCATAAAAACCTGCATTTGGAGATATATTTATAACCATTCATGACAGAGAGTTGCAATAACTTGCATGTTAAAGTTGATGGATCCCAGAGTTTGGGAAACAAAAAGAGTCACACAAGAGAGGACATAGCTGAAGAGTGTCCAAGTAGAAGAAAATCCTTTATGTTGACTAATTATAAAAGATGGAAAACATCTCCAAACCAAGATCATTTAAGATAAGCTTTGGCTGTCTACAAAATTCAAGTGTGGTCCTGGGTTATCTCTTTCCTACACACAACAGCTGAAAGGTGGTTGAGTCACTAACATTATATTTTTCTGTCTTCAAGGTCTGATTTCCTTTAAGATATTAATGAATGTCTGAGATAATCCCATAATTAATTTCATAGTTTTGCTATATGAGGTCTCCAGCAGCTCTTGGCTCATGTCTTCACAGCACTGAATCCAGTAAACAATTCTGTTTGTAGAGACAGCAATTAATAGCTAATCTCTTAATAAGTCTGATGTTTATAATGCACTTCTGCTATCCATAATTACTATACTGTGCATTCGATCTCTGACACTTATTTACATACTAGTGTCAAATTTCCCTTAAACAGCATGCTTCCTCTTCCCTTTTCCCCCAGGAATACATTTTAAAAATAAGAAAAGAGAAAGGAAACGAAAGAAGGAAAGGAAGAAAGGAAGCCTTCAGTTTGACACTTACTGCCACAAACTGGTTAGCAAAACCATTCTTGTGACCCATGTGATGCCACTGCCATAGAGATGTGCAAATGGAGTTCATTTCCTAAAAGTACTGGTGCCTGTAGAGCAGTGAAAAGTCTGAACCACCGAACCTACACAGGTTACAGCTTGAGGAAAGAAGGATTACCACGGAAGATTGGAGAGACTTGTAGCAGATGAAAAGGGAACAAAAGCTGGACAGTAAAATCTAACACATGCTTCAGTTCAGCTCAGTTGCTCAGTCGTGTCCGACTCTTTGCGACCCCATGAATCTCAGCACGCCAGGCCTCCCTGTCCATCACCAGCTCCCGGAGTTTACACAAACTCATGTCCATCGAGTCGGTGATGCCATCCAGCCATCTCATCCTCTGTCGTCTCCTTCTCCTGCTCCCAATCCCTGCCAGCATCAGGGTCTTTTCCAATGAGTCAACTCTTTGCATGAGGTGGCCAAAGTACATGCTTACCTCATCCTTTATCTTCCAACATCATAAGATCAAGTGTTTAGTAAGATGGGAAAACAGAAAGTATACATTTGCTAGTTCAGTATCTATACTGGGGTCTAGGACTATTTGGAGCAGTCATAATTTCTTGAGATTTTTAAATACAATGTTGATTAGGAGGTAGATGCATATTGCATAATGTAGAATGTCTATCAAATTCTCAACTCAGAACTTCTGAGCAAATTACCAGAAGCTTAGAGATTTCCATGTGTAAATTCCTTGGTGCACAGGAGAAGCTTACTAAATATGAATCTGCCCTTCTGTTCCTCCTCTTCGTTCTCTCTGCTTTCCCATCCTTTTACTTTCCATTAATCCAGGACATTCTGGATGTCACAAAGAATGGATTTCTCTCTGCATGACATTCAGCATTACCTCTTCTCCAATGTAAAATGTCTAAAACTCCTTCAAGTGTTGTTTCCATAGCTAGTTTCTAAACCTCTTGAAAATGTAATTGCCCACTTCTGGATGCATACCGATTCATCAGTAACGTAAAAGGACACAGTGTTATAGATGATATTTCATTTTAAATACCATTCAAGTATCGTTTGTATTCATTCCTGAACTTTTAAGTCTTCAGATTATCTATTCTAACTCTTTAAGAGATAGAAATTTGTCCTTTATTTATTTTTTCTTATTTTATAACAACTGTATTGAATTTTAATTAATATACAAATAACTGCACATATTTTATGTGTGTGATTTGATTACACTTGGATGTACGTGTACACAGTGATACCATCACCACAATCAATATGGCAGCCATATTCAGCACCTTTCAGTGTGACCGCCTGTCCCTCGGTTGTTGTTATTGTTTAGTTTCTGTGGTAATAGGAGGGAAGTGACGTGAAGTGAAGTCGCTCAGTTGTGTCTGACTCTTTATGACCCCATGGACTGTAGCCTACAAGGCTCCTCTGTCCATGGAATTTTCCAGGCAAGAGTACTGGAGTGGGTTGCCATTTCCTCCCAAGGGGATCTTCCCAGCCCAGGGATCGAACCTGGGTCTCCCGCATTGCAGGCAGATGCTTTGCTCTCTACGCCAAGTAGGAGGGAATCTGCCCTCTTAATACTATTTGACGTGCACCAACTATAGCTCAGTTGGTGGAGGGGAGGATTTGACTTTTCTCCTTTAAAATCTGTTTAAGATTTCTCTAATGTTCTTTATGGGCTTCCCAAGTGGCTCTGTGGTAAAGAATCCACCTGCTAATGCAAGAGATGAAGGAGCTGTAGGTTTGACCCCTGAGTCAAGAACATCCCCAGGAGGAGGAAATGGCATCCCACTCCAGTATACTTGACTGGAAAATTCCGTGGACAGAGGAGCCTGGAGGACCACAGTCCAGGGGGTGGCAAAGAGTCAGACAAGATTGAGTGACTGAGCACACATGCCGTGTCCTTTATACAACAACCTCATGCAATATCCTCGAAAATGACTCATCATTGGTGAAGAAAGTCTATGAAATCAAGAGGGATGGCATGGTACAATGGGGAGAGAATAAAATCTGAAGCAAGAAAACCTGGGTTCAAATTTAGTTCCTTTATCCACAAGGGGCACTACCTTTAATAAATCATTTAGTTGTACCAACTGTGAGAGGGTAACAGGCAGGAAGGCCCAGTGTCTCCAAGCAGAGGAAATAGGCTGAAAGTGTCTCTTAAAATCCTGTGCTGCCACGATGACACCTGGTTCCACCTAAACTTAACTTTTCTCAAGCCTTGAGCTAACCAATGAGTTTTTCTTATGGAAATATTTTTTTAAGCTATGTTAATGAAACTATGCATATGCTTTGGAATTTGCCTTTCTTCAAAATGGTTCCACCTAAGACTAAATCTTTTTTCTTTTCTCAAACCTTGGGCTGATAATAGCTCAACAAATCAGTATTCATATCAATTGTTTTATGGCCAGGGGATGACACACCTCATTCCATCCTATCTCAAAAATGCATATTGTGGGAGAGGGGCCTGGTGAAACTAGGTCAGCCTTGAGGCTTCTTTCTTATCTGATTAATAGCTTTCTAACAGACATAAAACATCTGGCTAAAGACTAACAGGGGGGCATTCTCCACCCCCCTTCTGATGTCTATGTCAGAAGATTTCTCTGTCCCTTTTCACTTTCATAAAACTCTGCTAAGCAAAAGCTCCTGAGTGATCAAGCCTGGCCCCTGTTCCCGAAACTAAACCTTCTTCAGAGGTCACGAAGCCGACACCGTTCACTGTAAGCTATCATCTTGGGGCTCGTCTGGGATCCTCAGGACAAGGTAAGAACATTCAGAGCTCTAGACTCTCTGTTTTCTCAGTATACACGTTTTCTGCTTTACTTTGCTAACTCTCAGGTGTGCTTGAGTGAATGAATGACACATTGTGAGTGTGAGCCCTGCTCTGCAGTTTTGTGGTGCCTCGTAATGACTGAAGGCAGCTCCAGAAAGGGTAGCCTTGTTGGGGATTTATACTGACCTGCCAGTATCAAGAGATACCCAACATCCCTGCAAGGGGAGCGGCCAGAGATGGGCAAAGTGTGTGGACCGAACTTTTCTTTCTTGGTTGTCTTTTCCCTAGTCTCTGACCATTTCATAATTGCATGGGGAATTAGAACTACTAACCTAATCTGTTGGATCATAGACTTTCAAGGGGATTGTGATCCAGGCTGTTACTATGTACTTTTACTTAGACCCCAAGTATGGAAGCCTTAGCTTTGCTAGGAGCCAAAATTTACAAGAGCATGTTTAGGAGTGAGGCGGAGCTCTAGCTCCGGGCATATCTCTCAGGCTAGAGGTCACTCTCTTGACTGCCTGCTTCAGGGGCCAGTGACCTGAAAGTGAGTCTTTGTCATGGTTGTGCTGCCTATCTATGTGGATAAAAGCACTGCTGGTGACCATGAGGTTTTTGGAGACACAGATCGGGAGTTGCAGGATCTGGTCAGATTGGAAGTACAGTGGGCTTCTTCCGTTGGTACTGTTACCTCTTAGTGGACCAGAAGAGGCTCTCTGGTGGTTTTTGTCTCAACTTAGATATTCTTTTGGGGAATCTGTGGAAATAAACTGGAAGGATTAGTCCTAGTAGCTTGAGGACAAAAATCACTCTTTCCTCACCGGCTGACACTTTCACTATCACATATACTGATATGGCAACGTCTCAACACTTCTACCGTGGTCAGAGCTGTACTCAGGAGTGTGCATGGGCACACATAAGATGGATGCTTCCCCTAGCAGTCCTAGCTTGGGAAACATTTGGGGCAAGCTACTCTGCTCCACCCCAGGTGGCATCAGAGGAAAAGGGCAAATCAGACAAATGTCTTGGTGGTAGGGAATTGAAAATCAACCTGGGATGCCATCAGGTCTACCCCTGGTGCATCTCCACCCCGCCTCCGTGGTAGAACTGGGAGGGGTGAGTACAGACCTGCATCGGTAAGGGACAGACTAAGTTTGACCAGGGAAGGAAAGCTTTGATGGAAAGTCTGTCTACATCCCCATCTAGAGCAGGGAGGGACACCTCCAGTGGAAAGAAGCCATGGCTGTAGATGCCGCTTTTTTCTCTCTTAGAAATGGGAGCTAATAGTTCCAGAACCACTTCTTTAAAATGTATTTGAAAAAACTGGGACAAGTTTGATCCCCAGAATTTAAAAAGATATGCCTGATCTTCTTCTGTGATACTGAATGACCACGTATCCTTTGGAAGTCAGGGAATACTGGCCTGTTGAAAGGTCTCGTTATTACTGTTTTACAACTAGACCAGTTCTGTAGAAAACAAGGGAAATGGGTAGAAGTGACATAAGTGTTGCTCTTTATCCCTCTGCAAGACATGTCAGACTTGTGTCCTAAGGGTACAGATTTGGGTGTGAAACCTTCAGCTCCCTTCTGTTCTCTTACTTTGCCGCTGTATCTGGGGCTCCCAACTGAACAGGCTGAGAGTCAGGGCACCCTTCCAGGAGGGGTTGCCTCAGTCTTGGTAGAAATTCAAACAGTACCAATTGCAGTCGAGACTATCAAGTGGGTCCAAAAAATACACAAAAGTACACAAAAAGCCTTTTGAGGGCTAGCCTTACTTTATGCACTTACTTGAAGAGATATAACGTATGTCTTATGACAGATGCTGACTCCTGACTCAAGAGCTTGAGTTTTGGGGGAAACTACTGCTTTTGGAGATGAATGGCTTGAATGTGAGACAAGGGGAAAGAGCAAGCACGAAGTAGCTCCCCTCCCCACTGGGAGCCAACAAGTTCCTGTAACCGAACCACTTTATCAGGTGTATTCTTGAAGGACTTAAGTGAGCGCCACCAAGACTTTAAACTATGCTCATTTGGCTGACATAGAACCCGGAGAGAAGGAAACTTCTGGTAAATTCCTAGATAGACTACAGGAGGCTGTCTGCAAGTTTACTTGCAGATGTTGATCCTAAAAGTTCAGAGGGAGAAAGGATCTTAAAAGATAGATTTCTCACTCAGTTGGCTCCAGATATTTGCTGTACATTACAAAAACAGGAGTTTGGACCAAATCAGTCTTTAAAAAACTGTTACAGCTGGCTCAGACGGTGTATTATGGCAGAGAATACAAGAAGGAAAAAAGAACCAGACAAAGGACTGAAGCCCCAGGAAAGGCTGTTAAATCTGCTCTGAAACAGCCTGAGAAAAATGCCCCCGAAGGACCCAGGTGAAAAAGGATGGGCTTGCTATTACTGTGGAAAGGAGGGGCATCTCAAGTGTGATTGCCCTCAGGCATCTAAGGCGCCCCCAGCTCCATGTCCAGTCTGCAAAGGACCATACTGGAAAAGAGACTGCCCGTTGAGGTGTAAGCCCCAGGGGTCAGACTCTCAAGACAATCAGGACTGAAGGTATCCAGGGGTCCCCAACCAAGCTCCCATCCTAATAACACCTGAGGGATCCTGGGTATTAATAACTGTGGAGAGCCAATCAGTCAATTTTCTTTTGGACACTGGGGCAAATTTCAGCTCACTAAAGCCCTTGGTCTGCTTTCCTTCCCATTCACTACTTCAATGGGGCTGTCTGGATGAGCCAAATGCTATTATTTCAGTCATACTTTAAGCTGCAACTGGAACTCTGTGCTATTTTCTCAAGTTTCTAATTGTGCCAGAATCTCCCTCACCCCTTCTGGGGAGGGATATACTGTGCAAGGTCCAGGCCTCTGTTTTCATAAATATGGGGAACCTGCTCTTTTAATTGAACAAAATGTAAGTTCTAAAGTGTGAGCTGATGAAAAAACTGTGAGTCAAGCACAAAATGCTGTTCCTGTCATTATCAAGCTCAAAGACCCTCACCTATTTTCCCATAAAGGCAATATTCACTAAAGCCTGAGGTTAATGAATGGGCAAAATCTTACTATACTATACTGACTTCTCAAGAGGTTAGTGGGATCCTAAACTCTAAAGTTCAGAGTGACAATGGCTCCATCTTTAAAGCTGCTATAACTCAAGGGGTCTTAAAAACTCTAAGAATAGAATATCACTTACACTATTCCTGGAGACCCCAATCTTCAGAAAAAGTTGAAAAGGCTAATGACATTAATAAAAGACACATGTAAGCTAAGTAGGAAAGACAAGACGGTCAGTTTAAAGTTTTACCCGTAGCTTTGATGAGGGCTCAAACTGCTCCTAAGAAGAAGGGACTGTCTCTATGACAGACTGTTTTTGTGCGCAGATATTGTCACAGATCCTGAAGCCTTAAAATTAACTATGTGACTCACCTTTTAGCTTCTCAACAGACGTTCCCAGGGGGTTAACTCCTGACCCAGTCTTTGAGTCAAACAAGCCACTGTCTGAGCCAGAAACCGAGGTGGGCCTAAGAATCTAGGTGGGCTTGCTTCTGCTGACTCCAAAAGTCCTGGGTCTGCTGGTTGACCCTCAAGACAGCGCCTTCCTGTCCTGGACTCATTCCTACACTGCATTCACAATCAGTCTAATTGCTGGATCTGCGGAGCATTCCCCTCCTCTTCAATTGAAGACTTCCCATGGTGGGCTTCTCCGCTTCAAGGAAAGGACTTTCCTCAACTCTGTGATGATGTCTAGCAATTGTAAGATGGACTGCTATAACATATTGTACCTTAACTATGGACATAATGTGACTTTTAATTTTGATTACCCTTTAACTTGGTTTAATAACTATTTTGCCTTCCATCTGTAACTGTAAAATGAAATTTGTTTCTAACCGTCTGAAAGCATTTAAGTTACAAATTGTTGTCCAGGCTCCTATGAGTGCCACAACCTCCTCCAACTATTACTCGGGGGTCCTGGATCAGAGACCCTCAATATGAGTATTAGGAGAATATGTTGGCTCAACAATTTAGGGATGATGCCCCTTTCCCTTAGAAACATAACTCTCCTAAAAGAAAAGGAGGGGGGTCACTCTTTCTGGCTCCTTCTGATATCTATGTCAGAAGCTTTTTCTATCTCTTTTGTATTTTAATAAAACTTTATTACACAAAAATTCTGAGCAACCAAGCCTCATCACTGTCCCCAGATTGAATTTGTCTCCTCTGGAGGGTAAGAATCTCAGCATCTTTTCATGGCTTAACAACCTTTCAACTGTTTCAATACCTGTAGTGATTGTGATAACAGTATTGAATTGTTTACAACGTAGCTGGTTGTAAGTTATCAGTACTATTAAATTATCAAAAATCTAATAAAATTTATTTTATGATTATTCTTTAAATTGTGGAGGTCAGGGACACTAACATCATTATGCTGGCATATGGGAAAATTTATTAGTTTCTGTAAACCAGCCTTTTAGAATAAGTCCTAAAACCTGTATGGGAATGATATGTGATATTTTCTCAAATATTACATTCCCTTGAGAATAAAAATAGAGAGAAATAATTTTGCTGTTTGGTAGGCAACTCTAGCATTCAGAAATGAAATGCATCAAGCATGTTCAAGTGAATCAATATCCCTCATTGTGACTTGAGTATAAATCAAAATTTATGATCCAGATATGGCATACTGTGACCAAATTGAATAAATAAGAGAAAGTGATACTACAGAAATAAACATTTCTATATCAGAATGGCTGGTAATTAATTTTTATCAAATGGTGGAAAAAGCAGTGCCAGAGAAACACTTGCATGAAAAGGATAATTTGCTCTTCCCTAAAAATTGAACAAGGCAGCTAACTCTGTCAAATCACAATTAATTGTTATTTGTGGCAGATAATAGTACAAAAATCATAAGTAAATACATTCAAGAAAGTTTACTCAGAGTTGTATATTATCTTAAAACAGAAAAGGTTAAAGAAAATCCACTAATAGAATCCACATTATACAAATGTGAGGTGAAGTTATCTTGGCTAGGGTCAGAAAGCTGGTTAGTAACAGAGCTTACATCATCAGCTACATACAAGTCATTACAAAGTTTATATTTCATATCCATGTCTCTCTCTCCTAGTTACAAACTATATCAACTATTGTTGTTGTTTAGTTGTTAAGTTGTGTCTGAGCCTTTTGCAACCCCATGGACTGTAGCCTACCAGGCTTCTCTGTCTATAGGATTTCCCAAGCAAGAATATTGGAGTGGGTTGTCATCCTTCTCCAGGGGATCTTCCTGACACAGGGGTTGAACCTGCATCTCCTGCGGGGGTTCTTTATCAATGAGACACCAGGGAAGGACCATGTCAACTAAATTTGTGGGTTTACCACATTTAACAAATTAAAATCTGTATTACATCCAGCAAAATGAAATTTCTGATTAAAAAAAAAACTTTTTAGTTTAGCTTGTTCCATGAAATATTTTGTGCATATTTATAGTAAAATTATTTACTGTTCATTTAAAATTCAAATTTATGGAGAAGTCTTATACTTTATCTGACAATCTATACATTAGGAATTCCCATTTGGATGAAGCTTGTACATCTTTAGGTCAACATACTCAAAACCAAATTTGTGATTTTCACCTTCAAACCCAGCCTCCCTCTATGGCCCTGTTCTTAGTGAATGATCTCACTACCACCCAGTTTCCCAAGCTAGAATCCTAGCATCAATTTTGATTTTCATCTTTCTCATTACCTTCCTCAGTGATCACACTCAGTCACTTCTTAAACATCTTCTAAGTATCTTCATCTCTCAATTCTCACTGTTGTTACTTAGTTCAGTCCATTACTTATTTTCTTTGGTTACTTTAGTGCCTGCCTAACTGGGATTCCCTGGTGGCTCAGATGGTAAAGAGTTTGCCTTCAAAGAGGGAGATTCGGGTTTGATCCCCAGGTCCAGAAGATCCCGCAGAGAAGGAAATGAAACCCACTCCAGTATTCTTACCTGAGAAATCATATGGATGGAGGGGCCTGAAAGACTACAGTCCATAGAATCATAGAATCAGACACGACCGAGTGAGTTCACTCTTCACTTTCAACTGATTTATCTGCCCCTATTTTAGCCTCTTAATCTATTCATGACTTTAGAAAAAGGAATGGGTGAAAAAAAGTCACTCAGTCGCATCTGACTGTCTGTTTCCCTATGGACTCTATAGCCCATGGAATTCTCCAGGCTAGAATACTGGAGTGGGTAGCTTTTGCCTTCTTTGGGAGATCTTTCCAACCCAGGAATTGAACCAGGGTCTCCTGCATTGCAGGCAGATTCTTTACCAACTGAGCTATCAGGGAAGCCAGGCACATGTCCCTAGGGGCTCAGACAGTAAAGCGTCTGCCTACAAGGTTGTAGCTATCAATATTCACTCATTAATGACAAAGAAGGACCTAAAACATTCCCATTCAGAATCAATCCCAGTCTGGTCCCTGCTAGCTACAGCTAACTCAAGCTGGACAGAAACCCTTTGCCCTCAACAGTGTAGATCAGGAGTTTTCAACCACTGAATAATATTGCCCACTGATTGCTTTGTAAATAAAGCTGCATTAGGGCTTATCCATGCCCATGTGTCTATGGATTTTCTATGTCTGTCTCCTTGCTATATCTCCAGTATTTGAAACAGAGACTGATGGTTTGCAAAATCTAAAATACTTACAACCTGGGCCCTGGTAGAAAACATTTGATGGCCTCTACTCTAGATACACAAAATTATTTATAATATTTTTGAACTTTTAAAACTCTATCTCAGTAGTAGGAAAAATTAGCAATCTCTTTGCAAAATGTTGTTTCTTCTAACATAAGTCACTTCAATTCTCCTTAAAAATCCCACTCCTCTTTTATATTTCAACAAAAAACACCTCTGCTTCCAGAAAACCTCCTGGTCTACCAGAGAGTATGAGGTCTCCACCTCTTGGTTCACTGGGACATTTCCTCTCTACCTCTTTGCTCGGTTATCTCATTTGATATTTACAGAACTTTATCTTTTAAGACGGTAAAGTTGATCAGTTGTTTCTGACTCTTTGTGATGCCATGGACTACCTGGCTCCTCCGTCCATGGGATTTTTCAGGCAAGAGTACTGGCGTGGGTTGCCATTTCCTTCTCCAGGGTCTCTTCCTGAACCAGGGGTTGAACCGGGTCTCCCACATTGCAGGCAGATGCTTTACCATCTGAGCCAACAGGGAAATGAGTGCTTCATTCCCTAGTCTAGTGTCAGCACTTGGCAGAGATAGCTTGAAATAGGTGTTCATTCAATGAAGTACTGGAAACCTGAATCTTGTCTCCAGAACCTAGTCCCTGAGATAATCTCATTTTTTTTCAATGTCCTCATTTACCCTATATTGACAGCTTTGCCTCTGGTCTATGAATGTGTATCCAAAATATGCTTATTATTGTCACTGTAACTTGAAAATCAGTTTCTGAAATTAAGAATTATGTCTAAAAGGTTAGAATAATTCTGCATAGTTAATACCACCTTCCAAAAAAAAAAAGGTATTTCAGGATATACATTAAACACATAAAAATCATTCAAGAGGAGGTGCAAGCCAAGGAAAATATTGAAAAAAATATCTCTCAGTTGCCCGAGAATATTTGCTAGGTATGAAATCAATTTTCTATCTTTGGTTTGTTGTCACTATTGTGTTTGTGTGTGTGTGTGTGTGTGTGTGTGTGTTTCCCATCGATTTACTTGGTGTTATATATAATGGGAAGTTGGTTTGTCAATATACACACTTATTAATACTGGAAGTCAAATTGCACCATTGAAAATGTCAAATTGAATCTCTTTTCTAAGGGAAGAGTGTGTGCATGTGTGATAAGATGCTTCAGTCCTGTCTGACTCTGTGACCCTACAGAATGTAGCCCACCAGGCTCCTCTGTCTATGGGATTCTCCAGGCAAGAATACTGGAGGGGGTTGCCATGCGTTCCTCCAGGGGATCTTCTCAACCCAGGGATAAAACCCATGTTTCTTATTTCTCTTGCTTTGGCAGATAGGTTCTTTTATACTAGCACCACCTGGAAAGCCCAAGGCAAGGGTAGGAACACTAATATCTTCATCCCAAAACATGCTATTTAAAATGCATTATCATTCATATATGTGATCACAAAGGCATTTAAATAGAAAAAGAAAATAATAATTTTACTGTTAACAATTGAGAGGAAGAGTAATTGGGGGAATAGACATGGGAGTTTGGGACACAAATTGCTCTTACTAAAGCAGTATTTCATGCAAAGATGGGCACAATAAAGGACAGAAATGGTATGGACCTAACGGAAGAGGAAGATATTAAGAAGTGGCAAGAATACACAGAAGAACTATAACAAAAGATCTTCATGACCCAGATAACCACGATGCTGTGATCACTCACCTAGAACCAGACATCCTGGATTGAGAAGTCAAGTGGGCCTTAGGAAGCACCACTGCGAACAAAGCTAGTGGAGGTGATGGAATTCCAGGTGAGCTATTTCAAATCCTAAAAGATGGTGCTGTGAAAGTGCTGCACTCAATATGCCAGCAAATTTGGAAAGCTCAGCAGTGGCCACGGGACTGGAAAAGGTCAATTTTCATTCCAATCCCAAAGAAAGGCAATGCCAAAAATGCTCAAACTACCATACAATCATCTCACATGCTAGCAAAGTAATGCTCAAAATTCTCCAAGTCAGGCTTCAAAAGTATGTGAACCATGAAATTCCAGATGTTCAAGCTGGATTTAAAAAGACAGAAGAACCAAAGATCAGATTACCAACATCCGCTGGATCATGAAAAAAGCAAGTGATTTCCTGAAAAACATCTACTTCTGCCTTATTGACTATGTCAAATCCTTTGACTGTGTGGATCAGAATAAACTGTGGAAAATTCTGAAAGAGATGGGAATACCAGACCACCTAACTGCCTCTTGAGAAATCTGTATGCAGGTCAGGAAGCAACAGTTACAGCTGGACATGGAACAACAGACTGGTTCCAAATCGGGAAAGGAGTACGTCAAGGCTGTATATTGTCACCCTGCTTATTTAACTTATATGCAGAGCCACTCATGAGAAACGCTGGACTGGATGAAGCACACGCTGGAATCCAGATTGCCAGGAGAAATATCAAGAACCTCAGATATGCAGATGACACCACCCTTATGGTAGAAAGTGAAGAACTAAAGAGCCTCTTGATGAAAGTGAAAGAGGAGAGTGAAAAAAGTTGGCTTAAAACTCAACAGTCAGAAAACATAGATCATGGCATCTGGTCCCATCACTTCACAGCAAATAGATGGGGAAACAATGGAAACAGTGACAGACTATTTTGGGGGGCTCCAAAATCACTGCAGATCATGACTGTAGCCATGAAATTAAAAGATGCTTGCTCCTTGGAAGAAAAGTTATGACCAAGCTAGACAGCATATTAAAAAACAGAGACATCACTTTGTCAACAAAGGTCCATCTAGTCAAAGCTATGGTTTTTCCAGTAGTCACATATGAATGTGAGAGTTGGGCTATAAAGAAAGCTGAGCACCAAAGAATTGATGCTTTTGAGCTGTGGTGTTAGAGAAGACTCTTGAGAGTCCCTTGGACAGCAAGGAGAACCAAACAGTCCATCCTAAAGGAAATAATTCCTTAATATTTATTGGAAGGACTGATGCTGAGGCTGAAACTGCAATACTTTGGCCACCTGATGCAAATGGACTCATTTGAAAAGACCCTGCTGCTTGGGAAGATTGAAGGAGGGAAGCGAAGGGGACAACAAAGGGTGAGATGGTTGGATGGTATCAATGGCTCAATGGACATGAGTTTGAGTAAGCTCTGGGAGTTGGTGATAGACAGAGAAGCCTGGCATGCTGAAATCCATGGGGTCGCAAAGAGTTGGACATGGCTGAAAGACTGAACTAAACTGAAGTTAAAGCAATATTTGTAAAGACAATGTAGAATTATGTAATAACTACCTTAAGAGCTAGACACATAAATTGTTAACAGCAGATGAACCTGGACAGTAAGATTAGTAATGGGGAAGTGTAAAGCAGGAAACTGATATTTTTCATCAAAAGAACTTTTATATGATCCGTGGGTGTTTTTTAATGTCATGTACTTTTTGATATTTAAGTGATTTTAAAATATATTTTCTCTCTAGATCTTATCTCTGTAACAGCGTTTGTGAGTATTTTAATCCTTTATTCATGGACTCACATTTCAGTTATCCTTATTTAACTCTAAGTCCCAGAATACTCCCTGAACAATTGGGCATTATATTTCCTGTTTTATTTACATTCAGCTCAATATTTGCCACATAGCAAGTGTCTAACTCTGAAACATTTTCATGCAGTCTTCCAGAGGTCTTCGGTATGATTGAGCCCCAGTTGACCTCATAACTGTTCATTAGTATACACTGTATTGAGAACCTTGTATTTCCTGCTTCAGTTTCCCATTTCCTACTGGTTTAGCCTGTGGCCCCATTGAAAACAGACTGTTGCACTCAGAGCCTTTTATCAAGATTTGCTTCAAGGGAAACACAAGCTATGATAATTGGAGCCAAGAATAGAATTATTTTCAGCAGAAACCAAGACCCAGGGTTACATTGCTAAATGGCCAAATGGCAACAAGACACCATAGTGGGTGGTAAGTCAGGTTAATAGAACTGTCAACCATGGTGGATGGTGATGGAATATATATAGGTGTGAGAATATATACTGGGTTATGGAACAATGGGAAATTTAAGAACTCTTCCTGTTAACAATTGCCCTAGAGCTCTGAAAGAGAAAATGCTAGTTTCAGTTTAGGCAACTATTAAACCAGAGAACACTGGAAAAGCAAGTAAGCCTTAATGGAATTATTTTTAAAAGACTGTTAACTTCACCTGGAGGATAGACTTTGCTAAGTATCAGGCCTGGGACTTGGCTATAAGGATTTCAGAGTTAGGTTGAAAGCTGAATTCACAGACCCAGCAAGTCTTCTGTAATAAAGATAGGTCCATGATAATAGAAGAATAGAACACTGAAATCTGGGATGGGAATATTGGACAGGTGTGTTTGAATCCCAAGATTTTCTTAAACCTTCTAGGCTTAAGAATAGTCTTTTACTTAAAAAAAAAAAAAAAAAAGAATGATCTCTCATTGTATAAAGACCATGCCAGGACTTTACCCAAGATAAATGCTAGCCAACAGGATAATTAACCTTCTCAAGATCTGCTCCTCCCTTCATTGTTCTCAGTCAATATTTAATATTAACATGGTCAGAATGAAAAAGCATAAGAGGGACACAATCAGAGACCAGTAGACTATGCCTCGAGATAGATATGGAGGGTGCAGCACAATGAATGTTTGATGGAAGAGAGTTTATTTGTATGAGGGCACTCTTCATTGACTTAGGATTTACTACTCCTGCAAGGATACCTAGTATACTTTTGAAATTGGCCCTTGAGCCAGAGAAACAATGATGATCTACAAAGAAATGAAGGAGAGATAACAGAATAGCTTTAGCAGATAGGAATGGAAGGTTTTCAGAATAGTTGAGGCTCATAATTATTAGAGGCAAAGTGGATACAAATTATTAGAGGTAATAAGGGAGCAATATCAGAAAGGCAACATGGATCTAGGTGATGGCATTTCAAAGAACATTCAATGAGAATAAAATTTTATTTAGCTAATTCAACAACAGAAAAAAAAAAAAAAGATTAAGAACAGGTACAAGGAAAGCTGATGTCACTTACTCCAATGGAAAATCACTCTTCCTTACCCAGTTTCCAAACATAAACCAGTTGTTGAACTCTAGAATCTACTGAGTGAAAGATCATATCTGTTCAAAACAAAGTAGATATTTCTTCACAAAACAGCAGCCTATAAAAGTAAGTTTTTTATTTTTTAATTAGAGGATAATAGCTTTACAATATTGTGTTGGTTTCTGCCACATATCAACATGAATCAGCCATAGGTATATGCATAGCCCCTCATTCTTTAACCTCCCTCCTACCTCCCACCCCATCCCACCCCTCTAGATTGTCACAGAACACGGTTTGAGCTCCCTGCATCACACAGCAAATTTCTACTGGCTACCTAATTTTACATATTGTAATTCATATGTTACAATGCTGCTCTCTCAATTCATCCCACCCTCTCCTTCCCCTACTGTGTCCACAAGTCTGTTTCCTATATCTGCATCTCATCACTGCACTGCAGAGAGGTTCATCAGTACCAACTTTCTAGATTCCATATACGTGAGACTCATATACATGATTCCATATGCAATGTTTGTCTTTCTCTTTCTGACTTACTTCACTCTGTGTAGTAGGCTCTAGGTTCATCCACTGCATTAGAGTGACTCAAATATGTTCCTTTTTATGGTTGAGTAATATCCCATTGTGCACATGTACCACAACTTTATTCATTGATTTGTCAATGGACATGTAGATTGCTTGCATGTCTTGACTGCTGGAAATAGTTCTGTGATGAACACTGAGGTACCTGTGTCTCTTTCAATTATGGTTGTCTCAGGGTATGTTTCTAGTTGTGGGATTGCTGGGTCATATGGTAGTTTTATTCCTAATTTTTTAAGGAATCTCCATACATTGTGACTGTATCAATTTGCATTCCCACCAGGAGTGCAAAAGTTTTCCCTTTTCTCCACATCCTCTCCAGCATTTATTTGTATTTTTTTTTTATGATGGCAACTCTGACTGGTGTTAGATGATACCTCACTGTAGTTTTGATTTGTATTTCTCTAGTAATGAGTTATGTTGAGCATCTTTTCACGAGTTTATTAGCCATCTGTATGTCTTCTTTGGAGAAATGTCTGTTTCAGCAATCTGCTCACTTTTTGATTGTTATTTGTTTTTCAGATATTGAGCTGAATGAGCTATTTGTATATTTTGGCGATTAATATTTTGTCAGTTGTTTCATTTGCTATTATTTTCTTCCATTCTGAGGGTTGTTTTTTCACTAGGAATGAACCTACCTAAAGAGACAAAAGACCTGTATGTAGAAAACTTTAAGACATTGATGGAAGAAATCAAAGATGACACAAACATATTGAGAGATATGTTATGTTCCTGAATTGGAAAATCAATGTTGTGAAAATGACTACACCATTCAAAGTAATAGATAGATTCAATGCAATTGCTATCAAACTACCAATCAAACTATCAAACTACCAAAACTAGAACAAAAAATTTCATAATTTGTATGGAAACACAAAAGACCCTGAATAACCAAAGCAATCTTGAGAAGGAAAAATGGAGCTGGAGGAATTAACATGTCTGACTTTAGACTATACCACAAAGCTACAGCCATCAAGACAGTATGGTATTGGCACAAAAACAGAAATGTACTGTTCTAATGGAACAAGATAGAGAGCCCAGAGATAAACCCACATATCTATGGATACTTTATCTTTGACAAAGGAGGCAAGAATATACAACAGAGAAGATAGTCTCTTCAATAAGCAGTGCTGGGAAAACTGGACAGCTCTGTGTAAAAGAATGAAATTAGAACACTTCTTAACACCATGCATAAAAATAAACTAAAAATGGATTAATGACCTAAATGTAAGACCAGAAACTATAAAACTCTTAGAGGAAAACATAGGCAGAACACTCTTTGACGTAAATCGTAGCAAGATCTTCTATGACCCACCTTCCACAGTAATGGAAATAAAAGCAGAAATAAACAAAAAAGTGAAAGTGAAGTCACTGAGTTGTGTCCAAATCTTTGAGGCCCCATGGACTGTAGCCTACCAGGCTCCTCCGTCCATGGGATTTTCCAGGCAAGAGTCCTGGAGTGGGTTGCCCTTTCCTTCTCCAGGGGATCTTCCCTACCCAGAATCAAACCTGGGTCTCTCCCACATTGTAGGCAGAGGTTTTACTGTCGGAGGCACTGGGGAAATAAGTGGGACCTAATTAAAAGCTATTGCACAGCAAAAGAAACTAAAAGTAAGTTTTTTATTGAAGAAAAACTATCTGGATTTGATAAGGCCATTGGATATGGGATCTGAATTACCACTGGTAAAATAGGAATGAGGACAACCTCCTTATTCCTTTTAGAGCGTGGATATGCAGACTCTTGACCCAAATATGTGCCATCTCAGTTTCTGAAGTGATTGGGTCATTTCCCCAGCCTCACAGAGCACAATCCACATGGATATATTTAGCAGGTGGCAGAACCATCATTGTGTTCCCTTATCTGTGGATGAAGAGCTATTATGCTATAAAAGTCCAAGTAGAAGCTTGTAAAACTGTCTGCATTCCTCATTTACAGAAAGTCAAAAGTGCTAGTACATCCTAGATGAAGTTGCACAGATAATGCCATCTTCAAAAACTTAAATGATGTAGCAGTGGTGGGCTTCACTACATCCTTCTTAATTCACTGATACAGGATGTATTAATTGAAAACAAAAAAAAAACAGTGGATTTTGACATATGATGGCAAACTTTCATAAATATAACAAAGCAGTAGTGATAGTGTCTGTGCTGGAGCTATACCTTTTCTAAAAGAAATCACCATTCCATATTTGACCTTAGAATATAGTTATTGATCTGGGAAAACTATATGTTTCAATACCTATCAGGAAGGCAAATCAGATGTTGTTAGCATTCACTTGGAAAGACAGCAGTACACGTTTACAGCCTTGCTTCAGGGTTATGTTAAATCTCTTGCTCTGTAGGTCAATGGGACCTTGATCATCTAGACACATTGCCTTGAATGAAACTATTCTCTATAAAGGAAACTATAAGCAAGGTGAAAAGACAGCCCTCAGACTGGGAGAAAATAATAGCAAACGAAGAAACAGACAAAGGATTAATCTCAAAAATATACAAGCAACTCCTGGAGCTCAATTCCAGAAAAATAAATGACCCAATCAAAAAATGGACCAAAGAACTAAACAGACATTTCTCCAAAGAAGACATACAGATGGCTAACAAACACATGAAAAGATGCTCAACATCACTCATCATCAGAGAAATGCAAATCAAAACCACAATGAGGTACCATTACACACCAGTCAGGATGGCTGCTATCCAAAAGTCTACAAGCAATAAATGCTGGAGAGGGTGTGGAGAAAAGGGAACCCTCTTACACTGTTGGTGGGAATGCA
The DNA here is from genome assembly GCF_910594005.1 of Cervus elaphus. Lineage (NCBI taxonomy): Eukaryota > Metazoa > Chordata > Mammalia > Artiodactyla > Cervidae > Cervus > Cervus elaphus. The sequence continues at coordinate 9,557,768 of NC_057820.1, read as the reverse complement.
AACTAGTACAGCCACTATGGAGAACAGTGTGGAGATTTCTTAAAAAACTGGAAATAGAACTGCCATATGACCCAGCAATCCCACTTCTGGGCACACACACTGAGGAAACCAGATCTGAAAGAGACACGTGCACCCCAATGTTCATCGCAGCACTGTTTATAATAGCCAGGACATGGAAGCAACCCAGATGCCCATCAGCAGACGAATGGATAAGGAAGCTGTGGTACATATACACCATGGAATATTACTCAGCCATTAAAAAGAATTCATTTGAATCAGTTCTAATGAGATGGATGAAACTGGAGCCCATTATACAGAGTGAAGTAAGCCAGAAAGATAAAGAACATTACAGCATACTAACACATATATATGGAATTTAGAAAGATGGTAATGATAACCCTATATGCAAAACAGAAAAAGAGACACAGATGTACAGAACAGACTTTTGGACTCTGTGGGAGAAGGCGAGGGTGGAATGTTTCGAGAGAACAGCATCGAAACACGTATATTATCTATAGTGAAACAAATCACCAGCCCAGGTTGGATGCATGAGACAAGTGCTCGGGCCTGGTGCACTGGGAAGACCCAGAGGAATCGGGTAGAGAGGGAGGTGGGAGGGGGGATCGGGATGGGGAATACATGTAAATCCATGGCTGATTCATGTCAATGTATGACAAAACCCACTATAATAATGTAAAGTAATTAGCCTCCAACTAATAAAAATAAAAGAAAAAAAAAAGAGTTCAGCAAACTTTTGTTGTAGAAAGTCAAATAGGAAATATTTGAGGCTTTGCAGACCATACTACCTTGGTGGCTCAGATAGCATAGAACCCACCTGTAATGTGGGAGACCTGGGTTTGATCCCTTGGTTGGGAAGATTCCCTGGAGTAGGGTATGGCAACACACTCCAGTATTCTTGTCTGGAGAATCCCATGGACAGAGGAGCAGTCCATTGGGTTGCAAAGAGTCAGACATGACTGAGTGACTAAGCATACATGCAGACCATGCAATCTTTGTCACAACTCCTAAAATCTGCCATTGAGCAGTCATAGACATTATGTAAATAAATAAGAATGATGGTATCCTGATAAAACTTTATAAACAAAAGCAGATGACAGGCTGCATTTGGCTTGGAGGTTGTAGTTTTTATACCTTTGTACTATACCGGCCGCATCAATGGCAACCCACTCCAGTATTCTTGCCTGGAGAATCCCATGGACGGAGGAGCCTGGTGGGCTACAGTCCACGGGGTCGCAAAGAGTCAGATACGACTGAGCGAGTTCACTTTTCACTTTTCACTACACCGACAGCATCATATTAAATTGACCTGAAGATTGTGAAATGTCAGGCACTCTGGAAATACTGGAAAGGTACTTTGTATCAAAGGAATGTTAAACCCTAAAAAGTTTTGGTTAACTGATATATCTGTGAAGTTTTTAGAGGTTTGAGAACTTGGGTAAAACTGAGGCATTTCTTGTAAACTAAATTTCAGGGTATTTGACCTGTACTTTCTACCACCAAGAAGTGGGACAGTGCTTGGATGGTCATTATGAGTTTTAAAGATATTAATACCATGCACCATTTTAGTAATACAACTTAGAATCAGTTCTTAGATGAATCATTAAGATGTCAGTTTTGAGTGTGATTCAAACAATAGAGCCTTCTCCAGGAAGTTCAGGAAGTGGTTCAACTTGGATGCATTCAAGAAATGTATTATCCATGATAATCCGCAATACTGACACTCTGTCAAACCTCTGAAGACAGGCAGTGTTCTTAGTACTGGAGCACTATTCGCTTTTGCATAGGAAATACTGACAAGTCCTGCACCTTAGTAGAAAGTCTGTAACAGACCATGAGGCATCCAGTGAGTATGCAGTGGGTATGCTCGTATATGTGAGTTCACATAAAATATCCTTTATTCTCTACAGTGAGTCCCTTACGAGCTAATTATTTTCAGGAGAGTATAGCATTAATCCATCATATTATGGAAGTGGTACTGTGAGAACTGGGCTCGAGTATGGCAGGAGGGTACAAATAATTTGTACAAATGGGTGGACTGTATCTTTATGTCACTGATTCTCCTGACCAATCCTCTCCTCGGCTCATAGGCGTGACCCTATTGAGGGTTCCCTGGGACCAGCTGCCTAGAGGAATATCCTGAAACTGGTTCATTAATGGGTCTACTCCATATGTTGGTATGAACAGAAAATATACAGTTTTTGAAATATAATCCCAACCATGTATATATATGAAATACAGTGGTGATGGTTATTCCTCCCCAGTGGGCAGATCCTTGGCAGTACATATGTTCTTCAACTTGCTGGGGAAGTGGTTACAGATAAGAATACACACAGAGATACTTGAGCAGTGGCAAATGACTTAGCCTGGAAAAGACTGGAAGTTGAGGATAACAAGAAAATTGTCAGGAAGATACTAGGGGATAGACCTGTGACCCTGAAAGGTGTAGATCTTTTATCTCAAGCGATGCCCACTAGAAAGAGTGTTCATCTCAGCAGAAATGCTAACCAACCAGATAAACAGGATGAGCTCATCCAGTAAGGGTGCAGCCACCTGCCCTTATTGCCAATCCCAGAGAGCAATCTACCCAGAGAGTGAGCATCCATGATGGTAGGAATGGTGGTCATTCATAGCCATGGGCTTGCAGAATTGGACATAACTGAGTGACTAATACACATGGCTACAACATTACAGGCTTCCTTGATCAAGGCTATAATGATTATCCTGCTGATGTCAAATCTATCATTAGTGAAGTTGGAAATCAAGCCCTTGTTATAGCAATGTGCAATAAAAAGACAAATTAGCCACTTAGAGACAAATTACATAAGAACTCTATCACCTGAATAGGGCTGGCAACTTGTCCTTATATAAGAATTGATATATTTTCTGGATTTGGGTTGTTCATCTCTGAGGATATTGTCAAGACATTATGTTCATTCCTTTTGCACCAAATGTTTCTGTCTATTACTGATTTGGTTATGTCATATTAAGAGAATCCTGGGGTTTTTCCCATAGGCTTTATCTGGCCACTGGAATAGACTTGGTTTCCACGAGAACAGACTGAAAGTACCAATGAATTAAGTATGTAGAAGCAACATTCAACTAATTATTAACAGAAGTTGGGTGTTTAAAAATATCAGTTCCCTTGTTTCTTGGGTGGGAGAATCTTGAGATTTGTCCTTTGCAGTTTTCCAGAGGTCTCTAGCAAGACTGAGAACCTCTGACATGCAATGGTAACCACTTAACTAGCAGAAGCTTTATTGGCTTTCCTCCCTTTCTCATCTTACTTTCCCACCCCCCTTCCATGATTTCTGGCATCACATCACAAATAAACCACTTGCATTCAACTCCTTGTCTCTGTAGTTTTCTTCTCAAGAATCCTGACCTTAATACATTTGTATTTAGAAAATTGTCCATAAAGCCAAACTAGTTAACTGAATTTGTAGAATTTTTTTCAAAACATCTTTATTTATTCATTGGACAGAAGTTTGGGGGGTGTATTTTATGCATGTCATATATCTCTGATCTTAAGCAAAGCAGAGACTAATGATTTGAGAGACAAATAAAACAAAATTAGAATGCTACATGACAAGTCCTTAAATAGAGAATCACAGGAACCACAACAACAGTGAGGCAGAGAAAGAGAGATTACTTCAGAATTAATTCAGAGGTCAGGGTATCCTAGTTGATACTGTGGTAGATTTGAAGCTTCTCAATAAGTAAGGAGGTTGGGAAGGCTAATTTAGCTTTGAGGACTTAATGGCAGACAAATTAAGAAGAACATTTTAGGCCAAAGGAGCAGCATATGAAAAAGTGCATAAAGGTGTCCAGAGGAAAAAAGAAACTATACTCCTGTTCTTTTCATTTACTTATTTCTTTAGAGACAAGGAGGGGCATTGAAGAATTTATTATTGTAATGACTTATTTTTGTGCCTTTGAATCATGCTCAGTCAACATTTGTACCAGAAAAAGTACAGTTTCCAAACTGACTTAGTGAATATATCTTAGCCTTCTAAAGATTTTTTTTTAATAATAAATATTTTATAGGGTGAATATGAGACCAGGAAGATAAATGTTCCTAATGGTAAGTACATATCTGCAACTCCTATCTCTTAACAGCATCATTTGATCCTAGGACCTAAAGAACAACCTACTTTTGCTTGCTTCTGTTAAAACGAACCTTGTCATATGCATTGTGTAGAACAGATTGTGTGTGTGTGTGTGTGTGTGTGTGTGTATTAGTGACTGTGATGGTATTGGTGAAGGGTGTTCCCTGATTAGATTAGGAATAGAAAGTCTCCTCAATCCTTCCACCTCCCCAGGAAATGTTGGGACAGATTATTCCTCACTTCTTGCCACTCATCACTCACTACTCCCTGAAGCCTGGAAGATGGTACTGGCATGTATGAAAGCTAGATATTTGTTGGCTGCTGGTATTTGCTGATTACTGATGAAAGTTGGTAATTCACACTTGTGCCCTTTGTCTTCCTTTTTTGAATACAATCTAAATGTACATCAGCTGGTGAATAAATAAACAAAACGTGTTTTGTTTTGTTTTTTTCCACGCAAAGGAATACTCAGTTCAGTTCAGTTCAGTCACTCAGTCGTGTCCAACTCTTTGCGACCCCATGAACCACAGCACACCAGGCCTCCCTGATCATTGCCAACTCCCGTAGCCCGCCCAAACCCATGTCCATTGAGTCAGTGATATCATCCAACCATCTCATCCTCTGTCATCCCCTTCTCCTCCTGCCCTCAATCTTTCCCAGTATCAGGGTCTTTTCAAATGAGTCAGCACTTCACATCAGGTGACCAAAGTATTGGAGTTTCAGTTTCAACATCAATCCTTCCAATGAACACCCAGAACTGATCTCTTTAGGATGGACTCGTTGGATCTCCTTGCAGTCCAAGGAATACTACTCAGCAACAAAAATAAATGTTGACACATGCTACAGTGTGGATAAACCTTGAAAACATTATCATCTTTGAAAGAAGCCAGACACAAAAGACCACATGCTATACTTGCTTTGGCAGTACTAAAAATTGGAACAGTACAGAGAAGACTAGCATGGCCCCCACAAAACGATAGCATGCACATTCATGAAGCATTCCATACTTTTTCATGACAATGGCAAAAATAGTGTTATATATAAATGCATCAAAATAACACATTTTACTTCTTAAATTTACACAAGGTAACACATCAAATGTATCTAATTTTTAAAAGACCACTTACTATATTATTCCATTTTACGAAATGTCCAGAATAGGCAAATCTATAGAGATAGAAAGTGATTTAGACTGAGGGTATACATGAGAGGTGGGTTTGGGAGGTAAAGGCTAATAAGCATTGAATTTCTTCTGAGAGTGATGAAAACATTCTAAAATTAGAGCACACTGTGCCTTTTGTCTTTCTTTAAAGGAATCTATCCACAAGCTGAGCACATTTCCCAATTTCCTTCTGCTGTGACGTATAAGGTTCCTACCGTCCTCTTGAACGTCCATCTGTAACAGGGCTCAGTTCCTAGAAGAGGAATGGAGAATCCTTATTCTGACTTCAAGGTCAGGCTTCTAACAGTTAAATATAAGAAATAAAGTGGATTATGTGTTTTAATGTTTACCCAGTTCCTATATGTCTGTTGGTCTATAATCTGGTGGGCAGGAAGGCAAAATTGTTAGGTTCCTCCAAATTTCAGCAGGTTTTCTTTCTTTTGATGGTTACAAGAGCACTTTGTTTTCCTTAGCACAAGGCACATTATATCTGGAGCTGAAACCAATCAACTAGAGCTGAAAGTTATTGTAGGGAGCATGCAGTTAATGGCTCAATTCATAGGATTGAATGGCTCAGTTCTAGATATTTTAAGTGGTTTTCTAAAGTCATGGATCTACTTGGAGGAAGAACTATGGCAAGAATTGAAGTCTGCTGATACTTCAGGCTATTTTTCACATACTCTGACTTCTCAATAAAAATGTACTTAATAAATAAATAAATGTAACACTAAAAATATAGTAATATCCCCTGGTTTGTCAGATGATAAAGAGTCTGCCTGCAGTACAGGAGATCTGGGTTCGATCCCTGGGTCAGGAAGATCCCTTTGAGAAGGAAATGGCAACCCACTCCACTATCATTGCCTGGAAAATCCCATGGACAGAGGAGCCTGGCAGACCCCAGTCCACGGGGTCGCAAAGAGTCGGACATGAGTGAGTGACTAAGCATAAACATTAGCCTGTTTACAAGATACTGTCATATGAATGCATTAGACCTCAAGGGAATAGAGCATTTTAGTTCTAATTGCACTTCCAGAACACTTTCTGGAGTTCAATGTCAGCAGTATTATACTTCATAACTGTCTCTGGGTAATAAAGGGAATTAAAGTGGACTTACAAAAAAGAAGCAAAAACAGTGGACTATTTCATCAAATGGCTCATATTTATTTGGGGAAACCAACCTGCAAACAAACCAGCACATTACCAAAGATACAGCACTGGTTACAGCAGAGTTTCAGGGGTAGAATCAGGCAATCAGAAGTGGGTAGACAGGGGAATCTCTCTAGAGAAACTGAAAAGGCATTGCAGATCATTGAGCCTACCTGTAGAGGTGGTTAGACGGCTAAAGGCGTCTTAGTAGACAGGATGGAAAGAAGCCAGGGAGCAGGGGTGGGAGGGTTTGTGGGAGCTGGGAAAGGAGAGGGATCTTGGAGATAAATGTTGGGGAAGAAAAGGAGTGGGGGGTGGGGGCTGTCCTTGAGTTCCCCAATTAAGGTGAGGTGAAGAGATTTATTACTCAATCAGTAGTGTACACGTATGTGGAAAGGAATCATTTGGTGTACATCACGTTTTTAAATTAATTTTTTATTGGCGTGTAGTTGCTTCACAATTCTGTGCTAGCTTCTGCTGTAAAGCAAAGTGAATCAGTTGTATGTAGACATATGCCCCCTCTTTTTTGATTTCCTTCCTGTTTAGGTCGCTCAGAGCCGAGTAGAGTTCCCTGTGCTATGCCGCAGATTCTCATTATCTGTCTATTTTATGCACAGTATGAATAGTGTATATACACCAATTCTAGTCTCCCAATTCATCCCAACTCCCTCCCCTCTGCCTTGGTGACAATTTGTTCTCCACATCTGTGTCTTCTATTTCAGCTTTGCAAATACGATCACCTATACCATTTTTCTAGATTCCACATATGCATTAATAGGCAGTATTTGATTCTTTCTTTCTGACTTACTTCACTCTGTATGACAGTTTCCAGATCCATCCACATCTCTACAAATGATCCAACTTCATTCCTTTTTAGGGCTGAGTAATATTCCATTGGATATGTGTACCACACATTCATGACCCATTCATCTGTCAATGGACATCTAGGCTGCTTTCACGTTGTGGCTATTGTAAATAGTGCTGCAATGAATATTAGGCTGCATGTATCTTTTTGAATTACAGTTTTCTCTGGGTGTATGCTGAGTAGTGGGGTTTCTGGTCTCATAATATTTACCCTGGGTTTAAAATGTATACTAGCTCTCCCATATCTCCTAAAGCTTGCCAGTGTTTAGGCTTACTCCATTTCCCATCAGTATATAATATTTGAATCAAAAGGCAGCTTCTCTTTATCCTATATAATTCTCCTCCTCCTTCCCATCACCTCCCTTTAACACTTTCATCACAGTTTTCATACAAATGTTGCTTTTCTTCCTTTAATTTTCCCACAAGACTCAACCAAGTTGACCTTTACCACACATTTCGTACCTAACCTCGTAAATAAGCTTTATCTGTTGCTTCCTCCTACAAGCTCTTCTAACAGGTGGCTATAACTTGCATGTGTGCTTATGTGTGTATGTTTAGATTTATTATTCCCACTAAATTTGTCATTTCTCAAAGGAAAGACCCAAGTAATTTAACTCTGTATTTGTCAGAGCAGCTAATGGACATACTGTCCAAGACTTGTGACTTCTGTATGAAGGTTTTTGTTCCTCTTAACAATAGAGTTGAGGCCTTAAGTGCACCTCATTATGGAGAGGCACCATTATGGATTCAGTGCATGGGAGAAAAACATAATGTCTTCGCTTTTTTCCTAGAAACAGATGAAAGAGGGAGAGATGACAATTCAATCGTTTCTTATGATATTCACACAGTTGTATTAGTAACAGTGACATCAACAACTAACATTAATACGGTCTTTTTCCATGCTTAAGAGCTATGTGGTTGCAAACTCTACCTCATATGGAGTTTCAAAATGACCTGGATGTATGAGAGTTATAATTTTCAAAGATAGCAACAGGCATCTCAAATGTGCCAAATGGTTTGTTTACAAAAGAATCATTCTTCCTCAGGAACGTAAACCAATTCCTCTGACTCCAGTATGGTAAAACAAACTACCTCCCCACCCCCCCCAACTACCTACTTCCCAAAAGATAAATAAAGCTATTTTACCAAAGCATTTCAGATTTTATTCCCATTTTTACGATACAAAACATCTAGATAAACTCAAAATTGTATATTTTTCTAGTTTTAAAAAGGAATCTCATTTAGAAGGTTAAAAATCTTTGTAACAACTTATTTTTAAGGAGGATCTATTCTGTATCATTAACTAAGCATCACTCCTAGAAACTATCATTATTTTCATTTTACAGATGAAAAAGCTGAGTCACTTGTTATTTCCTTCAAAGCTAATAGATACCAGATCGGAAGCTACAATCAAGTGTTCTGAATCTAAGCCTATACTAATTTCAAACTATCTCACCACCTGAAAATAAGATAAAGAAAGCACAGAAAGAAAGTAAGAAAAGAGAAATAAGAAAGTTGTGTAGAAGGTGCACATGTGAACGTGTAGAGACACTTTTTTTTTTTTTTTTTTTTTTTTTAGGGACACAGGAGGGCTATTCAGAACAGCTCTCAGTAGACAGAACATCTATGACTTCCCTAGTAGGAACAAAATTGATTTTCAGGAAATGCCAACTGAAACACTGATGCCAAAGACAAGCTTATGAAAATTCTCCCCTGAGTAGATCCTTGTATTATTTTTATTTGATTCTTCTTCTTGGGACATCTAGGGTTATTTCCAAATTCATTACCTTTCAATAAAAAACTGTATTCTTATAGAAATACTCTAGTAAATGTCTTTCAGGATCATGTAATTCCTTTAGGGGTTGTATGGGGAAACCCTCTGCCTACTTTATTTACAAAACGCAGATGGTTAGTAATACTTGAGTTGTTATTGATGCCTCCTGACATCTTTCTCAGCACCCTTAAAGAGAGTGGCATAATTCTTTAAGACATAATATTACACTTAGGAATTGCCTTAAAAGATCATCAATCTTTTGTGCATGACTCTGAACACTCAGCTAGTGTTAAATAAACCATGACTAGAAATGAAATTCAAAATACTTTGAGTGATTTCTGCAAAATGCTCTCCATTTGCCAATTATGTCCTACCGTATTTCATCTTATCAGTTATTCATTATTCTTGGCTAAAAATACAGTTATGACAAATAGTATATCTCAGAGGAAGTTTCATGATTTTCCAAAGAAATACGATCAATATGTCTCAGCCAAGCCATCCTTTATATTTTGCACTTGGTGGAAATAACATTGTGAGTGATGATGATGGTGACTTTATTTGCAGGTGCTGACAAATTTGGCTATTAGGAATATAAATATAACTGAAAGGAATATCAAAACAAAATGGCATAGTTATCAAAAAGATGTCTGCTAAACATAGATTGGACTTTTGCCAGGAGGAATGGCAATCAGTGAAGGATTCTTTCCTTTTAATATAATTTGTAATAAAGAAAATACATTCAAAATTCAATCAGCAAGAAGAGGCACTAGACTCCCCACTTCCACCTTCGAGAAACAGATTGAAAAATACCCGAAGCTTTGAACTTTAAATCATCTACTTGTTTTATGAAAAGAAATATGATATATGGTCAAGGAAATGAAATCGTTACGTATTCTGATCTGAGGTCTTCTTGGATGTTGTGTATCTTGTACATTACTTAGCTTCTCTGACCCTCAGTTTCTTGGGTATTTTAATCAGTGCTTAAAGTATCAAATAAGGTACAAACATAATAATATTTTAAAATATAAAGAGCTCTTCTAATATAAAGAATCACTCTTTACCCTCCCTGAAGAAAAAGAATTTTCATGGTACTAAAATAAGCTTAAAATTAAAATCATGTATTATTCATGTATATAAGCTATAAAACTATATTAACACAAATGCGCCAATACAGTTTACAGAGTAAAAAACCTTCATATAAATTAATAGATGTATGAAATTAATTAGCAGCAATTATACATCATCATATATCACTACTATAAGCAATATGCTGTAACTAACAACTGCAGTTTGAGGTATTCAACACTTTCATAAAATTATCCTCACATCTTCCATCCCACTGTGTCTCTGTGATGCTTCCAGCAGCTTTTCTGGCATTCAAACTTACAAGCCATTTTAAGTTGAAGATTCTCTAGCTTTCCCAGGTATGGCCACCTCAGTCTTAAAGTGATCCCAGTACCTTTTTCTACAGAGAAGATCAAGAACATTTTGATTGGAATCTAAGCCTTCAAAGCTTACAGAACTGCATGTGTTCTGAGGATGGTGGCTGGGGCAGATGCCCAAAATAAAAATCTGATGAAAGCAAGAATACAGTCATAGGTCATAGTACGTAAGGGTGCTGTACCATTGTTTTGACATGCAAATATCCAGGACAGCCAATCTCTAGAGCTTCTCTTCTACCAACACTGCCAACAAAACCTTCAGGCCATATACCTTCATTCTAACCATCATCATAACTTGTATCAGCCATGATGATATGGGTGGATAATGTATTTGTTTGTCACTAATATCATATGTGTGTCTGCTAAGTCACTTCAGTCATGTCCAACTCTTTGCAATCCTATCGACTATAGGCCACCAGGTTCCTCTGTCCATGGGATTCTCCCACATTAAATCTTATTTTCTGTCCAATTACTTAACTTTGAAGCAAGATTAAATTTGCAAGGGATTCCAAAGCATTGTTTTAATGTTGTCACATGTCTCATCAAATATATTCTTCGTTCTAGAAAAAATAAAGTGAAAGTTAGTCACACAGTCGTGTCCAACTCTTTGCCATCCCATGGTCTATATCCCGCCAGGCTCCTCTGTCCATGGAATTCTCCAGGCAAGAGTACTGGAGTGGGTTGCCATTTCCTTCTCCAGGGGATCTTCCTGACCCAGGGATCAAATCCATGTCTCTTACATCTTCTGCATTGGCAGGCGGGTTCTTTACCAACTGAGCCACTAGGGAAGCCTTCTTTCTAATGTTTCTCATTTGGAATTTTATTTATTATTTAATTTTATAAATAACACAGTGATAAATAATGCTTGGGCATAGACATTTTACTAGGTATAGTAAAATTTTCTTAATGTAGATTTTTCTAAATGATGAAAGCAGTAATTAAAGCAACCTATTCTAAATCTGTACTGAGCACTTCACATACATTATTTGACTGATACATGTGGCAAGTGTGCTAGATTATGTTAATATTATGGTCATTTTAAATCAAACAGTAGTTGATTTACAATGTTATATTAATTTCAGGGGTATAGCAAAGTGATTCAGTTACACACACACACACACACACACACACACACACATAGATATATTCTTCTTCAAGTTATTTTCCCATGTACGCTATTTCAAAATATTGGGTATAATCCCCTGTGATACACAGTAGGTCCTTGTTGTTTCCCAAACTCCTAATTTATCCCTTCCCTGCTCCCTCTTCCTTTTAGCAATCATACATTTATTTTCCATGTCTGTGACTCTATTTCTGCTTTGCAAATAGGTTCATTTGTATCATTTTTAAAAAGATTTCACTATGTTATATAATATTTGTCTTTGTCTAACTTAGTTCACTTAGTAGAATCTCTAAACCCATCCATGTTGCTGCAAATTTAGGTTGCCTGCATGTCTTGGTTATTATGTTATAAATAGTGCTGCAATGAACACAGAGGTGCTTGTATCTTTTTGAGTTATTGTCTTCTCTGCCCAGGAATGGGATTGCAGGATCATATAGTAGTTCTGTTTTTAGTTTTTCAGGAACCTCCATGCTGTGTCCATAGTGGCTATTACAATTTTACTTTCTGACAAACGGAGTGAGAATGTTCTCTTTCCTTCACACCCTCTCCAGCATTTATTGTTTATAGACTTTTTGATGATAACCATTCTGACAGATGAGGAGATATCTCTCTGCACTTTGGATTTGCATTTCTCTAATAATTAGTGATGTTGAGCATTTTTTCATGTGTATTTGGCCTTCTGCACGTCTTCTTTGGAGAAAGGTCTAGTTAGGTTTTTTGCCCATTTTTCAACTGAATTGTTTTTGGTGATTTTTTTTTTTTTTTTTTTGGTATTGAGCTGAAGGAGCTACTTGCATATTTTGGAGATTAGTTCCTTGTTGGTTGCAAATATTTTCTTTCATTCTGTAGGTTGTCTGCTTGTGTTGTTTATGGTTTCTTTTTCTGTGCAAATCTTTTTAGTTTAGAAAACTAATCAGAAAGCCCAACTGTGCTGTTAGCCAGTAAATGGAAAAGCCTGAATTGGGTTCAAGTATGCCAGAGTTCAGGGCGCATGTATAAACAGCATCACAAAAGCACTGCCTGCATGCCTGTCAAAGGCATGAACATGCAACCACCTTCAGAAAAATAGAAACCAGGGTTTAAAGTTTATATAAAATTTATCCTTGCTGTTATCATGATAGTCTCAATAAAATTACCTCCCAGGACTCATGCTAAATGGAAGGGAACTCTTTGATTTAATTTTTAACTGTAAGTATCTAATAATGAAGATAGAAATATCCGTGGAAAACCACTAGGGTGAGATCCTTAAAAGTGTGAAAATTTTGCCACCTCTTTAGGAGTCATTAGATGTTTAAATAGACCACTGTATGGGTGTCACCAGTTGGAGGAGAATTCTACTGAAACCTGTAAATACTCTGAGAACAAACAAAAATAGATTTCAAAAACATCGCAAGTTAATCGATGACAGGAAAAAATTAACAATGCAGCTGAAACTTTTGTCCAAGTGCTGCTGACAAAGACAGTTGGCTTAATAGGAGACTCATATAACATTTTTGCTTGAAAATTCACTTTACAAATGGAAGTTGAATACAAGCACTAATATTTGGTCAGTAAAGATAGCATCTAGGCTTAAAGGGATAAAATATTTTGCCATTGAGAGGAACAGAAAGGAGTCACACCTATAAAACAATGAATAATTGAATAAAATATAGAATTACATATGTAAAATAATAACCCATGAACTGAACCATCAATTAAGCCTCAAAAAGGGGGACATTTTATAGATGCAGAGATTAGTCACTGTATTTTGCAGAATAGAAATGCAAAATAAGTGAATTAGGTTCACCTAGTCTAGCCTACAGGGCTTCCCTGGTAGCTCAGTGGAAAAGAATCTGCCTGTAATTCAGGAGACCCGGGTTTGATCCCTGGATTGGGAAGACACCCTGAAGGAGGGCAGAGCAGCCCACTCCAGTACTGTTGACTGGAATATTCCATGCACAGAGGAGCCTGGCAGGCTCATGGGGTCACACAGAGTCAGACATGACTGAGTGACTAAGCAGCCGCAGCCGTCAGCCCACTCCCTGGACTTGTGGCATCATTAGCGCTTTTGTGCTCAGACAATAGTAAACAGATAGTTGCTACACATATAACCCGGCAAGGCAAAACATCCATAGATTCAAGGATTCAGGAGTAAGGGTCTGGGTTACTCTATTGGACAAATGACCCAGGTTAGCTGAAGGACCAAAGGGAGACAGCTCTGTAAGTGGACAGTGGAGGAATATGAAGATTTGTGTCTTAAGGAAATTATAGAAAATAATACAGAATGGGGGACAACACAGGGTGAGATTGTTGGATGGCCTCACTGACTCAATGGGCATGAATCTGAGTAAGCTCCAGGACTTGGTGATGGGCAGGAAAGCCTGGCTTGCTGCAGTCCATGGGTCACAAGGAGTCAGACAAGACAGAGAGACTGAACTGAACTGAATACAGAATGGAAAAAGCACAGTGGGTCATTTTACCTGTGAATAGATTGACTAAAGGGGAATAGAAGCGCTGGTGTTAGAGGGAAGAGAAAGTCTGTCTATTTGAATAGGATAGAAGCATGAGAGTATAAACACAGAGGCAGGCAGGTCATGGTGCTGGAGAAGACTCATGAGAGTCCCTTGGACTTTTCCAGTCTCTTGGACTGCAAGGAGATCAAACCAGTCAATCCTAAAGGAAATCAACCCTGCACATTCATTGGAAGGACTGGTGCTGAAGCTGAAGCTCCAAAACTTTGGCCACCAAATGTGAAGAGCCGACTCACTGGAAAAGACCCAGATGCTGGGAGAGATTGAGAACAAGAGGAGGAAAGGGGTGACAGAGGATAAGCTCGTTGGATGGCATCTCTGATTCAAAGGACATGAGTCTGAGCAAACTTACGGAGGTAGCGAAAGACAGGGAAGCCTGGCGTGCTGCAGTTCATGGGGTCACAAAAAGTTGGGTATGACTTAGTGACTGAACAACAGCAGAATCTTATGATGGGAAGATAAAATCTACCTAAATGGTTGGCGTCATGAAATAATGGTTATGGTCATCGATTACTCTTGAGTGTGGGCACAGCAAATGCTGAAACTTTTAGGAGAGAGAGAATTATGTGACATAATGTTCTGAGAGAGGACGAACACGCTTATATAGAAAGTGTGGTTCCTACTTAAGAAAATATGGTTGTTACAGATTGGGGCACTTAAAAATAGACCCCTTAGAGTCTGAGCAGTTGTATGTGGGACAAGATGTAGTTTACATCTTTGGACACTAGAAAAGGGAGCAAGCAGGGACAAGGTCATTAGAGCTGGAATGTCAAGAACATAACAGTCCAGGCTATTGGATAATATCACCGTAGTGGTGAAGACCACCAATGATGTTAACAGGAGTTAGTGGTAGAGAAGATGACTGTAAGCCAGATGCTAAAGACATCAATGGATAAGGGTTACTGACTGGTGAGTAGTTGATGACAGCAATAAAGAAGGGAGGAGTGGGTGGTAAAATTTAATGGAACATACTTAAGAGAAGCTTTTTTTATATAGCTAGCGGAATAAATGTTTGGAAGTTGCAGTAAGGAGCAAGCAGAAAACTTATCCCACTACAAGAGCTAACTGAAGCTGGTGGCAAACAAAAGAGCATTTTTCCTCTGTCTCTCACAAATCACACACACATGCATGTGTTTGAGCACTCATTTATTCTCGTATATGTTACCTTAATAAATTAAGCAAATACATATACCCTTACACAAGTAAATAGATTCATATAATTTCAACAGTTCTTTTTAAAGTATTTCTTTATAATATAGGAGGTTCATTTACTACATCCAGTACGTAAAAGTATAGTATTTCAATATTTATAATGAATAAGTAAATGGTTTATATATGTTTAACTTATAAGTGCCTCTATACACATCTATATGAATTAGATGTGTGCATTTTTCCACATATATATTGAATTTGCTCCACTGATTTATTGTTTTTCAAAACTATGTTTGGATGGTTCAAACAGATGTGTTGTAACTCTATTAAAACTTTGTTTTTAGGAATGGATTGGCAAGGATCTGGAGAAGGGGCAGAGAGATGGTCTAGGGGACCAGTGGGCATGAGAGAGTCCTGCTGGCACCACTGACTACCTTCTGCACATACTTCCTTTCCTTCCTACCTGGTCCCAGTGTTCAAGTATCAGCAAGGTTTGGCTTCAGGGGAATTTGGTCTTCTAGTCACACCAAACTTCTGTGAACCTTGGTTGCATTAGAACACTTCTGATATTTCTGCACCAAACCAAATGAATTTGGCATGCAACAACACAAGAGAAAGGCTACTAAGGGCACTTATGATAATCATTTTCTCTCTTGAAAATAGTGACCCATTTGAAAGGCATGCAGATGGGGCCATGCTATCCAGATTTCCCTTCCAGCTGTAATAACTGGGACAATGATAGTCACACTGAAACCAGGGATGGATTCCACCTGGGGAAATAAGCAACAATATAAAGATTAAAGACAGTTAAAGGAGTGAGTTGTGACATCAAAATGATGTTCAAACTTGGTATAACAACAACAACAAACAAAAACCTTTTAAATGCTTTATTTGTCACAATTGTTTCCAGCTGATTGGACTTTCTCTTCCCTATAATGTCAGTCATTGTTGTTCAGCAGCCCAGTTGTGTCTGACTCTTTGTGACCCCGTGGACTGCAGCACTCCAGGCCTCCCTGTCCCTCACTATCTACCAGAGTTTGCCCAAGTTCATGTTCATTGCATCAATGATGCTGTCCAGCCATCTCATCCTCTGATGCCCTCTTCTCCTTCTGCCCTCAATCTTTCCCAGCATCAGGGACTTTTCCAATGAGCCGTCTATTTGCATCAGATGAGCAAATTACTGGAGCTTCAGCTTCAGCATCAGCTCTTCCAGTGAATATTCAGGGTTGATCTCCCTTAAGACTGACTGGTTTGATCTCCATGCTGTCCAACAGACCTTCAGGAGTCTTCTCCAGCACCACAGTTCAAAGGCATCAATTCTTTGGCATTCTGCCTTCTTTATGGTCCAGCTCTCACAACTATACATGACCACTGGGAAGACCATAGCCTTGACATAATGCCAGTTGGTAATGTCTACCTTCTATCAGTACTGGATATGATGTTTTCCATAACTAAGGTAAAATTTTTTGTAGCAAGCAGATATCTTTAAGCTGGCTATCAGGCTGATGATAGTATTTAATTAAAATCTATCATTTTACAAGAGTATAAACTTAGGAATGAAATTACATTCTCAAACATTTATAGTAGTTATGGCAAATAAAAACACAAACAAAACCAAATGTCTGAGAATAAGAAGGATACCTGATGTATGGATAGAATTTGCCATTCATTAAGCACTTGTCTTTAAATCATTGCCTTTAACCTAGAAACTAGTCTTCTATCTTCTTATCTAGTGCTCTTTCTACTACTGCCTTCTGTCCTTATAAATCTCACCGTATCGGGAGACAGAAAGATTGATAGAGCATGCAAATTTCTGTTTTCCTTCTGTCTGACTTCAAAACATTTTTTTTTTTTAGAAGCAGGTGGGAAGAAAGTAAGTATAAATAATAACAATGCTTTCGTTCTATGAAACCATGGAGGACTGTGAATCTGTCTCCAGGAGATGATAAAGGATGAAACAGTGATATAGAGTAGAGGGTCTTGGCAGAGAGTATCATCTGTTGCCTTTTAGACAGGTAACAGATCATCTCTGGATTTAGGGCAAGGGTTGATGTGCCAAATCAGATTTTCTCTGACAGTGGCTGCAGAATAGTGTAGAAAAATAGAGGAAAGGAGAAAGAAAGAATTTTTTTTTTTTAAATTAAAACTTCAGTTCAGTTCAGTTCAGTCACTCAGTCATGTCCAACTCTTAGCAACCCCATGGACTACAGTGCGCCAGGCCTCCCTGTCCATCACCAAATCCTGGAGCTTGCTCAAACTCATGTCCAAACTCTAGTTGGTAATGCAATCCAACCGTCTCATCCTCTGCTGTCCTCTTCTCCTCCTGCCTTCAATCTTTCCCTGCATCAGGGTCTTTTCCAATGAGTCAGTTCTTTGCATTAGGTGGCCAAAGTATTGGAGTTTCAGCTTCAACATCAGTCCCTCCAGTGAACACCCAGGACTGATCTCCTTTAGGATGGACTGGTTGGATCTCCTTGCAGTCCAAGGGATTCTCAAGAGTCTTCTCCAACACCACAGTTCAAAAGCATCAATTCTTCAGCGCTCAGCTTTCTTTATAGTCCAACTCTCACATCCATACATGACTACTGAGAAAACCATAGCTTTGACTATCCAGACCTTTGTTGGTAAAGTAATGTCTCTGCTTTTTAATATGCTGTCTAGGTTTGTCATAGCTTTTTCTTCCTAAGTTTCTCATAGCTTTTTCTTCCAAGGGGCAAGCGTCTTTTAATTTCATGGCTGCAGTCACCATCTGCAGAGATTTTGGAGCCCAAGAAAATAAAGTCTGTCACTGTTTCCATTGTTTCCCCATATATTTGCTATGAATTGATGGGACTGGATGCTATGATCTTAGTTTCTTGAATGTTGAGCTTTAAGCCAGCCTTTTCACTCTCTTCTTTCACTTTCATCAAGAGGCTTTTCAGTTTCTCTTCCTTTCCTACCATAAGGGTGGTGTCATTTGCATATCTAAGGTTATTGATATTTCTCCCAGCAATCTTGATTCCAGCTTGTGCTTCATCCACATGCCAAGCTTACCACAGGCCAAGTAATGTATTCTTAAATATAAATAATAATATATTAATTATATGTATGAAAAGTGAAAGTGTTAGTTGCTCAGTCATGTCCGACGCTCTGCAACCCCACGGACTATAGCCTGCCAGGCTCCTTAGTTCATGGAATTCCCTAGGAAAGAATACTAGAGTATTCCATGGATTGAAAGCATTGTTAACATCTTTCATATTATATCTTTTGTAAATTTTTTTTCATGGTGTACAGTTGCTTTACAATATTAGTTTCTGCTGTAGAGCAAAGTGAATCTTACAAATACAAAGCCTTACATATACATATATCTCTGGGTATTTTTGTGGGTTTTTTTTTATTTCCTTCCCATTTAGGTCACCACAGAGCATTGGGCTAAACTCAACACCATTACTGTCTGTCCAGAAGACTAACAGAGAGATATTTCTTGAAATAATGAGTGAGCATTAGACTTGCAAAGTGCTGTAAAGGCCATTTAAACCATCTACTTCAGAGATGAAAATTTAAGAGCTATATATTTTGTTGGCTGTCCAAATTTACAGAATTAGCAGTAGAGTTGGTGCTAGAATCACACTGAGTTTAGAACGTAAGCAACAAATATAAGCCTTCATTCAGTTTGTTCATATTTACTAAGGTTCTTCTATTCTCAGATGTGTCAGACATCTAACAATATTCACATGAAAACAGTGCAAAACGTAAAATAGCCAAGAGTCTGAAGAAAAAAATAAACTGACAGGTGAAATTAAAGTTATAATGTCATAAAATTTTCATGAAATGTTGACTCCTTCTGTTGGGTTCTTGAAAAGCTCCAGGTGAGCAGAGAGAATGGAGCATCTTCTTATGTATGGAAAATGACATGGACAAATGAACCCCAATTTGAGTGAAAGTGGATCTATTTCCCAAATATTTGAGGTACATCTTGTTCCCCTTTCACCTTTCCTCATCTGCCCTACAAATATTCACCACATACTGATTCCTGTTCTTTCATGAAATATGGAAAAATGTTTTCGAACTTTGGCCTATTTCCTCCTCATAACAGTCAATTGCACAGATCATACAATGGCTGTGTGTCAAATTGGATCAACCATAAAGATCCTAAAGTGTGAAGTGTTAGTCACTCAGCTGTGTCTGACTCTGCAACCCCATGGACTGTAGCCTGCCAGGCTCCTTTGTCCATAGAATTCTCTTGGCAAGAATACTGGAGCGCGTTGCTATTTTCTTCTCCAGGGGATCTTCCTAACTCAGAGATCGAACCCGCATCTCCTCTTTCTCCTGCATTGGCAGGCTGATTCTTTACCGTCTGAGCCACCAGAGAAGACCCTAAAACCTTAGCTAATTCTTAGAACACAACAGATGTTCAAAAATGTCACTTTCCTTTCTCCTCCTCCTCACTTCCGTGTCATTTATCACTGCATTCTTTATTTTGTAGTTGTTTTGGCCAACATCTTCTTACCTTCTCACATTAGAAGCTTCTTTAGAATAGGAATCAAATCATGTTGATCATTGAGTCATTAGCCACTTTAAAAAAAAAAAATCAAACTCTCTGTGATTTCGGTGGCAATGTGAGTCCAAAATCCATAGGGCAAGCCACCAACGGATTCTCCAGTGTGAGCTGAAACTGTGGTCCATGGGTTGAATTTTTTATATTAATAAAAAACTGACTTTTAACTGACTTTCTAACTGACTGAATCAGGCACATAGAATATTAAGAGTAAAATTTACTTAAATTTTACTGGTTATGGATTGTAATCATGTCTATAAAATGCCTTCACAGCACACCTAGATTATTACTTGACTGAATAACCAAAGACGAGCCATGTTGACACATAAAATTGCCCATCAAAACAACCTTATCTTAATAGAGGACATCTTGATCACCCAATAAGAATAATTCATTCTCTGGATTCATTACTTGTGGCACTAGTGGTAAAGAAACCACTGCCAATGTAGGAGACTTAAGAGACTCAACAGACGGGTTTGATCCCTGGGTGGGGAAGATCCCCTGGACTAGGAAAGGGCAGCCCATTCCAGTATTCTTACCTGGAGAATCCCATGGACAGAGCAAACTTGTGGGCTACAGTCTGCAGGGTCGCAAAGAGTCGGGTATCACAGAAGCAAATTAGCACAGCATATATTGTTCAAAGTGTTTCAATGCATTATCTCACTGAGTGTAAAACAAATATTGCTGCTGCTATTTATTAAAGAGTATATAGAGGCTAATGACACCCATAGTGTTCAAATCCCACTATTGTTAATGGGGTCTGAGCCCATAACCCAGGTCCTTAAACTGTTCAGTAAAAAGATGCCACTTTGCTTCATACAGAGCAGCTTGCATCTGTGGAGTATCCTAAGTTGTTCTGACCCTCTTCTTTATGTCCAGAATAGAGTCCACATGTTGAGATAGTGAAGCTATATCACAGAAAGAGTCTGGATCAGTATCATCTGGAATTTCAATGAGCGAGAAGTTGTGTTGGCAAGAAATTATTTTGTTAAGCAACTGACTTTTGGAGGTTGATGGTTAGCAGAGCATAACTTAGTCTTTGTTAACTAATCAACTTCATTAACTTCTTAGGGAGTTGACTTAAGGATTTTACTGATAAAAGATGTGAAAATGTTGGAAAAAGCCAAACATTACTATGTTTTCAATCCTGCAGCTGTGTTTCCATTAAGACACTGCCATTGTAAACAAGCCAGGGCATCATGGCTGACTTCTCTCACTGGATATTATTTATTCCTCCAAGAAGTTTTACCAGCTGAGTACGTCAAATTGCTGTCTCAATCTTAGTTAGACAGAAATGGCAAGATCTCATAACAGAGAAGCACATTTGCAAAGGAATTCAGGTAATAAATTAAGCTTTTAAACATTTTTTTTTTGTCCTCTCTACCCCTCTGTCCAGCCCAGGATCAGACACATGATGACCATCAATGTATTTTTGTTTCTAAGATGTCAAACTCTTCTCAGTTCATGTCCTAAACACCATATTAAAATTAGCCATGCATACCATTGTGTCATAAACTGCATACAGAAGGCTTGAAACACTTAAAATTCTTTTCCAGCCAAGGTGGAAAGCTATAAAAAATAGATTTTTTAGCCAATGCTGCCCATATTCAACAAAGTAGTTTGTACATGTTCAGCTAGCAATGTTTATCGGGGTGATGTGTAGTGTCTTTAGGGCTTCCCAGGTGATTCAGTGGTAAAGGATCCACCTACCAATGCAGAAGCCACAGAAGACACAGGTTCAATCCCTGGGTCAGGAAGATTCCCTGGAGAAGGAAATGATAACCCACTCTAGTATTCTTTCCAGGAGAATCTCATGGACAGAGAAGCATGGTGGGCTAAAAACCATGGGGTCACAAAGAATTGGACATGACATGCACACTTGTAGTATCTTCAATGAGTACTTAGCCTCTCTAAGACTCAGAAGTGAAAAGACCTTGATGCTGGGAAAAACTAAGGGCAGGAGGAGAAGGAGGCAACTGAGGATAAGATGGTTGGATGGAATCACCAACTCAATGAACGTGAGTTTGAGTAAACTCTGGGAGATAGTGAGGACAGGGAAGCCTAGCGTGCTGTAGTTCTTGAGGTCCAAAAAGTCAGATACGACTTACCAAATGAACAACAACAAAGCTCAAAAGTATGGCATGATTTTCCGCATCCACCACTACAGAAAAGTATTCTGTCCAGAGTCCATGGATATCAAAATAATCCACATCAAGTCTATACAACTTTGAAGAGAACAAAATCAATCAAAAGCTTATGTTGAAAAGTGATGATTAATGATTAATGATGTTGAGCATCTTTTCATGTGCTTTTTGGCCATCTGTATGACTACTTCAGAGAAATGTCCATTGAAGTCTTCTGCTTCACATTCATGTAAGGAGCTTCTAAATGCACTGATGCCCAGATCCCAAACCTAACAGGTTCTGATTGAATTGCTCTTGGATGGAACCTGGGCTTCAGATCACTTTGTAAAAAGCTCTTCATCTGATTTTATCACATAACCAGGATGGAGAAAGATGCTCTGGCCTGCACTAGTGCTTCTCAGAAACTTTTATTTTCATGTGTATCACATGAGAACCTTGTGAAAATTAACATTCTGATTCAGTGGTCCTGGGGTGGGTCCTGAAACGTCTGCATTTTTGGTCCCTGGTGTGAGTGGCAGGATATAAACCACTGAGATGCTCTGCGTTGGGGAGAGAATGACTGACTGACTGTATCCTGCTCTGCTGCTCCAGGGGGATTTTCTACCTCATGGCTGAGGCCAGTGAGATACAGACCTCCATGAATTTTTTTTTTTTTTTTAAGTGGAACTTGACCTAGATGCTACTATGTTCTTGACATGGAGCTAGAGACAAAGCATGTGACCTTGTCTTATAAGCAGAAAGATCCATAATAGGTTAAGAAAGACTTGAACTACAGGGGAGCAGCGGAATCCCGTGACTGACAGGATTAGTACAGTTGGGAGAGGCTGAGTACAATTAGTGCCATTAAGGAACTTCCCAGTGAGAATCTGCCTGCAAATGGAGGAGACCCGGGTTCCATCCCTGGGTTGGGGAGATCCCCTGGAGAAGGGAATGGCAACCCACTTCAGTACTCTTGCCTGGAGAATTCCATGGACAGAGGAGCCTGGGGCCTGGCAGACTACAGTCCATGGGGTCGCAAGGATTCGGACGCAACTGAGCGACTAACACTTTGTAACTCAGAACTTTGTGACGTGGCTAAGGAAGCCAGGGGAAGTGCAGAAACCACGCGCTTCATATGACTGAGTGTGCATACACATATACAACCCACACTGAGCCTCAGTTCCTCCACTCCTTCCACCTGAGGCATGAACCAATGTTTCCAAGGGGTGTGCCAGGGGAAAAGTGTGGGGAGGTGATACAAACATCTCCTTCTAATCTAGCTCATTATAAACTGCTTGATGTTACACCTTGTCTTTGATAAAAAGATAATACCCAGGTTTCTCAACCTGTGAATCCCAAAGCTAACTTTCAGTATTGAAAAATCTAAAAAGATTCATAGAGGTGTCATTCTAATGTATAAATTATGCTATGATAAGGATTTATAAGATAAAATTAGCCTTTACTTTGTCTCCTGACATTTCGGTTTAGGTAAATCTACACTGGGGCTTCCCAGGTTGCACAATGGTAAAGAATCCACCTGCCAACGCAGGAGATGCAAGAGGCACAGTTTTGATCCCTGGGTTGGGAAGATCCCCTGGAAGAGGAAATGGCAACCAATCCCAGTATTCTTGCCTGGAAAATTCCTTGGACAGAGGAGCCTGGTGGGCTACAGTCCATGGGGTCACAAATGGTTGAACATGACTGAGCACGCACACACAATCCCCACTGAGTCTCAAGTTCTTTACTCCTTCTGCCTAAGGCACCAACCAACTTCTAACCAAATAGCAGACTCTTTGGGGGTTCCTGGGCATTGGAGTTTTGAAAAAACTCTCCTAGATGGCTATAATGTGAAACCATAGTTGAGAGTCATGGGACTTTAAGACTTTGGAAGTAGTGTTAAAACACTTATTTGACTACCGATTTAAGTGGTATGTCTCAGTTCAGGAAGAGTACCCTTCTTTGCCAATTTCAGTTCTTCGTTCTGACTGTGAGTGTAGAGGTCCTAGTATTTTGGACGCAGAGGTAATGGCAATGCTCCCTTCTCAGGGTACAAATGGTCCAAATAGTCTCTGACTTGGGCTGCCCCTCAATGTATTCCCATGTAAAAGGCATGTTTGGACATGACTTGGTTCATCAAATTCCATAGAGCATCAGTGAAATAGAAATCTCAAAAACACCATAGATCAAAAGGGACAATTCAAGGAGAGAAAAGAAAAGCAAAAACCACACAGTCACCTGAAGATGTCCTTACATAGTTCGTAATTTGGTAACCAAACTCGAACTTTATTCTCTGATGACATGGAACAGTAATGTCCTTGGGAGTGATGAGGGTGTTTTGATCTCATTGCAGTAGTTTAAATGTCCCATTAACACTCTGATTATAGATAGCTAGATATCGCTTCCAAGTATGTTCCCATTCAAAGTTACACCTTTAGTTCTGGGATAAAGTTTCATCCCTTCTAGAGGTATTTGAATTTTTCGTTTGCCATACAACTTCATTTCAAATTACTTACCCTAACTATAGCACTAGCCCTAAATCTGTTTCTTTATATATAAAGTTAGCAGTTGGCATATAGCATGCAAGTATTTTTTCACACTAAAGGAGCGGGATGGGGAGGTAGGAGGGAGGCTCAAGAAGGAAGGAAATATGTATACACATGGCTGATTCATGTTATTGTACAGCACAAAATAATACAATACTGTAAAACAATTATACTCCAATTAAAATATAAATTAAAAATATAAATCCAATCTTGTTATGTATGTTACAAATTTGCCTTTTGACCTTTACTATGAATTGCATAAATATGAACATATATTAAATTAATGTACTTATAGCATTAGTTGAGTAAAATGATGTTCAGTTAAATTCTGCATAAAGGATAGGAAGGAAATGAAATGTATCTTCTGGTAAAAAGTATTTTATGCTATACCAATTTTTCATGTTATCTGTGGAAAGAGAGGATGACATGTGTGTTGGGTTTCAAATGAAGGATTTGCACAGGAATGAGGAAAAGAAATGATGGGCCATGAACACTACCTTCTCGACCTTCTTTCTTGCCTTCCCCAATGAAACCAGCAGTTGCCAAGCTACGGGTTTGTTTGAATATATATATTTTTAAAGAATATTCAGTTCAGTTCAGTCACTCAGTCATGTCCAACATTTTTGCGACCCCATGGACTGCAGCACGCCAGGCCTCCCTGTCCATCATCAACTCCCGGAGTTTACTCAAACTCACATCCATTGAGTCAGTGATGCCATCCAACCATCTCATCCTCTGTCGTTCCCTTCTCCTCTCGCCTTCAATAGTTCCAAGCATCAGGGTCTTTTCAAATGAGTCAGCTCTTCACATCAGGTGGCCAAAGTATTGGAGTTTGAGCATCAACACCAGTCCTTCCAATGAACATTCAGGACTGATATCTTTTAGGATGGACTGGTTGGATCTCCTTGCCCAAGGGACTCTCAAGAGTCTTCTCCAACACCACAGTTCAAAAACATCAATTCTTCTGTGCTGAGCTTTCTTTATAGTCCAACTCTCACATCCATACCTGACTGCTGGAAAAACCATAGCCTTGACTAGATAGACATTTGCTGGCAAAGTAATGTCTCTGCTTTTTAGTATGCTGTCTAGGTTGGCCATAATTCTTCTTCCAAGGAGTAAGCGTCTTTTTATTTCATGACTGCAGTCACCATGTGCAGTGATTTTGGAGCCCCCCAAAATAATGTCTGCCACTGTTTCCACTGTTTCTCCATCTATTTGCCATGAAGTGATATTGATTGATAGCAAAAAAGAAAATAAAAGGATATTGGAAGGGAATAAAAACCTGAATTCCCCAAACAGTTCCCACAGTTCATTAACTTATAATCTGAAGTCTGTCTCTTGTATCTGGGAGGTAATCTTCCCCCCCAGGTCTCAGTTTCCTAAAATCTGAACAAACGAAGGTATCACACCCAGTTCTAGGATGGCACTGTTTGGGGAGGGGGAAGCCCTGAAACAGTTAACAGCCAGTCAGAGTTTGGGAAAATGCAAGGAGAAGCTGTCACCGCTGGCGCTTGGCCAGCAGCCCCTTTACTCAATTCCTCATCTCCCCGTCCATCTAGTCGTCACCCCTGCTAACCTACCCCAGATGGGTTACACACAGACCTGCCAAAGTGTCCTCTAGATGAAGTACCACCGAAAAGCCAATCTCTTCTTTTCCCCTAGAAATATCTGTTTTCAATCACCTTGCAAACTCAGGACAGCTTCCGGGGGTCTGGACTTGTTTGGAAATTTCACTTTACCGCTTGAGTGCCAGACCCAGGAGACACAGCTCTGACATCAATTAACAGCGCGACAAATTGGCAGCAGCCATTTCTGGAAATAGCTTCCGCACTGACAGTGAAGTATGATGGTTGAGAAACAGCCCCTCTAGTAACACTCTGTCATTCTCCCACATAGCTGACAGACCCTCCACCTTCCCCCAGACTTATCCAGCACACGCATGCATGCATGCCTTCTTACAAATAGGACCACACAGCTGGGCCTGCACACACAGGTGCTCATGCCCCTCTCGACACAGCGATTCCAACATACACCCCCTGAGGCTTTTATATCTGCTCACACATGCAGCCCTTCACAATCGCATGCACGCAGATGCAGGTACATCCGCAAATACACACACAGGATCAGTCACCTATGCACGTACACAAACCCAAGTGTGCCTTTCTGGCGGCTCAAAGGCTCTATACACACCTGCAAACCCAGGACTCACCAAGACAGGCACACAGGCTACAGAGAAACAATTTATCAGACGCTGTGTTACTTGAATACATGAACTTGCACAAATACAGGCACATAAATACCGATCCAATGCAAGAGCAAGTTTCTGAAGTACAGTTGGGAAAAGCAGCTGTTTTTGCTCTAAGCAAAGACTGTAAAATCCAGAATAAACAAAAGGATGCTCTTTGTACATCCTGGTTTTAATATATTTAGCTGTGAATGGCTTTATCTGCCATATTTCTCTCTCTCTTTCTTTTTGCCACTCAGGTTACTGGAGTGATGTTTACATAACAAGGTCTTAAAACATTTAATTAAATTAATATTTCTTTTATGTGAAAAGATACTGCCTTCAAAGGGCTGGTTTTTGTTGTTGTTTAGCACCATTTATTCAATGGAGAAACTCTTCATGGTTTTCAGTCTTGACATGTTTTGCCACAAATTGTGTCTATTTATGTTTTCTAGCACCTACCATCGCCTCTAAGAGTTTGCAGATCACTGGCTAGGAAAGAAGAAAGGCTGTTCTTCCAAGTCTCCATATTTTTTATGCCTTTCAGATGTTTGGGAAACTAAGCAGCTTTATTAATTAACACTTACTTTGGGGCATGTGAGCAGAATAGAGGGAAGAAGGAGCATGCTGATGCCCTCACCATAAGTGAGAACAGCTGGAGCTGGAGAACAGAAGCAGAGTAACAGTGCCTTTATTTATCAGAAGTCTCAGTTCTGGGATCTCGGTGGGCAATAATTTAGCAGACAATGGAGTGAGGTGCAGTAAATTGCAGAAGCCTGGGGCAGAACTCGGCTCCCTCCACTGGGCACCTGTGTGACTCAGGGCAAAGTGCTTTAAGCTCTGAGACTGAGGTGCCTTCAGGGTAAGAAGAGGATGATGATCCCTCACTGATTTTAGAAACAGAGAGGGATCAGTGTAGGATTTTTGGTATTCAAAAATCATGATGCATTTATCTCTCCTTCAGTTATTGTCTGCAATGTGACCTATGTTGTTGTTCAGTCACTAAGTTGTGTCCAGTTCTTTGTGGACCCCATGGACTGTAGCACACCAGGTTTCCCTGTCCTTCACTATCTCCCAGAGTTTGCTCAAATTCATGTCTACTGAGTGGGTGATGCCATCCAGCCATCTCATCATCTGTCATACCCTTCTTCTCTTGACCTCAGTCTCAGCATCCAAGTCTTTTCTAAAGAGTCGGCTCTTCGCATCAGGTGGCCAAGGTATTGGAGGTTCAGCTTTAACATCAGTCCTTCTAGTGAATATTCAGGGTTGATTTCCTCTAGGATTGACTGGTTTGGTTTCCTTGCTGTCCAAGGGACTCACAAGTGTCTTCTCTATTGCCACAATTCGAAAGCATCAGTTCTTTGGTGCTCAGATTTCTTTATGGTCCAACTCTCACATCCGTACATAGCTATTGGAAAAACCATTGCTTTGACCATATGGACCTTTGTTGACAAAGTAATGTCTCTGCGTTTTAATACACTGTCTAGGTTTGTCATAGCTTTTCTATAATCTGTACTAAATCTTAAACCAGTGATTCTTAACCTATAACAGAATTCATATGATTTCCCATCTCAAAAAAGGATCATCTTAGATTCTAAGTGTTTTCATTTCCCCCCTTGAGAAATTTTGTGGGTTCCTGAACCCAGTGCCAATGTGTGTGAAGGAGGCTTCCCCACATCCACAAGCAGTTCTCTGACACGAGCTGAGTGTCCTACAGTCCAACTCTATTCTGACACTATCTACCCAGAGACAGCATCAGATTCCACAAGACTGAAGTTCAGCCCTCCAAGACTTGCCATCTTCCACTTCAGATGATGGTTATCACCAACCATCCCCTCCTTGGACTTCAGACCCTAAGTTGTTATGTGTGCTCACTTGTGTCCAGATCTTTTCGACCTTATGGACTATAGCCTACCAGGCTCCTCTGTCCATGGAATTTTCCAGTCACAAATACTGGTGTGGGTTGCCATTTCCTATTCCAGTGGATTGAACCCACATCTTCCCAACCCAGGGACTGAACCCACATGTCTGGCATCTCTCGCATTGGCAGGCAGATTCTTTACCACTAGCACCATCTGGGAAGCCCTTTGTTACCTATACTTCTGACCTAATGGTTGTAAACCAGATGTTTCCACAACCTCCTTATCAGGTTTTATTAATTTACGAGAGTAGCTCACACAATTCAGAGAAGCACTTTATTTACTAAATCCTTGGTTGGTTTTAAGAGATACAGCTCAGGAGTGGTCAGATGGAAGGGACGCAAAGGGCAAGTTTTACAGGAAGGAGCACAAGCTCCCGTGCCCTCCCCAGGGTCTTCACTTTCCTCAAGTCCCCATGTGTTTACCAATTCAAAAGCTCTCTGAAACCCATTCTTTTGAGTTTTGTGGAGGCTCCATTACATGGACATTGTTGATCAACTCATTGACCGTTGGCAACTAATTTAACTTGCAACCCCTCACCTCTTCTCAGAGTTTGGCTGTGGTGAGACTGAAAGTTTCAATCCCTGTGGTCGGCTTCATGGGCAACCAACCTCCACATGTAGGTCCTTTACAAAAGTAACTCACTAACCTAAGAAGCATCTTCAAATTTTATCACTTAGGAAATTCCACTGAAAGTTGTATACCAGGAAATATGAAGGAAAACCAAATATATACAAGAAATAAGTATTTGATTATCTGCATGACCAAATTCTCCATTTTATCTCCTGTACCCAAGCGGGTGTCTGGCACCTAATAGATTCTCAGTAATATTTGTTGAAATGTCAGGTGGTGTCCTTAAATACTCCCATTTGGATCTTTTATCCCAAGCCAAAACCAAAACCAAAAAAAAAATAAGAAAGAAAGAACCACCATATTCTTCCAACGAAGAAGCATAATTGCAATGGACTGAAAGTGTTCCCCCCAAATTCATAGGTTGAAATCCTGGCCTCCAGTGAGATGGTATTAAGAGATGGGTACTTTGGAAGGTGATTAGGTCATGGAGGGTGGAGCCCTCATTAGTGAGATCAGTGCTCTTGTAAAAGACACCTCGGAGAACTCTCTCACCCTCCTCCTGCCATGTGAAGGGGCAGCAAGAACCAGGAAACACGACACCACATCTGTCACACAGAAAAGACACCAAATCTACCAGCACCTTGGGCTTGGACACGCCATCCACAGAACTGTAGAGAAATAAATGTTTGTTATTGAAGCCATGCAGTCTACAGCATTTTTTATAGCAGTATGAACTGATTAAGACCATAATCGAAAGCTAGGGCTATAATTTCCCAGTATTCTTTCCCTAGGGCCTGGAATGGAACATAAAAGAGGCTTAATAAATATGTGTTACATGAATCAATAAAGTAACAATAAGAATGTTTCGTAGGAACAACATCAAAAATATACCATTAAAGTGTCATCATTAAAATAACTCAATTCAACATTTCTTGCAGAGACGCACTTGTTCCTTTCTCATTCTTACTTATCTGCTTCTAGTGAGGTTCCTCTCACAAGACCCAGAATATACAAAATCTGACATACCACTCTCTGCTTGTTTGATACTACACTTTATCTGAGTTTCAACTATATTTTAATTTTCTAATTGCCACAGGTATCAGTCACTTGTAAATTCCCATCTCAAACTCATCCTCTTCATAACATTTATCTTTCAATATTCATTGAGCTGGACCACTCTACCAGAAAAGCCTGCCTGCAAATGCCTTAAATATGGATGGTCATCAACATTCACCCAGTGGACATCCTGAGTCCTCCACCCGTCTACACCTTGTTGGGTCTCCTTTTTCTCCTTCAGCATTATATGTTGTTGCAGGTTAAGTATCCACGGCTTCCCCCCTTTTCTTCTTCCTGCACAAATATATG
Source organism: Cervus elaphus (assembly GCF_910594005.1). NCBI lineage: Eukaryota > Metazoa > Chordata > Mammalia > Artiodactyla > Cervidae > Cervus > Cervus elaphus. Next base: position 9,527,184 of record NC_057820.1, on the reverse strand, counting down.
CATCAAACCTCTCTGAGAAGCAGTGTGATATAAAGTTCAAAGGACTCAAATTTATCTTTAAAAGATTTAAAAATACCTATGACCTTGAATAACAATAAATGGGAAAGAGCTGCCAAATGCACTGAAGGGCAAAGACACTTGTTGAAAAAGGCAAATCTATAAACCAAAGTTAGCAAAAATAGCTCCCAAAAGGATGTGTAATGAACAAAGGGCAAATCCAACACTCATTTTTTTTTAAACAACTAGAACAGGGTATGCAGACTAGCAGGTTTCCCTGGTGGCTCAGATGGTAAAGAATCTATCTACCTGCAATGCCAGAGACCCAGGTTTGACCCCTGGGTGGGAATTGAACCAAGGTCTCCCCCATTGCATGCAGATCCCCTGGAGAAGGAAACGGCTACCCATTCCAGTATTCTTGGGGCTTCTCTGGTGGTGGCTCAGATGGTGAAAATTCTGGGTCAGGAAAATCTCCTGAAAAAGAGAATGGCTACTCACTCCAGTATTCTTGCCTAGAGAATCCCCACGGAGAGAGGGGTCTGGTGGGGGGTTATGATCCATGGGTTTGCAAACAGCTGGACACGACCAAGCAACTAACACTTTCACTTGTTCATGAAGACCGGCATCCTTGACACCCCTTCCACAGGACTAAGATGTGGGCAAAACAAGGGGTTTCGGGAAATACTGAAGCAGCTTCTTAGAAAAGGAAGAATATTGACCTGGGAGCAATCTGGCTAGATTAGACCTCTGATTTCTGGAAAGAGGCAAAGACACACACATGGGAAAACTCAATGCCTAAACTCATTCTCTAATACAACACAAGTTCTCCTGAAAATAGCTGTCCTGTGAGAACCCACCCGACTCAAAGATGAGAAACCATTAAGAAGGAAGCAGCACAGGATCTGCACAAAGATACTATAAGAAATAAGAATAAAATGAACAGCAAAACGCGAAAGATGACTAAGCCTCATGAGAAAAAATATTGCCACAGAGCAGATGTAATATATGAGCAAACACACGGTCATAAATAAAATTTTAAAAATACCTTTAAGAAAGTGCACTAGTAAAATATACCAAGTTAACCAAAAGAGATGAAGCATGAACTGGCAGAATTGGGAAATAAGTGAAAAGGGAAAGGGAAAACATGATCACAAAACACGTCTGTATTAGAAGGAGCACAAAGGAAAATAGAATTTGCTCAAAGCTTAGTAAGGCCATGAAAGACGGGTAAAAATGTAAGAGAAAAATGAACAGAGGGTTTTAAAAGTTTGTTGATGGCAGATATAAAGCAAAGGAAAGGAAAGATGACCTCTCACACAAATACTATGAAAGGTAACTTCAGAGCCTAATAAATATGCTTTTGCTAAAAATGGAACTACCACATAACCCAGTAATTCCCCATTCCTGGGAATATACTTGAAGAAAACTAAAGTTTAAAAAGATATATGCACCCCTATGTTCATTGCAGCACTATTTACAATAGCCAGGCATTGAAGCAACCTAAATGTCCATAACAGAGTAGATAAAGATGGTGTAGTACATGTATACAATGGAACATTACTCATCCATATAAAGGGACAAAATAGCACCATTTGCAGAGTCGTGGATGGACCCAAAGACTGCCATACAGAGCAAAGCAAGTGAGAAAGAGAAAAACAAGCATCATATAATACCATTTATATATGGAATCTAGAAAAATAGTACAGATAAATTTATCTGCAAAGCAGAAATAGAGAACAAACTTATGGTTACCAAGAAGGGGAGGGAGAGTGGGATGAACTGGGAGATTGGGATTGACATATAAACACTAGAGTGTATCAAATCCTTTCCTGGTGGCTCAGACGATAAAGAATCCGCCTGCAAAGTGGGAGACTTAGATTCGACCCCTGCATCAGGAAGATCCCCTGGAGAAGGGAACGGTAAACCTCTCCAGTGTTCTCGCTTGGAAATTCCATGGACAGAGGAGCCTGGTGGGCTACAGTTCATGGGGTCACAAAGAGTTGGACACGACTGAGCGACTCTACATTCTTTTCATGTATATGCTATTCATTCTTTTCATTATACATTCTTTTCATGTATAAAATAGATAAGTCATCAGAACGTACTGTATACCACAGGGAACCCTACTCAATATGCTGAGGTGACCAAAATGGGGCGGAAATCTAAAACGAAGTGGGGCGTGTGTAAGCATAGCTGATTCAAGGGCTTCTTTAGTGGCTCAGTGGTAAAGAATCCGCCTACCAATGCAGGAGATATGAGTTTGATCCTTGGGTCAGGATGAGCTCTTGGAGAAGGCTATGGCAACCCAATCTGATATTCTTGTCCAGAAAATCCTATGGACAGAGGAGCTTGGCAGGCTACAGTCCATGGGGTCCTGAAAGATTGGGCATGACTTAGTGATTAAACAAGAACAACAGCATGGCTGGTTCACTTTTCTGGGCAGCAGAAATGGACACAGCATTGTGAAGCAGCTATACACCGATATAAATGAAAAAGAAAAGAAAATTGAATACATAGGTAGTTAAAGCTATGGTTTAGTACATCTTTTCAGATGTAAAAGAAGACCTAATTATATATGTTGAAAGGGTAGCCTATAACCCAAGACTTTTTGAAAAAGGAGAAGTTAAAGTTACTGGTCTTCTAAGATAAAGAAAGAACACTTTGGGCATCTAGGTGTATGATTAGATTATCTCCGTGAGAAACTAATTGGGCTAGATTTAAAATGATTCACAACAATATTTACTGTTAAAAGGCTGAAGAGCATGTGTTTCCAAGATCCTCAAGGAAACGCGAATTTTAGCCAGAGGAAATTTTGGTCTATTTATAAATTCAGCATTCATTCATTCCTTCTGAAATACTTATTGAGCACCTAGTATTGTCAAGCATTCTAGGTGCAGGGGATACAATGTCAGCAATAATAATAACAACTAACAAACAAAAACTGACTCATAGAGCTTGCATTCTAATTGGAGGTAAAAAAAAAATAGAGCAATGAATGAAATAAAGTCATATATAAGTGTAATGGGAGGAGGTGAAACTTATAGTTACTAGGAGGTAAAGGAGGGGAGGGATAAATTGGAAGATTGGGATTGGTGTATCCATACTACTATATATAAAACAGATAACTAAAACGGGCCTACTGTATAGCCCAGGGAATTCTACTCAATACTCTGAAATGGCCTAAATGGGATAAGAATCTACAAAGAGAGCAAATATATGTACATGTGTAACTGGTCTACTGTGTTGGACAGCTGATACTAACAGAATATTGTAAATCAACTATCCTTTAATTTTTTTTTAAAAACTGAGTTATAACGGCTGAGTAATATTCCATGGTGTATATGTATTTGAACCAGTTCTAATGAGATGGATGAAACTGGAGCCCATTATACAGAGTGAAGTAAGCCAGAAAGATAAAGAACATTACAGCATACTAACACATATATATGGAATTTAGAAAGATGGTAACGACAACCCTATATGCAAAACAGAAAAAGAGACCCAGAAGTACAGAACAGATTTTTGAACTCTATGGGAGAAGGTGAGGGTGGGATGTTTCGAAAGAACAGCATGTATATTATCTATGGTGAAACAGATCACCAGCCCAGGTGGGATGCAAGAGACAAGTGCTCGGGCCTGGTGCACTGGGAAGACCCAGAGGAATCGGGTGGAGAGGGAGGTGGGAGGGGGGATCGGGATGGGGAATACGTGTAAATCTATGGCTGATTCATATCAATGTATGACAAAACCCACTGAAAAAAATAAATAAATAAATAAATGGGAAAAAAAACTGAGTTATATAAAAGAAGCATTCAAAGGAAACAAAGACTGACGAAAGCGTTGCTATTTTAGACAGGATGCCCAGGAAAGTGTTAATGAGATGTGACATGAATAAAAATAAGAAGGAGTACAGGAGCATGCCTTGCATATATCCAAGGAAAGAACATTCTAAAAAAAGAGAATAGATAGTGCTAAAACCCTGAAGCATGACTGAAATGTTTGGGAAACAAGAAGGTCAGTGTGGCTGGAACAGAGCGAGTCTGAGGCAATAGGAAGATGAGATCACGAAGTTAATGTGGAAAAGCTATTTTTAAATTAGTTATTTTAAGGATTTGAGATTTTACTCTGAAATGGGACATCATCGGAGGGTTTTAAGATGAGTGACATGATCTCTTACATATTTTAAATCACTTGCTCTGTCTTCTGCATTATACAATGACTGAAGACAGCAGACAAACAGGGAGTCTATTTAGAAATATATTAAATAGTGTGAGTTAAAGCTGATGGTAGTTTGAACCTAAGTGGGTTTAAGTGAGAAGCCAAAGGACTCCTTTATGAAGTGAATGTAGGATTCAAAAATAAGAGAGAAGCTCTAATTCATTACTGGTGGAATTTGAAATGGCAAGCTACTTTTGAGGACTCGGCACTTTCTTACAAAGCTAAACATTCTCTTACCATAAGATGTGAAGATGCAGCAATTATACTTTCTTAAAGGTATTAAAAAGTCATGTCTATACAAAAATTGGCAGACGTATGCTTAGGAGAGTTTTATTTATAATTGCCAAAACTTGGAAGCAATTGAGATATCCTTAAGTAGGCAAATGAATAAATAAATTGTGGTACCTACAGACAATGGACTGTTAGAGCCAAAAACCGATGAGCTTCCAAACATGAAAATACTTGGAGAACCCTAAAATGCATATTACAAAGTGAAGACAGTCAATCTGAACAGGCTAAATACTGAATGATTTCAACTGTATGACATTCTGGAAAAGGCAAAACTATTGAACAGTAAAAAAATAAAATAAAATCAGTGATTTGCAAGGATTAAGGGAGAGTGAGGGATGAATAGGCAGAGCATAGAGGATTTTAGGGCAGAAGAACTATTCTGAATGATGCTATGGTGGTGGATACATGGCAATATACATTTTCCCAAACTCACTGAATGTACAGCACCAACAGTGAACCTTAATGTAAACTACAGGCTTTAAGTAACAATGACATGTCAGGGTAGGTTCATCAGTTATAACACATACATCACTCTGACAGGGGATGATGATGATACTGGGGGAGGCTTTGAATGCCTAGAGGCAGGGGCATCTTTGTACATTCTGCCCAATTATGCTGTGAGTCTAAAACTGGTCCAAAAAATAAAGTCCATATAGAAAGTAAATAAAACGAGTAAAAAAACAACTCCAGGTCTGTTGAAAATCCAATGTTTCCTTTTTGTTCTAAACCACTGGAGGAAAAATGAAATTATCATTTACTGGAAAAATGCTGAAAGGAATTGTTTTGAGATTTGGTAGGGGGAAGGTAAGCAGCCCGCTTTGAAAACTGTAAGACTGGCATGCCAGGTAGGGAAGCTGAATAAGTGGTTTGATTTATGATAAAATATTTGGAGCACACAAGAAATCACATATTGTGAACAAGACATTTAAGTATTACAAGACAAACTTTAGCAAAACTTAAGATAAATAGAAGATCACTGGGAAAGGAACCCACAGTGGACTTTGAACTCATGCATCTATAGGGCTAAGATTAAGAATACTGTAATACTAAATATTTAATGAAAAGAATAAAGATGTTATAAACCTAGAAAGAGAAAAATGGCAAATAGCAAAGGAAAAAAGTGTTTAAGAATATTAATGTCCTTGTATCTTGCAACCAAGCTCTCAAAATTATATAATTTAAAACGGGTAGATCGAGTTACAAGGATGCAGATACATTGAAATTTGTAAAGTTAAATGGTAGAGTAATAAGAAAAAAATCATTTTATTTTTAAGAAAAAATAATTACGGCAGACACTTTAGCATCATACCTGCTTCCTTTCACTCTTACTACTTCAATGCATGTCAGCACAAACTAGAACTGCCAGCCTGTTGCTGTTTTTTTTTTTTCAACTTCTGTGCTTGGTTTTTTGTTTTTTTTTTTAACTTCTGTTGCTTTGTTTTTTGTTTTGCTTTTGCTTGAGGGCTTGGCTTTCTGCTGCAAAAAACCATTTCACCCACCTAAGTAGCATCAAGAAGTGCCATGAAATTAATGCCCCTTCAGATCGGCCCTCAGCCCATACTCTTCCCATCAGTTGAATAACTCTGATATACAGACACATATTCTACCCTTGCTGCCCGCATTTTCTCAGTCACTCACAGCAACAGTAGGCCCTTTTTACTGTCTGTCTTCCCTTCCCATCTATTTCCCTACCCTTTGTCTGAGAGAAACCTTGCATCTGGGCCTGATTCTGATGGAGAACAAGCCAAACAGTTGGTATGAGAAGTGGTCGTAGGAAGAAGATACTCATCATGGATTCTGAAAACTAGAAGACAGTAGCGATGTTATTTTTGGAGTAATAGGTGCCTGGTGTACATTAGCTATCATGGGTCTCACAATGTCACTCACCTGTCATGCATGAGAATGTGATAAAAACCAAGGGGGAGGCCCCAACGAATGCACCATTTTATCAATTGAGAGGTAACAGACAAGAAGAATTGTATAGCTGGTTATTGTTCAGTGCAGTTGAAACACTGACGGAAGAAATGACATCAGCTCACATCAGCTGATCACCAAAAGAGGGCATGACTGAAAAGCCCTCTTTTCAGTCAAATGTATTTGTTGAAATGTCAGAACCTCCTCAAGGTCACCTGCTTTCCCTTTTAGTCAATGGTTTATTCTCTGGATATTCCAGAACATCATGCTGATCCATTATATTTTGAAGTCATGGTGAATAGACCTGGAGAGCAGGAAGTGTCGAGGGCACTGTGCTCTGGTTGGGTATATGCAGACTAGAGGATGTGTGATAGTGTGTGATAAATCCTGTCATGAATGATTTATGCATCCACTACACCGGTAAAATTTGTCCATTGGTCTGAGGAATGCTAGAACATCATTTTAAAGGAAAAAAGAACAAGTGGTTATACACTTCCCACCATTAAAGGAGAAACAAATACTTGATATGCTCTTCAGATTTTGAAGTCAGGATACCACACTTGGGAATCCTGATGTGGCTTACGTATTGGGTGACTCAGAAAGCTGTCAACTTGTGATACAAAAGTCTTTCCAAGGGGCCTATATGACCTGGCAAGTACAAGCATCTGTGTTAGATATAAACACTGTGTGAAGTCTCTGGCAAACCTTAATAGAATCAGAGCACAAATCTCTAAGGTTAGGAAACAAAGGCATACTTCCTGCAACACAGAACTTTACTGTTTTAAAAGCAACGCCTGACGTGCTGTTGGGCCCTGGTAAAACTGGGAGCATGATTACAGGACAGCAAGTGATTATGCAAAACTGGGAAGGCTACTGTTGTCAGCCTGACTAGGTCACATAGGCAGGTGGGAACAGCAGTAATACACTGTGATCCATTTATGTCCATAGGACAGAGTTCGCTTATATAAACAGGTGGCCTAAATGTCTATGACACCCATTTTTGTCATAATTACCGCTTCCTCTCAGCTCACTTCAATGGCCTTGTGGGGGTCATCAGAGAGGAGAATATCTTTGTTATTGAATGAGCTATCTGGATATGTACATATGAGCTCAGAATGAACCTCTGTTACACTATGTGCATGCATGCTTAGTCGCTTCAGCCGTGTCTGACTCTTTGCGACGCTATGGACTGTAGCCCACCAGACTCCTCTGTCCATGGGATTCTCCAGGCAAGAATACTGCAGTGGGTTGTCATGCCTTCCTCCACAGGATCTTCCCAACCCAGAGACCGAACCCATGTCTCCTGTGCCTCCTGCATTGTAAGCAGATTCTTTGCTACTAAGCTACCAGGGAAGCCCCCCGTTACACTATAGCTTCATTCAAAAGTGGTTTTGCAAGATATTAGAGTAAAATCCTCCTACTCGGCAGAGTCATAAGCATTAAACCTCTATTTATCAACTTGATGCATAGAGAGAACTGGTCTGAGTGAAGAATATATATGGGTTTATAGACAGTGATAAATGCCTTGGTTTTTTTTCTTTTTTGGCCAGGGAACTTAAAGGAGGAAGATTAAAAGATGGAAGAAAAAAAATTTAGAGCAAGAGGCACATATATGGTCCTTCAAGGTTGTATGCAAAGTGTGCAGATCTTTATCCTCTCCAACCTGGGGAGTCACTGAATAACCAAGGAGACGGCTGACCTTTTCCAGCGAGGATCAGCCAACCTCTCTTCTCAGCTACCCCATGCTATGGTGGCATGAGGGGAGAGAGTGTGTGATTTCACACCTGATTTAGTTACTGTGGCTCCTAAGTGTCCAACCCTTCAGCAGCAGAGACAAACACTGGACATATGATATGATATGATATGATGCTGCTGTTAAGTCACTTCAGTTGTGTCCAACTCTCTGCGACCCAATAAACGGCAGCCCCCCATGCTCCCCCATCCCTGGGATTCTCCAGGCAAGAACACTGGAGTGGGTTGCCATTTCCTTCTCCAATGCATGAAAGTAAAAAGGGAAAGTGAAGTCACTCAGTTGTGTCTGACTCCTAGCGACCCCATGGACTGCAGCCTACCAGATTCCTTCATCCATGGGATTTTCCAGGCAAGAGTACTGGAGTGGGTTGCCATATCTTTTCTTAAAGATAAACTAGCCACTTGACAGCAAGTTGACTTCACTGGACACTTTCTGCCTGTAGGGAGTCTATTTCATAACTGCTGGGATTGACGATTACTCTAGGAATGGATTTGTACTCCTTTGTTCTGAGTGCTTTGGCCAGAACCACTATATGATATGTCCCTAGGTTATTACTGTGGGATTTTGCACAATACTATCTCAGATCAAGGTTTCCCAGATGGTGCTATTGGTAAAGAATTTTTGTCTGCCAATGCAGGAGACACAGGAGACATAGGTTCAGTCTCTGCATCAGGAAGATCCCCTGGAGTAGGAAATAGTAATCCACTGAAGTATTCTTGCCTGGAAAATTTTACAAGCAGAAGATTCTAGTAGGCTACAGTCCATGGACTGTAAAGAGTCAAACATGACTGAGTGACTGAACGTATTTCAGACCAAGGGATTGACTTAAAGCAACAAGGAAGAGTGACACTTGGCATGTGACCACAGGGTCCACCAGTTCTTTCATATACTCTATCACCTGCATCCTGCCATCCATGAGGAACACTAGGATAGATTCTTCAAGATACAGTTAAGATGCCAGATCAGGTATGTTACCTTACGGATCTGAAAAGTATTGATGCCCTTCAATATTTGATGTATATTTAACCAATAGCTATAACCTGATGCTGATGCTGTGGCAGGTAAATTAGGTTCAGAATCCAAGAAGTAGGAAGTGGGGGTGACCCCCCTCATCATCGCTCCCTGTGATCCTCTTGGGGAATGTGTGCTTTCTGTACCTAACTGTTCCCATCTTTAGGTTTTGCTGGACTCTAGAGATCCAGTCAAATGGGCAGTAGAATGATCTTTCCAGAGATACAGTGAGAATTCCACTATGTCTCCCATCATATGACTCTTCATGCAAGTAGTATAACAGGCTAAGAAAACAATGACTATAATTGGTAACATCAATTGACCTCAATAATCACAAGAAGGTAATGTTGCTATTATAAGGATCTGTAAGCATGAAACTCAAGGGATTTCTAGGGGTACCTCTTGATGCCTCCAAGTTCTGTCTTATAATCACAGTAAAGAAGCAGTTGTAGCAACCACAACCTAATCAGGTCATCAAAACCAATGAGGAGCAGAAATGGTGGTAGAGGCAAAAGGTGATGGACATCAATCAAGTCTCTAGGACCAGCTCTTAGCAGTTGGGACTACGGCTTGTTTTATCAAGACTTCCTTTGTAAGACTTCCTTTTTTTAGACATTGGGATAGGCCACCATCTCAGATAACCACTGATGGGAATTTGACATGGGACATGAGTGAATCTGTGCAGTGCAAGGGATGGGCTATAGAATGTCTATGGGTGTCTTGTCTATATCTCCAAGTCATTTCAATCTTAGGGGAGAAAATTTCAACTTTGAGTACCTGTATTTCTTTGTCCTAGAAAGTTACTGGTGTCACTTCTGCTGTGAGAAAAGTCAGAAGTACAAGGAAATTGACATCTCTGGGAGCAGCCCTCAAAAAGTTACCAGTGTGGATTGGCTTACAATCACCAGAGTCCCCTCACCTTCAGATGAGATGATGCTGAGAGTGTTTTGCACTGGTCCTAAAATATTCCCAGCAAGACTTCACTCCAGGCTCCCATGGTGGGAGCTGGCTGGATAACACCTCCTCAGTGCCTTTTTCCTTCCTCACTTTCCTATCACCTTCCAAATAAATGACTTTACACTTGAAATCTTTGTCTCAAGATCTGCTTCTGGGAGAAACTAAATGAAGACACTAGTGTTGTAATCTTATAATTGCTCATCCCGAAGTTTCAGTAGTTGCTATATAAACGAGTGGAATAGCAAGAATTTATACAAAATTATAGTTATAAAAGTAACACTAAGAAGAGCAATTAATGGAACATAATTCTAAATTACCAGGGGATACACACATAACCAAAAAACACTTCATGTAGTAAAGGATTTTAAAAATGAGCAGTGAAACCAGAAAATGACACATAAAATATGAGATAAAATCAAGACCAAACATATATTTCATAACAAGAAATGAAAATAAAATTGCCCATTTAAATACAAAGAATATAATATAGTATTACAAAGGAAAAAGATAGGACTATAAGTTGACTCAGAGAGGCTGAAAAATAAAACGCTGAGCAATGTTATAGTGAGAAAAAGAGATAAAAATGTGGACCAATCTAAATATCATTCAAAAATGAGCTAAAAAAGAAATACAGAGGAGTCATTTATAAATAAAGCTTATAGTTTTACTACAGATCAAGAAATTTTAAATGTTTATTAATAAATAGTTTAGAATATATCTTCAAGATTACCGTAGGAAAACTATAGTAAATGACAAGAAAGTAAATAGAAACATATTGTTCATTTAATTTACTTTCTTCAGTGTTTGACATAGAAACATGTAAGGAACAGCATACAAAACTTGACAGCTATGTAGTTATTTTCACTTGATCTTAGCCAAAAGGCCAAGAAGTGATGTATGTAGTTAATCCACAAAAGGGTAGACTATCCCTTCCTTTTTCAAGTTTATAGTACAAAGTTAAATGCATAAGATTCCTTTCCATGAAAAGAAAATACATTCTATACATAAGTAAAAATGAAAAATATCTAGGAGTTAGGAACTTAAATGATCTTAAAAAGATAAAAACTAAAGATTATTTTCATAAATATTTTTTGAAAATACATGTTTAGTAATGATGAAAGTTATAAACATTTTAAAATGACAATATACATAATATAAAACATGCTGCAAGGCAAAAATGCAAGCAGAACTTGGATAAAAAGTTTATAGCACATATTACAAGCAAAGGCCTGTTTTCTTAGTGTACAGTTAATAAAAGTTCCTAAGAAAATCCAAACACTTCATGAGAATAATTATCAAAACATAATTTCACAGAAGAGCAAACATAGTTTAAAAAAATAAATAAAAAATAGAGCTACAATGATATATCATTTTTCATCTTTCAGATTTCTAAGGAAAAACACTTAATAACACAGTATAATGGCAATGAGTTGAACACATTCCCATTGTTGCTGTTTATAGTATAAACTGCTACGATCTCCACTGGAGGGCAAAATGACAGTTATCAAATACCCATACTTTCTGACCCAGAAATTAATTTTCAAGCAGTTGTTCTATATATAGTCACATAATTACAAAATTTTAAATATGAGGTGCATTTCAACTTTTTTTTTCCTCTAAGAAATAGATTAGAAGATCTACCTAAAGAAAGTTGTTAAATATATTATACTACACTTATGGAATGGAATACTCTTCCTTACAATGAATGAGAAATTCCTATTAAAGTTCATAATAAGAAATTTCCAGTTATTATTAAATGAAGAAAACATGAGTAGCAGATAAGGACAAAATACTCTACCATTTAAAATTAATGTTTATTCATCCAATCATTCAAAAATATGTATTGACATATACTTCATTTTAGGCTCTGGGTGCTGTACTTAGATGCTCAGTCTTGTCTGATTCTCTGTGGCCCCCTGGACTAGCCTGCCAGGCTTATCTGTCCATGGAATTCTCCAGGCAAGAATACCGTAGCAGATTGCATTTACAACTCCCGGGCATCTTCCTGACCCAAGGATTGAACCCATGTCTCTTGTGTCTCCTGCATTGCAGATGGATTCTTTACCACTGTGCCACTAGTAAATAAGACTGAGTTCTGAGTTCTTATTCTAGGTTTAGGGATTTTAACAGATGGTGGAAGGAAAGTAACAGATTGATGACATTATTAAGCTCAAACAAGGGTAAGTGTTCTAAAGAATAATAACGAAGATAAAAAGGAAATCACAGACATAGGATTAGAGAATGCTATTTTTTTCCCCTTCTCAGGCCATTATTTTATTATAACTGTTATTAATGTATGGCTCATTTACAATATTATATTCATTTGGGCACACAATATAGGGATTCAATTTTTATAGATTATGCTCCATTTAAAGTTATAATATAATGGCCATCAGCCCCTGTGCTGTAAAATGTATCCTTGGTGCTTATTTATTTTATACATAGTAGTTCGTGTCTCAATCCCATACGCCTTTTCTGCACCCCACTTTCCTCTGGCAAGTATTAGTTTGTTCTCTATAACTGAGTCTGTTTCTGTTTTGTTACCTACACTTCTCTGGGTGCTGTTTTAAGTACGGATGATTAGTGATGTCTATTCTGAAGAGCTAACACTTCAGTAGGTTTTTTTTTTGGAAAGGTGGAGGAGTTGACCTGGTGAGTAACTGAAGTGGTACCTAAAAATAGAGACAATGAAAAACAGGTATGAACTTCCATGCAACACCACTTACAAATGAAATGACTTGTCCTAAGTGCGACCTGTCTTGAGACTTCCCTGGTCGTCCAGTGGTTAGGACTTCACTTTCTAAAGAAAGGGGAGTGAGTTTGATCTCTGGTCAGGGGGGTAAAATCCCACATGCCTCATGGCCAAGAACCAAATCATAAAACATAAGCAGTATTGTAACAATAGCAAAAATAAACACTTTAAAAAAGGTCCACATGAAAATTCTAATAAGTAAAAGTAAGACGTTTGATGTGTTTACATGTCACTATGTATTCCTCCGCCCTTTTCTGGTGGCTCAGACGGTAAAGAATTCCTGCAATGCGGGAGACCTGGGTTCGATCCCTGAGTTGGGAAGATCCTCTGGAGAAGGAAATGGCAACCCACTCTAGCATTCTTGCGTGGAAAATCCCATGGGACAGAGGAGCCTGGCCGGTTTCAGTCCATGGGGTCACAAGACTTGAACACAACCTTGCAACTAAAGCATCACCACCAATATGCTTTTATTAACAAGCTTTACTTTTCTCTTCAACATCTTACCTCTTTTCCCTGTGGTTCCCACTCTGAACTGTCATGAACTCATAAGCTAAGGCTAAGAGTGATCCACAGTCTTCTTTCCCTAGTTATGTCATTTTGCATCATTTCTTCTTTAAGAAACACTATTAAGTAGAATTTACCCCTCATTGGCTTTCTTAATAAAACCCCAAATTCCCATGAAACCCACTATCCTCAGCTATTTACCTAAACGATTATGATCTCCTCCACCTTCTTAACACTAATGCAGAGAAGATATGAATTCCACCTTAATTGGCCTTTTGCCCTAATTAAAATTTCTAGAGTTTCTTCTTAAGTGCTATTCAAGCACTCTTTCCTCAATACTTCTAATGTTGAACTCTGTTTTTTTAATTTGTTTTCATTTGTTTGTTTTCTCATCAGTATCATGTTGGATTGAAAGAATCTTGAAACCTGGATGCAGAATTGAAAATCAAGGGCATTTTCTCCTTTGCTGGTTAAACCCTCCTTCTCTGAACCTGGATATGCTCCTTCACTAAGGGAAAGTTGCTTCACAAGAGGATCAGAATTATAATTATAAAACTATCATCCAATGGCAGACTCTTCAAAAGTTAGGTTTTCTTCTCTTTTATTCTGCTGTTTTCCCCCACAGGAGAATAAAGAAAGAGTGTGGTCCCAAGACAAACTTGATTTCATGCATTAGTTTTAGATGTTTGGGTATTTACTCATTCACTGAAAAATAAGTCTCATTATTTTCATCCATGTAAGTTCAGTGATGTTATTACCTACTGGCTCAATTATCATTCTCACATAAAATCTGACTTGAACTTTGTTGCTGTTCAGTCATTCAGTCATGTTCGACTCTTTGTGACCCCATGGACTGCAGCACACCAGGCTTCCTTGTCCTTCACATCAGCCGGAGCTTGCTCAAACTCATGTCCATTGAGTTTGTGATGCCATCCAACCATCTCATCCTCTGTCATCACCTTCTTCTCCTGCTTTCAATCTTTCCCAGCATCAGGGTCTTTTCCAAAGAGTTGGCTCTTCGCATCAGGTGGCCAAAGTATTGGAGAGCCAGCTTTAGCATCAGTCCCTCCAATGAGTATTTTGGATTGATTTCATTTAGGGTTATCAGGTTTGATCCCCTTGCAATCCAAGGGACTCTCAAGAGTCTTCTCCAACACCACAGTTCAAAAGCATCAATTCTTCAACTCTCAGCCTTCTTTATGGTCCAACTCTCACATCCATACATGACTATTGGAAAAACCATAGCTTTGACTACATGGATTTTTGTCAGTGAAGTAATGTCTCTGTTTTTTAATATGCTGTCTAAGTCTGTCATAGCTTTTCTTCCAGGAAGCCAGCTCCTTTTAATTTCATGACTGCAGTTACCATCTGCAGTGATTTTGGAGCCCAATAAAATAAAATCTGTCATTGTTTCCCCATCTATTTGCCATGAAATGATGGGACTGGATGCCATAATCTTAGTTTTTTGAATGCTGAGTTTTAAGCCAAATTTTTCACTCTCTTCTGTCACCTTCAGCAAGAGGTTCTTTGGCTCCTCTTTGCTTTTTGCCATAAGGGTGGTGTCATCTGTACATCTGAGAGTATTGGTATTTCTCCCGGCAATCCTGACTCCAGCTTGTGCTTCACTCAGCCCGGCATTTCACATGATTTACTCTGCAAATAAGTTAAATAAGTAGAGTAACAATATGTAGCCTTAATGTACTCATTTCCCAATTTTGAACCAGTTCCATGATTTCATGTCTGGTTCTAACTGTTGCTTCTTGACCTGCATACAGATTTCTCAGGAGGCAGGTTCCCATCTCTTTAAGAATTTTCCAGGTGGTGAGATCCACATGGTGAAAGGCTTTAGCGTAGTTAGTGAAGCAGATGTAGATTTTTTTTCTGGAATTTTCTTGCTTTTTCTATGGATGTTGGCAATTTGATCTCTGGTTCCTCTGCCTTTTCTAAATCCAGCTTGAATATCTGGACATTCTCAGTTCAAGTACTGTTGAAGCAACTGGTCTATGCAAGAAACGGGAATTTATTAGCTTAATAAATGAAATGGTCAGTTAGAGGAGCCTGCAAGCATGGCTAGATTCAAGTTTTAATGAAAAGAAGGCTCAGTCTTTCTTCACCTCCTGGGTCTATGGCAGATCCACTTGGTGGCCTTAGCTGCAGGCTCTATGCAGACAAGCATAACTAGCTGCTACTGCTGCTAAGTTGCTTCAGTTGTGTCCGACTCTGTGCAGCCCCATAGACGGCAGCCCACCAGGCTCCCCCCGTCCTTGGGATTCTCCAGGCAAGAACACTGGAGTGGGTTGCCGTTTCCTTCTCCAATGCATGAAAGTGAAAAGTGAAAGTGAAGTCCTTCAGTCATGTCTGACTCTTAGCGACCCCATGGACTGCAGCCTACCAGGCTCCTCCGGCCATGGGATTTTCCAGGAAACAGTACCAGAGTGGGTTGCCATTGCCTTCTCCGAAGCATAACTAGATGTCACCACAAAGTCTCAAAGCCAGCAGTAAGAGTGCATTTCCCCTTCAGTTGCTAAGCCGAAAATGAGAACTTAACTCTCATTAGTTTGTTTTCCAGTCATTGGAGGGGAGAAGCGCAATATATTGATTAGTTTAACCACTGAGCTCCAGACCTCCTGGTAATTATGATCCCGTGTGCATCTCCACCCACAAAAGACAAAAGAGAACCAAGGAGTTTCAAACATAAATCTAGTTTCAAGTGTAAATCTAGATAAGACTATCCTGCTTTAGTCTCTAGGTAAAGTTGCCCCTTCTCCAGGGGCATGTCATCTTGGGAATAGCTTTGAATGTACAGTATCAGACTCTGGATACACCTGGAAAAGTCCCACATCTCTCTCTGCAAATCACAGGCTCACTAATGTTACTTCTCCTCTATTGTCTCTCTAGGACCCACTAAGAAGCTTTCTCACCTTCCATCCATTGCAATGGTTCTTGTAAATATTCACAATAACTTCCACATTGCCAGATCCATTTGTCAGTTCTTAGACCTCATGTTTCCTGAACTCTGAGCTCCATTTGAAATAATTGGTCTCTTCTTGGGCTTCCCTGATAGCTCAGTTGGTAAAGAATCTGCCTGAAATGCAGGAGACCCTGGTTCAATTCCTGAGTCAGGAAGATCCCCTGGAGAAAGGATAGGCGACCCACTCCAGTGTTCTTGGGCCTCTCTTGTGGCTCAGCTGGTAAAGAATCCGCCTGCTATGTGGGAGACCTGGGTTCGACCCCCGGGTTGGGAAGATCCCCTGGAGAAGGGAAAGGCTACCCACTCCAGTATTCTGGCCTGGAGAATCCCATGGACAGTCCATGGACTCGCAAAGAGTCGGATGTGACTGAGCGACTTTCACTTTCACTCTCCACCTTGACAGTCTTGACTTTCAGGGCTTCACACTTCCCAGGTTTAACCCAACCTCACTGGTCACTGTTTTCCAGGCTTTTGTGCAGAACCCTCTGCTTCACCCTGACCTCTCAATACTGCAGTGCTCTAAGAGACTTTCTCTGGTCCTCTTTTCCACCCAGACTTATTCATTTGGCAATCCTCTCTAGATACATGGCTTTTCAATCATTTGTATATTAAAGACTCCAAATATTTACCTTTATCTCAGACCTCTCTCTCAAACTGCAGACTCCTATGCCTGACTTCTTTCTCTATATCCACCCTGGGTGCTGAAAAAATCTCAAACTATGTGTGTCTAAAGTTTTATGTACTGGTCCTGCCCCATCTTCCACACCCACACCTTGCCATCATAAAACTCTCCCAATTCCCTTGAATGACAATCACATACTTCCCTTTACTTAGACCAAAAATCTTAGAGTCACTATTAAACTCATTATTTTTCCTGTACAGGGTACCTCTAACCTATAGGGAAATCTTGTTGACCCTGCTGTCTACATGCATTCTGAATCTACTTATCACCACCTCCACAGTTACTATCCTAGTCTGAACCACTTGAATGAATCCTAGCTGATTTATCTGCCTTTGTTTTATTCTCATCCCAGCAATTAGAATGATTCTTTAAAACGAGAGTCATGTCAGACCATGACTTTTGAATACTCTGTGTTCGAAACTCTAAAATGACTCCCTGTTTAACAGAGAATAAAACCTAATGTCTCTCTCAGTGGTCTAAAAGACTACATATGATCTGAATCTATGTAATTCTCTCTGCTTCATTCATTCTACTCCAGGCATAATGGCCTCAATACAAACCTAATGTGCTCCTATCTTAGAACCTGTAGTCTAGATTTCTTCATTCCTGGAAGACTCTTAACCCCTGCATATGATTGTCCATGTCTCTGCAAGAACATTGGATTAGGTTGCCATTTCTTTCTTCAGGAATCTTCCTGACCCAGGAATCAAATCCATATCTCTTGCATCTCCTGCATTGGCAGGTGGATTCTTTTACCACTGAGCCCCCAGAGAAGCTCCTGTATGTAAGTGGTAGTTTATAGATGATCATGGTAGGTTATGTAAATCACAAAAATCCATAAAGCTCCAAATTAGACTCCCTTTGACTTTTTTGAAGATCGTGTTCTCAAACATTTTCCAACATAGCACTCTATTCATGAGATCAGAGATCTTTGCTTTATTAATGACCTTTCTGCAATATCTAAACTGTGGCTGGCATTTGGTGGTCACTCAATAAACATTTACTGGATGGATACCTCAGAACCAAATTCATTATTTTGACCCTATTTATTTCAGGTACTACAAGAAGTTCAGAACTCTGAGGTTATCCTTCTCTTCTCCATAAAAACTATGGGCAATGAAACAACATGTCAAACTTCTACCATTTAATCCCCCTCTCTGCTTTGTTTCTCCTCTATATAATTTGTCACCATTTGATCTTGTGTATATTTCACTTATACATTTATCTGTGCATTCTATCACTGTAATATTTTTGTCTATGTTGTTTGAAGCCATAACTCAAGTATCTACAAAAGTGCCTGGCATACATTTTACTGGAGGAATGAACAAATAAACAAATAAATACATGAATGAGTTGCTTATTCAATCACATAGTGCTTGCCTCTGAAGTTAATGTTGGCGGTAGGACAGAGTGTTCTTTTTTTTCCTCCCAAAGAAAATGTATTATTTTGCCAGTAAAAAGGTTCTGCTTAGCAAAAATAACAGCTATCTCCTACAATAACCCATGGATATGTTGTACGAGTAAATGAGAAATTTTATGCTCATTTAAAGTGTTTAATTTAACACTTCTAAAAGTAGGAACAATAGAATGCTCTTTCTGCAAGAACCTAAAGTGGTTATACGTGCCCATGGAGAATAGCTTTGAGTAAAAAAAATTAGAAAAACTCCTACTCTGGATTAAATAACACTAAAATAATTTCTTTACTGCAGGATATCTCAGAGCATTTAATACATCAAAATAAAAATAAATGTCCCTAGGAGTTGTAAAGCACAAAACAATTTTCAGATACATATATATACACATACATAGATATTAATACATTACAAATGTATTGTATATGCATATATAATATAAGATACATATATACAGATGTACACATGCATCTAATATATAATATATACCTTTACGTGTTAACACATACGGGCTTCCCCGGTGGCTCAGGTGGTAAAGAATCTGCCTGCAGTGCAGGAGGCCACGGTTCAATCCCTGGGCCAGGAAGATCCCCAGAGAGGTATGTCTACCACTCCACTATTTTTGTCTGGAGAATTCCATGGACGAGGAGCTTGGCAGGCTACAGTCCGTGGGGTTGCAAAGAGCTGGGCACAACGAATAACTAACACTCAAAAGCAATAACTACACTTTCACTTTTTCACTTTATATACATACATGCACTATATATGTATCTTACAAGTGTATATGTGTGTATATGTATATATACATATGTACACTATATATGCATGTGTGTGTGTATATATATATGTGTGTGTGTGTGTGTATATACCCTACTTGTAATTTTACTTTACTAAGAATATTTTGAGATTGGTTAACCATGAAGACATTCATTTCCTTATATCTTTATACTTGTAAATTCTACCAAATTTGGTGATAATTAGATGTAAAATGCAAAGAAGCCAAATTTTCAAGTTAGGAGTCTTCAGTTCAGTTAAGTTCAGTCACTCGGTCGTGTCCAATTCTTTGTGACCCCATGGACTGCAGCACGCCAGGCTTCCCTGTCCATCACCAACTCCCGGAGCTTACTCAAACTCATATGCATTGAGTCGGTGATGCCATCCAAACATTTCACCGTGTGTCATCCCCTTCTCCTCCTGCCTTCAGTCTTTCCCAGCATCAGGATCTTTTCAAATGAGTCAGTTCTTCACATCAGGTGGCCAAAGTATTGGAGGTTTAGCTTTAGCGTCAGTCCTTCCAATGAATATTCAAGACTGATTTCCTTTGGGATAGGCTGGTTGGATCTCCTCGTTCTTCAAGGGACTTTCAAGAGTCTTCTCCGACACCAAAGTTCAAAAGCATCAATTCTACGGCACTCAGTTTTCTTTATAGTCCAACGCTCACATCCATACATGACTATGGGAAAAACCAAAGCTTTGACTAGATGGACCTTGGTTGACAAAGGAAGGTTTCTGCTTTTTAATATGCTGTGTAGGTTGATCATAAATTTTCTTCCAAGGAGCAAGCTTCTTTTAATTTCATGGCTGCAGTCACCATCTGCAGTGATCTTTGGGTCCCAAAATATAAAGTTTGCCACTGTTTCCATTGTTTCCCATCTATTTGCCATGAAGTGATTGGACCAGATGCCATGATCTTAGTTTTCTGAATGTTGAGTTCTTAGATAAATTATATTTTTCCTAATAACTTTATGCATAAATATATAAAAGTACACACATATATATGGATAAAAGATTATAATATCATTGATACATACATGGGGAGAATATTGACATATATAATATACATATTATATATGTCAATAATGATTGAAGTAGATAATTTTTCATGATAATTTTGTTTCTCAAAATACACTTGAGAATTATTTCATTTAACAGATTATTTTGAAAGAAATTACATTTTTTGGGGGGATGCTGTTATTTATTTATAGTCCTTGAATCAGATTCATGTCAGAGTTCTTTATATATTTTTGCACTTAGTCTCAGAGAGCCTATGAAAACCTCACTAATATGAGGTGATTTCTAGTTGATTCGGACATAAACACTGTCATAGGAGAACTCTAAGCTGCCTCAGGTAGGGCCTTAAAGCTGACGTTCCTGGCTGCTTTATGAATGACCAATGTTCCTCTGCACAGTCCCCAGGGTAAGGATCAGTCAGTGTATTGAGAGTCGGCATGTGAACAAAGGATATGATATGGTAGGTATTCTCGGTGGGTACACTGTCTTATTAGAAGTCACTTAAGAGAAAGGAATCCCATGTGATAAAGTTATTTGAGATGGTTCATTTAGAATGAAATAGCAGTCTGCTTCCTGAACCACTGACTGAGGTCTTCAACACAGTTCGAATAATTTCCTTCACCAGCCAAGCATGCTTTAGAGTGCAGGCAATCCCCTGCAGAATGACAGCTCAGAACTGTAACAGTGTAAATTGATCTTTGGCAAACACATTCCATGCAAACCAACTGCATGCTGACACGCTTTCCCTAACTACCACCACCACCTTGCCAAAAATTGTGAAGAGTCAATAAAAAATGCAAATGCTGAAAATAAATGTGTGCATGCTGGTGCACGCACACACACAGAGACATAATGAAGAGGGCACTGAGGCATCTGTGCAAAATCCTGCCAAATTGCAGATTATTTATAGGCAGAGTAATTTTAGTTCAGGGAGAGTAGATCATCTGTACAATTGCTAATTATATTAAGGTGTGATATATCTGAAAACATGTACTTCTACATCAAACCGCAGTATGGAACCTTTATCTCATCAGTGAAATCTCTACACTGGTTCAAACATATAGGTCTCCCTGCCACAGTGAGGATGCTATAAGATAATTAGTTTGATGAAGAACGCAAATGAGCTCTCAAAGACGATGTAAAAGTAACTATGTATTGCTTTTTTGTACAATCTGCTTCTTTGTCACTCTTGCCCTCTCCCAAATGTCAAAAGATTCCAGTTTTGCACAATGAAACTTAAAAAGTAACACTAATCAGAAGCAAAGAGCTGAAAACTGCTTCAGAGTTTGTCAAATCCCCCAGTACACACAAGTGCTCCCAGGAGTTCCTGAACTTCTTTTCTGGTACCAGACAAACAGCGCTTAAACTTGAACAGTAAGTCTGACACTGTGTTCCCACAAAGTAATTCCCATTTTACACACAAGTCTGCTGAGGCTTAAAGACATCAAGTAAAATGCAGACCATGCATTATGCAATTGTGAAATGTTTTGTATAAGATCCAAGTATAAGTCTTCTTATCACTATAGTTACCATGAGATAGAAGAGCATTTCAGAAGCTGATTGATAGAAAAGCAAGGAAGATCACATTTAGGCAAGGAACCAACATAAACTGCCAGATACATTCTTCAGCACAAGTGATTTTTCCTTCCTTTCCCTTCAAACATTTGACTGCATATTATTGTATCATGTAATATAAACTTTTTACAAAGCTGCCCTTCATTCATCCCCTCCTTCAAAAAAAAAATCTATAACCTTTTTGAATTTTCATTCATATTTGCCCACACCTCTCTCAAGTGTGGTGTGTGTTCAGCAGCTAAATCCTGCCCAATTCTTTGAAATCCCATGGACTTATAAGCCTGGTAGGCTTCTCTGTCCATGAAATTTTCCAGGCGAGTACACTGGGGTGGGTTGCCATTTCCTATTCCTGGGGATGTTCCCGATCCAGGGATCAAACCCTCATCTCTTGAAAGTCTTGCATTGGCAGTAGTGCCAATTGTGCCCTGCTGGAAAAAGCTAACATAGTATAAAGGATGAGATAATACCCACATCAACTAAGAACCAGTGCCTAATTGTTAATTAGATCAAATTGTTAAGACTTCCAAAGGCCCTTCACACCAGTTTAAGCATTTCCAGTGAAAGTAAGAGTTGCTCATTTGTGTCCAGCTCTTTGCGATCCCCTGGACTGCACAGTCCATGGGATTCTCCAGGCCAGAATACTGGAGTGGGTAGCCTTTCACTTCTCCAGGGTATCTTTCCAACCCAGGGATCGAACCCAAGTCTCCTGCACTGCATGTGGATTCTTTACCAGCTGAGCCACAAGGGAAGACCAAGAATGCTGGAGTGGGCAGCCTATTCTTTCTCCAGAGGATCTTATTGACCCAGGAATTGAACCAGGGTTTCCTGCATTGCAGGCAGATTCTTTACCAACTGAGCTATTAGGGAAGCCCTAAGCATTTCCAGTATCCACATCCATTATCTCAATTCTGGGTAATAGATAAACTACATTACTTCTAGTTTAACAACAAGGAAACCCAAGCACTGTGACAGCATTTGCTGGGGTTCAGTCGCTCGGTCGTGTCTGACTCTTTCTGACCCCGTGGACTGCAGCACGCCAGGTCTCCCCGTCCTTCACCTTCTCCCGGAGCTTACTCAAACTCATGCCCACTGAGTCAGTGATGCCATCCAACCGTCTCACCCTCTGCCATCCCCTTCTCCTCCTGCCTTTAATCTTTCCCAACATCAGGGTTTTTCCAATGAATGGGCTTTTTGCATCACGGTCATAGTCCTAGTACAATTGTCTATCTTGCCTCAGGTATGGGACCACTAATGGTAAGGGTAATATCATCCTCATAAGTAAAGTCTGTAGAGCAAATTCCAGATCACTGTGACCCCTCTAGTCTCTTTGGACATATGGACAAACAGCACCATTTACTATTTTTAGAACGTTTTTATCAATCACAAACTGGATTGTGATGCTTTGGGTATTGTTAAATTAGACTACCCTTTAGTATTTCATTGTTTAATCTTAGTATATGAATGCCTTGTTTCTACATCAAGAATGTTAGTCCCCAAACTTTCAACTTAGCTTAGAATCTGGAATCAGAACTGATTTCCAGGCTTTGTCATGCAATAAGATGCAATCTGAGGCAGCTTTCTTTAGCAATTCAATCATGTGCCTGCATGCAGAGTCACTTTAGTCATATCCGACTTTGTGACCCTGTGGACTGTAGCCCTCCAGGCTCCTCTGCCCATGGGATTCTCCAGGCAAGAATACTGGAGTGGGTTGCCATGCCCTCCTCCAGGGGATCTTCCTGACCAGGGATCAAACCTGAATCTCCTGCGGCTCCTGCATTGCAGGCGGATTCTTTACCATTGAGCCACCGGAGAAGAAATTCAACTATAAATATCCTCATGCATAAACAATAAGAGGATAATAATATTCATCTTATGAGTCACAGTGTGGAAAAAAGTAAAGTGAAAGTGTTAGTTGCTCAGTCATTTCCGACTCTTTGTGACCCCGTGGGCTGAAGCCTGCCAGGCTTCTCTATCCGTGGAGTTCTCCAGGCAAGAATAGGAAAGTGGGTTGCCATTCCCTTCTCCGGGGATCTTCCTGATCCAGGAATCGAACATGGGTCTGCTGCATTGCTGGCAGGTTCTTGACCATCTGAGCTGCCGGGGAAGCCCATCAGTCATTGCGAGGGTTCATCACAATATATAGAGAGAAACTGATTAATGTCACTTAGAATACATAGTAGACACTTGAAAATGGCACCTACCTTTAATATTATAACTAATCTCACTATACATTTGATTTCTCCAAAGGATGGATTTCCCAGGTGGCTCAGTGGTAAAGAATCTGCCTGCCAAGGCAGGAGACAAGAGACACAGGTTCAATCCCTGGGTGGGGAAAATCCCTGGAAGAGGAAATGGCACCCCACTTCAGTATTCCTGCTGGGAGAATCCCATGGATAGAGGAACTTGGTGGGTTACAGTTCATGGGATTGCAAAGAGCTGGACACAGTTGAGCAGCTAAGCACATCCAAAGGACAAGGGGGCACCTGTTTGCTTTTAGACTCTTCTCAAAAACTAGCCAGTGTAGGTACAGAGGAGGTATCCAACACGTATGTGTTGACTGATTTAAGATAATGCCCAATGAATTATGAGATGTGGGCCACTTGAGTATATTTACAAGGTAAATTGTGACTCAAAAAGAGGAACATGTTACATATCACATAAACCATAATAAAAAATGACTTAAAAATGTATATATGCATATAACTGAGTCATTTTGCTGCACAGCAGAAATTAACACAACATTGTAAATCAACTAGACTTTCATGAAAATACATTATTTTTTTAAAGAGGAACATGTCACAAAGCTGTGACAGAAAACATATGGTAAAGCTTATAGTGATTTCCTAAAAATGTGGTCATTTGCAAAGAGAAAACAAAATGAAAAGTGGAAAAACCTACTCAAGCTAGCCCCTGAAAAGTACGAATGTGGTTAATGGAAGCAGCAGAGATCAGAAAAATGAAATATGGGCAGGCTACATGAGAATATAATTTACAACTAGAGAATTTCAAAGAAAGTATTCTCTCTTTCTCACTCTGTCTCTCCTCTTTCTTCTAACTCTCAGACTTTTGGAAAACCTACTTCATAATCTGGGGGCTTCAGCATAGTATAATACCTCATCTGTTTAAAAACAGCATACTTTCCTAATACTCATCTGAAGATGTGAAATTTGAATGACTTTTGAATTTGCTCAGCATCATGTACCATTTGTAACCTCAAGAAAATCAACTATTTCCGTCTCAACCTTTGTTTGTTATTTGTTCCTCACTTTCTATGTGAACTTCCTATTAACATATGTGAGGATATGTACACAATTAGAAAGTAAAAATTGCAGAGTGAAACAAATGATAAAATACCAGCTGTTATAATCAACATTATGCAGCTCTCATGATGGAACCACTGATAGGAAAATGTAGTCGCAGTTGTAGGTCCTAATTAATCTGAGGGATGGGAATATGAACATGAGTTACTATTATGTGCACCAACTGGGAAAGAAAGTTTATCGGTCTCAAGATGAAAATATAATACCACAAGCACACAAAGGACTTTGTTCTTAACATTTTTTTATCAGTCCACAAAATATTCCAAGTCCTCAGTAAATGAAATCTATTCTGGAATCCCATATCCTATTCTCCAATTTTTCAATAATCATAGTTATTATATCATTATTACATCTTATGTTTGTATAATACTTTACAATTTGCAAAATCTTGATGGAACTATTTGCAGGGCAGGAATAGAGATGCAGACACAGAAAATGACATGTGGACAAAGAAGGGGAAGAGGGTGGGATGAATTGAGAGAGTAGGATTGATATATATACACTACCATGTGTAAAATAGATAGCTAGTGGGAACCTGGGGCTTCCCTGGTGGATAAGATGGTAAAGAATCTGCCTGCAATGCAGGAGACCTGAGTTCGATCTCTGGGTTGGGAAGATCCCCTAGAGGAGGGCATGGCAACCCATTCCAGTTTTCTTGCCTGGAGAATCCCATGGACAGAGGAGCCTGACATAATCAAAGACTTGAGCACATTAACACAAAATGGGTTAATGCATCAGAGGGGAAGTTTGGCAGTGACCAACACTTAACAAGTACCTAATAAATGCTGGCGCTGCATCTGATTAAGAGAAAAATATCAAATTCTGCATACTCATCTGGAAATTCAAAATGCTATTACCTTGCTGAGTCCATGTGACAAATGAAAAGAAGTCATATAAAAGAATATATGGGTCTTCAAATGCTACAAAAGACAACACAAGAAACATCAGTCCAGAATATATACATATATAAAAGTGAAAAAGTGTGAAAGTGTTAGTCTCTCAGCTGTGTCCGACTCTTTGAGACCCCCTGGGCTACAGCCTGCCGGCTCCTTTGTCCATGGAATTCTCCAGGCAAGAATACTGGAGTGGGTAGCTGTTTCATTCTCCACGGAACCTTCCTGACTCAGGGATTGAACCCTGATCTCCTGAATTGCAGGCAGATTCTTTACTCTCTGAGCCACTAGAGAAGCCCATATATATGAGCTTACTCAGTGGCTCAGCAGTAAAATATCTGCCTTGCAATGCTGGAGACTCAAAAGACACGGGAAGACCCCCTGGAGGAGGAAATGGCAACCCACTCCAGTATTCTTGCCTGGAGAATCCCATCGACAGAGGAAACTGGCAGGCTATAGTCCAAAGGGTTGCAAAGAGTTGGGCATGACTGAGCATACCACAGCATATATAAATATATATATACATATATATATATATATATATATATATATATACACTTTTTTTTTTAACTTGAACTGCAGAATATCATCACTTGGACCTTTACATGTATAATTTGGGAAGATATGTCAACAATATGGATAGAGGTTTTTAAAAGATATTTCTTGTCTTACTATTATTTATTCTAAAAACTTTTAATTGACATTCAGCAAAACATCAGTGTAGGTATTTATTATACTCCATGTCTGCCAAGGACAAGCCTCACAAAACCAAGAAATAGGAAGCTCTGATATCACTTAGATAGTTTCTCTCAACTCATTTTCCTTTGACTCTGTTTCAACAGATGTTTATCGAGCTTCCCTGATATCCTAGACCCCACACTGGCCGCTGGGAATTGGAAGGGAAGAAAAACAAGGCCTTTCCCTTCTAACCCTTGCAGAGTCTTGCAGACAGCTTGTCACAAGTAATAATCAAAAGGCAATGAGATCCTGCCTGAGCTGCAGAGATGCTGGGGAATCCCTGAGAGGAGGGAACTATCACCCTCATGTGGAGTCATGGATGGTTTCTCAAAGACAAAATTTGACCTGGGTCTTAAATGGTAAGCTGTCATTTCCTAGGTAGAAATGAGAGAAAGCTTCACAGAGAGAAATAATTGGACGAAAAAAAAGGACTCAGGTTCTGTGTGGTCTCTCTCCTTCACTCTCTCCTGAACTTTACTCAAACTCATGTCCATCGAGTCGGTGATGCTATCCAACCATCTCATCCTCTGTTGTCCCCTTCTCCTCCTGCCCTCAGTCTTTCCCAGCTTGGGGTCTTTTCCAATGAGTTGGCTCTTAACCAAATAAATATTTTATTGTTTTTTTTTTTAATCTCACTTACTATCTTTTCTTCTCCAATGATATTAAAATTCCTTGAAAGAAGGGTTTGTTAGTTTTGCCCATCATTACATTTCTAGTACCTAGAATGGATCCTGCCTCATGGCAGTTTCTTTTCCTTTGAATTAATTAATGTATATATGTGGCTGCATCTGGTGTTATTTGTGGCTCAGAGGATCTTCATTGCAATGCAGGGACATTGCTTGATGAGAGTCATCTCACAGCTGGATTCCTGGACACATACTTGAAGTTCTGTGCTGTGTAGTTGATTAAAGATAGATCCATATGGTTCCAATGCAGATGTGCTGGCGTCAGAGCTGATATTCTGCTGCAAAGGCACTTCTAATTTGGGACGTCACAGTACTTACCCCAGGGCGCACTCAGTCATTGATGGTGCCGGATGTATAGTCAGGGGAACCCCGAGCACATGAGGTCAAGGAGTGGGCAGCCCAGAGTCAGGCACCTGGAACATTACATATCTTTACATTGAACCAGATCTTCTAGAAGTTCCTGATTAGCCTGTTGCATTTTTTTGCTAAAAAAAAAAAAAAAAAAAAATACTGGTAGCCTAAACCTTGAATGCATGCTTAGTTGCTCTGTTGTGTAAGTGTTTGTGACCCCATGGACTGTAACCCACCAGGCTTCTCTGTCCATGGGATTCTCCAGGCAACAATATTGGAGTGGATTGCCATTCCCTTCTTCAGGGGACCTTCCCGACCCAGGGATCAAACCTGGGTCTCCTGCATTATAGGCGATTCTTTACAATCTGAGCCACCAGGGAAGCCCAAAAATTGAGAGGTAGATTTTATTCAGTGGGAATGTTAGGACTGGAGCCCAGACACAGTATCTCAGGTGACCCAGAGAGAGCTGATTCCAGGGAGCTAGGGGAGGGGTTTGCAGCAAGGGGCAAGCAATCTGAATAGAAAAAAACTTAGTGTTAATTAAAAGAAAACTAATCTGGCACACAAAGAGATATAGTAATCTTCCATGTATGGGAATATGCTAATATCAGGGCGTGCTGAAATCATTTCTTTCATATGCATCTAGCTATCTGGAAACAATTCTCTTTTTTTCAATCCTGCTTTTTTTGTTGTTTTTTATTGTTCACATACTAATTCCTATTTCCCTTAAGAGATGGTAAAAGTGGTGGATGGCCTCTCGTATCCCCTCCCCGCTCCACCTCAGGGCTTACAGTGGTGAAAGTAGCTGATGGCTTCCAAATAGGTGACTTTGTTTCACCTGGGCTCAGAAATCTGCACTTGGAAAAGGCTCGTTAACTGCCAGAGGGTAAAGCAGAAAACATTTCATTTCACAGCATGTATTGGATCAAATGGAGACCAGGGCTTCTGCTTTTAGTGTTAATAAAAATAATTATCAATTTATTTCTATCAAACAAATTTAACTTCTTACTGTCAAGTCCAAAATAGCCATGATAGCAAAGAGAGAGAGTGATAGGATAAATACCTTTCATAATCAATGCTTACCTTACATAAATGAACTGAACGAGAAATCAATTTGGTTCTGGTCTCAGGCCCTCAACTTCATTTATGCTTTGGGAATTAATTCCTTCTTTATAGTCGGGAAGGTCTCCTGACTTCAAGAATGAGAAACATATGGCCTCTTATCTTCTATCTGGGCAGGGCCCAGCCTCATCTCTCAACTGTCCTGCTATTGATACTTTGGGGTTTCTGTCCACAGGGATTGAACACCAGTTGTCTACCTCCTGCCTCAGTTTCACATTTGCTCTACAATAATCTATTGTTCACAAGATCATGAAAGCAATTTTCTAAACTCTTTTTTAAACCAACAAAATTCTCATATCAAAAGTGTTCAACTTAATCAGCCTTCCAAAACTAAATGTGTGCGTGTGTGTGTGTGTGTGTGTGTGTGAGTCACTCAGTCATATCCAACTCTCTGCAACCCCACAGACTGTAGCCTGCCAGGCTCCTCTGTCCATGGGATTCTCCAGGCAAGAATACTGAAGTGGATTGCCATTCCCTTCTCAAGAGGATCTTTCTGAAAAATACTTCCTACTATATGTCATAGCAGGGGTATAATTTATTCAGCTTTATCCAGTATTTTCATAATGGACCTTAGAATCATTTAAAAACATCAATGGTAGGAAGACTTTTTTAAGCTATAGCCATAAAAATCAATTGTGTTTGACTTTTTGCAACCCCATGGATGGTACACCACCAGGCTCCTCTGTCCATGGAATTCTCCAGGCAAGAATACTGAAGTGAGTTGCCATTCCCTTCTCCAGGGGATCTTCCTGACCCAGTTATCAAACCTGGATTTCCTGCATTGCAGACAGATTCTTTACCATCTGAACCACTAGGGAAGCCCCTCCAAATATCTATACACTGCTACGATTAGTAAAGTATTTTATTTTTTAGTGTGAGTCCATGTATTCATATCATGATAAACAATAACATACTTTCGCTTCTTCCTTCTCTCTGCTCACACATTCTCAAACCTTAAACCAAAAATGATAGGGAAGTTTAGATACCTGGGGATAAACATCTTTGTAAAAATCAAGAAAAGTAAAATAAAAAATCCTTCTGTTTCTCAATGTTTGTCCATAAGAAAAATTGTACTTTAAGCATTTATAGAGAAGTCTTGCAGATGTTCTTTTGTGGCATGGATATCTGTTCTCATTAACTAAGTTCATGAATATTCTCAAATGAATGTTCTCATTGGTTCATTTGAACATATGTACATCAATATTTCTCTATGTAAGAAAGTTACTGGTATTGAAAACCAGTAACTGTCACACTTGAAACACACTCAACCCAAGTGACTTAACTATTCATCCCCTAATTGCACAGGTTTGGTAAATTCAAGCTTGCATTGATACAATAGAAATAATTTAATAAAGACTCAAGGATAGAAGCCAAGAAGACCAGAAATCTTTCCTGTACCATAAGAACTACTATAAAGATAATAGTTATTCAAGATAACCAGGAGTGTCACTCTTTACCTCCAACTCAAAAGGAAAATAATCACTGCATTTTTACATACAAATACATCTCATGACATTTAAATTGGAACTCGGAAGTCATCAAAAAATAATTCACAATTAACTTTAAACTTATATAAATAAGGATTCATGCTTCTCTGTGTTTCTTCTTGTCTGTCTAACTTCAATAGTCCAGAAGTATCTTTTGACATTTACATTACTTATACCAGAATTCATATCAAAGTTCTTTCTTTTTCTCTCTCTGTCTCTGTCTCTCTTTTTTTTTTAATTTTAATCCTTTAAAAACTGAGATGGGCATGTGGAGTCTTACCAAACCTTATGTTTGTTTGGTCTTAAATTAAGGTGACCTAGAAGCTCTGGTTGTTGCAAAGTTTTAAAATGCTCCTGTGCTCCTAGACTGTGTGACCCACACCTGGGGTCGGTTTGAGAAAACACATGTTAAACAGCTCTGTGCGAAGCATTCTTGAAGCTCAGCAGGGGTTTGCTAATGGGAACAAGGGAAGCACAAGACCTGACCCCTTTGCTCTGCTGGTGCCCTTTGTTCGCGGCTCCCTGGGGTTGGAGATTTGAGTGAGCCAAGGAAGAACCCACTATTAAAGAGGTGCTAAACTGTTGCTTGGCTATCCTTAATAATGTCAGAAATCGCTGTCCCTTGGGAGTCTTACTATATAAGTTGTGTTGAATAGGTTTGGAATGCCAGCCTTCATTACAGGAAAAGAAAGTTACTCAAATTAGAATGCCCTCGGGAACACAGAGAGCTCACACTTTATCTGGCTCAGTATTTATACCAGAGCGTGGACTCTAGGGAACAGGATGAAGGCAATGAGAGTATGCAGGTGGAGCCAACACTTGGAGCCAGATGCTGAAGTGTGGGAGAATTTTCCACTGGAACTCCGCTCAGCCACTCCTTAGAAATTCTGATCAAAGTTCAATCCTCTGAGAAATGAGAGGTCTAGCAAAGGCCAAGTGAGTGAGAGGATCCCCAGGAATCAAACACAATTTCAGACAGGCAGGCTTCCAGTCCCAGCTGAACAGTGAAGAAAAGCTATAATTCTGTGGGACTAGCAAAGAGCACCATGAGGTACCTAGGGAAGATCATTCCACAGATCAATCAGGTTCTAGGTTTCAAATGCCAAGAAAGAATATTTCCAGATACCTCTTACTTGACGTCTAGGAAAACCTAGTACAATTTCTGTTCTGGTCAATATTTGTTATAAAACAGAATGGATGTTAGAAGTTTGCAGGATAACTTTTTTTTTTCCCCCTATGGCAATTAAGAACAAGGATCCAGCCAGAACTTCTATGGTTGAGGGCAATGCAGCTAATTATAATTTTCCAATTGAGAATATTGGACTTGCTAAAGTCCAAATCTGACTTAAGGAATAGCTGAAAGAATAAACTGATGCTAAGCATTGTGTGTAGTAGGATAATCGATCCAAAGGGGGCAGACAAGAGACATTCCACTGAGAGGATAAAATAGAGAATGGAAATATGATAACCAGGTGGTGTCTCGGAAAAAGAGAGAAATCACGGTACTCGTAGACATCTCATTAGACCAGAACACATCTGACTGATGATGCCCAGACATCGTAGCTATGCAGGCCGGATACTCCATGACATCCATTCTGCAATCCCCTGACTGCATTCCGCCCAAGCTCGGATGGGGCAACTGTCAAACAAAAACTAAATAGACCAAAAAGTAGAACATACAGCTATGTTCCACCTGCTATGAAGGTGTCAGTTTTTCATTATAGCAAACCAAATTGAATGTATGATCTCAAATTCATTTTCTGCTTTTTAGGGGTTCCCACAAGTCTGAGAGCATGAGTGATGATCTGAACTTAGGATGTGGCTAGAACAAGGGAAGGCATACACATGAGTGAAATATAAAGAGTCTCTAATCATGTCTATGCTGGAAAATTCCTAATTAAAGAATGTTACCCAAACTTTTGTTAGTAGCAAAGTTCAAAGGTATCTCATGACTCTGTCAGGTGAAAACTTGATCATATTTGCATTGTACCTCCTTAACGATCACTGAGTTGAAAATCAAAATCATCTTCTCTGCTGGGCTTTAATGAGCTGGGCACGATTTATATCACAGCTAAAATTTCAGTGCTTCATTATGTGTAGAAATCATCTTTATCTTCTTTCTTTACTGCCTGGCAAGGTGCTGTCATCCTTTGCTTTCTCTACCTGTCTGGCATCACTTCAAATATCTATCTCGAAGCAAGCTTACTCTCTCTACTTATGAGGTAGTCTTTCCCAGAACAAAAAGTGTATTATTATCTCTGGATCTCATTTGGGTGGATCTGAAATGAATTTTGCTGCTCTATGCACAATCCTCCTGTATCCAACGATATTCCTACGTCATGACTCCCATTCCTATTCCAGATACCAAGTGGAAGTTCTGAATAAGTGGCAATATTTTATTCTAGCTTTGTATTCCACATGTCTCTAAATTATTTTGTTCTATGACCTCATCTCATGTTCATCTCTTTTGCATATTACTTTCTCATTGGGATTTGAAGGTTAATATTAACACCCTGTAAATCAAAATTCAGGCTTCTCATTTATAACCCAACATTAGGATATGGTGGGACCTTCCATCTTTATACAATCTTAAGGACTTCTTTTTGGGAAGCTTCTTATTGGGGCTACTTTTACCCACTTCTATTTGGGGCTAAAGGGTAAATAAGATCTAGACTGAGCCTTGCAGCCAAAAAGTGCTGGCTACCGGCATACCCACTGAACAATATCTAGTCCCTGTCTGACTTGGGTAAACTTAAACTCTTTTTTTATCAGTGGGGTCATCTTCAGTTTCCAAGACTAGAACTTTACCTGTTAAAACTAAAGATCTACAAAATCACATTATTACTACTCAGGATGTAGGCATTTTATGTATGTTTTATCATGTCCAGTTAGCAGATTGAGCCCTGCTACCCATTAAATGCCCTTCATGGATCATAGCCTTGTCATGGCGAAGGGGATTGCATAACTCAATGAGACTGTGAGCCATGCCATTCAGGCTCACCCAAGACAGGTTATAGTGAAGAATTCTGACAAAATGTGATCCACTGGAGGAGGAAATGGCAACTGACTCCAGCACTATTTCCAGAAGAATTCCATGAATAGTATGAAAAAAACAAAAAGATATGACACTAGAAGATGAACCCCCCCAGGTCAGAAGGTGTCCAATATTCTACTGGGGAAGACTGGAGAGCAATTACTAATAGCTCCAGAAAGAATGTGAGTAATTGGACCTAAGCAGAAACAAGGTTCAGCTGTGGATGTGTCTGGTAGTGAAAGTGAAACACTGTGAAGAATAATATTGCATAAGAACTAGGAACATTAGCTCCATGAATCAAAGTAAATAGGGCGTGATCAACTAAAGCCAGACATCCTGGAGTGTGAAGTCAAGGGGGCCTTAGGAAGCATTACTATGAACAAAACTAGTGGAAGTGGACAGAATTCCACTTGAGTTATTTCAAATCCTAAAAGATGATTCTGTCAAAGTGAAGCACTCAATATGTCAGCAAATTTGGAAAACTCAACAGGGGCCACAGGACTAAGAAAAGTCAGTCTTTATTCCAATTAAAATAAAGGTGATACCAAAGAATGTTCAAGTTACTGAACAACTGTGCTCATTTCATCTCCTAGCAAGTTAATACCCCAAATCCTTCAATGTAGGCTTTAATACTACATGATCTGAGAACAAAGGCTAGCAGAGTGTTACCAAGAGAACGCACTGGTCATAGCAAACACCCTCTTCCAAAAACACAAGAGAAGACTCTACATATGGGCATCACCAGATGGTCAATACCAAAATCAGGTTGATTATATTCTTTGCAGCCAAAGATGGAGAAGCTCTATACATTCAGGAAAAAAAAAAAAACAGAAGCTGAATGTGGCTCAGATCATGAACTCCTTTTTGAAAATTCAGACTTAAATTGAAGAAAGAAGGGAATACCACATACCATTCAGGTATGACCTAAATCAAATCAAACTGTATAATATAATCCATTATGATTATACAGTTGAAATCACAAATACATTCAAGGGATTAGATCTGATAGAGTACGTAAAGAACTATGGATGGAGTTTTGTAACATTGTACAATAGGCAATGACCAAAACAATCCCCAAGAAAAAGACAAAATGGTTGTCTCAGGAGGTTCTTACAAGTAACTGAGAAAGAAGAGAAAAGAAAGGCAAAGGAGAAAGGGAAAGATATACCCATCTGAATGCAGAGATCCAAGGAAGAACAAGGAGAAATAAGACAGCCTTCCTCAGTGACCAATGCAAAGAAATAGAGGAAAACAATAGAATGGGAAAGACTAGAGATCTCTTCAAGAAAATTAGAGATATCAAGGGAAAATTTCATGCAAAGATGGGCTCAATAAAGGACAGAAATGGTGTGAATCTAACAGAAGCAGAAGATGAAAGAAGAGGTGGCAAGAATACACAGAAGAACTATACAAAAAATGATTTTAATGATCCAGATGACCATGATGGGGTAATCACTCAGCTAGAGCGAGAATCCTAGAGTGTGAAGTCAAGTGGGCCTTAGGAAGCATCACTACAAACAAAGCTAGTGGTGAAGGAATTCCAGTTGAGTTATTTCAAGTCCTAAAAGATGATGCTGTGAAAATATTGCACTCAATATGCCAGCAAATTTGGAAAACTCAGCAGTGACCACAGGACTGGGAAAGATCTTTTTCATTCCAATCCCAAGGAAAGGCAATGACAAAGAATGTTCAAACAACCACACAATTGCACTCATTTCACACGCTAGTAAAATAATGCTCAAAATTCTCCAAGCCAGGCTTCAACATTATGTGAACCATGAACTTCCAGATGTTCAAGCTGTATTTTAAAAAGGCAGAGGAAACAGAGATCAAATTGCCAACATCTGTTGGATCATCAAAAAAGCAAGAGAGTTCCAGAATAACATCTACTCCAGCTTTATTGACTATGATAAAGTCTTTGACTCTAGATCAAAAAAAAGCTGTGAAAAATTCTTAAAGACATGGGAATATCAGAGCACCATACCTGCCTTCTGAGAAACTTGTAAACAGGTCAAGGAGCCACAGTTAGAAACAGACATGGAACAACAGGCTGGTTCCAAATTGGGAAACCAGTACATGAAGGCTGATATTGTCACTCTGTTTATTTAACTTATATGTAGAGTACATCATGTGAAATACTGGTCTGGATGAAGCACAAGCTAGACTCAAGATTGCTGGGAGTCATATCAATAACTTCAGATATGTACATGATACCATTCTTATGGCAGAAAGAAAAGAGGAAGTAAAGAGCCTCATGATGAAAGTGAAAGAGAAGAGTGAAAAAACTGGATTAAAACCAAACATTCAAAAAACTAAGATCATGGCATCTCGTCCCATCACTTCATGGCAAATAGGGAAATAATGGACACAGTAACAGACTTTATTTTCTTTGACTCCAAAATCACTGCAGATGGTGACTACAGACATGAAATCAAAAGGTGCTTGCTCTTTGGAAGAAAAGCTTTTACAAACCAAGACGACATGTTTAAAAGCAGAGACGTTACTTTGCTGACAAAAGTCCGTCCATTCAAAGCTATGGTTTTTCCAGTAGTCATGTATGGATGTGAGAGTGGGGTCATAAAGAAAGCTGAGCACCAAAGAATTGATGCTTTTGAACTTTGGTGTTGGAGAAGACTCTTGAGAGTCCCTTGAACTGAAAGGAGATCAAACCAGTCAATCTTAAAGAAAACCTACCCTGAATATTCATTGGAAGGACTGATGCTATAGCTGAAGCTCAAAAACTTTCCTGTACCTGATGGGAAGAGCTGACTCATTAGAAAAGTCCCTGATGTTGGGAAAGATTGAAGGCAGGAGGAGAAGGGCATGACAGAAGATGAGATGATTGGATGGCATCACCAACTTGATGGATATGACCTTGAGTAAGCTCTTGGATTTGATGATGGACAGGGAAGCCTGGCATGCTGCAGCCCATGGCGTTACAAAGAGTCAGACACGACTGAGCAACTCAACGAACTGAACAAGCTGGATTTACAAAAGGCAGAGTAACCAGAGATCCAATTGCCAACCTTTGTAGGATCATAAAAAAGCAAGGCAATTCCAGAAAAAGCATATACTCTGCTTCATTGACTATGCTAAAGCCTTTGATTGTACGGTAGTAGAAAACTGTGGAAAATTCTTAAAGAGATGGGGAATACCAGACCACCTTACCTGTATCCTGAGCAACCTGGATGTGGGTCAAGAAACAACTGTTAGGACATGACATGGAACAGTGGATTGGGTCAAAATTGGAAAATGAATATGTCAAGGCTGTATATTGTCACCCTGCTTAGTTAACTTCTATGTGGAGTACATCATGTGAAATACTAGGCTGGAGAAAGCACAGGCTGAAATCCAGATTGCTGGGAGAAATATCAACAATCTCATATATTGCAGAAGAAATCACCTTAACGGCACAAAATGAAGAGGAACTAAAGACCTTCTTGATGAGAGTGAAAGAACAGAGTGAAAACACTGACTTAAAACTTTACATTCAAAAATCTATGATCATGGCATTCTTTCCCAAAGGCTTCATGGAAAATGGATGGGGGAAAAGTGAAAGCAGTAACAAATTTTATTTTCTTGGGCTCCAAAATTGCTGTAGATGTGACTGCTTTGCCTTTTGAAGGAAAGCTATGACAAAACTAGATAGTGTATTAAAAAGCAGAGACATCACTTTGCCAACAAAGATCTGTATTATCAAAGTTATGGTTTTTCCAATAGTCATGTACAGATGTGAGAGTTGGATCATAAAGAATACTGAGTGTGGAAGAATTAATACTTTTGAATTTTGGTGCTGGAGAAGACTCTTGAAAGTCCCTTGGACAGCAAGGAGATCAAACCAGTCATCCTACAGGATATCAACCCTGAACTTTCATTGGAAGCACTGATTCAGTTTCCTTGAAGTGAAACTCCAATATTTTGGCCACCTGATGCAAAGATGCAATTCATTGAAAAAACCCTGGTGCTGGGAAAGATTGAGTGCAAAAGAAGAACGCGGTGGCAGAGGATGAGATGGTTAGATAACATCACCAACTCAATAGAGATGAATCTGAGCAAACTTCAGGAGATAGTGGAAGACAGAGAAGCCTGAAGTGCTGCAGTTTATAGGGTCCCAAAGAGTCGGACGGGATATAGTGACTGAACAACAGCAACTATAAACCCATTAAATGAGTCATTGACCTCAAGAATATTACAAGACCCCAAGATGGTTCCTTAGTGGGCATGCCTTCATAAAACCCACTTTATGCAAATATATGCCACAAGTCCATCTAAAAGTAGCATCGCTTTTATGTTCTCTTTTTGAGTGAAACACGGACAGCAGTTTAGCACTAAATTGAAGCAATACAAGGTCCTTGACAGTAAAATTAAGTCTCATCTCTCATGTCTACTCTGTATCTGTGCTCTTGATTTCACACAAAAAAATTCAAAGTGCTCATGTAAACACTGACTAGAACAAATGAGGGACTGGTGAGTCCATCTTGAAGAAAGCAAGTTTTTCAGGACCTCGCACTCAACCTGCCTTGTTCTCTTTCTCTTTTTCTCTAATATATAGCAGGATCATTGGTAAGAATCCTTGAAAATGGCATCACTATTTCCTTGTACTAGAGGTTATCTCATTTAGGCAGGAACATTTTTCTGAAATGTTAAGCAATAGCATTATGTCCTTATGAGTAGATAGAAGAAAGGAAGACACAGTCTAAGAGAGGGTTCTGCCTGCAAAAGGGGGAAGTTGGGATATGTGGGTTGAAGCCTTCCTTTTCTATTTTCAAGCACTGTAACATTGTGTCAGAAACTCAACTACCTCTGAAATTAGCTTATTCAACACTAACGTACAGAAATGTGTCAAAGAAATAAAGGATTGAAGTGCTTTTGTAACTACATAACACTAGATAAATAGGAAATTATTACTGTCACATCATCATTGCACAAGGTGCTGTGATAGATTCAGATGTTAAGATATATCCCATAACAAAGTACTTTATATCTAATAAGAAAATATGTAAGTTAAGGACATACAGAGAGCTGGGTTAAAAACCTGGCTTTAGTCCCTGGGGCTAATGCCACCTACCTCCAAATTTTCTGTGAAAATGAAATAATTTATGTAAAAAATTATTTTAGGGACATGCAACAGTGCAGCTCAATAGATTATAAATAAAGGGATATAAAATATGTAATGTTTACCATCAAATGTTTTAACAAATCAAATACTAAATATTTGATTGTAACCTCTCCCAAAATCTATGACATGATCTTGTTGTATGTTTTCAAATTCTTAACTGATGATTAAAATAAGAAAAGTCAATCTATAATGCATTTATAATATATCTATAATAGGGAATGCCCCTTTAGTTCTTACAGTGTATACACACTTCTGAAGATATTTCATGTGTTGATCCATTTAATCTTCACAGTAACTCTATGATAGGGAATGCTACTATCCCCATTAACAGATGAAGAAACTTAGACAACTGTGAGAAGTAAATTGCCTGAGATTGTAAAGTCATTAAAAGTAGAGGTGATATTCAAACCCTGGCAAAGTTAGCCCCCAGAGCTCTCTTTACTGGGGGACGGTAGTTATCTAGGTGTTTCTGCAAGTAAGGCGTTCACTGTCCTGTTTTTTCCAGACTGTCTTTTTAAGGATGTTAGTGTAGTGAACATCTTGGAAGATAAAAATAGTGTTTCTCTCCAGAGCAAAGGACTTATTTGCCTGCAGTTTTAAGAAGCAGGCCTAGTATCTCCACAGTGACAATGGGAAAGCATGCCTTCTCTAAGCTCAGCATTTCTCTCTCTCCTGTAATGCAATTCACTGTATGTGCAGGTGTCATTGGGCCCCTTCTCCTCATCTCATAGCAATTGGGTCTCAGGGAAGAGGTTCAAAATTGCTGATACTCTATGGCAATAGCCATCAGTAATAAACCCTCCTTTTTTTTTTTTTGGCTACAAATTTTAAAAGCTAATTATTGACTTTTCGATAGATGAGTCTTTTCTCTCTCTAGTGTGTCCCCAGAAAGTCCTGAGCTTATATTCAGAAACAAAGCTTCAGGCGTACCCCAGCTATTCCATTTTCTGTGTGTAAAGCTGACGTGGCTTGGAGCTCAGGGTTGGTACTAGAGTTGGCTGGAAATTTTCCATCTTCCATATGTGGCGTGATTTTAGCTGACTTTGGAGCCAACGTGGTTCATGTGACTTGGGACTAAAAAGACATGCTTGGATTTGTGAATTGACTAAACACTCAGTGGTTGTAAACCTGAAAACTCCAGAAAGTACAGTATCCTTGAAAAAAATCTATCTACAGAGTGAAGTAAGTCAGAAAGAGAAAAATAGACACCGTGTATTCATGCATATATATGGAATCCAGAAAAAATGGTATCGATGAAACTCCTTCACTTTTGGAACATGTGTCTTATGTTGGAATCTGTGAAAAGCTGGAAGGTGACTTACATGCTTCACAGTTCTTAACATTCTTGTGGTGATAGTAGTTACAATATTACTGCTATTAAATATTTTTATTTTACATGTTTTATTTTGTAATATATGTTGGTATATAGATTTCAAAGGGGGTTTTAAATGTTAGGAGATTATTTGAAGCATCATCTGGTAATTGCTGGATAACTTGTCTTCAAAAAATATATATATATTAACTTGGCTAGGACACTTTTAAGGTTACTTTGCAATTATTTTGTCACAGGCTACTGTAGTTCTGGTGCATTGTCTTAATTAATCATCTATTGATATTTAATTGAAGGTCACTACATGTTATTTTAGACTGGAAGAGATGTCAAAAATTCCATACAAAGGATATGAAGGAGACATATTTTAACACTGTGTCAGAAAATAACATCAAGAACATGTTATTGTAAGGTCTGTCCTTCTCCTGGCACTATTTAAAGAATATCCCATGCCCTCCACTCAATCTAGCAAGGGTTGGGTACAGGCTAAGGTTTAACTCTATTTGACAAGGCCATCGACTTTGCTAGTCTGAGTCTGAGAGAATATAAATAGCCAAAATAACATGAAGAAATGACACTAGTTATTTGATTTTTTACTGAAATGTTAAAGGATACAGAAATACAGATGGACCTAGAGACTGTCGTACTAAATCAGACACAGAAAGACAAATATCACATGATATCACTTATAGGTGGAATTTAAAAAAAGATACAAATAAACTTACATACAAAACAGAGTTACATATATAGAAAACAAATTTATGGTTACCCAGCAATATGAATAAGGTCTTCCTTGGTAGCTCAGCTGGTAAAGAATCTGCCTGCAATGCAGGAGACCCCAGTTCAATTCCTAGGTCAGGAAAATCCCCTGGAGAAGCGATAGGCTGCCCATTCCAGTATTCTTGGGCTTCCCTAGGGCTCAATTGGTAAAGAATCCACCTCCAATGTGGGAGACCTGGGCGTGATCCCTGGTTTGGGAAGATCCCCTGGAGGAGGATATAGCAACTCACTCCAGTATTCTTGCCTGGAGAAGACTCATGGACAGAGGAGCCTGGCAGGCTATATTCCATGGGGTTTCAAAGAGATGGACACAACTGAATGACTAAGCACAGAGATGTGAATCAGAGGGAAAGAAAAGCTGGGAGATATGGATTAACATACAGATTAACATACACACACTACTATATATAAAATAGATAACTGATAAGGACCTCTACATAGCATGGTCAGTTCTAAAGGAAATCAACCCTGAATAGTCTTTGGAAGAGCTGATGCTGAAGCTGAAGCCCCAATACTTTGGCCACCTGATGCAAAGAACAGACTCATTGGAAAAAACCCTGATGCTGGGAAAGATTGAGGGCAGGAGAAGAAGGAAGTGACAGAGGTTAAGATGGTTGGTTAGCATCACTGACTCAATAGACATGAGATTGAGCCAACTCCAGGAGATAGTGAAAGACAAGGAAGCCTCATGTGCTTCAGTCCCTGGGGTCGCAAAGAGTCAGACACGACTTAGTGACTGAACAACAGCCATATATAGCATGGAACTCTACTCTATACTCTGTAATGGTCTGTATGGGGGAAAATATGAAAAAGAATCGATGTATGTATAACCTATTCCCTTTTCTGTACAATTGAAACCAGTGCAACTTTGTAAATCAACTATACTCCAATAAAAAGTTTTAAAAATATATAACCTTCACAAAAAAAGGTAAATATACTTCCTTCAAATACAGTCATATTCCCTGTGTATGTTCAATAAAAAAGCACTTTGTAACAAATCAGGGTACCAAGTTTTGCAAATATTGTCTAAGTTTGAGTAACATCTTAGAAACCTCAACCAGATTAAATAAATGCAATCTCCGTATAAGTAGTACATTCCCTAGAAGCAAGACAAAATTAAACTCATTATGTAGAAACCTGTTACAACACTCTGGTAATAAGAAAAGTGATACCTCCCATTTGTAGGGCTTCTTATAATTTTCAAAATAGATTTGCACGTGTTCATCATTTGCATCTTATGATAGCAATTATACAACCTCACATGGTGGTTAGGAGACCAAAAAGTCACACAGCTAATAAACATCCACATTAGGGCAGTCAGCCAGGAAGTCTGCCTTAACCTCTTTTCAATAGCTTAGGTTACATTTTATATATTGATTTATACTGTTAAAGTTATCAGTGCAATCATGCCATTCACACATACTTTAAATATTTTGCATATATTGTTGTAATTGTTGTTTAGTTGCTAGTTCAGTTCAGTTCAGTCTCTCAGCTGTGTCAGACTTTTCACAACCCCATGGGTTGCAGCATGCCAGGTCTCCCTGTCCATCACCAATTCGCGAGTTTACCCAAACTCATGTCCATTGAGTCAGTGATGCCATCCAGCCATCTCATCCTCTGTCGTCCCCTTCTCCTCCTGCCTTCAATCTTTCCCAGCATCAGGGTCTTTTCCAATGAGTCAGCTCTTCTCATCAGGTGGCCA
Source organism: Cervus elaphus (assembly GCF_910594005.1). Lineage (NCBI taxonomy): Eukaryota > Metazoa > Chordata > Mammalia > Artiodactyla > Cervidae > Cervus > Cervus elaphus. Next base: position 9,484,794 of record NC_057820.1, on the reverse strand, counting down.
AAGTATTGGAGTTTCAGCTTCAGCATCAGTCTTTCCAATGATTATTCAGGACTGACGTCCTTTTGGATGGTTAGATCTCCTTGCAGTCCAAGGGACTCTCAAGAGTCTTCTCCAACACCACAGTTCAAAAGTATCAATTCTTTGGCGCTCAGCTTTCTTTATGGTCCAACTCTCACATCCATACATGACCACTGGAAAAACTATAACCTTGACTAGATGAACCTTTGTTGGCAAAGTAATGTCTCTGCTTTTTAATATGCTGTCTAGGTTGGTCATAACTTTAAGTGTCTTTTAATTTCATGGCTGCAGTCACCATCTGCAGTGATTTTGGAGCCCCAAGAAAAATGTCTACTACTGTTTCCACTGTTTCCCGTTTATTTGCCATGAAGCGATGGCACCTGATGCCATGAACTTAGTTTTCTGAATGTGGAATTTTAAGCCAACTTTTTCACTCTCCTCTCTCACTTTCATCAGGAGGCTCTTTAATTCGTCTCCACTTTCTGCCATAAAGGTGGTGTCATCTGCATATCTAAGGTTATTGATATTTCTGCAGACAATCTTGATTCCAGATTGTTCTTCATCTAGTCCAGCATTTCTCATAATGCACTCTGCATATAAGTTAAATAAGCAGGATCACAATACATAACCTTGATGAACTACTTTCCTGATTTGGAACCAGTCTATTGTTCCATGTCCAATTCTAACTGTTGCTTCTTGATCTGCATATAGCTTTCTCAGGAGGCAAGTAATCTGGTATGGTATCCCTTCTCTTTCATAATTTTCTACAGTTTACTGTGATCCACACAGTCAAAGGTTGGCATGGTCAATAAAGCAGAAGTAGATGCTTTCCTGGAACTCCCTTGCTTTTTCAATGATCCAGTGGATGTTGGCAATTTGATCTCTGGTTCCTCTTCCTTTTCTAAATCCAGCTTGAACATCTGGAAATTCATGGTTCACGTATCGTTGAAGCCTTGCTTGGAGAATTTTGAGCATTACTTTACTAGCGTGTGTAAAGAAAGCTGAGCACAAAAGAATTGATGCTTTTGAAGTGTCGTGTTGGAGAAGACTCTTGAGAGTCCCTTGGACTGCAAGAAGATCCAACCAGTCCATCCTAAAGATCAGTCATGGTGTTCATTGGAAGGACTGATGTTGAAGCTGAAACTCCAATACTTTGGCCACCTAATGCAAAGAGCTGACTCATTTGAAAAGACTCTGATGCTGGGAAAGATTGAAGGCAGGAGGAGAAGTGGACGACAGAGTATGAGATGGCTGGATGGCATCACTGACTCAATGTACTTGGGTTCGGGTAGACTCTGGGAGTTGGTGATGGACAGGGAGGTCTGGTGTGCTGCGGTTCATGGGGTCGCAAAGAGTTGGACACGACTGAGCAACTGAACTGGAACTTACTAGCATGTGAGATGAGTGCAGTTGTGCAGTAGTTTGAGCATTCTTTGGCATTGCTTTTCTTTGGGATTGGAATGAAAACTGACCTTTTCCAGTCCTGTGGCCACTGCTGAGTTTTCCAAATTTGCTGGCCTATTGAGCTCAGCACTTTGACAGTATCATCTTTTAGGATTTAAAACAGCTCAACTGGAATTCCACCACCTCCAATTGCTTTGTTCGTAGTAATGCTTCCTAAGGCCCACTTGACTTCACATTCCAGGATGCCTGGCTCTAACTGAGTGATCACACCATTGTGATTATCTGGGTCATGAAGATCTTTTTTGTACAGTTCTGTGTATTCTTGCCACCTTTTCTTAATATCTTCTGCTTCTGTTAGGTCCATACCATTTCTGTCCTTTACCGAGCCCATCTTTACCTGAAATGTTCCCTTGGTATCTCTAATTTTCTTGAAGAGATCTCTAGACTTTCCCATTCTATTGTTTTCCTCTATTTCTTTGCACTGATCGCTGAGGAAGGCTTTCTTATCTCTCCTTGCTATTCTTTGGAACTCTGCATTCAGATGGATGTATCTTTCCTTTTCTCCTTTGTTTTTCGCTTCTCTTCTTTTCACAGCTATTTGTAAGGCCTCCTCAGACAGCCATTTTGCTTTTTTGCATTTCTTTTTCTTGCAGATGGTCTCAATCCTGGTCTCCTGTACAGTGTCATGAGTATCCACCCACAGTTCATCAGGCACTCTGTCTATCAGATCTAGTCCCTTAAATCTATTTCTCACTTCCACTGTATAATCATAAGGGATTTGATTTAGGTCAGTTCCCCCGAGTCTAGCTTTTCCTTTTCCGTTCTTGCATGTCTCCTCCAGCCAGAGTTACCTATTTATTTATTTATTTTTAACATTCATGATCTTGTCACTCTTCTCTCAGATCCATGCTTGCTGCTGGGAAACAAAGCAGAATAAAACCTAAGTTCAGTTGTGGAGGGAGCTTGATGTGATTGGCTGACACTTAACAGAGGTTTACAGTGTAGTGTTATAAATAGTGTAATCACAGTCTCAACAAACTGCTCTGGGGAGACTTGAGAAGGAAATTATTAATCTTGTCTAGGAATAACAAGGAAGGCATCAGGGCATAAAGGATATTGGCACTGAGTTACTAAAAGAAATAAGAGTTTGCCAGAAAGGAAAGGATAAAGACATGTCAGGAATGATGATTATATGCCTGGACTCAGCAACCTAAAGTAACATGCTACATCCCAAGCAAATGGCTTTGTGCCTGGGGTAAAATAATATGACAGCAAATACTTAGTTGTAATTGCTGACACTAATCTAAGCATTTTTCATGTATTAACTCATTTATTCCATACAATAATTCTATTGGGTATATACCATTATCAGGGCTTTTCAAGTAGGTTTCATGGTAAAGAACAGGCCTGCCAATGCAGGAGACATAAGAGACACAGGTTTGATTCCAGGGCCAGAAAGATCCCCTGGAGAAGGAAGTGGGAACCCACTCCAGTATTCTTGCCTAGAAAATCCTATGGACAAAGATGGCTGGTAGGCTACAGTCCATGGGACTGCAAAGAGTCAGACATGACTAAAGCAGCTTAGCACACACACGTATACAATTATCATTGTTTCAGAGGTGAGAGAACAGACACTGAGAGGTTAAATGCATTCTCCAAGGTTACACAGCTAGTGTCCAAGCTACAGTGGGGGAACCTGCAACCTGATTCTGGAATCCAGCCGTTCATTGTCAAGCTATAAGGTAACCAGGGAACTTTTAGTAAAGGATTTTGCATGATGTAATTAATATGAATTCAAGGATTTAACTACAAAGGTGAGAATTGGGTTTCCTTTGTCAAGACAACGCTGGCAGGGGTGTAGCTGACACAACAGAGGAAGAAATATAAAGGGACAGACGTCTTGTTATTAGGAGTCTGCAGACAAATAATGATACAGGCTTGATTTGGCTCAAGTTGGTGGGAATGAAGCACAGGTGATTTCATAGATACTTAATAACATCAATAACCATTTGGGCAGAAAAATGGATATGAGTAATGAGTTAAAGGAAAAGTCCAGCATGCCTTCCAGGTTTTGGTGTGTGTGGCAACATATACAGTGGCACCATTTAAGTATCATAAGGAAGGATTCAGACGGTTAAGTTTGATGAATATAAATGTTGAATCATCAGCAAGACATTCATGTAGAAATCCGCAGTGTGAAGCAAGATCTCTTTGCTTTTCTCCCTCCCTCCTCCTTCTGTCTCTCTCTCTCTTTCTTGCAGGTCGGAAATTTTGAAAATTATTCCTACGGAGATATTGTCCTGCGTTATTTTCCAGCTAAAATCTGGATCTTTCCATATCTTACCAACAACATGGCATCCTAATGCAAGGAGGAAAGACTGAAGTTTTTGCAAGTAAACTGTCCTTGCATGGGAATCTCCTGTCTGTCACTTACTCATTTCTTCATTTAGGTGGTAGAGTTAGTCTCAGGAGAACATTGCCTTCAAATCAGCAGATTTAAGTCTGAAGACCAGACATGTGACTTTAAGTTGCCATTTAATATTTTTGAGCCTCAGTTTTTTCTTTTGTAAAATGGCATAATAACATATACCTGGTAGTGTTCATTTGGAGATGAAAAAAACTAAGATACATAGAATTCTTAGTTGATGCCATGTAGTAAGCATTCAGTAAATATTAGCCAGTAACCACAGGCCCACTAATAAGTAGTGTATGCAAAATGCATGGTGCAACGTGGTTATTAAATTGCTCTTGTTAATAGCTAATCAGAATGTAGGATTAAAACACTGTAAAATATTTAAATAGAGAGTCTCTCTGTCTAGAAAGCTCTCTTCTCCTCTAGCCCTCTAATATTACATATCCTTCAAAGAGAATTTCCAATGGAATCACAACAAGTCATTTTCCAATCTTCCTAGTTAGAATAACTTGCTTTCTCTTCTGTAGTCCCATAGCAACTTTATAACACTTCTGTTACCATAATAGGCTAATTTATAATTATGCATGTGCTTAAAATAGTCTTCTGATCAATTCTGAGCTCAAAAAATATAAGGGTTATACTTTATTCATTTTTTAATTCTCCATCGACAGTGAGGATAGGGCTCAGTAAATGTTAAATTGGAATAGGTTGAATTCCTTGGACGTAACCAGCTGTTGTAACTCGATCTTACTGAGAAAACTGCTCACAACATATTAAAAAGCAATAGGAATATTGCAGTGGCTTGATTTAGATTACCATAACAGATGTGCGAGTGAGTCTCATGATCTGTTAGATATGCACATAGGAGAGGAGTTTTATTTTTCTCAATGCATGCATTTGCATAGAGAAAAATTAAGAGTTCCTTTTGTTTACATTCATCTGAGAGAAACAAATGCCTTTTGTTTTGCTCAACTGGCAATATGCTGATGTTTTTCAAGTCTGCATTTATCATTAAACTATCCCAAGGAAATTAAAGGTCAATGTGAGCTCTTGGATATAAACACTTACAAAATCTAGAATGTTAATTTGCTACTGTGTTGGGAATTTGTGTCATACACCTATGGGATGGAAAATGATGTTATGTATTATATCTTTTACTTATATTAATAGCTTGTGTGTGTAAGAGTAACAATTGCACTTATTATTTAAAGAAGTACATCAGGCATACTTTTTATAGTGGTAGCCATCAAGTATTTATATTCCACTATATTTTCTTTCTTTTTATTTTTTGAAAGATCAACTAAAACATCAGAGTTTGCATTACGATCTCTTAAGAAAACATGTTCCACTCTAATTTCCCTCTTCTGTAACCAAAGTTGTTCATTAAAACTTCGTGATTTACACATGTGTCTGCACACATATACAAACTCACACTCACTTATGACCAACTTGATGTTGTTTGTATCATATGGGAAGAGTGCACAATGGGACTCATTTTTATTATAGCTGTGGGAACTTGGAAACATTTCTTATCCTCTGATCTTGTTTTTCTTATCTGCGAAGGGGGAAATCATGCTACCTACTCGAAGGAAAAAAGGGTATCATAAGAATTATGAACATTTCAAGTCCTGTGAAGAGTGCATGTATTAAGCACTCAGTAAATACTAGTTCTCCTTATTATATCTTTATGTATATTTAAATTCACAAATGCACAATTCATCAATCTTGGCTTTTTTTTTTTAATTCAACTTAAGTCTTGGAGTTCTTTCAATATTAACAGCAAGGGAATAAAATAATTAATGTGTTCGTTTTAACTTTGGTATATACATATATATATCATTCTCTCACATCAATAATTGCTTTTATTTACTCATATTCTTTAATGGATACTTAGGATGTTTTCAAATTATTTTAGAAACACTGTTGCAACAAGCATACTTTCATAGATTTCCTTCAGCAAATCTGTAGGAGTTTCTCTTAGCTATTTATAAAGATCATCAGGATGGATGGAATATACACTTACAAATAAGTAGGGCCAAATTGCTCCTCAAAGTGCTCTAGACTTTCATCAATCTTGAATGAAAGTTTATATTTCTTTACATACTGTCATTGTATGATATTATCAGACTTCTTAATTTTTGTCACTCTGAAGTTTTAACACCAGTATGTCACAAGTATTTAATTGTTTTAATGTGAATGCCCTGGTGGCTCGGTTGGTAAAGAAACTGCCTGCAATGCAGGAGACCCAGGTTCAATCCCTGGGTTGGGAAAATCCCCTGGAGAAGGAAATGGCAACCCACTCCGGTATTCTTGCCTGGAGATTTCCATGGACAGAGGAGCCTGGTGGGCTACAGTCCATGGGGTCGCAAAGAATCAGACATGACTGAGTGACTTTCACTTTCACTTTTATCCTTTAGTTTGGGTACGTTTTCATATATTTATTGGCTTCTTAGATTGCCCTTCTGTGAATTTCCTGCAGAGATTATAGATTCCTTTCTATTGTACAGTAATGACTGTTCTGGTGGCAAACTATGAGCTTCCTCCTGTGTATGAGCTGCTCACAGCTGTACCGTGAGGTTTGCCCTTTAATCCTGTCCATGCTGCACCGTGCTAAGTTGCTTCAGGCTCTGTGTGAACCTTTGGACTGTAGCCTGCTAGCCTCCTCTGTTCATGGGATTCTCCAGGCAAGAACACTGGTATAGGTGGTTGTTCCCTCCTCCAGGGGATCTTTCCAACTCAGGGATTGAACCCATGTCTCCTCCAGCTACCGCAATATAGGCTTTACCGCTGAGCCACCAGGAAAGCCCTATATACACATGCATGTCAGTGTGTGTGTCTGTGCTCACACCATGAACTTCCAGATCCAGAGATCAAATTGCTAACATCCGTTGGATCATCAAAACAGCAAGAGAGTTCCAGAAAAACATCTACTTCTGGTTTATTGACTATGTCAAAACCTTTGACTGTGTGGATCACAACAAACTGTGGAAAATTTTGAAAGAGATGGGAATACCAGACCACTTGACCTGCCTCCTGAGAAATCTGTATGCAGGTCAGGAAGCAACAGTTAGAACTGGACATGGACCAGCAGACTGGTTCCAAATTGGGAAAGGAGTATGTCAAGGCTGTATATCGTCACATTGTTTATTTAACTTATATGCAGAATACATCATGCAAAATGCCAGATGGGATGAAGCACAAGCTGGAATCAAGATTGCCAGTAGAAATATCAAGAACCTCAGATATGCAGATGACACCACCCTTATGAAAGAAAGAGAAGAGGAACTAAAGAGCCTCTTGATGAAAGTGAAAGAGGAGAATGAAAAAGTTGGCTTAAAATTCAACATTGAAAAAAAAAAAAAAATTCAACATTGAGAAAACTAAGATCATGGCATCTGGTCCCATCACTTCATGGCAAATAGATGGGGAAACAATGGAAACAGTGAGAGACTTTATTTTGGGGGGCTACAAAATTACTGTAAATGGAGACTGCAGCCTTGAAATTAAAAGATGCTTGCTCCTTGGAAGAAAACCTATGACCAGTCTAGCTCAGTTCACTTCAGTCGCTCAGTCATGTCTGACTCTTTGTGACCCCATGGACGGCAGCACGTAAGGCTTCTCTGTCCTTTACAAACTTCCAGAGTTTACTCAAACTCATGTCCATGGAGTTGGTGATGCCATCCAACCATTTCATTCTCTGTCGTCCTCTTCTCCCACCTTCAGTCATTCATAGCATCAGGGTTTTTTCAAATGAGTCAGTTCTTTGCATCAGGTGGCAAAGTATTGGAGTTTCAGCTTCAACATCAGTCCTTCCAATGAATATTCAAGACTGATCTCTTTTAGGATGAATTGGTTGGATCTCCTTGCAGTCCAAGGGACTCTCAAGAGTCTTCTCCAACACCACAGTTCAAAAGCATCAATTCCTCGGCACTCAGATTTATAGTCCAACCCTCATATCCATACATGACTACTGGAAAAACCACAGTTTAACTAGACAGACCTTTGTTGGTAAAGTAATATCTCTGCTTTTTAATACGCTTTCTAGGTTGCTCACAACTTTTCTTTCACGGAGCAACCATCTTTTAATGTCATGGCTGCAGTCACCATCCGCAGTGGTTTTGGAGCCGAAGAAAATAAAGTTCCTCACTGTTTCCATTGTTTCCCCATCTATTTGCCATGAAGTGATGGGACCAGATGCCATGATCTTATGAATGTTGAGCTTTAAGCCAACTTTTTCACTCTCCTCCTTCACTTTCATCAAGAGGCTCTTTAGTTCTTTAGAACTAAAGATATGCATATCTTTAGATACACATCTGGGGTTATTGCTATTTCTTCCAGCAATCTTGATTCCAGCTTGTGCTTCTTCCAGCCCAGCGTTTCTCATGATGTTCTCTGCATATAAGTTAAATAAGCAGGGTGACAATATACAGCCTTGACATACTCCTTTCCCAATTTGGAACCAGCCTGTTGCTCCATGTCCAGTTCTAACTGTTGCTTCTTGAACTGCATACAGTTTTCTCAGGAGGCAGGTCACGTGGTCTGGTATTCCCATCTCCTTCAGAATTTTCCACAGTTTGTTGTGATCCACACAGTCAAAAGCTTTGGCATAGTCAATAAAGCAGAAGTTGATATTTTTCTGGAATTCTCTTGTTTTTCAATGATCCAGTGGATGTTGGCAATTTGATCTCTGGATCCTCTGCCTTTTCTAAATTCAGGTTGAACATCTGGAAGTTCACCGTTCATGTACTATTAAACTCTGGCTTGGAGAATTTTGAGCACTACCTTACTAGTGTGTGAGATGAGTGCAATTGTGCAGTAGTTTGAACATTCTTTGGTATTGCCTTTTATGGAATGGAATGAAAACTGACTTTTCCATCCTGTGGCCACTGCTGAGTTTTCCAGATTTGCTGGCATATTGAATGCAGCACTTTACAGCATCATCTTTTAGGTTTTGAAATAGCTCAACTGAAATTTGAAATAGCAGGTCAAAGGCTAACAGATTTTTGCCAAGAGAATGCACTGGTCACAGCAAACACCCTTTTCCAAAAACACAAGAGAAGACTCTAAACATGGACATCACCAGATGGTAAATACCAAAATCAGATTGATTATATTCTCTTCCTCTAAAGATGGAGAAACTCTATACAGTCAGCAAAAACAAGACCAGGAACGGACTGTGGCTCAGCTCATGAACTCCTTATTGTCAAATTCAGACTTACAGTAGAGAAAACCACTAGATCATTCAGGTATGACCTAAATCAAATACCTTATGATTATACAGGGGAAGTGACAATTAGATTCAAGGGATTAGATCTGATAGACAGAGTGCCTGAAGAACTATGGACAGAATTTCATGCCATTGTATAGAAGGCAGTGGTCAAAAACATCCCCAAGGGAAAAAAAAAAAAAGGAATGCAAAAAGGCAAAATGGCTGTTGAGGAGGCCTTACAAATAGCCAAGAAAGAGGAGAAGCAAAAGGCAAAGGAGAAAAGGAAAGATATTCCCATTTGAATGCAGAGTTCCAAAGAATAGCAAGGAGCAATAAGAAAGCCTTCCTCAGTGATCAACGTAAAGAGATAGAGGAAAACAATACAATGGGAAAGACTAGAGATCTCTTCAAGAAAATCACAGATACCAAGGGAACATTTCATGCAAAGATGAGCACAAGAATGGACATATATGTTATGGGTCTAACAGAAGCAGAAGATATTAAGAAAAGGTGGCAAGAATACACAGAAGAACTATACAAAAAAGATCTTCATGACCCAGATAATTACAATGATTTGATTAGTCACCTAGAGCCAGACATCCTGGAATGGGAAGTCAAGTGGGCCTTAGGAAGAATTGCTATGAACAAAGCTAGTGGAGGTGATGGAATTCCAGTTGAGATAGGATACATGATGGAAATATTCCTCTCATGTGGTAAAATTCAATAAAAATATCAAATGTCAGTAATCACAGTAGCATACTTGTATCATTTTGAAATATGCACTGGAGATGTGATAGTTGGAAGAAGGGATCTTGCTTTTCATTATTTGCTTCCAGTGTATTGTTGGATATATATATGCCTGCTTTACTTTTTACCTCTCCAAAATACAGCCTAAAATAGAAGATAGCAGAGTCATCTCATATCATCGTATTTCATGGGATAAGTTTATTTTAACACAAGTAAATATAGAGAAGGCTAAAATGGGCATCAGAGATAAATCAGTTTGTGAAGTGATCTATCTTCTATTGAGTTTTGGCTAACAAGGGGTCATCTTGTTACAATGATGAAATTTTGAAATACTGCTCCTGTGGGGTTTTTAGATGACCCCCATAACAGGCCTGGGTGAAGAGAAATTTGCAGGCATTTCTGAGACAATGTTGAGAATGGATGCTATATAAGACCATGAGAGGATTGTTCAGAAAGATTGTCACCAATAATCTTTGGGAACCACTACCCCAGAATGTGAGTTACTCTCATACTGTGTGGTAAAATTGCTATGGATCCAATAACTCTGCATGATTTTCCAAAAACTAGGAAGCTAGGGTGGGAACACTTAATGAACTAGAAACAATAAATATTATGACCATTCTGATATGTCTTTATATTTTCTGAGCTTCATTATTCTCATTCCCATTTATTCTTCTAAGAAATGAAGAGGATAATTTTCTTGAAGATTAAATGAAGTAAAGTGAAAGTGTTTTGGAGCAGTAACATTCAATATACATTCAGGGTGGCTTGTCAGATTCTCTTGAATTTCTCTGAATGATCAAGCCATCAGAGCAATTTTGATATTTTGATATTCCAGACCTCTTGAAAGAACATATTCTTTGAAATAAATTAATATGATTTTGTAGCCTATATGATATCCCACCAAAGGCTTATGGAGTTAGTTGGTTTTATCGCCCATCAAACTTTCAGTATAATTAGCTTCCAGAGGGAAAGCTCATATTTTCTATGACAAAGTTAAAGGAAACTTGAATAAAAAAAGAAGACGGTAAGTGAGCAACATTTCCTGCTGTTTCTATTAAAGTCCGATTTAGTTTTAGTTCATTTTTTAAGTGAAAATAAACCCTTTTCAACACCATTTAAAGCTATAATTTCCTAAGCCTCTGGCTTATTTGGGGCTGTCTGGTTTATGAGCCTAACTGATCTTGAGACTGTTGGTATCCAGCCAACAGACCACTGAACCAGTCTTTAATAGGCCCAGTCAGGGCATTAATATGGCCTCTAATTGCTCTGTCACCTGGGAATTCAGTTCATTCAAACAGATGGAATGGTCATCAGGTCAATCTGGCCTGCTCCATGGCCCAAAAGAACCATCAGAAGAAGCTGGACTGAGTCTCAGGGTAGGTCAAGGCTTCTTGAACCCCTAAGCTTAAAGCTCTTGGAGGCTGTCTAAATTCCCACACACAATGGGGAACATCTATTTAAAATGACTCAGAATTCAGCTTAAAATAGTAGTCATTCTCAAGTGGACTTTAAGATTTTAGATTATGTATGCGTTAGCAATAATAAGAACTGTAAAGGAGACAATATTTCTAAATTGGGGAGTTAAACTTTAAGAAGATTGTTACTTTAGCCTCTTTGACTTACAAACTGTCTTCACTGAGATCCTCATTTACATCATCTCTACACACTTCTAAGTCTACTCTGATACAAGTTCTCTCTGGTTTGACCCAGTAGCCAGACTACTTAGTTAAGAAATCAGGAGGCTGAGTCCAGCCCTGCCTAAGTGAGCTATGAAACCATTCAGGTCAGTTACTCAAAGACTACATTTCTTGAGAGGCAATTGGTACATTAAGTCTAGGCAATGGTTTTCTTTCACTTTATTTGATAATTATAAAAAATGATACGACACCTTCAAAACATATTTACGGTTTAATAATTTAAACCATTTGTATAATAAATGATGAAAGGCAAAATGCAAAATTGGTTATGCTTTAGTTTCAATTGAGAAAAAACTATTTATCCCCCTTGCTAATGAAACTATTTACATAAAATGTTAACCATTATATATATAATCAATCAATTTCAGGTAGATTCTGAAACTAGAGATAGCACTCCAGGTAAGCAAGGCTATTGTTTAAAAAGTTACATGTGTTTGCAGTGGCAGAAGAAGTAATCAGAAATCCCTCTCTAAGGATATTACAAAAGCATATTTATAAATGTGTGAACTAAATAACAAAGATGAGCTATGATTATTAATATTTAGAGTGAAAAATATATACTTTTAATGCATAATTTTCAGGAAGAAAAAAGGAAAAGCAAATCCACTGGACTGATTCACTTATCACTTTACTTCTTTGCCAATCAAATTAGGCTGATTCTATTAAACCCTGATGATTTCACTTCATGGAATAAAATGCATTATTGCATCCATCATTTCTCTCCCTGAAAATAACACTCTAAAACATATAGACACAACATTAGTCATACTTGATACTGAAGGCAATTTGCATTCAGACGCGCCTGAGTACACCACAAAGAATCTACCTTTCATTCAGTGGCATGGGCCACACCACAGCCCTAGTCTACAACCTTGAAGGGCCAAGTGTCACCTTTCAAATACTCACTAGGCTATGCAGAACTCAGAGAAGCAGATTACTGAGCTTAGTAAGAAACCACTTCTCACCACCAGTACCCCTTTGTCCAGACTTTTGCCTGAATTATTTTAAAAGGTATGACTATCTGTCTACTCTCACCCTTGTCTCCACTCATCCACATAGAGCTTTCAAAAATGATCTTATACAAACATAGTCCAAAGGGCCGTGGGTGAGGCTGTTCACACGACCCCATTGACTCTTTCACTAAATACAATCAAACATATCAGGTAAAACATTCGTTAAACACCATAAAAGTTTGGAAGAGCGTAAAAAGTAGTGAAAAAAGTAACAGGCAGAATTATGTAGAATCGATTGGACCCAGGGAGCTAACCAGACTATTGTAACATCAAATGTATGCAATGTGTATTTACGCTTACCACATGCTTGAATGGAGGGTTGTATGACTTTCTGGAGTGATGAGGACAGAATTTCAGGCACAATAACTATTCAACAAGGACAATCTCAGACTACTCTTTGGGTATTAAACTGAGAATAAGTCCATCAGGTCCAACTGCACAGGTTGTATACTGCAAAACTCTAAGAAGGGAGGGATTATTTCAATACATTACAGTATAAAGTATGTCTCCTGAAATTGTGCAGTATACAATATGCAAGCAACATAAGAAAATCTATTGGGATTCCAAAAGGCTCCACTCAGAAGATAAAGATAAACCTGAAATGAACAAGCCTATTGTAAATTCAGGCTACTATAGATACGGCTGCTATGATGCTGAACAAAGTAAGTGGAAAAAAGGAAGTGGGTATTTCCCCTTGTCATATGCCAGTTTTGGCCTGTCAATGATCAATATTGAGGTTGGACTAGCCCTTGTGGTTCTTGTTATGACTGCAAGAGACCCTTCAGCAATAGCCATCAGGAAACCTTGATAAAATAAAGGCTTATTACTTATAAGACTTGGAACTTCCCTAGCACACTGAGACCACACACGGAGATCACAGAGAGCTTAGGAATTTGGGGTTTGGGGTTCTGCTTTTATTAATGCTGAGCCTGAGGGGCTCGGGATCTTGAGGACGAACTCTTTTTCACTAAATTTAAAACATAACAGCAGGAATTTAAAGCAAGGGAAGAGAAAAAAAAAAAGCAACTTAAATGGTTAGTTATGAAAATTAACCAAGATCTCTGAAACAAAGAAGCCTCAGAATGGAGAGGCTGGCCGTGTGTTTATTTGAGATAGCTTGCTCTTTGAAATGGATGCCTCTTTGAAATGAAGGCCTGGAAGATTCAAGTTTAAATCAGGAAATGGCACTGTGCAAAAACAAACAAACAAACAGACAAAAGAACCTAATACAAGAACAATAATCCTATCTGGGCTTATGCTACACTCTCTTTTACTAGTGAGACAATTCAAGTTTAGAAAGGTAAATGGTACACACAGAGTCATGTAACTTTTACTTGTCAGAATTCAACCCAACTCTGTTGGCAGTCTTACTCTCCTTTGGGGACGGGGGACCTCTCTTCCCTCACCTCGGGCCACAAGCAACACTGAGAAAGAGCTTAGAGTATTGGTTTCAGAGTTTCAAGCATGTCTTTCTTAGACCCTCCATTTTTCAATATGTTTAGGTACAGACATAAAATGTAATAAACAGTCAAAATATATATAAATTTCAGCAGCTTTCAGATCCATGTTTACTGATGTCCTTTAACTCTATAAATCATTTTGCCCAACCTAGGAAAAACAGGATTCATCAGCTCTGTGTCAAAATTTCTTTATGTTGCCATATTTTCTCCACTGAATGAAATATATCACCTTTAAAGTCAAAGCTGGTGACACGGAGATGAGGAAACAAACTTTGCCACAGCATCTCAGAATATCACTGTCGAATACAGCCAAATTTTTGTTAAATAAACAAACAAAAAAAAAACCTGAAAAAAGCACACCACTTAAAAATGCTTGATGCAATTATTCCTGGCTCTATTTTACTCCTATGCATGCTTAAAAAGCTTTTCTGTTACCTCATATGCACAAAAATTGGTTATAGTAGGATGGTTTATGTTCAAGTCCCAATGTCCTGGGACTTTCTATCAACCATTCTGTATCGATTTTGGTAAAAGATTCTATGTGTGACATTTGGAAGCTGCAGTGGGTATCGGTCCCTATCATATGAAGATAATTGGTCTATCATGAAAGGAAATAGAGACACACATAGAAAGAAACTGATATTTTTGGATAGCAGTTGTGTTCTATGCGCAAATGTGTCACTAAGTCCTAGGTAAGTCTTTGTCCTTATCAAAGTTTGCTAATGAAAACCCTATCTAGATTCCATGAATTAATATGATGACTTTTACTATGGAAGGCATTGAGGCCAGAAGAGAATAAATGAGCATAGAAGTAATAAAAGATGGGTCCAGAGAGATAAAGGGCCATTACATTGGGGGAAGACTTGAGGTCATGGTAATCCAAAAATATAAACTTAAACATATCGCTATATTATCATTATAAACAGTACATTATATTACTGGCAAAGAGAAGATATGGTGTGTGCCCATACAAATTGCTACTTTTAATTTAGAAAGCAACTAATAAAATATATATATTAATATAATATTTAGAGATGCATGTTTATACACTTTGAAACTATCTGCTGTTTCTAGATAAAGCCATTCCATATATTGCATTGTTTTCTTAGGTGAGTGAGTGAGTGAAAGTCGCTCAGTCACATCTGACTCTTTGCGACCCCGAGGACTATACAGTCTGTGGAATTCTCCAGACCAGAATACTGGAATGGGTAACTTTTCCCTTCTCCAGGGGACCTTCCCAACCCAGAAATCTAACCGGGGTCTCCTGAATTGCAGGCGGATTCTTTACCAACTGAGGTATCAGGGTAGTCCTTCCTAGGTAATATATCTTAAGTAGAAAATTGCAACAATGCAATTCAGGGAGGAAAGTAGTTCTGATCAAAAGGGGCAATACAAGAGTGAGAAATTATTTGATCATGGATTCAATATGGGCTTCCCAGATGGCGCTATTGGGAAAGAACCCATATGCCAATGCAGGAGACATAAGAGATGTGTGTTGGATTCCTGAGTTAGGAAGAACTCCTGGAGGAGGACATGGCAACTTAGGCCAGAATTCCTGCCTAGAGAATTCCATGGACGGAGAAGCCTGGCTCCTCTGTCCTCCACTCTCTCAAGTTTGCTCAAATTCATTTCCATTGAGTTGGTGATGCTAACTAACAAACTCATCCTCTGATGCCACAGGCTACAGCCAGGGTTGCAGCGTCAGACACGACTGAAGCGACTTAGCATGCACACACACATGGTTGATACAGCTTCCGGAATGCATTGAGAGGTTGAACGTGGTCCAAAAGATAAAGACAAAAGTCAAAAAGGACACCAAGGTGTCCAACCTTAAAAACTGGAAGAATGGAGTTACCCTTGACTGAAATGGAGAGATAGTAGAAGAGCCAATTTGGGTGAAAATACAAATAGATCAGTTTTATACATGTTAGTTTCAGATGCCAACAAGCCTATACATCTGTCCTTGTCCATATTCATCCATTTATTTCCCCCTTGTTATAAAAAAGAGATGACTTAAATCTTCCACTTATCCCCCACATTTATATCCTTATCAAGTCAACTTTACAGTTTTGAGGAGGAAATTGAAAGTGAATGGGAACCCAGAAGAAGTTGATTCTTTTCAGGTAGAAGTGCCACTCCCACCCAAAGGAAGGGTTGGAGTACCTTTTGCTATTAATATAGTAAAGAGATGGATCACATCTTCTATATTTATCTCATCTGAACATACATTATATACACTTGATGTTGGGCATCATGAATCACTCTATGAAATTATATTCATAAACTTTAAATCACAGCTGGAGTCAGACTGCATATGAACAGACATTTTCAGGGATAAAAGGAAAGTAAAATCACTGGAGTACTTACTGCATTTAGCTTGTGATTATATCTCATGTCAGTGATATGAAATGAGAACCAGCATTCTATCTTTTTTAAAAACGTTAGGAAATGGAGGTGCAAAATTAAGCAAATTGCCCCAAATCACACATAAAGAAAGTTATAAAATTAGGTTAAAATGCAATTTCTCTGAAATCTCTTAATTTCTGCTATGTATTTTGATATTGTATATTTTTGTTTATGAATCACTTTTTATTTCAAAATGGTAATGAATCAGTTAATTTGTAGAGAATAGTTAAAGGGAATTGGCAGGTGGTAAGCATTAGGTACTATACTCTGTGCTACATATGAAGTATTTTATCAGTTTATTCATTCATCATGATAATTTTATTATAATCATCACATTTTACAAGCTATGTTAGATACAGATATTGTATGAAATCTTTGTTTTACCAAGTGTCAGAAAAAACTGGAAATAATTTAAATAAAAAATTAATTCCCTGGCTTATGTAATTATGTAAAAAAGTAGATGACCTAGGTAGATAAAGCAACAGATAATGTAAGGACCAAGCGTTTACCTAGGCTGGAGGAACCACTGTACCTACTAGAAGTAATTCTCTCTCACAACTTTATGTTATTATATATGGCTTTATTCTTTTAAGAAAAGCGTCCATTCCTTAACCTAAGGAAATAAAGTAGCTTTGCCATCAGACACATAATTCCACCCCCCCTCCCAACTTTATTTCAAAATGTTAGGGAAACAATTCTAATTGCCATGTGTTCAGCATATGCTTACTGCTCATAGATCATTTGTAGGTAAGAGAAAGGTGTGCACAAAGAACTTTGTACCCATTTCCGCTTTATGATTGGAATGGGAAGTAAGGAGAGGAGAGGTGAAACAGGACCATTTCTCTGTTGCTGCTCAGTCACCAAGTTGTATTTGACTCTTTGCAATCCCATGACCGCAGTATGCCAGGCTCCTCTGTCCTCCACTATCTCGTTTGCTCAAATTCATTTCCATTGAGTTGGTGATGCTAACTAACAAACTCATCCTCTGATGCCACCTTTTCCTTTTACTTTCAATCTTTCCCATCATGAGGGTCTTTTCCAGTGAGCGGAATCTTGGTCTCAAGTGGCCAAAGTATTGGGCGTCAGCTTTAGCATCAGACTGTCTAATGTATATTCAGGGTTAATTTCCTTTAGGATTGACTAGTTTGTTCTCCTTGTAGACCAAGGGGATCTCAAGAGTCTTCCTCAGCAGCATAATTCAAAAATATTAATTCTTTGGCACTCAGCCTTCTTTATGGTCCAACTCTCACATCTGTACATGACTCCTGGAAAATCTATAGCTTTCACTATATGGACCTTTGTCAGCAAAGTGATGTCTCTGTTTTTTAACAAGCTGTCTAGGTTTGTCATAGCTTTCCTCCCAAAGAACAAGTGTCTTTTAATTTCTGACTATAGTGACCATCCACAGTGATTTTAGAGTCAGAGAAAATAAAATAGGTCACTGTTTCCAATTTTTCCCCTTCTATTTGCTTTGAAGTGATGGGACTACATAACATGAACTTAGTTTTTTAAATGACGAATTTCAAGCGAACTTTTCCCTTTCCTCTTTTCCCCTCATTAACTAACAAGGTTCCTTAGTTTAGTTTAGGCTCTTTTTGCTTTCTGCCATTAGAGTGGTATCATCCGCATATCTGAGGTTGTTGATATTTCAACTGACAATCTTGATTCCATCTTGTAACTCACCCAGCCTGGCATTTCACAGGGTGTCCTCTGCATAGAAGCAGTGTGACAATATATAGCCTTGTCGAACTCTGTTCCCAATTTTGAACTGGTCCATTGTTACGTGTCCACCTCTAACTGTTGCTTCTTGACCTGAAAGCAAGTTTCTCAGGACACAGGTAAAGTGGTCTGGTACTCCTATTTCTTTAAGAATTTTCCATAGTTTGTTTTGATTCACAGTCAAAGACTGAAGCACAGCCAATGAAAAGCAGTAGATATTTCCCTCATTGTTGTTGCTGTCATTCAGTTGCTCAGTCATGTCCGAATCTTTGTGAGCCCATGGACTGCAGCACGCCAGGCTTCCCTGTCCATCACCAACCCCCCTGCTCAAACTCAGGTCTATTGAGTTGGTGATGCCATCCAACCATCTCATCCTCTGTTGTCCCCTTCTCCTCCTGCCTTCAATCTTTCCCAGCATCAGGGTCTTTTCCAGTGAGTCAGCTCTTTGCATCAGGTGGCCAAAATATTTGGAGTTTCAGCTTCAGCATCAGTCCTTCCAATGAATATTCAGGACTTATCTCCTTTAGGATGGACTGGTTTGATCTCCTTGCCGTCCAAGGGACTCTCAAGAGTCTTCTCCAACACCACAGTTCAAAAGCATCAACTCTTTGGTGCTCAGCTTTCTTTCTGGTCCAACTCTCACATCCATACATGACTACTGGAAAGACCATAGCTTTGACTGGATGGACCTTTGTTGGCAAAGTAATGTCTCTGCTTTTTAATATGCTGTCTAGGTTGGTCATAGCTTTTCTTCCAAGAAGCAAACATCTTTTAATTTCAAGGCTGTAGTCACCATGTGCAGTAATTTTGGAGCCCCCCAAAATAAAGTCTCTCACTGTTTCCATTGTTTCTTCATCTATTTGCCATGAAGCGATGGAATCAGATGTCATGATCTTAGTTTTTTGAATGCTGAGTTTTAAGCCAACTTTTTCACTCTCCTCTTTCACTTTCATCAAGAGGCTCCTTAGTTCCTCTTCTCTTTCTGCCATAAGGGTGGTGTCATCTGCATATCTGAGGTTTTGTTATTTCTCCTGGCAATCTGGATTCCAGTTTTTCTTATAATCCCTTGCTTTCTCCAAGATCCAGTGAATGCTTGCAGTTTGGTCTCTGGTCCTTCTGCCCTTTGAAACTAGGGCTAACATCTGGAAGTTCTTGGTTCACATATGGCTGAAGCCTAGTTTGAAGGATTTTGAGCATAACATGGATAGCATGTGCAAGTGAGTGCCACTGTATGGTAGCTTGAACATTCTTTGGCATTGCTATTCTTTGGAATTAGAATGAAAACTGACCTTTTCCAGTCCTGTGGCCACTGTTGAGTTTTCCAAATTTGCTGGCATATTGAGAGCAGCAATTTCACAGCATCATCTTTTAGGATTTGAAATAGTTCAGCTGGAATTCCATCACCTCCATAGTTTTGTTTGTCGTGATGCTTCCTGAAGCCCACTTGACTTTGCTTTCCAGGATATCTGGGTCTAGGTGAGTAACCACACCATCGTGGTTATCCTAGTCAGTAAGACCTTTTCTGTATGGTTCTTCTGTGTTTTCTTGCCACCTCTTCTTAATCTTTCTGCTTCTGTTAGGTCCATACTCTTTCTGTCCTTTATCGTGCCTATCCTAGCATGAAATGTTCTTTTCATATCTCCAATTTTCTTGAAAGTATCTTTAGTCTTTCCCATTCTATTGTTTTATTCTATTTCTTTGCATTATTCATTTAAGAAAGCTTGCTTATCTCTCCTTGCTAGTCTCTGGAACTCTGCACTCAGTTGGGTATGTCTTTCCCTTCCTTCTTTGCCTTTCACTTCTATTCTTTCCTCAGCTATGTGTAAAGCCTCCTCTTTGCCTTCTTGCATTTCATTTTCATTGGTATGGTTTGGGTTATTGCCTCCTATATAGTGCTATAAACCTCCATCCATAGATCTCCAGGCACTGTGCGTAGCAGATCTAATCTCTTGAATCTATTGGTCACTTCCACTGTATGATCATAAGGGATTTGATTTAGGTCATACATGGATGGTCTAGTGGTTTTCCCTATTTTCTTCAACTTAAGCCTGAATTTTGCAATAAGGTGCTCTTGGTCTGAGCAACAGGTCTTGTTTTTGCTAACTGTATGAGTTTCTCCATCTTCAACTGCAAAGAACATAATCAATCTGATTTTGACATTGACCATCTAATAATTTACACTAGTAAGTGAGAGAGCTGAAATCTCAGATCTTTCTACTTTCTTAAATCATGTCTCTTTAAACTCTAACTTACTGACTTTTAAAAATTTCTTGTTGGGAAAAAATTATGAGAACGAAAAGTCCCTCAATTTTTCCACATTTCAAATAAATTTATCTTTTTTAATTTTTCTAAAAATTTAAAATGAAAAATTTGTTGTATCTTTTTATGTAAACTCCCAAAGCAGGAAAAAAGAAAGAAAACATAAATAACCACTTGGTGAAAATTTTAGATAATTATGAATATCTTTGATCAAAGGAATAGTTAGAAACTGCATTTTATAAACACTATACCTTCACAATATATTTCAATAAGAACATTTCCTTACTCTAGGTTTTCTAATACACTTAAGAACTGAACTATTTATTTGATCAGTTGAGAAAACAGATCTAACCGAAAGAAAGAAATCATCATGGTTAAAGAATATCTGCTCACATATGCCCTAAAATAAGTCTAACATGTATTCTGTGATGTAAGACATAAGTCATAATTCATAATTCATTTTAAGTACATACATTTGGGATTTGCAAGCTTGACAAAATAAGCCACTAAAGTAACAAAGACATTCCAGAGTCCCAAGAAGATAAGGTATTTTATTCTTTAAAGTCAAACATTAATGGAAAACCCAGAAATAATGTAGGGGAAGCATTGTCTAGAGCAGAAGAAGGAAAGGTCTCATCACAGGGATTTACATCAGGTATTGAGACTATGTATAAGAACTCTTAATGCTCTTACACTCCTTCTCACAGTTCTGGACATATTAGCTTTATGGTCTCTGAGTACCACCTGCAGATAACCTTTCCTGAGTATTTAGCTGGCCCTGGATAAAGCAAAGGTCCAATGCCCATGAGCATGCAAACCTGCTCAGGATTTACTCATCCAAAGCCCTATCTGAGGCTCAAAAAAGCAACAGCATTTGATTTCCATCTCAAGGTATAAACATATTAACTAGGATTAAAGCTTGGGATTTCTGACTCCAAAATAATACCATTTCACATATATCAGTTTATCAGATTTTATACGAGAAAATATCTAACTTCAATAACATTATTTTAATAGGATCAAGCCAGTCAATCCTAAAGGAAATCAACCCTGATTATTCACCGGAAGGACTGATGCTGAAACTGAAGCTCTGATACTTTGGCCACCCAATGCAAAGCGCTGACTCATTAGAAAAGACCCCAATGCTGGGAAATATTGAAGGCAGGAGGAGAAGCAGATGACAGAGGATGAGATGGTTGGATGGTATCACTGACTCGATGGACATGAGTTTGAGCAAGCTCCGGGAGATGGTGAAGAACAGGGAAGTCTGGCGTGCTGCGGTCCATGGGATCTCAGAATCAGACATCACTGAGCAACTGAACAACAACAATAATAACAGGAACTGAGAATAGGTTTTCATCATAATTTCTCGGGGAACTAGTGATATATAGATGCTACTTGCTCTTCAATAGGTTGTTCTTTCCATATCCTGCTTTGTATTGTAGATCTCTTAATATGTTTTTTAAAATAAAGTACTGTGACCTGCTTATCAACAATAAGTAATAACCCTGTCTGTGCCCCCAGGACCATTCTGAGGCATCTTGGATTTTATGTATGATGCTCCTGGAGATACTAAGAGCAGAGTTGAAACTATTTTTGCCTTCATGGATAATGGTCATGGCTATGATTATCAAGACAGATAAAGTGCCTGTGTTGCTTTTATTCTTTAGATGAATTCTCTGTTATACTTTTCATTGAGCTAAGATAGAAGAGAGATTTATTAAGACAAGTAATGAAAAGAATATAAAAGTAACCCAAAAAAGGAACAAATTATTAGAAACAGCTGTCCAAGTCTCATTTTTTTTCATTCTCTCTGTCGTTATTTTGCTTATAAAAGAAAAATAAGCATTGCAACTAAACTTAACAAAGTGTACTAGGAGGAGAGGGAAAAGAATCAGCTTGTAACTGGGCAGCAGCTCATGAACTCAGGTGTCACATCAGCCTGTGCTTCAAATCTGGATTTTTCTGCTTATCAGCCATGTGATATTTAATAACCTTTAACTTCTCTGTACCTTAGTTTTTTTTTGTTTGTTTTTTTGTTTTTCCATCTTTAGATGGTCTCGTTGCCAACTTCCCTGGTAGCTCAGATGGTAAAGAATCTGCCTGTAATGCAGGAGACTCAGTCTCGATCCCTAGATCGGGAATATACCCTGGAGAAGGAAATGGCAACCCACTCCAGTATTCTTGCCTAGAGAATTCCATGGACAGACCATGGGGTCACAAAGATTGGACATGACTGAGTGACTAACCCCATTATCATAAATGCAAAAAAATAAAAATACTTAAACAAAATAAGGTACCCATACACTGTTGTGGCATATAGCAAGGATAAATAAATACTAATGTATCTTCTTCACTTCCACTTCTTGTCATGAAAGCTTCTCAAACACATCTCTCATTACATTACGGTATAAAAGATCAATGAAATTCAGGAATGATAAAGTGACCACAACCTTTATTTGTTGCTGATCTGAACATCTGACTGAACCTTGAACAGTATCAAATCAGTTAATATGCTTATGAAATGTGACAGAAGTGCCACCATATTTCAGCTTGGGTGGAAATAATTCATTCTTCTTCTGCTGTGTAAGCCACCCATTCTTAGGAGAGTAGTGCTAAGAACTGGAAATATTCCATATCCTTCTTCCCAGCCTGCCTATTTTGGTTTTACAATGCCAACTATATTGAGAAAGCATCACTGCTCTGTCAGCTACTCTGATTAATTTCTCTTATGGACCAAGCTACACTCCTATTTTAGGGGAAATGTTTATGATTAAAAAAAGTAAGATGTATGTTGAATCTCTCTCTCAAATTAACAATGAGCTGAGTGTATATTGGAGAAGTCAGTGGCACCCCACTCCAGTACTCTTGCCTGGAAAATCCCATGGACGGAGGGGCCTGGTAGGCTGCAGTCCATGGGTCACTAAGAGTCGGACACGACTGAGCAACTTCACTTTTACTTTTCACTTTCATGCATTGGAGAAGGAAATGGCAGCCCACTCCAGTGTTCTTGCCTGGAGAATCCCAGGGACGGGGGAGCCTGGTGGGCTGCCGTCTATGGGGTCGCACAGAGTCAGACACGACTGAAGTGACTTAGCAGTAGCAGCAGAGTGTATATTAGCTATACATTTGCTTGAATTCTAGCCTAAAGGAAAGATCAGGAAACTTTCCTACACTCCAAGCAAATAAAATTGATGAGAAGAGTCAAGGACAAAGTGAATTTCTTATTATACAGGTTGGTAATCTTCTAGAAGACTTCTTGCAAAAGTGAGGAAAGGATATAAATACCTCTGAGGAGAGAAAAGTTTCTCTGTATCCTCTCACTTTCATTGCCTATTTTCATGGTGAGAAGATAGACCTGGAGCTTTGCCTGCTTTGGAAGACAGCTTCACAGCAAGGCAATTAGCAGAGCTTAACAAGTAGTTTCAGGTAGGGGTCCATGGGAAAGAGGATATGGGTCAGCTGTTCCAGCCAGGGTCAATACTAAGTAGACACTAAAGAGAATAAAAGGTCTTACTCCTAAAGAGCATAGTTCCGCTGGATTGCCAAGGAAAAAACCAAACAGAGATCTGGGCTAAAGGTTGAAGTAATAAAAGAGTTCATATTTTTTTCTTAAAAATTCTCCATGCTTTGTCCTTAGAAAACTAAGAAATTCATGATAAGTAGCTAATCAGGGATTTAGCTCCTGGCCATAAAAAAAGAAAAGAAAAGAAAACATGAAACCAAGAACCATTAGTCCTTTTATTTCTCCTTCTATTAGACACCCTGTTCCCCATGTTTATAAACAGAGCTAATTACATATTTTTGAGGACACTACTTCTCTATTTTGATCCCAGTTCCTCTGAAAGCTTACAAACAGAGGAACAAAATGGCCATCAGCTGTCCTACATAAACTAAGACAGCTGTGGTGGATCAAACTTCTGTTTAACCATGGCAGATTCAATTCATGAATTATCTCTTTTAAAACTCCACTAGAATAGCACGAAAAGGCTTTCAAAAGACTGAAACCAAAAGGACAAAAAAAAAAAAAACCATGAGAATGGAGATGTGTTTCTTAGGAAAAAACAAAGACTCTAGGATGGAGTTTATGTGATTAAAAAGTTTATTTGTGTCTTTAAGACTCTAAGACGGAGTGTCTTTGGGATCAAAACCTATAAGGAAGTAAGTATTGAGCATAGAGTGATATTGAACTGTGATTCTAATTGAAAATAAGGAACTCAGTTGATCCTGTGGGAACCTCTGGAGCTAAGAAGACCCCATAAATTGTCCCTAATGGAGCCATGGTTATAGGTTTTTGCAGCCACACATTAACTGGTGATTGGATGCATGCTGCCACCAGAGAGAGATGTGAACCTGGGTGAGCAACTGCCTCAGACTCAGGGCAAGTACTAGAGAAGGGCTCAGCTGTGAGCTTTCTGCATGATAGACAGTACTGCTGGGAGCTGGGATAAAACATTGTCTAGGCCCCTGTTGTAATAACTCAGCAGACAAGGGTTGTGGACAATATTATAAAACTGATGGGGACTTCCCTGGGGATCCAGTGGTTAAGAACCTACCTTCCAACACAGAGGATGCAGGTTCCATCTCTGGGCAGGGGTGGAACTCAGATCCCACATGCCATGGGCCAACTAAGCCTGCACGCTCTAACCAGAGAGAAACCCAGATACTGCAGCGAATAACCCACATGCCCCAGTGAAACGGTCCCTCGTGCTGCAACAAAGATCCTGTGTGCCACAACTAAGGTCTGACACAACCAAATAAATAAATATTTTTAAAAGCTGATGCATCGTAACTGACTCAGACAAGCAGAATGGGTGGTGCTGAGCCATTAAGACCAACTGACTCAAGGACAATAGGCAAAATGTAGCATGGAATTAGGCAAAGTGGCTAAAAAAGAAGGACTTTTAAAAAGTCTGTATAATAAATAAGACCATTGTGCAAATGCGACACCTTTGAAAGGAATTATAGGTGAGTAGGACAGACGTCATACCACAATACAGATCTGACCCAAAGGAGTTCTCCCCAGAAAAGACTGCCTATCCGAGGACTTCAGCTCTTAGGGAGAAATGAACAGGCCTGAAGATCACCAAGCTCACTCACTGGCTGGAGTTGCCCAGGTAAACTGTTGTTGTTGTTCAGTTGCTAAGTCATTTCTGACTCTTTGTGACCTCATGGACTGCAGCACGCCAGGCTACCCTGTCCTTCACTATCTCCCAGAGTTTGCTCAAATAGATTTCTCTGTCCATGGAATTCTCCAGGCGAAAATACTAGAGTGGGTTGCCATTCCCTTCTCCAGGGGATCTTCCTGACGCAGAAATCAAACCCAGGTCTCCTGCATTGCAGGCAGATTCTTGACTGTCTGAGCCACCAGGGAAGCCCTTAGGGAAAGGGCGCCCCTCCCCAGGGCTGCAGTGATCACGGTGTTGCTGCAACCCCAGAGCAACCCAAGTCCTCTTTTTAGGAAGATCAGAACTGTACACCTCTGGGGTCACCACACGTCAGGAACTTGAATTCAAAGGAGAGATGCGTTCACATTCTGAGCGGAAGGGGTTTCCAAACCAGAATTATATTATTTGTCAAACTATTAATCAAGAGCGAGGGTAAAAATCAGGGAATTCTCAAGTGCTTGATTTCTTAAAAATATAATAAATTTCTGTATACCTTAGGAAAGAAATCTGGGGAGAAAATTCCCCAAACAAGGAGTAAGAAAGGAAAAATTATATAATCCAGGAAACAAGATATTCCACATAAGACTATTCAGAAAGAAATTTTCATTTAAAATAGGACTAAAGAGAAATCAGAATAAGAAACTGTAGATCCTCTCCATCCCTCAAAAACAACAGAAAAGCAAAAGGTCTTAAGTGTTTGTCCTTATTTATGTGTTTCACACTTCCATTATCTATTTGTGGAGAGAATAACTAAGGATGAATCCAGGTGGTGCTAGTGGTAAAGAACCCTCCTGCCAATGCAGGAGACTGTAAGAGACCCATGTTCTATCCCTGGGTTGGGAAGATCCCCTGGAGGAGGACGTGGCAACCCACTTCAGTATTCATACTTGGAGAATCCCATGGACAGAGGAGCCTGGCGGGCTGTGGTCCATAGGGTCACAGAGTCAGATACAGCTGAAGCATCTTAGCACACACACACATAGAAAACAAAACCAAAATAATCAAGGCAATTCTAAGATGAGAAAATTAATACTATCATACAAGAAAGGAAATGATTCATCATAATACACAACAGTACACAATAAGGCTTACATTTAAACAGTATTTATGCAATCATAATTTATATATGCTATATGATGACAACAGGTAATTGTTACACAATTACTTTCAGTACATAGGGATGGCAAAAATGTAATGAGTGATGGAGAAAGAGGGTTAAAGTTGTATCTTTCATAACAAGAAGTCAGTAGATAAGATCTCAATGCAAAAAAGAAACAAGGGTGGTCTAAATATAATATTTACAAATACCAAAAGGATTAGTTATAATAATTGGAAGCAATTTGGAAGGAATGGGAATTGACAGTAGAATGTTTTAAGACTTTCAGAGCTACTTGACTTTTTCAAATTAGGTGCATGTGTTAACTTCCATAGGTAAAGAATTTACCCAAAATGACACAAAGTTATCAGTACCAGACCAAAAACTATACATGGGAATGGGAAGGAAGAGAGATGGATTTTGCTCTCAAACAACTTCAGTGTGGCTTGATAATAATGCCACCTTAACATTTGTATGTCACTCACCAGAGCTCTTGCATGCATGGCATGAAATGCACTCATTTTCCTCACAAACCTCTCCTCTGTGCAGTTCCCTGATTGCTCTTCACTCTGCAATGTCCTTCAACTCTTCTCTACCTGGCCAACTCCCACTGACTTCTCAAGATGATGCTAACAAGTCATTCTTTCTGTGAAGTCTCCCGTCTTGCTCCTCATCTCACAGCAGAATTAATTACTCCCTCATGTAAGCCTCCCATAGCATATATCCCATAGCTTTATCATGGCATCCCCACCCAGCCCTGGCACCATTTTTTACCTGTTTGTCTCTCCTGATGAACTGTGAGCTACTTCTTTTGGAGTAGAGACATGTTTTATTCATGGTGTGTCTCGCTTTCCTTTCCTGTATCACATACAAAGCCAAGCCTTCGTTCCTATCTGCTAAATTAATTACGGAGCCTCGCTGCACATCAGAGAAGGTAGGGCAGCTATCATTCGCTTCCTTTGGCAGGTGAGGAAATTGAGCCTCAGGTTGACTGAGCACCTTGCCCAAGGTCACAGAGTGCAGTACTTTGGGTCTTTGACAAAGTTCATCTCTCATGTCACATAATATCGGAGAGGATTTTTTTTTTTTTTAATAGAGATGATCACGATCTTCCCTTCAAGTCCCTTGGTGCACCTATGAGACACAGAATCAAGGTTCAGTTAAGCAAAAGGACTGGCCCAGCGTGGCCTCGGGTCTGTCCCTGGCGGTGGACTGGCGCAGTGGTCCACCGGAGAATTGGCCCCGAGGAGCCTTGGGGCTCTTCAAAGTTAGTAATTCTTACCTCCTCCCACCAGGTCCCAGGGGTCTCCCAGCCCAGAACAAGCTCTGCCTGCTCTTGGAGGCCCCAGGCTCAAGGCTGACAAGTGAACGCTAATGTGATTCTCTGGCACTGAGTTTTCTTGGGAGGAGAAAACCACAAGGGCACAGCGTGTGAAAATGCTAAGGAAAAAAATCTCAAGTGTTACTATGGAACACATTATACACCATTACATAGCAACAATAACTCCACTCACAGACTATGTGGGCTTTTCACGCTCTCTAAGTGCATAAAGCTTATTTATAAAATGTAGAGCCTTAAACAGAACGAATACTTTGGAAAATAAAGTTTTCTAAGAGCAGGTGTGATTGTAGCTGCTCAGGCACTAGCACTCAATAAATGTTAATGGAATGATTAGAGGCTTAATAAGAGAGGCAATAAAAAGATTTTTCCTAATACTCACTTAAGTCTTAAACTAGGTAAAGTGTCTAGGCCAAATATTTCATACCAATTAATTCCAAATGGTTTTGATTTTATTTTTGTCAATAATGCTGTCTCTTAAACAACAGAAACTCGGGTGATGTATTCTCAGAACAATACTGTCCAAAGACAACTTGCTTTTAAGTCATTTATTCTTTGTTTATCATCCCAACTAGAGTACAAAATTCTTGAGATTCTGTTGATGTTGTTTTCGCCCTTTCCATTAGCAATAAAAGTGCTCAGCACCATTTGCTTCATACATTAAGTACCTAGAGAGCTCCCAGGATGGTTAATTGGTGAATAGAGTACTGATGAAGTGAGCAACATGCAGCAAGTATACTTGCTACATTACTTGCAAAATAAATCTAATTTAAGAGATCTGTCCTTAGGCTATTCTGCAGGGTGTGTGTGTGTGTGTGTTTGCGCACATGCATACGCACTCATTAGATGACAATTTGTCTTTAATTAAAAAAAATTATTATTTAATTTTGAATAATGAATGCATCTTTTTCGTGAAGTGTGTGTACATCTGGAGCTAATGGAGAGGCCAAAACTATAGAGATAGTGATGTGAAGGTCTTCAGCATATACAAAAATATTAGCATACAATGGATATAATAGACAAATCCATAATGTTAAGTAGCCAAACTTTACAGATTTATACATGGTGAAACAATAAAGTCGACCTTCCAAATATCATCTCCTATTTCTCCCAATGTTCATTTCCCTCTTTGATTTAAAAGCATCAGGTATGTTTTTCATTTATCCTTACAGTTTCATCTCTAAGCATTCACGGGTTTAACTTTTTACAGCATACCATATTTTTCTTTATTTTTTCAGTATAAACTTTTTATATCCCAAGTGATTATTCCATTTATATCTACTTATCCGTCTTTTCTACTGAACATATATAACTATATATTGTCTCGTATTATTCAACAATCTGCAGAAACATTATTTTAAGCATTGTGGCATATGGTACACTAAATAGTGGACATTTATATTATTATAAAATTCTTGCTATTATAAAAATGTTGAGAAGATGTTGGCATCAACAGATATCTTTTAGGCCTTGATTTGAAGAAAATTTAGGGCCTTATATATACAGAGATGAATTGTTCTTCAGACACAATGCAATGATTTATATTTTTATTGATAATTATGTGAGTGGCCATATTCTTTATCCTTGTTACCATGGTATATATATATTTTTTTAATCTTTGATCAATTGACCAATGAAAAATATTCCTTATGATAAAGTACTTCATTTTAATTTATTTTATTAATGCCCCTGAACATTTTGGGTTAATTAGGCATTTGATTTTTCTTTTTCTACATGAAAATTGTCCATGTTAATTATCCAGTTTTACTTTATGTACTTTGTAATCCTTCTGACCTGCTCCTTCCTACCACATATACACCCCTGCCTTGGGAACCACTGCTCAGCTTTCAGTAACTCTAGATTGGTTTTCATTTTCTTTGAATTATAAAAATGGAATCATATGGTATATTTCCTTTTTTATTATGACATCCATTACTCAAATTATCCTGAGATTCTTTTATGCTATAGTATACATCAATAAGTCATTCCTATTTATTACTGGATAGTTTCCCATCATATGGATACTAAGGAACACGATTCACCCATTAACCTGTTAGTAGACATTTTAGGTTGTTTCCAGCTTGGGGTTATTATGAATAAAGCTGCTATGAACACTCACATGCAAGTCTCACTTGGTATGCTCAATTTTCTTTTATAAATTTTAATCTTTCTGATATGTGTGTAGTGGTATACCATTGCAGGTTTAAATTTACATTTCCTAATGACTGGTGTCTCTGGGCATCATTTCATGTGCATGGCTGTCTTTTACATATCTTTTTAGTGAAACATAATATTCACAACTTTTGCCCATTTTAAGGGATTGTTTACAGAGTTTTGATTATCATGCTCTTTGAATATAAGTCCTTTAACAGACATAATCATAATTAGTAAATATTGTCTCCCAGGCTTTGCTTGTCCTCTTATTCTAAGTGTCTTTTGAAAAGCAGAACTTCATGGTTTTTATTAAGTCTAATTTATTAATGTGCTCTTTTATGGATCATGCTTTTGATCTTGTAGCTAAGCAATGTTTACCTAACTCAAGGTCACAATAGTATTCTCCTAGAAGATTTATAGCTCAAGATTTTTCATTTAGGCATATGATATATTGTATTAATTTTTGTACATTATATAAAGTACATATTCAAGTTCATTTTGTTGCAAATGAATATAAAACAATTCTAGCACTATTTGGTGAAAGGTTATCCTTTCTCCACTGAATTACTTTTTCATTTTTATCAAAGATCAGTAGCCAATGTACCCATCTCTATACTCACTAATCTGCTCCACTAACAAGATAATATTGACAATGACACGTTATGTTGATTGCTATAATTTTATAATAATAAGTGAAATAGTGTAGTCCTAAATCCCCAACTGTGATCTTTCTCAATTTTTTTTTTTATCTTTCTCAGACTTTTGCATTTCCATATATATATTTCAGCATTACTTTGTTAACTCATGAAAAAAAGAATGGTTCTGGGGTTTGGAGTATGGCTGCATTGAACCTATAAATCTATTTGGGGAGAACTGATATTTTAACAATGTTAAGTCTATTAACCCATGAACAGGGCATATATTTCCATTTATTTAAATATTATTTAATGTATCTTAATAATAGCCTTCCATCAGTATGTATTCTATAAATATTAATTAGGTTCAACTTAGTTGATCATACTCTGAATCTTTGATATAATAACTGGTTTCATGTTTAATTATTTCCTTAATTATTGAGAAAAGAGGTGTTGAAATCTCTAACTTTGTGGATTTAGCCATTTTTCCTTTAATTTCGTAACTCTCAGTTTTATGTCAATTTTGGTTCTACTGTTAGGTAGATAAACATTCAGGAGTGTTACATACCCTTGTTGGACTAATCCCATTATGATTATTAAATGACTTTGTTTAACCTAGCATTATTCTTTGCTCTGAAATTCCCCTCCAGAGTGAAGAATTTAATTTTTCTTCCTTTTGCTTTTACCTTGTTTGGTTCTTTATATTTAAATGATGTTTGCCTAGGCAGCATGTTGTTGGTCTGTCCTTTTACACCCAAACTGAGATAAACTGTGTAAAAGTCAGATAACTGTGCTATTTAGACTGTCTACATGGAAGGTAACTATTGATCTGATTTGTTGTTCAGTCACTCAGTCGTGTCCGACTCTTTGCGACCCCATGGACTGCAGCACACCAGGCCTCCCTGTCCATCACCATTTCCTGGAGCTTGCTCAAACTCGTGTCCATTGAGTTGGTGATGCCATCCAATCATCTCATCCTCTGTTGTCCCCTTCTCTTCCTGCTTCCAATCTTTCCCAGCATCAGGGTATTTTCTAATGAGTCAGTTGTTTGTATCAGGTAGGCAAAGTATTGGAGCTTCAGCTTCAGCATCAGTCCTTCCAATGAATATTCAGAATTGATTTCCTTTAGGATTGACTGCTTCGATCTCCTTGCAGTCCAAGGGACTCTCAAGAGTCTTCTCCAACACTACAGTTCAAAAGCATCAATCCTTCAGCCCTCAGCCTTCTTTATGGTCCAACTTTCACATCCATACATGATTACTGGAAAAACTATAGATTTGACTATATGGATCTCTGTTAGCAAAATAATGTCTCTACTGTTGAATACGCTGTCTAGGTTTGTCATAGCTTTTCTTCCAGAGAAATTGATTTGATTAACTTTCAATATATTATTTTGCTATTTTGCTGTTTATCTCATTGTTTCTTTGCTTACTTTCTCCTATTGTTTACTTTACTTTTTTATTAATTTAATAACTTGTATAAGTCAGTTTTACCTGTGTTGATGTATTAACTATAATCCTTTTGAAATTTTAGTGGTTTATTTAGTTTTAGGTGATTTACTTATGACTTTCTACCTTCAAGAGATATTATACTACTTCTCATAAAGTATAAGTAGCTTACTATAATATTCTATTAAATACAATACTCGAATTCTCTCCAATGTTTGTGTTATTGCTGCTATTCAATTTACTTTTACATATGGTGTAAAATCTATATTGTGTTCAGTCCCTCAGTCATGTCCAACTCTTTGAGACCCCATTGACTATAGCCCACCAAGCTCCTCTGTCCATGGAATTTTCCAGGCAAGAATACTGGAGTGGGTTGCTTTCTCCTTCTCCAAAACATTATGTTACAAGACTGTTACTTAAACAGCTATTTTTAAAACTGATTTGAATAAAAGTTGCACTTATGTATTTATCTATGTAGCTATTATTTTCTTCCTTCTCTATTTTTTTATGTGCATCTGAGTGTCCTTCTGGTGTCCTGAAGAGCTGTAAAGTATTTCTTGAAGTGCTCTGCTGGTGACATATTTTATTCAGCCATTGCTTGTCTAAAACTGCCTTTAATTTATTTTTATTTTTAATGGTAATTATCCGGATATAGAATTCTGAGTTGACAATATTCTTTTTCTTTCAAAATTTAAAAGATTGCTCCACACTCTTCAAATTTGTGTTGTTTTGAGCAAGACACATTGTATCTCCTTCATCAGTGTTCTTCTGTAAGTTTCTTGTTTACTTTCCTCTGATGGTTTGGGGATTTTTTATTGCCTACTTTGAACTATCTGATTATATCAAGCATCCTGCAGTTTTATTCATACTGTATGTCTGTGTACATTCATGCAGCACATACTAGGATTCATTGAACTCATTGGATCTTTGAGTTTATAGTTGTCATCAAATTTAGAAATTTTCCATCATTTTATATTCAAAATTATTTTTTGTCTTTCTCTTTCTCTTTAGATTCCAATAGCATCATTTTAGGTTGTTATAATTTTTTTCATGGTTCACTAATTCTTACTTGAATTTTTTTGGAGTTACTTTCACTTTTACCCCTGCATTTCATTTTAGTTTCTACTGTTTTTTCTTGAAGCCCAATAATCTTTTATTGGACAATGTTTATTCTACCAATAGTGTTGTCTAGTACATCACTTACCTCAAATTTTTACCTCTAGAAGTTCAGTTTCAGTCTTTCATATATCTTCTTGATCTATACTTATATTTTTAAACACATAGAATATAATAATTATTTTCATGTCTTTGTCTGCTAATCACTGATTTCCATCTATGACACAACTGAATCTGTTTTTTATTGATTTTGCTTCTCATTACATTTTGTCTAGTCTTACTTATTTTTATTTCTGGTAATCTTTGAATGAATACCAAACATAAATTTCACCTTGTGTGGTTCTATTTTTGGGAGGAAAAAAAAAAACAAAAAACACATGAGCATCCATGTTGCATGTAGTAGTTTCATGCAGACAGTTAGAACCTTTCCAGTTATTTAAAAAGTTGTTAGATATGGTCAGGACAGTATCAGTCTAGGGTTAGTTATTACCAACTACTGGGAAAGACCCTTTTGTGTGAAATGCTTCTTGGAGATAAGACCCGATGCCCCAAGTCCCAGTCATGAGACTTTTCTGGTTTGGCCGATGGGACTAGGCACTACTTCTGGCCTTCCCTTCCTGTCTGATTGGCCTTTCCCCCAATCTCAGATAGTTCCTTAATCTACATGTGCTGGCCTGCTTATTGCTTAAAGATAACTAACTGCATTCAGATGTTCAGAGATGTTTCTCTGTGCAGCTCTCTCCTCTCAGTATTCCAGAATTTGAACTCTAGCCATCTGTGTTTCCAAAGCTCAACCATTGTCTCCGCGGTTTACAGATACTGTAAGACTCCTCAGGTCCCTGCATGACTGTGCTGCATCCTGGAAACCTTCGGGGCAATGACACTGGGAAAGAATAAGACTCACTTCCTTTGTTTCCCAGCTCCCATGATCACTGTTCCTTGTTGCCTGATATCCAGGATCTTGTAAACTTGGTGTGTGTGTGTGTGTGTGTGTGTGTGTGTGTGTGTGTGTTTGTGCATGAGTGCACTCAGTCATGTCCAACTCTTCATGACCCCATGGACTGTAGCCCACCAGCCGCCTCTGTCCATAGAATTTTCTAAGCAAAGATACTGGAGCAGATTGCCACTTCTGAATTCAGGGGATCTTCCAGATCCAGGGATCAAATCCACATCTCTTGTGCCTCCTGCATTGGCTGGTAGATTTTTTTACCTGCGCTGCCTGGGAAGCCCCTTGCAAACCATACTGAATGAAATTCAGGAAATACATAAACACACTTGTTCAGTTGCTAAGTCATGTCCAACTCTTTGTGGTCACATGAACTGCATCTGTCCTTTATTATCTCTTGGAGTTTGCTCAAATTCATGTTCATGGAGTTGGTGATTCTATCCAGACATCTCATCCTCTGCTGACCTCTTCTCCTCCTGCCCTCAATCTTTCCCAGCATCAGGATCTTTTACAATTAGTTGGCTCTTTACTTAAGGTGGCCAAAGTATTGGAGTTTCAACATCAGTCCTTTCAATGAATATTCAGGGTTGATTTCCCTTAGGACTGACTGCTTTGATCTCCTTTTAGCCCAACACACACTAGTACTAAAAATTCATTATGAATGTTGGTAAGTCACTATGTTAGAAAGTTATAAAAAAACTGTTCCATTTTCCCCAAGTTATTTATGACAGTCACTCACTACATTGTAATTTGGAGGTAGAAGTATACCTAGACATCATTCAATTCAATGACCTTCTATTAAAATTGACCTCAGTGAATCCCAGAAGGTGACTTGCTTTGCCTTGTGTCACATCATTTATAGAACTGCTGAAAACAAACTCTATGATTTCTTATTTGACTCTAGGGCCTCACAGTGCTCTTTGCAAAGAATAAATATTTTGTAACACTTTGACCAACATTTAGTACCTTCTAAACTGAATCCAACAGAAGGAAATGAAAGAGTGTGCTTGTCAAGACATAGATTATGATTTTTCCCTCCTTCTTAGAGATTTTCTCTCAAGTATTCCCTTTATTTCTATCTTCTTTCTCTTTGCTTAAGTGCAAACATTCAACAAGCAGAGGTTAATTCAACAGAAAAAATATAGGACAGGTGTCAAATGTTATTTTATTATATTTGCCAATTTCCATGATTA
This sequence comes from Cervus elaphus, assembly GCF_910594005.1. Classification (NCBI taxonomy): domain Eukaryota; kingdom Metazoa; phylum Chordata; class Mammalia; order Artiodactyla; family Cervidae; genus Cervus; species Cervus elaphus. The sequence continues at coordinate 9,449,351 of NC_057820.1, read as the reverse complement.
TTTTTGTTTCAACTTTTTCCTTGGCAAGTCTGAATTGAAAAAGAAAAATGATACACATTCTTTCTTAATAAGGATCAACATCTACCCAGGAGAATAAGTGAGACTAAGTTTTTTATGTATTGTTTCCACAGCTTTATGACTTACAGTAATGTCTTCAGATTGGAAATAGAGATTTAAGCACTTCCACTGCAGTAAATAGATAGTATAATCTGAAGACTTTTATGCCTTTAACACTGATTAGGAAATTCTTGATCTTAAAAGTAATAGAAGAGAACTGAAGGAACAGTCTTAATGGTGTTGAGTTTTAGAGAATACAAAAACTGGTAAAGTAATAACTGAAGAAGTAAATGATCAGTGAAATAACAGTAGTAAGAGTAACTGTAATAGCATGCCTATATCAATGGTTGTTTCACAAAAGAACTATAAATACAATATTTAATTTGATTCTCATGTCAACTCTAAAAATAAATATCATTCTCATCTACATTTTATGGACAAGGAACCTGGTGGGGTTGATAGAAATATATGAAACTGTTAAATTTCCACACATAATGTAGCCAAGTTACTTTCACTATTTTTATGAGCCTAAATTTCTTCAATGAAAATATAACAATAAAATGTGATTTACAAATATGTTTTATGAACAATTATGATCCATGTATGAAACTTCTAAGCAACATATTTTATACATAATGCATCATAAAAACGTGGTTATAGGTGATTTTCTTATTGTCATTGACCTACGAAACACTGTAAATAAAATTTTTGTGATTTAAAAAAGTATGCAATTTTTGTGTAATCACATCATCTCTTATACAAAATATGGGATGGCCAAGAAATCTGTTTGGATTTTTCCATAATATTTTAATGAAAAAAATCCAACAAGCATTTTGGCTTACCCTTTAATAACATTACAGTCGATTTCACCTTCCATTACATTTGTGTGGTATCTTTCAGTTAGCAAGAAAAATTAACAGAAGGTAAAAAATAGAAAGAAAAATTAACAGAAGGTAGAAAATAAAGCTAAAAGATAGGCATGGGTCTAACAAAGAATAAACATCATCCTATAAATTCCAGAAAGCAAATATCTTAGTATGCTTTGCTATGTAGAAAATAGCTGCTCACTTTCCTTAAGAGAGTGAGATAATAAAACAAAAATCAGCATTTATTGAGTGACTCTTTAAGGCACTATATTAAGCTTTTGCTTGGTTGAACAATTCACAATACATTTATGCTGTTAAATATTACTATTACTATTTTGCAGATGAGATTATTGAGACTTGCTGTACTGAATAGATGATTTGTGACTCGAGTACAAATTTGTAGGACTGCAACAAGCATTGAACATTATTGTCATGTTGAGTGCACACTAAACATTTTATGCTTTCTATAAATATTTTAAATCTGCATGGATATAAAGCCTCAGAACCATCAGAGTGATGGACCATATTTCTCTAGTATGTTTTGAGATCACCTTTGAAATGGAACAAATTTTGAAACTACTGTTTACATTCTTACAGTCAGCAAAATTGAACTCCATGGCATATTGAATTGTTTTCATATCATGAATTGAAGAATTTCCTTGGTATATTTTTTGTTAATTCTTTTTCTAATATTATCCTTTCCTCTCTGAGTATGAACACAGAGCAGAGAATTACAGGAGTGAAAAAAAGGGAAGTAGTTTATACTTTAAAGATGAATCATGGAAAATATCACTGAAGAAGTTGCAGTTGAGATGGCCTTTAAATAAGACTACTATTTTCCAAATTGAGTGCAGAAAATACTTTATTTATTGCTATGTTCTAAGGGCTGGTTTAATATAGGCTTGAGTGACTGGTTGTTTGCACAAAAGATGAATGAAAGGAGACACTAAACATATTGCACTATGTATGCAAAAGAGCCTGAGTTAAGTTCAGTTCAGTCATTCAGTCGTGTCTGACACTTTGTGACCCCATGGACTGCAACATGACAGCTTTCCTGTCCATCACCAACTCCCGAAGTTTACTTAAACTCATGTCCATCGAGTCACTGATGCCATCCAACAATCTCATCCTCAGTCGTCTCCTTGTCCTTCTGCCTTCAGTCTTTCCCAGCATCAGGGTCTTTTCAAATGAGTCAGCTCTTCTCATTAGATGGCCAGAGTATTGGAGTTTCAGCTTCAGCATCAGTCCTTCCAATGAACACTCAGGACTGATCTCCTTTAGGATGGACTGGATGGATCTCGTTGCAGTCCAAGGGACTCTCTAGAGTCTTCTCCAACACCACATTTCAAAAGCATCAGTTCTTCAGCGCTCAGCTTTCTTTCTGGTCCAACTCTCACAGCCATACATGATTATTGGAAAAAACACAGCCTTGACTAGACGGACCTTTGTCGGCAAAGTAACGTCTCTGCTCTTTAATATGCTATCTACGTTGGTCATAACTATCCTTCCAAGGAGTAAGCATCTTTTAATTCTTGGCTGAAATCACCATCTGCAGTGATTTTGGAGACCCCCAAAATAAAGTCAGCTACTGTTTCCCCATCTATTTGCCATGAAGTGATGGGACCAGATGCCACGATCTTAGTTTTCTGAATGTTGAACTTTAAGCCAACTTTTTCACTCTTCTCTTTCATTTTCATCAAGAGGCTCTTTAGTTTTTCACTTTCTGCCATAAGGGTGGTATCATCTGCATATCTGAGGTTATTGATATTTCTCCCGGCAATCTTGATTCCAGCTTGTGCTTCTTCCAGCCCAGCGTTTCTCATGATGTACTCTGCATATAAGTTAAATAAGCAGGGTGACAACATACAGCCTAGACGTACTCCTTTCCCAATTTGGAACCAGTCTGTTGTTCCAAGTCCAGTTCTAACTGTTGCTTCCTGAACCTGCATATAGATTTCTCAAGAGACAGGTCAGGTGGTCTGGTATTCCCATCTCTTGAAGAATTTTCCACAGTTGTGATCCACACAGTCAAAGGCTTTGGCATAGTCAATAAAGCAGAAATAGATGCTTTTCTGGAACTCTCTTGCTTTTTCACTGATCCAGTGGATGTTGCAATTTGATCTCTGGGTTCTCTGCCCTCTCTAAAACCAGCTTGGACATCTGGAATTTCATGGTTCATGTGTTGCTGAAGCCTGACTTGGAGAATTTTGAGCATTACTTTACTAATGTGTGAGATGAGTGCAATTGTGTGGTAGTTTGAGCATTCTTTGGTATTGCCTTTCTTTGGGATTGGGATGAAAACTGACTTTTTCCAGTCCTGTGGCCACTGCTGAGTTTTTCAAATTTGCTGGCCTATTGAGTGCAACACTTTGATAGCATCATCTTTTAGAATTTGAAATAGCTCAACTGGAATTCCATTACCTCCACTAGCTTTGTTTGTTGTGATGCTTCCTAAGGCCCACTTGATTTCACATCCAGGATATCTGGCTCTAAGTAAGTGATCACACTATCATGATTATCTGGGTCATGAAGATCTTTTTTGTACAGTTCTTCTGTGTATTCTTGCCACCTCTTCTTAATATCTTCTGCTTCTGTTAGGTCCATACCATTTCTGTCCTTTATTGAGCCTACTAAATACTGTAACAGATTCTTGAATGATTTTAGTAAAATTTGAATCTGAATAATACATTGATATATTTTTAATTTTTTTATTTTTATTTTTCACAATTTGAGTGTCACAATGAATTGTGATGAAATCTAATTTTTTTTTAAATCAGACAAATGATTTTATTTCTGAAGTTAAGTTATTATTACTACCTAGAGTCAGCACTCATAGAGTGTCTTTGCTATCAAGTAGGTTTTGGCTTTTGCATTTGTGGACTTCAAGGTCTTTTTTTTCCTAACTCTTTTTTTTTTTCCCCCCATTTATTTTTATTAGTTGGAGGCTAATTACTTTACAATATTGTAGTGGTTTTTGCCATACATTGACATGAATCAGCCATGGATTTACATGTGTTCCCCACCCTGATCCCCCCTCCCACATCCCTCCCCATCCCTTCCCTCTGGGTCTTCCCAGTGCACCAGCCCTGAGCACTTGTCTCATGCATCCAACCTGGGCTGGTGATCTGTTTCACACTTGATAATATGCATGCTTCAATGCTGTTGTCTCAGATCATCCCACCCTCGCCTTCTCCCATAGAGTCCAAAAGTCTGTTCTGTACATCTGTGTCTCTTTTTCTGTCCTGCATATAGGGTTATCGCTACCATCTTTTTAAATTCCATATATATGTGTTAGTATACTGCATTGTTCTTTATCTTTCCGGCTTACTTCACTCTGTATAATGGGCTCCAGTTTCATCCATCTCGTTAGAACTGATTCAAATGAATTCTTTTTAACGGCTGAGTACTATTCCATGGTGCATATGTACCACAGCTTCCTTATCCATTCGTCTGCTGATGGGCATCTAGGTTGCTTCCATGTCCTGGCTATTGTAAACAGTGCTGCGATGAACATTGGGGTGCACGTGTCTCTTTCAGATCTGGTTTCCTCAGTGTATATGCCCAGGAGTGGGATTGCTGGGTCATATGGCAGTTCTATTTCCAGTTTTTTAAGAAATCTCCACACTCTTCTCCATAGTGGCTGTACTAGTTTGCACTCCCACCAACAGTGTAAGAGGGTTTCCTTTTCTCCACACCCTCTCCAGCATGTCTTGCTTGTAGACTTTTGGATAGCAGCCATCCTGACTAACGTGTAATGGTACCTCATTGTGGTTTTGATTTGCATTTCTCTGATAATGAGTGATGTTGAGCATCTTTTCATGTGTTTGTTAGTCATCTGTATGTCTTCTTTGGAGAAATGTCTGTTTAGTTTTTTGGCCCATTTTTTGATTGGGTCATTTATTTTTCTGGAATTGAGCTTCAGGAGTTGCTTGTATATTTTTGAGATTAATCCTTTGTCTGTTTCTTCATTTGCTATTATTTTCTCTCATTCTGAAGGTTGTCTTTTCACCTTGCTTATAGTTTCTTTTGTTGTGCAAAAGCTTCTAAGTTTAATTAGGTCCCATTTGTTTATTTTTGCTTTTATTTCCAATATTCTGGGATGTGGGTCATAGAGGATCCTGCTGTGATTTATGTCAGAGAGTGTTTTGCCTATGTTCTCCTCTAGGAGTTTTATAGTTTCTGGTCTTACATTTAGATCTTTAATCCATTTTGAGTTTATTTTTGTGTATGATGTTAGAAAGTGTTCTAGTTTCATTCTTTTACAAGTGGTTGACCAGTTTTCCCATCACCACTTGTTAAAGAGTTTGTTTTTTTTCCATTGTATATTCTTGCCTCCTTTGTCAAAGATAAGGTGTCCATAGGTACGTGGATTTATCTCTGGGATTTCTATTTTGCTCCATTTACAAAATTCTAGCAAGCAGAATCCAACAACATATTAAAAAAAGCATATATTATGACCAAGTGGGCTTTATCCCAGGAATGCAAGGATTCTTTAATATCTGCAAATCAATCAATGTAATACACCACATTAACAAATTGAAAGATAAAAACCATATGATTATCTCAATAGATGCAGAAAAAGTCTTTGACAAAATTCGATACCCATTTATGATAAAAACTGTCCAGAAAGCAGGAATAGAAGGAACATACCTCAACATAATAAAGGCTATATATGACAAACCCACAGCAAACATTATCCTCAATGGTGAAAAATTGAAAGCATTTCCCCTAAAGTCAGGAGAAAGACAAGGGTGCCCACTCTCACCACTACTATTCAACATAGTTTTGGAAGTGTTTGCCACAGCAATAAGAGCAGAAAAAGAAATAAAAGGAATCCAGATAGGAAATGAAGAAGTAAAACTCTCACTGTTGGCAGATGACATGATCCTCTACATAGAAAACCCTAAAGACTCTACCAGAAAATTACTAGAGCTAATCAATGAATATAGTAAAGTTGCAGGATATAAAATTAACACAGAGAAATCCCTTGCATTCCTATACACTAACAATGAGAAAACAGAAAGATAAATTAAGGAAACAATACCATTCACCATTGCAACAGAAAGAAGAAAATACTTAGGAGTATATCTACCTAAAGAAACAAAAGACCTATATATAGAAAACTACAAAACACTGATGAAAGAAATCAAAGAGGACACAAATAGATGGAGAAATATACTGTGTTCATGAATTGGAAGAATCAATATTGTTAAAATGGCTATACTACCCAAAGCAATCTACAGATTCAATGCAATCCCTATCAAGCTACCAACGGTATTCTTTACAGAACTAGAACAAATAATTTCACAATTTGTATGGAAATACAAAAAACCTTGAATAGCCAAAGCGATCTTTAGACAGAAGAATGGAACTGGAGGAATCAACCTACCTGACTTCAGGCTCTACTACAAAGCCACATATGGCACTGTCTCAAGGTCTTTAGAGTTGTGAGTCCTTTGGGAGCAGAGAGCACGCTTTAGTCATTACACAATACCCAATGCCTAGCATATGTCTTGACATAAAAAGGGAACTCAGTACACATTCCATGAATAAATGAATGTATCTGAGCTCAGATCCCCAGTGCAATATGAGATTGGCTTTCAGGTCATTAACCCAGTCCTAGGGGGAAAAAAATCAATAGAAAGTCGATGGGAAAGGTGCTATGTTAGGTATTGGAATCCACCAAAAAAATATGAAGGGCATATGAAGTACATAGGTGTGAGAAAAATAATCACAAGTAAAATGAAAAATAGTTCAAGGTACAATAAATGAAATTCTATACAGGTGTTAACTACATTTACTCTCCCACTTGATTTGCATTATTTTAACATTTACTGTAACTTTTTGTTTTTAGAGGTAAAAATAATACATAATTGAGTTCCAGAATCATATTCTATATAAAATACATAATATAATTACCTATTGAAAGTTTAGCAGTGATGACTTGAGTATCTTTAGAAATTAAACAGTTAGTGACTTATGGAATGAATACTCCATAAATAAAAATGTATTTCATCCCAGATAATGACAAAAAATTTAGCAAAAGAGAACACAAAACTTCTGTTGATGCTTCCAGGAGTGATATGAACTATTCTCTTATAAATCTCAGTCAATATATAATTAGTGCAACAGCTTAGAACTGAAGAGAAAAACCAAGGTGTATTTCTACTTTCTCACATAAATTTTTCAAAATGATATTGAGTGAAAATCAGCACCTCTATTTCAATTTCTTTAGCTGTAAAAGCCAGTTGATCCCTTTTCCACCTCCACAAGCTCATCACTTCCCATTCCAAGTTGTACAGCAAACTAATCTAAATCATTGGTCTGATTGCCAGGTAAGAAAGTAGGGGGGAATCCTGAGGAATGTGCATGCTGTTCTATAAAACAGAGTTCTCTGCATTATCAGTAAGCAGGTGGGGAGCACTAGCCTTTAACGGAAGAACTGGGCCACTTCTGTGGTTAGGAGGTCTCAGGAGAATAATGGGTTGAAAAATTCTTCAGTGCATTGACTTAGAGTTGCCCACTCTGGGTCTCTCACTGTCCCTGATCTAAGTGCAGTAGACTCTTCTGGGTTGACAATTTAATCTTCCCTGGTGCCACATTTATAATTAAGCTCAGCTATTGCCCATTTGTGTTTACACTTTGGAAATTTTAAATTTGGTTATTCTACTGATATGTTTATTTTGACTTGTCTGTTTTACTAGTTTTACATATTATGAATATTCAAATACTACACAGACTTCCATATATGCTATCATAGAATAGAATCTTAATGTATATAACAACATAGAAGCAAATATCCTTAACATATATGATGTCATATTATATATATTAAGATACTTAATTTTTGCTATTTTAAAATGTTTTTAGTATTTAAAATATTAACAAAATTACCGTCTATGTTCCACTTCCCACTTCCAGCTTGTCCTTTGGCTTTTACTTTTATTTATAATATTTTTAAATAAAAAACCTTCCTTAGTAATGTTGAGAAAGTAAATATGTTAGCTTTTTCCTTTATAGTTTCTTCCCTTGATGTCAGTATTTTAGGAAATCAACTTATTAAGTCAAAGTTTTTATTTTAATAGTAATGCCACTCATTGTAATAAATTTGGAAAATACATGGTGATAAGAAAAAAGGAAATCCACATCCTAAATTTTTAAACCATCACTGGACATATTTTAGCATATTTATGTCCCACATTCACTCAGACATAGTCCCATGCTATGTCTCTTTTTCTGCATGTTTGAAATAATACTGAGGACCTGCTTTTCTTTCACTGTTTTCCTCTTAGCATTTTCTCATGTTATAAATACTGCCTGTTTACTATCGAAATCAGGGAACTCATCAGGACTATTGCTGGAAATTTAGCTTGCTTTTATTTTTCCCTACTATAAATAATGATACAATCAATGTCTCTGTACATATTCTTTCATTTCCCAAACTATGGGTCATTTAGGGCTTCCCAGGTGGCACAGTGGTAAAGGCTCTGCCTGCCAATGAAGGGGACACAGGAGACACAGATTCAATTCCTGGGTTGGGAAGATCCCCTAGAGTAGGAAATGGCACCTCACTCCAGTATACTTACCTGGAAAGTTCCATGGACAGAGAAGCCTGACTGGCTACAGTTCATGGGGTCACAAAGAGACAGAAATGACTGAACACAATACACATATACACACAGATGGATCATTTCCTTAGGAAAAATTCAGACAAAATGGAATTCTGATTCAAAGAACATGAAGTATTTAAGAAATGTAATCCATTTTGCCAAATTTCTCTAGCAGAATTTCCTCCATCCACAACTGTAAGTCCTCACACAGTTCTCAACAGAAGAATCTATTGCCTTTGGTGGCCATGGTTTGTCCTTTGGACCATACACACGCACACATATATGCACACACACACAGTCAACTCTCATCCGTGTTTTAAGTGGAAATTATAGTGATGCTTGCCTCCTTTTGGTTATAGTTCAAGGTAAAGAAAAAGTAAATTGTGGCTTATGAGTTATTGATTGGAAGCAGGGTATCATTCGTCAAAGGAGTCATTGGCCTGAAATATCAACAACTGTACAAACACATATGCCTCCATCACAGATTTTTTTGCTCATGTTCTGTTATGGAAACACAAAGCCTTATTGATTGCATTCTCAAATTAAAGCCCAGCTTGATAGTTGCAAACATACCATTGCCTACAATACATTTATTTTTGAGAATTGTTTAACTGTAGCAGCTCAGAAAATCAATGTGTGGGACCCAGTTAGACTGACCTTTAAGAAATAAAAAATAACTTTTTTTTTTCTTCCCCTCTTATCCTCATGTAATTTTATCCCTACTCTTCTATGGTCTTATGATCCCATGGTACTTAGAAAATTTCACACATTTTCTACAAATTAGGTAGTTTTTGGTGAAGATGACTTGATTGAGATAGAGAGAGAAGCAGACATTTGTACATATCCTGATTTGTTCAGTTTCTTCTTTTTCTTAAGAGTCTTATCAAAGCCACCTCATGGTGGTAATGTCTGAGGAGTGTTTGTGGATGTCTAAACTCTTCAGTGGGCTTCCCAGGTAGTGCCAGAAGTAAAGAAACTACCTGCCAATGCAAGAGACATAAGGGACGCTTCCCTGGGGGCTCAGATGGTAAAGAATCCACCTGCAATGTGGGAGACCTGGGTTTGATCCCGGGTTGGGAAGATCCCCTGGAGAAGGGAACGACTACCCCTCCAGTATTCTGGCCTATAAAATTCCATGGATAGAGGAGACTGGCAGGCCCCAGTACATGGGGTTGCAAAGAGTTGGACGTGAGTGAGGGACTTTCACTACACTCAAAAACTCCTCAATGGACTTCCCAGGTGGTACTAGTAGTAAAGCACCTACTTGCCAATGCAAGAGACACAAGAGATGCAGGTTCAATCACTGCATCGAACCAGGTAATCCGGAAGATACCCTGGAGGAGGGCATGGCAACCCACTCCAGTTTTCTTGCCTGGAAAATCACATGGACAGAGGAGCCTGACAGGCTAAAGTACGTGGGGTCACAAAAAGGTGAATATGACTGAAGTGACCTAGCATGCACGAACACAAACTCCTCAGTATTTGCACAGGTATAATTAATGGTTCAATGCAGAGAAACTCTGTGAGCTATCAGCTGATGCATCTTTATTTTTCTTTGTTTTATTCTGCTCCATATTCTGGAAGGTTGTATTGATGGAATTAGACATGGCACCTCAGGATCTAAGGTCAAATTAAAAAGGGCGAGATTATTCTCAGGTGATATAAAAAAAAATATACATAGTTGTCTTTGTTGTTCAGTCACTCAGTCATGTCTGACTTTTTGCAACTTCATGGACTGCAGCACCCCAGGCTTCACTGTACATCACCAACTCCTGGAGCTTGCTCAAACTCATGTCTATCAAGTCGATGATGGCATCCCATTTTCTCATGCTCTGCCATCCCCTTCTCCTCCTGCCTTCAATCTTTTCCAGCGTCAGAGTGTATTCCAGTGATTCAGTTCTTCACATCAGGTGACTAAAGTATTGGACCTTCAGCTTCAGCATCAGTATTCCCAATAAATATTCAGGATTGATTTCCTTTAGGGTTGACTGATATGATCTCCTTGCAGTCCAAGGAACTCTCAAGAGTCTTCTCCAACACCACAGTTCAAAAGCATCAGTTCTTTGGTGCTCAGCTCTCTTTATGGTCCAATTCTCACATCCAAACATGACCACTGGAAAAACCATAACTTTGACTAGACAGACTTTTGTTGGCAAATTAATGTCTCTGCTTTTTAATATGCTGTCTAGGTTGGTCATAACTTTTCTTCCAAGGAGAAAGCGTCTTTTAATTTTGTGCTGCAGTCACCATCTGCAGTGATTTTGGAGCCCAAGAAAATAAAGTCTGTCACTATTTTCATTGTTTCCCCATCTATTTGCCATAAGGTAATGGGACTGGATGCCATGATCTTCCTTTTTTAACTGTTGAGTTTTAAATCAGCTTTTTCACCCCCACTTTCATATTCATCAAGAGGCTTTTTAGTTCCTCTTCACTTTCTGCCATAAGGGTGGTGTTATCTGGATACTTGAGATTATTGATATTTCACCCAGCAATCTTGATTCTGGTTTGTGCTTCATCCAGCCCGGCATTTTGCATGATGTATTCTGCATATAAGTTAAATAAGCAGAGTGACAATATATAGCCCTGACGTACTTCTTTCCCAATTTGGAACCAGTCCATTGTTCTATGTCTGGTTGCTTCTTGACCTGCATACAGGTTTCTCAGGAGGCAGGTAAGGTGGTCTGGTATTCCTGTCTCTTGAAGAATGTTTCACAGTTTGTTGTAAACTACATATTAAAGACTTTAGTGTAGTCAATGAAGCAGAAATAGACGTTTTTTTCTGGAACTCTCTTGCTTTTTTGATGGTCCAGCAGATGTTGGTAATTTGATCTCTGGTTCCTCTGCCTTTTCTAAATCCAGCTAGAACATCTGGAAGTTCTCAGTTCACATACTGTTGAAACCTAGCTTAGAGAATTTTGAGTATTACTTTACTAGTGTGTGCATGTGTGCTAAGTCACTTCAGTCATATCCAACTCTGTGCGACCTTATGGACAGTAGCAAGCCAGGCTCCGCTGTCCATGAGATTATCTAGGCAAGAATACTGGAGTGGGTTGCCATTTCCTACTCCAAATAGCGTGTGAGATGAGTGTAGTTCTGCAGTAGTTTGAACATTCTTTGGCATTTCTTTTCTTTAGGATTGGAAAGAAAACTGACACTTTCCAGTGCTGTGGCCCCTGCTGAGTTTTCCAAATTTGCTGGTGTATTGAGTGCAGCAATTTCACAGCATCATCTTTTAGGATTTGAAATAGCTCAGCTGGAATTCCATCACTTCCACTAGCTTTGTTCATAGTGATGCTTCTTAAGGCCCACTTGATTTTACACTTCAAGATGCCAGGCTCTAGGTGATTGATCACACCATTGTGGTTATTTGGGTCATTAAGATTTCTTTATATAGTTCTTCTGTGTATTCTTGCCACTTCTTCTTAATAACTTATACTTCTGTTAGGTCCATACCATTTCTGTCCTTTATTTTGCCCATCGTTGTATGAAATGTTCCCTTGTTATCTCTCTAATTTTCTTGAAGAGATCTTTAGTCTTTCCTATTCTACTGTTTTCCTCTATTTTTGCATTATTCAGTTAAGAGGGCTTTCTTATCTCTTCTTGCTATTTTTTAGAATTCTGCATTCAGATGGGTATATCTTTCCTTTCCTCCTTTGCTTTTCACTTCTCTTCTTTTCTCAGCTATTTGCAAGGTCAAAGATGCTCAGATTTCTTCAAAAGAAACACATTCTGCATTGGTAGTCCACACAATGTTTTCAAATTTAATGTCTATAAAGATTCTCTCATTGGCTAAGTGTCCCTAGTCATGGCTGTTGCGAAGGAAGGTAGATGAAGAAAAAGAGAGAAAGCCTGGAGAATGATGCCATGTTCGGGCTTACTATGAACATCAGTGTCATGGGGATAGAGAATATGATGACTGGAAATACCTCAATACCCCTCGGAGTTCCCTGTGTCCTCCGTCTTTTCATGTGTCTGTGTATCTGTGTATGTGTGATAATAACACTTTACAAGAGATCTACTGTGTTTCATCTTGAAGTGGACAGTACCATATTGCTAACTATAGGAACCATGTTGTAAAACTGATCCCCAAAATCTCTTCACCCATCCTTTGTTTTAATTATTTAGTAATTTATTTCGTACACATACACAGAGAGCGCTGGCCTCAAGTGGGGGACTGTCTCCATTCTCAGAGTTCAGTGGAAGCAGCATACACATGAGTGAACAAGAGCAATTCACCGAGCCAAGTCTTGAGTTGGGGTGTGTCCACAAAGCTGCTTGATCCCTAGAGAAAAGAGATCAGACTAACACAGCTGAAAAAGGTCCTCTAGCAGAAGAGTCAAGGTTTATTGAATTGAATCTTGAAAGCTATGAAGAAGCTGGTTCTGCTAAGATGAAGAAATAAGATCAGGCAGAGGGAGAACTGGTTTTCCAGCAGGTTCTTAGAGAAGTTTAAAGGTCATTTGACTGGAGGAATGGTCACATGGAGTGAGAGTATCAATGGAACAAGATTATGGAAAGTCTTATATGACATGTAAGAGCTTGGAAAAAAAATTTTTTTTTTTTCTGTAACAGAACCACATGTTTTATATTATTCATTTTGAATCTATTCTCGAACAGAAGTCAGTTTGAGTCAGACAACTTAACATTTCTGCAAACCTTTAATGACTTCCATTTCACTCAAAATTAAGTCCAACTAAAAATGGTTGATGGAATACTGCAGCCTTCCCATTTGTTCCTCTCATCTTCTGGACTGCCCTCTCATTTACTCTAATTCAGCTCCTAGGCCCTCTCTCTGATGCTCCCCTGGCCTGGAAATCTTGGTCCCCCAAACCCACACCACCTGCTCACTCTCTATCCCTAGTCCTTTGCTGAAGCATCACTCAGCTTTTGCAGACCACTCTTACTTAATGGTGACTGGTATGTTTAACACAACAACCCTTCCCCCCCTTCTCGGCTTTACTTTTTATCATGGAACTTACTGCTATCACAGTATTATACATATTATTCATTTACAGTCCTCCATCAGAATCCACGGAGGAATTGTTTCAGGAGCTGCTGTGGAAATTGGCAGCTTCCCAAGTCCTGTAGATGGCGCTTCTCAACAGTGGGTTCAACATCTGCACATTCCACCAACCTAAGATGGTAAACATAGTATGTCCCTAGTGTGTAACTCACAGATAGAAGGCGGACTGTCTCTACTAATTTTCTGGCTCCTTTCTTTAAAATGTAAGTTCCATGAGGCAGATACTCTCATCTGTCTTATTTATTCATGTAACATTGGCACCTGGTTCAGTTCAGTTCCTCAGTTGTGTCTGACTCTTTGTGATCCCATGGAATGCAGCACGCCAGGCTTCCCTGTCCATCACCAATTCCCGGAGCCTGCTCCTGATTACTCATCAGTAAATATCTCTGGATGAATAAACGTCACTCTTGTGTAAACCCTAGTGCATAAAAATAAATTTAATTTTATTTTTTATTGGGTACTATTTTATTCATAAAAATTTAACTTTTATATAAAACATAGAATAAGTATTGCTACTCCTGCTTTCTTTTGATTTCCATTCATAGGCAATATCTTTCCCCAGCCTCCCAGTTTCATTCTGTATGTATCCCTAGGTCTGAGGTAAAAGTGAAAGTGACTCAGTCATGTCTGACTCTTTGTGACCCCATGGGCTATACAGTCCATGGAATTCTCCAGGCCAGAACACTGGAGTGGGTAGCTGATCTCTTCTCCAGGGGATCTTCCCAACCCAGGGATCCAACCCAGGTCTCTCGCATTACAGGCAGATTCTTTACCAGCTAAGCCATAACAAAAGCCCAAGAATACTGGAGTGAGTAGCCTACCCCTTCTCCAGTGGATCCTCCTGACTCAGGAACTGAACTGGGGTCTCCTGAATTGCGGGCGGATTCTTTACCAACTGAGCTATCAGGGAAGCCCGTTAGGTCTGAGCTGGGTCTCTTATAAAGCAATTATCTTCCAATTTAAAAAATAAAAATAAAAAAGAAAAACATGTTAATAGTATGAGGGATTATTTCCAAATCATTTTTAAAAAGGCAGCTTGAAAATTGTAAGACATCTGACACACTATATTTCCTACCATGTGGCTTAAAGCAGGATGGCGACTCGCTGGACTTACTTTTCCACATCTTTGGCAGGAAGGGGATAGATGGCCAAATTTGAAGGTCGTTTGCACCTCTTATTTGCTGTGTATTTCCTGTGTTAACTGATGAGTTGATCAAGTTCACCCTATCTCAGAATTCCATCACTAGAGAGAAGGTATCGTTTGATGATAATGGAGCCTTTGAGATTACTCACTGGGGTCCTTAAGTAAATGACTACAATTTTGCTACCTAAAGTAACAGAAAGGTGTAAAAGAGATTTAAAAAATATAAAAATTGCAAAGCATGTCTTTCTTTTTGTACTTCTCACTTACTGTACTGTCTTATCCTGATACGGTCAATCTACTAATATTTGAAGAAGAAAACTATGTGACCAGAGGACTGGTTCATAAATCTTTCTCTTAGGCTTTACTCATTCTAAGACCTTGGTAAGAATCACACCCACTTTTGGCTTCACAGTATAGCAGATATAGTACCATAATGCCTGCAGGGCTTTCCTTTTGGAGAGATGATTAGAGTTTGGGAAGCCTGAGAAGAACCTGAGAGAGACCCTAGAGAAATAAGGTGTAGAGATTATGATTTTTGCCCTAACTGATGAGAAGAGAAACCCCAGTGCTTCCTTTTCCTTTGAACACAGTTGGAAAGAAAAGCTCCAAAGAACAAGGTGAGAAAAAAAATAAATAAAAAAACAGACTTTTTTGACCTCAAATCTAAACCTTGTGCTAAAGGAAGAAATGATATTCTCAATAACAACACACAGTTCAGAACTATTTCTCCTGGGAGAAAACTAATAGACCCTAGCAGTAGCAAGTCAGATAGGAATAAATAACATTATTATTCCATGTGCTTAAACAAAGCACAAATTCAGCACAAAGGGAGAAAACAGGTCAAGTTGTTTGGGATTATGTATTTAGAATTTAAGTAACAGTTAACACAGTTATATTTCCTTCCATCAGCTGGACAGTCTTATTCACAGGTAATAACAGCAATACAATTAACACTTGTTGCTCAAGTGAGTACTACTTTTGTGCCCATATAATGGATAGTTTACTTAGTTTAGCTTTGTTTACATAGTTTAGTTCAAATGCAAACAAATGCTTTCTATAGTCAGATAGCAAATATTTTATTATTTGTAGGCAAATAAAGTCAGTCTTCATCACAACTATCCAACTCTGCAGGTTGTAGACATATTAAAAAGTGAGTGCTCCAATACAAATTTATATACAAAGAAAGCAGTGGCAAGATTTAGCCCTGGGCTACAATTTACGACCTTCAGTTTAGTTCATTTGACAGCTATAACAACTCAGAAGTATTATTCTTAACCCTGGTTTATTGATTAGGAAAATAGTGCTCAACTAGGACCAATAAGTTGCCTGGGATGTAGAAGGACTTGTGTTCTAGTATTTGTCAACTTGATCCCAATCTCTTGCTCTTTTCCATACAATGTATTTTTTACTTATTTGTGACCCATAAAGTTGTCCTTCCTGCTTTCTGTGTACCCTACCACCCTTGGGACAATTGGCATTAGGAGACACACTGGTTCCTTCAGGTTTTGTTCAACCCCAAGCTTCAGTGGGGAATGTGTGCCCTCTGTTTCTCAAATACAGGTGCTGCTTCAGCTCACAAAGATGTTTGCTGGTTCTGCCTCTTCCTCCTGTCTCTCTTGTTCTGCCTCTTGAAAACCTGGTTATAAGAGCCTCATTTAAATATCAAACTCAATTTGTCAATGCTACCATCTTTCCTTGCATAGTTCTGAAAAACAAGGGAGCATGTTTGAAACCAAGGGTTAACACATTGACTACTACTCAACTCTGAAATTTCTTCTTGTTGAGAAAAATATATATATATCATGTTGTAAAGTTAAACCTTGACCAAAAATGGCAAAGGAAATAATAGGAAAGGCAATATTTTTGGAGGGGATGGTGGCTCAGTGGTAAAGAATCCACCTGCCAATGCAGAAGATTCAGGAGGCACGTGTTCAATCCCTGGGTCAGGAAGATCCCCTGGAGTCGGAAATGGAAACTTACTCCAATATTCTTGCCTGGAAAATTCCATGGACAGAGCAACCAGGCAGGGCACAGCCCATGGGGTTGCAAAGAGTCAGACACGACTGAGCACACACACATGCACACATGCTGAGATAGGCTATTGAAATTCACCCATTTAGCAGTTTGCACCTGAGTTGCATGGACTTGGATATGTCACTTGATATCAGTACAATGGAATATAAACATAATTGAAAAGAATGACCTTTTCAAGTTCCCAGAGTTAATGTGTACACATTGATAGATATATCACTGATGTCATAAATTCTGACAGAGATACAAATTAAAGAGCAACTTCTCAATTCCCCTGCTTTCCACCTCATTGTTGCTGTTCAGAGGTTCAGTCATGTCAGACTCTTGCAGCACTCCAGACTTCTCTGTCCTTCATCGTCTCCCTGAACTTGCTCAAACTCATGTCCATTGAGTCGGTGATGCCATCCAGGCACCTCATCTTCTGTCATCCCCTTTTCCTCTGGCCTTCTATCTTTTCCAGCATCAGAGTCTTTTCTAATGAATCAGCTCTTCACATCAGGTGACCAAAATATTGGAGCTTCAACTTCAGCGTCAGTCTTCCCAATAAATATTCAGGATTGATTTCCTTTAGGACTGACTGGTTTGATCTCCTTGCCATCCGAGGGACTCTCAAGAGTCTTCTCCAACACCATCATTCAAAAATATCAATTCTTCAGTACTCAGCTTTCTTTATGGTTCACCTCTCATGGCCATACATGACTACTGCTAAAACCATAGCTTTGACTAGACAGGCCTTTGTTGGCAAAGTAATTTCTCTGCTTTTGAATATTCTGTCTAGGTTTGTCATAATTTTTCTTCCAAGGAGTAAGCATCTTTTAATTTCATGGCTGCAGTCAACATCTGGAGTAATCTTGAAGTCCAAGAACATTAAGTCTGTCACTGTTTTGATTATTTCCCCATCCATTTGCCATGCAGTGATGGGACAGGATGCTATGATCTTAGTTTTTTGAATGTTGAGTTTTAAGCCAGCATTTTTCACTCTCCTCTTTCACCTTGATCAAGAGGCTCTTTAGTTCCTCTTCACTTTCTGCCATAAGGATGGTGTCATCTGCATATCTGAGGTTATTGATATTTCTCCCAGCAATCTTGTATCCTAATACCTATCTACATTGCCCTTCTCCAGGTCATCACGATCTCTTCCACATCAAGAACAAGAAAGTTATCCCCACCTAGAACTCTTCATTAGTTCTGGTTTCCAGTGTGATAAGGAAAAATCTCCTCAACAGGAGATGAGAATAATGAGAAGGACAACTTACTTTTCTTGGAAAATGTGTTTGCAACTTAAAGGAAAATAGCATTCTCCCTCCTGCAAGCCCAGTGGCACATAATATAGTATTCATAACATATTATTGCCATAATCAGATATAAATAACAACTGTTCCCTCAGAGAATATCAAGGTCCCTTGTCAACTTGCATGCATAAAACAACCTTCTGGAAAAACTACAAAAAATGCTCACATCAGGTACTGCCTGAAATAGAAGAGCAATTTTCTAACATTAATCCCAGAGAATCACATTAATATGCAAGCTTCACCTCACCCAACTTTAACATCCTGTTTTCTTTAAACCCAGGCAATCAGAGCACATTCTCAGGTTGGCGGTTGGCACTAATACAAAATAAGCAAATCCACAGCTCCATTGAGATTAAAGTGTTTATTTGCACAACTAAAGGTGTGTGACATAATGTCAACCCTCAGCTCAGAATGCCACAGCATTTAATGTAAAATATATATAAATTTCATTTTTATTGACAGCAGTTAAAAGAAAGCAAACATTTTGCTTCCCTCCCCACGAAGGATTCTTTTGTAAATTTGGGGAATGAATTGTTCCACTGTCTCTTTTCACTTCACTGTTTTAGTTTCCTGGAACTGCCTTGAGCCTGTTTTTCCACTGGTAGTCAGAACTGCCCAGGCTTGGTGCTTCCTGGAGTGTGTAAAAGTTTCAGCTTTGCAGGAGGCTTAGAGTGTTGGCTCAGGTAATGTGACTACATACACAAGAGCTTGCTTTTTAAGGCCAGTTAATGTGAAATGCTTTATAAAGAACGTCATTAACTGCCTCTAACGAAGGACCTTTCCCTCACCATCTGGAGAAAATGTCCTCCAGAGCACTCAGAGAATTTTTTTTTTTAATGATTTTTGCATTCCTCTTGCATGTATCATCAGGTCCTTCAGATGTAGAGGGAAGGAAGAAGAAGCATGAGGCTATCCTAATTGAAATTTCAAATTATATAATATTGGAAGCTATACTGGGTAACAGCATGCTCTTCCCAATTACAAAGAGTTAATTTATGCTTTTTAATGAGGGAGCTGACATTTATTCTGTACCTACCATGTGTTCAATGCTTTACATTTTACATTTGTTGTTTTTCACAGTCCCCATAAAATACATACTGCTCCCCTCTCCATCATGATGAAAAATCGGAGAAGCTGATCACAGAAGCTAAGTTAGTTGCCTAGACTCACATAATATTATGGGAGATAAGAGCAAAAATTCCATAATCAGAACCCTTGGGATCGTATTTCATCTACATCACTTACTGATAAGACTGAATCTGTCTTAGAAGCTACACAATGGGGTTAATAGATGTTTCAACAAAAAACATTGGTGCTATGAGAAGTAATCATAAAAATTAAAATGTGCATTAAGTCATTTAAAAATATTTCAATGGTATGCTGGAAAAAGTTGGATAAATAAGGTACAAAGGAACTTAAAACCTAAAAAAATAATTTGAAAAGTTAAACTGTAAAGTAAAACAGGCAAAGTATATAATTAGTAAATGAAGCAATAATAACAACCAATAAACATAATAGTTTTAGCACATTAGTCACTAAAGGGAAGTTTTAAATGAGATAAGAAAATATGTTAACATATTGGCAAATGCGTTCATATTAATATATTAGGATTTAGCACTAGAGAAACAGGCACTTTCATAAGCTAATGGAACAAAGCAACAGTTCGATTTTCTCAGAGGGTAGGTTTCTAGTATTTTCTTACATAGTCATGCTACTGAAATATGTAATATATAAGTATTTATCCTAAAGAAATAATTGATCATATGGACTGAATTGCAGCCCCCTCGAAATGCACAGGGTGAAGCACTAACCACCAGATTAGTCGTATTTGGAAATGGGCCTTTTAGAAGGTATTTATGTTTAATAAACTTATCTAGTGGAGGACGGAGGAGCCTGGCCTGCTACAGTCCATGGGGTCACAAACAGTTGAACATGATTTAGCTACTCAACAACAGCAAAAGTGTATGATGGTAGTACCTGCACCATGGAATTAGTGTCCTTATAAGAAAAGGAAGAGACGTCACAGCTGTCTTGGTATCTGAGGAAGCAGTTAGAAGGTGACCGACCATCTGCAAGGCAGGAAGAAGGTCCTCACCAGGAACTAAATCGGCCAGCACTTTGATCGTGGACGCCGCAGCCTCCAGAACTATGAGAAATAAATGTCTGTTGTCTAAAACACTCAGTCTGCGGTTTAAAACAGCCTGAGATGATGAAAACAATTGGCTGAAAAAATTAGAAAACGGAGACACAGACATAAACAACAGACTTTTGGACTCAGTGGGAGAAGGCTAGAGTGGGATGATTTGAGAGAATAGTATTGAAAAATATACATTACCATATGTAAAATAGATGATCTGTGTGAGTTCTATTAATGAAGCAAGGCACCCCAAGCCAGTGCTGTGGGACAACCTAGAGGGATAGGGTGGGGAGGGTCGTGGCAAGGGGTTCAGGATCAGGGGGCATGTGTATACCTATGGCTAATTTATGTTGATGTATGGTTCCAAATCAGAAAAAGGAGTATGTCAAGGCTGTATATTGTTACCCTGCTTATTTAACTTATATGCAGAGTACATCATGCGAAATGCTGGGCTGAATGAAGCACAAGTTGGAATCAAGATTGCTGGGAGAAATATCAATAACCTCAGATAAGCAGATGACACCACCTTTGTGGCAGAAAGCAAAGAACTAAAGAGCCTCTTGATGAAAGTGAAAGAGGAGAGTGAAAAAGTTGGCTTCAAACTCAACATTCATAAAAGTAAGATCATGGCATCTGGTCCCATCACTTCATGGCAAATAGATGGGGAAACAATGGAAACAGTGACAGACTGTATTTTGGGGGGCTCCAAAATCACTGCAGATGGTGACTGCAGACTTGAAATTAAAAGACGCTTGCTCCTTGGAAGAAAAGTTATGGTCAACTTAGACAGCATAGTAAAAAGCAGAAACATTACTTTATCAATAAATGTCCATCTAGTCAAAGCTATGGCTTTACCAGTAGTCATGTATGGATGTGAGAGTTGGACTATAAAGAAAGCTGAGTGCCGAAGAATTGATGCTTTTCAACTGTGGTGTTGGAGAAGACTCTTGAGAGTCCCTTGGACTGCAAAGAGGTTCAACCAGTCAGTCCTTAAGGAAATCAGTCCTGAATATTCATTGGAAGGACTGACGTTGAAGCTGAAACTCCAATACTTTGGTCACCTGATGCGAAGAATTGACTCATTGGAAAAGATCTTGATGCTGGGAAAAATTGAAGGCGGGAGGAGAAGGGGATAACAGAGGATGAGACAGTTGAGTGGCATCACCAGATGCAAGGGACATTAGCTTGAGTAGGCTCTGGGAGTTGATGATAAACTAGGAAGCCTGGTGTGCTACAGTCCACGGGGTCACAAAGAGTCAGACACGACTGAGCGACCGAATTTGAACTTGAAGACAAAAATAATCACAATAGTGTAATCATCCTCCAATTGAAGTAAATTATTTAATTAAAAAATAAATATGGACATTTAAAAGACATCATTCATATATTGTAAAGTTTTGAAAAAATCCAAATATCACACAGCAGTAATCAATTAATTTATGGTAATTTATGGTTTCTTTTACCATAAATGAAACACCTTCATCTATTTAAATGAGCAATGAAATTACTTTCATTTATTTAAAGTTATAATTTGTTATTATGTTTATTAACTTGTATAAAGAGTCTCTATATTCTTAAGTGGAAAAGAATATTATAAGATATTACATACTGCATCCAGCAATAAGAGATATATTATCATCTTACCAATGAAAGATGGTTGAGTACTGTGTACCCAATAGTATACTGAACAATATGAGTGCATAGACTTAACTGATAATAAAAATATTTCTATAAGATTATTCCTCACATGCAAATGAGAAATAGGCATCAGAGTTTAAGGGATTTATGAAAACCTCTTGACTAGTATGTGGCACAAGTGAGATATAAACCTAGGCCTATCTGATCTCAAAAGAGTAATTGAAACCACTGGCTCTAACTTGTTAAAATCATATATCCACAAATGCATGTTTGTGAATAATATACAAATACACAAGTTGCATACAGATTCATAATCATTAGTTAATTCTTAGCATATTTACACTATGAATAGAATTCTTTGTTAGGGAATATAGATAACAACCATATTTCAAAGATCTTTCTTTTTGCTCTTTTGAAATTGTCCTGGCTAACTTTGTGTATTCAATTATATCCTGATTTTAAATATATATGATAACTAAAAACAAGCTTGTTTTAGAGGAAAAGAAGCATTATTTCTACTAATTTCTTTTCTGGATTTCTAAGCCATTTGTTCATAATATTTAGTGAATATAAACTAGGCAATCTAAAGTGAATATACATTTAACTAGGCCAGAATAAACTACTGGTTAATTTAAAAGTATAATGCTTAGAGTAAATAGAATGAAAATGAACAAGGGAGGAGACATATCCAAGGGTCTTTTTGACTAAATTTTTTTTTTTTTTTTTACTATTTAACTACCAAACCTTTTGTATTATATTGATATTTAACATTATAACATTATATTATATTGATATTTTAATAAAATACAATATTGTATTATATTGATATTTGTATTATAATAAGATTTAAGAAAATATAATATATAGAATGTCCTTTGCCAGTCTGAAGCAGAAAGATAAATATGACAAAGAAATAAAGAGTCTGTTCATAACTTTCAGTCTATGTACGAAATATATCTTTTTTTTTTCTTCTCTGGCTATTTTAAGATTACTTTATTGCTTATTTTCACCATTATTTTTTCAAAAAATTTTTCTCTTTCTCATTTTCTGGTATTCCACTTGCATGTATGCTGTATCAATTAATATTGTGAGCTAGGTCACAAATTATGTGTGTGTGTGTGTATGTGCATAAAGAAGTTTATGAATGTATGTTCTTAATTTCTAGTTTTACTTTATTTTTAAAAGAATATTGGGTTTATCTTATAGATAGCTTAGTTACTTTTGCGTTAGTTTATAATGTGGTCAATACTGAAATAAGATTGATTATATTATATGCAGCCAAAGATAGAGAAGCTCTATACAGTCAGCAGAAACAAGACTGGGAGCTGACTGTGGCTCAGACCATGAACTCCTTATTGCCAAATTCAGACTTACACTGAAGAAAGTAGGGGAAACCACTAGACCATTCAGGTATGACCCAAGTCAAATCAAACCCCTTATGATTATACAATGGAGCTGACAAATAGATTCAAGGAATTAGATCTGATAGAGCGCCTGAAGAACTGCTGATGGAGGTTCATGACATTTTACAGGAGGCAGAGATCAAGACCATTCCCAAGAAAAAGAAATGCAAAAAGGCAAAACGGTTGTCTGAGGAGGCCTTACAAATAGCTGAGAAAAGAAGAGAAGCGAAAGGCAAAGGAGAAAAGAAAGATATCCCCATTTGAATGCAGAGGTCCAAAGAACTGCAAGAAGAGATAAGAAAGCTTTCATCAGTGATCAATGCAAAGAAATAAAGGAAAACAATAGAATGTGAAAGACTAGATATCTCCTAAAGAAAATTAGAGATACCAAGGGAACATTTCATGCAAAGATGGACCCAATAAAGGACAGAAAGGGTATGAACCTAACAGAAGCAGATGATATTAAGAGGTGGTAAGAATACACAGAAGAACTATACAAAAAATATCTTCATGAACCAGATAATCACGATGGTGTGATTACTCACCTAGAGCCAGACATCCTAGAATGTGAAGTTTAAGTGGACCTTAGGAAGCATGACTACAAACAAAGCTAGTGGAGGTGATGGAATTCCAGTTCAGCTTTTTCAAATCCTAAAACATGATGCTACGAAAGTGCTGCACTCAGTATGCCAGCAAATTTGGAAAACTCAGCAGTGGCCACCAGACTGGAAAAGGTCGGTTTTCGTTCCAATCCCAAAGAAAAGCAATGCCAAAGAATGCTCAAGCTACAGCACAATTCCACTCATCTCACACGCTAGCAAGGTAATGTAAAAAATTCTCCAAGCCAGGCTTCAACAGTAGAAGAACCATGAGCTTCCAGATGTTCAAGCTGGATTTAGAAAAGACAGAGAAACCAGAGATCAAATTGCCAACATCCATTGGATTAACTGAAAAAGCAAGAGAGTTCCAGAAAAATATCTACTTCTGTTTTATTGATCATGCCAATGCCTTTGACTATGTGGATCACAACAAATTGTGGAAAACTGTTAAAGATGTGGAACCTGACCTGACTTGCCTCCTAAGAAATCTGTATGCAGGTCAAGAAGCAACAGTTAGAACTGGACATGGGACAACAGACTGGTTCCAAATCGGGAAAGGAGTACGTCAAGGCTGTATATTGTCACCGTGCTTATTTAACTTACATGCAGATTACATCATGAGAAACACTGGGGTGGAAGAAGCACAAGCTGGAATCAAGATTGCTGGGAGAAATATCAATAACCTCAGATATGCAGATGACACCACCCTTATGACAGAAAGTGAAGAGGAACTAAAGAACCTCTTGATGAAAGTGAAAGAAGAGAGTGAAAAAGTTGGCTTAAAAGTCAACATTCAGAAAAGTAAGATCATGGCATCTGTCCCATCACTTCATGGCAAATAGATGGAGAAACGATGGAAACAGTGAGAGACTGTATTTTGGGGGCTCTAAAATCACTGCAGATGGTGACTGCAGACTTGAAATTAAAAGACGCTTGCTCCTTGGAAGAAAAGTTATGACCAACCTAGACAACATATTAAAAAGTAGAGACATTATTTGCCAACAAAGGTCCGTCTAGTCAAAGCTATGTTTTTTTCCAGTAGTCTTGTATGGATGTAAGAGTTGGACCATAAAGAAAGCTGAGTGCCAAAGAATTGATGCTTTTGAACTGTGATGTTAGAGAAGACTCTTGAGAGTCCCTTGAACAGCAAGGAGATCCAATCAGTCCATTTGACAGGAAATCAGCCCTGAATATTCATTGGAAGGACTGATGCTGACGCTGAAACTCCAATACTTTGGCAACCTGATGCGAAGAACTGACTCATTTGAAAAAAAAAAAAAAACTCTGATGTTGGAAATGATTGAAAAAGGGATGACAGAGGATGAGATGGTTGGAAGGCATCACCGACTCAATGGACATGAGTTTGAGTGAGCTCCAGGAGTTAGTGAAGCCTGGCGCGACAGGGAAGCCTGGCGTGCTGCAGTCCATGGGGTCACAAAGAGTCGGGCACGACTGAGCAACAGAACTGAACTGAATAAGTTTGAGAAGTTAAGGATTTTTTTTAAGTGAACGATAAGTGGTTACTATGTTTTACAGAAATATTTGGAAGTTTTAAAACATTATAATGTTCTTTAAATTATCTGATTTTCTTGCGTTTTTAAAAGCACTTTTACTACATTTATTTTCTAAAGTATCATATCACTATGAATTACTAAAAAAGTGACTACTAAAAAAGTGGAAGCAGTGACAGATTTTATTTTCTTGGGCTCCAAATTCACCGAGGACAGTGACTGCAGCCATGAAATTAAAAGATGCTTGCTTCTTGGAAGGAAAGCTATTATAAACGTATTGCAAAGTAGAGACATCACTTTGCCGACAAAAGACCATATAGTTAAAACTATGGTTTTTCCAGTAGTCATGTATAGATATGAGAGTTGGACCATAAAGAAGGCTGAGCACTGAAGAATTGATCCTTTCAAATTGTCATGCTGGAGAAGACTCTCGAGAATCCTTTGGACTGCAAGGAGATCAATCCAGTCAATCCTAAAGGAAATCAATTCTGAATATTCATTGGAAGGACTGATGCTGAAGATCAAACTCCAATGCTTTGATCATCTGATGTGAAGAGCCGACTCATTGGAAAAGACCCCAATGTTGGGAAAGATTGAAGGCAAGAGGAGAAGAGGACGGCAGAGGATGAGATGGTTGGATGGCATCACCGACTCAATGGTCATGAACTTGAGTGAACTCCAGGAGATTGTGGGGGACAGAGGAGACTGAAGCTGTGGTCCATGAGGTCACAGAGTCAGACATGACTTAGTGACTGAAAAACTAAACCAATAACTGCTATGCCTGTTCCACAGAGGGTGATTCTAAGATGAAAGAAGTGTTGAACATAATACTAAGTCAAAATAAGCACTGAGTTTTAAAAATCATGAAGGTTGTTTTTTAAAAGTTTATTTTGAGAAAGAGTGGATTTATGGTAGTATTTATTATGGAATTTTTTTTCTTTCTTTCTTTTTTTTTATGAAAAAAGCTATCTTTTATGCATAACTCCTCTCTTGTCTCTGCTCATCGTCCTCTGTATTCACCAAGTTGTCTCCCAGAGAGTTCTCTAATACTATCCAACTCTGTGTGATCTCTGAGCATTATTTGGGTTACAGCCCTCCAGTAATGCTTTTTTCCTTGAGTTTTTTTTACTGTCTGTGAGGTTTCACTCTATACATGAAAATGTTGGTACTCAGCTAAAGACTCGAGAAGACCCCTTGTAAAAATGTTCAGGACACCTTCTCTAAGACATCTCTTTTCTCTTGGGGACTCAGTTCCACACATTATAGCTTCCTGGTCTCCCTTACCCTTATTTCTGACTCTTCTACTCAACAAGATTACTGGTCTGTTTGGCATTCCTGGACTATCCTTCATTTTGTAATTCCCTCATGGAAAAGCTGGGACAATCATCGGGCTCCCCTTGTTTCTTTGTTTTCTTTTCAGGTATCAGGTTTTTTGCTGCATGCTGTTCAACATGTTAAAATAGTTACTTTCTATATTTTGTTCATTTCTTTCTCATTTATGTTATGTGTGTGTGTGTGGTCAGTGGCTAAGTCATGTCCGACTCTTTGCAACCCCATGGTCTGCAGCACTCCAGGCTTAGGAGGGTAGTTCTGTACTATTTCCTTTAATCATGCCCAGAAGCTGAAGTTAAACATGCATTCCATGTTCTATTTTCCATCTCAAATTATCTAGTCATGTTGGACAATATTTCTTATCAATGATGCTACAATAAGACTAAATGCCATTAAGATACTCAAAATACAAACAGTATGAAAATGGCCCCGAATTTAATTGAAACATGTCCCATAATTTCAGGGGACTTCCCTGATGGCTCAGTGGTAAAGAATGCAGTGCAGGAGATGAAGGTTCATTTCCTGGGTTGGGAAGATCCTTTGGAGGAGGAAATGGCAACCCACTCCAGTATTCTTGCTTGAACAATCCCATGACCAGAAAATCCCAGCTGGCTACAGACCATAGAGTAGCAAAGAGTCAGACTCGACTGAGCCACTTAGCACACACACACACACACATATATAATTTCAGAAAAAATTTAAATCCAGAAATTAAAAATGGAATAATTTTGCAAGTTAAAGTCCAAAGGAATTAATGTTTAAAATGAAATTCTTCTTCCTTATTAATTAAAGTTCAAGGAAATTCAAATTTAAACTTTTTTAATCTGAATTTCTTAAAGGTCTGGTTCAATTAAGTTCAACCAGACACTCGATGCTTGATTGCATCAAAATTCCTTTTGTGGTAGCCAGAAGCTTTTTATTGTACCTCTGTCTCCCTTTGTGTTTTTCTACCTCTGTCTCTCCTTTTCCCTTTCTGTTTCAGTTCCATGATAAATTATCTCATTTCTCATTTCTCAACGTCTAAATAGAATTCACAATATTATAGCACTGACCATCAGAGAATGCCATTTGTGTTATTCCTAACTTGTTTTTAGAAATGTGCAATAATGATTGCCCAGGTCATCAGGTATTAAAAAAAAAAAAAAATCTATCTAGTATGTATTTACAAATACATCTATATCCACATTTATATCTGTGTCAATATCTATCTCTCTTATTTTCTATTTGTCCTTTTATCCTTGAAAACAATTGCTAATGCATGGATTCTTGCTAGTGATATAATGCCCACTCTTTCCTGCTGAGGCATTTTAAGTCCTTTGGCCCAGGGCCTGCTTCCACTACCTCTTACTGTGGAATTTGTCCAGTCATTCTTTTTGCCTCGAAGGCAGGAAATTATTTAATCTAGAGCTAACTTGAGACCATCTGGATGAGATGAACCTGTGTTCAGGGTCAGATTCAGGTTTTCCGTGGAGTCTGAAGTTTATACAATTTGCAACATCCTCCTATTTAAAAAATAGTATGTAATTTCAATTACAAAATCAGTTGTGACCTTTGATCTTGCCCTTGTGTGTAACGGCTGAGAGTGGATTAGCACAGAGATAGATATTCCTGGACTCATGGCCTAGACCTGGCTCTTCATGAAAGTGGGCATGATCCACATACATATATCCCACTCAGCCCAAACTATTTGTGTCCCTACTTTAATTTCCTTTTAGTTGGCTCCTTAAAAATGTCCATGGCAACTCCCATCCCATCCATCAATTGGGGAAAAAGAGAGCTAGAGGAAAATTCAGACCCTAAATAACTGGTGGTCATAACATGATGGTCCAAATAGCTTGCATTTGCCAATTTTTCAAAACATATGACCTTCTGAACAAATTGCTAAGAAGTTTCAGAGTGCTTCAAAGGGAAACTGCGTAAGACAGACACTGAAGTCTGTACTTCATTGCATACGCCTGTGTGCTCAGTCCTGTCGGACTCTGTGATCCCATGGGCTGTAGCCCCTCAGGCTCCTCTGTCTATGGGATTCTCCAGGCAAGAGTATTGGAGTGGATTGTCATTTCCTCCTCCAGGGGATCTTCCCAGCCCAAGAATCAAACCTCTATCTCCTGCATTTCCTGCAGGCAGATTTTTTCCACTGAGGCACCTGGGAATCCCTATGCTTCATTAGTTTCACCACAAAGTCACTTATGCAGAGGTGTTTTAATAAATCCAGGTTTAGCCTCTGGCCCTAAAAGAAGAATGAATTTGGAGCACCTAATCTTTCACTGGGTTTCCCTGGTGGCTCAGATGGTAAAGAATCTGTCAGCAATGCAGGAGACCGAGGTTTGATCTTTGGGTCGGGAAGATCCCCTCAACTGGGAATTGCTACCCATTCTAGTAGTCTTCCCTGGAGAATTCTATGAACAGAGAAGCCTAGGGGATTACAGTCCTTGTGGTCTCAAAGAGTCAGATACAGCTGAGTGAGGAACACTTTCATTCTTTTCTTTCAGTTTACCATTACATGACTATTCTTGAAACTAACAATTAGAAGTCATGCTCTACTACCTTTGACTTGTTCATGGGCAACTCATGTGCCCAACATTTGAAAGGAAAAAAAAAAAATACTATTCTCTCCTTTGCTATATAAAAAGCTAAGAAGACTGTCTTATGTGGTTGCCTTTCCCAATCCTGTGCGGGAAAGATGCATTTTATATAGTTCAATATCAAGGCACAGAAGCACAGAATGTTGGCCCACTCCTCTGCTGAGGCCGGTTGCAGCCTTATATGAGTTTGTGGCTAGGATCCACAGAGAAACATCCGCGGTGGTCACTGCTGAGGGCAGTGTGTGACTGGGGCTTCCAAATCAACCTGCTATGTGCTAAGGCCAAAGCTTTTCTAGTATAAGGTCAAGGTTTGTTGGTTTGTTTGTTTATTTTTGGCTGCACTGGGTCTTCCTTTCTGCACAGGCTTTCCTTTAGGTGCAGCGAGTGGGCTACACTCTGTAGTAGCATTGTGTGGGATTCTTACTGCGTGCTTCTCTTGTTGCAAAGCCCTGGGCTCCAAAGCACTCGGGCTTCAGTAGTTGCAGTGCATGGGCTTCATAGCTACAGTCCCTGGTCCCCAGAGAACAGGCTCAGTAGTTATGTCACATGGCCTTTGTTTCTCTGGGGCATGTGGGATCTGCCCGGACCAGGGATAGAACCCATGTCTCCTGCATTGGCAGGCAGATTCTTTACCACTGAGCCATCAGGGAAGCCCTGATGGTCAAAGTGTAACAGCTACTCCTTGCCTTCTCTCACTGAGCCTGCAGTCCATAGCTTACTGAAATCTTTACCTTGCAGAAGCTAGTGTGTCCCGTATGGGGGCTTGCCAGACCAGTCTCCATGGTTTTGCTGAGAAGTCAGAAGTTCTAGACTCAGATCTAACACCCTGTCACCTCCAGCCACATGCTTGACAAAGCAAATCACATTGCTGAACCCAGAATCAATAGCTGGGAATACATGTCACCCACAATGAAACCACAGAACTAGAGGAAGCAGAGAAAAGTGAAGAATTGGAGCCAGTGATTCAATTCACCTCAAATCTCTGTCTGAAATGCTAAGCGAGATTCCTGGTGTCAGTCTCTATATAATCTTTAAGTACTGCTCTGGGCATGCATACTCATTTGGAGACCCTTAGTCTAAACAAACAAAGGAAGAAAAAGTAAATACCACATCCTTGCCTGAATTAATGATGCCTAGCATTTGGTACAAGCTCAGTCATTGTTTTTAATGAATGAAGAATGAATGATGAACAATTGTATGCCTTGAATATTACCTACACTCACCAAGTCTCCTATTTATAACACAATTATGAATGATTTAGCTACTAAAAAGGTCATGAATACAGAATCTTTTGTTATTATTAACTCATAGATTTGCAGATTGATTTTCCTAGGTGTTTTGAAAGTTTTTTGTTTTGTTTTTTAATTTTTATTTCTCCAGTATCTCAAACTTTGTTTACAAGGATTTTTTAAAATGCTATATTTATCCACTTTGTCAATTTAAAAATACTCTCCAGCCTTCTATAACTTTAACACTTTCTCCTTACTCTTTAATCTTTTGTTTAGAACTCTGACATTTAATGATGACTTCAAAATGAGAATATAAGACCAAAAAGAGCTTTCACTTTCAAATAGATGAAGATTATATCTGTTTCATGTTATTGCAGTTTATTTTTAAAACTTTAAAAAAATGAAAAATCTATTGTAGCCTTAAAGGATAAAATAAACATTGTGACAACATAAATGTCAACTGTGACTGAAGATTGACTTAGAAGCTCCATGTTCTTAATAAATTTGCATATATGAGGTAAGATTACAAAGCAATTTTGAGCAAACCTCAGAATATATGAATGCATATGAATGTAAATGGAAATGACACAAAATACATTGGAGGATCAGGATGGTTTTAAATAGCTGGATGTCCTAAGCATTTACTGAGCACATACTATGTTCACAACATAAGGGTAATCCCTGTGGGTATATTAAGATCAAAATGTCACACTGCAAAGGATTTTGTAGAGCTCTAAGTGGCTCAGTGGTAAGGAATCCACCTGCCAATGCAGGAGACATGGGTTTGATCAGTGAGTTGGGAAGATCCCCAGGAGGAGGAAATGGCAACCCACTCCAGTATTCTTGCGCATGGAGAGAGGATCCTGGCAGGCTACAATATGCCTTGAGGTGACAAAGGAGCAGGACAGGACTTAGTGACCCAACAACAGCAACAACCACCGCTTACTCCCTGGTTTGCATCTCGAAGTTCAGCTGGTTGCGTTGCAGTTACCTCGTCTGTATAAGAGAGGCATTGGTTTTCTTTGTTTGTTTTGATTTAAAGCCAAGTCACTAACAAGCTTCTTTAATTTGCACACAACTTTTCATTTCTCCAGTTTACATCTGAGGAAACTGAGAAACCAGTATAAAACATATCAGGTCAACACATAAATAAAACCCCGGAAAAAGGAAACCAAATTTGTAAGCAAAGTTTCTAGAGTTGGCCTAGGTTTAAATCAAGCCTCTCTCACATATCAGAGCTGAGAAATCATTAATCGTTGTGCTTCTGCATCTTCTCAGGAAAATGGTACAATGACATTTTCTGCCTCATGGAAATTATGCGAGGAATGAAAAGGAAACCAAGTAAAGTGCTACAGGCAGCAACTGGCACACATTAGGGGCTCAGTACTTTTCACCAGATTAGGGATGAAATTCCCATTTGGTCTCCCAGATACCATAGTCCATGCTGTTTCCAGGCATGACCAGAGCTTATAGTGAAAGTCTCTCAGTGGTGTCCAACTTTTTGTGACCCCACGGACTATACAGTCCATGGGATTCTCCAGGCCAGATTACAGGAGTGGGTAGCCTTTCCCTTCTCCAGGGGATCTTCCGAATCCAGGGATCTAACCCAAGTCTCTCGCATTGCAGGCGAATTCTTTACCAGCTGAGCCAAAAGGGGAGTCCAAGAATATTGGAGTGGGTAGCCTATCCCTTCTCCAGCGGATCTTCCCAACCCAGAAATCGAACTGGGTTCTCCTGCATTGCAGGCAGATTCTTTACCAACTGAGCTATCAGGGAAGCCCCAGAGCTTATAGGACTTCATTAAACAAAATTACTCTTGGCATTTACTTTCAGTGCCTGACAAGAAATAGGTACTCAACAAAACTTACTGGTTTATTAAATAAATAGGTGAAACTCTTACTTTTTTGGGAACTTAGTGGAAAAATGCAAACACCTATTTGCACCCGCTCTTTAAATTTTAATTCCTCCAGGTCACAATGACATTCAGATTCTACTTTTGAGCCAAACAGGAACTGCTGCCTTACTGTTTTAATCCGCCATTATCGAATTCCAATCAGCGTTTTCTAACCAGATCACAACTCTTGTTCATTAGCCTTGACTTTGACTTGAACCACTTTTAAACTGACTGAAGGGTCAGGAAACCTCTGAAAGAAAAAAAAAGAAAAGAAAAGTTCTCATAACAAATAGGAAATGACTGACTTAACAAATCTGATACTCAATGCCCAAATCAGTTTAAAGTAATAACATTAATTGAATCTTACTTTGCAGTAGGCAGTATGGTAGGTGTTGGCCTATTGTAAAATTAAGGTGGACTATTGTCTTTTTTTTTTTCTTTTTGAGGCAGACTGGGGTAGTGGGTTGGGTGATTAAGAGACATGGAGGGAGAAAAAAGTGTGATGCATTTCAAAATAAAAAAACCCAGGTGTTCATAACCCCAAAATTTGTCAGTACTGATGGAGACAGACCTTCTTAATCTGAGAAGAACCAGTATTTGGTAAATTCATTAAAAATGTTTTATTAATGTATAAAATTATGAATTTTTATTAATGATATAAGTGATACACACATAACTTGTACACAAATTTTATTTTGACTTGAAACTACTAATGTACATACTTTCACTAGTCTTATGTCATAGACTGAACACTTTTCCCCAGAGTCCAGATTCCTGCTAGAGTTCTGCTTCTTCTTTCCTGTATAAGCCACACCCACAGTGACTCATCTATAATTTCCAGTCTAAGTTTCTTTAAAGTGAATCCGAATGTAAAGACATTTTCAAAACAATGTGTGATTAGAATCCAATTAAACTTTTAAAATACTTTTTCTTGTAGTTTACAATTGTCCCATTAATACATCATTTGACATTTATATATTTTAATCAGCTTTCCTTTTATAAGTTATTCCAAGACATGCAGCTTAGTTTTCACAGAAATGATGACTCTCAGGAGTCTTTTGTTATAGTTTCCTGTTAGATTGTTTTCTATTTTATTGGTTAGTGGGTTGGTTAGTTGGTTTATTGATTATCTCATTCATTTTCTGGAATTCTGCACAATAAACCCAAAGACCAAGAACTTGTTAGCTCAACTTTTAGAAACTCTGAGGAATTTTGAGGACTCTAACTTATCTTCAGAGAAACCAACCCAAAAAATGTAAAGGTGCCCCTGGTCCAAATGATAGCATCTTGGATGTACGTCTAGCCCTTATCATAAGCAGAATTTCTGTCAGTTTATGTTTGTAAGCCTGGATCCACGAGAAGACCGCTGTTTTGTTTTGTTTTTCAGATAACCTGCTCATTTATTCTCAAGATATAATCAACAACGTTCTATCTCCTTGTGAGAATCTTGAAGCCCCAAATCTTGAACCTCCATCTGTCATCTATTTTTTATTCTCCTCTTCCCCTGATTACACTGGGCTGCTTCTTTTATCCCTTCAGAAAACCCAGTATGATTTGCCCATGTGATGTCTCCATATAAGTTTTAAATCTATTTGTAACTCTACTCTTATGCAAGTAGCTATGCATATTTATATTCCATTGATTTATATAAGGCTGAGCTGCATTATTAAATAATTCTGAAAACAAGTGGAACTGATATAAACAGGCTGGAATAAGCACAACTGCCTCTTGGTATGCTAGGTCCCTCAGTCGTGTCTGACTCTTTGAGACATCATGGACTGTGGCCCGTCAGGCTCTTCTGCCCATGGAATTTTCCAGGCAAGAATACTGGAGTGGAGTTCCCTTCCCTTCCTCAGGGAATCTTCCCCACTTAGGGATCAAACCCGCATCTCTTATGACTCCTGCATTGGCAGGCAAATTCTTCACCACTAACGCCACCAAGGAAGCCTTGCCCCTTGGTAGGAGTTCATTTCAAATGCTCTTGGGAGCCCAAGCTACTTGAAGGCAACAGAGAGAAGCCAGGGGTAAAACAAAGTTAAGGTTAGTACTCAGAGTGAGTTATATGGAGGTTTCATGGAGGTGGTATTAGCTTTCTGAGGCTGCTGTAACTGCCAGTAAGGTGTTCTCATGGTTTTGGAGGCCAAAAGTCTGAAATCAATGTTTCAGTAGGGTCATGGTACCTCTGGAGGATCTTGACGAGAATCACTGCCTCCTTGCTTCTTCCAGCTTCTGGTGGCTATGGGAAATGCTTGGCTTCTATGACTTATGGCATCATTCCAATCTCAGTTTCCATCTTTACATCCTCCTTCTCCTCTGTATGTCTCAGATCTCCCTCTGCCTTTCTCCGACAAAGACACATGTCACTGGATTTAGAGCACACCTAGATAATCCAGGAAAATCTCATCTCAGGCTAGCTAATGTCATGATGTCTGCAAAGACTCTTTTTCCAAATTACCAAAAGGTAATATTCACAGATTTCAGGACATCCATATGGGCATACTTTGGAGAGTTCTTCTTCAACCCAATATAGAGGTCTGCTATAAAAGGATTATTCATTCTGCTCTACTCATCTGCTTGAAACATTTCAGAGGCGTCCACCGTGTTTACTCCAGCTAATACATATGCCATTACCTACTATTCTGACCACCTCCCACATTCTCTTTGTCACTCACAGCAGTCCCCAACCTTTCTGGCTCCAGGGACCAGTTTGGGGGAAGACAATTTTTCTGCAGACTGGGGGTGGGGGGGATGTGGATAGTTCCAGAATGATTCAAGCTCATTACATTGTGTACTTCATTTCTATTACTATTGCATCGGTTCCATTTCAGATCATCAGGCCTAGATCCTTGAGGCTGGGGACCCCTGACTCAACACACCAACCACATCGACCCCCTTCCTGTCTTCACACATCATATTTGTTTCCATGTGGAGGACATCTGTCCTTGCTCTTCCTTCTACCTGGAATAGTCTTCCAATTATTCTCATAGAGCTAGCTCCTTTTCAGCATCTTGGCCTCTGCTTAAGATTATCCCTCATGAGAACTTCTGTGATAGTTTTGTATCAGTCAGATACCAACAGGACACAGAGGACACACTCAGAACAGGACAAATTGAGGATTTACTTTCAAGGAGATGATTTATAAACACATAGGTACAGGGAACCCCCAGTTATAGCACAGAGTAGTAATAGTTATCAGAAGCCAGAATGGACAGCTGTGTAGGGTCCTAGAAACAGTAACACATAGCCAAAGACAAAGCCAGACCAAGGTCACCTTGCAGGGTGTGAGTAAAAAAATTCAGACTTCACCTTCTTTCAGTTTCAGTTCAGCTCAGTTGCTCAGCCATGTCTGACTCTGCAAACCCATGGACTGCAGCACATCAGGCTTCCCTGTCCATCACCAACTCCTGGAGCTTGCTCAAACTCACGCCCATCGAGTCAGTAATGCCATCCAACTATCTCATCCTCTGTCATCCCCTTCTCCTCCTGCCTTCAATCCTTCCCAGCATCAGGGTCTTTCAGTCCCTATAGGATGCCAGTTATCAGGAAGTCTTAGGACACCTAGCAATGTAGTCTTCCTGAGTCAGCCTCCTTCCAAAGCAGAGAGCAGGTTAAGGACAGGATGGGGTCGGGGAGTGGATGTGGAGGGGCTGGCAAATGACATCAGGTTTCTTCCTGTTTTAGAGGATCACTATTCACTTTCATGCTTTGGAGAAGGAAATGGCAACTTACTCCAGTGTTCTTGCCTGGAGAATCACAGGGACAGCCGAGCCTGGTGGGGTGCTGTCTATGGGGCTGCACAGAGCCAGACACGACTGAAGTGACTTAGCAGCAGCAGCAGCATGCACTCTTGATCATTTCTCGTTGTATCCTTTCTTCCATAACACTTATTCCTACATGAAAATATGCTGTCTTTCTCCTTGTCTGTCCTTCCCACTCCAATATGTAAGCTCCATGATGTCAAGGATTTCTCTATATCCTTCTTTGTTCTATCCCTATTGCTTAGAACATTGTGTGGCATGCATGAAATATTTGATAAATATTTTATAGTTGTTTAAATAAATCAATTCATATATGTTTTAGTCAGTATTCTCCAGAGAAGCAGAACCAATGGAATGTGTATACAGAAATTATTAGTAACTAGTTCATATGATTATAGAAGCTAATAGTCCAAAATATCTGTGGTTCAACTTCAAAGGTCCTCTGTTAACAGAATTTTATCTTGCCAGAGTTATCATAGTGGGGAGGGAAGGTCAGTCTTTTGTTTCATTCACATTTTCAACTGATTAGATAAGGCCCATGCACATTATGAAGGGCAGTCTGTTTTACTCAAAGTTCACTGATTAAAATATTAAAGTCATTCAAAAAATACTCTCACCGAAATATCCTGAATAATTTTTGACCACATATCTGAGCACTGTGCCTAGCCAAGTTGACATGTAAAGTTAACCATCAAAATACCACATCACATTAGCAAACAGCTAGTATAGTAGTATAGTATTAGTCACTTAGTTGTGTCTGACTTTTTGTGACCCCATGGACTGTAGCCTGCCAGACTCCTTTGTCCATGGAATTCTCCATGCAAGAATATAGCAATGGGTAGTCATTCCCTTCTCCAAGGGATCTTCTTGACTCAGGGATTGAATCTGTGTCTCCTGCGTTGCAGGCAGATTCTTTACTCTCTGAGCCACCAAGAAGCTAAGCTACTTTATTTTCAGATCCCTAAGAAATATGTATAGCATGCCTTCTAATCCCAATTTTATACATGCAGACTAAAACTCAGATAGATAAATGGCATATCCAGTGATAGCAATTTAATATCTTCAGAACCAGAACTATTTGTATATTTTTAATATTAATAGCAACATTTGTGAGTTTATTACATGTTGTTATGTGTTTATTACATGTTGTTATTGTTTAGTCACTAAGTCTTTTGTGAATGCTTAGACTGTAGACCACCAGGCTCTTCTATTCATGGGATTTTCCAGGCAAGACTGCTGGAGTGGGTTACCATTTTCTACTCTAGTGGATCTTCCCAACCTAGGGATTGAACTCACATCTCCTGACTGGGTCTCCTGCTTGGCTAGCAAATTCCTTGTAGCTAATATGCATTATCTCATATACTGATTCATCTCTTCCCTAGGTATTATAAGCATCTTTGCTTTCCAGAGGTGGAAAATTAGGCTTAGCATGCATAAGTAGCCTGTGCAAGACATATTTTTTATTTGCCTCTTCTGCCTGAACATTTGTGCTCCATCCACCAGTTAGGGAATGAGTTATCTTAAGAAGTAGAACTTCAATTTTTTTTTTAATTTAAAATTTAAGAATGCACTGAAGAAATGATACACAAAATTTATGGAAATTTAATTTTTCCTCTGTTACCATACCACTGGTTGAATTTGTTAACAAACTGAAGTTGAATCTGCTCACCCATCACACAGCAAAGCAATTTACTGACAGCAGGTTGTGTTAAAGAGAAGTACAAGCATTTATTGAATGACCCAGAAAGGAGAACAAGCAGCTCATGCTCAGAAGACCCAAACTCCCCAATAGCTTTCAGGGGGCATTTTTAAAGACAATATTGGAGGTGATGAGTTGCAGGATTCAAGACTTTTTTCACACTGTTTGGTGGTAGGCAGCAGGTGGTATTTCAGGAATCTCTTATCATCAACTTCCTGGTTCCCACCGGTCTGGAGTCACTGTTCTTGTGTTCAGCCATGTGGTCACCACCCTCCTCCTGGGGAGGGAAGGGTCTTAGATCTTGAAGAACAAAGCAGATATCCATCAGACTGCTGTGTATACCCCTTGAGGAGAAACTAGGACTAGTTTTGTTGCTGAATTATTATCATTACATCTTCTGCTTAACTGCTTCTCCTTTGGTTTTGCATCCCCTCACTTCCTTAAACAGGTAACTGTAGGAGCCTGTTCATTGGAACTCGAGGAAGGCTTAGGCCACTAAAACCTTTTTCTACAAACAAGAAACAGGGGTGACTTCCCTGGTGCTCCAGTGGATACTTCACCTTCTAATGCAAGGGATCTGGTTCAATCCATTGTTGGGAAGCTAATATCCCATATGCCATGTGGCCACAAAAACAAAACACAAAACAGAAGCAATATTGCAACAGATTCAATGAAGACCTAAAAAAAACAAAACAAAAAAGAAAGAAAGAGGGACACAGAGAAGCTTTTGTACCCAGGATTACCAACAGTTTATTCTTGATAGGTTGAAGTCTCTCTTTCTCTTTGATACTGTTACCCAGCAGAACCATATGGGGCCTTCCTAGGATAAGCCATCCCCCATATCTTCTGCTTTAGC
Source organism: Cervus elaphus (assembly GCF_910594005.1). Taxonomy (NCBI): domain Eukaryota; kingdom Metazoa; phylum Chordata; class Mammalia; order Artiodactyla; family Cervidae; genus Cervus; species Cervus elaphus. The sequence goes on along the minus strand of NC_057820.1, from coordinate 9,410,687 downwards.
TCCTCCCTGAAGTACCTAAATAATAATCTTTGATGCACATTTCCTGAGTTGTTTTGCAGATTTAAATCAACATCTCCCCAAACAAACAGAAGATCTTAAATACCTGATGACCTTGAGCACATAGCCCCAGGCCTCCTGGGCCCTACGGATTGATAATGTTTCCCTCTGCAACACCACTCTGTTAACCTCACCAACAGGAAATCAGAGAACCGTGCACCAGTGGATCACAGACGCAATGACCCCTCCTCCCTTACCTTATTTTAAAAGTGCTTTGTGGAAACCCATGAGCCAGGGAGGGAGTTTGGGGCTGTTAGGCCATAAGCCACCCACCTCCTTGCATTTGTTGTTGTTGTTTAGCCCTTAAGTAGTGTCTAACACTTTGCAACCCCATGGATAGTAGCTGGCCAGGCTCTCTGTCCATGGGATTTCCCAGGCAAGAATACTGGAGTGGGTTGCATTTTCTTCTCCGGGGATCTTCCTGATTCGGGGATCGAACCTGTTTCTTCTGCACTGACATGTGGAATTTTAACGCTGAGCCTCCAGGGAAGCCTCTCCTTGCTGGGCTGTGCTTTGATAAACTTTTCTCTGCTCCAAACTCTGACATTTGAGTTTGGCTTCACTGTGTCTCGGGTACATAGACTTGGGTTAACAATACCCCTGGATGTTGAGGGAAGCAGGTATGGGACAAGAAAGGAAGTTTTGAATAGAGAAGTTAATCACAAACTCAACTGAGGAACTCAGTTTTAGTGGAACTAGGTTTCAAACTGAATTTCTGGCCAGATGAGAAATTCTCAGCTTTCTCTAAGTAAGTGACTTTTATCAGAAAAAGTTCTTAATACAGTGAGGTTTTTGAAGCTCACACAGAAGAATATTGCCCTTTTTCCTACTGGTTATGCCCCTGAAAAGGAGACTCCCCAGCTCTCCCTTGAGGAACCTGGCACTGTCTGATAAACCTCTAGGTATTCTTGAACAATGACTTAGATTTAGAAGCCAAACAAAGCTAATATGAATTGTAAAGCAGCCATAAAGAAGAAAGTGTACTATAGAAGGTTGAACTAGTCACAATTCCAGCTGCACTGTTCTCACAAATAAAAGAAATTTGCATTATACCTTGGCTAGAGCTATAGGTTTAATATTGCCAAAGGCAAGAAGAAAGCTAAAAACAAGCAAAAAACAAACAAAAACAGCCGTCAATACATAGTCTTCTCCTTTGCCTCAGAATGGTTGCAAAAAATAAAAAAAAAGTAAATTGCAGACTATTAGTGTTTAAGATGAGAAAAATTTTATCATGTACTTATTTAATTTATTATTTACTTATTTATAACTAATGTGTTTCCCAGTGACATTTGAGGGAAGTTATAGTGCAAGGATATATGGGAAAGATGATTAAACTCTCAGGAGCAAGGAATAAAAATAAAACTAAAACAAGTGAATGAAAAGGAACCTTGTTCAGGCTCAGCATAGATTAAGAAGTATTAGTGAAGAAATTTTAATTAAGAAATCTCTTTTGCTTATTCTTGAACTAGTCTGCTTAGGCTGCCATATCAAAATGCCACAGATTGGGTGGCTTAAACCACAGAAATTTACTTCTCACAGCTGTGGAAGCTAGAAATCCCAGATTGAGGTCTGGGAAGGCTGGTTGGTGGTGAAAGCTCTCTTCCTGCTTTGCAGAAGGCCGCTTCCTCTCACATGGCCTTTCCTCTGAGCTGGTAAAGTGAGATATCACTCTTTATTTATTTATTATGGGGTCACCAATTCGATAGAATTAATATGCCATCCTTACAACCTCATGGGCTTCCCAAGTGGCTCAAGCGGTAAAGAATCCACTTGCCAATGCAGGAGATGAAGGAGACAGGAGATGTGGGTTCAATCCCTGGGTCAGGAAGATCCCTTGGAGGAGGAAATGGCAACCCATGCCAGTAATTTTGCATGAAAATTCACAAGGACAGAGGAGCCTGGTGGGTCACAGTCCATGCAGTCGCAAAGAGTTGGACGTGACTGAGCATGTCCTTATAACCTCATTTAACCTTAAGTATCTCATAAAGATATTCCATTCCATTCATTCCAAATACAGTCACATTGGAATTTAGGACTTTAACATGTATTTTGGAGGGACACAATTCAGTCTGTAGCAATACTTGCTAACATTTAACTATAAATATATACAATTATTCTGTGTCCTCTTCTTGAAAATTCAGACTTATACTTTTGAAATCAACTTTGTACTCTTAACACCGACTTTCCAACTCTGGGTTCTGGCACCCTTCACTGCGCAGCTGTGAATCTCTGTCTTATACCTTATATCTTAGCTCATTGTGTCTCCTTTTCAAGTGACTTAGTCTGCAGTAAATCATGAGATTCTGAGAGCAGGGACGGTCTTACACGTCTTAACACTCATTCACTCAGGCAGTCACTTTGTTATTCACTCAGGCACTGTCTTCCACCACATGCCAGAAAAGAGCTTCAAATATAATCACTGAGTCTTTTATATTCCTGCCCTCATGATGCTTATGTTTTGGGAAGTAAGGATGGTGAGAGTAAATGACAGTCAAAAAACATTAAAATGAAAAATAAGGTAAACATTTTTGCTCAGTAATTTCCAAGAAGTCATTAAATTAGTGACTGTGATAAAAAGTAATGGGAATTCTTGATAATACTAATAGATGACCTCTTTGATGTAAAATTACATTTTAGATGAAATAAAAAATGACAAAGCAACTACCCTCACAACGAGAAGTTCATGTTCCAAGAAGAAACAGCGTGTACAATATCTTAACATGGGCAATGATTTGGTACACTGGAAAAAGTCACCAAAGGTCTGGGTGGCTAATTAAGTTTAAATAGGCAAAACTGACACAGTAAAAGTAGAGATGTAATTAAGGACCAAGTCACAAACCACACATGACACAGAGTTTGGTTTATAACAGGAGCTTATAAGCATAGTGTAAATGAACAAAAGTGTCCAAAATGATGGGTCAGTGTGGTCCAAAAAGGGTGATTTGGAGATGTAATAAAACATGCCCCTACCAAATGTCCCAGAGCAGATATCAATGTCTCCAGAAGGAAAGAAGGAGAGCCCAGCATCACCCAGGGCCCAGGACATAGGAAGTTGTGTGTCTTCAGTCACTCAGTTGTGTCTGACTCTTTGTGACCCCATGGACGGTAGCCTGCTGGACTCCCCGTCCATGGAACTTTCCAGGCAAGAATATTGGAGGGGGTTGCCATTTCCTTCTCCAGGGGATCTTCTCGACCCAGGGACTGAACCCTGTTTTCTCTGGCATCTCCTGCATTGACAGACGGATTCTTTGCCACTGTGCCACCTGTGAGGATTCCAGGACAAACAAGGCATTCAACAGTGTCAGTCATTCTTCCTTCTTCCCTGACTCAGCTACATATACTATCCTCTGTCCATTCTTACCATTCAGAGATAGACAATGTATTTCTCTATGGATGTAATTCTTGGTAGAAGACAAAAAGCGATTATTATGGTTTGCCACCCTTTAAAAAAAATGAACACGCAAATCTTATCAGACCCTCCTGTTAATTTAATTAAACTAATAAGCACTGAACTCCTATTAGGTGCAAAAGACGTTGCTATCTGTTACAGAGGTAAAGATGCACAAGCCATTGCTTCTGTTCTCAAGAAATTGATCATAGAACCCATCTCCAATTCCAAGCCAGAATTCTACTTCCAATAAGTTCACAAATGTAAATGTCCAATAAAGACCTGTCAAGTGGCAACTGAATGAATGGGTGTATACACTGGAAAAGACTGTGATGCTGGGAAAAATTGAAGGCAGGGGAAGAAGGGGACAGTAGAGGATGAGTTGGTTGGATGACATCACCAACTCAATAGACATGAGTTTGAGCAAGCTCCAGGAGTTGATGATGGACAGGGAAGCCTGGCATGCTTCCAGTCCATGGGGTCTCAAAGAGTTAGACATGACTAAATGACTGAGCTGACTGATATGGCAATTTGGAGGTATAATAGAACAACAGACCCCTGGCAAATATCTTAGAACAGACCTCAATGTCTGAATCAAGGAAGGTTTCTACTAAATCTTAGATGAGAGAATAACATATAAATTGTATACCTCAGCCCTCTCCCCATACCCAATCATAGGGCCATATTAGTATATTATGTGTGCTCATAACTTCTGACTATTCAATTTTTCAAATTACGTGCCTGGATCAATTTTCTTTTTCAAAATTAGCATATAAGAGTTGAGGTGGACTAATGGTGCTGATTATTGAATGATAGCTCTGTGAGACTAATACCAGTTGATGTCTTTATCACACAAGCAGGAAATCAAAACACGCTGACCAGAAGCACATGTATTTGATTTCTTCACTGAGACTCAATAATTTTATTTACCTGTGAAAAGTAATGGCATTGATAGACATTTTCTTTTAGTATGCATGAATAACACTGAGATTTTAGGATTCCCCTCTACAAAGTCTATTTAACGGACAGATCTGTTCACACAGCTATCATTTTGCCAATATCAACAGTTCCAACAGCATTTTTTGGAAGGCAGGTTTTGGCACTGCTCGGATTAGACTAAGTAAGTACTCTATAATGTTTATACATTATAAAATAGGCCTGTTTCTCAGAGACATAAACCTGGACTGCAAGATGTCATTTTGTATTTGTTGATAGAGAAATCAACACTGTAATTAATTCGATCTGGTAGAGCCATCAGCTGGCTCACCTGCCCCCACAAAACTGATTCCAAGAATCTCTCTCTTAGTCAGATCCTGTTCTTGTTCATTATTTCCTTTCAGCCAAGCAGAGACAGAAGTCAGGAGGCCTTAACCTCCAACCAGTCTGTGTTATCAATATGCTGGCTATGCTTTGGGGGGATAGTTTAGAACTAGAAAGATTTATCCCTTTCTTTTGAAGTCCATGAGAGACTGCAGCTCTGTATTCAATGCTTTATCTTCTTTCATCCTCACAGCAGCAACTAGTGTGAGACTGAACCCAAAAACTCATACTATTTTACAGATGAGGATGATGGTCTGAGTGGCCTAGTAACTAGGAACTAGTAGATTGATCCAGAGGGGTTACAGAATGGATTTTGAGAATATTTTCAAACACTTCACTCTTGGCAGCATCAATTCTTTATTTCCCCGATTGCACAGCTTCAAGCAGATATCTGTTTTTTTCCCTTCTGATAGAGGACCTCTCTGTCATCACCTAATTATAAAAACTTCACATGATCCCATTTCAAAGTCTGCGAACTGTTGTTATTTTTTAAACCCTGTGGCCGAGATTATCATAAAAACCTTCATGAGCAGTGAGGAAAGAATCTATTAAAATGAGAAAAATAGAGAGAAAAATTAAAGTGAAAAAAGCCTCTGTTATCAGCAACCCCAGAAAAATGCTTCACTTATTACATAAAAGAAGAAACAGTCTGCTGTTGGCACAGAAGAATATGGGAGGGATAGTAAGGCGATCAGTAAAAAAGAAATATTGGAACTTCCAGGGCTGTTGGCTACACAAGCCTTTAAAATTTTAAGGGAAAAATTCTTCTTTCTCTTTTGCAAGAGGTAATATCATTGAAATATCTTTATAGAATGTAGATATGTTTTAATTTTATTTTTTAATTTTAAAAATAGTTTCCGAAAATGATTTAAAGGGAAGAAAGTGATTACTTATATTTCCATCTTCCAAACATAGCTGTTTTCATGTCCATATATCTTCAATCTCTGGGTGGGGAAGATCCCCTGGAGAAGGAAATGGTAACCCACTCCAGTATTCTTGCCTGGAGAATTCCATGGACAGAGGAGCCTGGAGAGCTACAGTCCATGGGGTCGCAAAGAGTCAGACATGACTGAGTACATACTCATCATCAATCATTACACATTGTTTAAAACCACATTCTTTAAAATGGTCACAGAGTATTTTCACAATCTATGCTTCAGAAAGTTCAATTAAATAATGAAAGAAGTTGTTCATTGGGTCTCAATCAGATTCACTTACTTTACAACTGACCCAATATATTTTCCATGGTAGAGAAGAAATGAAATTTCTTATATTGGAGAGGAGGGAACAGGAATGAGTAGCAACTGGCTTTCTATTAAGGTGGCTGCTGGGGAATTATCCACTGGGCCTAGGAGGAAACTACCCAATTCTGAGTAATCACTATGAGCCAGGAATTTTTCAAGTAGATATACATCCTCCTGAAACCATAAGTCATGCACCGCTCTTGTGACCCCCATGGACTGTAGCCCGTTAGACTCCTCTGTCCATGGGATTTCCAGGCAAGAATACTGGAGTGGGTTGCCATTTCATTTTCCAGGGGATTTTCCCCACCCAAGAGTCAAGCCCAGGTCTCCTGCATTGTAGGCACATTCTTTACATCTGAGATACCAGAAGCCCAGCATGTATGCATAATTTTATGTACTATTGCACAGATATGTACTATTAGCCCCATTTAGTTAGACTATATTTTTGAGTGATGAACGATAATGACAAATATTTCATTTATGAAAATATAGTCTGAAAACTAACTTATTGTAGGATGAAGAGTTTGATTTGAGGGACCATGAGACTATCTTGGGAGGATACGGTCTTCTAGAAAAACAATCCCAACCAAAAGCACATCAGCAACAGCCTCATCATTGATGTTCTATGTGGTGTGTGATTCTCAACTTGTCCATAGTTCTGTCCTTGAGCGGAACAAGTCTTGCATCTTAAGGCATTATCTGCCTCCCCCAACTCCCCACACAGTGCCAAGGGCTTCCTCAAAATCTTCTGAGTCCTCTTTGACCTTCTAGAGTTAGGAGTGCCTTATCTGCCATGAGCCTGAACCAGACCTGGGTGGTTTCTCCCCCTTGGGAGCTCTCTGACCTGCTGTCCTTCCCAAGGGTGTGATCAATGCACCCAGGAATGCTAGCACTGGTGTTTCCAGGGTGGCCTGAGGCTGGGATTTGGGTTCTTGGAGAAAGGCTGATGAGGGCCCTTTAAGGTACCAATGCTGCATTTTTCTCATGGGATCACAAGACAATGGGCCATCATAGGAGCACTGATCTGCTGATAATCTTCTCACAAATCCCAAGGAATTCAACAAAAAGGAAAAAATTCACACACAAAGTACATGGAAGACTAAATAACTTAATATCTATCAAATGTTTGTATCTTAATGCAAGTTAAGAACAAATGTAATGAAATAAGCAGAATTGTTGTACAAAAAAAGAGAAAATATACTTTTGAAAAAATTAAATGAATAAAATTCAAAGGAAATATAGTAAATAAGAGCTGCAACTATATTAAAGAATTATTATTTATAATGAAAGAATAGCTGTTTACATCACTTTTAAAAGGGAAAGCAACACATTAGTGGACAAGTAGTAAAGATCACAGATATTTCATAAAATAGTAAATGTCAATAATGATAATAGTGAATACTACAAATGTAGTCAAAGATGTCAAGGTAAAAGTAAATATGTTAGTTTCTCAAATTGCAAATATTGGAAAAATGGAAATAGGGCTGACAAGAATGTGGGAAATATATATGTTTGAAGATATCTATACCAATATTATTCACAGAACAAAAACCTGAAAGTAATCTAAATGCTGAAAAAATATGAAAATTATTGACCAGAGTATTTTCACATGTTGATATTATGCAGCCCTTAAAAAAGGTGTTTACAGTAAACTGTGGTTCATGTGATTTTATCTTTTTTAAGTGCATGTTAGGTGATAGATACAAAATACAGTTTTGAAAAACATGAATAAATTTTAGACAGAAGTACTCTAGAATATATTTTTAAATTAGTACTTTTACATCATGTGTTCTTAAACTTGAGTGCAGCTAAGAAACTTGTCTAAAGTGCAGATTCCTGGTCTACAGTCCTGAAAGTTCTAATTCAACGTGTCTAAAGAGGTGATGCAGGAAGAATCTGAATTTTTTTTCTTTTGACACCCAGATACCACTTTTTCCATTTTCACTGACATATAATTGAACTTCAGCACTGTATATAAGTTTAAGATGCACAGCACAATGATTTGACTTACACATTTTGTACATAAATACTTGATTTATATATATATATATACATATATTTTTTATATATATAGTTTCCCAGATGGCACAGTGGTGAAGAATCCTCATGCCAATGCAGGAGACTTAAGAGAGGAAAGTTTGATCTCTGGGTCAGGAAGATCCCCTGGAGTAGGAAATGGCAACCCACTCCAGTATTCATGTCTGTAGAGTCCCATGGACAGAGGAGCCTAGTGGGCTACAGTCCATCGGGCCACAAAGAATTGGACACAACTGAGCACACACACACATATATTGTGCAATGATTACCAAAATAAGTTTAGCTTACATTCATTACCTCATCATCTCTCAAAATTATTTTTTTCCTTATGATGAGAGCTCTTGGTATCTACTCTTTTAACACTTTTAAATATTTCATGTAGCAGTGCTGACTGTATTTCACCGTGTTGTCCTCAGTACTTATCTAATTATAACTGGAAGTTTGTACCTTTTGACCACATTCATATAATTCCCCTACCCTCCATCCCCTACCATAACCACAAATCTGATTACATTTTCTATGAATATTTGTTTGCTCATCTTTTATTTTCCATATATAAATAAGATTATAGGATATTTTCCTTTCTCTATCTGATTTGTTTCACATAGAATGATGCCGTCAAGGTTCATCCATGTTGTTGTAAAAATAGTTGTCCTGTCTTGGCTATTGTAAATAATGCTGCTAATGACACTGAGGTACAGATATTTCTTCGACATGGTGTGTATGTCTCCCTTGCATGTCTTACCTGAAGTAGAATTGCTACATCATGTGGAATAGTGGTTATACCCATTTACAATTCCACCAACAATTGTCAAGAGTTCCCTTTTTTCACATCTTCTAGCATATCCACTAGCATTTGTATCTTTTCTCTTTTTGATAATGGTGTTCTAACATGTGTAGGGTGCTGTCTCATTGTGGATCTCATTTTCTAAGTGGTTAACTATGTTGAACATTTTTCATGTACCTTTTGGCCATTCCTGTACTCTCTTTGGAAAAATGCATAGTTTAAATTTATTATTATGATTTATTTCATCTATTGAGTTGTGTAAATTCTGTATACCTTTTCAATATTAACTCCTTATCAGACATGTGGTTTGCAAATTTATTTTCTCTCAGTTGTTAGACTGTCTTTTCATTTTGTTGATTGTTTCCTTTGCTGTGAAGAATCTTTCAGTTTGATACAGTCCCGCTTGTCTATTTTTAGTTTTGTTGCTTATGTTTTATGTGTCACATCCAAAAAATCATTGCCATGACCCATGTCAGGGATCATATTTTCTGTATTTTCTTCTAAGAGTTTTGTGGTTTCTGGCCTTACAGTTAAATCTTTAATCCCTATTCAGTTAATTTTTGTGAGTGATGTAAAGTAGGGCTCTAGTTTCATCTTTTAATATATGAATATCCAATTTCTCAACACCATTTACTGAAAAGACTATCTTTTCTCATGGTGTATTCTTGGCTCCCACATCAAATATTAGTTGCCTATATATGCATAGGTTTATTTCTGGGTTCTCAGTTCTGTTCCATCGGTTTACATTGATTTGGCAGTCATACAATATGTTTTATTTTTTTATGCAATGTTAAGTGATAGACACAGGATTTAGTTTCAAAAAATTGTACATAAAAGAGTTTAGATGGAAATGCTCCAAAATATATTTTTAAATGGATAATTTTATATCAAATGTTCTTAAACTTGAGTTCAGCTAAGGAAATTGTCTCAAGTATAGATTCTTAAATTTTCTGAATCAATGACTTTGAAGAGGGGTTCAGGATGAATCTAAATTTTTACACAGAACCCCAGTTCCTTGCATGCAGGTGATGTGCAGACTACACATGGAGAACACTGTCCGAGTTAGTAGAATTATGGATGCAAATAGACATAAACACATACAGAAAGATGTACCATATATATTTAAGCATGCATAATCAGAACTATACAATAAATGTGTATAAATATATGTGTATAAATATGTGTATAAGTATATATGTGTATAAATATGTCTATAAATATATATGTGTGTATATATATGTGTGTGTATGTGTATAAATATATATATTTGTGTGTATAAATATATATATCTGTGTGTATAAATATATGTGTATTTGTGTATAAATACACAAATGTGTATAAATATGTGTATAAATATATGTGTATAAATATATATGTGTTTGTGTAAATATATACTTATGTGTGTATATATATATATAAAGTTGCATGTATGCAGTCATTAGGCTTGCTTTTATTCTAAATTCTGTTTTCCAATATGAAGGAGCACTTTTTATAATCTGTATTTCTCTTCTAATTTTGAAAGAATTTGTAGGACACAATAGTCACTAAAGGTAATTTCTGGTCTCTTCAGTTTGTTTCTCCCTGAAGTTTTCTAACTAGGGAAGGAACAGTGAGAGACTGATAAAGGGCTGCAAGCATCACTTTTCGCCACAGCTCTGTGCTGGGCTGTGCCTGGTCACTCAGTCATGTCCGATTCTTTGCCACCCCATGGACTGTAGCCCACCAGGCTCATAACTATATATTATACACACACACACACACGAACCTGGCACTGTCTCATAAATTAGATGTTCTTTTAATAAGAGAATAACAGCAATTCCCTATTTACAAATTATGTATCCTCAGAATAAAAGACAGTCCTTTAAGTTAAACACATTTTCCTTCATAAGAAACACTGAATTATAAGAATCTATAAAGGAATAGAAATACATATATGTATAACTGATTGACTTTGCTTTGCACCTGAAACTAACGCAACATTGTAAACCAACTATAGTCCAATAAAACTACTAAAAATAAATAAATCTTTTAAATAGCTTAAAATTTTAGTTTAAAAATATATTACATTAAATTTTTTATTTTTAATAACCAATGACAACTTTATCACAGATCTGTGACAGAACTTTAATGATACTTGGGGACACATTTATAAGAACAGAAGACAGTCATGGAAACAGCTAAAAGATAGACAGTATAAGGCTAGATTTTACTAAAAAGTAGAAAAATAATAAAAAATAGTTTAAAATATAATTAATGCTTGTCTTTGAGAAGAATGCTAATTGGAAAAAAAAAGTGTTGCCTTCTCAAAAAGTAGTGTCCATTTCACAGAGAAGTTCCACCAAAGGCTGTATAAAGGACTCTGAGCAGTGTGAGAGAAAAGCAGTGTTTACTAACTGCCCGCCAGGTGAGATGCAGTGTTAGATCCTGTATATTTATAATCTCCACAAATGCTAAGAGAAACAGATGAACTCCCCGAAGGTAACACAGCATGTATGTGGAAAACACAGTCATTTAAAACCCAGGCCCACCTGCCTGTGTTATTGCTTGATTTGCTTCTTTTTGTTGCAATGGAAATATGGCTGGGAGGTTGAACAGGATCCTCACAGACACTAAATAACAGTGATTGACTAATCAATTAATTAATACTTAATAAGTTGAAGATATACATGTAAATATTTCTTCTCAATCCATCTATGTACTTCCTGTTAGTGCATTCAGCTTATCTCTACTTATAGATCAATACAATATCTTGAACACAGATGTCCTTATGTACAAATGAAGTTGAGTTATTCCTTTATCTAAATAATGCACCCTAATTAGCTAACACATTTATATTAAAATTAAAATGTCCATGTAAACTCAAATCAATATCAATGACACTGAGAATTTTATCAATCTCTCTAGTGCTAATAATTCTAAATTTTACTATACTTTTCTGAGGTAAAATCACATCTTATGCAAAAGTAAGAATTAAAGAAGCTAACGAAAAGAGGCACAGCCAAATTTCCTGAGTTATATGTTCTCCAAAGCACAGGGGACCTAAGTAACACTGATGGATGAGGCAATGGTCAAGTCTCAGTGGCCAGAGTGTTTGAAGTTTTGGACAATTGTTTGAGGTCAAAGCAATAAGTAATCCAGCATACTAAATATTTCAAAGAAGGAGCACCAAAACAAGTCAGTGGCATCCAGATGAGCTTTAACCCCATGGTTGAAACTGTCTATTCTCTATTCTCTTTTCTTTTTCCTAAACAGATGTTTTCCAATGCCTTGGTTCTCTTAAGTGCAAGGGCATAGGAAACTCAAGAGAGAAAGATAAATGTATAAGTCATGTATAGTGATTTAATAGATAGAATCTTACAGGGCATCAAAATAGGTTATTTGGTTTAGATTGTGGCAATTTTTACTCTTTTGACCATTTAATTAGGTCTTCTTAAAAGAAATATTTTGCAGAACTATAGATGTGTTCCAATTTAGAAGCTGACACTGATTTGAATAGGGGCTACTATAAGTTAGGTATACAGAGACCGAATTTAATAAAGTTATTAACATGAGTAGAAATGTACTAATGTTCACTATTATGGTATTGGTTTATATCAGAGATGTGTTAAACAGTATCTAAAATCATAGGATATGATAATTGCATAAAGATCAATTAGGCTAATTCCTATATATTAAAAAATAAATAAAGGTGGAGGGAGCAAGCTTCAGAATAAAGTGGCTAAGGCTATTGTCTAAGGCCACACAGCTATCTGGTAGATAAACTAAACTGTGAGCAGAAGTTTCCTGAGTTCCAATGTAGCACTCTTTCCACAAGCCTGCCATAAAGCCATTCCAAAGTTTAGCTCATATTTCAAATTTGTTGTTCCTATAAATTTGGGTTGTTTTATTTATTTTATCTCTCTCACTTCCTTTTTTTATTCATTCTTAAGTTGCTCACTTACGTATTGAGGGGTTATAAAATAAATAATTATTCAATGTTGTGTGACACACAGAGCAATCACGTTCCAAGATATTATGTTCAGACTCCTAATAAAAACCGTTAGCCTGTAAGAGAGCTTTTCCCTCCCTTCTTCTGTCTTCAGTCACTTGTCCTTGCTGCCCTGGCATTTACTCTAGATTCAGTTTTGCAGGATCTAGAGGTTATTGTCTGATGTCTCCTCCATCCTGCCCTAGTCCTTCCCCGGTGTCTGCTTCAGGTCCATTTTATCCCCTTTTCAGAACCCACCTGCCCATGTCGGCTCAGTGGCAACACCTCACAATGCTTGATCATGCTGCATACCTGAATTAACTTTGATACGACGGTGCCCTGGGTTGGTGTAAACTCTTGTCCTCTCTACCAATCTTATAGGAAAAAAATTGGCTGCTGCCTATGACTGGTTTGATAAGATTAATCTGGACATTAAAATTAGTAAGTGTTAAGATGCCTAATTGCCCAACATATAAGTTGTGTTTTCAGTCTAGCCTTTCAGAGCAATGAAGGTAATGACTTGTCCCCATCTGTTAAATGCATTACCTTACTTCTAAGTTGGTTTAGAACCCAAGAAAAGAAGATGGATGCTCTTTGTTGTTTTGTTTGTTTCCTCAACCCAAAACAACACCAGGAATATTCTTAGGCATTTCATCTGTATTTCCAGATTATAACAATTTATATTCCCATCTCCTATAGCAAAGGAAAACCTGCATTATAACACTGTATCTATTCAGTTATCTCACTTGAAAAACCTTTACTAATTAGACGGACAAAATAATATGCAATGTACTTACCAATCTTCATTCCTTGTTAGTATTCTATCATGCCTTGAATTTTAAGGAGTCTTTTTATAGTGAAAGCTCCAGTTATCTATATCTAGTCAAAGGTCATGCTATGCATTGTCTGTTTCAAAAGAAGTTCCCCAAACTGTGACCTGCACTATCTAGAACTCAAACATATTTTTGCATTACCTGTTCAGATTTCTTCCTTCCCAGCAGACACATTTTGTAAATAATTCATAAGCCATGTTTACAGTTTTCTGCCAATTAATAATGCAGTAACTATAGAACAGAAATATTGCCAGTAAGTGATTTAGGGGTGATGGATCATCATAGGATAACTAGGTGCACATAAAACAGCTGTAGAAATTCCAAAGGAAAGTAAACTCTGGGGAATGTGAGTGCAAAATCACATCTGGGTAGTTTCTAATTTATCATATAAAGAACAAGAAAAAAGTGATAACTTATAGATATATCATATTTCAATTGCTGAACTTCATAAATATGTTTATATCTGACATTCGTTAGTTACACTATATTGAACATTTTCCCAAGAGAAGTAAAAGCAATCCTCATAATTTGAGAATTGTAAGAAAATTATCCAATTTCAGAAGAAGGGATTTAAAAATAGCCCATAATAACCATAAAACAAAATTTAAGACTATTGTTTCAAAACTAGGCTCACAAAGAATACAACCACAGAACATTAGAAATTGTTAGATTTTTAGCTCCATTTGAGCTTTTACCTCCCTTATTTTGTTAAATGAGCTCATAGGTGATCTGAGTGGTTTTACATCTCATATGTAAAATCATTGCCTACCCATTTGTAATTTCTAGCCAGTAGATTTCATGATCAATGATAAAGGGATGTATGGACACTGAACCAGGGTAAAGAGACGTTAGACCAACTGTAATATATTGTTTCCCTGGTGGCTAGTGCTAAAGAAACTGCCTGCCAATGTAGGAGACGTGGGTTCAATCCCTGGGTCAGAAAGAGCCCCTGGAGAAGGAAATGGCAGCCCACTCTAATATTCTTGTCTGAAAAATCCCATGGACAGAAGAGCCTGGCAGGCTACAGTCCATGGGGTCGCAAAAGAGTCAAACATGACTTAGCGACTAAATGAAACAACAAATCCCAGGTTACCTTTGTAATGTGCTCGGGCAACAGAATTCAGTGAAAGTGCCAGTGTGAGTCAAGAGGACTTTGGCTGAAGGGGACGTGTGTGAAAACACTCCCTTCTCTACTTTCTTTTAGACCTGTGTCACTAGCAAGTGAAGATACCCAGTCTAATTGCCAGAAATGCAGTGTCATCTGGAGCTGGTTGTTCCACCAAGATATTTATTCTACCGAGATACCACAGAAAAACTGGTGCTGATCACAGCTGCACGAGTGAGCCTAACAGATTGGAGAAGCCACCCAGCCAAGCCCAGTCCAAATGAGCAATCTGCAGAATTCTGAGCCAATGGTTGTTCTGTAAAACAATACTTTTAGGAAAGTTTGCCATGCAGCAGCTGCTAACAGATACTCAGGTTTTTAGTACTAAAAATAGAGTTGCTGTTTGCTACAGATGATTGACCACCCCACTAAACACAAGGTTCTCTGTGCATCCCATTTGAACCTTCCTTCTCTTTGATAATTTCATACATTTTGTTTCCAACCATTTATTTAATCAGCTATAATTCATTGTCTTTATTCTGAGCAAAATCATGTGATTAGTGCTAGAAATGAAAGACAACAGTCACAGCTCCAGTTCAGTTCAGTTCAGTTCAGTCATGTCTGACTCTTTGCGACCCCATGAATCGCAGCACGCCAGGCTTCCCTGTCCATCACCAACTCCCGGAGTTTACTCAAACTCATGTCCATCGAGTCGGTGATGCTATCCAGCCATCTCATCCTCTGTTGTCCCCTTCTCCTCCTGCCCTCAATCCCTCCCAGCATCAGGGTCTTTTCCAATGAGTCAACTCTTTGCATGAGGTGGCCAAAGTATTGGAGTTTCAGCTTCAGCATCAGTCCTTCCAATGAACACCCAGGACTGATCTCCTTTAGGATGAACTGGCTGGATCTCCCTGCAGTCCAAGGGACTCTCAAGAGTCTTCTCCAACACCACAGCTCAAAAGCATCAGTTAAAAAAAAAAAAAAGCATCAATTTTTCAGCACTCAGCTTTCTTTACAGTCCAACTCTCACATCCATACATGACCACTGGAAAAACCATAGCCTTGACTAGACGGACCTTTCTTGGAAATGTGATGTCTCCGCTTTTTAATATGCTATCTAGGTTGGTCATAACTTTCCTTCCAAGGAGTAAGCGCCTTTTAATTTCATGGCTGCAATCACCATCTACAGTGATTTTGGAGCCCCCCAAAATAAAGTCTCACACTGTTTCCCCATCTATTTCCCATGAAGTGATGGGACCAGATGCCATGATCTTAGTTTTCTGAATGTTGAGCTTTAAGCCAGCTTTTTCACTCTCCTCTTTCACTTTCATCAAGAGGCCTTTTAGTTCCTCTTCACTTTCTGCCATAAGGGTCACAACCCCAACCCCTACTAAAAGTTCCTAACATGGTATAGAAAATAAAGCAATGGACAAATGCACTCAGATAATTAAGATAAATACCTGATATATGGAAATATTAGTAGAGAGAACTTTTCTTAGTGAAGTATTTAAAGATGAGCAGAAATGTCCCAGGCAGAGAACCAAGAAAAGGGAGTCCTCCTAATAGGAAGAATGTTGGGTGTAAAGACATAAGGACATGAAACCAATATGGTACATTCATGGAGCACCAGGTGTCTCCACAGGCTACAGAGAAGAGCATTTGGATCCAAGATTTAAATAATGGGAATAAAGAGATGAGAGCCAAGCCTTGAACAGCCTTATTCTGAAGGCAGTGAGGAACCCAGCAGTGGCAAGATTGACTTTCTTGTTTACAGATTCCTGAGTAAATGTTCAATTGAGTCTCAAGGGCTTTTCTTACCTAACAGCCTCATAGCCTTATGCTCCAACCCGGAGGGATCCCTGAATTTGTGTAACTCTCCCTTCTTCCCTAAGGTATGGGCTGTCAGGCTGTGTATTCCTTGGAAATGCAACCAGTAATTTTACAGATGAAAAGTAAAGAAAATAGCTCTGAGGTTGACAATCATCTGTCCTTTTTCCATTTGTCTCTCCTTTTCTTTTTAACACTCTGGGGACATTTCTTTTAAAAGAGTAGAAAAGATTTAGTGGAAATGGAGCGAAAAGAGACTAATTGAAGAGGAGATGAAAGCAACAGCAAAAAATACTGACCTAAGATTAAAATAAAAAAGAAGTAAGGCTGAGAAATGAGAAGAAAAATAAGCTAGAAAGAAGTGAGAAATTAGTAACTAGGTTTTGGCAAGTTTCGTACAACATTTGGGGCCAGGTGGCTGGCAGAAAGAAAAGAATAAAGAAAGCAAGCAAAAGAAAGATTAATAAAGCACTATAAATTTGATGGTGATAAAGAACATTATATTACAATGCATTATTAATTTTTATTGCATAGTTTACTACTTGGCTAATAGCACACGTAACACTTAAACACAGACTCTGTGGATATTATAACTGTAACGTAAATGGGAAACTGGAAAATTTATATTTTTCTTTGTATCTGCAAGGAGCAAATGAACACTGAGGTGAATATCGTCTGCAGAGGTCTACACGTGGTCAGTGCTGATACGGAAAACCTCTGTTTTCTTAATGCCTCCTTTATAGTTACATGTCTGGGCTTCTCAGTAAATGTTTGTCATTGGGAGTAAAGTGATGAATAGGAAGCCACAAAGTAAATCAATGGGAAATATGTAAATAGAACTCTTAACTAATGACTTGCATTTTAATCATTGCTCTACAAAGCTGTTCTCGCATGCATAAAAAGCAGTAAGACCACTTGAGAGAGACTTCTTCTTGCACAGTCATGATTCCGTACTTTAATCCAGGGTAGGATTTCTCACCCATACCCTTGACATTCGGGACCAGATAATAATAATTCTTTGTTTGTGGAGGTGTCCTGAGCATTGTAGGGTATTTTAACAGTATTCCTGATGACTACGCATTAGATGCCAGTAGCATTACTACCAAAAAAATATCTCCAGATATTGCCAAATATCCTATGAGGGGTAAATTACCTCCCTGTTGAAAACCAGTGGTCTAGTAGAAATGCCTATAGATCAGACTGAGGTAGACAGTAGATCTGGTCCCATAACTAACTTTGCAACTTGTGGTAAACCATTGTTGTTTCACTTCATTCACCAATTCTGTCTAGTGACAGAGTCTCTCATTGACCAAACTCTACTCATATTTCCCTGAACTCATTTTTCAACTGGACTTGACTTTTAGACATCGATGTTCCTCTCTGCATTGCTCACTTTTAGCAAGAATCCTGATTAGTGAGTTTAACCAGAACTCCCACAGCCCATATCTGATCATCCTCAATATCTGATTGGGTTTCTTACCTCTACCATCCACCAGATGAAGTCTGATCACCCTGAATGCCTTCAGCAAAAATCCTGATAGGTTAAACCAGAATCCTCCTTACTTGTAAGGTTTCCTCTAATTTTCCATTCACTAACCTACATCCTAATCCTTGGCTATAAAAGTGCACATACTGTATTCAGAGTTGAGTTCAAACTCTCTCTGTCTCTCATTGTAAAATTCCAACACAATTGTTGTTATTCCTATCATGATGGTCCTCCCTTGAATGAAGTCTTTTCAACTACTCTGTAGCAAGTGCCATTGAATACTTTTTCTGACACAATTTCCCTTTTACCTGAGCAAGAAGCATTAGATGTGAGTCTAACAAAAGAGGAAGGACTGATAAGAGGATTGTCAAAACAACTTGAGTCTGGAAAGATGTTTGTCTCTAGCATCCATTGACTCATAGAGTTTGTTGAAGACCAGAATCATGCAAAGGAATCAAAGGTATAACTGGAGAAAGGATCATTATCAAGACCAAAGAGCCTAAAATGAAAGTTGAAGAATGAGGGGCAATGCCAACAGCAGTGGGGTCAGTAACAAAGTGAAATTGAATCCAAGAAAGGAAAAGTGGAAAGTGGATATGAGTCAAGTAGAACTAAGGCTGAAGGAGCACACACGTGGCCAGAGCTGTCTGCGTAGACCATACCTTGGACTGGTTCTGAAGTTTTTCATGGCACCCCAAGTGAGATACAGGTTCGAGAATGTTTACCCATGGGGTCTCATCATACTTGCATTTCAAGCTTCATTTCAGATAGCCTTTATTAAACTTAAAGCACTTGTCTGAGCACTTTTAAATCATTATTTCTTTAATATTCCCAACATCTGTGTTCCTTATTTGCAAAAATGGACGTAAGTTCTTTTGAATAATCTAATGTGTGTGAAATGAGCTACAACAGAATTTGAACTGTGGTAGTTCTTAATAAAGGCTACATTATCTGATTACTTTCTCCTTTCTTGGGAAACATAAAGATAAATAAAACATTCTTCCAGTAAAGAAGAGGTGGGAATAGTGGAAATAAATAGTTTAGTGATTTCATAACATACCATGAATACAAAGGTCAGTCTTCAGAAACTTCTATGAAGAAATTATTATCCACTTTTTGTGGACAAGAAACGTGAGACTCAGAAAGAAAAAAATAAGTTATCTGATGCTCATATGAAAACGACGTGAGCTAAATGTCACGGGTAGATAAGTCACCACAGAATCTTCGCTCTTTCACTCATGACACATCTCTACCCATTAACATCCATCCTGGTAGACTCTATTTTGTTAATGTTATTTATAAAGGATAAACGCACTATAAAATATAAGTCAGGAAGAGAAAAACACACCTGGCAGTTGGAAAAAGATTGGCATTCCAAATATAGCATATCTCAGAATTTTAGAGGAAGCATTTGCTATTCTGATAACCTCTGAGGGTAGACAAACAATTCCAAAAACATGGAATGAAGCAGGTATCAAATATTTGAGAAGCCTCCAAATTCTGCAAGGAGATTGGTAAGCATTTTTAAATTCAGAATCTCATTCCAGCATTGCTGACTGAAGAATGTAGACAAGATTTCAGTGGATAAAAATACTCACATTGCTGACTTTTTTTTAAAGTGTGCAGAGTAATTTCCGAAACCATAATACATTCTCACAAGAATCTAAGCCAATCATTTCTTCTAATAGAGAAAGTAATTATTTATTTCCCATGAATGGGAGAAACATACTTACATAGACAGGATAGGTTATCCTATGAGGTTGTGATAAGAAAAATAAATATTGCTTCATCATAGTTACTGTAATACCACATTTTTCTGAAAACTTCTTTTCTCTTAACACAGAACAACCCCCCCCCCCCCCTGCAAAAGATAATCAGGGAACACTTCTTGACTGAAATATTTGAGGAAGCTCATATATCATAAGTCAAATGTTTGGTCTTTTCTTCTATTATCTTCCTTGGAAAAAAGGGAAAGTCAGATGAATCTAAACAGTTGCTTATAACAGTGCTACTTCAAATTGCTCTATCTTAGTGTTTGACACTTTATCAGTGCCAAAGATTGGAGAAAAAATGGTCCTTAATAGGATAGTATTTAAAATAAGAAGCCACAACCTTGTCGTTATTACCAGCACAATGGAAAGGCTCACTGAATTCAGCTAACCAAGCTATGGAGGGGCTTGAAGTTAATTACATCAACTTAGACAATAAGTTAGTCTTTGGGGTTCGTTATCTCTGTGCACAGTTGGCTCTATTTTTTTGTTGTTCTGTAATATCCCATTAATCACAGTTACATTTGTTCCCTGCCATGTGATTCATCATCCTTTCCCCCTGAAAGGACTTAGATTCTCCAGGACTCAAGATAAACCACTAATTTAAAGTGGCAGTAGCCAACCTTGCCTATCACAATGGCATAGTGTGAATGAAGAGGGTCAATGGCCAACTCGAGGTGTTTCAGTCGATTCAAATTATCTTCAGTGATTGGGTTCAGGCACTTGGACAGAGATCAGGTGTGACAATTACAGGATGAACTCTTGAAATGGAGCTGAAGGCGCATTTGCCTCTGGAACTGATCCAAACACCATTCATTTAAAAAAGAAAAAGAAAAAGCCAAGTATGTGAAAGAGCAAAGTGTAGTAGAAAAATCACTGGCTAAGTGTAGAGATAAATGTGTTCTAACTTTTGTTTTAAAAGAAAAGAAGTGTGTGACTATGAACAAGGCATTTCATCACTGTGGGTCTCATTTTCTTTAAACAAAGTGACAACATAAGAGAAGATGATATATGTACTTTTTTTTTCTTTTTCTTTTCTTGAAGTCTGATTTTTTTATTTGTCGATTGGCAAAGGAAGGCTTACTTTTGATTGAATATCAACAAAAGAATTGCATGATGTACTTTGAATTTTCTTCTAAAAACTAAAATGATGATATGGTGAATAAATTTATTCATGCCAAAAATTATAGCTCTTTCCCCTTATCGAATCTAGGGCTTCAGGAAGAGATGGGAGTTCTGTCACTTGATGTTTATTTTCTTTTCATGTCTTGCTAATCCTAACTTTGCCAAATAACTGCAAATCCCTCAACATTCTGGTTAGTTATTTTATGCTGTTTATCAGACTAAGGAAGAAACAACTTGTATGATTCTCTCCAATATATTTTTTTAGTTTGGATAAAAGAGTTTATTATGTGCATGCTCAGTCATGTGTGACTCTTTGTGACCCCATGGACTGTAGCCCACCAGTCTCCTCTGTCCATGGGATTTTTCAGGAAAGAATACTGGAGTGGGTTGCCATTTCCAACTGATGCACAGATTGAACCCAAGTCTCCTGTATCATCTGCATTGGCAGGTAGATTCTTTACCACTGAGCCACTTGGGGAGCAAAAGTGTTCATTTCTTAACACAAATAGCTGATCGCAAAAGGAAATTTCCAGTGATTTGGACTATCGATGGAAATTTTAGACCAATTTTTATTCTATAAAATTAATATTGTATGTAAGGGTAATTATTTTTATCACATCAGTTCCAACTTTGAGATGAATCCTCACAGAAATATCTCCCCTCTGAATCTGTTCCCTGCACTGGTATAATTCATTTACTTATTCCATGCAGTCAATTTTGTATGGCCACTATGTTTCCTTTTAACCTGTCAGTGAACTTCTACAAGACAGAGTCTAGATATCACCCATTTGAACATTCAGTTTTCCATAATCCCTTGAGAGAGCCCTCAATAAAGTAGTAAAGAGAACGTATTGCCCTGTCCAGTACTGATCAAGGAGTATGTATTTTCCACCCCTGCAGTCCTGCCCTTAGGCCTTATGAAAAACTCCCAATTGCTACCTGTTTGGTTGCCAATATGTTGTCTAAAAATGTGCTCTGGACCATACACATATCATTACTACAGTTCAGAATGTCTGTGTAAAGCAGCTGCTTCCACCTCCCATGATGAGAGAATGAAGACCTAAAGAGATTAAACTGTATCTATGAAATTTCAGACCCAGCAAACAGTGGAGTTAAGAGCCACACCCAGGTTCCAGGGTCCTTGCACTTTCCATCACTTAGTGTTTGCTAAAGCACATAAACTCCGGGAGTTGGTGATGGACAGGGAGGCCTGGCATGCTGCGATTCATGGGGTCGCAAAGAGTCGGACACGACTGAACAACTGAACTGAACTGAACTAAACTGGAAGCACATAAACTAGTAGACTTAAGATTATCCATGATCAGGGATCATGGATTTAATGTATGTGAGGCTCTGAGGAAATCATTTAGCATGTCTCCCTCTTATAGCCAATATGTCAGGTACTGTAAGTTCTCAAGCTAAGAGCCAATTAAGATGAAGGGGAACATGGGAAACACTTAGACCAAAAGAGACTGAGTTTCATGTGACTTGTAAGAACCAATCTGTACCTTCATAAAGATCAGTGCTTCTTGACCAGGGGGCAACTCTGCACCTCACAAGATATCTGGCAATGTTGAGGTATTTTTCAGTTATCACATTTGGGGCAATACTACTGACAATCTATTGTATGAAGGCCAAGGATTCTGCTAAATATCCTACAGTGCTCAGAACAGCCTGCCTCAAAAATGAATTATCAGCTCAAAGGAATCAAATTGTGCCAAGATTGAAAATCCCTGATATAGTCAGATAATTAATTAGAAAAGTGTGAAAGTGTTAGTCACCCAGCCATGTCTGACTCTTTGTAACCCCATGGACTATAGCCCACCAGGCTCTTATGTCCATGAAATTCTCCAGGCACGAATGCTGGAGTGAGTAGTCATTCCCCTCTCCAGGGCATCTTCATTACCCAGGGACTGAACTTGGGTCTCCTTCATTACAGACATATTCTTTACCATCTGAACCACCAGGGAAGTCCAATTAGTTAGATAACATAAATTTTTAAAAAATGAGTGTTCATTAAGAATAAGACCAAAAGTTAGAGATATAACAAATATAACAAAATATGGAGAGAAATGTAAGAAATATACAGACTCATGTGTGGAAAAATTGTGTGTGACACAATTTCCCTATAGGATATATTTATAAAAGAAAAAAAATAAGAAATACACATAGCTTATTCTAGGGTATAAAAAATTAATAATGTAAAGATGCCAGTTCTCCATAAAGTAATCTCTGCAGCCAATGAGATTCTTTAAAATTGTTTTCTGAAATACTTGAAGAGCCTAGGGTAGAAGTATGTGTGTATGTGTGGTAGCAAGATTATTACAGTAAACTAGGGACCTGTGACAAGTTGTTGAACAGTGTGAAAATTTAAATTTTCCTCTTTATGAGAAAAGCTAGCACTGGAAGTTTCCAACTATTGTATTTTAGTCTCAATCACATAGTGATATGGAAAAATTGTGTGTGTTTACTTTATGAGAGAGATGACCAGGGCTGAAGTAAAAAGACAACTAGGATCTATTGTAGTGGGAAAGGTGAGCGAAGGTGGTGATTGTTCATGGGTGGTGACAAAGACTATTAGTTAGTGAAGAAAAGTCTGAAGTTAAAGCTGAGAGCATTTGCTTTGTGATGGACTATCTATAAACGTAGGGGGGGGAATCATTAAAAGATAACAAGTTTTTAACTCACATGCCTTTTAAAGTTTGAATTTGTTATTTACTGGAGTTTGGAATAACTGCAACAAAGTAGATTTGAGTGTAGGTGAAAAAGAGGAGCCAGGTTTTGGAAATCTTAAATTTCAGACATATACTAGACACTGGATAGATCTCATAGAGAATTGCGTGAAGTTCACTGGGAGAAGTCAGAATTTGAAATATACATTTAGGAGTCGCTAAGGTTTAGGGCTTCCCCGGTGGCTCAGTGGTAAAGAACCTGCCTGCCAATTCAGGAAACACAAGAGATGCAGGTTCGATCCCTAGGTTGGGAAGATCCTCTGGAAGAGGAAATGGCAACCCACTCAAGTATTCTTGCCTGGAGGATCTCATGGACAGAGGAGCCTGGTGGGCCCCAGTCCATGGGGTCACAAAGAGATGAACACGACTGAAGATATTTAGCACAGATGAGATTAGACCATAATTTGGACTTCCCTGGTGGCTCAGACGGTAAAGAATCCACCTGTAATGTGGGAGACCTGGGTCTGATCCCTGGGTTGGGAAGATCCCCTGGGGGAAAGCATGGCAACCCATGGCAGCATTGCTGCCTGGAGAATCCCCATGGACAGAGGAGCCTGGCGGGCCACAGTCCGCGGGGCGGCAAAGAGTCAGACACGACTGAGCGACTATGCACAAGGCTAAGACATGTAAAACCATTCGATTGTTGAGATAACTTGGAGTAAATGCTAACAATGAAGAACAGTCTAAGTACTACATGGTAAATTATTTTAATGTTTAAAGTCCTGAGAAAGGAGTAAAAGATATTGAAAATGAGGGTCGAGTGAGATTAGGGGGCAAATTACAAGGACATAAAAATTAAAGTATAAATCAGATATTTTATAATTTTGTTTAATTGATAAAACTGTTTTGCTTGCAATTAGGCTGTTTCCCAAGAGTAATAAACTGCTTTTAATAACATTCAAAGAATAACTATCACTTTAAAGAATTTATCATTAAAAATCTGAGATAAAAGCAAAACTTACCCTAAAATTATAATTGTTTCTACTAGCAAAATTTTCAAAAAAGGAAACAACCCATAAAAAGGGGGGGATGGTTGAAGAAATTATATCAAGCTAATAACAATAAAATAATATTTTTCAAGAATATTAAGTGATCTACACCAGCCCAGGTTGGATGCATGAGACAAGTGCTCAGGCCTGGTGCACTGGGAAGACCCAGAGGGATCGGGTAGAGAGGGAGGTGGGAGGGCGGATCAGGATGGGGAATACATGTAAATCCATGGCTGATTCATGTCAATGTATGGCAAAAACCACTACAATAGTGTAAAGTACTTAGCCTCCAACTAATAAAAAGAAATGAAAAAAAAAAGAATATTAAGTGATCTAGACAAATTCAAGTATTGTGGTAGACAGTGCAAAATAACATGTAAAATAAAAAATGTGTTAAAGTAATTACAAGTATGCATTATAACTATAAATAAAAATTTAGATATATACAAAGTGGTCATAAAGAGGAAAAATTGAAATGAAAATAGGAAAAAATGATAGCATATTAACAGTGAAATTCAGTTCAGTTCAGTCGCTCAGTTGTGTCCAACTCTTTGCGACCCTATGAACGGCAACACCCCAGGCCTCCCTGTCCATCACCAACTCCCGGAGTCCACCCAAACCCATGTCCATTGAGTCGGTGATGCCATCCAACCATCTCATCCTCTGTTGTTCCCTTCTCCTCCTGCCCTCAATCTTTCCCATCATCAGGGTCCTTTCAAATGAGTCAGCTCTTCGCATCAGGTGGCCAAAATATTGGAGTTTCAGTTTCAGCACCAGTCCTACCAATGAACTGGTTGGATCTCCTTGCAGTCCAAGGGACTCTCAAGAGACTTCTCCAACACTACAGTTCAAAAGCATTAATTCTTTGGTGCTCAACTTTCTTTATAGTCCAACTCTCACATCCATATGTGACTACTGGAAAAACCATAGCCTTGACTAGACGGACCTTTGTTGGCAAAGTAATGTCTCTGCTTTTTAATATGCTGTCTAGGTTGGTCATAACTTTCCTTCCAAGGAGTAAGTGTCTTTTAATTTCATGGCTGCAGTCACCATCTTCAGTGATTTTGGAGCCCAGAAAAATAAAGTCATCCACTGTTTCCAATGTTTCCCCATCTATTTGCCATGAAGTGATAGAACCAGATGCCATGATCTTAGTTTTCTGAATGTTGAGCTTTAAGCCAACTTTTTCACTCTCCTCTTTCACTTTCATCAAGAGGCTTTTTAGTTCTTCTTCACTTTCTGCCATAAGGGTGGTGTCATCTGCATATCTGAAATTATAGGTATTAAAGTTTTCTTATGTATATTGCAGGTATTTTACAAATTTTGATAATCTAAATAAAATGTTATAAGTGCTTTGATGTAAGTTAACATAAGAATGTTAACATAAGAATATGATAATAGCCCCAGTGGCTCAGTGGTGAAGAATCCACCTGCCAATGCAGGAGATGTGGATTCAATCCCTGAGTCAAGAAGATCCCTTGTAGAAAGAAACCCACTCCAGTATTCTTGCCTGGAGAATCCCATGGTTAAAGGAGGCTGGCATGCTGCAGTCCTTGGAGTCACAAAGAGTCAGATATGACTGAGCACGCATGCAAACAAATGTAAATAGCTCATCAAGGTCACACAATGTATTACCTATTGTTTTATTTTAATTCTACAAAGACATTCATGTCATCAGCCCTAGATAATTCAAACTGTGTTCCACTTCATGGTCCATCTTTGACTAATCTTCTCATATTTCTAGTGCAGCACTCTGTCTACTGCCATAGCAGTTATAAAAAATTCCATGTGTCTTATGCATTTTATGAAGAAATATTTTCTTAGTGGAGTCATTGCTCACACTCTGAGAAATGCCTTTCAATGTTAAACTCACATTCTGGGAATAAATATATACTGAAAGAATAGAAATAAGTCTGTACACTGGCCACCAAAGTTTGACTACATTAACTACTCTAATCCTTCTGCATTGTCCAACTATAAAATTGCTGCAGTGAGCAATAGTGGTTCTTTTCCCATCCTGCTTTCCAAAAATAATGATTGCATTACTGATACACTAGTTGTTGTCAACAGAACTAAATCAGACTTACTTAAAGCCTTCAAAAAAGGAACAAGCACACAGACAATGACAGTACAATATAGTAAGTGCTAGAATATAGGTATGTGCAAGACACCTGTTACTGGAGCATAGATAGATTTAGGAGTGGGAATGGCGGGGTCAAGAACATTTCTTTCAAGATTTGGTACCTTAGCAAAAACATAGAAGACTAGATGGCACTGGATAAAGAAAGACTATAATAAAGAGAAGAAAAGAATGTGCAGAGATGAGGGCAGGGAGAAAGTCTCGGGCGAGAGATAGCATGACCACACTGTGTTCAGAAGAGGAAAAGGTGAGCACAGTTTAGGTGGCACAGAGGGGCCAGGACGGGGAAGCAGCCCACCCACACTCAGGCAGTGAAGGTGTACATTTTGAAGAATGTTGGTGTGAAGGATCATTGCAGGTATCACTGAGTTTTAATAGCATATATATGAGATTCAAATAGATACACATTTGGTTTTTACTCTTTAATGCACATTATATTTCTCATAGAGGTTAATTGTAGAAAACTACTTAATAGCATCAGCCTCTGATATGCACAAATTTGGCTAAATGTGTTCTATTTGTGAGTAAGGACACGAGTAAGTTAAGAAGGTAGACTAGTTAAAGTTCACTTGCAAAACTTTAAGTCTCCAAACGCTTTGGCATGCCATATTTCTTCACTAAAAGGATATATTCAAAATAAACAGTAATAGCACACTGATTATAAAACTGAAGAAACACCGCTTGAGTTATTTAAATTCTATAATTCTGTATGAATATTTGTGATATTTGTATTTAAGATAGTAAAACACAATGTAATGTGTAATATTTTTATTTCATAAATTCAAGTTTTAGTTCATACAGAAAATTATTTTGGTAAATGTACATATTATCCCTACAATTGAGATATATTATTTTGAGACTGGTAATAATTGTTTTAAAAGTCAAAAAAGAAAAGAATGATTATTACTATTATTACTGAGAACAATTTAGTTGCATAGAGGAAATGAGATATTAAAAATGACATCTCTGAATGACTTGATAATGGCAAAAATAAAAATTTCCAAAATTCACTTCTTCATAAAGGTAACAAACAGCTGGAACAAATTTTCATAGTCAAATTTCTCAGGGTTCTGGAAGTTAACCAAAAACTTGCAAAAATTCAAGACTGTTTATGCAAGAAAAATGGTTGATTCTTGGTAAAAACCTGTGGGATTTGTGGCGTCCAAACTTGCCCTCCTCCTCTCTCCTGCTCTTCAGCTCTGTGGTGACCTTGTAAATCAACATCATGCTATCACAGTGAAGACCAGGAGCCTCACAGCCTCTGAAGGTGGTAAAATAAGGTTTGAGTCCCTTCAAAACCCCATCTCAGAGGACTGGTATTGTTTATCTGTCTAGCGTTTTCCTGAAAGTCCCAGGTGAAACATTGTTTTATTTTCCTTTACTCAGAACTGACCTCATATGAAAAAACTTTTCTCTGGAGGCTGTCAAAAGCAGTTAAAGGAAAATGTTTAATCGTGCAGCTTCCTGAGACAGAGGATAACAGTTGCAGGAAAAACTAACCAAAAAGCTTGAACAGTAGGAGAATGAACTGTACATAGGAACTTCAAAACTTCAACATGTTTCTGGGAATGTCATCGCATAGGTAGGGCTGCGTTCATGCCCAGAAATTTGCATATGCTCATCTAAAAAAGTTCTATTATCCTTGACTAAGTTTAAGACCCTGAACAGGTAGGAAGTGAATTATAAAGCATATGTGTCAGTCGCTTATCTGAATGTTTAAGGCATACACAAACATGCATACAGAGCCCCTTGACAAAGACTGAGAGACTTACAGGTTATAGACATCTAAGGAAACCTATTCACTGTCATTAGCTGACTCTTATGTTAATAGAACAGCAATCAGACATGACAAAGAACAGAAATTTTAAAGAATTAGTTCAGCAAAGTCACCAAACAAACAAAAAGAACAAACAGAATCAAGAACAAATCATGAGGGAAAGGGAGGGTTTGATTTTCAGAATTGTCACTTCACATTATTTTAAATGCTTTTTTTTTTAAAGAAAAATATAAAATATGAAAAGAAACAATAGAATACGGCCCATACATGAGAATAAGAAACTAAATCAATAGAAACTGCAGCTGAAGATGCCCATGCATTAGATTTACTAGACAAACTTGTAAAAGGCTATTTTAAATATTTCCTAAGAATAACATGTAACCTTGCCTAAAGAACTAGAACAAAGAATGAGAATTATTTTTCATTAAATAAAGACTATAAATAGAAAGATAGAAACAAGTAAGAAAAAAAGAACAAATAAATAGACATTTTGGAACTGAAAACTACAATAACTGAAAATTAAAAACAAAAAATCACTAGAGCATATTTCTTCAAGAAAAAGGAAGAATCTGCAAACATGAAGATGCTTACATTATCCACTCTGAAGGACAGAAAGGAAAAAATAATGAGAAATTAAGAAACACAGAAACTTGTGGGACATAGTCAAGCATGCACTGATGTGCTCAGTCGTGGCTAACTCTTTGCGACCCCATGGACTGCAGCACCACAGGCTTCCCTGTCCATCACCAACTCCCAGAGCTTGTGCAAACTGACATCCATTGAGTCGGTGATGCCATCCAACCATCTCATCTTCTGTCATCCCCTTCTCCTCCTGCCTTCAATCTTTCCCAATGAGTCAGGACAGGGTCTTTTCCAATGAGTCAGTTCTTTACATCAGGTGGCCGAAGTATTGGAAGTTCAGCTTCATCATCAGTCCTTCCAATGAATATTCAGGGTTGATTTCCTTTAGGATTGACTGGTTTGATGTCCTTGCAGTCCAAAGGACTCTCAAGAGTCTTCGCCAACACCACAGTTCAAAAGAATGAGTTCTTCAGCATTCAGCTTTCTTAATAGTCCAACTCACACACCCATACATGACTACTGGAAAAACCATAGCTTTGACTAGACGGACCATGGTCGGCAAAGTAATGTCTCTGCTTTGTAATATGCTGTTTAGGTTGGTCATAGATTTTCTTCCAAGGAGCAAACATCTTTTAATTTCATGGCTGCAGTCACCACCTGCAGTGATTTTGGAGCCCCAGAAATAAAGTTATTCGCTTTATAGTTTAGTTTCCCCATCTATTTGCCATGAAGTGATGGGACCGGATGCCATGCTCTTCATTTTTTCAAGTTGAGTTTGAAGCCAACTTTTTCACTGTCCTCTTTCACTTTCATCAAGGGGCTTTTCAGTTCCTTTTCACTTTCTGCCATAAGTGTGGTGTCATCTGCATATCTGAAGTTATTAATATTTCTCCCAGCAACCTTGTTTCCAGCTTGTGCTTCATCCAGCCTGGCATTTCTCATGATGTACCCTGCATATAAGTTAAATAAGCAGGGTGACAATATATACACTTGATGTACTCCTTTCCCCATTTGGAACCAGTCAGTTGTTCCATGTCCAGTTCTAACTGTTGCTTCTTGACCTGTATACAGATTCCTCTGGGGACAGGTCAGGTGGTCTGGTATTCCCATCTCTTGATGAATTTTCCACAGTTTGTTGTGATCCAGAGTTTGAGTAAACCCCAGGAGTTGGTGATGGACAGAGAGGCTTGTCGTGCTGCAGTTCATGGGGTCACAAAGAGTCAGACACGACTGAACAACTGAAATTAACTGAACACAGTCAAAGGCTTCGGCGTAGTCAATAAAGCAGAAGTAGATGTTTTTCTGGAACTCTTGTTTTTTTGATGACCCAGTGGATGTTGGCAATTTGATCTCTGGTTCCTCTGCCTTTTAAATCCAGGCTAAACATGTGTATGTTCTCAGTTCACGCACTTTTGAAGACTGGCTTGGAGAATTTTGAACATTACTTTGCTAGCATGTGAGAGGATTGCAATTATGCAGTAGTTTGAACATTCTTCAGAATTGCCTTTCTTTGGAATTGGAATGAAAACTGACCTTTTTCCAATCATGTGGCCACTGCTGCATTTTCCAAATTTGCTGGCATATTGAGTGCAGCTATTTAACAGCATCATCTTTTAGGATTTGAAATAGCTCAGCTGGCATTCCATCACCTCCACTAGCTTTGAGTGCAGTGATGCTCCCTAGATATCACTAGATACATGTGGTATCTGATATCACTAAATGGGCACTGGATATATGTGGGTAATATTTTAGGGTGTGTCACATTTGCGCAGGATGTGACCACACTCGCTATGTTTCACAAGCAGGGCTAAAAGGTTTGGATGGGCCAAGAGTTTCAATGGATCCCTCTGGAAGCTGTAACCTCAAGAACTGGACCAACAACCTGTGTAGCTATACTTGGGCAATCCTCACCTTAGATAACGGGACAGAAGCTTCTCCGACCTTAGGAGTTTTACAAAGTGGGACGAGTGTGGGAAAGTGAGTTTTACTTCTCCTCATTCCGATAGAAACCTCTGTTGTATCTGAAACCAAACACCCTGACACAAATTAGCACAACTGTGAGGAGAGAAGGCACCCTCAAATATTGCTGGCTCTGTCACCCCAGACTGAAGTTCTTCTCATCCAGCACCCCCCATACAATGTGCCGGCCAGTGCACATTACCTTGGACTTTTTGTAAGCTCCAAGACCAAGAAGACACTCTAAGCTCACTAGTCAAGGTGGTGATCATCAACCATACAGCCCTCAATTGTCTGCTGGTGGAACAAGGTGGCATTTGCGTTATTGTCAACAACTCTTGCTGTGTGTATACACCAGTAACCCAAGAAAGGTAAAAATTGAGCTGTAGGAAATACAGAGATCATCTGTGAGGAACCCACAGCCAACATTGTGGTGAAAGACAGAAATCTTTCTCAGCTGTATAATACCAAGACAAGGGTTTCTGCTCTAGTGACTTTTATTCAACCTTGTACTGGAGGTTCTATTAATAACAGGGTAATTATATAAGGGGGGAAAAGTTATCCAAATAAAAAAAAAGAAGATGTAAAACTATGTTTATTTTCAGAAGCCATGATCTTTTCTAGTCCTAAGAATCTGCAAAATAACTATTAGAGCTGAAAAGAAATTCAGCAACATTGAAAGTGTCAATATAAAAAACAGCATATTGTTATACAAATGCTATAAAAATCTAAATTTTAAAAGTGTTTACAATAGAATGAAAAGAATAAAATACTTGCAAATAAATGTAGCACAAAGAGTGAAGGAATTGTACACTGAATACTGTAAGACATTATTGCAAAAAATTTATTGAAAAGAATCAAATAAATGGAGTGACATTCATATTCATGGATTAGAATATTTAAGAGGGCAATGATTCCTAAGTTGCTCCACAGATTGAAAACAACATTTTTCAAAGTTGCAGCTGCCTTTTTTACAGAAATTGACAAGCTGATCCATATATATATATATATATATATGATAATATGTTTATATATATATGTACACATATATATATAATTCATATATAAAAGCAAGCGAAATAGAATTTACCAATCTTGAAAAAGAAAATGAAAGTTGCAGGATTCACATTTCGCAATTTTAAATTTTATTACAAAGCTATATTAACCAAGACTGTCTGGTACTGGTAGAGTATGTAAATAGGTATATAAATCAGTGGAATATAATTTAGAGTCTATACTAAACCTATGCATTTATGGTCAATTGATTTTCATTAAGGCTTCCAAGATAATTCACTGGGGAAAACGAATCTTTTTAGTCTATGACTATGGCACAACTGGATAGCCATATGTAAAGTAATGTGAAGTTCTATTTCACATCATATACAAAAGTAACTCAACATATACCAAAAACCTAAATGTAACTACCAAACATTTTTTTTAAACATGGAAACATATTTTTGACCTTGGATTAACCAATTAATTTTAAAATATGATACCAAAAACATCAGCAATAAAATAAGAAGAAAAGGAAAAAAATTAGACCATTTGGCTGCAACAAGATTAAAACTTATGTGCTTCAAAGGATAATGTCAAGAATGTGAAAAGACAAATCACAAAGTTGAAGAATATATTTGAAAAGCATATATTTGACAAGGGTTCATTGTCCAGAATATACAAAGAACCATTAACACTCAAGAATTAAAAGATAAATCACCAAATAAAAAATGTGTGAATATCTGGATAGACATTTTTCAAAGAATATGTACAAACAGCCAATAAGCACATCATTACTCACTATAGAAATGTAAATCAAAACAAAAATGAAGTATTTCTCCATGCATGTTAGAATGACTATAATCAAAAAGATGAACAACAACTGTTGGAGAAGATTTGAAGAATTTGGGACACCCATATATTCCTAATGGCAATGAAAAATTGTTCAGTCACTTTGGAAAACAGCTTAGCATTTTCTCAAAATATCATACATACAGTTAACTATGCACATTCAGTCATTCACTCATGTCCAACTCTTTGTGATCCCATGGACTCTAGCCCACTAGGCTCCTCTGTCCATGGAATTTTCCAGGTTGCCACTTCCTCCTCCGGGGGATCTTTCAGACTCCGTGACTGAAACTTCATCTCTTGCACTTCCTGCATTGGCAGGCAAATTCTTTACCACTGTGCCACCTGGGAAGCCCTAGAGTAACTATATAACTAGCAATTGCATGTTTAAGTGTCTAAGTATATACCCAAAGGAAATCAAAACTCACCCACACAAAACATTCACCGATAATAGCAGTATTATTCTCAAGATCCAAAAAGTGTAACAACTCTAATGTCCATCCACTGAGGAATGGACAAAAAATAGTGAAAAATTCATAAAATGGAGTATTACTCCATTAAAAAAAAAAAGAATAAAGTATACTGATGCATGTTACAGCATGAATGAACCATGAAAATATTATGCTAAATGGGAGAAATCAGACATAAAAGGCCAGATTCTGTGTGACTCTCTTCATATAAAATGTTCAGAGTAGGCAGCTCTTCAGTGATAGTAGATCCATGGTTTCCAGCAGCTGAGAGAGGGAGTAATGCTGTGTAATTACTAGTGAGTTTCTTTCAGGGTGATGAAAATGTTCTGGAATTAGAATATGGTAATGGTTGCACAACTTTATAAACATACTTAGAACTACTGAATTTTACACTTTTAAAGGGGTGATTTTTATTTTAAGTGAATTGGTAGAAAAATAAATAGATCTGCTCCTCATGTCTAGAAATACTATGGATACTTCCATGTGGTCACCACAATGTCCCCATTGATTTCCTCTTTTCCTGCTTCATTCGGCTCTGAATTCTCAAAAGACCCTCAAGAAGGCAGTTGTCCTTTGGTATGGAATGCACATTAGTGGACACCCAGTGAATTACCTAAGAAGGGAAAAATATATATATACTTCTATTGGGAACATTGAAGAGCTTCCAACTGTCCAAACCATGAACCTGAGTGAGTGAAATCTTTGTTGGAGACAACTCGGTCCCATTGCTGTTGTTCAGTCGCTCCTATGATTCAGCCCTGTTGTGTTCCGTGAACCTGGTTGACCATTACAAGCCAGTGTGGTCAATCCTTCAGATCCCTCAGTTCGTCCTTCATTATATGATATGGTGTACCTCAGCTTTTCTGAATTTTGTGAGCTCACTGCTGTTAATCTTAGTCTAATTAACCTAGAATAAATATCACTATAATTCATAATTGCACTGAAATGTAGAATAGTGGATTGAAATGAATCTAAAATCAATATGTCTCTGATTATATGTGATGTTTATGAACAAAAAATAGAAACAATTTAAGTAGGATGGCACAATCCATAAGTGATAAAATCATGGAAATGTGACATTCCAGTGAGAGATCTGTAGAAAGTGTTCAAGTAATTTTGTTTGTAATTTAACTGCACATCACTTTGATAACTGTATGTGTGTATTTTGGTGAGTGTTTATACACTCACAGTAATGACTCTACTATGCATAATTATATACTTAGTGTGACCAAAGCCATTGGGAAGGTACAAGGTTAATCATTTTGATTACTATGTTAGTAAGCTTTCATTAGGTTACACTGTGATAATAAACAACAATCCTGTATCTCAATGGCTTCCAACCACAGGGGCTTATTTCTTTCCTATACTACATGTCAGAGCTGTAGGCTGTTGTGGCTCTACTCAGAGCCTCTTTTCTTTCCACAATTCAGTTTTAGGAATTATCCCTTAACTCAGCTTCATGATAAAAAGAAAAGAATATCCAAATACTGTAGACCTCTTAAAGCAACTGTTTGGATATGACAAGGTGACTTTCATGGTCCTTCTGTTAGTCAGAGAAAGTCATAAGGCCAGTCTTGACAGAAATGAGGTGTGGCCATCTACATATACTGGACAGAGGCTCCAAAAGTCACACAACAACTCTTGGAATTGCATCTTTTACAGAAAGAGAGAAAAAAATAACAAAAATAAAACAACTTACCACATATATGCTATTGTTTCCAGAAAATTCATTCTCTCGCTTACCTCTTTGCCCTTCCAGATTCTACACCTTTCTTTTTTCTTTAATATTTATTTATTTGGCATGTCGTGTCTTAGTTATGGCACGCAGGATCTTTAAATGTGACATGAAAACTCTTAACTGTGGCACATGGGATCAAGTTCCCTGGCCAGGTATTGAACTTGGGCTCCCTGTGTTGGGAACACAGAGTTTTAGCCACTGAACCACCAGGCAAGTCCCTGCATCTCTTTCTAACATCCTCCTGTGCCCTCAGTCCTTCCTATCAAGTCTCTCAGTCTAAGACTCTTTTATAAAATTAATCATATGCTACCACGATTTTGTACATATTTATTTTCCATTACCTTTTTATAACTTCAAGTTACTTGAGAATAACACTAGAGAAATTATCTCTGTTACCTAGATTCTGAAATCATTAAATGTTCAGTGAGTCTTTGGTGAATCAAAGGCAGAGAAATGCCAAATTTTGTTATTAAGTTGGGCATTTTATGTTTTATTGGATAACATAGTTTTTCCTTCCCCCTCCTTTCCTGCCTTCTTTCTAACTTTAACCAGCCTTGGTTGAGGACCTTCTATTTGTTCAACAAGGTAGCATGATAACAATAACAAATAAAGCATTATTTGTATTATTCAGGGACCCACCGTTTTCTATAAGACAGAAACATTTGAACAGGTAGTCAGATTAATAAATAAAGCCCAGACTGAGGCACCAACATGAAACTGAAATCTGACAGTCTCAATATCTTGTGTGTGTGTGTGTGTATGTGTGTGTGTATGTGCTCAGCTATGTCCGACTCTTTGCGACTCCCTTACCAGCAATTCAGTTGCACATTTTTCTGTATTCCAAGTCAGGATGTTTTGAATGGCATTATCTTAATTGTAGAATGTCTAAGGGAATTCTGAACAAATTACCTTTCTGTCAAAACTTCTTGGTTGTGTTTTATGGCTGACACACACTTGCTTTTATTTTCAGACAGCTGTCCTCTATGGCTCATGCAAGACAATCATTTCCTTGTAAGTCTACATTTGATAGTTTGCAAACTGGCTTGCATACTTTTAAACAACTCTCTGCTTATTATTATCACAACAGTAACCAAATCATCATTATGATCTTCATCCTAACATAATCCAGTCGTCACCGATATGTTGGTTGTTAATTAATTAGTTATGTTGCAAATGTTAACAATGTGTCATATTGTAGAAGGGTTGATTTGATACGGCTAAAATAAAACTTAGCCAACTAAGTTAAAATACTCCCGTCTGAGATAAGGGAGAAAAATAAAAACACTTTTTCTAGACAGAAGGAACTCTTTGAGAACAAAAAGTACCTTTTCAGTAACAATTTTATAAGTAATGAAATATCTATAAGTTTTGGCATTCTGTTCAGGACAGACAAATCCATAGAGGAAAAAGTAAAGAGCTAATTTTCATGTATAGCGAAGCTTGATCTGTCCCTTAAAATGAGATTTCTCCATAATATCAGTTGACTGGGTCTGTCAACAAAAGAGAGCTAATAACTCAAAAATCCAACATCTCAGATGCTTTTGACAAAAACAGTTAGCTCGGTTCTCTGAAATGATTAAATCATTGTCCCAGGAGGAAACGTCACTCTTCCCATCACTCTTTTAATTCTATTTGTCTGTAGAAAAATATTGTCTGGATTCTTCATATCACACTTCAGAAGAAAACTTAGGTATTGTTGTTTTGCCGACATGATGAATAAAATTGTGGAAGCTGGTATCATAGAAGCAATATATTAGATATTAATTGCCATGTAACAAGTTATTACAAAATGCAGAGGCTTGAAACAGTACATTGTTTATCTCACACAATATCTGGGAGTGAGGCATTTGGGAGTGAGTTAGCTGATCTAATTTAAGGTTAGCTGAGTGTTTCTAGTTAAACGTCATTTGTGAGTGAGGTGACAGTAAAGATATTAGCCAGATTTCAGCTATCTGAAGGTTTTACTGGCCTAGAGGCCCCACTTCCAAGATGGCGTCTTCATGCAGATGGCAGTATGTGCCAGTTTTTTACAAGGAGTCTCAGTTCCTCCTAATGTGAGCTTCTCCACAAGACCTTGAGTATCCTCAGGATATGTCTTTCCCCAGAGCAAGTGATCCAACAGAAAGTAAGACAGACCATTCTAAAGACTGTTCCTACCAAATTGTCTATGTAATCTGTCTTTAGCCTGGAGTTCTTACGCACAACACTGTTGACATTTTGGG
This sequence comes from Cervus elaphus, assembly GCF_910594005.1. Lineage (NCBI taxonomy): Eukaryota > Metazoa > Chordata > Mammalia > Artiodactyla > Cervidae > Cervus > Cervus elaphus. The sequence goes on along the minus strand of NC_057820.1, from coordinate 9,373,294 downwards.
CTTTCCTCTGCGTCAAAGGATGTTTAACATTATTTCTGAATTCTGTTTTCTAGATGCGGTTAACATCCCCCCTTCCTAACTGTGACAGTCAAAACAGCCTTCAGACATCTTGAATGTCTCCCATGGGGGCAAAATAGGTCCCAGTGAGAACCAGTGAAGCCCTTAGCACAGGCAGGCTCTTAACTAATCTTGTGAGAAAATGCAATCAGCAAAGATGACAATCAAGCTTAGAAAACAAAAAGACCATTAGGAAAACTCTAAAAAGAAAAAAGATTCTTAAATTGAAGGAAAAAATAATAATAATCTTCCCTAGGGTCTATATAGTTTCATTCCAGACTCTAAATGGAAACTTATTGTCAAATCACATACAAATATTGACTGATCACTTCCTGTAATCTGGGATAATGACAGGTCTGGAGGATAAACAGAGAATGAACTATAATGCCAATACTAAAGAAATTGTCCTTTTCAGTCCATTTTCTAATTTCCCCATCCCTGATCAACCACATTCACCAAAACTCATCAAAACATGGAGAATTTTTGGTAAGGAAAATAAAATTATTAAAGCAAAATATTTTTCTACATGATGCAAACACAATAGATTATTTTTATAACCCCAACTCCCCTCTCAATACACCTTTTTAGTGGAAAGTTTTTATACCTTACCTTGGGATCCAAAGTACCACAGGTAGCTTATAAAAACCGACATAAACAAGATTAAAGCAAAATAGAGAAGAAAATCAGAAAGTTAAATGACATAATTTTGCCACAGCAACAAGAATAAAAATAATAATGATATAATAATAACAATGGCAATGTGTCCAAAGCCAGAAATAGATAAGGAATTTAAGTAATACTAGTAACAATACCTTAATTGATTTCCAAATATAAATTTAAGTTTTATGCTGAACTTCTCGAAATCTACTGCAAAATGGGAGCTATGACCATCTCTTTTATTTTCACAGAAATCATTATTCTGTGTAACTAGTATCAGTGATTTCTTTCCTCTTTCCTCCACAAACTACTGATAAAATTGAATTAAAGTGAAAAGGGGGAAGTCAGTTTTCTGAGTTGAATATTGATGACCATGACCAAAATTAATTTTAGTGAATTAGTGCCCTGGTTTGCTACTTATTCAGGTTTAAATTCAAAGTAACTATATATACACACACACACACACACACACACACATAAAATGATTTGGAGTTGTAAACATGCCTAATTTTCTCTGACAAAGACTGATAAAGGAGAAGTTGACAAATTTTTGTCAGTGTGAACTTTGAAAACAGTGGATGAATGGTTGTTAAGAACTAAGGGAAGGGAGAATGGGGAATGATGCAGATGGGGATGAAATTTTTTGGGGGGAATGATGAGAATGTTCTGGAATTAATGGTGATAGTTGTACAACCATGTGAACACATTAAACACTACTGAAATATACTTTAAATGGTGAATTTCATGGTATGCGAAGCACATTCCAATTTTTTAAATTAAAAATTTATCAGTAATATGAATATTTGTTTGGAAAAGAATCAAATGAAATATGTTAGAAACTTCTTTTATTGGACTTTAAAACAACAATAAGTTTTGAGTCTTGTACATTTGTATCAAGACTACTCATGAAAACAACTGGTCTCTTCTTTTACTAATAAGAAATATGAAATTTATTTTCTAAATTGATTTATTTGCTTGATAATTTGATAACTTATTTGCTTGATAATTGACTTAATGTTTTACCTTTTCATAGATCAAAAATAGTAAACTTTACAAGCAGATGCTATGAAATATAATTTTCTTATATCCCCTCAAAGTTACCAGCACAGTTTTAGAAACAGAAGAATTGTACAATACAAACTTAGTGATTGACAATTAACATGATCTTAACAATGTTTAAGGCTTTGCTGGTAGTTCAGATGATAAAAAATCTGTCTGCAAGTGATGCAGTTTCCATACCTGGATTAAGAAGATCCCCTGGAGAAGGGAATGGCTACCCACTCAAGTATTCTTGTCTGGAGAATCCCATGGACAGAGGAGCCTGGTGGGCTATATGGTCCATGGGATTGCAAAGAGTCAGACATGACTGAGTGACTAACAATTTTCACTTAGTGATATCTTATATTCTGACTCTGTTTCAGGATTTTGAGCTAATCTATTTGGAGATAATATGAAGATGGTAAGAATCACAAATACTTTCAATAACAGATTGGCAGCTAAAAATATATTTGCAATATGTAAAAATGAATTGAATATAAAATGGATTTTAGGAAAAAATGATGAAAACAAACAAGTTCCAGTATGTGGGTTTAAAAACCAAACTAATGAAATATCCAAGAAAAAAAAAGATATTTATTATTATACTTTCGAAACTGATTTCATGTTGGCAGAAAGCATATGGTTAAGAGACTGCTTTAACTTTCAGAGAAACCTGGGCATGAATCTATGCTATCTCACTTAGCCAAGTTACTAAATTTTCTAAGCCACGATTTCTAAGAATTCATTTAAAAATAGTCATCTTTACTTCAATTCTTCTTTATCCTAATTATTTTTTTTTCTTTTTGCTATTTTTGTTAACTATGTGTCAAATCTCTCAATCTATATCTTTATCAGTTTGTGCTTCATTTTGAGTAATTATCTCTGATTTATCATCTAATTTATAAATATCCTCATTATTGCTATCTAGTCAACTTTTAGCCCATTTAGGAGGTTTTCTTCTGCTTATTCTGAGGTCTGGTCATCTCTGGATATGTTAAAGAAGTAGTCTGCTCAGGTAATTGAAGTGTCTGGAAATAGCTTGACCTGGGTTTTAACCACAAATATGTCACCCTTCAGTAGCAAATCTATGGACTTCAAGAAAACCTCAGGGCTTACTTTTCCTTCTCCTAATATGAGGAAAATAGCACTTGCCTCACAGAGGGTATGTATTAGTTCATATTCTCTAAGGTGTGGATGCTAAGATTGGAATAAATATCTAAGAGTTTAATAGAAACAGCTAGAAAACTAGTCTGATCCTAGTGATCAGACTTAGCTTCTAGGCTAAGGAACACTATTCAGCAACAGTATTGCAGGGAGTCTTCGAGTAAAAATCAGCCATCACTTGTGACCTATGCCTCTAGAAGTGGACTTGTCTTGGTATCCCTGCCACACTCAGCGATTGACTGAGAGCGCAGTCCTGGGAAGAGTGGCCTCCAGGCAGACATGACAATAGACTTCAAAGCACAGCACTGGCCTTTGTTAAAGTAAGCTCCAATTGTTGATGGTCTTCAAGTCACATTTCTATGGCTCTTACAGTGTCAAGTAATGACATAGAGCAAGTGCTCCTTATTGTGAGCCTAACATAGGACCCAACACAATATCTTCTAATTAGTAAATGATCAACAAATGGTCATTATTATTTTTATTATTATTTCTGGATCCACATAATTGAGACATGATATTGTGTAGTGTGGTCCAACTGCTGAGGCTGAGGTTCCTCTCAAAGCCCCAAATCAATATTCAGAAATCATCTACCCAGGGTGGTCCGCAGATGTCAGTAAAACCAAGCCACTGGAGTTAAGGGGGTCTTTGTTGTTGTTCAGTCATAAGTTGTGTCCAACTCTCTGTGACCTTGTGGACTGTAGCCAGGTCCCTCTCTCCATGGGATTTCCCAGGCAAGAATACTAGAGGGGGTTGCAATTTCCTTCTCCAGGGGATTTTCCTGACCTAAGGATTGAACCTGCAATAACAGATGGATTCTTTACCACTGAGCCGTCTGGGAAGCCCTAAAGGGCCTTGGGGGGTGGGTATATTTAAGACATTTTAACAGACAAAATTAGAGCTCTAAAGAATGGGAGCAGAAAGGGAATCCTAGTCAAGCATAAAGTATCATGAGCAAAGGCCAATAAAAAGATTGTGAGAATGGTGACCCAGAGCACTTCCATTGGAAACGCTGCTGCTGACTGACTCCCAGTGAATGTGGGAGAGGAGTTTGCAACAGCTGTTTGGGTCTCACACAACAAAAAAAGACAACATGGGCATTGAAAAGAGGGAGCTCAGAATAAATAGTTCCAACTTTAGGATCCAATACTGAAAAGTTTTCAGCCATGTCAAGGAAGTTCTGCATGTTATAAGAAGGCAGTGCCTCTTGGAAAGAAAACTCAGTGTATTAAGAAACACACAGAATGGAGAATCCCAAGATTTCTATTTCATCCATGAAATTCTGCCCTCACTGCCTTGGTGGCATGGAGGAAGTCACCTCGCACTGAAACTTCTTTCTTATATGTACAAAAAAAAAAAAAAAGATGCTAGCACCACTTGTGCTCTAAGGCCAAATTATGGTTCGCTGATATGAAAAAAATACTACAACTTTGCCTGAGGAAATCACTAAAACCAGGAGACACTGAAGGTTTCTGATCCAGAAGCTATTTTATCCCTTTCAACTCTGTGCTTCTTGTTTTACTCCTGGGGGGAGGAAAGCAATGACTGCCATCCATCAAAGGTGAAAGTCACAGAACAGCTAATTGGTTTTGAATTTAATCTCATCAGGGGGTCAAGAAAAATTTGGATCTGGACTGACAGTTTTGAGTTCATCGTTAATTTATTGTCTTTGGCAAAAAGAAAAGATGAGATACATTTTTCAAGCATAGAAGGGAAAATGATCTCTCAGGTATCTAATTTGCATGTTAGAAATAAGCCTTGACTATCAAAGTTCACGAAAGTTTGAGTTTGTACTGGGTGTTATAGTCAAGTTTCAGAAAACAAAGGAATGAAAGGGAAGGATGATGCAGATAACCCAAAATTGTGATAGCAGGGGGTACTGCTGAGATGGCTAAGCTGGATCCAGACCAGGTCTTATTTTTGAAAAATCTTCCCCACCCACCCACTGTGGGTATGATTCTCTTATTTTTTTCTTTTCTATCTAAGGACCTTCCAATGTCATGCTTGCCATCTCTGCTTACGAAGTTCATAGAAGAGGAAATGTATGGAGACATTCCAGTCAATGAAAGCGTCTATACCTACCTTTAACCTGACTCTGATCAGCTAAAATGCCAACTTCTTTCCTCAAAACCCCAATCATCTAGAGAATCCAGGACACACACACAGCTATTAATTCCTATATGTCAGATCTAGCCTGAGTTGATTTAAAGTATTATATGGGTGAATCAATGTAGGAGAGCCCATGTGTTGAAGTTATAGCAGAAGTGAAAGGTTAGTTGCTTAATCATTATCCCCATCCCTGAATGGAAGGACATCTCTAGGTTATACACATAGAATTTACAAATTCTTTAACCTGGCCCTGGACAATTGACAGTTGAGGATTTACATCAGATATTCCTGGAGTCGCATACCCTAAGAGGCATGCAACCTATCTAATATTGAGAGCTCAATAAGAGCCAGCCTCCTACAAGAATTTATAATAGCCTTAATTTGAAAAGGACCCTTCCTCCCAACATCCATCAGTTGAGTTCAGTTTGGCACACTGCATGTGCCAGGGTCTGAAATACTGACCATCCAATAATGAATAAGTCAGGATCCCACTAGCTCATGGACCAGTGGGGGAAGTAGCTATAATTAGATGATTTCAGCTTTAGTATTACAAGCTTGGTGATAAACATGAGCATTGGAAACTGAAATTAGAAAGATGTGGACACTTTAAATGTGGGAGGTCTCTCTTCTCTATCCATAAAAAAGAACTTAAAGATATTATTGTCTCTTCCCTAATATTTCTGAGAAACCGTAAGCCTTAAAACAACAAATTGTGAATTGGATTCAAGTTTGAAGTTCAAGCAACATTGCCAGTGTGATGACTTCTATAAACAGTAGTGAGTTTTTTCTCCACTTCAGTGTAGGGTGCTAATTGTCTCTTGAAGCCTTTTAACTTAATGAAACAAACTCTACTGACTCGGTCTCCTTAGACTAATACATCTCAGTTACTGAAACCTTATGTTTGCTAATGTGTTACACTGGAACATTGCTCATTCTCACCAGGATTCAAGCGACAGAGAATAAAATAAGAAGCTAGTAATGGGGGGTGGGGATTGAGAGGCAAGGAGACATAAATAGAAAAGCAATGGTATATTATGTCAGCCAGAGGGTCAGAGGATGAGTTAGGAGGTGATTAATATCAAGAAAATCTATTTGTTTAATATCTTCTCTCCTAAAGCAAGGCCATATCTGTGTGGGGACCAGGAAAGCACTCTCTTTGCCACCTAGACTAATGAAGGAAACTTGACAGATGACTCCTAGTCAGAAAGTTAGTTCTCCGAGCCATTGAGTAAGTGGTCACCTTGACTCCCTCCACGAGGATGGGTGAGGTTGTATTTACCCCACCCTCCATTTTTGGATATGGAAAAGAAACATGGTTAGCAACACTTGATTGAGCCCACTTGACTGTTGGTACTTACAATTTTTTTTTTTCTAATCAAGGCTGTATTTAGAGGAGTTTGGGGCTAGCATATACACACATTGTTGTTTTTCAATCACTAAGCCATAACCAACTCTTTGTAACCCCTTGGACTATGGCATGCCAGGCTTCTCTGTCCTGCACTGTCTCCCAGAGTTTGCTCAAATTCATGTACCTTGAGTCAGTGATGCTATTTAACCATCTCATCCTCTGCTGCTCTCTTCTCCTTTCGTCTTCAATCTTTCCCAGCATCAGGGTCTTTTCCAGTGAGTTGGCTCTTGTCATCAAGCGGCCAAAGTATCAGAGCTTCAGTTTCAGCATCAGTCCTTCCAATGAATATTCAGGGTTGATTTCCCCCAGGATTGACTGGTTTGATCTCTTGCAGTCCAAGGGATTCTCAAGAATCTTCTCCAGCACAATAATTCAAAATAATTGACTCTTCAGCATTCAGTCTTCTTTACAGTCCAACTCTCACATCCATATATGACTACTAGAAAAGCCATAACTTAGGCTATATGCACCTTTGTTGGCAAGGCAAGGAAGGTCTCTGCTTTTTAATATGCTCTCTAGATTTGTCATAGCTTTCCTTCCAAGAAGGAAGCATTTTTTCTACACATGTACACACACACAAATGTGCATATGTATTCACATTACAGTGGTGTTGGCCTGGCACATAGAAATTTAGAAACAATTCGATAAATATTCATTTATATTGTTTTATTGTTATTGCTATTGTTAACTTTGGAATGACATATTAGAGTCTTGGAATAGACCCTTAATCTTGATGAATGTTCCTAAACATCCTTCAAGGATCTTAGGACATATAGACATATAATTAGTGGCAAATTTTTGCTCTGGTTAAACATCCCAGTAACTGGAAGTGAGGGATTGTGACTTCTCTGCAGTTTGTAATTCCCTCTTATCTCTCAAAATGATTACAATTTAATCATTGTAAATCTTGCTTGGATGCAAACACACAGCAAATGTGATCCATGGTTCCAGTGTTCCATGATCAGTAGCTGATTCTATTATTGTAATTTATAGAAATAGTTTAATAATTTATCTCTTTGAAAACTCTGTATTAAGTGTCTGACACAGTTCAGTTCATCTCCATCACATTATTCAAATTGCCCCTACTTCATAGATGTGACAACTAATTGTCAGAGGTTAACTAATTTATAGAAAATCAAATCACTTGGATAAACTGGAAATCATGGGTTGAAACCAAGGGCTGTTTGGTGTTGGAGCTCAATCTCTTTATTCTTCCTCCTGCTGTCTGCTCATGGTTCCATCATCAAGTCATCAGGGTACCCCCTGCTTTGCACTGCATTCTCAAGAGCCTTGCCCAATCCCTTCCCCCGAAGCCATCTGCCTTTAATCTTGTGATTGGAAGGATTGAAGGCACACTTCTGAATTTCTCAGTTGCTCACCTCCCTTCTTGTCTCTATCTTCTGCTGAATATTCTGACATGTCCTCTTTCTCTCTCCTTTTAGTGAACACTCACAGCCATCTGTCTGAGTCTCCTTGCCTCCCCCTGCCATCTGATTAGCACCACAACAAGCTAAAGCCTGGTTGTTCTCAGCAGCATCAGAACGTCCCGGGAACTTGTTAGAAATGCAAATTCTCAGGCCCACCACAAAACCCCTGCATAAGAAACTCTGGAAATGGGGACCCTTTGGGGACCTTTCGTTGCTTCTGATGCATGCCTAAGTTAGAGAATTACTGTGATAGTCTAGTAATGTGGCCATCACACAGAAATGTTCACACATTGTTTAGCTGTGTAAAAACACAAAAATGGATCTGCTTGTGCTCAAATTAGTGAAATGATAAAAAGCAAAACTTTCAAAAATATATTAACTCTCATTGGAAAAAAATCAAGTTCTTCAATTGAATGATTACAGTAAAACCAGTCCCTTGATAAGTGCTTTCATATGCAGGGGTGGGATGGAACACATCCAGGGGTGGGATTTGAACACTAGGCAATAAAGGAAATTGTTGGCTAGAAACTAAACTTATGGATTCTGAGTCACACAAAATACAGCAGTTACATTTTAAAGACCCAAAAAACCTTGTTCTTATGTTGATTTCTGGTGAATGAACCTGTCCTCTATAAACTCTACAAAAATATCTGGCATTTGCTTTCCAAATTCTTAATGGAAAATTAGACAGAAATGCAAAGAACTGGGGACTTCCCTGGTAGCCCAGCAGTAAAGAATCCTTCTGCCTATGCAGATGCGGGTTCAATCCCTGGGTCAGGAAGATCCCCTGGAGAAGGTCATGGCTACTGTAAAAAAATTTTTTTTAAAAGTATACTTTCAAGAATAGCTAGCTTTGAATGACAGCTTGCTGATGTAATAGCCAGTAGCCATAAGGGTTGCAAAACTAGAAACTCCTGGCAAACAAAGAGAGGCTGGCATGCCTAGGATTTTCACGAGGGTCATCCTATTGGTGAATTCAAAATATAAGAACAAGAAAAGGTGCAAAGGAAGAAGAGGGAACAAAATGTCAGGGAGGGGCCTGGCCATAAACAAGTAGAGAACAAACCTAGGAGACATCCAGGAAGACTGATCACCCCACAGTACTCAGCCAATGAGGAAATGGGGGAGGGACTTGCGTGCTTGGGATAAGATGCTCTGTGTAAGGACTTTGGGCGTGCCTGCCAATCCCAGTCTTGAAGACCCTCATTAAAGCCTTGCTTCCCACTGCATCTCGTGTCTCCAAGTCCTTTCTTTGAGTTTGGGCTGATGGCCATGTTTCTCACAGTTAACCACTCCAGTATTCTTACCTGGAGAATCCCATAGACAGAGGAGCCTGGCAGGCTACAGTCCATAGGCTTGCAAAGAGTCGTATACAACTGAAGCAACTTAGCATGCATGCACGCACAGGGAATTGAAGGGAGGCCAAAGGAAAGACAAAAATTCAATTATGAGTCAAAGGATATGTCCTGAGGAAGCACTGCTTTTGGGGAAAGCTATCTTAACAGGAGAACTGTTCAGCTTGAATGAACTCAACAACACTGAACTGTTACAAAGCCAATTATAGTCTTTATCCCACTTCACAGAACTAAGCATATATTTTATTGCAGAAATGTTGGTTTGATTATGTGACACTGTCTGGATCAGCCAAGGGTATGGTATAATAAAGGACATTTGTTCCATATTATTTTTAAAAACATTTGAAAGAAATTACTAATTTCCAAGCACAGCTGGGTCCCTATATTTCTAGGAATGGATTAGCCAGTGAGCTAGCCAGGAACCTTCATTCTTTCTCTAAGAAACCCCCTTAGTGCACTTCTTCCCAATCTCTTTCACACTCAGAACCCTCTACTTCCTCCAATTAAACCAGCTCCCATGCAGCAGGCAAGAACTTTGGGGAAATGATCCTTCTTTTGAAAACCTTAGAGGGAGAGAGAGTTGCTTTTCATCAGTCCTTCTATTTTGCACAGATGTGAAGTCATGCTCCTAATATCACAAAATATCAGGAATTTAGAAATCCAAGTTCATCCTTAGAACAAAAATTCAAAGAAATGTAAGAAAAAGGTGTTGACTACAAGCAAAGTCTCCTTCTGGGTGCTCAAATGTCTTAAAGCTCTTGGTTCCAAAAAATCAGAGAGGCACAAAGACTGCCCCAACCTCTCATCTTAGTGCCAAGTGGAACACTCTTGAAGCTAAGTGGACACTAATCAGTCCTCTCTCAGTTAACCACTCCAGTATTCTTACCTGGAGAATCCCATAGACAGAGGAGCCTGGCAGGCAACAGTCCATATGCTTGCAAAGAGCCGTATACAATGAATGGCTGTTTCTTTGTCCATTCAGAAACACAGAAGGAGGCAACTTGGTCTCATCATGTTTCTTTATGCTCTCAGTCGCTCAGTCGTGTCTGACTCTTTGCGACCCCATGGACTGTAGCCCGCCAGGCTCCTCTGTCCATGACATTTCCCAGGTAAGAATACTACAGTGGGTTGCCATTTCCTCCGTCAGGGGATCTTCCTGACCCAGGGATGCAGCCTGGGTCTTCTGTGTCTCCTGCATTGGCAGATGGGTTCTTTACCCCTGAGGCACCTGAGAAACCCCATTGTGTTTCTTTATCCCTTTTAACTACTCCCCACTTTCCTATAGAGCTCTTCTTAGAGTCATCCATCAATACACTTAGCCTATCCTGCATTCAAGCCCTAATAAGTTCTTTTTTTTTTTTTTTAACCACAGGCGGCTTATTGCTAAGACTTTAATGAGCAGCCACTTTTATTTACTTCTCCTGTAAATTGTTCATTATCCTTGTAAGGAAGGACACTTTCTTGCCATTTTCATTATTGAAGATGCTCATGTTAAATCACTCTATGTGTACTTTTATTTTATTTGCACATCATATATATCCAACCTTCAATTTCAATTATAGGAAGAATAAAATATTTACACCTTGAAGTTCTGACACCTTGACATTTCTTAAATAAAATTCCTGATCATATTTTAAGCTTTAATAATTGCCTCCCAAAGACTATAGTAGTTTGTCTTCAGTTTATAAAATAACACAAAACTTGAGGGGTGAACACCCTAATGGTGGAGAATTTTAGCCCTGGAGACAGGCTTGCATGCTTTTTACAGGAGGTTATGCTATTTACTAAATATCTTTAATAGCAGTAATTATAGCTAAAATTTATTCTAAGTTCCCTTAGTGAAATGTGCTACAATAAGCACATAACAAGCATTATTCTCTTTCAAACTTAAAATAATTATATTCAATAAGTACAGATGTTATTTCCATTTTACGGAATCTGAGGTCAAACAACTTGCTCAAAATCACACATCAAGTAAAGAAGGGACCAAGATCCAAAGCCAGGCAAGGCATGCCCAAAGTCCACTCCTATTGCAATCTTCTTTTTTTTAAATTTATGTATTTGGTTGCATCAAGTTCTTCACTGTGTCATGTGGGATCACTGTGGTTCACAGGCTGCCCCATGACATATAAGATCCTAGTTCCCCCACCAGGGATCTAATCCACATCTCTTACATGGCTAAGCGGATTCTTACCCAGGAGATCTCTGGGGAAGTTCCCTTCAATGGCAATGTTCTTTTAAATGAAAATTTCTTCTTTTGCAAAATGGGGATTATACTGTTGTCTATATGAGGGTTCCTGAGAGGATGAGAAGAGACAGTGAGACCAGGATAGGCAGCTCACCACCTGCCTGACTTGGTAAGCTGTCCTTCCAGAGGTCACGAAGAGAAACTTTCCAAGGCCACAGGCAAATAACGAGCTAAAGTTATGCAGGAACTTAAGTGAAAAGTCAAACAAATGATCAAGAGTCTGGAGGAAAATTGAAAGCTGGAAATATTTGAACATAAGATTTGACTTTTACAAAACAGTAACTAGTCCTGGTGGTCCAGATGCTAAAGAAACCATCTGTAATACAGGAGACCCGGGTTCGATCCTTGACTCGGGGAGATCCCCTGGAGAAGGGAAGGGCAACCCACTTCAGTATCTTGCCTGGAGAATTCCACGGACAGAGGAGCTTGGCGAGCTACAGTCCATGGGGTTGCAAAGAGTAGACACAAATGATCAACTTTCACTTTCCTATTTTAGAATATATCAGAATATATATCCCTTACATCAGAATTTTTGCTGTAAGGAAAGCTCTAATTAGAGATTTTAAAGGAATACAACTTGCTATATTTCTTTTACTAATCTCCTTGGATTATTTTTTCAGTCTTTTCCTTATGTTTACCTTTTTATTCATACAGTTTTTTCCCCCCAGCAACATGCCAGAAATATATATGTTTTGCCATGGCTTGTGGCATTTCTGGAAGGAAAATAAGCAACTTTCAAACTCTTCTCTCTGTGTCAGGACCTTAACTAGGTTCACTCAACCCTCACAAACTCTGTAACAAAGGTTCTGTTATCCAGTATCACAGATGAGGAAATTTGACTTATAGCCACAGAACTGATCTTACCCTCTACTTTGCCCAGGGATAAAGCTCAAAGGAGCTCCTTCTCTCAAAGACCCAAAATAATAGAGACTGCATAACAAAGAAAATTCTATGTGTCTGCTTTAAAGAAAAATCTTCAATGTGTTTCCCTTTTGTTTATTAATATAGCAAATGGCTCTCCTCTCGTAGCTCCGCGTTTGCTTCTCCAGGGAAGAGAAATCTGTCTTTGCTTATTGTTTTGTGATTGTAGACTGACAACTGGCTTACCACACTACCCTCTTGATTGTGCTACGCATGCATGCTAAATGTCTTCACTCCTGTTCAACTCTCTGCAAACCTATGGACTATAGCTCTCCAGGCTCCTCTGTCCATGGGATTTTCCAGGTAAATACTAAAGTGGGTTGCCATTTCCTCCTCCAGGGGAATCTTCCCGGCCCAGAGATCAAACCCATTACTCCTGTGTCTCCTGCATTGGCAGGCCGGTTCTTTACCACTAGCGCCACCTGGGAAACCGAGGAATCTTATTGCTGGATTCAAGTTCCCCCAAGGGCAGAACCAGTGATCCTTATTGAGAGAGTCCCAATTTTAAAACTGCACTTAGAACTAGAGCTTCCAGCATTTGCTGAATTTGGAATTGCATGGTTTGATGATACAAGCTACAGGTGCAGTGAGCTGACTGTGCATTTCGATTCTTCTCCTGACTCTACCAAAAGCTTGCATGCACCCAAAGTCATTCATTCTGTACCTTACCTTTTCAGACCCTGCCACAAGAGGATTTTGCTAAGGTACCTTAATTCTGAACCAGAACCAATCTGTTCTTCCTGCAGATATTTTTTGCCCTTTGCCTTCTTATTTCTCCTTTTCTTCTGAGGTTGAAATTAGGTCACTTATTTCCAGAATGGCATGGTGTTATTCTTTTCTTTTTTCCTAGCTTGGTAGCAATAAAATAATAAAAGCTGAAGTCCGAAACACAAGAGATACGGAGAAACCAGTTTCCTTTTAATATCAGAAATCGAGGCTCCCCAGAGGCTCTCACTGAGCTGATTTTCTCTCACTCTAAAATTGTCTCCGGGCACAGGCATAGAAAATAGCATTCCTTTTTGCATTTTTTAAAAATGTGGTAATGTAGATAGGTTGCTTTCAAAGGCTTCAGATGAATTAGTCTGATTTTATGTCCCTGAGGAGATATTATTACAAAGGAAAAGAGCTAAGAAGGGAATATGCACTGAGGACTTTAAGGATGTTAAGAGATTGTAGTTGGGACTTCTCTGGTGGACGAGCGGTTAAGACTCCATGCTTCCAACGCAGGGGTATGGGTTCCATCCTTGGTTGGGGAACTAAGATCCCCCATGCCGCATGGCCAAAAAAAATAGAAGCTTGTACTTGGTCACATAAATTCTGGTGGAAGCAACATGGAAGAGAAGAACACTGCACTGGGAAAAAATTTCAGGATCTGACTCTTCATAGAGTGGCTTAGTCACATTGTCCCCTGGGTCTTGGTTCCCTTCAGCTATGCAAAATGTCAATGTCACTTTGGTTTAGATTAACAAAAGAGTAACAAGAGAGAGGAGGGAAGTCCTGGTGCTGCTAAAATCTACACCTATCTTGTCTCACTCCTTCAGGTCTCACTACAAGAGGGGTCCTTTCCCCCACATAAAAATGAGTCCTCTTCCTGGGCATTGATTTCTAACATCTCTCTATCCATTGGGGTGCTGTTAACCAATTGCAGCCTTTCTCTGATAGCAGTTTCATTCTCCCTCCAACATCTTCGTCATCTCTTTCTCAGTTTGGTTGAGAAAGAATGCAATGGTTCCTTTCATAAAAGATTTAAGATGCTTGAGTCTTTCGCAAAGTAAAGGGGAAAAAATAACACACAAGCCATGATTTTCCTTTGACCTTATGACCCCTTCATGTATTGCTCTCTCACCATCTTCCCTTAAGAGCCCATCATTCCATTTTCTTTAGATGGTTTCTTCACTTTATCCAGTTTCCCACTCCCTCCTCATCTCTGTCCCTTCTTCTCCTTTCTATTTTCCCTTTTAAACATTTTTGTTTTGTCTTCTGATGGTCAATTCTGTATTTTCACTAATACTTTTTTGAAAGACATTATTTATTGGCTTTGGCCTTTGATAGTGATAATTCACTTTTTCTTTCTGTTTATCTCTAATTTTGAGTTATTATTTTATTTCCATTTCTTTCCTAAGCCATAACTTTTATATTATCTTTTTGGTTTCCCTTCATTGAGATGAAAATATGATTACTCTCTTTTCTGTTTTATCTTCTCTCCTGCTGCTTTTTGTCTTCTGTTAACTGTAACTTTACTTTTACACTGAAAAATTATATAACATTTATTTTCTGTTTACTAAATATTATTCTTTTTATTCTGTCAAAGGTTAATCCTTAAAGGCTGACCTTAACAGTGTTTAATCCATTTACTTCTTGTTTGCATTGTTTAAAGAAAAAGCAGGTGATTCTTTTTCCTCTTGTTAGTATTTTCTCCTTACTTAGTAATTCTAATTTGGGATCCATTCTATACTTCTTTTGAAGTTCCCAAGTTTAATATTCTAATTTAGAGCAGTAGCTTTCTAAGCCTGATTTTCAACAGTGACTATGATTTTTGTATACTGAAATCTTGCTCTAACTCATATCTACATCAAGCCACATTTTGTTACTGTCAATCTTGTGAATCCTGTTATAATTTGATGCATACAACTGCCTGCAATATTTTCAAAAAGTTGTACTTAGAATATATATTTGCGGGCAGTTGTTTTTACTCAGGTCATAAAACAAATGTTGTTTGAAAAGCACACATTCATGAGAGGTTAAATATTTAATATATATTTATTTTTTAAGAAAGAAAGATGCCCTTAGACTTGTCTAAGCATTTTTAAGGTTAGTAATAAATAACAGAATGTTGAAACCACCATTGATTCACTTTTTCTAGTTACCTAGAGAATTGAGATGAGTGGAAATTTTTATATAGAGAAATGAGATTGTAAAGATACATTTGAAGATAGAATGTAATAAGACAGAAACACTCCATACTCTCATTTCCCTATCATTGTTTTATTATATTCAACATCCTATAAAATAACAGTTGTTTTAATTTAATATCTTCATCATCTTCATAATCATCATTAGGGTTGCCAGTTAGTATTTCAAAATAAAAGACCACATTAGCTTATAGCAATTTCCTCTGAATCTCCTTCACTCCCAAACCCATTAACCTTACTTTTTTTTTTTAATTTTGGCTTTATTGAGCTGTAATTGATGTATTACATTGTATGATATTTAAAGTGTACACTTTTGTAATATGAATAAGTTCTGATAATCTGATGTATATCACAACAGATATACAGCAGATATACATCAGATATTATACAACATATAATATTAAACAACAGATATACATCAGTTTGTCAGAACTTATTCATATTATTTCTGAATATTTACCCATTTACCAATCTCTCTCTATTTGCCCCACTTTGAAGCTTCTGGTAACTACTTTTCAACTCTCTTTTTCTATATGTTTGACTTTTTTTTTTGTTTTTTTAGATTTCACATATAATTGACACCATGCAGTGTTTGTCTTTCTCTGTTCAACTTATTTTGCTTAGCATAATGTTCTCAAGGTCCATCAGTGTCAGGGTTTTATTTCTAATAACTGAACAGTGTTGCCAAAATATGGCACATATATACCTCACATCTTTTTTACTCATTCATCCATTGACAGACACTTAGATTGCCTCTATCTTAGCTACTGTAAATAATGCTGCATGGGGGTACAGATATTTCTTTGATACTCTGTTTTACTTTGGATTCATACCCAAAATAGAAATTTCTAGATCATGGCAGCTTTATTTTTAATTTCTTTTTAAGGCACTCCATACTATTTTTCACATTGGCTGTGCCAGTTTACATATCCCGCAACAGTGCACAATGGTTTCCTTTCTCTGCGTTCTCACCAGCACTTGTTATCACTTACTTTTTTGTGATAGCTATTCTAACAAATGTGAGGTGATATTCCACTGTAGTTTTTTTTTTTTTTTTTTTTTCCACTGTAGTTTTTATTTACATTTTCCTAATGATTAGTGACATCACTTTGCCAACAAAGCTATGGTTTATCCAAGAGCCATGTATGGATGCAAGAGTTTAAAGAAGACTGAGTGCTGAAGAATTGTGGTCCTGGAGAAGACTCGAGAATCCCATGGACTGCAAGAAGATTAAATCAGTCAACCCTAAAAGATATCAACCCTGAATACTCATTGGAAGGACTGATGCAGAAGCTGAAGCTCCAATATTTTGACCACTTGATGGGAAAAGCCAACTCATTGGAAAAAACTCTGATGCTGGGAAAGATTGAGGGCAGGAGAAGAGGGTGACAGAGGATGAGATGGTTAGATAGTATCAGCGACTCAATGTACATGAAACTGAGCAAACTTTGAGAGACTGTGGAGGACAGGGGAGCCTGGCATGCAACAGTCTATGGGGACACAAAGAGTCAGACATGCAATAGCAAAAGATTAATGAGGTTGCACACCTTTCATATACCTGTTGGCCACCTGGATGCTTTATTTGGAGAACAAAATCTATTAAATTCCTCTGTTTTTAATCAGATTGTTTACTTTGTTATTGAATTGTATGTATGCTTTATATTTTGGATATTAATCTTTTATAGACTTGCAAATGTTTTCTTCCATTCTGTAGATTGGCTTTTCATATTGTTGATGGTGTTCTTTGCCATCCAGAAGCTTTTTAGTTTGATGCAGTCTCACTTGCTTATTTTTGCTTTTGTTGTCTTTGCTAGTGGTGTCAAATTCAAAATGTTGTTGCCAAGACCAACATCAGTGAGTTTATCCTGATATTTTCTCTAGATTTTTATGATTTCATATCCTACATTAAAGACTTTAATTCATTTTAAGTTGTTTTTTGCTAATAGTGTAAGTGAGGGGCCAAGTTTCATTGCTTTGTATGTGGCTGTCCAGTTTTCCCATTATCATCTATTGAAATGACTGTCTCCTTTGTATAGTCTTGGCTCTTTTGTCATAAATTAATTGACTGTATATGTGAGGGCTTATTTCTGGGTCTGTACGATTGGAATTTTTATACTAATTTCATTAAATCTATACATAGATTTGGGTAATATGGATTTTTTAACAATAGTACTTCTTCTAATACACGAGCATGGAATATCTTTACATGTATTTGTCTCTTCAACTTAATTTATCAATATCTTACTCTTCAGTATACAGATCTTTCACTTCTTTGGCTAAATTTATTATTAAATCTTATTCCTTTATTTGCAATTTTGGTATATGTCATTGATTTTTAAATTTCTCTTTCTTTGTATAGAAATGCAACTGAGTTTGTATATTGATTTCATATCCTATAACTTTACTAAATTTATTTTTAGTTCTTATACATTTTTGTTACAGTCTATAAGTAAACTCGGGCTTCTCTGGTGGCTGAGCTGGTAAAGAATCCGCCTGCAATACAAGGAACCTGGTCCTATCCCTGGGTTGGGAAGATCCCATGAAGAAGGGAAAAATTACCCACTCCAGTATCCTGGCCTGGAGAGTTCCATAGACTGGACTATATAGTCCATGGGGTCACAAACGCCAGGGAATTTGACTTTAAGGGCCAGTGGGATTTGATTACAAAACTTTCACAGGACTGGGGAAACAGACTCTTGGAGGGCACAGACAAAGCTATGTGCACCAGAAGAGCCAGGAAAAAGGAGCAGTGTCCCCGCAAGAGACTGAGGCAGACTTGCCTTCCACTCCACACTTCTAGGAGTGGAAGCTTAGGCTGACAGCATAGCCTCAGGCCAGAAAAACAGGCAGGGAACATAGATCTGCTCATCAACAGAAAATTAGATTAAAGATTTACTGAACATGGCTCTGCCCATCAGAACAAGACCCAGTTTCCCCCACAGTCAGTCTCTCCCATCGAGAAGTTTCCACAAGCCTCTTATCCTTATTTATCAAAGGGAAGACAGAATGAAAGTCATCATCACAGAAAACTAACAAAACTGATTACATGGACTATAGCTTTGTCTAATTCAATGAAACTGTAAGCCAGGCCATTTAGGGTCACCCAAAATGGACAGGTCATGGTGGAAAGTTCTAACAATAAGTGGTCCACTGGAGAAGGGAATGGCAAACCACTTCAATATTCTTGCCTTGAGGACCCCAAGAAGAGTATGAAAAGCTAAAAAATCAGGACACTGAAAGATGAACTCCCCAGGTCGGTAGGTGCCCAATATGCTGCTGGAGAAGAGTGGAGAAGCAACTCCAGAAAGAATGAAGAGACAGAGCCAAAGCAAAAACAACACATGGTTGTGGATGTGACTGGTGATGGAAGTAAAGTTTGATGTTTCAAAGAGCAATATTGCATAGGGACCCTAGAATGTTAGGTCCATGAATCAAGGCAAATTGAAAGTGGTCAAACAGAAGATGGCAAGAATGAACATCGACATTTTAGGAATCAGCGAGCTAAAATGGACTGGAATGGGTGAATTTAATTCAGATGACCATTATATCTACAACTGTGGGCAAGAATCCCTTCAAAGAAATGGAGTAGTCATCATAGTCAACAAAAGAGTCCGAAATGCAGTACTTGGGTGCAGTCTCAAAAATGACAGAATGATCTCTGTTCGTCTCCAAGGCAAACAACTCTAAATCACAGTAATCCAAGTCTATGCCCTGAGCAGTAACGCTGAAGAAGCTAAAGTTGAATGGTTCTATGAAGACCTTCAAGACCTTCTAGAACTAAAAAAAAAAAAAAAAGATGTCCTTTTCATCATAGGGAACTGGAATGCAAAAGTAGGAAGTCAAGTGATACCTGGATAACAGGCAAGTTTGGCCTTGGAGTACAAAATGAAGCAGGGCAAAGGCTAATAGGGTTTTTCCAAGAGAATGCACTGGTAACAGCAAATACCCTCTTCCAACAACACAAGAGATGCCTCTACACATGGACATCACCAGATGATCAATACCAAAATCAGATTGATTATAATCTTTGCAGCCAAAGATGGAAAGGCTCTATACAGTCAGCAAAAAAAAAAAAAAAAAAAAAGACCAGAAGCTGAGTGTGGCTCACATCATAAATTCCTTATTGCAAAATTAATTACAGACTTAAACTGAAGAAGTAGGGAAAACCACTAGACCTAATGAAAATTAGGTATGACCTAAATGAAATTCCTTACAATTATACATTGGAAGTGACAACTAGATTCAAGGGATTCGGTATGATAGACATAATGCCTGAAGAACTATGTACAGAGGTTCATGACATTGTACAGGAGGCAGTGATCAAGACCATCCTCAAGAAAAAGATATGCAAAGAAGCAAAACTGTTGTCTAAAGAGGCATTACAAATAGCTGAGAAAAGAAGAGAAATCAAAGGCAAAGGAGAAAAGGAAAGATATACCCATTTGAATGCACAGTTCCAAAGAAAAGCAAGGAAAGATAAGAAAGCCTTCCTTGGTGACCAATGAAAAGAAATAGAGAAAATAATAGAATGGGAAAGACTAGACATCTCTTCCAGAAAATTAGAGATATCAAAAGAACTTCATGCAAAGATGGGCACAATAAAGGACAGAAATGGTATGGACCTAACAGAAGCAGAAGATATTAAGAAGAGGTGGCAAGAATACCCAGAAGAACTATGCAAAAAATGATTTTTATGTCCCAGATAACCACAATGGTGTGATCACTCACCTAGAGTCAGACACCCTAGAGTCTGAAGTCAATGGGGCTTAGGAAGCATCACTATGAACAAAGCTAGTGGAGGTGATGGAATTCCAGCTGACCTATTTCAAACCCTAAAAGATGATACTGTTAAAGTGCTGCACTCAATATGGCACCAAATTTGGAAAACTCAGCAGTGGCTACAGGACTGGAAAAGGTCAGTTTTCATTCCAATCCCAAAGAAAGGCAATGCCAAAGAATATTCAAACTACTGCCCAATTGCAATCATCTCACATGCTAGCAAAGTAATGTAAAAAATTCTCCAAGTGAGGCTTCAACATACATAAACCAAGCAATTCCAGATGTTCGTGGGGATTTAGAAAAGGCAGAGGAACCAAAGATCAAATTGCCAACTTCCATTTGATTATCGAAAAAGCAAAAGAATTCCAGGAAAATGTCTACTTCTGCTTTATTGAGTACACTAAAGCCTTTGATTGGATCACAACAAACTGGAAAATTCTGAAAGATATGGGAACACCAGACCCCCTTACCTGCCTCCTGAGAAATCTGTATGCAGGTCAAGAAGCAACAGTTAGAACTGGACATGGAACAACAGACTGGTTCCAAGTTGGGAAAGGAGTATGTCAAGGCTGTATATTGTCATCCCGTTTATTTAACTTATACGCAGAGTACATCATGCAAAATGTCACACTGGATGAAGCACAAGCTGGAACCAAGATTGCTAGGAGAAATATCAATAACCTCAGATAGGCAGATAACACCACCCTTATGGCAGAAAGTGAAGAAATATTTAAAAGTCTCTTGATGAAAGTGAAAGAAGAGAGTGAAAAAAGCTGACTTAAAGCTCAACATTCAGAAAACTAAGATCATGGCATCTGGGCCCATCACTTCATGGCAAATAGATGGGGAAACAATGGAAACAGTGGCAGACTTTACTTTTTTGGTCTCCAAAATCACTGCAGATGATGACTGCCGTCAGGAAATTAAAAGATGCTTGCTCCTTGGTAGAAAAACTTTGACCAGTCTAGATAGCATATTAAAAAGCAGAGACATTACTTTGCCAACAAAGGTCTGTCTAGTCAAAGCTATAGTTTTTTCCAGTAGTCATGTATGGATGTGAGAGTTGGACTATAATGTAAGTTGAGCACCAAAGAATTGATGCTTTTGAACTGTGGTGTTGGAGAAGACTCTTGAGAGTCCTTTGGAATGCAAAGAGATCCAACCAGTCCCTCCTAAAGGAAACCAGTCCTGAATATTCATTGGAAGGACTGATGCTGAAGCTGAAATTACAATACTTTGGCCACCTAATGCGAAGAACTGACTCATTGGAAAAGACTGATGTTGGAAAAGATTGAAGTCGGGAGGAGAAGGGGACGACAGAGGATGAGATGGTTGGATGGCATCACTAACTCGATAGGCATGAGTTTGAGCAAGCTCTGGGAGTTGGTGATGGACAGGGAAGCCTGGCATGCTGCAGTCCACGGTGTCACAAAGAGCTGGACACGACTGAACGACTGAACTGAACTGGAAGACCGGATGACAGAGAATCAGCTGGTTGGATGGCATCACCAACTTGATGGACATGAGTTTGAGCAAGCTCCGGGAGTTGGTGATGGACAGGGAAGCCTAGCGTTCTGCAGTCCATGAGGTCGAAGAGTCGGACACGACTGAGTGACTGAACTGAACTGAACTGAAAGGAGGATTAAAAAAGGAAAGGGAGATAGGGGAGGTCAAGCAAACAAGCTAATACTTTCCTTTGAAAGTAGAATATACCACTTATAGCTTCAATAATGTCAATTTTAGAATCCTTCAGAGCCCAGATATAAGCGAGAGGGTCAGAAAAAACAAGATTTGTCTCAAAAAAGAAGAAACGAGCTTGCTGCCCTACATTTCAATCCATTTGATCCTAGCATATTACCAGCTCAGAGAACATTTTTTTTTAATGTCATTTACTCACAGCAGAGGCAAGTAATCTCACCTCCTGAAGGTGTTACCTTGTTAAGAAGCATAACGTCTTCCTAATAAAATCCAGGTGATTTATAGCAAGTACACAGAGGAAGCAGATCTGGGGCAAAAAAATTGACAGTTATGCAAGTATCAGATGCCAGCTGCTGCATTTTGGTTCCCTCTGGAAGGGGATTTGCCCTCTTGCTGGGAACCATCTGCATAGGAGTGGGAAGACACATTTCCAGGAAGCTTCTCCATATCTGTGTGCTAAAATTATCTAAACAGACTCTTTTACGACCCTCTTTCATGTGATTAATAATAAGACTAGGATTAATAATACATTCTGAATACCAATTCATTATAAACTAACTCAAGTAATAATTGAAAATATTAATGAGAATTGAACATTTGGAGTGATGTGTTCATTTAAGTTTGAGTATCCCTTCCTTTAAGCCTTCCTCTCTGATCATGCCCATCCTCTCTGATCATACTCATAGTGTCTACCATAGGACCCTGAGCTTAACCTTTATAACAACCAACACACTGTTTTCTAATTATTGCTTTCCTTTTTTCTGTTTACCAAGATTAGAGATTACATCTCATTTGAATATATATCCCCGATATGTGGTTTAGTTCCTGGCATATAATAAGCACTTAACAAATTTTAATGAATGAATGAATTCTTAAAACACTTGCACACACAATTTCCCATCTGATTGGTGTAATTATCCTGCTGAGCTGAAAGAATAGAAAATTTTATTAGCACCCCCTTTACAGATGGGAGGGAGCAAAATTAACTTGTAGCATAATTTATTAGTACAAAGGTTATACAGAAAATCAATGGAAGAGGGACTGTTCTAAGTTCTACAACTTCAAGCTGCCATCTTGCACAGATAAATAATGATGAGTGACAAAAATAATGCCTAAGTCACCTTTGGACCCTAAATGAAAAGTCAGAGACCTGGATATTATCAGTTTTGTAGCTTTGAGCAAATTGCTTAGGCTGTGTACCCTGACATTACCAACCTAAAAAATGTACGTACATAAATGTAAAGGTGTGCTACAAGATGGAAACCTTAAATAAACTAATATTTTTATCATTTATAATTCATAAAGAATTATATGGCCAAAAGTGACCATTTATTCATACATTTGGAGGGTCTATTTATTTATTTTGATTAATTTTATTGGAGTATAGTTGATTTGTAATGTTATGTATAATATACAATGAAATGGTGTGTAAAGTATAATTGCAAATAGTTGATTTGTAATGTTGTGTTAGTTTCACTTTACAGCAAAGTGAATCAGTTATACATATACATTGTTGTTCAGTCGCCCAGTCCTGTCTGACTCTTTGTGACCCCATTAACTGCTACAGGCCAGGCCTCTCTGTCCCTCACCATCTCCCTAAGTTTGCCCAAGTCCATGTCCATTGCCAGAGAAGGCAATGGCAACCCACTCCAGTACTCTTGCCTGGAGAATCCCGTGGACAGAGGAGCCTGGTGGGCTGCAGTCCATGGGGTCGCTAGGTGTTGGACACAACTGAGCGACTTCATTTTCAGTTTTCACTTTCATGCATTGGAGAAGGAAATGGCAACCCACTCCAGTATTCTTGCCTGGAGAATCCCAGGGATGGGGGAGCCTGGTGGGCTGCCGTCTATAGGGTCACACAGAGTCGGACACGACTGAAGCGACTTAGCAGCAGCAGCAGCAGCATATCCATTACATCGGTTATACCATCCAAACATCTCATTCTCTGATGCCTCTACCTTTTCTGCCCTCAATCTTTCCCAGCATCAGGGGCTTTTCCATTGAGTCATCTGTGCACATCAGATGATAATAATACTGGAGCTTCAATTTCAGCATCAGTTTTTCCAGTGAGTATTCAGGGTTGATTCCCCTTAAGATTGACTGGTTTGATCTCCTTACTATCCAATTATATATTATACATATAGATTATATCCCCATATAGGTCATTATAGAGTATTGAGTAGAGTCCCCTCTGCATACAGTAGCTCTGTATGCCTGTGTGCTAAGTCGCTTCAGTCGTGTCCAACTCCGTGTGACCCTGTGAACTGTAGCCTGCTAGGCTCTTCTGTCCATGGGATTCTCCAGGCAAGAATACTGGAGTGGGTTGCTATGCCCTTCTCCAGGGGATCTTCCCAACCCAGGGACTGAACCTGCGTCTCTTACATCTCCTGCATTGGCAGGCAGATTCTTTACCACTAGCGCCACCTGGGAAGCTCTATACTAGTTATCTGTTTTACATGTAGCGGTGTATATATGTCAATCCCAATCTCCCAATTTATTCCTCTCCCCACTTACGCCTTGTATAACTACAAGAATTTTCCACATCTGTGACTCTATTTCTGTTTTGTAAATAGGTTTCTTTTCTACCATTTGTTAGATTCCACATATAAGCAATATCATATGATACTTGTCTTTCTGTGTCTGACTTCACTCAGAAGGACAATCTCGAGGTCCATCCATGTTGCTCCAAGTGGTGTTATTTTCTCCCTTTTATGTGCTATGCTTAGTTGTTCAGTCGTGTCTGACTCTTTGTGACCCTATGGATTGTAGCCCACCAGGCTTCTCTGTCCATGGGGATTCTCCAGGCAAGAATACTGGAGTGGGTTGCCATGCCCTCCTCCAGGGGGATCTTCCCAACCCGGGGATTGAACCCAGGTCTTCTGCATTGCAGACTGATTGATTCTTTACTGTATGAGCCACCAGGAAGCCCTCTTCTTGTTATGGCTGAGTGCTATTCCATTATAGATAGATAGATAGATATCTTGCATTATCTTATTAAAAAAACAAAAACTTTTTTCATTTTGTTTTAGGGTATAGCCAACTAACAATGTTGTGACAGTTTCAGGTCAACAGTGAAAGGACTCAGCCATACATGTAAATAGTGCTGCAATTAATCTTGGAGTGGATTTATCCTTTTGAATTAAGGTTTTCTCTGTATATATACCCAGGAGTTGGATTGTTGAATCATATGATATCTCCACTTTTAGTTTTTGTGTGGTTTTTTTTTTTAAGAAACCTCCATCCTGTCCTCCACAGTGACTATCCCAGTTTACATTCCTACCAACAGTGTAGGAGGGTTTCCTTTTCAGGGGGGAGTCTAACTAGAGACTATCTGATCTCACTGTCTTTACTCCTAACACCTACTCCCTTGCATTTCATTCTCCATGCTATAACCAAATGAACTTTCTAAAGGGCGAAGATATTGTTTCCCAGCTTAAAAACTCACAGCATCTTAAACCATTTGCTTTGCAACATGATCATTTATGTTGAAACCCCTGATCACTAAATCAGCTTCATCAAGATGCAGTCTCCCACAGATGTATAGAACAGACCTTTGGACTCTGTGGGAGAAGGCGAGGGTGGGATGATCTGAGAGAATAGCATTGAAACATGTATATTATCAAGTGTGAAACAGATCGCCAGCCCAGGTTGGATGCATGAGACAAGTGCTCAGGGCTGGTGCGCTGGGAAGACCCAGAGGGATGGGATGGGGAGGGAGGTGGGAGGGGGGATCAGGATGGGGAACATATGTAAATCCATGGCTGATTCATGCCAATGTATGACAAAAACCACTACAATATTGTAAAGTAATTAGCCTCCAACTAATAAAAATAAATGGAAAAAAAAAAAGATGCAGTCTCCCCTACCTGCTGGGCATTCTTATCTCACGATCTTCTATCTACATGCACGTGTGTTCTCAGTCATGTCCAACTTTTTTCAGCCCCATGGTCTGTAGCCCACCAAACTCCTCTGTCCATGGAATTTTCCAGGCAAGAACACTAGAGGGGGTTGCCACTTCTTACCCCAGGGGATATTCCTGACCCAGAGATGGAACCTGCATCTCCTGAGTCTCCTGCATTGGCAGGTGGATTCTTTTACCATTGAGTCACCTGGGAAGCCCCCAAAATGACCAGCCATGAAGGCTGTGAATACCGTGAAAGTACTAGCTGCTCAGTCATGTCTGACTCTTTGCAACTCCATGATCTGTCCATGGAATTCTCCAGGCAAGAGTTTTGGAGTGGGTTGTCATTCCCTTCTCCAGGGGGATCTTCCCAACCCAGGAAATGAACCCAGGTTTTCTGCAATGCAGGCAGATTCTTATCTGTCTGAGCTAACAGGTCTTCTAAACTTCCTTAAAAATATATATATTCCTCAAAAGTGGATAAGGGATGGTAGATAGATAGATGCTGTATGTGTGTGTGTGTGTGTGTGTGTGTGTGTGTGTAAAAATATATACATATACAAATGTATACACACATACACACACATAGTATGTGAGCAAATTAATGTGGAGGCCTTCTGCAAAATAAAAAGACCTACATCACAAGATACTATTATAGGAATTTAAAACAGTGCCCAAATTGGCTATTTACTTTCTCATTTATGGAGCATTTATTGAAATCTATATCTATGTAATTATATCTGGAATTATCCCTTACTTGAGAAAGCCTTCCAACTTCCTCAAGTACTTTAAAGCAGTATGTTGTAGGCTTCCTGAGGACCTTAGACCCTTACATCTCTCCATTCATAAAGCTTTTTTTTTTTTCTGTCTCTTTCCACCGTAAACTGTAGATTCTGTGAGCCCAGAAAACCTATTTACTTTATTCATCACTGTGCCCTCAGGATTTAGGAGAGTTAATATCATATAGTAAATGCTCAACAAATATGTTGGATGGACAAATGATAAAGAGACATGTGAATGCAACATGCTAGACTTGGCTTGAGTGAAAGCAATAGAAAATTGAAATACACTGTAAAAAATGCTGTGAAAAGATATCTAGAGATTTGTCTTTTAAGCATCCTCTTTCTTTGACTTCCTTTGGAGAATCATCTCATCCCAAAGCTTTCACTTTTGGCACCACTGGTTCAGGCAGGCCGACCCTGAGGTCTTATCCTCGTGATGTGCATGTGGTCAAAACAAAGATGTCTATTCATAGCAGCACTTTGACTGGGACTAATAGGAATGGGATCCCCTCTTCCCTCTACTGTTGGTTGCTAAAATGTAAGTCTACATCTTCAGGGACCCCTCTTTGGACCACATGGGCAGAGCCCACTTAAAAATGACATCATTTTCTGTAAGAGAAGAGCTGAGCTAGCAAAAGGGAGACCCAATTCCAAAGACATTTTGGGAACATTTCTATCAAGCCATGCCTGAATTTAGTGAGTCTTTTCAAACTGTTTTCGTAATGAATAGTCCACTTTAACTTAAAGTTTAGCTTACCGTAGTTTGAATTCAGTTTCTGTAAGCTGCTGTAGAAAATACTGGAACTCTTGTGCACAGGCAAGTAGAAGAGGCAGTGAGAAGGAGGAGGCTTTAAATAAGACAGCATGGAGAAGATTATACTGGAAGCTAAATCCAAACTAGTGTTGCTAATAACTGCAGAAAATCAACTTGAACTTGGTACTAATTGCATTTTTAGGCACCCGTGTTCTTGATAGAGGACAATGAGTCATACAGAAATGTATAGATTTATCACCTAGAACCAAAACTTGGCCAAGACCCATATATGTCCTTAACCCACAGTCTCCCTTCCCTAATCCCCAATAATCTGGATATTACAGGGAAGCATAACTTCCAAAGCTGTGCACCTACCAAAATAGTGGAAAAAGCACTAGATCTTGAACCCATACTAGTTGCATCAGCTAAAAATAGTATTAAAATACCGTGAGACTAGTTCTTAATTTCTTTCAGTTTCACAGATTTTCCTCTTTCTTATCTGTAAAACTTTAACAGCAATTTGTATGTCAAAAGAATGGGGTGACATACAGTGAATGTCCAGCATAGAGCCTGGCACATAAGAATCAGTTTTAGTTTAGCTGGCCGAAATGTTCTCCTGAGAGAATCCTGGCCCATGAATTCTTGTGGGAAAAGATGTTACATCACTTCTCTAATTTAACTGTAAAGTTTAACACAATTTGGACACTCCATAAATGTCTGTGGTGGAAGAAAAAGTTCTCAAGAAAACAGCATAAGCTCACTGGACCCACCTCATTACCCAACGTTCTTTCTGTCCACTGTAGCCATTCATGATTCTATGTTCATTACTCCATGGAAATATGGAAATATCTCTTGTCCAAATCCAATAGATAACATTTTATCTCTTACCTCACTTAACCTCTATGCAGCAATTAGCTTCTATGTGCCATTTGGGCCATTTTTCCTTTCTTAAAACTATCCCTTCTGAATTTTAAGAAGTCCTTTTCATTTTCTTCTCCTTAGTGAACACCTACCTGTCTCTGCTGTGTGGCATAGTCTTTCTGTACCTGATTATTAAAGGTTGGTGTTTACTATGGATGACAAATATAGCAAACTAGAAAATACTAATTAAAAAATTAAAAGTAAGGACTTTTTAATAAAAAAAAAAAAGTTGGTGTTTAAGTGACTGCCAGGGGCTGATAGAGGAAAATGGAGAGCTAGTGTTTCATGTGTACATAACTTCAGTTTTGGAAATAATATTTTGCAGATGGATAACGGTGATGGTCACACAGCACTGTGACATTCTTAATGCCACAGAGTGATATGCTTAAAAATGGTGAAGGTGGTAGATGCTGTGTTATGTTCTATTTTTTATTTTATTACAGTAAAAAAATGTTTGTGTTGATCCAAATTCTGTCCTTGCCTCCTTTGTTTTTACCGCTCAGTATTTTCATTTGGAGAAGACTCATGAGAGTCCCTTGGCTTGCAAGGAGATCAAACCAGTCAATCCTAAAGGAAATCAACCCTGAATATTCATTGGAAGGACTGATGCTGAAGCTCCAATAATTTGGCCACCTGATGCTTTAAGAGCTGACTCTTTGGAAAAGATCCTGATACTGGGAAAGACTGAAGGCGGGAAAAGATGGGATAAAGAGATGGGGTCCATCTCTTTCTTGGTAAAGCAACTGAAACAAGTAAGATTTTAAAAGGCAATGTTGTTCCTTCTTCTTGTCTTGTATGCCTTGTATTATGCCTGAGAACTCATAGATGTTCAATAAATGGGTTCATTTTTACTCAATATTTTACCTTAAATGTCTCTTAACTTCCAGTATCTTCTATTTCAGTTCTCTTACCACTTCCACTAAAATGATATAACCAAACTGAAAACTGTATTGCACTGCATCATTTCTTAAAGAATTTAAGAATTATCATCACTTATACTGTAATCCTTTGGCCACCTGATGCGAAGAGCTGACTCATTGGAAAAGACCCTGATGCTGGGAAAGATTGAAGGCGCGAGGAGAAGGGAACGACAGGGGATGAGATGGTTGGACAGCATCACCAACTCAGTGGACATGGGTTTGGGTGGACTCCGGGAGTTGGTGATGGACAGGGAGGCCTGGCGTGCTGCGGTTCATGGGGTCGCGAAGAGTCAGACACAACTGAGCGACTGAACTGACTGATACTGTAATCCACAGTTATTCAGCATGTTACTGAATGTGCTTCATGGTCTGTGTTGTGTTCCTGTATGCTCAACATCAAACTCTTCAGGGTTCCCTGCTGGTTCTGGGCTGCTTCCCTCCAAGGCCTCTGTGCTTTCACTCTGCCTGGGATGTTCTTCTCAAAGCGATCTTCATCCCCAGATCAGGTCACTCGTACTCTGTGAACACCTCCTTACTTGACCACTGAGCCCTATACGCTCCTCTGATTCAGTTTATAAGTTTCCCTTCAGGATTTCCTCCATGTCTTCTGCACACTCTGTATTAGCACCTGTTGCTTTCACTTACAGATGCTGCACTCCACAAAAGAGATAATATTTTAATCATTGCTTCTTAATCCTGAAATCTAACCAGTGATGTAATAAATGACTGATTAATATAGTGTTTAATGAGTTAATTGAAAGGAGTTGTAGCTCAAGATAACTTTCTAAAAGTTTGCAAAGAAATAGTCTCTTTTATAGATAGAAGTTAAATTCCAGTACGTCATGGGATGTAAATATGGCTAGATTTATTAAACATTTTTCACAAATTGATCTAGAACTAAAAGGAGATGGAAGAACATAGTTTTCAAACTAGTGAGAAATCCTACCGAGTTACGCTTTATATTATACTTTCTCTTCCTTTGAGGGCTGTGGGACTGGAAACCAGTTTGAGAATGTGTGAACCCTCACCACCCATCTTAGTTTTGTTTGGGGGCTTTTGGGATCAGAGAAAATCAGAAGCAGAAAAAAAGGTCCCATCTTAAATTCTGTTGTATAAGGTTATAAACATGTGCTGAACATAACAAACAGAACTTTGAACGCCAGACCAGGGAAATTGGAAGACATTAAAAATTCTCCAAACTAATTTTTCAGTGATACGTGCTCCTGCTTTTATATATATTTCTTTGTCTCTGCTTACAGGTTGTGTTAATGCTCACAAATTTTAAT
Organism: Cervus elaphus; assembly: GCF_910594005.1. Taxonomy (NCBI): domain Eukaryota; kingdom Metazoa; phylum Chordata; class Mammalia; order Artiodactyla; family Cervidae; genus Cervus; species Cervus elaphus. Next base: position 9,342,960 of record NC_057820.1, on the reverse strand, counting down.
GGCCCAGGCACTTCAGAGCACAGCGAAAATTTGGTTTTCATTACATGCCTCAGATAATAAATCAGTTCCTATTGATTTGAAACATGACTGAGGTCTTCTAAAAAGGCTTAAATTTCTTTTCTAGGTTTTTAGATTGGGCCAATTTCACTCAATTTTGAATTTCATTACAAACTGCCTTCTGCATTCAATGGAAAGCCGATTTCCCTCACAAACCCACCAAAAGCATCTCTCCAAATTGCAGCTGAACTTTTCTTAATGGGATGTCAGCAGTCTCCATGATAAATATTGATCTTGTATTCAGTCATTCTAAAACAAAACATTTCCCATTTTCATGTGTTTCACCCCATGGAGGCAAATCCTCCAAAGAAGAGGCTAGTGTTCACCTCTCATCAAATAACTAGTACTACCGATTTCTACTGAATCAAGAGGATCTGAATTGGTATTCAAATGCCTTCTCTCCAAATCAACTGTTAGAGCTTGAAGTTTAATAGTCAAAGGCTTATTGAGAATTTGTGGTGTCAGCAAGAAAATTACAAGTACGCTCACATATAATATATACCTGGGGAAGGGATTTCTTCTCATTGATGGAAAACTGATCTTTTGGCCTAAGACTACAGATGTAAATACCTAACAGATATACACGTTTTAAACAGTAGAAAAAATGCAAAGCATTAATTTTCTTTTGATTAACATGCCAGAAGTCATTCTGTCTCTTGCGAGTCTTTCTAAATTCATTTATCAATTCAGGACATATTAATCTTCCCCCAAAAAAATCTCAGTTTTATCCTGTTACATCTGAGCTTCTCAAATTTAAGTGTTTCTCCATGGTTTAAATATCCAAAGTCTAAGGACCTAAATCCTTTGCATCCGGGTTCCAGCTTATTCTTGCTGACTCGTTTCCCTCAATTCCTGCAAGAATGAACTCTTATCTTAAATAACTTGGCCCAATAAAGATATAGAATTTTCTAGCTCTTCCCTGCCTGTATCTCAAGGGCACCAAGTTCTCTCAAATTGTCTCATAATTGATAAATTTCAGATCACAAAGCCTTACACAAGGATTAGGGAGTAGGTTTATTTGGAAGGCACCCCTGAATACTGTGGTGAGAGAGTGGGGAGACTGACAAGGAGAGAAGGTATATTACGAAGCAGCTTTTTATGGTAGGCTATGGGGCTCAAAGCTCTTGGGGAATTTTGAAGTTGCTAAAATGAACTTCAACATTACCTTTCTGAAGGCTGGAAGGAGAGGTGTTCTATTACTAACTTTCATTTCCCAGTAGTGGGAAATTCACTTAGAGACATTTATTCACCCTCTCTTCTATGTTGCACCCGGTACATGAGCTAAGTAGCCCTCTGTAGCTTTGGAGAAATCATTGCAGTAGAAAAGCAGAGTCTCACTAGGTGTACTGGGGATGAGATGCTGTCAGAGTATGTGGAACTGTCTGCTAGAATGTCACTGTAGTCAGAGGTGGCCTAAGGGATATAATATGAACACAAACACCATTGGACCATCTTCCACTGGCATTAGAGAGTAAGTCCCAGAAGAACTCATATTTGCTTTCTGCTTGTTCCCGACTTCAGATGGACTTCCTGGATTGTATAGCTTCTCAGCAGTTCATGAGTTCTATTAACAGCCTCATGAATGGCTTCTCAGAAGATAATATGGCCCCAGGACCTTCAGGAATTGTGTGGTTCAATGGTTAGCAGTGGGGCTTCCCAGGTGGCTCAGTGGTAAAGAATCCACCTGCCAATGCAGGAGGCATGGATTCCATCTCTGGGTTGGGAAGATCCCCTGGAGAAGGAAATGACTACCCACTCTAATATTCTTGCCTGGAAAATTTCACGGACAGAGGAGCATGGTGGGCTACAGCCCATGGGTTGCAAAGAGTCAGACATGACTTAGCACACACACACACTATGGTTACAGTCCTTCTTCCAATGGACTGAGGGATACAGACATTACCTTCCTCCCTAAGAACTGCCCTTCAACTAAATACTCTGCTCAGTTCAGTTCAGTTCAGTTGCTCAGTTGTGTCCGACTCTTTGCGACCCCATGAACCTCAGCATGCCAGGTCTCCCTGTCCATCACCAACTCCCAGAGTATACCCAAACTCATGTCCATTGAGTCGGTGATGCCATCCAACCATCTCATCCTCTGTCATCCTGTTCTCCTCCTGCCCTCAATCTTTCCCAGCATCAGGGTCTTTTCCAGTGAGTCAGCTCTTCCCATCAGGTGGCCAAAGTACTGGAGTTTCAGCTTCAATATCAGTCCTTCCAATGAACACCCAGGACTGATCTCCTTTAGGATGGACTGGTTGGATCTCCTTGCAGTCCGAGGGACTCTCAAGAGTCTTCTCCAACACCACAGTTCAAAAGCATCAATTCTTTGGTGCTCAGCTTTCTTTATAGTTCAACTCTCACATCCATACATGACTACTGGAAAAACCATAGCCTTGACTAGATGGACCTTTGTTGGCAAAGTAATGTCTCTGCTTTTAATATGCTATCTAGGTTGGTCATAACTTTCCTTCCAAGGAGTAAGCGTCTTTTAATTTCATGGCTGCAATCACCAACTGCAGTGATTTTGGAGCCCCAAAAGTAAAGTCAGCCACTGTTTCCACTGTAAGCCATGAAGTGATCAGTAACCACCAAAGAGCCCTTTTGCTTTCACAAATGCCCTTCTTTCTACATAGTTCACCTTCCTATGTCCCCTTTATAATCACAATCACCATTCCCAATTAAACATCTATTTTGGTTTTCAGAAAACAGCTTTGTGCTTCAAAGTTCCACTTGATGCTGCATCATCTATGAAATGTTCTATGATTTCTCCAATACAAAGTGATCCCTCTTCTCTATTAATTCCTATGACAATAACAGAAAGGGTAATCATTTCCCTATGAGAGGAAATATCAACAGATATACCTTTGTGCTTTCATATTCAAAGCAATGGAGAATTTACCTCTCTGAAGCATTCCAGAGATTCTGGGAGAGAGTGACTCACATTTTCTCCAGGTATCCCTGTTTAGCAGTTTCTGCTTCTTCTGAATTCATTAAATTTGTGGGTCATCATGTAGATGGTATCTCTATCCAAGTTCATGTCAAAACAAACCTGATATGTAGCGCTCTTCTTTTGAGGCCAGTAACAAAAATAACAATAACACACTTACCCATCTATATGAACCTTCTATTTGAAAAAAAAAAAAAAAAACCTGAAAAAAAAACCAACAAACAAACAAACTTCCAATATATCATTGGAATACAAAAATTACCTTGGCCAAAAAAGGATTCAATTTTCTTCCATGTTAATGAGTATTGTGTAATCATTTCTCCCTCTGTTATTACATGGCTCTCTTTTTTCAATTTTAAATCCCTGTTCATTTTATATACCAAATTTTCAACCCTCTAAAATCAACCCCAATGTGACTATCAAAGTATTTATCTAATAAGATATTCAGCTTCTCTCAAAGAAACCTGTGTGTATACTAAGTCACTTCAGTTGTGTCCAACTCTTTTCAACCCTATGGACTCCAGCCCACCAGGCTCCTATGTCCATGGGATTCTCCAGGCAAGAATACTGGAGTGGGTAGTCATTCCCTTCTCCAGGGAATCTTTCCTACCCAGGGACTGAACCCAGGTCTCTTACATCTCCTTCATTGGTAGGCAGGTTCTTTACCACTAGCACCATCTGGGAAGCCCTGAGATCTCTACAGGCAAGGACAAAGTACAGGAGCAGTAAAAGACCTACAGAGATGTGAGCTATACTATATAAAATGAAATGCAAAGTAATAACTAGTGACAATCATTTCACAAAACACACACACACAAAAAAAAAACCCTCTCAAATGCTGTTGACAAAAACTTGCCATTATATTTAATTTTGATAAATTGAATATTATTCTTTTCTTTCTTTTTCTGAAAATGAGTAGCATTGGCCTTGATCCAGGGCCATGACCTATCCAGTGAAGAAGAGTATGTGATGAGAACTCCACTGGGCACTTAGAGAACTGTAAGACTCGGGGAGAGTGATTGCATCCAAGAAGAGAGATGTGATTTGCCAAATGGAATGAGAAACACATTTTAAGCTAAACGACAGATATATTATCCTTGCATGAGCATCAGCATGAAAGAAAGAAAAGCAAGGTGGTAAGACTCAGTCAGTTGAAGCTTCAGGTCAGACACTTGTGAGTTTGTGGTGCAGCTCTTCTACTTGCTGATGAAATGCTTCAGTAAATTTCTGTTTCCTTATCTGTATGATAAAGATGATAAAATCTGCCTTAGAGAGCTGTTGTGAAGATGGCTTCATAACTGCTGCTTGTTTAACCACATACAGTCCTTGTAACAGTACTGATATAGGCATTAGTACTGACCATGGAGAAAAAAATAGGCACAGAGATATCCCTCAGTGTCAAGCAGTTATTATATGTTATAGCTGAAATTTGATGCCAACATTCTGATCCTAGAGTCTGTTGTTGTTGTTGAGTTGCTAAGTTGTGTCCAACTCTTTCCAACCCTACGGACTGTAGCACGTCAGGCTCCCCTGTCCTTCATCTATCCCCCAGAGTTTGCTCAAATTCATATCCATTGTGTCAGTGATGCTAGCCAACCATATAATTCTCTGTCACTTTCTTCTTCTTTTGCCTTCAATCTCTCCCAGCATCGGGGTCTTTTCCAATGAGTCGACTTTGCATCAGGTGGGCAAATTATTGGAGCTTCAGCTTCATCATCTATCTTTCCTAAGTGTTGATTTCCTTTAGGATTGACTGGTTTGATCTCCCTGATGTCCAAGGGACACCCAAGAGTCTTCTCCAGCACCACAATTTGAAAGTATCAATTCTTCAGTACTCAGTCTTCTTTACGGTTCAACTCTCACATCTATACGTGACTACTGGAGAAATCATACCTTTGACTATATGGAACTTTGTCAACAAAGTGATATCTTTGCTCTTTAATCTACTGTTTAGGTTTGTTGTAACTTTCCTAGAGGCTACCACCCTTAAACTAGGTTGTTACAGTTGTTTTACTGGTTCCTAAATAACACATTATCTTATTAAAGATTTCCTTTTTTGAGACAATGTACAAGGAGATCTTATATCAGAACTTAAAATATAATACATGTCATTTCTTCTTCTTATTTCTTTTTTTTTTTTTTTTGACACTTACAATGTATTTATTTGACAGATGTATACACTGTGTAATAATGATCAGAATCAAGGAACTTACACTTCCATTATCACACAATTTCCATTTTTTGTGTGTGGTGAGAACACTTAAGTGATATTCTCTCAGCAATTCAGGTATGTAGTAACACTCTGATTAAAGAGTTAGCATGCTATACGATCAGATCCCCAGAACCTTCACTTTACATTATCATTCTCCCCATTTTTTTTCCCTCTCTACTGATTTTGTTCCTCTCCACTCTTCCTGTTCCTGCCCTCCTTTTGCCACCGGCACAGCGTGCTACCTGCTCTGCAACTTGTTTCCCCTCTCACGACTCTTTTCCCGACAACCTTCCTAATTATGCTAACCCTCTAGGTAGTTTTGCCTCCTTCGTTCACCATCCCTGACCCCCATCTGCCCTCCGGGTCACACTGCTTCCATCTCTTTGCGGCTCCCTTTGTCCCTATTCTCTCTCTCTCTCTTTTTTTTTTTTTTATCAATCCTATTAATTTTTTATTTTCTTTTAAATTTTTTTCCATTTATTTTTTATTAGTTGGAGGCTAATTACTTTACAATATTGTGGTGGCTTTTGCCATACATTGACATGAATCAGCCATGGATTTACATGTGTTCCCCATCTTGAACCACCCCCCCACCTCCCTCCCCACCCCATCCCTCTGGGTCTTCCCAGTGCACCAGCCCTGAGCACTTGTCTCATGCATCCAACCTGGGCTGGTGATCTGTTTCACACTTGATAATATGCATGCTTTGATGCTGTTGTCTCAGATCATCCCACCCTCGCCTTCTCCGATAGAGTCCAAAAGTCTGTTCTGTACATCTGTGTCTCTCTTTCTGTTTTGCATATAGGGTTATCATTACCATCTTTCTAAATTCCATATATATGTGTTAGTATACTGTATTGGTGTTTATCTTTCTGGCTTACTTCATTCTGTATAATGGGCTCCAGTTTTATCCATCTCATTAGAACTGATTCAAATGTATTCTTTTTAATGGCCAAGTAATATTCCATTGTGTATATGTACCACAGCTTCCTTATCCATTCGTCTGCTGATGGGCATCTAGGTTGCTTCCATGTCATGGCTATTATAAACAGTGCTGCGATGAACATTGTGGTGCACATGTCTCTTTCAGATCTGGTTTCCTTGGTGTGTATGCCCAGGAGTGGGATTGCTGGGTCATATGTCTTCTTACTATTTCATTGTTATTAAATTTATAATTATCAAATTCTAATTACAATTATTAGACTGGCTGTTAAGCAACCTTAATTCTGATCTTAGCTCTGCCACTAAAGAGATGTGTGGTTCTGGGCAAGTTGCTTACTTCTCTGGCACTCATTTATCTCACCAGTAAAATAAAGCACTTCCTGTGATATTGTCTGAGTATACTTTCTCCCCCCAAATCTTATGATTCTTAGGGAAATTTAAGGGCTATTTATTAAAAATCTTAGAAGCTCCACTAAACATGCTTTTAAAGCCTTAAATTATGTTTCCTGAGTACTTGGTATTACTAAGTACTTGATATTTTGGTATTATTAAGTATCTTAGATAGGATGCTAGATTGGAGTGGAATTAATAGAACTAACTTTTTTTTTTTTTGCATTATGTAAGAATAATAAGAAACTGAGCAGAAAAAGAAAAGCAAGTAGAAAATCCCATTTTCATTGTCCAGAAAGAGGCTCAGAGCCACAGGGATGGAGAAATTTCACTGCCTGTCCAGAATAATCTTGGATGCCCCTTGAAATAAATTGATCCAGGATCCTAACATATGTAATTTCAATTTCAGTAATGGTAGGTCTGCAGCATTAGTTGCAGTTGCCAAGAAAGTGTTGACATTTATTACAGGCTCAGACATGGAGAAAAATGATTCTTCACATGAATACATTTGCCTAAAGCAATGATAGTCTCAGAGGAAAATCATAAACAGAAGGAAAATGCTACTTAACTGCCCTCAAATTTTGAAAAACCTAGAAAGGCTGAAGAACAAATAATTAGCATTCAGGAAATTCTCTATTTCCTTAACTCATTGTCACAGGTTCTGCTGGTGCTCTGCCCATATCCTCTTGGCACTTCCCATTTTGCGTGTTCCAGTGGCCTCTTGCTCAGGTACCTGTGATTTTCTTCCTGGGGGCTTTCTCTGGTTGAACTTGGGGCAGGCCAGAGGTGCCAGGTGGTTGATGCTCTCTGAACAGTCCTCAGGTAATGCCTCCTGGCACCTAGTGGATGAATATTTCAACTTCCTCATCCCTCAAGTAGAAGGGACTTTGAGGTTGGTTATTCACAGTCTCCAGAAGTCCTGAGCAAGACTGAGCCCAAATGCCCTTGTCATAGCATATGCTCACTGATGTACCTTGAGTTGGCTTCTGCAGTGGCTTTGAGAGTGCACCTGCCAGGTCTCTGACTGCAGAGAAATAATTGGCTGTGAGCCCCAGCTGCTTTGTTTTCAAACCCAGAACCACATTTGCACCGAGACCATGCTTCCCATGGACTGCTCTCAGCCGATGACTGAGACATACAAGGATATTACGGCAGATTCAATACTACTCTGATAGTGTACTGGTGTGCGCACGCTCAGCTGCGCCTCACTCTTTGCAACCCTCTGGACTGTAGCCCACCAGACTCCTCTATCCATGGGATTCTCCAGGGGAGAACACTGGAGTGGGTTGCCATTTCCTTCTCCAGGGGATCTCCTGGACTCAGGGATCGAACCGGAGTCTCCTGCACCTCCTGCCTTGGCAGACAGATTCTTAACCGTTCTTGGGAAGGGTTCAAGAATGTCCTGGAGACCTTATTGAACTCCCCCAGTCTAAGAAGCTTCCATCCAAACTTCCTTCCCTCTCTCTTTCACAAAGAATCAGATCTCTATGGAAATCTGCTTTCCCAGATTCTCCTGGTTCTTCACCATTTTCTTTCATACAGATTTCCCTTCTCTTCCACAAAAAAATCATTATACTCCTAATCCTGTCTTGGTGTCTGCTTCTCAGAAGACCTGGAATAATACAGCTATCTCTCCTTTTCTGCCTTATTTCCCTGCTCCTTACCAGTGTTTCCTGGGATCACCCAATACAATACTTGCACACAAAATGTCATTTCATACTCTTGCTACTGGGGAAACTCAACTTAAGAAGATGATCCTTCCTCCTTTAATTTATAACACCTTGTAGCTTCTACATTCTGTCCACTACACACACACACACACACACACACACACACATTGGAGTACTTCAATATAAAATTATTTGAGATGATGTCCTACCACAGGTTTAACAGAGAATTGCAAGCTGAATTCTTAGATTTTCTATGATTATGTTCAGTTTTCTTATTTTGTCGTTATTAATTGTCCCATTGATGCTTAATAGTGTGTAAGTTAGACTCCAGTTGTGCATGTGTTCCTTTAATTTTCTTCTTGTAATTTATTTCTAGTTTAATACCACTTTGTTTGGAAAAGATGCTTGATATGATTTCCATCTTCTTAATTTTATTGAGACTTGTTTTGTGGTTTACCTTGGAGATCTGTTCTTGCTTAGCATGTGATCTATCTTTGAGAATGTTCCATGTGCACTTGAAAAGAATATGTATTGAACACTGTTGAATATTCCATATATATGTATTAAGGGCGTTTGGTCTATATCAATGAAGGCAATGAAATTGTTTTCTTATTGACCTTCTGTCTGAGTGATGTATCCATTTACATAAGTGGGTTGTTAAGGTCCCTAGTATTATCATATTATGTTAAGGTCCCTAGTATTATCATATTATCACCAATATCTCCTTTTATATTTATTATTTGTTTTATATATTTAGGTTCTCTTATGTTGAGTACATATATATTTAAAATTGTTAAATCTTATTATTGTGTTGATTCTTTTATTATAATGTAATTCTTGCCTTTGTTTCTTATTATCATCTTTGTTTAAAAGATCACTTTGTCTAACAAAAATATTGCTAATCCAGCTTTCCTCTAGTTTCCATTTGCGTGGAAATCTTTTCCATTTCTTTACTTTCAGACTGTGTGTGTCTTTAGATTTGAAGTGAGTTTCTTATAGGCAGTAAATATATATATATATATATTTAAACTCCACTGAATGACTCTATGCATTTTGATTGTATAATTTAGTCCATTTACACTTAAAGTAATTATCAACAGGGCTATCCCTATTGCATTTTTTCTGGGTTTTTTTTTTTTTAACGTGTGTTCTTGTTATTTGTGTAATTCTCTGTTCTCTTCTTTCTCTCTTGTTTTCTTCTCTGGTGAACTGATGATATTATTTACTGTTATGTTTGTACTCTTTTCACTCTGTTTTCATGTGTCTGTTTTAGATTTTTAGTTTGTGGCTTTCATGAGGCTCATATACAATAGCTTTTGTATGTAGTAGTCTAAGTTGATTGTCACAAATTCAAGTATATTATAAAAGCATTACATTTTCACACCCCTTTACACATTTTCAAACAACATACTTTACATCTTTTTTTAAATTATCACTTAGCTAATTTTTTAGATATAGATTCATTTTACTACTTTTGTCTTTAGATTTCATAGTCTATACATGTTTGTTTCACTACCTTTACTCTAGTTTTTCCTTTACCAGTAAGATTTTTGCTTTCCTAATTTTATTACTTCTAGCAATAGCTTTTTATTTTCTTCTTAAGGAAGTCTCTTTAACATTCCTTTTAAGGCTTGTTTAGTGGTGGTGAACTTCTTTAGCTTATACTTACCTGGGAAACTCTTTTTATAAAAATAATGTTGTCTATGTATTTTCAGCTGTGCTGGGGCCCCCTTGCTGTTTGCAGGCTTTCTCTAGCTGTGGTGAGTGGGAGCTACACTAGTTATGGTGCTCAAGCTTCTCGTTACTGTGGCTTCTCTTGTTGCAGAGCATGGGCTTCAGGGCATGTTGGCGCCAGTAGCTGTGGCATGTGGGCTCAGTGGTCAGGGCTTCCAGGCTCCAGAGCACAGGCTCAGTAATCATGGCACGCAGGTTCAGTTGCTGCACTGAATGTGGGATCTTTCCAGATCAGAGATCAAAACCGTGTCTCCTGAATTGGCGGGTAGATTTTTTACCACTGCGCCACCAGGGAAGACCCTGGGGAACTCTTTATCTCTACTTAAATTCTGAATGATGACTTTGCCATGTAGAGTATTCTGGTTATATAGATACTCTTTTTTTTTTTTTTTTTTCCTTTCAGTGCTTTGAGTTTATTGTGCCAATACCTTTTGGCTTGTGAAGTTGCTGCTGAAAAATCAGCTGATAGTCTTATTCACTTGTACGTAAACAATTATTTGACTCCCCCCACCGCCAACACGTACACACTTCTGGCTGATTTTAAGATTCTCTCTTTATCTTTAAATTTTAACATTTCTATTATAAAGTGTCTTGGCATAGGTCCATTTGAATTTGTCTTATTTGGAACATTCTGTACATCCTAGACTTGGATGTATGTTTCCTTTGTCAGGTTAGGGAGGTTTTCAGTCATTGTTTCTTGAAATTGGTGTTCTTTCCCCTTCTCCCTATTGCTTCTCCTTCTGGAATTCCCATAAAGTAAATATTGATATTCTTGATGTTGTCCCAGAGGTCTCTTAAACTATCCTTCTTTTTGTATTTTTTATTAGTTTTGCTATTTTAATGGGGACACTTCTACCACCTTGTCTTCCAGATCAGTGACTCATTCTTCTACATCTTCTAATCTGCTGTTGATCCTTGTCATGTATCTTCCATTTCATTTATTGTATTCTTAGTTCTAAGTAATTTTTTTATATAATTTTCATCTCTTTCTTGAAGTTTTCACTGCATTCATATAATCTTTAAGTTCTGTGAGCAACTTTATGAGTATTACTTTGAACTCTTTGCCTGCCAAACTGCTTACCTCCATTTTGCTTAGTTCTTTTTCTGAAGTTTTGTGTTATTCTTTCACTTGGAAGTTATGCCTTTGCCTCCTCATTTTGCCTAACTCTCTTTGTTTGTTTCTATGTGTTGGCATCTCAGCTGTGCTTCACAGACTAGAAAAAGTGGCCTCATGGGGAGGGCCACTTGTGAGGTCCCGTGGCACAAGCCCTCCTCGTCCCTAGAGTTAGGTGTTCCAGGGATGCCCCCTCTGTGGGCTGCATGTGCCCTCCTGGGCTGTGGTTGGGAAATAATTGGAGGCATGCAGGTGGACTGGGTAGGCCCTGGCCCAGCTGGCTGCATGGCTAAACCTTGACCACTACAGACACATTGGTGGGAAATGAAAGTTCCCACCCTATAAGCCTGGCTACAACTGCTAGGTAAAGACTATCATTTTTTTTTTAATGGTACTCACCAGAAATTTCATCTTCAGAGAAAATTCTACCAGATCCCTGCCATGCCCTAAGATTAGTCAATGGATCTCAATCTTGTATGACCCAGGAACTCTTCTTGCTGCTGACTTTGCCTTGGAACTTAGAGAGGATGTGTTTGTGTATGAACCCTCAGAGTCTCAAGTTTCCCAGAGCCCTCTGATACTACCACACACAAGTCTTGCTGGTTTACAGAGTCTGATGTTATTGGGTTCTTCTTCCCAGTGAAGGTCCCTGAACTGGGTGACCTGATATGGGGCTTGGATCCCTCATTTCTCTGCAAAGATTGCTACAATTTTAATATTCCTCCAGTTTTCTGGAATGTCATACAGGGTGTAAGTTATAAATAGATTACATCTCTGCTCCTCCTACCCATGTCCATGTGGGATTTTCTAAATACTCTTAGTTTAAGATCTGCTAAACTTCAGGTTGTTCTCAAAGATAGTTGTTCTTTATGTAGTTATAGTTTTGGTGTGCCCCGAGAGAAGGTAGAGCTTCTCTGATAGCTCCACTGGTAAAGAATCCGCCTGCAATGCAGGAGATGCCAGTTTGATACCTGGGTTGGGAAGAGTCTCAGAAGAAGGGATAGGCTACCCATTCCAGTATTCTTGGACTTCCTTTGTGGTTCAGCTGGTAAAAAAATCTGCCTGCAAAGAGGGATACCTGGGTTTGATTCCTGGGTTAGGAAGATCCCCTGGAGAAGGGAAAGGCTACCCACTCCAGTATTCTGACCTGGTGAAGCCCATGGGGTCGCAAAGAGTCAGACATGACTGAGCCACTTTCACTCACTCACAGAGACGATGAGTTCAGGATCTTCCTACTCTGTCATCTTGATCTGGACACACAAGCCCTGGGATTCTGCTTTCTGAGAAGTTTGACTAACACTAGGTGGTCAAACTCATGGAAGGGAAAGAAAAGGTGGAAACTAGAAAAATCTGAATAAAAGAATTTGATGTGGTCAAAACCATTCCCGAAGTTTAATAAATAGTATGATAAAAAGTTTTGCTTTATTTGAACCTAGTTTGATATCCAAGATACCTAATAGCATGGTCAGGTACAAATATATAAAAATAGGAAGTTCTTGGTGGAAAGGATCCATAATTTCAGGAGGTAGTGATAAGGTGGTATATAAGTGATAAGAATGTGAGGGCAGGATGAGAAGGGGGTGACAGAAGATGAGATGGTTGGATGGCATCACCAACTCAATGGACATGAGTTTGAGCAAACTCCAGGAGAGAGTGAATAACAGGGAAGCCTGTTATGCTGCAGTTCATGGGATTGCAAAGAGTTGGACACGACTTAGCGACTAAACAATAACAACAAGAGTAATAAGGAGCTTCTCAGAGGTCAGCCTATTTTAAACTAAATGTCTATTTAGGCATGCAAACCATAGCATTGTCAGAAAGGAAACTGGATGGTGTTAGAGGCTGTGTGTAACCTCATGCCCTTCCATGCAGGCAAAGCTGTTATGGTAAAAACATGACAGGACTGTCAAACATGCTTGAATTCACCTAAATAAATGCAGAAACACACGTCATAATTGTGTGCACTCTGTAAAATCACAAAATGGCAGACAGAGATAATCAGGATAGAAAATAAAAGCAAAAGACAAGTACAAACAGCATGGCTTAGCTCAAATCTTGATGCAATTTTATTGTCATTTCATAGAGATGTTTTTGCAGTTATATTTGAGCAGTATGATCCTTCCTTCCTATACACACACACACACACACACACACACACATATATATATAAACACACATATAAGCATATATATTATATATATAGGAGTTCCCTGGTGGCTCAGTGGTTAAAAACCCACCTGCTATATGGGTTTGATCTCTGAGTTGGGAAAATACCCTGGAAAAGGAAATGGCAACCCACTCCAGTATTCTTGCCTAGGAAATCCTATGGACAGAGATGCCTGATGGGCTCCAGTCCCTAGGGTTACAAAAGAATCAGATATGACTTAACAACTAAAACAACAACTATAAAAACAACAATGGTAGTGCTGGTGGTTTAGCTGCTAGGTTGTGTTCAACTGATACATGTGTGTGTATATATACATATATCTCACTGAGAATATCAGTTCAGTTCAGTTGTTCAGTCGTGTCTGACTCTTTGTAACCCCATGGACTGCAGCACGCCAGACTTCCCTGTCCATCACCAACTAAGAATATAGAGATTCAGTTTGTTGGAAGGTTAAGATAATTCCATACTATGAAAGATGCCAGGGTCTCAGTCACGTGCCCCATGCTTTAAGACAGTGCCACTGGGAAATCAAACTACTAAGCAGGACCTAAATCCGAAGCCCATGTTTATAGATCGGGCATGCAACTGGAGAGACTATAATTCAAGGAGTGAAGCATTTATATGAGGCAAATCAGATAACTAACTCACGGCAACACAGAGAGTTATAGACCTTATGAACTAACTGGGAAAAACAACGCTGAGATATAGACTGCTGTGTCCCAAACTTCTCATGAAGTAGGCGATGCCGGGAAGGGCAGGAAAGTCACAGTATCTGCTTAACAAGCCTGGAAAAGTCACGACTTGAGGACTCTCAACCAGGTCGAGTTGCAGCCGTATAGCCGATAGCGTACAGCAACAGTTAGAGAGAGACATTTCCCATCCTCTGTATCCACTGAGCAAGCATTCCTTAAACGCTTAGGGCAGGATGATTCTGCCACCCAGAAGACATTTGCCAATGTCTGAAAATGTTTTTGATTGCCACAACTAGAAAAGTTGCCACTGGCGTCTTCTCTTGAGAACCAGGACCCTGATAAACATTGTACAGCATGCTACAGCCCTTATGATGAAATGGATCTGACCTCCATGTGAATATCACTGAGACTGAGAAATCCTGGACTAGGGAAATGTTGACAAGTTTCTTAGAAATTCTCAGTGAACAAGAGAAAACGGACTTACTTAACATCAGATGGGGGTTGGGAGTTACACATCTTCCTGACCTGCTATGTGTCAGGTCCAGCACACAACGTCTCTTCAACTTCACATGGAACTCCGCTCAATGTTATGGGGCAGCCTGGATGGATGGCAGGGGAGTTTGCAGGGAAATAGATACATACATATGTATGGCTGAGTCCCTTTGCTAGTCACCTGAAACTACCACAACACTGCTAATTGGCTACACTCTAATACAAAATAAAGAGTTAAAAAAAGGAAGTAGATATTATGACATCACTTTATAGAAAGGAAATAGAGTTTAAGAAAGAGGAACAACTACTCAATAAATAACTCATTTTAGCTGAAACTTCAATCCAAATCTTTTACTTACAAACCACGAAGCTGAAATGTTACTGGAGAAAAATGTGCAAGTTATTTTTTTTTCTAATTTAAAAATGGAAATCATTTTTATCAATCACTTACAATTTTTAACGAGGCAAGAAAATGTCACTGTGTTCATGTTTGGATTATATGTCAATAATTTTAGCCTGACTTTACTAACTTTTAATAAATGTAGACATTGTACTATTAGAATGCCTATTTAAACACTAAAATTCATTTAGCACTGAAATATCAGGAATAACTTTATCAGGGAGATAAAATTGAAGGTTACTTTTATAACTATATAACTTTTTTTTTTCTCCAAAATCACCGTAGATGGTGATTGCAACCATGAAATTAAAAGACACTTACTCCTTGGAAGGAAAATTATGACCAACCTAGACAGCATATTAAAAAGCAGAGGCATTACTTTGTCAACAAAGGTCTGTCTAGTCAAGGCTGTGGTTTTTCCAGTGGTCATGTATGGACGTGCAAGTTGGACTATAAAGAAAGCTGAGCGCCGAAGAATTGATGCTTTTGAACTATGGTGTTGAAGAAGACTCTTGAGTGTCCCTTGGACTGCAAGGAGATACAACCAGTCCATCCTAAAGGAAATCAGTCATGGCTGTTCATTGGAAGGACTGATATTGAAGCTGAAACTCCAATATTTTGGCCACCTGATGTGAAGAGCTGACTCATTTGAAAAGACCCTGATGTTGGGAAAGAGTGAAGGCAGGAGAAAGGGATGATAGAGGATGAGATGGTTGGATGGCATCACAGACTCACTGGACATGAGTTTGAGTAAACTCTGAGAGTTGGTGATGGACAGGGAGGCCTGGTGTGCTGCAGTCCATGGGGTTGCAAAGAGTCGGACACGACTGAGCAACTGAACTGAACTGAACTGAATATTTTTTTACTGACTTTTGAAAGTTTTACAATAAACTTATATTAAAAACTACAAAATTGGAAAACAGATTTTGTTTACTGTTGTTCAGTCATTAAGTTGTGTCTGACTCTTTGTGACCCAGTGAACTGCAGCACACCAGGCTTCCCTGTCCTTCACTATCTCTAGGAGTTTGCTCAAACTCATGTCTATTGAGTCAGTAATGCCATCCATCCATCTCGTCCTCTGTCGCCCCCTTCTCCTCTTGCTGTCAATCTTTCCCAGCATCAGGGTCTTTTCCAATGAGTCAGTTCTTTGCATCAGGTGGCCAAAGTATTGGGACTTCAGCTTCAGCACCAGTTCTTCCAAAAAATAGATTTTAATGTGGCATATATGATTATTTAAGAAATAGAGTACAGAGGTTCATTTATTTTGGAATTACATGGATTTGTTAATAATGAAATATAAAATTCCCTTTCATTGAATATTTCTTTTGCATTATAGAAAATGGGGGAAAAAGAAAGAAGAACACAAGGTTTTTGCTTCTAAGGAGCTTGCAAAATATGTTTTGTCCAAATAATGCAAGTGTTTGGAATGCTTTCTCCTCTCAGTTTTCCCACAAATATCCCGGCCACCATTAATGGGCGTAATATTCTCGACCCTTCCACTCATAGCACCTTCCTGGTATTTCTGATTCTAACTGCATTATTATGAGTTTCCTTCCCAAAATTATGAGCCTCAATGGCCACGTTTTTATGCTTATTCAACTATATATTCTGTTATCACCTAATGCAGTGTCTTGCACACACTATAAAGTCAATAAATGCTTGCTAAGTTGAAATAATTTCAGCCCTGGGGCCAAATGCTCATAGATTTCCATAATCTCAGAGAAGGCACAGGTGTGGAGGTGTTGCAGAAGAGTGCACGTGCTTAGCAGGAGTGTTTATATCCAGGGTCAGTGGCCTCTATTTTTAATTTACCTGACTTTTCTACAGTATCGACTTTTTTCTTAAATAATTCCTTATTTACATCCGAAGATCAAAAGTCTTTCAAGCTGAATCCTTGCCTACACACATATTTATGAGCTGTGCCCACAAAATGCTCAGGAACGTTAAAAATTCCTGACATGAAAAATGTGTTGCACCACAAAGTTTGTTTAGATGGACCAAGTAAATAAATAGGCAGCTCATTTGTGGAGCGGTCCTAGACAGAAGGTTAGACTGCTGTGGCCCAAGGTTTTAACACAACAGGTGTTTATAAAATTCATTGGAACGGCGAGTGAAGCCTGCCATCTACAGGCCAAATTGTGTATCACCACATGGGTGCTGGTAGATTTGAGTCCAAGAGCCAGTAACAAGTCTTAGGGAATGCCCACTGATACGATCTCCAAGAGACCAGCTCTAAGTCGAAATATTTAGAGCCAATGTTCTGTTCCTGTCTTTCAATGTCAGTGTGTAAGCCAAAAACGTAAAACTGTCTAAAAGGCAATGCTCCCTTCCACCTGGTTTCCTACAAAATCATTAACTTACAGAAGTGAAGATAAACTTTCTGTCTCCCACTTTTATCACCACGCTCTGTTATTTTTGAACTGCAATCACCTTTGTATTTTTCTGTTTTCCCAAGAGTTGGTTAACTTCTACAGCACAGGGGACCCCTAAAATTCATCTTTGTGTGATCTCTTGCCTAGCCCAACATCTGACATGTGGCAGATACTCTATGAAGATGCAAAGCCATGTAACATAGAGATTAAAGGCAGTAAAGATTAAGGGAACAAATTAATAAATGAATGAGAAGATGAATCAACAAAGTAATGATTTCTTCCTTCTCATTTCAAATCATATAGAAATTTATGAATAAAATTTGTACTAGAGATACGTGTATTAACACATGCAGATTTATGAATAGGTATGAATATATGTAGGGCTTCCCTGGTGGCTCAGACGGTAAAGAATCTGCCTGTAATACAAGGGACCTGGGTTCGATTCCTAGGTCAGGAAGATCCCCTGGAGAAGGAAATGGCAACCCACTCCAGTATTCTTTCCTGGAGAATCCCATGGTCAGAGGAGCCTGGTGGGCTTCACAGAGTCACAAAGAGTTGGACACAACTGAAGTGACTTAGCATTCATGCATGCTTGTGGAGGAAAAAAAGTGAAAGTTACTCAGTCATGTCCAACACTTTGTGACCCCATGAACTGTAGCCCACCAGGCTCCTCTGGCCATGGAATTCTCCAGGCAAGAGTACTGGAGTGGGTTGCCATTCCCTTCTCCAGGGGATCTTCCCGATCCAGGGATGGAATCTCAGTCTTATGCATTGCAAGCAGATTGTTCACCATCTGAGCCACCAGGGAAGTCCAGATATATGTATATATATTGTATATACACATACATACCTCCATATATATAGTCAGCTGTTTTTCCACTTCTATAGTAAATCAAAGTTTTTAACACTTTTTATTAAAATCCTGAAACCCATATACTAAGTTCTTTCAAATTCCGATTTAGGGTCTTGGCTATGTCATTTTAACAGACAGAATATTCTGAAAGATTCATTTTATTTATAAAACAAACACGGCACCCAGACCACAGTTACTGCTTCTCATTTATTTTGTCCTTTCTATGATTGACCAGATAGCTCCAGTCAGATGAAATGAGAGTCAAGGGGAAAAAAAATGTTTAGATTGCTATGGAGGTAGAATTAAAAAAAAAAAAAGATGGAGAAGCAAAAATATTGTTTCTTTTAAGAGAACTGGGTTCTCTTCTTACTTCCTTATCAACACAACTTTGAAGAAACTTTTTTGCACTTTTATCCGTCAGTTATCTTTTTTAAAAAGGGGCCACATGGATGGATGTAGAAATTGTCATACTGATTGAACTAAATCAGACAGAGAAGCACAAATATCATATGATATTGCTTACATGTGGGTTCTTGAAAAATGGTACAAATGAACCAATTTACAAAACAGAAATAGAGTCCCAGATATAGTAAAAAATCTTATGGTTACTAGGGGGGAAGAGAAGAGGGAGGTTGGAATTAACATAAACACATGACTATATATAAAAGAGATGGCTTTTCTAGAGGCTCAGATGGTAAGGAATCTGCCTGCAATGTGGGAGACCCAGGTTTGACCCATGCGTCGGGAAGATCCCCTGGAGGAGGAAATGGCAGCCCACTCCAGTACTCTTGCCTGAAGAATCCCATGGACAGAGGAGCCTGGTGGGCTACAGTCTGTGGGATTGCAAAGAGTCGAACACAACTGAGTGGCTAACACTTTCGTTTCCTGTATATAAAATAGATAACTAATAAGACTTACTGTGCAACACACAGAACTCTACCCAATGCTCTGTAGTGACCTATACAGGAAAATAATCTAAAAAGAGTGGTTATATGTATGTGTAAAACTAATTCACTTTGCTGTACATCTGAAACTAACACAACATTGTAAGTTAGTTATACTTCAATAAAAATGGTTTAAAACAAAATATTAAAAGAAGAGTTCAATATTCATTGTTCACTGCTGTGTATCAGGTGCTGCATTTGGTAATTGCATGAACTGTCTCATTTAATCTGCCCAAGAGCCCCAAATCTGAGAGACATCTACTGATATGCCCATTTAATGAACCAGGAACCTGGATCTCAAGGAAATTATTTCTGCAGGGTTACACTGCTGGAAGAATGCTGGACCCAACTCACAGTGACTTGTAGGAGCCCACTCTGTGTTCAAGGCGTCACACTGGTAGCAGGAAGTCAGCTGTAATGGAGTTGTTTCAGTTCAGTTCAGTCCCTCAGGCGTGTCCGACTCTTTGTGACCCCATGGACTGCAGCACGCCAGGCCTCCCTGTCCATCATCAACTCCCGGAGTTTACTCACACTCATGTCCATCGAGTCACTGATGCCATCCAACCATCTCATCCTCTGTCGTCCCCTTCTCCTCCTGCCCTTAATCTTTCCCAGCATCAGGGTCTTTTCAAATGAGTCAGTTCTTCGCATCAGGTGGCCAAAGTATTGGAGCTTCAGCTTCAGCATCAGTCCTTCCAATGAACACCCAGGACTGATCTCCTTTCAGATGGACTGGTTGGATCTCCATGCAGTCCAAGGGACTCTCAAAAGTCTTCTCCAACACCACAGTTCAAAAGCATCAATTCTTCGGCGCTCAGCTTTCTTTATAGTCCAACTCTCACATCCATACATGACTACAGGAAAAACTATAGCTTTGACTAGATGGGCCTTTGTTTATTACATGTAAATCAGCCATTGCTGTGAAGCAACTCTGACCCCTGTCCCCAGAGCCAGTTGTTAAATGTGTACCAGCATAGCAGTTTAAGAAGAAATAAAAGTTTAAGAATACTCAACTCCAAATTGTATGTTCTTTCAAACACCCCAGAGTACCCAAGAGTTAAGGAATTGTCTATTTAAGACTCATATAGTATTTTATACTCCATAAATGAATATTTTATACCAGCTGTCCCCAACCTTTGTGGTACCAAGGAGCAGTTTTGCGGAAGACAACTTTTCCACTGATGGAGTAGAGGGGGTAGTTTCAGGGTGATTCAAGGACATTATGTTGATCGTGTACTTTATTTCTATTATTGTTTCATCAGCTCCTCTTCAGACCATCAGGCATTAGATTCTGGAAGTTGGGGACCCTGTTTTACACAATAAAATGAACCCGATTTCCATTTCACTTTTCTTCCCCCCATTTCCACCCCTTCTCCCTAGTCATCACTACCATACACTGAGCTCCTGCTATATGCTCGGCACTGGACATCAACTGCAATATTTTTTAACACTGAGGAAAATAAGGTATGGATCAGTCAAAGGATTTAGACAAAAACGTAAACTAACTAAGGATAGAGCCCTGACTCCAGATTAAATGTTTCATGCTTTTTATCTGCTATGAGAGTCTTACAGCCACTTTCAACACCTAGCTCACGTTCCTTCTTCTGGGAGGTCCCAGAGACCCACCATTCTCCTTTTATTCACCTCGTCAACAAATAGCTGAGCACAGAGTGCGTGCCACGTAATTCCAGGTGCTAAGGTGCACCAGTGGAGTCAGGAGGCAGTTTCCTTCTTGTGGGGACAGACGGTGAAAGCAGCGGAGCAGCAGAATAGTCACACGGTCCAGGAGGAGTGGGTTTGAATTCTGTGTCCTCCTCCTTCTAGCTGCGTGACCTTGGACAAGGGACTTAATCTCCCTGTGCCTCAGTTTCCTCTCACATGTTAAAGGAGAATAATAATATGATCTGTGCCTTAAGTTGTTGTGAGGATTAAATGTTTTAATGTTGAGTCAGGTAAGTGCTCAACACATGTTAGCTGCAACTTTTAAAGTATCTAATTACAACCTGCAGCTTGAGCTCGGCAGGAAAAGCAATAGACTAGGATTGGGGTGAGGGTGGATTGTTTTAGACAATGTGATCAATAAAGTTCTCTCTGACGAACTGATAGGAGGATGAGAAGGTATCCATTTTAGCATTAGATGGAGAAAGAACATTTCCAGCATATGGAACTGAACAGCTAATCTCTTCTGAGGAAGTATTTTGTGCTCAAGGAAATGCTAGAGGTTGGTATTCTTGGAGCACAGGCAGAATGCAAGGAGCTGAATATTAAGTGACAGGTGGGGACCAAACTATACATGACCCTTAGGGTCTTACGGACTTTGCATTTTATTCTAAGAGCAAAGGAAAATCTGAAGCTCTTTGTAGCTTTTCTGTCCCAGGTCTTATGTTGATGTAGAAATCAGTCCTCTCGACATCTCCCCACTTCTCTGGAGCCCATGGTTAAAGATACCATGGTCTATCTAGTTTTAGAGTGTTTCCATCATTTCTTCTGTGAAAACTTCAAGAGACGATGAGCAGTCATTTGGAAAATGACAGTATTTCCAAAGTTCTTTATGTCCCATATCTTCGTCATTAGTTTCTAAATCCCTTGGCTTAAACAGAGCATTTGTATTTGAAGTCCACTGATGATTCCTCCAAACGTATGCATGAGTGTACTTTTTTGAGAGAACGGGCTTCCATAGCTTTCATCAAATCTCAGCAGGTTTTTGACTCAAGGATGGTTAAGGACTGTTGGCTTAAACTGTCTAAAAGTCTACACAAGTTCTGTTTTTATGCCTTCTCATTTTCCAGAAGGCACCCTTATGATTCAGAGGAAAACAATTAGGTGTTCTTCGACATCTAGTGAGAAACTTAACTTTGGGAGATTTCCAGTCTTAATGAGGAATCTCTCTGGTGACTCAGTGGGTAAATAATCTGCCTGCAATGCCGGAGACCACCTGCAATGCAGGAGACCTGGGTTTGATCCCTGAGCTGGGAAGATCCCTTGGAGAAGGAAATGACAACCCATTCCAGTATTCTTGCCTGGGAAATTCCATGGACAGAAGAGCCTAGCAGGTTACAGTTCATGGGGTCACGAGAGTCGGACTTGACTGAGCAACTAAACCACACAAACCTTACAGTTTTGTAGTAACCTACTAATTGTCTCTCTGGGACAGTACTATTATTAAGATTAGTGTCCTTGTTTTACTAGTGGGGAAACAGCCTTATATTTGGACTGACTGGGAAAGACCTTATTTTTGATCCTGTCCTTATTCCTTTTACCTGGATATCCTAAGAACAGCTCAGTGCCACCACAACTGGTATCCTAGATGGTCTCTCTTCTCTGTTCTAGTCTAACTAGTCATCAAGTCAAGAAATACCTGGAGTAACAGGAAACTTTGGCCTTGGAGTACAAAATGAAGCAGGGCAAAGGTTAATAGAGTTTTGCCAAGAGAATGCACTGGTCATAGCAAACACCCTCTTCCAACAACACAAGACAAGACTCTACACATGAACACCAGCAGATGGCCAGCACTGAAATCAGGTTGATTACTTTCTTTGCAGCCAAAGATGGAGAAGCTCTGTACAGTCAGCAAAAACAAGACTGGGAGCTGACTGTGCCTCAGATAATGAACTCCTTATTGCCAAATACAGACGTAAATAGAAGAAAGTGAGGAAAACCACTAGACCATTCAGGCATGACCTACATCAAATCCCTTATGATTATACAGTGGAAGTGAAAAATAGATTCAAGTGATTAGATCTGATAGACAGAGTGCCTGAAGAACTATGGATGGAGGTTTGTGACATTGTACAGGAGACAGGGAGCAAGACCATCCCCAACAAAAAGAAGTACAAAAAGGTAAAAATGGTTGTCTGAGGAGGCTTCACAAAAGGCTGTGAATAGAAGAGAAGTGAAAGGCAAAGGAGAAAAGGAAAGATATTCCCATTTGAATGCAGAGTTCCAAAGAATAGCAAGAAGAGATAAGAAAGCCTTCCTCAGCGATCAATGCAAAGAAATAGGGGAAAACAATAGAATGGGAAAAACTAGAGATCTCTTCAAGAAAATTAGAGATACCAAGGAACATTTCATGTAAAGATGAACACAATAAAGGACAGAAATAGTATGGATCTAACAGAAGCAGAAGATATTAAGAAGAGGTGGCAAGAATACACAGAAGAACTGTACAAAAAGATCTTCATGACCCAGATGATCACAATAGTGTGATCACTCACCTAGAGCCAGACATCCTGGAATGTGAAGTCAGGTGGGCCTTAGGAAGCATCACTACAAACAAAACTAGTGAAGGTGATGGTATTCCAGTAGAGCTATTTCAAATCCTAAAAGATGATGCTTTTAAAGTGCTGCATTCAATATGCCAGCAAATTTGGAAAACTCAGCAGTGGCCACAAGGTTGGAAAAGGTCAGTTTTCATTCCAATCCCAAAGAAAGACAATGCCAAAGAATGCTCAAGCTACCACACAATTGCACTCATCTCATACACTAAAAAAGTAATGCTCAAAATTCTCCAAGCCAGGCTTCAACAGTGCATGAACTATGAACTTTCAGATGTACAAGTTGGATTTAGAAAAGGCAGAGGAACCAGAGATCAAAGTGCCAACATCCTCTGGATCATCGAAAAAGCAAGAAAGTTCCAGAAAAAAAACTACTTATGCTTTATTGATTATGCCAAAGACTTTGACTGTGTGGATCACAACAAACTGCGGAAAATTCTTCAAGAGATGGGAATACCAGACCACCTGACCTGCTTCCTGGGAAATCTGTATGAAGGTCAGGAAGCAACAGTTAGAACTGGACATGAAACAACACTGGCCTCAAATAGGGAAAGGAGTATGTCAAGGCTGTATATTGTCACCCTACTCACTTCATTTATTGCAGAATGCATCATGAGAAATGCTGGGTTGGATGAAGCACAAGCTGGAATCAAAATTGCTGGGATAAATATCAATAACCTCAGATAAGCAGATGACACCACCCTTATGGCCAAAAGTGAAAAAGAACTAAAGAGTCTCTTGATGAAAGTGAAAGAGGAGAGCGAAAAAGTTGGCTTAAAATTTGACATTCGGAAAACTAAGATCATGGCATCTGGTCCCATCACTTCATGGCAAATAGATGGGGAAACAATGGAAACAGTGACAGGCTCCATTTTGGGGGTCTCCAAAATCCCTGCAGATGGTGACTGCAACCATGAAATCAAAAGACACTTACTCCTTGGAAGAAAAGTTATGGCCAACCTAAACAACATATTAAAAAACAGAGACATTACATTGCCAACAAAAGTCCGTCTAGTCAAAGTATGGTTTTTCCAGTAGTCATATATGGATGTGAGAGTTGGACTATAAAGAAAGCTGAGCGCCGAAGAACTGATGCTTTTGAACTGTGGTGTTGGAGAAGACTCTTGAGAGTCCCTTGGACTGCAAGGAGATCCAACCAGTCCATCCTAAAGGAGACCAGTCCTGGGTGTTCACTGGAAGGACTGATGCTGAAGCTGAAACTCCAATACTTTGGCCACCTGATGCGAAGAGCTGACTGATATGAAAAGACCCTGATGCTGGAAAAGATTGAAGGCAGGAGGAGAAGGGGATGGCAGAGGATGAGATGGTTGGATGGCATCACCAACTCAATGGACATGAGTTTGAATAAACTCCAGGAGCTGGTGATGGACAGGGAGGCTGACGTGCTGCAGTCCGTGGGGTCACAAAGAATCGGACACTACTGAACGACTGAACTGAACTGAACTGAACTAGTCATCATACTGAAAAAGAGAAATGAGTTAGATAAAGACTCTACTTCAGGGGGCTTATAATATAGAAACTGATACAACCTAGAAAATGTCAGAGCCACTTATGTCTTAGTTTCCTTTTCTGCTGTGCTTACATTTCCTCTGTAGCAATGAATTCTTAGCTTTCCAAAGTGGGTGAAGGGAATGGAATCCTAGGGAAGAGTAAAAGCTCAAACATTACTCTTCTTCATCAAGGTCAAAGTACCCACGTGGTCTGAGTCCTCATGTGGTCCATTGGTGAACCCCATTGCTCATCCATGGCCACACCCTCACCTCCCAGACCCAGTCAGGTTCAAAATTCCAGCCACAAAGAGGAGGTCATGACAAACAAGAGACACTAGAGAATCAATAGTTGGCAGGAGTAGAACACAACCCACTAATAGCATGTGGGTAACATTTTCTTTTACTCTAGAATCAACCATAAGATGAACATATCCTAACCTTTGTTATTCTAATTGGTACTAGGCAGACAGCATTCCCCATTTATAAAGATTGCCAATAGGCGATGTAAGTCCTTAGCGAGTGCCTATGTATAGCTGCTTCCCCATAAATGGGCTTCCCTTATGGTTCAGCTGGTGGAGAATCCACCAACAATGAGGGAGACCTGGGTTCAATCCCTGGGTTGGGAAGATCCCTTGGAGAAGGAAAAGGCTACTCACTCCAGTATTCTGGCCTGGAGATTTCCATGCACTGTATAGTCCATAGGGTCATAAAGAGTCAAAACAACCAAAAAAAAAAAAAGAGTCAAAACACAACTGACGGACTTTCACTTTCACTTCCCCATAAACAACAGTCATTATTTTTCTCAAAAAGAAAAAAAGAAAGTCACATTTTAAAACTTAAGCATCCAGAAAAATGAAACAAGATATTGCAGTGATCTTAGGTATTTCCCAAGCAAGTTATTAAGAACTTGCAAAAGCTTCTCCCAATTATCCCACACCCCATATCTCCTGCCTGCTCTTAGCTTTACAAACATCCCACTCCTTACACTCTTCCCTGTGTCTTCCTCCCAGAGTGAATTAATAACTTACCTTGCTTCTTTTGCGGCTTTCTGGCTGGCTCAGTGGTAAAGAATCTGCCTGCCAATGCAGGAGACACAGGAGAACAGGTTTGATCTTTGGATTGGGACGATCCCTTGGAGTTGTTCATTGTTCAGCCACTCAGTCGTGTCCGACTCTTTGCGACCCCGTGGATGGCAGCACGCCAGGCTTCCCTGTCCTTCACCATCTCCCGGAGCTTGCTCAAACTCATGTCCATTGAATCAGTGATGCCATCCAACCATCTCATCCTCTGTCATCCCCTTCTCCTCCTGCCTTCAATCTTTCCCAGCATTAGGGTCTTTTCCAATGAGTCAGTTTTTGGAAAGGATTGGAAAGATCCCTTGGAGTAGAAAATGGCAGCCCACTCCAGTATTCTTGCCTGGGAAATCCAATGCACAGAGGAGCCTGGCAGGATACGGTCCATGGGGTCACAAAGAGTCAGACATGACTGAGCATGCGTCACTTGTTTCTTTTATAATTTTCTCTCCATGTCACCCATTATACAGATGGTGTGCATGTGTGCTAAGTCACCTCAGCCGTGTCCAACTCTGTATGACCCTATGGATTGTAGCCTGCCAGGCTCCTCTGTCCATGGGATTCTCCAGGCAAGAAAATGGGAGTGGATTGCCCTGCCCTCCTCCAGGGGATCTTCCCAACCCAGGGATGGAACCTGCGTCTCTTGCATCTCCTGCATTAGCAGGTGGGTTCTTTACCCCTAGCGCCACTTGGGAAGCCCATCATATAGATTGCTGCTGCTGCTGCTGCTGCTGAGTCGCTTCAGTCGTGTCCAACTCTGTGTGACCCCAAGGACGGCAGCCCACCAGGCTCACCTGTCCCTGGGATTCTCCAGGCAGGAACACTGGAGTGGGTTGCCATTTCCTTCTCCAATTATATAGATTACCTACAGTCAAATAACAATGGGCAGGAAAGAGGAGGGGCTCTGACTGAGGGGGCTTGGCGTCCCCTCCCTCCTCCAGCACCTGCAGCTCTCTCCTCTCAAGCTTTGGATGTGACTTCCAAGAGCCCATCAAGCAGGCAGGCTAAGGCTCTCTATTGGGTGAGGATGGGGATACAGAGAGGTAACATTCTTATTAGGGGTGGGAGGGAAGGAATATGGGGAAAGGCAGGGGCCCCTCCCATCTTATTTGATCCTACTCTCATCACACTGGTGGTGGAAGGGCAAACTCTCCATAGGGTGTCTTGGACTCTGTTAACATCCTTGCACCAGAGTTATTTACTTTTCAGGGTGCTTCTTTTCACTTCCTCCTCCCTATCTTCCTCCTCCTAAGTGATTCACCAAAGGGACCTCTACTTATATTCAATGAGACTGTGTTCTTTTGAGATTTTCTCCTACATCTTAGCGTGACATGCGTTTCACTTTGCCCTGCATCTATTTGTGAGTTGTGATGGACTCTAATGAGATGGAAAATATACTGGAGATCTTTTTCCACATGTTCAGGACTTTGTCATTTTTAATGGGCTTTCCCATAATCACCATCTGCTCCTCTTCCCTTCCCCCTCCCCCTCCTCCTCTGTGTCCTCTTTTCTTCTATTGAAACCCGATACCTGTGTAATAAAAATAGAAGTTGAGTGTTTTTATTTGTTTTTGGAAACCCAATCATTGAGACCATATTTTTGAGGACTATTTTTACAAAGTGACTTGACTTTTACAGGTAATCTTCTGGGCAACAGAGCTTTTTTTTTTTTTTTTTTTTTTTTTAATCACTCCAGTAGAATCTAGGATACTGGGTTTCAAAGGTGGGATTACTGGGGGAAAGTGTGTCTGCCTAGCTGCTGTTATCCTGACCTTATAAACCCTCATGCAGGTGCCTGTCTCCCGGGGCATCTCAAATTGCCGCAGGAAGAGGGGATGACAGTTTGATTTCACCCGGTCCCTTGAGTTATGAGTAATTTTGCTAGACTCTTGTCATTTTCTGGCAGTTTTCATGAAGTTGTGCTGAATTTGCAAACAAAGGCAAACGGCAAACAATGGCCTAGGCTGCTTTGAGATGGCCTCATTAAACTGCAGCCTGCCGGAAGCTTGCTGCTTGTAGCAATGAGCACATCTGAGCTTGACAATGAAGTCACTATCTAAAACCCTGTTCACATTGCTTGGGATGATAAAGTTGTCTCATGTGCAACTAAGCAAAAATAATAATAATAATTCATTAAATATATCAGGAAGGAAAAGAGAAAGAGCAGAAAACTGTTCCTTGGAGAAGGAAATGGCAACCCACTCCAGTATTCTTGCCTGGAGAATCCCATGGACGGAGGAAACTGGAAGGCTACAGTCCATGGGGTCGCAAGAGTCAGATACGACTTAGCAGCTAAACCACCACCACCAGAAAACTGCTCCAGTTTTCAGGACAGCTAATATTCCCCTTTCCTGCTGTTATATCAGCCTTTGCACAATAAGCAGTTTCCCTGAGGAGGAAAATGGCAACCCACTCCAGTATTCTTGCCTGAAAAAACTCCACGGACAAAGGAGCCTGGCAGGCTATAGTCTGTGGGGTCCCAAAGAGTAGGACATGACTGAGCAACTGATACTTAAGCATACATGCAAGCTCTCTGTAACTTGCGTACACAGACGCCCTTTCTGTTTGGAGAATACAATGATCTTTGCACGTGTCTCCTGTTGAGAGACGGGGTTGTGTAGTATGCTCTCCTGCATCTCTTTTTACTTTCAGAAGTATGCATTTGTGAGATTATAGGAAGCCCTTTAAAAATAGCAAAGTCCTTACCATGAGAAGTAAGGTCCTCAGCATATTTACCACCTCAGTAGCCTCCATCACAAACCACAAACAAAAGTAGGGTAAAGTAAAATGAATGTCACTTTGAGATGTAGGAGAGAATCTCAAAGGAATACAGTTTCAGTCAATGTAAGTTGAGATCCCTTATGTGAATCATTTAGTCTATGGGACACAGTTTCCACATATATTTAGTTCAGTTCAGTTCAGTTGCTCAGTCGTGTCCAACTCTTTGCAACCCCATGAACCGCAGCATGCCAGGCCTCCCTGTCCATCACCAATTCCCGGAGTCCACCCAAACCCATGTCCATTGAGTCGGTGATCCTCTGTCATCCCCTTCTCCTCCTGCCCTCAATCTTTCCCAGCATTAGGGTCTTTTCATATCAATCAGCTCTTCACATCAGGTGGCCAAAGTTTTGGAGTCTCAGCTTCAGCATCAGTCCTTCCAATGAACACCCAGGACTGATTTCCTTTAGGATAGACTGGTTGGATCTCCTTGCAGTCCAAGGGACTCTCAAGAGTCTTCTCCAACACCACAGTTCAAAAGCATCCATTCTTCAATGCTCAGCTTTCTTTATAGTCCAACTCTCACATCCATACATGACCACTGGAAAAACCATAGCCTTGACTAGACATACATTTGTTGGCAAAGTAAGGTCTCTGCTTTTTAATATGCTGTCTAGGTTGGTCATAATTTTCCTTCCAAGGAGTAAGTATCTTTTAATTTCATGGCTGCAGTCACCATCTGCAGTGATTTTGGAGCCCCAAAAAATAAAGTCTGATGCTGTTTCCACTGTTTCCCCATCTATTTGCCATGAAGTGATGGGACTGGATGCCATGATCTTAGATTTCTGAATGTTGAATTTTAAGCCAACTTTTTCACTCTCTTCTTTCACTTTCATCAAGAGACTCTTCAGGTCTTCTTCACTTTCGGCCATAAGGGTGGTGTCATCTGCATATCTGAGGTTATTGATATTTCTCCCACCAATCTTGATTGCAGATTATGCTTCCTCCAGCCCAGTGTTTCTCATGATGTACATATATTAATTATGATAAAATGGACCAACCTGTTATCCTCAGAAATTATTAGATTACAAGAGATTACTTCTATTTTAGATATAACAAATATATTTAAAAATGGATAATAATGAAAATATGAAAACTATGGAATTTGTTGTCAAAAGTGAAAAAGTGTCTAGATATCTGAAGCGTTTGTCACAAACAAACACTTTCTGGATTCATGTGTGTTTGCTTAGTCGCTCAGGCACGTCCAACTCTTTGCGACCCCGTGGACTATAGCCAACCTTCTCTGTCCATGGGGATTCTCCAGGCAAGAATACGGGAGGGAGTTGGCATGCCCTCCTCCAAGGGATCTTCCCAACCTAGGGATTGAACCCAGGTCTCCCACATTGCAGGTAGATTCTTTACCATCTGAGCAACCAGGGAAGCCCTGGATTCATAACCCTCTAAATTAAGAATTAAGCCTGTGCTCATTATCTTTGACTGTGGTTGAGATCATCAGCTCCTTATTGCAAGATGCAGGCTCAAACTGAAGAAAGTAGGCAAAACCACTAGGCCATTCAGGTATGACCTAAATCAAATTCTTTGTGATTATACCGGAGAGATGATGAATAGTTTCAAGGGACTAGATCTGGTAGACAGAGTGCCGAAAGAACTACGGACAAAAGTTCATAGCATTTTATAGGAAGTGGTGACCAAAATCATTCCCAAGAAAAAGAAATGCAAAAAGGCAGAGTGATCATCGGAAGATGCCTTACAAATAGCTGAGAAGAGAACAGAAGTGAATGGCAAAGGAGAAAGGGAAAGATATACCCAGCTGAACGCAAAGTTCCAGAGAATAGCAAAGAGAGATAAGAAAGTCTTCCTAAGGGAAAGGTGTAAAAAATAGGGGGAAGCAATAGAATGGAACAGACTAGAGGTCTTTTTTTAAAAAAATGGAGATACCAAGGAAACATTTTATGCAAAGATGGGCACAACAAAGGACAGAAATGGTCTGGATCTAACAGAAGCAGAAGAGATTTTAAAAGGGTGGCAAAACTACATGGAAGAACTATACAAAGAAGTCTTAATGACCTGGATAACCATGATGGTGTGGTCACTCACCTACAGCCAGACTTCCTAGAGTGTGAAGTCAAGTGAGCCTTAGGAAGGATTACAGGTAGTGGGGGTGATGGAATTCCAGCTGAGCTATTTCAAATTCTAAAAGATGATGCTGTTAAAGTGCTGCACTCAATACGTCAGCAAATTTTGAAAACTCAGCAGTGGCCACAGGACTGGAAAAGGTCAGTTTTCACTCCAATCCCAAAGAAAGGCAATGCTAAAGAATGTTCAAATTATCTTACAATTGCACTCATTTCACACCCTATCAAGATTATGCTCAAAATCCTTCAAGCTAGGCTTCAGCAGTATGCAAACTGAAAACTTCCAGATGCACAAGCTGAATTTAGAAATGACAGAGGAACCAGAGATCAAATTGCCAACATCTACAGGATCATAGTAAAAGCAAGGAAATTTTTTTGAAATGTATATATATACATACATATATATATACTTCTGCTTCATTGAATACTTCTGCTTCATTGACTAGGCTAAAGCCTTGATTGCATGGATCACAAAAAAACTATGGAAAATTCTTAAAGAAATGGGAATAGCAGACCACCTTACCTGCCTCCTGAGAAACCTGTATTCAGGACAAGAAGCAACAGTTAGAATTAAACATGAAGCAATAGACTGGCTCAAAACTGGGAAAGGAGTACTTCAAGGCTGTATGTTGTTACCCTGCTTATTTAACTAATATGCAGAGTACATCAGGTGAAATGCTCAGCTGGATGACTCACAAGCTGGAGTCAAGATTGCCAGGAGAAATATCAACAGCCTCAGATGTGCAGATGATAACACTTTAATGTCAGAAAGGGAAAAGGAACTAAAGAGCCTCTTGATGAAGGTGAAAGAAGCCAGTGTGCATTTAATCCAGTCTGATCCACTTAGATATCCAATGACAAAGAGATAGACAGTCATAAAACTGAGTCAGGTTAATGGCAGGATTCCAGGTAGAAGATTCAAATACCTCAGCTATTCTCGGTCCTGGAATCTCCTTGGTTACCTTCCTGCCCAAGCTTTTGACAACATCTCCTATTCCACCAGATATTTGAATGCCCTGTCAAATAGTTTTGCTTAAACTAACTAGAGTCAGATTTTATCACTCAAACTGAAATGACATAGAGATCTGTACTAATACACACATCTTTCTTGAGTTCTCTGAACTTCAGTTCAGTTCAGTTCAGTTCAGTTGTTCAGTCATGTCTGACTCTTTGCAAACCCATGGGCTACAGCATGCAAGGCTTCCTTGTCTCTGAACTTAAGAACCCCTTGCGCTTACCCACTATTATATCACTGGTACTAATAAAGTCCAGTCAAAGAAGGTGAGTTTAATACACATTGAAAGAATAGAGGAATAAAAGAATGAGGAAATAGAGGATACTTAAATAAACTAAATGCAGAATTTTGTTCTCATTTTTTTTCTTTTTTTTAATCTTTGCCTGGAGGATGAAAGAGGCATGGTTTTTAGTTGATGCTAAAATCAATTCCTGTCCCAAGAAATTTGGCAAGCACTCACTTAAGTGTAGTCAGAAGAGCATGGAATTAAGTAACCCCAAATTATAAGCTAATAACCTCAGATATTGGAGATATTTGTGAACCTAGCCTTACCCTTGAAAGCTGTAGCACAGAAAACTGGGAAAACAAAGACTTGAGCATATCTGAACAAATTAGAGCTCTGGCTTCTTCTAAAATACCTTTTCACAATTATTTGGCCTTCCAAATGGCCAAAGAAACATGCCTGTCTTTTGGTGTCGTTTTAAAAGGCCACTCTTGACAATTACTGATGAGAAGAGCCAATAAAATAAATGCTGTCCCATCTAAATTTGAAACCAACTGAAATAGAGTTAGAAAACAAGGTCAAAGGAATGAAAATCTTTCTCAGCTACCATTAGAAACTCTTTAGATGGATGAAGCCACAGGGTCTTAGTAGTGATGCTGTTCAGTTGCTAAGTTGTAACCGTCTCTTTGTGACCCCATGAACTGTAGCATACCAGGCTTCCCTGTCCTTTACTGTCTCCATTAGTTTGCTCAAACTCATGTCCATTGAGTCCGTGATCCCATCCAACCATTTCATCCTCTTTCGCCCTCTTCTCCTCTTGCCCTCAGTCTTTCCCAGCATCCATGTATTTTAGTAGCGGTATGCATGTTTAATAGAGAAATGAAAACTAAATCAAGGACTGAAAGGGCTACATAACTTAAGGTCAGTCAAGTGCGGAAGCAAGAATTTCAAACTCAGGTTGTCTAACTTCAAAGACTATATCCTTAGCTATAACGTTATATTTTCGCCCCTTACTCAATGAGGGAATAAAATATTCATAAATGAATGGGAAAGAGGACCGTCCAGGAAGCAATAGGTCATCAATTTCAACTCAGGCACTAAGGAACTTAATCATCTCCATATTCTTGCCCATAGCAGACTCTGGGTTTCCACATGAAAGTATCTTTTCCACTTAGGCCCTGGCAAGACTACACCTGCAATGATGGATTAAACTTTGAACAGTGAAGGAATGCAACAAACAGTTCCAAAAATAACAGTTCAGGTGAGTAGAAAGACTGATTCATAACAGGAATTTTAAAAAGGAATGAGTTTCAAAGGTATTTCAAATCTTGGCCGAGTGATAAGAAAAAGACCTGATTGTAATCTGTGCATATATAAGAGTTGGAAAAAGAAAAATGAGTGGAATGTATAATATTACTGTCTTTTTTATTTTCACTTTTTTTTTTTTAAGTTTACATTTAAGAAGCAAAGGTAAATCCAGGGAAGAGACCACAGAGGGACTAAACTTTGAAAATGCCTTTAGATATTTAGGGCTGGACCCAGAGCTAAGATTTGGCAGAGTCTCTCACAGAGAAAAAAAATAATGATTCAAAGACTGGGAAAATATCCTTCAGTTTCCTCTTAAGGATTTTGTCATGTTCAAACTGGATAAAGCAGGCTAAGTCCTAAGTCAATAGCAGGCTTATGTAAATAGTACACGGTTGGCATGGATGAGAAAAGCAGAACAGCTAAGACATCCTGACAGTTATTCTGTTTCCTCCAAGGGAACAGGTTTAAGTGACGGAAAGTGAGATTGAATATAATACCCAGTTCAAGTAAACTAGTGTGAATTCATTACTCTGGGAAATCAGGGAAATTTGAAGGTAAATGCTTCCCACGGGTATATCTGGGAAAAGGAGAATGGAAAACCACTAGCAAATAGATCAACATAGATTCAAGGGTCTATATAATGTTTGACATCATATTATTTGTTCAAGGATAATAATGATCATTTTGCTGAAATTCAATTTCTACCCAGTGAAGTGGGAAATATACATAAAGAAAAAAATCTCCATGCAGAAAAGGCAAAGCAACATGCTCACCTCTGTGGAGTTGTTCTTATTTTCTAAGCCTGCTGTTACCGAGTTGGTTGCTTGTCAACTGCTTTGCAGGAAACTAAGCATTTACTTGGGTTCTGAATTTGAAGGGCAGTTTTGATGCTGATGCTGAAGTTCTGAGTACTATAACATATTATTTTGCTTAAATAGTCACTGATCTTGATCTCATTCATCTATACAAGTCTCCTCCTTGGTGACATCTTTTAGGAGAAGCGAAAATTGGGGAAGAAATCATTGATTCTTGGGAAATAAACTCAAATACATATTACATTGTTTTTAATGGGTCATTGTGTAAAAACTCAGAACTCTAAAAGGTAATTCAGAAGCACTTCCAACAACTACTTGTATTTTTTTTCTAATGATAATATTAAGCAATGTTTTTGTTCAGTAGCTCAGTCACGTACAATTCTTTGCAACCTCATGGACTTCAACACATCAGGTTTCCCTGTTCTACACCATATCGTGAGGTTTACTCAAACTTATGTGCATTGAGTCGGTGATGCCATCCAACCAGCTCATCCTCTGTCGTCCCCTTCTCCTCCTGCCTTTGATCTTTCCCAGCCTCATGGTCTTTTCCAATGAATCAGCTCTTTGCATCCGGTGGCCAAAGTAGTACAGCTTCATTCATCAGTCCTTCCAATGAATATTCAGGGTTGACTTCCTTTAGGATTGACTGGTTGGATCTCCTTGCAGTCCAAGGGACTCTCAGGAGTCTTCTCCAATACCACAGTTCAAAAGCATCAATTCTTCGGCACTCAGCCTTCATTATGGTCCAACTCATACATCCATACATGACTATTGGAAAAACAATAACTTGACTAGATAGAACTTTGTTGACAAATAATGCCTCTTCTTTTTAATACTTTGTCTAGGTTTGTCATAGCTTTTCTTCAAAGGAATAAACATCTTTAATCCATGGTTGCAGTCACCACCTACAATGATTTTGGAGTCCAAGAAAATAAAGTCTGTCACTGTTTCCATTGTTTCCCCATCTATTTGCCATGAAGTGATGGGACCAGATGTCATGATCTTCACTGAGTTGAGTTTTAGGTCAGCTTCTCACTCTTCTTTTTCACCTTCATCAGGAGGATCTTTAGCTCCTTTTTGCTTCCTGCCATAAAGATGGTGCCATCTGCACCATATCTGAGGTTGCTGATATTTCTCCCAGCAGTCTTGATTCTAGCTGTGCTTCATCCAGCCCAGCGTTTCTCATGATGTACTCTGCATATGAGTTAAATAAGCCAGGTGACAATATACAGCCTTGCCTTGCCATACTCCTTTCCCAATTTCGAACCAATCCTTTGTTCCACGTCCAGTTCTAACTGTTGCCTCTTGACCTGCATACAGGTTTTGCAGGAGGCTGATATTCCCATCTCTTTAAGAATTTTCCAGCTTTTATGATCCACAGAATCAAAGGCTTTAGCATAGTCAAAGAAGCAGAAGTAGATGTTTTTCTGGAATTCTCTTGCTTTTTCCATGATCTAGCAGATGTTGGAAATTTGATTTCTGGTTCCTCAGCCTTTTCTAAATCCAGCTTGAACATCTGGAAGTTCTGGATTCACACACTGTTGAAACTTATCTTGGAGGATTTTGAGCATTACTGTGCTAGCATGTGAAATGAGTTATTGTTAT
Organism: Cervus elaphus; assembly: GCF_910594005.1. NCBI lineage: Eukaryota > Metazoa > Chordata > Mammalia > Artiodactyla > Cervidae > Cervus > Cervus elaphus. The sequence goes on along the minus strand of NC_057820.1, from coordinate 9,307,277 downwards.
TAAACAATAGCAAAATATTAGATATTAAACAATAATAAGACATTAGATTTTATGATCCCTCAGCCCCCGGTCGGTAATATTTTTCTTCTTAAAAATGTCAATGATTTGAGCAGGATTTCTATCCCTCAAACTTTAGGAAGATTATTTTTGGGGGGAGGGGGAGATGTTTATCATCCACAGGCAAACACATGTACATCACCTGGTCACTTATTCTAACCCTTGAGGTGACACTTCCCTAATTCAATTTACTTCTGAGTTAAACATTGGTGATGAAATTCAGTTCCAGTCGCTTTCTCTCATTTCAGTCCCTGACATTTGGACATTTGCTAGTCCCTAACCGGATTAATACAAACCATAAGGCAAGTGAATCTTCTCAAGTTACAGTATGTTAAGTCCCCTACATATGAATGAGTTTCATTCTGAAAGCATGTTCATAAGTCCCATTTGTTCCTAAGTCCCACAAAATGAGCCTAGGTACCCAACCAACACAGTCAGTTTTCACACAAACTATACACAAAAGCAAACACAAAAAATAAAGAAAGCATTTTAAATCTTGCAGTACAGTACCCTGAAAAGTGCAGTGGTGCAGAACAACAGCAAGAATCCAGGGGCTGGCACTGGGTGGACAAGCAAGAAGAGTTACTGCCTGGGGGAGGGAAAGGCGATGGGAGATGGTAAAGCTGAAGGATTGTCAGCAATAGGAGACAGAGAGTAAGCTTCAATTTCACTCACGCCTGACTTCGATAGAACAGATTCTGGTTCCTTGCTGGAACCAGATGCACATTGCATCTTTGCAAGTTCTCAATTTGAAGGATAGAATGTTGGAGACTTACTGTATAATATATAGAGGTACCCCATATCTTAATATAAAAATTCTCAGGGGAATGAATTAGACCTTTGTGATGTTATGGTATGCACAGCTGGAGACAGACTCCCACATGGTATTCACAGACAAGGAAAGAAAATGTATCTTGATAAATGTCCATGAAGCAGAATAATATAACATCTTTAATGAATAATTGATTATCTATGTAAATCAAAAAAGTTACAATCAAATGCTGATTTGTTGTTGTTGTTGTTATGTCACTCAGTCATATCTTGACTCTTTGTGACCCCGTGGACCGCAGCACGCCAGGCCTCCCTGTCCATCACAAACTCCCAGAGCTTACTCAAACTCATGTCCACCGAGTCAGTGATGCCATCCAACCATCTCATCCTCTGTCGTCCCCTTCTCCTCCTGCCCTCAATCTTTCCCAGCCTCGGGGTCTTTTCCAATGAGTCAGTTCTTTGCATCAGGTGGCCAAAGTACTGGAGCTTCAGCTTCAGCATCAGTGCTTCCCATGAATATTCAGGACTGATCTCCTTTGGGATTGACTGGTTTGATCTCCTTGCAGTCCAAGGGACTCTCAAGAGTCTTCTCCAACACCACAGTTCAAAAGCATCAACTCTTCGGCGTTCAGTTTTCTTTATAGTCCAACTCTCACATCCATACGTGACTACTGGAAAAACCATAGCTTTGACTAGACAGACCTTTGTTGGCAAAGTAATGTCTCTGCTTTTTAATATGCAGTCTGGGTTGGTCATAACTTTTCTTCCAAGGAGAAAGCGTCTTTTAATTTCATGGCTGCAGTTACCATCTAGTGACTGCAGTCTAACAGTCTAAGTGATATCTAGCAATCTAATTTTATAAGCAATGCTTATTGTGTCATATAGAAAGAAGTAGTTTATGCTGCTATTAACAACTTACAAATTTCAGTTCCTGTTGTTGTTTAGTCACTAAGTCATGTCTGACTCTTTTGTGACTCCATGGACTGTAGCCCACAAGGCTCCTCTCTCCATGGAATTTTCCAGGCAAGAATACTGGAGTGGGCTGTCATTTTCTTCTCCAGGGGATCTTCTCAACCCAGGGATTGAACCTGAATCTCCTGCATTGCAGATGGATCCTTTACCACTCAGTCACCTGGGACAAAGGCCAAAGCCTTTGACTGTGTGGATCACAATGAACTGTGGAAAATTCTGAAGAAGATGGGAATACCAGACCACCTGACCTGCCTCTTGAGAAACCTGTATGTAGGTCAGGAAGCAACAGTTAGAACTGGACTTGGAAAAACAGACTGGTTCCAAATAGGAAAAGGAGTACATCAAGGCTGTATATTGTCACCCTGCTTGTTTAACTTATACGCAGAGTACATCATGAGAAATGCTGGGCTGGAGGAAGCACAAGGTGAAATCAAGATTGCCAGGAGAAATATCAATAACCTTAGATATGCAGATGACACCACCCTTATGGCAGAAAGTGAAGAAGAACTAAAGAGCCTCTTGATGAAAGTACAAGAGGAGAGTGAAAAAGTTGGCTTAAAATTAAACATTCAGAAAACTAAGATCATGGCAACTGGTCCCATCACTTCATGGCAAATAGATGGGGAAACAGTGGCTGACTTTATTTTGGGGGGCTCCAAGATCACTGCAGATGGTGACCGCACCCATGAAATTAAAAGACGCTTACTCCTTGGAAGGAAAGTTATGACCAATCTAGAGAGCATATTAAAAAGCAGAGACATTATTTTGTCCACAAAGTTCTGTCTAGTAGAGGCAATGGTTTTTCCAGTGGTCATGTATGGATGTGAGAGTTGGACTATAAAGAAAGCTGAGTGCCGAAGAACTGATGCTTTTGAACTGTGGTGTTGGAGGAGACTCTTGAGAATCCCTTGGACTTCAAGGAGATCCAACCAGTCCATCCTAAAAGAGAGGAGTCCTGGGTGTTCACTGGAAGGACTGATGCTGAAGCTGAAACTCCAATACTTTGGCCATCTGATACGAAGAGCTGACTCATTGGAAAAGACCCTGATTGTAGGAAAGGTTGAGGGCAGGAGGAGAAGGGGACAACAGAGGATGAGATGGTTGGACGGCATCACTGACTCAATGGACATGGGTTTGGGTAGACTCCAGCAGTTGGTGATGGGCAGGGAGGCCTGGCGTGCTGCGGTTCATGGGGTCGCAAAGTGTCGGACATGCCTGAGCGAACACCTGGGAAGGCCCCATATTTCAGCAGCTTACAGCAATAAAACTGCTGCTTGCTGTCCACTGTGGATTGGCAAGAATAGGATCCTCCTTTGTTTCTGGTGTGGTCAGAAAGCATGGTTGGATACAGTCCCACCATTTAGAAGATCACCTAGCTCCATAGCACAGAAAAGGGAATATGGAGAATCACACCCCATATATTATATTAACCTCAGGTGGCCTCAATCTGCAACAGCTTGAGTAGGGCTAGGGTTCCCAGCCCCATTGTAGTGGAGAAAACACCAGATTCCAGTCACTAGGGCAGTGGTCAATGACAAGGGCTCTGGCCCCTCAGCTTTGCAGAAAAGAATTCCCACAAAGAGGGACAGTAATGAAGCGAGTGAAGTATGTATTAAAAGGGAAAATATAGTACATGTGGGTAGATACACGGGCAGACTCAGGGGGAGCGGCCCTGCGTTGTTCCCTCATGGCATTTTAAATCACTTACTTGGGGCATTTCTTCTAGTTTTCCTTGGGCCAATCATTTTGATTTGCCCCAGTCACAGTCCATATCTGGTATATCTCGGATCCTCCTCTGTGTGCACATGCGTCTCTTAGCCAAGATGGATTCTACTGAAAAGGTTAATGGGTAAAAAGCATCCCTTGACATAACTCCCCCTTTGACCTGCAGAGAGCTTTTATGTGCACTTACAGGATGAGACATATATGGCCTGGGCAGGGTCCAGCCGTCTCCCTAATTGCCCTGCTGTTCTCCTCTTGGAGTTTCTAGTCCATAGGGAATGAATCTCCAGTTGCTTCACTCTGGGTTGGAGCGGGTGGGGGTGGGGGGGGGTACCTATCTGCCTCATGCCTCAATATAAATTCTTCTGCCCAGTGGAGGCATGCATATTTCATTGACTTTTATAAGTGGTCTGATCCTGTCTGAACTTGAATGTGCAGAGGACCATGTGAGCAGAGGGAGAGAACCAGAAATACTACTGAGCAGAATGTGCATCCTGCTTATAAAAGAGTGCTACTCAGTCGTTTGAGAGCGGCTATAGAACTCTTCAGGGTCAATGACTGTGGTTTATGACAAGCTTCCATTTTGTTGAAGACCAGTTTTTTTTACTCTCCCTTTATATTTATTGCAATTTTTGGAAAATAAGCATTTCCTTAATTTAGATTCTATATGAGGCATCAGAGATTTAAATATAAGATTTCTGCTCTCGATTTGCTTAATTTTTTAGATATGCTCAGACTTCTCAGGAAAAACAAAATATATCCAACTCAGGCAGGAGAAAAAAGCTAATCTGGGAAGCTTTTCTGAGGGATGTAGCATCAAAGTAAAGTTTTACAGAATGAGGAGGTGTTACAAAGGCACCTGGAAAAAGAAATGACAGAAGCCTCTGTATTCCAGGCCAGAAAAAAAGTATGTCCCAGATACTTGTGGTAGGCAGATTCTTAGGAGGCATTAATTCAAAACTTGTACTTTTTATCCCAAGTAAAACTTGCAAAAACTAGGAAAATTGTAACACTGTATTTACTAGGTTAGAGGTCAGAGATTCAGATTTGCCTCAAATTTGCTTAAGGAAGAGATGGTAAGCAGTTGTCACTAGACTGCATATCTAAAGGGATGGTGGATTGGTAGATGGAATCTTGCAGAAGGTTTTGATATGCACAGAGCTTTCACCAAGGAATGTGAACCAAATCCATCTAAAGAACTCAGAGCTTGCCCTGAGGCCTTGAAAGAACTTTCTCCTGTTTTCAATACCTCCTACTTTCCCTGGGAGCACTGTCAGAACGTTGAAAAGCCAGACTGCATTTGCAGAAGGAAAAAAAAAATTACAGACATTTGAGAGTATAAGGAAGTCATTGAGGTAAAGATTTATTTGAGTAATTATTATTTTATGTTAAGCTTTTTTGCACTTCTTTGTCTCCCTTTTACCTGTAAGACCACTCACTGCCCTCTTTGAATAGCAGGTGAGTACTTCAGAGTGCCACCAACACCAATGAATCTTTTCGGCACCAAGGACTTAAAACATTGTTGAGAATCAATGGAGAGTACTCAAAAGAATCTGGCTTTTTAAGACACTCCAATTTTGAACCCAAGCACCAGGAGAGAAGGTGATGTTAAATTATTTCCTCAACTATACAACTGAGCCAATAACTACATCAGAAATATGTGTGGGGAGGGGGTGTTAAATTAGATTAATCGAAGCAGAATTTTCCACATTGGTAAGAATCTCCTCAGTGATACTCTGACATTATCTTTTTCTGAACTCCTATAGAGAGAATACTTAGTTCCATCTAATTTAACTTGCCATTTATATGCTTAGTGGCATGCCATCCAACAAAGAATTTCACCCCGTTTTACAATTGACAGAATCTCGCATGCATTATCTTATTTTCTTGACCTTGACCCTCACCACTCTCTGTGAACAAGCTGTTGTCATCATCACATCCATTCACAGTTGCACAAACTTGCCAAGTCATAATGATTATAAGTGACAGGGTAGGATTAATCAGACAACCTGCAATGAAGCTTGTATTCTGATAAAAGCTGCTTCCTGATCTTAGAAAAATCACTGGCATTTGAGTCTCAATTTTTTCATCTCTAAAATGGATATTATTACGATTTAACTATCTCATATAGTCTGTGAAAGGAGTAAGCAATATAAGATATAAACTAATTGTTAAAGGTATCTTGGTTATCTTTCCTAAAATCTTTATTTTGCTCTATATTATAAAGTATTGGGGGCTTCCCTGGTAACTCAGCTGATAAAAAAATATGCCTTCAACGCAGGAGACTCCGGTTCGATTCCTGGGTCAGAAAGATCCTCTGGAGAAGGGATAGGCTACCCACTGCAGTATTCTTGGGCTTCCCTTGTGGCTCAGCTGGGAAAGAATCCGCCTGCAATTTCACTTGTTGTGAGTGTGTGCATCCCACCGTTTTCTGCTTCACTCTGAGCTCACTGTTTCTAGGTCTGCAACGTGAACCTATGCAGAAAATAGATTGGGGACAATCTAGATAACAGACTCCAAGTTACAGGAATAATCAGCCTTCCTTCTGTCCTAGTCAGGTCCACAGACCACATCTATTTGTCTACCACCATATCACCAACAGCATTTGACTAATGGTGAAACTTAATACATATTTGTTGACTGACAGCCCAATTTGGGGCCAGTCTTCTGCAGATACGTAGCATCATCCCTAAACTCCTCCTAGCACACCAATGGCTTGCTCCTTGCCTCAAGCACTAACCCTCCATGCTATTCCTACAAGGCATAAGAATGAGGTCCTCTCCTCCCAGCATCCTAAACTCAATATGTTCTTTGCCTTGGATTGTGTCCCTAAATAAGACGTTGATGTTCTAACCCCTGGTACCAGCATTGGTTGCACAGTCTCTCGTTCTTCTCTGGCTCCTTGCCACCCCAAGGACTGTAGCCCACCAGACTCCTCTGTCTATGGAATTCTCCAGGCAAGAGTACCAGAGTGGGTTAGATTCCCTTCTCCAAGGGATCTTCCCAACCCAGGGATCGAACCTGTGTCTCCTGCATTGCCGGTGACTTCTTTAGTGCTAAGCCATCAGGAGGTACCTGTGAATGTGACCTCATTGGAAATAGGATCTTTACACAAGAAATGATTCAATATGAGGTCATATTGGGTTAGCGTGGACCTTAATCCAATGGCTGGTGTCCTTATAAGAAGAGGGAAATTTAGATGCAGTTGCAAAGAGAAGTCAAATCAAAGTTGTAAAGGAAGGCAGAAGTAAAGATTGGAGTTATGTTGCTACGAGACAAGGAACGCCGAGGTCAGCCAGAAACCACCAGAAGAGAAGCTCTTGGAGAGAGGCATGGAACAGTTTCTCCCTGAGTTTCCGGAACAATACAACCCTGCTGATGCCTTGATTTCAGACTCAGACCCCCTGTATTGTAAGGACATACATTTCTGTTACTTTAAAACACCCAGCTTGTGTTAATTTGTTGCAGCAGCGCTAAGTAATTGAGAGGGTAAAGCTCGGAGCTGTGCTAACTCACATACAACTCTGCATCTATCCACTGCCCTTGCTTGTTGATGTAGTTTGACAGAGATGGATCTATTTTTGCCGCCCCAGCAGGAGGGGACAGTGTGCACACTCCCCTGCCAGCCAGAGTCCCCACTGGGGTAACCTGCACGCACTGACATCGTCTGGTTATAAAACGAAAGCTAACGCCGGAGCACAGCGGTGTGCCCGTTAAGTACTGATTTGTTTTCTCATTTGCGTAAACACAAACTGAACTATCCGTGAAGCCAGGGGAAGGAAACCTCATCAGGGAGTTTTATAGGTTGTGTAAGTGTTTCCGACACCTGGGCCTTGCTACACATACCGAATCCTGCATCTCAGCTGCTGATTTTCTTTCCTAAACAAAAAGTTCAAAATTCTTAGCACACGATATTCATCTGAATCCCTCAGGGAAATACACATTATGCACTAAAAATAAAACCAGTTACCCTGCAATTCTAGGGCCTAATAAGAAAACGAGAGTCTATCATCGCAAAACTTGGACACTGAGGGTGTATTCTAGAGTTTATCCTAAATCATCCTCAAAGGCTCAAAGCCCTGTTCAACCCTGACTGTGTCCAACACCCCAGGCAACCCAGTGAAGGGCATTATTAAACCTTTCCTCTATTATCACAACAATCTGTCAGCCCAGGGGTCATTTGTATTTCTCTCCTGATGTTAACTGAATTCAGAGAATTAGTGAGATTGAGAAAGAGCGGGATTTCCACCAGATAAGGAATGATTGAACCCATTTAAGGTGTGTGTGTGTGTTAGTTACTCAGTCCTGTCCAACACTTTGCGACCCCATGGACTATAGCCTGCCAGGTTCCTCTGTCCATGGAGATTCTCCAGGCAAGAAGAGTGGAGTGGGTTGACACTTCCTTCTCCAGGGTTTCTTCCCGACCCAGGGATTGAACACAGGGCTCCTGTGTTGTAGGCAGATTTTTTTCCATCTGAGCCACCAGAGAAGCATAGGTCTTAGGAAAGCAGAGAAAGCAATACTTTTTCCAATTGAAATGCATGTCTTAGAACATGGAGATTCTAGGGAAAAAATCTAGTATCCTCTCTTTGAAAGTCATCAACTCCAACTTCCAGGCGGAATTGAGGATATATTGTTTGAGAATACAAACTTGTAACCAGTAGATAAATGAGTCCAGAACATCTAATAATGCAATGCTTACAGACAATGATATGCTGTATTACCAAAGCTATGGTTTTTCTAGTAGCTGTGAACAGATGTGAGAGCTGGACCATAAAGGAAGTTGAGTGCCAAAGAATCAGTGCTTCCAAATTGTGGTTCTGGAGAAGACTCTTAGGAGATCAAACCAGTCAATCTTAAATGAAATCAACCCTGAGTATTCATTGGAAGGACTGATGCTGAAGCTGAAGGTCCAATACTTTGGCCATCTAATTCGAAGAGCCAACTCACTGGAAAAGACCTTGATGCTGGAAAAGATTGAGGACAGGAGGAGAAGGGTGTAGCAGAGGATGAAATGGTTAGATATCATCACTGACTCAGTGGACATGAATTTGAGCCAACGCCTGGAGACAATGGAGGACAGAGGAGACTGGTGTGCTACAGTCCATGGGGTCGCAGAGTTGGATGTGACTTAGCAACTGAACAACAACAAATATTTATAATTACTTTCATTGTTGTAATTTTATGGTGGAATAATCCTTCTATCCCTATGAAATGTCATTTTTGTCTCTAGAAATATTTTTTGCTAAAAGTATTTTTGTGTGATATATATGTATAACCACTTTTTTCTATTGTTTTGCATAATATATCATTTTCTATCTTTTTATTTTAAGACTATTCTTTTTTTGATTTAAATTTTGTCTCTTGTATAAGCCTCATAGCCAGAATTTTTAGCAATGTTTGCATTTTTCTTAGACTAATTAATTCATATTTAATGTTGCCACTTATATTGTTAGAAATACATCTGCCATTTTACTTTGTTCTATATGTTTCATTTTTAGTTTATTTCTCCTTTAGCTTTTTTTTTTGAGTCACTATTTTCTAGTGTAACATTTTAATTCCTTTAACTATTTTAAATATGTTTTGAGTTATAAGCTTAGTGGTTGCCCTAGTGTTGAAACATATATATACTAGCTTACCAGTTTCTATCTCAGATTTGTATTGACTTGGGTCAAAGAAAGATAGAAAATTGTTCAGCTCAATTCGTCTCCTCTTTTTTTTCTAGTATTGTTACACATGTTACCTTTATATATATCACACACCTATCAATGCATTAGTGTTACCTGCTAATGTATTGCAATATTATACCTTTAAGAAGTTAAAAGAGGAAGGCAAGCAAGTATAGTTTTATAGAGTTTGTTATATTAACTTTCTTCTTTTCACTCAGGCCTCTTTCCAATATGCCTCCTTTGACTGAGTGTTGTTTCTATTAAAGTCAAAGTATCTCTCTCACTCTCCTATCTTTAGCATCAGCACGTGAAATTACAGCTCTTCCGGCTGGTTGTTCCTCCCTTAGGTCTTCAGCCTGATGCAACCTCAGAGCCCTCTGTCACACTTCCGTCTCCAAATGTACTAAATAGAAACGCAGTAGTAACCTGACTTCCATTTGTCTTATAAAGTTGTGCTTTCACTTTTCTCCTACGTGCTATTTAGGATGCAAGAATTTTGAGAGTTTTTTCTGATCTGTGGATTTTGGAAGTGAGAGAAAGGTCAAGTACTATCTCTGGTGCCAAGGTACCGAGAAGGGCCCAGAAATTCCCAGGTTCAAAAGCAGGTGCAGAAGATCAAAAGCTTCCAAATACTTACAAGAAAGATGCCTCCAAGGACAAACATGTCTAGACCAAGACTAAACTAGGAAATAACAGGCTGATTCCTTCCCCAAATATTCATTAGTGACCATGGGATAACAGGTTACTCAAATTTGAAAAAGATTATGAGGGTTGCAGAGGAAGAGGGGATGTTTTATTTTGTTTTGTTTTGCTTGTGACTTACATGAATACTGTTTTAATGAACACATTGGAACTAGATTGACTACGCCTACTGTCTTGCTTATATGAGGGTAGATGAATGTGTTAGTCACTCAGTTGTGTCCAACTCTTTGTGACTCCACGGACTGTAGCCCACCAGGCTCCTTTGTCCACGGGATTCTCCAAGCAAGAATCCTGGAGTGGGTTGCCATTTCCTCCTCCAGGAATCTTCCTGACCCAGGGATTGAACTGGGTCTCCTGCATTGCAGGCAGATTCTTTACCATCTGAGCCACCAGGAAAGTCCCTGGTAGAAATAAAAGGACTTATCATTATCTTCTTATTCCTCCACAGAAATTATATTACCAAATTCTCATTAAAAAATATGTAAAGTAATGACAAGTATCTAGACAAAAGTATAGGAAAGAAAAAGTATTATAAGGAATATGTCAAGAAATTGATAAATCAAATAGTACATTATTTTTTAGATTTTGTGATATGGTAATATTAAAATGTCAGCTTATTAAAATGTGACATTTATTGTGATTTTTGGTCCTTCTAGTTAAATATTTAACACCTAATTGCATATTCCTCATTTTTAATACTTTTTCAATTATTTCCCCAATAGTTACAATCTTTCAGCTCTTCAAAGCCTTGATCTGTCCCTGTGTTGGAACATTATGCATCATTCTTTCACTCTGACAATGCTAATAGCCAGGTAAAATGAGGTTCATGAAGGGATTGTGGAGAGCTGAGACTAGAACTTGGCAAAACTTCCCGTGCATTATAGTTACCCAGAGGGCTTGGTAAAACATGAAGCACTGGGCTCCATTCCCCAAATTTCTGACTCAGTGGGTCTTGAATGGGGCTGAGAATTTGCTTTTCTAAAGTTCTAAATAGGTGCTGACGCTGTTGGGACCACAGTTTGAGTGTCAGTGGTCCACAAAGAGTAAGTCATTAAAGACGAGCCAGGGATTTAGGCAGAAGGTGAGGAGGCTCAGCTCCTCCTTCCTGGCTGGCAGGGCTGCTTGTTGCCTTGTTAATAATAAAGTAGTGGCATAAAGCAAAATATGCACCAAGGGTTAGGTTGTGCATGCACGCTCAATTGCCAAGTTGTGTCCTACTCTTTGAGACTCCATGGACTCTAGCCCTCCAGGCTCCTCTGTCCATGGAATTTCCCAGGCAAGAATACTGGAGTGGGTTCTATTTCCTTCTCCAGGTGATCCTCCCAACACAGGGATCGAACCCACATCTCCTGACTTGGCAGGCATCTTCTTTACTACTGAGCCATCAGGAAAGCCATATTAGTTTTAGGGCTATCATAATAGAGTGTTACATATTGGGCGGCTTAAACAGCAGAAATATATTTTCTCTCAGTTGTGGAGCCAGATTTCCAAGACCGAGGTGTCAGCAAGATTAGTTCTTTCTGAGTTCTCCCTCCTTGGCTTGTCTCTCTGTGTCTTTACATGGTTTCACTTTCATGTCTCTCTAGGTCCAAATCTTTCGATAAAGACAAGAGTCATATTTGATTAGAGCCCACCTTAATGACCTGACTTTTAACATAATTATCTTTCACATCCCATATTCTTCACAGTCACATTCTGAAGCACTGTGTGATAGGGTTTCAATATATGAATTTGAGGAGGCTATTGTTCTCCATTAGAGTGATCTTTGAAAGGAGGAGGCTACTTCTTGGATTTAAAAAAAAAAAAGCATGAGATGAACAGTTAGGGGAAATTTGACTACACTTCATCCTTATATTTTAAAAATATATATATTTATAAAAAAATAAAAATTAAAAAAAGCAAAAGCAAATTAATAGTAATAGTGGTAATTCAACCAATATTTATTGAAACAACTGTAGTTCTAGAAACTGAACAATGAACAAAATAAATAAGATAGTGTAGGGAGACAAGTAATAAATAAATAAGTGGCATGGTTCAGTTCAGTTCAGTCACTCAGTCAGGTCCGACCCTTTAAGACCCCATGGACTGTAGCACGCCAGGCTTCCCTGTCCATCACAAACTACTGGAGCTTGCTCAAACTCATGTCCATCGAGTTGGTGATGTCATCCAACCATCTATCCTCTGTCGTCCCCTACACCTGCCTTCAATCTTTCCCAGCATCAGGGTATTTTCCGATGAGTCAGTTCTTCACATCAGGTGGCCAAAGTATTGGAGTTTCAGCTTCAGCATCAGTCCTTCCAATGGATATTCAGGACTGATTTTCTTTAGGATTGGCTGGTTTGATCATGACATGGTGGATATAAATAAATTCTATGGAGAAAATTCTAGTAGAAAAGGAGATAGTGAATGCTGGATGAAAGCCTAGTCTGCCACATCAGATACCATATCCAGAGAAGGTCTCACTAACCATGAACATTTAGACAAAGACCTGCTTAGGGTTTGAATATCCAATCATGATGATATTAGCCTTATAGGTACTAAATATCTGTATTATTTTTCCAGCTTTTAGTGCCTATCATATACTAGATACAGTTCTAAGCACTTTACATTTAGTGTCATGTTTAGTTGGGTTTCCCAGATGGCGCTAGTGGTAAAGAAGCCGCCTGTCAATGCAGGAGACCTAAGAGATGTGAGTTAGATCCCTAGGTCAGGAAGATCCCCTGGAGGAGGGCATGGCAACCCACTTCGATATTCTTGCCTGGAGAACCCCTATGGACAGAGGAGCCTGGCAGGCTACAGTCCATGGGGTCACAAAGAGTTGGACATGATGAAGAGACTTAGCATGCACACACGCATGCCATCTTTAGTTATCTCAATAGCTTAATAATATAGGGATTTTCACACTCACCTTTTGATAAATAATGGAATTGAAGCTGAGAAAAGTTAAGTAATTTTCTCTATATCGTACAGTCTTTACAAGGCAGATTTTGATTCCAATATTTTCTGGATCCAAAACTATTAGTCTTACACATGGCTTTACACTGGGTGTTTAGCATATATGGGTCTCCAGATTTTTAAAGTACCAGTTGGTAGAATATTTTGCCACTATATGTGAGATCTCATTGAGTTCAGTGCTGCCAAATAACTATAACTTGAGGCTAATTATTTTAATCAAGGGTTAGTTTCTTCATCTGTGAAATACAACTGGCATATTTCCCTAAGAAGATCATGGAAAGTATGAAGAGTTAATCTTTGTTAACCACTGAACACACAGTCTGGCACATATTCAGATTCTTTGTCTCTATCATCATCATCGTCACCATCATCACCATCTACCATTGTCATAAATACTCCGTGTAACCTTCAATCCTAGCAGAACTATCCCATCTATGATATAAAAGTTTTAGACTAAGTGGTCTCCAAAAGCCTTTCTACCTGCAATATATTATGAGTCTATTTAAAATGCTCAAGTGAAGACAGAGTGCTATTGAAATGCTGGAAGTGTATTTTTGGTTCTAAACAGAACACAGACATGTCAGAGGGCATTTGACATATTTCCCAGAACAGGTGAGGGTGGAGAGAAATTATCTACAGTGAGACTTTACGGCAGTGAACACTGAAAAATGTGATGATTTGTGCTCTTCTGTCTCTCCTACTTAGAGTAAAAACTGAGATTTTTTACATTTATAACAGGAACATTCATTCACAAATCAAACTAGGTGTAACAGAGAGCTCATTCAAAATGAGACCTCCTCAGCCCATGACAACCACAAACTAGTACAAACATCTTTATAGAACGTTCTCATCCATGAAGGAGAAAATAGGAAAGTTTCCAAACTTTCTCCCTCTAAGTTCTGCCTTGAATTTAATATTTTTCAATTCAGCCTTATTTTTTTTTCCTGAACAGAGAATAATAGGAAATGAGTGTTAGGCCAAAATTAAAACATAAAAAACAAAAAACTTAGAGATTATTTGGCTTTAGCTTTTATACTATGTAAGAATGCTCAAAAAAAAAGGGGTGCTCAAAGCCTGATGGTTTTGCTTAAATGGTATCAATGGCTGGTGACTCATTACCTTAAAGGAACCCATTTATGATGTTCAAATTATTAGAGTCTTCTCAAACTCCTAGTTCATATTTGAGAATGTGAGGGACTTTCTCCCCATCCCCCAAAGAGGAACTAAGGCTAAAAGTATCCCCACATAGCAAAATACCAGAGAAAGAGTCATTGTATGAAACGAGGGCTGAACCAGTCAGGCACAAACAGGGATGATTGATGACACCTCTGTTCAGGAGTAGGGAAAATCATGAATTATTTGTTGGGTCTTCAAAAGACTTAAAAAGGCTCAAAGAGAGTAACCAGGAGGGGGAACAAAGGACCTGTCCCACAAACTAATAGTCCCAGAAAACTACTAAAGATGTACTGACTTAGGGGTTAAATTCACAGCATCCCTGTATGTGGTGCGTGGATGTGTGCTAAGTTGCTTCATTCACGTCTAACTGTGTGAGTGTGTGGACTGTAGCCCACCAGGCCCTTCTGTCCAGGGATTTTGCAGTGGGTAGCCACTCTCTTCTCCAGGGAATCGTCCCAATACCAGGGATCAAAGCCAGGTCTCCCACATTGCAGGCGGATTCTTTACCATCTGAGCCACCAGCGAAGCCTGAGAATACTGGAGTGGGCAGCCATTCTCTTCTGCAGGGAATCTTCCTGACCCAGGGACAGAGACTGTGTCTCTCATCTCCAGCATTGCCAGATGGGTTCTTAACCACTAGGGCCACTTGGGAAGTCCTCCTGAATGTGATAGATTCTCTTCAAAGAAGACAGTAAAAAAATCCCTTGCCTTCCTCCTTCCATGATGTAAGCAAACTTGTCTAAACTACTGAAGAGCAGGCCACCTGAAGAAGAACCAATGTGCTCCATCTCCACCCACACCTTCCCCAAACATACAGTGAGGCTTCCTTGGTTGTTCCACCAGAAAGGTCCTGCTGTGCTCCAAACTGAATGCAAATTAATATCTCTGATCTACATGACGTGAGCAGAAGCAAGCCATGATCAGGCTGAAATCACAGAACTAAGAGCAAATAAATGATTGTTGTTTAAATTATTAAGTTTTAGGTAAGAATCACTACAATAAAGCTAAAGCCACTACTAAGAAGTGTGATTCTCAACTGGAGAAACAAATGAACAAAATCTTTACGTAGAGAGGTAAGCATGAAATAAATTTTCTTTTTCCTAAGGAACTCCTCCCCTCAAGCTATAGTAAAATTTCTAATTTTACTGGGGACACAGATGTCAATCAACCAAAGAAAATAATTATTTCTGAGGAAATTAAAATAATAGCATCTTCAACAAATTCAAAAAGTTATATTCAAAAGCCTCAAAGAGATTAACAATAAACCATCCAAACAACAAAGCAAGAAACAACAACAACAAAAATGTAAGCAAAGAAAGTTGAACATAAATCAAATCCAAACATCAAGACTCCATTAGAAAAAAATTAAATTATAGCTTTAAAAACTCATTATACACTTCAACACACTTCTGCAATCTAAAAAAGTAGTAAATAACAAGATAGTCAGGCAAATTCTCCAAGAGAATAGTCTAGAGAAATGAATAGGTGAAAAATAGGGAAGAGAAGTTAAGTGATATAGATGAATATATTGAGAAATTATAAAACATTTTACAATAGGTATTGTAATATGCTGTCCAAATCTGCCTTCAATGAAGAATGAGCTGATGTAGCTTCTGAGAATACCATTGGCAGTATACTATGCCAACTCTTTAAGGAATTTCACTGTCAACAGAGAATTACTTTTCCCAACCTCAAATCCCTTACTGGAGTGGCCTTCATCCAGTAACTGATTCATGGAGGAGAATAAAGGCATGATCATCTCCTTTTATTTGAGGATAATTCGTGATGGTGTCTTTGTCCGTTTACTCATGCCTCTTACAGTTCCCTTCTATAAGTATTGATCCTAAAAATGCTGCTTAGAGGACATTAGAGATGCTAAATTCCAACTCAGAGTTTGCTTCCTGAGAAACCCACTGGATCCATTTCATTCCAGTAATGATTCATGAAACCAGATATGAAGATGAGATTTTGGAGCTGGATCACTCACCACTTGGATGCTGAGAAAAAATACATGTCTCGTCTCTGACACAAGTGGATAGTCTAATTGTTATAATGAATAAACTAAGCAATGAGATTAAATGGAATCATAAAAAAGGTGGGAAAAAGAAACAAAAACCAAATGAGATAAATTAGAAAGCAAGAAGTAACATGAAAGACTTAATTGCATCAGTTATCACATTAAATGTAAATATTCTAAATATCCCAACTAAAAGGCAGAGATTACATTTTTAAAGCAAGACCAAACTATATTGGTTTTATATTGTAATTCCATATATAATTTTGAGCTTTGTGTTGTAATGCAGATAAGTTCTTTGGACACTTTGGATATTTTGGGTTTGCTTTTATGACATGTTAGGTACATCTGGGGAAATGCTTAGTTGAGGGTTTATATTCCTGTTACTGAAGTAAGACTTTCCTGAGTGCTCTACCCAATTCCTCATGAGTTACGGAATTTTCCAGTCTGACTGGTAAGAACAGGCAGTATTTCTATTCTAGTGTGAGTGCCAAGAACTGTCCTCAGCTATCCTTTTGAATATTTCCTTCTGACACCCTGGATAATTTCCTCACACATATGCCCTGATCCTTCATGAAATATTCTAAGGAGATCTTCAGAATGGGTCAGCTGTCTCCTCTCTGGCATTCTGTCCTGAAAATTCTAGCCATCTTTGTTTTTCTGTGCTCTCAGCTCTGCCTCAGTCCCCCCACATGCAAGCCATGACCTGGAGAGTCTCTCAAGGAAAGGAGTCTGAGGAAATCATAGAGTTCAACTTAAGTTTTCAATCTTTCAACAACCACTATCCTTTTCTATTTTGCCTGATTTCCAAAGTCTTGAGAACCACTATTTCACATATGTTTGTCTTTATTTTGTAGATGTTTCAGGCTGGGGAAAAATCTGATTTCTGTTAACCCATCTTAGTTAACAATACAATAATCATATAATATGAAGGGAACAAAAGCATGGCTCAAACATTCATAGACCATGTGATCTTAATCCCAATGAAAAAGTATGGTACAAATACTGGAAGATTATACAGCAAAGAGTGAAGCGGGCACCCATTAAAATATATGCTCTTTAAAAAATTATATCACTGAACCAGCTTCACTTTCAAATTTAAACAATAAACTGTTTTGTTAAAAAAATTTTTTAATGTTACAGGAAATTTATTATATACAATGCTAGTAAAAATGCAAATTTCAAGACTCCATATAGCCATTGTACCCAAGCCATGTGTAGAAGTTCCCTGGGGCACCAGAGCAAATTCTTTGTGGTGCTGCAGAATAGTTCACATTTTGAGAGAAATACAGTTATAGTTAACATCTGTTGGATGCTGCAAAAACTACTAGCTCAAGGTAGTTCATATTTTCAACAATAGTCCATGTTCCATCCCTGATGTCATATCTTTGCAAAGCTGAGTTGCTATGATTAAATTAGGATGGTAGTATCCAACTCCGAACGCTGACGAATTGATGCTTTTGAACTGTGGTATTGAAGAAGATTCTTGAGAGTCCCTTGGACCGTAAGGAGATCAAACCTGTCAATCCTAAAGGAAATCAGTCATGAATACTCATGGGAAGGACTGATGCTGAAGTTGAAACTCCAGTACTTTGGCCACCTGATGCGAAGCACTTACTCACTGGAAAAGACTCTGATGCTGAGAAAGATTGAAGGTGGGAGGAGAAGGGGGCGACAGAGGATGAGATGGTTGGATGGCATCACCAACTTAATGGACCTGAGTTTGAGCAACCTCTGGGAGTTGGTGGACAGGAAAGCCTGGCGTGCTACAGTCCATGGAGTTGCAAAGAGCTGGACACAACTGAGCGACTGAACTGAACTGAAGTATCCAATCTAATTCCAAGGATTAAATAGCCACACAGTGCTTGACAAGTACACTTGTTTTATCCCATTAGTGAATGATTATAATTACTTAAGAATAAAATATTATAAACATGTTATTTTTATTTCTATTTGTGTTTCTTATTTTTTTAAATGGCTTTGAGGACACAAATTTTTAAGTTGTTTCGAAATAACTACTTAATAAGCTCTCTGTCCTAGGAGGTACATTGAAAAACATTTTAAGATACTCAGTGAGCCGAGGGAGATGGAGACAGTCTATTGATAGCTTGATCATATGCACACATATACACAAGACCAAAGGAAATACAACATAACATTAAACATTAACAGTGACTGACTTACACAATCAGAAACATCATCTGTTCTTGTTTGCTTGCTTGTTTGATCCTCTACTGCATGAAGACTAGTGAGAATTAGATTCAATAAGATGATCAAGATCAGACTAATATACAATATTTGCTTTTCTCTTTCTGACTTACTTCAAACCGTGACAGTCTCCAGGGCTTGCCCCGTGGCTAGTGGTAAAGCATCTGCCTGCAAGGCAGGAGACAGGGGTTCATTCCCTGGGTCAGGAAGATCCCCGGAGGAGAACACAGCCACCCACTCCAGTATGCTTGCCTAGAGAATCTCACGGACACAGGAGCCTAGTGGGCTATAGTCCATAGGGCGGCTAAGAGTCGGACACAACTGAAGTGACAGCGCAGCACGATGACAATCTCTAGGGGCGTCCACGTCTCTGCAGATGCCAATTTTGTTCCTTCTCATGGCTGAGTAATATCCCACTGTACATATGTGCCACATCTGAACCCATTCCTCTGCTGATAGATATTTAAGTTGCTTCCATATCCTGGTAATTGTAAACGTTGTTGTTTAGTCTCTAAGTTGTATCTGGCTCTTTGGTGACCCCATGGACTGTAGCTCTCCAGGCTCATCTGTCCATAGAATTTGCCAGGCAAGAATATTGGAGTGGGTTGCCATTTCCTTCTCTAGGGGATCTTCCCAACCCAGAGATCCAATCCACCTTTCCTGCATTGACAGGTAATTCTTTTCCACTGAGCCACCAGGAGAGCCCGACTATAGTAAACAGTGCTGCAATAAACATTAGGGTGCAAGTATCTATTTACGAAGCAGAAATAGAGACATAGACATAGAGAACAAATGTGCAAACCAAGAGGGGAAATTGTGTGTGGGATGAATTGAGAAATTGGGATTGACATATATACTTTGGCGATGGTGGTGGTTTAGACGCTAAGTCGTGTCCAATTCTTGAGACCCATGGACTGGGAACCTACCAAGCTCCTCTGTCCATGGGATTCTCCAGGCAAGAGTACTGGAGTGGGTTGCCATTGCCTTCTCCAGGGATATACACAATATTTTGTATAAAATAGATAACTAATGAAAACCTACTGCATAGCACAGGGAAATCTACTCAATGCTCCGTGGAGACCGAAATGCGAAGGAAGTCCATAAAAAGAGGAGGCGTATGAATACACAAAGCTGATTTACTTCGTTGTACAGCAGAAACTAACACAATATTATAAAGCAACTCTACTCCAATAAAAATTAAAAAAAAAAAAAAAGCCTGAGAAGAGGCACTATTTTGGAAGGCGTAGGAAATAAGGGTTAGATGAATTCTGTCAATAGACTTCAGGCAGAGGTCCAGATATAAGAAAATATTTGGCAATATGAGAAGCTCAAAAGGGATTCACAAGCAGTACCCGAGGACCAGGGAAATGCAGGGAAACCTACCACATCAGCTGTTGAGGACTGGGGTCCTCGGAACTCATTTAGAGCAGGTTCTTGGGGATGAGTGTTGGGAAGAACAATACGAGGAAACAGGACAAGGAAGTGATGACTGGAGCAAAAACACAAGCCATCTAATTTGGCTCAGAGATGAGCTTTACTTAGTAGCTGTAAGTCAAAGACAGGATTGATGTTGAGCCTTTAAGCCTAAGTCAAGCTTGTTTAACAAGCCTCCTAATCAGAGACAAAGTACTGAACCGCATGAGGTTATGAGATGTCATCTATGAAAATAAACTCTTTGACAGGTGATGAGGGAGGGGATAGCATGGTTGACTGCATTTGTTTTAAGTCTCTATACTGTTATTTTTGAGCTCCAGGACTTTGAGCCAATCACACACTTGCACATCAGCTTCCCACTCCATAAAAAGAGAATAACCACCACCAACCCCCCAAAAATGACTTATGACATACAACGAATTTCCTCCTCATCCAGGACTTAACCTTGTTGAATCCAGAGAGCATCTTTGATTCACTGCCTTCACAAAGCTGTCACTGTTTATTTCAGCAACATCTGCAAAATATTTTTGAAAAGTTTCTGTAGTCCAAGCTTTAAGGTACCAAAGCTTCTTAATCTTTTTTTTTTAATTATTGTGATAAGAACACCTAACATGAGATCTGCTTCCTTAAATGTTTAAGTGCAAAATATAGTATTGTTAACTCTAAGTACAATGTTGTACAGCAGATGCCTAGAACTTTCTCTCATTTTGCTTAAGTAGATATATAAGTTCTTAAATAGATATATAAGTAGAGATATATATAAGATATATATATATTAAGTAGAGAGAGTTGAACTGAAACTCTCTGTTTTCCCTCCCCTCAGTCCCCAGCAACCACCACCCTACTCTCTGTTAAGCGGCGTCATGCAGTATTTGTCCTTCTGTGACAGGCAAATTCCGCATGGCATACTACCTTTCAGGTTCACCTATGTCGTCATACACAGCAGAATTCTTTCCATTTTTTATGACAGTGGTATTCTGTTGTATGTATATACTACACTTTCTTTATCCATGCATCTACTGTTGGACATTTAGGCTGCTTCTTTATCTTGGCTATTGTGAATAATGCAACAATGAACATGGGAATGCTAATATCGCTTTAAGATCTTAATTTACATTCTTTTGGATATATATCCAGAAATGATATTGCTGGATCATTTTTTAAAAATTGCAATTTTTATGCAGCCTCTATACAGTTTCCCATAAATTTCTATCAATCATATACAAAAGTTTCAACTTCTCAACATCCTTGACAATAGTTGTTATCTTTTGAATTTTTAAAGTAATCATCCTAAGAGGTGGGCTTCCCTGGTGGCTCAGAGGTAAAGAATCCATCCGTCAATGTAGGAGACCTGAGTTCCATCCCTGGATTGAGAAGACCCCACGGAGAAGGAAATGACAAGCCACTCCACTATCTTGACAAGGAAATGCCCTGGACGGAGGAGCCTGGTGGGCTAGCACCCATGGGGTCACAGAAGAGTCCAACCCAACTTAGTTACTAAACAACAGCAACAACAAATCTTAAAAGAGATATGAAATAATATTTCATTGTGGTTCTGGTTACATTTCCCTGATAATTAGTGATGTTGAGATCTTGTGATACACCTGGTGATTATCACTTTGTCTTCTTTTGTGAAATGTCTGCTCATATCCTTCATTCATTTTTTAATCCAGTTAGTTCCTTTTATACTTGGAATATAAACCCCTTATCTGATAGGTGGTCTACAAACATTTCCCCCCTTTTCATAGGTTTTCTTTATCACCCTGTCAGCCGTGTCCTTCACTCTGCAGAACCTTGGCAATGTTCCGGCTCATCTACCTGGCTTTTGTTGCTTGTGCTTATTGTCTCAAGTCCGAGAAATTGTCTCTGAGGCCAACGCCATGAAGCTTTTCTTTTATGTTTTTTCTAAGAGTTTTATAGATTCAGAGTTTACATTTAAATCTGTAATCCATTTTGAGTTGCTCAACTCTTCTACTCTCCTTGAGATCATCGCTATTCTTGAAGTCTTACCTGAAGCCCTCCTTGATATGCTTGGTCAAAACTAACTTGTCCCACCCTCACCTTCTCCCACGCAAAAACCACTACAATATTGTAAAGTAATTAGCCTCCAACTAATAAAAATAAATGGGGAACAAAAAACAAACAAACAAACAAAAAAACTAACTTGTCCTTTCACTGTGTTTCCTTGGTCTTCTGCTTGGAAGTAACTTTGTCTTTCTGTTCTTTGTCTTTTTTCCCCTGTCCCAAAATATATTGAGCATAAACATGAATAAAATATTGTCTTTTTAAAGAATTGACAAATCTTTCTATTCTGAACCAGATATTAAATATTTTACTTTTGTAGAATTAAATGGTCTTTGTCATATATGGTCTTTGTCACATATTACTCCTTATTTTTTTACAGCCCTTTAAAAAGATAAAAATCATGCTCAGCTCATGGATTTTAAAAGATCAGGCTAAGAGATAGATTTGGAGCATAGGCTATAGTTTGCCAACTCTGTTATAAAAGGTCACAGTTTAATGGGAAAAGTAGAAGATCGAACAGCAACAATAATGAGAAATCAAAACACAGGGTGAAAAACAACATACACACAACATTTTAGTAGCACAAGAAGGAAATAACTAGCTCTTAAATAGCATCTATAAAGGGTCAGGTCCTATTCTAAGCACTTTATGCATATTAATACATTTAGGTCTTACAACAAACTTATGAAGTAGGTATTAACTGTTTAATAAACCAAGAAACTGAAGCATGGATAGACTATATAACTTGCCCAAGATCATACAGCTAAGTAAAAGGAAGATACTGAATTTGAACTCAAGGAATTTCTATTTAATTCTTACCTATTGAATTCTAATCTATGTTATCCTTCATCTCTGTGTTGCAAGAAGTATTTATCGTAATACTACCTATGACTGATCTTTTAGGAGTGTTCTTTTATCTATCTTTTCCTTAACTCCCTAGCCAAGGGAATGTTTAGAGAAGTACTTTCTGAGAATCTTGAATCAGAAAATCTTTGTCTAGTCAGTAATACTTTTTTGAAGGGATGTGATCTGAAAAAGAGATGAAAAGGAAAGAGTGAAAGCTGTAATACATAAGAATATGAGAATTCTAAAATCTTAAAAAATAATCTAAACCCCCACCCATTTACTTCATATACTTCAAAAGAATCTTCGACTCTTGTGAATGACCACAAAAAAACTGCAGGTCTGTTTGGGGAAGGGGCAGAGGGATTTGCCTTCTAATACCCAATGTGCATGGACATAGGTCCTTATTTCTTTATCTGGGGAATTCTCCTGGCAAAAGTAGTGTTGGAACTGGGGAATTCTTAATTAGAGTTAACGGAGTCAGATTCTCCATCTGATTCCTATCTTTCTCCCCATTTAATCTCACAATCGTCTCATACCTTCTTCTATTGAATTTCTG
The DNA here is from genome assembly GCF_910594005.1 of Cervus elaphus. Classification (NCBI taxonomy): domain Eukaryota; kingdom Metazoa; phylum Chordata; class Mammalia; order Artiodactyla; family Cervidae; genus Cervus; species Cervus elaphus. The sequence goes on along the minus strand of NC_057820.1, from coordinate 9,284,170 downwards.
TTTGTGTTTACACAAAACATGAACCTAAAATAGAGATATTTGCAATTATAACAATAGACTCAAACCTTTAGAATTGATAGAGTGCTTAAATGCAGGTTCTTCTTTAATATTCACTTGTTATGTAAGGATAACACCAAACAATATAGAAATTAAATGAACTTTGTAAAATCATATACAGATCACAGGCAGAGCCAAAAATGAAATTCTAGCTCTGGACAGTGAACCCACTGATTCTCTACATTTAATACCAGCACAAGTTTTGTGTTTTGAAGCAAATGTTATTCAGTCATTGTCTGAATGTCAACCAAACTTAGCAGGAACACAATCCTGCCATTTAGAGGCATATACTGCTGGACAAGGTATTTTGTCAACCTAAAACTCAGTTTTCTCATCTGCAAAACATTGATTTTAAAACGATAAAAATCACAAAATGCATATACATGGAACTCACTTAAGAGATAGCTTACCTTTTTTTCTTTTTTTTAAGAAATGTGAATAATCATATTTTATAAACAAAAAAAATTGTTTCAGAATTTGATCTATTATAAAATTCTTACTCTGTCCACTAGATGGCAGTGTCTCTATAAACCTTGGAGACTCTAAAACAAAGGGCTAGTTCTTTTATTGACCTGGGTGTCTAGGGCTCCTTTCCTCGGGTATTAATAGTATTGATATTGCTTCACTGTGACCTCTGGGCACATATACCTTGATCTCTCTTTTATCTGCCTTTAAGAGCATCTTTAAAAGAATGATGAAATATTTGAAGAATGTGTTGAGAAAATCACTTTGTAAGTTTATCAAGATTTTGCTGTCCTTTCCTAGAACTTTTTGAAATGGTTGTGAATTAGCCAATGTCAAAAGTATTTCTTTATATTTTAGATTACACTTGACCCTCAAATCTAGTGTGCTGCTTTCTACTGTGGTAGAATATTTGAGAGGCAATAGGTGGGTTTTGCAACCAGGCACAACTTTTTCTGTCATTAAGAAGGGTCAGGTCTTGGCATTAACACATCCTTTATCATTTCTAGGTGTTATAATGATTGCTAAATATCTCTTTTCTGAAAGGCTCATGATTTCCCCAAAATGCCTGCAGTCAGTCAGGTTTACCAAGAAGCAGTCGACTCAAACCATCTGTAATACTACCTGTATCATTCCAGTGTTAGATGTCCCCACATTATTTTTAATTTAATAAAACATCAGTGAGATGACTTGCCAGCGGTCATGAGGTCAGTAAGATGACTAGCTGGGGACTCTCACTCTGCAAAGGAAATTTCAACAAAATACATTCTATACAGCACTTTCCTTCTCCAGGGGATCTTCTCAATCCAGGGATCAAACCTGGGTCTCCCGCCTTGCAGGCAGATTCTTTAACATTTGAGCCACCAGGGAAGCCTTCTATGCAACACAAATATTTATAACATATTGAGTTGTGATTTGCTTCCCTGGTGGCTCAGTTGGTAAAGAATCTGCCTGCAAGGTGGGAGACACAGTTTTGATCACTAGGTTGGGAAGATTCCCTAGAGAAGGGAATGGCTACCCATTTGGGCAAATCCTCAAAACAATGTATAGAATTCTCAGACTAACAGTACACTATTTGTGAGAGGAACAATTTTTCATAATCCACAAATATGATTCAATATTGACAATGTGTTAAGCACAGTACTAGACTCTGATGCTACAAAAATGATTCATATTTGCACTAGAGTTTTTGATCAGAAGGCCAAAATATGGTTGCCCCAGGCACCCCCACACACAGCATCCCCCACCCAGAGGTTAGGGCTGCTTTTTGTTTACAAAGTTTTGGAGAAAAATAATAAGTCAAAACCTGGGTAAGGGACTAGAATGTCAGGTGAGTAGAATGTGCTCGGCAGATAATATCACTTTCCTTCAAAGTCCATCCCCCTGCTTGTTATAGATTATTCCAAAGATGCTGCCATGTTAATGGAAACCATTCCCTGGAACTGATTTCATATTAACTTAAATTTTTGTTCTGGTTTCTTAATAAATATATAATCAAATTTTAGAACTTAGAAAACATAAATTTATAAACTATTTTTTTTTACTTTCAAGAATCCTGTATATCAGGCTAAACATTGTTAATATCTTTGTGCTTCCTTCCAATTTTACTTCATTGAAACTTTCAGAATGCTGCCTTTTAGTCTATTGCATCAATATGTCAACTTAGCTATTACTCTAACAAACTTTGAAATTACTCTTCTGACCATCTTTACATTTTGTTTTTTTTATTTGTTTGATTCCCCACAAGTGTCTGTTAAAAAGGTAAGTAGAGGCATTTTTTAATCTTTTTGAGAGTGAGCAAAAGAGTTTTTCGTTAAAAAAAAAAATTGGTCCAATTACCTTGGGATCAAATTCTGATGTGAGCATTTAAAAGGGGAAGGTGAATGACAGTGGGTTCATTCCAAAATCTCCAGAGCAGAGACATTTTGTCTTGTGAACAGGATCTTTCCAACCCAAGGACAAAACTCACGTCTCTTGGGTCTGCTCGCACTGGTGGGCAGACACTTCACGACTGCACCACCTGGGACGCACCAGAACATGTGTACTCAGTCATGTCCATATACTATGTCCATTAGTTTTTTTGTTTCCTTCAAGTCTTAGTATGATCATCCTCTGATTTGTCTTACAGCCATTTTCAAGCCAGGTCTGACTATGCATTGAGAAGCTTATAAGGGGAAATAGTGCAAACTGACATAGTCATATGGACACAAGAGTTTTCCATCTCAGAAGCTTTTTGTCATATCAGTTAAGGCAGCCCATGTGAAAGTGTGATACTACATGTCTATGAAAGGCATTCCTTCTTCTTGAGTTCCATGGAATGAATGATTGTGTCTGTGTTCAGTGGCTCTGTCATGTCTGACTCTTTGTGACCCCAAGGACTGTAGTTCACCAGGCTCCACTCTCCATGGAATTTCCCAGGCAAGAATACCGGAGTGGGTTGCCATTACCTACTCCAGGAGGACTTCTTGGGCCAGGGATCGAACCCAAGTCTCTTGCATCTCCTGCATTGGCAGGCAGATTCGTCATCACTAGTGCCACCTGGGGAGCCCAACGACGTTGGGATGTGGGAGTTTGGACTTTAAATTATATTCTGGGAGTTGCTATCCTGGCCAAGTTAATTGTGCTTGTTGCATGCAACTCTTTGCAACCCGCTAGGCTCCTCTGTCCATGGGACTTTTCAGGCAAGAATACTGGAGGGGGTTGCCATTTCCTTCTTCAGGGGATCTTCCTGACCCAGGGACCAAATCCACATCTCCAGTGTCTCTTGCATTGTAGAAATATTCTTTACCGACTGAGCCATCAGGGAACCCAAAGGTTATACATTGAAACCATAATCCCGATGTGATAATATTGGAAGGTGAGGTCTTTGGAGATAATTTGGTCATGAGCATGGAGCTCTCTTGATGAAATTAGCGCCCATATAAGAAGAGGCATGAGAGAGCTTACTTTCTCTCTCTTTAGGCCGTGTGAGGATACGATGAAAAGATGGCCATCCGAAAACCAGGAGGAGAGCTCTCACCAGACATCAGATCTACCAGCAGCACCTTCATCATAGAATTTAGCCTCAAAAACTGTGAGAAACAAATATCTGTTGTTCATGCCACCCAGTCTGTGGATTTTTGTTAACCCCTAGAAGTGACTTAGATGGTGAGCCACTCCACGGCTTAATACCATTTCCGTTGGAAACTGCTGTCTCACATAAAACTACTTAGAATTCTGTGAAAATGAACAAAACACTCTCCTAACCTCCATGTACATCAAATTCTATCAAACCAGTTTAGAGAATTGCTACATGGTGCCTGAAAAGAGATGTCCACTATTCAGGCAAAATTTAACATCACGAGCAAGACCTTATCAGTCTATAGCAAAAATTGCAATGAATCAGCTAGCCCCCTTGCTCAGAAAGAGACAAATGTTAATATGTTGCAGATAGAACACCTGGAAGGAAGATATGACAGAGGACGGAAAAAGCAAAGAGCTTGGACATTTCCAAGACCTCGTTTTAAATCCTATTCCCATCATTAGTCAGCTATTTGACCTTGGGAAGGATCCTTGACATCTTTGCTCTCATTCTAAAATGTGAATAATTATTCAAAATTCGCAGTTCATTATACAAAATAAGTCATGTAAATGACTGTGTTTCCCCAAAATTTATACGTTGAATTTCTGACCCCCAATACCTCTAAACATATGTATATTTGTAAGATCTTTAAGGAAATGATTACATTAAAATGAGGTCATTAGGGTAGGCCCTCATCCAATCTGATTTGTGTGCTTGTAAGAAGAGTTTAGGAAATAGGCACATTCAAATAGAGACACGCATGAAGATGCAGGCAGAAGATGGCCATCTACAAGCAGGAGAAAGAGACCTCAGAAGAAATCTACTCTGCTAACCCTGATCCAGAGATTCCTGCCTCCAGAATTGTAATAAAATACATTTCTGTTGTTTAAGGCACTCAGTCTGTGGAACTTTGTTTGGATGGCCCTAGGAAACTTACATAATATTTTAAGCACAGTACCTAGCGCGCAGTCGTTTCCTAATACATGTCAGTTGTTTTCATTTATATATTAATACCTGAAAAAATTAAATTTTATTTGTATGATAAGCAGGCTTCCCTGGTGGCTCAGACAGTAAAGAATCTGCCTGCAATGCAGGAGACCTTGGTTCCATCCCTGGGTCGGGAAGATCCCCTGGAGAAGGGAATGGCTACCCACTCCAGTATTCTTGCCTGAAAAATTTTATCGACAGAGGAGACTGGTGGGCTACAGTCCATGGAGTCACAAAGAGTTAGACACAACTGAGTGACTAACACCCACACACATGTGATCAATAACTAGATAAGATTTCTTGCTTAAAATATTTTGGATAAAATTCTTCTCAAATTAACCAGTTAAAGAAGCAACACATTTACGTTGAATATTTGGTTCAAAATATTACCATGGTGATGGAACATACTTTACTGAACCTTTATTTTTTTTTAAAGAAAAATTTGGGAAGGTATCCAAAGCTAAGAGTCCTAGCCAGGTATGAAGGCAAAAGCAGTGCCAAGCTCTTCCTGTCAGAAGAAGCCAGTGTTCTCTGCCAACAAAGGTGATGGATAGAGTAGCCAGGTCATTCCATGGCATAAAGAAGCTATAATGGATAGGTCCAAAGGCACGTCAAAGGAAAACATTGCCTCAGAAGAAACAATTCAGAAGAGACCATCCTTGCTGAGACACAGCTTCTACTACCCTCTTGGCTAAATGGTGGTTCTTCCAGCCTAGCTCCCCACCCAGTCTTAGAACCTAGTCAACGTGACAGTTCCAGGTACCACCACTGTGACCCACAGCCAGTTTGGGAAACGAAATAGTACAAAACAAAACAGTAGGAGACAGAACTGAGATTCACATCCAGGTCTCTTTTGTTTGTTTGTTTACACGTCTTTATATATTGTGGCTCAGCTGGTAAAGAATCTGCCTGCAATGCAGGAGACCTGGCTTCGATCCCTGGGTGGGGAAGATCCCCTGAGGAAGGGAGTGGCACACCACTCCAGTATTCTTGCCTGGAGAATCCCATGGACAGAGGAGCCTGGTGGGCTACAGTCCCTGGAGGTCACAAAGAGTTGGACACAACTGAGTGACAAATAGTTTCATATACATTATTGAATTATATATGTTGTCAAATTGTAAACATTGTTGAATTATAGTTGATTTGCTAGGTTGTGTTAGTTTTAGGTGCACAACCATCCATGTCTTTTAACTCCAAATTCTGCTCCTTTTTGAGGCAGGCTAATACAATGGTGTGAACATGGTAAGATATATACAGCATATATCTCATATACGTAAGCTTGAAGGTAATAATAAATTCAGTACATAAATTCAGTATAAACAGTTCCTTCTCAGAGAAAGAGCAAAGAAGAAAGACTTCTATTTGTTCCTTCTTTCAGTTAAGGAAATATAAAAATCACCCTTTCCATTCCCACTAGATTGTTAGCTGGTTTAATGAGAAAACAACACCTTTTAAAAGTGAAGCACTTGATTTTAGGAGATAATGGAATCGAAGGTAAGGACTGGATTTGGCAGTCCTGATCAAGACTGGCATCTGAGCCATGATCAGACAACCTAAATCTGAAGTTATGAGCAAGTTTCGTATGGTCTCGAAACCTCAGCTTTCTCATCTGCAAAATGAGTCATAGCAGCTTTTTCGCAAAGTGCATGAGGATTAAATAAAAGAATCGATATAGGTCTTCCCTGGTGGCTAAGTGGTAAAGATTCTGCCTGCCCCTACAGGAGACACTGGTTCCATCCCTGATCCGGGAAGATCTCACATGCTACCCAGCAACTAAGCCCACGTGATACGGCTACTGAGCCTGCGCTCCAGATCTTGGGAGTCCCCACTGCTGAGGCTGCTTGCCTCAATTACTGAAGCCCGAACTCTCTAGAACACATACTCTGCAACAAGAGACGCCATCACAGTGAGACGTCCTCACCCTGCAGCTGAGGGTGAGAAAAACCTGCACCGCAACGAAGGCCCAGTGCAGCCAAAAGTAAATAAAAGTGAAATTATATAAAAGAGGAATTGATGTAAAATGCTGGCACATAGATCAAGTTCCATCATTGTATTGTCCTCTCTCCTCTGTATAATTGCTGGAGATTGCATTTCTGGACTTCAGCTTCTTACCAGAAAATATGTCTCCACAAACATTTTTTTGTTGTTTCTCACTTTCGTCCTTCTCCATCTACTCTGAAAGCAATTTAGAAATACTATAATGATTACTAGCATTCTTTGGAGTCAATATTGGAAAATGTTAACAGGCACTTTATGGATTCGAAATTGACCTCAAGAGGTGTTCCGGTATTTTGTTGTGTTATTTGGCCTCATATTTTCCCCATTGCATTTCACTGCCTACCATGTTGGCAAGTGATATGGAATAAGGAAAAAATATATTCAGAGCCAAAGCATATACTGGAATTCATCAGTCATTTTAGGTAGCCTGAGGCTGTGCCTATAATGAGCCAAAACAACCAATCTATTCCGAAGGAAAACCTTCCAATCTCTTCATTTGCCATCAGATATCTAACAATTAACCTGATTCAATGAAGACATAGCCCTCACTTTCCTAATCAACTTCTTTTTATCTGTGCCTGGATATTTTGTGGAGATGACAAACTCTGTTGAGTCATAATAAGGAGAAATTTGACAGGAAATTTTACTTCCATTATCTATGTTTTTAACTGGTTGATTGAAGAAGACCTAGTAATTTCACTTGCATCTGTTTATTAAAGATTTAATATGTAGCCACAGTGTAATCATTTGCAACATGAATTTAGCTATGTTATAGTAAATCAGGAAAATGAAGTGTGTTTCATAAACTTCATTACTATTGAAATAAAGGTCATGTTCAAAGAAGGGGGGGTGTGAGCTGGAAATTAATGCTTGGATTCAAATGTTTAGAGATTAAAATTTTAAATTGCATGGCTCAATTCTGTTAATATTGAAATGCATAATTTGAAACACTGGCAGATTCAATAAAGAGGATTCAAATGAAGGTGTCAAAGTTTTAAAGTTTCCTTCAACTGATTGTGAACACAAATCACTTGGGAAGTTCTTTAACAATGCAGATTCCTGGTTCCCATCCTGAAGATTTGGTCAGTAATCTGGGGAAGGGGTATTGATAAAAGCCCTCAGGGATTTTGGAGGGTCACAATTAAAATTAAATTGCTACAAACGCCCCTGACTCACTCCCTGGTCTCCACTGTGGTTTCCACTAATATCTTGGAACTTGAGACTCTCTCAGAATCTTGTAACTGCCCTTAGTTATGAGGATTAAAAGTCTCACATTTGTAGCTCCTATTACTGGACGTCAAATAACTCGTGTGCCTGATGTCAAATATAAATGAATTCAAGCTTGTATAAAAGACTATTTTTCAAAAGGACTTACAAGAGGGTGGGATCTGCTTTTCAGAATAAGTACCAAAATGAAATAATTAACCATGAGAGAAGACTGCCTGAATAAAAGCAAAACTATGAGGCAAGACTCAAGAGATTGTATTTTTCAAGGAATCAGGGACAAGATATTTAGAGGAACTAAATATCAAGGCAGTGGCTGCAAGACGGCACGCTGCTCACTTGTTCAGTTGCTAAGTCATGTCTGACTCTGTGCGACCCCATGAACTGTAGCACGCCAGGCTTCCCTGTCCTCCACTATCTCCCAGAGTCTGCTCAAACTCATTTCCATTGAGTCCATGATTCTATCTAACCATCCCATCCTCTGTCGTCCCCTTCCCCTCCTGCCCTCAATCTTTCCCAACATCAGGGGCTTTTCCAATGAGTCAGCTCTTCGCATCAGGTGGCCACACTATTGGAGCTTCAGCTTCAGCATCAGTCCTTCCAATGAATATTCAGGGTTGATTTTCTTTAGGGCTGACTGGTTTGATCTCCTTGCAGTCCAAGGGACTCCCAAGAGTCTTCAGCACCACAACTCGAAAGCATCAATTCTTCAGCACTCAGCCTTCTTTATGGTCCAACTCTCACATTCATAAATGACTACTGGAAAAACCGTAGCTTTGACTATATGATCTTTGTCAGGAAAAGTGAAGTCTTTGTTTCTTAATACACTTTCTAGGTTTGTCATAGTTTTTCTTCCTAGAAGCAAACATCTTTTAGTTTTCTGGATGCAACCACAACTTACAGTGTTTTGGAGCCCAAGAAAAGAAAATTTGTCACTGTTTCCACTTTTCCTCATCTATTTGTCATGAAGTGATGGGACTGGATGCCATGATCTTAGTTTTTCGAATGCTCAGTTGTAAGCCAGTTTTTTTTCACTCTTCTATTTCACTCTCATCAGAGGCTCTTTAGTCCATCTTCACTTTTCTGCCATTAAAGTAGTGTCATCTGCATATCTGAGGTTATTGATATTTCTCTTAGCAATCTTGATTTCAGCTTGTGCTTCATACAGCCTGGCATTTCTCATGATGTACTCTGAATATAATTTAAATTAACAGGGAGACAATATACAGCCTTGACATATTCCTTTCCAAATTTTGAACCAGTCCATTGTTCCATGTATGGTTCTAACTTGCTTCTTGACATGCATTCAGGTTCCTCAGGAGACAGGTAAAGTGGTCTGGTATTCTCATCTCTTTAAGAATTTTCCACAGTTTGTTGTGATCCACCTAGTCAAAGACCTTAATGTAGTCAATGAACCAGAAGTAGATGTTTTTTTCTGAAACTCTCTTGCTTTTTCTATGATCCAACAGATATTGGCAACTTGATCTCTGGGCCCTCTGTCTTTTCTAAATCCAGTTTGTGCATCTTGAGTTAGTGATGGAATTCAAGAAAAGAATTAGTAGAGAAAATATCTAGGTTTTGATAAATTGCTGACTTGGGGAAATTAGAAGGAGAATCATCTCAATGTAATGTCTGGCTTAAATAACTGGCCAGTCAATGGCAACTCTTCCCAAGGCAAGGAAAAGATAAACTTGGGGCAATGAAATGAGTTACATTTTGAAATGTAGGCATAGTGGTATTGTGAACTCTAGGAGAAAAGCGCCTGATAGGAAATTTAATACAAGAGGACTGAAGATATGGATTGAGAACTCAGAAATAAAATGTAAGGTTATCAGTATTGGAAGTTGTCAGCATTGAATTCCTTGGCTTCTAATATCATAGCCACTAACTTCATGTGACCACAGAGCAGCCGAAACATACCTACTAGAGCTGAGAAGCAGAATTTTACATTTAATTTCATTAATTAACACTTCATTTGTCACACATGGTAAGTGCCAATTGAACAAAAAAGAACTTTTCCATGATCACAGAATGTTTGACTGGACAGCACTGGGTTAGATTTCTCTGATCTAGGAGAGCAGCTAGGGTAAAGGATTAGCAATTTACTTCTTGGGAATCCAACCATTGAAATTAAATTAGGACCTTCACTATTAGCAATAAAACCTTGCCTGTTTCTTAGCCCTAACAACTCTATCAGTGCCTTATTTTCCCATATCCTGGTCTGAATCTTCACAATCTAACCAAAATCCTATTTTCTTCAAGTTGGAAACCTTACATTGCTCTGGCCAGTCTTCCTTGTGAATAGTGTCCTCTTCTACCCACAGCTCAGCATAGCATCCCAACAACTCCATCCAGTCTCTAGCATTGATTATTGGCCTACCTTGAAATTTGCCAGTTACTTATTCATTGGTCAAACTTGCCTGCCTCAGATCCTGACACCCAATCCAACACAGCTCTTTGCGTCCCATCACATCAGTCTCTGGATCCTGTTTTCTTGTTGCTTAACTCACTCCTTCACCTGACTCACTGTATACTGAGTAAACATCATAGTCTTCTGAATTCTCATTGGGCTGAAATGAAACCACCAGAGAACAGTGTATTTCAATAGAAAGAGGAACAGCCTGGAGTCTGGAAACTGGAGCTCCATTGCAACTTTCTTATTTTCTGCATGGTTTTGTGCAGGAATGTGAGCATTTAGCATCTTCATTAAAGAGAGAAGAGCATTTGGCATGACTCAGTCATTTGGGGAGCTTCACAAGTTTCATCTACAGATGAATTCCTCCACCTCAACTACTGTAGCACTTTAGGACAATCAGTCTTCTTAGCCTGTGATCAATTGGTTGCATCATTATAGTGTTGAGAGAACATGCTCAGTCATGTCCGACTCTGTGACCCCATGGACTGCAGCACGCCAGGCCTCCCTGTCCATCACCAACTCCTGGAGTTTACTCAAAGTCATGTCCATTGAGTCGGTGATGCCATCCAACCATCTCATTCTCTGTCGTCCCCTTCTCCTCCCACCTTCAATCTTTCCCAGCATCAGGGTCTTTTCAAATGTGTCAGTTCTTCATAATCAGGTGGCCAAAGTATTGGAGTTTCATAAGCCCTCCTTCCCAACATGGCACAGTCAGTTAACATCACCGAGCTAAATTTGCTGCAGCTAGAAATGCTCAAGAACCAGTTGGACCAGGAAGTAGAGTTCTTGTCCACGTCCATTGCCCAGCTCAAGGTGGTTCAGACCAAGTATGTGGAAGCCAAGGACTGTCTGAACATGTTGAAGAAAAACAATGAGGGGAAAGAATTACTTGTCCCACTGACGAGTTCTATTATGTCTCTGGGAAGATACATGATGTGGAACATGTGCTTATCGATGTGGGAACTGGCTACTATGTAGAGAAGACAGCTGAGGATGCCAAGGACTTCTTCAAGAGGAAGATAGACTTCCTTACCAAGCAAATGGAAAAAATCCAGCCAGCTCTGCAAGAGAAGCACGCCATGAAACAGGATGTCATGGAAATGATGAGCCAGAAGATTCAGCAGCTCACAACCCTGGGAGCAGCTCAGGCTACCACCAAGGCCTGAGAGCTTGTTTCAGAAATGGGGCAGAGGATGCCTGCTTCTGGGGCCTGGGACTTTGTGGATGTGGTTTCCTGGAATGGGGGAAGAAGAGGATCTGTGTTTAATGCTAATAAATGAGCCATCTGGGCAAAAAAAAAAAAAAGTATTGGAATTTCAGCTTCAACATCAGTCCTTCCAATGAATATTCAGGACTGATTTCCCTTAGGATTGACTGGTTGGATCTCCTTGCAGTCCAAGGGACTCTCAAGAGTCTTCTCCAACACCACAGTTCAAAAGCCCAAAAATACCTCCAAAAATCATTGATATGGAGCTGAGGAAAGAATGTGGACTTTGGAGTGAGACAGGTGATTTATCCTAACTTTTCTCATCTATACATGTAATCCATATCTATTTATAGGGATGTCACAAACATAGGAACAGTTAGTTTAAAATATCAGGTATATTAACCAGGAAGGCTGGTCACAGTTGGCAGAAGCACAGTTCCAGCAAGCTTTACACCAAAGGGGATTCGATTATTAGAAGGAGACATGAGTATCTCCAAAATGAGTTGAAACAATCAAACTTACAAAAATCAGCAGCCAGAGAAATCCGGAGACCACCTGACTAGAATCAGGATTCTCTCTTTCCCTATTTTCACAATGCTTTGGGGTATGTTGACTTCATATTTCCTACCACAAGCTGGCTTTTCCTTATAGTAAGACATGTACGGTCACAGGCAGCTCCCCGTCTCAAACCAGTGTTATGTCATCACACCAATAGAAATGCCTCCTCTCTTTTGGCCCCCATGTGAATAATTCTAGGAAATAGTTTTCATTGTCCAATTTTGAATCAGATGCAGTCATGCTGGACAAGGAAGAGAGACAAGACAGATCTTTTTTCTTGAAATACATTTTAAGAAACAATTCACAGAAGAGGAAGATGCCACTCAAGAAGTGGTCACCACATCTAGAACACACTGGCGATGCTCAACAATTAGTGCCATAACATATGCAATATTTTGAGAAATTCATGATCTTATTCAATTATTCAGACCCTGATTAGTGGTCCTTGCTCTTAGTGTCTGTACATTTATCATACTTAATTTGATTAAATATCAACAGATATCTTTATTAACAAAGGATTATCAGTGCTTTGGGGCTTCCCTAGTGGCTCAGCCATAAAGAATCTCCTGCCAATGCAGGAGATGTGGGTTTGATTCTTGGGTCATGAAGATCCCCTGGAGAAGGAAATAGCAAGCTACTGCAGTATTCTTGTCTGGAAAATCCAGTGGACAGAGGAGTCTGGCAGGCTACAGTTCATGGGATCTCAAAGAGTCAGACATGACTTAGTGACTGAGTGTGCACATATCGATATTCTATTTAAAAAAAAAAGTGTTAGGAATTTGGTATGGCTACCTTCACAGTGCAGGCCAATGCCAAGTTTTCCTAATGGCATGGTCCAGTGTGCCCCAAATATCATCCAATAAATTGCATGCACCTTCTCTTCATTTCCACCTATTTTACTGATTACACTGTCAAAGAACCAGTACTTCCTGTTCCTCCTAAAAGCTTATCAAAATTTGTATCCATCTTCCAACACAGAGTCAAAGGACAGCACTAAGGTTTTTTTTCTGTGGAAAACGTTTTTCACTGCATGTTGAGAACAGCAGTCGGGGCTCATGTAACTATCACTTCCTTTCAGTTTTTAGGAGGGTAGAATTTGGCTCCCTGGTAACTGGGTTGTGCTTTCAAAAACTGCCAATTCAATTTAGTCTGAAGTTGAAAGCAGGATTCTCAACTGATGATTCTAAATGCATGTGTTAGTTCATTCAGACAGTTATAACAAAATACCATACACTGGGTGGTTTATATAAAAACATAAATTTAGTTCTGACAACTCTGGAGTCTGAGAAATCCAAGATTAAGGTGTGGGCAGACTTGGTGATGGCTCAGTAGTAAAGAATCTGTGTGCAATGCAGAAGATTCAGGAGATGCGAATTTGACCCCTGGGTAGGGAAGATCCCCTGAGGGAGGAAATGGAGCCCACTCCAGCAATCTTGCCTGAGAAATCCCAAGGACAGAGAAGTCTGGCAGGCTACAGTCCAATGGGTTGCAAAGAGTCAAACACAGTTGATCATGCAAACAACGTAATGCAACACTTGGCATCCAGTGAGAACCTCCTTCCTGGTTTATAGTCTCTTCTTGTGTCTTCACATGGCAGGAGGAGGGAGAATTCCTCTGGGGTCTCTTTTATGAGGATGCTAATATTCCATCAATGAGGGCTCTGCCCTCATTAACTAATTACCTCCGAAGGTAATAATAGCATCTTGGGGTTAGGATGTTAATATATGAATTCAAGGAGGGAAGAGTCATTAAAAATGCATTTCTTTGTATTCTGCATATATATAAATATGAGTATTTATATTTTTACCCCAAGTCACTGCATTAGCTGTATATATTTGAAGAATTTAATTTTTTCATGCTTAAATTTCCATTTTCAAATGAATTAAGTATGTTATGCTTTTGATATTCATTAGGTATGATGTTTATTTTGTAAAATAGCAACATAAGTAAGTATAAGAAATACCGAGAGATTTACAACAAATTCTCAGGGGCAATTGTAAAGCACAGTGTACATTTTTCCACAGTATTAACTGAAATATTTTCTATTAAAATATTTTTTTAACCTGAAACATAAATCAAATTGTGCAGAATTGGTTCAAAACATGAATTACTACATTTTTAAAGTGCTTTTTCCAGGTGTTTTTAAATGAAATTTTTATTTTAATCACTAATGCAACACATGCTCAATGGCAAGAATTGGAAAATATAAAAAGATACAAGAAAGATAAGAATTCTACATGATTGTTTTTCTCCCATACCACCAGGAAATGATGACAGCAACTTAAAAATTATGTTTTTCTGGATTTTATAGAATCTGTGTTTTCTTCTGCCTTTGTTCATCTGTGCTTCTTGCAATGATTTTGAAAATACACATGATTTCATTAATTTTATTTTAAATTATGATTTAACAAATTATTTTAAATACTATTTAATAAATCTACATTTTAATATAGTTACTTTAATCTTATTTTATGTTATATTACTATAGCTTGCATTTACATTTGTGAGCTAACCTATAAACATTTCAATAAATAACATCAGTTCCTTTGAACTATTTTTTGATTTTGAAATTTTGACTATTTTTTCAACTATTTCATGATTTCCTTCCTGAAACAAATCCATGAATTTATAGTTATTGGGCTTGCCTTGTAGCTCAGATGGTGAAGAATATGCTTGCAATGCAGGAGACCTGGGTTTGATCCTTGGGTCAGGTAGATACCCTGGAGAAGAGAATGGCAACCCACTCCAGCATTCTTGCCTGGAGAAATCCATGAACACAGGAACCTTGCAGTTTATAGTCTATGGGGTCTCAAAGAGTCATGACTGAATGACTAACACACACACACACACACACACATAGTTAACTGGTCTTTAACAAAAGGGCCAAAGACAAGCAATGGGAAAATATAGCATCTTCAATAAAGGGTGCTGATAAAACTGATTTTTCACATGCAGAAGAATGAAATTAGAAATTTATCTCACTCCACATACAAAAATCAAATAAAAATGGCCTATAGATTTAAATGTAAGAGACCTAGAACCATAAAACTATTAGAAGAAAACAGAAAAAAATGTCCTGACATTTCTCTGTGTAATGATTTTTATATATAACTCTTAAAGTACATGCAAGAAAAACAAAAATAGAAAAACGGAATTGCATCAAAATGAAAAGTTTTTCTTTTCCTTGACAGGAAATATTCAGCAGAGTGAAGAAAAAAAAAGCAATCAATGCAATGAGAGAGAATATTTGCAAATCAAATATTTGATAAGGGATTAATATCAAAAATACACAAGGAACTCAAATAACTCAAAAGCAAGTAAACGAATAACCATATTTCAAATGGGAAAAAGGATGTGAACAGACATTTCTCCAAAGAAGACACACAAACAGCCAACAGGTACATGGAAAGATGTTCAAGGAAACGCAAGTCAAAACCATAATATGCTATCACCTTAATACTGTTCAAATGGTTATATAGTTTTTAAAAGTTCATTGCTAGCAAGGATGTGGAGAAAAGGAACATTGCTGGGAATATAAATTGGCACAGTCATTATGGAAACAATATGGGAGCTTCTTAAAAAATTAAAACTAGAACTACCATCTGGTTCAACAGCTCACTTCTGTGTTTGCATTCAAAGGAAATAAAATCATCATCTCTAAGATATATCCACTATCTGTACTATCACATTCATTACAGTATTATTCACAATATCCAAGATATGGAAACAGCCAAATGTTTCTTGACAGATGAATGAATAAAGAAGATATGATGTTTTCAGCCATAAGGAAGAAGGACATCCTGCCACTTGTGACAGTACGGATGAAACCAGAGGGCATTTTGCTAAGCAAACTAAGGTGGACAGAGGAAGACAAATACTGTGTGATTTCATTCATATATGAAGTCTATATAAAAAAAAAAAAAGCTGAAATCATAAAAACTGAGAGTAGTGGTTACCAGGGGTTAGGGATGAGAGTGAGGGGATCCGGGAGAAGTTGGTCTGGTTAAAGATTACAAAGTTACACTAACACAGGATAAATAAGTCTACAAATTTAATGTATAACCATAATGCCATAGTAATAACGTACTATATATCTTAAAGTTGCAAACAGATTTCATCTTAAAAGTTCTTATAGCAAGAAAAAATCATAACTATGTGTGGTGATGGATGTTAACAAGACTTATGATCATTTTGCAATGTATACAAATACTGAATTGTTATGTTGCACACTTGAAACTAGTATAATGTCATATGTTAATCCTATATCAATTAAAAAGTGTGATATGTGTGTGTGTGCTCATTCATGTCCAACTCTTTGTTACCCCATGGAATGTAGCCTTCCAGCGTCCTCTGTTCATGGGATTTTCCATGCAAGAATACTGGAGTGGGTTGCCATTTCCTGCTCCAAAAAGTGTGATATTGGTATATAAAATGACAAATATATCAATGTTACATTAACAGTTCAGTTGCCCAGTCGTGTCCGACTCTTTGTGACCCCAGGGACTGCAGCATGCCAGGGTCCCCTGTCCATCACCAACTCCTGGAGTTTATTCAAACTCATGTCCATGGAGTAGGTGATAACATCCAACGATCTCATCCTCTGTCATCCCCTTCTCCTCCTACCCCCAATCCCTCCCAGCATCAGGGTCTTTTCATATTAGTCAGCTCTTCACATCAGGTGGCCGAAGTATTGGAGTTTCAGCTTCAGAATCAGTCTTTCCAATGAACACCCAGGACTGATCTCCTTTAGGATGGACTGATTGGATCTCCTTGCAGTCCAAGGGACTCTCAAGAGTCTTCTCCAACACCACAGTTCAGAAGTATCAATTCTTCTGCATTCAGCTTTCTTTATAGTCAAACTGGGAAACCCAGAAATAGATCCACATATATGAATCATTTTGGGGTTTTTAACAACAAAAGTATAATTTATCTACTGACTGTAGTCCTGGTCTGCATGTAGAATAAGAAGTGTCAAAGAAGATGGTATGGGAGACAAGATAGCATTAGTTGCCTCAGATAGCACAGCATGAGTGCATATGAATATGCAAGTTTGGAAGCTGAAGAGATTAAGTCAACTATCACCAGCCATCTGCAGTCTCCATATTCTTTTTTTTTTTTTTTTTCATTTGTTTTTATTAGTTGGAGGCTAATTACTTTACAGTATTGTAGTGGTTTTTGTCATACATTGACATGAATCAGCCATGGATTTATATGTGTTCCCCATCCCGATCCCCCCTCCTGCCTCCCTCTCCACCCCATCCCTCTGGGTCTTCCCAGTGCACCAGCCCTGAGCACTTGTCTCATGCATCCAACCTGGGCTGGTGATCTGTTTCACCCTCCATATTCTTATATGTTAAAAATATTCCCATGTTTAATAGCTGGTTTGTTTTTAGTACATCACTCTGGTAAAGAATCTGCCTGCAATGTAGGAGACCTGGGTTCAATGTCTGGGTTGGGAAGATCTCCTAGAGAAAGGAATGGCTAGCCACATCAGTATTCTTGCCTGGGAAATCCCATGGACAGAGGAAACTGGTGGGCTATAGTCCTTGGGTTGCAAAGAGTCAGACACAACTGAGTGACCAATACTTTTACTTTCACACTAATACAACAGAGATGATAACTCCAAGAAAACAACTGAAGCAAATACAAGAGAGTCAGTGTGTGTGTTGGGGTAAGAGGTACTCCCCCAAGGGATTGTTAGTACTAGTGAGAAAAAAAAAATTGAGACTAGTTTATATGGAGGAATGAAGAAATATGTTTTAACTAATCTGAGCACTAAGTGCCACTGAATGGTAATTCATTTATATAGGCAAATGTAAAGGATAGATTAAATAATATTGCAAAATTCCAAATAGAAATGTTACCAAGTAAGGGTTTTGCTGTCAGACATGCAGTTCTCAAATATGTCTTGCCGATCCAGGGTTCAAGTGAAATTTTAGTGGAAGTCACTCAGTCATGTATGACTCTTTGTGATCCCATGGACTGTAGCCTTCCAGGCTCCTCTGTCCATAGAATTCTCCAGGCAAGGATACTGGAGTGGGCTGCCAGTCCTTTCTCCAGGGTTCTTCCCAGCCTAGGGATTGAATGCAGGTCTTCTTCATTGACAAATAATTGATGCTCTTGAACTGTGGTGTTGGAGAAGTCTCTTGAGAGTCCCTTGGACTACAAGGAGATCAAACCAGTCAATCCTAAAGGAAATCAACCCAGACTATGCATTTGAAGGACTGATACTGAAGCTCCAATACTTTGGCCACCTGATGCAAAGAGCCTACTCATTGGAAAAGATTCTGATTCTGGGAAAGAGAGAAGGCAGGAGGAGAAGGGGACGACAGAGGACAAGATGGTTGGATGACATCACCTACACAATGGACATGAGTTTGAGCAAGCTCTGGGAGATGGTGAAGGACAGGGAAGCCTGGCGTGCTGCAACTCATGGGCTTACAAAGAGTCAGACATGACTGAGCAGCTAAACAACACCAGGGAAGCCCAAATTTAAGGGGTTGGAGGAATAAGCTGATTGGCTGGTCTTAGATCAATTTATATATGGTAGTCAACTTTTGGAAGCTGGATTTTCCTCATTGAAGGACTTCCTCACTTTGTAAAGGGCTCCCATAGCAACATCTCGATTCTTTGAGTTCTATGGACTGAAGAATTTTGGTTCTGGGGTTATCCTGGAGACATGGGTTCCTATCTTACATATGTGCAGTGCTGTCTCTGTAAAATAACTCCAGGTTTGATTCATCAACAACCTGTTTTAAGTAAGAAGCAAAACCAATTTAAGCTGGTCAATGTTTTGTACATTGTTTCAATAATATCCCTGAGAAGCATGTGTGAAAATATTACATTCCACTCTTATGAAACACTAGACTAAAACTGTATCAGTTCAGCCACAAAGTGGAAGATACCCTAGAGAAGGGAATGGCAACCCACTCCAATATTCTTGCCTGAAGAATCCCATAGACGTTGGAAACTGGCAGGCTATAGTCCATCTGATCCCATAGAGTCAGATATGACTGAGAGACTAACACAACATGGTCACGCTGGCAGGCCTGATTTCAAAACGCTGGTCTCTGAGCTGGTTTAATCTCCCCCTGTGATCTCTGTCCGAGAGCCCTGGACATCATCCTCACACTTGAACCTAGAAAAGATTATGTATCTCAAGTGAGTATCAAGATATTCAGCGATCCGTGGAATCTGTGCTTTTCTCTAAATAATATTATCACCCTAGATGTTAGAGATCTCTTATTACAAAGAAGACAGTGCTATACTCCTATTGTCAGAACCAGTCTTAGACATGGACCAGGGAAGAAGCTGCCTTCAGAATTCAGATTTGAGGGGATGCACAAACTTCCTACCTGAATCTCTTCCACCTCTTTGGTGCCATTTGAATCCCCACCATCATGTTACTGGCCGTAGTCAGGCACCTTCCGGGCATATTGCTCTTTGTCAAAGGCAATCACAAACAAAGGAATCAACTTCTTTTTTTGCATGGCACCATGATTTATTGATCACATATTAGTTGAAGATATGGAAAGTTGGGGTCACAAAAGAAGAGAAAGCAGAGTACAGAAAATGAGGCAAGGGCAGGAAAAAGGAAGTTTGAGGAAACAGAGTCGATGTTAGCAGTGGCCCTGAAATTATAAGCTATGATTCCAGCATCTTCACCAAAAGAGTAACCTTGTACGAGGTCACCTTTTCTATTTTTTTTTTTTTTTTGTACATGAAATGAGACGAACAACAACCACTCTGCTCATCTCTGAAGACACTACCTAAACAGCCCCATAGGAATCTTCCAAATGTAACATTTTACAATTACCAGAATAGCTCTGGTCAAAGTGCAGTTCTCACTCCCCTGAGATTCTTCCCATACAAAAATAGACATGAGAAGGGAAGGCAAACAGAGAATAGAAAGCATAAACTTATGAAATACTAAACCAGCTTAGATCAATAAGAACATACTGACCAGCTTCCGTGCCTCCTCCTATACGGTGGGTTGTGGAAATCAAGACAAGGAGGTGCAATTCCTGCTTGTGAAAATCACTAAACACTTTATTGTGTTTGTAGCTAACATTTATCAAGGACTCACCCAGACAGAAACCATGCTAAATACTATACTTCCTGCAATCCTCCCAACTGCCTTAGGATATTGATAATATCTCCAAACATAATCAACTGTATAAAGAAATTTTATTAGTGGTTCCCAAATTTTAGTGTGGATAAAACCAGTTGGAGAACCTGTCATTAAAGTATAAGAGTCCCAAGGATCCTCATTCCGTATACCTTCAATCAGTTCAGTTCAGTTCAGTTGTTCAGGCATGTCCAACTCTTTCAACCCCATGGACTGCAACACGCCAGGCCTCCCTGTCCATCACCAACTCCCAGAGTTTACTCAAACTCATGCCCATTGAGTGGGTGATGCCATCCAACCATCTCATCCTCTGTCGTCCCCTTCTCCTCCCGCCCAACATCAGGGTCTTTTCAAATAAGTCAGCTCTTCACATCAGGTGGCCAAAGTATTGGAGTTTCAGCTTCAATATCAGTCCTTTCAATGAATATTCAGCACTGATTTCCTTTAGGATTGATTGGTTGGATCTCCTTGCAGTCCAAGGGACTCCCAAGAGTCTTCTCCAACACCATAGTTCAAAAGAATCAATTCTTTGGCACTCAGTTTTCTTTACAGTCCAACTCTCACACCCATACATGGCCACTGGAAAAACCATAGCCTTGACTAGACGGACATTTGTTGTCAAAGTAATGTCTGCTTTTTATATGCTGTCTAGGTTGGTCATAAATTTTCTTCCAAGGAGTAAGCATCTTCTAATTTCATGGCTGTAGTCACCATCTGCAGTGATTTTGGAGCCCCCAAAAATAAAGTCTGCCACTGTTTCCACTGTTTCTTCATCTATTTGCCATGAAGTGATGGGACCAGATGCCATGATCTTTGTTTTCTGAATGTTGAGCTTTAAGCCAACTTTTTCACTCTCTTCTTTCACTTTCATCAACAGGCTCTTTAGTTCTTCTTCACTTTCTGCCGCTAGGGTGGTATCATCTGCATATCTTCAATAGAGTTTGGGAATTTACATTTTTAGCCAAGTCTCCACGTGTTCTGAAGCAGGTGGATTATGGACAACTAATACAGAAGCACAATCATATATTATTAAATATGAGATCCCATGGACAGAGGAAGGTAGTGGGCTACAGCCCATGAGATCACCAATAATCAGATACAACTGAGCAACTGAGAACACACGCACGCACCAGGGGACACAGAGATCTTGAAGGCTAGTATCTCCCACTGAAAAAAGAAAATCCTATTGCCAGCACCACTTGAAACACTTGTGAAAAAGTGTATTAGTAGGACCCTGGGCTTATCCCTTAGAGGTCCTGATGCAACAATCTGAGGACAAGCTCAAGAATCTGTTTGTTTGTTTCAGCCAGAAATTTTTGTCCCAAGTGATTCTTAAGGTCAGGAAAATTTGTAGTAGATTAAAGGAATTGTCTGTGGTTAGCTAGTAATATCCTCTCAGAAGGAGAACTGAAACCCAGTTCTCCAGCTCCCAGGTCAGAGTTCTTTCAATGTTATTTTCTCCTTGAAAAAAAGTATTGATAGGATCAGCCTAGGTTATTACACTGCCCCAATTTTTAGAAAGAAAATGTGGAGTTCTTTTCTGCAGCTATTTTACGTGTCCTCAGCTCATTCTCAGGGATTCCCAGGCAGCTCAGTGGTGAGGAATCTGCCTGCCAATGCAGGGGATGCAGGTTCAATCCCTGGGTTGGGAAGATCCGCTGCAGGAGGACGTAACAACCCACTCCAGGATTCTTTCCTGGATAATCCCATGGAAAGAGGAGCCTGGTGGGCTACAGTCCTCGGAGTTGCAAAAGAGTTGGACACAACTCCGTGACTGAGCGTGCATGCACACAGCTCATTCTCAGAGCTGTGATCAACACGCACTGCTTAAACCACATCACAAAGCACTTCCAGTGTGGAAACTGTAGAACAGAATGGCTGCGTGTCAAGCCTGATGAGGGGTAAAAACAAATCTGTGGAAACTGTTGTCAGAATCACCAAAACTGCTTAGCCAGCTGCGGGGAGCAAACAAACCCACTGAAACATTAACTCAGGCAGAAGGTTCCAGCTCATTTCAAGTGGGCTCATTTGTTTTCCCATTACGGCTCAGCAGCGTCTACCTGGGCTGTGTTTGCAGGGTTCCGGCAGCGTCATGACAGAGCTGGGGAAGGCTGATGGATTTATGATACACGGCCTTGATGACATATTTACCAAGCTCGGCTTGCAGGATTCCAGGGGCGGGAGGCTGGGAGCTTGAAAAGGAGAAAGCAGCTGGAATTTGAGCTGGCTGGGAAAAATGATCAGTAGGAGGCTACTGATGAGAGAAGTCTCTGCTGACCTGTGTGTTGAAGCAGTATCACCTCTGAGGGATGAGGGTTTCAGAGATTCTGACCCTGTGGGGTACTCTGGTGTTTTCTGCCTGGATAGCTATGAAGAAGTCACTTGACTCCTTTGAGCTTCAATTTCCACAATAGAACAAAGAGGATTAATTCCCTTTCAACCCACAGGATTGGTGCGATATGTCACAGGGTAGAAATACAAGGCTGCTTCCCAGTGGCACTAGCGGCAAAGAACCTGCCTTCCAATGCAGGAGACACAACAGATGCGTGTTCGATCCCTGGGTTGGGAAGATCCTCTGGAGGAGGGCACGGCAACCCACCCCAGCATTCTTGCCTGGAGAATCCCAAGGACAGAGGAACCTGGCGGGCTGCAGTCCACGGGGGTCACAAAGAGTTGGACATAACTGAAGTGACTCAGCATACTGGTATTGTTGTTCAGTCACTCAGTCGTGTCTGACACTTTGCAACCCCATGGACTGTAGCACACTAGGCCTCCCTGTCCGTAACTATCTCCCAGAACTTGCTCAAACTCATGTCCATTGAGTCGGTGATGCCATCCAACTATCTCATCCTCTGTCATCCCATTCTCCTCCTGCCTTCAATCTTTCCCAGCATCAGGGTCTTTTCACAATGAGTTAGCTCTTTGAATCAGGTGGCCAAAGTATTGGAGCTTCAGCTTGAGTCCTTCCAATGAATATTCAAAGTTGATTTCCTTTAGGATTGACTGGTGTGACCTCCTTGCACTCCAAGGGACTCTCAAGAGTCTTCTCCAACGTCACAGTTCAAAAAGCATCAATTCTTCTCTACTCAGCCTTCTTTATGGTCCAACTCTCACTTCCATACCTGACTACTGGAAAAACCATAGCTATACAGATCTTTGTTGGCAAAGTAATGTCTCTGCTTCTTAATATGTTATCTAGGTTTATATAGCACATAGTTCATATATATAGTTATAAAGCACATTGTTCATATAACACATTGTTATATGATCTGGTATTAGAAATATTCATCCATTCCAGAAGTTAAGACTAAATTATTGCTAAGAAATAATTTCCTTACTTCTGGTTTGTTTTGTTGTTGTTTCATCTGAAGGATAGGAAACCACATTGTGCTAACAAGGGAAAAGATTTTGTTTCTTGACTAATTTATATTTCTTGTCAGAGAGACGGACAAATATAAATTATTAAGCAAATACTATGCTGGAAGCTTTATATAATATTTTACATTCAATGTTCACAAAATCCTTGCAAATTAATGACTATTATTTCTACTTTATGGATGAAGAAACTGAGACTCAGAGAGCTTAAGAGCTTTGTCTGTAAATTACACAGAGCCAGACTTTGAGCAGTACCTGGGACATAGCAAGTGTTCAACAAATATATACATATATATTTTATGATCTCAAGACAT
Organism: Cervus elaphus; assembly: GCF_910594005.1. Lineage (NCBI taxonomy): Eukaryota > Metazoa > Chordata > Mammalia > Artiodactyla > Cervidae > Cervus > Cervus elaphus. Next base: position 9,260,383 of record NC_057820.1, on the reverse strand, counting down.
TCAGCAAAACATCTGATTTCCCCTCCCAGGTGGAGTTCTCAAGATAACTGTGCTGTATTCTTACATGCCTGTAATCAGTGAGAGCTGAACCATTAAGAAAGCGGCAATACAAAGACACAAGGATAAAGGTTTAGTATGGTGCTTCCCTAGGGACTCAAGTGGTAAAGACTATGCCCGCAATGCAGGAGACCTGGCTTTGATCCCCTGGTCGGGAAGATCCCCTGGAGAAGGGAATGGCTACCCTCTCCACTATTCTTGCCTGGAAAATCCCATGAACAGAGGAGCCAGTGGGCTACAGTCAATGGGGTCCCAAAGAGTTGTACACAACTGAACAGCTAACACATACACACTGATACGGTGCTACAAATTTTATTTGTCCTATCACCCTCATTTTATTATAATAGGAGTGTAGGAAAGGAGAAAACACAATAAAAGCAGTGATACACTTGCAGAAGTCAAAATTTAAATTCATGTCTGGAAAAAATATTCATTTCCTTCCTTAGATTTTCACAAACATTAATGACAAGACTATCACATTATGCATGAATATGATTAGCATAATTCTGCCTAATGAATTAATTCCTTCTGTGAAACTAAAGGTAAAAATGTTTCTCTTTCCCCTAATCCTCTCTAATACATGCAGGTTTGCTAACAGAAATTATTATTTTCCAAATTATGATACATTTATTAGGTGGATCCTCACCTTACCTATACATGAGTGAATAGAGAATATACTTAATTGCAGTCTGTGCAAATATGCAACTTCCATCTTAAGAACCAGAAAGACCAAAAAAATTTTTTTCAGTTTAGTCTCAGGAAATTTATGGTCACATTAGGATGATTGGTTTCACTCAGATGCTGAATCCAAAGAAATTATTTTTTTCCTATGCCTTCCTGGATCTAAGAAAATGGACATCCTTTACTTTGTTTTTAAAAGTGCAAAACAGTACAAATATTTTGGAAAGCTGTCTGTCAGCATGCATCAAGAAATGTTAATATATTCTTTTGACCCAGGAATTTCATCTCTGGAATGTGTCTTATGGAAATAATCCTAAATGTAGAAATCATACTGTGTATACTCAGTAGCATGTTATATATAATAATAAAAAAATTAGAAAACCTTAGATGCTCTATAATAAAGGAGAAGCTAAATGAACCACGGTGTTACTTCGAGTGGAGGAGTATACAGATATTTTAAGATGATATATACAAAAACTATAAAATTTGTAATAACATGGAAAATTATAAAATTAAACCCTATAGAGTTTGACTTAACTTACCTTGGTCACAAAGCTAGTTTTGAAACCAAATTCTGTGCCATTCTGAGTACCCAAGACCACCCTTAAGTCACCAGTTTGCTAGGACTACAGAGATCCAATAAGCTTTCATGATAACAGTTGTAGTTTATTACAGCAAAAAGAAAGTGGAAGTTGTGCAGTTGTGTCAGACTCTTTGTGACCCCATGGACTAAACAGTCCAAGGGATCCTCTAGGCCATAATACTAGAGTGGGTAGCCTTTCCCTTCTCCAGGGGATCTTCCCAACCCAAGGATTGAACCCAGGTCTCCTGCATTGCAGGCGGATTCTTTACCAGCTGAGCCACAAGGGAAGCCCACTACAGCCAAATGATAGAGGTTAAAGTCAGTAAAGGCAAACAGACTAGAGTTCAGGAGAGGTCATTTGTCCTCTCCCCATGGAGTAGGACAGAAGACATTTAATTCTCCCTGCAGCCACGTGTGACAACGCATATGGAGCATTGGCAACCACGGAGGCACATCTGAGCACTGGTGTCCAGTATTTCTGTTGTGGCCAGTCATGTAGGCACGGACTGACCTTAGTTTCTTAGTCTCTAATTCCTCCAGATATGAAACTGACACAGCTTGGCCCAAGGCCTCCATCATAAATAACCTGTTAGCACAAACTATCTGGAGTAGCTCAAGCCTCGAGGAGTAAGAAGACACTCTTATCAGGCAGGGATTTCCAAGGGATAAGCCTGTGAAGGACTAGTCTTCACTTTGGAATGTGCAGAGTTTGAACATCCCAGATGTGGAGTTAACCCTTCACTGTGCAAATGCCAATTAGAATTCAGAGCCTGAATGCTTAGCCATTATTTTGCCAAGCAATAAACTGTAATCAGTTGCCCAGTTCTGTGAACTACTTGAACCATAGCTAAGTGATATGAAGTTGAAAAATAATGATCCCTGCCTATGGTAAGTGCACTGGCCAGCAAGCAGACTTTGCAAGTCGTGTGCAAAGGTGAAGACATGTCCAATGGTGAGGGTGAAAGAATAAGAATTCCCTTTGAAGTGGAGAGTTGAAGCAAGAGGTAAATCGTCGGCAAGTCAGAGAAGTTTATTTGGAGGCTTGTGGGGGAGGTAGAGGCATCATAGATTTCAGGAGTGATTTGGGCATTTATTTCTGCCAACTGTGTTTGAATATACAACTACCTTAAAAACATTAATTTAACAAAGTGGTTGGGGTTGGCTGGAACAAAGAGTGAAAAAAAATGAGAGGTTAAAGGTAAAACTAGATGCACAGAGGAGGGTCATTAGGAGGCTTTGTGTTTTTAAGAAATGTAATGCTGATCCTAAAAGACACTGGGAGTGACTGAACAGTTTAGAGCCCTGGAGAAAGATGGTCAGACTTTTCCTTCTTTAAAACAAGTCTCATGGTAGAGTGGAACTTAGGATGGCAAAACCTGATGGTAGGTAGGCAGACCAGGTAGGTGGTAACTGAAAAAATTCCCATGGGGAGAAAAGTGAATGTCTACACTAAGAGAGTGGTTGTCACAGTAGAAAAAAAGGATAAGATGGAGAGAGAGAGCAATGGAGAGATAGCAAGGGGATAGAGGATTGTGTATGAAGGAGTGAAGGAAGCCTTACTTCTCGACCTCGGGGACTACTATGTTGATGTTATTATCCAACTAGAATATTCTATTAGTCAACTAGAAAGGGAGCCATCAGTTCAGTTCAGTTCAGTTCAGTCGCTCAGTCGTGTCCGACTCTTTGCAGCCCTATGAACCACAGCACACCAGGCCTCCCTGTCCATCACCAACTCCCAGAGCTTACCCAAACTCATGTCCATCGAGTCAGTGATGCCATCCAGCCAACTCATCCTCTGTCATCCCCTTCTCCTCCTGCCCTCAATCTTTCCCAGCATCAAATGAGTCAGCTCTTCACATCAGGTGGCCAAAGTATTGGAGTTTTATCTTCAACATCAGTCCTTCCAATGAACACCCAGGACTGATCTCCTTTAGGATGGACTGGTTGGATCTCCTTGCAGTCCAAGGGACTCTCAAGAGTCTTCTCCAACACCACAGTTCAAAAGCATCAGTTCTTTGTCACTCAGCTTTCTTTATAGTCCAACTCTCACATCCATACATGGCCACTGGAAAAACCATAGCCTTGACTAGACAGACCTTTGTTGGCAAAGTAATGTCTCTGCGTTTTAATATGCTGTCTAGGTTGGTCATAACTTTCCTACTCATCTGGGGCCTGCAATTGAGATAATGCTGTACATTCAGCACATCTGTTTATTTTCCTCCTAGTCCCATAGGAAGATTGTACAGTAGACCTACATGATTGACTTCCAGCTGATGAAACGGGCAGAAAAGGAGGTCTGTCACTGGCAGTTCCAGCTCCTAAAGTTCTCCCCAGGAACTTTTGTGTTCCTTCCTCTGTGTGTGTCAAGTGTAGACTCCAGGGCAATTGTGAGCTACAGAACAGAAGCAGCCTGGGACTGAGAGATGCTGCTGAAAGGAAAACCACCATGCACGCATTAGACCATGGTGGGGTGAAGAACAGTCCTCCACAATATTATGCCAGTGATGTCTGCTGTTGTTTCCAACAGAAGTCAGCCTGCCCTGACTAAATCAGAAATTGGTACCTCGAAATAGGGAGTCGTAAAAACAAAACCAACCAAACAGCAGAAACTAAACAAAACAAAGTGAACTTGACTTGCATGTCATTTCCTTAGTGGGCTGACAGGTGATACAGAAGCGGCTGACTGCAGATGAGCAGGCTGGTCACTGGATGGCTAGAGATCCAGGCTGCACAGTAACAAGTCACTTGATCAAATTGTGATAACTGGGACAGCAGCTCATGTTCCTCATGAGCTGAAAAAGAGTCTGTGAATGGTGTGTATTAGTTGTTATTGAGTGCCTTTGGCAAGAATGAAATTAAAGGGGAAAATAGCTCAGGAAAGAATTGGCTGGTTGGCAAGCAGAAAATAAACAGAATGCCAAAGTCCAGAAATTTAAAGCTGTTCAGTGTTGGAAAAGCTAACCATTCCAAGGTCCCAAGTGTAAAAGATGTTAAGTTTAAGAAGCTTTGTATGAAAGACCCAGTACAGAGTCTCATCTGAATAAAAGGACTAAGCCCTGGGGCAAAGACCTGAATAAGGATGTAGCTTTCCTTTATATTGTTTCAGAATACCTCAAGATAGGAGATACCCTTAAATAGAGAAAGAAGGAGATCTCACAATGAAGAAGTAAAGATATAAATCAGAATCATGGCTCCGGAAAGAACTTTGGGTATGGTAACGGACACATGAGTCTGACTAATAAGAAATAAATCAGAAGTTTGCACAGTTTGTAAGCTTTTAAGGAAGGTGTTTTTCCAAAGAAAATATGAAACTGGAATAAAAATATTAATTGAAGAGAAAAAAAAGACTTTGTTCAAGACTTGAAATTACCGTACAATCACCAAACTTTCACGAGTAGGAATGAAGCTGAAGATGCAATGTAGGAAAGAAATACCCTCTTTACCCTTTCAGAAGTGGCCAACAGGGATTACATATGTGAGGAACCCCCTGAAAGGTGGGACCCGTCATCTCAGAGCATCATGGGCAGGAAAGCTCCTACATGAGGGCAAAATGGAAGCCAAAGTCAGAACTTCTCCCTTCCCTTAAGGCAGAAAACTTCCAAAACACCTATTCAGCAAGGCTTGGACATGAGTTACTATGATCCAGGAGTTCCTTTTCTCTGTCCAAATGGAAATTTTATTCCAGCTTTATTTCATCAGTAGTATCTAGTCTGATAAAGAGGACTCTGTGTTACCCACAGACTTGGGCTTTGAGATTGGTGCAATTTCTAAATGGGGCTTTGAGTTGTCCTTCTTAGGAAGAAGATAAAGTGGATCCTAAGTATGGGGAGAAAGGGTCAAGACCCTGAAAACTCCAAAATGATCTTCATGCTCCTTTCTTTTCTGTAAACAGCATGAATTAAGAGGCTACTGGAAGCCTTGAAGCCTAACTGTGAAAGATAGCGGAGCCATAGCAAAGAGCCTGGATCCCTGAACACCTGTGTGGAGACCTGGCCCAGCCATGACTACACTGCACAGGGTGAGCAATTAACTTTCCAGGGCATGTATGTTGTAGCAGCTAGCAAGATATATTCTGACCAATATAAGACAAAGATTATGAACTAAATTTTGTACATGGTGAGTTAGAGATGCCTATAAAATATTGAGACTGAAATATTTATAAGACAATTGTATTTATTTGTGTGTGTGTGTGTGTGTGTGTGTGTCTACCATCTAGGAAAAATGTCTAAGGTGACTACTAACTCATTTCTACTTCTTCCATTGAGAGATGAAGCCTAATCCTTTTGTATTTGGATGGGACATAGTAACTTGATTGACAGATTAATGTGGCATGTGAAGCTAAGTCATAAAAAGCTTTCAGCTTTGTCTGCATGCTTGCAATACTAGCTCCAAGAGCTCTGAGTGATCCTATAAAATGTCTAAATACTCTGCAACTGTCATGCTGAAGTAGCCATAGGTTGGGGCTATAACTGACAGCCTCAGCTGAACTTTCTAGGCCTCTCTACTAGGGTGCCAGACATGCCAGCCTTCTTATCCTCCAGACCAGCTCATCACCAGCTGAATACTGACTGACCACTGTCAAGGAAAGTCTAACAGAAGCAGTGGGATGTGGGCTAACTGGCCCTCTGGGAAAAAATAAGAAAGATTCTAGTGTTTCCTGATTCTGTAATTTAAATGTCTCCACTGTGGCTGGTTCCAAGATACTAAAGGGTTAGCCATGGAGTTTACAAAATTCCTGAATATTTAGCAAATGGCTCTAGTGAACCAATGCAAGCCATTCATGGCACATCATAGAAGAATCCCTAGCTGAGCCTTGTTTGAATTCTTGACCCATAACATCATAAGATGTACTAAAATGTTTGTTGCTTTAAGGCACAAAGTTTTGAGTCATTTTTATATAGTGATTGTTGCTGTTTTTGTTGAGCAGCTAAGTTGTGTCAAACTCTTTGCAACCTTATGGACTGCAGCCCACCAGTAGTTAGTCGTCATTGTTCAGTTGCTCAGTCACATCCAATTTTTTGTGGCCCCGTGGACTGCAGTATGCCAGGCTTCCCTGTCCTTCACCAATTCCTAGAGCTTGCTCAAACTCATGTCCATTGAGGCAGTGATGCCATCCAACCATCTTGTCCTCTGTCATCCCCTTCTCCTCCTGCCTTCAATCTTTCCCAGCAACAGGGTCTTTTCCACTGAGTCAGCTTTTCACATCAGGTGGCCAAAATATTGCAGCTTCAGCCTCAGCATCAGTCCCTCCAATGAATATTCAGGATCAATTTCCTTTAGGGTGGACTGTTTTGATCTCCTTGCAGTCCAAGGGACTCTCAAGCATCTTCAACACCACAGTTCAAAAGCATCAATAGGTAGGTAATAAGTAACTAATTTTTTTTTTTCATTTTTTTAAATTTTTTTTTTTCATTTTTGTAAATTTTTTTTTCATTTATTTTTATTAGTTGGAGGCTACTTACTTTACAATGTTGTAGTGGTTTTTGCCATACATTGACATGAATCAGCCATGGATCCACATGTGTTTCCCATCCCGATTCCCCCTCCCACCTCCTTCCTCACCCCATCCCTCTGGGTCTTCCCAGTGCACCAGCCCTGAGCACTTGTCTCATGCATCCAACCTGGGCTGGTGATCTGTTTCACCCTTGATAGTATACTTGTTTCAATGCTGTTCTCTCAGAACATCCCACCCTTGCCTTCTCCCACAGAGTCCAAAAGTCTCTTCTGTACATCTGTGTCTCTTTTTCTGTTTTGCATACAGGGTTATCGTTACCATCTTTCTAAATTCCATATATATGCGTTAGTATACTGTATTGGTCTTTATCTTTCTGGCTTACTTCACTCTGTATAATGGGCTCCAGCTTCATCCATCTCATTAGAACTGATTCAAATGAATTCTTTTTAATGGCTGAGTAATATTCCATGGTGTATATGTACCACAGCTTCCTTATCCATTCGTCTGCTGATGGGCATCTAGGTTGCTTCCATGTCCTGGCTATTATAAACAGTGCTGCGATGAACATTGGGGTGCACGTGTCTCTTTCAGATCTGGTTTCCTCAGTGTGTATGCCCAGGAGTGGGATTGCTGGGTCATATGGCAGTTCTATTTCCAGTTTTTTAAGAAATCTCCACACTGTTTTCCATAGCAGCTGTACTAGTTTGCATTCCCACCAACAGTGTAAGAGGGTTCCCTTTTCTCCACATCCTCTCCAGCATTTATTGCTTGTGGACTTTTGGATAGCAGCCATCCTGACTGGCGTGTAATGGTACCTCGTTGTGCTTTTGATTTGCATTTCTCTGATAATGAGTGATGTTGAGAATCTTTTCATGTGTTTGTTAGCCATCTGTATGTCTTCTTTGGAGAAATGTCTGTTTAGTTCTTTGGCCCATTTTTTTTATTGGGTCATTTATTTTTCTGGAAGTGAGCTGCAGGAGTTGCTTGTATATTTTTGAGATTAATCCTTTAAATTATGTGATTTGGATACAAGTGACTCAGCTGGTAAAAAGTTCACCTGCCAAAGCAGAAGACACGAGAAGCAGGTTTGATCCCTGAGTCAGGAAGATAGTCTCATTCAATGTACTCCCCTTCCTTTTATTTCAACACAAAGTTGAGCAAACTCCAGGAGATGATGGAGAGCAGAAGAACATGATGAGCTGCAGTCCATGAGCGAAGAGTCAGACACAAGTAAGTGACTCAAAAAGAGGCATGCACACTCCTGCATAGGCCAACAGTTTGGACAACTATTCCAAAAAGGGTTTGAAAACTTCCCATTAGCTCTTTCAAAATAAGGTTGAAGAGCTCTTATCTATCATTTCCCCATCAAAACAATAACTAACTGTATTTTGGTTCACTTGCATTTGTTCATTTCATTCTTCCAACTCCATGAAGAAGATACCATATTTCTCCTGTTTTGCAGGAAAAAAAAAATGAGGATTAAAGACTTGAATATCTTGACTAAAGTGTCACAGTCAGCTGTGGACAGAAAATCAACTGAAATTGAGGTGAACCTGATTCCAACTCTATACTCTTTATTGTTGTTGTTTAATCACTAAGTCATGTCCAATTCTTTTGCATCTCCTCTGACCATCGGATTTTCCAGGCTAGAATACTGGAGTGGGTTGCCATTTCCTACTCCAGGGGATCTTCCAGGATCAGGGGTTGAACCTACAGCTCCTGCCGCATCTCCTGCATTGCGGGCAGATTCCTTATGGCTGAGCCACTGAGGACGAATATACGCTTAATCACTACCTTATTTTTTTTTAATTTTTTTCATTTATTTTTATTAGTTGGAGGCTAATTACTTTACAATATTGTAGTGGTTTTTGTCATATCTTAGATTGCCATAAATTCCATGTTTCTGAAGCAAAATAGGAAAAATTAACAATTTCAACTATTGAACCTCATTTTCCTCATCTATAAAATGAGGAGAATTTGTAAAATAGTAAAAATATCCAAAGTCAGTGTGATGTTGTGATTTATAATAACCAAAAAATTTGATCTTTGATCCTGTTCCTCACACAGAGCTCCTAAAATAGTCAGGGTTTCTTATAAGAGATATAACGATACCTTTTATCAATGAGGTGATTTTTGGAAAGCCTTTAGGTAACCTTAGAATGGGGATTGGTTGCCATGGAAACCAATCTTGATTAAAGGATTGGAGTTTTCAGTAGCTTCTTCCCCCAGCCTCCAGGGGAAGGAGAGAAGCTGGAGGCAGAATCAATTGCTAATGGCCAATGATTTAATCAATCAGCATTGCATAATTAAAGCTTAATTAAAATCCAAAGGATGAGGTTTAGAGAGCTTCTGGGTTGGTGAACATGTGGTGGTGCTGGGGGATGCCCCTGGAGAGGACATGGCAGCTTCCAGCTCTTTCCCCATACTTTGCCCTATACATCTCCACCTGTCAGTTCCTGAGTTGTATCCTTTTATTATAAATTGGTGATCTAGTAAGAAAAATATTTCTTTGAATCTTGTGAGTCTTTCTAGCAAATTAATCAAACCTGAGAGGAAAGTTGTGGGAACACCCAGTTTATAGCCAGTGGGTCAGAAAAACAGATAAAAACCTGGGCTAGAAATTAGCATGTGAGGTGGGGGTGAGGGCTATCTTGTAGGACTGAGTTCTTAGCCTGTGGTATCTGATGCTATTTCCAGGTAGATAGTCTCAGAATTGTGTTGTATTATAGGACACAAACTGGTATCTGGAGCTTTGATTGTTGGTGTGGGAACCACCCCACACACACTTTGAAATTGGTCTCAGAACAACAAAATAATCAGGTACTATAAATGTCCACTTTTTTCAAGAACAATAGCTTGCAGTCAGATACCGTGAAGTCTTCTTTAACTAAAATATCACCTTTTGCTCACTCCCTCATCCCAGCTCCCTTTGGCAGTAGCTGTCATCTCTTCTGGGAATGACTGCTGATATCCCTACTGGAGACATTTGGCTTTTGAATATACTTAAAGATGCTTCATTTCCCTTGTTGTCTTTGTCTGCACATTGTTAATTATCACCTGAGTCCCACAAGGTCTCTGGGAATCAATGGAGGGCTTGCAAAAGCATTTTCTAGACCCAGAGGACCAGCAGATCTATGATCTGTTTGTTTAGCTGTGTTGTTTCTTTTCTTCCAAGTTTCATCTCACCAGACACATAGTGGTATTTCAACTGATCTTGGTCATTTAGACTGATTTCCCACTTCCATAGGATATAGCATTGCTGCAAAACATTTGTATTTTCTTGGTCATTCATTTAATCAATATATCTTCAGTGCATCCTATAGTAGAGCCCTGAAAGTCAGGAAAACGAGGATGATTCAGTTAAAATCTCCACCTTTAGATACCCACAATCCTGTTGGAGAGGGAGCGAGACCAGGAAAGAGAGAATTACAAAGTGGTATGATAAAGGCAATGAGAAAGCTCTGGAAAGGCACTGTGGGCTCACAGAGAAGGAAGATCTCATCTGAAGACTGAAGATCTCATCTGAGAAGGCTGCTGTAACAATATGTGTCTGAATCGAATAGCAGAGCAGGAGTTTAAGTTGGCAGGTGAAGGAGGCGGGCAGTCAGATACTGTGGAGGGCACTGTAAAAGAGTATGGGCACCTTCAGTCACTCCTCATGCATTTAATAGACACTGGCTGTGCCAATAGATATTATACTGCGCCATAGAGTATACCAGGTACCCAGAATATGGCTTTGAATAAGAGAAGCCAGATCCTTCCACTCCCCAAAGATCTTATTGCCAAGTGGTCCCAACACTGGACCATTTGTCAGTAAGATTTTGGAAGGGTAGGATATGACAAACACCAGTCATGGTCAGAAGAAAGGGCAGAGTGGGAAAGTGGTCACGATGAGCTGAGGTGGGGCTCAAGGTGCTGCCAAGTAAGGAGCAAGAAGAGAAGAAAATGAAGCCGCGCACGAGGCCAGAGCCCAGCCAGGTCACGCAGACAGCTCAGGTATTTGTTTTAGAAAGGTCTCCCTGCCAAAGCTGGGAAAATCTGGGAGACAAAAAAGACCAGCCACTTTACTTTCATTTATCTCAACAAATACTTAAAAACAGAAGATGCGAAGGTAAGAGGGATCCAAGTCCTGTGTCTTGAGCAAGCTTCTCAGCAGGAGAGAAATTTACACACCAAGCTCAATTCTGGCTCAATTTCTTCTCATAGAAACAGACAGGAAATGATGTCCTCCTCGCCCCCCGACTCCCCGCCCCCGCCCCAGACATCCCCCCACCCCCGCCCCATTGAGAAGAAACTAGTCCTGACAGAGGAAGTGAAGGGAAAGTGCTAAAGTGGAATCGACATTAGCTAAATTCCCAGTTCTGGGTAGCATTTCATCCAGCAGAGGAAACACTCATCTACTGGGCATGGGGGGGTGGGGGGGGGGGGAAGGAGCAAGGGATGAACTCATGGTCTAAATGACTGCAAAAACAGCCTGATTCAAAATAAAGAACTCGTGACCCACACGTGTCATCAGACAATGAATGGCAGTCACCATGCAGAAATGGACAACGATGGTTTAGCACACACGCTTCCGACACAGGGACCTCTGAAATCCATTACAGCAGTCATCTGATTCTGCAGTGGGGATGCAGGACTGTCTCTTGGGGCGAAGAGATTGTCCTTGTCTCTCTACAACAAAATGGGATTTTTGGAGAGAGGGAAGATCACCAAGGGGCTAATTAAAAAGAGTTATCAAGCACCGGGCGAGAGTCCAAACGCTGAGGAGTCAGAATTCGGGAAGACGCTTTCAGGCAATCTCTTCATCAACAGAAATAGCGGGCCTGATGACCGGAAGGCTGGAGAGTCAGGTTCTTAAAGGAACAAACCACCGAGGACTATAGAGCGCCCCCTATCTAGAGAAGAGGGCACTTCGCTACATAAAACCAGATGACCACGCGGCTTCGTAATGTCTCCGAGAGCCTACCAAAGTGCTTCAAAAAAGAATCTAGTTTTAAATTAGATCAGAACAACAGGAGACTGTCCTCAGAGCAATAGATGTTTCCACGCTTTATTTCAACAAATACTTATGTCTTACATGGGCAACTAATACAAATATGGAGCCGAGGATTTAGTCTCATGAAAATGTTCATTAAATGGAGAGAATTGGTTCATGTATTTAATTCTGACTCATTGAGCCTAGATAACATAGGTTGTCTGGACCCAGAGGTAAGAAAACAAACAGACAAACAAACATAGGTCTTCTCTGAAGGAGACGTCACCTTTGGGGAGGGAATTGCAAGCACAGCAGGTGTTGTATCGTGACGTGGAGAGGTGAGATGCAGTCAGGCAGTGTTAGGAGAGCTGAGGAAGGGGCGCTCAGGAAGGCCTCTGAAAAGGGCTGAGACTGCATATAAGTGTTAACAGAAGAGACAAGAAAAAAGAGAAGAGGTAAGAAAAGGTAGATAGGGATGGACACACATACACTATTGATAACAAAGGTCCATCTAGTCAAAACTATGTTTTTTTCCAGTAGTCATGTATGGATGTGACAGTTGGGCCATAAAGAAGGCTGAGCACTGAAGAACTGATGTTTTTGAACTGTGGTGTTGGAGAAGACTCCTGAGAGTCCCTTGGACTGCAAGGAGATCCAACCAGTCCATCCTAAAGGAGATCAGTCCTGAATATTCACTGGAAGGACCAATGCTGAAGCTGAAGCTCCAATACTTTGGCCACCTGATGTGAAGAGCTGACTCACTGGAAAAGACCCTGATGCTGGGAAAGAGGGATGGCAAAAGGAGAAGAAGGCGTCAGAGGATGAGATGGTTGGATGGCATCACCAACTCAATAAACATGAATTTGAGCAACCTCCAGAAGACAGTGAAGGACAGGGAAGCCTGGCGTGCTGCAGTCCATGAGGTCACAAAGAATCAGACATGGCTTAGCAACTGAACAACAATAATTTTTGACTTGGAAGAGTTATTCCCAAATAACCTTTATTAGAAGGGGAATGAGGGGAGTTTGATCCCACACCTCCAAACTCCCATCCCCACTCACCCGTCCTGACCTAGCAGTGCCGGGAGAGGGTGTGGCAACTTGCTTGCAGTTCTTCCATACCCTGTGATCTTGGATGCCTTGTTTTTCCTTTGAGTTTCAGCTTCCTTATCTGGAGAACGGGGACAAAGTGGCATTCTCCTAATACAGGCACAGCATAAGCACTGGATAAAGAAAGGGGAAAAAAATATGAATGGATAGATGAGAAAAGAAGTGAGATTGGATATGTTTGGTACCTGACATTAGTAAGTGTCAAATATTAATATATGCTAACTTCACTCTTATCTTTTCCCCATATATTTGTGTAACACCACTCAGATTGTCATCTTAAAATATTTTTTAAAAGCCAAACAATTAAAAAAAAAAGCAAAACGAACAACAGCAAAACTCCTTCTGATACCTACAGGCACAACTAACATTTTCCTCTCCTGGGCTCCCACAGCAATTAATAAACACATCAATTATAATACGGTTCATATTGGATGGTAACTGTTTTTAATACTCCTGTTTTCCGCTCAAGAAGGGATTTTTTTCCTAGAGATACTGTTTTGTTTAGGTCTGCATTTCTAATGCCAAGCACCAGAAATATATAATTTTCAATTGCAAGAAAATATATTATCTGTCCTCATAGATTAACTTAATGATCCCCATAAAAGAGTGCTATATTTCAGACATTTTATTTTGATAACTTGATGCAGCCGAGTGAAATTGTGTGATTTGCCTAAGGTCTCCCAGTGCACTCATAGCAGAGCTGGGACTAAAGCTATGCCCCTTGAGTTTAAATAGCATGCACCTTTCTACACAGCATCTTTAAAAATATATATATATTTACTTATTTTTGGCTGTGCTGGGTCTTCATTGCTGCACAGGCTTTCCCCTAGTTTTAAGGAGTGAGGTCTACTCTCTAGCGTGGTGCGCGGACTTATTATAGTGGCTTCCTTCTTACGCAGCACAGGCTCTAGGGTGTGCATGCTTCAGCAAATGCAGCATGTGGACTCAGTAGTCGTGACTCCCATGCAGCTGTGGTCCACGGACGTAGTTGTCACATAGCACGTGAGATCCTCCTCGATCAGGGATTGAACCCATGTCTCCTGCATTGGCAGGTGGAACCTTTGACCACTGAGCCACCAGGGAAGCCCCTCTATGCAGCATCTTGAGAAATAAGAAATGAAAGAAATATGGGATCAGATAGACACAGCATAGGTCTCTGGGTGCAGGGAGGGAAGAAGGGTAAGTGAAGACTCTGCCTGACTCATTATCTTTCCAAACAGAAAAAGTAGGTGCACAGCACAGAATTACCTTCATGACTCATATAAATAATAGCCAAAGAATCAATGTGTGTATTTTTAGTTTTAGTTCAGTCAGTCATGTCCAACTCTCTGTGACCCCATGCATTACAATATACTTATCAATTCCCTGGTAACAGTTCTCTCTGGAGAGAGAAAGAAGGAAATAAGATTGTTGGTGTATCTGTAATTTTTTTAAAAAGAGCTGAAATAATATGATGGAATGATTGCATTTGTAAGATGAAGGTGGTGAATACACAGGTATTGTTGTGTGCTATACTTTTCTAAAAATTGAAAATATTTCAATTTTTTTTCTTTTTCAATGAAGTGAGGGTCTCCTTCTTTTCCTCCTCAGCCCATAGGTATCTGAAGGTCTTCCTAGCTCACAAGACAGAAAAGTAGATGGAACTAAATGATTGTCAACCTGAATCTAAGGGCAAGGAGATGGAGGGGGCAGAACAGAGTCTGCCAGGCACAGAAGTTCAGGGGCCAGGGCTTTCAGGGAGGGAGTTCTAAGAGACTAAGAGAAGGTCCCCTCTTGGGACCTCAACCCAGAGTTGAGGATAAAGACAGCTGTAACTTAGGACTATATCCACTCATTTTATCTCCTGCAGTTACCCAGAGGAGCAAGGTTCACTCCCTTTTCCTGTCATTCAGGGACCAATCTTAATATTTAAGAGTCCTCCAGAAAAAGAATTGGAAACTTCCTCTTGCTTTGTGAAAGCCTGGTAATTCTCCGGTAAATATCCCTGAAGTAAGAAAATTAAAAATGTCTCCATTTCCATTGCCTCATAATAATGATAATGATGGTAATAATAATAATAATTTGTTGATGGTGAATTATTTCCTAAGCATTAGAAAGCAACAAAACTGAAACCATACAACAGATCTCATAACATTTAGCAACTATCTATCTTGTGATCACACTAGATAAATATACATTTTTAGACTTTCAGAATTGACATTTTCTCCTCTTTCAGAGAAATGTTTGCTATTGACTCAATTGTGCCATCTGGTGGTCTTAAGTCATATGTTGCCTGAACTGGAATTTTTTTTTTTTTTAATCTTAGGTGAGGTTGTGATTCTGCTAAAGAATACATTTACACAGAATTACTAATCTTGAGAAGTTCCTTTACTGTGTGTCTGTCTGATGAAATACTAGGTACTTTCATTCTTTCATACATTTAATTTTCTCAACGACCCTATGAAATATCCCCTCACTTTCTCTTTTGGGGGAGTGGAAAACAGGTTGAGAGAGGACAGAAATCCTGCAAAAATTCTGACAGCTGGTCTTATGGGGATGAGATTTAGACTCAGAACTTAGGACTCTGCAGCCTCTTCTCTTCCAGTTGTACATCATAGTCTAAATAATACCTGGTTATTATCTTATGATAAAATAAATCATTAAATTGCCCTTTCTGAAAGTGAGATAGATACTAAAAGTTTGTGTATTCATTCATTCATTCATTTATAATCCATACATTTGGCATCAACCACACACTGCTGGAACACATTAATAGATCATGTCATACTGGAGATAAAAAACTAATTACATAGTGTCAGTTATTCAGCATCTGACAGCCTAGTAAAGATGACCATATACAGAAATAAAGCATGCTAAGTAGACGGAAAGAGATAGTTATGGCCACCGAGGAAAATTCACAGTACAAAAACAATCCTTTGACAATAATTGAACAGTGAATTTAAATTCTCTCTGCAGCAGGCTCTGTTCTGTAATGAGATGTGTGGAATACTGGCAAGCTATGCGGATGCGTCCCTTACCCAAACAATTAGGGCGTCTGAATCTGCTTTGTTGCAAAGCTGTATTAGTCGGGTTAGTTAATGTCAACTCGTGCAACAGAGAAGCTCTGAACCTTCCTTAGTGGCTCAAAGGGTAAAGAATCTGCCTGCAATGCAGGAGACCCAGCTTCGATCCCTGGGTTGGGAAGATCCCCTGGAGTAGGGAATGGCAATCCACTCCAGCATTCTTGCCTGGAGAATCTCATGGACAGAGGAGCCTAGCGGGCTACAATCCATGGGGTCACAAAGAGTCAGAACCGACTGAGTGACTAACTTTACACATTAAAAGTTGATTTTTCACTTGTACCATAGTTGAATCTGGGTTCAACCATTGTCTCTTATATCTCTTTCCATCTGAAACATCCATCAGAAAAGCACAATCCTCCAGTTTGCATCAGCAGGAGGAGAAAGGGATGGACGTGGCTTAACAGACAGAATGGTCATTTCTATTCTTAGTCCATTGGCCAAAAGTGGTCACATGACCCAGAGTAACTGCAAGGCATGCCGGAAATCAGAGGAGCATGTGGAGATGCAGGGAGCTTAGTCATCTGTGCACCAGAGGCCCAAAGCAGCACAGGTGATGGTTGGCCTATGAATTTGTATGAATGGGGGAAAAGGGGGGAAAAAAATGACTTACTGGCATTTGTGAGACAAGTAATTCTCTGACAATATTAGCAAAACGATTTTAAAAGTCAACAAATGGGGAAAAAAATGGAATAATATCTCATTGGGAAAAACTAGTTGTAAGAGCAAGTTTTACACTTGTATTAATCCTTCCTTTGATGCTCCATATTCTTCTGTGCCCATTGGCAGAAGAAAGATGTAACATGAGGCACTATTAGACAGTAACATCCTTTCAGTTATTTTAAAAGCCATGTATGTTACTTTCATCAATGGTTTCTTCACTATGTTTTATCCGTTTGTGATTCTTGTTATAAGAGTGTTCACTGGTATGTCACACTTAATTGAGTCTAGTGGTTTGTGGTTATATGTCAGTGGTAAGATGGATTTTATTTCTCACTCTCTCATGCTTGCTGAGATCAAAGAGATATTTTGCACATCATAATGTCAAAATAATAATGTCAGAGTTTATCAGCAGTGTAATAATCTGATTCTTTAATTTTACAAGTGATTGCTTGTAAAGCCATGTAGCTGGTCTTGACTTCATTTTCTACTCAGCACTCATGAATCGGAAATCCTCTCTAGTCTAAACCAGAAGAGAAATAGATGACATTAAATGACAGTCCAGCTTATGAGAGGCATAAGCTTGTATGTTACATACATACATGCCTCTCTTTATGAGAGGCAGAATCCCTGCTAGAAAAGGATCATGGCGTCCAAGTGACAATGTGACTGAGAGGGAAAGATGGCCTCTGGGGGAGAATGTTTCTGAGTGTCCAAGAAAAGATGACCTGTCGTGCAACCCCAAAATTTGCAATCAAAGCCCACCACAGCTTATGCTGGCATTCTTCTGGACCCCAGCTGGTCAAGTTGGTTATTTACTTGCATTTGAATTTTATTGTTGATAATGGTACTTTCCAGTAGTTGCCTAGGCTTCCCTGCCTTTTCGAGATGAAGGCCATTGCAAGGGCCTTACAGAACCATGAAGTCCCAGCAACGCCATGATGTTGCGCTTTGCTGCCCTTGTGCTTTCAAGATCTGAACGTGCTTCCCCGTGAGGAGGCCTCCCCTCAGCACTTTAAGGTAAGAGAAATAGGTCTCACTGATTTCACAGGCACTGAAGATTACCGTGAAGCGGGTGTTGAAAGCAGTATGACTAGTTGAACCAGTCAAGGAATCTGAGTCAACTGATACCCTCTTTTCACTGACGGCTTACCTGTGGTTTTAAAATATGCACAAGAGAACACTAACTCTTAAATCTCCGAGTGGAAGAAGTTTAGGCGCTATTTCAAAACATCTGTCTCCACCTTTGAAACCTTTTGATGATTAATGGAAGACACCAGAGTAGATTTATTAGTCAACTTTTATATATACTTGGTAAAACATCACAAAGCTATTATATTTAATCAGCATAAATATTGGATCATAGTGTAGAAATATCCTATAAAGGTATGTGAAAATGTGAGTGAAACATATGAAGACACAAAATTACAAGGTTACCTTGTTCATACCTGTGAACTATAATATACATAATGAAATGATAGGAAGAAAATAAACTTCAACACTCATTATGATTGTTTTAAAATTGTGGGAGTGAGAATAATTTTTCTTTTCTTCTCCAAACTGCTGTGATACTATGGCTTTATAAGCTTTAAAATAACTTTTAGGAAAACATACTTGTTATTACAAGGAGTAATATATAATTTGATATGATTGTATATTAATATATACTATGATATAGAAATTATTATTGTTGTTATTAAAGTGGGAAGCACCCAATTCCCCTTTGTGACTGATCAGAAGTATGGAAGCTCTGCTAATTTTTAATTAGCTCTGCTAATAATTTTGATTAGCTCTGCTCTTATTGTGAACTGTGACTCAAACAACTCAATCAGAACATTGGTTGAATTAAGTTCATTATATATATATACACACCAGACTTCCCTGGTAGCTCAGTGGTAAAGAATCTGCCTGCCACTGCAGGGGATGCAGGTTCGATCCCTGGTTCAGGAAGAGCTCCTGGAGAAGGAAATGGCAACCCACTCCAGTATTCTTGCCTGGAGAGCCCCATGGGCAGAGGAGCCTGGTGGGCTACTGTCCATGGGGTTGCAAAGAGTCAAAAATGACTGAAGCAATTTAGCAGGATATATATATGTGTGTGTGTGTGTGTGCATATACATGCATAATTTTATATATAACTTGTTGTTTAGTTGCTAAGTCATGTCTGATTCTTTTGTGACCCAATGGACTGTGTCACACCAGGCTCCTCTGTCTATGGAATTCTCCAGGCAAGAATACTGAAGTGGGTTGCCAACTCCTCTTCCAGGGGATCTTCCCAACCCAGGGATTGGAACCAGGATCTCTTAAGTCTCCTGCACTGGCAGGCAGGCTCTTTGCCACTAGTGCCACCCAGGAAGCATATATTTTCAAATTTTAAGACTTGAATTTAGAGAAAACTTCCTCAGTATGGCATTGAGACATTTTCGTAGCTCCTCCAAGCTTTTTACTTAGAATCTGAAAGATACAGTACAAATATGAAAATTCAGAAAAGCAGACATCATCCATCCTGCCAGGGCCCTCATTCCCCTTCCTCTAGCAGGTTCCCCCCGCCACCCCCACCCAGAGAAGCTGGGGAGCAAAGACATTCGGGATGATCTCATTAGTTCCAAGCAGTGTTCAGCAAAATGCTAACAGGGCAGGCCGGGACACAGAGCGCTGAAGGTAATGAAATGCTCATTAAGCCTCTGCACCCAGGACACCTCCTGGTTTTGCTGATTTGGGTGATGTGTTTGTACATCCAATCCAGAAACAGTGAGTCAGGCGACACCAGGGGGGAAATTGCCAGAATCACTTCCAGAAGAATTCCTCTAGGTTTGGGATTTGGGTGGGATGAGGTGGGGGGGTGGGCAAGGAGGTCTGCTGTATTCAGAAGAACAGTCCTGTACCCCAGAGTGCCGCACATGGAGAGCCGAAACAAGAAACCACAGAAATCGCAAAAATCCAGGTGCTTCACAGTCTTCACATTCATTTTTGTTAAAAAGAAAGTGAAGAGGAAGGGAGGAAAGGAGAGAAATGAGTGAGGAAATTCCTAAAGCTGAAGTGTCAGGATTTTTCAGCAATATTTCAAGATACCTTACTTACATGTGTTATCTCTAGACTATCCCAGCCTGGGAATTGGCATGGTGCTTCCTGGCACCATGCTGATGACTTTTATTAATTAGAAAGCAGACAAACAGATCGCAGTGTGACTATTCAGAGGGCAAAATAAGAGAAAGCAGTCGTTTGTTAACTAAGCAGATTTTAAACTGGAAAGTGTTAACCCAAGTCTGGCTGCTAACTGCTCAAAAAACCAATAAAGAGGCCAGGTTGGTGGAAAGGAAAATGTGCTTTATTTTGGATGTCCACAACCGGAGAGGGGGTGGGGAGGATGGACTCCTGTCCAAGGTTGATTCCCCTCATTGACAATCAGGAGGCAAGACTTTTTACAGACAGAAGGAGGGAGGGAGCCACATGCAAAAACTCTGCAGTACCATGCAGTAACGCTGATAGTCATCTTGAAATTGGTCATCAGTGATCTGACCAGTGTCATCTTTCTTATTTTAAACACAGTTATTCTGTACAGTTCCAGGGTTGGTTTGTTCCCACTTCTTTGAGGCCAATTCTCAGAACCAAGGCAGCTCATATCATGGCTACAGTCCGGTTATGACATAGTTAACATCTCCACCTGGTGGGAATTTTAGTATCCGTAAGACAGCTCATAGGACATGGCTCAGAATATTATCTATAGCCTTTGAAGAGGAACTAAAGATCCTTGACTATGCTTGCTGACTAAAGTATTATTATTTCATCTTGTTGTATAGTTTTCTTTCGTTTCTGCATTTTTTTTAAACTTCTCTGATTGGATTTATTCTTTGACTAAAGTTTTCCACAGACGAAAGGTAGGCTGAGGACATGAGAGGCAAAGAAAGACCATGTTCTGTTTCAAAAGGAGGGTTCTGCTCAGCTTCAAAAGGAGACACAGATCTTGTCTCCCGAATTTTTTGTAATTGCAGAATGTCTACATTGGCTGATTGATCAATCGACTGTAATTTGTTCATTTATTCAAGACAGGGAAAGCACCAACTTTTTGCCAGATCCGAGAGTATTGCTGCTAAAGTGTGGCCCATGAACCAGCACCTGGGAGCTTGTTAGAACAGCACAGTGCGAGCCCCACTCCAGACCTAACGTGCAGAAGTCTGCATTTTAGCCAAACGCCCAGGGTTTTGCGCACACATCAAACTTTGAGAAATGCTGAGTTAGTCCAAGTCGTAGAATCCAGCAAGCTCACCACCTCAATGCTGAGGTTGTTCCTACCTTTTTTCAGATGCTTCTGTTTCTGGCTCCCAAATCTGGCACATGGGGGCCAACACTTCTCAGTTTCTGAGGCAAAAGTGACCATCAAGTTTCCACCTGTAAGCAATTTTTGAGCCTTAATTTCTTCATCTGAAAATACTGTAGGAAACTACCCCTTCTGGTATTTGTGAGACTTACATGAAATAACATTTATGAACCATATGTGAGAGCGACATGGTGACTTCCTACAGTTCTCTTTCCTGTAGCCATTCACCCACATCTACGCTTGCACATGGTTACTCTTGAGGGAACACACACTTATTTCTTTTGCATATTTTCTGGACCACAAATGATCCCACAAATTATAGACTTTGGTGTTAAGGTGTTTACCAGCCTACAGCCTGAGGGCAGGGCTTTATCGATTTGCCCTGGAAGCTAAGTTGAATTCAGATATCAGAGTTGGTATACCTGCTGCCCACTCATTTGGCCGAGATCTTGATCAAGGTTTGCAACTTCTCTATGCCTTTGTTGCCTTAATTGTACAATGGTGGTATTAATAGTAGCTATTTTTTACTGTTTCACACGATTAAGCTTCCTTTGTAGGTATGCCATTATTTTTTTTCTATCACCCTAATTCTATACTCAGTTCAACTCTTTAATTATTTTGTGTTTTGTGTTTTTGCTGCATTTGAGTTTTCCATCATTCATTCATGCAATATTTCCTTATCCTCTATTGTGGGACAGACATTATGTTATCGTTATAGTTTTGTAGGTGGACGCGCACACAGATCCCTGCAGACAGTCAATATGTATAAACTATCTACATATATTATGAAGTATTCTTATTTGAAATAATTTGATTACCACCAAGGAGACCTAAATTAAAAAGTGATTACTTGGCATTTTAAAAGACCCAAGTGTAGGGAGGAACCAAGATGGCGGAGGAGTAGGACGGGGAGACCACTTTCTCTCCTACAAATTCATCAAAAGAATAACTGAACGCAGAGCAAACTTTGCAAAACAACTTCTGATCGCTAGCTGAGGCCATCAGGCGCCCAGAAAAGCAGCCCATTGTCTTCGAAAGGAGGTAGGACAAAATATAAAAGATTAAAAGTGAGACAAAAGAGCTAAGGACAGAGATCCGTCCCGGGAACCCTTAGGCGGCATTGCTTGGGGTAGGGTCCGGGCCTGAGTGCCCTGAGGACAATCGGAGGGAGCTTCTGTGAGTTCCCAACTTGAACTGTGGGAGACCAAAAGAGAGAGAGTAAATTAACCGGCCTGAACACACTGCCGGCCGTTCGCAGAACAAAGAGACCGAGAGGGTCCAGAGAGGAGCTCGCAGGCTGCGGACCGGCCCAGCCCCGCCGGAGGCAGGAGGCAGGGGGGAGGGGAAGGTCGCGGCGAGACGCAGGGCGCAGGCACCCGACTGGCGCGGGCGGGGACTGGGGCTGGGGACGCAGAGGGCAGAAGGCGCAGGCACCCGACTGGTGCCAGCGGAAACTGAGACTGGGTCCGTGGAAGGGACTGGGCGCACCACACCTGGGGAGAGTGCGCCCACCAAGCCCCTGGCTGCCTGAACCGCTCTGACGGGGAAGGCACAGAGAGCAGGCGCAGCTTTTCCTTCCGCGCTTTTGTGTAACACCCGAGGGCTGGAACCTAGCGCAGCGCGGGGCGCGCTCCATATAGAACAGCCGGGAGCCTGAGCAGCGCAGACGGAGAAAGCAGCCTCGGCCCCTCCCGGCAGCCCCAGCCCATCCCCGCGGCGCAAGCCTGTCCCCACAACGCCGGCCTCTCCCTGCAGCGCAGGCCCCTCCCTGCCCCGCAGAGCGACGGAGCTAGCTACCTGAATGGGAGTCCACCTCCGCCCGCCTGTGTCAGGGCGGAAATGAGGCTCTGAAGAGACCGGCAAACAGAAGCCAAATAAACAAAGGGAACCGCTTCAGAAGGGACTGGTGCAACAGATTAAAATCCCTCTAGGAAACATTGACTACACCGGAAGGGGCCTGTAGATATCGAGAAGCGTAAGCTGGAACGAGGAGCTATCTGAAACTGAGCCAAACCCACACTGACCGCAACAGCTCCAGAGAAACTCCTAGATATAATTTTACTTTTTTCTTTTTTTTTTTCTTTTTTTTCTTTTTTCTTTTTTATTTTTTCTCTTTTATTTTCCTTTAAAATCCCCTATTACTCCCCCATTACTCCTTAACTTTCATTTCCATAGACTTTTACGATTTTTAATTAGGGGAAAAAAAAAATTTTTTTTTTTCTTTTTTTCTTTTTTTTTTCTTTCTTTCTTTCTTTTTTCTTTTTTTCTCTTTTTTTTCTTTTTTCTTCCTTTTTTTCTTTCCTTTTTCTCTTCTATTTTCTATTTTTCTTTTTCTCTTATTTCTTTTAAAGTCCTCTAGTACTCCTCTACTACTCCTTAATTTTCATTTTCAATACACTATAACCTTACAAAAAAAAAAAAAAAAGAGAAGCCCTATTTTTAAACCGAAGATTATTCTCTCCCAATCTTGACTCTCTGTTTTCTACCTCAGAACACCTCTATTTCCTCCTTTCCCCTTCTCTTCCCAATCCAATTCTGTGAATCTTTGTAGGTGACTGGGCTATGGAGAACACTCTGGGAACAGACAGCTGCGTAGATCTGTCTCTCTCCTCTTGAGTCCCCCTTTTTCTCCTCCTGCTCATCTCTGTCTCCCTCCTCCCTCTCCTCTTCTTCATGTAACTCTTCATGAAATCCAGAGGCAGGAGACTTAAGCCCAAAACCTGAGAACACCAGAAAACTCCTGACTACATGGAACTTTAAGCAATAAGTGACTGTCCAAAAGCCTACATACCTACACTGAAACCAACCACCACCCAAGAGCCAATAAGTTTTAGAGCAAGACATACCACGCAAATTCTCCAGCAACGCAGGAACATAGCCCTGAACATCAACATACAGGCTGCCCAAGGTCACACCTAACACATAGACCCATCTCAAAACTCATCACTGGGCACTCCATTGCTCTCCAAGGAGAAGAAATCAAATTCTACGCACCAGAACACTGACGCACGCTTCCCTAACCAGGAAATCTTGACAAGCCAATCGTCTAACCCCACCCACGGGTTAATCCTCCACAACAAAAAGGAACCACAGACCTCCAGAATACAGAAAGCCCACTCCAGATACAGCAATCTAAACAAGATGAAAAGGCAAAGAAATACCCAACAGGTAAAGGAACATGAAAAATGCCCACCAAGTCAAACAAAAGAGGAGGAGATAGGGAATCTACCTGAAAAAGCATTTAGAATAATGATAATAAAAATGATCCAAAATCTTGAAAACAAAATGGAGTTACAGATAAATAGCCTGGAGACAAAGATTGAAAAGATTCAAGAACTGTTTAATAAAGACCTAGAAGAAATAAAAAAGAGTCAATTAAAAATGAATAATGCAATGAATGAGATCAAAAACACTTTGGAGGGAACCAAGAGTAGAATAACGGAGGCAGAAGATAGGATAAGTGAGGTAGAAGATAAAATGGTGGAAATAAATGAAGCAGAGAGGAAAAAAGAAAAAAGGATCAAAAGAAATGAGGACAACCTCAGGGACCTCTGGGACACTGTGAAACGCCCCAACATTCGAATCATAGGAGTTCCAGAAGAAGAAGACAAAAAGAAAGGCCATGAGAAAATACTCGAGGAGATAATAGCTGAAAACTTCCCTAAAATGGGGAAGGAAATAGCCACCCAAGTCCAAGAAACCCAAAGAGTCCCAAACAGGATAAACCCAAGGCGAAACACCCCAAGACACATATTAATCAAATTAACAAAGATCAAACACAAAGAACAAATATTAAAAGCAGCAAGGGAAAAACAACAAATAACACACAAAGGGATTCCCATAAGGATAACAGCTGATCTATCAATAGAAACCCTCCAGGCCAGAAGGGAATGGCAGGACGTACTGAAAGTAATGAAAGAGAATAACCTACAACCTAGATTACTGTATCCAGCAAGGATCTCATTCAGATATGAAGGAGAATTCAAAAGCTTTACAGATAAGCAAAAGCTGAGAGAATTCAGCACCACCAAACCAGCTCTTCAACAAATGCTAAAGGATCTTCTCTAGACAGGAAATGCAGAAAGGTTGTATAAACGTGAACCCAAAACAACAAAGTAAATGGCAACGGGACCACACCTATCAATAATTACCCTAAATGTAAATGGGTTGAATGCCCCAACCAAAAGACAAAGATTGGCTGAATGGATACAAAAACAAGACCCCTATATATGCTGTCTACAAGAGACCCACCTCAAAACAAGAGACACATACAGACTAAAAGTGAAGGGCTGGAAAAAAATATTTCATGCAAACGGAGACCAAAAGAAAGCAGGAGTCGCAATACTCATATCAGATAAAATAGACTTTCAAATAAAGGATGTGAAAAGAGACAAAGAAGGACACTACATAATGATCAAAGGATCAATCAAAGAAGAAGATATAACAATTATAAATATATATGCACCCAACATAGGAGCACCGCAATATGTACAGCAAACACTAACGAGTATGAAAGAGGAAATTAATAGTAACACAATAATAGTGGGAGACTTTAATACCCCACTCACAACTATGGATAGATCAACTAAACAGAAAATTAACAAGGAAACACAAACCTTAAATGACACAATGGACCAGCTAGACCTAATTGATATCTATAGGACATTTCACCCCAAAACAAGCAACTTCACCTTTTTCTCAAGTGCACACGGAACATTCTCCAGAATAGATCACATCCTGGGCCATAAATCTGGTCTTGGAAAATTCAAAAAAATTGAAATCATTCCAGTCATCTTTTCTGACCACAGTGCAGTAAGATTAGATCTCAATTACAGGAAAAAAATTGTTAAAACTTCAAACATATGGAGGCTAAATAACACGCTTCTGAATAACCAACAAATCATAGAAGAAATCAAAAAAGAAATCAAAATATGTATAGATATGAATGAAAATGAAAACACAACAACCCAAAACCTATGGGACACTGTAAAAGCAGTGCTAAGGGGAAGGTTCATAGCATTACAGGCTTACATCAAGAAACAAGAAAAAAACCAAATAAATAACCTAACTCTTCACCTAAAGCAATTAGAGAAGGAAGAAATGAAGAACCCCAGAGTTAGCAGAAGGAAAGAAATCTTAAAAATTAGGGCAGAAATAAATGCAAAAGAAACTAAAGAGACCATAGCAAAAATCAACAAAGCTAAAAGCTGGTTTTTTGAAAAAATAAACAAAATTGACAAACCATTAGCAAGACTCATTAAGAAACAAAGAGAGAAAAACCAAATTAACAAAATTAGAAATGAAAATGGAGAGATCACAACAGACAACACTGAAATACAAAGGATCATAAGAGACTACTACCAGCAGCTCTATGCCAATAAAATGGACAACTTGGATGAAATGGACAAATTCTTAGAAAAGTATAACTTTCCAAAACTGAACCAGGAAGAAATAGAAGATCTTAACAGACCCATCACAAGCAAGGAAATCGAAACTGTAATCAAAAATCTTCCAGCAAACAAAAGCCCAGGACCAGATGGCTTCACAGCTGAATTCTACCAAAAATTTAGAGAAGAGCTAACACCTATCTTACTCAAACTCTTCCAGAAAATTGCAGATGAAGGTAAGCTTCCAAACTCATTCTATGAGGCCACCATCACCCTAATTCCAAAACCAGACAAAGATGCCACAAAAAAAGAAAACTACAGGCCAATTTCACTGATGAACATAGATGCAAAAATCCTTAACAAAATTCTAGCAAACAGAATCCAACAACATATTAAAAAAATCATACACCATGACCAAGTGGGCTTTATCCCAGGAATGCAAGGATTCTTTAATATCCGCAAATCAATCAATGTAATACACCACATTAACAAATTGAAAGATAAAAACCATATGATTATCTCAATAGATGCAGAGAAAGCCTTTGACAAAATTCAACACTCATTTATGATTAAAACTCTCCAAAAAGCAGGAATAGAAGGAACATACCTCAACATAATAAAAGCTATATATGACAAACCCACAGCAAGCATCACCCTCAATGGTGAAAAATTGAAAGCATTTCCCCTGAAATCAGGAACAAGACAAGGGTGCCCACTCTCACCACTACTATTCAACATAGTGTTGGAAGTTCTGGCCACAGCAATCAGAGCAGAAAAAGAAGTAAAAGGAATCCAGATAGGAAAAGAAGAAGTGAAACTATCACTGTTTGCAGATGACATGATCCTCTATATAGAAAACCCTAAAGACTCTACCAGAAAATTACTAGAACTAATCAATGAATATAGTAAAGTTGCAGGATATAAAATTAACACACAGAAATCCCTTGCATTCCTATATACTAACAATGAAAAAACAGAACGAGAAATTAAGGAAACAATACCATTCACCATTGCAACAAAAAGAATAAAATACTTAGGAGTATATCTACCTAAAGAAACAAAAGACCTATACATAGAAAACTATAAAACACTGATGAAAGAAATCAAAGAGGACACAAACAGACGGAGAAACATACCGTGTTCATGGATTGGAAGAATCAATATTGTCAAAATGGCTATTCTACCCAAAGCAGTCTATAGATTCAATGCAATCCCTATCAAACTACCAACGGTATTTTTCACAGAACTAGACCAAAGAATTTCACAATTTGTATGGAAATACAAAAAACCTCGAATAGCCAAAGTAATCTTGAGAAAGAAGAATGGAACTGGAGGAATCAACCTGCCTGACTTCAGACTCTACTACAAAGCCACAGTCATCAAGACAGTATGGTACTGGCACAAAGACAGAAATATAGATCAATGGAACAGAATAGAAAGCCCAGAGATAAATCCACGAACCTATGGACACCTTATCTTTGACAAAGGAGGCAAGGATATACAATGGAAAAAAGACAACCTCTTTAACAAGTGGTGCTGGGAAAACTGGTCAACCACTTGTAAAAGAATGAAACTAGAACACTTTCTAACACCATACACAAAAATAAACTCAAAATGGATTAAAGATCTAAATGTAAGACCAGAAACTATAAAACTCCTAGAGGAGAACATAGGCAAAACACTCTCCGACATAAATCACAGCAAGATCCTCTATGACCCACCTCCCAGAATATTGGAAATAAAAGCAAAAATAAACAAATGGGACCTAATGAAACTTAAAAGCTTTTGCACTACAAAGGAAACTATAAGTAAGGTGAAAAGACAGCCCTCAGATTGGGAGAAAATAATAGCAAATGAAGAAACAGACAAAGGATTAATCTCAAAAATATACAAGCAACTCCTGCAGCTCAATTCCAGAAAAATTAATGACCCAATAAAAAAATGGGCCAAAGAACTAAACAGACATTTCTCCAAAGAAGACATACAGATGGCTAACAAACACATGAAAAGATGCTCAACATCACTCATTATCAGAGAAATGCAAATCAAAACCACAATGAGGTACCATTACACGCCAGTCAGGATGGCTGCTATCCAAAAGTCTACAAGCAATAAATGCTGGAGAGGATGTGGAGAAAAGGGAACCCTCTTACACTGTTGGTGGGAATGCAAACTAGTACAGCCACTATGGAGAATAGTCTGGAGATTTCTTAAAAAACTGGAAATAGAACTGCCATATGACCCAGCAATCCCACTTCTGGGCATACACACTGAGGAAACCAGATCTGAAAGAGACATGTGCACCCCAATGTTCATCGCAGCACTGTTTATAATAGCCAGGACATGGAAGCAACCTAGATGCCCATCAGCAGATGAATGGATAAGGAAGCTGTGGTACATATACACCATGGAATATTACTCAGCCATTAAAAAGAATTCATTTGAACCAGTTCTAATGAGATGGATGAAGCTGGAGCCCATTATACAGAGTGAAGTAAGCCAGAAAGATAAAGAACATTACAGCATACTAACACATATATATGGAATTTAGAAAGATGGTAACGATAACCCTATATGCAAAACAGAAAAAGAGACACAGAAATACAGAACAGACTTTTGAACTCTGTGGGAGAATGTGAGGGTGGGATATTTCAAAAGAACAGCATGTATACTATCTATGGTGAAACAGATCACCAGCCCAGGTGGGATGCATGAGACAAGTGCTCCGGCCTGGTGCACTGGGAAGAGCCAGAGGAATCGGGTGGAGAGGGAGATGGGAGGGGGGATCGGGATTGGGAATACATGTAAATCCATGGCTGATTCATATCAATGTATAACAAAACCCACTGGAAAAAAAAATAATAATAATAAAAAAATAAAATTAAATTAAATTAAATTAAAAAAAAAAAAAAGACCCAAGTGTATAAAAAGTATTCAAAGCAGCCAGCAGAGGGCAGAGTATCCTAACAAAAGGGGACCAAACCTCACAGTCCTAACCCTCTTTTCTGGATTACATTGCCTGGTTTCCTGCCATCAGGATTAGAGCACCCTCAAACAGCTTCTATTAAAAAGTAGAGACATCATTTTGCAGACAGAGGTCCATCTAGTCAAAGCTATGGTTTTTCTAGTAGTCATTTACAGATGTGAGAGTTGAACCATAAAGAGCACCAAAGAATTGATGCTCTCAAACTACTGTGTTGGAGAAGACTCTTGAGAGTCCCCTGGACAGCAAGGAGATCAAACCAGTCCATCCTAAAGGAAATCAACTCTGAATATTCATTGGAAGGACTGATGCTGAAGCTGAAGGTTCAATACTTTGCTACCTGATGTGAAAAGCCAACTCATTGGAAAAGACCCTGATGCTGGAAAACATTGAAGGCAAGAGAAGAGGGAGCAACAGAGGATGAGATGGTTGGCTGGCATCACCAACTTAATGGACATGAGTTTGAGCAAGCTCCGGGAGTTGGTGATGGACAGGGAAGCCTGGTGTGGTGCAGTCCATGGGGTTGCAAGGAGTCGGACACGACAGCCACTGAACTGACTGACTGAGTTGGGGCTTGGTGATCATCATTCCACCCCTGAGGGCAGCAGTCCCCAACCTTATAGCACCAGGGACTGGTTTCATGCAGAACAATCTTTCCACAGACCAGTGGCGAGGGAGGTGGTCTCAGGATGACTCAAGCACATGATATTTATTGTGCACTCTATTTCTAATCGAACACTCTTGCTGGTCTGTTAGGAGGTACTGGTCCTTGGCCTGGAAGTTGGGGGCCCCTGCCTTAGGAGGCTCTAATGTGAACTAGGGTTGAAGACACTGAGGTAGGCCAATATTCTCATTTTATAATCAAAGAAATAAGGATTTGCCAAAGGAAGTGGTGTATCCAAAGCAACCCTAAGTACCACGGACAGATCAATAGTAATTGTAAACTGTGACCCGCCGATGAGTCAATGCTGAATCAGAGAGTAGACTTCCCGGGGACTTCCCTGGGGATCCAGTGGGTAAGACTTTGCACTTTCACTACTGGGGCACGGGTCTGATCCCTGGTCAGGGAACTGGAATCCCACCTGACACACATTGCTGTCAAAAAAGAAAAAAAAAAAAACAAGTAGACTTTGAATTTTCTCTCCTTTCCCTCCCAGAAAAGTGCAATCAGAACTGGCAGCTTGACTACTTTAGTCCAGCCTGCTCCCCTCAAGGAGTAAGACTGGTAAATATTGGTGACTAATTATAGTCTGTTTCCCACTCTCATTTACTCTAAGCAAATTATTACAGCAGAGTTGCTTTCTACCACTCAACACTAAGACATGCACTATTTTAAATGATGGATTAGAGTAAAAGCAATAAATGCACCAGTGATTCCAAGCATCTTGAAAAATGAAGTGCATGGAAAGAAGGCGGCATTGCAGAAAGACACCCCTGTGATCCTCTCTTGATAAACACAGCTGAACAAGGGCTCTGTCCACACCAGTGTCTGTTCCTCCAGGCTTGGATTTGGTCTCAAGGTAGGTCATGAAAGGTCAGGGCAAGTCAGTTCAGCTTCCCCAGTGGCTGAAGTTAGTCATCTAGAGCTTTAAGGTCACAGGTGCAGCATTGAAGAGAAATCAAAACAAATAACTAACAGGTCAGCTTTTGTCTTTTAAGCCTTTATTGTGTGAATTTACAGAGTCAGGATCAGAAAGGTTAAAAGAGAATGCCTACTTCTCTCATAGTACTTAACAGGCTGTGTTGTAACTATTAACTTACTTCTCTGCCATTGTCACTAAAATGTTACTATCTCTCAGACTGAATCACCCTAGGGTGCACAACTGTGGATAAAACATAGAAGGAAATCAGCAAATGGTTGTTGAATGTATGCACTCATGGATTTATATATGTATTATTATCTTTGTATATTAATTTTAAATATCTCTTTTGAATGCTATTTATAACTTTAATAGTTTATGTTTTAGAGCAGGCTTCCCTGGTGACTCGGTGGTAAAGAATCTGCCTGCCAATGTAGGAGATGCAAGAGACATAGGTTTGATTCCTTGGTCGGGAAGATTCTCTCAAGAAGGAAATGGCAACCCACCCCTATATTCTTGCCTGGGAAATCTCATGGACAGAGGAGCCTGGCAGGCTACAGTCCTTGGAGTCGTGAAAGAGTACTGAACGACTAAACAACAACAACAAGTTATATATATATATGTAAATATACAAATATTTTTAGAGTAGTTTTACGTTCACAGCGAAATTAAGTAACTATATGCTCCCTGTCCCCCACGCCTGTGTAGCATCCCAACTATCAACATCTCCCACCAGAATGGTACAATTTTTACAACAGATGGACCTATATTGACACATCATTATCACACAAAGTCCATAGTTTACATAATGCGAGCAATACAATAATAGCAAAGAGAAAGCTAATAGCTTCAAGCCAGGCACTGTTAAAATTCTTTACATTCATTTATCACCACAAAGCCTTGCTCCTGAGTGTTTCCTAGCTGTTGAATATGCAAGGCAGTGAGGTTTTTCTGATAATACTGCTATCTCCCACGGAGGACTAGACCAAAATGGAGGAGAAGGCAGAGAAAGAAGCCACAGTATAACAGCTTGTGGCTCAGAGCCTGGCAAAGTCCCAGGGAGAATCCTTTAGAAAATTACTTAATCCAGCTATGATTTCAGTAAATTAAAGAAATGAAGCTCCCCAGGTGGTGCAGTGCTAAAGAATCTGCCTGCCAACGCAGGAGCCGTGAGTTCGATCGGTGGGTGGAGAAGATCCCCTGGAGGAGGAAATGGCAGCCCGCTCTAGTATTCTTGCCTGGAGAATCCTATGGACAGAGGAGCCTGGAGGGCTACAGCCCAGGGGGCTGCAGAGCTGGACACGACTGAGTGACCCAGCACGCACAGAGGCACAATTTAAGAATATGCATGTAAAATTTGAGCATAACCTGTCCCCTACAGCCCTACTTTCCCTAGTAAAATGGTAATGAAAGTCATCTTTCTTGACCAGAAATCCAACACACCAGCTCACCAGGCCCTTCCGGACATAACTCTTAGGTTTCAATTCAAAAAAAGCCGGCTGACCACTGAGCTGACCACGGGCAACCCCACTTCAGAGACAAACCTGGCTGACAGAGAAAATAAACCGAGTGAGGGGTCGTCTCAAAGGCAGTTTTATAAATCAGATCCTTGCTAAACAGCCAGAGGAAAATATCACATCTTTCTCCCGCCTTCCCCAACTCTGGGAAATAGGGTCTGTTTTCCAAAGTCAAGTGCTCACGGTTCTCTATGGCCTTAAGGAGCAGGAGGCTGGGAGGGAAGGGGCCTCGGGGGCGAGGAGACGGGGGATCTGTGACAGCATTGTTCTGCTAAGAAGGTGGAAGAGGACAGAGGTGTGTGGTCCTGTAAAGCCCAGGCCAGGCTGATGCCGCCTTGCCCCAGAAACTCATTTATCACCTTGATGGTTTCAGCTCATTTGCAGCCAAGTTATTGTCACCCTTAAAATAATGTGGCTTGACAGGGAAAAAATGAAATCCTTGTGAAAAGTTACATAGTCATCACACTCTGGAGTCAAAATATAGACTGCAGTATCCAAACACTGGCCCCGGGTACGGCGGGGGTGGTATTTCCTCTCTCCCGCAGGCTTTGGTTTTCCAACAGGACATTAACATTTATGTCATGTTAACGCGCACCTAGGCATGGCGTGTGGCCTGCCGCCACGGCCACGGAGAAACGCAAACTCCAGCGCCGCCTCGGCATGACCGCCAGGCTCGCAGTGTAAATGGAGACGCGCGTTTCCTTGCCGGGAGAGTTAATAGCGGGCGACGATTTAAATGTTTAGCCACCCCCCCCCACCCCCACTCCGTGTGGAGACTCCGGTTCTGATGTCTGGAAAGCATAAATCTTGCTGCGCTACCAGAAGCAACTGAGGCTGGCTCCCAGAACTACGACGGATTTATCCAAAAGCAGCATCCGCTTGGAACACCCCCACACATCCGGGTCGCCGCACTTAATGAGCTGTGTGATCTTGAACGACTTTTATTAGCCTCAGCGTTCCCGTCTGGAAAATGGGGCGATGAGTATACCTGCAGGACTCCGCAAAGAGGAAACGCGATGGTGTGCGCACAGGGGTCCTCCGGGTGTCCCGTGGGCAGCAGAGGATCGGTGCGGTGGGGGGCGGCGGGGGGTGCGGTGGGAGGGGGGGTATCTTCTTTCCTTCTGGTTTCTGTTTTACATTCCTTACCTTGCACAACCTGAAAACTGCGTTCGAAGTACCTCAGTCTCAGAGAGCAAATCTAGTTTCCCACCATGGCGTGCTGGTCAGAACCTGCGAGTATTACTGAACGGCTCCGCACCATCTGGAACCAGACACGGGCAGCAGGGAGGGGTCAGCCTCTTTGGAGAGGCTAAGAAGGGAGCCTGGTGACAAGCTCCCCGGGTGGTTCCTGCCACTGCTTTACTTCCCGAAGGCTCTCCTCTGTCCACTCGGATCCCCAGACTGATAAAGCGTCCACGACGCTATCTCTGCATAGGCTTCATCGACCGGAAATCCCTTCCTTTAATCTGCCCTAGCTGAATTACAGTTCTCCCCTCCGGTACCCATGGCCGGGGGCTTGGGGTGGGGGTGAAGTTGCATCCAGAATCCCCTGGGATAACAAAATCCATAGATGCTCGCTCGTTTCTCCGCTGCAGTCAGCCCTCTGTATCCCCGGATGCGAAACTCGCGGGTAAGGTACCCATCTTTCCAGGGCCAGTCAGGGCGCTGCTCACCCAGCCCATTAAGAAGTCCCACTTGGAACTCTCAGCAGGCCCTCCTAGTTCTGTCACTTCACTTCCCGTAGCGCTGCGCTTTCACTGATTGCTTAATTGTCTGTTCCATGCCCCATCATTTCTTGCTACATCACAAGGGCAGCGCTAACCTCTGGGAAACCCTTGAGTACCTCTTTCATCGCTAACATGCGAGTGCTGCTCAAGAAATGTTTAGGAAATTTATTTAAATATGCCCAGAGGAGATACAAAATGTGGTTGGTCCCACACAGTGTCTGTGTGAGAGTGTGTGTGTTATAGTGGCTCCCGCAAAATATGAGCGTGTGTCTGTGTATGTCTTCAGGATTGAATAGTTTAAAATATAACTAAATCGGTTAATGGGCCATGATTACACGACCAGTACTTATATTGTGATAATATGTTTACAAATCTTTCCCTATATGTTTCAATTACAAACAACAAAGGAAAAAAAAATGAAAGCAAAGCCTGGATTTCATTCAAGGAACAAATACTTTTGAGAAGCAGATAAGACACTAAATAATGTCATTTTTAGCAACATGGATGGACCTACAGATTGTCATATTGAATGAAGTAAGTCAGAGAAAGGCAACTATATGATATCGCTTATATGTGGAACCTAAAAAAAAAATGTACAAATGAACTTGATTACAAAACAGAAATAGAATCACAGATGTAGAAAACAAATTTGTGGTTATTGGAAAGGGGAACAAACTGGGACATTGGTATTGACACATACACACTACTGTAAGTAAAATAGATAACCAATAAATAATAACCTACTCTATAGCACAGGGAACTCGACAAATACACTGTATTGACTAATATGGGAATAATCTAAACAAAGAGCTGATAAATGTATATGTATAATTCTGTACAGCAGAAATTAATGCAATATTATAAATCAACTATACAGGCTTCTCAGGAGGCACTAGTGGTAAAGAACCTGTCTGCCAGTGCAGGAGATATAAGGAGATGTGGGTTCAATCCCTAAGTTAAGAAAATCCCTTGGAGGAGATCATGGCAACCCATTCCAGTATTCTTGCCTGGACAATCCCGTGGGCAGAGGAACCCGATGAGCTTCAGTCCATAGGGTCGCAGAGTCGGACGTGACTGAGCAACTTATGCACGCATGTATACTCCAATACAAACTTTTAAAAGGCTTAATATGAAAAATGATAAGTAGCACTAAAGATTTTTTATTTAGAGGCCTGTAGGTATGGCAGAGGCAAAGTGGCTTAGAGGATGAAACTAGAAGGGAGGGGCTTTAGGCTGTCATTTGTTAAAAAAAAAGAATAATAAGAATAACTGTGTGTGTGTGTTAGTTGCTCAGTCGTGTTCAAGTCTTTGTGACGCCATAGACTGTAGCTTGCCAGACTCCTCTGTCCATGGAATTCTTCAGGCAAGAATACGGGAGTGGGTAGCCATTCCCTTCTCTAGGGGATTCTCCCGACCCAGGGATTGAACCCGGGTCTCCAGCATTGCAGGCGAATTCTTTACCATCTGAGCCACTAGGAAAGCCCAATAAGAATAACTAAACTAACAAAATTAGCTGACTATTTAAACCACAGACATGTGGTTTTAAATTAAAGATTTTACTTTGAGTAATCAAGCATACAGAAAATGACTAGGGAGCATGACAAAATAACTACCACTAAGATGAAGAAACACTGATATCAAGACCTGCCTCTCTCAGCCATTTACTAGTTCTTCCTCCCAAAATATAACCACTTTTTTCGACTTTTAACACCATAGATTAGTTCAGCTTCTGTTTGAATATAAATGAAATCATATGCTGTTTAGCTTTTTTTGTTCAAAATTAAGTACGTGAACTTCATTTATTTTTACTAGTGTATAGAATTTCATTACATGAATATACCAAAATTATTTCATTCAATCTACTTTAGACACTAGGGTTGTACAAACAGTCCTGAGCATGTTTTTTCAGTGTATATATATGTAAGTATTTTTGCTGGTTGAAGTTGGGGAGGTAGGGTGTGTCCATAGTTGGAATGAAAAGATTCATATGCATGGGACCCAAATTCCATTTTAATGAGAGGTTTTAATCCACTTCACTTAGTACATGATAGGAAAGGCATTCAAAACCCAGTAAGACTATTGAAGATTTACATGACATAGCTAGCAAACTTGATCATAATTTATTTCTCTCTCTCTTTTTTTTTTTGGTTGGCTTTGTTAATTTCTGATTTATCTATCATGAAGGTATGTTTTTAGGATACCCATTTAGAATTGTATCTTTTGCATGGATTAGCCTCTTAAATATAAAATGCCCCCATTTTTATTTCTGCTAAAGACCATCTTTTAGTAATTTTTTTCAACAAAGATCTGTGGGTGGTTGTTCTCTGTTATTTGCACATCTAAACATGATTTTAGGTCACCTTCATTCTTGAAGGAGTTTAGAATCATAGCTCGGGAGTTATCTACTCTGATTACCTGGCTCATGTTTATCCACGTCTTCTGATATCTATCCTTGATCTTGGGAAGTCTATTGTCAATCTGAACTTACTCCTCTGTAGACAGTTTATGAGTCCATTCTCTTAAGTTATGTTCCAGATTCTCCCTTTAGTTTTGTTGTTCTATGGTTTAATATGATGCATTCAAATATATATCTCTAGAAATTATCTTTCCAAACTTGACGAATTTTTTCAATGTGTGGTTTTAAAATGTGTCTCTCTTCAACTGTCTAGTAAATATGTGATCAGTTCAGTTCAGTCGCTCAGTCGTGTCTGACTCTTTGCCACCCCATGGCCTGCAGCACACCAGGCCTCCCTGTCCTTCACCATCTCCCAGAACTTGCTCAAACTCAGGTCCATTCAGTCAGTGGTGCCATCCAACCATCTCATCCTCTGTCATCACCTTCTCCTTAAGAACCCCATGAACAGTATGAAATATGTAATAGAGCTTCTCAAAGTGTATCACATGTTCTTGAATTCTGTATTTTTCATCTTCTTCTGAATCTGTGTTTCATTTACATGTTCAGATCCAGTGTCAGATACATTCATTCTACCATCAGCTGAATCGTTCTCAGTTTTTATCTAAGTTTTTAAAAAGTATTTCACTAGGTATGTTTCCCATTTTCAAAGCTGTCAGTTGCTTTTTTTTTTGTTTTTGTTTTTTTTGTCAGTTGCTTTTTTCCCAAATGTACCAATACATATTTGACATCTTCCTTTAATTATTCTAAAGAAAACACCCTTATCCTTTAGCAATATTTTGTAAAATATAATATTTCACACTTAAGCACACATAAATATAAACAAAATATTAACATTAATTTGAGTAAAAATGATACATTCTCATTTACACACACAGTGTTGACCAGAGAGTAGGTTACTGGCAACCCAGAAGTCCTTTTCTCATCCCTTCCCAGCTGGATTTTCCCGTCAAGCTAACACAATCTAAATTCCATCTGATGAATGTCATGTTTTTCCTTAGTGGAAAAGGAAGCTAGATATATAGATATAGGTATAGATATAGATATAGATATAGATATACAGGTCTTCTCTAGTGGCTCAGTTACTAATGAATCTGCCTGCAATGCAGGACATTCCAGTTTGATCCCTGGGTCTGGAAGATCCCCTGGAGAAGGAAACGGCAACCCACTCCAGTTTTCTTGCCTAGGAAATCCCATGGACAAAGAAGCCTGGAAGACTACATGGAGTTGCAATGAGTCAGACATGGCTTAGGGACTAAACCATCACATCCTGTCTATGTAATATATAAATACAATAATAACCTAGAATATTGTTATATTATCTAGACTCATTAAACTTTATAGATTTTAATTTTATCCTTCTTGTCTAAATTTATTTTGTTTGATATAATAGGTTCAGTCAACTTTTTTATTTCATATTGATGTAGCAAATTTTTTTTTCATATTTTGAATTTAAGCCTCTCTTTCTGTATATCTCTCCTCAATAACATTAAGGTGGATTTTTTTTTAATCTACTAGGACAAGGTGGCCCTTAATTAGATAGTTGAGACCTTGCAGATTTTTGTGGTCACTCTTTTATCTGGGTTTATATTGATTATTTAATTATGTATTTACTTTCTGCCTCATTTTTTTCTGATTCTCATTTCTTTCTTGCCATCTTTTGGATTCATTGACATTTTTAATTTTTTCCTTGTTTCTCCCACCCTTCTTCCTCTCTACTTGCTTGGAAATATTATACTCTATGTATAGTATTTTAGTGGTTACTAGAATTATTTGACCAGGTATACAGCTGTACACATGTATATAAATTCTGCATTGATAAGTATTTTTCTCAGCATTTTCAAACATTATTCTAGTTTTCTGTCTTTAATCTTTGCTGTTTACAAGTTCATTACCTATCTCCTGGTCATCTCATTGGAGGTATTTGATCTCTTTTCCCCTGGCTACTTTTAAGATCTCTTTTTCATGGTAATTAAAGGTTTCTAGTTGAGGATTCCCTTCAGTTTTTCTTGGTTGGTGTTGATTGACATTTGTGGATTGGAAGATTGGTATTTTTAAATAACTTTGTAATGTTTTCAGCCTCTATCATTTTGAATGTTGCCTTTTTCCCTGTTCTCTTTATCATGTCCTTCTGTAACCCTGGTAAGAACAATTAAAATGTCTCATGTTATCTTGTCTCTTCTCTTCATAATTTTAATCTCTTCCCCTCTCTCTGTCTTTGTTCTATGTGCTAATTGCAGGTAATTTCTTTACCTTCACATTCCACTTTAATATTTATCGCTTCAATTTTATGTAATCTGTTTCTTTCTTTTTTTTTTTTTTGGTAAAAATAAATAACATAAAACTTGGCATCTTAACCATTTTAAGTGCACAGTCTGCTAGCGTTAAGTACATTCACTCTGGTCACAAGACTGCTCTGCAGAGCTGTTTTCCTTGCAAAACTGAAACCTTGTAGCCATTAAACAACTCCTCCTTCCTCCCTCCCCCTGTACCTGGCAACCACCCTTCTGCTTTCTGTCTCTATGAATTTGACAAAACTCTAGGTACCTCTGGTCTAAGTGAGATTATACACTGTTTGCCTTTTTGTGGCTAGTTTATTTCACTTAGCATAATGTTCTCCAGATTCATCCACATGTATTATGTCAGAATGTCCTCCTTGTTAGGGTTGAATAATATTCCATTGTTGGGACTCCCCAGATTGCTCAGCTGGTAAAGAATCCACCTGCTAATGCAGGAAATGCATGAGACGTGGGTTCAATCCCTGGGTTGGGAAGATCCCCTGGAGAAGGAAATGACAGCCCACTCCACTATTCTTGCCTGGAAAATCCCATGGACTTAGCAGCCTGGCAGGCGAGGCATGCGTAAATGCCCAATATTGCATTGTATGTTCTTAACATGTTTGGTTTATTCATTCATTCACCAGTGTGGACACTTGAGCAGCTTCTGTGTTTCAGCTGCTGTGAATAATGCTGCTTTGAGCAAGGTATGCAATTATGTCTTCTGTAATCTGTGTTTAGTGGTGGGGGGAGCAGGTATTTATTCCATTTTTTTAAAATATTTGAATTATGGCTTTTTAAAATTGAGGCATGATTGACACATTATATTACATTAGCTTCAGATGTACAATATGATGCCATCTTAATCTATCCATTGAGCTTTGTATTTCAATTATTACATTTTCATTTATACATTTTTATTTCACTCATTTTTTAAAATTCTGTATTATTTTTATAATAATGCCAACAACAATATCAACAACAAACCTCCCTTGCCCATGCTGTCAAGCCTCTCTTTTATTTCTCTATACATATTAAGCATTGTTAATTTGCATATTGTTTTAATAGTTCAAATATCTGAAATATTTAAAAGTGAAATTCTGTTTTCTGAGGCTCTTCCCGGGCCCTTGGCAGTCCTTTAGCTTGGTGCGCTTATTTGCATATTTTGTGATTACTAAAGACATTTTGGAAGTTGCCAATTTTCCTTCAATCTTTATCTAGGGTACAATTTGAGCCCAGAATTGAAATGATATGTCTCTAGAGACCAGTTTTGTTTATCCCTCCCAAGAATTTCTGAACATGATCAATTCAATTCATCACACTTTAACTTTAACTCTCTAGTTGGTGTTTAGACATGCAGATAACATGAATTCAGACCCTTAACCCAAGAGTTGTCTATCTTGTACTCACTAACTTGCAATGTATAGAATAAGGCAAATTTTTCATTCATACTTTCCATGTATGGTGATGAATGTGCTCATATATGCTTTGATTTATGTTAAGAGCTCAACCTCTGTGGAATTTTTTATCTGCACATGCCTCTCTTAGCAATGATCTCAACCTTTCTCCTTGTGTTCAGGCCAGATCACGCTCTCTGTAAGGAGTCTAGGGTCCTTGAAGGCTCCGTGCAGATGTGGTTTTTAGCTCCTACACACCACTGTGGATTTTCTCTTAATCCACAATGATTGTGCTCTCATTTATATACATGGTGCTGTATATGTTTAATACAGTAAAAAAAAAAGTGAGAACTTTTGAAAAGTAAGAATAGTGAGGTTATTCATGTATTTATGCAGTCATTGTTAACTGGAAGGCAATATTCTTTTTTTACCCTCAAATAGTGTTAATTTATTCCTATCTACCTGAATTTAAAATCTGCACTTATTTGTCATTACCACCCAAAGGTATGAATATTATCGTTCTAAATATCTTACTGACAAAGGTATTTTAAATTTTCACGATTTGGTATGATCATTAAGCCCATAGCATTGATCGCCTCCTGTATCATGAAATTATTTTTCAAGAATTCTTTCTATCAAGGCTCTCTGTTATCTTTCTATAAATGTCTTCAGGGCATATTTCAGATCAGATCACAATTTTTAAATATGCATCAATAATTTATCAGACAAATTAAAAATTAATGATAACATTTAATTATCATACACTTGAGCTATGTAATTTTTAAAGAAACTCCTTAAGTTTACTTTAGAATGTGGAATGCCAGACTGGATGAATTACAGGCTGGAAGCAAGACTGTCAGGAAAATTTTAACAACCTCAGATAATGCAGATGATACCACTTAAATGGGAGAAAGGGAAGAGGAACTAAAGAGCCTCTTGATGTGGCTAAAAGAGGAAAGTGAAAAAGCTGGCTTGAAACTCAATACTCGAAAAACTCAGATTATGGCATCTGGCCCCATCACTTCTAGGAGATCAAACCAGTCAATCTTAAGGGCGATCAATCCTGAATATTCACTGGAAGGACTGATGTTGAAGCTGAAGCTCCAGTATTTCGGTCATCTGACACAAATGGACTACGCATTGGAAAAGTCCCTGATGCTGGGAAAGATTGAGGACAGAAGGAGAAGAGGGCATCAGAGGATGAGATGGCTGGATGGCATCACCGATGCAACGAACATGAACTTGGGCAAACTCCGGGAGATGGTGAGGGACAGGGAGGCCTGGCGTGCTGTAGTCCCCGGGGTCGCAAAGAGTCAGAAACGACTGGGTGACTGAACAACAATAATCCATCCCTTCATGGCATATAGATGAGGAAAAAGTGGAAGCAATGATAGAGTTTATTTTCTTGGGCTCCAAAATCACTGTGGACATTGACTGCAGCCATGAAATTAAAAAAACACTTGCTCCTTGGGATAATAGCTGTGACAAACCTAGACAGCACATTCAGAAGCAGAGCCATCATTTTTCAGACAAAGGTCCGTGTAGTCAAAGCTATGTCTTTTCCAGTAGTCATGTATAGATGTGAGAGTTGGACCTTAAAGAAGGCTAAGTACCCAAGAATTGATGCTTTTGAACTATGGTGGCAGAGAAGATTCTTGACAGTCCCTTGGACTGCAAGAGGAACAAACCAGTCAATCCCAAAGGAAATCAACCCTGTATATTCAATGGAAGGACTAATGCTGAAGCTGAAGCTCCAGTACTTTGGCCACCTGATGTAAAGAGCCAACTCACTGGAAAAGACTGATGCTTGGAAAGACTGAAGGCAAGAAGAGAAGTGGGCAACAGAAGATTAGATATTTGGATAGCATTACTGACTCAATGGGCATAAATTTGGGCAAACTTTGGGAGACAGGGAAGGACAGGTGAGCCTGGGATGTTGCAGTCCATGGGGTCGCAAAAAGTCAGATGTGACAGTGACTGAACAACAATACTTTCTTAAAAATAGTCTGGAAATATATATCAAGATCTCTTAAAAATGTATATACTATGCAGACCTACAAATTTGCTTAGAGAATACCAATTATGCATTGAATTTTTGTTTACCAAAATATGAATACCATCCATTATAGCACTTTTATATACCTGAAAAAATAAGACAATATTATTGACTAAAGTACAGAATTTTGTATTTTATTTGTTGTGTTGTTGTTCAGTTGCCCAGTCGTGTCCGACTCTTTGTGACCCCATGTCTCTTTGTGACTCTTTGTGACTTCAGCACTCTTTGTGACTGCAACACACCAGGCCTCGCTGTCCCTCACCATCTCCCGAAGTTTGCCCAAATTCATATGTATTGCATTGATGATGCCATCCAGCCATCTCATCCTCTGACACCCTCGTTTCCTTCTGCCCTCAGTCTTTCCCAGCATCAGGGAGTCCTCCAATGAGTCAGCTGTTTGCATCAGATTACCAAAATACTGGAGTTTCAGCTTCAGCATCAGTCCTTCCAAAGAGTATTAAGGGAAATCAACTCATTGAGTTCCCTTAAGATTGACTGGTTTGATCCCCTTGCTATTCAAGAAACTCTCAGGAGTCTTCTCCAGCATCATAGTTCAAAGGCATCAATTCTTCAGCACTATGCTTTCTTCACGGTCCAGCTCTCACAACCATACATGACCACTGGGAAGACCATAGCCTTGACTAGATGAACCTTTGTTGGCAGAGTGATGTCTCTGATTTTCAACAAACTGTCTAGGTTTGTCATAGCTCTTCTGCCAAG
Organism: Cervus elaphus; assembly: GCF_910594005.1. Classification (NCBI taxonomy): domain Eukaryota; kingdom Metazoa; phylum Chordata; class Mammalia; order Artiodactyla; family Cervidae; genus Cervus; species Cervus elaphus. The sequence goes on along the minus strand of NC_057820.1, from coordinate 9,217,433 downwards.
AAGCAATCATCTGATTTCATGGCTGCAGTCACCAGCCACAGTGATTTTAGAGTCCGAGAAGAGGAAATCTGTCACTACTTCCACCTTTTCCCCTTCTTTTTGCCATGAAGTAAGGGGGCCAGATGCCATGATCTTAGTTTTTTTAATATTTACTTTCAGGCCAGCTCTTTCAATCTCCTCCTTCACCCTCATCAAGAGGTTTTTTAGTTCCCCTTCGCTTTCTGCCATTAGCGTGGTATCATCTGCATACCTGAGGCTGTGGATATTTCTCCTATCTTGATTCCAGCTTGTAACTCATCCAGCCCGGCATTTCTCATGATGTGTTCAGTGTATATATAAGTTAAATAAACAGGATGACAGTAGACAGCTCTGGCATACTTTCTTAATCTTGAACCAATCAGTTGTTCCTTACAGGGTTCTAACTGTTGCTTCTTGACCTGCATAAAGATTTCTCAGGAGACAGTAAGTTGGTCTGGTATTCCCATCTCTTTAAGGGCTTTCCACAGTTTATTATGATCCACACAGTCAAAGGCTTTAGTGTAGTCAATGAAGCAGAAGTTGATGTATTTTTGGAATTCCCTAGCTTTCTCTATGATCCTGTGAATGTTGGCAATTTGATCTCTGGTTTATACTTTATAATTATTACTTATACAGAATAATAATGATATAATTAATTTTAAAAATAAATTGTAGTGTGTCTATATGATAAAATATTCATCCATTAAAGATGATTTCCAAGAATATTTAAGTTTAAAAATTGCTTATGTGAACTGATAACAATAGGAAACAAAAAATAATGTATAGACTATTATACCAGCTACTTCTCTGTATCAATCAGGCTATCCATTTGTCATCTTTCTACCTACCTATTTCTATCTATCTAATTATTGATTTACCTATATATCTGAGACATAACTGGGAAGAAAAAAGATAAACCAAAAAGTTAATTCTAATTTATCTACATGGTATAATTCTGGTATTTTTCTTTGTATTCCACTTATTTTTCATATTTTCTGTAATGGATACAGCATTGAGGCCATGGAGAAAAGACAAATGTTTATTATCATCACACAGCTATGTTCAGAACTGAGAAGTGATAGATTTAGGAGAATGAAAGGGGAGGAAAAATTGAAGGAAGGAAGGAAAGACAGGAGGGGAAGAAGGAAGGAACTTGGAATGCTGCCTCTCTTGGCATCTTTCATTTCATCTTTCAGTATATAATATAAGTGCAAAACTGAAAGTCACTGATAAAGAAGGATCTGGTGTTGATCACTGCAGGCACTTAAAACTCATCAGCTCAGAGTCTGCTAACATTTAGGAAAGCAAACAGCCAACCAGGGGTTCCAAATACAAGCATAGGGCAGAAGTCAGCCAAGATCATTATGGCAATCTTCAAAGGCCAGCTCAGACCACACATTTGGGAGGCAGCTCACATGGTGACCATTCAAGAATTCAGAGGAGCAAGAAGCAGCCCGGAATTGGGGTGGGGGAAGGGTGGAAGAGCTGTTTCCTGTGCCAAAACCCTGTAAGCCCATAAAGAAGCTAAGTGATGTCACATTGGAGACCGAAGTAAATATTTCTGAGTTACAGTGAGCAGCGCCACTATAATACAAATACATCCGGTGATGTATTTGGAATGAGTCATTTATTTTACCCTCTTGCCATTGACAAGTCATCCACACCACCAACACAGAGTTCTTGGCATGAAATTTTGATCACCAGAAAGAGAATTTGCTCAGGCTAGTATAAGTGAAGCATGTTTTGTTGTAACAGCGCTACTGATTTATCTTACAAGTCAAGGCCAATCTTAGTTTTTCAAGGGATAAGTTGTCACCTGTGTCTCTCCTCTTAGTCCACTGTTTTCCTACTTTGGTCTGCAACAGGCTTTCTGTTTCACTCACAGCTTTTCTCCCAAAATTCTTTGTGATGCTTTAACTTGTCATATTGCCAACACGTGACCCAACTCTTCATAACTTCTTAGTACAAGAGTCCACTGACATCCTCTCAGTGTCACAGTTCTTAATTCTTTTGAGAAAGTCCTTTAGCCAGATTGGGACAATGTAGCCCATGGTGCAATCAACAGCATTATAAGCTGCAAGTGTGTTTAGGGTGGTCCCTCCTAAGAGTGAATGAAGTTGTTTCTATACTAGAGTTAGCAGTTAACATCTGCTATACTTATTTCTTAGGGAAAAAGACATGCTTGCTTAACAAAACACTAGTGTTTGATCAGAAGGTATCAAACATTAAGAAAGGGTTAGAGAGGGAGATATTTATTAAGCATCAGAACTTATACATATGGAAGCCCACTTAATTATATGAAATGTTATTCTTCTAACAGCAGTAATTATAGAGCACCTACTACTGAGATGCTTTCCTATATGTTGTGTTATTTCTTCAAATATTACATAATTAACATTATTGACATGTTGCAAATGAGAAATGTTAACAAGGGTTCTGATCACTGATTCTGATGAGGGCTGGGGGCAGGGGTGTTTTCCCCACAACCAGGCAAATCTCTGGCACCAGCTGAGTGCCTTGCAATCCAATACAATTCTAACACAATTTACCCAGATAGAGAAGGCCAGATTACACAGGTTAAGGGCTAAGTCCCATAATGACAAAAGTCTGTATAGTCAAAGCTATGGTTTTTTCAGTAGTCATGTATGGATGTGGGAGTTGGACCATAAAGAAGGATGAGCACAGAAAAATTGATGCTTTCAAATTGTGGTTCTGGAGAAGACTCTTGAGAGTCCCTTAGACTACAAAGATATCAAGCCAGTCAAACGGAAATCAACCCTGCACATTCATTGAAAGGACTGGTGCTAAAGCTGAAGCTCTAATACTTTGGCCACTGGTGTGAAGAGATAACTCATTAGAAAAGACCCTGATACTAGGAAAGATTGAAGGTGGGAGGAGAAGGGGATGACAGAGGATGAGATGATTGGATGACATCACCAACTCAATGGATATGAGTTTGAGTGAACTCCGGGAGATAGTGAAGGACAGAGAAGCCTGGCATGCTGCAGTCCATGAGGTCTGAGTCAGACACAACTTAGTTTGAACAACAACTCACAAGACTGTCTCTTACAAGTAATTCAGATACTGTTACAAGTGTACCTTGTCAAGTCTGCTTCAAGCAGAAGAGATACAGGTTGAAGGTTATAATGACTCCCTCCTTGGGTTCAATTAATTTGCCAGAGTGGCTCATAGAACTCAGAGAAACATCTTAATTACTAGATCTTGGATTTATTATAAAAGATAAGACTCAGGAACAATCAGATGGAGCAGATGCGTAGGATAAGCTGTGAGAAAGAACACAGCTCTCTCCAAGCTGGCCAGTTTCCCCAAATCTTAATGCACTTGCCAACCCAGAAGCTTTCTGAACCCTGTCATTTGGAGGTATCATCACATAGGCAGACTCAATTAAGTCATTGACCATTGACAATCAATTCAACCTCTTTGCAACCCCATGGACTATGGCCTGCCAGGCTCCCCTGTCCATGGAATTCTCCAGGCCAGAATACTGGAGTGGTTATCAGTTCCCTTCTCCAGAGAAACTTCCTACACAGAGATTGAACCCCAGTCTCTCACATTGCAGGTGAATTCTTCACCAGCTGAGCCACCAGTAAGCCCAAGAATTCTGGATTGGGTACACTATCCCTTCTCCAGAGGATCTTCCTGACCCAGGAATCGAACCAAGGTCTCCTGCATTGTAGGTGGAATATTTATCAGTTGAGCTACAGGGAAGCCCCCTAGTCCCTCGCACTTCCTTAGAAGTCAGTCATGTGAGACTGAAAGTTTTGATCTTCTAATGACTTGTGTGGTTTTTTGTTTGTTTTTTTTTTTTTAAGTCACTCCGTCGTGTCCGACTCTTTGCTACCCCATGGACTATACAGTCCTTGGAATTCTCCAGGCTAGAATACTGGAGTGGGTAGCCTTTCCCTTCTCCAGGGGATCTTCCCAACCCAGGAGTTGAACCAGGGTCTCCTGCATTGCAGGCAGATTCTTCACCAACTGAGCTATCAGGGAAGGTTTTCCAAAACGTCATCTCATTAACATAACAAAAGACACCTTTATTGCTCTCCTCACTTAAATTCCAAGGATTTTAGGGCTCTGTACCAGGAAGGAGAACAAAAGACCAAACGTGCGTTTCTTATTATTAGCCACAATATCAGAGTTCTGGCTTCCTGGTGGCTCAGTGGTAAAAGAATCTGCTTGCAGTACAGGAAACGCAGGTTCCATGCCTGGGTTAGGAAGATCCCCTGGAGGAGGGAATGGCAGCTCACTTCAGTATTTTTGTCTGGGAAATCCCAAGGACAGAGGAGCCTAGCAGGCTACCGTCCATGGAGTCACAAAAGAGTTGACATGAATACACAACAAAACACAGTCAATCTTTGAGACTGAGTAAGTTGCCCAAGGATACACAATTGGAATAAAGTTTCAAGAAAACACACCTGTCTGACTGAATTAGGTAATGCTTCTCTTAAAAACTCAGTTTAGCCTAGAGTCAACCAATGATCCACTGCAGGATGTGGTTATGCTTGTCAGGCCTTGTATTTCTCATGTATGAAGTAAGACTATTCATCTCTAGGGTCTCTCTCAGTTTTGGCTTCTATGAAGCGTGGACGTTTTAATTCTTACTTGGTTTCATTCTATTTATAATGTTTGTTGCCATCCTTTGATTTTAGTAGTAATTCTAAGTGTAAGAATGGCAAATAAATATTAATGATAAAAGGAAAGGTAATAGCTCAGTTGGTAAACAATCTGCTTGCAATGCAGGAGACCCCAGTTTGATTCCTGGGACAGGAAGATCTGCTGGAGAAGGGCTAGGCTACCCACTCCAGTATTCTTGGGCTTCCCCTGTGACTCAGCTGGTAAAGAATCCGTCTGCAATATGGGAGACCTGGGTTCTACTCCTGGGTTGGGAAGAGCCTCTGGAGAACGGAAAGGCTACCAACTCCAGTGTTCTGGCCTGGAGAATTCCACCGACTGTATAGTCCCATGGGGTCGCAAAGAGTCAGACACGACTGAGCGACTTTCACTTTCAATCTTAATTAAAATGGTCAAAAAGAAGTTCTGAAGTCAAGATGAATTATTCAAGGTTTTATATATATAGTATCATAGCTATGAACATAGCACAGTTTACTTCAATAAATTTAGCAAATATAAATTGAGTACCTCCATTCTTCATGGTCAGCCAATGAAAGAGACATTATGAAGAATCAGGTGTAAAATGCTGTATTGAGAAAGTGTTTCATGGACTTCCAGATAAACACAGATGAAAAGCTGGGACTCTGAAAAGTTCAAACAATGAAATCACTTAAGAGTTAAGAGAATTTGGGAAAGCTTCCAGAACAAAAGGACCCTTTGAGATGTGTACTGAGCACATTAGCCAAGAATAATTATTAATCTGAATCAATAATATTCATGCTAATATTTAAACAGAACTAGTTGAACCTTTTAACTTGATTTGAAATCATTCAATTTTCCCTTTTCAATTTTTCTGTCAGCCCAAGTTCCACAAGACGGCAGAGAAGTTGAAAATATCACCATCAGGAGACAAAATGTATAGGATTCTGACTCCGGGAGCTCCTTGAAGCCAGCTCCTTGAAGGGGGTTGGGGAATGTTCAGAACTTGAGCACAGCTGTAAGACTTTTTCCCTTGACTTGTGTGGCATGGAACAGAGTGTAAAGGATGGGAAGTGATGTGGAACCGGAATTCAGAATGATCCAGGTCCCACTGCAGTAAAAGTCTGCCTGAGAAGCAGCTGAGTACATAAAAGCTCATAAAGAAAACCAAAACAATGATATTCCCCATTGTGACTGTTTAGTCTTTCTGTAGAGACTCATGGGGTCCTGGCTATTATCTATTTTTAATATCATTTGACCTGAAAATTCATGCTACCATCTGGAAAAAGAGAAGTTTTTTCCTTAATATGAATATGAGTGAAGAAAAAAGATGAGGAAAGAGTTACAGAATGTTAAGCCCTTTTTTTTTCTTTTTTAAATTAGCAGATGTCACTCATTTCTTGATATTTTACAGGTAACTAAACACATTAGACACACCAACAAATTGATCAGTCACTCTTTATCTGGTGCCACTGAATTCTCAAATGAGAAAGTGTGAAATCTAAGATTTTATTTCACATGTATGATTTTTTTTTCCTTGAAAGTAGAAATCCAGCTGTTCTTTGAAGGTGTGTCACTAATTGTTTCATTCATTAATTTATAATTAATCACTATTCTCTCCTTTTAGTTTGAAAGAATTGGACAATTGTGTGTTTCCTCTGAGGCTGAACTGAAGATCTCATTAAATTTAATGTAATCTTCATAACTCAATCAAGAGTCCCAGTGTGGGAGCTTAATATATGCTGGGAACTCTGCTACATACCTGGCATATGCACACAAACAGGATCTTATTTTTTATCAATACCATCAGGGATCTGAAGGCCAGGAAGTTCAGGAAATAATTTAGAATACAGAGCTGTGTATGCACATGGATAGTCCACAGCAACCACAGGCTCAGAGGTAATCTGGAGCAATGATGTTCCCTGTATGTGGAGGGGACCTTAGAACAACCCTCCTGTCTTCTCTAAACCTCGAAGAGGAGAAAGTGACTACTAATTGATGGTTTTAGAATGAGAAATTGTGCAGGTGCAGCCCATCCTTTTCAACTAAGAGGACTTTTAATAATTTTTTAAATGTTCATTCATTTATTTATCTTTTTCTTTTCCACTAGCATGCTGCTGCTGCTAAGTCACTGCAGTCGTGTCCGACTCTGTGCGACCCCATAGACGGCAGCCCACCAGGCTCCCCGTCCCTGGGATTCTCCAGGCAAGAACACTGGAGTGGGTTGCCATTTCCTCCTCCAATGCATGAAAGTGAAAAGTGAAACTGAAGTCGCTCAGCCGTGTCTGACTCTTGGCGACCCCATGGTCTGCAGCCTACCAGGCTCCTCTGTCCATGGGATTTTCCAGGCAGGAGTACTGGAGTGGGGTGCCATTGCCATAGGATGCTATTGAAAAGCATGAATTTCAGAGCCAGACAGAGCTGACTTGAATCTTACCTCTGCCACTTACTTATAGCTATGATTTGGATACATTGATTATTTCGATGTAGAGTCTGCAAAAGACTTCTTTACATGCACATCTTTGTATGCATTAGTATCTAGTTATTATAGGTTATATTTTAAAAAACCGCCATTGATTATATTATATATATTAAAAGTTATATGTATATTTATTTTAATGGCTGTCTGCTGCATGTATTTCCTCCAAAGTACAGTAGTTCACATCCACCAGTTATGTGTGAATGTACTTTTTCTCTAATCCTTGAAAAAAAATCATGTATACATATATATATATATACACACATAATGTTTATATATGTAAAATGTTATATATTAAAAAACTATATATAATTATATATATACATACAATATACATATATTGTATACATATATATTCAATATATTGCACATATTGCAATATATACATAATATTGCATATATACATAATGTTTATATATAATATTATGTATATAATTATATATATATACAATATACATATACTGTATATATTATATACTATATATACACAATATATTGCATATATTCTATATATTGTATATATAATACATATATTATATCATAATATGTATACATATAATTATATATATATAATGTCATATATATATAGTATTATATATAATGTTTATATATACATAATGTTTATATATATGTATATATAAAACAAATGTATGAAAATTAATATCTTGTATTCTTTTTGCCTGCACTTTCTCAACTGTGAAGGAATTTAGTGTGTTTACATATGTCTGTTGATCATTTAGATTTAGAGCTGATGTTTTATATTAATTGGTTTAACAAAGTATTTAAGAATGCAGGTCTTTAGCTACACTGCCTGTATTTGAATCTTATGAGATTGTTCTTTTTTTCTTTCTCTTTTTTTCTGTTTTGAATTATGGTTATCAGATTTTTTATTAGGTTGCTGATTTCATAAAATGACATTGGGATTTGTCCATGATTCTTATTATCTTAGATGTTTAGGGAAAATGGAAACTGAGTTGAAGTTTTCCTACTAATTATCATAGATGAGAAGAAAAGTAGAGAGAAGCTGAGATTAACTCACCTATGTTCTTCTTCATCTACTGAAATTTTGAGATCTTTGTTTTAACTCTATTATTTGATCAGAATCCTTCCTTTAGTAATTTCTTCAGTAGTATGAGTGGTTGGTAGGCTCTAAATCTTTCAGTTCAGTTCAGTCCCTCAGTTGCATCTGACTCTGCAACCCCACGGACTGCAGCACGCCAGGCCTCCTTGTCCATCACTAACTCCCGGAGTTTACTCAAACTCAAGTCCATCGAGTCAGTGATGCCATCCAACCATCTCATCCTCTGTCATCCCCTTCTTCTCCTGCCTTCAATCTTTCCCAGCATCAGGGTCTTCTCAAATGAGTCAGTTCTTCCCATCAGGTGGCCAAAATATTGGAGTGTCCGCTTCAGTATCGATTCTTCCAGTGACTATTCAGGACTGATCTCCTTTAGGATGGACTGGTTGGATCTCCTTGCAGTCCAAGGGACTCTCAAGAGTCTTCCCCAACATCACAGTTCAAAAGCATCAATTCTTCAGTGCTCAGCTTTCTTTATGGTCCAAATCTCACGTCCATAAATGACTACTGGAAAAACCATAGCTTTGACTAGATGGACCTTTGTTGGCAAAGTAATGTGTCTGCTTTTTAATATGCTGCCTAGGTTGGTCATAACTTTTCTTCCAAGGAGTAAGCATCTTAATTTCATGACTGCAGTCACCATCTGCAGTGATTTTGGAGACCAAAAAATGATAAAGTCAGCCACTATTTCCACTGTTTCCCCATGTATTTGCCATGAAGTGATAGGACTAGATGCCATGATCTTCGTTTTCTGAATGATGAATTTTAACCCAACTTTTTCATTTCTCTTTCACTTTCATCAAGCGGCTATTTAGTTCTTCTTCACTTTTTGCCGTAAGGGTGGTGTCATCTGCATATCTGAGGTTATTGATATTTCTCCTGGCAATCTTGATTCCAGCTTGTGCTTCATTCATCCCAGTGTTTCTCATGATGTACTCTGCATATAAGTTAAATAAGCAGGGTGACAATATACAGCCTTGATGTGCTCCTTTTCCGATTTAGAACCAGTCTATTGTTCCATGTCCAGTTCTAACTGTTGCTTCCTGATCTTCATACAGTTTTCTCAGGAGGCAGGTCAGGTGGTCTGGTATCCCCATCTCTTTCAGAATTTTCCACAGTTTGTTGTGATCCACACAGTCAAGGGCTTTGGCATAGCCAATAAAGCAGAAGTAGATGTTTTTCTGGAACTCTCTTGCTTTTTCGATGATCCAGTGGATATTGGCAATTTGATATCTGGTCCCTCTGCCTTTTCTAAATCCAGCTTGAACATCTGAATCTTTAGATAGCTACAAATATGTTGCCTTTATTTTACTGAGAGAATCAATTCCTAGGCAGATTGATAAGAAGTCCGGGGTTGCCAAAGAGGAGAAAGGAGTTTGAGGCTCTCAAGGAGGAGATGGGGTCTGGAATTCTCAAGGAGGAGGAAAGGACAAACTTGAGTGATCAAGCCTGGTCCCTGGTTCCAAAGCTAAATTTTCTTCTCCAACATCATTCACCATAGCTATCATTACCAGGAAGTTGTGGGTACATGATTTACAGTGTCACTTTCTTTCTCCTCAATATGTGTAGATGTTTCCCCTCTATTTTCTATTTTCCACTCTTTCACAAACGTTGTCTAATTATCAAACAGATGTGTCTTCCTTTGTAGCTAAACTGCTCTTTGTGTCTGGAGAATCTTCTCATCTTTATCCTTGAAATGCATAAATTTCATCAGGCTGTCTAGGTATCTTTTCATCACCAAATTTCCCTTTCATTCTAAAAATTCAGTTGTTTTTTTCACCTCAAAAAATTTTCCTTTTATGTTGCATGTATGATTATTCCCTATTCTCCATATGTTTACTAGATGCTTTGTGGAAGTCCTACTATCTGCATCTGAGGGTCTTCATGTCTCTTATTTCCCTTATGATTTCCGTCTCTTTGAGTTTTGTGATGTGCTTTCGGGTGGATCTTTCATCTGATTATCTTGGTCACAAGTTAAAAAATTTTGACAGCATCTGTTCTTTTCTTTAATGTGCCTGTTAATTTTTGTTGTCGCTGTTCAAAAGCATGACTTCTGCATATGAAAGTCCTGAAATGTTCTTATTGGTTCAAGTTGTTGGTGGTCTCCAGCAATTCTGTTTTGCTCTTTTCTTGATTTGGTGAATCAGAGGTTCCTCTCCTCTGGTAGTTGGAACCTCCTTAAGAGTGTATTTGTGTGTATGTGTGGTGTTTATTGGCGTTTGCTACTAGTTCTAAGTAACATCAAGGAAAGGTAAATATTCCCCATCTCTGTGGCTGGAGTGGCGAGAAGCAAGCCAGCAGCCAGTCTCCTGTTGGGACCCCAGAAGGAAGTCTTCCTGCTCTCTGGTCTTCTTGAATCATCCCAGCCACAGGATCAGAAGGCTCAGCCCACCTAATGAGCATCTTCACCACGTCATGGTAAGAGCAAGACAAAGTACACTAACCCAGGGCAGATGTTTATTTTCTCTGCAGCCTTCACTGGACCCCCATGGTCCAGGCTCTCACTAGGATATTCAGCTTCTTGCTGAATATCCTGAAATATTCGGGATATTTCACTTCTTGCTCTAGGACTTCCCACTGGTCCTCAGGCTTTATCTGGCCTGTATTTAAAACATTTTGCTCCCGCAAGCCCCACATGTTGTCAGCAAGTATAAGAATTTCCTTGTGCCCTGGTGCGCCTAGACTCTGACTCAGGGAGCAGAGAAGAAAGGCACTCAGTTCCTCACCTTCCCCGCGTCCTCCCAAAGCTTGTGTTACAAAGAAGGAGTTGCCAGAGAGGCACTGTTTCTTTCCCACTTTTCCTCACATCGATCTGGGGTCTAGAAACAAGTACATATTTATGTTTATTACCTGATTTCCCAGTTAAGAATGTAAGCCCCATGAAGGCAAAGGCGTGACTGATTGGATTTACTGCTATACCTCATCTACTCCTTCCCCAAATCTGCTCTGCCTACAGCTGTGCCCACCACAGATGATGGCCAAACTGTACTTTCAGTTGTTGTGGTCCAGTCACTAACCTGTGTCCCCATGGACTGCAGCACGCCAGGCTCCTCTGTCCTCCACTATCTCCCAGAGTTTGCTCAAATTCTTGTCCATTGAGTCAGTGATGCTATCTGACCATCTCATCCTCTGTCACCCCCTTCACCATTTGCCTTCAGTCTTTCCCAGCATCAGGGTCTTTTCCAGTGAGCCGGCTGTTCAGTTGCAACTTTCAGCTGCTCAGGTATAAAAATGCAGGGTCATTTTTAACCACCGTCTTTCTCCTTCATTAATCAGCCAAATCCACCAGAGAATCTGTAAGTTCCATCTTCAAAAGATGTCCATAATTTGGCCACTTCTTCCCACATTCATGACTAGCCTCTGGTTCCAGCCGCTGTCATCCCCTTACTATATTATTAAAATAGTCTCCTTTGTGTCCTCCAAGCTTAAACCTTGACCCTCACATTCTATTTTCAGCATAGCAGCTAAAGCGATCCTTTTACAATGTAAAAGTTGTCCTTTTCACAGACAAACAAGCATATCTGATGGCTTTATACTGACCCTCCAAGGTCTCCAATATCTTGAGCCCTGTGAATTTTCTCATCTCATGCCCTGTTTTTCCTACTTGCTTACTCTGCTATATTCATTTTGATTCTTTTCTAGTCTTCAAGCTTGCTAGGCATAGCCCTGACTTGGTATTTTCCACTTACTAGTCTCTTTGCCTACAATGGTCTTCCCCTGAATATCCACAAAACTAATACCCTTGCTGCTGGTGGTGATGGCATAGTTGCTAAGTCGTGTCCGACTCTTGCTACCCCATGGACTATAGCCCTCCAAGTTCTTCTGTCCATGGGATTCTCCAGGCAAGAATACTGGAGTAGGTTGCCATTTCCTTCTCCAGGGGATTTTCCCAACCCAGGAATAGAATCTGGGTCTCCTCCATTGCAGGAAGATACTTACCCGAGTGAGCTACAAGGGAAGCTGCCAATACCCTTGCTACACCAATATTTTGTTTAAATGTCAGTTTCTCATTGCCTGACCTGTTCTTTCTTTTTTTGACAGCTTATTTGAAGTATAACTGTCACATACTAAGCTGCAAATATTGATATCTAAAGTGTATAACACTGTAAGTTTTGACATATGGATAAACCTGGGACATCAACATCCCAGATAATATAGTGAACACACTCATCACCCCCCAAGTTTCCTCATACCCTTTTCTCATCTCTCCCTTCTAACTCCTCTCACCTCATCCTGATGTTTCTTTCCATCCTCAGGGAAATGTTGCTTTGCTTTCTCTAACAATAGATTAGTTTGTTTTTTCTGGGATTTTGCGTAAATGAATTATACAGTATGTACTCTTTATTGACTGACTGCTTTCACTAAACTGATTTAATTTCAAATTCATCCATGTTATTATGTGTATCGATGTTTTTATTTTGCTGTGAAATATCCCATTGCATTGACATACTATTGATCTATTGGTGAACATTTTAGTTCTTATCAGTTTTTGGCTATTACAAAAAAAGAAACAAAATCTTCTACAAACATTTGTGAGAAAGTCTTGTATGCATATAGAAATTCTTTTCTTTTGGACAAATACCTAGGAGCAGAATGGCGGAGTCATATGGTGTGTTACTTAGCCTCTCCGTCATGTCCGACTCTTTGTGACCCCATGGACTACAGCACACCAGGCTTCCCTATTCTTCACCATCTCCCTGAGCTTGCTCAAACTCATGTCCGTTGAGTTGGTGATGCCATCCAACCATTTTGTCATCTGTCATCCCCTTCTACTCCCTTCTTCAATCTCTCCCAGCATCAAGGTCTTTTCTAATGAGTCAGCTCTTCACATTTGGTGGCCAAAATATTGGAGCTTCAGATTCAGCATCTGTCTTTGCAGAAAATATTCAGGTTCGATTCACTTCTGACTGGTTTTGATCTTCTTACAGTCCAAGGAAGTCTTAAGGGTCCTCTCCAGAACTGCTCTAGGTGAGTGATCACACCATTGTGGTTATTTGGGTCATTAAGATCTTTTTAATATAGTTCTTCCGTGTATTCTTTCTACCTCTTCTTAATATCTTCTGCTTCTGTTAGGTCCATGCCATTTTTGTCTTTGATTGTGCCCATTTTTGCATATGTTCCCTTTGTATCACTAATTTTCTTGAAGAGATCTATCTTATGGTATATGGATGTTCAATTTATAAGAGACAATTAAATTGTCCTCCAGTGATCATACCATTTCTGTTACAGTTTCAGTATTTCTTGGCCAATATTTAGTATGTTTACTCTTTTTAATTTTAGTTCTTCTAATAGATGTGTATCATTAACTTATTGTGGGTATAATTTGCATTTCCCTAATAAGTAGTGATGCTGAGTATTTTTTTTCCTGGGCTTAGTTGTCATTTGCATATATTCTTTGGGAAGAGTTTTTTTTTTTAATTGGATTAAATGTTTGTTTGTTTGTTTAACTGTGTTATTTCTTATTACTGCGCTTTGAGAATTTTTTAATATATTCTGGCTATAAGTCCTTTACTTGATGGATGATTTATAAAAATATCTCCCAGTCCATATCTTTTCAATCCCTTTAAATTGTCTTTTGAAACATAAGTGGGTCTTTCACCTTTCCATTTTTTAACTTTTTTGTAATCCAACTTATCAATTTATGGATTGTCCTTTTTTTGGCATTATATCTATGAAATCTTTACTAACTTCACGATCACAATAGTTTTCTCTTGTTTTCTAGTTTTAAGTTTTAGAGTTAAGTACATGGTTCATTTTGAGCTTTTTTTTTTTTTTAATATGGTTAAGCTTTATTTTCTTGGACTCCAAAATCACTGCAGATGGTGACTGCAGACATGAAATTAAAAGACACTTACTCCCTGGAAGAAAGGCAGGAAGAGAAGGGGATGACAGGGGATGAGTTGGTTGGATAGCATCACCAACTCAATGGACATGAGATTGAGCAAGCTCTGGGAGATGGTGAAGGACAGGGAAGCCTGGCGTGCTGCAGTCCATGGAGTAGCAAAGGGTCAGACATGACTGAGTGAGTGAACAACAACGACAAATGAATTAAATTTTACTTTTTTGTACATGGATAACTGATTCAGCCAAGTTTGCTGAAATAGAAATATTTTCTACATAAAGTTCTTCTGTAACTATGCCAAGAATCAGTTGTCCATTTACGTGTGGGTCTATTTCCAGACTCCATTCTATTACATAATTTATGTCTTTGTGTCAATGCCACACATATCTGATTATGATAGCTTTGTAAGTCTTGAAATTAGGTTGTGTTCTTTCAACTTATTCTTCTAAAATTAAACTCTATTCTACCCTCCCTCCTGCTGTTTTTTTCTTTATATGCTGCACATAATACCTTTTAATGTGTTATGTAGTTTATGTATTTAATATGTCAGGTTTGTACAAGAATGTCAGCTCAGTGAGGGAGGAGACTTTTTGCATTTTATTCCGGTTACTGATAGATCTAAAGTTCTTAGAATACTGCTTAGTACATACTAAGTTTTAACTATCTATTTGTTGATTGAAATGAGTATGGAATCAGACCTTTAAAAGACTGAGAAGTATCTCAGAGTTCATTTCATCCAATTTCCATGTACTAAAAAATGAAGAAACAGAGGACCAGAGATATAAAGTCAATGCTCACCCAGTAATCAGGGGTACCTACTTAATCCCTGAGTCTCATTTCCAACCCTTACTCTCTCTCATCCAAGCAACATTGAACTGTTCATGGTTTTGCCAATATGTCCTTTAGTTCCTGCTTTGGCATTTCCCCACAGTCTGGCATTTTTATCTGAGATACACTTCCCTTTCCCTTTTTTCATTGATTCAAGTATCACTTCTACCGGAAGCAATTCCCACACATCTAAATCTGATTTTAGATCCTTCATCTTTCAGCCACTTTACTCCCAAAGTTTGGAGTATGACCCATGTGTTAACTTATTTTCTGCACCAGACAATGTTCTCTGTGAAGGCAGAGGATCATGTCTTATATAATTGATTATTCACAATGCCTGACACAATTCTTGGCATGTAGCACATTCATTTGAATGAATATATTTCTACAAGTCTATCCTTTGACTTACAGAAAATGAATTGAGATTTACCCTCATTTCTTATCATATTTATAAGCTAGTCTGTTTTATGTTTATTTGTGTGAATGCATGTGTGTATTTCTCATTGTTATTGCACTTCTTCAAGTTTTATTTTAGCCATCAAAAAGTTCTGACAAATGTGAAGTTGATTTCTCAAATATATGTTATGCTTGTTTTCTTTATTCAACAAATAGCTAACAGGAGTAAATAATGTCAAACATGCTCATAGAGTTCATGAAACTGGTCATAAAGGTCACATTTATTTTTTTTACTATTTTAATCATATGAATTAAAACACAAAATAGCCAAATGCAAAATCATATGTTCTAGTTATATTGCACAGGCTGACACATACTTGAAAATATGTTAAGTTTTTTGCATTGAAACAGACATCTAAAATAAAATAAATCTGCTTCTGAGCACTACCTGTGCACAGGCTCTTGGCAAATCCATCTATCAATTCAGACTTCCAGCCCCTGGTAGGTAGTTCATCATTCAACCAGAATAACAACATGGAGATTCCTTGACAAATATATTAAGAAATCCATAAAATATTTGGTATTATATCTGGTAAACCTGACTTTGCATAACAGAATTCTTAGTCCAGAAGTAATTTGTAGAAAGGTTTTCACTGAGAGTCTTCTCTATTCTCCTATTAATTGGAAAGGGCAGGGGCTAATAATAAAGACCAGTTAAATCTCAGAACTACTACCTACCTGTAAAATTTTTTTCACCACTTTATTTATTTATTTATTTTTGAAGTATAGTTGATGTACAATACTATGTTCGTTTCAGGTGTATGCAAAGTGATTTAGTTATATAAATACATTTTTTTAAGATGTATTCCATTATAGATTATTGCTAGATATGGAATATAGTTCCTTGTGCTATATAGTAAATCTTTGTTGCTTGTTTATTTTATGTCTGTTAGTTTGTATCTATTAATCCAATACTCCGAATTTATCCCTCCCCCTCTCTCTTTATAATTTGGTAACCCATAAGTTTGTTTTTCATATCCACGAGTCTGTTTCTGTTTTATATATAGATTCATCTGTATTATTTTTTAGATTCCACATATATGTGACATCATATAATATTTGCCTTTCTCTATCTGGCTTATTTCAGTTAGTATGATATTCTCCAAGCTCATCCATATTACTTCAGGTGGTAATATTTCATTATTTTTTGTGACTGAGTAATATTCCATTGTTATAAATACCCCATCTTCTTTATCCAATCATCTGTTGATAGGCACTTGGATTGTTTCCGTGGCTGGACCATAGTAAATAGTGCTGCTTCACTATCTGTGAGGATTTAACTTCTCGATCCCTTCCTGATTCAGAGGACTAGGAGAAGACAAGTGATTTTAAAGGTAGCATAGATGCCGATTCATAGAAGACATTATGTAAGTACTAATCCCCTTCTTATTTCTTTGTTTAAACCAATGCTGACAATACAAAACATTCATTTTGACTCCAGCCTTTCCCATTGGTTTAGAATTCTATCTCATTGAAACCTAGTGATATAAGTCCTACAATTCTTATCGAAACTTCTTTGCATAGCCATGACCAACAGATCAGCATTGGCATAAGGTGTCAAGTATATCTAATACCTAGGTCCAAATTATGGAAGTACCGTCCATAGAGCACTGCGTTAGGACAACTGGAGACCTTAATAAAACTGAAATTCTTGAATCCCAGTTCAATCCTAGTGAACCAGTTTCTGGGGTTTAGACTCAGAAATGTGGATATTTGACAACTGTCCAAGATTATTCTTATGCACATCATAGTTTATGAATCATTGTCAAGTGAATATAACACATAAACCCTGCCATATAGCAGGACACAGTTTGTTGAGGGAACAAACAAGAACATACATCATTATAATATGATAATAAAGCCTATAATTAAAAAATGAATCAAGATGTTCCAAAAACCTAGAGGAGTCCAAAGTCATATCTCTCTCTGTGTGTTTGAGGTTCTCAGTATACCACAAATTAAAAATATGCTAAATCAAAATTGAAAAAGGTAGTGCCACATAATTATACTGTTCACAAAATAAATCTAGAATTTATTTAGGGTTTTTTTAAGAATATAAATTTGAAAGCTACTGCTAAGCAGTATTGGACTTGAATACAGTGAAAATTTAAACATTTGTTTTTCTTTTCAATCTTAGCATATTCTTACGAATACAGAAAGAAATCCATTTGGAGATTATGTAAAAAGTTTAAACTTAAGATCTTAGACAAATGAGTGTTTAGACAGCCCTTCACCCCAACCTTGTATTAGCTTCTAGGATGAATAAGTATTGTGGGTTTGGGGAAAGCTGAGGAAGTCTTCAGAGAGAAAAGGCAAGGTATCTGAGTATTGAAGTATGAATAGAAGGTTGTCAGGATGATCTCCCCCAGTGACAGTGAAGCATGCTTTGATCTAGAGCTACTATGCATGTGGCTTACCTCTTTGCATTGATAAGTCTCCTGTAATTTTATGTAGGTGAGTCAAGAATTCTTTCATATATTTTATCCATTCACTACAACTCTCAGAACTATTGGTCATTGCCATCACTGAACCTGGGACAGAGCTTCCCAGTGTAAGAGGAACACTGGCTGGTATAAGAGTGTTTTACAGGGAAAACAGCTGCAATAGAATAAGTTTCTGAGGCACTGCTCCCCTCCCTACCCACCCTCCCACCACATTCCTGACAATCTACCATGAGACAAAGAGAAGAAGTGGGGGTTCCTGTTTAAATGTGTTGAGCTTTGTCCAGAGATCTCTATCCCAAGGGTCCTGTGGCCTCACTTTCAATTCCCTTGACCCTGAATATACATTGGAAGGACTAATGCTGAAGCTGAAGCTCCAATACATCAGCCACCTGATGCAAGGAGCTGACTCATTGGAAAAGACTGTGATGCTGGGAAAGATTGAGAGCAAAAGGAGAAGGGGGTGGCAGAGGATGAGATGACTTGATAGCATCCCACTGACTCAGTGGGCGTGAATTTGAGCCAACTGTGGGGAATAGTGAAAGACAGGAGCCTGGTGTTCTGCAGTCCGTAGGGTCACAAAGAGTCAGACACAACTTAGTGACTGAACAGTTTCTACTTCAGGTGTTTCAGGCTGAGAGAATAGTGCCCTTCAGTGCAGTGTTGTGTTAACTATAGTTTTCTCTTTTTGAAGTCTTAATAATAGTCCATGAGTTGTACATAGGAAATGCATTATGACTCTTGTCAATGGCCCAAATGACACTTTAGCAGGAAGTAATAAATATGGATATAAATATGCACTTATAGTAGCATCTCATTACAAGTTTCTACCCAGAATGAGTTGTTAGTCATTTGATTCCATTTTTCAATGGTGAAAGAATTTTTAAAAAGTGTTCTATGGGACAATTTGAATATTTTCCAAAATTTTTTCCAATAAAATTAGGTTTTATGGTTTCATTTTTTTGCTTTTTTTTTCTCTCTCAATTAAAAACAACATAAATTCAATCACAGTCAAAAACATTGTTATTAAGTGAGAATATTTTAGGGTAAATGAATATTTTCCAAATGGCATTAGGTGAGTTGTGTTCATGCGTTCACGCTTCAGTCATGTCTGACTATTTGCAATGCTATGGACTGTAGACAGTCAGGTTCCTCTGTCCATGAGATTCTTCAGGTGAGAATACTGGAGTGGATTACTTTGCCTTTATCCAGAGGATCTTCCCAACCCAGGGATAGAATCCATGTCTCTTGCATCTTTTGCATTGCCCGGGAGGATTCCTTACCACTGAGACCAACGAAGCCCAATTAGGTGGGTTACAAAAACATAAAATATTTTGTAGGAGGAAAAATAGTTTAAAATAAATGTAAGTGAGAAAAAAATGAGTTGAATAAGAAAATGAAAAGTAAAGAGTTATGAACAGAAATACATGCCTGATAGTCTTAAATGACTTGATAAAAATATAACCTTGACGGAAATTATATCTCAGAACTTTCTGGCATGCACAGAAAAAGGACTATACATGTGCTATAACAAACATATTCTCTGTAATATAGAAATAAGCCAATTGCTTAGAAGTATAGCTTTTCTGGGCTTCCCCAGTGGTTCAGCCATAATGAATTGTCTGCAATTCAAGAGCTGCAGAAGATGTGGGTTCAGTCCCTGAGTTGGGAAGATTCCTTGGAGGAGTAAATGGTAACTCACTCCAGTATTCTTTCCAAGATAATCCCATGGACAGAGGAGCCTGGGGGGCTAAAGGGGTTACAAAGAGTCAGACACAACTTAGCAACTGAGCACACACATACACACAGCTTTTCTAGTTACCAAGGCTGAGAATTTCTAGTTTGGAAACTTGGAATAATGTGGTGGGTTAAACTGTTACATGAATGACTTTCCCCCAATAACTATAGACTCATGTAGAAATGTCTTGTTATAGGAACCGATACAAACAGAAGATATAATTATGGTTTTCTAACACTCTCCTAAGACATTCCTCCATAGCTTCTTAACAATTCTTCTTCCCTTACCTGACTCTTAACAAATGGGAGTCCCCTGTGTCAGTCTCATTTCTTTTGTTATTGATCCATCTGTTCTGAAAGAACACAGGCTTTCCAAAGGCTTCATTAGTAATTCTAATCTCCATCTTCAGTCCAGACCTCTTGCCTGATTTCCAAGATCCTTTCACTAATAGTCTTCAGTGGCATATTTTTCATGGTCCCCTCAAAGTCACTTCAAAACTCAACTATTTCCCTTCTAAGAGACTTTGTCATACAGTGTTCCATTGAACAGAAAGTTCATCCATCCGAGAAAATCATCTCATCCATCCAAGTTGTTCAACATAGTATTCGGGAGGTATCCTTGTCTTTTATTTTTTCTTCTTTCTTGTTCCTATAGAAAGGCATTTGCCAAAATCTACCTCTTGTTATAAATCCATGTACATCTCTCCAGTTTTTCCACCACCTTCTGAGCACAAGCCAGGAACACCCCTTACCCAGATTATGATGACTTCATGTGCGTGCATACTCAGGCGTGTCTGGCTCTTCACAAACCCCTGGAGTGTAGCCCATCATATTCCTCTGTCCCTGGGATTTTCCAGGCAAGAATACTTGAGTGGGTTGCCATTCTCTTCTCCAGGAGATCTTCCCGACCCAGGGATTGAACCCCCATCTCTTGTAACTCCTGCATTGGCAGGCAGATTCTTTACCAGTATCCCTCCCAGGAAGCCCTGTTACTCTAATCTGGCCACAGTCTATTTTCACACAGTGAGGCTCCTCCTAGCATGCAATTCTGATCATGAGCCCTTCTGGCTTAAAATCTACCAGTGGTGTCTTATCGTGTGGTGAATGCAAGATGCATGATTTTCTACTGTTGTCTCTTATAAGGCTTTTGAGGACCTGGACTCCATCTCCTTCTCCAGCATCATCAGACTTCTCTAGACTCCTACTACCTCTCTGACTTCCGGTCTTCTACTACACTACAGAGTCAAGTACTCTTTATAGAGATGTATTCTGTGCTTTGGATTTCCCCCATGGCTCAGTGGTGAAATATCCGCCTGCAAAGCAAGAGCCTCAGGATAAGAAAGTTTGATCCCTGGGTCAGGAAGATCCTCTGGAGGAGGGCATGGCAACCTGATCCAGTACTTTTGTCTGGAGAATCCCATGGACAGAGGAGCCTGGCAGGCTACAGTCCACAGTTTGCAAAGAGTCAAACACTACCGAAGCATCTTAACACGCTCGCACACATTCTGTGCCTAGGGTCTTTTCTGCCCAACCAGTTCTCCCCATCCTGATACAGTCTACTCATTATGCCAGTTTTGACTAACTTAACATTGTGAAGGAGGTCCCCTAGGAGAAGGCTATTTCCCAAAGTTTGAGCTTCCATAACACTATGCTCTCACTCACTGTGTATCATTCCCACTGGCTTTAAGCTCCATTTTTGCAATGACCATATAGTTTTCCTCAGCCCTGTAATCCCTTGCCTGCTGCATTCATTGCCTGGCATTTCCTAAGGGCTCAAATCCTTGCTTGTTAACTGCATGAATGAATAAATGACTGAGTGAACAAATGAATACCTACATGTCTTATTTCAAGGGTCATTAACTATAAAATGATGAGTGTGTAAACCCTTTGCTAAAGGAACACTTTGAGCAATTAGGAACTCAGGCTCTAAGGAGAAGAGACTAGGCCCTCTCTGGCTGGCATTCTCTTCATTTTTCTTTCCCGGTGGTCCACTTGGACCCCAGCCATTGGAAGCCCCAGTGCCAATTTGTCTCGCTTTGTGAACTGATGTGCTCCATAAACTACCCATAATGTGCTAGAATGTGGCTCCTGGGCTTTCGTGTTCACCGTGAGAACCGCCTGCTCTGCTTACATAGCACCTTTATTACATATGTGGAGTCATGGAGCCCCCATGCCAGGAAAAATTGGGGGTTTGCTCTTCAGAGCCAGATATTTGACTCTATGGCTGCTCAAACATGTCTTTTATACTTGCAGTATCAGAGATCTTTGCCACTATATTTCTTATCTGAAATCACTGGGAAAGAATTTCCCATAAATCAATTCAGCAAATATTTATCAAGTGCCTCCTATAGACTCAGACTTCAATGGTCCTGGAGAGACTGTCTAGTCAAACTTCCTTATTTTACCAAGAAAATCACAGAACCCTGGCAGGCTCCCGACCTCAAATCCATTAAATAATTTTCTGTGAATGAATATAGAAATGTGTAGTATGCCCTCCCTGTCCTCAACAGGCTAACATCTTTAGGGGGAAGTGACAGTGAAAGTGTTAGTCGCTCAGTTGTGTCTGACTCTTTGCGACCCCATAGGTTGGCACACACCAGGCTCCTCTGTCCATGGGATTATCCAGGCAAGAATACTGGAGTGGATTGCCATTTCCTCCTCTAGAGGATCATCTCGACCCAGAAACTGAACCGGCGTCTCCTGTGTCTCCTGCATTGCAGGTGGATTCCTTACCCAATGAGCCATCAGGGAAGCCCATTAGATAAATAAATTAACTGATCAATCAATTAAAGAATGCAACATACAGTGGTACATATAAGATTTTTTCTTTATGTGATTATTCATTAATAACTGCTTCCCTCCTCTAGATATTAAGTTGCTGAGAAGATGCAGTCTGTTTTTTGCTTGCAGTTGGATACCCAATGTTTCACGAAGCATGAAGAACATAAAACCGTTGATTCTCATTATTGATCGATTCTGTCCTTGCAAATTTACCTACTCCATACAATTTATCTGTAACCTGAAAACCAGTATTAATGGCACTTTGGTCAGTCGTGGACACGCACAAAATGGCAAAAATTTGAGTTGCCTGACTCACAAGTTCTCCCCTGTGGTCAAACAAAGTCACCTCCTGCTTCCTTGTTTCAGCTCTCATCCTGTAAACAAGTATTCCTTCACAGTCTGTTTAAAGCCCCGTATTTCACAATTCTGTGTATTTTGTTAGTGATTTCAGTGTTTAAATAGCCTTCTAGTGCAGTGCTAAGGTGATATTTAGTGTCCCTAATGCAAGAAGTCTGTGATGGGCTTTACAGACAAAATACATAAATTAGATAAGCTTCATTCAGGCATGAGTTATGGTGCTGTTGCCTGTGAGTTCAATGTTAATAAATCAACAGTGTATATTAAATAAGATACCCTTAAGTGGAGTGGCACATAAAACAAGATTGTGTCTTAATAGATTAGTGAAAATGTTGTGACCAGAGGCTTGCAGAACCTAATTCTGTGTTTCCTCTGGAAGAAATGGCTTAGTATTTAATTCAGTATTTGTGGTGCCTTTATACAACATAACTGAAGTGAATATTGAGAATCAACTGTATAGGAGCAGTAAGTATAGAAGAGAGAGAAGGAAGAAGGAAGGAATGAACGAAGGCAGGAAGGTAGGAAGGAAACCATACTCCAATAAAAATTAAAAACAAAACCCAAATATACCCTCCACAAAAGGCAGTGTAGTATATTGTTAAGAGCTTAACCCCAAAGTCTAAGAAGTCTGTTCCAATCCTGACTCCACCATTTAAGCTTATTTAACATTTTTAAATCTTCAGTATCTTCATCTGTGAGATGGAAAAACAAACCCACAAAAATATATTTCAATCAGTTCTAAGACTCACCTTTTAAGCGATGCCAAGCAAGAGGAAGCGAATTATTCCAGGTCCCACAGGACCTCAGGTCTGCTGCTTCCCAATTCAATTGTATTTTTGCTCCAGCCTGGCAGATACCCAACAGAAGAGATGAAGAGTCTTCGATGAATATCTGTTCAGTCTGTGTCTTGGTGTTGCTGCTGTTTACTCGCTAAGTGATGTCCAACCCTTTGCAATCCCATGGACTGTAGCCCAGCCGGTCCCTTAGTCCATGGGATTTCCCAGACAAGAATATTGGAGTGGATTGCCATACCCTTGTTAGAGAGTCCCCCAAGAATATTCTAAAGGGCAAAATTCTTGGGTCACAATGGCAACATGAATAACGTCTCTCTTCCTTTTAAGACTAGACATTAAGTCATTATTCCTAGAGCAGTCTATAATCCTTTAATGGCTTGCCAGACCCCTCTGTCCACAGAATTTTTCAGGCAATAATAATAAAGTGGGTTGCCATTTTCTTCTCCAGGGGATCTTCTTGTTCCGGGGATAGAATCCATGTATACTGCATTGGCAGGCAGATGCTTTACCATTGAGTCACCTGGAAAGACTGGATTGGGAAGATCTCTGGAGTAGGAACTGGCAGCTCATTCCAGTATTCTTACCTAGAAAAGTTCATGGACAGAGGAGTCTGGTGGGCTTCAGTTCGTGGGATCACAAAGAGTCAGATGCAATTGACCACACAGCACAGCACAGTCCTTTATGGCTTACAAGGCATTTTTTATAACCATCATCTCATTTCTTCAACACATAAACCCTGAGAGGAACACAGGATGAGGGTTTCTATCTCCATTTAGCAGATTCATGCACTAATAACACTAATTTTGCTTATTCATGCATGTGTCTATTAACTCACTATGTGCTCATTAAGCATTTAAAGCTGTGCTTGGCAAGAATACATGGATGTGCTGTATATGCAAGTTACAGCCCCTGCCCTTAGAGTCTTTCCAGTCTAATGGGAAAATGGATATGCAGACAAAGTATCTGCATATGAGTTGGTTGGATGGCATCGCCGATGCAATGGACATTAGTTTGAGTAGGCTCTGGGAGTTGGCAATGCATAGGGAAGCCTGGCGTGCTGCAGTCTAGGGGCATGCCATGGTCAAAGCAGCTGGAGATGCCACCAGCATACAAAGAATGAGGTAACTGTACATGAAGATAGGGTGAGCAAGAAAATCTTCATAGAATGATGCTTGCTCCATCCTGGGAGATGAGAGTTTTTCACTAGGTAGTAAATGATAAAGGACATTCTTGACCAAGAGAACAACAAGATCAAAGGCATAGAGAGATGAAAAATGTATCGCTTGGGAACCCAAAGTCCTAGCATATGTCTGACTCATAGGGTGAAGGGAAAAGAGGCAGTGAAAGAGGTGGTGGAGAAGAGACTGAAGAGATAAGTCAGAACAGCTCAAGTGTTTATTCTATAATTGCTCAGAGAAAGACTATCATGCATACAAAGCAGGAAAATGTCACAATCTAGTTCTCATTTTATAAAGTTCACTCTGGCTATGGTAGGAAAGATGAACTTATGAGAAAGACTGGAGGCAAGCATTACAGTTACACAGGAGAGAAATGATGAAGGCAGGAATTCAGGCTGTGCAAGTAATAGAGGGAGAAATGGACGCTAAAGCCACGGAATCCTTGTCCTCAGTCACTGATGACATGCGGAGGATGAGCCAAAGTAGAAGCAAGGACAGGTTCACGCCTACGGTTTGGATGACTGGATGCCTGTTGTTGCCCTTGCTTTATACTGTGACTTTAAGGTGAGTCAGTTCAGTCACTCAGTCATGTCCGAGCCCCTGGATTGCAGCACGCCAGGCTTCCCTATCCATTGCCAACCCCCAGAGCCTACTCAAACTAATGTCCATTGCATCGGTGATGCGATCCAACCAACTCATCCTCTGTCGTCTCTCTCTCCTACTGCCTTCAATATTTCCCATCATCGGGGTCTTTTCCAATGAATTGGTTCTTCACATTGGGTGGCCAAAGTACTGGAGTTTCAACTTCAGCATTAGTCCTTCCAAAGTATATTCAGGACTGATTTTCTTTAGGATGGACTGGTTGGAGCTCCTTGCAGTGCAAGGGACTCTCAAGAGTCTTCTCCAATGCCACAGTTCAAAAGCATCAATTCTTCGGTGCTCAGCCTTCTTTATAGTCTAACTCTCACATCCATACTTGACCACTGGAAAAAAACATAGCTCTGACCAGTTGGACCTTTGTTGGCAAAGTAATGTCTCTGCTTTTCAATATGCTATCTAGCATGGTCATAGCTTTTCTTCCAAGGAGCAAGCATCTTTTAATTTCATGGCTACAGTCACCATCTGCAGTGATTTTGGAGCCCCCCAAAATAAGTCTCTCACTGTTTCCATTGTTTCCCCATCTATTTTCCATGAAATGATGAGACCAACATTCAAATGATCTTTTGATGAATTTGTGGGGGAGAAAGTGGTCTCCATGTCCTATTCCTCTGCCATCTTAAAGACCCAAGCTGAAACCTCTTAAGATGAATAACAGGCAGGAAAAAAAAAAAAAAAGTAACCTAAAATGTGGACATCCTGAGCTTGAATTGTCCATGAAACTATCCACTCACTATCTGATGAGGTGGTCCACATTGGAGGACAGTAAAGGGTTAAAAAGCCATCTTGGTGATTCACCAACAAGACTGAATTGTAGACTTCAGAGTTTATGCTGGGATGAGTTAAGTGTTTTAGGGCTGTTGGGATAGAATGAATGTGTTGTACTTGTGAGAAAGACATTAATTTGGGGAAGCAAAGGAGGAAGGTTACAGATTGAATGTTTATGCCCCCCACTAAAAATCCATATGTTCAAACTCTAACCTGCAATATGATGGTCTTGGGATGTGGGGACTTTGGGAGGGGATTAGCTCATAAGGACTATATCTTTATGAATGAGGTTAATATCCTTATAAAAGAGACCCCAGAAGTATCTCTTGCCCTTTCTGTCATTCAAAGACACAGCAAAAAGTCAGCCATCTATGAACAAGGCAGACTGGGTGGCTTATAAATAACTGAAATGTATTTCTCACAGTTCTGTAGGCTGGGAAGTCTAATGCTCAATGAGTGATATTCACTCAACTGTGTCCAACTCTTTGTGACCCCAAGGACTATAGCCTGCCAGGCTCCTCTGTCATGGAATTCTCCAGGCAAGAATACTGGAGTGGGTTGCCATTTCCTTCTCCATGCTCAATACATTATGATAATTGTCCAAATGTTTTATATCTACTACACAAAGGCAATAGAATTTACCTCCCATCTCATTGTGGGAGTTAAGTAGGATGACATGGTGAGTATGTGTCACAGTAGTAGATGCCTAACAGGAGTTCAGTATCTGATGGTTTGTTTCTCCTGCACTTTTTTTCCTTCAAGCTGCTGCTGCTCCATGGAGGGTGGACTTCCTAATCAATTGGTCAGTGCAAAGAATTTCTGAAAGGTTCTACCTGTGGAGAAGATGTGTTTAAGTAAATGTGAAGCAGCTTAAGGGGAAGAGGTGGAGATTGGAAGAAAGATGAAAGAAAGAAAAAAAAGGAAGGAAGGAAGATAGAAAGAAGGAGGAAAGGAGAGAGGGAGGGAGCAAGGGAAGGAGGAAAGGAAAAGGAAAGAAAGGAAGAAGGGAAAAAAGAGGGAACGCTTATGTTAGGTGGGACGGAAAACCTTATTTACTCATTCTGGTTGCCTTTTATGAGAAGCAGGTTCAACTTGCTTTAGACAATGGAGAGTTCATCCTGCTGCCTTTAAACAAAGCTTATGAGGAATCCTAAAAGATCCACCACCAGGGAGATGTTTATCTCAGAGCTTAGGCCAGTGGGGCCGGGATGGGGGGTTGGGGAGGCTGAGAAAACAAACACTTTGAATGTGTTTGGTGTTCAAGTGGGAGGTGCCAGGTCCCCCTCTTTTGACTTGTGGAATCTCTGCCACCAGCTCGCAGCCCCCAGTATTTAAGAAGACCTGAACTTAGACCCTGAGTGGAAGGGGAAAGTGTGTGCTGTTTGTACAGCTGAAAACAAGATGAAAAACCCCAGGCCCCCTCTCACACCCCATTAGGCCCTGAAGTCCATGGAGTGTTGCACTCAACACATAAACACTCTGCTTGGGGAAGCAGTGGTCAGGGTGTGAGAGGGAGGGACGGCGTCTCAGGGAAGAACAATGGCATCTCTGTAAGGAGGCAGGCATCCCAGTCCTTGCCCCAGGCTGCATTAATCATTACTCCCACCTTGTAAGTTTCAGCAAACCTCAAAGCCTTTTGGGATTGATAATGGGACAACAGGTAACAGGATAGCCAATCAGAAAATAAACACTCTTGGACCAAGGAGTGAACATCCCTCTTTCCTTTTTCAGGTTGACAGAGGGGAAGGAAAAAGGCATATAGATCACAGGATACTGGCTCCCACACAGGATCCCAGCAGAGCTGGCTGTGGACCCAGGGCCCTTGAGAAAGGTCTCTGGCCTTTCTTTGTGCAACCCTCTGCCTCTGCCCATTGCAGGTTAGGATTTCAGCATGCAAATTTAGGGGGACACCAACGTTCAGACCATAGCACTTTCCCTTAGCTTCTGTGAGACCACTTTTACTTCAAATGCCTCTTTGCTCATTTCTTCTTAATATCTTTGTGGGCTCTGTTACTTCTACCCTACTGTTATCCATCCACCAGAACTCTCTGTCCTTTTTACATTTTACTCTTCATACTTTTATTAACCAATTTTATCTATGGGATGTCTTCAATGTCTGTGTGCATGTGTGCTCTTGGCGACCCCATGGATTATAACCCACTAGGCTCCTCTGTCCATGAGATTATTCTGGCAAGAATACTGGAGTGGGTTGCCATTTCCTCCTCCAGGGGATCTAAGGAATTGAAACTGCATCTCTTGTGTCTCTTGCATTAGCAGGCGAATTCTTTACCACTGCATTACAAGGGAAGCTCCCTTATTTTACATTATATCATACTATATTATAGCATATCATACTGTAATGCATCAGTAATCTAAAACTATTCCTATGTAAGTAAAAATTCTTACAAAATGGGAAATAATCAGCTTTATTTTTCTAAAGTGCATAAAACTTTGTATCAGGGATACAGGGAAACACTGGTGGTTAGTTTACATCATTCCACTGGTAACAGTAACTTGGATTTCAGTGTTGACCATGTAGGAGTTCTTCACAGAGAACGGGAACAATTTAGCCTTGTTGAAAACAACCACCACCTGAGCTCAAGGGAATGGCTTTGATCATCCTAGAGGAAGACCTTATTCCTTATCATCTACAAACCAATGCTGAAGCTGAAACTCCAATACTTTGGCCACTTGATGTAAAGAACTGACTCATTTGAAAAGACCCTGATGCTGGGAAAGATTGAAGGCAGGAGGAGAAGGGGACGACAGAGGATGAGATGGTTGGATGGCATCACCGACTCAACGGACATGAGTTTGAGTAAACTCAGGGAGTTGGTGATGGACAAGAAGGCCTGGCGTGCTGCAGTCCATGGGGTCACAAAGAGTCGGACACGACTGAGCGACCAAACTGAACTGAATACATAGCATCCTCAACACACCAGCTCAGACACACAGACTCCCTGCTTATCCACTGGTACTTGCTGCAGTTCACACACAGAACATAGCACATCAACTGTGATCAGACTACTATGTCCAGTTTCTCTCGGCACAAAGAACAAAATGCAAACCACCCTACACCCAAACCAGCCAACCTGTGATGCCACAACACCAGGACAGAACCTCTGCATGCTAGGTTCATTGACAGCCCCAAGTCCTTAAATCCTACTTGAGAATTCTTGGGGAACTCAGCAATATCTTCCTAAGTGTGACGGAAGATGAGCACTGTTTCCTCTTTGATCTCTCACACAGAATAATGCAGTTTTTATCAAGAACAGCCTCAGATATTCATTCAGAACAATTTTCTCTTTAACTGACTGAAAATTAACTTATATTTTGGAGATCGCATTTCCCAGTGATTTACAAATAAAATTATTGCCAACCTCACTCTTTGCTTAACAAATGGTTCAAATTCAGAAAGAAAAATTTAATGCAATTTGGTAAATTGTTTCTGAAATAGTGTATTTAAAATATGTGTAGCCTTTTATTCCCTAAAGAACAATTTAGAACTGACCAAGTACATTGTGTACAATGTCTCTTAATTTTGAAGCCATGTGAATTTCCAAGAAAATCCAATCCCTGTTCTTCAGAATCATTTGCACTTTAGTCTTTCACATATTCTGTGAGTATTGTTTTATGTCCAAAAAGTTTTCCCAGTTTAGAAAAAAACATCTTTTTTTGGATCAAAAAATCCCACTTAAGCACTGCTGAAATGGAACCCAATCCATTAAGTTCCCCAAGGGGGCTAATGCTCAAATGTGTCGTAAACTTGAGAAAATACATCATCATCTCTGTTAACAAAAACATCAACTGGAAGAGTGTGTTCCAAAGTGATTTAAAGGGATATAACATCTTTTTCAAAATACTACATAGGTTGCAGCAAAATAAAATTCCCTCAGAAAATGCACAAGTTTATTTGATGTAAACCAAAATAAGATCCTATATTATATAGTCTAAGTAACAGTCTAATATCAGTTGCTTCAATATTTGAAAGCAGATTTCCCTTTCAAGTAAAGACTCAAGAAAATCTGCTTCTTTAAAAGACCGCACTTAACATACAATAGAGGTAGACATAGATAATCCAGCTACACAAACTTTTGGCACACCAGGGTTGAATATTGCTATGCTAAGGAGACAAGTCATGCATACCAGAATCCAGCAAACATGTTTCAGGTTTTAGAAGGAATCCGCCTGCAGTGCAGGAGACCCAGGTTCATTCTGAGGGTCAGGAAGACCTCCTGGAGAAAGGAAAGGCTACCCTATTCCAGTATTCTTGCTTGGAGAATTTCAGGAACATAGGAGACTGGCATGCTACAGTCCATGGAGTTGTGAAGAGTCAGACACGAAACTGGGTGACTAACACTTTCACCTTCACTTTCCACCATAGCAAAGTGCTACTTTCCAAGTATCTGTTCCACTCTAGCTGATTAGTCTAAAGTCCCTGACTCCTAATTTGTGATAAGGAAGTCTAAACCATTTTGGGCAGATGAGCAGTCTTGCTTGAGGCTTCAGAGAGAGATGTTTTCTTTTATGAATGTAGGCCAAGTTTATTCTCTCCCCCAAGTCATGAATGAGAAAACTGCGCCCTAGGCTACTGACAGTCATACTCTAATCATGAGAGAGCTGATCTCAGGACAGGACTAATGACTGACCTTGATGACACCTTTAACTGCTGGCCGACCCAGTTTTGAATTCCACCCACCTCTGAACTCATTCTCATCCTACTTTATGTTTCCATAATGTTCAACTCTGTTCAACTTTAGATTTCTATTACTTGCTGCCAAATGCATCCCAATAGATACACTTTCTTCCCCACTCACTGTATTTTTACATCAAATAATAGAATGGGAAAAGCTGCTGAGATTTCAGCCTTCTCTGGAAAATATGGAAAAGAATTCTGTGCTATTGTTTTTCCCTCTTGACTCCTCTGCATAAGAGGAGCAGTGATTGTCTGGGTCGATAGCTAGCATGAGTGAATGCCCAGATCTTAAGAGTTCTCAGTCTCTTCTTCACTGGTCGGGGGAAGGGAGGCCCCCACTCCTCATGCTGCTGTCTGATACTGTATGGGCAGGGATCTGCTCCCCTTATAGGCAGCTCCCAGGTATCTGACTGAAGGGTGGAAAGGAGAAGTTAGACAAATCCCCACATTCAAGCTTCACCAGTAGTAATGCTGATTTTGAACATTTTTATTGTGTCCTAAGTATATGAGGATATACAGAGTACATCATGAAAAACACTGGGCTGGAAGAAGCACAAGCTGGAATCAAGATTGCTGGGAGAAATATCAATAATGTCAGATATGCAGATGACACCACCCTTATGACAGAAAGTGAAGAGGAACTAAAAAGCCTCTTGATGAAAGTGAAAGAGGAGAGTGAAAAAGTTGGCTTAAAGCTCAACATTCAGAAAACTAAGATCATGGCATCTGGTCCCATCACTTCATGGGAAATAGATTGGGAAACAGTGTCAGACTTTATATTTTGGGGCTCCAAAATCACTGCAGATGGTGACTGCAGCCATGAAATTAACAAACGCTTACTCCTTGGAAGGAAAGTTATGACCAACCTAGATAGTATATTAAAAAGCAGAGACATTACTTTGCCAACAAAGGTTCGTCTAGTCAAGGCTATGGTTTTTCCAGTGGTCATGTGTGGATGTGAGAGTCGGACTGTGAAGAAAGCTGAGTGCCGAAAAATTGATGCTTTTGAATTGTGGTGTTGGAGAAGACTCTTGAGAGTCCCTTGGACTGCAAGGAGATCCAACCAGTCTGAAGATCCAACTGAACTGAAGTATATGCGTCTAGTCACAGTTGGTTCAGAATCAAGGGAGAGTAATTAACACCTTCAAAAAATGGCAAGAGTGGTTATAACTGAGTAATGGAGGAGGGGGAAGAGTCATAACCTGCTTTTCCAATAATGATAATAATAAGTCTTTCAGTTCAGTTCAGTTCAGTAGCTCAGTCGTGTCCTACTCTTTGTGACCCCATGGACTGCAGTACACCAGGCCTCCCTGTCCATCACCAACTCCTGGAGTTTACTCAGACCCATGTCCATTGAGTCGGTGATGCCATCCAACCATCTCATCTTCTGTCGTCTCCTTTTCCTCCCGTCTTCAATCTTTCCCAGCATCAGGGTCTTTTCAAATGAGTCAGTTCTTTGCATCAGGTGGCCAAAGTATTGGAGTTTCAGCTTCAGTATCAGTTCTTCCAATGAATATTCAGGATTGATTTCCTTTAGTATGGACTGGTTGGATTTCCTTGCAGAACAAGGGACTGTCAAGAGTCTTCTCCAACACCACAGTTCAAAAGCATCAATTCTTCAGCACTCAGCTTTCTTTATAGTCCAACTCTCACATCCATACATGACTACTGGAAAAACCATAGCTTTGACTAGACAGACCTTTGTTGGCAAAGTACCATCTCTGCTTTTTAAAATGCTGTCAATAATTCTGTACTGGATATCTCTCACATAGGAGGACTATTGTAAATATTTTATCACGTTGTCTCTAATCTTCACAACATGATTTAAAAAAATTTTTTCTCTTTTATGTATGCCTGAATGAAGCTTCAAACAGTAAGTAGCCTGTTGTTCATTACTAAAGCTTAGATTAGAACCAAGGACCATGCAATTCCAAGACCACATTTTTCTTACTTTAATACAGCAAGGTATGTAAGTTTGCCATGCATTGAGTTTCTACCTCTGACTTGATATAACACAAAAGCCTAACTTTTGGAGAAATACCGGTTGGATCTTTTTAATGACTTATTCAAAGCCCACATATTAGGATGGTGTACTTTCTCTGAGACAAAGACTATGCAGATGTTCCATATATGTTAGTAGTCTCCTTCTGATACTATTGTAGAAATGGCATGGAAGATTGTCACAAGCAGTGCAATAAAAACTGTGGATTACAGGCCCCAGAGAAAAGACCATCATTGCCCAGTAGCCAAGAGTATTCCTTGCAGGCAACAGCACAACTGTAATGTTCCTGAGGGTTTACACATTTTTCATGCAGCTCACAAAATTATCCCTAAAGGGGCTCAGGATTTGCAAAAGACTGATGACTGAAGCTCTGATCTACTACCCACTGCATTGCAGGACTGGGAGTAACCACACATGTATTTTCAATGTGTCCCTCTGGGAAATGGCTGTTATGCAATCATGATCCTAATTTAAAGATTGTTGTGAGGATTCATTAAATTAATATATGTGTAAAATCAAAAGCAATAGCTGACATATGGTAATTTGTATTAATTGTTAAGATTTTTTCCTCCTTTCTACAAGAAGCCTAGGTGGTCTGTATTTATGGAATGGTATAATTAAAAGTTGGCATTGACTGCCATCTTCTACATCTTGAAAATGAAAGTGGCTTAGTCGTGTCCAACTCTTTGCAACCCCATGGAATGTAGCCCGCCAGACTCTTCTGCCCATGGAATTCTCCAGGCAGGAACACTGGAGTGGGTTGCCATTCCCTTCTCTAGAGGATCTTCATGACCCAGGGATTGAACTGGGGTCTCCTGCATTGCAGGCATAGTCTTTACCAGCTGAGCTGCCAGGGAAGCCCTCTTATGAAAGATTAATATAAAGACCTTCTGATCCAACTTGATTCAGTTAAAAATGTATCCTATTTATTCAAAGAGCTGTAAGGAAACAGACAGGAATAAGCAAAGTAGACAAGCACATAAATAACTAATGCAATATATTAGGTATGAATAAGAAATTCATAATCAATGATAAAATGGCATATTTATTACCTCTTTAGGTTGTTTATAACCCTGTAACATTTGAAAGAATAGAAAAGATTAAGATGGAAAAGAAAGATATGTTTGAGTGTGTATATATGTATGCATACATATGGAGAGAGAGTAGGTAGGTGAATTTAGATACATAAATTCATAGCTAGACAATAGATATATGGATGCTTAGATGGATCTACAGAGTTAAATAGATAGATAGACAGACACTTGG
This sequence comes from Cervus elaphus, assembly GCF_910594005.1. Taxonomy (NCBI): domain Eukaryota; kingdom Metazoa; phylum Chordata; class Mammalia; order Artiodactyla; family Cervidae; genus Cervus; species Cervus elaphus. The sequence continues at coordinate 9,183,444 of NC_057820.1, read as the reverse complement.
ATAACTGGAGGCTTAGCTGCTTTTCCTCTGCACTCTCTCACCCAGGGCACCTTGACTCGTAATGGTTTAGCACTGATCTCTCTAAATCCATCACATTTCAGGCATCTCACACAAAGGAACGATATGGTAAATAATTTGCAGTCAAAAATAATTTTTTAGTTGGACCAAGTTTTTCAAATTGAGGTTTAAGTATGGATTTTGTGCAAACGGCAAAAACAAAACTTGTGACCTATCAATGCAGACTGACCTAGAGAAAAAGAGTTGAGAACTGAAGAAGCGTCAATAAGTGATAGAAAACCAGCATTCTTTTTTGATTTAGAACTAGAAAGAAACATTCTATGGAGCCTCCTGATTTGTATTTCATGAGCTCCTAGTACTGTTGGCAAAATCCCATGATGTCATATTCATAATTTGATGCAGATGTCACCCTTGTTAGCTAACGTATAAACTATATATAATACTTTCCTCATATTATAGCCTCTTACCTTCTTAAAGGTATAGTTTCATCCCTTCTTAACACTTCCTGTAATAATTGCTAACATAAATCCCAAGTTAAAGAAATGTACCAGAAAGGCATCTAAGACTGGCGAGTCCCTGCCTAACAATTTCAGACAAGAACATGAAGCCAGGTGTCAAAAAAAACCTCATATAGACTTCTTTTATAGCCAGACTCTCATCCATCCATGTGTGGTATTCAACAAAACTTTATTTTAATGCTACTTCAATATTGTTTTCATGCATTATAAAATTTTATAAGCAAAGAAAGCTTTGATAAGTTTAAAGTTGTTGCAGTTCGGGGCATGAGAATTCCTCCTTGTTATTATTATGTTCACATTCAGTTGAATACATTCCATTATGTCTGTACATTGCTGCAGATTATATCTGAGATTCTGCCTCCACTACAATATTTGCCACACTCTTAAATCTCACGCTTAAGTAAATCTACTAAATTGATTATATTATAATTAAATTTAAGTGTATTAAGAGATGCTGGGAAACCAATAGGTGTGACCTGTTAAATGATGATCTCATCCATCTATTAATTTAGAAAACAGGCACCTGCAAATATCATTAGTCCAATGTTACTTAAATGCTACTAAGTATTAGGCACTTGGGTGTATCTGTAGATAAATAACATGAAAGATAAATAAAGGCTTAGCAGACAATACGGGCTGATACACTTCCATTGAAGGACAATAAACATGGTTTCATAGAAGTGTGCACACAAAAAAATAAAAAGTCCAAGAAGGCATATTCTATTTTTATTGGGATATAGTTGCTTTACACTCTCGTGTTAGTTTCTGCTGTACAGCATCGTGAATCAGACAGATGTATACATATATCCTTTTTTTTCCCTTGGCCTTTTCTCTTCCATTGCAGGAATGGAGGCATCAACTTAATTGAGGACTGGGAGTTTGTCTTACTCAACTTTGTATCTCTGCATAATCAAGTATCAGGTTTTTTTGAAATGTGATTTTCCTGTATGTGTGCTTGAATGCACAGTGGAAGGGTGACATAGGAAACAATATTTTTATTTCCTTATGCTTGTGGGTATATATAGAGGGGAATAGGAAGGGTGGCAGAGGGTAAGAAAATAGGCCTTTGTTATGGATACAAAGAGGCCATGTGACATCGAATCAAAGGCCAGGATAAGAGTAAAAAATCCAAGACTTGTTGTACCCTAGTGTGAGAAGTAACTTGCTTCTTTGAGTCTCAACTTTTTCATCAGAATCAATCACTTCCCTGCCCATATCCTGTACTATAATTGTTGAAAAGATTAAATAAATATATATCCTTATATTTTACACACATATATGTCTCTATATATTTGTAAATATATAAACGCTTAAGAAACTGGTACAAAAAGGCTCATAAACTAGGAGAACTGAACTTCAGTTGGCCTAATCCATATGAAAATAAATACTAGTCCATGAACCACTTAATCATAAATTATACTTGAAGGCTTTGAAGGATGGTGTCTAAGAAGACAGAACAGCCAACAGACTTTTGTATTTCTAGTGCACCTTAGAGCTCACCAAAGATTTCCATATGTATTACATTATTTCCTATGGTATGACTCCCATAAGAAGTTAGCTGGGATGGCATTTGCTTAAGTAGTTAATTGCTGACCTGAGGCTGGAGCATCTTTAGTCTTTCAACAGTCTGGGAGTCTGTTAACAACCTGTTTGTTTTTATTTGCTTGTCCACCGTTGTTTTCCCCTTCAAAGATATTATCAAGCAGTCCTTTGAGTGTTTACACAAAACAAGAGAGGCTTATAAAACTGTCTCTTCTAAAGAATCAGTTTTGTTCTTGTTTCCCTAAAAGATTCCTATCATGTAAAACATAGCTGCTGCTCTATTTTTTCCATCCTGAAGCTTCTTGGAACACAAGTGTGAATTCAGGAATATAATAAGCGCTGCCAAAATCTCTAAGCCATCAGAGTCTGGCATAGTTTCCATTTCAAACTCCTATCACCAAGCCTTTAAATACTTACCAAACAAACAAACTAGCAAAAAGAAGTGCTCTTCAGCATGAAATTTTGCATCCTCAACTCATTTTGAAGTTATTTGTAATTAATTAATATATGTCAACAATATACACTCACCAAGCTTCTACTAGGGTAAGGCCTGGGATGAAATCCTCTTAAAGACTGTAGATCAAAGTGCAAACTAGATTAGAACTAAGGATAATTTTGTCAATTTTATCACTTTCTATTTTAAAAATGGAAATTACAGGTACAAAACTTTTATGTTCCAATTTCCTGTTTTTTCTTTTTCTCTCTATTGTAACAGCTCTATTGAGATATAATGCACATACCATAGAATTGATCCATGTGAACAATTCACTATTTTTTAGTACATTTGCAGAGCTATGCAATTATCAATACAATCTAATTTGAGAACATTTTCCTCACCCCCCCAAAAGAAACCCTGTGCCTTTTAACAGTCATTCCCTATTCTTCCTCATCTACCTCAGGGGAAATGTCATTCTATTTCCTATGCCATATATATGCCAGTTTTGGACATCTCATGGAACCATTCGATATGTGGTCTTTTGTGACTGGCTTCTTCCAGCTCGCGTATTTTCAAGGTTCATTCATGTTGTAGCATTAGTACTTCCTTCCTCTTTAAAGCTAAATAGTATTTCACTATATCAATGTACCACATTGTGTTTATCCAGCGCATTGTTTAATGGACATTTGAGTTGTTTCCATTATTATATATGATGCTGCTATAAACAGCCATGTACATGTTTTTGATGGTATATTTTCTATTATCTTGGTATGTACCTAGGAGTATAATAATTGCTGGATCATACAGTGATATTTTAAAGAACTGCCAAACTGTTTTGAAAAGACATTACACCATTTTATATTCTCATCAAAATGTATGACCTGTCGTTTAATCTAATAAATTAAATAATAAAATTTATTTATGCTTATTTCATAATAAAATTATTGTATTAACTGACTTCCAGTTACTCTGACAAAACTTCTATTACTCTGATACTGGTTTTGAAATGTAAGGTCATACTTATTATTTTCTATTTTTTCTGTATTGCATCTTTAGTTACCTGTGGTGATCCAACTTTTATTTTTGAGACAGTTTTTCTTTTTAAAATGTGCATTGTTTGGGACTTAAACATATTAGTCAAAGTAAAAGTGACTAATAAAATTTCTATCCTTTGAATGTAAGGATATTTTGTTGTGGTCAGTTTTTGCAAATACTAAAATCTGCATATTTGAAAAGTGAGTGTATTTTTTCTTAATGAGTTACAGAGTTTCTTCTATCTACTCATAAGTTTATTGGGAAGATGTATGCAAATAACTCACATATGGCTTGAACAAAGAAAGACTGACATGTAGAAACAATTCAGTGTTATTAGCCATTTTTATCCAATCACATTAAAGAAAAAACCCCTTTTATAATTCAACCCCTGTCCATTGCTTCTGAGGTCTCTAAAATGGTTTACTCATGCATTCAGATTATGTGCTATTTAATTTATATTTACTGTTGCCAAAACTTCATAATTGAATATCCTTCATCTTAACTTAATAATATATTTTAATAGCATTAATGCAATTTCAACTTGTCTGGCTCTAATACCGACACCTTTACTTTCCTCTTGTTTTAAACTTGAGTGAAAATAGAACTATGCTTTTTCTTTAAATATTTTTCTGAGCCATATTGATCCTATCTATTTTTCTAAGCAAATATAGTTTCATTTTAGTTTTAAATCCATCCTAGAAATTAATGCTCATTTATAGGAGAACTTTGATTAGTAATGTTTATTGTTGTGATTTTTATTTGTGATTTGTAATGTCATTCTGTGTGAGGCTAATTCTGCTTCCTTGATAATCCTTTTTATCATACATTTTATGAATGGAAGTTAAAATTTTCACATAACTTGAAATTTTACTTTTACTCTATTGTTTAATATGAAGCAAATTTAGGAAAGATAAATAAACAAAAAGGGTTATTTATTTATTTTTAAATTGATGGCCTCCTAAAATTTTACTGTCTATGGAAATAGCTATTGAGGATCTGCATCAAATACATTTATTGGAAGTTGCTAGCCAGTTGGAAATGGAAAGTAAATAGATTTTCCCGTAAAAGTGGACAGACACTCTTTAAAGAGTCATTTTCATGGAAATTTTATATCATGCCCATCTCATAATAATATGTTGTCACTGAAAATTTTAGATAACTTTCACAGATATCTGGGATGATCAACTTCCCGGCTCCCACTGACACTTCAATTCTTGGTTCACAGAAAGGATTATATATGAGTTTGGGCTTTCATAACTCAGTGTTCCCATTAACAAAATAGAAAATAGCATAAATAAATTGAATGTTGCAATTAGAGTTGAACAGGCAGTATTTTCTAATTCTTAAAACAATGGTTGTCTCATTCAGCATACCAGAAAAGAAAAAAAAGATTTTTTATAAACAGATTACCTAAAAAAATTTTTAAGTCATGAGTACATATATATGATATTTATTAAAATATTTCTGAATTAAAGACAATAAAAAGGGATTCTCACTCAATATCCATTTCTATTCCTTCCCCGGACATGAGACATTTGTAACCTGGTGGCCAGGACCCAGAATGGAGCCTACATTTCCAGGCTACCCCGCAGCTGTGTGTGGCTGTAAGAAAGAGATATGTCAGCAGAAGCGTTGCTAAGGAAGGATCAGTCATTTCATTAGTAAAACTACTTGCACGGGTAGTTCACAAATGTCTCATGTCGATGGAAGGAATAGAAATGGATATTGAATGATAATCCCTTTTTATTGTCTTCAATTAAGAAGTATTTTAATAAAGATTGTGCATTCTTCTTTACCTCTTGCTCTGAACTGCTTCTGGAATGTGGAGAACAGGATGTTTCAGGAAAATAAAGGCCATTCTAGAAAGAATGTGGAGTTCCGTCTTCAAGCGAGATGGTTGACCTCAGGCATTGAGAACAAGTGGGAACATAGATTCTCAAGTTGGATAGTTCAAGTTCTGCCTCTTTTATTTACTGGCTGTGAAATATTGGGAAAGTTAACCTCTCTGTGTCTCTGTTTCCTCATTTACAACATGGGGATAATAAGATCCCATAGAGTTCTGCAACAATTACAAGGATCAGCAAATGGGAAGCACTCAGATGTTAAATATAGCTGATGCTAAACACTATCAGTCATTCTTGTGCACTTGAGAGAATAAGCTTCTATCTTGCTAAAAATATTACCATTAATTTTTTCTACTGGTGGTTTAGTCACTAAGTCATGTCCAACTCTTGCAATTCCATGGACAGAGGAGCCTGGCAGGCTACAGTCCATGGGATTCTCCAGTCAAGAATACTGAAGTGGATTGCTATTTCCCTCTCTAGGGGATCTTCCCAACCCTGGAATTGAACCACGATATCCTGCATTGTAGGCAGATTCTTTATCAACGGGGCTACAAGGGAAGCCCAGTTTTTTCAATTTGTCATAGCTAAACTGACTTTTAACTGAAACATCATGCAGACATCCCTTGCAGTTATAATAAAGTATTATAATACTTTATATATCTCATCATTTATGTAATCTCATCAATGCATTTCTAAAACAAGTCCCTAGACTTTCCAGCTTCTTCAAGGATACCACAAAGAAAATATTGAGAGAGAAAGGAAAGGAAAAAGAAAATATTTCATGTTTATAGACTTGTGTTGATGTCAGATAAATAATAACATTGTCATGGCACTTTTTATTTCTCCTTTCCTCCTAAGAGCCAAAGCTGGTGTTGACCTTTTTATAAGTCACATTCTCCCTATTACAGGCATTGTGTGTACACATGCATTTAAGTACACACACATATATATGAGAATGTATATGTATACATACATGTGTTCATGTATGTTACGTTGCCTCAGTTGTGTCTGACTCTTTGTAATCCTATGGACTATAACCTGCCAGGTTCCTCTGCCCATGAGATTCTCCAGGTATGAATACTGGAATGGGTTGCCATTCCCTTCTCCAGAGGATCTTCCTGACCCAGGGATCGAACCTGAGTCTCTTACATCTCCTACATTGCAGGCAGATGCCTTACCACTAACACCACCTGGGAAGCCCGTATGCATGTGTACATGCATATATATGATTGGGTTGTAGATATGGTCAAGGCATTACTTGGCCTTCAACACTTAGAGTTTAAAAAAGAAAAAAATGCAGAAGTCAGATTGTGATTAAAAACACAGTCAAGGATTCTTTTAGTGACAATTTTTTTATTGTATTCTCTTAATATACAAAGTTTGCATTTTCAAATAAATTATTTAAGTGAAACAATAGCATATTATCTTAAATGTATGGTAAATATATTGCTTTTATAAAAGAAAAATGATCACTTACCATGTTTTTCTGCTATATTTATTTATTGGCTCTTTTCCTGTTTTCCAGCCTGAAAACACTTGAAAAGATTGTTTCCTCCTCTGTCCCCCTTGGTGGTGTTGTACCTGACATAGAACTAGTGTACAATAATTAAGCTTTGAAAGAATGAATAAATAAATGGGTTTCATAGGCTTGCAGAGCTAGTTGTGACCCCATTACACTGGGGAGAAAATCTAGGCTCCAAGATGTAAAATGGCTTGCCTGACAACCTGTAGTTATTTGAAGGTAGAAACAAGTCAAGAGTTCAAGTCCCCTGCTTCCCCATAGACTCTATTTAATCCCCACCATATGTCTGAAATTTTAGGAGTGAGAGGTTTTTCTTTTCTCTCTCACTTTTTATAAGTGGTGTTGAATGATGAAATAAAGGGGGAGGAGAAGGGGGATACAATTCAAGCTGCCAGTGATGAAAATAAATTAGTAGGAGGCATCCTGACGGTCCAGGAACTAATATCCATGCATGGCAGCAAGCATATGTTTTTCCTGGCACACTTTGACTCTGAATGTAACCAAGCACAGAAATTGGTGTTTCATTACTTTAAGCATTTGTATTACGACGTTTGTATATGTCAGCGGTGTGTAGGGAGAGACGTTAAAAAGAAATTTCTTGTTATTACATATTTTGAAATGTTCTATATTCCTGCAGCATGGTTTATTTTTAGTGCCCTTTCTCAGCGTGCAATTCTGACAATTTGGAGATAGAAAAATCTCTAACAGACACAAATTCTTAGGTGCATAGAATGCATGATACAGGCTGCCTATATTTGAATCTTGGCTTCACCCCATAGCTGTGTGACTTTGAAAAGTAAAATAACATTTGGGTTCCTTGTTTCTTATCTTGAAAATGTACTGTTGAAATTTTTTTTAAAAATTATAGTGTCTATCTCATCATCTGAGTGTTAAACAAGATAACATATATAAAACATCTAGTGCAGTGCTTGACATTTTAAAATATTCTATCAGTTAGCTATTTGTGTGGAACAAATTACCTCAAAACTTAGTGGCTTAAAACATTAGGCATGTTTTATTACAGTTACAAGTCTATGGGGTGGCCAAGTGTTGGCTGCCCTGGACTCATTGGGTGACTTGGTTAATCTTGGCGGGGCTAAGGCCCCCATCTGAAGTTTGGATGGGGCATTCCGCTCTGAGCTTAGATGTGACTGGGGAACTTGACTGATGCAACACTGCTCATATGCCCTTCATCCAGTTCCCAGTATTAACCCCAGTAAGCGAATGCAAGTGTGTTTCTTTCAAAATGGTGGAATCATACAAGCAAGCAAGCTGATATGCAAACATTTTTCACAGCTTTGCTTGTTTCATTCCTATGAACATCTGCTTGGCTAGATCAAGCCTCATGACAAGGTTGGGGTAGAAATGCATCTCTCCAGCCCGCTGCCTTTGGTATGAATGTTGCTGTTGCTATTCAATCACTCAGTCGTGTCTGACTCTTTGCGGCCCCAAGGACTGCAGCACACCGGGCTTCCCTGTCCTTCACAATCTCTTGGAGTTTGCTCAAACTCATGTCCAGCCTCTTGATGAAAGTGAAAGAGGAGAGTGAAAAAGTTGGCTTAAAGCTCAACATTCAGAAAACTCAGGTCATGGCATCTGGTCCCATCACTTCATGGGAAATAGATGGGGAGACAGTGGAAACAGTGGCTGACTTTATTTTTTTGGGTTCCAAAATCACTGCAGATGGGGATTGCAGCCATGAAATTAAAAAACACTTACTTCTTGGAAGGAAAGTTATGACCAACCTAGATAGCATATTAAAAAGCAGAGACATTACTTTGCCAACAAAGGTCCGTCCTGTCAAGGCTATGGTTTTTCCAGTGGTCATGTATGGATGTGAGAGTTGGACTGTGAAGAAAGCTGAGCACCAAAAAATTGATGCTTTTGAACTGTGGTGTTGGAGAAGGCTCTTGAGAGTCCCTTGGACTGCAAGAAGATCCAACCAGTCCATCCTGAAGGAGATAAGTCCTGGGTGTTCATTGGAAGGACTGATGCTGAAGTGGAAGCTCCAATACTTTGGCTACCTCATGTGAAGAGTTGACTCATTGGAAAAGACAGGAGGGGGTGACAGAGGATGAGATGGCTGGATGGGATCACTGACTCAATGGACATGAGTTTGAGTAAGCTCCGGGAATTGGTGATGGACAGGGAGCCCTGGCGTGCTGTGATTCATGGGGTCACAAAGATTCAGACATGACTGAGCAACTGAACTGAACTGAACTGAACTGAACTGATGTCCTTTGAGTCGATGATGCCATCCAAGAATCTCATCCTTTGTTGCCCCCTTCTGCTCCTGGTATGGTTGCAATGCAAAGTTAAAGATGATGTCGATATTGCAGTCTTACATACACGTGATTGTATGACACTGAGCAATATCACTCTATCATTTAATTCCCAAATCTTCGAACATAAAATGCCTTATTTCTTCTGAAGCTACTGAATTATCCAGAGTACTTTCCCAAACTGTTTCTAACTTAAGTACTCTAAAATTTTGTGAGTGGCATAGACAGTATACAACATCTTGGCAAAGGTCTTTCCAATCCATTGGAAATGGGACACTCAACAACATGTCTCTCTTTATCTCACTTTCAAGTGGCCTCCATTCAGCTCATTCTCTTTTAAATGCTTGGCATTGTTTTCATGGCTATAATCTTAAGCACACTCAACTACCTTAGACTATTGTATCTCTGTTCTTTGAATTCTATTGATGTATCTTTAAGTTCACTAAATTTCCTTTCTTTAGCCTATCTAGTGATTTTTCCATTCTGCTTTTATACTTTTTCCAGTAGTCATAAATGAATGTTAGAGCTGGACCATCAAGAAGTCTGAGTGCCGAAGGATTGATGCTTTCGAATTGTGGTGCTGGAGAAACTCTTGAGAGTCCCTTGGGAGTCCCAGTCAATCCTATAGAATTTCAACCCTCAATATTCATTGGAAGGATTGATCTTGAAGCCAAAGCTCCAATACTTTGATTTGATGTGAAGAGCTGACTTGTTGGAAAAGACCCTGATGCTGGCAAAGAATGAGGGCAGGAGAAGAAAGGGGCAACAGAGGATGAGATGGTTGGATGGCATCACTGACTCAATGGACATAAATGTGAGTGAACAAATAGACATGAAGAAACTTCAGGAGATAGTGAAGGATGGGGAAGCCTGGTGTACTGCTGTCCATGGGACCACAGTCAGACATGACTTTGTGACTGAATAACAACTTTTCAGTTGTATATTTCTATTCATTTGTGTATATAGATTTCATTTCTCTGTTCAAATTTACTCATTTATTCATTGAGGCCATTCTTTCTTTTAATTATTTGAATGTTTTTCTCTTTATTTTTGTAATATATTTATATTGAAGTTTTTGTCTGCCAAATATATCATATGGGCATGCTCAGTGTCCATTCTATAGACTTTTTTCCTGAGAATGGATCACACTTTATTGTCAGTATGTGTGCCTTATAGCTTATTTTATTTTATTTTTACTTAAAACTGGATAGTTTAGATAACATTGTACAGCTGCTTAGCATTCTGTTGTATAGTTCTGACTATTGCTACTTTTGCTTTTTGCTTTAGTAAGTAAGTTGTTAAATTGCTTGGACCCAAAATGTAATGTTGTATTTTCCATGGTATGTGGCATCCCAAATCTCTGCAAACTTCTCACAGCTTCAAACTGTTGCCGTTTTAGCCAAATCTCCTTGCACCCCCCTCTTTATATTTATGATTTTGTAATTATCAAAGATTTGGGTAGTGTTTCAACTCATTGTTTTGGGTTTACCCTCTCTTGGTTTGCTGGATCCTGGAAATTATGGAAATCCTTCTAATTGATCTGTTTGCTTCAGTCTCTGTCCCCTGATCCCTAAAGCCAACAAGGCTTCAGCTTCTTGCCATGTGATTTACAGATCTGGAAAACTGATTCATTAACGAAAAAAATCAACAACAGCACATTCATGTATCTCTCCCAGTACCGCTCTGTCATTTAAGGATAGATTCTATTAGGTCTCCGCTTGCATTTTCATGGAATTCCCCTCAGCCTAACCACTAGCATGCATAATCAAACAAGGATTTGCACATAGTGTATAATCATATATTAGACCCAGTTCTCTTCCTGAATTCGATTCTGTTTCTTTACACCTTGAGGTTGTGAGTTTCTGAGGCTAACTCATAACTGAGTGTCCTGCAACAACAAAATCACAAACTTGCAATCATTTCCATTTCCTGTTGAAGGTTTTAAGAATAAGCTATCTTTTGGATTCTGTCTGATTTTGGAAATTTTCCAGTGTTTTTAAATAGTTGGCTTTTATACTGTATCTAGACTTCATACCAGTGATCTGCAGAAGGGTTCCTGTGAGTGCGTCACTTCACTGCCGTAGCATAAGGTCCCTGCCTTGTCCAATGAGAGCAGGCTGCTTCATCCCTCCAGGTGTTTTAAAGAAGATAAAAGCAGGGCTTGAATTATTTGAAAAAACATGGATGAATCTGAAGACTATGTGTGTTAATGGCTAAAAGCATCAACTAATGAGCCAAACAACCTGGGTTTGAATCTCAAATCTGCCATTTAATAAATCCTTTAAGTTGCTTGCATCATTTACTCAATGCCTCGATGTCTTCATCTATCAAATGTACATGAAGATAAAAACTAAAGTTTTTTTTTGTGAGAACTAGATAAATTGATATATATAAATGCATAGAACATTGCATGGTATATCATGTTGACATATAATTATTATTTACTGCTTTTACTTAAAAACAAGAAACAAGATATGATAAAAGCTTATTAATTTCATGTAGAAAGATTATCAGAATCACCATCATAAAGTGCTGGATTTGAGTATCAGCCCTTCCACACACCTGCTGTATGGTCAAGAGCTTATCATATCCTCTCAAGGCATCTGTTTCTCTATCCACAGCATGGATAGAGTCCTGCTCCACCTAGCTCGTGAGGTAGCTACAAATACCAAACCAGATACTGGGTTTAAAAGATCTTTGTACCTGATTTCAGGGGGAGACAAGGGTGCCCACTCTCACCACTACTATTCAACATAGTGTTGGAAGTTTTGGCCACAGCAATCAGAGCAGAAAAAGAAATAAAAGGAATCCAGATAGGAAAAGAAGAAGTGAAACTCTCACTGTTTGCAGATGACATGATCCTCTACATAGAAAACCCTAAAGACTCTACCAGAAAATTACTAGAGCTAATCAATGAATATAGTAAAGTTGCAGGATATAAAATTAACACACAGAAATCCCTTGCATTCCTATACACTAACAATGAAAAAACAGAAAGAGAAATTAAGGAAACAATACCATTCACCATTGCAACAAAAAGAATAAAATACTTAGGAGTATATCTACCTAAAGAAACAAAAGACCTATACATAGAAAACTATAAAACACTGATGAAAGAAATCAAAGAGGACACAAACAGATGGAGAAACATACCATGTTCATGGATTGGAAGAATCAATATTGTCAAAATGGCTATTCTACCCAAAGCAGTCTATAGATTCAATGCAATCCCTATCAAGCTACCAACGGTATTTTTCACAGAACTAGACCAAAGAATTTCACAATTTATATGGAAATACAAAAAACCTCGAATAGCCAAAGTAATCTTGAGAAAGAAGAATGGAACTGGAGGAATCAACCTGCCTGACTTCAGACTCTACTACAAAGCCACAGTCATCAAGACAGTATGGTACTGGCACAAAGACAGAAATATAGATCAATGGAACAGAATAGAAAGCCCAGAGATAAATCCACGAACCTATGGACACCTTATCTTTGACAAAGGAGGCAAGGATATACAATGGAAAAAAGACAACCTCTTTAACAAGTGGTGCTGGGAAAGCTGGTTAACCACTTGTAAAAGAATGAAACTAGAACACTTTCTAACACCATACACAAAAATAAACTCAAAATGGATTAAAGATCTAAATGTAAGACCAGAAACTATAAAACTCCTAGAGGAGAACATAGGCAAAACACTCTCCGACATAAATCACAGCAAGCTCCTCTATGACCCACCTCCCAGAATATTGGAAATAAAAGCAAAAATAAACAAATGGGACCTAATGAAACTTAAAAGCTTTTGCACTACAAAGGAAACTATAAGTAAGGTGAAAAGACAGCCCTCAGATTGGGAGAAAATAATAGCAAATGAAGAAACAGACAAAGGATTAATCTCAAAAATATACAAGCAACTCCTGCAGCTCACTTCCAGAAAAATAAATGACCCAATAAAAAAATGGGCCAAAGAACTAAACAGACATTTCTCCAAAGAAGACATACAGATGGCTAACAAACACATGAAAAGATGCTCAACATCGCTCATTATCAGAGAAATGCAAATCAAAACCACAATGAGGTACCATTACACGCCAGTCAGGATGGCTGCTATCCAAAAGTCTACAAGCAATAAATGCTGGAGAGAGTGTGGAGAAAAGGGAACCCTCTTACACTGTTGGTGGGAATGCAAACTAGTACAGCCGCTATGGAAAACAGTGTGGAGATTTCTTAAAAAACTGGAAATAGAACTGCCATATGACCCAGCAATCCCACTTCTGGGCATACACACTGAGGAAACCAGATCTGAAAGAGACACGTGCACCCCAATGTTCATCACAGCACTGTTTATAATAGCCAGGACATGGAAGCAACCTAGATGCCCATCAGCAGATGAATGGATAAGGAAGCTGTGGTACATATACACCATGGAATATTACTCAGCCGTTAAAAAGAATTCATTTGAATCAGTCCTAATGAGATGGATGAAACTGGAGCCCATTATACAGAGTGAAGTAAGCTAGAAAGATAAACACCATTACAGCATACTAACACATATATATGGAATTTGGAAAGATGGTAACGATAACCCTATATGCAAAACAGAAAAAGAGACACAGATGTACAGAAGAGACTTTTGGACTCTGTGGGAGAAGGTGAGGGTGGGATGTTTCAAAAGAACAGCATGTATACTATCTATGGTGAAACAGATCATCAGCCCAGGCTGGATGTATGAGACAAGTGCTCGGGCCTGGTGCACTGGGAAGACCCAGAGGAATCGGGTGGAGAGGGAGGCGGGAGGGGGGACCGGGATGGGGAATACGTGTAAATCTATGGCTGATTCATATCAATGTATGACAAAACCCACTGAAATGTTGTGAAGTAATTAGCCTCCAACTAATAAAAAAAAAAAAAAGAAAAAAAAAAAGATCTTTGTAAACTGCAAAGTTCTAAGCAAAAGAGAGGTGCATTGATAAGAAATATCTTTAGCTAAAAGATGAATCGGGAATGCTCATGCACTGTGTGTGTGTGTGTGTGTGTGTGTGTGTGCGTGTGCATGTGTGTGTGTGTGTGTGTGTGTGTGTGTGAGTGCAGCCAACAGTGGAGCAGCCACTATGGAAAATAGAATGGAGTTCTCTCAAAAAATTAAAATTAGAACTACCTTATGGTTCAGCAGTTCCACATTTGGCTATTTCCCAAAATAAATGAAAACACAAACCCAAAAATATATGTGCATTCTCATGTTCACTGCAGCATTATTAATGGTAGCCTATATATATATATGTGTATATATATATATGTATATATATATATATATAATGTTTAATGAAATATATTTTTTCTGTCACAAAAAGAAGGAGATCTTGCCATTTGTGACAATAAAGATACAACTTGAAGGCTTTCTGTTAACTGAAACAAGTCAGACAGAAGAGGACAAATACTGGGTAATCTCACTTACAGGTGGAATCTATAAATTAAAAACCAGATTCATAGAGAACAGACTGGTGGTCGTCAGAGGTGTGGGTGGAGAGTGGGTGACATGGGTGAAGGTAGTCAAAGGCACAAATTTCCACTTGTAAAATTTCAAAAAAGTCCTAAGAATGAAATGTATACTGTGGCAACTATCAATAATATTGAAATGTATCTATCTTTTGCAATTAATGTTTTAATTTTTTCTAGATATGTATGCAGAATATATATATATTTGTGTGTGTGTGTGTGTGTATGTGTGTATATACAGAGATAGAATTGTTCAAACATAAGATAGTTCTATTTTTAATGTTTTGGGAAACCTCCATACTGTTTTCCGTAGAGGCTGGACCAATTTACATTCCCACCAGCAGTGTTCATATCAACACTGTTTACAATAAGACAAGATATGGAAGCAACACAAGTGGCCATCAACAGTCAAAATGATAAGAAATCATGGTATATATGCACAATGTATTACTCAGCCATGAAAAAAAGAATGAAACTATGCCATTTATATCAATATGGATGGAACTAGAGGATACTATTCTTAGTGAAATGTCAAAAAAAAAACCCTACATAATATCACTTATGTGCTGAAACTAAAAAATAAAATAAATAAATGTAAATAGCAAACAAAATCAGGCAGATATAGAAAAGAAGACACAGATGTAGAGGAAAAACTTGTGGACACAATGGGGAAAGCAGAGGGTAGGATGAATTGATGGAGTAGCACTGACATATATATATACCTCTATGTGGTCTGTATAGTCAAAGCTAAGGTTTTCCCACTAGTCCTGCATGGTTATGAGAGCTGGACCATGAAGAAGGCTCAGAGCCAAAGAACTGATGCTTTTGAATCATGGTGTTGGAGGAGACTCTTGAGAGTCCTTGGACTGCAAGAAGATCCAACCAGTCAATCCTAAAGGAAATCAACACTGAATATTCACTGGGAGGACTGATGCCGAAGCTGAAACTCCAATATATTGGCCACATGATGTGAAGAACTGACTCATTGGAAAAGACCCTGGTGCTGGGAAAGATTGAGGGCAAGAGGAGAAGGGGGTGACAGAGAATCAGATGGTTGGATGGCATCTCTGACTCAATGGACACAAGTTTGAGCAAGCTCCGGGAGATGGTGAAGGACAGGGAAGCCTGGCATGCTGCAGTTCATGGAGTCACAAATGGTTGGACATGACTGAGCAACCAAACAACAACAGGAAGATAACTTGCGTATTTACCAACCAAATCAATAAAGAACATCACTACCTTCTGACCAGCTTACGTGAGAGACAGAATGCTCGGCTCCTGATGTTTCGTATTTTCTCACTAGAGGTCTATGCATCTCAGTACTAAATATGTGAAACCTTTCGTTGGAACTGCTCTCATATCATTCTTGTTTGTGTTGATGTACTGAAGAAAATACCCCTTCTGCCAAATATTTTTAAAATCCATGAAAAGAGAATCATCAGTGCAGATCTTGAATACATTAAAAACATAAAAAAAATTTATGAGTAAGTAAATATTATAAAAATTTAGATAAAACAGACAAAGCCTCTGTATCAAACATAATACATAGTGGTGAAATATAGAAAACCTTTCTTCTAAGAATGGGAACAAGACAAGGCTGCCTGCTAATACCACTTTCTTTTTTTTTTCAATATTCAATATGGAATACTAGCTATGTAGGAGAGCCAAACAATGTATACGAATTAGAAATTAAGGGACAGAACTCAATATTTGGTGGCTCAGATGACAAAGAATGTGCCTGCAATGCAGGAGACCTGGGTTTGATCCCTGGGATGGGAAGATTACCTGGAGAAGGAAATGGCTACCCACTCCAGTATTCTTGCCTGGAGAATCCCATGGACAGAGGAGCCCGGTAGGCTGCAGACCATAGAGTCTCAAAGAGTCAGATATGACTGAGTGACTAAGCATCTTGGCACTCAATATTTACCAATGGTATGATTAGGTGTGTTGACAATACCGATGAGATAAATTATTGGAAATAGGAAATTTTATGAAAAGATCCCTGAATTTCAAAATTATTTTAGAAGAAAAAAATTAAGTTTAATTAAGTTGAATTTTTATACATTGACAACAAAGAGAAGAAATGTTAAAAAATGTTAAAAAGAGAAGAAAGTGTTAAAAAGATACTAATTTCAATAGCAACAGAAATATCAAGTATATATAAATAAATCTAATAAAGAGCTAGTGTTAGTCACTCAGTTGTGTCTGACTCTTTGCAACCCCATGGACTATAACCCGCCAGGTTCCTTTGTCCATGGAATTTTCCAGGCAAGAATACTGCAGTGGGTAACCATTCCCTTCTCCAGGGGATCTTCCAGACTCAGGGATTGAACCCAGGTCTCCTGCATTGAAGGCAGATTTTGTACTGTCTGAGTGAGTAAAAGGTATGCAAAATTTCCTCAAAATGACAAATTCTACTGAAACATTATAGAATATCTAAATGAAATGAAATATGTATCACATTCACAGATTAGAAAGCTCAGTATTATAAAGGTGTCTCTTCTCTCCCAGTTAGTTATAGATTCAATACAATGTCAACCAAAAATCTCAAAAAAGTTTTGCTGCTGCAGTAAAAAAAAATGAGTTCTGCTTTCCCACAAGCACTTATTGTGTGGATCACACCACATTTTGTTCTCAACTGAAAAGATCCTTATTTATTCCCTTTATTATTCAAAGCACTTGTTCTGTTTTTTCATGTTAATTCCAAGATGCCACCCAGCAGTGCCAGCCTTTCACAACTGGAGTGTGTGAATCCTTAAAATAAATAATGTTGGGTCTGATGTTTTAACTGGGTGTGTAAGAACCTGGATCAGTTTAAGGTTACACAAAATTCACCAAAAAATGAGGGAAGAGAAAATGAATTCACAAAAATTCAATAAAAACATTTTTGTCTTCACAGATGACCACATCCTGGTACAGAAATGCATTCCTAATATTCAGGCATCAGGGGTCCTTTCACAAAAACTTGCAGTGTTTCCTGAAAATCTCTGCACACGGTAGATGAAGTACAGACATAAAACTGAACTCGTCTTGTGCAAATGTTCTTAGTGGGTTCTTACGATTCAGTATTTATAATGAAGTCCTCAGAATGCCCACAATATTTTAAAGCAAAGAGATGTAAGTAGACAAAACCCCATTCTGTTTTCTTACAAATTCTAACCAATCCTTGTGGTTAAGAGGCTGCATATAATAAGCAAACTGTTCCTTTTCTACGGGAAATCCAACACAATGCTCATTTGATACTACCTTAGGTTACGCTTTTCCAGAATGATGGCTCACATCTTTCTACCAACTCTTTTGTGGAAGTTTTTTGTGTTTGTTGCTGTTATTGTCCGTATCTGTTAAGAATGCGCACAGCTGCAAATAACAATATCTGACTAGAAATAGCCCAAACTCAGTTATTTATTGTTTTCCATTAATAAGAAGTCTGGAAATAGGTCATTGTTGTTAGTATTGCTTTAGTGGCAAATGATATTAGGACTCAAGTTTATTTAGCATCTCTAAGATTAATTTGACCTCAGGGCTACCTAATGGCTGCAAGTGATCCAAATATCACATACTTATCCAAAGACATTAAGAGGTAGCATTGTGGGTGGGTGGGCAGGGGACGTAGAGATCATGAAATGAGGGGCTTCTCTTTATAGGGCTTTCTGTTTTCATGGAGGAGAATGCCTCCCCAAAGGCTTCCCAGTCAGTCCTTGCTCTTATATCTCATTACATCTTACATTTCATTGTAGTTGAGTTACCTTTTCTGATATCTGAACAAAAGTGCAGCTGGAGTTAGTGTGAAGTGAGGTAACCAACAGACTTGGCCATGTTGGTTTTTTGTTTGTTATCCTTTTTTTCTGAATTTTACTTTATTTAACAAATAATTAAAAACAGGATAATTTCAATTATAATGCAGGAGATCCTTCATTCCCCAACATAATAGGGAATATTTACCACATTTGCTTTTTTTGTTCTCTCTCTTCCTTCTCATTTGCATACATATTGATTTTTTATGAAACAGATTTCATAAATCAATGAATCAATTTTTAGTCACGATTCCCTATTATCCTAAATATTCCAGTATATCTTTTCTAAAAACCAAACTAAATCTTTTACATAACCACATTATTACCCTCAAGATCAGAAAGTTTGAATTAACAATGTATGCTCAATCACTCAGTCATATCCGACTCTTTGCAACCCCATGGACTGAGCCCGCCAGGCTCCTCTGTCCATGGGATTCTCCAGGCAAGAATACTGGAGTGGGTTGCTATGCCCTCCTCCAGGGGACTTTCTCAACCCAGGGATCAAACCCAGGTCCCCTTACTGCAGATGGATTCTTCACCATCTGAGCCACCAGGGAAGCTCCTCATAATTAGATTTGGAACAGCAATATCACAGAAACGACACTACGCTCTCAGTATCCTAATAGGTGGTATACAATATTGATTTGTCCCAGTATTGGCAAGGTAAGCTATGATCATATGGTTAAATTGTTGCCTGCTAGGATTCTACACTACAAAGTAATTATCTTTCTTTAGAAGTAGTACATATTTTGTTAGGAAATACTTTGAGACCATGAAAATATCTTATTTCTCAATAAATTTTCATTTCAGTTTCTGTATCCATTGTTGATTCTTATCTTAATCATTATTATCATAATGATTATTAAATGGTGATTTATACATTTATTATTTGGCATTCTACTATTAAGGAAGAGCTTTCTCTACTTTGCATTAATTCATTCTATCAGTAGAGACTTATGGATTCCTAGTTTATTCAGTGGATTGAAATCCAATAGAATTATTTTGAGCTCAGTTCATCCCAGATTTGGCCAATGAAAGCCACTCCAAACTGACTTCTGTATCCCTCTGATGTGCCATTACTATTTCTTTGGGTTTCCCTGGTGGCTCAGATGGTAAAGAATCTGCCTGCAATGAGGGTTCAATCCCTGGCATGGGAAGATCCCCTGGAGAAGGGAATGGCAACCTACTCCAGTATTCTTGCCTGAAGAATTCCATGAACAGAGGAGCCTGATGGCTTATAGTACATAGGGTCACAAAGAATTGAACACGACTAAGCAATTAACGCTATCTACTATGTTCAACAAGTAATTTTTGTAGACCCAAACCCAGAATCATCCATCTCTCCATGGAATCCTCATTTATTTTAGTGAGAATGATATTCATAAACCCACATCTGGTTTCTACATCAGAATGTACTCATTGCTTCCTAGGTCTCACTGCTTTCAAGCCCTCATAGAAGACAGAGCTAAGAAATATATATGCGAATGTCTATATGGGCGTCCTAGGTGGCGCTAGTGGTAAAGAACCCACCTGCCAATGCAGGAAACATAATGAGATTCGGGTTCCCTCCAGAGTCTGGAAGATGCCCTGGAGGAGGGCATGGCAACCCACTCCAGTATTCTTCCCTGCAGAATTCCGTGAACAGAGAAGTTTGGTGGGCTGCAGTCCATCAGATCACAAAGAGTTGGATACAACTGAAGTGACTTAGCACATATACCTCTACATTTGTTATTCACATTTACTTTTACTTGTTTATATATTGTTTATTGTTCAGTCGCTCAGTCGTGTCCAACTCTTTGTGACCCCGTGGATTGCAGCAGGCCAGGCCTCCCTGTCCATCAACAACTCATGGAGCCTTCTTAAACTCATATCCATTGAGTTGGTGATGCTACACACACACACACACAGACACACACACATATAAATATTTATACCATCTATTGAAAGCTATGAGTTTCTCGTTTCTAGAGTACTGGCACCTCCAATTCTAATCTAAACGTTAGGGTGATCTAGCCTTCCCTCTTTTCCATATTTCTAACTCCCATCTCCAGCAGTGAGACTCCTGGCTCCAATTATCTTTGATATATTAATGTATTTGCTCTAACCTCTTTATGGAACCAAGTCTCCCAGCAATACTGGTTCTTGACTTTGACTATTGCATCACCTTCTGGCTCAGTCATGACTTCACCATAGCCTTCTTCTTGATCTTCCCCTGCCCAAATGCACTGGCCACCTTTTAGCTTGGACTTTTGCTTGCTGCAATTCTGATTATACCAACTGCATTTGTACTCAGCCCCTGATTGAATTTTCTCTCATCACATGACTTTTAAATATTTTCATACTGTGCACCACAATTCATATTTAAGAACTACTTTGTCACAGATCCACAGAAATAAACTGACTGACCCTTGGAAAACAGTCACAAGCCCATGTAAACAATGAAGGACACTTAGACGAATGGGTAGAGAAATAAAAGCAATTGCAAATTATCAAAATGCTTGTTCAAAATCTTACTATTTCTTTCACCAATGAAACATTGTTAAACATTATACCATGGACATTTCCCCAAACCTTCCAAATTTAAAACCTGCATCATTTTATATGTGACTGTAACTGGCGCCTACTTTTATTCAGGCACTTGTCACCTACCTAAATGTCTGTTGGTTTTTTCGAAAAGCTTTTGAGCTCTTTAAAGACAAGAATTGTCATTTATTTCCAAACCCCAGATCTTAGCCTAGGGTCCAACAAACTGGTGTTTGATAAATATTTGCAGAATCATTGAGTTATCTAATGATTAAATAATGCTATTAGTCAGAATGAACAAATGCAACTACTGAATGAATGCTGTAAAATGTGTTTGCCTATTTTTTTCTATTCAAGAACATTTTGATTGTTTTCCTCTTTTTTATAGATCTTCAATACATTTCAACAAGCCTGAATAGAACATCTTCTCTGCATCAGGCTCCAAGTTTGTAACTGCTACCTGAACCTGTTTTCCTATTAATGATGACTCTTCAAACTTCCACAGTCTATACACTTGACTCAGAAATGGAGATTTAATCTATACTAAATCCTGGTTGGAGGTGGACTCAGAAAGGCCAGTTTTTATAAGAAGTACAGAAAACCACCACATTAATGACTTTTCCAGAGTTCTCCAAAATCTATTTAGCCTCATATCCTGATAATCCACAATTTTTTTTTTAACTTACAGGCACCAGAGAAAGTAGTTTTTGGTATTTATCTTTTTTCTTTCTCTTATAAACCAAGCTCTCAGACACCACTTTTAACTGTTTTAAGTCAAGTTTAGCATTAAAATTTCACATACTTCGTATCTATTTAAATTTGATTATCAGAGGCTTCTGTGTACCTATCTGGGGGAAAGAAAAATGTTATATAAAATAGAAATATTAAATAATAAAATAACGCTGAAGCTATTATATGAGACAGCATATTCCCATCTAGAAAAGAAAGATATTCCCACCAAGAGATGATTCCTGAGGGATTTCTGCTCTTCCTTTGGCCTGTGATCTGGAACAAGAACTCCAGGTCTCTCTATATCTTCCTGCCCTATGTGATGATCACTAGCCATATGTGAGCGCTTGAAATGTGGATGGTCTGCATTGAGATGCTGCAAGATACACACTAGATTTTGAAGACTTGGTAAAAGTAAATTATCTATCTTACTATTAATTTTTAAAATCAACTGTGTTTTAAGACGATGTTTTGGATATATGGATTTTAATGAAATATATTATCAGTTGCCATTTTTTTCCTGATCACTTGTATGAGGAAAGTCTTGAAAGCATTGCCTATTGTTACTGTTTGCACTTACCTTACAATCTCTCCTCTCCTCTGTAATCCAATCAATTTTTGTCTCAAAGATGCACCAAGACCTCAATTACCAAGGTTTCAAATGACCTCCATATTGCAAAATTCTATAATCACAATGCTTTTTTAATGAATTTGATCCCAGCACTATTTGGCACAGCCGATGACTCCTTTTTTTCTGAAATCTTCTCTTCTCTTGGCTTCAGTGACCTTATATGCTTCTGGTTTTCCCTTTTCCCTCAGTGGGGTTTTTCTTTGCTGATTCCTTTCCTTCCCTTTGACTTCTAAATATTGGAGTGACCCTAGGCTCAGTTCTGGGACTCCACCTCTCCTCAGAATTCACTCTCTCATTTACCCAATGCTTTAGTTTTAAATACCATTGGCATATAAAAGATCCAAAATATTTCCTCCAGCCCTGACTTACTTCCTAAATTTATAAAACAACTGCCAACACCATTTAGTATCTTTACCTGCTTGCCTACTATACACTTCAAACTTAGCTCTGTTCTCCCTCATTCTCTCTTGGCTTGTCCTTTTAGTCCACCTACCAAGTTTCCCATTCTCTGTAGATGGCATCATCATCTGCCCCCCCGCCAAAGCTTCATATCTAAGATCTGTCCTCTCTTTCTCTTAGACCCGATGCATCAGTGTGTCTGATGGACTCAACATCTGAAGCACATCCTATCTTCCCAGGGTGTTCCCTGGTCCAAGCTATCATCATCTATCACCTGAACTGTTTTAATAATCTACTGACTAGTTTTCCTATTTCTGTTCTAACTCCACTATAATCTACTCTTGGTATTGTGGGCAGAGGGATCCCTTACATGAAAAATTAGATCTAAAGTAGCAACATATTTTAACTTCCTACTTATCCCTGTTCATTACCACATAATAGTTTCTTGCTCATTTGCCTTTAGTTTTTTGATTCTCTTTGGTAAAAGGCAGAATCTTGTCTGTCTTATTCACCAGAATATTCCTAGTGCCTAGAGCAGTAGACATACTAAACATTTAAATATTTATTGATTGGATAAATATTTAGTTGCTCCAGTTTATTCACTAGGACAGGGCAAAGAAACTGAAAAATTAGTGATTTGCGGAAAGATGTCAGGTTCATAATAAACTTATGTTGCATTTTCAACTCTGTCTACTCTGGTGCATATTTACTTCCTTTGGTCCACCTACTTGTTTTCACTGTGGACCAAATTTCTCTCCAACAGCTTTCTGTGATATCCAATACAGTAAGCTTTTGCTCATGTGTAGCTATTGGGTACTTGAGATGTGAATAATGCAATTGAGTAGCTGAATATTTAATTTTACCTAATTAAATTTAAAAGCCACATTGACCAGTGGCTGTTATACTGGATGGAGCTGCTCTAGAGTAAAAGTTCCTCCAAAGCTGCTTTTATGTTTTGGTTCATCTCCATATCCTGAACACCAAGAAGGCGTCTGATGCAACACACATGCTCATTAAGGCTGGTTAAAATTCCTGAGTCAAAGGCAGAATAGTGAGAACTTGGGGCCTTGCCAAGCGATGCCTCTGTGCCAGAGAAGACTCCAATGGTGTCTCTTCCTCAGTGTAACCATCGGAATAGTTTCAGAGGTTTTAGAGATACACAGGTTTTAGACCTATACAAAATACAGGTTTTGGAAATGTAGAAATTCAAGATGCTCTCCTGATTTACATAAGCTGTGTGACCTCAGGCAAGCCACAGAACCACCTCTGAGCTTCTTTTTTCCTCGCCTATGAAATGATAATGTAAAAGAATGTAGCTTCTAACTCACTGGATTTTTATAAGAATCAGTCGAGGCCAAGAGTAGGAAAACCTAGCCATAAAGTGTGAAGTGGTCTGTAAGTATATGGTTCTGTTATGAGTCCCACAGATTGGTCCTATTGGCAGATAAATATTAGGAGTCAGTTATCAAACATCACATCATCTAGACAGTCCTGGCTCTAGAAATGTTGGCATCTGCTCATTTTACTCCATGATGGAAAAAAGAATAAATAAATCATAAATGATTAATTTAGACTTCCCTCCACGCCTCCCGTTAACAGCTCAAAGTCCCCACCACACAGCAGGCTCAGTGATGAACTGGTGTGGTAGAACCTTCAAGACGGCGGCTAACCCTTCTCCAAGTACAACCAGCTGTGAAAACAAATTTAGCTCCACCAACATTGCAAAGGAGCAAAACTTTTTCATAGGTTAGAGATATAATGTTCACCCCATTCAGAGGAATCCAAACCAAATACCAATGGCTTTTAGGGGTAAGAGAATATTAAGCATAATAGACAGATTATCTGCTAGTTTACTGGCGGTGAAGGAAGAGGCATTTGTCATAGTTTTGCTAGAAAATGAGACTTTATCAAAGGGAGAGAGGGTGAAAGGTCACCAGTTCTATTGGTGCGATTATTATCTTTACATAGCTGGAGTGGCAAAAGAAATGATCCCAAACAGAGCAAAACAAAACAGACCTCACCGAAGCACTTCAAGATGAGCCCCAAGAAGCCATCATACCAGACCCACTGGCTTCATCTTAATTTATCATCCTGGGCCTGTTGACAAGAGCTGATTGGGTTCTCTGTCTCTCCACACTGCAGCAGGTTTCATCATGGCGAACCACTTGGTGGACACTGGGGATGGTTAACTTTTAGGAAACAATCACTATAATACCAAAGATATTGTGGTTTTGAGCATCTACTGCAGCTCTGAAACTGCTTTCTATTTGTTATCTCAACTGACAATCCACAAAGTAAGTGTTACCTTTTCTGCTTTGCAAATGAAGCAACTAGGGCTTAAATAAATTGGCAGATCATAGATGTGCTGCCTTGACATTAATAAGTATCAATACAGCAACAAACACCACATCAGAAGCAGCTACTTATATAAGCACTTTTCTTAGCGCCTCAAAAAAATGTACACTTAAGGGATTTGATTGCTGTTTTCTGTTGTTATTTAGTCACTAAGTCATGTCCAACTCTTTGCAAAGCCATGGACTATAGCCCGCCAGGTTCCTCTGTCCATGGGATTTCCAGGCAAGAATGCTGGAGAGGGTTGCTATTTCCTTCTCCAAGGGATATTCTCAACCCAGGGATTCAAACCCAGGTTTCCAACATTGGCAGGTGGATTCGTCATCACCGAGCCACGGGGGAAGCCAAGGGATTTGATAGGTAATGCCTATTTGTTTTTTCTGACAACATTTTTGCTTACATGTCTACATTTTGCATGTGTGTGGAAAGCTTAGAACTCAAGAAATACATCTATTCCAGCTAGGTTTCTTTAGCATTGCCTTCACTGGCCATGCCAGCAGTCATAGCTGCCTCAGACAAAGAAGCTAGGGCCACCTGCCTTAATCAGAGCAATTTCTCCATCCCACTGTCCTTTTCTTCCCTCTGCTTCAGTGGATTCTTTACCACTGAGCCACCCGGGGAGCCCATCAACAAGAACAACAAAGCTTATTTCTGTGTCTAATAGTTTGTACCTCTTACTTTTCTGTCTCTGTATTGTCCCTCCCCACTCCCTTGTCCCTCTGATAACTACTAGCTTGCTGTCTGTATCTGTGAGTCTTCTTCTGATTCAGTTTAAGTAAACTGACTCAAATTAAGGGCAAGTTAAACTGCTTAAATGAGCCCTGCTACAGAAGAAAAGCTAAAGGATGAGGTGGTCAGAGGAGGAAGAGGTTTTATCCAGCTCTTGAATTATGCCCAGATTCTCTCACTGTTCTCTCCCACCTCCATATTTAAGACCACAACCAGGCACCAAGAATCCCAAGCTCTTCAAAAATTTTAAACAAATATGTGCAATGAAATATTCATGAGTGTGATTCATTCTAACAATATTTAATAAGCACCTGCTATATTCCAGGCCCTGTGTTAGCTGTTTAGGACATAGGCATGGTCCCCCAAAGCATGTGCAGAGATTAAATAAAGACACAACTTTCCTTGGGCTTAAAAGGTAAGAAAATATTCATCAGATATGGATCCTTCCCTTATGAAATTTGCTTGAGGGACTTCTCAGGCAGTCCAGTGGATAAGACTCTGAGCTGCCAATGTAGGAAGTTGTAGGTTCAATCCCTGGTCAGAGAAATAAGATCTCACATGCCATGCAGCCAGAAAAAGAGATAAAAAGATATTTGCTTGCATCCAATAGAGGAAGAGAAAGCTTGGACACAAATAAAGCTACTGATAAAAACCCCTGGAGTTTGGAGGAGAATGGAACATTTGGGACGAAGATGGTTTGGACAGTGGAAAGCGCCATGCTTGAGGTAGAAAGAAAGGCATGAGCCAGGGGACAAAGAGCAGAAAGGATCCAGCAAATAACACAGGAGCAGGGCTTCTGAAAGTGCTTCCTGGGTTCAGGGAGCAGAACCCAAGCCACTTATTCCAACTCTCACCTCATTTTTTCATGTGATCTTTCCAGGTTAAAAGTACTGCTTTGAAGAGGGTGAAGGTATCCACATCGCAAATGTCATAAAGAAGAATTGTACTGGCTTCAGCAACCCGTGGATCCCAGCCTGGTGCTGGGTGGCTGGACCACATCATCTCAACCATAGGCACCTCTGTCTCTTCATCCATAGCACAAATGGGCTGGACAATATTCCATGCTCTGCTGGCCCTAACAGGGCTTGATTTTGTCAATTCTCTGATACAAACCAGCCAGAGAGAAGATATCTTTCTTCCTGGCTTTCCTTGCCTTTAGATTCCTTCTCACCCTTGTCTCTTTAGATTCCTACATAGTCTGTTTCCTAATCTGTGAACATCCGCACTGATATTTAGCCCTGACACTCTAAGCAGTGAGTGTCTGCTTCCAAATGCTATTCGATACCTAGGATTCCTGATGTAGAGAAAAACGTGTATTTCGATGGAAAACCAAATGCATTATCTACTTATAGCACACCTTCCCAGACTCTCTGATTCTAGCTTATCCTAATATTCAAGCTCTTCTACAACTCTATAAAAAAAAAAGTGTTAGCCACTCAGTTGTGTCCAACTTTTTGTGATGTTATGGACTGTAGCCCGCCAGGCTCCTCTGTCCATGGAATTCTCCAGGTGAGAATACTGGATTGGATAGCCATTCCCTTTTCCAGAGGATCTTCCTGACCTAGGAACTGAGCCCAGGTCTCCTGCATTGAAGGTGGATTCTTTACCGAATGCGTCACCAGGGAAGTCTAAATCAGTTGGTAGCTCTTAAAGGGAGGTGAAAAGTTTATGGTGTCATCTGTAGGCTTCTGTGATGTCTTGGGTAGATGGAACAAAGACTTACATTGACAATCATTCAGAAAACAGGGAAAATAAGGCCATCTTTGTTCCTTGTGGGGTTCTAGGTCTATGATCATCTCAATTCAGGGATTGAAACAATGTCTCCTATATTCCAAGCAGATTCTTTACCACTAAGCCACCAGGGAACCTGGTAGTACACAGAGTATAAAACATAATTATGTGTTCATTAATTCTTGAATAAATGACAGGTCTAGTCACTTTGGATCTCTCTGAACTAAACAGGTACCCATCTTCTCTTCTCGGAACAAATCTGTCTTAACCTGTCTCTGCTGGAATCTTTCTTAACATATCATCCCATATTGCCAATGCAGCTATAGTAGAGAATATAGAATTATATATATATATACAGAGAGAGAGAGAGAGAGAATATACATATATACACATACCTGAAACTGCACCTAAGAGTAACATAACATTATAAATCAACTATACTTCAATTAAAAAATTAAAATACTTCAATTAAAAAATATAATAAAGTGTGAAATTATTCAGAGTGCTTTGGACTTGGGATTAGCCATGAAATTAAAAGATGTTTACTCCTTGAAAGGAAATTTGTGAGGAACCTGTTGCTGTTCAGTAACCAAATAGTGTCCAACTCTTTATGACCCCATGGACTGCGGCACACCAGGCTTCCCTGTCCCTCACCAGCCCCCAGAGTTTGCCCAAGTTCACATCCCTTGAATCAGTGATCAGTGTATTAAAGAACAGAGACATCACTTTGCTGACAAAGGTCTGTAATAGTCAAAACTACTGTTTTTCCAGTAGTTAGGTACAGATGTTAAGAGTTGGACCATAAAGAAAGCTGAGCACTAGAAAACTGATGCTTTCAAATTGTGGAACTTTAGAATATTCTTGAGAGTCCCTTGGACTGCAAGGAGACCAAACCAGTCAGTCCTAAAGGGAGTCAACCTTGAATATTCATTGGAAGGACTGATGCTGAATCTGAAGCTCCAACACTTTGACCACCTGATGCAAAGAGTCAACTCATTGGAAAAGACCCCGGTACTAGGAAAAATTGAAGGCAGAAAGAGAAGGGTGCAGCAGAGGATGAGATGGTTGGATAGCATCACCAATTCAATAGACATGAGTTTGAGCAAACTCTGGGAGATAGTAGAGAACTGAGGAGCCTGGTGCACTGTATGTAGTCCATGGGGTTACAAAGAGTTGGACATGACTTAGTGACTAAACAACAAGGGGACTGAAATCAGTTTCCAAGCACATCCTTTCAAGTTTCCTGATTCAAATCTTCTCTAAGGTTTTGCCCAGTTTTCAAGACAATCCACTGATCTGAGTACACATGTCCAGGCACTGCTGGGATGAGATCAAATGTTTCCTGTTGGAGCTGGGTCTCAACAGCCCTTGGAGGGCTCTCAGTGACCCCTAGAGCCGGTGTGAAAGTGGACCGGCAGCCAGATGGCTTCGTGTTTCCACATTCCTTCAGCTTGTTTTCTTACTGTGGCAGATACCCGAGAGCATCCCAAATCCTCAAGAGAGATGGGATTTCATGACAATCCTTGTTACTTTTGCAAAGCAGGAGATATGAACTCTTGAGTTCAATAAAGAAAAATTTGAAACATATACCAAGGGTTTTCAAGTTATCTGCAATGATATAAGAAAAATATACAAATACAGAATTTTTTTTTTCAACATTCAGTTCCACCTGGGGACAAAAGTGCCACACATATCCACCCCTGAAGATTAAGACAGGTCAGAGTTCACAGAGTTGTGGCCACACAAACAGATTATTCTGTTTCCTGAGACATCGTTTATGTTGCAGCTGCCTCCTTGGAAGAAGATCATGAATCACCTTGTTCTTCTTTCTTCCATCTGATCCGACACCACGTAAACAAGCAGTGTTGAATGGGAAAGAAAGCATTTCAGGGGAATGATTTCAATACAGTTGGAATTGCTTAGCTTGTAAAATCAATTGTATTACCAGTCTGCTTAGTCTGTAACAAGGTCTTATACTAGAAAGAAGCAGTC
The DNA here is from genome assembly GCF_910594005.1 of Cervus elaphus. Taxonomy (NCBI): domain Eukaryota; kingdom Metazoa; phylum Chordata; class Mammalia; order Artiodactyla; family Cervidae; genus Cervus; species Cervus elaphus. The sequence goes on along the minus strand of NC_057820.1, from coordinate 9,153,871 downwards.
TTGGTCTTGGGGATAAACAAGTTTGGATGAATGAATGAGAAATGACAGATATTGCGGTTTATTCTTCCCCACTTGCGCTACCATTTCACCCAACCGCCTGGAGTAGAAGTGACAGTAGTGCTGCTTTCCATAAATTATGATGAGAAAAATATTCCTGAAATTATTTAATAAGGGACAAAGTCAGTATTTGAATCCTCATCTCTCTGACACTAAGAAATTAATTTATTAACTCAGTGAACATTTAATTATAATTTTCTATGCTAATGATCAATAACTGAAGAAGAATGAATCAATTACTTTATTTGATCTTATTTTTATCTATTTTTCAATGAATGATACTGAAATACAAAGAAGTTGAATAAATTACTTATTTATATAATTCTCAAATGATGGAGTTTAGATATTTTCTCTCTGATAAAGAAATTGAAGGATAAGAGAATTCAGGTTTTAAGATGTAAACTAATATGATGAGAATGAGGTGTCAGTAAAATATTACAGAGCACCAAAGTTTGAAATAAGTTGGTTTTGGGCTAAAATAATAATAATAATAATAATAATGTTCCTAAAGTAAAGACTAAACTAAGAAATCACAGACAACTTTGGAGTCAACAGACCCCATATTGGCACATAAGATGAAAAGTAGAGATCAGGATGCTGAAATAGCCACCAAAATAAATGGAATACTTGGTTTGAATTAAATAGTGGTGATAAAGTTGGCAAAACTTAAATCATATGACACACCTTAAATATGTATGAAATCTTTCTTAAGGGTGCTTCATGTAAAATTTAGCAGTTTAGGGGAACATTTTGGAAGTGTAGCTCAGAAGTAAAGACCCTGACTTCCAGAACAGATATGCCTGAGTTTATATTCGAACTCTGTCAAACACCATGTGTATATCTAGAGAAACTCAGCCACCTCCCTGAACTCCAGGGAATGAGAATAAGAGTTACACCTACTTCTCTTAATGTTATGACAATTTAATGAGATAATCCTTCCAAAACACATAGTCAATATCTGATATGTAATATTCCCAGAATAAACATAGATAATAGAATTATTAAATGAAAACAAGCTTTTAAAAAAGAATATATTTATGCCATGACACAAAATACTCTTATTTCATTTTACTAATATCATCACAATTGTGGTTAGATGACTTCTGATGTTGAAATGAGGATTATAGCATCCTGCCTCTTTGATCTATTTTCTCCATTAATAACCTAAATACTTTGCTTAGAATACCATTATTAATCAAAGAAACTAGCAAAACTAAAAATATCAAATCATATAGACCAATCACAGTTATAAGTCAGCACTAGGGCATTTTTTAGAAGGAGATGGATGAATACAACCAACAACAGAGCAGTGAAGCATTAGACGAAAGCATTGAATTAAGAATTAACATATTCTGTACTTAGTTGCTCAGCCGTGTCCGACTCTTTGTGACCCCATAGACTGTAGCCCGCCAGACTCTAAAATCCATGGGATTCTCCAGGCAAGAATACTGGAGTGGGTTGCCACGCCCTCCTCCAGGGGATCTTTCCAACCCAGGGATCGAACCCAGGTCTTCCACACTGCAGGTGAATTCTTTACCATCTGAACCACCAGGGAAGCCCAAGAATTAACATAACTTTGGTCAAATTTTCACTCAAGTTACATTGTCTCTCTGAATCTTAGATTCCTCATTTGGCACACAAGTGGCTCGGGAAAAATTATATGCATAGTGGCTTCTATCTCTCAAATGGAAGTTATTAACATTTTAATATTGCTTTAGTAATATCATACAAGCATTAGTAACAATTATTATTATAAATAATTTGAGGTCTACTTCCTGAATCGCTGCTTCAGTCATTATATCCAATTACCTCATTATCTAAATTCACATGGATTATAATCCTGAAAGGCATGTACAAGCATGGCTTTGAAGAAACCAACGTGTCACCTCATGCATTCATAAAATAATCAAAAGCGCTGAGGCCATGTGGTAAAAAGTCCAAGTTTTGCTACCTCCCTTCTCCAGTCTCTCCTTTGACTTCCATTTCTATTCCACATTTTGGAGTATTTATTTACCTTGAGCTTAGACGAGACCCTGCAGTCCCCCAAGGGGAGAGAGATCCAGTTCTGAAGAGGGACTTAGGGGAAAACCATATTTCATGCCCACTGGCGTTTGGAAGGCGGTCGGACTATCAGTTGGGAAGTTTCTCGCAAAAAGTATAAACAGAGAGTTAGAGGGTGGCCGAGTATTTGACTTCCCCTCTGACTTGAAGCTCTCAGCACCTCCAGCTCACCATCTGCAAGAGAGATCATCAGAATGTAACAGCCCATTTATTCTGATGACCTTGTTTTACTCATGTAGAAATTGAGGCCCTGAACGTGAAGTAATGTGCCCAAGGTCACAGAATGAGTAAGCGTGGTTCCCAATCAGAGACCACACTCCCAGCTATCCTTTTCCTTCTTTTAAGTCAAGCATGAGTCTGTGACAAGGAAGAATTTCAGTCATTGTAAATAGCAGGGCACTATTCAGTCACTTTGCCATGCTTCAGCCACATAATGAATTTTAGTTTGCTGGAGAGGAAGAGATTATGAGCTTTGCTTTCAAGAAAAGCTTAGTTGAGTCTCCTATTTTTTATTCAATAGCTAAATGATTTTTGTTTGTTTTTAGCTTATGAGCTTCCCTCCATTTCCTTCCTTGTGAAGCAAGGGTAATAATATGGAATTGTTGCTGAATTAAAGGAAATGTGTAACATATCATAAGGAATAGAGCATAGTTCTTGACAAATAGTGGGGACTCTAAGGAAATCTTTTTCTCCTCCTATGACTCCACAGAGGCTATGAAGATCACGCTTGTTGGTTATTCAGTTGCTAAGTCGTGTCTGACTCTTTGTGACCCCATGAACTGCAGCATGCCAGGCTTCCCTGTCCATTACTATCTCCCAAAGTTTGCTCAAACTCATGTCCATTGAGCCAGTGATGCCATCCAACCATTTCATCCTCTGTCACCTCCTTATCCTCCTGCCCTTAATCTGCCAACATTTAGATGTTTTTCATAGAACACTCAGAGATATTTCATGCAAATGCTGTTTTTCAAATATTTCATTTTTATGTCACATTTAGAAAAATTCCTGCTAAATATGCTTTGCTAGGGAATAAAAAAAGGAATTCTAGAAAAAATTAATTATGAGACTTCCAGGTAGAACACACACATATGCCCACAAACACACACTGTACCTACGCTTTTACTTTCATTCCCTTCTCCCAAATCACTCCTCCTCAAAACAAAAAAGGCACTAAAAGTCTAAGTAAATTATTTTTAAAAGCATAAATTCATAAGGACTGTGAGGAGAGAATACTGGAAGCTGGAAAGCAGATGCCTGAGTTGTAGTAACTAACTAAGCAGATCCACAAAAATAGACTCTTAATAGTTGGCAGTAAAGGAAGCCAAGAAGCAACTTAATTTACATTACAGAACTCCCCAAAGCCCTAGAAACTGGCAGCATCATATACCTTTGAGAATGGGAGAGAAGGTTAGGCAAAATGCAAAAGGAACAATTAAAACCTGCTGAAAAGCCATCCAAATACTAGATCTCTTTCCTCTGTTCAAACAGAATTCCATGCATCCCAACAGAAAAGGGGAACTTACTCCCTAAAGAAGATAAAGAGTCTCTGGGAAGACAAACGCCAGGTATCACTAGGCACAAAGACGGGGGTACCATAGTGAAAATAGGGAAATCAAGTAAAATGTTACATACCTAGCGTTGAGACATGGAGGCTTCCCTGCCTTCTCCCTGCTCTGAGTTTTGCATGCTGACAGTTGGACTTAGGTTCTGGAGAGTGAAAGAGTTCTCTCTGGACAATTGGACAAGTTCAAGAGAAATGACCTAGTATAAGAGTATTGGCTTTAGGGTTTGGACAGTGAAAATAGCCAGCTGATCTTCCTAAGATGAAAAAACCCACTGACATACATGAAATGCTAATTGGATATTAGTGCCTATCCTGTAAACTGGAAATCAGCCAGATCAACTGACTTCGAAAAAATAATGTAAAAGTCAGAGACTAACGAAAGATGAATAACAAATTAGAAGAAAGAGAAACCACACACAAAGAACTTAAAACTCTATCATTGGTATATTCCAAGGCAGGAAAGAATATATGAAATCTACAAAACAAGAAGAGGAAGCTATGAAACAGGAACTTCCAAAGAGCAAAAAAAAAAAAAAAACCAAAGTTCTTGCAATTATGATAAATATGAATAAGGAGAAAATATGAGAGAAGAAATGAATAGTAACAACAGAAAATAAAATTTAATAAGTCTCATAAAAAGCAGAACAGAAGAAACAAAATAGAAAATGGATGAAACAAAAAAGTACCAAATCAAAGAGACTCAATATACAAATACTAGGAATTCCAATCAAAGAGAGTAGAAAATTTGAAGCTAAAGGATGAATAAAAGAGATAATTAAACAACTTTGCAAATCTGAAGCACATGAGTTTCTGTTCAAAGGGTTTAGTGTACCGCGTAGGAATAAACCTATACCAAGACACATCACTGGGAAGTTCAGAACATTAGAGGAAGAAGGAAAAATTCACACGCTTCCAGACAAGGGGCCAGGTATTATAGAAGTGGGGGACATACTTTAGATACAGGATGAAGAATCCATAATGTCATACTTCTCAACACGTGGAGAAACACGTTAAAGATTCTAAGGGAAAATGGTTTGTCCCCTGACTCTTAAGCACAATCTACAGATTTCATATGGAGATACAAAAAAGCTATGTTCAGCCAGGCAAGATCATAAAATTTCCAATCGTGTATTCTTTCCCAGAAATCACATGGTAGATTTGATTTGCTCTATCTGAAAAAGGATATAAACCATCAGAGAGGATACAATGAGACCAAAGATCCAAATAAGTGGCCACAACACAAGAGAGAGTAGAAATCAGTCCCCAGAGTGAAAGGCGATGATGGGGTTGTCTGCTCAGCAAACCCCAGTGAGAGCTCAGGCCAGGGAGGGGCTGGCAAGAAGTATTCCCAGGTAAGAAGATGGCATTTTTAAAATTTCTGAGTTATTTGTGTGTGTTCAAAGGGGATTTTACACAACTGGTAGGAGTCCAGAGTTGAATTTATAATCCTCCTGCCAATGCAGGAGACAGAAAAGAGACATGGGTTTGATTCCTGAGTCAAGAAGATCCCTTGGAAGAGGGCATAGCAACACACTCCAGAATTCTTGCCTGGAAAATTCCATGGACAGAGGCGTCTGGGAGGCTGACTGAGCAACTGAGCACACACACATGCACACATATCCACAAAGAAAATTAGCAAAAAAAAAAAACAAACCCTAAAAAAAAACAAAAAGTACAAAACCAACTTCATGGGTAAATATTTTGCAGGAAAGTGAAGATGATCACATTGTACTGTATGGGTCAACTAAGAAAAGTACATACATAAAAATAATAATCTAATCCTGGGTAATGAACTAAACAAAACTGCTTGGTAAATATGTGGGGAAATAGCAATAGGAAATATGTGAAAGAGTAAGAGGAAAAAAAGAGAGGGGTAGTGATGAGGTGGTGGATAAAAGAAGCAAATTTCCTTGTATTGGGAAGTCAGTGTATAATGTCTAAAACAGAAAAATCTAAATGTATAATCATGCCACTTGAAAATTGTTGTTGTTTAGTCGCTTAGTTAGGTCTGACTCTTTGTGACCCCATGGACTACAGCGTGCCAGGCTCCTATGTCCATGGGGATATCTAGGAAAGGATACTGGAGTGAGTTGCTATTTCCTTCTCCCAGGAAGCTTCCCAACCCAGGGATCAAATCAGTTCTCCTGCAAGTCTCCCTCATTGCAGGTGGATTCTTTACCTCTGAGCCATCAGGGGAACCCAGTTGGAAAATATGGATGCAAATAGTTAGCTAAAAAAAGTTACAAGCCATTTGCCTTCAGGAAGAAGACAGTGTCTAGGGTGGGATGGGACCTCTATTAATAAGTCATATAACTATTTGATCCTTTTCAAATACATGCATATATACTTTTCATAAAAATAAAAATTTTATTAAAACTCATTTTCCAAGCTTTCTCTTCAAGACTTTTGCCATCCCTATTAACTGTTATATATTAGTTGTTGCATGAATGTGTGCTCAGTCACTTGTGTCCGACTCTGTGAGCCCATGGACAATAACCCACCAGATTCCTCTGTCAATGGAATTCTCCAGGGAAGAAAAATGGAGTGGATTGCCATTACTTCTCCAGGGAATCTTCCCAACTCAGGGACTGAACCCACATCTCCTTCTTTCAGTTCGGTTCAGTTGCTCAGTCATATCCAACTCTTTGCGACCCCACAGACTGCAGCACGCCAGGCCTCCCTGTCCATCACCAACTCCTGGAGTTTACCCAAATTCATGTCCATCGAGTCGGTGATGCCATCCAACCATCTCATCCTCTGTCATCCCCTTCTTCTCCCACCCTCAATTTTTCCCAGAATCAGGGTCTTTTCAAATGAGTCAGTGCTTCACATCAGGTGGACAAAGTATTGGAGTTTCAGCTTCAGCATCAATCCTTCCAATGAATATTCAGAACTGACTTCCTCTAGGATGGACTGGTTGGATCTCTTTGCAGTCCAAAGGACTCTCCAGAGTCTTCTCCAACACCACAGTTCAAAAGCATCAATTCTTTGGCGCTTAGCAGGTGGATTCTTTACCACTGAGCCATCTGAGAAGCCCCAATATGTTAGTTACATTTTGTCAATCGCCTTTCTTTGCAAGAACAAACAAAGATATCCTTCTAATCACTGAGTCTGATGCACCATTTCATCTAGTTTCTTCCAATGCTTATTAAATTGAAATCCTCAATATTAAAATTATGAAATGTTTCTCAACATACTACCTAGAATCATCTAATTTAGTTGTTCAATTGTGCATCCCACATTGAAAGCCCTTTGAACAGAATCTCTCGAAAGGCAAGTTGCTGCTGTCCACTCACCACTAGAGGGAAATATTGGTCTTTTACTAAACACTCACAGTCCAGTGAGGACCAGCTTCTTCGGGCAATGGATAGTCGTTATGAAGTCCTGGCTTGTGCCATTTTTTCCCTTCCTAGAGTGTAAAATACCTGAGCGTGAAGGGACCTTGGTGTCCATCTAGGTCAAGTCTCTGACCTTTCCCTTTCTGCACTTAAAGATGAGACCCAGTGATGAATGGTGTTTTCTTAGGTCATGGAATAAGGATGTAAGAAAACCAGTTTCCTTATTTACTTCAACTGGGCAAATCTGGAATTAAACAGGAGAGTAACTCAAAAGAATTTGCTTTTTAGTGCAAGATCATTGAGCTGGAGTGTGCTAATGAACATTAACATCCGTTGAATGTTTACCATGTGCAGGGATTTCAGATTCTTTAATCTTTGTTCTTCATTCTTGTGACGTAGCAACAATCATTATCCCCATTCTTTAGACGATGAAGCTAAGGCACAGAGAGGTTGAGTTACCTGCCTCAAATCACAAAGGTAGTAGACAGCAGAATGCAAATTTATGATAACCGTCATGTCTACTGATGATCCATGAAAGACGTGGCATGTATCAATTAAGGTAGAACAAGCTAGCTCTTCTCTCTGGGGAAAGCGGCCTCGTTTCACTTTTTGCTTAGATGAAATAATTTGTCCCATTGACTCCAGAGATATGTCAAGATTCCAGCCTGGTAAGCAGAGCTATTTCTGGGTCTGATTTCCTTCTGTTCCCAATGCCTGTCTCCGTTAGATGAGTGAAGAAACACGATCCTAATTATGTCACAAACAAATCAGTTGCAGAGAAAACAGATTCATGACATGTCTCATAATTCATATCGTTTTAAGAAAACTCCACAAAAGCTATCATTGTCCTCTCGGTCTCTCTTAAGACTGTGGAGTTGATCCAACCAAATGCCTAATGCTTCCTCAGTCCTTCCCCCCATACCCCGGCCAGTTTGTAACGCAGTTTTTCAGTCCATAAAACACAAGCATGTCACCGTGTACATGGGCAGGCTCCTAAGCCCACTGCATTGTATCATTTCATGAGCTGACGTGTCACCGCTTTACAAAACACCTGGAGTCTGTATCATTTATTGCTCTGGGCCGGCCAAGTCCTCATCCTCCACGCTCACAGAACTTTGGGCTGGTTTAGCTCACCATCCTTCAGAACACTGGGGCTGAGGGAGGGGGAGAGCCCCTGTGCAAAGATGGAAACCACATTCAAAGAGAAGGGCTTCCTAATGGAGTTTACAGCCAAGGCATTTCCTCCCAAGGACTGGACACCTCTCTTCACAGAAGGAAAGCATGTCCTGTGAAGAATCCCTATAGATTTTCAAAAGCCTTGCTGGAAGATTTGAAGTCAGTCAATGCGATTCTAGAAGTTTGGGAGGCTTGAAATATGCCCTCATCTTGCCCCTCCACCCCTCTACCCCCCAATCCATCCTCTACATTCTTTTTTTTTACGTGTTTTCAATTAATTTATTTTAGAAAAATGAAGGTTGACAATTGGTGCCTTAAGGCAGGATATCATGAATTCAGCAGGTTATTAATGCAGACTTTCAAAAACCTCTACAGATTAGTCCAAAGCAGAAAATTATTTTTTGCTCACTCCTGGACTCAGACACATTCAGAAAAAAAAAATGTATATTTATAAAAATAAAATGGCAAGCCTAATACCACCAATTAATTGATGTTCTTTAATATCCTACACTTGTTTATTTGAACAATCTCTGTATAATAGGAATAGCTGAGTGATTTTCCCCTGCTCTACCTCCATATTGTATGAGGCAATAATGAAAATATTTAAATTACTTTTGCAAAATCAAAACATGTTTTTTATTGGTATACAAATTTTGTGAGTTGTAACACATGTATAGATTCTTATAGCCACCACTGCATTCAGGATGGAAGAATCCCATCACCCCTCCCTCCAAAAAATGATATTTATTTATAGATACACCATTTCCTCTTCCCTGAGCTTCCCTGATGGTTCAGTTGGTGAAGAATCTGCCTGCAATGCAGGAAATTTCGGCTCAATTCCTGGGTTGAGAAGATCCGCTGGAGAAGGGATAGGCTACCCACTCCTGTATTCTGGCCTGGAGAATTCCATGGACTCTATAGGTGTCCATGGGGCCGCAAGGAGTTGGACAGGACTGAACGACTCTCATTTTTTCTCCTCTTCCCTAACCTCTGGCAAACATCGGTTTGATCTCCATCACTATAATTTGTTTCTTTTGTGACTGTCATATAAATGCAGTCCTAGAGCACATAAACTTTGAGGCAGAATTCTTTCAGTGCAATGCTTTTGAGATTCATTCAAATTGTTTTGTGTCTTCTACTGTTCTCTTTTTATTGCTGAAAACGATTCCATTTTATGGATGTATCACAGTTTGCTTCTCCATTCACCTGGTGAAACATATTTGGCTTGTTTTCAGTTTGAGTCAATTATAAACAGAGCTATAGACACTCATATGCAGGTTTTGTGTGTGTGTGAACATAAGGTTTTATGATACTAGGATAAATACCTAGGAATAGAATTGCTGTGTCATATGATAAGTGCGTGTTTAACTTTGTAACAAATTTCCAAAATGTTTTCCAGAGTAGCTGAAACTTACTGCACTCTCACTAACAAGATATGAGGATTCCAGTTGCTCTGTATCTTCACCATAGCTTGGTATATCGGCACTTTTAGCATTCTAATAGTTATGGACTGTTTTCTCATGATGGTCTCTTTTTTATTTTATTTAAATTTTTGGCCACACCCTGTGGCATCTGAAATCGTGGTTCTCTGACCAAGGATCGAATCCACATCCCTTGCATTGGAAGGCAGAGTCTTAACCATGGGGCCACCAGGGAAGTCCCATCACAGTAATTAACATGATGGCGTTAATTCACCTTTCCATCGTGACTTATGATATGGGGCATCTCATAATGTGCTTGTCTTCTGTATACCCTCTTTGGCTAAATGTCTATGCAAATATATCACCCATTTTTTAAAGGTTTTTTTTTTAATTTCTTCATTGCTGAGTTCTATAAACTTCTTATGTATATTTTATACAAGCCACTTGCCAGACATGTGATTTTTAAATACCTTCTCTTAATCTGTGACATGTATTTTCATTCTCTTAATGATATCTTCCAAAAAGTAATTTTAAAACATTTTTGGCAAAACTTATCTTTTTTAAAAATTTTATGGATTGTGCCTTGGGAGTAATATCTAATAACTCCTTGTCAACCCTAGGACACATATTTTCAAACGTTTTTACTGTTTGATGCTTTATATTTAGATCTCTGACCTATTTTGAGTTAATTTTTATATAAAATATGAGATTTAAGTTGAAGTTTATTATTTCACATGTGGATGTTGAATTTTTTCCAAAACAATTTATTAAGAAGACTCTCCTTTCTAATTGCCTTTGCATCTTCGTCAAACATAATTGATTCTGCGTGTGTGTTCAGTCGCTTAGTTGTGTCTGACTCTTTGGAACCCCATGGACTATAGTCCACCTGGCTCCTCTGTCCATGGAATTTTCCAGGCAAGAATACTGGAGTGGGCTGCCATTTCCCCTTCCAGGGGATCTTTCCAATCCAGAGACCAAACTCATGTCTCCTGTGTCTCCTGCACTGAAGCTGGATTCTTTACCTCTGAGCCACCAGGGAAGCCCCAGTGTGTGGGTCTATTTGTAGATTCTCTTCTGTCCCTTTGGTTTATGTATCAATCCCCTTCAATATCACAAGGCTATGATCAGTGTAGCTTTACAGTGAGTCTTAAAATCAGATAGTATGACTACTCCAAATTTATTCTACCTTTTTAACAATTCTAGTTTATTTGCCTTTCTATACCAATTTTAGAAAAATTAAATATGCACTACCTCTCCATTTTCTGTGTATGTTCTTCATAAGCTTAAGGAAACTCATTTCTATTCTTAGTTGGCTGAGAATTTCTATTGTAGATGATGCTATACTTTGTCTTTTTTCATTGATATATGAATTTTTCTTCTTCTTTAGATTTTAGTTTGGTAGATAACACTGATTGATTCCCAAATATTGAATCAGGTGCCCAATCCCTGGAAAATCCAATTTGATCATCGTGCATTATTTGTATATATTGCGAGATTTGACTTGTTAATATTTCGTAGATTTTCATGTTCATGGAGATGAAGGATTTCTATTGTACTTTTCTGTATTGTCTTTGTCTGGTTTGGGTATCAGAGTAATTGTTGTTGTTGTTCAGTTACTCAGTTGTGTCTGACTCTTTGTGACCCTCTGGACTGCGTCATGCCAGGCTTCCCTGTTCTTCGCTATCTTCTAGAGTTTGCTCAAACTCATGTAAATTGAGTTGATGATGCTATACAAAACCATCTCATCCTCTGTTGCCCCCTTCTCCTGCCCTCAATCTTTCCCAGCAAAAGAGTCTTTTCCAAAGAGATGGCTGATCGAATCAGGTGGCCAAAGTATTGGACCTTCAGCTTCAGCATCTGTCCTTCCAAAGGAAATTCAAAGCAATACCTGCATCATAAAATAAGAAGGGTTTTCTCCTCTATTTTCTAGAAGAGATTATCTAGAATTGGTGTTATTTTTTCCATATGTGTTTAGTAGGACTCGCTAGTGTATCTGTCTGGACCTGTAGATTTATTTTTGGAAAGTTTTAAACTATAAATTTAATTTACATATGATAATGACACTATTTGAGCTATATATGTAATTTTTGGTGAGTTTTAGTGCTGGTGGTTTCAGAATTGATGCTCATAGAATTGTTAATACAAACATTTATTTTTATTTTAATATTTGTGAGCTTTGCAATTATATTCATTCTTGATTAGTAAATTATGTTTTTCCTGTTTTGATCTTGAGAGAAATATATCAACTTTATTGATCTTTAAAAAAACTCCAATTTTTTGTCTGATTTTTTTCTAGTTTTTCTGTTTAAAATTTCATTGATTTCTTCCCTTATCTTTAGTATAGAATTTCTTCTCCTTGTTTGGTTGCCTTTTTTTTTTTTGTAGTTTCTTAAGGTGGGAACTTAAGATGACACCACCCTTATGGCAGAAAGTGAAGAGGAACTAAAGAGCCTCTTGATGAAAGTGAAAGAGAGGAGTGAAAAAGCTGGCTTAAAACTCAACATTCAAAAAATGAAGATCATAGTATACAGTCCCATCACTTCATGGCAAATAGATAGGGAAACAACGAAAATAGTCACAGACTTTTTTTTCTTGGGTTCCAAAATCACTGCAAATGGTGACTGCAGTAGTGAAATTAAAAGATACTTGCTCCTTGAAAGAAAAGCTATGACAAAACTAATATGTCTCGCACATTAAAAAGCAGAGTCATCACTTTGCGGACAAAGATCCATCTAGTCAAGGCTACAGTTTTTCCAGTGGTCATGTATGAATGTGAGTTGGACCATAAAGAAAGCTGAGCACTGAAGAACTGATGCTTTTGAACTGTGGTGTTGGAGAAGACTCTTGAGAGTCCCTTGGACAGCAAGGAGATCCAACCAGTCAATTATAAAGGAAATCAGACCTGATTATTCATTGGAAGAATTGATGCTGAAGCCGCAGCTCCAATATTTTGACCACCTGATGTGAAGAACTGACTCATTTTAAAAGCCGCTGATGCTGGGAAGATTGAAGGCAGGAGGAGATGGGGATGATAGAGGATAAGATGGTTGGATGTCATCACAGACTCTATGGACATGAGTTTGAGTAAACTCCGGGAGTTGGTGACGGACAGGGAGGACTGGCGTGCTGCAGTCCACGGGGTCGCAAAGAGTCTGACATGACTGAGTTACTGAACTGAAGGTGGGAATGTAGATTATTGGTTTGAGGTCTGCCTTCTTTCTTAATTTTTAAATAGTTAATGCTATGAATTTTTTTCTATGAGCTAGTTTAACAACATCCCATGATTTTTTATATATTTTATTTTCACTTTTACTCAGTTCAAAGCACTGCCTTAATTATTGTGGGATTTCTTTGACCATAAATTATGTAGATGTACAGTATTTAATTTTCAAGTGTTTAAATTTTCTGCTATAATTTTGATACTACTTTCTAGTTTAATCTATTATAGAACAAATTTTGTATAATTGCAAACATTTTAAAGCTTCATTCTCTTTTTTAATCCAAGACATAATGATCTTGGTGAATGTTCTAGGTCCACTTGAAAAGAATATGTGTTTTTCTCTTATTAATTGGAGAGTCCTATAAAGGTAAAAAAATAAAAATAAAAAAAACAGCTTATTGATGTGGTTGTTCATTTTTTCTATATCTTTGTTGACTTTTTGTCTTCTGACTCTGTTGATTAATAAATGCAGAGGTTGAATTATGCAAAGGAGAGGTTATGTATGCAAATATAATTTTGCATTCGTACACTTCTTTCAGTTCTGTCAAATTTTGTTTCCTAAAATTGTAAGCTCTACTGTGAAGACTTTTTTTTACACACTCAAAATCTATATATCTTCTTGGTGAATTGGCTCTGTTTCCATTATGTAATGTCTCACTTTATCCCTGGCAATGTTCTTTGCTTTGAAGTCTATTTTGTCTGATACTCAGTTCAGTTCAGTTTAGTCGCTCAGTCGTGTCCGACTCTTTGCGACCCCATGGACTGCAGCACACCAGGCCTCCCTGTCCATCACCAACTCCCAGAGTTTACTCAAACTCACGTCCATTGAGTCAGTGATGCCATCCAACCAGCTCATCCTCTGTCGTCCCCTTCTCCTGCCTTCAATATTTCCCAGCATCAGGGTCTTTTCAAATGAGTTAGTTCTTCGCATTAGGTGGCCAAAGTATTGGAGTTTCAGCTTCAGCATCAGTCCTTTCAATGAATATTCAGGTCTGATTTCCTTTAGGATGGACTGGTTGGATCCCCTGGCAGTCCAAGGGAATCTCAAGAGTCTTCTCCAACACCACAGTTCAAAAGCATCAATTCTTCGGTGTTCAGCTTTCTTTATGGTCCAACTCTCACATCCATACATGACTACTGGGAAAACCATACCTTTGACTAGATGGACCTTTGTTGGCAGAGTAATGCCTCTGCTTTTTAATATGCTGTCTAGGTTTGTCATAGCTTTTCTTCCAAGGAGGAAGTGTCTTTTAATTTCATGGCTGCAGTCACCATCTGCAGTGATTTTGGAGACCAAGAAAATAAAGTCTGTCACTGTTTCCACTGTTTCTCCATCTATTTGCCATAAAGTGATGGGACCAGATGCTGTGATCTTAGTTTTCTGAATGTTGAGTTTTAAGCCAGGTTTTACACTCTCCTTTTTCACTTTCATCAAGAGGCTTTTTAGTTCCTCTTCTCTTTCTGCCATAAGGGTGGTTTCATCTGCATATCTGAGGTTATTGATATTTCTCCCGGAAATCTTAATTCCAGCTTGTGCTTCATCCAACCCAGCGTTTCTCATGCTGTATTCTGCATATAAGCTAAATAGGCAGGGTGACAACATACAGCCTTTAAATATTCCGTTCCCGATCTAGAACCAGTCTGTTGTTCCATGTCCAGTTCTAATTGTTGCTTCTTGATCTGCATACAGATTTCTCAGGAGGTGGGTCAGATGGTCTGATATTCTTATCACTTGAAGAATTCTCCACAGTTTGTTGTGATCCACACAGTCAAAGGCTTTCGTGTAGTCAATAGCGCAGAAGTAGATGTTTTTCTGGAACTCTCTTGCTTTTTTGATGATCTAACAGATGTTGGCAATTTGATCTCTGGTTCCTATGATATTAATACAGCCAGATATTAACTCTAACTTTTGATTAATGCATGCATGGTATAACTTTTCTCCTTTTTCTACTTTTATCTTACAGTTATCTCTGTGTTTGAATTGAGTTTTATATAAACAGAACATAATCATTGTGGTTTGTCTGAAAAATTTCCTTGAGTGATTATTTTAGAGCGGTTGTGATCATTTGGCAACAAGTTCTCTTGGTTTTCTTTCACCTGAGGATGGCTTTATTTTACCTTTATTTCTGCAGGAATTTTTCACTTGATAAGAGAGAAGGCTGGGTTAATTGTTCTTTTCCTTCAGCCTTTTAAAAGTGTTGTCTCACTTCTTCCTGGTCTCCATGCTTTCTGATGACAAATGTATAGTTATTGAAATTCCTTTCCTAAGTAATGCATCGTTTTTCTTGGTCTCCAAGACTTTTCTTCTGTTTTTAGTTTCTAGAAGTTTGATTGCAATGTGTTTGAGTGTGGATTTCCTTTACGGTTGGTTGGTTTGTTTGTTTTTAGTTTATTTCTTGTTTGGTATTTGTTCAGCTTTTGAATCTCTACATTTCTGCTTTCTGTAAATTCAAGAGATTTTTCTACCACTATTTCTTCAAATATTTCTTCTGCACACTCACATCTACTTTTGAGACTTTTATTCCATAAATGTTAGATAATTTGATATTGTGCCACAGGTCCCTGAGAAACTTCATTTTAAAAAAATCTTTCTTCTCTGTGTTGTTAAGATTAAATAATTTCTACTGATCAACTTCTGACTCTTTCCTCTATCATCTCAATTCTTCTTTTGAGTCCATTCTATACTTTTTCTCTCTCTTCAGTCGCTAAGTCATGTTCGACTCTTGTGACCCCATGGACTGTAGCCTGCCAGGGTTTCTGTCCATGGGATTCTCCAGTCAAGAATACTGGAGTGGGTTGCCATTTCCTTCTCCAGTGGATCTTCCCGAGCCAGGGATTGAATGTGGGTCTCCTGCATTGCAGGCAGATTCTTTACCAACTGAGCTATGAGGGGAGCCTTAAAGTCACTCAGTCGTGTCTGACTCTTCGCGATCCCATGGACTCTACAGTCCATGGAACTGTCCAGGCCAAAATTCTGGAGTGGGTAACCTTTCCCTTCTCCAGGGGATCTTCCTGACCAAGGAATTGAACCGGTGTCTCCTGCATTGCAAGTGGATTCTTTACCAACTGAGCTATTTTACTTTGGTTAATATGTTTTTCTGTTTTAAATTTCTGTTTAGCTCTTCTTTATTTCTTTGTTGAGTCTTTCAATCTTCAATAGTATTCACCTTACCCTATTGAAACATTTTCAAAATAGCTGTCAGATACTTTGAACATCTACTTTAGCATTTTTTGATTATCTGCTCCCCTGTGAGTTCATGATCTTGCTTCTTCGTATACTGAGGAATTTTTTTATTTCATGCCGGATATTTTGAACATTATGAGATGCTAGATCTTATTTAAATCATATGTAAATTTTGAAATATTTTTGTTTGGGTATATCTAGACATAGCATCCAGTGTGCCCAGGCGTTCACTCTTTCTGTAAGTACTTCTCTCTGAAATCTGAGAAAGCCCCATTTCTTAGACCGCCCCCTTTCAGTCCTCCAGCCTGAAAGCTGAGGCTTTATTTACTCCATTCCCGTACAGTTCTTTATGGCAGCACAAATTTCTGGGACTGAGATGTGGAGGAAAGAAAGAGATAGAGAGAGAAAAGGTGGAGTGGGGGTGGAGGGCTGGGAGTTGCCTCTTCTCCCTCTTGGAAGCACAGCTTCTCCGACCAAAAGGGAAGATTTCACTTCTTCAGAATTTTAGTTGTCCACTGTAGTATTAAAGAACTGATATTTTAAACAGAGTGTTTATTCCATTCTTTCTGCTCATTAAGAAGTTAGTTTTCATATACCCATGGCTTATTCATGCTGCTACATGGCAGAAACTAACACAATTTTGTTAAGCGATTATAATCCAATTATAAACAATTTAAATAAAAATAATTGTTTAAAAAGAGCAGTTAGTTTTAACTACCTGAGCCAGAATTAGAGTGCTTCTTCTAGCGTTCTCTCTGTCCTCACCAGCCCGGTCCATACTTCCAAGATCTGGGCTGTATTTCATCCAGACTAGGAGACACTAGAGTGAAAAGAAATGGAAAACTCACTGATAGTTTGGTGATACTTTGAGTCTGGTCTTCTTCCTCAACCATTCTGCAACTATTTATTTTCTAGAGTCTGCAAAATAAAGCTTCTTCATGCAGTCTGTCAGGTTTTATAACTTCATTCCATGAGATAGCGTGCTTATTCCATCTTACCCATATCTGAAACTCCCAAATTGTTTTTAATTTAAAAAATTTTCCTTTAACTTGTTTCAGAATGTCTTTCTATGTCTAGCCTTTGTTTATTTCCCCAGCCCTTATCTTTGCCAAACTTCAGTCAAATCAAACTGCTTGCTCTTTCCTACATTATTGCTACATTGCACAAACCCAGAAACACTTAGAATAAAATCTTAATGGAATTTCCTGAAATTGTGAAATATAGAAGCTATGCAATTCCATCAGGTTTTGATACACATCCTTGCTCATCCATGTTTGTCTGGTTAACTCCTCAGACAAAGTTTCAGGTCAAGTGTCAACTTGAGATGGACTTACATGCTCATCTTCTGGGTACACTCTCAATATTCTGGAATGACTGCTTAAGAATGTTTATTAACTAACTGTGACTTCTTTAAAGGACTGTGTCTTTTTTTTTAATTTGTGCATATCCAATATCTAGAAGAAGTGGATGTTTCATAAATGTTCACTGAATAAACGAAGAAGAAAGGGATGTAAATTTATTGAGTGCTATAAATATTTTTCTTATGTAATCTGCACAATCTTAAAGGAACATAATTGTATTAGACATGTTTTGCAAATGACTGTCCTTCACATTTCCTGCCTATAAACCTTGTTAAAGGTGAATTGCCCTAACCCACAGCCTCTGCTGTCACTGACAATTGGATCTGTGTGGGCATTTGTTCAAGTTCTGCTTAATCAAAGGTGGACTAACATCCTATGGCAGGAAAGAAAAATATGAGCTAAGCCAATCATCATAAGCTTTCAGGAATTTTAGAATTAGAAAATTGAGAAAATGTAGCCAGCTGGAGCCAAAGGGGCCCAGACAGTTGGGACCAGGGTGACAGGAAGGGGTTTGTCCAACCTGATACAAATAAATTTGGTTATAAGGAAGAGATAGTATATAGAATACACATATACATTCATATAGGGGTTTCCCTGGTGGATCAGATGGTAAAGAATCTGCCTATAATAAGGAGACCTGGGTTTGATCCCTGGGTTAGGAAGATCCCCTGGAGAAGGAAATGGCAACCCACTTCAATATTCTTGCCTGGACAATTTCATGGACAGAGGAGCCTGGCAGGCTACAGTCCATGGAGTTGCAAAGGGTCAAACATGACTGAGTGACTAACAAATACATACACACACCTTTTTCAGATTATTTTCCAGTATAGGTTATCACAATATACTGAATATACTGCAGTTTCCTGTGCTATGCAGTAACTCCTTACTGGTTATCTGTCTTATATATGTGCACTAGTGCATGCTAGTTAGCTTCAGTTGTGTCCGTTTAGTTCATAAACCTAGTAAACACTGCATACATATTCTGATTAATTTACTCAACAAAATTCACCATTAAAAGACTATAACCCCACCTCACCTTTATTGATATATCCTGTCTTTCCTCCTGTTACTACAGATCAACTGCTCCTCTTCACATACTCCATCCTATAGCCCATATGAAGACCTTCCACTCAGGAAATTTTTAAATATTTGTCTGAGTATATATATGTCTGTTACCCAGAACTCTCCCTGCACCTCTGACAGCTTCGTATATTCTTAAGTATCTTATGTTATTGTTCTCACCCTCTCTCTCTTTCTCTGCTACACACACACACACACACACACACACACACACACACACACACATTTCTCTCCTAATCTTCTCCTAACTAGCTAAAGTCACCTGCCTCCACCAAGATGTTTACAGCAAAAACCTAGGCAGCATCTCTGATCCCTCTTTTCCACTCCCATTCGATACTTAATCTATCAGACTGTGCGTGCTAAGTCACTTCAGCCATGTCCAGTTCTTTGCGACCCAGTGGGCTGTAGCCCTCCATCCAAGGCATTCTCCAGGCAAGAATACTGCAGTTGGCTGCCATTTCTTACTCCAAGGGATCTTCCCGACCCAGGGATCAAACTCATATTTCTTATGTCTCCTGTATTGGCAGGCGGGTTCTTTACTACTAGCGCCACCTGGGAAGCCCAATCAGTAAGTCCTACCAACTGTATTTACAAAACATGTCCCATATTAATCCCATCTCCCACAGCCACTAGCACCTCATAAAATCATGAGGTTCCAACAATAATTTTCCCTTAGAGTTACTGAAAAGGACTCCAAAGTGGTCACTCTGTGTCAATCCTTACTTTTCTGCCACTGTGTTTTCCATTGAGCAGCTGGACAATGAAATCTACTTAAGACATTTCAAAGGTGTCCTAATTTTCATTGGATAAAACACAAAATCCAAAGTTCAAGTGGTGTAGGGGAGCAGTGTCAGGGAAAGGGGTTCAGAGGCCTGTTCCTCCAGCATCCGTATCCACCCCACCTCAAGGACCACAGCCTTGTCACAGCTTCTCAGATTCCCAAGACTCCACAGAACATACTGTGAAAATCCTGTTTTTCAAAGTGCAATTAAAATGTAGAAATTGCTAAAATTAAGAATTATGGTAAAGAACGATATTATAATATTCACAACATCAAGATGTAAAAGTGTATTGGAATAAATCTAACAAAATGCACCTGAGATCTTTATAGAGAATGTTGGTTAAATTTATGCAAATAAAAAATAAAAGAACTTAAATGGAGAAAGAAAACATGATTACGGTTAAAAGATTAGATATAATGAAGGTGTCAGCTCCCCTTTTAAATGAAGCTATTATAAATGTAGTCACATGAAAATATCAACAGAAATTTCAACAAAACTTAAAAATCAATCCTGAAATTAATAAGAAAACATATAGTCAAGATAATCAAGATGATTTTTTAAAAGAAGGGAGGGGACTTAGCAACTAGATATAAAGAGGTAGCTATCAAAATATAAGTGAAAGTGAAAGGTAGCTATCAAAATACAAGTGAAAGTCACTCAGTCATGTCTAACTCTGCGACCCCATGGAATTCTCCAGGCCAGAATATTGGAGTGGGTAGCCGTTCCCTTCTCCAGGAGATCTTCCCAACCCAGGAATCGAACCCAGGTCTCCTACACTGCAGGTGATTCTTTACAAGCTGTCACCAGGAAAGCCCAAGAACACTGGAGTCAGTAGCCTATCCCTTCCCCAGTGAATCTTCCCGACCCAGGAATCAAACTGGTGTCTCCTGCATTGCAGGTGGATTCTTTACCAGCTGAGCTACCTGGGAAGCGCAACAAAATATAAAGAGTGAATGGCTTAAAAGAACAATATTTCACAGTCCAATAATAGACATGTACCTATGTTATATATGTACATGTGAGTAATTGGACATATAACAGGCAACCAATCACTGGTATTTAACAGAGCATTGAATAAGTTTGTTCACTTATCAACTGCTTGACTTATTGAATAAATGAACAGGGGTGATCACAGTTCTGTTGACTGTGGCTCACCTGGACTGCTCTTCATAGCTGGAGCTCGGGATTAACTGTGTCACTTTAGCATTCCTTTCTTAGAAGGAGGGCAACAAAATATCTAAATGAGAGGAGAGCAGTTGGAAATCACAGAGGGCAAAGTCTATCTAAAGAAACTGCATCTATTTAAACATGAGGGAGAGATGCTTCCAAACCCCCAAGGTACTTATTGAGTAGTTCCATGGAGAAAATTGCATGGAGGTTGATTTTGTCTCAGGGGGTAATGATAGCACTTTGTCACAACTGGAGGACATGTGGAGTTATGGAAATAACAGACAGGGTTTAGAGTTAATCAGGTTCAACTTACCATGGTGTGACCTGTGACCAGTCACTAAAGCTCCCCGGGACTTGATTCTCTTGTTATTAAATTCAGGATAGTCAGAGGCAGCAAAACATACCAGCAAGAAGTGTGGGTTCTCAATCCCACTGCCTGTTCACAAATGCACTTTGCAGCTATATGAACTTACAAATGGAAAGTGTTAGTAGCTCAGTCGTGTCCAACACTTTGCGACCCCATGGACTGTAGCCCACCAGGCTCCTCTGCCCATGGAATTTTCCAGGCAAGAATACTGGAGAGGGTTGCCAGTCCTTTCTCCAAGGGATCTTCCCACCCAAGGATTGAACCCAGCTCTCCTGCACTGGCAGGTGGATTTTTACCATCTGAGCCACCAGGGAATCACCTATAAACTTCTGTTTAACCTCCTGAGTCTCAGTTTCACTATCTACAAAATGGAGAAATAAAAGTACCTACCTCATAGAGTGCCTGAAAAAATTAAACGACAATATATTTAAAGCACTTGAAAGCATCTGGTCTGCGGTAAGCCTTGAGCATGATGCCAATAGCAGCAGTAGAACCTACCTCTAAGTGTCACAATGAGGGATCCATAAAATGACACATATAAAGTTTGGGCACAGTGCCTCAAACATCTCAAGTGTCCTGTAAAGATCATTCCCCCTCTTTTCCTTAAGCTGTCTACAGAAGGAACAAATGCTGCTCCAGGGGTGGTGAGTTTCCCATCAGCAGAAGTGTTCAAGCAGAAGCTGGTTAACCACATCTCCAGAATGTTACAGCGAAGCATTTGAAACTAGGTAGAGACTAGAACTGGGCCGTCCCCGAGGTCCCCTTCGAATTAAAGATTCCATGATTAAATTGGAACCTTTAGGAAAGTCTGTCAAAGGGGAATTGTGGGTAACCAAAACTTTCCCGAAATTTCCAGCTCATTTTCCAGGATAAATGCGGCCCCCCATCTCCCTACACAGCACATCAAATATTAACACACATACGCACACGCACACACATAAACACACGCATGTACACAGAGGCATCATTCAGATGTCGTAACATAAATCTTTTCACCACAATGACCGCGGTTGTCAGTGAAAGAAATACTCTTGTTCAGTCCAATGCACTTGGGTAGCCCAAATAAACAATAGTATAATACCCGGCATTTATGCAGCACCCTTTGGGGGCAAGGGCTCACACTTTATACATATTTCTCGTTTATCATGGCCACATTCCTGGGAGACAGGCTGCCCCTTCGAGAGGCAAGGCGGCTGTGCTTTTGATTTCCAGCCCGGTCTGATGTAGACCCGTTGCTTTCTGCGTGTAAGAACATGCCGTACTTAAACGTCCTTCAGCCTTCTTGGGCCTGGCTAAGTGGCCCCTCATGACAGACTTCTGACGCCCCTCTGGGAGGTCACCGTCTCAGCTGTTTCTCGTCACCACTGGGGCTTCAACCCTTGAGGGCGCAGAGCAGCCAAGACTCAGAGAGGCAGCTTGGTGATGCCTTCCAGCTAGAGCGCCCCCTCGAGTGGGCCGCGGTATACGCATCCAGCGTGGAGCAGCCTGCAGCAGCTTTAGAAGGTCAACAGCACCCTAGACTGTGCCGCTTATTAACCAGGTGAACTCAGGGAAATTACTTAACCTCTCTTAGCTACTTGACCTAGAAAACAAGCCCCTTAAAGACATAATTTGCTAGGCTGCTATGACACTAACACAGCATACGGCATGTAAACTCCCTGGCATGTGGTGAGAACTAAATTAAAAGTATTTATTAACATTTTATAGGCATCATTTTGCTTACTTGGGTTACTTACTGCCTTCTGCACATCCAGTGTTAAGAGTCCGCACTCCTGTTAAATCCATGAAGTCCTCATCCCCAGCACCTCAAAATGTGACTATATTTGGAGCTGGGGATCTTTAAAGAAGTGATGCAGTTAAAATGAGGTTATTGACGGAGGCTCTAATACAGTGTTTCTGGTGTCCTTACAAGAAGAGATTAGGACGGATACACACAGAGGAAAGACCATGTGAAGACAAGGAGAAAATGGCCGTCCACACGCCAAGGAGAGAGCCCCTAGGAGAAGCCAGGCCTGTCAGCACCTTCTCAGCCTTGTAGCCTCCAGAATTGTGAGACAGTAAATTTATGTTGTTTACACCACCCAGTCCGTGGCAGCCCTAGCAGATTAATACTTCCAAGTTTGGGTTGACAGCCATACATAAGCCTCAAAGCTCAGGTCATGAGATCCATCCTTTGAAAGATGGGGTCAATAATGTCCCGAGTTTCAGGAGAACACTTAAACAAACAGAAGCTATGATCGCTCCCCAGAAGTTAGTTGGATAAGCCCCTTGGGAGAAAGCAAAATCAAACCATTTCCTCTATCAGTGGGATGGATCAGAAAGATCACCAAATTTAAATCAAAGGTCAGAGTATGAAATCCCATTTTTACCAGGGCTTAGCTCTGAAAACTTTGATAGTCATTTATTTCTATGTGCTTCTCTATAACTTGGTGAATTCAGCTGTCTACCACAGCAGACCATCCTTAACAACCTGAACCAAAGTAATAAACCTTGAACCTTCAGTTCAAGGGACTGGTTTCATTCAGTCAGTTTCATTCAGACTGGTAAATTCATTACTGATTTATACAAATTGTAAATGGTCCTCAGATGTGTAGAACTCTGAGATTTTATTTGGAGTTATTCTCAAGACTTCAATTCAGAGGTAGGTAAAAAGACAAATTTGTCTTTTAATGAATTTCACTACTTCATTACAGAAGAAATGTCAGGAAATATAGTGAAGGGACCATTTGTCTTGGTACTTTCTATGCAGATCTCTTATTTGGGAATAGACAATAAATAATGTTTTAATGAATAGCCAAATTGCATCCTACGTGTTTGCATAGTTGGTGTAAAATAAATATTGGATTGAATGATGTACATAATTCTTTTTTTTATGTACATAATTCTTGAGCTATATTTTTAGAAAAAAAAATTGGAGACAGGACAACGTGTTTGTTGAGAATGAATAGTCAACCTCAATAATCAGCCCCAAAATTATTGCAACCCTCAAGTCGTCCAGCTACGGCAAGTGATCCTAAAACTTCTCAAATTTTGTTCCTGCTCCACTTTGCTTGAATAAGTATCCTTTCAGGACTTTCCTGGAAGTTCATCTTCAAGTGCAAGAGGTGCTGATTCGGTTCCTGGTCCAGGAACTAAGATCCCACATGCCTCATGTCCAAAAAACCAGAACGTAAAGCAGAAGCGATAACGTAACAAATTCTAACTTAAGGAATATATGAAAGTCCTCACACTTTTTTTTTAAGACAAATCTCTAACATTTTATGTGTTGCTATTTTCTCATTACAGTTAATTTCCTATCAAAATAATTTGCAACCTACCTTGTGAGTTTTGAGGGTTAATTAATGTGTTTTAAGTGCTATGGGTTTCTGAGGTGAAAGTCCCACAAAAATTTCATGCTGTTATCAATATTATGTCCTGATTCAATTAAAAGAGTACCTTTAAAGGACATTTTTGTGCCTTTGAGATTTGATCACAAATGCAAAACAAGTCCTATCCCACATTTTTCCCAGTATGTTTAAGAATCCTACAGACCAGCATCGAGCTCTGGGTCTACATCCCAGCTCAGTTACTTGCCAATTTTGGCAACTGAAGTGACTCCGAGGTGTTACTTTAAATTTCTCAGGCTCAGTTTCCATTTTCTTAATTAGTAAGATGTAAACATTAATAAAATTCACCCCAAGGACTACCGTGAAAATAAAACAATAGCTGGCAAGTACTCAATGTGGGGTTTACATGACAGATTGAAATGTGTTACCCTCCTCTTCATTTAAAGCAGATCTTTTAAGCAAAATCCTAAGGATATTACTTATTAATCATTCGCTCCTCTAGATTCAAAAGTAACAACTAAGTGTGTGTATGTGTGTGTGCTCAGCCAAGTCGGACTCTTTGCAACTCTATAGGCTGCACCTCCAGGCTCTCCTGTCCATGGGATTTCCGAGGCAAAAATACTTGAACAGGTTGCCATTTCCTTCTCCAGGGGATCTTCCCCACCCAGGATTTGAATCCTCATCTTGCATTTTCTGCATTGGCAGGAGGATTCTTTACCACTGTGTCACCTGGGAAGCCCTTAATGACTATGTGAAGTGAAAGTGAAAGTCGCTCACTCGTGTCTGACTCTTTGTGACCCCATGGACTATACAGTCCATGGAATTCTCCAGGCCAGAATACTGGAGTGGGTAGCCTTTCCCTTCTCCAGGGGATCTTCCCAACCCAGGGATTGAACCCAGGTCTCCCACTTTGCAGGCGGGTTCTTTACCAGCTGAGCCACAGGGGAAACCCAATGACTCTGTGATTAATCCTCAAATATGTGTTAAGTACTCACTACATACTGTAGGTAGTGGCTGCCCTCAGAAGCTCCTAAATTAGCCAAGAAGGAAGCTTAACTACAGGGCAGTGTCTTCAAAGGTGTGTCCACTGTTTTAGGCAATGGGGTCCAAGCAGCAAATACAAATAGGAACATGCACACAGAACCTAACCTTGCAAAGCTTAGAGTTCAGTGGGGAAAACAGACATACACAGAATAGATACGTGAATATGCTATCCGGGAAACCCAAAGTGAATATACTGCATATTAATAGCGATCAGTGCCAAGGTGGTAAAGAAATAGAAAATAAACAGAGAGTGCCAGGTGCGGGTTACGGATCACAATTTTAGCTGAAGCAGCCAGAGGTGCCTGACCAGCGAGATGGCATTTATGAAATATGTTTGAAGGAAGTGAGATCTTTCATCCTGTGTCACCTCCGCAGTGACAGGTTATGACAAGTGGCAAGTGCCATAAGTCACTGCCCAGAGCATGGAGCCTGACGTAGGGAGGGAGCGGGGTGTTCCCTTCAGTGTCCAGGTTACACCTACTCGTTTGCAGTCAGAAAGCATCGCGGTCCTTTCTGAACATGTCCTTTGTGCTCATTCAGTGACCAGTGTCATTGAGAGCTACTAGTGATAAAGACCTCTGAAGTCTGTGTCCATTTCGTGGCTGCAAGATCTGTACCTGAAATATTTGAAAGCACACGATAGATGGCTCAGACAGTAAAGAATCCTCCTGCAATGCGGGAGATGTGGGTTTCAATCCCTGGGTCGGGAAGATCCCTTGGAGGAGGGCATGTCAACCCACTCCAGTATTCTTGCCTGGAGCATCTCCATGGACAGAGGAGCCTGGCAAGTTACAGTCCATGGGGTTGCAAAGAGACAGACCCGACTGAGTGACTAAGCCCAGCACAGAGTGATCATGTTGGAAACATCAGGTTAATCCCTTACACCATCGTAATCTTAATGTTTTCAAACCCATCTGCATAAAACTTGCTGAGGTTGGGAGCCTAGAGGGTTTCTGACGACCTTTCTAACATAGTCAATCTGTTCTGTTCTGATGAAATGAACCGAGTGCATTGCCAAAGAACCTCAGAAAATAAGCACTAGTTCTCTCCAGTTTTTCTCTGGAAAAATGTGTGTGGCTCAGACATCCCATCCCATGTTAGACTCAACCCCGAAGGGTAAAACACAAGACGCGATACATCTCACTGTCCTCATTCCTTTGGGAAAACCCAGCTCTGCAGTCTGGTCCTCTGTCTCACCTGGGCTTGGATGAGCTGGGAGAAAAAAACCGGTTATAAGAAATTTCCCCTTAGGGTTGGGTGGCCTGTGCAAGCTGGGGTTTCTGTACAGCACGACTGTGGTTTCTGCTAGCTCTGAAGATTGCCAGAATGCTTGCAGGGATTAAAAACAGGAAATCCAGTGATCCACATAAATGATATTTTCCTAATGGTAATATTCCGCACATTTCAAGGACACAAGCCCTGGAATTGTGCAGGGAAATGGACCCCTCCTGGTCTTCCTTTCATGTCAATAACTCCACTATGTGAGTCCTATGTCATTTTTTACACCCACTCAACTTGGGACATGTCAACTTATGCAATCTGGGTGCTGAGAGTGTTGCCTTTACTGCTTGTCCTAAACTTGTGGGGTCATTCCATGTGTGTGTGTCTGTTGTGCGTATTCAGCCACTCAGTCATGTCCGAATCGTTGTGACGATATGGACTGTAGACTACCGGGCTCCTCCATCTATGGGTTTTTCTCAGAGAGTATACTGGAGTGGATTGCCATTTTGTGTTCAAGGAGACCTTCCAGACCAGGGATCGAACCCTCATCTCCTGCATCTCCTGCATTACAGGTGGACTCTTTACCACTAAGCTACTGGGGAAGCCCCATTCCATATATGAGTATGCTAAGTTGTTTCAATCGTGCCCAACTTTATGCTACTCCATGGACTGTAGCCCATCAGGCTCCTCTGTCCATGGGATTCTCCAAGCAAGAATACTGGAGTGGGCTGCCATGCCTTCCTTTAGGGGATCTCTTAAGTCTCGTGCATTGCTGGGTGGGTTCTTTACCACTAGCACCACCTGGGAAGCCCATTCTATGTATGACTGCACACCAAAGATGTTTCAGAGATTTGGAGATAAATTTCAAATGTTAAGATATCATGTGTCTCAGTCTCGGAATTTTGTGTTCAACGTTATTTACCGACAGTTAACTGAGAGTCTACCTATCAGACACTTTGCAGGGTACTCTGAGGATTGAATGAAGTGGAGAATCTGTGCAGGCCTGCCTGCTGACAGATTATTATCTAGTATGCCGTTCAATTAAAAATACCAAGTTCTCACAGAGGAATAAAGGCCAGCAGAAAAATTTTAATGCCAATTTGTACATATAATCAAAAGCCTTGAAAAATATCCTTATTCTTTAAAGTAGCAAATCTGTTAGAAACCTGTCCTAGAAATTATTATATATGTATATATATATATACATCCAATGCACAATTAATCTCATTATAGGAAAATTGAAAATATTCAATTACAGGGAACAATGAATAAACGTTGATACATCAATAAAATGGATGATTACACAACCACTAATATTGTGTTTTTCATGAATATACAACATCCCCAAATTACTTATAAATAACATTATATGAAAAAATCAAGATACAAAATTATAATAAAGAGTAAAATTTCAAATTTTCTTGACCAGTGGTGTGTATAGGCATCCCTGGTGGCTTAGTGGTAAAGAATCTGCCTGCAATGCAGAAGACATGGGTTCCATCCATACATCAGTGAGATCCCTTGGAAAAGGGAATGGCTACCCACTCCAGTATTCTTGCCTGGGAAATCCCATGGACAGAGGAACCTGGTGGGCCACAGGCCATGGGGTCACAAACAGGCAGACACGACTGAGTGACTAACACTTTCACTTTCAATGTGTGTCTATTGCAGTACCGAGAATATGACAGCAGATGTCTCTGGGTGGTACTATTAATGATATTTCCAATATTCTTGAGTGAAAATGTTCTTTTTCACACAGTAATAGCATCTGATTGTATCATATGATGCTGTGTTATTTCACAGTGATATAAATCTGAGGTAGGTATACTACAGCCCATGGTACAAAAACAGTCAGTGGTCTGTTTTGTAAATAAAATGCACGTCTGCACTCATTTCACATGAACCAAGAACTTCCAGATGTACAAGCTGGATTTAGAAAAGGCAGAGGAACCAGAGATTAATTGCCAACATCTGCTGGATCATAGCAAAAGCAAGAGAATTCCAGAAAAGCATCTACTTCTGCTTCATTGACTACATAAAGCCTTTGACTATGTGGATAACAACAAACTGTGGAAAATTCTTGAAGAAAGGGGAATATTGATCACCTTACCTGTCTCCTGAGAAACCTGTATGCAGGTCAAGAAGCAACAGTTTGAACCGAACATGGAACAACACACTGGGTCAAATTTGGGAAAGGAGTACGTCAAAGCTGTATATTGTTACCTTGCTTATTTAACTTATATTCAGAGTGCATCATGAGAAATCCTGGGCTGGATGAAGCTCAAGCTGGAATCAAGACTGCTGGGAGAAATATCAATAACCTCAGATATGCAGATGACACCACTCTAATGGTAAAAAGCAAAGAGGAACTAAAGAGCCTCTTGATGAAGGTGAAAAAGGAGAGTGAAAAAGTTGGCTTAAAACTCAGCATTCAAAAAGCGAAGATCATAGCATCTGGTTCCATCACTTCGTGGCAAATAGACAGGGAAACAATGGAAACAGTGACAGACTTTATTTTCTTGGGCTCCAAAATCACTGCATACAGTAACTGCAGCCATGAAATTAAAAGATGTTTGCTCCTTAGAAGGAAAGCTATGACAAACCTAGACAGAATATTAAAAAAAAACTGGGAATGTTGGTGGTGCTACCATCTTCTAACAGATGGAGATCAACCATGCTGCTAAATATCCTACACTGTGCAGGATGATTCTCCACAACAAAGAATTGTCCAGCCAAGAATGTTAATAGTACTGAGTCTGAGCTCTGACATTGATAAATAGTAAAACCATTCTAATATTCCCATCAGATTTTGAGATTTTATCAATCCAATCCTTTGAGATCCCTTCATGAAATGAACTTTTCATCTTTGTTGATGATAACTGAACTTAGTCCTTTGCTCTCCTGTGCCTTTTAAAAGAATATTTTACTCATGCTTATTACCACTATTTGAACAGTGTTCTTCTTTTTGATGTTAGGAAATGAGATTATTTTAGGAATAGGAAATTTCTGGAAATAAAACATTGCTACAACGTTATACGTATTGTGCTTTTCCATATAGTTTGAAAAGGTAGAGAAAAGAACTATTTAAAAATTTTAAGAACCCTTCAAATATGTCTTGAGCCCCCATCTTGTTCTGAGGAAGCTGAAATATATATTTTGAAAGAACAGACAGACTGAGTAACCACTGATGTATCATTTCAAATTACCTTTGAAAAGGCAATGTTTTGTTCAGTCTCTAAGTTGTGTCTGATTCTTTGCAACCCCATGGACACAGCAAGCTCTCCTGTCATTTACTGTCTCCAAGAGTTAGCTCAAACTCATGCCTATTGAGTCATTAATACTATCTGACCATCTCATCCTCTGCTGCCTCCTTCTCCTTTTGCCTTCAATCTTTCTCAGCATCAGGGTCTTTTCCAATGAGTCAGCTCTTCACATCAAGTGGCCAAAGTATTGGAGCTTTAGCATCAGTCCTTCCAATGAATATTCAGGGTTGATTTCCTTTAGGGTTTTGACTAGTTTTATCTCCTTGAGGTCCAAGGGACTCAAGGATCATCTTCAGAACCACAATTTGGAAGCACTATTCAGTCTGTAAAACTCGATGATCTTAATTTAAGGTGGAAAGAGGTGAATGTGATTCTAGGACTATGTGTGTTAAATCTGGAAGAAAATGATTGTCAGCTCTGTTGGAGTCCAGTTATTTCTATTTATGATTCTTAAGGACTCTTCCATATTTCATATAATATGTGTTTAACCATTTCAGTCTCAGTATCAATGAGTTGTCCAGTCTTCTAAGAGACTGAATGAATACATATTTCTGAAACAACTAAAACTTAAGTAAGCAACGCTTTATTCACCAACACCCACTACCCTGTGGTTTAATTAATCTTGAGACACAAAAATGTCTCAAGGGAAGACCTACCAAACTCTAAGCCTTCAAGCCCCACCAATCTCTGTGCCCAAGTTAAGCCAAAGTACAAAATGAACAATTTCTTCCTCTGTACAATGAAGGTTATAAAAACTATGCTCATAAATTTGTATGGGAGTAATGAGTTATACAGATATAGATTTGATATAGATATAGTTCAGTTCAGTATATAGAAACCTATAAATGATATATTAGCATTAGCTATCTTTTATTACTTTTGAACTTAATGTTTGAAATGATTCTGTGAGGGTACCTATTATTAGGCCTATATTTAAAATATAAACATTGAAACACTAAGAGATTAAACAGATTATTCAGAGTTTACACAACTGATAAGTGATGATGCCAACACAACACTATTTTACTTCAAAAGACTGTAAAAGCAGAGGTACTAATGGTGTCAGAATAGTTCCAGCGGATCAGTTAGATGACAGTCCTTGACAAACTGCCAAAAGAACCTTCAGGTACTTTCTTGACTCTCTGTTTGGCGGTTCAATCCTGTCTACAC
Source organism: Cervus elaphus (assembly GCF_910594005.1). Lineage (NCBI taxonomy): Eukaryota > Metazoa > Chordata > Mammalia > Artiodactyla > Cervidae > Cervus > Cervus elaphus. The sequence goes on along the minus strand of NC_057820.1, from coordinate 9,123,066 downwards.
ATACCTACCTCAGTGCCCCTGTCAAAGACAAAATGGCGGCCTGGGCCCACAGCGATCCCGATCTGGCATGGCAGTTCTTATGTTCTTAAAATGTGCCTTGAGTGGAAAATATTTCGCTCTACGTGCCTTGCCCTCGTTTCAAAGGCTTCTAAGGCCCTCATTTTCAGGTTAAAAAAACAGTCCTAAAAATCAACTTCTGCCAAATCACAAGTAATTGAGCAAATTATGCTTCCTAATCACCCATCTTTCTTTGCATCTCAGCCGTCAAACCCTTCTCCTGACATGTTCTTGGGGCCCCCAGCTTTCCAGCCTCTTCTCTGGTGTCATTCTAATTGGCACTAATAGCTTCACTAAAATTCAGGCATCAAAAAGGTCCCACCAATCAGTTTATCCTTTGACCCTGCGCACTGACTTCTCTGTCAGGTTCAGGCATTACTAATCCACCTACTGGTTAGTCTGGACAGCTTATTTTGTTTGCCCCTTTTCTTCTTCCACTAAGAACTAAAATGACGACCAGCTGCATTCATTAAAGTGTCCCTTCCCCTCGCTGACCCACAAACCTGGCATGTGGGGGAATGTCTGTGACTCCTCACGGACCTTTGTGGGTTGTCTTCCGTAGAGTGACCTTCACAGTTTTGGGCATTCTCCTTAGTGCCCTTCCCCCACACCAGCCCTTTCTTCCTCACACCTGGACGGTGAAAAGCCAGACTCCTTTGCTGAGCCCTCAATTTCATCACATTTTTTCTGTTCCACGGTGAAAGATCAGACAGGGGACAAGAGCAAGGTCACAGTCGGTGCCGTCAAAAGTGGAAAATAAGAGCCTTCAGAGAAGATGAGGCTTAACAGGGTTTTCTGTACTCTGCTTGCTTGAAGCAATTCCCCTAAAGCCATACCATAAACAAAATATCCTCTTTCCTGGAAGAAGAGATGAATCAGATACTTGAAAGATGTTATGACTATCCCACCGTCTCCCTTAGAGTAGTCAGCCCGCTCACATGTTGAGAAATGTCCTCATCTTATCCCTTCAAACTCAGAGCAGAGTCAGTTCCTTGCCAGAGGCACTGAAGTCTTCTCATTCATGTGTAGTATCACCATAAGCCCTAATATCCTCATAATGAAAAACATTATATGGCGTACAATGTGCAGATTATTTTGTTCTAGGAATTCAGTCGTGTCCAACTCTTTGCAACCCCAGGGACGATACAGTCCATGGAATTCTCCGGGCCAGAATACTGGAGTGGGTAGCCTTTCACTTCTCCAGGGGATCTTCCCAACCCAGGGATCAAACCCAGGTCTCCCATATCGCAAATGGATTCTTTACCAGCTAAGCCACAAGGGAAGCCCAAGAATACTGGAGTGGGTAGCTTATCCCTTCTCCAGTAGATCTTCCCGACCCAGGAATCAAACTAGGGTCTCCTGCATTACAGGTGAATTCTTTACCAACTGAGCTATCAGGAAACCCCTATCAACCCTTTAATAACCCTTTGGGATAAATGGTGTTATGACTTCTGACATAATAAAAAGAGCCACTCTTGTAAAGACCATTGGAAACTCATGGACTAGAAAGACCATGAACTCCAGGTCTGAGCTAGAGCTCATATGGCAGCATTACTAATTTAACCAACATAATCATGGAAGCAATATTTCTACTGACCTTTCAAAAAGGAAAAGCATTTTGTCAGAAGGAATGGTAAAAGGTGTGGGAAAAGATATTCAGAGAAAAGGAAGTTCCCAGACAACAATAGGGCAATGCCTACAGACTCCCTACATAGCCTTCTCCACCCTTAGAAAGAAAGAATTTCAGGAGGGTAAACGGTACAGGATTTTAGACTCAGAGGACTGGATTCTTAACCTAATTTCTCCACTATGTTGTACCAATCGCCAAACTGTCCTGGGTGGATTCTCTTCTCTGTCAAATGAGTATCGATATGGATGAAGTTTTATTTTATTTATTTCTCTCAACAGCCCTAAAGGCAAATACAAAAATGATCCTTGTATTACCCACACTGTAATTGAATTATAAACATGCTGGGAAATGTAGCGAGTATGTGGTGGGATAGCCTGTGAACCTTTGCAGATAAACCCCAGCACTACAATTCTTCCTGGCCCTTCTCCCTACCCAGCAATCTCTGAAGATGCATCAAATAGGGAGGATAAGATAAGTAGAGCTGCACCTGGAAATCAGCATTTGTTCTGCAACATTTGCTTCTCCTTCTTCACCATAATTTCTTCAGTCCCTTTCAGCCGTGCTACTGCCTGCAAGAGTCTTCCCTACATAATCTTTTATAACAGGTTTTACTCTGGGGTCTTCCCTGGTGATCCAATGGTTAAGACACTGTGCTTCCACTGTAAGGGGCCCAGGTTTGATCTTTGGTTAGGCTTCCCTGATAGCTCAGTTGGTAAAGAATCCACCGGCAATGCAGGAGACCCTGGTTCAATTCCTGGGTGGGAAAGATCCCCTGGAGAAGGGAAAGGCTACCCACTCCAGTATTCTAGCCTGGAGAATTCGAAGGACTGTATAGTCTATGGGGTCACAAAGAGTCGGACATGACTGAGCAAGTTTCACTTTCACTTTCAGGGAACTTTAGGATGATCCTATTAACCATGTGGTCAAAAAAAGAAAGAAAGAAAGAAAAAGGGGAAAAATAAAAAAGATCTATTCCAAACTGAGGTTCAGATAATTCCTGGTAGGCTGATATTTTGTTGTGGGCTCATCTGTTGCCTTTCACTCTGAAATAGTTCTGTTCAATAGGTAGAAAAGAGATGTAGAGACATTTAGCTAGAGAGCTTGGTTAAAATTCAATCACACAGGAAGTAATGAATTAATCTGATTAGATCCCTCAAATTTCCAGGCATGACCCCTAAAGGCAAGGAACTTACAGGCCAATAAGAGACATGAGGCATACACAGGAGACGTACAGATACACACACACACACACAGATGAAAGAATTCACCTTAGAGAACAAAAATGATAGAGACAAGATTGAGGCAAGGAGACCTACAAAGAGATTTTTGCTATAAATTTGTAGAGAGATGAAGTAATAAGAGTGATGAGGGAGTCGGGGAGAGTGATTTGAGAAATAATGAGAACTTAGAAGTCTGGGGAAAAGGAGCAGTAAAAGGGAGAGTGAGGGAGGAATAATGGATGCTGCAAGTTCTGGTTTGGAAGATTGAGTGAAATCACAGAAATAAGGAGAGTCCCTTGGACTGCAAGGAGATCCAACCAGTCCATTCTAAAGGAAATCAGTCCTGAATGTTCATTGGAAGGACTGATGTTGAAGCTGAAATTCCAATACTTTGGCCACTTGATGCAAAAAACTGACTCACAGGAAAAGCCCCTGATGCTGGGAAAGGTTGAACGCGGGAGGAGAAGGGGATGACAGAGGGTGAGATGGTTGGATGGAATCACCGACTCAGTGGACATGAGTTTGAGCAAGCTCCGGGAGTTGGTGTTGGACAGGGAGGCCTGGTGTGCTACAGTCCAAGGGGTCTCAAAGAGTCGGACACGACTGAGTGACTGAACTGACTGAACTGAAGGCATAGTTGGAACCACATATTTGGCAGAGGTGGGGGAAACAGTGGTGCAAACAAAGATGATGAGTTCTACTTTGACATCTTAAGTGTGACACAAGTCTGGGCCCTCATGGTGGGGAAGTCAGACGCCTTAGCCTGGAGATCAAAAAAGGAGTTGGGCTGGTGATGGGAATATGGAACACATCAACCAACACAGAGGAGTCTGTTGGCTTGAGTCCCACAAACCCAGTTAGTTGGCACTTTCTAGGAATTAGCTATCTGTTTTTGTGTACAGACTGGCTCCAAGGAATGGCTAACATGAGGGATTGTCAAACAAAGTGCTTTGCAAAATGAAAATGTTTTAGGAAAACCAGCAGATCATCCCACTGATGACAGGGACAGTTACATAAGCCTCCATGCTGGGGAGCCACTGTGCCAAGTCTGTTATTTTTTTCTACTTAAGTGTGAATCCTCTCAGACCTTCCCAGCCAAAGAACATCATCCTGCTTCACATTTACCAAAGGCTTTTAGCAAATTTGAAAGAAACTGCCAAATTGGGCTATGACAGCCTCAATGAATATGATAAATAGAGCCTTGCTTTCCCTTTCTCCCAACTGTTCTTCTCCACAAAAGGCTTAGTTTTATATAATAACAGAGATGGGACATTAAAAATTAGGGTGCTAATGTCTGTGCTTACCACGTTCTAGGGACTTAGCTAAGCACTTGACATGAATTACCTGATTTAATCCTCACAAAAACCAAATGAGGTTGACGTATCCATTAGCTATTGCCACCATAATGCGATGTAATTAGTCATCTCCAAACTCAGTGGCTTAAAACTGCAGTCATATATCATCCCAGATCAGTGGGTTGGCTGAGATGCCTCTGTTGTTCCAGCCTGAGCTTCTCTGGGTATCTGCCCTTCTTACTGAGGATCTGGGGTCAGCTGGGTCATTTCTGCTTCATATGTTTTCACACTTCAGGACAACAGAAAGGGGTACCTAGGAGGAAGGCTATGCTTGAAACTGGCACCCCCTCCCTTCTACCCACACGCTATTGGCCAAAGCAAGTAACATGCCCAAGATTCTGCCCACAGTGGCACAAAAGGGAAAGTGAAAGAATTGAGTCCTGTTATTTAATCTACAACTGGCTACTTTTTATTATTTTCATTTTACAGAAATATACTTCTGTATAGAGAGATGTTAAGCTTAGTGCTTCATCCTTTCATATTTACTTATTTGCTTGTTTTTTCCTTTTATTTAAAACTATAGTATTCCAGGTAAAGGTTGCCAAACCTGCCAAACCAGAAATTCATGACATTGTTCCTGTCTTAAAGGGTCCCACGGTGTACACTGTCACAGAGACAAACTTGTAGATGCATCATCACAGCAAAGAACAATGACTTTTATAATAGAAAACATTGCAAGATGCTAGCAGAGGAGAATGACAGCTCATTCTGCTTAGAAGAGCTGGGAAGGCTCCTGAGTGTTCACCCAAGGAGATGATGGAAATGATATCAGAACAGGATCTTTGAGGAAGAAGAACAAGTAGTTTTACAAAAGAAGGGAAAAAAAAAAAAAAGAAGGGAGATGAGTAAGTTGTAAACAGACTACATGTTCTGTAACAAGGTGCTTGAACAAATATAAGTCCATGAAAGTATTATAAGCAGAAGAATGATATGCTTGCTGGAATACAGAGTTTGAGTTTCAGGAAGAAAAGTGTAAGAAGGGAGACATCCAGAAAAATTATGATGAAGTGAGGTCAGAATGAGGACACCAATTGAGCACACGGGCATGCACAAGTGTGGGCATGCACACACACCTACACAGACCCGTGAATATATGCTAAGAGAGACACACATATGCACATATGGACACAGAGACATGCATATGTGCACATACACACATGCATACCCACAGACACATGTACATGGACACACAGACACACAGGCCCATACGCTCAGCATAGATATATTTAGGAGGAAAAGGGGGGAAAAAGCTACATGCAAGCAATTTCAGCCACTTTCTCTAATCGCTCACCTGATGGCCCTGCGTGATAAGATTTCAGCCAGGATGTCAAACTCAGTGAAATCCATGCTGTAACTTTAGCCACTTCCCCCCTTTCTCAGGCATGTTTCTCCCTCTTTCAGAATCCTCCCTTACCCTCACCTCTGAATTCCCATTGGCACCTCAGTGGGTTATTGCCTCAAAGTAGCTGTGTCATAGGTCCGAAGACCTAGGATACTGTTAGGGAAATTTAAAAAAAAAAAAAAAAAGTCTTATTCAGGCTTCCGAGACAAAGCAGAGCAGAGCAAAGCCCCTAATCTTCAACTAGGTCAGACCCATTCCTCAGACACATTTACCGTGAGCCTGAGTGAGCTGATAAGCAGGCAGGCAAGTTTAATAGAAAGTAGAAGGTTGCAGAGAGCATGACTTCGAATTCCCACTCCATCATATCAATTCTGAGCAGCAATGGGCATATCCCATGGCTTTTCTGATCTTCAATTTTCTGATATCCAAAGTAGAGAAGATTAGAGCTATCCTTAAAGTTATTGCAATGACTAAATAAAGTGATATATGGATAATGTCATCTGATTTCAGCAAGCACAACTTGATTTGAGATTTGCCTATACTGTGATTTACTCATGGAGTTCTCTTTGAAAGAACTTGGATAGGAGCAGAACAGGAAAGATGGAACTACACAAAAATGTGGGACACGTGATGTCTAGCTCCAGCCTGAGCCCCACGGGAACTTTGGCATATAAATTGCACCAGAGAGTTTGTCCTGCCTTAAGATGAGAGAGTGAGGCTTTTGAACTTCTGAACCCCAGGCAGTCAGAATCCCTTGGATGGTGAATAAGATGGCTTCAATCACTGAAAGGTGATCACCCAGAGAAGGTTACAAATATGAACCATTAGCTGGAGGACCTGTAGCAATTGGAAGATAAGCATACTTACCAAACTGGCTAAAGGAACCCTGGGGTATCTGGCCGTTGCCCCTCACCCCTACCCCCGCCCACATGCTCCAATTCATTTAAATCCCACTTATCTATATACAGCAGATACATCATGTTCTATGTATCTGCAGAATTTGGTTGGCCACAATATCTGGTGACCTGTTTCCTGTGGTGAAATGGAAAGAAAGACAGTATAATATCACAGACATGATACAGTGTCTCTAGTTTCTGAAACCTGAGCTCAAGACTTGGTTTTTCTCTCTTACCTCCCCTGTAACCTCTGTGATCTACTTCTTTTGTTGTTGTTCAGCTGCTAAGTAATGTCCAACTCTTTGCCACCCCGTGAACTGCAGCATGCCAGGCTTTTCTTTCCTTCACCATCTCCCAGAATTTGCTCAAATTCATGTCCATTGAGTCGGTGATGTCATCCAACCATCTCATTCTCTGTAGGTAGCCCCCTTCTCCTTTTGTCCTCAATCTTTCTCAGCATCGGGGTCTTTTCCAATGAGTCAACTCTTCACATCAGGTGGCCAAAGTATTGGAACTTCAGCTTTAGCATCAGCCTTTCCAATGCATATTTAGAGTTGATTTCCTTTTGGATTGGCTGGTTTGATCTTCTTGCACTCCAAGGGACTCTCAAGAGTTTTCTCCAGCACCACAATTAGAAAGTATCAGTTCTTCGGTGTTCAGCCTTCTTGATGGTCCAACTCTCACACCCATATGTGACTACTGGAAAAACCATAGCTTTGACTATATGGACCCTTGTCATCAAAGTAATGTCTCTGGTTTTTAATACGCTGTCTAGGTCATTGAGTGCTGGCAATTTAATCTCTGGTTCCTCTGCCTTTTTAAATCCAGCTTGTACATCTGGAAGTTCTCAGTTCAAATGCTGCTAAAGCCTAGTTTCAAGGATTTCGAGCACCACCTTGCTAGCATGTGAAATGAGCACAGCTGTACAGTAGTTTGAACATTCTTTGGCATTGCCCTTCTGTGGGATTGGAATGAAAACTGATCTTTTCCAGTCCTGTGACTACTGCTGAGTTTTCCAAATTTGCTGGCATATTGAGTGCAGCACATTAACAGAATCATATTTTAGGATTTTAAATAGCTCAGCTGGAATTCAATCATCTCCACTAGCTTTGTTCATAGTAACGCTTCCTAATACCCATTTGACTTTGCACTTAATGATTGTTTGGCTCTAGGCGAGTGACCATCTAGGTGAGTCAAACCATCACGGTTATTCCTCCTTCAGTGGACCATGTTTTGTCAGAACTCTCCTCCATGAGGCCTCCATCTTGAGTGGCCGTGCATGACATGGCTTATAGCTTCATTGAGTTACATAAGCCCCTTCACTATTTCAAGGTTGTGATCCATGAAGGGGTGATCTACTTAAACAGATTTTTATTTTCTTATCTAAAGAATAAGGGCATTAACTGTAGTGAATTGGATAATGGACCCCAGAAATAAATATCCATCTGGAATTTGAAAATGTAACCTTATTTAGAATTAACACCCTTCAGATGTAATTAGGAATCTCTGGACGAGATCATTCTGGATTATTGTGGCCCTAAATTCAGTGTTGACTATCCTTTAAGAGCTGGAAAAAAGAGAAGAGACAGAGACACAGAGGCTGTGTGAAGGCAGAGACAGGAATTGGAGTGCAAACACAAGCAAGAATGCCAAGGATTGCTGACCGCGGTCCAAGCCAGGAGAGAGGTATGGGCTGGATTCTCACTTTGAGATTGCAGCAGGAACCAACACTGATGATACCTTGATTTTGGACTTCTAGCCTCCACAACGGTGAAAGAACACATTTTTGCTGTTTTAAACCACCCAGTTTGTGGTAATTGCATTATAAAACTGAACAATAACCATGTTAGAGTGTTGTGAGGATTAAGTGAGTTAACACAAGTAAATTATATGAGGCAGAGGCTGGAACAGAGTGCAAACTTTTAAGGTGTTTGCTTTCACTGTAACCATTAGATTGTATAAATACAAATGCACCCAGAGGTGGTATTACTGACCAAGTAAATCTACTGTACAACCAGAATAAAAGAATCACTTTGGGAGTCCACACATCATCCCAGTAAGAAAAATGACACATGTAGACTAGAATTTTTGCAGGAGTACTTTCAGTTTTATCGTCTCACAGTAGAACAAATGCTTTGTTCTTAGCAGCTGCTCAGTACGTTTAGAGTCATTCAAATGGAATTCTAAGAAGTGTCCTCTGCTTAAATTCGACTCTCTGAATATAGACGCAAGGTTCTTGAAAGTCTGGAATGTCTCAATGGATTTTACTTGAAATAGAGTAGGTTTAAGTACTGCACCTTATCCTTTCCAAGAATGAAAGTCTGCATTTAAAATGCATAGGCAATGAAAGCAAAAATACATGTTAATAAGCCAGCACTTCCCTGATTCCATATTTTATACTTTTCATGATGGATTCTTCTAGATAAGAAGACACAGAAAAAGTAGGTGTTTTTTTTTAAGTTCAAGGGAAGAAAAGGTTTCTCTAGGACACCATTCCTGCTTTTTTTTTTTTTTAATGGACTAAACAGTGGTGGCCTTACCCAATTTCCAAAGTGCTGGAGATTATTTAGGTAAACTCAGTTATTGGCAGTAATGAAGGTCTCAATTCAAAACCCTCTTTTGGGTAAAGTGATTCAGAGTGAGAAGTGTTATGTTTGATTTCTTCTCACTGTGAAATCCAGATTTTGCACAGCTATAATATTCCCTTTTCAGGAAGGCTGGCAGGGCCAACATTTAAGTTCAGTTCAGCCATGCCTAATGCTATATCCTGTCATTTTAATGACCTCTAACATTTCTTCCTTTACCCACCTTTCTTCCCTTACACTTTGCCTTTTAAGATGCATTGAGGATCATTCTTACCCTATGATTTAGAGTCTCTTAATTCTGTTTTTAGATGCGTTCAGAGGCAGTAGGGCATTTTTACTTTATTTTAATTTGTGTTTACCAAACCTGTATCATGCACTCCATCAGGCAGTGGGCTCCTCTGGGCTCTTTCCAGAAAATTAAAAACATAAATTAAGTATAAATGGCCAAAGCCACAGAACAAGCAAGCCTTCTTAGTGTCCACAGAGAGGGGTTCTATTACCACTACTCGTTTTAGAGAAGAGGGAAGTTACCTGTAATTCTTGTTCTCTTGAAGGTGTGCATTTTATAATAGGTCCCCATTCACCACCCTGCCCTCCCCAAGGAGTTCTTAGCTGCTTGATTTTTTTGGCTGCAAAGAACTGGCAGTGAGGGGTTAGTACATTCTTACAACCCCTGGGGTAGATACATTGCAGTTCTAATGAGAGCTTATACTCTTTTTAACTGTTTTTAGATTTGGATTTTGCCTTGAGCTGTATGTTAAAAGAAGTCTTTTCTAATAAGAATAATTTTGCACTTAGGGAAAAAATGCTTCCCGAAAGATGTGAGGCCTTTATTAACAGAAATCCTTCCCTTTAATTTCTTTAAAAAAATAATTACAATAAGACATGTAGAGGAACTGTGAACATTTTTTTAAGACCCTAGGCTTCCTCAAGTTCCTTCTCTATTACTTTGAACTTGAACCATACAGTCTAATATACATAGGGAAATGTCTCAGCTTTTCTCCCTTCCCAAGACTAAACACTTATTGAAGCAAGAGTGCTAATTCATCTCAACCCACATGGCATCTTCTGTTGATGGATAGCGGCTGATGGTTGAGGAGGAGTCGAGTCCAGGTGCAGACTCAGCAGGAAGGCGTGCGGTGATTGATTAATGATGTCTGCCTGGGTGGAGGAGGAGGAAGCGGCAGTACATGTGCCGTGTGCTTGCCATTTCTGGTAAGGACTGTGTCTTATTCATCTTTGTATCCCTGTGCCTAGCATGGTGCCTGGCACAGAGGAGTGCTCCGTAAATATGTGGTGTACTGAACTGAGCTAAACTTTCCACCCAACTCCCTCTTTCTCTGAGTCAGAAGGAATGGTGGTGGTAAGGACATTATCTGTTGCTGAAAAGCAGTGATGGTGAGACATACCTCTAAGGGTAGAGTTCTTCTGGAACCAATGGGTCCAGCTACCTTAGAATCTGTTCAGATACTCTCCCATGGACCCAATGTCCATCTACGATATGAGTCTTTCATGACCATCAGATCTTTATGGTTGCCTTATTGCCTTCCCAGGGAATTAAATTATGGTCTCCCCGTGCCTTGCTGCCAGGCGCTGTCCTGCTGGGACACATCTCTCAGGATCCCAAGATGGCTCGGCCATGTGACATTAACCATTGCCAACCAGGACTCTTTCGCATTTATGGTTCTGTCCGTTAGATTAGACCTTTGCACTCACTATCCCACATCAGAACTTGGAACAGCCTTTGGACCCTGTGCTTAAAACTACCTGCATGGTTGCACCGCAGAAGCACCCAATTTTTGAGCCCAGTCAATGGCACTTTGTTCCCCCTTTGAACCCATCCCCCATCATCCTCAAGCTTCCCTGACTTATTATTTCTTAGACCTGATAGTGACACATGCTCCATCATATTTGGCATAGCAATAAAGTGAATTGTGTACTTGAAGTTCAGAAATCCTGACTTAAGTTTATTTTTACCATTTTATTGAAAAAATAATTGATATACATCATTGTATATGTCTACGGTATGCACCATGATGTTTGATTATATATGTATATATGTATATATATATATAGTGAAAAGATTACCATAATAATTTGTTAACATTGATGAGGTCATATAGATACAATAAAAAGAAAAGAAAAGAAAAAAAAATTATCCCTGTGATGAGAAATGTTAAGATCTATTCTCACAACTTGTGTATCATAAAACAGTATTAACTATAGTCATCATGTTGTACATTCCATCCCTAATGCTGATGTTGTTCAGTCACCCAGCACTGTCTGACTCTGCAACCCCATGGACAGTAGCATGCCAGGCTTTCCTGTCCCTCATCATCTCCTGGAGTTTGTTCAAGTTCAGGTCCATTGCATTGGTGATGCCATCCAGCCATCTCATCCTCTGATGCCCTCTTCTGTCCTAGATATTTCCCAGCATCTGTGACTTTTTCAATGAGTCATCTGTTCGCATCAGATGATCAAAATATTGGAGCGTCAGCTTCAGCATCAGTCCTTGAAGTGAATATTCAGGGTTGATCCATTCCTAATACCTTATCTTATAACTAGAAGTTTGTATATTACCACCTTCTTCCAAATCCCCCCTCCCCTACTTCCCACTGACTTAAGTCTTATCTCTTTTATTTGGTATCTGTGACCTCAAAACCAGTTACTCACCTGCTCTGTGACTTGATTTTCTTTTCTAATTAAATATAAATATGGATAACAAAAACACCTACTTCAAAGGGCTGCTGGGAGGATTAGTAATAATGTATGCATTTTATCTAATATCTAATAAAAATCCAACACATAATAGCATTTATTATTACCTCATCTTAGCATCTACACTGCATTAGAATTAAGGGAGGAGATGTACCCTCAAAAGGTATATAATAAGGTCAGATCCATAAGTTATCACAACAAAAAAGACAGAAACCTTATGAAACAGGTTTTTTACTCTCCTTTCGCTCCAAAATCACTGCAGATGGTGACTGTAGCCATGAAATTAAAAGATGCTTGCTCCTAGGAAGAACTATGACCAAGCTAGACAGTATAATAAAAAGCAGATGGACCTTTGCTGACAAAGGTCCATCTAGCCAAAGCTATGGTTCTTCCAGTGGTCATGCATGGATGTGAGAGTTGGACTATAAAGAAAGCTGAGAGCCAAAGAGTTGATGCTTTTGCACTGTGGTGCTGGAGAAAAGTCTTTAGAGTCCCTTAGACAGCAAGGAGATCCAACCAGTCCATCCTAAAGGAAATCAGTCCTGAATATTCACTGGAAGGACTGATGCTGAAGCTGAAACTCCAGTGCTTTGGCCACTTGATGCGAAGAACTGACTCATTGGAAAAGACCCTGATGCTGGGAAAGATTGAAGGAAGGAGGAGAAGGGGACGACAGAGGATGAGATGGTTGGATGGCATCACCAACTCAATGGACATGAGTTTGAGCAAGCTCCAGGAGTTGGTGATGGACAGGGAAGCCTGGCTTCCTGCAGTCTATGGGGTCCAAAGAGTCATACACAACTGAGCAACTGAACCGAACTGAACTTATGAAGCAACAATGATTCAGCAAAGCATTTTCTTATTCTCCAGCAGAATATCAGTTCTGGATAATTTACTAATAGAGGAAATTAAAGTAATTAAAAGAATATCTGAAGAATATTACACAGTCTTAATTTATAGCACTTTTTCTTCTTCCCATTATCTTACTTGATCCTCTCCAAAACACTGGTATTTTATAGATGAGGCTTTTGAAACTGACAGGTACTAATTAGCTTGCTCATGGTCAGATTCCCCTTAAAATTATGGTCCTCAATCTTGTTCCCAGGTCTTCTCTCCAGTCCTTGCTCCATCTCACCAGGTTTTTCCCTTACAGATATGTCTGAAGGGAAGATCTGAAACAAGGTCCCCACCAGGTTGGTCGGGGAAAGCTTGGAAAGACAGAGTTTGCTGCTCTCACGAAGGACTTTCTCTCCTGCAGCCCAAGACAGGAGAATGCTGGGAATGGGGCTCCACAGAACTTCCTGCCACCAGCTCATCCCTTTCCACACAAAGCCCCGGGCCCCAGGCTGTCCTGAGATGGCCCTGACAATTGAGGGAGCGTGGTGTCGTCACTGCATCAAGCCACAGCCAGGCCCAGAGTGTCTGCCTCTGCAAAAACACACTGAACAAGCGTCGGGAGGAGAGCCCATCTCCCCACCCCGGTGTGAAATGTTTGCTGGAAGAAAAACCATAAATGTGTCTGCCATGAGGAGGAAGCTTCAGCTGTACCTATTAGAGCAACACTGCCTTTTTCAAAGGCACCAAGAGCCCAACACTTGGGTTTTTCAGCACCTCCTCAGAAATGCATTTGAAGAGAGATGACTTCTGGGGAGCAGAGTCTGAAAGCAGTCTCCTGTCTTCCCAGGAAGGAGAGATGAGTTACCAGCTCTTTTCCACAAGCTGATGACCTGTCCTCCCTCTAGGAGCTGCTACACAGAGAGTATGATCTTTGCTTTGCCCCTTGCAATTGAAGGACAAGATGTGTTGGTTGTCATGTAACAAAAACCCACTCAAAATAACTATATTTCATCAGGGTTGGGAGATGGTTGGGATTATTGGAAAAAAATGCAGCCATGTCTTATGGAAAATAAGGGCAGAGAACTGGCCATAATAAGTTGCTGAGATCAATAAAAGGGAAATTTTTAAGATCAAGACCCCTAATCTCTCCATCTCCCTCATTCTGACACCATAGTTTGTTGTTGTTGGTGGCTTACTTTTAAAAATCTCTTCATCTCGATCTACTCATTTTCATATAGCTGTGTCGTGCTCAGTCAGTCATGTCCGACTCTTTGTGACCCCATAGACTATAGCCTGCCAGGCTCCTCCATCCATGGAATTTCCCAGGCAAGATTTCTGGAGTGGGTTGCTATTTCCTATTTCAGGGAATCTTGCTGACCCAGGGATCAAATTCACGTCTCTTGTGTTCCATTGGTAGGAGGATTCTTTATCCCTGTGCCACCTGGGAAGCCTTTGCATATGTCTTCATTCGTTCAGTCGTGTCTGACTTTTGCAGCTCCGTGGATTGCAGCACACCAGGCTCCTCTGTCCTCCACTATCTCCCAAAGTCTGCTTAAATTCATATCCATTGAGTCAGTGATGCTATCTAACCAGGTCATATTCTGCCACCCTCTTCTTTTGCCTTTAATCTTTCCCAGCATCAGAGTCTTTTCCAATGAGTCATTTCTTGCATATGACCCTTGAATAAGCCTTATATATAACTATGAAGCAGGCACCCCTGACTACACAACCCACCAGGTAATATATTCTATAGAGTTTGACTAGAGCCATTGTGGTCCATGCAACATTTCTGGATGAAAGAAACTGAGTCAGGTGTCCCCATCTATAGACATAGGAAGTTAAAAAAAAATGAATGTGGCTACAGGAATCACCTGTGTGAATGAGACGTGGACTGTTGTCAGAGCAGGGTCAGGGGCTGGTAAACATCCTAAAGATATTCGTGTAAAGCATCATAAAACTTCAGAGCAGAAAGGGGCTTTAGGAATTTATCAGATCTCAAAAACCCACAGAAAACTTGAAAAATGAGCTGCTCTTTCTCATAGTGTGAGAAATATAAATCTCGAAGAGGTTAAATTGCTCAAGGTTACACTTTGTGGAGCAAAACATCATGAAAATCAACCCCCACCTCCTTTGCAGAGAAGAAGGCAACCCCCATTCTCTTTGCAGAGAATCAGTGACCTAGATGGATTTACCAGGGCCCAAACTCTAGCCATCAACCTTCAGGCCTAGAATTCTGACTTGCCAACACACAGAGAATCCGTCTGTCTCTCTGGGTATGCACACACTGCTGAGCTCAGGGACATGAGATGCCTCTCTGCTCACCTCTAGGAAGATGTTCCACCGTAATTCATTTCAGAATCCCTAAGTAACCTGGATGCATATTGCCTCCTGGCAAGAAGATGTTCGTAGGAAAACATTGTCAAGTACATGGAATCAGAATGGGGGTATTTCTCATATAATTCAAATATAAGCTTAGCTTATATGGCAGAGGTACTCTGATGTGACTATCTATGTAATTAGGATGGATCTGCTCCTAGGTCCTGGTAAGTTGTCTTGGGACCTGAGTATCCTCTATTGAGTGTACCTCTTGTAAAGTCATCCTTAAGGCTTATCTCTGTGACTCTCCTTTTCCTTAGCTTCTGCACACATGCCCCTTTCTGATTGGCATGTCTTTTTTATTTTTGATAGATTAACCTGCTTAATCACTGCATGCACCCAGCTGGAATCTATCTTCACAAAACAATCTTGCGTATCTCTCCTTTGGCCCATTTGTCATTGCATTTTACAACTTAGCTCTCTATCAGAGGGAAGGCCAATCTCGGGGTCTGCTTCATTCTTGCTGCTTGTACCTAGCACCGAGGCCCAGATCTACATATTTAAAATGCAACTGAAAATTAAAACCATTACAGAAGCTTTCCAAATGGGCAAATATTTGCCTCAATTATTCTATTTACAATTCCAAAAATATTTCTTCTGTTGAAGTCTGTGTACAAGAAGTGGCTCCAAAACCATTTTTAAGGGAGTTTTGACATCAATGAAACGTTATGCTGGCAGGGCAAGTGAAGTGCTTGATTAATAAAGAGTCTCACTGTTTTCAAACACATATTCCAAGCAGCCTCATTTGAAGAAAACCACAAACGGAGAATGCTTTGCTGCTCACAGTCACAAGGGGGTTGTGTATTTCATTCCCGCTTACACAGTCCGCTTACTTTGGAGCTTGGTTAGGAAAGAAACATGGCCAGCAGAAATAAGGCTACATTCAGTGACCCTACCCTTCCACCCATTGGCCTGATGGGAGAGCGTTTTTACCCCTCTTTGCTACTGTTTTCTTAGTTTTTAACCTTTTAATACTTAATAATTTTCTAAAAGACCATCTTGAGAGAAGAGAGGGGGCTACCTTAAGACCTCATTGTGCTAGCTGTTGGGAATTCTGATTCTTAATTTCAGAATTTCCAGGCAGCAGTGTTGGCATGCTACACAGAAATGTAATTGAGCATGTTCATGTTAATTACTTTGAAGTGCTTTCCTCTTTTCCAGTGCTTTGCAAAAATACAGCAACTTAAATTGGGTCATTATTTCATATGTCTAAGATTCTACTCAGCTACTTAAGGCAGCCATGGAAATAGAGTCTGAAGAATTAATTAAAAATGGGTTTCTTTACTTCCTCATATAGGGGAGGAAAGCTAAGTAAAAAATAAATAGCTTAAATGAAAGAATATATCAGCAATATAATTACCAAAAGAGGGACACCAAATATCATCTTTAAATCCTCATTTCATTCTACTAATATATTGTGTGTTTGTGTGTGTGTGTGCACTCAGTCGTTCAGTCGTGTCTGACTCTTTGTGACCCCAGGGACTATAGCACACCAGTCTCCTCTGCCCATGGGAGTTTTCAGGGAAGACTACTGGAGTGGGTTGCCATTTCCTTCTCCAGGGTTCCCAACCCAGGGATCAAACCCACGTCTCCTTCTGGTAGGCAGATTCTTTACCACTGGGCCACCAGCTAATATATTTTTGGTGCCACCAATTGGTGCTATTTATTCACTTGTGTATTTCATTTAATTCTATCAAAAATCCTACCAAAGAGAATCATCATGCCTATAAGGCACAGAGAGGTTAAGTCACTTATCTGAAGTCACATATCTAGTTAATGGTGACCAGATCTATGGACACAGATGGAAATTCTTCCACCGGTGCCCCTACAGTTCAGCATGCCTCCCAGGAGGAAGATATAATTTAGTGACAAATAGTCCACTTATCTGGCTACTAATACTTATTTTTGCCTACACTTTAATTCCTACTAAAACATTTGCAAGAATAATCAGTACCCTTAAAGAGAATGTAAGTGTATGTGTACATGCATTTGTATTTAGCTTTTGCTTTTGTGTTCTCCTCAATTAGAGGTTGATGCAAGGTAAAACAGAGAAAAGTAAAACAAATTTTATTAATTAATCTGTTCAACTATCTGTATAGTTTACCTACTGTCTCCCAGACAACATGATGTGGTGTTAGAAATCCAGAAATGGATAAGACAACCTAGTTAAAGATTCACAAGCAAGACAGAAAAATGAACTAAGATCATTCAGTTCACTTTTCCATGATATTACCCCTGTTCATGGACTTCAAGGAGACAAAAACAATCAATCCTAAGGGAAAAACACCCTGAAGGACTGATGCTGAAGCCCCAATACTTTGGTTACTTAATACAAAGAATCAACTCATTGGAAAAGACCCTGATGACTGGAAAGATTGAAGGCAAAAGGAGAATGGAGGGATAGAGAATGAGATGGTTAGATAGCATTACCAACTCAATGCACTTTAATTTGAGCAAACTCTCAGGAGAGAGTTAAAGACAGGGAAACCTAGCATGTTGCAGTCCATGGGGTCACAAAGAGTCATACACGACTGAGCAACTGAACAGAACAGAACCCGTGTTCAAGATTTTATCACCTTGGTAATGACAATAAAATCTACTGTTGCCCTACCTTCATTCTCTCCCATTCTAATCAATTAAGCTGTTCAGATTGTTTTTATTCATGTGATACCACATTTATCTATTGCTCTATAACAAACCTACTTCTAAACTTAATGACTTGAAACCACAGCCATTTTATTTGTATATCATATCATTCTGAGCCAGGAATTCAAGCAGAACTCAGCAAGAAGATTCATTTCTACTCTGTGTTGACTGGGGCTTTAGCTAGGATGTTTCAAATGTCTTGGGACTGCCTGGGAAATCTGGGTTCTCCCTTTTCGAGATGTTACCTCAAGTGACTTTACTGTGACTGAAAGATTCAAGACAGCTGCCCTTATATCTATAGCTAAGGAGCTGGATGTTGGGAGAAATGCCTTGCTTTCCATTTTCCTAGTCTTTCTTTCTCCAGCAGAATAGTCTGGATTACTTTTCATAGCATGTGGTTCTCCCTTCATGCAAAGCTGAAAAATACAAGTACTTCTAAGACCTATGCTTAGAAGTCCCAGAACTTCATTTCCACCACACTATATTGATTAGTGCAAATTCCAAGGGCAGGTGAATTCAAGAGGTGGGGATGTGGACTCTACCTTTTCATGGGGGGAATAGCATGCATACTTAGGAAGGGGACAAATTACTGATGACCATCTTTTTAGCTAACCTATTGCACAGCATCTCTGCCTATTCATTGGTTCTTTATTGCTTGAATAATAAAACCAAACACCTTTGCCAGTCATCCAGGAAATCTGGAGATAGGGCTTAACTTTCTTGTCACACATTACTCATTAATTACTTTATCACAGTCAAATTCTCAACTAATCACTTTATAAGAATTTCCCTACTGCTTTATCTATTCCCTTCATTCTCTCATCCCATTTGTATATGAATCTCTTTACCTCTTACCTGTCTATCATCTATCTACCTATCTCTCTGCTCTTCTGTCTGGGTAGGCTCCTCTCTCCTACTGTTCGTTCTTGAAGTTAATCATTCCCCGCTTCATTGATGGATCTCTGAACTGGACCTGGCCAGCCAGAGTATACCTGTCTCTCTGGCCACAGCACTGATTCAAGAATGGTAACATGACTCAGACAGATCCAATTTTGTGCAACAATTTGGAAATGGCCTGATTGTAACCTCTAAGATTACACAGAGAAAGAACCAAGGAAGTCTGGAGCTTACAGAGTCATCTTTAATGCCACAAGGAGACAGACTACCTGAGAAGAGAATAAAGCAGAGACAAGAGGGAAAAAAGAGGAGAGCATTTTCCTCAGATCATCTTAACCCTTGAATAACTTCCAGCCACATGAGCCAATCCACCTTTGTTGACTAATTTAGTAAGCTTGTGTTGTTTTTAATCAAAAGAGTCATGACTGGCATCATTTCTGTGTGCCCATCTCTCTATCTCACAGAACCACAGGACCTTGAAATATTCCTATAGAAACCCCTCAGCATCCAGGATCTTGGTTCTTGATCACCTTCCGATTCAATTCATCACACACAGACAGCTCTGTTTCCTCAGCTTCTGATCTCTTATCTCGTTTAATACTGATATTCACCTCCCTATTTCCTGACTCTACTCTTTATGTTTCTCCTTTCCTATCACGTTGTCTCTTTGCCAGCTTTTCTGATTTCAAACAATCTATCAGGTCTAGCACACCTGTTCTATACACTAGGACCTTCTAGCTTTAACCCAATCACCCTCCTCTACCTGCCTTTTCATCCTTGATTTTCTCGCTCTCAACCAAATTCTAGAGTTTTCTCATTTCTGTCCTTTCTCAGGCCTCATTTTACTGTGTCATTTCAATCTAGGAGTCATATTGAAATCCTACCAATGCTTTAGATACCTATCTTTTTAAAATACGTTTTTCCTAAAGTGAGCCAGTTCATGCCTTGTCACTTGTGAAGAACCTTACCTGCCTCACCTATGTTTCCAATTAACTCAACTAGAATCCTGGGCTCCTGTCCCTGTTTTAACTCGTATTGTTAATCAGTTATCATATTCTCTGGGGTTTACTTATATTGTATTCTTAGTCTTCACTTCCTTGTCTCTCT
This sequence comes from Cervus elaphus, assembly GCF_910594005.1. Lineage (NCBI taxonomy): Eukaryota > Metazoa > Chordata > Mammalia > Artiodactyla > Cervidae > Cervus > Cervus elaphus. The sequence continues at coordinate 9,103,400 of NC_057820.1, read as the reverse complement.
CCTTTTTGCTACTGCCTTATTTCAAGTCATCATTATTTCCTTCAGAGACCATTACCAAGACTTCCTAAACTGTGTCCTTATCTGTAGTCTCTTTCCATATAACCCATTCAACAGCTGTCAGATTATTATTGCGCTACAGATATCTCCTTGATGGTGTGACTATTCTGTCCTTTATTCTTTTTTTCTTTTGAATTATTTATTTATTTCACTTTACAACATTGTATTGGTTTTGTCATACACTGACTTGAACCTTAAGTGGCTCCACTTCTCAAGCACGATGAAGTGCAAAACCCAAAAGTCAACCTGACAATTGCCAGACCTACACATTTCATCTCAACTCTCCCTTCTTTGTTTTCTGAGATTTTACTTCACTTCAGTTCAGTCACTCAGTCGTGTCCGACTCTTTGCAACCCCATGGACTGCAGAACGCCAGACCTCCCTGTCCATCACCAGCTCCCGGAGTTTACCCAAACTCATGTCCACTGAGTCAGTGATGCCGTCCAACCATCTCATCCTCTGTCGTCCCCTTCTCCTCCTGACTTCAATCTTTCCCAGCATCAGGGTCTTTTCAAATGAGTCAGTTCTTCACACCAGGTGACCAAAGTATTGAAGTTTCAGCTTCAACATCAGTCCTTCCAGTGAACACTCAGGACTGATTTCCTTCCTGATTTCCTGATGTTTTACTTAAGTCAAATGAAATCGTGTGCTGTTCTGCTCAAGATAACATGCATTGTCACCCTTCAACTTACCCAAAATGCCTTTCTCTCTTCTCATCTCTTACAATCATCAGGCAGCCAAATCTAACTTTTATTTGGGAGCCAACCATAATCACCACTTCCTTCTGAAAGCTGAGCTTCCCTTGTGGCTCAGCTGGTAAAGAATCTGCCTGCAATGAGGGAGACCTGGGTTCTCTCCCTGGGTTGGGAAGATGCCTGGAGGAGAGAAAGGCTACCCACTCCAGTATTCTTGCCTGGACAGGTCCATGGACTGTATAGTCCATGGGGTCACAAAGAGTTGGACATGACTGAGAGACTTTCACTTCTGAAAGCTACCCAGAGAATCTGCCACTTCTGTAAACCCCGCATTTCATCTCTATCTGTCTCGGTACACTTGACACGTTCTATCTGTGTTTTTGTTGCATATGAGCATGTTTTACCTTTCCATCTAGACGTAAGCAAGATGTGTGTCCTGTTTTTCAGGACAACTAGGATTGGAAAAGTGGATGGTTAAGCAAAAATGGAAGGCTAGAGCCAGACCAAGATATTTCCAAATTCGGCCCATTATACATGGGAAGATAGATAGGGTGTGGTCACTGAGAATATTTCTGAGAAGCCTCTGTATGTATGAAGACGTCTTTGAGCTTCCAACTCCTTCTGTGAATTGTGTGGTCACAGCCCAATGACCGATGTGGTCAGCTGAAAGCACGCCCACGGCCACACATGTATAACGAACTGCCAAGGATGAATGATAGCCGTGCCCCTGTTGAAAGAAGCTAAACGCAAAATGCGCATCATTCTTAAGACTTACACATCTAAGCCTTCTTCATTTACTCAGTGGATGACGTATCTCAAACCTTGAAAAGGCCTTAATACCAATGATCATAGAGAGTAGATTAGGTAGAGGAGCACTCAGGCTTTAGAATCAGGCAAATACCAACGTCACTCCTGGTTCAGTACGTTTGAGTTATATGACTTACCAGTCTTTTTCCTTAACCGTGAAATGGGTATTAAAATACTAACCAGGATATGCCATTTTGAGGATCAAGTGAGATCATGCTTGTCTGATGTCTACCACAGAGCTTAGCAATTTTATTGTTCTTGTCAATGGTTGTCTTACTACTATGCATGCATTTATCTCAACTTAATAAAAAAAATTACTGCCAACACTGAAAAAGTTGTATCCCCTAGAGGTGGGTACTGATGTAAAGTAAGCTAAATAATTGTCCCAAGGTATTGAGTTCTAAACCCTGGAACTTCTAAATGTTACCTTAACTGGAAAAAGCATCTTGGCAGATATGATTAACAAAGATCTTTGAGAGAGTATTCAAAATTATTTGGGTGGACTCTGAATGTGATCACAAATGTCTTTACAAGAGAGAGACAGAGCGATGTGACATAGAGAAGAGGAAAAGGCCATGTGGTCATAAAAGCAGAACTTGAAGAGATGCAGCCACAGGGCAAGAAATGATGGGTCCACCAGGAAATGAAACAGACAAGAAACAAATCACCCAAGGAGGGAATGCTCTTCCAGTGGCACCTTGATGTGGGTTCAGAGCTGTGGATTTCATACTTGGGACATCCAGAACTGCAAGGGAATACATTTCTGTTATTGTAAGCCATCAAGTCTGTGGCAATTTGTTATAGCAGCCACACACACAAAGACTAAGACAGATTTTGACAAAAAAGTGGAGCATTACTGTAACAAATATCTATTAACGTGGAAATAGGTGCATTGACGATGGACAGGGAGGCCTGGCATGTTGCAGTCTATGGGATCGCAGAGAGTTGGACATGACTGAGAGACTGAACTGAACTGAACTGAACTGGGCTTTCCCTGGTGGCTCACTGGTGAAGAACTGGCCTGCAATGCAGAAGACACAAGAGATGTGGGTTCCATCCTTGGGTCAGGAAGAACCCCTGGAGGAGGGCATGGCAAACCACTACAGTACTCTTGCTGGGAAATCACATAGACAGAGGAGGCTGGTGGGCTACAGTCCGTGGAGTTGCATGGAGTCAGGCACAATTGAAATGCCTGAGCACGCGTGCATGCAGGATGATGCTGGAAGAAGTTTGAGATGTCTGACACAAGTGACCTAGGTTTCCTAAAACATATTATTGGTTGAAATATGAAAATTAAAATCATTATAAAAACACAATGAGGATTGTGTTATTGGCAACTGAACAAAGGCCCTCCTTGTTACGTGGGGCAAAAAAAAAAAAAACAAACTCAATGATATTATGTTCTACTGCTGTGTGGAAAGCAGGACTTGTAATTGATGGAATGAAGAGTCTGGGTGCTCAGCTAAGGAGATTTTCAGCAATATATTGAAGGTCTTGTCTAGTTTCTTCCTGGTGCTTACAGTGGAATACAAGAGAAAAAAGACTAGTTGGAGGAGAAACTTATAAGCCAAAAAAAAAAAAGAGCGAGACCAGGATTTGAAAATTTGTGATATTCTCAGCCTATTCACATTACAAAAGATGTCAGAAAAATATGTTCTGAAGAGAAAGATAGCTTACAGTAGGATGATACCCTGAAGAGAGAAACTATAATGATGCAAAGGAACACCATAAAAGAAGGACTGAGAGTGAAGAATTAAATCAAATGATTTAACCTTGGATGGAATTTTTTAAGTTAAAAGATGTATGTGAACTAGTAAATTTGTCAGTGGTAAGGACAGCAAAGTGAATCATTTCACATCTGATGATCTGTTTTCTTTGTGAAATGAGGGGGAAGGGGTGTGAGAAACATGTTCGGCTAAAAGCAAAAAGATAGGTGGCCATGTAGAAAACTCCAGAAACGAGATCAAAGTTATTAGCTATATTGAAATAATGGTGATAGTGAAGATGACAAATATAAAAAGACCAATACATTCCAATAAGTGCAACTAATAATTTGTTGTGCATTTATCTATGCACCAGACACAAAATTGAGAATTTTAGGAGTTACTATTACACAACTACCGCATTAGCCCTAGGAAGGGGATTCAATTATTAACTTTAATGTGTATTATATTTTATATCATAAATACAGATTACAAATGTCATATGTACTATCATATATTATATGCAATATATTAAAGGCAAACATATAGTTTTACTCTGTTATATATACTTAATGTAACATTATTTTTATTTTGTTATTATTATTTTATGGGTGAGCAAACAGCCTCTGAGAATTTAGGTACATCCTTGTAGACGGCAGTCCATGGAATGAAATCATGAACTGTCTATTCCAAAGTCTGGTTTCTTAAACATTTCATAATATTGCATCATCAACTTAAAACACTTTCTCAAAAAGCCCTCTAAGAAGTCTGTGTAACTTTCTGCTATTGCTCCTTATCTTCTCAAATCAACACCAAAAAGTACTCATTATGCCACCAATGTGATCCTCCATTGCCAACTCCAGTAGTCACGTCCAAGTCCTCATCCTTCTTGACATTCAGCGTTCTCTTTTCCATGCGCCGCGGAACTCCACTGCCTTCAGTGACACCATACTTCCTTTTGGTAGAGCCAGGCATGCCACTTCTTGACAAGTCTTCAGGTTGCACCGAAAGGAGTATTGGCTTGGAAGCCTCCAGAGCTGATCCTCATCCTCACCCCATCACTGAGTCACTGAGTGGCCTTGAGTACTTTCGTCCTCTCCTCCATGTCATCATTTTCTCCCTTCCAAATCAGGAAGATGACCCACAGAGTCTAAATCAGCTCCCACCATCTATAATTCCAAGTTCATAGAAAGGACATTGAGAAGGAAAAATCTTGGCTGTCTGCCTTAGGGAATAAAATTATTAAGATATCAATTTGCAAAAGGAGCAAGTGAATTTCAATAGCATCATGCCTGTCTCTGCCTAAAACTGGCTGCCTCTCCAGCTCTGGGTTCCCTTTTGGACACTATAAATGATCCAAGGACATAGGCTAATTGACACTGTTGAGAGAGAGGAGACATGAATAGTCCCAGACTTGGAGAGCAAGACCTTTGTGGGGAGGTTAATAGAACTGGAACAGCTCCGGCTTGAAGAAGGGCCTCTGAAGGGAGCCATCATTCTGCCGACACATCCATAAAAAGATATTGTGAGAAGGGCAGGGATCAATCTGCTTATTAGTCAACAAGGCCAGAAGGAGAATTAACAAGCTGTAAGCTGCAATGAGGAATATTGAAGATAAATATCAGGGAAAATGTTAGACCCCTGGGAGCTGTTAAGCAATGGAACAGACTGCTAAGAGAAGCCATGAAGTCACTCTAATTGGGATGTTCAAGACAGAGTACAGATAGACATCTGTCATAGGGGAAGGAATTCCAGGGGGGGAAGTGAGGGACTGGACTCAAAAACAAATCTCAATTACATCAGAGTAACCAGACCTAAACTTTTATAGCACCATCTAAGATTTGCTGTGAAGGTGGAGAAGGCCAAGAGTAGTGGTGGTAAGGTGGAGATAAACACAGAGCCAGGATGGTGTAATTGTTGTTGCTTTCTTCAGGAGTCATGCATGAATGTTGGAGTTGGACCATAAGGTAGGCTGAACACTGAAGAATTGATGCTTTCAAATTGTGCTGAAGAAGACTCCTGAGAGTCCCCTGGACTGCAAGGAAATCAAACCAGTTAATCCTAAAGAAAATCAACCCTGAATATTCTTCTAAAGGATTTATGCTGAAGCTGAAGCTCCAATACTTTGGCCACCTGATGGGAATAGCTGACTCTTTGGAAAAAACCTTGATTTTGGGGAAGACTGAGGGCAGGAGGAGAAGAGGGCGACAGAGGATGAGATGGTTGGATGGCATCACCGATCAATGGACATGAGTTTGAGTGAAATAGTGAGTTTGAGGAGATAGTGAAAGACAGAGGAACCTGGTGTGCTGAAGTCCTTGGGGGTCACAAAATTTGGACACAACTTAGTGACTGAGCAATAAGTTGTATCCATCCTTTTTGTGAACCCATGGATTGTAGCCCACCAGGCTCCTCTGTCCATGGGATTTTCCAGGCAAGAATACTGGAGTGGTTGCCATTTCCTTCAGAGGATCTTCCTGACCCAGGGATCAAACCAGCATCTGCTATATTGGTGGGTGGGTTCTTTACCACTAGGGCCACCTGGAAAGCCCTTAATGAGGCCACATGTGGGAAACACAGAATACTTGTCAGAACTGCTCATGAGTTAGGGAGTATCAGGAACCAGAATCTAGAAGAAGAGCTTGGTAATATCCCAAGGGTAAGGACTGCTGCCTGGAGCAGATGTTGCTGGTCCTTTATAGCATACCCCTCAGCCTACTGCTGAGTTCACCCACAGTGATAAAGAGTTCCGCATGAGCCTACATTCATAGTACGCCAAAGTCCCACTTCTAATACCAGTCTTGCCACTTTCTGCCTTAGAAAAAGGGCCTTTGATGAAGCTCTGGTATCAGTGAACTTGTAAAAAAGTGCTGCCCAGAGAAGCAGATTTGTTGATGCCCTGAGGCAATCCTCAAACAACACAGGATGAAGGCCAAAGGATAAATTGCCCCAGCTGTATGTCCTTTGGGTAGAAATTCTGAGATGTACTGATTGTTCAGAGGTTCCTGGAGAATTAAGCACCCCCTGCCTACAACAGAAACACCCCTTTTATTAGACATTCTTCCTTCTCTCAGTCTCCCCATAGCCTCTTTCCAACTCCCTGAGATTACTTCCCAAATAAACTATCTGTACTCAGATCCTTGGAACAAATTCTGCTTTCAGGGGACCCAAATGAAGACAGTGTCTGCAAGGGACAAAAATTCAAAAGATCAGAAACTAGAGGGAAATTTCAACAGAGAAGTTTTCTCTAGTAGGACATTCCACAATAAATACTCTAGAAATATGTGTCCTCAATCTTTTTAGTTTCAAATATATGTTATCATCTGTTTGTTTGTTTCTTTTTTTTTCTCTCAAATTAAGCATTGTTCCGTCTGATAAGCCTCTATCCTCTAACAGAGGTAAATGCAAAGATTGAACACTTCTAAGTTCCTTCCATCCTTTTCTCATTCCACATCTCTCAAGGCTCACATTCAATCCTGGCCCTTTAATCAACATTTTTCTAGTCCAGCCTACTGAACCATCTGCCTTCAAAGATATACAGATTATTTTGAACTCAGAGTTAGTTCTCATTCCTTTCTGCTGTATATGTATATTTGTATTATTTTCCTAAGAAATAGGAACGGAGGGCAGAGACACCCCTAGCAGACCATAGCTTTCATTTTAATGGCTAGACTTATGTGTTATGGTTGCTCCTTGCTGTGAAGGAGGTAGGAAGTTTAATATTCTCTTCTAGAATGGAGACAATAGTGGATGTCATATTCTCATTCTCCTTTCACCTCCCTAGCGCTGGTACTTATAGACACCATTTTTACATCCCCCTACCTTGTATGGAAATGCACTTGACTGGCCCCCTTGCTTTTCCATGATCTCATGCTTGTCCCAGTCCCAGGCTCCCCTGAGATCCTGCCGAAGTGGGCGAGTTTGCCAGACCCACACACCCTCCCGTGGCTCCACTGTAGTCAGTGGGTTTGCCCAGCCCATACATTCTCAGATGGGGCTCCCCTTGTGGCTAGTGAACTTGACCTCCTCACGTATTTCCCCCTGGTTCTGCCTGCCCTGGGCTCCTGCACAACCCTACTAAAGCCGGCAGTTACATGCAGTCCACACCAGGGCATATCCCCCCCGCGATCCTGGCTCTGGGGGCCGTAAGAGCCTGCATTTCTGGGTCACAAAGGACTGAAACAATCAGAGAGACGGTTTTTAGGCTACCACCCCCAGGACACAGCACAGACAGCAGACTGACACACACCCCATTCTTCTCATGTAAAAGAGCCTATTTACTTGTCCTGGAGCTTCAGCCTGAGGGACAGGTTTTAGGTTTACCACACATCTAGAGGCCACAAAGACGCTCTCTGGGAATGTAGGCCAACCTTGCACTCTACTTTGGCCTCACTAAGCCCTCCAGTATTTCCCAAGAAAGAAGCTTATACACTTGTCTGGAGCCCAGATTTTTGCAACTGTTGCCAAGAGGACACCTCCAAACTGCCTGGTCTGGAGACCAGACAGGGCCCCCCTGGTGGCTCAGATGGCAAAGAATCTGCCTGCAATGCAGGAGAACTAGGTTTGATCCCTGGGTTGGGAAGATCTCCTGGAGAAGGGAATGGCTACCCACTCCAATATTCATGCCTAGAGAATTTAATGGACAGAGGAATCTGGTGGGCTACAAGGCCATGGGGCTGCAGAAAGTCAAACATGACTGAGCCATTAACACCTAACACACTATGAGACCAGAAGGGGTTACAACAATAATCTCACAGAATGCATGCATTTGCATATTTTAAAAGCTGCTGCCTGAAGATCTGGCTTCCAATCAGCCTGAAACTTGGCACTTGCTGAGATCTCTCCCTTTGGAACATCATCAGGGCTTGGCACAAAAACTGGGACCCATCAAGAATAAAACAAGCTGCTTATATGATCACAAAGATGGGAGAGACAACCAAGAGCTTGGGCAAGATTGAATAATAAGTTTCATCACCATTCTTTCAAGACTGGAAAAGGTAGCTATTTCACTTAATATTCAGAAATGAACAAACAAAAAAAAAGCAAGCTAATTGAGGAAATGGAAGAATATATTCCAAATGAAAGAACAAGATAAAACCCCAGGGGTTAGCCTTAATGAAATGGAGATAAGAGTTCAAAACAATGATTGTAAAGATGCTCACTCAACTTGGAAGAAAAATGGATGGACAGAGTGAGAATTTCAACACATAAGCAAATTAAAAATTAAAAAATCAAAGAAAAGTCACAGAGCTGAAGAATATAATAACTGAATTGAAAACTATCTATCAGGATTCAGCATCAGACTAGATGAAGCAGAAAAACAGATCAGAACACAGGGCAATGAAATGCACCCAAATAGACCAGCAAATAAATAATACATAAAATTAAAAGCTATTTTTAAAATTAATTTTAAAAATAGAGATAACTTAAGGGACATATGGGACAATATTAGCATGTTAACATTTGCATTATAAGGGGCCTCAGAAGAAGAAGAGAGAGAAAGGGCAGAAAACTTATTTGAAGGTATGCTGGCTTAAAACTACCCTAAGTAAGTAACAGAAGAGACAGACATCCAGGTTCAGAAATCAAAGAGAGTTCCAACTAAGATAAACCCAAAGAGATCCACACCAAGATACACTGTAATTAAAATGTCAGAAGTTAAAGATAAAGAGAGAATCTTAACAGCAGCAAGAAAATATCAACTAGTTCCATATAGAGGAACCTCCATAAGATTGCAGCAATTAGGCCAAAAAAAAAAGAGAAAGACATCCAAATTGGAAATAAAGAAAATCATCACCATTTTCAGATGACATAGTACTATATAAAGAAAACCCTAAATATTCTGACATAAATTCAATAAAGCTGTAGGATACAAAATTAGTATACAGAAATCCATTGCATTTCTACACACAGACAACAAAATCTCAGAAACAAAATTTAAGAAAACAATATCATTTAAAATTGCATCAAAGAGAATATAACACGTAGGAATTGATTTAACCAAGGAGATGAAAGACCTGTACACTTAAAACTATAAGATATTTATGGAAGAAATTGAAGAAGGCACAAAATAATAGAAAGACCTTCCAAATACATGGGTTGGAAGAATCAAAATCATTAAAATTTCCATATACCCAAAGCAATGTACAAATTTAATACAATCTTCATCAAAATTCTAATTGCATTTTTCACAAAAGTAGAACAAATAATTCTAAACTAAATGAAACCACAAAAAGACCCAATTATCCAAGCCAATGTTGAGAAACATGAACAAAGCTACAAGGAGGTATCTCTCTGATTTTAAACTATTTTGCAAAGCTCTAGTAATAAAAACAGTATGATAGTGGTATAGAAATGGGCACAAAGATCAATGAAACAGATTAGAGATTCCAGAAATAAACCCACACAATTCATTTACTATTAAGAAAATGAAAGTATACAATAAGGAAATGATAGTTTCTTTGATTAATGATATTGGAAATCTTGACAGATGCATGTGAATGAATAAAATTATACCATTATCATATACCATATACAAAAATCAATTCAAAATGTATTAAATACTTGATTATAAGTTCTGAAATCATAAAACTAGAAGGAAGGATTGAAGATAAGCTTCTTGACTTCAGTCTAAACATGGAATTTTTGGATCTAACATCAAAGCAATGGCAACAAAAGAAAAACTAAACAACTGGGATTAAATCTAACCAAAAAACTTCCTGACAGAGGAAAAGATCTTCAACAAAATAAAAAGGAACCTAGTAAATGGGACAAAATATTGTAAATCATAAATCTGATAATGGATTAATATCTATATATATATAAAAAGAACCCAACTCAATATAAAAAAAATCTGTATTCAAAAATGGGCAAAGGATTTAGATACTTTCTCAAAGAAGACATACAGATGTGCAACAGGCACATGATAAGATATTCAACACCACTAACTAGCAAGTAAATGCATATCAAAACCACAATAAGATATTACCTCATACCTATGAGAATGACTATTATCAAAAAGACAAAATCTAACAAGTGCTGGAAAAGATGTGGAGAAAAGAGAACCACACTGTTAGTGGGAATGTAAATTTGTGCAGCCACTGCAGAAAACAAAACACAGTTTCCTCAAGAAGTGAAAACTAGGACTTCTATATGATCTAGCTATTCCACTTTTGGGTATTTATTTGGAGAAAATTAAAGCACTGATTTGAAAATATATGTGCAACCCTGTATTTACTGCAGCATTATTTACACTAGCCAAAATGTCTAAACAACTTAAATACCCACTGATAGATGAATGGATAAAGAAGACGTGAAAGTGAAAAGTGAAAGTCACTCAGTCATGTCCGACTCTTTGTGACCTTGTGGACTATACATTCCATGGAATTCTCCTGGCCAGAATACTGGAGTAGGTGGCTTTTCCCTTCTCAGGGGATCTGTAGTATATATAAATAGTCAATGGAATACTACTCAGCCATAAAAAGAATAATATTTGCCATTTGTGACACATGGATGGGCCTCAGTGGCCTTATAATAAGTGAAACAAGTCAGATAGAGGAAGACAAATAGCATTTGATTTCACTCATATGTCAAATATTAAAAACAGTAAATAAAGCAGAAAAACCCATAGAACAGATTGGTGGTTATCAGAGGGGACAGGGGTTGGTGTGCAAACAGATTAAGGGGGTCACTTGTATAGTGATGAATGGTAGTTAGACTTGTTGTGATGATCACTTCATAGTGTGCATAAAGATCAGACTGTTATGTTGGAAAGCAAAATTAGTATAGTGTTATGTTTTACATGAAAATTAATAAAATGTTATATGCCAATTATACCTCAAATTTTAAAAAGATCTTTCTGTTGGTTACGTAGTGGAAGGACTGGTGGAGATGGATACTAGTTACGAGGATCCTGCAGCTGGTTGGAACAGAGAAAGAAGTGGCTTGCGTTGAAGCTGGAGATCCAGGCATGCTAAGTGAAAGTGAAAGTTGTTCAGTTGTGTTCAACTCTTTGTAACCCCATGGACTACACAATCCATGGAATTCTCTAGGCCACAATACTGGTGTGGTTAGCCTTTCCCTTCTCCAGGAGATCTTCCCAACCCAGGGATCAAACCCAGGTCTCCCTCATTGCAGGCGGATTCTTTACCAGCTGAGCCACAAGGGAAGCCCAAGAATACTGGAGTGGGTAGCCTATCTCTTCTCCAGCAGATCTTGCCAACCCAGGAATTGAACTGAGGTCTCCTCCATTACAGGCAGATTCTTCACCAGCTAAGCTACCAGGGATGCTACTGCTACTACTGCTAAGTCACTTCAGTCGTGTCTGACTCTGTGTGACCCCATAGACAGCAGCCCACCAGGCTCCCCTGTCCCTGGGATTCTCCAGGCAAGAATACTGGAGTGGGTTGCCATTTCCTTCTCCAATGCATGAAAGTGAAAAATGAAAGTGAAGTCACTCAGTCATGTCCGACTCTTAGCAACCCCATGGACTGCAGCCTACCAGGCTCCTCCATCCATGGGATTTTCCAGGCAAGAGTACTGGAGTGGGGTGCCATTGCCTTCTCCGACCAGGGATGCTAAGGAGTGATCAAATCCGAGCCATGTTTTAGAGCTACTATATACTACCATGCCTTCCCTCATAGCTCAGTTGGTAAAGAATCCACCAGTAATGCAGGAGACCTGGGTTCAATTCCTGGTTTGGGAAGATCCCCTGGAGAAGGAAATGGCAACCCATTCCTGTATTCTTGCCTGGGAAGCCTTATGGACAGAGGAGCCTGGAAGGCTACAGTCCATGGGGTCACAAGAGTTGGACACGACTTAGCATCTAAACCATGACCATATGGTACTGTGGCTCTACTGGATAAGATCTATTGCTGGAAAAGATTGAAGGCAGGAGGAGAAGGGGACAACAGAGGATGAGGTGGTTGGATGGCATCACTGAGTCAATGGACGCAAGTTTGAGCAAACTCTAGGGGATGGTGAAAGACAGGGAAGCCTGGTGTGATGCAGTCCATGGGGTTACAAAGAGTCAGACACAACAGAGCAACTAAACACAACAACAAAATGCTACTGAATTGAATATAAAATAGAAGGAAAATAGAAAAAAAGTGGTAGCTAATCTTTTCAGCTGAATTAATTGGAAACATGTTTGTTTTTTAAGATGGAAAAGACTATAGTATGGATTAGTTGGGAAGAGGAATCTCTTTGGTCTTTGAGTTATCCACTAGTTAATGGAGTATAGATATCAAGTAGGCAGTCTGGTATTCAAAGGGAAGTCTCAAGCACATGGAGCAACATGGGTTTCCTTTATAAGATCTTCCACGATGCCTTCACCTCCAAAGTCTGATTTTTAAGTGCTCCTCTCTTTGAGTTTTTGGGCTTTTTTAGAATTTTCAGCATAGCTCTTATCCAGCTCTGCCATGATTCTCTTTATCTGCCTTCTTCACCTGTCTATAAACGTGTTGAGTTCAGTGACTATAATTGGGCTTTTTTAGAATTTTCAGCATAGATCTTATCCAGCTCTGCCATGATTCTCTTTATCTGCCTTCTTCACCTGTCTATAAACATGCTGAGTTCAGTGACTATAATTTTTTTCATCTTTGCAGCCCCATCACAAGATCCAGCATAGGACAAGGGTTTGCATGTATTTTTTGATGGTAAAAAATATTTTTAAAAAAAAAATAAATAAGGATCCCTGTCAAGTAGAAAAACATAAATTACTATAACATAATCATGTCTTCATCATGTGTATATATATATATTTTTCTCATCATGTATATTTTATAGAAGTTAAATGTGAAGTGTCAGGGACTCACAGACCATCTTGCAATTTTAAATATATTATTCTTGCCAGTATATCTTGAAGAATCAGGTACCTAATAATACAAAATTGACTAAATTGACTTGTTCCCATGGTATTTAAAAACAAATATCTCATTTATTTATTAGATTTTTGAGATGTGTAAGATATAGCAATGGGATGCTCATCCCTGATTATCAAAGCCACCTGGTTACAGATGTTATTACATAACTTTTATTAATATTTAATTAGATTGGACTATTGAAGAAAAACGAGCTTCCCTGCTGGCTCAAACAGTCAAGAGTCTGTCTGCAATTTGGGAGACCCCCGTTCGATCCCTGGATTGGGAAGATCCTCTGGAGAAGAAAATGGCAACCCACTTCAGTATACTTGCCTGGAGAATCCCATGAACAGAGGAACCTGGTGGTCTATGGTCCACGGGATCGCAGAGTCAGACAACTGAGCGACTAACCACAAATACACACATTGAAGAAAAATATGTGTGCACTGAGGAAAATTACCAATGATAGTCCATATATATTTCCATTTCAATTACCACTTTTATTCTTTTAATGTTTTAGAACAAAAAGACCAACATCTTGCACTAAGACTTTGTGCATCATTTAAAAATGAAGTTGGACTTCGGGTCATACAATTTGATATACATTTCCCCATAGTTTTTCTGAAATAGAAAATAAAAATCTCTTATTGAAAATCTTATGAGATATATTATTTAATTCAGGGAATTGTATCCAGCATGGAGTCATATGTTCAGATAATAATATTTTAAACTTGCAAGTTAGGTGTTTAGCTTACTTTCCTGTTTAATTAATATGTTCTCTTAAAAACTTACTAATTATGAATGTGCTATGATTATGACCAATAAATTAGGTTATTTGCTTGGGATTTTCAAAGTTGAAACTTTACAATCATCAACATCAATCTGAAGCCTGTTTCAGTTACACTCATTTGCAATGATTAATTAACCTTGTAGAAAAGTTGACACCACCACTGGGAATAAAGTTTTGTTACTTTTTAACCATGCTTTCTTTTGTATTTAACTACTTAATGTGTATATCTCCTGAGGCCATAATTTAATACTCAGTGATTTCAGAGAGATTTAATTGGTGGAAAATCTTATATATTATTGCTAATGTAAGAACAGGGCTTAGGGAAAGTCAAATTGAATTTATAAATTATCATGCCATGGTCTGTAAGAGTCTGCATTTTTTTCAAGTGATTTTTCCTCAAAATAAACTAGGTTAATTCCATGAAAGAAAAGTGTTCTTGTTCTCCATACCTAGAACAATGCCTGCCACATAGCATATGCATAATAAATTCACATAAATTCATTTTTGAATGATTGAACTAATCGTTTAGTTATAAGCTATCATTACAATTGTGAGGATCTTGTTTCTCTTGAAGTTAGCATTGGTTGATAAGTGTTGTTGTAGCATCAGTTGTTGTTCAGTGGCTAAGTCATGCCTGACTCTTTGTGACCCTGTGTATTGCAGTATGCCAGACATCCCTGTCCTTCACTGTCTCCTGGGGTTTGCTCAAACTCATGTCCATTGAGTGGGTGATGCCATCCAACCATTTTGTCCTCTGTCGTCCACTTCTCCTTCCACCTTCAATATTTCCCAGCATCAGGGTCTTTTCAAATGCATCAGCTCTTTGCATCAGGTGGCCAAAGTATCAGAGCTTCAGCTTCAGCATCAGTCCTTCCAATGAATATTCAGGGTTAATTTCCTTTAGGATTGACTGACTTGATCTCCTTTCAGTCCAAAGGACTCTCAAGAGTCTTCTCCAACACCACAGTTCAAAATCATCAATTCTTCAGCACTCAGCTTTCTTTATGATCCAGCTCTCACATCCATGCATTGTAGTGAGATAATAATGGTCAGTTAAATTTGTATAACACTTTAAAATCAGCAATGTAACTTTCAATTCTCAAAGTGCTTTCATTCATTTGAGACTCACAGCAACCTCATAGCAAAAAGAGCATCCATACCTTAATTGCACAGTGATGCAAACCAAGACTCCAGCAAAATGGAGGACTTGGATTGAGCACATATCAGAATTCAAATCCATGTTCTTTTGATTGTGGCATACTTAGGGGCTAGAGGACATCATGACATTGGCTTCTAGAAGGAGTCCGTGATCTCCTACACGGGATTAACAAAACTGCATTTTGTCTGGTGGATGTCTTTTGAAGGAGGGAGTATTCATATTCTGAAAGAAGTAAAGCTTTAGCAGAATCTTGAAGAATTAACAAAACTGGGGAGTGGGAATAGGGAGGACGAGAGTTCCAGGCTCAGTCAATAACCTGTATCCCTTTTTCCACAGTTTTCTATCCTTTCATCTTTTTTTTTAAAGTAGCTCTCATCCCTTACCTGATATTACAATATATACTCATGTGCTTCTTGACAACCTCACCAACTAGGATGCTAAAAATCAAGTCAAGTTTAACATACTTCCCTGATGACTCAGTCGGTAGAGACTCTGCCCACAGAGCAGGAAGCCGCCTGCAATACAGGAGATGCAGGTTACATCCCTGGGTCAGAAACACCTCTTGGAGAAGGACATGGCAATTCACTCCAGTATTCTGGGAAATCCCATGGACAGAGGAGCCTGGTGGGCTCTAGCCCGTGGGGTCACAAAAGAGTTGAACACCACTTAATGACTAAACCACTATTTAACATATTTATTTAACATATTTGACATATTCACCAGTGCCTCCCCAACTCTGAGAGAGATTCTGACACATTCTGGGCCCTTAATACATATCTGTAGGTTGAATGAATGCTGAAGGAACCACATGTGCAGTTACAGGGTGCATGACATAGCAGTGGTCCTTTTGGAAAACCGCAAGTCATTCTGTTTCCTTAATAGGTTGAACTGTGTGAAACGTTGATGCTGGACTCCTTTTGATGGATTTACATGAAGACTTCGTACAGTTCAACTTGAAATAATGTGGAGGAGATCAGGAACACAAGAGCCCTGGAGGTTGGAAACAATAGAATTGACCAAGTTTGGGATGGACTTACTTAGCATGTTAAGGTAGTTGAATAGGTCTAATTGGTAGTCAATGATAAGCTTTAAGTAGAGAATTAACATGGTCAGTAAATCCCTCTGATGAACTGTAGCAAGTGGATTCAAAGGGAAAATAATGAAAGCCAAAAGACAGCATAGAAGTCATTTTGCCTTCAGCATAGAAGGCAAAAAATAGTAAAGTCTAGAACCTGCTGGTTGGTAGAGGCCTTGACTCAGCCCCACGTAGCAGTGGTTTTCTTTGCAGCCTCTCCTGAATTCCTTCTGTATCACTGAACCTCTATAGTCTCCTGAGTAGATACCAGTGTTCCTTTTCACCTTCTTCCCAAGCATGGAAGAACTCAATATATATTCCTTTTCTCATAGCTCAGACACACTGGATTTACATAAAACTTGAAAGATACATGAAATGGAAAGGAATAAATGAAAACACCTGAGTGTTGGTTTCTGATCTGGCTAAAGCCAATTCACACATCACAAGCTCTCTGACAGCCCACCTCCCTACCTGGTTGAATCCTAGACCTTTCTTCACCCTCTTCCTTTATTAACCTGCTTTGTCTAAAAAAAACTTAATCAGGCTTTTTTCCATACAAAACTGTTATAAAATTTTTCTTTTTTTTAACCTGATATTATTTAAGTATAAAAATGATTGCTATAATCTGATTACTATGAGAAGCAATGGCTTAAAAAAATCTATTTTTTTATTAGCATCATTTTCTGCAACATCTATCATCCGACTAGAAAACTATATAATCTTAGTACATGTTAAGGCACTTTTCAAGAGGAAAAAGATGCACTATTTGTAATTAGCTAGAAATGATACCTGTAGACCAGGACATCCGGAGGTAAACCAGACATAGGTCACCATAGGTATGACTACGAACTCGAAATACAGGCAGTTGCATTTCTTTCCCTAGGAGTGTATTTGCAACTAGTTGCTTCAGTATACTTCACCAGGACAATGCAATATGCGAAGTCTAAGTATTCTTTAGTAAGGTTAGTCATGCTTATTTTAAAACTTTCCATGCTACAATTGTTAATACTTTGTTCCTTACAGCATTTAAATTTCTACTTGGTGTCTTCTGAATGTTGTAAGAATCATATGAAGTAGACAAAGGAAAGGTCAATGTGTGCATTTAACAGATAAAGAAACTGGGGCTCAGAGATATTAGATCAAAAAAGCAATGATGTGAAGTAGGACCACTGACCCTAGAGTCACAACACACATTTTGAGCACTTGTTCACTGTCACTGTTTATAGCAGCGCTACCCAAAGTAGGACCTGCAAATATTTAACTTACATGCAATGCAAGTAGACTTACGGAAACTTTTATAGCAATCAGTGGAATTATTTTGTCTATTGAAGTTAATTTAAAAAATCAAGTTTGTACTTTGTAAGCCTTTCTTATTTCTTAATTTGCTTTACTAGTGATTCATATTTATTTCAGCATACAAAACATTGGTCCATGACAAATTAAAACCTTTAAACGTAAATCCTTTACTATAGCTCATTTGAGAAATACTGGGCTCCAGGTGACTAGGCAATTACTTCAGCACTCTGGATTTTAGTTTCTTCACATTTAAAAATTGAAAACATCTCACTCCATGCACCCATTATTTTCCTGATTTCTTGGATCATCTTTATGATCATTACTAAACTCTACCTCCAAGAGCCAAGACATGGAGACAACCTAAATGTTCACTGACTGATGAGTCAATAAAGAGGATGTGGTACATATATACAGTGGGATATTATTTAGCCAAAAAAAGAATGGAAGATACCCATTTGCAGCAACATGAGTGGGCCTGGAGATTACCATTCTAAGTGAAATAAGCCAGATCGAGAAAGACAAATATCATACGATATTGCTTCTATGTGCAATCTAAAAAAATGATCCAAATGAACTTATATGTGAAACAGAAATAGATCCACAGACATAGAAAACAAACTTATGGTTCAAACAGGAAAGGGAGAGGGTATGAGGGTTAAATTATGAGTGTGTGATTAACATATACACACTACTGTATATAAAATAGATAACCAACAGGAACCTCCTGTGTAGCACAGGGAACTCTACTTGATACTCTGTAATGATCTATAAGGGAAAAAAGTCTAAAAAAGAGTGGATATATGTTTATGTATGGGTTTCTCTGGTAGCTCAAATTGTAAAGAATTTGCCTGCAATGCAGGAGAGCCAGGTTCAATCCCTGGGTTGGGGAGATCCCCTGGAGAAGGGAATGGCTACCCACTCCAGTACTTTTGCCTAAAGAATTCAATGGACAGAGGAGCCTGGAAGGCTACAGTCCATGGGCTCACAAAGAATCGGATACAACTGAGCAACTAGCACTTTCACTTTTCACATGTGTATATATAGCTAACTGCATAACGGAACCTCTTTGCTATACACCTGAAACTAACACAGCATTCTAAATCAACCATCCTCCAATAAAATAACTGAAAACAATATATCTTCCACCATGCAGTGCTGCTGAAATAATTTAAAAAATAACTAACATTTGCATATGTCCTAAGAGTAGTGATTTTAAAATATGCTCAGTAGTAAACTTCAGGAATTGGCAGAAGATGGGACTTGGCAAGTGATTTCAGCACCACAGTCAATTCTTAACTTTTCACAGCCTCTTCAAGTCAAGTCGGTTTGCTTTCACTTTTTTAAAGTATTGATCTGGGCTTTAAGATTGCAATTGGGAAAGGTGCCCATTAAAAAAAAAAAAAAATCACCTTTTCTCCAGAGCATACAGAATTGTTTTGTATCCGTTACCTCAATCTTCACGAAAATGAAAACCACGTAATGTTGGGTTTTATTATTTTGTGAAAGTGAAAGTCGCTCAGTCGTGCTGGACTCTTTGCAGCCCTATGGACTGTAGGCTCTGTCCATGGAATTCTCTGGGCAAGAATAGTGGACTGGGCTGCCATTCATTTCTCTAGGGGATCTTCCCAACCCAGGGATTCAACCCAGGTCTCTTGCATTGCAGGCAGACTCTTTACCATCTGAGCTATCAGGGAAGACTCTATTTTTTTACAGATCAAAGAAAAGACTTGCACAGTGGTCTGGATCTCAGCTGGTAAGTGATAGAGCCCGACATCAGCCCAAACCTTAGACTCCATGCCCAGGCCTCTTCCTGGCCATCTGGCAAGTACAAAAAGGGCCTACAGTTGCTAGGGTATTTTCTCTTCTTTTCTACTTGTACTTTTCCTGGGAAAGTCTTGGTTTATGAAAAGAACTTTCAAAAAATAAGTTCAGATTACCGAAAGGACATACTGTGCTCCCAGGTGTCACGTTCAGTCCCTCAGTCTTGTCCGACTCTTTGCGACCTCACGAACTTGAGCCCACCAGGCTCCTCTGTCTGTGGAATTTTCCAGGTAAGAACTTTGGAGTGGGTTGCCATTTCCTACTCCAGGGGATCTTCCCAATCCAGGAATGGGACCAAAGCCGCTTGTGTCTCCTGCAGTGGCAGGTGGATTCTTTACCACTAGCACCACCTGGGAAGCCCTGTACTGAGGAAAATCAAATTTATATTTCCTAAGCAACAAGCACAGACACATCTCCCTATTGAATTTTAACTCTGTGTGTGTGTGTGTGTGGTGTGATGGGGTGAATTGTGCCCTCCGTAAACTTCTATGTTCACGTCCTAATTTATAGGACCCCCAAAAGTACCATAGTTGAAGAGAAGGTCTTTAATGAGATAATTGAATTAAATGGGATCATGAAGGTAGGTCTTAATCCACCATGACTGATTATCTTTATCAGAAGAGGAAATTAGGACACAGAAACCAAAAGAGGGAAAATTATGTAAGGACGCAGAGAGAGAACACCCTTCTAAAACCAAGGATGTGCATTAGTTGCTCAGTCGTGTCCGACTCTTCATGACCCTATGGGCTGTAGTCCTCCAGGTTCCTCTGTCCATGGGGTTTTCTAGGCAAGAATACTCAAGTGGGTTGCCATTTCCTTCTCCAGAGATCTTACCGACTTAGGGACTGAATCTGGGTCTGTGCTCTGCAATCAGTTACATTACTATCTGAGCCACCAGGGAAGCCCTACAACCCAGGATAGGTGCTTAGCAATTTTTTCTTCCTCGTGGCCCACAGAAGGAACTAACCCTGCCAACACTTTGATCTTAGACCTCTAGCCTCCAGAACTGTGAGAATATAAAATTTTGTTGCTAAGCCCCCTAGTCTGTGATACCTTGTCATGGTAGCCCTCTTGAAACGATGTAGTGAGTGTATGATATTTGTAATAGCAGTGTATGGAATCACTGAAGTTATTTTTTATGTGTCAGGTAATAGAAACACATCATATTATTGCCTGCCCCATATTTTCAAGAAATAGTTTGTTCACATTCCACAGCAAATGAGTCACAATTTTGAGCTGCTTTTTCATTTGTTTTTTTTTTTTTTTCTTTCAAAATTCTGCCTTTTCAGAGGAGTCCTGAAGCCCATAAACAAGTATTTTGTTAACAGAAACTGAATTTTTTTTTTTTTTTTTTGAGGCTAGTGAGCCAAATGTCTCTAGAGGCAGAGTGCCTGCCACCCTGTGAGACCGTTAGACATTTTCTTCCCTGGATCTTAATATTTCATCTATACAATAGAGGGTAATAGGGATGCTTTCTAAAGCAATGTGTTATGGCTGTGAGAACATTGAACTTGGAGGAAGACTTTGAATCCAAGTCCTGACTCTGTCACTGTCTGGCTATGTGACATCAGGCCACTGCTTTAGCGTCCCTGAGCTTTTATCTACTCCTGAAATCACAATATGTCTATGAGAACATGGTAAGATAATTCATGCAAAAATACCAGGCACATTGAAGAGTCCAAATAAAAGTTGGCTTTATAATCATTTTAGCTCTGAAATGATCGTCGTGTAGTCATTTTGATTTGATCAGAAAATATCTCAAAAGATACTTTGAAGTAACTACTAAAGGGCAATTAAGAGTTCATCTATGTAGAAAAAAAAATCACTTCAGTCACCCTGCATTTTTATTTCTTAGCAAGATATTTTAAAAGGCAAGAACAATGTCTTCTGGACATCACCATGACATGCCAGAACCTGATGTCAATTGGTGTTAAAATCGTTCATCATCTCCTCTAATATCCCTCTTGCTGGCTGGGATGTCTTGGATATGTCAGAAGTGATTTTACTAGAAACAAGCAGTTCCTAATTCTTGGCCAATAACAATCCACTCTTAAGGAGTTTAAAGTGCTGCTTTGGTTGATTATAATGTAAACCCAAAAATTCTCCCCAAATGTTCTGCTACTAGAGATAAAGGCAGAGGCCTTTAATTTCAGATGAGTCATATTGAAGGTATTTCAGATTCTCAAAGAAATGATAAGATCCAAATGTATTCTTGATACTCACAGCTACATCTTTGGGACCGTCTGATAGACACTAAAGGGTGTACCTGTGGAAACCGGAGTTCTCCAAAATAGACTGGTCCCTGCAGCAGAGATGGATATAGAGTTAGCAACTCAGAAAAAGTAAGAAGTGATAGGATAATCCACCTATTCACTCAACAAATACATTTAAAGCATCTGTTAGATACCCAAGACTGTGCTCCTAAGAAGGGACAAAGTTATTTAGCTCTAACTCCCTTCCTCAAATTCAAAAAACTATTGATGACCCAGTGTGCAATCTGCTAGAAACAAATATGACTATAATAAGGATTCTTTCCTTCAGGAAGAGGCAAGTCACTTTTTACAAACATAAGGGTCAATAGAAAAGTAAATGTCAAGCTACTATTTTATTAATAGAGACCGATAACTCATGACAGAGTCTGTTAGGAGCCTGTAGCTGAAGTGCAAAGCTACGGTCGGATCTCTTGAGTTCCCAGTATCCATGAGATCTAAATCTTGGGTTGGTACCACCTTTGGACTATAGTAACGGGAAGAGCATCTTTGAAAGTTCCAGAGTTCATTTACTCAGTTTCAGAAAAGCAGAGAAAGAGAGAGTGAAAGTTAGATGGACACAGAAACACAGTAAAAGAGAATGGCAGAGAAATCTGAGGTCATTGAGGAAGCCTAAAAGGGTTTTTGCTAATTTGACCAATCAGATTAATGACTTCTCCTTTATAGTGCAACTAAAGGAGAGAAACAGTGATTGAAAGGCAAATCAAGGCTTTTCCTTTCCTTTGGTGTTAGAGGAAAGAGAATGAGGGGCAGAGAAATGAATTAGAAAGCTATTGCAACTGGCCAGGTATGAGGGTCTCCAAAAAATATTAACACTGTGGATGATGAGGGTATATCTGTGAGAGATGGCATGAGAAAAAGAAAAAAAAAATAAAACAAAACTATAAATATGGAGCTTCTGAACAACAGCAGTAAAGCCTCAAAAAGACATCATGATTTTAAAACCTCGTCAACTGAGCCAATGACTAATAATTTATTCAACATTTTTAAGCATTACTATGTACATTCACTGTAGCAGACATTGATTTACAGATACAGACAGAATCCCTAAGTGCAAAAAACACACACAAAAACACGTACACTTCCAGCACAGGCTACATCCATAAAAGCACAACTGAAATACAACATGGCAATTTCCATGAGGAATGCACATGCCAGAACCAGGCAAATGAAAAAGGAACAACATGTTGTAATCTAGGATGTGAAGTAAGTCTCCACAAAGAGGGGGCATGTGAGCTGAGCCTTTGAAGCAAGAGAAAGGGCTGCCTGAGCAAGTGATTAAGCTAAAGAAGAGACATTAACTTAGCCAAAGGAAAGAAAGCGTGGCAGATCCTACTGTATCCTGAGAACCATTCATTTATGTCTACTGAGTTCCTACTATAGTTGAAGATACAAGAGTGCATAGCAGAGAAAAATCTCCAGTGTTAGGAAGATTTCATTGTTGTTATGCAAGAGGAGGAGGACAAACAAATACACAAGTAAATGGTCAAGACATTTTTATTTTCTTCATCAATCAAATGAGCAGGTGGCATAGTTCTGGGAGGCAGGGGTCAGGGAAAGTACCCTTAGATCATGACAGCTCAGAAAGATTCAGGCATAGAGTGGTGAGAGAAAGAACGTTCCAGACAAACAGTAACAGGAGCAAATGCCCAGAGCTTAAATCAACCTGGAAGATTCAAGACACAGTTGGCAACCTCACAGGGTTGAAGCTTGTGAGTAGAGGGAAGCATAGAAGGAGAGATGATGAAAGAAATACAAGTGGCCAGACCATGTAAGACCTAGGGATGTTTGACATGGCGGGAGCCTAGAGAAGGTAGGAGAAGCTGGAGCAGGAACCCATAAGGCAGAACCTCAAGGACCAGTGGTGACCCACTGTGGAATTAGGACTTCCACCCACTGCCCTGGTCTACTTGGGCTGTTGTAGCAGAACACAATAGACTACGTGACTTACGAGCAATGGAACTGTTTTCGTTTTCACAGTTCTGGAGGCTGGAAAGTCTAAGATCAAGATGTCAGGGGATTCAGTGTTGGGTTAAGACCAGCTTCCTCACAGATGACTGTCTTCTCACTGTGTCTTCACATAGAGGAAGAAGGGAAGAATCTTCCTGGGATCTCTTTTATAAGGGCACTAATCTCATTCATGAGGGTTCTGTTGTCATGACACCATCACCTGCCAAAACCCCCCACCTCTAAACACAATCACCTTGGGGGTTAGAATTCCATATGTGAATTTAAGGGGGACATAAACATTCATCCCATGGTACTCACTTTGATTGGAAACTAGTAAAGAGGGAGTTGGTGATGGACTGGTAAGCCTGGTGTGCTGCAGTTCATGGGGTCACCAAGAGTGGGACATGACTGAGCAACTGAACGGAACTGAACTGGAAGAGGAACTAGATGGGGAGAAAGTTCTAACTTCAGTTTTGTTGATCTGTACTCTCACCCAAGGGCTTTCCAGGTGGCACTAGTGGTAAAGAATCCGCCTGCCAGAGCAGGAGACACAAGAGACACCAGTTCAGTCCCTGGGCCCGGAAGATCCCCTGGAGGAGGGCATGGTAACCCAGTCCAGTACTCTTGCCTGGAGAATCCCATGGACAGAGGAGCCTGACAGGCTAAGTCCATGGGGTGCAAAGAGTCAGACACAAGCGACTGAGCACGCAAGCCTGAATTCACTCTAACCCAAATACTATCCAGCCTTTCATCAAATTAAAAATCGTCTATGAGAGTTGTTCACAACAGACAAGATTTGGGATTAAGTATCAATAAACTGTCTATGTGGGCCTGGAATCCAAGCCCAACAATCATCCAGAAAGAGGCAAATTCACAGGTTTTCTTTTCCTCCTTTCACAAGCCCCTTGGACACAGAATGTCCTCTGTGAACCAGCCAGGAGAAAGAAATCTGGCTTTACAGTGCATGTAATCTGGAAAGCAAGGAAAGAAACATTTAAGCTGTTATTCAAACAAGTTTCATTCCAATTACTACTTTCCTCTATGTCAAAATCAATTATTCTCACTTTTGACACAGCCAATGCTTGCCAAGGTGATTGGGGGATCTGCCTCCATATTTTTTTCCTGTTTTTTTTTTTTTTTTTTAATGGGGGGTTGCTTTTGGTTGTGGCTTGTTCTATAATGTTGTTGTTGATTTTTCCCACTGCAGTCAGCACCACAGAGTTGCTTTTACATGGCCATAAAATAAAATGAATGTACACAGGAAAGGGAGCCTTGCTCCAAGTCAAGTACTGGACAGCTCAGCTTAATATGCACTCAGTTTCACAAGCAGAGACCTGTTTATTCTCATGGTTTAAAGACGAAGTGACCGTTCACTTTGTGACACTTCCCCCTCAATGCCAGCACCGGGTCCCTGCTAGGCAAGGGATGGCAGTCCAGGTCAGTTTTGCTTTGTGATCCTTGGAGAAATGCTAGTCCCCAGGCAACTTTAAGGGCTTCCCTGATGGCTCAGATGGTAAAGAGTCTGTCTGCAATGCGGGAGACCCAGGTTTGATCCTTGGGTTGGGAAGATCCCCTGGAGAAGGAAATGGCAGTACTCTTGCCTGGAAAAGTCCATGTACTGAGGAGCCTGGTAGGCTACAGTTCATGGGGTCGCAAAGAATCGGACATGACTAAGTGACTTCACTTTCACTTTCAGGCAACTTTGATGGGCTAATTGAGACAGTACACTGAGTTAATCACACCACAGTGGGGTGTCTGTCACCGCCTTCATGAAGCTATCAGCTGAGGTTGTGGAGTCTTCCTGACATAGAGAAAAGGGAAGTGAAAGGAGAAGGCTGAAGTGTTTCCTAATCTGTGGGTTATTAGATTGAATTTGACCAATGTTCCTACAGTCTAGTCAGATCCCTTTTAGTTCCACGGTTTTCAATTGCCTTGTGTTGGTTTTTGCCCTGTCTTCTAAAAGTCAGGCATGAATTTCAAAATGGTGGTCAACTGCATGCTTTCAATGATCAATTTTTTTTTCATTTATTTTTATTAGTTGCAGGCTAATTACTTTACAATATTGTCGTGGTTTTTGCCATACATTGACATGAATCAGCCATGGATTTACATCTGTTCCCCATCCCGATCCCCCCTCCCACCGCCCTTCCCATCCCATCCCTTTGGGTCTTCCCAGTGCACCAGCCCTGAGCACTTGTCTCATGCATCCAACCTGGGCTGGTGGTCTGTTTCACCCTTGATAGTATACTTGTTTCAATGCTGTTCTCTCAGAACATCCCACCCTCGCCTTCTCCTACAGAGTCCCAAAGTCTGTTCTGTACATCAAATTAAAAAAAAAAAAATTAATTTAGCTGAAGTTTCAAGTGAAAGTGGAAGTTACTCAGTCATGTCCAACTCTTTGTGACTCCACAGACTATAGCCAGCCAGGCTCCTCTGTCCATGGGATTCTCCAGGCAAGATTACTGGAGTGGGTTGCCATTTCCTTCTCCAGAGGATCTTCCTGACCCAGGGATGGAACCCAAGTCTCCTGCATCTCAGGAAGATTCTCTACCATTTGAGCCATCAGGGAAGTCCTATTAAATCGTATATTCTTTCATAGCCACACCCTGATGGACCCGAAGAAATCAAATTTAAAATTCAGTGAGGTGGCAGTGGGGAAGATGTGGGAAGGGTCAAGGAAACCTCTACTTGTTTTTATGTTACAGTCAAATTGAATGAATTTCTGTCCTCTGTTTATCTCCTGCTTTTTATCATATTCAAGTCTTTGTTCATTGTATTCTCACACACTTGTCTTAGTTCTAGCTACTATAACAAATTACCATAGACTGTCTTAAGCAACAACCATTTCTCTCTCACAGTTTTGTAGGTTGGGAAGTTTAAGATCAAGGTTTCAGCAAATTCAGTGTCTGATGAGAGCCCACTTCCTGCTTGCAGCTTTATGCACATGTTTTCAGTTGCTCAGTCATGTCTGACTCTTGGCTCTATGGACTGTAGTCTTCCGGGCTCCTCTGCCATGGAATTTTCCAGGCAAGAATACTGTAGTGTGGGGTGTCATTTCCTACTCCAGGGTATCTTCCTGACTCAGGGATTGAACCCTCTTCTCTTGTGTCTCCTGCATTGACATGTGTATTCTTCACCTGGGCTTGAGGTTGGCTGTCTTCAATTAGGTCCCTGACTCTTGACTTAATTATCTCCCTAGGTCCCATCTCCATTTGTCACATTGACAATTAGATCTGTAATATATGAATTTTGGAGGGACACAAACATTCAGTTGATAGCATTCTGTTCTTGGCCTCTCAAAATCTTTGTCCTTCTCAAATGCAAAATAGACTCACTTCATCCTTCATTTCATGAGTTAAGTCTCCCAAAGTCTCAACTCATTCTGGCATCAACTCTAAAGTCTGAAGATCAAAGTCTCATCTAGATTCTAAAGATGTAAATCAGACATGGGTGAGACTCAAGGTATGATTCACCCTGAAGCAAAATTCCTCTCTAGCTGTGGACCTGTGCAAAGAAATAAGTCGTGTGCTTTCAAAATAGGATGATGTGACAAGCATAGGATAGACATTCTCATTTCAAAAAGGGAGAAATTTGATAAAAGGAAGGATGATGGGTCTCAAGGAAGTCCAAAACCTAGCAAGGCAAACTCCATGAGATATTAAGTCTTAAGAATAATCCTCTTTGGTTCAGTACTCTTCCTTTCAAACCCACTGGGGTGGAGGTTCTACACCTGGCGTTCTGAAAAGGATAGATCTCTCCTTCATGGTTCCAGGTGACCCTGCCCCAGAGCTTTGGGTAGAGGTGGTCTAGCCTGTTGAAACCAAGATAATGCCCAACCTTTTGAAAATGAGGGGTAGCCCTGATGGTCACTGAATTGCCTTTGGGGTCATTATCCTTTGTCCTGAAGAATAGCTCTGTTGTCTTACCTGTAAGATCCAGAAATTTCAACAGCTTTCTTCCATTCCATCCTGCCTCCATCCCCTTCTGCTTAACCTGACAGGATCCCTGCTATGGTAACTGATTAAGTCCCCAGCTCACACCCACACTAGTGTCTTTATCACATGGTCAGTCCACTGTATCCCTAGCGTTCTCTTCCTAATACGCTTTCTTATTTTTTATGATAATTTTTAACTGGTAATTTTTAACTCTTTAAGTTCTGGTTCCTTTTTTGTCAAACAATTCCATTTTCAATACATTTCTTTTTTCAAATTTTGCTATTAGAAGTCATGTGCCCATGCTAAGTAGCTTCAGCCATGTCCAGTTCTTTGCAACCCTGTGGACTGTAGCCCACAATCCTCCTCTGTCCATGGAGTTCTCCAGGCAAGAATACTGGAGGAGGTTGCCAAGCCCTCCTCCAGAGGATCTTCCTGACCTAGGGATCAAACCCACGTCTCCTGCGGCTCCTGCATTGCAAGCAAATTCTTTACGACTGAGTCACTGGGGAAGCCCTACTAGAAGGCAATAGAAACCAAATCACTTCTTTAATGTTTTGTTTAGAAAGCTCTTTAGTTAAATACCCAATTTTATCACTTGCTATATTTATCTTTTACAATGCACTAGAATACCAACACGGTTCAGCCAAGGTATTTTCCGTTTTATGATCAAAGATCACCTTTTCTCCTTGTCCAATGGTTGTTTATCAATTCCATCTAAGACTTCACCAGAATAGCCTTTACCTGCCGTGTGTCTATCAATACTCTGTTCATGATAATTTATGCATTTTCTAAGTAGATGGAAGCTTTCTCTATAGTTCTCCTCTTTTCTTTCTGAATACTCACCAGACTCACCTTTGTAGCAATCTTGGCTTTCTCTAACATGCATCCCCAAACTCTTCCAGCCTTTACCTGTAACCCAGATCCAGAGCTACTTCCACATTTTAATGTATTTGTTGCAGTGGCAGTCCATTCTCCATATTAAATTACTGTCTTAGGTCAGACTACTATAACAAATACCATAGAATAGATGACTTAAACAATGGGCATTTATGTCTCACAGTTCTGAAGGCTGGAAAGTCCAAGATCAGGGTGCCAGCACATTCAGTGTCTGATGAGAGATCCTTCCTTGCTTTTCAGGTGGTCACTTCCTTTCTGAGTTCTCACATGGCTAAGAGAGATCATCTCTATGGTGTCTCCTTATAAGGAAACTGATCCCACTCATGAGGGCTCCACCCTCATAATCTAATAACTTCTTAAAGTTTTCGCTTCCAAATATTATCACACTGGGGTTTAGGGCTTGAACATGTGAATTTGGAGGGAATGCATACAGTCCCTTGCAGAAGAATTTAAAAAGGTTGCCTAATGTACACAGTTTAGTTAAGATTTACTGTTCTCCAAAGAACTTTCTTTCTAGACACACACACACAGGTGTATATATATATGCAGAAAGAGAAGGGGGACCACAGAGGATGAAATGGTTGGGTGGCATCATCGACTCAATGGACATGAGCTTGAGTAAACTCCAGGAGACAGTGAAGGACAGGGAAGCATAGATTGCTACAGTTCATGGGGTAACAAAGAGTTGGACATAACTGAACAACAACAAATAAATATCTACATACACAGATGTATTTTTCTTTGTATTGATTTTAATTAAATGTCATCATTGACAACATACATTATAGTGTTTTTGGCAAACTTGGAGATTTATGAAAATGTTGAGTATTTATCCCATGTTGACATCAAAATTTTCACTCCATTTAATGTTATTTTCTAAAATTCTTTGCTCTTAGATTTGTTTGTACATCCATGAGTTGATCGTATTTGAAACATACACCAGAAATATCATTGCTATGCTCCACATTTAATATTTTTTAATTCTTCTGGAAGAATATCTGAGACTCACAGTTAGTCAAGGAGGGAAGAAATGGAGATCTTTTTTTAACTCTTTTATACACAAAGAAAGTAAGTCATTTAGAGACAGAGTGATCAAGAATCTTTTTTTTTCAATATTTTTTTGATGTGGATCATTTTTAAACTTTATTAGGTTTGTTACAATAGTGTTTATGTTCTATATTTTGGTTTTTTGGCCGTCAGGCATGCGGGATCTTAGTTCCCCGACCATGAATCAAACACACACACCCTTCATTTAAAGGCAAAGTTTTAACCGCTGGACCACTAGGGAAGTCCCTGACTTGGGACCTTTTGAAGTAGTGATGGTGACTGTCTTGTTTATTTCTCATCCCTCCATTTCATCAGTAGTATATAATAACTGCCTACCCCTTGTTTAATGAATGACTAAATTTCAATCAACCAGTTAATTAATTGTAGAAGATATACCATTCCTTATTGTTAGCACTGCTGCTACATTTTTGGTCTCCAAAATCTCCAGATGTACAGTCCCATGCTAAGTGCACATAGGCGCATAGATACAGTCAATAACACACTGCTTTTGTCACAAACAAACACTTCATGCGGCTTCCCTGGTGGCTCAGTGGTAAAGAATCTGCTTGCCAATACAATGCAGGAGACATGAGTTCAATTTCTGGGTTGAGAAGATCCTCTGGATAAGGAAATGGCAACCCACTCCAGTTTTCTTGCCTGGGGAATCCCACGGAAAGAGGAGCCTGGTGGGCTACAGTTCATAGGGTTGCAAAAGAGTCAGACATGACTTAGGAAGTGAACAACAACAAACAACAGCAAAACATTTCATAAATATCATCATCTAAAGACATTGACAATTTTTTTTAAAGGGCACAAAATCATTATCATTAGGAAAAGAAGACTTTTCCTTGAGGTTCTTAAGATTATTATATAGCTTTAAGGTGTTCATTAGATATCTGTGGGAGGCAGGTAAAGGGTACGCACGATGTTTTGGTGACGATGGCCTTAGAAGTTCTTATTCTGATCTCTGCTTCCTTGTCTGGGCTCTTATTGCTGTCAAGGCACCTAATCTGGACTAGTGTGATGCCTACTAAGAGCAAGTTTCATGGTCTGGAAAATTTCTCTGCAAGCACCACCACTGGCTACCTCTGAGATACCCAGGGAGAAACCCAGAAGCTAAGTGCAGTCTGGTCCCAAGTAAGAGACCAACCTCTACCCCAGAGGTGTTTATTTTTCTTTTAATCAATTATTGAAGCAACACAGACATACAGAAATGCCGAGGGCCCTCTCCCAAAGCGTCAGCGGAGTGAGCTTAGAGAAGCCAGCAGGATCCCCTGGTGAGCCCCGGCAGAGCTTGAGACAGCCCTGGGCTTTCTCAGCTCTGAGCTCAGCATTCAACAGCTCACCCAAAGGCCTTCCCAGTGAACTCTGTCCCATTGATATTGGACATTACAGGAAAAGATAATAATCAGTCTTCCTGGCCCCCATAGTTTGTAAAGGATGGATATGCCTGTGAGCTGCTGTCTACCCAAGGGTGCAAGGTTGCAATAGATGGATTTAATATTAGACTCATAGAATCAAAGGCAGAATAGAGTGAGCCATCTCTGTTCCCTTCCACTGATGGTTTTCTATCCACTGTTGAAAGATTCCTGGGGGTCTCAACCTCTTTATAAGGCAGACATTTCACTTCTTCAAAAATCTTAATTGCTATTCATATCTGCTAAAATATAACACAACATGACCTCACATTGTCCATTGTTTTGCCCTGTGGAGGTAAAACAGATGGGAACTAGAGCTTTAGTTTTCATACGATCTCTTCAAATATTTAAAGACAGGAGCCCTATAGCCATAACCCAACTTCATTCCTCGTCTGCTCCAGCGTGGTTCTCACCCTCACCAAAACTGCTCAGTGTGACCAGCAATGAACTTTCAAATAATAAACAGATTTTGTTCTTGTGCTGTTGAAGCCCCTGGCTGTATTTGAGAGGCATAATTACTCCCTCCTTGAAATATCTCTCTTGACACAAATTTTTCCCCCCCAGTTTTCCACCCACCATGGCATAGTCACCCCCCTGCGTTGGTCTTCCCTGCTGCAATCATCTGTTAAGTGTTGACATTCCTCTGGGTTCTAGCCTTAACTCTGCTTCCTTCTCACCTTCTGAATTTGCCCTCCAGAAATGCATCCATGCCTCTACTTTCATTTAAACATTGATGATCCCCAAACTTCATTCTGTCTTTGAGCATCACGTGACCATATTCAGCATCACATAAAAACACCTCACAGGGGTCTCAAACTTAGTAAGTGCAAAACTGAAATAGCTGCTTTCCTGGCAAAAATGACTTCCTCCTCTTCTGTGTTCTTGCTCTCCTCCTCCTGGGTTTCCCAGCTTAATAATTGCTCTACCATCTAACTCCTCAATGACGTGGTTAAAAAAAAAAAAGAAAAGAAAAGAAAACAGGAAGCTATCCTGGCCGAACTCATTTGTCCACAATTTTTCATCAAATAAAGAAGGAAAAGAGTTTAGATCCAAGGCTCCCATTTTCTTTGTACATTTACTTTTGTACATTTCCTCAGGTAAATGTATGCAAATATAACTTTTCAGTGACTTTTAGAGAGTACTTACTATTATGTGTTGAGACTAATTTCAGTGACAGAGACAATATTTTCATTCCATTCCATTTAACATCATCTTCATATAAATACAGAGCTTTGATCCATGCTACAGTTTGTTGTGAAGTCTGTTTCTCTCAAGGAGTGGTGAGGCAACAGGCAAAGTTCACAGCTGAGGCCAGGCACACTTTGGCAACAGTTAGCTTAAACAAGGAGAACTTTGACACTTGCAATAAGGGGAAACCTTTTCATGAATCGCTGCTTTATTGAAACCTTGCCCAGCAGATGCAGTTTAAGTGGAAAGGGAATTTCTGCTGCTGTTTATAGGACTGTAGGGGTCAGATGTCAACCAGGGCCTTCTTAAAACGGACTGGAAGAACTTGCCTCTTCGTTGTCAGTCTCCACATTTTCACTTATGACAACTATTTAGGAATTCAATAACTCTGCTAAGGAAGGCACGATGCCTTTTACAGCCTGAAAGCCTGAGGGGTTGCCATGGATTTGAACTTCAGAGTTTCCACAGCATTTCTAAATATTTGCAGAGAACCATTTCCTGCCTTGAGAATGACAAAAGTCTAACTTGGAGACCCAACATTTTAGTACCGGTCAATTATTTCAGAAGAGTTCTACTTTGTTGAAATCCACACTCAAATATGCTACAACAACATTTTGGGCTTGGCAAGCTCTCCCAATCTAGGAAGTTCAAAATAAAGGCTGAATACTTCGACTTTAGAGCTCTCAGTAATGTCAGATAGCACAGTGGGGCTGTTACATAGGAGGCCATTCTCTAGAAGCAAGTGGTGAAAATTGGGCATGAAATCCTCTATTCAGGAGAATACAACCTGGTATTATCCTAAAATGGACATGATTAGGTGAATGCATTCAGATTGAATAACATTTCCTCCTCAATCCAGCTTCTTAACCTTCAACTGCCTCTCTAATGATTTCATTATTCAGATTTATGAAATTTAACTTTTTTGCCACCTTTAGCTGCCCAAAGCGTGCAAACTGTTGCTAAGATCTGCTAGATATTCCAAGAACGAATTGTCCAGTGTTTCGCTTTTGCTTGACATATCAAAGACATTCACTCTGCAGAAAGGAAATAGTAGGCATCACTTATAATTTTCCTGGGTCATATTCCAAATGAAGTCCTTTGTACACCTTATCTCTTAATTTCCATGACTACTCTGAGAGGCAGAACATTTCTAAAATAAGTGTTATACTCTGTGAGAGTGCAAAACAGACTCAAGGTAAAGATGTCATTAAATTTATTCTCTGCAGGAGAAATCTAAAGCTCAGAGTATTTAGATAACTCTCTCAAGGGCAAGCAACTAAGGAGTAGCAGAGGGCTGGGGATTTTATTTCAATAGACCCAACTCCAAAGCTCATGCAGCTTCTACTACACCATCGATAGAATTGTCATCATTGGCCACGTGACAAGTGGTCCATAGTAGAATTGCCCCTCCATAGCAGAGGGGCAGAGGCTGCTCAGAGGAGAAGCAAGAAGCAGCTACCGGATGGAGAATGCCAAACCAGGAGAGAGAAAAGCCTCTTTTTCATATATACCCCAAAGCAAGCACTGTTGGTATTTTGGATGGGATAGTTCTTCATCGGGCAGAACTGCCCTCATATTGCTGGATGTTTTCTAGCACGCTCCCCACATACTTTATGCCAGTAACATCCCCTGCCAGTCACGAAGAAAACTACCTTCTATATTTCCAAAAGTGCCCTAAGGGAGAAGCATTGCCCGCAGTTGAGAACATAACTTAGAGGAAGAGGAAAGATAATCCTAATGATTACGGATGCTATTATCCTCATTTTACAGATGAGAAAACTCTAAGTTCAAGTTTATACTTTTGGGGTGGAACCTATCAACGAACAACAGTAAATGTTTTTCTGTTAACCCAGTGATACCATTGTCTGAATCAGTTTGATGTTTCTCTTCTTGCCGAGACTATCATTTCTTTTACTTAAAGAGTTGTTTTGTAGGCACACATGTAAATCATTTGCTTTCTAGAATAGGATGTGAGTCTTCTACATTATTCAGATCATATTCCCATGATAGGTGCTCAAGTAATCAGCCAAAGTTGATTTTCTATTTAACTGACTAAAGACAAGATTCTAATAAAACAACCCCTAGTGCATTTCTGTTTGGGAGTCTGAACAGGAAAGACTTCATGAAGTAGGTGGTGATCTGATGAATATTAATTTTATATTCAACATTAAGATTACATTTAATATTTTATTTGAGAGGGGACTGATAGATTGGAAAAGGCACTGTGATGGAGAACAAAGCAAAGTCTTTGACATTGGAAAGCACTCAAGAAGTGATTGCACTGAGATGGACCAAAGGGTTATTTCCAAGTAGGAGAGTGCTAAAGGTTTCTGCAGAGTCCATGGGTTACATGGAGCAATTGTGGACATACGTTATCAACCAGCTTGGCCTTGCCTTTTTCCATTTTTGCCCTCAAACATGAGTGGCACAAAATGACCATGCCTCAGCAACAAAGCTATGGTTTTTCCAGTGGTCATGTATGGATGTGAGAGTTAGACCACAAAGAAGGCTGGGTGCCAGAGAATGAATGCTTTCAAATTGTGGTGCTAGAGAAGACTCTTGAGGGGCCCTTGGACTGCAAAGAGATCAAACCAGTCAATCCTAAAAGAAATCAGCCCTGAATGTTCATTAGAAGGACTGATGCTGAAGCTGAAGCTCTAATGCTTTGGCCACCTGATGTGAAGAGCTGACTCATTGGAAAAGATCCTGATGCTGGGAAAAATTGAAGGCAAGAAGAAAAGAGATGGTAGAAGATGAGATGGTTAGATAACATCAATGACTCAATGGACATGAGTCTGAGCAAACTGTGGGAGATGGTGAAGGACAACGAAGCTTGGCAAGCTGCAGTCCATAGGGTCACAAAGAGTCAGCTACAACTTAGTGACTGAATAACAACAGCTTCAAAGCCTCCATTATAGCACATGTTTCTAGTGAGCACTCAAGAAAGCATCAGTTCCCAGTAAAAATATCACAAAGACGCTAACTCAAAATTTAAAGTCTAAAATGTGAGCTGGATTAAATTAAGGCAGGAAAGGGGATGCTCACAGCTTCTCTAGGACACTTAGTGAGTGCTTAGTCACTGAGTCATAGTTGACCCTTTGCGACCCCATGTAGCCCACCAGGCTTCTGTCCTTGGGATTTTCCCAGCAAGAATACTGAAGGTGGTTGTCATTGCCTTCTCCAGGGGATGATTCCATCCCAGGGATGGAACCCAGGTCTCCCGCATTCCAAGTGGATTCTTTACCACCAAGCTATCTGAGAAGCCCATAGGACATTCAGTACAAACTGCAAGCCATATTACCTGTCTTCCAAGTTTAACTCAGTCCTGAATTATCACCTAAGCTCTGACCCCAGACTCCTCCCTGCATCCCTTCTCCAACAAAGTCCTTTTTGTTCCCCCCTTCTTGAATGACTGGCCTATATTCACCCATCACTCTTCTCTGCCCTGCTTTTGCCCAGTGAAGCTGCTATGTATGGCAACTCCCAGTTTCCCCTGCCTTCTGACTTTCTATCAGGTACAGCCATTGTGGGGACCAAGCAGAAAATCAGAGGATACATGGAGAGAGTGGTGAGAGCATTTATTCCCTCCTGCCCCCTCCCTGATTTGCTCATGTGGGTCTAGCAGTGGTTGCATCCCTCCTGGACCACAGGTCCCCCGAGCATTTCTTCCTCTACAAACCTGCTCACACTGGCTCTCTAACACTGCTTCCTCCCCTGGCTCCTTCAGACTGGGGGATAGTAATGTCTATCTACCATTCCTAGTCTCTGTGCACCCTAACTTCCCTTGCTGGTTCCCCTAATTCAGTTAACACCTGGGTAAAGGGCTCCCCTTTCTTAAAGTCTCCAAAGTTGAGCCATCTGAGGAGAATTCACTTTTTTGTAAGAACGCTAACCAATATGTCCTCCCTCCTTTGCTACTGATCAGGCCCATCTGCAATCAGCAAGTTCCTTTTAATCCCTGGCATCTTCACAAAATAATTATACCATCTTGCCTAAAAACCTAGCTGACTCTTTCCAAGTTCACTTTAGCTACAAGCTTTACAAGTGACTTCCCAAGGGGCTCAGAGGGTAAAGAATCTACCTGTAATGCAGGAGACCCTGGGTTGGGAAGGTCCCCTGGAGAAGGAAATAGCAACCCATTTCAGTGTTCTTGCCTGGAGAATTGCATGGACACGTTACAGTCCATGGGGTCCCAGTGCATCAGACATGACTTAGTGACTTTCACTTTTCAATCAGAGGATATTTTGTCTCACATTTCACATGGCTTAGAATTAGGAATAACTGTCATTACAACTGCCAAGCCATTATCTGCCTACATACACACCAGAACAAAAGAACCTCTAAGCTCAAAAGAGCCATGCCACCTTACTTTATCACCATCTTCACCAATTTGTTGTTGTCATCTACTGACCTACAAGTTACTTCCTCTCATTTATTTAAGCCTTTAGCTGCTAGGGCTTTCTTGCTGGTAAAGAATCTGCCTGCAATGCAGGAGATTTGGGTTTGATCCCTAGGTCGTGAAGATCCCCTGGAGAAGGGAATGCCTACCCACTCCAGTATTCTTGCCTGGAAAATCCCATGGACAGAGGAGCCTAGCAGTCTACAGTCCATGGGGTTGCAAAGAGTCGGACATGACTGAGCAACTAACACACTTAACTGCTAATTCAATCTTCTTCCTGTGAAATGAAGATATCTGACATATTAATAAACAGGAAATGTCACAGCCATCAAAGATTTCTGGACTCCAAATGTAAATGAGAGCTCCCCAAACTGGGATCCAGGGATGCTGCCACCCCCCATGGTGATTGCTGAGGAGCTGGGGAAATGCAAGAAGCAAGGTGATCAAAGAAACATGATTGGTCCCTGATAGCTGAGGTGTATATGAAAGGAATGAATTCAGTGAGCCCAGAGGCTTGCATCTTCACATACACACAATGCTAAATTCCTTAACTTGATATCAGATCTCTGATGCTCAGACTGCCTGCTCCCTTTGTTGCAAACTTGTATTTAGCCTGACTTACCCTCCTGCTTCCTTGGAGCAGTTTTCTCAGAGCCGCTGGAATGCTGTCCCGGGGACGGGGGAGCCTGGTGGGCTGCCGTCTATGGGTCGCACAGAGTCGGACATGACTGAAGCGACTTAGCAGCAGCAGCAGCCATTCTCTCATCCAACAAACATTCACTGAGCAGCTACTGACACCGGTGTTCTGGCTGTTAGGGATACAGTGGCGAGTAAGACCGGACAAAAGCTTCTTTCCCATATGTTAGTGTGAGTATGGAAGAGGGAGTCTACATGGATTAATTATTCAAATATTAACCTAGCCAGGATCATAGATGACTATGTGAATAGGATCCCTAAAACTGCGTAATACAATGGTCCTATAAACCTCTCCTTCCCTCACTTTTCTAATCTCCAGTGACACTTTATTTGTCCCGCTTGACTTTACTTCCTACATTTTCATCACTAGAATCTGCACTGCCTTTAATATTACAAATTTAAATATAGAATTCTTTGATTCCCGTCTTCTATTTTGAGCATCACTTGCTCCAATGACCCTCTGATAAGTTGCTCAACTTCACTAGACCTTGAATCTATTGATCTCAGCATTTTCTCACTATCCCTTAACTTTTTCCTTTCTTCAGGGTAAGGACAGACACCCATAGGAGAATGCAATGGCATTTTCTAATGCACCAGATCTTGAGTTGGATGGTGAACTAATGAATATTCACTTAATTATTATGTTTCATAATTATGCACACATATGCATTTATACACATTTCATTTAATTTTCATATATATCCTATCATTTTCCTTATTTTTATGCTGCCAGTGTTCTCAGACTGAAAATCAGGAAACACTGACTCTTTAAAGTAGGTCTTTTCTGTCCCAGATAGCTCGCCATCCTCTAAAGCTTGAATATTATAAAGGTGAATTTTTTATCATCTATTATCATTAGTTTATTTCAAGTTCCACGCCACTGAATGTTAATCCTGGCATGCTGCCATCCATGGGGTCGCAAAGAGTCGGACCCGACTGAGGGACTGAACTGATCTCTCCGTGGTTAGTGAAAACTGAAGAGCTGACATCATACACCTTGGGGCTTTTGTGAAGATTGTTGCTGTCATTTTATTTAGTGGCTCAGTTGTGTCTGACTCTTTGTGACTCCACAGACTGTAGCGTGCCAGATCCCTCTGTCCATGGGTATTTCCAGGCAAAACTTCCGGAGTGGGTTGCCATTTCCTTCTCCAGAGAATCTTCCCAACTCAGGGATTGAACCCTTGCCTCCTCCAAGTCTCCTGCATTGCAGGCAGATCCTTTACCACTGAGCCACTGGGAGATTAAATCAAGTAATCTAAGGCAAGCATTTAGCAGTGTCTGGCATAGAG
The DNA here is from genome assembly GCF_910594005.1 of Cervus elaphus. Classification (NCBI taxonomy): domain Eukaryota; kingdom Metazoa; phylum Chordata; class Mammalia; order Artiodactyla; family Cervidae; genus Cervus; species Cervus elaphus. Next base: position 9,065,048 of record NC_057820.1, on the reverse strand, counting down.
AAATATTCAAAATATTATCTTATCAAATATAAATAATGATATTCTTATACCAAAATTAATTCAGAGAAAGCATAGCATGGGATTGTCATGTACAGTGTGGACAAGGCAGAGCTTTTTCTTAGCGTGTCCCTTGTATGAGAAGGAGTACTGGCTTACATGGTTGAGGGATTGATATTTCAGGTAAGTTACCCAAAAGGCATTAACAGGACTTTGTTGCATGACCTTGAACTTTGACAAAGAATGTCCAAAACACAAGGAGAGAAAGCACCAGAAGGAAATAATTTTGTGATCATAATTAAAATTTAAACAGAAATAAATTATATGTCATTAATGAAGTTCTTTCTCTGCCTCCAAAAACCTGGGCATTAGCTCCATCTCACTGTATCTTTACTTCCAAGCCTGTACAACAGCTTAAAAAAACAGGCTCTGCAATCAAAGTTCCAAAGAGTCTGTCTAGGATCCACTGCCAACCAACTGTATGACTTGATTTAGTAAGTCTCTGTTTTGTTTTTTCAATAAAATAAGCATAGCAACACATAGAGTGGCAGAGAAGATTACATGACATGATGTTTATAAAAGGCTTTGCCCAATAGCAGACATTCAAGTACTCTATAACTGTTTTGGCTGTCACCATTTTTTTCTACATCCATCATGGCAGTTATTTGAAACCTGGGGGCCACTTCTAAACTGTCTTTATAACTCTAGGTTACGACTTATCCAATGCAGAATGCATTTGTTGACTTGCATTCTTGTTGATCACAGAGAACTCTATTAAGTCTTTAGTGTTCATGTGAACCTTATTAAGAAAACACTTTGGAGTTCATTGGTACCGTGCTCTTAGTAAAACATGGCTTCCTTGGTAGTAAGAGGGGAAAAGTCTATATTTTTAAAGGTTTCATGGACTGCCAAGAACTGTTATAAAACAATATTTTGATGAGTTATACAGTAAATGAATCAGAAACATATGAGCTTAATTTCCCTGAAAATACATGTGGCTTTAAAAATGAAAGGAAAAGGATCTTGGCACACTTTGGCATGCCAAACCCAAAATGTTAGAAAAATATTTTAAGATATTAAGATGCACAAATCCTAAATGCAGCTCAATTGGCTCATCCGTCAATGGCCTTGTCCCAATGTACCTGTTGAGTCCGATCTGCCATAGTCATAACCAGAAGAGAAGAAAAAAAAAAAACTAAAAAAAGAAGAAGAAGAAAAAATAAAAAAGCATATTGGTATAAGACAGAAAGCCAGAAGTTCCAAATCTAGGCCTGGCTCTACCACTGGCTAGCTGTGGGACTCTAGATTAATCACTTAGCCTTCCTAGACTTTGGCTCAGGAGAACAGTCCATGGTCCGCAGACCTCACAGAGTTGCTGGGAGCTGTTTAAATGTGAGTTCAGGAAACAGTGTTAAATCCAGGATAATAGAGACCAGACCAAAATGTTAAATAGTGCCCTCAGGATGGAACAAGTGTCCAGAGAAGCCCAGGTCTATGCATCAGAGTAAAACAGGCATGCATAAGATGAGCACACGGCCAGTTGCAGAGAAATCTTCAGCAAATGTAAGCCAGGATCCTGTGGGGCCTTATCTGAACTATCGTGGCTCACGTGTATCATCAGTTCCCTCAAATACCCTGCCATCTACCACACCTGCAATGTAAAACCCACTGTCCAGGTGACTGGACATCTCAGATGAACAGTCTCCAACAGAACCTGGACCCTCTTTTCAACTCTCCTATTTCCCTGCTCTTTTCTGTTACGCTAACTCCAAACTCATCAATGAATTCATACCCTTCTACTAAAATCATCATCTTTTTATTTACAGTTAATTGGGGCCAAAAAGACATTAGCTAACAAACACATTCTCATCCTTTCCTTATGCCTATCTTTGCCTATGGGAAAAAAAAAAAAAGTGAAAGGGCTTCCCAGGTGGCTCAGATGGTAAAGAATCTGCCTGCAATGCAAGAGACCTGGCTTTTGATCCCTGGGTCAGGAAGACCCCCTGGAGAAGGGAATGATTACCCCTCTAGTATTCTTGCCTGGAGAATTCCAAGGATAGAGGAGCCTGACAGGCTGCAGTCCATGGGGTCACAGAGAGTCAGACATGACTGCAAACCTATATTTAGTTAACTATTGCTGTGTAACAAATTACTCCAAAATTAAGTAACTTAAAAAGCATGTGTTACATCACGGGGTTTCAGAGTGTCAGGAATCCATGATTGTCTCAGCTGGGTGGGACTGGCTCAGTGTCTGTCATGATGCTTCAGCCAAGCTGTGAGCTGGGACTGAAGTCAGGTGCCTTGTGTGGCGGGTGGGGGATGCACTTGCATCTCCATCACAGCGTGGTTGTAAGTGTCAGTACTTGGGCCAGTGTTCACGTTCGTCACTCAGTCGTGTCCGACTCTTTGCGACCCCACGGACTGTAGCTCACCAGGCTCCTCTGTCCATGGGATTCTCCAGGCAGGAATACTGGAGTAGGTTGCCATTTCCTTCTCCAAGTTGGGCCAGAAGCCTCTGTTTTTCGCTGCACCGGTTTCTCCATAGGTTTCTCAAGGGCTCTCAACACATGGCATCTGGCTTTCCTCAAAGCAGGTAATCAGAGAGAGAGCAACCTAAGACAGAGAAGACAGAAACCATTGTCTTATAAAAACTCATCACAGAAGTGACATACCATCACTGCCTCCATACGCCGCCCAGCTCAACCTTGGTGTAACGTGGACGGGGACAGCGCTGGGGTGACATAGAGGAGGCGCGGGTGCCTGGGTGTGGCGTCCACACTGTACTCTCACTAGATGTGTGTTCCAGCCCCTCAGCTCATGAAACCTTGGCTCCATCCCTTCCTGCCCGCCCCCCCCCCCCACCCACCGTGAGCTGTTCCTTAAGTCATCCACTCTCTTTTGATAATAAGAGCCCCTCACTCTACTGACTCTCCACCCTCAGTCTGTGTCTGGACCAGACACAGTGAAGAGGGCATGGCAACCCACTCCAGTGTTCTTGCCTGGAGAATCCCATGGACAGAGGGGCCTGGGAGGCTACAGTCCAGAGGGCCATACAGACTCAAGCTCAGCTAAAGCAGACGTACATGCAGACATGGTAGGATTCTAGAGGGCCTCAGGAGACGACCACACCCCGGACTCCCATTTTTTCCAAGAGAAAAACTTAACTCTTTTATAAGTATTGGAGAAGAAAATGGCAACCCACTCCAGTACTCTTGCCTGGGAAATCCCATGTGCGGAGGAGCCTGGTAGGCTACACTCACAGAGTCGGACACGACTGAGTGACTTCAGTTTTTTCACAAGTATTAAGGCTTGTGTCACTTGTTGCAGAAAACAACTCTGCCATCCTGTTCACAGGTAATTAAAGTGGTAAGTGAGCCAAACACAACTAAGTAAGGACTAGACAGATCTTCCATGTAGAAGAATTCCAAATAATTTATACAGGTAACTGCCCTCAAGGAACTGAAGAGTAGCCTCTTACTCCTTATGTGTAGGCTGTGCATAGTGGCTTTCTTTAAGTGAGTGCAGAATGGGAAAGGAGAACAAAAGGATGAGGGATCGGGCAAGCACTTCAGTCAGGTAATCAAGGTCAACATCAGCATTTAAAAGTCGTATTGATAGCAGTACCTTGCATATAAGTGGGGAAAATGGCATGCCACGTCCATTGCCTTCCACATAATACTAGTATAATACGAAAGAAGCATTAGACAAATCTCAATATAGGAATATTCTACAAATATCTGGACAGCCCTCCTGAAAACTGTCAAGGTCATCAGAAGAGAAAATTTGAGAAACCATCACAGCCAAGAGGCAACTATGAAGACATCACAGCTAAATATTATATAGTACTCTGGACAGAATCTTGGAAAGAGAAAAGACATTAAGTAAATACTAAGAAGGTTTAAAGCATGGACTTCAGTAATATACAGCATCAATAGTATTCACTAATTTTAATAAATTAACTATATTAATCCCACTAGTTAATAATGGGAGGAACTGGCATATGGAAACTCTCCACTACCATTGCCAACTTTCTGTAAATTTAAAACTGTTCTAAAATTTTAAAAGCAGGCTATATTTTTTTAAGTATTCTTTATCATTGTAAGAAATGGATAATTTTTTTTTGAATGGATAATCTTTTAAAGGTGTACTTTTTACATATTATACTGGCAAAGGGTTTTGAAAAGTAGAAATTCAATATTGACTATAAAATGGATATTTATATACTGGAAGTATAAATTCAGGCAAGTTTTTTAGAGAGCATTTTGTGCTATGTTAACTGTTATAAGAGGAAGACACTTTGGTTCAGCAAACTCATTTCTAGAATTAATTCCTATGATGCTTATCACAGAAGTGATAAAGTGTACAAAGATGCTCCTTGTGGCTAAATGCTTATCAAGGTGGAATTAATTAAATAAATAGTATTGTACACATATATCCAATATTATGCAGCCTCTAAAATTATGCTTTTGGAAACATTATGTCCATAGCTCAGCTTTTATATAAAATTTTTAATGTAGTCCCACTTGGATAATGTAGTATAAACCCATGTGTGTAGACACACAGACACACACACACACACATCTATATACAGATATAGATGTTAAATAAAATATTAGCAGTAGTAAGTGGAGAATGATGAGATAAAGAGTTATTATTATTGTCTATAATTTGTTTTTAATTATTATAAGATATAATACATATATTTGATATGTTAAAGCCATATAGATTTGGGGATTTTGTAGCTTACCTTGGTAAATGAGTCAGTATCCATGAGCCTCTTTCAGCCCCAAGTTCAGCCCCAAGCCCCAAGAGAAAGAAGCTCCCAATGCCCTCTTTCCGAGTGTAGCTTTTTGGATAGCAACCAGCTGATGGGGGAAAAAGTGTTTGTAGTGTAAACAGAAGGAAACTGAAGTCTTAAACTGATTGAACAATTTGACCAAGGTCACACTATTAGTAAGAAATTTCAAGATTCATATCCTGATTTATTTTATTCCGGAACTAGCTTTAAAATGACCCAGTATTTTTCTGGAAACAATTGCTCAAATTTTGACTCTGCTACATCCCCTGTGGACATAGAGCAACGTAAGTAATCTCTCAGAACTTCACTTTTATCCTCTGTGGAACTGAGGTGACAATGTCCAGTCTGCAAAATCATAGTGTTAGTTATCCAGTCATGTCTGACTCTGCGATCCCGTAGACTCTAACCCGCCGGGCTCCTCTGTCTGTGGAATTCTCCAGGCAAGAATACTGGAGTGGGTAGTCATTCCCTTCTCAAGGGGATCTTCCCAGCCCAGGGATTGAACCTGAGTCTCCTGCATTGCAGGCAGATTCTTTACCATCTGAGCCACCAGGTAAGAAAAGATAATACTACCCAATAGCATGGCCCAGAATAGATGCTTAATAAATATTTTTTAGATGAATAGATGAATGAATGTCAGGATAACAAATGTTAGTTAAATGGAGTGCGTTTTGCCAATATGCTAGAGGAATAAGAGTTTTCCAGTTATGAAGCATCATTTAAGGAAATTATTCAGCATAAGATATAGACTGTATACACTTTACTCGCCACTAAGTGGCCCTTTTCTCTGTCAGTTTGATCTTCCTTGATAATGTTCATTCCTTCTCAAACACATATTATAAACTCTTTAAAAAACTTCCTCTACTTGACATAATAATGAAGAAACTATGTAAGTAGCTAAAACTAACTTCTAAAATTCTATTAGAAGTATTTTAATGATTTAATAATTGAAATATAATATTAAACAACAAGGATGCTTTAACATTGAGTCTCAGTATTATATAGACAAAATACCTAGAAAGATACCTAAAACTAAGCTAAAATACCTGGAAAAAATAGAAAAAAATGAAAGCAAACTACAACCCAAACACTGATGTTTTTCATCAGCTGATTGAAATTGACACATATTAAGCAGATAACTAAGAATCAGAATTATCCTCATTTTTATGCCAGTATCTGTCAATTACATGAAGGCAGCATAAATAAATGTATAAAGGTGGATCTTCACCAGCTCAAAAAAAATGACAAAATGTACTTTTTAATTCAATAATTGCCTCTAAAGTTTTATTTTTTAAAAATAGCAAAAATCTCTGAACAGGAACATGAAGCAAGAAACAAGAAAATGAATTAAAATTCCTCAGCATTTAAACTTCCCTCTGTGAAAAATTTCCACAGTCCTGATAAGGATGAGCTGGAACTTTGCGGTAGAAACAACTGATGTGGGTTTATCTGCAACAACGATGGTTAAAATTCAAGACCTTTATGACCTGTTCAGTGGTAGGTTTACATTGAAACTGTTATAAATTATTACAGAGGTGAAGCCAAGCCAAACAGTCCAACATAAATATATCTGCAGACACACTGGCTACTATATATTCTAAACACTGTCGGTAAATGAATAAACAGAACTTTCTAAATCATTTAAGAAAATATATTTTTTCATAAATCAAAAATTTTTATTTCTTAGTTTGAGTTTCTCCATTAAAAAAAAATTAAAAAAGACTGATTGTATCTAATTTTTGGAGTCTGTAAATCCCTGACAGTTCCTTTCCTGTGATAATGGCCAGAACTTCACACTTCTCTGAGTGGTGTGTGAGCGTTTCTTGGTTTGGATACTTGACTAATCTCTACCTGTTGAAACTATTCCACTGCATAACACAAATTAAATATTTAAGCCTCACGGTTTCTACGGACTGGCTCTGCATCTGTATAAGGGGACAAAAAAAAAAAGTATAATGTGACAGTCTGATTTTCCTAGGGTTTTGGGGGAAGTAGCAAGACTTCTGGCTTGCCCATAGAGGTGAATCATAGCCAACCAGAGTAGACCAAATTTTGTGGTCTGGTTTTATTTGCCTAGTCATATAACTCTGGGCTTTAAGTCTGCACATTGTTGACCAAAACATTAATTGTGGCAAAATAGTTTGTGTCTGTCCCGAAGAGTAAAACCAGACTAACCCACAGGTAGTGACCATGAATTAGTTAAACAAGGGGAAAAAAGCCCCAAACCTCTGAAGCTGAAGTCATTGGGAGGTCTGGTGTGGAAGACAGCTTCAATAGAAATGAGGCTTTGGGGGAGTGGGGGCTGCCTGTGAAAGCAGTAGAAATGGGAAGTCAAAGTTTTTCTGGTCAATATTTCTTTTTCTGCTCCAGTGTATTAATCAGTATAATTGTCTTTCTCTGTCATGTGAATTTTCTTATCTATTAAACAGAGCCAATTTGTGATGATCTGCAGTCCACTTTTCCTAAGAGGGATTTGCTTTTACTTTTCCCTTTAGTAACAGGGAGCATCTATAACATTTTGACATAATCAATGAATACTGGGTCTAGGGGAGAAAACTAAACCCCAGATGCCAAACTAGATATCACAGGATATGAAAGACTCATAAGGAGAATAAGAAGGGGGATCTTTTAAGACAAACACATCCGAGTTCAAGATGAAGGACTCCAGTGTAAGCAGGAAGATTACCGTTAATTTCCCCCCTTTCTATTTTAAGCATTACTCAGAATGTCCACTTTATTGTTGTTGTTTTATTGGCATATAGTTGATTTACAATGTTATGTTAGTTTCAAGTACACAGCAAAGTGAAGCAGTTATGCATATACCCACTCTTTTTTAGATCCTTTTCTCCATATGGGTCACTACAAAGTATTGAGTAGAGTCCCCTGTGCTATACAATAGGTCCTCATTGTTGTTCAGTCTATAAGCCATCTCCAACTCTTTGTGACCCAGTGGACTGCAGCATACCAGGCTTCCCTGTCCTTCCCTATCTTCTGGAGTTTGCTCAAACTCATGGTCCTTATTAGCTACCTATTTTATTTATGGCAGTGTGTATATGTTAGTCTTAATCTCTGAATTTATCTCTAGCTCCTCTTACCCCCTGGAAATCTTAAATTTGTTTTCTACATCTGTAACTCTATTTTGTAGATAAATTCACTGTAGCCTTGTCTTAGATTCTCCACATAAGTGATATCATGTGATATTTATTTATCTCTGTTTGACTGACTTCATTCAATCTAACCATCTCTAGGTCCATTCAAGTTCCTGCAAATGACATTATGTTGTCCTTTTTTATGGCTGAGTGATATTCTATTGTACATACCACATCTTTATCCACCCCTCTGCTGACGGACATTTAGGTTGCTTCTATGTCCTGGCAATTGCAAATAGTGCTACAATGAACATCGGGTTGTATATATCTTTTTAATTATGTTTTTTTTCCCCAGATGTGGGATTGCTGGATCATATGCTAGCTCTATCTTTAGTATTTTTAAGGACACTCCATACTGTTCTCCATAGTGGCTGAACCAATTTACTTCCCTTCCAACAGTGTAGGAGGGCTCCCTTACCTCCATACCCTCTCCAGTCTGTATTGCTTATACATTTTCTAATCATGACCATTTGACTGGTGTGAGATGAGAGTGTCCACTTTGAAACTAGTCTGGGAACAGAACATGTCCTAGGCTCACTGTCTTAATCCCATGTTATCTAGGCAGGAATCAGGACATCAGTGCACTAGTTTAAGTTTCTGTGAGCAAGAGAAGGTTTTGCTTAAAAAAAAAAAAAAAAAAAGCAGTTCTATGGTACTCTCTCAATTTGCCTCACTCTCTGCTTCCTCCACTGTGTCCCCAAGTCTGTTCTCTATCTCTGTGTTTCCACTGCTGCCCTGAAAATAGATTCATCAGTACCATCTTTCTAGATTCCATATGCATGCATGTTAATATATAATATTTGTCTTTCCTCTTTCCAACTTACTTTGTGTTCTTTTTTATAGCTGAGTAATATTCCATTTGGAATTTGCTATGTGACACATGACCAACCTAGATAGGATATTAAAAAGCAGAGACATTACTTTGCCAACAAAGGTCCATCTGGTCAAGGCTATGGTTTTTCCAGTGGTCATGTATGGATGTGAGAGTTGGACTGTGAAGAAAGCTGAGCACTGAAAAATTGATGCTTTTGAACTGTGGTGTTGGAAAAGACTCTTGAGAGTCCCTTGGGCTGCAAGAAGATCCAGCCAGTCCATACTAAAGGAGATCAGTCCTGGGTGTTCATTGGAAGGACTGATGCTGAAGCTGAAACTCCAATACTTTGGCCACCTCATGCGAAGAGTTGACTCATTGGAAAAGACCATGATGCTGGAGGGATTGGGGGCAGGAGGAGAAGGGGACGGCAGAGGATGAGATGGTTGGATGGCATCACCGACTCAATGGACATGAGTTTGAGTAAACTCCGGGAGTTGGTGATGGACAGGGAGGCCTGGGGTGCTGCGATTCATGGGGTCGCAAAGAGTCAGACACGACTGAGCGACTGAACTGAACTGAACTGAACTGGACTGAACTGAACTGAGGGGACACAGGGAGCTCAACCCAGTGCTCTGTGACAACCTAGAGGGGTAGGGTGGGGTGGGAGATGGGAGGAGGTTCGGGAGGGAGGGGACATATGTGTACCTGTGGCTGATGCATGTTGATGTATGGCAGAAACCAACACAATATTGTAAAGCAGTTATTCTCCAATTAAAAAAAATAAAGAAAAAAAGCAGTTCTACCACCCCAGCGGGTGAAAATATTTACTGGAACCCTTAGCAATGGTGACATCTGATAATGGTGGGTTATGAAGGGCTCTTGACTGATGGGAATAAACTCTCAGATCTCTAAATGCCATCCACTGTAACATGCCAAAGAGGGCTTGGGTTTGGGGGGGGGGGTTGTTTTTGTTTAGCTGAGAGTTTATAAGTTATAGGAAAACTATTTTTCCCTGTGTTTACACTAGAAATTAATGTTTATCTCTTTAGAACAAGCTAGTGTCATTAATTACCAGGGTTGCTGTGACGAAATACCACAAACTGAGCAGCGTAAAACAACAAAATCTGTTCCACGCCTCTCTTCTAGCTTCTGGTGATGACCAGCAATCCTTGGCATTAATACAGCCAAAGCACTCCAGTCTGCTTGTATCCTCACAGGGCCGTCTTCTCTCTGTGTGGCTCTCTGCTCTTCATATGAAAACACCAATCGTTCTGAAGGCAAGGCTTGCCCCCCTCCAAAGTGATCTCCCCTTAACTAATTATAGCTGTAGTGACTACTTCCTAGTAAAATTACATCCTGTGGAACTAGGGCTGAGTACTTCAATGTACCTTTTTTTTTTTTTTTGAAGGATAAAATGCAATTCAGCTTACTGCACTAACCTATTCATATATCATGCTTCCTTCAATCTATAAAAAAATACTTTAGCCTTCAATGCTATAACCAGCAATTCTCATAGTGTGGCCTCACATTCTATAAGACTCTTTCAAAGGACCCATAAATAAAACCTATTTTCATAATAATATTTTTGTTCATTTATTTTTATTAGTTGGAGGCTAATTACATTACAATATTGTAGTGGTTTTTGCCATACATTGACATGAATCAGCCATGGATTTACATGTGTTCCCCATCCCGATCCCCCCTCCCACCTCCCTCCCCATCCCATCCCTCTGGGTCTTCCCAGTGCACCAGCCCTGAGCACTTGTCTCATGCATCCAACCTGGACTGGCGATCTGTTTCACACTTGATAATGTACATATTTCAATGCTGTTCTCTCAGATCATCCCACCCTCACCTTCTCCCATAGAGTCCAAAAGTCTGTTCTAATATTAAGAGTTACTTGCCTACCTTATTCTTATTTTTTCATGACTGTATAGTGGAAATTTCCAGACTCTTTCTGATATGTGATGATGTCATCCATTATTCTGATAGCTAGTAGAAAGTGCATTTGTATATTTTCATGTCTTTCTAGAATTTTCTAATGTTGTAGTTTTAGAGAATGAAAATGTGTGCATTTCTCAGAGATTAACTCTATATTTCCACTGCATTTTTATAAGTTTTCTTTTGATATACCTGTTACAATCTCAAAAATTCAGTTTTGACCAAAAATCATTTGCCTGAAATTCCTAAATTTCCCTGTATTTACGTAAAAACACAACAAGAAATAAATATACTTTACTGTACTTACACTTCTTTTTGACTTATAAAGAGAAATTAGAAAACTTTCTTTCTCAACCCACATCTGCACCATCCACATCTACCTAAGCAAAAAAATTAAAAAACTGGCATTTCAGAGAATTTTCTGACTCATGCAAGAGAAAATCTACAACAAAAATTCTGGAGAAAATGTAATATGAAGAGAATATGTAGAAAACTATAAATAAAAATATAAGATGGTGAAAAAAGCATTTTGCTTGATTATGTCTTTGCAACACAGCATTTGTTCTTTAGTAGTATTATCATGCCATTTAAGTTGAGATGCTATTCTGAGATTAAGCACCTAGAGTTTGATAAAAATAAATTGAATAGTTTAAATCAAGGCACAATGAGTCTTTAGGCAAAAAAATTGCTTGCTACAGTTTTTCAATGGAGAAGGAAATGGCAACCCACTCCACTATTCTTGCTTGGAAAATCTTGTGGACAGAAGAGCCTGGTGGGCTGCCGTCCATGGGATCGCAGAGTCGGGCACGACTGAGTGACTAACACATACACTTACAGTTTTTCAAACTAAAATGAAAAAGTCACCGAAACATCTTATAGGGTAAGTCGTGCATTACATTGGCTAAAGAGAGTCCATCAGTAACTAAGAGTTTGTGGGTTGACATTGCTGAGTTCCTGCTAATGAACAGTTTGCAAAAGAAATCACAGACCGCCACTCTCTAGCAATGCAGTAACTTGACAAGTCAAAGATGTAGCTGCAAATCTGAAGACTGAATTAATATTCCAGTTGAATAATTGAACTTAAGTTATTTTTCACCATTGTACATTTGCAGGAAACTTTTCACAGTTCAGTCCTGTTCAGTTCAGTGGCTAAGTCATGTCCGACTCATTGCGACCCCATGAATCGCAGCACGCCAGGCCTCCCTGTCCATCACCAACTCCCAGAGTTTACTCAAACTCATGCCCATCAAGTCAGTGATGCCATCCAGCCATCTCATCCTCTGTCGTCCCCTTCTCCTCCTGCCCCCAGTCCCTCCCAGCATCAGGGTCTTTTCCAATGAGTCAATTCTTCGCATGAGGTGGCCAAAGTATTGGAATTTCAGCTTCAGCATCAGTCCTTCCAATGAACACCCAGGACTTATCTCCTTCAGGATGGACTGGTTGGATCTCCTTGCAGTCCAAGGGACTCTCAAGAGTCTTTTCCAACACCATAGTTCAAAAGCATCAATTTTCCGGTGCTCAGATTTCTTCACAGTCCAACTCTCAAATCAGTACATGACCACTGGAAAAACCATAGCCTTGACCAGATGGACCTTTGTTGGCAAAGTAATGTCTCTGCTTTTTAATATGCTGTCTATGTTGGTCATAACTTTCCTTCCAAGGAGTAAGCGTCTTTTAATTTCATGGCTGCAATCACCATCTGCAGTGATTTTGGAGCCCCCAAAAATAAAGTCTGACACTGTTTCCACTGTCTCCCCATCTATTTCCCATGAAGTGATGGGACCAGATGCCATGATCTTAGTTTTCTGAACGTTGAGCTCTAAGCCAACTTTTTCACTCTCCTCTTTCACTTTCATCAAGAGGCTTTTTAGTTCCTCTTCACTCTCTGCCGTAAGGGCGGTGTCATCTGCAGATCTGAGGTTATTGATATTTCTCCAGGCAATCTTGATTCCAGCTTGTGCTTCCTCCAGCCCAGAGTTTCTCATGATGTACTCTGCATATAAGTTAAATAAGCAGGGTGACAATATACAGCCTTGACGTACTCCTTTTCCTGTTTGGAACCAGTCTGCTGTTCCATGTCCAGTTCTAACTGTTGCTTCCTGACCTGCATACAGGTTTCTCAAGAGACAGGTCAGGTGGTCTGGTGTTCCCATCTCTTTCAGAATTTTCCACAGTTTATTGTGATCCACACAGTCGAAGGCTTTGGCAAAGTCAATAAAGCAGAAATAGATGTTTTTCTGGAACTCTTTTGCTTTTTTGATGATCCAGTGGATGTTGGCAATTTGATCTCTGGTTCCTCTGCCTTTTCTAAAACCAGCTTGAACATCTGGAAGTTCGAGAATTTTGAGCATTACTTTACTAGCGTGTGAGATGAGTGCAATTGTGCAGTAGTTTGAGCATCCTTTGGGATTGCCTTTCTTAGGGATTGGAATGAAAACTGACCTTTTCCAGTCCTGTGGCCACTGCTGAGTTTTCCAAATTTGCTGGCATATTGAGTGCAGCACTTTCACTGCATCATCTTTCAGGATTTGAAATAGCTCAACTGGAATTCTATCACATCCACAAACTTTTCACAGGACAGGGAGAAAAAGCCAGTTTTACTTAAGATTGACCTTTATAAAATGCTAAAAGTGATTAATTTTAATAAATCCCAACTCTAGATTACAAACCATGTTTTAATATTCTGTGTGGTGAAATGAAAAGTATCCGTAAATTGTTTCTGATACTTGTCTCTTAGACAAACATAGGCACAATTTTTTGAATTGCAAGCTGAACTACTTTTCTTTTCTTTTTTTCATGAAATGTTATGTTTATTCAGACTTGGCTGTTTGACAAACACTTTCTTGAAAGTTAATAAAATGAGACCACCAGAGTACCCTGGACTGCAAGGAGATCAAACCTGTCAATTCTAAAGGAAATCAACTCTGAATATTCATTAGAAAGACTGATGCTGAAGCTAAAGCTCCAATATTTTGGACACCTGATGTGAAGAGCCAGCTCATTGGTAAAGACCTTGATGCTAGGAAAGACAGACGGCAAGAGGAGAAGGAGGCAACAGACAATGATATGGTTAGATAGTATCATCGACTCAATAAACATGAATTTAAGAAAACTCCAGAAGACAGTGAAGGACAGAGGAGCTTGGTGTGCTGCAGTCCATGGGGTCACAAAGAGTTGGACACAATTAGAAATGCTTGAGTGACTGAACAACAACAAAAATCAAGTAAAACATATAATATTATTTGTTTCTAATGATAAAATTCATGCTTAGAGTAAAAATTAGAACTTTGGAAACCTTGTATCCTTCATCATGATACTGGCATCTTCTCAATCCTTAGACTTTTCTGATAAGACTAGTGATAATATTAACAATTGCAAATCTTAGTGTTAATTTAGAGCTGAATAAGTCAATGACCTAATTTGTTTTCAAAGGACCATTATGCAATGTTTCAAAATCATGCATGGGTATAATATATATTCAAAGATCAAGACAAATCAATGGATTTTAGTGTAAAAGGAAAACCAAACTTTATCCTTATGATTTCAGATTACACATTGCAACCTACCTTTCAGAAACTACTACTTGGCAATTTTATTGTGTGTCCAAGAATATCCATAATGATTTGAAAAGCTGACTGCAATGTTCTCGTTTTTCAACTATATACTTGTGTGAGGTTGAATTCTCTACATATATTTCAACCAAAATAATGTGTTACAGTGAATGAAAGAAGAATCAACTAGAAGAGAAGCTACCTTCTATCAAGCCAAACATTAAAATGGTCTGCAAAAGTGTAAAACAATGACAGTCTTCTCTGTCATAAATAGTCTCTGTTTTCAAATACAGTGATTTTCATAAAAAGTATGCATGTTAGTATTTCATAATTTATCATTATTTTTAAATGAATTAATAAATATTTTTTAATTTTATATATAATAAATAAAGGCAATTAACATAAGTAATATCTCTTTGGAACCCTCAATATTTGTAATTCTTAGGGAGATCTAGTCTGATCACTATTGATCTAGGCAACCATTGATAATCTTTCTTTGATCTTGGAATCCAACCTGCTTTAATTGCTTCCTATCTTTTATTTCTAAAGCATAACTCTAAGCTCCTGCCAGTATATTCCATTTGTGGGAGCATCACTCTCTCCCTTTCCAAACTGCTTGATTAGTAGGAAAGAGGAGATGAGGACAGGAAAGAGATGTGAAAAGAGGAGAGGAGAGGAGAAGGAAGAGATATGATTGAAGAGATAAACACGCTGTCCTCCCCTTCCTTATTGTTGTTCAGTCTTACTCTTTGTGATCCCATGGGCTGCTGCACACCAGGCCTCCCTGTCCTTCACTCTCTCCCAGAGTTTGCTCAAATTCATGTCCACTGAGTCGGTGATGCCATCCAACCATCTCATCCTCTATCCATCACTCCCTTCTCCTTTTGCCTTCAATCTTTCCCAGCATCAGGGTCTTTCCAATGAATTGGCTCTTCGTATCAGGTGTCTGAAGTATTGGAGCTTCAGCTTCAGCATCAGTCCCTCCAATGAATATTCAGGGTTAATTTCCTTTAGGATTGACTGGTTTGATCTCCTTGCAGTCCACGGGACTCTCAAGACTCTTCTCCAACACTACAATTCAAAGGAATTAATTCTTTGGTGCTCAGCTTTCTTTATGGTCCAATTCTCACATCCATACATGACTAATGGGAAAACCATAGTTTTGACTATATAGACCTTGGTCAGCAATGTGATGTCTCTGCTTTTTAATACTATCATAGCTTTCCTTCTTTTTTCTTTTCCTCCCCTTGCTTCTCCTCCACAATTTGGAAAAACTACATGGTTATACCTAGGGAAGCAAGGAGCTTCCAGGACTCAGACCCAGCACTGAAGTAACATCTGTCCTCACCTATTAGCTGTGCTCTACTTGCTGTTAAGTATTTTTAATCATTCTGGTACAAATGATTGTTGGGCGGATAAGTAATACAGCATATATATATATATATATACATGTACACACACACACACACACACATATATATATATATATACTGCTAGCACAGTGCCTGGCACATAAATATGATCAGTGAGTGTCAGATACTATTATGACTATGATTTTCTAACCCTACTCCTCACATTCACTGTATTCCTTGACCTGTCTCAAGTGATGGCTATATTTTGTCTTATCTTTTCAAAGTAAAGTATCATCAGTCTTGAATTATGCAATGAGGGCAGAAAACAACCCCAGAATATTCCAAAGCGATGTTTTCTTTGGGATGCAACACAACACTTTTCAAAGGAGCCTGAACAAAGTGTTCAGAGCACATGCATACCTTCCAAGCATTGGCTTTGGGTGCCTTTTGCCAGTTGCAAAAGGAAAAAGAGCGAACTTGCAAAAATACCCCCGAGAGACTGCTTGGTATTTGAGCCTGGCTCAAGGTAGAAAATATGAAAAGCCCTGTGTGAAAACCTGTCTCTGGTTAAAGACCTCTGGCCAGCAAAGACTGACCCTAGTACTCTTCATAAAGCAAACAAGCCTCTGAAAACCTGGCCGCTCACTCCCGAAGCAACTCAAATTCCAACACTGGGAATTTGCTTATTACTAATACAATTTCCTTCATGAGGAGATGTTGGACACAGAGAATATCCTGACTAGGGCATTTCAGATCCCCAATCCTTCCTATTTTACTTAAGCTGTAGGTGTGTTTACACAGAAGTCTGGGCAGCATTAAACCACAGCTTGTCAGAGAGGTCCTGGACGCTCTGGACTAACTCATCCTTCCCCACTTGAAAGGCATCTCTCGGTCCAAGAATTAGCCAAAGGAGTTTCCGGTTCACTTGGAATCCAGGTCTCTAGTACAACATGGCTTTTTGATTTTTTTGTTTTTTTTCCCCCTACCTGTTCAACCAACAAGCAGGCTAAGACATTAAGTATTTTTCCATGGCTCTCCACAAATGCAAAATGCCACCTCTGCTCACATATAAATGAGGCCTCACAGTTTACAAAGTACTCTCTTCCCTGTTTCCTCATTCATCTTCACAGAAGCCCTGAAAGTGAGGTAGAGGGAGATGCCAGTTGTTGTGGGGAAAATAAAAACAACCATATTCAGAGTCAAAAGAACTGAGTGCTGTAAGCTAGCCATGAGATTGTATACAAGTTACGATTTTTGTCATCTGAGAGACAAGGATTCTAAAATGATAGAGACTCAGACAAGACAGAGTTCTAGTCATCTCTTATAGAGTACAATCCAGAAGCAAACCTTTTTATACTGTTTTGGCTTGAGGGCAGGAAGAGAAGGGGGCTGACAGAGGATGAGATGGTTTGATGGATTTACCAATTCAAAGGATGAGTGTGCGCAAACTCAGGGGGATGGTGAAGGACAGGGAAGCCTGGCGTGCTGCAGTCCATGCGGATGCAAAGAGTTGGACACGGCTGAGTGACTGAACAGCAACAAGACCCAGCATTCCAAGGCAGATAATGTTACGCCTTACTTTTTATTGATCCACCACTCTCATCCTGTGTCTTCTTCATGACTTCAGATAGCTGCTGGGGCTTCATCCATCCTGTCCACGTTCCAGCCATCAGAGAGGGAGAGATAATGAAGAAGAAAACAAGCAGGCTATTTAGAAAAGCTGTACTCATCCATAAAAAGGAACGAATTTGAGTCAGTTAACTGGGGTGGATTAACTTAGAGCCTGTTATACAGAGTGAGGTAAGTCAGAAAAAAAAAAGTGTTGCATATTAACACATATATATGGAATCTAGAAAAATGGTACTTATGAACCTATTTGTAGAGAAGGAATAGAGACACAGATGTAGAGAACAAACTTGTGGACATGCTGGGGGAAGGAGAAGGTTGGATGAGTTGAGGCAGTAACATTGAATCTTATATATTGCAGTGTGTAAACTGGATGCCAGTGGGAAGTTGCTATATAACACGGGGAGCTCAGCCTGGTGCTCTGTGATGACCTAGAAGAGTGAGACAGGGAATGACGCTCAAGAGGGAGGGGACATATGTATACTTATAGCTGATTCACGGTGTTGTATGGCAGAAGCCAATACAGCCATTGTAAAGAAATTATGCTCCAATTAAAAATAAAAACTAAAAAAAAAGACCACCCACACACAAAAAGAAAGAAAGATAAGCTGTCCTTCATGTTGCCAGTGATCCACTTACATCCCATTGGCTAGAACTTGATCCTGTGGCCGCAGCTAACTTCAAGGGAGGCTGGGAAATGTAGTCTTATTTCAGGAAATGTGACCAGTGAAAAGTCACAAGTTGTATTGCTAAAGAACAATAGCAAAATGGATTTTGAGGGAAAGCCAGCAGACTCTGCTACAACCTCAACCAAGACCCATGGAATCTCAGCAACCTGTTTCTTCAGAGAAATACATGAACCTTATTTCACAGTCTGGTCCGTGAGCAGGGCTGAAACTCCTAACCGGGCACAGATCACCAGCTTTGGGGCAGTTGATGCCTGGGTCAGGGTCTATTTTTCTAATGTGTGAGCTTCCAAGACACAAAATATGGATTAACAAGAACTCCTGCAGAAAAGTGAGTGTCTCAGTGCCAAGTACTGAGTCAGGAGAAGATGCATTTTTGGATGGGATGGAGATGGAAATTAAAGTGAGAACTAAAGAGGTGAAATTAAACCGAAGATGACGTGATGAAGTGGAAAGGAGATGGGTAGATCTACATGACTGCCTGGAACTTTAGCTATTTAGCAGCATTGGGTATTTGTATATCTTGAGCATTTGTTTAAAGGGATATGTTTCTGGAAGAATCAATCCAATTTAAAAGTCTGGGGTCTGTGTGGCTGATGTACTTTGCCATTCAACAGAAATTAACACAACTTTGCAAAGCAACAGTACTTCAGTAAAAATTGTCTCGATAATTAACAGCATATCCAAAGGCACGTTTTATTCCTTGGGGAAAAATAAAATAAAATAAAAGTCTAGGATCCATGCAGGTGAAAAGAATCATATGAGAATGTTGGAAAAAAATTATGTGAACTCATATTGCCACTCAACTGTAATAAGTAACAGTAGTAGCATGAATAACTAATACCATCTTATTATTTTTGTGTGCTTTTAAGAGAAGACCGTACTTAAAAATCTCAAGTGTCTAAAATAAATGTTCCTGATGATGAAATTTAGAAGGCAGTACAGTCCAGTGACCAAACAAGCTTACCCCTTGCATGGAGAACACAGTTCTCAGCTGTCCTTACAACTCAAGATTGGAGTTAAGGAGACTGGGTTTCCTGATCTAATTCTACAACTTTTGTCTCTATTTACAACTTTTGTGGCCTTTGGAGGTCAGCTAGCCAAGCTGGACTCAGTGTACCTGACTGTAAAATGAAGTGGTATGTGTTTATCCAAGAGATAAACTTCAGTTTAGATTCTGGATACACATAAATAAATAATAACAGAGGAATTTCTTCATGTCACATGCTTTGCTAGAAGCTGATAAGCCATAATGTATATGTGCGTGTGTGTTCAGTTGTGTCTGACTCTTTGTGATCACATGGACTGTAGCCCATCAGACTCCTCTGTCCATGGGGTTTCCTAGGAAAGAATACTGGAGTGGTTTCCATTTCCTACTCCAGGGGATCTTCCCAACCCAGGGACTGAACCTGTGTTCCTTACATCTCCTGTGTTAGCAGGTGGATTCTTTACCACTAGAGCCACCTGGAAAGCCCCATAGTGTGTGACCCAAATATAAAGTAGGGTAAGGTTGTGGTTGGACACCCCAGGTGGCACCCAGTGCAAGAGACATAGGAGATGTGGGTTCAGTCCCTGGGTTGGGAAGATTCCCTGGGTTGGGAAGGCATGGCAACCCACTCCAGTATCCTCGCCTGAAGAATCCCAGGGATCGCGGAGCCTGGTGGGCTACAGTTCATAAAGCTGCAAAGAGTTGGATACAGCTAAAGCAACTTAGCACCCAAGTCATGATAAAGAATGGAAGTATGGATACAGACTACCTAGCTTCTTGGCTTTGACACTCGCTATGTTGATGATTCTAGTCAAGTCACTTAACCTGTCTGTGCTGTAGTTTTTTCACCTGCAAAAGGAAGATGATAAGACTGTTGATGCTTGTAAAGTGCTTCTGGAATCGTTTCTGCATGTGCCAAGTGTTCAACATTCTTGGGAGCGTTGTGGCTGTACCAACAAAAGAATTGTCTAGTTCTTACCCTTGGCCTCACATTCCAGATCCTCTGATAGATACCATTTGGGGCAACTACTATATGATAAGTGATAGACAAGGATTTGTGAAACTACTGCCTGTATCTCACAAACAGCCTTGGAATTGCTCTTGTTATTGTTACTAGAAGAAACTGATGACTTATCCAAAGTGACAGTATTGTCAAGTAGTAGTTTGGGGATCTGAGTGGGGGGATTTTTATTTTCTTGGGCTCCAAAATCACTGAAGCATGTGACTGAAGCCATGAAATTAAAAGACACTTGCTCCTTGGAAGAAAAGCAATGACAAACTTAGCACATTAAAAAGCAGAGACATTACTTTGCCTGCAAAGGTCCATATTGTCAAAGCTATAGTTTTTCCAGTAGCCATGTATGAATGCGAGAGCTGGACAATAAAAGAGGCTGAACATCAAAGAACTGATGCCTTTGAATTGTGGTTCTGGAGAAGATGCATGAGAGTTCCTGGGACTGCAAGATCAAACCAGTCAACCCTAAAGGAAATCAACCCTAAATATTCACTGGAAGGACTGATGCTGAAGCTGAAGATCCAATACTTTGACCACCTGATGTAAAGAGCTGACTCAATGGAAAAGACCCTGATGCTGGGCAAGATTGAAGGCAGGGGGATACCATGGGATGAGATGGTTGGATGACATCACGGACTCAGTGAACATGAGTTTGAGCAAGGTCCTGGAGATGGTGAAGAAAAGGGGAGCCTGGGGTGCTGCAGTCCATGGGGTCACAAAGACTGAGACACAGCTAAGTGACTGGACAAAACAGTCCTGGGATCTGAATGAGGCCACTTCGGCTCCAACACTGTGTTGCAACAGTCTATTTGATTGCTGCATCCCGATCTGATCTTTGAGGATTAGTTGCTTATTCCACCTCTCTTGTTAAAAGGAGAATTCCATGGAAAGGAAGGCTGCCTAGTTCAGCTGTAGGTGGTACCTACAGGGTAAAGGCCAGGTTCTTAAGCACAACATTTAAGGCCCCTAGGTTCTGATCCCTGCCTACCTCTCCAATTTTACCTCTTCTCACTCTCCTCCCTGCTCGGACATTGCTACACTCCTTTCCCCTTATTGAATTCTTCACTGCTCTTTGAAGGCGTCTACACCCTCCTACAGCCACGTCTCTGATCTTTTCACCTATTCTGCTTTCTGAGCCCTGCTCTCCTCTGCTCCTGCTATGTGATAACTCAGGCTTTTACTTTGACTCACCTCAGGAAAAGAATAGCGTGACTTACAGAGGGAAAGTCCAGTAAATGAAGGCTTCACTGAAACCCTTTCCAATCGGATCTTTATTGGTAGCACCTCTCTACCTTTATAGAATGGGGATGTGTGTGTGTGCTCTGTAGCTAGTCATGTCTGACTCTTTGCTACTCCACCATCTGTAGCCTGCCAGGCTCCTCTACCCTTGAAATTTTCCCCACAAGAATACTGGAGTGAGTTGCTATTTCCTCCTCTAGGGAATCTTCCAGACCCAGGGAGCAAACTTGCATCTCCTGCATATGCTGCATTAGTAGACAAATTCTTTACCACTAGTGCCACCCGGGAAGCCTGTAGAAGTAGGATAGAATGTGCATTTAGTTCCTTTCCTACAAGGTAAAGTCCTTCCCTCAAATTTCCAACTGGAGTCTCATTCTTCCAGCGTTTATTGACTTCACACTCTGCGCCAAACTCACTTAGATCTGACCCTCTGATGGCACAGTGTACCCTGACTACATCCCTAAATATGTACGATTATTCCAGCTCCCCTTAAGCAGTCTCAGTATTTGTCAAGATTTGAATTTGGAATCAGAACCATAGATATGATTGAATATCACAATTTGAAGCATACTGAATAAATGCAGTCAAAGACTTTTTGTACACCTTAACTCCTAGTTTGAGCTCAGCTTTTTCCAACTGCTCTTGGAAGCATAAATTCAGCTGCATTCAATCTCTTGGGCTTGAGCTGTATACGTGTGCACATAACTATTATGTTCTAGTTTATGACGCGTTCACTCCAAATAACCACATGTACCTGACCTCATGCCCGCTTTGGGAAACTGGGACAACTGGGCTCAGAATACTTGCATTACGTATCCTGGAAATGAAACAGATGAGAGAAGGCAGTTTCATCAGTCCTTTTACAAAGGATGACTCTTTAAACTCCTAAATAGCAACAATTTTAAAGATCCCACATTACAGTAATACCTTATCAGAGTTGTGGAAAAGATTTTGCAAAGGAGGGCTAGTATTTAAGGAATATTTGCACCAGTTAGACATATATATAGGCTCTCAGTAAAATATAAGCTTTGCTGGTGTTGCAGAAAGAGCACAAAGGTGAATTTAGACATGAGATAAATTCCAGTTCTGTTATATAATCTGTAATTTTGAACAAATATCTTAAACTGCACCAAACCTGTTATTTCTGCTATTAAATGAGAATAGTAATAATTTGAATGCCTGGAGGAGATGGAGTCATTAAAAGACATTATCTCTTCTACTTATCTTGGAAACCAAAGCCTTACTGATGACTGAAGATGTATATATAAGGAACTATGATAGAGAGAATAATGCCTGTCCTGGCAGACAACCCAGCTGAAGTCAGGTAGGATCTCAACTCCAGGGTCTAACCCCAGTGGCCTACTCATGACAATCCCAGAGGTGATCAACTTCAGAGAAACTAATCAAAATGCACAGAAAATAGAGATAGACAAAAGGTAGCCACTGTAACTGAAAAACTGAACTTGAACTGTATCTTGAAACTCAGTTGGAAAATTGCACAGTAAATTTATCTGAAAAGACAAGGAAGTCCTTTTTGGTAGTTACTTCAAAACTTCAACTGAATGTGGGTAGGTACTAGAGAAAACAGCTATGCTTAGTCGCTCAGTAGTGTCCAACTCTGCAATCCCGTGGACTGTAGACCTCCAGGCTCCTCTGTCTATGGGATTCTCCAGGCAAGAATGCTGGAGTGGGTTGCCATTTCATTCTCCAGGGGATCTTCTCAACCCAGGGATAGAAATTATGTCTCCTGCATTGCAGGCAGATTATTTTACTGCTGAGCCACCAGGGAAGCCCAAAAATAGGGATGAATTTGGCAAATGAAGAATGGCCTAGCCAACTTCTGTTGACCAAGATGCCCTGTCCTTCAGGCAGTGCTGGAATATATTGGCTGCATCTTTATCTGCTTCCTTCTCTAGCATGCACTATTCTGATTAACCTCAGTTGGCATTTTCCCCTCTTTTCCTTTTATTAAAATCATTGTCTATGACTCAACCTTATCATGCCAGTGTAGCCCAGACTGTGCTAAAGCAGCCAGCTTAAAGGACCCCTTTCAATCCCTACTGCAGATTAGAATAACTTCTTGAGTCATTTCAGCTCTGCTATTTTAGGCTGCTTCTTTTAAGATTAATTTCCTTCACTATGTGCTGACTCTGTAGTTTAGCCTGAGAAGGGTGCTCTTATTTTTTCTTGTTCCCAAATCTTCCTATAGCTCCGAATATGGAAAACTAGTGTAATGAACTTGGCACGTTGTGGATGTTCAATAAATATTAATCCCCTCTTTTTTCCTTGGGGGATAAAAAAAAAAAAAACACAGCAATCTATTAATGAACAAGGGTTTAATAAGTGCTGGAAGAGAGTAGTGAGTTATTAACAGAAGCTGCCATATAAAATATATTGGAAAAGTAAGTTAAGAACTGTTAGGTGTTTTAAGTAGAAGACTAATAATACGTATTGCAACTTGGTTCCAATGGTATTGTGGAGACTGAATGACAACTGCAATATATCTGAGGGAAAAAAAAATTTTTTTTTTTAAAGTTCTTTGGGAATTAACATGAGGTCGTATGAGCCCAAGGAAACAAAGAATTGTTAAAACTGCTCACCTCACTAATATAATTCATTCCTATCATATGTTCTTCTTTGCACTTCTGTCTCCTCTACTTGTAATGTGTGAAATCCTTGAAGACAGTTTCTCTTTCTAATTACTCTTCTATCCCTAATAGGTTCCAGTGCTGACTACACAATCGTACCCAGTAGATGTTTTTGGAGTATATGTTGAATACACAACTGAAATTTCCATTTAAGAAATTACCTTGTCAATGGAATAACTATATCCACTTTATTCTATTACTATGTAAGCATTCAACCCTCTCGCTGCATTGCTCTCTGGGGACTAATATTTCTCTTCTTTGAATTCGGTTGAGTCTTTTGTACCAGAATGAGGAAATAAGGTTTGGAAGTTGAGATGGGGTAGGGAAATTTTTTTTTCTTTTTTTTTAGGTTTGATAGTTTTAGTTTACTTTATTTTTGAGGACTCCTCAGGACTTAAATACTGAAATAGTTTCTCCTTACCAAAAGAAACCTTCCAAAACAAGAGGAAACAGCAAAATATGCCAAGATGTTTGGCTGATATAGAATTCTAACAGATTCACAGAATCTCTACTTTAGTTACCATATTTGCTGATGCTGCCCAAACCTCCATGTCCCAAAGAGGGGCATAAGTTATGGGCTGGCTCTAAGCCTTTAGCAAAGGAAGGAAAATAGAAAAAAAAAAAAAAAATACTGGATTCTTGGATGGGGAAGAATAGCAGGAAAATGAATGTGTACTGTGTGTCTGCTTTGAGCTAGGTGTTATGGTCAGATGGTTTTCTATGGCTTGGTTGGATCCAATAAGGAAGACATTATTCTGAGTCCCATTCTGGAGATGTGGGGACTGATGCATTCACAGTCACACAGCTAGTAAGTGGCTGGGGAGCGTGTGCAATTTCTACAGAGCACTTGATTCAAGTATACATTTCTAGGCCTCCAACCTGGAGCTCTTGACTAGGTTTAGGGTACGGGTTAAGCATTTAAACAACTACACTAGATAGGTTTTATGGCCAATCAAGGTTTGATTCTGCTACACCAATCAACCTTCTTAGATATATTCAATGCATCAAAATATCCTAGGATCAAAATAGCCCAAGACAGACAAGGAGCAGAAAGACTTTAAATATCTCCACCACAGTCTTCCTACTCTCTCTTCCATCCAGTTCATTTTATGAACAATAGAAATATATTCACGCCATGTCAACTTAGCTGAAAGTGCTCCTTTCAGTAGACTGACCCCAGCAGGACTTCCCCATCCAAAATTTCTGAAGTCCACTCTGGAGAGCATTTAGGTTGATCAATCCCATTCTAGAAACTTTAGACAAAAAAATAATTTTTTAAGAGAATCAAATGACTATCTACACTAATATGGTTTGAAGGGACCTGAAATTTTTCTTTCTTAATTCTTCCTCTCTGTCTCTGGTTTTTTTGTGTCTCTGTATCAGTTTTCACATTTCTGTTTCTCTGAAGTTTGTGTGGGTAATCTATAGATCTACCTCTTACCACTAAGCTTTGAAGTGCTTATTAGTTTCATTTATTAAGGTGGGGTTCCTAAGAACCTCTCTATAGATTACTCAACTCTTAAGCCAGTGTTTGTGAAACATTTCTCTTGAAGTTCTCCTAATGACAGAGGAAATTTCCTGTACCCCTGCTTACTATAGAAACAAAACCATAGGATCCTATAAAAAGAATGAAATTCATTTAAAGTTTTCTAGTTTACATTAAAATTTTATGTGGACTTGGTTTTTTAATGAAAAATATATTCATATTTGCTTTAATACAAAATTCTATTTTCTGAATACCTTGAAATAAAACTGAATCTCCATTTTTATTTTATATATATATATATGCATTTTTTTCTTATTTAAAGGTTTTTCCATCCCAAGGTATGGATGAAGATACACAGCATTCACCCACCACCATGCATGAACACCAAAGCCTAATAAACTTAACCAGATCAGTTAACTTTCCAAGACAATATGACCCAAGATAAGACTTCTTTAAATAGGAAATGGGAAAGTCTCGAGCAAAGAAAAGTTTCAGAGTTTGTGCTCACCCTGATGATGAACATTAAATAAAAGGTATCTAATCTCTTGACCTGTCAATTGGAGCAGAGGTATCACTTAAGTTCAGATTCTCCTTTCCAATCTCTCTCTCTCTTAATTTCAGACTGAGTTGTTCATTCCCTAAGTTGTGTCTGACTCTTTGGGACCCCATGGACTGCAGCATCCCAGGCTTCCCTGTCCTTCACTGTCTCCCAGAGTTTGCTCAAATCGTGTCCATTGAGTCGGTGATGCCGTCCAAACATCTCACCCTCTGTCACCTCCCTCTCCTCCTGCCCTCAATTTTCCTTCAGATTGAGTAGTCAAGCTTAAGTTATTTTCCAGGTTACAAGCTGCTTCCACAAATCCTGTCACAATTGGTCTTCATAACAGAAGTAACAAAACAAATTGCTACCTACACTGAACAGAGAAAAAAATTAGGAATAGAAAGATTGCAAGACTTTCCCAGAAACATAGATATTTCTTGTCTCTCTCCATCCTCCCATATTTCTTCTGTATCCAGCAATACCTTGGGTATTTTCATAAGTACAGCTTCTATTTAGTAAGCTATGGATAAACTGATTTTGCTTCCAGGTGGCGCTAGTGGTAAACAACCTGTCTGTCAATGCAGGAGACTTGAGAGACATGGGTTCCATCCTTGAGTGGGGAAGATACCCTAAAGGAGGCCATGGCAACCCACTCCAGTACACTTGCCTGGAGAATCCCATGGACAGAAGAGCCTGTCGGGCTAGAGTCCATAGAGTCACAAAGAGTCAGCCATGACTGAAGAAACTTAGCGCACATGCATCCAAATTGATTTTATTATTCCAATTTAATACAATTGTGAGTGCAGTGCTTAGAATTACTGCTCAATTTTTCTATCTTTATCAGTCTGGTATGGTATTATTTGGGCTTCCCTTGTGGCTCAGCTGGTAAAGAATCCACCTGCAATGTGGGAGACCTGGGTTTGACCCCTGGGTTGGGAAGATCCCCTCGAGAAGAGAAAGGCTACCCACTCCAGTATTTTGGCCTGGAGAATTCCATGAACTGTACAGTCCTTGGGGTTGCAAAGAGTCAGACACGACTGAGCAACTTTCACTTCACTATGGTGTTATATACAAAAACGCATGCTGTACTGTGAAAATGTTCTTGATAATTTGGCTAGTAATAATTGTGTACCTCCCCACAAACCAGGTTTCAGAGTATAAGTATGGAACTGTGCACTGCCCAACTGAAAAAGCTCCTGCTAAGTTATCACTGAAAAATTGAGACTATATTTTTATGTTGCAAAGGACTAGACTGAAGTCAATATTTGTAAATATTAACTACCATATTTTTTCTTCTGAGTAATCCAATCTGATAAAAAGGAAAGCAAATTGGATTGGAATCTGTGTAAAATAAAACTCTCCATGTACATGAAATGTGCTTTTTAGCCAGAATGGATGAGGGTATTAAAAAAAAAAGACACTATTCAACTCAAAGACGCCTAGACTCTTTATCATCCATCAGTCAAGGCAAAAAGCACAGTGAAACTCCAGTGAGACTGGATTTAACATAAACTTCCTGAGCTGAATTCCATTATTGCTAAAGTAACTAGAAGGAAACCATTTAAATATTTTCCAGAATGCCTATATTGGAGTTTATTCAGCTTTTAACTAATAGAATTTGGAGAAGCGTTCATCCTCCAAGTGTCAAGCCTTGCTTAAGTTTTACATCTAGAGAGAACATTAAAGAGTGTTATTTCAAACTTCCTCCTAATTAAAGACATACTAATAAATTGAACCAAAGGCTTCTTCAAATGTCTGGTAATGGACATCATTGCTTCCCAAGAAACTTCATTCCATTGTTGACCATAAAGTTATGTTGGTAGACAAAAGTCAAAGTGAAGTGAAGTAACTATGAGGGCATACTGCAGGCCCTAACCAGAGAAAAGACACAATTGATACATTTCTCATCTACTTCTTATAATACAGGTGTGCTAGGTCATTATGAGAGCAGGTACGAGTTCAAGCATCTGCTAGAAATCTCATTCAGTTAAAAGAAAAACCTGCAATAAGTTCTTAACACACCCACTGATAATTTTCACAATCAGAATATAGAAAAAAAATTACATGTGGATATTATTCTTGAGAAGTAATTGCTGGTTATGTAGAAAAGATTTAAACTTGAAAAAGGGATTGTCATATTATGTTGAATTTCATTTAGTTGATAAAAGCAATGTGGTACAGACTCGGCATGAGGCAAATATCAAAAAGCAAAAAAAAAAAAAAAGTGTAATTTAAAGATATTAATTCACTTGTCCTATAACTTTTTCCCTATTTGATATTTATTGAGCACCTACTGTATGCCAGGCTCTGTGAAGTGCCAGAGAATAAAGATGATAATGTAGTCTCTGAACAAGGGAGTTTGCAATAGAGTTGACAAGTCAAGTCAAGGGCTCAGGTCTCTGATAACTTTAGTAGAGAAAGTTCTTCTCTCTTGATATTACTCTTCTGCTTTATACATTGCAGTGTTAGGGCAAGGAGTTCTTTATATATATATATATATATATATATATATATATATATATATATATATATATATATATACAACAAACTTGAATTTAATTATTGTAATCAAACCTCTAAACAGAAGATGATTGAAAAGCACAAACATTAGTTACTTAGTTAGGTGATGAGAATAGTAAAGTTTTAGTTTTAGAAACTTCAAGCCCAGCTTTCTACATAGTGGACTTTTCGTCAGAGTTTACTTACTTTTCTATGCTCTCCTGCCATAACGTGCTGGGGGCTCTTTCCTTTCCAGTTGGTCTATTTATTTTCAGACGTCTGCTCTTCCCTTAAGTAATATGCCTCCCTCCCTAGAAAGCCCGATAAAGCCTGTTCATGCTTCATGTCCAGCTCAAATCTTCTCTGCTAGTGGGGAAATTTACTCTAATCCTCCTTCTGAGAATGACGCACTCCTTTCACTTTACTTTCATGGATTTCTTTTACTCAAGACTGGAGCCCAAGTGAAGTGAAGCGAAAGTCACTCAGTCGTGTCCAACTCTTTGCGACCCCATGGACTGTAGCCTGCCAGGTTCCTCTGTCCATGGAATTCTCTGGACAAGAATACTGAAGTGAGTTGCCCTTTCCTTCTCCAGGAGATCTTCCTGACCCAGGGATCGAACCTAGGTCTCCTGCACTGCAGGCAGATTCTTTACCGTCTGAGCTACCAGGGAAGCCTTATATTATACGACCCTCACCAGCTCACATCACTCACTCTAAGGTTGGTCATCACCCTTAGATGTAAGCCCTGATTCTGGGCAACAAGTTCTTTGAACCTCCTTACAGTTCTAAGTCAATGGTTCCTAAATAGCTACGGGCAACTCTATCATTAGTTTGAGGGTTTATTCCAATCTTCATCTGAAATAAGCACAGTTTTAAAGCACCTCTATTCAGCATTCTAGGGGTGAGCAAGAGTGGGAAGGAGAGAGGTGAGGGAATTAATTCATACTTTTAAATGCCTAATATTATTTGTCATAATTGCCTGGGTATTTTACATTCAGTATCTAATTTCACCAAGAGAAAAATCCCACTGAGCTAAGTATTATGTCAATTTTATGGCTAGGGAAACTAAAGCTGAGTGGATTATACCACATGCCTGCAATCACATACTAGTAAGGACCTGAGTATAGGTTAGACCCTTCTAAATTCTTAGTAAAACATCATTTTGTAAGACTACGGACAACTCATGTTCCACAGCTTAGAAACTGCATTCTGAGTTCTGCTTCTTACTGCATCCTTTATCTGATTTCATCGATGGGGACACTGTCACTCTGTGTGATTGAAGTTAATACAACAAATCCTTCAACTCACATTCTAAAAGCACATATGTCTTTTTTTGAGATATTCAACACTATATTATAAAATAAGCTTTGTGATATTTTACCCAACCATAAGCTAATGTAAGTGTTCTGAACACGTTTAAGATAGGCTAGGCTCAGATAGCATATTAAAAAGCAGAGACATTACATTGCCAGCAAAGGTCCATCTAGTCAAGGCTATGGTTTTTCCAGTGGTCATGTATGGATGTGAGAGTTGGACTGTGAAGAAGCTGAGCACCGAAGAATTGATGCTTTTGAACTATGGTGTTGGAGAAGACACTTGAGAGTCCCTTGGACTGCAAGGAGATCCAACCAGTCCATCCTAAAGGAGATCAGTCTTGGGTGTTCATTGGAAGGACTGATGCTGAAGCTGAAACTCCAATACTTTGGCCACCTCATGCGAAGAGTTGACTCATTAGAAAAGACCCTGATGCTGGGAGGGATTGGGGGCAGGAGGAGAAGGGGATGACAGAAGATGAGATGGTTGGATGGCATCACCAACTCAATGGACATGGGTTTAAGTAAACTCTGGGAGTTGGTGATGGACAGGGAGGCCTGGGGTGCTGTGATTCATGGGGTCGCAAAGAGTTGGACACGACTGAGCGACTGAACTGAACTGAGGCTCAGATAATGTACTCTGTAGGTTAGGCTGTTAAATGCATTTTCTGTTTCTATTGGGATATAGTTGCTTTACAATCTTGTGTTACTTTCTGCTGTACAACGAATTGAATCAGATAGTAAAAAGGGATGCCCCTTCCATAAAAAGCATAAATGTCCAATTTTGGAGACACAAAGATAAATGAGGCATGGTTCCTTCCTTCAAGGAGTTTAAATCTAATGAAGGAAATCAAATGTTAACACAGAGAACAGAAAACAGCACAAATGGATTTGAGAGACATTTCAACCAGATGCTGTTGTTCATGGAATCATCACTAAGCACTTCATGCTTGGACTCTTGCATTCTATCCCATCAACTCCATACGTGGTCACAATGGCAAGTTCTCAGTCCTTGAACATCTCCTACAGCTTTCCTTCCAGGTCATAACATACCTTGTTTTCCCTCCAAGCTCTAATTCTTCTGTCCACATCACTCTTTCCTATCCCGTGAAAGTGAAAGTGAAGTCGCTCAGTTGTGTCCAACTCTTTGCGACCCTGTGGACTGTAGCCTGCCACACTCCTCTATTCATGGAATTCTCCAGGCAAGAACACTGGAGCAGGTTGCCATTTCCTTCTCCAGGGGATCCTCCTGACCCAGGGACCGAACCCTGGTCTCCCACACAGCAGGCAGACTCTTTACTGTCTGAGCCACCAGGAAAGCCCGACACCCCGTGCTTGTCTAACTCTGATTCATCTTTCAGTTCAGTTCTCAACCTGGGACTGCTCCAGTCCGCAGTAGGTAATACGGTGCTTGAACTGTGTTACTTTGGGTAAGGCGTGGTGAAGCCAGATGCAGATCAAGAGACAGAAGCCAGAAAGGTTTTCACAGTTTTGTTGTCCATGACTCCCTGGGAAAAGGACAGTACACCATGTAGGGCCGCAGGGGGAAGCACCAAGGTCAGTCATGAGGCAGAGAGTGAAGGGGAAGGCCTGGGAAGATACCTCTATTGTGGCATCCGTGGGAAGGAATGGGCAAGGCAGGGTAGGCGGACTTAGAATTGGCTAGTTTGAACAACTTCAGCAAGTGCTGGGCATAAGGGTTGCCCCTGGTTGTCTGGTACTCGGTCTTGGGGAGGATATCACAGGTCTACAGTGACTCAGTGTGTGATAGCCATGCAAGGGAGATGGTTGGGGGTGTGGACCTCATCAGCTGCTCAGGAAGAGGAATTAGCTGGCCACTTATCCAAGTCTCAAGCTGAGTCAAGATAGTATTTATTAAAACTTCATTTCAGTGCTTCATCTCAGACACCTTAGACAACTATTGTAAAGTGTTTGTTTTAATTCCCTTTTGAGATTTTTGTCTCTCCTACTTTAAAACTAGCTCTAGAAAGGCAGGAACAGCCTTAGTACCCAGCATTTAAGAGATGCATGACAAATGTTTTGAATGGAAAGTAATGGCACTTAACTTGTGTTTTGAAGAATGAAAAGTTCTTTAGGAGAAGGTGAGTTGGGTGTAAAACCTAGACAAAGGGAAAGTGAAGTGAATGTCGCTAAGTCGTGTCCAACTCTTTGCGACCCCATGGACTGTAGCCTGCCAGGTTCCTCTGTCCATGGAGTTCTCTCGGCAAGAAGACTGGAGTGGGTAGCCTTTCCCTTCTCCAGGGGATCTTCCCAACCCAGGGATCAAACCCAGGTCTCTCACATTGCAGGCAGAATCTTTACCAGATGAGCCACAAAGGAAGCCCAAGAATACCAGAGTGTGTAGCCAGTTCCTTCTCCAGTGGATCTTCCCAACCCAGGAATTGAACTGGACAAAGAGAAGAGTAGGCCAAAACTTTGCAATGTGCTGGAAATTGTTAGTTTGGGAATGACAGATAGTTTCAGGCTTTTTAAGCTAGCACTCCGGAAGAAATAGCAAGGCACAATGAGACTAGAAAAGATAACCTGAGGTTTGAATAAGAAAACCTTTGTGTGTCAGGCTAAGAAATTTAGATTTTATCCTACATACAACAGGGAGTCCTTAAGTCCCAGAACAAGAAGATGGCCTGATCTGTAAGTACCACAGGTGGCTACTCAATATGAGGGGAGAAATAGGAATGATCACATGTGTCCTACCAGAAAAATGTCCAGTGCTCAGATGGCACAGTTTTAAGTATAAATACTGTTACTTTTATAGCCAGCCTCCACATTAAGTTCAGGGCAAGGTCCATGATGAGACAAATGTCTTGTGTTGATGAATCCCAAAACAAACTACAGAGAAATCCTTAGCTCTCATACCAATAGACTCCATATTTCCCCAATCTAGCATGAGTAGATGAAAGAGAAGCCTATGGAAATACAGAGAGCACATATTTCTAAGTAAATGTAATGCCTGATGTATAGCTGCTAAAGTCATACAAGATCTGGTCTCTAGGAAATTTATATTTATCTAATGACTATCCAACTATCTTTAAGTAACTGTTTAATAACTACCCTGCTCTCTTATTAAGGGAAAACCATACACGGTGAGATATTATGCTGTGGTTTATTATTTTTCTTCAGACACAGACATGACACCATAACATTAAGAAGTCATGTCTCTGGCCATATTCAAATAAATAAAATACACTAAAAGCTGTAATCTGTGAAGGATCGAGGGTTTCCGGAAGAAAATGAAAATGTAGATGTAGACAGCTGATTTGCTGAGTTCCTTCAGGAACCCTTTTCAGCCTGCTTCATGTGAGACACAAAGGGCTTTTGTGACGCATACGCTGTGCATCACAAATGGAGAGGCCAGGCCAAAGAAAATATACAGTTACCAGAAGAATAAACCCAGGATGAAAAGCACAGAGGTAGCATCAATAGACGTCTAATACGCCATTGGCCCCATCTGGTTAGAATCACATCATCAAAATTGGAGCTGGAGTAGACCTTCCAGGTCATCCCATCCATCCCCTTGCCAACACAACAATCATCGTTTTGAGGACCAGGTCCAGTTCAATTTCACATGTCTCTAGAGACAAGAATTCCACGGATTCTGTGGGCAAGATATTTACCATATTTAAAGAGGCAAATGTAGTCATGGTCAAGATTTCAGCCAGTAAAATAATTGCATTCAGTCTTTGAAACAAAAGGGATTGACTTTTTAAAGTAGAAATTCTTCCAGTGGAAGACAAAGAGCTTGGTGCCTGGAAAATCACAATTGAGATGGAAATAAGAATTGCTGTCAGCTGTGCAAAGATTTAGGGGGCTTCCCAAGTGACCCAGTGGTAAAAAAAAAAAAAAAAAAAAAAACCTGCCTGCCAATATAGGAGATGCATGGGACGTTGATTTGATCCCTGGGTCAGGAAGATCCCCTGGAGGAGGGCATGGCAACCCACTCCAGTATTCTTGCCTGGAGAATCCCATGGAAAGAGGATCCCATCAGGTTACATTTCACAGGGCTGCAAAGAGTTGGACGTGACTTAGCAAGTAAACAACTGAGAACTGTGTCAAGGGACTTTCTCATATTAGCCCAAGGAAATTCTAGACAATGTTCAAACTCTTCCATGTACAAATGGGCTTGGAACAGTTGTGGTCAGGAACCAGCTAAGATGTTGGAAAAAGAGGTGATCTGGAAATCAGAGTTCTAGGTTCTCATCAGGGATGACAGAGGACACCTTCTCTATATTATGGGAGACAGTGGGGGAAATGAGGACAATTTCATATTAAGAGCTCTCCTATGTGAAGAGCCAAGAGGTGGAGTCAGAATGCATGCCAAACTTGTAAGGGTCTGAAGATAGGATCAAAAATATAGCCAATGGAGTCAAGAGTTTGAAGTAGGGAGATAAGATTTAGTATAAAAGTCTGACTTAGAGATTATCATACTAAGTGAAGTAAATCAGACAGAGAATGGCAAATATCATATGACATCACTTATGTGCAGAATCTTTAAAAAAAAAGATACAAATGAACTTATTTACAAAACAGAAGTGGACTCATAGACTTAGAGAATGAACTTGTGGTTATTGGGGGAAAGGGTTAGGGAAAAGATGGATTGAGAGTTTTGGGACTGACTGACGTACACACTGCTATGTTTTAAAGTAGATTACCAACAAGGACCTACTGTAAAATAATTTTTTAGAAATAAAAATAAATAATTTTTTTAATTTGAGGTCAAAAGGAATGACGGGCTACTAAATGATTACCTTGAAGAGTCACTTTTAAGTTATTTTTAAGTAGAACTTTTGCTCAAGAAAGTTCTATATATTATGTATGATGCATACATAATAGATAGAAGTACCAGCATTTCTGAGTGAAACATGAGATGGGATTAGGTGAACAGGGAATTCTGAAACCCTCATTCCCAAACTCATCCATTTCTATGGAGGACCTTGTCTCCCTTCTGTGGAACCCATGGCACTGATTAAAAATACTGATTTTTCAACTCCAGAATTAATAGTTTTATGTTGAGTGTTCTGCGGTAGGGCATGTCAAAATGGAGGAGATACAGTTCTTGAATCCTACCCATGGAACTCAGGGCTTATTCAATATCCTATTAAATACTTCACACACAAAAAAAATGTAGCTGAGGAGTCTTCACAAGTCCCACAATCATCTTTATCTCAGAAGCGCATGAGATATGTTAACCTGTTAAACATTGTCTGTGGCTTGCCTTTACGTATCAGTGAAGAAGGAGAGCCCAGTCTAAAGGGTTCAAGACAGGGGATGTAGCCCATCTTGAGAGAGAGAACAGAAGACCGAATGGTGCACAGAATTGAGAAAAGAGTTGAGAAAATCGCCAAATTAGAAAACAGGAGAGGAGTTAGAAAAATAAAAGCAGTCAATAGCAGGATCACCTGGGACAGAACTTGGGTACTAATGCTATATCTAATGCTACTGTTTTCTTAAAGGAAACACACACACCACTCGTCTTTCTTGCTCACAGAAATATGACTTTGGATAATACAGCCTCCTCCACTCAATCTTGTACTTAACTAGACCGGTCATCATTATTCCATTTTCCTTACCAATAATTGATTTAGGAAAGGCAGCTGATGCCGTTGTGGGCTTTGAGGAGGTCTGATAGGGAGCTTCTGTTTGTGTTCCTACAATGATGTAACTGGAGTAAAATAGTTTCTCTTCTTTTTCTAGGCATGCCTTTTCCTAGATGGCTGAACAATTGGAACTGTAACAGTGATCTTATGATTGTGAAGGGCCATACTGGGTTACAATGTTGACACAGACAGCTTGAGTCCTTGATGTCATGACTGAATCACTAAAGTATCCAACCTTGCAACTGTGGTACCTTGGGATTTCTCTTTAGAGCAAATTGCTTTTTTCTTATTGCTTAGCTTAGCTGAGTCAGGGGATTCTGTTCGTGGCAAGCTAAGCATCTCAACTGATAGCAGAGAAGGCAGCTTTGAAACTCACAATTGTTATCCCCTTAGGTAATCTCCTTGTACACATTATTTGGTATCTATCACTGAACTGAAACTTTTCTTAAAGCAGCAAATTTCTTTCCACAGAGAAAGACCAAGAAATATTACATGATGAAAGAGAAACATGGGCTAATTTTGTGAGATGAAGTCAAACCTTAGTCACAGAGTTTAAGAGACAGTTCAAATACTCATATATATATTGAACTGCCATAGACCAAGTGGAAGAAAGAAAAATCTTTGGAGAAATGAAGGAAAATAAATCAGTACTGTCTGTGAGTTCCTTGGGGGCAGCATCATGTTTTGTCTATTGTTTGGGTAGCTAATATTCAGCAACATTCCTGGCACACGGTGGGGGTTCTATAAATGCAGAATTAAGTAACAGAAGGAGATTAGAGGTCTAGTATTTGATGTTCTCAGTTTCATCCAAGCATCTCCCAGTTTCTTATGACATATTTGAGAGGCTAGACTGGCACCAGGATCTAAGGCCAAACACTAGAACTAGTTACGCATTAACTGTACATGTGCCATAACCATGAGAATTTTGTGGCAGAGATTATTGACTCTTCATTAAAATTAAAATCCATGTTTAACTTCCCAGAATGGCGGTCAGAATCACAACTGAATACATAGAACCTATGGGCATAAGCATCACAGCTCACAAAGGTTTGACATATCTTACCTCCAATGACCTTTCCAACAGTCCTGAACCCATGCTAGGTTATAATTTCCAGAATCTCTTGCATGATTTGGTCATGTGACTAAGTTCTAGTCAGTAGAATGTGTCAGGTGCCATTTCTGGGCGCAGCTTTTAAGAAGCAAAGGTCTTGTCTCCATATTCTCCTTTCAGTGTCCTTCCAGATGGTAAGGATGGCAATGAAACTTTAGGGACTGTCAGAGTCAGAAGCTGGAAAATGCCTGAGTCTGTGAATTTCTGTTGTCGATGAATAATCACCAATCAGAAACAATCTCTTATTAAGACTGATCTCTTACATAGTCTGCCAAATTCTTTATTACCATAGTTTAGCCTACTTTAAATAATGCAGCTTGGCCACATCTATTTGGCTTGTGAGCACAACACCAGCCTTGTCAAAATCTTGGAATGATAGAGAGAATCATGTTTTAAAAAACCTGCCATGAAAATGGATGTGTTTCAAAATTCATAATGCTTTGACATACACTAGCTGGTATGATCCTTCCCACAAGCTCATAAAATTAGCAGGGTAGATATCCTCATTTCAGAGGCAAGAAATCAATGATCAAGGAGATTCACAAATCATCTAAATCTACTGAACACACCAACTTAATTCTAAAGCCTCAATCTTTTGATTTCAAATTCTTTGCTTTCCCCATCATAACTACACTAACTGCCTCTGTCTGAAATATCTTCTTAATGGGTGGCTTTATTGTAGAAATTATCCCAAAGGATTAGAGATTATTTTAGGAGACTCAACTCACTGAATTCTAAATATGGAGGGATTTATCACTCTGGAGGATTTAGCAATGAAGTTGACTCTACCATAGATAATTTTTCTTTGGAGAGTCTCTCAGTGTCTCAGACTTCCATGGAGGTTATTGAGCTCATTCTTCTTCCCAAAGCAAAAGTTTCTCTAACTCATCCCTGAGAATTTGTTAGTAAGCCTCTACTTGATTGCCTCTAATGATGGAGTACTCACTACTTCCAAAACTTTCTCAGTCTGTTGGTAGGGCAACCAACTCATTCTGATTTCCATAGAAATTTTTTTCAATTTTATAACTGAAAGTCCCCTGGCCTGGGCAGCCCTCAGTCCTGACCAAATTGGAGACCGGTGACCCTAATATTGTTGAATGATGGAAATCATTAAAAACTTCTTTTAACTGAGACAAACCTTGCTTTGCTCTAACTTGTACCAGGTTTTCTTGTTTGGCTCACTTCAGTGACAGCAATTCAACTGCAATTTGTTTCATGCTGATCCATGAGAGTCCCGGTTCTTTATAGCTGCCCAAGATTTCATAAAACTACATTTTCAGCATCGTTCTACCATAAACCACAAGATCAATAGATCTAAACTTCTGTCTTTGGGTTCGATAGACAGGTTATGAAGACACACTAGCAATACTCCATATCCCCTAAGTCAATTATTCTCCCTATAAGCCTATAGTGTAAGCATTTTGAAATTGTTTTCCAGGTTCCCCAAGCTGAGCTTTGATAAAATTATTGATCATAAAAATAAATGTACTCCTATTATCATCTATCAAGGGTAAACATAATTAATTTAATAAAAATCACTTATTCTGCACCAGAAAATAGTTAATTTCTCACTACATGCTCTTGAGGAAAAAAAGTAATTATCTTCTAAGTTTTCACCATTGACATTAATGTGCCTCTGAGAGTTGAACTCTTTTTTCTTTATTTTTTTTTTTCTTTAATATGAGTGCACCACTTGCTCTATGGGGAAAGGAACAGTCTCTATGTTATTGGGTGCTGAGGGACCACCAAAACCAGGAAATTCGTGTTTTATGAGCTTTCCCCAAATCAAAGCAACAGGGTTATGGTCAACATCATCCTTTCACACCCACTTGGTTCTTTTAGAGGGGTGCTTCGGGGGCAAAAGAAACATTTTGCAGAGAAAAGCACATCTAATTCATTGCTTTCTTTTCTGCTGAAAGTCAAGACAAGGATCTGAACAGCTCCTCAGACCCCTGCTCCAAACCAGACAGATCTCTCTACACTGTTTTGACTTTCTTGCCACTTATGATATCTGTTAGTTGGTAGTATTCTACTACCTACAACCTACTTTTTAGATGTATATTTTCTGTATAGCCAAAATATTTTAACAGTGAGTGAAATTATGATTACCATCAGGAATCTGAGTTTTTTGAGAAGCGAATGTTTTAGATTGATAGTACTCTGGAAGGTTAATAATATAGTCTTATAAGTGGAGTAAGATTTTCAAGATTAAGCTTTTTTTTTCAACTATAGGAGCTTAGAATAAAATAGGGCTTTAGGGATCAGGTAGCTCAATCATGCCCATTTTACAGATGAGAAAAAATATTGAAGTTCAGGAGCACGGATCATCGCTGTAATGATCAATTGCAAATTTTTGAAGACAACTAGACTGACCTCTCACTTCAACTCAGTAAGTTAAACAGTTATTCTTTACCTTTAGGGACTATGAATCCCTTTGAGAACTGGATTAATATTATGGAATCTAGTTTAAAAATAAAAAAAGTACATATACTCAACATTTCTTGCATAATTTCAGATTTATATTCCTTATGAAGTCCATATTTGGATCCAATTGGGCCATTCTCTTTGCCCATTGGATAGCTTTCCAAAGGGATAACTTGGATAATTCCTGTATGGACTCTGTATTTTATGGAAAATCAAATTTGAATTTAATTATTTGAAATTTAACACTTTTTAAAGATAAATCAATTTGTGGCTATTTTACATTCATATTACAGTTTTAAGCAAGTTTTGTATGAAGAAATTACTTCCTTATGAACAAATCATTTGGATATTAGGATCAAAATCAGAAATTTATCACAAGGATTAGTGGATAGGACCTGGGCAATGTCACTTGAATTAATACACTAGAATATCTAGTGTTAGTCCCTCAATTGTGTCTGAATCCTTGCAACTCCATGGACTGTAGCCCACCAGGCTCCTCTGTTCATGAAATTTTCCCGGGAAGAATACCCGATTCCTACTCCAGGGAATTTTCCCAACCCAGGGATCAAACCCATGTTTCTTTGTCTCCTGCATTGGCAGGTAGATTCTTTCCCACTGCACCACCCAAGAAGCCCAACTGATATCAGTAACCAATATTTATTGTATTCTAACTCTACACCATGTGTGTGCTGATGAATTTAGGTGTTATATCTCTTCACAACAGTATAAGGTGTGTGTTTAATTATATACATTTTTATAGTTAGAAGGAACTGAATCCCACAGAGGCTTAAACCTTTCCCAAGGTCATCAGCTATGGCAGTGATTCTCTGTGTAGGATAATTGCTCCCTTTCCCACCCTATCTCAAACAATGTTGCACACTTGAAACTAGCATAACATTGTAAATCAACTATATTTCAGTGAAAAAAGAAGCTTTTTTAAAGTGCTACAATAAAAATAAGATTGTGGGCACTCATTTGCTCTCAAGTTCAGAGTTGCCCAAAAGAAGCTATTTCTGGGCAATCTCCCCACCAGGGATGCTACAACTCAGAAGAAACAAGGGAATTCGGACTCTAAAAATAAGGGACTAAAGGAATTGAATTTGACCCGGCCACCAGGTAATTAAAAGGTACGCATGGATGGGTACAAAATATAAGGATATTAGATCTCTCATAGTACTCCACTGTGTTTCTTAGGTGACAGTCTTTGAAAGCAAGGCTTGGTTTGATAGAACATTGACAGTGAACTCTGTCTTCCTGTTTTTTAATCTTTGGTCCTGACTGTACATCATTATCACCCCCAGAGCTTGTCTGTAATACACATGCCAAGTCCCCCATACCAGGCCAATAAATCAGAATCTCTGGAGGTTGAGCCCATGAGGATGGATATTGAAAAAGCCCTTCAGGTGATTCTGCAGTAAAGCCTCATATGGAAACCACCATCCTAGAGTCTTATAGGATTGGAGTGAGAGCAGGGAATAAGACCTTTCACTGTTGATTTAGACCTCTCAATAAGCAAAGGTAACTCTAAGTTGATTGAAGCTCATACATGGAAAGGCAGATCCTTTCTTTGACTATAGGAATATAAATCTGTCAGGCTACCTGAATAGGATAATACATCTTCCCACCCTTCAGTGTGTCCCATGTCCAGGAAGAGCACTGCCTTTTCTCCTCTCCTCACTGCTACATTCTTTCACACATGAAATTCTGTCAACCCCGCTTTTCTCCATAGTTTTCAGTCCTTCTCATTCTCCTCTCTCTATTAACCCTGCCTTAGTCCAAGCCTTCTTCTCCACTTGTTTTCTAATTACTTATTTACTTGAATAAAAAAGAAAAGATTAAATATTAGGGTGGAAAAAGGAAAGAGAAAGTTGAGAGCTAACCTACACAGCAATAACTACACGTCAACCTTGTGCAGGGGTCCTCAAACATTACCCAATTTTTATCCTTCCAACAACCTCATGAGTTCACCTGTCACTTTGGGCTACCCTATAAAGCAGAAGACGAGATGACCTCTGATGATTTCCAATGTCACACTGCTGATAAACGGCAAGGCACTTTCTTATTTCCCTTACAGCCAAAAGCATTTCAACTAGCTTCACAATCATTGCCAGTCTGTCCTTCCTAATGGCCGTTCTACATTCCAACAGCTTTACACAAATCTCTTTTCATTGTTTTCTTTGCCTGAATGGACACTGGGACCAACTGCTCCCTGTCACTCATCTGTTACATTTTCATACACTTAGAGCCGGAGAACCTCTTCTAACTTTCTAATTAGTCAATCACTCTTTCATGCAGCGAACTCAATTTCCATTGATGGAGCAGCCACAGCATGCGGGAAGTATCTTTGGCATTGGTGGAAAAAGGTCAGGAGAGAGGGAGATGACAAGTTCACTGCCACTGGAGCTCTTGAGTCTAGTAGAAGCTTGACAAATGACAGCCAGGCAAACCAGTTAAGTGCATTCTCTAAAGCCAAGTCTTAGAATAAATAGGAAAGCTGTGTGTGAAATAAGGCAATAGTTCAACAGCCCTCTTACTCAGCTGGGCAACCTCTTAGAGAAATAAACAGCATCCTTTTAACCATCCAGACAGGCTCATGGCTGAACCAATTTATCTGTATCATCTACAAACAATATTTAACTTAATCTAAGGCAGAACAGGAGCGCAAACATTGAGGTCTTGGGTCTGTGACCATTTTTCCAGCACTACAATGTTTATGAGAACATTCAAGGCCAAAAAAGAATGTGTGGGTCTACAGCAGACATCCCCATGCATGCTGGATGCCAGGTTCTCACTTATCCATACAATATGCACTTCAGAAGACCAATGTTATCCAGCTGTCCTTCAGGATGGTGTCAAGTCAAGAGCTTGTGGTTCTGGGCTTAGTTGTGCTTCTCATTAGTTATGTGATGTTAGAAAAGCCACATCGGTCATTCACTCTCGGTTTGGCCCAAAGTCCAAAAGGAGAGTTGGGTGAGATTTCTCTAAAGAGCTCTTCCAGCTTCCCAACCCGAGAGTTTCATTTGAATGAGCAGTTCTAGGAGAGAAAATGTAGTCAATGTTTCTTACCTGGAAAGTTACAGGAGTGGTCTGAGTGAAAAAAAGTGTCTTCACTCTCCCTTAATGTCTAAGTCAATCTATGTGTGTGACTGAGTTACCCACTAACCCCAAGTAGGACTTTATAGTTGCTTTGTTGTTGTGGCTCAGTCCTTCGGTCATGTCCAACTCTTTGCAATCCCATGGGCTGCAGCAGGTCAGGCTTCCCTGCCCTTCACTATCTCCTGGAGTCTGCTCAAACTCATGTCCATTGGGTCAATGATGTTTGTTGCTTTGTGTTCCTCTTAATCTGATGTGTCTGTTGTGTGTACCTTACCATTAACCTGTCTGGTGGGTATTCCTCTTATGCTTGCACACCAACATTCCCAGGTATCATACTGTGTATTAGAACAGAGGTAGCAGGTGATGCTATGCCAAAACAGGAGCCATGGAGGACACCTTGATGGCTAGGGGAAATTTCATGATACAGGCCAAATATGGAAGCAACTGGGTTTTCCTGGTAGCTCAGCTGGTAAAGAATCTGCATGTAATGCAGAAGACACTGGTTCAGTTCCTGGGTCAGGAAGATCCTCTGGTGAAGGGATAGGCTACCCACTCCAGTATTCTTGGGATTCCCTGGTGGCTCAGACGGTAAAGAATTTGCCTGAAATGCAGGAGACCTGGGTTCAATCCATAGGTCAGGAAGATCCCCTGGAGGAGGGCATGGCAACCCACTCCAGTATTCTTTTCTGGAGAATCCCCATGGACACAGGAGATTGTCAGGGCCCAATCCATGGGGTCACAAAGAGTCAGACATGAACGAGTGACTCAGCACAGCACAAGGAAGCAAGTAAAATGACTTCACCAAATAAGATTGGGTCTTTATGAGCATAGAGGTTATCTGTTGTTTCTGCTTGCCTTCATACCCCCATCCTCCAGTGACCCCAACCTGATTTCTTTTTCAGCAACAATCTCTCCTTCATGCTCCGTACATACAGTTTTGAGGGGACATGGGAGTCAGGTGTCAATCAACCACATGGTCTACTCCCTGAGCATAGTAACCATCTCAGCAATGGGGGCATGACCTACCTGAGGCTGGTACAAATAAGATCAAGGTTACAGAGAGAACTATTCTCCTAAGACAACCCCCAGCAAAGCTGATGGAAGCCTGGGGCTGCCATGAGCTATCACATGAAATGTGGCTAAAAAAAGTCAAAACAAAGGAATGTAGAGCTCAGAGAGGAAGAAAATGAATTCTGGTAACATTGGCTGAGTCCTTTGATACAGCTATGCCTGAAAATGCTTTTTCATTTATGCAAGCCAGTGAATTCCTTTACTGTTCAAGCCAGCTTCCATTGGTGTTTTATTGCTTGACCAGATCAGTTCAGTTCAGTTCAATTCAGTTGCTCAGCCATGCCCTACTCTTTGCGACCCCATGGACTGCAGCACACCAGGCCTCCCTGTCCATCACCAACTTCCAGAGTGTACTCAGACTCATGTCCATTGAGCCAGTGATACATCCAACCATCTCATCTTCTGGCATCCCCTTCTCCTCCCACCTTCAATCTTTCCCAGCATCAGGGTCTTTTCACATGAGTCAGTTCTTCGCATCAGTGGCCAAAGTATTGGAGTTTCAGTTTTAGCATCAGTCCTTCCAATGAATATTCAGGACTAATCTCCTTTAGGATGGACTGGTTGGATCTCCTTGCAGTCCAAGGGACTCTCACGAGTCTTCTCCAGCACCACAGTTTAAAAGCATCAATTCTTCAGTGCTCAGCTTACAAAATATTTTTTTTTTACCTCTTAGCTCATACCTCCCTGTCTTCAATATTCAGAAATAGTAAAATGTGATATAAATAACCCTGCTTTGGAAAAAAAGAAACTAAGATCTTTTACCCTTTATGGATCACAGCCTTGTTTTGGCGAAGGGGCTTATGTAACTCAGTGAAGCTATGAGCCATGCCATGCAGGGTCACCCAAGATATACAGGTCATAGAGGGTGGCAGAGGATGAGATGATTAGATAGCATCACTAAAGCAATGGACATGAATTTGAGCTAACTCCAGGAAAAGAGTTTCCCTCATAGATCAGTTAGTAAAGAATCCACCTGCAACACAGGAGACCCTGGTTCATTTCCTGGGTCAGGAAGATCCTCTGGAGAAGGGATAGGCTACCCACTCTAGTATTCTTGGGCTTTCCTTGTGGCTCAGCTGGTAAAGAATCCATCTTCAATGCAGGAGGCCTGGGTTCGATTCCTGGGTTGAGAAGATCCCCTGGAGAAGGGATAGGCTACCTTCTCCAGTATTCTGACCTGGAGAATGCCAGGGACTGTATAGTCCATGGGGTCACAAAGAGTTGGGCACAACTTCACTTCCAGGAGATAGTGAAGAACAGGGGAGCCTGGCGTGCTACGGTCCATGGGGTCACAAAGAGTCAGAGATGACTGAACAATAACAACAAAGGTCATATAGCCAGTAAGAAGCATGATCAAGACCAAAGTCACAGTCTTTTGACCCTAAGCTCAGAGCTCTAACTTCTCAACCATGCAACCCACAGGCCTCATGCCCAGAATACATGTCACCTCTCAGAATCTCCACTGATGCTCCCTGAGTCCTGTGTGTTATAGACTCATAGAGTGATAAAGCTTGAAAAATCACTGGAAATTCCCACCTCCAACTTCCCAAAGCTCCCACTAATATTGTAGTTTAAAATGTAAGATGAAAAGTAAGAGCCGTCAGGGTTAGAATGCACCGATCTGGGGATGTGTGACAACAAGCCAGTAACGTCTTGCTGAGCTGCAGTTTAATTACCTGTAATGTGAATCCTATGACTGCCTACCTCTTCTGCTTGTAAAGAGAATTAAATGGGCATATGTTGTAAAGCAATTAGTGTAATGCCTATCACGTAGAAACCTCTCTGTGAATGGCATAAATATCAAATTACTTATTGTTGCAATTACTATTATAAATCCAGATTCTGACTCACCAGTGCTTTCTTCACGCCTTGCTATTTTTCTACACCATAAACTTTACAATACACATATGCCACTGAGGCTAGAGAGTGCGTCTCTCTTGTCTTTGTACCCCCACAAATCAATGTATATT
Source organism: Cervus elaphus (assembly GCF_910594005.1). Lineage (NCBI taxonomy): Eukaryota > Metazoa > Chordata > Mammalia > Artiodactyla > Cervidae > Cervus > Cervus elaphus. The sequence continues at coordinate 9,020,118 of NC_057820.1, read as the reverse complement.
TCACTTTTCTAATTATTATTTTTTAATTGGAGGATAATTGCTTTACAATATCGTGTTGGCCTCTGCCATACATCATCATGAATAAGCTACAAGTATGCAAATGTCCCCTCCCTCCCGAATCCCCCTCCCATCTCCCACCCCGTCCCACCATCTAGGTTGTCACAGAGAGCTGGAGTGAGCTCCCTGTGCCACACTGCAAATTCCCACATGCTGTCTATTTTACATATGGTAAAGTACACGTTGCTATGCTATTCTCTCAATTTTGTCCCACCCTCTCCTTCCCCCACTGTGTCCACAAGCCTGTTCTCTATGTCTGCATCTCCACTGCTGCCCAGCAAACAGGTTCATCAGTACCGTGTTTCTAGATTTCATATGTATACACTGCTGCTGCTGCTGCTGCTAAGTCGCTTCAGTCGTGTCCGATTCTGTGCAACCCCATAGACGGCAGCCCACAAGGCTCCCCCGTCCCTGGGATTCTCCAGGCAAGAGTACTGGAGTGGGGTGCCATTGCCTTCTCTGATGTATGCATTAATGTACCATATTTCTGACTTACTTTATTTGATACAAAAGGCTCATTTCATCTGCCTCATTAGGACTGACTTGAATGTGTTATTGTTTATAGCTAAGTAATATTCCATTGTATATATGTACCACAATTTCTGTATCCATTCATCTGTCGATGGGTATCTAGATTGCTTCCATGTCCTGGCTATTGTAAACGGTGCTGCTGTGAACAGTGGGGTGCATGTGTCTCTTTCAATTATGGTTTTCTCAGGGTATATGCCCAATCGTTGGAGAAGGAAATGGCAACCTACTGCAGTATTCTTGCTTGGAAAATCCCACAGATGGGGAAGCCTGGTGGGCTACACTCCATGGGGTCGCAAAGAGTCAGACACAACTGAGCGACTAACATACAAATGCCCAGGAGTGGGATATGCTGGAGAGAATGTGGAGAAAAGAGAACCCGCTTGCACTGTTGGTGGGAATGTAAATTGATACAGCCGCTATGGAGAACAGGATGGATATTCCTTAATTCATATTTCTTGAATGCCACGATTAATAAGTGATTGTCATGCAAAGGCATTTGTTTGAAGTATTATCCTACAGGGATAACGACCTTTGATTTCTTATCTGGGTTCCCTTACTCTCCCACCAGAAGGGACTCTGAAAGTTGTCGAAGGTGAGAAAGACTGAATCATACATTCCTATTTCTTCAAGGGATATTTCTTTTTATGTTTTTTTTTTTCTCCTTCTGCTTACCCTTTATTCTTTCACACACCTGCTTCAGACCCAGCTGAGCATCGGTGGTGGAGGCTCAGGGTGTGGGCCCCATTAGGGAAGATTTAGGCTTTATCCTTTGCTTGTATTCTCCACTGGTGATTTGAATTCAATTTGCTTTGGGACGCATGCTACAAGGCAAAGAGGTTTTTTTTTTTTCTTTTTTTTTTCCTTCAACAGTGAAAGAAGCCTATTAGAAATGTGAAATCATAATTTCTGGAGGTTTGGGGACTTAAAAAAAAATGTGGACAGCTGTTGGCTAAAGAACTGAGAAATATTTAAGTCCGGAAAATATCCTAGGTAATGGAGCCAGAGAGCCTAAATCAGTGGTAAATACTGCTAAGCCATCATTACACACTAATAGTTATTAGTCATCTCTCTGTCTTTAACGGAAAGCTTAAGGGTCTGAAGTCCAAAGCTTAGACTCCATTCTCTCTAACAAATCAAAAACCCCAACCCCTCCAATAACAGAAATCTGCCAAGAGAACATTAAAGGTCAAGCTAAACCCACAAAAGCAAAGCAATGCTGATTTCAAAGATGCTGAATGGAAAATACAATTAAAAGTCACCAGTTCATTCTGAGTAGGAGCAGAGATTGAGAGCTGGATTTAAGGTCAGGAGCCCAAGGGGCAATGGCAAAGGGAAGCAGGAACCCCAAGCCAAACCATAAGCAAAGTGGCCTGGAAACTCTCAAACTTGGCGGAGCCTCTCCCTTCCCTACCCCCTCTTGGGTGAGTGGGTCACAGTGCTGTTGGAACATTGAGTTGCCCCCACGGGACTCGTATTGGGAACTGAATGTAAAGACCTGGCCTTTTTCTGATAGACCTGTGCTATGGACCTGGCTGTCTCCCAGCTCCACGGTGATTTTCCTGTGTTGCCTTACATGGGTCACTCACTTTGCCCTGCCCTGCCCTCTTTTTACCTAATTACAAAATAATCTCTAATAATGAGGCCAAGCTCACAAATAAGCCTGAACTTTGTGGCTTCAAGGATGCCAAGAAGGCACCCCTGGGAATTTAGGTACAGTTTTATATACTCATATCTTCCCATTATACTTTTTCACCAACACCTGAAATATTAATATCACTGTTGACAAGTCTGTTCAATCTAAACACAGTTTTGAGTGCCTACTTCATGCCACACATTGTCCTGCTGCTGCAGCTGCTAAGTCACTTCAGTCGTGTCCGACTCTGTGCGACCCCATAGATGGCAGCCCAGCAGGCTCCGCCGTCCCTGGGATTCTCCAGGCAAGAACACAGGCGTGGGCTGCCATTTCCTTCTCCAACACATGGTACTAGGCCCAAAACAAACATGGATCCTAAGCACAGTCTAGTTGGAAGAAATAAACTGAATTAGACAGATAAAAACACACATACATACATACATCCAAGCAGCAAGTCCCCTGCAAAGTTATTGAACAAATTACTCTGGAAAATCTGAGAGTGTCTGAGTCATTTTATTTATTTCTTTTGGCTATACTGGGTCTTCCTTGGTGCCTGTGGGCTTTCTCTAGTTGCACCAAGTGGGGGCTACTCTTCGTTGTGACGCAGAGGCTTCTCACTGTGAGCTTCAGTAGTTGCAACATGCAGGCTCAGTAGTCGTGGCCCATGGGCCCTAGCGCTCAGGCTCAGTAGTCATGGTGCACAGGTTTAGTTGCTCCGAGGCAAGTGGGATCTTCACAGACCAGGGATCGAACCTGTGTCCCTCACATTGGCAAGGGCATTTTTATCCCACTGTACCACAAAGGAAGTCCAGAAGCCCGAATCTTAGTTAAGGTCATTAGTCAAGCCACTGAGAAGGTGATTTTTCAGCTGAGACTTAATATGTATTGTGAAGCTCTAAGAATGTGCTGTTCTAGTTAGTTCGGTGGCTCGATTGTGTAAGACTCTTCGCAACACTATGGACTGCAGCATGCCAGGCCTCCCTGTCCATCACCAACTCCCAGAGTTTACTCAAACTCATGTCTAGGTAGGAGACAACTGGCATATGTTAACCTCGCAGGTGGAAAGGAGCTTGGTGTGTTCTGGAATTGAAAAGGAAAGGAGGTCTTTGTGGATGGAACATGGCGTGTGAGATAGAAAGGAGCTATAACAGGGTAAGCAGTAGCCAGGGAGAGGTCAGATGCGGCTTAACTGGCCACCGTGGGGCAACTGCATATCGGTTTGTCCCTAATATAAAGCCACAAGCTGTCTAAACAAGAGGTTGCATTATCTATCTCAGTATTAAAACCACTCTGGGTACTTCCCTTGTGGTCCAGTGGTGAAGAATCCACATTTCTATGCGGGGACATGGGTCTGATCCTTGGTCAGGGAACCAAGATCCAGGGAACAAGATCCTACATGCAGCAGAGGAGCTAAGCCCACTTGCCACAGCTAGAGATCCCATGCACCGCAATGAAAAGTCACTCGGGACACAGCAGAGACCCTGCATGCTGCAACGAAGACCCAGAGCTGCCAAAAAAAATAAAAAAAGCAAACCTATTCTGGCTTCACTGAGGTGGATAGAATGGCAGAAGGCACAAGAGGATACAGGGAAACCAGATAAAAAGTTTTGCTTCCCTCCCTAGATTGTAAGCTCTGAGGAGTTGTGTCTGTTTCATACAGTAATATTCTCTGTCTCTTAGAAAGAGAGTTGAGCCATGAACTTGGTGAAATAGCTTATTGTAATAAAAGCAGAGCCTTACTTAGGGTCAATAAGAAAAGCCCTGTATGGCACTTAAGAGGAATTCCATCAGTAAATATATATGGAATCCATGAAGAAATGAATAAATATTGCTGTACTCCAGAAAAGAATATTATAGTAGGTCGGATATAGCAGTGGATGTGGAGAGTGAGAAGTTGGCAAATTTGAGATATACTTGGAGGCCAAAAATAAATAAATAAGACATATGGCATCCAGTCCCATTACTTCATGGCAAATATATGGGGAAACAGTGGAAACAGTGGCTGACTTCATTTTTCTGGGCTCCAAAATCATTGCAGATGGTGACTGCAGCCATGAAATTAAAAGATGCTTACTCTTTGGAAGGAAAGCTATGACCAACCTAGACAGCATATTAAAAAGCAGAGACGTTACTTTGCCAACAAAGGTCCATCTAGTCAAGGCTATGGTTTTTCCAGTGGTCATGTATGGATGTGAGAGTTGGACTATAAAGAAAGCTGAGCACCAAAGGATTGATGCTTTTGAACTGTGGTGTTGGAGAAGACTCTAAGAGTCCCCTGGACTGCAAAGAGATCCAACCAGTCCATCCTAAAGGAGATCAGTCCTGGGTGTTCATTGGAAGGACTGATGTTGAAGCTGAAACTCCAGTACTTTGGCCACCTCATGAGAAGAGCTGACTCATTTGAAAAGACCCTGATGCTGGGAAAGATTGAAGGTGGGAGGAGAAGGGGACGACAGAGGATGAGATGGTTGGATGGCATCACCGACTCGATGGACACAGGTTTGGGTGGACTCTGGGAGTTGGTGATGGACAGGGAGGCCTGGCGTGCTGTGGTTCATGGGGTCACAGAGAGTCAGACACGACTGAGCGACTGAACTGAACTGAACTGAGATAGAATAGATGTGAAGATGGAGAGACAAGTACAAACAGAGATCAACATCCTGATCGAAGGCTTAAGCAGCAAATTAAGTGACAAAGGCATTTTCTGGGACAGGGGAAGACAGGCAGGTGAGATTATTGGCCCATGTCATTGGCCCAGTTCCTCTGCTGCATGTAGGACTGAATAAGCCCAGTCGCCCAGACAGGTGTACATGATAGTAGAAGTATATTGCTACTAAATTTTGGTGAGGTTTATTGCATGGCATTACTGAGGCCATTGCTGAGTGAGGCAGAAAACATGAGATTCAAGCACAAATTATGAATTCGATTTTGAAATGCCAAACTTGAGAGAGCTGTGAAATAGCCAAATAGGGGCAGTCAGGTAGGAAACTGAATACACAGTTCCTAAAGGCACAGAGGTAGTCAGGATAGACCTTTCGGCCTCACCAACATACCTGCAGCCCAACGTTCATTGCAGGACTCTTTATAATAGCCAAGACACGGAAGCAACCTAAATGTCCATCATCAGAGGAATGCATGAAGAAGGTGTGGTACATAGATACAAAGGGATATTACTCAGTCATAAAAAGGTACAAAATAGTGCCATTTGTAGAGGCATGGATGAACCTGGAGTGTGTCATACAGAACGAGGTGAGAAGGGAAAGGCAAGTATCATATATTAATGCGTATATATGGAACCTAGAAAAAATTATACAGATAACCCTACTTGCAATGCAGAAATAGAGACACAGATATAGAGAACAAATATATGGATACCAAGGGGGAAAGAGGGGGATGGGATGAATTGGGTGATTGGATTGATGTATACACACTATTGATACTCTGGATAAAATAGTATCTAATGAGAACTAATAGACAATGAGAAACTAATAATCTAATGAGAAAATAGGTAACTAATGAGAACCGACTGTATAGCACAGGGAACTCTACTTAATGCACTGTGGTGACCTGAATCAGAAGGAACCTCAAAAGGAGTGGGGATATACATATAAAATGAACCAGCCGTATATATATATACATATATATGTATTAACACAACATTGTAGAAACTAGCACAACATTGTAAAGCAGCTATACTCCAATACAAATTAATTTTTATTTATTTATTTTTCAAATTAATTTTTAAAAAGACAATATTGACTTTGTGACCAAGGGTGTGGGTGAGATCACCCAGAGGGATGGCAGAGAAAGGCAGGAAATAATATCCATTTCCCAACCACAGAGTCCTTCAACATTTTGAGGTCAGGAGGAGCCCTCAAAGAAGAAAGAAATAGGACTGAATGCTGATAAGAAAACAGGAGGGCACGGGAGCACAGCATCTAAGAGAGCAAATATTTTTTCAAAGAAGTCGAGAATGGTCAACGTTGTCCAACATTAATATGAGACTTCATTAGTTTCCTATTGCTGCCCTAACAAATTACTCCACTTAGTGGCTTAAGATAATTAAAAAATTATCTTACAGTCTGGGAGATCAAAAATCTGAAATGAGTCTGACTGAGTCAAAGTTAAAGTGTCAGCAAAAATATATTTTTTCTGGAAGCTGCAGGGTAGGATCAGTTTCCTTGCCTTTCTCAGCTTGCATCCTCAAATCTCTGATCTTTCTTCTTCTCTCTTTTACTTAGAGGGGTCCTTGTGATTACATTGGGCCCAAGTTGATAAAAATCAAGATAATTTCTCCATTTGATTAGCAACCTCAGACCCATCTGCGACCTTAATGTTCTCTTTGCCCCTTACAACATAACGTATTTCCAGGGACCAGGAATTAGGAAGCAGGTGGCTTTGGGAGACCATTATTCTGTATAACACAGACACCAAATAGTGCTTTGCTTCTCAAGAAAATGGATATTTTTAGGAAAGTGTAGCATTTTTAGTGTGCTAGTTAGTTCCCCCATATATTAAGAGAACATCTCCCTTGTACACAGAATTATATGAGACATTTGAGAAATCCAAAAAAAAGAACTAACCATAAAAGAAATCCTCTTCAGTTACTTTTTCTTTTAGCCACTGAGCATGTAGGACCTTAGTTTCCCCACTAGGGATCGAATCCATGTGCTCTACATTGGAAGAGTTCAGTCTTAACCACTGGACCGCTGGAGAAGTCTGGTTACTTGTTTTAAATAACAGGGTTTCCAGCCATGTGAAAAAGGATCCATATGGACAAAAAAGACATCAGAATAAACAAATATTATCCACAGAACATTAGAACTTTTAAAATAATTCTAATCCGTATTCCCAGAGATATTTGAGAAAGGATCACAACAATAAGATAACCAGAGCTTGATAAAAGGGCTTCCCTGATGGCTCAGTGGTAAAGAATATGCCTGCAATGCAGGAGATGCAAAAGACATGGATTCCATCCCTGGGTTGGGGAGACCTGCTGGAGAAGGAAATGGCCATCCACTCCAGTATTCTTGCCTGGGAAATCCCATGGACAGAGGAGTCTGGTGGGCTAGAGTTCATGGGGTTGCAAAGAGTCAGACATGACTTAGCAAATAAACAACAAACTTGATATAAGAGGATTAGTCAGGAAATAAGAAAGTAAGCAAGCAAATTTTTAGTGTGATGGCTGAAATTTTTTAAAAAAATTGAATAGTATGGAATTTTCTGAGGAAAATATCCCAGAACAAAAGCAGAAGCAAGGAAAAGAATATAAGTTAAAAGTAAAATGATACAAGATAAAAGTTGACCTTAGAAATCAATTCAGAACTATCATCTTTCCTCTGAAAGAGTTCTAGGAGATGAGAAGAGATAATATAAAAGAGAATTTTTAAAAAGTACTGCAAGACAGCAGAGCAATGGCTTTCAAGTTTTAAGGAAAAATGGTATTTTGGACTCAGAATTCCATACCCAGTCAAAATACTAAGTGTGAGAGCAAAATAAAAACAATTTCTGGACATAAAAGGAATCAGAACATTTGTCTTCTGCTAGAAGAAAATCTTTACTATCCACAGCAACAAAACAAAAGAGCATGCTCTCAGAGGAGCCTGTTAGATTAACTCACAAGTGATGGAAGAGGTTGCGCTCTCCACCTCTTCCTAGGCAAATGGTGGAGCCATTTCCTAGTGTTTCTTCAACTGTTCTTGTCAATGATCAGAAGTCACGTGTGCCACCTCTGGCCCAAGATTAGAAGCACATGGGCCTCCTAAGAAATCTGTGTGCAGGTCAAGAAGCAACAGTTAGAACCAGACATGGGACAACAGACTGGTTCCAAATTGGGAAAGGAGTACATCAAGGCTGTATATTGTCACCCTGCTTATTTAACTTATATGCAGAGTACACCATCCTAAATGCAGGGCTGGAGGAAGCACAAGCTGGAATCAAGATTGCCGGGAGAAATATCAATAACCACAGATATGCAGATGACACCACCCTTATGGCAGAAAGCAAGGGGAACTCTTGATGAAAGTGAAAGAGGAGAGTGAAAAAAAAAACTGGCTTAAAACTCAATGTGCAAAAACCGAAGATCATGGCATCCGGTCCCATCACTTCATGGCAAATAGATGGGGAAACAGTGGAAACAGTGAGGGACTTTATTTTCTTGGGCTCCAAAATCGCTGCAGATGGTGACTGCAGTCATGAAGTTAAACGATGCTTGCTCCTTGGAAGAAAAGCTATGACAAACCTAGACAGTGTGTTAGAAAGCAGAGACATCATTTGCCAACAAGGTCCATATAGTCAAAGCTATGGTCTTTCCATTAGTCATATATGGATGTGAGGGTTGGACCATAAAGAAGGCTGAGTGCCAAAGAATTGATGCTTTCAAATTGTGGTGTTGGAGAAGACTCTTGAGAGTCCCTTGGACTGCAAGGAAATCAAACAAGTCCATCCTAAAGGAAATCCACCCTGAATGTTCATTGGAAGGACTGATACTGAAGCTGAAGCTCCAATACTTTGGCCACCTGATGTGAAGAACTGACTCATTGGAAAAGACTTTGATGCTGGTAAAGATTGAGGTCAGGAGGAGAAAGGGGTGGCAGAAAATGAGATGGCTGAATGGCATCATGGACTCAATGGAACTGAGTTTGAACAAACTCCGGGAAACAGTGAAGGACAAGGAAACTTGGCCTGCTGCAGTCCATGGGGTCACAAAGAGTCGGACACAACTTAGCGATTGAGCAACAACAACAGTGACAATAGAAGAAGTAAAACCATAAACAGTTCTACTAAGGAGTTGGACTCTGAAAGGAATGGCAAATAGCGCTAATTTTTACTTAACTATCGACTTTCAATTGTTCAAAGAATGTGCATATACTACTTTTATGATGCCATCAACCAAAACTGAGAAGAGGAGATAAAACAGGTGTGTGTGAGGAGGAGGTGGATAAAGATTTCAGTTTAAACTTGTTGAGTCATTTATTTGAAATCTGTGGATCAAACACAAGCATTTACTGTAAGCTCTCTGATAGTGGGATTATAGAAATACACTTAATACACAATGGAGGGCTTTAGTGTACTCACTTTGAAATTTGCATTTTTCTTTTGCAAGGAATTTTGTGTTCAAAGTTTCTGTTTGTTCTCGAATGTATCCACTTCTTTGACTTAGAGTTATTATGCTTAAAAAAACCAAGAAACCAGCAATTTTTCCATTACTTATCATAAAAATCTTATTTTAATTCATGTTTTCCTGTGTCTTCTCAAGTACTTATGTTACTTAAATAGGTTATAAAAACAATGGAATTCTTGGATTGGTAGATTTCCTACAGTTTCTTAAAGTCACACTTCACGAACTTGGTTTGTCTTTCAATTAATAGGCTCCTTCCTAAGCCTGTACTTCATAAACAGCACAGCATGCAGTAATTTGTTGATCTTATCCAAGGAAAATTGCACAACAGAAAGATAGAAATACAGGCCTCACCTTGGCAGAGACAGAGGGCTTGGATTACAGGAGTATATTTGGTAGTGATTAAAAGGCTGATAATACAAGCCACAAAAGTGGAATAAAATTGCCTAGGCAGAGAGCAGAGGGAAATGTGATGAGAAATAAGAACAAAAAATCAGAAGATGCTCACACATGAAAACATGGAATTAAGGAGAACGAAGCATAAAGATTAAGGTGTTGTTTGATGGAATAAGTGCAAAGTCACTATTTTCAATTATTCAAAGGTAGAGACTCTCTCTGACATTTTTTATTAAAAAAATTATTTTATATCAGAGTATACTTTAACACTTCCCTTGTAACTCACCCAGTAAAGAATCTGCCTGCAATACAAGAGACACTGGTTCAATTCCTGGGTTGGGAAGACCCCTGGAGAATGGATAGGCTACCCACTCCAGTATTCTTGGGCTTCCCTGGTGGTTCAGATGGTAAAGAATCCACCTGCAATGAAGAAGACCTCGGTTCAATTGCTGGGTTGGGAAGACCCCCTGGAGGAGGGCATGGCAACCCACTCCAGTATTCTTGCCTGGAGAATCCCCACGGACAGAGGAGCCTACTGGACTGCAGTCCATGGGATTGCAAAGGGTTGGGCATGACTGGCACATGACTGAGCGACTAAGCACAGTACACAGTTTAACAGTGTTGGTTAGTTTCAAGTATACAGCCCAGTGACTCAGTTATACATGTACATATATCCCTTTTCTAATTCTTTTCCCATTTAGGTTATTACAGAGTATTGAGCAGAGTTTCCTATGCTGTTCAGTAGACCCTTGTTGGCTATGTATTTTAAATATAGAAGTGCGTACATGATTGACATTTTAAAAATAATTTTATTTATTTGTGGCTACACTGGGTCTTCACTGTTGAAGGTGGGCTTCCTTTGGCTGTGGCCAGTAGGGGCTACTCTCTAGTTGCAGTGTGCAGGATTCTCATTGCAGTGGCTTCTCTTTTTGCAGAACAGGGTCTCCAGGGTACACAAGCTTCAGTAGCTGGGGTTCCCAGGCTCTAGAGAACAGGCTCAGTAGTTGAGGTGCAAGGGCTTAGTTACCCCAAGGCATGTGGGATCTTCCAAGGGCAGGGATCAAATCTGAGTCCCCTGTTTTGGCAGGTGGATTCTTAACCACTGGAACACCAGCGAAGTCCCATGAGTGACTCTCTGTGATCCCAATAGTCACTAGACTAACAGTTATCAAGTGAAATAAGAGGTGAAGAATGCAGAATGGATGAAGATGTAGAGAAAACTAGATCCCGGATAAGCTAGTAGATCCAAAATAAAACTAACTCTACTGAATTAAACTGTCTTTATTAGGTAGGACTTTCCCTGATGGCTCAGGTAAAGAGCCTGTCTGTAATGCAGGAGATCTGGGTTTGATCCTTGGGTTGGGAAGATCCCCTGGAGAAGGGAATGGCCACCCCCTCCAGTATTCTTGCCTGGAGAATTCTGTGGACAGAAGAGAGCCTGGCTGGCTACAGCTCTTGGGATCACAAAGAGTCAGACTGAGCAACCAACACTTTGCCCCTCAGCACCAAGCAACTTAGAGTCCTTTCTTTATAGTAAATGCTCAACAGTGGTAAGAGGGACTGAATAAATGAAATTCAGTCTGGGATGAGCACAAAGGGGAAGAGAGAAAGGGGTTGATGGAAGGGAGGCTATGAACTAAGAATAATTTAGGAACATAGCATTTGTATTTCTGTTGCGGGCCTCAAGCCCCAAAATCACAATTATTTGCAATATATAAAATAGTACAAGCAAGCAAGATGGCTCCAACATGAGGGCCCAATATAGATATTCCCCAAGCATTCTTAGTTTCTAGGGTCACAACTGTCTTCTACGGTATTCCATGGCATGTTAAAGTCTGCCTCAGACAGTACAATCTGTAGGCAGAAATTGCTAGAGGTTCACTAATGTCTTAAGAAAATGATCCTGCATTATGATGTTAAGCAGAAACAACAAATAGATCTGTTCTTTAGTTTAAGTGAAGGGACTTAGCAGAAACATGAAGTCATTGTTTTCCTTAGGTCATTCAACTGGACAGGATGAATAATTAGCATGAATACAACCATTTCACCTCTTAGGTGCTAAAGCCAATTTAAGAGCATGCAGGCAAGGGACTTCCCGGTGCTCCAATGGCTAAGACTCCACGCTCCCAATGCAGGGAGCCTGGATTTGATTCCTGGTCAGGGAACTAGAGCCCACATGTCTCAACTAAAGATCACGGCACTCTGCAAGCCAGCACAGCCAAAGTGTGGCTAAGACTCAGCACAGCCAAATAAATAAATAAGCATATGTTTAAAAGACTATACGGGCAAAACCTGCTTTCATTTCCCTTAACTCTCTAAATGCATGAGCATGGATCAGGCTATGCTAATATCAGAAAAGCAGCAGGACATCAGGGTCTGCATTAACTATAAACCTTCTTGATGCATTTACTTTCAGGAGAAATGGGCTGATATCTGACCAGAGGTGGGGGCCAGGAGAAACCACTACAGTTCATAATGATCAATCTGTCTGATGAAGATAAAGGTACTTTCCTTCAGGTATGGGCCATTCCCAGCCAGATACAATTTTCACAGTCTTCATTCTTCTGTGAGCTCCCTTGAGTTCTTGGGATCTGCATTTATCTACATTTTGAGACACACACACAGAGGGATCACTCTTACATCTTCCTCACTCTTGCAAACCTCAGTCATTCAATTCTTTTCATGGGAGAATAGACATTCAAATAGACAGTCTTCTGCACTCATCTTTGGGGTCCATGTGAATAGCTAACACAACATTAAGAAAAACACAAAAATAGGGAAAGATTAGCACTGAACAGATCATGAGAAGGACGCCTGTCTACAGTACGAGCTGGAACAAGAAAGCAGAGCCACGTTTTGTTTGACCTCAGTTGGAACCGAGTATGACAGGTAGCTCAAATTTGTCACCATTCTACACATGTGTGCTTGCTAAGTCACTTCAGTCATGTCTGACTCTTTGTGACCCTGTGGACTGTAGCCCACCAGACTCCTCTGTCCATGGGATTCTCCAGGCAAGAATGTTGGAATGGGTTACCATGCCCTCCTCCAGGGGATCTTCCTGACCCAGGGGTCGAACCTGCATCTCTCTTCCGACTCCTGTATTGGAAGGCAGGTTTTTTTACCAGTAGTACTACCTGGGAATCCTGTCACCATTCTACACACCTTCACAAATGACTATGAAAGCATCATGAGTATTGATTTTGGTGTTTGAGTACCTTTTAGCAAGTATATCAGTTTGCAAATATGCAATCCATGATGAATGAGGATCAGTTGTAGTTGCAAAAAATCAAAACCCTCTAATATCTTTTGTTGAATCACTGCCGCCCAGTCACCGTTCTAAACTCTAGGTATTTGTTGTTGTTGTTCACTTGCTAAGTCGTGTCCTACTGTTTGCAACCACGTGGACTGCAGTACACCAGGCTTCCCAGCCCTTCAGTCTCTCTGGGAGTTTGCTCAAACTCATGGCCATTGAGTCAGTGATGTCATTCAACCATCTCATCCTCTGTAGACCCCTTCTCCTCCTGCCTTCACTCTTTCCCAGCATCAGGGTCTTTTCCAATGAATCAGTTCTTCGCATCAGATAGCCAAAATATTGGAGACTCATCTTCAGCATCAGTCTTCAGGTACTCCTTGTAGGAATTCGCTGAGACAGGAATGATTTCTGTCCCATATCCTGGACAAGAAAACCATAGACCGAGAGTCTGAGCACCTTCCTGCTGAGAAGTGGGACCAGCATTCAAGCCCCAGCCGTATGACTCAGAACCCAGGCTCTCAACCACCTCCCCTGATGCAGAACAAGTCCACAGGTCTTTTGCTCAGCCTGGCCCACACATCGGTTTGCTTTCCTAAGTAAAATAATCATATTCCTGAGGTTGAATTAATTTGAACACTCCCTGAGGGGACAGAGTGAGGCTAGAATCAGTTTTTTGTTTTAAATGGCAATTATTTCTTTCTTCTTGCCAAATACAGACGACAGCTACTACGTGCAAGGCCCTGCCACCCGGGGCGGGGGCGGGGGGTTTACCAAGCCTGTGAGTAACCAGCAGCTGCGAAAGTGATGAAAGCTGCTGACTCTGGGACCCCCCAGCCCTCATGTACACTATTGAAGAAATTCAATTCACATTCAACGAAGTGCATTTTCCAGCTAACGCATGGGGATCTCTGGACCTTGGTCATCATGTCAGTCAAGGGGTGGCGTGAAGCCTGATGGCAAGGTGGTGGTCACCCGCCTGGGCTGACCATGTTCTCTGCACCATCTACCCTCTGTCCCATCTTCCTTCCCCAACCCCCAGAGCTCTGGATGCAGGACAGACACGTCCATTCCGTGTCTCAAGAGAGGAACCAAACTGGCAGGGATGTTGTGACACAACTGATAAAGAACAAAAATTTAGACCGAACGCAAGTCAGACCGTGTATTTGTGAACATGTAATGTTCATTGAAATGTTCATTGAAAATGTGTTTTCAAAACTATTTAAAGATGCGAAGGGATTTTTGAATTTTGTCTTCACAGCCCTGCAGGAAAGGCTTCCCTATCTCCAGTTTGCGGAGAGGGTCAGTGATTCCCCTCCCATCATGTAACTGATAAGCAAGAGAGACAGAACTGGAATCACATTTTCTGGATCCTCGTCCAACGCTCTTCCTTTTGCCTTAGGAACAGTCCCAGAAAGAAGCAGCGTATCCCAGACACGTGTCTCAGCACAGCAAAGGCATACAGGCTGATCCATCGCCACTGCTCAGAGGCTGACTGCTCTTCCTTTCCTCGGCAGACATCTGTTGACCCCTGCACTGTGTCAGAGCTATAATACCATGGCAAAATACACATGGCTTCTGATGGCACCAGAAACCCCCCGAGTAAGCTGCTCATGGTGAGATGAGAGGGCCCAGGGCGTATGCAAGTTTTAGGTGAGCAGGGAACAGGAGGCCCTCACCCTGCCGGGGATCCCAGGGAATGTTCCCTGGGAAAGGGATATTGTGACCGATATGTGGAAAGCGTGGCAAGAGGCAGCTGATGGAGGAGAAGATACAGGTACAAGAGCCCAAAAGGAGGAAAGATTTTGGAAAATTTGAGAAGCTAAGAATCCAGGTAAGTGAAAGAGACAGAAAGAAGAGATGGGGAACACAAGATGAGACTGGAATGGCAGGGCGTTCCACCACAAGGACCCGAAGGCTTTACCTCGGAGGACCAGCCACCCAGCCTCTCAGCTGTCAGGGGTGCCTGGTTGCGGAGGAAGGCAAGCCCATTAAGCTCTTTAATCTCTCCCCCCTGGGTCATTTCCTCCAGCTACAAATGAATCACACAGTTTCCTTCTCCTCATCCACATGGCCTGGGTACCAAGTCTTGGAGCAGGGCCTGTTTTCCAGGTGCAGCCTCACTAGTGCCATATAAAGGGGGATTATTCCCCTTCCTGCAGTTCGACTCCTAGAACAGGCTGGCCCCAGCAGGGTCAGCTTTCCTCACGGCCAGATCACATTACGAGCTAATATCTAATTTGTAAGCTCTGTGTCACACCTCGGTTTCACAGACCATGGCTTCCAAATGAACATTCGCTTCTTCCTCCTTCAAAATTAGCTGAGTGCCCTACGTCCAGAGAAGGAACTGGGATCGTACCACTGATCAAATAGACTGGAGAGGCTGGAACAGCTATCCGAACCCTAGGGTGTAACTTCATCTCTTAGTTAACAATCTGTAAAATGGGGTCTTAATTCTTTCTGCCATTACATTGCTGCATTGAGTCCAAAACAAAGTGGAACATTTAATGGACTGGAATTCACATTCTAATACCAGCGCTCCCACTCATCATCTCTCCTGTCTTCAGTTTTCCCGTCTGTAACATAAACGAAGGGAAGTCATTAGGCTCTAAGGTCCCCTTTACATTTAACATTCTCTGCTTTGCTGTGTGATTAGTGACTAGAAGATTACTTTGAGAGTTCTCAGAACCTAAGAATCAATATTACTGTATTACATCGCTACACTTTTTAAGTGTCAGAACTACTAAGACGTTTTAGAGACAGAGCAGAGGTTAGGTAAGAGGTGACAATATTTTGGGAGAACAGAAGAATGGTCGCTAACGTCCTTCCAGCCATCATTCCATTCCTAGGAAGGGTTAATGCATCTTGACATCCTGAAGGGTGACTTTTCTTAGAGAGGTGGATTTAAGGGAAGACCTAATTGTCTGAAAATAATTGGTTGCACTAACCCATTTTCTTTTGACAATTTCAACAAAAAGTGCCCATCCTCTGGTAGTCCCCAAAGGATTATAAAAAAAATAAATAAATAAAAGAAGGATAATCATCCTAGAACTGATCTTGACCAACACTGTTGGAAGCAACTTACACCCTGGGTAGTGACCCAGCTGGAGGACTGAGTACAAACACCTGCCTCTAGAGCAGGTGGGGGCAAGTGGGGAAGCATTTCCCCTCTAGGGCATCATTTCCCCTCTAGGGCAGGTGCGGGATCAAGTTTCCTTAGAAAGCATGCAGCTTATGCAGAAGTATGCCCACACTCATCACCTTGACTGTCACAGAAGACAAAAGCCTCAACTAGGACAGCAAAGCTGTCCATACCTGAGCCTCCAACGTGTCCCTGCTTAGTCGCTCAGTCATGTCTGACTCTGGAACCCTGTGGACTGTAGCCTGCCAGGTTCCTCTGTCCATGGAATTTTCCCAACAAGAATACTGGAGAGGGTTGTCATTGCCTCCTCCAGGGGATCTTGCCTCCTCCAGGGGATCTTCCTGACCCAGGGATCGAACCCACATCTCCTGTGTCTCCTGCACTGCAGGCAGATTCTTTACCACTGAGCTACCAGGGAAGCTGGACTCCCTGAAAAGGCAGATGGGCACAAGGGACCTCTGCTGGTACCAAGGATTCAGATCCTCGTCGAGTTCAGGCAGAGGAGAGGGATCTTCTCTGGCCCCTTTGGTCACCATAACTTGTCAACTTAAAAATTAGTCACAAAGTAAAAGTTGAGAGTTATGTTTTATTCGATGAGAATTTTGAGGACTTCAAGCCCAGGAGACAGCATCTTAAGTAACCCTGAAAGAACTGCTCCTGGCAATTATCAGGTAGAGATGCAACTCAATGGAAGGGGTTTAACTCTTGGTAGCTCTTTTATGATAATTATTGACTCCTGGTCTGAGACAATCTCAATAATAAAATTGAATGCATTCAGTTATATTTTTTCTATTGAAATCTAATTTACTTTTCTGAAATGTTAAATATGCTTCTAAAATCTTGTCTAAATAATTTTTAACTTGGCTTTTCCTTGGTTTGGGCCTACAACCAGCGGCTAGACCATCAATATTCTGTTTTCATTCCTCCAATTTGTGAACTCCCACAGCAGGGGTCATGTATGGATGTGAGTTGGACGATGAAGAAAGCTGAGCACCGAAGAATTGATGCTTTTGAATTGTGGTGTTGGAGAAGACTCTTGAGAGTCCCCTGGACTGCAAGGAGATCCAACCAGTCCATCCTGAAGGAGATCAGTCCTGGGTGTCCATTGGAAGGACTGATGCGGAAGCTGAAACTCCAGTAATCTGGCCACCTCATGTGAAGAGTTGACTCGTTGGAAAAGACCCTGATGCTGGGAGGGATTGGGGGCAGGAGGAGAAGGGGACGACAGAGGATGAGATGGCTGGATGGCATCACCGACTCGATGGACATGGGTTTGAGTAAACTCTGGGAGTTGGTGATGGACAGGGAGGCCTGGCATGCTGCGATTCATGGGGTTGCAGAGAGTCGGACACGACTGAGTGACTGAACTGAACTGAACTGAACAGCAGAGGTATTGGAATCAAAATCAATAATTTACGAAAGAAATGTAAACATCTTTTGGGAAGTGAGTCACAGAAACACCAAGTGATATTTATAATATATATTTTGCTGCTGCTGCTGCTAAGATGCTTCAGTCTTGTCTGACTCTGTGTGACCCCATAGATGGCAGCCCACCAGGCCCCTCTGTCCCTGGGATTCTCCAGGCAAGAACACTGGAGTGGGTTGCCATTTCCTTCTCCAGTGCATGCGTGCGTGCTAAGTTGCCTCAGTCTTGTCTGACTCTGTGCAACCCTATGGACAGCAGGCCACCAGGCTCCTCTGTTCATGGGATTCTCTAGGCAAGAATAGTTGAGTGGGTTGCCATTTCCTTTTCCAAATATATATTTTACATACTTTATAGTTGTAAGCATTCAGTAGAGATGCAATAAAATGTAAATGCATTTAAATAAAAGGATTTTTAGAAATCTAACATTAATAAATTCCATCAGACAAGAAACTTTGTCACTTTTATTTATAAGTATATACTGAATATTTTTCAGGGCACACTCATATTTGTAGAAAATACGGATGGATGGATGATGATGGATGAAACAGAACATGTAAATCCTGATATGTGCCAGAAACACTCATAGGATAAAGGAATATTATAATAAGAAGAAGACAAAACCTTTACTCCTAGTTCTGATCATATTTTAAAATTCTAGAATTATGCTGCTCTGATTTATGGTAGGTTATGACATGTATCTTTAAGCCAAATGTGACTTCAACTAGAACAGAAGCATCTTGGTACCTCACTTTGACCAAACCATTTTTGATAGACTGTTCTTCATGTAACTATCTCAGAGCTTATAACCTTGGTATAATCATCACTTTGGGGTACTGTATCTCCTTGCATAGTATGTGTCTGACTCTTTTGCGACCCCATGGACTGTAGCCCTCCAGGTTCCTCTGTCCATGGAATTTTCCAGGCAAGGATACTGGATTGGGTTGCCATTTCCTACTCCATAGACATGCCTTATTGTTTTAAATGACAGAATTTTCTCCCTTGTATTTTGGACCAGTTCAGTTCAGTTCAGTTGCACAGTCCTGTCCGACTCTTTGCGACCCCATGGACTGCAGCACACCAGGCTTTCCTGTCCATCACCAGCTCCTGGAGCTTGCTCAGACTCATGCCCATCAAGTCAGTGATGTTATCCAACCATCTCATCCTCTGTTGTCCCCTTCTGCTCCTGCCTTCAATCTTTCCCAACGTCAAGGTCTTTTCTAATGAGTCAGTTCTTCTCATCAGGTGGCCAAAGTATTGGAGCTTCAGCTTCAATCCTTCCAATGAATAGTCAGGACTAATTTCCTTTAGGATTGACTGATTGGATCTCTTAGTCCAAGGGATTCTCAAGAGTCTTCTCCAACACCACAGTTCAAAAGCATTAATTCTTCATTTATTGAATATGCATGCATTAAGTGCAGTTCTATATTTTGAAGAATCGCTTCATTGTTTAATTTTCTGTGGAGCATGCAGTGAAGACAGGAGGAGTATATAATCTCTTAGAGAGTTAAATGCTACCAGAGAGGCTGAAAGCAAAAAGATACTGGGCATTTCCAAAGCATCTATTCTGAAAGTGCATCAGGTTGACATTGATTAAAATACCACATATTGCAAAATGTATGAAAGAAAGTAAATTGGGACCAGCAAAAATATTTTGGTCCCTCAGGTGAGCACAATTTTGGATGCCATGATTTTTATGTATTCTAGACCTAGCTGAAGGTCATCCTAATTTGAACAAAGCATCATATTCTCACACTAACAATTGGAACTTTACATAGGTCATGTCAGAACTACCAGGAGTGGTATTTCTGTAATATAGGTAGTCTTTTCTTAATTACAGTGCTGGGCTCTCCAGGGCCGTGTGTTTCAAAAAATAGCTTTCTTAAATTTCTTTCTTCTGTATCAATGAAAGAGATAAACATTGTTAAATATTTGTTGTTGCTGTTTTTGTTGCTGTCCAGTCACTAAGTTGTGTCCAACTCTTTGCGACCCCATGAACTAAAGCACACCAGACTCCTCTGTCTTTCTCTATCTCCTAAAGATTGCTCAAATTCTTCTCTATTGAGTTGGACTAAATATTTAGATACTATATATGCGTGTATATTATAGATACATAGGTATCCTGCAAACAAAGCAAAACATGGGATTACCTGCTTCTTAGAGTATAAATATACCTGCCCCCTTTATCTTTTTTCACATCATTATTGAGATATTATTCACATATTATAAAACTTATTCTTTTAAAGTACACAGTTGAGGGATAGTATATTCACAGAGTTGTACAACTAGCACAACTTTGGAACATTGTCATCACTCCTCAAAGAAACTTCACACCCATTGGCAGTCATTCCCCACCTCCCACTTGCTATTTCAAGCCCCTGGAAACCATAAATACACTTTTTGTCTCTATCAGTTCAGTTCAGTTCAGTCACTCAGCCATGTCTGACTCTTTGTGACCCCATGGACTGCAGCACATAAGGCTTCCCTGTCCATCACCAACTCCTGGAGTTTACTCAAACTCATGTCCATTAAGTCGGTGACGCCATCCAACCATCTCATCTTCTGTCGTCCCCTTCTCCTCCCGCCTTCAATCTTTCCCAGCATCAGGGTCTTTTCCATTGGGTTGGCTCTTCTAGTCAATTCTAGAAATTGACTAGAAAAGAAAACCAGTCAATTCTAAAAATCAGTCCTGAATATTCATTGGAAAGACTGATGCTGAAGCTGAAACTCCAATACTTTGGTCTCCTGAAGTGAAAAACTGACTCATTGGAAAAGACCCTGATGCTGGGAAAGATTGAAGGCAGGAGAAGAGGATGACAGAGGATGAAATGGTTGGATGGCATCACCAACTCGATGGACATGAGTATTAGCAAGCTCCAGGGTTTGGTGATGGACACGGAAGCCTGGCATGCTGCAGTCCATCAGGTTACAAAGAGTTGACATGAGTGAGCAACTGAACTGAACTGAAGAGACTCTAAAAGTTACAATACAGGGTATGAGCATAGAGGTCAATATCCTGTCATGACTTTAATCCCCCCAAATGGCACAATAGTCACATTTAACATATGGTGGTTAACATTAATTGAAAACCTTTGTTGTAATTTTTCAGTCTCTAAGTCATGTCTGACTCTCTGTGAATCCATGGACTGCAACACTCCAGGCTGCTTCATCCTCCACTATCTCTCGGAGTTTGCTCAAATTCATGTCCATTGAGTCAGTGATGCTATCTAACCATCTTACCCTCTGCTGCCCCCTTCTCCTCTTGGCCTCAATCTTTCCCAACATCAGGGTCTTTTCCAGTGGGTTGACTTTGCATCAGGTGGTCAAAGTACCAAAGCTTCAGCTTGAACATCTGTCCTTCCAATGAATATTCATGGTTGATTTCCTGTAGGATTGACTGGTTTGATCTCCTTGCAGTCCAAAGGGCTCTCAGGAATCTTCTCCAACACCACAGTTCAAAAGCATCGATTCTTTGGCTCTCAGCTTCCTCTATGGTTCAACTCTCACATCCATACATGACTACTGAAAAGACCATAGCTTTGACTAGATGGACTTTTATTGTACTGAGCACCTACTATGCACCCAAAACTGTTCAGAGCATTTAATTCCCATTAACTAAATAAACATTTCCCCCAAAGGGATGGAGTTCTCATTTCATCCCTATGAAGTAGATAGTAATCTCCATTTTAGAGCAGAGAAACTGAGGCACAGAGAGTTTAACCATCTTTTTCAACCCTGCACAAGTTGCTAAGAGACAAATCCAAGAGTCTGAATTTGATCGTGTGTTCTCAGGTATGTGAATCTTTTCTCTTGGAGGGCCTTGAACATGAAAGGTGAGAGCCATCTATGTAGCCAGCCTACCTGGACTCAAAGTCTGGTTCTGTAACAGGTACAAGCTGGGCAGCCATAGATAAATTGCTTAACCTCTCTGTGTCTCATCTATAATTGGTGTTGGATATTGCACCTACCTTAAGGAGTCACTGTGAGGAGTAAATACAACCCTATTTACAACATTTAGCACCCTGTGTCTCCCACAGCAAATGGTCAGCAAGTGCTTCCAAGCTGGAATTGATTTCTTTTGAAATAGGTTTGGCATTTGAAATACATTCAAAAGTAAAAGAAAATTAATTTTAATACCTATGCTCAGTCACATTGCCTGATACATGCTTATGAACTCATGTTTAGTCCTCAACAGATTTCTATGCATTTTTTTTACTCCTTCATTCATTCATTTGCTCACTGTCTTATGGCTCCAGCAAAATTATTTGAACCTCCAGCATGAGCTAAATCCTGTATCATAGGTTCTCATATATAATCCTTATTTTTTTAAAAATGCAAATTACATTTTCTCCCTTTTCCTGGTGAGGAAGTGGAGACTCAGAGACACTGATGACAGTATCAGAAGGTGGGATCCCAGAAAACAAGGATTCCTTCTCCCACCCAGAAAACATTTACTTTTCCCCATCAGATTTTAGAATGAGCATGAACTGAGCAAACATAACTGACCACAGGTCTTCTTCCACCAGTTAAGAGCTGTCGACCTTCAATAAATCAGTTCAGTTGCTCAGTCGTGTCTGACTCTTTGTGACCCCATGGACTGCAGCACACCAGGCCTCCCTGTCCATCACCAACTCCTGGAATTTACTCAAACTCATGTCCATTGAGTCAGTGATGCCATCCAACCATCTCATCCTCTGTTGTCCACTTCTCCTCCTGCCTTCAATAGACTATCTCAGTCTCAATTTCTTCATTTATAGAATAGTAATGACAATATCTACCTTTCACAGTTGCTGTGTAACTAACTTGCTGTAATGGCAGGCTGAGGGGTCCAACAAATGGTTAGCTTTGTTGCAATCATTTATATTTGTTCATGATTTCTTTGTAAAACTTAGCCTGCTCTTTCTAATGGAACACTAATATGCACTTTGTGTAGAATGCATTAGGGAAAACTTTTCATCTAAGTTTTTTTTTAATATAAATGATGAAAAGGTAGCCTGAAATATTTTACACATCTGTTACAAAACCTCTGGGAGTTGTCTGGAAGAAAAGACTTGAATCCAAAGCAGGTGGCTGGGCAGGACATATTGGTCTGTGTGAAAGGCTGGACTTTCCTCAAAAGCTCACACTCTAAGGGAAAACTCCAAGGGAACTGTGAGAAAACAGTAATTAATGACTACAAACGCTGCTTCCAGTCCTCGTGATAAAGTTTATGTACAGAGTCATAAAGAGATCAGTTCCACATTTCATATTCTCTTGCTAACCCCAAAGCATCATTAACCAACAAGAGTGAAGTCCTACTAAATCAGGGAACCAGCCATGAGT
Source organism: Cervus elaphus (assembly GCF_910594005.1). Classification (NCBI taxonomy): domain Eukaryota; kingdom Metazoa; phylum Chordata; class Mammalia; order Artiodactyla; family Cervidae; genus Cervus; species Cervus elaphus. The sequence continues at coordinate 8,997,244 of NC_057820.1, read as the reverse complement.
TAAATGCTCTAGGAATGTTATGTGCTTTATCTCATTTTTATCCATGCAACAAATGCCACGGGTTGAATTATCTGCCCCAGATCCAAATTCATATGTTGAAGACTTAACTCTCAATGATCTTGTTTAGGTATAAAGTCTTTGCAGACATAATTAGTTAAGATGATGTCATCAGAGTCTGTCCTAACCCAATCTGACTATGTCTTTCAAAAAAAAAATGAAATTTGGACACAGACCTGCACACAGGGAAAATATCGTGTAAAGATGAAGGCAGAGGTTGGGATGATGACTCTACAAGCCAAAGAACACCAAAGGTTGCCAGTAAACCACCAGAAGCAAGAAGAAAGGAATGGAACAGATTTTTCCTCAGAGCTGTCAGAAGAAAGCAACCCAGCCAACAGTTTGATCTTGGACTTACAGCTTCTAGAACCATGAGACAATAAATTTCCTTTGTCTAACCCACACAGTTTATTGTACTTTGTTATGGCAGCCCTAACAATCCACAGAGGGAAGTATTAATTTTCCCACTTTTTGAAAGCTTATGCTTAGAATATTTGTCTGTCTTTCCCAAGGAACCAGAGCGAGTAATTGACAAAGCTGTTCGGAGAGCCTTATTCTAAAGTCCACACTGCTGGGCATTGTAGGTTCCATTTTCTATCTTCCTTCTAATCTTTACAAAGAGAAAGGGCACCCCTTGGTATAATGTTGTGGCAGAGCAACACTTTCTCAGAATCCAGGTATGTTTTGTAGAATACTCATTCACACCCATAAAGACTGTTGACCTACCCTAGTGAGAAACATCACGTGCATGCATGCTATGTCGCCTCAATTGTGTCTGACTCCTTGCAACCCTATGGACTGTAGCCTGCCAGACTTTTCTGTCCATGGGATTCTCCAGGCAAGAATACTGGAGTGGATTGCCATGCCCTCCTTTAGGGGATCTTCCTGATCCAGGGATCGAACTTGGGTCTCTTAAGTCTCCTGCATTGGCAGGTAGGTTCTTTTACCGCTAATGCCCCCTGACAACACTTCAATAAGAATAACAAACATTTAAACAGTACTTTATAGCACTTATTGGGGTTGGCTTAGGTTTTTGTAGAACCCCTGCAAGGACATGTTTTAATCCCAAAGAAGGAACACAAAGAGGCTGTGGGATTTGCCAAAGCAAGACAATGAGCATGTGGACAAGCCAGCACTAGAACCAAAGAGTCCTCATCCACCATGTTGTCTTCCTACCATAAACACGAGCTTTACCTGCTTCTTTTGCACCCGATGTATTTACTTCTTACCTGGTAAGCAAGAGGAGTACCGGGTAGCCAGGGTACCCTATTGGCAAAGAGCATGGCCACTGGGGTTGGACAGATGAGTTCAATTTTCGGTTATGTTCAGAAAGATCCTGAATCAGATGAACTGTAAAATGGACTGCTGTGAAGATTAGTGAAAACAGCTGTAAAAGGTGTTCCACAGAGAATCCCACAGAAGAAGTCGCATTGCACTTTTCAAAAGAATGCCTGGTGTAATCCCAGCTCCATCATTTATTCAGAGTTCTCTCTTGAGCTCTCTTCAACCTCCTTTACTTATATGTTAGCTCATATGTCCTCAGGCTGCTGTGTTGCATGGATGCAATAACACTTCTGTGTTTTAACTTCTATGTGTACACAATTAATTATAAAGTGTCTGAAGAGCTGTCTTAAATGTCCAGAATAGAGAAGATATTAAATATTTTCTTAATGACTGAAAGCTGCTACACATCACCCCATCCCGAGATTTAAAATAACCTGTCATGATAAACATAAAATGATAGATTTCAACTAAACAGTATCTACCTTGGTGTGAAAAAGAAAGAGGGAGTCCATTTACTCTGAAAAATTAGAAACCATAACCACTATTTTGACTAATGAGAGAGCATCTCATGTCTTACTTTTAATTTTAACTAAGATCCAAAAGTTTCTTTGCAAAAACCCTCTGGGCACTTTCTTTTAAGTGAACTGTGAAATTAATTTTAAATCCTCTCATCCCCTATTTCAATATTACTACAAATAAAACATGTTTTAAACCACATTCTTATGCAAATACTTTTCAGAAACACATATATGAATTTGTCTCCAAGGAATTCTACTAAACGTGCCGAAATTATGTCTAATCTGGATTTGATATCTGATAACTGGAGATGCTAGGAAGACATATCTCATAGTTTTCCTTTGGAAACTAACCTCGAACGATACACCGAGTGTTCAAAGTCAATACCTATTAATGCTTGTACATATGGTATTAATTCTACATTAATTCTGTCAAAAGTGATATCATAGTTAGAAGTTCCAAATGATGACATCACTAAAACAACTTGGTTTTCATGAGTGTAGGGCCAGTCAGTGCCAAAATCCAGTTCAATCTATTCATCTGTCTATTCTGACAAGTTCAGTTTAATTAGTTCATGGCCTCATAATGAACAAGAGACTGGCTTTCTGTCCAATTGCCAGAGCCATTTCTATTCTCTTCAACTTAAGTGCCAAATGCTTACACTGCTTTGCCCAATTTATACCTTTGCCTATAATTACTGGTCCCCAAGGTGTGATTGTCCTTTTTCATAAGAGTTTGTGCAGCTGCCAACATCAAGTTGTAAATAAATTGTAATACCGTTGCTATGAGGTGTAAAAATCCCACAGCTCATATCCAGAGCCTTGTATAATAAACTCAAGTAAACATTCCATTTCCTGCAAGTGATTGTGGTCTGTGACTAGATTTAGAAAACAGGGCACTAAGTCATCTTTCTTTAATGAGTCGTTGAAAACAAAGTCGTATCCCATGAAACCAAAACCTGTCCTTGACAAAAACAAATAGCTTATTTGTAAAAGACCCTCCAAAAGGGGCACATTTTTCTGTAGCTCATGATCTGAGTTCCATTTTTCCAGTTGCAAAGTGCTTAAACAATAGTAACTCCACTCACCCCACAGCACCCACTACCAGTGAAATGCAAGAGACTGGTTTTTTAAAAGAGATACAATATGTTACAGGACAAAAGAATAAGAAAATAGAATACAGAAGGACCCAGGTTTATGGTTTATCCTTCTACTTAGTAGCTGTGTGACTTTGGTCTTCTAAAACCTCTGTGCCTCGGTGTTTTTGACTGTGACTTAGGGGAAACAATGGCTACAAAGTGATGTTGGTGTGGTCATGAAATGCAATAAACACAAAGCACCCAGAAACAGTTTAGTAAGTGACACAGGAATGGTCATTTCGTCCTCCTTTTTCTTCAGAGCAGAAAAAATACTCTGCATTTCCTGGTTTCCACTGGACCATCTCTTAGCTCCGGGAGTTGGCGATGGACAGGGAAGCCTGGCGTGCTGGTACATGGGGTCGCAGAGAGTCAGACACGACTGAGCGACTGAACTGAACTGAACTGATCTCTTAGCTTACCGAGAGGAATGTGCCAGAGCCGAGGGCCAGGCCATATTTTTTCCAGCATCACTGTTATTAAAGTCCCTAATAATGCTTTCCTTTAAAATTGCTTCATCTGTGAAAGGTGATCAAGACTGCCAAAATGATACCCTATGAATTCTAGTAATTTCCAAAATTCATTAAAACTATTGGAATTTCCTCATTTTATCTTTTTAATCAAAAAACTTTTATTTACTTTTCTTGGTTAATTGTAATAGAATCTAAGAAAGTTAACCACTTCACATCAGAATTTTATCCTATGGAAATCAGAGAGACTATGTGTTCAACTTAAACATTAAAAACACTTTACATTTGGACTAATTAGGAAAATTAATAATTGCTAGTTAAGATCATTGTGTACCCAACAAATGCCCAGGTCTTATAGTGGAAATTAAATTAATTAAGATTAGCAGTTCATTCCTGTACATGGCAAAGACCATTAATGCTTCCTAATATACATAGCTGGAAGGACCATGTGTATTTCCCAGCCTCCCTTGTAGTTACTTTTCGTTTGGGATCATTTGACTAGTTTTGGCCAATGGACCATCATTGGAAGCAATGTGTATTCCTTTTGTTTAAAGGAAGTTGAGACTAAGTAAGCCTCCTCCATCTGTCTCTTCTGCAGCTGCAGAGATCCAGAAAAACATGTACCAGAAGACACAGTCCAAGATGAAGTAGAACAAGATCATAGAATTCTGCACCAGTGAGAGATTAAACATTGTAATATTAATATCAAGTGTGTGATGGTGGTTGTCTTTTGCATTAATTATCCTGTAAGCTTTTTACTAGATCACAGTTCATCTTGCTTTGTGTTCTAGAAAGGTTATGCTTGATTTGTCAGCTTTAACCATTCCCTGGGTATCCTTGGGATCACATTCATTCTTCCCTTAAAGAGTATGTGTTCCCAAGTTACCATATGATCCTTCAACACCACTCTTGGGAATATGTCCAGAGAAAACTAATTCAAAAGGATACATGCACCAAAATGTTCATAGCAGTACTATTTGCATAGTCAAGACATGGAAGAAACTTAAGTGTCCATTAATAGATGGACGGATGTGGTACATATATACTCAGCCATAAAAAGAATGAAATAATACTATCTGCAGCAACATGAAGGACCTAGAGATTGTCATACTAAGTCAGAGAAAGTCAAATATCATGTTATTATATCATACCACTTATATGCGGAATCTGAAAAAAAATGTTACAAATGAAGTTGTTTCCAAAACAGAAAGGGATTCACAGACACAGAAAACAAATTTATGGTTACCAAAGGGGATAATGGTGGTGGAGAGCTAAATTAGGAGTTTGGGGTTAACGTATAGAAACTCGCTTGCTCACTCACGCATGCTTAGTCACTTGGTCATATTCAACTCTTTGCAACTCCATGGACTGTATCCCCCGAGGTGTTTCTGTCCAAGGGATTTTCCTCCTCCAGGGGATTTTCCTGACCCAGGGATCAAACCCATATCTCTTGTGTTTCCTGTATTGGCAGGCGGATTTTTTACCACTAGTGCTACCTGGGAATAGAAACTACTACATATAAAATAAGTAAGAAGCAAGGACTTACTGTGTAACACAGGGAATTCTATACAATAGCTTGTAATAACCTATAATGGGAAGGATCTGAAAAAGAATATATACATATATATCTGAAAAAGAATATATATATATATATATATATATGAATCATTTTTTCAGATATCTGAGTTACTTTGCTCTACACCTGAAACTAACACAACATTTTAAGTTAACTACACATCAATTTTTTTAAATGTAATGGTGCAATGTGGAAAAAAAAAAGGTACTTTAAAACTGTGCTTTAAAAGAAGTATACCTTTCCATTAAGCTGTGTTTGGTTTTCAAGGCATGTTTCCTGTTTACAGTTACCGTGGGAAATTCACCAGACAAGGCATCATTGTGGTGAACCCAGCCTTCTCAAGTGGGTACCACTTTCACTTCTACTTGATCCTGCCATGTCTGCTGGGTACCATGTCCCTGGGTGCCAGTGTCCATATTAGTTTCCTGTAGCTGCAACAAATCACCATGAACTTGTTGGTTTAAAAGAACAGAGATGTATTCGATCACAGTTTCAGACAGTAGAAGTGAGAATGAAGTGGTAGCATGCCCTGGTGCCTCTAGAGGTGGATTCATCCTTGCCTCTTCCAGCTTCCCACAGGGCTAACATTCCTTGGCTTTCTTGTCTTGCACTCTACTTCATCTTCACTCATCCTTCTCCTCCATGTGTGTTTTCTCCTTTGTGTATTTCTTATAAGGAAACTTGTCATTGGACAGAGGGCCCATCCAAATCAGCCAGGATGATCTCTTTATCTCAAGATCCTTAATTTAGCTACATCTACATCTTTTTTTCCAAATAAGGTAACTGTCGCAGATTCTAGGAACTGGGATTTGAACATCTCTTTTTCGAGACCATTTTTAGGTTTACTAAAATGTCTTTTGGCTAAGGTAAGCAACACTGGACATCCCTCCTCATCTACGTTGCCTTCTAATTGTTGTTGTTTTCCAGTTGCTCAGTCATGTCCTAATCTTTGTGACCCCATGGACTGTAGCATGCCAGGCTTCCCTGTCCTTCTGCCTTCCTCCCACCTTCACTCTTTCCCAATATCAGAGTCTTTTCCAATGAGTTGGCTCTTCGTATCAGGTGGCCAAACTATTGGAACTTCAGCTTGGCATCAGCCCTTCCAATGAATATTCAGGATTAATTTCCTTTAGGATTGACTGGCTTGATCTCCTTGCAGTCCAAGGGACTCTCAAGAGTCTTCTCTGCACCACAATTTGAAGGTGTCAATTCTTTGGTGCTCAAACTTTGTTATGATCCAACTCTCACATCCATACATACCTACTGGAAAAACCATAGCTTTGACTATGCAGACCTTTAATCTGTTCATCTTGGGTGACCCTGCATGGCATGGCTCACAGCTTCATTGAGTTATACAAGCCCCTTTGTCATGAAAAGGCTATGATCCATGAAGGGGTGTCTTCTAACAGCAGGTTCTAAATCAGAGCTTCCTTGCTCCACCACGTCTTAGAGTTTTCATTATAGAAGGATAAAGGGTTGTTTTAGCTTTTCACTAGCACATCCCATTTCCCTAAGACTCAGGCATAGACCATAGGCACATTGACCAATAGGACTTCCTTAGACACTGATTGTCAAGGCCCTGTCACACCAAAGTTTTCTTTGGGAAGAACATTTCCTACCCTAAAAGATACTTAGGTCCAACCTGGCCAGCCATACTTAGAAGTTCACTAGTTCTTCATCAGGGTTTTGATTTCCAGGACTACTCAAAATACAGACTCGAACCTGGACCCCAGGGACAGTTAGTTCTTTGGTTTCTTTCAGCCCCGTGGCACTCTGAGATCCTTGTACACTTAATTACACATCACTCTTCTCTTAGCTTAGTGGAGATGCTTTGTTGTTATTATTCAGTCTCCAAGACACGTCTGACTCCTTGCAACCCCACAGATTGCAGCACGCCAAGCCTTCCAGTCCCTCACCATCTCCCAGAGTTTGTCCAAGTTCATGTCCATTGAACTGGTGATGTGTAGATGCTTTGCTTAGTCACTCAGTAGTGTCTGACTGCTTGCAATCTCATGGACTGTAGCCCACCAGGCTACTCTGTCCATGGGTATTTCTCCAGGCAAAAACACTGGAGTGGTTGTCACGTCCTCTTCCAGGGGATATTCCCAACCCAGGGGTTGAACCCAGGTCTCCTACTTTGGAGGAAGATTCTTTACCAGCTGAGCTACCAGGGAATCCAGTATGCTTTCCTGGCTTTAATTAAAGTGCACTGAACTGATAAGCTAAGAATGCAACATTTCAAAATCACATATTGAATTACTAATATCCCCATCTTGAATAATTAGTACTGGAATAGCTAGGACTGAAACTAAATATATCAGAACAGAAATGGACCTTCAACCATGTCACGAGCCTCTCATGTTTACAGATGAGAAAACTGAGATCCCAACATGATGAGTCACTCAAGATCACTCAGCTATTCAATGGTGAGTCACAATTACCAGTTATATATGGGAGGTTTCCAAGACCTCCTTTTACCATCGAGATTAAAAAACTTCACCAGTAAGAAACCTCGAGTTTGAACCCAAATCCTGACACTTACTAACTGTTGGAAGTCATATGGCTTTTCTCAGCTTCAGCTTCTTCCTCTGCAACATGGAAATGGGTACCATCCTTCTGATAATCTGTACAGCTCAAGTAACACAGCAAGGGTAAAAAAATGTCTTGCAAACTATCCACAACTAGAATGAGGTCCTCAACCATAGAGAGCATGTAGTGTCCATGATTGCCACTCTGGCACATGGCTCAGTGACCGAAACTTGAACAATGTTTAGGGAAAGCTGAGCCAGTGGTCAAGTGAAGCAACCAGTTAATGAAAATGCTTGAAAGCAGAAAGTGGTGTCACCTTCAAATACAATGAGATTGCATAGAAACAGAGATTACAAGCGTTGGCTCTGGAAGCTGACTGCCAAGATTCAAATCCAAACACCAGCACTTACTAGATGTGCCACCTGGAGAAAACCACTTAACCTCTCTGTGGTTCAGTTTCTCATTTGTAAGGGGAGAGGAGTCCTGGCACTTACCGCATGGACTTTAGGTGAGAACCACGTGATACAAGGCCTGGCATGGAGTGACTACGCAGACGTATTTTCATTGTAAGTTCATGTCTATATCCTTTCTTGGAAGGTATTCTAATACAGCTTCTCTTTGTTTGTGTTTTCAACCCAGTTTTGGCCCTCCGCCAAAATTATGAGTTTCCGTGTGCTTTATCTCACTTTGACTTCTTTAAAAAAGTGAGGATCATAGAAATCTTTGCATTAATGTACAAATATTCACGGCAACAAAAGGCACGCAGATAGCCAAGGACAATACATCAAGATTACATCAAGCTGCATCAAAGCAGCTCTCTGATACCTTAGGGAAGCACAGCTTTGAAAGAAGATGCCAGAGCATTAGGCATATTACAGATGAGATTTCCATAAGCTCACCCAGAAGTGATGCGATTTAACCTGTGGTTCTTACGTGGTCTCCTGGCATTCCTTTAGAAATGCCATTGTCTGTCTAATCTGTCCTGAGCATCAGTAATACTATAATTTTACTGGCAACAAATGACTACATGCTTATAACCCAAAGCTACTGCGGGGACTAAAAAGAGTGATCCACCCTCCCTACCTGCTCTTGCCTGGCACTATCCCTGGCGTGCCCTGAACCCAATTCTGCAGCCATCTCATACATTTTACCTTCAAAACTCAATGCAAGTGCCTTTCTCACTTCAAAAACTGTTCTCTGTGCTACTCCTCTACACATTTAGCTACAATATCCAGCGAGGAAGGACCTGAGTCTGATGCTTATTTGTATCTGAGTGACATAGCACAATGCACTGTGTTGTAAGTACTCAGAAGTGTCTTTTTGAATGAAACAAAAACCCACGAGAAGGAATTTTAGTTAGCCCCAGTGGTTTAAATTAACAAGCAGAAGTCCCAAATACTTTTATGAAAAATGTATAAAATAAAAGCTTGAAATATTAAAAAAATCTTATTTCCCTGATAATTGGGAAAAGATCAATATTATTTGACATTATCAATCTAGCAGAATACTGATGTTCTGTGGAAACATTGGTTGAGACCAACTGAAGTACACGGTTCAAAACCACATTGAACAGTAATGTGATATAGCAGCCTGGATAGGAGGGGAGTTCGGGGGAAAATGGATACATGTGTGTGTACGGCTGAAACTATCACAACATTGTTAATTGGCTATACCCAAATACAAAATAAAAATAATAAATTTAAAGATATAAAATAGGAAAAAAAATAACATGTAGAGCAGATATAAGAAGTGTGATCAACTTGACAAAAACTAACATTCCCTGGTGACTCAGATGGATAAAGAAGCTGCATGCAATCTGGGAGATGCAGGTTTGATCCCTGGGTCGGGAAGATCCTCTGGAGAAGGGAAAGACTACCCACTCCAGTTTTCTTGCCTGGAGAATCCCATGGACAGAGAAGCCTGGCAGTCTATAGTCCATGGGGTCCAAAGAGTCAGACACAACCTAGTTACTAACCCTTTCTTCTTATTACCACAACTCGAACTCAATCCCCACTGATACCAAGACATAAAATTGAGAAAAATAGTTAACTCCCATGTACTGGAGCTTCCTGTGATTTAATGGCCATAAGTCCATTCTTTCTAAATATCAACAAAGGCTTGCAACTTAGACATTATCATTATTATTTTAAAAATTTTAAAGGCTGATGTTAATAAGTGTTTTATGAATTACTCAGAGGCACAGAGTTAACCAGTCAAGAAGCTATAAATTAAATTCATGCATTTGATGCAAAGCCCATGAGCTTTCTCCACTAGCTAGGTTGCAATAAGTATGAGAGTAGAAAACTAACATAGAATTTGAGATGAGCAGCTACCTGAAAATATCTTTACAGATAATCAAAACTTAAATATTCTATAAAATATGTTTTACAGTAAGTCCATTATACAGATGTAAAGGCCAGGTCTAGAAAGGATAAGGAGCTAGTTCAAAATCATATTACTCTCAGTTATTCACATGTGCTTTTTTTCTGTTGAAGTATAGTTGATTTATAATATTGTGTTCATTCCAGGTAAACAGCAAACTGATTCATTTAAATATTTTCCCTAGTTTATTTTTCATTATAGATTATTACAGAGTATACAGTTGTTGTGTTATATAGTAGCTTATCTTTTTCTCTATTTTATGTATAGTGATTTGTATCTGCTAACCCCAGAAACACAGGGATAAACAAGAAATAACCCCAGCCTCCAGGAATTTTGCAATCTGTTAAAGTAGACAGGCAAAGAAATATATAATGATAATACCGTGTAATTAATACTCATAGCAGGGCATTCCTTTGCATATTTCCCTAGGTTGTCATTATCAACTTTTAGTTTTCTGTTCTACCATTCCCCATATCAAAAAGCTCCTGAGAATACCTAAAATATTGGAAATGTAGATCCACTGCAAGGTTAGTTTCATACATTTAATTAGCCTAGCACTATTAGAATAAAACTTTCTGTTTTTATCTGTCCTCCTTCCCCTCTTCTTGGTAGCTGGTATGACTTTCCAAAAGCCATATCACTCTCGTAAAAGCTCATAGCTAAAGACCTTAGTAGACATGTCTACAAAAAAAAGACATACAGATGGCTAGGAGACACATGAAAAGATGCTCAACATCACTGATTATTAAAGAAAAGCAAAGCAAAACTACAATGAGGCACCACCTCACACCAATCAGGATAGCCATCATTAAAAAGTCTGCAAATAAATGCTGGAGAGGGTGTGGAGAAAAGGCACCACCTCCTGCACTGTTGGTGGGAATAGAAGTTGGTACAGCCACCATGGAAAACAGTGAGGAGGGTCCTCAGAAAACTGAAAATAGAATTACCACATGATCCAGCAATCCCACTCCTGGGAATATACCCAGACAAAACTGTAATTGGAGAAAGATACATGCACCTCTGTGTTCATAGAAGCACTGTTCACAAGAGCCAGAACATGCTAACAACCTAAATGTCCATCGACAGATGAATGGATAAGGAAGAGGTAGGACACATATACAATGGAATACGACTTGGACATAAAACAGAACAAAATAATGCTATTTGCAGCAACATGGATGCAACTAGAAATTATCATACTAAGTGAACTAAGTCAGAAAGAGAAAGGCAAATACCATGTTATATCACTTAGGTAAAAGAGATTTTTCCCGATAGAGATGACTGAAATGAGAAGTAGGAGTTCACATTTTTTGCAAAGTCCTGGTGTGACTAAGGCAGATCCTCCTAAGCATGAAAAAGAGGCTGACGTGAGGTGAAGCCCACAGCCCTGTAAGATGTCTGCTTTATTTGAAGGATGAGGGGAAAAGATTGGAGGATTTTAGCTCTGAGAGTGGACTGCAGGAGAGCAACAGTGAATGCAGATGCATTACTTGGGGACTTTCTGTCACCTAGGCTCAAGGGTGTTAAGAAATGACACAAATTAACCTATCTACAAAATAGAAACTGATTCATAGACATAGAGAACAGACATGGTTCCCAAAGGTGGTGGGGGGAGGCATGGACTGGGGGTTTGGGGTTGGTAGATGCAAACTAGTTCATTTAGAATGGATAAACAGCAAGATCCTAATGTATAGCACAGGAATTAGTCAATATCCTGTGATTACATCATAATGAAAAATATTTTTAAATGTATTTTTTAATAAAAAAGCTACTGGCTATTCCTGACTGACAGAAACCAGGACAGAGAAACTTTTCCAGGAGTTTTGATCTTGGGACCAGAAACATCAAGATACGTTCTCTGCTGGGCAAATGATATAAGATGTAAATCTCAGGGCCCAGTTTTAGAAGAGAGCCAGGACACATCTAGAGTTGCATATGTCTAACTGCCTAATGATCATCACCTCTTAGATACCTCAAAGCTACCGCCGCTCAATATGTCCAAAGCCAGATTCGTACCCTTTGCCACAAACCTGGTTGTTTGTCAGAGTTCATTGCTGCAATGAGTAACATACCAAACCACTTAACCATGCAAGCTGAGAATAGGATTTATCGGAGTTCCCTTCCTTCCCATCCCCCCTCAAGTCCCACTATCACTCGCCCTTATTATAATCACTCCTAAACATTTCTTCATTCTGTCCACTTTTTCCTTACTTAACACCCTCGAGTCTAGGTGACAAAAAGTTGCCAAGTGATGCACCTGCATTCACTATTGCTCTCTTGCAATCCTCTCTTAGAGCTAAAATTCTCCAATCTCCACCCCCCCCCCATCCTTCAAATAAAGCGAACATCCTACAGGGCTGCGGGCTTCATCCCCTGTCAGCCCATGTCATGCTCAGGAGCATCTGCCTTAGTCACACCAGGACTTTGCAAAAAATGTGAGCTCCTACTTCTCAGTTCAGTCATCCACATCAGGAAAAATATCTCTTTCCTAAATGGCCAGGTCATATCCTTCACTGTCAGCTCTTCTGTACCGCTCAGAGAGCCAGAACAATCTGAATTCTGCTTGAGGAATGCTCTACAGTTGCAAAGGTCCATTTACTTGAGTGAATATCTGAATAAAGTTTATCTCCTCTCCCCAAATCCTTGACCTAAGGATCAGGTGGTAGGGATCAGGGTTGCTTTCTTTCTGCATTGCATCCCTAAAACCTTACCACAGAGATCAATACAATGCATTCCAAAATATCTGCTGTGTCATTAATGCAAATGTATTATATTTAACCTTTATTTTGTGTAACTGGTTCTGATGACAGTAGAAAATTGCAAGTATTTCAAAAAGATTGAAAACAAAAGCAAATATTATATTGGCAATTCCCTTCACTTTATTTAAAAACATCAGGAATTTTTAAATCACAGGTGAGCTAAGTGCTAAATCCAAATAACCCACCTTGAGATTCATAGATGAAACAAGCGGTTCAAATGACTCTTATAACAAACTGGTTGGCAAGGGACAAAATGTCCCTACTCTCATTTTAAAGGGCTTCTGTGGTGGCTCAGTGGTAAAGAATCTGCCTGCAGTGTAGGAGCTTCAGGAGATTCAGGTTTGATCCCCGGGTTGGGAAGATCTCCTGGAGGAAGGCATGGCAACCCACTCAAGTATTCTTGCCTGGAAAAAACCGTGGACAGTGGTGCCTGGCGGGCTACAGCCTGTAGGGTTGCAAAGAGTTGGACATGACTGAAGTGACTTCGACCCGTTGACTAAAAAATTATAGTCACAACCTGAAAGTAGTTATTTTATTTCGCTGAAATGTTTAGGACTCCAAACCAGGGAGATAGCATCACAGAAGCTCTGAGAAAACTGCTCCCAGAAAGCAGAAAGGTAAATCAGGCTATATACAAGCTTGCAACAAAGGGAGCAGGCAGTCTGAACATCAAAGATCAGGTATCAAGTTAAGGAATTTAGCATTCTATGTATGTATGGGCTCATTGAATTCATTCCTTTCATATGCACCTCAGCTATCCAGGGCCAATCCTGTTTCCTTGTTCACCTTATTTCTCAAATTCCTCCAGCTTCTCAGCAATTACCATGGGAGGTAGCAGAATGTGCTGGATCATAGTTTGGAAGCCCTCATTCACATTTGGAGGCCAGGAATCGCTGATGGCTATGACATTTCTTGTTTATTAATATGGCAGGAGATATTTCATTTCACAGTATGAACTATCATTTTAAAGTGTCTAAGAATGGTTCCTAACACTATGTCTGATTCATGTTGTTGAGTTGCTAAGTCATGTATGCTTGCCACCATTTTCTTGGGCTCCAAAATTACTGTGGACAGTGACTGCAGCCACAAAATTAAAAGATGTTGTTTCCTCCTTGGAAGAATAGCTATGACAAACCTAGACAGTGTGTTTGAAAGTAGAGATATCACTTTGCCAACAAAGTTCTGTATAGTCAAAGCTATGGTTTTTCCAGTTGTTCTGTATAGGAGAGTTGGACCATAAAGAATGCTGAGCACTGAAGAATTGATGCTTTCAAACTGTGGTGTTGGAGAAGACTCTTGAGAGTCCCTTGGACAGCAAGGATATCCAACCAGTCAATCTTAAAAGAAATCAACCCTGAATATTCATTGGAAGAACTGATGCTGAAGCTGAAGCTTCAATACTTTGGTTACCTGATGTGAAGACTTGACTCTGGAAAAGATCTTAATGCTAGGAAAGATTGAGGGCAAGAGGAAAAGGGGGCAACAGAGGACGAGATGGTTGAATGGTATCACTGACTCAAAGGACATGGGTTTGAGCAGACTCAGTGAGATAGTGATGGACAGAGAAGCCTGACATGCTTCAATCCATGGGGTCGCAAAGAGTCTGACCGACTTGGTGACTGAACAGCAACAATGTATCATATTTATATAATTGTATATATTATGTAATTTTCAATTTCAAATTATCCAGAAAATATTCTAAACTATTTTTGAAGTAGTAGGTCTTATACAAACACAAAAAAAGTATGAAATGTAATCATGTCTCCACCAGAAAGTGCTCATAAATCCTACACTCTCCCCTCAATATTGAAAATGAAAGTGGTTGGGGACAAGTGTGCCAGAGATGCGGGTACTTTGCCAGATCTTCCCTTCAATTTCATGGGGAAGTTGGCTCGTGAACCGTGGCAAAGATCATTGCTGATATTCCCAAAAATAATAAGCACCATTACCTGATAGTAGTGAATAGCTTCTTCCAGTTGGCTACAAGTGTTTCCTTTTCTAAACAGCTCAAAGCCTTATAGGATACACAGTCTGTAGATTTTTGGACAGTTCTTGAAGCCTAAGAGGACGTTGTGTGGGACAGCTGAGACACATGAAAGTGAAAAGTTCCAGTCTCCTTTCCGCTGGAAGAGGGCACACCTAGTGCTGTTTTGAATGGCCTTGTTTTTCAGGAAATGGTCCTGTCATTTAGGTTGAAGGACGCAGTTGCGTGACTAATTATGTTTTCATTGCAAACAGCTCCACCATCCATTATGCAAAAGCCTTAATGAGCTATTTCTAGAGAGGGCATACCACATTACAGTCTTTTCTAGGAAAACATTCGATGAATAATTTTAGAGTAAGAACGCCAGCTCCAATACCATCTTCTGTAGCGGGCCCTCTCATTGGTAGAAGTGATCTCTCCAGCTTTTTAAGTGTTATCAGGATTCATCCATTGCTCTTCTATTCATACATTTAAGTTAAAACACACAAACAACAACAACAACAAAAAAAATGGTTATCTTAAACTCATTAGTTCTGTTCAGTAGCTCAGTTGTGTCCAATTCTTTGTGATCCCATGGACTGCAGCACACCGGGCTTCCCTGTCCATTACCAACTCCCAGAGCTTGCTCAAACTCATGTCCATTGAGTCAGTGATGCCATCCAACCATCTCATCCTCTGTCATCTCCTTCTCCTCCTGCCTTCAATCTTTCCCAACATCGGGGTCTTTTCCAATGAATCAGTTCTTCACATCAGATGGCCAAAGCATTGGAGTTTCAGCTTCAGCATCAGTCCTTCCAGTGAACACTCAGGACTGATTTCCGTTAGGATGGACTGGTTGGATCTCCTTGCTGTCCAAGGGACTCTCAAAAGTCTTCTGAAACACCACAGTTCAAAAGCATCAATTCTTCGGCACTCAGCTTTGTTCATAGTCCAACTCTCACATCCATACATGACCACTAGAAAAACCATAGCTTTGACTAGATGGACCCTTGTTGGCAAAGCAATGTCTCTGCTTTTTAATATGCTGTCTAGGTTGGTCATAACTTTTCTTCCAAGGAGCAAGCTTCTTTTAATTTCATGGCTGCAGTCACCATCTGCAGTGATTTTGGAGTCCAAGAAAATAAATTCTTTCACTGTTTCCATTGTTTTCCCATCTATTTGCTATGAAGCAATGGGACCGGATGCCATAATGTTCATTTTTTAAATGCTGAGTTTTAAACCAGCTTTTTCCCTCTGCTCTTTCACTTTCATCAGAGGCTCTTCAGTTCCTCTTCAATTTCTGCCATAAGTGTGGTGTCATCTGCATATCTGAGGTTATTGATATTTCTCCCAGCAATCTTGATTTCAGTGTGTTTCATCCAGCCCGGCATTTCACATGATATGCTCTGCATATAAGTTAAATAAGCAGGGTGACAATATGCAGCCTTGATATACTTCTTTCCCAATTTGGAACCAGTCTGTTTTTCCATGTCTGGTTCTAACTGTTGCTTCTTAACCTGCACATAGGTTTCTCAGGAGGCAGGTAAAGTTGTCTGTTAGTCTCATGTCTTGAAGAATTTTCCACAATTTGTTTTGATCTACACAGTCAAAGGCTTTTCCATAATCAATAAAGCAAAAATAGATGATTTTCTGGAATTCTCTTATTCTTACATTTTCTTAAAAGGAAACGCCCAAGGAGTGAACATAGTCACTTGATGTGGTGTGACAAGTTTTTATTCTTTATATATTAAGAGACAATGTGAATTTTATCCCACCATAAACAAAATAGATACAGGATTATTGATTCACAATTTCTGAAGCTAGTTCCGGGTACTATTGATAGTGACATGAATCAGCAGACTCTTCTGTAACTTTTGACATTCTAAATTAGCTACTGTAGACTTGGATACCAGTTTTGTTTTTTAAACAGCTTCTTGAAGTATATTTTACATACCATAAAATCTCCTCTCTTCAAGTATAAAAGTCAATAATCTGTAGTCAATTTACTGAGTGACACAACCATCACCATAAATCAATTTTAGAAAATCCCCACCCCCCATAAGATTCTTTGTGCCATTTACATCATCTTCATTCCTACCCCTTGCACCAGACAACTACTGTCCTACTTTATTTCTCTATAAATTTTCCTTTTCTGGACACTTCATGTACATGGAATCATAATATGTGACCTCTTATGCCTGGCTTCTTTCACTTAGTATAATATTTTTGAGGTTCATTCATAACATAACATGCATCAGTGGCTTATTCCTTCTCATTCCATTGCATGGATACCTGTATTTTGTCTATGCATTTTCCAGTTGATGGGCTTTGGGTTGTGTGTACTCACTCATGTTCAATTCTTTGCAGTCCCATGGACTGCTAGGATCCTCTGTCCATGGAATTTTCCAGGCAAAAATACTGGAATGGGTTGCCATTTCATACTTCAAGGGATCATTCCAATCCAGGGATAGGAAGTCTCCTAAGTCTCCTGCATTGGCAAGCAAGGATTTTTTTTTTTAACCACTGTGCCACCTGGGAAGTCCTGATGGGCTTTAAGTTGCTTCTCTTTTTGGAGTCATCTTGAATCAAGATGTGGCAAAAATTTGCATACAAATCTGTGTGCACACACTTCTTTGGGATAGATACCTAGAAGTGAAATTTCTAGCCTGTTTAGTCTTATTTCACACAAATTCATTGGCTATATACATTTATATAAGTAACTTGTGCCCTATAGAAGGATATAAAATGAATGAAACTTATTCTCTCCTGGGGGAAATAAGACATGCACATAAGAAACATATAAAGTAGTGACCTGGAGAGGGGGATTTTGGAGGTAGGAGAGATTGGGTTCAGTAGAGAATCAGGAAGATTTTCTTGATGAAGTAGTACTTGTGTAGAGGCCTTGAAGAATAAACAGGATTTCAATAGCTGCACATTTTCAAAGCAGATATTTTATGCTAAATCCCCAGTTGTGTGTTTATTTATCCTCCACAGTGTGAGGAAGGATAGTCATGCTGATTTGAGGATCAGGATTTAGGTACTCCAGATTTGACTCAGTCTCTAAAACGTATCTAAATTCTCGGTGCTTGGTTTTCTCATCTGAAGTAAGAATCATCTTTTTCCTCTCGTATCTTTGCTTTCATTACCTCCGACTTGTCACATGGTTTGGAAAAGAAGTCCCTGGGGTATTGGATATAAAGGTACTCCAAAAAACTATGATTTTCTTCAAATCTAAACAGAGTATTTTGTATAATGTGTTGATATGATAACTGTTTTATAAGAAGAGACCATAAGAAGAGATATGTTAGCTGATACCAGGGATGTAAGGTATCTCTTAGGACGGCAGAACGCGCACTATGGACTTAACTCTCTGGTCTCTGGTGTCAGTTTCCTCTTTGGTAACTTTAATCTAACCACTCTAGCCTTGCTGTTTCTTTAAAATACTGAGCTGCATATCCCGCCAAAGTCGTTGAACTTGCTATGCCCTTTCTAAGAATATTCATATTTCTTTATTGGAGCATAGTTGTTTTACAGTGTTGTATTAGTTTCACCCTACAGCAAAGTGAATCAGCTGTACACACACACATATCCCCTCTTTTGGGATTTCCTTCTTATTTGGGTCACCACAGAGCACGGAGAAGAGTTCCCTGTGCTATCCAGGAGGTTCTCGTTAGTTATCCATTTTAATCAGAGTACCAATATGTGTATATATGTCAATCCAAATCTCCCAATTCATCCTCCCTCCTCTTTCCGTCTTAGTAGCCAAACATTTGTTTTCTCTGTCTGTGTCTCTATTTCTGCTTTGTAAATAAGACCATCTATATCATTTTTTTTTTTTTTTGGAGATTCAACATATATGTGTGAATATATGATACTTATTTTTCTCTTTCTGACTTGCTTCACTCTGTATGATAGTCTCTAGGTTCATCCACATCTCTACAAATGACCCAATTTCATTCCTTTTTATGCCTGGGTAATAGTCCATTGTATATATGTGCCACATCTTCTTTAACAGTTTCTCTGCTGATGGATATTTAGTTTTGTTTCCATGTCCTGGCTAGCGTGACTAGTGCTGCAATGAAGATTGGAGTATGTGTGCCTTTTTGACTTACGGTTTTCCCTAGGGCTGTGAATATTCTTCTCTTTACAATCCTAAAAGTTATCTTCCTCTTATTTTTTATGATGTACCTGTGAATCCATCTTCTATGGAGAATGTCACTGACCACTCTGGGTAACAGTGACATCACAGTATGTATTGAACCTGAAATGCAATAGGTGTTCAACATGTATTAGCTAGAGTTAACCATTACTATTAATTACATCATTGTTAACACTGTATTAGTTCTCAAGGGCTGCTGTAAAAAGTACCACAAACTTGGTGGTTTAAAGAACAAAATTCATTGCCTCACAGCTCTGGAGGCTGGAAGTCCAGAATCAAGGTGTCAGCAGGGTAGGTTCCTTCTGAGGCTATGAGGGAGAATTGTTTCCAGACCTCTCTCCTTGGTTTGCAGATGGTGTGTCTTCTCCCTAAGTCCTTTATGCCTTCCCTCCACTGTGTATCTGTGTCCAAATGGCCGCTTTTACAGCAAGTCCCCTACTTATGAATGAGTTCTTTTCTGAGAGCATGTTTATTAAGTCCAATTTGTTCATTAAGTCCAACAAAGTAGCATAGGTACCCAACTAACAATCAGCTATATAGTACTGCACTGTATTAGGTTTATACCAATTTTCACACAAATAATGCATAAAAAACAAACACAAAAAATAAACATTTTTAACCGTACAATACAGGACCTTGAAAAGTACAGTAGTACCAGCTACATTACCGCTGCTTTTGTGCTTCCTTCCAGACATCCGGGGCTTGAAATAAAGATATTGTAATACCACTCTCTATCCAGAACTCTACAGTAAAATACGCAAAAGCCCAACCAGCTTTAGAGGGTGCACACATGTGACAATGTACACCAGACACACAAACGAACTTATGTGATTGGACGTGCGAGCACACGTTTGCATCTTTGAACATTTGTAACTTGAAGGCTTGTATGTAGGGGACTTACTGGATTAGGACCCAGTCATAGTAGGTTATGGTCCACCACCCTAGTGACCTCACTTTATCTTTTACCTCTGTAAATACCCTAGCTTCCCAGCTGGTACAGTCGGTAAAGAATCCACTTGCCATTGCAGGAGGCACAAGAGACTTGGGTTCCATGTCTGCGTTGGGAAGAGTCCCTGAAGGAGGAAATGGTAGCCCATTCCAGTATTCTTGCCTGGAAAATTCCATTGACAGAGAGGCCCGGAGGTCTGCAGTCATAGGGTCACAAAGAGTTGGACACAACTGAGTGCTCATACACACACACACAAAGCTGTTCTGTTAGAAACCAAGAGCAAGGAGAAAGTAATAAGCCCAACAATGATAACAGGACCAGCCTCTCAGGTAGAAATGATAATCTAGGTTTTTAATTTGAACCTCTTTTAGCCAAGAAGATATGAAACATGTGAAAAGTCCATATGGAAGATGTAGAAGCATTTTTTCAGAAAATTAGGATGTGTGCACAGAGAGGGGAGAATTTCTTCAGAGGCTTTTGCCAATGTACCTCATTGAGGACACATGGAAATAGACCAAAGCAGCTTGTCAGGCTGCCCCTGCCAGGAAACATACTCTTTAAAATTGTTTGTCATTTGTCTTGATAATTGTAATCCAAGACTGTAGGACCTTACAAACATTAGAAACCTAAAACGTTGGAGAGGAATAGGGAATACATTTCTTTTTTAAGTTATAAACCTTAGAGTTGAGTGTCTTGACATCCAACTTGCTATAACATCAAAGGAGATCAGCATGGGAGATATAGAATCTATTCCCAACTTGTTCTAGGCTGATGCTCAGTTGCCATGGCAACACCTTTAGTGGCTTATTCCTTTTCTTCTTCTTTGGTTACACTTTTCTAGTATATGTGTCAGGTAAGAGCCACATCTGGAGAAGGGAGTGGCTACCCACTCTAACATTCTTGCCTGGAGGATTCCATGAACAGAGGAGCCTGGTGAGCTACAGTCCGTGGGGTCACAAAGAGTTGGACACAGCTGAGTGACTAACACTACACTAAAAGCCACATAGGGCTTCCCTGGTGGCTCAGCGGTAAAGAATCCACCAGCAATGCAGGAGACATGGGTTCGACCGCTGGTTGGAAAGATCCCCTGGAAAAGGAAATGGCAGCCCACTCCAGTATTCTTGCTGGGAAAACCCCATGAACAGAGGAGCCCAGTGAGCTATAGTCCACGGGGTTGCAAAAGAACCAGACATGAGTTAGCGACTAAACAACAACAATAAAGAGCTGCATAGCTTGGAAATTTTATACGAGGAAAGAGAAACTATTACAGATCATCATTACCAGACATTTGTTCAAGGAAGTCAATTCATTTTTTTGAATCACAGTATCCCCAGTTAAGCAATCTAATTAGTGGGAAAACACAATTACTCAATTATAGGTCATTAGATTTAATAGAGGTAAGATATTTCAGATGGCAAGCTCAAGTGGGTGAATATGCCACCAGCTGATCATTGCTGATCATTAAAATTGGACCTCAGATCTTCGCAACTAACAGCAGCCATGGGCCCAGCCCAGGGAAGAGTCCTAGGACTGTCCCATGGGTCCTAGAGTCCTAGGACTGTCCCATGGGTCCTAGTTTCATCATTGCTCTGGAATTTCACATTCTCTTCTCTCTGCTTTGGAAACCTGGCCTCTATCATCTCTAGATGTGAGACTTGTACAGACTTTCCCATGTCAGTTCATTCCCACCCAACAAATATTTACCTGAAATAAATATGTATACCTTTGGCTGAATATTGGCTGAAATTCAGCTAAATATCAATCAAGATTGAGTCTTCAAATATGGAGAATCTACCCTGACACAGGATTTAGGGCAGGCAAGCCTGTAACTGCTATAAGACCATCTTTTTTTTTTTTACAAGGTTGAAAATTATTAAACAAGCAATTATGAAAAGTCTGACCAATACAAGGCAGTACTCTTGGTGCAGCAGATACTGAAAGGGCAGGAGTGATTCTTTTGAGAAATTATCCCTATGGCCTATATAGACAAAAGCAACCTGCTAAAGGGGAAAAATAAATACTTAAAACCAAGGAGTACGGTTCATAGTAAAAGTGCATGTGAGATGCAATGAAAGGGAAAATACTCAACTCTGTCTTGAGCCTGGAGGCATGGGGCTCAGATATAGATTTCTCTCTGCACCTCAGTTTCTTTTTTTAATCGAAGTATAGTCAATTTACAATGTCACATTAGCTTCAGGTGTATAGCACAATGATTCAGTTACATATATATATATATTTTCCAAATTCTTTTCCTTTATAGTTTATTACAATATATTGAATATACCTCCTTGTGCCATACAGTAGGTCTCTGTTGTTTATTTTATATACAGTAGTGTATATACATCAATCCCAAACTCCTAATTTATTCCTCTCCCTCCTTTCTCCTTTGGTAACCATGAGTAAAATGCAAGTCACCAACAGTACCTAGTGGAGAGGTCATTATAAGGATTAAATGTACAAACACACATAAAGGGCCTCCTTCGGGGTGTGTGTGTGTGTATATATATATACACACATATATATGACACATATATATATATGACACTATTATTACTAGAGGCAAAACTTGTTTAGATGTTTCAAAATTTATTTGCATACAACTTCAAAAAATTACTTTTCATTTACATTAAAGAATCTGCCTGCAATGCAGGAGACCCAGGTTCAATCCCTGGATTGGGACAATCTCCTGGAGAAGGGAATGGCAACCCATTCCAGTATTCTTGCCTGGAGAATCCCATGGACAGAGGAGTCTGATGGGCTACAGTCCATGGGGTTGCAAAGGTTCGGACACAACTGAGTGACTAACACGTTCACTTTCATTTACAGTTATTACAAAATATCGGCCACATCCCCATGTTATACAATATGTCCCTGAGCCCATCTTACACCCAACAATTTGTACCTTCCACTTGCCCACCCCTTGTTGCCCCTCCTCCCAACTGCTTACCACTGATTTGTTCTCTGTTCTCCCACGGCTCCAGTGGTAAAGAATCCACCTGCAGTGCAGGAGACTCAGGAGATGCGGGTTTGATCCCTGGATTGGGAATATTCCCTGGAGGAAGAAAGGGCCACCCATTCCAGTATTCTTGCCTGGAAAACCCCATGGACAGAGGAGCCTCGTGGGCTACAGTATGTAGGGTCACAAAGAGTAGGATGCGACTGAGCAAGCATGCACGATCTGTGAGTTAAGACAGTAACTTGTTCATCTCAGCTCAGGTTTAGTGACATCCCCAGTGCCTCCCCCAACCATCCCTACATAGCTCTCTTGCCTGTCATGTGCCAGCAATTGCCTTACTTTGTTGATACCAAAGTCGCGTTGGACTCCTCTCTTTTTGTGTAAGCCTCAGAGGGCAGAAATTGCATTTTATTCATCCGTGCATCTCAATACCCAAGAGCAAAGCCTAGCCCAAAATAGTTGTTTAGTTGTTGAGTGAAGTGATCTTCACTGAACATTTATTGAAAAAAAAAATTTATCTGAAATGATAGTGAATCACATTGAATTCTAATGAGAAATCTGGGGTAATTCAAAAAAGTACCTTTGTCCTAAAAAGTCCAGAAAATGTCACAGATGTGACTGTTCTCAACAGACCCATCATCCCACTACTCCTCTGCATCTCAACCCAAAGAATGTTAAGGGTAGGGGGTAAGCTCCCTGGACAAATTAATTTAGAAATATTGAGTGCAAACCATTTTGTTTGTTTTTTCATTTATATTTTATGTTGGAGTATAGTTGATTAACAATGTTGTGTTAGTTTCAGAAGTACAGCAAAGTGATTTGGTTAAACATATACACGTATCTATTCTTTTTCAGAGTCTTTTCCCACTTAGGTTATTACAGAACATTGAGCAGAGGTCCCTGGGCTATACAAGGCATGCCTGCTCAGTCACTTCAGTCGTGTCTGACTCTGTGCAACCCTGTAGACTGCAGCCTTCCAGGCTCCTCTCTCCATGGGATTCTCTAGGCAAGAATACTGGAGTGGGTTGCCATTTCCTCCTCCAGTGGATCTTCCCAATTCAGGGATTGAACCCGGGTGTCTTGCATTGCCTGCATTGGCAAGGGGTTCTTTATCTCTAGGGCCACCTGGAAGCCCGTTCTATACAGTGGATCCATGTGTATATGTCAATCCCAAACCCCCAATCTATTCCTCCCTCAACATTTCCCCTTTGGTAATAAGTTTGTTTTCTTCCCCCCCTCCATAAATTTGTTTCCTAATTCTGTGAGTCTGTTTCAGTTTTGTAAATAAGTTCATTTGTATCATTTTTTTTAGATTTTGCAAATAAGTGATATCATATGGTATTTGTCTTTGTCTGACTTCCCTCACTGTGTATGATAATCCCCAAATCCATCCATGCTGCCGCAAGTGACATTATTTCATGAGCTCTCCCAGTTCAAGTCTGCAGACTGCAGGATTTCCCATGGACATGTGGGCCTGGATGCCATTTTGTTAGGGAATCAGCCCTTCAGGTTGTGTGTTCTCCTGCAGGGCCACACGCCTGGCAGGATGAGAAAGTCACACGGCAAGGGACCAGCAAGCACAGACCACTGACGCTGAGCACAGACCCCTCTGCCCCCACAAGGCATAACAGAGTGAGATCCAGTAGTGACACAAGCGAGCCTCTCTGACCCGGAATGCATGCTCAGTCACTCAGTCGTGTCTGATTCTTTGTGACCCCATGGACCGTAGCTCACCAGGCGCCTCTGTCCACGGGATTCTCCAGGCAAGAATACTGGAGTGGGTGGCCATTTCCTCCTCCAGGGGATCTTCCCGACCCAGGGTTCAAACCCAGGTCTCCTGCATAATCAGGTGGATTCTTTATCACTGAGTCACCTGGCAAGTCCAGAGTGAAAGGATGCTTATTCATTTAAGAGGAACACAAGGAGTGCCTGTTGAAGGGAAGAAAGACGAGGGAACTAATATTTCTTGGCAGTTCTTTGATAGTAAGAAACAAATGATGCATCATTAAAGAAAAGAAGAAAATGAAGATACAGGGAGTAACTCATCAAATTGAAAGGAAAGCCAAAGAAATGGGCTTCACAGGGAGCAGGACGCAGGCTGGTTTCTGGAGATCTGGAAGGGACGTACGAGTGACTCAAAGGCACCTTCATCTGCAGGAAGAGCTCCAAGTGTTTTCCATCTTGTTGTCCCCCCTTAATGCCTAATTCCAGGGAGAGAACCTCTGATTGGTCTCAGTTTGGTCATATGGCCACCTTTTGGTGAGGAGAGGCAGGTCACTTTGATGGACAGTGTCATCATGGGATATCCAGAGTATAGTTGGATTCCATTCCCAGAAAAAGGTTGTAGATGTTGAACAGCAGGAATAAGAGCTGACCCTTACATTTGTTCTCCTTGGGGACTTCCCAGGTGGTGCTGGTGGTAAAGAGCTCAGCTGACAATACAGGAGACAAAGAGAGGTGGGTTTGATCCCTGGAGGAGGGCATGGCAACCACTCCAGTGTTCTTGCCTGGAGAATCCCGTGGACAGAGGAGCTTGGTAGGCTCTGAAGAGTTGGACTTGACTGAAGAGACATAGCTTGCATGCAGCAGCTGTAGGCAATACCAGGGAAAGAAAGTGAGTCTCGGCAAGTTTACGCAAGCAGCCCAAGGGGTTTGAACAGAGAACTTGCCTGTGTTTAAAACCTGAGAGCATCACTATTACAATTTTCCCTGTATTGGCAAAATCTAGGCTCTTTCCACTATAAGCAAATTGAGCTGGGCCTTCAGAGGTGGCTGGGGTTCCAAATGGCAGAAACATAAAGGAGAAGAAAGTGGGAAATGACCAAGCCATTTGCTATGGCATGCATTTGATATTTGCAGCACTCACTTCAACCAGAGAAGCGGAGATCCTTTGTAAATGTTACAGCAAGAAAAAAAAAGCATGCTTGGAGTTTCCTCTGAGACTCACAAACATTCTACTAAAGGGAAAGCAATCCAAGGCAACATTTGTTTAAATTAAAAATAACAATAAAAGGGAAAACTTGACATCTATTCCTGGCCAAAAGGTTGAGCATTAAATAACATTTAAATTTGGCTTTGATAAAAAAAAATGTATGTTGTTTTGGATAGCTATATTTAAGCAATTTTTGCAAGCCTCAGAGGGAACTAAAAATGCCTTAATTGCTTCCTCATTTTTACATACTCTATTATATGGAATTTCAGCAGCATCTGTCACCAAATTACCAGTATTACAAAAACATTGTATATTTTATACATGGAATAACCTCAAATACCTGAAAATACCTCCAAGTGTTTGAGGAGCCAATTGAGCTTTTTTTATTATTATTTAAAAAATATATTTAATTTCTGGTTATGCCTGGGTGTCTGGGACACATTTAAGGACTTCGTTGTTTTTTTCATTTTTTTCATTCAAAATACTGACTTTGCCAATGAAATCCTCCCTAATTGAATACTCATGAGGCACATAGCTACCATTTTCTAAAAAAAATACAAGAATAGTTTACTTTCTTGATGTTTTAAAATATGAAACCTTGTATCAAGGATTCAAAAGACAATGCAAATAGTGGATGAAAATTAACATTTTGGAAACACCCACCAGGTACCAGGCAGGTAAGGAGGCACTTTCCACTTCAACACCTCAGTGATCCAAACCTCCGCTTTTAGCAAGAGCATGGTTATTACTCATCTCGTCAAGGAGTAGCGTCCTTTGGAGGTGAGGGAACAGAGGATGATAAGTAAATTGCTCAAAGCCACGCAATAGTCAAGTGATGGAACTGTGTTTTAACCCCACAAGGTAAGACACGAAGCCCTCCCCTTTTAAAACAGAATACGCAATTTTGCAGGAGTCTCCGCCCCTTTGGCCTTGAGTCTCCCCTCTTTTCCCATCTTCCAACAGTCTGCAAATGGAGACAGAACTACCGGCCCCTGGTGCCCCGCCTCTGGCTGTGAATCCTAGCTTTTCCTCAGTCACTCGGTGACTACCTCACCTGCCAGCCCCAGGGTTCACGCCCCTCCCTGACCCAATCTGTTACGGGATTGCCACCTTCCCAGCCTGTGGCAATCCTGGAGCTCTGAGGCGAAGAGGGTGGCAGAGGATGAGATGGTTAGACAGCAGCGCTGACTCAATAAATAAGAATTTGAGCAAACTCTGGGAGACAGTGCAGGACAGGGGAGCCTGGCGAGCTGCGGTCCATGAGGTCTCCAAGAGGCGCGCTCCACTTGGCAACGAAACAACTCCCCCATAAACCCTAAACGTGTTCTCAAGTTTCAGCAGTGTCATCTACATACCTTGTGTGATACAGGGAGCTCAAATCCGGTGCTCTGTGACAGCCGAGAAGGGTAGGATGGGCCGGGAGGCGGGAGGGAGGTTCAAGACAGAAGGGACATATGCAAACCTATGCTCCAAGCTGATCCGTGTTGATATGTATGGCAGAATCCAACACAGTACTGTAAAGCAATTATCCTCCAATAAATAAATAAAAATATAAATAAATAAAAATAAATCCAAATAAATAAATGCTTTTGATGATATAAAAAAAATTGAAACATGTTAAATCAATGAACTGTATGGTATGTGAACTGTATATCTCAATATAGCTGCTATTTACAAAAAAGTTTATACCAGAGAAATAAAAACTTACGTTAATATAAATAATGAATAAATAAATAAAAGCATAGATTAAAAAAAAAAACTGCCCAGCCCTCTTTCCCCAGTATATGAGACCCACATTTCATTCTCCATCATCTGTCAACTTCCTGCCTCCATCATGAGGCTCTGAGCACTGTGAGGCCTGGGCTGAATCTTCTTGGTCACTGTGTGCCCACACCTAGCACAGAGCCTCATGTAGGATCTGGGCTCAGTAGATGCTGGCTGAATGAGAGAACAAAAGAAGGAATAAACACATTACATATGCTAGCAGACGGGTAAATGCTCTGAAGTAATAACAAAGCATCACAAACAGCATTATTGACTCTGGCCTTTGAAAGTCTTTTTTATTTATGCCACTCTTCTGTTTCTGGCTGTTCTCATTCCTCCAATCAGCAACATCTATTTACTATCCCCTGAGTTCACTTTTCCCTGCTTCCCTGATATGTTGGTTCTTTCATTGTCCCTCAGGTATACCCTAAATATAATTGGACAGATACCACATGCACCACAGACCCTCACAGCCTGGCCCCCACTCTCCTTCGTCAACAATTTCACCCAATGAACTCCAAAGTCAAGGTAAAATGCAGTTACTGTTAGTTTTGTTTTTGTTTGTTTTTTCAATCCTTTTTGTGGTCAATGCCTATCAGTTTCTCAAAGGCCAGTCCATGGTTAACTTCATTACAAAGAACTTTCTGATCTGCTTCTTCTTGCTGATTTCTTCTATTAGAATTTCTAGTTCATTCAGTTGATGTATGGATCTGGGTCTAGTCAGAAAAAAGTAAGTCATGCGAGAGAGCACAACAGACAATTTAAGATAAAGAATTAGTGTGTCGGTGGAAGGTCCAGAAGAGTGAATAGAACACAGTGAGACGGGCAGAGCTTAACAATGCCAGAACACTACCCCTGCTGGGCCAGAGGAGTGAGTGGTGGACGTTGTATCACCAGGACTCAGAATCTACAATCCACCCTGAGTCAGGAGGCTTCCCACAGGGGCTGGAACAAGTGGGAAGCCTTGAATCCTGCTAGCAGAGAGGAGAGCAGACAGACAGACTGCCTTTCTCACTTTCCCCGCTGTCCACTCTCCTGAAAGGATAGTCATTGGCCTGTTGATTAGGGAGGCTGACCACAGAGTCTGCAGAGGTCACTCCCTGTGATACAGAGCAGATGAGGAGAAGGGTGTAGAATGACTCTGAAGGCAACTAGCAGAAAATACCACATATCATACAGTTGTGTATTTGTTGTTATTTTTACATATGGACAGTGAGCCTCCTTTAGGCAGACACCTCGCCTTACACATCTGTGTGTCTTCAACACAAAGGGCAGTGTCTTCACCTGGATCCTTGTGAATAAGGGAAAAGGAGGAAAAGGAAGTGATGGGGAGAAGAAGATTACAGCAGTTATGAATGAATAAAGAATCATTCATCCTTTCAAATAATGCAAAGAATTTTTCAGTCTCTCTTCAGAGGAAGTGCAATCTACTCCTGTTAAAACTGGAAAACTTCACTGATGGCTTACTAACTGCTTTCTCTCCTCCCACTTACCCTTTGCTGTTATGTTTCTATGTCCGTCTTTTCTTTTTTAAATTATTCCTTCCATTCAAGCAAAACTGGCATTGCATTTATTTTTTAACCAAACGATAGATACATACATAGATACACAGATGTAGAGATATGTTTTTTGATTACATGGTATTCATTTTGGTTCTGTTGTACTACTTTGTTATTTATATAATGGAAATCCTGAGGGGGCTAGCTCAAACCACTAAGGGGATTCCCTGGAAGGATGTCAAGTATCTGATGGAATGCCAGTGCTTGGAATTATTACAATGGGAAGAGAGGAGAGTTAGGTCTGGTGCTTAGCAGAGGGCTGGACACTGTTCCTGCCTCATCCCCACTTCTCCAGGTGCATCTTCCTCATCTTTCTCTCTTACTCCCCAGACAAGTTTCTTTTCCTGCTCTCACTTTCAGGCACCCACAGAGATATAAGCTCAGTTTCATTTCCACAATTCCTGATGAAGCATCCTGAATGGCCTTCTGTTTTCATACTCATAGTCACTCAGATGCTCTGAGCATGCTTGATTGCCAATCCATCCCAGGGATTGGTTAATTGCTAAGACTTTTGGACTTTTTCTGTGCAACGTTTTCTGTGCAAGTTGTTACTTCTCTCCTTTTCCTTTTTAAAATTACATGCAAATTAGTTTATAGAAATCAATGAAGAACTTACTATGTACAAGGCATCATGATTAGCACTTTGTGGTGATTTTTCTCTGGGTGTCTCAGAGTATTTACATACTAACTTGAGACAATGGAAATATATATGAAGAAGCTTCTGCCTCTACAGGGCTTGCATTTCTAATCAAAGGGGAAATACAAGAAAATAGTCTCAGAAGAAACATTTCCTAGCACAGAGAATTAACACTATGGGTCTTGGTTTCTAAAATCACCTGTCAACATCATCTTTAATCCTACAACCACAATATGCTTACTTTCATGCCACTTCCTAATTACCAACATTGCACTGTACTCTATCTAACACCCATTTCTGAAGAGCCCACATTATATCTGAGACAATGTGAGGCTCTTAGAAAAAAAAAATGAGTAGAAAAATGAGAGACTGTGATGAATTTCTCAAGAGGTCTGGACCCCTAGCATCCCAAGGACTGAGGGGCTGATCCTGCCTCCTCAAATGACTGCATCTGTCTTAAAGGTAAACAGGAGTCCACTGACTAGCAAAGAAGCTAAAGCTATTAAGGGCCGAGAAGGAGCAAGAGGACCCAACAATTACACCACTCCAGCTCACAGATATTCTGCTCCTCCAGGGTGGATTTTATATGTTCTCTCCATTCCTATATGTAGATTGCACATAGCACTCACCCCATGGATGTTGAGTTTGGTCATGTCATTTTCAAGTTGATCTGATGCACACCCTGTCGGTACAGAAGATTTAAGTCCCATTGCATGCATTTCTGCAGGCTCTCTGCTGCTCACGTCTCTCTGCCATGAAGACAGAAGGTCCCCAGGAAGAACTGCTCCTTCATCCTTCTTCCTGGATGGCAGTCAACCCACAGTTACCAATATATGAGAAATATACGTGTGTTGTTACAGACTTTGAGATTGTCTTCAAGATTGGGGGCCAGGGGTGTTTGCTATTGTTGCTAATGCAGCAAAACTGAATCACACAAATCTTTCTTCCTCTAGTACCTCCATCTCACGGAAAAATACTCTGTAGTTCTAAAACTCCTGTACAGTAACATGCATTAAGCATAATAGTAAGAGCTGTTGCTTCTATAAATCTTTTTTTTTTTCAAGCTAAGCCAATGTTTCTGTATTAGTGAATTTGATTCTGCTGGTTTCTAAAAGAAGAAGTTTAGCTATGGGCTGGACACTGTTCCTGCCTCATCCCCACTTCTCCAGGAGGTGCTGTCTCTCCTCCCTCTTACACTTTACTGTTATGTTTCCATGGCCCTCTTTCCTTTTTAAAATATTTCTTCTAGAAGAAGAAATATTCCAAGGCCCAACAACTCTTTCTTAAAGAGGCCTGCTGATGCTTCTGTTCCATGGAAGTCCCATAGTTTTCATAAATGTTACTGAAAAATCAAAAGATAGTAAGTAGAGACCATGTGGTTTGGGGGGAACACAGAGAAAGAGAACTGAGTCATGAGTCTAGTCAGTTCTGACACTAAAAATAAGACACACTTCCACTCTGGTTGAAGTGTCTTTGTTATGCAAGGAAGAGGATAAAGGGCCAACCTTCGAGGTCCTTCCTTTTATAAAATTACTTTATTTTAATTTACCTAAACATACAAAAACATATGAATCCTCAGATCCAGAGGATACTTTGGCATCAGGTTCATCATATAACTCTCCAGCATCCAGCCCAGTACCAAGCATGGAATAGATATTTTTTGAATGTATGAATGAATGAGTAATGACAATTATGAAACATATATATTGAACATTACTCTGTTCCAGGTACAGTGCTAGCCATGAAGATCATAGAGTCAAAGGAGATACAGTCCCAAACATGTAGAAGGCAGAGATATACTAAAAACTACCTGCAGTAAATTATAGCAAGCACAGCGACAGCACGAGGTGATATATACACCCACAGAATAGACGCCTAACTCAGCCTGGCGTCCAAAAAGGCTTTCTCCTTCTCAAAATGCTTGCCCCTCTATTAACAGTATTTTCAGAGTCATATTTGAGAAGTAGCTATTTAGGGATTACAAAATATCAGTCAGGTGAGACGTGTCTTCTTAAGCACCATATAAAATTGCTTCAAGAAACTTAAGAGGAGCAGGAGGATAATAAAACACATGCTTCCATAAATTGGGAATAATGGAGAAAACAGAGCTCTTCAAACAACTGCACGGGAGACATCCCAAGAGATAGAAATTTAAGCTGAGAGAAGACTTTTTCCAAGTCTGGGTGTGAGTCTTGATCACCGTGTACTAAATAAGAAGTAGGTAACACTATATTTATAAACTATGTATGTAGCTCTTTTCAAGAGGGCTGTGGAAGGATCTCCTTCCAGTTGAGAAATTTCAAATCAAGAGATGAACTCCTGTTTGCCAGTGGTTTCAACTACCATTATTTGACCACTTCTCTATTTAGAACTCCTCCAAACTTATATAGCATATTACATTTAATTAATTGAGTGTTTATGCCTTAAAGAGTTATTTGCTTGTGACTATAGTGAAATTTCCAGGATTTATGACGGGAACATTTGAGAACAGCGACATGTGTTTCCCTCTGATTTGTATAGCTTCATTCATTATAATTTTTCCTGATGTTTTGCCTACCATATTATTAACTTCCCCAAAGCAATGAAATACCAGCTTGTCTTCTCACGGCCGAGAAATGAGAGGAATAATTATGAACGTGGAAATCCCAGTGAAAACATGTTTCTATTGAAAGAGGCTAGTAGTCCAAGAAGGAGTTCCCTGGATTTATGAAGACCATTAAAAAAAAAAAAAAGCAAACACGCAGGAAAACAGATGCATTTTTTCATCCAGCATCTTGGACACTCTATATGCAGGGAAAAGAAATCTTTTATATAATACACAGATACACACACACACATACAAATATCACTGGACAATAATTTATATTTTGCCATAAGTTGTAGAGTCGGAATAAATCTTCAAAGTTTCAAGTGTATGCCATGCATAAATATTTAATCACCGTGAAGTGTTCTTTTCAGAATGTAAGAGTCTGTAACCGTAGTGTTTGATTTGTAACTGACTCTGGGGGCAGTGCTAAGATGCATTTCTCACGACCCAGGGCTACTTGAGAGGTTACGGAGATGGAGGGGTAGGGAGGACAGTGCAAGATGGACTCTGATGCCTGTCCCTGCAAAGATGTGGGGTAGTCTGAGAAAACAACTCCAGCCTGGGCTCTAGATCAGCGGTTCTTTTACGAAGAGCTGGGGGTGACAGGACCACTATAGTCATTTGTGTTTATTGTTCAACCAGGTGTTGGGGGGCCATCCAGGACCAAGGAGGGTCACGTGAAGAAACCAGAGGAGGATGGGCATGGAGTGGGGAGAGGACAGGAAGGACCCGGGATGGGGGAGAAGCAGCTTCCTCTCCCTCCTGCTTGAGATGATGTTTGTGTTATGACATTCTGCCGCCTCCATTGTTATTTCTCACAACATCATGGGCCGCTTGGCACCCTGACCATCCGGGTGGCCGCTCATAAAAGGAAAAAAAGAAACCCTGGATTTACTCTCTTCCTTCAGAAATGTTCCCTTGCCTTTCTACTCCGTGTGGCCATGTTTTCCTTGCCTGCCCTGATATTTCTCTTTCATTTACATGACCCTGACACTGGTCACTAGTTCCAAATGTGTATTCGTGAAGAGGAGGTTAGCTTGGAAAATAACTCCCAAACTGAATGCCTCCTCCCAGAATCTGTGCCTCAAAGCTGCCCCACAACTTGAAGTTATTTCTATCTGTGTAAACGTGGGAGAAGGGGGATAGTTCCCAAAGGAAATGTCACCCAGGTGATGAGGTTGGAATAATACATATTTTTTAGTAACTTTATTGATGGTATGACATTCATTGTGAAACTTTGTTAAGTCTCAAAAGAAAGTTTTGGGGTTTCAGGGATGCCTGATTTTCAGTGGTTTATCCTTCAACCCCTAACATTTGCAATCATTTTCATTATAAATAAGATCTCTGTAGAAACGACCCAAATTCACCTTTTAAAACCACATCATTCTTAGAATCAATGCCATCTCTGATGAGTGAGCCCACACAAATAATCAAAACTAACAGCTCAGAGGAGACAGAATGGACCACCAGTTGACCACATTACAATACTCAAACGTGAGAGCTATAGGAAGAATGGCAATTTTCATCAAGAAACAAAACCATTTCTATTCTAAACTTAATTATTCTCTGATTTTGTAGCAGCTGTAAGGCCCACACTTCAGGGTTTTCCAAAAGAACTTAAGATTTTTTTTAAATTTTATATTAACTAATCAACTTTGCATACTCTCAAAGCCTAGCTGCATTGATAATCATTGCATTTTAGACAACGAAATAGGTTTTCTGAAGTCAAGCGTTATTATAAGATTGAGAGTTGAATTGGGATAACTTGTCTTGAAACTTCTGTGCAAGAATTAACCCAGTAATTATGCTGGAGATCACTTAATATTATGGTCATATTTCTTAGAATGCAAGGACCTAGTAAATTTGCTAATATTTAGAATATAATAAAAACATAATTGTGGAACATAGTTTCTATGACAAATCTAGACAGCGTATTAAAAAGCAGAGATATCACCTTGCTGACAAAGCTATGGTTTTTCCAGCAGTCATGTGTGGATGTGAGGGTTGGACCATAAAGAAGGCTGAGCTCTGAGAAATAGATGCTTTTGAATTGTGATGCTGCAGAAGACTTGAGAGTCCCTTAGACTGCAAGGAGATCAAACATTCAATCCTAAAGGAAGTCAACCCTGAATATTCATTAGAAAGACTGATGCTAGAGCTGAAGTTCCAGGTGGCCACCTGATGTGAAGAGCTGACTCACTGGAAAAGACCCTGATGCTGGGAAAGAATGAAGGCAAAAGAAGAGGGGATGGATTAGATAGCATCACCGACTCAGTGGATATGAATTTGAGCAAACTCTGGGAGACAGCAGAGGACAGAGAAGCCTGGTGTGCTGCAGTTCATGGGGTCACAAAGAATCAGACATGACTGAACGACAAGTAAGTAGCCTATAAAATGATCCCAGTGAAGCCTGCCTCCTGATATTTATCCCCTTGTATTATCCTTTGTTTATAGGCTGCTCCTAGAGACTTGCTTCTATAGAACAGCATACAGCAACTCTCTCCCTCTCTCTCTTTCTCTCTCTCTCTCTCTTTTCTTCCTTTTCTCCTCTCTCTCCCAGGGCACTTACTCTAGGGGCTGTAACCTTCTGTGTTGTGAGTGGCCCTCTGGATAAAGCTGTGTAACAAGGAACTGCCGTCTACATCAAGCAGGCAGGTGAGTGAGCTTAGAAACAAATCCTCCAATCTTCTCCCAGCCCAGCCTTGAGATGTCTGCAGCCCTAGCCAGTCTCTAGACTGCAGCCTGTGAGAAACTCTGAGTCAGAGAAGCTTTACCCAAATTCATTCACCCACCCACATAATCCCTGCAGTAATAAATGTTCTTTTAAGCTGCTAAATTTGGGGATTATTTGTTTAATTATAAATAATTATTATTTATTTATTCTTCCCAACTTCAAGGCAGTGTCTCTAATTCACTGTTGAGGTCTACTCTAAAACTTTGGCTGTTGAAATAAGATCATTGATTTAAAAAAAAAAAAAAAGAGCAAATAAAACACAGATGAATGGATAAAGAAGATGCAATACATATGCTCAACGGAACACTGTTGTCGTTGTTCAGTCACTCACTTGTCTCTGATTCTTTGTAATCCCAAGGACTGCAGCACGCCAGGCTTCCCTGTCCTTCACCATCTCCCGGAGTTTGCTCAAACTCGTGTCCATTGAGTTGGTGATGCCATCCAACCACCTTGTCCTCTGTTGCCCCCTTCTCCTCCTGCTTTAGATCTTTTCCAGCATCAGGATCTTTTCAAATGAGTCAGCTCTTCACATCAGATAGCTAAAGTATTGGGGCTTCAGCATTAGTCCTTCCAAAGAATAATCAGGATTGATTTCCTTTAGAATTGACTGGTTTGATCTCCTTGCACTCCAAGGGACTCTCAAGAGTCTTCTCCAGCACCTTCTCCAGTTAGAAAGCATCAGTTCTTTGGCACTCAGCTTTCTTTATAGTCCAACACTCACATCCATACATGAATACTGGAAAAACCATAGCTTTGACTATATGGACCTCTGTCGGCAAAGTAATGTCTCTGCTTCTTAATATGCTGTCTAGATTTGTCATAAGTTTTCTTCCAAGGAGCAAGAGTCTTTTAATTTCTTGGCTGCTGTCACCATCTGCAGCTATTTTGGAGCCCAAGAATATAAAGCCTGTCACTGTTTCCATTATTTCCCCAACTATTTCGCATGAAGTGATGGGACCAGATGCCACGATGTTTGTTTTTTGAATGGTGAGTTTTAAGCTAACTTTTTCACTCTCCTCTTTCATCTTCATCAAGAGGCTCTAAAATAATGCCATTTGCAGTAATATGAATGGACCTAGAGATTATCATACTGAATTATCATAAGTGGATTAAGTCAGACAGACCAAGACAAATATCACATGATATCACTTATGTAAAATTATGATACAAATGAACTTGTTTACAAAATAGAAATAGACTCACAGACATAGAAAACAAACCTTGTTACCAAAGAGGAAAGAAGTAGGGGGAGGAGTAAATCAGGAGTTTGGGATTAAAATATACACATTACTGTATATGGGGGAGATAACCAACAAGGATCTACTGTATAACATAGGAAGTTGTAC
Organism: Cervus elaphus; assembly: GCF_910594005.1. Classification (NCBI taxonomy): domain Eukaryota; kingdom Metazoa; phylum Chordata; class Mammalia; order Artiodactyla; family Cervidae; genus Cervus; species Cervus elaphus. The sequence goes on along the minus strand of NC_057820.1, from coordinate 8,960,950 downwards.
TCATTGTCTTCTAATAACCTGTGATGGAAAATAATCTAAAAAATTCATATAAATATATATATAATCATATACACAGATACATATATTTATACATGTAATTGAATCACCTTGCTAAGCACCTGGAACTAACACAACATTGTAAAGCAACTATATTTCAATAATTTTTTTAAAAAATGAGACCCCAAGATCACAGATTGTCTTTCTATGAATCTAAAAAAATATCTAAAAAATCATATGTATATAGTATAAAACTGAATCACTTTGCTGTACACCTTAGACTAACACAACATTGCAAATCAACTATGTTTAAATTAAAATTTTAAAAATTTGAAAACCCAAGACCACAAATTATCTTACCGAGGCTTTTTAGCAAAATCTTCTCCAAAATTACATGAAACCATGAAATCTTCATATTCTTTATGCTGCTCTTACCCTCTAGCACACTGCATATTCAATTGACTTATTTATCATGTTTATTATTTATTTTCTTTTTCTCCCATTATATATGCTCTACCAGGTCACAGATTTCATCTTTTTTTTTTTAACCCACATATTCCAAGGACTAAAACCAGTGCTAAGTTCATATCAATTGCCCAATAAATGCTTCATATTTAGAGGGTTTTGACCTGGTTTGATGTCAAATTCACAGTCTCCAGCCACAAGCCATAAACTATGTTGTTCCGCACTCATGCCTTCCACCTTTCTAAAACTGCAGTCTCCCCATGGCCATCGATTCCACCTGGAATGCCCTGTGCCTTAGGCTGCATTCCGCAGAAACACACAGTGAGACAAGCGTTTGTGTGTGAGCAATTTATGAAGGATGTGTGCCCAAGAGAAACCAGCAAGAGGGGGCAAGGGTGTGATTTCAGGCAGAGTCCCAGAGAGGGTAACTTCAGCTCTTCCCACTGGGGAACCCTTAAGTGTAAATCACGCCTCCAACTCTGACCCAGTCCTAGGCAAAAGAGTTGAGCTTTCATACTCCCATGCTAATTAGTCATCAACTAGGGCGGCCCCAGGGACATAAACTCCCAGGTACTTGTAGCTGTCTGCAAGTGTGGGGAAAGCCAAGGGCAGGCATCCAACCAAGAGACTCTGGAACAAGCTTTAGAGGCAGAGGAGCTCAGACACTTGGAGAAGAGAGCAAAGAGATAGTTATGGGATGCAGGGATATCTGAGCAGAGCCCCCACAGTGCCTCCTACACCCATATTTTCCCCAGTTCATTTTACTAAAGTCTTATTCATCCACCAAATATTTCCTTCTTTATGCATCTTAGTGGGCTTCCCTGATAGCTCAGCTGGTAAAGAATCTGCCTGCAATTCAGGAGACCCTGGTTCACTTCCTGGGTTGGGAAGATCCCCTGGAGAAGGGATAAGCTACCCACTCCAGTATTATTGGGCTTCCCTGGTGGCTCAGATGGTAAAGAATCCACCTGCAATGCGGGAGACCTGGATCTGGGCTCTGGGTTGGGAAGATTCTCTGGAGGAGGGCATGGCAACCCACTCCAGTATTCTTGCCTGAAGAATACTCATGGACAGAGGAGCCTGGAGGCCTACAGTCCATGGGGTGACAAAGAGTTGAACATGATTGAGTGACTAAGCATAGCACACAGCACATTTATCTTAGGGCAATACTAGAGCCACACCTAGTGTTTTATTATTTTTCATTAACTTTCCCTCCCCCTCCCCAGGCCATAAAATCCATAAGGAGAGAGATGGTCTGCTCTAGATATGCGTGTTTCTACACTATGTTGTGAATAGTAGCAGGGCCATTGGCTTCCCTGGTGGCTCAGAGGGTAAGGCATCTGCCTGCAATGCGGGAGACCTGGGTTCAATCCCTGGGTCAGGAAGATCCCCTGGAGAAAGAAATGGCAACCCACTCCAGTATTCTTGCCTGGAAAATCCCACAGATGAAGAAGCCTGGTGGGCTACAGTCCATGGTGTGGCAAAGTGTCGGACACGACTGAGCGACTTCACTTTCTTTCTTTCTTACACTGTGTTATGAATACAGCAGTGCCATTGAATATTTCAAGGCTGTGAGTTTCATGAAAGTGAGGAGCAGTTTTTTGTTTTGTTTTGTTTTGTTTAATCACCTTGTATCCAGCAACTATTACAGCATCTGGTACATAGCAGGCAATAAGATCATGTTTGCAGGGTCTGTGTATGTGTATAAGTGTGTGTGTGTGTGTGTGTGCGTGTGTCTTAGTCCCTCCGTCATGTCTGACTCTTTGCAACCCCATAGACTATAGCCAATGTGGCTTCTCTGTCCGTAGAATTCCCCGGGAGCCTGGCCAACTAAGAATAAATAAAAATATTAAGTTCATTGCAGATTACAAAGTGCTCTCCTAGCTCTAAGGCCACCAATCCCTCAGAGAATACAGTTGTGTAGACTAGGTATGACTATCTCATTCTTCATAAAGAAAGCCTTGGTGAATGGATTTCCCAGTGACTTGCTGACATTTTAAGTAGGCACTGTGTGATGCCTCAGAACCAAATCTCACTTCAAGTTCAATTTGTTTCCTCTTAGCATCTCCAGCTCAATGGACACAAATCTAAACAAACTCCAGGAGATACTGAAAGGCAGGGGAGGCTGGCACGCTGCAGGGTTGCAAAGAGTCAGACTTGACTGAGCAACTGAACAGCAACAAAGCAATACTGATTGATTAATTGATTGATTGATAGGCTGACTGACTGATTGATCAGTTAGTAGGATAGGAACACACTTGGAGACTGAGGTCAGTAAACAGACACAAGATGGCCCATTCATTTAACAAAGTTACGACAAGGTGATTTACTCAAATAAAAGTCATAAAAGTAATATTTATTAAGCATACAAAAGGCAATCAATAAATGTTTGGCCTTACTGAATTGAATTACATAAAATGGAATGGAAATGCTTGGCTTGAACTAAAATAGGTGGAGATAATTTCAATCAAAGTGAGTTTTATGGGATCTTTTGCTCCCTGGTTCCCCATGTTTTGTCTAAAATGGGAGCTGGGAGGAAAAGTCAGGAAGAAAATTGTCAGCAGGTTGGTGACTATAAATCACTGGCTTTCATTCAGTAAAATGTGTCAAGTAACCTATAAACAGGTCAGACCCCCAGCACCCTGTGTTGTAAACCCATCTTAAACCGTATGAGTCTGCAATTTTCTGGGCACTGTTCTTTTTACCCAAACTCTTTGTCACAGTTCTTCCCACCTCCAAGAAATCTACCATTTTTCTCACCATCTGTCTTTAGCTATTATGGGGGCAAGCATTCAGCCTAGGTTATGCTCAGCATAAACTCATGCTCATACATATGCACATGGAATCTAGAAAGACGGTACTGATGAACCTACTTGCAAGAACAGACTTGTGGACACAGTGAGGGAGGGCGAGGGTGGGATGAATTGGAGAGTAGCATGGAAACATGAAAATTACCCTAGGTAAAATAGATAGCAGGTGGGAATTTGCTCTATGAGACAGGGAGCTCAGTCCAGAGCTCCATGACCACCTAGGGATGGCGGGCGGGGGGCGGGGGGAGATGGGAGGGGGTTTCAGGAAGGAGGGGACGTATGTATACCTGTGGCTGATTCATGTTGATGTATGGCAGAAACCAGCACAGTACTCTGAAACAACTATCCTTCAAGTGAAAAAAAAAAGAGAGAGTGGAAGATAACAGCCCTAACTTCGTCATCCTTCTGATAGAACAACTCTGGAGGAAATGTTGACTATACCTCAGAATTCCCCAAAGGGCTTGAGCTTTGGCTGCCATTAGCAGTCACGTTTTCAATTGCAAATCTCCTTTGGTTTCCTTTTCCCTGCCTCCTCCCCATTCCCACCCTAGTGCTCCCCAGAATCATCTCCAAAATAAACGGCTTCCAGGAGAAACCAGAGGGAATTGAGACTGCTTCTAGCAGGACCCAAGCCTGGGTTCTATTACTGCATTTGGGACATTTATAGTTTTAAAAGCAAGAAAGCCAGGTTGACAGCCCAAAGGGATACCAGTAATAGGGGAATTTTAATACGTAAGATAGCCCCAAAAGGGAATAAATTGCAACACCGAGGCGTCCCAGCAGCATCCTCAGTGGCGGTCACACCATGTGTCGACACCACAGGCAGGCTGGCCTGGTAGAAAGAACACTGGACCAGGTGTCAGAAACCTGGATTCTCATGTTGCCATTGCCACCCCGCCCTGCCCAGCCTTGTGATTCTCTCTGATCTCTCTGATCTTTAGCTTTTTTTCTTTTGGAAATTTATAAGATTGGATTACTTGGTCCCTAGGGCCCTGCAATTCCCATGAATCCATGGAAGAGGATGAAGTGCATGGCACCTCTTGAAAGGTAAGTTCCACAAGTCATTAATAAACAAGCAAGCTGTTCACCCAGCACGGGCTCTAAGAGGGACTGTTTAATTAGGCACGCGAGACATTCCAATCTGTCTAGACAGGCTTCTCTTTTTCCCCAGGATGCCTTCGGCCAGGCTCGCCCCGACTGTGACAAGGTGTCCTTTGGCTGCAGACAGTGATTTTGTTGGGTGATAATTCTAATGCCATAGAGTCAGCGGTGGAACTTTCTTTAGTTTTAATGCTGTTTGCCTTTCCAAGGGGAGCTACCTGGGGGCAGTCACCCCAAAGAGAGCCACAAGAGGCTGTCTGTGGACAGGAGTCAACAAGAAGTAGCTGCCGGTATAGCCCTCATGCCTACCTCTCCTTCATCACAAGTGAGTGTTGTGTTTTTTTTTTTTTTTTAGTTTCTGCCCCCTTCCCCTCCATCCCTGCCCTTGGGGAATAACATGTCTTAACATTAAAAGGGAAATTCCAAGTCATTTAATCAACAGCCCCTTTCTCCCACAGCAATCCTCCCCAGGATCTCTGGCAAAAGTCTTTGAGAACAGAAAGGGACTGCTGGACGTCTAGATTCTTTAACACTCACATTTGAGTTTTGTGACAACACAGGCAAACAGAGGACAAATTCCTTGATCTTCCGACTGAAGTGGGCTTTAAATCTGGGTGGACGATATTATCAGAACTCATCTGATCTGATGAGGAATTAGAGGAAAAATCACTGTCAGGAGTTGAAATGAATTCTCAAAGTGCAGCCGGTTGATCAGACAAGCACTGGATATGATCAAAACCATTTGATTTCTTGTTTGCTTGTTTGTCTCTTAGGGCCCTTTTCAAACTTATTCAAAGGAGGAAGATGAAACATTGTCTGGAACCATAACTTAAAGTTTTTAAAAATATTTTTAAAGGAATATATACTTATTCTAGAAAAATTGATAAACATAGATATAAATAAAGCAAAATCTTACCAGCTAGAGATAGCCACTGTCCAATGTCAGTGGATTTACTTCCATTTTCCCCCATCAATCTAGACCTGTACTGTCCAATAAGCTAGGCACTTGTTGTTCATTCACTGAGTCTTGTCTGACTTTTTGCCACCCCACGGGGTGTAGCATGCCAGGCTCCCCTATCCTTCATTATCTCTGGGAATTGGCTCAAATTCAAGTCCATGGAGTTGGTGATGCAATCCAACCATCTCATCCTCTGCCGCCCCCTTCTCCTTTTGCCTTCAATCTTTCCCAGCATCAGGGGAGTCACTAGACACATGTAACCTAGCCTCCCTGAGTTCTGTCACCTGTTTCCACTCTTTGGCAAGCCATCTAGGTGTTGTTTGGATTTCCCCTTCCTGGTCCTGGGCTTTCATGGTGACTCAGATAGTTAAAAACCTGCTGGGGGAAAAAAAAAAAAAAAAAGCCTGCTGGCAATGCAGGAGACCTAGGTTCATTCTCTGGGTTTTGAAGATCCCCTGGAGAAGGGAATGGCAACCCACTCCAGTATTCTTGCCTGGGAAATTCCATGGACATAGGAGTCTGGAGGACTAGAGTCCATGGGGTTGCAAAGTTGGAAATGACTGAGCAACTAAACTTTCACTTTCCTGGTCCTGCAGTCTGGAAATCATTTTTAGGCAGAAAACTGTAGCAATTTTAGGGTTCACCTCATTTGCTCCCCCTTTCTCAAGAATCACGGTCCTGTTACTGTCTGTTGTCAGATGTCTGAAAGCAGTCGTGGAATATTAACTTTTTACTTACCCCTTGTAGTTTTTCTGTCTTATTGCTTCACAAAACACAAATAAAGAAAGAAAGAATTCCCTGGTTGCTCAGACGGTAAAGCCTCTACCTGCAATGCAGGATACCTGGGTTTGATCCCTGGGTTGGGAAGATCCCTTGGAGAAGGAAATGGCAACCCACTCCAGTACTCTTGCCTAGAAAATTCCGTGGATGGAGAAGCCTGGTGGGCTACAGTCGGTGTGGTCCCAGAGAGTCGCACAATCTCAATACAATTACTGAAGGTGTCTGCCCAAGGCACTATTCCAGTATCTTTCTTCATTCAAGGTTTGACACTTTCTCTTACCCCATCCCCACCTAAGACGAGGTGGAGCAGCTGCCCATAGTGAAGGATATATTTGGCTTCTATCCTCTTTATCGTCTATGTCTTCCCCACTCACTGGCTACTGCTCCACACCTCATAAGAGTCAAAGAGAATGGGCTGCCAAGGAGAAGAGGAGGAGGGACAGTTTTGCGGGTGTGAATGTTATGTTCTCTGGACCTGGCAGTTGCCCAGCAGTAACTTTCTCCGTGGATGGCTTGAAATCTATTGGGAAGTTTCTCTGTTAGACCCTCCAACTACAACTTCTGTGACATTATGATGCCTCTCCTTCAGTTGGCTGCTCCCCCCCACCCTAGATTTCTTGGGGCTGAAGGTCACGTCCATGGTGGCATTTGAGCCTAAATCCACACCCCAGCAGCCCTCTTGGGCAAGACGTGAAATAGTTCCAGGCTGGCCTGGCTCTGTCACCATCTGGCCCGCAGAACGTGCTCTTGTATTTCTTCCTCCATTGATTGCCTCACACACCCTGTACTCCATTCTGGCTTGTCACAGGTTGTTATAGCTTCTTTTCTTTCTTTCTTTTTTTAAAGGGATCTCTTGGTACTTTGTTATTTTTTTTTTTTTTTTGTCATGTCATATGGCTTGCAGGATCTTAGTTCCCAGACCAGTGATCAAACACACACCCCCTGCCGTGGAAATGCTGAGTCTTAATGTCTGGACCTCCAGGGAAGTCCTGCTACAGCTTTTCTGATAGTATGTAGAAAAACAACTATCTCTGTTTCATTGGCTACCTCAAAGCCTTTGACTGCGTGGATCATAATAAACTGTGGCAAGCTCTTAAAGAGATGGGAATACCAGATCATCTTACCTGTCTCCTGAGAAACCTGTATGCGGGTCAAGAAGCAACAGATAGAATTTTGTATGGAACACTGATTGATTCAATATTGAGAAAGGAGTATGACAGGGCTGTCTGCTGTCACCCTGTTTGTTTAAACTATATGCTGAGCACATCATGAGAAATGCTGAGCTGGATGACTTACAAGCTGGACTCTAGATAGGCAGGATAAATTTCAACAACCTCAAATATGCGGATGATACCACTCTAATGGCAGAAAGTGAAGAGGTGCTAAAGAGTCTCTTGATGAAGGTGAAGGAGGAGAGTGAAAGAGCTGGCTTAAAACTAAATATTAAAAAAACTAAGATCATGGCATCCGGCCCCATTACTTCATGGCAAATAGAAGGGGAAAAGGTGGAAGTAATGACAGATTTCCTCTTCTTGGGCTCTAAAATCATTGCGGATGGTGACTGCAGCCATGAAATCAGACGTTTGCTTCTTGGCAGGAAAGCTGTGACAAACCTAGACACTGTGTTGAAAATCAGAGCCATTACTCTGCCAACAAATGTCCATATAGTCAGGGCTGTGGTCTTCCCGGTGGTCACGTAAGGTTGTGAGAGCTGGACCGTAAAGAAGGCAGGATGCCAAACAATAGATGCCTTCTGACTGTGATGCCAGAAAAGAGTCCTGAGAGTTCCTTGCACAGCAAGGAGATCAAACCAGTCAATCTTGAGGGAAATCAGCCCTGAATACTCACTCACTGGAAGGACTGGTGCTGAAGTTGAAACTCCAGCATTTTGACCATTTGATGGGAAGGGCTAACTCATTGGAAAAGCCATTGATGCTGGGAAAGATTGAGGGCAGAAGGAGAAGAAGCATCAGAGGATGATGAGATGGCTGGATGGCATCACCGATGCAATGGACATGAACTTGGGCAAATTTTGGGAGGCGGTGAGGGACAGGGAAGCCTGATGTGCTGCTGTCCATGGTATTGTGAGGAGTCAGACATGACTGAACAATAACAAGTATGTCTCTGTTCTTTGTGTCTGACAACTGCAGGGAACATGACTGAAGCTTTATGACTGGTCCCATCGAAGCCCTCCAAGCATGAGAAAGATGTACACCCTCAATTCCTCCCTCTCAGCAGGGGAAAAGATTGGAATTCACATTCAGGAGAAATTCTCTACAAAGAACACCTCCCCACACACACATCATTTTTTTATTTTCCTTTTTCTTAAATCTTTTATATTCTCAAAGTAGATGAAAGACTTAAAAAATAAATAAAGGTTTAAAATCAGTGATCTAAGCTTCCATTATTGAAGCTAGGAAAAAGGAAGAAACTAAATCTGAATTCAATAGAAAAAAAGAAAGAAAATAAATATCAAATATAATAGAAATCAATAAAACAGAAAATAAACAAGTATAGAGAAATCAATAAAAGCAAATGATAACTCTTCTGAAAAGATCAGTAATAGTGATAAACTTCTTCCTAAACGAATCAAGAAATAAAAAGAGAACAAACACAAATCATGAGTATCTGGAATGAAAGAGGGAGTAACACCATTGAGCCTATAGATCTAGGAAGAAATAAGAAGAAATTAGACTAAGTAATCTAATACTTATCAATGAAACTTAATTAGTGGAAAAAAAATCATTATGGAGGCTCCAGAGCCACGTGTCACTAATGGATTCTATCAAATAAGTATGTAAAAAATAATACCAATCTTGCATTCTTATTTTGTGAGCCCATAATAACGGTGATCCCAAATCCACTCAAAGACATTAAAAGAAAACGAATTTGCTTACAGAGCAGAGTTGATCTCTCTGTTATACAACAGCTTCCCTCTAGCTGTATATTTTACGCATGGCGGTGTGTATCTTTCAATGCATCTCTCTCAAGTCATTCCACCCTCTCCTTCCCCTACTGTGTTCAGAAGTCTGTTCTCTTTGGCTGCATCTCTATTCTTTTCTGTAACAACCTAGAGGGGAGGGATGGAGTGAGGGGTGGGCGGGAGATTCAAGAGGGAGGGACATATGTATGCTTAAGGCTGATTCACATTTCGGTATGGCAGAAATCAACACAGCATTGTAAAGCAATGATTCTCCAATTAAAAATTTAAAAAAAGAAAACCAGTGACCAATATTACACATGATATAGGTAGAAAACATATTTTAAAAATAGCCATTCAAATCATGCAATATATTAAAAAGACAATGTATCATGATTAAGAGAAGTTCATGTGAGAAGCACAAAATTGGTTTAAAATTCTAATTTACATAAATCTTTTCCCCAAGAATGGGAACAAGGCAATGATATAGTCTCACTTATGTAAAAATTTCAAAATTAAGTTTTGAAAAAATATACAGACCAATGAGATGAGACTGTTTTTCAACATTGTGCTGAAATAATTAGATATGGGGAAGAATATATGGGGAAGAATATATGGGGAAGGGAAGAAACCCTTCCTCACACTATATACAAAAAAATAATTAAAAATAAACAATAGACCCAAAGGTAAAAGGCAAACTATGAAGTATAGAAGACTATCTTCATAGCCTTGGTGAGTCTAGATTTTCTGGGAAGAACTCTAAAAGTAGTAGTCATAAAAAGGGGTAAAAAAAAAAAAAGATAAAAAGATGAGTTCAACTTCACCAAAAGATACAATTCAAAAATAATTACACAAGTCATGCAATGAGAAGATATACCTGCAGTATAAACTGATTAAAGGATTGTATCCATAATATATAAAGAACATCTCAGCTCAGTTTCAGTTCTGTCACTCAGTCAGGTCTGTCTCTTTGTGACCCCATGGACTGCAGAACGCCAGGCATCCATATCCAACATCAGTTCCCAGAGGTTGCTCAAACTCATGTCCATTAAGTCGTGATGCCATCCAGTCATTTCATCCTCTGTCTTCCCCTTCTGCTGCCTTCAATCTCAGTGTCAGGATCTTTTCCAATGAGTCAGTTCTTTACATCAGATGGCCAAAGTATTGGAGCTTCAGCTTCAGCATCAGCCCTTCCAATGAATATTCAGGACTGATTTCCTTTAGGATGGACTGATTTGACCTCCATGCTGTCCAAGGGACTCTCAAGAGTCTTCTCCAACACCACAGTTCAAAACCATCAGTTCTTCAGCACTCAACTTTCTTTATGGTCCAACTCTCTAAAGAACCTCTAAAACTCAAAAATAAAAAGGCAAGAAATCTATATAGAAATGACAGGGTGAGTGGGAAGTAAGACATAAGGAAGATAAATAAATGGCCTAGAAGCACGTGACAGAGTGCTCAGCATCATTAGTCATCAGAGAAATGGAAATTAAAACCACATGGAGATATCACTACACACCTACTAAAATGGCTAATATTGTAGCCTGAACACCCCAAGCATTGGTGAGGATGAGGAGCATCTGGAACCCTGATACAGTGTGGTGAGTTTGTAAAATGGTGAACTTCAGAAAATGGCTTCTCAGTATCTTATAGAATTAAACACCCTACAATCCGCAAATTCACTTCCGTGTGTTTATCTAAAGGAAATGAAAATTTACATTCTACATCACAAAAATATTTGCCCAAGAATATTCAGACTTTTTTTTTAAATGAAAGTCAAAATCTTTTTTACAAAAAGTCCCATAAGAAAAATTTTAAAAAGTTCGGGATTGGGAATACATGTAAATCCATGGCTGATTCATATCAATGTATGACAAAACCCACTGGAAAAAAAAAATAAAAAATAAAAAAATAAAAAAAAAAAGAAAAATTTTAAAAAGTTCATAACATTCATTGAATAAACACATTTCAAAAATTTTGTATATTAGAATACTACTCAGTAATAAAAGAAACAAATTATTAATACATTCAATAATATAAAACAAATCTCAAAACATTGTGCTGAGTGAAATAAAAGCAAGTACAAGAAGCTGCATACTACATGGTTCCATTTATATGAAGTTTTAGACAAAGCTCAACCAACAGTGAAAGAAATCAAAACCATGGCTGGTTTCAGGGGGAAGGATGAGCAGGAATTGGCTAGAATTCGGCATGAAGAAATTTTCTAGAGGGTGCAAGTGTTATATATCTTTTAAGAATGTGAGTTATATATATTCTATGTATTTGTCGAAACTGACTAAACTGTACACTTGAAATCTTTATATTTCTTTGGGCATAAATTATACCTCAAGAGCTTTCCTGGTGGCTCAGACAGTAAAGAATCTGCCTGCAAAGCAGGAGACCCAAGTTTGATCCCTGGGTCAAGAAGATACCTTGGAGAAGGGAATGGCAACCAACTCCAGTATTCCTTCCAGGAGAACCCTGAGAGGGTAACAGGCAGGAAGGCTAGTGGTCTCCAAACGGAGGAAATAGGCTGCAAGTGTCAGACGTTTTTTATCTCTCTCTTAAGCTGTAGGAGGAAACGAACTACAAGTGTCAGATTTTTCCCCTTCTCTATACAAATTTAAAAGGAGGTTTCTCTTAAAATTCTGTGTTGCCATGAGGGCACCTGGTTCCACCTGAACTTAACTTTTCTCAAACTTTGAGCTAACCAACGGGCTTTTCTTATGGAAATGTTTTTCTTGAGCTATGTTAATGAACTATGTATTTACCCTAGACTCTGTCTTTCTTCAAGTTGTTTCTGCTTAAGACTCAGAACCGAGAAGGGCTTAACAAACCAGTATGTTTTACTCATACACTGTTCTCCTCATCTGTTAATGAAACTATATATTTATTTGGAAACCTCTCTTTCTTTAAGATTCACATCAATCGTTTTATGGCCCCGGATGACTCAGCTTCTGCCAATGTTATCTCAAAATGCATGTTGTGGGTGAGGGGCCTGGTGACAGTCTGAGTGTGGAGACATTCCCTTTTTCTAATCAGCAACCTGCTGGTAGCTATATACTATCCGGCTAAAGACTAGCAGGGGGGCACTCTTTCTGTCCCCTTCTGATGTCTATGTCAGAAGCTTTCTCTGCCTCTTTTATAGTTTAATAAAACTTTATTACACAAAAGCTCTGAGCGATCAAGCCTTGTCACTGGCCCCGGATTGTATTCCTCTCTTCCGGAGGCCAAGAATCCCAGCATCTGTCATGGCTCAGCAACAACCTTTCAATCCCATGGACAGAGAAGCCTGGTGGGTTACAGTCCATGGGTTCTCGAAGAGTCAGACACAACTGAGTGACCAACACACTTAACACTATGCTTCAATAAAATATAACATTTTGAAATTTTTTTTTAAATGTGCTGCAGTAATAGAAGCATTGTAATAGAAATGACTGATAGGAGCAACAGGGACACCAAAAAGGAAGCAGTCAGACTTGATTGGGAGGCGGAGGTATGGCTATCTGAGAGTGAGATCTGGGACTTGGTGTATCACTAGGTGGTTGTACCTGACATGGAAGACAAAACCCAAGTGGAGGATGTCTATCTGGGGCTCAGGAATTCCTGGCATGACTCAGGTTAGTATGCATGAGAAGCAACACAGGTAGTGTGTTTGTGCTCACCTAGTCATGTCCAACTCTCCTCGAAACTATGGACTCTAGTCCCCCAGGGTCCTCTGTCTATGGAATTTTCTGGCCAAGAATACTGGAGTGGGTTGTCACTTCCTGCTCCAAGGGATCTTCCCGACCTAGGGATCGAACCACATCTCTTGCATTAGCAAATGGATTCTTTAAAACTGAGTCACCAAGAAGCCCTAGTATAGTTAGTAACCTGCTATGAAGTGCAGGGAGCTCAACTCAGTGCTCTGCGATGACCTGGGTGGGTGGGGGATGGAAAGGGTGGAAGGGAGGTCCAAGAGGGCACGGATATGTATACGTGAAGCTGATTCATCTCATTGTACAGCTGAAGCTAACACATTGTAAAGCAATTACACTCCAATAATTAATGAATTAGAAAGAAACTGAAGCCAAACTAACTAGGTTTATCTTTTAACTCCAACCACTTACTCGCTTTGAGACTGAGACTTTGAAGAAATTCCCTAACATCTCTGATGTCTCCTATTTGTTCTTTGTAAAATAGAAAAAAATATATATATATTACTTACTCCAAGTGGTTATTATGAGAATAGTATGCTTTAAGACACATAAAACTCTTAGGCAAATATCTAATGTGTACTTATACTCACTAAGCTTTGTCATCATTACTTATGTTTTTCTGAAGAAAAAGAATTTTGATCATAGGTCCTGAGGGAGGGGCAGGTGGTAAATTTTGGTCATAGGTGCTTTCCTGATAGCTCAGTTGGTAAAGAATCTGCATGCAATGTAGGAGACCCCAGTTTGATTCCTAGGTCACAAAGATCCCCTGAAGAAGGGAGAGGCTACCCACTCCAATATTCTTGGACTTCCCTTGTGGCTCAGCTGGTAAAGAATCTGCCTGCAATGTGGGAGACCTGGGTTGGATCCCTGGGTCGGGAAGATTCCCCAGAGAAGGTAAAGGCTACCCACTCCAGTATTATGGAGTGAAGAATTCCATGTAGTCAAAAAAAAAAAAAAAAGAATTCCATGTAGTCAGTGGGGTTGCAAAGAGTCAGCCACGACTGAACGACTTTCACTTTCACCTTCCCGAGGGAGTGAAGAGTGAAAGTAAATGAGAGTGGTGGAACATGAAACATTATCTATTCTCCAATCAACCCTGAATCATAACAATGATGTAAACGGCAGCTGAATCCAGAATGCTAAGAAACCATTTCAGGGGGACTTCATTCCAGGGTGCAGGTGGTAAGGCAGGACCAGAATTGGAAAGAGATCATTCTCACCTTGCAGAGTTAGCACCAGCTGAGTTCAGTGCAGAGGGAGTAAGAAGAGCACCTGGCCATGCTATCACTAATGAAGATGACAAGGTAGCATTGATCAGCATGGATAGGGATCAGTTTACTTATAGGTCCTTTAAATATAATCATAATCTTTCCGTTTGGACATCACTTTTACATCCTACTTCAGTAAGCATTTTGAAATATTTTGAGAGATGCAGAAAAGGCATACGCATCAGAGTCAGATAGACTCAAATCTCAATAACCTCTGTGATGACATTCATTGTCTGAAACACACTCCGCAAATCACCCCACTTATCTCTGTTGTTGCTTTTTAATTGTGAAAATAATACTATCATATGCATGGCTATATTAAGCGCAGTGTAATATATAAATTACGTTCTGTATTGCATGTTCTAATTAATTAATCCTTGTGATGCTCTATGAGGTAGGTGCCACTATTAATACTATCTCCATGTTACACCTTATTTAGGAGAATCAGTCACAGAATTTTATAATTTGCCTACGGTCACAAAGCTAGCAAAGAGTAGAGTTCAGTTAGAAATACAGATAGTTGGAATACAGATTTGTGCCTGAATCTGAGGATATGAGTGGTATCTAACACATATTAGGTTGCAGTGAGGACCACTTTGGATCATGTGAACAATGTGTGGGACAGACATGGGGTAGGTGTTTAATGCTAGGATGGAATTAGGAATGGACGCTTGTGTCTATCTTGTAATCCATCAGTACTTATGATTGTCTGTTTGACTTACTAAGCCATGTCCACCAATCTTGCCACTATTAATCAAGTGATGATATTTTGACCCTATTGTTTTTAAATCTTTATTGAATTTGTCACAACATTGCTTCTGTTGTTTATGTTTTGGTTTTTTGTCTGCAAGTCACATGGGATCTTAGCTCCCCAACCAGGGACAGACCATGGATCCTTCCATGGTCCATCAGCTTTGGAAGGGTTTCCATACCCTGTTGGAGCCACTGGGCCACCAGGGAAGTCCCTTTGACCCTACTTGCCTTACTCTTTTATCATATCTCAATTCAGATAGTGAAGCTGGAGTGAAGGTGGGGAAAAGTACTTCCTCCCCACTTCTGTTTTTCTGTGATGGACTTAGAGATTTCTTCTGCACTGTAGACCTCAGTCCAAACTTCTTAGATATTTAGAAGCCCAAAGATGGCTTCTACATTAAATGAGAAGTAATTTCATTTGAAGATAGCTTGTTTGAAGGCAGAATCTTGTTTTTCTGAGTCACTTCTTTCAAACCTTCTTACCCAGTTAATAACGTTCCTCCAGGAACCAGCTGTGCCAGGCTTGCTCCTGCCTCGTCTACCCTGGCCAACATACACATTTCATTCCTGAAAGAGAAAACCCTCCAAATCACCCGGAGTTTGGAGGAGCTGGTACCAAGACAATTTAAGCAGATCCAAGCAGAGAGATGTTAAAAACAGAGTCAGCCTCACAGGGCCTTTCTGAGCTCACGCCATTCAAACCTGAGAGTCTCACATAACACTTTTACACGGTGTCCTTCCCATCCTGAGAACACATCTAATTCTTGGATTGGAAATCAGGACTCCATTTCTCTCAGTAAACTGCTGAGCCTCATTTTTCTTACTCTGCCAAATAGAGTGAGATATTTTTGCCACTGTCCCTAAGGCCGTTATAGTAAATAGGGTGGGTCAGACTGACACACACACACACACACACACACACACACACACACATATTTTAATGGAGTTGAATTTGGAATTGAACCAAAGAACTGCAATGCAACCAAATGAACTCTAATCACTGGAAAATAAATTATATCCTTACTCAGTGTGGTCTCTGGATCAAACTTCATTCATTCATTCATTCCACAAGTATTTACTATGTGCCAAGGAGAGCATTTAGTATCAAGAATACAGAATCCTTTCTCCCAAAGGATTTATAGTATAGAGGGGTTAATACACAAGTAAATTAGGGAGTATCTGACCTTACATGATAGATCATAATATAGTTGACCTTAAACAATGCCAGGGTTAGGAGTGCCAATACTCCACACAGTTAAAAAATCTGAAAATCTTTACATAACTTGTATTTCGCCCCCCATGTACATGGTAGGGCTTCCCAGGTGTTGCAGTGATAAAGGAATCCACCTGCCAATGCAGGAGACATAGGTGACTCAGGAGACATGGGATCAATCCCAGAGTCAGGAAGATCCCCTTGAATAGGAAATGGCAACCCATTCCAGTATTCTTGCTGGGATAATCCCACGCACAGAGGAGCCTGGTGGGCTGCAGTCCATGGAGGTGTAAAGAGACAGACACAATTGAGCATGCACACACACACACATGGTGCCTCTGTATCCTCAGTTCTGTATCTGCAGATTCAACCAACAGAGGGATGAAATTACATACTCAGAGTCACAGAGTTGAACTCGAGAGCCCATGTTCTTATCTGTTCTGCCACATAGCCACTCACAGAGAGGTAGCAGAATTCAATGGGAACGTTAATTCAGCTGGGGAGAGCAGGGGGACAGGGTCGGCAATGGGCAGAGACAGGTTCCTAGGGACCGAATTAAATGGACCTTGTTCCAAGAAGAGAATCACAGAAGTAATTCAAGCCCAGAAAATGTGTAGCCTCAAGAACGAGCAAAAATCACAGCACCTGGTGCAAAAAAAGTGTTTAATAGTGAATCAATAAATATTAATAGGTAAATGGATTCCTTAAATTGAGTACTATCTGGGATGACAAATAATGTGTAACCTCTAAACTAAGAGGAATGACTTTCATGCATCAAAGGGCTCTGTGCCCCTATAAACCTAAGAAGAAAGAGAAGATGATGTTTAGAAGACAATGGCTAGTGTTTATTGAGCCACTGGAGCATCATGCAAGTGAATAATGAGAATTATCTCATTTATTCCACAACAACTTAATGACATGGGGGCTATTATTATGTCCATTTTACAGATGAGAAAGCTAAGGCTCCCAGAGTTATGAAACGTGGCCAGTAATCAGGTCATCCAGGAATTAGGAGAGCCAATATTCAAACCCAAGACCTTTTAATTTAGCTTAAGTCCTTCCTACGTCGGTTTGGATTGGTCAAGAAACTAAAGTGGACAAAGACTGCAAAATGGGAGGAGAGGTTGCCTAGCTAACACATTTACAGAGAACTGAGAAAAGGAAGGGCAGAGGAATGGGGTTGCAGGCTAGCAGGAACCTAATAACAAAAACTGAAATTACCAAGATGCCAACAAAAATCCTTTTCAAATTCTCCCTTTGCAAAGGCAATTCCACTTGTACTTTGATCTTTGACCTGGACCCATACAATTAATTCCACATCATATTTCTGCATATGGCTCTCCAAGGAGAATCGAGTTTACACTTCCCCCCGATTCAAACCATAACAGTACTTAATTAGGTGATAATTTATGTAGTACTTAGCATGAACTTTTGGCACTTGCTGGAGAAGGCTGAACAAGTGTACACATGTTATCACCTGACTACATCAAGTAACGGGCCCGGGCATTGGTGAGGTGTCTTGGGCTTTACAAGGTATCAAATGACTTTTATAACCCTGTAGTACCTGGTTTTCTAGTAGGCAGAACTGTCTCTAGTGTGCATTAATATACTGAATATTATGCCCACATGCACTTAAAATACTGATTCCGAGCCCTTCAAAACAATGAGGAGCCTAGAAAATTGGAGAAACAGATGTCAGATGAATAGTAGGCCTTCTCAGGGTCTATCATTCTGCTTGAAGAAAACGGTGCAACAGCAGAAGGGAATCGTTTGGACCTACTCCAGGGAAAATAAACCCATCACTCCTTGCTGGACACACATGGTCTGTGTTGATAACGAGTTTCTGAGCACTTGGCTCCAACCCTCATACCCCAGCCTTGTCAATGAGCCTGACCCAGAAATGGCTCTTTTCTAGGCACCCCATGAGGGCTGAGAAGATCATGATTATATGACCGCCCCCTCCCCCCACAAATGTTGGAGATGCTCATTTACTTAACACATGCTTGGCAAGAGAAGGGAAATCCTGAAAGATGTGAAGTACCTGGACTTTAGTGAGTGTAATTGCTGGAGTTCAAACCCCTGACAGGATAGAATCGAGAAGACCATCTTCCAGTAGTCATCATATGCATGTGAGCTAAGTCGCTTCAGTCATGTCCAACTCTTTACGACCCCACAGATGGTAGCCCACCAGTCTCCTCTGTCCATGGGATTCTTCAGGCAGGAATACTGTAGCAGCCCTTATACTCATGAACAAAAGAAGAAAGAAACATGAAGGGGCGTTATTTTGGCTCCTGGATGCTGCAATGTGTCTGTCCTCTCTCTAAAGTAGAATCAGGTCATAGAGAAAGTACAGTCACAGACTTGGCCTTCTTTGGTTAACTCTGAGAAGAAACAAGACAAAGAGAACATAGAACAAGACCTGTATTCCATCATGAGTGCCACCAGGTCACTCCAGGCCCGTGGTCCTCTGGGGACTAGACAAAGTAGCTGGTATCTGAGAACCTAAGACGGAAGGAAATCCACAGAGATGACTCATACCATAAGTCACAATCCCCACACACTACTGACAGTTGTTCCCAGCAGCTTCAGATCCCTGCTTAAGTCTGTTCGCTTTCTGAGCCAGGTCATCTGGCACATCACCCTCAGGCCCATCTAGCTCAGGCCTCCCTCCAGCGTTATGGGTTGAAACTTTGACTTGCTTCCTGCAGCTCTGACTCTCCATGGGCCCTAAGGAATGCAACATGAGGGCTGTCCCAGGCTCCCCCCACCCCTGCCTGCCTCTCTGAGACCACCGTGTCCTTGCACTGGCTCCTCAACTCATCTGGCTCTCTGCTTGGGGAACACCCTCCAGAAACAGAGCTGTGGTCGAAAGGAACGCAAATAGAAGCTGAGAAAAATTCCACTACAAGATTAAAGTTAAAAATGAAACTTCTTCCCCCCTCGTGGTGTATTTCCACCAAAAACGGAGGCAAGATGTTTCTAGCTATTACCCCTACACAAATATTAGTGGGTCTGAAATCATATTGAAATCAAGTCTGTGATAGTTTCACAAACTGTGTGCTTCTTCTCTCTCCAATAAATGTTTTAACATTGAAAGTAACTAAGACATTGTTCCGGGTGCTGTGAGGAAAACAAAGATGAGTAATGTGCCCTGTCTTTAGGGAATTTACAGCCCAGCTCAAGAATAAAGATACTAGTACCTTGGCTCCAGCAAATCTAGATGACTGGGATTTCTGGGCTGGGAGATTCTCAGAGATCATCCAGGCAAACACCCTAAACTGCCTCTGCTTGAGCATCTCCAGCGACAGGACTCAGGACATTTTAAAAATTTTTTTGAAATATACTTGATTTACAGTGTCGTGTTAGTTTCTGCAGTATGGCAAAGTGTCAGTTATATGTATACATATACCCACTCTTTTTTAGATTCTTTTCCCATATAGGTCATTACAGAGTACCCTGGGCTCTACAGTAAGTCCTCATTAGTGATCCATTTTATAGTGTGTACATGTCAATCCCAGTCTCCCAGTTTGTCCCTTTCCCCTTTCCCCTGATAACCATAAGATTATTTTCTACGTCTGTAACTCTATTTCCTTTTCATAAATAAGTTCATTTGTGCTAGCTTTTTAGATTCTACATATAAGTGAATAATAGGGAGAAAAGTATGGAAGTTCCTTAAAAAACTAAATATAGGGTTATTATATGATCCAACAAACCCATTCTTGAGCATACAGCCAGAGGAAATCATAATTTGAAAAGGTATATGCACCCCAGTGTTCATTACAGCCCCACTTACAATAGCCAAGATATAGAAGCAACTTAAATGTTCATCAACAGAGAGAGAGATAGAGAAGATGTGGTACATATGCACAATGGAGTATTACTCAGCCATATAAAAGAACAAAATAATGTCATTTGCAGCAACGTGGATGGACCTAGACATTGTCATACTGAGTAAAGTAAATCATGACATGTTAGTTCAAACTGTTTAATCTTTGAACAGTTTTTAATGTATTTTTATATAAAATTGAAACATATCCTTTTGGGGCTTCTGTCAGCAGGTTTACCCTGAATCTGTAAGCAAAATCTAAGTATTCTCTATGAGTCATGTTGAGCATCCATATTTAAAGCTATTTGTCACCTGTATCCCTGAAATATTCTTCTCTTTTTCAGACATGATTTAATTCTTTGAATCATTTTTGGACCACATAGTTTTATGTCTCTTCATAATTATTCTGCTAACTTTTCTCTTAATTCTTTTCAAATGGACTATCCCTTTGGGAATATGAATAAAAGGTCAATATATGAGATGTGGTTTAATTAAAGAAGAGAGGAATTGACTCACGCCTCTTTTTACCTAAGTGCTATATTTTAGTGAAACAACGTTTTGAGAGCCACATCATACATGCAGAGCTTACAGCAATTTAAGTCCCTAGTGTGCCCGCCTGTGTGATGACATGATTCGTTTATCACTCTGATTGGTTTGGAGAAGCCAACCGCTCACCACAGAATAATTTGTCATGAGCCCGCGGCTCCAGCCTGTCTAACTAATCCTGGATCCCCATTCTGCCATCTAACCTTCACGCCTAGGCCATTTCCTCCATCCAGGCCTCATGAATCTATGTGCTTAGCAGACTTGCTACAGTTTATTTAAATGTTAATGAAGACAGGACTCAGGACAAAGCTCTACAACACACTGCAAGACCATTCCTTCTGTTCTGGAAAAATCTTCCCAGAATCCACCTTCTTATACCACCGGCACCTCTATCACCCTCCTCCAAGTGCTCCTCATATTTCAACAGGATTAGTGCAAAACCAAAGTTCAACCCTCCTGCCTGCCTCTGCGCTTGCTTTCCTCGTCGTCTACACACAACGCTCCAGCCGGAGAGATTGTTAGCACTGAACCGGAGCAGCTCTCTTCTTCTCTCAGTCCTCTGAGAGCCTCCCTTCTCTATCTCAGTGACAGTCAAAGCCCTCTCAACAGCTGGCAAAGCGCACCGTTCAAGCCTCTTCCACCTCACCTACCGCCTTGCTTGCCTTCAAGCAGGCAGCTCAATCCTGCTGGACCCTCTGCTGAGCCCCAGACACACGTCCATGGGATTCTCCAGGCAAGAATACTGGAGTAGGTTGCCACGCCCTCCTCCAGGGGATCTTCCAGATGCAGCAATCAAACGCATGTCTCTTAAGTCTCCTGCACTGGCAAGCCGGTTTCTTATTACTAGTACCACCTGGGAAGCCTGCTCATTATAGACCACTCTGGCCAATCTATATAAAGGTATACCCTCCACACACACCTCACCCCTGGGCCCTGCTTCACTTCTTTCCATAGCCCGTGTCATTATCACCTGCTGACATAAAATCAAGTACACATTAATTTGTCATTTTAGCCAAGTTATTGACTGTCTTAACTAGAATGTGGAACACTGACATATGCTATTTACATCATGATGCCTCCAGTGCCCCACGGCACCTGACCCAAGGTAAGAATTCAACACACATTTGTTCAGTGAATGAATGACCCACTATTGGTGAGATGACCTAGTAGCTTATTTGTATTGATAGGTTCCCTTAAGCATTTGTTGGGTTGTGTGAAGCATCTCTGGTTTATGTGGATTTGATCAGAAGTGAGTATGAAATAAATTTTTAATTCTTGGAGCAGCGGCTGACTCCTACACAAACTTTCATTTTTGCTTTCAATTTTTCCTTTTCTTATTTTGATGAAGCTATCGCTGGTTTTGTGTAACCACAGAAAATAGAACTATGACTTGTGTTGTATGTAGCTGATGTTATGTGATTTTCTCATGGCCTAATATGTTTCTGGGCTTTCCTGGTGGCTCAGACAGTAAAGAATTGGCCTGCAATGCAGGACACCCAGGTTCCATCTCTGGGTTGGGAAGAGCCCCTGGAGAAGGGAATGGAAAACCAGTATTCTTGCCTGCAGAATCCCATGACAGAAGAGCCTGGTGCTCTACAGTCCATGAGGTTGCAAAGAGTCAGACACAACTGAGTGACTTTCATTTTCAATATGTTTCTAATAACTCAGTCTGTTATTCTCCAGGAAAATTATAAAAGAGACTCTCTCCCTCCTCCCCCCATCCCTCCCTATCTTTCTCTCCTTCCCTCTCTCTCTCTCTCTCTCTCACACACACACACACACATACACACATACACACACAGCACTCTAGACATACCAAGTGGCTCTTCTGAATGTGGAATTATTCACTCCCTAACAATTTCCCTGCATAGCCTCATTGGCATCTGATTCTAGACTGAAGCTCCATCTCAGATGAGAGGATGACAGGAAATATCCAAAGCTGATTTTCCATTTCAGAACACCCAGTTTCAACACAGTGTAGTGATCCCATTAAACAGGAAGGCAAGATGAATGCAGTGTGATCTCTTCTGTAAAACAATTTTGCTTCCCAGAAAGATGATGTGGGTTCTCGATAGCAGATACATCTGGTTCCCATCCTATTTTACCATCTGTTAATTTTGTAAAGGCTGGACAAGACCATGCATCTCTTGGGGTCTCACATATCCCATCTGTAAAGTGAGGTTAATATTAATTATTTGTACTGAGCTCTGTGCTAGATGCTAGTGATGAAGAAAAAAAAAAAACTCATCCTTTTCCCCATAGGGTCCAAGTCTGAAGCAGGGATGACAAGAGAGGGTTTAGATATACAGAATGCTAGCTGTTCCAATTGTAGGGTTTAGAGGGAGTTACAGAGATCAGAGGAGGGGAACACTTGAGTCTGGTTGAGGATGGAATCAGCAGTGGAATATACTGAGATAGGCTTTTGAGAAAAGGATGTGAACAGAGTTATGATTTAGAGAGCTCATCCTAGCCCTAAAGTGAAGGATACACCTAAGGTTGACATGGAGAAGGGGAATCTCAAAGCATTTTCTCAGACTCCCAATTGCATCTCTATAAGCCACACAGGTAGTGCTCTTCTCATTAGCTCTCCCATCCTGGCTGAGACGACCACCTCCCACCCTCAGCCTCAACCCACAAAAGCTGCAGACACAGCCAGCCATTATGGGCTATCGCCTACTCCCCCAAATCCCACCCACAGATTTAGAGGCTTTCTTTCTCTCCATGGCCTTATTAGCCAGGCAGCACCTTGGAGAAGACACAGGAAAGGCCTCGGGCTTTCGCTGAAATTCCATTTAGGCGTCAATTACATCACAGACCTAGAACCCCACCAGGAACAAAGATGACCTTATGTTCCCTGTTTTCTTAATGGTTGTCAATGTAAGTCTTTGTACCATCTACCCAGGAGATCTCAGAAGCCTGAAGAGGTCGCCATAACCTTTTAACCCTCCTTTAAGAGCTAACAACTGATTTAGGGGTCCCTGGTGGTTCAGTCAGTATAAAGAATCTGCCAGCAATGCAGGAGACGTGGGTTTGACCCCTGGGTTGGGAAGATCCCCTGGAGAAGGGAATGGCTACCCACTCCAGTATTCTTGCCTGGGAAATCCCATGGAAGAGGAGCCTGGCAGGCCTTGTGTATCACAAGAGTCAGACACGACTTAGCAGCTAAACCACCACCACTAAGACAGTGCTTCCGAGGTGGTCCTAGTCGTAAAGAACTTCCTGCCAATGCAGGAGACATAGAAGATGAGGGTTTGATCCCTTGCTTGGGAAGGTCTCTTGGAGAAGGGCACAGCAACCCACTCCAGTATTCTTGCCTGGAGAATCCATGGACAGGGGAGCGTGGCGGGCTACAGTGCATAGAGTCACAAAGAGTCAGACAAGACTGAGCAACTTAGCAGGCACAGATTTAAGACAGGAGTTATAAGTTGGAGATGCATGATCGGGCATCTCGGGTTCAAGTCTCAGGTCCACCACTTTCTAGCTAGACAACGCAAGACAGGTACTTCAGACTTCCTGAACCTCATTATCATCCAATGAAATCAGAGGGCAATGATGGTGCCTACCTTACAGATGGTTCCAATTGTATGTCATGTTGCACAGTGCCTGCAACATAGAAAGCGCTTAGTGCATATCAGCTGATATTACTATTTACTTTACTATGTACTAATTTATTTATTTTATTATTTGTTAATATCATGTTTAATAGCTTCTTTCTAAAGACGGAATATACCCCCTATCATGGACACTGTGCTGGGTTTGAGAAATATAATGAGACACGAGTCACTGCCCTTCCCTGCAAGAAATTCAGAGTCCAGATGGGTTAAGTATGAGCCAGGATGAGGAATAGGAACAGATAATGTTCCCAGTAGGATTTGTCAATAGATTTTGTCAAAAAGACTACCTACAGAGGTATGATCGGGTCCAAAGCAGCCACCTGGGATGCTGAAGCAAGAAGGCATAACCACACATGGGCTTGAAAGGGCAAGAGAGGGACGTGTGATGCTGGAGGGAGCCTCGCTGAACCTGGAGTCCTTGAAAAGGGGTTGTCTGGCGCTGCCAGAAGCATCCTGAATCAGGCAGGGAGGGAAGGAGGTAAAGGCATCACCTCCAGCTTTTCCATCTCTCCTGTCTCCTCTCTGTGCTGCCCACTGGCTGGACTCAACCAGAGGCAGAAAGCAAAAAGCCAGGGTGGAGCAGTTCTCAGAGCTGCATTTCTGGGGCAGGGAAGTGGGAAAGAGAGTGTACACAGGTAAGGGGGTGGAGGATGACTGGCACGAGAAACACACTGCAGTCATTTTGCTGCCCATACCTGCTTGCACTGATTGCTTTGCATAAATAATCTCTTACAATCAAAACAAAACTGACAATAAGGGATGTATTTTCCCCTACACTTCTCAGAAGAAGAAGCTGATACTTAGGAGATCGAGTGGCTTTTACAAAATCTGCATGGTCTAGCCTTGTCTTGCTATTTGACATGTGGTAGGTACCCTTCCCATTGGATTACAAGTCCCCTTTCATATATTAAGCAAATATTTATCGAGTTCTGTAGCAGAGACAGTCATATTCAGCAAATATCGAATCTTCTCCCTATATTTCCATCCTCCTTGCACAGGTAAATGTAGTCATGAGGTTGATTATGTCCACTAAATCATGAGCAGAAATTCTGTGTATCAATTCCAGGTCAGGACGGTGAAAAGAAGATGCATAAACCTTGAGTCTCTTTCTTCCACTGACATAGCCTGAGGGGATTAAGAATTCTAGATCACACAGCTAGGAAATGCACAAGCCATCTTCAGCCTGGGTCCCTAAGTAACTGTGTGGAGAAGGGCCTCCTGCTGTTACTCATGGTACATTAGCAAAAGTAAGAAGTAAACTATTACATTAAGTGGCTGAAATTTGGTTTGTTACTTAGAATACCCTAGTCTCTCCTGATTAATACATGTGCTAATTTTATGACGACATTTTTCTTCATGTGAAAGTGCAGTGGTAAACAATGGTTCCATTATTCTTGGAGTTTCTGTCAATGCCACGTGAAAATTTCCTACAATTGGTGGATAAGGGAGGAATTATTCTGCAAGGAATGAAAAGAATGATTATAAGATAGTTTGGCTGTCTTGAAGAGCAAGTGGAATTTTGTTAGTAGACTAAAGGGGCAGAGGTGACTTTCCTGGAAGAGAAGTGGTATTGCAAATGCATGGAGATTTAGAATGTCCTGCCATTGGATAGAATCTGAAAGTATTACATTTCTTACATGACTGAGTCTAGATTACCCAGTGGGGTCCAAGGGGGAAATGGATAAAATAGAAGGAAAACTCACAATAGACTAAAATGAAGTTAATAAAGAACTGAATCCATTTTAACAGAAGAGGAGAACCAAAGACCTATATGTTATCACATGGAAGCCTAGAAAATGAATGTGGGATTTGAGTGTGTTGAACTACACAACTTGGTTCAAGGGTTTGCCATTAGCAGTAGCAGTAATGATGGCAGTGTTAGCAACTTTTCTCATTGAAGAAGCAACAGGAACTGAGCCCTGATTGTATGTCTGCATGTCACAAATGACTTATGTGCATTACTATTATTTTTCATTTAACAGGTTATGTTTCAAGCACCATTCTATTACTTTAAAAAACACTGTGATTCCATTTTCACAAAAACCTTAAAAGGTAAGACTGCCTGGGAACAGTTCTGCAGCTTCCTAACCATGTGGCCTTATAATATTATGTGCGACCACATAATAATAATGTATGTGTGTGTTAGTTGCTAAGTTGTGTCCTTAGGACTGCAACTCTATAGATGGAGAGGAGCCTGGCAGACTACAGTCCTCAGGGTCACAAAGAGTCAGACATGATGTGCAACTAACACACACACACACGCACACACACACACACACATTATTATTATTCATCTTTTGCAGATAAAAGAAACCAAGACAGAGGGAAGTTAAGTAACTTACCCAAGGTCACACAGTTAGAAAGCAGCAGAACTGGTCCCAAGCAGTTTAACTTCAGACCTCATGCTGTCTTGATGATGTTTCACTAAATCCTCACCACCAATCTCTTATAGTCAGGTTATAGTGGTTGTTATTATTCCCCCATTTTACATATGAGCAAGTGGGTTCAAAGAGCCGTGGCTTTGCTAGCATCCTATAGCTAGTTTATGTAAGAACCCAGCCACAAGACAGGCCTACAGATTCCAGGGCCTATGCCCTTATATACCCCTCTAAGTGGATTTTTGAGCTTGTGGAGTTTTGACCAAGTCATATGAGTCCATGTGTGCCTAAACCTACTTCCAAAACCCTTCTCTTACTGAGGAGAGAATTTCAGTTCATGAAAATTCATGATTCAACAAATAGCCATTGAATATCTACTATGCATAAAATGTAAATGAGAAGAATATCAGACCAAGGAATAAACAGTCCCTGACTTGATCTCACTCTCAGCTGGAGGCAAGGCACACCCTCTAGCAACGTAAAGCAAACCCAATAGTAATGAAGCAGAGGGGAAGAGATGGTGAAGACTCACAGAAACTTCAGAAAGGGTTCCAGGATGAGAACAAGGAGAATGCATAGGGTGGTGGTTTGCTGTTGTAGTTCAGTCGCTAAGTCATGCCCAACTCTTTGCAACCCCATGAACTACAACATTCCAGGGTCCTCTGTCCTCCACTATCTCCTAGAGTATGCTCAGATTCGTGTCCATTGAGTTGGTGATGCTATCTAACCATCTCATCCTCTGCTGTCCCCTTCTCCTTTTGCCTTCAATCTTTCCCAGCATCAAGGTCTTTTCCAATGAGCCAGGTAGTAGTCAATGGGATGTATTTCAATGGATGGAAAAGAGACCATGGGGTCACTCAGGCTCTGAACCCAGGGCAGAAGGGGAAAAGGTCAGACTTGCTTGAAGCCCTTGGTGGGCACCCCAGAATTCCAAGTAATGGCCCTCTGCTCTGTGATAAGTGAGTCTATTCAGGAGATAGAGCCCTGGTTCAAAGGGATTAAACATCAGTGTGAGGCCACCAGCCCCTTAGAAACACAACCTCCATGGAGAATCTCTACAGCTTCAGTTATTCTGCCATCAGAGTGGCTTACTGGTGAGTCAGTAACACAGAGACCTTGAGGAGCAAGAGAGAAGCAGTCCAACATAGGAGGAAAGACATTAGTGGAAGAATAGTGAGCAAAGAGACAGAGCTTAGCAGCAAGACAAAGCCTGGGTTATATCTGCTCACGATCAACCCAACCAAAATTTAACCTCCTTAAAAGAAAGTTGTGCTTGAAATGCAAGTTAGTGTGATTGAATCGCTCCATTACCATCAGGACTGTTTTCATTTTTAAGCACGTGTGTGGTCGCCTCCACATTGAAGAACTATTCACAGCCAGAGAAAACACCCCAAAATCATTTTCCAGGGCATCTGTGCCCTCATGGAGGCAGCCACGATGTTTTAATTGAGTTGGATTGAATTGCTATGGAGGGAGCAGAAGTAGTGCATTTTCAAGGACTAGTAATTCTGTAATTTTGGAGGCGGGGCGTACATTTCTTGGCACAAATAGGCAGAAAGCATCTGCATTACTCTGTAGCAGGCATTCTCATTTGGAACAAGACCAGGACTGTCAAAAGTGCATGCTGTTTCTTCCTGACTCCCTCAGAGGACCCTGGTGGGAATGTGTCTAGAGGGGTTCTGCTGGTGGAAGGCATCCAGGGAGATTGGCCAGATGGGAAGCCTGTAGGGGAAGCCACAGTTTTCTAGACGCTAGTCCAGCTTCATCAAGTCCTTGGTTACACACTCAGCTTCTCGTTGGTATCTACACACTTCACCCCTGGGTCACTGGTTTCTACTGAATCCACCCAGTTCTCCAGGAGCCGGCCACACGAAAGGGTCTATATAGGGAGGACTGAAGAACAAAGGGCTTTGGTCAGGCACACGAAGGCTTATGGAGACCTTTGCCAGGAGATCCCAACACAGCGTCTAATGGCAGAAAGTGAGGTGGGCTGTCAGGAGAAAAGAATTCTCTCTTGGCTTCTTCCTTCCTGGATCACAGTCCTGGAGGAAGTCATTTCACCTTTCTTGCACCTCGGTTTCCTCCTCTGTGTAAAGGCAAAGGACATTCACAATTCTGAAATTCTATCCAATGAGCCCTCTGTGGGCATTCAGATGTCCCCTCAATAAGACCACAATTTAGACCACTTACCCCATCTAGCGTTGTATGGATGGTCCTCTCTCCCCAATCCCTTACCTTTACTTGTTTCTCTGACTCTTTCTGCCACAAGCTCCCATTGGATTTTCTAACTTTCCTTCTGTCTTCCTAAAGCCAAGTTTCTCCTCGAGTCTCCTGCTGACCCAGCATCAGTAACAGGGACCATCAGGGAGGGGGAAATCCCAACCAAGCCCAGGGGTCCTTCTATACTGTCACATCCCCCGTACCCAGGAACGAACTTGACACACAGCTCTTAGGAATTCAGGTGGAAATCTACTCTCTAGGGCAGTGTTTTTCACACATGTCAGGGCCTGGACATGCTTGAAGATCTAATGAAAGCCATGAAGAGGCTTCTTTCCATAAAGATACCCAAGCAAAATTGGTGAGGCCACCCAAGCAGGCCCAAACCATGATGTCCAAAAAGAACTGCTGTTGTGGGATCCAAAGCATTCTCATCATCAGAAATCCAAAGACTTATAACTCCAAGTCAGTGCAAAAGTTAGATAAGGTGGGGTCTATATCATGAACACCTGCTATTTTTCTGTCCTGCTTCCCTGTCTTTGGGGCATTTTCCTTCCCCTGCTCCGTGTGATCCTCATGAAGCTGTCAATCATGTGATTTTACCTTCCCAGCTGTGGGGAGGCATAGCCATGACTGGCCAAGACTGCGAATAATGATGAATCTGGGGGGACCCAAGTTGGGCCAATTAGAGTAATTTTAGGGGATTGATACAGATGATGGGAAAGAGAGAGATGCATTCTATTCTCTGGAATTGCTATTAGATGCAATGTTATAAGCTTAGAGCTATCAGAAATGATCTCTGCTACCTTGGGGGAAAGAGTGAATCTAAACATGAGGTTAAAATAGAAAAAAAGCAAAGCCAAAAAGTGGAGCGACAGAATCTCCCTGATCTAATTTGCATCCCTGAATGATGCGATGATGTCTCAGTTTTATGTCTTCGGTTTCCTACCATTATTACCATCACATCATCATCATCACTATTTCTATGAATACTATTTTCTCAAGCTAATTTAAGTGTTTTCTGTCACTTTTCAGCTGGAAGAGCCCTGCCTGATTTGAATGCTGACACACATTTGGCAGAGAACTCTGGTCTGGAGGAGCTGGGGTCCTAAGAAGATAAGTGCAAAGAGACTAAAGCAAGGAAAAAACAAGCAGAAGTCTGGTTTGACAAAATGACCCAACCAGAAAGGGAAGGGGGCTGTGATTCAGAGGGGCCAGCTCTCAGACCCCTGCTCTGCCCAGCAGGTGGGCTGGAGAGAGACTGGGCAGAGGGGAGCCCAGAAGCCATGGTGGAGGCTGCTTTTACCCCATTGTAAAAGCGACTGCCAAGGTACGGGACTCGGGACTTTGCAAGCACTCAGTCCATCCCTCCCCAGTCCCGTCCCCTTGGCAACCACAAGCCTCTTCTCTGTGCCTGTGAATCTGTTTCTGTTTCACGCGTGTGTGTGCTAAGTCGCTCAGTCTTGTCCCACTCTTTGTGACCCTGTGGACTGTAGCCCGCCAGGCTCCTCTGTCCATGGGGTTCTCCAGGCAAGGACACTGGAGTGGGTTGCCATTTCCTTCTCCAGGGGATCTTCCTGACCCAGGGATCGAACCCACATCTCTTATGTCTCCTGCACTGGCAGGCAGGTTCTTTACCACTGGTGCCACGTGGGAAGCCCTTCTGTTTCATCAATAAGTTCATTTGTATCATAATTTAGATTCTGCATATATGTGATTTAATCATGAAACTTTATATATATATATATATATAAGTCATATATATAGGTATATCATGCATATATGTATAAATTATATATAGTGATGTATATATATATATATGTATAATATATATATATATCTCATGTGCATATATAATGCAATATATCTGTGCTGTGCTTAATTGCTCAGTCGTGTCTGACTCTTGGCGACCCCACGGACTGTAGCCCACCAGGCTCCTCTTCCATCCATGGAATTCTCCAGGCAAGAATACTGGAGTGGGTTGCCATTTCCTTCTCCAGTGCAATATATAAATCATAATAAACATATATTTATATGCAATATCATATATACCATATGTGATAGGTAGGTAGATTGGTAGATGATAGACAGATACTGAACACAATAGAAGAAGAGAGACTTAAGAAAGCTGAAGGGGCAGAGCTGTGGTTCCAGGATGAGAACTTGATGGAGAGCCAACACTCTTTATTTTCCCTACTCCTTGAGAGGAGTTTGCCAGTTGAAGGTGATGGGCAGGAGCTGAGGCCAACTGCCTTTTCAAATGGACCCCTGAGCAGACTCAGCTGGAAGACGCCCTGGACCAAAGAGCGGGGAGAGACACGGCTGGGCTGGCAGTGACCTGCAGAGCTGGCTCCCCTCAACCCCCTCTGTCACCGCAGGCCCAGCACAGTCGGAGACCGCAGAGACATTGTGCTGTCCTCAGAAAGCTTGTAGCCTACTCTGCTTGGTCATCAAGCCCAAATAATCTTTTCTTTTACAAATGTCGTCTTGAACAATTTTCTAATTTTTTTAAAAAAGTCTGTGTCTGATATAGAGGGGGGCAGTTTGCCACTAACTCTATAACTCAACATACTTTTCAACACTCTCACAAATTATAAATATCTGGAAGGCTAGAGTCCTGGGTCAGCCCACCTTGGTGTTTCCACAGGGCGCTGCAGTGCTTGGGAGGCATTCAATAAATACTCTTTCGAGAGTAAATACCACACAACAAGGTGCTAGTTTTTTTTTTTTTTTTTACCCTGCTATTGTAAAACATGAGGCAGGAGAAAAGCATTTATTGTACTAAATTATTTGTAGCAGTGAATTTCTCTTTAAAGAAATCAGCAAACTCCTATTACTCTAGGCCTATGGCCAGGTCTTTAAAATATTTGGGTTATAGTAATTTTTTAACCATATTTTCTATAATAAGATTTGACCTTAATGTGTTCTTTTGCCACCATTCAAGTCAACCTATTATAGGATTAGAAGGAATCAATGAAAAGGAACTTTAGAAATTGAGACCATATACTCTAATACTGAATTCCTAGGACATGTTAATAGATGTTACACGCAGACAAGTGTGATGGGATAACCCTGGAGACAAATCTACTACTTACTCCCTTGGTGATTCACAGAGTTCCTTAATATGTGAGAGACTTTGAGAAGTCCTAAAGAAACTGATTAACTTTTCTCACTCAGCATTTGAGCAAAAAATCAATGAACCCAGAGATGAATCAACTTCTGCAGGCAGAGGACCAGTTCAGGAAACTGACCTGATACATTCCCCTCTTTGGAGTGACAGAGAAAATACAGACAATGTGGGAGAACTAGAGCAACACACAGCCTTTGGAACTAAATGTCCTGATGCTGGATTACAGCTCTGTCACCTAGGAGCTACCTCCCATAGAATATAGGCAAATTAAAAAGAGTCCTCTTTCAGCAAGAATATTTTGAGCACCTACGAAGTGCCAGGAACTGTTCTGATTATTTGGGATACATTCAGTTCAGTTCAGTTGTTCAGTCGTGTCCGACTCTTTGTGACCCCATGAATCGCAGCATGCCAGGCCTCCCTGTCTATCACAAACTCCCGGAGTTTACTCAAACTCATGTCCATCGAGTCGGTGATGCCATCCAGCCATCTCCTCCTCCGTCGTCCCCTTCTCCTCCTGCCCCCAATCCCTCCCAGCATCAGGGTCTTTTCCAATGAGTCAACTCTTCACATGAGGTGGCCAAAGTATTGGAGTTTCAGCTTCAGCATCAGTCCTTCCAATGAACACCCATGACTTGTCTCCTTCAGGATGGATTCGTTGGAGCTCCTTGCAGTCCAAGGGACTCTTAGAGTCTTCTCCAACACCACAGGTCAAAGGTATCAATTTTTCGGCTCTCAGCCTTCTTCACAGTCCAACTCTCACATCCATACATGACCACTGGAAAAACCATAGCCTTGACCAGACGGACTTTTGTTGACAAAGTAATGTCTCTGCTTTTTAATATGCTATCCAGGTTGGTCATAACTTTCCTTCCAAGGAGTAAGCGTCTTTTAATTTCATGGCTGCAGTCACCATCCACAGTGATTTTGGAGCCCAAAAAAATAAAGTCTGACACTGTTTCCACTGTCTCCCCATCTATTTCCCATGAGGTGATGGGACCAGATGCCATGATCTTAGTTTTCTGAATGTTGAGCTCTAAGCTAACTTTTTCACTCTCCTCTTTCACTTTCATCAAAAGGCCTTTTAGTTCCTCTTCACTTTCTGCCATAAGGGTGGTGTCATCTGCATATCTGAGGTTATTGATATTTCTCCCAGCAATCTTGATTCCAACTTGTGCTTCTTCCAGTCCAGCGTTTCTCATGATGTACTCTGCATATAAGTTAAATAAGCAGGGTGACAATACACAGCCTTGACATACTCCTTTACCTATTTGGAACCAGTCTATTGTTCCATGTCCAGTTCTAACTGTTGCTTCCTGACCTGCATGCAGGTTTCTCAAGAGGCAGGTCAGGTGGTCTGGTATTCCCATCTCCTTCAGAATTTTCCACAGTTTATTGTGATCCACACAGTCGAAGCCTTTGGCATAGTCAATAAAGCAGAAATAGATGTTTTTCTGGAACTCTCTTGCTTTTTCGATGATCCAGCAGATATTGGCAATTTGATCTCTGGTTCCTCTGCCTTTTCTAAAACCAGCTTGAACATCTGGAAGTTCCTGGTTCACATTAGTAGGCATAAAAGGGCCAAAACCTCTATTTAAAAAAATAGGGATACAAATGTCTACCTGTTAGAGTTAAAACAAGTATTATCTGGGGAGATAGTTGTTTTTTGTTTGTTTGTTTGTTTTTTAATTTGGAAAAGCAAATGAGATTTTAAGAAAGATCTAGAAGATACTGACTCCCCGTTGGGCTATTTTCTTTCAACTAACTTCTAAACATCTCTACCTGAAGCTCCTCAAGGCTCCACCATGACTCCCAAGTGTGAAGCCAGGTCTGTGTCCACCACGTGAATGAAACAACACTACGATGAAACCATTTGCTCCAGCATACTCAGTCACTCTGCATTATTCCTCCTTCACCCTTTGCTTGCACCAATGATAAGGCAAAAGAGAATTAAAATCTGTGGCATATGAGCCACCTTGGAAAACAGCTTGGCAGTTCCTTAATATGATAGACACAGAGCTAATGTATATGGAAATATATGAAGATCAACCAAATGCAAAAATCAAAGGCTGTTCATTCAGAACTTGGTATAGCAATGGAGTTAGCTTCCATCAGTCGTGTTTTGGCAGACTCAAAGGAAGGCAGAGAAGTGTGAAAGTTTTATAGTAGAAAAAGACTGTGCCCTGACTGCAAGTTGTTGGCATGGGAAAGCTGCAGGCAGAATAACTAGAAGCCTAGCATCCTATCTGAGTGGTTTGGGGGGGCACATAATATGGCTTTCTCTGGTTGGTCCTGCATTGTAAGCCAGGACAAAAGTTAGGAAAGTTGTTAGTTGTTAATCAAGTCCTGATTAATAACTGGGTTGATTATTACAGAAGTTATTATTTAACTTCCCGGATTGTTGCTGAAGAGAACCATCTTAGAGCAGGCTGGCTTCCTGAGCTGTTTATAGTAGTTGAGAAGATTGATTTCCTGGACATATTTCTTCAGGTTATGGGTCTGAGTTCTGTTTTTATGTATGATCTAATCACTTTCTATTTGTATACTGTCTCTCACACACAGCTCAGCAATTCCATCCCTAGGTATTTACCCCAAGAGAAATTAAACCACAAGCCCATAGGAGAAAAAAATTGTATCTAAATGTTTATAGTAGCATCATTCACAGAAACCAAAGAGAAAAACAATTTGAATGCCATCAGCTGATGAGTGGAATAAATAAATTGTGGTATATCCATTAAACTGAATATTATTCCTTAAAGAAAAGGATTGAGTTATTGATACATCTGCAACTTGACTGAACTTAGACTTGACAACATGCTAAGCGAAAGAAGCTACATATTGTATGACTTCATTTATATTAGATGTTTAGAGGAGTCCAGAGAAACAGAAAATAAATTATTGGTTGCCAGGAGCTTGGAGAGAGAGGACTGGGGAGTAAATACTGAAGGCATGGTGTTTCTGTTGAGTGTGATGAAGTTGCTCTGAAATGAGATAATGATGATGCATAGCTCTGTGGATAGAGTGAAAACCACTAAACCATACACCTTAAAAGGGTGAATTTTATGGTATATGATTATATCTCAACAAAACTGTTATTTGGAAAAAATCTGTGATGTATATATGCTCCACAGTTCCCAAAGGTCTTTCATTAATTTTGTCAAGTATGTATTAGGTAAAGTATTTAAAATTCATTAAGCCTAGTGACCTATGTGGGAAAAGAAACTAAAAAAGAGTGAATATATATGTATGTATAACTGATTCACTTTGCTGTGCCGTAGAAACTAACGTAACATTGTAAATCAACTATCCTGTAATAAAACATTTTTAAAAATTCAAGCCCATGGCCTTCCTTACACTTTCGTTAAAAGCAGACTAGTTGGAGGAATTATTAGTTGGATTCTAAAAGCTGTTTAATTTTTTGCTCACAGTCCTAAAACTCACTCTCATGTTTAGGATAAAGAAATAAAGGTGCAGAAAGTCTTCTTAAACAGTAACACAGAAATTTGAGGAAAGAGTTTAGTTACTGTGATTATTTACCAAAAATGACAGTAAATCCTGAAATTTTCTAAATAATGGGTCTATTAGTGATGCAGAGATAAAAAGGATGAGCTCAAAGGCAATGCCAGAAGTATCCAAATCTGAGATCAGTGTTAAAAACACTCATGTGCAAAATTGCCATAAACTTCAAATTAATTCCACACCATTAATTTCCGAGTACTCAGAGCCACAGTGGCTTTAAGAGACAGACTTTCATTGGAAGCTGAGCCAGCTGGACTCAATTACCTGTTTCATTTTTAATTTTTTTAAGCCACCAATATTTTCCTTCAGAAAAAGGGAGGGAGAATTTTGATCCGTTATCTTAGGAAGCTTTTTTCATCTTGGAAGATGACATTCTGGCTTTTCCCTCCATGGTAGTACTGATCCAGTGGGTGGAAGAGGCAGGGGAACGAAGCCATCTTTCCAGAAGCTATGCCAATCAGAGTCATGGGGACAGACTGTGAAGAGCATAATAAAATTAAAGCACACATCTCTGTCCTTGCAGGAGCATATGGGCAAAGCTATATATGGGACAAGAATGAATATGAGGGCAAAACCCAAACAGAATATCTTCAGTGTTCTAAACAACCATAAAGGGACTCTGTTGTAAGGCATTTAACATAGTACACCTAGTATAATTATTACTTACAGAATTATAAGTAATTAGAATGATTATTCTAATAACATTACCCTACACTGGTTGGGCACTTACCACGTGCCAGGCACCATTCTAAGCACTTGCTACATGTTAATTCACTTAGCCTGTGTTAGTAGATATTTTATTACTCTCACTGTGCAGATAAGGAAATGAAGGCACAGTGGGTTTATACAACTGGCCAGAGTCACGGGATTAGGAAGTATTTTCCCAGTATCTGCAGGAGTTGCCAAAGCTCATTCCCGTTTGCTTTGCTTGAAACATTAATTTATGAACACATTAATTATGTTGGGGTTTTTGGTTCAAAAGGCAAGCCTTTTGCAACTTAAAAGTGGTTTTTCTAATTAATGGTCTTTAATCAGGAATATACGAAAAAATAAGGAACCCCTGAAGCTCTAGAACTGCAAAAAAAAAAAAAATCTAGTCATATTGTTTAGGAAATCATATATCTACTAGGGTGCTTACATTCATTTATCCATTATTTTATCTTTTCAGTACACAATTATTGAGCCCTTCTAGCATACTGGCAGAAAATATCATGATGAAAATGACAGTCTCCTGGGGGTGATGAATTGAACTTTTGATTAGATAGTCTCATAACTTAAAAAAGAAAAAAAAAACAACCTAACAACACACACATTTACAAAGTATTTTAATATATTATGTGTTTATTGTGCATTAAGTAATTTTAAATGAGAGAGACTCCAAATATTTCTTAGCTATTTGTTTCCTATAGCCAGAAGACATTGTGAATTTTAAAAAGAAGGATACATGTTAAGGGTTGAACTAACTCTTTGTGTTGACCTGGTCTAAGCACATTTCAATTATCATTTCATTCTCGCAACAACCCAACAAGCAAGGTCTTATGATCATCTTCATTTTACAAGAGAAGAAACTGAGGCACAGAGAGGTTAAGTAACTTGCCCAAAGTCACACAGCTAGCAACAATAGAGTTAGCACTCTCTGTCCAATTTAGTGAGATGAAATGTGTTGCCATATATTGTCACACAAATTGGTCCAAGATGCAGAAAAAATGTCCTAACCTCTCCTGAAAGCAGTCAGGAAGGGCTTCCCAGAGGAAGCAATATCTTGTTTCAGATACTTGTAAAAGCAACCCTCGGAGGAAAAACGGATGAAGGCGAAATCAGTCTATGATACTCACAAGTTCAGGACTTGTAGCCAGCCAATCAAGTGTCTCTCCATAGTCTCACCTTAATTAGAGAAAATTGGGGGTGAAACTGTAATCTGCTGTCTCACATGACATTTTTATCGCCTGCTTAACATTTCAAATGAAACATTTTATTGCATTTGATGTTAGTTAAACACTTAACGTGTACTCTTCACAGTTACAATTCTCAATGTGTTCTGACTATATTAAGCAAATATTTAAGAAACATTTGGGCTGTTTTTCCATTTTTAAGTATTTAATCTGTAATAAACATATAGCATGTTAAAAATACATTTCATGTATGGTATGTGTTAAGTGTTAAGAATATATTTTTGAACTGCCTTATTTAAGCCTGTCAGACTTTCCATTACAACCCCCTAATTTAAGGGCTTTTTCAACCAGCCATAAAAATCTCTTCATGCTGATATTTTGGGTAAAATATCTCTCCTTCCAGAGGCCTTTTTTAGTTGTTGGTGGTTTGTTTTTTAATATTAATGCATCAAAAATTTTTCAATTTTAAAATTAGGCATCTTTTTTTCATAGGATTTTAGTGCAATCTTCTCTGGTGCTTTTTAAATGATCCACATATTAGGGGCATCTCTTTAAAAAGTCATAGACTTTACCCCAAAATTTAGGAGAGAAGTGAAAAGTGGCTGAGATGAATATTATCTATGTATTAACGGTCTGTTTCAAAATTCAGAGTAAGGGATATGAAACAAGGTTGTGGATACTTTCCACACCCTGGTCACAGAAATCTTCATAAGCATGTAATGATGTATCTACTTTAGTTTAGCATATTAGAGTTAAATGAGTACATTTCACATCCCATCTCTTAAACCTGCCCTTCAAGATGCTGGAAAGTATGAAGACTTTTGTCATAATTACCCCTACCGTACAGAAACGCATGTTAAGTTGCGGTGAGGTTGAGTGATTTGTCCAAATCACATAGCCTGTTATTCTTGAAGCCAGAATTTGAACTTAGATTCCTTTGTTTACTCTGCATTACTTTGGCCCACACTTTTCAAGACATGGAGTCCACTGTGACTTGGTGTTTCATCTGTTTTTTTTTTTTTAGTTCAGTAAAAAAAAATTCTTCACTAAGTAAAATTCAACTCACTGGTGCAGCTAATTAAGTAAATATTTTCCAATATTACTTTCCATTTTTGGAGTCAAGATCATACAAAGAAACAAACTCAAGAGAATTTTCTCTCGTTTAGCCCATGACCTAAAGTTGGAGGTATTCTTCACAGCACAGGGTAACATCTTTTCTAACTGTACCTACAGGTGATCTTAAAAGTTTGTGTATACATCTTACTCATTTACATTAGAGATTCTTTGAAAGCTAGGACTTGCCATGAGATGTTGGGCTGGATGAAGCACAAGCTGGAATCAAGATTGCCAGGGGAAATACCAATAACCTCAGATATGCAGATGACACCACCCTTATGGCAGAAAGCGAAGAGGAACTAGATAGTCTCTTGATGAAAGTGAAGAGGAGAGTGAAAAAGTTTAAAACTCAAAATTCAAAAAACGAAGATCATGGCATCCAGTTCCCTTATTCCATGGCAAATTGATAGGGAAACAATGGAAACAGTGACAGCCTTTATTTTGGGAGGGGGGGCTCCAGAATCACTGCAGATGGTG
This sequence comes from Cervus elaphus, assembly GCF_910594005.1. Taxonomy (NCBI): domain Eukaryota; kingdom Metazoa; phylum Chordata; class Mammalia; order Artiodactyla; family Cervidae; genus Cervus; species Cervus elaphus. Next base: position 8,922,275 of record NC_057820.1, on the reverse strand, counting down.
ACTGCAGCCATAAAATTAAAAGATGCTTGCTCCTAGGAAGAAAAGCTATGACTAACCTAGACAACGTTTTAAAAAGCAGAGACATGACTTTGCCAACAAAGGTCCACCTGGTCAAAGCTATGGTTTTTCCAGTAGTCATGTATGTATGTGAGAGTTGGACTATAAAGAAAGCTGAGCACCAAAGTATTTATAAGCTTTTGAACTGTGGTGTTGGAGAAGACTCTTGAGAGTCCCTTGGACAGAAAGAAGATCAACCAATTCTAAAAGAAATCAGTCCTGAATATTCATTGGAAGGACTGATGCTGAAGTTGAAGCTCCAATACTTTGGCCACCTGATGTGAAGAACTGACTCATTGGAAAAGACCCTGATGCTAGGAAAGATTGAAGGCAGGATGAGAAGGGGACAACAGAGGCTGAGATGGTTGGATGACATCACTGACTCAATGGACATGCATTTAAGCAAGCTCCAGGAGATGGTGATGGACAGGGAAGCCTGGCGTGCTGCAGTCCATGGGGTTGGAAAGAGTAGGACTCGACTGAGGGACTGAACTGAACTGAACTGAGGGCTTGTTATATTGGTCTTTGTGACTTCCTCTCTCTTATCTATACCTGTCCATTACCTAGCTCACTGATTGGCATGTTACAGGGGTTCATTAAATGTTCACCAATGGAAATATTATAATAGAACTTCACAGAAAGAACTGAACAGTCCTGCTATTTCCTGAGATGTTTATTTTCTTGAGATGGAGCCAGCACAATTATCTATACTAGCATTTTTCAAAGTGCATTCCTTGCTTCTTCAGCTTCACAAGACTCTATGTGATAAAAAAAGATCCCATGAACAGATAAATTTGGGAAATCCTCCCTCCACAGATAAGAAATGTCCTGGGAGCTCCCTGAATATGATTTCCCTGGTGTCCTGATTTCACCTCTGGGGCAGGTTGACCTTGAGGAGCCAACAGTCTCAGATGTCACCAGGGTCCCCCACCTGCTGCAGGAGGAGCCCAGCTCTCCCCACCTCAGTGATTATGTGCAAAAGTCTAGTTAATCCAGGAAGCACGCCTCCCTGACCCTCACACTAGTTGGAGCCCCTCAACTTTCAGCAGTCATTAAGGTGGTATTTTGACCCTCATATGTCATATTTCTTACTTGTCAGTTCTCTATGTATTTGGAACCTAAATGGAGATGAAAGTGCTATTTATTTTTGGTACCCAACAGAGAAAAAAAATACCTAATATCCTCTGCTGTCAATTACTTTTCCTTCAAACCCATCTTCCTTCCAAGTGTACCAAAAATATCCTCAGGCCTTCAGAGTAATTATATTTATGATCATTCATTTTTTCATTAGTCTAGAGCAAATATTGTGGGAAGTCAAAAAAGACGATGTTCCAAAGTCAACCTCAAGTTTGGAATCGCAAGAAAGAACCACAGATGAAAATGGAATTGGAATCAACTGAACCCTGGATACTCTCTCTAATGAGTGCTCTGTACAGGAACCACTTATTATACTGTCTCAATATACAGTCTTAAGAAGTTAGGTGGGCTGGACCTAAAATCATACCTAGGAGACTTTAGCCGCAGAGGAAAGGAATGCTTCAGGACCCAAGAAGAGAAACCAAAATTCAACAGAGACATCGACAACAGTGGGGAATGTTTGAATGTCAATTTCTAATTCAGACATAATGTCAAATAGTAAAAATGTCCTGACTTCATTCATTGGCTCAACAAATATTTACTGAGCGCCTGTCATATGCCAAGCACTGCTGGAGAGATGAAAACTGTAACAGCAAGTCAAAGACAAAAGCCCTTGCCTTCATGAAGCTTACCACCTAATGGGAAGAAATGGATGATTAAAATGAGATTAGTAAGATATGCAGAATGTTAGGGAGCTTATAACTATAAGAAAAATAAAGAAGGTATGAGAGATAGCAAATATAGGGGTATTCTATGTAAGGGATGAGATTGTGATTTTAAATAGACAAGTAGGGAAAACCCAATTGAACATATGACATTAGAGAACAAATATATGGACAACCAAGAGGGAAGGGAAGAGGAGGTAGGATGAATTGGGCAATTGGGATTGACATATATACACTGTTAACACGATCTATAAAATGATGACTAATGAGAACCTACTATAAGGCACAGGGGCCTCTACTCAGGGCTCTGTGGGGACCTAAATGGGAAGGAAATCCACAAAAAGGGGGATATATGTATGCATATAGCTGATTCACTGCTCTACAGTAGAAATTAACACACATTGTAAAGCAACCATTCTCCAGTAAAAATTGATAAAGCAACAATGTCTTGAAAAAGATGAAGGTAAGAATTAAAAAGCATTCTCAGCAAAGGAGCCAGAAAGTACAGATGCCATAAGGGGTATACTTGGCATGTTTGCTATATAGAGGGCGACTGCCATAACAAAATACCCTGGACTGAGTGCCGTAAACAGTAGGAATTTATTTCCTTATAGTTCTGGAGGCTAGAAGTTCAAAATCAAGGTGCCAGCAGATTTGGTTTCTGGAGAGAGTTTCCTTCCTGGCTTGCAGGCAGCGCCTGCTCACTGTGTCCACACACGGCAGGCTCTCTGGTGTCTCTTCTGGAAACGGCACTAATTCCATCACAAGGGGCCTCACCTAAACCTAGTTACCATCCAAAGACTCCCCTTCCAAATACCATTACATTCAGGGGTTGAGGCTTCAACACATATCTCTTGGGGAGCATTTTCAGCCCATAGCAGGAGATCAGTACGTCTGGAGCTGGTCAGGCCAGACATCAAAATCACCCCCTTGAAGTCACCTTCAATCCTTACCTGTCTCAATATATTTTGTACTTATCTGGAAAAACCTCAACCTAGGTTCTGTCCAGCTCTCCCCTTTCTCAGTGGCTGGATAAAACCACAGAATCCTGTCCTCTGAATTCACTTTAGCTCCTAGCTCCAGTCCCCTGGAGATCAGAGTACATTTTCCCACCATCCACTTCCTGCTCTCCCACATTTCCTATCTTCTCCTTTCTCCCCCAAACCCCAATACTTCCACCCTCCTCACTCTCTGGCATCCTACTTCATGGAGAAAATAAAAGCAGTCAGAAGAGGTTTTGTGCACATTCCCGCCTCCCACAACAGCTACCCAATCCAAGCATTCTCCATTAGGGATAAACAGTCTCCAGCCAGCCTCTGTTCCTCCTGAGTCTGGATCTCATCCTTCTAGGATCCTCTAGCAAGGACATCCTCTAGCAAGCTGGCTTAAAACTCAACATTCAGCCATATATGGATGTGAGAGTTGGACCATAAAGAAAGTCAAAGAATTAATGTTTCTGAACTGTGGTGTTGGAGAAGATTCTTGACAGTCCCTTGGACTGCAAGGAGATCAAACCAGTCCATCCTAAAGAAAATCAGTCCTGAATATTCATTGGAAGGACTGATGCTGAAGCTGAAGCTCCAATACTTTGGCCACCTGCTGTGAAGAACTGACTCCTTAGAAAAGACCCTGATACTGGGAAAGATTGAAGGTGGGAGGAGAAGGGGATGACAGAGGATGAGATGGTTGGATGGCATCACCAACTCAATGGACATGAGTTTGAGCAAGCTCTGGGAGTTGGTGATGGACAGGGAGGCCTGTCATGCTGCAGTCCATGGGGTCACAAAGAATTGGACACGACTGAGCCACTTAACTGAACTGAACTGAGCAAGGACATCACTCTAGCAAATCTCTTCCTCTCTCCCACATCATCAAAGCCTTGTCTTTATTGGCTTATTCCCATCTACTTCAAATTCCTCCAAAGGGCTCCTTTTTCTAACTGAAGGATAACCAGCCTTGAATTTACTTTCTTTCTTTTCATGCTTTGACTTCAGTTCTCTGCTTATCTTTAGAGCAAAACCCTTTAAAGAGGTGTCTGTACTCGCTGTCTCTAGGTTCTCTACTTCTGTTACCTTTTTTTAAATTTTATTTTTAATTGGAGGATAATTGCTTTACAATATTGTGATAGTTTATGGAGAACAATATGGAGATTCTCTTAAAAACTAGGAATAAAACTGTCATATGAGGCAGCAATCCTACTACTGCCCATATACCCTCAGGAAATCATCATTGAAAAAGACATGCATACCTTAAAGTTCATTCTATTATCTTTTTTTATGACCATTCATGGTATCTCCTATTTACAATTTATAATAATTTATAAATCACACACAGAAAAATTCATTTTTGGGGGGTGCCTTTCTGTGAGTTCTGACATATGAGGATAACTGTATAACTATTACCATATCAAGATATAGACTTGCTCCATCACCCCCCAAAATTCCCTCATTCCCCTTTGTAGTCATCTCTCTCTCCGACCCCTAGGCTGGCAACCAGTGATCTGTCCCTTTTCTAGAATGTCATATAAATAGAATCGGAGCATTTGTACTCTTTTGAGTATGTCTTCATAGTCTTTCCTGGAGGAGGAAATGGCAACCCACTCCAGCATCCTTGCCTAGAGAATCCCATGGACAGGGGAGCCTGGTGGGCTACAGTCCCTGGGGGTCTCAAAAAGTCAGACACGACTGAGTGACACATTTTCATAGTCTTTACTTCAGTCCACTTTCACCCCCAACCCTCTCTCCAAATATAACCTGTTGAAGTGTCCTCTGTCCTCCTGATTGTTAGATCTGATGTTTAAGTCTCAGTCCTCGGCTTCCTTGACCCATCCACAGCCCTGGGCACTCCCATCTTCTGGAGCCATCTTCCTTCCCTGCCTCCCAGGGTCCATACTCCTGTGATCTCCTCCTCCCTCACCACCTGCAGCTCCCTGGCCTCATTTGCCGTCTCTTCTTACTTCTTTATATTGGAGTATATGTGCTTGACAGCATCATGTTAGTTTCTGCTGCACACAAAGTGAGTCAGCCGTACATACACCCGTACCCCCTCTGTGTTAGATTCCCTTCCCATTGAGGTCCCCACAAGCCCCGAGTGGAGTCTCCTGTGCACAGTAGGTCATCTCTCCTACACACATCATCACTTATCTGTTTTATACACAGTACTGTACAGACGTCAATCCCAGCCTCCAGTTCATCCCGTCTCCCTTCCCCGCTCGGCAACCATGTTTGTGTTCTACGTCTGTGACTCTATTTCTGCTTTGCAAATAAATGCATTTGTACCATTTTTCTAGATTCCACATATAATCAATATTATACAATATTTGTCTCTTTCTAAATTACTTCACTATATGAAAATCTCTAGTTCCATTCATTTTTCTGCAATACATATATATATATATACTCTCTCTCTCTCTCTCTCTCTCCATTTTCTTCATCCATTCCTCTGTTGATGGACATTTAGGTTTCTTCCATGTCCTGGCTATCATAAATAGTGCTGCAATGAACACTTGGCTGCATGCATCCTTTTAAATTATAGTTTTCTCCTGATAAGTGCCCAGGAGTGAGATTGCTGGATAATATAATAATATCTATTTTTTGCTGCCTCCACTGTATCTCCCCAACTTCTTCACTTTGGAAAAGCACCAGGCTCATTCAAAGTTGCTTTTCTCTACTCTACTTCCATCCAGATTCATAGCTTTAATCTAAACTTGATGACATCAAAATTTATGTCTCTAGTTTAGACTAATTCCCTTAACTCTAGACTACTTATCCAACCATCCTCTCGAGATATATCCTAATCTATCTAGCTGACCATCTTCCCACCCATCAATCTATGTTTGAGACCCAACACTGCCACAATTGAGGCCCTGTGGTATCTCCATGTCCATGTTCCACCTCTTCCTTTTACAGCCCCTTTCATCTCACTTGATGTCAACTCCATTCAGTGTGCAAGCCTTGGATCCATCTTTAACTCCTCTCTTTTGTTCACACACATGAAGGTCAATTTTCACCAGAGACTGTTGGCTGAGTAAATACCGAGCTGCCTTTGCCTGAAATGTAATGTGGCGATATCACTACTCACAGCACACTTAAAAAATGAGATTCTTTATCAAAAGCTTTTACAGTGATATTTGTACACTGAATATTCACACTGAAAATGAGACTTACAGTAAGTTGTTGGAGAAGGCTCTTGAGAGTCCCTTGGACAGCTAGGAGATCCAACCAGTCCATCCTAAAGGAAATCAGTCCTGAGTATTCGTTGGAAGGACTGATGCTGAAGCTGAAGTTCCAATACTTTGGCCACCTGATGTGAAGAACCAACTCATTAGAAAAGACCTTGATGCTGGGAAAGATTAAAGGTGGGAGGAGAAGGGGATGACAGAGGATGAGATGGTTGGATGGCATCACCAACTCAATGGACATGAGTTTGAGTAAACTCCGGAAGTTGGTGATGGACAGGGAAGCCTGGCATGCTGCAGTCCATGGGGTCACAAAGAGTCAGACACGACCGAGCGGCTGAACTGAACTGAACTGAACTGAATTCAAGGTGAGACTGAATATCCAGAACCTGATCCCGTCTCATCACCTTCTCCATTGATGCCACTGTCTCTCACCTGGATTATTGCAGTGGTCTCTAAATCACCCTCCCTTCTCTAAATCACCTCTAATTCACCTTCCCTTCTCAACATTGTAACTACATCACGTCCACCTCTGCTCAGAACCATCTAGAGACCCCAGGTCACTCAATATCTGCCAAAGCCCTTAGCGAGCTGCAGTGCCTACAGGACCTGCTCTCTTCATTCCTGTGACTCACTCCCACTCTGTCCTCCCTGCTCAGACCACCTGGCCCCACTGGCCCCCTTGTAGCCTCTGCACGGGAGGCATATGCACAGGCACCACAGGCCATTTGCACATGCTGTTCATTCCTGCTGATATGCTCATTGCCCAGATGTTTCCCACCTTCTTCTAGTCTTTTTTTAAAATAATATCCTGTTAAGTGAGGACATCTGCTATGGTCTGAATGTATGTGTCCCTCTAAAATGTATATGCTGCAATCTTGACCATGTGATAGTACAGAAGGCAGGAGGGACCTTTGGGAGGAGCTTAGATCATGAGAGTGGGGCCTCGTGAATAGAATCAGGGCTCCTGAAAAAGCCCTGGGGAATGTAAGAAGTCTGTGACCCAGAAGAAGACCCTCACCCTTTCCTGCCAGCACCTTGATCTTGAACATCCAGTCTCCAGCAGTATGAGAAACAAGTTCCCCTTATTTAAAAGTGACCCAGTTTCTAGTATTTTGTTACAGCAGCCCAAACAGACTAAGATAATGTTACTAATTATCCGGTGTACAATTTTGGCAATGCTTCTCCGTTAATCGGAATAGGAAATGAAAACCCCCTCCAGTATTCTTGCCTGGAAAATTCCATGGACAGAGGAGCCTGGCGTGCCACACACCATGGAGTCACAAAGAGTCGGACACGACTGAACGCGTGCACACACGTACCCTTAATACTCCCTATCTTCCTCCTCTGGTTTACTTTTCTCCATCTCATTTCTTATTTTCTAAGCTTCCCTGGTGGCTCATATGGTAAAGAATCTGCCTGCAATGCAGGAGACCTGGTTTCAATCCCTGGGTCGGGAAGATCCTCTGGAGAAGGAAATGGCAACTCACTCCAGTATTCTTGGAGAATACTTGGAGAATTCCATGGAGAGAGGAAGAGCCCGGTGGACTACAATCTATGGGGTCACAAAGAGTTGGACACAGCTAAGCAACTAACACACACACAATATCACGTATTGTTGTTCAGTCACCCAGTTGTCTCCAACTCTTCGCAACCCCACGGACTGCAGTCCGTCAGGCCTCCCTGTTCCTCACCATCTCCTTAAGTTTGCCCAAGTTCATGTTCATTGCATTGGTGATGTCATCCAGCCATTTCATCCTCTGACGCCCTCTTCTCCTTCTGCCTTCAATCTTTTCCAACATCAAGGACTTTTCTAATGAGTCAGCTGTTCAAGTCAGATGATCAAAATACTGGAGCTTCAGCTTTATCATCAGTCCTTCCAACAAGTATTCAGGGTTAATTTCCCTTGAGATTGACTGGTTTGATTTCTTTGCTGTCCAAGGGATTTTCAGGAGTCTTCTCCAGCACCACAGTTTGAAGGCATAATTTTTTTGGCATCCTGCCTTCTTTGGGGTCCAGCTCTCACAACCGTATGTGACCACTGGGAAGACTATAGCCTTGACTATATGGACCTTTGTCAGTAGAGTATACTTATTAATTTATTTTCCTGACTCTCTCTTCCAGCTAGGTCATGAGCGCCTTGGCTTTTGTCTGTTTTATTCCCTGCTGTTTCATCAGAATCAAACAGGGACCTCCTCCATCTACAGCCCTGCAGTGTATTGCACCAGTGAGAAATTCATTGGCTGCACTTTCCAAGACCTTGACACTGACCTCTGGGGGAATCTGTCTCTTGCTCAAATTGTGAGAGTGGATGTGTCTCCCTTAGCTCAGGACCCTTCTTTGACCCCATCCACATTTCCCAGCAGTTACCCTATATGCTTCCACTTAAGCTTGCATTTTTTCCCTCTGTTTTACCTTCTTTTATGGTTTTCAGTAGGTTTTGAGGAAAAGACTAGACATAGAAATGCTCTTTTTATCTACTTAATTTTATAGGCAGTCATATCTCTGTTTTAAAAGTACGTAAATGGATCTTCTTTATGACCCTTAAGAAGAAAATAGATAAATTCCTGTATATATTGCTGATTACAATATAATATAGTGAATTTTCAAAACTTTGTTGTTCAGGATCACCTGGAAGACTTCCTAAAGCACAGATATCAAGTCATGCCTATAGTTTTTTGTGCCTGTAGAATGATGCCCTTGGACTATATGGCCTCATTGCAATTGTAAGTCTGGATGTGTATTTCCATGTGCTCTTTCAGACTCTTTTGTCTTTCGCTAAATACAAGATTTTTTTTTTTTAAAGAAGTATTTATGCTACAAGTGATAGTCAACTAATGGACATAAGACAGTTATCATGTAGGTAAACTTGAACTCTTTGGGGTAAATGCTGAGTTTTAGTGCCACTCTCTCAGAGCTTTTCTGCCTCCCACCTCTCCATATAGACGGATGCCTAGGAACCTTTGTAAAACTATGAAAGCAGGAGAGAGGTGTCTGGGTTCTGTTACCACCCTTCGTTGACTAACCTCTGGTTTAAGGGGAGTTCAGACTTTCTGGTTCAAGGTTATTTTAAATTCTAACCCCTGGCTTCTGCCTTCAGAGCTTCTGCCGGGGAAATTCCTGCTGCAATCCACTGCAGTATTCTTGCCTGGAAAATCCCATGGACGGAGGAGCCTGGTAGGTTGCAGCCCATGGGGTCGCAAAGAATTGGACATGACTGGGCGACCTCACTGTTTCACTTTTCTCTGTAGTGGCTGCCCCGGGAACCTCTGCCACCCTCGCCTGGTGGCAGGCTCTCCATCTCAGTCCTCACTGGCAAGCTGGACCCTCTGACCCCACTGCTTTATCTACTCCACTGGGTTATCTGGGCTCTTCCATCCTACAGCTCCTACGGAGCCCCATGTCCATGGCTACAAAGACCTCTAGTCTCTCTCACTTCCCCCCACCTTCCCTGTCTTGCAGAGGGTCACTGTGGATCTTCTAGAATTCCTCCATCATGTGGAGAAGACAGGGAAGGATATGTAAGTTTGATCTGAAGTCAAATGTGCCACCTCACATCCCCCTCGGCCCTCAGCCAAGCCCCACTGTTGCTTGACTGCAGTCACCTTTCATGCATGTTGGACACTTAACCACTCTCCCTCCAGAAACTCAGATGGAAATTGAAACAAGCCCTCTGCCTTTTGAGCTTCTCCTTCAGCCTATCAGTGATTCATCCAGCACCTTCGCCAATGTGAGTGGAGATTCAGAGAGTGCACACTCTGGTCTGCTTTCAACAAGCCCCAGGGAGTATCTTTATCCTCAGCTCTTGCCTCTCCTCCCCACATCAGCACAGCTTTTCTCTTGCTTTGAAACAAACTTGGGGCTTCCCAGAGCAATGCAAGAAATGCAAGAGACACAGGTTCGATCCCTGGGTTGGGAGGATTCCCTGGAGAAGGACATGGTAACCTCCTCCGGTATTCTTGTCTGGAGAATCCCATGGACAGAGAAGACTGGAGGGCTACAGTCCACAGGGTCGCAAAGAGTCAGAGACCGCTGAGCGTGCATGTTGAAACAAACTTCCATATTCTTCCCTGTCTTCTCTACATGATGGCTAACGGCAAATATAGCTCAGACACTCAGCCTTGTTTTTTTATGTCAATGGAAGTTTGGGGAATTTATAGTAAAGGAAAGAAAAAATCTCTCTCCATGAAAGGTAGGCTGTCAAGACTATTATCTCTCTGTGCACTTTAAAAAAATCTAGTATGAAACTCAAAATTGAGCAATGAATTCTTTGTTCTAGTTGGTAGCCACAATCTCCCCAAAGCAATGAATGGCATTGATTCATTGAGCGGAGGGAATTGCTAGGCAACATAGTTTATGGGGAAGGAAAAATACCTTGTTGTAATATTTTTTGAAAATATTATCCCTGCTAGAGGCATAGGAAAGTGTACCTGAAAAGAAGAAACAGCGAAATCCCAGTGAGAGAGCAATAGAAAGTTTTAACTGTGGCTAATGCCAGTGGGGAGGCCACAGAAGATAAAGAAAACATAAACCCAGGAGGAGGTGAATGCAATGGATGAAAACTCTGAAAAGTGGAATTCAGAATGGAATTTGTTCTCTTCTTGCCAAAAAAAAAAAACTCAGAAACCAGAAATCCAAGAAAATCTCCTCCAATACAGTGCTGAAAGAACATATGATACTTTGTGGAAGCAATAGGCAGGAGGTACAATCAATATGAAAAGCATCTCCCTAAGGAAACTGGAATGCCTGAGCAATGAGTACAACTATAGCGAATCAGTCATTAAGAACCCCCAAAAATCAGAAAGAAACTTGGCAAAATGGAAACCTCTGAGGCCAAATGACACCCTGTAACTCTTATTTGACTATGAAGCTTATGAATGTTTGCATACATGCAATGGAAAAAGGAAGTTGAGGGTATTTCATCATCATATCTAGTCTATATATTCAAGGCTAATTCTGTATTTTCTCAGCTGATGTTTAATCTTTTAACATGTGTGCTTTCCAGTGCCTTTGGGGCATAGCAGGTCTTCTCGGGGGAGCCAGCAGGCCTGTTTCTTGGAACTCTATAGGTGTGAAAGTAGCATGATGCATTCAAAAGCAGGATTTTAACCTTATCCATCTTTGGACCCAACTTGGTGCCAATGAAATGGCAGGTACTCAGTAAATGCTCCCATGAAGAAATCACATCATTGGCAAGTCTGTGTAATAAATAGCCTACCACATGTTAAAGGAATAAATTCACAGGATCTGGGCATTTAAAAGAAACTTTAGGATTCATCCAGAGAATCCAGGGACTTCATCTTAGAGATGAGAAAACTGAGGCCCAGAGAAATTAGGAGACTTATTCAAGACCTCCCTGGAAAGTAGTTATAGAATCAGGACTGGAGCCCAGCTTCTTGATTCTTGTTTTTAGGCTCTTTGACCTCTTTGTCTTGCAATGTAGATGTTATTATGATTTAGGTATGGCGAGACCAACAGATATGGAAACAACTGCCATTGTAAAGATAGTCTGAGGCTGTCACAGATCTGAAAAGGAGGGGGCATGCCATAGTATAGGAGGCCTCCAGGGGAGCAACAGGTTTGGTCAGGAGACAGAGATAAAGAAACACATGAAACAGCCTGTGTTGTGATTTCCATAGAAACAAACAGGTGAGCCAGAGTAAGCAGGTTTAGGATTGATCTGGGTCATAGGTGCTATCCCTAGTTGTCTGGACCTGGCTCTGGTAGGTAGACAATGGACCAGAGTGTGAGATCATATAGAAAAGGTGACTGGGGATACATGCTCTAGATAGGTCAATTTGCATATGAAAATGCCCTCCCAAGTGAGTTGCTTCCTATATCTAGGAATGTTAACCCTGGGAGGGGCAGTCCTTTCAGGGTCCAAGCCCCAGTGTCGAAGCATCAAAATACAGAAAGAAAAAGACCCACTTCATATAGTCTCCACACTGAGATCATACGTCTTCACTGCATTAAAAAGTTTAACTTGGACTTGGGGGATTTATCTATCATCTCTTCAATACTGTGCAATGAATTAATTAGAAAAGGGGGCATCCACATGAAGTTCTTGAGGATTCTGGGTCCTCAGAGTTATGAAAAATGGCTTTTGGATCATAATCTAGACAATCTTTTCTGATTATTTATCTAAAACTAAAAGCAGGAAATGATTCATTTGATTTCTGCCAATCCTGGAGTGTTGCCACTTTCGACTCAGGAAGAGCCGGCTTCCCTTGGCAGTCCTCACTTGTAGGATGATGAATGAAGTTCTATGTTTGGTGCGAGCTAAAATTTTATAGGGTCTAAAAAAGCAATTTATACATGCTTCAGGAGGTGGCTATATTTTTTCTTTTTTAGATAGCTCTTAGTCACAGCAGGGCACTCAATATACATATATCACATCTAGAGATCGTTTTACAGGCAGAATGCAGCTTTGCCCTGTGTGTTGACAAACATGTTCCCAGCTTCCACAACCCTTATGTATGTACAGAATGCAGCAAATACGTCTTAGTTGAATTCTGAATGTTCCCAGGTATTTTCACATGTCAAGAACCCATGACCCTCAATGGGATATTGTGAGAAAGAGAAATAGTCAGCCTAACAAAACATTTTCTTGGTTCCAAGAGTCAGTGTTGTCATTCACAAACAAGCAAAGCCAGTCCTCTTGCCTTGGAAATCTCAGACATGGGTCTTGCATGCTGACAATAAGTCATCTAAGTTGTCAAGGGTCAATGCTAACTCAAAGAACAGTGGCGGCGGGCCAAACCAGCCACTTATTGTAAGTGATGACCACGCTGAGCACTTGCAGCCCATAAGCCTCCTCCGTACTGCACTTTTCTAGTTTTTTGGTTTATTTTCTCTCTTTTATGTATATAAAATGTCTTGAAATACCTGATCAGTGGTCTCCTTACTCAGTCATCCTTTAAGATAGTCTCTAAATTATCTTCTTGGTTTCTATCATGACAGTGGTTTTCTCATCCCCTTTCTCTTTGCGGTTCTGAAGGCACGTCATCACAAAACACTGCAAGAAAAGTCTGAAAATGAAGAGTTGAGGACAGGTTCTGCCACACACTGGGTGAGGGGCCTTGAGCAAGTCGCTTCACCTCTCACATTCTTCATCTGTAACATCAAGAACATAATATTTATCCCCTTTAAGAAGGATTATGTAATAAAATGAAACGAGGCTCATGATTACTTTTACTAAAAATGTAGCCTATAAAATATGTACTTAGAGAAGTATTTGAACTTGCTGCTAAAAGTTCATCAAATGCATGTCCTTCTCCTTCTGGGCTCTCAACCATACTCCATTGCATAGACTGTCTTGGACTTAGCGGTGACCATTATTACTAACTCATTACTTAAGATTACTAACTTATAACTAAGTTCTAGACAATGGACTATAAGAGAAAGTGTCATGGTCACTTCCATGTCTTCTAGTAAGAAGTTCCCTTGAAGATCTTCCAGTACTTTCTCTTCAAGCCAACACTCCTGGAAGCCCTGCATCAAAGACGGCAGAGCCACAAGATGGCATGAGCCTCTGAATCATCACTGGGAGGAGAGATTCCCTCCAGTCAGAAACACCTTACAGTCAGAAGCACTCATTTGAATGTTACATAAAGGAGAAAAAACAAATTATTGTGCCAACCTATTGAAGATTTCTCTATTACATCATATAACCTACATTAATTAATATGTAATAGTTTTTTTTTAATCCATGTACAAAAAATATTTTAAAGTTTAGTCAGAAAGAAATGTTTTCCGTGTGTTTAGGGACTACAAGTCTATTTTCATTTTCTTAATCATCTCCTTACTTTGGATTTTTCAAATTTTCTCTAAGGAATGTACATGCATGCTCAGTTGCTCAGTTGCTCAATTGTGTCCGACTCTTTGCAATCCCATGCACAGTAGCCTGCAAGGTTCCTCTGCCCATGGGATTCTCCAGGTAAAAATACTGGACTGTGTTGCCATTTCCTCCTCTAGGGGATCTTCCCAACCCAGGGATCAAATCCATGTGTCCTGCATCTCCTGCATTGACAGGCAGATTCTTTACCACTGAACCACCTGGGAAGCCCCTCTAAGGAACGTATGTTGATTTTATAATGTAAGACATTACTTAAAGGAAGAGAAACTTTTTAAAAAGTGAGATGCCATAAGGATAAAAGAAAACAACCTTCCTAATCTGGTCATCATCTGGGCAGATGTGTCCTCATTTCACTTTTAATTAACAAATACAGTTGTACATCCACCTTAGGTCAAACATTGTTGCTAGCTGCTGAGAGACTAAGATTAATAAAATATCATTCCAATGGACCTCAAAAAATCTACAGCATATCAAGAATCATAAACCACAGGGATAAAACCAGGTACTTTGGGCACACACATAAAAGGGACTGAACCCAAACCAGTGCAATTTAGGTATCACTTTCTAGGGAAAGGGATCCCTGCACTAAGCTATAAGCAGAATAAGGTAGGAAAAAAGCATATAAACAGGCACAGGAATGAGAAACAGTATGACATATGCTGAGCCGTTAGCTACGTGCTGTATGCGCTCAGTCGCTCAGTGACATCCGACTCTTTGTGACCCTATGGACTGTAGCCCGCCACCCTCCACTGTCCATGGGGATTCTCCAGGCAAGAATACTGGAGTGGGCTGCAGTGAGCTACAGCCCATCTAAAATCCCAGCCAAACATTTAGACCCATGAGTTTTATTTGTTTTTGTTTCTGCAGTGCTTAATACAATGCCTGGTATATAGTGAGTGTACAGTAAATATTTATCAAATAAATAACTCAAAATGGACATTTCTGCCAAGTGGTTATCCAGGCTCTTGCTAAACACATCCCTTATAATAATGGCCATTTTGTGAGGCATTCCACTCCATCACTAAGCAGCTCTGGCCACAGAAGAGTCCTCCTTGTATTAAGCCAACTAAAAACACAGTTGTACTAGACAGTCTATTTACATATGGGAACAGGTCAGCAGCAGAAAGATGGTCTTAAACGATGAGGAATAAAGGGATTAGACATGGGGAGAAGAGTGCTGGACAAGCGGCTTTATTTCCACGTGGCTCTTTTCAAAGTGATGAATATATTGCTTTATGTGTGCAGGTCCACAGACCATTGAACTTGTGTGTGTGCACATACACCCATGCGTGCTTTGTTGTTTTGTTTAGTCGCTAAGTTGTGTCCAACTCTTTCACAAGCCCATGAACAGTAGCCTGCCATGTTCCTTCTGTCCACGGGATTCTCCAGGCAAGAATATTAGAGGGGGTTGCCGTTTCCTTCTCCAGGGGATCTTCCCAGCCCAGGAATCGAACCTCCATCTCCTGTGTTGGCGGGCAGATTCTTTACCTTTGAACCTCCAGGGAAACCCATTATGCATGCCACAGACTCTAAAAATATCTAGTGTCCTTGATCCCATTTCTTCCTTATCGTGGTTCACTAAGCTCTGCTACAGTTAGAAAATCTCTGTTTTACAGAAAAGGAAACCAAATTAAGACCTTGATTGACTCAGTTGAGTGATACAGGCCAGGAAAGCTGTGCTTTCCCACAGAATTGCTTGCGGAGAGAGCTTTATCCTCTCAGAACACCTTTGTTTATTGCTCCATGGGAAACTCTGGACGGATGTCGCTGCACTACAGAGACAGCCTGTTCAGGCGCCAAAGTGAGCAAGCGGTGGCCTCTGTGCTGATAAAGCCAGTCTGGACTTCCTAGGCAAAAATACTGGAGTGGGTTGCCATTTCCTACTCCAAGGGATCTTCTTGACCCAGGGATTAAACCCACATCTCTTGCATCTCCTGCATTGGCAGGTGGATTCTTTACCACTTAGCCACCTGGGAAGCCCGATGTAGGTGCTTAAAGCAGCTCAAATTTGATCGCCCAAGGGTCTGACACTTCCAAGGACCAGAACCAGGACCGGATGGTCAAGTGACTTGAGTTGTGAGAGCAGGCGGTGGTGCGGGCAGGGAGCCAGTCAGCTCCAGCTCCTGTATTCCCTGACTTCCTGGAGCTGTGGTCCCTCTGATCACCTTTCCTGCTCCTCCTCTAATGTGTCCTTCCATGTGGCATAAAATCTCACCCCGTTTTACAGTCCTGCAGTACCTATTGGCTGAGAAAACGTAATCAGAATTAGGAAACATGGTTTTGCCAAGACATTCTGAAGAAGCAGTTGTGCTACAATCCCTAAGCCATACCTTCCAAGCTGAGAGTGGAGGCACAGCGTGTCTGAGAATGCACAGCCCAGCAATCACAAAACAATACAAGTGGACCAGGTTCATAAGCAAGCTAAAGCCTCATAATTGCAAAGTGTGCGTGAGTTCCTTGCTGTTGTTCAGTCACTCAGTCATGTCAGATTCTTTATAGCCACACGGATTGCAGCACATCAGGCTTCCCTGTCCTTCACTATCTTCTGGAGTTTGCTCAAACCCACGTCCATTGAGTTGGTGATGCCATCCAACCATCTCATCCTCTGTTGCTTCCTTCTCCTCCTGCCTTCAATCTTCCCCAGCATCAGGATCTTTTTCAAAGAATCGGCTCTTCTCATCAGATGGCCAAAGTACTGGGGCTTCAGCTTCAGCAACAGTACTTCCAGTGAAGGACTTGAGTTCCTAATGGTTTCTATATCCACTATTAATAGGTTCTTTAGACACGGGGTAAGAAGAGTGAGTATCAGTCTAGCCATTATATAAATGAATAAACTGAGGCTGGAGAAATTAAATGATGTGCATTTTTTAAATCAATATCACTTTACTTTTACATGTTATGGCCTGAATGGTAACCTCTAAAAACAGATAGATTGAAGACCGAACCCCCAGTTTGTCAGAATGTGACCTTATTGGGAAATAAGGTCATTACAGATGTAATATAAAGTAAGTTGAGGTCATACTGGGTTTACCAGGTGGTGCTAATGGTAAAGAATCCATCTGCCAGTGCAGGAGATGTAAGAGACATGGGTTTGATCCCTGGGTCAGGAGGGCCCCCTGGAGTAGGGCATGGCAGCCCACTCCAATATTCTTTCCTAGAAAATCCCACGGACAGAGGAGCCTGGTGGGCTACAGTCCACAATGTTGCAAAGTGTATAAATGAGGTCATCCTAAGGTAGAGTGGGTGTCTGATCTAATAGACTGGAATCCACATAAAATAATGCCATGTAAAGACAGAGGGATATGCAGAGAGAAGATGGCCATGTGAGGACAGAGATTAGAGTGATGCTCCCACAGCCAGTGAATGCCTGGGGCCACAGAAGCTGCAAAAGCAAGGTATGATCTCACTCTAGAGGCTTCAGGGGCATGAAGCCCCTGCCATCATCTTGCTATCAGACCTCTGGTCTCCAGAACACAGGAGAAGGAGCCAGAAGAGAGATGGACATGGACACCAAGAGGAGACATTCTCAACATTGTCAAATAGCTTATCTTTGGTCAAAGAAACTGAAAACCTGATCTTTGCTCTCAATGAGAGCAAAGGAGTTTTTTGTTAGTTTGCTTGTTCGGATGTATTTTTAACTTTAATACTTCTTTTTTTTTTTTTAATTGGAAGATCAGTGTTTTGCAATGTTGTGTTGGTTTCTGCCATACAACAACGTGATTCGGCAGTAACTATACATATGTCCCCTCTCTCTCGAGCTTCCCTCCCACCACCCCCATCCCATCCCTCCAGGTCATTACAAGCACCGGTCTTAAGCTCCCTGTGTTATACGGCAACACTGCTGAGGTTGCTGTCTTAAATTCTAAATAGCTTTCTCTTTGGTTTTCTGTTTTGCAAGTAGAGCATATGCTGGGGGAAACAAGCTGTCCCGCATCCCTGGGATGGATTCTCAGCTGTCTGCTGGGGTCCCGAGTGCCTCCTGGCTTCTGCCTGCCCATCCCACAAGGCAGGGATGGGGCTGGGTTGGCGGGGAAAGCCCTGTTCACCACCATCACCCTCTTGTCCCAGCAGAGGCCTGCCCCACAGAGCCCTGGGCAGGGCAAGGTGGTGGCCAGCTCTGACCCAGGCTGGCAGCACCAGAACTTTCTCAGTGGATGATGCCATGAAGGACTCTCAACCATTGCCAGCATAGGTGCTGAGTGCCCTCCATGGTGGAGGCCACTCAGGCATCACCTGTCCACTGGGGACCAAAGCAGTGGGCCAGAGGACAGACGGACTTCCCTACCAGGGATTTTCATTTTTCCTGGAGCCCAGCACAGTCTGTCACCAGTGAAGGAATTAGCTTTGGTCAGGAGAAAGAATGACAGATACAAAGCCAGGACAAATCCTGTAGTTGCAGGGGTGGGGTTGGGTGGAAGCAGGACCCTGAAATTGGGTAGGGCATTTTTTTTTTTTATTGAAGTGTAGTTGAGACACAATATTATATGTTACATGTGTGCAATGTACTAATTACAATTTTTGATTATTTTAAGATAATTATGAATGGTTACACCCCATTCATAATTATTTTAAAATATTTGCTATATTCCACATGTTGCTCAGTATATCCCTTGAGCTTATTTTATACCTAACAGTTTGCACATCTTTGTCTTCTACTCCTATGTCCACCTTGCCTCTCCCCACTGGTAACCGCTAGTTTGCTTCCTACGTCTCAGACTCTGCTTTGTTTTGTTGCATTCAGGAGTTCATCGCATTTTTTACATTTCACATATAAGTGATATCATACAGTGTTTGTCTTTCTCTGAGTTAATTCACTTAGCATAACACCATCCATATTTCTGCAAATGGCAAATTTCATTCCTTTTTAATACTGAGTGGGCTTCCCGGGTGGCTTAGACAGTATAGAATCTGCCTGCCATGCAGGAGACTTGAGTTCCATCCCTGGGTTGGGAAGATCCCCTGGAGGAAAGCGTGGCAACCCCATCCAGTATTCTTGCCTGGTGTATCCCCATGGACAGAAGAGCCTGGCAGGTTACAGTCCATAGGGTCACAAAGGGTTGGACATTACTGAGCAACTAAACATGACACTGTATTCCACTGTATATCTACATCACATCTTCTTTATATATTTATCAACTGAGGGACACCTAAGTTGCTTCCATACCTTGGCAAAGGTAAGTAATGCTGCCATGAACAGTGGGATGCATGTATCTTTTCTAGCTAGTGTTTTGGGGAGTTTTCTGAATATATGCCTAGGAATGGAATTGCTGGGGTTTATGATAGTTCTATTTTTAGTAGTTTAAGAAAGCTCTGTACTGTTTTTCATAATGGCTTCCCCAATTTACATTCCCAGCAACAGTGTATGAGCATTCCCTTTTCTCCACATCCTAGCCAGAATGTGCTTTTGGTGTTCTTTTTGATGATAGCCATTCTGACAGGTGTGAGGTGACATCTCAGTGTGGTTTTGATTTACAGGGTGGGGTGGGGTCTTGAGGTGAGAGGTCAGAGGGATGTGGATGAAGCTACTACATGTAACCCAGTAGTGACTCTTAGGATAAATACAGGAAGGAACACACGAAAAGACTACTTCCGGAAAGCATCTCTTATGCCGTCTCTTTTATTGCACTGCCCAGGGGCAGTTTTCCAGCCAGCTTCACATTCTTAACAATGTCAGAAACTTACTTTCCACATTTAAAGGGATCGTGCTTTTTTTTTCCCTCTGAATGTTTCAAAGAATATTTGAAAACGAGTCCTAGTGCACCTACGGTTTCCCTCCCTCATATATCAGATGCTCCATAAATACCCCATGGTTTTGCTGACAGATTGATTGATCCTGGATTTCCAGGGGCTGAGCTCCCTTTCATATCTCCCACGGCAAGTGCCTGACCCACAGTCCCAGGAGGTGGGGGATAGAGGCTCAGCTCCTGCCTGCTAAGAGGGAGGAGGAGAAAGATGACGTAGCTCAGAATCCAGGTTCTGCAGCCAAGTCCTCCTAATCCCCTGCCCCCTCCTCCTTGCCCAGCGGACCCCTCTATGAGATCACTAAACTGCCTTATGTCAGCACTGCCTGACTTATGATTCCCTCTGCGGTAATTTGCAGGAGTGGAGGACATTCATGGACACAGGGGGATTCTCACTTCAAATAAAGCATATCTTCTCTCAATTAGACATGGAAAGAAAGGGGAGCATACATGTGAAGGGACATGATGGCAGGGACTCAAGTCTGAATGGACCAGCCCCCAGCTTGGGGTAGGGGGTTGCAGGGCAGTGAGTCATGCATGCTGAGCTCAGGAGCTGAACAGACTCCAGACTCTCCCCCCGCCTCCCAGAGCTGCCCCTTCATCTTAATTAAAGTCGCCTATGTCCCCACATGGATGGAGTGAAGGGGCCACTCGCTGGAGACGGCCAGGAGGGTGTGCGCGGGGCAACTGACAATCCCATTACGGAAACCTTGGGCTTGAAATGGGAGCTGGACCCGGGCTCTGAAGCTATACCTCCTGCCGCTGGCACCTGCCTTTTCCCTTCTCCGTCTTTCCCTCGCTCCCTCGTGCCAAGGAATTAAGTCTTTCCTAAGGCAGGCTTGGCAGTGGGGAGCCCCTGACATGAAGTCACGTTCGACAACCTTCCCAGGGCGCTCCTGGTGTGAACGTTGCCTCATGAAGGAACCTTCGATGATAAGTTAATCCTATTGACAGACGGCCAGGAAATTGGTCAGACCTACAACAGTTCTTGGCTTTCTGGTGGCTCAGCGGTAAAGCATCTGCCTGCCAGTGCAGGAGGCGCGGCTTCCACCCCTGGGTCTGGAAGATGCCCGGGAGAAGGAAATGGCAACCCGGTCCAGTATTCTCGCCTGGGAAATCTCATGGGCAGAGGAATCTGGTGGGCCACAGTCTCTGGGGTCACAAAAGAGCTGGACACGACTGAGCAACTAAACAACAACAGTTCTTAGGCTCGCTGCCCTGGAAGGGCCGTCCTGGCTGTGTTCTCTCATAGAGGGGGAACTCACAGGGGCCACAGGGGCCTTAGAAGAAGTGCTTCGCTTTGCTGCAGAAAATTGGAGCTCAGAGAGGCTGTGTGACTTGCCAAAGTCACACAGCAAGTAACTAACCGTGTTAAATTTTGGGTACATCTGATTCCAAAAGCAGGCTTTTTTTGATCGACCTGAGTCTCATCTGCCTCCTTAAAGATGCTTCAGGGATTCCAAAAGCAAGCAAGTGTTTGCCACCAAAAAGTAAATGATTTTATATTAATTTTTTAAATATATTTTTTAACTTTAGTCACAAATAGTGCACCTTTTATATCTATTGCTTAAACTGAGATCCCTTACCAGATTTCATTTCAAAGTTTGATGATATTACACTGAACCCTGGACATCCAGTGTGCCTGGTGAAAATGAAGTGAACTATTATTTTAGAATCACTAGACTGACTTAGCATTGGCCAACAAAACAACAAAATGTGAGTGTGTGATTGGTCAAAGTACAAGAACTGGGAATGTGCCCCACCCAGAAGTGGACGGGGTGGTGTGACCCCCAGGCATTCCACCCCCGACCCCCCACCCAGCTCCGAGTTCTCATAACCTTAGGAAGAAGAGAGTCTCTTTGCCCAAGATCACACTCCTTCCCCCACAAGCAGCTCCCATCCAATCACTAGTCTATGCAAGGGGGCAACTCTGGAGACATCCCAGCTCCAGGGCACTTGGGGGACTAGCTGAGACCTTTGCTGCAACTGCATCTCAGCCCAATTCCTCCTTCTGCTCAATTCCCTCTCCCCCATTTTTTGAGAAACTACCTGCTTGCAAACCTTGGTGTCTCAGAGTATTTCCAGAGAACTCAATTTATGACAGGTGGGTATAGCTGCATCACTCAAAACTACAAGATCTGCCATTAAAGAATTTTCTTAAGTAGAGAGGAGATTTTAAATATGATATGCAGTGATTTATAACAGTAAAAAATGTAGTCAAGTAGACTGCTTAATATACATCTCCCTGTATATGTAAATATATTTATTATCAGTGTCCATTTTTCTTTAAATTACATATGCTATGTCCTTCAAATATGTGTGAAAATAGTATTATGGTGCTTTTTAAGCTTAAAAGGATATTTTTAATAGAACCAATCATCATTTTTTGGATTGTGTCTTGTTAAGGTCAAAATCACACCAGAGAAAATACTGCTTCTTACACTCCTATTAGCAGCACATGGCACTGATGTGATGCCATGAGTGAAATAAGCTCTATTCCAATGCAAATAGCCACATCCCTGGTAAAGATTCAACACCAAGAAAGGAAAAGAGATGGAGGAGATGGTAGCCCTTCTCTTTCTTACATGGACAAGAGATAGCTAGAGAAAATGTGACAACTTTTGGTATCAATTTGTGACACCACAAATTGAGTGGTGTATAATGAGTGCCCTACTTCTCTGCATGTTTGTGCTGTTTTATAATTAAAATATGTAATTTTAAAGAATATTTACATACATCAAGCTGGATCCCAGCATATGATCAACACCCATGAAACAGATAGCCAACGGCCGATCCTGCTTCTGACACAAGGCCGACCGTCTGGGCCACTGCCACCGCCTCCTGCTATCGTAGAGTTGCCCAGTTTATGAAATGTGTGGGATCAGAAGTTCGGTATATGCAAGTGTCCCTGTGAAAGAGATTGCTCCTCCCCTCCTGTCTCTGGCCTACCATTGTTTCCCCTTTCTTCACTAGAACAGAAACCCTAGTAGTCACTGGAGACAAGGCTGTCTGGAGTAGATGTGTTTTCCACCACTCCTCGTGGCCAGGTGTGGCCAGCTGACCAGCCCTTGGCCATTGGAACATGTGTAGCTGCCCAGAAGTGCTTCCAACATGAAGAGACAGCCCCTTCTTTATCTTCCTCTTTCCCATTGGTTGGAATGAGGAAACGGTGGCTGGAGCTGATGTTGCCATCTTGGGCAATAAGGAAGCATCCTAAGGATTGTGAAGCAGCAAGACAGACCCCAGCACCAATCCTGGTTCCAGGTGATTATGGTGCAGGAGCCTAGACCCAATTATCGTTTACTTAAATAAGAAAAACTGGTCTAATAGCAATATGTTCTCATCAACAGTTAAATCAATCCATTTCTGAATTTGTCTGAATTCATAGTAGAGGGAAGATGATAATTGTTAAGTATAAAAGTATTATAAAAGGTTAGGCCAAAATGACTGACATTTTTCAAAGTAAATCTTATTCAAATTTTTCTTGTTCTTATAAAAATAAGTCTAGCTTCAAAAATAAAATTGTAAAACTAAGAGGCATTCAAAAGAATTACAAAAGACTGGTCTATCTTCTTAAAATCATCATCTTTAGGAAATATGAGATCACCTATGTCAAAGAACCTAGTCATATAAAAGCAATCACTAAAAACCTACTATCATTTCCAGATTAGGCCAACTTAACTTATTTCTGAGAGGTGACACAGTTTTAATTTTAAAACCTCCAAAGAGGCAGGAATACAAATACACACTAAGTAAGGCACTTAATCATCATAAAGTACACTTCCTTCGTGGATTGCAATGGAACAGAATTGGAAGAGGTTATCACACTGTCACATGAATGATGATTTGTTTGCATCTGGGTATAGGGAATGTGGAAATGTAGAAATTAATACAACTGCTTGTATCATTATCTTGATTCATTACTTCTTTTAACTTCACAGACTAATTTTTCATTCCAAATCATAAAATTCTTGAGAATATAGCCAGATAAGGTTTTGTATATGATGAATGTTTAGGAAATACTTTTAGATTACTTACAAAGTTTCTAGTTATATTGTAGAGTTCAATATTTGATAAGTAAACCCGGGATTTTTTTTTTTTTTTGTAAATATCTATCTCAAAGAATAGAGCAAGTTAGTCAGATGATTCAAATAAAAAATTATTTGAGTCAGGAGAAAGACAGTGACTCTGAATATTGGCAACACCACACTGCTTTGTAATTTCTCCTCACCTTCCCTTTGCATTTGGCCGGAGGGTAAAAGAAGAAGCAAGATCAAGCTTCCAAGTGGAGTTTGCAGAGCGAACAAACCTTTAGCATCACTTCATCTGAAAACTTCACTAAAAGAACGTGAAAGGAATGCTTTAAGGCATAGACAGAAGGACAAAGAGACCTGGGAAGGAAATAATAGCCAGAGAATTTAAAGAGCTAGGAAACAGAAGGATGAGTAATAATTGACCTAGAAGATAGCATAGAGATGAAAGCTAGTCAACTTCCACTAGGGTACCTCTGTAAGAATCAGTAGTTAGCATCCTCAGGACCCCATGGAGATGAGCATAAGTGTGGAGGTGAAATGGGCACATAGACTGAAAATCTTTTTACAAAGTTATTGGATCTCCATATCCTGTCCACTATCCCAACTCTGGAAATAAATACAGGTTTATTCTCTAGGAAATATAAGACAGAAGTTATATGGACCACGGGACAATATTCAAATAGCTGAGGAAAGAAGAGAAGTGAAAAGCAAGGGAGAAAGGAAAAGGTACACCCAACTAAATGGAGAGTTCCAGAGAATAGCAAAGAGAGAGGAGAAGTCCTTCTTCAAGGAACAATGCAAAGAAATAGAGGAAAACAACAAAAGGGGAAAGACTAGAGATCTCCTCAAGAAAACTGGAAATATCAAAGGAACATTTCACTCCAAAGATGGGCACAATAAAAGAGATAAATGGTAAAGACCTAATAGAAGCAGAAGAGATCTAGAAGAGATGGCAAGAATACCCAGAAGAACTGTACAAAAAAGATCTTAATGACCTGGATAACTTCAATGGTGTGGTCACTCACTCAGAGCCAGACATTCTGGAGTGTAAAGTCAGGTGGGCCTTAGGAAGCACTGCTGCCAATAAAGCTAGTGGAGGTGGTGGAATTTCAGTAGAGCTATTTAAAATCCCAAAAGATGATGCTATTAAAGTGCTGCACTCAATATGTCAGGAAATTTGGAAAATGCAGCAGTGGCCACAGGACTGGAAAATGTCAATTCTCATCCCAATTCCCAAGAAGGGATGTTCAACCCACCAGAAAATTGCAGTCATCTCCCATGCTAGTAAGGTTATGTTTAAAATCCTTCAACCTAGATCTCAGCACTATATGAACCGAGAACTTCTGGATGTTAAAGCTGGGTTTAGAAAAGCCAGAGGAACCAGAGATCAAATTGCCAACTTTTGCTGGATCACAGAGAAAACAAGGGAATTCCAGAAAAACATCTACCTCTGTTTCTTTGACTATGCTAAAGCCTTTGACTGTGTGGATCATAACAAACTGTAGAAATCTCTTAAAGAGATGGGAATAACAGATTCTCTTACCTGTCTCCTGAGAAACTTGTAATGCTAGTCAAGAAGCAACAGTTAGAACTTTAATTGGAACAACTGACTGGTTCAAAGCTGAGAAAGGAGTACAACAAGAGTATTTATTGTCACCCTGTTTATTTTACTTATATGCATAGGACATCATGCAAAATGCTGGGTTGGAGGAGTTACAAGCAGTAATCAAGATTGCCAGGAGAAATAGAAACAATCTGAGATATGCAGATGACACCAATTTAATGGCAGAAAGTGAAGAGGAACTAAAGAGCCTCTTGGTGAAGGTGAAAGAAGACAGTGAAAAAAGCTGCTTAAAACTCAAGATTAAAGAAAAAAGAAAAACTAAAATTATTGCATCCGGTCCCATCACTTCATGGCAAATAGAAGGGGAAAAGGTGGAAGCACTAACAGATCTTTTCTTGACCTCTAAAATCACTGCAGGCCATGAAATTAGAAGATGATTACTTCTTGGCAGGAAAGCTATGACAAACTTAATGCATTAAAAAGCAAAGACATATATTTGCTAACAAAGGTCCATCTAGTCAAAGCTATGGTTTTTCCAGTAGTCATGTACGGATGTGAGATTTGGACCATAAAGAAGGCAGAACACCAAAGAACTGTGAAGCTGGAGAAGACTCTCGAGAGTCACTTGGACTGCAGGGAGATCAAACCAGTCAATCATAAAGGAAATCAACCCTGAATACTCATTGGAAGGATTTATGCTAAAGCTGAAGCTCCAATCCTTTGCCCACCGGATGCAAAGAGCTGACTCATTGGAAAAGGCCCTGATGCTGGGAAAGATTGAGGGCAGGAAAAGGAGGGGGTGATAGAGGATGCGATGGTTGGATGGCATCACCGATTCAATGGACATGAACTTGGGCAAACTCCTGGAGATGATGAGGGACAGGAAAGACTGGCATGCTGCAGTCCGTGGGCTCAGCAAGTATCGGACACAACTTGGGACTGAATAACAACAACAGCAAGATGCAAAGTTCAAGTGTAGTGCTCTGAAAACAAGATTATAAGAAAATATACATTTTAATCATTCTCTTGGCTTTCAGGTCTGTAGATGCCAGGCCTTTATCTTTCAGGCAAGACACTAAAAGATTATTCTCCAGGAAATCAGGCCAGCCCAGGAAAAATTATCTCAAGATATTCATGTCAGACGGAGAAGGCAATGGCAACCCACTCCAGTGTTCTTGCCTGGAGAATCCCGGGGACGGGAGCCTGGTGGACTGCCGTCTATGGAGTTGCACAGAGTTGGACACGACTGACGTGACTTAGCAGCAGCAGCATTCATGTCAGAGATTCTCCCTATAAAAAACCCAGTTACAGCATTTGATCATAATGACCAGTGTTAAAAACCCATCCTCATACCTCATACCAATCCAAAAACTAATCAGGCATAAGACTTCTCAAGTAGCATTGTTGAAACTGGAAGATAATGAAAAATATACCTTTAAATTACTCAGGGAAAATGATTTCCAACTGTGATGGCAAATATATGTGTCAATTAGACTGGACTATGGAGTGTCCAGATAATTGAGTCAAACAGCTTCCTGAGTGTTTCTGCGATGAAGTTTTAAAATGAAATTAACATTTACATTGGTAAATGAGTAGATTGTTCTTCCTGATTGGGTGGGCCTTATCCAATCAGCTGAAGGCCTAGACAGACCAAAATGGGTGCCCTCCCCTGAGTAAGAGAGAATTCTTCCTTCTTGACAGCCTTTGAACTGGGACATTGGTTCTTTTGCTGCCTTTAGACTCAGATTAAAACATAGGCTCTTCCTGAGTTTTAAACTTGTTGACCTTCAGATAGGAACTACATCAGTGGCTTCTCAGGCCTTTGAACTTAGAGTGGAATTAAACCATTGGTTTTTCTGGGTCTTCAACTTGCCAACTCACTTGGCAGATCAAGGAACTTGCCAAGCTCCATAATTGCATGAGCCAGTTTCTTACAATAAGTAAGCAAGTGTTAGTTGCTCAGTCATGCCTAGCTCTTTGCAACCCCATGGACTGCAGCCCACCAGGCTCCTCTGTCCATGAGATTTTCCAGGCAAGGATACTGGAGTGGGTTGCCATTTCCTTCTCCAGGGGATCTTCCCAACCCAGGGATCGAATCCGGGTCTCCTGCACTGCAGGCAGATTCTTTACTGGCTGAGCTACAAGGGAAGCCCAGCTACAAGGGAATTTCTCACATAAAATCTATCTATTTTTCTATCTCTCTATGTATGTACCCATCCTCTAGATTTTCTCTCTCTAGAAAACCATAATACATAAACTTAGGCAGTGAAATGTTAACTCAATGTTAACAGAGAATAATGGCCTGCAAGATCTCCCCAAAAGTTACCTCCTTTTCTCCATTTTTCAAAAACATAGAAAAGCAGGGCCTTCACAAAGGAGAACAGGTCAAAAATGTTGAAGTCATGAATACAGGAAACAGAGACCCCGAAGCAAGAGATAAGGGTATTCCAGGGATGATGGTTACTAGAAAGCAACTAGTCTACTAGAGTAAAACAAAAGTTCCTAACAAAGATGTCTTTCAGGGGATAAAAATCAAATGCTACCTTTGTTTTATTATGTTGAAAGGAGATTCAACAAGTTGGGAGTGAGCTTGAGGAACATTTAGTAATAAGTATATTTTTAAAACCAACCAACCAAACAGACAAAATTCTTCAATAGAAGGAAAGTATTTATAATACACCAAATGGCCCAGCTATCATAGATATTGAATTTTTAATTAAAATTGTGGTGTCATTATAGATCGTAAAATTGCCAAGATTCAAACACTTCTGACCGAGAACAGTGGCAATTGCCATTGAGTTCAACCGAATGTAATGGAAAGTTGTGGGTGGAGAATGGGGAGAGTGTACCTACTGACCTAGAGGCGGCATGAAAGAGAGCTGTGTGCTGTATCCTCTGTAGGAAATCAATCAGTAAGGCCTGAAGCTGACAAATCCAGAAACAGTAGGGTAAGTGTGTTATCTACATGTGGTGGTGGTTTAGTTGCTAAATTGTGTCCAACTCTTACGACCCCATGAACTGTGGCCCAGCACCCTCCTCTGTCCATGGCATTCCCCAGGCAAGAATACTGGAGTGAGTTGCCATTTCCTTCTCCAGGGGATCTTCCCAATCCAGGGATCAAACCTGCATCTCTTGCATTGCAAGCAAATTCTTAATGCTGAGCCACCAGGGAAGCCCTGTGCTATCTAGATAAATGAGGCAAATACTAAAAGGAACAACAAAAATGGGGAGATGTACTTCAGGAGTGAGGTCTAGTGGACATATAGTGGGTGAGATACACTATTCTTATCCTAGTGAGCTACGTGCATTTTCAAACTGCGTTGTCGTATGCGTGTGTGTTCTCAGTCACACCTGACTCTTTGCAACTCCATGGACTGTAGCCTGCCAGGCTCCTCTGTCCATGGGATTTCCCAGGAAAGAATATGGAGTGAGTTTCCTACTCCAGAGGATCTTCCCGAGAAAGGGATCAAACCCACATCTCTTGAGTCTCCTGCACTGGCAGGCGGATTCTTTTCTACTGCGCCACCTGGAGTTGCAATCAAAATAAAAGTTAAATTTAATGCCAACAAAATAACTAAAACCTGGAATCAGGGGAGAATAAGACCCTTGCTTCTAATGCCATAATGAAGTACCTAGAGTTCTTATTCTTGGTAGATCCAAGCAGAGTTAAAGTCAACAGATCTTAGCTTAGCTAGAGAATCAGCTAGATGAATTCACATCCATTTCTTCTCCTGACCGTTTGTTGTACACACAAAAAAAATCTTACTTATAGTGGGCACATGTTTATATATCCAAGCAGAACTTTCACCAAGAAGTATAAATAGTTTGTGATGGTTGAAGGGAACATTCATAGTTAACAATTAATTAAGTCAAAATGAAAACCTGCGCTAGACTAAACAATGATGGAGAATGCTAAAGGGGCAGAGAAAACAAATCATATTTCTACAAAACCGTGTTTTCCTTTGTATTTTTTAATTGGGTGTCCTACTTAAATATATCATTTGCACTAATGCTTTACTGCTTGTGTTTATTTCCCTCAATGAGTTTTTTTTTTAAGTAAAAAGTATAGTTGAGTGTGGAAGTAAGTCTTATTTATTTCCCCATTGACTAAGATTCTGATATTCCCATGGGTTCATGTTACAGAACAATAGCTAGTGTTAACAATATTGTTCTGTTACAGAACAATGACTAGCGTTAATAACAATAACAATGACTGTCTGAGATAGAGTTTACCCTATTACATGCAAAATATTCAGTAAGAAATAAAGTTTCATCCTGAATGGCCTGAGTGGACTAGCAAACACAGACCTATAAAGAATGGAAAATGCTAGCAACACAAACGTGCCTTGATAAATGCAATGTGATCGTTAACTGATTTACAAGAAACAGTCTCATTTTGAGGAGAACATTTTCAGTGGAACAGAGGAAGCTGGAGAGAGGCTGTATAAAGGATACCTAGGTTATGAGGAGTTATCAATCCCAAGGGTAGACAGCTCTTTAAGAAGTTTTATCATAATGAGATAAGCAAAAGAAGAAAGTAGCAGGATGATATGGGTCAGGAAACTTTGTTTTGTTTCTGTTTTTATTTTAAGGTGAATTTTCATTTGGATGCATTTGAAAGCTCATAAAAATCTGTTTTCATTTTAAGATGAATTTTTTTAATGCTTTTGAAAGCTCATGAAGATAATCCAAAAGGAAAAGAGTGATTCAACATATATTGGAAATTTTAAAAAAGAGGGGGGGAGATAGAAAAGGGGGAAAGAGAGCAAGAGGGGGATGATGGTGGAATTAGGAGCATTTCCTCCAGAGTCGAAGATGAGGAAACTGAGGCTGAGAAAGAAGAGAGAGCATCAGAAACATGACTCAGAATCCGGTCTGTCTGAGTTCAAGAGGACCATGCTCAAGAATCCCATGCCTTTGGAGCTCACCAGTAACAATTACCCAGAACTGGGATTCAGCTCTTTGGGGAGTAAGGAAAACTTTGAAAAAGATACTCGCACCGTTTGTCAATTACCCACCTAAACAACTCCTAAAAATCAGAATGCGGATAAGAGAGGAGTCGGGCCAGAACTGAAGCGTCCCTGGTAGCTCAGCTGGTAAAGAATCTGCCTAAAATGCAGGAGATCCTGGTTCCATTCCCAGGTGGGAAAGATCCCATAGAGATCCTGGGTGGGGAAGATTCCCCGGAGAAGGGATAGGCTACCCACTCCAATATTCTTGGGCTTCCCTGATGGCTCAGATGGTAAAGAATCTGCCTGCAGTGTGGGAGACCTGGATTCGATCCCTGTGTTGAGAAGGTCCCCTGGAGGAGGGCATGGCAACCCACTCCAGTATTCTTACTGGAGAATCCCCACAGACAGAGCAGGCTGGCAGGCTACCGTCCATTGGGTCTCACAGACTCGGACACGACTGAGCGTCTAAGCACAGCACAGCAGGTCAGAATTGACCATCAATGCACACAAAAGAATTTAAAAATAAGACAATTGTGTAGGGACAGGCTCCTGCCAACCCTTCCTGCATCTCACATCTTCACAGTGAGAATGCACACATTTACTTAACATAGGGGAGCCCCTGGTATTGGTTACATTGTTACAACAAAGGGGAAGTCAGCACAGACAAAAACTATTAATGCATCCGGCAGACCCATTTACTTCTGCATTTCTGAGCTGTTCCTTGGCCCCTGCTAAGGTGCCCCTGAGACATCTCAAACAACACAATGAAAGGTGAAACTACACACAGCAGATTTGTTAAATCAGGCTAGTACATTCAGAAGGAAATATCGCTCCCAACTAGCACTGCCATTAGCAAACAATATAATATTTATTAAGCACTCTACTGCCTGGAATACCCTCTTGTAACCAGTAAAGATTAGGAGTTAAAGGCCATAGGAAATGTGAATTTTCCTTTTATAAATGCAGACAGGGAGTTCTTTATAGTCTTGCATAAGGTGAAGCTGAGCATGCTCTCTTAGAGGGCGATCGTTTTCCACATCACCTCAACACCCAGTCATCCAAATTCCACAGGCTCTTGGGTGATGTCATTCTGCTCCTCATACACCTCAGGTCTTCCTCCAAATCTAAGTACCATCCTCTCTGAGGAAGTGAAAACAGATGGAAGAAAGTGAAGGTGAGGTTCTTCGCAGATTTGAATGTAGAAGGTTCTATTCCCAGTACTTTGAGAGAGAGCGGTTAGCCCCACCTGGAGTTTGAAAGGTGCCCAATAAATGCTTGTTGAGGTCATGAACAAATGACTGGATGAAACAATGGATGGAGGGGTACCATCGGGAATGGAGCGGTGGTGAATGCAAAGGAAAGGTAACTGAAATAAAGATCAGGAGACCCCGTTCCAGCCACATCAATTTGATAAAATCAAGATATTTGCACTTAATTTCTTGTTGAAGTCTAACTATAAGGCAAGCCAGATATATGTAGCACAGATATGTAACAGATATGTGTAGCCACATATGGCGCACACTTCACTCCCCAGTAGCCTTAAACCAATGACTGGTGACAGATGGAAATATAATAATGCTCCAGCTCCTTTATCCTTCACATCCATCAAGCAGAATAAATCTGAATTGAGTCTTCTCTTGAGCTTCCAATTATATGTCCACAATGCTACGGACACTTTCACTTGAATGTCTCCCAAGAAATTTAAGCTTAACCTCCAAAATTAAATCCATTATCTTCCCCTCTGTCTTAATATTTTCTATCTTGATTATTGGATGCACCATTCGCTCATGGCAAGTAGATGGGAAAACAATGGAAACAGTGACAGACTTTATTTTCTTGGGCTCCAAAATCACTGCAGATGGTAACTGCAGCCATGAACTTAAAAGATACTTGCTCCTTGGAAGAAAAGCTATGACCAACCTAGACAGTATATTAAAAAGTAGAGACAGTACTTCACCAACAAAGGTTCATATAGTCAAAGCTATGATTTTTTCAATAGTCATGTATGGATGTGAGAGTTGGACCATAAAGAAAGCTTAGCACTAAGGAATTGATGCTTTTGAACTGTGGTGTTGGAGAAGACTCTTGAGAGTCCCTTGGACTGCAAGGAGATCCAACCAGTCCATCCTAAGGAAAATCAGTTCTGAATATTCATTGGAAAGACTGATGCTGAAGCTGAAGCTTCAATATTTTGGCCACTTGATGTGAAGAACTGATTCATTGGAAAAGACCCTGATGCTGGGAAAGATTTAAGGCAGGAGGAGAAGGGGAAGACAGAGGATGCAATGGATGGCATCACCAACTCGATGGACATGAGTTTGAGCAAGCTTCGGGAGTTGGTGATGGACAGGGAAGCCTGGCATGCTGCAGTCCATGAGGTTGCAGAGTCATATACAACTGAGTGACTGAACTGAACTGAACCATTCATTCACTCATCCAGGTGAAAAATCAGGATTCATTGTTAATGTTTCCTTTTCACTCACCTTGTGCTCATTCATTTCATACTTTAAATGCTCCTGATTTTACCTCTAACACCTTCTCTAAATCAGTCCCTTGTTCTCTATATTCACTACCAGAGACCCGAGTTTGTCTTCCTTGGATTACTGAAGCACACTCCAGAGTTCTTTACCCGCTTGCTGTGTTTCCCATCTCCACCACCCTCCACCCTTCTTTTGCACTGTATCTCTAACTGCCTCAGTGTTTCCTCCCTCCACACAAGATAAATTCCCTGCCCTCTTTGCCATTTTTCAGGCTCTCTGTGCATTTGCTTACTAGACTCATCA
This sequence comes from Cervus elaphus, assembly GCF_910594005.1. Lineage (NCBI taxonomy): Eukaryota > Metazoa > Chordata > Mammalia > Artiodactyla > Cervidae > Cervus > Cervus elaphus. The sequence goes on along the minus strand of NC_057820.1, from coordinate 8,889,310 downwards.
CTATCTTCTTGACAAGTTACACTTTAGTAAATACTAAATGGTTTGTTTCTCTATGCACTGGATTTTTTAGTTAAATATTTTTGTTTTCTTTGCTGGAACTTCCCTGTTCTTCTTCACCTGAATATGTCTTTGGGGTTCAGAGCATCCATTTTCCCCCGGACTTCCCAAGTGGCTTGAAAGTAAAAGTCACTCAGTCATGTCCAACTCTTTGCGACCCTGTGGACTATACAGTCCATGGAATTCTCCTGGCCAGAATACTGGAGTGGGTAGCTGTCCCCTTCTCCAAAGGATCTTACCAGCCCAGGGATCAAACCCAGACTGACCGCATTGCAGGCAGATTCTTTACCAGCTAAGCCACCAGGGAAGCCCAAGAAGACTGGAGTGAGTAGCCTATCCCTTTTCCAGCAGATCTTCCTGACCCAGGAATTGAACCAGGGTCTCCTGCGTTGCAGGCGGTTTCTTTACCAGTTGAGCTACCAGAGAAGCCCAGGTGGTTTGGTGCTAAAGAAATCTGCCTGCCAAGGCAAGGGACACAGGTTCAATCCTTGGATTGGGAAGACGCCCTGGAGAGGGAATTGGTAACCCTCTCCAGTATTCTTGACTGAGAAATCCCATGCACAGAGGAGCCTGGAGGGCTATAGTCTGTAGGGTTGCAAAAAAGTTGCTAAGTTTTACTTAGCAGCTAAAACAAAACAAAGACCCTCTTAACCTGGTACTCAAGGCTGTACTAGGTTGCCTCTGATCTCAGCACTCATAACGTCTGAAGCATTGTATTGAAATTATCTGTTTCCCCAATCTTATCGTAAACCTTTCAAGACTAGAGGCCATGATGTGTTTATTTTAATATTCACAGCAACTACCCCCGCACCCAACACATCATAAAATGGAGTTTCAAGAAGCTATTTTGGTGGCAAGGTGGTGTGTTTAAGGGCAGTAAACTGTCTTGGAGATGACATTTTATTTTACTTGCTTTCCATTTTATGACTGTGATCACAATGTGTAATTTTGTATTTCTTTGTCTTCACTCCTTTTAACTTCTGCCTCCCTCTGGCAAGTAAATTCCACATCTACGCAGACTATCCAGTGCCCAGCACAGTGCCTTCGATGGTCACTGGGGTGGGCATTGGGAGTAAAGAAAAAGGTAACTACAATAACTGACATTTCTATCTTGGATAACAGTGGACCCTAAGAGCATTCATGACTGCCTGCAATGTATTTTAAGATGCTCAAAAGTAATAAAATGGATGGATTGATATCTATCAAGGAAGTAGGAAATATATGAACAGAGACATGATAAAGCAAGCAGAGCAAATTATTCATGATAGAATCTACCTACCACACATATTTTGGTAGTTGCTGTCCAATTCTTTGAACTCTTCAATGTGTCCGCAAATTTTTTGTAATAGATGCTGGGGATAAAAAAGCATCCATGACAAATATTTGACTGAGCCCAAATGGAAATGAATAATGATAAGGAAAGACACCAGGAATGATTTATTTTCTCCTCTAGCACTAGAATCTTTGTCCGCTCCTCCTTCACTCACTCTCAACTCCAGCTGCCACTTCACTAGGGATGGCCAATGAACCACGTGTATCTACATGCCAATGGTGATCCCACCTTTCTCTGCTTCAGATCCAAACGCTCACGTCAGTAATCCAGAGTTTATTGTATGTGCAATGCAGGGCAGAATGCTTGTGCCTGTTGAATCTTCTTGTTATTCTTGAAACAGAAGTTGAACTTCCCCACCTGCAAATGAAACTAGAAACCTCTTTCCCCACCCCCAAAAGGACTGGTTTAAAAAAAAAAAAAAAGTCTTACAAATGGAAGAACTCTTTTTCATATACACAAATACTTTTCTTCTTTCTTAGTACTTGGCAAGAGGATCCAACTTTCTCCCAAAAAAACACTGAAAACTACCTGGGAAAACTCGATGACTCATTAGGAGAAAAATCACATCAATTGTCAAAAGAAGTTGTTATGTTTTGTTTTCCAATCTTCTTGATAGTTTGGATTTTTAAGAGTTTTCTTCCAAAAACACAGCCTAAGTCAATGTACCTATTCTCCAGGCTCCGAAACATGGAGGCTTCTCTTAACTTTGCAAAGAGAAGGCAGTTGTTTGCCCGGCCCAAGGTGTACACTGACTCTTTCATGCAAATACATCTTTCTACTCCTGTGGCCAGGTACCTTTCTGTTATTGCCGCATGTTTGTTCAAGTGGTGAGGAAATATTAAATATCACACGTTCTCAGCGGAGACCGGACAGTAATTATCAACAGATGGCGGCAGTAGGGGACTGAGAGAGCAAAAGAGTCCTCCCAGCAGGAGGACTTGTGCTGATCCCCAGGCAGCTCATTGGTCATAGACCTGGGTGGAAACAGTGCAGTCAACTACCAACCCCTCTCTCCACTTTCTACATTATCTTAACCTTTCCTAGGCATCCATCTTAAGTGACTATCTGCGGCTGCCTCAGAAGTGGCAAAAGATTTAACTGTGTGCTGGGATCACTTAAAAATCCTCCCGAGAAGGGAAGCACCATCAGGAGGATTTTGAGCGTTTCAGAAAATGCACAGAACATGAATTTCGAATGGATATAAGTCAATTCCACAAGTCCCCATTGAAAGGCCTCTGTTTTCCACATGCACCTAGACAAGTAATTAGGTAAAAAGATATAAGCCTGGTCCTTGAGAAATTAACATGTGATGGCTACGTATTACTTATAGTACAATATGCTAATTGCAGCCATGCAATATATGAACCAGATGTAGTGTCAGCGTGCATGTTAATCACCCAGTCGTGTCCAGCTCTTTGCGACTCCATGGACTATATAGCTCGCCAGTCTCCTCTGTCCATGGGATTTTCCAGGCAAGAATACTGGAGTGGGTTGCCATTTTCTTCTCCAGGGGATCCTCCTAAACCAGGGATTGAACCCAGGTCTACCACACTGCACGCAGATTCTTTACTGTCTGAGCCACCTGTAGTTTCATTAAGTAAATACAATTTTTACCTTACTTAGCTGTATGAAATTCCATCTGTTAATTTGAACATTTATTTGTATGAAGTTTGTATTTTTAGGTCTTTGATACAGTATTTCTACCATTCATTTGTAACTCCTTACATTACTGATGAAACTGTAAAACTCACTAAATTGCTATGTAATAACCATTCTATTATTGCCTGTGAAAGTGAAAAGAAAGTTTAGTCACTCAGTCGTGTCTGACTCTTCGAGACCCCATGGACTGTAGCCTACCAGGCTCCTCTGTCCATGGGATTTTCCAGGCAAGAGTACTGGAGTGGGTTGCCATTTCCTTCTCCAGGGGATCTTCCTGACCCAGCGGCTGAACCCAGGTCTCCCACATTGTAGGCAGACGCTTTACCATCTGAGCCACCGGGAAGGTGCCTGTATAGATGTATATTAAGGTAAATAAAACTGACCAGGTGTTTCTAGGGTAAGGCTGGGTCCTTATGAGGGAAAAAAAATATGATTAACGCTGTCTGGAATAGAGATTGTAAGCGGTATTGGATCTATGTCAAGAAAGGTTTCAAAGAGAGGTGATACCCAGGCTTATAAATAGGGTCATATTTATTCTAAAAATGTGACAGGTGATGGGCATTCAGCACTGAAAAAGACAGACAACATCTCTGACCTAATGCAACTTCTATCTACAGGAAATGAGGAGACTAGAATAGGAATTTTCACAGCCAGCTAGAAGGAAGGTCATTCCTAAAGGGGGCAGAGAGATGACTAATGCAGAGACCCAGTTGTGGAAGAGTCAGGCACAGGGAAGAGGGGAGAGGTGCTTGTTGAGTAAACCTAGCTGCCCCTCCTTCACTCCTGCATTGATTAACCCAATCTTTATACCAAGGCACTGGCGCTGGAAATACAGTGTTGAACAACCCTAGTGAAATCTCAGCCTTTAAGGAGTTTACTGACCATAAGAACCATGGCTGATTCATATCAATGTATGACAAAACCCACTGGAAAAAAATAATAATAATAATAAATAAATAAATAAAAAAGAAAAAAATAAAAATAAAAAAATAAAAAGCACACAAAAAAAAAACAAAACAAACAAAAAAAGAACAGTGGACATTGAGGACCAGGATACAGTCCATAGGAACCGAGGTCCCTTTAAGAAGTTAGTTGATTCAATCATGAAAAGACCAATTCTGATATTTCTCTTTTAGGGAACCACCACCTAGACAAATAGATGAGGGAGAGAGATCTCTCTGTCAAGAGATGAAGAATTGTACAGAAATCCCCCATGGCTTAAAATCACTGCCCGGGAAGAGTGAAACATGGAGACACTTCCCACATGGTCGTCCCATCCAGATTTGTATGAAATATTTAAACCAACAGAAAATACAGAAAATAACAATACCTTTGTACACATAACCCAGATTGAATACAGCTTAAACTATGCTTCATTTGCTATTATAAAGAAAGACAATATTACAGACAGAATTGAAATCCTTGTTTGTACTCCTTTTTTAAATCCTATTATACCCTATCTTATTCCAGATACAATCACCATCCTGATGTTGATCTTGGTTCATCTTATCCGTGTTTAACAAATTTTACACATGTAGGAAATACATTTATTTGTTTTAAGATAGCCTTGTGTCACATAATTTGTAAAATTTAAAATATTATTATAATCTATATTTCATTCTATAATAGAGTGAATTTTTATATTTGAAATTCAACTTTCAGGATTTTTCTATGCTATTCAAGACGACGTCTCCTATATTTTTTATGCTTTCTTTTGTCATTTGTACTAGGGTTCTCCAGAGAAACTGAATGAATGAAATAGGTATATGAAGAGATTTATTCTTATAGAGATCTGCTCACATGATTATGGAAACCAAGAAGTCCCATGATCTGACATCAGCTGGAGACCCAGGAAGGGTGGTGGTGTAATTCAGACCCAGTCTGAGGCCTGAGAATTGGGGGGCTGATGGTGAAAGTCTCAATCTGCGTCCAAGCACCCAAGAACCAGGAACAGGATTACCTGAGAACAGGAGATGATGGATGTCTCAGTTCAAGAAGGAACACTGTATTTGCACTTCCTCCACTGTTTTGTTGTATTCAGATTCTCAGTGGATTGGATGATGCCCGCCCACATTGGGGAGAACCATCTTCTTTATTCAGTTTACCAACTCAAATGCTAATTTGCTTCAAGAAACATCCTCACAGACACTGAGAAATAATGTTTTATCAGCAAGCTGGGCATCCCTTAGCCCAGACAAACTGATGCATGAAATTAACCACCACGTGATTCTATTTCCTTAAATCTTTTGCTCTATTTTTTTTTTTTTGCATTCTCTGAAATGTCTACCTACCTTTATTTTTTCACTGTTGGTTTGTAATATATAAATTGTGTTTATATTTTAGTACTTAACATTGAAAGTGTCACTCAGTCATGTCTGACTCTTTGAGACCTCATGGACTGTAGACTGTCAGGCTCCTCTGCCCATGGAATTCTTCATATAAGAAAACTGGAGAGGGTAGCCATTCCCTTCTCCAGAGGATCTTCCCAACCCAGGGGTAGAACGTATGTCTCTTGCATCACAAGTAAATGCTTTACTGTCTGAGCCACCAGCGATGCCCTTGTATTTAACATTAAACTTCTAAAATTATCTGTCAAGTCTAAGATTATTCACTACTTTTATCCTCCTATAAACAAGTCAAGAACCTTATCATGTTTTAACTATACTTTTAAAATCTAATATCTTCTTTTCTGTATTATCTAGACATCTAGGTTTTTTTTAACTTGTTTCCACTTTCATTAAATACACTAAGATATTAACTTCTGTGCTCTCTATTTTGACTTGCATCTATTCATCTTTATGGATTTACCTTTCTTTATTGTTTTGCTGTTGTTCAGTCATTAAATCATGACCAACTCTTGGTGACCCCATGGACTGCAGCATGCCAGGCTTCCCTATCCTTCACCATCTCCCAGAGTTTGCTCAAAGTCATGTCCATTGAGTCGGTGGTGCCATCCAACCATCTCATCCTCTGTCATCCCCTTCTCCTCCTGCCCTCAATCTTTCCCAGCATCAGAGTCTTTTCCAATGAGTCAGCTCTTCACATCAAGTGGCCAAAATATTGGAGCTTCAGCATCAATCCTTCCAATGAATATTCAGGGTTGATTTCCTTTAGGATTGACTGGTTTGATCTCCTTGCTGTTCAGGGGACTCTCAAGAGTCTTCTCCAGCACCACAGTTCAAAAGCATCAGTTCTTTAGTGCTCAGCCTTCTTTATGGTCCAGCTTATATATCAATAGGGACTTTTGTCAGCAAACTGATGTCTCTGCCTTTTAATATGCTGTCTAGGTTTGTCAAAGCTTTTCTTCCAAGGAACAAGTGTCTTTTAATTTCATGGCTGCATTCCCCATCTGCAGTGATTTTGGAGCCCAGAAATAAAATCTGTCACTGTTTCCATTTATTTCCCCATCTATTTGCGATGAAGAGATGGAACCAGATGCCATAATCTTAGTAATTTGAATGTTGAGTTTTAAGCCAGCTTTTTCACTCTCCTCTTTGACCTTCATCAAGAGGCTCTTTGGGGTTTCCCTTGTAGCTCAGATTGTGAAGCATCTACCTTCAATGAAGGGGACCCAGGTTCAATCCCTGGGTCAGGAAGATCCCCTGGAGAAGGAATGGCAACCCACTCCAGTATTCTTGCCTGGAGAATTTCATGGACAGAGGAACCTGGCAGGCTACAGTCCATGGAGTCACAGAGAGTTGGACACGACTGAGCAAACAACAGAGAAGAGGCTCTTTAGTTCCTTTTCACTTTCTACCATTAAAGCGGTATCATCTGCATATCTGAGGTTGTTGACATTCTTTATTGGTTCTTCTAGTAAAAACTGTGGATAGTAAAAGCCGTGGAAGGTAAACTCTCTTAATCTGTATCTGAAATGTTTTTTAAGCCTCCCTCTTAAATGACAGTTTGTGTGGATGCATGCTCAGTCGCTTCAGTTGTGTCCGACTCTGTGTGACCCTATGAACTATAGTCCACTAGCCTCCTCTGTCCATGGGATTCTCTAGGTAAGAATACTGGAATGGCTTCTTCTGTCCATGGGATTGTCCAGATAAGAATACTGCAGTGGGTCCCCATGCCCTTCTCCAGGGGATCTTCCCTATGCAGGGATGGAACCAGTACCTCTTACATCTCCTGCGTAGACAGATGGGTTCTTTACCACTAGCTTCACCTAGGAAGCCCCAAATGACAGCTTACTTGAGTCTAAAATTATAAATTGACAGTTTTTTTCTCTCCTCCCCCTAAAGATATTATTCCATTGCCTCTAGCCTCTATTCTGATGAGGAGAAATCACTGCCAATGTATTTGTCATTAATTTACCTGTTCTCTGTTAGATTTAAGATTGGTCACTTCATAATATTTTTATTAACGAATGGTTGGTTTACCATACTATAGTAGTTCAGGTATATAACATAGTGATTCAATATTTTTATAGATTCTATTCCATTTAGATTTATTTTTATTTGTCCTGCTCAGTTCTCCCATCTTTTCCTCATCTCTGAGAAATCCACAGCCATTAGATCTTCAAAAATCTCTTCTCTACCATTTCCATAATTTTTATTCCTTTACATCTTATTCTATATTTAGAAATGTACTTAGTACTAATAACACTAATCTTCCAGTTTATTCATTGTTTTTCAGCCTTGTTCAGTCTTGAGTTTATTCCTCCTACTGAGTGTTTTATTTCTATGATTGTATTCTTAATTTTCAGTTTATTTTTTGAAATGTTTAAACATACACGTGGTCATGGTTCAGTAATATGCTGGTTTTGTTTTATATATATATATATATATATTCCTTTATGTATCCCTGATCATCCTTCACATATTTTTTGTAGGTCTTTTTCAGACTGTTTTATTAATTCTATTTTATGTGCCATGACACATCAAATCATGAATTTTATTGACCACCTTTTAATGTTTTCATGTGGTTTATACTTTTGGTTTGTGGACACATTTTGAATGGAAGTATTATTATTTTATTTATTTCCTCTCTGAGGTGGGGGTGAATATGCTTGTCCTTATGAACTCTTCCATGTCTGTCCTTTTCTGCTTTCACCTAGCCCCTGGAACTCCTGGCCAGAATTAGGTCTTGTATTAAGATCAAGGAGTTCTCACCCTCAGAGGTGCTCATAGATGTAAACACGGAACCAAGAGATTCTCCTGGCCCATAACTGAAAGGTACACAACTTCATGTAAACTAAGAAGCAGCAACTTTTCACCCCAACGGGGAGATCCACATTCCAGGACTTCTTAGAAACAGTGATCCTAGCACTATTAGAGCAGTTTAGTCCTAGTTAAACCACAGAGTCCAAACTTCATGCCCCGCCCCCACCTCCTTGGGAATCTAGAGTCTATGAGGTTTTCCACCACAGTGGTCAATTCCATATGTCTTTTCATTTTCTGACTTACAGAGATGTGTATCCTATTTTTGAACTATTGTGGAGGGAGTTTTTTCCCTTTAATTATGTTCTATCTATCATTCCTGTGTCTGGGAAGCAGTAGAATTGAGTGGCCTCAAAGCATAAACCTCGAGTCTCTTTCTGACATGTTACCCATCCTTCAAAAATCAGATGTTTGCTCAGTTTCACCTCCCCGTTGTGGTCCATGGCTATTCCTCTGCTTGAAATACACAGATAAGCTGCTGTCATACTAGCTCTCGAAGGTTCCACTTATGCCTCTTCTTTTTCAACATTTTTTCCATGATGAAATCCACCATTTCTCCCAACCCCATTTTTTGGCTCCTCACCTCATGGACTGTGTACTTCTTAAGAGTAGAAGTTCAGTTGATTTCGTCTTACATCTTTTTTTGAAATTTCATTATGAGTGCTTGGTCAATATTTATTGAATGAACAATTAATGAATGCATATTTGTTTGAGGTTTAGAAGACCCAAATACACAAGGTCTTATTTTGACTTCCTTAAAATCTACCAGCCAGTCTAAAAATAAAAAGTGAAACTAAAACAACCTTTCTCTTCAAGACACTCCAAACTCCTAAACTTATACTCAGATGTCCCAAAAATGTGTAGAAATTTTGCAGTCTTCCAGTTCTGTGAAACCCGAATCAGTTTGTTCTCTTTGCCATTATGAAAGATAAATAGGATTTGTGGAGAAATTATGCAAACTTTCCCTGGAAAATAAAAAGATTTCTAAAAAACCCACAGGCAAACTTCTTAACAGCCAAAATCAACTAGCTTCATTTTACATGCAGAAGTTTCTACACCTCGCTATAAAATAATGTGGATGATTAAATCTCCCTAAAATCTAAGAAAATCAAAGTAGCACACTTCACCAAAGAATATTAATATATCCATATAAGTGTGTATAGACATTGACTTATATATGTGTATATGTCTACATGCATGTGAACAAGATTTGCATCTTTGCAACTGAATTAATAAATGGATAAATGAAAGAATTCAGGCAGTAGTTATTTTTTAGATAACTGACACTTATACTCTAAAACAATTTATAGTTCTCCTCAACACAACTTGCTCCCAAGACTCCATGAATTTGTAATCCTATCCATGGAATGGCCTTCCCTATCTTGATTAACTGGATGCATCTCAGCTTAAATCCCACCTCCTCTGAGCAGCCTCTGACTCCTGGTCTAGCCTTCTTCCCCCTTTCACACCTCTATCAGGACAAGTATTGGGATTATTTCTTCCTATGTCTTTCCTCCATCAAACTGTGGCCCATCTAAACGTGAAGTCAAGTGTTTTCACCTCTGAATCTCAGTGTAGCCCTGTGTTTGACACATGATAGGTACGCATTACATTTTTGATGAATGAATGAGAGAATAAAACCCCTGAGTAGAATTACTCCGAAATCGACTTCCATCAAAGAATGAAACAATTAACAGCTTCTGCTTTATCGAAAGAGATCTCTGCTACACACAGTCTAAAAGGGCTTCTGAGAAAGGATTGCTAACTTTCAGTATGAACACTGTGATCCTTCTAAAATTTAAAAAAAGGCACCCCTCCCCTTAAAAAAATCTCAGCCATTTTACACCAGCAAATAAACACTCAAATGATATGTTTTTCTATTAAAAACTCATGGGCCTTAAATTTCTTTTTAATCACAGGCTTTAGTATTATTACACGTGTTCCATTAACAGGCATATCCAATGAATTCCCTTTCATAAACACTAGCAAGTTCAGTGCAAACCAGCCAGGTGATTAATTTATAATTCTTGACACATTAGGGAGGTGGGTTGGAGGTAAGAAGTAGCCAGAAAGCCCTAGGATGGATTGCCTTTTATACCAACACCGTGGACACACACAGAGACGGGCCACGCAAACACCTGAGCACACGCACACATACACACACGTGTATACGCGCCACCCATGAACACTCTCTGTGCTGAACTGGCGCTGGATCCAAACGTGACAGACCAGGGCCTGAAGGCAAATAGCTGAGCCTAAACTGTTGCAGGTTCCTTTTCACATAAAAATAATAATATGAATAAAAATCATTGGACTTTGGCCAGAGGCTAATGCAGCACAATTTCTAAATTCAGCATCCTCCTTCCCACCAGCAGCCCCCAACCCTCCCCACTTGCTCCAACACCTCCTTCTTGCCTTTCTAGGCAGATTGCTCTACCTCGAATAAGAAGTCATTCAGTATCTGCTTCAGTCCCTGATGTCCAACGCATTAGGCTCTCTCCCTGAACCTCAGGGACAGAGATTCACTGTGTAAGAAGGAAAAGAGACTTCGGATTTGAATTCAGTAGCCACTAACTTGCTGTGTGGTTTTAGGAGAGTCAGTTCCCCTCTCTGAACAACGTACATAAATTTCCACATGAGTAAATGAGAAGGTGGGCTATGGGGATTCCTTTCCCTTCTCATTTCTTTATTTTATGTAGAAATTTAGAGTATGGATGCTAGAGCCAGACTTATGGGGTTCAAATCCCAGTCATTTATTTGATTTTAAATAATGATGACGAAGATGATAAGGATAGACATGGATAAATAGATACTGCCTCATAGAGCTAGAGTGAGTTGAATGACATATTCTATATTAAATATTTAAAAGAAGGCCTCACCCACTGTAAGCCCTGTATAAAGGTTAGTTGCTATTACACTATAAACATTAAAAAATGATTTCTGAAAGTCATACTGTTAAGTCTGTCTTGTATTTATGTTTCAGAAGAAGGGCATGCTAAACGAAAGCAAAAGACTAACATATACTTCTGGAGCAACGAAAGGACAGTTGTTCTGCTTAATCCTTGAAACTCATGAGTCTTAGACCTTGCAAATCAATTAGGCATGCTGAGCGTTCTGCTGGTGTTTCTGGGAGGGTAAGGACGAGAACAGGAGAGCGGCCTTCAGGAATTGAGGGCTCTGGCAAAGCGGAGGACTCACGCGGAGCCCTGGCCATGCGGCTTCTGGCAGCATCTGCACCTCTTCATCTCTCAATTTCATGATCCCACCAAAAAAATCACCCATAAAAAGCTCAGAAAATAAATGAATATGGAAACTGAATGGCTTGGTGGTCAGTTGGGATCAAGTCGCACTGTGGCGTCCTGGGATGATGGAAGCACAAAGCTCCAAGACCTTCCCTAGGGCACAGAAAGGGGATGGAAATGATATTTCAACCTCCTGAGCTATCGATACAGAAACCTTCACAGAATCTAAGCCCAGGACAGAAAAACAAACAGTTCAAAATATTCAGTCTTCCAGTATCCTGGTTCCTAAGGAGATTTCCTCCTAAATGAGTCACTGGAAACTGCTCTTTTAAAAGCAGGTATTTATTTTTCTTTTATAACAGTCTGAATATATTGCTTAGAAATAATAACAAGGGAAAAAATAACAGTGATGTAAACCAAGGCTAGAGGACTGGACAGCAGGATAATTATCCTTAATCTCTGCTCTCATCTGGAGCCCAATGACAGACCTCTCTCTTTCCTTATCCCCTTCTCTAAAACAGCACTCTTCTGGGAGACCCCAGAGTGAGACTCTCATCTCCAGCACATCCAGTGAAGAGTTGTATGTCCCTGAGAAATGTCCTAGCCTTTCTGGGCCTAGTATGAAACCAACAAGAATATTAGGTCCGTCTCAGCCCCTGTGGTCAATTGTTTTCAGCTGCTATTCACCGGTTCCCACCTTCCATTGGTCAAATGTGCCCTCTGTGAGATGCTTAACTCCCCTGCACATCCAGGCTTGCACGCGCCTTCATCAGAAGTGGAATGGTCTATCAGGTGTCTCAGGAAGAAGAGCTACAGTTCAGTCAAAGTGGAAGAAGAAGGATGCTACCCAGACACAAGAGGTGTCTGTTACACAACTTCTAATAAGACTACGTACAGCTCCCCCAGGGGACTGTACCACACAGCAAACCCTAACGTAAATGATGGATTCTAGTGAATAACAGCATATCAGTATTGGTTCATCAGTTGTAACACACGCATCACACTAATATAAGACATTAAAAATAGAGGACACTGGAGGACTTCCCTGGCGGTGCAGTGGTTAAGAGTCTGCCTTCCAATGTTGGGGACATGGGTTTGATCCCTGGTTGGCGAACTAAGCCCGCAGGCTACAACTAGAGAGAAGCCCGTGCACTACAATGAAAGATCCTGCATACTAAAACTAAGACCCAATGCAGCCAAATAAATAAATGTTTTTTAAAATATATAGAAAGGAAACTGTGTACAAGGGAAGAAGGGATGTATTGGAACGCTCTGCACTTTATGCCCCAGTTTCCCACACACCTCCCCCACTGGGGTACCGTCCATTCTTAGCCACTGCAAGATCGTTAGCACGAGGGGCATTGCTACAGGCCCCCAACCAAGGGAAGAGGTGTAAGGGGAACTTCCCAAGGATTGTGCCTAGTCGTTCAGTTGGGTGTGATTCTTTGCTACCCCGTGGACTGTAGCCCACCAGGCTCCTCTGTCCATGGGCACTCTCCAAGCAAGAATACTGGAATGGGTTGCCATGCCCTCCTCCAGGGAATCTTCCCAACCCAGGGATCAAACCCAGGTCTCCCGCACTGCAGACGGATTCTTTGTCGCCTGAGTCACCAGGGAAGCTCTCCAGGGATTGGGCAAGTGGAAATAGTGGAGGGAAGACAGCAAGAGGGTACAAGGGGTATGCTCAGGGTTCTGTCTCTGGCAGCTGCTGTGTTGGCTAGGGAGTTGTGGGTGGGGGTCAGTGTGGCGGTTGACATAGATAAAAGGTCTGCTAGTGGAAAAGGCTTTGAAAATAAAAGAAACGGGAGAAGTGTTACTGAACACACAGAGATTGAAACCTCCAAAAGTCCAAGGTTGGTGGGAATCCAGATCCAGGGAGATAACCCCAGAAGACCAAGGGAAAAGGAGCCAAGGGAAGGCCTCCCAGTGGTGGTAGACCAGCACTCCTGCCCAGCAGCCTCCTGGCTGCCCAGTCTCTTCTTAGGCTACAGCTCAGCAGGTCTGGGGGTGGTATTGGTTGCAAGCAAGGTATTGGTGGTGTGTCCTCTTCCAGGTTGCAGACTGCTCACTTCTTCCTCCCTGTATCACACGGCAGAGAAAGGGTAAACTAGATCTCCAGTTCCTTTCTGTTAAGGGCACTAATCCCATTCATGGCAGTCCCACCCTGGGGACCTTATTACCTCCCAAAGACTCCAATTCCTAAAAGCATCAAAGAGGGAATAAGATTTTAATATATGAATGTTTAGGAGCACACATTCAGCCCATTCTTCCCCACGGTGCTTTTTTTTTTTTTATGGCACTCGTAGCTATCTGATACAGCATTATTATACTTAGGTTTATGTTTATTAATGATCAGTGAGATTTGCACCTCATTCCTGACACAGGAACAATTTAGGGATACATGATCATTGAGGATAGAGGTGTTTGTAACTTTTATTCATGGGTATGGTCCCCAGTAATGCCTCTTACAGGACAGACTTTGGTAAGTACCTTTTAAACCAATGATGAGTTAATGAGTAGTGCAAGTAGCCTCTTCAGCAAGCTAACTGGAAAGCAGAGAACCCAGTGAAAATGGGGAATGACCCTTACAAAGGAAAGGGATGCAGAAGGTTTAAATTGGTGACTGCTTTTCTGCAAAAGCTAATCAAGTCCCTTGCCCCACTCTCCATACCCATGAAATCAGAAAGAAATTGATCTAAATTAACTAAAGCCAACTGAGCAGCCCAAGTCAATGGCAAGAGGTACAAATTATCAAAAGATACCAACCTGCGCAAATTTTAGCCACAGCTCCAGTTGAGGATCTGACAGCAACCTTGAGATTGGGGTTCCAAGAAGAGTGATTCCTACCTCCCCTGGATTCCCTGGAAGCAATGAGCATTGGGAAAGGACCACAAGACAACCTCACGGTCACGCTGATGAAGAGAGGAAGCTAGGGTAAGATGTGACCTGTGGAGGGCTTACTATGCGAATGGCAGTGCTCGAAGTGCTGAATGTGGATTCACACATGTAATTGTCACAGCATCCCTGGGAGACAGAAGGACTGTCATCCTCGTTGTAGCAGACAGTGTCAGATGTTCATTTCACATCTGCATGTCCCCACCACCCAGCAAAGCCACTTTTCCCAACACCATTCTCCTTGATTTAAAAAAAAAGTGACCCTCTGCCTGGATTCTGGCTAATAGAATATAGGCCAAAGGGATGCTTGGGTGGGGCTCCCCTTCAATTTTCCACACTCTCCTTCATCAGATAGTAACGTGAGAAGGAGAGTGTGAATGTGTCAAGCCACTAAGAGTTCCTGTTACAGCATGTGTGTGCAAGCTCAGTCGTTAAGTCATGCTTGACTCTCTGCAACCCCATGGACTATAGCCAGTCTCCACTGTCCATGGGATTTCCCAGGCAAGAATACTGGAGTGAGTTGCCATTTCCTCCTCCAGGGCATCTTCCTGATCCAGGGATAAAACCCAAGTTCCCTGCGTTGGCAGGCAGATTCTTTACCACAGCCCCACCTGGGGAGCTCGCCTGTGACAGCAGCTGACATTAATTACCCTGACTAATGCGACCATTTTACATAGTAGAAAATTGGGGCAGAGTTACAGAGACTTGATCTAGTTGGTATCAGAGCTGGCATTTGAACTCAGGCAGTCAGCCTGAGCCCATGAGCTTAATCCCCTATAAGTGTGGGTTCTGGGGAGACCAAGGTCCCTTCATTCAGCCACGTCCACTGATACGAGGCAAGCCACCAAGCCAACTTCAGGAAATGTATCACACTTTCAAGAACTGCGGGTAGGCAGAGCAAACAGGTTTTACAGAAGGAGGTCGCTCAGGAATTCTGGGTTTACACATAAGTTACATACTTAGTTTTGATGCATATTGGTATATAGCATTTTCTGTTCATTAAATTCCTCAATATAACTTTATGGTAAGAATGCACGTCTTGTATTTCATACAGTCCCAGGAGTGCTAGGAAAGGGGATTATGCCACCCAGCAACACTGCATGAAACTAATTAACTGGCAGAATTTACAAATGCTTACAATGTTATGGTACTACGTGACTACATGTGCAGGAAAAGAAGGCGGTAGGAATGGACAAGAGGGGTCTACGGGAAGATGGAAGGATGCATCAGTTCATACCCTGTGCAAGCCCTTAGGGAGAAATATCTGCCTAATTTATTTCATTACATCATTCACAGAACTCGAACAGACAATCTTAAAATTTGTATGGAGACACAAAAGACACAGCACTGAAAGCGGCATTATTTTTCCTACTGCGCAGGCGAGGAAACTGAGGGTCAGGGCGGCAGATAAATTTCTGCGTGCCTACATGCTTGGCTGCTTCGGTCGTGTCCAACTCTGCAGCCCTACAAACTGTACCCCGCCAGGCTCCTCTGTTCATGGGATTTCAAAGGCAAGACTACTGGAGTCGGTTGCCATGCTCTCCTGTGGGAGATCTTCCTGACCCAGGGATCAAGCCTACATCTCTTGAGTCTCCTGCATTGGCAGGCAGGTTCTTTACCACTGGTGCCACCCGGGAAGCCCTAATAACCAAGACTCCTCAATTCACATGGGGGAGGGGAGAAGACAAAAGCCAAAACCAGCTCAAAAGGGAAAGGCAGGGAAGGGATAAATTAGAAGTGTGGGACTAACAGACACACACCACTGTATAGAGAAGAGATGAACAACTAGGGTTTACTGCATAGCATGGGGAACTATGTTCAGTATTCTGTAGTAACCTATAAGGACAAAGAACCTGAAAACTTTTCACTGGATGAGTTTGTTGTACATCTGAAATGAACACAGTATTGTAAATCAACTATAGTTCAACTTAAAAAAAAGGCAGATCTGCATATCCCAAGCAAAAGCTTGGGGTGATTTAGTGAAAGTATGGGTGATTTAGTGAAAAATCACTAAGATCCTTAACCCTCAAATAAGAAGACTATTTCTAGCTGAAACACGCAGTGATAGAAGAAAAAAAAAGAACATGTGAAATGTACTGGAGCACCTACCTCCCTCCTAGAGAAGTTATATTCTGATAAAACCAATTCTAGTAAATCTTTATAAAGCAAATTCAATTTTCCTATTGACTCTCAGAGTTAGGAAAATGAGCTAAATTCTTGTCTGGAACAAGGAAGAAGTCCAGTAATAGACGACCTTCACTGAGTATTCAGTATGTGCTAAATGCATTATATGCAGTTTTTCCACATTTACAACAAAACCTGTGAGATATTATCATTATTAATAATAAATAATATTTAGTTATTATTCCCATGTTTACAGGTTAAGAAACTGGGAGTATCAAAGGATAACTTACTTGCCAATAGACATACAGCTGATCTTAGCCAGAATTTAAACACAGGTAGTCTGAGGATAAGGATAATAGCATCAGTGATACTTATTTAAAGATTACTACCAATCAAGCACCATGCTAAACATGTTTCATATATTAACTTGTTCAATCCTCAGAATAACTCTCATCCATTTTATGGATGAGAAAAGTGAGGCATAGAGAAATTATTAATAAGTAAGATTAAGGAGTCTGTACAAATCTACACAGTTTGATAGAGCCAGAATTCAGATGCAAGCACAGCTGAATGTGCTTATAACTGCCACACTCAAGTGTCCTCTCTTAGCTGGAGGACAGAAGAGCACCATGTGTCTCTGCTGTATTTAAGGGCAGCGTGATTCCTCACCCTCCACCCATAGTCAGTTGCCATCAGCCTCTGACGCTGAACCGCTGAAGACTGAAAGCATGTGCATCTCCCCACAGATTCCTGAGTTGAAGCCCTAACCCCCAACGGAATGGCACCAAGGCCTTTATAAGAAAAGACACCGGAGAGTTTGAGCTCTATTTCTGTCTCTCTCTCTCTGCCTCTCCCTCTGTCTCTCTCCACTATGGTCATGTGAGGACACAGCATGAAGGCAGACGTGTGTAAGCCAGGAATAAGGCTCTCATCAAAAGCTGAATCAGTGAGCATTAGGATCTTGGACTTTCCAGCCTCCAGAACTATGAGAAAGAAATGATTGTTGTTTAAACCATTTAGCCTATGGCATTTTGTTATGGCAGCCAGACTGGTACTTCTCCTGCACCTGACACCTTCAGCTCCATCAGGATTGCATTTCTCAGCATCCTAGGACTTAGTTCCACTCTCCCTTTTACTTGACTATTGCCAGGGGCATGAAAATGACCCAGGTTTGATGCACCATTGAGACTGCTGCTACTAATTCCCCAGACGCCGTCTCTCTCCTGCAGAGACACCTGAGCAGGAACGTGATCCACATCCAAGGACTTACAATGGATAAAACTAAAGGCATTCCTTGCTTCTTCCTTGAATTGGTTATCTACTGCTGCATAATGAATATACAACAGCTGAAAACAATAACATTTATCATCTCATAGCTTATGCTGATCTAGAATCTGAGCACAGCTTAACTGCTGTTCTAACTCAGGGTCTCACAGGTATTGGCCAGGGCAGCCGGAGTCATTTTGGTTCAAGATGAGGGTAGGGGTGGTGAGGGGCTACAGAGAGAATCTGCTTCCAAAGTCACTGACAGACATCAGTTCCCTGACACATGGGTTTATTCTCAACCCACAGCTTGCTCCCCCCAGGCTAAGAGCTTCAAAAAGAGAGAGATGGAACAGGCACCCAAGATGAAAGCTACAGTCTGGTTGTAACCCGGAGGTGACACCCCATCACGTCTATTATATTCCACTCATCAGTAGTGAGTCACCAGGTCTGGCCCAGCCTGAAGGAGAGAGAAACACACAAGTGTGAATATCAAGAAGCTGGGTTCACTGGGAGCCACTCTAAAAGCTGCCTACTGCCTTCCTTCCATTGAAATTTCTTGAAATTAGAGCTCCTTACTGTCATCTGACAGTTTATTATAGCAGATGATGATGAGCTGTCTATTAGACGAAAATCTTAACTCAAGTAACAGGCACCCAAATGGAAACAGGCCTAAACAGTGTGGAAAT
Organism: Cervus elaphus; assembly: GCF_910594005.1. Lineage (NCBI taxonomy): Eukaryota > Metazoa > Chordata > Mammalia > Artiodactyla > Cervidae > Cervus > Cervus elaphus. Next base: position 8,870,886 of record NC_057820.1, on the reverse strand, counting down.
GTGATCTCTCCAATAACTGCCAACTTCTGGGTTTCACAGATGGCGCTAGTGGTGAAGAACCCACTTGCCAATGCAGGAGACATGTGTTCGATCCCTGGGTTGGGAATATCTCCTGGAGAAGGAAATGGTAACCTACTCTAGTATTTCTGCCTGGGAGATCCCGTGAGCAGATGAGCCTAGTGGGCTACAGTCCATGGGACTATAGAGAGTCGGACACAAATGAGCGACTAAGCACGCTGAACCGCCAAGCTCTTCCTTGCAAAACATGGGCAAGCTTTGGCATTTGGTGATTCAGTCACCCAGCCTATGAGCGGGACACTCAGAAACTTCCTCTCTCTCCTCTCTGCCGTCCACTACATTCACTACACACTAGGGCTAGTTTCCCTCCTAGTCGTTAGGGCAGCTGCCAGCAGCACCTGGCACAACATGTTTCCTTGGAATACAAGCATGGAATATAAACAAGGTGGCCATTCAAAACACTTTCAGGGGAGGGGGGCAATAAACAAATAAATAAAACACTCTCAGCATGAACAGGGCCACTAGTTAATAGTTAAAACAGTACGCTAGGCATAAGGCAGGATTTTCCCGAGGAATATCAGGCTGCCCTAAATGTAAGTTTTCCTCTTCAAAATGATAGGGTCAACAGATCACTGAGACATCTGTGCACCGGTAACATTCTTCAGGGGGATGCAAATGTTATTCATTCATCCATTTACCCAGTGCCTAGTTATTGAATGTTTTCTCTATCCTAGAACTGTGACCACTGAAGATAGAGCAGTGCACAAAACACTGATAAAAGTCCCTGACACGTGGAGCTTATATTATAGTTGTGATCACAGAAAATTAGCCAGATAAGCCTGCTGGTTGAAATCAAAATTGAAATTAAAAGACGCTTTCTCCTTGGAAGAAAACCTATGACAAACCTAGACAGTGTATTAAAAAGCAGAGATGTTATTTTACCAACAAAAGTCCATCTAGTCAAAGATTTTTTCAGTAGTCACCTGGGGATGTCAGAGTTGGGCCATAAAGAAGACTGAGCACCAAAAAAATGATGCTTTCAAACTGTGGTGTTGGAGAAGACTCTTGAGAGTCCCCTGGACTGCAAGGAGATCCAACCAGTCAATCCTAAAGGAAATCAACCTTGAATATTCATTGGAAGAGTTGTTGCTGAAGCTGAAACCCACTACTTTGGCCACCAGATGAGAAGAGCTGACTCATTGGAAAAGACCCTGATGCTGGGAAAGATCAAAGGCAGGAGGAGAAAGGGGAAACAGAGGATGAGATGGTTGGATGGCATCACCAACTCAATGGACATGAACTTGAGCAAGCTCAGGGAGATGATGAAGGGCACGGAAGCCTGGTGTGCTGCAGCCCATGGGGTCGCAAAGAGTCAGACATGACTGAGAGACTGAACTACGACAAACCTGCTGGAGGGACTTCCCTAGCGGTCCAGTCAGTGGCTAAGAATCCTCCCTCCAAGGCAGGGGGCACAGGTTCAATCCTTGGTCAGGGAACTAAGATCCTACATGCCACGGGGTGACTAAGCTCACATGCTTTAACTAGAGAGCCTGCACATCACAACTACTGAGCCCAAGTGCTCCGGAGCCCACGAGTCACATCTAGAGAAGCCCAAATGCCACAACTAAGAGCCGACACAGTCAAAAATGAATTAATTTCTTAGAAAGCTGCTGGAGGATGATGAGTGTCTTTAAAGAAAGCAAAGAATGGGATTGGAGAGTGCAGGGGGAAAGAGGCCATCTAAAGAGACTTGTTTTACTTTGAAAGAAATAGCAGTCATTGGAGGGTTTAAAGCAGAGACGTTCCATGGTCTGACTTGTGTTTTAACACGATTCCAGGTGGCTGCCATATTGAGAATAAAATAGGAGCAAAGGGGTGGAGGCAAGATGATAAGTTAGTTAAGAGGTTGCTGTGATGATCCAAGAGTGAGATGACAGTGGATACAGGGGGAAACAGTCAGATCTTGATATGGCTTGAGAGCAGAGCCTACAGAACTGGCTAATGAATTATGGAGAAGAGAGAGAGTTGTAAACTGTGGTTTCAAAGTATACTTGGTTTCTTAACCTGAAGTAATGGAGTTTCTACCAATTACAGGGGAAAAACCAATGAAGGAGCAGGTTTGGGAGAGGATGAGAGGAGAGGAAGGGGACCAGGAGGTTTTTAGACGTGTTGTGTTGAGATGCCTGCTAGACAACCACGTGACGATGTGTTAATAGCCAGCCATTGGAGGCATGAGTCTGTGGTTCAAGGTGGAGGCCTGGGCTATAGATATAAAGCTGGAATTCATCAGCCAGTTAAGAACCAGGGGAATCGTGCCATCTTAGGGACTCAGTGTTGGTCTCTGCTGTAGACAGGTGGGGCACCCAGTGTGATCACGGCCAGGTCAGCCTTGGCGAGGGGCAGTCTATGTGGCTGAGCCTGTGTGTACCTCCACTCCTGCCATCATGGACACTTTTGTTTTTTTTTCATGAACCCATTGAGAGCCGTAGAAATTTCACTGTGGTAGAAGGGCCCTGAATTTTGATTGGATTTATCTCTCATCCTCTGATACGTGAACGTCTTACCAAGAAGTCCAGGCTGGTTGCCGCTTCCTGCTCACTAGATCAAATCAGTACAACGACATCAATGTAATGGGCCGTTGTGATATCTTTTGGAAGGGCAAGGTGATCAAGATCCCTGAAAATGGAATTATGACACAGGACTGGACAGTCGATATGCCCCAAGATAGTGATGGTGTGCTGCTGGACTTGCCAGCAGAAAGCAAACTGCCGTTGGTGGTCTGTACTAACAGGTATCAAAAAGTAAAAGTGCATTTACCAGATCAATAACTACATACCAGACACCAGGGAATGTGTTAATTTGCTCAAGCCAAGAAACCACATCTGGTACAGCAGCTGCAACTGGACTCCCCACCTGGGTCAGCTTACCACAATCCACTCTCACTCTCCAAGATCCATCTGTCCTCTGCGCAGGCCAAAGAGATGAGTGGAATGGGGATTTGGTAGAAATTATGATGCCTACATCTTTCTAATCTTTGATGGTAGCACTAATCTCCATAATACCTCCAGGAATTTGGTCTTGTTTTTTGGTTTAGTATTTTCCTATGTGCAGACAATTCTAATGGCTTCCACATCCCACTGTAATAGCCCTTATTCCATAAGTCAGGAAATCAGTGTGAAGATTCTGCCAGCTGCTGAGTGTATCTATTCCAATTATGCATTCAGAACAGGGGAAATAACACAGGATAGGTTCATGACCCACTATGAGATGGACCTGAGCTAAAATTCCATGCATCCCCTGATCCCCGTAACCCCTTACTTTGACAGAGGGACCACAGTGGCAGTTCAAAGTCACTATCCAGTAGTACTTGAAAGTCCCAGTTATCTGTTTTTTCCCAATGCAGTTACCCTGGTAAAAAGGTCCATTTGAGGAAGAGAGGAAGAAAGATGATCAGTATAAATTTTTATCAGTGTACTGGGTTTCTTCCACGAGGGGAACCAGCCTCCCTTTCATGCAATGGGTTCTAGGTCTGCAAACTGGCTCAAGGATGGAAACTGACAAACTTTGTTTTAGGATTCAAGTTAGACTGTTGTTCGTCCCACTTAGAACTGTTTTGCTAATACAGATCAAGTAAGAATTTGGTAAGCTTCCTACCTATTTCACTTCTAGTAACACTATGGTCAACCAGCCAACGCCATAAATCTCTATGTGTTGATATGTTCTGAGTGCTGTTTTGACTCTTTTGTCCATTACCTTAACCACACCCACCTTGCCTTTGGTGGCTGAACACTGAACCTTGACCCCTGTCACCCCAAGGTCCAATTACAGTTGACCATTGAACAAACACTGGCTTGAATTAGATGGGTTCACTTACATGAAGGTTTTTTTCAATAACTAGAGTACTATGCAATTTGTGGTTGGTTGACTCCATGGATAAGGAACTATAGACACAGAGGGCCAACTATGGATCTTAAGCATCTACGGATTTTGGTATCTTCAGTGGTCCTGGAACCAATCCCCAGGATACTGAGGACAACCGTATTCCCTCTGCATTTAGATTTCCAATTCAGTGACTGCAGCTCCCACTGTGAGGTCTGGTCCACAGAGAAGAGCAATCAAAGGTCTTCAAGGATACCATGCCCCTTTCTATTCATTTTTCAAAGTACTTGGTCAAAGGTATGTATTCTGGACCCTCAAAGTGCAGGTGTTGCTGTTCAGTCACTAAGTCACGTCCAGCTCTTTGCAACCCCATGGACTTCAGCATACCAGGCTTCCCCGTCCTTCACTATCTCCCGAAGTTTTCTCAAACTCCTGTCCATTGAATCCATGATGCCATCCAAACATCTCATCCTCTGTCATCCCCTTCTCCTCCTGCCTTCAATCTTTCCCAGCATCAGGGTCTTTTCCAGTGGGTCCACTCTTCACATCAAGTGACAAAAGTATTGGAGTTTCAGCTTCAGTATCAGTTCTTCCAGTGAATATTCAAGGTTGATTTCCTTTAGGATTGACTAGTTTGATCTTCTTGCAGTCCAAGGGGCTCTTAAGAGTCTTCTTCAGCACCACAATTTGAAAGCATCAATTTTTCGGTGCTCAGCCTTCTTTATGGCCCAACTCTCATATCCATACATGATTACTGGAAAAGACACAGCTTTGACTAGACAGAACTTTGTTGCCAAAGTGATGTCTCTGTTTTTAATACACTGCCTAGATTTGTCATAGCTTTTCTTCTAAGGAGCAAGTGTCTTTTAATTTCATGGAGGCAATCACCATCCTCAGTGATTTTGGAGTCCAAGAAAATAAAGTCTGTCACTCTTTCTATTGTTTCCCCATCTATTTGCCATGAAGTGATGGGACTGGATACCATAATATCCTTTTTCTGAATGTTGAATTTTAAGCCAGCTTTTCCACTCCTCTTTCATTCTTCAAGAGGCTTTTTAGTTCCTCTTCACTTTCCATCATTACGGTGCTGTCATCTGCATGTCTGAGGTTATTGATATTTCTGCTGGCAATCTTGATTCCAGCTTGAGCTTTACCCAGCCCAGCAGGTCACATGATGTACTCTGCATGTAAGTTAAATAAGTAGGGTGACAATATACAGCCTTGATGTTCTCCTTTCCCAATTTGGAACCAGTCTGTTGTTCCATATCCAGTTCTAACTGTTGCTTCTTGACCTTCATACAGGTTTCACAGAAGGCAGATAAGGTGGTCTGGTATTCCCATCTCTTGAAGAATTTTCCACAGTTTGTTGTGATCCACACAGTCAGTGTTGGTGAGAAGGTCTTAAATGACAAATCCTCTCTAACATGCCAGTCTCCCTAAGCCTTTGAATTCCTTAACATAAACATTAAATCAAGGCAGGTACAGCCATTTCTAATTTACCCACCATGGGCCATCTTTTCACACCCATGTTTCAGTCAACCAACCAACCTAACTACTCAAGCCTGTCCTAACTTCCTGAGCTACAATAATAAGTACGGAATCTCTGCTTTGGAAGCCCATGTCAATAAGTTCAGCCTGATCCATCTTTGCAGACCTCACACTCTTATTCCACACCTTTAACATCCATTCCGACACTGTTATCTATATATATATGTATATATATATATCTGTTGTTGTTGATGTCCTTTAGTTGCTAAGTCACATCCAACACTTTTGCGACCTCATCATTCAGAAAACAAAGATCATGGCATCCGGTCCCATCACTTCATGGCAAATAGATGGGGAAACAATGGAAACAGTGACAGACTTTTATTTGGGGGACTCCAAAATCACTGCAGATGGTGGCTGCAGCCATGAAATTAAAAGACACTTGCTCCTTGGAAGAAAAGCTATGACCAACCTAGGCAGCATATTAAAAATCAGAGACATTACTTTGCCAACAAAGGTCCATCTAGTCAAAGCTATGGTTTTTCCAGTAGTCATGTATAGATGTGAGAGTTGGACTATAAAGAAAATTGAGCAGTGAAGAACTGATGCTTTTGAACTGTGGTGGGCATGAGTTTGAGCAAGCTCCGGGAGTTGGTGATGAACAGTTCAGGAAGCCTGGCATGTGGCAGTCCATAGGGTCTCAAAGAGTCAGACATGACTGAGCAACTGAACCAAACTGAACTGGACTATAACCCGCCAGGCTCCTCTGTCCATGGGATTTTCCAGGCAAAAATACTGGAGTGGGTTGCCATGACCTCCTCCAGGGGATCTTCCCAACTCAGGGATTGAATCTGAGTCTCTTATGTCTCCTGTGTTGACAGGAGGGTTCTTTACCACTAGTCCCATCTGGCGAGCCCTTGAATCCCTGAGTTCATCCTATTTCTTTCACCACTTTGTCCAGTGATATTAGAAGCAGTCAGCCAACTTTATTATACTTGTTAGTCTTCCCAAGATGCTTGAAAATGTCATATGCACAGTTACCCATATCTTTTCTTCTTGTAAGTAGTTGATTAAGAGCATCCACTGGTGATATTTTGTGTATCTCTACCGCCAGATCTGACATGGACCATTAGTGCTGTCTTTACTACTGGAGACAGAGTCATTAGGATTGTTCAGTCTAATCAGATTAGAGTGTAATTCCAAAAATCCCAAAGCCAATTCATAAAATCCATGCTTAACATTCTGTTCTTTGAATCACTCTTGACAACACATCTGTATTAACCAGAGATCTCCAGAGATTTATTATAAAGGAATTGGCTCGCATGATTATAGAGTCTGGAAGTCTAGATTCAAGAGAGATAAGGTATAGCTTCAGTCCAAGTCCAAAAGTTTGGAAGGCAGAGAAGCCAATGGTGTTAGTTCCAGTCCAAGTCCCAGTTCAAGGACTGGCAAAAAATTATATCCCAACTCAACAACAGTCAGATACAGAGAGAAAATTCTTTCTAATTCGAAATTTTTATTCAATTTATTCCTTCAGTGGATTGAATGAGACCCATCCACACTGAGGAGGGCAGTCTATTTTACTAAGCCTACCAATTCAAATGCTAATCTCATTCAGAAACACCCTCATAGACACAGCTAGTTTTTTAATAATTATCTGGACACCCAGTGGCCCAGTGGAGAGGAGGAGACTTAAAATCAACCATCACAATACCTGACACATTATAGAATGTCAGAAAATGAACAAACTTAGTGAAAGTATCTGTCCTGCACTTATATTCAATACCCATTCACTAGACTCTCTGCTTTCCAATGTCACCACGCCAAGGTTTCAAATTTCCTTCCTTTGCTTTCAAGTTTTCCTTCAAATTTTCTTGAGTCTCCACTAGACATTATTGTGACTGATTGGAAACAACGTAACTACTGTATAACAATAGCCACCAATTCAGTGACTGTTTTACATGTCACACACTATATTTAAAAGTTCACTAATGTATTGTCTCACTTATTTTCATTAATAAAATAATTAGTCTTCATTTAGCATCTACTTCTGTTTCATTGACAACACCAAAACCTTTAACTATGTGGCTCACAACAAACTTTGGAAAATTCTTCAAGAGATGGGAATACCAGACCACCTTACCTGCCTCCTGAGAAACTGTATGCAGGTGAGGAAGCAACAGTTAGAACCAGACTTGGAAAAACGGACTGGTTCCAAATTGAAAAAGGAGTACATCAAGGCTGTATATTGTCTGTTTAGTTAACTTCTATGCAGAGTACATCATGTGAAATGCCAGGCTGAATGAAGCTCAAGCTGGAATCAAGATTACTGGGAGAAATATCAATAACCTCAGATACGCAGATGCCAGCATCCTAATGGCAGAAAGTGAAGAGGAACTAAAAAACCCTTGATGAAAGTGAAAGAAGAAAGTGAAAAAGCTGGCTTAAAACTCAACATTCAAAAAACGAAGATCATGGCATCTGGTCCCATCACTTTGTCAGGAGAGTGTGTAATTTCCTTGGTTCACAACAAAAATTTGAAGTGACGGATGTTAAAACCCTCGGCATGTCTCAACTCTTGGACAGACCATGTTGCAGCTGCATGTTACAGCTCAGTTTTATTTAGAAAATAAAGGAAAATACATCCTCGAGGCGTGAGGGCATGACAACCCAAAAGACGCAAAGAGAAGAGAGAGAGAGAGAGCAGACATGCGCGAGAGAGAACCCCGGCCCTTTGGCTCCTCTTTTTATATGTTTTTCCTCCCCCTGGGTCTGCCCTATGTAAATTGGGCTAGCCAGGAGTGCTGTTTGTTCTACCTGAGGTCCTCACTCTGGTCCTCGGACCTTCCTTTGTTCTATTTTCGAGGGCTCTTCCCTTCCTTGTCTTTTAGCCACTGCCCTTCTGGACTCCTTTTTCCTTTCTAACTACCTAACAACTGCATGGCAAATAGATGGGGAAACAATGGAAAGAGTGACAGACTTTATTTTCTTGGACTCCAAAATCACTGCGGATGGTGACTGCAGAGCCGTGAAATGCTTGCTCCTTGGAAGAAAAACTATGACAAAACTAGACAGCATATTTAAAAGCAGAGACATCATTTTGCTGACAAAGGTCCATCTAGTAAAGCTTTGGGTTTTCCAGTAGTCATGTATGGATGTGAGAGTTGGGCCATAAAGAAGACTGAGCACCAAAGAATTGATGGTGTTGATGCTTTTGAACTGTGGTGTTGAAAAAGATTCTTGAGAGACCCTTGGACTGTATGAAGATCACACTGGTCAATCCTAAAGGAAATCAGTCCTGAATATTCATTGGAAGGACTGATACTGAAGCTGAAGCACCAATCCTTTGGCCAGCTGCTGCGAAGAACTGACTCATTAGAAAAGAGCCTGATCCTGGGAAAGATGGAAGGCAGGAGGAGAAGGGGATGACAGAGGATGAGATGGTTGGATGGCATCACCGACTCGATGGACATGAGTTTGGGTGGACTCTGGGATTTGGTGATGGACAGGGAAGCCTGGTGTGCTGCAGTCCCTGGGGTCTCCAAGAGTCAGACACAACTGAGTGACTGAATAACAACCACAGCAACATGTAGGGAAATTGAATCTCAAGCCTGTGAATAGGACAGGTAATACTTTGAACCACAAGAGTTAATCTCAGAGCTGGGATGGTAACCTCTCTATCACAGTGTCTTCTCACAGGTCTAGGTTCTGTTTGCTGAGACTCACCAGGTTACGGAAAAGTATAAGTGGGTGCAGGGAGAGAGGCACAGCTTATGACCTCAGGGTTGTATTATCAAATCAAGAGTCTTAATGTAGAAGTGAAGGTCTAGAGTGAAGAGTATTAAAAATAGAGCTTATTCTCTACATAGAGAAAGAAGGTAGGAGGTGACTGCTCTGCTAAGAGGAGATGTTCAGGCCCAGATGATGGGGGGAGGAAAGGTAGAATCCAAGAAGGTCCTGAAGAACAAACAACGGCATTTTCTTGAAAGATAAAATAAGCAGAAGCAGCTAAGCCTCCGTGGACAGCTTCCTATCACCAGAGTTGCTTTCTAAGCTTTTGACACCTGCTCATCTCCTTCATACAACAGGTTTTCATGCCTGCCTGTGGTCTTTGCATTTGCCATTACCCCCATTTTGTAGATGAAGTAACATGGATGCTTAGAGTAATTAAGAAATTGTCTGAGATTGAATGAATGATGAATTAACTACAAGAAAAAAGAACATCAAATCTCGTAAGTTGCTGTTCTGAAGAGTGTGGTGTGAAATTTGCCTTTCAACAACCAAACATGATGCTTCTTATTGTGAAATGAAAATATCTCCTGCCATATTAGTAAACAAGAAATGCCCCAGCCATCAGTGATTTCTGGCCTCCAAATGCGAATCAGTGTTCCCCAAACTATAGCCCAGCAGATGCTGCCACCTCCCTTGGTGATTGCTGAGGAGCTGGGGGAATGCAAGAAGCAAGGTGAAGAAGGAAACTGTATTGGCCCCAGATAGATAGCTGAGGAGCATATGAAAGGAATGAGTTCAGTGAGCCCAGAGGCTTTCGTCTTCCCATACACAGAATGCTAATCCCTTAACTTGATACCTGTTCTTTGATGTCCAGACTCCTTACTCCTTTGTTGTATATATAAACTTGTATATAGCCTGACTCCCTCTCCTGCCTCCATGGAGCAGTTTTCTCAGAGCTACTGAGATGCTGTCTCCCAGGCTCAGAGTCGTAAACATTCCCACCAAATAAAATAACGCTCTACTTTCAGCTTGTGGCTATGTTTTTAGTTGACATTATTATCTGGCAATTCAGAGAAGCAGAGTCCATCAGTACTGACTTGCAATCTCTGATTACTGAGCCTTGCACAGCAGCAAGCTGAATGATGGTGGTCACAGGTGGAGACCAGCAGTAGAACCTTGGAGGGGCCTGGAGGACCTGCAGGTACTTGATGGCTTGGGCATCAGAACAGGAATTATAAGCGGCAGGACAGTGTTGATTACAAACCAGGAAAGCATTGTAATGTGATGGCCTAAGATCAGCTTAGGAGTCAGACAGAACTGGGTCCGAATCCGGACTCCTCCTTTAGCCATGTCCTAGACTTCTCACGCAACTCAGCATCCTCACCTGTAACAGCTGCCCCCGTCATAGGATTACTCTGAGGACTATCCATGCCCTGTGTAACATGTCAAGCACACAGTGTTGCTCCTAAGTAAATCTGATTGCTGTCTACTTCACCACAGCCACTTTATGGGTGTCTCAGCCCATGGAGCTGCTGTAACAGCGTACCCTAGACTGGCATGCTTATGAACAAGGAAGATTATTTCTCACAGTTCTGGAAGTAGACATCCAAGATCCAGCAGCCAGCGGATTCAGTGTTTGGTGAGAGCCTGCTTCCTCCTTGTTGCAGACCGTCAGCTTCTCTTTTTACTGAATCTGCGTGGGGTGGAGAGCAGAGCAAGAAAGCAAGCTCTCTGATGACTCCTGCATGCGCGTGTGCTAAGTCGCTTCAGTCGTGTCCTACTCTCTGCGACCCCATGGACTGTAGCCCGCCAGGCTCCTCTGTCCATGGGATTCTCCAGGCAAGAATAGTGGAGTGGCTTGCCATGCCCTTGTGCAGGGGATCTTCCTGACCCAGGGATCGAACCCAAGTCTCCTGTGTCTCTGGCAGTGCAGGCGGATTCTTTACCGCTAAGCCACTGCGGAAGCCCCCAGTGACTCTCACAAGGGTACCGATCCCATCTTGGGCACTCCACCCTCATGATGTCATCTAACCTGAATCACCTCCCAAGGGCCACACCTCGCAACACCATTGCACTGAGGGGGTAGCTCTTCAACGTATGAATTTGAAGGGATAAAACATTCAGTCCATTACAGAGGGGAAACTGGAGAGGTCAGAATTTCAGAAGCAATTGTCAGACCCTCATGGGCACCTGTGTGTGAGTGTGTGCCTATGTGCAGTATGGCCCAATAAGGAATACCCACCTCCAGCATCCAACTGGGCCTTAAGCCCGGCAGCCTGGGAAGGGCCAGGACAGGGGTTAATATCACAATTTCGAGAAAGAGTAGAAAGAGGCTGGCGTAGGTAGATGAAGCTGCCCAAAGTCTCCTGGACACAGGGTGATAGTTCTGATATGGCTCCTCCCTTTTTCTCAGCGCAGAGAAATCGGCAAGGTGAGTGAGCCTCAGTGACCTAACCTGGAAAGTGGGGAGAAGAGGTGGAAATAAATAAGATAGTTCAACATGCTTTACCACATATTTGCGGTAGCACAGGAAACAATCCCAGGTTCCAAGAACACAGTGATGAACAGGACAGACAGTGGCCATGCCCACCTGGAGCTTACACTCAAGTGGGAATGCATGTAAACTGCTTGGACCTAATTAAATTAAATTCCAGTATATGTTACCTACAAAAGCACAATTAATTGTCTCCTCTCATTATATTCCCTCTCACATCTTCACTTTAGATCTGCACTTAGGGCAATGAGAAAACTATAAAGTAATGGTAGAAGCTAATATAGCCAGAGTATGTTGTTGATGTTCACTCGTTCAGTCATATCCAACTCTTTACGACCCCGTGGACTGCAGCACGCCAGGCTTCCTTGTCTTTCACTATCTCCCAGAGTTTGCCCAAACTCGTGTCCACTGAGTTGGTGATGGTATCTAACCATCTCACCCTCTGCCACCTGCTTCTCCTTTTGTATATGAATATCTCTTTCAACTTTGCATTTGAATATATTGTGGAGCCATGCAAGAAGGCGGGTGGATTTTGTCCCAAAACACCCCAAACTCCCTGAAGGGTTTCAGCAAAGCAATTTTGAAGGCAAGGTGAGGCAGGAGCAAGGTTGATTTTTGCAGACTTCTTGGTACAGGAATCCTTTGTCCATATAAGTCAGATCAAGATGTTTCTATAAACCTCCAACAAAGCAAATGTCATTCTCTGTACTGTGACTTTTTATTTCTCTGTGAATGGAAACGTGCTATACTCTCAAAGGTCAGAGCCTTGCAAAAAGTCTCTCCTGTATATTTCAGGCTCTAGGAGACAGTCTTAACTCTAAACAAAAGCAACAGAATACAAAGGAACCTGAAGGTTCAATACTATAGCCACCTGATGCTGAAAAGCCAACTCATTGGAAAAGACCCTGATGCTGAGAAAGATGGAAGGCAGAAGGAGAAGGGAAGACAGAGGATGAGATGGTTGGATGGCATCACTGACTCAATGGACATGAGTTTGAACAAGCTCCAGGAGATGCTGAAGGGCAGGGAGGCCTGGCGTGCTGCAGTCCATGAAGTCCCAAAAAGTCAGACACACCTTAGTGACAATAACAACAAAGTCAAAGAAACAGATCTAATAAGGAGTCAGATTTGTTCTTTCCTGTTGCAAGAGAAGTTAAGTGGCTGGCCTCAAGTCACAGAACAAATAAGTGGCTACCTACCCAGGCAAGTTTAACTCAGAGGCTCTGGGTCCTTTTCACCTTTGTCTCCTTCTTCAGAACCAGTCAAAACTACAGCCCCAAATGCAAGTCAGTGTTTGTTTGTTTTGGAGATTTGCATAGATAATCCCATTTCTGTAGAGGCCACCCCGGGGCTCATCCAAAATTTCCTGGAAAACTAAAAGAAAAAAGTATTTTCAAGCTCAAGCAGCGTGCTGGCACTGGGAAGTGTTTGAAAAGAAAGGCCTCTTTGTCCCTGGTGTTGCACCATGCACGTAATCTCATTTTCAGCTAATCAATTCATATACAGTAAAAAGCCTAATGTGATTCCTCATTAGCAGAGGGCCATAAAGAAGCCAGTTCCGAGGCTGCACTAAATCCCAAAATGGCTGGCACCTCCCAACCGGCGATTATCAAATTGGCTGGCATTAATCATTTTTAATGACCAATTTGTGTTTTTTTACTTAAAAAAAAAAAATGAGTGTGGAGCAGGGGGGTTCTTTGTCTGATTATCGGTGTAAAAGAAAACAAGCAGGTTTGGTAAAATCTCATTAAAAAAAAAAAGTGGGAGAGAATTAAGCAGGGGAACGGGATGGAAAAAAAAAAAAATAGAGAGAAGCTTGAATCACCTTTGTCAGGCAGGTAGCTGTGACCAGCAAAACAGACCATCAAGAGGAGGCCTTTCAGCAAAGGCCTGCAGGGGGGGCCGTCAATGGCCCCTTTATTTGTGAAAGATGGATTATTTTAAATAAATTACAGAGCACTTTCACTGAATAAACAGCGTCTCGTTGGCTGTGGTGTGCTGCACATGCTTAATTGCACCACAGAAAAATCCTAAAAGACTCTTGAGCCCGGGGCTGGGCTTGGAGTTTGCTGATAGGATCCGAGTTCTCAGGTGGGGCCCAGATGATCTGGAACTGAAAGCCAGTGCCCTAGAGAAGAAAACAGTGAGCCTAATGGAGAATATATACTTATAATATTTCGGAAAACCACAGGGATGGAGGGTTCCCAAAACTGCACAAGGCGGCCTCAGAAGTGAGCCATCTGCGTGTCATTTTTATTTGCGTTTGATATGTTAAATGCCCCCGATGTTTACGGCATGGAAGCCCACTCAAACATTGCAAAGATTCCTCTGCCGAAGTAAGAGGGCTCTCTCCTTGAGTTGCACCCCTCCCCCAGCATCCTCTCCCCTCCATAGACACCGGTACTGTCCTTTCTTTGACCAAAAGGTCTACCGTGAGAATTGCACCCAAAGAGAGGTTTTTAGATCCTTTTTTTTTTTTTTTTTAAGAATCGTGGCACAATCTGACCTTGTTTTAGAAACAGGTTAAAATGATTTATTATGTGAGGATCCAGAGTGACTACAGGCGGGAGTCAGGCTAAAGCTGGAAGCAGGAAAGGGCATTTGAGCCCTTCCCAAGGAACCCAGCCTCGGGCAGGGAGCCTGAAAACAAGAGATGATGAAGAGCTCAGGGCAGAAGCAAATCAAGTCAGGGGAATAGGCACCGCTATGTTTTATGGGAGGCATGGGGTATTCATTTTGACAGCCGGTATTACAGAAAGTAAAATACCCTCATTTGCTAATATCCCCCAAATTGAATTGCAACAAGTGAGCAGCTACCAGTCACCTTGAAGAACTGCAATCAAGGTGGGGGAGAAAAAAAAGAAGAAGGAGGATATAGTCAAGGCTCACAAAAATCATAGAATTGGGGCTTTCTCTTGAGAATTTCAACACATACGACTTTAATAAGGGACTTACCACCCTCCCCCCAAATGTAGCTGTGAAATTCTTCCCCAAAGGTGACACAATTAATTGCATTTGCAGTTAACACAATTAAAGTGTAGCTGAAAGACTGGCCCGCACCTAATAAATCTCAAATGTTAAGAGGGATAATCAGGTTGATAAATCATTGGGTTGTACCACCTGAGAAAGTATATAAAGGCCCAAGATCGTGGGAAAGGATGAGGCATTAATGAGGGATAACTAGTAGCCCAGCAACCTTAATTTAGATGTCACAGTTATTTGAGACGTCTCCTCATTGTTTAATTTTGAATAGAACTGCACAGATGGCTTAAAGATGTTCATTCTGAAATTGTCAACTTACTCTGCCAGAAGACGATCTGCCTCAAACTCAGTAAGTCAGTTGTGAGCTCCTAATCTTTCTTTCATAAATCAGTAGGATTGAGTTAGTTAATAATTATGCCTATACTCGAAGAGGACGAGATGGTTAGATAGCATCACCAGCTCAATGGACCTGAATTTGAGCAACTCTGAGGGATAGTAGAGGACAGAGGAGCCCAGCATGCCGCAGTCCATAGGGTCACAATGAGTCAGACAGAACTTAGCGCCTGAACAACAAAAACAAATACTCAAGTTATAATAAGGTAGAGAAGTAGGACATATATAAAAAAACAAATCAATTCTTCCCAAAGGTGCCAGACAGAAACTGTAAAATCTATAAAATGTGGACAAAATAATGGACAAGTTACTTGCTTGAATTCTCTGAGAATTAGATTCCTCCTATAGAGATGAGGAGTGTACTACCCAATTCAACATTCAAAATATTGTTTTGAGGATTAAGATCAAAGCAGAACAAAACAGTGTGGTTGGTACCTGAGACACAAGTCTTTACTCAGAGTTGAGTGGACTAACATATGATGTGGCTATAGCAGCTTGCTTCCACATCACAGAAGATCTTAAAGGCTGAACTGAGGGCTCTGTTCTGAGAGTGAAGAGGAGCCTTGAACAGATATTTGGATTTGGCAGTGAGTGATATCACCAAAGCTGATATTATTATAGGAACTGGCCCTTAACCAAAAAGAAAAAAGAATGTGAAGCAGGAACAGAGATATCGGTTTTATTACAATTGTGTAGACGTGAATGTAGAACTGAACAGGGCATTGTCAATACAATTAAAAGCCAGACAACGAGAAGCAACAGAAGACAGCACAGAGGGAAAAGTCAACCTGAATTTGAAATATGAGGTCTGAGGGGTTGAGAAAACTCATTCATTTGCTGATTTATTGATTTTTTAAAATGAAATTTAGTGAGCTGCTGTTATTGCCTGATACTGTGCTAGAGAATATAAACAAAAGAATAGCCTGACAGTCATGTCAATAAATAAATACAGAATTTGTCTTATAATCTGTATAAGACACAAAGAGAATACAATGTGGCCGTATTGAACTCTGGGAAGTCAGGATAAGCTCCCCCCGCCCCAATCCCAGAGGTAAGCTGATATTGGAGCAGAATCTAAATAACACCCTAGACAAAAAAAAAGAAAGGAACAGCATCCAGGCAGCAGGAACAGCATGTACAAGAACATGGAGACACGAATGTGAATGTTGTATTTGAGAAACATGGAGAGGTTGAATACATGGAGAGGTTGGAGTTTAACGTGTATGAACAGGAAAATGAAGCTGGAGAGGTCAGTGGAGGTCAAATCTTGAAGGTTTGTAAGCATCATGACAAAGTTTAAATTGTATCCCATAGCCACAAGAAAGCCAACAAAAGCTTTCAGTGTTCTAAGGCCAGGGTCATTAATAGAAACAGGGCCTTCAGGTGGAGAACTAGTATCAAAAGAAAGATGTTCATTTTGATTTCAAACATGTTGAACTGGACCATGAGACACCCAGGTCATCCACATGGATATGTTAGGTATGTAGCTGTGGAAATCATTCCAGTCTGTGGGGAAGTGGCCAGATTGAAAGATGAATTTTGAAGTTGCTGCATAAAGCCGACTGTTGAAGACTCTAGAATGGTTTAGACATCTGGGGGAAGGTATCAAGAGAAAAAAGAAGAGGATTCTGAACAGAATTGTGTAAACCAAATACTCACGAAGAAGGAAAGCAAGCCAGACAACAAAAGGTAGAAGCAGAACCAGTGTATGAGCATGGGAAGGAAGCCCAGGAGGAGAGGAAATTAGCAGGTTTAAGATAATCAGAGGAGAAAGACAAGGACTCATAAAAGAGCTGAAACAACCTACAGTTGGACAGAGTCTGCAGGATGCTGAGCTTGGCAAGGGGCCCAAGGCAGCAAGAAACACAGCCCTTCAGTAGAGAAAACACTCCTTCCTTTAAGAAACTCAATATTTCATCTGGAAAAGCAAGGTTAATCCTTTTCTTAAAATAGCAAATAATAAAAGACAAGATATGACCCACTCTGTCTGTGCGGTGCCTTTCTAAGAGCTGCAGAAAACCTGAGAAGGGCAGGTTTTAATATCAGGAAAGTTTCAGGGATGCATTTGTCTTTGCTTGGCCTTGAAGGACAGGAAAGAACTGGCCGGAGAAACCAGATGACAATAGGCCATTCTAGTAAGAGGAAATTCCTGAGCCAAGGCCAAGAGTCAGGAATGAGTGTGGTGTTTTGACAGAACAGCTAGGAGCCCAAACTGGCGGGTAGAGAATCTGAATTTGGGAAGGATAGGAAATGAGATAGGATAGGTGGGAATGGGTAGAATGTGAAGGGCCTTGAAAGTCAGATAGAGACATTTGTGTTTGTTAACCCACCCTTCCGTGGGAGCAGACAGATGAACACCATCTTTCTTTCCAAGCAGCTCTGAGCCAGCTCATAGGCTTCCATCCATTCATTTATTAACTCATCCTTTCAGTAAATGAGGGGCTATATGTCACAGCTAGGAAAATCAGGACTGAAGAGGCCAGATAATTTAAGTGCCAGCTCAGGACACTTTCTGTACAATCTCTCTTCTTTCTGTCCTAAGTTCTCAACAGAATCTCCTTTAACAATTCCTTCATGGCAGTCTGGGCTGTTTGTAGCACGTATCTCCAAACTCTCGGAGCCTCTATCCATTACCCAGTTCCAAAGCCACGTCCACGTTTTTAGGTATTTGTTACAGCAGCATCCACTTCTTGGTACCAGTTACTGTCTGTCATCTCAGGTGTAACAAATATCATAGACTGTGTGGTTTAAACAAATAAACAAGCAAAAGCAGGAAAAAAAAAAAAAACCCTCAAACACTAAAACATTATAAATGTTTTGTGGACAACGTATGGCATAATTTCAAAAATGTTTATTTGAAACTTGTAGCTTGGCCTTGCCCTCATTTGTCACTTGAAAATAAAAATCACTTGAAAAATAAAAAATAATTAAGAGTTGACACATTTGCATTTTTTCCCACTGTTATGTGCTATAAGAACAGCTAATGAGTGTGGCCTTGTGTGTGCCTGCATGTTAAGTCAAAAAAAAAAAAAAAACCTCTCAAACATTAATTTCTCACAGTTCTAGAGGCTGAGAGGTCCAAGATCAAGATGCTGGTAGATTCACTTCTAGGTGAGGGCTCTCTTTCTGACTTGTACACAGCCACCTTCCTGCTATGTGTTCACATGGCTTTTTATTGGTGTATGTACATAGAGCATCCCTCTGCTTTCTCTTCTTTTAAGGGCAATAATCCCATCAAGAGGGTCTTATTCTCATAACCTCATCTAAACCCAGTCACCTCCTAAAGACCCCACCTCCAAACACTATCACATTGATGGTTAGGGCTTCAGCATAGAAATTTGAAAGGGATACAGACCTTCAGTCTATAACATCTTATGCCTTGTATCACTGAGAAAATAGAAATAAAAAAGAGCTTCCACACATTCTGGCCTGATCCATCAATCTGTTGGCATACGTACCCAAATATTTTGCCTCCTCCACTGTATGAAGGACTTGACCATGAGCCTGGCTAGGGTTAAGCTAAGCTTAGGACAACCTCACAGGACTTTGGTGGTCCTGGAACATTTCCTGCAGGAAGTAACCTGGAAAGATGAGAGGACTTGTCCGCAGAGGGGAGAGAGTATGCAGGCGCTCAGACACTTTGAGCTTGTCTGGGGAGCTGTAGTGCTTCCTTTGATGGGAGCATGCGTGGGTAGACAAGCACATCTGTGTTGTGGAGGGTGGTAGTATTTCCTGGCAAAACGGCCAGTGCACCAGCATCGGAGTCAAACTGCCCTCCTTTTAAACCTCAGCTCTGCTACTTACCAGCTGGTTACTTCAGCAGAGTTTTTGTCACATTGGAGAATGGGAGCCTTGTTTAGTCTGATTCCTTTATTCCCGGTGCTCAGCGCAAGTAGCATCTGGAAATATAACCAATAGTGTTACAAACATAGAATCTAAAGTCCCACTCCAGGTTGGACTCCTAATGCCACCCTTTAACTAGCAGGGTGACCTAAGGCCAACTGTTCACGTGTCTAAGCTTTAGTTTCCTCATCCACGGTACAGGGTTAGTAACAGTGCTTCCCATGTAGGGCTGAAAGATAAAATTAGATAATACACGGAAGACATGGTCACAGCACCTGTTGCACAAGTGCCTGCTCACTCAGTCCTGTCCAGCTCTTTGCAGCCCCACGGACTGTAGCTCACCAGGGTGCTCTGTCCGTGGAATTCTCCAGGCAAGGTGGGTTGCCATGCCCTCCTCCAGGGGATCTTCCCGACCCAAGAGTCGAACCTGCGTCTCTTGCATCTTCTTCCTTGGTAGGCAGATTCTTTACCACTGAGCCACGTGGAAAGCTGTACCTAATGCACAGGTACTTAATAAATGCTAGTTGTTGATGGGACCTTTTGTTTCAGGGCTATATAATGATACAGTTTTTCACCGAGTGATTATCAGTTTCCTTCCTGTAACGCAGCTTCCATAAAACCCTGCCTCTATGAGTTTTGAGCACAAACAATTGGCATGTAGATAAGCTGAGCTTGTAACATAAGAGGTTCTTTTGTGTCCTGTTTCACCTACCATATTCTGCAACTTAACCAAAGAGCTAAAATCAGCCAAGTGTGGGTGGCAGGCTCTCGATTTTGGCCCCTCCATGAAAAACAAATTTCTCCATCCCTCCTTGAGGAGGGTCCCTGCTGTTCTCACCCTTGTTTTCTTCCTTTCCTCTGCTGCCTTGTCTGAGCACTAGGCCCCGGGTTGGGGGGCTTGCCTTCAGCGCCACTCCAAGCTCTAAGATTACTGTTTTCATTTCCCCGACTGCTTGGTGACCGCGATGTGGCCCTCGGGGTAAGGCAGCCCGGGAGAGGGTGTGACCAGCGGGGATCCCATTAAAATACAGAGCAGTCATGCAGCCGGGGCTGTTTGGCTCCTTCCCGCCTGCTCTCGCCACCCCGCCCCCAAATATGATCATAACAGCACAGAGCTATAAAGTTGCTTTTCATAGCACGTATTGCCCAGCTCCCTAACAAAGTTCTGACTGTCAAAAAGAAAAGGAGGACTTTGTAAGGAAGGGATTAAAGGCGGGAGTGGTGAAGAGAGGCCATGTGGTATGGTGGAAAGATCCCTAGATGTGAAGCAAGACCCAGTGAGTCTTGCTGAATTCCGCAGCCAGCTAATAGAAGAGGTGGATCTTTTTGGATCTCAGTTGCTCCCTTTGTACAATGAGGCTCTAGTTGAGATGGTTTCAGTATCCTCTTCGGCCTCTGGAGAGAGGAAAAATGTTACTTGACACCAAGCAGAACAGAAGGATGTGATGTCTGCTTGTGTCACGATCTGCCACTCAGAAGTGCTTTCGCTTTGAACCAGCCCTGGGGTGCAGCGTCTTGAATGGGAACAGCAGGCCATGGAGTTTAAAGTGGAGACATCTGGGTCCTTTTGATCTGCTTTGGTTGAAATGTTCAGATCGTTGGGAGCCTTATTCATCACATAGCATTAGCCTTCTGAAGATGTTTGTAAGCATCTTCTAACACATGCGGGCGTGTGCACACTTCAGTCATGTCTGACTCTGTAGACTATAGCCCCCCAGGCTCCTCTGTCCATGGGATTATCCAGGCAATAACACTGGAATGGGCTGCCATGCCCTCCTCCAGGAGATCTTCCCAACCCAGGGATCGAACCCACATCTTCTATGTCTCCTGCCTTGGCAGGTGGGTTCTTTACCACTAGTGCCACCTGGGAAACACATCTAACACATACTAGATGCTTAAGGAATGAATGAATGAGTATGTGGAGGTTGGGAATGGGTTCTTTTGCATCAGTCATGATTCAGTCACTCACTTTTTGTTGAATGTCTATTATGTGCCAGAACCTGGATATACACACTAGAGAACAAATAAGACCAAGACCCTGCCCTCATAGAGTCCATGTTCTAATAGGAAGACACTGAAAATATGTGAGTGAATGAGTGTGAGAGGGAAAATAAAGGAGATAAAGGGAGAAGGAGTTAAGAGAGCCAGGGTACCATCTCATATGCAGAGTAATTAGGGGAGGACTCCTTCGTAAGATAACACATGAGAGAGACCGAAAAGAAGTAAATGAGCAGCCAAAGCGATATTTGAGAAAACTGCCTGCCAGGTAGAAATGGCACTAAGCACGAAGTCCCTGAGGCAGTAGTCGGCTTGGAGCATTTAAGAAGAAGCATGGAGGTCCACATGGTTGGAACCCAGGGAGCAAGGAAGAGATGCCTGGGAGGTGATGTCAGAGGACTGCTAGCAGGTACAGATCATAGTAAGGATCTGACCTGAACTTTAATTTAACTAAGGCTGACATCCAGGAGGTGAGTTTGGAGCCAAGAGACAGGAAGTGGTATGTTTTAAAAGACAAATATTGGCAGCAAGAATTGGCCAAAGTGAGAGAGGAGTATCAATGGGGAAGTCAACTAGAAGGCTACTGAAATAATCCAGGAAAGAAATGATACTGCGTTAGACCATCATATGCGGCAGGAGTAAGAAGGGATCACGTTTCGGACATATGTTGAAGACTGAAAGGCTTCCCTGATGGCTCAGATGGTAAAGAATCTACCTTTAATGCAGGAGACGTGTGTTCGATCCCTGGGCCAGAAAGCTCCCCTGGCAATCCACTCCAGTTTTCTTGCCTGGAGAATCCCATGGACAGAGGAGCCTGGCAGGCTACAGTCCATGGGGTGGCAAACAGTTGGACAGGACTGAGTGACTAACACTTTCACTCTCACTTTTGAAGACTGATCCAGTTCAATTGCCATCTCTCCTGTACCACCACTTCTTCAAAGACTGGCAACTTCTCTCTCCAACTGGATCACAAGTTTCTTGAAGGCAGGGGTTCTGTGTAGCTACCAAGTTCTTGGTATATTTGTTAAACAACATGTGGTAGTGATTTACTGGTTTAGTCGTGAAGTTGTGTCCGACTCTTGCAACCCCATGGACTGTAGCCCACCAGGCTCCTTTGTCCACAGAATTCTCCAGGCAAGAATACTATAGTAGGTTGCCATTTCCTTCTCCAGGGGATCTTCCCAATCCAGGAATCAAACCTGGGTCTCATGTATTGCAGGCAGATTCTTTACCAATTGAGCTACTAGGGATAGACATCCAATACATCTCTGTTCATTCAATTCAGTTTAATCAATATTGATTAATCATCAAGCTCCAACCTCATCTCCCAGAGAACTTCCAGGTACTCAAGGCAAGTGGTTTGTTTCCACATCTTTGGAAGAAGGTGTTGTTGGTAGAATGAAACATAGGGTTAAAGAAACATTTGTCCTCTTTTTTAATGATGGGAAAGGAATATGTTTAAACATCGATAGGAAGTAGCTGCCAAAAAGATATTTTGAAGAAACCATCAGAGAAAGAAACTGTGAAAGAAAAAAGCCCTGAGAGAGCCGGAAGAGCTGGATGAGAAAACTTTTAGGAGAAGGAAGGGCAAGGATGCATGTTGGTGTAGAGGGCTCATGATAGAAAAGGAAGAAGTGTCTCTGATGATTATTTTTTCATGTGCTGGGCATTGGCATACAGGTTGAGGTTGAGGTTTGAGAAGAGAGAATAGCTGACCTATGTTATAGAGGAAAGACAAGAAATTTGAAAAGTGAATCAGTGTGTAGTAACTGGGTGGCAGTAAGGCATCTGTTGAGGTTGATGTGTGTTCATTTATAGTGGCCTTGATCTATAGGATGGAATTGATGTGACCTTGACAATGTGTCAGCAGGAAGGCTAGGAGCACAGAAAGGGCAAGTGATTGGAATCACTAGGGTTAGTTTGTGACATGTGTGTGATAAAACAAGGGTCAAGTCATGAAAGACTAGAGCAGCCTATGGCCCAGAGCAAAGAAGATGATGGATAAATTGGAGGCCCCAACTGAGGAACCAGAAAGCTGAAGGTAAGCAAGTGAGAACATTGGAAGCAGGGGAGGGCTGGTCAGAGAATGGGAGGTGTGAATTTTATGATTTCCAAGGTAAAGCCACTCCAGAAAATGACCAAGTCCAGGGTGCAGCCACAAAAGTGGATGAATGAAGTGACTTGGAGGTGAGAAGGACAAGGAACCAAGGACCAAGGTTTTGAACAGCTTTCACATTCTATAAAAGACCTCTCAACTGTGCTTGAGAAGAGGAGGGATGTGGAGACAGATGCCAACATGTGTGATCAGTGTGTCCAGGAAGTGAGACCATGGCCCATAGGTGAGATGAGAGAGCCGAAGAGGGTACCAGTGAGTCAGAAGGGGCACCAAGGGAGCAGGCATCATGTGTACAAATGCCTGACTCAGACTGCTTGGTAGAAAGTGGATCGTGTAACCCTGGACCCTACGAGGAGCCACAGTCTAGGGAAGGAGTTGGTGAAGACATTAAGAGGACCTGATCCACCCATGGACACACAGGTATCCCCTAATCAAGATCAGACTGAAGGAAATAAAACTTTTCTAAGTCACTTATATCACTAACCAACATATTTTACTGGTCTTCAGAGCATAAAGGTCTACTGGGGGAACGTTTAAGTCTCAAATGTAAGAATAAAGAAAGAACCCAGTTTATAATCTGAACACAACCTTGACAGTTGGACTAATTGGAGTTCAGTTCAGTTCAGTCACTCAGTCATGTCCAACTTTTTACAACCCCATGGACTGCAGCACGCCAGGCTTCCCTGTCCATCACCAACTCCTGGAGTTTGCTCAAACCATGTCCATCAAGTCACTATTGTCATCCAACCTTCTCATCTTCTGTTGTCTCCTTCTCCTCCTGCCCTCAATCTTTCCCAGCATCAGGGTCTTTTCCAATGAGTCAGTTCTTCATATCATGTGGTAAAAGTACTGGAGCTTCAGCATCAGTCCTTCCAATGAATATTCAAGACTGATTTCCTTTAGGATTGACTGGTTTGATCTCCTTGAAGTCCAAGGGACTCTCAAGAGTCTTCTCCAAAACCACAGTTCAAAAGCATCAATACTTCGGCACTCACATCCAAACATGACTACTGGAAAAACCATCAGTTTGACTAGATGGACCTTTGTTGGCAAAGTAATGTCTCCACTTTTTAATATGCTGTCTAGGTTTGTCATAGCCTTTCTTCCAAGGAGCAAGAAGCTTTTAAATTCATGGCTGCAGTCACCATCTGGAGTGATTTTGGAGTCCAAGAAATTAAAGTCTGTCACTGTTTCCATTGTTTCCCCACCTATTTGCCATGAAGTGATGGGACCAGATGCCATGATCTTAGTTTTTTAAATGTTGAAGCCTAGCTTGGAGAATTTTGAGCATTACTTTGCTAGCGTGTGAGATGAGTGCAATCGTGTGGCAGTTTGAACATTCTTTGGCATTGCCTTTCTTTGGGATTAGAGTGAAAACTGACCTTTCCCAGTTCTGTGACCACTGCTGAGTTTTCCAAATTTGCTGGCATACTGAGTGCAGCACTTTCACAGCATCACCTTTTAGGATTTGAAACAGCTCAACTGAAATTCCATCACCTCCACTAGCTTTGTTTGTAGTGATGCTTCTTCAGGAAGCATCCAGGATTGCGATTGACATTGCATTCCAGGATGTTGAGCTCTAGGTGAGTGATCACACCATCTTGGTTATCTGGGTCATGAAGATCTTTTTTGTATAGTTCTTCTGTGTATTCTTGCCACTTCTTCTTAATATCTTCTGCCTCTATTGAGCCCATACCATTTCCTTTAATGTGCCCATCTTTGCATGAAAAGTTCCCTTGTTATCTCTAATTTTCTTGAAGAGATCTCTAGTCTTTCCCATTATATTGTTTTCCTCTATTTCTTTGCATTGATCATTGAGGATGGCTTTCTTATCTCTCCTTGCTATTCTCTGGAACTCTGCATTCAGATGGGTACATCTTTCCTTTTCTCCTTTGCCTTTAGCTTCTCTTCTTATCTCAGCTATTTGTAAGGTCTCCTCAGACAACCATTTTGCCTCTTCACCTTTCTTTTTTGGGGGGATGATCTTGATCACTGCCTCCTATACAATGTCATGAACCTCTGCCTATAGTCTTCAGGCACCCCTTGAATCTACTTGTCACTTCCACTGTATAATCTTAAGGGATTTGGTTTAGGTTATACCTGAATGGTCTAGTGGTTTTCCCTAATTTCTTCAATTTAAACCTGAATTTTACAATAAGGAATTCATGATCTGAGCCACAGTCAGCTCCTGGTCTTGCTTTTGCTGACTGTATAGAGCTTCTCCATCTTTGACTGCAAAGAATATAATCAATCTTATTTCGGTATTGACTATCTGATGATGCCCATGTGTACAGTCATATCTTGTGTTGTTGGAAAAAGGTGTTTGCTATGACTAGTGCATTCTCTTGGCAAAACTCTGTTAGCCTTTGCCTGCTTCACCTTGCATTCCAAGGCCAATCTTACCTGTTACTCCAGGTATCTCTTGACTTCCTACTTTTGCATTCCAGTCTCATTCATGAAATGATCCAGGGCTGATGAGCTGGTAAACATCACTGTAGTCACCACACTGTACCATAAAATCGAACTAGAGAGGCCTCAAGAGATATGAGAGTGGGGAGGATGCTCATGGGGATGGGGTAGATCAGGGTCTTGAAGGATATTCAGGCTGTGTAGAGATGAAGGGAAACGAGAGATTCTGGGCAGAGCACATGCTTCAAACATACATGGCCAGGCAGGAGCTACCCCTTGGAAACAGTCCTTCTTAGAGGACATGATGGAGTTCCCAGACATTCTGCTTGGTTTGAAGTCTCATATAGTCTCATAGAAATCTCAAGGCTGAGCTGATATCTTTGAGAACTAATCTGCATAATGAATTTGGACATAACTTGAGCAGGTGTGTGACGGGATCAGAGTTGTGCTTCTGGAAGATGCTGCCTGGAGGAAGTGGGTGAGAAGGACACAGGGAAAGAATTGCAGTAAGGAGACCATTTACAAGGCTACTGTGGTTGTCCCAGAGAGAAGCACGGAAGCCTGAGTGGGACAGGAACTGATGGGAATGGGGAGAAGAGAGCAGGCACCAGAGATTTTGACAGAGGTAGACACAACGGGTTTTGAAGGCCAAAATAAACATGAGGGATGGCTTCAAAGCCTGCTTACTGCACTACTGGTCACATACCATTGAGTATTGTTCAGAGGCTTTAAGAGATTTGGGTCAACACAAAGATCTCTGACTCCAGCTCAAACTGAGTCAGCTGTTTACGTCTTAAAAGAAGAAAATCAGACATCAAAAAGGGAAAGTAACCTTTCCCTCACAGAAATCATAAATAGCATCCAAACGTGGCAGAGACTGAAACTGCCGGCCATGTGTTAAAAAGAAACACGATATCATCAGCTAACAGAGACAAGACCCAACCAGGAAACAGACTCCAGTATTAAAATTCTAGCACACAGGGCTTTTGGAAAATAAAAAATGGACACAGAGGGACAGAAAGACTCCATCTAAACAGATGAGGCCTGGAACGAGACCATCTATTGAGCCACAGCCGAGAAAGCAGCTGGGTTAGAGACGACCAAACCTGGAAAACAACCGCCAGAAGAAAAGGTTATTGGCCACTGATGAGCAATGACATCGAAGAGATTCAGAATTGCTGCTTCAGATAGAAGCAGGAGAAACAAGAATACGATCGGGCAGGGAGTATCATTTTCTTGAGGTGAGGCCAGGCTCCCAGAAAGCCCCTGAAGGCTGTTGCCTGTACCCCTGTCTCAACTCCGCTCTGCCCAGGGAGCTCTGAGCCACCCCAGGCACACACGGGGCGAGGGACAGATATTTCATGTGAACCTTGGCCGACTCATCTGTATAATGAGGACTCTCGCTTCCATTTCATGGAACTGGAAATGTAGGCAGACAGGTGGGGACTAAAGCCTCCCTCCAAATCAACTTTGTATTTTAATTGAAAAAGATCGGAAAGAAAGTGTTCCCATCTGATACTTCTGATGTTACAGCCGGCAAGTGACCCTTGGAACAGCCTTTTTATCTGGGAAGGACCACTTTTCGGGTCATGTAAATACGGAGCCAACATGAAGGAGGAAGATACTCCGTGGACTGCTGGTAGGGTTGTGACTGTTGCCTTTACAAATTGCTGCTCTTCTTGGCAGGATTAGGGTTTCCCAAGGGCAAAGACTGCATCTTCTTTTTCTTTACATCTCAAACAACACCTAGAACAATGCTGGACACAAAACAGATGCCAAGTGTTTGTTAAATAGATTGGTGTCTATCCCACTTCTCCAGTAAACTCCACTGAGTTCAGAACCCGGGCCCATCCTGAGCACCCAGGCGGATGCCTAACCTGGGGTGGAGCAGAATTTGACATTAGTTGGGACTGCACGTGTTCATATCTGAAAGGCTCTTCTGATCTCTTTGGCAAGGTAAGAAGAGACACAACACTTTATGGCTCCAATTTAGGTATATATTTATGTATCTATCCAACAGGGAGGCCTGGTGTGCTGTGGTTCATGGGGTCGCAAAGAGTCGGACACGACTGAGTGAATGAACTGAACTGATCCGATGTCTAAGCATCGTGCATGTGCACCAACACATATGCACACGTGGATAGTCATTGTCCCCCAAACATGAAGATCAGTGGCATCTTTATTCATTAACTTCATTTTACCATCATTTAAGTTGTAGAAAGAGTGATATTCCAGAGAACCAAATAACAAATGAATGAATAACTCTTTTTCTACAGGACAGTCTCCATGCTCAGTGTCATACATGGTAATGGGAAATTTACAACTATCTTGTGAAATATATACAATCATCCCATTTTACAGATAAAGAACCTGAGGTTCAGAGGAATTAAGCAATTTGCCTAGAGTCACACAGGCCAACCACTGACCTGTATTCTATAACACTTCTTCACATGACAGTAGAAAACCACTTTAGAATAGGGCTTTCTCCCCTTCGATCAGAGAAGGAAGCCACAACAGACATCTTTCTTTGGCTCCATCCTTCTTGCTTTCTTTCCCTGAGGCTCTGCCCCCATCCCCATGCCCACTCCTGCTTTGTAGTTGTCCCAGCAATTCTGTGGGACAGACCTGGAAGCTTTTGAGACACAGCAGACTATGGCTGGCCTGACTTGTAGCCACTGGAGAGGAAGCTACAGGTAGGATCCTGTTTCAACCATCAGTCATGCAAATAAGCTGATGCTGGCTGCAGATCACGAACTGCTCACCAGTCATTTCCTTAATGACTTGCTAAATTTCCTTCCATCCTCGCAGAAAATCACACTCTTTCAAGGTCCTGTGGCTCTATCCCACCGCCCACACTGATAGCTCCAGGATTCCTGAGCTGAAGCCACATCCTGATTCTCAGCCCTTTGTGAGCAGACTTACAAGCCTCCAAAGTAACTGAGGCACCCGGGGTCACACAGAGGCCTTAGCCAGACCAAGAGTTGGCGGCCAGGATCTCTCTGGAAGGGGCCTTGGAGGGGCTACTGTGACTGAAACCCAGTGCATCTCTTTTAAAGCAGATGTTGACCAGAAAAAAAAAAAAAATGCACAGCCTAAAAGTTGAGAATTATATTTTGTTTGGTGGACAAAACTGAGGGCTTAAGCCTGGATGACAGCCTCTCAGATAGCTCCAAGGGACTGCTCTGAAGAGGTGAGGAAGAAGCTAGGATACATAGGAGTTTTACAATAAAAACCAGGTAGTGGAACATCAAAATATGACCATTAATTGAAGAAAGCAAAACATCTCAGGTTAATGAATTTAGTGCTTTTCTGTGTGTGTATGAGGAGATGCAAGAGGCTGGGCTCATTGAAATCATTCATTCCTTTGATATACACCTTAACTATCTAGGACCAGTATCTTGTTTTCTCCATCCTTCATCCCTTCAGGGTACACAGTTGTGCAGCTGCAGGGGCTGAATGCTTAATAGCCGCTGTGTCTTGTTTACTGACATGGCAGGCAACATTTTTCATTCACATGGATGAGCCTAATTTAAAATGAAATTTTCAATGGAGAAGGTAAATAAGAGCAGAAATGATGAGATCAAAGCTGGAGTGGAGGGGGGTAAATCTTCTCTTCAGCATGCCATTATGGCCCCATGTTGCTCCCCAAGGCATTTGCCCAATTCTCTGTAGCACCTTAAAGTATCGCTGAAATCCTCTGATCTGGTTCACCCATCACATTTCCTTTAAGGATAAGGAACAAAGGTATAGTGAGGTCAGGGAATATGGCTAATGTCCCACCACCAGCTAGTGTAAGGACCAGAACTCAGAACCCCTTGTACTTAACCCAGGCTCAGACTATCACACAACACTCTTTTGACTTCAGAGGTGAAAATACTCTCTCATTGCCGGCTAATTTTCTTTGTCCTGTTTCCCATGGGAAACAGTTGTCTAAATGCATTTTGCTTGCTTCTAAAGAGATTTTCATTTGCAGCCTGGGGGAATATCAACATTCAATCTTACACCAAAGGGGGAAATGAGGAAGGATATGGTGGACTTTCACTAAAGCATCCCCTAAAAGCAGCAAACACACCACCCCATCTCTTCAACATAAAAAATAACAAAAGGTTTATGTATGAGATTGTTCTGAGAAATTGAATATTTCTTGCCATTCAGTAAATAAAGGATATCACAGTCATCAGTGATAGCAGCCATTGCCCATGGTGGGCTGGTGAGCCCTGAGGGAACTAAGGAAGGAAACAATATGTGCCATCTAGCAGCCATGGGACTGCAGCTACTCCTGATGGTGAGCCCCAAGGGAATACAGGACATGAAAACACAGGATACTGGCCCTAGAAAGCTGAGTGAGTGAGTGAGTGAAGTCACTCAGTCACGTCCGACTCTTTATGACCCCATAGACTATAGCCTACCAGGCTCCTCCATCCATGGGATTTTCCAGGCAAGAATACTGGAGTGGGTTGCATTTCCTTCTCCACTAGAAAGCTGAAGTGTATATCAAAGAAATGATTTCAGTGAGCCCAGACTCTTGCATCTTACCATACATAGAAAAGCACTAAGTTTCTTAACTTGAGATATCTAGTTTTGTCTTATTCACATCTACCTGCCCTTTGGTGCAAAACTCCTATATATCCTTGCTCTCCCCTTGCTCCTTGGAGCAGTTTCCTCAGGCTTACTTGAGATGCTGCCTCCTGGGCTTGAAGTCCTCACTATGTCCACGGAGTAAAACATAACTCAGTTTTTATGTTGTGCATTTATTTTTTTGGTCAACAGTTCGTTGCCTAGAACAATCTCCCTCCTGAATCCCCATGCAGCTGTAGGGCCTGGGTTTCCTTTCAGGCTTCCTCCACATAAACTCCCCCGTAACACTATCTAGGGATACATCTCAGTGACAACTGTCCTTTTAACCCTCTAACTATATGGTTACCTGCGTGGGTTCCTTTCTACATGATGACCTCCTCAGATGGAGAGTGAGGATTCTATGCACAAGTACAGAGCACTAAAGAACAAATTTTGCACAAATGATTGCACTTCTTTAATAACACTCAGTTTCACAAATATATTGCACACTCTGCAGTCACAGATTATTTTATCTCATGGAATAGAAAGCTATTTCCTCCTCCACAACATAATTATAATAACCTGCAGAGTTATAGTGAAGCCTAGAGATACTGCCAGAGAAGGCAATGGCACCCCACTCCAGTACTCTTGCCTGGAAAATCCCATGGACAGAGGAGCCTGGTAGGCTGCAGTCCATAAGGTCACCAAGAGTTGGACACGACTGAGCGACTTCACTTTCACTTTCCACTTTCATGCGCTGGAGAAGAAAATGGCAACCCACTCCAGTATTCTTGCCTGGAGAAACCCAGGGACGGGGGAGCCTGGTGGGCTGCCGTCTATGGGGTCGCACAGAGTCGGACATGACTGAAGTGACTTAGCAGCAGCAGCAGCAGAGATACTGCATATACACTATCTGATTTATGGGAGGTACTCAGAAAACGGTAGACATCATCCTTCTCTACTAGATAATAAGCTCTTGTTCATACTTTTGCCACCAGCAAGTAGCACAGTGAATGTTTGTGGCACCAAAGATGGCTTAGTGACCGAATGAATGAATGAACAAGCTAATAACAAATGTTCACACTGTAAGGGATGTTGATTTATCAAAGATAACTCAGAGTGGGTCTTGCAGAGCATTAATGAAGGATGGTCACTTGGTGTCAACGAAGAAGAGTGAGCTCTCATGCTCCAGCATGCTACAATTAAAGACCTCATAACTAAGACCTGGCATAGCTAAAGAAATATTTCTTAAAAGGGCCCAGGATTGGGTAAAAATATTACCATGGTTCTCCACCTACTCATCTTTCCTCATTCTGGCCTCCCCCACTGCAGCATATGTAGTAGGTACTTATTCTTTCATCCTTTTAACAAACACTTCTTATTGGCATCCTTTACTGGGTTGGATGAATTCTAGATTCACA
The DNA here is from genome assembly GCF_910594005.1 of Cervus elaphus. Classification (NCBI taxonomy): domain Eukaryota; kingdom Metazoa; phylum Chordata; class Mammalia; order Artiodactyla; family Cervidae; genus Cervus; species Cervus elaphus. Next base: position 8,839,556 of record NC_057820.1, on the reverse strand, counting down.
TTGAATATGCAGAGGCAGGCCTGTCATTTCAGGGTTTACATTTTAGCCAGAGACAGGCATTAAACAACTAAATCGATAATGAATTATTGAACAGCAATTATAAGCATGTAGAAAGAGAAGTACAGGGTACCACAGAGTGAAGATAATTAAGGAACATTACTGCTCTAGCTTTATAAGGTAGGTGAGAGATTTGACTAAAGAAGTCTTCGGAGGTAGGAAGGAAGGAATACTGGAAGGTGGGACGAATGTACTTTTTAAATACTGGGAAAGTCACCTCTTAATCCTTTCTGAAAAAAAGATTCCATTCATGTTAACACTGTTTATTACAAATTAACAATTATTCATATATTTGTGAAATATAAACAAGCCCAGGATTAAGTCCTGAGCCTGTTGTTTATACCTTTGGCAAGTGATTCCACTGCCAAAAGCTCAGATTCCTCACCTGTAACAAACAAGGTAAGAGTGGCTACGATTTAGGGTTGCTATGGCAATTAAATGAAAGGATGTTCCTACAGCACTTAACACAGTATCATCACATGGTGAACCATCAGTCAAAAGTGGTACCCTTGTTGTCGTCATAACTGATGTCCAACTGCTTAATGTTCAGGTAAGGAAGTAGACATTCAAAGGAGCTAAAGACATGATGTCACTCAGCTAACTGAAGGCAGACGTGTTACTCAGCCACACAGCTCCCTAAACCAATTGTCTTGACAGAAAATCATATTCTGGTACATATTTTTTTTGGAAATCTCATAATCAGAAATAAAATGCTGACATAAACCAACATCAGTGCATTACTTAGGGTCTAGTGATGATCATGTGAAAATTCAGAGTGGGTGAACTCTAGCTTTGGGGAAAAAGTTCTCACTTTCCTAATATTAACTGATAGGTCTTTCAAGGGCAATGCTGTGGGCCCAGCACTGCTCTAGAAGCTGAACAGGATACAAAGAAAAAGCAAGGGTCTTTCCTCAGAGGCCTTGCCATCTAGTTGAATTTCCCCACAAAAGGCCAGCAACCTGGATTCTTTTAGGATGATAGAAGTAAGACTTAAATAGAACCTTTCCAAACATTCTCAGAAACTTCTGGTCACTGTTTTATAGAAAAACCTCCACTTTTGACCAGTTACTCATCTTACAACTCGTTCTTATTACTAAAACCAACAAAATAATTTCTGCTTGGGTGTGAGAAGCATCGGTGGCATTTAACCTTCAGGATTTCAGGACATTGACCATCACAGGAAAGTAATTCCTCTCAACTTCATAATAACCTAGTAATAGAAACTAATTATAGGTAGGTCAAGAAACAGGCATTTCGAACCAAATAAACACCTTCATGTTAGCCAGACTTCCCGAGATGATCACACACTGTCTATTCACTAGCTTTTCAAAAAACAGTTCTTGAGCACCTACTAATAATAGCCAACCTTAATGAGGGCTTACTGTGGCCAGACTCTTATGTAAACTTCATAACATCTCCATGAGACAAGAACTATTATTACCTCTACTTGACAGATGATAAAACCAAGTCGCAGAGACCTCAAGTAATTTCCCCAAGTCCACATAGCAGAAAGTGGTAGCATCAGGCTTCACCTGGGGACTTTGGTGCCAGAATTCCTGCTTTTATTCACCTTGCTGTCTTGATTCTGGGAAGCAGGCACTCTCTGGATGTTGTGGGAGATGCATACACAAGTAACCAGTGGTCCCCGACCTTGAGGTATTCACAGTGTCTGAACAGAGTCTGACTCACCAAACATGACAATAAGGGGACGCAAGTGAGCAAATATGGAGCTCTCACCATGCACAAGTCATGGGTCCAGCTCCTCTCCTCACAAAGCTTTAATAATCCCCTCAACAAATCAGTGAGGGGTTATTTTTCCAATTAGGCAGGCAATCTCGGTATGAGAGGAAGTCAGGAACTTAGACACACCAGATAACCAACCCAAGGTCAGGTGACTTGTGAAGATTGTGAGGGATGCAGCCAAAATTCATGGACAACTGCCTCTCTTGGAATCACATGTGCTTTTCTTTCCACTTCACCTACATACCTACTATTTTACAAGCCTCACAATGATCATGGGCATCTCTAAAGTGCTCTTGGACATAGAGGAGACAGTGAGGGAGGATCTTAGGGAGGACCAGGAAGTCTTCAGAGAGAAAATGGTATAAGAATGAGATTAAGAAGGAAATATTAGGATGGAGAGAGACTGAAGAGAAATATTCCAGACTGAATATATAGCCTATTCATAAAAGCACAGAGATCACAAAAAGTTTGGCATGCTCATGAGCAATAGCTGATGCAGGAGAGTTGAGTGTGGGCTAGAGTGGTGGGAAGGGTCAGGAGGTAAGAAAGGAGTGGTTGGGGGCCAGGTATTGAGAGCCTTTTCAGAACACCCCACTTGGAGTTTGCAGTGGAGGTCTATGAGAGCTGATTCACAGCTGCCCACGGTGTTCAGAGCATCTGGACAAGAGACATCCACAAATATTTGTAGTATTTTGCTGTCTTTCATCTGACTAATTCTATACAGAAAAATATTTTGCAGAATATTTGAAGAGAATTTTTGTTCAAGCATAAACTTCCAAGGTCCTCAAGAACTTGAACTATGTCATATTAACATTTATAAACCAATGCCAGCCATTCTGCCTGCACACAATACATGCTTGATGAAAGATTGCTAAAAAAAGTGGTTAGATGGATGGATGGGTGATGGATGGAAGAGGGGTGGGTAGATGGATGGATGGATGGATGGATGGATGGATGGACTGACCAGTAATTGAATTAATTAATGAGTAAATAAGCAACGTGATAATTTATGGTAGGAGTGGCATTACATGTAGACAAAGCTACTGACAATTTACACATTCAATGTCAGCACTAAATATGTGCCTCTCTCCAGAGTCCCCAGTGGCTGGAATTTCTGTCATAGGGAGAATGTATTTCATTCTATAGTAAAAAGTAAGATTGAAAGTATAAATACTTCGAAGAATTCTCCAATGAATTTTGATTGATTGTTGAAAATAGGAACAAGTAGACATGAATTCATGCTAACTTGTAAATGATTGATCCTGGGCCATTTCCTGAGAGGATATTGGGATAGGACAGGAAGCCTGAGTTTGTTAACTCTTTCCGTTCCATAAAAAGCTTCAGTTTTCCAGCAAGCCTTACCTTACCATTGGAATGTTCACTTTCTTTCAAAACTAGACACTGGCAAAGACCACAGAGGATCTTGTCCTCATTATCTATCCCATAAACACCCTTCTTTACTAGTCAGGCCAGCCTCTGCCTTTCCACATAATCCATGCTCTTTCCTCCTCACAGCCCCGTGTTTGTCTTTCCACCCACCTACCAGGTTCTCTCCACTCCACCTCCCCATCCTTCGAAATCCTGGTTCATCTTCTCAGCAATCTCAGATTGCTAAAATTCCCGCTGCCACAGGAGCAACATCAAAGTCCATTTGTTTTCTATTCATTCCTAACTATTTGTCATAGTCCTGGCTCCCTGGTCTAGATTATGGTACAGTATTTATTATAATAATAATATTTGCATTCATTGAACATAGCTTTTATTCTCAGACCCTGGACTTGGCACACATTACACCTCACTGTAAGAGGTAAATATTTTCATGCCCATTTCATATGCAAAGAATCCAAGAATCAGGAAAGGGTAAAATATAAGCCAAATAAATGCCCTCTCCCTTGAATTCCAGCTCTTCTAATTCCTACCCACCCCTCCTTCCCCTACTCAGTAGCTTGAACAATGTATAGTAGAGCTACTGAGTGGTGACACTGTTTTGCTTTATCATCAGTTCAGTTCAGTTCAGTTCAGTCGCTCAGTCGTGTCCGACTCTTTGCGACCCCATGAACAACAGCACGCCAGTCCTCCCTGTCCATCACCAACTCCTGGAGTTCACCCAAACCCATGTGCATTGAGTCAGTGATGCCATCCAACCATCTCATCCTCTGTCATCCCCTTCTCCTCCTGCCCTCAATCTTTCCCAGCATCAGGGTCTTTTCCAATGAGTCAGCTCTTCACATGAGGTGGCCAAAGTATTGGAGTTTCAGCTTCAACATCAGTCCTTCCAATGAATACCCAGGCTTTATCATTAGACATTATATTTAAAATTGTAGCTCAATTTGTATAAAACCTCTGTAGTGCTTTTCCTAATGACTGTAGAATAGTCCACAGAATACATATGTATCAGATTTTATTTAACCCCTATTATTGGATATGGAGTTTGCAGCTTTGTTTTTAAAATTCTAAGGAACAGAGCCATGAAAACATTGTAGGATTTTTTTCCTAATATTAGATTGTTTTCTTATAACCTTTGGACTGCAAGGAGATCCAACCAGTCCATCCTAAAGGAGATCAGTCCTGTGTGTTCATTGGAAGGACTGATGCTGAAGCTGAAACTCCAATACTTTGGCCACCTCATGTGAAGAGCTGACTCATTGGAAAAGACCCTGATGCTGGGAAAGATTGAGGACAGGAGGAGAAGGGGACGACAGAGGATGAGATAGTTGGATGGCATCACCGACTCAGTGGACGTGGGTTTGGGTGGACTCCGGGAGTTGGTGATGGACAGGGAGGCTGGTGTGCTGCAGTTCATGGTGTCACAAAGAGTTGGACACGACTGAGCGACTGAACTGAACTGAACAAATTATAAACACAGGGTTATTGTGTTTCAAAGCATATGAATATTTCATGACTCGAAATATACATTGTCAATGTGCAATGGAGTACACCAAGGTACACTCCTGCCAGCAATGCAGACACAATCCCCCATCATAGCTGTGAGCAGCAAAGGGCGTGATCACTTTGCCTTCTTATAACTAGTGAAGCCAAACACTGTCTGCTAATTGACCTGCTGTGAATTATTTCATCCAGTCTTTTATGCATGTACCTCTTGGTATTCTGACTGCACTTTTATTCATTTGCAATAACGTATATCCTATGCTAGGCATACTGTCTGTGTTGACCTAAGTTCATTCAGCTAACTATACTAATGTTGGCAACAAATACTCGATGGTCAGCTGTGGTGTGTCACCATGCTGGCACTTGGGACACCCATATGAAAAAGACATGACTTCAAGAAACTTGGAGACTATAAAAAATTGTCTAATGGTTGGCCCTGTGGGATAAACTCTGAATTCCAATATAAGACACTTCTACCCAAAATGGGGAGATGGAGCATGAAAAGAGTCATGATTTGGGGGGGAGGGGGGCAGCCAGGGAGTGCCCTAAGCACAGGGGCCCACAACCTCTGGGATCTAATGCCTGAAGATTTGAGGTGGAGTTGGTGTAATCGTAAGACTTCCCTGGTGGCTCAGAGGGTAAAGCGTCTGCCTACAATGTGGGAGACCTGGGTTCAAGCCCTGGGTTGGGAAGATCCTCTGGAGAAGGAAATGGCAACCCACTCCAGTACTCTTGCCTGGAAAATCCTGTAATAATAATATAAATAAAATGCACAATGTATGTAATGTGCTTGAAGTATCCCCAAACCACTCCCCCCGACCTTGAAAGAGTTATCGTCCATGAATCCGGTCCCTGGGGGCAAGGAGGTTGGGACTGCTGCAGGGCTTCAGAAGAGGCAGAGAATGCAGAGATTCTGGGCATCTTCGTGGGTCTCAGGAAGAATGGGATTTGGGAAAAAGTAAAGAAGTGGAGTTTCTGGCTAAGAAGACTTATGAAGCTGACGTCACAAGGGCAAAAGCAAACTCAGAGTTTGCGGCGCAAACTCTGCATAAGGACCCAAGAGACATTTGTCCACCAAGTAGTCTGGCCGTTAACCAGCCTGTGAAGGTTAAATTCTGACCCTTAATGTTCTTAGTGTGACAAATGTACTTTTCCCCCAAGACCTGGTTGCTTGGGCCTAAGAGCTAAAAGGGACACATTTGCTGAATCAGAGAAGACTTTTACAAAGATATGAGGATAAACTGCCACAACCTTAAAGTCCTCTGTGAAATAGGGTAAGTCATGGAGCTCTTCAACTTAGTTCAGTTCAGTTCAGTTCAGTCACTCAGTCATGTCCAGCTCTTTGTAACCCCATGGACTGCAGCATGCCAGGCTTCCCTGTCCATCACCAACTCTCAGAACTTGCTCAAACTCATCTTCATCAAGTCAGTGATGCCATCCAACCATCTCAACCTCTGTTGTCCTCTTCTCCTCCTGCCTTCAATCTTTCCCAGCATCAGGGTCTTTTTCAATGAATCAGTTTTTCGCATCAGATGGCCAAAGTATTGGAGCTTCAACTTCAGCATCAATCCTTCCAATGAATATTCAGGATTGATTTCCTTTAGGATTGACTGATTGGATCTCCTTGCTGTCCAAGGGACTCTCAAGAGTCTTCTCCAAACACCACAGTTCAAAAGCATTAATTCTTCGGTGCTCAGCTTCCCCTATAGTCCAACTCTCACATCCATACATGACTACTGGAAAAACCGTAGCTTTGACTAGATGGGCCTTTATCGGCAAAGTAATGTCTCTGTTTTTTAATATGCTGTCTAGGTTGGTTGTAGCTTTTCTTCCAATGAGCAAGTGGCTTTTAATTTCATGGCTGCAGTCACCATCTGCAGTGATTTTGAAGCTCAAGAAAATAAAATCTGTGACTGTTTCCATTGTTTCGCCATATATTTGCCATGAAGTGATGGGACCAGATGTCATGGTCAGCTTAATATCCCTATTTAATAAGCACCAGTGGATTATCCATGATCTGAAGCCAGCAGAGTCTCCTTACCAGATTGGATCAATTAAGTTAAATGATCTTGACTCGCATGTCTCAGTAGATTTGAGTGTCAGGATCTTCACTTGGACATTTCTTATGTGCAGCCTGAGTGTCTTCTCTGAGAGCCAAGAAAGAATTTGCCTTTCCTTTTCTTTTTCCTTTTTGCGTTTTTAAAACTTGAAGTATAGTTAATTTACAGTGTTGTGTTAGTTTCAAGTGTATGGCAAAGTGATTCCGTTACACACAGACACACACACACATACGTGTGTGTGAGCTCAGTTGCTCAATCATTGTCTGACTCTTTTCGACCCCATGGACTGTAGCCCACCAGGCTCCTTTGTGGAATTTTCCAGGCAAGAATACTGGAGTGGGTTGCCATTTCCTCCTTCAGGGATCTCACCGACCCAGATAGTGAATCCAGGTCTCTTGCATCTCCTAAAATGCAGGCGATTTTACCACTGAGCCATTGGGGAAGCCTATATAGACACATATAGGCGCAAACTCTGCATAAGGACCCAAGAGACATTTGTCCACCAAATGAACCCACCTGCCAATGCAAGAGATGCCAAGAGACTCAGATTCAGCCCCTGGGTAGGGAAGATCCCCTGGAGGAGAGCATAGCAGCCCATTCTAGTACTCTTTCCTGGAGAATCCTATAGACAGTAGGGCCTGGCGGACCACAGTCCACGGGGTTGCAAAGAGTCAGACACAACTGAAGTGACTTAGCATGCATGCAAGCATATACATATATATGTATGCATATATATATTCTTTTTTCAGATTCTTTTCCATTGCAGGTTATTATAAGATATTAAGTATAGTTCCCTGTGCTATTCCCAGTGCTATAGACTAGTCCTTGCTGTTTACTATTTTATATATAGTAGTATATATCTGTTAAGCCAAGACTCCTAATTTATTTCCCTCCCATCCCCTTTGGTAATCACAAGATTATTGTCTATGTTTGTGAGTCTATGTCCCTTTTGTTAATAAGTTCATTTATATCATTTTTTAGATTCCACATACAAGCTCTATCATGATATTTTCCGTCTCTGCCTAGCTTCACTTAGTAAGATAATCTCGGGGTCCATCAGTGTTGCTACAAATGGCATTATTTCATTTTTTTATGAGGAGGGACTCTGTCCCCATTCTCCTGCATCCCTATTGCTGACCAGAAGATATCTTACCCCCCTAGAAATAGCCCAGGGTCCACAGAAGGATTATGCAAGAGAGATGATGGTGAATTCTCTGGAAACAAGGGAGAGATTGTTGCTAAGCTACAAAACCAAGGCTTCACAGAGCCTATTGCAGACTAAGATCATAGATGATGACCTCCTATACACTACTCATTGACTGGATGAGAGGGCTCACCAGAACTGGAAGACCCTCACCCACTTTCTGGTCACCAGGCTAACCATGGGGCATCTGCTTGGCATCAGCCCCTAGCCCATCTCCAGGCCTGTGGATATAGTGATGGGCCTGCTAGCAGAGCCCAGGAATCCCTGCCTCCTCACAGCAGCCACCCTCACCTCCTTTGCTGTTCCTCAGACACAACTCCCACCTGCAGACCTCCCCAAGCCCCACCTGGAATACTTTTTCCCTAGATAGCCACAAGTCTCTCTTCTTTGCTTCATTCTGTGTTCTGCCTCAGTGCTGCATCCTCCAAGCAGGCTTCCCTGACCATCTGGCCTAAAACAGCAGCCTTTCACCCTCCTCTTAGCATGGGAGATTTTCTTCCTAGCCCTGATAGCCCCCTGACATGCTAACCAGGATGAAGTTCCATGACACCAGGGATCTGTCTGGTTTGTCTGCGGCTGTGTGCCCTGTACCTGTTAATAGAACAGAGACTGGCCCATAGTTAGCCTTCCAAACCCAGACAGTGTATTAAAAAGCAGAGACATCACTTTGCCAACAAAAGTCCATACCATCAAAGCTATGGTTTTTCCAGTAGTCCTGTATGGATGTGAGAGTGGGACCATAAGGAAGGCTGAGCACCGAAGAATTGATGCTTTTGAACTGTGGTGCTGGATAAGACCCTTGAGAGTCCCTTGGACTGCAAGGATATCAAATTAGTCATCCTAAAGGAAATCAGCCCTGAATATTCATTGGAAGGACTGATGCTGAAGCTGAAACTCCAGTACTTTGGCCAACTGATGCCAAGAGTCATCTCACTGGAAAAGACCCAATGGGAAAGATTGAGGACAGGAGGAGAAGGGGGCAACAGAGGACGAGGTGTTTGGATGGCATCACCAACTCAGTGGACATGAATCTGAGCCAACTCTGGAAGATAGTGAAGGACAAGGAAGCCTGGTGTGCTACAGTCCATAGGGTTGCAAAGAGTTGGACATGACTTAGTGACTGAACAATAAAACACTACTTATTAGTTAATCAATTTTCACAAAGCTCTAAGGAGTCCCAGTAGGCTAGTCCTTGAACCACACTTCATAAGCTGCCAGTCTTAGCTCTTCAAGACAAATTTTCCCCTTCTAGTCTCTCAGATCTATTTTATCAAAACAGTGTGTTCAGTTTGGCTCCTTTCAGCTGCTTTCTCTATCATTCCTAGAGCCGCAGAAGAGAATTTAGCTACATTATGGATCCCAGGAGAAGATGACAGACGATCTTATCCAAACTTCCTGGAAAACTGAACATCAGAGGGTTTAGTGGTCGCCCAGTGTCTCCCTGACACTATGTGAATGGTGCCCGGGACAAAGAGTCCGGGTTTCCCGGCTCCCACTGCATTATTGTTGTTGTTCAGTTGCTAAGTCATATCCAGTTCTTTTAGACTCCATGGACTGCAGCAAACCAGGCTCCTTTGTCCTCCACTATCTCCCAGAATTTGCTCAAATTCATGTCCACTGAGTTGGTGACACTATCTAACCATCTCATCTTCTGCTGCCACCTTCTCTTTTGCCTTCAATTTTTCCCAGCATCAAGGTCTTTTCCAAGGAGCTGGCTCTTTGCATCAGGCAGCCAAAGTATTGGAGCTTCAACTTCAGCATTGCACCACCTGAAACAGCATCTTTTCTCCCCTAGCTGCAAGCCTACCCCATCTAAAAAGGAAGGAGTATGAACTGCTAATAGGAAAGAAAACTTTGTTAAAGGAGTCAGACAACATTGAGAGGAGGGGAAGAAATGCAAGGTCTTGCTATCACAATCAATTGTAGAATGGATCCCCTGGTAATGGAGAGACTCAGGTGGCCCCAGTCTTCACAACTCCTGGACAGTCTGTCTAAGACCTTGCCAATCCCAGGGCGCCACAGACAAACCGCAGCGACCGTGGCCAGCAGAACCAACCACATCTGACCCTGACATGGGCCCGAACACGTGCACCAGGACTGAAAGAAAGAATGCCAAGGGAGCAGGCGAAAGAAAAGAAAGGCCCCAGAGCAGAAGTGGGGGAGGCCAGTTAGGAAATTAGCCAAGAGCATGACGGACACACGAAAGCATAATAGACATGAAAATCTGGCAGAAAAAACATGGCAAAGAAAAGAAAGGCGAAAATAAACGCCATCCAAAAACACAACAAAACATTTTTTAGAAGTTTATTTTACCTAGAATTAATGACAGGAAAACCCCATAAACGTGGCGCAAAATGTTTAATGCCCCATTGAATGCCAACATTATGCCATTCATCTGTCTTTGCAGGTGTATTATTTCTAGTCCTCAGGATGAAAAGAAAAGTTGCTTTCCACATCTTTTATAGTACTTAAAAATACATATTTCCAGGGCTTTATTGCCAAAGGTCCTGCTTTCTTCCAGAACCCACAATAACTAATCATGTTACTGCCACCAAGTCTAGGAATTGGAATTAATAGTTGGTGGGAGGGTTCGCTTCCATCCTATGAGTGATCTTTGCTTTAACGACCCTTAGAGTTAGTGATTTCTCCTAAATATTTATTTCTCCCCAAGGGAAAGATTTCTCTAAGAACTTTCTCTCTGCCCTAAATATTCACAATTCTCAATCTGTTTTTCTTCTATTTGTCCACTTAGAGTTTTTGCTGGAATCAATTTTATTAATTTCCTTCTGAAAATTAGCAAGTCAGAGTAAATCACAGGGAGCATTTTCCTCTTTACTATGTGAATCAACCTCCCTCTCCTTTCTCTGTATTTCTCTCAACTCTAGGTCATCAAGGCCTAGACTGACTCTACTTTTCCTACACAACTTCTCTTCAAATTAAAAAAAAAAAAAAATGTAAAAATGAGAAAGACAGAGAAAGAGCAAGAAGGAAGAAAGAAAGGGAGGGGAGAGAAAGGACAGTTTGACTCAATTTTTAAAATATTACCATTTAAACATTGCAGTCAGCAACTACACCTCCACTGTTTTTCTAAAAATTTCCACCTTTACATTCAGAAAGCTTTTATTATATTGAATGACATTATCCAACACTGCTTTGAATCTCTCCAGTCCACCATGAAATTGACAGGGAAAAAAAAATCTGGTACTGTCAGCCTTCTTCCAGGACTCCTGTTCAAATTTTTGGATTAACTAAACCATCGTCAAACTTAGATGTTAAAGCCCACAGCAACTACCAGATCTGTGGATCCATGAGCTTCGGTAGATCATTTAAACTTTCTCCATCAAAATTTCCTCCTTTGCAAAATGGAAGTGCTAGACTAAATTATCCATAAGATTCTTTTAAACTGTTACATCTCACTTGTATGCTGTTTCTCAAATCAGTGACTTTCATTTTATGTTATGAAAACACAAAATTCATCAATTATCCAAGGACTCAATCTCACAATTTTAAAAGTAATGAAAAATAAAACAAAATAAAATGATTAAGACTTTGTTAAGCCCTAGAATTTGCTTCCAGAACCCCAAGCCTGAAGATGCCCTTTGAGGCATTCAGCAGCCTTTGTTGCTTTTGTTGTTCAGTTACTAAGTTGCGTCTGACTCTTTGGAACCCCACTGACTGCAGCACACCAGGCTTCCTTGTCCTTCATTATCTCCTGGAGTGTGCTCAAACTCATGTCCAATGAGTCAGTGATACCAGCCAACCATCTCATCCTCTGCTGCCCCCTTCTCCTCCTGCCCTCAATCTTTCCCAGAATCAGGGTCTTTTCCAATGAGTCGACTCTTCCCATCAGGTGACCAAAGTATTAGAGCTTCAGCTTCAGCATCAGTCCTTCCAGTGGTGTTCTCATTGGCTGTTCTGGTGGCAATTGGCTTGTTAAATGACTTTTATTACATGTTTTCACAACAATCTTGAGACTCCTTAGAGCAAATTGCAATGGCAAATCATGTTATCCAACTGGCAGTTAGGAAACACAGATCTCAGGCTCCAGAGGAGAGGCCACCTCCTTAATTCCTGCCTGATGATGAGAAAAGAGTCCTCAGAAGGTTAAGTGACTTATGCAGTTGGACAGAGCCAGAGTGTCCGCGACAGGGTTCTAGACACAGAGCACTTGCCTCTTCGGATAGCGTTCAATTCTCCCAGCCACACTTCTTCCCCGAGTGCTTTTTAATCTGGCAGGATCCACAAATAAAGGAAATTGTGGTTTTCACATCATGATCAAGATTATTTTTCCGCTGTGAATAATAAAAGCAGAGTAACCCATTCGTAGCTTCAAAATGTTCCCCTTCCAGCCCGCATTGTTTATTCCTTGGGCTTTCAACAACTTTTACTTCTAGATGTCAGTTTTCAATGTGTTTGCATAATTCTGCATTTTATTTCAGGATTCTCTGTCATAACCATTCATTTCCCCCCACTGGCTAAGTTGTTGAAAAAGAAAACCGTGTTTCGAGGCCAGTCCAATCCTACAATTTAAAAGCTGGCAGGATCCGTCTCCCTTTTTTCCCCTGGGAGGATTAATTTGCTTCTTTTTTATTCTCAAAGTTTTATGATTCCAAATAAAGGATATAATGGTGCCATTGAGAGTTGGGGAAATGTGGAAGATAAATAGCCTATGTGGGAACTGCTTGAAATGAAAATGGAAGTTTTGGGGAAGAAGGTGGGAAGAGTGGAGACGGGTTTTTTTTTTTATCATGTGAGTGTGGCCTGTTAATGATAAAGGAAATTTCCTCCTTCTAATGAGTCTTGCCTTCATAGACTGAAGTGAGGGCAAATGGTTCCATTTGTATCATAAACGTAAAGAAGCTGAAATCGTACTCCCAAGAATGTAATATGTTTAATTTTGAAGTTGGGGGAGCAACCATTAAAAATAGATTTTTTTTTTTCCCTGAGACCTGCAACACCAGAGTCTGGGCTTTGAACCTTGATTTGTTTGCCTGAACACTGAAACATTTAAGAAACATGCTAAAATCATTGGCAGGAAACTAATTGACCAAGGGAAGTAATTTGAATACATTCTTTTGGTCGAGTTCACCTTAATTAGCTCCCAACTTGGTGAGAGCCATCTGTGTGATGATGCATTAATCCCATTATTTTAAGAGCCCAATTCATCATCAAAGAGTTTTTCCGAAGGACCCTTTGGAATTTTACAAAATAAATTGGACAACTGTTATTAACCTCCAGGAGTTTATAGTTAAGGTCAGTGCAATAGACACTTACTGACCAAGGCATTGTGGGCAAAGCTCAGAGGAGCAGTGGGACCGGTCAGGATAGGTTTCCACCCTCATGGAGCACGAAGCAGCCTGTCCCTTCATTATTCAATAGTCTCACTGTGAGTTCAGGACCCCAGGAGGGGTTCATTCCACTGCAGACATTTCACATACAGGCCACATCTCAACTGGCCCTGAAACAATAAGACGCATACCACAGTGATTTAATGCACATCTGATTACGTGTTACCAATGTTTACACTCTTTTAACTCCCCAGCACTACCCCCCCCACCACACACACACACTGAATTAAATCTCTTATAGAGTCCAAGTTTGTTTGTCACCTTACAACGGGCTAATTAATTGGGAGACAAATTGTTGGGGCTAGGAATAGTAACTTCATTCAGAAAGCCAGCCCACCAAGAAGATGGTGGACTAGTGTCCCAGAGTTCTAACTCTTACCGGAGTTAGAATTCAGGCTTCCTTTATACTAAAAGAGGAGGGATGTGGCAGGTTGTTGCAAACTTCTTGGTGTTGAAATCCATTGTTCTTGCTGTTGTCTGTCAGTCAGGTCAGGACATTCCTATAAACCTCCAACAAGACAAATGAGAAACTTTTTTTGCAGGGGAGGGGCTCCAAAATCACCACAGGTAGTGACTGCAGCCAAGAAATTAAAAGATGCTTGCTCCTTGGAAGGAAAGTTATGACCTAGACAGCATATTAAAAAGCAGAGACATTACTGTTCCAACAAAGGACTGTCTGGTCAAGGCTATGGTTTCTCCAGTGGTCATATGTGGATGTGAGAATTGGACTTGAAAGAAAGCTGAGTGCTGAAGAATTAATGCTGTTGAACTATGGTGTTGGAGAAGAGTCTTGAGAGTCCCTTGACAACAAGGAGATCCAACCAGTCCATCCTAAAGGAAATCAGTCCTGAATATTCATTGGAAGGACTGATGCTGAAGCTGAAACTCCAATACTTTGGCCACCTGATGCAAAGAACTGACTCAATGGGAAAGACTCTGATGCTGGGAAAGATTGAAGGCAGGAGGAGAAGGGGATGAGAGAGGATGAGATGGTTGGATGGCATCACTGACTCAATGGACATGAGTTTGAGCAAGCTCCAGGGGTTGGTGATGGACAGGGAAGCCTGGCGTGCTGCAGTCCATGGGGTCACAAAAAGTCAGACATGACTGAGTGACTAAACTGAACTGAACTGAATTCTGCAACTTTTTATCTTTATATGAATGAAAAACTGTTATACCTTTAAAGGTCAGAGCCTTGAGAATGGGCTATCCTGTATATTTCAGGCTGTAGGCAACATTCTTAACTGGTAGCAAGGATAGAACATAGAGGTTAAAGTAAAAGAAACAGATCCAATATGGTGTCAGATTTCTTCTCCCTGTTACAAATCTAATTCCTTACCCTTGACTTTAGGACCCCTACATACCCTGGGCCTTCCCTAGTTCTTTGACCAGATGCAACTCCTTGGCTCATTCCTTTTCTGCCTCCCAGGCCTCCTGGCATTTCTCAACCAATCCAACCTGATCCTGCCTTTGGCTACCTCTCCAAATGGAGCACCTTCCTCTAAACCACATGACTGCCCCTTCCCTGGTCCCATCTCAGCTCAGGGAGATCATCTCTGCCCACCCACCTTCATTCAGGTCTTCTCTTCACCACCACCATCTTTCCCATCACCCAGTTTCACTTTCTTCATAACATTTACCATACTCAAAACTTATCATTATTAGTTGATATACTTATTTACTATCTATCTCTCCCTTTGTCATACCCCACAAAGTCAGCTCCACACAAATGGAGTTACTTACTGCAATATCCCTTGTACTGGGGGCAGGGCTAGGCACTTGCTTAATATTCAGTGAATGAATGAGTGAATCAATCAATCGACGAAAATAAAGAGATCAAACATAGGTCATTATTAGGAGGTTGGGAGATGGGGTGAAACGAATAGACACAGAGGTGAAGTTTGGGTGGGAGAACTAACAGAAATGTGCCTTAGTGGAAAGGTGGTGGCTTTGAATGCCACAACTCATGCTCCAAACGGTCAACAATTTGGCTTCTAAGAATCAAAGTTCAAGATGGTAAAGCATTCAGGGTCTCTGCTCCCCCTCCATATCCATCAAAATGCGCACTGTACACAAAATAAAGTGCGAGTATCTTGTCATTATCTTCCTTACAGATCCAATAAATATTTGCTGAAACATTGCTCCCTCCAGCAAATGGATCCAGTCTCTAGCGCCACGTTTTACAATCTTCTCATGGGGGAAAGAGACCATCCACAGAAACGGAAAGCCCTGAAAAGAACCACTTGTTCCTTCCTAAGCATGGACGAGAGAGGCTATAACTTTAAAATGTGTGGTTTCTGTCCTGTGCGCTGTGGTGGACAAGCCCATCTTGAAATGTATCCAAAAATGTCAGCTGTCACATTTAAGGGCAGACATTCAGCCCCGGCCGCCCCGCAAAGGTGGGCGTGTTATCAGAAGGCCATCACAGAGCACTTAATGGACCTCTGCTCCTAAATAAACACGGCGGTGGGATCCAGGGTGCGGCCTTACCTCCCCGATGTTTGTGTGTTCCTGTCAGACTAGTCAATTTCATTGGCCTGGGACGTTACATTTACTTCTTGGAATATGAGATTGCACAGATCTGCCTTCGTGGGCACTGGTGGCTAACATGGGAACAGCTTAATGAATCACAAGTCAGATTCTGTATATAAAGTCCACATCACGAGGGGATAGCAGGGCCTCTGCTCAGCTTGGGAAGATTTATCTTCCCCCGGGTGAGACCATGACCCCATGGCCCCCTCACCCTCCTTTCACACCAGTTAACAGTTATCTCACTCCCTAAAGGGTCCACAGCATCTTATTTGGAGGCCCTTTAAAATCTGGAGCCAGATTCTGCCTCAAGTGTCTAAGTGATGTTTTCATTGCACTGGTCACATTGAAGTGCCACTTTAACTCTTTCAGGTGGGAGCAGACAGTTTCACAAAGATGGGTTGAATCAGGAAGAATGTGTAGTCACTGTCTTCGACACTGAAGTCCAAATACCTGACTGGCTCGAGAGTACTGTATTCATGTTGCTATTATCCCTCAGCCAGGTGAGCTTAGAGATGTGCAAAATTGAGTGTATTTAGGGCAGCCCACCCACCCCGTTGCCTCCCAGCCACCCTCTGATGTCTACCACTCCCTCCTCAGGGACCTTTTCTTTGGGGCCAGTCTTTGTGCTTCTGTTCCTGCCTGTTCAACAGAAGTACACTCAGGAACAAAATTGGGCCATCTGTCGAGATGTGGATGGACCCAGCGTCTGTCATATAGAGTGAACTAAGAAAGAGAAAAACAAAAAAAAAAAGAAAGAAAGAGAAAAACAAATATCATATATTAATGCATCTATATGGAATCTAGAAAAATAATGGTACAGATGAACCTGTTTCCAGGGCAGGAATAAAGACGTAGAGGTAGAGAACAGTTACGTGGATGCAGGTAGGGAAGGGAAGGGTTGGATGAATTGGGAGATCAGTATTGACATATACACACTGCCATGTGTAAGACTGAGCTTCCCAGGTGGTATTAGTGGTAAAGAACCCATCTGTCAGTGAAGAAGACCTAACAACCACAAGTTCGATCTGTGGGTCAGGAAGATACCCTGGAAGAGGGCATGGCAACCCACTCCAGTATTCTTGTCTGGAGAATCCTATGGACAGAGGAGCCTGGCGGGCTACAGTTCATGGGGTTGCAAAGACACGGCTGAAGCGACTTAGCACGCATATGTGTAAAATAGATAGCTAATGGGAACCTGCTATTAAGCAGAAGAAGCTCAGCTCAGTGTTGTGAAGATTCGCTACATTGTACAGAAGAAACTAACATAACATTGTAAAGTGATTATATTTCAATTTTTTTAAAAGTACAGCTGATTGGGATCATCTGTTATTACCCCTCAATGTGAATAAATCCATCCAAGTTTTAGGTGTCAGAAGGTGTGAATCAGAGTCTACCAATGTCCTTCCAACCCAGTGAGCCTGAGTCCACAAGAACATTTCAAGGTCCCTTGCTTCTCATCCCTCTCTCTGTGGCCAAATCCCCACTCCATCCCCCGAGAACTGTGGTAACGAACTTCTTAATAGGCTTTGCTACAAAGCATATCAGACACACACTTCACTTTCCAATCTCTCTACTTGTGTCCAGGCCACTCTGCTGGGCAGGAAAGGTCTCCCTACCCCATACCCAGCTATTCAGCTTTATCTACCCCAAAGATGCCTCACTCCTAAGGACTCCCTATTTAGGGGAGATTCTCTTTAAAGGTTCTCTCCTAGAGGCAGTAGAAGAGCAGCCCACTTCCAGTGGGAATTCTGAAGGTCGAGATCTATAAGAAAGAGTCTTTTATTTCCTTTGATGAGCTTTGCCTGGAATTTTCTTTCCCTCACCCCTTTTCTCCGTGAAAGGCATGAGAATCCTAAGGTAAGGGGATGCTTCCAGGTCTAAGAGAACCAAGATGATTGCTTCCATTTTTTTCTTGAAACACAAACTTCAAGCCTAATTTCTCTTTGGCCCCATTTCTAAGACAGCAATATTTCTTTACTTACCAAAAAAAAAAAAGAAAGAATGAGAATATAATAAAAGGCATCTGACAGTCAGGTTCCATCAGGGAGATGAAAAGGAATGGTGGAGGGAGATTCCCTGGGGGCTCAGTGGTAAAGGATCCGCCTGCCAATGCAGGAGACATGGGTTCACTCCCCGATCTGGGAAGACCCCTAATGCCACGGAGCAACGAAGTCCACGTGCAGTGACTATTGAGCCTGTGCTTTAGAGCCTGGGAGCCGCGACTTCTGGAACCCACACGCCCGAGAGCCTGTGCTCTGCAACAAGAGAAGCCACTGCAATGAGAGGCCCATGTACCAGTCCTAGAGAGTAGCCCCTTCTCACCCCAACGAGAGAAAAGCACAGTCACGAAGATCCAGGGCAGCCAAAAATAAATAAATAAAATTACAAAATATGTTTTCTTAAAGGAAATGGCGGGGTTTAGGGCTTCCTGGAGAACACTTTTCCCTTTTAAATGGAGCAGACACCATTCAGTTCCAGTCAATTCAAACCAAAGAGGAAAAGAAAAATGAAGGAAGCCCCCAAAACCCATTTTATGGAGAAATATCCTGATTCATAAATGTCAATTTAAATAGTTTTTTTAAATGTAGTTCAGTGTGCAACTGTGCCGCAGAGAGATATTAGGAAATGAATTTAAGCTATTTCCTAAGATATTTTATGATGCTACGAATCTCTTAGGTGTTTTATATTATGTGGTTCTTTAACTGTAGAAAACAGTGATATTAATGCTGTGAAACAAACTCAATCTATAATCTATACTAAGATACTCTGAATTTCTGAGAGAAACTAGGGGGCAAGTTTCCTTAGTATCCATGACGATGAGATCTTTTCTTCCAGGATCAGCTCAAGGGGCTGCTGAGCCACAGAACAAGCTTGTGGGGAGCTGGTCCAGGGAAAGGGGATCTCAGAAACTGCCCAGGCCACTCGAATTGCTGAACTCGGGGCACAAAAGAAGGCTCTGTGGTCCACACAGTCCCAGTCCAGCACCCCAGGAGACTGCCCTGGGGTATGGGGATAAAGCACTTTCTGGTAATAAAGCATTTGCTAGGCCTTGCACATCTGTCTCCTGTGGGGCCTCCTGGGGGACTCCAATAGGACTTTCATTCTTATCACAATAAGCTTTTGGTGCAGCAGAAAACAGATACACGGACACTCACATCATCTTGCAACACTTCTATTTTTGGAGGAAGCCAGAGGTACAGACAGAAAAATAAAGAAAGGTAAGACAATGGTTTTAACCGAAGTTTGGGCTTCCCTGGTAGCTCAGTTGGTAAAGAATCTGCCTGCAATGCAGGAGACCCCAGTTCCCTACCTGGGTTGGGAAGATCTGCTGGAGAAGGGATAGGCTACCCACTCCAGTATTCTTGGGCTTCGCTTGTGGCTCAGCTGGAAAAGAATCCGCCTGTAATGCAGGAGACCTGGATTCAATCCCTGGGTTGGGAAGATCCACTGGAGAAAAGAAAGGCTGCCCACTCCAGTATCCTGGCCTGGAGAATTCCATGGACTGTATACTCCATGGTGTCCCAAAGAGTTGGACACGACTGAGCGACTCTCACTTTCACTTTTCACTTGTGCAAAATACCACAGGAAGGAGGCAGCTCCCCAGACCTGGAAACCAAGAAAGTCTTCAAGAGCTTGCCAGACAGATGGTCAAGGGCAACAGTGTTCCAGAAAGGGAAATGCCATACACTGGGGGTGCTCAACCAGGGCAAGTCTGCTCCCCAAGGGGCACACATGTGACTATGTCTAGCTACGTCTTTGCTTGTCACGGTGGCGGCAGATGCACTGGGTACTGGCATCTAGTGGGTGGAAGTCACACAGAGCAGCCACAACAGCAAAGATTTATCCATCCCAAAGGTGTTACAAGAAGATGTGCGTGTCTTCGCTTCTCTATTTTCCCCTACACCTCATGTCCCAAATTTCAGTAATGCTGAGGCTTGAGAAGCCCTGCCATAGGCAAAGCACAGAGGTGTGAGGACAGGTTAACCTGGGGGTCTGCAAGCATCTGGGGTTTCCCTGGTGTCTCAGCAGTAGAGCACCTGCCTTCCAATGCAGGAGTAGCGGGTTTGATCACTGGGCCAGGAAGATCCCCTGGAGAAGGGAATGGCAACCCACTCCAGTATTCTTGCCCTGGAAATCCCAATTGCAGGGGAGCCTGGTGGGCTACAGTCCATGGGGTCATAAAGAGCTAGACAGGACTTAGCTATTAAACGACAGCTGAAAGCATCTGGCATTGCTAATTAGGGCTAGTAGACACCTGTCTCCCTCTCCTTCCACTCCCAGACTGAAAACTCCTCAAAGGCACTGGCTTGCCTTACTGGTTTTATATTTCTAGGGCCTGGGTTATGATAAGTACAAAAGGAATAAATGCAATAGGTTTCCCAAGGAGCATTGGTGATGAGAATAAAGGGGGAAGACAGGTGTATTAAATCCCTATTATAGCCATAGCAAAGTACCACAATGTGGTTGCTGAAAACAACAGAAATTTATGTTCTCACAGTTCTGGGGCTTAGAATATGAAATCAAGATGTTGGAAGGATTTTTTTTTCCTTCTGGAGGTTTTCAGGATGAATCTTTTCTCTCTTCTCACTTCTCCAGGTGCTCCTTGGCTTGAAGAAGCATAATTCCAAACTGTACCTTCATCTCCCCATGGATCTTCCTTCTGTCTGTCTCCTCCTCTTCTGTCTCCTGTAAGGACATGTGGTGCTGGATTTAGGGTCCACTGGGTTAATCCAGGATGGTATCATATTGAGATCCTTAAATTAACTACATCTGCAAAGACCCTTTTTCCCAATTAGGTCACAGTCATGGGTACTGGGAATTAGGACTTAAACATAGTTTTGGGTTGAGGATGAGATGGTTGGATAGCATCACCGATTCAACAGACATGAAACTTGGGCAGACTCCAGAAGACGGTGAGGGGCAGGGAGGCCTGGAGTGCTGTGGTCCATAGGGTCACAAAGAGTCACCAACACAACTTAGCAACTGAACGACAACAAATAGTTTTGGGCTTCCCAGGTCGCACAGTGGTAAAGAATCCACCTGCAATGCAGGAGACACAGGTCCAGTCCCTGGTTTTGAAGATTCCCTGGAGAAGGAAATGGCAGCCCATGCCAGTATTCTTGCTGGGGAAGTCCCCTGGACAGAGGAGTCTGGTGGACTACAGACCACGCGGTCACAAAAAAAGTTGGACACAACTGAGCATCCACACAACAGCATTAATCCAGGATGGTATCATATTGAGATTCTTAAATTAACTACATCTGCAAAGACCCTTTATCCAAATCAGGTCACAATCATGGGTGCTGGGAATTAGGACTTGAATGTAGTTTTGGGGGATCTACCATCCAAAGCACTACAATAGTGGGGTATATACCTGGATGGTAGAATGGGAAACAGGCATAGGAGGCAGGGAGTTAATCCTTCACCTGGGTCATCATTTCTCCAAGTGTTTTGGCCACTTAAGATCCTCAGTGAATAAGACAGCAATGTAAAAAAGTAAGGGCATTTCATTTTCAAGTATAAAATATTTTTGTACAGAAAACATGAGTACAAAATATTTTCAATGTTAAAAGAGTCTGTTAAGGAGAAACTTTGGAGTCAATAAAAACTCCACCAAATTCACATGACACCCTTAGATTTCAAGGCTCTGAAATCTGCTCTGGGCAAAGGTTCCATCTGTGCTATTGATGGAAAGCTTCATTTTCCTGGGAGCAGAGAGGAAAACTTGAGAAGCTCTCTGCAAAGCCCTAGAGCCGCAAAGTAGCTCAGTCTGAGCCGAGTCCCCAAAATAAGGAACACTGGGTCTCTGTTTTAAAATTGGCCCTGTCACCCTAAATTATCCCCACTTCTTGTCTTGACACAACTTCGAAAAGCTGCTGCTCAGGCGTGGACCCATCAAAGCTGCATCGGGGCGAGAGGGGCATATTTTAAAATGACAGATCTAAGAAGTGAGCCCTCGGCACTCTAAATGACTATATTATTTTAACGATGGAAACAACTCCTGGAATACCCTGTAATCCAACGTTTCTCAATAAGGCTCGTGTAATAAATTCTCCGCAGGTCTGAGGACCTGGTCCTGGGGTATGCAAGAGCATCCTGGAGCCTTATTGGAGGGAGAATTAAGTACCGCAGAGGGCAGGGGACCAAGGGAGGCTTTGAAGGTGACTCCAAGATCACGTCACCAAAGCAAGCATGGTTTAGAAGAGGGGAGATGAATGGCTGATTTAATCGAGCTCCCCTTAGACCTCTAGTTGGTAAAGATGGATTCTCCCATTTTACACACATACGCTGGTTCCTTGTTCCTCTGCAAGACTGGAGGCTGGTTGGGAAGGGTTTCCACTGAATGACTTTCAATGTAATAATACTTAATACTTCTTTTGAAACAGTTTCCTCTTTTTCTGAATATTTTCATGGGACTGTAACCCATTTGTACATAAAATTGGTTGAAAGTGACATGTTGAAAAGTCCAGCAAACACTGCAGCACACTCTATTTTCAAGGAATATAAAATTGGGCTCTGTCTGACACCTTGAGTGCGCTTGTGAAAACAGAATGTCACATCTCAAAGGGTTTTTCTTGATAGCTTAAAAAAAAAATAAAATAAACAGACCTCTCTAGGCAAACAGTCCCTTTGTACTCCAGTTTCCATGGAAACACTGGCAATTGTATTTTTCATGGCATGGTCTTTTTCACTTGATTTTTAGAAGTCTGGTTTAGGCAGCTGACTTAGTGACCCTCGGAATTCAGGAAATAATCTTTATCAAGGAAGTCTATGATATTTTGATAGATATTCCAGATAGTACTCTTGCTGACAACCTGGTTGAAGTAAAGATGTGTAATTGTTGCACACATTGAGGAAGTAGACATCATTTTATCCTGAGCACTGCTATTATGGCAATCCATTTTAATCCAATGTCCCTCAAATTCCTGAATTTAAGGGACGAAATTTATTTGGAAACTTCCTTAGAGAAGAATTCCCAAAAATATATGTTGACAGTCCACTCTCCAGGAGGTGGAGCTTAACTGCCTCCTCCCCTGTGCTCTGATGAGAGTTACTGGATTCAGAGACTCACTTCCAAAGCATAGAGTGTAGAGAGGAATACATCTTGGCTTTATAATGAGGAGACTTGGTGGACACCATCTTAATCAAAAGGAAAGGTTAATATTCATCCTCAAGAAGTCACAGGGACCCCACGTTCTCCCTGACATGACAAGAAGGGCATTTCACCTTCGGAGAATTCTTCTCCTAAACACAAACCCCCCCAATCTAATGATAGAATAAAAGAAAGACATCAGACAGACTCCAATTGAGGGACATTCTACATAGTGCTTGACTAGTAATCTTCAAACTTATCAAGACCATAAAAAAAGAGAAGTGACAGATGGTCATAGATCAGAGGAGACAAAGATATGGTGATTAAACAGAATTGATTTCCTGGATTCAATCCTGCAACATGGAAAAAAGAACACTATGGAAAAGTTAGCAAACTCCAAATAAAGTCTGTAGGTCAGTAGAACAGTATTATACAAATGTGAATTACTCAGTTTTGACAAACGTACCATGCTTAACTGTTAGAGAAAGGGAAAATGGGTGAGGAGTGTATATGAACTTTCTGTGCTATCTTTACAATTTCCTTATAAATGCAAAACTATTTTAAAATTAAAAGTGTGTTTTAAAAATAAAAAAAATTAGCACAGTTTCACAGTTTGAAAGAAAATGACCAAATAAAAAATAACAGTAAGTGCTCTCCTTTTGGGTAGAGAGGTAGACTCATTTCTAGATAACAATCCTGAGACACGATTAGACAAGTGAACAACTAAGATAAAGACAGAAGTCACACAACTGGATACAAGGGTCTAAACTCTAAAGAAAAAAATCAGATTTGGAAAAAAAATGCAAAATTAATGGGTCCTTAAAGGTCCTTAAAGGTCCATCTAGTCAAGGCTATGTTTTTCCAGGGGTCATGTATGATGTGAGAGTTGGACTATAAGGAAAGCTGAGTGCCAAAGAATTGATGCTTTTGAACTGTGGTGTTGGATAAGACACTTGAGACTCCCTTGGCCTGCAAGGAGATCAGACCAGTCCATCCTAAAGGAGATCAGTCCTGGGTGTTCATTGGAAGGACTGATGCTGAAGCTGAAACTCTAATACTTGGGCCACCTGATGCAAAGAGCTGACTCATTGGAAAAGACCCTGATGCTGGGAAAGATTGAAGGCAGGAGAAGAAGGGATGACGGAGGATGAGATGGTTGGATGGCATCACTGACTCAATGGACATGGGTTTGGGTGGACTCCAGGAGTTGGTGATTGACAGCGAGGCCTAGTGTGCTGCAGTTCATGGAGTTGCCAAGAGTCAGACACGACTGAGCGACTGAACTGAACTGAACTAACTGTGATTGGCATCATAATTTTTGAAGAAGTTTTGCAAAAAATCAGATTCCTGGGTCCCACCTTCTTGATTCTAAAAATTGATAGGTGTAACATTCATGCACATTTCACACAGACATTGTTGCCTCTCTGTGGTAAAGTACACAGACTCTGAATGAAGTGACATATTTTTCCATTCCCTTTGAATTTGGCTGATAATGAACTTTAACCAATAGAATGCAACAAAAGTGACTCTACATAACTGTGATGATTAATTTTATATGTCAGTTTAATTGGGCTGCTGGATGCCCAGACCCTTAGTTAAACATTATCCATCAGGATGTTTCTGGATGAGATTAACGTTTGAACTGGCAAACTGAGAAAAGCAGATTGCCCTCCCTAATGTGGGTGGGCCTCATCCAATCAGCTGAAGACCTGAATAAAACAAAAATGCTGACCCTTCCACGACCTTTCCCCCACTTCTATGTTTATCCCCCTTTTGAATTTAAGGGTGAGAGGGTATTTTTAAATTATTTTTGTATTCTCTGTTAGTATGGAGGGGAGCATGATAGAGAGCAGCATTGTTTATTTCAATTGTGATATAACTGACATATAACATGGTGTAGGTTTAAGGTGTATGTGTTGATATTTGACACATTTAAATATCTCATTATGATTACCACAGTAACATGAGCTAACACCTCTATAGTCACATAATTATTTCTTTTCTGTGGTAGAAACAATTAAGATTTACTTATTAAAGATATCAAAACTTTGAAATAATTTTTCCAGATCTTTCCCCACCCCCATTATGTACATTTAAATTTATATACTCAGTTTTTCAAGTAGGAAATTTAAATATGTTACATATGTTATGAAGTTGGCATTCTTTCATGCTTGCAATTCTTCTCATTGTTTTATGATCAGTGAACTATTACACATCTGAAGATTAGAGAGTTACCTACATTTCCTTCTATTTTTTTGTTTTATTTTTTGAAGTTTCATCGGTTGATGAATACATAGTCCATCTGGAACCTACTGTGAGGTATGACCTCCATGGAAGTCTCCTCTTTCATCCCAGATAGCCTGTCTCCTTGGTATTAAAGATCTATTTCTTTTAATTTATCATGTTGAAAAAAATAATTTAAATTTAATTTTAAAATATTATGAAAAGATAAAAATTAAATGATCCATACCAACAGCACATCTGCTCTATAAAGAACAGTTAAAACTAGAATAGCCTCAAAAAAGTTAGTAGGCATCCAATAAATAAAAGATTTAAAAGCCCAAATACTTACAAAAGAAATATGTAACAGGAACCTCAGAGCTTTCACTTGCTAGATATGTGATCTTGGACAAGTTTCTTAACTTTCCTGTGCCTCAGTTTCCATCTCTACAAAATGATAATAATACTTATCTGAAAAGGTTTGAGGGCAGTAGACACAAAACATATAAAGAACTCATTGTAGGACCTCAAATATCAGTTACTATAAATTTAAAGTATCATTTTTTCCTTCTCCATCCTACTTTGAGAGGTGTACATACTTACACATTTACACTTATTATGCCAGGCTCTACATATGTGTTTCTTATCTATCTCCCTTCAGGATTGACAGTTTATAACAGCTGACCTATCACTTTATTTTTGTATCCCTAGTTCCCATTTTGGCATCTAAAGTACAGCAGAACCTCAAATAACTTGTGTTGAATGAATAAATGGTTTTAAATTATCAAAGACAAGTATCAATAAGCACAAGAGAATATCATCTGAGCTTAATACAAAAAGTTATTAAGTATAAGATTACAGAGGCAATAACCTGCTAAGCTTTAAAGTAACCAACAAACACCCAAACTAAGATCCATAGATGTGATTAGGTGATGCTAAAATATCTAGTTGACAGATAAAAATGTTCAAATGTGAGTATGTTCACAGACTGCCCTTTGCCTGCCAAATGAATTTTGGGCAATAGTGTTCTGATGTTGCACTCTCCTCTCCATCCCCTGCTGACAAGGAAGGGGCTCAGCCTGCAAGGCTGGGGGTGCAGAAAGGGAGACTGAAAGGGAAGAATGAGACCAGAGGGTTGGAAGGAATGAGGGGGAGGTTAGGACAATCCTCAGGCTTCCCAGACTGTGCGGTGGTGAAGAATTTGCCTGCCAATGCAGGAGAGACAAGAGACACGGGTTCAATCTCTGGGTCAGAAGGATCCCTTGGAGTGGGAAATGGCAAGCCACTCCCGTATTCTTGTCTGGAAAATCCCCCGTGGACAGAGGAGTCTGATGGGCTACAGTCCCTGGAGTCACAAACAGTCGGACACAACTGAGTGAGTGATCACAGAACAGCACAAAGAGAACATGGGCACAGAGGTTTTCGTTAAAGAAACTGAAGTTCCATGGTGGATGGAAAGTTGAGTTCCAGGTAAGAACTGGGGGGAAAGGGAAGAGTCTAGACGGGTGAAGAGAACAATGGCATGGACAGACTTCAAGGCCACAACTGGTAGGTTGAAACTTTTATTCCCCCTCCCCTGACCTCTGGGGGTTAGATTAAACACCAATGGCCAATGATTTAATCAGCCATGCCTTTATAACAAAGCCTCCGTAAAACCCAAAGTGACAGGGTTTGGAGAGTTTCCAGGTTGGTGAACCAGAAGGCCTTCAGTCTTGTCCAGCCTCAGGATCTGATGCTGGGAAAGATTGAAGGCAAAAGGAGAAGGGGGCAGCAGACGATGAGATGGGTTAGATAGCACCACCGACTCAATGGACATGAATTTGAGCAAACTCCGGGAGACGATGGACAGGAGAGTCTGATGTGCTACAGTCACTGGGATCACAAAGAGTCAGACACAACTTAGCAGCTGGACAACAAACCAGAAGGCATCTACATGCCAATATTCTGGCCCCAAACTCCACAATGATAAAATCTCCTTGTTCATGGTGGCTCAGATGGTAAACAATCCACCTGCAATGAAGGAGATCCAAGTTCGATCTCTGGGTTGGGAAGGTCCCCTGGAGAATGGAATGACAACCCACTCCAGTATTCTTGCCTGGAGAATCCCATGGACAGAGAAGCCTGATAGTCTATAGTCCATGGGGTCACAAGAGTTAGACACAACTGAGTGACTCAGCACACATGCACGTCAGTGAGTAAACAAGTTTCCTGAGTTCTATGAGATGCTCTAGCAAATTAATTGAACCCAAGAAGGGGGTCATGGCAAACCTCTGATTTAAAGCTACTTAGTCAGAAGTCCAGGGAACAACCTGGATTTAAGAAAGTACTGTCTTTCCTTGGTGGCTCACACAGTCTGCCTGCAATGTGGGAAATCCGGGTTCAATCCCTGGGTCGGGAAGATCCCCTGGAAAAGGAAAACCCACTCCAGTATTCTTGCTTGGAGAATCCCATGGACAGAGGAGCCTGGTGGGTTATAGTCCATGGGGTCACAAAGAGTTAAATACAACTGAGCAACTAACACATTTGTGGAAGTGAGTCCTTATCCTATGGGATCTGACTCTCTCTTTCCACACAGATAGTGTCAAAATTGAGTTGAACTGTAGGACACCCTTCTGGAGTCAGAGAATTATTTGGCGCTGTGAAAAACCCACACACACACATTGGAGTTGGGTGCAGAACCCTCAAAAGGGATTATGGAAGGATCACTGTGTATCTAAAAATGAACACGTTGAAAACCAGGTTTCTATTTTTAAAATCACACTCCTGTGTACTTCTAGTTAGCCCCGTTGGGACATCACTGTTATTAAACGGTACCATATTTTTCTATAAATTGGGAAATTCAAGGTTTAAATTCACAGAGAAACTTTATTTTCTAGCCCTCAACTAGTAAGTGCCAGGCCTGCCACAATAACAATATTTTAAGTTTGGTCGCCATTCAATGAATTTGCCCCTGAAGACGAGTGAAATGAAAGGCTTCTTACTGAAATAATCTGGCCCCATCATTCTCATGATTTGAGGTACCAGGTAATTTTCTGTGTAGATCTGGCCTGAAAATACAAAGGAAAAGTTCAACCAGGGACACGGTGTCTCTTTGGCCGAACCCTGCAGGGACGTTTGCCTCGACCATACATTTTTTATTGTCCAGTTAAGTTTTGAGTAATTCAGCTGATGGGATTTTCAGCTCTGCCCATGGGCTGTGACTCATTCCACCATCAAATTAACAACTCTTTTGGAAAATATTTTTTCATGACTTGGCCAAAACTTTCCATGGCTTAATTTCATCCCTTTCTTCCCGGAGAAACTCTTTGAACACGTCCAATGATTGCACACTTCAGAAGAGCCTTTATTTCTAATCACAGCAGATGCCTGACCAACCTGCTGATGTCAGCTTCCTCAGCCCCTCTCCTTGATCCCTTAACCTTCCCTCTATAGCTTCTAATCAACACTTTCTCCTCTACTAAAGTGGCTTTACAGTATCTTGAACCAACCAACTCATGGACTTAAAAGTCTTTTGGCAAAAATAAAAGATGCACCAGAAAGGCACATACAGAAACTTGGACTCTTTCTCTGTTCCTCTAAGAAAAGTGAGATTTCAGCCAAATTGCTTTTTCTTTCAACTTTTTCATCCATAAAACAGTGAGACAAATGACTCTATGGTGGTTGTTGTTCAGTTGCTAAGTGGTATCCACGACTCTGCGACCCTGTGGACTGCAGCATGCCAGGCTTCCCTGTCCTTCATTATCTCCCCGTGTGCTCAAACTCATGTCCACTGAGTTGGTGATGCCATCCGACCATCTCACCCACTGCTTCCACCTTTTCCTCTTGACTTCAATCCTTCCCAGCATCAGGGTCTTTTCCAGTGAGATGACTCTTCACATCAGGTAGCAAAAGTTTTGGAGCTTCAGCTTCAGCATCAGTTCTTCCAATGAATATTCAGGGTTGATTTCCTTTGGGATTGACTAGTTTGATCTTGCTGTCCATGGGATGCTCAAGAGTCTTCTCCAGCACCACAGTTTGAAAGCATCGATTCTTCAGCACTCAGCCTCCTTTATGGTCCAACTCACATCTGTACATGACTGCTGGAAAATCATAGCTTTAACTATATGAACCTTTATCAACAAAGTAACATCTCTACCTTTTAATATTCTGTCTACGTTTGTCATAGCCTTCCTTCAAAGGAAAGCATTTTCATGGTTTCAGTCACCGTCCACAGTGATTTTGGAACCCAAGAAAATAAAGTCTGTCACTGTTTCCACTTTTTCCCCTTCTATTTGCCATGAAGTGATGGGACCGGATGCCATGATCTTAGTTTTTTGAATGTTGAGTTTTAAGCCAGCATTTTCACTCTCCTCTTTCGCCTTCATTAAGAGGCTCTTCAGTTTCTTTTTGCTTTCTGCCATTAGATAAAACTAAAGAGCTCAATCTATTCAGATCAATATGAAACAGTAGAAAAGCTATCTACGTGAGTCTGAGTAAACTCCTAGGAGTTGGTGACGGACAGGAAGGCCTGGCGTGCTGCAGTCCATGGGGTCGCAAGGAGTCAGACATGACTGAGCGACTGAACTGAACAGAAGTCAAGCAGCAGGCAAGGCATGATACAGATATAGCTATGAGAACCCTGTGAGGTAGAGTTACAGGGTTCTGTCCATGAGATATCAGTGGACGGTGTATCAGTCAAAAATTTCCACAATAGCACTGCATAATAAACCAACCCAGAAGGAAGTGGCTACTATCAGTAAACTTGTATTCTCATGCTCCTGGATCCATAAGTCAGCTGAGTCAGCTCTACTTTATACCATGGATGATCTGGACTTGACTGTAGGCCACGGGTAAGACTTGGGCCTCCTCTACATGTCTCTCATCTTAACTGAGCCCTCTCTCTCATAATAACTGCAGCCAAAAGCCAAGCCAGACTCCACAAGCACATTTAAGGTCTGCTTATGTTCCATCCTCTAGTATCCCATTGGCCAAATTATGTTTCATGGCCAAGTTCAAGATCAAAGAGTCTAAGAACAGTACACTGCCCACATCAGGGAAGGGGAAGAAGAGAGGAGAGTGCATATTGCTATAGTTATCAAGTCATCACATTCAGCTCTCCTTCCCTCATCATCTTTTTTTTTTACATTGTCCTTCTATCTATCTATCTATATATATTTATATATGTATAAATATATATGTATATATATATATCCTTCAATACATGTATATTTTTTCTCTATGTGTGTGTGTGTGTGTGTGTGTATTTAGTTGACTTGAGAATCAAATATGACCAGTTTCTAGAATGCACAGTTTAAAAGGAAAAAAGTCCTTCAGAAGTGATTCATGTATCTTACAATTTTCAGGAGACCAAAAGAAAGCTATTCTGCAACTATGGTCAATTATGTAATAAATGTTAGAATTAGACAAGGGCTGACTCTGTGCCAGGCAACCAATCCAGATCCTTTTCATTCATTATCTCATTTAATCAAAATATCATTTAAATATCCCAGCTTGATGTTTTACCATATACAGGATACCATGGACAGAATTAATCCTAAAAAATATCTTTCCAACTCACAACACTTTAAAATATTGGTCTACAAACACTTTTTCCTTTTGCAACCAATTTAATCAGTATTCACTGAACAGCTCTTTAAGTCTCAATTTCCCCAGCAAAGGCTAAAATAAAGTATTACTACTTACATGTTTTAGATCAGGAAAGTGAAGAATAGCAATGGTTTAATGTTAGCTCAAAAGTGAAGGAGCAGAGATTAGAACCCAGATATGTCTGATGCCAAAACCCATGACCTTCAAACCATATCGAGTCCTTACGTAACATTGAAACTGTGCATAATGTGTGCTTAATTAAAGTTTATAGAATAAATAGAGGAAAGAAGAGAAAATGGAAGGAAGGAAGAGAGGGAGGCAGGAAGGGATGAAAGAATTATAAAACCTTCCAAATTGGAAAACTGAGCACACTTGAAACAAATCCACAATAACACAAGGCAATTCCAAGCTTTAAACTAAAGGAAAGCAGGTATTTTTCTTCCCACAATGAAATGTTCAATTGGTAGATCCATTCATTCATTAAATACACAGTACCACATCTTAACACAAGTCCCCAGTGGTAGGAAGGTAGGTCTGCCTGTGCCCTAACCTAGGAACTCAACAGGGACGGGCACCAGGGATGCCCAGTACACACAGCTGGCTTAGAGGCTTATCACTCTCACCATGCTGTGCAAAGGACCCCAACATCCCCTTGCCTAAACTTGACACTCAAATCCCTACACAATTTGATGACAACCTACTTTCTCTCTATATCCTCCTTCTGGCCCCATAGTTTATCAGCATGCAACATCTCGCCAGTCTGAGAATACACACCCCTTCCAAGCTCTGTGCTTTGCACTGATTCTTTTCTCTGCCCAGAATTCATCCCCTCCTCCCATCTCTGGCCTGGAGTATTCCATAGACTGTATAGTCCATGGGGTTGCAAAGAGTCAGACACGACTGAGCGACTTTCACTTTCACTTTCCCATCTCTACTTTTTCTCCAGACTTTTTCTTACCCTTCTAATACCCAACCCAAGTTCCTCTGTGACACCATCCTCAGACTTCCCTGAGAGATTTAGTTCTTCCCTCAGTTGTGATCCTACGTCATTTAAATGCCTCTACTACAGTCGATATCTTGGGTCACAGGATCACCAATCTACTGAAAGAAAGTGAAAGTGAAGTCGCTCAGTCATGTCTGACTCTTTACGAACCATGGATTGTAGCCTACCAGGCTTCTCCATCCATGGGATTTTCCAGGTAAGAGTACCGGAGTGGGTTGCCATTTCCTTCTCCAGGGGATCTTCCTGACCCAGGGATCAAACCCAGGTCTCCTGCACTGAAGGCAGACCTCTGAGCCACCAGGTGATGCAAAAGTAATTGCAATTTTGCACTGTTGAAATTTGCCATTTGACATTGGAATATATTCTTAAATAAATGTGGTTATGTTATATATTATTTTAATGCACATTTCTTGCTTTATGTTTTGTTGCTAGTAGCTTACTATTTGCTGGGTTTATTTTATGTTACTATGTATTTTAGACTATGGAAATGATGTTAGACAAAAAGCAAATTCAAGCAATTTTCTTATTCGAGTTCAAAATGTGTTATAAAGAACTGTAGAGAACTCATAACTTCAACAAAGCCTTTAGCCCAGGAACTGCTACTGAACGTACAGTGCAGTGGTGGTTCAAGAAGTTTTGCCAAGAAGATGAGAGCCTTGAAGATGAGGAGCGCAGTGGTCAGCCGTTGGGAGTTGACAATGACGAATTGAGAGCACTCTTCAAAGCTGATCCTCTTATAACTACACAAGAAGTTGCTGAAGAACTCAGTGCCAACCTTTCTACAGTCATTCGGCATTTGAAGCAAATTGGAAAGATGAAAAAGCTCAATAAATGGGTGCCTCGTGTGCTGACCAAAAATCAAAAAAATCATCATTTTGAAGTGTCATCTTCTCTTTTTCTATGCAGTAACAACGAACCATTTCTTGATTGGACTGTGATGTGCAAACAAAAGTGGATTTTATACAACAACCAGCAATGACCAGCTCAGTGGCTGGCCTGAGAAGAAGCTCCAAAGTGCTTCCCAAAGCCACATCTGCATCAAAAATATGGTCATGGTCATTGTCTGGTGGTCCACTGCTGATCTGATTTTCTACAGCTTTCTGAATCCCGGCAAAACCATTACATCTGAGGAATGTGCTCAGCAAATTGATGAGATGCATCAAAAATTGCAATGCTTGCAGCCAGCACTGGTCAACAGAAAGCTCAATTCTTTTCCACGACAACACCTGACCGACCACACATTGTACAAAAATGCTTCAAAAGTTAAACAAATTGTGCAACAAAGTTTTGCTTCATCTGTCATATTCACCTGACCTCTCGCCAACTGACTACCACTTCAAATCTCAAAAATTTTTTGCAGAGAACTCACTTTCACAGCCAGCAGGAGGCAGAAAATGCTTTCCAAGAGCTTGTCAAATCCTGAAACATGGATTTTTATGCTACAGAATAAACAAATATATTTCTCATTGGCAAAAATGTGTTGATCGTAATCGTTCATGTTTTGGTTAATAAAGATGTGCCTGAGCCTACTTATAATGATTTAAAATTCACAGTCCAAAACCACAATTACGTTTGCACCAATCTAATATATGCTTAGTCACTCAGTCATGTCTGACTCTCTGTGCCTCCATGGACTGTAGCCCATCAGGCTCCTCTGTCCATGGAATTTTCCAGGCAGGAATACTGGAGTGAGATTGCCATTTCCCACTACAGGGGACCTTCCTGATCCAGGGCTTGAACTCATATCTCTTGTGTCTCCTTTGGCAAGTGGATTCTTTATCACTTTGCCACCTGGGAAGCCCTAACTGAGCTACAGACTGTGATTTACAAAATTCCCTCCACTGAATGCTGAGGTCTTTACAGACAGGAAATATCTTATGCACCTTTGTTATCACCCTGTTGTACTTAGCCTAAATCCTAGCAGATTAGACCATCTCACCTTCTTACAACTTGGATCAGTTTTTCCCTGGCAACTGATTGTGACAACATTTGCTGCAAGAGAAAAGAGATGAGATTTTTTTACATCCCAAGATGGAGCCAGGCAACAGTGAGGACTTTGCCTTACTTTCTTGGCTTATTCCTACTCTTCTTTCAACACTCACCTCCTCCAGAGAGCCTTCCCCAAACCCAGGTTGAATATGTACAAGCCTTGCCCATTAGGTTAGGACCAATGAGGGGCCACCCACAGAGCCACATACTTGGACAGGAGGTTAGTTCAGCCCGACACTACTCTGAGGCTAATCCTTCATTGCATCAAGTCAAGTGGCTGAAATAATAGCCAGGAAGGAAGCCAGGTTCTCAATCATGGAATTATAAAAGTGTGCATACAACCAATGAATCAATGGCCTTCTGCAAGGTTTAAAGCTCCGAATCAAGAGAACAGAATAAGTCGAAAACATAAATGTACCCCGATGTTTTCAGTGGCACTGTTTGTCTTCCCTGTAGCTCAGATGGTAAAGAATCCTCCTGCAATGCAGGAGACCTGGGTTCGATCCCTGGATCAGGAAGATCCCCTGGAGAAGGAAGTAGCAGTCCACTCCAGTACTCTTGCCTGCAGAATTCCATGGACAGAGGAGCCTGGTAGGCTTCAGTCCATGGGGTCGCAAACAGTCGGACACAACTGAGTGACTCACACATGCACACATTCATGATAACCAAGACATGAAAGCAACCTAAGTCTCCATCAATGGATAAAGATGTGGAATATATATATATATACATATATATATATATATATTCTTTATTATATAATATAAATATATATATATATCCTTATATGTAGAGAGAGGGTGACAGGATGAGATGGCTTGGATGGCATCACCAATGCAATGGACATTAACTTGGGCAAACTCTGGGAGATAGTGAGGGACAGGGAAGCCTGCAGTCCATGGGGTCATGAAGAGTTGGACATGACTGGGTGACTGAACAAAAACAACTATGTATATAATATTTTATGGAATTACAGTTGATTTACAATATTGTGTTAGTTTTAAGTGTACAGGAAAGTGAAGCAGTTAAACATACACATATATCTGCTCTTTTTTAGATTCTTTATATGTCCATATACATGTGATATATATATATATGAGATGTATATATAGCGAGATATTATTCAGCCATAAAAAATAATGAAATAATGCCATTTGCAGCAACATGGGTAGACCTAGAGAATATCATACTAAGTGAAGTAAGTCAAAGAAAGACAAATATTATCTGATATCATTTATAGGTGGAATCTGAAAAAATGGTACAAGTGAACTTATTTATAAAACAGAAACAGACGTACAGACATAGAAAGCAAACTTATGGTTACCAAAGGTGAAGGGGGCAGGGACAAACTGGGAGTATGAGATTAACAGGTGCACAACCGTTATATATAACGTAGGCAAACAACAAGGACCTACTATATAGCACAGAACTGTACTCATTACCTTATAATAAAGTATAATGGAAATGAATTTTAAGGATATATTTATATGCATATTTTATATAAATGTAAAAGACAGTCCTTTAAGTTTAACCCATTTTGCTTCATAAGAAGCACTTAAATTATAAGCATCTACTAAAAAGCAGATACATGTATATGTGTAACTGCTTCACTTTGCTGTACACCTCAAACCAACACAATACTGTTTTCTAAAAAGTATAGAGTAAGGATTTGAGTACAAGACAAGGGGGCTCAGGCAAATCAAGAGATGTTACTCCTTTCAGGTGATTGCTTGAAGATGCCAGAGCCAGTTACTTCCTTCCCTCTGTTTCTATGGCAGTTGGACAAACCCTGACTAGAGCACTTGTCTCAACACCTTGTAACTGTTTATGAATCGGCCACTCCTGTTCACACGTGAATTACTTGAGAGCAGCGGTTCTGTCCCCTTCCCCTCTGTAGCACCAGTGCCTGATATGGAGCTTAATCCTTCAGAGAAGGGAAACAGGGAGAAATAGAGAGAAAGAAACAGGAGGAGTAAGGAAGCAAGGGAGAGGGGAAGGGCGATGCTTCCCAAAGTTGACATGAGTAAAGAAGTATTGATTCTGCACCTACTAGCCACCTGCCAGCCACAAACCTGTCCTTCTTCCAGCCTTTTCTATATTTGCCCAGGGTACCAGCAACTGGCTTGCAGCGCCCACTCTTCCTCTCATCTTTCCCTCATAGCTTCCTCATTAGCACAGACATCGGCCTCCCAAGTAGAAGGCAGATCTAACCCCTTCCCACTAGCAACACCACTCCATCATACTCCAAGTCCTCGGTAGTTTCCAATCTGATCTCCCTGATTCCTCTCTAGCCTTCTACAAAAGCAATACTTTTAAAATATAAATCGGAACATTTATTTGCTGATCAAATATCAGCTTGGGGATCAAATTCTTCTAACAGTGCCCCATAAGCTATAATCCAAAGTCAAAGTCCTTGCAGGGGTCCCCAGTGTCCTTTGTGATCTGAGCCTTCCTACCCCCCTGATCTCATTTCCCTCCCTGCCACCTGGAACATCAGGTTCTTGCCACCACTTGGTTCTATTCCTTGCACACGTTACACTTTCCAACACAAGGACTTTGGGTCTGGCCGTCTCTTCCTTGCACAACTATCTCCCTCATTCAAAGTGTCACCTTCACAGAGAGGGTTGCCCTGATGTCCCTGGTGAAAGTAAACACACAAACACCCTCACACTAGTCACACACATACACAGTTAAACACGTACACACGCACACAGGCCCACTCACATACATGTGCTGTGCTGCGCTTAGTCACTCATTCACATCCAACTCTTTGCAGCCCCATGAACTGTAGCCCGCCAGGCTCCTCTGTCCTTGGGAATTCTCCAGGCAAGAATACTGGAGTGGGTTACCGTGCCCACCTCCAGGGGGTCTTCTCAACCCAGGGATCAAACCCAGGTCTCCCGCATTGCAGGCAGATTCTTTACCATCTGAGCCACCAGGGAAGCCCAAGAATATTGGAGTGAGTTGCAATTCCCTTCTCCAGGGGAACTTTCCAACCTGGGGATCAAACCTGGGCTCCTAGGGAAGCCCCCTCTCATACACACATACATAAATACAAAATCACATGCAAAACAAACACACACACACATATACACACATTCACACATAAACTCTCTCACACACACAAATACACATAAGCATAAGCCATTATAGAAAATAAAATCAAGAGTCATCTATGTAATTCCAGGCTGGTTCTTACTAAAAATTTGAAGTGCAATTTGTCCCATTTTTTAAAACTGCATTTTACTATAATTTGTGAAGTTCCTCATCTCAGTGGACAAATTTGTTCTAATTTAAAGCTAGGATAACTTTAGGAACAAGACATGTTTCATGTTTTCATAGTCTGGGGAGTTGTGGTTTAAGCTTCACATTGAGGTTTTCTTTAGTTCTGTGGTCTCCCCCAGGACTGAGAGATGATATTCACTTTGACAGCCTAAATCTTAGGACTGAGAAACAAAGCCTTGAATTTTAGACACCTGAGAGTTACATGAAACTGTGCCATTCTTATAAACATTACAGGTCTTCTGGAGCCTATGAATTGCCTGCATTTAAACTCAAAAGCCCTAGGACACGGTTCCTGGGACCTATAAACCCTATGATACCAGGCGTAATAACTCCCCTGGCAAGAAATAAGCTTGACTTCCTGCGGCCTATAAAGGACCTTGCTTGACCTTTAATATCAATCAGGGGTAACGTGTACCTGGGAAAACCCAGGCCTGGGGCCTGGGCCTTGAGACAGGAAAAGGGTCTGGAGACCCCAGAACCGCAG
Organism: Cervus elaphus; assembly: GCF_910594005.1. Classification (NCBI taxonomy): domain Eukaryota; kingdom Metazoa; phylum Chordata; class Mammalia; order Artiodactyla; family Cervidae; genus Cervus; species Cervus elaphus. Next base: position 8,802,063 of record NC_057820.1, on the reverse strand, counting down.
TCCCACCCGGCAGCCTGGCAAATGCCACGGGCACACCTGCTCCTTCAGTGGGAACCCCTGGAGCTTCCCCTTTGTCGCCTCTGGGGAGAAGATGTGACTGACTACCTATCCCACCAGGCTGTTGTTGCTATTGTGTAGTTGTTAAGTCGTGTCTGACTCTTTGCGACCCCGTGGACGGCAGCCCACCAAGCTATTCTGTCCATGGGATTTCCCAGCCAAGAATACTGGGGCAGTTTGTCATTCCCTTCTCCAGGGCGTCTGCCTGATCCTGGGATCGAACCTGCATCTCCTGCATTGGCAGGCCAGATTCTTTACCTCTGAGCCACCGGGGAAGATTAATGAGAATCTTATTCTACAGGGTTACATGAGAATCAAGACTCTAGAGCATGAATGATGGAAAGATTGTCCTTTGTAGTCACTATGAAGAGTGTGCACACTGGGGTGCACACAGCCTGGATCTTGGGGTGCAGAGACCAGGGAAGAAGCAAAGTCGAAGGACATCACTTTATTAATATGTAACCTTTATGATAAATAAGAGGCCTGGCCTACAGAAGACATTCAGTAAATGTTCATCTTTCCTTGAGATTCACGGACTCATAGAGCTTCCCCAGTGTGAGTGTGATCTTTTGACCCGAGAAACCTGAGCAGATGCAGTTTAGAGCTGCTGCCTTGGAAAAATGGTTCCTTTCACCACCGAAAGTACAGCAGGCAGGACAACAATGGTCACCTCAGACAATATTCTGATTTTTTCAGAAGAGGGAACCACAGCCCATGGATTAGAAATGACCTGCCACAGTTGATACCCACACTGTGATGCCCCTGGTCATTTTGAAAACCCTGGAGAACTTCTGCAATCTGTAGCCTCCTCTGCTCTCTGAGCACTTCACAACCGGCCTGGATCTATCCCTGGACCCACTGTCTGTTTGGGATTCTGAGAGTCAGAAAAACACCTCCTTAAGTTTTCTAAAATAACTTGATTCATTGATAATGAGATGTATATATAAGTGGCAATCTATATCCATGAACTGACCAGACTGTGGTGATAGTTATTATTTACTTGAATATGTATAGCAATCTCTGGACTGAATAAATAGGAATTATTTGGAGGCTAGTAAAAAGCAAAATGGAACTTTTCAGCGTACATGTGAATTGCATTCCTTTGTTGTATGTAAAGTCCAGCATCAGATATTCACCAGAAACTCCACTAAAAAACAAGAATTCAGTAGAGATGAACAGGTATGCACTGAGATATTATGTTGTTTATTATGTAGGTGAAGAAGACTCTTGAGAGTCCCTTGGACTGAAAGGGATCAAATCAGTCCATCCTAAAGGAAATCAACTCTGAGTATTCATTGGAAGGTCTGATGCTGAAGCTACAATACTTTGGCCACTTGATGCAAAGAGCTGACTCATTGGAAAAGATCCTGATGCTGGGAAAGATTGAAAGCAAAATGAGAAGGGGGTGGCAGAGGATGAGATGGTTAGATAGCATCACTGACTCAGTGGACATTAATCTGAGCAAACTCCAGGAGATAGTGGAGGACAGAGGAGACTGGCATACTGCAGTCCATGGGATTGCGGAGAGTCAAACAAGACTTAGTGACTAAATAACAATAACAACAACACTATAATAGCAAAAGGAGAATGATTTCTGCCCATCAGAGCTATCTGATGAGTTTGAGAATGCAAAAGATGAATTGAGGAACTAATGATAAAGTTGGATAGAAGAATCACAAATAAGGTCCAGAGAGGGGGAGCCATGGCTCCAAATCTCCTCTCCAGGCACCCATGTTCTCCTTAGGGTCACAGGAGTAAGGCAGAGATGGAGATATTCAAGGTCACATGAATTGAGACTTATTTGCCACTGGACTCTACATAGGCAAGAGAAAAGGTTGTGTTGTACCTTGCAAATCTCAACACTTGCAGATTATACAAGACCTTATGAAGTTCTGTACTACCCGTTGCTTATGTACTATTTTTATTTTTTGATATTTATTTATTTGACTGTATCAGGTCTTAGATGCAGCATACAGAATCTTCGTTGCATCACGTGGGATGTTTTTTTTTCTTTTTTTAATTTATTTATTTTAATTGGAGGCTAATTACTTTACAATATTGTAGTGGGTTTTGCCATACATTGACATGAATCAGCCATGGGTGTACGTGTGTTCCCCATCCTGAACCCCCCTCCCTCCTCCCTCCCCATCCCATCCCTCTGGGTCATCCCAGTGCACCAGCCCCGAGCACCCTGTCTCATGCATCATGTGGGATCTTTCGCTGTGGTGCACAGACACTAGTTGCTACACTCAGGCTCTCTAGTTGTGACATACATGGTCCTTGGAGCGTGTGGGGTCAGGAGTTGCAGGGTGCAGGCCCATCTCCACAGTATCTGAGATCCCAGTTTCCCAACCAGGGATCAAACCAGCGTCCTCTGCATGGCAAGGTGATTCTTAATCACTGGACCACCAGGGAAGTCCCTGAACTATTTTTAAAAGCATGTATTTATATCCAGGAGTCACAGGAGACGCAGGTTCAATCCCTGGGTTGGGAACATGCCCTGGAGAAGGGAATGACAATTCACTCCAGTATTCCTGCCTGGAGAATCATATGGACAGAGTAGCCTGGCAGGCTACAGTTCATGGGGTTACAAAGAGTTAGACATGACTGAGCATGCACACACACACACACACACACACACACACACACACACACATATTTATCCCATATTGGTAAGAAAAGGAGTGGCTAAATCCCCAAGTCAATATATTCAAACTTTAAACCAATATGGTCCTTAAAGAATTTCTGCAGAGGAAGGGGGACCTCAATAGACTTCATTCCCATGCATCCCATCCTAAATTGAACCAGACTGACTCCATTTTTCATTCATTGTTTTATACCTTGGGATTCTGCACAAAATGCAATCGGAACAGGAGAGAACCCCAGGCTAACCAAACCAACCCTGCAGCAAAGATGAGAGCAAACATCTCTAAAATATACTCTGTGCCATGCTTAGTCGCTCAGTCATGTCCAACTCTTTGTGACCCTATGAACCATAGCCCACTAGACTCCTCTGTCCATGGGAATTCTCCAGGCAAGAATACTGGAGTGGGTTGCCATGCCTTCCTCCAGGGGATCTTCCCAACACAGGGATCAAACCCAGGTCTCCCACATTGCAAGCAGATTCTTTGCCATCTGAGCCACAGGGAAGCCCAAGAATACTGGAATGAGTGTTTTTGTTGCTGTTGTTCAGTCGCTCAGTTGTGTCCGACTCTGCAACCCCATGGACTGCAGCACACCAGGCTTCCCTGTCCTTCATCAACTCCTGGATTAGAGTGAGTATCCTATCCCTTCTCCAGGGGAATCTTCCTAACCCAGGAATCCAACTGGGGTCTCCTGCATTGCAGGCAGATTCTTTACCAGCTGAACTACCAGGGAAGCCCCCTAAAACATATGACTGAGACTCAAGTTACTGCTTCTCATAACCCACCCCCGCCATAAAATCTCCAAATCTCAAAGAATTGAGGGTGGTTTTCAGCTGAAAGCCAGCATTGAACTGATGTCCTAAGTCCAACCTCCTGCAAAGAACCGAATCCTGCTAACAAGCACATGTTCTTGGAAGTGCGTATTTCCCCAGCTGAGCTTTCAGATGAGACCCAAGACCCAACATTTACTGCAGCCTCAAAAGAGACCATGAGGACCCAGCTAAGCTGTGCTTGGACTTCTGATACACAGAAACTATGAGGTGATAAATGTATATTGTTTTAACCCACTAACTGATCATTTGTTACATAGCATTAGATAACTAATATACCCCTCCAAAACACACTCAACAGGGCGGCCATACACAAACCGATGATGCCCTTCCTCTGATTCAAACATTTCCTTCAATTCATAGAAAGCAAAATAAGTGTCTTCACTCCCATGCATCCCATCCTAGATTTAACCAGAGCAACTCCATTTTTCATTGTTTTATACCTTGGGATTCATCAAGTGTCTACCATGTATTGATGCTTTCATGTGTTATTAATATCTCATTTAATCCACACAGTGAACCAACCCAGTCAGAGTTATTAGCCCCTTTTTGCAAATAAGAAACCTGAAGGATTAAATAACATATTCAAAACTACAAAGCTAGGAAGTGACTATTCAGAATGGAGACATGAATTGTCTGACATCAAAACTCTCCCCTCGATACCATGCTTCAGCATCTTGGTGCAGCGTTAGTGCAAAATCAAGAAGGCACTAAAGCCAGGCTAAGTGGAGCAGATGAACCTTTAGGCCTAGGAGAAGGGGAAGTTCAGTGAAACCAAAGTGTTGTTTAGTTGCTAAGTTGTGTCCAACTCTTTGCAACCCAATGGACTATAGCCAACAGTCTCCCCTGTCCATGGGATTTTCCAGGCAAGAATACTGGTGTGGGTAGTCATTTCCTTCTCCAGAAACAAGGAGGAAGATAAAGCTGGAGTGTTTCTGCTCACTGTCTGACCTAGGAGAGCTTTACTGATATGCTTCAGAAAGATGCAAGTTCAGCAAAAAAAAATAATGCTTATCATTAATTTCAGCTCTCTGAACATCAATGGACTTTGTGAGAAATGTTTTAAACTCAAAGGTAAAATTCCAGAGTCAAGAGTCTAGGGATTCCTTAGGCAACTATCTGAAAGGCACCTTCCTGATACAGAAAACAAAGGCACTTACCCCAACCTTTCTTACCCTAAGTGTCTCCAGTGGCCAAAGAACAGCCTACTCTTACCTCACAACTCCACTCTTGGGCAAAAGCTTAAATCTCCTAGAAGTATCCCATTAACTTCACAAATCTCCCACATACCAGAAGCCAAGTCAGCCTTTAAAAACCAAAAGGGCAGAGGGAAAAATCTCACAGAAATCTTATAAGGATGCTGAGGTGTTACAGGCGTGTTCTCACAGATGAGACCTTTGATAAATTGAGCATGAGTCTCCAAGAGAGAAGAGAGCCAAGAAGTCAACCTCTTCCTCCTCTCAGATTTATGAATCTTCCAGCCAGAGGCAAAAGCATCACTCCATCAAGATCAAAGCTCTGAGAAGTGAGAAGAAAAGCAAGAAGAACAGAGATTCCCCCGGGATGGAAGTATGTCTGTTTTATGTAACATACATGGTCTGTGTTCTAGAAAGCACTTGCGTAGGAAACCCATTTAATAGTCCCCATAAAATAAATACTTCCTTTGCATTAAGAATACAAAAGGACGGATGTACTCCTTGCTTGGAATGTATAAAGCAAAGGTTAAAAGTTCCATCATGTTTTCTGCTCATGGAAAATAACTTTTTGAGTCTTCAGCCCAGAGTCCAGATATTTTCTTGGAAGAATCGAACACGGAGGCGGAGAGTATTTGCAAAATTCAGCTGCCACAAGCTGTTTTGTCAAGACACTTACTCTATAAGGGTGTTTTTAGTCATTGAAGACAAAGCAGGTTCCAAAGACTGACTTAAAAGATAATAACTACACCAGGGAGACTTAATGGTTTGCAGGACTCTGTGATATGAGTTCTTAGCAGACTCTCTGCCGAAATCCCACATGATTCACAGACCTACTGATATTCCCTCTTTACTGTTTGCTATTTGGTATGATGGTCATTGACCAAAAGCTATTAGGCAATGATGTGATTGTGGATGAAGAACAAAGACTGGGAGAAACCAACTTCTCAGTTCTGAGAAAAGAAACACCAAAAAGGAAATGAAAATATCAAAGGGCCGTGTGTCCCATGATGCATGTTTCAGCCAAATGCAGACGTAGGCGAAAGTTCCTCAGCCTTGTCTGAATAGCACCTCATTCCTTCACGTCTGCAGAATTGGCAAAGGCTGAATGAGGACAAAAAAGGAGCATCAGGATCCAGAAGATCAAGCAATGAGTTGAAATAGGAGCCAAAGGGCATTACTTCTGATCTGCATCCACTCCTTCTCTTGCTCATCTGTAAAATGGGAACAACTTTATTTGGCTTGCCAAAATCTCTTTCTTTATTCAGCTAGTCATCTGTTTCATTCAATGATTTTAACATGTAAGACACTGCATATGAAGGTGAAGCCACCATGGACCCCGCCCACCAGGAGTGCCCAGTCAGGAGAGGAGAGGAGACACATACACGCAAAATAACATTAGCAGGGGTAAGCATCATATTAAATAACCAACCAGAGGAAACTGTAGCCTCCATTGCCAAAAATCCAGTCCCCAACTTGTAGCTTTTTGCCTCACGTAAACATAGGCTATTATGTCATTTCTTTTCCATAGTAACCCCATTCATGGTGCCATCGTCCTTTCTTCTTTTTGCTTTCTGCCTAATTGCCCCATTTCATCCCAAGCTTATTCTCTCTAGAAATACTGTCTAATCTTTATAAATTCTTTCTTGAAAAAATAAGATTGCACTACTCAGCCACAGAAAAGAATGAAATATGACATTTTCAGCAACATGGATAGAGCTAGAGAGTGTCATATTAAGTGAAGCAAGTCAGAGAAAGACAAATACATGATATCACTTATATGTGGAGTCTAAAACATGACACAAATGACATATGAATGAAACAAAAAGGCTCATGGACATAGAGAACAGACTTGTGGCCGAGGGGAAAGAGGTGGGAGAGAGAGGGACTGGGAGCTTGTGATTAACCAATGCAAACTATTATATACAGAATAGATAAATGACAGGGTCCTACGGTATAGCACAGGGAACTATATCTTGTAATAAACAATATCTTGTAATAAACAATAATGGAAATAATATGAAAATAAATATATACATGTGCTTGGTGGTTTAGTTGCTAAGCCGTGTCCGACACCATGGACTGTAGCCCGCCAGCCTCCTCTGTCCATGGGATTCTCCAGGCAAGAATACTGGAGTGGATTGCCATTTTATTTATATATATAACTGAATCACTTTGCTGCACACCAGAAGCTGACACCACATTATAAATCAACTATTCATATATTTCAATACGAAATAAATTTTTAAAAAGAAGATTGTAAATAAAGGGATATGTGGGTGCCTCAGAGAAGCCTTCATGAATATATGGTTGGCTTCAGGTGACTGATGTTCAGATGGGATGTGCAAATTGTTAACTGTTCTACAACATAAAGTATGTATGTTCTTGGTGATGAGGATGACAGTTGGGTATTTTTTTTTTTTTTTTTTTTTTTTTGGCTTTCAAGTCCCTTTACTTTATAGGGCTTCCCAGGTGGTGCTAGTGGTAAAGAACTAAACTGCCAATACAGGAGGTGTAAGAGACTCAGGTTTGATCCCTGGGTGGAGAAGATCCCCTGGAGGAGGGTATGGAAACCCATAACCCACTGCAGTATCCCTGCCTGGAAAATCCCATGGACAGAGGAGCCTGACAGGCTACGGTCCATAGGGTTACAAAGATTCTGACATGACTGAATCAACTTAGTACACACACACCCTTCACTTTATGGGATGAGAGTTATCTTAATGCTATCTCTATCAATATGGAATGGAGATTTACATAAATCTTTTCTCACAGAAGATCTAGCAGTGGCTCTAAGTGACAGTGGAACCATCTGCTCATGATCAGGGCTTGATAAACAGATACCATTCCCTGGGTCTCTGGCTCAGCCCCAGCCCAGAGCCCAGGCTCTCCTTGTAGCTGCCCTAGAGGCTCAGCAGGTGAACCTGCTTCACCAGAAACCTGTGTCCAATCAGAACAGAATCCCAACCCTGACCCAGGCTCCGGTTGCCTTCTGTTCTAAGACAAGGGCCTGCCAGAAAATTCCCCTTGAGCAAGAGACTGGAACACATGCCTCTTGACCTCTCAGGGGCAAGGCAACCTCATGATGGTCCATGAGCCTAGAATCTTGTCCAGTTTGCTCTGACTATTGAAAGAAAGAAAGTCACTCAGTCGTGTCCGATTCTTGGCAACCCCACAGTCTATACTGTCCATAGAATTCTCCAGGCCAGAATACTGGAGTGAGTAGCCCTTCCCTTCTCCAGGGTATCTTCCCAACCCAGAGAGAAAATCCAGGTCTCCCGCATTGCAGGTGGATTCTTCACCAGCTGAACTGCAAGGGAAGCCCAAGAATACTGGAGTGGGTAGCCTACCCCTTCTCCAGTGGATCTTCCCGACCCAGGAATCAAACTGGGGTCTTCTGCATTGCAGACAGATTCTTTAACAACTGAACTTTCAGGGAAGCCAGCTTCAAAGCCCAGTCCAAATGCCATGTCCTCCATAGGGATCCTTCCCCAACCGTGGCAGCACCATCTGCCACCTGCTTCTTGCGCCCAGCCCACATCATGGAACCACTGGGCTGTGTGCAATCAACACCCTCTCTGACCAGCTCCTGGAGCAGAGAGTGTCCAGAACCATTTGACTCACCCCTGGGAATCCTCCCTTGTCAACCAGCATAGTGCCCAGAACTTGCTTGGTGAATTCTTATTAAATCATCTGTTTTTCTTCCAGATCTCCATTTCTTTCTTTTAACTACCTGGAGACCAAATAACAGCATGAGGGACTTCCTTGGTATCCCAGTGGCTAAGAATCCACACTCACATGGCAAGGGGCCCAGGTTCCATCCCTGGTAGGGGAACTAGATCCTACAAGCCACAACTACACGTTTGCATGCCACAGCTAAGACCAGGCACAGTCAAGTAAATAAATAGACATAAGATAAGGGAAAACAAAATAAAATAGCTCTGTAGGACTTTTAAAAATAACAGCACGAAAACTCTTCAAGGGAGAAATCCTCAGATACTCTCTGTCAGGCCAAAGAGCAGGAACATATGTTGTCAAACTGACCATGAGAACAAAGGCTGCAATGGATGTGCTTCATTTTTTACCGTGATGAGGAAGGAATAGCTCAGTGTGGCACCAAAGAGTGAGTTCAAATTCTGACTCTATGACTTAGGACTCGTGTGACACTTTGTTAAGTCTCTGAGCCTCTTTGATTCTGTGTTATCATCTGTAAAACCGAGACTGTGAATATTACTCAGTCATAAAAGGGAATGCATTTGAGTCCGTTCTAATGAGGTGGATGAATCTAGAGCCTATTACACAAGTAAGTCAGAAAGAGAAAAACAAATACGGCACATTAATGCATATATATGGATTCTAGACAGATGGTACTCCTGACCTTATTTGCAGGGCAGCAACAGTGATGCAGGCATAGAGAATAGACTTCTGGGCACAGTGGGGGAAGGAGAGGGTGGGACGAATGGAAAGAGTACCATTGAAACACACGCATTTCCATATGTAAAATAGATAGCCGGTGGGATTTTGCTGTATGTTACAGGGAACTCAAACCCGTTGCTCTGGAACCACCTAGAGGGGTGGGATGGAGTGGGATGTGGGAGGGAGGTCCATGAGGGAGGGGACATACGTATGCCTAGGGTGGATTCATGTTGATGTATGGCAGAAACCAGCACAATATTGTAAAGCAGTTATCCTTCAATTAAAAATAAATTAATTTTCAGAAAAACCCCAAGACTGTGAAGGACCATAGAGGAGACCCAGTGAATATGCCTTAGAGCATGCCAGGGCCCAGAGCACAGTAGTCACTCAATAGATGTGCTTCCTTCCTTTCCCCAAATAAGGATACCAAACTAATCCCATCGTCCTAGGAGGGGGGTGGGGGTGGGGAACATATGAAAAGAGAATTGAGCAATGTCAGAAAGAGCAAACACATTTGTGTAAAGACCCACTTCTGCTCATGTGGGTTTAACTGAATAATTCATGTTTGCACCCAAGGCAATTAAACAGCCAAGCCCCACAGACATCCATCTATGTTTTAGACATGGGAATTTATATTAAATTTTTAGTATGCTTAGGATACATAATTCTCGACCTAAATAAGATTGAACTAATGATGAAAGGCATACCGTTTTTTTCAAGTCAAATTGTGAATACTTCTTAACAGAGTATTAGTGTACCATACATATATATATGACTTAAACCATCTGCTCTATTTAAGAAAAAAAAGACATAATGAAAAGAACCCCAATCATAATTGGCAGTAAGAAAAATTGCATTCCTCCTGCCCTTTGCTCAGGCATGGAGCCATCAAAGTGTTATGCCATAAAATTTAATTTTTGAGTTTTGAATGATTTACAGTGGAGCAGGACTTATAAATCAGAACAGTAACCATTGCTATGAATAGAGATGTATGTTTTTCCAAAATGTCTAAATGAAATAACTTTGAATCACACTAAAAGACCTGCACAGTTCTCCAAAGGCAGCCATAATTAAAGTTAATCATTCTTGTTTGCACAGAAGGAAACTTACTGACACCTAGGCACCTCCCCCTCCTTAAAATGAAGTGATCAAACAGTCATCAGCTCTTCTTATGAAAGCAGTTAATCACAGCAATATATCACATGTCAGTTTCTAGCCTTGTCTGTTAAGTTTGTAAAGCCGTTCTAATGTCCCTGGATGTATCCTGAATCAGATGCAAATCTTAAAATAGGATACCCAGAGCATCATTATGTGAAAGCCTTGTACATATGTGCTCACTGACAAAGAATCCCTCCCTTTCTTTCACATCCCAGTTTCTGATCTAGCAGCAAGTCCTCTACACTTTTCTACTCCTGTCCATCTTCCTATTCTGCACCCTCCTGTATCACTAACATAGCCTCCTAATTTCCCGCCTGCTTCTAGCGTGGGGAGAGTGTAGGAGTGGGCTGACTAATGTGTGAATTGCAGCATGGTACTCCTTTTCTTAAAATTCTCCAATGCCTTCCCATCACATTGAGCGTAAAAGCCAACCTTCTCATGGTGTCGTACAGGGCTTCCAGGAGCCAGGTCCTACCCATCCACAGCCCTCATTCAGTCTCCTCATTGGTCTTCCTATTCCCCAAACATGCCACTTTGTACATATTCCATGATCTCAAACTTGTGAAAAAGTCTAGACCATCAGATGGAGATGGATGGATTTCTACGCGTCAGTGCTCACTTACTCAGTTGTGCCCGACTCTTTTCCAACCCCGTGGACTGTAGGCCGCCAGGTTCCTCTGCCCGTGGGATTTCCCAGGCAATCCACCGGAGTGGATTGCCATTTCCTTCTCCAGGGTTCTTCCAAACCCAGGGATCAAACCTGCATGGTCTCCTGTGTCCCCTGCATTGGCAGCCTGGCTCTTTATACTGCATAACAAAAATACAAGCAGGAAAAAACACCAATGTATTAATAGCCTTTATCTCTGATGGATGGGATTTTTAGGTAATTTTATATTGTTCTGTGTACTTGGCTGTGAATTACAAGCTATTGGAAATGAACATATTTAGGTTAGAAAATAGAAAAGACATCAGGTATACTCTGCAAGACTCGAGAGGGCCAAACAAGGACTCTGAGGTGCAAACTCACAAAAGATGCCAAGGTTCAGGTCTTTAATTTCCTGCAGAACAGGCAAAACAGAAGTCTTCATTCTAAATTTTATCACCCCCAGAAGTCTCTTCCAGTGACTGACCAATCAAAACATTTGTTGAACAGCTGTGCTCAGGTCTCTCTCCCCACCCTCACCCCCAAAATGTGGGTATGATGATGGACCACAGAGATAAAGGGCAGTTACAAAAAACAGCAATCAATCAGGGATTCTGAAATCACATGGGTCCTTAAGTATCTGGTAGTAGTAATAAATGCTTAACAGTTTTTCATCTCTCCAGCTAGATTATAAGCTCTGTAGAGGCAGGGGTTGTATCTGCCCATCTTGTTTGTTCAACAAACATTTGCCAAGGGCCTGCCTCACAGAAGTACTGTTTGAAGTGTTGAGAACACCACAGTGAAGGACAGAGGCTTGGTTCCTGGCCTCATGGGGTTGAATTCTAATGGGCAGAGAAAGAAAATAAACAAGTTACAAAGGATACTTGAGAGTGATGAGTGATACCAGAATAGAGAAATGAGGTGGAGGAAGATGGACTGGCTTCTTTAGTGAGGATGCCAGAAAGCACTTCTAGGGATCTACACTAGAGCTGAGAGAGGAAGACAGGAAGGAGCCAGCCCCAGGCCAAGGCCATGTAGGCAGGGGGATCCCTGGGCCAAGGCTCTGAGGCAGAAATGAGGCATGTGAAGGACAGAAGCAGAAATAGCTTGGCTGGAGCTCAAGGAGGGAGAGAATGAGCACTGGTAGGATATGAGGCCAGATTATAAAAGGTCTTACCCATGATGATAAGGAGTTTCTTTTTTTCTAAGTACAGTGAAAAGTCATTGGGAGATTTGATTCATGGGAGTGAAGTGATCTATTCTAGATTTTTAAAAACCCGCTCTTGCTGCTGTGTAGAGAATGGACTGGTGGACACAAGGAAAAGAAAAAAAAAAAGGTAATCACTTAGATGATAAGATTTTGGGATAGGACAGAGACATGGAGAGGAGAGAAGGGAATGGCTTCCTGACTGAAGGTGAGGTTTACAGGATCAGCAATGGACTCAGATGTGGAGATAACTGATTTTATTTATTTATTTGGCTGTGCTGGGTCTTCATTGCTGGGCAAGCTTTCTCTAGAGGCAGCCAGCAGGGGCTACTCTCTGGTTGCAGTGTGCAGGCTTCTCATTGCAGCAGCTTCTCTTGTCGGGAAGCAGAGGCTCTAGGCGTGGGCTTCAGTAGGTGCAGCATGTGCGATCAGTAGTTGTGGCTCACAGACTTAGTAGTTGTGGTGCATGGACTTAGCTGCTCCTCAACACGTGGGATCTTCCTGGGCCAGGGCTTGAACCAGTGTCCTCGGCAGTGCAGGTGGATTCTTAACCACTGACCGCCAGGGAAGCCCAAGATGTGGAGATATGGAAAGTAAGAAACAATAGGAACCGAGGGTGATTCCTGGGTTTTACAGCTCATTCATGGGTGTGTCCCTGGCAGCCAGATCTCATCCTGACACAATGAGCACTTGGTGATTGTCTGAATGGCTGGATGGACTGAAGGATGGATGGATGAATAAATGGATAGTCTGATTGTGAGGAGAGTCCAGAACAATCTATGTGGAGGGGGAGGCAGGCAGTTTCAACCCTCAATTCTTGAGGCCCCATCAGGCATTTTCTCAGGGTCTCAACAGGGACAAGAGTAGGGAGAAGACTTCAGAGCAGATAAGAGTTGGGTGATACTGTGAAGTCAGACAGGCTTCTATTAAGACAGCTCCAACTCCTGCTCACTGCGCACTTGTACTTTGTGAGCCTCTCTGGGTCTCAGTTTCTTTATCTATGGGATGGGGATAACTATGAACCTCATGGCTTCCCTGATAGCGCAGTTGGTAAAGAATTCACCTGCAATGCAGGAGACTCCGGTTCAATCCCTGAGTTGGGAAGATCCACTGGAGAAGGGATAGGCTGCCCACTCCAGTATTCTTGGGCTTCCTTTGTGGCTCAGCTGGTAAAGAATCCACCTGAAATGCGGGAGGCCTAGGTTCAATCCCTGGGTTGGGAAGATCCCCTGGAGAAGGGAACAGCTACCCACTCTGGTATTCCAGCCTGGAGAATTCCCTGGGCTGTATAGTCCATGAGGTTGCAGAGAGTCAGACTCGACTGAGCCACTGTCACTTTCACTTTCATCAACCTCATGGCTTCTCAGGTGGCACTAGCAGTGAAGAACCCATCTGCCAATGCAGGAGACAGAAGAGATGCGGGTTTGATCCCTGGGTCAGGAAGATCCCCTGGAGGAGGGCATGGCAACCCGCCCCAGTATTCTGGCCTGGAGAATCCCATGGACAGAGGAGCCTGACAGGCTACAGTCCATGGGGTTGCAAAGAGTTAGACACAACAGAAGCATCTTAGCATACACACACATCAACTTCATGGTCCTGCCTTTGCTGGGCAGGCTCATGTGGCCATGGGCGAGCCACTTAAACACTCGGAGCTCCAGTTTCCTCATCTGTAAGTTGGGACAAATAATTGCTACTACCCCTCTCACGAGATGGTTGGAAGGCTAAGCAAAAATAATAAAAAGCAGATGAGTACACGAACGCTTGGTCACCTTTGGGACAACACAAGCAAGAACACAACTTCCCCACCACCATCAGAGTCGGGAAAGGGAAGAAGGGTTCCCAACCAGCCTCCAGCCTGGCCGGGAAGCTCAGCCCCCTTCTCACCAAGCCCACGGGGCCATTACTTCTGACCTGCCCATCGTGGTTCCAGCAGGAGCAGGGTCGTGCCCCACAGACAACTGTCAGGGTGTGAAGAGAGAAGGCTTTTAAAGAGCAGAAAGGGGAGCTTGGGGCGCCTTGTGTGGTCTTCACTGCAGCTCATAGGAAGAGCCCTGCATTGTGGGCGCCCCGGCACTAATTGAGGATGACGGGCTGGATAAACGTATTTATTGCTGCAAAACCCAGAGCTTTCTGGCTTGTGCCCCATCCGGCTCGAAATGCCCCACACCTGAGGCCCATTGGGCAGGCAGACGGCAGGGAAGGGAGGTACCAGAGAGCCCGGAGGGCCAGAGGACCAGATATAAATCCCATCCAGACTTCCTTTCCTAAACCCAGGAAATACCAGTCAATTTATATCTCATCATCTTAACCCTGCAGGTCTGGTTAATGGTTTGACCCATGTATTCTCTCCTTTTCCAAAATCTTGTCCCGTTCCCTCTTAACTTGATTTACTCTACTTACTCCAGCTGCTGACTTTGGCAAGTTTTCGAGCTCTCAACCGACCACTGCATGCGGGCATCCTCCTGAAGGGTTTCCACAGCAGCGAGGGTGCAATGGCTCTGGCTACAAGCTCGAGAAAGTGCCCACTCTCATAACCTGGACTGGAAAAACACCCTCCGCCCCCCCCAGCCTCACCCCTTTTCACTTTCAACACCCAGGCACACTTTGGGGCACAGCATGAAAAGGCAGGCTAAAAGGGGCTTATATTTTTATACCATATTTGAGTTAGCTGTTTTATCTGGACGTGAACCTGAGCAGGGAGACGAGGGGGAGAGAGAGGGGCTTTATGAACTCAAAACCAAAATAGACCATTTAAGCAGAGCTGAGTGAAGTCACAGAATATGCCGTGGAAAAGACTTTCAAGGCATTTTATAAATTTTGCACCCAAAAAACTGTCTCGGCCAGGTTGGACCCACAGCTTTCAGATATTCAAATCCTCTATTTTTCCATGATTTTCCTTACGGTTTAGGGGCTTAAGAAAACAATGAGAATGTGTCCCAGAAAGTTACATGAGCATGGCATGTAAGCTCACTTTCCTACAAATGAGCCACAAAAAGTACAGGCTCTGTGAAGAAAGTGACTTTCTCAGAAGGCTCCCTCCTTCCTCCTAATCTTCTTTCTTTCTTCTCTTCTTCCTCTTCCCACTACTACCATTAACACTAATCGACCATATCAACAGTAGGGACTTCCTTGATGGCTCAGTGGGTAAAAAATTCGACTGCCAAACAGGAGACACAGGTTCGATTCCTAGGTCAGGAAGATTCCCTGGAGGAGGAAATGGCAACCCACTTCAGTATTCTTGTCTGGGAAATTCCATGGACAGAGAAGCCTGATAGGCTACAGTCCATGGGGTCTCAAGGAGTCAGACACGACCAAGCTCAGCACAGCGTCATCATTGAGTTCTGACTCCTGGTTCCTGATTTGACTTGGGCTTTTAGTGAAGAGGAGAGGGGCAGCATTGTTAATCTGGAAACCAAACTCAGCATCTTAAATGGGTTTCCCAAGGGATCTGCTCAACCCCAAAATGCCATGCATCTGACTGCTTTGCTGTGTCCACGCATTCTGTCCCCTCTCTCACATTCCCTTGATGGGGAACACTGGCAACAGAGGACCCCGTGTCCACATATGTGTCCTCTCTCCAGGTCTTTGCTCCTTCCTGTAGATCACCCTGCTCTTTTTCAGCCTTTCAATCGCAATTTCTAAAGTCCTCCACGGACCGCAGGCCAGGCTGAGTGCCACGTCCCCCATGAGTCTCCCATCTCCAGCTCCTCTGAACACTTCCTCCACTTCCCTTATATCAGATGCATTCTTATCATCTTGGCTAAGATTATTGGCTGGTCCAAGAGGAGCACTCTCATTCCCAGACTTGCTAGCTGTGTGATCTTAGATTAATAACCTAAACTTCCTATGACTCAGTTTCCTCTACTGCAAAATATAAATAGCAATATTCATTTCATAGAGTCCCAAGGAAATGAAATTAAAAACATACATGATTACTCAGCCATAAAAAGAAAGGAAATAATGCACATTTGTAGCAACACGGATGGACCTAAAGATTAAGACAAATGTCACCTGATATCTCATGGTGCTACCATGACTAATGAGATGTTAGTACATTTTGAATCCATACAAGTATGTGATGCTCAATCTTACGTGTCAACATGGCTGGCCATGGTGCTCAGATATTCGGTCAAACGTTACCCTTAAGGTTTCTGCGAGAGTGTTTTTAGAGGAGACGAATATTTAAATCAGCTGACTTGAAGTAAAGTAAATTGCCCCTCACAATGTGGGTGGGCCCCCACCAATCAGTTGAAGGCCTGACTGGACTAAAGACTGACCTCCCCTCAGCAAGAGGGAGCAGACAGCCTTCAGACTTGAAAGGTAGCATCAGTCTCTTCATGGGGCTCAGCCTGCCGGCCCAACCAACAGACTCAAACTTGCCAGCATCCGTGATCGTGTGAGCCGATTCCTTAAAATCATTTTCTCTGTATATACACATGCTCTTGGTTCTGCTTCTCTGGAGCACCCTGAGTACTACTGAAATAAAATGGGGGTTACTTCTGCAATTACCGTCACTTTCAGTGTCTGCAATAATGTTGGTACAAGTGTTAGAGCTGGTGTTGGTCTAGTATTTGTGCTAGCATTACTAGCATTAGGATTCAAATTTAGATGGACATCCAATTCAATACTGGTAGATATCACATAAGATGTGGCAAAGGGAAGTTGCTGTTCAGTTGCTAACTCATTTCTGACTCTTTGTGACCCCGTAGACTGTAGCACCCCAGGCTCCTCTGTCCTCCACTATCTCCCAGAGTTTGCTTAGATTCATGTCCATTGAGTCAGAGGTGCTATCTAACCACTGCATCCTCTGCCACTCCCTTCCCCTTTGGCCAGCCTCGGGGTCCTTTCCAATGAGTCGGCTCTTCACATCAAGTGGCCAAAGTATTGCAGCTTCAGCCTCAGCCTCAGTCCTTCCAATGAATAGCCAAGGTTGATTTCCTTTAGGATTGAGACTTGAATTCTAATCCTTCAAAATACAAATGCCACACTCTTCCCACAATCCCCTCCTGTCTCCCAAGTCCAGAGGCTCACACCTGGAAGGTAGTTAATAAATATTTATACAGTCCAAAGTGAGCAAACTGCAAGACATGCAAAAATCCACTTTTTTTGTAGTATCAAAAATTTAAGGAGACAGACACACCAGAGACTTTCCTTCAAACTCTGAGGATCTTCATGAGGCCAAAGAAAGTCTACTGGAATAATTTCCACTGTAGCAAAGGAAAGTCCATGAAGTTGGAACACATAACAGATGAGAGTCACTACACATATGTGTTAAGGGTCAAGTACTAAAAGGATAAATGTTCTATGCAGATAAGTGTTCTATGAAATATGTACATTATAAATGGACTTCCCAGTAGGTGGACAATCATGACCAGTCAGAGGAATCGCTCTTCTCACCCATTTGCAATAA
This sequence comes from Cervus elaphus, assembly GCF_910594005.1. Classification (NCBI taxonomy): domain Eukaryota; kingdom Metazoa; phylum Chordata; class Mammalia; order Artiodactyla; family Cervidae; genus Cervus; species Cervus elaphus. Next base: position 8,784,504 of record NC_057820.1, on the reverse strand, counting down.
ATAGCCCTGGGAGACCCTGCCAGTGATAACAAGGAGGGAGACTTCCCATTCATCTTAAGTCTTATTTTCTTGGTTCAGGATCTTTTGAATCAGAAACTTCCCCTTTGCTTGTGTGAATGTTTCCTTTACGATGCCACATCTGAGGATCCAGGAGGAAAAAGAACTCATTGAGATGGGTTTTGCTTTGTTTTGTTTTCCATGAAATAACTGTATCCCAACACTGAGATTAAATTGAAAAATACAAGGTACTAGTGACCTTATTTGCAGGATAGTAATAGAGAGACAGGGTTAGAGAACAGACTTTGGACACAGGAGGAGTAAGAGAGGGTGGGATGAGTTGAGAGAGCAGCGCTGGAACACATACATTACCATATTTAAATAGATAGCTAATAGAAGGAGGGGACATATGTATACTTATAGCTGATTCACACTGTTGTATGGCAGAAGTCAATACAATATTGTAAAGCAATTATCTGCCAATTAAAAATAATTTTTTTAAAAGAAAACATGATATAAAGACATTTTTGAAGAACCAGGCTGTCGTTTTCAACCACACCTGCATTCAAACATCACCTAAAATTAAAGTTGCCAGATTTAGCAAATAAATATGCAGGATGGGCAGTTAAATTTGCTTTTCAAGAAAAAAATGAATCATATGTTCAGTGTATCTATGCCTAATGAAATATTTGCAACATATGTTAAAAACTTATCCATTATTTACCTGAAGTGCAAATGTAACTAGATATTCTGTACTTTTATCTGCAACCACATCTGAAATGTTTTACCTTTGCCTCTGCTCAGCCCCCGAAATTCTACATTAATTGCTCAAAAATGTCCCTTTCCCAGCAGCACACAGGTGCTCACCTCCACGCTTTCCTGTTCCTTCCCTTTCCGGGCTGTTGTTGTTGTTCAGCAGCTCAGTTGTATCCGACTGTTTTATAACCCCATGGACTGTGTGGCCCTCCAGGCTCGTCTGTCCATGGGATTTCCTAGGCAAGAGCACTGGAGTGGGCTGCCGTTCCCTTCTCCAGGAGATCTTCCCAACCCAGAGGTGGAAGCCAGTCTCCCGATGTATCTCCTGCATTGCAGGAAGATTCTTTACCTTGTACCTACTTTATTGTGTGAGCATGTGTGCTCAGTCGTGTCTGACTCTTTGAGACCCCATGGACTGCAGCCCACCAGGTGCCTCTGTCTATGGAATTTTCCAGGCGAGCATACTGGAGTGGGTTGCCATTTCCTTCTCCAAGGGATCTTCCTGACCCAGGGATCGAGCCCACATCTCTTGAGTCTCCTACATTGGATGGCAGATTCTTCTACCACTGGGCCTGGGAAGCCCCGTTAACACAGTGTCTGTGGCACAGACACAGATTTACTGAGATCATCAGTGTTTTTTGCTGCTGCGATGATACATTCAGAAAGCATGAGCACTATTTGTGTTTTGGCCTTTGAACTTGTCTCTCTCCCACCAAGATCATCAGCTGAATTCCTGTGTCCCCTAACTTCAGAGGTCAGCCCAATTCAAAGGTGCTTACAGGTGTTGAGGTCCTTCTGTCTTCTGGAAAAGTCTTCACTCCAAACCCATGTATCAAGCTTTCCCTGAGTGAGCAAGGGGAGGGAGGGAGGAAGCACTTTGAAGGAGGTGGGGTGACGCCTAAACACGGAACAGAGGAAAGAAGCGCCCCAATACTGGAAAGCAATTGTTGAAATACGATCTCAAGTTGTCGCCTCGCCTCAGCTCTTGCCCTGTACATTCCCTCTCCCTTTTTAAATGGAAATCAGACCACACCACTTCTCAGCCCAGATTCACCTCATGGCTTCCATTTTATTCCCAATAAAAAAACTGTGTGTTCAGTCACTCAGTCATGTCCGACTCTTTTCCGATCCCACAGACTGTAGCCCATCAGGCTGCTCTGTCCTTGAGATTTTTCAGGCAAGAACACTGGAGTGGGTTGCCATTTCCTCCTCCAGGGGATCTTCCAGACCCAGGGATCAAATCCTCATCTCTTATGTCTCCTCCATTGGCAGGTGGATACACTACCATTGTGCCACCCAGGAGGCCCCATTCCATCTCATTCCCAACAAATGATGGATCTTGACCTGTCCCGGTGCCTTCATCTCATGCCCACTCCAGGCTGCTGTTTTACCCTCTTAGCATCTGCATGTCTCTTTCCCTTGGCCAAGGATTCTCTTCTTTCAGATACCGACCAGTTCATCTTATCTTTTATTTTAAATTTTACCTTTGTGCAAAATGTGAGGCTCACCCTGATCTCTGCCAGCACTCACTATTTTGCTTTCTTTGATACAGTTTGCTTATTCATTCTATGTGCTGTTGGTCTCTCTCTGGCTCTCTGCTATTCAATATCCTGAGGGCAGGAGTCTCTGTGTGTTTCATTTCTCTATCCCCGACGCAGAAGGCTGGGGCCTGGCTTACAGTTAACAATGAGTAAGTACTGGGGAAGGAAAGAAAGAAACAGGGAGGGAGGAAGGGAGAAGGGGAGGGAGGAAAGGGTGATCCAAAGAGGCCCAGTACAGTGAGAGGGTCGGGGGATGTACCTCTCTTGACACAGGTGTACCCAGGATTCAGCTGAGTCCTACGTCTTACTCTGCCTCCTAATTTGCAAATCCCACAGGTGTACACAGGCAGAGCATTAGGGAGTAACCATGAGGTCGACCAGGTCTCCCAAAGCTGTGTACTCAGAAATGATACCTGGGATAAAGTCTAGAGAAGGAAAAGTGAAGATACAAAAATAACCAATGAGACTGAATTTCCCCCCAATATGTGAAATCGGGGCTTAGAATCAGATTAAGATTGATTTAGAGAAATATATTTCTTGAGAAGTCAACTAATAAAGTTTGTACTGGCTAAATTATATATTTAAAATAGTGAGATGATTGACTAGGAAAAATAGTATAGTCCTTGTGATGACTCCCTTGCTAGCTGAGTGAGTCACCTGCCTGAGCACGAAGAGTCTCATCTGTAAGGTGGGATCATTGTACCTCATCTATCAGTCAGTATGGGTTGGGTTAGATGGCAGTAACATGTAATCCTCAACTCTGAAACAGCAAAGGGGCTTGTTTTTAATTTTTGATTGGAGGATAATTACAATATTGTGATGGTTTCTGCTATGAATCAGCCATAGGTGGACATACGCCCCTTCCCTTTTAAACCTCCTTCCCACCTCCCACTCCATCCCACCTCCCACCTCCCACTCCATCCCACCTCCCGCCTCCCACTCCATCCCACCTCCCGCCTCCCACTCCATCCCACCCCTCTAGGTTGTCACAGAGCTCCAGGTTTGGGTTCCCTGCATCACACAGCAAATTCCCACCAGTTATCAGTTTTACATATGGTAATGGACATGTTTCAACGCCACTCTCTCAATTCATCCCAGCCTCTCCTTCCCCCACTGTGTGCAAAAGTCTCCTTTATGTCTGTGAAAGGGGCATGTCTTGATCACGCAACATATCCATCAGGGGTCAGTGGGAGAGCTTTGCTCCTCTTCTCATTCAGGAACCCAAGGTCACCTCCCTCTCATACATCTGGGGGCTGTGTCAGAGGGATTGTGAGTCTGGAGACCCTCTCAGAATGAATCAGCCTAGTCCTTTGCAGAGACGTGAATGGACCTACAGACTGTGTCACACGGAGCGAAGGAAGTCAGAGAGAGAAAAACAAATATCATGTATTAACACATATATGTGGAATCTGAAAAAAAAAATTGGTATGGATGAAAAAGATCTATTTACAAAGTAAAAACATGGACTTAGGGAACAAAGATATGGATACTGAGGGGGAAGGGGGCGGCGGGATGCATTGGGAGGTTGGGACTGACATATATACACCACTGATACTAGGTATAAAATAGGTGACTAATGAGCATCTATTGTAAAGCACAGGGAGCAGACTCAGTGCTCTGTGGGGACCTGAATGAGAAGGAAATCCGCAAAAGAGGGGAATAGGTAGACACGCAGCTGAAACACTTCGCTGTGCAGAAGAAACTACCATAACATTGTAAAGCAACGACACTGCAATAAAAAAAAATTAATAAAGTCAAATTAAATTTACAAAAAGAAAAAGAAAGGATCAGCTTTGCTTTGCTCATCAAAGTCACTGTGGGGACAAGTCTAACAGAGAAGCCTCACCTTAAGGGAAGCCAGTTCCAGGTAAGAGAGCTTGAGAAGGTCTCGCATAGCAATTGAATACGTGAAGGGATCTTTGTCTTTTCTACTCACAACCCAAGGTCACCCCCAGTCACAAGGGGACCAGGAAGCATAATCCTACTGATGGGCTCATTCTCCAACATTTGACTCTTGGACCTGCTTACTGCCATTTTTCACTGTAGATTACTCTCAAAATTTTCAGGATGGGGGCCACTGGGAGAAATAGCTCGTAATCAAATGATTCACATCTTTGAGTTCTTACAGAACCCTTGTTGCTGTTGTTTAGTCACTCGGTTGTGTCCGACGTTTGCAGCCTCATGGACCCAATGGGCTCCTCTATCCATGGGATTCTCCAGGCAAGAATACTGGAGTGGGTTGCCATTTCCTACTCCAGGGGATCTTCCCCATCCAGGGATCGAACTTGAGCCTCCTGCAGAGGCAAGTGGATTCTTCACCACTGCACCACCAGGGAAGCCCCTACAGAACCCTACCAATTAGTTTTTATTCTTCCCATTTTGCAGATGTGGAAATGCAGGCATAGAGATATTTGGCAGCACACAGGAGGCCCCACAATACACAGACAGAGGATCCAAGATTCACAGGCCAGGCACAAATTCTTTCTTATCCTTTCCAGAATATCACACTACCCTTGACTGTCCTATTTTCCATTTTAAATGACTTGGCATTTTCATATTGGATCCATGCTGTCCAAACCAAAAAAGGAGAGGGAATACTTAGCAAAATATTTTTATTGTTCAGTTGTTAAATCGTGTCCAACCCTTTGTGACCCCATGGACGGCAGCAAATCAGGCTTTCCTGTTCTCCACTATCTCCCAGTTTGCTCAAACTCATGTCCTCATATCCACTGAGTCAGTGAATCCATCCAATCATCTCATCCTCTGCCGTCCCCTTCTCCTCCTGCCTTCAATCTTTCCCAGCATCAGGCTCTTTTCCAATGAGTCAGCTCTTCACATTAGGTGGCCAAGGTATTGGAGTTTCAGCTTCAACATCAGTCCTTTCAAAGAATTTTCAGTTGATTTCCCTTGATTGACTGGTTTGATCTCCTTGCTGTCCAAGGGATTCTCAAGAGTCTTCTCCAGAGAAAAAGAATAAGCATAGCAAATGTTGGATTGCCTCAGTTCTTTGGTCATCTTTGTCTTCTGTAAGTAGATGGAGAAAGGAAGGGAAATAGAACACTGGGCAGATAAGAGGCCCCCTGATATTGCTGGCAAAGCTTCTGCTTATTTTGAGAGATTCTCCAAGGACTCAGACATGTGTAAGCCAGCTCAGTCTGAAACTCATGTTTCATGGAGTTGATTCCTTATGAACCATAAAGTGGTTTTCACTTGTCCCTAGTGTTATTTGCAGAAATTTGTATCCGAGAGATCAGAAAAATGATTATATATTCTCTTTTCAAAGGGCGCCCATAAGCAGTCTATTATAGTTCTTAGTTAGGGCCGCATATTCAGTTATGTTTCAAGTTCCAGCCTGTCGGGACTACCTTCATTCAAAGCCTCGCACAAGTTTAACTTAGCCAGAACACAGACTATCTGTGTTGTTTGAGGGATCTGATTTAAACTTTATATAAATTCAGTGTGTTTAGTATGCCATATTTATTTCTGAAATCTCTTCTGACACCTTGTTACAATTAATCTACACCTCCCGTTACAACCTGCGTCCTAAGAGAAAAGTCTGAATCATTTGGCCTGAGTCACTGGTGATATATCCTGCTCTTTCATATAAAGAGGCTTCCCTGGTGGCTCAGATGGTAAAGACTCTGCCTGGAATGCAGGAGACCCAGGTTTGATCCCTGGATCAGGAAGATCCCGTAGAGAAGGGAATGGCAACCCACTCCACTATTCTTGCCTGGAGAATTCCATGAACTGGAGCCTGGTGGGTGAGTCCAAGCGATCGCCAAGGGTCAGATATGACTGAGAAAGTAACACTTCATACAAAAGACCCATTTCAAGGCTCAAAGATGCCAAATTCTAAAAGAAAAGCTCTCAATTAGGGTAAAAGCCTCAGCTACAAAAAGGATAGAAGGTAGAAAAAAGAAACATTCGGCTATAAAGCTTTAGCTCATGGTTTGCACATTTCTTTCATTTGCTGGCCTGGTATGCATGCCTTTTTATTTCCAATTCACACACCGGTAAAGCAAGGCAAGAAGATAAATGAGCCTGGACTTGGACCCCTCACCAAAGACAACTGTCTCTCCGTGTTCCACAAGGCAACTTGAGAGATATCCCACAAGTTTGAGCAGAAAGAAACTGTCTGTGTAATGTGATGGTCGACCCACAATATCTCCCCAGTAGCAATGGCAAGCAGAGATTAAATCTGAAGAATACAGGCAAGTCAGCTCCACATTAGAAACAGAAGGAACCCTGAACACCGCACATCTCAGCTCCTTTGTTTACACAGCAGGAGGATGAAGGTCACCACGGTGAAATGACATGCTCCCTAGCCAAAGGGCCAGGGCTGAATCCAAGCCCTTCTTGATATACAGCTGGGAAATTCCATCTGTACGACTGGCCAGGATCTCTTTTAATAGTGTGAGAATAAGTTTATATTTAGACTAGAATTAAACAAGCATTTAATAAAGACAAATCAAACATATTCTTTTAATTTATTGCCATTCAAACTAGACCAATCTAATTTATGTGTTTTAAAATTACTTAATATGTATTTTCCATCTTAACAGTAATAAATAAGCATTGCCCTCCTCCTGCTCATCCCCACCAAGGGCTCTTTCCTGCCGTGGCTTTCCCCCTTCTTTGCCCCTGCTTCGACCCAACTCTAATGCCACCTTAAAGATTCCAGACCACCTAAATCCACCAGATCAGAGGAATTTTCACTGAATTTCTATAGGAGTTTTGGGTTATGCCCTACAATCTCCCAAAGAGTATATACATTCTTTATGTATTTTAAACATTCATTGTGTCTTTATACATTCATTATGCCTTTCTTTAGATACTAACTCAAATCAATTCATGTAGGTATCATCTATCAAGTCTGTTTCTGAGTTTCTCCAGGTCAGAGAAGTTTCTTCCTTTCTTTCTTTTAATCCCCTTGGCTCGAAATAGCAAATAGGTTCCATCCTACAAAACAGCACTGATCAACTGATAAGAACCATCTTGATTTCCAAGATGAAAAAATTCAGGCTTATCAGGAAAAAGCAGTGAAATATGTGCTCTGACTCTTCTTAAGTGGTGTCTGGTTTAAGACTGAATACAGAGTTTGTGAATCAAGCATTAAGTCTAAGCTTACTACAGCCTCCAAGTCTAGAAGACAGCCTTTACACAAACACACCCTCCCATCTACAGCACCCCCACACGCACAGGGGCCTCAGAATTGGCTCATCCTACAAAAGGATGTCCAAAAATTAAATCTCCTGTTTTGCAGATTAAGAAACTGAGAAAGAGAACCCTTAAATAGATGATAGACAACCAGAGGCAACCGGAAGTCAATAATACAACTCTATACGGTATCACTTATATGTGAAATTCTAAAAATAGTACAAATGAGCTTATTTACAAAAGCAGAAACAGACTCATAGACATAGGAAACAAATTTACACTTACCAAAGGGAAAGTGGAGGGTGCACGCTAAGTCACTTCAGTCGTATCCAACTCTCTGCGATGCTATGAGCTCTAGCCCAGCAGGCTCCTCTGTGCCAGGGATTCTTCAGGCAAGAATACTGAAGTGGGTTGCCCTCCTCCAGTTGATCTTTCCAATCCAGGGATCAAACCCATGTCTTTTTATGTCTCCTGCATTGGCAAGCGAGTTCTTTACCACTAATGCCACCTGGGGAAATGGTGGATAGGGATAAATTGGGAGTATGGAATTAACAGATGTATACTACTATACATAAACTAGATAAACAACACAGATTTGTTGTATAACACATCTCTGCCCATTTAGCATGCACTGGAACTATAATCAATACCTTGCAATAAACTATAATGGAAAAGATTTGAAAAAAGAATACATACACACACACACACACACACACACACACACACACATATATATATAACCAAATCACTTTCCTATACACCCGAAACGAACACAGTAATACATCCCGCAATACTGTGGGATGGGATGGGGAGAGGAAGGAGGTTCAAGAGGGAGGGGATATATATATACATATGGATACGTGTGATTGATTCACTTTGTTATATAGCAGAAACTAACACAACATTGTAATTATACTCCAATAATAAAATAAAATAATACATAATATAATAAAATAATAGAAATAAAAAATAAACTAAAAGGCCCCTAAATAAACTATACTTCAAAAATAAATGATTTTTTAAAAGAATATAACTGAATCACTGTTATTATCCCTCAGCAACCCAGTTAAGAGCGATATTCCCAAGAAGGGGTGGAAGAGCCTAATAGAATCAGTAGTATCTGGTCTTTATCTAGTTAACTGCAAAACTTGGAAGTCTAAAAAAAAAAAAAAAAAGAGAGAGAGGTTTTTTTTTTCTCTCTCTTTAGAGCAACACGGCAAGAATATCAATTGGGAGAATCCAGCCCCTCAGAGCTTCTCATCTTACCATGCCAGAGTTCTAACAGATCCCCCTCTTCATCCTGACCATGAATGCCTCGGTCAGCTTACCACCAGAGGAAAAAAAAAAGCAAGGAGAAAAAAGATCAGGGAAAGCCCACACTCCTGCAAGTAGAAACTGAAGCTGCTCTGAGTGCGTGCTAAGTGAGTGAGCACAGTGACAGCACGGGATGCGATGCCTCGTGGCTCCATCCCAGACCTGGAGACAAGCAGAGCTCCAGGCATCCTCACATCCCTGGGTCCTCGCCTCCGTGGGTGAGACATTCCATCTTTCCACAATGAAGTGCTTGCTCTCCAGGGAGGCCCCTGCTCTGCCCTGCACGTAACTAGACACTTCGATTAGACAGTTCTCAGTTTCGCTGGCGCAACAGTGTAGACTTTATGAGAAATTGAAATATAATTTTAAAAGGAATGTGGCAAAGACAACCAGATGCAGCCAGATTTAAAGTATTCAAATTAGATTTAAAATAAATCATTTGTAAATAACTCCAAAGAAACAATGTCCTAAATGAAGACACTTCTAAATATTCCTCAATTCCTTTTTCCCTCCAAAGGACGAAAGGGATAAACTCCAGCTACCCTAAAAAGGAGTTACTCAAGATGCCCAATTAATGGGTGAATTAAAACTAAGCACAGCTATTATTTACTGCTCTCAGTTCCAGGCACTGTGTCAAGAAGTTTACAAGCATCCTTTTATTTAATCTTCACACCAGTCTCATAAGATCCTTATTGCCCCCATTTTACAGATGGAGGACTAGGCTCAGGGACATGAGTGACTTGTCACACATCAAGACTAGACTAGGGTAAGGGAAGTTCAGTTCCGTTCAGTTGCTCAGTCTTGTCCAACTCTTTGCAACCCCATGAACCACAGCATGCCAGGTCTCCCTGTCCATCCCCAACTCCCAGAGTTCACCCAAACGCATGTCCATTAAGTCAGTGATGCCATCCAACCGTCTCATCCTCCGTTGTCCCCTTCGCCTCCTGCCCTCAATCTTTCCCAGCATCAGGGTCTTTTCCAATGAGTCAGTTCTTCTCATCAGGTGGCCAAAGGATTGGAGTTTCAGCTTCAGCATCAGTCCTTCCAATGAATAGTCAGGACTGATTTCCTCTGGGATGAACTGGTTGGATCTCCTTGCAGTCCAAGGGACTCTCAAGAGTCTTCTCCAACACCACAGTTCAAAAGCATCAATTCTTCAGCACTCAGCTTTCTTTATAATCCAACTCTCACATCCATACATGACTACTGGAAAAACCATAACCTTGACTAGATGGACCTTTGTTGACAAAGTAATGTCTCTGCTTTTTAATGTGCTGTCTAGGTTGGTCATAACTTTCCTTCCAAGGAGTAAGTGTAAGGGAAGAGAGGGATCTAAGTGCAGAATTTAAGGAGGCACTCAATTTCAAGGTTTTACAAGTGCAAGGGTCATCGCCTGAGTGTGAGTGCCACCTTAAATTTAGATTCTGGAATCTTCCCTCGCCCTCCTCTAACCCTGTCATCTATGAGCAAAGCAATAGTGCTACACCAGAGATTCGAACTCATGGCTATCTGGTTCCAAAGCCCTTGCTTATATCACCCATCCCCTTGTAGAGACAAGCAACTCTACCCGTGATACTTTGTTCCAAAACACAAGTCTCTGCACAACCGTCTCTGAGAGCTGAGGTCAGCAACAAGCAGCAGGAGCCACAGGAGCCCAGTGGGGTCGCACAGTGGCGGGGCAGGGTCACAGCTGCCCCAGCCTTTAGTCATGTCGTAATCACGGGGCACCCCAATATCCTAAAAGACCGATCTACTTTGTAAGTATCCTTGATATGAAACGCTAGAGTACAAGCAGTCTGCTCTGTTTTAAACCTACGTCAAGTGACCGATTTGTTCTGGGACAGAGAGCACAGCACATATTTTTCATCAATGCGCAAACCAAAACCAGAGCTCTGATTAAATCCCATGACCAGTTCCCAGCCCAAGCTCTACCTTGCTCATGGCTTAAGCCGTAAAACTTCTAATTGCTCACTAGGGGTGGAATAAACTCGTTTCTTGAGAGCAATAAGCTTGATGGCCATGAATAGTATCATCATTTCTACGGGCTGGAAAGGGGAGACTAGCTCAGGCTTTTACCTCGTAGAAGCTCTCTTTACGGACCTGCCGGTGGTGGGGAGGATGCATGGGAATTCTACAATGCCTGCATTTGACAAAATTACCCTCAATTATGAGAGATATTACCCCAAATGACTCTTTTCCCTTGTCAGCCACGATTTCCCATCGTAATTGTCGTTTTCATCTGAAAAGCATTTTTACCGGAAATAAAATGGTATATTTTAGTTTGAAAATGGGTAGCTGCCAAGTGTTGGCCATGACCTGCCCATCCTAACCGAGTTGCTCTAACATGGTCTTATTTTTAAATACATTATTTTTTCAGGTCAGTTTTTTTTAAACTTGCAACAAAATTGAAAGGAAGGTACAGAGAGTTTGCATAAATCTCTCTACCCCGCTTCACACACACAGCCTCATCCATTATCAACATCCCCCAACCAGAGTGGTTCATTTGTCACCATTGATAAATTTACGCCAGTACATTATAACCACCCCAAATCCACAGTTGTATTCGGGTCCACTCCTGGTGTTGTACACTCTAAGGGTTCGGACAAATGTATAAAGACTTGTACACACCACCACTGTCATATAGAATAGTTTCACAGGCATAAAACGCCCCTCTGTGCTCTGTCCATTCATCCCACCAGCTCTCCCACAGGATCCATTAGATAATGTTGAGCTACCATAGGATCCAGCAATCCCACTCCTGGGCACACACCCAGAGAAAATCATAATTCAAAAAGATACATGCACTCCAATGTTCATTTCAGCACTATTTACAATAGCCAGGACATGGAAGCAACCTAAATGTCCATGGACAGAGGAATGGATAAAAAAAGACTGTGACAGTGGAATGGGACATTCCGTTGGAACATGACTCAGCCACAAAAAGGAAGGAAATAATATCATTTGCAGTAACACGATGGATCTAGGGATGATCATACTAAGTGAACTAAGCCAGACAGAGAAAGACAAATATGATATCACTAATATGTGGAATCTAAAGATAATGATACACGTGAACTTATGTACAGAACAGAAATAGACCCACAGACATCGAAAAAAAACTTATGTTACCTCCATAGATGAATTAGGAGTCTAGGATTAACATATACATACTACTATATATAAAAAGATAAACAACAAGGACCCACTGCATAGCACAGCAAGCTATACTCACTATTTTGTAATAATCTATTAGGGCAAAGAATCTAAAAAAGAATACACACACAGAATCAGTTTACCCATGCTTCTGAAACTAACAACTTTGTTACTCAACTATACTGAAATTTTGCAAAAAAAAAAAAAAAAAGGCCAGTCCCCCCTCACCCAGAATAATTAGGCCTTTTGTTCTACACATAGAGAAGGCTCAGAGTGCCTTTGGCCTCGGTGGAAGAACAAAGGTGGCTGCCTTCTGCAGGATGGAGGAGAAAGGACTAGCCCCTCCCCTCTCCACCCAGCCCTTGAAGCCCGCATTCAGGCCCAGATGAACGGATGGCAACCAAACCCATGAGACCCAGTGAGGACCACACGGGGTGAGCAGCCCCCTCCCTTGAGGAACTGTCTGTCTCAAGTGAAAAATCTCACCTTTCCTCCCACGGGGCACAGGAAAAATGGGGGTGTGCTGGAGTGTGAGCCGGAGAGGACAGCGGGCCTGGAGGCTGATGGAATGATGCCTTGTGGATTTCCTGCCTTGGAAACCAAAAGGCCATTGCGGGTTTAACGTCCTCCTCTCTGTAGCCATTGGTGGCTTAACATAAATGGGAAAGGGCAGATCTTTACTGACCTCATGTGAAAGGCTGAACTCCAGATCTTCAGCTCTTGGTTTACTTATAAAGCCTTTCCTGCCTCTCGAGGGGGCACTTCTGTCCCTCCCTCCTTGATGTCCCTGCTGTACCCACAGTGGCGGCAAGTCTGTCACGTCATTGTACTCATTTTTGTTGCAAGTACAGCTCTCATGAGAGTTACGGATGCCTGTGTGCAGGAAACACGCCTTTCTTTTCTGGAATCCGATCTAATTTCTATTCTGAGCCCCTGTTCCCACCATGAGGCTCAGGTTAGTCAATATAAGATTTCCTCACTCTCTCTGCCTGGCATAGAACCTGAGGCTGACATAGATCCAAGGCTATGAGAGCTATGTAGGGCTGGGAGAATGGCAGGGTGTTTGGTCTTCAAGTGTCACCTATATACGCCTTCCCAGATGGCATAGGAGGAGCATCCAGGACAACCCCCAGCAATCGGTTCTTGCAGGACACTCCTGGCTTCATCACACACTCCACCCTGAAAGTGATTTTCCTCTCCATTTGTGTTGCTCTATGCACACCGAAGCATCTTGTAATTGGTCAGCCTTGTCTCTGTAGGATCCTTCAGAGCCATCCCAGATCCCTCTGTCCAGGTATCCCACATGGCCATCTATTGCTGCTGTTGTTTATCTGCTAAGTCCTGTTGGACTCTTCTGTGATCCCACAGACCGTAGCCCATCAGGTTCCTCTGTCCATGGGATTTCCCAGGCAAGAACACTGGAGTGGGTATAGATTTCCTCCTCCAGGGGATCTTCCCGACCCAGGGATCGAACTCGGATGTCCTGCATTGGCAGGCAGATTCTTCACCCCTGAGCCACCTGGGAAGCCCATAGCCATTTATACTCAACTTATAAAGCTTTTCCTGGAAATAATCTCCCGGCACAAGTATACACATGCATGCAGCCCTCAACACCTTTTACTTCTCCAGTCAGGGTACAGCCAGCCAAGCCTGCCCCCTCCCAGGCCAGAAAAGTGAGTGCGTCCAGACAGGTCACATGGATAATCATTTAAAACTAATTACTTACTTGTGTCACAGAGATGGCCCCCTAACATCTGGTTCAGATAATTTTCTCCTCCTCCCCCCACCCTCGCCTGAAACGTTCTACCAAATGTTGCAGGAAAAAATACAACCTGCGCAGCATCGCAGCTGGTCGATGACCTAGCTCTGCAGGCTGACACCCGGGAACAAATTTGCACCCGGCAGAGAAGATCTGATTTCAGTGTGGTCATGTTCCATGATTCAGGGCTGAGCTCTATGACTTCCTCCCTCTCCATCACCCCAAGGGAAAAATTTCACCCTGAAATCAGACCCCAAACCCTAAAGAACTGCCCCAAGGGAGGCTGGCTCAGAGCCTTGTGGTACAGGCAGGATTACACTTTTCATGTGATCCTTCCAAGGCACCCTGCTCCATCCGTTCGTTTATCCAGTAAACTTTTATTAGCATTCCCAATGCATGCCAGGCTTCCCTGGTGGCTCAGTGGTAGAGAATTCACCTGCCAATGCAGAAGACATGGGTTCGATCCCTGGGTCGGGAAGATCCCCTGGAGGAGGACCTGGCAACCCACTCCAGTATTCTTGCCATGGGAAATCCCATGGACAGAGAAGCCTGGCGGGCTACAGTCCATGGAGTCACAAAAGAATCCAACATGACTTGGCAACTAAACAACAACAACAACACATGCCAAGCTAATCCCAGAGTGACAGTAAAAATTTCAGGAAAGGTCTGAAAGATCACCTATTACAACCCTCTCTTGCCAAAGAGTAGTCCTGGAGAGGTCAGGTAGCATCCACGGCAACACAGCTACTTGGCAATATAGCCAGGACTCGTCCCTGGTGTAGCTGACCACTTTTGTTCACACTCATAGAAAACTGAGGCTCGCAAGCACAGCTGCCTGGGGAGGTCAGCTCCACTATACAGGCCTTCTCTCTGTCCTCTCTGAAGTTAACATTAGCCCGTAAGACTAAGGAGAAAGCATCCACTTTATTTTGTGCTATTGCTGTTGCCATAGCAACTCCATTCATGCCAGCAAAGAGATCCTGGTGATTAATCTGGTTGCTCTTCAAAGGAATTTAAAATTTTCTAGAACTTCCAGGGCATCTACCACACTGAGACTGGTCTACAACTTCTCAGCCATTGTTACTTTGCTTCTTCCAATAAGATGGTATCTGTCCACTAGGAATGGGCTTGAAGACCACCCCAGTATTAGGGAGGACTGTGCCTCGTGCCTTCATTGTAATTCTGTGTGGCTTCTCCAAACTCTCTTACGGTTCATCATATCTACATCTATTCCCCCTCCGGACCCAGAGTGCCGTCCCTTTTCACGGTGTTGTTTCACACTCACAACCTCTTTACTCACACACCGTTGTGCTTCAGTTGCTAAGTTTTGTCCCACTTTTTGGGACCTCATGGACTGCAGCATGCCAGGTTTCCCTGTCCTTCACCATCTCCTGGAGCTTGCTCAAACTCATGTCCATTGAGTCAGTAATGCCATCCAACCAACTCATCCTCTGTTGTCCCCTTCTCCTGCCCTCAATCTTTCCCAGCATCAGGGTCTTTTCCAATGAGTCAGCGCTTCACATCAGGTGGTCAAAGTACTGGAGCTTCAGCTTCAGCCTCAGTCCTTCCCATGAAAACTCAGGGTTGATTTCCTTTAGGATTGACTGGTTTGATCTCCTTGCAGTCCAAGGGATGCTCAAGCATCTTCTTCAGCACCCCAGTATCACAACAGTTTTCTAACTGATATCTTAGCTTCCATCTACCACTGGAATAATCTTTATAAAATGCCAGTCTAATCAGGACCTTTGCCCACACACACCCCACTTAAGTCATCCTCCTTATGGCTTCCTACAGCTGGGAATGTTTCTTTTTACAGTTTTACTATGTATTTATTTGCTTATTCACTTGTGGCTGTTAGTTCTTTGCCGCTGCTGGCTTTTCTGTCTGTGGCTAGTGGGGTTTACTCTCCGGTTGCGATGCATGGGCTTCTCTTGTTGTGAAGCATGGGCTCCAGGGTGTGTGGGCTCAGTAGTTGTGGTTTCTGAGCTCCAGAGCACAGCCTCAATAGTTGTTGGGCAGGGGCCTAGTTGCTCCAAGGCATGTGGGATAAACCCCAGATCAGGGACCAAACCCATGTTTCTGTCATTGGCAGGCTGATTCTTTACCACTGAGTCGCCAGGGAAGTTCCTAGAAATAATTCTGAAGAACCTCATTGGCAAGACCTTCCATGTGAAGTGAAAAAGTGAAAGTGTTAGTCGCTCAATCGTGTCTGACTCTTTGCGACCCCATGGACTGTAGCCCACCAGACTCCTCTGTCCATGGGATTCTCCAGGCAAATATACTGGAGTGGATTGTCATTCCCTTCTTCAGGGGATCTTCCCAACCCAGGGATTGAACCTGGGTCTCCGGCACTGCAGGCAGATTCTCTACCCCCTGGGCCATTAGGGCTTTCCTTATGATGGTGCAAGACCTTCCATGATCTTGCACCAACTGCCCTTACCAATATTATCTTTCCATCTGTCCTCCTTCTCAGCCCTATGATCTAGTAAACTGAATGCCATAGTGTTTCCCCAAACCCCTGTCCTGTTTTCTGTGTTTACACCCTTCCACATACCAGAAAAGCTTCCTCCCACACTTTCACTTGGAAATCTCCAAGTCACCCTCACTCAGTTGATTAACTATTCACCACTGTCCTAAGAAAGTGAATTATGACTTTCTCTAGTCCTGTGATACTGTACCCCTTTATCTATCAGACTGTGCATTTATGGAACTAGGTGTTAGGTATTGCTCATCATTCATTATTTAGTTTCCTAATATAGCAGTTGTAACAAATCTGTGACAAGACTTACATTTTTAATATCTCCATTTCTAATTTCTAACATAGTGCCATGGCATATAGTAAACAATCAAATTATATCTAAGAGAGTGAGAGAAAGAAGAAGATGAAGAAAGGAAAGAGGCAGAAGAGGAGGGGAAAAGAGGGGGAAGGGGAGGGAGAAGAATGGAAGGAGAGGGGGAGGATGGGGAGGAAAAAAGAAGAAGAGGAAAAGGGAAAAAAGAAAGAAATGCTAGCAGCCAAGCTCAGCTATACTGCCTCCATTTCCTATCCTTACCTGCATCTGACAGCAACCATACGTATTCATTGGGCCATTTCTTTACTTTGAGGTCTTCCAGATGAAGGGGCTGGAGTGATATTTGCAGTGCAAGGCAAAAAAAATTTTTTTTCCTATACACTCCCATTAAAGCCATCAATAAATTAGATTAGTGGTTTTGACATTTTCTGCCTACTTGCTGACCTAAGCCTCTAAATAGAGCCGCTATAGTCTTTTCTTACAGCCCATCTCAGTGTTTATAAGGTGGCAGAAGTTGTGGGACTTACCTGTCGCTGAGCCAAGGTCAGAGGGAGCAAAGCACAGCTTTATTACACTTTGGAAAAGTTCCCAATAGGAGGCTCTTTCTCACACGTATATGTCGTAGCTGGTAAAATACCTTCCAGCAGCGTCCAACCCCGCTGAAAGCGTGGGCGGTGGCCAGTAACCCTCACCTAATATATCAACGTAAATCTTATTCCGATCACATTTTATTCCTTACTCTTTCTCTCTGCGGCGGAGCTGTATGAGGTCACTAGGAAATTGTTAGAGTTCCCTTCCCATGGGACCTAAGAACACATTTTACATTTCAGTTCTTGCTACTCAGATTCACTGCGAGAGGGGGTTGGGGGTTTATGTCAATGTTATAGCAGAATCAGAGGCTCCTAGAACCAGGGGTATCTTTAAAAAAAAATCATCTATCTGGGTTTCTCACTTTGCAATGGAGGAAGGAGAGGGATCTACAGGGGAATGACCTCTGCGCTGTCATTAAGCAGAAGTAAACTGGTTTAAAAAGCATCAGAAAGATTCTACCCACCTGGTTTTTCTCCCCCTGGACACCAGAGTCTTGACTGAAATATACAACTCCATTGGCAGAGACAGGCACGTCTAGGGAATAATACCTGTGAAGATTTTTAATTCAGGACCTTGTGACATTAATTCACGGACTACGTGCTCTAAAACAAAAACAAGCTGCATTTGTCTCAAGTGATAATCTGAACTTGTATTCCTACAATACAAAAATAATCAGCTTCTAGTTCTTGCTAAGAGATGGAGGAAAGTACTGAGCTACAAAGAGAAATGAAAGACTCCCTGCTCTTGCCTGCCCTGGATTCTTTGCCTTCTTTTGGACGATGTCCACCCTCTTGGGGGCCCATACTGTTCTCCTCTCCTATTATTTTTACTTCCTTTCCTAAGTCAAGGTCATATATTTCAGCTTCACCTTGGGCTTTTCCCTAAGCTTCTTTGCTATAGCAATAAAAGTCTAGTTTTCTATTTGACAACTTTTTACATTGATGAGGCGGGGGCGGGGGGCAGGGGGCTGTCCAACATACAAATAGATTTGCTCCATGGGCTGGAAGCAGGGTGACTTGATATTTCCTGCGTAATATTAATAAACATTCTCTTTAAGTAGAGCAGACCAGGGTTTTCCTTATTAACCATTTCATGACTCTGTTCCACAGACATTGGCGGGGAGCAGTGAGTCCTTGGGGAGCTGTTGGGATTTCTTTTTTTAATGTAGCTTGATTTGGTGCAATAATTTCCTGGAAAATAACTTACCTCAATTAAAAGACTGATTTTTCCCTGAACAGTGCTCTAACTCCAAGCCTAATGAGATTTGGTCCCTTTGAAAAATATCCAGTCTACCAAGTATTAGACTCCCAAAGCACTGAGCTGAAGATTAAGCATTATTTCATTTAATTCTCATGGCAACCCTATGAGATGAATGCTGTTATCATTACTATCTTACAGTAAAGATGCTAAGACTTAAAGAAGTTAAGTTGTGTAGCATTAGGCACATATTAAGTGGCAGAATTAGATCCAACTGATGTTATAGCCAAAGCAGAGTATTGAACCTTTGTGTCAAAATGCTCGGGTACCCATAGCTGTGGACAGTGCCCTGGGCTGTCTTGTTAGGTTCGCTTTACAGGCACCCAATGTTCATAGTGGCATTATTTACAGGAGCCAAGTTCTGGAAATAACCAAAACCTTTTTGTTTTTGCAACCATGAGAGGACCTGTGCTTTAAATACAAGCTAGTTTTCTTAGATGGCACTCTTTCTTGACCACCATTCAAGTACTATCCTCTTCAGAATTGACCTCTAATATCATGCATCCTTTCATCTCTATTATCTCTCAAACTTCTGTCTTCAGTCTTCCAACGTCTCAACACCTTGGCAAATCCATTTCTTGGCAAAGCTGGAGATGACAGTAGACTGCATTAAGCCCAAGGGTTTACCTATGACATGGAAGGAGAGATCTGACTTGAATGACTGAGTGAGGATTAGATTTTGAATAAAGAGATTTATGCTGAAAACTCAACAGAGTGTCCTTAAAGTCTGACACAGGCATGCGAATCCACTTGGCCTTTGTCATATACCTTCGAGTTTAAGTGCACCTTGGTTTTCTGGTTCACACTGTCTATTCCCAATACCAGCTCTTTCTACCTTTTCTAATTCTGTACGTCAGACTTATTTTATTCTGCTGTTGTAGAGTGGAGTGTTCTTTAGTTGTCTGTTAGATCTAGTTGACTTGTAGTGTCACTCAAGTCTCCTATTTCCTTGGTAACCTTCATCTCCAACTATTATTGTCGACTTGCTTGTATCTTCCTTCTATTCTGTCAGTTTTTGCTTCTTGTGTTTTGGGCTCCCTTGTTAAGTTTACTTTACAGGCACCCCATGTTCATAGCAACATTATTTATAGTAGCCAAGATATGGAAGTAGCCTAATCACCCATCACCAGATCAATGGATAAAGAAGATGTGACTTATATATATAATGTTCCACTGGAATGGAAAGTTATGCAATGGAAAGTTATACAGTCATAATAAACAATAAAATTCTGCCATTTGTGACATTGTGGACAAACCTAGAGACTATTATGCTTAGTGAAATGTCACACAGAGAAAGACTCTATATTATCATTTATATAAAGAATCTTAAAAAAAAAAAGGTATGTATATAATTAAAAAAAAAACAGAAACAGACTCACAGATATAGAAAACAAATTAGTAATTACCAGTAAGGAGAGGAAAGAGGGGAGGAGCAAGCTAGAGTAATAAGATTGAAAAAGAAACTACTATGTGTAAAACAAATACGCAAAAATGGTATGGTACAGCACAGGAAAATATAGCCAGTATTTTGTAATAATTTTAAATAGAACATAATCTATAAAAATATTGAATCACTATGTTGCACTTTTGAACCTAATATAGTATTTTAAGTCAACTATGTGTCTATATATAAATAAATAAATAATCATCAGTATCAGTTCAGTCACTCATTCATGTCTGACTCTTTGCGGCCCCATGGACTGTAGCACGCCAGGCCTCCCTGTCCATCACCAACTCCTGGAGTTTACTTAAACTCATGTCCATTGAGTCAGTGATGCCATCTAACTGTCTCATCCTCTGTTGTCCATAGGCTTAATTTAATTATACATTTATAATTGTTATGTCTTCTTGAGAAACTGGCCCTTTATCTACATGTAATACTGCTATTTGTCTCTTGTAGCATTTTTTTTTAATTGAAGTCTATTTTGTCTAATATAGTGTAACCACTGAGCTCTCTTTTTGGTTACTATTTGCCTGATATCATATTTTCAATCCTTTTACTTTCAATCTATTTTCTCTTTAAAGTGTGTCTCTTGCAAACAGCATATAGTTGAATTTTTTAATCTATTCTGTCCATCTCTAGCTTTTAGTTGGGTGTTTAATACACTTATACTTAACATAATGACTGATGAGATAGTCTGTTATGTTGCTACTTGTTTTCTGTATGTCTTATGTCTTTTTTTATTTCTCCATCCTTAAATCATTGCATTCTTTTGTGGTAAGTAGTATTTTTTAGTCATATTTATTTCCTTTGTTTCTTTATTGTTTTTCAATCATTTTCTTAGTGGTTTCCCTGGGAATTATGTTTTTAAATTTATAACATTTTAGTGCAGATTAATACCAACTTATTTCAATCGTGTACAAAACTTTGCTTCTATATAACACCATTCCCTCACCCCTCCCTTGTGCTATTGCTGCCATACCAATTATATCTTCATATAATGTATGCCCATCAACATAGATTTATAATTATTGCTACATGCAGTTGTCTTTTAAATGAGGCAAGAAGAAAAAATTGTTACAAACAAAATATACATTTATACTGCTTTCATATTACCTATATGGTTACCTTCACAGATGTTCTGTTTTTCTCATACAGGTTTGAGTTACTTCCAGGTGCTTTAATTTCATCTCAAATGACTCTTTTAATATTTCATAAGGCAGATCTGCTAATGAAAATTTTTCTCAGCTTCATTTATCCTGGGATGTCTTCACTTTACCTTCATTTGAGAGTTAGTTGTGTGGGATGAAGTAGGCTTGTTTGATATCATTTTCTTTCCATACCTTTAGTATGCCATCCCACTGCCTTCTGGACTTCATAGTGTCTGATGAGAAACCAGCTGTTAATGTTATTGAGAGTCCCTTATACATGATTTATCACTTCTCTCTTGCTGCTTTCAAGAGCCTCTCTTGGTCTTTGATTATACTGTACCAAAAGTGTGTACCTCTTCAAGTTTAGCCTATTTGGAGTTAATTAAGCTTCTTAGATGTGCACGTTAAATTTTCTTATTACGTTGGGAAAGCTTTCAGTAACTACTTCTTCAAATATTATTTCTATCCTCCCTTCTCCCCAACCCTACACACTCTTTTGAGTCTCCTATTAAGTGTATGTTGGTATGCTTGATGGTGTCCCATGGGTCTCTTAGGTTGTGCTCATTTTTCTTCTTTATTTTCTTTCTGTTTGTCTATGTGGATAATTTCAGTTACCTAATCTTCAAGTTTGCTGATCTTTTCTCCTTGCCTGTCCAACTGATGTTGATACCCTATAGTGAATTCTTCATTTCAGCTATTATATTTTTCAACTCCAGAACTTTTGTTTGGTTCCTTTTATAATTTTTGTCTCTTTCCTGTTATTAATTCAGTGAGACATCATTCTTATGCTTTCTTTTGGTTCTTTGGGTATGTTTTCCTTTAACTCTTTGAATATATTTAAAACAGCTGATTTAAGTTCTTTGTCTTTTAAGTCTAAAACCAAGTCTAGTCTTCCTTGGTTTCTAATGACTGCTTTCTTTCCTGTATAAGGGCCACGTTTTCCTATTTCTTTGCATAGCTCATAAATTTTTGTCAAAACTGAACATTTTAAACAGTGTAGAAATTCTGGAAATCAGATTCTTTCTCTACCTTCCAACCAGGATTTGTTGTTTTGCTATTTATTGTTGTTGCTATTGTTTAGTGGTTTTACTGAACTAATTCTATAAACTCTGTGTATTTGAATGCATCAACACTGAAGTCTCTGCCTTGTAAGTCTAGTGATCAGCTGATAATTAGGCAGAGATTTTCTTAAATTTCTGGAACCAGTAAGTCTCCCAAACTTTGCCGAAAGATCCTGTGTATGCTGACCATGCCCTCAACACTCAGCTAGGCAGTTAACAACTTCACATTATCTTTCAGTTTCCCCTGAGAAGAGCCTCAAAGTCAACCCCTGATGAAAGCTTAGAGCCTTCCCAGGTCTTTCCTAAGAATTCACATGGGTCAAAGCTGCACACGGGTTTCTAGATTTTCAGGAATCTGTCAGTGCTCTTCAAAGCTCTGTATGGAGATGTATGTTCTTCTCAAACTTTTCCTTTAAGTTCTTTGGTTAGCCGATTATTTGCCCTAATTGGTGTCTATTATCTCAGGCAACCATCATATTAAGCAATTGTCCTTCATTGTTTTCAACAAGCTCCCTTAAGGAAAAGACTTTTCGCACTAAGTGAGCTTTGCCTCTAGTGGATGGCAGGCTGCTAGTTTTCACTGATATCACAGATTGTTGGTTTTCAATGTTCCCATGGAGCTAGAAGCTTCCGGATAGCTCAGTTGGTCAAGAACCCACCTGCAGTGCAGGAGATCCCAGTTCAATTCCTGGGTCTGGAAGATCCACTGGAGAGGGTATAGGCTACCCACTGGAGTATTCTTGGGCTTCCCTTGTGGCTCAGCTGGTAAAGAATCCACCCACAATGCGGGAGAACTGAATTCAATCCCTGGGTCAGGAAGATGCCCTGGAGAAGGGAAAGGCTACCCACTCCAGTATTCTGGCCTGGTGAATCCTATGGACTACAGTCCATGGGGTCGCAGAATTGGACATGACTAAGAAACTTTCACTTTCACTATGGAGCTAGAAATGAGAAAGGAAATAGGGGAAATTAAAGCTCCACTGTTCATATCAACTTCTTATACATAGATTCGGCTGTTTTCCTTAAATAAATGCCCCCAGTAATTTCCATAGTTTTGAAAGTGTTGATTCTGACAAATTTTGCCAGTGTTCTCATGGCTCCTATGGGGGAAAGGATCTTCAGAGGGTCTTCTTTCATAATTTTTACTGAAGTCCAGCAGAACACTTTATATCCATGTTTCTTTGCTCTACGTGACCCATTTAAGTTTCTTGCTTCTCTGTTCTTGTTCTTTCCCATTTCAGTTTCCTCTTTCCCCACTTTTAATCAAAACATTTTTTTCTCCCTCACACCTTTCAAATATTCCTTCATTTTCTTCTTCATTGGCCTTGCCTAGAGATTTTATTATTTATCAACCAGATTACTCCAGCTGTGTCCAAATTGGTCCTTTGCAGCGTGTCTTATTCTCTTCTGATTCTTTACTACCACACAGCTAGATTGATCATTTTAAAACATATATTTAGGGACTTTCCTGGTGGTGCAGTGGATAAGGATCTGCTTGCCAATGCAGGAGAAATAGGTCAAGGAGAAATGGTCCAGGACGATTCCACGTGCTGTGGCGCAACTAAGCCCGTGCACCTATACTGCTGAGCCCATATGCTCTAGAGTTCACAAACCGTAACTGCTGAGCCCACATGCTGCAGCTGCTGAAGTCCATGTGCTGACAGCCTGTGCTCCGCAATGAGAGAGCCCCTGCAATGAGAAACCCATGCACTGCAATGAAGAAGAGCCTCTGCTCACTGCAACTAGAGAAAGCTTGCACAAGCAGTGAACAGCCAGTGCAACCAAAAATAAATAATATTAAAAACCATAAATCTGACTGTGTCTTCCCCTGCTTAAGCCCACCCATAGATCCACATCACCTACAGGACAGAGTCCAATCATTACCATGGCAGGGCAGAGAACGCCCTCTTGATTTGATTCTGAATCTCCATTCAGACCTTGCAGCTTTTGCCCTAGACATACATGAACATGCAATTCCATATAAATTCTACACTCTTTAACATTCTTGTCTTCTGTTTTCCTAGTGGTTTAACTAATTCATTCAATAAAATATTTTCTAAATACCTACCATGTGCCAGGGCTTCCCAGGGGATGCTAGTGGTAAAGAACCCACCTGCCAATATAGGAGACATAAGAAACAGGGCTTCCCTGGTGGCTCAGATGGTAAAGCGTCTGCCTGAAATGCAGGAGATCCAGGTTCAATTCCTGGGTCGGGAAGATCCCCTGGAGAAGGAGATGGCAACCCACTCGACTACTCTTGCCTGGAAAATCCCATGGACAGAGGAGCCTGGTAGGTTACAGTCCATGGGGTCACAAAGAGTTGGACATTACCGAGTGACTTCACTTTCACTTTCAAGAAAAAGGGGTTCTATCCCTGGGTCTGGAATATCTGCTGGCAGAGGGCATGGCAACCCACTCCAGTATTCTTGCCTGGAGAATCCCAGGGACAGAGAAGCCTGGCAAGCTATGGTCCATAGGGTCACAAAGAGTCAGAAGTGACTGAAATGATTTAACACATATACACACCATGTGTCAGATCCTATGCAAGACACAGAGGAAAAGGAATTCAGCGGAATAGCCCGAGGTCCTCTTCCTATGGATGACACATTACAGAAAGAAGCTGATAATAATTAAATTAACAAATAAACTGGATAATTGCAGAATGCTGAAACTGCAGTGAGGAACGATAGTAACAGGCAAAACCTTCCATCACTGGTTTGGGAAGTAAAGTCCTCTCTGAAAAGACATGTGTGAACTGAGACCTAAAGGATGACACAGAGTCGATAAGTCATGAAAGTCAAGAGATCCTCAGTGCAAAAGCCTGGAGGAAATGAAACCCAGAAAGAAATTAAAATACAGAAACATTATCCCAGAAGCCTCCACACATCCAACAAACACACACACACATGCTCACACATGCATAGACCTAAGTTCCTCAAGTGAGTAACTGCTGAACGGCCCAGCTGACAGATGGGAAATCCTTGCATGGAACTATGACAAGGGGAAGTCTGTGGGAAAAGGTGCTGTTATTTAGCTGGCCCACCCCTGCTGAGTGAGTCCAAAGTTTCCCTTGGATTTATTCCCACCTGAACTTCCATCTTATGAGCTAAAAAGGCCTTTAACATTCACGTTTTTTACAAAGAGATGAGGATTAAGTAGCAGCTGCTTAGGGTTAGGTGGAGCAAAGAAACATATATATGCTGGGTTGTAAAATGATTATATTTTGAAAAGAAACTTAAAACCTCCCATCCATGCTTCTCAGCGTTGTGATCCAGCTAAGGAGTGTTGGGTAAGCAAAGCCCTTCAGGGGAGATGGAGAGAAGAACAAGAACGTATTCCACAAAGCGCGGTGTTGACGGAAGAGGTGACAGACTTGCCACTAACTGAGTAACCAGCCCACAGACACAGACCCTGCTGAGGCTGAGGACTTCCTGAAGAAGTAGAACCATGGCTGGATGGTCTTAGAAAATTCTTCCCAATGCTGGTACTCTCTGCATATATATATTTTGTAAATAATTATTGTTGCTGTTCAGTCACTTGATCATGTTTGACTTTTTGTGACCCCATGGACTGCAGCATGCCAGGCTTCCCTGTCCTTCCCCATCTCCCAGAGTTTGCTCAAACTCATGTCCATTGAGTCAATGATGCCACCCAACCATATCATCCTCTGTCATCCCCTTCTATTCCTGCCCGCAGTCTTTCTCAGCTTCAGGGTCTTTTCCAATGAGTCGGCTCTTTTCATCAGGTGGCCAAATACTAAAACTTCAGCTTCAACATCAGTCCTTCCAATGAATATTCAGGGTTGATTTCCTTTAGGATTGACTGGTTGGATCTCCTTGGTGTCCAAGAGACTCTCAACAGTCTTCTCCAACACCACAATTCAAAACCATCAATTCTTTGGCACTCAGTCTTCTTTATGGTCCAACTCTCACATCTGTACATGATTATCGGAAAAACCATAGCTTTGACGGTATGGACCTTTGTTGGCAAAGTGATGTTTCTGCTTTTTAATACACTCTCTAAGTTTGTCCAGTTTTTCTTCCAAGGAGCAAGTGTCTTTTAATTACTTACAATGTGTCAAACCCTTCTCTAGGTTGAAAGATCCATCAAGGAACAAGTAAAGATTCCTTGTAGAATTGTAGTGGGTAGAAAGATAGACAACAAGTAAATAAACAGGTAACATACAGGTTGTGTCAGTGGTAGTAAGTGCTAGGGAGGAAAACTAAAAGAGGAAAGGGAATTAAGAAGTGCTGAGAGGTTCTGCCTCCAGCCAAGATGGAGTAGCAGGAGCCAGAATTGCCAGTACCCTTAAAACAGTGAGAAAATCTGGGCAAAATACATAAAACAATGGTTTTCAATCCATTGCATATCCGGTGATGAATGACAGATGAGAGACAAGAAATGAAGTGAGTTTACTGCCTGGAGAGAGGCTATTGTTAGTATAAGTCATCATATCAAGAATTAGTGGAGGGGCTTCCCTGGTGGTTCAGTGGTTAAGAATCTGCCTGCCAAGGCAAGGGACACTGGTTTGACCCCTGGTTCAGGAAGATCCCACGTGCTTGGGAGAAATTAAGCCCAGACACATGACTACTGAGCAGTGCTCCAGAGCCTACAGCCGCAAATACTGAAGCCCAAGCACCTAGAACCCATGCTCAGCAACAAGAGAAGCCCCTGCAATGAGAAACCCGCACACAGCAAATAGACTCTAGCCCTACTCTCTGGAACTAGGCAAGACTCACATGCAGCCATAAAGACTCACCACAGCCAAAATATTTAAAGAAAAAATAAATAAATCTTTAAAAAAAGAGAATAGAATAAAATGACATACTCATTTTAACAAATTCTTAAATAATGTATAATAAAATTCAAAATCTATCATTGTTTATTTTAAATCTTAATGCAAGCAAATAGACTATTTTCTCACCATGACAAAATATATTAAAAGTTAAAAATATCTAGAAGTTAACTGACAGAATTATTCCTAACTGTAGCATATCAGATGAATTCCTATGAAAGTCAAGGACAAGAACAATGGGGACCCAAAATTTTAGTAGTCTTATGTAACTTCTGGATAATATATAAGATAAAATAAAAAAATAAGATTTTTAAATATCTCCTAAGTGTCTTATCAATAAAAATTTTATGTATTTGGAGAGTATATAGCTCTGTGTGTGTGTGTTTGCGTGAGTGCTCAGTCATGTCCAGCTCTTTGAGACCCTATGGACTGTAGCCCACCAGGCTTCTCTGCCCAGTCCATGGGATTTTCCAAGCAAGAATACTGGGGTGGGTTGCTGTTTTCTCCTCCAAGGCCTCTTCCCAAACCAGAGATTGAACCCGAGTGTCTTGCGTCTCCTGCATTGGCAGGTAGATTCTTTACAACTGAGCCACCTGGGAAGCCCATAGTTGTATACCCAGAAAAAAGCAAAAAACTTAAATGAAAATCTTTCAAGTTGATAAGGTAGCTCAATAACATGACAGCTAACAAATATATGTCTTAACATAGTTTTTCCTATATGTCTAAAATAATAGATTATAAGGTGTTACAGAAAAAGATCCCTTTTACAGTAACAAAAATATTTTAAGTTCCTATGAGTAGACCTAAATAAAATTTGCTGAATTTGTATTGAGTACCTACATGCTACTTATAGAATTTATGCTATTTTGACATAAAAAAAATGTGCAAATTAACACCTTGATCATGAGAGAATACGAAAAGGAACAGTATCACAGGCTGGCAGGTCAATTGAGAGGCCAATAGTGGCTCAGATGGTAAAGTGTCTGCCTGCAATGCGGGAGATCTGGGTTCAATCCCTGGGTTGGGAAGATCTCCTGGAGAAGGAAATGGCAACCCACTCCAGTATTCTTGCCTGGAAAATCCCATGGGCAGATGAGCCTGGTAGGCTACACTCTCCATGGGATCGCAAAGAGTCAGACACGACTGAGCGACTTCACTTTCTTTCACTTTTGGTATATTCTAGGCAAGAGATCATAAGGCTCTGAACTAGGACAGTAGCAATAGATACAGTTAGGAGGAGAATATTCGGTTAATACTTAAAATCTAGGATGAGTTAGAATTACTACATGAATGAGTTTTCCAACTTGTACCATTGACGAAGGTCTTGAAAGCCAAGACTTGGGAGTGCAGGATCAAAACTTGAAACAGGAAGTTTTGTTTTTGTTCCAAAAGTTTAGCTTGGAATATCAAGAGCCAGGCCCCAAAGGGTTCTGTAAAAAAAATTAATACCATAAACTGGTGTTTTTCAAACTGCAAGCTGCACTCGATTAATGGATCGTAAAATCCATGTGTAGATTGCAATATGATGTGTAGATGTATTAAATAAGAGAACAGAACAGAATAATAAGACACAGTCTATTACACATACAAGGACAATTCTCTTTTTATTTATTTATTTTTATGTACACTTTTTACTTTGTGTTAGAGTATAGCTGATTAGCAATATTATAGTAGTTTCAAGAGGACAACAAAGAGACTCAATCACATATTTGCATGTATCCATTCTTCCCTAAATTCCCCAATTCCCCTCCCAAAGGATAATTCCTGTTTCTTGATGTTTTTTGCTTTGTACATGGGTGTGTGTGTGTGAGTGTGGCCTCAATGTAAAATACATTTCTTACTGTGAGTTGCATCAAAGACTTGAAAAATACTGCCATAAGTTATAAATTTGGGGAAACGTTGAGAAAGAGTTCGATTGCCCAGCTTCTCAATAGACTAGATAAATGAGTCCCAACTAGGAAAGTGCATCAGCTCAGAGGTGACAAGTCATGAAAGAATTTAAAAGAAGATAAGAACTGCAGTGAAAATGCAGCCCCAGGCCGAGCGTTTCAGCCTGAGTTGGACATTCAAGAAGAGATTATTCCCAGGAAGAGAAGCAGCAAATGCAAAGATGAGAAAGTGGGAGAATATCATAGACATTCAGAGGATAAAGAAGAGGTCCATCTAGCTGCAGCCAAGTTAGACTGAGTAATGGAGAGCTGACAGGGTCACACTGGATGTTTATCTATTAATAGTAGGAAGGTTGTTTTTGATGGTCCATAGGGTATCATGAAACATTTTTGCTCTGGTGAGTGATGTGAAGATAACAAGATGGCCTGGAAGAAAGAGGAACTGAGGGCAAGAAGAATTTTTAGAAGTCTCATAAATAGTTTGGTCCAAAGGAGTAGACAAGATTTGTGGCAAAGGCCATAAAAATAACAAATTGTATGTATTCTAGGCTGAAAGCCATCAAAGCTCTTGGGAATAGGCTATGAGGAAGGAACAAGAGTTCTAAGATAAAAGCCTCCAATTCTTAGGCATTGCAAATAAGTCTACTTATTAATGTTGCTGGAATAATTAGTACTCTTACTATTATTAATAAGGACTTTACACTTCCATTACGCTTCATTACCTCAAAGTATTTTCACACCCAATAGTTATCAGATTTTTGTAATGACCTTGAGAGGCAATGAGGGGCTATACCACTCTCTTTGTTTTAAAGATGGGAATAGGGTTTCCTGGTGGCTCAGTGGGAAAGAATTTGCCTGCCAATGCAGGAGATGCAGGTTCGATCCCCAGTCCAGGATGATTCCATATGCTGTGAAGCAACTATCGAGCCTGGGTTCTAGAGCCCAGGAGTCACGACTATTGAGCTCACGTGTCGCAACTACTGATACTGGAGTGCTTAAAATAAAGCCTGTGCTCCGCAACAGAAGAAGCCACTGCAATGAGAAACCCACGCAGGGCAACAGGAGAGTAGCCCATGCTCGCTGCAACTAGAGACCCAGCACCGCCAAAAATAAGTAAATAAACAAAATTATAAAAACAAAATAGGCTTGGAGAAATTGGTCCTCTCTTGGTGGTCCAGTGGCTAAGACTCCATGCTAAGACTCCATACACCCAATGCAGGGGGCCTGGGTTTAGTCACACATACCACAATGAAGATCAAAGATCCAGAGAACCATAACTAAGACCCAACACAGCCAAATAAATAAATAAATACTAAAAGTACATATGGGAAAATTCTATTCCAAAGAGCTTATCTGGATTTCTAAAGATCACATAGTTAGCAATGGTACTGAACCCACCAAATCTTCTCATTGTTCTCCAGGAATGTCATACTAAACCACAGGCCACATCTCGAGTACTGTCAGTCTCTAATAATAACCCATCAATCTGATGATAAAAATTACTCCAAGAATTGAATGGGCTCAATATTTCAGGGAGAAAGCCCATTAGAAAGGTCACTGTGGCTTGGTGTAAGTTTATTTAATAAATATTTTTCTTATTTGGAGGTTTTAATTTTAAGTATGTGGTCTACTCTTTTTGTATGATTATTTGCTCAAAAAAATTTTTAGTCAGCAACACACCTCGTAAAAATTTAATATGTTTCAGAGCTCTCTTTACCGTTTAAAAAAACACAAATCAGACATTCTTGCATTTTGAATGTGGCACCCCCATCACCGGGCTCTCCCTGAAGAAGGCGCTTCCCGACCTGGTAATGAAATTACTCTTTTTAAAAGAAAATTGCACTCAAATGGAGGGCTGTCTCAGGCGGTTCCTTCACTGACTAAGGGTCTGAACATCAACCTCTCAGATGGGTCCTGACTTCCTTGGTCACCTGCACACTTCTCTCTTTAAATTTGGGGAGGGCCTGATCTCTGATGTGCCTTTGGCTTTTGGAGCACTAGAGCAGGACGAGGATTAGAGCTGCTCGGGAACCCTGGGTTGAAGTCACAGCTCTGGCTCTCCTGGGACATACCACCTTGGACAAGTTAACTCACCTCTCTGAGCATCATTTTCTCATCTGTCCCATAAAGTGGTTAAGCTTCGCATCTCAGGGATATAGCTTGGACATTAGAGAGCAAACTGGACAACACTGATCCTGAAATGAGTCCTCACTGAATATGTATTATCCAAGGGCTTCCCTGATGGCTCAGTGGGAAAGAATCTGCGGGAGACGCAAAGGACGTGGGTTCAATCCCTGGGTCAGGAAGACCCCCTGGAGAAGGAAATGGCCACCCACTCCAGTATTCTTGCCTGGAATATCCCCTGGACAGAGGAGTCTGATAGGCTAGAGTCCATGGGGTTGCAAAGAGTCAGACATGACTTAGCAACAAAACAACAAGGGCCTCTGAAAGACATGGTTTGCCAAGAGAGTGGTTACTGGGTTCACAGCTTCACTTACTTAGAAAATTAGTACTTAGACTTCCAGCTCTTGCCTTTTACCAAGCCTAGAGATTTGTATCCCTGGGCAACCTTACCTGGTCATATTCCATAACCAATACTTTGAACAACAGGTTAGCCAAATTTATTCATAACTAGAGAGAAATAGCCCCAACTTCTACAGTTCCTTTGTCAACTGAAAAAAAAAAAAAAGTACAACTTAAAAGTTGAGTATTCTGTTTTTCTTGGCAGAAAAAATCTGAGGACTTAAGCTCAGAAGACAACCTCTCAGATAGCTCTGATACACTGCTCTGAAGATGTAAGGGAGAGGCCAAGTTGTGCAGGAATTTCGCAACCAAAACCAGATACTCAGAACTTCAAAAGGGTTTTAATTTTGAAGTGAACTTCAAAATTAACAATTTCTTGTTAATTAAAGAAAATCAGACAACTCAAGTTAATGAATTTAGCCCTTTTCTGTTGGGTTCCCTCATGACTCAGATGATAAAGAATCTGCCTGCAATGCAAGAGACCCGGGTTCAATCTCTGGGTCTGGAAGATCCCCTAGAGAAGGGAATGGTAGCCCACCTCAGTATTCTTATCTGCAAAATTCCACGGACTACAGTCGGATATGACTGAGCGACTAACGCACATGTATGAGAGGATGTAAGGGTCTGGGCTCATTGAGATCATTCCTTTGATCTGCATCCTGACTGTCTAGAGCCAGCATCCTGTTCTTTCCCATCCTGAATCCCCTCGGGGTCCATAGTCAGGGCAACAGCAGTGTCTGATGGTCTGGTTGTCATAACATCCTTTGCTTACTGGTTTGGCAGGCAACATTCTTCTTGGATGCCTTCAATTAGAAAACATTTACTGAGCATTTTTATGCTCAATTATACTGGAAAGTGAAGTTGCTCAGTCGTGTCCAACTCTTTGTGACCCCATGGACTGTATAGCCTACCAGGCTCCTCCGTCCATGGGATTTTCCAGGCAAGAATAATGGAGTGGGTTGCCATGGAAAATGCCTTAAATCATAGAGGTGCACATTGGAACATTTAAGGGGAAATGTCATGTCTATGCATCCATGCATGCTAAATCGCTTCAGTCATGTTGGACTCTTTTTCAACCCCATGGACTGTAGCCTGCCAGGCTCCCCGGTCCATGGGATTCTCCAGACAAGAATATTGGAGAGGGTTGCCATGCCCTTCTCCAGAGGATCTTCCTGACCCACGGTTTGAACCCACGTCTCTTATGTTTCCTGCATTGGCAGGCGGGTTCTTTATCACTAGAACCACCTGAGAGGCCCCCATGATGTCTGCACCTTAAAATACTTAAGCAGAAAGAAAAGAAAGGAAAAGTGGAAAACTGAGTGCTAACCTAGAAGAGGAAAATATGCATGTATATTTTTTCTGGCTTTCTATATATTTGAATGTTTTCATGATAAAAGTAGAAATAAAACTAAGTATCACAAAAGAGGAATATCTATCTGGGAAGATTGCTGGAGAGGATTAAGCAAGATACTTGGCACAGACCCATAATAGACGCTCAGGAACCATTAATTCCACTAACTCTTGAGTTCACACGAGTTACACACTCTTAGCCACATACACCTAGTTTCTTCACCTTTGAAAACATACCAAAATCTTCACCTTGGAGCAACATGATAAATCCTATAGCTTAATTCTGTCTCACAGCCTTGTGTGGGAGTTTTGTAACCAAGATCTCTTGAGCACAAAGACTGACTTTAATGATGATGGGCCACCCAAGAGTTTTCCACTGACCATTTCTTTTTTTAAATTTTTATTAGAGTAGAATTAATTTACAATGCTGTGTTGATTTCAGGTACACAGTAAAGTGAATCAGTTATGCATGGACACATAGCCACTCTCTTTTAGATTCTTTGGCCATTTCTTTCTAAAAAGAAGGATAAGGCGGAGAAAAAAGCTGCTCCTTTGAAGTTAGAGAGATGTGGACATGTCTTTACTCCCACGTGGAATTAAAACTTGAACTGGGCAGCTGAATGACTTGGAGGACCTTCAGTATTTGCAGTCTCACAAAAGGATCATTGTGTCACCCATGGATATGCTCGTACACCAGGGGCTATGACGGCCAGCACAAGATAGGTGGACTAGGCCAGACTACTGGAGTGGGTAGCCTTTCCTTTCTCTAGGGGATCTTCCCAACCCAGGGATGGAACCCAGAGATCAAACCCAGGGATGGAACCCAGGGCTCCCGCATTGCAGGCAGATTCTTTACCAGCTGATCCACAGGGAAGCCTATAAGATAGGTGAAGTGATAGTAACTGCCTCCCACCCTTCTGCCCCCGCCCCGTCCCCAAAAGACACAAAGACCAAGCAGAGGGCCTAACTGGGGTTTGGATTTAGGCAGGGGGTGATTGTTGTACACAGTGGTCTTTCGTTGGCATCAGGTACTTTGCTTTCTTGAGAGTCCCTTGGACTGCAAGGAGATCAAACCAGTCAATCCTAAAGGAAATCAAGCCTGAATATTCACTGGAGGGACTGATGCTGAGGCTCCAATATCCTGGCACCCGGATGCCAAGAGCCAACTCACTGGGAAAGACCCTGATGCTGGGAAAAATTGAAGGCAGGAGGAGAAGGGGACAACAGAGGATGAGACTGTTGGATGGCATCACTGACTCAATGGATGCAAGTTTGAGCAAGCTCTGGGAGATGGAGAAGGACGGGGAAGCCTGGAGTGCTGCAGTCCATGGGGTCACAAAGAGTTGGACACAACTCAGTGACTGAACAACAACTTTGCTTTCTGTTTTTATTTGTTTTCTTTTCATTGACACACTTCAAGGAGAAAATAAGAAATGACAAGAAGAGCTTATTTCAACAAACATGTACTTTTAGAACATGTGCTGGAAGCAGAACGCATTCAATCCAAAACTGACATCCAGCCCAAGTGGCCAGAAGGAGGGCTACTTGGAGGGCCTTGGGAGGGCCTTCCTTTTACAGTTAAGGAAACTGAGTCATCAACTGGCCAGAAATTGAAGAGTCCAGCCCATCCCTGGGGCACCATGTATCCGTCCACAGTGGCTGTTCTTGTCTGAACAAAAGGGTCTTGTGGCAGAGCTGGGAAGAGCAGACAGGACAAAAGAAAGCGATTCTTCTTTTTGCTCCTCCAGCCTGGAAGTGCCAAAAACCACAGCAAGGATAACATTCAACCATACACATGCCAGCAGAATGACGTGTCAAATGCACAGAGCAGCTGATTCACTGGGACAGGAGTTCAAGTACCAACTGTCCTCCAAAAGCCCAAGCAGAGTGGTGAGGCCTTGCTCGGATCTGCGAAGGCTCTGAAACAGGTCAACAATAAAAAAGATCCAGGACGCATGGACTGGAGCACTGAGAAGATGCTGCTCAGAAAGGCGGGGCAGAGGGGACTTTTAATTGCTGGCCTGTTGGGTGAGACACCCATACATGGTTTAAGGATGTGGAAGTGGGTGCGATGTGGTCGTGGGACACTCAGCTCACATCCCAGGTCTGCTTTCTGAGAGGAAGGATGCACCTGGCCCGTGTGTGTTCCTTCTGCTCCACTGCAGGGGCTGAGACCATGGAGGGGCTGGGATCCATGAGTGAAGTTCTTTCAAGAACCGTCAGGAAGTATCTACAAAACCCAAACAAACGATCTTATTCCAGAACCTGCAGATGAGCCCAGATAAGTGAGCACCTAACCTCCAGTGGCCACCTCTGACCCTCCCAGAGACACCAGCTCATTCATCCCTCACTCATCCTCACCACAAACATCCACGGAGCACTACATCACTCCAGGCAATCTGCCAGGCTCCAGGCGACTTGCACATTGCAGCTGATCTCCACACCATCGTTCATTCCTTCACTCATTCATTCATTCAGCAGACATTCCTGAGCGCTGTTCTGCATAGTAAGTTCTGGAGCTGCAGCAGGGAGCAAGACCGACCTCCTCCCTGACTTTGCTGGTAGTCGAATGGTTACAGGGCATCCAGGGAGTCAGGTGACCTCAGTTGAAAGCCCTTGGACACGTAGCTTGAGCCTCAACTTTTTCCCCCTGCAAAATGGGCATTATCCTGCTTTTCCCACAGGGTTGCTGTGAGATTCAGAAGTAAAAGAGGTGAAAACCCCACTCAAGTCCTCATGCCTTGGAAAGTATTCTCAGGAAGAGGGAAGGTTTTGTTCATTCCCTCTGAGCCATTTACAGACAGACAAAGAAGGTACCAAAAATCTGTATCGAGTTACTGACTCATAAATGGGGAATTTCATAAAGAGACCACTGTGAGTGCAGTGACTTACTGAGAGCAGAAGGCTGTCAGGGCAGGGCCGGAATCACTTCCATTACATTCGAAGAGCACCGTGTGGTTCACAAAGGCGTGCTTGTAATGTGTAGAGCACCTCGGCAGGAGCTAGCCTTGCTTAGGTGGGACTCAGGCGGCGTGGGGGGTGGGGACGTCGCTCACCTGGTTTGCCCACCCTGGAGGCAAGAAACTGAACTCCAGATTCGGTTAACATCTTTATACCCGAGAATACGTTGAGAATAACTGAATCCAAACTATGAGATAAAGAACAATGTGCAGATCTCTACCTATGTAACTCATTGTGAAGAATCATTGGAAAAGACCTTGATGCTGGGAAAAATTGAAGGCAGGAGGAGAAGGGGGTGACAGAGGATGAAATGGTTGGATGGTATCACTGACTCAATGGGCATGAGTTAGAGCAAGCTCTAGGAGATGGTGATGGACAGGGAAGCCTGCCGTGCTGCAGTCCATGGGGTCACAAAGAGTTGGACACAACTGAGGGGCTGAACAACAATCTAACAATCTATGTGATGTACATCAATGGCACGCTCCAAACCCTGTCTGTGAGTTTTCCAACTTGCTCAGGCAAACAAAAGGCATGCCCATCGGCAATCTTCCTTTTGCATGCAGTATTTCTTGGTTGGTTGAAATAAGGGGAGAAAAGGGAGTGGAGGGGGACTGTCACAAGGGAAAAGTTCATTGAAGGCATTTCCCCAAAACTTCTTGATGCTTATCCCTATTTCCCCAAGGTGAGCATCACCGCAGGATCCCTGCTTCCCCAAGGGGAGCATCACCGGAGGCTAGATGACAGCAGCCCTGCCCTCTGATTGGAGCCCGTTCAGGGTCTGTACCATCTGTGCTGCCCTGATAAGGCATCAGTTTCCAGTCCTCCCATTGTTCCATCATGAGAATCTGAGTTTAACCCAACCTGCATTGGAACACACATTTTCTCACTCTGGGACTGAATTGTCTAAGAAATCTCCATCTCATTGTCTGCAATTGCTTTGTGTGTGGGGGGTAGGATGGGGAAGGCGAGGGGGGAACTGGCTGAATTTTTATGGTCTTCACTGCTGCTTTCCTGACAGCCATGTTGAAACTTGCGGACACCTGTTAGTCTTCCTCTAGACAGCTTACGGAGGTATCCACTGAAGGTGTCTGTCACTGAGGATGACCCTGTCTACTCGTCTCTGCAGGTTAGCAGTGGGAAGTGTAATATGGGTCACTTGATTATCAGCACCAGCAGAAAATTCTGCCCCACCCTGGGTATGTCAACAACTCTGTGTTATTTCCTTTATCCCAGAAACAAAACGAAACTAAAAGCATGTCCTTCTCTATCTGAGGAAGCCTGTGGCTTTCTTGACCATTTTCCATTCACTCATGAGTGGACCAGTCCTCTATAAGCAACATCACATTTGAGCCTCAAGACAATACTGGGTGGTGGCCAGAGCACATAGAGATATATCAGTTGAATTTTTTCCCCAAAGGAACAGAGTAGAGTGGTCTTGTCCTTCATCTCTTCTAGCTCCAAACTGATGGACAGCTTCCAGTCAATCCCTTGACCTCTCTGACCCTCAGTCTCTCTGTCTGTAACCCCTCTTCATCCGCACAGGCTGTTTCTGCTTTGACTTTCACTACAACTCCATGCAGGAATCAACTCCATGCCCGATTTCACAAGAAATCCAGTCACTGCAAGAAGTTCATGACTTCTAGAGATGGTAACTAAAGCGGGGGGGGAGTCCTAGAAGAAGGTCAGCTCATGCCAAGCACAGCAGCAGCAACTAAGGAGCCTGTGTTCTCCAAGTTTCCATCAAGGATGTCTCTCTCACTATTGCCCCTCCCCCGTGCAATCCCACCAGCCTCTCCCCACACACAAGACTTCTTCAACATCTTCCCTGCATAGGAGATGGGGATCTGGCCCTTTCTTCTGGAGATCTTCTCTGGTCCCAGCATCCTTCCCAGGTCTCATGTAAAGGTTTTTCCTCTAAACAAAGACAGTCCCTTGTAGAAGGAAGCGTTGAGGATCTAAGTCTCTCCTCCTCTACAAGAAGATTGTAATATAATAAAATGTCCTATCCCCAGCCCAGGTTCTCATGAGGACCAAATGAAGGAGAAGATGCAAAGAATTAACCAAATGTCAGGACCGAGGGCGGTGGCAGTCACATGGCATTAGAGGTGGGAGAAGTGACACCCAGACCAGTGTATACGCCTCCCACACACGTGCCCACACACGTGCCCACACACACACACACAACTGAAATAAAGGCTTCACAAGGCAATATCTACCCTACTGTGTGCGGTCTAAGTATTTACTCTCTTCCCTTCCATTGCAATTAAAAATGCTAATTGTGGCCCACAAAACTTCCTCCAAACCCACCGATGAGTCACCAGCCTGACTTAGAAGAATCCTGATATAGTCCCAGCTTCATCGTACAAAGGTGAAGAACACAAGGCCCACTGATTTTCTAAAACAAACGTCTACTGCCCTCCCACCAGCTCACACAATGTACTGAACTGGGGGAATGCCAAGGCCATGTTCTCCTTGAGGACGTCACAGACCAGCAAAGGCCTGATGAAGAGGCAGGTCTGGACAATGATGAGCACAAGTTCACATGATCCCCGGACAAGGGCTGGAGTTAACGCTACACGTAGAGTTCTTTTCTTTAAAAAATCGCTTGCCTAGTATAGTTTTGAAAAGTAGCAAAGCTTTTATTTTAACTCTCTTTTTGAAAACTTCCATTTGCAGCCCCAGTTGATGAAAAACAAAACATAAATGTTCATGACTTCTGCTCCATGTGTATAAATCTGCCAGAGTCTGAGGTCAAAGCAGAGAAGCCTAAGAAGGAAGAGTAGGCCTTCAGGAGCCAAATAATACAAATCCTAGGTTTTTAAATCATTTTACAGCTTAAAATGCACTTCCATATAACATTGCTGCCTGTTTTATTTCAATATTCACAATAACCCCATCATTTTATTATTCCCATTTTATGGGTAGAAAGCTGAGGCCTGGGCGGTGACTCACCCAGGATCACCCAGTCAGTAAGTAGCAGGAATAATAAATCTTTGATAAGTTGTAGGGGAAACAAGAAGGCAGCTCAGGTTAGGCACAGATTTGGGGAGGTCTGGGTTTCTCTTAAAATTACAAAATACCACAATCCCTCATAAATTCAATAAACGTTGAGTCATTATAAAAATCAACTATATATTTCAATATATCATAAATGCTCTGCATAAACGTTGCTTTATCATCCCTTTCCTGGCATGGACTTCTGTTCCAGGTGCCAGAAAGCAGAGCCCTAAGGCCACTCCCAGCTTCAATTCTCAATAAATTAAAAAAAAAAAAAAAAGCCTCAGGACATAAGCCAAGAGTTCTTTGTCTCGGCCCCTGCTCCCCGTGTGGCACTGACTCGCGTTCTCCTCTCCCAGAGTGAGTTTCCTTCTCCAAACTGTTTATTTATTTCTAGAAATTCTCACAAGGCTAATGACGAAAAACTGACATTTGTCTAAAAGAGCTCAGACTGCGAGAAAATGCAAAGCCCCTGAAGGGACAGTTGTGGGAACTTGAGTGGGGGGATTTTAAACCCCACTTGCAGATTAGAGCCAGAGGTCACTGTGAGAACCAGACAGCAGACAGGTTCGAATGCAGTTGATCTTTGCAAGGCCTAGATACTTGCAGAAAAAAATAATAAATAAATAGAACATGCACTCCCATTTGCTGGGCTTACAGAAGAATTCTCTTTTTAAGTTTCTTTGTTCTGTCATTAACACACACACACATACACACACATATTCACACACAAGCAGTACACACAGAATTTGAAATGATCTTCATCAAGAAAAGTTAACAAGTTTATAACGTAGTTTATAGAATTTGTCTCAAGCCCATGAACCTGTAAATTGTTTCTCATGTAGAGGTAGGTCCAAAAGTTGTTATTAAATGAAAAATTTTATTTATTTTTCGGATGTCAAATTTTCAGCATAGGATGCCTGAAAAGCTGGACAAAATTCGAATCAAAATATATTTTATATGGCACATTAAAGAAATGCCCAAAATCTTTCAAGCTAGTCTTTAGTAGTATGTAAACCAAGAACTTCCAGATGTACAAGCTGGGTTTTGAAGAGGTAGAGGAACCAGAGATCAAATTGCCAGCATTCACTGGAACAAGCAGAAAGGAAGGGAATTCTAGAAAAACATCTACTTCTGCTTCATTGACTACACTAAAGTCTATGACAGTGGGGATAACAACAAACTGTGAAAAATCTTTAAAGAGATGGAAGTACCAGACCACTTTACCTGTCTCTTAAGAAGCCTGTATGCAGTCAAGAAGCAACAGTTAGAACCGGACATGGAACAATGGACTGGTTCAAATTGAGAAGGTGTACGACAAGGCTGTATATTGTCATCCTGATTATTTAACTCATATGCAGAGTGAAATACATCACTAGGTGAGGCCCAAACTGGAATCAAGATTGCCAGGAGAAATATCAACAACCTCAGATATACAGATGATACCATTCGAATGGCAGAAAGTGATGAGGAAGTAAAGAGCCTCTTGAAAGTGAAAGACGAGAGTGAAAAGCTGGCTTAAAACTCAACATTCAAAAAACTAAAATTGTGGCATCTGGTCCCATCACTTCATGGCAAATAGATGTGGAAAAAATGGAAACAGTGACAGACTTTATTTTGGAGGGCTCCAAAATTGCTGCAGATAGTGACTGCAGCCATGAAATTAAAAGATGCTTGCTCCTTGGAAGAAAAACTATGACCAACCTAGACAGTGTATTCAAAAGCAGAGACATTACTTTACCAACAAAGGTCCATCTAGTCAAAGCTATGATTTTTCCAGTAGTCATGTATGGATATGAGAGTTGGACTATAAAGAAAGCTGAGCACCAAAGAATTGATGTTTTTGATCTGTGGTGTTGGAGAAGACTCTTGAGAGTCCCTTGGACTGCAAGGAGATCCAACCAGTCCATTCTAAAGGAGATGAGTCCTGAATATTCATTGGAAGGACTGCTGCTGAAGCTGAAACTTTGGCCACCTGATGAGAAGAACTGACTCACTGGAAAAGACCCTGATGCTGGGAGGGATTGAAGGTGGGAGGAGAAGGGGATGAGAGGCTGAGATGTCTGGGTGGCATCACCAATGTGATGGACATGAGTTTGAGCAAGCTCCAGGAGTTGGTGATGGACAGGGAAGCCTGGTGTGCTGTAGTCCATGGGGTCACAAAGAGTCAGACTTGACTGCGCAACTGAACTGAACTGAACTGAGTCACTGGAAGGACTGATGCTGAAGCTGAGCTCAAATACTTTGGCCACCTGATGGGAGGAGCTTACTCATTGGAAAAGACCCTGAGGCTGGGAAAGATTGAAGGCAAAAGGAGAAAGGGGTGGCAGAAGATGAGATGGTTAGATAGCATCACTGACAACGGGCATAAATTTGAGCAAACTCCAGGAGATAGTGGAGGACAGAATAGCCTGGAAGCCTACAGTTCAGAGGGTCCCAAAGAGTCAGACACTACTGAGCGACTGAACAACAACAACAAAAAGGGAATGATTCTGGAGGAAATAAGTAGCCATTGAAAGTTGTAAGCAATGGTAGTTGTATGATCCTATTTGCATTTTGAAAGGTTGCTCTTACAGCAGAGGAAGAATGGGTTGGAAGAGAGCAAGGCCAGGTACAGCCTGGCCGGATGGGCAGATATTGCCATATTCCAACCATCAGTGATGAGAGGAGGTTAGAGGAGACAGTTTTCCAGGAGTCTCTAATGTTTTCACATGTCTTGGGAGTGAGGCACTGATTTCTGTCTGTTCTGGACTATATCTTCAAAGTGAAAGTTGTTCAGTTGTGTCCAACTCTTTACGACTCCATGGTCAATACAATCCATGGAATTCTCCAGGCCAGAATAACTGGAGTGGGTAGCCTTTCCCTTCTCCAGGGGATCTTCCCAACCCAAGGATCGAACCCAGGTCTCCCGCATTGCAGGCAGATTCTTTACCAGCTGAGTGACAAGGGAGCTTTGCCTACCCAACAGCCTTGGAAGAGACAGTGTCTCCCTGGAGAACAAAGAGGCTTGCTTATGGCAAACAGGAAGGAAGAACCGATCCTCTGTCTCCTCCTACAAGAGCATTAGGCACGTTTACTGCCCGTTATAGAGGATATGGGTTCCCAAGCTCAGGGTACTCACCATGTGTGCAAGTGTCTTCTAGCTCTCACTGCATTATTCTGAGGGAACTGAGGTTCAGGGAAATGGCAAGTATTCCTCGCCCTCTGGCTACTGCTAATTCTGTGAGAAATACAATAATACTCTCCATACAAATGAGTTTTCTTCCAAGAACGTGTTCGTAAGTCCAATTTGTTCGTAAGTACCACAAAGTTGGCATAGGTACCCAACTAATGCAGTCAACTACATAGTACTATATATATATGTAGTATTGGGTTTATAATACTTTTCACACAAATAAAAAACAAACAATCTGAAAATAAATGGAGCATTCTAAATCTTACAGTAGAGTGCTGTGAAAAGTACCTACAGGACAACAGCTGGCATACAGGGACTGGCATCGAGGGAACAGGCAAGAAGAGTTACTGACCGGAGGCGGGAGACGGTAGAGCGGAAGGATCATCAGCAACAGGAGACGGAGGGCGAGCTGCCGTTCCCCTCACACCTGATGCTGATGGAGTGTACGCTCACAGCTTTTAAAGTTTGCAACTTGAAGATTTGCACGTAGGGAATTGACTGCACATCGTCCTTTGTCTCTGCCCCGTAAGATTTATGTCTTCTCCTGGCATCAGTGAAACCACGGTGGGCTTAACTGTTCACTTACAATTGAGGGAAAATAGCAGGCCCTTCCGGGCCTCCCTTGTAGCTCAGCTGGTAAAGAATCTGCCCACAATGTGGGGGACCTGGGTTCGATCCCTGGGTTGGGAAGATCCCCTGGCGAAGGGAAAGGCTACCCACTCCAGTATTCTGGCCTGGAGAATTCCATGGACTATTGCTACCCACTCCAGTCTGGTATTCCGGCCTGGAGAATTCCATGGACTGTATAGTACACGGGGTCACAAAGAGTCGGACACGACTGAGCGAGTTTCACACACACATACATCAGGCCCTTCAGTTTTTGACACTGAGATATGCTTGTTACAACAGAAATTGAGAAAATGGAATATATATGAAAGAAATTTACTCAGTTTTTGGCAATGAGGGAAGAAAAATAGTAAATTAGAAATAAATTTCTTCTTCCTCTTTTATACCCTCTCTTCTGGATACATCCATGAATCTACCCAACTCTTGATCTCTTGTGGTGCTGAACAGAGGTATGGATTAGGAGAAAAATCTAAAAGGCACAGACAATTATGGGATTGATTTATATCAGAAAATGTTCAGAGCAGATAGTGAAATAAAAAAAGGAGAGAAGGGGAAATAACAGATCCTTAGGTTTGTAAAAAGTAGTGGTATTTGAAGAGTTTTTAGGAAAAAGCAGAAAGGAATTGCTTGGAGATAATTGATACATAGATAGACAAGATAGATGGATAGATAGACAGAGTGAATGAGCAATAGCTAGAGACAGAGAGAAAGAAAGAGACAAAAATGCAGAAAGCACATTTCAGGTTTTGCTGTTTAATATGAATGGAACCTCTCTTTAAATTTATATAGAATTCAGTAGAGGTTAGAATTATTTTAAATTTTCATTTTTGGTTGCAAACTGCTGGATTCTTTTCCCTATGAATTCAAGCCAAGTTTAACTTCAGGGCAAGAGCCAATAGACCAAGATATATGTAGGTTACAGGTGTAGGGCTTATGAAACAGCAATTTATTAGATGTGCCACTTTAAAAAAAAAAAGAAGGAAAACAGAAATCTGTGATAGCACTCAGGTTCCTGGGTTAAATATCTGGTTTTATGGGGTGCCATTTAGCACACTAGGTAATACAGGTGGGAGAGTAGGTTTGGGTGAAAGTTATAGGGTTTGATCTTGAAGGTGTTGAGTTGCGAGCGCCGTAGGTGTGCAAGTAGGGGGCCCTTGGCTGGAGTTTGTGGCAATGATGAGGCACCAGTGACAACACAATTGGACGAGAGGCTACTGCCAAGGATGGGGCCCTGGAGCACCCCACAAAGAGAGTGGGATGGCCCCGGGGGTAGAGAAAACTGGAAGAAGGGGTATTGCAAGAGCTCCAGGAAGATCACACATCAACCATGTGGATCAAGTGCTGGTATCCAGGAAGAAAACCTTGAGATCGTTCCATTACTTCTCAAAGTAAAAAATAAAAACCGCAGTGAGATATAAAAGACTTTTACAAAACATA
Source organism: Cervus elaphus (assembly GCF_910594005.1). Classification (NCBI taxonomy): domain Eukaryota; kingdom Metazoa; phylum Chordata; class Mammalia; order Artiodactyla; family Cervidae; genus Cervus; species Cervus elaphus. Next base: position 8,740,780 of record NC_057820.1, on the reverse strand, counting down.
ATCCTATTTCAAAACAAGGTCTAGAACCCTGCAAGTCACTCAGGGAAGAGAAACACACAACCATAAGTTGGGGAGGAAGCGAGACCCAAAGAAAGGTGAAAAGGTGAAGTCGCTCAGTCGTGTCCAACTCTTTGCGACCCCATGGATGGTAGCCCGCCAGGCTCCTCCATCCATGGGGTTTTCCAGGCAAGAATACTGGAGTGGGTTGCCATTTCCTTCTCCAGGGGATCTTCCTGACCCAGGAATCGAACTAGGCTCTCCTGCATTGCAGGCAGACTCTTTACCAGCTGAGCCAACCGGGAATCCCAAGACCTGCAGGCTCTAAGCCAAAAGCCAGCAAGGAGCAGCCAGAAGTTCACAAGTGAGAAGGCAAAGAGGCCCGTGCTGGGCTCACTGCGAGGAACCTGGAGCTGAGAGAGAATCTTCCACCCATGAAAGGAGGCTGAGAAGGCTGTGGGGACTGCCCAGAGCCAAGCCGACTATCACGAGGCCAGCCGGCTCTCCTGCATGTCAGCCACGCCCTTTGTGCAGCTCTCCTCTCTGCAACTCAAATTCTGTCCACCTTGGCCTCCAGGACTCCCAGCTCTGTCATCTCGACTCAGGGAGACCTCCGACCCTTCCTGGCTCCCCCATCCTTGTGCCGCACCCTGGAAACTCTCTGGACAGGAACCGGGGAAACCACAGCCCACGTCACGTGTTTGCCCACTCTTGGGAACCACTGCCCCGCACCGTCAACTGTTTCATGTATGAAGACTCTAGTATTCAGATAGTCCAGCCATGTTTTTGTTCTCTCGAATGTGAGGGTAAATTTGGTTCCTGTTACTCCATCTTGGCCAGAAGCGGAAATTCTTCCTAAGACGTTAAGTGCCATCTGCCTGGGAGCTGTAGAGTCCGAATTCACCCTTCCAGCCCTGCCTTCTCCCCACACTCCAGCTGCCTATCATCTCCTCTCTCTCTCTCTTTTTTAATTGGAGGATAATTGTTTTACAATTTTGTGTTGGTTTCTGCTGTGCAACAATGAAAATCAGTCATGATTATGAAAGTGAAAGCTTTAGTCGCTCAGTCGTGTCTGACTCTTTGCGATTCCATGGACTGTAACCCTCCAGGCTCCTCTGTCCATGGGATTCTCCAGGCAAGAATACTGGAGTGGGTTGCCGTTCCCATCTCCAGGGGATTTTCCCAACCCAGGGATCGAAACTAGGTCTCCTGCATTGCAGGCGGATTCTTTACCGTCTGAGTCATCAGGGAAGCCCCCAAACCACGTGGAGTAAATATATATATATATATCTCCCCTCCCTGTTGAGCCTGCCTTCCACTCCCCCATCCCGCCCCTCTGGGTCATCACAGGGCACCAGGCTGCTCCCCCTGTGTTATATAGTAGCTTCCCACTAGCTACTTCACACATGGTAGTGTACACATGTCAATGCTACTTTCTCAATTGGTTCCATCCTCTCCACCCCCTGCTATGTCCACAGATCCATTCTCTGTGTCTGTGTCTCCATTTCCATTCAGATGGCTAAGTTACTCAGACATGTAACACCTACAAGAACCTTACAGATCTATTGCCCCAGTCATGCACCTGTTCCCCCTGCCCCCAGCCCTATTCTCCTTCCCTCAGCCTGCAGCATTCATGTCTTCTCACCTATGCAAGCAGTTCCTGATGCTTCTCGGTCTCTCAACAATCATTCCCCTCTCAAGCACAGACACACTTGCCTCCAAATAATCACAACGGCTTCTGTCCATCGTTCACCAAAACACTACCTACATCTGGCTCCAGCGCCTACACCCAGATCCAGACAACCAGCATCTCTTGCCTCTTATGTTGCAATGGCCTCCACGCTGGCCTTCTCTGTCCAATCTATACCCAGCAGGCAAAATAACGCTGTAAAATATCCGCCATGTCACACCTCTGCATAACGTCTCTTCATTACCCTTTGAGCAAAATTTGAGGTCCTTCCATTCTGCAATTCAGGCCACCTTTCCCAGGACACATACTGCACTGGTTTCCGTTCTGCTCCAGGGGACATTCCAAGCCCACTCCTGCCCCAGGGCCTTCTCTTTTTTTGGCTAAGCCAGGACTTCATTGATGTGTGCAAACTTTCTCTAGCTGTAGCCAGCAGAGCTACTCTTCACCGCGGTACACAGGCTTCCTATTGTAGTCACATCTCTTGTTGCAGAGCACAGGCTTCAGGTACACAGACTCAGTCCTTGTGGTGTAGCGGTTTAATTGCTCCACTGCATGCAGAATATTCCCAGAACAGGGGTCAAATCTGTGTCTCCTGCATTGGCAAGCGGGTTCTTACCCACACTGTACCGCCAGGGAAGCCCCTGTTCCAGGATCTTCACACATGCTCTTCCCTCCCCTTAGTTCATTACCCATCCTCACTGCTCCACCTTCCAGTCTGTCGAATGTCACCTCCTCAGGGACCTCTTCCTCAGTCAATCGAACATCTAACGTGGGTCCTGCTCTTGCCCATTTGACATCTCAGCCCACGTTTGTTGCTCTTACAGCACTCAGAGTTTGCTGCTTCTTTCTGTTTCCACTTGTTCACATGTCCTGTCTATCTCACTCACGTGGCCGCAGCAGGAGGACAGGAAACACTGACTGCCTTGCTCTTCATTCTATAATCCCAGCACCATGCTGGGTGCTGGGGTCTCTGCATAATGAATCAACCGATCAATCATTCAAAACCTCAGTGAATTGATGAATGAACAAGAAGGTGCAACTTCATCTAGAAGGTAGTGTGCAACCATTTAAAAATCTTATGCAAAGAAAGGAACAATCAGCTTCATGTTTGGGAATCATTATTGTGGCTATGACGTGGACAGTGATGGAAGGGGTAGGCAGCAGTGAGGCCAGGTGAGGAGGGGGTAAAGGAGGTACCTCGTGCAAAACATTTAAGGAGGTGCTCACTCTCATGGCCCTGCAAGCTTGGAGTCAACTCCCAAAAAATGAGTGCCTCCTTAAATGTATGTTCTAGGTGCCTCCCCAGCCTCCCCCTGGTTCCAGGCCTGGGCAGCAGGGAGACTCTTTGGGAGATTATTGCAACAGTTGACAGCAACCCTGGTAATAGAGTGGGTCAATCTGAAAGATACCAAGGACCTAGACATACCAGTGCCTACTCGCCAGCCCGCTCTGTACAGATCTCCTCATTCAATCTGTCCAAAGACACATTGAGGTTCCTTCTCATTTTCTTAACCTGTTATAACACTTTTCAAGCCTCCAGAGGTAGTATCTTAGCCACCTGTCACCTCACGATCCACAAGTGGCATTTTGTGGTGAAAAGGGAGCTCCTAAAGGACATACTTCGGCCACCTGATGCAAAGAGCTGACTCATTTGAAAAGACCCTGATGCTGGGAAAGATTGAGGACAGGAGGAGAAGGGGATGACAGAGGATGAGATGGTTGGATGGCATCACCGACTCAAGGGACATGGGTTTGAGTAAGCTCTGGGAGTTGGTGATGGACAGGGAAGCCTGGCGTGCTGCAGTCCATGGGGTTGCAAAGAGTCAGACACAACTGAGAGACGGAACTGAACTGAAAGAACATTAGGAAAGGTTTGCAGTTCACAGATTCAGAATTTGAAGGCATTTTAAATAGAAGAGAAAGTAAGCCATTAATTTCGTCTAGCTCTTTTTCATTTTAAATTAATAATTTGGCTCTGCCACACCTTAGTGGCAGCACACAGGATTTTTGATCTTCACAGCAACATGCAAGATCTTTAGTTGTTGTATTTGAACTCTTAGTTAGGACATGCAAGATCCTGTGCTCCATGACAGGAGAGGCCACTGCAGTCAAGAGGCCTGGGTGCCACGGGTAAGGCATAGCCACTGCTCACCAAAACTAGAGGGAGGCCCACACCACAGCAAAGGCCCAGCAGAGCCAAAAATAAATAAATAAAGTTAGTTTTTAATAGCTGCTTGTGTTAAGGGATTAGAAGGCTTCAATTTTCTTAACAAGATGTGTGATCTTGGGTAAGTTACTTAATCTTATGAAGTCTGTCTCCTCGCCTGTAAAATAAGACTAATAGTATCTGCCCCACCTAGTGACGGTGGAGAGTCAACTAAATAATCTCTGCAAACGGTTCCCCCACGCCTGGCATATGCTCAGTAAACATCTATTTTCTGTCTCTTGTGTTAAAGTTTTCAAAGCACTCTCATATCCATCATCAGGTCTGATCCTCATGCCGTTGTTGTTAAGCTCTTTGCGACCTCACAGACTGCAGCATGCCAGGATTCCCTGTCCTCCACTGTCTCCTGGAGTTTGCTCAAATTCATGTCCGTTGAGTGGGTGATGCCATCCAACCATCTCATCCTCTGCCTCTCCTTTCTACTTTTGCCCTCAATTTTTCCCAGCATCAGAGTCTTTTCCAGTAGTCTTCACATGGCTATTGGAGCTTCAACATCAGTCCTTCCAATGAATATTCAGGGCTGATTTCCTTCAGGATGGCTGGTTTGATCTCCTTGCTGTTTAAGGGACTCTCAAGAGTCTTCCCCAGCACCACAGTTCAAAAGCATCGATTCTTTGGCGTTCAGCCTTCTTTATGGTCCAACTCTCACATCCATACATGACTACTGGAAAAGCCATGACAAGCCTTTAAGGCCGATAAGAGGGATGATTATTACTCAGCTTTACAGATATGGAAACAGAGGCTGGAGATTATTTGAAACAGAGTTGCCCAATGCTGTGTGGTTGGAGCCAGGTGGAGAGGGGACAGGAGAGGGTGGAACCCAGGCCGTGGGGCTTCAGACTACCCCCGGGCTCTCTTGCCTTCTTGTCCTCTTCTCCTCCCTCTCTTTTCTGGGGTCTCGTTTTATTTTTGTTTGTTTTTTTTCATTTATTTTTATTAGTTGGAGGCTAATTACTTTACAATATTGTAGTGGTTTTTGTCATACATTGACATGAATCAGCCATGGATTTACATGTATTCCCCATCCCGATCCCCCTCTCCCACCTCCCTCTCCACCCGATTCCTCTGGGTCTTCCCAGTGCACCAGGCCCGAGCACTTGTCTCATGCATCTCGTTTTTTAAAAATTCACTTGTGGTGGGTGAATACGTAGGCATCTATCAAAGCAAACGACTGAAAAATAAGAATGTAAACTTGTGAAATGTGGGCCAGGCCAGCGGACATAACACCTGTGTTAGCAGATGCCAGTGGAACGCCTCTGGTCATATTTCTGGAACGCTTTCCTAGCATGTGAGTGATAAACTCACTCAGGCTGCTCAAGGAAGACAGACATGCCCGAGGACTTCAGGGGCTCCCCGGGTGAGATCATAGCCTCCAAGAAAGGAGGCCCAGGAGACAGGGAAGCGTGCCGTTGCGGTTTCTGTTCAGGCCTGCGTGCATTGCTGCGTTCGATAAACATTCAGCTATCGGTCGTGTAAAAAGATGAGCTGTGCTCAAAGGCAGCTGGAAACAGATGCAACGCAAGTGCTTTTGCCTCTCCGCCTGAGACTGAGGGGAGGCTGGTTTGGGGCCCTGAAAGTGAAAGTTAGAGTAAGCACTGTCGTCCAACAAAAGGAAGAGTTCAGAGCAAACCCAGACTCTCTAGGAAGACCAGTGCCAGCTTGGTTGCCACGTCCCGCCAGCCCTAGCGAACTCCTTAGGGAGGAGGGTCTCTGGGTCAGAGCCGAGAAGGAATTAGGGCTCTTACCCTCCAGTCAGGGTCTAGCGGATGCAGAGAGAGAAGTAGGTGGGTGGTTGCCATACTGGCCACCTGCACATCCTGAGTAACAAATTCCATCTCCCTTCCCAGAGCTCTGGAACCTTCCAGAAATCCATCTCTAGAACCTTGGCTTCCAGCCCTCCCGCCCTGAGAGCTCCCGCCCACCCTCATCGTTTCCTTCTGCCTCACAAGGACCTCGCAACAGATCACTGCTGTCTCTCTGATCATTTTAGGTGTGGTGGGATATAGAGAAACGTTTGCGCCTCTGGGAAAGGCTAGGCGGCGAGTGAGGCTGAGCCTTGGAGGAAGGGAACTTGACCTTTGTGTGGGGGGGTGGGGGAACAGGCACAGTGGGGAGCAGACACACCCAGGGTGGGGGATTTGGAAGACAGCTGGGTGCTGGGGAATAGAACTCTTGTCCTTCACTCCCTAATATTTATTGCTGTTACTATATTCACCACACTTACCCATAGTCATAGATTTTGGGGGATAAATAAAATGGCCAAGGGGACATGGTCTGCTTTCCAAGTGGCCCAGAGCCAGTTCAAGATGGGGCACCAATTTGCAGTAGCAGAAAGAGAGGAAGCCAGGAGGAAGGAAAGTGAGAATTTGTGGAAATTGCGAGGACTTTGGATTCTTACCACCAAAACCCTGGGGGTTCGAATTAAGTCTGCCTGAAACCTGAAGGGAAAGCTGAGTGACTCTTGGATTTCTGTCTGTTCAGTCTTCCCACCTGAGAATAACTGCACTGTGTCACCACCACCCTGATGCCTTTGCATACAGTCGGAGCTTAACCATTGCATTAAGTTGTTTCACAATCCCCTCTACACCCAGACCAGCCAGGGCTCAGTCGTTCAGTCGTGTCCAACTCTGCAACCCCCGTGGACTGTAGTCCATCAGTCTCCTGTCCATGGAATTTTCCCAGGCAAGAACACTGGACTGGGTTGCCAGTTCCTCCTCCAGGGGATTTTACACCCAGCACAGCACTCTAAAGGCTAGATCACAGACGGAAGGAGAGCGTGACAGCAACCAGATCCTGAACTAGGAGCCTGGAGGTCTTGAGTCTTCATCGCTGCCTGGCGGTTTGCCAGATTCACCACCAGGACAAGGTGAATGCCTAGCCCCTCTGGGCTTCAGATTCCACATAAGTAAGATGGGCATGAAAGTCTAACCGAAGGGCCCTGACATTAGCTACTCAGTGAGGTGGTGATGCAAAAAATGTACCTAGAAGAGACTCATAAATGATCATTGTTACAGAAAAACTTTTTAAAACCTTCTTACAGTATTACTGATACTTTGGGACTATAACTAGGAAAGAACTGAGTTTGGGGACGGGCCACGCATGTGTGAGCAAGCACCACCACTTGGACACGATAAAAACCATCCTCTGAGGGACCTGCCGGGAACACTCCCTGCCCACCACCCTTCCGACCTCTGCCTGTCTTGCCGGCCACCATGTCTGTCCTGGTCTCTGGGGGTCTTGGTATCATCTCTGCGTCTCTACGCCTCTGTCTTTCTCTCTGACTCTTCCATCCACGCTCCTGGCTACAGTATCTCTCTCTGTTTCTAGTCTTGCTTCTTGCCCATCATCTCCCGTCCCTCCTTTTGGTCTTTCTGTCTCTCCCTTCTTCTCTCTCTCAGCTGGTACTTCCTCCTCCTGTTCTCCTCTCGTCTCTTGCTGTCTGTCTCTCCCTGTCTTTCTTCTCTCCCCATCGTTTTCTGTCTCATCCTCTCCTTCTGCCTCTCCTTCGTTCCTCTCTGTACCTTTGCCTTGCCTCTGGAGTCTCCCCTTCCCCTGACTGTTTCTGTCTGTCTGACCATCTCTCTGTCGGGGTCCGTCTCTCCCCTGCCCCGTGTTTTCTTCCATGAAGCTCGTGGGGACCGAGGTTCTGCCCCTGTCGTGACCTCTCTCAGCAGTCTCTCCCTCGGCATCCCACACTCATCGTGACCGTTTCTCATCAGAGCCCCCAGGTCAGTATAAACCCCCCTGGCCTCCTATAGGCCGCGATGGTGCTTGTGTGCAGCCAGGCAGCAGAGGCTCCCGTCCAGACCCAGGGGGAAGGGAGGCCTGAGCCTGGTGTCAGTCTGTCCTGGGGAAGATGCCCGGGGCTCCCCTGCCCCGTGGGAAATCTGTTCAGGGTACATCCCAAAACAAGGCCCCCCTGAGGCCCCACAAAACATGGACACAACATTCTTCTTTCATTAGCCTCAAGGCAGTTGTTCTTTTGTGTTTTGCTGATTGTCCAAATTATAGGTGCTCTTAGCAGAAAGTTTAGATAGTATGAGAAACAGTAAGATGCAGAGACATGACTTTGTCAACAAAGGTCCATCTAGTCAAGGCTATGGTTTTACCAGTGGTCATGTATGGATGTGAGAGTTGGACTATAAAGAAAGCTGAGCACCGAAGAATTGATGCTTCTGACCTGTGATGTTGGAGAAGACTCTTGAGAGTCCCTTGGACTGCAAGGAGATCCAACCAGTACACCCTAAAGGACCTCAGTCCTGGGTGTTCATTGGTAGGACTGATGTTGAAGCTGAAACTCCAATACATTGGCCACCTGATTCGAAGAGCTGACTCATTTGAAAAGACCCTGATGCTTGGAAAGATTGAGGGCAGGAGGAGAAGAGGATGACAGAGGATGAGATGGTTGGATGGCATCACTGACTCAATGGGCATGGGTTTGGGTGGACTCCAGGAGTTGGTGATGGACAGGGAGGCCTGGTGTGCTGCAGTTCATGGAGTCGCAAAGAGTCGGACACGACTGAGCGACTGAACTGAACTGAACTGACAGAGGCAAAGAGGAAAGTCACTCATTATCTGACCACCCAGAGGCAGCCACGGTTGTCATTTTGGCATATTTTTGTCCAGAATTTTTCCCACACATTTTTTCTCTCTCTCCCCTACCCCACTCTCTCCCCTATCTCTCTTCTATGTGAGGATACAACAAGAAGGCACCTACCTGAAAGAGGGCTCTCACCAGGACCCAAGCATGCCAGCTCTCTGATCTTAGACTTCCAGCCTCCATGACTGTGAGAAGTAAGTATTTGCCACTCAAGCCTCCAGCCCATGGTACTCAGTTACTGCAGCTGAAACTAAGACGCCAAGTAACTAATTTCCAGATAATATTATCTTGTGATTGCTAAACCAACCCTCATGAGATAGGCTTTAAAAGCTGTAGAGGAAGTGCACACCAGGTAATATTACAAATGCAGGCAAACAGTAGGAAAATGAGAGCCTGGTCTCATTTCTCTCTCTCTGTACAAACTCTTGCTAAGCCACGCCATAGAGGTAAAAATCAATCACGGCTCAAGGAGGTCGGACAGGGAGTGAACCAAACATTTTTGAAGATGTCAAGAGGACTATTATGTGTTGAATTGTGTCCCTCCAAAATCATACACCGAGGTCTTAATCCCAGCACCTCAGACTGTGACCATATTTGGAGACAGGGTCATTTCAGAGGTGATTGAGTTAAAATGAGGTCATCAGGGTGGTCCCTAAACAAGAGACCGATGTCCTTACAGAAAGGGGAACTCTGGACCCAGAAACACACACTATGGGAAGACCATGTGCGCCCACCATGCCAACACCTGCATCTTGGATTTAAACCTCCACAGCTGTGAGAAAACAAATTTCTGTTGTTTAAGACACCCAGTCTGTAGTACTTGTTTTATTTTTTTTTTTCATTTATTTTTATTAGTTGGAGGCTAATTACTTTACAATATTGCAGTGGTTTTTCTCATACATTGACATGAATCAGCCATGGATTTACATGTGGTACTTGTTTTAAATCTTCATCCTAGCATATACCTCTTTTTCTTTCCTTTTTTTTAAATAAGGTCTTTTAAAATTTTATTTAATTTATTTTTTATTTATTTATTTTTTATTTATTTATTTATTTTTTTTATTAGTTGGAGGCTAATTACTTCACAACATTTCAGTGGGTTTTGTCATACAGGTGTCCCTGTACTGAAAGCATAGAGTCTTAGCCATTGGACTGCCAGGGAAGCCTCGAATCTGTGGTATTTTGAATAGCAATCCTAGCAAACTAATACATATAGTTTATCAGTTTAAATATATATTTATCATCATGTGTTAAATTATGTGTATATACATATATGTGTGTGTGTGTGTGTGTGTGTGTGTGTGTGTGTGTGTAAGCTCAAATAATTTTCCTAATAGAGCTATCCAATCAGAACATCTTTCTTGGCTACATTTCACTTCCCATGAGAGCCTGTTCTCTGCAGGTTTCTCAAAATAAACTCTTATCATTGGAGTAGCCTAGATGGGTCTCTGTCTCCCAAAACTATTAATACCTGGTTAAGACCCTGATGCTGAGAAAGATTGAGAGCAGGAGGAGAAGGGGGAGACAGAAGATGAGGTGGTTGGATGGCATCATTGACTCAATGGACCTGAGTTTGAGCAAGCTCTGGGAGATAGTGAAGGACAGGGAAGCCTGACATGCTGCAGTCCATGGGGATGCAAAGAGTGGGACATGACTGAGCAACTGAACAATGAGACTCTCATCCATCCCAGGTCCTTTATCCCAGAGAGACACAGTGTTCAAGTCCGGGGCTTTACGTGGACTTCACCATTCACCAAAGGGTGGCTCAGATTAGTGATTTTTTTTAAGAACAAGCACATCTCACCCAACTCATAAATGAAGATTCCAACTTCAGCTGGTCTATTTGACAGGAACTGGTCAATGAGTGGCAATGATCAATCTGACTCTCAATTTAAAATTAAACAGCTGCTGCTGCTAAGTCGCCTCAGTCGTGTCCGACTCTGTGTGACCCCATAGATGGCAGCCCACCAGGCTCCTCTGTCCCTGGGATTCTCCAGGCAAGAATACGGAAGTGGGTTGCCATTTCCTTCTCCAAATTAAACAGAAGTTATGTTTAATAAGTTGTCCAGTTTTCATTTCCCTTTTGTCCTCTATAATGTATGGTTCTCGTCATATTTTGTAAAAGTTTTTTAAAAGCCCTGTAGTATCAACCTAGTCTAGGGTGAAACTATCGATACGTTTCAGATACTGATCCTTCCAAATGAATTAGTGAAAATGAGGGGAAGAATTTTGAACAGATATGATAAATTGCTGTTTTCATTGCCATAGCTACTATGAATTAAGTCCCTCCTGTCTGCCGGGGACTGTGTTAAATGTTTTACAATAACATGATCTCAAATGATCCTGATTCCAACCCCATAAAGCAAGGAGTGATGTCATTCAGGTGAGGAAACTGGGGCCCAGGGTCACACGACTGCTACATGGAAGAGGCCCGGTTCTAACAGGGCCTTGCACTCTTGGGAAATCCCTGGTGGTCCAGTGGTTAGGACTCAGTATTTTCGCTGCTGAGGAGGCAGGTTCAATCCCTGGTTGGGAAACTAACATCCCACAAGCTGCATGGTGCAGCCAAAGTAAAAATAAAATAAAAATAAATAAGTAAATAAAGCCGTGCTCCTTTGACTGCCTTCACAATACAACAAAACATGCATGTAGACAGGTAAATTTCACACACTTCATACAGACCTCAGGGTCAAGTTCAGTGGTTCTCAAACTTGTTCAGGTGTTATTGGAATACCTAAAAGCCAGGCAAGATACCAGGAAGTAGTTATACAGTTGATTGGATTTTTGGAAAAAGGGCAGTTTTAGGAGCAGAAAAATATATGTGTTTATGACATTCAGTCTCATTCAGAACAGGGACTCATGGAGGGAACAGGCTGTCACTGAGCCTGAGAGACAGGAATTTCATCCTTAATTAATTCATCCTTCCCGCCTTCTCACTGGTTTTGCTAGTTGTAAGGACTTGCAAACAGATATCTAGGGAAGCAAGAGAGTTTTAGGAACTGTTATGGGAGACAGGGGCTTCCCAGGTGATGGGAGCGCTAAAGAACTCACCTGCCAGATCAGGAGACATAAGGGGCACAGGTTCATTCCCTGGGTGGGGAAGATCCCCTGGAGGAGGGCATGGCAACCCACTTCAGTATTCTTGCCTGGAGAATCCCACGGACAGAGGAGCCTGTCGGGCTACAGTCCAGAGGGCTGCAAAGAGTCGGGAACGACTGAAGCAACTTAGCACACGCACGCTCAGGAGAAAGACTGAGAGAGGTCCATCCAGCGGACCCCAGGGCTAGAATGAGACCTCCTGAACCCCAATCCTCGCTCTGCTATTTTCAATCCTTACCTTACAGCTCAGTCTCCTCATCTGGGAAATGGGGATAATATTAGCAAATACCTCCATGGTTGTTGTTACATGTAACACACTATGACAAAGCAGTTTCTTTTTTAACCTAAAGAGTCAATAAATAGTAACTATTATCCCCATCATCATGAAATTGCTTTCCCAGAAGAATTGGAAAGGCTGCCTTTGTTTCGGTTTCCATCAAACATCTGTTTCCAGCAGGAACATACCTGATACCATTGATCCAGCTTAACATGGCTAAGCTAGTACCAAGGCTTGCATTGACTTGATACTGATGATCTCAAAGCTGTGAGACTAAAGAAGGGGATGGGGGCAGGGATCTGAAATTTTTCTTCCAGTAATCCTATTTTTGGGTGTGTTGGAACAGCATAATCACAGTTATAAATTGTTTTATCTAAAAAAGTAAAAAAAAAATCAAGCTACCATGACTTCAAACATCAGAAAAATAAAATCACAACTTCCTTTTCCACCCCATCCCATATTCAATTAAGTCAGGGTTTGGGTCTATGGAGATGGGAGAGAGGATAATCATAAGAATGATGGTGAAAGCCCAGGGCAATGTGCAAAATGCATAATCTCAATGAGTTCATTTAGAATTCAGAGAGTACATTTCAGATATAGAAACTGTATTCCTGTTTTCACAAAAATCAGTGTTATAACAATAGGACAGGACGTTCCAGCCTGTTCAACCCAGGGCTTGTGTTCCTGCATTTTCCTTCTGATCGGCAGGCTTTGCCTTCTAACTTCCTTCAACCCACCCCCGCCCCACCCCTTTCGACACCCTCCCCCACCCCAGCCCTGCAAACAAGCGGGTGAGGGAGGGAAGGAGCCCACAGCACATGGGAGGCGGAGGACAGAGTTCATCCTGAGAAAAATCATTAATCATCTGGAGGTCACCAGCCCTGCACACGTTTCCTTCTCAAGCCTGTCCTGTGGGCGATCTGTCTCCTAACAGGTTTTGTGACGCTGAGTTGTAAAGCGTTCCTGATGAATTATTGTTGGCACTGAGTCCAAAGGCTTGAAGGCTCGAGTCCACGAGAAGAAAAAGCAGACTCTCTCTTGTGCCTCTTGTCGGCAGGGCCGACCCAGGACTCGCATTGCATGTGCTGGTGGAGAGTCTGGGGTCTCCACGTCCCTTCAGCTTCTCCTCCAAGAAGGGCCTGAGACAGACTGGGGTTTATCACTGCTTTGGGAAGCAGGGGTGTGAGGGGGCAGGTGGCAACCCACTCCAGTGTTCTTACCTGGGAAATCCCGTGGACAGGGGAGCCTGGCGGGCTACAGTCCATGGTGCCACAAAAGAATAATCAGACACAACTTGGCAACTACAACAGAAAAACAAATCCTAGACCTCACCCTGGTGTAGCCCCGCTCAGGGTAAGGACAGGATTTATGGTCCCCCTTGACAGATAAGGAAACTGAGGCCATGGCTATGATGTGAACCTGTCCAAGGTAACCTGGCTACCTTGCAGCAGAGTCAGGATTAGAACTCGGGTATCCAAAGTGCAGAAGGGGGGTCGCAAAAGAGTCGGACATGACTTAGCGACCAAACAACAAACAAATCCAAACTTTCCTTTCCTTTTCTTTCCTTTCTTCCACTCTGCTTGCGCTGGCCGTGTCCCTGTGGGACATCATCCCACAACACCTCTGCCTCATCTAAAGCCTCTGGTCCAGCCCTCCGTCTGCCTGATGTTTGCTCCCAGGGCCCCCTGCCCGCCTCCTTCTGGTCATCCAGGGCCAGTGTAAGGTCACCTGTGCAGAGATGCTGCCATGACCACCCTGTCTAAAACAGCCTCTGTCATTCTTGATTGTAACACCCTACAGTACCTCTTCATAGCATTCATCACGTTGAACATCGTCTTGTTTATTCATTTTTTTTTGTTGTTCTCTGTGCATCTCTGTTTTGCTTCCAGCTCCAGCTCATCCAGAGCGTAAGCAGTCACCACGGCGGTCTGCTTCTCCACCGTGTGCCCTGCACTGGGTACAGTACCTGGCCCCTGATGGGTGCTCCATGAACATTTAGTTACATGATTAATCAGTAAATGCAGATCATTATCAATGTCTTACCTTCATATAAAAACTTTCTGAATATGGATGTTTATGGGCTTCCCTGGTGGCTCAGCAGTGCCAACAGGAGATGCAGGTTCAATCCCTGGGTCAGGAATATCCCCTGGAGAAGGAAATGGCAACCCACTCCAGTATATTTGCCTGGGAAATCCCATGGACAGAGGAGCCTGGTGGGCTATAGTCCATGGGTTTACAGAAGAGTCAGACATGACTTAGTGACTAAGCAACATGGATATATATAAGGATATTTAAATAGACATTTCTAAGATTCCCAAAGCATTTTCACAAGTAATATTTTTCTGTCACCTATCCCATGTGAGGTGGGAAGAACAGGCTTTCTTACAAACACTTTATAGACAGGGAAACTGAGAGATTTAGTGACTTTTCATCCTGACCCTAATATTAGGAGCCCAGGGCTCCCCTACAGGTCACTTGCTATATAACATTAGGAAAGTCATTTTTTTTTTCCCTCTGCGGGCCTCAGTCTCCTTCCAACGGAGGCTTGTAAACTCAAAGATCTCTAAGGTTTCTTCCAGGAATGATATTCTAGGATGGTGGTTCCCAAAATGCAGGCTTGGAACCCTAGCATCTGAGGAGGTATCCCAGGGAACCACTTGGGAAACACTGTGTTAGTACTGGCTCTAAGGTTATGTCACAGCAGGTACTGAACCCCAGTGTGGGTGAGAAGCATCAGGTCCTGGTGCAGAGAAGGAAGTGGAAGGAACGAAATCTGCCAGCCTCGGCACTGTGCCAGGAGTGTCCTGAGCACTTCCTACACGTCTCCTCATTTGATCTCCAAATCTCTAGGGAGTAGCAGTCTTCTTACTTCCACTTTACAGCTTGGAAACTAAATAAAACCGAGGAAACTCAGAAAGATGATGTATATGGCAGAGGATGGTTGCTCAACCAAATGACCTCAGAGTCCATTCACAAAACTTACAAGATTGTAAAAGCTTAGCTGTTATTTATTTTATTTGCCATCAGCTATGGAGAATTGTTGCTTCACTTTCAACTTCCAAATGTCCAGCAAGGGCACCTATCAGCTGAACCTAAATGGCATCTAGAGCTCTAGCTGCAAGGGAGTCTGGGAAATGTAGTTTCCTTAGCTTTAGGTGCTCTGCGGGACAGTACACAGGAGAGTGGCAAGCATGCAGAGTGCCAAGGACCACATTCATCCTTCATCCTATGTGAACTTGTTTATCAGGGTCTCTTCCTGGACTCGGGTGTCTGAGATATGATCTGAGATCTAGGGAGGGGAGACGGAATTACTGCAGCAATAGACTGGGGGGTAGGAGTGAGGGGATCATCAGAGTCCAAGATAAAGACACAAAGCTCCTAGGGAGTTTCCTGGTGGCCTAGTGGTTAGGATTCCAGGTTTTCATTGCTGTGTTGGGGGTTCAGTCCCTGGATGGGGAAATGAGATCCTACAGGCTGTGTTGCTGTTGTTCAGTCACTAAGTCATGTCCAACTCTTTGTGGCCCCATGGACTGCAGCACGCCAGGCTTCCCTGTCCTTCCCCATCTCCCAGAGCTTGCTCAAACTCATGTCCATTGAGTTGGTGATGCCATCCAACCATCTCATCCTCTGTTGTCCCCTTCTCCTCCTGTCTTCAATCTTTCCCAGCATCAGGGTCTTTACCAATGAGTCAACTCTTCGCATCAGGTGGCCAATGTATTGGAGCTTCAACTTCAGCATCAGTCTTTCCAATGAATATTCAGGGTTCGTTTCCTTTAGGATTGACTGGTTTGATCTCCTTGCAATCCAAGGGACTCTCAAGAATCTTCTCCAACACCAGAGTTCGAAGGCATCAGTTCTTTGCTGTTCGGCTTTCTTTATGGTCCAACACTCACATCCATACATGACTACTGGAAAAACCATAGCTTGGACTATATGGGCCTTTGTTGGCAAAATGATGTCTCTGTTTTTTAATACACCATCTAGGTTTGTCATAACTTTTCTTCCAAGGAGAAGGCATCTTTTAATTTCATGGCTGCGGTCACCATCCACAGTGATTTTGGAGTCCAAGTATATGAAATCTCACACTGTTCCCACATTTTCCCCATCTATTTGCCATGAAATGATGGGACCAGATACCATGACCTTCGTTTTTTGAATGTTGAGTTTTAAGCCAGCTTTTTCACTCTCCTCTTTCACCCTCATCAAGAGGCAAGCTGTGAAACACAGCCAAAAATAAAAGAAAAAAAAAAAAAAGCTCCTGCCCAAAATTACAGCAAAAACAAGAGAAATAAAAAGAAAGAAAAAGGAATGCAGCTGCAAAGAGCAAAGTGTTCATTTTCTCATATTGAAGCCACCTCATGTGGTTCTACTCCTGTCTTCTCCCATCCTCACTACACAGATTTAGACACATCCTCTCCCTCTGAAGAAAAACACTTCTCATCACTTTTTTTTTTGCCTCTAGTTTGAGGAGCAAGTGGACCCTCAGACCCACATGTGATGAACATGGGATGCAGATTCGAGAGAGATCATGATGCTCTCCCAGCCAGAAAAGTCAAGCAGCTTCACCCATTTGCCTTTGAAGTTGTACTCATTCAACCTGGAAAGTTCTGTAAGTGGCAGAGCCACCTTTCAATAGAATTTTAATTCAAAGGAGTAGGGCTTCACCTGCTGTTTATTTTATAGGAGTATATTTCCAAGAATGAGTATATATTACTTCTACAATCAAGAATAAGTAACTTAAAAATACAAAGTCTTTTGGTAGGTGCAGATGGGAGGGATGAAGAGGTAGAGCACAGAGGATTTGGGAGCAGTGAAAACATCCCATAATGATGGATATATGACATTATACATTTGTGCAAACTCATACAATGTATCTCACCAAGGGTGAACTGTAATGTAATCTATGGATTTTTGGTGGACTTTTCAAACCATGAGTCAATGTAGATTCATAAGTTTCATGTAGATTCTGGTGGGGGATGTTGATAACGGGAATGGCTCTGCATGGGTGGGGGCAGGGGGTATACAGGAAATCTCTTCCCTTCAGTTTTTCTGTGAACCTTAAATTGTCTTCATTTTCTAAAGAACACAATGTCTTGATCAAAATAAAATAAAAGGCCAAATTAGCACAGGGATGGGAACATCTGATTAAACATATGAAAAAAGGAAAGAACTCCCATTAGCAGAAGGCAAATCTAGCATGGTCATACCTGAATGTTGTTTCATTTTGTTTTGGTTAAAGAATACATAGGTATTAAAATTTATTTTAAAAAATAAAATGCAAAACTGTACAATCTCTCATACATACACACACAGACATGTTTTTCTAGTCACAACTGTGACTTAGAATTTAGTTCCGACTGTGGGATTATAGAATGTTTGAGTCTTAAAGGACCTGAGAAATCACGTAACCAAGTGGTAACAAGCCATGTTCTGAGATGATCCACAGAGATATCTGAAGGATTCCAAGAGCAGAGGAGATGGTGGTGACCAAGTACTCCCTCCAGCTTGAAGCGAAAGGACTTCCCTTTCATCTATTTTATACTTTTGACTTGCCTACAGGATTCCATTTTTAATACTCTGCAATGATTCTATATGGGAAAAGAATTTTAAAAACAGTGAATATATGCATACTTGTAACTGATTCACTTTCCTGAACAGCAGAAACTAACACATTATAAATCAATTATTCAGTTCAGTTCAGTTGCTCAGTCATGCCTGACTCTTTGAGACCCCATGGACTGCAGCATGCCAGGCTTCCCTGTTCATCACCAACTCCTGAAGCCTAAAGCCTACTCAAATACATGTCCATCAAGTCGGTGATGCCATCCAACCATCTCATTCTCTGTCATCCCCTTCTTCTCCTGCCTTCAATCTTTCCCAGAATTAGGGTCTTTTCCAATGAGTTAGTTCTTCTCATCACGTGGCCAAAGTATTGGAGTTTCAGCTTCAGCATCAGTCCTTCCAATGAATATTCAGTACTGATTTCCTTTAGGATGGACTGGTTGGATCTCCTTGCGGTCCAAGGGAATCTCAAGAGTCTTCTCCAACACCACAGTTCAAAAGCATCACTCCTTCGGCACTCAGTTTTCTTTATAGCCCAACTTTCACATCCATACATGACTACTGGAAAAACCATAGCTTTGACTAGACAAACTTTTGTTGGCAAAATAATGTCTCTGCTTTTTAATATGCTGTCTAGTTTGGTCATAGCTTTTCTTCCAAGGAACATGCATCTTTAATTTCATGGCTGCATTCAACATCTTCAGTGACTTTGGATCCCAAAAATATAAAGTCTTTCACTGTTTTCTTTATTTCCCTACCTATTTGCCATGAAGTGATGGGACCGGATGCCATGATCTTTGTTTTCTGAATGTTGAGTTTTAAGCTAACTTTTTCACTCTCCTCTTTCACTTTCTTCAAGAGGCTCTTTAGTTCTTCTTCACTTTCTGCCATAAGGGTGGTATCAACTGCATATCTGAGGTTATTGATGTTTCTCCTGGCAATCTTGATTCCAGCATGTGCTTCATCCAGCCTGCCTGGCATTTCCCATGATGTATTCTGCATATAAGTTAAACAAGCAGGGTTAGAGTTGATTAAGATTTTAAAAAAATTTTTTTTTAAGAAATTTTATAGCAACACACATAGGAAATCAAGGAAATAAGCTCAAAGTTGTTTTTGTTGTTCTGTCCTGTTGACCCTTTGGACCCCATGGAATGCAGCAAGCCAGGCTTCCCTGTCCTCACTATCTCCCAAGGTTTGCTCAAACTCATGTCCATTGAGTCATTGATGCCACCCAGCCATATCATCCTCTGCCTCTGCCTGCTTCCCCTGCCTTCAATCTGTCCCAGCATCAGGGCCTTTTCCAATGAGGTGACTGTTCGCATCAGATGACCAAAATACTGGAGCTTCAGCTTCAGTTTCAGATGGGAAGCTGAGGCCAAGAGAGCTGAGGAGACCAGGTACCATCCTGCAAGAAGCAGAAACACAGGGTCTGGAACTGGAAATCTGATGCCTCATCTGTTTTCCCTCCACACCCACTGCAGAACTCCCAGGCTGAGTGGCCCAGACAGATGTGGCTCGGATCCAAGGGTCAGATCATTGTTGGTGCTGTTTGTTTGTACAGCGTAGAACATTGTTTAAGACCTGAAGCTGGGAGACGTCCCCTGGGGAGCCTCTCTGAGCTGGAGCCCAGAGGAGAGTGTTTCGAGAGCTCGTGGTCTGGGACCCAGCGAGCCCCGGAGAAGACCGGCCGGCTCTTCCAGGAGGCAGCATGCTCTGCTGTTCCGCATCACCTCCCTTCGCGGAATTGTAAACACCAGTCCACTGTATGTTTTTAAAACGTGAGAAGAAGCAGGATCCTGCCTGCGTGTTTTGACATAAACTGTAAGGAGGGAGAATGGGACCAGCGGATCTCGTCTATGCAGAATGTCATTGTCTCCCACACCTGATGGTTAATCTCAGGCCTCTGGGCTGAGCTGTCTGGACGGTCCCTCCACCCCGCTGTCCACACTCACCCCGGCACACAAAGCAGAAACCTGGGACGCATACTCCACTTTGTCCCTCATGGGCTATGGGCTTTTGTCCTTGGTTTCCTCACCTGAAAAATGAGACACGTGGCCTAGATCATGGTTTTCAAGCTATCAAAGACACTCACTTTGGATGCATTTTACAAAGTGGGTGTCCTGGTAAGATCTAGGTTGAGGTTTCTGCTACTTAAAGGAAATTGGAACTCTGTTGGATTAGATGCTTCTAACACCTCCTTCAGCTCTGAGATACGGCAGTTCTCGTTTTTGCTTCTCTTTAAAGTGCTAGAGGAAGTTTCACTTCCACCCAAAAGAGATCAAGAATGCCCCCCTCTGTCCTGTCCCTGGATGGTTAGCTGAGGATCTCAGGGTCCGGGGAGTTCAAGCGTGTGGTCACCTCCTAATTCATCCCCTCTCATCCCCAGAGTGAGTGGCTCCCTACTCAGGCCCATGTCAGCGCCTCTGGCTTGTGCCAACCACGCTGCCACACAACTGCTCCCTTCTTCTGTCTGCCCCTCCGACCACTTCTGCCTCCTCCCTTCCATCCCCTCTCAGCCACCTGAGGGCCATGAAGCAAAAGTCGCTTGGTCGTGTTTGACTCTTTGCAACCCCATAGACTATACAGTCCATGGAATTCGCCAGGCCAGAACACTAGAGTGGGTAGCCTTTCCCTTCTCCAGGGCATCTTCCCAACCCAGGGATCAAACCCAGGTCCTCCGCATTGTGGGCAGATTCTTTACCAGATGAGCCACAAGGGAAGGCACCTGAGGTCCACAGATGTGTCTTATTCTGGCCTGAAATCCCAGCACCTGGCACAATACCTGGTATATTGTAGATGCTCAATAAATGGATGCTGATAAAGCTAGAGTTGCCCTATGAACCTGCAATCACACTCCTGGGCATGTATCCAGACTAAACTAGTGAGGGAGGAACGGACTGGGAGTTTGGCATCAGCAGATACAAACTCTGATATATAGTTCAGTCGCTCAGTCGTGTCTGACTCTTTGAGACCCCATGGACTGCAGCATGCCCGGCCTCCCTGTCCATCACCAAACTCTGGGAGCTTGCTCAAACTCATGTCCATAGAGTTGGTGATGCCATCCAACAATCTCATCCTCTGCCGTCTCCTTATAGAATAGATAAAGAACAAGGTCCTACTGTCTAGCACAGAGGAATACATTCAATATCCCATGATTATGAGAAAGAATAAATAGGGACTTCCCTGGTGGTCCAGTGGCTAAGACGCCACACTCCCCATGTAGGGGGTCTCAACTAAACATCTTTCCACAGCTAAGATCTAGTGCAGCAAAATAAATATTTCAAAAAAGAATACATATATATGATACACATATGAACATGTAAAACTGAATCACTTTCCTGTACAGCAGAAATTGACACAACGTTGTAAATCAGCTGTGCTTCAATAAAATAATTTTTTCTAAATGCATGTTGAATTACAGTCTGAACAACTGGACTTCCTTTCAGATTCGGCCATCTAAATCCAACCTTTCAATGCACGCAGTTTCAAGGAACACTTTCTTGCCTGGTGTAGAAAAGAGTATCTATTCACTCAGCACATGCTGAGCATCAACTCTAAGCCAAACACGACTCTAGGGCCTGGAGACGCAGCGGAGACTAAACCCCGCTCCATCTCTGGTGGAAAGGTACCAGCCTCACGTGATAGAATGGAGTCTAGCGCGAGGGCTGGGAGGGCCTCCGTTCCCAGAGAATGAATCTTTCTGCTGTCACGGTCACATGTGAAAGCTGAGGCGTAATGTGTGAAGTGGGAAAAGGAAGTCACCAGTGCTGGTTTCCTTCCTGAGAAAGGAAACCAGGAGACTTGCCGAACAGAGCACAAAATACCAAACAGAGCGCGGAGGAAGAGAGCGTCGAGAGAGACACAAAGCAAGAGGGGAAGGCCGCCTGCCTCCCTCCCCACGGTTCCTGACCCGAAGGCTGTAGTGTCTGAAAAAAGTCTAGGATTTGCAGTGCTGGGTTTGAGTCTCGTCATTGTTCCTTGCCCTTGCTAAGTGATGAGAGGCAGGTTGTCCTAACTTTTCTGACACTGTCTTGGGAGAAAGGCCATGACTTTGAATGGTGATGTGTTGAGTTGCAAGTGACTTTGGGATTGCCAATGGAGGGTCTGGAGTTCTGGGGAGTGGTCTGTGCTAGGGAGAGGTCTTGGGGGTGAAATTGTATGTGTGTGTTCTCTGAAGCCCCTGATCTATTTGACAACACCCAAGGAGAAGGCACAGGAGAATGGGGGGATGGTGAGGAAGGAACCCTAGAGAACACTCTGATTAGAGTGACCCAGAAGCTGAGACCTCTGGGAAGTAGATTTTCTCCTCCAAGCTCTTCAAGGACTTGCTGAGGCAGTCGTTTTAGGTCCCAACAAACTGCCTACGCAATCTCTGCTGTTTCCCACCCAATACTGTGATCTCTGAGGACAGGGTGTGTGTACGGTGAGTCATTCAGTCGCAGCCGACTCTGCGACCCCCTGGACTATATAGCCCACCAGGCTTTTCTGTCCATGGGATCCTCCAGGCAAGAATACTGGAGTGGGTTGTCATTTCGTCCTCCAGAGGATCTTCCCAACCCAGAGTTCGAATCCTCCTCTCCTGTGTCTCCTGCATTGGCAGGTGGATTCTTTACCACTGTGTCACCTGGGAAGCCCTATCTTATTTGCTCAAGTTTTAAATAGTGAGGTCCTCTAGTGAGTGCTTTTGAAGAGAAAGGGGAGATCATGTGGGGCTTCCTCAATGGGAAAGATTTTTTTTTTTTAATTTTTATTGGAGTATAGTTGATTTATAATATTGTGTTAGTTTCAGGTGTACAACAAAGTGATTCAGTTATACATATACCTATATCCTTTCTTTTTAAGATTCTTTTCTCTTATAGATAACCAATAGGAAAGATTTTTACTTTCTTGAAAAATGCCCTTAATTTTCTTAGTATTCTGTGGGTTGCTTTGTAATATTCAAACAAGGAGAGATAGGCAGGTGGGGAAAGGGAAATAAGCCCCGGTGATGTGAAGCCCATTGAGCTTCTTCTCTTGATCAATGTGAGTTCAATTAATCCCAGTGTTAATGCTATTAGGTCGGTGTGGGTTTTCCCTGGACCAACCCTAGAGTCATTCTTCTCTCTCCTCTCCAGTAAGAGCATCCCCAGAGATGCCTCCCTAGCACAGGAATGAACTCTCAGGGGTCCTGCCCTCTGACCTCCAAGAGCCCAGGAGCAAGGTGGACTTTGGCCAATCACACAGAATAGCCAAGGGACTATGCACCAATTCACCATTAATGTCCTCCCAGAAGAAAACATAAGCACCATTGATTACCTTCTAATAACCGTTTTATTACACATTTTATATTTATGAAAGGGCACTGCAAGACGACTGTTATTATTGCTCTAATGCAAAGCAGATGGGCCTGACAGAGGTAAATGGGACTTTCTGGGTGTGGCCCTCAAAGTTTGTGTTTTCCCGGAAGGTTTTGAGCCGGGGCCAAACCAGACCCAGAAGTTCCCATCATCCACCCCTGTCTCGACACATGACTTTCATTAACAAAATTGCATTGCTCTTTTCTGCAGAAAGTGGTACCATTACTCTAATAAAAACATGTCCATTATGGATCAATTGCCACCTACGTGGTGGTGAGGAGGACTCAGAAGTAAGAGGGTAGGAACGGGTGAGAACAAAGGGAGGCTGGTCTTGCAGAAGGAGGCCCAAGTCACTGGGCCTCCTTCCCAGACCTGGGGCTGGACGGGAATCAAACTTGCATCTCCAGCACCATCACCCTGGGCTCATACCCTGCAGACAGGATTTGGCTCTGTTCCACTCATTCAAACAGCCCAGGCTGTACATGGCTGGTCAGTGGAGGTCGACACAAGCCCAGCAGCCACCCTCCCTCCATGTTCACTCTTGGGGCTCATCTTAGGCCATCTGACTTTACCCTTGACTTTGCTTCCTTCCCCCATCCCAGTAACTGCGCCTCCAATTGCTGCCCCATGCTTACTTTTTAAATTAAATTTGGATTTCTTGGCTTGGCCATGGTCATGAACCTTCCAGCCACAGGCTCCACCCACTCCTGGTACATTCATGTTGACCCCTGTCTCACCAGTGTCCACCAGGACCCACTCAGATTCTGAGACAGCTTACATTTTTGACACCCCAAGGCGTGTCCATCTTGGTGTTTGTGCTTTTCCCTATACCTCTGATGCTCAAGCTTTTAGGTGCATGAGAACTGATGGAGGAGAGGCAGAAAAATGAATTCCTGAGTCTTATCTTCAGAAATGTAGATTCTGGAAGTCTGCAATGGGCTACAAACCTGCGTTTCTTATGGTGGATGAATCAAGAGGAGGAAGACCCTGGGGTGCACTTTGAAAAGCACAGCCTGAAACTGCCCTCACATGCCTTAGCCAGTAGGTACGTGACCATTTGAAAAAGTAAGGGCATCTTGCATCCACATGATGTACAAACTGTTCACGGGGTTCTCACGGCAAGAATACCGATGTGGTTTGCCATTCCCTTCTCCAGTGGACCACGTTTTATCAGAGTTGGTGATGGACAGGGAAGCCTGGCGTGCTGCCATCCGTGGGGTCTCAAAGAGTTGGACGTGACTGAGCGACTGAACTGAACTGATGCACAAACCCTTTCAAGCGCTTTCATAGCCACTTGTTTTCTATCCCCTCTGGCTCTCTCTCCATGAGTAAACCAAGAACAACGTGGCCTTGAACAGCACTCTCCCCCACCTGCTGTCTCTCTGCCACTTTAACAAGGGCAGTACCCTTCCCACTGCCCTCTACTCAAAACAGATGCTCAGAAAGGAATCTGCGCTGAGCCCTTGACTGTGGGCCCACTGGGGACAGAGACCATGGCTCAGTGACCTCTGTATCCTTCCCAGCATCTGACATGAAACCCAGCCCCCATGACATGCCTGATAGCTCCATGGCAAAGTGCTGAGGCAGATTTGGGGAGAGTTGTTTGCACTAAAATCTGGTTTCTGGCTCCAAATGAAAACCTACTGTCGGGAGATTTTTCTAGCAGCAGAGAGCAGGTGGGAGGTGGCCCTACAGCTATGTGAGAGATAGCTCTTGTTGGGCCCCACAATGAGCTCAGAAAAGGTAAAGAATGGTGTGGCCCCAAGAAAACAAGCTTTGGAGCCAGTGAGGGTGTGTTTCCTGGGTCTACCTACTTTCTCTCTTGTCACATTTACAGGCAACTTCTATCCCCCTTGGTTTTCTTGTCTGTAAACAAGAGGCAAACATGCTTCCTCACAGGGTAGTTGTGAGCATTAGGAAGTGAATTTTCATTCAGACCTTGCACCCAGTAGGCATGTTATCAATGATGTACATGCATGCTAAGTCCCTTCAGTCCTGTCTGACTCTTTGCGACCCCATGGACCGTAGCCCACCAGGCTCCTCTCCGTGGGATTCTCTAGGGAAGAATACTGGAGTGGGTTGCCATGCCCTCCTCCAGGGGGTCTTCCCGACCCAGGGATCAAACCCGTGTCTCCTGTATCCCCCGCATTGGCAGGTGGGTTCTTTACCATTCATGCCCCCTGGGAAGCCCCTTACCAGTGGTAGTTTCATCAAATGCTGGTCCCTGAATTTTAAAATATAATCTCATTAGAAAGAGAAGACTAACACAAAGGAAAAATGTGAGTCTGGGTTTGAGACTAAGCAGAGTGGAACTCACCAAAGAGCTGGAGAAAGCTGGAGAAGGGTGGCAATCTGGGAGAGCTCTTGGAGGACATGGCACCTCCCTGAGCCTCAAAGGATAAAGATCTGGGTGCCAGAAAATGGGAGAGATACTGGCCTGGGCGGCAACAGGGTGGCATAGTGATTCAGAGGACCACTGAGGGAAGAGGGTCCTTTATTTTTAAATTATGCCTGCTTCAATACAGGCTTCCCAGGTGGCGCTAGTGGTAAAGAACTTGCCTACCAGTGCAGGAGACATAAGAGACGTGGGTTCAATCCCTGGATCAGGAAGATCCCTTGGAGTAGGAAATGGCAACCCACTCCAGTGTTCTTGTCTGGAGAATCCCATGGACAGAGGAGCCTGGTGGGCTACAGTCCATGGGGTCAAAAGAATCGGTCATGACTGAAGCGACTTGATACCCACACTGCTTCAATACAGAAAGGATGTGGGGGGAAAAGAAGATTGCCTGGATGTCAAGACCACGACAGGAAGTGGAATCACAATATTTAAGTCATTAGGGCTACATCCCAGGTCTTTGAGGGCCATAGATATTTTATTCCAAGTGTCCTGGCAACCAAAGGGGAAAAGCAACCAGAGGCGGGTCTGTAATTCCTTCTGTCAGAGAGGAGGAAGAGATACATTTTGCTCTTCAGAAGATGGAAGACTTTTTCCTAGTGCTGGACTGTGAAGGAAATTTCTCATTGGACTTATTGTAAACAATGCTTTATGTCTCGAACCAGCTTCAGTGTATACAATGAGGTCTCTTAGGCTGTTACTTAAAGTGTCCCACTGTCAACGATGGAAATACCACTCACAATCCAGGAGGACAGAGAGGACAGGCTAACACAGCCTCCACACATCTCTCTGATGCTTGGGCTTGAGTCCCCCGGGAGCCAGGCTGTCTCCATCTTCCCCTCATCTGTGAACCCTTGCTGGCCACCAGCGCTGAGTGTTTCAGTGGCTTCCCACTGCTCTTCCAAGAAAGTGCAACTTCCTCACTAGAGTCTGCAGAGACCACCACCATTCAGCTTCACCCTACACCCCAGGCCCCGCTTCCTGCTCCACACCATGACATTCCAGACACACAGGCCTTCGAGAAGGTGCCACTCTCTCCTACCGACAAGCCTTTGCCCTTGGGCACTCCATGCAGATGACTCCACACGCTGCTTCTCACGTGCGGTGGTTGACTTCCTACATTTTGGGTCTCAGCCTACAGACCCTTCTTCCCACGGCTCTGCCCTGCCCACCCCTCCAAACCAGGCATCTCCAGTCATTCTCCGGGTCCTCCTTGGTGTCTTTCCTCCACAGCACCAGTCACGATCTATATGCAATTTCCTCCTGCCTTTACTGGGATATTGGTGTCTTCCCTCTAGAATGAAAGAGGGTGAGGATGCTGCCTGATTTTCTATCACACCCCAGTGCCCAAGATAGCATCTGATACGTGGTTGATGCTCCACCTCTATCCGTTGAACAAATGGAAAAAAAAAAGTGTTCTTTAAGGAGAGCCTGGTGGGTAGGCTTTTCTGCATGAAATCCTGGCTTAAAAGATCCATCTGTTCAAGCAACTTCCCAGGTGGTCCAGTGGCTAAGACTCCATGCTCTCAAAGCATGGTTCCCAATCCCTGGTCAGGGAAACTAGAGCCCACAGGCCACAAGTAAGAGTTTGCAGGTTTCAACTGAAGATCACGCGTGGCTACAACTAGACCCGGCACAGCCAAATAAATAAATACTTTAAAAAAAAATAATAATCTTGCTCAAGAAGATATCCTTCCGCAGAAATCAAGAAAGCCCAAACAACCTTCACTCCCAGAAGAGCCAGTCAACCGGCTCAGACAGCTCACACCTCTGCAGACAAGGTCAGGTTTCTCTTAACTGATTCTGGGGGGGGCAGGCTTGTTCTCTGCTGCAGTCTTCCCCAAGAGTGAGGTGGGAGCAGAAGGCTAATCGGATTCTTTTCTTCTATCCCTTTCAATCCAATCCCCAAAGAGAAGTCGCCACCCCCCCCCCCCACCCCGCCCCCAGTGAGATGAGAACAGACCTCCACCTCGAAGTCACCAAAGAGTGCTGCACGCTGGAACAAAATTTTAAAAAGAGACACTGTCCGGATATGAGCGAAAAAAATCTCTTCCTTGACCCTTTGCTGGTAGCAGGGTCCACTTGCATCAGTCCGCAGCTAAGGGCGGCTGTCTGTCTTGAGTGATGCTTCCCCCACCCCCCACCCCGCTCCAGCCCCCCGCGGAGGGTAACCAGGGCGCGGCCACCCACCGCCGCCCAGCCGTCTGCAGCCCAGACCTAACTGAAGGCTTATTATCACGCCCTGGGCCTCTCTGTTCCCTTTGGTTTCCTCCTTCTTTCCCACACTCTTCTCCGGCTCCAAACAGGCCACCTGGTGCCCACACCCAAATTCCTGCCTCCAGCCTGTCCTTCTCTACAACCTCACGGAGCTGGAGATGCGACCCAGAAATTTCCCCAGCAGGAGTCCAAGGTGGTCAGAGACTTCATTCCTGCTCAGCCACCCTCAAGCTGTGTGAACTTGAGAAAAACTCCTCCTTGCCTTGGTTCAATCATCTGTGAAATAAGCAAACTGTCCTCATTCACGTCCTACCTTCATGATCTTTACCATGGCTTCATTTTAGCTCTTCTATTCCTTTATTTATTTATTTATTTATTTTGTCATTTTGAACATAACTTTATTTTTTTAGCCATGCTGTGTGATATGCAGGATCTTAGTTCCCCAAACAGGGATCAAATCCATGCCCCCTGCGATGGAAGTTCAGAGTCTTCACAACTGGGCAGCCAGGAAAAAGAGCCCCTGTTCTATTATTTAAAACATGATTGCCTCATGTTTGCCTTTATACTCACTCACTTGTCAAGCAACCGTATCTTGGGTGTTCTATGTATATTTTCCTAATGTATAGTCAAAATAAATAACTGTTTAAAAAATTCATCTGTCTACCAGTAAAAGTCATCTTACATTTCATCAGTCCAACATAAGCACACTTCTAGAAATATTGGATTAATTAACTAATCTCTGGTATATTGTTCCTACAATGTATGATTCTCAGGACGGTTCTAGAACATAGAACTACTTTGACTCCTGAGAGCACAAACACTGTGGCTTGCATTTCATCACATCCAGGATGGTGCGTCCTCGGCTAGGTATTCATGGAATCCCAAACCGACTGTTGATGGTAATAAGCCCCGAGAGTGAAGGTTCTATTCTTAGCATAACTAGATTTTTTTTTCATGCATTTAAGTCCCTATTATGTGCCATGTCTGATACTAGATACTTGCAGAACAGAAACAGTAGAAGACATAGATCTGTCTTCATTAGGTCTGGCAGGAGGCAGCCATGGAAACCAGAAGCTCCGCTAAAGTGTGGTAAGAAGACCAGGACTGCAAATCCCTAGAGAAAGAAGACTGAATCTTATTCGCCTGTGAGTCCTGGCACCTGGCACTGCACCCAGCACATGGTGGAGATTCTAGAATGGGGATATTTATTTACAAAGTACTCCCGAGGATCAGGGAAGTCAGAGATTCACTCTACATTGGAGCATCCCTGAGGGCTCTGCTGAGCAGGCTTTTGAAAGGGGAGGTGTTCTCTGGTGAGGAAATCCAGACAACGTTGCCTAAATAAAGACCCAGAGGAGAAACACAGAAGGAAGCCTAGAGATCTACCAGTTATTAAAAAGGGCAGGACAGTGTCTCTTTTAAAGGGACTTGAGGACAGCTGAAGATATCCAGCTAAGCTGGCCACATGGGAAGCAATTAGGTGAGCTAAGAGCACTGAAATTCAACTGTGAGCAGATCGTTAGGAGTATCGGGATGCAGAGAAGAAGGTGGACTGACTAGAGACCTCAGGTCCTCAAGGACAACATCCCAGTAGGGTCCCTGGGTTTTCCGTCATTCTAGACTGGGTGCAGAGAAGCCAGGAACTCCACATCCCAAGAGGTGCAGGGGAAAAAAAAAAAAAAACCTAACCAAAGGACCAAGTAAAGTGCAACCTAACAAGACAGGAAGCTTCCAGATGCTGACTGCGCTCTTCTAGACAGACAAACCAGTTCTCCACTCGAACCACCACCACGAAGTCCAGGAGGGGAGCCTAGATTTCCACCCTCACCGCTCAGTCACAAGACACCCACCTCCTCCACCAGGGTGGTATCAGAGAAGGCAGCTTAGAGAAGAGGGACATTGATGTCTGCTGGGCAGGAATGAGCTACAGGAGCCCAAAATCCCACCCGTACCTGGCAGGAAAGAGGTGCCCCTCTCCAGCCCTGCTGCTGGGAATCAGACGAGACCTCATAGAGAGCCAAGCCTTCACCACTGTCCAGCGATAACACAGCCACTCCGCAGTGTCAGCAGAGGCTCCGTGATGAGCAGGAAATGTTAAGCACCCTGCCTGTCTCAGCCAGGATGGTATCAGCAGAGGCCGAGTGGAAGATTCGGACTTCCACACCCACCTGAGACCCAGAGGAAGAGCCCCTCCTGTCCCACCGGAGTGGCTTCAGTGGAGGCTGATGACAACAGAATATTGAAAGAAGATCCAGGTGCTCGTAACTTAACTCCCAAGTTCTCCGGGTTTCCATCAGAACAACCACCCTTTCCCTCAAGAACCAGGAAAATCTCAACTTAAGTGAGAAGGACAGTCGACAGATTCCACACCAGATGACACAGATGATAGGATTCTGTGCCCAAGATTTTAAGGCAGCCATTGCAAGAATGGGCTTTCCAGGCGGTGGTAGTAGCTGGAATCCGCCTGCAGTGCAGGAGATGCTCAAGAGATGTGGGTTTGACCCTCAGGTAGGGAAGATCCCCCAGAGTAGGAAATGGCAACCTGCTCCTGTATTCTTGCCTGGAAAATT
Source organism: Cervus elaphus (assembly GCF_910594005.1). NCBI lineage: Eukaryota > Metazoa > Chordata > Mammalia > Artiodactyla > Cervidae > Cervus > Cervus elaphus. The sequence goes on along the minus strand of NC_057820.1, from coordinate 8,710,813 downwards.
CCATGGACAGAGGAGCCTGGTGGACTCCAGTCCATGGGGTCACAAAGAGTCAGATACTACTGAGTGACTCAGCAGCAAGAAGGCTTCAGTGAACCATTACAAATAGCCTTACAACAAATGGGCTTCCCAGATAGCTCAGTTGGTAAAGAATCCGCCTGCAATGCAAGAGACCCTGTTTCAACTCCTGGGTCAGAAAGGTCCCCTGGAGAAGGGATAGGCTACCCACTCCAGTATTCTTGCACTTCTCTTGTGGCTCAGCTAGTAAAGAATCCGCCTGCAATGCGAGAAACCTGGGTTCAATCCCTGGGTTGGGAAGATCCCCTGGAGAAGGGAAAGGTGACCCACTCCAGTATTCTGGCCTGGAGTATTGCATGGACTGCATAGTCCATGGGGTTGCAAAGAGTCGGACACGACTGAGCAACTTTCACTTTCACTTTTAAAACAAATGAAAAACTAGTCTCAGCAAAGAAATAAGAATCAAATGGAAATTTTAGTACTGAAAAAATACAATAACAAGAAGAAAACAGAAGAATTCAAAATCAATGATCTAATCCAGGGCTCAGCAAACTGCAGCCTCCAAGCCAAGTCCGGTTTGCTGTCTATTTTTGTTAATGGTTTTATTGGAAGGCAGCCATGCTTATTTGGTTAAAAATGGCTTATGACTGCTTTGTGCTACAGTGGTAGTGGTGAGTAATTGCAACAGAGTATATGTTCTCCAAAACCTAAGTATTTACCATCTAGCACTTGACACAAAATGTTTGCCAACTCCTGATCTAAACTACCACCTCTAGAAACTCAAAAAAGAATGAAACCCATATAAAATAAGGAAGAAGAAATAATAAACATAATAAATAATAAGAGTGATGATGGAAATTTCAAGAGTGAGAAAAATATTCTTTATCTTGACTTGGGTGATAGTTTCATGGATTTCACAGTTTTCAAAGCTTATCAGATGATACTCTTCAGATCTATGCATTTTATTGTACGTAAATTTGCCTCCAAAAATAGCATGGGTCAGATCACATCACTCTTTCATTCACAATCTTCTGATGGCTCTTCTTTCCATTCAAAGTAAAAGTCAAAGACCTTTCAGTGACCTCAAAATTTCTGCATGAACCACACACCCCACCCCACCCACAGTCTGCACTGCATTCTGTTATTTCTCTGACTTTATCTTTGGCTCTTCCCATTGTTACTTCTCTCCAACTACATTACCCTCTTTGATGTTGCTTGAAGATCCTAGACACTCATCTGTGTCAGGGCGTTTGCACTGGCTGTTCCCTCCACCTAGAATGCTGTTCCCTCAGATACTCCAGTCATCACCTCCTTCACCTTTTTAAAGTCTTTGCTCATCTGTCATCTTCTCGATAAGTCCTACCCTGATGAATATATTTAAAATAATAACTCACTCACCCCCCATATCACCTGGAGGAGGTCTGAATCACTTTAACCTGCTCCACCTTTTTCTTCTCCTGCAGTATCATCTTAAACACAACTTTATAAGTTATTTATTTCATATGCATGTTGTGTCTTCTCCCTCTGTGCCAACACACGCTAGCATGAGAGCACAGAGGAGGATGCGTTCATTTTGTTCTGCTCATGGATAAGACACAGCTACTTATAAAAGTTGTGTCATATGGTGGATATTCAAGAAATATTTGTTGAATAAGTAAGTGAGCAACAGACAAAGCTCAAACTACCGCACAATTGCACTCATCTCACACGCTAGTAAAGTAATGCTCAAAATTCTCCAAGCCAGGCTTCAGCAATACGTGAACCGAGAACTTCCAGATGTTCAAGCTGGTTTTAGAAAAGGCAGAGGAACCAGAGATCAAATTGCTGACATCCGCTGGATCATCGAAAAGGCAAGAGAGTTCCAGAAAAACATCTATTTCTGCTTTATTGACTACGAGAAAGCCTTCGACTGTGTGGATCACAATAAACTGTGGAAAATTCTAAAAGAGATGGGAATACCAGACCACCTGACCTGTCTCTTGAGAAACCTGTATGCAGGTCAGGAAGCAACAGTTAGAACTGGACATGGAACAACAGACTGGTTCCAAATAGGAAAAGGAGTATGTCAAGTCTGTATATTGTCACCCTGCTTATTTAACTTATATGCAGAGTACATCATGAGAAATGCTGGGCTGGAAGAAGCCCAAGCTGGAATCAAGATTGCCTCAGACATGCAGATGACACCACCCTTATGGCAGAAAGTGAAGAGGAACTAAAAAGCCTCTTGATGAAAGTGAAAGAGGAGAGTGAAAAAGTTGGCTTAAAGCTTAACATTCAGAAAACTAAGATCATGGCATCTGGTCCCATCACCTCATGGGAAATAGATGAGGAGACAGTGGAAACAGTGTCAGACTTTATTTTTGGGGGCTCCAAAATCACTGCAGATGGTGACTGCAGCCATTAAATTAAAAGACGCTTACTCCTTGGAAGAAAAGTTATGACCAACCTGGATAGCATATTAAAAAGCAGAGACATTACTTTGCCAACAAAGATCCGTCTGGTCAAGGCTATGGTTTTTCCAGTGGTCATGTATGGATGTGAGAGTTGGACTGTGAAGGAAGCTGAGCACTGAAAAATTGATGCTTTTGAACTGTGGTGTTGGAGAAGACTCTTGAAAGTCCCTTGGACTGCAAGGAGATCCAACCAGTCCATCCTAAAGATCAGTCCTGGGTGTTCATTGGAAGGGCTGATGCCGAAGCTGAAACTCCAGTACTTTGGCCACTTCATGCGAAGAGCTGACTCATTGGAAAAGACCCTGATGCTGGGAGGGATTGGGGGGCAGGAGGAGAAGGGGACGACAGAGGATGAGATGGCTGGATGGCATCACCGACTCGATGGGCATGAATTTGAGTAAACTCCGGGAGTTGGTGATGGACAGGGAGGCCTGGTGTGCTGTGATTCATGTGGTCGCAAAGAGTTGGACACGACTGAGTGACTGAATTGAACTGAACTGTGAAGACAATTAAGTGAAGAAAAGTATGTGTAATGTTTATGTGAATCTGGCAAAGCAAAAACTGCTACTCCTTTGCTCTTGGTATTTCCTCCTTGTTCCTTGTCCCTTGCCATCTTGGCCTCACACTGATAGAGCTCACATCCTGAAAAACTACATTCTTTGATTTAAAAAAAAAAAAATCCTAACTGTATGAGTGGCCAGTGTAGCACTTTTACCACCTAGTGCACTATATATAGGGTTTAAAGAAAGTATCTTTGAAATGAGAGTGACTGTCTTGACTCCACCCCCCATACACACAAAAATGTGGAGTTGAGGTGTATTCTGACATTAGAGTGGCCTCCAGTCTCACCAAACTTGGATTTGAATAGTTCTATCCGTACTCATTAGATAGTGTATTAAAAGGCAGAGACATCACTTTGCCCACAAAAGTCCTTATAGTCAAAGTTATGGTTTTCCAGTAGTCATGTGCAGATGTGAGAGTTGGACCATAAAGAAGGCTGAGTGCCAAAGAATTGATGCTTTCAAATTATGGTACTGAAGAAGACTTGAGAGTCCCTTGGACAGCAGGATCAAACCAGTCGTCCTAAGGAAAATCAATCCTGAATATTCATCGCAAGGACTGATGCTGAAGCTGAAGCTCCAGTACTTTGGCCACCTGATACGAAGAGCTGACTCATTGTAAAAGACCCTGATGCTGGGAAAGATTGAAGGCAGGAGAGGAAGGGGACGGCCGAGGATGAGATGATTAGATAGCATCACCAATTCAATGGATGTGACCTTGAGCAAACTTCAGGAGATAGTGGAGGACAGAGGAGCCTGGTGTGGGGCAGTCCATGGGGTGTCAAAGAACCCAACACAGCTTAGCGACTGAACAACAAGTAGCCATTAAGAATCAGTCAGAAAAATGCATTGTAGGTATTTCAAACTGGAAGGGAAATAGGTTCTAACAAAACCACTGGAAGAGCTGAAAAAGAGAAAGTTAGAGCTCCCACCAGCTCTGAGATTCACCACTAGTTTAGTAAAGGTGCTGAGCCCCTCGTGTGTGCAGCTGCAGCAGGGGTCCAGGCTCTGAGAGTGAGGGAGCAAGCATCCTGCATTTGAGATCTCCCTGGATCAGGACTCTCCTGAGTTCTGGTTGATGGAAATTATAGGGAGAGTTTTCAGGGATGCCGAGTCATAGACGGTCAGACCATGATAAAGTTCATCATGCGTAAAACTACATTTTACAGAGCACAAGATCTTTTATTTGTTTTTATCTGTTCCAAGTCATTTGGAAAGACTCGATCGGTAGACTTGTGCAGATGAAAGAAATCCAAACCCGATAATGTCTCCTAAAAGGAAACTGAAATCACAAGCACAGTTATTTTGCAGAGTGAGTACCCATAACACACTTGTGGGGCTGAAGCAAAATGTGTTCCATCCAAATTCCATTCGAAATGTTCCATCTTCTTCAGTTAGGCCAGCAGAGTGTTGAACATGACCTCATAAGAAATCCATGATATGGCCTTTGACCCTACGAAAACCTAAGGTTCTTGACCTTTTTGATCACAGATCCTTTGAAAGTCTGGTGAGTGGTGGCCTATTTTGGGTATAGTTTTACCTGCTCTGTGGGCTTTCCCATCTCCCTTGTTCTTGCACCTGGGGGGCCCCCTCTCCCACTCCACGTGGGTCCATATCAATGTGGGGGCACAGGGTGCAGAAGTGACCCAGGTGGATCAACCAGAGGGGCCCAATGCTCTAAAACCCAGCGAATGGTGAAGGCATGTCTGTATGACCCAGGTAGGGGCCTGAGAGTCACTGTCTGCCTACTAGGTAGTGCTAAGCTGGGAGGTGTAAGAACAGCATTGTTGGTGGCCTTTCAATAAAAATGGTCTTCCCTGGTGGCTCAGATGGTAAAGTGTCTACCTACAATGCGGGAGACCTGGGTTTGATCCCTGGGTTGGGAAGATCTCCTAGAGAAGGAAACGGCAACCCACTCCAGTACTCTTGCCTGGAAAATCCCATGGACAGAGGAGCCTGGTAGGCTACAGTCCACAGGGTCACAGAGAGTCAGACACGACTGAGAGACTTCACTTTCTTTTCAATAAAAAATAAAAAAGAGAGCTTCTTTTTTCTTTTTTCTTTTTTAATTTTTGGCCACACCACATGCCTTGCAGGATGCAGGTTCCCCAACCAGGGATTGAACCCGTGCTGCCAGCAGTGGCAGTGTGGAGTCTTAACCACAGACTGCCAAGGAAGTCCTGTTGGTGGCCTTTCTGTTTACCAGGCACAAAGAACCTCGAGTTGGAATAAAGTGAGAGGCAAGCTGAGTGGTGATGTGGAGAAAGTCGAGAAACAGAACAACCATAGTCAGCCATTCTGGAAGCTATTAGTATCCTGGGTATAAGCCCATGGAAAATAAGCCAGTAAATTACCTTTATGCTCAATGCTTCTCTCTTATCCAACCAAGAGAGTCCAGGATAAATAGATCCTCTGCCTAAAGAAAATGCACAAACCTATAGCCCGTGCATAAAATAATTCATATGATATCAGAGGCTGAAGTCCTTCCAAGGACCCTAGGTAAAGGGGCTCTGCCCATTCAGTTTTCTAGATGGTCTTAGAGTAGAGCTGACTTTACAGTCAAAACCATCTTCTTCCTGCGCATCAGTGTTCTATTACACGTTAAAATGTTAGACTCTGGAAAGGTAAATACCACAAGCCATTACCAGTCAGCGACAGCCACTAGCAAACAGTCTGAGGGCAATGACTGTGATTCAGAGCTACCTGCATGGACTTATTTGGCCACAGACGATGAACAAGTGACATTTTCTCTCAGGATTTGAGTTCCAGCTACTCATTTTCCCCATTTGTGCAGCTTCCCTGTTTGTATAATGGAAAGTTTGGACATTTGTCCAGCGGTCCTTTCACAACCGGATCTGTTAAATTAACCGCAAGTGCTTCTTCCAGTTTCGATTATAATGCCATCTAAAGCCAAGTCAAAAAAGGAACTATTTCTTCAATGAGCACACACTTTGCCTTCCCCCATCTGTAAGTCCCAATATTATACCAACTAGCATTGGTTTCCTCTCCACCAGGGTTGTTACTAAGAATAGAATGCAGAGGAGGCCAAACATTAATAACTGCATCCCATTATCCATTAATGACTATTTTTTTTAATTATTCCAGAACAACTCCAAACTCAATTAAATATTCTAGGTTCATCAATCTCCTTGGGAGGACTGGGAAATGAATGCATTAAGAGTGATTTGTTGTTGTTTAGTCACTCAGTCATGTCTCTTTTGTGATCCTATGGACTGTAGCCCACCAGGCTCCTCTGTCCTAGGGATTCTCCAGGCAAGAATACTGAATTGGGTTGCCATTTCCTTCTTCAGGGGATCTTCTTGACCCAGGGATCGAACCTGCGTCTCCTGCAATGGCAAGCAGATTCTTTACCAGTAAGCCACTAGGGCAACCCCATTACAAGTTATATTTATTCATGTATATTTTAAAGCAGCTATCATGTATAATTTATGTATCATAATTAAATATATATTATTTATTTAATAGAATAAATAACAAATATAATTTATATTATTTATATATAATATATATTTAATTATGATACATAAATTATACACTATAGCTGCTTTTAAAAAAGTATATATATATATATATATAAAAGTATATATATAGGGCTTCCCTGATAGCTCAGTTGGTAAAGAATCCACCTGCAATGCGGGAGACCTAGGTTCAATCCCTGCGTTGGGAAGATCTCCTGGAAAAGGGAAAGACTACCCACTCCAGTATTCTAGCCTAGAGGGTCGCAAAGAGTCATACATGACTGAGCAACTTTTACTTTCACTTTATATATATATATAAGTTCATATATACACATATATGAACAGAGAAAAATATTTTAAGATTAAAATTCCCAAATACATGGGCAAATTCTGATTGGAGGGATGAAATGTAGATCTTGCAATTTGAAACACGGAGATACCATTGTGCTAGAATCATCTCCAGAGGAAAACAAGTGAATGAATAACTGAGCCAAAATACAGTGTTTTTCTCTTCGAAACAATGTAATGGGGTCCCAGTCTGAGCCTCACCTGTGCCTACCCTGAGTTTTACTCACAGCTGGCAAGGGGGACCCCGTGAGACTTATTTTCATAAGGGAGAGTGAGAAGAGTACCCTGGCGGGGAAAATCTTGAGTTCCTTGCATGAGCTTGCATGAGCTTGACCAGAGAGCAACGTGCCCGCAGCCGTGGTGGGTCTGGGTACAGGCTGTGGATCAGACAGCCCTGAGGTCCTGTACACAGCATTTGAGCCTGACTTGGGCTCAGGGGCCGTCATACGAAAGCAAATACAAGTTAGAAGAATGGGACATGCTACGTGTGAGGTACCCGCAACCCTGAAGCCAGCAGCTGAGGCATCATTTGGTCAAGGTGTGTTTGAGGCCAGTTTCGTCAGCCTCGAGCAGGCACTGGCAGGTACCTTTGACAAGCTTTGACAAGCGAAGCCCAGAAACCATATCGCCGTCGAGATCAAGACTGGGAGAGGAATGAAGCTAAAGCCACACAACTCCCAAAGGGCGAGTTCTTAGAGGCCAGAAGATGGACTGCCTTCTCGGGATCCTCAGAAGCCTGTGGAAGGCTTTGAGGGTCCCTGGAGGCTGGAGTTTCTCCCCACTCCACTCCCAGCCTGCCCTGACCCCTGCAGTGAGACTGAGATTCTCTGCTTTTTTATGTTCTATAGCATTCTGTACAGAGAGCCTCCCAGTTTCTCCAAGATGATATGGCTTGGGCAGCAAAAGTGCCAGCGAGGTAGGCTAGATGGCTCTTTGCCCTGCAGTGGTCAGAAGATAGTTAGAACATGGACTTCCTGGGTTCTTCCATTTCAGGCCCTCTGCCCAAGTTGACACTATAGATTCAAACTGGACCAGAGGCCAGGTTTCCAACTCTCCTTTCTCTAGATTCCCCCTTTCTAAAACAATGCAACACAGTTAGCATGGATGCCTTTGAATGGAAATATCCAGTGATTGTCAAGGTGATGAAATGAGATTGGAATATCCCAGAGACAAATCTACATGAATGACGCTTGAAAATTCATTCACCTGAGATGAGGGAAGGAGGGGCAGACCCGTTAACCAGGGACTGACTCTAAATATCGCAGTTCACTGCTCCCTGGTCTGTTATCCAAAAATCTGTACGACTCAACAACAGAATCCAAACAACTTGGTTTAAAAGGGGGCAAAGGATATGAATTGGTATTTTCCCCAAAGAAGACACACAAATAGCCAATGAGCCCATGAAAAGATGCTCAACATCACTGATCATTAGGGAAATGCACATCAAAACCACAATGGGATAGCATTTCATAGCAGATGGATGGATAAACAAAATAGGGTATATCAATGGAATATCATTTGACCAGAAAAAAAGGAATGAAATTCTGACGCATATTATAACAAAGATGAACCTTGAAGACACTGCATGTGTGCTAAGACGCTTCAGTCATGTCTGACTCTGTGTGACTCAATGGACCGTAGCCCACCAGGCTTCTCCATCCATGAAATTCTCCAGGCAAGAATACTAGAGTGGATTGCCAAGCTTTCCTCCAGGGGATCTTCCTGACCCAGGGGTTGAACACACGTCTTTCACATCTCCTGCATTGGCAGACAGGTTCCTTACCACTAGCACAGCCTGGGAAACCCACTTGAAGACATTCTGTTGCATGAAAAGTCAGATACCGAAGGACAAATAGTGCATGACTCCACTTCTACAAGATCCTGAGGGTGGTCAGATTCATAGAAACAGGAGGAGAACGGTGGTTGCCAGAGGTTAAGGTGGGGCAGGGAAACAGAGAACTATTATTTTTTGTTGCTTGCTTACCTGCTTTTTTTAAAATTTCTTTTTAATTGAAGCATATTTGTTTTACAATGTTGTGTTGGTTTCTGCCATACAACAATGTGAATCTGCCATAAGTATACATATGTCCCCTCACTCTTGAAGCTCCCTCCCACCCCCTACCCTTCTAAGTTATCATAGAGCACAGGGTCAAGCTGCCTGTGTGAAACAGCAATTTCCTGCTATCTATTTTCACCCCTGGAGAAGGAAATGGCAAGGAGTACATAAGGAAGGACTGACGTTGAAGCTGAAACTCCAGTGCTTTGGCCACCTGATGTGAAGAGCTGACTCTTTGGAAAAGACCCTGATGCTGGGAAAGATTGAGGGCAGGAGGAGAAGGGGACGACAGAGGATGAGATGGTTGGATGGCATCACCGACTCAATGGACATGAGTTTGGGTTAGCTACAGGAGTTGGTGATGGACAGGGTGGCCTGGCGTGCGGAGGTTCACGGGGTCGCAAAGAGTCAGACATGACTGAGCGACTGAACTGAACTGAACTGAATGTATATGCTTCAGTGCTGCTCTCTCAAGGCGTCCCACCCTCTCCCTCCCCTCTGGGTCCGTAAGGCTGTTTTCTGTGTCTGTGTCTCTATTCCTGCCCTGCAAATAGGTTCATCAGTACCATCTTTCTAGATTCCATATACATGCGATAATATATGGTATTTGTTTTTCTCTTTCTGGCTTCACTCTGTATAGAAGGCTCTAGGTTCCTCCCCCTCACTTCTAGAAAGGAAAACTATGGTTTAATGGGAACAGAGTTTCCTTTCAGGAAACTAGGAAAGTTCTGAAGATGGATGGTCGTGATAGCTGAACAACACTATCAATAGACTCTTTGCCACTGAACTGTGCACTTAAAAATGATTAGCACGGTCAATTTTACCTTCTGGATGTTTCACCACAATTTTTAAAAAAGCGAGTCTGTCCTCGCCACACTCTCCAATGTCTCTGAATAAAGCTCACGCATTCAGGTTGAGCGTCTCTGGCTCTCGCTGGCCCCACACCATTTGCTAAGACGGATGCCCTGTCACCAGGGAGAGGCTTCAATCACCGCACTGAACAAACCTGACTCACTGAAGGCTCCCATTGCTGACGTGTCTAAGTGGATTCACGAGATCCTGGGGACACGCGTTTGCGTGAACTCCAGGAGTTGGTGATGGACAGGGAAGCCTGGCGTGCTGCAGTCCATGGGGTCGCAAAGGGTCGGACACGACTGAGCTGAACTGGGAGACCCAGGCTACCCCCGCGTGGCAGAGAACAAAGGACAAAGACAAATTGGACCTCGGGGTCCAAACGGTAAACTCCCGATGTCTCAGATCGCTGGAGGAGCCCTAAGAGGCACGGAGCCTGTGGCAGGGGCCCGCGTGTCCTCGGCCCCCTCCCGGGGAGGCTGGCTTCATTTCTGTAGCACATGCGGTTTACAGAAGGAGAAACAGCAGCACCCAAAACCACACCACTCCATATGCATGCGAAGCCCTTGTTTAGGGAGGCTCAAAAGGGAAGTTCTCAGTCTATAATATCTCTTTCCTGCAAATTCCTTCCGGGCCTCCTGCGGGCTCAGCACTATATAGAGATGTCAAGTGTTTATCCAAGCTGCCTCCTGCTTTCTGTGGCTCAGCCTATCTTTCTGAATGTGGCTTCTCCCCTCCCTGCCCCCTCTGAATGTTCTGGCTTCCCCTGGACGCCCATAGCTGATTTTCTAGCTTTTCTCTTGCTCGCTCGTTCTTCTGGTTTTCAAAGCGATCCTTACTTCACCTGCTTGGCCAAAGGAAGCATCTGTTGCTCCTATTTAAGTCACATCTGACTCTCTGTGACTCCATGGGCTGTAGCCCGCCAGGCTCCTCTGTCCATGGGATTCTCCAGGCAAGGATATGCTGGAGTGCGTTGCATGACCTCCTCCAGGGGATCTTTCTGACCCAGGGATCGAACTCGAGTCTCTTGCATTAGCAGGCGGATTCTTTACCGCTGAGCCACCAGGGAAGCTCCCACATATACTCATAAAGGTCAGCAAAATGACGCAATCAGGACTGAGGAAGAAAGGGAGAGAGAAAATACTTAAGCTGTAGGAGTTAACACAGCCTCCATAGCTGAGCTTCAGAGAGAGGGATGCATCGTTACACCAGTTCTCGATGCCAAGACGAAGATGCCTAGAAGTTTCTAAGGGAAACAGTGCTTTTGAGGACAGTCAATTCTGAAATGTCTTACTTTACGAAAGGGGCACTGAGGGAATTCCCCGGCACTCTAGTGGTTAGGACTCCGCGCTGTCACTGCCAAGGGCCCAGGTTCGATCCCTGGTCAGGGAACTAAAATCACACAAGCCGCGTGGCCAAGGAAAAGGGGCATCGACTTAGTGAGACATGGTCAGCAGTTTCCTGGGATATGAAGATTTCCATTTGGCTTTGCTGTGCTGCCACGCTTACTGCTTCTCTATTGGTGGGGAGAATAGAAGCCGTTTTCTCTTGGCTTCTGTTCTGTTTGCAGTTCTTCCAGGGGACTTCCCTGATGGTCCGGTGGCTAAGGATCTGGGCTCCTGATGCAGGGACCAGGGTTCAATCTCTGGTCAGGGAACCCACATGCCACAATTAGGACTCAGCACAGCCAAATTAATTAATTTAACAGAGTCTCTCCACACATTTGAGTCAGTGCTAACGAAGTGGTTGGACCTAGAGTTTATTACCCAGAGTGAAGTTAAGTCAGAAAGAGAAAAATAACGTATATTAATGCATATATGTATATATATATATATAAAATCTAGAATTCTACCATCTAGAATCTAGATGGTACTGCTGAAACTATTTGCAGGGCAGCAGTGGAGAAGGAACCCACTCCAGTACCCTTGCCTGGAAAATTCCACGGATGGAGGAGCCTGGTAGGCTACAGTCCATGGGGTCACAAAGAGTCGGACACGACTGAGCCACTTCACTGGTAATGGAGAGGCAGACAGACTTACGGACATGGGGGAAGGGGGAAGGGGAGGGTGGGATGAATGGGAAGGAAAGAATAGCTTAGAAACATACACATTACCACATGTAAAATAGATAGCCAGTGGGAATTTGCTATATGATACAGAGAACTCAAACCCGATTCTGTGACAGCCTAGCGGGGTGGGATGGGGTGGGGGGTGGGAAGGAGTTTCAAGAGGGACCTATGGCTTGTTCCTGTGGATGTATGGCAGAAACCAACCCAATATTGTAAAGCAATTCTCCTCCAATTATAAGCAAATAAATTTTAAAAAACAAAGTACTTCACAAAAGGCCCCCCCCCGAAAAAAAAAGAGTCCTTCCAGTTACAAATTTTTGCATGCCATATTTCCTATTATGTGGGAAAACTCAAGTCCCATGGCAAAGCCAATGTGGAGCTATGGTGTCAGCTGCACCATGAAGTTCTTCCTCCCCTAAAGGTAACTCTACTCTCTAAGTCAACATATCTGACCTTCAGATGCCTTTGGCTACCCGACTCCCTACCCACTGCCCCCTCCCATTATGGTGTCTAACAGATGGAGAGAGGACAGAAGAGGTCTGTAACTTTCCCAGCGTGATTCTTGGTGGATCCATGGAAGCAGCTGGTCACAAGGCTGCAGCCTGTTGCTTCCTCCCTGATGTGAAGAGCGTGGGGGTCAGCTTTGCATCCACCCTGTGTGAGACGCAAAAGCAAGCGCCCTAACTCATCTCCTCTGCCAGAAAACAGGCCAGGACACTTGAGAGACAGGAGAGCAGCAGGCAAGCAAGAAGCATGCTTGAATAATGACCTTTAATATGGCAAGCCCACCAACAACCAACTCAGGATAATACTCTATTTAAAAAAAAAAAATCCATTGAGTCAAGGGAGACTGCGGGGTGTCCTACCCCCTGAACAGAACCATCTGGGTATTTGCTGGTCATCTCCCCGTGTGGCAGACAACATTGGTTGGCCGTCACATTCCAATGGTCACTTCCAGTCCCTTACTGCCTTATCCTGGAGAAGGAAATCACAACCCACTCCAGTAATTTTGGCCTGGAGAATCCCATGGACCGAAGAGACTTAAGGGCTGCACTCCATGGGGTCGCAAAGAGTCAGACATGACTGAGTGACTAGGCAACTGCCTTATCCACATTTTCTGTGTTGCTCTAAAAGCTAAAGCTTGATCTCCTGGCCTGCCTTGAGCTAGGGATGCCCTTGGGACAGTCCAGCTGTGGCCAGCGGGTGATAGGAAATTGTCCCTGGGGAAGGTGTATAGCGTAGGCATAAAAATGGTCCCCAAAGTCTTTTGTGTCCTGAACATTGGTACTTGTGAATGCTTCCTCCTCTGGCAAAAAAATAAAAAGACTTTTCAGACGAGATTAAGGCAAGGATTTTGAAATGGGGAGATTATTCAGGATTATCCAATGGGTCCAATGCTACTGCAAGGGTCCTTACAAGTGAGAGAGGGAGGCAGTAGAATCAGAGAAGGAGATGTGATGACATCAGAGGCAGAGTGACGTGATGAGGGACACACCAGGCCCTGCTAGAGGGGTTCACAAGCCAGGGGATGCGGGTCGCCTCAAGAAGCTGGAAGAATCCAGGAAACAGATTCTCCCCCAGAGTCTCCAGAAAAAAAAGAATGCAGCCCTGCCCAGACTTTGACCTTGGCCCACTGGGAATCCTTTTGGAATTCTGGTCTCTAAACTTGTGCTGTTTTAACCATTGCTATTTTGGTGTTAAGTTTGTGGCAGTTTGTTACAGCAACAATTCGGAACTATATAGTGTCTCTTCCCAAACAAACATGCTTCACTCTCCCCTTCCCCCTTCTTGCTCCATGGGATGTGGATATGGGGTCCGGTGGGATGGCAGCCTTCCTGTAGTCTTGCAGTAACATCCATGAGGATGAAGGTCTCATGCTTGGGCCAGCAGAGTCTGGGTCTCCGAAGGCTTCACCAAGCCACCAGCCCTGGGCTGCCCACATCCCTGAACTTCATGTCACGTTAAGACAAACAAAATATGACATGTTTAAGTCACTATAGTAGGACTTTGTGTGCTGGAGGGACAGCTCCTGAGAGGGAATTATTAAATATTTTACAAGTCTTTAAGTATTTTTGCAATATTTTAAATATTGTACAAGTTTTAGGGGCTTTGCTGATAGCTCAGTTGGTAAAGAATCCGCCTGCAATGCAGGAGACCCCGGTTCGATTCCTGGATCAGAAAGATCTGCTGGAGAAGGAATAGGCTACCCACTCCAGTATTCTTGGGCTTCCCTGGTGGTGAGGCTGGTAAAGAATCCACCTGCAATGTGGGAGACCTGGGTTGGATCCCTGGGTTGGGAAGATCCCCTGGAGAAGGGAAAGGGTACCCACTCTAGTATTCTGGCCTGGAGAATTCCATGGATTGTATAGTCCATGGGGTTGCAAAGAGTCAGACACAGCTGAGTGACTTTCACTCACTTAAAGTTTTACTACTCTCTATGCTCCTGAGACTATATCCCTCTGTTTATCTCCCAATTCTATATTATATACAGAGTATATACTATACTAGATACCATAAATCTTCACAACTCCATACCAAGTTCCATCACACTGGTAAATTAAAATCAGCCTTGGTGGGTGTATTTCCACTATGAAAAACAGCAAACACTACAAATTGGGATTTCACTTTTTCCCAGAGTCAATTGTTAGTCATATACTGATCTGCCTCTGGTTTTGTGTCTCTGCAGCCAAATACATTTCCAATCGATGTGTCCCTAAGGGTTTTTAATGCTGCTTGTCCTAAAAGAAGAGCTACCACTTGTCAGCTCAAATTATATTTGTAGGAAACTGGATTCTCCTTTTAACTAAAGATTTAGGTACCAGACACTGTGCTAGACAGGCTCTTTCTCACTCTACCTTATATAATCTTTCTCGTATCCCTGAAAAGTAGATCTTATAAGCCCATTTCACACACGAGGAGACCAAAGCTCAAGGGAAGAAGGGATTTGACAAGGATCCTTGTCCAGTGAGGGGCCGAGAGAGGATTTGAACACCCTTTCGAGTGACCCAGAATCTGTATTCATCATTCTCCAGCACAGTGTGGTTCAAACATAGCAGACACTGAATAAATATTTGTTGAGTTATTGAAACAAGTGTTAATTCTTCCTTCCAGATAGGTGGGGACCCAAGATGCTGGACTCACGTGTAAGGCGGCTTTCACACCATATGTGCAAAAGACATTGGCACCAGGAAACTTTTCCTGAACATCAAAGAGAGCCATGAAACACTTATGGTTAGAAGATTGAGTTTCATGAAAGTATTAAATTTATGTTTTTTCGAACAGCATCACCGGGGGAGGCACCAGTGGTTACAGCTCCCTCATCTTGAAATAGACACAGAGTAATTTCCTCCTTTGCTGGTTGTCAGCCTGGCTCCCAATCATTGCCCCCAGAGCTGGCAGAATTTCAATGACTCTAAAATTAATCTGTGGGGCAGAGAGATTGTCCCATGCCTTGAAATTCTGGGAGCTTTGCTGTGGTCTTAAAGTCAGGGCCTGGGATGGAAAGTCAGTGGGTCAAAGGTGAAATTTCAGTTCTTGGCCAAGCTGGGCACTTTGGACAATCCTGTGGACACATTTTTCCTCCAGCCCCAGAAATTCTTCTGAGCCAGGCTGATCAAGTAACTAACATAGAATTGCTAGGCACATATATGGGATTTTTAACTTAATTTTTTTCAACATATATTTCAATTCCTATAGTAGACATATGTGAACAGATAAAACAATGGGATGTGGAGTGGGAAAGACATGGACAGACTGGTATGATTGCACAGAACCCAGGGTGTCGAAGTATAATGAGGTGGGGAGGGAGAGATCAGGAAATGTTTTTTGAGGTACTGATGCCTGAGGTTAGGTTTAAAGAACAAATGGAACTAGGTAAGTGAGAAATCAGCGTAGGGGACCACAAGCTCAGGGAGTCATGCACCTAAAAAAACAAGGCGGCTAAACTACAAGCAGCTCAGAGCTCGAAAGCAAGACACAGAATGGCAGAGAAACAGGGTGAGCAAGCTTGCCAGGATACACGGGATATCACACGGATATCTGTAGAGTATCTGCAGTCTACTCCAGACACCAGGAGAAGCCCTCGGAAGTTTTAACCAGAGGGTGACATAGCCCTGTTTGCGTTCAGGAGCAATCTTGAAGGCCCCAGGATTCACGAGAAGCTTCTTGCAAAAGAATCAGTAGGAGATGAGCTCCAAGGATGGAGCCGTGCTGAGAAAGCAGATGGTCAGCATAAAGATTCAGAAACATTCATTGAAAAAAATCACAGGACATAGAGATTGAGGTTAGAGCTAGTCCAGGATAACCCCTGAGTTTCTAGCCAGAGCAACTAGCTGGGTGATAACACCCTAAACTAAACACAGGCACCAGAGCAGGTGTGGGTCAGAGAGTGAGTTATAGCCTGAGTTCAGTATGAGTTGTGCATGTGTTATCCAAGTTGAGTTGTCCAACAGCCAATGTCTTCAAAGAACAGTGGGCTTTATTCATCTATGAATCCAAAGTAGGGCAAATCCTGGCATGCATAAAACTCTTGACATGTATTTGTAAATGGAAAGGATGGAAACCTAAATGAAGCTTAGGAGAGGAGTTTAACATAGGAATAGAGGTTTGATTCCCAAGTGGTGCTAGTGGTAAAGAATTCCCCTGCCAATGCAGGAGACACGAGAGCCACAGGTTCAGTCCTTGGAGATCCCCTGGAGAAGGAAATGGCAACCTACACCAGTATTCTTGCCTAGAAAATTCCATGGGCAGAGGAGTCTGGTGGACTGCAAAGAGTAGGACACGGCTGAGAATGCATACACACACACCCAGAGAGGTTTGATGGGGTTAGCAACTTACTGAGAGTGGTTTAAACTGAGAAATAATGAAATTCCAGAGAATGAAAGAGCTTCTAAAGTGATAAGAGGAGAAGGCCAAGAATGAGATCCTTGGGAGCTCCAAGAAGCAAAGGATGAGCAAGACAGACCAGTGCAAGGAGATGGAGACTGGGGGATGCAGAGAGTTTGCAGGGGGGAAGGAGACAGACATCCCGGAGGCCAAGGAAGTCAGGAGGACACGCAAGGTCATAAAGATACACCCTGAGAAGGGTCCATGGGATTCATGTGGGGGCCTCTGCAAGGGCAACTACCAAAGACTGAGAACAAGACAGGATAACGGGGGAGGAAGAGGGTAATTAAAGGTCAATGAATCAGCCTCTTAAAAACTTCCAGAAGTTACCCATGACCCTGGTGAAAGATGGGACCACTTTATACCACTCAGGTATAAATGGGGCTTGAGACAAAAATCAAGTTCATTGTAGAAAAACACAAAGGTATAAATACGTCTTGCATTCCTGAGTTTGTGCTGTGAACATTATCTGCTAATTTGGGTGAGAAGGTAGTAGTTGAGTCAGCTGGCAAGTGTGGAAGGAGATGACAAGACAAACCTTCTGTCCCATTTCTGGTCTGATAATCTCGTTTTAAAACCAGTCAACAGAGGCCCGGAGAGATGAAACAAATCATTCACAGAAGACCAGAACTCAGGTCTTCTAAGTCTCAGACCCACACGGCCTCCTGAAAGTTTGGTTACGGTTTCACCAAAAACAACAGAATAGGAAGGCTGTGTTCTGGGTTAGAATTGCTGACTAAAAAGTAAAGTCACAACCTGAAAGTAGAAAGTTATTTTATTTGCTGGGAATGTTTAGGCCAGGAGGCAGCATCCCAGGAGCTCTGAGAAAACTGCTCCAGGCTGGAGGGGGAGTCAGGCTGTATACAAGTTTGCAACAAAGGGAGCAGGCAGTCTGAGCATCAGAGATCAGGGAACAAGCTAAGGAATTCAGCATTCTCTGTATGCGAAGGTGCAAGACTCTGGGCTCACTGAATCCATTCCTTTCACATGCTCCTCAGCTATCTGGGGCCAGTCCTGCCTGTTTCCTTGTTCACCTTGCTTCTTGCATTTCCCCAGCTCCTCAGCAATCACCATCAGGGGTGGCAGCATCTGCTGGATTACAGTTTGGGGAGTTCTCATTCACATTTGGAGGCCAGAAATCGCTGATGGCTGAGACATTTCTTGTTTATTGATATGGCAGGAGATAATTTCATTTCACAGACTGAACCAAAGTATTGAAGCTGAGCCATTTTCCCAACATGCAGTTGCTTGAGGGAAGAGTCATCATGGAAAAGGCAAAACCAAGTCTCCACATTTCATCTGAATCCTTAGTTATGTCTGATGACACATAACCAGTGTCTCCTAACTGGTTGGCCTGAGAGATGTCCATCTAGAGAGTAGCCTTATATCAGCTCTGGCTCAAGCCACAAGGTCCCAGGCTGAGACAATCAACTAATAGCTTCA
The DNA here is from genome assembly GCF_910594005.1 of Cervus elaphus. Lineage (NCBI taxonomy): Eukaryota > Metazoa > Chordata > Mammalia > Artiodactyla > Cervidae > Cervus > Cervus elaphus. Next base: position 8,692,655 of record NC_057820.1, on the reverse strand, counting down.
GCCCTGTGGCCACTCCAAAATCTTCAACAAGGCTCATTCTTTTTTTGGTTATTGTTTTGTTGTTTTTGATAATCTGAATGACCAAGTATATATTTCTTTTTTATAAAAATTCTATTGGAGTATAGTTTATTTACAATGTTGCATTAGCTTCAGGTTCAACAGAGCTCATTTTTAAGGTGGGATAGCCTGTGAGAATCTCTGCCAATAAGCCTACCTGGAACCTTTGATCCAAGTGACATGGGGTCATTGTCTAATCTAACTTATTGTGTTGCTTTAAAACTTCTTTGGCTTCAAGTGACTGAAACGGACCTTGAACTAGGCATGTATGCACATTTCTTATAAGGATGCTAGGTCTCATGCAAACACAGTATTTGGATTCCAGGACATACCGAAACCTGGGGTTTGAATACCATTAAAAATCCTGCCTCCATCTTTTATTCCTGAGCCACTGTGCCATTCCTAAATTCAGGAATCCTAAAGAAGGAACTCACTGGTCTATCTGGTCTGTCTGGTCTGTCCAGGACCTCACCGCTGAGACTGACTTGGCTAGAAAAGGTGAGTCCCAATAGTATCTCTGCCTCAGCTTCCATTTAAGGAGGAAGTGGAAATAGACGGGCACCAAATATGGCTCTCGTGGTAAAGAATCTGCCTGCCAATGCAGGAGACTTAAGAGACGTGGGTTCAGTCTGTAGGTTGGGAAGATCCCCTGGGGGAAGGCGTGGCAACCCACTCCAGTATTCTTGCCTGGAGAATCCCATGAACAGAGGAGCCTGGCGGGCTATGGTCCACAGGGTCACAAAGAGGTGGACACGACTGAAGTGACTTAGCACACAGGCATGCAAGTGCTGGTCTCAGTATTTGGTAAGTGCAGGGCTCTATACTAGGTTCTCGGAGAGAGGAAGCAAGGTCAACGAAGAGCTGGAGAAGAACCAGATTTCTCCATAAGGAGCCTCCCACTCTGGAAGGGAAAATGAGGTAAGACAGCCTAGGCACTGCCACCGTCATGTTGCCCGAGAGAATGGAGTTCCATCCTGCACAGGACTTGGGTTCTGAAGTTAGCCAGCCTGGCAAGAGAGGTCTACAGTCAAACACATTTGCCCTAGTTCCTTGAATCACACCCAACACAGTAAGATGCATGTGGCGCGGGGGATAAGCAGACCAACACTGACTTAGACAACTCAGATCCGCATCGCCTACCTCTCACTCCAGGGTACGTGCTCACTGTGTATACGGGCAGGCAGAATCACCCGCGTTGTAGATCACCATCTCCCTTCTTCACCAGCTCTTTTACCAAGTTTGTGGAGTTATATCTATGGAGGTTAAGCTCCCATAGGACGTGATTCAGCAGCTTACTGGAACCACACGGCATCCAGCTGAGAAGCAGGAGCCAAGCCCAGTGTCCTCTGAGTATTCAGCCCACGATTGCATTCTTACACCAGGAAAACTCCTAGAATTACTTCATCCCCATTCTCTGAGCCTTTAAAAAAATGGAGGTCCACACCTTCTCCTTGGAGAGCCCTTGTCCCCAGTGGAAAAGCACAGAGCTCTGCTCAGTTGGGTCCACGTGTGTAGGATTGGGTTGGGGTCAGCTGGACTGGGTCAGCTGGTCTGGGAGGTCATCTGGACAAGCACAGGGGTACACTGATCCCAGGGCTGCTGGTGGAAAGCCATTCATTTTCCCAGTTGTATATGCTCTAACAGGCTTATCAAGGAGACGTTTACAAATGGGGAGCCTTGCCGTTTCTAACAGATTAACTGTAATATATTGATTCAGTGACCTGACAACCCATTTCCATGAAATGCTGGTTTACACTTGACTCTTTTCCTGGCCAGTAGGCAGATAAACAGGCCACCAGGTTGACAGGGAGGAGGCTGGACAGGCCCAGAGCTCCCATTAAGCAGTTAGGCCTGGGCTCTGCAGCCTCTGATATGCCTCGGATCCAGCCAGAACTCACACCTCACTCTTTCCTACGTGGTCTCCGAAACCTTCCACCCAACTCTGCCTAGGGCACCGTTCTGACCCACTCTGTGCCAAGCCTCTGATCCAAACAACACAGAGGAACATTGCTCTTGTTGCTTTGGTCAAGTATTCAGGTCACGACCACGTTGGACAGGCCAAAAGGCCCCGGGGCGGGGCCCGTTATATTTTCTGGTCTGGAAAAGGAAAATCTAGCCTCCGGGGACATTAGCCAGCATGTACTGAGCCCTCACCTGTTTCAGCAGTTCTCACTGCCTGGCCGTCTTGTAACCTCAAAACTTCTCCAAGAGGTCGGTAGTATTCCCTTCATTGTCTGGGTAACGAGACTCAGAGAGATGAAGCTAATCAAACTGACGCAATTTGCAAGTGGTAGAATTGGAGTTCTCGGGTCTGTCAGATTGTATTTTTTTCATAATACCATGTGGCCTCATCCAGATATTCTGCCTGGACCTGTGTTGGGAGATGCATTTGGACACCTACCGCAGTCCCATTTCCAGAACTGAAGTTGGCTCAGATGTCCTATGACCATGTGCTTCACTGAAGACCAGGATGCTCTGTCCCACAGGGAGAGACCTGGAGAGTCTGAGCCAATGATTCTCAACCCTAGGTGTTTATCAGAGCTCTTTGGAATGCACACACATACACACACACACACAATGTGTGTGTGCACAACAGGGCCCCAACTGAGCCCAATTAAATTAGTCTCCAAGTGTAGAACCTGAACATCTGTTTATCTTGATATTTTAAAGGCTCCCCAACTCAATCTCAGCCAGAGTTGAGAATGACTGGCCTGAACCGTTCCCCTTAGCACTGGTCTGGGATGAGTGTCTGGTAATAACTCTAGCCAATAAAGGGGATGAGCAATAGTCTGGAAGGCTGAGCTTTGAGAAAATTTTTCTTCTTTATTTAAAAGGGGCATGTGGGTCAATAGGTCCCCTTTGCTCTTTCTGACCTTTGGATTTTGTGCTGTAAAGCTGTGATACCTGGTGTTATTGCAGCCATCTTGGGACCACAAGGGAGCCAGCCTAACAGACAATAGGCTGAGAATGGCTAAGAAGAAAGGTAAGAATTTGAGAACTCAGTGGCATCTTTCAGCAACTTAAATAACCTCAGGATCACCTAGCCCTGAGAATTCTTGTTGTGAGAGGTGATCACTATTCCTAATTTTTAAGACACTTTTAAATTGTATATTCTGTTGCATGTATGCATGAGTGCTAAGTCGCTTTAGTTGTGTCCAGCTCTGTGCAAACCTATGGACTGCAGCCCACCGAGCTCCTCTGTCCAGGAGATTCTCCAGGCAAGAATAATGGAGTGGGTTGCCATGCCCTTCTCCAGGGGATCTTCCAGACCCAGGGATGCAACCTGTGTCTCTTATGTCTCCCTGCATTGGCAAGTGGGTTCTTTACCACACATGCCACCTGGGAAGCCAGGATATTCTGTTGCTTGTAGCCAAAAGGATCTCAACAGATAACACCCATTAATGAGCTTCATTTGCCTACTGCCTGACCTATTTCTAACAGAGGCAGAAGTACCTCAGCAGCTGGGGTCCATCAGACAGTAAGGCCTAAACTCAGTCTTGCTGCCCAAAGGACTAATAACTGGAGTGAGTGCTGGGCGTGTCATTAAACAGTTAGTTACCATGAGAGCCGTTCCAATAATAACCATGACATTTATTACGCACTTACTTCATGCCAGGAACTGTGCAAAGTGCTATAAGTATGTCATCTCATTCCATCCTTAAAATTACCCAGCGAGATAAGTTTTGTTATCTGTGTTTTACACATTAAGAGCCAGAGACCCAGCGAAGCTGAGGAATTTGACCAAGTTTGCATAGCCAGAGAGTGGCAGAGACAGGCTGCTAACCCCAATCTGTCAGGCTCTCAAGATTTCCCTTCGTTCCAGGAGACCATGTTGTTTCATTTCCCTGTGACTTATGATGTTCTGTGTGCTCACACATTCACTGAAGTGCTTAACGATGCGAATAAAAGGCATTCATCATTGTAATCCCTAATGGAGATAACAGAAATATTAGCAAAGGCTGAAGTGAAAACAGTTCAAGTGAGGCCTAATTTTTTACAAGGCCAAGGAATAATTTACTTTATCACGGCAAAGAATTTTATTTGACAAATGCACACTTTATCATCTCTGGTCTGCTGAAAATGTAAGTTTACATTTTTCCTAGCCATAAAATTAAAATAATTTTGGCTCCAAAAACTTAAGACGAAATCCCATTCTAGGTTCAAGCATTTCCCTGGAAATTTAAGTGCTAAACATGGAGCGTGAATAAGCACCCATTCCCGTCAGGCAGGGCAGAGCCTGGAGTCAATGCCCCACGCAGGGTTCAAATCCCGGTTCTGCCTCCTGCTGACGGGTAATGTTAGACTACACACGTCACTTTTCCATCTCAGCTTTCTCACCTGGAAGGTGAGGATCACAACTCCCACTGCAGGCCTGAGACAAGGGCTAAATTAGACGCCCTAAAGACCCCGATGCTGTGAAAGATTGAGGGCGGGAGGAAAAGGGGACGACAGAGGATGAGGTGGTTGGATGGCATCACCAGCTCAATGGACATGAGTTTGGGTGGACTCCGGGAGTTGGTGATGGACAGGGAGGCCTGACATGCTGCAGTCCATGGGGTCGCAAAGAGTCTGACATGACTGAGCGACTGAACTGAACTGAAGAAACTGTGCGGCAAAGGAGATGTGCTGTAAAGCTCAGCTGTTATGAAAACATGTACAGAGTGGCCGAGGATGGGACCCGGGACAGAGTCGCCTCTCAATGACTCTTTGTTGCCTTCGCTCTGTCTTCCTGCTCTTGCTTCTCATCAACAGCACTCTTCAGGGGCAGGCCTTCAGAGAGAGCACGAGAAAAACTAGACCGGGTCCCCTCTGTTCCTGGTGGCGGGAGGGGTAGTGAGATGGTACCCACGTCTTGGTCCACTCAGCTTCTTGTCAGCATTTACAGCATCATCCCTACACCCTGACCCCAACACAGGGCAGCCAGCCAACCTGGGAGTGGGCCACCTGCCAACTTGGAAGACAAATCTGAGAAAGTGTCAGAGGATTGGGATATGGGACAGAACAGGGGATAGAGGCGCAATGAGAGGGAATGGGTAAGTTAACTCAAGAGCCAAGAGTTTGGGGGAAGCTGGAAAGAGATGATCCCCTGCCCTCAAGAGAGGAACAAATGGTGGTGGAGGCGGGGGCTGGATTTCAAGAGAATCTGGACTCCCATGGGACAAGCAAAACAGGGGCCTCAGCAAGACATTACCTAACTTGGGGGTTTTTATTGTTGTTTAGTTGCTAAGTCGTGTCCAACTCTTTGCAACCCCATGGACTGTAGCCCAGCAGGCTTCTCTGTCCATGGGATTTCCCAGGCAAGAATACTGGAGTGGGTTTCCATTTCCTTCTCCAGAGCATCTTCCCGACCCAGGGATCAAACCCGGGTCTCCCACGTTGCAAATTCTTTTACCAACTGAGCCACCAGGGAAGACCCAGGTTTGGCTATATCCAAAACCGGACCCCAAGTCACACTGAGAAAAGCAGACAGAAGAGGCCAATAGTTCATGCACATGTTTGGCACTGTTATAAGTTTTTGAGGTCTGTCCCCCCCATAATTAGAGTCTTGTTTCAGCCCCATGGAGTTAGTTCTCAGGGCACTTTCCGTGGTTATCATCCCCATTTTACAGATCTGCAAACAGAAGCCTCAAAGCTGGCAATATGTCACCTAAGGGAGAAGCAGATACACAGAGAGAAGTGTGTGTGCATGCTCAGTCACTTGTTGCGACCCCATGGACTGTAGCCCACCAGGCTCCTCTATCCATGGGATTTTCCAGGCAAGAATACTGGAATGGGTTGCCATTTCCTCCTCCAGGGCCCTGCATTGGGGGGGTGGAGCCCCCAAATTAGTATTTTTTTTTTTAAACTTTCCAGGTGACTCTGATGACAACAGGCTTGGAAACCACTGATCGCATCTCACAAATTCACTTCAGATAAAGAAACGGAGCCTGACAGAGGAGAGGAATTAGCCCACGGTCACACAGCAAAGTCGGTTGCAAAGACAAAGTCAGTCTCTGGGTCGGCAGTCTCCAGGACAGAGCTCCTCCCAGCTCACCCACTGGGTTGTTTCGTTGCTCATGACAACCTACAACAGAGATAGGTTTCATTCATTCAATAAACCTTTATTGAGTGCTTCTTCAGCGCCAGGCGCCAGGGAGACACAAACAACAGGAGTCTTGGCCTCAGAATCCTGGGTGGCCTGGGGGTGCCATGAGCTCAGAGCTGGTGCTTCTAGCGCAGGGGCTCCGGTGTAGCTACGGTCAGATGGATTCATGTCCACGTCCAAGCAAAAGGCACAAGACGGCTTGGCAACTGCTGCTTGGTGGGGGGCTAGGAGGGCGGAGGGAGTTGCAGGGGGAAGGCGTGAGGCTTCAGACAGAGGAAGAGAGAGAAAAATAAGGAAAACAAAGGCTCCTTTTATGGAAGGTGGGTTACTTTTGTTTTAATAAGCCACTTGTGTGCTGTGACTTTATTCAAGTTAGAATAAACGATGGTGAACTCAAGATTTCTAAGGTTATTTACTGGGCGTGTAAGAAGCAATGTGACATGACTGAAATATGTTAAGACCAAAATAGAGGCACCAGGAAAACATCTCTGTAGGACGAGTCTTCACGACCACAGAGACGGCGCATCTGCCCTGGCTCACGGCTGTTGGTGAAAATCGGTCCACAGCAGGGCCAGGCAGAGGGCTGAAAGGTCAGCGAAATCCCTACATCTGCGTGAGGAATTTACTATCTCTAATGCTGCCAAGGCCACGGGGAGGTGAACACTTTCATTCGCCATCAGCAGGATAAAGTGGTACAATATTTCTGAAGTGTGGTTTGGCAAATTTAAAAAATATATACATAAAATACTTTCAAACTACCCTTTGAACCAGCTATTCTACTTCTAGGAATTTACCTCAAGGATAAATATATAAAGGAAAACATTGAAAAGGATGTTCGACAAAGCATACATTATAAAAATAGTGAAAATTTTGGGGGAAAATGCCCATAGATTGCAGAAGGACTAGATAATCAGTATCCACAATCTATGGCTATTTCCCCTGCCCCACGTTTTCACTATTATTAAGGCTTCCCTGGTGGCTCAGATGGTAAAGAATCTGCCTGCAATGTGGGAGACCCGGGTTGAACACCTACATGGGGAAGATCCCCTGGAGAAGGGAATGGCTACCCACTCCAGTATTCTTGCCTGGGAAATCCCATGGACAGAGAAGCCTGGTAGGCTACAGTCCACGGGGTCACGAAGAGTCAGATATAACTGAGCCATTTCCATTTTCTTCTTTTCTACACTTGAAAACTCTGAAGCCATTAAAAATGACGATGTCCATTTGTTTATGGATTTGGAAAATGTCTGTTATCACTTTTATTGAGAAAAGCAAATTTCAAAATGAGTTAATATAGTGCATTTTAAATATAGCTCCTGGACATGTGCATTTATGTGTATTCGGAAGATTATTTTTCACCAAAATGTCAACAATAATGAGCAGGGTGGGGGTGATTTTAATTTCTTTATTTTCCTCTGCATTAAGTATTTTATAATGCTTCTACAGTAAGAACAATTGATAGAGCTATTTTCGTTTGGAGATTAAAACATTTGAAGAAACTAGGCTAATTCCAACTTGATTTAATAGAGATTGCAAATATTCATTCATTCTTTATTTTTACAGGCTCCTCTCTGTTAATATACATTCATGTAATTCGTTTATATATTCAGGCATGAAAACAGTTTGTTCATTCACTTGAAACTGTTTAATAAGCATCTACTATGAACAGGGGTACAGGGCTGGTATAATACTAAATGAGGGGGATAGCATGACCTGGGTTTGGATCGCTGTTCCATCACTCCCCAGGTATACAGCCTTAGGATATTAACCTGCCCTGAGTCCCAGTTTCCCTGTCTATCAGAGGTAACACAAGTACCCATGGTGTTAGTCACCTATTACTATAAAGCAAACTACTCCAAGACTTAATGGCTTAAAACAACAACAATGATTTATTATCTCACAGTTTCTGCAGACCAGAAACTTGGGGGGACTTCGGCTGGGTGCTTCTAGCTGGAGGTATCTGCCAAAGTTGCAGTCAGATAAAGCCAGAGGGTTCGCTTCCGAGCCAACTGCATCCGAGGGCTGGCAAATTGATGGCGAGGATCACAGGGGCAGTCTTGAAGGCTGAGTAACCCATCCATCAAAGGAAGAGATGTTTATAAAGGGCTCGGTGTATCTTCACTGCATTCTTTATAAGCCAGAGTGACAATAACGCGGACATATAACTGTACTCACAGCCCCGTGAACCGGCCCAGAGACATTAAGCAGTTTGACCAGTCATACAGGCAGTGGGTTTCTGAGCCAGGAGAAGCAGCACGTTTTCTAACTCATCTCTGCTAGGGTTTCTAACTCTTTCCCTACAGGAAATCCCAGTGGAGCCACAGCAGTGAGCAACCACTTGCTGTAACAGAACAAAGCTGGTTACCAGGGTTGAAGATGAACAGACGTCTCAGAAGGAAGGACACGGAAGCTGCGAGAGGATTCTGAGTATCTAGCCGAGGAAGTCATTTTCCTTTGATGGAAAAGGTCACGAGGAGCCATGGGGAGTTTGGAACAAGAGTGACTTAATTCAAGCCCCAGCGTCAAGTTCAGCAGCCTGTTGGAACATTCCCGGCATCGGAGGATGAAGGCAGCGGTGGAAAAGGGTGCCCACGAGACACCGTGGCCAGGTGTCCTATCCACGTGCAACCTGTGGATGCAGGTTAAGGAAGGATGAAGGAGGCCGGCTCGCAAGGCTGAGGTGAGATGGCTCCTGAGCCGGTGCATGCACATGGCGACAATAAACGCCTCCCTCACCCTCATCACCCGCCCTGCGTCTGCTTCAATCCACAGCGTCAGAGGCCGAAGAACATTCAGCACGATCTGGAAGCAGGGTTTTAAAGCAAAGAGTCTTTCCTCTCATTTCTGGCTCTCCAAAGTGGCAAACTGACGAAATGAAGGACCAGACAGGATGTGATGAATGTGGTTCCGAGTTTGGCCCTGAGGCCCTGCTCTACTGAAAGGCTGGCTTCCCAGGGATGGAGGTGCTGAACGAGTTGTCAGTTGTCTCCCTCAAGGCCGTGCGGCTGAGCATCACTTCCCTGTGCAATCTGTCTGAGCACCCCCTCACCCGGCCTGGAGGAACAGAGCTGCTCTCAGCACCCTGCCCACCATTTATCATGATGGACCCTCTCCTGAGACCAGGGAGGGTGCCCTGCTAACCTGAGGGCAGAGAACGCATCCCTAGGCATCTCAGTCCCTAGGGCCTGAACACCGCTTCAGCTCCCTGAGAAAGCTTGACAAGTAATTTTTTCTCCCAATTTCATCAGCTTCACATCCAGACACTGAGGGTGTGATCCCAAGGGCTGAATCCCCCCATCAATAGGGCTGCCATTCACATCACAGGTCTTATAGATTCAATCATCCATTTTCTAGGATAATAAAGTGATCTGTTCTAACAAAACAGTGTGACAATCTTCTAAAGGAGGGAAATAAAGTGATGTGAGAAAGGAACATTTTTTTCTAGTTGGCCCAATGATTCTACACCCACTGGCAATGGTCTTATCCATACACAGGTTTTATTTGGCCAACGTAACTTTAAAAATGGGATTGGGGTGGTTCTAGATGGGCACATGTTCTCCAAATCGTCTCCCACTCCCTACTGTCTTCTACTCTTAACTGCTTTGTATTATTTACCTACAAGCCCCTGATGCCATATGCATTCGCAATGCTGCAACATGATATAACACTTCATAATGCATAAAGCAGATGTTTGCAAGGTTCTTTCTTGTGCTGGATCAAAATCCTTTCTATAGCTTCTAACTACCTCTCCTATATCTAGAGTCCTATACGTTCCATATTGGAAGTTAAACCTTTTCCTAAAGCAGTTCTTTCATCAATTTGGAAACCATCAGCAGAGTCTCTGAGGCCTTCTCTTTTCCATGGTAAGCCCACTGTCTTTCTTCATCTGTTTCTTAGGACACCATAATCATAAAGCACCTTCTTAAAGAGGGGCTTCCCAGGTGGCGCAGTGGTAAAGAACCTGCCTGCCAATCAATGCAAGATGATGCAGGAGACGTGGGTTCGATCCCTGGGTTGGAAAGAGCCCCTGGAGAAGGAAATGGCAACCCACTCTAGTACTCTTGCCTGGAAAATCCCATGGACAGAGGAGCCTGGCGGGCTACAGTCCATGGGGTTGCAAAGAGTCAGACACGACTGAGCATGCATGCATCTGAAAAGAGGAGCACTCATAAGAGGAAAATAAATAATGCAGGCATGCTCTCATCTCTTGCAATCCAAAGTGCAATCCAAAAACCAGCTTCAGCACTAGGATCACTTGGCAGCTTGTTACAGACGCAGAGCCTCAAATTCTGCCCTAGACTTACTGAATCAGTATTCTTCAGCTGATGTGCACAGACAGACTCGGAGAACAGAGCCTCTTTCTGAATTGACATAGCCTAAGATTACATGGGTCAGCGTATGGACACCAGGGGGGAAGGAAGGGTGGGGTGAGTCGGAAGGTGGGGATTGACATATCCACACTGCTGTGTGTAAAATGGGTGACTGATGAGACGCTGCTGCAGGGCACAGGGGACTCTGTCTGCTCAGCTCTCTGCGGGGCCTGAATGGGAAGAAAGTCCAACAACAAGGCGATACACATATACAGTGGAAAGCAACACAACATCGTAAAGCAACTCGACTGCAATAGAAATTAGTAAAAAGGAGATCCGTCCTGAGTGTTCATCGGAAGGACTGATGTTGAAGCTGAAACTCCAAGACTTTGGCCACCTGATGCGAAGAGCTGACTCATTCAAAAAGGTCACCTGATGCTGGGAAGGATTGCGGGCAGGAGGAGAAGGGGACGACAGAGGATGAGATGGTTGGATGGCATCACCGACTCGATGGACATGAGTTTGGGTAGGATCTGGGAGTTGGTGATGGACAGGGAGGCCTGGTGTGCTGTGGTCTATGGGGTCACAAAGAGTCAGACACAACTGAGTGACTGAACTGAACTGAAAAAGATTACATGATTCAATCTTTTAAGAAGCAGTTATATTGTTGACCCTGAGTCCTGTTATCTGAAATCCAATTTTTTCACTCACTAAGCCGTATCTTCCTATGTATTAACAGTTTTATAGAAGCATTTAACAGTCTAATTACATGTTGATGAGTTATACATGTGCCTAGATGAAGATCTTAAGGAACAAACACAGATCACGTTCATCTTTGTTGCTTTTGTCAAGCGAGTGTACTCTCCTCGGTCGTGGCTTGTCTCAACAAAAATTTGAAGCGACGGACATTAAAGCCCTCGGTGCGTCACAGCTCTGGGACAGTGTTATAGCTCCCTCAGTTTTATTTAGAAAATAAAGGAAAATACATCCTCAAGGCGTGCAGGCATGCCAACCCAAAAGATGGAAAGAGAAGAGAGAGAGAGAGTGCGCGCAGGCATGCAGGAAAGAGAGAGAGACCCCTGGCCCGTTGGTTCCTCTTTATATGTTTTTCCTCCCCCTGGGCCTGCTCTATGTAAATTGAGCCAGCCAGGAGTGCTGTTTGTTCTACCTGAGGTCCTCAGTCTGGTCCTCGGACCTTCCTTTGTTCTATCTTCACGGGCTTTTCCCTTCCTTGTCCATTACCCACTGCCATTTTGGACTCCTGTTTCCTATTCTACCTACCTAACACTTTTACGTAAGAAGTAACAGAAAAAATGAACTAACATTGCCCCAGGAAGGACAAAGGAAACGCTTCGTGGCATGGTGTGACCTGGAGCTCAGTGTGGGGGCCTGGGGCGCTCCTCACTTCTCGCCTTGCTCCCTCAGCCCTGCACTTGGGCAGGGTCACCCTTTGCATCCTCCAGACGGCTGCCAGCGTGGCTCAGGGGCTACAGCTTTCTCGTTCGAGCCCAGCGGGCAAAGCGTCGTCTGCAGACTTCAGGCAATGAAAGCTTTCTTGTTTCTCTTTTCTTTTTCAGAAACTCCAGCAAAGTCCTCTCCAGTTTCATTAGCTCTGATGGAATTAACCACTTACTTCTGGGCCAATCACTGAGGCCAAGAGAAATGAATATCCTAATAGGGTTAGGCCAATGAGAAGGCACTCCCTAGGGCCCTGGGAGCTGAAAACGGAGGAGGGGCTCCACCAGGAAACGAGAAGTGGATGCTGGGGAGGCGGCCGACAGCTGTCGGCCACGATGCTCCATGGGTCTGCGTTTCCATTTCCTCTGAGTCCTGCGAGCGTTTTCTCAGGATGTCCAGCACTGCAGCCATCACCAGCATGGGTTATGGCCAGAAAACGTTTCTATTTCTAAACGACACACACACATTATTATGCCCCATCACATTGTTTCAGTGATCAACTTTAAAGGGCCCTGGCTTACCTCCTCCTGGAATAATAAAGCAGTCACAGGAGGGGTTCTTTGGGCCACTCCAAAAACCACTCCGGAGTGGTTTGCCACACATAATAGAGGGTGGACTTGAAAGACAGCATCCAATGACCGGTTCTGGCTGAAAACTTTTGTGTTTTCAAAAAGTTCAATAAGCACCAGAAGTGACCACAATGTGTTTGAAACTTTATAGCATGCGTCTTAAGGAGACAAAGTGCCTAAAACTAGATGGAAAGACTTGTAATTTTTTAAATTAAAAAGTGTGGACAGGAGAGGTAACAGTCAAAGTAAAATAAGCATCAATTCAATGTTTCTGTTTCAAAAATAAAACCCGAGGTATGGGGAAAACTGTAATATGGAATTCAGAAATCTGCTTCGGCCCTGTATTCTATGGCATGTTCACTGTGCCTGCTCTCCTTGAGCCAAACGGCTCTCACTGACCAGTCAGGCTTAGAGGGGAGAGACAGAAGACCAAGGAGATCAAATGCAGGGAAGGCATTTTTCCGTCCTCACCTCAGTGATCAGAGGGCAAATATACCCACTAGCCTCAAACCAGTCAATCCTAAAGGAAATCAACCTTGAATATTCATTGGAAAGGTTGATGCTCAAGTTGAAGCTCCAGTACTCTGGCCACTGATACGAAGAACCAACTCATTGGAAAAGACCCTGATGCTGGGAAAGTTTGAAAGCAAAAGAGGGAGGCAGAGGATGAGATGGTTAGATGGCATCATTGACTCAATGGCCATGAACTTGAAAGCAAACTTCAGGAGACAGTGGAGGACAAGGAAGCCTGGCATGCTGCAGTCCATGGGGTGGCAGAGGTGGACACGACTTAGGAACTGATTATCAGCCTCTCTCGACATGCACTGCTTGAAGGTCTAGATGGTCAGTATGACAAAGTGGGGGGACCAGCGTTGGCCGTCACCACTCCTCCAAAGAGCAACGTAACACCCAGGCCTGGTCAAGCCCCAGGAAGGCCAGCTGCGTGATCTTTGCCAATGGAAGGTAACCTAGTTTGGTACTTGGCCTGGTCCAACCTACCTCAGAAATGGTTTGTGTGGATCCTGGCCCTACCACTTACTGGAGGAGGGGCTTGGTATAATCGATCACTCCCCGCTTCCACATCCTCACGTGCACGAAAGGAACTGTGATACCCCTTCTCATGACTGGTGTGCAAATAAAACAGCTCCTGTGACAAGTTCTTGAATGTGTACCAGACAGCAAGCCCATGAAGGCCATTCAGTCCCATTCAGTGCTCTGACTTTAAAACACACAACTCAAGTATTTTGGTCTGATCACAGATCTTTTGTCTTTTCTGTCTCCTCCAGATGCCTGTACCATCACATATGATTGTTAAGTCACACATTTTAGTACTACAGTAATTGAGACTGAAAAAAAAAAAAAAAAAAACCCACTTTTGTAAATCCTCAAATTTTTCACACAGGTATATAAATAACATGAAATGATCAAAAGGGCATGGTCTCACCCTTTAATGAATGTAAAGCCTTGGGCAAGTTTAGTTCAACAATAGACTTCAATCAGTTGTAGCTTTAAAACAGTAGCAATGACAACAAACATCTCTCCTACTAGATGGTAAGGTCCCTGAGGGTTGAAATCTTTTATCTGACTTTATAGTCTCCTGAAGGTCCTAGCAGACTGACCAGAATATATTAGATGCTGAAAGGAAGGATAAATTGAACTATCTTTAAGGGCATGCCACCTTGAAAAAGAGCTTCAAAGATTGTTTAGTTGCTATAAAATGAATACAGAAACTAGAGAAAAAGTGAACTCACTGCCTAATAAATACAGCAGTCACAATTTTTACATTTCATAAATTTCCAACCACTCTTGAAAAAGTATCTCCCCAGCTGAGAGACAGAAGATCTCCTATGGAATCTACCTCTGTGTTTCCATGACTTCTGGCAAGTTCCTTTTCTTTTTCTTAAATATGATTATACTGGAGCAGCCCCCACACGGAGGGCTGGGGCGGCAAGGAACATCAGAAGCAGTCCTGCTCGCCCAGCGCCAGAATCCACAGGGGCTTCCCCAGCTCTGGTAGGTTTCTTTTTCTTTCCAGACTTTAGTTTCTTTAGCCACACAAGATGGAAGTAACACGTTTTCTAAAATCTGTTAGTTGTAAAATCAGATGTCCAAAATTTCTCCACACCCCTCTGGCAGGTCTCCTATGAGTGAGGTGCCCTGACAGGCTCTCCTGAAGGATGTGAGACCAAAAGAGAGATCTGTTCTCCAATAAGCTTACAGTCTATGAACAATAGAACACAAGGACACAAAAAACCGTGACCCCAGGCGGGAAGGGGGTAATGGCCGTCCGGGAGGTGCTCACACGGAATTTGCAGCTGTGAGCACAGCAACGGTTTTGCAGACGGGCAGCGTTCATGCTGTTTCGATGTGGCCAACACAGAGCACCCACATGCCAGGCACTGTGCCTGAGCACAAAAAACACGAGTGTTACCAGGCCACCTGCCTTCACAGTGCCTGAAGGCTGACGGCAGAGGGAGACACTCGGAGAGGGTGGCGGAATTCCAGGCAGACAGGAAGGCAGCGTGTCCCAAAGCACCCAGGCGTGGCCGTGCCTCTGCGGGCTCAGTGGGAGGCTGCGCCCGGAAGAGCAGCCTGAGCCAAGGCAGGGGGAGGGTGCGGCTGGCACGGAGCCCCTGGACATCAGGCTTTGGGGTCTGGACGTTCATCACGTCAGCTAAGCCCCCTAACAACGCTACCCACCTACCAACTGAACGTGGGTCGTGTGCCCAGTCATGTCCGACTCTCTGCGACTCCTCTGTCCGTGGGATTCTCCAGGCAAGAACACTGGAGCGGGGTGCCATTTCTTCCTCCAGGGGATCCTCCCTGGCCCAGACTGAACCCCTGTCTCCCGTGTCTCCTGCGTTGCAGCTGGATTCTTTACCCGCTGAGCCACTGGGGAAGTCCTAACCAACTCTAAGTGACTGAATGTTTATTAAACTTCACACAACCATTGATTTGTATCCAACTATACTTTTTCTGTAACAAAAGGGAACGTGGCTGAAAGAAAATTCTCCCCCAAAGGTAATTTAAATAAATTTATTTGCAAGAGAAAAATATCTGCCCGTCAGGTACAGTCTGATCCACAATGATCCAACAATAGTCACAGCTCATTCTGGGAGGACTCTCACACAGCCTGTAGGAGCAAGTCTGCATGGAGCGTCAGAATCACAAAACCATCTAACCAGAGTGTTACACAAGACATAATGACCATGATACAATAATAAAAATACACTATCAAATACTCACTACTTCGTGAGCTACAGCTAAAATATAAACAAGTTAGGCTCTTTCTTAAAAAAAAAATGAAGAAAATATTTCTATTACAGCTTTATTTCAAGATTTTCAGTTAGATACCGCTTTATATATTTTCACTCACAAGAGATAGCAAAAGAATCCTTTCTTAAGTATCAGTAGATAAAATATATGACTCGTTCAGATGTTTGCACTCTGAAGCGTACTTTGCCAGGTATGAGTTCAGATAAGAGAATGGAACTGTGCTGCAGCAAAATCCTGGCTGATGATCAAGACCCGGATAGTCTTCATATTTGTTTAAAAACAAAATTTACATACGGACAAAAGAAGTGAGGCCATAAGAGAGCCAACATTATTCTTTCTCGATGGAGCAGTCTGATTCCAGAGAATGGGCTTTCCAAGCTAAATTCAAAGTGTGTGGTCCCGAAGTTGAATTCTTTCCAGTCCAAGGAGCTGCCTGTGGCTGAGGCAACACGCAATGATGAAGCGAGTTGAGCAGAAAGTGTTTAACTGAACTACAGAGATGGTCACTGATAAAACAAGTTCCTAGAGGTCCTTGGGGCCCACACAGAGGTGAAGGGCAGTCAGAACTATCAATACAAAAGAAAAACGTGCTCACTGAACTGCACACATAGAGCTTCTAGTAGGGTTAACAGTTCTTGACATGGGTTCCTGGTTGTAGTTTACAATATCTGCCTTCACCACTCTCTGTCATAAAAGAAAACAGAGTTATTATCAGGACATCAGAACATTTAGAAAGAGCTCCTTAAAGTATATTTTTATTTTCTGAACTTTTGTGAACTCCTGATGATAGACATCATAAATGAAGCAGAAGCTGATATTAAAAGAATCAGCCAGAACCAACTCATGTCAAGCTGGGATTTTCTTTTTTTGTGGGGGGGTGGGGGGGGGGTGGGAAAGCGGAGGGAGGGTTGGCTTTGTTAAGGATGTAATAGCAATTTTTTTATTTAGTCTCTCTGGTTTTATGACATCTATGAAGTTATCACAAGTCTAATAAAAAAACTGGCAAATCAATATGAAAAACTAAATCTCGGTTATAATTTAAAGCAAAGGATTTAAAATTAATCATTACAAGTTTTGATTCATAGATAAGGCCTCATCATTTCAAAGTAAAAAATATTATTTATTAATATTTCCATATACTATTATACTCAGGCATAACTGTTTTAAAAATGTTTATCAATTTGTGAGTTAGTGAGAAGAAATAAAAATGTTAAAAAGAAGTCACATATAAAGAAGAAATGTTTTGAGCAGAACTTTTCCAATTTTTAAAACTTTTCTCCCAAATCCCTGACTTACTTCCAAATTGCTCACTATTGGGTCATGAATAACGACTCTAACAAAATATAGAATAATGAGAAACTTATATTACCTCACATTCATGTGTTTAAAATAATTTAAATCAAAAGACACTTTTAACTCTTCCTTCCTTCCCTCTAACACAAACTTCAAAGAATATTTTAAACAATGAATTTAGCGACATGCCCTAACAATCTTCTTTAAGTAATAATTTCAGGGAAAACAAATCCTGAACTGTTTTCAACTCTTACTAAGTCTGCACACATAAGCAGACAAAGAAGGGTAATTCAAGGCAAACTTTAAAAATACTCTTTCAATTACCAGGCTATTTCAGGAGAAAACAGTAAGGAGAGAATAATGAAATAACTGCTTCAATTCTCCACTTCACTGCACATGTAATAAACACAACCATAAAGACAAATACATTTGAAAGTAAATTAAATGTTATTTTAATTTGTTCCCAATTCCTTAAGTCATAAGTCTGGCAAAGGATCAATTTTTCAAAGTTCCAGAACAGGACTCATGCAATATTAATTCCCAAGAATGTACAATAAATCTTTGAATTTTTTATTCATAAAGAACAAGATAACATTCACCAGTTCTCCCCACCCTCCTCCCCCAAATTGCAATAGTTTATCGATTAATACCTGCACTACTGTACTGAACAGATTCTGCTCTGAGCAGAGTTGGTATGTTGGTTATCTTCTTCCGAGTACTTCACTATTTCTGCCCTGACAATACGCTGTCAATTCCGTATAACATAAATAAGATGCAGAAGAAAGGGGGGGGGGGGAAGAAAAAAGTGGAAAGTGTGTTCAATGACTGAAAATAGATGGGAACACCAAAGTAGAAAAAGAAATACGCACATAAATTTAAACAAGCCACAAAAGAAATAGCAGAATATATGCATATAAAAGGAAAGAAAACGAACAAAGATCCAAGAAACATTACAATTCTATTTAATTATTGAAATGGACATGTCTACTGAGCCTCACAGAAAAGCTGTGGGCTCTATTTTTGATATCACAATTACATGTAATACATATAATGCCCAGTATTTCAGCAAAGAATTTGGGGGCTTTTCTCTACTAACGTGCAGCAGAAGTACTCATTCAATTTCCTTTTACAAATATTACCAAGCATCTACCATGGGCCAGTCACTCTACACTGCGAACAAATAGTGAACTGCACAGGATTTGTTCATAAGTTGCTGTGGGAAGGGAACATGCACACAGCTAACCATCATACCAGGTAAGAAATTTACTAGTGGATTTATAATATGTGTGGGAACAAAGAGTGGTTCATTTTCTTTGAAGGCAGGGAGAGGATGCACAAATCAGAGGAAGCTGCATGTCATTTAGGGTTTTTATATCTAATCATATTCATTATTGTCAAAGACTTCCTTTTGATGGTCACTTCCCCAGCTCTCACAGCCCTAACCTCCATGTTTTGAAATTTCATACGGAAAAAAGTAAGATCAAAATATATTTTTTATAGTTAAAAAACATACCATATTTTAAGCATGACAGCTGATGTTTTCAAATAAAGAATTCTGCTAAGTAACAGATCAAAACTAGTTAGATTTTTTGATTACTATAACCCTTAAGATGAGAAGACCACATAAGATAAATATGACAGAGATAACACACTCCCCAAATTTTTTAGACTTGGAACTATATCCGCTTTTAATGAGTTCAAATATTTTATTTTGGAAAGATCTTCCTTCATCATAGCATCTATTAATTAGCACATAGAGAAAAACATATTAATCAGGCTGCTGCTTGTGATAATGTTTATAAAGCCTGGATAAACAACTGAAAGTAAATGAACAGGACACTAAGGTGTATTAGCCTTGGACAGGCTCTGCTCCAGTTCTCCAGCAAGCAGTATTAACTTCTGGACAAGACTCATGATTTACTAGGCACTCAGCCTGATGCTATCACAGGAGCGTTGCCAACTGCCACATGACGTATGAGGGGGGTGCATCAGTGGCCAGTTGAACACCATCATCTGGCCTCCCCAAACCTAACTGCTTCATGCCAAACTGTGGGTTACAATAAAGAGAAGGGATTTTCATAATCAGCAAGCAACTCATTAATCCTCCAAAATGATGGTTTAAACCCTATCTTATAAACACAACCAGGTCACTGACCTGTGGTCAAGACACTCTGGTCGAAGTATTGACTAGCATAAACGACTTGGATTTTCACCACTGATTCTCATCAAATTAATTAAGAGCTAACAAGGCAACATCTTTCTTGAGGGCCTTGGTTGTTTGACATAAAGCTCTGTACAAAATTTCTGAACTGGAAGCCAGAATCAAAGTGCTACATGTTCAGGGCTTTGCTTTCTCTGAGTTAAGTAAAGCATAATTTCTATGATATAAAACTTCATGGTAGGGGACTTCACAGTAGTTGCTTGTTTACAAATCATTCAATCGTTGATGTTTTCAGAGAAAAGTGTTACCTACAAAACACCAGTCTTTATGTTTGGAGCTACAGAGTAAACTCAACTGTCCTCTGCTATTAGTCAAGTGAATGAAAACAACGCAGTGGCCCTAAGCGAAAGGGAGCTGTGTGGTTGAACACCAGCTTAACCCCTGTTTTGTCAGAGTTGTCAGAGTCAGATACTAGAGGTGAAAGTGATAGCTCTCCATTAGGGTAAGCAAGAAAGCAACTTAGGAGTTGAAGTGGTAAGGTATAAGCAGTAGAGATGGACTCGGGAAAGATAAATCTGGTTAATTCTGCAACTGTGCTCTAATCCAGATAGTAGAAACATATAAACTTATAAAAGTCAGAGTTGGTCACCCTCAGGATAGAGAGGAAACATACTCTGACAGCTAAAACACCTGTCACTATCACTCATTCAAAGCAAACCACTATTCCAGGTACTGGAAACATTCCAACAAACAATCATGATCTCTCTTTTTTTTGAGATGCATTAAGAGTCTAGCAAGGAAAACAAATGCATAAATTATTAAAGAATACTATGATTGATACAAATTCAATGTGAATTCAACAAATTCAAGATTATAGGTTACCACTCAAAGCACAGATATAGCATTTTTTAAAAGCATGGTACCGTGCACACAGTAGGAGCTTAAAGAAAGCGACTCTCCTTTTCCTTCCATGTAATGGCATACACATACACTGTATAATATGTCATTATAGGCTGTCAGTAACAGTCGCAACTCTGGGCAAGTTACTTCACCTCTTTGGTGTTCACACTCTCCTAATCTATAAAACACAAGGTTTATCTATGTGGCTGCTAAGATCCCACTTGGTTTTGAAACTATATGAAAAAAAAAATTTAAAAAGTGAATAGAAAAAGAAAAAAAATGGAATATGATCTGACATAGGGCTTAACAATATTTTTTTGGAACTTTCTCCTCAGGCAAGGGAAGCAACCATCAACAAAATGGGTGATGGTTATGAAACCATCAGTGAAAGGCCACATTAAATAATCATTAACTGATGAAAAGGCCCCCTGCAGAATGAGAGAAGACATTTGCAGACGACACAATGAAGAGTTAACACACAAACACATAAAGAATGCATACAGCTCAGCGTCAAACACAAAACAACAGAGAAACAATTAAAAATGTTCAGAGAACTGAAACAGGCATTTTTTCCACATAAGACATACAGATGGCCAAAAAACACATGAAAAAGATGCTCAACACTTCTAACCATTGAGAAAATACAAATCAAAACCACAGTGAGGTATCACTTCATACTTGTTAGAGTAACTACTGTCAAAAAGACGAGAAATAACACGTGTTGGCAAGAATGTGTAGAGAAAGGAGCCCTCCTAGACTGCTGTGGGAATGCAAACTGGCGCACCCACTATGGGGAACACTGTGGAGGCTCCCCAAAAAAACTAAAAATAGAAATACTATATAATCCAGTAATTCCATTCCTGGGTATATATCTGAGGAAAACAAAAACACTAATCTGAAAAGATATATGCACCCCAATGTTCATAGCAGTATTAATTATAATAAACAAGATACGGAAGTCATGTGTGGTCATCAGCACAAAATGGGTAAGAAAGACGTGATACACACACACAATGGAATATACTCAGCCATAAAAAGAGTGAAATGTTGCCGTTTGCAACAACAGGGACAGACTTGGAGGTTGTTATGTTTCGGGAAATAAGTCAGATAGAGGAAAAATAAATAGTGTGTCTTCAGTTATACGCAGAATCTAAAAAATAAAACAAATAAAGTAATTAAATATAACAAAACAGAAACAGCTTCACAGATATGGAGAACAAACTAGTGGTTACCAGTGGGTAGAGAGAAGAGAAAAAGGGAAAGATAGGGGAAGCGGATTAAGAGGTACAACCTACTAGGGATAAAATAAATAAAATACAAGGATATAAAGTACAGCTACCATTTTTAAGAACTTTATATGAAGTATAATCTATAAAAACATAGGATCACTAAAACTAACACATACCTAGTTCAAAGCAAACAAAGTCATAATTTTATTAACTGGCCAGTGAAAATGTCACTAATAGGGAATTATAACAAACGGACCTAGAGCATCCTCGACCTATTGGTCTGCCCTCACGCAATCTGGGAGCTCCCCGCGCTCCTCCCTCGGGATAAGGACTGTAACTTACTCATCTCTGTCTCCCCAGACTCTAGTGCCCTGGCACAAAGATCCTCAAGACACATCTGCTGTCTTTGTAAACTGCATTCCTTCTTTCTTCCTTCTTCTCTTCCTTGAACAGCTTGTAAAATGTGTTGATAACTCATTTTATATGACTCTCAAATGGGAATAATCTAGGTTAAAACTAAAATAGCAGAATCTCTTTAAATAATCAGTGAATGGAACTAAGGCCTTATTATAAATATTTGTCACAAACAAATTACTATAGCATCAATTTCCATATGACTGTTGAGTCTACAATTAGCTTCTTCTGTATAAAATAATACAAAACACTTTATCACCCTGTGACACTGAGTTCCTTCAGGACTCTTTCGAATGACGTAAAACCACAGAACGCCGGTGCACAGGCTCTCTCTCTCCCCCGTCCTTTCTGCCCTACTCCTCCACTTTCTGTATATAAATTATATATAGAAGCAAAGAAGTTCAGATTACCTCAACTACTTTGCTTTTAAATGAACTTTCAGAGACATCAAATGGCCAATAGGTACATGAAAAGATGCTCAACATCACTAATCAACAAATTAAAACTACAATGAGATATCACCTCCCACCTGTTAAAATGGCTGTCCTCAAGAATATAAGAGATGCTGGAGAGGATGTGGAAAAAAGGAGACCCGTATGCACCAAAACAGAATGTAAATTAGCGCAGCCCCTGGAAACCAGTGTGGAGTTTCCTCAAAAAGTTAAAACCAGAACTACCATACCATCCAGCAATTCCATCCCTGAGTATTTATCTGAAGATATATGTATGCCCATTCATGTTCATTACAGTGTTATTTACAATAAGCGAAATATGGCAACAGCAAAGTGCCTGCTGATAAGTGAATAAAGAAAATGTGGAATATATGTACACACACACACAATGTGATATTATTCAGCCATGAGAAATAACAGTCTGCCATTTGTGAGAATATGGATGGACTTCAAGTACATTGCAAAATGAGATGAAGCAGACAGAAAATGGCAAGAAGTGTATGATACTACTTACACATGAAATTTTAAAAAGCCAGAATTGCAAAAAAAAAGGAATAAAATGGTTGCTCCCAGAGGATGAGGGGATAGGAAAGATGTCTTTTAAAGGGTACAAACTTACCATTATTAGGAAATAAGTCCTAGAAATAATGCACAGTACAGTGAATACAGAAAGCAATATTGTTTTATAATCATCAAACTTGCTAAGGGATTATAACAATTATTTCAACTACTAACAAAGATACTTATGTAACATGATAGAGATACTAATTACTGCTATAATGGCAAAATCATATTACTATACATAAGATATCAAATTAACATGTTATATACTTTAAATTTACATGTTTTGTGCCAAATATATTTCAATAAAAAATAATACTGTGCTCAAGATAGCTTGCCAGTATGTTCTCAGAAACATCTTTTAAAAATAATGAACTTTCAAAAATGTTTCCTCCCACTGAGAAAACTGTGAAATACATAATTAATTGGCAAAGGCACCAAATTCACTGGTCTAAGAAATGGAGAATGAGGTTTCCCAACACAAAGGCTCTGACAGACACAGTGAAGGAGGGCTTAGCAGCTTGAATTCATCTTCAAATGAATGCATTCAAAGTAAAGACCACCAAGTTGAAAAGAGAACTAGACTTCATGGCCGAAGAAGCTGGGGTGCACTTACAAACAATGTCGGGTGCACAGGGAGGGTGAGGAGGTCTGGAGTTAACACATCTGACACAGGTTTAGTTAAAACGTGCCTAGCTGTTAAGTCCATCTCTAAAAGTCCAAATAGTAACTTTCTGTCTCTTGTGACTAAGAGTGAGCTAAAAAACGAACAAAGCGTCCCTAGAGTTCTGCCTTTTAGCAGTGCCCCAGTCACTCCACCTCCCTGGAGACACCCTAGAACCCGGGCACTGCTGGGGGCTCGGCGAGCACAGAACCCCCTGTCCGCGGGGCCGTCAGCGCTGCACCAGCACACCTTCTCCTCTAGAGGCGCTCACCACTGGGTCTCCCGATTTCCATGCCTCCAGTTGAGAAACCACAACGTGATCTGGGATGACTTCTCCCTTTTATACTGATTCTTCTGTGAAATGTCTCTTACATCCATCCCTTCCCTTCCACCCGATTCCGGTCCTTATCACACGAGGGCAGTAACCCAGTCTCCGTGCTTCAACCTCTCTGGCACCCATCCACACACACACACAAATCCCATTAGATTAATTCCATCTAAAAACCACTTTTGTTTATTTCCCTGCTTAAAATTATTTTCCACTGTCAATATATGAGATTAAAATTTATCAACTTGGCATTCGTAAATCTCCATAATCTTTCCTCAAATTTCCTTCACACTCCAACACAAATTGGTCATTTATTTTAACCAAACAGCTCTTCTCTTTCCAAAACACAATCTAAACTTTTCAACTTGTTTGTGCCAGCTTCTTTTTCAACTCCGCACTCCAAACCACCCAGTAAATCTTTGCCCAGTATGGTACAGTGGAAACATTAGGGGCACTGCCATCAGACAGACCTGAATTCAAATCCTGGGTCCACCACTGCCCAGCTGCAGATAAGCAGATCGAGTTACTTAACCTCTCTGCAGTCTCAGTTTTCCAACCATAAAATGATGAAGTGCTACCTGCCCCAGAGTGATTGTAAGGATTAAATGATGTAACAGTAGCTGGCACGTTTATTAATTTTCTTCACTGCATCTTAAACTCTTAAATCTCCTCTGGATCCACCAGTAAACCACACTTATATGATCAATTAATCACTTATGATCATCTGAAAATCATTTACGGACTACCTAGTTAACCAGGCACAAACATCATTTAGAAAGCGAAGCTACAAAGCAGAGGAATCATGTAACTTCTTGGATCTGCCAAGTTCTGTACAGTCAAGCAAATCAGTGATTTCTCTTCTTGTATCCATCCTCCTAGGCCAAAATCAAGTAACTACTTTGTGTCTGGGAACAATTTATAAGGCACAAATAGTTAAACACTGTGTCTGGCCACAGTAAGTGCTGAAATGTTTTTTGAATAGTGAGAAGTAAAGGTAGATTTCCAGGGTTCCAAATATTTTAATGAAGCTCTAGAAACAGCCATATCAGCATAACAATTTTCAATTGATATTTGCTCAAATTGTCTAAAAACATGCACACATGCACACACAAAGAGTGACCATGAAAAGAAGACACAGAATTAACTCAAAAAGAATTAAAGAAAAATTTAAGGATGGAGAAAGATCATTATACCTTTGTAGCTTCACAAAGCAGGGAAAAAGTGGAGGGGGTCGAGGGAAAATGTAATTTATCAATATATGTTGCTTCTAAGCAAACCACTTCTGAAGTCTGATTTTAAACTACAGGCTCACTATGGAAAACAGTGTGGAGATTCCTTAAAAAACTGGAAATAGAACTGCCATATGACCCAGCAATCCCACTTTTGGGCATACACACTGAGGAAACCAGATCTGAAAGAGACACGTGCACCCCAATGTTCATTGCAGCACTGTTTATAATAGCCAGGACATGGAAGCAACCTAGATGCCCATCAGCAGATGAATGGATAAGGAAGCTGTGGTACATATACACCATGGAATATTACTCAGCTGTCAAAAAGAATTCATGTGAATCAGTCCTAATGAGATGGATGAAACTGGAGCCCATTATACAGAGTGAAGTAAGCCAGAAAGATAAAGAACATTACAGCATACTAACACATATATATGGAATTTAGAAAGATGGTAATGATAACCCTATATGCAAAACAGAAAAAGAGACACAGAAATACAGAACAGACTTTTGAACTCTGTGGGAGAATGTGAGGGTGGGATGTTTCAAAAGAACAGCATGTATACTATCTATGGTGAAACAGATCACCAGCCCAGGTGGGATGCATGAGACAAGTGCTCGGGCCTGGTGCACTGGGAAGACCCAGAGGAGTCGGGTGAAGAGGGAGGTGGGAGGGGGGATCGGGATGGGGAATAAGTGTAAATCTATGGCTGATTCATATCAATGTATGACAAAACCCACTGAAATGTTGTGAAGTAATTAGCCTCCAACTAATAAAAAAATTAAAAAAAAAAAATAAATAAATAAACTACAGGCTCTTGCTCTGATTTTTTATTCAATCGAACATGTGAAGTAGTATGCTACTGTATCTTTAAACAGCTGACTATTGGTACTCATGTTTATTTCTTAGTCTAAGAGAACTGCCTAGGAATAGTGGAAGAATTCAGAAATCCTCAATAATTAATACCATTATTAAGTTAACAACAAAATAACATCAAGAATTAATATTACAATGCAGGATATTTTACAGAAGAACAGAGAGCAACACTTTTTTTTTATACTGTTTCACCAAAGCAAACATAGAAAATGCCAAATAGGGTAAACTCTTACTACTTAAGACTAAACTTTAATAAATAGTTGGGATTTTATATAAAACATAAAAAGGATATTATACAGTAATCATGGAAGAAGAACTTAAATAAAGAAATACAAAATAATATGGTCAGTTCCTTAGCCATTATTTAACTGCTGATGAAATTTTTATTACATTAATCTCATTTTTCCAACAAAAAAAGGACAAAATGAGGTTTCAAGGGTATCATCATTTGGCAAAAAGTTAACATCCTCCATCTTCTGCAATAAACACTGACTCATACACACAATCTATTTTTAAGGCTGTTAAGGATATGTACATAGAATGCATAAATGTAAAACGATTTGGAGTGAAAATTAATGTCTATTAAGAAATAAATTATTTTTTTAAAGTATACAGTTCAATATAATCACCTGTGACTGTTCTATTTCTGCTTTGTTTAACTTGATTCCAAGGATTTCAGCAGCAACTTTCTGAAAACACAGGAAGACCTGCATAACAAAAACAGGTTTAAATGATTTAAAACAGGCATGCCTAAGTTACCTTCAAACAAATTGAACTTTCTAAAAAATGATAAACAGCAAGAGCTGCAAAAAATACGATGTACCAGGTTATTCCAAAAATAGCTCTATTTGTCAAATACAGCAACATTTTAAGTATAATACTTTTTTAAATGATTAAACCATAATTTGAAAATTCATACACTTCACTGAACTGGTCTAAATTTATATATTTATCCTGAAAAACGTACACTTTTAAAGAGTTAACATAATTAATTACAGCTACCACATTAAAAAAAAAAGACTCCTAGCCAAATAATAAAGTGCTGTAAGTCCTGAAGAAAATGAAAGTGATATACTTTATTACCTGGGTAAAGTTTTTCACTGCCAATTTTACACTGATCTTTTCATATGGCATTAGCCTATACTGAAAGGTCTTACTTTCCAGTCTTTGATCATCTCTAAGGTTATGATCAATTTTAATAAATTCTCTCTGGAGCAAAAAACTTAGTAGCCTTTACTGTATTTTGTCAAACAGAAAAGTAGCAGTATAGGGCTTCCCTGATAGCCTGCAATGCAGGAGATCCCAGTTTGATTCCTGGATCAGGATGATCCACTGGAGAAGGGACAGGCTACCCACTCCAGTATTCTTGGGCTTCCCTTGTGGCTCAGCCGGTAAAGAATCCACCTGCAATGCGGGAGACTTGGGTGCAATCCCTTGGTTGGGAAGATCCCCTGGAGAAGGGAGAGGCTACCTACTTCAGTATTCTGGCCTGGAGAATTCCATGGACTGAACCATACAGTCCACGAGGTCACAGAGTCGGACACTACTGAGTGACTTTGACTTTGACTTTCACTTTCATAATCCAGTATCACGAAACAAAAATCTGCAAAGACTCTAACATCCTTTCATACATAGATAGCTTATATGGGGTCCACTATGATTCCTGGAGCTCCAATCCAATCTTTCCTTGTCTTCATACCTTGTCTTTGCTCCCTAAATATCCTAGTTTATTCTGACCCCTACTTACTGGCTTTTGTCATTTGTACCCCAAAGGGCATTACATATTATAGTTCACTGATGGTCAATGTTCAAGGAGAAACAGGAAAGCTAGTGTGGTGAAATGGACAGAAAAGGAGGGCTGTAAAAGAAAAACAGCAGAGAGACTCAGTTCAGTTCAGTTGCAGAGTGACTAAGAGTATACAAATCAGGTAAGATCTGGTGGGCTACCATGGGGAGGACTTTGGCTTTCATTCACTGAGTGAAATGGAGGGTAGCTTGATGTGACTTCTGTTTTAACAAAGTCAATCTGCTTGTTGTACTGAATATTCACTATAGAAGATCAGGGGTGAAAAAGAGACACTGGCAAGAACACGAAGGTAAGAGATGATGGAGGCCTGAAACAAAGCCAGGTCCCGGCACATCTGGAAAGCAGAACCAACGGGGCCTGGTGAGAGCTGCGGTGTGTCAAAGACGGGCGTCAAGGACGACTGCAAAATTCTCCTAGTCTCAGCAACCGGTAGGAAATCTACCACTTATTGAGGTGGAGAAGACTGGAAAAGATTTGAGGAAGAAATAACAAGAGTTCAGTTCTGGACCTGAATCTTGAATTAAACTGGGACTGATTCTTAAGACACTTAAGTAGGAGTGCTGGGGTATATGAGTCTGCAGTTCAGGGAAGAGGTCTGGCCAAAGCCATGAGACTAGAGGAGGTCACAAAGGGATTTAAGTTTAAAAAAAGAGAGCTATCCAAGGACTGTGCCTAGGGCAATTCAATGAAGGAATCAGCAAAGGCGATAAGAGAGTAGTTAGCAAGGTAGGAGGGAAACCAGAAGATGCAGTATTCTGGAAACTAAGTGAACAAAGCATTTCAAAGAGGAGTGAGTGATCAACTATTTTATATGCTGCAACTAAATCAAGTAAGATGAGGACTAAGAACTGGACACCGAATTTAGCAAAAAGGAGGTCACTGATGACCTTAATAAGAGCATTTTGGGGTGAAATATTAGGGACAAAAGTCTGACTGGAACCATTCAAGCCAAACCAGGAGGAGAGAACTGGAGATAGCTCTTTGGAAACATTCCACTGGTAAGTAGCTTGTGTAAGTAAGAAAAGAGCTAAGGATGTGGGATCAAGCATTTTCTTGTATTTAAGAGAAGTCATAACATTTCATGTCCTGATAGAATAATCCAGTACATGCGGAAAAAACGATGCAGGAGTGAGAATTCTAAGCCGTGTTTGTTACTAGGCAAAGAGACATGGGACTAATGCACAGTGGAAGAGTTGAGCCTAGCTGCGAGCAGAGACCGCTCAACCCACAGGAATCTCAGAGGAGACAGAGACATGGGAATGGACAGTGGGTGGGAAGCAAAGTTGGGGCAGACGAGGTGGCAAGAGTATGTGAAAGTTGTCTTCCCTTTGTTTCAATATTTTTTTATAAAATAAGAAACAAGGGAATCAGCTAAGAGAATGGATGACAAAGGTTTGAAGATTTGAGAAGATAAGCTATGTAACAGGAATCGAGGTGAAGGAGAGAGACCATGGCCTAAGGACATAATTACTAAGCAGCATTAAGGCCCACTTGAGGTGAGTTGACTGTGGACTCTAAGTGAAACCTCCAACATGCCTCTGGGCTTTTTTCTGTCATGTTCAAATACATGAGTGCAATCACATAAAGGGGTGTGGTCAAGGTTTAGTCAAATAAGTCAGATAAAGTGACTGAGGGGAAAGGGAATTGACAGAGTATTGCATGGTAATGATTTTGACTGGCCGTGAGTAAGGAAGAAAGGAAAATGAGGACATGAAAGGTCAGGGGCAAATGTTAGGATCAATGTCATGCAGGCCCTGCTGGGGCTGCAGACTGACTGGACTAGGGCATTCAAGCTGGTCAGTGATTAGCATGCCTGATACTGAGATATGAGATGACAGAAGGGCTACAGTAATCTGTAATGACA
Organism: Cervus elaphus; assembly: GCF_910594005.1. Classification (NCBI taxonomy): domain Eukaryota; kingdom Metazoa; phylum Chordata; class Mammalia; order Artiodactyla; family Cervidae; genus Cervus; species Cervus elaphus. The sequence continues at coordinate 8,663,118 of NC_057820.1, read as the reverse complement.
GAGCATGGGGGTGCATGGCTGAGGTGGGGTGGTGAGCAAAGATACTGACACCACTAGGAATTATGACAAAGGTAGTATCAGAGAAAGTACAGTAAGACCGGAGATCAACTTCTCAAGCAATGAAGGGAAGTAACCTGTGATCGGAGATGACATAAAGTGATTTCACAAGAACAAACCATTTCAAAGTTACATTTAAAAAGAAAACAATGAGGATTTTTAAAGGTCATTCAACATAAGTACACAAAAATACTAAGTGGTTAAACACAAGCTAAAATACTGGAAATTAAAATAATTCTAAAATGACAAAGAGACCCCCCAGGAAGATAAGTGACAGTAAAAGCCCAATCCATGGATGGGTTTATCAAGGAGTACTGACACTGTATACATTTTTAAAGTAAGTAGGTGTCCCACATTAGCATTATCCTGGGTAAAGGGTTCTAATACATCACATTTTTAAATGAGTTTGATTCCTCAAAAGATTAAATACCTTTTATATTATTCAGTATTTACCCTAAGCATAAAAACCATCAGTGAAATCATACAGAAAAAACATCAGAAAGATTAAACCACAGAAAAATTCAAACATCCTTTGGTTGAAAATGTCAAGAAAATTAACGATCAAACAAAAATCTGGGCAGTGGAAAGAGAATATTTGCAAAAATTATGACAAATGGCTCTTATGTTATCCCTAACACAAAAATGGTCATAGAAAATTTTAAAAAGCAATAAAAGCATAATAAACAGGTAATAAGCAGAAAATTAACAACAAATAAATTTATAAAAGTATATAATAAATATTATAAACAGATAATAAGCAGAAAGTAGGTAATAAAATTTTAAAAATTTTAACCTCAATAGCAGTCAAAGAAATTTAAATTTAAATAGTAAAATACCTTTTAATCTCTTGTCTACCAATCTGACAAAGATTTAAAAATAAATAAATTCTGAATGTTAAAAAAGATTATAGTGATATGGCACTCATACAATGCTGATAGTGTAAATTAACTTAGGCTTTCTGGTGGTAATTTGGCAAATGGTTTCAATTGTCTTCCAAGGAAATAATCAAAACTTACAAAATTTTACATTAGAAATTTTGCAAAATTTTACAATGTCCTGAACTTGGAAATAATCTATATATCCAACAATAGGGACCCAGTTGAATAAATTTAAACATTTATTTAATGGATTATTAAATCTAGTGGGTTTTTAATCTATTTAGTAATATTAAGTGACATGAGAAAATTTTCTATAGATAAACATATTAAATAAAAAAATAAAAAATTATTTCTATATTATGATCTCAATTTTTAAAAAAATAAACATTTAGCATGGTTAATATGGTGAACCTTGGAATGTCAATCCTTAGGTTTACAAATCCTACCTCCACCACTTATTCTGTGTACCCTGAACCCCCACAATATAACCTAAGATTATTCTATAAAACAGAGATAATTACTTATGATTGCTGGAAAATAAATCTGACTTATATGTGAAGATATTTTGGACTAATTTAAAAATATTTTAACATTATTCTAACCTTATTTAAACAGTTATGGTGATTTACAGAATAAGCATCCAATCAAATACAAGGTAATTAATTAATTAACAACTAAACAGAGATAATCAAAGTAGTACATGCCCGTCACAAAGTAGGCACTCAGTAAACGCAGCCCACTAGCCGTGGTAGCAGCAGCATCAGAAAACGAAACTATCCTGTGAGGTTATGACTGATCATCTCTGGATGCTGAGATTATGAGTGATTTATACTCTTTTTAGCTTTTGTATTTTAATTCCCTAAAAGAACCATGAAATTATGTTAAATAAATTATAAGAGGAGTATCAATAGAATAAGCATGTTGTATATAACCTAAGATATTTTACGTCTTCAATAGGAATTAATTTAATCTAAAAGTTAAGTAATGGAGGTATACTTCCTATGAATATTAGTAAATAAAAGTAAAGCATCACTTATAATATTCAGCATTCATTATCTTACTTACAGAGTCTCCTGTCTTTGCTGAGACAAAGTGGCTACTAAAACCATTTTCCTGGCAAAATTTCAAGTGTTTTTCAGGTTTTACTGTTCTCATATGTTCCAAATCAACTAGAAAGGTGAACAAAAACAGAGAACAAAATTCAATAATAAAGTCAATCAATAAATATTTAACAAGTTTAAATGTGACTTTTTTTCTGATATTATACCCCAGCTTAGACACTAGCTGTGTAATTTGGGGCAAGTCTTTTAATCTCTTTATGCTTCAGTGTCTAAATCTAAAAGCTGGGAAAAACAAATGGACCTATCATATACAAAGTTCTTTGAGAATTAATCCATGTTTAGTGCACAATGGGGCTTCCCTGGTGGCTCAGCTGGTAAAGAATCCGCCTGCAATGCAGGAGACCTGGGTTTGATCCCTGGGTTGGGAAGATCCCCCTGGAGAAGGGAAAGGCTACCCACTCCAGTATTCTGGCCTGGAGAATTCCACGGACTGTATAGTCAATGGGGTCACAAAGAGTCAGGCACTACTGAGCAACTTTCACTTTCACACACAATGACTAGCACATGTTAAGTGCCAGAAAACTAAAAGCTATCATTCCTATTATCTATATAGTTTGAGGCACATTTGATGATACTCAAAAATATGCATTAGCATAATGCATTTAAACATAATGATTAATTGTAACATATACTTACCACAGCATATTTGGTTTGAAAGTTTAATTACTTTAATATATTAATTACAATAGTTCTGGAATCTCTATAAACTTTAATGTTACAAGCACATTATTAATTTTCTGCCGAAAATTATCAATATTTCATTGTCTACTTACTTTATTTACAGTTACAGCTTAATTTCACAAAGACATAGCTCATTTGCCTTCCAAGTCTAAAAGTATCCATTTTGAAAGCAGTAATGGGCCAGGATATATTTTCTTGAATAGTGGTAGGTGCTTTAAAGCAAAGCACAGTACTCATATCCAATACTGGTTTTATCCAACACAGTCTAATTTTTTCAAATGTGATCTTTTATTGAACAGTTTCTCTTTTTACAACACTACAAACCCTATAAGGGTGTTGATTCAATGCCGTCAAATTATAAGGCAAATATATTCACAGGATTTAAGGACAACTAGGCTCTTTGAGTCAATATAGGAAAAAAAACCTTAAACTGATTTCCTGAGGAAGGGACCCAACTGACTTGTAAAAACTTGTAAATTTGCAAATCTAGTAAGCTTACATAATAGTGGCAATTGATTATCAACTAAAAAATGTTCTCATACTACGTAAAAGGCTTTATTTGAAATTACATTGAAGGTCTTTAGTTTGTAAGCTCAAGAAATCTTTCTCTAGGAGATTTTTGATCTACTGGGGGATTCCTAAGCCCCATTTATACTGCTTAGCTTGGATAATATGCACCTTTTTTCTTTTCTGGCCACAACTTGCTGTTCCTTAAACATCACTGAGACTTTATTTATAAGAAGAGTCCAAAAAATGTCCAGATACCACAGGCATCAATTTGTTGACGACTAAAATACTAAGCTATTAGCACTGACATCTGAACATCTAGTTTACCATAATATTGAAGTTAGAATACTTTCCTAATTCAACAAGAGTAAGAACAAATCATGTCACTAGGAAAATTCCCCAGTGAAATCACTGTCCAATTAAAAAAATAAAGTCTGTCATTCAACATGTATGTGCATTTTGTCTTTTCTAATGGAACAGTCTGCCACAGTTGAGTTTTTTCTTCCTTTCTTTCTTCTCTCCCTTCTCCACTTGCCCTACCAGATAACTCCTCAACTATTTACGTAGATAAACTACTATAAATTTATCTATATAGCACTGGGGGATTTACTAGCCAAAAGGTTTCTTCCTAACAAAGATAATCATTAGAGACTAATAATTATCACTAATCAATTGATAAAAAAATTATTCAATAAATATTTATTGAGTATTTATTATATACCAAGCACTATGGTAGGCAGTGAGAACCCAAAGAGGAAAAAGATACAATCCAGGTTCTAAAAAAATTACCACCACTATTGGGAATATAAAAGACTGTTAAGAAACATAAAACTTATTTTAAATAACCAAGATTCTGAGAATGACACAGCAGATATAGAAAAGGCCCTCGCAGAATTTGACCATTGTTTTCCTCTGCTGTGTTAGAATTTAGTGAGCAAAATTTAAAAGGCCTTAATTACTAGAGTTTGTTGTTGTTGTTCAGTCACTAAGCTGTCTGACTCTTTTGCAACCCCAAGGACTGTAGCCGCCAGGCTCCTCTGTCCATGGGATTACCCCGGCAACCATACTGGACTGGGTTGCCATTTCCTTCTCCAGGGGATCTTCCTGATCCAGGGATCAAACCCACATCTCCTGCACTGGCAGGTGGATTCTTTATTGCTAAGCCACCAGGAAAGCCCTAGTTACTAGAGTACTTCATTCTAAATAATCCACAAATAAATAAATTCTGACAATGAAACTACAGTGAGATACTGGTAAATTCTTTCATTTCTTTGATTTCTGAAAGCATCATTAAAATTATTATCCAGTATTCATCTAGCATACATGTGGTAACAATCTTACTGCTATGATTTAATTTCCCTTATATCCTCAGTGCAGGGGTCCCCAACCTTTTTGGCACTAGGGACCTGTTTCTTGGAAGACAATTTTTCCATGACCAATTCAAGTGCAGTAGGGTTCTCACTCCTATGAGAATTTAATGCCCGTCGCTCATCTGACAGGAGGTAATGCAAGCAATGGGGAATGGCTGTAAAGTCAGATGAAACTTCGCTCGCTCAGCGGCTTGCTGCTCATCTCCTGCTATACCGCCCGGTTGCTAACAGGCCAAAGACTGGTACCAGTCCATGGCCCAGGGGCTGGGGACCCTGCTTCAGTGAACCAGTGTTTTATTTTTTTTAATAAAATACTTACTCTTATTATTTTTTAATTTTAATACAGGTAGTTCCTGTATTTTATTTTTGAAAACGGAATTAAAAATCTCCCAATAGCATTAATACATAAAGATTTCTCAAACATTCAGAAAAATAATTATCAAAAGGACATAAAAAATGTCACTAACCAGAGACAACTACTGTTAACATTTTGGTGTATATCCTTCCAGTATCTAAACAACTGAAGGACATGGGCATTCACATTCCAATATGCAACTTTCTTTCAGCGCTACCATACTATACCCTGCTTAAAGTATGCTTAACAATTTCAATGGATAACCAGTTTACTCATTCAATGAGTATTTGAGTGCCTACTATGGCTAAGCACAGAGAAAGAAACGGCAACCCCCTCCAGTATTCCTGCCTGGAGAATTCCATGGACAGAGGAGCCTGGCGGGCTACAGTCTATGGGGTCGCAAAGAGTCGGACACGACTGAGCGACTGACACACACACAAACACGGCTAGGTGCTGTCCTAAGAGCTGCACACGTAACACTGACCTTACATCTTAATTCAGAGACACAGACCAACAAGTAAATAACAGAGGATTGCAAATGTTGATATATCTGATTGAAAAAAAAATAAAGCATGCATGAGAGGAATTACTCTTTCAAACAGGGAGGTCAAAGACCCTTACGGTGAAGACCACACCACATTCAAAGAAAAGCCAGGAGGCCAGAGTGGCTGATAAGTTAGCAAGAGATGGAAACGGCAGGAAATGAAGTTTAAAAAGCCAGGAACTCTATAGGTCACTGAAAGAGAGGTGCAAAGCTAGTGTGAGGTTTGTAAGGAAAAAAAATTTTAAAGATGCACTCTGACTTACAGTTTAAAAGGCTGGGGCTGCTGAATAAACTGTTGTTTGTTGTTTTAGTCACCAAGTCCTGTCCAACTGTTTCACGACCCCATGGACTGACCATCAGGCTCCGCTGTCCGTGGGATTTCTCAGGCTAGAATACTGGAGTGGGTTGCCATTTCCTTCTCCAGGGGATCTTTTCAGCCCAAGGATCAAACCTGCATCACCTGCACTGCAGGTGGATTCTTCACTGCTGAGCTACTGGGGAATAAACTGTAATTAAATGTAAAGCAGAGAAGCCACTGAGAAGATTATAGTGAAAATCTAGGAAAGAGAAGATGGTAGTTTGGACAAGGGTGGGACCAAGAAAGATGGTAAAAAGTAGGGCAGATTCTTAACATGTTTTTGGGAATAAAAAGTGAGAAAGTACTAATGAATTTGACATGGATGTATAAGATAAAGAGAAATCACTTGAAGATAGCTTAACCTGGATTTCAAATGAAACAGTGTATTGTAGGTGTTGTTCCAGGCACACCCAGCTGCATGGATGGAGGTGCTGAGCAGATAAAGATTTGCAGTTAAGTAGTGCTGGAGTTTTCCCAATCATGTACAATTACTGAAAAGAAGGGCAGGTAATTGAAGCTAAAAAATGTTAAGGAGTAGATTATATTGAAAAGAACACGGAATTTAAGTTAGGTAAGAAGGGGGATCAGGAAAATGAAAATTGATAAGATCAAGCAATGTTAAAGTCTTAAGTGGGTTTAAAAGTTACTGGAATTGGGTTACCAAAGATGAGAGATAACAGACAAACTGGAACACATGAAACTGATAATTGATATTATGGAGACAGTAAGTCTTCAGAATAACTATGTATACCTATGGATGATTCATGTTGAGGTGTGACAGAAAACAACAAAATTCTGTAAAGCAATTATCCTTCAACAAAAAAATAAATTAAAAAAAAAAAACTATGTTAGTGTTAGTAGGTGGCAACATTATAGCAAATGATGAATTCAAGGAACTGAGAGACTAAAGTATTAAAAGGATAATCTGTATGCAACTAAAATTGCTAATCAGGATAGCAGCAGTAATGAACCAACATCTTTAAGAATTCAAGGTAGTGAGTGATTCAGGGGTTGGCTGATAACGCCAACAAATATAAGTACCAGGATGTATAATCATACAGCTTGATAGTCACATCTAAGGGTTTTCAGGCAAGATGAAGAAGAATGATCTGGAAAGAGCAATAACAAGAAGGTCACTACCCACCCTCCAGTACTAGTGATAAGGCAGATACAGGAGGGGATGCCAACATTTGAAAGAGTTTCAGGAGATGGCAGCACTGTCCTTACAGGAGAGCTAAGTGACAGAAGTAGTTTAAAAACTTCAGTTCAAGGAAGGTGTTGAGAGTATAGGAATTTTACTGATATCTTATTTGTAAGTTCCTGAAGACCCAATAGAAGAATCTCAGAAGTTAAGAAAGGGCAGAAACTGGGGTCTGAAAAGTGAAGGACAGGACTGTATAGGATAAGAATGGAGGAAGTAAATCAATAATTACAATGTCAAAGGCTTTCTTGTGTAGCTGACATAAATGGAGATTAAACAAACGAGAGGAAAAAATTCCAAGACGGTGTCAGACAGACAAGAAAATCCAAATTTTTCACTGTCAAAACCAACTGTTCCCTGCCCCCCCCAAAAAAAAATCCCTTAGCTCACTCACCTTAACCTGGAAATTAAAATGGAAAGAAAGAAAATAAGCTATCAAGATACTAAATCTATCTGCCATATTCTTAAAAATCACATGGTACATGAGATGGAACTCTTAGAAGCCAATTGACTTTGGCTAACAATAATAATTTGGATAAGAAGTTGGAAAGCTGTTTGAAAAATTAATATGTACAGTTTTTACTATAATTCATGGCAAACTGATGGGGAAACAGTGGCTGACTTTATTTTTGGGGGCTCCAAAATCACTGCAGATGGTGACTGCAGCCATTAAATTAAAAGATGTTTACTCCTTGGAAGGAAAGTTATGACCAACCTAGACAGCATATTAAAAAGCAGAGACATTACTTTGCCAACAAAGGTCCGTCTAGTCAAGGCTACGGTCTTTCCAGTGGTCATGTATGGATGTGAGAGTTGGACTATAAAGAAAGTTGAGCACTGAAGAATTGATGCTTTTGAACTGTGGTGTTGGAGAAGACTCTTGAGAGTCCCTTGGACTGCAAGGAGATCCAACCAGTCCATCCCAAAGCAGATGAGTCCTGGGTTTTCATTGGAAGGACTGATGTTGAAGCTGAAACTCCAATACTTTGGCCACCTGATGCAAAGAGCTGACTCATTTGAAAAGATCCTGATGCTGGGAAAGATTGAGGGCAGGAGGAGAACAGAGGATGAGATGATTGGATGGCATCACTGACTCAATGGACATGAGTTTGGGTGGGCTCCAGAAGTTGGTGATGGACAGGGAGGCCTGGTGTACTACAGTCCATGGGGTCGCAAAGAGTCGGACATGACTGAGTGACTGAACTGAACTGAACTGATCACTACCAGTCTTGACCCCTAGTGTGATAGTCCTTACTTTCCTTTTTCACAGTATCCTATGAAGCCATCTGTTGAAAACGGCAGTTTCAGAAAAATGGAAGGAGTCTGGGTTTCTGAAAGGGAGATGAGCCACTGATAAGCAGTACCAGGGCTTGGGCTTTATGTAAGTAAGAAATATATTGTTATTGTGTTAAGATATTGAAACTCCAGGGACTGTCTGTTATAGCATTTAGCATTACCTTAACTAATACAGACTGTTGGTTGGAGGTGTTTAGTTGCTGAGTCATATCCGACTCTTTTGCAATCCCATGGACTGTAGCCCTCCAGGCTCTTCTGTCCATGGAATTTCCCAGGCAAGAATACTGGAATGGGCTGCCATTTCCTTCTCCAGGGGATCTTCCCGACTCAGGGATTGAACAGATTCTTTACCACTAATTACCTTAACTAATATAAAATGTAGATTTTCATCACTCTTGTTAACAATAAATCTCTTCCTGAGTATATATTGGGTCTTGAGTTATTAACTAATGAAAATTTGAAGTTATAATTAGTGAGATCAGCACTCACTAATTATACCCAGCATTATAATCGTCTCTTAGATTCTGGTTATGTCATATTCAACTAAATAGTTTAAAATTACATTAAACTTAATTATAAATTGAAAGGCAATTACATTTTTAGTTACCACGGAAACAAATACAAACCAAACATAAACCACTGGAGAAATGTTCCTTCTTCTGCCATTTAATGGTTCAAGTAATACGTACATGGAAAACAGTATGAAAACAAAAGTGCGTTCTCCTTTTGCTAATATAATACATTTTTCTGGAAAATACAAAATATCTGAAAAATTATCAAGTCATGACCAATCTTGTTTCATCCATATCCACGTTCTTAGGTTATTTTAAAGCAAATCAAAGCCATGTCATTTCAACCATAAATATTTTATGATAAATTCTTAAGGTGCTTTCTTTCAGTTTTACTGAAGAACAAAGCTTTGATTTAGAAGCAACACATGAGAATTCTGAATCTAAAGCTGTCACTTTCATCCTTCATTTGGTCCTGCTGATTCCAATGGGACACTAATCCCCTAAACTGATGTGATGGTTCAAAATTTACTTATTTAGATAACTTTCAGGATAAAGTGGCCTTTATATTAGGATACAGAAACAGATTTTGATGAGTAACAGAAAGTGAATGGTGTTTAATAAACAATACACAGTCTTGATAAAAATGACATTGTGTCAAATATCATCATAAAGTAAGTGTCATTACAGCAATATTTTTCATATCCCAATAGATGATCTTTGTTACTATTTTACTATCTGGAGTGGTAGATTATATATAAACATTAATCTCAATAAAAGAAACAACTTTTCTGAACTTCTCAAATGTTTGCATTATGGCAAAAATAGAAGAAACTATGGTTCTTCAATAATTCACAGTTTACTTGGAAAGGATGTAGGATATGGTAGTCAAGAATACAGTCTGCAGAGCCAAACTGCCTGGGCTTGACGCCTGGTTCTGTTTCTGTTTGTGGAACCTTGAACAACCAACCTCTCTCAGGTCGCTCATGCAACGGCAACAACAATAGTACCTACCACATAATATTAATATGTAATAGATAAAATGACTAAATACATATAAAGCACATAGGACAATGACTGGTACATAGCAAGGTACACAGTATGTGAAGTGAAGTTAAAGTCAGTCAGTCGTGTCCAACTCTTTGCGGCCCCATGGACTGTAGCCTGCCAGGCTCCTCTGTCCATGGGATTCTCCAGGCAATGATACTGGAGTGGGTATCCATTTCCTTCTCCAGGGGATCTTCCTGACCCAGGGATCAAACCCAAGTCTCCTGCATTGCAGGCAGACACTTTACTGACTGAGCTACAAACTGGCATATAATAAGTACTACTGTCATTAATCTATTTATTCATGAACTATTTATCCACGGCCTTCCAAGTGCTAACTGCTAGGAAGGCTGAGAGGAACACATGCGGAAAGATATTATACAATGAAATTCTAAGACCAAGAGAACAACAGTGGTCTGTATAAGATAAGGTACAACAGGAGTAATAGAGAACAGTTCTAAGACTGCACAGGGGGACAAGAAAGATTTCACAAGAGATGATGGTGCTTCAGATAACTCCTGAAGGATGAGGAAAAATTACCCAGACAACCTTGGAAACAGAGGAGACACACATTCTTCACCAAGGAATGTGTGCAAAAGCATCTGAAGAACCTGGCTTCCAAGAGATAGTAAAATCAGCAGGACTGGGGCATAAGGGTCTTCTATAGGATACTAAGAGGTTCATATATGTGTAGATAACAAATATACCACTACACTTTCATTTATCTTACCTCATGTATTTCAGTCGACGTGAGCAAAAATATAAGCAATGAAAGGAAATCCTACAGGTGATGATATACACTGGAAAACCTTCAACTCTCCCTTGCTGGACTCAAAATATTTCTATTAACTACACAGTAACAACTTTTGTTTCTAATTTCAGAGACTATTCAAAAGAAATTGCAAATGATAAGTTTTAACTCCTACAGATTTCCAGAATATGACATGTTTTTTCTGTCCAGGCATTTTGTATACATAAATAGTTGCCATTATCATGTTATAACTTTAAAAATAGAAGATGGCAAGGTTTATACTTATACACAGAGTCGTTAGTAATTACACTGCATATTAATCAACCTAAAGATGATTCAGATTATCTATGCAGTTGTAAAAATCACAGGCTACCAAAAAAATAGTTCAAGTACTTCTTTAAAAGAAAACAACACCTTACAATTCATTTACCTATTATGTCAAGTATTATGCTAAGTGTAAGCAATAAATTAGAGAACAAAATAGACACTATCCTTATTCTCACATTCAGGAGGGAGAAAGACTGAAACAAGTAAACAAATACATAAACAAGTCAACGTAACAATTATAATCAGAAATTGTGTGTGGGGAGGGGGAGTTGTTGAGCGGATAGAGAGTAACAGAGTGACAAGAAGCAAGACAGCAACTATGACCATTTTATAAGGTAGCCATGAAAGATCTCTTTGGCTTGGATCTGAAAGATAAGAATAAGCCAACCAGGTTAGGAGGAAGTTGGGAGAGAAAAATGTTTCTGTCACTGGGACACAACGTAAAAGAGGAAAATGAGCACAACGGAGGCAAACAAGCATATTGAGCGCGTGTGGGTATGTGGGGTGTAGCACATAGACATCACTCAGACACGGCAAAGCAAAGGCCCTGGAGGGCTGGACGCAAGGGTACAACGTGATCTCTGCATTTCAGAAACATTTACTCTGGCTACTAAGAGGAGAAGGGAGTCGGAAGGGCAAAACAGATGCAGAGAAACAACTTCAGGAGACTTCTGAAGAACCTCAAATCCATTTCAAAATTTACAGAATGCTTAGGGGCCCCGTAACAATCTTGACAGACAGGTAAAGCAGTAACTAACTTCACACACAAGACACTGAGGTTCAGAGTGACTGAACCAAAGTCCCACTGCTAGTCATCTGTAGCACGAGAGAGAACCAAACCATCCTGTTCCAAATCCAGTCAGTGTCTCACAAAGAAGAAGGAACCTCAGTTTTGGGGATGATCATGTAACAGGCTTTTATTCAGAGTTTTAATTAAAAGAATAAAGACATCAAACTTTAAACGCTCACTACTGTAAAAATGTGAACTATTATATACCTGGTTATTGCTTATTAGTACTTTAAAAGTATTCATTAATAACAGTAAATCATAAAACTGATCACATCAGCATTACAAAATAAGACACTCTGCCTTAGCACTTGATTATATAAAGTCCTTTACAAAGTACTTGCAGCTGTACACACAAATTGTGAAATTACATAATGTTTAAAAATGATCCATCATGATTAGCCCACACATGACAAGTAAAATACCCTTAATAATTTATTAAATTTGATTTACATGTGCTTAAAATTATGTATATATTTTGACTTCTAACACACACACTAATGCTAATAAGCCAAGTATATGACAACTTCTCTTTTTTAGTCCTATTTGTTTACTTGCATCCAGGCATCCACGTTCAGGATCTCCACTGCATCTACTTACAGGATTGTTGATGTAATGAACAGAAGAGCCTCCCAAGATACAGTCCCAAATGTAATAAATAGCCTAAAAACTATATATCAAATGTATAATAATCAGAGCTACTAATCAAACTAAATCATATAAAACTTTAAGCAAAATTTTAAAATCACAATAGTTTCTATATTGCTTTATATTGGCCTAAGATATTTCTATTTTCCTAAATACTCACTGTTCAACATCCTGTAAGAACATATTCTATAATGAATATGACTTTTTCATTCAAACCAGAATGTATTACTTCATGTTTTTTAAAAAAGTGAAAGTACTGTATGATGCTAACTTATTACATTATTGTCTGTTCCCTGTTAATAGAAAGAAAGCATTAAAAGTATAAACTATTTATGCTTCTTAGTCCATATACAATGGCAAAAACAATATTCTCTGTGAAGTTATTGCAAAATATGTTGCTGCCTAACTTGAAGAAGCAAAATACAGATACAGCACTTGTATGGATTTTCACAGTAATTTTTAGGTTATCAAGGAAACATCTAGAGTGTTGATCTGGTTATACTCAATTCAAACAAACTACTTGTCACATTAACTACCTCCAGGAAGTTACTCCAAACACAAAATAAACTGTTTATGTCCCTACTCAGATAGATAACATGACAGATTGTTATTAGTTGAAGACAGATGAAATACATTAATTTGATTGTGAGCATATGTTTAATTTTACCCTGCCATGCACACTCTCTAATGCTGTCTTTCTGTGATGACATAGTAAATCATACTGTATTAGAAGAATTGCTAACACAAGAAAATAAAAAATTACCAGAATTTGACTTTGGAGATTCTTAAACCAAACTTCTTAAAAAATGTAACTGCCTGAAACTGGGTTCCACAAATACATAAAGAAAAAAGGTGTCATCAAAGAAATTAATTTTTACTATAAATAGTAAAAAAAGACCTCAATGCAGTTTAACATTTTTCTTACATACTACTTTTTATAATTTCTTTGTGAAATGCCTCTTTCCTCCTTTCCCCATTTCTACTGTTTATAATGTTTATCCTATTAATGTGTGTGTTTTCTATAAGAAGGACATCTGCTATATTTTTTCCAGTGTTTGTTTCCCTTAGGTTAGGATTTTCCTTTTCATGATGCATTAGATTCACAGAAATTAGGATTTTATGAAATCAAATACACCGAGAAAATAAGCTCATTATTACTTAAGCTACCTTTCTTTTATAAGCAGCTAAAAACAAAAATAAATTTTTTTAAAAAGCACAGAACTCAATAGCCACTCAAAAATATTTGTTGAATAAAGATAAATATTTTGGGGGCTCTCCTGGTGGCTCAGTGGTAAAGAATCTGCCTGCTAAGGCAGGAGACACCAATCCCATCCCTGATCCAGGAAGATCCTGCATGCACCTAAGCCCGTGCTCCGGAGCCCAGGCGCCGCGGCAGCGGAGGCCACAGGCCGTGACTCCCGGAGCCCGTGGGCCCTGGAGCCCGTGCTCCGCAACAGGAGCCGCCACGACGAGAGGCTCGGGCCCCGAACCAGGGAGCAGCCCCCGCTCGCCACAACCAGAGAAAAGTCCGCAGAGCAACAAGCACCCAGCACGACGAAAAATCAACAAACGGTTTTTTAAAAAAAAGAAAAAACAAAAACATTTTTAGACTTTTTAAAACAAATACAAAATATCAAAGGTGTCTAAACTAATATGTATTCTTCCATTTTATAGGAATACTATACAGGACTGAAAAGCCGAGCTAGAGTCTCACACCACAATTAATAATGAGTATCACAAATGTGTTGAGCAAAACAGAAAGACATTAAGAAATACACATAAATGACAACATTCATGTGAAATTTTAAAATGACAAAATTAGCTATCAGTGAGGAATACACAGACGATGAAACTAAGAAGAACAGCACGGAAAACGTTAGGACAAAGGATAGTAGTTAACTCTGAAGGAAGAGAAAGGACTGATAAAGGCACCTGGTTGGCTTCTGGGGTGCTTGGCAATGTTCTACTTCATGTCCCAGGAACAGCTAGTCTTTAAACTACACATATATATATATACTTTTCTGTATGTATATATCATTATATTAAAAAGTCTAATAAAATTACACTAATATGACAATCTTCTCTTCAAACTGAATTTTTCATATTATCATAAAGAAGGGTCACTGCTGCAAAAATATTCATGGTTTTCACAATTTTCCCAAGGACTTCTTTAGTCCCTTAGTTATCAAATCATACTCTTTCAACCTCTCTATATATGTCATGAATCTTGTGGATTTTCTCTTCAATTATTACCTGACTCCTCCAGATCCTTCAGTTGTTAATTACTTTTGATTCTAGTAATTCTCTAATATTTTTATAGATTCTCTATATTGCTATAAGATTTGCCTAATTACTTTGCATTGTATTTCTATTGTATAGTCACATACATATCTACAACCAGACCTACAAGGACTCTTAGGGGATAATGATAAATACCACTTACTCTGTAGAGTCACCAGAAGAACACTAATAGCAGGCAGAATCGAGCGGGCAGGAAGGAGAGTATGTAAAAATTCATATTATTTCAACTTATTTAGTATCATTAACTGAACTAGCTAAATTCTCTCTGGTAATGGGTAATAGATAACCACCTCTCCTCTGACTTCAGGTTAAAATGTAATAATAGGTCTAAATGGGAACATAATACCATGGAGTAAGCAACTCTTTCTGTATTTGTGACGGTTTATAACTTTTATTGCCCATTGACTCTTCTTATTTTGAGTCATGTTTCAGGCAGTCTCCATAGGAATTCTTACTGCAGAATCTTATACTGGCCAGTATTACATAGGTTTATTTGCAAAGATCAACATGATAGCTAAATAGTATAGCAAGGTCCCAGTTCACTTATGTCTTTCATTTAAAAAAAAAAAAATGCACTTCTTTTTTTGCATGAAAAAAAAAAAAGAAGTGTATTTGTCTTTCCTAGATACCAGTATAGCCTGGGATCTTGCAAGAATCAGAGGAAATAGTAAGAACTGCTTTAACTGGCAATTATACTACAGTTATTTATTTCTTATATTTTCCTCTCTTTTCTAACTGCCCTCAATGACCATGTATTAGATCCACTGGGAGAGGGGGAATGATAAAACATGACTTAAAATCACAACAAAAAGTAAACAGTAAAGACAAAACTGCCCAATAGCAACAGAAACCAGAGTAATAAGAATAGTTAACATTTATATAGCACCAAAGTGTTTTACAGGCACATTACACATATTAAATTATTTAATCCTCACAATAACCACTAGCTGACCGATGAGAAAATAACGCATAGAGAGGATAAATGACTTATATAAGGACACATTTCCAGGAAGGAGAGGAGCCGGAACTCAAGACCCTCGCACTCCACCTCCAGAGTCTGCATTCTTAACTCAGCTTTCTCCTCAGGCAGGACAATCTTCTACAACTGTCGTTTCCCCCACGACGCTGTTTCATTCATGTTATCCCAAGTGGAACACTTCATTCACTTTCATTGCCATATAACATATCTTTGTATGAACATACCACAATTTATATATCTTTTCTCCAAGTGGACACTCAAATTGCTTCCAATTACTAGCTATTATTGACAGTGAAGCAGCATGACACCTGATACATATGTATAGCAGTCTGTTTAAGATATAAAACTGTTGAATCCTAGGGTCTATGAATGTTCAACTTTACAGAATAATGGCAAATTATTTTCAAAGTCATTGTATCAATTTACAATCCACCCAGCAATGAACATGAATTCCTGCAGATTCATATTATGTTTCTGTCACTTCTTAGGCTTTTTGATGTGTACGTTATTACTTATGGGGCTTCCCTGGTGGCACAAGAGGTAAAGAATCTGGCTGCAATGCAGGAAACCCAGGTTCAATCCCTGGGTCAGGAAGATCCCCTGGAAAAGGGAATGATAACTCACTCCAGTATTCTTGTCTAGAGAATCCCATGGACAGAGCAGCCTGGCAGGCTACAGTCCATGGGGTTGCAAAGAGTCAGACACGACCGAGTGACTTAACACACACACACACACACACACACACACACACACACACACACACACCCCATTATTACTTACCTCTAGTCTTATTTTGCATTTCCTTATTTAGTGATTATTTTCAAATGTCTTTGGGCCGATTTTTCCTAGGGAATTTCTCCTCATGTTTTATGTCCCTTTTTCTACTAAGTTGTCTTTCTTATAGATTTGCAAAAGTATATTAATCTTTTTTTCAGTTATTTGGGGTACACATACCTTGTCCCAGTTGTGATCTTTCTGAATTATTTAATGGGTCACTTGATAGAAACAAACATGTTTATCTTATGTGGTTGATATATTCAACATTTAAATTTAGCAAAAAATCTTTCCACATCCCAAGGTATGAAAAATATTCTTTCATTTTTTTCTTCTAAAAAAGTTGTGAGATTTATATTACAGTCTTTAACCTGTTTGGAACTGTGTATGAGAGTAATATAGGCACCGTTTTCTTTTTCTCCATAAAAACAAACTATTCCAGGACTACTTATTAAACATATCAACCTTTTAAATGATCAAACTAGTCAATCCTGAAGGATTGACTGAATATTCATTGGAAGGACTGATGTTGAAGCCCCAATACTTTGGCCAGCCAGTGCGAAGAGCCAACTCATTAGAAAAGACCCTGATGCTGAGAAAGATTGAGGGCAGGAGGAGACTGGAGCGACAAAGTATGAGATGGTTGGATGGCACCGACTCAATGCACGTGAGTTTGAGCAGACTCTGGGAGACAGTGAAGGGAAGTCTGGTGTGGTGCAGTTTATCGGGTCACAGAGTCGGACATGACTTAGCGACTGAACAATAAATCCTTTCAGAAGATCTTCAATATCACTTCCATTATAATACCAAAGTTTTCTTTATATGAGAGTTTGTTTCTAGCATTTCCAGTCTATTTTCTTGAGTGAATTTCTCAATGTATTTAGTACAAGCTGTCTATAAAAATTTTTATCACAACATAGCAAAGGGTCCTCACTTTGTAATTCAGGAACATATTAACTATCCTTGGCCCTTTTTTCCACCCATATACACATTAGAGTCATTTAGTTTAAATACCACACATAAATAGCATTGGGTTTTAAAATTATGCTGAATCAGTAAACCAATTTGAGATGAAATGTTAGTTTTATAATATTGAGTCTTTGTATCCTTGAACACGGGAGTTATCTTTTATTTGGGTCTTATATCTACACCTTATATTAAAATGTATACTTTTCTCAACACAGGGATTTCTGAAGTAGTTATTCATATTATCTTAGAATTTTGCAGTTTTATTTCTTCCTTTTTAATCTGTATGTCATATATCTTTTTTTTTTCTACTGTTTTACAATAGCTAGGACTTCAAGAAGGATGTTGAATATGGTGAACAGTGAAAGTGAACATCCTTGCCTTGTACCTGGTCTTAGTACGAAAGAATTCACTCATTTGCTATCAAGTATGATGTAACTGTAGGTTTTTCATAGATGCCATTTATCAGGTTGAAGAAGTCAATCCTCATGCCTAGTTTGCTCATTTTTTTTTTAATACCATGAATGGATGTTAAATTTCACCAAATGCTTTTTATGCATTTATTGAGATCATTATATGCCTTTTCTTCTTAAGCCTATTGATATAGTAAATTATATTAATTGATTCTGAATGCTAAAATAGCCTTGTATTTCTATGATAAATACCACTCTGTCGTGATGTAGTATCCTTTTTATATACTGCTAAATTCAATTCATTAACATTTTGTTAAGAATTTTCTATGTCTATGTTCATGAGGGATATTACTCTGCAGTCACTTTGTCTTTTCCTGGGCTTAGTATCAGATTAACACTGCTGTCACAAAACGAGTTCAGAAGCGTTCCATCCTCTTTGGTATTCTGATAGGGTTTACATACAACTGGTATTATTTCTTTTATGTGTGTTTGGCAGAATTCACCAGTAAACCATCTGGGCCTGTAGTTTTCTTTGTAGGAACATTTTAAATTATGGATTCAGTTTTGTTTTGTTTTTCATAAATATAATATTCAGGTTATCTATTTCTTCTTGAGTAAACTCTGATAATTTGTATCTTTTTTTTTCCATTTATTTTTATTAGTTGGAGGCTAATTACTTTACAATATTGTAGTGGTTTTTGCCATACATTGACATGAATCAGCCATGGATTTACATGTATTCCCCATCCCGATCCCCCCTCCCACCTCCCTCCCCACCCCATCCCTCTGGGTCTTCCCAGTGCACCAGCCCTGAGCACTTGTCTCATGCATCCAACCTGGGCTGGTGATCTGTTTCACCCTTGACAGTATACTTGTTTCAATGCTGTTCTCTCTGAATATCCTACCCTCTCCTTCTCCCACAGAGTCTTAAAGTCTGTTCTGTACATCTGTGTCTCTTTTTCTGTTTTGCATATATGGTTATCATTACCATCTTTTTAAATTCCATATATATGTGTTAGTATATTGTATTGGTCTTTATCTTTCTGGCTTACTTCACTCTGTATAATGGGCTCCAGTTTCATCCATCTCACTAGAACTGATTCAAATGAATTCTTTTTAATGGCTGAGTAATATTCCATAGTGTATATGTACCACATCTTCCTTATCCATTCGTCTGCTGATGGGCATCTAGGCTGCTTCCATGTCCTGGCTATTATAAACAGTGCTGCGATGAACATTGGGGTGCACGTGTCTCCTTCAGATCTGGTTTCCTCAGTGTGTATGCCCAGGAGTGGGATTGCTGGGTCATATGGCAGTTCTATTTCCCATTTTTTAAGGAATCTCCACACTGTTCTCCATAGTGGCTGTACTAATTTGCATTCCCACCAACAGTGTAAGAGGGTTCCCTTTTATCCACACCCTCTCCAGCATTTTTGCTTGTAGACTTTTGGATAGCAGCCATTCTGACTGGCGTGTAATGTACCTCATTGAGGTTTTGATTTGCATTTCTCTGATAATGAGTGATGTTGAACATCTTTTCATGTATTTGTTAGCCATCTGTATATCTTTAAAGGAATTTGCTCATTTAATTTAAATTGTTGTTTATAGAAATAAAACTTCTCAGTATATTCCCCATTCTCCTTTTAATATCCACAGAATTTATGACAAATTCTCCTCTTTCATTCCTGATACTGTAATTTGTATCTTCTCTCTTTTTTTTATGGTCAGTTTGGCTAGAGGTTTATCCAATTTTATCAATCTTTTCAAAGGATCTTTTGATTTCATTGATTTCTCTACTGTCTTTTATTTCTGGTTTTAACTTTACATTTTCCTTTCTTCTGTTTGCTTTAGATTTAGTTTGCCCTTCATTTTCTTTTTTCTTGAGATGAAAGCTTGGGTTATGGACTTTGAGGAATTTTTTTTTTTCCAAATGTAAGCATTCAGTAACACTAAACATTTCTCTCTAAACAACTACTTCAGCTGCATCCCACAAATTTTTATATGCAGTGCTTTCATTTTTATTCAATTCAAAATATTTAATTTTCTATGACTTCCTCATTGATTCATAGGTTATTTAGAAGTGAGTTGTTTAATCTCCAAATAACTGGAGATATTACAAATATCTTTATGTGATTGGTTCCTAATTTAATTCCATTACTGTCAGAGAATATATTCGATTCTTTTCAATTTGTTTTTATAGGGCAGAATACGGCCTTGTTTCATATACAACTGAAAGCAACATGTATTCTGCTGTTGTCAGAGTAAATGTACTGTAAACGTCAGTTAGATCTGGCTGATTGATGTTCACGTAATGTTCACGTCTCTACATCCATAACTAATTATTTTCTACCTGCCCTATCAGTAGTGAGAGGAGCACTGAAGTCTCAGCTGCAACGGTAGATCTGTCTATTACTCTTCTCTGCTCAATCAACTTCTTTCTGTCAGTGGCTTTATACATGTTTAGGATTGTGATGGCTTTTTATTGAATTGACCCTTTGATCATTATTGTAATACTCTTCTTTATCCCTGCTAAATTCCTTGTTTCTGGTATTAACAAAACTACTTCAACTTTCTTTTGATTAGGGTTTATAGAACTTATCTTTTCTCATCCTTTTACTTTTAACCTATCTGAATCTTCATATATAAAGTAGGTTTCTTATAGACAGGATATGGCTGGGTCTTGCTTTTCTACCCATTCTGACTATCTCAATAGTTTAATTGGTGTATTTAGACCAGGTGTTGGCAAACATTCTCTATAAAGGGCCAGACAGTAAATATTTCAGGCTTTGCAGGTCATATGCTCTTCACAGCAGCTACTCCACTCTGCCGCTGTGGTAAAAAAGCAGGCACAGACAAGATGTAAACAGATGAGTGTGGCTCTATTCCAATACAACTATTTATGGACACTAAAATTTGATTTTCATATAATTTTCAGGTGTCAGAAAATATTACCCTTCTTTTGATTTTCTTCCAACCATTTAAAGATGTAAAAACCATTCTCAGGTAGTTGGCCGTACAAAAAAGCGGCATAAGCTGCAGTTTGCTGACCCTTGCTCTACACCACTGCTCAAATCATTCTTCTGCTTAAAATCCCTGAGGGACTTTCTATAGCTCTTAGGAGAAAATCCAAACTCGTTAAAATATAGTCTCCGTTTCTCAACTCTTCCTGCCTTACACCCTATGCTACAGCTACAACAAAATGCTGTAAATTTCCCTTAATATTTCAGACTATACCCCAGCTTCGGAGGCTTTATCCCTTCTTTCACTTGCTCCTGACCTGCTGTTTCCTGTCCTTCTCCGTACGGCACTCCTGCGTGTCCCTTAAGAGTCTGCGTGTGCGCCTGTGCGCCAAGGTCACCGTGCGGGACAGCACTATCGCACCAGCTGCAATACCACTGCACTGAGAATGTCAAAGGCCTCATTAATGAACGGATGACCGAATCAGCACTAAAATATCCTAAGAGGAAACTGAATGGCTCGCAACAGTAAGAACAAAGTCAAATTCTAACAGGTAGTTATGTTTTCATGATCATCAAAACACATGTTAACCAAACTGATTAGAGAAAAAATTCTTCAATTCTCACAAAAACTGAAAGCATTTTCTTAATTATAAAATATCTCTTAAACTTTAGTATTAAACTGTAATGTAGCAAACTCTCAGAAGATGGTGCTAGCCTGATATGTCAATAAGCCAAGAAATAATAAATAATAAGACAATGGATTTTAAAAAATGCTTCCTCTTAAAATAAAAGAAGCTATTTAAGAAAAATCACAAGTACAGATAATTCCTAACAAAAAAAACGTTTCAAAAGAGGAAAACATCATTCCTGAACCTAAGACTAAACATAAAACTTCATCAATTTTCACCACTTCTTATTAAAATATAGAATAGCTGTCAGTAATCTTCAAAGGTTAAAAAAAAAGATCTGAGGGAAAGAGTGAGTTTAAGTGCAAGCCCAGAAAACATTCATCTCCACTGAATTTAACTCATCTTAATTCATCTTAATGAATTCAGTTCACAGTTTCTATATATTAGCATCTCCAATTACAACTCTCTATATACATGGCAGGGGTAGGGAAGAAGTAGGAATAAAGAAGAAACTAAAACTATACAACAATTTTTGGTATTCAATTTTAAGTCAATGTCTTACATTACATAAGTGATAAATTTTAAATAATTCAGTGTGCTAATACTTGAATACGAGATATAAATACATGGAAATAAGTGTTTTTTAAAAACCATATCAAGGATAATCTTATACTTTACAAAATTATTTCACCAATATTTAATAATATATTTATTAAAATGTAATAATATTTTTGAATGTCTCCATTTGGCAAAATTCATTCAACAATTATTTATTTCATAGTCCTTTATATACGTCTCAGAAAAAAATAAAGCATTATAATAAAATCTCAATTGGGGCCAAGGTGGCATCAATTAACTTGAACGGTTAAATAATTCTGTCTACTGCCAACAAAAAACATCAACCTCAAAAATAAAAAATATACTGATAATAAACAAACATCTTGAAAACAAAAGATACACATATCAACTCCAATGAAGAATCACATGTCACTGAAATAGGTGATCAAACTTTAAAGCTGCCAAAAAGAAAGGGGTAAAGCCCTTACATCATAACTGATCACATCATATTGCATGTCTAGAGCACATGTGAAAACAGGTCTCAAGGCTGGCTGTCAAACACCTCTCACTGCGCCTCTGCCGCAGTGCTGATTTAAACTAACACTTCTGTCTCACTCTATGCAAAAACTTCTTTGGGTTTTTGGTATACTCCCAGCTCACTGTTTTAAGTGGGTCTTTACGGTAAAAAGACTTCAGCTGTTTTTAAAAGACTGTTACAACTGTTTAAACATTTTTAAAACTAATACTTAAGCATGATAAGGATTTTTAAATCCAAACTATCAAAGGTTTGAAATGCCACTGATACACTGAAGAAGTATTACCAATGAGAATACACAGTAGCATTAGAAACAAAAAATAAAGAAAAGGTGCCAAGAATAGAAGAGAAACAGAAAAATTTCTGGAAGATAAACTGGTAGAAATAACTCTCCAAATATGGGATCTAATACTAAAAATTTGTGAACCCTAGAATAGGTAAGGTGTATCAACTGGGGTTCAATCAATGAGGCAGAACAGTATAGATGATAAGAAGAAAGATTTATTACAGTGGTCAGACTGCAAAATTGTGGGAGCTGCTGAGCAACAGGTACAGGCTGTTGCCCCCGCATCCGGTCTTGAGCCTGATGTCACGACGCTGTAGGTCCGCCAGACCAGCAGTCAGGAAGGGAACTGGATAAAGAGCAAGGACAAACTGGAACCTGCCAGGATAAGCGGAACTGACAAGGAGAAATGAAGTCTGCAAGAACAAACTGGAACCTGTGAGGATAACAGTAATGACAAAGCAAACTCGCATGTGTCCCTCACCAACCCAAGCCTGATGCCAAGGGTGACCAAAAGGAGAAACGCACACCCTTCTCCAGGGAGCGGCAGACGCAGGGCAAGCACTCGGAGATGCTGAAGCGGGAGCCTGACAGGTGCTGCAGGAGCTACAGCACACACCTCCCAGGGGAGCGAGCAAACCAGCGACGGGGTGTGAGAGCTCACAGCGCCTGGTCCACAGCACTGACCCTCAGAGAGCCACAGAGCACGCCTGCCACTTCACTTCTCTCCTACAGCTTTTCCACAAAATGTCTTTTGTAACCAGCGCTAACTGACCAGTACAGGAAAGGAAATTTTGGAAATATATTTCCAGTTTAGCCAAGCTGACCTAGGACAATGCCACCAGAGAAACAGCAGTACACTCACATAACCTTAAACTGCCACAAGGTATAAAGAGAGAAAGGAAGAACAGTTGGTACAGAGTGGTAAACTCCTCTAAGTCAGTCCAATAATTCCTAACATCTACAGTGGACAGGGGTCTCCGATATTGCCTGTCTATAGTTAGAAGCCTGACTGTCAATATACTGCTGCTGCTGCTCCTGCTGCTAAGTCGCTTCAGTCGTGTCCGACTCTGTGAGACCCCATAGACGGCAGCCCACCAGGCTCCCTTGTCCCTGGGATTCTCCAGGCAAGAACACTGGAGTGGGTTGCCGTTTCCTTCTCCAATGCATGAAAGTGAAAAGTGAAAGTGAAGTCGCTCAGTCATCTCCGACTCTTAGTGACCCATGGACTGCAGCCCACCAGGCTCCTCCGTCCACGGAATTTTCCAGGCAAGAGTACTGGGTCAATATGCTACCAATACTCTAAAGTCAGGGTGAAGTATATTGCAAATCCTGAAGGTTGTCCTCACCTTCAAGATAAGAACTACTAAGAAAATCCAGTAATGACCTTCATCATGAATTTTAAAACCTAGATCAGCTACTGTGTGTGTGCTTAGTCACTCAGTCGTGTCCAACTCTTTGCGATCCCATGGACAGAGGAGCCTTCCGCCAGGCTCCTCTGTCCATGGGATTCTCCAGGCAAGAATACTGGAGTGGGCTGCCATTTCCTCCTCCAGGGGATCTTCCCAACCCCAGGATTGAACCCAGGTCTCCCACACTGCAGGCAGATTCTTTACCGTCTGAGCCACTAGGGAAGCCCACAAATCAGCTACCAATCAGCTACTAATACTACTCAATTTTACATTCATATTTAAATAGGAACAAGCAAGAGTCTACAGGTCTTAACAAGTCAAGAGCATGAATGGGAGGACATAGAGCTGTTAACCCTCAGGAAAACAGCCAATATTGGAAACGAAGGACAATGAAAAAAAACGCAAGCATCCCATTCTTGTCACCACCACTGTCTTCCCACTTGGGCAGTAGAGGGTTCGGCAGTGGCAACAGCGGCTGCTGAGTCCAAGGCTTCAGCTTTGTACTTGTAGCAATGGCCACGGCAGGATCTGGAGGGCAGGGAGGAAGGCTGGGGCTCGTCTGGGATGATGATGTTCAATATTTTTATAAGGATAAAGGTTATGCAGGGACGTGACCTGACAAAGTCAACACATGCTACACTTAAGACTTTTTTCATTTCACTGTAAGAAAATTTTACCACACCCCCCCCAAACTTGACCTCTAAGTAATGATATGTATAATCAAAGTGTTTAGATATAACAGGTACTATCTACAACTAATTTTGAATGCATCAAAATACAGATGAACTGCTAGACTGACAGAGGGATGGACAGATATGTGATCAAGCAAACAAAACAGAATATTCATTGCAAACCCCAGATCAGGGTCAATAAACCACATATGGCATGTGGGTTAAAACTGGTCTGCCACCTGTTCTTAGGGTCCATGAGCTAAGAACAGTTTTCATATTTTGAAAAAAGCTGAAAATAAATGAAAAGAATAATTTCTGACATAAGAAATACAGAATTCAAATTTTAGTATCTATAAATAAAGCACAGTCACACTCATTCATTCATAAACTGTTCATGGCTGGAAAAGCGCCACAAAGGGACAGTTCAATAGTTTGTGACAGATGCTATATGTCTTGCCAAGCCTAAAATATTTACTATCTGGCTCTTTTCAGAAAAAGTCTGTCAAGTTTTTCCTCTAGACAGTGAGTATATAGGTGTTTATCATAAAGTTCAACTTCCCTGTTTGTTAAAAATTTTTATAAGAATGTTAAAAAAAAACAAATAATCATAAACTAATTCAACAGAGGCCCATTGGAAGGAGAAGGGTCAATCACTTCTGAGTATGGCAATCAGCTTTTCTAAATCCTACCTGCAAGAAGTCACGTGCTGGGAATCACAAAAAGGCGAGAAAACTACCACCAAGACTGTAGCCTTGGAGACATGCCCTGTCCATTAAAAACTGCCCTAGTAACATTCTACGCACCAGCCAGTGAAAATGTCAAGGAAGCTTGACATCATGTGAAGTCTTAGGTCAAAGAAAGAAAAGTTTTTAAAAAATCCATGAGAAATCAAAACATCAAGCCTTCCCCTATTCTCACTCGCAGCTGAAAATGATATCAGTTTCCAAGGACTGCTGGAACCAAACCACCACAAAATAGGTGGCTTAAGATAATAGAAAAGAATTCTCTTGGAGTTCGGAGGCAAGAAATCATAAATCAAAGTATTGGCAGGACCAAGCTCCCTCTGAAGGCTCTTGGGAAGAATCCTTTCTTGCTGCTCATTGGCCTCTTATGGTTACTAGCAAACCTTGGGAAAGCTTGTGGCTCCCTGACTCCAATCTCTGACTCTATCTTTACATGACTTTCCTCCCTAAGTGTCTCTGTCTCTGTCCGAATTTCTCTGTCCTTGTAAGGATACCAGTCATTGGGTTTACAGATAATGCTAATCAAGTACAACTCATCTTAATTTGCTTACATCTGCAAAGACTGTATTTTCAAATAAGGTCATACTCACAGATTCTGGAGGTCAAGATTTCAATATATTTTGTTAGGGGAAAAGAATTTAAACCACCAGGACTATGCTTCCCCATTTCACTGAGAAACTAGAAATAGTCAAGAGACATTCTACATGTCGCCAGATCTACACATCAAATACAGCGTAGGCAGATGTCTATATTCCTATTGTTGAGTTGCTCAGTCATGCCCAACTCTTTCTGACCCCATGAACCACACGCAGCACACCAGACTTTCTTTTCCTTCACTACCTCTTGGAGTTTGCTCAAACTCATGTCCATTGAGTTGGTGATGCCATCCAAGCATCTCATCCTCTTTTGCCTCCTTCTTCTGCCCTCAATCTTTCCCAGCATCAGGGTCTTTTTCACTGAGTAAGCTCTTTGCATCATGTGGCCAAAGTATTGGAGCTTTAGCATCAGTCCTTCCAATGAATATTCAAGACTGATTCCCTTTAGGATTGACTGGTTTGATCTCCTTGCTGACCAAGGGACTCTCAAGTGTCTAGTACAGCAACACAATTCAAAAGCATCAACTCTTCAGTGCTCAGCCTTCTTTTTTTTTTTTTTTTAATATTTATTCATTTATTTGGCTGCACCAGGTCTTAGTTGCAGAATGTGGGATCTAGTTCCCTGACCAGGGATCGAACCTGGGCCCCCTCCATTGGGAGCTCAGAGTCTTAACCAATGGCCAGCAGGGAAGTCCCAGTGCTCAGCCTTCTTTATGGTCCAACTCTCACAACCATACATGACTAATGGAAAAAACACAGGTTTGACTATAAGGACTTCTGTCAGCAGAGTGAAGTCTCTGCTTTTTAATATGGTCTCTAGATTTGTCATAGCTTTTCTCCAAGGAGCAAGTGTCTTTCATTTCATAGCTGCAGTCGCCATCCACAGTAATTCTGGAGGCCAAGAAAATAAAATCTGTCACAGACTCCATTTGTTCCCCTCTATTTGTGATGAAGTGACGGGACCAGATGCCATGATCTCAGTTCCTTTCATGTTGAGTTTTAAGCCAGTTTTTTCACTCTTCTTATTCACCCTCATCAAGAGGCTCTTTAGTTTCTCTTCCCTTTCTGCCATTACAGTGATATCATCTGCATATCTGAGGTTGTTGATATTTCTTCTGGCAATCTTGATTCCAGCTTGTGAGTCATCCAGCTTGGCATTTCGCATGATGTACTCTACATATAAGTTAAATAAGCAGGGTGACAATATATATCCTTGATGTACTCCTTTCCCAATCTGGAACCAGTCTGTTGTTCCCATGTGCAGCTCCTTCTTATCCTACATACAGGTTTCTCAGGAGACAGGTAAGTTTGTCTAGTATGCCCATCTCTTTAAGAATTTTCCACAGTTTGTTACACACACAGTCAAAGGCACTGACCACAAAGTAGTTAATGAAACATGTTTTTGTGGAAATTGCTTTTTCTATGATCCAATGGATGTTGGCAATTTGATCTCTGGTTCCTCTGCCTTTTCTAAATCCAGCTCATTTTCCACTGTCATATCTTTTTGCCTTTTCATACTGTGTATGGGGTTCTCCAAGCAAGTGCTGCACTCAATATGCCAGCAAATTTGGAAAACTCAGCAGGGGCCACAGGAGTGTAAATGGTTAGTTTTCACTCCAATCCCAAAGAAAGGCAATGCCAAAGAAAGCTCAAACTACCACCCAACTATACTCTTCTCACACGCTAGCAAAATAACAAAACTCTATATCGAGGCTTCAACAGTATGTGAACCAAGAACTTCCAGATGTTTAAGCTGGATTTAGAAAAGGCAGAGGAACCAGAGATCAAATTGCCAACATCCGCTGGGGCACAGAAAAGCAAGAGAGTTCCAGAAAAACATCTACTTCTGTTTCATGGACTACACTAAAGCCTTTGACTGTGTGGATCACAAAACTGTGGAAAATTCTTCATGAGATGGGAATACCAGACCACCTTACCTGACTCCTGAGAAATCTGTATGCTGATCAAGAAGCAACAGTTAGAATCAGACAGGGAACATAGGACTGATCCCAAACTGGGAAAGGAGTACAACAAGGATATATACTGTCACCCTGCTTGTTTAACTTATATGCAGAGTACATCATGCAAAATGCCAAACTGGATGACTCAAAGCTGGAATCAAGATTGCAGGGAGGAATATCAACAACCTCAGATATTCATAAGACACCACCCTTATGGCAGAGAGCGAAGAGGAACTAAAGAGCCTCTTGATGAAAGTGAAAGAGGAGAGTGGAAAAGCTGGCTTAAAACTCAACATTAAGATCACGGCAACCAGTCCCATCACTTCATGGCAAATAGATGGGGAGACAGTGGAAACAGCGATAGACTTTATTTTCTTGGGCTCCAAAATCACTGCAGATGGTGACTGCAGCCATGAAATCAAAAGAAGCTTGCTCCTTGGAAGAAAAGCGGTGACAAATCTAGACAGAATATTAAAAAGCAGAGACCTTACTTTGCCAACAGAGGTCCATATAGTCCAAGCCATGGTTTTTCCGGTAGTCATGTATGGATGTGAGAGTTGGACCATAAAGAAAGCTGAGTGCCAAGGAACTGATACTCTTGAACTGTGGTGTTGAAGAAGACTCTTGAGTCCCTTGGACTGCAAGGAGATCAAACCAGTCCATCCTAAAGGAAATCAGTCCTGAATATTCACTGGAAGGACTGATGCTGAAGCTGAAGCTCCAATACTTTGGCCACCTGACTCGAAGAGCTGACTCCTTAGAAAAGCCCCTGATGCTGGGAAAGACTGAAGGTAGGAGGAGAAGGGGATGACAGAGGATAAGATGGTTGCATGGCATCACCAACTCAACAGACAAGAGTTTGAGGGAGCTCTGGGAGTTGTTGATGGACAGGGAGGCCTGGTGTGCTGCAGTTTTTGGGGTCACAAAGAGTTGGACACAGCTGAGCAACTGAACTGAACTGAATGAACTTGCCATTCTGTTCTCCAGTCAACCATGTTTTGTCAGAACTCTCCAACATGACTGGTCCATCTTGGGTGGCCCTGCATGGCAAGGCTCATAGCTTCAATGAGCTACATACGGCTATGACCCATACGATCATTTTGGTTAGCTTTCTGTGATTTTGGTTTTCGTTCTGCTCTCCAAATAAAATCCCCTGGTATAAATCTAACAAATCATGTATATGATCTATATCTTACAAAGGAATTGTACATGTAGAGAAAAACTACAAAACTCTGATAAAATCAAAGAAAAACTAAATAAATGATGATGATATATTCCATGCTCATGGATAAGAACAGTCATTATTTTTAAGATGTGAGTTCTATTCAACTTCATCTACAGATTCAAAGAAATCCTAATCAAAATTCTAATAAGTGATTTTGTGGATATTGACAAACTCATTCTAAAGTTATATGGAGTGGCAGGAGGCCCAGAGTAGCCAAAACTATACTGAAAGAGAAAAACAGGGTACTGACACTACCCAACCTCTGTACTTACTATAAAGCTTCAATAATCAAGACCATGTGGTATTGCAAAGGAAAGACAAATATATCAATGGAACAGAGTTAAGAGACCAAAAATAGACCACATAAATACAGCCAACTGATTTCTAACAGAGAAGTAAAGGTAATACAGTGGAGGTAATAAGTAATAAGGTAATAAATCTTTTCAACTACTGGTGCTAGAAAAACTGGATAGCCATAGGCAAAAAAGAAAAAAGAAAAATCTAGACACAGACCTTACACCCTCCACAGAAATTAACCCCAAAAGGATCATAGAACTATTTGTAAAATTCAAAACTATAAAACTCTAGAAGATAAAAGAAAAAAACCTAGATGACCTTGGGTATGGTGATACCTTTTTATATACAACACCAAAGGCACAATTCATGAGAGAAAAAGCTGATAAAGCTTTGTTAAAATTAAGAACTATTCTGGGAAAGAAGATGATGTCTAAAGAATGAGAAGACAAGCCAGACCTCACCAAAGGAGACACACAAATGGCAAATGGCATATGAACGGATGTTCCACATCATACTATCAATCAGGGAAATGGAAAAGAAAACAACAATGAAATGACATAACCTACTGGAATGGAATACTGACAACACCAAATCTTAGCGAGGATGCAGAGTGCAAGGAACTCTCAGACAGTGCTGGTAAAAATGCAAACTGATACAGCACTTTTGGAGGACAGCATGACAGTATTTCACACAAGTAAATATATTCTTACTATATGATCCAGCAATTGCACTTCTAAATGACTTGAAAATATGGTCACACAAAACTCTGCACATCAATGTTTACAGCAGTTTTATTTATAACTGCCAAAACTTATAAGCAACCAAGATGCCCTTTAGTAGGTGAATGAATAAATAAACTGCACTAAAAAGAAATGAGCTATTAAGCCATGAAAAAGTCATGGAGGAGCTATAAGTACACATACTAAGTGAAAGAAGACAATATGAAAAAGCTACACACTACTTGATTCAAACTACTAATATATAATATTATGGAAAAGGCAAACTATGGAGACAGTAAAAAGACCAGTGGTTGCCAGGAGTTGCAGGGAGGGGACACATAGGGGGGAGCACAGAGGATTCCTAGGACAGTAAATACATTCGGTATGCTAACATAATGATGGATATGCATGCCATCATATACTTGTCCAAACCTTCAGAATGTGTAACAACTAGAGTGATTCAGAATGTAAACTGTGGACTCTGGATGATTATAATAACATGTTCATCAAATGTAACAAAAGAACCGCTTCCAGGGGCTTATTAATGAGGCAGGGCTATGCATGTTGAGGGGTAGGGGGAATATGAGAAATCTCTGTACCTTCCCCTCAATTTTGTTGTGAACCTTAAACTACTTGAAAAAAATAAAAGTCCTAATAATTTTTTTTTTTTAATTTTTAAATATCAGCAAGCAGGCAGTCGGTTTTGGTCTTAAGCTCCCTTAGCTACTACTAAAATTAAGGACTGAACCTCATATAAAACTATGTCAACAAATCTGTTTTCCTCGAATACTTTAATCCTCCATGGTAATTTAACACAGATTTTTCTATCTCAGAAACCTCAACACTAGCAAAGTCAATCTCCAGCATCAGGAAAAGCACTCAAGACTCTACTTTAGAGTGCTCTGTGTGTGTGTGTGTATGTGTGTGCACACGTGCCTGTGTGTGTATGCAAAAGACCAAGAGGAATTCTGAGAAAAAGCCAAATTTGGTCCATATATATTGTTTCAAGATCTTAATAAATTCAGCATTATTGGAGAATTAATAGAAACTTTTAACCTCTGACAAAGTTCTTGGCTTTTACAGGTTCTAGCAATTTCAGGAATTCTGTTCAACTGTTCTTTCTTTCTTTTTTTAACACATGCACATGGAGTTCTGTGGCAAGAAAGACAGTAGAGTAGTTATACTCTGGAGCAGCATCAGTTCTAAACAACACACAAGTGATTATCCTCAGAGGATTATCACTTTGAGGTACCACTCCCCTTCCATTCCCTCTCAACATTTGCTTGTAGTAATACTATAGCAGTGAAATAATGAAGAAAGATAAAGCTTAGATTTAACTTCAGATTTGATTTAAAATGTCACATTGACAATTTTAAATTTTATGACAATCATATTACCAATTTATTATCTCTGAGGATTATCTTGAGATAATGTTCAACCTGAACAGTTCAAACAGTGCACCTGATTGTTTAGTTTCAGTCTAGAGAATCCCTCTTGACATTCTTATATTTCTTAAACTTGAAAAAAGTCAACAGAAAACCATTAGCTCAAAAAGAGGTAAAATAGCCAATCTTTTGGAATTAAGTCAAATATATTCAGTTTTTTTTTTTAAGTGAATTCACTTGAATGTTAGATATAGGCATACCTCATTTCACTGCATTTCACTTTACTGTGCTTCGCAGGTACTGCATTTTCTAAAAATTAAAAGTTGAGGGAAAACTGCATTGAGCAAGTCTATCGGTACCATTCATCCAACAGCATTTGCTCACTTTGGGTTTTGTGTCACATTTTGGCAATTCTCACAATATTTCAACCTTTTTCATTTTTACTATGTTAGTGAAAAGTGAAAGTGAAAGTAGCTCAGTTGTGCCCGACTCTTTGCGACCCTATGGACTATATATACAGTCCATGGAATTTTCCAGGCCAGAATACTAGAGAGGGTAGCCTTTCCCTTCTTCAGGGGATCTTCCCAACCCAGTTATTCAACTGGGGTCTCCTGCATTGCAGGCAGATTCTTTACCAACTGAGCTATCAGGGAAGCTCATTATAATGACCCGTAATCAGTAATCTTCAGTGTCACTATTGTAATTGTTTTGGAGCATCGCTGGTGGTTCAGATGATAAAGAACCTGCCTGCAATTCAGAAGACCCGGGTTCAATCCCTGGGTTGGGAAGAGCCCCTGGAGAAGAGCGAACGGCAACCCACTTAGTACTCTTGCCTGTAGAATCCAATGGACAGAGGAGTCTGGCAGGCTACCGTCCATGGGGTCTCAAAGAGTCAGACACGACTGAACAACTAACAGTATCAGTATCACAAACTGAGCCCATATAAGATTGCAAATTACTCTGGTGAACATACAAATGATAAAAAACCAAAACAGCCTCACTGCTAACATGAAGTTGTATTTTTTAAAATTTCATTAAAGTATAAATGATTTACAATGTTGTGTTTAATTTCTACTGGACAACAAAGTGACTCAGTTATATACACATATTCTTTTTCATATTGTTTCCCATTATGGTCTATCACAGGACATTAAATATAGTTCCCTGTGCTATACAGTAGAACTTTGTTGTTTATCCATCCTATAAATAATAGTTTGCATCTGTAAACCCCAAATTCCCCATTCTTTCCTCTCGTTGCACCCATAAGTCTGTTCGCCATATCTGTAAGTCTGTTTTTATTTTGTAGATATGTTCACTTGTGCCATATATTAGATTCCACATATAAGAGATAACATATACGATATTTCTGACTTTCTGACTTTCTGACTTATTTCAGTTAGCATGATAATCTCTAGGTCCATCCATGTTGTTGCAAATGGCATTTTTCCACTCTTTTTAATGGCGGAGTAACATTCTATTGTGTGTGTAGAATGTACACATATATACACACACGCATACCACGTCTTCTTTATCCATTCATCTGTCGACGGACATTTAGCTTGAGTCCATGTCACAGTTCAGTTCAGTTCAGTCACTCAGTCGTGTCCGACTCTTTGTGGCCCCATGGACTGCAGCACACCAGGCTTCCCTGTCCATCAACAACTCCCAGAGCTCCCTCAAACTCACTTCCATCGAGTCGGTGATGCCATCCAACCATCTCATCCTCTGTCATCCCCTTCTCCTCCTGCCTTCAATCTTTCCCAGCATCAGGGTCTTTTCCAATGAGTCAGTTCTTCGCATCAGGTAACCAAAGTATTGTAGCTTCAGCTTCAACATCAGTCCTTCCAATGAATATTCAGGGCTGATTTCCTTTAGGATGGACTGGTTTGATCTCCTTGCAGCCCAAGGGACTCTCAAGAGTCTTCTCCAACACGACAGTTCAAAAGTATCAATTCTTCGGTGTTCAGCTTTCTTTATGGTCCAACTCTCACATTCATACATGACTACTGGAAAAACCACAGCTTGGCCTATATGGACCTCTGTCGGCAAAGTAAGGTCTCTGCTTTTTAATATGCTGTCTAGGTTGATCATTGCTTTTCTTCCAAGGAGCAAGCACCTTTTAATTTCATGGCTGCAGTCACCATCTGCAGTGATTTTGGAGCCCAAGAAAATAAAGTCTGTCACTGTTTCCATTGTTTCCCCATCTCTTTGCCTTGAAGTGATGGGACCGGATGCCATGATCTTAGTTTTTTGAATATTGAGTTTTAAGCCAGCTTTTTCACTCTCCTCTTTCACTTCCATCAAGAGGCTCCTTAGTTCCTCTTCACTTTCTGCCATAAGGGTGGTATCATCTGCATATCTGAGGTTATTGATATTTCTCCCGGCAATCCTGATTCCAGTCTGTGCTTCATCTAGTCTGGCATTTTGCATGATGTACTCTGCATATAAGTAAGTTAAACAAGCAGGGTGACAATATACAGCCTTGAAGTACTCCTTTCCCAATCTGGAACCAGTCCTTTGTTCCATGTCTTGTTCTAACTGTTGCTTCTTGATTGGCATACAGATTTCTCAGGAGGCAAGTAAGGTGGGCTGGTATTAAGAGAATCAACTCCTAGGCAGGTTGATAAGAAGGCCCAGGTCCCCAAGGAGGAGAGAGGGGTCTGGGGCTCTTGAAGAGGAGATAGGGTTCTGGATTCTCAAGGAGGAGGAAAGGACAAATGTCTTTTTTTCCCTCTACATTCCTTAGTCACATAAAACACTTTTTTTTCTTAAACCTGGAACTGATGATTATATAACCAACAACTCAGTTTAAACTCTGTACTAAGGATTATATAACAACGTATCCTGCTTGAGGATAGTTTCTTCTTCCTGAAAACCTCCTGGCTAATCCTGTTATCTTAAAATGTAAATTATGGGAGTGGGTCTAGTAAGGTCTTTACAACCTTGAGACAGCCTTTTGATTTATTGTAATAACTAATTTAAAAAGTATATAACTCCCTTGCTTAGACTAGTGAGGGGGGCATTCTCCATCTCCCCTCTGATGTCTATGTCAGAAGCTTTCTCTGGCCCTTTTCATATTTTAGTAAAACTCTGCTACACAAAAGCTCTTGAGTGATCAAGCCTGATCCCTGGTCCCAAAGCTAAATCTTCTTCAGAGATCACAAATCCGATACCATTCACTGTAAGCTATCAGTATTCCCATCTCTGGAAGAATTCTGCAGTGTGTTGTGATCCACACAGTCAAAGGCTTTGGTGTAGTCAATAAAGCAGATGCTTTTCTGGAATTCTCTTGCTTTTTCTATGATCCAAATTCCCTCATAGCTCAGTTGGTAAAGAATCTGCCTGCAATGTAGGAGACCCGGGTTCGATTCCTGGGTTGGGAAGATCCCCTGGAGAAGGAAAC
The DNA here is from genome assembly GCF_910594005.1 of Cervus elaphus. NCBI lineage: Eukaryota > Metazoa > Chordata > Mammalia > Artiodactyla > Cervidae > Cervus > Cervus elaphus. The sequence goes on along the minus strand of NC_057820.1, from coordinate 8,627,871 downwards.
GGCAATCCACTCCAGTATTCTTACCTGGAGAATCCCATGGACAGAGGAGCCTGGCAGGCTATAGTCCATGGGGTCGCAAAGAGTCGGACACGACTTAGCAATTAAACCACCACCACCAACGAATGTTGGCAATTTGATCTCTGGTTCCTCTGCCTTTTTGAAAACGAGCTTGAACATCTGGAAGTTCTCAGTTCACGTACTCTTGAAGCCTAGCTTGGGGATTTTTGAACATTACTTTGCTAGCATGTGAGATGAGTACAGTTGTGTGGTAGTTTGAACATTCTTTGGCATTGCCTTTCTTTGGGATTGGAATGGAAACTGATCTTTCCAGTCCTGTGGCCACTGCTGAGTTTTCCGAATTTGCTGGCATATTAAGTGCAGCACTTTCACAGCATCATCGTTTAGGATTTGAAATAGCTCAGCTGGAATTCCATCAGCTCACCTCACTTTGTTCATAGTGATGCTTCCTAAGGACCACTTTACTTCGCATTCCAAGATGTCTGGCTCTAGGTGAGTGATCACACCATCATGGTTATCTGGGTCATTAAGATCTTTTTTGTATAGTTCTTCTGTGTATTCTTGCCACCTCTTCTTACTATCTTCTGCTTCTGTTAGGTCCATGCCATTTCTGTCCTTTATTGTGCCCATCTTTGCATGAAATGTTCTCTTGGTACAACTAATTTTCTTGAAGAGATCTCTGGTCTTTCCCATTCTATTGTTTTCCTCTATTTCTTTGCATTGATCATGCCTGGGCTACTGTAAATAGTGCTGCTATGAGCACAGGTGTACATGTATCCTTCAAACTATAGTTCTGAGTATGGACTATACTCAGGAGTGGGACTGTTGGATCATATATTAACACTATTACTAGTTTTCTGAGGGACCTCCATACCGTTTTCTGTGGTGGCTGCACCAATTTACATTACCACCAACAGTGTAAGAGGGTTCCCTTTTCTCCACACCCTCTCCAGCATTTATTATTTGCAGACCTTTTTGTAATGAACATTCTAACTGACAGACATAGTACCTCACGGTAGCTTTTTAAAATAACCTTTTACTACTTTTTAAAAATTTTTATTTTATATACTTGATTTACAATGTTATGTTAGTTTTGCTAAGTCACGTCAGTCGTGTCCAACTCTGTGCGACCCCATAGACGGCAGCCCACCAGGCTCCCCTGTTCCTGGGATTCTCCAGGCAAGAACATGGAGTGGGGTGCCACTGCCTTCTCTGTGTGTTAGTTTTAGGTGTACAACAAACGGATTCTGTCATACATAAACAATAAAGTTTTTTTAGATTCTTTTCCCATTTAGGTTATTACAGAATACAGAGTAGAGCTTCCTGTGCTAGACAGTATGTCTTTGTTTTTATCTCTTTTGTATATTATATACATATATATACACACACACATATATATATGCTAAGTCTGAACTCCTAATTTATCTCCCCCGACCCCAATTCTTCCCCTTTCGTAACCATAAGTTTGTTTTCTAAGTCTTTGAGTCTGTTTCTGTTTTCTAAGTAAGTCCATTTGTATCGTTTTTTTTTATTCCACATATAAGTGATATTATATGATATTTGTCTCTCTCTCTGTCTCACTTACTTCACTCAGTACAATCATCTCCAGGTCCACCAGTGTTGCTGCATTATTTCATTCCTTTTTATGAATGGCATTATTTCATTCTTTTTTATGGCTGAGTAGTATTCCACTGTACATCTATACCTCACTGTAGTTTTGACTTGCATTACTTTAGTAATTAGCAATAATGAGCATCTTTTCACGTGCCTACTGGCCATCTCCAAGTCTTCTTTGGAAAAATGTCTATTTAGGTCTTCTGCCTACTTCTCGATTGGGTTTGTTTTTTTTTTCTTATTGAATTGTAGGAGTTGTTTGTATATTTTGGAAATTAAGACCTTGTCAGTCACATCATTTGCAAACATTTTCCTGATACAGAGGTCAATATAGAAAATGATCCAGGCTGATTCATGTCAATGTATGACAAAACCCACTGAAATGTTGTGAAGTAATTAGCCTCCAACTAATAAAAAAATTAAAAAAAAAAAAAAAAGAAAATGATCCAGCTGTAACATTCCTGTAAGTCAAAGAAAAATCCAAAGCAAGGCACTCTCTTCAACTAAGGAAGGCTGAGAGAGGTGAGGAAGCTGCAGAAGAAACATTTGGAGCTAACAAAAGTTGATTAATAAAATCCAGAGAAAGAAGCCATCTCCACGGAGATGGAGCCATGCTCCATCAACATGAAAGCACAAGGAGAACCAGCAAGTGCTCACAGAGAATTTGTAGGAAGTTGCGAGAAGAAGATGGAGCTACGTTAACTGATGAAGGTGACAACACTAAACAATCCAATTTGACTGGTGACCTTATAAGAGGAAACTCGAATACAGACACGCACAAAGGAAAGACCATGTGAGGACAAAGCCATTTACAAACCAGCCCTGCAGATACCCTGATCTCAGACTTACAGCCTCTAGAATTAAGAAAGTTAATTTCTGTTGTTTAAACCACCCAGCTTGAGGAACTTTGTTATGGCAGCCCTGGCAAGCTAATACAGGCTCTAATATTGTTCAGTAATTTAGATCCTCCTAGCATGGGAACAAACACCAAATATGGACATGGAACTCATACTGCAAGAAACTCGAAAATGAGTTCATGGGACATTTTTGTTTGTTTGTTTTTAAAGCCAACATTTAGATGTTATGTCCATTTTCTGAACAGGTTGTTTTTTTCTTTTACATTTGAGCTGCATGAGCTCTCTGTATTTTTAGAGATTAATCCCTTGTCAGTCGTTTCATTTGCAGATATTTTCTCCCTTTCTGTGGGTTGTCATTTTGTTTTGTTGATGGTTTTGTTTGCCATGCAAAAGTTTTTAAGTTTAAATAGGCCTTGTTTATTTTTGTTTTTATTTCCATTAGTCCAGGAGGTCTCCAAAAAAGACATACAGATGGCCAAAAATCACAAGATGCTCAACATCACTAATTATTAAAGAAACGTAAATCAAAACTACAATGAGGTACCACCTCACACTGGTCAGAATAGCCATTATCAAAAAATCTACAAACAAATGCTAGAGAGGGTGTGGAGAAAGGGAACCCTCCTAAACTGTGAGTGGGAATGTAAATTGGTACAGCCACTATGGAGAACAGTAAAAACTGAAAACAGAACTATCATATGATCCAGCGATTCCACTACTGGGCATATATCCAGAGAAAACATTAATTCAAAAAAGATACACACACCACAATGTTCACTGCACCATTATTTACAACAGCTAAGACATGAAGCAACCTAAATGTCCATCAACAGAGGAGTGGATAAAGATGTAGTACATACAGTAGTACAAAAAACGGAGTATTACTCAGCAATAAAAAAGAGGGAAATAATGCCATTTGCAGCAACACAAATGGACCTGGAGACTGACATACTGAGTGAATTAAGTGAAACAAAGACAAATATCTTATGATACTGCTTATATGTGGAATCTTAAAAAAAAAAAAAAAAAGGAACTTATTTATAAAACAGAAAATAGAGTCACAGATGTAGAAAACAAAGCTATGGTCACCAGGAGAGAAAGGGGGGCTAGGGATAACTTGGGAGACTAGGACTGACATATACACACTACTACATATAAAACAGGTAACTAATAAGAACCCACTGTATAGCCCAGGGAACTCTACTCAATACTCTGCCATGACCTATATGGGGAAAGAATCTTTAAAAACTGTGTATGTACATACATATGTATGTATAACTGATTCACTCTGCTATACACCCGAAAATAACACATTGTAAATCACCTATATTTCAATAAAAATAAATAAATTAAAAAAAAAATTTTAAGCCAACATTAAATTCCAAATGGAGAGATACCCTTGAATTGGCTCAAGACTTACCCATAACAAGATGTATCCAAACCTAATAGTTTTGCAAAGATTCAGTTTGAATTCCACATTCCTCTTAATTCTTTCCCTCCCACTGATAAAGCAGAGCTAAGTAATACCTTGTTTTTCTTTTGTACTTTTTGCCCATTATGTTAACCTTACTTCCACCAACAAGACAAGTCTCCTGAAGGCTGGAATCATGATATATGTGCCCAGGAAGCAGCCATGTGCTCACAAAAAGAACTTGTTACTTTATGGACTGACTATACTAAATGTTACATTAAGTTTGCTATTATCTTTCTATGCTGCTTAATTTTAAGGTATTCCAAATTAGAAAGAACTCAGAACATGTCTTTAACACATATATAGAATCACACAGATTTTAAAGCATCGTACAAGAATTACTTTGTTGTTGTTGTTGTTTAGTTGCTAAGTCATGTCCAATTCTTTTCTGACCCCATGGACTGCAGTCCTCTAGGTTCCTCTATCCATGGGATTTCCCAGACAAGAATACTAGAATGGGCTGCCATTTCCTTCTCCAGGGGATCTTCCTGACCCAGGGATCAAACCCTCATTTTCTGCATTGGCAGGTAGATTCTTTAAAACTGAGCCACCAAGGAAGCCCCACAAGAATTACCTAATTTAGCCTAATTAACTGCCTAATTAATCACTTAAAATAACTATTAGAAAAAAAAAAAAACTATTAGAGACATACAGACCACAATATTTATTCTTATTTTTTCCATTGTTAGCAAAATACATCTTTTACAGTATACAGTAGCTAATCTTAACCATTCCCTGAATGATAATGATAATGGTATTTTCACAGTAGCAATTGGTGACATTTCAATAAATCAGTGTACTGCAGTGATACCTAAATAAAAGCTTATTTCACTATAATGATGCTTCCAGGCTTCCCTCAAGTCAGGTGGTTACTTGCAGTTAATGATCTGTGACATGCCACACAAGTAGTCCTAAAAAGACTTATTATCCACCTCATGTGCAACAATATTTGCTTTATGGATGGCTAAATGAATGAAGACATTCAATGCAACTGTAAAAGTAAAATCAAAAGAAAACTTACAAGTAACATGTTTTCTTTAAGTAAAAGGGCTGTGACCATTTTCCATTAATACTTAACCTTTTGCTGGAGCAGTGCAACCCCATATAATACTCAGATCCATGAAGTCCAAGAGTTGTTCTGGGTTAATGCTAATTAACTGCCCCCAATCAAAAGAGCAGTAACTTTCCAAAATTGTGAGATCATCAGCCTTTATTGCTGACGTCAAAGTCACAAAGCTAAAAGGAGACAAATATGCTTTATACGTAAATTAAGAGTATGTTTTTCAACTGAATTTACATACACCTACATAACACAAACACTCCAAGAAAAGAATTATTATGCTGCACACAAAATTTGCTAATCTCAAACAATACACTATCTTTTATAGCTGCCAGACTTTGTAAGCATTCAAATGTTTACCATTTATAATTTTATTTCATTTACTAGACTCGGCTTTTGTCCACCATATGTCCACTGTGGATTAACTATTCCCTTAGGCACAATTAAGGCCTTTCCATTTGTTGTAAGAAGAGCTAAGTATGAAGGACACAGCCAGAAATAACATTTATACCTCAACCAAAAACAGAAGAACATTCAAACTCAAACGATGGTTTATGTAGCATCTTTTTTTATTAGACTCATGTCTACAAGGCAAAATAAACTTGAGATAAAAAATCATGGCAACTGTACACCAGCTTTCACCATTCAGATTGAATATCAAAATTATAATACCTCTATCCTGAATTTAAATATTTTTGCAGAAAAAATGTACTTCTAAACTACAAGTGAAGGGTGGCTTCCAAACAATAATTATAACCAAAACTTTAATAATTATTTGAAATACACTCAAAGACATTTCACAAAACTTTTGATGTTTTTGATTTTTAAATCCTTAAGTTAAAAAGCTACATGGATTGAGCAATATCTCTTCCCATTACCCATAACTAAAAGACAGGATTCTGAGAGGCAGTGGGAAATAGAATGACAACAACTAACACATATAGCACCTTTTAAACACCAGGCATGATTCCAGGAGTTTTGTTTGTATTTAATTCTTTTAACAACCTCCTTAGAAGGTAGGTGGTATTGTCACTTCTGTTTTACAGATGACAAAACTGAGGTAGAAGAGGGTGAATACCTTCCCATGGTCACAGGTTTAAATAAGTAAGCCCATATCTGACCTAAATGATCTTACTTAAAAGTCTTTGTCCTTGACCACTACTCCTTCGGCCTTTATAATAAAGATATTAAAGTGCTACAACACACTACAAAATAAATATCAATAAGGGGAAATAAATACAACTTCTTATCTTTTAAAATTAAAATTTTGAATGAAAATTAAGCAATTAGGGCTTAGAGTTTAGTTTTCAAAAGAACTATGTGTGTAATATAAAAGAATTTTTACATGATCTTATGTAACAGTAAGTCATAAGCACCAAGTCAAGCTGTTATTAAATGCCTCTTCCAAATGAAAAACCTAGCCTCATAGTTTTACAAAAGCTAGGGGAAAAAAAAAAGTATTATTTTTTCTCTTTATCATCTCAAAAGTTCCATAATTCCATCCCTTATTGAGGTTGAGAATTAATAATTTTGCAGTCATTCATAACAAGTATTAGTATTTATTGAGCACTTCCTGTGGCCAGGGATTGAACTGGATCCTAGAGAGACGGCAGTGAACAAGACAGTCTGTGCCTTCATGGAGCTTTAGTCACACAACACCTGCATGATTCCAAAGGGAAAAACTAAACAAACTTTGCTCTAAAAGAAGGTGATACTTTTTCAGAAAAATGGCACAGTTTAAAAAGCAAAAAACCACTAATAAGTATTAAAATCAAGGGAGAAACTATCCAGTATTCTGTTCTACCTAGTCCTTTTCTATTTCCCTCAACCCTCTATAAAGAGAACTGGGAAAGTTCTCACACACACCCTTCATGTTCTACTTTTTCACTTAATGAGAATCAATACAACAAACTGAAGAGTAAGGAGATGACATTTAAAACTATATCTAAAATCAGAAGGCGTTTTTTAAAAAATTTAAACATTCATTTTATATCATCAGGTGTTTACACAGCTCCCTCCCTCCACGTCTGTCTCTCTCTTTTCCAACGAGCATAAAGCATACTGTACTACCTTCCCTCCTTTAATGTGAGTCTTCACTCACATTCCCTCCCACTGCTACCCCATTCACCGACTCCCTCGCTCAGGGGCGTTACATATACAGGTTGCCTCCATTCACTGTCTACAATTCATTTCCTTCCCTTCTCTCTGGAACTCATTCCACTCAGCTTTCAGTCCCACAACTCCAGTGAACCTGCTTGCCGAGGTCAGCACCAGCTGCCTCTGCAATGCTTAATCCAGCCATCCTCAGACCTGCTCTGCTCATCACTCCTCTCTCCTTAAAAATCCTGTACATTTGGCTCCCAGGACACTTCACTCTCCTGATCTTCCTCCTACCTTTAATGGCCACACTTTAATTCCCTTGCTAATCTCTCTTCACTTTCCCAACTTCAAAACATGACTTACCTCAAGAACTAATCTTTTGACCTCTTTTCTTTTTATACTCATTCTATGTAAAGTTCATCCAGTCTCACAGACTTAAATATCATCAATATGGTGCTGACTCCCAGACTTTTATCTCTAGTCTTCATCTGTTACTGAATGATAGACTCATATATCTAACTCCTAAACATCTCTACAAAGAGGCTTAATAAGTACATCAAACCTAACATGTCCAAAACCAATCTTCTCCAAATATGCTCATCCAACACTCTTCCTCATCTCAGTAAACTGAACTTTAACCTTCCAGATGCTAAGACCAAAAATTTTGGCATTATATGGCTTCTTCTCCCCTCTACTCCATAACCAATCTACGAAAATATCCATCAATATCTTCCAAATCTATCCAGAAGTCAACCACTTCTCATGGATGCTAAAGTCACTTTAGTCATGTCCAACTCTTTGTGACCCTATGGACTGTAGCCTGTCAGGCTCTTCTGTCCATGCGATTCTCCAGGCAAGAATGATGAAGTAGGTTGCCATGCCCTCCTCCAGGGGATCTTCTTGACCCAGAGACTAAACCTGTGCCCTTGAGGTCTCCTGCATTGGCAAGTGGCTTCTTTACCACTAGGGCCACCTGGGACTTCACCATTATCACTCCTCCTCACCTGGATTGTCAAAAAGTTTCTATTTACCTTGCTTCCACTTTCACCCACTATGGTATATTCTCAAAACAGGAATTGTAGTGATCCTTTCAAGTTGAATCACTTCAATCGCCTCAAACCCCTCAGTGGCTTTTCATCTCATGCAAATAACAGTCAGAGTCCTTACAACGGCCAAAAGTCTTTCCTGATCTGTCCACCCCTTCTCTATTAGCGCACTTCAATCCTATGCTAGTCTTTCAGTTACCGTTCCTCATACACAGCTACACACACAGCTACCAAACTCTCCCCGCCTCCCTGTCTCCTTCTCCTTCTCTCCCCCATGTACACACATGCATGCCTCCTCACAGTTTCTAAGAGAAAAAGCAACAACCAAATACTTCAGGGAGGCCTTTGCACCTACTCTTTCCCTTTACCTGGATAACTCTTCTGCCAGGGATCTATGTGGCACTCTCTCTCATCTCTGCTATGCCTCTGCTCAAATGTCATCTTCTCAGACTTTCCCTGACTACCATATTCAAAATCTTAACACTCTCTTCTAAGAATTCCCTTTTCTCCTTTCCTGCTCTATGTATCTACACAACACAATGCCATTTAATATATTATGTATTTTACTTATTTATTTATTGCCTATCTTCCTCTACTGGAACACCTAGACAGGTATAGGCTCAATGACAATTTGCTGAATGAATGAAATAAATGAATAAGAAAAGATATAAGAAAGCAGACAAAGAAAATAACTGCTGAATTGCTTTACTTACTGCAGAAACTAGACATTCATATGAAATTTTAGAAAATGTTACAGAAAATGAAAACTAACTAAATTCTAAACTCAAGAACAAATTTCAGTTAAAAAGAAATGCTTCTTTAAATCAAGCTCCCTGGCTTCAGATTATACTACAAAGCTATAGTAATCAAAACAGCATGGTACTAGCACAAAAACAGACACATAGATCAATGGAACAAAAGAGACAGCTAAGAATTCAACACTAAGATTTATCGTTACTGTTGTTTTAGGTATATGTATCTATTCATGTATATGGAAAATGGATACTTAATAATTGAATGATAAAATGAGCCTAAAAAATCATCTCTCCAAGGATAAGACAGGATTTCAATTACATGTAAAGTTAAACTCTCTTAAAATTGTATGGCAACAAATATGTTCAATTAATCAGACGTATCATCTAAATACAGTTAGGGTCATCATATTTTAGGAATAGAAGGTGCTTATGATTGTCTGGTACAATCCCCTCATCTAGTACATGAGGATCATCATAAGTGAATAAATTGCCAAGGGAATGAAGTTAGAAGACAGTGATAGCAGCAGAACAAAGTTTTCTGATCCCCACTCTGTATTCTTTTAATGTACATTGGGTTTATTACATAATCACTGCAAATGTAAAGCAAATTATTAAGGGGGCCTAAATTACATTGATGAAAATCTCAAATCTCCTTTTTACAAAAAAAATCTGTTTTTATAGCTGCATTCTTTTATTTAATACTTAATTTAATTTTAGTAATTAAATTTTCTTCTAAAAATTAAATTCAAAGATTCATCATAAAAGAAACAAAAGATGGATTATGCTTTCTTCACCATTTAACAAACTTTCTATATAATGACAATGAAAGATAGACAGAAATTATATAAACAGATGGCTATGCCCAAAATCCTTACACAGCTTCTCCCAAACAATACAAAACCACATAAGGCAGAGGCCAACACAATACTGTAAAGCAATTATCCTCCAATTAAAAAAAAAGAAAAAAACAAAACCACAAAGTCCTTAAACTTCCCAAGTAAACCATCATACTGCCAAAATGGTTTAAAGCAGGCCATCTAAAAAAAAAAAGTAAGTATGAAATGACATAATAACTGTAACAACTGTCAAGTGAAAAATGTTTCTTGTGAGTATTATGAAAAAGCACTCATATGACATTTTCTGCCCCCCAATATATCAGTCACAATACCAGTCTGAATTCAAGCTTATGCATTTATTTGAGGAAACTACTCTATCAATTAAACTTGAAATATTATCAAAATGTTCTTAAAAGTACAGTAGTAGTGTGAAGTATCACATAAAGGAAAGCTGTAAGTGTTTATATTAAAATACTCTCACTCTTTAAAAAGATGTAATGATAACCCTATGTGCAAAACAGAAAAAGAGACACAGATGTACAGAACAGACTTTTAGACTCTGTGGGAGAAGGCAAGGGTGGGATGTTCTGAGAGAACAGCATTGAAACAAGTATACTGTCAAGGGTGAAACAGATCACCAGCCCAGGTTGGATGCATGAGACAAGTGCTCAGGGCTGGTGCACTGGGAAGACCCAGAGGGATGGGAAGGGGAGGGAGGTGGGAGGGGGGACCAGGATGGGGAACACATGTAAATCCATGGCTGATTCATGTCAATGTATGGCAAAAACCACTACAACATTGTAAAGTAATTAGCCTCCAACTAATAAAAACAAATGGAAAAAAAAAAAAAAACTCTCAATACACAGAATACTGATGCTACCAGTGTCAGAATAAGACACTATCATCCTCCTCCAGTAAGTACATAATCATAGCTCTATTTAACAAATTTACATGTAAACAGAGGAAAAGGCAATATACATATAAAGCCACAGAAACAGAAATGTTAGATCCATCTGAAAAAGACACTTGGATCTGATACCTTGGGGTTACTATTACTGGAACAAAAAGAACCAAAGTATTAATGGATAAAGAGCAGACTTTTAATTTAGATTGTATAAACAGAATGAACTTTTCAAATCCTCAAAAGAGCTTTTGTTTATGCTTTATAAATTGTAAACTCTTATACAAATTTGTAATAATGACTCATTTGTTCACTTTGTTATACTATTATAGATGACAATTTTTATAGAAGTTAATATTAATCCTTCAAAACAGGAATCAAAGTAAATGTTACTTACTTTATAGTTTCACATTTCCATTCTCCAGATAAAATAAGAACATTTCTGAAGACTCAAAAGAGTCACAGTATAGTCAACTATTTTCATGTAAATTCCCATGAAGTTTAGAACTGGACTTATAACCTTCTCTTATGCTCCTCTATTACTAAGAATAAAGAATAGTCTCTAAAAGCCTTGTGATAATTTTATTGAGAAGATCAGCAAAATTTTCAACTTAAAATTTACTTGTTTTACTAATACATTTCCATGGAGTTCAGGGAACACAACTTACAGGGTACATTAAAATGTAACCTTTGAACCTCACAGTGTAAAACATCACTTCCTGGGCAGAGATAGTACTCCAAGAACAATCAATCACTGTTAAGAAGAATATACACTCAACATTGTTAATTAGTGTAGATGCACTCTTCTCTATGCCCTCATCTGTCATGAAGATTGTTTAAAAATCTGAGTTATTAGTCTTTATTTGGGAAAGGATCTGTTTAATATCTTTAAGAGTAGAAATCATTCATCCATTCACTCTATACTGGAGCGTGATAATTCCTACTCCCAATACAAGTTACTGATAGCCACCACCCCTCCACTAACTAAGAAGCTATAAATCAGGAAGGGGGCAGCTCCTATGCAACCCTGTTAATTTCTGTTTACAATCTATCCAACCGAGAATGTTAGCTAGTCAAGGGAGAAATGAGGTGATGGATCAGATAGTAGGAAAACATAACAGCTTAGAGATAGAAAATAAGAAAATGACAAATTAAAATGTCATGTGGTTATAAAACATGGATTGAATATAAAATTTATCTTTAAAAAAATTAATATTCCTGATGTTCATTTCAATTTGAACCTTCCCTGAAACACTAAAAGAAAAACTAAAATTGTATTTGAGTGCAGATTATGATTTTTAAATTAAACACACAAATTTTTAATCTATAAATTAAAAGTTCAAAGTGTACAGTTCTACCAATATGTAAAAGTTTAAAAAATGAAGCAAAAATCTGAATTTTTTAACATTTATTTAATCTAAAATCATGACAGAAAATCTATGATATTTTATCTCAAACATGATCCAGCATAATATAACCTCGATGTGTTTCCTAAGAAACTCTGATATTATTTACCAGAGTGGAATTCAGTAGGGCAGTTGGGTCTGAAGGCCATCTAACAGATTCCCTGTATCTACATATGTATTTTTCCTCATTAAGAAACCATTTTCCCTGAATAACATATCCCGGGCCATAAACACTTCTAATTTCAACAGAGTCTTCATGAAAAGGCTTTTATTCATTCATTCAGTATTCATTCATTCAGGCACTGTTGTAAGTGATGGGATCCTTAGCTTTCACAGAGTTTAGACAGACAAGAAACAAACGAGAAATGATACCAGATGACAATGAGACTAGGCAGATAACTGAAACAGAACATCCTTTAGATTTCATTGGTGGAGGAAGGCAACTCTGAGGTGATGACATTTAAGATGAGTTACAAATGACAAAATGCAGCCAGCCAAGCAAAGGCCAGAGGAAAAGTCCATCAAGCAGAAGAAACCCTAAAGTCCAAATTAACTTGGAATGTTATAGGAACAGAAAAAAAGACAAATGTGCCTTACACATACAGTGGACAAGGGAGCATTTAGTAGAAAATGAGTCTGAGAGGTAAGTAGGAGCCAGATTACCTTGTGCTTGAGAAACCGGGTAAGGAGCTTGGATCTCATTCTAAGTGTGATGAGAAGGCACTAGAGGACTTTAAGCAGGAAAGTCATATAACATGATTTGCTGTTTGGGAGCTGGACTGTAGGAGAACAAAGCTAGGAGCAGGAAGAACAGTTAGGAAGCTAGTGCCACAGTTCACATGAAAGATGGTCGGGTCCACTTGTAACAAGCTTGTAGTAAGTGGAGATAAACTGAAAATCCCTAGGCTCTGCAGTACAGGCTCTGGTCAAATGAGAGCTCCCCGATGCCGGGACAGCAAGACCTTCAAGGCCAGGAAACCAGGGTCTAGGCCTGGTGCATTTGGCTCCCCAAATCGTAGAAGTTATCCTAGATGGTAATATAATTGCTTCCAGGTGCTTATGTGGCTATACTCATTGTAGCCTATGAGACATCTCACTGCACTTGCAGCTGCAAACATCATCAAACTTCAACCGAACTTCCATAAAACACACAGAATAAGTAGATGACTTACCCTCTTTCCCATTCTGAAAGTTACTACTTCCAAACGATTTTTTTTAATCTCACTAGGGAAAAGTAAGGCCTTCCATGGAAATTTAAACATAATTGTATTTATTAATCCCAACAACCAAACAAAGCAAAAGAAGGTCAAATTTCTAGAAAACTTGAAGATGGTATAGAAAAAGAATATAATTAAGACCCAGGTTAGCCGGTCCCAAACACTGCTTAAGCATTCTCTTGGGTTCTACTTTTGTGCAAAATAATAATGGCTACCTGAATACACATAGCTGGCACTCGAGAATGTCTGCTGAATGAACTGCCCTACCCAACACATAGTACGAGAACTATTCAGCTTCAAATGTCTTCCTACCGTATTTCTTTTGCTTTGCTTTCAGTATCTACAGCTTTTGCTTTTAACTGAGGAAATTCAATGCCAATAGATCTACTCTAAAAGAAATGTTAAAGGAAGTTCTTCAAAGAGAAAGAATCTGCTATCAGACTCTTGGATGTATACAGATAAACAAAAGTGCTGGCAATGTAATACGTAAAGGTAAAATAAAACGTGTGTGCGCTGTGTGTGCTAAGCTGCTTCAGTTGTGTCTGACTCTGTGCAACCTATAGACTGTAGCCTGCCAGGCTCCTCTGTCCATGGGATTCTCTAAGCAAGAATACTGCAGTGGGCTGCACTGCCCTCCTCCAGGGGATCTTCCCTACCCAGGGATTGAACCTGTACCTCTTTCGTCTCCTGCATTGCCAAGCGGGTTCCTTACCACTAGTGCCACCTGGGAAGCGCAAATAAAGTGCACCTTTTTCTTATTTGTAATTGTTCTGAAAGCTAAATGATTATTTAAAGCAAAAGTTGTTTGCAGAACATTTAAAAATATGTCTGACAATAATAACACAAAGGATTGGGGAAGATTAAACAATACTACACATGAAGAGGGATACTATTATTTGAAGGTAGAGTAATCAAGGATATATATTGAATATTCTGGGCTTCCCTGATAGCTCAGTTGGTAAAGAATCCGCCTGCAGTGCAGGAGACCCCAGTTTGATTCCTGGGTCAGGAAGATCCCCTGGAGAAGGGATAGGCCACCCAGTCCAAAATTCTAAAGAAACAACTAAAAATATAATACATGAATATAGAATATGTATAACAAGTTAATAAGTGAGATAAAATGGAATAATAAGCAATCAATTAACCAAGGAAGAAAAAGAGGAGAAAAAAGCAATAGATTGAACAAATATGACACTCATGTGATGAATGAAAAATGTGGGACAGAACAACTGCAAGTGTCTTATCATCTGGAACATTCTATGAATCTGGGAGCTGCTTCCTTGGCTTGGAAGATTTCTAATGTTCATGAGGCCTTTGATATAGAAACTCTTAATAAAATCTCTTTAACTAGCATAGCATTGATTAAAAAAAATCTTTGCTTTTTAATATAATTATACCTCCCCAAAAAGAAAATACTACTATAATGTAATGCCTTACCTCTTAGAAACAAATTGTAAGATCATTCACTACATGAACATGTTGATCATATGAAACTGAGCCAGTGACAGATAATAGCAAACAATATCCAGATAAATGTTCATCTCTAATCACTTAATTTTATATATATATAATATTCTGTGTGACTGAATACTCTATTACATGATCTCATTCTTAAACAGAGTATTAGTAATATAAGTACAAGAAAAGGATTAAGCCAAAAGTAAAAAAATTCTTTTGATTTTCATGCTCTTAAATCTCAGACGTAACACTGTAACAGTTTTTTGCATGAGTTCATATAACTTACGTAAATGTTTGTTTTTAAAACTCAGAATGGCATCACCAGCATAGTCCAATAGCCCATCTAGTCTGACGAACAAAGCCCATCTAGTCTACGAACCAGTGATGGAGGCCTCAAAGGATAGCATAAACACATAACATACTGTATATAATTGTGCACCACCACACCATTACTCCAGATGTAGTTAGATTATGTCCTGAAAAAATGAAAACAAATCCCAACTCCCATCACTTCCCTACTCTGTAATTTCCCAAAAGGTGACAGGAAACCTCCAATAAAGC
The DNA here is from genome assembly GCF_910594005.1 of Cervus elaphus. NCBI lineage: Eukaryota > Metazoa > Chordata > Mammalia > Artiodactyla > Cervidae > Cervus > Cervus elaphus. The sequence goes on along the minus strand of NC_057820.1, from coordinate 8,612,571 downwards.
ACAAATTTAACTATAATATATGCCAATGCTTTGGTGACATGACAAATGACTAACAAATGATCTTCTAAAATGAAAAGCTGTACTCAGAAATAGAACCTAAACTCATCAAAACTTATGATTTGTAAAATGAGTTTTCAATGAGTTGAAAATCATCTGATTCACTTAGTTAGATCTATAAAATAAATGAGCAAAATTTAATTAAAGCTTAATAAAAACTGTTTTCATCCATTTTGTGATATGTTATACTGTTTCTAGAAAGCAGTATAAAATTTATATTTTTAACTCTTCAGAGAAATTATATTCACACCTGTATTGTAATGGTTTTAAAGCAAGGCTTGATTTATTAAATGTTCATCTAAGTGTGCAAAACCACATAATGAAGAAACCATGGTTTGGTCTTTCAGGAAGTACTATTTCCCAAACAATTATAAGCCCCCCCAAAAATGCACTATATTTTTTAAAACTTCTGGAGGAGATAATTCTCTTGGTAGTATACTCGGGTACTGATTTAACAACACTTCTAGTCAGGAAACAGTTTCTGACCTGAATCCTCCATGGTATAATTTAAATTCATTTTCTTTTTCTCTGACCTCAAATAAGTTGTAGAAGATTGGGTCATATCATATCTATTTGAAAACTCTTATTAAGGTCTCCTTTTCCAGGGTAAATGCACTGCAGGACTACGAACCAAGTAACAATCCTGTACTGAATTCAGTCTTATAATTCTTACATGCTGTATATCATAGCCCAAGAGACAGATTTCAAAAATTAACCATCATTTCTACAAAGCACCACTCCTTCCCCACAATAATATACTTTCTCAAGAAAAAAAAAGTCATAATGTAAAAACAAACCTCAAAAATTTAGAAAAAGAAAGTCTGTGAGCGATGAGGGCAAGGAATAATACACACAGAATTCCATGCAAACACTGCGTCCTTCCCCGGAACAGGGTACCATTCAATGAAATGTATCTCTCAAAATCTCTGGGGCAGAACTAAAGCTGCAGTGCAATATCATAAAAATCTGCAGCTGTGCTGCTGTTCTTAATAGTCCACGCTGCATCCTTAGACCACAGGAAGCCAATTTACACACACTGTCAGAACACAACTTACCTTAACAAGGAACCGGCCAAAGCAGCAGAGCAGTTACGACAGGTCAAGCATCAAAACTGTTACTGAAAAGACTGTACACATCTTTATGAATTTTCTCAACGTGCTCACTCCAGAAAAGCTGCTTTTCCAAAAAAGCTACTCGCGTTTCCAAACATCATTTCTTTTAGGGATAAAAACTATAGGATAAGCAAACAAATTTACTACATATAAATAAATATTTATAACTTACTTTTATTGCCCACCAAGGCAACCAGGGGCTGAGTTTCTGACTCCTCACTCACTTTCTTCACCACAGAATACCAATCTTCTAAATTCTCAAAGCTTTGATAATTTGTAACATCATATACCAAGAGGACTCCCTGTCACAAGAGAGTTACAGAACATTTGTAATATACTACTTTAAAAAATATTAATATTAAATATTTATAAGTAATAGATACGTTGAGTATAAAAAATACAAGCAAGGACTGTTTGTATCTGACTTTAATTCTGTTATTAGCAGACAGATAACACTGAATGTTTTCATTCAAGATGTTAAGATACAAAGCAAGATAAAGAATGATTATATCAAATTGTAAGTGGGTTCCCAATAAGATATCTGGGATATGCTTGATAAGTTTCAATAAATGTTAAGAAAATCTTATTATAGAGGTAGAAAAAACTGCAAGGTCTACAATTCTGCCTGTCACTTTCATGAGGTCAAACTTTTAAACCTTTTAATAAATAACCATCTGCTGCTGCTCTTTTAAAATATTTTCAAAAATGGAGATCCCATGACATCCCTTGATAGTCAATTTCAGCGTTTAACACAATTTTCTTTAAATGAAATAAGTCGATTTCCTCTTTCGGTCCTCTGTGCATTAGGAGAACAACATGACAGTATCCTCCTTATAATAACCCTTCATGTACTTGAAGATAGTTAAGTAACTCCTTCACCATCTTCTTTCCAGAATAAACAAACTCAATTCCTTAAACTTGCCTCAAAGGACCTATTTTCTATCCTTTTAATCATAGTTGTTGGTTCTTCCCAAGGCATGCTACATATAGTTTTTTGACATCCTCTTTAAAATGAGCAATGTAAAACTGGACATGGTACTGTAATAAGAGTCTGAACAAAGCCAAATATAACAGAGGGATTGCTTCCTGTCTCTTATATATCATATTCCTTTTAATACATCCCATTATTTTGTGTGGGAAGGAGAAGAAGTATGTACACACACAAAAATAACACTGCTACATTCTTGATTCTCATCCAATTTGTGGTCAAACACTTAATACAAAGCTCTGCATATATAAGTCTGGGCCCTAATGGCATTTATGTCTCCTTCTTCTTAAGTTATAATCATAAATGTTGACAACTTCTTACACCTATTATGTACCAGAAAGATATCTGGATCTTTTCATTCCTCCTCACAAAAAATCATGCAAGACTGGTATTATCCTCATTTTCACTAATAAACACAAGGTCACAGGGAGCCAGAATTTGAATCAAGGACTGAATATAAAGTCCACTCATTTACTCTATAAACATTTGTCAGTCAGCTATATGCAAGGCACTGTGCTGGGTACTAGGGACATAAATTCCAGCTTCAAGGACTCACAGCCCTGCAACAAAGCCAGACAAACAGACAAGTATATAACACAAAACTCATCAGCAATGGTATGCTGGTAAATATTAATTAACCAGCTTGAGGCATGGTAAGGAGAAGAAAGGATGAGAGAGGGTTATTTGTAGCATTTGCCAATTTCTGTAGTTACACTATGTAGTTACATACTCTCCTGTGGTCATTTAAAATCTATCAATGTCACTTCACCAAACAGAGCTGGGTAGGATATCACCACACAGCATTTCCACTATACAGGTACACTTGATACACTAGATATAAATAACATTAAGGGCACAAACAACAGAAATATATAGTAAAATAATCAATAAGTGATACATTTTGATCATATAAATCTTTGTTTTTAATATAATTCATGAGTTTATATATATATATATATATTTTGTAATCACTAATGTATTCAACAATCGGCTCAAAAAAATTCCTAAAAATTTAACAGCAGACTCTTCCAATCCAGACCTAGCTCACTACCATTGTGACCTTGCAGTACTGTGCTCCTTTTTCCCCCAGTTTTATCATCAAATAGTTGACATACATCACTGTACAAGTGTAAGGCATACAGCATGAAGGCTTAATTTACATATATTGCATACTCATTCGTTAAACTACATTGGCTCCCCCAAGTCACTTAGCTTCTCTGGGTCTCAGGTTATTTGCCTAAACACTCTCTATGATCCTTTTTCAGTTTAATGACTCTATAATCTTTATGCAAAATCATGTGTCTGATTTATTTTACTAATTTACAAACCTATTTCTATATTCCTAAATGCTTTGAAATAATGTTCAGCACAGAATTATTTGAAACAATAAGCATAATTCCACTTTTCTTATTAAAAATAACGTCCCAGAAACAGCCTCTGAACAAAGCTACTACTCAATCCACTGACTCCACCTTCAGTTGACATGAGTGATACAATGTATTATACTTAAAGAGCTCTGCCCTGGAAGTCAGATCAGCTTTGGATTATAGTCCTGGCCCTACTAGCATCTACTGATCTTGGGGAATGCTTCTGTCGTCCACCTTTATAATACCTGTCATGATTAAGTGAAGTAATAAAAACAGACTTATTTTAAAAATAAGATACTACACAATCACTGGGAACTTTTTTTATTATTATTCTGAATGAATATGAATCATTTTCAAGGTAACTTTGAGGTAGCTTTCACTCTCATAAACTGAGCTTTGACCTATTTGTTGTACAGTCACTAAGTCCAACTCTTTGGGACCCCATGAACTAAAGCACACCAGGCTTCCCTGCCCTTCACTATCTCCCCGAGTTTTCTCAAATTCATGTCTATAGAGTAGGTGATGCCATCTAACCATCTCATACTCTGTGGCCCCCTTCTCCTCTTGTCCCCAAGCTTTCCCAGTGTCAGGCTCTTTTCCAATGAAATGCTCTTCACCTTAGGTGGCCAAACTTCGGGAGCTTCAGCTTCAGCATCAGTCTTTCCAACGAATATTCAGGGCTGATTTCCTTTACAATTGACTGGTTTGATATACTTGCAGTCCAGGGGACCCTCAAGAGTCTTCTCCAACACCACAATTTGAAAGCATCAATTCTTTGGTATTCAGCCTTCTTTACGGTCCAACTCTCACATCTGTACGTGACTACTGGAAAAACCATAGCTTTGACTGTATGGACCTTTGTCAGCAAAGTGATGTCTCTGCTTTTTAACACACTGACTACATTTGTCAGCTTTCCTTCCAAGGAGCAAGCATCTTTTAATTTCATGGCTGCAGTCACCATCTGCAGTGATTTTGACCTATGGTGCCTCTTAAACCTGGGCATTTTTAGAACTCTTCTGGGTCAATATCTGAACATAATAGAATATATGCAAATAAAACATGGCCAGCATCTTTTGATAATCTGTACTAGACCAGAGCCAAAGAATAAAACTATAACTGATCTAGACTAGGAGTTGGTAAACTATGGCCCCAAGGTCAAATTCAGCTCATAGCCTATATTTGCAAATAAAGTTTTATTGAAGCATAGTCACACTCACTTGTTTAAGTTTTATCAATGGCTGCTTTTGTACTATGATGGCAGAGTTGTGTAGCCACAACAAAGAAAGTCTGACCTGTAAAACCTAAAATATTTTCTATCTAGTTCCTTAAGGAAGTTTGCCAATTTCTCTTCTAAACTGATGTATCCCAATATTCTCCAATCAGCAATACCTATTAATTGGTCCAGGACTCATAAGAAAGATAGAAAAATAAACACCTTTCCATTAATCTAGCAACCCAAATATCTATCGGTTCATATATTCCTTTTTCAGTCACTAACGAAAAATTATGACTCTTATCTTTGCTACTAACATGACAACTCTGCACCGGTTTTGAATTACAACAATGTGGTGAAAAACTGAGAAAGGAAAATGAGAAAGCCAAAGACAGTAAAGCAAAAGAAGTTCTAGGACTTTAGGTTTGAGTTCAGACATGTAAAGAGTTTGGAAGTCATCACATTTGTCCTTACATTAAGAAAAAAGCTGGACAAACAGAAAATCAAAGACTTTTTTTGGAAAAAACGGAGAGCTGAGTTTGTAGGGCAAACTGACATCCTGAAATCTGGAGAAAGAGAAGTGAATCCAGAGAGTCACCATCAAAAACCTGCTTACCTGGAACAAAAGTCACTAGAACCAGTAAATAGTAGAAATACTTATACGGTAATTTTGACAAACTGCTGAAGGCTGGTCATGGTCTAGCCTGAGGATCAGAAACTCCTGGGAGACATAGTTTTTGGGATACCCTCATACTTCCATGGGTTTTACCTACCGGTGAAGAATCAAGAAAAATACCCTCACAGCTCTGGTAGAAGGAAAAAGAAAGTAACCACTGTAAAATATGCCCAGAGCATTGTCCCAAAAAACGCACACTCTCCAGGAAAAAAGCTTAATCAGAGTCTTCTAGCACAAGCACTTTCCAACTTCAGCCCCTTCTAGCCCACCTATCTCACATAAATGAGAAAAGCTAAAAGATACCTTTTCATAGGTCACAGCCCAAGGACACAAATTCTTAAGTCACACAAGGCTGTGACTTAATCATAAGAGTACAGAATGTTTCCCTCCCTCCATACTTCACCACATATCAATAGGGCTCCAGGATAAGAGTGGAAGATTACATCTGAAAGAACTGCAAGATACAAACTCCAACTAAGGAAGAATTCAAGATGTACAAAAAGACGGGGGAAGGAAAAAAAGGACACTAAAAGAATTTAATGTCTCTGGCATTTAAAGCTTCAGTAAGCATTCAATACAGACCAACTCCTGGCCAAATTAAGATAAAGCCTCAAATTACTAAAAGGCTATTTATTTGAACTCTTATCCCAAAGAAAGGCAATCCCAAAGAATGTTCGTTCAAACTACCACACAATTGTACTCAACTCACATGCTAGCAAAGTAATGCTCAAAATTCTCCAAGCTCGGCTTCAACAGTATGTGAACTGAGAACTTCCAGATGTTCAAGCTGGATTTAGAAAAGGCAGAGGAACCAGAAATCAAATTGCCAACATCTGTCAGATCACAGAAAAAGCAAGAGAATTCCAGAAAAAAACCTACTTCTGCTTTATTAACTATGCCAAAGCCTTTGACTGTGTGGATCACAACAAACTGTGGAAAATTCTGAAAGAGATGGGAATACCAGACCACCTTACCTGACTCCTGAGAAATGTGTATGCAGGTCAAGAAGCAACAGTTAGAACTGGACATGGAACAACAGACTGGTTCCAAATGGGGAAAGGAGTACATCAAGGCTATATATTGTCACCTTGCTTATTTAACTTATATGCAGAATACATCATGCAAAATGTTGGGCTAAATGAAGCACAAGCTGAATCAAGATTGCCAGGTCAAGTATCAATAACCTCAGATATGCAGATGATACCACCCTTATGGCAGAAAATGAAGAGGAACTAAAGAGCCTCTTGATGAAAGTGAAAGAGGAAAAAAAAAAAGAAAGTGAAAGAGGAGAGCGAAAAAGCTGGCTTAAAACTCAACATTCAAAAAAACGAAGATCATGGCATCCGGTCCCATCACTTCATGGCAAAGAGATGGGGAGACAATGGAAACAGTGACAGACTTTACTTTCTTGGCCTCCAAAATCACTGCAGATGATGACAGCAGCCATGAAATTAAAAGAAGCTTGCTCCTTGGAAGAAAAGGTATAACAAAGTTAGACAGCATATTAAAAAGCAGAGACATTACTTTATCTACAGAGGTCTGTCTAGTCAAAGCTATGATTTTCCCAGTAGTCATGTATGGATGTGAGAGTTGGACCATAAAGAAAGCTGAGTGCCAAGGAACTGATACTTTTGAACTGTGGTGTTGGAGAAGACTCTTGAGAGTCCCTTGGACTGCAAGGAGATCCAACCAGTCCATCCTAAAGGAAATCAGTCCTGAATATTCATTGGAAGGACTGATGCTGAAGCTGAAACTCCAATACTCTGGCCACCGGATACAAAGAACTGACTCATTGGAAAAGCCCCTGATGCTGGGAAAGATTGAAGGCAGAAGGAGAAGGGGATGACAGAGGATGAGATGGTTGGACAGCATCACTGACTCGATGGACATGAGTTTGAGGAAGCTCCAGGAGTTGGTGATGCACGGGGAAGCTTGGCGTGCTGCAGTCCATGGGGTCGCAAAGAGTCAGACACGACTGATCGACTGAACTGAACTGAATACTCCATACATCTTATCTAGTTTTCAACAAAAAATTAGAAGGCATACTAAAAGGCAGTTTGAAGAGAAAAGCAAGCATTAGAACCCGAGTCAAACATGAGACAGATTTCGGGATGATCAGACCAGGAATTTAAAATAATTGTCAATAATATTTTAAAGACTCTAATGGAAAAGATAGAAAACATGAAAGAACAGGTGAGTAAAGTACACAAAGAGATGGAAACTCTAAAGAATAATTAAAAGGAAATGCCAGATATCAAAAATACTATAACAGAAATAAGACCACTGATGGGCTCATCAGTAGACTAGACACAACCTGGGAAAGAATCAACAGATTTGAACATAACAGAAACTAACAAAACTAAAATGAAAAGAGAAAAAAGAATGAAGAAAATAGAATATCAAAGAACTGTGGGACAACTCTGAATGTGTATCATACATGGGACTAGAATATCAGAAAGAGAAGATGGAACTTAAGAAATATTTGAAGTAATAATAGCCAAGAAATTGCCAAAATTAATTAGACACAAAACCACAGATCCAAGAAACTCAGAAAACACCAAGTTGTATAAATACAAAAATATCTACACCTAGGCACATCATATACTTAAGACTCCATAAAACAAAAAACAAAGAGAAAATCTTGAGAAAAGGTAGAAGGTGGAAGCTGAGGGGAACGAGGGGATACCCTATCTGTAGAAGAACAAGGATAAGAATTATACAGAATTTCTCATCTGAAACCACACAAGTAAGGGAAGAATGAAGTGAAATATTTAAAGCACTGAAAGGAAAAAAAGGACAAATCTAAAATTTCAAATATAAGATTATCTTTCATAACTAAGGAAGAAAAAAGACTTAGACAAAAATTGAGAGAATTCACAGCCAAAAGACTTGCCTAGGAAGAAATGTTAAAAGAGGTTCTTCAAGAAGAAGGAAATGATACACATCAGAAACTCAGTTCCATATAAAGAAAGGAAGCATATCAGAAAAGGAACAAGAAAAGGTAAAATAAAATCATTTACTTGTCTTATTGTTAATTAATCTAAAATGTAACTATTTAACAACAGTAATAATGTATTGAGTGATTATATTATAGCATATGAAATGAAAGACACTGATGTCATCAGGGACAGGAGAGATGAACTGAGAATAGTCTTCTATGAAGTATTTTATGGACTGCACAGGAAGCAATGTAATATTGTATGAAAGTGGACTTAGATTAGTTTAAAATGCATATGTAAACTCTAGAGCAATTACTTTAAAAAGAATGCTTAAGTATAATTGATGGGCTAAGAGAAGAGATAAAATGCTTCAACTAAAACGAGAAAAGACAGAAAGAGAAAGGAGGGGAGGGGAACAAGCACAAGGTCAGAAGACAAACATGGAAGCTATGAACTCAACTATGTCAATCAACACTTTAATGTGAACGGTCTAAATCTACCAATTAAAAGACGTTTTCAAGGACACAAACGCTTAAGTCACACAAGGCTGTGACTTAATCATAAGAGCAGAGAATGTTTCCCCTCCTCCATACTTCACCACACACCAAAAGGCCTCCAGTATGAGTAGAAGGCTGCATTTGAAAGAGCTGCAAGACACAAACTCCAAAAAACCAAGACTCAACTGTATGTTGCCTACAGGAAACACACTTTAAATATAGAGATACAGGTTAAAAGTTAAGGGATAAAGAAACATCATGTAACACTAGCAAAAAGAAAGCTGCAGTAGCTATATAAATTTCAGACAAAGCAGACCTCAGAATACGGGAAATCATGAGGTATAAAGATCGGCGTAATGATAAAGGGGTTAATTCTCCAAGAAGACATAATAATCCTTTGTGTATATACACTTAACAACAGAATATCAAAATATGGAGGCCAAAACTGACAGAACTGTATGGAATTCAAAACCCACAGATCCATTAGTACAGTTGGAGATACCAATACCTCTTTTTCATTCATTGATACACCAAGCGAGCAGAAAGTCAGAAAGTTGACCTGAACAACACTAACAATCAGCTTTATCTAATCTCGTCATTTATAAAACAGTCCATCCAACAGCATTAAAATGTATACTCTTCTCAAGTTTATATGAAACATTCATCAAACATTCACATTCTAGGCCATAAAACATACTTAACAAAATTTATAAGAATAGAAATCATACCAAGCATGTTCTTAGATTACAATGGAATTAAACTAGAAATCAATAATAGAAAGATAGCTGGGAAAACTCAAATTATTTGGAAATTAAACATACTTCTAAATAACACATGGGTCAAAAAAAAGAAGTCCCAGGAGATGCTTAAAATATCTTACATAAAATACAACTTATCAAAACTTGAAGATACAGCAAAAACAGTGCTTAGAAGAAAATATAGAGCACTGAACGTGATACATATATCTTGTGACATATATATCACGAGAAGAAACATCAAAAATCTAAGCTTCCACTTTAGGAAACTAAGAGAAAAGAGGAATTTAAACAGTGCAAACCGAAGAAAAAATATAAAAATTAGAGCAGAGATCAATGAAATTGAAAAGATGAAAACAATAGAGAAAATTAACAAAAGCAAAAGTTGATAACCTCTAGCCAGGCTAACCAAAAAGAGAGAGAGAGAGACTGAGAAAGAGACACAAATTAATGAGGGGTCATGACTGATTCCCATAGACATTAAAAGAATAATGAAGGAATAATATGAACAACTTCATGGCCAAAAATTTGAAAACACAGATGAAATGAACCAATTCTTTGAAACACACAAACTGCCAAAACTGATACAAGCTGCTACAGACTCCCAGAGCTTCTACCCACCAGCTTCAGCACACCAAAGCCAGACCTCTAAGTACTCACCTCTTTGGGAGCCTATAATACAAGCACCTCAAAGCCCCGAGTCTCTCACCACATCAATCAATCCAGCCTTTTTCCAGAAAACTATCAGAAAGTACAACTCCCTCAGAAATGCAACACATTTCGGCAACAACTGAAGTCTGAGAAGAATCTCCAGGGAACTGCTGGAAATAACTGTCTCTTGGCAACCTTGCAGCCATCTAAACCCACCACCATGTCTCATGTCCCTGATACTCTCTTCTATCAAACATCTATCCACCACTGATCCTTCTGCTATGTATGTCTTCATCCCTATCCTGCCCTGTGCTTCCTCTTCCTAATTTACCCTCCAAATGCTCCTCTTCTTTCCAAATCTTTCTGCCATGACTTTAGGAAATCAGACTCTTCAGTTTAAGCAATCCTTCTACATCTTAATAAACTCTTCATAAAAATTTCCTCTATTTTCCTCTATCTTAACTTCACCATTGTCAAAAAAAAAAAAAAAAAACTCTTCTCTTTATAAACCTTAAGACTTTTAGTAGATAACTACATAATATTAGCTAGCACTTTGTTTTCATCTGCTTCACTTATCACTATACCAAATAAGTATGATTAGTCAGTAAATCAAATGGACACCATTTTCAAAGGAATAACCAATAGCAGTCTTGAAGTAACAGACACTGTGGCAGCACTTACCAGTATTAAGGGTATTTTAAAACTTAGTTCTAAAATTTAATAGATACAATACATACAACTTAATGAAAGGTTCCTCATTCCCAAAACACAGGTATTTTTTCTTGCTTATTTGTACAACAAATAATCTACTTTAGATTTTAATTAAATATAGAAATGAGTTAAATCATATAGATTATACTAGTCATAACAACATACATTTTACTGTATAAGTACAAGCTGTAAGACGGAACACTAACGCGAGAGGACTGTAAATATAATCAGTTACAAGCTGGCAAACATCCAACTAAAACAAAATTCAAAGCACAAGACAGCAGAGTCTCAGGGAGCCCACCTTGGAGGTCGCCTGTCCCCCCAGCTGTCACACAAGCACCACGTCCTTCTGTCGGTGCTTAAGAAGGTAGCTCATCTGCGTGGGGCACCGGCACACAATAGCAGTTATGTTCTACCTCACAAACGACTACACTTCATTGAGTTTATACTCAGTAGAGCAGTGTTTGCAAACCACTTAGATTCCAGGGCGGAAAGAGCTACAAAAACGAAACATCCAGTCCTTCTCTGAGGTTTGTTATTAGCCTCTGTTAGCCACAGGTTACAGGGCACTAAACACTATGTGCTGTGTGTTTGCTTGCAACCACTATGAAAAATAGCCTATAATATCTTTCTGACAACTCCTAGAAAATTTTAAGTTAATTTAAAATCAGGGAATTTAACTGGGACATACTTCAATTCTTAGAACTAGTTTTTGACAAAATACCTCACGAGTTCTTTCTTAGATATCAATTCGATTTTGTTTTAACCAACACTATTCAACACACTATCACTAAAATTCAGTGCTACTGGTTGAGAAAAAGTAAAGACAGTAAAAAGTGAAGAAGGTAAAACAATCAGTTTGATTTGACTATAAGTTAATTCCTAGCCTACAAACAAACTTCTTCCTGGATGATAAGAAATGCTTTAAAAAAAACAGATTCATAGCTTAATAGCCCAATTATGTATAATTCTTTCCATACACATTACATAAGTTACAGAACCTAGAACAAAACCCTAAATAATACATTATACCAATGTCCTCAAAACAGCTTGTCAAAACATTTCTCAAAGATTTCTACCCTACAGCATGTGCACAAAAATCTGAAGTATTCATTAGATGGGCAATATACAGCATCTACAACGATTCTAGACACAAATCTACTTTGAAGAATAGTTATATAATTATATAACATTATTAAACACTATTAAAATGTTTATGAAAGCATTGTTTTTAAAAGTAACATTTCCCCCAATTTATAGTAGAGAACTGTAATCAGAGCTTCTCTGGTCTGGGTAAAAAAGTTTACATATGTTTTAACAAAAGAAACTACTGTACTTTATTGCATTTTTACATAGCATTTAACTTAGGATCTCTAGAAAGCAGAAAAAATTGATGACAATTCATTTTATCATGTCAGAATTCCTACTTTCCTGGAATGATTTCATGAAAATGTTCATGTACTTCCTAGAAATACTTTACTGCATTGTTTTAATAAAACAAGGTATATGCTTTACAGAGATTATAATATATAAACAATGTAAGGCACTGTCAAAAAGGAAAATCAACAACTACCTTCAAAATAGAAATCTCATGTGACATTCGCTTTCTCCCAAAATACGAATTACATTAGAAATGAATACAGACATTTTTACTAAACTCAACTATTCTCAAAGATAATGGAAGTTTTAAAAATTTCTACAAATTTGCCCATTAATGTCTGCTGACTGTAAGCAGCTACATAATAGCATAAAACACACACTGTAAAGAACTATAAAGATTTGAGAGGATGGTCACACAGCATTGTAAATGTACTAAATATCACTGATTATACACTTTGAAAATGTTTGTTTTTATACTATGTGAATTTCATACCAATATTAATTTTATATAATAATTTTATAATATTAATAAACTTTAAATTCCTATAAATCAAATAACAAATTTGATAAATTTTAACCAACACTAAATATATCAAATTTTTAAGTGATGTGGAGTAAGGTAAAATTAAGAGAGTCTAATCCACACACATTATATTCCCCTAATTTTTAAATGAAAAAAAATTTATTAATTGAATGTTGTATTATTTACTCTGAGATATATTAAAAATTTCCCATTCACCACTAACTCTAGATATATCTATGAACCATAAAAAGTTATTCTTTTACATTCAGAGTCAAATATCATTAGAAGCTTGACTAATCTAGTTCTCATTTTTTAAAATCAAATATGTATCCATGTAGATAGATTTTAATGGAGCAAAGAGAAAAGAAACTCATTTTCAAATCCTATTTTACCAACTAGGTGAATGAAACAAGGACTGTGGCTTTCCACAAACCTCTGCCCAATAATTTTTCTTTACCTTACTATCTACTTTAAACATAATCAGTTTAAAACAGAAAGAAACAACAATAAAAAAGCCAGACACAAAAACTTGAGACATATTTTTTAAGAGGAAAATGAACAAGCATAAAATATTAAGTCATATGGTCACAGGTGAAACTTCTTTCAGGAGACAAAGAATATGTAGAAAAGGCGAAGAGGAGTCCTAAAAGCCTAATCTATATATCGACAATGCAAACTCACAGCTCGAGGGCCTTCAGACATGATCAAGAACCATGTGAGCCTCAGCCTTCTCTGCATATTTTAGAAAATAACTCAGAATCTATTTTCCATCCAAAATTAAGGCAATGGTATTTGTTAAACATCAAACTTCATATAGAAGAGTGCTTAATACTCTGCCTTCATTTTCTAGATTCATTTTTTTATGAGCAACACAGTTCCACATAACCAAGTTATGATTCTCCACTTAAAGCATCAACCTCCAACAAAGAACTAAATGAGACTCATGACTATTACCCCCCAATACCTCATGATGATATGAAAGATACAAACTAACTCAAAGTGAAGGAAAAAGTAAAAAAAACAGCATATCAATAATTAAGTACATTAATTACTACTATGTATATTTTCTATTAGCATAATTTAATTTTAAAATCTACATATCTATATAAGCTCATGTTGCCAAAGAATTTTTGTTATATAATTATTCAAGTAGTTTTTCTCTACACAGACTTTCTTCTGAAAAGACACTACATACGACTATCATGTTAAAAAACTGTATGTGCTTCATATATATAATTAGTTATACTTAGTTTTCTGATACAATATATCTATTAAATTTGAACACTTATAAATATTTAATAAACTAATTCATAGCACAGAAAATATATACATATATATGCTTTTTGTCCTTACAATTTAAAACGAAATTAAATTTTCCTGTCTAGTAATTTTCATTCTATTCATATATTCTGTAAGTGGTGAATATGGCCAAAATCAGTTACTAAATATCAAAATATCATTTATTACTACATATATTAAACTTCTGACAGTAATATTAGTATACAACTAGCATATGAAAGCTATTAAGATTTACCCAGTTCCCTGACCCAAATCATTCTAAACACGACTTTGGGGGAGGATGAAATCAAAGGATTAGCACAAATGTAAAATCAGTCTCCCTACATACGATATAAAAATCAAGGTAGAAAGAGCATGTGTGTGTGTATGTACCTGCCTATGTGCTTGTAAGGGGAGTATATTCAGTATAGGAATAATCATAGAATTAATTTCATACCTGTGCTCCATAGATATATTTATCCAACATCTTGCCTCCTATTGTCTGCCCTCCTATGTCCCAGACTTGAAGAGTAACATTCAAGCTTCCTAGAATATAAAACGGAATATAAAAATAAGAAAAACAGGAACAATATAACAACTGAATACGGTTTCAAAGAACATTAAGTCATAGTGATAAACTCTGAACCTAATGTGCATGTTTATTCTGCATGTTCACATAACTGGAATTGTGAAATAATGCTGTCAAAAGAGATGAATAGTGGGGAATTTAGGTTTACACTTTACCCCAGTTCCATGCAACCACATTTATAATCACCTTCAAAACAAAAGAAAATACATAAAGTTTTAATTCACAAACGACTTAAACCTTAAAATGTTTTTTCTTATACAGAGACTAAAACAATAAAGCAGTTGAATGTGGAGTAAGATATATAATTTAAAAATTAAAATTGAACTTTACCTTATTGCATATAATGAATTTTGCTGTAACTTCTAAACTCTACAGGTTCTAAATAAAACTCACAAGTTACCAACAGACTACAAAAATGGTCTCAAGGTTTCAATTCGAATGAAGTTTTAAATTTGAAGTTCAGCTACTATATACAATAGTGAACATAATTTTAAAATTACATGTTTTCAAATTTAACTTAGAAAATATAAACATTTTCACAGCCATATTCAGAACTGATGTAGGATACATACCCAGGATATCACAAATTATTATGATGCATTTATATCTGTTCAAAGCATTCCATGAAACTAATTATAATATGTGCTTCAAAGCACTCATAAAATAGAGCAAATCTATTTGATGATTTAACAAATCTCTTCCCCATACAAACATTATAAAAGCATTCTAAATTACTAAAAGGCAATCTTTAAAATTCTTTTGTCCATTTTGCAAAATATTTACTTGATAAAAAATTTATAAGACGTTTTTCTCTATTATCAATGCAATTAGTGACTAAACAACAAAATTTAAAGACCAAGTTCAATATGCTTTGTAATTTAACATTTCAGACTGTTTCTCCTAATAAAACTATGCTGTTTTCTCCAAAGGTGGACAGAATCTCAATCAGCACCTTCAAAATGAGCTCCCACACCAAAAATGTATCTTTCTGAATGATTTGCAAATCAGGAAAACTCAAAATCTTAGATACCAAAAGACCAGTCTCACTTCAAAAACAAACCAAAAAATGTTATATAGATATGAATTTTTATACCAATGCAAAACACTAAAATTGGAGAACGTTAGTCACACCATTCAACTTAGCAACTGGAAAGAAAGTACACCACTAGATTAACCAATCAACTTTTACCCTTAACTCTAACTTTTGTAGGGTCTGTATTACAATCTTTCCATTATCTGGATGTAGTTCTGTTCCATCTGCCAACCTGCAGGATTTACATAAGGAACTTCCATTAGCATTAATGAGAGCTACTGAAGTTTATCACCCGTCATCTTTCCCATATATACACACTTTCAAAGCTCACAGAGTAATGACTGAAGTGTTCTTAGAGCTCTACAAATACAAAAACCAAAACGTCACAGACGAAGACTCACCCAACAACTTGTATAAAGCCAGTATCTTAAAAAGCTAAATGTTTAAGAAATTTTAAGAAAATTTAATTAAGAAAATTAAGTTCTAGAAAATTAAGAAATCTAAATTCAAAATTCACTGTCCTACAATGCTGTCTCAAATTAAGCAGGGGAGAAAGGGCTGGTTGACACTAGAAGCATGTCATATAGTTTCAGGAGCCTCTAGATAAACAGGCAGTACTCCATTCATTTTACTAACAAAACTCTTTAGTTATGTTTACTTCAAAAACCAATCCTCAACAGTGTTAACTTTTTAAAGCTTTTAGGCAGCACTTAATAAAGGGCATTTAATACCATTTTCTTCAAGGTCAATAAACTTAACTTCATATCAAGAAATATGAAGCTTTTTTCCTTTACATTCTGATATTTAGACCCTATCCTATCTATAACTTTAGAAATATCATCCTAAATACATACTTTCAAATTCTGACAACATAATTTCAAGACTTGTATTCCTGCATTGAGGGAATATTTGTTAAATCCATACCTTTCCAAATAAATACTATTTGTTGTTCTTGGCTTGTTTTTCTTTAATATACACATTCTAGTGCCTCAGATAAAAACAGCTGTGTATTACTAATAAGCCACTAATATACAACGCTAACCAAAAAACAAACAACTTTTCTTGTTACAGCTTCAACAAATGATATTAACTTCAGGGTTATTTCATGTATCTAAAATGTATTTTCAACTTCCACATTTGAACTTTAGGCTTATTAACACATAAAAATAAATCAGAGTTCCTCCTATTTGGGAAACAAAATAATACAGAATTCAAATTAATATTACCTTTAGTTCTAACAAGCAAAAACATATGAAGTCTTCTAGTATATTTTCAAAATGACAAGCCTATAAAACTATATAAGAATTTTCAAATAATCAACATTGCAAAAATTTTAAAAACCAAGAATCCATTAAAATAAATTTCTAACTAATAAAGAATGTTAAGGAGGAAACTGTCAGCAATCTAATCCTAAATGCAAAATGCTACTACTGCTCCTCTGTAAGAAATGACATTTAACTAGAGAAAAAAAATAAATGAGGTGACAAAATACAGGTAAGTTGCTTTTGGTATGAATCAAAGCCACCAAGAGGATTCAACAGTGACCTTGTAAAAGTACACTTGGTGCCTTGGTTAACCTTACTTAAAGTGCTGCATAGTCAAGATGGAACTAAAAACACAAGTCTGCCCACTTCTTGTACTAAAGACTTAGAAATCCTTTTCACAGTAGAACGCTGTTTACTGGACTGTACCCACAAGCTTCCTGAAAGTATTTTGACTAACGCTCTTAAGAAGCTCTATCAGCAGAATCTCTGACTAACAGATACACTATTTTAAGCAGTAAAATCTGCACAGTGGTTGCATCCAGACTACACAGCATACCAGATCATGAAATATACTAACATGGATGAGTATTTGCAAAGTAATGACCTTGAAAACTTGCATGAAGAGAATGTCAATAGATGGACAGGAGGTATTACACCTCTAACGATCTGAACGGATAGACGTCTCACTAGAATACTAACAAATACTAGATTTGCCTCCTGTGCTGCTATACCATAAATTTAATAATGCTGCCTATAATTATTCAGCAAATGATACAAATATTAATCACTGGGCACAATGAATTAAACTATACAAAGGGTATACTATAAACCTTTATTCATCTTATTTCTTAATATACCTATTAATATCAAATCAAGCTACAGCTTTTTCCTTCTAATATTTATATAATAATTTTAAATCCACTAAACAGAATAAAACCAACTGCTTTTATATAAAAAAAAGTTTTTTCTGGAACTCTGCCCATCAAAATAAAAGCTTAATCAGGAAAATTAAAATATACATTCAATAAGAGTATGCACTTCCTAGTGTCACTTCTTTAACCTAAGTACTTTCTACTCTAAAATATATTATAAATTTGGATTTCAAAAATAACACTTTTTACAAAGTCATCCAAATTCAAAACTGGCTGGTATTGTGCAAAGAACTAGAAATCATCAACATGTATTACACATATAAAATGTTTAGAATCAGCCTTAAAATGTCTTTAATGTCTGAATAGGTGCTTGCTCCTTTACTTAAGTCTTTGAACTGAAAAATCAGAAAAATTAAACAATATTCATAATACAGAAAGTTAGTGCTTCTGCTAGTTAGCACTGAAATAAAATAGTAATTAAATACATACTGAGGTTCTCTGTGTAGAGCTGGCATCTCTGAAGAAACTGTTGTGAAATAAGTTTTCACTAAATATATTATCTGATTTCTACATGTATTCTGCTAGTGATTGGGGTAAATATTCTATTATATCAGCATTAACCTATGCATAAGCTAACAATAAAAAGATTTTCAGTTTTTAATACATACAAAAATACAAATGAAACAAAATACACACATGTTTCTCATTAAACCTCTTTCTGAACAATAACTTAGTAATGGATAATTGGAATTCTTTTCTGAAGCTATATCTTCTTCTTATTTATTTTTCATTGGTAGTCAAGTAACAACCATCAAAACATAAGAGTATATTACTAGTGAGATATGCAGAATACCTTCAATTACCAAGAGTTTTCATTAGCTGTTCTAAAACATTCATAGAGTTGTCTGATAGATGGAGTATTTGAAAGACTAAAATATTTCAATAATATTAGAATTTATTAAACCCCTTCCCACTATATCAGTCACGTTCCAGTATATGAATCTGACACTACACTTGCAACTGTTTTCATTCAAATGTGTTTCCTCAGAGAGGACAGAGAGATGGACTGGTTTATGAAGTCAATCAAGACAGACTGCTTTTAATAAAATACTTTAAACACATAATTTAAGCACAAGTGAATGGACAGAGCATTTTAAAGCCCCAATTGTTCAGAAACTAACTTAAAACAGAAACCACTCTTTTTTTGTTATTATTTCCCTGTATTTCCCACAAAATGTGCTGCAACTGGCATCTAAATAGTTTCTTTGCATGGTGAACTGAAACATCTTGAATGCTCAAACTGTATTTTTATGAGTGCCTAGGGACCCTAAATTTTAGTGGTCTATTAAATGCCAGCAATTTCATGCTGCCTTGCATAAAACAGCATTCACATATTAGAGCACAGAAGTTCCATAGCTACATTATACTTCTGTTCCAACTTTCTCTCAAACAAAAAACTGAAGCAGAGGCTAATCAAAATAACATTTAAAAAAATAATCCTTTCCAGTCTTCTCACATTTAGTTTATACAATATCTGTTGATAATTATATGGCATTTGATTTTGTTTTTAAGGTTAGAATTTTATAAGCAACTATTGTTTATCCTCAAAAAATGTGCAACGGTCAAAAACAGTGTAGAGTGGGGAGTATATAAACTTTTTCCTTACACACATGGACAGTATGTCTTCATGATAGATGCTGATGAAAGAACCTCCCTAACACACGTTTACTGATTACATATATTTTCACAATGAAACAGTACCCAAATGTTACACACTTCTGCTTATGTCTCTTATCGTCAGATATGAACAACTTTCTAAGTTAAGACATTTTAGTCTCTTACCTGGCAATGTTATTCTTCTCAAAAAGAAATCCAATCCCATAGTTTGTTTGTACTGTTTCCCAAAAGTTTCTTGAGCAAAACAGGTAACTAAGGAGGTCTAAAAAATTGATGCACAGAATATCAAAATTAATGTCTTTGGCTTTAGAAATGTAAACAAAATCACTACTATATCTTATTAAGTAATCTTAATATTTATACTCCGATTATACCAACAAGTAACTTTAAGCAGTTCTAATCAATTACAAGGGGAAGAGGGACTTTTCATTCCACCAGGTACATTTCACTTGCCAACCAGCTATCAGTGGCAACAACACACTAATCAGCTAAATCTCTTTAAATCTCTTTACATCTCCTGACTGTCAACCTCCTATTCCTTGCTAGAAATTAGAATTTCTATTTATCAACAGAGAAAACTAAAACAACATGATTAAAGATCTGAATCTTATATGTCCCTATATATCAGTTCAACACAACTTTCACAGATGTTTCATTTCTGAGGTCAAACATCTGAGTAGTTTGTGTCTTCAGCTAATAAGAAGTAGAACTAATTAAGGAAAGGAGAACCTGTTTATACAATTTCTTTTTTCCCCCTAAGAAACGTGTCTAATTTTTCTCTGCATTAAAAATGGCAAATGAAAATGATTCTATAGAACTGATAATATGTATCTTTTAAATTAAGAAGTTGAAATTTGTAAGATTAATATTAAGCAGGCAAAAATAAATATATTCCATTCAAGAACTAGAAAGCTTAACAGTCTCAAGAATATAGCTAGAACAAACATATATCTACATTTTTAAAATAATTCAATATAGATCTACATTTGTAAAATAATAATTCAAAGTTACATTCAAAACTCTAGAGTTTCTTTACAGTACCATTTCTTACCAATGCAAACAAATAATTAATCATTCTAGTGAAATAACGCAAAAGCTCCTTAAACATTGGTAATGCACTATTTATTTGTAAACATTCCCTAAAAGAAGAGAAACGGAACATCATGAAGCTTTTCTGCTCTTCAAGACAGATTCTCAAAGTTAAAGAAAAATAACCCTTTTTTTATTTTAAAAGTAAAATTAGATGTCAACTCCTAAAATAATGAAACCTAAAATTTGCAAGATAGCTTATTATAATTATGACATAAGTGCAAAAGAGAACTGGGTCAAACTTTCTTTCAAAAAATCCTAAAATTCCTTTGACATAAGAACCATATTTTTCAGATAAATGGCAATTTGCACACACTAATTCCAATTCATTTAATATTTAAATAATCAGCATTTGTAAGAAATTGCTAAAATATTTGGTCAAATATATATTGAGCACCATAAGAAAGATGTTCTGCTACATTCTGAGAAATAAATTTACTACACCAAAATGAAAATTTATTTGGCTTCCTTGATAATATAAAAACTGAGATATCAGAAGAAAAAAAAAGTAAGCATTCCTTTTTAAAGCCTTTTTTTTATTTAGCCTTGTTTATGCCAGTGAACTCATTTAACTTAGAGCACAAAACTATCTATGAAGAAGCTAAGGGTTCTAAAGAAAAATAATTAACACTACTTATACTATTACAGATATTTCAAAATGTTTACTATATGGATGGTTGAAACATAAGTCTAAGAGAAATTCAAGGCACATGTAACTTCAGCAGAGTTTCTTTTCCTAAAAATAGGACTTTTGGATTTTGAAAGCCCTACCCTCACACTTTTGAGACATATAAAACTAGAATTTTCAACTGGAATAAAGTATGATCTGTCAAAAGTGTAGGTCATTAGGAACAACGAATATTTTTTTTTTTTTAGGAACAACGAATATTAAAATGGGTTCTTACATCATCTCCAGACATCTTACTACAAAAATTAAAGAGGAGCATCTGAATCAGCAGGAAAGAGGCACTTCCTCTCCAATTATCTAGATATTATGCTATCTGTCTCATATGATAATTTCTCAGAAATCATTGTAGAAATATCTTTCTTAAACAATTATGAAGTGAGCAACCATCTATCAAATCTGTAACTCTTTTTCTGATTCTTTATAGTTTTTTTTTTTTGGTTTGGTCAACTTTTGCTAACAATTTTTAAACATACTACCTTTACTAATACTGAAAAGACACCATAAGAGGATATTTTGTCTCAAAAAAAAAATCTTAATATATAATAAAACTCAAAGTATGAATCAAAGGAATCAAAACAGGAAAAAAAATAGAAAAATGTATTAATGGAAGGAGGTGCCAAACTTCTCTTGCATAAACTGTTAGTGGTCATCGCAACACTCTATTGCTTTTGTAAGGGTGTATAAAAATGTCCTGATTAGAACTAGCAAAAAAAAAAAAAAAAAACTGATGCTAGAAAAAATGGACAGAAGTTAAATCAGGATACAAGTAAGAATGAAAGAGAGGCTGAAATCATAAAAGAAAAAGACAGTAAAAGAAACAGAATGGGAATGTTGGTAGCTGCCAATAATCTGAAAACTGAATATGGCATGGGAAAAAATAGCAGCTTGATATATATGAACAATGAAAAAAAAGGGAAGATGTCTGATGCTGGCATCCAGAAATTTCTGGGAGAAAAAAAAATCTTTACAATTTTAAAACAGATGAGTCAAGATGACAAAGACTAAAAGAACACCAGTATCCTTTGGAGCAGAATAATATTCCTAATTCCATAATATAGAATGAAAAAAAATACACTTTGTCACACATCAGACAGAATTTTAGACAGATATGAAAAGTAATAATTATTCACACTAAATTAGCAAAAAGAGGACAATACATGACAAGCTAGATGAAAAACCTAGGTAGAAAGTTATGAACAAATTTCAATTAAGAAATACATGCATGATAACAGATGAATGGGGGAAAAATTAACAAAAATTTAAAGAATTATGATAGTATATAGGATAATGGACAATTTTTGTCTTTTTCTGAGGTGTATTAGTATTATAGTCATTATCATTTTAAACAGAAAATAAACTTTTATGAGTTGACGATTAAAAAAATTTAGTAAGTGAAAAATTAGAAGGCATTCAAAAGAAAATACAGATGAGAAAAACTATAAAAATAGAACTTAAAGTTTTTATTGTGTGTTAGAAACAATGTTGACTTATTTAAAACAATTCATCCACTCAAAAACTTGTTGTAAACTTACAAAAAGTAATATAATTAATACTTGACTAAGAAAAGTGATCCCACGTTCTTTTCTTCCTCAAAATGTTTAACAGTAATCAGAGCATATCGAATTGTTTCTCAAGACTAAAAATCAGTATCAAAGTATCATGGATGGCAAGAAAGAAATGAACAGAAGTCTCCAAACTCTGCCTATGAATGACACCTTTCCCCAGGAACTGAAATCTCAGCACGAAAGAGGCGAACAGCTGTGCAGTGCCCACTGCCAAGGGAAGACGTACTGAGCAGTGGTTACCACAGAAACCAGGATGCAAACTACACCAAGCACACGGAAACATCGAGTGGAAAACTGAACACTGGTAACAATAATAAACCTGCGTTTCTGGAGCCTCTGGTTGGGAAAAGGGACGGGAGAAGAAAGGAGACAAACTTTAGCAGTATGCCCAGGGACAGCGCTGGCGCCACTGACAGAAGCGACAGGTGTGAAGGTTCCCTGGGCAGAGGCTCTGCTCTTTATTTGGGGGGCGGGGCGGATCCAGAATCCTTCAAGATCTTACGGATGGTCTTCAAAGAGCAAGGACCGGGGCAATGTTTACTCCATTTCAGGAGCTCCACAACCCTGGGTTAAAGACCCCTGCCTCGGAGGTAAAGGGGACTTGGCTCTCGCACTCACTTTATTCAATCAACTGTCATCACAGGACAGATTTTAAGGCAAGGATGCCATCTGTCATGCCAACAGCCCTGCCCTCAGCAGCCAGGCCACAAGAGGAGCTCGAGAGATATTTATTGAATGAATGTTTGTGTTGACAGGTGCTGTGCTGGGGAACAGAGATGAACAGGTATGGTGCTCTAAGACAGCAACTAACGTTTACTGCGCGCACTTCGTGTGTGCAAGCTGCGTGTAGATGTTTACATTCCCTGTGGATTCGCACACTTCACCCCTCCGAAGCGACCCCTATCAACATACCCATCCTACAGATGAAGCACAAATAGGGATAGCAATTTGCCCTCTAGTGACCCAAGAGATGGGAGCCCCAATTCTCTCACCCAGGGAGCCTGATTCAAGAATCAAGTTCTTGGGAGCTCCCAGTGCAGCGGAGGCATCAGAAACGGTAAATGGGGTGGGGGGAAGGCGCAAAGTGTGACCTGGACTAAAGGAAAAACAGGTAAGATGTTTTGGCAGATCCTTGCTAGTCCTCAGAGGCGAGAAGCTGGAAAGCTTCCCAGGGAGGCGATGCTGGCTCAGGTCTTGAAGAGAAGTAGGAGTTCGCGATCCAGGCAGGGATTAGGAAATGACTTCTTTTTTTCCTAAGGGAGTTGGACAGCTCTCGTCGGACTTCAAGCATCTAATTTGCGTCGGGCCCCAAGCCACCTCCTGGCGGGCCTGAGCCCAGACGCCCCGGCACTCGCGGAAATAAGGCGATGCCCGGGGGGACGGGGAGGAGGAGGAGGTTTGAAGGGCGCCGGGGCCGCGCCGGGATTCCTTGCAGGCCTGGCACGGCGGGCGCACCAGAGGACTGACCTTCCCGGAGGTGCCGTCCCCCAGCACGACGATTTTCAGTTGCCGTTCCAGGCTCTCCTCCTCAGAGTCCGACATGGTGTCCCAGGAACGAGGCCCGCCTCCCCTCCCTCCCACCGACCCCACCCCCGCGAAACAGAAGGAGGAAGGGAAAGAAAGGGATCTCCGGGGGCGGGGGAGAGGAGGAAGGCCGGCAGCGGGGACAGGACTCGGTGTCTCAGAGGCAGATGGAGATAGCCGGGGAGATCACTCGCCGAACGCCATCTTGCCCGCCGCCCCGCCCCTTGAGCCCGGTCCCACCCCCCACCGCGCTACGTCGGTCGCACAGTCCCGCCCCCACCGCGCGCTACGTCAGGCGCGCGGCCCCGCCTCTGCGCCGAGCCGCGCAGACCGCGAGCCTCCCTGGCGGGCCCGCCCAAGGGCCGGCCTGGGCCAAGGGGGCCTTCGAACCGGGCAGGAGAGACGAGGCACTACCCCTCGCAGGGACCGTTAGCGATATGAAGAGAAAAAAAAAAAAAAGAGTATAATTTAAACTATGTAGAAAAATCAGGAGCAGAGTAGCGCATAGACGGTCTGTGAAATCCCCCTGTTTCCATCATCTCCCCCGGTGGCGAGCCCTAAAACGAATGGTTTAGCCTGACTAGGCGGGTGGGCGGGGTGACACCGAGGCTGCGAACCGCGGTTGCCAAGGGAGCCCGGACCCGGAAACGAGGCGGCGGGGCGGGGCCTGTCTCTGGGCGCCCGGGACGCCGGTTGCCAGGAGGAGCGCGCGCAGGGGAGGAGGGGCCTCGGAGCCGGGTGAGTCCTGAGGGTCGCGCGCCGGTAAGAACTGCGGTGCCGCCGAGGAACGAGCGATGGCTAAGAAAGTGTAACTGCCGCGGGGCGATGCTGCGAGAGTGAAATGTCGGCTTGGCTCTGCCTTCTCATTTTTTACTCCTCTCAGACCCTGCGTTTTCTTAGCCAAACGGCGGGATCCGATGGTTCCTTCACGAAGTGCTTAAGCTGGAGCCGCAGTTCTCAAAGTGTGGTCCAGGTACCCTGTGGGGTCCCAATAAAGTCAAAACTACTTTCCTCATAATTCCTTTTTCTTTCCTTTTTCACGTTCATGTGCTCACAAATATACCTAGAAGTTTTCCAGAGGTTGCATAATCTGTATGGCATCACCACTGAGAGCTAAAGGGGCAAAAGTTTCTCGGTATCCATTTGAATGCAATAATGAGAGTTATAACAACACAAAAACTCTTTAGGGGGTCCACAATAATTCTTAAGAGTGTAAAGGGAGCCCTTGAGCCCCAAAATTTTAAGAACTGTTATTCTGGATGTTCGCAGTCCAGTAGGGTAGGTAAAAAACATAATTGAGCATTTCAACATAGTCAGATAAATTACACAATATTAATGCCAGCCTACTGTCTCCTTGTTAATTACTTTTCATGGATTATCACGTTCACTTCTCATGGGAGCCCTATAAATTAGGTAGAATTATCTCATTTTACAGAATAGGAAGCTTAAGTCATAAAAAGCTTAGCTCAGAGGCAGTAGTTCTCAAAAAATATGGGAATTCAAATGGGAAAGCAGTAAAGAGTAAGGAATTACTCATGCTGTCAGCGGAAGTGAAGTTCTAATCACAGACCCTCACTCACTATAGGTGTGACCTTGAGCCTCAATTTCCTTATCTATAAAAGAGAGGCACCACCTTTTTCATAGGATTGAGAATTAAAGTAACCACTGCAAAGTAACATAGTACAATGGCTGGCATATAATAAGCACTCAGTACTAATGGGTATCACCCTCCTTGATATCATTAGATATGGTCCGTATTGAAGTGTCACTGCTTTCTACTCATGTTATCTTAAACCCAGGGCTCCCTTGTAGAGCCTCAGTCCCTTCACCTGTAGATAGAACCATCCACAATAGTCACTACCCAGTTGCTATTAGTCCCCAACTCTTTCCCTTCTCCGCTCCACTACCATCACCACCAACTGTCTACATCACTAGGTGTGTTCATGAAAATTAGAAGAAAAAGGTAAGTGGAAAAGCTCTGCAAAGTCCTTTGTAAATGTTAGGTTGAGGGATCTGTTTCTGATGAGGACAAATTTAACCCCTTCTTGTCCATGATGTCTGCTAACGTGGCTGCAATTGGCTTTCCCACTCATACCTAATGGAAATGGTTATATGACCCAGGCTGACCAATGAGACAGAAGGATATCCTTTGGGAGACATCTAGGAAAGATTTTCCCCTCTGATTAAAAAAAAAAAAAAAAAAAAGAAGAGATGCAGAAGGCAGGCTCTCCCCACCCCCTTCCTTTGCTGTCATACTTGGGTGAAGACATAATGCTTGGAATTGCTACAGTAGTCTTCACTCTACCTTCCAGGCTTCTTATTTTGTGGAATAATGCTAAGATACTTAAGTGATGTATTCTATTACTTGCACACAAAAAATATCTCAACCAGCACCAATACTTTGGTTAAAACCTGATTTAGTTAAGGCCCTTGGACTGATTTTGCTCAAACTTGCCATTTTCTAGTCACCAGTTTCCTAGACAACTGCTTTGTTGGAGAGACATCATTTATATCGGATATGGATTCACCCCTCAGACAGTATTGCTGCACTTAACAAAAAACTGTACTCTTTTAGTGACCATATTTACACATCAGTGGCAAAATTACAAGTTGCAAATTAGATTTAAAGACTTGAAGCCACATATGTGTGTGTGTGAAAAAATATTCCTCCTGTGTGGAAGACCATGCTAGCTAGCGCCAAAAGCTTTGGTAGGGTGCCTTACCATTCTAAAGAGAAACAGAGCTGATCCACAGGAAAGAACTTCCCTTTGGAGCCTCTGTAAATGCACACAACAGGGTCACACACTAAGAGAATCTTTCTAAGTGGTCTCAAAACTAATATATTAAATAAATGTTTAGAGAGGTGTTCTAGAAATTTCAAAAAAAAAAAAAAAAAAACAGGTTCTTTAGATTAGAAGAAGTAAAAGTAGTTATACAACATAAACTTGTTTGCTATCTGTAAAATTGCCTTCCCACTAAATTTTAAGATATCTTTTCTAATATCCCTTACAGATGACAAACCAAACTTTGTTGTATATAGCCTGATTCAAGGAGTTTACTCTCTCATGAAGCAACTTGGACTTTGGACAGATTTGTTGTTGCTGTTCAGTTGCTCAGTCATGTTTGACTCTTTGCAACCCCATGGACTGCAGAACGCCAAGCTTCCCTGTCCTTCACTATCTCCTGGAGCTTGCTCAAACTCAGGTGATGCCATCCAATCATCTCGTCCTCTGTCATCCCCTTCTCCTCCTGCCTTCAATCTTTCCCGGCATCAGGTAGCCAATGTATGGGAGCTTCAGCTTCAGCATCAGTCCTCCCAATGTATATTCAGGATTGATTTCCTTTAGGATCGACTGTTTTGATCTCCTTGCAGTCCAAGGGACTGGTTATTAGTATATTCTTTCTGAGATGAGCTGAAGTCTCTCACTAAGAATTCCAACCAATCATATTGAGTATGACTTCTGGAATAAGAACTTTCCAATTCTAAAGAAAACTCTTCAAATTGATTTCCTGGGAAAGACTGAGGGCAGGAGAAGAAGGGAGCAACAGAGGATGAGATGGTTGGATGGCACTATCGACTCAATGGACATGAATTCGAGCAAATTCCAGGAGATGGTGAAGTACAGAGAAGCCTGGTGTGCTGCAGTCCATGGGCTCACAAAGTGTCGTACATGGCTGAGCAGCTGAACAACAACAAAGAGTATTACTGATCAGTGGGGAAAATATAGTGTCACTCATGGTGTTAATTTTTAAAACTCAAAGTCCACCTCCTCCTTTATTCCAAAATAAATTCCACATGAAATTAAGTATATTTTTAATGAATCCATAACAAACCAGAAAATTAGGTACATATTTATAGCCTGGAGTGGAAATAATTCATATAGGCATGGCATGAAGTTCAGTCAAAAAATTAAATACTTAGGTGTACATAAAATTTTAAACACTCATGTGGCAAAAAATACCATTAGGATCATAGAAGCTTCCACAAAAAATTAGATGAGGAAAATTAGAAATGTTATACATAATATATTTTAAATCTATTTGACACTATCAGAGAATTACCAAGTTATGCCATGGGTAATTATGGAGCTCAGAGGAAGGAAGCTCAAAGATCAAAAACAAGCATTGAGGCCCACTCTCCCCAGGAGGTACCTTCTGATTCAAGACTAGAGTCAAGAGAGAAAATAAATAGCACTTTAACAGTCTCATAGAGCTGGGAGAATAAGGGGCAAACAATGAAGGTCAGGACTTCCCTGGTGGTCCAGGAGTTAAAATCCACCTTCCAATACAGAGGACCTGGATTCAATCCCTGGTCAGGGAACTAAGATCCCACATGCCACAGTGCAACTAAGTGTACCACAGCTACTGAGTTTGCATGCTCTAGAGTCTGTGCTCCACAACGAGAGAAGCCGGCGTGCTGCAACTAGAGAAGAGCCAGCAAGGAAGACCCAGCGAAGCCAAATTTTTTAAAAAAATAAACAAGGAGGACTTCCCTGGTGGCAAAACTGATAGAGAATCTACCTGCCAATGCAGGGGAAATGGGTTCAGTCCCTGGGGCAAGAAGATTCCACATGCCTCAGAGCAGCTAAGCCTGTGCACCACAACTACTGAAGCCCGTGCACCCTATAGTCATTGAGCCGCAACTACTGAGCCCGAGTGCTACAACTACTAATGCGCAAGCACCCAGCGCCTGTGCTCCACAACAAGAGAAGCCACCTCAATGAGAAGCCCTTGCATGACAAGAAAGAGTAGACCCCACTCACCAGCAAATGGAGAAAGCCCTCACAAAGCAGTGAAGACCCAGTGCAACCAAAAATAAACTAAAACTATGAAATAGAAACAGTGAAGGTCAAAGCACATCACAAAGGAGGAACATTTGTAAACCAGTCCCCATTCTTTGGGTTAAGAAGGTCCTGAAAAGCTATATCTTAAGAGTTAGGGAGGATGAACTGGAAATAGATCACCTCCAAAGAAACTGAAGCCAATTTTTGTGTTACCTCGATTCCTCATTGAACTGAGATGCTGATGTCCCTGAGTACTAGAAACAAAGCTCTGTTCTCTCTGTAGGGGGGTCAAAAGATCTCTACAATTTCTCACTATCAATATCTAGCACTCAATCAAAAACTTTGTAGCCAAAAATCAAGAGAAGCTGTGAACAACAGAAGTAACCCACAGACATCCAGATAATGGACACATAAAATATGGTTGTTAAATAGCTGATATGTGAAAGGATTTGTATAACAAGATATAGAATTTGGTCAGGGAAGTTGAAAATGTAAAGGAGAACCAAATGGAAAGTAGCAATAAAAAATATAATAACAGAAATAATCCCAATGAGTAAGTTTAATAGCAGATTAGACACAGTTGAAGAGAAAAATAATAAGGCAGAAGATAACTCAAAAGAAAATAAATGAAGGACACAAACACAGTGGGCAGAAATTACAGAAAACACCATAAAAGATATACAGAATATTTTTAAAATATATAACTGGAGTTCCAAGAGATAATTTTTTTCTTGATGCATCACAAAGGTGGCACCCCAGAGCAATGAAAAATGGACTCTCTTTTCAGTGAATAATCTTCGGTCAGCTGGATATTTATATAGAACAAAAATGAACTTTAGCTTGTACTCTACACCATATTCACATAGCAACTCCAAGCATTTTATAAAGCTAAGTTTAAAAATAAGAAAGGTTTTAGAAGATAACTTAGAAAAAAATATTTTCATAATCTTGGGGTAGGCAAAGACTTCTTAAAAAAATGCAAAAGAAACCAATCAACTGTTAAAGGAAAGGCTGATTAAATGAGTTATACTAAAATTTTAAAACTCTGCTCATCAAAAAACATCTTTAAGGAAATGAAAAATGAAAACCCTACAGTGGAAGAAGATATTTTCATTTCATATAACTCATAAGGGAATTGTATCTAGAATCGATAAGGTTTACACAAGAGTCAGACACGACTTAAGAACTAAGCAACAACAACCGAGTTCAAAAAGAAAGAGACACAAATAAATCAACAGAATATTAGACATGAGGCTTGAATAGACATTCCAAAAAATAGCCAATAACATGAAAAAAGTCTTAACTTCACTAATAATCAGATAAATGTAAAGGAAAACCACAATGAGCTACCACTGTACCCTCACCAGAATAAAATTGCAAAGACAGACATTGCCAAGTGTTGAAAATGTGGAGCATTCTATGCCCTGCTGGTTTAAGCATAAATTTCTGTAACTCCTTCAGCAACCTGTTAGGCATCAGGTACTAAAGTTAGACTATATGACCTCCTTGTTGTTTTTCAGCCACTCAGTCATGTCCAACTCTTTGTGACCCCATGGACTGCAACATGCCAGACTTCATATCCTTCAATATCTCCCAGAGTTTGCTTAAACTTCTGTCCATTGAGTTGATGATGCCATCCAACCATCTCATCCTCTGTTGCCCCCTTCTCCTCCTGCCTTCAATCTTTCCCAGCATCAGGAACTTTTCCAATGAGTTGGCTCTTTGCATCAGGTGGCCAAAGTATTGGAGCTTCAGATTGAGCATCAGTCCTTCCAATGAATAGTCAGGGTTGATTTCCTTTAGGATTGATTGGTTTGATCTCCTTGCAGTCCAAGAGACTCTCAAGAGTCTTCTCCAGCACCATGATTCAAAGGCATCAATTCTTTGGCATACAACCTTCTTTATGGTCCAACTCTCATATCCGTATAGGACTACTGGAAAAACCATAGCATTGACTATACAGACCTTTGTCGGCAAAGTGATGTCTCTGCTTTTTAATACACTGACTAGGTTTGGGGTGACAGAGGATGAGATGGTTGGATAGCATCACTGACTCAATGGATATGAGTTTGAGCAAACTCCAGAAAATAGTGAAGGACAAGGAAGCCGGGTGTGCTACAGTCCATGGGCTCTCAAAGAGTCAGAAACGACTTAGCAACCAAGCAACAATTAGGTTTGTCATAGCTTTCCTTCCAAACAGCAAGTGTCTTTTGATTTCATGGTTACAGTCACCATCTGTAGTGATTCTGAGGCCCAAGAAAATGAAATCTGTCACTGTTTTGACTTTCTCCCTTTCTTTTTGCCGTGAAGTGGTCAGACTGGATGCCATGATCTTAGTTTTTTTAATGTTGAGTTTTAAGGCATCTTTTTCACTCTCCTCATTCATCCTCACTAAGAGACTCTTTAGTTCCTCTTCACTTATAGTCCAATAACTTCATTTCTTAGTATCTGTCCAATTAGTTCAGTCACTCAGTTGTGTCCAATTCTTTGCGACCTCATGGACTGCAGCACGCCAGGCTTCCCTGTCCATCACCAACTCCCAGAGCTTGCTCAGACTCATGTCCAGCGAGTCAGTGATGCCATCCAATCATCTCATCCTCTGTCATCCCCTTCTCTATGCAGTCAAGATGCATCTAAAGACATGCACAAGAATGTTCATTACAGCATTATTCACAGTGCTCCAAAACTGGAAGATATCCAGATGTCCATCAACCACTGAATTGTGACATATTCATATAATGAGATATCACGCAGCAATGAAAATGAATAAATTGCTACATTACAATATGGAAGAATTTGATCAATACGATATGGAATGAAAGAATCCAGACACAAATGAGTACATCCTTCATGGTTCCATTTACATAAACTTGAAGAAAACCCCTGTGGTATTAGAAGTCAAAATAATGGTTACCTCTGGGGAGGAAGAAGTGGGTAATGTTGAAGATCAAGGCACAAAAGAAGTGTTTAGAGTACTGGTATCCCTCTCTTTTTTTTACTTGGCTGGTGGTTTGCTTACTGGTTTGTCCACTTTCTCATACTTCGCTTAGGCATATTCTTTAAAATTACTGCAATTTTTTTGTATGTTATTCTTAAACTAAAATGACAAAGACAATGGGGAATTCCCCAGTGGCCCAGCGGTTAGGACTTCACACTCTCACTGCCTAGGGCCCAGGTTCTGTCCTTGGTCAGGACACTAAAATCTCATAAGCTGCATGGCCCAGCCAAAAAAAAGTTACAAAGATACACATATATGGTTTATAGCAAATGCAGAATAATACTAAATCTAGAAGACTCTAAGCCAAGATATTTATAGCTTTTAATAGTAGCAAGATTATAGAAAACTATCATTTTCCATGTTATATATTTCTGTATTTTATGACGTTTTTATAGTAAATGTGAATGTATGTTACAGCCAGAAAAGCAACATGCAAAAATACATCAACAGCAACAACAGAGTAAATAGTTACCTACAACCCTTTTCACAGTGGGCAGATGAGAACTTTATTGTGTGACAAGAAGATTCCACTAATATAGGAAACCTGTTAGTTTCATAATCATCTAAGAGCCTTTGTTTGAAAAGAAAAAAAAAAAAAAATCTTGTTTGTAAGAGAACCCCAGGCTGGTGTGTGAGCTGCAGATTCCCAGCTGTCCACAGTTCTGCCTCATTGCTTGGGGATGTGCTTCATTGATTGCTAAAGCAAAGCTCCAGACAAAACCCAAAATTTGTAAAGCAGGAGAGCTCTCAAATCACCTCCACAGCTGTGAAAACCAGACCTATCACTACCCACCAGTAAGTCTGTCACAGTTAAATAAGGTAATACGTGTCGAAACGTCCTAAAAAAGATGAGAAGTTGCAGTAGAAATGCAAAATACTACACAGAACTTGAATGTGGGAGCTTTGGGGATGGGTCTTTCCCTGGCCATCAAGAACTAGCATAGAGAACTCCATGAGTATTAGAGAAAATCTGAATTTCCAGATTCTATGCACTGGCAGCAGTGCAGATATTCTCCAAAATGTAATATCCTTTGCTTTGATCCCTTCAGAAACCTTGTTTTCCACAGCTCTCCTCTATATAGCATAACTACTTTACCTATAATCGCCCCTTAGCTGCATCATCTGGATTTCCAGTTTACCTATGTTTTTAAAATTAGGTTTCAGACATTCAGACAAGTAAGATGGTGTTATAAAACACTATCTTGCCTTCAGGATAGCATTTTCCAAAGGCAAGTTCTTTGGGACACCAGTCCCATGAATGGCTTTTCGAATAAAGTTTGCAAACAGCTATAGCTACCCCACTTTTGGAACATGATGATGCACTTGAGCATAACAGACTCTGCTGCTGCTGCTGCTAAGTCGCTTCAGTCGTTCTGACTCTGTGAGACCCCATAGATGGCAGCCCACCAGGCTCCCCCGTCCCTGGGATTCTCCAGGCAAGAACACTGCAGTGGGTTGCCATTTCCTTCCTTTCCAATGCAGGAAAGTGAAAAGTGAAAGTGAAGTCGCTCAGTTGTGTCCGACTCTTAGCGACCCCATGGACTGCAGCCTACCAGGCTCCTCCGTCCATGGGATTTTCCAGGCAAAAGTACTGGAGTGGGTTGCCACTGCCTTCTCCATAACAGACTCTGAGAATATTGCAAAAAGTACTCTCTTTGGACTTTTTTAACACCAAATTTCCCAAACTTATTTGAAGAAAGTTCTATTGTACTGAGATTGCATAGAATTAATGTTGTATAAAACATTATTTCAGAAACTCTACAACTATAGACTTTCCTGATGGTCCAGTGGTTAAGACTTCGCCTTCTAATGCAGGGGGTGCACATTCAATACCTTGTTGAAGAGCTAAGATCCCACATGCCTCATGGCCAGAAACCAGAACATAAAACAGAAGCAATATTGTAATGAATTCAAAAAAGATTTTTAAAACTGTCCATATCAAAAAAATCCAAAACTAAAAAATTCCAATAGAGAAAGAAATCTTAAAAGCAGTTAAGCAAGTGATTTTCAATACTTAAATCTCCATTATACAAAATTCATATGAAAAAGATTTCAATTTCTCCTTCCATATGTGAAGACTTCAGTTTACTGATAAATGTTTTGATTCAGAACGTATTTAAAGTTTTCTCAGTGCCTTTGCAATTATAACTCAAAGAAATTCGTATCGTAAGAACATGAAGATCTACTCAAGCAGAGTGTTAAAGCACTGGCCTAGAGTCAAAGAAATTTAATTTTCATTTGTGGTCAAGTGTATGGGCTTGAACAAGTAACTTAAATTCTATGAGTTTCAGCTTCCTCATCTATAAAACAGAGATTATAGTAATATTCTTTCTTCATAGGGTTTGTCAATGTTATACATACATCATTATAGGTAGGTATACAATGCAATATATGTATGTATACAATGGACCTAAAATTGGGCGAACTCTGGGAGATGGTGAGGGACAGGGAGGCCTGGCGTGCTGCAGTCCATGGGGTCACGAAGAGCTGGACACGACTGAGCCACTGAACAATAATGCTTAGTACAACTGTGTTAGTAAATCTGTGTTAGACCCTATTATTAAAGTGTCTTATTTTGACATTTTTTATTTACTGGACTTCCCTAGTGGCTCAGGCAGTAAAGAACCTGCGTGCAATGCAGGAGACCTGGGTTCAGTCCCTGGGTCGGGAAGATTCCCTGGAGAAGGGAATGGTTACCCACTCCAGTCTTCTTGCCTGGAGAATTCCATGGACACAGGAGCCTGGCGGGCTACCATCCTTGGGGTCGCAAAGAGCTGGACACGACTGAGCGGCTAACAGTTTCACTTTAAGCACATTAGGATATAAATATTCAAATGAGTTTTGCTGATAAATCAAAGTCAAGCTATACGGTTAAACCAGTGATGGTGATATTTTTAAAATATCTTTTTAGGAACTGAGTAAACAAGATAAACTTTCTGACTAAATATGGATAAATTAAAGTTTGGGGTGATACATGAGAAACATGTTTCTAAAAATACAACTGAATTCAGTAAAATGTGATAGAGTCCCTATATGGGAAAAGCCATGGGTTAATACTACATGCTGTGTGATCGTTAAATTTTGAAAACCTAGTTTCCTGGAGAAGAGATTCTACCTCAAGTTTGAAATGTAGAAATCCTGCCTGGACCTGACTTTCCCAAGAAGAACCAACCCATGGTCTGGAGACCACATTCAGAATTGAGGTCTGAGTCCAGCCTGGTGAAGATGCTAAATCCTCAAGCCTAGCCTCAACCAGGTTGCCTCCAAGCTCACAGCCATAACAGCCTTAGTTATCGCACTATGTTCACAAATATATTTGGTTCTACTTCTCTCTAGTTCTAAACTTTGAAAGCACCTCTTGGCGCTATCTCGGCTTCCCCGGTGGCTCAGCGGTCAAGAATCTGCCTGCAGTGCAAAAGCTGAGGAGATGCAGGTTTGATCCCTGGGTCAGGAAGATCCCCTGGAGGAGGGCATAGCAACCCACTCCAGTATTCTTGCCTGGAGAATCCCATGGACAGAGGAGGCTGGTGGGCTACAGTCCATAGGGTCACAAAGAGTCGGAAATGACTGAAGTGACAGCACTCACAGAGCTATCTCTTGAAGTTGGCAGTAATTAAAATACATTTGACCCTTGAAAAAAAAAAAAAAGAAATCCTGCCTGCGTTTCCAGTCTGCTTTGCTATTGCTGTTGTTTAGTCACTAAGTCATGTCCGACTCTTTGTGACCCCATGGACTGCAGCACTCCAGGCTCCTCTGTCACCCCTTTCTCCTCCTGCCCTCAATCTTTCCCAGCCTCAGAGTCTTTGCCAATGAGTTGGCTCTTCGAATCAGGTGGCCAAAGTATTGGAGCTTCAGCTTCAGCATCAGTCCTTCCAATAAATATTCAGGGTGATTTCCTTTCAGATTGACTGGTTTGATCTCCTTGCAGTCCAAGGGACTCATGAGAATCTTCTCTAGCACCACAATTTGAAAGCATCAATTCTTCAATGCACAGCCTTCTTTATGATCCAACTCTCACATTCATACATGACTACCGGTAAAACCATAGCTTTGACTGTATGGACCTTTGTTGGCAAAGTGATGTCTCTGCTTTTTAACATGCTGTCTAGGTGTGTCATGACTTTTCTTTCAAGAAACCCATCTGAAAAATTTCAGACATGCCAGTCTCACACAATCAGGTGGACCAATTTCATAAAGTTCATCTCTCTCTGTCTCTTTACACACACACATATACACACTGTGTAATGGTTCTGTTTCTCTGCAGAAACCCTGACATGTGATGGAATTATAACTTCATTGGATTACTCATTTTTTAATTTATTTTTTAATTGAAGGATAATTGCTTTACAGAATTTTGTTGCTTTGTGCCAAATACCAACATGAATCAGCCATAGGTATACATATGTCCCCTCCCTGTTGAACCTCCCCTCCCATCTCCCTCCCCATCCCACCCCCTAGGTTGTTACAGAGCCCCTGCTTGGGTTCCCTGGGTCATACAGCCAATTCCCATTGACTGTCTATTTTACACATGGTATTGTAAGTTTCCATGTTACTCTCTCCATTCATCTCACCTTTTCCTTCCTCACCGCCCCCATCATGTCCATAGGTGTGTGCTCTATGTCTGTTTCTCCACTGCTGCCCTGCAAATAAATTCATCAGTACCATCTTTCTAGATTCCATATATATGCATTAGTATATAATATTTATCTTTCTCTTTCTGACTTACACCACTCTATATAATAGGGTCTATGGTTTACTCTTTATGCTACTTTTGCATATAAAAGAATTTCTCTTTTTTTGAGTGCCTGTTATGAACCAGATACTTTATGAGGAACGTGAATATACATGATCTAATTTCATCCTCATAATGATCCAGCAAGCTAAAAAAGTAGTAGATCTTAAATTATTATGGGCTTCCCCTTGTGGCTCAGGTGGTAAACAGTCTGCTTGCGATCAGGGAGACCCAGGTTCTATCCCTGGGTCAGGAAGATCCCCTGGAGAAGGGAATGGCTACCTACTCCAGTATTCTTGCCTGGAGAATCCCATGGACAGAGAAGCCTGGCAGGCTACAGTCTCTGAGGTTGCAAAGAGTCGGACATGGCTGAGTGGCTTTCACTTTCTTTCACTTTAAATTATTATAAATTGCAAATTATAAATTGCTTTACAGAATATAAGACCCTTAAGGGAGGAGGTAGAAATGTAGAAAAGCAAAGTAGGAAGTAAGGAAATTAAAAACAAAAAATTATTCTGAAAACCCATTGTCATTTACTCAGGAAACATTTTGAGTTACCTTGGGCTGAGCTTAAGTAGCTTTTTTCAGAGAAAGTTTAATTGTGTTATAGTGAAATATAGTACACCTTTACCTACTTACTCAACACTCTAATAACCCATGGCATAAATGTAAAAAATGTTTAAGGATAAATATTGGAAGAAATATAGAATAAAATGAGAGTCATAAAACATGAGTTTAATTTCAGCTCTACTTATTACTGGCTTGGAGGCCTTGGGTAAGTCTCAGTTTTGTTACCCATAAAATGGAAATAAGTATAAGCACCTCACAAGAGTACTTTGACCAAATTAAATGCCAATATTCTGAAGAACTCTTCAGACTATACCAGGAGGTACTCATTTTTGTTCATTTGAGCTTCCTAGCTATTATATCTTTGTTTTTCCTACAGTTTACTTAATATGGCAGAAATAGACTTGAAAAAGGGCTAAATATTTGCTTCTAGCAGCTTTTCAAACTGTATAAAGTCCTCACAACATAAAACTAAAAACTTTAAAAAAAATTACAGTGCTTTTCTTTAAAATGGAACTTTAAGAAATGAAAATTACAATCATTGAAATGAAAACCTTAGTGAATGGATTACATAGTAGTAATAGCAGTCCAAAATCAAGTCCAGTTGAAACAGCTCAGTAACTGGAAGACAGATATAATGAAACTACCCAGAATGTAACTCAAATACATCAGGAGATTTTTTTTAATGAAAGAAGGATTAAGAAACATGGAAGATTAAAAAAAAAAAAAGGTATAATATTGAGTTGGAGAAAGAAGAGAAGATGTGGAAGAATTCTACAAGGTTAAGCCCCAAACATTTTCCAAATTAATAAAAAGCATTAAAATGCAGATAGGAAAACACAATATACTAAGTAGAATAATAGAAAGTGACACCTAGACTTATTGTGATAACACTTCATGATCTGACAAAAATCAAAAAAATTTTTTTCATATTTTATATACTAATCACAGACTCAAATTAGTTTGTTTTCCTGTAATCAGGAAAGTACAAAATAATGGTGTGTTACAATGATGCATTTAATTGTCACTTTTAAAGCTTTTGGAGTGTTTCTTGTGTTTCGTTAGCTCTCTCCATCTCTGTATCAGGCCAATTCATGACCTGCTGGAACTCATACCACAAAGCATTTTTGCCAACTATTTATATTCTTTCCTTACTGAGGTAAAGTAAATCCCACACTTTCTCAGTGGGGTTAAGGTCAAGACTCAGAGGGGAGCCACTCCTTCCTAATTAGTTCCCCAGACTCCTCTTTTTTTCCCTTTTTAAATGGCCACAACAGTTTAGAAAAATGTTTGGAGTCATAATCCTCCTGATAAATGAATCCCTGATCAAGCAGCTGGTTTCCAGAAGGGACTCCTTGCTGTGCTGCAATTAAGTTGAAGCTGAACTCCAGTAGTTCAGGTCAAGCTGAAGTACTTGAGGGGACCATACCTGTCTCTGAGCTCTACCGTATAATATGCTAAGCTACGAGACTCCAGCTTCTTCTCTCCAAAACCCCCACCCAAAATATCAATTTTCTTAGTCAATGAGAAAAATGCTTATTGTTGGGAATGCATGGGAAGGTCCTCTACTGGTGATCTAAGGTAGCAGAAGATTCATGCTTTCAGAGAGTAATGAAATTTAATACCATCCTAGAAATCTTGAAAATAATTTTCTACTTATGCATAATGTACTTAATTTCTGAGTTGATGAATAGTCATGTGTTAATAGTGGTACCATATTATCTGTCTGAGATTTTGCAGATTTAAGTCATTTTAAAGGGAAATATTTATTAAAAAAACAAAGTTATATCTGAGACTTAAAAAAGTAATGTACAGGAAATTACAAAAGGCTACATCCTGAATACTGTAAACAATCACACTTTAAAACACACATACACACACACATGAATGCACACAGAACTGTTCATCTGAGCACATGCTCAATGTAGAAACTTCAGCTACTTTTATAGATTTATTTTCCCTCTCTGATTCTTCTAGGTTAATAAAAATGTTGCCCACATACGCCATGTGAAAGTACAGTCCTTTGTCTTGATTTCTGGGACAAATATTAATAACTTTAGAAATGCAGATAACACCAGCCTAATGGTAGACAGCAAAGAAGAACTAAGGAGCCTCTGGATGTAGGTGAAAGAGAAGAGTGAAAAACCTGGCTTAAAACTCAACATTCAAAAAACTAAGATCATGACAAAAGATGGGGAGAAAATGGAAAGAGTAACACACTTTATTTTCTAGGGCTCCAAAATCACTGAGGATGGTGACTGCAGCTATGAAATTGAAAGACAATTGCTCCTTGGAATTAAGGTTAGGACAAACCTAGATAACATACTAAAAAGCAGAGACATCACTTTGCCAACAAATGTCCATAAAGCCAAACTATGGTTTTTTCAGTAGTCATGTGTGGACGTGAGAGTCAGACCATAAAGAAAGCTGAGCGCTGAAGAATTGATGCTTTTGATCTGTGGTGTTGAAGAAGACTCTTAAGAGTCCTTTGGACAACAAGCAGATCAAGCCAATCAATCCTAAAGAAAATCAACACTGAATATTCATTGGAAGGACTGATGCTGAAGCTGAAGCTCCAATACTCTGGCCACCTGATGTGAAGAGCCAACACATTGGAAAAGACCCTGATGCTGGGAAAGACTGAGGGCATAAGCAGGTGGCAGAGGATGAGATGGTTGGATGGTTTCATCAACTCAATGGACATGAGTTTGAGCAAACTCCAAGAGAAAGTGAAGGGAAGCCTGGAGGGTGTGCTGCATGCAGTCCATCAGGTTGCAAGAAGTTGGATACGACTGAATAACTGAACAACAACTGTCGATAATGTTATATCAACCACAAAACTGATTTGTATTTTTGTCAGGAGACAACTTAACTTCCTTGCTGTCAGTGCCTATAAGAAGAAACAGACCTTTCCATGTGACCACTGTGATGCCTTTACCTTAATTTCAGAAAAAAACTTTCCAATCTTTCCAGAAAAAAGAAAAACAAAACAACTCAGAGACATTTTGAAAGACAATGAGATTCATTGTGTGGGAAAAGATGATGGTCACCCATATTCCACTAAAGGACAAGAGACAGGCTCATAGAAGAGGTTTGCAAAAAAGAAAATAGAAAAAGAATTAACCAGGATATTATGAGTTTTCTAGAGGTGTTATAAGAAATTGCCCCAAGAGAAATGTATTAGTTCACAGTTCTGGAGGTCAGAAGTCCAAAATCAAAGTGTCCATAGAGCCATACTCCTGAAGACTCTAGTGATGAATTCTTCTTTGCCTCTTCTAGCTTCTGGTGGCTCTAAGCATTCCTTGACTTGTGGATATCTGATATAGACAAGGAGGAGAAGACCTCCGTATGTCTCTTAGAAGGACTATTGTCATTGAATTGAGAGCTTTTCTAGTTAATCTAGGATGATCTTGTCTTGAGATGCCTAATGTAATTACATCTGTAAGGACACCTTTTCAAGTACGGTTTCATTGGCACGTTTCAGAGCTTAGGGCATAGACATATCTTTTTAGAGGCCACCATTCAACCCACAACATCTATCAATCAAGCTCCTAGTTAAAATAGTTCTATAAGATTTTTATTGGAGGCAAGTTCCTTTACTATGTACATATAAGACTGAATAGATAGCATATAAAATAGAATTCAAGACATAAATCATGGTAAATCACAAGGTTAAAGCAGTAGGTAGAAATGAAACTATGGGCATAAATGGCTTCAGGTCTTGAAAAGACAAAAGAGGTTAACTCTTTTATGATTACAGAGAACAAAAGCACAATCCAAGAGTTCATATTTATTTATGATTTAGAAAAAAAGAAAATAAACCCTCTTATAAAATGAGAAATAGAAGGGAACTTTCTTACTCTGAGGCAAAATTACTCTGAAACATTACAATAAACATTAAAAATTTACAGTCAATTTATAATATTCTATTAATTTCAGGTATATAGCCTTGTGATTCAGTATTTTCACAGATTATACTCCATTAAAAGTTATTAGAAGCTATTACAAGACAAAGGCTGTAATTCCCTGTGCTACACACACTGCTGCTAATTTATTTTATACATAGTATAGTAGTTTTCATCTCTTAATCCAAAGCCCCTATTTGTTACTGTCCCTTTCTGTCTTCCTCTTTGGTAGACACTAGTTTGCTTCCTATTTCTGTGAGTTTGTTTCTGTTTTGCATTTATTTCATTTGTATTACCTGTTTGATTCCATGTATAAGTGATATCATATAGTATTGTCTTTTTGTGACTTATTTCACAAAGCATAATATTCTCTAGGTCCATCCACATTGCTGCAAATGGCAGGATTTTATTCTTTTAATGGCTGGATAATATTCCATTGTGTATGTCTTCTTTATTCACTCATCAGTTGATGGGAGCTTGGGTTGCTTCCATATCTTGCCTGTTATAAATAATGCTGCCATGAACACTGGGACGTATGTATCTTTTCAAATTAGTGGGGTTTTTTTTCTGGATATGTACTCAGGAGTGGCATTGCTGGATCATATGATAGTTCTATTTTCAGCTTTATGAGGAAGCTCCATACCATTTTCCATGATGATTTTATCAAGTTACATTCCTCAGTCAGTCAATTCAGTTACTCAGTCGTGTCCAACTGTTTGGGACCCCATGAACTGCAGTATGCCAGGCTTCCCTGTCCATCACCAACTCTTGGAGCTTGCTCAAACCCATGTCCTACCAACATTCCTACCAACAGTATATAAGGGTTCCCTTTTCTCCATACCTTCTACAGTATTTTTTACTTGATGATAGCCATTTACTTGATGATAGCCATTCTGACAGGTGTGAGGTGACATCTCACTGTTGTTTTGATTTCTCTGATAATTACGTTATTGAGCAGCTTTTAATGTGCTCATTAGTCATCCATATGCCTTCTTTGAAAAAATGTCTCTTCAGGTCTTCCACCCATTTTTCATTGATTCTTTTTTTTTTTGTTTGTCAGGTTGTATGAGCTGTTTATATATTTTGGACATTAACCCCTAATAGGTCATATCCTTGGCTAATATTTTCTGCCATTCTATCTGTTGTCTTTTCATTTTGTCATTGATTTCCTTTGCTGTACCAGAGCTTTTAATTAGGTTACATTTGTTATTTTTGTTATTTCTTTGCCTCAAGGGACAGATCCAGAAAAATATTGCTGATTTATGTCAAAAAATGTTTTGCCTATGTTCTTTTAAAGGAGTTTATAGTTTCAAGTCTTAAATTCAGGTCTTTAATCCACTTTAAGTTTATTTTATGTATATTTTGAGTTTGAGTATATGGTGTGAGAAAATGTTCTAATCTCATTGTTTTGCATGCAGCAGTCTAATTTTTCCCAGTACCACTTGTTGAAGAGACTGTCTTTTCTCCACTGTATATTCTTGCCTCCTTTGTCTTAATTGACTATAGATGTGTGGGTTTATTTCTGAGCTCTCTGTTCTGTCCCACTGGTCTTGTTGCTGTTCAGACACTAAGTTGTGTCTGACTCTTTGTGACCCCATGAGTCTATGTGTCTCTATTTTGTGCCCTTATCATGCTGTGTTGATTACTGTAACTTTGTAGTATAGTCTGAGGTCTGGGAGCAGGATACCTCCAGCTTTGTTCTTTTTTCTCAAGATTGCTTTGGCAATTAGTGGTCTTTTATGTTTCTATATGAACTTTAGGATTATTTGTTCTATACCTGTGGAAAATGTTATGTGTATTTTGATAGGGATAGCATTAAATCTATAGATTGCTCTGGGTAGTATGCCCATTTTGACAATATTAATTCTTCCAATCCAAGAGCACAGGATACCTTTTCACTTATTTGTACTACCATTAGTTTCCTTCATCAGTGTTTTATGGTGTTCAGAGTATAGCTCTTTCACATCTTAGATTAAATTTATTCCCAGGTATTTTATTCTTTTAGATGTGATTTTAAATGGAATTTTTTCTTTTTTTACTTTCTCTTCCTGAGAGTGTGTAGAACAGCAACAGATTTCTGTATATTAATTCGGCATCCTGCAACTTTGCTGAATTCACTTCTAGTAGTTTTGGGGTGGAGATTTTGAGAGTTCCAATACAAAGTATTATGCCAGCTGCAATTAGTGACAGTTTTACTTATCTTCCAATTTGGATGGCTTTTTTCTTTTCTGATTACTGTGGCTAGGGCTTCTGATACGGTGTTAATATAGAAATGGTAGAAGTGGGCATCCTTGTCTTTTTCCTGAATTTAGAGGAAAGACTTTCAGCTTTTCATCATTGAATATGATGTTACTTTGGGTTTGTCACAAATGGCCATTATTATGTTGAGATATGTTCCCTTGATACCCACTTTGATGAACATTTTTATCACTTTGTATCTTTACAAATATTAAAAAGGAAATACAAAACTGTCTCTGCAGATGACATGATCATCAAAGTAAATCTTCTAGTAAACTCATAATACTAAAAAGTTCATTAAGGTTGCTGGTTACAACATTAACACACATACACATGGTATTTCTAAGCCAGCTAAATCAATTAGAAATTAAAAAGAAAAAAAACATTCACAAAGAAACACAAAAACTATGAGGTAATGAGACACGGAAAATGTTCAAAAATTTTGTTGACAAAATTGTAACACATCATTGAAGAAATAAATGAAGATATATATATACTATATTCAGAGGTGAAAGGCAATATTTTTAAAGTTATTACTGTAAAATAGCCCCAAGTCTACATAAATCCTGTGCTGTGCTGTGGCTAGTCACTCAGTCGTGTCCAACTCTTTGCAACCCCATGGACTGTAAGCCCCCAAATACTTTTCAATTAAATTTGAAACAAGTATTAATGTGGTACTTGGCAAGATAACCCTGAATTTCCAAGTAATTTTGAAAAATATGAACAAGGCATGCAGCACTGTAGCGGTAAAGACACTGCTAGAATAGAATGGAGAATCCAGAAACAGACTTATACATGCATGGAAATGCAGTATTTCAAGTCAGAGAAGAAAGGATGAACTATTTAGTAAATCATGCTTGGACTACTGGATATTCATTTGAAAAAAAATTTACATCCTACCGTATAAATAAAAATAATCTAGTGACTTCTCTGGTAGTCCAGTAGCCTTCCAATGCAGAGGACATGGGTTCCATC
The DNA here is from genome assembly GCF_910594005.1 of Cervus elaphus. Taxonomy (NCBI): domain Eukaryota; kingdom Metazoa; phylum Chordata; class Mammalia; order Artiodactyla; family Cervidae; genus Cervus; species Cervus elaphus. Next base: position 8,567,923 of record NC_057820.1, on the reverse strand, counting down.
CCTGGTTAGGGAGCTAAGACTCCACATGCCACAGAGCAACTAAGCCCCCACATCACAACTACTGAACCTGCATGCTCCGGAGCCCAAGTGCCACAGTTAGAGAGTCCATGCACCACAATGAAAGGTCCCCCATGACACAACCAAGATACAACACAGCCAAATAAGTAAATGTAAGTAAATATTTTATAAAATAATCTATAGTTGGGAAAATCAAAACTTATTGTTGTTTTAAATAAAGATATACAACATATAATTTGGAGTAGGAAAAGAGCTCTTAAGGAATAAAAACAAAACTACAAAAAAAATATATAATAATCCCCTTAAGATTAAAAACAAGCAAACACTTTAGTTTAAAAAGAAAAAACACTGTAAATAAAGTTAAAAGGCATGCTCTGAGAGAAAACATACACCACTTATATAACTAATAAAATTCAAACTATGAATTTCACTTAAAATGAGTCTCCAGTCCTAGTGCTCCTAGGCACAGGGAAAAAACAAAACTAAATCATCCCTGGAAGAAGGCACCCTTATTCTGTGCTACAAAACATCACCACAACTAACTTTCCGTGAAAAAATGAGCAGTTCACAAATATAACTAGGACAGAAGGAAATAAGACACTGTGAATGACAATCACCTGAAATAACAGACAGCACAGACAGACTTAAAATAACTAACATAGTGGAATTATTAATACAAAATATGAAAAAAACATGCTCAGTATGTTTAAAGACATAAAAGGTAAGTCTGAAAACTGGAGTATTTTTGCAGGTAAAAGGAATTTATTAAAAAATAACAAAGAAGACATTCAGAAATCCAGTAATATTTCTTAAATGAAATTTGAAATAATTGAGATTAAAAACACAACAAACACATTTGACACAAATGAAAAAAGAATTTGTGAATAAGATAGTCTAGATGATAGTATCCAGAATGCAGAACAGAAAGAAAAAAAGGCGAAAAGTGTAAACTAAACATTGAGAGGCATAAGATAAAGTGAAATGGTTTATCAACCATCCAGTTTGAACTCCAGAACACGATGAAATAGAAAACAGGGCAGATGTAATATTTTTATTGATAAGGGATGAGATTTTCCAAAAATTTATAAAAGACCTTTATCCACAGCTTCAAGAATTGCAGTGAATCTCAAACACGTTAAATAAAAACAAATCCATATCCAGATACACCCTGTGGATGTGCAGTTCAAAGACAAAGAAAGTATCTTTTTTTTTAGGTTATTACAGAATACTGAGCAGAGCTGTCTGTGCTGCCCAGTAGGTTCTTGCTGGTAGTCTATTTTAAATACGGCAGTGTGCACATGCCAACCCCAAATTTCAATCACAAAAAGTGTGACCAAGAGTGTGTTAAGATGAGGTTATCATTAAAAGAGTGGCATATAGACTCTTGACTTCTCAACAGCCATAACAGAAGTCAAAAGACTAACAGATGGGTTCTTGAATGTTCGACAAGAAAACAACTGTTACGCTAGATTTCTATACACAGAAATAATATTGTGTACTGTACAAAGAAAGAGATAAATTAAGCCAACAAAAATGATTTACTACCATTAGACTTACTCTAAAGAAAACTTTAAAGCATGCACATGAGGCAGGAAAAATGACTTCATAAGGACTAACATGTAAGAAGAACAAAGAAAGTGGTCAACCTGTGGGTAAACAAAGAAATACTGAATTTATAAGATATTAATAATATTCTATAGCATTTAAAAGGGTAGAACTAAAATACACTACAATAATAGCAAATAAATCTGGGAGAGAAAGGAATAAATGAAGCAAAATGGTCTAAAGTCATGATGAAATAGGGCTTATCCAAGGGAATGCAAGGTTGGTTTGACACTATAAAATTAAATAATATAATATACTACATTTAAAGGTTAAAGAATAAAAAAAAATAAAGATTAAAGAATAAAAATTATGACCATCTCAGTAGATAAAGGAAAAGATTATAATTCAATAGAATCCAACATTCTTTCATGATTTAAAAAAAAAAATATTTTAACAAATAGGAAATAGAAAGGAACTCCCTTGTTTTGATAAAGAAATTTGGCTCAGATGGTAAAGAATCTACCTGCAATGTGTGAGACCTAGGTTTGATCCCTGGATTGGAAAGATCCCCTGGAGAAGGGAAAGATTACCCACTCCAGTATTCTTGTCTGGAGAATTCCATAGACAGAGGAGCCTGGCGGGCTACAGTCCATGGAGTTGCAAAGGGTCAGACATGACTGAGCAACTTTCACCACCAGCCCCTATAGTAAATACTACACTTTGTGTTAAATAATTCAAAGCTTCCGTTTGAGCTTAGAAAGAGGAGTCCCACTATCACTGATATTACTTACTGATGTACTAGCCATCCTAGTTGGCACCATAACTTAAGAAGAAGTAATTATAATTATCAGAAATGAAGAAACAACAGTCATTATCTGGCATTGGTACAACCGTGTACAGTTGAAAATCCAAAAGAATCACAGATAAATTCTTAGTTCCCAGAGTCCATCTATATTCCCTCTTCTTTGGTTTCCTCCACTCCAAAGCCAGCAACCAAGAGCCTCCCTTGCATCAAATCTCTTGCTTCATATTTCTTGCTTTAGGAAGAGTCTTTGTAAGTGTTCACCTGATTAGGTCAGACCAACCCAGGATAATCTATACTTTAAGTCACCCGTCTATTCTTTAACAGAGAAAAAAAAAAGATAATCTATTCTTTAAGTCACCTGGAGAAGACTCTTGAGAGTCCCTTGGACTTCAAGGAGATCCAACCAGTCCATCCTAAAGGAAGTCAGTCCTGAATATTCATTGGAAGGACTGATGCTGGAGGTGAAACTCCAATACTTTGGGCAACTGATGCGAAGAACTGACTAATTTGAAAAGACCCTGATGCTGGGAAAGATTGAAGGCAGGAAGAGAAGAGGACAACAGAGGATGAGATGGTTGAATGGCATCACTGACTCAATGGACATGAGTTTGAGTAAATTCTGGGAGCTGGCAAAGGACAGGAAGGCCTGGCGTGCTGCTGTCCATGGGGTTGCAGAGTCAGACACAACTGAATGACTGAACTGAACTGAACTGAACTGAAGTCACTTGTGCCCAAACCTAACCAGGCATGGGATTGACTATCCCATCATAGTCACATACAAGCTGCATCCATCAAGGGGTAGATATCTTGAGGACCATCTTAGAATTCTGCCTACCATACCAACTAACTCTTCAATTATTTAGGGTTAAGCCAGAGTATTGAATTTTCTGCTTCTTATTTAGCTATTTGAGCTCATTTTATGGACTAAACTCTTCGTTAGGCGATGCACATTAACTTTCGTAATTTCTTAACAACTCTGTGAAGTAGGTACTATTATAATCTCCATTTTACAGATGAAAATACTGAATTTTAGATGCATGATATAATTTTCCTAGGATTGTTCAGTCACTAAGTTTTGTCAGACACTTTGCAACTCCATGGACTGCAATATGCCAGTCTCCTCTGTCCTCTACTATCCCAGAGTTTGCTCAAATTCAGGTTCATTGGGCCAGTGATGCTATCTAATCGCTTCATCCTCTATGCCCTATTCTCCATTTGCTTTCAATCTTTCCCAGCATCGGGGTCTTTTCTGATGAGTCATCAAGGGTTGTGCAGGCACGCTAAACTGCTTCAGTCGTGTCCCACTCTTTGCAACCCTATGGACCGTAGCTCACCAGGGTCCTCTGTCCATGGGATTCTCCAGGCAAGAACACTAGAATCAGTTGCCATTTCCTCCTCCAGGGGATCCTCCAGACCCAGCGATCAAACCCCTGTCTCATCTCCTGCATTGGCAGGTAGATGCTTTCAGCAGAGGGAATTATACTCAATATTCTGTAATAACTTATAAGGGGAAAGAATCTGAAAAAGTGTATATATATATAGCTTCACAGTTTCAGGTGTTACTGTGCTATACACAGTAACAGTAAAATTTTAAAATTTTTGAAAAGTAAAAAGAAAGAAATCATTCCTCTTATCCTCTAGCTGTCCATGCAAAGTGGAGTTATGGGTTTATTTGTATAACAAACATTTATTTTTCTTTCTACTTTTTCCATTGTCAAAAGTTCTCTTTCACACATTTATCCTTGAGTTTGTAGGTTTTCCCGCACATCTTTCCTGCTGGCTATCACATTTGAGAAACTGTGGCTCAGTGGTAAAGAGTCTGCCTGCAATGCAGGACATGCAGGTTCAATCCCTGGGTCAGGAAGATCCCCTGAAGAAGGAAACGGCAACCCACTCCTGTATTCCTACTTCAGTTCAGTTCAGTTCAGTCACTCAGTCATGTCCAATTCTTTGCAACCCCATGGACTGCAGCACACCAGGCTTCCCTGTCCACCACCAACTCGCAGAGCTTGTTCAAACTCTTATCCATCGAGTCGCTGATGCCATCCAAGCATCTCATCTTCTGTTATCCCCTTCTCCTCCTGCCATCAGGGTCTTTTCCAAAGAGTCAGTTCTTTGCATCAGGTGGCCAAAGTATTGGAGCTTCAGCTCAGCATCAATCTTTCCAATGAATATTCAGGACTGATTTCCTTTAGGATGGACTGGTTGGATCTCCTTGCAGTCCAAGGGACTCTCAAGAGTCTTCTCCAGCACCACAGTTCAAAAGTCGGGAACATCCCATAGACAGAGGAGCTTGGCAGGCTAGAGTTCATGGAGTCACAAAGAGTCGGACACAACTTAGTGACTAAACAACAACAATAATCTTTCTAACACAGCCTTCCAAACTACAGAGACAAAATGCAATCACTTTTAACAGCAAAATTATATTTGCATTTTAAAATAAAAATCTCAAGATATAGAATATAAAAATTTTAACTTTTAGTTTAATTTTGGTACCCCACTAAATTCATTTAACAACACAGTAATGAGTTGTGACCCACTATTCCAAATACTATCACAGCATAACAAATTACCACACACTAGGAATATAAAACAATCACCATTTTATTATGTCCGGGGATTCTGTTTATCAGGAATTTGGACAGGGCACAGCAGGCTTGTCTGTGTTTTGCAATAGCTGGAGCTACAGCTGGGAAGACTCAAGTGACTGGGAGTCACACAAACGCCTTGGGTCTGGAGGGATCTGAAGCATTCTTCGCTCAATGTCTGGATCCTGTGCTAGGACAGCTTGAAGACTTGGCTCGGGTGAGACTGTCAACAGGAACATCTACATGTAGCCTCTCAATGTGTCTTGGGCTTCCCACAGGACAGTTCCGAGAGGGAGTACCCCAAGAAGGTGTGACTAGAAACAGGCATTCCCAAGTCCTAGACAGAAGCTGCAAAATATTTTCTGATGGAGCCTCAGTAGTCATGTGATGACACTCCTGCTGCATTATCTTGGTTACTGCAACTCACCAAGGCTAGCTGGATTCCATGGGAGGGGAATTACACTCCATCTACCAGTGGGAAAGCGGTAAAGAACACTGCAGAAGGGTACCTAGGATGGGAGACGTTGTTGTAGCCCTCTTTTTGAAGATGTGATCTACGATAGCCCCAGACTGAAGGGGAAAAAAAAAAACCATCTACTGAATAATAAAATATATTTATACACTATCTGTTTTGTGTTGAATTCAGTTCAGCTCAGTTCAGTCCCTCAATGGTGTCTGACTCTTTGCGACCCTATGGACTGCAGCATGCCAGGCCTCCCTGTCCATCACCAACTCCCGGAGCTTACCCAAACTCATGTCCATCGAGTCGGTGATGCCATTCAACCATCTCATCCTCTGTCGTCCCCTTCTCCTCCCACCTTCAATCTTTCCCAGCATGAGGGTCTTTTCAAATGAGTCAGTTCTTCGCATCAGGTGGCCAAATAATAAAAAAAAGATATATTTATACACAATCTGTTTTGTGTTGAATTGTCCTCCTCCAGAAAGATATGTGGAAACCCTATCCCCCAGCATTTATGAATGTGATCTGACTTGGAAATAGCCTTTACAGTTGTAACTGAGTTAAGACAAGGTCATCTTCATGAGCCTTGAATCCAGTAAAACCAATGTCCTTATTAGAAGAGGAAAGAAACACAGAGGGGAATACCTTGTGAAAACACAGAGAGAAGAAGGCTATGTGAAGAAGAAGGCAGAGATTACAGTGATGTTGCCACAGGCCAAGGAATGCCTAGAGCCACCAAAAGCTGAAAGAGACAAAGAAAGATTCTCCTTTGGAGGCTTTAGTGGAAGCATGGCCCTGGAGACACCTTGACTTTGGACGTCTCAATTTCAGAACCATGAGAGAATAAATTTCTGTTGTCTTAAGCCACTCAGCCTGTGGCACTTTGTCACTGCACCCCTGGGAAACAAATACACAATGCTTCCACTTTTCATATTATACACACCATGCTACATTTTATGTTTTTCATTTATAAGTGCTCATACTTAATCATTTTTGAATGTAAAATGTGCTTTACTTCTACCTAGGATTTTCTTCATTTGAAGGCAAAAATTGTTGTCAGTTCACTTCCTGAATACTTTTTCCTGACAAACACTGGATCTTCCTGCCCATATCTAGTTCTTTTCTCCAGTGATCTCTATGGGATTTTGTTAAATGGTTTTCTCTTGGCATTTTTAATCCTCCCACTCTAACTGTGATTAGTCATATTTGCATGGTTGCAAGTAACAAAATCAAGCTATATTCTTGTCCCAGTCTGGAGAAAACGTCATATTCATCCCATTTTATAGCAGTTCAACTGAGCCAGTTCTACAGTTCTCTTCCCCAAAGGGCTATTATTTGCAATCCAACTTCTGACACCAATGTTCTTAGTTAAAACTCTTTTAATTGAGATATAATTGGTATATAACATCATATGAGTTTCAGGTGTACCACATAGTGATTCAATATTTGTATTTATTATGAAATGATCACCCAGGTAAGTCTAGCTTACGTCCATCATCAGAATTAAAATTTTTTTTTCTTGCGATGAGAAGCTTTACATCTACTCTCTCCAGCTCAGTTCAATTGCTCTGTCATGTCTGATTCTTTGCAACCCCATGGACCGTAGCACGCCAGGCTTCCCTGTCCATCCCCAACTCCTGGAGCTTGCTCAGACTCACGTCCATCAAGTCAGTGATGCCACCCAACCATCTCATCCTCTGTCGTCCCCTTCTCCTCCTGCCTTCAATCTTTCCCAGCATCAGGGGCTTTTCCATTGAGTAATTTTTTCGAATCAGGTGGCCAAAGCATTGGAACTTCAGCATCAGTTCTTCCAATTAATATTCAGGACTGGTTTCCTTTAAGATTGACTGATTTGATCTCCTTGCAGTTCAAGGGACTCTCATGAGTCTTATCCAACATCACAATTCAAAAGCATCAATTCTTTAGCACTCAGTTTTCTTTATGGTCAAACTCTCACATCCATACATGACTACTGGGAAAACCATAGCTTTGACTAGACAGACCTTTGTCAGCAAAGTAATGTTTCTGCTTTTTAATGTGCTGTCTAGGTTGGTCATAGCTTTTCTTCCAAGGAGCAAGCAAGCATCTTTTAGGTTCATGGCTGCAGTCACCATCTGCAGTAATCTTAGCAATTTTCAAGTAAACAATATAGTATTAGTAACTATAATCACCATACTGTGTATTACATCTCTAGGATTTATTGAGTTTATAACTGGAAATGTGCTCCTTTGGACCCCCTTCACTCATTTCACCCACCCACTTGTCAACTTTGGCAATCTGTATCTCTCCTTCACGGATCATCAACCTTGTTGTGGCAAAGGAGCTTCCGTAATTCAATGAAACTATGAGCATAGTTGTGCAGGGCCACCCAAGATGGACAGGTCACAGTTTTGACAAAACGTGGTCCAGTGGAGGAGGGAATGGCAAACTGCTCCAGTATTACTGCTGTGAGAACACCATGAACAGTATGAAACGGCAAAAATAAACGACACCAAAAGATGAGCCCCCCCAGGTCATAAGGTGTTCAGTATGTTACTGGAAAAGAGCAGAGGGCAATTACTAATAGCTCCAGAAAAAGTGAAGCGGCTGGGCCAAAGCAGACATGAATTTGAGCAAACTCCAGGAGATAGTGAAGGACAGGGAAGCCTGGCATGCTGTAGTCCATGAGGTCACAAAAAATCAGACACAACTTAGCAACCAAACAACAAAAACAACAATCTGCTTTTGAGTGCTGTTCTTTTTTATTTATTCATTTTTTTTTTAAGATTCCACATATAAGTGATATCTTTCAGTCTTTACTCACTCTCTCTGACTTATTTCACTTATCATAAAGCCTTCAATTTCCATTCATGTTGTCAGAAGTGGCAAAATTTCCTTTTTCGTATGGCTGAAGAATATTCCACTATGTATGCATGTATATATATATACACACACACACACATATATCCATCTCACATCTTTTTTATCCATTCATCCCTTGGATAAGACACAGGTGGTTTTCATGTCTTGTTATGTTAAACAATGCTACAGTGAACATGGGGATGGACACATCTTTTCAAGTTAGTGCTCTTGTTTTCTTTGAATAAATTCTCAGAAGTGGAAAACTCTTTTGGTTAAATTAGTAGACAGTAACTTGAACTAGGCTTAGTCACTTTTGCTACTGGGATACAGGAGTATCCTATAGAACCAAAGGATAAGAATGGAATTAAGTCCCACAGGAGGACTTTTAAGGAAGACCTAGAAATCCATAAGGAGGAGAGAGGCTCTATCTCTCTATTTATTTCTCTCTTCGCATATAATTTATTCCACCCCATTTAGCCTGGTATTCTCTGCTTTCTTGCCCCATCCTGGAAGACAGCCATGCCTCAGCCTTCAGGCTTGTGTGACTATAATTCTAATTATACACAGAGATGAATTCTCTGTCTCTGAAGCCCAATTTCAAATTACTGAGAGCATCTGACTGCTTTGGTTCAGTTCAGGGGTCCATTCCAGGTCTAACCAACAGGAGCTGGAGGGCAGGGTCACAGACAGGGTCTTTGGCAGGGAAGGACATTCATCTAGGAAAGGGTGAGGGGAAGATGGCTTAAATTGAGTAGTTTATGGGAAACAACGGATCTCCCTTTAGACTTCCTTGTTCTTCAAATGTTATGTTTCAGCCTTCTTTCTACCCAGGCCACTCCTCTAACCTCTTTCTTCTAGGCAGCCCCCAGCTACCCTGGCTTCTTTTTCCTTCTTCCAAATTTCCCATAGAACTTTAGATCTCTCCTTCTTTCTCCTACATGCTCTTTGTGCCAGCCTACATCTGCATATTGGGGTTGAGTGTGGGGCGAGAGGGGGGTTTGGTAATGAGTGCTTCATACTAATCAATGTACTGTCCCTAAAAGATAGTCTTATACCTGAAACTAACTCTAATGAACAAAATTCATCCATCCTTATTCATCTATTTATTTATCGACATTTATCTTCTTCCCCCAAACGACTTGAAGCAGTGCTCCTCTTCTCTACATCTTCCCCTTCATCCTTTCTTCCCTTTCTGTGCCTTTTCTTCTAGTACTAACTGCATGCAGGGCTTAGCCCTGAATGTTTAGACTGAGTCCTAGAGCCTATAGGAATTATGGATTCCATTGACACAATCCCCAGTTCTGAACAACTGAATCATCTCATAGTTGAATCCTCAGTTCTGAATCATTTCCTGTTCTGCCTCTGAACTTGTTCTGCCTCTGAACTTCCATCATATACACACGTAAAGGAATACTACTCATCCATAAAAAAAGAAGGCGATCTTGCCCCTTGTGACAACATGGAAGGCCCTTGAGGGCATTATGCTAAATGAAATAAGTCAGAGTGAGCAAAGACTGTATGATATCACTTATGGTGGAAGTGAAGTGAAAGTTGCTCAGTCATGTCCGACTCTTTGCCACCCCGTGGACTATGTGGTTCATGGAATTCTCCAGGCCAGAATACTGGAGTGGATAGCCTTTCTCTTCTCCAGGGGGTCTTCCTAACCCAGGGATCGAACCCAGGTCTCCCACATTGCAGGTGGATTCTTTACCAGCTGAGCCACAAGGGAAGCCCAATATCACTTATAGGTGGAATCTAAAAAATAAAAAAAAAAGAAATAAAAAAAAAAACAGATCTCATAGATATAGATTAGTGGTTGCCAAAGTTGGTTGCCATAATAGTCACATTTAGGGAAGATACACATGAAGCCATAAGGTGTCTTGGAGTGGGTTCCCTGGAAATAGATTTTGAACCAGAGAACTGCATGCAGGTTTATTGGCAAGCGTTCTGGTGGAATACTTCTGTAAGAAACTCTGGATTGGGTGGAGTGAGAAGCTGACCCTGAATGCAGTTCCTACTGAGGCTTCAGCCCACCCTACAAAGTGCTCTTCAGACTTGTCTCAAATTGAAACAAGGGAGTCAAGGCTTAGCATCAAATATTTCTGAATCAGTCAATCAGGTACTTACTCTAGAGCAATAATTCCCCCATTTATATAAAAAGGGTCAAGGGACCTGGTTATAAAAACGAAATAATCAACAGTTGGGAGGTACTTCATAGTATGGATTTACAAGCCCCAATTTAAAAGAATTATGTATATCTATATGTACAAATGTGGAAAGCTCCTTAGATAATATTACAAGGTGAAAAAAAGCACATTGTATAGTGATGTGGTGTGATTCCAATTATGTCTGAAATACATCACATGAAACAAAAGTATGTGTGAAATGCATCTGTGTTTGGATAGACCAATACCAAAGTAATATAAGTAATTAACACTGGGATGGTTCTAGGATTGGGGGGAGCAAAATAGAGGAGGGGCTTCCCTGGTAGCTTAGCTGGTAAAGAATCCACCTGCAATGCAGGAGACCCGGGTTCAACCCCTGAGTTGGGAAGATCCCCTGGAGGACAGCATGCCAACCCACTCCAGTATTCTTGCCTGGAGAATCCGCATTGACAGAGGAGCCTGACAGGCTACAGTCCATGGGGTCACAAAGAGTTGGAAACCACTCAGCGACTAAGCACAGCACAGCACACAAGACAGAGGAGAAAAGAGAGTAAATTCTTTTACTTTATCCAGTCTATATATTTTAAATAGCCACATATTCCGTATGTAAAGAAAAAGAAGAAAAACATGAAGTGGACTAAGATAAAATGGCTAAATGTAAGCTCCTACATTCTGTGATTTTAAGGCCATGCCTCTATTTTTATTTCATCTCCCTCCCTCAGACAGCCACCTATACAACAAAATGTTGGTAATTCTAATAAGAAAGGAAGTTGACCTTAACAGCAGAAGTGACTGGGGAAGATAAGGAGACAGAAATAGAAATATTCTCGAGAGTGATTACCTCTCAAATTTAAACGTATTAGCTAAGGAAACCTTAAGAACCATTCAACTACTATGTCCTCTATACTTAACTCTAGTTGTGATTCAGTGAATACAGCAGCAGAAAGAGGTATTAAAACTGAAACAGCTTCAAAGACTTGCTAGCTGATCCACACAGGTCTTTGAGAAAGGACTTTGACTTTTAACATAGAAAGAAAAATTAACCCCACAAGATGTGATTATTATCTCGGTAATTATAATTTTTACATACATTATGAACTATGATAAAGCATTCTTGATTTCCACCATTTCAAAGGTAAGCTGTTGAAACTCAAGTTAACAAGACCGCTTTACATCATCTGTCAAAGTACTCTAAAAGTAAAATCTTTTGACGAAAGATTCTATGAACGTGGCAAATAATATTTATATTCTATAAATGCTAAAGCCCACTATGGGGGCTCCCCCCCACCATTAGTGAAGAACCCGCCTGCCAATGCAGAAGATGCAGACTGGACCTCTGGGTGGGGAAGATCCCCAGGAGGAGGAAATGGCAACCCACTCCAGTATTCTTGCCTGGAGAATCCCATGGACAGAGGAGCCTGGTGGGCTCCAGTCCTATGAGGTTGCAGAGTCTGACATGACTGAGCGACTAGACAACAACAAAGCCCTCTAATCTGTACACTTGCGCTGCTGAAATTCATCCTTAACTACTTTGATAATGCACAGAACATTGTAATACTCTCCAGAAATTTACACAAAGAAGGATGACTGCCTACTCTCTTTCTTCCAGAATGAGAATGTTTAGGGGCAAAGCCTCCTTAAAGTGAAGAAAAGGGTCAGACCCAATTAAAACTGCAAAGGCAACTTTGAAAGGACGAATGCCATTAGCTCAAACTGGAATGTGGCCAAAACACAGGGTAATACTTCAACTCTTACAAAAAGTGCCAGGGGGATATTTAACAACCACAGGTGGCCAAATGCTTTCTCCTAGGTCTCATCAGAAAAGTCATTTATAGCAATAATATTCACTAAGGTAAAGTAATATTACTTAACAAACTGCATATTCAATTACTGTGTTTAAATTCTGATATTGGTCAGGTATCAGTTGAGACTACTTCTCTATAGGACAATAAACAGAAATGAAATGCTCCTGTCATTAAGTTTAGAACATAGCAAACAATTGTTATTTAAATCTAGCTTTAGGCTTTCCTTAAGTGAAACACCAGTTATCATTTTGTCCAATAAAGTGAGCCTTGATATATGTGTGTTTTTTCATTTTCTTTCTAGGTTTTAGAAATCTTTAGGAAATCTTATCCAAGATTTTATTCCCCATTATATTGTCTCACTATATGCTTACTTTACATGAGAGTTTATATTTTCCATTATCTCCGTGAGAATGAGCTTGACCAGTTCAATTCATATTATTTGATACACTTTCTTATTTTTTTTAATTTATATTTCTGTTTTTAATTTGTTTTTAATTGGAGGATAGTTGCTTTAATGTTTTCTTTTAAATCTCCGTGACTTATTTCTTTCAAAATGTGCCACTCTCTCTCCTCTTGGGTTGTAAGAGAAACATTTTGTGAACTGTGATATAAAGGAGATGGAAAATGTGGGCCTGTTAGTGACATAACACATCCATTCTTGAATCCTGCAAAGGATATTATGTGAGCAAATGCACACAGTGAAACCTAAAAAAGGTCCAAAATGCTGAATGCTTGAGAACTCTGCTTTTACCTGCTGTGATTTAAAAGGCTAGAGGCCTCATTTTGAGCCACTAAAATTCAAAGTGACAGAAACCTACAAATTTTTATTGCTGTGCATTTAATAAAATTTACATTTACAAGCTGTCAGTTTGAAATGTTGAATAACTGGTACTTTAGCATTGAGACGAGCAGATTTGGTTGTACTGGGGGTTCATTACTACCTACTTACACGTTCCTTAAATACTCAGAATAATCCTTCAATCTATGACTTTTGATATCTCTTAATTCAACACTGCACAAAAACACCATTGAGTGTGCAGTAAGGTCAACAAAAGGAATTTATTGTGCTCCCATAAAGCAAGGCGTAATTAAGAGCCCCCTTTCTGCTTGTTTAATGTGCTAATAGGAGAACATTAGAACCCAGGAACAGGCAGTCGCTAGGTGTCTGCAGCAGCTGCCTAGGTTTTTGGTAATTTACTTACTCAATTATGTCGACTCTCTTAAATCCACAAGGCTGGTGGGTGGTAAGGGAGAGGGATAATAAAAAAACATAGAGTAGGAAACGCCTTTAATGCATGTTTTATGTGCATCTTGGGTAACATTTTTTTGTTTGTTTGCTTTTGAGAACAAGAATTAAAGGTTGTAACTTTAGGAAATTCAGCATTGGAATAAAGGTGCATGAGTTTAAGACAACCTCTAAAAATTATGAGATGCCTAATAATCCTATGATTATGTGGTCTGTTCTGAAAAAAAGAATACTAAACCAAATGTTTGACTCAGTATTGCAAAAACAGATTATCTAATGGCTTCCAGGGAGGAAATATGAGAAAGGCCATTCATAAAGTTCCTTAATAGTAATAAATTATATACACTTCCTTATTCTCCACATAAATGGAAAGACAAAGGGTAACTCAGAGAGAGAGAAGGACATTCTAATAAAATCTCTTCAAAGTGTTTGTATCAATATGACTCCAATATTCTTTTCAAATGAACACCAGAAAAGTGCTCATTACACTCATAAAATATCTCATTTTTCTTAATATTCAAAGAAGCTTTGAATGACAACCACAAGTCTTAATTTTTGGAATGCATTTGTTTTGTAGGCAAGTCAAAATACAAACTAGAAGAAAAAAGGCCCAATGTGGAAAATTCATTATTAGTCAATGTGAAAAATTAAATTATTGAACAAAATGCAAATTACTGACTTAACCCTGAAAATTAAATTACCTCATTTTAAATTTCATTTACATTATCTCTATAATTGCAGCATTCATATAAAAGGGCACATTGTCACAAATCTATATAAACGGAGACTTGGAGACAGAGGTTAAGTAATTTTCTTCAAACACCAAAATTTATGTAGCATTCATCATTCATCATATTCTTTTCAATTTAAGTCCCACAAAATGTCACTGATAAATGATCTCCATTTCACAACTCAAAACTTACAAAAGAATTTATAAATATCAACCTACTAGTTTTGATTGCAAATTAGGCATCCTTAAACTTTCCTTCTTGGAAATTTTCATCCTGTCTTAGACAAGCTGACATAATTAAAAAATAAGAGAGAACATAAGTACCTTATTTATATAATTACCTTTTAGTTGCATTTAAAATCATTTTTATCTTTTGTCCTTTAGAGAAGATGTTTTGTTGTTGGTCTCAAGGGAATTTAAGGAATAAAATATTATATTATACCCAATTAAGTCCTATGCAAGATTATGTTCAATCCTAGAGGTACCTTTCTAAGTTTTCAAAAGCAACTTATTTTTCTTTTTAGTTGCCAGAAGTAAATTAAATACTTTAGATGGGAGCCTATAAAATTTTGTTTTTAAAATGAAAAGTGAAACCTGAAAATGACTGAGAGGCTACAAAATGACAGAAGACTGTGTAAAAGTCATTTTTTCTCTTTTATTTTCCTTATAATGAAGTCACCGAGTTCCTGGATTTTCACTGTGCAAAGATCACTGAACTAGCCTCAATCTGAATGATGTACATTCACAACATTCAACTCAAGCCGATCCCAAGTTAATAAATCCATCCGGAAAAAGCACATCCTGCTCAGAAAAAGGCGGACAGAAGTAGTATCTATAACAGTAAAATAATTTTACCTCTCAAATGCACTGACAATAGAAAATTTTGTGGCAAGCGTAGCAGTGACATAGCTGAGATAACACAGGCCAGTGACTCATCTAATGCAGTTCAGAGTTTTTTAAAAGAGAAGCTTTGGCCGTCACTTATCAGCTCAGAGCAAGCTCAGGCCGAACGTAAATACTTACACACCCTTTCTCACACACTGAATTTCAACGTCCGTTTCAATGCGAGACTTATTAGTATAATGAATGCACTGAATATATCAGGTCTGTGTTCATTGACTGGGTGCCTTCAAGATAACTGAGCTCTAAGTAACTAAAATAAGACCAGTATTAATATAATTGTATTTACTAACCCCACGCTACACCCTCCTGTCTGGCATAAGTTTTGGAATTAGAAGTCAGACAGGGCTGAGCAGCAATCTTCAAGAAAATTGCTTTAAATTGGCCTTCATTAGCACTCACAGCACTGAAAAACAAGTCCAGGTACATGCCTCATGGAGGAGAAGCCAGTAGCAATAGCTCCCTATTAAAAAGGCAGCACATTAACCTGCTCAACCAGTGTTCACCACATTCTATAAATATTATTAAATAAAGAATATTCAACCGCAAAATAATTCTGCTGTTTCTAAGTATCGAGACTATTAAAACCAAATTTAAAATTCCAACCTTCAATGGCATGTATGTTCATTCCAATTTACTTTTTTTTCAATTTAGAGAGCTGGAGATTGTAATGGAACTTTTCATTTTTCCTTATATAATATTGCTCCTGGGCTATTAAAAAAAAAAAAAGCAGTACCACAAGGTAACAAAGAATAAAGAAACTAAAATGTACATAAGAAACTCAAACTTACATAGATACCGAGAGCAAGAAGAAAATATATTTCAAAGAAGAAAAAAAATTCTTCTGTTTCATAATTTTGCTCTGAAAAGTATGCTCTTTCTTGACATCTGCATAGTCAAAGGGAGTTTAATTTCCTTGGTCAACTATCCTTTCTGAAAATCCGGCATTGGCAGACTTGGAAATGGAAGGAATTTTTCCCGGGGATTAATTCGTAGCTCTTCTTAACACTCAAAACGCTGAATATCTTCAGTACACAAGCCAGGGAATTTGGCCCTTGGAGTTGCACTTTTCAGCAAACAAATGTTAAATAAAAATGTTTTCAGCAGAAAGAGGCCACATGAAATCTACCAGACATATGAAACTGTCTGATATGAAAAGTGATATACATATTAACTCCCCCAATTCAGCTCCCTCCAGTTTACAGCTTGAAAAAGCTCCAGCATTTCATCCTTTATATCGGCATCTCCATTTCTGAACCTTAGCACTGGTTTTGTTCCAAGACATAACATTTCAAAACAGAACTGTAAAGTAAAACATTTTAGGCCTAGCAAATAAGACCACCTTCTTGAAAGCCAGGTAATTTTTCTCAAAGTCTAAGTTCATAGCCAAATCCACCATTTCAACTTGAACCATTTAATTTAGTAAACACTTTTTTTTTTTTTTTTAGTACAAGGTTCTGTGAATTCAAGACTGTTCAGTGAAACATGGTTATTCATGTCAATGGAGGGATGCAGCTTAGAGGAGTGACTAAAATTTGAATCTTACAGTTAGTTGATCCCAGTTCCACCGTTATCTATATAACGATAAAGAAGTTCCTTACACTCGAAAAGGCTCAATCTTCTTATCTCTTAAGTGGGGGTAGTATCATAGATTTTCGTAAGGAGGAAATGAAATAATATTTATAAGATATGAAGCGTGGTGTCTAGTACATGAGAAGCTTTCAAATGATAACTGTTACCTCCACGTTTGATTTGACCCTTTAAAAAATTATATGGAGTAGTTTTAGACAAAAATGACAATGTGTTTTAAAACTATCTATATTCAGTTCAGACCCCAATCATCCTTTATAAACTGCCAATACCCAGCAGATAAAATATGAAAACCTGGACTGTTCATAAAACACTTTCTCACACACACCAAAAAAACACCATATTTTCCCCATCAAAATATCTGACTATCTGTTCCTGTAAATAGGATATAAAAATGACAAATGACATTTTTCACTTTTCTTCAAAGCCATTTGCCATCTTTAAAACAATTGTGGTATTTTCCTTCATGTGACATTTACATGTAAGCCAAATCATATTTTAAATATTTATTTCAAGATTTATCTTGAAGCTGACTTTAAATTTTATTTACATAAGACACAGTCAAGTAGAATCTAAAGTCTTGGTCTTTATCCTAATTCCAGATTCAAACAAGCTACATTTTTGCTAGATTTTTATTTCTTAAAAAAACTAAGAAACAAAATAAATGGAGGGAAGGGGATCTAAAACAAAGAGTGAAATTATGTATATAGTTAACTGATTCATTTTGCAGTACAGCAGAAACGAATGCAACATTGTAAAGCAACTATACTCCAATAAAAAATTAAATATATATATGCAATACAGAGATATGTAGTTTTTTCCACAGTTCTGAATACATAAGCAGTGCTTCTCAACAGAGATAATGTAAATTAATTCCATTTATTGCAACACCCAAGACTATTTCTATGCCAATCTACCTTACTAAGTAACCCATTTCTAGGAATCTAATGGGCTTCCCTGGTGACTCAGATGGTAAAGAATCCGCCTGCAATGTGGGAGACCTGGGTTTGATCCCTGGGTTGGGAAGATCCCCTGGAAGAGGGCATGGCAACCCACTCCAGTGTTCTTGCCAGGAGAATCTCCATGAACAGAGGAGCCTGCTGGGCTACAGTCCATGGGGCCGTAAAGACTTGCACACGACTGAGCGACTAAGCACACAGCACAATTATCCTATTAACATTAATTTTCAATTTTATGATTGAGAATAAAGGCATATAGAAGCTCAGCTGAGAGTGACAGGTGGCTCACTGTGCGGAGAGAAGGGGTGAGAATTATTTCAAACTTATTTACACAAAGGAAGAGGACGGGTACTCTGCTAAAGGAGCAGGGCAGCTTCATTTCAGGTTTCATATTTGACAGGTAAACTTGGGAAAACAGCCTAGGTGAACCAATGGCAAAAACCTAAAAACCTCCAATGGACTTATCATGTGGTCTCGGAAAAGACAGTGGGTTGAACAAAGGCCCCCAGGCCCAGTTTCATAAGGAGTCAAGGGCTTCCTTCTGTCCTGGGCCAGACACACTATGGAACGAGTCACACAGGCATAGAAAACAACACATAAGACAACAAAGCTTACACTTAACCATGCCGTGTACGCCATTTTTTCTTGTCTCCCTCTATCCATGAAGGTGGGACTCTAGAAGTCAATGTGAGTTCAGGGCATGTGAGCATGTGCAAAGCAAGCCCATACAGCCCAACCAGGCCCATAAAAGCCAGGAAATGAACAAGTTCAAGTTCTCATAGTGTGTTAATGTGCCCACAAATGTACCTACTTTATGCATTTAACAGCTCAGGTAGTAATGAAAAACTCCATGTAGAACATAAGCTGCCTGTGCGAGGTGGGGTAATTAATATGCCTATATGTGCTCCTTAATTGTTTCGTTCCCTGTATTTTTGGTTACTGTAACACTCTGCAAACTTTCATATAAATAGTTTATGTTTTATATGGAATTCCATGTAAAAGAACCAAGGGGGGGATGACGAATAAGGAAAAATTCTAATGGTATTCTTGCTAAATTTCATTAGTTCGATAGCCTACATTTTTAAAATTTTCTATATACTGCCAATATATTGACAAAACTTTCAGTTCTAGCACGGCCACTCAGCCAGCTGATAGGGGGATTAACCAGACAAAAAGAAGGGTTCCAAATCTGTTGGAATGACCATTTTACATTTTCAGTCATGTCTCAGCCAAGCCATCTTTGCAAAAGAGCCAGATATCAAGCTTGACCTTTTGAAGTCCAAACATGTTTGAGTTGTCAGTTTGGAAACTGGGGAAGCCTGGGATAAAGAGCTGAATTTTGCAGTTTTCACTATTACTAGTGAGGTCTGGGTTTGGGTTGTTTTTCTAGGAGAACCCAAAGGCCACTGAAGATGTTTTTTCATTAATTTTTCATAAGCATTTAAGCTTAAAGGGGAAAAAAAAAAGGTGGCGAGGTGGGAAGACATGGTTTTCTTTGGGGGAAGGAAATTAGAAGTCACCGCAAATAATTCACCTGGATAGGTAAAGGGGAGGAAACACTGTTTGCTTGTGAATCTCTGACAACTTCATTGCCTTCGACCCCAGGGAGGCGCGGAGCCTCTCGCTTCATTTCAGACCGGCAAGCAAAGGGCTTTGAGGAGGGAACTGCGGAGGGGGACGTTCGGGGTGTGGGTTCAGCTCAACTCTTCGCCCGCGGCCTCCGCAGGTGGCTCGCCTTGGCTGCAAGGCCGGGCGCAAACCCGACTGCCTGGAAAGCCTGATGTGACCCTCGCCGAAGCGGGCAGGAAGCGACGCCCCTGTTCTCATCGAGTCGGCTACTGCAGGGGCCCAGTTTGCTCCTGTTCCCCAGGTTAGAAAGAAAGAAAGAAAGTGAAGTCAAGTCGCTCAGTCCCGTCCGCCTCTTTGCGACCCCGTAAACTGGAGCCCACCAGGCTCCTCCCTCCATGGGATTCTCCAGGCAAGAATACTGGAGTGGGTTGCCATTTCCTTCTCCAGGGGATCTTCCCGACCGAGGGATCGAACCCGGGTCTCCCAAATGGCGGGCAGATGCTTTACCCTCTGAGCCTAAACCGGCGCCAAGACCCAACCTAAGGAAAATTCGACCCCCACCAAGTTCCCCAGCCGCTTGATCACCCTCCCAGTTGGCAAAGGCCACGTCGGTCGCCGGACTGGGTCTGCAAAGATGCGCGTCGAATCGCTCTGAGCTGCCCGCACCCCGCAAAGTCTCAGTGGGGTCCCCTGCCCCGCAGACTCAACCGCACCAAGGCGGCCTGGAGGTACCGAGGATGCGGGGCAGAGGCGGGCGTGGCGCATCGGAGCTGCACGCGCACCGCAGAGGGGCGGCCTTGCTGGAGGAACAGGCTTAAACGCAGAGTTCTGCTCCCAGGCCTGACTTCACTGCTGCGCTGTCCCTTCCTCGAGCGCAGGTCTTCGACCGTTCCCGTGTTCGCACTGCCCTCGGAACCGAGGGTCCAAGAACAGGCCGATCCCGCCGAAGCCAGACTTCATCTCCCTCGCCTCTCCGCCCCGCAGGGCTGGCGTCTCCCGGTGAGGTCCCTGAACCGCCTATACTGGGGCCACCGAAGGGGTAAAAATACAGATCCTGTCTCCCTCCCTCCCCCCAACCCAGTACCCGCCCCCCAGGGTAACCAAGCACTCTCCCCACTGAATGTTTACGGCTGCTGAAGTTGGAGGCGGGTTGGGCCCGGACACCGATTGTAGCTTTTTTGTTGCAGCTGTATCCTTCTCCAGCTTCTCGACGAGGGGGCATCCTCAGGTTTGTCTTAAGAGAAGGACGCGCAGCACCAAGAGGCCTGTTGGTACCCAAGGCCCCAGGCGGAAGCCACGGCGGGGCGGGGGGCTCTCTCCGCATCCGGGCGGCGTCGGGTCGGCTCTGCGCTGCTGAGAATTGGGAGACTGAGCCCTCGAGCTCCGAGTCCTGAACCGATTTTCCCCTCCACCTGCACCCCACGCCCGGGCCTGGACTGCCCGCGGTCGTGCGAACGCGGCTGTTGCCGGGGTGGGGGAGGAGGGGTGGCGGAGGAGGGACCCTGCAGAGAGGACAGAGGCCGGTTACAGCCAGCTTCGCCCTACAAAGACCCCCGCCAAGGAGGAGGTAGCTCGGGAGAGAGGGGGCCACTGGCTGGCCCGTACCTGCGCCTCTGGGCCAGGTGACCTCCGCGAAGGGTCAGCGACACCTCTCGACCTGACTCCTCCCAAACCACAGCCAGCCGCGCCTGCGGCCCCGACCCCCATTGCATGCCACCCGCGTCCAGCCTCCGCCCCCAGCCCGGTTCCACTGCACTCACGCCCGCCACCCAGGCCCGCCGCTCCAGCCGGTTGCCCAGGATCCGATTCTCGGCCTGATTCTTTCTGTCCGCGGCGCCCGGGGAAACGATGGGATTATCGCATCCCGGCTCCAATCTCCCGACCTGAGCGCGCCGCTGGCCTCCAGCACCCCGGACCCGCCCAGGGTTTGGGGGTGGCGGAGTGTAGAAACTGAGTCCGCGGTGAGTCCCGGGGGTAGCCTTTGGATGGGAGTTCTCAAAAAATACTACTAACTCAGCGTTCTCTGCCCTCCAGGCCGAGAGACCTGCCTCACAGACCCTCATGCTCCTCTTGGGAAGGAAGGACTCGGGTAATTGAAGGATGCATCAGGCTAGTAGCCCTCTGACCATCGCCGAGGCCACCTGAACCGCAGGGGAGAAGATCACGACAAAGCGGCCTGGGCTCTGTTCCCGGCCGGGTTTGACTCCGCAATTCTATTTGCATCATCGGTCAGAGGAGAGTAACAACGCCTCCTCTTCCCACCAATATTCAGAGAAGCCTACCAACGTCGGCCTCCATTCTGGCCCCCGGCGACGCAGGAAAACGTAGAGAGGCGGCGTGGTTAGGGACCTGAGTCGTCAAGGTTCAGAATCCGAGTTCCATCACTTGGTTAAGTGTTGGACCACAAAGAAACGCAGTACTTTGTACCTCAGTCTTCCTCACTGTAAAATCGGAATGATGACCATTACATCCACCCTTAAAAGAACAGATGTGACATGTTTTAACGGGCAGAAATAGATAGCTTGTCATGGTGACTAGTCCCCAAGGAAAGCTCAACAAATCATGAGCCGTCCCTCTCATTACCCTTTCAAAATGCAACGTGACGTCCACCGGTCTTGCCAACAACCTTTCCGTAAGGATCAGGGCAAAGGGATGCAGAAGTGAAAAAAAAAACAACAAAAAAACGCACCGAGGAACGCGCTGCAAGCTGGGATGCCAACCCTCAGCCCCTGCCTACAGGACCAGAAAGCCCAAAATGCAGAGGCCTTGCTCGCTCTCCTAGGCCTCTCGGTTCTGCCTCTGAGTCAAGGCGATCCCGTAGGGCGCCGAGCACACGGCGCGGACAAGATGCCCCAGAGCTAACCGCTGGCACAGAGGCAGAGCGCAGGAGTGGAGCCTTCCCCGGGCGCTTGGCACTGGGGAGCCTCGAAGCAAGCGCCAAGAGACCCACGTTGCGTCTCTTCTGAAATCTACCCCTAGGACGGCCTTCTACCTGACGGAGACTCCAATAGGAAAGGTCTCCAAGCTTCAGGATGTCCTTAGTGAAATGCACAGAAGTCGCACGACGGGCGGGAGGGCTTTAAAATGCATAGAATAGATCCCAGAAGGTCCTACTTAGGCCGTTTTATTTCAGGCATTTATGATCTGACTTAATAATAGGGGTTCCCATTTTTCCAGTACTGCTCGCTAGGCACATCGCCAAGCATTTTACATGCTTTAATTCTAAATCTGCAAAATAGGTGCTGAAGCCTCTGGGCCTCTTAGCATCTTGTTGTAAGTGGTCCGCGCGCACACATGTGCGTACATGCGTGTGTGTGTGTGTGTGTGTGTGTTAGTGTGGACTCTTTGCAATCCTGTGAACTGTACCCACCAGGCTCCTCCACCTATGGCATTTCTCAGACAAGAATATTGGAGTGGGTTGCTATCCCCTTCTCCAGAAGTGGTCCATAAGATCTAGTAAGTAATCAGGATTTCGGATCAAGATTGTCTTCTGGAAGAAGAGTTTGTGAACCCCAAGTGAATTCTGCCCTTCTCCTGGCATTTTAGGAAGGACTAAGCAGCAAGTCCCTCTGCTTAATCTGACTTTAAACCGCCCTACCTGCCCAACCCGCGGACCTGAGATGAGAACACTAGCTTAGCATTCTGTTCTCTTTGAATGGGCTGAGCAGCAAAGGGCACTTGGTCTCTCTTCCAACGCATCACAAGCACACATCCAGTCTAAGTCAGAAGTCTGCCCGTTCTGCCAGAACAGCTGTAAGGCAATCTTCCAAAGCCCCTGGACCCTAGAACCCTTCCTATTAGAAAATTCTCTGCTGCTAAGTGAAAATCACTATCCTCCTTGCAGAGACGACAGCTTGCTCAATGAGGCTGTGACTGGGGCAAGACCACCCACCTGTGAGTGGTCTTGTCAGCCTGGAGTTCAGATCACCCCTAAACTCCTTGGCCCTGAGCTGAGGGGTCACACCCAGGTACCAGGGTATTCACTAGTTACACTGTCTCCCTCTATGCTGACAGTGTCTGTAAGGCAGTTTATATACCAACAAGGAATAAGAGCTGACAGCAATGAATTCTTATTGAGTATCAGGCAGTGAGATAAATATTTTATACCTATCTTTTAAAACTTATTTTATAAAGAAGAAACTGAGGCACAAATAGATTAAGGCCACCTGCCTAAGTGGCAGAGCTGAAATTGACATCCATCCGTTACCACCATCCAAACTGCCATTCTAGGCAGTACTTGAAGCATCTCTTTGCAGATGTCTTTAGGCCCTATTGGTAATAGCTCTATATATGTTAGTTTGCATGCATGCTAAGTTACTTCCATCATGTCTGACTTTTTGCAATCTTATGGACTGCAGTCTGCTAGGCTCCTCTGTCCATGGGATTCTCCAGGCAAGAATACTGGAGTGGGTTGCCGTGATCTCCTCCAAGGGATCTTCCCAAGCCACGGATCCAACCCATGTCTCTTATATCTCCTGCATTGCAGGCAGGTTCTTTACCACTAGCGCCACCTGGGAAGTTCATTTATTTGTTTAAATCCAGGCAAAGACCTGAGAATCCTTCCCATGTGAGCCCTGGTGTCTTTGAAAACAGTTAACATATACTGGTAGCTTATTATATACCAGACACCAGAGACTGAGCACTTATGATTGAGTACCAGGCACTATTCTAAGCCATTTACAAGTTTTAACACATTTAATGCTCAGCAAGACCCTATGAGGTAGATTCCACTGCTCCTTCCAATTTACAATTGACCATACTGATGGGCTTCCCTGATGCCTCAGTGAGTCAAGAATCTGCCTGCAATGCAGGAGATGTGAGTTTGATCCCTAGGTCAGGAAGATCCCTTGGAGGAGGGCATGGCAACCCACTCCAGTATTCTTGCCTGGAAAATCCCATGAACTGGTGGGATACAATCCATAGGATCACAAAGAGTCAGACACGACTGAAGTGACTAAGCACACACTTACTGATGTGGGGCTTTCCAGGTGGCACTAGTGGTAAAGAACCCACCTGCCAATTCAGGAGACTTAAGAGACACAGGTTTGATCCCTTGGTCGGGAAGATTCCCTGGAGTAGGAAATGGAAACCCACTCCAGTGTTCTTGCCTGGAGAATCCCATGGACAGAGGACCCTGGAGGCTACAGTCCATATGGTTGCAGGTCGCAAAGAGTCAGAAGCGACTTAGCATGCACGAATACTGATGTCAATGTTTTACAGTCAGGAAAATGAAGAGTTGAGTTTGACTCCCAGGTAGTCTGGCCTCTAAATGATTCTGCACTGGATTGGAAAATGGAAGATCCCTTTGCTCAGAGGCATTCAGCTCTCTGCTATCTCTTCCTCCCAGTGAGAGGGATGTCCTCTCTGAAGGAGTTTCCCTGCTGAGCTAAACTTTCAAGCTGCTCAAGGAAAAGAGGAGCGCCACTCCCTTCAGGCTTGGCCTCAGTGTCCAAGTTGGTAAAATGAACAGGATATACACCTCCTGTAGGTCTGAGTCTTGCAGATTGTGCCTGGAGCCAGAATGACAGGAAGGCCAAGGGTGTTCTCCTTCAGCCTCTGGGCAACCCCTAGAGGTGAACTGCATCCACAGGCTCTTTGCATACCCTTCCACTTACCAAAAACAAAACAACAAAAAAAGGCAAGATGGCAGCTGTGAAAAACTGCGTTGGCCAACCAGACCAGTCTGAATCAGTGCTAATAACACATGATCCACCCTCAGGAGGTTGCTACCAATGGAAAGAATGGGAGAAGAGGTGCCTATAAATAAATAGAATAAACATATGCCCTGAAGGAGGGTGAGATTTTAGTAGCTCAGTTCCGGCAGACTCCTGTCTGTGGAACTTTCCAGATAAGTACACTGGCTTGGGTAGATGGAAGCCGAGTCTCCTGCATAGCAGGCAGATTCTTTACCATCTGAGCCACCAGGGCATCCTGAGACCCTTCCACAAATATCCTTTCGTTTGCACCCTCCGTTGAGAAGCGGGGTGGAGGAAGAATCTGTTGCTCTTTCATGTTTACCAAGGAAGGGAAACTCAGAATTTCTATGGAGGTGACCACTCAGGCTTCCAGCTGACCAAGGGCATGAGCAAGGCTTCCTAGTTTATCCTGATAGCTAACTGCCTTTGACTTCCTTCCGTGGAAGCCTCCAACTTACCTGTATCTTAGAAAAACCTATTCTCAAGACATTTCTTTTTAATCAACAAAGGCGGACATCGAGGTAGGGTGGGTTAGGTGTTGCAGAGAAGACGGTTGCTTTAACATTTACACCCCCACGGCTTCCCTGGGCATCTCCAGAGATGCTGAGATGGAGACATCAATGGACGCTTTGGTAGGGACAGAGCATGGTCCCAACAGACCTTGGATGCGGAGAAAGGGGCCCTGAGGGGTGCAATCCGGGGTGACCCCCGGAGTGGGGCAGACACCAGCGGGATGTGCCGCGCTGAGCTGGATGCGCCAGGGCTGGCTCTCTGTCTCCTGGATGGCAGGGACCCACACCCAGCGTTCAGACCTTGGCGAGTGACTGCTCTTCTCCAGCTCTCAGTTCCCCGGCTGGGTGCCTGGCCTGGTTGACCCCGCTGGGTCGTGGCTGCTTCTGCGCAAGGAGGTGTGCGCTTGGATGTGCAAACCCACGTGGTCGCTGGCCAAGCAGACTTCCCTGGGAGGGTGCCCGGGACTCTCAGCGCTGACACCACCCTCGGCTCAGGGCCCCATAGGGACGACAGAAAACCCTCAGAGGTTCACCGACAGAAAGCCTTCAGGGATTCCCCGCTCTCTCGAGGGAAGCTCGCGGCCTCCTTGACTGATCAGGGTGCGTGCGCCCCTCGGCACTGGCTGCGTTCCCCCACCCGCCACCGTAGGAGTTGGCACCGGGGCTTCTCGGGGCGAGTGGGGCAGGGTCCCTGCGAGGGTCCCCCGTGCCTAGACAGGGGGCCTCCCCTAGCCCCTCAGCCATTTCCAGAGGTAGACATTTTCACCCTCTTCTTATGGAGGATGGGGAATCTGAGGACCTGTGATGAATTTCCAAGGCAGGATTAGTAAATTTTGAGCAGACACTCCTTGTGCCCCGTGGACCAGGGTACTTCTCTAGAACAAAGCGCACAGGCAGCTATTAGACCCCTTAGGCGTGTGTGACTGACAGCCGTCACTGTGAAGCCCTGAGGGGCTTCTCCCTGTTCCCTTCTCTAGCCTCAGGCTGGCACGGGAGTGGGGACTGTGGAAGGCGAGGAGGAAGTGACTCCTGAAGCAGGCTGGAGAGCACTGGCTCGTACGGGGGTCCCTGCCGGGCTCCCAGCCTCGAAAGGAAGCAAGACCTGCGCGAGGACGCGGGAGTCTTGGCCTCAGCTTTTTGCCGGCTGGCCTCAATTTCCTCACACCTATGGTGGGTGACTGGTCCAGGTGAATTGTGGCACCTTGGTAAGAAGTTCAGAGCAGGGACATTGGGCCTGATTCCATCTCCACCAGCGCTGCGATCTTGAGCAACTTACTTAACGTCTCTGTGCCTCAACTGTTTCCTCTGCCCCAGCTCTCATCAATTTCACCTCCCAAGTTTCGCCTCCCCCGTGGTTTTGAGGCTTGTAAGTAAAGGGACCAGCCAGGTCTCCCTTTCCATGGCTGCGAAACTCCAGGAATGGTTCTGAGCAAAGCTGAGCCTCCCACGATCAGTCGTGAGATCTTGAGACAACCCTGCCCTCCCCTCTCTGCCCCCTCTGTGTTCCCGTCTGCAAAATGGGTCCCCGAAAATGCATCAGTATCCTAGGTCCCTTCCAAGTTCCAGCTTTTGTCATTGGCGATTGAGCGTCTCCTGTTGGCAGGAGGGACCAGAAGGCCAAGTCGACAGCAGAGACCCATCCATCCACCCCTAGGACGACTCCTGCTCCCCCCAACTTTGGGTGCGGCTGAGGGGGCGGGGTGGAAGCACCAACCGCAAGATCTCTGCCACAGCAGGGAGGACTGAGGGGCCCAGAGTTCCCGCTGCCACATATGGTCTGTGGATTTAGGTGTCAAAAACCGGAGAATTAGAAATGGTAATTTTCCGTCATTATGGCTGAAACGCGATCTGTCACAACAACTGGAACATGTCTCCCGGCTAGCGAAAATAATGTTCGTGATTAGGAATCATTACCCATGTCAAGCCGAGTCCATTAAGTTGTAGGGAGAAATTAGCCTTGACGGGCGGAATCGAACTACAAATATACAGGCCTCGCCTTCGGGAGGCCGAGCGACGGCCCCTGGGAAGAAGCCGGCCAGAGAGAGGTGTTTTCTTAATAGGAAACTGCCCAGAGAATTAATACCCCTTTCTTCATTCCCTGTGGGACTCCGGCCTCCTCTGCGCACCGCCAAGACCCCACCCCGAGTGGGACTGGGGCATGTGGATGTCCCAGGCAGTAGCTGGAAGCTTTGAAGTCCTATAGGTCCCCTGGGTGAGTGCCCTGCAAGCTGTGTGACCCTGCCCTAGTCACTTGACCCTCCTGAACTTTGCTCCCTCATCTGTTAAGAAGAGATAATCCCACCCACTTCATGGGATTCTCCTGAGGATGAAATGAGATCAAATACAGCCAGAGCTGAACAGCAGAGGCCCTTGGACCTATATGACCCCTTTTCTCTTTCTGGAGCGCCCTGTCTCTGTTGCTGGGGACCCTGCTCATGGGGGCTGCCGTTGTGTGTTCAGAGGGGTTGGGGATCAGGGTTGAGTGACTGGTACTGAGAAGCTCTTGCCAATCAGGCCCTGAGAAAGGAAGAGAGGGAGGGCTGAACTCACCCCAACTGCTGTGCTTTCTGCACATCTTATCCACCTCTCCCCCTTCACAATATCTAGGAAAAGGGGTGCGGAGTCTTCCACCCTGCTTGCAGGGCCTGAGCCAGCCGTCAGCCCACAAGGACCTATGATGTGTCAGGAACCGCACTGTCACCAAGGAGAGGAGCAAAGTGAACGGAGCCTGGATTAAGAAGGCTTCCTCCTCTACAGGCTGTGTCTCAGACCCCTCTGGAGTCAAAAAGGCAATTTACCAACCCCTGATGCTTCCTTTAGGGATTTCCCAGGTGGCTTCTCGGTAAAGAATCTGCCTATCAATGCAGAAGATGCAGGTTCGATCCCTTGGAAGATACCCCGGAGGTGGAAATGGCAATCCACTCCAGTATTCTTGCCTGGAAAAATCTCATGGACAGAGGAGCCTGGTGGGCTACAGCCCATGCAGTCATGAAGAGGTCAGACAGGACTGAGCGCAAGCACCTATGTGCGATGATTCCTTAATAAGGAGTTTGGGGGAAATTATTCCCTTTCTGTGGATGGAAAGGAAAGGGGGAAAGACCAGGGAGCGTCTAGGAAAGCTGGTTCCTGTTCAGCCTCCACCCTCATCACCACTGAGAACTTGCTCTGTGCCAGCACCAATTCCAAGGGCTTTGACTACATTATCTTCTTTTTCTCCCAGCAAACCCAAGTCCCGTTGTTCCGATGGGGAAAATGAGAGCCAGAGGTTAGGGGACTCGTCCAAAGGTCTTGCATGAAGTGGGGAAAAAGCAAAAGCCACAGCCAAGGCTGGCCGGGCCGCCAAAACCTTAACACCAGGCTATTTTGACCTGCACAGCCAAGGCCTGCCAACCACCCCGCATCTAGTTCTTTCCTCCTCCGCTACCGAGTGCATAAATTCCGCCTCTCAGAAAGTGAAAGGAGCTAAGCAGCATCAACCATCCAGCCCGGCGACGGACACCGCTTACCCTCCCCCGGCCTCATTTTCCTCCTCTGTAAGTGGGATCCTCATCACCGCGGCTCTGCGGTGGGGAAGGGAACGGAAATGTGGCCAGCGCTGAGTGGTTTTGGAGCCAGACAGTCTAGTTCGAACCCCAGCTCCGCCAGCGAGAGCCGCAGCGTAGGGGTCGATCTCCATCGTCGGGGGAGCAGCCATCGAGCTGCGGGGAGGGATGAATGAAATAATTCACGGAAAGCACTTAAGGACCCCGATTAAGCGCAAACTGATCAGACGCTAAATAAAGCGCGGGTTACCAGCCTGGTGAATGCCCACGCAGGCTTGGAGGGCTCCTGTCGAGGAAGGAGAAGCGGCACGCCACCCCCACCCCCGCCCCAGCTCCTCCAGAAACTTCTTGGCATCTCCAGCGGGTGATGGGGACCCCGAAGGCGCCCCGGGCTGCGCCTCCCAGGCCCTCCCGAAGGCCTCCCGGGAAGGAGCGTGTGTTTAAAGGAGAGCTCAGAGCTCTCGGCCTGGTGGCCGCACCCGCAAAAAGTCTCAGAGAAGGACTGAAAAGAAGGGCCGAGAATAGAGACCCTCTAATGGAGTCACAGAGACAGCGACCCAGCCGGATGTCGGGCCGCGCCGAGAGCGCGCTTCCAAACACTTGACACGCCAGTGACCTCCCCGGACTAGCCTCCCAAATAACACCCGGCACTCGCCCACGCGAAGCCACAGCCCGCTGTATGGTCCGCTTGGCACTTCCATCCCTGTCTCCCACTAGATGGTCAACTCCACCAGGGCGGGGCCTTTTTGTTCGGTTATGCCAGCGCAGAGCAGGCACCTAACAAATACAGCTGAGAATCTGAACAAATGAATGAACGAGGGGAGGAACAAAACGGAGGGGAAAGAGAAGGTCAGACAGCCGTTCCACAACAAAGATTTTCCTCATCACCACCACCCCCTCAAAACTCTGTGTTTAGGGCTTCCCTGGAGCTTTCTTTTGAGGTCCTTCCCTGGCTGAGCACCTGGGAAGGTAGGACCCTAGCTGGCTTTCCTGTGTATCTTGCCCCATCTCCCCCACCTGTTCTGGGGGTGTATTCCCAGGACTGAACCACTGGAAGGCACAACCCTGGCCTCCCACAAACCTGGGGTACCAGCATGGTGTGGAAAACAAATTGCCGCTAATCAAATAAACAGAGCACATCTTAGGAAAGAATTATTTCTAAAGAAATGCTTCTGTGGGTAAGTTCTTGCGCACAAGGAATCTGCTGGAAAGCAGATTGCTTTTCTGAACCTTAAAAGTCTCCGTGTTGAATTTATTGACAAGCCATAGCTGCAATTTTAAAGGATGCAGGGAACCCCTTATCTCAAAGATTTCCAGTTGGGGTTGACCGTGCTCACTCATTTGGGGATTTTTACAAGCTCTCAACATTCCCTGACTGCCCCTTAGCATTGTCATAATTTTTTTTAATGCTAAATGTCCTTTTTTTAACTTTGCAAAACATATTATCAGCTGGGCTATGAACTCTTCCTAGCACCTACTGCCTAGGACGTACAGGGCTCTTAGATTATTCCATGGCTGCCAAGGGTGGGGTTGGGGGGGCAGTGATGATTCATATTTTCAGCACTGAAGCTTAAGCCAGATCTTCATGAAGGGCCAGGTTCCAAATCCACACTCTGTTCCTGCAGGATTTTTCAGGCGGAAGCTCTCACTGCCTTCCCTTCTTGTTGTTCAGTCGCTAAGTCGTGTCGACTTTTTGCAACCCCCGTGGACTGCAGCAGGCCAGGCTTCCCTGTCCTTCACTATCTCCCAAAGTTTGCTCCCAGGCTTGAATGTCTGGATTCGGCCTTCTAGCTGAGCGCTTCTAGACTCACCACCGTCTCCGGCTCCTGCGCCTTCTCATGGAACCAGAACAGTCTTGAGACTCAACAGAAGTGGCCCAGAGAATCCTGGGTGCAGGACAGCAGGAATCTAAATGCACTGGCTGCTTACCATGTGCCAGGCCCTGAGTTGGGAGGCCAAAGACCTAGGGCAGTCTCTGGAAAGGGCGATCCCAGCTAGGAGACTGCCAGCCGTGCAGGAGGCCTGTCACCCCTCTGAGTTTGGAGAAGCCCCTCTGCCGAGTCGCTGAGGGCTCAGTCCTGCCCCCTGACTCACCGCAGCCCAAGGGTGTTCGCAGGCGCCCCGCCCGTCTCAGTACCCTGCCGGCCAGCGGCCCCTCTCCATTCACAGCGTCTGTCCAATTCCAAAATTGGACCTCCAGCAGCCCTCCCATATAAAATCGGAGACGGAGAACCATTCAGGGCCATGATTCTCTCGGCCCTTAACTGGTCAGATTGTATGTGCACTTGATGGGCTTTTAAAGAGGATCAAATCTGAGGTTGATGCGCTTTGTGGAGTTTGCTGTCGGCCACGCGGGTTGCCGAAGCGCCGGGAAGAACCTTGAGCCTGAGGCGAAATAACTTGACCCCGGAGGCACGCGGGGCTGTCACACTCAGCACTTCCCCAGGGCCTGCGCCCCCGACCAGCCGGGAGAAAAGAATTGGGCGAAGCTCGGGGAAGCTCCGCTGACTCTATTGATCCGCACGCGCGCGCGCTCCTGTGACCACGCACTCAGAGCCCGAGCGGCGAGTAAGATGTAGGCGGGACAGGCAAGGACTAAACCCGGGATCTCCGTCCTCACTCACGGGTCCCGCCAGTTCGTCCGTCTTGAACGACAGAGAGCGAAAGACTCCGCCCTGGGAGCTTAGCGCCACTGCGGGCCCTTCTTCCTTGGGGTCCAAAGTCACTTATCCTCGCGGCCAGGGATACGGCCGGGGGCAGGGGGACGGACTTGGGATTTTTTTAACCGAAACGTGGCGGGGAGCGTTGCTGGGGAAAGGCCTGAAATCGCTTGAAACCTAGAAGGACAGCGCTTCACCGCCGGGGGAGGTCTTCCATGAACCCACCTTATCGCTCACCTGCCCTGTGTCCGCGCGCGTCTCTTCTCTACTCTTTCTCACCACCTGTCTCTGCGATTATAGTTTCGTTTCCCACGGTCTGCAGGGGCCAAAGACACGTCGCTCAGCTTCTCCCGGAAAGAGGAGGGACAGCGTCCCGGGGCTCCTTAAGGAGGAGGGATTCCCGGAAGTCAGTCACCCTGGGGACACGGCAGACCGAGTCCAGGATGCGCCGGCCGCTAGCGGGGATACCAGCGGCACCCGAGCAGGGAGGAAGGCCAATCCCCTCAGCACCCTTTGCAAAAACACAGCAGAGACGTGCGAAAGCAGGACCAACCCTCAGACCTGCCGGTCCTTCGAAGCTGTGGGCACAATTCAGGGTCAGCGCTCGGGTCACTCGAGCTCCCTTGCGCCCTCTGACCCTAGGCAAACCCTGTACCCTCCGATAGGCGCGGTCTCGCTAAGGGCGCTAAGGACCAGTCGGGGACGCCCAAGTCCAGAGTTGGCACTGTGGGCGCCATCCGGCCACCCCCCCCCCCCTCCCATCAGACCTCAGGTACCCAGAGCGGCAGCACCGGTGCGTAAAAATCCCGACCGCCCAGCTCCGCCACGCCACCGAGGGAGAGGCCTCAGAGCATACAAGGGAAACCATTCAAAAATGTTAATAAGCTTATTAAAATAAGCCGCTTTACTGGCTCTTGTTTTACGGCGTGCCGCCCACCCTTGCTTTTTGGTGGACCACGGCAGAGAAAACACTTGTGCCATTAATTTTTTTTTTTTTCTTAACACGTTGCGTTTTCCATCCAAGGATACGGGACTCGCAGGAGCTCAGCGCGGCCACAGAAGCGGAATGGCCTCAGATCTCCTCCCGCCCAAGCTTGGTGGGTGGGGAGAAGTCCTTGCAGCAGAAAAGGTTGGACTTTTCAAAACAGCTGACCACCCAGGCCGGGACAGCAGATAAAGGAGGCCCAAAGATAATGACCTTGGGGAGGCCTGTAGCCAGCATCTTGAAAGACCCAGATTCTTCAAACCCCCTCCCCGAGGGGGAAAAAACCTTGCTCCCAAAGGGGATGGCAATTATTTACATTAAAATATAGAAAGGCTTTGTCCTTCCTTCTACTTCTAGCTGGGGATGAGTGTAGACCCTAAAGGCTATCCAGAAGCCTGATGGAGCATCTCACAACTTTCTTTTATTTAATTTTTGAAATAGAGATTCAGAGAAAAGAAATGAATTTCCTGAGACTCAAGGGAGTGGCAGAGCGGCTTCTCACCTGTGGACTCCAGGCGGGGAGAATCACTTTATGCACCTATGAGGCCACTGAGCACTTCCACCCTCGAGTGAGCAGGCTGGAGAGAGAAGCCCTCACTTTGTGCATCCCACACCTCCAGGACCCGGGTTTCCCTAGGTGCCGGGGCGCGGGTCCAAGTCCTAGGAAGCGCGGCTCAGCCCCAGGCCCGAAACTGTGGCGGCGGGAGGCAGCCGGCCTGGGATGGAGAGGACTCACCGAGAAGCCCCGAGGCCTGGAACAGCCCTTAGGCTGGATCCTCACGCCAGAAACTAGAGCTGCAGTTGCAGAACCAGCAGGGAGGGCTGCAGGCGCTCGCTGGAGACGTGAGGCCTGTGCAGAGACCACGAGCGTTTGGCTCCGAGGGCGCGCTAACGGCCCGGCTGCGGGCCGCGCCCGGCACTGCGGGCGGGGGGCGCGGAACTAGAGAACCCCGGCGCCGGTAGAGGGGCGCTTGGGGCAGATCGCCGGCCCCGCGCGGGGGAGTGTATCACGCTCACTCACTCAGACTCGGAGGGAACGTGGAGCCCAGCCCCGAGCTTACCTCTCCAGAGGCTCCGAGGCGACGCCCCTGTTCCCTCAGCTACCGAATGTTCCCTTTGAACTTGACATTCCAGAAGGAACAGAGAGGTGCTGTTCGCCAGTGCCGAGGTGCCGGGTCAGCTCCGGGCCGGTCCGAAGCCACGCTCCGGCCTTTCCCTGCCCGACTCCAAGCCAGAAAACTGCAACGGGAGCTGCCGCGCTTCGGGAGGGGTGCGGGGCCGCGGGATCAGCTGCCCAGTTCTTACGAATTGCTCGAAAATTGGACTTTTTGATGCTTCCTTCCTTCCTAGGAGGCACGACTTCAGATACATCCAACAGGTTCGAAATAAGTTCATCGTTCTCCTTAACCTGGACCCCACACCAGACCACCCGAATTGTAATTTTACGAAAATAAATACTAATTTGAACAATCCAATTTGTGTTGAATAACTTAAATGTGTGACTACAGGGGAAAAAAACCCCTAATTTATTACATGATGTAACCATTTACAATATAACACATTTTTTTTTTTTTTTGGCAATCCTGTTTTGGCGTTTCTTCATTTCAAAAACATATTTATCAGGAGACTCCAAAACTGGAGGAGGTCCAGGGTCTCTACCCCTCTGTGGGCCCCTTCGCTGAGCACACCGCAGAACTCTTGGAACCCTGGGGAGGGTGCAGGAGTTCAAGTAAGATTGTTGCAGATCAGCCAACTCAGCATTGCCCAGAAGTTCATAAAAATATAATAATGGCAACAATAATAGCAGGTCCACACCAGCTGCAGGTGCTTAATGGGTTTCAAAGGCACACACCCTCTTGTGAGTCAACCACACCCGAGGCCAAACCTGGGGGATGCTGGCTCTGACTGCTGAAGGACAATTCACCCTGCTGCCTCGAATCCTAAAATACGTTTCTGAGCTTTGAATGATGTTGACTTGGCCTCTTGATGGTCTGTGACATTGGGCAGGTCACTTTCCTCTCTTTGAGCCTCAGCTTCCCCATCTGCAAAACGGGGAGGGTGCCCACCCAGCTAAAAGGCGGCCTTGGGGAATTACTAGTGGAGGACGGGATGCAGGAAGCACTTATTCAATAATGATGCCCTAGACAAAAGGACTAGAGTTACAGGAATTGTTATTATGATTGTCGCTGCTGGTGGTATTACTGTTTGGCCGATCCTCCCAGCCACTACTCCTGCTTCTTTAGTGGCTTTGGGCATGGCCTGACTTCTGCACCAGCCTTGCAACACCCGCGGGCGCCTTCATCTGCCCTGCCCACCCTCAGCGCTTTCAAGCATTTGTTGTGTCCTGGGAGCTCCGTGTGGTTTCTGATGAAGCCTGTTAGCAGAGGGAGGCTGGTGGCCTGGCAAGCCTGAAACTCTGCAGTGCCTGCCGAGACCTGAGCCCCAGCGCGGGTCTGTCTCCCTCCCGTCCTCATCCTTTGACCCCCGGTGCTGCTCCGCCACTGCCCTGGTTTCCAGGAATGTGTGATTCTCCCAGCCTTCCCCAAGGCAGGAGCCTTTCTACAAGGCAAGGTGAACTCCTTGGAAGACCAGACTCCAGCTTTCTTCTGGGGATGAAAGGCGAGTGGAGGCCGTTGGGAGTCCTCGCCCCGTGGACAACTGCAGGCCTCGGACGAGGTCCTGCCCCTGTGGGATGCTGGTGTGGCTCTACCACACTCGGCCAGTTTCCTGCTCCCCCAAACACCACTCCTCCTCCGACCCAGCCTCTTGGGGTTCAGGCGCGACTACCGTGACTCTCAGAGACACTCGGTCGTCGCGTTTGAACTCTCCTGATCTTCTCCTGTGCAGTCAGATTCCCCATCCTTTGCTAGAGTGGAGAAGCAGAGATTCGCCGTGGCCTGGGAACCCTTTATTTCCTGAAAGGCAATCCATCCCCAAACTCTGCTGTTTGGAGATACTCTTGGGGGTCTGGGAACCCCGCAAATCAATCAGTCGTCTGAGTGAGATGCTGCTTGGGACTGCCATAGTCAACAGGCCCCGGAGTTCAGATTAAACACATATGCACACACTCACCAGTGACATCTGGTAGCCTACCATCCCAAATTTGCAGCCCCGAGCAAGATTTGTAGACTCAGCCTGATCCCTTGGGACTGATTTCAGCACAGGTCACAGCATGTTCTGCCTGCTTACCCAGCCACAGCTCCCATCTAAGTGTGTGGGTTGAACCCAGTGATCTTTTCGCCAGCTCTGAAATTCACTAAAGCCTGAAAGGGACTGAGAAAGGTGAAGTCAAAAGGTTCCCGGACTCCAGGGACAGCTGCTGTTGACGACCAGGCCCTGGCGAAGCCCAGAGGGTTCGGCCGGGCCCAGGGTCACAGGGAGTGGATGAGGGAAGATCCGATTGGACAGGAAGTAGGGAAGGCAGAAAGCAAGACTGACTTTCTCGCCTTTAAAGAAAGGGCCGGGGTGGAAGTCGAGAAGGAAAAGGAAATAAAGTAATTCTGAAAATCTCCAACAGAAAAGCCGCGTCTGCGGCCTGGGGCCCAGGTAAAGACATCCATCTTGGGTCGTGAAATGCGGTGGGAAATTGTCGGAGGGCGGGCTGGACCCGGAGGCCGCCTCCAGCTCCTGGAATCAGATCTTACGGCCTCGGGCCAACGCCAGTGGCGGGGCGGCTCAGAGTGAAACTGCAACAATTCGGGTCAAACTGAATTGAATCGTTTGAGTCAGGTTTCCCGGGCGACTCGAGCCAGCCCAGTAGAACCGGCCCAGGTCGGGAGCCCCCAGGGGGTTGAGGAAGGGAAGGGGGGCGACCCCGCCTGCTTAAGAAACTCCCCAGTCCTCTGGACTCCAAATTCGCCAGGACAGAGAACAAACTACAGTTTTAGGACGCGGCCACAAACTACTGAGGTTTTCAGAAGGAGGGGGAAAAACCTCCCCTCCTCTCCCAAGATCTCTGGAGAGCAGAGAGGAGATTTTAGCATTATCGGAAATGTTCTAATTTTATGTAAGGAAAAGGCATTCGGGATTAATGATGCGATTAAAACGGAATTTCAAAAGGTATCAAAAAGAAACCAAATGACAGCAGAAACCCTTTGGAAGGGAGCCGGACTTGGGGGCCAGGGCGAGCCTATGCTGAGGCCATTTGCTTTTTCCTTGGCGTCTCCCTGTTCCCAGAAGCAGGAATCGTTTTTTGTAAAAACCTTCCTCGCGACTCGCTGGCCCCGCCGGATGAGGGGTGGCAGAAGCCGGGGTGTGTGGGTGCCTAGGTCAGAGGGTCAGAGGCTGGGAAAGACCGTAAGGTAGGGGAGGAGAGCGAGCTGGCCTACCCGCTCCGGGTGAAATTGAAAGTTAGCCTGGCCTGGGTTTCAGCGTTTTCCCAGCTGGGCCGCGGACTGAAGGCCTCGGCGCCTGCAGTATGGCATTAACTCTTCCTGGCTCGCTCCGGACCCGACATGAGGGGCGCATAGCGGTGAGGGGTTGGCACCGGTGAGTCCTTGGCATCTGGAGAGTTATTCTGGGGAACGCTGGCTGGGCACAGTTCATCTCTAAAATGGGGTAATAAATAAGCGTCGCCCTGCCCATCCTCTGCTCCCACGGTGGGCTTCTGTGCACATCAAATGAAGACGTGTCCTTGGGGGAGTGAGTGGGAACGTTCTGGAGCAAAGCGCAGTGTCATTGGCACCCAGCAGGGGTCAAAGTGCTGGAGACACCTTTTTAGCTCTTCCTTCGCCCCTAATCGGTTCAGAATTCCAGTGAGAGGTTTTGCTAGCCTAGTCTGGAAACAAAATAACACTAGGATCACTTAGAGCAAACTCTCAGAAAATCAAAAGCAGAGAGGATGCCGGCAGGTGGAGGAGGAGGCAGGTTAGGGTTGGGTACGGATGGGGGGTGGGCATGGAAATTGGCAGCGGGTTCAGCTCTGGAGAAGGGAATGGCAGCCCACTCCAGTATTCTTTCCTGGAGAATTCCATGGACAGAGGAGCCTGGCAGGCTACAGTCCCTGGGGTGGCCAAGAGTCAGACAGAACTGAGTGGCTTTCATTCAACTCTGGATGCTTCCTAGACTCTGAGACACTAGTGCCCACGGGGGGTGGGGTGGGGGAAGGGGAATCTTAGGCATTTGCTCCGGATTCACTGGGATTCCTCTGTGACTCCTGCAAAGTCCCAGAAATAGCGATTCCCTGAGCAGTGCCGGTTTAAACCCTTCCTGGAGGTGAGGAGCCGGTGGCTTCTGTGATGGGGGGAGGACTCCCGGAGAGGACTGAATGGGAAACTGAGCCCACGTTACCGGTTCCCCCGAAGCCGGACAGAGAGAGGCTCAGAGAATACACCGCGTCCAAGAGGGCATGTTAAACTAAAAGTTTATAAATTAAAAGGGGAAAAAATACAACGAATAGAGCTTCCAAATTTCACAAATCTTTTTAAAGTTAATACTCTAGTTGAGTGCACAGTGCCCTTAAGGAGGCGACAAGCGGCGAGGTTGACAGGGTCACCTGTCTTAGGGACAGGGATGGGAGAACCCGGGTCCGGAGGCAGGAGTCGCGGAGGGCGGAGGGGATATTCACATTGAATACAAAAATAACCGTCATTTGAATACAAACAACTGCAAAGTGCTACAAGTTTTAACCTCCTTAAAAAAGAGAGAGAGGAAGGAAAAGAGAGGAAAGTTCTGCGAAGGACTCCTGGTTTGCGGCTCTCCTGGTTCAGGGCTTCCAGGAGCTGCCCGGGTTGGTCGCAGCCCCGGGACTCCGAGAGGGAAGACGCCGGGCCGGGGCTCTGCCCAGAGGCTCCCTTCCGTACATTCAGCACCCAGTCAGGCGCCCCAACCCGAGCTTCGACAGCGGGGAGGGATGGGGCAGAGAGCCCGCAAACCAAGCACTTCACGGTTCAATGAACCCCTAGCCTGGGGCTCCTTGGGGACTGCCCGGGTTCTGCACCCCTTTGTAACAAATGCGATTTCCAAAAATAATAGATATGTAGATACACATAGATCGGTAGCATGGATACCATGAACTAGTGTGGCCTAGCGCACGAAGCTCCCGGCAGGCCTGACATGCTGGGATTCAGGCTTCCGTGGTCTCCAGGAGCTCTCTCCGCTCTGGGAAACGCCATCCCCAGGCAGACACAACCCAAATCCAACAGTGCGGTGGTAATAAATAGTGTCCGAGGGCTTCCCAGCAGGTGGGGACGAGGGGACGTCGGGTCCCTAGGCCATAGGATGCCTCTGTTCCAACTAGAAAAAAAGGCGCCCTCGTCTGGGTAGACCCAGTTCCTGCGGCCAGGGCGCACGTCCTGGAGAGAGGAGCCGGGCTGGATTTCATCCTCCACCTGCCTCCCTCCCTCGGCGGGGCGCCCCTGTACCCGGCACAACCCTGCAGGGCCATCGGCCCCCGTCCGGAGCTGGGGCGCTGGGATCCTTCGCGGCCTCACCGCAGGCCGGCTCACTGGGTGCCCGCGGCGGCCGCGCACGTGGAGAGCGCCCAGCCGGGGAGGCAGTAATAAGGGTAATAGTAGGAGGGCTGCAGGGGCAACAGCGAGGGTGGTCGCAGCACCTCTCCGGGCAGGTACTGTCTCTGGTCGTCGCGGACCAGCACCTTCACCGCCACCTTCTTGGCGGCGGGCGCCGAGGCCAGCAGGTCGGCAGCCATCTGCCGGCGCTTGGTCTTGTAGCGACGATTCTGGAACCAGATCTTCACCTGCGTCTCGGTGAGCTTCAGCGACGCGGCCAGGTCTGCGCGCTCCGGCCCGGATAGGTAGCGCTGATGGTTGAAGCGGCGCTCCAGCTCGAAGACCTGCGCGTGTGAGAAGGCGGCGCGCGAACGCTTCTTGCGCGGCTTAGGCGCCGCGGGCCCCTCCTCCTCCTCCGCGCCGCCCGCCGGCCTGCCGCCGCCGCCGCCGCTGCAGAGCGTGGGCACGCGTGCGCCTCCAGGGCCAACCCCGTCGTCCTCGGCCCTCGGGCTGCGGTCGCCTGCGGACCCGGTGGGAACAGAGACAAGACATGTCAGCACCGCCGAGGAGTGAGGTCCGGCCTCAACCGCTGGCGTGGGGGCTGGGGGTTGGGTTGGGGAGCGGATATACACTTTGATCCCGCCGGAGTGGTGGGGTGGGCCTGGAAACCGCGGTCCGGGAGGCGAGTCTTCCAACTCTGCCCCAGTCGCTTCCTGCCTCTAGTCTTGTTGTGAGCCGGCAAGGAACTCAGCCGCCGTATCAGCCCTGTGCGGCCAAGATCCAGCTCCCTGCCTTCTCTGAGCTCCTCCGGGCGCCTCTCAGCAGATGTGGATAACGGGCCTGAGCGTCCTCCCAAATCTTCTCTGCTCTCAGCCCTAGAACCTCGGGACTCTCTCCGTGTGGGTTCACCCGCCACCTCCCGCGCGCAATGCGCGCACCTCACATGCATCGCAACAGCACACGCGCGGGCTGTGGCAACAGGCTACTGCCCAGGCCGTGGGTAGGTTTCTCCCTCGCCCTTCGAAAGGGGATAAAAGGAAGGCTGGGGGTTGAGGGGTGTCCCTGCTCCGAATCCTTAGACCCTAATCCGACGCCTGCTCCTGGGGCCCTTCCTTGCTCCCCCTGGCTGCACCCCAGCAGAGGTCCAGCACTCTGGCCTGCAGCGGATACTGTTCGATCGGAGCCAACATTGAGGCCTACACCGTTCAACCGAAAGGGCAGGCACGGGGGTCTTTCTGACCAGAGGGCGTGCCAGCTCGTGGCTGAGGAGGGCCCTCTCCCTTCTGGGTCTGGGATGACCTAAATCGAGCCCGGCTGCCTTCCGCTGGCTGCGGGGTTACCTCCAGCTCTTGGGTCCTCAGCCCAGCGCAGCTCTCCCTCGCCTGGGGTCTGAGAAAGCTAAATGAACCCTCCTCCCAAAGCTGCGGCTTGGTCGGCTTCCCGCTCACTTGAATGTTATCCCTTGCTACCTGTCTTTGAGCTGCCCGTCCAGGCTCTGGGACCTCGGGCTGGAAGCATCTCTGATCTCTGGGCCTTGGAGAAGGAAATGGCAACCCACTCCAGTATTCTTGCCTGGGAAATCCCATGGACAGAGGAGCCTGGCGGGCTACAGTCCATGGGGTCACAAAGAGTCGGACAGGACTTAAGAGACTAAACAATAACTGCTCTCTGGCCCAGACCCAGGGTACTGGCTCCCCAAATTCTCCAGGCCCAGGGTACTGGCTCCCCAAGGTCTCCGGGCCGCTCCCTCTTCCCTTTCCTTGATTTTGGGGATTTGGGGACAGACTCAGCCGAGGGCACTGGCGATGGACTCAAGGTTAGCGTGCAGTGGTTCCCTCCCATCCGGTTCTAAAGCACACTGCCCGAGGTCTGAGACTTCACCCCATCCGCCCTCTCTGGGGCTCAGTGGCCGGAAGGTTAGAGCAGCCTGCGCCAGCGCGCAGAGCTAAGGGTCTTGGCCAAAGCGGGGGGCCCAGGGCGCGGGGTGCTCACAGCTCGCCCACCTCTCTCTGCGCGGTTACCCCCTTGCCCAGCCCCTCAGCCCGGCCCCCTTTCCCAGCGAAGCCTGGGCCGAACCTGAGACGCTGGCCGACATCTCACTGTCGCTCCGGCCTGCGGCTTCCTCCTCCAGGTCCTTGGCGGCGGGCAGCTCGCAGACCGGCTGGCCGAGGCCCAGGGTCGCCCCTGCACGGCAGGCCCCGCTGGCCCCCGGCGGGTCCACGCAGCGCCGGCCGCCCTCGTTCTCCTCGCTCAGCGCCGAGTCCGAGTCCCAGCCGCCCGGGCTCTCCGCCGTCCGCCCCGCAGCCGTTCTGGTCCCCGCAGGCGACGCCAGCAGAGAGTCCTCGGCGCCCCCCAGCGCGCCCGCGTCTGTCTCCCCAAAGAGCCGCCAGCAACAGACAGCGGGCGCCGAAGCCACTGCCACCGCTGTGCCCCCGGGTACCGAGCGCCCCTCGGTCGCGGGCAGCCCGCCGCGCTCCTCTTTCTTGTTGAGGATCGCCTGGATGGAGAAGGGCGTCAAGGTGTTGGCGCCGCGCACAGCCATCAGCGCCGCGGGCCGGAGCGGCCGGCCGGGCGGGCGGCTGGGGCGCGCGGGCAGCTCCGAGCTGGATGGAGCGCGCGGGGGCCGCTGCAGCGCGAGTGAGCCCGGCGCGCGCGCGAGGCCCCTGCAGCCCACTCCTGCGCTGCCCAGCAGCCTCCGCCCCCCACGGGCCCCGGATCAGCGTCGACCCTCACCCCCACTTCCGACGCCCACCCCACCCGGAGACCCCCCTCCCCCCCAATCCAGCGCCAGAAGTTCTCCTTTTCGTAGCTCAGCTGGATTAATCTCCCTTAGGGGCGGGCCGGGGTCTGGCCCTCGGAGGACTTGGGGTGGGGAGGGGAGGATCGGCGAGGCCCCCCTACGCGGCTGCAGTCCCCTCTCCAGCGCCTCCGGGGCGCACGGCCCGAGTCACTTTTTCTTTGCGCCTCTGGTCTCTTCCTTCCCCGCCTGCAGGATTTCGCTCCCTGGATCGTCGTCTCCAAGCCCTGCTGGGCCGGCTCTTCCGGAGCCCACCCCCGGCGGCGGCGGCGGCGGGGTGGCGGCGGCCGCAGGATTCCGAGAGGCGCGGGGCACCTTGTTACCCCCTGTCCAGGTTTTATCTGTTTCTTCTCTCTTTCCTTCCCCAGCGTTCCACCGTCCACCCCCCCTCCCGCCCGGGTGTCATTCCTCACCGCTGAGTGACAGCCTCAGGCCACGCCCCTTCGGGGGGCGGTCCCGGGCCTTCCCGGCCGCCTATTGGTTGGCTCCTTCTGGGCGACGTCGACTTGAACGGACAAAACTGGGCACGTTGCTCGGAGAAAGTCAGGGTCTGACTTAACCCCTTTTCTCCCAAGTCTGGTCCTCGAAGCCTCATCCTCCAGCCGCAGGGACGCTCAGCCACCTAACCCACGGCTTCTTACCTATTCTGGCACTTTTGTGGAACGCGATATTTAGTTGAGTCGGATCTGGGAGGGAAACCCAAGTTAATGAAGTTCCTTAAATCTTGCGCGTAGTTTCTGTTCTCTAGGGAGGTTTATAGATTCGAAGAATACATTGCTGCTTCTTTTCCCCTTCCAGTTTCGCGGCTTCCTCACGGCTCATTCTTTTCTCTGAAATAATGAATGGACCAAAAGTCACCCTAGAAATAGTTTTCTTTCCTCACCGGGTTGTCTTTGAGTTAATTTCTGGAGAGGCATGAAAAAAGAAAAGATGGGACAGATAGAGCTAAAGTCAGGCAAGAAACTGGAGGGCATCTTTGGGAGTTTCTGGAAATTCAGCGATCATGTCCCTGGGCGGTCAATGCTGAATGTACTTGGAGTTTGTACAATTTTACACGACGAAGAAAACTGAAGCTTTCTGTTTGTTCTTGAAATATTCCGCTACTTGTGAGTTGAAAAACATATTTTTGTTTAAAAGACTATCTGGGAGTTACCAAAGTAGAGATCCTGAACTAATGACATTAATGTTCTTTTTAAAAATGAGTAGTGAATTGTTTTATGTAATAGAAGAAGCCAGGCTAAGAAACACAAATATTGTGGGTATCTCAAAACATTTGTTACTCTATTTTTATTATTAATTTTTAAATAAATACTTTACTCAAGGAACACACTTCATTGTCTTCTATAAATTTTTGCCGGAGGCTTAAAACCAAATACACAATTTGAACCATTAAATAAGCTTAAAGAGCTGTGATTTTAATTCAGTGATTTTAATTTAATTTAAATTGCTGGGATTGGTATTTTTGGTACTACTAAAACAAACAATATTCTCCCCTGTTAGCTTTCTTTTTTTGTGGTTCTTGTTCTGCACCGCAGGATGAAATCCACACACTGGTAGTTTGCAGGGCCAGTGGAGGGCTTCGCAGCATCTATACTTTCCAGCATTCCAGCCACGTGATGCTCTCTCGCATCCCAAACACGATCCTGTGGTGTCTGGGGAGGGGTGGGGGGAAGAAAACCTTGCATTGGAGAGGTCATTGCCCTTTAATAGTTCTATACGACCGACTACTTCAGTTTTCTGGGAAAGGTGTTTCAATTTGGTGTCCGTCGGCGGCAAGTGTAAGGAACAGGACGCTCTTCAGGCCCGGAGGGGAACAGAACAGAAGGCACACGATGTTTCAAAAGAAAACCATTGTTTCTTTCCTCCCGCTGACCTTGATTTGCCCTTTAAGTTACGCCCCCCTCCCACCACCTTAGACAATTTGTTGTTCCTCTCTGGGGGCGAGTTGAGGAGGAGATGGACAAGAGTCGCCCAGAAGGAGAGAAGCGAGCAGGTGTGAACTGGTGTCGCAGACAGCCATCCCTTTGTGGGGTTAGGACTTGATGGGGACAAACACGCAGAGATGCTGAGGGGCTGAGTGACCGAGTGTTAGAGTGAGTTTGGGAGCTATACAAGGACTTGCTTGAATATATAACCACCACTTAGTTCCCTCCTCTCAATGTTTTTTTACAGAACCCCAAATCAAAGTAGAATACACCCCGTGCCACAGGCGTGGGTAGAGATTTTTCAAAGTTTAGAAAGATGTAGTTCGGTGACTTTGAGCTGTCCATTTTTTTGTTTGTTTGTTTGTTTTTTGGTGTGTGCCCGGGGTGTAAGAGTCTTCAGGAAGCGCACAGCCAGGGATGGAGGCATCTCGGGCCACTGCGGCGGCCAGTTAACCTTCAGGTCCAGGAAACGGCTGCAAGCAGGGCCGGGAGTGTTGGCGGAGAGGAAGCTCGCGGGTCTG
The DNA here is from genome assembly GCF_910594005.1 of Cervus elaphus. Classification (NCBI taxonomy): domain Eukaryota; kingdom Metazoa; phylum Chordata; class Mammalia; order Artiodactyla; family Cervidae; genus Cervus; species Cervus elaphus. Next base: position 8,523,615 of record NC_057820.1, on the reverse strand, counting down.
GAACTCCAAGTAGAAGCTGATGGTGGGGTTGGGTGGGAACGAGGAGGCTTTGGGGGCCGGTGAGCGGAGGTGGACGGATGCATAGAGACGTCCCGGGTACATGAGCTGCAGAATCAAGGCCGGCGAGTGAGGAGGGGTGTGTGGCGAGGGCGCAGCAGGTCAGCGCTTGTCGCTGGGCTGGAGATGGGGGGACCAGGGCGCGTCGGCGCGGGCTCACTGGGGCCCCGCTCGCAGCCCAAAGAGGGCGATTTGCTGCGCGCTTGACCGTGAGCTCCGGGGCATCCACGGCTGCCCGACAGCGCCCGAGGTTCGATCAGTTCCGAGCTCCGGCCAGGGCCGACCCCGGGAATCTGCGGAGCCCGGGAGCCCCCGGCGGTCGGCCGGGCTTCGGGGAGCCGCTCGGCTCGCTCTGCGCCCTCCCGGGCTCCTCGCCCAGCTCTGCCTTCGTCTTCTCCCTCTCCTTTCCATCCTCACCCTCCACCACCCTTCCTCTTTTGCAGTTTGGTTCCTGCACGCCGCCTGCGTGCCGTACCCTCCAACCCCGAGCCGCCGAAGCGCCGTCGGCGGGTGAGGCTTCCGCGGGCCAGGGCGCCGCGCGCAGTGAGGGTGGGAGAGCCGCGGGGTCGGCGATGGCGGAGAAACCCAGCTCTCGGGCGGGCGCGCGCTCCCCCGCGAGCCGCGCCCCTGCCGCCCTCCACCTGCGCCCCGGGCAGGATGCGGGGAGACGCGGCAGGCGCGATGGCCAGCGCGGGAGGCTGCCTCGCAATGGGAGGCCACGCCGGTCTCTCAGACGCCAGTGGCCGTGGCCGGATTCACCTGGTGTCCCTGGGCCAGGGTTTCCAGTCCTTTAACCCTAGGGTTTGTATCCGGTTCTCTTCGAGGCCGATGCTAAGTTGCGCGGGATGACGCGCGGGGAAAGGGCGCCACGCAGGACTGCCTCGTTGGAGCCAGATCCAGGCAGCCTGCACCTGGGAATTACCCCCTGTTCCAGTCCGCAGGCTCTGGAGGTCACTCCACGCGACCGAGGCACCCTGGGCATCAAGCGACAGGCCACTTGCCGGCCAGCAGACCCTGGCTCCTGGGTCCCTAAGTCATCCGCATTCAGGCCCCACAAGGATTTTTCACGCACGTGGTCCAGGTGTATCATCAGACCATTACTACGGGCCGAGGAAGTTTCCTATTTAAGCAATTGCTGCCCACCGACAACGTGCCAGGATGGCACCTTATTGTTTAGTTTAATCTACGTTTCCCTGAGGGTGGAAAACATTATTATCCCTGTTTTACAGATGAGGAAACTGAGACTCATGGAGTGAGTTTAAATGACTTCGCCATCACTAAGCAGTTAATTCAAGATCCAGATCTGACTTTGTGATGCCAGCCCAGGTGGGTTTTCTATTCTAACAGCTCTCCCCTCCCCATGACCCTTCACGTTTATTCTCATTAAAGGTTTCCCGTCATCTTGCTTATTTATTTCTGTGCTACGTTCATCAGGAAAGGAATTTCAAACTTAAGGAAATCAAATAATTTAGGCAGTCAAATCTAGCCATTTTTCCCTGTTTGGTACTTTTGAAAATAGAGAATGCGTGTTCTGTTCTGTCCAACTCTTTGGACCCCGCCAGGCTCCTCTGTCCATGGGATTTACCAGGTAAGAATACGGGAGTGGGCTGCCATTTCCTTCTCCAGGGCATCTTCCGGACCCAGGGATTGAACCCGGGTCTCTTTCATTGCAGGCAGATCTTGACCATCTGAGCAACCAGAGAAGCCCAAGGCCTGTGGATCTGAACCTAAACCTTGTTATGAAGAAAGAAAGAAACACGCCATTATTATTCTAATCAACAAACTAGACCATGTGCTGAGGGAGACAGCCAGGTGATGAAAGTTCACTAAGTTCAGAAATATGGGGACCTGACTTTCGCTCGAGGCTTTGAGATGCTGCGATACGGCCTCATGAAAGACGTGTTTCCTTTGGAGCTAGTGTTCTTACCTGTAAAAAGCCAGAGTTAAGAAATCACCTCTGTTTTACAAACAAATGTACGCTCTCCCGACCCGGCCGGGGTACAGTGGAGGACGAGCGCCATCTAGCGGACACCTCTGATGGATGTGCGGGTACCAATGTAGAGAAGCGTGGTTAAGTAGAGCCAAAAGAGAATGTTGGTTTCATTAACACGGAAAGTTTTTTATGTTTACGCAGTCTCATGTTATCAGAGATATAATAGCCGAGGTGTTGCATTTTAAAAACTCACCCAGACACCATCTGGCTCCCCACTGAAGACTCACATCCTTCACGGGCAGGGGGAAAAGATGGAGGTGAGGCAGTCGCAGGAAGAACCGGAGACCTCTTGGTCTAACATCTGGATTCTTCTCTGCTGCCTCTCTTGCGAACTGGACCCGAGCACCCGCTGGATGGCCATTTAAGGTACATACAGTCTATGTGATATACTGGAGTCATAGGCAGGTTTTTCTTTTTTTTCCAGAATTTAACTTCTTTATGACACTAAGTTCAGGCATTGCAAACAAGCCCGTCTTGTTTCTCGGATTATTTTTTTTCTTTGGGGTTATCAGACAGTGGATGGGTGATGGTGCTGTTTGGGCGAGGGTTAAGAAGGAGAAGCAGGTGATTGAATAAGCGGGATGCTGCTGTGTACTGTTATTTGTACTGAGTTTGAGAAGCTTGTGAAATACCAAGGAAGCCTTCTGAATGTGTAGTATTTCTGTCTCTAAGAAACTGTTCTGGGGGCCTTCATGGTATTGTGCTGGGTTCCCCTTACAAAATTTTCCAACCAATTTCCCTTCCTGAAGTTTCTGTCATTCATTTAAGGTTAAACGAGTGTTTCCTGAACTCAGCACTGTTCTAGGTGCTGGGGCTCACCACCCCGTAAGGTGCCACTCTTAATAGGCTAACATTCGGGTGGAGAAATACCGTCAAGAAAACAACGCCTGCATAAAGCAATGGAGGAAACAGCAGGCGTGAAATCAGAGTGATGTGACAGAGGGTGATTAGGGCTATTGCATTTTAAAATCTTTCTTTTCTTTCTTTCCTTTTTTTTTTTTTTAAACGTATGCTTTTACATAAGTAGAGTCATTAGTTTCAGGTGTATAACATAGTGATTTGGTATTTGTATATACTTCATTTAACATGATTATGAAATATTCATTCTCTTTCCTGTACAGTACTTTACATCCTTGTGTCTTATTTATTCTATACCTAGTAGGTTGTACCTCTTAACCCCCTTCCCCATCTTGTCCCTTCCCCATCCCTCCCCCCACTGGTAGCCACGGCTTTGTTCTCTGTATCTGTGAGTCTGTTTCTATTCTGTTATGTTCGTTTGTTTATTTTCTAGATTCCACGTATAAGTGAAAACATATAGTATCTGTCTTTCTCTATCTGATTTACTTTATTAAGCACAATACTTTCCAGGTTCATCTGTGTTGTTGCAAATGGCAAAATTTCATTCTCTTTTGTGACTGAGTAATATTCGTGTGTTTGTGTGCAAGTGTGTATCATGTCTTCCTTATCCATTCATCTGTTGATGGACACAGATTGCTTACTTAGCTCTTGTAAAAATGCTGCTGTGATCATGTACCTTTTCAAATCAGTCTTTTTATGTTCTTCATTTGTATAGCCAGGAGTGGAATTACTGGGTCATATGGTAACTATTTTTATTGTATTGGCCAAAAAGTTCATTCAGGTTTTTCTATAAGATCTTCTGGAAAAGATAGTTATTTGAGGACGTTTCCTGGTGGCCTAGTGGTTAAGATTCTGGGCTTTCACTTGCCAGGGCCCATGTTCAATTCCTGGTTGGGAATCTGAGATCCTGCGAGCCAAAATAAAAACTCAGTGTATTTTTAGTTATTTGAGGAGCCTCAAAATAACTAATTATTTGTGCGTAGTTGCTCAGTTGTGTCCAACTCTTCGTGACCCCTGTGGACTGCGGCAGGTGGAGATAGTATCTGGTCAAAACAGCACTGTCAGAACGGCTAGCACCAAAAAGACAACAAGTGACAAGTGTTGGCAGGTGTGTGCAGAAAAGGAAACCGTCATACACGATTGGTGGGAATGTAAACGGGTGTTGCCACTGTGGAAAACAGTATGGAGGTTCTCAAAAAAACAAAAATAGAGTTGCCATATGATCCAGCAGGCCCACTTTGGGACATACACTCAGGTAAAACTATAATTTGAAAAGATACATGCACCTCAATGTTCATTGCAACACTATTGATAATAGAAAGACATGGAAGCAACCTAAATGTCCATTGACAGATGAATGGATAAAGAAGATGTAGTATATATATTGGAGAAGGAAGTGGCAACCCACTCCAGTATTCTTGCCTGGAGAATCCCAGGGATGGAGGAGCCTGGTGGGCTGCCGTCTATGGGGTTGCACAGAGTCGGACACGACTGAAGTGACTTAGCAGCAGCAGCATATGTGTATATATATATATATATATATATATATATACACACACACAATAGAATATTACTCAGCCATCAAAAAGAATGAAATAATGCCATTTGCAACAACATGGATGTAGCTAGAGATGATTGTACTAGCTGAAGTAAGCCAGAAAAAGGCAAATACCGTATGATATCACTTATATGTGGAATCTATAATATAGTACAAGTGAACAAATCTACAAAACAGAACAGACTTACAGACATGGTTGCCAGGGGGAAGGTGGGTGGGTGATGGAAGGATTGGGAGTTTGGGATAAGCAGATGCAAACTATTATATATGAGATGGATAAACAACAAGGTCCTACTATATAGCACAGAGAACTATATTTCATATCTTTGTTTTATTTCATTTCATTTCAACCTATATTTCATTTCATTTCATATGTGATAAACCATAATGGAAAGGAATATAAAAAAGAACGTACACATGTGTATAACTGAATCACTTTTCTGTAAGCAGAAATTAACACAATATTGGAAATCAGCTACACTTGAATAAAAAAATTTTTTTTAATGCTTCTTTGTTTATTCACTCAACAAATATGAGGTAAGCTGGTCACAGAGTGGGGCCAGGATGATTCAGGAGACAGAGGGCAGGTGTGAAAAGCCATTGTGACAATGGGTGGGGAAGAAATCAGCGTAGCGATGTGGAGCAGCTGAGCAGGAGTGAGGGTGTATCTGAGGTTCACTTCTGTGACCTTAAAGTGTGACTGGTCAGCGCACATGTGTGCGTTTCCCCAGAGAGATCCCCCTGCTCAGGGAAACACAGACACACACACACAACCCCAGTGTAGGGTGGGCAGACAGTTGGGATGCTCAGGGTGCAGCATTATGGGACCATTTAACAAGAACAGCCAGGGAGTTGAGGCTGTTGGCAGGAGAGGGTTTAGCATCATGGAACCTAAGCTGAATCAGGGCAAAAATAATGACTCAAGGGGAAGTGATTGATCAATTCAGGATCAGTGGGTTAGAAGTTGGAAAGAGCCCAGCACTTGCTGGAATCTGAGTCTGAGTGTCAGGGACGTGAGTTGGAAGGAGTGGCGGTCAGCGATTTGGGTCAAGTTCCAAGAGGCCCACAGGTTATCACTGAGGTCAAGGGTGATGGTAGAGGCAGTGACTTCTGGAGGTGTCAAGTGACTCCCTGATGTCCCGCTGAAACGTCTCAAAACCTTTGCTCCTGTTCTTCTTGCCTACATACTGTCCTCTTCCTCATTGTTGAGACCCCACTGACCCACCAGGTCTGGCAAGGAAAATGGAAATAAGAAAATGTGCTATTTTTAACACAATACTGTTCTCCACCTGCCTGGCTCAGCGCACACATTCCTATTGTCCTGAGTCCTTATGGGCATTTCCCATCCTTACCTGGTTGTGACCTGTTCCTTCTCAAAATGAGGAAATCCACTATTTTTTTTTTTTTTTATATGGCTAAGAATCTGCGTGCAATGCAGGAGACCCAGGTTTAATCCCTGGGTTGGGAAGATCCTCTGGAGGAGGGAATGGCAACCCACTCCAGTATTCTTGTCTGGAGAATCCCACGGACGGAGGAGCCTGGAGGGCTACAGTCCCTGGGGTCACAAGAGTCGGACACGACTGAGCGACTCACACACACAGATGGTTGATGATCAGCGTTGCATTAGTTTCAGATGTACGGCAGTGATTCAGTTATACACATATCTAGTCTTTTTCAAATGCTTTTCCCATTTAGATTGTTACTTAATATTGAGCAGAGAAAGAGTGGAAACCCATTATTTTAGAATGATATGTCTGTGTCCCCACCTTGAGCGCTGTCTTTAATTAAACTGACTCATCTGGGCAAGTTGCCACTCTGTGATGATAAAAAAAAAAAAAAGAGCTGTAATTCAAAACAGTGACTTTTTTAGAGTAGCATTTCTTAAATTACAACCCTTTGCAACCTCTTTTTACATTTTTTCCCTCTGCATGTATCCACCTATGATCTCTATTTCTTGAGTGTGTGCATGTAAAGTTTACTTTAGTCATGTCCAACTCTTTGCAACCCTATGGACAGTAGCCCACCAGGCTCCTCTGTCCATGAGGTTCTCCAGGCAAGAATACTGGAGTGGGTTGCCATGCCCTCCTCCAGGGGGTCTTCCCAATCCAGAGACTGAACCCATCTCTTATTTCTTCTGCATTGGGAGGTGGGTTCTTTACCACTAGTGCCACTTGGGAAGGCTCTATTTATTTAATGTCTTTATTTCAATGAATACTTTAAAAAAATGACTATTTTCTTTTTTTAATTGAGTACAGTTGATTTACAGTGTTGTGTTAATTTCTGCTGTATAGAAAAGTGATTCGGTTATACATATATATGCACTTTTATATTATTTCCATTATGGTTGATCACAGGATATTGAGTATAGATCTTGGTGCTGTAGAGTAGGATCTCGTTGTTTATCCATTCCATATATACTAGTTTGCACCTGCTAACCCCAAACTTCCACTCCATCCTTCCACTACCTCTCCTCCCCCTTGGCAACCACAGGTCTGTCCTGCGAGTCTGATTTTGTAGATAGGTTCTTTTGTGTTCAAATGATGACTTTTTAAACTTTAAAAACAACTCATTTAAAAAAATTGTTTGTATAAGTAACAAATAAATAGGTTTATATATAAATATGTACAATCATGGTGCATTGATAGTCTCTTACCAAATATAATCTTTCAAAAATATACATATGTAATGCCAAGATTGCCAGGAGAAATATCAGTAACCTCAGATATGCAGATGACACCACCCTTATGGCAGAAAGTGAAGAAGAACTAAAGAGCCTCCTGATGAAAGTGAGAGTTGGACCATAAAGAAAGCTGAGCACTGAAGAATTGATGCTTTTGAACTGTGGTGCTGGAGAAGACTCTTGAGAGTCCCTTGGACTGCAAGGAGATCCAACCAGTCCATCCTAAAGGAAATCAGTCCTGTATATTCATTGGAAGGACTGATGCTGAAGCTGAAACTCCAATACTTTGGCCACCTGATGTGAAGAGCCGACTCATTGGAAAAGAACCTGATGCTGGGAAAGATTGAAGGTGGGAGGAGAAGGGGACGACAGAGGATGAAATGGTTGGATGGCATCACCAACTCAATGGACATGAGTTTGAGCAAGCTCCGGGAGTTGGTGATTGACAGGGAGACCTGGCGTGCTGTGGTCCATGGGGTTGCAAAGAGTCAGACATGACTGAGTGAGTGATTGAACTGAACTGAACTGAACTGAACGCCAATAAAATGATGTTGGTAAACTAGCTCGATATAATAGGATGCTGAAGGCCTGGGCTTGGCAGTCTGTTATAAGGACAGATGGACAAGAGCTAGAGAGATATTACAGCACGCCAGCACCAGCCTGAGACTTTCTCTCTGATATAGTTAGGAAGACTCAAAGGGAACTGACCCAACAGAAATGTGTAGGAAATTTCCCCAAAAGATGTGTGCTAAAATGCTCGTAGCCTCATTTCTGGTTTCCAAAAACCCGGCAACTCTCCGGTGTTCATCAGGAGGAAGATGAGGGAGGTGTGGTACAGTCACAGCATAGGATGCTACTCAGTCATGAGGATGAGCCACTCCGAGGCTGAAGGCAGCTGTCGGGATGAACCTCGAGAACACTCACCCAGGCATTCCCAGTGCCTGGAATGGGCCTGGGATGGTGGGCTCTTGTTGGTCAGTCGCTAAGTAGTGTCTGACTCTTTGCATCCCCATGGACTGCAGCATGCCAAGCTCCTCTGTCCTTCACTGCCTCCTGGAGTTTGTTCAAACTCACATCCATTGCGTTTGTGATGCTATCTCACCATCTTATCCTCTGCCACCCTCTTCTCCTTTTGACTTCACTCTTTCCCAACATCAGGGTCTTTTCCAATGAGTCGGCTCTTCACATCAGGTGGCCGAAGTATTGGAGTTTCAGCTTCAGCATCAGTCCTTCCAATGAATATTTAGGGTTGATTTCCTTTAGGATTGAGTGGTTTGATCTCCTTGCAGTCCAAGGGACTCTCAAGAGTCTTCTCCAGCACCACAATTTGAAAGCATTTCTTCGGCACTCAGCCTTCTTTATGGTCCAACTCTTAGCAGATATTTATTGAATGAGTGGTCTCCTTTTATCCTCACACAACCTGAGATCAGAGGGACAGGTATGAGAATTCCCATCTACAGGTGAAGGCTCTGAGACGCAGAGAGGCCGAGTGATTTACTCAAGGAAGTGGCCCCTGTGCTGGGATCCCTGCTAAGGCAGCCTGCTTGCCATCCTCCTCACTTCCATAGCTGGTCCGTGAGCCTTTTAACACAAATAACATATTTCAGTTTCTTTTGTTGTTGTTAAATCATCTTCTGAGGCCTAACTTGGAGATGTTTATTTCCATCGTGGGATGTTTTGGACTGGGTTTTGAAGGGGAAAGGCCCAGAAGACTGTGCTTTCAGAGAAAGGGGGTTAGGCTAGGGGGGAGATTTATGTCGAGGCATTACAGCAAGTTCTGTCATTCCGTCTGAGGGAGTGTGGCTGGAAACAGGAAGAGATGAACAGGATCTGGGGGCAGCCCTTGTGCTTAATGGAATGTCGAGTGAACAGATGGGCCGGAGCTGTCCTGGCGACTGTCAAAGGGAGAAGCTCAAGGAGCAGTCCCTGCGCCCGTGCGGGCGAGCCAGGGCTGGGGACGCGTGGGGACGTTCAGAAAAGGGCTCTGGGTCCAGTGTCAAACGCCCTCTCTCAGAGTCCATCCTCATTCAGCTTGGGAGGAAGTAGGAATCCCGGGGGTGGAGGGTGGGCAGATTTATTGGACTTGAATGTCACTGAAAGGGTAGATTTTCTTTTTAATTTTAAATTAATTTATTTACAAAACTCACAGGAAGAGACTCATAGACTTACGAAAACAAATTGATGGTTACCGAAGGGGAAAGGTGGGGAGGGGAGAAAGGATAAATTAGGAGGTTGGATTAACATACACACACTCTTAGTTTATATATATATATATATATATATATATATATATATATATATATATGCATATATATGCACGTGGAGTCTTCTTTTCCTGACCAGGGATCAGATCTGTACCACCTAGAGTGGAACAGCAGAGTTCCAACTATTGGACTACCAGGGAAGTCCTTACACACTCCTATATATAAAAGAGGTCATCAAGGACCTACTTGTAGCACAGGAGACTCTACTTAATATTCTAAAATAACATATCTGGGAAAAGAATCTGAAGAAGAACAGATAGACGTATGCTGCGGCTGCTGCGTTAGTTACTAAGCCGTGTCCGACTCTTGGCGACCCCATGGACTGTAGCCCTTCAGGCTCCTCTGTCCGTGGGGTTTTTGTAAGCAGAGATACTGGAGTGGGTTGCCATTCCTTTCTCCAGGGGATCTTCCTGACCCAGGGATGTGTGTATATCTAACTAAATCACTTTGCTATACACTTGAAACTAACACAACATTATAAATCAACTATACTCCAATATAAAATAAAAATTAAAAAAGAAAAGAATCTGAAATGACCACTTATATGCCCTTTTAAATTCCAAGAATGTTTACTGGGGAAAGAATCTCTTTGAAGGACCAGAGGACCCCAAAATAACAGGGATGAAATGAGTAACAGTGTTTGAGGTGAAACAGGGACACATGAGCCCAATATAGGGAAAGGCAAATTCTTGATGAATACTTACTTTGGGATGAAACAAAAATGTTATTTGACTCTTTCAAGTAAGACTTGTTGAAGACTGACAAATTGGTTTCAGCAAATAAACACAACTTTGAGCCTTGATGATACACTTATTTTGAAAAGATGACATCTGGAAAAAAAAAAAGCAAAGCACAGATTCTGTCAGTGGCCACAGAGGGCACATTTATTAAGAGCTAATGGAGAGGCTGATCCTTCAGGAGATAAAAACTGAGTGAATGAGAACACAGATGGTTTCTGCCGAGAATCTGAAAAGTTAATATAGAATTTCTACTTTAGAAAGTATGGCATATGAGGTATTTGTCAAGGCTCCACTGCAGCAAAACACCCAGATGTTAGATTAATTACAAACTTGAATTGCATCCTTAAACTGCAGTGCTGAGCTTGCTAGTGAATAAAGAAAATCCACAAGCCAGTTGTTCTTATGTTGAAGCTGAAGAATGTGTAGAAGAGTGCCAATTATTAAGCTATTGTCTCTTTAACTCCAAATCTATCTGCTGAATTTCCCACTGTGGTGGTTGAACTGGGACTCTTGCAAACCCCACTTCTCCTTAGCCAGCTGGCTTCTGGCTTCTTTCTGCCAGTTGTGGGTACTCAGCACAGACCAGGAGGCTGAAGCTGGTGACGGGACTTGCTTCCCCGTGTCTGGTCACTCCCGTGAGCCTCCCCCCAGCAGGGGTTCTGCAGGCCAGCAGCAGCCGCTGATGGCAGCCACAGTGGCTTCAGTTGCCCATTTTGTCTCCTGCCCCAGGAAGGGCTGTGATGTCCCGTCTCAGGGGCCTCACCCTGACCACACTCCTCAGGGGTCTGCTCATCACCACTGCTTGGCTTCTCCTTCAGTTTCCTGCCAAACTCAATCTTTCTGCTCCCCAAGCTGAGCGGGGACAGTGGTTGCTTTCTGAAGTTACTCTGCATCATATCAGTATTACCCTTTTGCTTTTGAGTTCTCGAACAGGTATTGAAATCAGCTGCCGGTATTAATACTAATAAATAACTGATATGGTTTCCAATAGCTGCACCATGACTTGAACAGGTCTGAAATTATTTCTTGTAACATCATAGGAAGAATCTGGTTTGCATCAGGGCTTCTTCAATCCAGCACTGAGGGGGTGCTTCTGAGAAAGACAGGTGTTCTGAGGTTAAAAATGTTTGTAAATTTGCCAGTGATTGGACTCCAGGCAAACAATAAATGGTGTTGGCTAGTGGGAGAGCTGGTACTTAGGAAACGCTTTCAGCAGGATGTACCTGGTCTCTCCAGGGCTGCTTAAAGCCACAGCACCGCACACACACAAAACCCTCTGAAATCCACTGATTTACGGGGCTTGGCTCCTGGGAAAACATCACACAAGCTGTGTAACCATCTAGGTAGAGATGCTCCATAACCAACATGGATTTTTCCTGTGTAAGTGCAGGTATATTTTTAGAGGTTCCACGTGTTGATCTGTGCATATCAGTGTCCCAACGAGAAAGGGACGTATACTAGGCGGTCCTCAATCCCTATGCTTCACTGGTGCTGGACAATTACTTATGTCCTTGAAACTGCTAGTAAAGATCGGCGCTGACTAAGATCTCTGATGGGTCTGATTTGACAGTTGGTCCTTTGTGTTAGTAGAGAGGCCATTTCTCAGAATACACCGCGGCTTCATCAAAACACAGCAGCAAACAAGCAAGAGGAAGATGTGGGTATGGATCTAGGAGGATCCCAAAGACGAGAGTGCAGGAGGGCATCCCCGGGACAGTGGAGAGAGGAGACCCAGGGCGAGACGGCAGCCAGCCCAGGACGGAGGAGCGACTCAGACAACTGATAGGCTGGGAGCTGTCTTCAGCCAGATCCTCCCGGCCTCGGAGCATCTTTTACAGTCTAGCAGTGACTGCGAGAGTTTGGCCTGAATTCTTTTGGAGACTTGGCTGGCCTGGGTCATGGGCTGATATAGCTAGCACTTGCTTTCTTCTCCGTAATCTAAACGTGGGAGGCAAAAACTTCAAAACTTTTAGGAGGTAGCTAATTGCTCTTGAATCTTAAGACATAACAAGATCTAATTACAAAATGAAATTTATATTCAATTACATTAAAATTAACCAAAAAGTATCGTAAAGAAAGTGGCAAGATAAACCTGTGTGTGTGTGTGTGTGTGTGTGTGTGTGTGTGTGTATTTGGCAGAGTGGTATTTGCAACAGGTTTACATGAAGGTTTATTGTGCAATACATAAAGACATGGGCTTCCTTGGTGACTCAATGGTGAAGAATCCACCTGCCAAGGCAGGAGACGTAGTTTCAATTCCTGGGTCAGAAAGATCCCCGGGAGAGTCTGGTGGGCTACAGTCTGTGGGATTACAAAGAGTCAGACACAACTTAGTGACTAAACAATAGCAACAACAATACAAAGATATATTCAATATATTTATAACTTTATATAAAACAGTGAATATTTATATTAAATATATAAAGGACTCCTACAAGTCAATAAGAAAAACAAAGAACCAACTGGGAAAATGACATGAACAGGTATATCAGAAAAGAGGAAATAAGGATAGAAAAGAAACACATGAAAAGATGTTCATCCAATGCAATTGGTTGTAAGCAATGCAAATAAAGACCACAATGAGATATTTTATATCCACTCCATGGGCAAAAATCAGGAAGTTCTATCTCACCAAACATCAAGGGAAGGAAACACTGCTGGTAGGAGTACAACATAGTAAAAGCATTTGGAAACAAACTGGCATTATCTTGTGAAGCTGAAAATATGCTTACTCTAGGAATCGGTTGTCGGACACTGAAGCAGAAAGCTGGGTGTGTCTCAGTGTGGAAAATGGGGACATAAATTAATCCTTTAGCCTTTGAAGTTGACTGAGTGGCCTCTGGTTCACAGGCTAATGGTCATCTCAGGCAGCCCTCAGCCTGCTTTTTCTGCTTTCCTTGTTCAGTTCAGTTCAGTTCAGTCACTCAGTCGTGTCTGACTCTTTGCGACCCCATGAATGGCAGCATGCCAGGCCTCCCTGTCCATCACCATCTCCTGGAGTCCACCCAAACTCATGTCCATCGAGTCGATGATGCCATCCAACCATCTCATCTTCTGTTGTCTCCTTCTCCTCCTGCCCTCAATCTTCCCCAGCATCAGGGTCTTTTTCAATGAGTCAGCTCTTCGCATCAGGTGGCCCAAAGTATTGGAGTTTCAGCTTCAACATCAGTCCTTCCAATGAACACCAAGGACTGATCTCCTTTAGGATGGACTGGTTGGATCTCCTTGCAGTCCAGGGGACTCTCAAGAGTCTTCTCCAACACCATAGTTCAAAAGTATCAATTCTTCAGCGCTCAGCTTTCTTCACCGTCCAACTCTCACATCCATACCTGACCACTGGAAAAACCATAGCCTTGACTAGACGGACCTTTGTTGGCAAAATAATGTCTCTGCTTTTTAATATGCTGTCTAGGTTGGTCATAACTTTCCTTCCAAGGAATAAGCGTCTTTTAATTTCATGGCTGCAATCACCATCTGCAGTGATTTTGGAGCCCAGAAAAATAAAGTCAGCCACTGTTTCCCCATCTATCTGCCATGAAGTGATGGGACCGGATGCCATGATCTTAGTTTCCTACTTTCCTTGATGTGACTATAAATGTCATTTTCTATGTGTACAATGATAAGTTTGGGAGGCTCTGCCCACAGAATATCATAGAATATTCACAGAAGCACGGTTCCACCCTGAAGCAATCCAAAGGCCAGTAACAGGCAAATGAACAACTTAGTTTATTGTGATGTACTCTTTCAATGGAATACTATACAGCCTTGAAGATATAACTGAAGCTATGCACATTACTATGGATGAATTTCAAAGCACAGCATAGAAGAAAAAAGCAACTCAAAAGACCCTTAAAATAGAATTCTGTCTACATAGTTTAAAAATGTATTCAAAACTTAAAATATTGCTTACAGATGTGTGTGTGTGCGCGCGCGTGTGTGTGTATAGAGAGAGAGTGTAATGTGATAAACTTGTATTCAGAATGGTGGTAACCTTGGAGGCATGCGGGAAGCTGCCAAGGTGTTAGTTAATAATAGTATTGGCCTATGCTTTCAATGTGTTAGGGGCTGCAGCTGCTGTATTAAACTACAAATAAACAGATTACAACCTGCTGAACGAGGAGGCGTAGATTACCGCCATGGGGTTAGCAGTAGCTCCCCCGCATTGGAGCTCCCACCCTGGGGAGGTGAAAACCCCTGGGTCACCTTGATCACACGTGTCCTGTGTGACGTCTGGACAGCAGTCCAGCGCCCCACAGTTGTGTTCTGCGCGTCTGGCCGCCCTTGGGGATGTGGCTCACGCTTGCGGCCCCGGTGCTCAGCGAGGGGCAGCACAGATGTGCATCTTCCCGCCCAGCAGGCCCAGTGGGAAGACGCTGGCTATACACCCATCTCCTTCCCCTGAGGAAAATGCCTCTGTCAGGGTATGGTCAAAAAGGTCTTGTTCTTGATTTGACTGCACAAAAATAGCTCGGCCCCGATCTTAGGAAATGTTAAGATGATCTTGCAGGTGGAATGAACAGTGTGTAAAAAACAAATGAAAATCAAACCACTGAGGGGACCTCCCTGGTGATCCAGTGGTTGATTCTGTGTTTCCAGTGCAGGGGGCATGGGTTCAATCCCTGGTCAGGGAACTAAAAACCCACATGGTGTGGGATGCATGAAGGAAAAAAAGTAACACACACACACACACACACACACACACACACACACACACACACACACCCCATTATTGGGCTGGAATCGCCCCCTGCCTCCTCAGATCGTGTAGGTTTCATCAGCTGTGATGTCTGGGAAACCTCCAGTCTTCTGGTCCAGCCGTCAGCGAGCTGCTGTGGAGGTAGGAAGGTCTGTCCTCCCCACCGTGGGGCTTGGCAGAAAAGAACTCAGACCCGGGGTTAGAAGACAGGAAGGAGGGCTGTCCCATCTTGGCTGTCACTGCGAGATCACCAGATGGCCATGCTAATGGGCGGCCTTGGCACGCCAGAGCCGGTAGGCTCTAGTCTTCAAGGGGTCCACGTGATGGCGGTCTAGCAGGATCACCCTGAGGAAGGAGGCCTGAAGCAGGGCGGGAAGGGCCAGCTTCCGCTGCAGGGGAATTGGCCATGTCACTTTCACCCTGGGACACGCTGCCCCTTAGGGACGCCTTGCTGGATAGGCCCAGCCTCATGCCGGCTCCTCAGATGGGCCACTGTTCAGGTTCTTTACAGAGGAGCAGGGAGGCATGGTCATGGTCAGTGAGACCAGAGCAACGTGGGTCTGCAGTGGTGTGCTGTGCTTCTCGGGGGAAAGCCCCAGCATCTCGGGCTGTGGAGTCGGGGGCTGTCCTGTGTCTTGCAGAACACTCGGCACTTCAGACCTCTTCCCTTCTACAAACGCGGACCAGTGTTGCCAAACATCATGATGCCGAGAACCACTTGCGTGTATCTCTCTTGCCCCTCAGGGTACTCGCTCCCCCTACGTGGCTGTCGGAACTGCTGGAGCTGAAGTGGCCCAGCTGAGTTCTCCAGCAGACAAGTCCTTATGCAGTGCTGAGGCTTCCTTCAGCTGTGTTAAGGGACCTGCACCCCTTACACCCCAGCTACGCTGCTCAGTCAAGGCTGTGCCCAGGGCGGGCGGGACTAAACTCAGTAACTCGTGGAGAACACCGTGGATAAGCAACTCTGGTGAACCAACCCAGAACCATCGAGTGAAAAGACGGTTCACCTAGGAGTATAGAGGCTTGCAACCTGGTCTGGCTTCTTACCCTTAACTAACTTTAAGACAGACCACTTTAGAATTCTGAGCTTTGGTTAAATTCAAACAAATCATGTTCTTGTCTCCGAAGCCCCTTCCAGATATAACATTCAGTTCTACTGAGAGAGGCCATTGCCAACTCAAGTCTGAATGTGAAAGTGGAACAGTATATCTAAGACCAATTATTTAAAGAGATGAAACACCTTTCACAGGGAGACATTTTAAAATAGGGGAAAAAAAAACTCTTAACACTCAAGTTTTGGGAAACATTTTATAATTTATATATAAAATCTCAGTAAGAAACAATGTAAAATGACAGAAATATCCACCTTACATTAAGAGTCCAAAAAAAAAAAAATTCACACACACTGAATGTAAATTTTAATTATAAAACAAGAATATGAACAAAACATTTTAAAATAATCTCAATTATTTGGCAACTCATCACATCATTGCTAGAGACAAATTTGATCTTAAGAAAAGTTTAATTTTATGAAAAACTTAAGTTGGACAGTTTGCTCATATGGGAGTTAAAACATGTTTAAAAAAGAATCTGGCAATAAAGCCAGGTTCTATCTTGAAATAATTGTGTATAAAACAACATATAATCCTGAAGCTCGACAGACAGGAGTGACCTAATCTTCAATGCATTTCTCTTCGCTGAAAAAGACACTGTGGGAAGAATATGGGGCAGCACAGAGAGACATGGGTACCGACAGAGGGGTTTCTGCTGCAGGTGACGGACCCAGAACCCCCGACGCCGGAGGGGCTGGTAGTAAAGTCACAGATGCGAGCATCACCTACAAACGAGTTACATTCTTAAAAAACAGTCACGACTGTGAAAGGAAACGCAATGGAGACCCTTTCTTGAGCTAACCTACTTTACCCGGATACATGCGAGAAGCGTCTGCATTTCCTGCCAGATGAGATTCAGATAGTTACGGGGGAGGCAGAGTCCTAAAACATCTCTACTGATGACTGCATAGCATTTAAAACCCCCTTTTTTATTTAAAAAAAAAACAATAATAATAAAATAAAATAAACAGATATATAGTAAAGTTCACAGATAAGTTTTCTCTGTAAAATAAATAAAGTGTTCATTGATTAGCATCATACATAGAGTAAAATACAACCTATTTTTACATGTTTATATACTGTACACAGATTACCAGTGGGCAGCCTGGTGTCTGATGGGCTGGAAGGGTTTGCATGAGTGACGTGTCACATCGGGAAATCCCAATTTCGAATGTTAAAATATACAACTACTTTGTTTTGAGTTCAGATACAAAGTAAACTTATTTTCCTTTATCTGAAATTAATGTACATAATACCTCTATGAACAATAGTTTATAAAGCTGTTTAGAACGTAACAAGAAAAAGCTTGCACCTAGGTACTTGGCGCACATGCACAGCCTTCCCCCGGTTAAACGCTGCAGCTCGTGGCCCCGTGGCCCCTGCGGACCGGCCGGGGTGGCCGCGGTCCCATTACCGCTTCGCCTTCTTCACCGGGGCCTCCTCCACCCTCTGCTGGCCTCTGGTGCGCGCCCCGGGGGGGCTGGCTTCTCTCTTGCGCTTGGCAGAAGGGGAGAGCTGTGCCTTTGATCTGCAGGAAACAGAGGTCAAGGCTGTGGTTAGGACTTGACGAATAGGACCTGCTTCAAATAATTTGGGAGTCCTTCAAACACTGGAAGGTTTTTGAACTTGAGAGCCAAGAAGAGGAAAGCTGGATAAGGGCTACACGGGAAAAGGGGACCCTGGAAGAGCCTGTGCTGACTGGCTGTCTACCGACAGCCTCGTTCCTAACAGGCCATGAGGAGGAGTAGGAAGCCCCAGCCGAGGTTCTGGGTGGGTGTTGACCTTGGTCAAGTCCACTTTCTTCTCTAGCTCCTAGTTCTGGTTATCTATACAGTAGAGACATCAACAGCTGGTCCCGCGTTGAAACAATTGTTAACACAGCAGGATGGCATGATCTGAGCACACGCACACCTGTGCTCACAGGATGCTCCCAGAGGAGAGCTGGCAGTCTTGGAGACGACGCTGGAACTTGAGAAGAGCTCTCCATCCAGTCTCCCCGCCAGCAGCCCAGCCCAGCCCCGCTCTCCGTCCTGCCCGCAGAATGACTTGTCGGAAATGTCAAGTTAATCGCGTCCACGTCACCATCTTGTTTATCTCCATCCTCAGGCTCTCTGACGCCTTCAGCACAGAATCGTCCGCGGCACACAGAGCCCCTTACCACCTGCCCGCGACACCCGCCCGCACTGCAGTCCCGACAAAGCAGCCTGGTTTCCAAACTCGCAGTGTGTTTTCACACTGTCTCCTTTGGCACCTAATATTTTTTGGCTTCCCCATGACTCAGCAGTGAAGAATCTGCCTGCAGTGCAGGAGACACAGGTTCGATTGCTGGGTGGGGAAGATCCCCTGGAGGAGGGCATGGCAACCCACTCCAGTATTCCTGCCTGGAGAATCCCATGGACAGCGGGGCCTGGCGGGCTACAGTCCATGGGGTCGCAGAGTCGGACAGGACAGAAGCAACTGAGCACGCACGCAATTTCTAAAAATAACCCACACCTCCGATCTGGCAAACTGCACTCTGGAGCCTCAGTTCAAAAACAGCTCCTTCTGGGGAACTCCTTCTCATCACAGAGCAACCTGCCCTTCGGAAAGCCCGCAGACAGCACTTTGTGACTCCACCACTGCCCTTCTGGTTGTTCGTTTGTCCACTGGGGTTTTTCAAATGGCAGGTTACAGCCATTATTTTAAAACAACGTATTAATGGGACACAATAGAAAATACCATTGATGTCACGTCTATTCAGTTTGGGCATGAAAATTTTGTTTCAGTGACAGAGGCAGTATTGCAAAAGAAATTTTTCCTGTGAGCCGCCTGCTGTCAAGAGAGTTTGAAAACCAGCTACACACGGTCCCCCTAGTTAAGACAGGATGTTTCTCCAGGGCAGCTGTGGAGGTTATTCATTTTCCTCTCTCTGGGGCCTAGTACAAAGCCCGATCTGTGTACACAAGCAATAAATGTTATACCAAAGAATAAAGACACTTGGATAACTAAAATGACAGGAACTAGAGAAATGGGACTTCACTGATGTGAAGACCTGTCTGCTCACTGTTCCTTTGACAGCAGAGGTAAATACGCTCAAGCTGAGTCAGATAAAGCTGAGTCAGATATTGTTGTATACGATGCAGTTTTAACACAGTATTATCTATGCATGTGTTGAGAATGGCTAAAAGGCAGTTGCTTGTCAATATCCCGTTTCAAGCCGTGTCCAGGGAGAGCCATCAGCCAGAGTGACCGGCTGTTTACCCAGGAGTGGGGGTGCGGCAGCACAGTGCTGCCGCCACGCAGCGGAGGACAGAAGCTGGGTGCAGGCGCTTCTGCCCGGGGCGTGAGCCTGGCCAGGGAGGCCCTTTCTTCCCGCCCAGAGGGCGGCCTGTGCCAGCGGCCCTGGCAGCACCCAGGAGCTCGTCAGCAATGCGGACTCAGGTCTTGCCCCAACACTACAGAACCGGAGCCTGCGTCTCAGCAAGAGCCTCTGTGACTGGCCTGCACATTTGAGTTTGAGAAATAACGAACCAGACCTTTGTGATTCTTCTCCTCAAATACACAATAAGGATAAATACTGTGTCTTACCTACTGAGGAATAAGAGGAAAGAATCCATGTGAAAGGTGCCTGGCACTCCAGTTTGCTTCCCTTTCTGTCATGGGGAAATAACCGTGCGTGCACACACACACACGTATGCTGTGAAGACCTAATGTGATTGGAGACACCTAAACAGCCTTTGTATACTGGGAAGTCTTATTTTTTGATGCTATCATGTACAGAAGGTAAGTCAAGTCCCTGACCTCAAGGAAGAAGCTTATAGACCAGGGAGGAAGACAAAACGAACACCCCCAAAGCAACAGCACGTGCCTCTGCCCACCGCGCAGACTGGGCCGGAAGGCAGAGGACGGGGACGCGGACGGGCGGAAGCAGGCAGGCGGTGTGTGTGCAGGACGGAAGGACCTGGTGAGGGGGGGCTGGTGGCGAGGGTGCTCCTCAGGGAAGAATTGGCACAACCTACGGGACGCGGGGAGGTGACTCGGGCAGCATGAAGGTGCCCGCGGGCCCACGGCTGTGCCTCCGGCGGGGGCCCTCCTGCTACCCCATCGCCTCTCCAGGGCTCTGCGCAAAAGAGACCCGACTCTGGGCTCCGCGCGACCAGGCTGCACTGCTGTAACCCAGCACGCAGAGCCGGGCGCACCTGGGGAGAGACAAGCCGTGTCTTTGGTCCTGGGGGGCAGGAGCTGACGGTACGGAGCCCAGGGTAAAGCTGGCAGGAGCGCTGGGAGGCAGGGAGGCCTGGCGAGGTCACCGAGACTCCCTCTGGGAGTCCTGCCCGCTCTGTCTACAGTAGGTTTCCACTTGGGAAGCTGAGGACCCCCAAAGACGGCTGTGTGGCAAGACAAGACTCGTACAGAAACTGAGGGAGAGAGTCTCAGGGCGCCACAAAAAGTCTCGGGGTAAAAATGCCTTGAAGTGTCAGCAGGGACTCTCCTTCCTGATGGGGGAAAATTTACTAACGCCTTCACTGGTTGATACTTTTCCTTTTGCTAATCTTTGGTGACATCTAGTAGAAACCATTCCTGGGCTCCCAGGTTTGGACGCTGCGCGTGTAGACAGTGCTCCATGCTGCTTTCTGAAACAGATGACAGAAGCCCTGGGCGATGGCAGCACTGAACGCTCCAGCCCCCGAGACTAGAAAGGGCAAGGATCCTTGCGGACAGGGCAGAGGATGGGACGAAAAGTAGGAAAATGCCTGGTTCTCCGGGTCTTGGCTGATGAGCAGAGCTTCGTGTCACCCAAGACTAACTCTGCTTCCCTGACTCCAGCTTTGCTTTCACGGAGTGGGGGATTTAGAGAAAGATGAACTTGTGACAAACAGAAAATATGCTGGCTGGTGAAGTAAGATCCCCAAGTGCCCACCAGAGCAGAATGTGGGCCAAGATGGATGAAAGCACAGCGCGAAGGCCCGGTAACCGGGTCTAAGCAGTGTGGCCCGCACAAGCAGCAGGTGCGAGAAGGAGTGCCTCGCGGGGACGGGGGATGCGCTGAGCTGGCGCGCAGACCAGGCTGCAGGAGCCCAGCAGGCCGCATGCAGACTGGGCTCGGTCTCTAGGAAACAAGGCGGACAGTCCTCTTCTGGATCCGTCAGCGCATACTTGGCATCAACAGTTGCTTCTTAAACGGAAGAGTCACTAGATAAACTGACGAGAACAAACAGGATGACGAGGGGGCCCAATGCGAGAGGAGAAGACCTGGAAGCTGTCCTCTGGTGTCGGGCCAAAGTTGTACAGGAGGCTCTGAGAGCAGACGCTACGGAAGAAAATCTTTCCCACCCGAGGTAACACGCAGAAGCAGAAAGACCCTTCCAAAACGGCCGGGGCACCATAATCGAAACCCTGACAGGCCAGCAGTAAGTGCGGACCCACCAAGACCCCACGCGACCCTGAGAACCTGGGAGATGATACAGGCGCCACTGCCCGAGAACCAAACCACCAACACCAAGGAATCTAAAGTGAAAAAAACCCACGTGCAGACCACAGGCTCCTGCAGTGCATCGAGGAGAAGCATCGATAATCCAGGTGATTACAGAACTGTAAGCTAAATACAATTTACTTCTGAAGAATGGATTTGAAAAGGCACACGTCTCAGCTACTGCAGACGCTCACTTGAAGGTGCCTCGGCGGCCCGCGGCGCGTCCTGCGTCAGGCCCCACTCCACTGGGTGACTCCCCGTGACGCACAAGAGGGCGCGGTGGTGCTGGGGCGTCTGTGCTGGACGCGCCCCACCCTCGGTGCACCGTGAGGGGCACTTCTCGGTCAGCAGGTATCTTGGGTCTGTGATTTCTAGTTATCCGAGCTGGTTATCCCCGCCTGGAGAACCTTTCCTTTAGCCCTGTGAGCTCCTAACGTCTTTTGGCTCTAAAAATCTGACCAGGGCACTAAATCAGGGCACAGAGCTAATGATTTACAAGTTTAGAGGAACTAGAAATAGGCTGATTTTAAGTCTTTACAAAGACACATCAGAACTACAGTGGCAGATGTTAATAAGTGATATTCTTGAAATCAATATTCCTCAACTTTCTAATCTTGGATAATGAAATTATAGAAGATGGTACTAAGATTAACAGCTTGTGAATCACATTAAAAATGGAAAATATTTATGCTTCAGAAGTTATAAAACTGTAAAGTGATGCAACATTTCTCAAAATGTGCTGTGGGAGAGGAGTATCGGTCGATGCCATCAGGTATAATGACACAGGGTGGGGGGCTGGGCAAAGTAAAACTGACAAAGTTGGACAGGTTTCCCTCCCCAGGACCACGACAAGTGCATTACAGTGGACACTGTGGCTCAGAAGGAGAGGGAACTCACGGGCATTCCCCAGACTCACGAGAGCCCCGGCCCTCTTTTCTCCAGAGGCTTCTGGCCACGTGAGGGCTTGGGAGCACGCCCCGTGGGAAACGTAGGACGTCCCAGCTGTGAGTGGAGAATGGGGGCACTCGGGTGGTCTCCTGGGACGGCCCTGTGATACGGCGCTGGGAGGGGCCCCTGACGACGGGGACGGTCCGAGCCTTCTCCCTCATGCAGCTAAGCAGGCCGCGCACATGGATCACACTGTACACGTCCGGTTTCCACCAACTGCTCAGCACAGTCTCTGAGATCTAATCGTACCTGATAAATACTCATACAGGAACCGAACAGGTTCCACCAAACAGGCTTCAAAGCCTGGCAACGATTCTAAAGGGCTCCTGGAAAATGGTTTAAGAGGGAGAACGGGCTTTCCCGGGGGAACTGAGATGTCAGAGGGCTTGGAGCACATGCTCGCTCTCTGTGGCACGAGTGAGGCAAAGAGGAGAGCACCCATGGAGCCCTCGATGTGGTCCGACGGAGAGCTGGGGGAAGGTTCTGGAAGCCCCCGTGGCCCCGTTACCTCTGAGCCTCTGATCTGGTGCTGGATCTTGTGGTGGCTCCGGATGGCTCCTCGTCTTCCTCCTCCTCCTCCTCCTCCTCAGACTCCTGGTCTTTCTTGTCCTCAGTCGCTTCAGAAACTGATTTCTGACGTTTGCGTTCTGGCTCTGAGGATTCTGTTCAGACAGAAGGGTAACATCTGGACTGTACAATTCCCAAAGACACTTCCAGAGGACAGAGTCACAGAGTTTAGAACAAAGGATATTAGGGACTTGGAGGCAGAAGAAGTGGTTTTCCACTTCCTTTTTGTTTCAGCACTTGCAATTCACAACTGTTTAACTTAATCTCAAACACATTTGGGATAGTTTACTTAGGCGGTTCACAGCCAGCATTTGCGAAAAATTCACATGTGCTCAGAAAAGCATCTGGAATGTGCCATTTCTGACACAGGATTACAGTCATTTCACACATATTTATGTAGCATTAATACTAGCTGGACCCCACTGGATTTTTCCTCATCCAAAGAAAAAGTCTTAAAAAGGTGACTCTGACATGGTAAGAACCTGCCAGGAACATACCAGCATCATCTGACAGAGTGAGCGAACGCTTGGGCTTTCTTCCTCTCCGACGCAGACTTGCCACAGATTTTTCTTCACTATCATCCTAGAAGAAATAAAGTTAAAGTGAAAAGGGTGGTCACTTGAGCATTTACTAAGTTTTATTTCTAAAGGACATGTCTTGATCAGAAAATTAACACTTACATTGCTTCCACTTCGTTCTTGAAGGTTAGGTGTTTCTTTATTGGCTTCATCTTTAAGAAAAGAAAGATTTCTACATTAATATTTTATTACTGTCAAATTAAATTTTAACAGTTTGTTGTCTGTGAATGTACCTAATTAGTGTTAATTAAGGTACCATTACACAATTCATCATTGTTTTTTTCGTATCAGCCAAACAAAGATTGAGATGGAATACCTAAGCAGAGAACACATCAGAATGAAAGTCAGGACACGAAAGTTTGCCTCTCAGACCTGGCATGAATAAGCTATGTGATCCAGGCCAACTACTTAAATTCCTCGAGCCTTGATTTTTTTATCAGTGAGGAGTTTGGTTAGAACGCCTTCATGGTCTTTCTCTTTCAGCTCAAATATCTGAACTTGGAAAGGGAGGAGCAAACGGGTATCTAGGGAGCCCCAGAGAAGCAGCAGGAACTGCAGTTCAGGATTACAGACTTCACTCAAATCGTAACATAGCTCTCCAAATAGTTTTTCCAGGGTCATGTACAGATGTAAGTTGGACCATTAAGAAGGCTGGGTGCCGAAGAATTGATGCTTTTGAACTGTGGTGTTGGAGAAGACTCTTGAGAGTCCCTTGGACTGCAAGGAGATCCAACCAGTCCATCCTAAAGGAGATCAGTCCTGAATATTCATTAGAAGGACTGATGCTGAGGCTGAAACTCCAATACTTTGGCCACCTGATGCGAAGAGCTGACTCTATGAAAAAGACCCTGATGCTGGGAAAGACTGAGGGGATGAGGAGAAGGGGACCGCAGAGGATGAGACGGTTGGGTGGCATCACTGACCCAATGGACATGAGCCTGAACCACCTCTGGCAGGTAGTGAAGGACAGGGGAGCTGGAGCGCTGCAGCACGTGGGTTACAGAGCCAGACAGGACTCGGGGACTGAACAAGAACGAGCAGTACAAGCACCACCTGACAGGGAGGGAAAGAGGCTTGAGCAGCTTGGTCAAGTGCGCTGTTCAGAGTTCCGTAACCAGTACACGGGGTGGGAACTGGGTTCTTAGGACGCACATACTTCCATGATGGGATCTAGAAAACTATATTGGATGAGTCTATTTTAGGTTGTGTATACCTATTCTTTATTTGTTTCCTGTAGACGTTACCATTTTCTGAGATTGTATCTTGGTAAGAAAAGTGAAATTTACTTCAGTGCACTGTTAGAAGCCAAAATTATGAACATGTTGATTAGACAACTCAACAACCCAGAGGTGAACTTATCCGTAATGAAGACTGTGTAGCTGCCCTTTCTGAAAGTTTACTATACTAACGTAGATACCAGAGTTAAAAACCAAGAAAAAGGCCCACAAAGAATCCATTCTTAAACTGGTCATTGTTACTCAGATTCAGAAAACTACTGCTGAACAACAGCATTAAAACATAATCATGTAGCTTAAAATAGAGTCATGTAGCCTTAAAATAGGGCATTTGAGTTATGGAGATTTCTTGTTGTGTGGATTTAAAACATACAATTATGGATAAAACAATGGTTAAAAACAAAACATTCTTTTTTTTGTTAAAAATAAAACATTAACTTTCAAAGAGATAAGAAAAAGTAAAGTATGATCATAAGATCCCACACATAGTTAAATGTGGAAAAATTATCAAATTATACATTTGCTTTTATCTTGCTGATCAGAATATATATTTCTTGATATTACCATGCTATTTATTTGAGCCAAAATAGCTGTCATATTCTTTTTTTTTTTTTGCCTAATCAACATTTAAAAGCCCACCAATGGCTCTTTTTGCTTTTATGTAAAAAGAAAAATTTAAACCATGAAATTAAATATACACATGGTAAAAATTCTGGAAAATGCAGGCACTAGTGAAAACATGAAATCTTCCTATTATCTCACCAAGGTGGCTCAGATGGTAATCCGCCTGTAATGTGTGAGACCTGGGTTCAATCCCTGGGTTGGGAAGATCCCCTAGAGGAGGGCATGGCAACCCACTCCAGTATTCCTGCCTGGAGAATCCCATGGACAGAGGAGCCTTGCGGGCTACAGTCCACGGGGTCACAAACAGTCAGACACGACTGAGCGACTAAGCACAGCACAGAACTAATCATTATCAACATTTTAGAACATTTTTTTCTCCTTGGAATGAGGACAAAAATACCTCATTGAAACAATTTTATCTCTTGCATCCTAGCTCTGTAAGCAGTACCAGCTGCTTTCAAAATTCTTCTGCTGAAAACAACAGGCTCTTGGGCTGAATTCTTATCTTCCTGATAAAAGTTCTCAGTCCCCAGGTTCATCTGTTTTTCCCTTAAACAAGTCCAGGAAAGTAGGGTCTGGACGTGGCCGTCCCGCCACCCTCCTCTCTGAGGCTTCCTGGACTGACAAAGACAAGAATGACTCAGATCACAGGAAAAACCAGCAACTAGAATCTCTCATGGCTACAAGGGCAGCTGCTTTTACCAAGGAAGCCACTCACTTCATTGAGAAGCAAGGACATCCTAAACCGCCCCAACCTGTGGTTTCCCCCGGCCCGCCCCCCTTCCTTAGACCACACACAGAGCAATGCTTTCAGGTACACACCTGTGTGCATGACTTTCAGCTTGCCGCCAGGTGGAGATTGTTCTACCTAAGTTTAAACAAGGAAAAAACAGTGAAGTCACTGGTGTGTCATCATCACATAGGAAGTCAATCAACAATGTGAAGAAGGGTGAGGACCTCTGTTTATTATGCAGGCAGAATATCTAACTTACTTCCTGCAGTGGATTAAATACACCCAGCAAATATGGATGGCTACGAATCTGAATGCACGGGTCTTTCCACGAGGATTAGGGCTGCCACACACCTCTTCCCCAGTCATGCTCCCGCTGCTGTGAGCACTGGAGGTGACAGAGGCCTGCTGTTCACATCCCCCAGCCTGGCAAACCATGTGTGTGCTGGTACAGGCACTCACACTTTTACATGTGGCTCTTTGGTTTAGTTGTCTTTTAAGAATTCCAGTGAGATAATGATTTCTTCATATCCAAGGAAATGGGAGTCTGGAGAGGGTCATGTAACTGGCCCTGTGTCACAGAGTCTGGGAGCAAGTCAATGGAGATAGGTCTGTTCTCTTAATAATGCTCTCACTGAAAGTCATGCAATGAAGTCTTGGTGCAATGATTTTGTTGGGTACACACTTCAGGGTCAAAGATAAAGAACGGTAAAAAAAAATCAAGTATTACTACAGACTTTCCTGTACTGAAATTAGTGTCCATTCTAATAAAAAAGGAACCCCATTGAAAGTAGTAAAACAGACACTTTAGGAGGGTTCCATAAAGAAGCTGTTCTCTAAAAATCATATAAAACAGCTATTTTCTATGTTTTAATCAAGGATGACGAGAAGATAAGTCCCTAGATAATTTTTATACAGCCGATCTGACAGGTGAGGATAGAGTCAGACTAAATTACAATGAATATAATTATGTTTATATGGAGTTATTAGTAATTAAAATAGTATCTGAATGGTTATTTGATGTTCTATTTTAAAAAGTTTCTTCAAAGCTTTACAAATACTTAAAAAAAAAAAAGCTAGTTGAAAATACTAATACTGCAGTGTACTCTTTCAGGTCAAGAGCAGCCAGTTGAAGAGTTCTCATCTTTTGCAATTACTTACAGTGACAAGGCCAGCATCTGTTTTGCAGTCATCTTCTGAAAAACAGGAAATAAAAATCTCACTTAGAAAATAAGTTTGAAAATTTCTTGTGTGTGAACTGAAAACACACCAAATACCTACTTGTTTTTAATGATGTTTCTACAGGGTGTTTACGAGGTCTTCCTCTTTTCCTTTTAATAATTACTGGCTGATCTTCCTGAGGGGGAAAGGGAAAAAAAAAAGGGAATAAAAAAGTTCTATCATCTATTACACAAGTAGTTTGCTTTCTCAGAATGGAATTTAGAGTTCCCTCTCAAGAGGGTTCAAATCCCAGCTTTGTCTCTTAAAGAAACACGTGACTCGGGCTGAGTGGTTCGTCCTTCTCGGCGCAGCCCCCTCGGCTGAGGAACACCGGCAGCTGCGTTATGAATTCCCGGAGCCCTGAGGACTGTGAGGTAAAGAGGCAATGGGAGTACTCCGTGTCAGCTTTTACTTCTGCAATAAATATGCACGTCCACTTGGTGGGGATTTACTCCTGGGCACTTGTGATCAATGCCATCCCTTACAAAAAATAAAGGAGGCCAGCGAAGACAAACAGAACTACTTAAAAACTGTATCAAGACAGGCAAACTTTGTGAGGGCTATCTAGAGGATCTGGCTGGGGTACAGCTTGTCTCTCTTGATTTATGGGCCTGCATCTCAGGTCACTGCGACTCTGGGTCCCACTGGGTTCTCTGCAAATCCAAGGGGCCTGGAGCGGCAGAACTGGAGGTCTGCCTCTCCTGCGGCCTCTCAGGAGTCCCTAACCTCGCCCCGTCAGGCTGGTCCCGGCTGGCACTTGCAGCCGGCGCTCTGCACAGCCTGCCGCTGCTCCCGTTTCGTCCCGCGGGACCCCCGGGCTCGGCTGCCCCGTTCTCTGCCCTGAGCTGGAGCCTGGCTTGGCTGTGCTAAGCTTCCCGGTCAGGAAGGCACATGGACACTGAGGTACAGATCTGGGCTGACCCCATGGGGCTGACAGGAGGAGGTCTCATACAAATGTTGGGAGAAAATGAAGACACAGAGGACAAAATACATCAAAATGACACTGATAAAGTGCTCTGTGTGAAATGCTGTCCGCTGCACTAAAAAAAGACCTACTTCAAAAGCATTTAAGAACGACCTTGTGTAAGAGCACACAGATGCACTGTTTTTAGTACTTGAAGAAACCTGAACAGACAAATATGAAAAACATCTTACCTCCTGAGATTTTACGGTGTCATCGTCATTCTGCTCTGTCTTTTCACCGGCAGCTTCACTGCTGCTGGATTCATCTGCAGAAAGAGCAGAGCTCGTGACCGCCGGGCCCACACTCAGCCTCAGTGCCAGGACGCCCACCAAGGTGACCCAAGTCATCCGCAGGCACAGACCACGTTGCCGGGCGGACACGCTAAAGCTGTAAGCCAGAGTCTGGTAAGCCAACAAGCAGCCCACTTCGTGCAGAGCAGGACCTCCATTAAAAGCGATCTCCAAGCCCTGTTACACTCAGCACGATACACTGTGCTATATGAGGGGAGAAAGACCAGCAAACCGCAGTTTCAGCTGGCGAAGCCTG
The DNA here is from genome assembly GCF_910594005.1 of Cervus elaphus. Taxonomy (NCBI): domain Eukaryota; kingdom Metazoa; phylum Chordata; class Mammalia; order Artiodactyla; family Cervidae; genus Cervus; species Cervus elaphus. The sequence goes on along the minus strand of NC_057820.1, from coordinate 8,494,792 downwards.
GTGAGAGAGGTGCTGACTGCTTTGAAGGATTAGTCTCTCTCAACAGTTTAACTGAGGAGATGTCTTACTCACCTTTCTCTTCCATGGCCCTTGAAGCAGTGATGTCTGTCTTAGAACTTGCTTTAGATAACTCTTCCAAATCCCCAGAGCTCTCTTCCTATGAAGAAGTTGAACAAGAAAAGAAGCTCCCTTCTTATACCCATTTCCATATAATTACTTCAAAACTAATCCCTAGCCTGTTTGTTGGACTTTTTTTTTAAAAAGTAACTCTTTTGCTGCTTGGCAGACTATACAAAAAGATTCAAATTCTGAAGGCAGAAAAACACAAGATAAGGTTATAAAGCAACAAGGCCATTATTTTTCCCCCTGCAAAATAGAAACTGGTTTTTTCGCTGACCCTGGACTTTACAAGAGAAACTCCAAAGAAAGAACTTAAAGGAATTTCCAAGAGATATTTTTTTCATTGCTGGTGGAGGGGAGGGACCAGAGGAAAGGGATAAAGAAGGAGCCAAAGAGAACTTCTGGTGTCCAACTGGGCTGATTTAGAGAAATGGTCTATCAATGGTTATATTATCTGCCCTTAGTTGCAAAAAAGTTTTGAGCATGAAATAACCAGTTGTTTACACTATAGTATTAGTATACAAAAAATTATACAAACTAAATTTAAAATCAGAGGACTGTTTTATATATGGAATTTTTAAATAAAAATAATTAAGTCAGAATACATTTAAATTTAACATTAAAAATCGTACATGAAGTTAAAAGGAAAGTGAAAGTCGCTCAAGTCGTGTCCGACTCTTTGCGACCCCATGGACTATAGCCCACCAGGCTCCTCCATCCATGGAATTCTCCAGGCAAGAATACTGAAGTGGGTTGCCATTCCCTTCTCCAAGGGATCTTCCCAACCCAGGGATCGAACTCAGGTCTCCCGCATTGCAGGCGGGTCCTTTATCGTCTGAGCCACAAGGGAAGCCCTACATGAAGTTAAAGAAAAACTTAAAAGCTACCCTTTAATCTGCCTCGCTCCAAATTAAGAAGTACTGTCCCAAGATTTTTGTCCTCAACAGGGCAGGGGAAAGGGTGGGCTTTTGAAAACCTGTTTCTTTCCTTGGCCATGACCAATTGAAATTCATGACAATATATGACTTCACCTCTTCGGTTGTTAAAATTCTTTTACTACTTTTTATTTAGTATATCAGTTACTGGGGGGATAAAGGAGACTATAAACTGGCTTCTGTGGGCTGGTAGTCAGCTGTATATATTTTTGGAAGCTGACTTAATACTTTTGGTACAAGCTGGAAAAAACTAGATTAGGGAAAGAAAGAGAAAGAGAAGATAGTGGCAGACTGGAATAGTCAGTAAGTATTGAGTCTCAGGAACGTAAGAGTATCTGTGAAGAGGAGAAACCTGGCCTAGAACAAAAGACAGAGTAAGAACAGAAATAAATATTTGTGTGTTACTTCCGCAAGGCACAAGATGAAAACAAGACCACAGGAGAAAAGGGCAATGAGTGAGGCCTCATCCTTGGACAGGCTATGTTTTAGGGGCTGGAGGTATGGTAAAGAGAGGCCTGTGTATTAAAATTTTTAAATTGCATGTATCACTGTATTTCACTGTTCTGATATAAGTATATCTGTAACAAAGCTTATTATACTTGGGAACAAAGGACCTGGACGTCTAAAGAAGTCAAGAATACCACTGAACAAAAACCTAAGCAATGATTATATATAAACTGTCATAGGAATACAATCTTGCAGTTTATGATTATAAAGTATAACATTTTTCTTTGATAGAGTCTAAAAACTATACACCTTTTACAATAAATACACAAAATACATATACACAGTGATGTAAACAGGCTTCCCCTAAAACTTAAATTAAAATATGTGGAAAAAATACCTTTCTATCTTGTGGCTCAGTTCCGGAACACTGCCTCTGTGCTGTTTCTATTTTGGAATCCAGGACATCTGGGGTATCGTCTGTAAATCAGTTTAAACAGAATCACAAAGGAATAAAAGCTAAATGAAAAATGAAATGCATAGTTCTATTTTAAGACAGTTTGAGACTTCTTTCTTAGGCTTATGATACAGTGAAGCCAAACTTATTCTAAATGTATTTATAATGTCATGTGACATGAGTACTGAGCACTGGCCTTGGTCTTAGCAAAGCCAAAAAATAAAAAAATCTACAAATGCTTAAATGACTCCAACAAAACAGGAGGTTCTGTGGAGAGGGCTTAGGGCATAGGATTTCTAGACATACTTTTTAACTTCCTGAACAACTTACCATCTAAGTGGTCTGGCTTAGTGATGAAGACCATGATCTTGGGAATCAGATTTACTTAGTGGAGAAAAAGTCACAATTTCTCAAAATCTTAATGTCTTTATTTATAAAATGGCAATAATATCTGACTCACATAGTTATTGGGAATGTGTATAAAGTACTGGAGATAGTACCTAGCTTTGGTATGAACTCAATAATTACAAAATACGTTCCCAACCAAAAAAGTAAAGTATGTAACTATCCACTGTTTCTCACATATTATTTAATATGTATTTACTGAGTTTGCATTTTGTGTCAGGTATTAAACTATAAAAGTCTCTGCACTGTCCAAAATCGGAGCCACTAGCCACAATGGCTCCTAAAATTTAAATTAATACAATTCAAATACAATTAAAAATTCAGCCTTTCATTCACACTGACTACATTCAAGTGCTCAATAGTCATGTGCCTTGTAGCTACTAGTAAACAAAACAAATATGGAACATTTCCACCTCTGAGCAAGTTCTATGGGCTGGCATTGTTACAGACTGAGAGAAAATCAACAGTATGAAGCACAGAAGTGTTCTTATTACATGCATATTCCTAGAGTGCTTCACTAGTTCTGTGAGGCCTCTGTTTAGGACATAAAATAAGGAACTCAGTGGCACCTGGAGCCCAGGTGACAGAGGGAACCTGGGTTTTTATGATTTCCAGGGGCTGGGTCTTCGCCAGGAACAATCTAGCTTCTAGATCAAGTCCAGAAAAGACCCTGGAGGAGTCAGGCTGGTCTGGAAACACATGAGACTCAAGAGTTGTAAACGATTACTACCCTCAAGAATTTCTTGCTATTGGCCCACTATTTGGATGTGGAAATAATATGATTTTCAGAGATGTTTAAAATAGGAACATGTATATTCTAGATACCCAGTTCATCTTCGGAAGAGAGGTACTGCTTCTTCCTTTTTCTTTTAGGTATGTGCCTTTCTTCCTCTTCAACCTGGAATTAAGAGTGACTGTAGTAAAGGCAGGGGAACCTGGATCCAATTCTGCTTCAACGGGCGCACACTGTATTAGTTTCTAGTCCTTGAGACAAATTTTTAAAAAATCGAGAATGATACTTCTGTCATCTAGATTCAGACTAGACTCATTTCGTAAGCTTGAGTCTTTTTTTTGTTTGTTTGTTTTTAAAGACTGGAATATAATAAACTCATAAAAAATATCCAAATCTATTTCTGATTTCATAATGTATTTCAACAACCTAAAATATGTTAAAAATGTCCTCATTTTACCACCTTTGAAGTCAATCTAGTTTTGTAATTGATGGCATGTCATAAATTAACTGGCAGCATTTTTCTGCTCTCTTGGTGACCCATTAAAAGGCTGATGAAAGGCAGCATATGAGAAAACAGTACAGACACGTCCAAATAATTCTACAACCTGCTAAATTACCTAATCTTACAAAAGCATAAACAAGTAACAGATATAGAGAACTCCTAATACCTATTAACACATTTAATTGCTCATTTATACAGAGAGCTAAAAGCCCTGGTGTACAGGAGAAAGCACTATTCATAAAACATGGAAGTACTTGGGTTTCCTACCAAAACCCACCTCTTTAGGATTTGCTTCAACACCGCGACATCTTAAGGCTTCTGTGTTGTCTTTTCCACCATTGGATATCTCTGAGTAAGAAATACAAAAGAAAAAAGAAAAAACAAACCCCCTTAAGTATACACTCCAATACTTACTTTAGGCACATGTGCAGAATGGGAAAGGAAAAGAGGAAGGGACTTGACACGTGATTGTGGTGTGATCCTTACACAACTATGTCAGGTTAAGTTCCATGATTTCCATTTCTAGCATGCGTGAGCGGGGCTCAGTGACAGGCTCCCTGGCACTTACCCGGCAGACTTCACGGCCTCTCCCCCAGCCCCTGAGCAGCAGAGCGTGAGCGCGTGTCCAAGGGACACGGCACGGCATGCACAGCCGTGCTCTCTGGCGCTCACGGACAAGTCACACTTGCACGCTAACCGTCCTCTAACAGAAGGGGCGATACAAATAAAAATAACTGTACAGGGGGTTAAGACCGCTTTCCCCATTCCTGAAACAGGGAATGAACAACATCAGTGGGAATCAATACAACTCTGTAGCTTGTTCTGAGACCAGAATTGGCCCTCTGGAGCTGGCCGTCTGCACAGGTGGCGTGGAATAAGGCCTGACTCCTGGAACAAGCACATAAACATGACGTCCCTGGTCTGCTACCACACGAAGGCTGCTTGTCAGAAGGCAACACAGTTAACTACGCAGCACAGACCCTCTCCTATGAGACAAACCACAGGGGACTATACATTTTGTATTCACAATGGATAAACCCTTTGTGAGGTTCCTGCCAAACTCTAGTTGTTATTTAAGGCAAGGGACCATTTATAAGCTACATGACCTTGAGGGAGCCAGTGGCCTGCTCCCTATGTCTGTTTCCTCAACTACAGATGTGACGCTGTGAACGTTCACTTTACTGGATTATATGAGTTACATGATTAAGAATTTGCCAAGTAATTATAATTAGCACAGGGCCTGCCACATAAAAGGCACTAGACAAATGACAATTACAATTAATATTAAAATTATACTATGAAATTCATTAACTTACCTTCTTTGCTATAAAATTTCCCATGAACTTCAGTTGTTTCTGAGCCTGCATTTTCGACCTAAACACACAATAGAAAAGGCTATTTATGGATATTCTCACAAAAATCTTGAATATCTAGAAAATAATCTGGCTGTTTGTGAGAACGCTTAAAGGGACTGAAGAACGTGTTCTTTTAAATTTCACCCAGAAGTTCAAGAGCAGAGGACACTTCCTTTTTGAAGAAGTTTCAGTTTAACAAATTAGCATCCTACTATGTTTATTCTCCTTGTCTTTAAAGCAGTTATGGTAAAAGAGTAAGAAATAAAGAGAGAAAAAACTTTGGAAATTCTCTTTTCATCCAATGATCCTTCATGATTTTCTTTTTTAAAAAATGTTGAGGGATTCTGTCAATCTGTTATAATGTTTCCCTCAGGTAAACTTTGTCCATTTTACTGTTTTTTTAAACTGAGGGAAAGTCTCCAGATATCCCTCATGTCTGCTCAGTCACTTCAGTCGTGTCCGACTCTTTGCAACCCCACAGACTGTGCCCACCAGGCTCCTCTGTCCATGGGATTCTCCAGGCAAGAACACTAGAGTGGGCTGCCATTCCCTTCTCCAGGGATCTTCCCCATCCAGGGATTGAACCCGAGTTTCTTATGTCTCCTGCACTGGAAGGTGAGTTCTTTACCACACTAAAGCCACCTGGGAAGCCCCCAGAATATCCTACACAACATTCTAAACCCCAGCTACAGAATTTCCTACTTGGAAAGGAGGACAGACATGCTCAGATAGGGAAAAGGCAGCTGCTGCAGCACACGGTGGGGCAGCCTGGAGATGCAGCCACATTTCGAATCCTTTGAGCTCTTCGAGGGTAAACCCCAACAGAACCAAGTGGGGCTTTTCTCTCTCTTTCCCTCAGCAGACTGGGTTGAGGGCCCAGATACAGCCTGGGATGTCTCAACAGGGGGAGGTAAGCCCCCCAGCACCACGGGTGTTTGGTGGGAAGCAGGGCTCTTCTGAGTCTCCTAGTGACACTGGAAAGAATGTGACTATCTGTGATTTACAAGCATTTTACAAAATGTGCACTCCTCTATGCATGAAGAAAGACCAAAAAAAAAAAAAATTCCTTCAAGGACAAAAGGGATTATGAAAGCCACAGCTAGGAAAAAAATATGTATTCACGGCAATTACAGTTTAGTACATTCACAAACACTTTCTAAAGATATACAGTGAAGTTCTTAAAGTTGGTTTGGTCGACAGCACCGGGATAATTTAAAACACCACAGTCCAATTTGCAGGCCTATTATAGCAATAAAAAATAGAAAGCTCCCAATTCTTCAAAGAATTTCATTAAGATTACCAGGGGAGCTCCCAAGTCCGAGGGATCTGGATCTATTTCCTTGGTTCTGTCTCATGATATTTCCTCGGTTCTGTCTCATGATATTTCCTTCTTCTGTTTCCTTGGTTCTCTCTCATGATATTGGCCTAAAGAGCCACTAGAACACAGGGCTGCTGAATTCAGAGTGACTCCTTTTTTTCTGAGATAAGCAACTAAATTTCCTGACATCACTGGATAAAGTTGAACATGAAATTAAAGATGTGAGTAGGGTGAATTTCAATGGAGAGCACACTACAAATGGCCTCACCTCCTAAAGAAACGCAGGGCCAGCCCCTCCCAAAAATGTAATCACTTTCAAAACCCCAAATCAGAACAATCCCAAGTGATAACAACAAAATCCAAACAATTACGGTGGCTTACATTTGGTGATTCAATCGCCAGCGAAGGCTCCCTCTGCAGTTCAACTGTTCAAAGACAAAAATGAGAAATGAGGAAGCTGAAAGCTGGTTCTGAACTACAGAAACAAATCGAGAGCTTTTAGTTAAGTGAGACTGTGTCGCTAAGGGGCCCAGCTGCCTTTGTGAATTATAACTTCTGGGCCAATTATTTTCTATCAATACCATCTATGTTCTGTCACACAACCAGAACAACGACAAAAATAACGTTCCCTGTTTTTAGAGTAATGGCAGCAATCCATTAGATCACTACAGTGATTTAACCATGTTGGCGATCTGAGGCTTGGAAGGAAGGTGGGGAAGGTCTCCACTGTAACTGTTAAGTGACAGGGTAACGCTGGTTCATTTAAAAATAATCCCATCAAATGAAGAGTTAGATCTTATCCCCTAGAACAGCAAAGGTCTATTTATATTCTTTGGAAGACTGAAGTACAAGGCCTACTGTTTCTACTCAACAATGACAGAACACACATTTTTCTTTTAAACAACTTCCTTTTACGTAAGTAGATCTCTTATTGAACTGTACCTAAACACAGTCTGAAATATAACTCTGGGAACAAAGAACTTTAGAATCCAAAAATGTTACCTTCTTGACAATTAACAAATGGGATGTTAATTATGTGTACTCTAACACATACACAGGAATTTTAACTAATATCATCTATCCAAGTTTTGGGAAGATTAGTCATTGTTAGGGTTTTAACATGTCAGGACAAGTGGCTTACCAGGTCTTGGGGTGGTCTTCCAGGAACCCCTGGTATTTCTGCTTATAAGGTTCCTGTGGTCACATACTTCAAAGGCTGCCCTTTCAGATGGTTTGCCTTGGAAGATCCCCACCCTGACAGCCCCAGATAGCCCGGACTGAGGACTTATACACACCACCGCTCACACACCGTCTTTCTCTTTGCCTGGTGCACCGAATACACACCTACTTGTTCTTCAATATTTGTCTCCAAATTAGGGGGGATATCAAGTGCTTGAAATGAAAATTTAAATGTATATGTTCTTTGACCTCTCGGTTCACTTTTTCAAAAACACTAGGGGAAGTACATGGTTACACATATATTGAAGCTCACTGCAAGCGTTATTTGTAACAGTAAAACCCAGAAACACTGGAGGGCACTAAAAGACCTAACAACAGGTGGGACCATGCGTTACAGACCACTATTAAAACAAATGAAGTTGATCTGTATACACTGACAATGAAGGATGCCCACAAGACATGGCTGAGTTTAAAAAAAAATTATAGAAAATGTAATAACTCAGGCACCTAAACTGAATTAGAAGTCTCAGGATTTCGGCCATGAATGACAGCACAAGGTATCTTCCTAGAGGCCAAGAATGGGAAAGCGACTGCTTCTGCTGGGGATTAAGAGAGAAGGTAAGAAACTGGGCCTTCGAAAGATGTCTTTGCTCCTGGATCGTGCTTTGCCTGAACTTCTCAAGTGTTTTGAATGCTATGGACTGGATGCTTGTGTCCCCCTCATACTGAATATACCGCCACCCATCCCCTATATTAAACACGTCATCCCCAGGGTGACGGTGGTATAGTGAGGGTCTCTGGCGGGTGGTCAGATTTACATGAAGTCATGTGTAAAGTGGTCCGGAGACCGAAGTGTTTGAGAACTGCTGTCCTAACCCTGTCTGAGGCTGAGACTCTACCCTTCACACCTTTAGCGGACGCTGAAGACTGGCGCAGAGAGAGACAGCAGAGGCTCTGCAAGCGGGGAGGAGCTTCAGTGACGCAGCAACGGCCAGAGCCCAGGGGTCAAGAGCGTGAAGTTAAAAGAAGTGGGCACACGGGCGCAGACTAGCCTTTTGAAAATGAGCTGTGATGGTGCCTGGAAGGACAGGGAGGGCCACAGAGACACACTTGTGGGTGAGAGCAAGGGTCTGCTCCAAAGTAGCTCGTTTGGCCACAATTATTCGGAGACATCAGATTTAAACAACAACCTTATGTGATTTTGACTGAGGTTAACACTTGATGAAGAAAAAGTGTAAGTTAAAAATGAAATAGCAAAGAGTTTTCTCTAACCTATGTTAAAAAATGAGAGGTAAATCCATAAAGCCTATCAATGTTTTATTACGAATTAGCTATAAATTTTAAGTGGTAATAACAGATAAATCCACATGTAAGGAAAAAATAATGTGAACAACCACTAAAAGGAGTTTACCTGTTCCACTCAGCTTTCTCCCACTTGGACTTCCTGGTGGTGCTGAAACGTCATGATTTTTCTCTTCCCCTGATGGCACAAATACCTAAAAAGTCCAAGGCACCGTAAGAAGGTAAATGAGGTTTTTGAAATAAGAAGTTATTTTTGTGTATAGTGTTAGAAAGTGTTCTAGTTTCATTCTTTTACAACTGGTTGACCAGTTATCCCAGCACCACTTGTTAAAGAGGTTGTCTTTTTTCCATTGTATATCCTTGCCTCCTTTGTCAAAGATAAGGTGTCCATAGGTCTGTGGATTTATCTCTGGGCTTTCTATTCTGTTCCATTGATCTATATTTCTGTCTTTGTGCCAGTACCATACTGTCTTGATGACTGTGGCTTTGTAGTAGAGTCTGAAGTCAGGCAGGTTGATTCCTCCAGTTCCATTCTTCTTTCTCAAGATTACTTTGGCTATTCGAGGTTTTTGTATTTCCATACAAATTGTGAAATTCTTTGGTCTAGTTCTGTGAAAAATACCGTTGGTAACTTGATAGGGATTGCATTGAATCTATAGATTGCTTTAGGTAGAATAGGAGAGGGTGTGGAGAAAAGGGAACCCTCTTACACTGTTGGTGGGAATGCAAACTAGTACAGCCGCTATGGAAAACAGTGTGGAGATTTCTTAAAAAACTGGAAATAGAACTGCCATATGACCCAGCAATCCCACTTCTGGGCATACACACTGAGGAAACCAGATCTGAAAGAGACACGTGCACCCCAATGTTCATCGCAGCACTGTTTATAATAGCCAGGACATGGAAGCAACCTAGATGCCCATCAGCAGATGAATGGATAAGGAAGCTGTGGTACATATACACCATGGAATATTACTCAGCCGTTAAAAAGAATTCATTTGAATCAGTCCTAATGAGATGGATGAAACTGGAGCCCCTTATACAGAGTGAAGTAAGCCAGAAAGATATAAAGAACGTTACAGCATGCTAACACATATATATGGAATTTAGAAAGACGGTAACGATAACCCTATATGCAAAACGGAGAAAGAGACACAGAAATACAGAACAGACTTTTGAACTCTGTGGGAGAATGTGAGGGTGGGATTATTTCAAAAGAACAGCATGTATACTATTTATGGTGAAACAGATCACCAGCCCAGGTGGGATGCATGAGACAAGTGCTCGGGCCTGGTGCACTGGGAAGACCCAGAGGAATCGGGTGGAGAGGGAGGTGGGAGGGGGGATCGGGATGGGGAATACGTGTAAATCTGTGGCTGATTCATATCAATGTATGACAATATAAATAAATAAATAAATAAAAATTAAAAAAAAAAAAAAAAGAAGTTAATTCACCTCAAGTGAGTTAAACAAAGCACTCAGCATCCTGTCAACCTTTAGGAACAAAAAGGTAAAAGTAATCTCGTATTTCATCCATCAATGGCTCTCCTACTGTGCTAAAGTGAAATGCTGAGTACAGCACACAAGTCCTTCCTGATCTGGTCCCACTTCTTTAAGAGGCTTGAAGTCTCAGCACAGCTCAGCCCCGGAACTACTGCAACGCTCAGGACTCACGACTGGCTCTTCCCTTTCTGTGTCCTCGGGTACACTCCCACCCTATTTGCAAAAGTCCACTCCAACGTCCTCCTGCAAGCCGTCTCCCTCCCACCCACTGGCCCTGCTGTGAGTCGAGGCGCCTCTGCCCTGCGCGCACAGCCCCCATGTTTACCACTATCTTGTCATGTGGCCTCCGAGGTGCCAGGAGATCAGGTGGGAAGGGGGCATGGAGACTAAACTGTGGAAAGCACACAGGCTGTGGCAGAAGAACAAGAGAACCTCCTCCCAAACTAGATTTTATTCTAAATGCAATGAGGAGTCACTGGAAATTTCAAGCAGAGCAATGACATGACCTAATTTATGCTTTTCAAGCTAACTCTCAGGGCTGGGTGAAGACTGGAGGAGGGGCTGGAGAGGAAGCAGAATGGGGACACTACCTACCCGGGCTGAGGCTTAGACGGGGTAGGAGCCGTGGAAACAGAAATAGGTGGATTCAAGTTACATTTTGGGAATGGAGACGATGAGAACCAGCAATAGATGAAATGTGGGGTGACGGAGGGTGACCCTTGGATTTCTGGTCTGAGTGGATGGATTGATGATGGTGCTATCAGCTGAGACTATTGAGGCTCTGAACTCTTCCCTCACAAGACGTGACAATACAGAACTGAGATAGCTTCAGTGCAGTGAGAGCGGGGGCTGCATTCTGCTCGTGTACATACACCTACATATGGTGAAAAGGTACGGACACCACTGACAGTTCAGCAGAACTGAAGAATCAGCCATACCTCAGGTTTCAAGTTGGTTTTCAGTCCCAGTCCCCCCAGAGCATTCAATGGAGACTCTTCGCTGCCTAAAGAAATGCAAACCATTCAATCAGTTTAAGAATTTGCTTGCAAAATACATCTTGAGTCAAAAGGTAACAGAACGTTGTCTAGTTACTATCTAGACATGCCATGCCCTCTTCCATCCTGTTTTAGTTTGCTGTCAGTAGAAAACAACAAAGGGGAATATGTCTGAAAATTCTCAGATAAAAGGCAAGGGGTCATTCACTCATTTTAGGGGGTGCTCAGCCCTCACATTTGGGGGGATGGAATGTGTGTAAAAATGTTTCCTGCTGCTATGATGGCTGCCCACAAAGAATGATACGCTATCATTTGCGAGGACGTCTTATTTCCAAGTATTTTTCTATAGATATCTGTATCAAGCTTGTCCCTAAAAGAAAACATTCAAGGCCACTGAGATATATTCCTAATAAAGACAGTGATTTGTGAACACATTCATTTTACTTGCTTTGTGCTGACACAGAAAAGTTGAACATAAAAGTTAAAAACTGTGAAGCAGATAAAAAGGGAACAGGATTTTCTCTACTAGACTCAAACCTGTCCCTTTCTTTCCTTCCCTCCTCTGTCCTGCGAATTGTTCCTCTCACCTGCCCACATGGAAGCCTCCCAAGAAAACCCTTACTTTCTCCAGGAGGCTGTGGGCTTTTCCTTGCTAAAAGTCCTTCTATTCCTGCTCCTTCAAAGGGAAGGAGAGGCAGGAGGCAAGAGGAATAACAGACTGTAGCAATGGCTGAATCAGAGAAACTTTCAGAGCATTCAACTCACCCTAAGTTAAAGTCAACAAATAAATTTAAAGTCATTTATTTCAACCCTTGGAACATCTCAGTGTCTCCGAAGTCCCCATAAGGAACAGGCCTCAGCCTCCGAGTAGCACTTAGGTGGTATTTCAGCTTAAAAGCGCAGCTTGCTCCCATTTACACAGAGTGGAGAGGAAGATAGCATTCCCTGCTTGCTTCCCGTCCAGCCCACGTACCCACTCTGAGTTCTCACAGCATCCTGTTAAGCCTGTCCTAAGCACCTGTCACGGTGCTGTATCACAGCCTAAACACAATATGTGGCTGGATTCACAACCATCTTCCCACCATTTCTGAATCCACAGTGGTACCTGGTATCATGTGTCTGAAGTGGGTGGGTAAGTGGTAATCAATGACTGAGCTCCAAGCTTACACCTTTGAAAAGTACCAAGTTTCCAACAAGACTGGCACTCTCTGAAATCTAGCACAAGAGAATACGATTCTTTTCTTCTTCAAATACTAAGCCAGAAACTAGTCCATTTACACAAACAATAAACGCTGCTAAATAAAACATAATTAGAAGCAGCCAGCTAGACTGAACAGACACACACCTGGAATCTGTAATAAGTCACATGAGGGCTGGAACGGGGTTGTTATGTGCTACTGTCCCCTTTTCACACAACAGAAAGCTGAGGCTCAGATGTACTTTTTTTCCTAAGAGGCATCCGAGTACTGTGCAAGTTATTTAAACTCTCTGAACTTTCATTTGTAAAATGAGGATGATTAAAAAAAAAGCTCATTTCATACACTGCTGTAAGGTGCCTTCATTTTGATTGATAAGAAACCTGAAGGTCAAAGATGTTTAGTAACTTACAACAGTCCTACAGACGACACTTGTCCAGCCAATGAGACAGCTGGCAGTCTCCTCACTGCCCATGTCGCACATGAGCAGTGGGTCTAAGACTAACCGTTTAAACATGATTTAGAGAAGCCTGACCCTCAAGTTGGATGACAGTGATTTTGCTACATTCTAGAACCAAAACCTCCGTGGTGGCTCAGACACTAAAGCATCTGCCTACAATGTGGGAGCCCCGGGTTCAATCCCTGGAGGAGATGGTAGGCTACAGTCCATGGGTCCCAAAGACTTGGACACTGCTGAGCGACTTCACTTTCACTTTCAGAACCAAAACCATCTTAAATGTCCTGTACACACAATTATCTTTATAAAACACGAAGATTTGTACTTAAAGACTCTCACCTAGGTCATGCAAATTTTCTTCAGAAGAAACAGTGACTTGAAGACCTTGCTGGCAGGACTTGGTCACGCTGTTACCTTCTCCTGTTTTCTCAGCAGACGCTGGGACAGTGCACTGGCCACGGTGGTCACTCTTGCTGGTCAAGTTCTGCTCCTGCTTAGAGGCTGAGAGCGCTACACCATAGGCGGTGGGGAGGGCTGCTGTGTGGGAAGGAGCCGGTTCTGACTCCTGGCCATTAACACATTCCAGGGTGGTGGTTTTCAAGTTGCCCTCAGGCCCCCGCGGGTCATCAGCTTTTTCAGCACCGGGACTGACTGCTGTCAAACAGCACACACTGACGGAGGTGCCCTCGGGCACCTGCTCTGGTCCTTGCGGGTCGACAGGTGAGTCCCCGCTCCCCCCTGCTGGACACCTCGCTGGCGTGCTGCCCCCTGATGCCCCTGCCTCAGGCCTTTCATCTTCTCTCTGAACTCTGTCTGCACAGTCCTTGCCAAGCCCCTTGCTCTCCAACACCCGCCTGACACCTGCAGAGAGCATGCTGACCAACGCTGGGTCATGCCCTTCCCCAGTGCCCCCTGCCACCACGGGGCCCACTTCTTCTCCCCCTGTGGAGGGCCCAGGACACTGACACGTGTCCTCGGCCATTAGGCTGGACAAAGGGGCCTGAGGAGGGCTCGTCTTCGTGGCTGACGGGGCATCCTTTCCTTTGGGGCTGCCTGCACTCGGATGAACCTCTTCTTGCCGGTCGAGACCAGCGGGGGCCAGCAGGCATTCGGCCGTGCTGGTGGAGATGATGGCGGCGTCGCTCACGTCCTCCGGGCCCACGACGGCGGGCGGCTCCTCCTCCTGAGGGAAGGCGCCCGCCATGACCGCCTCACAGCCTTCCGAGGTGCTGGTGGAAATCATGGCCGCGTCGCTCGTCTCTTCCGCCGGCGTGACCGAGGCCCGGGCGTCCTCTCGAGTGAGCGCACTGGACACCGGGCCCTCGCAGTCCTCTCCGGAGCTTGTGGAGATGATGGCGCTGCCGTCCTTCTCCTCCAGGACGGGTGGCTCATGCTCCCGTTCCGTAGCCACACCACACACACAGGCCTCGCAATCTTCCGTGATGCTGGTGGAAATGAGGGCACATTCGTCCTTCTCCTCCTTGCTGGTTGAAGCGAGGGGGCTCTCGGCTTGCGCGGGCGCACTGGGTGTGGGCCCCTCGAAGTCGTCGGCGCTCACGGGGGCCAGCCCTTTGGCTCGGTCTTCCGCGGCTGCCACCGGCTGCGGACTCCGGGCGCCGTGGAGGGCTGCCGCGCTGGAAATGGGCACCTCGAACTCCTCCCCGATGCTCGTGGAAATCATGGCACACTCGTCTTTCTCCTCGTTTCTCGCAGCTGTGAGCTGGCTCCCGTCACCCGACGCCGCGCTGGGCATGGGGGCCTCGAATTCCTCCACGTTCACTCTGGGGCCTTCCGCGCTCTCTTCAGGTCTTGGGGCGCTTGAACGGCCCGCCCCCACGTCTACCACGGTGCTCAGCTGTGGGGTGAGATCGTCTGTCGTGCTGGTGGAGATCACCAAGCCCTTCCCTTCACCTGAACCCCCAGCCACCCCGGCCTGGTTGGCGATACTGTCACTGGCTGTGGCGGCCACAAGGCCGTCACAGTCTTCGTTTTCCACGGAGGTGATGACACCCTCATCTTCTTTTTCGCCCGGCGATGTGTGAGGAGGCCCGTGTTCTGGGACAGCTGCAGACACGAGGGCCTCGTAACTGCCCCCCACCAGGCCGGTGGAGGGCGTGGTGTCATCGGCTTTCTCCTTTCTGCTGAGCTCACTGTCCCTGCGGTCTGAAGCCGCGCTCGTCATGGGCCCCTGGCGACCCTCGGGAGCGGGAGCCGCCACGCCCTCCGCTGCAACCCCGCTGCTGACGCTGCTCTCCACGACCCCTTTGGCGCTGGAGCAGATCTCGGCGTCTTTAGCGTCCTTCTCCGCGCCACTCACGCTGTCCACGGTACTCTCGTTCGCGTGCGGGACGGTGCCGCCGGCCTCGGCATCCACGAGGCCCGCCGCAGGGCCGAGCTGCCCGTCCCCTCCTGCACTCTCGCAGACCGACCCCCCTTCGCTCTCCTCCTCCATCCCTGTGCACGTGGACGCGTGCCCGACCTCGTTCCCCCGGCCCGTGCTGGTCACCACGCCCTCCCCTTCGTCCTCGTCCTCCTTGGCGCCCGTGCTGGTCACCACGCCCTCGTCGTCGCCGGGGCCGGCAGCCACCACCGGCGCATCAGTGGGGTCTTTGGCTACTGTGCTGTCCATGGCACTCTCTTCGTTTTCTTCAGATTCGGAACTCAGGGCAAAGCCTTCGCCGCTCTCCTCCGAACCTGTGCAGCTCGCCAGGCCCTCCGCATCCTCCTCCGTGATCCCGGTGCTGGTGACGGCACTCTCACCCTCCGGGCCGTCTGTCACAGAAGCGCTTTCCTCTTGGGCAGCGCTGGCTGCCGCGGGCGTGGGGGTGTCTACCGGGCCCCCGGGGGCCCCCGTCACCCTGCGCTGCTCCTGTAGCCCCACGCCAGCTGCGGAGCACAAGACGCCGCCGTCTCTTCTCCCCCCTGCCCCTGTGCACGTCACCGTCCCCTCGCTTTCCTTCTTGGGACCTGCTCTCCGCGGGCTTCTCTGGAATCCATCCAACTCTTCGTTGCTCAGGGACCCCTCCCTGATGTCCATCCCCGCGCTTGTTACTGCCCCGTCGCTCTCAACCTCACTGATAAACGTGACCGTTCCTTCCACGAGGTCCGAGTCTCCACCTGAAGACCCATCGCACTTGCCCTCAGAGCCCGCGCTGGTCACAGCGTCGTCCTTCTCCTCCGAGGCTGCGCTCCTGGCGTCAGCCCCGGTGGTCCCCGCGGGGGCCATCGCAGGTTCTGTCTTTCTTTCTTCAGGCTCGGCCACCGCGCATTCCCCACTTTCTCCTTCTTTGGTGCTTGTGAGGAACGTTTCGCTTTCTGCAAATCCTTCTGTGACAACACCCCCACCTTCCTCTGCCGCGGCAAAGACAGTGCCTTCTCTGGCTTCCGCCCCGACATGAAGAGGGTGGTTTTCGGAGCACATGCCTGTTGTGAGGCCTTCGTCCGCCTCGATGCTTGTGCAAGGCACGGCCACCCCACCCTCCACCATCTCTGCAGATGTGGTTGTGGCCGTCCCCGCCTTCACCGGGTTTAGGGGAACACTGCTGTCCTTCCCCTCAGTGCTGCTGGCGATGGAAGCCTTTTCTCCTCTACCAGGCCTGGCGGTCGGTGTCTCAGCTTTCCCGCTCCTTTGATGTAGAACAGAGGACACGGCGTTGCTTCCGACACTGGTGTCCACTTCACTGTGTCCGTGCCTTCTGTCAGCATCGACTGGTGTGTTTTTGGCTTCACCTGGGCCTCTGCTCTGCTCAAGTCCAAGAGGATCTGAGTTCATGCCTTCCACCTGATCAACAGCAGCACCAGCCTTGTCACCATTTTCCACAGAAGCCCTAACTGTATGCTTCGAATTTGAGTCCCTTCCTTTCCCATCTGCATCCATCAAGCCACCTTCCTTGTCAGCATCCTCATTTCCCACCGTCCTGTCTGCTGACTCACTGCCCACAGGCGTGTCTGCTTTCCCTTGCCTGCTGTGCGGCACGAAGGCCTGGGCAACCTCCGGAATGCGTCCTCTGCTCTCCACGCTGGCTTCTGCTGGTGTATCTACCATGGAAACTGCATCGCCTTCTCTGCTGTCACTTGTCCTAGGGACTTCTGATTCCCCAACAGTCCAGCTTTGCCTAGGGATTTCAGAGTGGTGGCCGAGCGAGGGGCTGGCTGTGGCACCTTCTGACCCAGTTCTTTCGTCAACTACAGGAGGCACCCCTGAATTGTGAGAATGTTTCTGAGACCCAGCAGCCATGGGGCCTAAGGACGGGGCGGGATCTGCCTTTGTGGAATGTTTAAGAGTGGCGTCTCCTGGAGCAAGGCGTTCTTCAGTGGGCTTGGTGGTGGTTTTCAAATTCTTCTGTGCCCTGTCACTTTCTGACGGGGCATGGGGTAACAAACAGTGACTCGTTTCAGAGTCTACATTCATTTCGTGAGTTCCTCGTTGAGCGGACTCCTTCTCCCCAGAGTTAGGTTTGGACACGGAGCTTTGGAGATGCATTTTCTTGGTCAGGGTGCTTCTATGGTCAGCGTGCTTTTCAGAATTACCAACAGCTCCTGTTCCACGTCCTGATCTACAGGCTGGAGATGCTGTTTTTGAGTCCCCTGTGGGAGTCTGTAACCCCTCCCTCAGGACTGCAGTGGTGGTTTTTTGTTTCATAACATTTTCTGAGTCAAGGTCTTGCTGAGAGCTACTGCTGCCATCTTGGGTTTTGCGGACCTCTGCTGCATTTTCCGTGGCTGGCTCGGGATCAATTTCCATTGGCTCTTGTTCAGGTATCAGGGCAGGATCACTTTTTTTTGGTCTCTGAAGGGAGGAACTACTGGGAGCGCCCGAAGGGTTTGCTGCTGGTTTTTCTTCTCCTTTAGCCATCTCTTGGGATACGCTGCCTCTTCGATTTTCACACAACCTTCTACTTAACTTCTTCTCTACGACCGAACCACTTCCTCTGGGCTTCTCGTGACTGCCGTCACCTTCTTTTCCATCCTTGTCCTCTGTTTTGCTGTCTTCCTTCTTTTTCGCGTCCTTACTACCGTGCTTTAAGCTCCTGCTTTTGTGCCCGTCTGACAGCCTTCTCTCGAGTCTGGTGGCGCCTGACTCTTTGTCACCCTTGCACCTCTCCTTTGCTGGCGGCAACTTCGCTCTGTGACCAGACTCTCTCTGCACGCTATGTGCTGAAGGGGCCGCGCTCTCTGACGTGGGGTCCACACCGCTCTCCTCAGAAGGTCTGTCTTCAACCCTGGACTTGCGCTGTCTCTCTGGGTCACCTTCTTCAGTGTTCTTCTCCTTCTCTGGTTTTGGAGTGGTTGCCAGTTTTGTGGTATTTTCCTGTGATTCTGTTTCAGATGCTTTCAACTGTTTGCCTTGGCTTCTGGACTTAGTCTTCAACACAAGTTTCTCTTCCAACAAGCTCTTGGTTCTTCGCCTCTCCTTGTGAACCACCTCTTCTGGTTTGGAATTACTATCTGCGTTAGTCGAGTCATTATCACATTTATCCTCGGAGTAACTTTCGCTTCTTCTCTGTACTGTGCTTCCATGTTGCCTGGAGCTCAGAGAGTCCTTCTGAATTTTAGAATCACTTGATCTTCTTGAT
Organism: Cervus elaphus; assembly: GCF_910594005.1. Taxonomy (NCBI): domain Eukaryota; kingdom Metazoa; phylum Chordata; class Mammalia; order Artiodactyla; family Cervidae; genus Cervus; species Cervus elaphus. The sequence goes on along the minus strand of NC_057820.1, from coordinate 8,476,315 downwards.
TTGTGCTCTGCCTTCGTTTTGTCGGCTGACCCGTGCCTCTCTTTCTTATTTTCTTTACGAACGTTCTCGTCGGTTTTTATGATATACTCAGAAACTGGTTTACCATCTTTGCCCAAAACTGACAATTTCCTTTCATTCCGGTGTTTACTTCTTCGTTCAGCTTTATCATCTGACGCAAGTTTTGTTTGCTGACTTGTCTTCTGAACGTTCTCATCTTTCAGGCCTCTCTCAGAAGAGTGGACCTCAGCCTCGTCACCTGCTTTATGTGCACTGTCACCTTTGTACTTGTGTTTTGTAGACGGTTTGTCTTCTGACAGAGTTTTCTCTTTTTCAGGCTTTTCCTTGGAGGATTTCGCCTCTTTCTTAGGCAGGCTTTTTAAATGTGGTGTTTCTGAATCATCTTTCTTTAGATGCTTTTCGTTTTTGAGTGTGCTTTTCTGTTTCTGGGGCTCTTCTGTGCCACTTTCTGAGCGTTCCACTGGCCTTTTTCCATCCCTTGTGTCAGTCTCTTCCTGCACCCCTTCCACCACAACAGGGGTAGAAGTCCGTCTCTTGTGTTCCCTTTCTATTTTGGATTCGTTTTTGTTTTCATCAGCTGGGTGCAAAGACTCTGAAAGTCTCCGGGCAGGTTTACTTGGTTCACTCTTTGCATGAACATGCTTCAAATCCTTGGAAGAAGATGCTTTTTCCTTTTCACAATGCTGTAAGAAAATAAAAGTTAAAATATGAGACCTACTAAGATTAGTTTTTATATTCAAATCTAAAATTTGGGTGCATTTAGTATGTTGCATGTTGTAACATGCTTCTTGTTGTTGTTGAAGTTCTTAAGCCACGCGACTCTTTGTGACCCCAATGACTGTAGCCCGCCAGGCTCCCCCGTCCATGGGATTTCCCAGGCAAGAAAACTGGAGTGGTGTGCCATTTCCTTCTCCAGGCAATCTTCCTGACCCAGGTATCGAACCTGCGTCTCCTGAATTGGCAGGTGAATTCTTTACTACATGCTACACCTTACTTATTTCACCTCTGCCAGCAGCTGGTAGGTATTATTAACATACTTCTATGCATCAGGAACCTGAAACTCAGGAAGGTTCAATAATGAGACACCCAGCAATGAGTTCAGATAATTTCATTCCAGGTCTAATACTCTTCCCACTATAATAGCAGCATCTTTATAGGAAGTAGTTCTTTCTCCTGAGGTGCATCCAGGCATTTGAAGGCCTTCTCAGACTTTAAATTAATAAAGCCCACTAATGCCCAGTGGTCACTAATAAACAGAAGCTGAAAGAATGACATTAGTTCTTTTTAGTCCAAAAGCTTAATACCTAATGAAGGCAATTAAAAATTTTACAATGAAATAAAGGTATCTTACATTTTAATTTAGAAATGCAAATTATCTATGGGAACTTCATGAATTTAGGTTACCAGGAAGACAGTTTATTTAGGAAGCTTCAAATGCACATAGAAACTCATGGTAACTAATAGTAATCATATACATCAGATGTACATGTTCATATCCAAGGGAAGATACCAATAGACCAAAGCAGCCAAACCTTCCTCCTGACCCACAGTCTGGTGCTGACTGGACTGATGTTAATGACCAACAACACTTTATAATAAGGACTCATGAACTAGCTATAATTATTCTTATTTAAACAATGGGCTGAAATCCTCAGAAAGCCTTTTGTGTTTCTGGGTCAGTTTATCACTGCACCTTTTTTATACTTTAACATGAAGATTAATACACTATTACTATAGGGACTGGGACATAGCAAGATCTTAAAAAAATACTTTAAAATTAAATTCCACAAATAAAGAACTAACAGGGATGCCATCAACCTAATTTTACAATAAGTTCTAACCAATTAATGTGAATACAATCTTATGAGATCATTTTTCACAGGAATTTCTCATAAAATAAAGTTAAATATTAAAAATATAACATTAGAATATCAGGATATACTATATGACTCTAATTTCTACATAAAGGCATTAAGAATATTTACCAGCTATGAATAATTAATTACTAAATTATTACTGCTTCCCTTAGAAGTGTTAAGATATTCAATAGTTCAGCTATAGAATTATAAATATGGAAGTGTATAGAAAGATAAAAACCCAGTGAAAACAAACGTTTATCACAGTAAAACAAAAGGGAGAAGAAATGTACTTACTGAACATTTTGAGGGTATTTTTATCTACATAGTTTTACTATTTAAAATGATCACATCTTAGAAAACAGTCTAAGTGCTCAACTATAAGGAAATGCTTAAATTATGGTGTATTCATTCAGTGCAAGCTATATAACCATCAGATATAATAATTAGGAAGCTACAGCATGAAATGAGCATGGGGGAATGTTAAAAACACTATGCAAGATTACATTTGCTCTACAAAATTATGAACATATGTGGGTGAGAAATGGAAAAGAATGATAATTTGTTAGCAGAAGGATTTTAGCTTTTTCCTCCTTTTCTTTGTCATTATTATTCCTGGCTATTTTATTATTGTCAATTTAAGAAACAAGAGGTGGGGGAATTGGGGAAAGAGAGAAGAGGAGAAAAGTAGCTATTATCCAGATAAAAGATCACATGAAATCAACTTGCCAAAATGAAGAATTTAGGCCATAATAGGATGGGGGAGCTGGAATGCGACAGACTTTCTATTCAAGGTAGAAAAAAAATCAGACTGTATTCTAAGTTTTACTACAAAGAACTGAATGGCTAATATCTAACAGAAGAGCATTTAAAATGGGGTTTTACTAATTAAGACATACCTCACTTGTTTTGAGTGTTTCTCTAGAATCTTCTTCAGGTTGCTGTTTCTTTTTAGCATTCTCATCAATGTTCCTAGGTAGGGCAAAACGTGAAGTAAGAACTTTGGACCAAAAAACGTGATTTAAATTTCTCAGCAAGATTTAAAAACAAGCCGAGCTTTTCTTTACTATAAAACACTTAACTGGTACCTAGAGACTCGTGCACTTCAAATTAAGTCCTATTCTTGGTTGACAGTGAAGAGCTAAATCCCGAATGTGAAGTGGACCACTCTTGGTCCTACAGGGAAGTATTCTTGAAACAAAAATTTGTGATTTGTCACTTGAAGATGAGTATGATATGGGCTACCATTTCATTTTGAAAGTCTTATCTTCTGAATAAACCGAGTAGTTTTATTTATTCAGATGGAGAAGGCTGAAGTCTGTAAGAAAAATGAGAGCCACCTCCTCTCACCGAGTTCTGCAGATTATTGACTCAGCTAAAACTACTGATTTAGTTACCTCAAGTCTAAAATAAACTTACAGAACTGCATGTTGCTGGTACAGCAATGCTGTAGCCCATGCCCACACAGCCACCCTCAGTCTCTTCAGCTTTGTGATTCTTACAGAATTAACCGTGATCATGTGGTGCTAAAAACAATGTTTGGCTTGGAACTCTGGTTTATGGGAAGGAGCATGAGACACTACTGAAGTGTGTGGGCAGGCTAGAGAACGGAGGCAGCCACCGCCAGCCAGAGGGGCCTGAACGTCCGGAACAGGAATGGCTCCTGAGTGCTGCCAGAGGTCTACACGCTCTCTGAGACTCTAGCGACAACTGTGTGCACATGCACACGCATTTCTCTGGGCAAAGAGTCCAATGGTTCCATCAGATTATCAAATAAAGTCTGCCCCCACCCCCACAAAAGAAAGAGATTAGTACACACTATTTTGAAATATCATAGATATTAATACAATGAATTAATACTGAAAAGGAAATCCTAAAAGGTATTTCATAAACATGGAATAATTTGCACGTTCTAGGTCTGGCTCTTTACTGTCCTTTTCAATGCCTCTCTTCTGAAAGCATGCCAAGAGAATGTTATAATGGGAATGTGGCCAAATAAATACGTACCTGGAATCCTTTTTCCTCCTTTTGCTTAAGGCTACCTTTTTCTCTAAAACTTTCCGCTCTTTAAGGACTTCTTTAATTCGGGGGGCTTTGGGCTCCAAACCTTTTGTGGATGGTTCTTCTAAGTCCACACTGCTTTTGCCTGAGGAAGAAGCAATCAATAAACTATGTTTCAGAACACAGTTTTTATCAGTGCAATCTTTATTCTTCATTAAGATTTTCTAATCACTGTAAAAATGAAAAATGGCTTCAATATCTCTAAGTTGTATTGGAATAAAAATATTTCATGTAGATGGAGAAGTCTTATATTTTTTATTTTAAGTGCTCATATATGTACACGTGTGTATTTTACATCAAACAAGATCAGTGTCCAGAGGAAGTTCAATGTTGTCCAGTGAAATATTCCAGATAAATGTTTGACATTTTAGTTAAAGTATAGATGAATTCCATTAATATCACTGCAAGGTTTGAGGACTCACAAGTTAACAATAAATTTTCCAGTGATGATTCATTCCATAATCACTGGAAAATAAACTGCTATGAGGTGAGTTGTATAATCTGGTATGTGATAGATAGAATGTTTAACTTAGATATAGAAATATAATAAACAAGTGACTAAAGACATCAGATTAAAAAGGAAATCTTCCACATCTTAAAATACATAGTTTAAAAATCTACAATACAATTTTTATCACTTTATTTTATAATCATATCTCATAAGCTATCTTAATATCTAGAAGTCAGTGGAGTGTATAAGTACATGGTTTAAAATATTAAAAGTTAAGATCTCTTATACCTTGACTTTTAGCTTTTGAATACTTTGTCTTTTCCGCTTTCTGTTTTCGTTTTTCTTCAAGTTTTTCTCTATTAATTTGCCTTCTTAAAAGTCTCTCTTCTTTTTCTTTAGCCTAAAACCACAAAATATTCATAATAATGCTGACAGATTCTCAAGTAAGAGCAAGAACACCCTGAAAAAAAATATGCTTGCCCTTCAGATGTTCTCACAAATTAATGGGCTCTGCAAAAGTGCATACATACCACTATAAACACGTCTATGTGTGTGTGCATGTGTTTCAAAAGAGACAGAAGGTGACATTTTTCCCTTACTAACTTTCAGAATGCCATCAATTTAAAGATATCATTTGGGGAAATGGTGGTTTAATAAACTGTTATTACAATTAAAAGGCTAGTTATAAAAATATCTATGAGCATCATAATTTTCTGATTTTCTCAAAGAAAGCTGAAATGCAGATTCAAGTGACAGGATGGTCCTACAATAAATGTTACTTGCTGGCTATACTCTCAGGACCCAGGGTTTGGATGTGGGACTTCCTGTAGTTGTAATTTGAAACCAGGGAGGATCCAGTCATTGTGTTACTCTACCATCTCTTTCCTGCCCAGAACTCAAAGCCTCCAAGTGCCAAACACCCTAAGCACAAGCATAACTCCTGATCAACTAGCCTCTTAAGAGAGAAGCCACCATTAACATTTTGGTGCACTTCCTTCAAATCATTGTTTATGGAGGAGTATTTCCTCATTCTTTGATGCACAACTTTTCATATTTTAATGTTTCTGAAATTGTAAGCCAACTTATTAAAACTGATGTATACATACAATGAGGTAGCAATTTCTCTAAAAAGCTGTTAATAATTCAGTGGTACATCTTAGAAGTACTATCAAATGCAGGAAGTATGTGGACGACTGCACTTCTCTCTTAATAATATGTTAACGGCTGATGCCATCTCTCTTTATGACTGGATCCATACTCAGGTCAAACATTTCCATACTATGAAACACTGAGGGTGTTACCAGTTTTTCACCAATCATGATGATATGAACAGTTCCATCACAAGTTTTTATCTATTCTGCCTAGTTAAATGACAAAGTTCCTGAAGGTGGAACCTATAAGTCACCATTTCGAATGCTCACCAGTAGCCTGTGAACAGACTAGTCAAGTATGCCAACCTGATTTAATAGGTTAACATAACAAGAGCTCAAATCTGACTTACGATAGACTGCCGCCGTTGTTCCACAGTAAGTTCATCATCAGAATCACTATAATACTTTGAGTAAAGATATGGTTTGTGAACATAAGCATGCCGCACATTTTTTGCTTTTCCTTCACTGGGATCACTGGTTTGAGTTTTTGTTTTGTTTTGCTTGTTCTTCTCTTCATCTGGAAGAAAGCCAGTAGAAAGAAGAGCACTTCTGTCAATCAGCAATTAACATCAATATCAAGTGGCAAAAGCTGCTTCAAAGTAGTTTAAAGGTATTTGTAGGTCCAATAGGAGAAATATCAGTATATGAAAATTCAGAAATTTTTAAAGGCTATAATCCATATCTTTATTTATTCAAACTTTTTTTTGGTTTCTTTCTTTGGCTGTGCCACATGGCATGCAGAACTTCTCAGGGTAGGGATCAAACTCATGCCCCCTGAACTGGAAGCACAGAGTCTTAACCAATGGACCACCAGGAATGTCCTCCTGATTTACGTACTGTTTCTTTCTTTCAGCTTCTCACATATCAAAAAGAAAAATTAGACTTTAAGAGTTACTTAAGTTTCCTTGACAAGTAGTTAATCCTCATTTGTATGTCAACAGACTTGGCATGAATACTTTACCAGTATTAAGTTGAACAAACTCCCTTCAAGCCACACTTTAAACTTGAAATTTTAATGACCATTTATGATCTTTTGCTTATGGAAGAGGCAAGAATCAATAACTGGACCTACAGCAAGTATATACTAAAACCCCTCTACCCTAGGAAGGAAGAAAAGTTCCCCATGACACAGCAAGAAGCAATGAAGTGGTACTAAGTATTGCTCAGTACTCTCAAAAGAACAATTTTCTTACATTTTGGATTCCATACACAGAAAATCTAGCCCTGTCCAGGAAAAACCTTGAAAAGACCCAATAAAGCATCTAGAAGTAAGATTTCCGTTTGGTCAGAGAAAGTGAAGTGTTCACAGGATAAGGGCATTCTTCCTCCATCAGTACTCAGAAATGACCTCATGAGGATAATTATGAAGAGTGAGAAGTGCTCCCTTGCATTTTGGAGGCTGCTAATCCAGTTTTTGAAATGGATACTAAGAAAATAATGAAAAACGGGAGAGACTGAAAAATATTAATACATCTACAGCATTAAAACTTTCTACTTTTTTTTTGCCTATGATTTTCTCTACAGATATTCTATCCAAATATGTGCTAAGTTGCTTCAGGCATGCCCAACTCTGTGCGACCCCCAAGGACTGTAGCCCACCAGGCTCCTCTGTCCATGGGATTCTCCAGGCAAGAATACTGGAGTGGGTTGTCATGCCCTCCCCGAGGGGATCTTCCTGATCCAAGGATTGAACCTGCATCTTGCATCTCCTGCATTGGCAGGCGGGTTCAATCCAAGAGCCAGTGGCAAATTTACTAGATGATATCCACAGGCAATTGCAAATAACATTCAACATTTTTGACTTTTCAAAAAATCATAAACAATATTTAATCACATGTTAAAGAGAAACATAAGGTATTAGTTAGAAGCCAGGATGTAGGTTTGAAATGGTGCTGTGCTCACTAGCTACATGACTCCTGGTGACTATGTGATTCCGGGTGACGGACTATATAGCCTATTGCCTTTTCCCTTGGCTGATTTTAATGTGTCCCTCAGCTGTAAGAAACCATAACCATGAATTTAATAGCTTTCAACAAGTCCTTCTAGTGAATTACCAAACCTGAGGGTGGTCTTGGGGATCTGAATTTGCAGTGGGTGGCAGAGTGAGGACAGTCTTGCTGACTGTGCCCCTCCAAACACTCAAAACATGGCATGTTCAAGCATGATCTCATCCAACTCTTGTAACAATCCTAGGGAGTGGAGCTAAGAGATAGAGAACCTAGGCTTGTTGAAGTTTAGTAACTTACCAAGCTTGCTCAGATAGACAATCTTGGAGCTGGGACTCAGAAATAAATCTTCCAACTAAAAGTCCCAAGCTCCTGCCACGGCGCCACACTGTCTTTCACGACACAGCCATCTGAATATACAAATACTGCTCAACAGGAAGCTTCACAGAGGCTTTATTAAGTAAAATGCTTTACCATCTGATGTAATCTCTCCTTCTTCCATGCTCTCAGACATCACAACCTCCTCCTCAGTGTCTTCTTCAAAAGATGAAAGGTCACTGGTGTGGACGGAGCTAACTGTGATGTCTGTAAGTCCATCCACATCAGAATCTATCAAAGAGAAATCTACAAGACAATGAAACATAGAAAATAAATCGTCTTGTGTAAGAACAGAAACAGCACCCAATTCCTAAATTACATTAACATTTTTCTGCTTTAACTGCTCAAAGAACTTCAACTTCAGAAATAATCTCTCACCATTAGTAACCAATATCAAATAAGGTAGAGCTGTTTTCAGAAAACAAAAAGGCAAGGTTATCCTATAAAATTAATAAAACTGATGTGAATGATATACAAAAAGCAAATATTAAGTAACTGAAATATTCACTATCTAGTATTTTAAAGATTAGCATATATGACTATTAATTTGCTTGGAATAATGTATGTGAATAAATTATGGGTTAAATTATAAGGTTTAGAATGTCTCTGTTCATTTGCATTGTGAACTGGCACATGAGAATGGAAAGGAAATATACAAATGCTTAATGCTCATTTTAGCAAAGAGAATATGAGTTTTCAGGCTTTAAAAACACAAGTAGCAAATATATTTATAAAACTTTGAAGGCAAATTTGATGTGACCCCAGTGGACACTCATTGTTCTTTAAACTGTTGTAGACTTTCCCAAGTTTTTACCTTCTTTTGTTCCTTCGCCAGTTTTAGCTTTACTATTGGTTTTTTCTGAAGGAAGTTTTGAACATTCTACTTCTTTATCCTTTGCTTGTTTTTCATCTTTTACTCTTTGTACATCTTCGCTTCTTTTTGAGTGATCGATTTTCTTTTCAGTCTTTTCCTTCTTCTCTTTCTTTCTTTCTGCCTTTTCATTGCTGTCTGGCTTCTTTTCACCTTTATCTGCTGATTTGCTTTTTTGGTCACTGCTTTCTTGTTGAGCATCCTTATTTAGCAGAACTGAACTAGTACTTTCTCTTGTGTGATTTTTCATTTCTTCAGTTGGACAAGGGGGATCACTAAGTTCTTCAGACCCAGGGGCAGCTTCCTGCCCTTCCCCTGAAGAGTCAGGTGTAGATTTTTCTTTATCAGCTGTGTCCTCTGAAGTCCTCTCTTTCTCAGCACTAGTGTCAGTGCTTGGCTGAGATGGGGGTTTTTTGGACATTCTCTCACCGGTCTTGGCATTTGACGTTTCTGTCGAAGCCCTGGCAGCACTAGCTTCTTGGTTGAGAGAAGTGATAGTTTCCAAGATGGACATGGCATCACTGGCCACGTTCGCACTGGGTCCGGGGGTGGGGACACCTTGGAGGGAAAGACACGTTTTAGAATAAATTTGTGCAGAAGGTAAAGCCCTCTGCAGACTCAAGGCCACTTGTCACTGTCAGTTTTATGTGACACACACATTTTTAGACTTTCAGGTACTAGTGCTAAGACTTAACACACTCTAAATTCTCTACCTCCGTAATACAGAATCTTAGGCACCATGCAAATGTGAGAACAGTCTAGTTCCCAGAAAAAGAATATGTTCTCTAATTATTGTAATTATTGCCTCTACTGAAACACACACACACCCATCCACTACATTATTAAAATGACCATTATTTAAAAAAAAGAAAAGAACTGTTACGCCAGTTGAAGAATCTGGGTGATAATTAAAATAACTACAATTTCATGAGAATGGCCGAAAAGAGAAATATTTTAAAGAACTAAATACCCCTAACTTGGTAATCAGCGCAAGAAGAGAAGCAAAGGAACTGCCCAGGAATAAAAGCAAAGCACCCTGCGTGATGGTGGAAGAGTCCGGCTTCTCGTCGTCCGGGGCGGTGCTGCCACCCGCGTCCTCCTTGTGATTGAGCGTGGCCAGAAACTCATGCACGGCTTTCTCCACCTGAGGTCTGAATGTGTGGTTGATCTTTGGATCCACAACCTGAGAAATAATTCGGTCAATACCAGACTCCAACATTCCTGATCTGAAACACAGGATAATTAACAGAAAAGTGGGAAAAAAAAAGAGAGAAATTAATGTAGTATTAAACAAACTCCTTTTAAGTAAAGCTGTATCAAAACAAACTGCCTCCTCTCCATCCTTCTTGGATTACAAGAAGAATACACAACAGAAAATAAGTTTCACACTATAGCGGCATTTAACATAGCATACTGCAAAAAAAAAAAATTACATAAAATATGTCACATCTACACTGTGTCACTAGTGGAAATACTAAAGCAGACAGAACAAAAGCAAAACAAAATACCTTTAGAACTAGACGTTATCTAAAGGCCAGGCTTGTAGGTGATGCTTACCTCAATCCTGCCCATGGCAGACAGGAATAAATGACCACTAAAGTTGAATTCTGTGTACAAAATAAATCTATGGATTCTACAACTTTAAAAAAAAACCAGAAAGATGTAACTCTCTTACAAGTATTAGTGTGTCCACAAAAACTGAAGAATACACACACAGTGCAATTTCTCCAAACTTTACAAAAAAGAAAAAACACCAAAAGAGACAAAAAAAAGGAAAAACTTTAGAAGAACAAAAACAAAGCTTAAAACTTTTGGCCTTCTTCTTATCTTCTTGCTTTAAAGACGAAATGGTTTATTCATTCAACACTTAGGTTCTTAGTGTCTTAAACACAACAGGCACCACACTAGCTCCTGAGCCACTGCAAATAAGACCTGGTCTCTATTTTGGTTGGGGAGAGAGACACAGAATACCACATGACAGGCACTAGGACATACAATACACTATGAGAAAAGAATATTATCATCATTAGCCATCCCTGAGATGATTTGTGAATGCTTTACAAAGGAGAAGACATTTAACTCGAGTCCTGATTCCAGAGAAGAGAAAGGAAGAAAGTGTTCAAAGAAATATCACACCTAAGAGACAGAGGCGCAAAAAGGCCAACAAAGTCTGAAGCATGAAAACCACAGAGGCCTCTGAACAAAATAGGAGGACACACATTTCTGTGAAGAATCGCACTTCAAGCTTGTTTCTTTCTAACAGGGAAGTGAGGAGTCACAGTTCCCTGGACAGTGTTGGGAGAGCAGGTTCGAGGCCTCCGGCTGTCCCTGCACAGGGCTGAGGTGTCTGTCTTTACGCCCTGCAGGGCTTTGTCTGAGTGCTGGGCTGCCTGGAGTGGAGGATGGATGCGATTAGCCTTTCCTGGGGCACCGTGCAGCCCTGGGATACCACAATTCCGTTTATGTGGGCCACAGAGAAAGATGAGACGCCACTGCACAAAGTAGGTAACCTGCTTTCTAAGTTCTAAGATTCTTATAAAAAAAAAGCTAATCCTCCAAACACCGTTATATCTTAGAGGTGTCTTTAAAATGTAGCAGGTGGAAAAGAAGTGAGGACAAGCAATCTGAAAAATGTTTTAGGGTGCAAACACAAAAAAGGCACAAACTAAAAAATAAAACACACCCTTCAAATGATTGCTTCAGTCTCTTTCCCTGATGCCTACGTTCTGGGCCCCCGTGTACTTATGTTCTCTCTCACCCAGAGGTCCACCCCGATCTTGAAAACGGAGGCCCGCGCTAACAACCACACTGCTCCTCGTGGGCTCATTTCAGTGACGTGTGGGTGCAGCCGGGGCTGCCTCACCAGAGGAGGGGAGAAGTCATAGCTCCAGGTTCAAGGGCAAAGCCAAAATGCCAGCAGCCAGCACTGCCTTCGTGAAGGCTACTTCCCTGTCTTTCCTTAAAACACCGCACAGTTCAGGTCATCATTTCTGAGCTCCCTTGCATTTTAAGGTTCTGTTGTACAAATGAATGCATAAACGGAATAAAATTTTTTTTTTATCTATTGAGCTGGCAGATAGGTTACTGAACCATGCAAAATTGCAGATATTAAACTATCTTGTCTTATGAAAATGGCAACTGTAAACAGTTCAATCTGAGTCAACCGAGTATTTCTCAAAGTATATGCAAGAAAACTGTCCAAAATTGTGTTTATAGGTGCAAATACATTCCTATACCATTAGTAGTTGTCGTTGTTTAGTCATTAAATTGTGTCTGACTCTGTTGCGATCCCACGAACTGTAGCTGCCAGGCTCCTCTGTCATGGGATTTCCTGGGCAGAATACTAAAGTGGGGTGCCATTTCCTTCTCAAGGGGATCTTCCTGATCCAGGGACCATACCCACACCTCCTGCACTGGCCAGCAGATCCTTAAACACTGAGCCACGAGGGAGGCCCTACACCATCAGGTAGACACAGCTAAAAGTTACTCTTTCTTTAGAGTAACTTAAAAATATTATCTAAGAGACTTAAGTTTACTAATGCAATTTAAACGAGAGAACAGTTCAATTAAAAATAAGTAAAGTAGCTAGAAGAAACTGTACAGATGTCGCGGTAAGAGCAATGCCTAAAGTACCCAAGACATGACAATTCGCCGGCTCTGGTCCACAGAGGAGGGTCCCCGTCACCCACAGGCACACTGCTCTAGTGTTAACTGCCAACAGTCACAAGCGCCCCCTACTGCAGTGTCTGGCAATCCCTCACCAAACAAGGTTCTGCGAAAACGTCATTGTGTTGGTACAACAATTTTAAGCGCTTGATTTTACATGGGCAAGACTGAGTTTAGCTCTCTTTAAAAGAACAGAACAAATGACTGCTTCCTGGCTTTAAAGGTTTTGCCTGCTAAGAAGTCAATTTCAAGAAATGTGCCTTCCAGCCAGTCTCTTAACATATGAAGAAAAAGACAAAAAGAATCTAAGACCATTCCCTTCCCAAACATGCTTTTATTTTTTTTTTAAAACAATGTTATTCTTTGTGAAAAGGGAGGCAGCTATGCACACTGTTGTGGGCTGGTGCTCTGAAAGCCTGGATAGTGTTTGTAAGCCTCCGCCCCCCTCCCCGCCTCAGCCTACCCCTGGCCCCCGACCGACCCCTAGCCTCCGACTTGACCCCTAGCGCCCTACCCCCTTTTTTGGTTACTGTTCTCTTGAAGGCCTGTTGCCCAACCGGAAAGGCCTTGACTTCTCCCTAGAAGCAATCAGATGCAGCCCTCTAATGGTATCTTGTGATCTCACCTGGACTCTTTCACAGGTTCCTGAATATCTTTTAAAATGTAGACAACAAACCTACTGTCAAATTTCCCTCTTCTCTTATTTACTAGGACATGCAGTCTGAGCCCCAGGTTCCTGGTTTCTAGGATTACCTGTGGCTAAATGGATCTTTGAATCAGAGTGTAAAGTTTTATTTGTGGGGCTTCCTGTGGGTGAACTATCAAGGGAGCAACACACTAGGTAGGTTTCCAAGGTCCCTGAGGGCCAAGAGAGAACTGAGGGGCAACAGCTATAAAGTGTGCTTCCCCGGCGGCTCAGACGGTGAAGATCCGCCTGCAATGCAGGAGATCTGGGTTTGATCCCTGGGTTGGGAAGATCCCCTGGAGGAGGGCATGGCAACCCACTCCAGTATTCTCGCCTAGAGAATCCCCATGGACAGAGAAGCCTGGCAGGCTCTAATCCATGAGGTTGCAAAGACTCAGACACGACTGAGCGACTAAGCACACAGCTATAAATCAGATTTGTTTAGCTGTTTAAAAAGCCACATTTCGTCCCAGTAGGTGAACTTGAACATAAATATTTGTCAAGGCAGGAAGACTAAAAAGCACTTTTAAAATAATGCAGTCAGCTTTTCTGGGGTGTGAGGCAGGGAGAGACGGTTCAAGTCTTCTTACCTTGGTGAATACTTATATTCATGAACAATATTGTAAGTCTGCTCTTTGGGGGAACAAATATGATCTTTCTAGGTCCATCTAAACATTGCAGCTTTTCTCGCTCTCTTTGTGTTTGCCAAGAAACGGACTCTAACAGGTCCAAATGTACCACCACTCCCTTTTTGGTTATATCATCACTAAAACCCACAAGCAAAATCACAGGAAAATTTAAAAAAAAAAACACACACACACCAGCAAGTCCCTGGTGGTCCAGGGGTTAGTACTCAGCACTTTCACTGCTAGGGCCAGGTTCAATCGCTGACAGGGGAACTAAGATCTTACAAGCCACACTTGGCCAGAAAAAAAAAAAGCAAGCAGTTATATTAGAACATAGAAGACACTGTCTCAAATCAGGAGAAAGCGTTTCAATTTCAGTCATCTTTAACGTCTTTATTTGTAAACCAGGAATAATAAAGCCTGGTTCCAGGGTCAAAAAAGTAAGTGTGAACGTAACTGCATAGGACACACTGACCAATCTGGCGTTTGCCATCATTCACATCACATCACATCTAGAGGGCTTTTTACTGAAGTCACATAGTCACTCCTTCAATATTTCCAAAGGTCTATAGGAACAATCAGACTGCCAAATTTATGAGGGAAATTGAAGAGATTTAGAGTCTACTCTACAATTACACTGTATCATTGTAAGAAGTAGCCACACCAGATCTGACAAAATTATCACAAGGTGAACAAACTTCCACAAATGTCTCAGCCTTCAGGCAAGGCACACAGTGACATTCTTAAGCGTTCCTAGGAACTCTTGCAAATCTGAAACTTACTTGAGCACTTGCTGTCGAATATTGTTTCTAAGCTGGTTCTTGTTGAGGTGGGGACTCCATGTATGAGTTGCCAAGTGGTTTGCAACAAAGTTGTCAACACGCTGTCTCAGATTCTGATAGGCAGGCTAGAGAGAAAGAAAAAGATATCAATGTTAAAAACCTCACTGTTACATAATATCAACACTAATATCCATAAGTCCCAGGAATCTGAGTATCTTTAGCAGTGTTAACATTTTACAGCATCAATTTGGCAACAAAGTTTCATGGTTTGATAACCTTGTGTTATGCTCCTGCTTCAGAATAAAACAAGACTCATTCAAATACTATTTATCTAAAACAAAATGTTTACAGATGAAAACAAAGACAAATATACCTATTTATGGACAAGGGACTAGAAGATAAGATACCAAGAAGTGTGACTGTTAGATGATTTGAAGCCAAGAAATGGAGAAGAGCAAAGTGAGGCTTCATTGAGAATAGCATCCCAGTTGGACCTTCAAAGTTTCACAGCAGAGCTGGGAGTAGGAAAGGCGGGCCGCACAGGTACACCCAGCAATGTAAGAGCAGGTGGATGAGAAAACAGGGAGTCAGGAGCACTGGGGAGCCCCCACACCATTAAATCCAATTTTGTTGGAGGATAGAAAACAAAAACAGAGAAATGAGGTTGGAAACATAACTTGGAACCAGGGTTTGGAAGAATTTGAGGACCATATACGAAGCCTGCAATTATTGGGAGAGAGAATGGGAACCCACAGCACATATGAGCAGCGTGATATGTGATAGCTGACCTGATATTCCTATGGTGAGAGAGTAAACAGACTAAAAATATTCACAGGAAAGCATGCAATAAGTAGAAGAATGGAAATCTGTACTGGAGTGGCAAAAATGGGCTGAAAGGCATGGATCCAAGAGAAACTATGAAGGGACAACTGCTGGAACTAGGTGTTACATTAGATGTAAGGCACTGGTTCCTAACTGGAAGCAATTTTGCGTCCCCCCACTCTACACCCACCCAGGTAACCTCTGGCAATGCCTGGAGACATCTCTAATTGTCACTGCTGAGGGGAGTTGCTAGTGGCATCCTAGTGGGCACAGGACAGTCCCCCCCTACAAAGGACTATCCAGCCCAAAATATCAGCTGTGCTAAAGCTGAGCACTACTGATACGCAGGAAGCAGGAGAGACGACACACGTTAACAGGCCGTTTCTACACTGCCTGGAAGGGCTGTCTGACTGCATGCTTCCTTCCTACAAGCTGTCCCCGCCACGCATGCTCTTTACATCTTTTATGTGACTTTTTTTTTTTAATGTGACTTTTAATGTAGATGAGTCTGAGTATTCCTGAATGATTTTAAGCAAAACTGTACCACCTCCGTTTCTGCTGTTTGCTCCCTTACCCTTCAAAGTTTATGCTCTAGTCCTAAGTTCTCATTATTTTAATCATGTACACCTACCACTCCTTCTCCCTGCCCAGCTGGCAAACTTCTCACCTTCAGAGCCTACCTAACCCGTAAAGTCACCCTGACACCCCAGGTAGGCATCCATGGCCCTTCTCCCACGTACCAACTGTCTCCGATACACACTATCATTCAAGTAATTCTTGTATTGTATTCTATTTTAGGGAGTGGGGGTCCAATATTTATCTCTTTACTGAAGTGTAAGTCTTCTCCTCTCACTCTTTTAAACTTTGTTTCCACACACCTTTTCACACTGCTGGGCAGATAAGCAACTAAAAAGTAGTTATCAGATGAGATGACTGGGTTGTGGAGATGAGAAAGATTTTATCCCTCTATGACACCCCTCCACCCCTTCCAGTTACCAGAATTTCACTAATACCTATATTCTATCCTCTATTCTATACCTATATTTAACTGGGAAAGATTGAAGGCAAAAGGAGAAGGGGGTGGCAGAGGATGAGATGGTTAGATAGCATCATTGACTCAATGGACACAAATTTGAGCAAACTCTGGGAGATAGCAGAAGACAGGGAAGCCTGGCGTGCTGCAATCCATGGGGTTGCGAAGAGTTGAACACGACTTAGTGAATGAACAACAAATATTACATCTGACCAAAACTAGTCTTGTGATTATTTCTCATGCTCCTCTCCATTTATCCAAAATTCATGTGAATGAGAATTAATTTTCTCCCTGATGATTCTAAAACAATATTCTTCCCAATATTTCCAAACCTCAGCAACACCAGGCTCAAATGTCACAATGTATTTAGCACTCTACTTGCCCATAAAACAACCTTGAATTTGAACTATTAAAGTTAAATCTCTTGGTTTCTAAGTTCTTGTTTAGGTAAAAAAGCCTAGTGACTACAATAATATTTGGGCCTCCATTACTCTTCTGGGAAGAGCTATCTCTTTTTCCAGTGCTCCTGGCCAAAAGCCTTCACATCGTAGAGGCTCCTCCTCCTCCTCCACGCCTCACCCGAACCAGCAGCAAATCCCCCGGCATTAGCCTCAGAACACAGCCGGAGCCCGAGCCCCTCCCACCCCTCCACCGCTACCACTCCTGCACGGAGCCTTCTCGTCGCCTGCCCAGGTTACAGCTGCGGACCGCCCGCACCTGGTCCACTCCTGCTGTCTGAAGTCTGCTTCCACAGTGCAGCTAGTGCCGATCTTCTACAGTTGGGGGGGACCATGTCGTTACTGTCCAAACCACATCACGGCTAAAGTAAAGGGGGTACTGTAAATGACTCCATGAGGCCAAGCCATCAAAGATGGAAGTCAGATCACGTCCCGCTTCTGCTCTAACACCTGCCAGTGGCTTCTCAGCTCCAGGGAGCGCCAAACTTACCAGGGCTTGGGCAGCTCTCTAAAGCGAGGGTGGCAGGGGGCTCCAACCTCAGCTCTGAGCCCTTTCTCCCTCAGCAGGCTCTGCCTCAGGCCTTCTGCACTTGCTGTGCTCCCCAGCTGGCATGCTCAGCCCCCCGCCGCTGAACAGCTCCTTCAGCGATGGCTCAAATGTCATCTTGTCCAATCTTCCCTGGACAACTTATGCAAAACACACCACCAACCCTTTCCACCCTCATCCTGCTTTCTCTCTCCCACAGAACCTCTCACGAGTGATATACTTCCTCAGATGGGCTTCAAGTTCAAATCAGCAGGGACTTTCTGTTCACTGCTGTGTCCCTGGTACCTAAAACAATGCCTGGTGTATAATAAGTATTTGCTGGGTGAATAAACTTACATTATTTCTGTCTCTGATTTTTCTTTTAAATCTGAAAAGAAATAGACAATAATTATGGTGACCAGGAGCTACTTCCAGCTGAGAAAGTATCCAAAAATTGGCCTCTAAGACCTGGAGTGAAAGGGGCCATATTCACTTGGTCAGGGAGCACCCTGCCAAGTCCCGAGAGGTGGGCCTGTCTTGATTTTTCCTCCTCACTTGCTACTCAGTGCACAGGGGTTGGAATGGCTTTGAAACCTGGCTCCTGGGATCTGGAGGCCAGAGCAGAGGAGCCCCAGCATGAGCTGGATCTTGGGCTGCGTGCTAATGTCAACATGCGCACTTGTTCTAGTTCTCGTTAGATTGTCAAACCAATTGCGCTTCCTTCTTTCCCCCCAAGAAATGTTTTAGGACTCTACTTTGAGAGGTGCTGGCAGGAACATTACAGGCACAACAATAATATTCAGAGGGAATGTGGATGCAGAAAAAGTTGAGCCTTAAATACTGTAGCTCCCCACCCCCCAACTGCTGGTGTATTTGAATTTTCAATCTGCATACACAATGATGACACACGGATTTGTAGGTTTCTAAGGACAGCAAAGTGAAATCTCTACTTGCCAAATTAAAACAAACAAACAAACAAACAAAAAAACAGCTTTACTTATTGACAGTTGGGTAACATTTACTTCCCCATGTCCTATGGAAAAAAAAAAAGGATGGAAGGAAGGGAGAGGGAGGAAGAAAGCCAACTGGCATCATTTTCAAACAGGCAGTTGCGCATATTCCCTGAAATGAAGTGAGAAAACTACATACTACCTACATAGATAAATATCCCCAAGAAAATTCAATTTCATGTGGTCCAGAAACTCCAACACCCCCAAAAGGCACATTCTATTTCTGGTCTACAAGGTGGGCCAGAGTTCTTAAAAGGGAAGATGTCCCTAGACTGTCAGAAAGGTTTCCCTAGAGGCGATAAGGGAATGGTGTGTGCTTCACCTCAAAGCCCTTTCCTCAAACAAACACGCTTCTTTAGAAGAGCTGAACATGCTATGTGAAAACCCTGACCCCATCGAAACTCTGAACCAATGAACCAAACCAGATCTAAGTTTAAAAAAAAAAAAAAACTTTCCCCCAACTGGTTCCAACCAAAGCTTCCTGCTTCACTTGCTTCTAGACCTACTGGGTTTCCATCCACCTACTGAATGCACCTTCCCGTTTTCTCTACTCAGCCTTTGCAGAACCACCCAAGATGACCCGCTCCTGCGAATCCCCCTTTCACTTTGACACTTGGTACAAACTCCCTTTCCCTTCCCAGCCCCGCTATTTTTATACAGGGAACCTTTCCCCTATACCCCTTACTCTTCCCAACTCACTCTTCTGTCCAGTCCTTCTTCCCTCCTTCCCTGCCGTCACCCCTCCTCCGTCCTTTCCTCCGTTCCCTCTACCCCTCCCCTCTGACCCCTCCTCCTTTCTCACTTTAGAGACATGACTTGGCCTGAGGGATTAAATCAGTGTCCCTGGGGGAAACAAAAGCCCCAACCCCCGTACCCCACCTTTCCATCGACCAGCTCTGCGCCCCTCACCAAGTCCAGCATTGCAAACACTGCAAACAATTCGATTCATTACCACTTAGCGCTTTCTCCGAAGGACAAAGACCTGACCCTTACCAGCAATCTTCAAGAAAGGAGGCAAAAACAACTTGGGACGCAAAGTAAACCCGAGGTGGGGGGCGGTGAGTGGAAATCAGAGATGAAAGCGCCGTTAGCCTTAGCGCAGACGAGTCTCCAAAAGACCAGTAACTCGGTGTGGCTCACCCCTATATTCCCAGCACCTAAGCAGTGCCTGGCACGTAGGAGATGCTTAACACTAGTCTGTTAAAGCAACGAAAGGCTGAGCGAATGAATGAACACAGCGAGCCCCACAGCGCCGGGCACGAATCGGCCCCTCAGAGAGGAAGCGGCTGCGCAGGGCACTCCGGGGTGGGCAGGCGGCGCGCTCCAGAGCGGCCCCGGGGCTGGGGACGCCGAGGCAGCCGCCGGCCCACCGACCGATGGCGGGCTACCGACTGCCTGCCCGGCAAGGTGGCGGCCCGTGGGGTCGTCCCCGGTCCCCACGCGCCCGCAGCTCCCCCGCGCGCCCCGCACCTTGGTGTCCACGTCGGCCAGGCAGTCCCGGCGGAACTGGTCGAAGAGCCCCTGGCTCTTGAGGTGGTTCACGATCATGGCCACGAGCTGCGGGTCCCCGGCGCCGGCGCCCGCACCCCCGGCCCCGCCCGCGCCCGAGCCAGCCCCGGGGCCGGGCGGCGGCGGCGGCGGCTGCGGCTGCGGCGGGGGAGGCGGTGGCGCGGGAGGAGGTGGCTGCGGCTGCGGGTTGGTGGCCATGGCGGACTGGGCCCGGGGAGGAGCGCAGTGAGCCCCGGGCGGGCGGCGCTCCTGGGAGGCGGCGGCTGCACCGGTCCCGCCGCCTGAGGGAAGCCAACGGGATGTTGTTACGGAACCAGCGGATCCAGAGCGACCCCGGAAGTGAAAGGGAACTACGGGGGGCGGGGGGAGGAAGGAGGAAGGAGAAAAAAAAAAGCGGTGACAAAGGCCACAGAGGCGCGTCTACGGCGGCCGCGAGGGGCCAGTTCCGGTTTTCGCGGAGCACGGGCGCCCTCGCGAGGCTGGGCTAGGTGGGAGGCGGCGGCCTGAAACCCGGCTGCGCCGGCAGCGAGCGGCGGGCGGTCATCGGGGGCCTGGGTTTGGAGTCCTGGGCAGTCGGGCGTTCGACTGGCGCAACACCCCGGGGCCCGAGGGCCGGCTGAGTGGCGGCACGCGGGGCCGGGCTGGCCGGGGCCGGGGAGCGAAACGTAGGCCGGGTTCGAGCCGCGATGGCGTTTAGGCCTGACGCTCTTGTTCCTGTTTCCCAGAGCGGTTGAGATCCGTAGACATTCCCGTGCAAAAGCGTGGGTAGAACTGCTTATTCTTAACTCTCCCAGACTTCCTTGTTCTCAGTCTGTGATCTCTCTGCTGCCCGCCCCATCCCTTTTTTCCCTGGAGCATCCTCCGTTGCGTCTGTGGCCAGGAATCCGATCCCTCCAGCGCCTCCTTGCTACGCGGGAAGACAGGACTCTCCCCCACCCCCCACCCCGGTTTTCAGCTTTCAGGGTGTTGCTTTTGATTAGTTTGATCATTTGGTAATGCTTATAAAGCACGCTCGCTAGGTGCTAGGCGTGGCATTTAGTTTAGATGCATGAATTTTTCCAGTGTTCGGAACAGCGCTAAACTAGCACTCAGTTCAGTTCAGTTGCTCAGTTGTGTCCGACTCTTTGCGACCCCATGAACGCAGCACGCTGGGCCTCCCTGTCCATCACCAACTCCCGGAGTTTACGCAAACTCATATCCATCAAGTTGGTGATACTGTCCAGCCATCTCATCCACTGTCGTCCCCTTCTCCTCCCGCCTTCAATCTTTCCCGGCATCAGGCTCTTTTCAAATGAGTCGAAGTGAAAGTGAAGTCGCTCAGTCATGTCCAATTCTTTGCGACCCCATGGACTGTAGCCTACCACGCTCCTCTGTCCATGGGATTTTCCAGGCAAGAGTACTGGAGTGGGTTGCCATTTCCTTCTCATCAGGTGGCCAAAGTATTGGAGTTGCAGCTTCAGCATCAGTCTTTCCAGTGAACACCCAGGACTGATCTTTAGGATAGACTGGTTGCATCTCCTTGCAGTCCATGGGACTCTCAAGAGTCTTCTCCAACACCACAGTTCAAAAGCATCAATTCTTCAGTGCTCAGCTTTCTTTATAGTCCAACTCACATCCATGTATGACTACTGGAAAAACCATAGCCTCAATGGACCTTTGTTGACAAAGTAATGTCTCTGCTTTTTAATATGCTGTCTATGTTGGTCATAACTTTCCTTCCAAGGAGTAAGTGTCTTAACAATTTCATGGCTGCAGACACCATTTGCAGTGATTTTGGAGACCCCCAAAGTAAACTAGCTCTAAACTAGCACTAAACTACTATCACTCATTTGCACATCAGGAAACTGAGATCCAAGAAAGATTAATAGTCCAAGGTTACATAGCAAACCAACTGATTCTGGACTGAGTCTTTTAATCTTTAAAATAATTATTAGTATATGATTGATGGCAGAAGGAGAAGGGGACGACAGAGGATGAGATGGTTGGCTGGCATCACTGACTCAATGGACATGGGTTTGGATGAACTCCAGGAGTTGGTGATGGACAGGGAGGCCTGGCGTGCTGTGGTTCATGGGGTCGCAAAGAGTCAGACACGACTGAGCGACTGAACTGAAGGCAAAGTGAATATTGCACATGTTTATAATTAGTTTAGTTATGGGAAAGTACATCTTTTGGTGAAATGGATGTTGTTGCTTTTTAAAACCCATAAATCTGTGGATGAATATGTCTTACTGCTAGAATGGGAAGGACTGAGCAAAAGTTTTCTTCATTATTTCTAGTTTCTGTAGCTGTGTGACCTGAGAAATTGAGTTCATATAAACATGTAATGTACCTGGAAACAAAGTTTTATTATAGTGATATCACTCAGTTCTTGATCTCAAAAAATTAGATTTGATGATCTTTGTGAGATTTTTCAGTTAGGCTCCGTTTCAGTTTTGCTGAAAGTCAAGACTTGAAAACCACCCACCTTGCCAAAGGGTTTACCTAGTCCATATTTTTCCATTTTTTAAGTTTCTGGAAAATATACCAGATAGGGTTTATCAAGACATCAAATGACTGGAGTAAGCAGTTAAAAAAGAAAAACAAAAAACAAAAAATGACATGAAGTGACTATGAATTGGACATTTTCAAAAAATGAGATGTATGTGCCTTGTTTAACCTGATAATACTCAAACTGGGAAATAGCTAAACATGGCTCATTTGCATAAGTAGTTCTGGATAAAATACTTTTTTTATGGTTACAGGTGGTTCAGTTTTGTTTTTGTCAGAACTTTGCAGCTAATGAAACAGCTCATTAAAGTTGAAACTGTCAAATACAGGAAATACTTGTTATTATAACCTAATTAACAGCCATTTTCATCATCAGACTAGCCAGATCAGCCCTCTTGGATTTACTTTCTGTCAGAAACAGTTTGGCTTCATTGTTTCAATTCAAATGAAGTGTTCCTTTTGAGGAGTATAATGAAGACTTGTTGTTGTTTAATGGCTAAGTCTGTCTGACTCTTGTAACCCCATGGACTGTAGCCAGCCAGTCTCCTGTGTCCATGGGATTCTTCGGGCAAGAATACAGGGGTGGGTTGCCATTCTCTTTTCCAGATCTCCCTGACCCAGGGATCAAACCCATATCTCCTGCTTAGCAGGCCGATTCTTTACCCCTGAGCTACCAGGGAAGCCCATACAGTGTATAGAAAATCCTAAATATTCTAAAACATAATGAAGTGAGAATTAACTATAGTTTAAATAGATAATTCACATTTGATATTATAAAATGTATGTTAGCTATCTCAATGAATAACTCACACATACTGGATACAGTGTAACTTTGAACAATTTTTTCAGCCTTGGAAAACATTCTAGTTACATTGGAAAGAATCAGGGTCACTGACTGTACTGCTTTAGCTGTTCCAGCCTGGTCTTGTTTCCACCTGAAGACAGGTCCTATGGATGAGTACTGTGAATACATGAGGTGGAAATGGGGTGACATGTAACTCTTAAAAAAAAGAAAAATAAAAAGCTGTTTTAAGTGATCATCATTTCTTACCAACGGCCCTGTTGTTTTGTTCTCTACTCTTACAATTTCTTTAGAAACAGTAATATAATTTTTGATAATAGTGGGGGTATATGACCTCTTGGCGAGGTCTTCAGAATAATTTGCCATTGCTCTCCTACCCCACTGTTTGTATGTCTGAATTCAGAGCATCTCAACTAGAATCAAATAGTTTATCTCTGAGTATGACTGAGCTTTCATTTGGTTTCCCACGTCGGATGCTCAGGTGACAGTTAAACAGATTTTGCAAACACTTTGGGAAAGAGAGGAACCATGGTGGGTTATCGGGCAGTCCTCTGTATCCTTGGACACCAGACGGCTGCCGATTATCCAACTCCTGTGGTTCCTTCTCTTTTTTACAGTTCAGCTGGCCCCACTACACCCCCCTACCCAATCCCCCAAATCCTGTTTCTAGGGGCTAATCCTATGAAAGTCAGA
Source organism: Cervus elaphus (assembly GCF_910594005.1). Classification (NCBI taxonomy): domain Eukaryota; kingdom Metazoa; phylum Chordata; class Mammalia; order Artiodactyla; family Cervidae; genus Cervus; species Cervus elaphus. The sequence continues at coordinate 8,452,481 of NC_057820.1, read as the reverse complement.
CATCGCTTACAGTGGTGATCTCCTAACCCCATGGAGTCTACCTACTTATCAGGCAGAGTGGCTTGTTCCCTTGCCCTCACATCCCCAGGCTCCACTCCCAACTTTGCCCCAGGCCTTGCCTTCCATGGTCAAAAGGCCAATGAATACCATTTCCTAAATGACTTTCCATCAGCTCAAAGTTCAGTTGAAATCTTGAAAGTTTGAGAACTTTCACCTGATCTAGGATGAGCCTCCCAGTGCCGTGGGACAAACAGTGGTCATGAAACGTCTCTCAAATATTGGTCAAATTTCGGGCCATGGAGAGAGCTTGTGAAATGGGCTATTTCCTGCCATATCAGTAAACAAGAATGTCACAGTTGTCAGCGAGTGCAGCCATTCAGTGTGGGCCCAAAGGGAACTGAGGAAGGAGAAGAATATCTGCTATGTAACAGTCACCAGGCTGTGGCCACTCCCTGTGGTGAGCCCTGAGGAAAGGAAACTCAGGATATGAAGACAGGATACTGGTCCCAGACAGGTGAGGTACACATGAAAGGAATGATTTCCATGAGCCCAGACTCTTGCATCTACACATACAGAGAAAAGCACTAAACTCCTTAACTTGAGATACCTGGTTTTCCTTAATTAACAAGAATCTTTTGATGTTCAGACTAACTGCCCCTTATTGCAAACTTCCATGTAAGCTGTCTCCTCCCCCTGCCTCCTTGGAACAGTTCTCTCAGGGTCAATTGAGATGCTATTTTCCGGGCTTGAAGTCCTAAAAATTCCCACCAAATGAAGACGTAACTCTCAGCTTCTAGGCTGTGACTACTTTTTAAGGCAACACCTTTTTCAGTGATAACAAAACATATTTTAAGGGGGGATTCAAAACACTCCCATTGATGGTTTCTGTAAGAGGAAGCAGAGAGGATAATATGTATCATTAATATTTGTCTTTCCAGGGTGAACCCTGTGGTCACAGCTAATCTCTTATTTCCGTTGCAGTATACAATAATCAGTGAAGGTGGAGTGACATTAATAGTTGGGAACAGCATTATAAAGTGTTAATTTAAGAGGAGAATTGGGTTTTTTTTTCCCCCTGAAAGAACTTGAAGGAATTGTCATGATTTGTGAAACAGGAGGGAAGGGGGCAGGGCACAACCTTTAAAAGAATGACATAGCCATAGGACTTGAAAAATCTGGGTTAGAGGGAATTCTCTTGTCCAGCAGTTAAGAATCCATACTGCAGTGAAGGGGGCACATTGATCCCTGGTCAGGGAACTAGGATCCCACATACTGTGGAACAACTGGATCCCTCTGCCACACCTGGAGAGTCCATGTATCTGCAATGAAAGATTGGGCATGATGCAATGAGGATCCTGTGTGCTGCAACTAAGACTTGATCAAGCAAAAAAAAAAAAAAAAAAAAATGGTTAGAACCAATCAGGTCCAGGATGGTGGACTATTCACCTTCCAGTGGACCATGAGCCTCATCAAATGCCCATTGTAAAATGTTAACATAAGCTAAATGACACATCCACCAGTGCCAGGACAGTTCTGAGACTAACAACAAAATGCCCCAAACTGGATGGTGGCCCAGTCTTTGCCCATTCCTCCAAATAATTGGAATAACCCACTCATTAGCCAATGAAATCACCTAGCCTGTAAAAACTAGCCACACCATGTTTTGAGGCTGCTCTTACCTTCTGAGATGGCCCACGCTTTGTTTGTGGAGTGTGTGTGTGTGTGTGTGTGTGTATTTGTGCTCAGTCATTTCTGATTCTTTGTGACCCCGTGGACTGTAGCCCTCCAGGCTCCTTTGTCCATGAAATTTGCCAGGCAAGAATACTGGAGTGGGTTGCCACTTCCTTTTCCAGGGGATCTTCCTGACCCAGGGATTGAACTTGCGTCTCTTGTGTCTCCTGCATCTGGCAGGTGGACTCTTTACCACTCACACCACCTGGGAAGTCTGTGGAGTGTGTGTCTCTCTAAATAAATCCCCTTCTTACCTATCATGTTGTCTCTGACTGAATCCTTTCTGTGACAAGACATCAGGAACCTCAAATTCACCAGGAACACTTGGAGGTGAGAGGGGCACAAGGGGATGGCAGGGTGGTGAGGAGGAAGGACAGTTTGGGACATTATTCAGCAGAAGTTGGAAACCTCCTCATTCCCCACCAGGCCAGGAGTGGCCAAGAGTACCTGGATGAGCTGCAGGATTCAAGAGGGCAACTGAATTCTAGCAGGTGGGAAGATAGGAGATGGGTTTGGGACAGCAAGATAGCAATAATGATAACAGAGAAGGAGGACTGGATTACAGAAACCTCTGGGACTTTGGAGCAGGAAATCCAGAGGAGCAGAAAATTTGTGATTCGGGGGTAGGGTGTGAGTGATTTGGGGGAAGAGGGGGAGAGAAGTTTTCTGGTGAAATGGGACATACTGATCACTTTAGTTATTCATACTAAGAGAATGGTGTGGGAGAGTCCTGTGTGAGTCGTCAGGAAGGTCAGCAGTGGCCCTCAAACTTTCAGCTCAGTCGTGTCCGACTCTTTGTGACCCCATGGACTGTAGCACGCCAGGCCTCCCTGTCCATCACCAACTCCTGGAGCTTACTCAAACTCATATCCGTCAAGTCGATGATGCCATCCAACCATCTCATCCTCTGCCGTCACCTTCTCCTCCTGCCTTCAATCTTTCCCAACATCAGGCTCTTTTCAAATGAGTCAGTTCTTCACATCAGGTGGCCAAGGTATTGGAGTTTCAGCTTCAGCATCAGTCCTTCCAATGAACATTCAGGACTGATTTCCTTTAGGATGGACTGGTTTGATCTCCTTGCAGTCCAACGGACTCTCAAGAATTTTCTCCAACACCACAGTTCAAACTTTAGTGAGCATTAATGACTCTCTGGGAGGACTTTTACAACTGCTGCCCCCACCCTCAGAACCTCACTTTTGATAGGTGTAGGCCAGGACCTATTGTTCAGTTGCTAAGTCAAGTCCCCACAGACTGCAGCACACCAGGCTTCCCTGTCCTTCATTCTCTCTTAGAGTTTGCTCAGATACATGTCCATTGGGTTGGTGATGCCATCCAACCATTTTATCCTCTGCTGCCCCCTTCTTTTTTTTGCCTTCAATCTTTGCCAGCATCAGGGTATATTCCAATGAGTTGGCTCTTCGCATCAGGCAGTCAAAGTATTGGAGCTTCAGCTTCGGCAACGGTGCTTGCAGTGAATATTCAGTGTTGACTTCCTTAAAGATTGACTGGTTTGACCTCTTCAAGAGTTAACAAATGCCCATGGATCACCATTTGAAAAACAAGGGACTAGACTAACTATGTCCCACAGGCCTTTATCTGTTTTACCCGTTTTTATAAATAAAGTTTTATTTAAACCCCAATCAGTTTGCTTTCCCCCTACCCCCATTGTCTGTGTCTGCTTTTGCTCCAAGGCCAGGGCTGAGACAAAGATTGCATGGCTTGCAACACTGAGAAGATTTACCATCTGGCCCGTTATAGAAAAAGTTTGCCAACCCCTGGAATAAAAGGAGGAAGCAAAGGGGTGATTGTGACCCTTCAGAGTTGGGAAGCCTGTATTCAAGAACTTCTGCCTGTCACTAGACAACAAGTTGCTTCTCTGAACAATGAAGATAATGCCTCGTTCACAGGGCTGTTGTAACGGCCAAGCCAACTCACACAAATGACAATGTGACATATATCATTTTGTCACAGGACAGCTTGTCATATGCTGCCCAGATGAAATGGATTATTAAGAATGAGTGGAGAGACTTCCCTGGTGGGCCAGTGGCTAAAATCCCAATGCAGGGAGCCCAGGTTTGATATTTGGCCAGGGGACAAGATCCCACGTGCTGCAACTAAGATCCCGCACAGCCAATTAGATACTAAATAAACAAATGAAAAGAACAGGTGGAATTTGGACAAAGAGAGGGAAAATTCTGCGTGCTGAGGAAGGAGCAGGTTAAAGGAACGCGTCCGAGTTTGCCTTTATTAAACGGTACTGTGTGCACAAGATGTGCTCAATAAACGCTCGTTGAGTTAGCATCATATATTTATTTCATTTTTGTCGGAAATGCTCTGTGAGTCAGTGCTCAGTTGCTCAGTCATGTCTGACTCTTTGAGACCCCATGGACTGTAGCCTGCCAGACTCCTCTGTTCAGGGGATTTTCCAGGCAGGAATACTGCAGTGGGTTGCCATTTTCTCCTTCAGGGGATCTTTTCGACCCAGGGATGGAATCGGTGTCTCCTGGGTCTTCTATATTGAAAGGCGGATTCTTTACTGCTGGCCACCAGGGATGTAGCCCATCAAGTATCTAAACTGTCTGTGAACGTACAGGCAGATTTGCTACAGCGTGAAGAAACTGCTTCTAGCTTTGGGGGAGGGGGTAAGGCAGGTATGTGCACGCGCGGGCTCAGTCGCTCAGTCGTGTCTGACTCTTTTCGACCTCAAGGACCGTGGCCCACCAGGCTCCTCTGTCCATGGGATTCTTCAGGCAAAAGTACTGGAGTGGGTTGCCATTATCTTCTCCATGGCAGGTATACTTAGACAAAATTCTTAAGATACAAATTTCCTCATCAAGGTTTGGGAAACTCTGAAGGCCATTCGTAGTCCCCTTACATGATTGTTGGCCTTTTTTGTCACATTTTTATTCCATGTTTTCTTAGTTTTAATATGTTTTTGTTTTCAGAAGAGGCTACTCCTTTTATGCAAGTAACATTACTTTTTTCATATTTCTTTGCTTTCAAGATTTAAATTTCTAGCCGCTATAGCAACAAAATATATAAAAGTAAGATTTATTATGAAGTTAAGCAGCCGTTGTCTATTAAAGTTACTGAATTGCTAGCTGTTTTGGCAACTGGAATGGCAGTTAATCAAACGGCTTGAAATAAAAGGTACTCCTTTACATGCTTATAAAAACGGAAAGGAATTTTGCATTTAGAAGAGTTAGTCTTCAATATTATTGTTTTAATTTTAAAAATAGCCTTAAGGGGTCTGTGTGTGCATTTCATGAATATTCTAAATAATAGTTGGCTCCCTGAAAACTGAAAGTCACACCTCCTGGAATGAAATTAGAAAAAAAGTAGAAATGAAATAAGATCTGTAGAAACGATGTAATATTATCTGAATCACCTAATTCCAATCCAGGTCTTCTGGGTAGATATTCTGAGAGGAATGAGAAAACAGTGATTATAACCAAGAAATTGTATACTTAAGTAATGAAAGCATTCTACCTCTGAATAAAGAAACTTTTCAGAGGGGAAATGGCTAGAAAATCATCTATGAAAGTGACGGATCGAAAATGTCTAGAACTGACCTTGTTTCTACAGAAAGCATGCAGTTGCTAAAGGGTACTCGCCATTGAGGTCATCTAATCCATTCCTCTTCTGACTCTGTGATCATTAGACAACCTCTGAGTCAAATTCAGCTTTATATTTAACTTTGCCTCTAGGAAGAAAAAGTGCTGATCAGCAAATAGAGGAAGCGTTTCCCTTGGGGCTTATAACACTCAGGAATGATTTCTTTAAAATTTATTTTTAATTGGAAGATAGTTGCTTTACAATGCTGTGTTGGTTTCTGCCATACAACAAGATGAGTCAGCCATAAGTGCCCATATATCCCCTCCCTCTTGAACCTCCCTCTTAGCTGCCCCATCCCACCTCTCTCAGTTGTCCCAGAGCACCAGGTTGAGTGCCCTGTGTTATAAACATAGCAGGGGTCTGTTTTATACACAATAATGTTTCAATTCTACTCTCTAAATTTGTCCCACCCTCTCCTCCCCCTGCTGAGCCCCAAGACTGTTCTCTATGTCTCTGTTTCTCTTCCTGCTCTGTAAACAAGGTTCATCAGTACCATCTTTCTAGATTCCATATGTGTGTGTTAATACATGCATTTGTTTTTCTCTTTCTGACTTACTTCACTCTGTATAACAGGCTCTAGGTTCATCCACCTCAGTTCAACTGACTCATATCTGTTCCTTTCTTTGGCTGAGTAATAATCCATTGTATATGTGTACTACAACTTCTTTATTCATTCATCTGTTGATCCATGATTGATTTTTATGCATAAAGCTCTAAGGGCTCAGTTAATAGTGAAACTACGTGGGATTCAGGTCCATTCTTCATGAACTGATAGCCACCTTCTGACCCTGCAGGACGGAAGACAGGACCCCACCCTGTGGTGAACAAATTGAGGTGTTGCTGAGGAACCGTTCCTGGTGGGTCTGTCTCAGGTAACCTCAAATTTTCTTGGTTACATTTTAAATTTAAACTCCACAGGTTCCTTGTAGAAAATGAGGGCAACACAGTTTATTGACAACAGCTAATCATCTAGAAATAAACCCTTGATATAAGCTGCATCAATTAGAAAGTCAACTAAAAAAAGATGCACAACATTGAGAGTGTGAGTTAAGTTTTTTGGGGGGGTAAAATGAGGACTGCAGCCAGAAGACAGCCCCTCAGATAGGTCTGAGAGACTGCTCCAAAGAGGTAGAGGGGGAAGGTCAAAATATGTGATTTTGGCAAAGGGGACATTCACGCGATCAAACACTTATCGTACAAAAGGTTTTCTGCTAGCCACAAGGAGCTGGTGTCACCATGAAGGGATTTAGTGCTTTTCTAGACCGGTGAACATGCAAGGATTGTGATCAGGAAATGAGTTTCTGAAAAGATCTAACTATCTAAAGACCTGTTCCACCAGTTTTCCTGGAGCAGCGTGTCCCACTCTCCACGCTGAACTCCCTTCAGGGCGTGTCGAAGGTCAACAGCACAGCGTTCAATCTCTGGAAGAGGCAGATGTCAAGTGCCCTTGGCAAGTGCCAATTTGTAGTTGACGAGAACTATGCCTGGGGTTTTTGAAGTCTCCCTCTCTGGTGGCCACATCATAAGTAGATTTCTGGAGCTGTCAACCTCCAGGTCCTTGCCATGTGGATAGAGCCAGTCTGCAGAAGAAAAAAAAAAAAAAAATCTGACAACCCGCAGAGCAAAGTGTGGGTTATTGCTTGAGGCACTCTCTTGATCTCTTGATGCACCGTCCTCCCGAAGAGGAAAAGTTAAAATTGTACACAACCTCCTGCTCCTTCTGCCTTTGTAACTCAGCTTGCTCCTCGTAAAGTCTGGATCACGTAGGTCACGTAGTCTCAGAAAGTGGGAATTCATAATACTCTGAACTGGAGTTTATCTCACTCACCCTTGTCCTGCTCTTTGCAATCGCCCAGCCCCTGCAAACCCACAACCCTGCTTAATCATGCCTGTCCATGTATAAAAACTCTGGAACCCCTTTGTTCAGGGCTCAGAGCTTGGAGTGTTAACTCCTCTGGGCCCGCCGGCGTAATAGACCTGAGTTCTCCAGCTCTCCGAGCGTGGTGCTCAGTTTCTCGAGGACTGGTTTCTGCAACACTCCACTTGTTCCCGAGGCCCAGCTGTACTTGTTCTCATCCATCGTTTGATTATGTGAAACAAATACCACAAATTCAAAGTCCCGTTGCTTAACATGGAACACACCTTGTTGCGGTGATAAGGAGGGACCCAAATGGAAAGGGATTGTGAAAAATGATGGCACGTGCTTGGAAGCATTTGTCATTGTGTGCCCCCTTGGTGCACTTCCCACGTGGCTCAGTGGTAAAGAATATGCCTGCCAATGCAGGAGGGGCAAGAGACGTGGGTTCGATCCCTGGGTCAGGAAGGTCCCCTGGAGAAGGAAATGGCAACCCACTGCAGTGGTCTTGCCTGGGAAAGTCCCATGGACAGAGGAGCCTGGCAGGTACAGTCTATGGGGTAGCAAAGAGTCGGACACGACTGAGCACGCACACCCCCTTGGTAAACTGAGCCTCAGCTTGACCCTTACTGCTAGTCCATGCTGGCCTACATCAAAACATCAATACAAATCTGATATTTTTCAAGCCAGATGGCTTGCTTGTTTTCACATTCACATCTGGTTACACCAGGGAGACCATGGATTGGGTGGGGACAACTCTTTAAAAGTGTTGCCAAATGCCAAGTTCATGTCCCCAACGCAAGATGAGGCCAGACAAATGGAAACATCAGACTGTGGAGCAGAGAAAGGTTTACTGCAAGGGCCAAGCAAGAAGGATGAGTGGCTTGTGTTCAAAAAACCTAAACTCCCTGATGGTTTTCAGGAAAGACCTTTATAGGCAAAATTTGGGGTGAGGGGGCTTCCCTGGTTGTCCTGCCAATGCGGGGGACATGGGTTTGATCCCTGGTCCAGGATGATGCCACATGTCATGGAGCAACTAAGCCTGTGTACCACAAGTGCTGGGCCCGCAAGCTGCAACTACTGAAGCCCCTGCGCCTAGAGCCCATGCTCTGCAACAAGAGAAGCCACTGCTATGAGAAGCCCACACACGGCAGCTAGAGGAAGCCCTGGCACATCAATGAAGACCCAGCACAGCCCATAAATAAATAAATGGAAATGTAGTTTAAAAGACTTTCTTCGGATAGGCTGGTGCTGAGGTTAACAGGGCGTCGTTCCAGGAATCGGGCTTAGCCTATAGCTTTCATCCTCCATTTGCAGTCGGGGCCTTAGTTCCTGCAAAAGAACTCAAGGGTATATTTTATGTGTATTCCTTGGGGAGGAACCAGGACCCAGCTTTATTGCTGCACCGTTGTTTCCTGACTGCTCCTCCATTGTTTCGGCATTCTGCCTTGTCCCTAGTTGGTTACTGTTTGAATCTGCCCTTTGGAACTCAGGGAAGGTCTAGGAGGCCGAGACCTTTTCCTACAAAAAAGAAAGAGAACACAGAAAGACTTTTGTACCTGAGAGAGCCCCCTCAGAGTCCTCCTTGGTTTCAAAAGTGGGAGCTTTCTTACTAGAAAGATCTGACTCAAGAATGATGTCCACGACTTCCCTGATGGTCCAGTGGTTAAGAATCTGCCTTGCAAGGCAGGGGATGCAGGTTTGACTCCTGGTGAGGGAATCCTGCATGCCGTGGGGTGAAGCCAGAAAAAGAAAAACAGGAAGGGTGAGGGAAGAAGCTTGTGTTTGCAGGCATGATGAGGAAGAGATAGAACCTGGGGCACTTGGAGCCACAGCTGGGTTTGCATGCCAGCTTTGCTGTTTTCTCGCTTTAGGACTCTGGACAAATCCATCAGCTTCTCTGTGCCTTATTTTCTTATTTGTTTAATAGGAAGGGTAATAGACCTGCTGTAGGGCTTTGGGGAAGACTGATTGAGATCATTCGTTCATTCACTGCAAGGAGATCCAACCAGTCCAGCCTAAAGGAAATCAGTCCTAAATATTCATTGGAAGGACTAATGCTGAAGCTGAAACTCCAATACTTTGGCCACCTGATGTGAAGAACTGACTCATTGGAAAAGACCTTGATGCTGGGAAAGATTGAAGGCAGGAGAAGGGGACGACAGAGGATGAGATGGTTGGATGGCATCACCGACTCAATGGATACGAGTTTGAGTAGGGTCCAGGAGTTGGTGATGGACAGGGAAGCCTGGCGTGCTGCAGTCCATGGGGTCGCAATGAGTCGGAGACTGCTGAGCGACTGAACTGAACTGAATTCATTCCTTAGCCAGATATTCAAAGGGACAGTGCTCTTGAAGCCATGTGATTTCCCAATAACTTTCAAATCAGATATTCCTCTTCCAAAACTTTAGTTGAGTGGTGTTTAAGTCACTTTTGGTTTCTCTTCCAAAGACAGTCTTTGAATTAGCTTCTCTTTCTAAAAATCTTTCCCACTGGCAACAAACTTGGGCTCCTACTATGTTCTGGGCGTGGGAGAGGATGCAGGTGAGCTGGATAGATGAAACCTTGCCATCAGCTCTTCCATTCTAGTGGAATTAGGTGATCAACAAACAAGTGCATGAATAACATATCAAGCAAAGATAAGTATTCTGACTAAGATGAACTAGGGGGATACAGTGGAGGTTGACTGGACAGCAGCTCACAGGTTAGGGAAGATCATTCTCAGCTCTGACTGTTACAGTGAAGCCAGCCACGAGGAAATAAGGAGTAACTGGTGCAGGGAGAACAGCTAATGCTGGAGTCCTGGGGCAGGAATCAGCCTGATGCATTTGAGGAACAGAAATGTGGTCATTGGAGCTGGAGGATATTGGGAGAGAGGAGTAGCAGATGGAATCGGATCACATGGGGCTTTGACCACAAGGAGAGGAAATATGTTTTGTCTCAAGTGCAACAAAAAGCCTGTGGAAAATTTTGAACTGGCAGATAACATGATTTCATCAGGGATATAACATGTTCACCACTGGTCCTGGCACTGTGAGTGTGTTAGCTGCTGTTACCATTTTATTTAATCCTCACACCACCCTATGTGATGGTCACTGTGAAAGGAAATCATTCCAAACCTGATCAGGGCAGAACTTTGTGGGCTGGTGTGATTTTCAGCCTCTTTGGGAAAGATCTAGGATTCCTAATAGAGCTCCGGACTATTTTTCTGATGGACTTGAAAGAAATTTAGTTTCCTTCTGGGAAGTAAGACTGACCCCACTCCGCTCTTGCTGTTTAGGTGGGCCCGGTAACCCTTGATCAGATACTCAAAGGTGCAGGGCTTTTTAAGTCACATGACTTCCTAATACACTTCAGACCAGACATTCCTTTTCTAAAACTTTAGTTGAGTGGTGTTTAAGTCACTTTAGTTTCTCCCCCAAAGAAAAATCTTTGAATTAGTTTTTTTTTTTTTTAAAGTCTTTCCTGTTGGCAACAAGCTTGAAATGAAATGTGGATAAATGTTTACACTGAACTCATCCCCCAGACTGCTTTGACAGTATCATTAATATCACCATTCCACAGACAAGGAAACTGAGCCTTAGAAATGTTAAGTAACTTGGCCAATGCCACAGATTTCCACCCAAATGTTATGCATTTAAGCACTCCACTGTGCTCCCCACAAGAAAGACCAAACTCCATATAAGCAATTCTGAACCTGAAGGGCTATCTGGTCCCCAGGCATCATACTTTCTTTTATTGCAATTCCATTGCTATCTGTTTTATTTTACATTAATTTTTAAAGGTATTCTGTGACTCTTTGTGACCCCTCTATTCCCCCAAGATATATATATGTCGTTTATTTCCACTCCCACTCTGCTCTGCTTTTTGATTTTTAAGTTTTAATTTGCTCTTTTTTTTTTTTGACTGTTCCATGTGGCATGTGGGATCTTGGTTGCCTAACCAGGGATCGAACCCCTGACCCCTGCAGTGGAAGCATGGAGTCTTAACCACTGGACCACCAGGGAAGTCCTAATTTGTTCTTTCACTAATTGAACCCAATCCTAACTAGAATGGAAACTTTTCTCCTGTTTGTCAAGATTCACAGAATCTGTTTTTCTGGTTTAGAAAGTCTCTTATTTGAATCTTCTGTGCATCCAAGCCCAGAGGTGTAAATCATTAGTGTCTATGATTTATGCCAAACATACCACCAGACTGTATGTCTGCCAAGTTGAAGTAAACAGTGCACTAGACCTGGAGAGAAAAGTCCTGAATGAGATCACTGAAGGATGCTAAAACTCTCCAGATCGTTTTGGACTGGAGGATGGGGGAAGTCCCGACGTCTAACCAAGGAGCCTCATTCTCTTAGAATGAAATTGATTCCATGGATGTACTGGAACCAGTGTAAATAAGCTCACGTTAAATTTTCAGGAAATTTGTGGAGTAGTGGATGCCAAGTTGGTAGCTTGAAATTGGCCACAGAGGGAGTATTTATACCAGAGAAATTGGCAAAGGCCACAAATCAGGGCTTTCATACCCCATAGAGCCAGTTTTTAAACACTCAGCAGTACCCCACTGCAAGTGCCCTTCGGGCTCCTGCTTTTTCCTGCCTAGTTATAGAACAAGAGGCTGTGGAGAAACAGTGGGACAGTTTCCGGGACAGGTTTGTGCTGCCATCTGCTTTCCTGCCTGCATTTTTCCTTCTCATACACACTGTCAAGAGAGCTGTAGTCAAACAGACCCCTAGCAGAAATGCAGTTCACTGTTATTTCCCCTCAGTTGAATCCCAGATCTCTTACTATTTGCTCTGTGACTTGGGCTGGTCAGTTATCCACAACTCTGGACCCTTTTCCTCATTGCGATAACAAGGATAATATCTCAGCCTCAGAGTGTGCAAGTTATACATGATGGACAAGGGTATTGAGGAAAGGCTCTGCTTAGAACTTGGTGCATTCTAAGCCTCCAATAAGCAATGTTGCTGCTGCTGCTGCTAAGTCACTTCAGTCGTGTCCGACTCTGTGTGACCCCATAGATGGCAGCCCACCAGGCTCCTCTGTTCCTGGGATTCTCCAGGCAAGAATACTGGAGTGGGTTGCCATTTCCTTCTCCAATGCATGCATGCATGCTAAGTCACTTCGGTCGTGTCCGACTCTGTGCAACCCTATGGACAGCAGCCCACCAGGCTCCTCCATCCACAGGATTCTCTAGGCAAGAATACTGGTGTGGGTTGCCATTTCCTTCTCCCCAATAAACAATAGCTCTAATTCAAAGAATGTTATTATTTACTAGGTATTCACAGACACTCAGAGGTCTCCTGCCCTCTTTGCTGTTATCATGGTTGTTCAGTTGTTCAGTCGAGTCTGACTCTTTGCGACCCCATGGACTGCAGCACCCCAGGCTCCTATATCTTCCCCCCATCTCCTGGAGCTTGCTCAAATTCATGTCCATTGAGTCGGTGATGCCATCCAGCCATCTCATCCTCTGTCGCCCCCTTTTCCTCCTACCCTCAATCTTTTCCAGCATCAGGGTCTTTTCCCAAGAGTCGGCCCACGTACGGGAGCTTCAGCTTCTAGAGTCTAGGCCTCACATCTCTGGTCCAGAGCCCTGAACCAGCCTGGCTTGCACCAACTCCCCCCACAAGGTGGCGCTCTCCTCCCGCCTGTGCTAGATAAGGCGGGGAGCCCCTCAGAGCTGTGAATCCCTTGCCATCCAAGTCGCACCAGCCGCACGCATTCTCCTTTTCATTCAGTCCCTGCCTCCCAGTGATGCCTCAAGTGTGTCGAGCTTGACAAGCTTCTTGGCTAGAAAGAAGTGGGAGAGAGAAAGCTCTTTTGAAACATGTTGATTTGGCCTGGATGGCTTTTCATCGACATAAAGAAGAAATTTTGTGACTCTGTGCAAAATCTTTTGACTCACTGCAAGGGTGTTTTTCACTGGTAAGAAGCTGAGCCTTCGGGGGGATTCTTTCTTTCTTTTTTTCTTTTTTTGGCTGTGCTGGGTCTTTACTGCGGCACACGGCTTTTCTCTTCACTGCCGCACATGGCCGAAGCAGGCTTTAGTCTAGATGAGGTGAGCAGAGGCTCCTCTCCAGTTGTGGCATGTGGCTTCTTATTGTGGGGCAGGCTCGGGGGCTCCAGCGTCCGGGCTCAGGAGTTGGGGCGCATGGGCTTAGTTGCTCCACGGCACGTGGGATCTTCCCAGACCAGGGATTGAACCGGTGTGCCCTGCATTGCAAGGCGGATTCTTAACCCCTGGACCACCAGGGAAGCCCAGGGATTCTTTCTGTTCTCTTTTGTCTGTCTTGGTTCCTTTTTTCTCATTCTCCAGGATCCTCAAGGCAACCTGATAGAGTAAAACCAATAAGGTGTCAGCAATCAGACAGACTTAGATTTGACATATGTTTCTGAGGCTTATCAGTTCAGTGACCTTGGGCTACTTATTTGAGCGTCTAACTTCAGCTGCCTCATCCACAAAATGGGGATATCTATCTATTTTATCTACTATCTATCTATTTTATCTCTCTCTCTCTGTCTTTCTGTCATCTGTCTGTCTTGGGCTAGTCCTGTACTTCACAACCTCCAACACATTAGATTCACCTACAGAACTTCTCAAAAATAGTTGCTTCCTTGGCTCTAATCCAAAAGACCTATTCACCTGGGCTGTTTTAGAACTTCCCGGGGGATTCTATGTGCAGTGAGGGTTGAGGAGGGCCGAGATCCTGTTATGAAGCCTCTCTAAGCCTCAGCGGGCTCACATGCTCAGAACCTGCAAGTCCCAGACCTCAACAGCTCACACAAATGCAAAATGAGTCTCTTGACCAACAGCCCCTTTGCGCATGCCGTCCTTTGCCTGTTCAGATTAGCAGGCAGTGCAGTCTCTTTGACATCCACCATTTGTCTTCAGCGGCCTTTCCTTGGAAGCTTAAGAACCTTTGTCATTGCTCTTCAGGTGAGAAGAGCAATACTTGGGGTCCTTGGCCCCTACTGAAGCTGGGCAGAACCTGTAGTCAGGAGAAATGTCAGCTCTTGCTGTGGTTCCGCAGAGAACAGTGGGTGATGCTCCTTCTCCTGGGCTACCCTTGGTCAAGGATACTCTTCTCTCCGGTTGGCCTGGGTGGCTGGGATGTGGCCAATCAGAGGCCTGCTCTTTGATTTCGTATCAAAAACAACCACAAGGCCCAGCCCATCACCCAAGAGCAGTGTCATGAATTGAGCAGCATCCACTCACTGCCTGGAACATGCTGCTCCGTCAGCCTTTGCCCGGTTGCCTGGTCCATACTCCTACCTCTTGATGAATTTCCTCTTGGAGGTCCTTCTTTTTCTTCCCACCATCTGGCTGCAGGTAGGTCCACCTGTGTCAGACATGTTCTAATAAATACAAGAAGTAGATAAATACTGACTCCTTTCTCCCAGAAGTCTCCTTGGCCCACTGTATAGGTTCACATATGTAAACAGTCCATGAGAAAGGATTCATTATCGATTTGCTTACCAGCTTCCTTTAAACTCAGGCCCTTTCCAAGCCCATCTCTACAAAAAAAAAAATTTCCTTTCCCCAAACCTGCGGGTAGGAATGCACTTAACTTTGCACATGTGTAACTCAAGGGGACTTCTGAAATGATTGTTTCCAAGATAAAGAACAACTTGCCTCAAAAGTGAGTTCAGATTTTCACCCTGGAGCACATAAAGTAACCAAGATGGTAGTTTTCTTTTCTTTTTTTAATATTTATTTATTTCTGGCTGTGCAGGCTTTTTCTCTAGTCGTGGAGAGCGGGCTCAGTCCTTAGTGGTGGTGAATGGGATTCACATTGCGGTATCTTCTCTCGTTATGGAGCCCAGGCTCCAGGGCCCCGTGGGCTCAGTAGCTGTGGCTCATGGGATCTTCCTGGATCAGGGATCAAACCCATGTCTCCTGAGTTGGCAGATGGATTCTTTACCACTGAGCCACCAGGGAAACCCCAGATAGTAGTCTTCTTAGTTTCAGCTAATTTTAGGATGTAAACTCCTCTGGGCAGCCCATGACTGCCCAGATAGTTGATATGAATGGCAGGCTCGCAGGGTGGCTGAGAATGACAAGTGAGATGAAATGTAGAAAGAGCATTACCCCTGTTTCTGTTACGCTTATCAGCATGTAATCAGAGTTGCCCTTTAACGGTGGGTACCCCAGGATGAAGTTGTCCCCATTCTTCTTCCTGCCTTCCTACAGTAGTCAGTGTAGGGATCCACAGCCTTGATCAATACAACTCGGGGGTCCCAGGTTCTCACCCCCATCGTCAGTAAGATTATTTCAGTAATAGAGCCTGTCCTCTTAAATGCAGAGCTGTGGGCCCAAGTGTTACTTGCTGTCTTTCCCTCCTACTGTAAGAATTCAAGAAAGCAACTTTTGGTCAGAAGGTCTTTGAGTTGGTTTTTGAGCTTTCCTTCTCCTCCAAATAGACCCAAATGTCTGCAAGGGGTTAGGAGAAAATTGGAGAAGGCCTGGTTTGAGCCATGTTATCCAACATGACAAACCCAATGCCCTAAATATGGAAGCTCCCCTGATATCAGGCTTCTCTGATAGCTCAGTTGATAAAGAATCCGCCTGCAATGCAGGACAGCCCAGTTCGATTCCTGGGTCGGGAAGATCCCCTGGAGAAAGGATAGGCTACCCACTCCAGTATTCTTGGGCTTCCCTTGTGGCTCAGCTGGGAAAGAATATGCCTGCAATGCGGGAGACCTGGGTTCGATCCCTGGGTTGGGAAGATCCCCTAGAGAAGGGAAAGGCTACCCATTCCAGTATTCTGGCCTGGAGAATTCCATGGACTGACTATACAGTTGCAAAGAGTCAGACATGACTGAATGACTTTCACTTTAAAATATGGAAGCTATCCGGTACTTCCCTGACCTTTTAGGAGAATACAGTCCTGGATGTTGAGTCTCACGTGGTTCCTTGGGTCTGCTTCCATTTCTCAGGAATCTGCAAATGAGGAGGCTTGTAATGAGCTCCCCTAAACCTACAACAGTTCTCCTGCTTGGAAGGCTAGACATTTCTACCCCAGGGTTCTAGTGCCTGCTGACATTTTAAGAAATGTGTGCATGTCTCTCAATGGAAGGTCGATTTGGGGGTCTTGCTGCAGTTGCTTGCTATGGCGGATGTGGGCTTGGTTACCTAAGGGACTGGCCCTGCCTTTCTTGTGGATGGTCATGAGACATATTCTGGAAGTGGTGCTGATTTGGCTCAGTGGCTGACTGGATGAAGCAGGAAGGCAGAGGAGGGTCAGGTGGATAAGTTTCCTCTAGAATAAGTATTAGCCAACTATAGCCCAAGCAGAGCAATTGGTAAAGAATCTGCCTGTCAATTCAGGCGATGTGGGTTTGATTCCAGGGTCAGGAAGATCCCCTGGAGTAGGAAATAGCCCACTCCAGTATTCTTGCCTGGAAAATCCCATGGACAGAGGAGGCTGGTGGGCTACAGTCCACGGGGTCCCAAAGAGTTGGACGCGACTGAGTATGCACATGCAACTATAGGCAACAGGTCAAATCTAGCCTGCTGCCACTTTCTGTTTTTACCTTTTTATTTTGAAATAAGCTAAGACTTAATGGCCACCTATTTTGTAAATGAAGTCTTGTTGGAACATTACCACACTTATTTGTTTACAGATTGTCTATGGATGCTTTCCTGATATTGCAGAATCGAGTCATCTCAACAAACAATGTAGGACATTGAAAGCCTAAAGCCTGTGACATCGGGCTCTTTGCACAAAAATCTTGATGATCTCTGTGCTGGAGTCAAATATGCTTCTCACAAAACTGCCTCGAATTTCCTCCTTGCTGCCACCCAAAGTCCTCAAGATCCCTGTTGAATCAGAGAACTCTAGAATAGGCAGGGGGCAGCCAATGCAATTTCTCCTCTGAGACTAGAATCTCCCAAGGATATCTTCTCAAGAGATCCTGTGGGGATCACACACACCATTGCCTGAAGGGGTTAACTCCCCCTCTTTGGGAAGTCGTGGCGGTTGGAAAATGATTCCTTATATTGAGCTAAAATCTGGAGGAAAGAAAAGTTGTTGAAGCTGTATTATTTATGATGCCATCTGCTGCTTTGGATGAGGAAGGAAGACTATTTTCAGCAGGATGGGCTGCGATGCCTGTCTTGTGTGGAGTGGTCTGATGGGTGTGGAAGAGATGTGTGGAAGCTCGGGTGCTCTGAGTGGTAAAAGATGCTGGCTGCTTCTATTAATAGAGAGAAGGACCCAGAGAAGGGATGCTGGAGGGGCATGGCTGCACAGTGGCGGGTCCTCCTGGTTCTTCACTGCAAAGACTTCTGTTTTGTCAGAGGACAGCTCTGTTTTCCCACTTCTGGTCTCTGGTGAGATACACAAAACCAGCAGGAAAGCAGACCAAACTGAAAGCAAGAGAACAAGCAGGACTGCAGAGAGTGGGCTGCTGCTCTTCATGGGATTAGTGAAGGCGATCTGCTCCATTAGTGGAGTACGGAATGGGTCCCTGGTTGAAAAGGCAAATCTGCAGAATTAGCAGCCAATAAATTGTTAGTCTTGTGCACTGTCGGTTCTGTCTTGCTGCTTTTAAACCATCTGACCTCATTTATTTTTACTTTTTGACACGAGATCATTTTTTTTATATTCTCTTTTTAACTCACTCCTAACGGTATAGCGCATGTCTTTTTCTGCATTCTGGATTCTGGATAATTCATCCACAGTTGTCTATTTTCTGATGTGAGACATGGATTGCATGTCCCAGTTGATGAAGCATGGTGTGCTATGGTGGACAGGCCTTGGGTGTTGCATGGACAGACCTGGGTTTGAACCTAGTGTAGTCACTGCAGATCTGTGGATTGGTATTCCTTGGCTAAATAAGTTTGGTTCTTAATCTCTTTGATTACTCAACAAGAATTATGGTTCTTTCATGTAGGATTTTAAGAGGTACTATTAAAAAAACAGATCAGAGGCTTCCCTGGTGGTCCAGTGCCTCTGCACTTCCAATGCAGGAGGCATGGGTTCGATCCCTGGTGGGGGAACTAAGATCCCACATGCCTGTGGTCAAAAACAAACAAACAAACAAAAAACAAAAAACACATAATAATAAAGTGTTGCTTAAAAAAAAATGAAACAAAACACCTGGTTGAGTGTGTTCAGTTTTAGATGCTATAATAACTAAATATCGATTCTTTTTCTGTGTTTTACAAGCTCAACCAGTCTTTGTACAAGATGCTCCAGACAAGGCAAAGATGAATGTGATGCAGGTCAGGATAGCAACTAGGCTTTATTTCATACGCCAGCTCTCATGGAGAGTGCTGCTTCAGGGAGAGCTGTGTGGAGATGGATTTTAAGGGTCAGTAGGAAGAGTGTCATAGTTGATTAGCCATGTCCTTGGGCTCAGGAGGGGGCCGAGGGGGACATGAACGTCGCTGACACAAGCCCTGCTCTGGGGAAGTCAGAGCTAATGGAGTGTGAGATTCCTGGAGAAGCGTTAAGAGCAGTGTTACCACTTCTACATATGTGATGTCTGGAGCCCTCTCGTGAATTATTATTCTCATTTTACACATGAGGACATGGAGGCTCAGACAGGCTGGGTAATTTTCTTACAATGTAGAAAATGCTGGCAATGAGATCTGAACTCAAGTCTGTTTGACCTCAGCGGCTTTTGTTTGCAGCTACTAACTTTTTAAACCGGGGTGTTCAAATTGAACTTCTTTTTGAAAAGTGAGGTCAACTTTGGATATGTTAAGATTTGCCAAAGTGTGATCATCTTGTGTCCAGTTTGATGAATTTTGATTACACCTGGATCATTTAAATACCCCAGTGAAACCATCAGTTAGTATATTTGGCTCTGTCTGGTCTTAGTTGTGACATTTGGGATCTTTTGCACCAGTGCGCTGAAAAATCTATTGTATATCAAAAGTGAGTAAGAAGGACTTATTTTTGTATATGAAATGGTGTTGCAGTCTAGGTTGAGAGAACCTTTTCAACAAGAAGAATGTTTTGTGGGATAGACAGGGCATGAAGCCTATTCTTCATTGGACAGGATTATCCGAAGCATCGTTTAGGATGTCTGCTCTTCTTGGTACTCAACCCTGAAATGCCTTTCTGCATCCTCTCATCATAGTGCCAACTAGTCTTGTAAATTTCCACAATATCCTTGAAGATGGTATCACTCCCACGAGAATCATGGTTCTAACTCGACTCCCTCATTTTGCAGAATAGCAAATCACTTTCTTGAAAAAGGAGGAACTTCTTCCCAATTCTCACAGGGACTTAGAGATTAATCATGAATCGCAATCTCCGGACTCTTCAGTCTAATCAGGAATCCGTCCATCCACAGCAGGTGCAGCTGGAGCTTCGAGCCAAACAGATTTGGGTTCAAATTCTGGCTCTGCTTTTAGGCAAATGGCTTTCATCTTTCTGAGCCTCTGTTTCATGTTTTGCAAAAATTGGGATTAAAAATAGCATTTCCCTTAGAGACTTGCTATGAGGATTCAGCAGGATTATTTCTATACATTCCTGGCACATAGTGAGATCTCAATATATAGTAGCTATTGTTTGTTGTTGTTCAATTGCTAACTCATGTCCAACTCTTTGCAACTCCATAGGCTGTAACCCACCAGGCTCCTCTGTGGGGTTCTCCAGGCAAGAATACTGGAGTGGGTTGCCATTTCCTTCTCCAGGGGTTTTTCTTGGATCAGGGATCAAACAAACCTGTGTCTTCTGCATTGACAGGCAGATTCTTTACTACTGAACCATCAGGGAAGCCCAGTAGATAGTATATTACCCCTTTAAAGCTCATTTATCTAAGGGCCCGCAGAAGATGGTGTATCGTATTCTGGGAGAATTTCTCCATTTGAGCTTTCCTCTGCAGAGAAACATTTGTCTTTATCCTTTGTTTCCAAAGCTTCAAATCGTCCTTTTCCACAGCAAAGCATCCTTCTAGTCCCCTCCCACCACAGCTGTCCTAGAGCACAGCTAAGGTCAAAGTATCTTGGCCTAAGTAGCTCAGAGCATTCTGACAACTTAGCCCCTTACTTAAAGAGTGAAAGAAAGAATTTTGGAGCTGCAGCTGTTGTGAAAAGAATGAAGAAAGAGGATGAAATTTTGTGCCAGATACATGGTGAATGGTCGAGTTTTCTCATTTTACCAACACCCCATGAGGCGGGAATTGTTTATTATCACCTCCACTTTCAGTCAGCTCAGTTGCTCAGTCATGTCCGACTCTTTGCGACCCCATGGACTGCAGCACACCAGGCTTCCCTGTCCATCACTAACTCCCAGAGCTTGCTCAAACCCATGTCTATCGAGTTGGTGATGCCATCCAACCGTCTCATCCTCTGTCGTCCCTTTTCCACTTTACACCTGAGAAAATGAGGACTTGAGCTGTGAGGGCCCTTCACTGAAGTCACGCAGAGACAAGATGGAATCAGGTTTGCTGGACGTTCTCTTGGTGCAGATGCTTTCAAAAGCAGATCCTGAAATAAAGATTTGGGTGCAAACATTCTCTTTAGTGGAGGTTTTTGTGATTGACTTATTGCCTCTCAACTCTGATGCACCCTTCAATATGTAGGGGAAGAGCCCCTGGAGAAGGAAACAGCAACCCACTCCAGTATTCTTGCCTGGAAAATTCCATGGATGGAGGAGCCTGGTAGGCTACAGTCCATGGGATCACAAAGAGTTGGACATGACTGAGCAACCTCACTGCTGATAAAGGAATTTCTTTTAAGTATTTCTCCTTTAATAGAAACATGTTGCTGAGCTTTCTCAGACAAGGAGGCTGCAGGGTGTTCCTGGAGGGGGAGGGTCTCTGCCATTTCTATGCCGTATGGGACTCAGTTATGGGTGCGGGGGCATTCAGCGGAACCTGCCCATGGGTCAAAATGTGGTCCTTCCATAATTTTGCAGCCTCGGTGTGTGGATAACCTTTGTGCAACACCCTCGGTCTGGATACCAGAGTCAGAAGCACAGCTCACGTGCTCTGAAGGACTCCTGTCCCCGCTGACCCACACTCCACATCCCCACAAATCAGGTGGTGCTTGACTGCTCCCCCAAAAGGGCTCTGGAGGATGGTTTCTTGCTTGAAGCCCCTCCAGACCAGCTCCAGCCTAGCCAGAGCCACAGACTTCTCTACTATCCTGTGGGCTGAGTCACACCTTTTCCAAAGACGCCTGAATGTCCCCCATCTTTGCCTGTGGGTGCTCAGCCTAAGCCACAGAGTGCCTTATACAGTTATTCTTTATCACAGCTAATGGTTCTTTGTGTTACACTTTCTCTGATTAAGTCACTGTGTATTCTGTCTCCTGATTGGACCCAACCTGTTATAGAAAGTGATCGCTGGAAGAAGGTGAAAGAGTAGGGAAGGGAAAAAAGCCAATAAGGAAAGTATTAATGAGTGGATCGCTATTATCGGTACTTGGGACACAATCACACTTGTGTGCTTTGAGACTCTAAATACCCCAGCAAGAGGCAAGAGGACTGGATATTTATATACCAATTCCTGTCCCTCATTGATTGAGGGTTGCTTTTGGGAACTTTAATTCCCTGGCACTTTGGTCCCGCCCTGCATTCCTGGACTTCCCAAGGCCTGTTTTACTTGTGTAGTTAGAAAAACCCCTCAGGTAGAGAGAAACAGGTCCTTGATGGTAATATACCTGTGAGCATGGGAATTCCTGTGATGCCACAGGTGACCTCTAGGGTGGACCAAGGGGATGGGGGCAGCCATGATGTAGCTACTACAGACTTGTTGAGCTGGCTGGGGGGCCGATGAATGGCTCAGACTGATTCAGGGTGAAGTTTCTGGAAAAGTCCAGTTGTAGAAGATCAGATGCTTTCCTGACTGGTATAATTTAACTGTATGGTTAGTGTTTGCTCTGGATAATTGGGTTTTCCTTTGACAGTCTCACTGGCTTGCTAGCTGCCTTGGAAGACACTGCTTTCTAACTGTTTCGAATACAAAAAGCCAGACCTGGCTTCCCTCAAGAGCTGGCAGCCTTGCCATTTTCAGGAGGTGCTGGTGGTTGTGGCATCCAAGAGCAAAAATGCAGTGGTGTTTGTATTTTCCATTTTGCCCTTTACAAGAACATTTCAGCTGAAGCGGAAGGCTTTTTTTTTTCCCCTTCACCCTGGGTGTTTTAATAGAATTCTTGGTGACATTAAGCCCTTTTAATTCTGAGCACCAGCTTCTAAAGTTCAGTGACGACGGAGCTCTGTTCAGCTGTGGAATGCAATGGATCCCAAGGTGAGAGATTTTAATCACCAGGAGGACCAGAGTAAAAATAAAGCCAGGAGGCAAGGTTATTACAAAAGGCCACGGACAGTGTTTGTCTGTGGGAAACTGTGGGCTGAAGGAGGTTACTTTTATATTAAAAATTTTAAATCGTTCACATTTTGCAAGAAGGTAATCAATGTAGAGGGCTTCAAAACCGGCAATGTGTTCTTTCTACATGTAAAATAGTCAGTGAAGAAAAAAAACAAGGAAACTTACTGTCCTGAAATGAAAAGATCTCTGGGACAAGTGACAAAAGCAGGAAAATACTGAGTAGTTAATTACTGCAAGAGAAAGAAAGAGGAAAAAATTATACAGTCACGTTTGCTTGTATCTATGTGAAAATCTAATAAAAGTATCTAGGTATGGTTCAGGAGGGCAAAAAGAGAGTGAATTTTTTTCAGTTTATAACTTTTATATCATTTTCTTTTAAAAATCACATCAAAGTATTTTCTGTCCAGATAAATGAAACCAAAGCCCAGTGAAGAACACGATCATTGGAGAACATGTCTCTGTTCTTTGATCATTTGTACAATATTTGAAGGTAGCTTTGGATGGGAAAATGCATTCCACAAAGTCAAATATCTGTGCATCAGTTCAGTTCAGTTCAGTCGCTCAGTCATGTCCAACTCTTTGCGACCCCAAGAACCGCAGCACGCCAGGCCTCCCTGTCCATCACCAACTCCTGGAGCCTACTCAAACTCATGTCCATCGCATCAGTGATGCCATCCAACCATCTCATCCTCTGTCGTCCCCTTCTCCTCCTGCCTTCAATCTTTCCCAGCATCAGGGTCTTTTCAAATGAGTCAGCTCTTTGCATCAGGTGGCCAAAGTATTGGAGTTTCAGCTTCAGCATCAGTCCTTCCAATGAGTATTCAGGACTGATTTCCTTTAGGATGGACTGGTTTGATCTCCTTGCAGTCCAAGGGACTCTCAAGAGTCTTCTCCAACACCACAGTTCAAAAGCATCAATTCTTCGGTGCTCAGCTTTCTTTATAGTCCAAATCTCACATCCATACATGGCTACTGGAAAAACCTTAGCTTTGACTAGATGGATCTTTGTTGGTAAAGTAATGTCTCAGCTTTTTAATATGCTGTCTAGGTTGGTCATAGTGATTCCGTTGCAAACATTGTGGGCGTGTGTGTTTTTACTTGATCATGCAAATTTTTTTGCATCTATGCTGCCATTTACCACACAGGCAGCAGGGGGCAGTGTTTCCCTGTTTTCCTTTGTGCTTTCCCCATCTCTGCAGCCTCAAAGACAAAACCAACCAAGATTTATCTAATTCAAATCTATGATAAAATGTACCACATTTTCTAGGTTTGTGTTGTTACTCTCTAAGCCCCCAAATCTTTTGGGGACTTGAAGCTTCCAACAGGCTGCATAATGATTATTCAAAAGGGGCTGGTGATTGGGTCTGCTGGGGTGTTTTTTCTTCCCTCTTGTCTCTCTCCCCTTTTGTCATTCCACTCAGCTCCCATCCATCACTTTCCATAATCAAGTCATAGAAAAAGACCCTTAGATTATGAAAATCCACAGCCTTCTATCTCTCCCTTTCTTTTACTTTGCAGATAAGACTTGGAATTTGGAAGGCAAAACAAACAAACAAATAAAAAGGGAGAATTTTGGACCTCCATAAATAGTGCTAACGTTGTGGGGGGAAAAAGAAAGCTAAAAGTCTAAGCCCTGGCTGAGTGGTTACCTGTCTGCCTGGCTGGGAGCGTTCCTGGGGTGAGGTCTCACATTCACTACAACAAGGGTGTGTCATTAGCCATTTTGAGAAGGAGATGAAAGCTTGTAGGTGATGGACCTGCCCAAATTCATGTGGCTGCAAACAGACAGAATTGGGAGGCAGACTGCATCCAAAGCTGGGAAGTTTACATGTTTTTTCCCCTGCAGCATCCTCAGCAGACGGAAGGTGTTGTAGCCACGCGTTCCGGGAAACAGACTCACTCAGAAGGACAATGCAGATAGTGGAGTGCAGTTTATTACACCGGCGGGCCCAAGGCAGAGTCTCCTCTTAGCCAAGGACCCCGACCAGTTTTTGTGAAAACCTTATATACCCTAAGTGTACATGCTCAAACCCACCTCCCCAAATTCTCTGAAGCTAGTCTGAACAAAGGAAAAGAAAGATACAATCAAAGTTAACCCGTGATTCACATGCCTTAAGCCTAGGTAGTTAACAGTGGACAATTATCAGAAGGCCTGTGGTCATACCCCAATAAGCATAATAGAATGAATGAGACTATTCAGTTACACAGATAATTATGGTATTCTTTTAGGCAACAGAGAGTCTACGTACGAGCCCTGGGGCTCTTCCTTCTGGGGGTCTGGTTTTCCTGTTGTTGTGTCGTTTCCATAGATACTGGGCATAGAGCTCAAAGTCCACATCCGGCCTGAGATGGAGTCCTGCTTTCAAGATGGAGTCCGTTCTGTTTGCTTCTTCAAAGGCAGTGCTGGCCCTTCGGCTCTCTCTCTGGCCCGCGTCCTCCCCAGGGCTCTGTGCTCGACTCTGACATGAGTGTGCACCATCCCTTCCACAGTGTCTGGAAGGAGACAAAAGGGAGCAGGGGAAACCTCAGGAGCTCCCCTGTGTTCAGTGGACGCTGGTCTTTCTTGGACCCGGGCAGAGGTTCCCTCAGCAAAGCCAGCAACACTGGATGGCCCAAGGCCAGAGATTCCTTGAGCTGTGTGATGCTGTGGACTTGGAGAAGTCCCGTGTTGAGTAACACCAGCTCCCCCGGAGACTGGTGGCCCTTGCCAATGCCGAGTGGGACAAGGAGAAGGTCTCCACGGGGGTAAGCATGGCTTTGGCAGGTTTTTTATTTTTATTTTCTTATTGTTTTGGCATGCTGCTGTGACATTTGCAGGTGTGACAACCGGAAGTGGTTAACTACTTGATCACCCCAAGCACAGGTCAAGCCCTGGGGCTCCTGGAGCCTGAGGACTGATAAAGTTAACCCCTGTGACACCACCTGTTCCCTCACCATCTGTCAATCAGAGACCTGTGCACGGTCTGATCAGTTACTCTGCGACCCTCTTTCCTCACCCGGCTTTTGGGAATGCTTTGCTGAACACCTTCAGGGAACTCGAGGCTTTCTCCTTGCTCGGCCCTGCAGTAAAGCATTCCCGGCTCTGAACTCTGATGTTGCAGTTTGTTCGGCCTCGCTGTGAGTCGGGCACACGAGCTTGTTTAACACGGTTTCTAAGTGCTCCTGCTTTCTCATCCCAACTTCCTGGCAAATGCCCGCAGATGACGCTGATGGTGGAGATGCAGAAATGGACAGTTTGGAGCAGTTGTTGTTGCTCTTCAATCGTTCAGTCGTGTCCAACTCTGCGGCCCCGTGGACTGCAGCAAGCCAGGCCTCCCTGTCCTTCACCGTCTCCCAGAGTTTGCTCAAACTCACGTCCGTTGATTGAGTCAGCATTGGATGGACTGATTACAACAGCAAACAAAGGGTGGGGTGAAGACATTTCACCCACGGTGAAGGTCTTTGGAATAGTCTCGGGTGGCGTCCATCCCCTGTTTGAGTAACACCATCTCTCCTGGAGACTTGTGACCAGTGCTAAGTAGGATAAGGAGAAGGCCTCCTTGGGGGTAAGCGTGGCTTCTGTGTGTTTATTTTGTTTTTTTGGCCTCCCTGCTGTTGCATGCGGGATCTTAGTTCCCTGACCAGGGATTGAACCTGCGCCCCCTACAGTGGACGTGTGGAGTCTTGAGCACTGGACAGCCAGGGAATTCCCCTCTTTCCCATGTTTTAACACTTGCTGTGTTGCCGTCTCAACAGAGAGGAGCAACCAGCAGACTGAGGTCCTTGTGGGGACAACAGCACGCAGCCAGAATATTTTTAGGTTGCCTTCTTAGTTATAATTCTGTTTATGGCAAATGATCATGATCTTCTGTTTACAGAAGTGGAACGTCTCCTTTGCAATGCATTTTGATTAAAAAGTTAACCTAAAAATAGTTGAACCCATAATAGGGTACCTGGCATGAAAGTGTAGCAAAAATGATGAAAGGGCTTGAAAATGAAATATGGAGATGTGGTACAGATTATTTCTAAAGTGTCTTCGATCTTAGTCAACCGATGACTTTGCATCATTAGAGAACCATGGGGAAATCAGAACTGGGCAATTTCAGAACAGAAAGGGATAATCTAACCCAGTTTTCTTGTTTTATAGTTGACGAGAAGGAGGCTCAGAGGGACGTGACTGGCTCAAGGTCACCCGGTGATCTGTTGGCTGATAATCTGTGTGCGGGGTGTGTGTGTAGGGTCGGGGGATGGCTGGATGATAGTCTAGACAAAGGGCTGCTTTAAGTAACTCAGGTTGTATTGGCACCAGGGCGGGAAAGAGGGTAGAGGAGGGGAAGGCAAACTTTGAACAAAACGAAAACCGCTAGATAACAAGGAGGAAGATCCTTAACATCTCCGTTTTTTCAAATTGCTGCAGAAGCAGCAGCAACAAGACCTGGCTGGTTTCCCCTCAGTAGACGCAGCAGTAGATTTTTTTTTTTTTTTTTTGCTGCGGAATGTGGCTTTAAACGCAATAGGTCAGCACTAAGCTTGAACAAAATGTGATGACTGATTAGGAAGTGAACGGTAAGTCACGGCCGGCGAGTCCGGATTACGATATTGCTTATCAACACGCTCCCCCTCCTCACCCCCTGCCCCGGAACCAACAAAACTGCAGCTTGCAGGAGGAGAAATTGAGCCCAGAGGTCCTTGTCCTGGGGACACGGTAATTCTCGCTACGACAGTCATCTGTGAGGAAATCCGGTGTTGCAGGAGAACAGACGCAAGCGAGCTGCGGGTGGGCGTCATGGTCCCCTGCCCCTCCTCACTGCGACTCTTGCTTTCCTGCAGATGCATTGAGATGATTAAAGAGGGATGTAGTCAAGGATTAAAGACAGCTCCTCCTCGTGGATGGGGCTGGGAAGCGCAGGGCATGGCCCAGAAAAGGCGTTGAGCATATATTCACTCCGAATGTTCCAGAAGGCTGGATCAACAGGCCTTGCATGGTGCCTGGCCTGGAGCCAGCCTGCTCCTCACCCACATTCCCGTGTGGACAAATCACTCTATTTTTTTTTCTCTGTCACTATTTCTTCATGCCTCAGTGTTTAGATAAGGCACTGTGTCCTATAAATATGTGCTTGTGATATGAGTGATGAGTTGAAGGAACGTGGTGGTTGCCATTTCACCGATTCACTCACTAAAATCGTTTATTCATTAAGCACTTAGAGGGAGGATAACTCAGGCCCCTCCTTGTCGATTAAGATCTAACTGGGGACTTCCCTGGTAGTCCAGTGGTTAAGAAGCCGCTTGCCAATAAGGGGACACAGGGTCCATTCCTGGTCAGGGAAGACCCCACATGCTGCAACTAAGGGGCAACTAAGCCTGTGCCCCACAACTACTGAAGCCTGTGGGCCCTAGAGCCAATAGTCTGCAGCAAGAGGCCACTGCCACGAGAGGCCTGAACACTGCAGCAAGAATTAGCCCCTGCTCGATGCAACTAGAGAAAGCCTGTGTGCAGCAAAGAAGACCCAGTGCAGGCAAAAATATAAATTAAATTAAATTAAAAAAAGATCTAGTGGGGAAGCCAGATAACAATTCTGTAAATAAGTAGGTTACCGAAATAATGCTTTCTAGAATATCACATGTGCTAGCAGACGCTGGTGATAAAGAGCCTGCCTGCAATGCAGGAGACCCGGCTTTGATCCTTGGGTCAGGAAGATCCCCTAGAGAAGGGAATGGCAACCCCCTCCAGTATTCTTGCCTGGGAAATCACATGGACAGAGGAGCCTGGTGGGCTACAGTCCATGTGGTCACAAAGAGTCAGACATGACTGAGCGACTAACACTATATGAATGTGTTTCTGAATAAAGGCAAACTAAGGTCCACATAGGTTAAGTAACTTGTCCCAATCGCCTGCCAGCAAACACTGGGGCTGCCATTTGAATGCAGACCATGTGGTCTTGGGGTTTATCTCTTCATCCATAGTGCAGGCGCTTAACTGCCTCATGGCTGGGTCCCCAGTGCCTTGGTGTGTGTTGTGGGCAGTGAATAGGCTTCTGCAACCTGTCTCTGACAACACTGAAGAGTTTGTGCCATTTTTCATTGCATTACCATCCAAAGCCATTTCAGCCTTGGGACCTCAGCACTGTGAGCCTGTGGGCTCCCCGCCCGCCTCCCCCTATCCCCCGTCTGCCCCCCTGCCCCCCCTTCCTGGCCCCTCCCCCATGCCTCCCCAAGCCCCCCCCCCCCCCCCCCCCCGTGGTTCTCCTCTAGAACCCATTAACCCCTCTTTTCCCTCAAGAGGTACTGGGGGATGAGGTTTTTTTCCTTTTCGTGCCTTAGGGGTATGTGTTTCTTGGAGGGTAGGCTTTCATTTCTATGAATACAGTTGGATTTGAAATTCAAGTTGTAAAGGTTTCCTGTTTTGTATTTTGCCAAATGTTCATACATAAAGCTCTTTCCTAAGGAGACAAAGTCTTGGCCGTCCCCCATCTCTGTGCCAAGCTGCAGCTTTATGTGCACTTCGCTTCACTGCGAAAAGAATTTGTGTGTGGGGGGCCCTGTGCTTAGCGACAGGGAGAAGGCAGGTTGAGGGAGATTCAGGTTCTGTTTCCAGGTCACTGGGAAGTGACAGAGGAGGGACAAATGATGCTTAGTGGAAGGTTTCGTCAAGGAGGTGGAATTGTGGCCAATCTTTGAAAGATGTTTGGGTTTTGGTAGATGAAGGAGAAAGGCAAGTGCATGCATCTGATAAGGGGTTAAGCCACAAAATATATAAGGAACTCAAACAACCTCCCTGATAGCTCAGCGGATAAAGAATCCACCTGCATTGCAGGAGACACAGGAGACTCAGCTTTGATCCCTGGGTCAGGAAGTTCTACTGGAAAAGGAAATGGCAACCCACTCCAGTATTCTTGCCTAGAAAATCCCATGGACAGAGGAGCCTGGCAGGCTATAGTCCAAAGGGATGCAAAGAGTCAGACATGACTGAATGACTCAGCATGCACGCAAACAACTCAGCAGCAGAGAAGCACATAACCTGGTTAAAAAATGGGTGAAGGATGTGGATAAACATTTCTCCAGAGAAGACATATGAATGGCCAACAAGTATATGGAAAGGTGCTCAGCATGACTAGTCATTGCTGCTGCCACTAAGTCGCTTCAGTCGTGTCCAACTCTGTGCAACCCCGTAGATGGCAGCCCACCAGGCTCCACCGTCCCTGGGATTCTCTGGGCAAGAACACTGGAGTGGGTTGCCATTTCCTTCTCCAATGCATGCAAGTGAAAAGTGAAAGTGAAGTCACTCAGTCGTGTCTGACTCTTAGCGACCCCAGGGACTGCAGCCTATCAGGCTCCTCCACCCATGGGATTTTCCAAGCAAGAGTACTGGAATGGGTTGCCATTGCCTTCTCCAACTAGTCATTAGGGAAATACAAACCAAACCATAATGAGCTATCACCTTCACACCTGTTACAATGGCCTTATCAAAAAGACAAGAGATAACAGGTGCTGGCAAGGATGTGGAGAAAAGGGAGCCTGCTGCACTGTTAGTGGGAATGTAAATTGGTATAGTTCCTCTGGAAAACACTATGGAGATTTCTCAAAAAATTAAAAATAGAAAGAAAAAGAATCTGAGTTTAATTAAGAGTTAGAAGAAACTTTGTTATATGGATGAAAAATACAGTCTTAATCCTTAGCTTAGTGTTCTTTTAATATAGAAGATAAGGGCTAATTAGGCAACCAACTCCAGTTTGTTTCATATTATTTAAGATAAACACATGCAATATACAATCTCATGAAATAAAACAAAAGAGAAATATTAAAAGAATATCTATAGGTTAATAGAAGCATTGGGGCATCCCTGGTAGCTCAGAGGGTAAAGAATCTGCCTGCAACAGGGGAGACGTGGGTTCAATTCCTGGGTTGGGAAGATCCCCTGGAGAAGGAAATGGCAACCCATTCCAGTATTCTTGCCTGGAGAATTCCATGAACAGAGGTCCCTGCTGGGCTAAAGTCCATGGGGTTGCCAAGAGTCAGACATGACTGAGTGACTAGCATTTTCACTTTCAAACAATATATAAAATTTCCTTTTTGTGAACATAATGATTGTCTGAATTGAATATTGCATTGTGATTACAAAAAAAATAAAACTACCATATATAATTCAGCAATCTCATTTCTAGGTTGATATATTAAAAGAAAATGAAATCAGTATCTTGAGTAAATACCTGTATCTCCATGTTCATTGTAGTGCAGTAGTCAAGATAGGGAAATAATCTAAGTGTCTGTTGATTGATGGATGGATAAAGAAAATGTGAGATATATATACATATATATATATATATATATATCACATATCATTGTGTGTGTATATATATAATATGCATATATTTTCATGTATAAAAGCAAGAGAGTTCCAGAAAAATATCTACTGTTTTATTGACTACAGAAGCCTTTGACTGTGTGGATCACAACAAACTATGGAAAATTCTTCAAGAGATAAGAATACCAGACCACCTGACATGCCTCCTGAGAAATGTGTATGCAGGTCAAGAAGCAACAGTTAGAGCTGGACATGCAACCACAGGTTGGTTCCAAATCGGCAAAGGAGTACGTCAAGGCTGTATATTGTCACTCTGCCTATTTAACTTATATGCAGAGTACATCATGAGAAACACTGGGTTGGATGAAGCACAAGCTGGAATCAAGATTGCCGGGAGAAATATCAATAATCTCAGATATGCAGATGACACCACCCTTATGGCAGAAAGTGAAGAGAAACTAAAGAGCCTCTTTATTTAAGTGAAAGAGGAGAGTGAAAAAGTTGGCTTAAAACTCAACATTCAGAAAACTAAGATCATGGCATCTGGTCCCATCACTTCATGGCAAATAGATGGGGAAACAGGGGAAACAGTGAAAGACTTTATTTTCTTGGGCTCCAAAATCACTGCAGATGGTGACTGCAGTCATGAAATTAAAAGATGCTTGCTCTTTGGAAGAAAAGCTGTGCCCAACCTAGATAGCATATTAAAAAGCAGAGACATTACTTTGCCTATAGAAATCCATCTAGTCAAAGCTGTGGTTTTTCCAGTAGTCATGTGTGGATGTGAGAGTTGGACTATAAAGAAAGCTGAGCACCAAAGAATTTATGCTTTTGAACTATGGTGTTGGAGAAGACTCTTGAGAGTCCCTTGGACTGCAAAGAGATCCAACCAGTCCATCCTAAAGGAAATCAGTCTGAATATTCACTGAGAGGACTGATGCTGAAGCTGAAACTCTAATACTTTGGCCACCTGATGCAAAGAACTGACTCCTTTGAAAAGACCCTGATGCTGGGCAAGATTGAAGGCAGGAGGAGAAGGGGATGACAGAGGATGAGCTGGTTGGATGGCATCACTGACTCGATGGACGTGAGTTTGAGCAAGCTCTGGGAGTTGGTGATGGACAGGGAAGCCTGCCGTGCTGCAGTCCATGGGGTCACAGAAGAGTTGGACACAAATGAGTGACTCAACTGAACTGATACATTTTCATCTTACATATGTATACACACGCATTGGAATATTATTCAATTTTAAACAAGAAAGAAATATTGCCATTAGTGATAATATGGATGAATCCAGAGAACATTATGCTAAGTGAATAAGCCAGTCACAGAAAGACAAATAGTACATGACCTCACTAATATGTGGAAACTAAAACTGTCAAATTTATAGAGGCAGAGAATAAAATGGGTTGTTGCTAGCGTATGGTTTATGGGAGGAAAAGGGGGGATGCCACTCAAAGGATCCAAAGTGTCAGTTATGCAGGATAAATTCTGGAGACCTAATGTACAGTATAAATCCCTGAGGGTTCAGTTGGTAAAGAATCCACCTGCAATGCGGGAGATGCAGGTTCAGTCCCTGGGTGGGGAAGATCCCCTGGAGGAAGAAAGGGTAGCTCACCCCAGTATTCTTGTCTGGAAAACTCCGTGGACAGAGGAGCTTGGCAGCCTGTGGTCCGTGGGGCCACAAAGAGTCTGGACATGACTGAGCAACTAAACTACCGCCCTCACAATGTACAGGATGGTGTCTCTAGTTAATGGCTTGGTTTTGTATACGTGACATTTTCTAAGAGAATAAATCCTAAATATTCTCATCACATGCGCAAAAGAGCAACTGAGTGAGGATAATTGGCTTGATTGCGAGAATCACTTCACAGTGTATACATATTTCAACACATCACATTGTACACTTTAAATATATGCAATTGAAAAAATTTAACTTCAATAAAGGTAGATGGGAAAAAACCCCAAAATACCTTAGACTGAGTGGCTTAAACAATAGAAATTTATTTTCTCACCATTCTGGACGCTGAATATTCAAGATGAAAGTGTGGCCTGTTTGGGTCCTGGTTTGTGGACGCCCGTCTTCTCTCTATGTTCTCATATAGTCTTTTCTCTGTGTGCCTGCATCCTCTGTGTCTCTTCATGCCTCCAAATTTCCTCTTCTTTTAAGGACCATGGTCAGATTGGTTGGGGGTCCATGCAAGAGACTTGTTTTAACTTAATCACTTCCTTAAAGGCCCTTTCTCCAAATACAGTCTCATACTACAGTCCTGGGGGGCATGTGAGTGCTTCAGCGTATGACTTTGCAAGAGACACCATGCAGTTCATCACATAGACATCAAGCTAGATTTTTCCCCCTATCTTGAACCCTGCTGAAGCTTTTATTTTTTATTTTAAGCTTAAAAAACATTTTTTAAAAATTTTATATTGGAGCAGAGTTGACAAACATTTTGGTATCCATGATAATTGGATGACTAGTCTTACCACCCTGTCTGGCCACACGCAACAAGACTGTCTTCATAATGGGTATATTTGAGGCATGGCCAAGGACCTGCTGTACCTTGCTGTCAGTTTCTCCTGGTTATGTGTGGAAGAATAGCATCATCAGGGCATCAGGGAAAGGTCTCTATAAAGATGGAGAGCTTGAGAACGTGAGCAAGTTTTCATTGTTTCCAGAGAGACATTTCTTAAAATTTCACTTTTAATTGGAGGATGATTGCTTTACAGTATTGTGTTGGCTTCTGTCATACAACAGTCTGAGTCAGCCGGTAAGTATACATATGTCCCCTCACTCTTGAATCTCCCCCACTCACCCTTTACCCCATAGCGGCCCTCTAGATTGTCACAGAGTATTACTCAGCCATAAAAAGGAATGCATTTGAGTCGGTTCTGGTGAGGTGGATGAACCTACAGCCTGTTATACAGAGTAAAGTCAGTCAGATACACATTTTGCTCTTGGGAGGGAGTGGCAGATTTGGGAGAGGCCAGGTCAGCTGTATAGATTGGGTTGAATAATGGGAGAAGCATCCTGAGCTAAGGAGGAGACAAGGATGGTTATTTTTTTTAGAGCTGCCAAGCTTTTTGTTTACTTTGTGATGGCTACAGATAATATGTGCTCAGTTGTGTCCAACTCTTTTGTGACCCCATGGACTGTAGCCCACCAGGTTCCTCTCTCCATGGG
The DNA here is from genome assembly GCF_910594005.1 of Cervus elaphus. Taxonomy (NCBI): domain Eukaryota; kingdom Metazoa; phylum Chordata; class Mammalia; order Artiodactyla; family Cervidae; genus Cervus; species Cervus elaphus. Next base: position 8,418,540 of record NC_057820.1, on the reverse strand, counting down.
ATTTCCTAGGCAAGAATACTGGAGTGGGTTGCCATTTCCTTCTCCAGGGGATCTTCCCGACCCAGGAATTGAACCCCAGTCTCCTGCATTGGCAGGCAGATTCTTTACCATTGAGCCACCTGAGAAGCCTACATTTTATTATTCTGTCACTAAGTCTAGTCTCACTCTTTGCAGTCCCATGGACTGCAGCGTGACATCTCCTCTGTCTTTCACTATCTCTCAGAGTTTGCTCAAATTCATGTCCATTGAGTGAAAAGTGAAAGTGAAAGTCTCTCAGTTGTGTCTGACTCTTTGTGACCCCATGGACTATACAGTTCTTGGAATTCTCAAGGCCAGAATACTGGAGTGGATCGCCTTTTCTGTCTCCAGGGGATCTTCCCAACCTAGGGATCAAACCCAGGCCTCCTGCATTGCAGGCAGATTCTTTACCAGCTGAGCCACAAGGGAAGCCCTAGAATACTGGAGTGGGTGGCCTATCTCTTTTCCAGGGGATCTTCCCAACCCAGGAATTGAACCCAAGTCTCCTGCATTGTAGGTGGATTCTTTACCAACTGAGCTGTGAGGGAAGCCAATTGAGTGGGTGATGCTATTTAACCATCTCATCCTCTGTCGTCCCCGTCTCCTCCTGCCCTCAGTCTTTCCCAGCGTCAGGATCTTTGCCAATGAGTCAACGCTTCGCATCAGGAGGCCAAAGTTTTGGAGCCTCAGCCTCAATCCTTGCAGTGAATAGTAGGAGTTGATTTCCTTTAGAATTGACTGGTTTGATCTTCTTGTAGTCCAAGGGAATCAAGAGTCTTCTCCAACACCACAATTTGAAAGCATCGATTCCTTGGTGCTCAGCCTTCTTTATGGTTCAACTCTTACATCTGTACATGACTACTGGAAAAACCCTAGCTTTGCATATGTGGAATGAAGCCCAACCCTAAATCCTGCCCACCATATGCAGCTCACTGAGCAAACTCAGCTACTCTTTTTTCCCCAGGTTGAGTTCTTATTTTCATCCTTAATTGTCCTTTTTGCCATCTTTGTTGGCCTGGGAGACAGGGAGCCCATGGTAGGTTTTCTTTTTTTTCAATTATTTATTTGAGAACATTTAATTTTTAAATTTATATTATTTCATTTTCATCAACAGGAATTAATTTCTTGTAGGGTTGACTTGTTGACAACTTAGTCCCTCAGTTTTGGTCTGAGGAAGTTTATCTCTTTCATTTTTGTCTGTGCAACTCTAGGTCATCAGTCCATTGTCTTGGCTTGTATTGCCACTGATGTTGTTATTCTTGTTATAAGCCACTCATTTTCCCTAATGATAGATTATGTCTTATTCTAAATTACATGTGTGTGTGTGCAAGACGGAAAGAAATGGCTGAAAAGTTTCTGAAGTATTGAAAAATGTCAAAACCTATGTTGAAAAAGCTCAGAGGACACAAGCATGTGGAAAAATTATTTATTTTGGCCATGCCTTGTGGCTTGTGGGGTCTTAGTTCCCCAACCAAGGATTGAGCCTTGGCCATGAAAGCACCAAGTCCTAACCACTGAACTGCCAAAGACTGCCAAGGAATTCTTTGGGCTGGCTTTATTCCTGAGCGTGAAGAACAGGTTATTTGTTCTCAAGTGCAATTCCATGGAAGGAACCTAGCAGAACCTGGCAGGCTACAGTCCATGGGATCACAGAGTTGGACTTGACTGAGAGACTCTTTCCTTTTGGTCTCCCCAGATGTCGCAGTGGTAAAGAATCTGCCTGCCAATGCAGGAGATGCAAGAGACCCAGGTTCAATCCCTGGGTTGGGAAGATCTCCTGGAGGAGGAAAAGCAACCCACTTCAGTATTCTTGACTGGAAAATTCCATGGACAGAGGAGCCTGGTGGGTTACAGTCATTGGGGTCACAAAGAGTTGGACTGCATGCATTGCAATATCCTAGCAGTTGACTGAAGCTCAGGGATGCAAAGTGAATATCAATAGTGTTGTGGGGTTGAATTGTGTCTCCTCAAAAAGGCACATGGAAGTCTTAACCCTGGTACCTGTGAATGTGACTTTATTTGAAAATAGGATGGTTGCAGATGAATTTAGTTAAGGTGAGGCCATACTGAGAGGCTTCCCTGGTAGCTCAGATGGTAAAGAATCTGCCTGCAACACTGGAGACTGGGTTTGATCCCTGAGTTGGGAAGATCCCCTGGAGCAAGAAATGGCAACCCCATTCCAGTATTCTTGCCTGGAGAATTCCAAGGCAGAGGAGCCTGGTGGGCTACAGTCCGTGGGATCAAAAGAGTTTGATGCGAGTAAGCGACTAACACACCCTGAGTTAGGGTAGCCCTACATCCAATGATCCATGCCCTTAGAGGAAGACCATATGGAGACACAGAGAGACACAGAGGGAAAAGATGGTTATATGAAGATGGAGGCAGAGACAGGAGTGATGCTTCTGCAAGCCAAGGAATGCCAGCAGTGCCAGAAGCCAGGAGAGAGGCACGGGACGGACTCTGCTCCATAGCCTGCCAAGGAACCAGCCTTACAGACCTTCTGACTGTGAGCTTCTCGCCTCCAGGACCATGAGACAGTACATTTCTGTCATGTAAAGCTGCTGGGTTTGTGGAACTCTGTTAAGACAGCTCTAGAATGCTATCATAGGAGTGAAGGGAGAAACATTCGTGAAAATAACTGCTTTGGAGGACAATAAGTGTGACTCAGAGAGAATGGGAGGTGCAGGATGTGTCTGGGGACTTGGAGGAAAGAATAAGTTTCAAGGAGGCTGAGGATTATGGTTTCAGGACCTCCATACAAATGGGCAGATTATGAGAAACCAAAGAAACTCATGACAAAAGGTGGTAGACGTGATATCTGAGAGTCACCCAGACTTGGGATGGGGTTTAATACTGATACATGCGGAAATGAAAGATATGAACTATTGTGTGTCTGTGCCCAGTTGATTCGGTCATGTCCAACTCTTTGTGACCCCATGGACTGTAGCCCGCCAGGCTCTTCTGTCCTTGGGATTTTTCCAGCAAGAATGCTGGAGTGGGTTGCCATTTCCTTCTCCAATAACCTATCGTGTCAGGACATAATTTGTATTAAAAACAAAAAAGACAGGGGACTTCCCTGGTGGTCCAGTGGTTAAGTCTCTATGCTTCCCATGTGGGAAACTCGGATTCAATCCCTGCTCAGGGAACTAAGATCCCAATGCTTCACAAGCACACCCCCCAAAAATTCTTAAAAATAAAAAAAGACAGACATACTTATGGAAATCTTAGGGCCTGAGAGGGAAAACAAGCCAGCAGAGCATCAGATAAGGAGATAAGTAAAGAAGCATGGAAGTTGTGTCTTTAAAGGTGTCATAAGAGCCATGTGAATTTTCAGTACAGTGGCTGGATGTCTTTCTTGCCCAGGTCATGAAGTTGCTCAGAACCAGGATATCCGCGGATATCTGCCACAAGCTTTATTTGGCTGAAATGGGAAAGCTTGATCCATTTTTGTCTTGCTTTACTGATCATTTCATCTCACATGGCCAGCGACTAAAGAATTTCCACTCTGGTTTTAATAATGAGTTGCTACTTGGGCTTCCCTAATATCTCAGTTGGTAAAGAGTCTGCCTGCAATGCAGGACACCCTGGTTTGATTCCTGGGTCAGGAAGATCCGCTGGAGAAGGGATAGGCTAACCACTCCAATACTCTTGGGCTTCCCTTGTGGCTCAGCTGGTAAAGAATCTGCCTGCAATACAGGAGACCTGGGTTTGATCCCTGGGTTGGGAAGATCCCTGGAGAAGGCAAAGGCTATCCATTCCAGTATTCTGGCCTGGAGAATTCCAAGAACTGTATAGTTCACGGGGTCACAAAGGGTCGGACACAACTGATCGACTTTCACTTTCACTTTTCTCTTGGTTAGGGTAGTAGAAAGTGACAGAATCTTAAGACAAAGTCAGATGCAGTTTCTCTTTTAGGGGTGACCATGGCCTCATAGAGTTTATGAGCTCCAATGAGAAGGGAAAAAACAAACTTGGTCAGAATTGTACCCTAGACTTTGGGCACAATTATTTATTTATTTATTTTAATTGAATCATTGATTTATAACGTAGTATTAGTTTCAGATGTACAGCAAAATGATTCTGTTATACATAAGAGAATATGCATGCATATTCTTTATTAGATTCTTTTCTCATACAGGTTATTATGAAATACTGAGTATAGTTCCCTGTGCTATTCAGTAGGTCCTTATTATTTATCTATTTTATATATAGTACTGTGTATATGTTACTCCCAACATATACTTCTTAATTTATCCCTCCTTCCCAAGATTTTCTTCAATGATTTTTTTTTTTTTGGCTGCACAGGAGATTCCAGTTTCCCAACCAGGGATTGAACAAGCTCTATGGCAGTGAAAGAACTGAATCCAAACTGCTAGACCATCAATGAACTCCCCCTAACCTAATTCCCACTGCACAAAGATTTTTTTAAAAATTAAAAAAAATCCTTCAGTTCTTGTTGGGGGAATAATGCAAAATTCCTTGTGTTTTTTTTCCCTTCTTCCCCTTCCTTTCCTTTTCACAATTAGCACCATGTACTTCTGTCTTTTAAGTGACTTTAAGGGCTATTGAGAATCCCATGGACAGAGGAACCTGGCAGGCGACAGTCCATGGGGGTCCCAAAGAGTTGGAGGTGACTGAGTGACTAACACTTTAAGAGGTGTTACATTTTAACCTTTAGAAGTTGGAATTAGCCAGTCCTAGAGTTTGGGGGAGGCTGGAATTGGTGTTCAGCAGAAAGTCAGACAGCCTCATCACAAAGCTCCCATGCATGGCTGCATCCAGGCAGCTGGCACATCCCAGCTATTCTGGAAGGAGGACTAGTCATTATGTGTCAGCAGGGCAGTCTGTTGGTTGTGCTTTTCACCTGCTGCTATTCATACGTGTTAAACAGAAATGGCAGCTTGTTTTGTTTCATTGTTATTAATTTAGATTGCTGTACCCTACTAGATGAACCTTACACTGTTTTGTTGGCGTCTTGTGGGGAATGAAAATATTTGCATCCCTTGTGTTTTAAAGCTATAATTCTCTATTAACTGTATATTACGATGTATATTACTATGAATTTTAATGTGAACTAGCCTGTTATGGTTAAAGCAGGGGTATACATCATCTTTATCACCTGCAAATGTTGTACAGAATACAGTTTAGTGCTAACAATAGAGTCAGTCTGGTTAGTCTGAATCATGGTCTCACACAAGCTTCTTGCTTCGTGCTGTGTGCTAAGTCACTTTAGTTGTGTCCGAATCTTTTCAACCCTGTGGACTGTAACCCGCCTGCCTCCTTTGTCCACGGGTTTCTCTAGGCAAGAATACTGGAGTGGGTAGCCATTTCCTTATTCCAGGGGATCTTCCTGACCCAGGGATCGAACCTGGGTCTCCCACACTGAGGGCAGATTCTTTACCGCTTGAGTCACCAGGGGCCACAATAACAAGAATACACCCATTTATTTTCCAAATGGGTGGTGAAATGAGATCAAGGCCAAATGAATGGTCTCTATTCATTTGCAAACAATTTTTCTTCTCACTTTTTGTGGGCATCTGGAGGGGCTATGTTTGGAAAGTGTGAAAGTGTTAGTTGCTCACTTGTGTCAGCCTCTTTGGGACCCCATGGATTGTAGCCCATCAGGCTCCTCTGTCCATGGGATTCTCCAGGCAAGAATACTGGAGTGGGTGGCCATTCCTTTACTCCAAGGGATCTTTCTGACTCAGGGATCGAACCCAGGTCTCCCGCATTGCAGGGGAATTCCTTATCGTCTGAGCCACCAGGGGCTATGTCTTACTTATCGCCAGAGCCCCGTAATCTAAGTTAGCCTTTGATGTATGAATGGTGGAGTCAAGACCTTCTCACTGTATTTTCAGTTACACCTAGTCTCTGCTGATGATGCTAACAAGGTATTGTTCTCCTTGGGAACACCACCTGGATAGAATCTTTCTAGATTCTGCTTTGAATCCAGTGCTCCTTGAATGAAAGCTATTGAAACTTCACAAGCTGAGGTCTCTTCCAGGATGGAAGCCACCCAGTTGAACGTCTGGAAAGTGTCATTTTCCAGTTCTTAAAATTCTTGGAGCTCACTGATGATAGCTTTCTAGTCTTGAAATGAGCCTTATTAATAGCCTACAGGTCAGGAACCGATCCAAAGATGTGATGTTATTTTCTGGAGCTTACTCAGACAGTCAGGAGTAGATTCCAGACTGGACACCAAGTCTCCCACACTGTCCTGTGTAACTTTCAATTGCACATAGAAGGATAATTTGGAATATCACAGATTTTACAATATAGGCTTTGCTTATATGTCCCATAACATTTGGGTTCAAGCTGAAAACTTCAAATACATATTCATATATTGGTTTTTAAATTTTTTTTTAAATTTAGTTTTAACTGGAATATAATTACTTTATGATATTGTGTTGGTTTCTGCCATATAGCAACATGAATCAGACACAGGTATACATATGTCCCCTCCCTCCTCAACCTCCCTCCCACTTCCCACCCCATCCTGCCCCTCTAGGTTGTCACAGAGCACTGAGTTTGAGCTCCCTCCGTAAAACAGCAAATTCCCACTGGCTATGTATTTCAGATGGTAAAGCGTCTGACTACAATGCGGGAGACCGGGGTTCGATCCCTGGGTCAGGAAGATCCCCTGGAGTAGGAAATGGCAACCCACTCCAGTATTCTTGCCTGGAAAATCCCATGGACTTAGGAGCCCGGTAGGCTACAATCCATGGGGTCGCAAAGAGTCGGACACGACTGATCGACTTCCCTCACTTCACTTATGTATTTTACGGATGGTAGTATGTTTCAGTGCTACCTTCTCCATTTGTCCCACTGTCTCCTTCCCCCACTGTGGTTCCACTGCTGCCTTGCAGATAGGTTCATCAGTACCATCTTTCTGGATTCCATATCATATATTGCTTTTTTAACAAATGAAAACTTTAAAAGGCTTTTTAAAACAGTGAACATTTTCAGACTTACCAAGACATTTGTAGAATGCTCAGGGCCAATAAAACCGTGGTAGTATTGGTTGGCCAAAAAGTTAGTTTGGGTTTTTCTATAAAATGATACTTTTTGGCCAACCCAATATCACTTAAGGCACTCAATGAAATCTCAGTGAAAGTTCTGTACAATTTTTTTTTTTTTTGCATACCGCAAATCAAGTAAATACTCTACAGAAAACACTGAAGGGTACCATTTGTGGACATTTCTAAGCATCCATGAAACAAACTAGACAAACTCAAATGATTCTACTAATGGAAACCTTAGATAAAAACGGTTTGAATCAAGGTTTGAATCAAAATCCATTAACATATTACTTTAGCAGATAAGCCATTTGTGAAATTGGATTTTCAAACAAATGACTAATCTGTGTTTTGAAGTGAGTGGCTTACAGTTCTGCTTGAAAAGGGAGAAATTTGTGAATTTAGGGGAAGGATAATTTCCTAATGACTGTATTAATAGTGGTCAAATATAACAATGATTATCCATTAATCAATGTCAGACAATTAGTCAATAAATGGCCCAGATACAGTCTGTCACTCCTTAGAACTATCTCCGTCTTTTCCACCTGTTTCTATTAATAGTATGGCAATAATCACCCTGAATGAGTAGGTAGCCTGTGACTTACTATGGGCAGGGACCATGCCACTTTCTTTCTTTCTCCCTTCCTTCTTTCATTTTACTTTCTTTCTTTTTCTCTCCCTTTCTCTCTCTGTCTCTCTTTCTTCCTTTCTTATTTTTTTCCCTCTATTTCTTTCTTACAGATGAGTTGAGTTACTCAATGTTGTTTTTTAGTTGCAAAGTAGCATCTGACTCTTTTACAACCCCGTAGACTGTAACCCACCAGCCTCCTCTGTCCATGGGATTTCCCAGGCAGGAATTCTCAAGTGGGTTGCCCTTTCATGCTCCAGGGGATCTTCCCAACCCAGGGATTGAACCCAAGTCCCCTGCATTGGCAGGCAGATTCTTTACCACGCAGCCACCATTCAGTATCATGTATGAAATGAGTGGCAGATTCGGAATTAGCACTCATGCCTTCCAAATTCTGTGGAAACAAATGGAGATCAAACAAATGAGAGAAAACGAAGGCTATTTTTTCTGAACTTGCTCTAGCAAAGGGGGCAGCACGATGTCTTGCATTTAGGCAGAGGCTGAAAAGCAGGCAGGGGAGTGTAAAACTTTATTTTGGAAAAAGGGAAGGCCTCATACATGCCCTAATTGGAGGCTGAAGCAAGAGTAAGTTGTTGTCAGGGTAACTGGAAGCGGGACATCCTGTGTGATTAGTTAGGGGTGAAGATTTGACTATCTCTGGTTCACCCTAAGTTGGAAACAGGGGCAAAATTTAGGCAAGCTGCCAATTATTATTTGTTGAGTCCTGTCCCAGGGTCACAGGTGCGAGGCCTTGTAGCAAGGCCACAGAAGTGGAGCCCAGAGCCAAGGTCACCTCTGAAACTGACTGAGCCCCATTGTGGTGGTTGCCAAAAGCTCCTGTGATCATCATCAGCAAGTATCATGACTTTAAATTAGGCAAAAATGCCCACCCCTGTACTCGCCCAATAGCACCCTAACCAATCACCTAATGCCAATCTTCCAGCAGGAATTTATAGTCTTGAGGCTATAAACATTGGCTACTAACCCATGAAAATGGTCCACTCTCCCCGGCCTGTTGGGAGGTGTCTGCCCACAATGCTTGCAGCGCCCACATTATCTCTGCTCTTTGTTCTTAATAAACTTGCTCCCTTCTGAACTTCTCTGTGTCTGGAAGTTCTTTTCCAACCCATGCTCAGACTGCCTCAACGTTAATCAAGTCTTAGCCGTTTGGGACTGAGAATCACAGGGCTTCTTGTTTGACTTCCTGGACAAGTCGCTGGAGGTTGTGGTTTGACATCCGGTAAGTCTGACTTACAATTAACAGGTGGCTTCCTGAGCTGGCTGCTGTTGGTAACAGGCTGGCTTCCTAGGCTGGTTGCTACTAAGAATTCCCATGAGTTCGTGTGGTCATTTTTATATGTGGTCAGGCCAGTGTTTCTTTGTATACTCAGTCCGTCAGTTCAGCTCTCTTTCTTCTAGATCAGGGGTAGAAAACTTTTTATAAAGGACCAGATAGAAAGTATTTTCAATTCTGTGAGCCCTGCAGCCTCTGTCACAGTTATTCAGCTCTGACATTTTAGCACAAAATCAGCCACAGACAATATGTAAACAAATAGATTTGGCTGGGTTCCAACAAAACTTTATTTACAAAAACAGGCAGCATGCTTGATTTGGCCCTAGGGTTGTTGCTTGCCAATCCCTGTTCTATTGGGAAGAGTTTGCACAAAATCAACAAATGTGTGAATAACAGCTGCCTCCTGGGTCATGACTCATTTCCTCTAGGCTGGCTTTTGTATTAATTGAACTTATGATTATTGTGGTCTAGTTTCTGAGTGATGTTATAATCAAGAAGCATAGTTCAACAACCAAAAGATATTTAAAAATTCTGTTATTTTTTCCTTCTTGTCAAAGGACATAATATGGTACCCATTTAAAAGCTAAAGTGATCCTTCTGATAATGTTCTTTTCTTTCTGTCCCATTCCTCTATGGCCCAAATGCCATTTTTAGAACCTCTTATTTGTCAAAACCCCCAAAGAAACCCAAACACTCTGTCATGCACACAGTGAATCAGCACTGTGAGCTATCACTTTATTTTTAAAAATTTATTTATTTTTAATTGGAGGATAATTGCTTTACAATATCGTATTGGCTTCTGCCATGCATCAACATGAATCAGTGGTAGGAATAGGTACATCTCGTCACTCTTGAATCTCCTTCCCACATCTCACCCCATCCCACCACTCTAGGTTGTCACCGAGCACCTGACTTGAGTTCCCTGAGTCATATAGCAAATGCCCATTGGCTACATAATTTTACACATGATAATGTATATGTTTCATTGCTACTCTCTCAATACATCCCACCCTCTCCTTCCCACTCTGTCCACGTCTCTTCTCTATGTTGTGTCTCCATTGCTGCCCTGAAGACAGGTTCATCAGTACCATCTTGCTATATTCCATATACATGAGTTAATATAGGATATTTGTCTTTCTCTTTCTGAGTTAATGTATTCACTAACTTTTAAAAAAATATTTATTTATTTTTTCTGCACCAGGTCTTAGTTGTGGCATGCATGATCTTTAGCTGTGGTGTGTGAACTCTTAGTTGCAGGATGCAGAATCCACTTCCCTGACCCAGGTCTCTTGCATTGGGAGAGCAAATTCTTAGCCCCTGTACCACCAGGGAAGTTCCTCTTCTTCTGTATATACATGTCACCTGACAAACAAAAGTAAGTGAGAGGAGCATTGTTAAATTGGCGAAGGTGGCCTATCCTGAGTCTGACCCCCTCATGTTTGCAATATGGCTGCCACAGTTCCAGGCATCACAGCAGAAAAGTATCTGGAGGAAGTAAAGCTCATTTCTTTCTGCTTCCACTTATGAGTAAAAGCCTCCCCATCAACTTTCTTAGTAAACTCATCCTCATGTCTCAGTCACCCAATCACATCATGTGCTCATGCCTAAGTCCACATTGGTAAGGAAAATGGGACATGTGGACCAGCTTTGACTAAGCAGTAGTCACCTGCTGAAGTTGGGGGTACATCCTGCCTGCTCTTCTGCACGTGGCCTTCAGTGGAGGGTGAATGTGAATGAGTGCTGTTGAGGTTCTGTAGGAAAGATAGGGGAGAGGGGGTCCATACTGAGAAGCTAATGTGCTGTATCTTCAGCAAGAGGCAAAGAGGCAGGGACAGAACAATGGTTGTAGAGAAAAGGCATCTGAGAAAAGAGGACTGTGACGAGACCATCTCTAGGTTTTTAAATCTCCCAATGTAGCTAGCGTCTCTGCTGTCTTAGATGGTAAAGAATTTGCGTGCAACGTGGGAGAGCCTGGTTCAGTCCCTGGGTTGGGAAGATCCCCTGGAGAAGGGATTGGCAACCCACTCCAGTATTCTTGCCTAGAGAATTCCATGGACAGAGGAGCCTGGTGGGCTACAGGCAGCCCATGGTGTTGTAAAGAGCTGGACACGACTGAGCGACTATACTTTCACTTTCAAAGTAGAAACAGTCCCGGCTTCCTTTTCATGGCAGGCAAATGGCTTGAATTCCTTGACAAAGGTTTGTCTTTCATCGTCCCCTGAATACATCATGTATGAGGCAAGAGTAGGTAACAACAAGAATGTCAAGTGAGTAAAGGCAGTTTTTCTTCTCTGCAGCCCAATTTTGATGTCTGTTTTCATGCTTTCTAAAAATCTCATCCTCCTGTGTGTCGACTCTGGCACACTTGAGCAGAAGGGACTCTGTTTGGATATGGAGATGGAAAGAGCTGGGCGTGAACCTGGTTCTGCTACTTCTTTGTCTGTGACCTTGGATGAATTGGCTACTGTGATGAGTATCAATTACCCTGTCTGAACCATGGGAAGATGCTGTCTTGATGCCATCCTTCCTTACTCAGTCAGATGTAGCGAGGAATATATGAAATTTTTCAGTGCCTGTGGCACATAGGTGCTAAATAGATATTTTCCTTTTTCTTTGGATTAACCAAACCCATTTACTCATTGTTCCCCAAAGCCACATGTTTGTTTTATAATTTTCTACCTTCACATGCCATTTCTTCTTACTCTTTCTCCCACCTTCCTCCAGCGCAGCGCTGTTCCCTTTCTTCTCCACCTTGGATCTGACCTGCTGTCTGAAGTCTGGCTCACCTCCATGCTCCTTGTCAAGTCCCACTCTCCAGTCAAGACCCAGGGCTCCATCCTCTGAAGGAGCCATAAGGGGCAACCTGGGGAATCCCTCAGAGGGTCAGATGGGATCCCAGAAGGTCAGCACTGTCCAGAGGACATGTGGTCCTCAGGAGCATGACAGAACTGGAGCCAGGAAGATGCCTGGTTCTGAGATCAAGTTCAGTTCAGTCGCTCAGTCGTGTCTGACTCTTTGTGACCCTGTGAACTGCAGCATGCCAGGCCTCCCTGTCCATCAGCAACTCATGGAGTCCACCCAAACCCATGTCCATTGAGTCGGTGATGCCATCCAACCATCTCATCCTCTGTCGCCTCCTTCTCCTCCTGCCCTCAATCTTTCCCAGCATTTCTCTTTTCAAATGAGTCAGCTCTTCACATCAAGTGGCCAAAGGGGCTATGTAAAATAATGGAGCAGGATTCCAGGGCTCAACAGAGAGAAAAATTATACTGGGAACCTTCAGTTGCAGTCCTGGTCCTTCCACATCTTTTTTTTTCCAGGATAAGTTATATATTGTTGTTTGGGCATCAACTACTCTGCTGGCTCAGATGGTAGAGAATCTGCCTGCAGTGTAGGAGACTGAGGTTTCATCCCTGGATCAAGAAAATCCCGGGAAGGGAGTGGCAACCCACTCCAGTATTCTTGCCTTGAGAATCCCATGGACAGAGGAGCCTGGCGGGCTCTAAGTCCATCGGGTCACAGGGTTGGACATGACTGAGTGACTAACACATGCTTTCTCATCTTCAAAATGGAGTCCATACCTGCCTTTTCATCTGTCTTATCCTCCATGAGACTATAAACCCCAAGAAGCAGGGACTGTATGCTTTATTTATTTATTTATTTTTGCAGCACCGCACAGCTCGTGGGACCTTAGATCCCTGACCAGGAGTTGAATGTGGAGTCACTGCAGTGAAAGTGTCCTAATCATTGGACCGCCAGAGAATGTGTTTTATTTTTAACTTACCGATTCCATCCAGTTCATAGTATGTTAACTGGCACCTAGTAGATGCAATACATACTTGTTGAAAACTTCATTTTTTGGGGCTCCAAAATCACTGCAAATGGTGATTGTAGCCATGAAATTAAAAGGTGCTTACTCCTTGGAAGGAAAGTTATGACCAACCTAGATAGCATATTAAAAAGCAGAGACATTACTTTGCCAACAAAGGTCCGTCTAGTCAAGGCTATGGTTTTTCCAGTGGTCATGTATGGATGTGAGAGTTGGACTGTGAAGAAAGCTGAGCGCTGAAGAATTGATGCTTTTGAACTGTGGTGTTGGAGAAGATTCTTGAGAGTCCTTTGGACTGCAAGGAGATCCAACCAGTCCATCCTAAAGGAGATCAGTCCTGTGTGTTCACTGGAAGGACTGATGCTGAAGCTGAAACTCCAATACTTTGGCCACCTCATGCAAAGTGTTGACTCATTGGAAAAGACCCTAATGCTGGGAAGGATTGGGGGCAGGAGGAGGAGGGGATGACAGAGGATGAGATGGCTGGATGGCATCACTGACTCGATGGACATGAGTTTGAGTAAACTCCGGGAGTTAGTGACGGACAGGGGGGCCTGGCGTGCTATGATTCATGGGGTTGCAAAGAGTTGGACACGACGGAGTGACTGAACTGAACTGAACTGAAAACTAAAATGAGTGTAAAATAAGAAAGTATAGATGTAAAGGTTTGTAAACTGAAGGTGTGATGCACCTGGAATACACATTATTCTCACCACCTTAAGATTAGCACCCATCTCTACACCCAGTATGAATGCAGTTTGTGTTGGCTGATATATCTCTATGCAGTATATAGCATACTGTGAGGCTGTTTTAATAAAAATGCAGGATCTTTTAAAGTGGGAGGACACCTGTCCTGTGTCAGATCATACCCCTAAATGTTGCCTTCAGGTTCTCTAACATCTAGTGGCAGGTTGGTAACACGCATGCCTCTTACCTGTCTCCTCTGCACTCAGGGAAGACATTGCTAACTGATCACAGTGCTTTTCCTCTGAGCCTGGATGTGGCTTCCACATTCTTTTAAAACTGTTTTTACAGGCAGCTGCTACCAACTGACTGGAGTTGATCAGAAGTCAACTTAGGGGCTTCGCTGGTGGCTCAGTGGTGGAGAATCCCCCTGCCAATGCAGGAGATGTGGCTTCGATCCCTGATCTGGGAGGATCCCACAACTAAAGCCCATGTGCCATAACTATTGAGCCTCTACTCTAGCGCCTGGGAGCCACAGTTCCTGAAGCCCGTGCGCCCTAGAGTCTGTGCTCTGCAACAGGAGAAGCTACTGCAGCGAGAAACCCACGCAGCACAACTAGAGAGAGCTCCCACTTGCTGCAACTAGAGGAAAGTTCTCGCAGCAACGAAGATCCAGCACAGCCAATCAATCCATCAATAAAACTGTTTAAAAATATATAAAAAAAGAAGTCAACCTAACCTGAAATCTATTTGCTACCCCTGATCTTAACTGAAAGAGTTTTATTTGCTTGTTTGTTTCCTGGAAGATCTCCATCGACAGAATCTCCTCCGTGTCCTTTTGTTGACCATTTCTTTGTTTTCTTTGTTCACTATCAGAAAGTTCTCATACCCAAATGCAGTCTCTCTTGCTATAAAGATAAAGCTGTCCTTATCTTTCAACCCACACAAATATCTCGAAGAAATACGGTGTGGTTTTTGCCTTTAGGAAATAAATGAAATATCAAAGGGGGAATGAATCAGTCCACCTCGGGAAGATTGCAGTGAAATTTAGTAGAAGCAAGCCCCTCCCCTTACACAGGCCACGCCTCGAACACCAGATTCAACTGCCCGTTTCGGTAACTGGCTGTGCTCGGCCACGTTTTTTTAATCTTCTAAAGCACTTTACAAACACTTCCTAATTGATTTATTGCCCTGAAACCAGTTCCGAACACAGCAACAAGAGTGATTAAAAGGCCAGAAGAATTGATTTATGATGAAAGATTAAGAATGGAATATGATCTGAAACTTGACCAAACAGATCCACGGGCAGACATCTGAGCCGCCTGTAATTACTTGGCAGAGCGTGAACTCCAAAGCGAGAGACGAATTATTTCATTCCTCCATTAGGGGTTTCAAAAGAGAAAAAAGGGAAAGTTTTTTTTTGTTGTTGTTTTTTAATGAAGAAAAATTGAGTCAGGCAGATTGATTCTCTAAGGGCTGTGGCCTCTCCGAGTAAGGGGCAGGCAGACTCAAGGTCGCTGGAAGACCAAGGTCGAGAGCGTAGATTGGCTCTCTTCCACCATGAGGCGTAAAAGGACAGTCTCCCAGTTCATCCCAGATACACCGTGGATGCTATACATAAAACAGATGACTAATGAGCACCTACTGAATAGCTTAGGGACGTCTACTCAGTGCTCTGTAGGGACCTAAATGGGAAGGAAATTAAAAAGAAATAGGGGACATAGGAATATGTATAGCTGATTCACTTTGCTGGGAAGCAGAAACTAATGCAACATACTAAAGCAACTATTGTAAAGGGAAACAACTTGTGGCTCAGCTGCTAAAGAATCTGCCTTCAATGTGGGAGACCTGGGTTCGATCCCTGGGTTGGGAAGATCCCCTGGAGAAGGGAAGGGCAATTCACTCCAGTATTCTGGCCTGGAGAATTCCATGGACCAATCCATGGGGTCTCGAAGAGTCAGACACAACTGAGCGACTTTCACTCTTAAAGCAACTCTATTCCAATAAAAATTGGTTAAAAATGAAAAAAAAAACAAAAAACAAAAAAAACCCAAAACCAAACCAAAGCCTCCTTCTGCCGCACTGTTCCCATCCTCTCCTTTCCCATGGTCCATTGTCTTTATTTTGTCTTAATTTTGGGAGGCTTTGCTATCTTTGTGTCTCTGTGCAGGATGCTCCCTGTCAGAAAAGACTGTCTCTAGGTTGACTGTGGGTACCAAAATGGATATGTGTGAGATGACTTCATCCAGGTTTTTAGCAAGCAACTTTTCTCAGGTTTGTAGAAAATGTATAATAATAAAATCAATGGAAGAGCTCAGGGAGTCTTTATGTTTCAAAATAGATTTTTGGTTTAACTTTTATTAATTATTTTAGAGCATGCATGTCTCTAAATATTTTTCTTAGCTTCAAATTATTCATTAACTTATAAGTGCATTCACCTATAAAGTGTTGAATGAGTGTTTACTATGCACGACTTATAATTCAGCAAACTTGGGGAGAGAGAAATGTTTTAAAGAAATTAAAGGCACAACCCCTATCTGCAAGGAGCAGATTTAGAGGTTATAGAGGCCAGGATTCCCAAACTCTTCCTGTGTACATTCTGTGGGGCTGAATTCTTCCCCTTGGTGACTGAGGCCTGGGACTCTGGCCAGAGTCAAGTTTTGGAAATTGGGGCAGGTTGGGGAGTGGTCCTTCCTGTTTTTGTCAGATGTGGCACAGTGGAAATCAACGATGCTGATTCAGGCAAAATTGAACTTAAAAACTACTGGAAAAAATTGAACACTTTCAGATCCCAAAGCATAGTGTCTGCAAAATGGGTTAGTTTGATGGAGTAAACAGTTTCAAAAGAATGGATAGGCACCTTATCTTTGACAAAGGAGGTAAGGATATACAATGGGTAAAAAATAGTCTCTTGAATAAGTGGTGCTGGGAAAACTGGACAGCTACATGTAAAAGAATGAAATAGGACACTTCTTAACACCAAACACAAAGATAAGCTCAAAATGGATTAAAGACCTAAATGTAAGACCAGAAACTGTAAAACTCTTAGAGGAAAACAGGCAAAACACTCTTTGACATAAATCACAGCAAGATCCTCTATGACCCACCTCCTAGAGTAATGGAAATAAAAACAAAAATAAGCAAGAGGGACCTAATTAAGCTTAAAAACCTTTGCACAGCAAAGGAAACCATAAACAAGACGAAAAGACAATTGTCAGAATGGGAGAAAATAATTGCAAGTGAAGCAACTGACTGAGTATTAATTTCCAAAATATACAAGCAGTTCATGCAGCCCAATATCAGATAAACAAGCAACCTAATAAAAAAATGGGCAGAAGACCTAAATGCCAAACATTTGTTCAAAGAAAACATAGAGATGGTTAATAAACACATGAAAAAAATGTTCAACATTGCTTATTATTAAAGAAATGCAAATCAAAACTACAATGAGCTATCACCCTGCACCAGTGAGAATGGCCACCATCAAAAAATCTACAAACAGTAAATTCTGGAGAGGATGTTGAGGAAAGGGAACCCTCTTGCCCTGTGGGAATGTAAATTAGTACAGCCACTAGGGAGAACAGTATGGAGATTTCTTAAAAAACTAGGAATGTAACTACCATATCATCCAGCAATCCCACTACTGGGCATACACCCTGAGAAAACCATAATTGAAAAAGACACATGTACCCCAGTGTTCACTGCATCACTATTTACAATAGCCAGGACATGGAAGCAACCTAGATGTCTGTTGACAGATGAACAGATAAAAAAGTGGTGGTACATGTATACAATGGAGTATTACTCAGCTATAAAAAGGGAGGAATTTGAGTCAGTTGTAGTGAGGAGGATGAACCTGGAGCCTCTTATACAGAGTGAAGTAAGTGAGGAAAAAAATTAATATCGTGTATTAACACATATATATGGAATCTAGAAAAATGGTATTGATGAACCTATTTGTAAGGCAGGGATAGAGACTCAGACATAGAGAACAGGCTTATGGACACAGTAAGGGCAGGAGAGGGTTGGAGCTAATTGAGAGAGTAACACTGACATATATATATCACCATATGTAAAACAGGTCGCTAACGGGAAGTTGTTCTACAACGTGAGGAGCTCAACTTGGTGCTCTGTGACAGCCTAGAGGGCTGGGGTTGGGCTGGGAGCTGGGAGGAAGGATGAAGGGGGAGGGAACATATGCGTACTGAGGGATGATTCATGTTTGGTTTCAGGCAAAAACCAACACAACGTTGTAAAGCAATTATCATCATGATTAAAAATAAGGCTTCTTTCCTGACTCAGATGGTAAAGAATCTGCCTGCCAGTGCAGGAGACGCAGGAGGCCCGGGTTTGATCCCTGGGGTGGAGAGGTGTAGATCTCCTGGAGAAGGGCATGGCAATTCACTCCAGTGTTCTTGCCTGGAGAATCCCATGGACAGAGGAACCTGGCGGGCTACAATCCATGGGGTCACAAAGAGTCAGACATGACTGAGTGACTAACACACACACACACACACACACACACAAATTAAAAAAAAAAAGAATGGGTGGATCCAGAAGAGAACCTGAGGGCTTAACAGGCAGAGGAGGGCTTCTCTGAAAGAGAGCTGTGGTCATAGTGATAAGTGGAAGCTTGCCATGCGGGATGTGAGGATGGTGGGAGACAGACAGGTAAACATTTAGATTTTTAGAAGGAGATTTAGAAGGAGATTTAGAAGGAGAGGCTCAGTGCCTCCATCTTCCACAAGGCAGGGGTAATCTTATTCTTACAGCGTTTGATGGGAATGGTGTCTCTGGAGTTAGGGGAGGCAGAAACACTGAAGATGTTATGATGGAGGGTTACAGGAGTGCAGAGGAGGAGAAGCAATCAATTCAGAAGCTTGGGAAGAGTTTTGGAGGGTATAATCTCTAAGCTAATTCATGACGCTGTAGAAATAACTATGAGTTGGGCTTGGCGTGGTCTGTAGAAGGGCAGGAGAGAACACTTGGGTGTGCAAATAAGAGTGGTGCAGAGAAGGTGATATGGAGCAGGACCTCGTGGGGCTCCTGGGTACAAAAACCTTTCTGTGTCCCCATTTCTCGAAGACAGGAAATAACCTTCATTGAGCCTCCATGACCTTCCCTGGATTCCGAAGAGCAGGTTCAAACGGAAGCTAATTAGGGAAAGAAGGTGATGCAGAGGGAAGGGAGGTGATTAGGAGATGAGGGAGGAACAGTCAAGAGAAACAGCAGTGCAGCCTCGGGGCAGGATCCTGGTTCCCCATCAAAGGAGACACACAGCAATATTTTTGAGCTGTTTTGCAGATACTGCAACCCCATCAAGTAGGAGAAATTAATTAGAAGCTTCCCACAAGTATGTGGACCCCAGACGGGTTGGAACCAGAGGTTGATGGTGCTGACTCCCACTTACCTCACCACCAACCAACCAGAAGAATGTCCACAAGCTGATCCTGTCCTCTTGAGCTGTTACTATAAAACTCCTCACTAACCCCCCAGGTTGAGACAGTTTGGAGGGCATTAGCTGGCTGTGGCCCCCTTTATCTGGCAATTCTTTTCTATTTTATTCAAAACCCTGTCTCTGAGATTTAATTCAGTGTCACAGTACAGAGGGCAGATTCAGGTTCAGAGGCAGGAGAAGGGTGAGTTACTCCATGGAGATCCTTGAGGAGCGTGTTGGAGTATGGACATCATTCCCCAGGCATAGGGAATTCATTGCAGAATTACCCAGAAAGCTGTTTAATCAGAGAATAACTGAGAAAGCTGATGCTCTCACGGGGATTGAGGCTGGAGGTGGGTGAGACTGGTGGCAGGGGACCAGTTAGGAGGCTGATGAAGTAATCCAGGCGAGAAGCAGTGAGGGTCCGAACAATGTCGCTGTAGTGGGAGGAAGTGGCAGGGACAAGACCTCCTGGCTCTCCACTGCACACGTTTGCCTACATCTGCTTCCTCTCTGATGAATCAGGTTGGATGACTTTCACAATTATTCTGTCGAGGTCACTGCTGGCTAGTGCATGGAAATATCTGGAAATGTTTTATGTGTACCTTGCTTGGGTGCAGAGACTGACAAATATCTAGAACAACAGAACCTGGCACTTCCTTCATCACCTGGCAGAATATCTCTGCCTTATTAATAGCAGGAGCTAGTTCATAAGTCTTTGCCGCATTTCTAACAAACACGTTTCCTTTCTCTGGGGTTGAACAATTTGATAAAAATTTGGAGTAGTGTGGAAAGGTTATGTGAAACATATTGCCTATCCCACAGGTTGAGAACCAGATGGATGTCAAGGCATAGACTCAAATAATGTGTGATATTACAGGGAGAGAGACAGAAAAAATATTACAGCAAGCCCAAGCACCATACCTACCACCATCTCCTGAGTTTACAGCCCTCCCACCAGACATCTAATATATAAGATTGTGGTCCAGTGCTATAAAAGGACTTGCACAGTCTATTCTGAAAAACTGGTACTTCAATAAATAAGATAAGTGGAGGAACCAGGACATAAGAAAACATATAAAAAACCTTTGGAAGGTCAACGAAGCCTGGGGAGATAAAACTCAATAGTTCAGGGACAGAAACGAAATGGAGTTTTCTTTGTTTTAGAGAGAAAATTACAAGGCGCTGTTTGAAGTTATAGCTGGAGCTGGAGTCGTCCTTTGCTAGAGTGCAATTTAACAAGCCAGCTAGGAATCTGACCCCATCCGCCTAAAGAAAACAGATAACTTTTTGTTGGCTCTTCACTGCGATGAGAACTGTCCCACTAGCAAGGGAACTTTGGATGAAAAATGTCTGGTGTGTTGTTTTGGGTGGTGAATGCATTGGAGGTGTAGAACTGGCAAAATTCATCAAGTTGAACACCTAAGGTGGGTGCATTTTATTGATATCAGCACATCAGTAAAAATAATATAAACAATTTCAAAAAAGTAAAAAGGGAGAAGAAATATTCTGCCACTGTCTTATTGGCAAATTAACGTGAACTGGGTAGTGGAGCAGACCAGACTTGCAGTGATAAGACCACAGGATCACAAACCTACCCCAGACAGACCTATTAAGGGGTGGCCAAACTGATTGAAAGTATTTGGGAGGCCCAGGCCACCTCTGAGTAGCAGATAGACTGACTGGAATACAACTACCATCTATGCTTTTGGCTTCTCTGGTCAAGTACAAAACTAATTAAGTCCCACTGTGAACTTAGAACCCAGTGTGGGGATAGAAAGTAGGTTTCCTTTTGTCTCATCCATGAATCACACATGAAGAACTTGACTAATGAGGAGTCCAAGACCTCGTCCAAAGAGGAGAGTCAGCATTGATTAGTGAAGTCTGCTGAGGGCGGGGTAGGGTGGATAGGGGTTGTGTATGCCAAGTAGTTGCTTCACTGTGAATGCACGGTCAGTCACTTCAGTTGGGTCCAACTCTTTGTATCCCATGGACTGTAGCCTCTGTCCATGGAGTTCTCCAGGTGTGGAGTGGGTTGCTGTGCCCTCCAGGGAACCTTCCAGACCCAGGGATTGAACCCGTGTTTCCTGCATCTCCTGCACTGCAGGTGGATTCGTTACCGCTGAGCCAATGGGGAAGTCCAGTTGCTCACCACGGCTGCCCTAATTCTTTGAAGGAAGAAGGCTGGAGACTGGACTCTCAAGGCCACATGAAATTTCTCTTGTGCTAGAAGCAGTGACTGTGGTGGTGCCAGAAAGGGTTAGGCACATGGGGGCTGGAGCTCAAGTTCAGCTTCTTCCAAATGTTTCCAGAGATGCAGCTGGCTTGAAAGAGCCAAACATATCATGTGGCTGATGAGGCTGGGCACAGGTGGGAGCCAGGTCTATGAGAAGGTAACCAAAGCCAGAGAGAAAGGGGACAGAGCAAGTGAGTGTTGACTAGTCCAGGCGGCTCTGGAGTCCCTGATTGGATGGGGTGCAACCTCTGAGCTTTGGGTGGGGGGGGGGTGTGCTGCCGCCAGGCTGCATTGCTGAATTCTGGCTCCTTCGACCACCCTCTCCCTTCCTTAAGGACAGAAGTGGTCCCAGAGCCTGGGGTCCAGTGGTCAGATGTGAGGGAAGACAGAGAAGAGAGTGGATGAAGGAATCCTGGAGCCTGGGAGGGAAATACCCTGTTTGGGTGCTGTCTCCTGCACTGGTGACTGCCTCACTTTTTCAACTGCTCAACTTTCTAGTCCAGATCTTTTTTTTTTTGGGGGGGGGTGGAGGTGGTAGAAAAGAAAGTTACCATTAATAGGAACACCAGCAATTTGGGGTGATGGACTCAGCATCCCCCCAGACCACCTCTGAACTGCTTGACTGTGAAAGCATTTAAAGAGAAACTGAGATGTCATCTCAGTTGATCACTGAGATGGGGGTCAAAGTCATCACCATCCCCCACTGTGTGCAGGCTTGTTGAGGATGCTTCATGATCTTCTTCTAGATATCTTTTAAATATTGTCAGGTACAAATTGGCACTTACCAAGAGCATTGCCAATGACTGAACAACAAAGGCGTTTGCCTTCTGCCTCTACGGAAATTGAACCCCCTGCTGCTAGAGCTGTTGACCTTCAACACCCTCTGAGGGAGTCCAGGGTGGAGTGAGGCACTCTGTGCTCCAGGGAATCTGGTGGGAGAGGTCTTTAGATCAGTTCAGTTCAGTCGCTCAGTCATGTCCGACTCTGTGACCCCATGGACTGCAGTACTTCAGGCCTCCCTGTCCATCACCAACTCCTGGAGCTTGCTCAAACTCATGTCCATCAAGTCGGTGATGTCACCCAACAATTTCATCCTCTGTCATCCCCTTCTCCTCCTGCCTTCAATCTTTCCCAGCATCAGGGTCTTTTCAGATGAGTCAGTTCTTTGCATCAAGTGGCCAAAGTATTGGAGTTTCAGCTTCAGCATCAGTCCTTCCAATGAATATTCAAGACTGATTTAGATAGCTGGGTGTTTTTAGGAACAGATTTTATGATCTCCATCCTTGCATCTCCTCATATCTAGAGAAGCACTAAATCCCTTTGTGGTGACATCAGAGCCTCATGACTAACGAAAACCTTTTGTAAAATGAGTGCTTCATGGCACTGAACTGCCCCTTCACCAAAACTGTATATATTGACCTTCCCCCACTGCCACTTTGGAGCAGTCTCTCAGAGCTCTCTGAGATGCTGTCTCCTGGGCTGCAGTCCTCATCTTGCCCCAAGTAAAATTTAACTCGCAACTCTCAAGTCGTACATCTTTTTTTCATATTTATATAATTGTTTTATTTTTATCTTAATTAATTAAATATGTATATCATCAGATTTTTTTTTAAACAAAGCCCAGAGAGAGTATTAATACCATAAAGTGCATCAAGTGCTCCAATCTTTGGTGCTGAGCATAATGATTTCCACACGTTTAAAAGCTGTGTGAGCTTCCCTGCTGGCTCAGAAGTAAGTAAAGAATCTGCCTGCAATGCAGGAGACTTGGGTTCAATCCCTGGGTCATGAAGATCCCCAGGAGGAGGAAATGGCAACCCACTCCTGTATTCTTGCCTGGAAAATCCCGTGGACAGAGGAGCCTGGCAGGCTACAGTCCAGAGGGTCGCAAAGAATTGGAGATGACTTAGTGACTAAAGAGCAAAACCACACAGCCAAGCTCCTCCCTAATCAAATTTTCCATTCCTGGTCCCCTAGAAGCTTTCCTTGTCTCTCTTCCTAGTCTGTAGCCTCCTCTTCTGGGGTCATCTTCGGGTGACGAATTGTCACACTTTGCCTGGAACTGAGGGGTTTCCTGGGATGTGGAACTGTCAGTGTTAGAACTGGGCAAACCAGGATGGTTGGTCACACAATTCTGCCTTTGGCCACTATTGATTAATTTTGCTTCATTTCTAAGTTTATTCTGGGGAGTCAGACATATGTATGGGTGTTCATCTGGCTTCCTTTATGGGACACTGTATCTGTGTGAAAGAAAGTGAAAGTGAAAGTTGCTCAGTCGTGTCCGACTCTTGGTGACCCCATAGACAATGCAGTCTATGGAATTCTCCAGGCCAGAACACTGGAGTGGGTAGCCTTTCCCTTCACCAGGGGATCTTCCCAACACAGGGATCAAACCCAGGTCTCCTGCATTGCAGGCGGATTCTTTACCAGCTGAGCCACTAGGGAAGCCCGGTGGGCAGTTGTAAGAAATGGAGAAATGCCTTCCAGTGGTACAAAGGCCCAGCCATTCTATGGCTTCAACAAAGATCTGCCACAGCTCGTCCCCCCACTTTTTCTTTTACGGCTGTCTGATGTTTCATGAAATTCTCTGCACTTGACCATTATGACCATCCCAGGGTTAAGGCATTTATTGAGTATGTTCTGTGCTTCAAACAGCAGGATTTTCTGAAGCCCAGGACAGTTACAGAAAATGGAGATACTGATTTTCTTAGCAGAGTGAAAGCAACTGGTTCCCTCTTCCTGCTCAGAACACTGAGGCCCTGGATGCCTCTGGGAGGAAGTTTTGTCCCCAGGTCTCTAGAGCCTGGGATTCTGGAGAGAAAGGGCATGTGAGTGTTTTGGTGGAATGGAGTTAAACAGTACCATTTTTAACTGAATTGTTTTCCACCTAGACCAAAGGCTAAAGGTGAAGTGGGCAGATAACCGGAATAATTGCTTTATTTCAAGGGTGAGTCATTTCAAGCCTGTGGCACTAAAGCCAGATTCCAGTTTGACAGCATCACATTCTGCTTTAACATAGAGATTAACTTCTATCCTGGTGTGATGAAATCCTCCTGTGAGATGTTTAGAGGCTTGCTAATGAAAGCAGATGAAGATCTGTGAATAATCAAAGCTTCAAAGGACGATGACTTTTAAACAGCGGCCTGATGAACAGAAGATTGTGACTTAAATTCAACTCAAAAATCATCTGCTTTCACACTTGCTTTGTCTGTTTCCCTCTCTTCCTAGCTTTCCGTTTCTTCTCTGGTTCACTCCTCTGCATCTCTGACTGCTTTCAATATTGTGAACACTTCTCTGGCTATCTCCTACCTTCACAAGTTGGCCACAATGTGTAACAGAAGCATTGAACCCAAGATATCAAGGGCAACCTCTGTGCTTTGTAGGGTGAGGAACTGGGGCAATAGGGCTAGGGGAGGGATTAGAAGTAGAGTCAAATGGAAACTTGACTTTTGAGATTCACTCGTCAATATTCTTACTCAAGCTTTGCCAAAAGCATTTAAAGTATTATTTTTCTCACTGTAAAATAGTATATGGCCCTAGTAAAATATATTTTAAACTGCACAAAGCTGTAAAGAAAAAAAAAATCAACTACTATCTCTTCACACAGAGATAATCACCAGTGACAATTTGGGTACATTTCTTTCCAGTCTTTTTTCCATTCGAATCCATGGAAATTACATACTGTTAAAGAAATAGTATCTATTGTAGAGGCACATATATAAGAGTATAAAGTCAGGATATGTAGAGGCACATATATAACAGTATAAAGTCAGGATTCCTGATATTTAGGCTTTACCCTCTATTGGGAGATTTGTCTCATGGCATTAGATGGTCTTGAAAATATGACTTTTTAAAAACTGAAGTGCAGTTAATTTACAGTGTTTTATGTCTGTTGTATAGCAAAGTGATTCATTATACATATATACACACATACATATATGTACACGTATATTCACACATATATATGTATACATATATTCTTTCTTATATTCTTTTCCATTGTATTTTATTACAATATGAATATAGTTCCTTGTGCTATACATTAGGAATTTGCTTATCTATTTTTATATACAGTAGTTCATATCTGCTAATTTGAAACTACAAATTTATCCCTCCCCCTCCCCTTTCGGTAATTGTAAGTTCGTTTTCTCTCTCTCTCTCTCTTTTTTTCTTTCTTTTCTTGCTGCACTGGGCAGCTTGTGGGATCTTAGTTCCCTGACCAGGGATTGAACCCACACCCTCAGCAGTGAGAGCACAGAGTCTTAACCACTGGACCACCAGGGAACCCCTCTAAGTTTGTTTCCTATGTCTGTGAGTCTCCTCCTGTTTTGTAAATAAATTCATTTGTATCATGATTTAGTTTCCACATGTAAGTAATATCATATGATATTTATCTTTCTCTCTGATTTATTTCACTTGGTATGATAATCTCATGTTGCTAAAAATGGTGTTAATTCATTTTTTTTATGGCTGAGTAATCTTCAGTTGTATATATGTATCACATATTCTTTATTCATTCATCTGTCAATCAATACTTCGATTGCTTCCACGTCTTGGCTATTGTAAATAGTGCTATGAACACTGAGGTGTGTGCATGTTTTTGAATTGCAGTTTTCTCCAGATATATGCCCAGGAGTGGTATTGCTGGGTCACATGGTAGCTCTACTTTTAGCTTTTTTTTAAAGAGCCTCCATACTGTTCTCCCTAGTGGCTGTACCAATTTACATTCTCACCAACAGTGTAGGAGAGTTCCCTTTTCTCCATATCCTCTGTAGCACTTAAATTATTTTTGGACATTTTAATAATGACCATTCTGACCAGCATAAGGTGATACCTCTTGGTAGTTTTGATTTGCATTGAAAGTTTGACTTCTAATGAGAGCATGCTACTCCAATCTGTGCTGTACCATAGTTTGCCTAACCACGCGTGCATGCTCACTAACCTCAGTCGTGTCTGACTCTTTGTGACCCTTTGTGACTCTTTGTGACAGAGGCCCACCAGGGTCCTCTGTCCGTGGGATTCTTCAGGCAAGAATATTGGAGTGGGCTGTCATGCCCTCCTCCAGGGGATCTTCTCCACCCAGGGATCGAACCTGCGTCTCTTGCATCTCCTACATTGCAGGTGGATTCTTTAGTGCTAAACCACTGGGGAAGCCCTTGTTTAACCATACGTGGAAATTCCCTATTTTTAAATTTAAAAGCAGACAAATGAGACCTTTTACATGTCCCAAAAGGGAGTTGGGGAGATCAACGATCCTAAATGAGTTACTTTTTGTTCAGTTGATTTCTCCCTCTGTGGATCAGAGGCTCTCACAAGGGAGAAAAAGATGGTTCTCTACCCTGATTGTGTTGATTTAATTACTGTCTTTGTCTAGAGGCTTCCTTCCCTCTTCTGTTCCCACACCAGTGGAGAATCCACTTCATCCTGTACCTTTCCCCCTTGGTATCAATGTCACTGTAACATCCAATTGCTTGCTCCTGTTGCCTGACTTTTGTGGCTCACTCCCTGACTGTCCCTCCCCACACTGGCTTTGCTCAACATTCTCCTGAAGCAGAAAAAGTACCTGCTGGGCACTTGCCAAGTATTGCCAGGCAGGGAAAAGATAAGCTTGTTCATTGTTTGAGGATGGCACTTAACAGTTTACCAATCTTACTGCCTTGGGAAAGGTAGAGAGAGAATGTCTCTGGGGTCCAGGGAGAGACAGAGTGTTGGAATCATAACCCAGGTTTTGTATTGTAAAGATGAGACTGTATATGTTGCACAGGCTTTGAGGACAAAGAGACCTCTGCTTGAATCACACCTTGGCCCTGACTTGTGAGATGCTGGGTTGATAATCCATGGAAACCACTTGGGGCTCATCTGGTACTCAGGAATAATTGTAGGTCCTGACTCAGAGGCTTGGGCAGGGATGAAAGAAGACATCACAAAGCTGAAGAGTTAGGCACAATGCCTGGAATGTGAAGGGGTTAACAGTGACAAAGACTGTTACTTACCTTGCCCGCCTGGCTCGATTGTTTCCACGTTCAAGGTCAGTGTTCATCTTCTCAATGAATAATAGAAAGTGAAGGTGACAGCTCTAAGACCATCTCTTGCATATCTGCACACAGTAAAGCTTCATGCGTGCTCAGTTGTCCAGTCGTGTCTGACTCTTTGATTCTGTGGACTGTAGGCCACCAGGCTTCTCTGTCCATGGGACTTTCCAGGCAAGAATACTGGAGTGGGTTGCCATTTCCTCCTCCAGAGGCTCTTCCTAACCCAGGGATTGAACCCTCATCTTCCATGGCTCCTGCACTGACAGGCAGATTCTTTACCACTGAGAAACCCCCAAATAGAGCATACTTTGGTTTAAACTGTGGAATAAGAGCCTTCAGCCTTCATTATTAGAACCTGATGAGGAGCTGGAGACCAAGTTTGAGAACATCTTACTAAATGTATTTAGAGCAAAGCGCTGAAGTTTTCCTTTCCTAGATATGTACCTGCCCACAAAGCTCTACAGCTTCTGACTTTGAGGTCTGCACCCTGCATGCCTTGGACTTCCTGGACGAAAGCCCATTTCTGGGAAGCTGCATGACAGGGCTTCCTGGTCCCCTGTGGGCTGACCGGCTGCCCTTCAGCTTTGGAACCTGGCCGGAACTGTCACATCCACTTCAGAGGACCGGCGTGACCTTCATCCCTCACCTGAGAGTGTTCTCTGCGAGCCAAGTATGGATGTCCCCGGTGCAGAAAAGATGTTCTGTGCTGTGGAGAACAATTTAGAGTAATATCTGCTCATAAACACAGCCGTTTCCTCCAAAAGTGATGCATTGGCAGGCTGGCCGGTCGCTTGGTTCTCTTTCAGGCTGAACAGAGGCGACATCTGAATCACCTTCCGGAAGCACCTTGTGGCAATTTGCTAATTATTTTTATGACACCAGGTCCGCAATAAAGGTGGCCTTCCTGCTCTGTTTTTCCTCCACAGCTGCATAACAGGACAGGCCACTTTTTCATTTTTTTAAATGAATTGAGGAAGGCCCAGCCCTCCAGGCCAGGGAGGCCCTGAATACTTGCCCAGCTCTTCTTGTTCCTTTCTCTTTGCATTTTCTTGTTCCAGGGATCAAACCCAGGCCTCCCATATTGCGGGAAGATTCTTTGCCATTTGAGCCACCAGGGAAGCGCTTTCTTGTCCCAGACTCAGGTTTTTGTCCTCTGTGAACTTGGAAGGTATTTCTTGCTTTCTAGGGCTGTCATATCAAAGCATCACAAACTAGGTGATTTAAAACAACCAGAAGGAACTTCCCTGGTCCAATGGCTAAGACTCCGAGCTCCCAGTGCAGGCAAGGTTGGGGTTCAATCCCTGGTTGGGGAACTATTAATAGATCCCACATGCTGCAAGTAAGACCTGAGAAAGAGAAAGTGCTAGCCACTCAGTCATGTCTGACTCCGGGGCCCCACGGACTACAGCCTTCCAGGCCCCTCTGTCCATGGATTCCTGCAGGCAAGAATACTGGAGTGGGCAGCCATTCCCTTCTCCAGGGGGTCTTCACAATCTAAGGATTGAACCCGGCTGTCCCACATTGCAGGCAGACTCTTTACCCTCTGAACCACCAGGGAAAGTGTAAACTAACTAAGACCTTGGGCAGGCCTTCCCGGGTGGTGCTAGTGGTAAAGAATCTGCCTGCCAATACAGGAGACGTAAGAGACGTGGGTTTGATCCCTGGATCAGGAACCCACTCCAGTACTCTTGCCAGGAGAATCCCAAGGCCAGAGGAGCTGGTGTTGCAGTCCATGGGGTTGCAATGAAGCGACTTAGCACAGCACAGCAGGAGACCTGGGGCATCCAAGAAACAGAAAACGACAGGAATTTACTCTCTCACAGTTCTGGAGGCTGGAAGTTCAAGATCAAGGTGTCAGTGGGGCTGCGCTTTCTCTGAAGTCTCCAGGGGACTGTCAGCTCCATGTCCCCCTCTTGGCTTCTGGGATTGTGGGTGATCCTTGACATTCATTGGCTGTGGATACATTTCTGCCATCTCTGCCTCGGTTGTCACATGCTATTTTCCTTGTGTGTGTGTGTCTGTCACCTCTTCTTATTGGGACACTGTTTCAAAATAAGGTCACATTATATGGTTCTGGGGGTCAGCACTCCAATATATTTTTGGGGAGAGGGAGCACAATTCAAATTATAAGAGAATGTATCAAAGGGTGCCCATTTATGAAAGCTTGGACCTTATTACTAACGATTAGCCAGGCCTGAGACTGGTTACATGCATGCGTGCTCAGCTGCTAAGTCATGTCTGACTCTTGGCGGCCCCATGGACTGTAGCCCGCCAGGCTTCTCTGTCCATGGGATTCTCCAGGCAAGAGTACTGGAGTGGGTTGTCATGCCTTTCTTCACGGTATATTCCCAAACTAGGGGTAGAACCTGCATCTCCTGCATTGGGCAGATGAGTTCTTTACTGCTGAGCTACCAGGGAAGCCCCGAGGCTGGTTCAGTTCAGTTCAGTCGCTCAGTTGTGTCCGACTCTTTGTGGACCCATGGACTGCAGCATGCCAGACTTCCCTGTCCATCACCATCTCTCAGAGCTTGCTCAAACACATGTCCATTGAGTCAGTGATGCCAGCCAACCATCTCATCCTCTGTCATCCCCTTCTCCCCCTGCCTTCAATCTTTCGTAGCATCAGGGTCTTTTCCAATAAGTCAGTTCTTTGCATTTGGTGGCCAAAGTATTGGAGTTTCAGCTTCAGCATCAGTCCTTCCAATGAATATTCAGGATTGATTTTCTTTAGGATCGACTGGTTTGATCTCCTTGCAGTCCAAGGGGCTCTCAAGAGCTTTCTCCAACACCACAGCTCAAAAGCATCAATTCTTCGGTGCTCAGCTTTAACTATAACATAGCTTTAACTATACAGACCTTTGTTGGCAAAATAATATCTCTACTTTTTAATATGCTGTCTAAGTTTGCCATAGCTTTTCTTCCAAGGAGCAAGCATCTTTTAATTTCCAGGCTGCAGTCACCGTCTGCAGTGATTTTGGAGCCCAAGAAAATAAAGTCTGGTTAGGAACTGCTTTAAGTGTTTCCTTTGCAGGTGGGAGAGGGGCCCCAGCTTCCACCTCATACTAGTTGTGTGAGGACATGTGTTTACAAGCACACTCTCTGTGAGCTACCTTTGTTTGTTTGACTGAACACCACTCTCTTAGTATTCTGATAGGATTATAGTGTTCCAAGGAATAAAGAAATAGAAACTTCCTGCCTCCTAATGGAATCACAAGACTCCTAGGCTAGGGTCTTCCTGGTTCAGGTGATGCCTTTTATGAAATGAAACCCTGTTTCTAGCCTGAAGGGAAACATTTACAGCGCCCTATTAAAATTACCACAGAAAAGTTGAGACTCTGGAATTAATCATTTTGGAAAAACCCAAACTCTTAACAGGGCAGCTTTGAAATTTAATGGAAACCTCACAAGCTGTAATATAATGTGAAATAACTTTTTTCCTTTTAGTAATTTCATGAAAAGTTGGGCATTTCTGTGGTGACTTTCATCTGAAGTGCCTCAAATGCTGCGCTAATTTTGTAATTATGCTGTCTCTGGGGCCTCCATATCCTGTCCATGATTCTTCCTGATTTCTGAATCTTATGGAGGTTCAACCCCCTCTGGAGTCCAGGCTGAAGGGCCCTGTGTGGTAAAGAATCTAGTTAAATGAGATGTGTGGAGATTTAGACAGTTTTTTCCTTCCTGTGCTCAGCCACGACCCCATGAACTGTAGCCCCAGGCTCCTCTGTCCATGGGATTTTCTAGGCAAGAATACTGGAGTGAGTTGCCATTCCCTTCTCCAGGATTCTCATTCTTAATTTATATCACAAGGAAATATTTGGCCTAGGAGAAATAAATGTGGATTTAAAGTAGCTGGGTGAATCTGGGCCCGAGTTTCCCCGCCTAGAAAATGAAGCATTTGGACTCATGGCTTCTCTGAGGTTGTCTTCTGAGTCTAAATTTCCGGGAGTCTATGGTTTGTGATGACTTTCCTAAAGTGCTTCAAAAGGTTGATCAGGAAGTTAACCATGCTTTTAGGGAACCGTCTGTGACTTGGCATTCTGCTCAGCTCTGCTGACAAAAATCTTCTGTTGCATGAAGGATTTTCCAAGTATTCGACCTCTGTTTTCTCCAGGCTTGTCAATGTCTGTAGCACAGCGGTGACCTTGCAAAAGGAAACAGCCACTTTGTATTCTTTCTGCCAGCATTCTTGCTCCCTGAAGGCTGTCCCAGAGATTATTGATGAGGGCTACGGCCCAAAGTGGTCCCTAATATTTGGATAGCTCTTTAGACTTTTCACAATGAATTCATGAACATTCATTTATTTAATCCCCACAATAGTCTGGAGGCAAGTGAGACTGGCATTATTATTCTCATTTGAGGAATGAGCAATCCAAGAAACATTGAGCCTACATCACCTTAACAAGGTCACAGAGGAAATGAGTAGCAGAGGGAGAAGAGGGCTGGAATACAAATGTCCTGGCTTCTTGCTCAAGTTTTCTTCCATTTCATTCATTACATTTGAACTGAACTGTCCAGGTGGGGAAGAGAAAGACCTTAACATTGACACCAACTGTGTGCTGGAAATTATTGATATATTAGACAGGATTCAAGCCATTATGTTGTTGTTGTTGTTGTTAGTCACTAAGTCATGTCTGACTCTTGCTACTCTATTGATTATAGCCTGCCAGGCCCCTCTGTCCTTGGGATTTCCAGGCAAGGATATTGGAGTGGGTTGCCATGTCCTTCTCCAGGGGATCTTCCTGACCCAGGGATCAAACCCATGTCTCTTGTTGGGCAGACAGATTCTTTACCACTGGGCCACCAGGGAAACCCCTGTCTAGATGGGAAAAAGAAAAACCTTAACATCTACACCTACTATTTGCTAGAAATAATTGATATACTAGACAGAATTCAAACCAACATATATGATTTCAGAGACTAAATTCTTTCTACTACCTAATATTTCTTCATTGATGACTGGAAATAAAATGTAAGTATCAAGTGCTATTATATGCATGCGCACACGCTTGCATAAGTCACTTGTCATGTTTGACTCTTTGCGACCCCATGGACTATAGCCTGGCAGGCTCTCTATCCATGTGGATTCTCCAGGCAAGAATATTGGAGTGAGTTGCCATGCCCTCCTCCATTGGATCTTCCTGACCCAGGGATCGAACCCCCATCACTTGTGTCTCCTGAGTTGGCAAGCAGGTTCTTTACCACTAGTGCCACCTGGGAAGCCTGCTATTACATGCAGTAGATCAAATTAGTTTTGTTTCATAGGCAGTTTGAACTTGTCCAACTGTAATGGACTAATGTACCTAGGGATGCAAATAGCCCTGGCCTGGGTTCACCTCTCTTGGTTTCCTCCAGAGAGATTCTATGGGAGTAGGGAGTGAGGGAAGCTGTAGGTTCCTGTTGTTTTAGGAGGTGTGAGAAGCTGGAAATGGCACTACCCTCTCTCACGAATGGCTGGTGTGATGTCCAGAGGTACGAGATACCTCGTCCCTTGGTATCTGTAGGTTCTGGGGCCCCCCCAGGGGTTGGCTGACTTTCAAGTCCCTTATAAAAAATTTCATAGTACTTGCATATAACCCATGTAATCTTCCTGTGTACTTTATTTTTTTTTTTCTTTCCTGTGTACTTTAAACTGTCCCTAGATTACTGGTAATACCTAATACAATGCAACTACTTTGTAAATAGCTGTATACAACGTAAACAGCTTCTGTATGCAGGCATGTTCAGTTGCTAAATCATGTCTGACTCTGCAACCCCATAGACTGTAGTCCACCAAGCTCCTCTGTCCATGGGATTTCCCAGGCAAGAATACTGGAGCAGGTAGCCATTTCCTATCACAGAGGATCTTCCCGGCCCAGGGATGGAAACTGCGTCTCCTGCATTGACAGGCAGATTCTTTACCACTGAGCCACCTGGGAAGTCCACACATCTTCTGGCATGTGACCAATTCAAGTTTTGCTTTTTGGATCTTTCTGGAATTTTACTTTTTTCCTTAATATTTTGTATCACAGTGCATGAAACATGCAGATGTGGAGGGCTAACTGTACCAGGAATTCCTTGTGGATGCTCTTAAATCCTCCTCCTCTGATGGCTAGAGTTATAATTATATCTCTAGGGCTTGACCTCAAGGAGGTATTGCCAAACACTTATGTCTGCCTTATTTTCTTTATTGGCTTTTGTGAAGATCAAATGAGATGACACATATAATTGTGAGGTGAAAATACAGCCAGCTGGTTACACTACCAAAACAACACAGGAAAACAACACAGTGTTTTGTGAGAGGGTGGACTTGGAATGCAAGAGCTGCTCTGACACTTACTAGTTCTGGATTCTGGGGCAGGTACCTCATGTAATTTTACCCTAGTTTTCTCATTCTGCAGAATGGTGCTTCTGAGGCTTCAATGATGTGGTCTCTTTGAAATGCCAGACCCAGTACCTAGGTCTTTCCTACAGTCAGTCCCCAGGGAGAAGCTTCCCTTTTTTCTCACCATTCTTTTGGGTCAATGACTTGATTCCTGTTAACACTTTCTGGGAAAAGAAACATTTTTCTTTGAAAAATTTAATTTTTTTTCTGAAGTGGTTTATGCTCCTCTGGCGTGCTGCGGTTCATGGGGTCACAAAGAGTTGGACACGACTGAGTGACTGAACTGAACTGATGCTCCTCAAGAACACAGGATCTGCAAACATAGTAGTTTTTTAAAAACACATTTTCAAAGTTATTTCCTCACAAGTTTCAATAGCATGCAGTTTAGTTGGTCTTCTTTTATATACTCTGCCAGAAGCATATCGCTTCCTTCCAGGAACTCTCTTCCCTCTTTCTGTGTGTTTCCGGTGGGGCTGAAAACCACGTCGCTCTGACTTCGTTGTCACATTGATTGGTCCAGGGATGGCCATGTGACCCTGTGCTGTGCGCTTAGTCGCTCAGTCGTGTCCGACTCTTTGTGACCCCGTGGACCATATAGCCTGCCAGGCTCCTCTGGCCATGGAATTCTCCAGGCAAGAATACTGGAATGGGTTGTCATGCCCTCCTCCAGGGGATCTTCCCAACCGAGGGAATGAACTCAGGTCTCCCGTGTTGCAGGCGGATTCGTTACCTTCCGAGCCGCCAGGAAAGTCTACAAATACTGGAGTGGGTAGAGCCGTGCCCTTCTCCAGGGGAACTTCCCAACCCAGGAATTGAATCGGGGTCTCCCGCATTGCGGATGAGACCCTAGAAGAGCCAATCATGGTCTTTGCCTGAATCTGCTATGCTCATTGGTGGGTCAAGAGCAGCATTCTCACGGAGCAGTGCGTGTGAGCAAGGTGAAGCCTGGAGCGGTTGGTGGCTATCTTTAATGCTTTGTGCATCCTTTCTGAGGATGACGGCCTATGATGGAAAGCAGAGCAAAAGAACATTAGAAAGAATGATTCCTGAATCGCCGTATCTCCACATTTGAATTTCTGTATCTCACCACACTCGAGGTCGGCCCTTTCTTTGGTCTGACCACTTAGCAGTTTATAACAAGCGATTGGTTTATTTATGGTTTCAGCCAGTTTACATTGGTTTCCTGTCATTTTCAACTGACAAAAGCCCATAACGAGTACTTGGAACGGTTGAAAGAGCTGAGACCTGAGGGTCTGAGGCATGATGTAGTAGAGTGGAATGCAATGAAAGTACATGGCTAACTTTGCCTAACTCACAATGGCCAGGAGCTGGCTTGTTTTTCAGAGCAGATCTGCATAGAGAATTCAGGGCATATAGATTGACTCATGATGTTCAACACAGCTCTAAGCATAATAGATGCTTTTGAGGAGTCTGGTTCCTTGCCAGAATCCTACTAGTGAACTTATGGGCTTGACCAGAGGCAATTGCAAGGCTTTACCTGGCAGACCTCATGGAAGCGGGGAAAGCTGCCCTCCTCACACCAGACCTGCCCTGCTGTTTTCTGGAGGGAGATGCAGTCAAGGATCAGAACCCTCCCCCCGACCCAGACCCACCATTCACTTAAATGCGTATCTGCATTCCTAGGCAGGCACTTCCATTCAGAGGCCTTTTTATGGGTGCCTTGGCAGGGGCTCCTTTCTCCACTTCGACTCAGTACCTTTATATGTCCAGCCACCCACCAGCCCCCTACATCCCTCTGGCCCACATGTCAGGAGCCTTTTAATCAGGGCATCCCTTCCGTCTGTGCTGTATCTGCCTGGCCCTCACCTGGTGCCATTCTGGGGGAAAATGGAGCACTGGGAAGCCAGCATGCCCTTTTCGCCTCTTGTTCGCATTGTTGCAGAGTGAATAAAGGCTGTTAATTTCAGTTTGGCTCATTGTCCTAATTGACCACCTGGACACCTGGAAGCACAAAACTTTAAATTCATTTCTCTGGATTTTTCTCAACGTTATTATGCATAATTATCCAGACTGGCCAGGAACACAGAAGCGTGATGAGAGTGGATCTCAAACTTCAATGCAGAATTTTCTGCCTCAGCTGTCCATTTAAAATAATTGCTGCTCAGGTCCTATCCCAACCTGGTTATGTCAGAGGGTTTATGGATGGAGCCCAAGCATGGCATTTTTAAAGCTCCAAGTGACTCTAATATAACACTGCTTTAATGGGCATCCAGGTCACGGATCTGGGAACTAATAACGTAGGTTCAAGAGCCTTTCATAGCCTACTGGAAGAGAGTCATGTGGGGTGGATTCTGGGAATTTGAGTCCATGTAATTTTGATTCAGGTGGTAACTAATTTGAGAATGGTTGAATAATATTGGTCCAGAATATGAGAGTATGCATATGTGTGTATATGTAGGTATGCTTGTGTGTGTGTCTGTGTATATGTATGTACATGTATTTGCTTGTTGGGAGGGAGTGACCAGGAAAAAAGCAAATAAAAAACCAAGAATCCAAAGAATGACCTCAAAGGAACTGTACATTCATCCACCCATTCATGTATCCAGGTTGGGTGGCAATGTAGTGTAATAATTAAGAGCATAGGGTCCTATAAAAAGTATCTGATTTCTGGCTGTGCCAGTCATTAGCTCTTTTTCCTTAGGTAATTTATGTAACCTTTGAAGCCTCAGTTTCTTCATCTGAAAAATGGGAACACAGGTTATCTTCTTTCAGGGTGTCATGATATTTAAATCAATAGTACTTGCAAAGTATTTAGCATAGTGCCTAGAACTACAACTGCTCTGACTGATGTGGTATTCACTACCTGCATGTGGCTACTGAACTCCTAAGTGTGGCTAGTCTGATTTGAGATGTTCTGTAGATTGAAAACACACACCGGATTTTGAGGACTTTGAATGAAAAAAAGAGAGATAGAACGTAAAATGTTTTATTAAGAATTTTAAATTACTGTCTTTCCAACATTATATAGTCCTGCTTCCTTTGTCAAAGATTAATTGACCAGTTTCTTCAACACATGGTGCTTGGAAAACTGGACAGCCACATGTGAAAAAATGAAATTGGATCATTCTTTAACTCCATGCACAAAAATAAGCTCAAAATGGATTAAAGACCTAAATGTGAGACCAGACACTGCAAAACTCCTAGAGGAAAACACAAGCAGAACCCTCTTTGACATAAATCACAGCAACATCTTTTAAGATCCATCTCCCAGAATAATGGAAATAAGAGCAAAAATAAACAAATGGGACCTACTTCAACTCAAACGCTTTTGCACAACAAAGGAAACGAAAAGCAAAGCAGAAAGACAACCCATAGATTGGGAAAAAATATTTGCAAATGATGTGGCCCATAAGGGATTAGTCGCCAAAATTGACAAACAGCTTGTGATGCTTAATAGCATCAAAACAAACAACCCACTCAAAAACTGCACAAAAGAACTGAATAGACATTTCTCTAAAGAGGACATACAGATGGCCAATAGGCACATGAAAAGATGTTCAACATCTTTAGTTATTAGAGAAATGTAAATCAAAACTACAATGAGATATTACCTCATACTGGTCAGAATGGCTATTATAAAAAAAAAAATCCACAAACAACAAATGCTGGGGAGGGTGTGGAGAGAACTGAACTCTCTTGCACTGTTGGTTGGAATGAAAATTGGTATAGCCACTATGGAGAACAGTATGGAGGTTCCTAAAAAAAAAAATCAAAAATTGAGCTACCATATGACCTTGCAATCCCACTCCTGGGCATATATCCAGAGAAAAACATGGCCCCCAAAGATACAAGCACCCCAATGTTCATTGCAGCACTGTTTACAATAGCCAAGACGTGGAAGCAACCTAAATGTCCATTGACAGAGGAATGGATAAAGAAGACATTGTACATATATACAATGGAATATTACTCAGCCATTAAAAAGAATGAAATTATACCATTTGCAGTGACATGGATGGACTTAGAGAGTGTCATACTGAGTGAAGTAAGTCAGACAGAGGAGAAATAGCACATGACATCCTTTATATGTAGAATTTAAAAAAGAAATGATACAAATGAACTTATTTACAAACAGAAAGAGACTCACAGACTTAGAAAAATGAACTTATGGTTGCCAAGGGGAAGGACTGGGAGAAGGGATAGTTGGGGACTTTGGGAAAATCATGTGCACACTACTATATTTAAAATGGATAACCAACAAAGACCTATTGTGTAACACATGGAACTCTGCTCAATGTTATGTACCAGCCTGGATAGGAGGGGCGTGTGGGGGAGAATGGATACTCACCAGGGAGGAGGGCACAGTTCTTGAGGTGCTAGCTTGCTGTGTTCCCCTTTTTCCTGGCAAAGCAATAAAGCTGTTCTTTCTTCTCCATAACTCTGTTTCCATATTTCTGTTTGTCATCGGAGCACAGAGAGCCAAGGTTTTGGCAACATTAGTTGGCAGCAAAGAACACTGGAGATTTTTTCCCAAAGCAAAATTGGGGAAAATTTGTCCCAAAGCAAAACCGGGGAAATTTTAAGCTAAATGTACATACATATTCATGAAAGGGCTTGAGCAGAGGAGAATTCAGCTAGAATCAGGGTAAAGGTGAACAGGATCCAAGCTTTAGCTGATTAAAGTCTGGAGGGTCAATATCATCATGTCTGCCACCTGCATGGGGGCTTTGTTCTTGAAGAACTAAAAAATATATTACTATGTATATCCCTTGAAGAGGAAATAGGACTCTGCTTTATCACCGCACTATTGTTTGACTGCCTTTTCTCTGTCCCTGCATTCCTTTGTTTTTCTTAAGATCATTGATTACTGAGACCTGCTCAAGGGCAAGCACTGTGGCAAAGCTTAGATCAGAAAATGACATGGGCAAAAATGGGTTCTCTTATTCAAGAAAGTTATTCCTGGTTCTCTTTCTTTTGGAACCCCTAACCTATCTGCTTATATCAGGTCTTCACATTATAGGCACACATTAAACATTTATTAACTCTTTTATAATAACCAAAGTTGAAAAGAAAAAAAACTGACACTTCATTTTTTGACATGAATTTTGAACTGTGCTTTGGTGTCTGCTTTTATAAACAAAAGAGAAAACCTATATAGGGAGGTTGTTTTTAAGAGGGATCAGTTCAGTTCAGTTCAGTTCATTCACTCAGTCGTGTCCAACTCTTTGCGACCCCATGAATCGCAGCACGCCAGGCTTCCCTGTCCATCACCAACTCCCGGAGTTTACTCAAACTCATGTCCATCGAGTTGGTGATGCCATCCAGCCATCTCATCCTCTGTCATCCCCTTCTCCTCCTGCCCCCAATCCCTCCCAGCATCAGGGTCTTTTCCAATGAGTCAACTCTTTGCATGAGGTGGCCATAGTATTGGAGGGATAAAGAGGTGTATATACCGAACCTCCTGGTTCAGCAGGTAAAGAATCTGCCTACAGTGCAAGTGATACGGGAGACTTGGGTTTGGTCCCAGGGTTGGGAAGATCCCCTGGAGAAGGAAATGGCAACCCATTCATGGACACAGGAGCCTGGAAGGCTACAGTCCATGGATTTACAAAGTGTTGGACAAGACTGAGTACACTAGTGCATAACAAGGTGGTGTATATAGTAAGAAATACTTGAGAATTCTTAAAATTGCAAACACATTGAGTACATCAAAGCAAAAAGTAGTTAAGCCAAGTGCTTATCCACAACTTTTACCTTTATCTGCACAGGTCTTTTCTTTTTTATATTTTTTATTTTTTTTGGAATTAAAACTTAATTAATTAATTAATTAATTTATTTATTTATTTTTATTAGTTGGAGGCTAATTACTTCACAACATTTTAGTGGGTTTTGTCATACATTGATATGAATCAGCCATAGATTTACACGTATTCCCCATCCCGATCCCCCCTCCCACCTCCCTCTCCACCCGATTCCTCTGGGTCTTCCCAGTGCACCAGGCCCGAGCACTTGTCTCATGCATCCCACCTGGGCTGGTGATCTGTTTCACCATAGATAGTATACATGCTGTTCTTTTGAAATATCCCACCCTCACATTCTCCCACAGAGTTCAAAAGTCTGTTCTGTATTTCTGTGTCTCTTTTTCTGTTTTGCATATAGGGTTATCGTTACCATCTTTCTAAATTCCATATATATGTGTTAGTATGCTGTAACGTTCTTTATCTTTCTGGCTTACTTCACTCTGTATAAGGGGCTCCAGTTTCATCCATCTCATTAGGACTGGTTCAAATGAATTCTTTTTAACAGCTGAGTAATATTCCATGGTGTATATGTACCACAGCTTCCTTATCCATTCATCTGCTGATGGACATCTAGGTTGCTTCCATGTCCTGGCTATTATAAACAGTGCTGCGATGAACATTGGGGTGCACGTGTCTCTTTCAGATCTGGTTTCCTCAGTGTGTATGCCCAGAAGTGGGATTGCTGGGTCATATGGCAGTTCTATTTCCAGTTTTTTAAGAAATCTCCACACTGTTTTCCATAGCGGCTGTACTAGTTTGCATTCCCACCAACAGTGTAAGAGGGTTCCCTTTTCTCCACACCCTCTCCAGCATTTATTGCTTGTAGACTTTTGGATAGCAGCCATCCTGACTGGCGTGTAATGGTACCTCATTGTGGTTTTGATTTGCATTTCTCTGATAATGAGTGATGTTGAGCATCTTTTCATGTGTTTGTTAGCCATCTGTATGTCTTCTTTGGAGAAATGTCTGTTTAGTTCTTTGGCCCATTTTTTGATTGGGTCATTTATTTTTCTGGAATTGAGCTGCAGGAGTTGCTTGTATATTTTTGAGATTAATCCTTTGTCTGTTTCTTCATTTGCTATTGTTTTCTCCCAATCTGAGGGCTGTCTTTTCACCTTACTTATAGTTTCCTTTGTAGTGCAAAAGCTTTTAAGTTTCATTAGGTCCCATTTGTTTAGTTTTGCTTTTATTTCCAATATTCTGGGAGGTGGGTCATAGAGGATCCTGCTGTGATTTATGTCGGAGAGTGTTTTGCCTATGTTCTCCTCTAGGAGTTTTATAGTTTCTGGTCTTACATTTAGATCTTTAATCCATGGTCTTTTCTAACTAAGAAGTACTTGGGATTGGAATGACCTGAAATTCCAATGGGCTGTCTTTTGCTGATTCTTCCTGCTGTAAGTCAGGAGTCTATCTATATATTTTTTCTGCTGCAAACTCATGTTCATATTTCTCTTCCTTTAGTTGACTATGTGAAAGTATGTGTGTTTTTAGCTTCTGGACCATCAAGGGGAAATGGCATTTTTTTTTTTTTTTTGAGGGCAATTTCCTGTGTAGAACTGGAGTTATTGCTTCTTCTTGATACACTAATGAGAAGAGGAGGAACTCTGTAGAGAATCCTGGGAGTCATCATAGATTCCATCCTCTTCCTCCTAACATCTCATCCACTACCAAGTCCTGGAATCTACTTCTGCAGAACTCTCAAATCCATCCACCTCTCTTCAAGACACGAGTGGAGTCTCATCTTCATGGGAATTGGGGTAGGAATGGGGAGGGTCAGTTAAAGATTCTAGAATTAACATATAAGATGAAAATCTGTTACTGTTAAAGTTAACTTGAGAGAAAAGCATAGGGAGGAACCCCTTCAATTTTGCTGAAATCATCTGACCTGGACCCACTATAACTCAAAACCATTGAACAAACTGTTACTTCTCTTATGCTTCCAACTGGGCCATCCTTTATTTGGACCAAAGTCTGTTTTTGACAGGAGGGAAGGATGATAAGGCATATAAGAAAATCTCTCTTTTTAAAGCTTCATTTTCTTTCTGCAGAACATGATTGTAAATGAAAGGATGAGATGGCACTCCCTTACATTGGCAGACCTTTCATCAGTCTTTTCGGCAGGCCATGTTCACCCAGTCCACCCAGATAACGGCATTAACCAAACAGGATTATCCTGGCTGACTTCAGTTCTGCCACAAAGTATTATTTGAGCCTGTGATGTTATTAAAAAAAAAAAAGCCAATGTTAGTCTCAACCTGCCAGAAACATAGCAAACTATAATGTGGGTTTTTTGGGTTAAGTTGAAGGGGATTATTGATAAAAGACACCTTGGCTTCCTTTGCTTGCTCCCAAGGGCTACATCTGGATTTTCCTTCTTCTTTTCTGCACAGAGGGGCCAACTTTGTGAAGTTCTCCTGCTGGCCTTATTTCTGCTGCCTTGGACAGGTTTAAGTGAAGGTCAGTGGGCCCAGCATTCTGGTCAGGCCTCCTGGACAGAACTTACTAAAGTATGGCTCTATCCATAGGAGGAGTGCAGAGGCTGGAGCATCCTTTTGGATGAATAGACCTGAGTTCACATCCTGGTCTTGCCAAAGAGCTGGGCTTCTGTGGGAAAGTTACCAAAATAATCCATCCCTTGTTCTTCTCATCTATTCAATGGAGATGTTCATGCCAACTTCATAAATATGCCAGAAGGATTACATAGGCAGCTCCTGCAGGGTTACAAATGGAGCTTCTTCCTCTTCTCTGGCCAACTGTAGTTTTTGGAGGTTTCTAGAGGAGGCAGTTACCAGGGGTCCATTACCATCACACCTGGGCTTCCCTAGTGGCTCAGCAGTAAAGAATCAGCCTGCAATGCAGGGGACGCAGGAGGCGGGAGTTTGGTCCCTGGGTCTGGAAGGTCCCCTGAGGAGGAAATGGCAACCCACTCCAGTTTTCTCGCCTAGGAATCCTGTAGACAGTGGAGCCTGGTGGGCTACAGCCCATAGGGTTGCTAAGATTTGGACACAACTGAGGAACTGGACACACTGTTTTATACCCATAGAAGTTATGTGAGGGCAGAAAGGACTTTGAAAGTGGCTTTATATCAGCACTCTTTAATCAAAATCTCATTCTCCTATCTTTTCCCATACACAGTCACCCTCAGATGATTGTGCAGTTTTTTAAGCTGTTGGGCCTTGGGCAAGGTCACTGTCCATGACCACTAGGTTGCACCAGGGACATCTGCTTGGCTGTCCTGCTTGGGGCAGAGAAAGGGCAATTATTTTTCTCACCCCTGATTGAAACAGCATTTTTCAAGTACTTTCTAATGAAAAAGAAGAAGTTACAACTGACACCACAGAAATACAAAGAATTGTAAGAGACAACTATCAACAAGTATGTGTCAGTAAAATGGACAGATTCTTAGAGAAGTACGACCTTCCAAGCATGAATCAGGAAAGAACAGAAAATATGAACAGATCAGTCACAAATACTGAAATGAAAATGTGATCAGGTACATTCTAGTTTGTGCTTACCTGGAACAGCACCAGGATAAATTGAAGATGGGAATCTGTTTTCTTTCTCATTCTAATGTAGCCTACCCTTTACTGTAACCATTCACGGCACATCAGAAGTCTGAGCCCTCTAGGGGCAAGGGAAGAAAAGCTTTAACTTGGAAACCAACCTGGTTTGAGAAGGTGCAGATCATTGATGATGTCCTCTGTGGGCCTGGATGTA
Source organism: Cervus elaphus (assembly GCF_910594005.1). Lineage (NCBI taxonomy): Eukaryota > Metazoa > Chordata > Mammalia > Artiodactyla > Cervidae > Cervus > Cervus elaphus. The sequence continues at coordinate 8,375,529 of NC_057820.1, read as the reverse complement.
GAAACTCATTGATGATACCTGTGGGCCTGGATGGAGGAACTCATTGATGATACCTGTGAATCTGGATGGAAGAGTTCATTGACGATGTGTTCTGTGGGCCTGGATAGAGGATCTCATTGATGATACCTATGGACCAGGATAAAGGAATTCACTGATGTTGTCTTCTGTGGGCATGGATGGAGGCACTCATTGATGACTTCCTCTGTGGACCTGGGTGAAGGAGGTCATTGATGACACCTGTGGGCCTGAATGGAGGAACTCATTGATGATACCTGTGAATCTGGATGGAAGAGTTCATTGATGACATGTGTGAGCCTGGATGGAGGAGTTCATTGATGATGTCTTCTGTGGGCCTGGATAGAGGATCTCATTGATGATACCTATGGGCCAGGGTAGAGGAATTCACTGATGTTGTCTTCTGTGGGCCTGGATGGAGGGCTCATTGATGACTTCCTCTGTGGACCTGGATGAAGGAGTTCATTGATGACTTCCTCTGTGGGCCTGGATGGAGGAGTTCATTGATGACACCTGTGGGCCTGGATGGAGGAGCTTATTGATCATTCTTGTGTGCCAAGATGGAGGAGCTCATTGATGACACCTGTGGGCCTGGATGGAGGAGCTTATTGATCATTCTTGTGTGCCAAGATGGAGGAGCTCATTGATGACACCCGTGGGCCTGGATGAAGGAGTTCATTGATGACACCTGTGGGCCTGGATGGGGACACTCAGTGATCATTCCTGTGTGCCTAGATGGAGGAGTTCATTAATGATACCTCTGGGCCTGGATGGGGGAGCTCATTGATGATGTCTCTGTGGGTCTGGAAGGAGGAGTCCATTAATGATGTCTTCTGTGGGCCTGCATGGAGGAGTGGTGTCACATGTTTCCCACATCTCATCCTCCCTTCAGCTTTTTTCACGGCGCCTATTTCCTCTCTTCACCTCTTGCCTTCTTACAGGATATTGGCAGAACACAGGAAGGAAGTGCAGAAATGTGACATATGTTAACCGTTTTCATCTTTGCATTCGTCCAGTGTTTTGTTCATATTTTAACTAGTGCCCTCACTTAGTGTATAGTCCTGGTTCATCTTTTGTCATTGTGTACGTCTCCCTCCATAGCCACTGCAGTGGTCTTGAGATTAGGGGCCATTATTCTTCATTTTTCTAGTTCCCTCTACCTTGTTCCTCTAAGTCCAGGACCTGGTACAATGCTTGATATGTAATATTCATTGTTTTATTGCCCATTGAAACTTTTAAATTCTATTCTCTTAAAGCAGCCACACTGCCAACAAAAACATCTTTCTAGGCTTCCCTGCTGGCTCAGTGGTAAAGAATCTGCCTGCCAATACAGGAGACGTGGGTTCAATCCCTGGTCTGGGAAGATCCCACGTGCTGTGGAGCAGCTCAGCACGGGTGCCACAACTCTTGAGCCTGTGCTCTAGAGCCTGAAAACTGCCGCTGATGAAGCCCATTCACCCTAGAGCCCGTGCTCCATGACAAAGAAGCCACCGCAATGAGGAAGCCCGGGAACTGCAGGGAAGAGTAGCCCCTGCTCACTGCAACTAGAGAAAAGCCCACACAGCAATGAAGACCCTGCACAGCCAAAAATAAGTAAAATTATAAAAAGTGTCTTTCTAAAATATAAATATAATCTTGTACCATTTCTAATTAAAACCCTCAGTGATCCCAGGCTGGTTAAAGGATGAAATCCAAGTTCTAAATCCTTGGAAAACCAAATTTTTCAAGACTTTTTTTTTTTTTTCTCACCAAGTTCTCCGAATCACGAGCCACTACTCTCTCATAAACACCATCTTACTTTGTGCATTTGAACCTTCACATCTGTAGATTTTTGAGTCCAGAATGCCTGCTCCCTGATGCCTACCCAGTGGACTGTTCATCTTCCAGAATTCTGTGTCTTAAAGAGAGGTGATGTAGTATAATGGTTGAAATTGTAGGTATTGGGCTGCTTGGGTTCTAATCCTGACCCTAGCTGTATGACCTTCTGCGAGTTACTTAAATTTCCAAGCATGAATGTTCTTCTCTGTAAAATGTGAGGGAGTTATATGTTTGGTGGGAGAAATCAATGAGCTAATCTCTCTGAAGTATTTTGCATCATGCCTGGCACATAGTGACAATTCAGTTAAATTATATCTATTTTCTTAACTGGAGTTTTTTTTTTTTTTTTTTTTGGCCATGCAGTGAGACATGTGGGGTCTTAGTTCCTCAACCAGAGATCAAACCCATGACCCCTGAACTGGGAATACAGAGTCTTAACCACTGGACTGCCTGGGAACTACCTTAATTGGGATTCAGAACCAAGCTCACTGTCTATTGAGGGAAACAGACAAGATTGAAATACAGTGTGATAAGGATTGCACTCATAGTGTGAAGAGGATACAAAAACAACATAAAGGGAAAGCCCAGGAAAAGAACCCCAGACCTAGCTACGGCATGGGGTGTCTGAAGAAAAGCTTCTTAGGGGAAAGGATGCTTGAGCTGAATTCTTAAGGATGGGTCAGAGGTATGGTGCAGTGATGGGGACACAGTGACAGGTGAATCTGGAGCATCATGGACCTTAGATGGTCACATGCAGCTATGTCAGGGGGAGAGTCAGTTGCCCAAAAGTGAATGCTTTTGGTTGCTTTTGGGTTCAGTGGACCATCCAGACACCTTGCCCCTTTCTTATATGCCAAAGAAACCTGAGAAGAAGATGGATCAGGCAACAAAAGCTTTCCTCCTGATGGAAGAGCAGATGAACCAGGGTGTGGAAGCATCCCAGGGAAGCCTCTCAGTCTCTCTCCTACTCTTGATAAATAGAATAAGCAGAGATGGGCTGTTCGAGCAGCCTCTATCTCTTTCTTCTTGGAGAGAGAGGTGGATGGCCCTCCGGGAGGAAATAGCAGAAGATTTCACCCTTAACATATCAAGGTAGACCAGTAGCCTGAGGGTCCTCATGGGATTTTTTTTTTCCCCACTGAGGGTCATTTTAATTGCACAGGAGTTTGATAGGTAGCAGAGTGTATGTGGGGTGAAGTGGAGAGAGAGCCGTGGAAAAAGAGGGCATAGCATGAAGAAAAGTATGGCACTATGATATGTTAAAAATTAGAAGAGACTTCATACATTATATATATATTTTTGAAATTGAAATTGGACATAAACATCACTTAGTAAAGTTCAGGGAAAAAGATCAAGTCTGATGTAAAAAGGCAATGTGAATGTGATAGAAGATGTTAGTCTGTGAGGCTTAATTTCAACTGAAGGAAATGCAAGAGGAAATAATAAGAAATGTATGTATTAGTAATTGCCCTGTGGCTGATAGGAATACTGAGTAAAAGATGGATGGAGGAATAAATATCCCATAATATGGATATTTAAATGAATTTATTGAAAAGCACATCCATTCCTTTAACATTCCTTGGGCAGGCTTCTTTAAGATCTTTCTTTAGTAATTGGATTCAAAAGAGAGGCAATATATTAAAATGTTATTAACTATGTGGTTAGGATTCTCGGGGCCTGTGTGCAAACATCTGATAGGTGTTGGATAGTTCTTCAAAAATGGAAGCTGCCATCATCACTAGCTGTTATGTGAGTGTATAAAATGAGGTGATTGTTAAGCTTTGGGGGAAGAAAATAAGAGTTGATAAAACATCTTTGGGATATGAAGGGAGTAGTGTTAGTATGCTGTTTGGATTAAACATTGACCTTGAATCTTTCATGAGAATGAATACATGGTATAATATTAGTAGAGACTCTTATCCAGAGTCTATGAATAGGTTTTATGGCATTTAACAACATTCTAAAGTTTTGTTGAAAGCGTGTGTGTGTGCACACATGCACTTGTCTGTGATCTGTCTCACTGGAAACAGACATGAATACTGGACTCCTTTGATCTCTGTTTAATACCTAAGTTACCTATGAAATTCTATAGTTCTCTTTCATTACAGAACTGAGGTCTAACATTCAAGTGACAACATTATTATTACACCTGAGACTTGAACTGAGATTTTCTGACCTCGAATTTGTTGGTGTTTCTGCCAAGTTATGCTAATCTTGTTTGGGAACTTACACATTAAATGTGGAATAGGTAAATTAGCTGATTCTGGAGAATATTAACCCTCTCTGAATTCCACTTTTGTTATTAGCAAGAGCTTGAAAGAAGAAGACATTCTCTCCTAAGTGTCACCTACTGGCATTGTTAACAACGTCTCTCATTTTCTATCATTCTAAGGGCCCACATGGAAATTTAAGTCAGTCAATAGTCCATGTCATGTCTCCAGATTGAGACAGCATGCCATACAGGCAGAGTAACTAGGTCTTTGCCTGTATGCTTTTGTTTTCATCAGATATTTCAGTGTCATGGGAATATAGCCAAAACTTTCTCTTGTTACATCCTGTAATCAGGCTGAGGATCAATGGTTCTTGTTGTTTATCTGTCAAGGCCAGTGACTGCTGGCTGCTTGATTCCTTGTTATGAGTTTGAATTTCAGGACCCGTTCTCTCAGCCTTGTTCACCTTGCTAAGCCATGAGAATTACTTTTCAATGCTATTCGACAATCTATGCCACCATTTAAAATTAGTTGGGATTTCTTGGTTTTCCATAAGACACTAAGAAGGCTAAGTGTTGAAGAAGTGATGCTTTCCAGCTGTGGTGCTGGAGAAGACTCTTGAGAGTCTCTTGGACAGCAAGGAGATCAAACTAGTCAGTCCTAAAGGAAATCAACTCTGAATATTCATTGGAAGGACTGATGCTGAAGTTGAAGCTCCAATACTTTGGCTACCTGATGCAAAGAGCTGACTCATTGGAAAAGACCCTGATGTTGGGAAAGATTGAGGGCAGGAGGAGAAGGGTGAGACAGAGGATGAGATGGATGGCATCACTGACTCAATGGACATGAATTTGAGCAAACTCCGGGAGACAGTGAGGGGCAGGGAAACCTGGTGTGCTGCAGTCCATGGGGTTGCAAAGAGTCAGACATGACTTAGTGAGTGAACAACGAATTACTTAAAAATAACCTAGTAAGTGAACAGGATGAAACATTTAAACAGTGCGAATGGTACAGAATTCAAAAAGTTGCAATGAGAATTTTTCACATTTGAGGAGTGCTGTTCCCCCCACCTCCTATCCTCCACTGAAGAAGAGTTTAGCACTAACATTGATTTTGTATTTGCCTAGAAACTTTTTGTGTAAACACATACAAAAACATGTACATATATCTTGAAACAAACTTGAGGCAGAATGATTCTGCACCTTTTTTTCCCATTTAAAATTGTGTCTTGGTGGTTCTGTGGTCAAGAATCCATATTTACACTGCAGGGGGCACAAGTTCAATCCCTGGTCAGGGAACTAAGATCCTGCATGCTGGGAGGTGATGCAAAAACAAAAAACAACCTCCACGAAACTGTGTCTTGGAGCTATAAACACAATGACTTTTGCATTTTAAAAGAGATAGCTGGCTGGTACTCTATCACATTAATGTGGCACACTTTAATTAGCCTGAGAGATTCAGTTATTTCACTCTTTTTCTTCCTTGGCCAATGCAAACAATGCTACAGTGAAATACATCCTTCAAAATGTATCTTTATACCCCAAGTCATGGATATTGGTAAGACATCTGTCGGTTATGTTTCCAGAAGTGGAGTTGCTATACTCCTTGCTTTATTTCACAACACTTATTTTTATATTTATCCAATAGCACGATTAGCTAATTGTTTAATTTGAAAAAAAGCATAGCTATAAGTATACTTATTTAATTATGAGTTAAAAGTTAAAAATGAAACAACCCACTTCCACCAAAACAATTAAAATGCCCTGGTCATTAAATTGACTTCTTTTAAATATCACATGAAGAAAATTTTCTTTCACCTATTAACCTCCTCTAGGAATTTTCACTGTGTCTGGATTGTTACTGTCTGCTCTAATCTGAATTTGACTGATGAGAGTGTAAACATCAGATTGCTTCTTAAAAATTTCTGTCCCCTTTGAGTACTTTATAGCCATGGGACGCCTTAAATTTTCTCTTGGTTGATCTCTTGGTCCACAAATGGGCTTCCTACCTTGCAGCCACTTGGACTTCCTTTCAATAAATATACATGTATCATCTTGTTTTAGAGCACAAACATTCATTATTTAATCAGTGCTTTGAAAAGCTACAATGCCTTTCATCTCTTCCTCAGTTACATGTAACATCCCATCTTCTTATATATGAAGTTGAGGATCTACCCTGGTCCTGAGATTTGTCTTTGCTGTTATTCAGTCATCAAGTCCTGTACAACCACTGCGGCACATCAGACTTCCCTGTCCTTCACTATCTCCCGAGGTTTACTCAAGCTCAGGTCCACTGAGTCGGTGATGCCATCCAACCATCTCATCCTCTGCTGCCCCCTTCTCCTTCTGCCTTCAATCTTTCCCAGCACCAGGGTGTTTTTTTTTTTTTTTCCCAATGAGTAAGTTCTTCACATCAGGCGGCCAAAGTATTGGAGATTCAACTTCAGCATCAGTCCTTCTAAAGAATATTCAGGACTGATTTCCTTTAAGATTGACTGGTTGAATCTCCTTGCTGTCCAAGGAATTCTCAAGAACCTTCTCCAGCACCACAATTTAAAAGCATCAATTCTTTGTTGCTTAGAATTCTATATGATCCAACTCTCACATTCATGCATTACTATTGGAAAAACCATAGCTTGGACTATACACATCTTTGTTGGCAAAATGATGTCTCTGCTGATTAATATGCTGTCTAGGTTTGTCATAGCTTTCCTTCTAAGGAGATGCATCTTTTAATATCAAGGCTGCAGTCACCATCTGCAGTGATTTTGGAGCCCAATAAAATAAAATCTGTCACTGCTTCTGCTTTTTCCCCTTCTATTTGCCATGAAGGAATGGGACTGAATACCATGATTTTTGTTTTTTGAATGTTAAATTTTAAGCCAGCTTTTTCACTCTTCTCTTTCATCCTCATCAAAAGGCTCTTTAGTTTCTCTTCACTTTCTGCCATTAGAGTGGTTTCATCAGAATATCTGAGGTTGTTGATATTTCTCCCAACAGTCTTGATTCCAGCTTGTGATTCACCCAGCCCAGCATTTCACATGATATACTCTGCATATAAGTTAAATAAACAAGGTAAGAATATACAGCCTTGACGTACTTCTTTCCCAATTTTGAGCCAGTCAGTATTTCCACATAAGATTCTAACTGTTGCTTCTTGACAAGGTTCTAACTGTTGCTTCTTGACCCATATACAGGTTTCTTAGGAGACAGGTAAGATGGTCTGGTATTCCCATCTCTTTAAGAATTTTCCATAATCTTTTATAATCCAAACAGTCAAAGGCTTTAGTGTAGTCAATGAAACAGAAGTAGATGTTTTTCTGGAATTCCCTTGCTTTCTCTATGATCCAACGACTGTTGGCAATTTGATCTCTTGTTTCTTTGCCTCTGCTAAATGCAGCTTGTACATCTGGAAATTCTTGGTTCATGTACTGCTAAAGACTAGCTTGAAGGATTTTGAGTATAACCTTACTAGCATGAGAAATGAACGCAGTTGTCTGGTAGGTTGAACATTGTTCCTTGGTGTCCTACCTACAAGTGTGAAAATAACAATGGTGAGTTTGAAAAGCATACAGATTTGATTTGATTTAAAAGGTTAAATAATCTAATACTTCTATGCTTTTTGGGAGTAACATGAAAGAGCCCATCCAACAGGTGATGAGGGTTAGCCCTGATGGGGTAAATTTTCAGCTCACTGGGCTGGTTATATTTGAATACCGAGTATTGACTTTGCCCGAAGCATCCCATGGTCAGTCTCTGTCTCTCCAAGTGAAAGTCAATGACAGACTTCTGCAAAGGGAAGATCCAATTGCATCTCCAGAATGAAGATCGATATAATCTCTGCAAGTAAACCATGTCTCACCTTATCCTTTATAAGAAGGGGAAAAAATCAACAGGGCATGAAACGGCTCAGCATTTTTGGTTTGGAGAGGTGAGAGAGAGGGGAAAGTTCACGCTGTGCTCAATCATCACTGGACTTCAGAAAGATTGGTAAGCTTCAAACTAGAGATAAAGAGATAGCAACATTTTCAGTTTTGCTGTTGGAAATCCTAGCACCAATTCAGTTCAGTTGAATTCAGTTTAACAAGCATTCATTAAGTATCAACACTGTTTATGACTTTATGCTGCAAAAAAAAAGAGCCCTCTCTGTCTGTTAATTCTGTTTTTTTAATGCCAGAATCTTCTAGGTGCTGGAGATAAGCATGTAGTGAGAGAAAACTGTGTGGATACAGAAGATTTATTGTGATAAATGCTACTGTGTGCGTGCTAAGTCACTTCAATTGTGTCCGACTCCTTGTGACCCTATGGATTGTAGCCTGCCAGGCTCCTCTGTTCAAGGGATTCTCCTGCCTGGATAAATGCTAGAGGATACAAATAAAATACTGTGGAGGAAAACACAAGCTATATTCAAAGAAGAAGCAGGTCAGTTTTGAGTTGGGACTTGCAGGTTGAGGAGGAAGAATTTAGTTTACTTCATGTTGACAATTATTTATTGAGGTGTAAACTGTGTGCTGGATGAGAATGGTCACTGGGGGCGAGCAGAGCATCATAGCTGATCTCAGCAATGTGATATAGCAAGTGGAGGCAACAATCTGAAAAAGCTTGTAACCTGGTAGACGAGACACATAAGTTTATAAGCAAAGGTCTCATTTGTAAACTTGTTCAACATATCTGCTTTCCAAGGCAATCTTTGCTCTTATTATAGTTGCTATGCTTTGCCTTCACAATGACAGTAACATTCTCAGGAAAATGCCAGGGGACTGGAAATAAGTAAGAATAAGTGCAAAGATATAGTGACCAAGAAGTTTCCGGCACATATATGGATTAGAGTGCATATATACAATGGAATACAACACAACTGTCCAAAATGGTGCAAAGAAATAGGACATGGGAAGTTATTTATGACATACAGTTGAGTTAAAAACACAGGTAGTAGTGTCGTATTGCAATGTGATTCCATGCCTGTAAAATTTCACTGTACTTTCACAGGAAAAAAGAAAAATAAAAGAAGATGCCCTAAAATGCTAATGATGGCTCTCTTTGAATGGAGGGATTTTGAAGAGGGGCTATGAATTGTTCCTTTCTCTTCTCCTCTCCTCCCCTTTTCTCCTCTCTTCTTCCTCTTCATCCTTCCTTCCCTTTCTCCTCCTATCCCCTTTATTCTCCTTCTCATCCTTCTCCTTCCTCTCTGCCTTTTTCTTCTCTCTTCCTCTGCCTCTCCCCTTCTTCTTGTCTTTTCTTCACGTGCATTCTCATTCTTTTTCTGCAACTAAATTACTTCAGCACTTTTTTAAAAAAGCCCAGAAAGAGTTAATTAAAAAAACTCTTTAAGCCAAATAAGCACTTCAACAATCCTCCTTTTATGGCATTTGTTTGCCAAGAGAAGCCAATATTATTGGAAGGAAAGGTATCATTACTATAATTGTTGCTATTGTTATTCTATTACTTTGGCCTGGTAATATTTTGAAGTTTTAGCTCGTGTGCTTTCTTCATTCCCAGATGTTTAGACACAAATAATCTGCGGAACTAGAAACAAGGGCTACAAACACTTGCCACAGACAAATTTAGAAGACATTTTGCAGGATAACTTTTCCTATTGGCAGAGGTCATGGGCAAAAAGCGGTCATAGGCTGAGGAGGAGACAGGAAGGCATGACAGAGAGGACTGGAGAGCCTCAATCTGAGCCCCCAGGGCTGCAAGGAGGGACCACTAATGATAGCCCTCCACTTAGCATCCATGGACCTTCTAGTCAGTGATGCTCGTCCACGCCTGAGATTCCGCTCATCTCCCCTACATCTGTGTGGACACTGTCTGCCTCTTAGCCTGAGCAAACTGCTGTCCAATTCCCATTTTACTGAGAGAGGAGTGGAGATTTTAGGAGGCTGAGCACTACTTAGAAGTTATCAGCAGGGTTGAGGCTAGAACTTGAGCTCATGAATCCTTGTTGAGAACTGTTTCCAATAGCCCCTAATGTTGTCTAAAATCTGATTTGTGGATCACAGTTATTCAAAGTCAATGGTTCTGTCCCTCATTACTCTGAGCAATTATTCCTTCTTGTGATGAGAAATAAATAAGATGGTGACAGGCTCCTGAAGTTCTTTTTTCATTTTCTAACTTGGCCTTCCATTTCTGCAGCTAGAGACAGGGTTATTTTTGGTGAAATCCTTGCTGTAAAGTACACCAGTCAATTTTCCTTACAAATGATTTCTAACATGTAATTATGTAATCATGCACTCTCATAAACAAGCCAGGCCTTGACATAGAGTGATGGAGTGCAGTAATATTTTAAATAAAAGATGATCACACAGCCATTTATTTCATAGTTCAATTTTCAGGGTTGGAAACTGTACATTAATGGCAATTTCAAGATTAGCAGCAAACTAAATGGGAAACTCTCTGAGCCAATGACTTGGACATAAACAAATGTTCAAAAATAACATCCCACAACTGTTTGCAAAGTCTGACAGAGTTTTAGGGCTTTCTGCAAAGCAGAGGGTGCAAAGAGTACCAGATTCATCAAATTCTGGCAGCGATCTGCTCAAAAATAATGGTTTTGTCTACAAATGGAAACTGCTAACAGCTTTATTCGTCCACTGCAATAGTCTTTCCATCTGTTTGGGTTTTATAATCATGTCGCCTTTGGAAAATTACAACACAGAGCATATTCTTTTGGAGGTTTGTTGTTGAGCTGAATATGCTGGGCCGTGAAATGGTGACAACACTGAAGAGTTTCTCTGCAAAAGCGTTACAACCACTGTGACCCCAAAAGGCTCAGGCTGGTGTGGAGCTTCAGACTGTGTTTAGCAAAGCACAATTGAAAAAACTTTCCATACACTTGAATAGCCACCATCTAACACTTGCAGTGGTTTGGTATAATGGCTGCTCTTTCTCTTCTATTCCTTCATTTTCCTTCCTTACTTCCCGCCCCCCTTTGCCAAGAGCCCAGCTCAGGGTGGGTGTTTAGTACGTAGTGAAAATGTCAGTTGCTCAGTCATGTCTGATTCTTTGAGACCCCATGGATGGTAGCCCACAAGTCTCCTCTATCCATGGAATTCTCCAGTCGAGAATACTGCAGTGGGTTGCCATCCCCTTCTTCAGGGGATCTTCTTGACCCAGGGATGGAATCTGATCTCCCACATGGCAGGCAGATTCTTTACCCTCTGAATCACTAGGGAAATCAGTTTAGTACCTAAGTGGTGAGTAAATGAATGAATGATGTAGTATTTTTTGATGTATCTTAAAATGTATCTTACACTGTATCTTATGATGCTTTATACCTTATAAAAAACCTTGTGTATTTTGTAAAACATTTTCACTGATACTATCCTTACAATCACATACCTGGATATCATTGTCTCAATGTGTTATTTCGAGGCCTTCAAGAGGCAGATGCTAAGAAGTCATAAACTATGCAAGAGAGGGATGATGGACATTGGCCTTGAGAGGAAACGGTGAAGGACCAGGGCTGAATGAGAGAACCACTGGGTCGTGATGCAGGTTTTACTCCCGTGGAGGAGACAGGAAGGAATCTGGGTAGCAAAAAAGTCTTTGATTGGTTTTCAGTTGGAAGAAAGTTTTGACAAAGCTGAAAGGTCAAAGTCATTGGTCAGAGTAGTCCCAAGTCTCCCAGAAATGCACCTGTGTCTTCCAGAAGCGACCCTGGCATACTTAAACTTTGGTGGGTGGTACCAGTATGGTGATGGATTTCAGACAGCATGGGAACCTTGGTCAATTACATCCCATGAAGTGGAAGATCTGAGAGGTACTCTCTTTTATGGCCATCACATTCTATTTTATAGATAAGGAAACTGAGACCCAGAGAGATGAAGAGACATTCTCGTGGTCTCATGAATGGCAAAGTGAGGATTAATGCAAGGTTCCTGAAATCTAACCCATGTCTTTTTTCACAGACATAACGGTGGCTTCATTTTTACTGCTGATGGCCTATCCTATCTGATGAGGACTGTTAGTTCAGAAGGGAAGAAAACAGGCAAGTCAAACATGGGGTTGGTCAAGCACATGGTAAAGACATTAGAATATATGGGGGTGAAGTTTCTTTTACTCATGGTGGAAAGCAAAGCCTAAGGCTGGAAGATGAAGACTAGATGTCTCATCCTAGGGTAGAAGTATGTGAGACCACACACTCTGTCATAATTAATGTATGCCATTTGAAAAATCGAATGTCTTGATAATTCAACAGCAGAGTTTGCTCTAGAAAATCATATAAGTTTCCCAAAGGTAGAGATGTTCTTGGGGACTTTTTTCAAGGCTGTTTTCCCAGCACCTTGACAGTGCTTGGTACAGAGGCATAATATAATTACCTTTCTTGAATGAATAAATGTAGCTCTTGCCTTGGAAGGGACCTCAGAGGACATCCAATGTACTTTAGAAGATGATGAGCCACTGAATAATTGCTAAGACACTTCCCAGAGGGAATGAGACCCTGAGACTCTCGACTCCTTGCACAGGGGTTGGTCCCCCTTTCATCTGGGGCCACTCTGAAATGAGGGCTTTACTCTTTACCCAAGAGAAAGTAGATACATTAATATTGGAATCTCTAGCATCTTTAACCAAATGGAAGACTAAGCTTGTTCAATTTTGAGCTTAAACATCAGTGTGGTGAGTATATGAAAAACATTCTCAAACAAGAACGAGTGGATTAGAACAGTCATTTAGACAAAGCAATGCGTGTGACCTAATATGATGGGACCAATACTTTAGGACTATCATGGGAAATCCCACCTGACAGACTGCACGTAGCAGAGAATTGGAAGGGAACTGGCATACATGTTAATTGCCATTTTCTAGCTTTCAGAAAATACTGGCCTTGAAGGGTTACAATGCAGAACTGAAAGTTGATCTGCTTATCCACTTAGTAAATATTTACTGAGCACCAACTCTGCACCAGGCATTAGGCTAGGCTCTTAAGATTAATAGCAAAAACACCCTATTCTTTCTTTATAGCGTAGAGCATCTAGTGGAAAATGAAAGTGACTCAGTCTTGTCTGACTCTTTGCGACCCCATGGATGATACAGTCCATGGAATTTTCCAGGCCAGACAGGCAGTAAATGCACAAACACAACAATTCCAGCTAGTTGGAAATGTTATCAGAGAAATACCCAGGGTATGGTAGGCAGAATAATTCTGTGGTCATGGGGGGACTCAGGCAGTGAAGCTGACTTGTGATCTGGATGAGAAGAAGGAGTTAGCTCTGTAAAGATGAGAAGGCAAGAGTTCCAGGGAATAGGAGGAGCCTGTGCCTCCAGCAAGGCCTGGGGTGTTTGAGAAGCAGAAGGAAGGCCAGTGTGGACGGAGCGCAGTCTGGGGGGTGGGCAGGAAGTGAGATAAGAAGTAGGGAGGGCCAGGCTCTACAGGACTTTTGTAGGCAGAGCAGGGAGTTTGGGTTTTATCTTAAGGATGTCAAAAGTCATTGGAGGCTTTTAAGTAGACGTGTCACGACCTGACTTACATTTAAAAAAAGTGTTCCTCGGACAGGCAAGTGTGAAGGGAAGGAGACCAGCCAAAACCATTGCCAGAGTCCAGGTGAGCGCTTGTGGGAACTTGAGCTGAGCTGGAAATAGCCAGGTGGCCAATGTGGAGAGAGAGGTTTCTGGCTGAAGGATGGTAGTGTCTATGAGGGGAGAGGCGATGGGGCACAGGGGCTCACATGCCATTTGCAGTGGCTGCAGTATTGCGTGTGCCCTGGGCAGCAAGAAAAGATGTAAAGAGGATGGGTGACCTCTACTTCACAGAGCTGTTGAGGAGACAGCTTGAGACAAGCCACTCCCTGTCCCTGTGCCTCGGTTTTCTCTTCAGTAAAATGGGGAGTGGCATCACAGCACAATTAATAAAATCCCTTCCTCTCTGCCATTCCCCTGCAACTCAGGATGGGAAAGGTCTTTGAAAGGTCTTGTGTCTGTGGCACTGGCAAGGCTGGGACTTCACCATGTGGATGTTCATGACCCTGGGTGCCCGGGAACATGTTTTTCCAAGTCAGAATGATAAATGAATAATGGAAAGAGGCATTGGATATCACCACTGTTGAAAACCCTGTTCCTGGGCAACACAAATCAGGAGAGTCCTGGCACAGGCTGTTTATCCAGTTCCCTGTGCTTGTCAGAGCTGAGTCTCCAGACTGTCCTGAACACAGGAATCCCTTCTACAGAAAACAGCAGAAGCCAAGACAAAATGATTACCAATTTACGTTTTTGCTTTAAGAAACTGCTTGACAATAACACTTCCTATAAGCCAGACGCGGGTCCAAGCAGTTCATTTGTAACAACTTATGTGATGTGCCCAGGTTCCATGATATCGACGATATTATCCTTCCCATTTTAGAGAGGGGAAAAGGGAGGAATAAAAAGGTAATTAATTGCTTGAGACCTGGTAGCCTTTTTACAGTTGCTATAAATTTGCAAAGTAGCAGAAGGCATCCTGGATTCAGCCTTCAGGGATTGGGCTCTGCCACTGAGCAGGGGATGACCTTGGCTTTCAAATCACTTAATGGTGCTTCGGGCTTGATTTCCTCATCTGCGAAGTAGGACTTGTGACAGCCCCCTCAGGGCACTGTGGGGAGCGTTGACATTCGTGTGTCAAGAACCTGATGCAGTAAATGTTAGTCTTCTCCACACGTAAAGGTGCTTTGTAAACCACGGTTACCAAAAAAATTTAATACGAGCCCCCCCGAGTATTTCTAGGCAATTGACTTGGCTTTGTACAAAAATAGCATTTAATGTGAAGATATCCGCAGCATGAAAGAATTCTTAGGGTTCTCAGGTTTCTGCATGTGCATGGAGAGAAGTGTTGAGGTAAATACTTCCTCTGGACTTTAGAAAAGAGTGAGTCAGAAATTTGAACACTTTGATATTAATTTCAGGCAATATTTCCTTTTGCTTTACAAAGTCAACACTGAAGAAGTAAACCAAATACTTACTAAGTGCTCAGCCATATTCTGGGCTTCCCCCGTGACTCTGCCAGGGAAGAATCTACCTGCCATTGTAGGAGACTCGGGTTCGATCCCTGGGTCAGGAAGATCCCCTGGAGAAGGAAATGGCAACCCAGTCTAATACTCTTGCCTGGAGAATCCCATGGACAGAGGAACCTGGCGGGCTACAATCCATGGGGTTGCAAAAGAGTCAAACATGACTTAGAGACTTAACAACAACAGCCCAGAGAAAACCACAATTCTAAAAGATGCATGCACTCCAAAGTTTACTGCAGCACGATTTACAAAAGTTGGGACATAGAAGAAACCTAACTATGGATAGGATAAAGGATTGGATAAAGAAGATGTGGTTCATGAGTACAATGCAGTATTACTCAGTCATGAAAAGGAACAAAATTGTGTCATTTGTAGAGATGTGGATGGACCTAGAGGCTGTCATACAGAATGAGATAAGTCAGAAAGAGAAAAACAAACATTGCATATTCATGCACATATGTAGAAAGTGAGTCTTTTGTATGTATCCAACATCTTAGATTCCTCTAGAAGTATATGGAATCTCTGGGGGAATGTTGGTGAAGAATATGGGTAAGTTATTCCAGAAGCCCATGTTGGACTTTCATCTTTGATGGAATGCTTCCCTGCATGATGGAATGCCTCAATGCATCAGTGATGCTTCCATGTTGGACAAGCATCATTCTGCAATTCAGCTTTACCACTAATAAAGCAGACACTGCATTTTAATTCCTGTCCTTTTCTCCGGTCTACTTACCTAGTAGACCAAAATCCTTAAGTGAGAAGAGAGTGACATGTTGGCATTCTCAAACCTCAACAATGTTACACATAGCACTCCATCAAGACACCCCTGGGTGATGCATTTCACAGTTGGAAGGGAAGGCAGATTTTCCCACCAAGTTCATCCCTCCACGTCCCTGTCAGTTTCTCCCTGTCGTTACACTGTGTCCCCCTCTTCTTCTCACCCACATCCTTCTCCTGCTTTGACTGTCATGTCCTTGAAGGGGAGGTACGGTGTGATTTAATGAGCCCTGGGAAACACATAAACTAACACATAAATAAACTTCCCCTCTTGTCACCATTCAGCCTGTGGGCTGTGCATCCATCTATTCTTTGTGGGGAAAGATGATGGTTCTGGGATATAAAGTTTAATTAAGCGTGGGTTAAGTGCCTACTGGTTTTGGAACTTTGGGAAATTTAATTAGCTACCTGAGACTCGGTTTCCTCATATGAAAAATGAAAGACGCCAACTCGAACAACTCCTGTATGGAGTAAATGTGCTTATCGTGAGTGTCTAATGCTGTGTACGCCACCATTAGGTTTGTTAACATGGATAATACCTTTCTCGGATAGGAATGATCTGGGTGTGAGCGCTAAGTCGCTTCAGTCATGTCCTACTTTTTGCAACCCTATGGACTGAAGGCTGCCAGGCTCCTCTGTTCATGGGATTCTCCAGGCAAGAATACTGGAGTGGGTTGCCATGCCCTCCTCCAGGGGATCTTCCCGACCCAGGGGTCAAACCACGCCTCTTATGTATACCTGTATTCCCAGGCAGGTTCTTTACCACTAGCGCCAACTGGGAAGCCCGAGGAATGATGCACATTTTGCAAAATGAGGTCGCCAAAGTTCTGACACATGAAGTGAATTGCAGAGCTAGGATTCACAGCCAGCCTGGTCTTTTCCCCATTACATCACTCTCTCTGTCTCCCCATGTAGGACCCTTATATCATCTGCAATGACGGGCAGAGGTTGCTACCGGTCCCTTCCACAGGGCCCTCCCACAATGCCCCGATCAGACAGAAAGAAGATGTCTGTCAAAGGGATGCCTAACCTATTCCATGGACTTCTTGAGAATAATTTTTATTATATTTTATTTTTAATCACTCCCTAGTTTCTTTTCTTTTCCTGGCCACATTGCGTAGCATGCGGAATCTTAGTTTCCAACCCGGGATTGAACCCTTGACCCCTGCAGTGGAAGCACAGAATCTTAACAACTAGACCACCAGGGAAATCCTAATAATTTTGACTTCTGTTGGGAAAGCTTCCCACGAGAAACTAGGCCTTTTTCTTCCTTCCTGAGATATGAGTGGACCCCCTTTAATATGACTGTCTTTCAGGCCACAATTAGAAAAAGCCATACTGGGTGGAATCCCAAATGCAAGAATCTCAACCTGATTAGAAATGAATGCCAAAACCAAAAAAAAAAAAAACAAAAATCAGTATAAATAGTCAGCACATGAAGAGAGACCCACGAGACACATCATTTTTGGCTTTTTAATAGTTAGAAATGAGATGGGCTGATGGTGGTTTCTTGTGTAGAAGAAAAATACAGTAACTCTCCTGAGGTTCATTGATCTGAACAAAAGTAACTTTCTCATCACACACTCAGCACACAAGCTTCAATCACCGGGAAAGCAAGTAGGAAGAATTACTAGGGCTTTAGAAGGTTTGGGATTACAGGTAACTTCTTGATGAGAAAGTCAGCATTGGGCATATTTTTCTGTCTAAAGTTCAAAAGTTGACCCAATCTCTCTCTCAAAGGATTAAGCTGTCCTTCAAGAATTTATTTTACCTAGAGAAAGAGAGACAGGGGGAGACAAAAGAATATAAAAAAGAGAATGAAGCCTGCCGAAGGAGACTGTGAGACGGAGATAGAAAAATTCACAAAAGAAGGCAGAGTGATAGCCGTAGGAAGAGTCGGTGCCATCTCTGATGAGGAAAAAGAAAACACTATAGTCTGGGGAGGTTTCCAGCCCATTCGACAAGCTTTATTTGCTTTTTCTATCAGAAACTCTGGGGAAAGACGTAATCACTTCTCGACTGGAATTTGATTCCTTTTTCGCTGTGTAGGTGGGAAATAACTTTGGATTGCTGTGTTGGTCTTAAGTGTACCACGCGTACTTGAGTCTCGCTCCTGTATTGCAGCCATCTGCTGGTAATAAATC
This sequence comes from Cervus elaphus, assembly GCF_910594005.1. Classification (NCBI taxonomy): domain Eukaryota; kingdom Metazoa; phylum Chordata; class Mammalia; order Artiodactyla; family Cervidae; genus Cervus; species Cervus elaphus. Next base: position 8,357,584 of record NC_057820.1, on the reverse strand, counting down.
TCTGTGTGATTGCCATCTGTGGGTGGGGACGGAGAACGGCACACTTTATTCAGGGAACTGTGCATATATTTTTTTCATTCCAAGAAGGATCCTGGCACAAAAGACAGGAATTAACTCTAGGAACCATACGTCTCATAGAAATAGATATTTTTAGACAAGACTGCAATGGAGCTAGAAGCTTCAGCACCACAATTCAAGCTTGTGTTGAGCTTGGACAAGAACTTAACTCTGTGCCTCAATTTTTGCATCCTAAAAAAGAGGACGATGCCCCCATAGCGTTTTGGTAAAGGGGTTCCCTGGTGGATCAGATGGTAAAGAATCTGCCTGCAATGGGGGAGACCTGGGTTGGGTCCTTGGGTTGGGAAGATCCCTTGAAGAAGGGAAAGGCTACCCACTCCAGTATTCTTGCTTGGAGAATTCCATGGACAGAAGAGTCTGGAAGGCTGTAGTCCAAGGAGTTGCCAAGAGTCAGACATGGCTGAGTGAATTTCACTTCCACTTTCAAATGCAATTACATTTCTAAAAGGCTTAGCAAGTATCTGGGACCACATGGTAAGTTGAATCAATCAGGATTCATTCAGGGAAGCAGGAATTTTAACTGATAATTTTAACAGAGATTATTTTATATACAAAATTGATTAAATAAGGATTGGGAAATTAAACAGGAGGAAAAAACCCAAACAAACCTACTGAGGCAGCAAGAGATAGTAACTGGAGAAATGAGGGAAAGAGGTACGGTTGTCAGAACTTAAAGGAGAAGATTGGGAGCAAGACCTCTGGGGTGGGGACACTGTTCAGCCTGCACCAATGTTTCTGAGGGAGCACAAGGAGGCTACTCTTGGGAGTGTCATCCACCTGTACACCCATTCATCCATTCACCAACCCATCCATTCATCCATTCATTCATCCATCTATCTATTCACCCATCCATCCATCCATCCATTTATCCATTCATTCATCCATCCATCCATCCATCCATCCACCCATCCAGTCATCCATTTATCCAGCTGTCCATCTATCCATGCACCCATCTATCCATTCATCCATTTGTCCATCCATTTATCCATCCATCCATCCGTCTTATTCATCCTCCCTTTATTCCTTCCCTTTTTCTATCTATTGAGCCCACAAATTCTAGATCATGATGTCTTTACTTACAATACGTCAAACTGAGTAGTCAGTGCTGGAACCATTACATATGTTTGCCATATGGTGCCTGCTCTCTAGGAGCTCACATTCTAATAGGGAAGACAGGCATATAAAAACCAAATTAAAACAAAATGATAAATGCTTTTATAGAAATATAAACAAAGTACCATTTTTTTTTTTTTGGTCTGAAGGGTATCATTAATATAAATCTAAAGCCATAGGTTCCTGGGATGTTCAGTGTAGCATCTTAAGCAAGTAGTGAAAAGCCTGGTTTCAGATCCTAGATCTTGCCATTACTGACTGTCATCTTAGCAAGTTCACTCAACGTTTTTGTGCTTTTGTTTCTTCATATTTAAAAATGGGACTAATGGTATACTACTTAGTTCATGAGACTGCTGTTTGGATTAAATAAAGCCCTTAGAATCATGTCTAGCTCATGGAAAGCATTAAGCATGTTGGCTAATGTTAACATTTCTATAGTACCTTAGACTTTAAATTCATTCTTGCATTTCAGCCTTAAGAATTTTCCCTGCCCTGGAGCAATAGACAGGCTATTTATTGCTTTCTAAATGGGACAGTGATACCCAGAGAGATTATATTTTGGGGGAATGTCACAGAACTACAGAGCAGTGAAGCTAGAAACCTTTCTCATTTCTTCTATAATGGTCTTTCTCTTAAGCCATGAAGCATCCCGTATTGACTTGGAAAAGCAACTGCTGTTCCCAAGTGTCATAGCTGCTGACTGGCTGCAGCTGGGCTGGCTGCTGACAGAGCCAAATGACACAGGCTGCAGCGTTACCAAGTCACTGCTGCTTTGTCTGTATCCTCACTCAATACTCAGTCCCTGGTGCTCGAGGGACAGGAGGGTGGGTCCAGGAGCTGCCAAACACCAAATACCCATCTTAATGGTGGCAGGCCGTCACCTCCATCCGAGTCCTCGGGGGGACAATGGCTCCCGCGAGAGTCCATAACATTAAGAATTCAAGGTCCTTTAAAATCAAAACCAGTTTCGGAGTTTGAAATCACTCACAAGTGAGATATTTTTGATCGATATTCCATTCAAAACGTGGTTAGATTTCCTTGATTGTTTCATTTGGCTTTGGGGTCTGGCCCTGTGACAGTGCATCAGAGCTCTGAACACTGAAGTTTGTGAAGCGGAGAGAGACAGGAGCAGAGAAGGTATAAAAGCGCAGGGCTTCCCAGGAAGGGAGGTGCAGACCAGCCCTGCAGCTGCCATAGACTTAGGGGAGGTGTGACTGTGAAAATGGACGCGGAAGACGTGGGGTCCCACTCGCTGAATTAATGTCTTAAATGCCACGTGCTGAGCCCTGAAGCCCTTGCTTTCCGAGAGATCCTAGGCTAGTTGGGGAGAAGTAGAAACACGTAGTTATATTACGTGGCTATGAAATGATACACCTTTGCACCGGTAGCCCAGAAGGGGAAACATTTCCCGCTGCATCTGGCAATTTGAGTTTTATAAGTAAAGGCCAGCTACGCGGGGTTTTAAAGCATGAAGAAGTTTTCTAGAGATGATCTGAGGTGTTGCTTTCTAAGTTCAGGCCACTGCATGTATAAGGAGCTAGAATCCATGCACATGTTTTTTATTTTGGTCACACCACACGGCTTATGGGATTTTAGTTGCCCAGCCAGGGATTAAACTCAGGCCCTGGCAGTGAAAGCGCCCAGTCCTAACCACTGAACCTCCAGGGAACTTCCCTCGTGCATATTTTGCTTAACTCATATTAGTTTCTCAAACGGTGGTACCAATTACCAACACGTGGTGCTGTCTTTTTAATTTTTGCCAAGCTAGTGGGTGTCGAATAGTATTTCACTGTGGTTTGGTGGTGGTTTAGCTGCTAAGTCGTGTCTGACTCTTGCAACCCCGTGAACAATATAGTCTGCTTGGCTCCTCTGTCCATGGGATTCTCCAGGCAAGAATGCTGGAGCGGATTGCCATTTCCTTCTCCAGCATTGTGGTTTAATTTGCATTTATTAATTACTAACGAGGTACAGTGTCTTTTCATATGTTTATTGACAGTTTATGTTTTCTACACAATACCTGTTCATGACTTGTGCCTATTTTTCTATTTGCATGGTTTGTATTTTTCTTTTAACTTGGAGAAGTTTTCATATATTCTGAATACTAACCTTTGCTAATTCCGTTTGGCAAATACATACTATGTGTTTATTTTCATATGCATATTTTATATCAATACATTTCCTATATGTTTTATATATATATAAATTATATATTATTACACATAAAATTTATATGTAATTAATTTAACTACATAGAAATTATTATTAAATTAGTTTCATTTTAAATAAATAAATCAAATCTCCCATATAGTCCCATAAATACAATATATATATCTACATGTCTACCTATTTATATAGATTGATACATCTCCTATGGTTCATCTTATCATTTTAAATTATTGACTGACGTATCTAGTATAAGAAACAGGCAAGTTCTATTTGCTTGAACTAAAGAAATAAAATAGTTCTTTGCCATGAATCATAAAGATTAGCTCTTTATATATACTTAAAAAGTTTAAAAGTTTTGCCTTTGGTATTTAAATATGTAAACTATTTAGAATATCATGTGATATAGACATCCATGATAATCTATTTTTCAAAACAGATAACTGATTCTCCCAGCACCATTTTTTGAAATGTCCACAGTGTCTCTTGCAGTCTGAAATACTAACTTTGAAATATATCACATTTCTAGAAGTACATTATTATTTCAATTAATAAAAGATTAATTTAAAAACCCTTTATGAAACATCATGAAATATATATTAGTATCTTTATATGTAACTTGAGCAGTGTTACATGAAAAATTACACAGATTCTTTTGACAAAACTGTCCATGTTCCTCTCACTTGGAGAGGTGAAAAAAGAATCAAATCACACAGGAGTTTGAGGGACCTAGGATTTTGTTTCACAAACTCTCAGAAGCCATCAAGCCTTGGCTTCACCAAAGTAGTCCCATAAGGACCTTGGTTAAAGAAACCTTTATTGGTTTTCCAATAGAGTATGTTTTGATACTTCACTCAATATTTTGGACTCAGCGTTATTCCATTCATCAAATATCATGGCCTTTGAAGATTATTTTTTGCTCACATTTTTATATCTGATGTCCAGCATAATTTCTGGCACATACAAGATGTACAATAATATCTGAAGGAAACAATTCCTGGTGATTTGAAAAGGATGGCCTTTTTGATAAGTCACAATTACAACAATGTAATTTCTATTTTAGTGCATGATGGAGAAAAGCATGTAAATGTTAGGAAATTAACATTTGCTTAGCATTTACCGTGCAACATTGTATGGGAACTTTAAATACATATGTTAATATGATTCTTTTTAATTGCCTATTTTTTAAGATGAGAAAACAGAGGCTCAGAAAGGAAATGTAGCCAGCCTTGTTACTAGGCTACTATGGAACAGACACATGCTTTAAATCATAGTGTCTGACTCCAAAGATTACGCTTGTTCTATTTTTATATGTTTTCCTCCATTGCAGGACTTACTGTTGTCATCAGATGCAAAACCCTGACCACTGCTATTTGTTGTTCATTGTCCAGTCATGTCTTGACACTTTGCGACACTGTGGACTGCAGCACACCAGGCTTCCCTGTCCTTCACCATCTGCCGGAGCTTGCTCAGACTCACGTCCATTGAGTCAGTGATGCCATCCAACCATCTCATCCTCTGTCACCCCCTTCTCCTCCTGTCCTCAATATTTCCCAGCATCAGGGTCTTTTCCAGTGAGTCGGCTTGTTGCAGCAGGTGGCCAAAGCATTGGAGTTTCAGCTTCAGCATCGGTCCTTCCGATGAATGCTCAGGACTGATTTCCTTGGGGATGACTGGTTTGGTCTCAATGCTGTTACACAAGTAAAACTTCCGGATCACTGGGAGCCCTCCACGTCCTGTCTGCCTGTGACAGACTTTCTCCAGCTTCTGTCACTGACTACAGAGGTCCCAGAGGCTGCAGACCACAACAGGCCTCAGCTGAATGATGGCACAAAATTACAAATTAGAGAGAAAATAAATGCTGCTGTTATTTTAACCGTGGTGATAATGGCTTACATATCAATGGCTTACATTGATATGATGCTTTACGGATAGTAAAACACTTGTCCATGTGTCAGCACTCCCGGGAAGCAGTCAAAGCAGGGATCAGCAAGCTTATATTCCCTCACCGGAGCTCGCCCTGCTGGTTCATGGCTTGGCTGAGTCTGGTCTTTTTGCTCCTTGTCCAGCAAGACACAGAATAACGAAAGATGTTCTCGGTTTAGATTGACTGTGTGTATGACAGCTATAAGCTCATCCAGCAGATACACAGATTTATAGCTAGGCTTAAAATAGCAACAAGATAATTTGATAACTGCTCACAATTTATTTTCTCTTTTGGAAAGAAAAGATGCCCTTTCTTTTTTCCTCCTTTGTGCTTTGTACGAAAACCCAGGTGTGGGTTGCAGTCGGAAGTGGAGAATGGGATCCTCTCCTTTTGTCCAAATTTCATACCGTTGCAAAGGAAGGAAAAGCTTCTTAGTCATTTGGAAATGGTAATAAACAAGACTGTAGGTCAGGCAATTTGCAAGAGACGTGAGAAGTTGTGATGCTTTTGTGTGTGTTAGTCACTCAGTTGTGTCCAACTCTTTGCGACCCCATGGACTATAGCCCACTGGGCTCCTCTGTTCATGGACTTCTCCAGGCAAGAATACTGGAGTGGGTTGCCATTCCCTTCTCCAGGCAATATTCCCAACCCAGCGATCGTACCCAGGTCTCCCACATTGCAGGCAGATTCTTTACCAGCTGAGCTTCCTGTTCTTAAAGGAGCTACTTATCCAAGATCTACTTTCTTGACCTTCTAATGTATTCTGGGTAAAGCTGCAGTCAGCAAGGGCATTGGTAAGCACATTTTGCTTACCCAGAGGATCTAAGACACAGCTTACTTTTGAGCTGGTCATTCAACAATTACGTTTCTGTGAGTTTCACTGGCAATACTTGCTTCTTGGTCCCCTTTCCTCCTTTGAGTTTTGCTCTGTACTCAAAGCATTTAGGTTCCTCTGGAGACACAATTTGGTATCTAAGAAGTACAAAGTAAATTTAGGAAATCCACAGCATTTGGGGCTTCCTTGGTGGCTTGGGGCTTCCCTGGTGGCTCAGACGGTAAAGAATCTGTCTGCAATGTAGGAGATCCGGGTTCTATCCCTGGGTCAGGAAGATTCCCTGGAGAAGGTTATGGCAACCCACTCCAGCATTCTTGTCTGGAGAATCCTGTGGACAGAGGAGCCTGGTGAACTACAGTCCATAGCATCACACAGAGCCAAACAAGACTGAGGCAACCTAGCCATGCACAGCATCTGGCTTTAGCAGCCAGTTTCACCATTTAGAAGTTTTGTGATATTTCTCTAGACTCACTTTCTTCATCTGTGAAATGGAAATAGGGCCTACCTCACAAAGTTGTTGAGTGAATGACACATAAAATTGTATGTGAAAAATACTTTGCATAGAAAATTGGCCTTTACTGTCTTAATTATTATGTCTTTTTACATTTGTGGTGCATTTGCTCTCTTTTTGAAACTTATTCTCCATTTTCAACAAGATGTTCCTTCCCAAAACTCATTTCAACTTCCTTTTTGTCATAATTTCTTGAAAGTTCTGGCACTATTTGATGGTTAATTTTATATGTCAACTTGTCTGGGCCATGACACCCAGATATTTGGTCAAACATTATACTGGATGTTTAACATTTAAATCTGTGCACTTTGAATAAAGCAGATTGCCCTTCATCACATGGGTGAGCCTCATCTAATCAGTTGAAGTCCTGACTAGAACAAAAGACTGCCCTCCTCTGGGCATGAAGGAATTCTGCAGCAGAGACCTTCAGACTTGAAATTACAGCATTGTTTTTTTTTTTCCTGTGTCTCTAGCTTGCTGCCTCACTCTTCAAATTTTGGACTTACCAGCTCCCTTAATCATGTGAGCCAATTCCTTAGGGTAAATCTCTGTCTACATATACACATAAGCTGTAGGTTCTGTTTCTCTGGAGAACCCTGACTAACATTAGCTGGCTTGTGATATTATCCTTCTGAGGTTGCTGCTGAGCTGAGAAGTGATGGCTCTTCATTGGAGCCTTGTAGCTGAGTTGTGCGTCAGGATGTTGGACTGGGAGGCTGGCCCTTGATGACCCCCAGGTTGGTGTCTTGCAGTCGACAGAGTTCCAGCGTGATGGGAATGGACCTACCAGTGTTGATGTCTCATGTGGGAAGCACTGGGATCACCTTCTTTTTCCATGCACTTTCTTCCCCCCAAATCCCAGGCAAGGCTCAAATCATTTCAAGGGATGTTCTTCCTCTGGATATGGGGAAGTTTTTGGGCTTTGTGTTCATTGGCCTTGCTCACACATCAGTAACACCATGTCTCAGCCCTCCTTGGACACCCCTGGGAGTTCTCTGTTACCGCGACATCGACTGCAAATGCATCTGGGCACATCATATCCATCTTCTTATTCCTTGAACTTGATATGCTCACTTCTGCCTCCATACTTTTGCTCATTTTCATCCTTTCTAAAGCGGTTTCCTTCAGGCCATTCAGGGCTGCCCAATCCTCTCAAGTTCTACCTCCTTCATCAAATTCACCCTGGTGGCTCTTGTCTCATGCTGGTTCCTCTGCCCCAAATTTCAACACCTCAGCAAGCCTGCACCACGGGGTTTAGCAACCTCGTACACACTGACTTGCACTCATTTTTTTTTTTTTTAAGCTTCAAAGTTGAGAAGTTTCAAACTCAATCATGGGAGAAATGATTAAATGAGCAACTACTATCAATTCTATTGATTACCCAAGGTAAATGTATAAGACACAGCTTGCATTCTTTAAATGGGCTCATATCTAATAGGAGAGATAGACCAGTGACCAGAAAGCTAAAATGCAGTGACATGAATGTTATAATAGGAATGTGTACAAAGTCCTAAAGGGAGAGGGCAACTGAATGTGGGAGGGAGACCCTGGAGGAGGATCTATTTTTGAACACCTATTATGTTCCAAGCCTTGTGCTGGGGATCTATGTGCATCATCTTATTCAGTATTTAAAAGATCTTACAAGGAGGATGTGGAGCACTGTTCCCACCTTTCCAATAAGACCAAAAAGAAGTGATGTGCTGACATCAGAGAATTTAGGGAGTTCATGGGTCTGTTAGCTCTAAAACCATGCACTTTTCCAATTTAGCTTGCCTACTAAGAGGATTGATTGGAAACTGCCAGCAAGTCATATCTTGCATTGGCCATTCAGACCCCTGCCTCCTGTCAGCCATATTTGGGGTATTTGCACTTTTCTCTTAAAAGAATTTCTGTTTTGCTTGAGATTACCAAAGCAAGCCAACAAACGAATAATAAGGGTAAACATAAATACAACCCCAAGACACTCTCTTTTTGTAATATGAAGAAGGCTCTATCTATTAACTTGCTGTTAAAACCTGAATTTGAAGGAATGAGCTTTAATGTTTAAATTAATTTATTGGTTTGGTAGCCAGACACAATCATTAAAAATCCAACACATGTTAAGATAGTTCATCGAATCTGCTTCTGAAGCAATATGCTTTTTTGATGAGTTTGTTCTACAGTCTCTTTATGATTCAGCTGGATCTGTTTTTCACAAGAAGCAATAGATTTAAATATGCTTTTGAAGGGGGGAAGGGAAGAAGGCACAAAGGAAGGAAAGAAAGAAGAAAAGAAGGAAGGGTGGGCTGAGACGATGGACCACTGCAAGGCATTCTGGGAGGGACTGTCTACCAGGGGCTCTGGGTCTGCCAGCAGTAAAGAACATGCTCTCTTTGCCTGGACATGTTTAGAATTCTGCACTCACCCCTCTCAGGTCAGAGGAGCACCTCTCATTACAGGGCTGTCTGAGCTTGGGCTGCTGTAAAAAATGACCATAGAACAGGGGTGGCTTAAAGAACAGAAATCTGTTTCTTACGGTTCTGAAGGTTAAGCAGAGAAGCATGCCTTCTTGCTCCATCTTCACATGGCAGAAAGAAAGAGAGTGAGCAAGAGAACGCTCCGGTTTCTTCGTCCCCCCATAAAGCACTAATCCCATCATGGGAGCTCTATGGCCCATGACCTCATTTAAGTCCAATGATTTCCCCAAAGCCACACCTCCAAACACCATCACATTGAAGGCTAGGACTTTGACATAAGGATGTGCATATTAGTTTATAGCAAAGGCACCTTCATTGCCATAATGAAGGCGCTGAGATGTCTTCTTCTTTGCTTGGTACTTAAAATGTCAAGTGCTACATGGATTTAACCTGTCAGTGGGAATGGGGTAGCTCACCCTTCGGGCTTACCTCCTTTTATTTCTGCCCTGTTCTTCAAAACTCACTTTATCAAAGCTCTCTCTGCTCTCTTCAGTTGAAATCTCTCCTTCTGCTATCAGCTTTTACAGGTGGAAGAAACTAAGATTCGGATCCAAAGTCCACATTTGTCATTCACCATCTGTGTGTTTTTGTGCACATTCCATACCCTCCCCCAGCTTCACCTCAGCTTCCTCTGTATTATATGAGGAATGTAAACCTCTGTCTTGTTTTTGGGACTTTACACATGTTATTTTCTCTGCCAGGAACAATCTCTTCCTCTAACTTGCTTGGCTGACTTATTCTTCGGGACTTAGCTTAGAAGTCACTTCTTCCTGGAAGCCTTCTTTGATTCGCCAAATTGGTGTTAGATGGCTTCTATTTTCCATCACGCTTCATGTTACTTTGTAATTAAGTGCTTGCTCATTTGTATCTCTCTACCATATTAGCAGACCTACAGCCTAGAGCAATGATCAGAAAATATTGCCGAGTTATACTTTAGCAATTACATGAGTAAAGCTCAAGGCACAAAGTAAGTAGCTGCTCAATAAATTATAGTTCTCTCCTGCCTCTCTGTACCTCAGTGCGCTTTGCACTGAAGTTAGTATTATTTATTTCTGTCTCTCCACTTAACTTTGTACATTTTAAGATCTGGATTCACGTGGCTCTCTACATCTAAAGACCTGGATTCATGACTTAATTATCTTTCTATCCCTCATAAGGTCTAACACTCAGCATCACCCATACGATAGCTACTGGATAAATGTCAACCATGCTACATAACAGCCTGAAAGTCTTCCAACTCAAGTCTTCATGCTAGGAAAGCACTTTGCCTATTTTCACCGGAGTCATAATTGAAAGTTCAGCTCACTTAAACAAGCATTTATCTTTTTTATAAGAGGTGTTCAGTAAGTGTTCATGCAGTAGATGGATGATGAACACATTGAATTCTTGTTTCTATTTGTGCTGGATTTAAGTTGTTCGCATGAGGACAAGGAGCTCCTTTTTCTTTGTCTTGTATCTTACTGTGCCTTGGGTGCTTGAAAAGGCTCCCTGAATTGAATTGGGGGAATGAGCCTGGTGACTCTGCTTTTACTTGGCTATTCACAATCTTCTTCGAGAATTGCCCCAAGGGAGCTCTCACAGTGGCGGGCAGTGTGTGGGTAAACGAAGGGAGAGAAACAAAGAGAGGATGCACCGATGAATTTTTTAAAAATTAATTTTCACTGGAGTGTAGTTGACTTAAATGTCATGTTAGTTTCTGCTATACATCAAAGTGAATCTGTTATACATACACATATATCTGTTCTTTTCAAGATTCTTTCCCCATACAGGTTATTACAGAGTATTGAGCAGAGTTTCCTGAGCTACACGGCAGGTTCTTATTAGTTATCTGTTTTATATGTAGTAGTATCTTTGTGTCAATTGCAATCTCCCAATTTATTCCTCCCTGCTTCCCCCTCTAGTAGCCATAAGTTTGCTTTCTGCATAAAAATCACGTTGGAAGTCAGGCATGGAAGCCCTCTTGTTGTGGCTCTTTGGTCGGTAAGTCATGTCCGATTCTTTTGACCCCACAAACGGCAGCACGCCAGGCTCCTCTGTCCTCCACCATCTCCCAGAGTTTACTCAGATTTACGTCCACTGAGTTGGTGATGCTACCTAACCATCTCACCCTCTGCCACCCCATCTGCTTTTGCCTTCCATCTTTCCCAGGATCAGGGTCTCTTTCAATGAGTCAGCTCTTCACATCAGGTGGCCAAAGTATTGGCTTAGGCTTCATCAGTCCTTCCAGTGAATAGTCAGGGTTGATTTCCTTTAGGAGGGACTGGTTGGATCTCCCTGCAGTCCAAGGGACTCTCAAGAGTCTTCTCCAGCACCCCAGTTTGAAAGCATCAGTTCTTCTTCATGGAAACCCACTCTCATTCTTTCTTCCACGTTGCCCTTTTCAGGGTCCTCCAGTTAATAGCAAGTAAGAGGCTGCAGTTTCTGCAACAAGAGATGAGGGGCCCAAACATCAGCGGGACAGACCAGCTTAGAAGACCACACACAGAGGGGTGGGCTTTTCCCATTCAACCCTTCCAGGTGGGGCCCGTCTTGGTCTGGAGTTCCCTGACCCAGGGCTTCCTCCTTCTCCCAGCTCAGCACCACTGCCAAAACTGCTGAGACAGAAGGTGTGAGCAGGGCAGGCAGGTTCGGCGGCTGCTGAGGGCAGGCGCTGTGCCGCACGGCGCTGCTGGAAGCTCTCATTTATTTCCTGCTCCGATTTACAAGTATAATGAGGCTTCATCTGTTGACTGCCAGCCTCCCATCCATCAACCCCACTCCATTGGAGGCAGAGCCCGGGTCCTGTTGGGCCTCTAAAACATTGGTTTGTTCTCTTTTCCTGCCTTGTAGGCCTGATAAACAGAGGGAAAGGAGCTACAGATGGAGGTTGTTTGCTGCATGTGTGTGTCTGGGGGCAGGCAAAGCTGTGGCTGCTGTCCCTGCCAGGAAACACACCAGCTGGTGATGTTTTTACATCTGCTGTCCCCAGCTCCAACTCCAACTTGGAGCAAGCCGGAGAACTGATGAGCTAAGCCTGGCTTCCCTCTCCTTCCAGCTGCCATTTTGGGCTTACGCGCGCTTGGCGTGCGGGCGGCCCAGCTGTAGGTCTTGCTTCTCAATGCCCTTGGCAGTGAGGCTGTGATGACTGGCCCTGCGGGATGGAGGGAGGACGTGGATGACTTCCTGCACCTGCTCTGGCCTGGTTAGGGATTTCCCCTCTCACCCATTAGGCTGAGACTACTAGGTACAAATGGGCTATTTTGAGCTCATTGCGAGGGAGAGTTGGATTGAATTCCCCTTTCAGAAGGGAAGCCTTATGGATGCTGTTAATGCTGTATCTTGAGAGAAGGCAGCCTAGATCCTGTATGTGAGGCCATTCACCCGTCACCTCTGTCACACTGGGCTTCTCAAAGTGAAAGGCATTGAAAGTCTTTGGGGTAGATGCTTCTGAATTTGTAGAGTTCCTAGATGAGGGACTTTCAGAAGTTACTTATGTTTTAAAATTTTTTTAAAATTAAATTTTGGCTACACTGGGTCTTTGTTAGTGTTCAAAGGCTTTCTCTAGTTGCGGTGAGCGGGGGACACTCTCTAATTGGGGTGCACAGGCTTCTCATTGTGTGGCTTCTCCCGTTGCGGAGCACAGGCTCCAAGGCCCCAGGGGTGTAGGCACTTGTGGCATGTGGATTCAGTAGTTGTGGCTTTCAAACCCTAGAACATGGGTTCGGTAGCCATGGAGCACAGGCTTACTTGCCCTGCAGCATGTGGGATCATCCAGGACCAGGGATCAAACCCATGTTCCCTGCACTCACAGGTGGGACTCCCAAGCACTGGACCACTAGGGAAGCCCAAGTAGTTATTTATTTAATCTCCCTAAGTCTTAGTGTCCTCATTTAGTGAGTAAACAATGAATGAATAAATGGATGAATTAATCTGTTTACTGTCTACTGAGAATTTTTTTGGTTTATTGCTGGAAAAATTTTAAAAATTATTTTTTAATTGGAGGATAACTACTTTACAATATGGTGGTGGTTTTTGCCGTACATCAGCATGAATTGGCCACAGGTATACATGTGTCCCCCTCATCCTGACCCCTTTCCCACCTCTCTCCTCACCCCATCTCTCTGGATTGTCTCAGACACCAGCTTTGGGTGCCTTGCATCATACATCAAACTCCCACCGGTTACCTAGTTTACATACAGTCATGTGTATGTTTCAATGCTGTTCTCTCAGATCATCCCACCCTCTCCTTCCCCCACTGTGTCCAAAAGTCTGTTCTTTGTGTCTCCTTGTTGCCCTGCATATAGGATTCTCAATACTATCATTCTAGATTCCACAAATATGCCTTAATACACAATATTGTCTTTCTCTTTCTGACTTAACTTCACCCTGTATAATACGCTCCAGGTTCATCCACCTCATTAGAACTGACTCAAATGTGTTCTTTTTTTTTTATAGCTGAGTAATATTCCATTGTGTAAATGTACCACAGCTTCCTTATCCATTCATCTGTTGATGGAACTCTAGGCTGCTTCCATTAATCTACCGAGAATTTTAACTTCAATCCCCTTGTGGTCTCTTATCCCTTTGAGTGGTGCTAAATTGTGCAGAAATCTCTCAGGCTTCCAAATTCCATTTTACAATGAAATGTTTATAACTTGGTTTTGCTAGTTCTCCTTTTTCCAAAGTCAAGTATACGTGTATGTGTGCGTGTGTGAATATTTGCAAGTGTTTGTGTGTTGGTTCTTAATACCTTTTCTCGAAAGGCAGATGGCATCATATGGTACTCTAATGTCAAAATGCCCAGGTCTGATCTTCTACTCACTAGTCATTTCACCTTGGACAAGTGGTTTAACCTCTCTGTACTTCCATTTTCTCTAAGATGGTGGTAATAATATGAATGATGCCTATCTCTTGATGTTGGTATGGGATTCAATGAGTTTATATACTGATCATTTAGAACGATGCTTAGCATAGGTATGCTAAAGTGAAAATGTTGGTCACTCAGTGGTGTCCAACTCTTCGTGATCCCACAGATTGTAATGGACTGTAACTCATCAGACTCCTCTGTCCACGGGATTCTCCAGGCAAGAATACTGGAGTAGGTTGCCATTCACTTCTCCAGGGATCTTCCCAACCCAGGGATCAAACCTGGGTCTCTTGCATTTCGGGCAGATTCTTTACTGTCTAAGCCACCACGGCAGTCCCAGGGTATGCTAAGTTTTGGTATTATTGTTTGCTGTTATTTAGTTGCTTAGTCGTGTCCAACAGTTTGAACTATAGCCCACCAAGCTCCTCTGTCCATGGGATTTCTCAGACAAGAATAATGGAATGGGTTGCCATTTCCTTCTCTAAGGAATCTTCCTGACCCAGGAATCAAACCTATGTTTCCTGCTTGGCAGGTGGATTCTTTACCATCTGAGCCACCAGGGAAGCCCAGTTGGGGGTGGTCAAAGAATGTGATTTCACAGTGTCTTAACCTTAGGGAGTTGCCGCTGATGTATAAACATCTTTGCTTTATGCACGAGACCTTGCAATTTTGCGTTCAGAGGCTATTCTGTGTGAAGTCTCCCTCACTCCCTAACTCTCTTTCCTTCTCCCGTCTTTCCTCATCCTCTTCCAGCAGCTCCTCCTGCTGCTGTCTCACTGCCCTTCCTCTGTCGTGAGGATGGAGACCCCACTCTGGTCCCTTGTTTGTCATGCAATGATACAGACACACGTACACTTACATATGTAATCATTACATATGTAATCATTGTAAATAATCATTCCTGTGTCATTAGGAACTGACGTTCTCCTTATTAGAAAGAAGAGATATAAGTAAACTGCATCCTGATATATTTTCTATTAAAAAGTTTTTAGATCGGTCCACTGAAAAAGCCTACAAAGAACGATCAACCCAGTAGCAATGAGGACCCTTAACATCCAAATTGAAGTCTCCAAATAACGTTTCTCACTAAAGAACTGGGGATCCTAGGAGAAATGGATGATTACCAGTGTGAAACAGGAAATGCACTAGGTGAGTCTGGAACATCTTATCATGCCAGAAAGCAAGGGGCTATCAAATGCCCTCAGGTCCGTGTTAAAATAACTAAGGAGAAATGAGGATTTGCTCCTAAGTATTTCCAATGGCCAACAATGGAAACTTTGAACATCAAAAAGAATAATAACTGCAATATATTGAAACACATCAAATATGTTAGAAATCTGTGAGCTCATAATGATATTTTAAAACAAACCAAAAAAGTCAGTGGTTACTTTTAAAGGATTCTAGGGGCCCAAATAATTATTGAGAAAATTGGTAAATAAAGGAAAACAAAGGAAAAATATGGGGCATTTATTTTGCATTTCCTTTACCTCAATGTAACTAAAGAGTTGGCATGGGAAAGATTATTCTTTATAAAACTATCCCTGTTAATAAATTCAGGGGGAAAATTAAAATTGAAGCATCACTGTTTTGCAACCCCTAATGGAATAATAGGGCTTCCCAGGTGGTACAGTGGTAAAGAATCAGCCTGCCAACACAGGAGAAGCAGGTTTGATCCCTGGGTCAGGAAGATTCCCCCGGAGAAGGGAATGACAACCTGCTCCAGTATTCTTGTCTGGGAAATTCCATGGATGGAGGAGTTTGGTAAGTTACAGTTCAAAGGGTTGTAAAGGAGTTGGACACAAAGAAAATGTGGTATATTCCTACAATGTAATATTATTCAGCCTTAAAAAAAGATGGGAATACCACCATTTGTGACAACATGGGTAGACTTGAGGGCATAATGAGAAGTGAAATGTCCAAAGCAAAAATATAGCATAATTCCACTTATATGAGGTATTTAAAGTAGTCAAACTAAAAACACAAAGAATACAATAGTGTTTACTAGGGACTAAGCTAGGCTTCAACAGTACATGAATCAAGAACTTCCAGATGTTCCAGCTGGATTTAGAAAATGCAGAGGGACCAGAGATCAAATTGCCAACATCTGTTGTATCATAGAAAAAACAAGGGAATTCCAGAAAAACATCTACTTCTGCTTTATTGACTACACTAAAGCCTTTGACTGTGTGGATCACAACAAACTGTGAAACATTCTTAAAGAGATGGGAATATCAGACCACCTTACCTGCCTCCTGAGAAATGTGTATACACGTCAAGAAGCAACAGTTAGAACTAGACATGGAAAAATGGAGTGATTCCAAGTTAGGAAAGGAGTATGTCAAGGCTATATATTGTCACCCTGATTATTTAACTTATATGCAGAATACATCATGCAAAATGCCTGACTGGATGAAGCTCAAGCTGGAATCAAGATTGCCAGGAGAAATATCAATAACCTCATATAGGCAAGTGGCATCACCTTTATGGCAGAAAGCAAAGAGGAACTTAGCCTCTTGATGAAGGTGAAAGAGGAGAGTGAAAAACCTGGCTTAAAACTCAACATTCTGTACGGCTGATTCATGTTGATGTTTGGCAGAAACCAACACAATTTTGTAAAGCAATTATCCTTCAATTTAAAAAAATACATTAAAAAAACTTCAACATTCAAAGAACTAAGCTCATGGCATCTGGTCCCATCACTTCATGACAAATGGATGGGGAAACAGTGGAAATAGTGGCAGACTTTATTTTCTTTGGGTCCAAAATTACTGTGGATGGTGACTGCAGCCATGACATTAAAATATTCTTGCTACTTGGAAGACAAGCTATAACCAACCTAGATAGCATATTAAAAAGTAGAGACATCACTTTGCCAGCAAAGGTCTGGTACAGTCAAAGATACATTTTTTCTAGCAGTCATGTACAGATGTGAGAGCTGGACCATAAAGAGAAGGTTGAGTGTCAATGCTTTTAAACTGTGGGAGTGCTGGAGAAGATTTTTGAGAGTCCCTTGGACAGAAAGGAGATCAAAGCAGTCAATCCTAAAGGAAATCAACTTTAAAAATTCATTAGAAGGACTGATTCTGAAGCTGCACCTCCAATACTTTGGCCATCTTATGGGAAGAGCTGACTCATTAGAAAAACCCTGATGCTGGGAAAGATTGAAGGCAGGAGGAGAAGGGGATGACAGAGGATGAGATGGTTGGATGGCATCACCAACACAATGGATATGAATTTGAGCAAACTCTGGGAGATAGTGAAGGACAGGGAAGCCTGGCGTGCTGCAGTCCATGGGGTTGCAAAGAGTTGGACATGGCTTAGCAACTGAACAGCAACAGCAAAAACAATGAAGAATGGAGGGCAGAATCCTTCTTCCTTTTCATGGGCACAGAGTAAATGGAATATTTGAGGTCCAGAAATAGCAGTTGTTATTAATCCATGAAAGTGACAAGCGAAAGTGTTAGTTGCTCAGTTAGGTCTGACTCTTTGTGACCCCATGGAGTGTATCCCACCAGGCTCCTCTGTCTACGGAATTCTCCAATGAAGAATATTGGAGTGGGTAGCCATTCCCTTCTCCAGAGGATCTTCCTGACCCAGGAATCAAACCCAGGTCTCCTGAATCACAGGCAGATTCTTTACCATCTGAGCCACCAAGGAAGCCCTGCTAATCCATAATACAAAGTAAAGTATATGGTTTTCATGAGTGACTTCAGGGGGTCATACCCTTGTGTCTCAAACTGTGCCAGTGCATATCCACATTTTTCTAGCTAGTGTTTCTGTAACTTTAACCAAATTCCAAAGAATACTTTAATCCAAACAACACCACTGTCTTAGGAAGAAGAGCACTGAAGGATGAAGGGAGAAACCAATAGAAGTGTCTTCCATCAAAATTCAGAAACCAAACATTCTCTGGATGTATAGATGCTACCTTTCATTGATCCTGAGGGCCAGAATTTTTAACATTTCAAATTTGGATGCATCTTGTAACTCAAGGCATCGTCTCAAATGAGAAACACTAGTCCTTTGAGATTTTTTTTTGGGGGGCGATTATTTGGTTCTCTGCATTTCTCAGTAAGAACATCTAGTCATCATAAATAAAGCATCAAAATATTCAAACAGAAATTTAAAGAGCTCTGAATTCAGAGCCAGGAGACCTAGAATTCCTGGTTCTGCCACGTTTGAGCTGAGTGGATTTAGCAAATCATTTCCTGTTTCTGAGTCTCTATTCCACAGATCCAAAGCCTAAGGTGGGGTCAGCTGGTTCCTCAGACTTCCTTTAAAAGCTCCTGGAGTAGGGAGGGGGAGACAGGTGCGTGTGGCTGCGGAGGTCTCCCCACCTCCTAGCTCTGTTCTGTGTTTTATCTTCTATGAAACAGACTCACGTATTGTTTGTTTCTTTTTCAATTGAAGTACACTTTATTTATTTATTTATTTTTTTAAAAATTTATTTATTTATTTATTTTTTCAGTGGGTTTTGTCATACATTGACATGAATCAGCAATAGATTTACACGTATTCCCCATCCCGGTCCCCCCTCCCACCTCCCTCTCCACCCGATTCCTCTGGGTCTTCCCAGTGCACCAGGCCCGAGCACTTGTCTCATGCATCCCACCTGGGCTGGTGATCTGTTTCACCATAGATAGTATACATGCTGTTCTTTTGAAATATCCCACCCTCACATCCTCCCACAGAGTTCAAAAGTCTGTTCTGTATTTCTGTGTCTCTTTTTCTGTTTTGCATATAGGGTTGTCGTTACCATCTTTCTAAATTCCATATATATGTGTTAGTATGCTGTAATGTTCTTTATCTTTCTGGCTTACTTCACTCTGTATAATGGGCTCCAGTTTCATCCATCTCATTAGGATTGATTCAAATGAATTCTTTTTAATGGCTGAGTAATATTCCATGGTGTATATGTATCACAGCTTCCTTATACATTCATCTGCTGATGGGCATCTAGGTTGCTTCCATGTCCTGGCTATTATAAACAGTGCTGCGATGAACATTGGGGTGCACGTGTCTCTTTCAGATCTGGTTTCCTCAGTGTGTATGCCCAGGAGTGGGATTGCTGGGTCATATGGCAGTTCTATTTCCAATTTTTTAAGAAATCTCCACACTGTTCTCCATAGTGGCTGTACTAGTTTGCATTCCCACCAACAGTGTAAGAGGGTTCCCTTTTCTCCACATCCTCTCCAGCATTTATTGCTTGTAGACTTTTGGATAGCAGCCATCCTGACTGGCGTGTAATGGTACCTCATTGTGGTTTTGATTTGCATTTCTCTGATAATGAGTGATGTTGAGCATCTTTTCATGTTTTTGTTAGCCATGTGTATGTCTTCTTTGGAGAAATGTCTGTTTAGTTCTTTGGCCCATTTTTTGATTGGGTCACTTATTTTTCTGGAATTGAGCTGCAGGAGTTGCTTGTATATTTTTGAGATTAATCCTTTGTCTGTTTCTTCATTTGCTATTATTTTCTCCCAATCTGAGGGCTGTCTTTTCACCTTACTTATAGTTTCCTTTGTTGTGCAGAAGCTTTTAAGTTTCATTAGGTCCCTTTTGTTTAGTTTTGCTTTTATTTCCAATATTCTGGGAGGTGGGTCATAGAGGATCTTGCTGTGGTTTATGTCGGAGAGTGTTGATTTATTATATTGCGTTCATTTCAGGTGTTCAGCACAGTGATTCAGAATGTTTGCAGCATACATTCCATTATAGGTTATTACAAGATAATTGTTATAATTCCCTGTGTTATACACTATATCCTTGCTGCTTACCTATTTTATGTAGAGTTGTTTATATCTGTTAATCCCATAACTCTAATTTGTCCCACCCCTTTGGTAACCATAAATTTGCTTTCCATATCTGTGAGACAAAACAGACTTGCTTTTAAGTTTTCTTTTGAAGAATGGTTTCTGCTGTTAGATAAACAAAAATCTTTAAAAACATCTGGTTGTCTATTTTTTTTTTTCTTTTCTGTTTTTTTTTTCTCCTCAGCTGTCATTTTTTAACTGCTATTACGGGTCTAAAGAGTTCGTGAATTTGTCACCATATCTTTGTACTCTCCTTTGAATGATGTCAATTGAGTTATCTTTGAGAAACAAGAGTAAATCATAGTGGTTAGAAGTACAAATATTGGGTCAGTCAGACCTATCTGGAAGTCATCTTTGCTGTGTGACACTGGTCAAGTAATTATAACAATTGAGATAATTTTGTTATCTTCTTCATGAAAACAATTAAGAAGATAGTTTATAGAAAATGTTCACACAGTGTCTGACCAATGAGATCCTTTGCTATGAGCAATGACTATTTCTGCCCCTAGGATATGAAGTGGGAAGAGTCTTCTCTCCTCCTTAATTCCTCATCAATTCCTCCTCGTCAGTGTCTACATTGCAGCTCTACCCTCTCTGCTCCCAGTTACATCTCATAGAATGTCTTGCAAATTCTTGGACCCACAGTCAGCTCCCATCAGACAGTCTCCACTGGAGATGACCTTAGCCTGTTTTTGGGGTTATTATTCACACAGTGATTGTATGTGTGCTAAATTGCTTCAGTCCTGTTTGACTCTTTGCAACTGTAGCCTGCCAGGCTCCTCTGTCCACGGGATTCTCCAGGCAAGAATACTGGAGTGGGTTGCCATGCCCTCCTCCAGGGGATCTTCCTGACCCAGGGATTAAACCCAGGTCTCTTATGTCCCCTGCATTGGCAGGTGGGTTCTTTACCACTACTGCCACCTGGGAAGGCCCATTATTCACATAGTATAGGAGATCAATCCAGTCAGTCCTAAAGGAAATCAACCTTGAATATTCACTGGAAGGACTGATGCTGAAGTGAAGCTCCAATACTTGGCCACCTGATACAAAGAGCTGACTCATTGGAAAAGACCTTGATGCTGGGAAAGATTGAGGACAGGAGGAAAAGGGGATGGCAGAGGATCTTATGGTTAGATAGAATCAGTGACTCAGTGGACATGAATTTGGGCAAACATTGGGAGATAGTGAAAGGAAGGGCAGCCGGGCGTGCTGCAGTCCATGGGATCACAGAGTTGGACATGACTTAGTGACTGAACAACAAAATGAGTGAATAAGGAAGTCCTTTCAGGCTGGTAAGGGACAAAAAATAAATGCAGACAACTGTGATAAAAGCAGATTGAAATTCAACTTAATGGATATTTATTGTAGCTTGAACCAGGGCACACAGGGTGGTGGAATGTATTCGCTGCCATTTAGGAGGTGACATACGGGTAGTAATCAAGGTGGACACAGGAGTGAATGACATGCCAGGGAGCTCAGAGCAGGGGCTGATGGATCCCTGATGTATGTCTGAGAAGGTTTCCGAGAGGAACCAGCGTTTGAACTTATCTTTGAGGAAGGACAAGAATGATTGCAGGGGGGATGATGAAAGGGCAAAGGGCTTAGCTGGTAGCATGGCAACAATGTAGAGTCCTCAAGAATAAAACAGCAGTAAAGAAAATCACACTCAACACTGCTTCTTGAGTGCTAGGCACTTTTTTTTTTTTAGTTTTTCTCTTTAAAAAATTATTTATTTTTAACTGGAGGATAATTGCTTTATGATATTGTGTGGTTTCTGCCATATATCAGCATGAATCAGCCGTAGGTATACATATGTCCCCTCCCTCATGAACTTCCCTCCCCCTGCCCCATTCTCCCCCCAGAGTTGTCACAGGACTTGTCATATAGGAATTGAGTCATACGGCAGATACAACAAACTCCCCCTGGCTATCTAATTTTACACATGATAGTGTATATATTTCAATGCTACTGTCCCTATTTGCCCCACCCACTTCTTCCCCTGGGCTTCACAGGTAGCACTCACTAGTGCTTTCTTTACCACTGTAAAGAAAGGAAAGGAAAGGAAATTGAAGTCGCTAGCCATGTCCGACTCCTTGTGACCCCATGGACTGTAGCCTACCAGGCTCCTCTGTCCATGGGATTCTCCAGGCAAGAATACTGGAGTGCGTTGCCATTTCCTTCTCCAAGTGGTAAAGAACCCGACGGCCAATACAGGTAAGAGACCTGGTTTGATACCTGGGTTAGGAAGATTCTCCTGGAAGAGGGCATGGCAGCCTGTTCCAGTATTCTCACCTGGGAAATCCCACACACAGAGGAGCCTGGCTGGCCACAGTCCATAGGGTCGCAAGAGCCGGACGTGACTGAAGTGATTTAGCATGCACGCTCCTTCCCCCACTGTGTCCACATGTCTGTTCCCTATGTCTGCATCTCCATTGCTGCCCTGCAGATGGTTTCATCAGTACCATCTCTCTAGATTCCATATATATATATGCCTTAATATGCAGTATCTGTTTTTCTTTTTTGACTTACTGCACTCTAATAGATTCTAGGTTTATCTACCTCATTAGATCCAATTCAAATGCAGTGCTAGGTACTTAACAAACAAAGCAATTTACATGGATTATTTCATGTAGCTTATTTAGTCCTTAAACAAGACAATTTTTGTGAGACGATTTAAAAAAATATAATTTATATATTTTTGACTGTGCTGGGTCTACATTGCTGCCTGTGGGCTT
The DNA here is from genome assembly GCF_910594005.1 of Cervus elaphus. NCBI lineage: Eukaryota > Metazoa > Chordata > Mammalia > Artiodactyla > Cervidae > Cervus > Cervus elaphus. Next base: position 8,335,113 of record NC_057820.1, on the reverse strand, counting down.
TCTCTAGTTGCGGCAAGCGGGGCCACTCTTCATTGTGGTGTGCGGGCTTCTTATCTTGGTAGCTTCTCTTGTTGCGGAGCGCAGGCTGTAGGTGCCCAGGCTTTCAGTATTTGCAGTGTTAGGACCCTAGGGAGTGACTCAGTAATTGTGATGCAGGGGCTTAGTTGCTCTGTGGCATGTGGGATCTTCAGGGACCAGGGATCGAACCAGTGTCCCCTGCACTGGCAGGAGGATTCCTATCCACTCTACCACCAGGCAAGTCCCGTGAGGTGAATTTTACTTAATCCTCATTTTATAGATGAGGAAACAGAAGCACGTAGACTGAAATATCTTGCTTAAGCTGGTAAGTGGGGCAGCTTGAATCTGGACTCAGATGTTTATGCTCTTAACAAATGAGCATCATCAATAGTGAGGCTGGTCAACCAGACTGGGGTCTGATTATGGCACAGTGCTCTGTGAATACCATGGAAATGATTCTCTTCCCTTCTTGTAGAACAGGGCTTCTCAGTCGAGGCACTATTGAGATTTTTGCCTGGCTAATTCTGCACCATGCAGGGCTATTCTCTGTACTCTGGGATGTTTAGAAGCATCTCTAGCCTCTAAGCACGGGAAGCCAGTGGTACCCCCTCCTTCAGTTGTGAAAACCAGAACTGCCTCCTGACATTTCTGAATGTCCCCTGAGAGGCAGAGATTCCTCCAGCTGGGAATCGCCATTGTAGGCAACCTCTCGCTGGTTTGTTACTCAGGACTAGCAGAGCAGAAGCCAGCAGCAGTTCTGTGCACAAAATTATCTCCGGCAAACTCTCAGCTTGGAAACTGCTCATCTCAGCAGCTGAGGTCTTGATTTCCCCGAGGTGTCTCTCGCAGCCACTGTCTGTGGGAGTCAGTTGGTTATATGTCCAGACGTGGCCTTTCCTGTGTTTGAAGGAGGTGTGTCCTTGGACTCACCCAGGCCTGCCAGTGGTACAATTACATCTCTGCGTGGTGCTTGCCAAAGCATGACAACTGGACACTTTGATCCAAGGCTTGTTTCGCTCTGACCAGAATCAGAAGTTCTGAACCTTAGATGGAGTAGTGAAGTTGATTATATATTCCATTGGCTGCAAGCCTATATACCTATTCATCTTTTCCTTTCTTGGGCTGACCTCCACAGACAACACTTATGTAACCTTCTTAAAGGCCTTTTCCACGGGGACTAGGGCTTTTCAGAGTCTGGGAGGTTTATCTACATTATCAGTATCTCTTGCTTTGAAGCAGGATCCTGGGTAGACCCAGCAGAGGAGTTCTGATGTTGGGTCTAGATGATAGGGGCTTCCCTGGTGGCTCAGTGGTAGAGATTCTGCCTGCTGATGCAGGAGACGAAAGAGACATGAGTTCGATCCCTGGGTTGAGAAGATTGCCTGGAGGAGGAAATGGCAACCCACTCCAGTATTCTTGCCTGGGCAATCCCATGGACAGAGGAGCCTGGTGGGCTGCAGTCCATGGGGTCTCAAAAGAGTTGGACATGACTTAGCATCTAAACAGCAACAACTGAACTACCGGACAAGCCAAAACCTTAGAAGGAGCAGAAAGGGTGGAGCCAGGTACAAAGCCAAAACTCAAAATCAGAAGAGCAGGCCAAAGATTTTCCAAAATGGAGATGTTGAGACATACTCTTGGATAGTGGGAGGAATCTGGGGTGACTGTGCATATCAGTAGCTGTCCTTTGAGGCATTATTCATAAAACTAACATTTAATGGGCACTAAGTATGGCCCAGACACTGTGCTTCTCAGAACAACCCCAAGTGGCAGGCTCTACCATTTCAGAAACAGAGGTAGAGATGCTTGGGGAACTTGTTCAGAGTCACGCAGCTTGGATATGGAGGGGCAAGGATGGGAACTCTGTCTGACTCCAGAGCTCAGATATGAACGGCTGAGGTCTGTACTACTGTTGGAACAGAACATGCTTCGAGGGCATGTTCTTTGCAATGTGTTGTTTAATTTCCACATATTTGTAAATTTATCAGGTTATTTTTTCTGATTGATTTCCAGTTTCATTCTGCTGTGTCAGGGATCATATTCTGTATAATTTCAATCCTTTTACATTTGTTGAGGCTTCTTTTATAGATTGGCTTACGGTCTACTCTGGAGAATGCTTCATTGTATGCTTAAGAAGAATGTGTATTCTGATGCTGTTGGGTGAAGCATTCTATAGATGTCAGTTAAATAGAGTTAGAGTTGTTCAAGTTTTCTATTTCCAAAATCTTCTTATTTGCTCTATGCATTATTGAAAGTGGGGATATTATTTTTGAATTGTCTATTTCTCTCTTTAATTCTGTTTTTTTTTTAAATTTATTTTGGAATTGTCTTGGATGTGTATATGATGACGAATTGTTATGCTTTATGAGCTGACCACTTTTATTATTATAAAATAGTTTTCTTTACATCTAATAACAATATTTTTCTTTTGGTGTATTTTGTCTGATCTCAGTGTAGCCCCTACAATGTTCTGCTGGCCACATGCATGATACATCTTTTTTCCTCCCACTTTTTAAACATTCCACTTGTTTGTATGCTTTCCATTGCAGCTATTGAGTTGATCATTTTCTGGCTTCACTCTGTTTGTATGGCAGATTACACGATATCTTTATATCTTTTTTCTTGATCAGAATGGCTAGAGATTCATTTATATGGATCTTTTTAAACAAGCAGCTTATGGTGATTTTTCTCTATTTTTGGTTTCTTATTTCAATGATTTAAACTTTTGATTACTTCCTTTCTATTACTTTGGATTTCAGTTCTTATGTTTTATCTATTAGCTTAGCTAACTATCTTGGACATGTTAAAAAAAATTGACAATGTAAGCATCTGATGATAAATTTTTGTCTAAGCAAGGCTTTATTTGCATCTCTCAAATTTTGATGCAGTACTTTTCATTCACTTTGAAGTATCTTCTGATTTTCCTTGTTTCAAGTTTTCTTTGAAAAAAAAAAGTATTATATATTTGGATTGTCCTGATATTTTTCAACTTTTGAACTTTAGTTTGATTCTGTCCTAGTCAGAGAAAATAGAGTGTATGGTTTCCATCCTTTAAAATGTATTGAGGCTTTTTAATGACACGGTGGGTGGTATATCTCAGCGAATTTCTAAGCACGCATAAAAATTATCTATCTTCTGTTGTGTGGTTACTTGTGCTATAAATGTCAGTTAGATCAAATTGGGGGTAAATACTGTTTAAGCCTTCTATTAGACTCCATTCCATTTGATTTATCATCAACTACTAGAAGAAGAGTGCTGAAATCTCAAAATATACTTAAGATCCACTTGTTTCTCCTTTAGGTATATCAGTTTCTACTTCATGTATTTTGAAACTGTGTTACTCAGGATTTAGGATTGTGGGGTCCCTATACATTTAGAATTGTGAGGTCTTCTTTAAAGTAGATAAGTTAAATCTTTTCATTACATTGAAATGCCCCTCTTTATCACTGGTAATATTCTTTGTCCTGAAGCCCATTTTGTCTGATGCTTATCTAGTCACCCAGTTTTCTTATTGCCAATGTCTGCATTGTGTAGCATTTTATATCCTTTTAATTTTCTAATATAAGACATAACAGTCTACTTTTCTTCTCCCCAGGCACAGTACTATTGTTATAAACAATCAATCAATAATGCATTCTTTTCACTTTTTTCTTTAAACAATTTCCTTTTAAAATTAAGAAGAAATTAATTGGGGGATCATTGCTTTACAGCATTTTGCTGGTTTCTGCCATAGAGCAATGCAATGCAGATCAGTCATAATTATATATATATCTCCTCCCCCGTGAGCCTCCCTCCCCTCTCCCATCCCCTCCCTCTAGGTCATCGCAGAGCGCCAGGCTGGGCCCCCACGATTACACATCCATTACATGGATGTTACATATCTATTACATTGCAGCTTCCCACTAGTTATCCATTTCACACATGATAGTGTATATACGTCAGTGCTACTTTCTCAGTTTGTCCTTTCTGCTCCTTCTCCTGCTGCATCCACAGGTCTGTTCTCTATGTCCGCATTTCTAATTCTTCCCTGTAAACAGGTTCATCAGTATTATTTTTCTAGATTCCATGTATATGCGTTAATGCATGAGAACTGTTTTTGTCTTTCTGACTTGCTTCACTCTGTATAACAGGATCTAGGTTCGTCCACCTCACTAACTGACTAAAATTCGTCCCTTTGAATGGCTGAGTAATATTCCGTCGTATATCTGTACAACAGCTTCTGTATCATTCATCCGTCAATGGACATCTCGGTTGTGTCCATGTCCTGGCTGTTGTAAATAGTGCTGTAATGAACACTGGGGTACAATTGTCTTTTAGAATTGTGGTTTTCTCAGGGTGTGTGCGCAGTAGTGGGATTGCTCGGTCCTATGGTAGTTTTATTCCCAGCTTGTGAGGAATCTCCATACTTTTCTCCATGGTGGCTGTATCGATTTACATTCCCACCAACAGTGCAGGAGGATTCCCATTTCTCCACATTCTCTCCAGCATTTGTTGTTTGTAGTTCTTTTTGATGATGGCCATTTTGATTGGTGTGACGTGATACCTCATCGTAGTTTTGATTTGCATTTCTCTAATAATCAGTTGACTCATTGAAAAAGACCCTGATGCTGGGAGGGATTGGGGGCAGGAGGAGAAGGGGACAACAGAGGCAGAGATGGCTGGGTGGTATCACCGACTCGATGGACATGAGTTTGAGTCAACTCCGGGAGTTGGTGATGGACAGGGAGGCCTGGCCTGCTGCGATTAGTGGGGTCGCAGAGTCGGACATGACTGAGCGATTGAATTGAACTGAACTGAATAATGAGTTTCGTTGAGCATCTTTTCATGTGTTTATTGGCCATCTGTATGTCTTCTTTGGAGAAATGTCTGTTTAAGTCTTCTGTCCATTTTTTGATTGGATTGTTTGTTTTTCTGATATTGAGCTGTATGAGCTGCTTATATACTTTGGAGATTAATTCTTTGTTAGTTGCTTCATTTACAGTTATTTTCTCCCATTCTGAGGGTTGTCTTTTCATCTTGTTTATGGTTTCTTTTTCTGTGCAAAAGCTTTTAAGTTTAATTAGGTCTCATTTGTTTATTTTTGCTTTTATTTCCATTAATCTAGGAGGTTGGTCAAAGAGGATCTTGCTGTGATTTATGTCAAAGTGTAAACAATTTCCTTTTAAATGTTTAAACCTTGAGGAATTTTTTTTTCTTTACACAGATAGTTATTATTTAAACTACTCATAACTCCTTTGAAGAGACCCAAGTTTCTAAATGGTATAATTTTATTTTTGTCCCCAAAACTTCCTGTAAGCTTACTTGTAGTCGAGATATCCTCACTAAATTCTTATAGTTTTTGCTTATCTGAAAATATTTTAAATTACTATTCACTTTTGAAAGATGTTTCACTGTATTTAGACTGACATTTTTTCCCCTTTCAACACTTTATGGATATTTTATTGTCTTCCGTTGTATATTGTTTGTGAGATGAAATCTGTAGTCATTCTTATCTTTGCTTCTCTGAATATAATGTGTCATTTTTACTAATGGCTTCTTTGAAGATTTTCCTCTTTATCCCTGGTGTATAGCAGTTTGATTATGGGGATGGATTTCTTTTATTTTTTTTAATTTTGCTTGAAGTTTATTGAACTTTTTGATTGTGTATGTTTATAGTTTTTATTAAATTTGAATAATTTATTTCTGTAAATATTCTTTTCTGCCTTCTTTTTTCAGACTATAGTTGCATTTGTATTAGACTTCTTTATATTGTCCCTTACTGTTATTGGAGTTCTGTTAATTTTTTCTATCCTTTTTTTCATTTTGTGCTTAAGTTTAAATACTTCCTATTGCTGTGTTTTCAGAGCATACTGACCTTTTCTCTCTCCACTGATGTCTAATCAGTTATTAATACCATGCAGTGAGTATTTCATTTCAAATGTTCTCTTTTTCAGGTCTAGAAGATCCCATTGGTTCTTTTTTATTCCTTCTATTTCTCTTCCCATCATTTTCTTGTTTTCTCATACATTCTTATAAACAAATATAGCTTTAAAGTCCTTTCATTATCTACATCATTTCTGGATCTAATTTTATTGGTGAAGAGATTTTTTCCCTAGAAATATCTCTGCAATTTGCTCTTTGTATCAGTTGGAAATGCATTTAGATTTAAGTAACTGAATACTGGACTAAGGACAACTTAAATAAATAGAGGTTTATTTGTCTTGTAACATATCTGGCGCTAACTCAATAGCTTAATAATGTAAGGATTGCTGTTATTCTTTTAGTTGTTGTACTTGTGTTGGTAACTTCATTGTTCCAAGAAAACCTCCAGGCATCACAGTTTATGTTAAGTAGGAAAAGTATCATGTCTCAAATCTATACATTTTTTCCCTCAAATGTGTTGGTTTTCTAAAAATTCAGACAAGTGATTTTCCACCGTACGGGTCAGGACTGAGTCACATGACTTCTTCTAGACTAGCTACTTGTCGGATCAAACAAAGTTACTGCAACTGGTTTAGACCAATGAGAATTCTCCTTGGGCTCGTAACCTGACTGAGGCTCTGATTAGCAGAGAGATGAATGGTGGGAAGAGACAGGCAGTGTTGCCCATGCTCTGTGGTGGCACAAGGTCAAGTTCAATATCAGAATGGCTTTTGATATCATCTGGTAGGAAATTTGGTTGGTCAGAAGAGAGATAAGAGTAATGTGTGTCCCCTCGGATTCAAATAAATAAAATTTCAGAAGTAAATTAGAAGACTTTTTTGAAAATGTTTAGGTTCTGTGCTCTTTTCTGCCTGCTTGCATGCTAAGCTTTCTCAGTCGTGTCTGACTCTTTGTGACCCCGTGGACTGTAGACCACCAGGCTCCTCTGTCCATGGGATTCTCCAGGCAAGAATACTGGAGAGGGTTGCCATGCCCTCCTCCAGGGGATCTTCCTGACCCACATTTCAAACTCGCATCTCTGATGTCTCCCTGCATTGGTAGGCGAGTTCTTCACCATTAGTGCCACCTGGGAAGCCCAACATAGAGGCAGCTGATTGGCAGAGATTTGTACCAGCTGAAGTGTCTGATGACACATAGGGTAGGGAGGGTCACAGTAAACTGAAGGAAAATGACAGTGGTCAACTCCTGTTTTCTGAAAGTTTTTTTGTGAGTTGTGTGACCTTCAAGAACATGACCTCTCTAAGCTTCAATTTCAATTCATCAAAAACTAGAAATAAAAACATGGCTTTTGTGAGAGATTAGGGGAGATATTGTATCTAGATAAAAGCCCCAGTTCTCAAAGACTTATGTGTCAGAGCCACTTTATACCCTTAAAAACTACTGAGGACTCCAAAGAGCTTTGCTTATATTTATAATAGCTATTGACCTTCACCATATCAAAAATTAAAACAAAATTAAAAAAAAGAAGTTGTTAACTTACAAACACAATAAAATGCATTGAATATTAAAATAATAAAATAATATTTTCTAAAACTAAAAAAAGAAATTGAAAAGACTGTCATTGTACTATGTTTTTTTAAATCTCTCCTGATTTAGTAGAAGACAGCATGATTTTCCTGTTCATTTCTTCATGCAATCTGTTGTGATATCATGTGATATGTAGGATCTGGAAAACCCCATTGTACACTTGTGAGAGAATGAGAATGAAAATGTCATTTCAGTATTACTGTGAAAATAGTTTTGATCTCACAGACTCGCTTGAAAGTATCTCTGGGGGTCCTGGATACATATTAAAGCCTGTTGGTTAAGAAAATTACCAAAGGGAACTGTGAGGGGAAGTGATGAATTAGGAGATTGGGACTAATAAATACACACTGCTATATATAAACTAGATAACTATTAATAACAAGGATCTACTAAATAGCACAGGGAACTCTACTCAATATTCTGTAATATCCTATATGGGAAAATAGTTTGAAAAAGACTATATATATTTGTTTTATATATATACGTATATATATATAAAACACAAATGCATGTGTGCTAAGTCGTTTCAGTAGTGTCCGAATCTTTGTGACCCCATGGACTGTAGCCTGTCAGGCTCCTCTGTCTGTGGGGGTTCTCCAGGAAAGAATACTGGAGTGGATTTCCATGCCCTCCTCCAGGGGATCGTCCCAACCCAGGGATTGATATATATACAAAACTGATTTATATATATATATAATATAATAATATAATGATATAATACTAATATAATATCACATATAATGTAATATGTATATTTACATGTAATATAATATATTATATATTACATACAATGTAATATATAATAATATTACATATAATATAACAATATATTGCATATATAATATTAAATATAATATAATAATATGTAATATAATAACATTAATATATTATATGTAATATAATGATATATTTATAATACACATAATATATATTCATATACATTTACAATACATATAATGTATTTATGCATATATATATATATAACTGATTCACTTTGCTGTATACCTAAAATTGACACAATATTGTAAATCAGCTCAGTTCAGTTCAGTTCAGTTCAGTCGCTCAGTGTCCGACTCTGTGACCCCATTGACTGCAGCACGCCAGGCCTCCCTGTCCATCACCAACTCCCGGAGCTTACTCAAACCCATGTCCATTGAGTCGGTGATGCCATCCAACCATCTCATCCTCTGTTGTCCCCTTCTCCTCTTGCCTTCAATCTTTCCCAATTAGGGTCTTTCCCAGCATCAGGGTCTTTTCAAATGAGTAAGTTCTTAGCATCAGGTGGCAAAAGTATTGGAGTTTCAGCTTCAGCATCAGTCCTTCCAATGACTATTCAGGCCTGATTTCCCTTAGGATGGACTGGTTGGATCTCCTTGCAGTCCAAGGGACTCTCAAGAGTCTTCTCCAACACCACAGTTCAAACGCATCAATTCTTCGGTGCTCAGCTTTCTTTATAGTCCAACTCTCACATTCATACATGACTACTGGAAAAAGCATAGCTTTGACTAGACAGACCTTTGTCTCGAAGAATTTTCCACAATTTGTTGTGACCCATACAGTCAAAAGCTTTGGCATAGTCAATAAAGCAGAAGTAAACTGACTGTATTCCATTAAAAATTAAGCCAAAAGAAAATAGACTCTTCCATTCCTGAGTAAACATGGGCAAGATATTAAGCATGTTTGTATCTCAGTTGTGCCATCTCTAAAAAGGTGCTAATGACGCTGCCTATGTATAGGACTGCTCTGAGGTTATCTAAGTTCTCCTAGGAGAGCATGCGGACCTTAGTAAGTGCTCAGTGCCAGGTCACACTACTCCCTAATGAATATACAACAAACAGGTTTTTCTCCCCCTGTTTCTTTAGAGAAGACAGGACCTTTGACACAGTTTGTTCAAGAAGTGAAAGAGGCAAACCTCCAGTTTTATGCAGAAGGGGTGAAATTTGAATCAAATGACCTCTTTGAGAAGTAATGCTGAATCATACCATCCACCCATCATTCCCTCAACCATTATTTGACTTATTTCTTGCCACAAACTGTGACATGGGTAAGGCGTATGTATTATCCCCATTTTTACGTACCAGGCCACCGAGACTGAGGTTAAATGACTTGCCCACAGTCAGCAGTCTCTAAAGAGCCTCCTTATCTTCCTGCTCCACATCTCATGCCTTTGAAGTCCGCCCTGCCTGCCCATCCTAATTTTTGCACATTAACATGCATGCAGTGCACCTGCTCCCTGGGAAACAAGTTCGCCTGTATCAGCGTTTGAAGTTGGTGTCTGAAACTTGTTTTTATTAAAGATGGAAAATTCACTGAATAGGCAGATGGACTTGAAGGCCTTTGCATTGCTTTGGAGATCAAGATGCTGGGTGAGTGTTATTATCCGTGTGCTCATAATTTGATCAAAAAAGCAGATCTGACCTGAAGAAAATGAGATCTCGAAAGGGGGCAGTGGTCATCAACTTTGAGCCAGGAGACCTCAGGCTTATTCAAATTTAGATTCAGGAAGTTACTACGGTTTGAGGGGAAAATGTCTGCCTGAGACAGTAATGCATTCCATAGCTGACCTCGGTGTCATAGGAGACTGGGTAGGATGTGGTGATTCAGTATCATTAGCAGAGGTGATGATGCACACGCAGTGATTCCTGGGAGAATCCTGCAGGCAAGAAGCTGAGGGAGAAAGGTAAAGCTGCTAATTAAGCATTCAAGTCTCCAGAGAAGGACTGCTGCTTGGCACTGTTAATAGAGTAGTGATACTGCTAATAAGATACTGCTTGACAGGGTCTGAGTTTTCTCAGACTCAGTACCAAGGACTTTGCATCCTCCATTTCATTAAATTCTCTCAAAAACCTATGAGGTAGATGTTTTTATTATACCTATTTCACAGGTAAGAAAAGTTAGTCTCAGGGACGTCAAATGATTTTCGCATGGTCACAAAGTAGTGAGTGGTGAGGAAAAACTGAAACCAGCTCTGATATTAGAGCCCAAACCACTTGATTTACTGCCTCCCTAAGATTTTTAATCTCAATGGAAAATGAAACAATGACTCTCAAGACAGTTATTGATTGCTGGAGATATGATCATTTGGTGACTACATCAACTCTGGGTTTCCCTGGGCTGAGTTTAACCTTCTCACTATTTACTCATGAGGACTTCAAACACGGACAAATGCCTGTCATTTTTGACACCTGCCATGGATCCTTATGGCTCGTGGAATAATGTTCAACCCCTCTGAATAAAGTTGGAAGTTCACAATATTCTCTCAGAGTAGGTTTTTGGAAGCCAACAGGAGGAAGGCAGCCCTTGGAACCTCACCATCGTCCAAGTTCATTAACCAGAACCCACTCTGTGCAAAGCACGTAGGTGATGCAGGGCAGATCCACTCAACACTTCCTCTGGGAGCTCACAGTCTTGGATAGGAGATCAGATATGTTCGTAAATAATAAGCTAGAAAGTTGTTGGTGCCTTAAAAAAGGGACAAACTTGTGGCAAGTTTAGACATAAAAGAGGCAAAAAACACCAAGAGATAATGTTCTGTGAAGGTCAACAGTGAGGCTGGGAGGGTTAGCTAGAGGGGAGAGAGACTGGAAGCAGGACCAAATCCATCCCACCGTCTGACTTGTAAATAAAATGTTACTGGAACCTAGTCATGCCCTTTGCCTCATGTATTGTCCATGGCTGCTTTCTCGCTGTGATGGAAGAATTAAGTAGTTGGTTCCAAGACCATATACGGTCCATGGAGCATAACGTATTTATTACCTCGCCTTTCCCAGAAAAAGTTGTCTAAGTTCTGGACTAGGACCCTGGACTCCAGGGCTGTGGAAGCATCAGCATTTCCCTTGACCCAGTGGAGACATGGAGAAATGAGAGGTGACATGACTAACCAAGGTGAGAAAGTGAGTTATTGATAGATCTCGACCTAAAGCTATCTATCAATAGGTCAAGTTGACTGGGTGTTTCCTTTATACTGGACATCACAGGAAGCAGTCGTCTATGTGTATTGTCTCATGTATTACAGCATCTGGTAAGGTAGGTGCCTAGAGTTTTTTTCCATTTTACAGATGAGGGGAGCATAGTGGGCTGAACAGTGTCCCCAAAATTCATGTCCATCCGGAACCTTCAATGTGACTTTATTTGAAAACAGGGGGTTTTGTAGATGTATTTAGTTAAGAATCTGGAGATGAAATCATACTGGATTTTAGTAGACCCTTAATTCAAGAGTGGTATCCTTATGATAGAGAAGCGAGGACACAAAGAGACCCAAAACAAAGGCTGTGTGAAAATGTGGAGGCAAAGCTTACAGTTATGCAGTGACTTCCTGGTGATCCAGTGGTTAAGACTCCATGCTCCCAATGCAGGTGGCCCAGGTTCAATCCCTGGTCTGGGAACTAGATCCCACATGCTACAACTAAGACCCAGTGCAGCCAAATAAACAAATTTTAAAAAGTAAATATTAACAAAAGATTACGGTTATATAGCCAAGAATACCAGGAGCTCCTAGAAATTGAAAGACACAAGTAAGTTTTCATCACTAGTCCTTGGAAGGAAGCCAGCTCTGCTGACACTGATTTCAGACTTCTAGCTTCCAGAGCTATGAGAGAATTATGATTATTAGTCTTTTTTAAAAAAATTTAATTGGAGGCTAATTACTTTACATTATTGTGGTAGTTTTTGCCACATATTGACATGGGTCAGCCATGGGTGAACATGACTGGGTGTTTCCTTTATACTGGACACCACAGGAAGCAGTGTCCTATGTGTATTGTCTCATTTATTACAGCATCTGGTAAGGTAGGTGCCTACAGGTTTTTTTTTTTTCTTTCCCTTTTACAGATGAGGGGAGCATAGTGGGCTGAACAGTGCCCCCAAAATTCATGTCCATCTGGAACCTTCAATGTGACTTTATTTGAAAACAGGGGGTTTTGTAGATGTATTTAGTTAAGAATCTGGAGATGAAATCATACTGGATTTTAGTGTAAATCCCCCATCCCGCACCCTCCCCCCGTCCCTCCCATCCCATCCCTCTGGGTTGTCCCAGTGCACTGGCTTTGAGTGCCTGCTTCATGCATCAAACTTGGACTGGTGATTATCAGTCTTTTAAGTCACCCAGTTGTGGGAGCTGTAGGAAAGGAATGCACAGGCAGAGGCACACAGAACTTAAAATGCGTGGCCTAGACTCAAGTCTCGATCGGGGTCGAGTTTGGCTCCAGAGCCCATGCCCCTCACCACGCCCCTCCTTCTGTCCACGTCCAGGTGGCTGCAGCCATCCAAACAGTCAGCTGGGGTGTCTGAGCAGACAGCACCACTGAGTACAACCCACCTGGAATAGTGCAGAAGGTTCTGGATCAGTCTCATGTGTAGGTGTGGGAATCGCAGCATTGCATTATTTTACCCTGCAGCCAAGAGTCTCTAGCACAAGGAAGTGAATTTACTGCCTGACCTACAGGCCTGCTGTATTTATTGGTTTAGACAATTCGTGCGGCATGGGGATTGCTGAAATAGATATGGTGCCATTTGGAGAGCAGTTTCCTGATTCAATATCTCATCTGAAAGCTGGAGAAAGACCTTTAGAACTTGGAGAAAAATAAAGCTCCCAGGCTTTACATCTTACCTGTCTGCCCTTGGACCTAGGAAAGATTGGGGAACTGGCTGGTCTTGTTATATTTACATAGCGTGCCTTAAACCACTAAGTAAGGGCACATGCATCACTAAATCCTGAATATAACCCTGTGGTTTTTATAGATTAGGAAACTGAGGCTTTGAGAACTGGCTAAGGATGCTTTTCCGAGATCACAAGGCTACTAAGATGCGGGTCCAGAATTTAGAGTTAAATGTTCTGAGGAATTCTCTTCCCCCTACAACAGGGATGCTTTTCAAAGTGATTCTCTCTTGCCTTGCGTCTTTGCTTTTCTCCTTTGCCTCTCTCAGCAGAGATCCAGCCAAGACAAGGCCTCTGGCTTAGAGACAGGCCTGGAGGTCTGTCTGGTCATCTTTTGTCACATTGTCACTTTGACCCTGAAATGTGAATCATCCTTCAAATGGAAGTAGTTCTGGATTCTTGCCCTGTTCCTCTTTCCTTTTAGTCCACAAGCCCCACCCCATCTCCTGATCTTGTTTCTCACTGTGTCTTGGAGCTCCTGTGGATTGAGGTGGGGTATGACAGGGTTGGAAATGCCCAGGTCCTGGTGCCTCTTCGTGACTGTTAAGTACTTGCCACTGTTCAGATGGTAAGTCGTGTCCGACTCTTTGTGATCCAATGAACTGCAGCACACCAGGCTTCCCTGTCCTCCACTAACTCCTGGAGTTTGCTCAAACTCATGTCCATCAAGTCAGTTATGCCATCCAACCATCTCATCCTCTGTTGCCCCCTTCTCTTCTTGCCCTCAATCTTTCCCAAATCTTTGAGTACTTGTCTTGCTCTTTTCACAGTAGCACTCTATACTTTGATTGAAGAGAGAGTGTCATGTGGGAATTTTTAGCACTGAAAAGTGAAAGTGAAAGTTGCTCAGTCATTTCCACCTCTTTGCAACCCCATGGACTATACAGTCCATGGAATTCTCCAGGCCAGAATACTGGAGTGGGTAACCATTCCCTTCTCCAGGGGAATCTTCCCAACCCAGAGATAGAACTCAGGTCTCCCACATTGCTGGCAGATTCTTCACCAGCTGAGCCAGCAGGGAAGCCCAAGAATACTGGAGTGGGTAGCCTATCCCTTCTCCAGGGGAACTTCCCATCCCAGGAATCAAACAGGGGTCTCTTGCATTGGAGGCAGATTCTTTAGCAACTGAGCTACTAGGGAAGCCTAAAGTCAATAAAGGGCTTCCCAGGAGGCTCAGTGGTAAAGAATCCACCTGCCAATGCAGGAGACAGGGTTTCAATCCCTGGGCAGGGAAGATGCCCTGGAAGAGGGAATGGCTACCCACTCCAGTGTTATTGCCTGGACAGCTCCATGGACAGAAGAGCCTGGTGAACAAATTTTATTAGTTTCAATATAGTGATTCAATATGTTTATAGATTACATTTCATTAAAGTTATTGTAGAAAATTGGCTACATTACTAGTGCTACATCAAATATGTAGCTTATTTATTTCATACATAATAGCTTTTACCTCCGAATCACCTACCTTTATTTTTCCCCTCTCTGGTTCCCTCTCTCCACTGGTAACCACTAATTTCTTCTCTATATCTGTGTCTGCGTCTGATTTACTATATTAATTTGCTTGTTTTATTTTTTTAGAATTCCACATATAAGTCATAACATAGAGCATTTGAAATCAACAACTTTAAACCTGAATGTATCTTTTAACTTCCTACTAAATCCTAGCACTTAGATCAATTCCAAATCATGTTGTTAAATTTCTGTGGTCATTAAAAATTGACCCAAAACATTGGAATTAGAGGTTTCCACAGGGGACCTTCCCTGGTGGCTCAGAGAGTAAAGAATCTGCCTGCAATGCAGGAGACCTGGGTTCCATCCCTGGGTTGGGAAGATCCCCCGGAGGGGGGCATGGCAACCCACTCCAGTATCTTGCCTGGAGAATCCCCTTGGACAGAGGGATCTGGCGGGTTATAGTCCACGGTGTCGCAGAGTCCAACATGACTGAGTAGCTAAGCACAGCATAGTGCAGGGGACCTGCATTCCCCTGCAGGAATTGCTTCATTTCCTAGTTTGAGAAGCAGAAACTCAGAGTGTGCATGCTAGGCATCTGCAGTTGTGTCTGATTCTTTGCAACTCCCTCGACTGTAGCTCACCAGGCTCCTCTGTCCATGGGATTCTCCAGGCCAGAATACTGGAGTGGGTTGCCACGCCTTCCTCCAGGGGATCTTCCTGACTCAGGGATTGAACCCTCATCTCTTATGTCTAACCTGCATTGGTAAGTGGGTCCTTTACAACTAGCCTTTACAACCTGGGAAGCCCACAAACCCAGAGCAGCAGCTCTCAAATCTCATCAGGCATAAGAATTACTGAGGGAGCTTATAAAATGCATATTTTAGCTCCCCGGCCACAGAGGATCTGATTCAGTAGCTTTAGGTGGGCCCAGAAACCTGCCCACCCCCCTTTTTTTTAACAGCTATTCCAGATGATTCTGAGTCAAATGTGAAGAACACTGACCTGGAGGGAAAAGATGGATCGTCCGTAAAACTCTCCTCTTTTTAGCCAGGTTTTCAACAGGAGCTATTAATAAATAATAGACAATTAATCACAAAAAAAATCCTAGTTAACTTATCTTGAACAACCACCCTATGTCTCTCAGACGCAGAGTACAGACTTATGGACAGTGGGGGGGGGGCAAGCTGAGAGTAGCACTGAAACATATATATCACCGCATGGAAAATAGAGAGCCAGTGGGAATTCGCTGTTTGATGAGGGGAGCTCAGCCCGGTGCTCTGTGACAAGCTAGAGGAGTTGGAAGGGATGGGAGGGAGGTTCAAGAGGGAGTGGACATACGTTTACCTAAGGCTGATTCTTGTTGATTTATGACAGAAACGAACGCAACACGGCAGAGAAACTATCCTCCAGCTAAAAATAACTAAATTAAAAAAAAAAACATATTGAATCTCCAATAAATTATGTTCTAAAATAACAACAAAAAAATTCACCATGTGTCACACACTATCACAATGAGGTTATAAAATCTCATGCATGTGTATGTGTGTTTAGTAGCTAAGTTGTATCTGACTCTTTGTGACCCCGTGGACTGTAGCCTGCCAGGCTCCTCTCTCCATCAGATTTCCTAGGCAAGAATACTGGAGTGGGTTGACATTTGGATCTTCCCGACCCAGGGATCGAAGCTGCAGCGACTGCATTGGCAGGCGGATTCTTTACCACTGAGCCACCTGGGAAGTCCATATATAATCTCATATGTCACCTCATTTCATCCTCACAGCAGCCTATATAGTAAATATTATTATTTTACATGTGTACTGAGATTCAGAGAGGTGGCTTATATCATACAGCTAATAGGAAGTCGTGTGGAACCCTAGCCCGAATCTGCCCACCTGTGTGCCTAGGTCCCCATGCTCCTAGTCTCCCAGTGTTGGGTTTCCACTTGATGGTTGAGAGATTACATGATTTAGTGACCTGGTAACAAAGTAGACTTGTGATAATCAAAATTGTGGGTCTAAAGCAGAGTTGGTCAGCTTTTTCTAAAGGGTGGCTAGAATATGGCAGATTCAGGATTGGAACCCGCATCTAACTCTAAATCTGTGCAGGTTCTTTCCCATCTGCCATGCGATTCCCAGCACTGGTACTAGCCCTCTATCTTTATTTAAGCAACAGTGTGATTTTAGTGCACGCCATTAGAGGCAGCTGGAAGCATCATTAACACTTTGGGCCACAAGGGTACCATTTAGTGCAATGAAGCAGATATCTTTTCACACAAATTATTTATTTATCCCAAAGTTTTCCACTTGAGCACCCAAAATGACTTGGACTAATGTATTATTTTATACTAATGAGGTGGTTGGAAATCAGTGTGTTTAAGGTTTATGAAATTTCAGACTAGCTTCTGAGTCTTTTATTTATTTTCTGCTGAGTTTCAAGTCAAATGTAACCTGTATGGTTCTTATTCATTTACACCCTTGCTCTTCTGAAAGCTATCTGAATGAATTATTGAATGTCCACTACTTATGCTCTTTTTAAAAGGGAATTTGAAGTGTCTTTCTAAAGAAACAGAATGTGTTGATTTTGTTGCCAAGTGTAAATGAATTTGAACCATGAACAAGTTTGGGATTTAGGGTGAAGCATTGAACTCGGGAGGCTTCAGTCGGCTTCCAACCTTGGCAAATCCATTCTTTAACCTCTAGAGCAGTTACATTGGAGCAATCCAGAGGGATAACAGGGCTCTAATGGAAGTTGTCAACAAAATTGAAAAGTTAAAAAAACAAAACAAAACAAGAGTATTTTAAAATCTGGAACTGGAGAGGTCCCTAGCTCTGAATAACTGAGGCATAAAACTCAAGAAGGCTTCACACAGCTTTAATCTGCTGGCGAATCTGTCTCTGGATAGCATGTAAAATCCAAACTGAGAAGAGGGTGCCTAAGGGTTTCAGTACACTAATTCCAAGGTTGATTCTGCAAAAGGAACTGACTGGGATTCCTAGAAGAAAAGGAAGGCAGGAAGGAGAAAGAGAGAGACAGTTAAGAAGCATAGGGACAGAGAAAGAATTACAGAGATGAAGGAAGAGATGGGGTGAGAGAGAGGGAGGTGGGGTAGGGGGGCTGTGTTTAAAGACGAAAGCCTTGGGTTTGAATTCTCGTTCTGCTATTAATGTCTTATTAGCTTTCAAGCAGATCACTTGAATCTGTCTGAACCTGTTTTCTCATATATACAATGGGGATAAAGGTTCCAGACCTCACATTGTAGGACTGAGGTGGTGAGTGTGAGCAATTCTGAAGCTACAAAGGGTGATGATCCCTATCCCCAAGGGTCAACACGCCATCCTTAGCTCCATGCTACCTGTCCTCTCCCTCAATGCCCTGTGTTCCTCTTATGACCACAGGCAAATCTTTCTAAATTACTCCAGATCTCATGCCTAGATTCCATCTCCTTTTGCTGGTTTTCACTCTTTTGTTTATTTCTGCTCTTTGTGCATGCTTGGTGACTCAGTTGTGTCCGACTCTTTGCGACGACATGGACTGTAGCCCATGGGATTTCCCAGGAAAGAATACTGGAGTGGGCTGCTATTTCCTCCTCCAGGGACTCTTCCCGACCCAAGGATCAAACCCTTGTCACCTGTGTTTCCTGCATTAGCAGGTGGGTTCTTTACCACTGAGCCACTGAGAAAGCACTTGCTTTCAGTCAGTTGTTCATTTTTAGATCCTTTCTGGGAGCCTTTAAATATGCTTTGACCTTCTAGTTGCCTCTGGGCACCACTCCATATGTATGATTCTTGGAAAATATATATATACACAAGCTACCTTCATGTGTTGTTGCTGTTCAGTCACCCAGTCATGTCCAACTCTTTGAGACCCCATGGACTGCAGCACGCCAGACCTCCTGGTTCCTCACCATCTCCTGAAGTTTGCTGAGTTCATGTCCATTGCATCAGTGATGCCATCCAGCCACCTCATCCTCTGATGCCCTCTTCTCCTTCTGCCCTCAATCTTTCCCAGCATCAGGGACTTTTCCAATGAGTTGACTCCTCGAATCAGGTGACCAAAATACTGGAGCTTCAACTTCAGCATCAGTCCTTCCAATGAGTATTCAGGGTTGATTTCCCTTACGACTGACTGGTTTGATCTTCCTTGGATCTCCTTGCTGTCCAAGGGACTGTTAGGAGTCTTCTCCAGCACCACAGTTCGAAGGCATCAATTCTTTGGTACTCTGTCTTGTTTATGGTCCAACTCTCACAACCGTATGTGACCCCTGGGAAGACCATAACCTTGACTATATGGACCTTTTTTGTCAGAGTAATGTCTCCCCTTCTCAACACACTGTTTGGATTTGTCATCACTTTCTTGCCAAGAAGCAATCGTCTTCTGATTTCATGGCTGTAGTCACCATCTGCAGTGATTTTAGAGTCCAAGAAGAGGAAATCTGTCACTACTTCCACCTTTTCCTCTTCTATTTGCCATGAAATAATGGGGTTGGATGACAAGATATTTGTTTTTTAAACATTTAGTTTTAAGCCAGCTCTTTCACTCTCTTCCTTCACCCTCATCAAGAGGCTCTTTAGTTCCTCTTTGCTTTCTGCCATTAGAGTGGTATCATCTGCATGTCTGAGGTTGTGGATGTTTCTCCTTCCTATCTTGATTCCAGCTTGTAACCCATCCAACCTGGAATTTCTCATGATGTGCTCAATGTATTGGTTAAATAAATAAATAAGGTGACAGCAGAGAGCCCTGTTGTACTCCTTTCTCAATCCTGAACCAATCAGCTGTTCCATACAGGGCTCTAACTGCTGTTTCTTGACCCACATACAGGTTTCTCAGAATACAGGTAAGATGGTCTGGTATTCCCATCTCTTTAAGAGCTTTCCACAGTTTGTTATGATCAGTACAGTCAAAGGCTTTAGCATAGTTGATGGACCAGAGGTAGATGCTTTTCTGGTATTCCCTTGCTTTCTCTATGATCCGTCAGATGTTGGCAATTTGATCTCTGGTTCCTCTACCTTTTCTAAACCCAGCTTAGACATCTGG
This sequence comes from Cervus elaphus, assembly GCF_910594005.1. NCBI lineage: Eukaryota > Metazoa > Chordata > Mammalia > Artiodactyla > Cervidae > Cervus > Cervus elaphus. The sequence continues at coordinate 8,315,507 of NC_057820.1, read as the reverse complement.
AAATTATTTGTTCACATAATGCTGAAGCCTAGCTTGCAAGATTTTGTGCATGACCTTACTAGCATGGGAGATGAGTGCAATTGTCTGATGGTTTGAACATTCTTTAGTACTATCCTTCTTGGGAATTGGGATGAGGATTGACCTTTCCCATCCTGTGGCCACTGCTGAGTCTTCCAGATTTGCTGACATGTTGAGTGCAACACTTTGACAGCATCATCCTTTAGGGTTTTGAATAGCTCTACTGGAATTCCATCGCATCCACTAGCTTTACTGACGGCAGTGCTTCCTAAGGCCCACTTAACTTCACACTCCAGAATGTCTGGTTCTGGGTAACAGACCACACCATCGTAGTTATCCAGTTCATTAAAGTCTTTTTTTTTGTACAATTCTTCCATGTATTCTTTCTATTTCTTCTTGATCTCTTCTGAGTCTACTAGGTTCCTACCATTTCTGTCCTTTTTTGTGTCCGTCTTTGGGTGAAATGTTCCCTTGATAGCTGCAATTTTCCTGAAGAGATCTCTAGTCTTTCCCCTTCTGTTGTTTCCCTCTATTTTTACGCACTGTTAACTGAAAAAGGACTTCTTGTCTCTCCTTGCTATTTCTCTTTCCCTTGCTATTTTACCTTTCTCTTTCTCCATTGCTTTTTGTTTCTCTTCTTTCTTCAGCTATTCATAAAGCCTACTCAGATAAACTACTTTGCCTTCTTACTTTTCTTTTTCGTTGGGATGTTTTGTTTGCTGCCTCTTGTACAATATTATGGACCTGTCCATAGTTAGACTATGGACCATAGTCTATAGTCCATAGAAGAACTCTGTCCATAGTTCTTCAGTACACTCTTTACTAGATCTAATCCCTTGAATCTATTCGTCACCTCCACTGTATATTCATTTAGGGAGTTTAAAGGATCCATTTGCATTGCAGGGGACCCCAGTTCAATTCCTGGGTCTGGAAGATCTGCTGGAGAAGGAATAGGCTACCCACTCCATTATTCTTGGGCTTCCCTAGTGGCTCAGCTGGTAAAGAATCTGCCTACCATGTGGGGGACCTGGGTTCGATCCCTGAGTTGGGAAGATTCCCTGGAGGAGGGAACAGCTACCCACTTCAGTATTCTGGCCTGGAGAATTCTGTGCACTGTATAGTCCATGGCGTCATGGACACGACCGAGCGATTTTCATTTTCTTTCACTTTGATTTATGCCCTCATGTATTCTGGGTTGGGAAGATCCCCTGGAGAAGGAAAAGGCTACCCACTCCAGTATTTTGGCCTGGAGAATTCCATGGACTTTACAGTCCATGGAGTCGCAAAGAGTTGGACACGACTGAGAGACTTTCACTTCACACTCACCACTAAATAGCTTCTCAACCCATTTCAGCGTGGTGTCTACCACTTCCTGCTCCTCTAACACTGGCCCCCACCCCAAATTATCTTTCCCAAGTTTGCCTAATGATCTCCATAAGTTAGAGTTCAATGGACTGGTTTTGATCTCACGTGACTCTTTTTTGAATTCCACACTATTGGTCACCCCTTCCTTGTTAAAATACTCTTGTTTCTGTGACTTTGAACTCTCCAAGTATTCTTGCCAGCCCTCTAGAAGCTCCTGTTTTTTATTGGAGGATAATTGCTTTACAATGCTGTATTGTTTACTGTTGTACAACAACACAAATCAGCCATAAATATACATATATCCCCTCCCTCGTGAGGCTCCCTCCCTTCCCCTTACCTCCCCCCCAACCCCCAGGCCATCACAGGCACCAGGCTGGGCTCCCTGTGTTATTCAGCAGCTTCCCATTAGTTATCTGTTTTACGTATGATAGTTTATATGTGTCAATGCTGCTTTCTCTATGTGTCCCACCCTCTCCTTCCTCTGCTGGATCCACAAGTCCATTCTCCTTGTCTGCATCTCCATTTCTAGAAGCTCCTTTTCTGATGGCTGCTTATTCTCTTCCTTTCAATCTCTGTATGTTGAAATATCTTCAGTAGCAGTCCTGGGGCTTTTCTCTGTCTACACTCCCCTTCAGGCAGCAGAAACCCTTCATATACCTAACACTTCTCAGTTCATCCCTCTCCCAGCCTCTTTCTTGTCCAGGCTCAAATGTCAATGCCCTCTCAACAATTTTCTATTTGAATATCTTAAACTTAACATCTACCTGAATATCCTAAACGAGCATCTAAACTGAACAAGTTCAAAATAAAAGCTGTGGTTTTCCTCCAGATATGCTTCCTCTCAAGGTTCTCCAGTGCAATAAATGAGCAGTTGCTCAAGTCTGAAAGCTTAGAATTATTCCTAATACCTGCTCTCCTTCACTGCCCACATTAAATTTAATACCTAGCCCTGTTAATTCATCTTCCAAAATGCTTTGGAGTTGGCCCACTTAGCTTTAGATCCACTGATGTCCCTCTAGTTCAAGTCACGATCACTTCTCACCACAGTAGGGTGCTGATTTCCGCACTGGTTTTCCTACTTTTTCTATTGTCTTTGATTCTATCCTTCACACAGCAATGAGTGGAGATTGGGTTTACAATGGTGCTTATTAGAATATCCAGCATTTTAATAACAATCTGCAAGGTCCTACATGATCTGGCCTTTGCCTATCTTTCTCTGATCTCATCTCACTCATCACTGTCTGTCTTATTCACTGCCAATTGTTTTTGCTTTGGAAGTTTGGAGTTTGATATTTTCCTGTGTTGCAAAGGGCAAAGCAGTATAAAGAACTTAGAACTGTGATGTCAGAAAGTCAGAAGTCCTTTTGCTTTTAACTTTTGTAGAAAGTATTATCATATATGGATCCCAAGGGAATCTGGGGAGAAATGAGGCTATTTAGCAAATATTGATAAATGAAATTTTTTCAAGGGCTTCTTTTCATTTGTGATAAAATAGTAGTGCTGGGCAGAAGCCTAGAGGTCATCTAATTCAACTTTAGGTTTGGGGAAGTAAATTGGCTTCATGAGATCACAGAGCTTGTTAATTTTCACATCATGTAAATAACTTTCATATTAGGTATAACTGTGAGTGGACCAGATTCACCTCTTTTATGGTAAAGTCAGCTTTTGCTCTTCAAACAGTTCATTGCTCTCACCTTGGAAAAAACCCTGTCATTTGTGTACTCTTATGAATAAGTTTAAGGAAGATTTTGTAAAAATGCCACTTGTAGTTTAAACCTCATTCTTCAGTGAAAATAAGAGAACTTTTCTTTCTCTAAGAAACCTTAGGCCTAGTGAAAGCATACATTTTCCAGTTAGATTACCCAGAAGCCTTTTCCTCTTGTACCTAAAATCCCATCATTCACAGGAGATCCAAGTGTCAAAGTGTGATGATTGCAAAGAATCAGGATGGTTTTCCCTAAGCCTCAGTTGTCCCACATGTGGAATAGTGATGATGTTCAATGTGTGTGTTTATGTCACATAATATGGGGAAAAATAGTAAGAAAATACATTTGAGAGCATCAAGTGTCCTGCATTGTCTCCATTTTGCTTTCTTACTTCCTTGGTCAAATTATGTAGCTGGTTACATCTCTTGTCTGTAAGTGAGGGTCCCAAGGAATATGTGTATATAGACACATTGCATGCAAGTGCACACACACAAACATACAAACACATGCTGGATTTTAGTCTGTTTGGGCTGCTATAACAAAGTACCAAAGCGTGGATAGCTTATAAGCAACACAAATTTACTGCTCACAATTCTGGAGGCCAGGAAGTCCAAGGTCAAGGCACCATCAAATTCAGTGTCTGGTGAGGGCCCACTTTCTCATAGATGATATCTTCTTACAGTAGCCCCACATGGCAAAAAGGGTAGGGAGCTCTCTGAAGTCTGTTTCATAAGGGCACCAATTCTATTCATGAGGGCTCAACCCTCACCACTTAATCACCTCCTCTAAAGGCCCCGTCTCCTAGTACCCATTACCTTGGGATTAGGCTTTAATATTTGAATTTTAAGGGAAACAAATATTCAGTCTATACATGTTCTTAGCAGCTCTCCATTGAAGCATTTATTGCAGCTGTAATTATACAGTAATTTATTTAAGTATATGGCTAATGCCTGATTTTCTATCTGAACTCTGAACTTTACATAGGCAAGAGCCCTCTTGCTCTGTTTTCTGTTATATCTGAGTACCTACAAATATGTGTCTGTTCATGTTACATTTATTTTTCAGATCTTCATTTAAGTGCCAATTTTCTAAGCTCTGAGCATCTAGCCATTTAAAGAAGTCTCTTGTTTATGGTACCTCATTCCACTGGGAGGAGACAGATGGTCACACATCCCTGTTCTTTCATTTACTAGCTGTGTGATTTTGGGCAGGTTACTCAACCCATCTGTGCCTCAATTTCCTGATCTGCAAGATGAGAGCTAATTCTCCATTCACTACACCTCCCACACTTTTGTACCTTCTGTCCCAGCTTTTGATTTGACTACGTCTTCAAGTGTATCTCCATAGCAGATAGTCTCGGAAGCCATAGCATCTCCCTTGGTGGAGAGAGTAGAGTTGTTTCCCTGACCATCTTAAGAGATATGGGCTTCCCTGGTGGCAAGATGGCAGGAGACTCAGGTTCAATCCCAAAGATGGGAAGATCCCCTGGAGAATGGAATGGCTATCCACTCCAGTATTCTTGCCTGGAGAATTCCATGGACAGAAGAGCGTGGCGGGCTACAGTCCATGTGGTCACAAAGAGTCGGACATGACTGAGTGACTAACATTCACTTTCACACTTTTTCACTTTCAGAGAGATAATGTCTCTCTCTGAAGTAAAGTGAAGTAATGATCTCTGTTCATTTCCAAGGCAAACCATTCAATATCATAGTAATCCAAGTCTATGCCCCAACCAGTAATGCTGAAGAAGCTGAAATTGAACAGTTCTATGAAGACCTAAAAAACCTTCTAGAGCTAACACCCCCAAAAGATGTCCTTTTCATCATAGGGGCTTGGAATGCAAAAGTAGGAAGTCAAGAGATACCTAGAGTAACAGGCAAATTTGGCCTTGGAGTACAGAATGAAGCAGGGCAAAGGCTAATAGAGTTTTGCCAAGAGAACGCACTGGTCATAGCAAACACCCTCTTCCAACAACTCAAGAGAAGACTCTACACATGGACATCACCAGATGGTCAATACCGAAATCAGATGATTATATTCTTTGCAGCCAAAGATGGAGAAGCTCTATACAGTCAGTAGAAACAAGACTGGGAGCTGACTGTGGCTCAGATCATGAACTCTGTATTGCCTAATTCAGACTTAAATTAAAGAAAGTAGGGACAACCACTAGACCATTCAGGTATGACCTAAATCAAATCCCTTACGATTATACAGTGGAAGTGACATGTAGATTCAGGGGATTAGATCTGATAGACAGAGTGCCTGATGAACTATGGACAGAGGTTCGTGACATTGTACAGGAGGCAGTGATCAAGACCATCCCCCCAAAAAGAAATGCAAAAAGGCAAAATGGTTGTCTGAGGAGGCCTTACAAATAACTGAGAAAAGAAGAGAAACTAAAAGCAAAGGAGAAAAGGAAAGATATACCCACTTGAATGCAGAGTTTCAAAGAATAGCAAGGAGAGATAATAAAGCCTTCCTAAGTGATCAATGCAAAGAAATAGAGGAAAACAACAGAATGGGAAAGGTTGGAGATCTCTTCAAAAAATTAGAGATACCAAGGGAACATTTCATACAAAGATGAGCACAATAAAGGACAGAAGTGGTATGTACCTAACAGAAGCAGAAGATACTAAAAAGAGGTGGCAAAATACAGAGAAGAACTGTACAAAAAAGATTTTTGTGACCCAGATAATCACAATGGTGTGATCACTCACCTAAAACCAGTAATCCTGGAATGCATGTCAAGTGGGCCTTAGGAAGCATCACCATGAACAAAGCTAATGAGGTATGGAATTCCAGTTGAGCTATTTCAAATACTAAAAGATGGTGCAGTGAAAGTTCTGCACTCACTATGCCAGCAAATTTGGAAAACTCAGCAGTGGCCACAGCCCTGGAAAAGGTCAGTTTTCATTCCAATCCCAAAGAAAGGCAGTCCCAAAGAATGCTCAAACTACTGTACAATTGCACTCATCTCATATGCTAGCAGGGTAGTATTCAAAATTCTTCAAGCCAGGCTTCAATAGTACACGAACTGTGAACTTCCAGATGTTCAAGCTGGATTTAGAAAAGTCAAAGGAACCAGAGATCAAATTGTCAACATCCGTTGGATCATCGATAAAGCAAGAGAGTTCCAGAAAAACACCTACTTCTGCGCTATTGACTACACCAAAGCCTTTGACTGTGTAGATCACAAAGACCACCTTACCTGCCTTCTGAGAAGTTTGTATGCAGGTCAAGAAGCAACAGTTAGAAATGGACGTGGAACAACAGACTGGTTCCAAATTGGGAAAGGAGTACGTCAAGGCTGTATATTGTCACCCTGCTTATGTAACTTATATGCAGAGTACATCATGAGAAACACTGGGCTGGAAGAAGCACAAGCTGGAATCAAGATTGCCAGGAGAAATATCAATAACTTCAGACACGCAGATGACACCACCCTTATGGCAGAAAGTGAAGAGTAACTAAAGAGTCTCTTGATGAAAGTGAAAGAGGAGACTGAAAAAGTTGGCTTAAAACTCAGCATTCAAAAAACTAAGATCATGGTATCTGGTCCCATCACATCTTGGCAAATAGAAGGGGAAACAATGGAAACAGTGAGAGATTTTATTTTTGAGGGGTCTCTAAAATCACACCAGATGGTGACTGTAGCCATGAAATTAAAAGATGCTTGCTCCTTGGAAGGAAAGCTATGACCAACCTAGATAGCATATTAAAAAGCAGAGACATTACTTTACCGACAAAGATCCATCTAGCAAAAGCTATGGTTTTTCCAGTAGGCATGTAAGGATGTGAGAGTTGCACTCTAAAGAAAGCTGAGCGCCGAAGAATTGATGCTTTTGAACTGTCGTGTTGGAGAAGACTCTTGAGAGTCCCTTGACAGCAAGGGGATCCAACCAGTTCATCCTAAAGGAAATCATCCCTGAATATTCATTGGAAAGACTGATGCTAAAGCTAAAACTCCAATACTTTGGTCATCTGATGTGAAGAACTGACTTACTGGAAAAGACCCTGATGCTGGGAAAGATTGAAGGTGGGAGGAGAAGGGGATGACAGAGGATGAGATGGTTGGATGGCATCACTGACTCGATGGACATGAGTTTTAGCATGCTCCGGGAGTTGGTGATGGACAGGGAAGCTTGGCGTGGTGCGGTCCATGGGGTCCCAAAGAGTCAGACATGACTGAACAACTGAATGGAAGTGAAGTTTGAGCAGCTTTGACAGTGGTCTCATTATAAGATTGAGGGTCTCCTAAGCTCAGGTTTGTATGTGTCACATAGGGGCCCAGTGTACACAGCATCCATGAGGGTCCACTTGCCTCATTCCTGTGGGATTTGGGGGGAGCAGTGGTAACCGACACACATAAAGCTCACATCACCTAAAGTGTGGTGAGTAATAATGTTCTTTGCTTCTGAGTCAAATGTCTCATAGCTTCTGACAGCACCTACATGTGGCAGGTTGCCTTGTTAGCTGGCAGTAGGGAAAAGTCACAAGACTCTCCCCAGTTCTTGATAATCACCTTAAGTCCTACTCCATAATGTCATTATGAGGAGCAAGTGGAATAATGCCCTTGTACTTGCTCTTGCTTTGTCTGGGATACTCCTTCCCCTAACTCGGATTGTGCCACTGTATTTGCTCACTTACTCACTCACCATCTTTAGGTTTTTTCCTTAGATGTTATCTTCTTCATTTATTTTTTTAATGGCTGTAGCATGTGGGATCTTAGTTCCCTGACCAGGGCTTGAACCTGTGGCTCCCTGCAGTGGCAGCATGGAGTCTTAACCACTAGATCACCAGGGAAGCCCTTAGATGTTATCTTCTCAGTGAGGTCTGGACTCCCTGACTTAAAATGACCACTTCCTCTATATTGACCAAGACTCAACCAGAGAAACAGAAGCAGTAGGAGACATATATTAAAGATGTATTCCAAGGAATGCGTGTGTGCTTGCATGCTCAGTTGCTAAGTCTTGTCCAACTCTGAGACTCAATGTGCTGTAGCTAACCAGATTCTTCTGTCCATGGGATTTTCCAGGCAAGAATACTGGAGTGGGTTACCATTTCCTCTTCCAGGGGATCTTCCTGACCCAGGGAAGGTCTTCCTGCAGTTCTTGCATTGGCAGGCAGATCTTTTACCACTGAGCCACCTGGGAAGCCCAACCCAAGGAATGGGTTTATGCAATTGTGGGGGCGGCCAGGCAAGTCTGAAACCCACAAGCCTGGGAGGGCTAGCTGGGGCTCTCAGGAAAAGCTGATGCTGTAGTTCGCAGGGAGAACTTCTTCCTTACAAAAGCTTCAGCTTTGCTCCTAGGGCCTTTCAACTATTTGAATCAGGCCCACCCAGACTATCTAGGACAATCTCCCTTACTTAGAAGCAACTGATCATGGGCTCTAATCATATCTACAAATTACTATCCCAGTAACACCTAGAAACTTATGGCTGAGTAGGAGGCATTTCAGTGGTTAAGACCTCATGCTTCCATTGCAGGGGCATGGGTTCAATCCCTGGTCTGGGAGCTAAGATCCTGCATGTTATGCAGCATGGCTAAAAAGAGGAGAGACTTTTGACTGTTCACTGTTGTTTTCTCTACACTCTCAATGGTCCTTGGCCCACAGCATGCTATACTCAGTCGCTCAATCTTGTCTGACTACTTGTGACCCTATGAACTGTAGCCTCCAGGCTCCCCTCTGGGATTTTCCAGGCCAGAATCCTGGAGTGGGTTGCCATTTCCTTCTCAATGACCCATAACAGGAGAGGTCCAAAAAATATCTGTTGAATATTGAATGAATGAAGGTGAATGTTTAGAGCCAGCCCTGCTACATGGTAAGTGTGCAGTAAATGCTAGTTATTAGTACAATAAACTGCACACATTACCAAGATAAATATTGTATTTATGTGTATCAACATTGTTTTCCTCCTTTCATACTTTAATCCCAGACACATTCTCAAAGGTGCTTCCTGCCCTCCAGCAAAATTTTGGCACTTTTTGCCTGGCCTACCAGCTCCCGTGGGGTCTACCCTTCTTGAACGGTCTCTAGCCCACTTCCTCTGATCTGAATTTCTTTAAGTCCCATTATGCTCATGCTCTTCTTCCTACCTGTCTTCTTTTGCAGAAGCCGTGAATGCTTTCTCCAATCTTTTGGGCACCTGGCTTACTCTCATTTCTCTTGTAACATTCAGTTTGGGTATTGACTCCCATTCAAAGTCCTTGCTGATCCCCGAGACTGAGTCCCCTTCTGTTCCTCCACTGTGTTCCGTGCCCAGCTCTGTTCTGACACTTAGCCAAGCTCACCATTGACTCACTTCATGGTAAAATCCTTGCAGACAAGATCGTCTCATTCATCTCTGCATCTCCAGCACACAGTAGCACTTCTGGTATAAAGGGATGTCAGATAAATCCAGTTGGGCAAAACAACTGCCCTTGGATGAGAGTCCCAAGCGGGTACAGGAGCAGCTGCTTTCATCAGCATCTCCTAAGGGTGGTGTCCTTCCCCCTCAACCCTCCTCAGGTCTGAGAACCACCTGGGAGTGTTTCAAGAGCACAGTGCCTGGGCCTCGACCCCAGCAATTCTGATAAAGCTACTCTTCTGTGAGTCTATGTAGTGTGTGCCAGGATTTTTCTTAGAGTTTCCCCAGATAGTTTGGCTGTGCCTACAGAGCTGAGAAACACCACCTTAAAAAGGCTGATGTCACAAAGTTTCTAGTTTATTTGCTCCATGCCTGGCCAGGGGCACAGGGCTACCCTTTTCCCTCTAATCTGAAAGCAGCTCATTTCTTTGGGTAGCTTCATGCCGGGAATCCTTGCTGTTGTCCAGGCCCTACTCGTAGTTAATGGTGTACCTGGGTTTATGGCCTTGAGCAGCCTGGCTGGGAAACAATTTGCTTTTTTACTGCATTTTTATTTTTCATTGAAAAGGATGTATTAGGTGATCATAGGCAGATGCTTCAAATATAATAAAAATGATCCAGAGTTTGCCATGCAAGCTCACACTGTTCTTTGGGAGTGAGAAGGAAGATGGAAGGGGGTGGTGGGCTGGGAAGGGTTTAAGTCAGATCAGCCTATCCGGGTACCTGAGTTTCTTTGCTAACTACCTTTATCTTCCCATGGTGATTAAGGGAGAAGGTTCTGGATTCATATACCCGATTTTAAATCCCAGGTCAGGCATTTACTAACCTCTGCTTGTCCTGAATCCAGACCCCCTGATTCATAAGCATGTATGATGGCAGTTGTTTGACCACTAAGTTTGGTGGGTTTCGTTAGGTGGCAGCAGGTACCTAAGTTGCGAGGTGCCAGTGAGCAAGGTGGAAGCTGCAAGTCCTTTTGTGGACTGACTCTGGAAGTTACTGGTGTTGATTTTGCTGTGTGCTTTTGGTGGAAGCAGTCAGCAGTTTGTAGAGACTCACCAGGAGGGACATTGACCCTCTACCTGATAGTGGGTGAGTGTCAGAGGGTCAACTTGGAACTCCTTTGTGACTCAGTTTCCTCATTTTTTGCACAGAGCCAAAGCCCTGCTACATATGATTTTGAGGGTTAAATGATATGATATGTAAGGCATAAACAAGAATGAAATAATGCTATTTGCAGCAACATGGCTGGACCTAGAGGTTATCATATTAAGTGAAGTAAGTCAGACAGAGAAAGACAAATATCATATGATACCACTTAAATGTGAAATCTAAAAAATAACACAAATGAATCTGTATGCAAAACAGAAACACTCAAAGACGAAGAAGACAAAGTTATGGTTACCAAAGAAAAAAGTGGGGTGGGGAAGGATAAATTAGGCAGATGGGATTAATAGATATGTACTACTGTGCACAAAATAGTTGGAGAATACATTGCGGGGAGTATTGTGAGTTAAATTATGCACCCCCCCACCCAATTCCCAAGAAGACTCTTGAGAGTCCCTTGGACTGCAAGGAGATCAAACCAGTCAATCCTAAAGGAAATCAACCCTGAATAGTCATTGAAGGACTGATGCTGAAGCTGAAGCTCCAATACTTTGGCCACCTGCAGTGAAGAGCTGACTCATGTGAAAAGACCCTGATGCTGGGAAAGATTGAGGGAAAAGGAAAAGAGAGTGGCAGAGGATGAGATGATTAGATAGCATCATCGACTCAATGGATACGATTTTGAACAAACTCCAGGAGATCGTGGAGGACAGAGGAGCCTGGCATGCTGCAGTCCACGGGATTGCAAAGAGCTGGATACGATTTAGTGACTAAATGACAACCATCCCTAATACTTGTGAATGTGACCTTATTTAGAAATAAGATCTTTGGAGACTTAATTAAGATGAGGTCATACTGGAGCAGGGTGGGCTGAAAATAACCCAGTGAATGGTGTCCTTATAAGGAGAGGGAAATTTGGATACAGGCATTCAGACAGGAGAAAACAATGTGAAGACAGAGACTCAGAGGGAAGATAACCCTGTGAAGATGGGAGCCCAGATGGGAGTGATGCAGCCATAAGCCCAGGAACACCAAGGCTTGCCAGGAATACCAAGCTTTCTGCCCCAGAGACTTGAATGGAAGCATGGCTCTGCCAACACTTTGATTTCAGGTGTCTACCCTCCAGAACAGAGAGAATGAATTTCTGTTGTTTCAAGTTCCCCAGTTTTTAATGGCAGCCCCAGGAAACTAACACAGAATGGTTATGTCCATTCCACCATGTTTATCCCCCCCAAGCCTTGCACTGCACCTGGCTCATGGCCCTCTAGAGATGTGGACTAAACCCTGATGGGGCTGTCCTTGGGACAGGGATTTATCTTTCTGGCTCCCAGATCCCACTTGCAAAGCAGAGGGAGCACTTGGATTAGCAAGCTGGTTCAGCTGTGAGTTTCCCTTGACTGCTGATTGAGGTGAGTTGGGAACCTGGGGGAATGGACTCCCCAGGACACAGGATTGTCAAACAATTAGCCTCCTCCCTCAGGGTGCCCATAGGTCTGAAACCAGCCCTCCTAGGATGCCTGAGAGAGTGTGGCGGTGTATCAATCATGTCTTTTCATTCTGTAGCTTTTCCAACTTTATTGAGAAGTAATTGACAAATGTGATTATATTTATTGTTATTTTTGATGTTGTGACATCCCAGGGCTTAGCTGACCCTGGCTAGACTGCTCCTTCCAGAGGTAGCTAATTCCTGAGATAACTGGCCTGTGATTTTCCTATGCAAACCAGCCAATCCACAGTCCAGGTGCCCAACCATCCCTTTCAGGGGGCACTCACACGCCAGGCCACTCTCCCTACCCTCATCAGCCCAGGTCAGGTACCAGATTCCTAGGGACAGCTCCCATGCCCTAGAATCTGCTGGAATTATTCAAACTAGCCAATCCTCAGCCGGCCCACTCTGCCTCACTGGCTCATGACTTCCCTCGTGGCTCAGACGGTAAAGAGTCTGACTGCAGTTCAGGAGACTCAGATTCGATCCCTGGGGCAGGAAGAGTCCCTGGAGAAGGGAATGGCAACCTGCTCCAGTATTCTTGCCTGGAGAATTCCATGAGGAGAGAAGCCTGGTAGGCTACAGTCCACGGGGTTGCAAACAGTCAGACACAATTGAGCAACTAACACTTTCGACAAATCCTAAGCCTGCCCACCGAAATAGAGGCATTTGCCCCCTCCCCTCTGGCTCCTCACTGGCCCTGGCGCTCCCCATCTTGGACCTGTATGGATGCCTGAGGTTGGTGAGTAAAATTTCTCCCCCATGACAGTCATTCCTATGTTGGTGTGTTTTACCATATCCGGTCAAAACAAATCCTGGGTACCCATTAAAAAGAGGGGTTTGGGGGGATGCCTGAAATTCAGAAAGGATAGGGTCTGAGGGGACAGGGGATTTGGTGAGAGGGAAGGCTGCAGGAATGGTCAGGGATCAGGTCTCAGAGGACATGGCGGGGATGAGAGAAGACGGCCAGAAACCACCAGGCCACCAGGCAGCTCGGCAGACAGAGCCTGCGGGGATGGCCCGGCTGCCTAAGCTGTGAGTCAGCCTGGAGCGGAGCCATGACTGCCGTGGACGTCTGCGTGTCTCCCAAGAGGCGCTTAGGGCCCTTGTGCGTATCTTTTGTGACAGCAACATGGGGTGGGTGGATGGGTTGGAGCCGAGGAGCCAGGGTTCCTCTCTACAAGCGTGTTTTCAGGGCAATAACTCAGAGAGAGGAGGCTGCCAGTACGATTTTAGAGAGGAAACCAGGCCAAGTCCCTGGAGGATAACAGGAAACCGGTTCAGGCCTCCTAAGCAGTTCTGGCAGCCTTAGCTGTCAAAAGAAAGCATCCCAGGGGACCCTGTGCTGCTAGAATGGCAACCTGCCTTCCCGAGGGCTCCGGTCACCGCCTGCCCCCAGGCTCCTGTGAAAGGACTCTCCTGACACCTTCCATCAATTCCCCTTATCTCCTCTTCCTGAGGGAGGGTCATCCTCTCTCCCCATCTAGCTGCAGCATCCGTTGATTTTTGTAGTTGTTATGCCAGCAGAGATGGGCGCTGAAGGAGAATGACCTGCAAGTCGAAAGTCCTGAACATGACAGAGGAGTTCAGACTCCTGTGAGTGACAGCGTTCGTCCTTGGTTTTTAAAGGGCCAGGTCCTATAGGATACTGTACACAGGTGCCGTTTGATGGCTGCATGGTTACTTTGGTTTAATTCTTATTTGCCTTTTGTATCATCCCCCAAACAAAGCCCTCTTCTGATGAATTATTTATTTATCAGCCCACTGGTGGCACAGTGTTCCATCAGACAGGGTAGCTTACTGAAAGGCTATTAAGAGGAGAAACACAGACGTAGCAGCAACTAAAGGTCAAATCATAGCATCTCCAGTTTGGAATAACTGCTACATGGGTCTTTGTGTCTTACAAAATTCTTTGTCCTTTATTATCTAGTTCAGTCTTTATATGGAACCGGAGTCTTAGGCATTAGGAATTTAAGCCTCAGAGAGGACATTATTCTTTCAGCAAATATCCACTGAGCATCCCTAGTTCTAGTCTAGGTGCTAGGAATCCAGTGGGACTGAAAGAGATGAGCCTCCAGCCTCCCTGGACACTTATTCACAGCTGAAAATGGACTTGAACCCAAGTCTGTGACAGGATGGGTTTCCAAGGCTGCGTGGGGTAGAGTTTTGCCATCTGCTAACTGTGGGATTCCGGGCAAATTCCTGAACTTCCTTGATGCTTCATGCATTCATTTATAAAATAAAGATAATTGTACCTGCCTCAGGTGTTGCTGAGAAGTTTAGAAATTATGGAGGCTAAATATGGCCCACAGTCAAGGCCCCATAATGGGAAAGTTGTCATGATTATGCATCAGTGGCTATGAAGGCCTGTAATGGGCAGCACTCACTTCCCACTTGGGGACGGGAGCAGAGAAAGCTTCTTAGAAGAGGTTGCCTTGGTCTGAGCATTGACAGCTTCCTATTTTTGAAAAACTATCTTTCCCATCAGGCTTCCCAGGTGGCTCTAGTGGTAAAGAGTCTGCCTGCAATGCAGGTGACTTGGGTTTGATCCCTGGGTTAGGAAGATCCCGTGGAGAAAGGAATGGCAACCCACTCCAGTATTCTTGCCTGGAGAATTCCATGGACAGAGGAGTCTAGTGGGCTACAGTCCATGGGGACTCAGAGTTGGACACAACTGAGCGACTAACACTTTCACTATCATCTTTCCCATCAGCTGGAAGGTACTTGACTGAATTAGGTGTGCCAAATCTTAAACAATGAGATAACTTCATCACTAGAATTTGATTTAAAACTTGTGATTTTAAGCCTCAGCTCAGGGGCTGGCCATTGGCTAGTCCATTGCCCACTCTGGGGTTCCATTTTCTCCTCTGTAACACAAATGTTGACATCAAACCTGGGTTCTTAGACCTTTCCTGAAGCCCAGAGGTGATCCTGGAACCTGCTTCAGGTATTTTCAAAACTCCAAGAAGCCTGCTAGATATCTTATAGCTAGATTAAACAGGAGTGCACAGGCTAGGAAAAATGATACGATTCTTATTCCTTGGTTGAAAATCCTCCAAGGTTCTCCAGTTCTTGGAGTGAAGGCATTGTCTTTTCTAATGTCCACAGCAGCTCTCCAGAAAGTCTTCCTCTGCCAACTCTCTGCATTGTCTACAACTCTCTCCTTGGATTCTGTCCAGCCATATGTACCCGGGCTGGCTGTGCCCCTGACACTAAGCACGTTTAGATGCCCTTAGCTTTGCTTAGAATGCTCACCCTGTGATATATTGATATATACATGGCTCACTCTCACATCCTTTAGTGGGCACTTTCTCTATGAATTCCATGCTGGCCACTCTATTTTAAATGACAGCCTAACCATGCCCACCCACATTCACTCTTATATATCTCCACGGATATCTCTCTTACTTTGCTTTCATTTTTTGGGTGTTCAATTTAATTGACTGCTTCAGATCTCTGTTACAGTGTGTGGATCTTCGCTGCATCACGCAGCTTCTTTCATTGCAGTGCCTGGGTTTAGTAGCCCCATGGCATGTAGGATTTTAGTTCCCTGACCAGGGATTGAACCCATGTCCCCAGTGTTGCAAGGTGAAATCTTAACCACTGGACCCCCAGGGAAGTTTTGCTTTCCTTTTTCGGATAGCACTTATGACCTTATAGTGCCCAATATAATTTACTCATTACTTTTTGTTAATTTGTTTTGACTTTACTTTCCCACTAGAATTTATGCTACTCAAGGACCTAGAATTTTTTTTAAACATTTTGGTCACCTTGTCTTATTTCAAGTATCCCAAATAATACCTGGCACATAGAAGCACTCACTGTATATACCATTGCTGAATGAATGGGTACATTTTGGCTAGGATTCTATCAATCAATTTAAAGTCGATCTCTTAAAAGGAACTCTTATTGGAAAATTCAAATACTAAATAGGGAAACTAATTATTACTTAATAAATATGGTTTTCTTAATAGACACAGTATTTCAAAAAGAGCATAGATGAATATTAGTGAAATCACAGACCCTTGGTGATTTTGTAAATGAATACTAAAATGGTGAAAAACCATTTGAGATCTAAAATGTCATAGAAGTGTGTGGCAGTGTGTTTTGAGGGTCCAGGGGGTCAGAAATGGTGCTTTTGGGTAGAGCTTATTATACTGAGATACCATCATATTGAAGTCCCAACGCTGAACTTAATGTCATTGAAGTTTGCTAAGTAAATCTGTGGTTTTATTTTGAATCAAGCCTAAGATTAAAATATTGTCTTAAATTTTTTTAAAATAAAAACTGAGTACTTATGGGGAAATATTTTTATTATTTAATTAGGTAACAGAAGCCAAGGAGACACAGTATCACAGCTTTGATTATCTCTCCCCACCAACTTGCTGTTTATCTCCATGGGAAAACTAGAGGCGATGATTAGAGAATTAAACCTCCCTTACTCACTCAAGCAGTGCATATGATCACTTGCCACTTGGTATTTATTTTCCAGATGAAAGAGTTTAATTTATTTTTCTTTCTTCCCCTGGGACCCCAACTGCCTGGCCTAGAGCAGCCTCTGGGTTTGGCTGAAAGAAGCCCCCATTTTCATTCTCCTATGGGCTTTGCTCAATTTTGGGCAGGTAAAGAAACCCACTTGCGTCTTTAATAAAACTTAATCCTCATCCACCTTGGACAACGATAGTTGGGGAAGCTCCACGTTGTATGGGAGGGAGGGTTCATTCTCATTCAGAGACATAGTGATCCCTTTGGCCTCTTATTATTCCTGCCACCAACCAAGCCCTTTTCAGAGACATTTTCATATGTATCCAAGGTAGGCCTAAATCCATTCCTTCATTTTCCGTGGTACAACAGAGTCAGGCAAGAATGGCTAGCAGGGTTCTGAGATCACAGAAGAGAATTATCCCCAGAGAGCAGTGGACCACTTGATATTGGGTTTATAAGATGTTTGCTGCCTAATAGCAGCCGTGGGCTCCTCACAGGCTGTTTCTCAGCTTCCCTCCACTTACATTCCTTTTTTATTGGCAGCACCAATTTCTCCTACCTTCCTGCAAGTGTGTTCGTGTGTTGTGCTCAGTCATGTCCAACTCTTCGTGACCCCATGGACGATAGTCTGTCAGGCTCCTCTGTCCATGGAGATTCTCCAGGCAAGAATACTGGAGTGGATAGCCATGCCCTCCTCCAGGGGATCTTCCCAACCCAGGAATCGAATCCAGGTCTCCCGTATCACAGGCGGATTCTTTACTGACCGAGCCACCGGGAAAGCAAGTATGTTTAGATACATCAAAATCTTAGCTAATGAGAGTGAGCTCAGAAGAAGATGGGCACCCTTTTTCTTGCCCATCTGCACCTTACCTTCCAAGGCTTGGCTTTCTAGACTAGAACCTGCCTCTTCCTTGATGTCTAAAACTGGGAAATATTGGGACATTTTATATGTGAGGATGTTTTTCTTTCCTCATGGATATGAACTTTTTTATCTAGTCCCAACTAGCAAGCTCTCCTAAACACAGTATGACAGGCCCAATCTTCATACACAGGTTTCTGGGCCTTAATTTCTCATAAGAAAAATGTAAAATACTTAGAAAAGTGCCAAGCATTTAGTTAAAGCTTTTTAAACTTTGTATCTATAGCTTTAAGATCAAGTAACCCAAATATAGGCTGGGGCTTTATATGGTCCAGTCTTTGTGGGGAGTTGTGCACAAAGTAATAAAGACTGCTAATCTAAAAATCATTGAAGGTCTTTCACTCTTTAATCTTGATCTTCAGAAGTGCCCAGAGGTAGGAAATGGGTTACCATTACAAGGATGGCGCCTGTGGCTGTCAAACATGCTCTGGGACTGCCCCCTAGGTTTTGTATATTCAGACAGCAAATCCCAGAGCCAAGCTGAAGCTGTGTGGTGCTGCTGGAGAAAATAGAAGGCAAGTACACAGACAGTATAAACCACACAACTTGGACTAAATTAAAAACATACTAATAGCCAACAGTTATTCACTGCTTACTAAGTGTTAGATACTTATGCTAAGATCTTTCTATACATTATTTTATTTAATATTCATAGCATCAAAAAGAGATGATACCATATACATCCCTGTACTAGTAATGTTGTGTTGGGGTATAGCTGATTGACAATGTTGTGATGGTTTTAGTGAACAGTGAAGGAACTCAGCCATACATATTATATATAATATATACATGCATGTATCCATTCTCCTGCAAACCTCATTCCCAGTCAGGCTGCCACATAACACTGGGCCGCGTTCCCTGTGCAGTACAGTAGGTCCTTGTTGGGTCTCCGTTGTAAATACAGCGGTGTGTGCATGCCCATCCCAAACTCCCTAAGTATCCCTTCCCCCAGCAACCATAAGTTCGCTCTCTAAGTCTGTGAGTCTCTTCCTGTTTGGTAAGTCAGTTCATTGGTATCATTGTTTTTTAGATTCCACATATAAGGATGTCATACAATATTTCTCCTCTGCTGACTTACCTCACTCAATATGATGCTCTCTGTTCTATCCATGTTGCTGCAAATGGCTTCCCCTTACTCTTAGAAGAAAATCCATTGCCTTTCTATTGCCTACAGGCTCTACATGAGTTGACTTGAGTCTACATTTTCCTCCTTGATACTGCCCAGCCTGGCCTTGGGATTTCAGGGCACTCCACACGTGTTCCCGCCTGAGAGCTTTGCTTTTGCTCTCACTGCCCCGTCTGCCCAAACTGGACCTCCTCTGGCTTGTTTGGCTCCATGTCAACATCCAGATACCTGGTGTTTCCCCAATACCCGGAGGACCAGCTTCTCCTGTCACTGAAGTTGTTGCTTGATTTTCTTCCTGTTGCTCATCCTTACCTTCAGTGATGATGCTGAGCCACCTGCTGGTTTACTAACTGCCCCTCACTGGGCAGGGAGCTCTCTGAGACCAAATCTTTCAGTCCTCAGCATGGCGGCCCAAGGGAGGACTCTCAGTAAAATATAAGACAGTTTGAATTTAAGTTTGAATTTCAGATAGACAGCAAATACCTTTTTAGTATAAAAGTGATTGCAGAGGGCATACTTAATGCTGAAAAAAATTATTTTTGCCTTTGTAAGTTTTTTTTGCTAAATATGGTAGCCCCAGTCCCAGGGCTCGTCCCAGGGCTGGCACCTTTATTGATTCTTAGTATGTTTTTGTTGAAAGGAAGAAAGAGAGAAAGAAAGAAATGAAAAGTGACTATAAAACAAAATGTGCAGAGCGAATTCCTTGTGTCTTTGCTGTTGTATTCTTAGCATCGTTTTTTTCCTGTGCAAGCTCTTCCTTGTGGCCCCTCTAGTTGTGACACCTGGGCTCTCGAGCTGAGCCACATAGGCGTAACTGCCCCATAGCATGTCAGATCTTGGTTCTCCGGCCAGGGATAGAAACCATATTTCCTGGATTGGAAGGTGGATTCTTAACCACCCTGGCCCAGGGAAGTCCCTTGTAGCATCTCGTAATGCTCGACCTATGACAGGTGCCGATTAAAAGTGTGCTAACGGAATAAAGAACCATGGGGTTATCCAGGGTGATTTTCCCCCTCCCTCCATATCACACTGTTAGTCTTATTCTGTAGCTGGAGAAACAAGGTTGGGGAACAAAAGCCTTTCCAAAGTCAAGTAGCTGGGGACAGCTTTAGCCAAATACAGCAGAAAGTGGATGGTGGAAGGTGGCTTAAGTTAATGGCTTAGTTAAGTTAATGCTTCTATACAAGAAGCCGATGTAGAGGCAGTCTAGACCTGGTCTGATAGCCTTGAGACCTGCTTCAGTCTGTCTCCTCTACAATCCTCCAGAGCCCACTTCTCTAACTTCAAGTTCAGTGCATAGCTCCAAGATGCCTGCTGGAAAAGCCAGTGTATGGACAGCCAGTCACCACGTCCACATTCCAAGAAGACAGCAAGTATCAGCAGGTGAGGACAAAAGATCGCCCACCCTACCCCCAACTCCCCGGCCCTTTAAGAGACCTTCCTGCAAGTCCCTTATGACACAATCTCTTGCATCTCATTGATCTCATTGGCCAGAACTTTGTCTCATGACGGCTCCCAAGTGTAATGGAGCTGGAAATGTTGTCTGGATCTCACTGGATTCCAATTGGTTACATATTCTTTGTTAAAAGTGGAGGTCTTTTCTTTATAGAGGGGGGAGAATGATGTTGGAGAGCTAAGAACAACCTCTGCCGTAGCCAGAGAGGGGCAGAAAGATTCCCAGCGTATCCTGGGTCTGCTGCTCACACCATGTCCTTTTGCTGCTGGGTCTTCTGTTGCATGGACCAGTGAGTGGGTCAGAGTCTGGGGTGTGGACCTCTGTTAATCTGAGACTTTTTCTGTGTTGAAGAGACTTCTGTGTATTCAAAGACCAGAGGACACTGGAGACACTCAGAAGCAGTTTATGCCTCTGAAACTAAAATTCAGACACAAAAGTAGCATAAAATGGTGCTAGGGAGTTAGGCCAAGGTGGAGAAATGAGAGATGCTATGTGTCTGATCCATTGTCTGAGGATTCCAGTAGATCTCAACAGGTTGAAGCAGCAGTCTGAGTGTAAAGAGACAGAAATGAGTAAGAATCAGATATGTGCATGCTTCAGTCAAGTCCGACTCTTTGCAACCCTACGAACTGTAGCCCACCAGGCTACTCTATCCATGGGCTTCTCCAAGAAAGAATACTGGAGTGGGTTGCCATGCCCTCCTCCAGAGGATTTTCCCGAGTGAGGGATCGAATCTGCTTCTCATGTCTCCTGCATTGGCAGGCAGGTTCTTTACCACTAGCGTCACCTGGGAAGCCCCAAATAGCCTACGCTTGAGTCCAAAAGAAAACCAACAAGACAGACTGATGTGACTTAATATCAGCAGAATAAAAAATCATTGAGGTGATTTCACTGGCAGCAACTTGAGTCATGATTGAGTTGGGAGAGATTTTGTCATTCGCTGTGGTCAGTAGGAGCACGGAATTGGTGAGTGAAGTGAGGGTCATGCTGTTATGTACAGATTAGACCATACCTGTAACCCTGTTTTCAGTTCTGAGCTGTTTTAGGGAGAAAGATAGGCTAGTCTTAAAAGAGGCGTAACTGGGATGTGTTTGGAGAGCTCCTCTCTCTGTCTCTTTGACATTTTTATCAATCACTTGGGTCATGCCTGCTTATCAAATTTGTGGATTGCTCTAGTCTGACAGAGGCAGGAGATACTGTGACTGACAGGATCAGTCAAGAAGAACAATGGACCAAAGTCAGCCCATGAAATTGAAAATAGAAAGCCCTGAATTTTGGTCAAGCTATCAACTGGGCAAGATGGGGAGGAGGGAGACAGGGCCCACTAAGGTACCATTGTGTCTGTGTATCCAGGGACCACTGAACGTTTAGCTCTGCCAAGGAGCCTGTGGCCGGTACTGACACTCATGACTTTGCCCTGGGCCAGGGTTTTGACCTTGGCTTTGAGGATTCACATACTCTATGTGTTCCAGAGCCTATTGGGCTTGGAGAGGTGGAGCTATACTGATGTTTACAGGAGGCTAAGGAATAATAATAATTCATGCCAAGTGTATTGATTTTCAGTATAAAATATTATTGTTAAGTAATACACACACGTATATATACACACACATATATATATAACTTAAAATATTGCATATATATATGTATATATATATATAAGCTTCCCTGATGTCTCAGACAGTAAAGAATCCATCTGCAATGCAGGAGACCTGGGTTTGATCACTGGGTTGGGAAGATCCCATGGAAAAGGGCATGGGAACCCACTCCAGTATTCTTGCCTGGAGAATCCCATGGACAGAGGAGCCTGGTGGGCTACAGTGAGGAGGGTTGCAAAGAGTTGGACACGACTAAGTGACTGAGGACCCAGATAGCACAGCAGAGCACTTATATACACACGTACGTATATATATGCTGCTGTTTAGTTACTCGGTTGTGTCTGACTCTGTGATCCTATGGACTGTAGCCTGCTAGGCTACTCAGTCCATGAGATTTTCCAGGCAAGAATATTGGAGCAGGTTGCCATTTCCTTCTCCAGGAGATCTTCCCGACCCAGGGATCAGACCTGAGTCTTCTGCATTGGCAGGAGGATTCTTTACCACTGAGCCACCTGGGAAGCCCACAGATGTACATGTAACTTTTCTCCCTTTTCAGAAAAATGATATGCAAGACAAATAATACTGCTAAGATTTTTCAAGGGACATGGAATTGAAAGGGCTATGAGTAGTGTGACTTGAATGCTTGATGACATGGCATTAAAAGAGCCCGGTGAACCCGTCTTTCTAATATGAATGTTCCCATGCTGGAAACAGAGAGAGACTCTAGGTAGGTCAGGTTACAGGCTACTTCTATAGGCCTTGGAAATCACTTTATCTCTTTAGGATGACTTGGCAGAATTCCGTTCTGTCCTTTTATTGTTGATATATACTATAGGTCTTAGGAAACAACCTTTCCCCCCTTTCCTCTAGACTTTGAGGTGCGTCAGCTTGCTTTTGCTCTGAGGTCCCAGGGGGATGTGGGAAGAAGACTGACCTTGAAGAGTTAAGCTCATTAAGCCTCCCTGCTGTCTGGTGGTGGTGGTGAAAGTCGCTCAGTCATGTCCTACTCTTTAGGACCCCACGGACTGTAGCCCTCCAGGCTCCTCTGTCCATGGGATTCTCCAGGCAAGAGCACTGGAGCTGGAGTGGGTTGCCATGCCCTCCCCCACGTGATATTCCCAACCCAGGGATCAACTCAGGTCTCCTGCTTTGCAGGCGGATTCTTTACCCTCTGAGCCCCCAGGGAAGCCCCTCATTGCTGTCTACACCCGGTCATTTCTCTGGAGGAAAAATAAATTCCTCTTCTCCAAATCTGCCGCCCTTTAGGGATAGACTCCCAGACAACCTCAATCAGTGCCCTGCACTCTTCCCACCTCGTGGGCACAAGTGTCAACAGTGCTAAGGCATCTGCTTTGACTTTTCTCCATGTTCTCAGTTCCCAGCGGATGGCCTGATGTATTCATTCTCTTGTCCCAAGGGATTCCTGCTTTCCTCTTCTGTTTATGGATGTTCTAGTTACATCTCCCTTAGCATCTCCCAGTGAGAAACAGGGCACACTCACATTAGTGTAATCTGAGAAAAATTTAATAATGAACTGCTTACAAAGCTGGGAGCAGGGTTTAGGGAAACCACAAAGAACAGTCCAGTACTACAGGGCTGTGGGGTCTGCTGCTGCTGCTGCTAAGTCGCTTCAGTTGTGTCTGACTCTGTGCGACCCCACAGACGGCAGCCCACCAGGTTCCTCTGTCCATGGGATTCCCCAGGCAAGGATACTGGAGTGGGTTGCCATTTCCTTCTCCACCTATGGGGTCTAGTTGCCATCATAGGTCTGAAGGAGTGTAGAGAGGAAGAGAATCAGGAGACAGAGGAGGCTGGGTGATACGGACCTTCCCACAGGATCCCTGGCCTTGGGCAAAGTCAGCCCGTGGCAACCCCACAGCAACGGTAATAAATGCCACACTCTTCATGGCTTCTTGCTCTTCCTTCTTCTGCTGGTGTGCAACATTGGCCAAACCCAGTTGCAAGTCAGTGGGCAAGGGAGCTCAGTGATATATGCTGAGGAATTTAACCTCTCAAGGTATAGCAGAGTGGATAAAAGTGGAGAGTGGACTTAGAGGGGCAAATGGAATAATCCAGCAAACTGCTGAAGGCCAGACTTTGTTATTAACATCCTTATTTTCTTCATATCTCATCCTGCACATAGTAGGTTTGCTATAGTTTATGTGACTATGACTTTCTTTAAACTGAGAGATGGATCATTGGCTACCATATTCCAGGGCTCAACCAGTGCCCCAACGCTGCTCCATAAGCATCTGTGGGGTGACTGGTGAGTGAATGAATGAATCAATGAGTGAATGAATGAATGAAGTGAGCTTCCTGGGACCTTGCCCTTATTTGTAGCTCACTGCTACAGATTCTGCTTGCAGCCTCTCCCCTGTCTCACTTATAGGCTCCTAGGACCAATTCCTGTTATTGAATTTCTAACCCCCTCCTGTACCTGGGACTGGCCGTGTAATACGATTCTGGGATGCTTTGCTTCATCACCGCAGCGCCGAGTAGCAGCTCCTGCCTTGGGCACAGGCTCTGCTCTCTCTGTTCGGCAGTCAGTCTTTCTGTGACAGATGCGGAGCTCCTGTCCTCCTGCCAGGAAGATTCTTCGAGGAACCCTCTGCTGGCTCTAGGCAGGTGAAATTGCTTTCTCCCTGACACACTTCCATTTATATGAACTGTTACGCAGACATCAATTTCCTCCTCTGTCGTGTTCCAGGCTCTGTCCAGGTGGACAAGACATCACTGGGCATAAGGATGAAGAGCTGCAGTCCAGAGGGAGAGAAGACAAGCAGTAGATCATTATTAATCAGGGATCAGTGAGGTTGCCGGAAACGCGTTCTGCAGGAGCACAAATGAGGGGCGTCTCTTCCAACCTGGAGGTTCCAGGAAGTCTTTTTGGAGGGGTTGGCAACTGATTTTGTAGGATGGGAATGAGCTAAGCAATGGAAAGTGAGAAATGTGTTCCAAGCCAAGTGAAGAGTATGATCAAAGTAACAGATGCCTGGCGCTGCGTAGTGTGTGCAGGAAACACGAACAAATCTGCATGGTTAGCGATAAAGCGGAGGCATGGAAGGCTGAGCTGCAGGTGGTTGGAACGGCAGGTGGGAGCGGGGATGTGGAAGACTTGGCATGCTAGGATTAGGTGTTATCAGGACTGCAGCTGCAGTGGGGTGCATGGGGCACGTGCCTCAAATGCCACATTTGAAAAGGCTTCAAAAACTTAGCAGTCAAGAGAAAAATATCAAAATTTGAAATAAAGATGAATCAGTATCACTGACTTTTTCCTTTTGCCTCAGAATCCAACAAAGCTCAGAATGACAGTTACTGATCTTGTCTTTATAACATTGACGTGTATTGATCTCTTCAACAAATGGTGCCCAAACAATTGTATATCCACATGCAAAAGAATGAAGTCGGACCCACACTTCATATCATATACAAAAATTAGCTGAAAGCACCTGATAGTCCTAAATGTAAGGGCTAAAACTATACAGTCCCCAGAAGGAAGCACCAGGAATCAGTTTTCATGATCCTGAGAGAAGCAGTAATTTCTTAGATATGACACCAAAATCACAAGTGATAAAAGACTGACACATTGGACTTCATTACATTTAAAAACTTTTGTTTTCCTAAGGATACCATTACAAATATGAAAAGACAGCTCAAAGATAGGGACAAAATATGTGCAAACCATACATTTGTTAAGGCACTTGTATGAGGAGTATGTAAAGAACATTTCAGTTCAGTTCAGTTCAGTCGTTCAGTCATGTCTGACCCTTTGCAACATGGACTGCAGCACGCCAGGCTTCCCTGTGCATCACCAACTCCTGGAGCTTGCTCAAACTCATATCCTTCAAGTCGGTGATGCCATCCAACCATTTCATCCTCTGTTGTTCCCTTTTCCTCCTGTCTTCAATCTTTCCCAGCATCAGAGTCTTTTCCAATGAGTCAGTTTTTTGCATCAGGTGGCCAAATTATTGGAGTTTCAGCTTTAGCATCAGTCCTTCTAATGAATATTCAGGACTGATTTCCTTTCGGATAAACTGATTGATCTCCTTGCAGTCCAAGGGACTCTCAAGAGTCTCCTCCAGCACCACAGTTCAAAAGCATCAATTCTTCAGTGCTCAGCTTTCTTTATAGTCCAACTCTCACATCCATACATGACCACTGGAAAAACCATAGCCTTGACTAGACAGACCTTCGTTGGCAAAGTAATGTCTCTGCTTTTTAATATGCTGTCTAGGTTGGTCTTAACTTTTCTTCCAAGGAGCAAGCATCTTTTAATTTCATGGCTACAGTCACCATCTGGTGTGATTTTAGAGACCCCTCAAAAATAAAATCTCTCACTGTTTCCATTGTTTCCCCATCTATTTGCCATAAAGTGATGGGACCAGATGCCATGATCTTAGTTTTCTGAATGTTGAGTTTTAAGTCAACTTTTTCACTCTTCTCTTTCACTTTCATCAAGAGGCTCTTTAGTTCTTCACTTTCTGCCATAAAGGTGGTGTTGTCTGCGTGTCTGAGATTATTGATATTTCTCCCAGCAATCTTGATTCCAGCTTGTGCTTCACCCAGCCCAGCGTTTCTCATGATGTATTCTGCAAATAAGTTAAATAAGCAGCGTGACAGTTTACAGCCTTGATGTACTCCTTTTCCTATTTGGAACCAGTGTGTTGTTCCATGTCCAGTTCTAACTGTTGCTTCCTGACCTGCATATAGATTTCTCAGGAGGCAGGTCAGGTGGTCTGGTATTCCCACCTCTTTAATAATTTTCCACAGTTTGTTGTGATCCATATAGTCAAAGGCTTTGGCATAATCAATAAAGCAGAAGTAGATGTTTTTCTGGAACTCTTGCTTTTTCAATGATCCAGTGAATGTTGGCAATTTGATCTCTGGTTCCTCTGCCTTTTCTAAATGCAGCTTGAATATCTGGAAGCTCATGGTTCATGTACTGTTGAAGCCTGGTTTGGAGAATTTTGAGCATTACCTTTTTAGCGTGTGAGATGAGTGCAATTGTGTGGTAGTTTGAGCATTCTTTGGCATTGCCTTTATTTGGGATTGGAATGAAAATGACCTTTTCCAGTCCCGTGGCTGCTGAGTTTTCCAAATTTGTTAAGAACACTTAACAACTCAAAAATAAAAGGACAAATATCCAATTAAACACTGGGCAAAGGATTTGAGAAGATATTTCTTCAAAGAAGATGAATGGCTAATAAGCATGTGAAAAGATGCTCAATGTCCTTAGTCATTAGGAAAATGGAAATCAAAGCCACAATGAGATAATATTTCACATTCAATAGAATGATAATGATAAAAAAGACAGAGCATGACAAATATTGATAGGGATAAGGAAAAACTGAAACTCTCCTACATGGCTCATGGTAATGTGAAATATCGTGCATCCATTTTGGAAAACAGTATGGTAGTTCCTCAAAAAGTCAAACAGAGAGATGTCATATGACTTTGCAATTCTATTCCTAGGTATTCGCCCAAGAGAAATGAAAACATATTCAAGCAAAACTTGTACATGAATGTTGATAGCAGCGTTATTCATAGTAACCAAAACATAGAACAGCCCCAATATCCACCCATTTTGTTGAATGGATCAACAATTGTGGCATATTCATTCAATGGAATAATACTTCATCATTAAAAAGGAACAAAGTACTGATGTGTGTGTGTGTGTGTGTGTGTGTGTGTTAGTTGCTCGGTAGTATCCATCTCTTTTGCGACCCCATGGACTGTAGCCCACCTGTCTCCTCTGTCTATGGGATTTCCCAGACAAGAACAATGGAATGAGTTGCCATTCCTTCTTTTCTCCAGGAGATCGTCCCGATCCAGGGATTGAACCTGGGTTTCATGCATTGCAGGCAGATTCTTTGCCATCTCAGCCACCAGAGAAGCCCCACAGATACATATAACCATTGTGAAATGAAACACAGATAACCATTGAAAGTGTAAGTTAAGTGAAAGAAGCCAGCCACAAAAGACTGCATGCTGCATGATTCCACTTCTATGAAATGTCAGGGATCGGGAACATGTGCGGTGCTTAGTCGCTCATTTGTGTTTGATTCTTTGAGACTCCATGGACTGCAGCCTGCTAGACTCCTGTGTCCATGGGGATTCTCCAAGGGAGCTACAGAGAGATAAAATGTAGCTTAGTAGTTACTTAGAGCTGGAGGGAGTAGCAGGAATGCTGGAGCGTGACTGTTAACAAGGTTATTTTTGGGGTGATCACACTGTTATAAAATTAGTTATAAATCAACTCTACTCCAATAAAATTTTTTAAAAAGCTGTTAAAAATTAGAATATGGTAATGGTTGCACAATTTTGTAAACATACCAAATCACTGAACCTCACACTTCAAAGAGATGAACTTTTGGTATGTAAATTACATCAAAATAAAGTTAAAACATTATTCACCTTGATTCCTGAGTGTTTGGGCACCTCCTTAAATCTTGTCCCTGGGGAAAGTGCCTTACTTGCCTCCCTCCAGTGCAGGCCCACAGATTTAGACTTCATCGTGTGTTTTATAGGAAAGCTTTGAAAGGTTTAAAGCAGTGAATGGTCTGGTTTGTCTGCTGGTCATGTGGCTTTGCAGTGTGGGGGTGGGGGTGGCTAGAAATGGGCAATGCCAGAGGCAGGAGCCCACTTGGGAGGTGACCGTGAGAGCTTCTCTCCTGACGCATGAACGTGGCACCAAGAATGTGTGCGGAGAGCTGATGAGGAGGGAAAACTGATGAGCTTGCCTTGGGAGGGAGAGGTCTAACATGCCTCCCAGGCTTTCGAGTCAATCTCAGTGCTACTGACTAACTGTGCACTTGGTGGAGTCTGGACTGCTTTTGAAGTAATCAGAGGGTTATAAACCACCAGATCATTGCTCTATTGTATTATCTCCTCGCTGAAATCTTGATAGCACTCTACTGCTCTTAGAGTAAACCCCAGCTCCCCTGCCATGGCCCCCCAGACCCTAACTGGGACCTCTGCCCACCTGTCCAGCTCCATCCCACTCATTCTCCCTCTCCTTCACCCAGTTCAGCCACTCAGGTCTCTGTTTTGCTCCGAATATGCCAAGGTTGGTAGGATTACTTCTGGGACTCATATTCAGTTCTTCTGCCTGGAATCTTCCCCCAGCTCTTTTTATGACACAATTTTTAGTGTTTCCCTGAATTATTATGTTTTCATGAAGCCTCTCAAAGGGCCTTCTCTGCTTACCTTTTACATCATCATTTAGTGTATTAATTTCCTACAATCACTGTGACAAATCTCTACAAACTTGCTGAAAACAACAGGAATATATCTCACAGTTCTGTAGGTTAGAAGTCCAACATGAGTCTCATTGGGCTACAGTCAAGGTGTTGGGAGGGCTGTATTTCTTTTTCTGAGGAAAAATCCATTTCCTTGCTGTTTTCAGTTGCTACAGCTCACTCATGACTCCTTTCTTCCATCTTCAAAGCCAGCAGCACTGCATTTCTGGTCATTCTTCAGTTCAGTTCAGTCGCTCAGTTGTGTCTGACTCTTTTTGATCCCATGGACGGCAGCACGCCAGGCCTCCCTGTCCATCACTAACTCCTGGAGTTTACCCAAACTCATGTCCATCGAGGTAGTGATGCCATCCAACCATCTCATCCTTTGTTGTCCCCTTCTCTTCGTGCCTTCAATCTTTCCCAGAGTCAGCTCCTCGCATCAGGTGGCCAAAGTATTGGAGTTTCAGTTTCAGCATCAGTCCTTCCAAAATCCATTCTTAGATACTCACATTTTCCCAGACTCTCCTCTTCTGCCTCCCTCCTCTACTTATAAGGATCCCTGTGATTATCCTGGGCCCAGCCAGACATCCCAGGTTAATTTATCTTAAGGTCAGCTAATTAGCAACCTTAATTCCATCTTCAGCCTTATTTCTCTTTTGTCACGTAACCTAGCATATTTGCAAGTTTTGAGATTAGGATGTGGACAGAAGGTCATGGGAAGCTGTAACCTGTTGACACAGGTAAAATCTCAAGAGTGGATCAGAATGTGGGAAAGAATTGTCTTCAAACACATCAGCCCATCAGAATCTGTTTATCTGTTCACATATTCAACAATGTGTTTTAAGCACCTCCTTTTAAGTACCAGTGTGTGAGATGAGTGCAATTGTGTGGCAGTTTGAACATTCTTTGGCATTGCTTTTCTTTGAGATTGGAATGAAAACTGATCTTTTCCAGTCCTGTGGCCTAAGTAAATGCTAAAAATTCTCCAAGCCTGGCTTCAACAGTACATGAATCATGAGCTTCCAGATGTTCAAAGTGGATTTAAAAAAGGCAGAGGAACTAGAGACCAAATTACCAACACCTGTTGGATCATAGGAAAAGCAGGAGAATTCCAGAAAAACATCTACTTCTGCTTTATTGATTATGACAAAGCCTTTGACTGTGTAGATCACAACAAATTGTGGAAAACTCTTCAAAAGATGGGAATACCAGACCACATGACCTGCCTCCTGAGAAATCTGTATGCAGGGCAAGAAGCAACAATTAGAACTGGACATAGAACAACAGACTGGTTCCAAATTGGGAAAGGAGTGCAACAAGGTTGTATATTTTCACCATGTTTGTTTAACTTATATGCAGAATGCATCAAGTGAAATGCTGGGCTGGATGAAGCACAAGCTGGAATCAAGATTGCCAGGAGAAATGTCAATAACCTCAGATATGCAGATGACACCACCCTTATGGCAGAAAGTGAAGAGGAACTAAAGAACTTCTTGATGAAAGTGGAAGAAGAGAGTTAAAAAGTTGGCTTAAAACTCAACATTCAGAAAACTAAGATCATCACATCTGGTCCCATCACTTCATGGCAAATAGATGGGGAAACAATTGAAAGAGTTATTTTCTTGGGCTCCAAAATCACTGCAGATTGTGACTGCAGCCATGAAATTAAGAGACACTTGCTCTTTGGAAGAAAAGTTATGACCAACCTCAACCGCATATTAAAAAACAGAGACATTATTTTGCCAACAAAGATCCGTCTAGTCAAAGCTATGGTTTTTCCAGTAGTCATGTATGGATGTGAGAGTTGGACTATAAAAAAGCTGAGCACTGAACAACTGATGCTTTTGAACTGTGGTGTTGGAGAAGACTCTTTTGAGAGTCCCTTGGAATGCAAGGAGATCCAAGCAGTCCATCCTAAAGGAGATCAGTCCTGAATATTCATTGGAAGGACTGATGCTAAAGCTGAAACTCCAATACTTTGGCCACTAATGTGAAGAACTGACTCATTGGAAAAGACCCTGATGCTGGGAAAGATTGAAGATAGGAAGAGAAGGGGACCCAAAAAATGAGATGGTTGGATGGCGTCACCAACTTGATGGACATGAGTTTGAGCAAGCTCTGGGAGTTGGTGATGGACAGGGAACCCTGGCGTGCTGTAGTCCATGGGGCTGCAAAGAGTTGAACAGGACTGAGTGACTGAACTGAACTTTAAGTACCAGATGCTGTTCCTTTGAGATATATTAGACAGAGCAAAGATGTTAGCCTCTCAGACCTCACATCTTTTAAAGAAATTAATTGATTTATTTTTGGCTGTGCTGGCTCTCCATTGCTGTGAGGGCTTTTCTCTGGTTGTGGCAAGCAGGGGCTACTCTCAGGTTGCAGTGTGTGGGCTTCCCGTTGCAGCGGCTTCTCTCACTGTGGAGCATGGGTTCTAGGATGCCTGGGCTTCAGTAGTTGTGGCTCCCGGGCTTTAGAGCACAGGCTCAGTAGTTGCAGCACATGGGCTTAGTTGCTCAGCAGCATTTGGGATCTTCCGAATCAGGGATCAAACCCATGTCTCCCAGGATGGCAGGCAGATTCTTTACCACTGAGCTACCAGGGAAACTCCCGGACCTTA
Organism: Cervus elaphus; assembly: GCF_910594005.1. Taxonomy (NCBI): domain Eukaryota; kingdom Metazoa; phylum Chordata; class Mammalia; order Artiodactyla; family Cervidae; genus Cervus; species Cervus elaphus. The sequence goes on along the minus strand of NC_057820.1, from coordinate 8,284,040 downwards.
TATCTTTTGTAGAGGTTTAAATAATATAGAGGCTTGGGTCCCCATCAGCCACTCTGGAAGCCTAGCCACTTTGATGAAGAGGATACATCATGGAATGGCAAGTTAGAATCATTTAAATTTATTTTTTCCTACATTTTGACCATCATTCCAGAGGAAGAGTTTTTTTTTTTTTGGAACTGTGCTTCTAAAACCATCTGTGGTGAAGGACAAATTGTTTTTTTTAACTTCCAGTCCATTTGTGATACTTTTGGAAAATACAGAAAGTTTAAAAATAATTTCTAGAAAAATAAAAGTTTGCTTCATTGTCATGATGGTGTCAAATGCCTGTAAGTGTTCCTAAACACTCTCGATTTCTATAGAACGGTGTCATAAGCAGACAAGTATTTCTCAGAGCAGCCCCAGACCTGTGTGTCTGACTTAGTCTCCATTTCTCATCTATAAAATGAGAAATATATATGGTGAGTCACTATGAGGACTCAACTGCATAATGCAAATCACCAAAGTCATTGTCTGGCTTAACAAGTAATAGTTACTAATTCTCATAGCTATTATGCCTTTTGGGCTTCCCAACTGGCTCAGTTGTGAAGAATCCACCTGCCAATGAACGAGAAGCATGAGATGTGGGTTTGATCCTTGGGTTGGGAAGATTCTCTGGAGGATGAAGTGGCAACCCACTCCATCTTCTTGCCTGGGAAATCCCATGGACAGAAGAGCCTGGCAGGCTACAGTCCATAGGGTCTAAGCCTGACATGACTCAGCAATTAAACAACACCAATGTTATGCCTTAACATTTCTTAACAATACTATAATATTCAATTTTTGGTGTCATAAAAATCAAATTAGGGTCCTTCGCTTTTCCAGTAGAAAGCCACATCTTGCTGACTTGTCATAAAAAGGATGTAGAATTCCAATATCTATGGTGAGATTTGTTTTTGCCTACAAATAACAGTGCAAACAAAACATGTCTTTGAATACTGTTGATGAATATTAATCATTGAGAAACCCCCATTTGCTTTTCAAACACCAGCCAGATGTTACCCTTCCTCGCTGGAAACTGTGCCCACCCTTGGGCCCATTAGACAAAATGCTGGCTGTCACCAGCTGACAAGGTCTGGGGATTGACTCTTTTTAAATAGCCGTAAGGTCATGGGGATTAGATGTTCTCCAGGGAGTCACAGGAGAAGTAGAATGTCAGCTTCGCCTTTTTCCCTCAAAGATGGCTCAGTGACATTTTCAGAAAGCAGGGACTGTTGGCTACCTGTCAGCCCTGAATGGGAAACACAAGGTTAGATGCAAAGTGAGAAGGTCACTCGCCACCTGGAGACACAGCTGTAATTTCATTCAGAGGAGCAGCATTAAAGGGACCGCGTGGAGAACTCTTTTGAGAGCTGGAAATCAGAGACAAAGCCTGGCAAGTGAGAGAGAGGCAACTTGGCAGGAGAGAGACAGTAAGAGCTTTGGCAGTAGACGGCCCTGGGGTTGAATCTCAGCCCCCATGCGTACTGATTGTGTGACCTAATGCACATGAAACAGCCTCTCGGACAATGGAGCCTCCCTTACGGGATGGTCACGGGTGTGGGCGATGTTGTATATAAGTGTTCGGCCCACAGTGAGTGATCCATGGAGTCTAGCTATTACTGATCTTGTGTTACTCACCCAAAGAGCAAGGTCCACCAAAAATCCCTGTAGCCTCCTTTTTCTGTTTGTCGCATCTTTTAAAACCTTTGCACGTGAACAGCAGTTGAACATGGGTCAGACAGTCCTGAGAGATGGGGGGTGAGATCCCTTATCGAAAGGGAGTCGGGTTCCCATCCCCAAATCTGGAGTGGCGGAGATGGGCACTGCGAGGCCTCCAGTGCGGTAACGCAACAGATCCAGAGAAGCCGGCGGGAGCCCGGGGGAGAGTTCTCTTTTCTTTGTGAAGGTCAGGGCGCCCTGGAATGGGTTCACCCCGAGAGAGGGGCCTGTGCCTTGGAAAGCATCACGGTAACGAAAACAAAAAACAAAACTTATGCACATGGATGACTCCATTAGTTCTCATGCATAACAGACACTGGGTGTGGACCCAATCACACACACTGACCATTTTGTCTCTTTGTTTTTCTAGATACAAAACTTCTGTCCTTAACAAGAAATTCAAGTAGGCCACGCAGCACATGTGTGTATGTTCTGTGACTGGCTGTTCTTACTAAAGATATGCAGCTTCTTTGAGGAAGAGTCTCTTGGCATTGTTCTCATCCTTCTCTTAAAGACACTGTGTTGGGCTTTTGGTCTACAGAGTCTCGACTGGGCTGAGATAGATTTAGAAATTTCAAGTCTCTTCTTTGAGAAGAAAAATGTGGAATAAAAAACACGGACGTTTCCTTCACTCAGTGGGAGTAATGGCCAATGAGAATGAGGGCATAGTTTAATTGGACTTAAAAGATAATTGTTTACGGAGATGCAGTGCTCTGAACTGCTCTTCTCTGTCTTGATAAGAAAGTGGAAAGAGTCAAAATATTTTTGACACAGTGAGTTAATCAAAGCATGTTGTTAGCTGGCTAATCAGCTCAGGGCAAAGGTGTCAGGTAAAATTAAATTCGCCTTTGCTCTATGCTCTCTCTCATGTTAGAGCTTGGATAAGAACTGTCTGAACTTCAGAGAGATGTCAGTTGAAATGAGGAAAATGAAAAGAACTTGCTTTTGTGGGCCTGGAATCTAACCCTGTAACCCTAAGGACTGTGATAATGCCAGTATTTTTGTGAAACGGTTTGGAGAGTTGAAGTTATTGGCGCATTTATTGAAGCCACTGCCATATTTAAAAAAAAAAAAAAATCTGAGATGCCCCTGATTGTAAGATCCACTGTTCTTCTCCTTACCTCTAAGTAAGAAAGAAAAAGCAAAGCATTGCCCATGAATATTAGCACATCATCAGCCGTAAGATGGATCCTGACTGCAGAGAGATTAAAATATGAAGATATGTACATATCACAATGAGTAAACTGCTGTAATTTATGGGAGCCTTTCTGTAAATTGCTGTTGATTATTTAAGCTGTGAAAAGACCTCACTGAACTTATTTTCATTTGGCCCTACTATGTACTTTGTAGATTTCACCTTAGTCCCATAAGTCTCCTTTTTTCATCCTGCTTCATGTGTGAGCGGATGGAAGCTGTGAGTCCCTGGTTGATATCTGAATACTAGAAGAAGTCTCACCCACTGACATCCTACCCTTACTGTGATTCCCTCATCTCTCTTCTCATCCAGGGTGAAGGCTCTGCCCCTCATAGGAACTTCCCTCCAGATTTTCTTTGGGGGAACTCCAAATTTTTTCTCTCTCTCTGCTAAGCAGAGCCAGTTCTTCCTTCCCAGGCTGTGTCCCTAGATTTATAGAGCAAAGACAACCAGGAGTTTAACAAAACAAAGTTCCCCTCAGCCAGAAAAAAGAAAACAACAAAAAAAAGACCTGTCTTTAGCAAGCCTTTCTGTAAACTGCAGAATGAGCATCTATTTTTGGGTGTGCGTGTTCCTTGGGGCCTCTCCCCTTAACTGAAATGTCTTGTGTACTATTTATCCTCAAACCAAACTTCAGGGTCTTTCACAAGGGAGATTCTTGTAATGGCCGCTGCGGCAATCTTTCTCCAATGTCATTGTGTCTGTGTGAAATGCTATGTATATAGGCATATAAGACTATGTGTGATTCATGAGAGGTGGTCTCTCATCCACTCAGGGCTGGGGGCATGGGGCTACTTTCCTTTGTGTGGTGGGGATGGTTCTGGGGAGTAATATGGTTGCTTGTTTCTATCTCCTCTCTTAAATGAAATAAGTGAGACTGGTTTGAAAGACAGCAAACCACACTATGTGGGAGGTCCTTTGGTCAGGTGGTAGATTTGAATCTGAGTAATTTCTGACTTCACATACTGCTGTGATTAATACCACTAGCAGCCCATAAGACTTGAGGACCTATGTGTGAAGCCCTATGTATGGAGGAAGAAGCTATTCTAACTCACATGTTACATGCCAGAAATAGAGGCTCAAGGTGATAAGTAACTTGCCCAAGGTCACACAGCATTTTGGAGAAAAATAATGGTGATGATGATGATGATGATGATAATTTTGGTCTCTGAAGACAGTTCTCTCATCACAGAGTTTGAATAGCTAAGAAGACCTGGGATTTCTGGAAGGTAATTATGAAACACATTTTGAACCCATCCTGGAATCACAAACTGCTTTAGGAAACCTAGGCCACAAACAGGAGCCTGGTCACCACGGCTGCAGGATGAGATGGTGGTCTAGGCTGTGTCCTTTGTCAAAGATCTCTGACTCACAGACTTAGAAAACAGACTTTCAGTTGCTGGGGGGCGGGCGGGGGGGGGGGGGGGAGCGGTAGTTTGAGAGTTTGGGATGGACAGGTACACACTGCTGTATTTAAAATGGATAACCAACAATATTCTACTGTATAGCGCATGGAACTCTGCCCAATGTTATGTGGCAGCCTGGATGGGGCGGGGATTTGGGGAAGAATGGATATGTGTATATGTATGGCTTAGTTCCTTCACTGTTCCTCTGAAACTATCACAACATTGTTAATTGGTAATTATACTTCAATATAAAACAAGAAGTTCAAAGATGAAAAAATAAAAAAAAAGATCGCTTTTCTGGAGAGCCAGGGACTCTGAGTGAGGGAGACTGACACTAGCTTTCTCATGAACTCTTACAACACTTCAAGTTTCACTTTTAGCTAGACAGCCTAGCGTAGAACTGCATAAATCTTTCCTTTTCTTTCACAACTCTGCAGCATATCTCATAATTTAGCAACTGTAAAAATGAATAAGTACAATTAACAATGTCGAGTGAAAGACAACTGAGCTTATAACTGGTTATAAGTCAGTTGAATCTCAATTGAATTGAAGTCAATTAAGCAACATAATGACCCTAATGAATATCCTGGTTTTCTGGTTTCTCCATAAATCAGGAGGCATCGCCAGCTCCTTTGCATTCTCCGTTCTAGTGTCGGGGCTGGTTCAGAACTAGTAGGAGCCTACTTTGTTCTTTCTTGATCCTTGTCTTCATGCTTCATTCTAAGGTTAGTCTAAGGCTTCAAGGTATGGGTAGATAAAGAGCAGTGTGGTGTGAGTTAGTCTTCCCTCCAGCCGGGCTGAGTCCCTGCCCTGGACATCCAGGCAGACTTGAGGCCAGCCTAGGAACTGACAGAACCTGATGGTGAGATGGCCTTTGGGAGTAAGAACAGGAGGAATGGACATGGACTCTGACCTGGGAAAGTGGGTTTCAACGGGCTTTGTGGAGAGGTCACCAAGGAGGAGGAGGAGGTTTGGGGACCAAAAATCATGGTTTGGAGCATTTGGAACCTGAGATATATTATTTCTTTATAATAATTCTATGCAGTGAATAATCTGCATTGCACCCTGGGGGAGAGGTTTGGTAGGGACCTTGGGCCAGATGAGGGAGAAAAAGATGAATGGAAGGCGAGTGGAAAACTCCACGGAGACTTCTGCTTAAGGCTCCTTAGGGTCTCACGCTGAAGCCAAACACATCATTTAAAAGGCTGAACAGTGTCACCTCCTACATACACCCTTGTCTGCCAGAAATAATAAAATACACATTCAGCGTAATAGTCCAAGTCTTGTCCCCAAGGACCTACATTTTGTATTACCTCCTTTTCTGCTGTCAGGAAAGACAGCCCATTTGCTTAATAAGGAAATCTGTATCATTCTCTCATTTGCCTACAGACATTAAGCTTCCAATAAGATGTAAGTTTTTCTAAATAGGCCCAGCTCTTGGAATGTATGTACCCACTGGGGAAACATGTGAGCTAAGAGGCATGAGTGTTATAAGGGCTAAAGTCTAAAATGAGTAAGACAAAGCCAGGATGGCGGGTTTAGGATTTGTCTGAGTTGTGTGTTAGGAGACTTAATAAGAGCTTCAGATGGTTTAAAGGCGACAGTGCTTTAGAAAAGGGCAAAGTCAGCCCCGCTCTAGTACTCCTGGTCCAGTAGTTGTCCCCAACTGCCTGCCTTTCAGTAGGTACTTTATCATCATAATTAATGGTAATGACTCTTTATCCTTGTAAAGCACTTTATGTGATTTCTGTGGTTACATATTCCATTATAATTCTGGGATGAGACCTAGCAGGTAATTATTAATCTTCTTTCAAAGGGAGGGAAACTGAGACCCAGAGAGGTTGGCTGCTTTGCCCAATGACGTGTATGGAGTCATTGACAAATCTTGGTTATGGTTGTTATAAATCCCTGCTTTCGACATCCAGGGCTACTGTCCTGTTTCAAGAACTTGTTCTTTCTCCTTTTGTAACAGCCAGTGCATTGGTGTCTCTGCTACCAGTCTTTTGCTTCTTTGGTTTATGCTGCAGTAGAGTCATCTTCCTGTAACAGGGCCCAAATCATGTTTGTTTTCATCCTTACAGACCTTTAGTGTCTCCCCACAGCCTACCACAAAAGGTCCAACATCTCTGCAAGGCCACTGCTAATCTGGTCCCAGATGACTTGCCCTAGATATTCTAGCAATATTAAACCACTCAGGATTAGCCAGATATGCCTTCTACCTTCTTACATTTTGCTGCTGTTTATACTGTTCCTTCAGCATAGAACACTTCTTTCTTTTGTCTGTAATTTAAATCCTGCTCATTCTTTAAGGGTCAGTTCAAATGCCACCGCTTACATGGCATGGTCTCTGATCACCCCATTCAAAATTAATGTTCCCTTTCTTCTCGATTGTATCAATACTTCCCTACAGTGCTTGTTCTACTCTACTTTGTGTTATGGTTCATAACACCCAGGCCTGAATTTCTCTGCCCTTTGAATTCTTTGAAGGAAGGCCAGGAATTGACTCATTGTTCACTCATACCATGGCAGATACGCAGTAGACACTTTTTAAGAGAATGATCACCAATTTGATATACTTAACTTATTATTTTAAATTAATTAATTTATTTTTGGGTGCCCTGGGACTTTGTTGTCATGGGTGGGTTCTCTCTAGCTGCAGCGAGCAGGGACTACTCTCTAGTTGCAGTTTGCAAGCTTCTTATTGCAGTGGCTTCTCTCCTGGTGGCTCAGATGGTAAAGAATATGCCAGCAACACAGAATACCTGGGTTCATTCCCTGGGTCTGGAAGATCCCCTGCAGAAGGGAATGGCTACTGACTCCAGTAGCCTTGCATGGAGCAGTCCATGGACAGAGGAGCTTGGTGGTCTACAGTCCCTGCCGTCACAAAGAGCTGGACGTGACTGAGTGACTAACACTTTTTCCTGTTGAGGAGCACAGTCTCTAGAGCTCAGGCTCAGTAATTGCAGTGTGCAGGCTTAGTTGCTCCAAAGCATGTGGAATCTTCTTGGAACAGGGATTGAACCCGTGTCCCCTGCTTTGGCAAGCACATTCTTAACCACCGGACCACAAGGGAAGTCCAGTAAATACTTATTTAATGAATAAATTTGTTAGGACAAGCAAATATCCCAGGAGAGTCAGTAAGCAAGGAGATATGTTTAGTGTTGGACTTGTAGAGAAAGGGACTATTTAGGGCTCTACCAAACAGTGATCCCACAAATTGTTTGTGTTCTACCCTTGTCTTTCTATCTGGCTACATAAAAATAATCTGGATTTCTTGTTGAAAATGCTGATTCCTGGGCTGTTATTCCAGAGTTTTCTGTCTGAGAATATGTGCTTTACCAGATTGTCCAAGTGATTGTATGCTAAATTATGCTTGGGAAACACTGATGTAAAGTGTCATGAATCTTTAGGAATGTTTGGATTCATAAAATGAGTCAAGTTGACTGATGATATGTTAAATTTATTCATGAGACTGGAATTAGTATTTTTGAATAGTCTCCTTACTCATGAATCCCTGAGGCTTACAAATGAATTCAGGACTATTGTGTCCCAGCAGGAAAAATATAAGTGGCTTCCTGATGGGGGCCAGAGGATGCTCTGACTTGTTTTATCGAAACTTTTATTTTCTGTAAATTCATCCTTTTTTCCCCCCTGTGTTTTGTTGATTTTTCACTGCCTGTCATGTGTGCATATCTCTTTTTCATCCTCAAAATGCCAGGGAACTGCTTGCTTGATGAACACACCTCCTTCATCCTCAACCCAGGCAGTGTTGCTTCATAACATTAGATATTTTACCTCAAAGGTAGATTAAGCAATTCACCGGGGTGGTTATCTATGAGTGCTTGCACACTCATCAAAGATACCAAAATTATAAATCGGATTTTTTTTACTACTGAAAAAATAACATATCCCTTGTTTTTATGTATATAGTATGATTGACCATGAAGGATGATTTACAGTATAAAAAGTTTAATGGAAAGTTTAAGAATCACAATTTTTTATTATTAGTATTGGCATCAGTGTGAGTATTACCACTCCTGCTATTCTAGTGTTTGAACCACCACCAAAATTTGATTGATTAGTATGTTGGAAATACTCATGAAGAAATAGAAAGCAGGTATTGATACATAATGTTTGTATTTGTGGAAATTGTAGCTCAAAGTCTTTGAACATTTTGCCTAGCGTGAGGGGAGTTATGCTTATTGCATTCCTATAGTGTGGGAGACTCCGACCACAGTGAGGATGATGGTAATGGTAACACAGCTTCCCTTCCTCTTACCTGGCATGAAACATGGTATATTCTTCTTTTTAATTAATTTTTATTAAAGTATAGTTGAATTACAATGTAGTATTAATACTGCTATCAGCAAAGTGACTCAGCTATTAATGAGTCATAATTATATATTTATATATACGTATGCACATATACATATATACATTCTTTAGAGATGGGAATACCAGACCACCTGACCTGCCTCCTGAGAAATCTGTACGCAGGTCAAGAAGCAACAGTTAGAACTGGACATGGAACAACAGACTGGTTCCAAATTGGGAAAGGAGTGCAACAAGGTTGCATATTTTTACCATGTTTGTTTAATGTATATGCAGAGCACATCAAGTGAAATGCCAGGCTGGATGAAGCACAAGCTGGAATCAAGATTGCTGGGAGAAATATCAATAACCTCAGATACGCAGATGACACCACACTTATAAAGTGAAGAAGAACTAAAGAGCCTCTTGTTGAAAGTGAAAGAGGAGAGTGAAAAAGTTGGCTTGAAGCTCAACATTCAGAAAACTAAGATCATGGCATCCAGTCCCATCACTTCATGGCAAATAGATGGGGAAACAATGGAAATAGTGAGAGATTTTATTTTTGGGGGCTCCAAAATCACTGTAGATAGTGCTTGCAGCCATGAAATTAAAAGACACTTGCTCCTTGGAAGAAAAGTTATGACCAACCTAGACAGCATATTAAAAAGCAGAGACATTGCTTTACCAAGAAAGGTCCGCCTAGTCAAAGCTATGGTTTTTCCAGTAGTCATGTATGTATGGATGTGAGAGTTGGACTATAAAGAAAGCTGAGTGCCAAAGAATTGATGCTTTTGAACTGTGGTATTGAAGAAGACTCTTGAGAGTCCCTTGGACTGCAAGGAGGTCCAACCAGTCAATCTTAAAGGAAATTAGTCCTGAATATTCTTTGGAAGGACTGATGCTGAAGCTGAAACTCCAGTACTCTAGCCACCTGATGTGAAGAACTGACTCATTGGAAAAGACCCCGATGTTAGGAAAGATTGAAGGTGGGAGGAGAAGGGGACCCAGAAAATTAGATGGTTGGATGGCATCACTGATGCAATGGACATGAGTTTGAGTAGGCTTCAGGAGTTGGTGATGGACAGGGAAGCCTGGCATGCTGCAGTCCATAGCGTTGTAGAGTTGGACACGACTGAGCAACTGAACTGAACTGAACTGGTACATTCCTTTTCATATTCTTTTCCATTATGGTCTATCACAGGGTTTTGAGTATAGTTCCTTGTGCTATACAGTAGAACCTTATTGTTTATCCATTCTATATATACCAGTTTGCATCTGTTACCCCCCAACCCCCCTGGGGGCTTCCCTAGTAGCTCTGCTGGTAAAGAATCTGTCTACAATGCAAGAGACCCTGGTTCAATTCCTGGGCCAGGAAGATCCCCTGGAGAAGGGATGGGCTGCCCACTCCAGTATTCTTGGGCTTCTCTGGTGGCTCAGACAGTAAAGAATCCACCTGCAATGCAGGAGACCTGGGTTTGATCCCTGGGTTGGGAAGATCCCCTGGAGGAGGTCATGGCAACCCACTCCAGTACTCTTGCCTGAGAATCCTCATGGACAGAAGAGCCAGGTGGGCTACAGCCCATGGGATCACAAAGAGTCTGACACAACTGAGTGACTGAGCACAATACATCACCCAAATTCCCACTCCTGCCTTCTCCCACTCCCCACCCATTGGCAACCGCCAGTCCATTCTCTATGTCCTTGATTTTGTGAAACAGGGTATATTATTTTTTTAGTGTTTTTTTTTCCCCACAAATATTTTGTTTGTTTTAATGAGGTTGGTGCAGACAAGGTCCATTTAAAACCTACATTGCAGGCCAAAAAGTACAAACAAGTTCAAAAAGATCAGTGTTCTGTTGTATACATGTTCCATGGATAACTTTTTTGTTTTTTGGCCATACCATGGGGCATGTGGCATCTTAGTTCCCCGACCAGAGATAGAACCTGAGCCCCTGCAGTGGAAGCACAGAGTCTTAACCATTGGAAATCCAGGGAAGTCCCTCTTGCATGAGTAACTTTAACTGCCAATGCAAATTAGAACTTTTCTGGGATCTTCTGACAAGATTTTTCCTTCATCTTAAAATGCTTTCTCTTCAGTGAAGCCATCTTTGGAGTTAGTCATTGTTCCCATCACCTCTGTCACCCTGATTTCAATCTGATATTCCCCTTTTTTTGGTCCAGACCCTCAGATTTTCAAAGTAGCTTCAAGTTAAGGAAAGGTCATTTTCCCACAGTTCAGTTCTCTGAAAACCTTCCATCTCCCACTGAAAGTCATAGTCCAGGAATGAAGCAATCACATACTAGAACTTCAGGGCCAATTGGAAAGTCATTTATGAATCCTCACATTAGTTGATCTCATTTATCACAAGTGCATCTACAAATGCACAGACCTGGAGAAGGCAGCCAGTCTCTCTGTGGACATATGCAATTTTTATTTTTTTAAATTAATTTTTATTGGAGCATAGTTGCTATAGTTTTTCCAGTAGTCATGTACAGATGTGAAGATTGGACCATAAAGAGGGTTGAGCATGGACAAATTGATGCTTTCCATCTGGGTGGTGCTGGAGAAGACTGTTGAGAGTCCCTTGGACAGCATGGAGGTCAAACCAGTCCATCCTAAAGGAAATCAATCCTGAATATTCATTAGAAAGACTGATGCTGAAACTGAAGCTCCAACACTTTGGTCACCTGATGCAAAGGGCTGACTCATTGAAAAAGACCCTGATGCTTGGAAAGATTGAGGGCAGGAGGAGAAGGGGGCAACAGAGGATGATATGGTTGGATGGCATCACTGACTCAATGGACATGAGTCTGAGCCAACTCTGGGAGATAGTGGAGGACAGGGAAGCCTGACATGCCGCAGTCCATGGGGTCTCAAAGAGTCAGACACGACTGAACAAAAAATAGTTGCTTTTCAGTTTTCTGCAGTTTCGGCTGCACAGTAGGTGAGTCGGTCACATACATACATATGTTCCATTCTGTTTGGACTTTCTTCCTATTCAGGTCACCACAGTGCATTAAGTAGGGTTCCTTGTGCTATATACCGTATGTTTGCATTAGTTATCTATTTTATACTCATGTAATTTTTAAAAAGGAGAGGGTGACATGAAGCAGGCTGAGGTTTGATCACCAAAAAACAGTACAAGGTAAATAAACAATAGAGAATCATAGGCGTTAGAATTCAAATGACCAGATGTTTGAGAGATGGGCTGCCAGTTTCCAATTCTGTGTCCAACACCACATTACAAAAGAACTATTTTTAAAAATAAAAGAGAATCAAGGGAAAAGAAAGAAAGCAAAAAGAATATCTGAACAATTGAATGACCCCCTGTTAGTTCCTGATAAACTTCAATCACACCTTCCTCGATTCCCAGTCCTTTTGGAGAGTGATTATCAGCAATTCTCTGACCTTCAAAGAGAAATCTGAGTGAATTTATGGGAATGTCCTGTCTTTGGCAGAATGATTCTTTGAGTTTCTTAAGATGTGTCGTCATTTTCCCTTCGAAGTGAATGTCACTGCTATCCTGACATGACTGAGTTTTAATATATTGTCTTTCCTTCTGTTGGGGGAGTTTGTAATTTCCTTGGTTCTGTCTCATTGCAACAAAATTTTGAAGCAGTGGACAGACCAGTGTTACAGCCCCATGTGATTTCCTTGGACGGACCAGTGTTACAGCTCCGTGTTGCAGCTCAGTTTTATTTAGAAAATAAAGGAAAAGACATCCTCCAGGTCTGAGGGCGGACCGACCCAAAAGACGCAAAAAGAGAAGCCCATGGCCCAATTTTGGCTCCTCTTTTTACATGCTTTTTTCTCCTTCCCCTGGCCATTGTGGTGATGGGCGTTCCCTCCCCACCCTGGGATCTCAGCAGCGGCCTCGGGTAGCGAGAACCTCGCTCAGAGGTTTCTCTCTTCCCCAAAGCACAATGCTATGGCTCCAGGGTATATTCTTGATCCCAAATCCTCATAGCTATTCCCTCAAGAAAGGTAACATTATCTTTTTCTGCAAAGAGGATGCTGAAACTCTGAGAGTTTAGATAACTGGGTCAAGGGCACTGTTAACTACTAATTGGTACTTGCCAAGGGCATTTCCCATCTACCACTACAAGGATTAAATTATGAGCAGCTGCAGTTGTTGACCTTCAACACCTCCTGAAAGGAGCTCAGAGTGGAGATCAGAAACGAGGTACTCTGTGCTCTGGAAAAATCTGGCAGAACAGGTCTTCAGATAAGTTAGATATTTTCAGGAGCTGATTTTATGAGCCCAATTCTTGCATTTCCTCACATCCAGAAAAGCAATAAAGTCCTTCATGGTGACCCCTGCTCCTCTTGACTAGCAGAAACCTTCTGCAAAAATATGTGTTTGATTGCGTGAACTCCCTCTTCACCGAAGTCACATATATACTGACCTTCCTCCTACCTCTTTGGAGCAGTTTCTCAGAGCTATCTGAAATGTGCTCTCCTGGGCTATAGTCCTCATTTGGGCCCAAATAAAACTTAAATTGAAACTCTCACGTTGTACATTTTTTAAAGTCGGCAACACAGAGCAGAAAAGAGGCAGAAGCTACAGGTGATTCTGTGCTGTAAAAACCAGGCCATGCTCTTCTCCCCATCTCTGCTTGGAGCCCTTTGGGTATGACACGCCACGTCCAGAGTACAGAGTGAGCTGGTGACAGCTCTCACCTGTCACCATGACGCATGACCCTCTGAGCTCTCCACCACACACTCCACTTCAATCCCTGTCCTCTTCCTTTTCTCCATCCAAAGATGTTAACCAGCCCTTGGAATACTGTCTGCCAGCTACTGAGTGGAAAAATACCATCAGAGAAGCAGGGAAGCAAGAAAGAAAAGTGAAGAGGAGGCACACACCTTATTTATCACTCTTGACTTCATTACAAAAGATCTGCAAAGCTCACAAAAAAAAAAATCAACCTGCAAATCATGTTATGGTTAATAAAACAGTAATTTAACACCCCCCCCACCAACCTTCCCTGGCAGTGTCCTGAGGTACTCACAATGCCCTTTCTATGTTTTATTTTAAGGCCCAGTACAAAAGGTTTTCACCTTAGTGTAATTAACTTTTTATCATTAAGATTTTGAAAAATTGAATTGTGTTGGACACAGGTCACCGTAATGAGAATTTAATGGCGGCGTATTACAATGTGCGCTAAGCTATGAATCCGTGCTAGAGGCGTCACATTGCTACTGACCTATGCAAATTTCCATCTCAGTGGCCCTTATTCTTCCAGTGTGGCATCCGGCCCCCTCTCTGCTTCCCTCTCATCTCCTTAAACAATGATTCCCTCATTTTCATATTAATTGCATCACTTAACTGAGATAATGCTCCCTCTGAAATGAGCAAAGGGATGAATCACCGAAACGGGCCATTATTCTTTTTGCTTAACCAATTTCACAGGCCCCGCACAAAGCACTGCCTTCATTTGGCTTCCTATAATTGCTTATCATTAGGCCCAGCCGCCCCACGAAGTACCTTTTTATTTATTTAAGTCTCATCTCTGATGGATGGAAAATGAGTCACTTGCATATCTGAGAGGCCCAGACAGTTTGAGGCGAGGGAGGTGGTGGGATACCCTGGAGGACATACATGGAGGAGACGCAGCCTGGGTGAACAGCCCTGCCCCTTCCCTTTCCCACAAGATTCAGGGGCGGCCACAGCTACCAGGTGACCTGTGGCTTCCAGCAGCAGCCCTTCCGGCTCCTGCTCCTGGATAATCAGATGCTCAAGAGGAGGGAGGGCTTGACCACATGATGATGGCAGCCTGGTACCCACGAGGGATGTGGATGAGGCTGTCCAGGTGCCTATTTCCCCAGGGAGGTGAATAAGGCAGGTGAGAGGCTGTCCCCTGGCCTTGACGTTAATAGTCTGGGCCCATCAGCATGAGATGGATAAAAGAAGGTCATGAAAAATTGCTGTTTATTCCTTCATTCTCTCTCTCTCCCTCTTTCATTCCTTTAAGGAGATCCAGAATTGTGAAAGAGAGCGGGAGAGAAGGAAAGGACATTTTCCGAGGGAAACGAGTCTGTTATCAGCCACAGACATACTCAGAAAGGCATCAAGAGAGAACGGCTCCCTCGCCACAGAAAGGAAAATCTCCTATTAGCCTGTCAGGGATCTGGGCGAAAGCGTTCCCTGGAGGTTTACCTAGCGCACAGCGTGTCCTCTGTTACTGTGGATAAGAGGGCCTGTCTCAGAACTAGCTGTCAGTGGCCTTGGCATCCGTTCCGACGTAGTATTGCTTCTCAGATATCGCTGCTATATGACTCCTGCTGCCTGTCTGTTTGGTAGCTGCTGTAATTTCACCTGTAATGCTCATCCACCTTTGTGCTCAGCACTCACCAGGGCTTCTCAGCTTGGCTCCCACACCCTCACAGGAACCCATCAGTAGCTTGACAGGGGACAAATAGGAGTCTCCTGACTCCTGGCTTTTGTTTCTTTGGCTGTGATATTCCTGCGATGGCTGAGAGGGATGGAAATCCAGCCCACACCATTGTCCTCCTCGACACGTAAGGGAGATGACCTTGTCAGTATGCTTGGGACAGTTGGTTGAGGGCTGGGGGATGCAGAGGGCAGTGGTTCTCAAATGTAGTCCTCCCACTATCAGCCTCACCCTCTGGGAACTTGTTAGAAATATTAATTCTCAGGCTCCACCCAGACTGCTGAGTTGGAAAATCTGAGGGTGGACTCGGTTAATAACTGATTACATTATTATTATCAGGAATTTAAATAAAAGGAGTGCAAAGAGTGATACACAGGCTTCCCAGGTGGCAAAAGTGGTAAAGAACTTGCCTGTTGATGCAGGAGACATAAGAGATGCCAGTTTGATCCCTGGGTTGGGAAAATCCCCTGGAGGAGAGCATGGGAACCCACTCCAGTATTCTTGCCTGGAGAAACCCATGGACAGAGGAGCCTGGTGGGCTACCTGGTGGTCCAGAGGGTCTCAAAGAGTCAGACATGACTGAAGTGACTTACCAGGCATGCACTCAAAGAGTGATACACATCTCAACTCAATAATTCAAAATGATGAGATCACCAGACATCTGATGAGCTCCTCCTACATGTTCTGATTTGAATTGTGGGGTCCTCTCACAGATATGGGACGGGGTGATGGGCAAAATTTGTAAAAGCTGAGAGGACTGGCATTGGGAGAGGAACATTTTCTGGGGTGACTGGGGTGGCAAAGCTGGAGGGGAGACTCAACTGCATTCAGGAAGAGATTGGAGTTAGGAACATAGAACTCAGTAGGGTGAGACCACATCCAGAACGATAGCAGAATCAGGCAGGAGGGGATGTAGTTTGCACAGGAGAATCCTGTAAGTCATTCTCGGCCAGATCAGAGTCATCAAAGGAGCTTTGTTTATCTGTGAGGCATGGAGATGGTTTGATGGTTTAAAGAGCTCAGGAGGACTCTGCTAGAAGCCACAGAAGACTCAGTCTTATATTGTATTTTTTAAATGATATTGAGAACTACTGTAAGGGAACTCTCTTCCTGTCTCCTGCGATCACAGGGCAGTAGGGACTCAGGGACACTTGGAGTCACTGCTTGCCCTTTCCTAGGAGAGAAAGTGTGGTCACTGGATGGGAGGTACCTGCTGTCGGTCAAGCCTGGGGAGTCCACTCCGTGGAAAGGTCTCTGTCTTGTGGGAAATGAGGTTGAAGTCCAAGCAGGAGCAGATTCTAGAGTCTTGAAAGCCAGGCTAAAGGGCAACTAGAGTCGTTATGAGTTCTTGAGTTTGGGAACAAAAGGATAAAGCAGTGCCCCCATGGCTGGCTCAGCAGGTTAAGAATCTGCCTGCAAGGCAGGAGCCGCAGGAGATGATGGTTCCATCTCTGGGTTGGGAAGATTCCCTGGAGCAGGAAATGGCAACCCTATCCAGTACTCTTGCCTGGAGAATTCCATGAACACAGGAGCCTGGTGGGCTACAGTCCAAAGGGTTGCAAACAGTAGGACAGAAGAGTACACACAGCATACAAAGCATAATTCAAAGTGATATTTGGATGAATCAAGTAGGAGAGGCTGGAAATCCTTATTATACCATTGGCAACCCAAATTACCATTAATTTTTTTTTTTTAAGTTGTGTTCCTTTCTCCACAAGGCTAAAAGAGAAGGGCCTCCCTGGAGATTCCAAATCACACCCTAATGCTTGGTTCTCTGGGTTTGTTTCGTGGGTTGTAAATGAGAACTACCTACTCCATAAATTGCTTCTCTCATAGGGTGTGACTAGTTGGTTTCTTGCATCAGATCATCCAAGCTTGGATAATTGGTGTTAGGAACCACTGAATTTTCTTGATTTA
Source organism: Cervus elaphus (assembly GCF_910594005.1). Classification (NCBI taxonomy): domain Eukaryota; kingdom Metazoa; phylum Chordata; class Mammalia; order Artiodactyla; family Cervidae; genus Cervus; species Cervus elaphus. The sequence goes on along the minus strand of NC_057820.1, from coordinate 8,267,078 downwards.
GAATTGTCATGATAACAGTTACAGTTTAAGAGGAATTGTAGAGTGGCAATGCAAATATTTCTATTATTGTGAGCATATTATTAAAATGAACAGGTTGGCATATGTCATAAAAATTAAGCTGGTAGAGAGCTGAGCTTAGAATAATAATACTGAAAAAAAATAATACTTTCCAGTTGCACAGTACATTATGACTTGCTAATGGTTTATGTGGGCAAAATTGCTGCAAGAAAGAAGCTAAAAATGTAGCAGCTCAAGGACTTCCCTGGTGGTCTACTGGTTAAGACTCCATGCTTCCAATGCGGGGGGCATAGGTTCGATCCTTGGTCAGGGAACATAAGATCCTGCATGATGTGAGGCATGGCCAATAAATAAGTAAGTAAATACAAATGTAGCAACTTCAACAGGATGAAAGCTTGATTACCTCTCACCTAAGAATTGAACAGGGATATCCCAGGTCAGCAGAGGTGGTTGGTGGTAGAGAGAAAATTCCTGCTCCATGCAGTCTTTCAGGGACTCAGGTTGGCAGAGGTTCTGTCATCTTCAGCATAAGGCTTCCAATGCTATCTCAATGACCTTCTTGGTCTCTGACCACATAAAGGAGAAGAACACAAAAGAGTCTGGAAGTTTCTTTGGCCTAGATCACTTACACTCACATCATATTCACTCAGACCCAGGCACATGACTAAATTGCAAGAGAGCCTGGAAAATGCAATTAAGTCCTGCATGAGGAAAGAAAAAAATAGATTTCAGTGGACAGCTGGAATTTTTTTTTTTCTAATTCTTTTACAGGAAATCTTACACAGAATCTAATCTCTACTGAAAAAATAAGTGAATCACTGGTTAAGTGAATTTCTTGGGAAATTTTTAGCTACCAATGCACTAATCTGGGAATTATTCAAAATCATTTTATTACCTCTCTATTTATAAAAGCTAATTATTCTGCTTGCATGTGTGCTAAATTGATTCAGTTGTGTCTGACTCTTTGCAACCCTATGGACTGCAGCCTTCCAGGCTCTTCTGTCCATGGAGGTTCTCCAGACAAGAACATTGGAGAGGGTTGCCATGCCCTCTTCCAGGGGATCTTCCTGACCCAGGGACTGAACTTGTGTCTCCTGTGACTCCTGCATTGCAGGAGGATTCTTTACCCCGAGCCACTGAGGGAGCCCTGATTATTCACAGAACTAAGTATTTAGAGAACATCCACCATGCGACTAGTTCACCATGTCTATATACTTGGAATCCAGTGGTGGTCATAGTTCTACTGGCTTTCCAACTGAAGACCTATTTCTTTCTTTTTTTTTTTTTGAAGACTGATTTCTTCACATGTTCAATGGACAGTGAAACTCCCTTTATGTTTGATCTCTGAGCACTATTTGAAACCAGAGCCACATATCTTATTTCCAAGATGGGCTACATTTTCTAGATAACATAAATATCACATTTGAATAGTGCTACATGTTCATCATGCTGTAAGCTTCTCAAGAGGAGAGAAAGTAAAAATTCTAGGTGTTTTATAAAATCATTTTAGCATCTAGCATAGCGTTTTAGCATCACACAGGAAGAGGTTTTAGTCTCAGTTCTGCAATTCATTTACCCTCTTAAACCATGGTTTCCTCCTAAAAGAAAAAGAAAATATCTATGCTGTTCATGGTCTTCCCTGTGGCTCTGACAGTAAGGAATCTGCCTGCAATGCAGGAAACCTGGGTTTGATACCTGGGTCAGGAAGATCCCTGGGAGAAGGGAAAGAATATCCACTCTAATATTCTTACCTGGAGAATTCCATGGACAGAGGAGCACGGTGGGCTACAGTCCACTGGGTCACAAAGAGTCGGACATGACTGACCAGCTAACACTTTCACTTTTAGCTTCCCAGGTGGCACAGTGGTAAAGAGTCCGCTTGCCAATGCATGAGATGCTGAAGCTCCAATACTTCGGTCACCTGATGTGAGGAGTCGGCTTATTGGAAAAGACCCTGATGCTGGGAGAAATTGAAGACAAAATGAAAAGAGGGCAGCAGAGGATGAGATGGTTAGATAACATCACCGACTCAATGAACATAAATTTGAGCAAACTTTGGGAGGCAGTAGAGGACAGGGGAGCCTGGGGTGCTGCAGTCCGTGGGGTTGCAAAGAGTTGGACATGACAACAGCAACATCTCTGTTCATCTTGCAGGATGGTTAGTGTAAATAAGTGATAATGAAAGTGAAAGGAATATGATATTACAGAATTTGGTGGAGACATTGAATCATTATCATGGTCTTTCACAGGTACTCTGAATATTGTCAGATTACTGAACAGATAGTTGCTATCATAAAACATTCACAATCTGGTATGTGAGGGAGAGCTTGTTATTACCACTATTTCGTGGAAGAGAGAATTGAGATTCAGAGAGGTTAGGGACTACTTCTCTGCCTGATGTTAGGAAGAATGAAATAGGCATTCCATGTAAGGAAAACGTATTGGCTCTGGAGGACAAAGACTTGCATTTGAGGGCCACCTCTCATAAGTATTGGAGAAGAAAATGGCAGCCCACTCCAGTATTCACGCCTGGAGAATCCCATGGACCAAGGAGCCTGGTCGGCTACAGTCCGTGGGGTCACAAAGAGTCGGACACAACTGACTTCACTTCACTTCACTTCTCATAAGTATTAGCTGGGTAAGTTTGGAAAGATCACTTTTCCTTTCTCTGTCTTAATTAGAGAGACTAGTATCTTTTCCTCCTTATGATTCAGAAGGTTCTTATGAAGATCATAGAACCAATATGTCAAAATTCTCTCAAGGATTTTTAATGACTTTGGTAAGAGTAATGCTTGGCTCTGTCTCTCAAGTCACTCTGTAGCAATAGAAGTCACATAAGTTGAACTTCATGCTGTTGCAGGTTGCTTATGTTTTAACTGGGAGGAGACTGAGAGCAGCAGACTCAAGTTTTCCAAAGATGGATCATTCTACTGTGGAATGTTAAAACTGGAGGCCTTTAGAGTGCAATCTCATACAAGCTGTCATCATGAATAGAACCCCACTGGATGGTATCTTTGAAGGATTCTTTCAACTTCAGTTGTGATAACTGTAGCAATGAAAACTAACTTATAATAAGGGGTATCTGGTTTAACCAATATTTGTTGAGGGAGTCACTATACTAGTGTGCTTACATAGAACTTAACACTGGATTGTCCAATCTGACTTACATGACTCGAAGATCTTACCCACTGCCAAGATTTACTAGTAATTTCAGCGATAAAAGCAATTAAGTGACACAGGCTGAGCAGGGAGTGGTCTGGGACATTCCAAATGACTCCCCGGGTCTTTCCTTCCTGCATCCAGGTGGCCAGTCGTGATACAGTCTTTCAGTGAGGTTTGCAGGTTACTATTCACAGAGGACTTCCCTGGTGGCTGAGACGGTAAAGCATCTGCCTGTAATGCGGGAGACCTGGATTTGATCCCTGGGTTGGGAAGATCCTCTGGAGAAGGAAATGGCAACCCACTCTAATATTCTTGTCTGGAAAATCCCATGGATGGAGGAGCCTGGTAGGCTATAGTCCATGGGGTCGCAAAGAGTTGGACACGACTGAGTGACTTCACTTCATTTTATTCACAGAGGAGAGTGTTTGGGTTAAGAAACATTTTTTACTCCAGACAGTTGTACAACTAAGGTTAAGTGCCCTGGGAAATCATTGAAAGGGAAAGCGTTAGTCATTCAGTCATGTTCGATTCTTTGTGACCCCATGGTCACATGTGACCCTGCCAGACTCCTCTGTCTGTGGAATTCTCCAGGCAAGAACACTAGAGTTGGTTGTCATTTCCTTCCCTGGCGATCTTCCCAATCTAGGGATTGAATCCAGGTCACCTGCTTTGCAGGGAAATTCTTTACTGACTGAACCACCAAAATCATTAAATCCATAGATTCTAGGTTTGTTTGCCACACACCATTTTAAACCAGAAACATCCTGAGAAGGACTTCTCAAAAATAAGTACCCTCTTCTGGGAAATACAATTTTATTTGTCAGGAAGTTCAGTTATCAGCATGTTCGTAAGAGGTTAGATTGGGCTACCTTCCTTTTTTTTCTTACCCTAGAATGTTCTCTGATAACTGAGAGAGAAATGAATCACATGCCAGTTACTTCCATTGCTTCCTCTCCAGCTAAGTAGTGAAATATAATGATGAACATGACATACATGGTCTCTGACTTTGACCAATTCACTTAGGAAAGAAAAGGGAGTAGTCAGACAGATTCAATAGGAATAGTTAGTCTACTGGGTGCTGATCAAGAACATTTATAACTATGGTTGAAAGTTATACCTGTGTGGGACTTCTCTGGTGATCCAGTGGCTAAGACTCTGAGCTCCCAATCCAGGGGGCCCAGGTTCAATCTCTGGTTGGGGAACTATATCCCAGATACTATGACTAAGAGGTCGCATGCTGTAACTAAAGATACCACCTGCTGCAATTTAAAAAGGTCCCACATGCTGCAACTAAAATGACCCTGCAGATCCCGTATGCCACAGCTGAGTCCTGGTGCAGCCACATAAGTAGATTTTTTAAAAAAAATTATACCTGTAAAAAGAAGCCCAATTTCAAATGACAGTTGCAGTTTGGAATGTCTATCCTTGTGAGTTTTAGTTTGGGATTCATATTGGAAGCTACCATCATTTTATCCCAGCCCTGACTAGGCAGACATGCCACTCACATGGCATGCCTTCTCCAATCGGCAGTTTGTCTTTCCTGTACCTTAGCTTCAGTTACTCTGAAAGATGACTGTCTTGAGACTGCCGCCAAGGCCCACCTGAATGAATTTTGTGTTTGCAGAGTAGTCTGTACTTTTATAGACCATTTTGTAAAGATCTCAAATTGGATGAAAATTTGTTTAGCAATTTTAAGCAGTGCAGGAACAGATACACTCACAGAAATGCATTTTATTTATGTACGTGCAGAAGGCAAACAATGAAGCTATGCATAGAAAGTTGTAGGAGCAGATACCCTGGGCATGCATAGGCTGAGACTTAGAATTGTGATTTGAAAGTAATTCAAATCACAATTGGAATTTGGAGCATCATAAGAAGATTATGTTGTTGTTGTTAAGTCCCTCAGTCATGTCCAACTCTTTTGTCACCCCATGGAGTGTTGCCTACCAGGCTCCTCTGTCCCTGGGATTCTCCTGGCAAGAATATTGGAGTAGGTTGCCATTTCCTCCTCCAGGGGATCTTCCAGACCCAAGAATCAAACTTGCATCTCTTATGTCTCCTGCATTGGCAGGAGGATTCTTCGCCACTAGTGCCACTTGGGAAGGTCTAAGCAGATTATAGTCAAATCAAGAAGAACCAGGACCTGAGAGTATAAACAACTTCACACATGTCAAAACTACAAACAATCTGGCCTTTGCTAAATGTTAAGGGCAGGACAGGAGTGGTAGATGTCAGAGCTGGTGTGGCACGCAAGAACCAGACAAGTCATGAGAATGCTGTAGCTGCTATAAAAGGACTTGGACTTTATCCTGTTGACATGAAATAGGGTTGAGATACAGCCACTCCAATGCCAGTCCCCCTAGGGGACTCAAAAGACAAAGGATCCACCCTCCTAAGAGGATGGTTGAGATCATAGTTACTTTTTTCCCTCTTACTACATTTAAAATAACTATTTAGATAAATTATACTTTCCAGGACAAGGCATTCTTGACTTTATAACTAGTGCTCGATTTTTTAAGCCAGTGGTACCAAAACATGGGGCTTCCCAGGAGGTGCCAGTGGTAAAGAATTATTCTTGTCTGGGGAATCCCATGACAGAGGAGCTTGGTGGGCTACAGTCCGTGGGGTTGCAAAAGAGCCCCACAGCCTGAGGGACTAAACCACGAAAACCAAACTGTGAGCAGTGCTGCCCCCTAGAGGGCATCTGCAAATTTGTCGTTCAGTTGGTCCTGTCTGGCTCTTTGTGATCCCACGGACTGCAGCACTCCAGGCTTCCCTGTCCTTCACCATCTCCCTGACTTTGTTCAAACTCCTGTCCATGGAGTCGGTGATGTCATCCAGTCATTTCATCCTCTGCATCCCCCTTCTCCTCCTGCCTTCAATCTTTCCCAGCATCAGGATCTTTTTCAATGGGTGAAAAACTGGGATGTTGTAAGTGCTTAATGGGCAAAGGGTCAGGAATGCTGAATATCCTGCCCTGGGAGAGACAGCCCTGCACAATAAAGACTTGTTCTGCCCTCAGACTCTATGGCACAGTCCTTGGAAAAAGCAGCTTTACGCTGTTCCTCCCACAAGTTGGCTTTCTGCCAGATGGTAGTGCTTTATTAATATATTCTGCTAAACTTTTGTGAGCAATCATACCCTGCTGCCTATAAGACAAGGAAGCCCTATGCTTAGTGACAGATGCTTATTTTATTCCAAAATGATTGAAATAAAATGCACTGGAATGAAACTTTTTTTTCCCTATTAACCTTTAGCAGCATTTATAATGACCATGTTAAATCAAACTTCATTACAATGTAATGGGGCCTGACTGAAATACTGCAGGTATGATGCTGAGTAATTTCATAAATTATTAAATGGTAATTGAAGGTAATATGGCAGAATACGTTCTACTCCTGAGGGGGAAAATACAGAAGACTTTGGAGGGAAATAAAGTTGGTGAAAATATAGCATATAGAAAAGGATTGGAAGAAAGGTGGAGAGAGGCCGTAGAAGACCTTAATAAGTCCTTTAATTTGGGGCATTGGACTAAAATAAGCAATTTTGACACTGACTTGAAACATTGTAGGTATTCAGAGACTTTTCTTACTTCCTGTGTTCAGGCATTCTTCAAGGCAAAAGAATCAAAGTCAAATTATTTTTTAATACTAAATGTCTCTTGATGCCATGCCTTTATTTCAATTACAGTTCACTTCCAGCCCTCACTTACCTAATAGATTTTCAGAAGCTTAAAAAAAAAAATCCCAATCAGTAAACCAATTGTGCTTGTTGTGGAAAAAAAAACTAAAATTCTAAAAACATGTAGATTTTGAAAGTCTCATCATCACACATAGCCTTCACTGTAAATAGGACATTCTTTCAGATTTGCACACTTTATTCTTTGTAAGTTTACTTTTTCAACATAGGTTACATTATAGGGACTGTCCTAAAACTGACTCTTTTCGTTTACTTTTATCACTTGGGCATCTTTCTATGTCTATACAAGCAGATTTAAACTTAAACATTTGCTAGTTTAATTTAACTTTATAACACATTAAATTTGAAGTGAAGTTGATTTTCAGTATTTTATTATTTTCTTAGTTTCAGGTGTACCGCTATTCTGGTTGAATACTCCTGTAGCCTACACGCCACGTAAAGTTGCATAAATGATGGATGTATTTCCCTTGCTGCACAACGCATCCTTGTGGCCGCTTTGTCTTACGCTCAGTAGTGAGCACCTTTTAACCGTATGCCTGTTTTTCCCTCCCTCCCTTCTGTCTCCCCGCTGGTAACCACCAGTTTGTTCTCTCTGTAAGTTGGTTTCTGTTTTGTTGTATCCATTCATTTGCTTTACTTTTTAGATTCCACATATAAGAGATAACATACATCATTTTGTCTTTCTCTGACATATCTCACTAAGCATAATGCCCTCTAGGTCTATCCATGTTGTTGCAAACAGCAGAATTTAATTCTATTTTATGGCTAAGTGATATTCCATTGTAGATTATGCTCAAAATCCTTCAAACTAGGCTTCAGCAATATATAAACTGAGAACTTCCAGATGTACAAACTGGATTTAGAAAAGGCAGAGGGACCAGAAATCAAATTGCCAACATTCGTTGGATCATGGAGAAAGTAAGAGAATTCCAAAAAAAACATCTACTTGTGCTATGCTAAAACATTTGACTGTGTGGATCACAACAAACTGTGGAAAATTCTGAAAGAGATAGGAGTACCAGACTGCCTTATTTGTTTCCTGACAAATATGTATGCAGGTCAAGAAGCAACAATTAGAACTGGACATAGAACAACAGACTGGTTTCAAATTGGGAAAGGAGTATGACAAGGCCATATACTGTTGCCCTACTTGTTTAACTTATATGCAGAATGAGTTCAGTTCAGTTCCGTCGTTCAGTTGTCTGACTCTTTGTGACCCCATGCAGCACACCAGGCCTCCCTGTCCATCACCAACTCCCGGAGTTTACTCAAACTCATGTCCATTTAGTCAGTGATGCCATCCAACCATCTCATCCTCTGCCGTCCCCTTCTCCTCCCTCCTTCAATCTTTTCCAGCATCAGGGTCTTTTCAAATAAGTCAGTTCATCACATCAGGTGGCCAAAATATTGGAGTTTCAGCTTCAGTATCAGTCCTTCCGATGAATATTCAGGACTGATTTCCTTTAGGATGGACTGTTGGATCTCCTTACAGAATACATCTTATGAAATGCTGGGCTGGATGGATCACAAACTGGAATCAAGATTGCCAAGAGAAATATCAACAACCTCAGATATGTGGATGAAACCACTCTAATGGCAGAAAATGAAGAGGTGCTAAAGAACCTCTTGGTGAACATGAAAGAGGAGAATGAAAAAACTGGCTTGAAACTCAACATTAAAAAAACTAAGATCATGGCATTCAGTTCCATCATTACATGGCAAATAGAAGGGGAAAAAGTGGAAGCAGTGACAGATTTTATTTTCTTGGGCTCCAACATCACCACGGATGGTGACCGCAGCCATGAAATTAAAAGATGCTTCCTCCTTGGAAGGAAAGCTATGACAAAACTAGACAGCATGTTAAAAAGCAGAGACATCTCTTTGCTGACAATGGTTGTATAGTCAAAGCTATGGCTTTTCCAGTAGTTATGTTTAGATGTGAGAGTTGGACCATAAAGAAGGCTTCACACCAAATAACTGATGCTTTCAAATTGTTCTGGAGTAGACTCTTGAGAGTTTCTTGGACTGCAAGGAGATCAAACCAATGAATCCTAACCAAATGAAAATCCTGAATATTCATTGGAAGGACTGATGCTGAAGCTGAAGCTCCAATACTTTGGCCACATGATGCAAAGAGCCAGCTCATTGAAAAAGACCCTGATGCTGGGGAAGAGTGAAGGCCAAAGGAGAAGAGGGTGACACAGGATGAGATGGTTAGATAGCATGACTGCTCAGTGGGCATGAATTTAACAAACTCCAGGAGATAGTGAAGGACAGAGAAAGCTGATATGTTGCAATCCATGGGATCTCAAAGAGTCGAACTCAACTTAGCAACTGGACAACAATGTTCCATTGTATATATGTTCCACATCTTTATCCATTCATCTGTTGATGGGCACTTAGGTTGCTTCCATATCTTGGCTATTGTAAATAGTGCTGCTATGAACATTTTCTTGTTTTGTCGCTGAGTTGAGATCCCATAGACTGTAGCCTGTCAGGCTCCTCTATCCATGGAATTTCCCAGGCTAGAATACTGGAGTGGGTTGCCATTTCCTTCTCTAGGGGATCTTCTGGCCCATGGATCGAACCTTAGTCTCCTGCACGGCAGGCAGATTCTTTACCACTGAGCCACCAGGGAAACCCACTATGAATGTTGGGAGTTAATGTATCTTTTCAAATTAGTGTTTCATTTTCTTTGGATATATACCCCTGAGTGGCTTTGCTGGATCATATGATAGATCTGTTTTTCAGTTTTTTGAGGAGTTTCCATACTGTTTTCTACAGTGGTTAGACCAATTTACATTTTCTCTACCTCCCCCCAGTGTTTGTTATTTATAGACTTTTTCATAACAGACATTTGACAGGTGTGGGGTTGATACCTTGTTTTGTAAACTTTTTAAAAATTAAGTTATAATGTAAAGTGCACAGAATTTTATTGTAGAACTTTATGATTTGTCCTAAGTGAATGTTATCCATACAGTCACCACTTAAATTAAGACATAGAATAAAATCATTGTCGTTTGTCCTTGAGTTCTCTTTCCTATCCTTCCCAATCATTTTACTCATCCTTATTGAATGTAATCAGGCTTCTGAATTCTATCACCATATAATAATTTTCCTTTTTCTTTATTTTATTTATTTATTTAATTTTTTCATTTATTTTTTATTTTATTTTTTTTTTAATTTTTTTTTAAAATTTTTTTATTAGTTGGAGGCTAATTACTTCACAACATTTCAGTGGGTTTTGTCATACATTGATATGAATCAGCCATAGATTTACACTTATTCCCCATCCCGATCCCCCCTCCCATCTCCCTCTCCACCCGATTCCTCTGGGTCTTCCCAGTGCACCAGGCCCGAGCACTTGTCTCATGCATCCCACCTGGGCTGGTGATGTGTTTCACCATAGATAGTATACATGCTGTTCTTTTGAAACATCCCACCCTCACCTTCTCCCACAGAGTTCAAAAGTCTGTTCTGTATTTCTGTGTCTGTTTTTCTGTTTTGCATATAGGGTTATCGTTACCATCTTTCTAAATTCCATATATATGTGTTAGTATGCTGTAATGTTCTTTATCTTTCTGGCTTACTTCACTCTGTATAAGGGGCTCCAGTTTCATCCATCTCATTAGGACTGATTCAAATGAATTCTTTTTAACGGCTGAGTAATATTCCATGGTGTATATGTACCACAGCTTCCTTATCCATTCGTCTGCTGATGGGCATCTAGGTTGCTTCCATGTCCTGGCTATTGTAAACAGTGCTGCGATGAACATTGGGGTGCATGTGTCTCTTTCAGATCTGGTTTCCTCGGTGTGTATGCCCAGAAGTGGTATTGCTGGGTCATATGGCAGTTCTATTTCCAGTTTTTTAGGAAATCTCCACACTGTTTTCCATAGTGGCTGTACTAGTTTGCATTCCCACCAACAGTGTAAGAGGGTTCCCTTTTCTCCACACCCTCTCCAGCATTTATTGCTTGTAGACTTTTGGACAGCAACCATCCTGACTGGAGTGTAATGGTACCTCATTGTGATTTTGATTTGCATTTCTCTGATAATGAGTGATGTTGAGCATCTTTTCATGTGTTTGTTAGCCATCTGTATGTCTTCTTTGGAGAAATGTCTGTTTAGTTCTTTGGCCCATTTTTTGATTGGGTCATTTATTTTTCTGGAATTGAGCTTCAGGAGTTGCTTGTATATTTTTGAGATTAATTCTTTGTCTGTTGCTTCATTTGCTATTATCTTCTCCCAATCTGAAGGCTGTCTTTTCACCTTACTTATAGTTTCCTTTGTAGTGCAAAAGCTTTTAAGTTTCATTAGGTCCCATTTGTTTAGTTTTGCTTTTATTTCCAATATTCTGGGAGGTGGGTCATAGAGGATCCTGCTGTGATTTATGTCGGAGAGTGTTTTGCCTATGTTCTCCTCTAGGAGTTTTATAGTTTCTGGTCTTACATTTAGATCTTTAATCCATTTTGAGTTTATTTTTGTGTATGGTGTTAGAAAGTGTTCTAGTTTCATTCTTTTACAAGTGGTTGACCAGTTATCCCAGCACCACTTGTTAAAGAGGTTGTCTTTTTTCCATTGTATATCCTTGCCTCCTTTGTCAAAGATAAGGTGTCCATAGGTTCGTGGATTTATCTCTAGGCTTTCTATTCTGTTCCATTGATCTATATTTCTGTCTTTGTGCTAGTACCACACTGTCTTGATGACTGTGGCTTTGTAGTAGAGCCTGAAGTCAGGCAGGTTGATTCCTCCAGTTCCATTCTTCTTTCTCAAGATTACTTTGACTATTCGAGGTTTTTTTGTATTTCCATTCAAATTGTGAAATTATTTGTTCTAGTTCTGTGAAAAATACCGTTGGTAGCTTGATAGGGATTGCATTGAATCTATAGATTGCTTTGGGTAGTATAGTCATTGTGACAATATTGATTCTTCAAATCCATAAACACGGTATGTTTCTCCATCTGTTTGTGTCCTCTTTGATTTCTTTCATCAGTGTTTTATAGTTTTCTATGTATAGGTCTTTTGTTTCTTTAGGTAGATATACTCCTAAGTATTTTATTCTTTCTGTTGCAATGGTGAATGGTATTGTTTCCTTAATTTCTCTTTCTGTTTTCTCATTGTTAGTGTATAGGAATGCAAGGGATTTCTCTGTGTTAATTATATATCCTGCAACTTTACTATATTCATTGATTAGCTCTAGTAATTTTCTGGTAGAGTCTTTAGGGTTTTCTATGTAGAGGATCATGTCATCTGCAAACAGCGAGAGTTTCACTTCTTCTTTTCCTATCTGGATTCCTTTTACTTCTTTTTCTGCTCTGATTGCTGTGGCCAAAACTTCCAACACTATGTTGAATAGTAGTGGTGAGAGTGGGCACCCTTGTCTTGTTCCTGATTTCAGGGGAAATGCTTTCAATTTTTCACCATTGAGGGTAATGCTTGCTGTGGGTTTGTCATATATAGCTTTTATTATGTTGAGGTATGTTCCTTCCATGCCTGCTTTCTGGAGAGTTTTAATCATAAATGAGTGTTGAATTTTGTCAAAGACTTTCTCTGCATCTATTGAGATAATCATATGGTTTTTATCTTTCAATTTGTTAATGTGGTGTATTACATTGATTGATTTGTGGATATTAAAGAATCCTTGCATTCCTGGGATAAAGCCCACTTGGTCATGGTGTATGATTTTTTTATATGTTGTTGGATTCTGTTTGCTAGAATTTTGTTAAGGATTTTTGCATCTATGTTCATCAGTGATATTGGCCTGTAGTTTTCTTTTTTTGTGGCATCTTTGTCTGGTTTTGGAATTAGGGTGATGGTGGCCTCATAGAATGAGTTTGGAAGTTTACCTTCTTCTGCAATTTTCTGGAAGAGTTTGAGTAAGATAGGTGTTAGCTGTTCTCTAAATTTTTGGTAGAATTCAGCTGTGAAGCCATCTGGTCCTGGGCTTTTGTTTGCTGGAAGATTTCTGATTACAGTTTCGATTTCCATGCTTGTGATGGCTCTGTTAAGATCTTCTATTTCTTCCTGGTTCACTTTTGGAAAGTTATACTTTTCTAAGAATTTGTCCATTTCTTCCAAGTTGTCCATTTTATTGGCATAGAGCTGCTGGTAGTAGTCTCTTATGATCCTTTGTATTTCAGTGTTGTCTGTTGTGATTTCTCCATTTTCATTTCTAATTTTGTTAATTTGGTTCTTCTCTCTTTGTTTCTTAATGAGTCTTGCTAATGGCTTGTCAATTTTGTTTATTTTTTCAAAAAACCATCTCTCAGCTTTGTTGATTTTTGCTATAGTCTCTTTAGTTTCTTTTGCATTTATTTCTGCCCTAATTTTTAAGATTTCTTTCCTTCTACTAACCCTGAGGTTCTTCATTTCTTCCTTCTCTAATTGCTTTAGGTATAGAGTTAGGTTATTTATTTGGCTTTTTTCTTGTTTCTTGATGTAAGCCTGTAATGCTATGAACCTTCCCCTTAGCACTGCTTTTACAGTGTCCCATAGGTGTTGGGTTGTTGTGTTTTCATTTTCATTCATTTCTATGCATATTTTGATTTCTTTTTTGATTTCTTCTATGATTTGTTGGTTATTCAGAAGTGTGTTATTTAGCCTCCATATGTTTGAATTTTTAACAATTTTTTCCTGTAATTGAGATCTAATCTTACCGCACTGTGGTCAGAAAAGATGACTGGAATGATTTCAATTTTTTTGAATTTTCCAAGACCAGAATTATGGCCCAGGATGAGATCTATTCTGGAGAAGGTTCCGTGTGCACTTGAGAAAAAGGTGAAGTTGATTGTTTTGGGGTGAAATGTCCTATAGATATCAATTAGGTCTAGCTGGTTCATTGTGTCATTTAAAGTTTGTGTTTCCTTGTTAATTTTCTATTTAGTTGATCTATCCATAGTTGTGAGTGGGGTATTATTCCTTTTTCTTTAGATTAAAATAAACTAGATCATTTAGCATTAACTTTTTTGAGTCTGGATCTCCTAGCCTGTTTGGTTATGAAATACTACCACTATTACTTGAAGTTTTAGTTCATTTTTATAGCTGCAAGGTATTTTATTGTATACTGTGATATAATTTATTTGTTCTGCTTTGATGAATTTTTAGGTTGCTTGCTGTTTGGGGGCTACTGTGAATAATACTTTTATACTTGTCTTTACACCTATACATGTCTTTTGATGACTATATATGTGTATATATATATGCATATATTCCCCCACCCTCCTCACTGGCACATACCTAGAAGTGAAATTGCTGTGACATAAGTTGTGTGCATATTCAGCATTAGTTGTTACTGCCAATAGGTTTTCCAAAGTGACTTTAAGAGTTTTTATTTCTTTGTGTACTGGGTATTGTGTAAAGATTCCATTTGCTCTATGTCTTTGCCAACAGTTTGTAGGGTCATTTTTTTTTTAATTAAGTTTCAGCCAAGTTTGTGGCTTTCTAGTGGTGATTTATTTTATCTATTTTGCATTTATCTTATGACTAAGGATTTTGAACACCTTATGAGTTAATTGGTCATTTCTTTTGATTAATGGCTGGACAAGTCTTTTGCTTCTATTTTGTTGCTTTTCTCCTCTTTCTCACAGTCTTACAGGAGTTCTTTATAAATTCTGAAAGTTAGCTGGATGCTCGTATTGCGTATATCTTTTCCAACTCTGTGGTTTGCCCTTTCAATCCCTAAGGAATCTTTAATGAAGTCATTTTGTTTGTATTTTCTTGTATTATTATTAGTGTTTCCTGTGTTCTCTTTGGGCTTCCTCCATGACTCAGACAGCAAATCCTCCTGCAATGTGGGAGACCCAATGTTGATGAAGGTTGATCCTCGGTTTGGGAAGAATCTCTGGAAGAGGGCATGGCAACCCACTCCAGTAGTCTTGCCTGGAGAATCCCCATGGACAGAGGAGCCTGGAGGGCTACCTACAGTCCATGGGGTCACAGTCAGACACGACTGAGCGACTAAGCACAGTGTCCTATTCAGGAAATGTTTGCCTATTCCAAGTGAAGCTATTGTTTTATATTATCTCCTGTGTTACTGTTTCGTCTATCACAATTAGATCTCTAACGCATCTAAAACTGGTTTTTGTATGTGGTGTGAGGAAAGGGGTATTGTTATTTTACATTTATTGAAAAGACCATGCTTCTTCCACTGAATTTCATGGGCTAAATCTGTGATAAAGCAGAAGTCTATATATGGGTGGGTCTGTTTCTGAAGTCTCTTCTTTCTTTTTAATTGTCTATCCTATTACCACTACCATACTTAGAACTGTAGTTTTATAAAAGTTAGTATATGGTTATATAAATCATTCAGCTTTGGTCTTCTTTAGAATTTTATTCATCATTCTTAACCCTTTTAATTTTCATATTCATTTTATAATCATCTCACCAATTTCCATGAAACTTTTGTTGGAAGCAAATCAATACATTAGCCTTTAGAATATTGAGTCTTGTAATCAGTGAATATGGTATAACCTCCATTTCTTTAGTTCTTTCATTTTCTTTTAGTAATGCTTGTGCTTTGCTATGTAGTGAGCTAGCCCATTTAAAAATTAGATTTGTTTCTAAGTATTGACATATTTTAAGGGTATGTATACTAAAATCTATAAACTTTGACTCTGTATTACTAGAATGTTGAAATACAATTATGTTTTGCATATCAACTTTGTAATCAGAAATCTTGTAAAATTCATTTATTTTCAGAATTTATTTATAGGTTTTTTTTTGCATTTTATATTTATATTGTCATGTTTTTATGAATAATAGTACTTCTTTATTTTATTTAATTTTTAATTTTATTTACTTTCTTTTTGCATTATATTGCACTCATTAAACCCTCTATAGCAGTAAGGTAATTCTTTGTTAAACTGCCCTAACAGGATTCTTGCTGAAGGCAGACCAAGGTGATCAGATATTACGTGGAATATGGTGGGAGATGAGGACTTTGATCAAACATCAGGGTCATCAGATTTTGAGGGTAGGGATTTTGGCTAACCTGACAGCAAGATTCTTGCTAATCCTGAACTCTACAAAGATGGAGATGGAAGCCCACACTTTGGGCTAGTTGAGTAGAAGGCTCAGAAGAACTTGACTAAAAGTTTGACCCAGGACAAAATCTCGGTCAGCAGATGTTCTTGTTTCATTCCCAGTCTTAGGGGAAAAGTCTCTAATATTTCGTAAAAATACTGTGTTTACTATAGTTTTCTTTTTTTTTTTTTTTACCAGATATTCTTTAGTAGGTTCAGTTCAGTTCAGTCGCTCAGTTGTGTCCGACTCTTTGCAACCCCATGGACTGCAGAACGCCTGGCTTCCTTGTCCATTGTCAACTCCTGGAACTTGCTCAAACTCATGTCCATTGAGTCGGTGATGCCATCCAACCGTCTCATCCTCTGTCATCTGCTTCTCCTCCTGCCTTCAATCTTTCCCAGCATCAGGGTCTTTTCTGATGAGTCAGTTCTGCACATCAGGTGGCTAAAGTATCAAAGCTTTGGCTTCAGCATCCATCCTTCCAATGAATATTCAGGACTGATTTCCTTTAGGATTTATCTCCTTGCTGTCTGTCCAAAGGACTCTCAAGAGTCTGCTCCAACATCACAGTTCAAAAACATCAATTCCTCGGTGCTCAGCTTTCTTTATGGTCCAACTCTCACATCCATACATGACTACTGGAAAAGCGTAACTTTGACTATACGGATATTTTTCAGTAAAGTAATATCTCTGTTTTTTAGATTAGTTTCCTTCTATATTTTTTTTCTAAAGTACCGTTTTCCCCCTTAAATCATGAATGAGTGAATTTTATCAGATGCTTTCTCTGTACTAATTAAAATGTTCATGTTCTTATATAAATATAAGAATGATGTTCTTGTTCATTCTGTTAATGTGGTAAACTACATTGATTAATATTTAAAAAAAGTGAAACCCCAACTTGACATTGCTGGAATAAACTCTACATTATTAAAATGCATTGCCCTTTATTTGTCACTGCGTTTGGTCTGTTATTGCTTTGTTTCAGAGCCCTGTGTGTGTGTTCATTAGAAGGATGTGTTGCTTTTCAGTCTCTAATTGGTGTCCAACTGTCTGTGACTGCATGGGCTGCAGCACTCCAGGCTTCATTATCTCCCAGAGTTTGCTCAAACTCATGCCCATTGGGATTCAACCATCTCATCCTGTCACCCCATTCTCCTCCTGCCCTCAGTCTTTCCCAGCATCAGGGTCTTTTCCAATGAGTCTGCTCTTTGTATCAGGTGACCAAAGTATTGGAGCTTCAGCTTCAGCATCAGTCTTTCCAATGAATAGTCAATGTTGATTTCCTTTAGGATTGACTGCTTTGGTCTTGTAGTCCAAGGGACTCTCAAGAGTCTTCTCTAGCACCACAGTTGGAAAGCAGCTATTCTTTGGCACTCAGCCTTCTTTATGGCCCAAGTCTCATATTGGTACATGACCAGTGGAAAAAACAGAGCTTTGACTAGAAGGATTGGTCTGTAATAATTTGTTTTGCAATCTTATTGACATTTTTGGATTTAGGCTAGGCCAATATCATAAGCACAAGCTGGAATCAAGATTGTAGGGAGAAATATCAATAACCTCAGATATGCAGATGACACCACCTAATGGCAGAAAGTGAAGAGGAACTAAAAAGCCTCTTGATGAAAGTGAAAGAGGAGAGTGAAAAAGTTGGCTTAAAGCTCAACATTCAGAAAATTAAGATCATGGCATCTGGTCCCATAGGAAATAGATGGGGAAACAGTGGAAGCAGTGTCAGACTTTATTTTTTGGGGCTCCAAAATCACCGCAGATGGTGATTGCAGCCATGAAATTAAAAGACACTTACTCCTTGGAAGGAAAGTTATGACCAACCTAGACAGCATATTAAAAAGCAGAGACATTACTTTGCCGACAAATGTCCGTCTGGTCAAGGCTATGGTTTTTCCAGTGGTCATGTATGGATGTGAGAGTTGGACCATAAAGAGAGCTGAGTGCCGAAGAATTGATGCTTTTGAACTGTGGTGTTGGAGAAGACTCTCGAGAGTCCCTTGGACTGCAAGGAGATCCAACTAGTCCTTCCTAAAGGAGATCAGTCCTGGGTGTTCATTGGAAGGACTGATGCTGAAGCTGAAACTCCAATACTTTGACCACCTCATGTGAAGAGTTGACTCATTGGAAAAGACCCTGATGCTTGGAGGGATTGGGGGCAGGAGGAGAAGGGGATGACAGAGGATGAGATGGCTGGATGGCATCACTGACTCGATGGACATGAGTTTGAGTAAACTCCGGGAGTTGGTGATGGACAGGGAGGCCTGGCGTGCTGTGATTCATGGGGTTGCAAAGAGTTGGACATGACTGAGCTGAACTTAACTGAATATCGTAACAAGAGATACCACTGTTTTTCTGTTCCTGGAAAGAGTACAAGTTTGGTATGATTTCTTATTTCAATATTCAAAAAAATTCCCTGGTTAAGCTATCTTGGACTGAAGTTATCTTTGTTTAAGGACTTTTACTTATAGATCAAACTCCTAACAGATGCAGAGATATTCAGCTCTTTTATTTATTCTATTTCAGCTTTGGTAATCTTCACTTATAAGGAATTTGTCTATTTATTCTAAGCTTTCAAGCTTATTGGCAAAAGTCATTAATACTGTCTTCCTATTATCCCTTTAATCACTGTAGAAACTGCAGTGGTGTTCTTTTTATCTTCCTGATATATGTTATTTATGCCTTTTCCATTTCTATTTTTTTCTTAGAATTGTAAACATTTTCTAAATTTTGTTAATCTTTAGAATTTTTTACTTTGCTGATTTTCACACTTCTTTTTGAGTTTTTATTCTATTTTATTTTTCCAGTTATTTTTAATAGTTGGAGGCTAATTACTTTACAATATTGTAGTGGGTTTTGTCATACATTGACATGAATCAGCCATGGATTTACATGTATTCCCCATCCCGATCCCCCCTCCCACCTCCCTCTCCACCCGATTCCTCTGGGTCTTCCCAGTGCTTCTTTTTGAGTTTTATTTACTGTTCTTTATCATGCTACTTCAAATAAATATCTGGATCATGAATCTTTAGCCTCTATTATTATTATTTTTAAAGATATACAGTTGTGGTAACTGAAAGAATGAGGATTTTCACAAGGAAAGTAGACAGATATGGAAAGACCACATCATAGAGTGTGTAGAGAGGCTTGTAAAATAAACACAAACTTGAAACTTTCACTGGGTTAATGAAAGACTGATGTGTTTTAAGCTCTAGAGAGTGGTCTGTAGGTGGGGGCAGAAAGCAAACTAAAAACGAGGGTGACTATGTGGAAGGTGGTTAAGGAATCCAGGTGAAAGATAACATTTGCTGGACTGAGTGTTCTCAGGGCATGCCTGCATGCTGAGTGGCCTCGGTCGTGTCCAATTCTTTGTGACTCCATGGACTGTAGCCTACAAGGCTCTTTTGTCCATGGGAATCCCAGCCAAGAATACTGGAGTGAGTTGCCATCTCCTCCTCCAGGGGATCTTCCCGACCAAGGATCAAACCTGCATCTCTAATGTTTCCTGCATTGGCAGGTGGGTTTTTTATCACTAGCGTCACTTGTCAGTGAGGTTAGAAAAGATTACCGAATTTGCATGAAGTTTAATATTTAGAAGTATGCAGTGGTGATGAATTGGGTGTGAAAGGAGTTTGCTTTTCATTCTACCAGACATATTTCACCAGACTAATATCACCTGTTTCCTGTTCCCAAATATGTCCCATGCTTGTCTTTACAAATAATATTCCCTCTACCTAGAGTACCCTTCCTCTCCCTATCTATCTGAATACCCAGTGGTTCCTCTGCACATGAATTCAGAGGTCATTTCATTCAGCAAGCTTTCCTTAAATCCCTGACCTCTGCTATGTGCTCTTAAGACAGACTAAACTTTTCTCCTCATGGCAATTAACACACTTGATTGCTTACTGTTTAAAATTTACACTAGCAAATGTTGAGGCTAATGAGAACAGGGGAAAATTCTATGCATTTAAAGCTATATATCCTTCTCTAAACACTGATTTATCTGCCCACAAAATTTGATATAGTGTACATGTTTTATTATAATTCAGTTCAAAATATTAAAAATATTTTTCATTATGCTTTTTTCTTTTTACCCTTATATTGCTTACAAGTGCATTGCTTTACTGTTTAATTCCCAAACACTTGTGGATCTTTCTAACTTTCTTTTTGTTATTGATTTCCAGCTTGATGCCATTGATGTCACAGAACATATTTTGTCATGACTATTCTTGAAATTTGCTGATATGCTTTATAGATCAGCATAAGGTCAGTTGGTAAAGATTCCATGTACATTTGAAAAAAAGTTATTCTTCAGCTCTTGCATGCTGTACTCTATACAGGATAATTCAGTTAAATTTGTTAATCATGATATTCAAATATTTGACATCCTTGCTGGTTTTTTGGTGCTGTTTATTCTACTAGTCACTGAGAAAGCTGTGTTAAAGTCTCTAAATATACTTGTTGAGTTTTCACTTAGTCAATTTTAGGCATGAATATTTTGATACTGTATTTTTTTTAATGTTTGAAAATTTAGGATTTTTATATCTTTTTCGATTTACTCATTTATCACAATAAAACTCTATTTTTAGTAATACTTCTTACCTTAAAACTATATATAAGGTCAGTATAGATGTATTAGTTTTATTTCAATTATTTTATTTATATCTCTATTTTTTATTTTTCAACCATTTTTGTATCTATATTTAAGATATGTTTCTTGACTGTCCCAGTGTGAAAGTCCTTTTTTTTTAATGGAAAGATTTTGTCTATTGACATTTCATATAAGTTGCTGGTATATTTATGTTAAATTTGCCTTCTTATTAGTTGCTTAGTCTATTCTTATTCATTTGTTTTATATTTTTTCCTGTCTTGATTCTTTTAATATTAAATATCTTTCATAAATTTTATTTTCCTCTATTATTTTGTATATATATACTATATATATATATATATATATATACATATATATATATATATATATATATTCTTAGTTGCTCAGTCGTGTCTGACTCTTTTGTGACCCCATGGACTGTAGCCCACCAGGCTCCTCTGTCCGTGGGATTCTCCAGGCAAGAATACTAGAGTGGGTTGCTATGCCCTTCTCCAGTGGATCTTCCTGACCCAGGGATTGAACCAGGTCTCCTGCATTGCAGGCAGATTCTTGACCATCTTCCCTCTTTACCACTAGTGAAGCCCAAGAGCTGACTCATTGGAAAAGACCCTGATGTTGGGAAATAATGAGGGCAGGAGGAGAAGGGGGCGACAGGGGATGAGATGATTGGATGGCATTGTGAAGTCAATAGACATGAGTTTGAGGAAGCTCTGGGAGATAGTGAAGGACAGGGAACCCTGGCTTGCTGCAGTTCTTGGGGATGCAAAGAGTCTGACACGACTTAGCAACTGAATAGCAACGACATATATATATATATATATACACAAACATAAAACACACAATAAAATTTTATTATTCTTTCTGTGATTACTTTAGAGATTGCACCATGCATCCTTGACTTATTGAAGTATAATTTAAATCAACATTTATCTGAGAATATTTTAATTCTTTTTAACCTTTTTACCAACTAACATATAATTGCTATTGTTCATTTTGATTTTGTTTTATGTAGTCAATATTCATCTATATTTTACATATTTTCCTTTACTGGCGTATTTTATTTATTTTTATGTTAATATGCTTTTATCTGGGATTACTTTTCTGTCTAGAAAATTCCCTTTAGCATTTCATTTCTTACAGGTGGGCTGATCACAAATTCCATCTTTCTTTTTCTGAAGGTGTACTCGGACTTCATTTTGAAAGATATTTTTATTTTACTGAGGAAAGCATTCTGGATTGGTAATTTCTTTCATTTTTTTTTTTCTTTTTTTTTGCAGCACTTGAAAATTCATTATATTGTCGTTGGCTTCCATAATTCCTGCTGAGAATGCTAAGAGGTTTTGGTTGTTTTGTCTGTTTGTTTGTTTTTTTTTCCCCTCTCTCTTTGCTTTTAAGATTTTGATTAGTTTTCAACAGTTTTTCTATGATGTTTCTTTTGGAATTTATTTTTTTGTATTTATGTTGTTTGGGTTCCGAGATATTCTTAAATCTTGAGTATGTTTCACCAGTTTTGGGTAACTCTCAGCCATTCTTTCTTTAAACATTTTTCTGATCAATTTCCTTTTTTGCTTTCTATTCTTTTCTCTTCTTACACATATATTTGGCATTTCCTCCATTTTTCATACATCTGCTCACTCTTTTCTTTAAGCTAATCTTTCTACTCTGTGCATCAATATGGACATTTGTTAAAAACTGATCTATTTCAGTTCACTAATTATCTCTTTTGTTTTCTTTAATATGACATAGTTTTCTAATTTGAGTTATTATAGTTTTCAATTTTAAAATTCCTATTTGTCTATTTTTATAGATATCAGTTGCAGATGGTGAAGCCTTCTACCTTATCTTATATTTTATTGAACTTATTCATTATAACCTTTTAAAAGTCTGTCTGAAAATTTGATTGTGTGATCACTTTTGGGTGAGTTTCTATTGTCTATTTCTTTTCTTTTGGTTCTGATCATTTGTTATTCTGTCCTAGTGTGACTTTCAATTTTTTAATAAATATCCAACATTGTGTATGGAAAATTTTAGACTCTCTGGATGACATTGATTTCCTGGAGAGAGGGTTTTCTTTAGGCAGCTATGTAATGTATGGGAAGTGATCCAATTAAATCTGAGTTTCTGTCTTTATTAAGACTTATCTTTTTATGTATTCCCTTACTTTTGGAGATAGCTTGTGATGTTCTCAACCGAAAGCCTAGGTTTCTACAGGACTTTCTTCCATGATGGACTCTGGACTCTAATTTATTGCTTTTCATCACCATTAGACTGCCTGAATCTCTGCTTAGACTTTCATTTTCTTAGCACCTGATTTCTGCTGCCAGTTTCATTATCTAGCTTCTTGAGTGCACGGTTTAGGAATCAGGGAGTAATTTGGGGTACGTTGCATGAGTAACTTAGGTCTCAGCTTTCTGTACTGCTCTTCACTCTGTGATCTGGGGCCCTCCAGTTCTGGCTGCCTTAATCACCCTTATTTCTAACTTTTGTCTTTTTCTTTCAATGAAATTGCTGCAAACCCTCTGCCGCTGCTTTCTATTTATCCTCTATACCCCTTGCTGCAGATTGACAAAGTCCCAAAGGAAAAAAGCAGCAATGTAGTTGATCTCATTTTAGTACTTTCTCTTTGCGATTCTAACTCCATGATTCACATCTGCAGTGGCTGCTCTCGGATGCCTTCAAAAATTGTCTTTTTAAAATGTATTTAATCCAGCTCTTAGGTTATTCTCAGTAGAAGGCTGACTATGACACAAGCTACTCATAATAATTGAGACTACTTTACTCATTTTGGAGACTGTATACAATTCTAAGTTCTGGGTTTGCCAATTAATTATTTAGTGCCCTATTGAACTTCTGGTTTCTAAGTTTTCACTGTTATGAATAATGTTGCATAAACATGCTTGTAGTATAATTTCATGCAATGGTACAAGCATTGCTTTAGGATAATTGCTGATAGTAAATGGCTGGACGTGGCTTATATCATTCTTCTCATCCTTTTTTGGACAGAACTTAGTTTCCTGGC
Source organism: Cervus elaphus (assembly GCF_910594005.1). Taxonomy (NCBI): domain Eukaryota; kingdom Metazoa; phylum Chordata; class Mammalia; order Artiodactyla; family Cervidae; genus Cervus; species Cervus elaphus. The sequence continues at coordinate 8,243,539 of NC_057820.1, read as the reverse complement.
TTCAGCCAAATTGCAGGGTAGACTGGGGAATTCAGATATTTTGTATGTAGAAGAAGAGGAAATGCGGCAAACACAGCATTGTCTTTACGGCTAACTACTTCCTAACTTGTCTCTCTAGGTCTAGACCCCTTCTATAATCCATACACTACAGTATCACTTGACCTAATATCCTTAAATACCACTGAGTGCTGAAGAATTTATGCTTTTGAAGGGTGCTGGAGAAGACTTTTGAGCATACCTGGGACAGCAAGGAGATCAAACCAGTTTAATCCTAAAGGAAATCAACACTGAACACTCACTGAAAGGACTGATGCTGAAGTTGAAGCTCCAGTACTTTGGCCATCTGATGCAAACAGTCAACTCATTGGAAAAGCCCTTGATGCTAGGAAAGATTGAGGGCAGGAGGAAAAGGGGGTGATAGAGGATGAGATGACTGAAAAGTGAAAGTGAAAGTCACTCAGTCTTGTCCGACTCTTTGCGACCCCATGGACTATACAATCCATGGAATTCTCTAGGCCAGAATGCTGGAGTGGGTAGCCTATCCCTTCTCCAGGGGGTCTTCCTGACCCAGGAATCGAATTGGGGTCCCCTGTGTTGCAGGCAGATGACTGGATGGCATTACCAATTCAATGGACATGGACTCAGGCAAACTTTGGGAGATAGTGAGGAACGGGGAGACCCGGTGTGCTTCAGTCCTTGGGGTCACAAGGATTCGGACACGACTTAGTGACTTAACAAGAACCACCACAACCACTGGGCAAGACTCACCAATAAATTAAAACCTTTTGGGATCTTTCTTTTGCTTAGAGAATGAATTTGTGACTTCTTAGAAATGTACAAGTGCTAGAACCTCAATGGAAGACTCTTTTGCTTTGTATTTCTGAATCTAATCTTTTATCATTTTACAGTGATACATTTTTTTTTCTTTTTATAGATGATGGAAAGGGTTTAGTGGGGCTCTGCTTCAGAGTTGTATAGAGGTGATCATACTTAACTGGGGCAAACTTGAAATTGAAGGCGGTTGCCAGTTAGATTCCTTAAATTACAACTTGCTTAATAAGTAATACCCTCTAACTAGACTTGCCAATCAAGCTCACCTTAACTGGTTCTGCAAATTGCATACCCTCCATGCTTCATGTAGCTTAGACAATATATCACAGGACTCCCGTAACTGCCATCTATAGATAACAACTCTGATGCATGGGTCATTATAATAAAGTTTGCTTAAGTTGTTTAGCAAGAAGATGGAGTAAAGTCTTGCCCGGTTTGAACCGGTAGAGGTCACTGACCATTCAACTGGGCCTGCATGAGTGTCTGATGGGTGACCTTTGACATCAGAGGGTCCAAAATTTGACCCTCTGGTTATGTTAATGCTGCTATTTTCTGTGCATGGTTCTCATGAAGAGCATGTAACTCAAATATACCTGTTCATAACATGATTACTTCACCTTTTCCTTACCTCCAATTACCTTTCACCATGCCTCAGATCACCCTGCTTCTTTATCTCATAAATATCGTGAGACCCACCTCTTCAGGGAGGTGAATTTGAGTTTTGTTTTTCCATCTCCTTGCTTGGCTGCCTTGCGAATAGACCTTTTCTCTGCTGCAAACCTCAGCATCTCAGCTTTTGGCTTGCTGTGTGTCGAGCAAATGATCCTGGTTCGGTAACAAGCTCTCCTCAAACACTATTGTAGTTGCAAGGGCAGAGACAAAGGAGACAGGGAAATATGGGGCAGACATTGCTTCTTCTATATCCAGCAGTATGACCTGGGGTGAGCTAGTCAATCTTTTCTGTGCTTCTGTGTTCCCAGCTCTGTAATCTGGCTCTGATAATGGAATAAAACGGCAGCCCTATTATTTTGATCCACCAGTCTCCACCTAAAAAATACACCAGAAAGGACAAGATTTGCCTTTAAGGAAAACAGGAGGATTCTGAGTCATAAGGTAGTCACAGGTGATTGTGTGTGTGTGTGCGCGCGCTGCTCACATTCAATGTCCCAAACTGCAAGCAGAGGACACCTTCACCTCCACTCATTGTTATTTATTTGGAGCCATGTAGATCAATCTTCCTAGGAGCAGCAAACACTTCAGGGACCCGACTTTAAGTGTTAAGTGGCTCCTCAGCTTCCTTTCCAGAAGATCTAGTGTAAGGCTTCATAAATGGGTCTCTTGAGAGTTATTTGTGTTTAATCTGCAGTGAGAGGACCAGCCTGGGTCAGAGCCCTGCAGCCCTGGTAATTCAGCTTTCCTCTTTAGGAAATGATCCTCAAGGTCCATTATCAGGTTCTGTTCCAGCCATTAGGCTGTCTTTGTACAGGCAGGGGGTTAATGAGCCCAGGGGTAGAACCCCAGTATGGGCATAATCCCTGAGTACCTTCTCTTAACGCATCAACCACACACACACACACACACACACACACACACACACACACACACATGCATATCACTGCTGTTGTTGGCAATCAGACTCTTCTTGATTTGAAAGTAGACATCAAGAAGCCTATTGGCCCAGCTGAGATCCCACTTCTGCTATTTATTATCTCTGTGATCTAAGGAACGTTGCTTAAACTATACGGGCGTGTCTTGGTCTCCTTGTGTATAAACTCAGAAGAATGACAGTACTATGCCTAAAGTCCCTGAAAGGATTAAATGAAACAATTTATGAAAAGTAGTTTGAATAGGGCTTGGCACTTAGTAAATCCTGCATAAATGTTAAGTAGAGTTCTTATAAATAATTAATTATCTCATTATTAAATTATTTAGCTTAATACAGCACCCATTGAGGTAGATGTTTTCACTAATTCTCCTTTTTCCAAAGAGGAAAGTGAGACAAAATTGTCTGATAGCTCACCCGAATTTACTGTCATAGGATTGGAATTCAAAAACCAAGCAGTCTGAATAAGTAGAACCATGTAATGAGAGAGATGTGATATTCTGCCCCAAGGAGAATTATATTATGACATAGCAGTTAGACACTCCAATTTCATGTGATCATGGTTTCTACCTATGATTCTAGCTTCTTCAAAGTATCAGGGATTTAAATGGACTACATAATTTTGGAGTAAAACTTAGGATCTTGAGTCAGATTGTTTTGGGTTAAAACTCAAATTTTGCCCCTCAATAGCTGAGGGACTTTCATCAAGTTAAACTGTATAAACCCACCAAAGCCTAATAACACTGTTGTATATTAAGGTATGTAAACTACTTAGCAAATATCCGAGTATATTATAGATCCTCAGGAAGCATGGGTTATTGTGGTAGATTCCAGAATGGGCCCAGTTCCTCTCCCTTCCTATATTGACACCCTTATGCAATTTTTCAGTGCCTTCATTTTTCATCTGAATTTAGCCACCATAAAATGGAGTGTATGTCAGTTCCAGTCTGTTGTTCCATGTCCAGTTCTAACTGTTGCTTCCTGACCTGCATACAGGTTTCTCAAGAGGCAGGTCAGGTGGTCTGGTATTCCCATCTCTTTCAGAATTTTCCACAGTTTATTGTGATTCACACAAAGGCTTTAGCATAGTCAAAAAAGCAGAAATTTAAAAAAAAAAAGCAGAAATAGATGTTTTTCTAGAACTCTCTTGCTTTTTCGATGATCTAGCGAATGTTGACAATTTGATCTCTGGTCCCTCTGCCTTTTCTAAATCCAGCTTGAATATATGGAAGTTCACGGTTCATGTATTGCTGAAGCCTGGCTTGGAGAATTTTGAGCATTACTTTACTACGTGTGAGATGAGTGCAATTGTGTGGTAGTTTGAGCATTCTTTGGCATTGCCTTTCTTTGGGATTGGAATGAAAACTGACCTTTTCGTGTCTTGTGGCCACTGCTGAGTTTTCCAAATTTGCTGATGTATTGAGTGCAGCACTTTCACAGCATCATCTTTCAGGATTTGAAATAGCTCAACTGTATATTGTCACCCTGCTTATTTAACTTATATGCAGAGTACATCATAAGAAATGCTGGGCTTGAGGAAGCACAAGCTGGAATCAAGATTGCAGGGAGAAATATCAATAACCTCAGATATGCAGATGACACCACCCTTATGGCAGAAAGTGAAGAAGAACTAAAGAGCCTTTTGATGAAAGTGAAAGAGGAGAGTGAAAAAGTTGGCTTAAAGCTCAACATTCAGAAAACTAAGATCATGGCATCCGGTCCCATCACTTCCTAGAAAATAGATGAGGAAACAGTGGAAACAGTGGCTGGCTTTATTTTTCTGAGCTTCAAAATCACTGCAGATGGTGATTGCAGCCATGAAATCAAAAGACGCTTACTCCTTGGAAGGAAAGTTATGACCAACCTAGACAACATATTAAAAAGCAGAGACATTACCTTGTCAACAAAGGTCCATCTAGTCAAGGTTATGGTTTTCTCAGTAGTCATGTATGGATGTGAGAGTTGGACTATAAAGAAAGCTGAGCACTGAAAAATTGATGCTTTTGAACTGTGGTGTTGGAGAAGACTCTTGAGAGTCCCCTGGACTGCAAGGAGATCCAGCCAGTCCATCCTGAAGGAGATCAGTCTTGGGTGTTCACTGGTAAGACTGATGCTGAAGGTGAAACTCCAATACTTTGGCCACCTGATATGAAGAACTGACTCATTTGAAAAGACCCTGATGGTGGGCAAGATTGAGGACAGGAGGAGAAGGGGATGACAGAGGATGAGATGGTTGGATGGCATCCCCTACTCAATGGACATGGGTTTGGGTGGACTCCAGGTGTTGGTGATGGACAGGCAGGCCTGGCGTGCTGCGGTTCATGGGGTTGCAAAGAGTCGGACACAACTGAGCGACTGAACTGAACTGAACTGATGTCAATTCCAAATCTCTTGTATCCCAATGAGAACATGTGCATGCTGGGGATGCAAGTGACACGTGGAGCTGAAGTAAGTCATAGACTTTGATATAAAACTGGGATTTGAATCTAGTTCTGTTTGACTTGGTAACTAGAGCTGTTGTTCCTTCTGCCAGGGAGCACTGTATTAGCATTACTACAGGGGAAACTTGGGGGCAGATATAAACTTGGGGACAGATATAAAGCATTGTTTGTTTTATTTTTTTTACTAGACAGACTGCCAGCAAAGGTTGCAGAATCAACTTATATTTACTGATAATTCAGTTACAACAATGAATAACAGCAAGAGAGAAAGAAAAAGGAAATTTGTACACATGAGAGCAAAATTCATTTTCTAGTGAGCACACAGGCAATGCAGAGAAACTCCTCTGTAGTTGTGTTTAATGTGTAATTTCCTTTTGTAGCATATGAACCCAGATTCAGTAGGGTGAACCTCCTTGATAAGGTGGGTGCTTCATAGATCCACCAAGAGAAAGCCCAGAGCAATCCTGATTTTATTTTTATTGTGCTGTTTCTTACTATCAGTCATTGTTTCTGTAAGAAGTTTTCCAACCTTGTACATATGGAAAAAATGATCAGGTTAAGTCCAGGGAAAATGCTATGCCTGGTTAGTGATATTTCTTTCATGGGAGAAAGGAGTTGGGGTCTAGGTGCCATATACTGACTTCTTTGCAGTCTCCTTCATCCTCTTCTTGACTCTGGCCACATGTTCTTCCCTCTATTAATACACTCATCACAATTCTGTCTCTCCTTTCTTTCTTCTTAAACCAGTGTCACAGTGTCACCACTGCAGAGTCATGTAACACCAATGACAATCATTTACATTGATAACATGTACCAAGTGACTCCTTAGTTATAGGGCCTGCACATTTACATTTAATTCTCACACTAAGAGACTGGCCCTAAAATTACTCCTGTTCTATAGAGAAAACTGAGGCTCAGAAAGGTGGTGCAAGGTTCCCAATGTCACACAGTTGGAAATTGGCAATGCTAGGATTTGTACCCAACTCTATTCTTTTAATTACTACCCTGTTCTGTATAAACTGGGAATGTCACTTGACATCCAGTATTATTTAATTCTCATAGCAATACTTTAAACTTGGGATGATAAAGACAATTTTTCAGATGAAATCACCAGCTTCAGCAAAGTTAGTTTGCCCAAGATCATCAACAAGTAGAAGAACCAGCAGAAACCTTTCCTCTCCATCAAAAGTGTCAATTTATCTTTGCTGCATTGTTATTCAACCATAAGTCATGTCTGACTCTTTGAGACCCCAGGGACTGGAACACGCCAGGCTTCCCTGTCCTTCACTGTCTCCTGGAGTTTGCTTAAACTCATGTCCATTGTTGTCGATGATGCCATCCAACCGTCTCATCCTGTCACCCTTTTCTCCTCCTGCCCTCAATCTTTCCCAGCATCAAGGTCTTTTCCAATCAGTCAGCTCTTCACATCAGGTGGTCATAGGATTGGAATGTCAATTTCAGTATCAGTCCTTCCAATGAATATTCAGGGTTGATATCTTTTAGGAGAGACTGGTTTGATCTCCTTGCTGTCTGAGGGACTCTCAAGAGTCTTATCCAGCACCACAGTTCAAAAGCATCAATTCTTCAGTGTTCAGAGTTCTTTATGGTCCAACTCTCACATCCATTGCATTCAGTTGAATCAAAGTCTTAAGGTTTTCTGTCCCAAGCCAGCAAATGAACTGCAAAATTCAGAATATGTCTTTTTCATTGACTTTCTCTTGCTCTTTTTTTTTATTTTTGTGACCTTGCAGGTCCTGTTACCATCTCCTCTTCACAGAATGTTGTTCACATTTTCCCCTGGTTTCCCCATCCCTTTTCCCTCTGTCTCCCCATCCCCTGCTTCTGCCATAAAGCTATAGCCAGACCAATCTACATTTTAAAGTTGTCTCAAGTTATGTTCAAATCTCCAGAGTCTTTGCAGCTTTAAGGAGCCCTGAATCTAATTTTAAAATGATTTATCGTTGCAATTTGTGCTAATATCATTATAAATCATCAATTTACATAGACTGAAGATCTGATTAATTCAAATATATTCATTTATTTTAGATTAATATGCACCCACTGACTAACCTCTGTATTCATTTATACACAAGATTAAAAACAGATTATTACACCCAAACAAGAACCTACACCAAGCAGCTTGAGTAGGACTGCCCATTTCCAGTACTGTCAGGGCAGCTTAACAATTGCCTTTGCCTCACATCTGGTATGTCCTCATGGCAACTGACCTTTGACTTCTGACTCTTACACTGTCACTGTTGCCTGCACTGCCTCTGGGGACATTGACACTTTGTCAGGTTGAATTTTCTATCTATAGAGACATAATGAATATTCAAAGAAATGCTTACTACATGCTCAAGCATGACATGGGGCTTCATGATGCTCACTTATTTAATCTTTACAACAGCCCTATGAAATATGTACTAATATTATCCTGTTTGGTATAATGGGATTTAAAGGGATATTCCCAGGTGGTTCGGTGGTAAAGAATCCGCCTGCCAATGCAAGGAGACGTGGGTTTGATCCCTGGGTGGGGAAGATCCCCCGGAGGAGGAAATGGCAACCCTCTCCAGTTTTCTTGCCTGGAGAATCCCCTGGACAGAGGAGCCTGGTGGGCTACAGTCCATGGGGTCACAAAGAGTCAGAGACGACTGAAGTGACTAAACCACCACTACCACTATTTGACTAATGCTCTAGAATTTTGGAGTTGTAAAGATGTGAGTTGGGTTTCCACTTCCATCGATTCTTGGTTCAGCTGCTAAGCACACAGTCTCTGGGGCGCCTTGGTCTCCTGCTCTGTAAAGCAGGTTCTTGTTTTCCTGGCCAGCTTCTTCGGTCAGATTCACAAACTCCCAAGACACATCAGCTTATTCCACACTTCAGTTTCATCAGCAGTCCGGCCCTCATTAGGCTGGACCTGAGCTGCCAACCCTCCACAGTTTTTTTCAAGTGCTTCATTCCTGCAGGAGAGTCCAGAAAACTGGACTCCAATCTGTTTGGAGTTTACAGCCAAAAGCATCGGGTTAACTTGAAGCACAAAACATGGTTAATGATTTAGAATACTAATGGAATGTTGGCTCTGCAAAAATACCTTCCACATATATTTTGAAAAAGGTCTTTCTTACCGAAGACCTTGAATTTTAAATTATATTCCTAGGTCCACTCTTTAGAGCCTAAAATGTGTCTGTCTGTCACCTATTGTGTGAAAAACATTTTGCCTGGTGGGAGAAGAATGATGTTAACAATAATAAATATATCTTAAATTTGTAGAGCAGATTTTTATTTTCATGCACTGCACTGTATCATTGAATGAGCAGTGAGATGAGAGACCTGAATCTCTCTGGTTCAAGCGAGGCTTGAATCCAGGCTTTGTCATGATGAAGTCACTTTAGATAAATCACCAGCCCTTCTTGGGTATTGATTTCCTACCTGATTTGAGGTCTGGATTACTTGACTGGAACTCTCTTTTTTTAATGAGACTTGATCCTTTGTTTATTTGAAGTGGAAATTGTAGCCCGTCATACAAAGGCACATGCTTGGTGCTCAATAAAGATGCATGACTTCTCTGGTGCTCCAGTGGTTAGGAATCTGCCTTCCAATGCAAGGGACATGGGTTTGATCCCTGGTCAGGGAACTAAGATCCCACATGCTGTGGGGAATCTAAGCCCAGGCACTGCAACTAGAGAAAGACCCCTGCAAAGTGTAGCCAAAATAAAAAAAAAAAAAAAAAAAAAACCCAAAACTTGATGGACTGAACTGAAATGGACTCATTGTTTTAAATCACAGGATCCGGTGTCAGGCAGCTGGTGTTCAAATTAAGACTTAACTATTTATTACTTGGGAAGTTGCTTGCTCCTTCCCCATCTGTAAAATGGAGATGGTGATAGTACCCATCTCACAGGGTCAGCCAAGGTGTAAATTTAAGCCACTAAATATAAAGTGCTGGAGCAGTGCCTAGATTATAGTAGGAGCTCAATAGATGTCATTGCTCCTGGCTGGTTAAGAAGCTTGGAACATACTTACACACAGAATGAAGAACTCATGTGTATGGTTTCAATAAATCCAAATCAAACACTGAGATCTGAAGTAGAGCTGAGCTGAGGACAGGACTAGGTTCAGGGGTCAAGAAAAGAGTTTTTAGAACACTAGAAGAGGTTGTAGCTTTACCTGGGAGATGAGCATGTTTAAAGGACAGAGGGAAAGGTAACAGGTGAAAAAAGGCTCAAGATATTGGAGCTTGGGATCCAGGTTCAGGGAAGAATGGTCTCCACACCACTCATCCTCATGATCTCCATGGTCAAATTTATTTTCATGAAACTGTCCTTTTTAAAATAAAGTTAAAGAGGACTTTCTAACTAATTCTAACTAGTTTTAGTTCTATAACTGAACTTCATTGGTTTCTGTATATGAAATTTATACACAGTCATCTATTAAATTTTTATTTGTCATAGTTTTTTAATTGACTCTTTTAGGTTTTCTAGATATATATTCACCTAGTCTGTTAGCAATGATCCTTTTATAATCTACTTTTATACACTCTACTTTGATCTCTAGTTTAATTGCATTGGCTACTACATCTGTAGGGCTTCCCAGGTGGCGCTGGTGGTAAAGAACCTGACTGCCAATGCAGGAGACCTAAGAGATGTGGGTTTGATTCCTGGGTCAGGAAGATCCCCTGGAGGAGGGCATGGCAACCCACTCCAGTATTCTTGCCAGGAGAATCCTATGGAAAGAGGAGCCTGGTGGGCTACAGTCCATGGGTTCGCAAAGAGTCAGAAATGACTGATGTGAGTTAGCATGCACTACCTCTATAACAATGTTAAATAATAAAGATGATACATGATATCTTAAAAAAATATTAGAGAAAAATTTTTACAAGTACTTTTAGGATTACAACAAAATTGAGAGGAAGGTACAGAGATTTCTCATATACCCTCTGCCCTTGCACAGGCATAGTCTCCCCTGTTGTCAACATCACTCACCAGAGTGGTACTTTTTTTCTTTCTTTTCTTTTTTATGTTATTTTATTTTATTTTTTACCAAGGATGAGCCTACATTGACACATCATAATTGCCCAAAGTCCATACTCTACCTGAAGGTTGACTCCTGCTGCCATACATTCCATGAGTGTGGATAAATTTATGATGACATACATTCATCATTATATGACACAGAATGTTACTTCCCTAAAGATTCTCTATGCTTTATCTATTTATTTTCCTTTCCCTCCTTTCCTAACCTCTCTTGCCTTCATCCACTGATCTTTTCTTTTTTTTCTATGATTTTGCCTTTTCCAGAATATCATAGAGTTGGAATCATACATAAGTAGCCTTTAGTAATACACATTCAAGATTCACTTAGTAGTATGTGCTTAAGTTTCCTCTGTTTTTTCATGGCCTGATAGCTCATTTCTTTTTAGCACAGAATAACATTCCATTGCATGAGTGTATCACAGTTAATTTATCCGTTCACCTAGTAAAGGACATCCTGGCTGCTTCCAAGTTTTGGCAATTATGAATTAAGCTGCTAAAAAGCTCTGTGTGTAGATTTTTGTGTGAATGAAAGTTTTTAACTTCTTGGATAAATGCCAGAGTGTGATTGTTGGATTCTATGATAAGAATATGTTTAGTTTTATATTCTTTGTTTTTAAAATTATTTGAGTTTTCTTGTCCAATGATTTGATTTTTTTCAGCATTTTTCAAATTTGTAGGAACCTTATTGTTGACCCCAATGGACTCTGGCTTTGCTCTCCATCTACAATTCTCACCCAAAGAGAAAGGTTTCATCATCTCCATTCAATCAAGCCCCAAGTTCTGTGAATCTTATGTTCCCAAAGTATCTCCATCTATCTGATTCTCTCTTTCTCTAGCTTCAGGTCAAGATCACCTTGTCTCTGAAACACTGTGTAATAATCTCTCTCTTTTTTGTAATTCAGAAAATTGCATAGTTTTATTTTTCTATTGGAGGATAATTGCTTTGCAATGTTGTGTTAGTTTCTGCTGAACAATGAAGTTAGTCCGTTATATGTATACATCTGTCCCCTCCCTCTTGGAGCTCTCTCCCCTGCAGCCTACCCCTCCAGGTCATCACAGAGCACTGAGCTGGGCTTCCTGTGCCTTATGGTAGGTTCCCACTAGCTAAAGTGGTACATACATACAATGGAATTTTACTCAACCACTAAAAGGAACAAAGTTGGGTCATTTATAGAGACGTGGATGGGCCTGGAGACTTTCATACCAAGTTAAGTAACTCTGAAAGAGAAAAGCAAATATTCTTTATTAACACATGCACATGGAATCTAGAGAAATGTACTAATCTCTTGCCAATCTCTTTATTTCTGAGAAGGGAGCCCCTTCTGGCTGGCTTCAGAGCTTGAACTCTAGCATCTCTACTATACAGTGAGACAGAGCGGAGTCTTTAATTAATCTGGATTCAGTTCAGTTCAGTTCAGTCACTCAGTGGTGTCTGACTCTTTGCGACCCCATGAACCGCAGCACACCAGGCCTCCCTGTCCATCACCAACTCCAGGAGTTTACCCAAACTCATGTCCATTGAGTTGGTGATGCCATCTAACCATCTCATGCAGATTAATTTCCAGTATCAACTACATATTGTTGGGGAATTTAACTTACTTTGCTTTATTTTCTTTTCTGTAGATCATTATGAAGTTTAAATACAATTATCTATGCTGAGTCCTTCACATAGTACCTGATTCATCGTCATCCTCAAAAATCAATATTATCACTGTTACCTGTGACATGATCACCACCACCACCGTCACCATTGTCATTATCACCATCATAGAAGTGGGGATGGAGTGATGGACAAGTCCTAGATGTCACTCAGATTGCTCTTCCTGGTGTCAGCCTATCACTAACATACTTCCCTGCCTGTTGAATTACTAAGAGTATGAACCACTGAAACTCTAGCATATGAGAGACATCAAATGAAAAAGGTACCTGAGCTTAATGAAGGGAGATGGCACATATCCATACATTTTCAAGTCTGTGGGAGAGAAATTAGGGATATTAGTAAAAATAATGTTATAATAAGAGCAGTGCAATCACTTCTACTACAACTGCTATTACACCTGGGAAGATAGGCACTGTGAAAATTCAACAATCTTCAGCTTACTTCTACAGCCAAAGAAGAGAGCCAGGGCAAGGAGGTGGAATGGAATACACCACTCTGCTCATCAATTTAACTTAGTCCTTCCAACAGCTCTTCACGAGTGCTTTCTTATCTCCCTTTTATGTCTGAAGATTCTGAGGCTTGCAGAGTTGAAAATGGCAGAATTCAAAGCTCTTCTAAAGCACCCTGTTCCTTCTCTGGGTTTTTGTTCACCACAAGAAGCTCTTTCTAAAAATATCATATGTCCAAAAGGGCAGTGATTACTTTAGGACCCAGGGAGATCCCCATCACAGGAATAGTTCAAGCTGAAGCTAATGGGTTGGGGCAGGGGGATTTAAGCATCTGAGAGGGCTGGGATGACATGACTGTTAAAGTTCTTTTGAGGCTGAAGGTTTAAGCCTTTGTGAAATGCTGCCCAAGGCTGACAACCTTGGAACATTCTAGTTTTGGCTTCATTCAGGTCTATGTTATTCAGGATTGTATAAAAAGAGCTCTCCTTTGCCCATTGGAAGCCCAGGGCCACACCTTGAATAGAATCTCCAGTTTGTGAGGGTATGTTTAAGATGCAGTAGTTAGTTAGTAATCTTTACCTATAAATCGCCTCAATGAAATTCCAGAGCATTCCTTGGTGATGAAACTCCACAGAGGGGCATTTTCTTTAGTTAAAGTCAGCACTTTCTAACTCCCTGCAAGGATTTGCTCACATGAAGCAGTTAGTAGATTTTTCTCATGCAGAACATTCTCAGCCATCAATGGAAACATTCCCTAAGAGATGGATTGCCTTCCTGTGCCCGTAGGACAACTTCGGGTAGGAATCTTTATACTGCCTGACACCTCCAGTTAATGTCAAGGCTGGAAGTACTGATTCCAGGGTCAGATGAAGAAGGATCCACAAGGGCTCCCACTTTTATTGTCTTACCAAGCCTTGCCTCCACGCTGGGCACAGGGCGTGGGGCTTTCTATGCACTGTAACATTCGATCCTCAAAGCGACCTTGCTTAGAATGTACTTTATAGAGGCCATTTTTCAGATTCAGGAGCTGGGTCTCAAGCAGGCTAGATCTGGACTGTGGCTATTTAGATTTACATTGAAAATTGAATAAACTTAAAAATCCAGCTCCTTCGTTGCCAGCCACATTTCAGGTGCACATTACCCACATACGGCTAGTGGCCGCCACATTGGACAGTGTGTATTAGAATATTTCCATCATTTCAGGCAGTCCTGTTGGATTGTGCTGGCCTAGAAGGTTGTTCGAATGGCAGAACTGGGATTGGAAAACCTGTGCTGTGCTGCACTTCAGAGAAAGTAGCGTGTAATCTAGAGCAGATGCTCTCGAACTCCTTAACTCAGACGAATAAGATGAGCAGGAGCTTCACCACGGAGATGTGAGGGTTGTGGGAGACTGGGAGGTGAGCACTTAAAATAGTCTTCTGAATGTCCCCAGATATTAACCAAGTTCACACCATTAAACAGCATCAGGGTTCAGGCCTGGGCCCAACTCCACAGCTCTTGCCTTCAAACTCTTCTCTCTGTGACTTAAAAACCCAGTGTGTTTCAAAATAGTTCCACCTAATCATTACAGATAACTTGCCCATTGACTGTTGGATGATAAGTTACATCCTTGATGTTGTAAACTGATCAGGGAACCCATGAAGGCCCAGCAGGGACATTCCCCAGAGTTGGTTCTCAGAGCAACTTTTCTACTTGACTCCTCCTGTGGCAACAACACATGGTTCTGTTAGAATCTTCCTCACAACACTTCCGAAGTTCAGAGCCATCTCCAAAGTGCATAAGAAAAGCAGACAGAATATTTAGTGCAGTTGCTAGAGCTATAAAAGAAAAAAAATTAACCAAGCTTATTAGGCTCCCTGTTTCTTCTCTCCCATAAAGGGAGCAATTGGCAATAAATGCCATTCTGCTTTTTAACAGATGAATGGCCCAGTTGTGATAAATCCACTAGCATTTTCAAGGGGAAATATATTTTACTCCTGACAGTTTTAGGAGCGGGATCATATTTTTAAAAGGAGTGCTGAGGGCACTTTAGCGAGGGTTCAACTTTTCAAACCCACGTGAAGGCTGGGCCATGAGTGATCCAGCACTCTTGGGGTTGGATTCCAGAGTCAGAGAGAGGTTCATTTGTTCCTGGTTCTTCCCCTTTCTAGGCAGCTTGCTGGCAGAATTTTCTGTTTCTCAACACCTCTCTGCTTTTATTTGATTTACATTTCCTCCTGGAATTAGGAAGTATACATATATTTCCTTGGGTTTTTAGGTAAGAGAAGTAAGGCCCACAGAGAATAAAGTCATATACTTAGTGAGTCAGGAATCTAGATTTGGACTCTAAGACTTCACTTTCCTGTTCATTTAAATCAATTTAGAAAAAAAAATAGAAAAAAAAAATAAATCAATTTAGTTCTTGTCTAGCAGAGGAAGAAGAAAATACATGAGACTCAGGAAGTCTAGATTCTAGTCATTATTTTGCAACCAACTGGGCAAATCATCTCCCTTGTCTGTTATTTCTTTTTCCCTACATAGTGGATTTTAACCTGCCTGGGACTAAGGAGTTTTCTGTGATCTGAGACTTTTAGTTCTAAAGCCCAAAAAGACCCAAAGAAACTGGGGTGAGTTGGCTGCCCCAGTTCTGGTGCTGATCCATTTTTATTCTCCACAGTCTCTCCTTGGAAGGGATCATGTATTCATTCCACTGACTTCTAACACTGGCAAGTTCTTACTCGTCCAAGCTGTGTTCCTCCCAGCATCTCCCCTTAGCTTCAGTCTGTCTGCTTACAGACATACTAACTGAGATGGACAGGGTTATGCCTAGCTCAGGGTGTCCCAGATTGCACTCATCCACTCACCTGCTCACCGTCCAGCCCCAATCCCATCTCTCCAGCTGCATCCCCTATGTTGTCAGTGGCACTGCCATCAACCTCATTACCCGAGTTGCAGCTAGGGAGTGGTCCTAGGATTCTCTACTTGCTCACCCCCATCTTAGCAGACTTCAGGTATCATCAATGTCTTTTCCAACTGTTTCTGTCCATTCAATCTACTTCAGTAAAACCTGCCCTAGTTCAGACCCTCATCAACTCTTGCTTGAACTGTTACATCAGCCCCTCAGGCATCTTGTATTGTTTTCTTCCCATTAGTTCCACTCCACACCCCATTTGATCAAATAACCCCAGTTTCCTTAGGAGTCTATTTTGGGGGTATAGATTTTGGATGTGTGGCTCCGAGCATGGTTCTGCAGTGCTCCCTAAAGGTCTGTTAGTTGTCAGCCTCATTCCTACATCAGTTTTCTGTCTGAAGTGGCCAGTTGTCTGTTTCTGTTACTGGCATCTAAGAACTGATGAATATACTATGCAGTGATGAGAGAAAAGGTCAGATCAAAGACAGTTCCGAGAAGGATGAAGCTTGCTATGGGAGACTTAAGGGGGAAGTTTGTCATCTGAATGAACATATCAAAACCAGGATGAGACATTTACCTGGTGCAGCGGTTTCTCCAAACTGCTGAGAGCACTCTGCTGAGTTGAAAAGGGTCCTTCGGACATTTTCAGGCCTACACAGCTGGAGTGGTGCTGAGTCATTAGGCCTAGGTTCTCGTCCAGGAGAGCCACCTATCTGAGCTTTGCTCTAGGTTGATACTGCATGTTTGTTCAACTGAATGGCTCTGTGGCAAATCTGCAGGGGCTTCCCTGATGGCTCAGATGATAAACAATCTGCCTGCAATGTGGGAGACCCTGGTTCGAGCCCTGGGTCAGGAAGATCCCCTGAAGGAGGAAATGGCTACCCACTCCAGTATTCTTGCCTGGGGAATCCCACGGACAGAGGAGCCTGGAGGGCTACAGTCCATGGGGTTGCAAAGACTCAAACAGGACTGAGCAACCAACACTTTCACTTTGGCTTATCAACCAAACTTTCCAGCTTTCGTGTCCCCATCTGTACAAAAGAAACTGATATGTATTGAGAACTTATTGTTTGTAGTGGTAAAGAAGAATTTCTATATAAAATTAAGCTGCAGTCATTTCTACATTCTGAAGGTATGGTGGCAGCAGCAGAATTCATGTATTTTATTATTGTTCAAAGAGTCTTTTGGCTATAAAAGATAAGGCCCCTGAACCCACTTTGAATCGAGAGATAGATTAAAAAAACATCTAATGTTGTCTTATGTAATACAATAAGAAAGTTTTTTAGGTCCTTCCTGGAGATCTTTGATCTTTGGAGGCTGGGAGTCAGTGAACTAGGTAAAGATGGTGGTTGTCACCTGGTTATTGAGTGAGTGCAGGTGATGGGAAAGATGATCTGTTGAGAAAATACAGGTCTGGAGACTGGACCAGAGGTGTACACACAAGAGAGAGACAGCCTGGGAGGGCTTGACTGATAAACGTTGCAAACAGTGATGACTAAAAGCGAGTTTCTTTCCTATCTCGTGCTTCAAATCCTGAAGCTTTCAGAAAAATCTGACAGAGCAGCACTGTGCTTGGGTGCTTTGAGGAATCAAGGGCGTGACAGTTCCATCTGTGACTGGGGTGAAGAAATAGAGAGAACAACAGTCAGCCAGCAGGAGCAAACACGAGATGATCCCAAGCCTGGAGGCTTTGGAATGGGAGGCGAGAGGCCACGCCCAGGAGGTGACAGGCCACGCCCAGGAAGCCACACACATCAGAACTTCCTTCTCGCCCAGTCCAGTCCGCAGACGTGTTCAGGAGGGACCGGCTTTTCCTGAAGAAACAACGCAGAACTGGGGCTTAAGTCACTCGATTTAAATGTTAGAGGAAACTGTGAGTCCAGAACGAGAAATGTAAGTTTCATTTGTGCCAGGTGACTTACCAAAGATTTATTGAATGTTCATTATTTCAGATTTTAGCGTGTGCTATTTCATAGGATCCTAGCCTAGCAGGTGAGGATCAGTATTCCAGTTACCACCTGACAGATGAGGAAACTGAGCTTTGTGAGATGGGGTGACAGCCCTGGTCCCGCCTTCTCATGGATTAATGAACAGCTTGCCTTTGATGATGTATGAGGAGGTGCTAGGTCACTACAAGGCCCTGGGAAAAATGCAAAGGCTTATTGCCGTTTTTAAGTTGGATGAGGGTGATGGTTTAGTCACCAAGTCATGTCCAACTCTTGAGACCCCATGGACTGTAGCCAGCCAGGCTCCTCTGTCCATGGGATTTCCCAGGCAAGGATACTGGAGTGCATAGACATTTTCTTCTCCAGGGGATCTTCCCAACTCGGGTATCAAACATGGGTCTCCCACATTGTGGGTGGATTTTTAACCATCTGAGCCACCAAGGAAGCCCCTGGATGAGCAACCAGAGCAGGAAAATAGAATGGTGAGGGAATTGTGGCCTTTTTCTGGGCTGGACGGTTGCAGGGTCAAGACCAGAGAACCCATGAGTTGGTGTTTCTTCCCCCACTGCAGCCAGTTCTGTTTATATTAAGTGCTTTACACCCTCTTTTATTAAGTGGACCTTGACTGGTATGGCTCTCATTTGCAGCTGAACTGCTTCAGGCTTAGAAAAGTTAGTGTTTCCTCCATCTCATCCCTTCTACCTATTGTAGGCTGAACAGTTTCTCTCCCCTCCCACCAACATGTTGAAGTTCTAACCCTCAATATCTGTGAATGTGACCTTATTTGAAAACAGATGTCATCAGGTTGAGATAAGGTCATAGGATGGGTCCTAAATCAGTATGACTGGGGTGATTATAAGTCAAAGAGACAGAGACACAGGAGAAGGCATGTGGTGACAGAGGCAGAGACTGGAATGAGGCAGCTGCAGGCTAAAGTTTGCCAGCCCCCACCAGAAGCTAGAAAAGATTCTACCCAGAGTCTCTGAGGAGGCAGGGCCTTGGTAACACCATCATGTTGGACTTCTGCCCTCCATAACTGTGAGATGTACATTTCTGTTGCTTTTAAGACACTAAAATTTTGGTACTTTGCTACAGCAGCTGCAGGAAACTGATACATCACCCCAAGTCACCTTCAGGCTGGCAGAGGTCAGCTCCTGAGTTTCTCATCCATGTTTTGCACCCACCATTGATTCCCATTCATTCATTCATGTGTGTGGTTGGGGTAGACATGTCATAAGAAATACAAACCCGAGTCACATTCTCAAGTTAACTTCAACATGAGGAAATAAGAAATTCACATCAAGAGATGGATTAAATGAGATGAGATAGTGAGTAGACTGTGTTTCTGGGCTCGTCCTTAGCATTTGGTACTAGAGTCCTTAGCATAGGTGCTAGAGTCAGAAGGTGTTATTGTGAATAGTTAACACCAAGAGAAGTGGTGAGAAATTCCATGGACTCCAAGCAGACTGGCAGAGTTGGAATCACAGCTTCTCCAGTCTCCACTCACTGTCTATCTAGAGAGCCTCCTTCCTGTCTTACCCCAGTGCTAAATTACATTTGCCTGCCCTCATTACATTTTTTTCAGGGCCCTCAGCAGTTCTTGAAATGCTCTTACACATTTATTTGTCTGTTGAGGGCTGGCCTTCTTGACCTTGGCATTGACATTTTGGGCCCAATCATTCTTTGCTGTGGGACTGTCCTGTGAGGTCTGGTGTTTAGCAGAAGCCCTGGACTCTACTCACTAGATGCCAGTCACATCCTCCCAGGCACAACAATAAAGTATGTTGCCAGATGTTCCCTGGCAGGGGAGAATCACCCCTAGTTGAGAAGTGCTGTCTCATCATCCATCTTGCTTTCTGTCATTTCTCCAGCCCCAAGAACAGTGTGCTTAACCTAGACAGTATATTAAAAAGCAGAGATGTCACTTGGCCAAAAAAGGCCCATATAGTCAAAGCTATGGTTTTTCCAGTAGTCATGTATGGATGTGAGAGTTGGACCATAAAGAAGGCTGAGAAGAATCGGTGCTTTTGAACTTTGGTGCTGAAGAAGACTCTTGAGAGTCCCTTGGGCTGCAAGGACATCAAACTAGTCAATACTAAAAGAAATCAATCCTGAATATTTACTGGAAGGACTGATGCTGAAGCTGCAGCTCCAATATTTTGGCCACCTGATGTGAAGAGCCAATTCATTGGAAATGACTCTGATGCTGGGAAAGATTGAAGGCAGGAGGAGACGGGGATGACCAAAGATGAGATGGTTGGATGGCATCACCAATTCAATGGACATGAGTTTGAGCAAACTTTGGGAGATACTGAAGGACAGGGAAGCCTGGCGAGGTACAGTCATGGGGTTGGCAGTGTTGGACATGACTTAGCAACTGAACAATGACAACATTTAGTGAGCACTTTGTAAATGTGGGTTGACAAGCTGGCTGGAGAGGGGCTGCAGGGTGAGATTTGCTGTTTTATGGGAACTCAGAGCAAAAGTGCCCCATCTCTCAACTTAGTTGGGTGTTCTCTGATGACCTAGAGAGGTGGGGTGGGGGTGGGGGTGGTGGGAGAGATGCTCAAGAGGAAGAGGATATAGGTAAATGTATAGCTGATTCACTTTGTTGTACGGCAGAAATTAACACAACATTGTAAAGCTACTATACTCCAACAAAATTTTAAAAAGAACCCTGTCTCTGATTGGAAAGCCCTGGGGAAGGTGAATCCTAGAGGTGGCGTGTGGGTGGAAACTTGTAGCATCAGCAAGTTTTCTTTTGACCAGGTGCAGAAGGTGGGCATTCCCAGAAGAGCGAGTGGTCCTCGAAAAGAGGAGGAGGTCAGATAGGGCAAGTGTTGAGGCAGTCTGAGCACAAGTTAGAAAAGAATTTTCAGACACAGAACATTTCAGAAGGGAGTGAGTTTATTAAGAGCAAAGAGCAGAGATAATGAGGTCACTGAGAACGCAGCAGGCCAAGCTTCTGACAGACCAGGGAAAGCTGATGCTTTTTGTGGGTTAGTAGCTAATTTTTCTAGCCTTGAGACAAAGAAAATTTCTGCTGGAAGGTTGGCGTTAGGTGATTGGTGGGGGCACTATAGGTTGACTATCCAGATGGGCATCTCTGCCTAATTTGGAGTCAGGAAGCTTGATAGTGATGATCAGGGAGCTTTTGGTAATGGTTACAGAGGGGTTCAGTCAGCTTTGAAGGTGACCTTGGTTCGGGCTCCACTTCTGTGGCCTTGGTACAAAGACTCACACCTATGGCTTGGGGAAGGACTCAACAGAGTGGGATGCTGGTGCAATCCTGGTGGTGGTGAAGCTGGAGGGTGGGGTGGGTAGTAAAGAGAGGCTGTAGGGGCATAAGCGTGAAGTCATAGGGCCTGAACTAAGGCAGTGGCCAAGGGATCAAGTTCCACTTTAAGATGTCTGATTCGTAAGAGACGGTTACTCTGAACTCATTAATATACCCAATTATTCCCTGGATTTGCATTCTTTGCTGATAGATTAGTGCTTCACGAAATGCTGTTGCCCTTGTAGCTCATATTTCTCCATTTTTTATTTTTACTCAGCAACCATCACTTCTGATCATTTTTACATTAATTGTATATAACACTGCTTTGCTTTAAACATATTATTTTAAAGCATTTTGCTTTGCAGTTCACTTCACAGCTTGAAATTCTGGAGACAGTGGTCATAAATCTCTCTTGAAAGAAAATGGAAGTTGTCTGTTTTAATTTCATATCAATTCCTGACTGCCTAAGAAGGAGGATGGGAGAAACACATACAAAAAAACTTTTTTTCAGCGCTTGCAATTGTCCATGTTCTACTGGTGGGTTCCTTTCAAATGGTATGTGTTTGAGGTTAGAATTTGAAGACTGGTTTTGGGGATAAGGTACAAGATTTTGAATAGAAATTGCCATTTAATTTTGGGATGTGACTAAAAAAGTGGAAGCAATGAGATTGAAGAAATAGTATCGGTTCTGGGCCAGAGAGATTTCACTTGAATTCTGGCTTCCAAGCTTCCTAGCTCTGTGAGCCTGGGCAGGTTACATTATTCTCTGTCAACCTTCATCTGTTCACCTATACAGTGGTGGGGGAGTGCAGCAAATCACCCCCTCCCAAATTTAGCACCATAAAAGATCAACAACAATCAGTTATTTTTTTTCTTTTGAGCAGGGCTCAGTGGTGATGGCTTGTTTTGTTTCTCAAGGCTGCAGCTGCAGTGATCAGACTAGAATTGGAGGGTTCATTTTCAAGGTGGTCCACTCATCTGGCTGGTCAGTTGGCATCAATTGTTTATTGGTGAGGATCTCTGACAACTAAGCCTGACAACTAGAGTGCCTACATGCGGTCTTTCCAGGTCTTTCCCAGTGTGGTGGTCTCAGAAGAGCTGGACCACCCAAGAGAACTAGTCAGAGGTCTCCCATGCTGTGAGATCCACCAGGCAAAAGCTGCATCTTTTGTTTCCCCTTGACACTGTCTCTTAGAACCCAGGGCAATGTCCAGTGGAGAAGAGGCATTCAAGTAATTGTTGACTAAGTGAATGGACAAATTTCATTAGGAATCTCTTGAAAGCTATCTTACTTCTCTATGATCACATTTCATTTTCTTTAAAACTTCATAATTATGTGAAAATATATATGAATGTGTAAGGGAACATACCTGGAGAGAGAGAGAGAGAGGAAAGCATCTTTTCTAAGTCAGAATACTCTACCAAGGGACCCTTTACCTGCTTGTGATCGTTTGGGGGCAATCGTACATTCATTTTTGTGGGAAAGTGGAGTCATGGGGTTTAGGTATTCATAGTACAATCTGAAGAGATCTTTTTTTAGCTCAGAACTTTGTGATGATGATACAAGAAAATGATACAAGGAAACTTCTGGTGTATAAATTATCCATTATGTTCCACTGCTGCTTTCCACATAAGGGTTCTTGGGTTTTGAAATCAACTTCAGGCTCTCCTCAGTAGGGCACAGGGGAGAACTCTTTCCCAGTTTCATGAGGGAAATTATTGACTTAGAATGACTTCTTCACTTTGGGTGAAGTCCAGTGGTATTTTTATCTAATACCCTTCATTCTGAGGTCAGTTAGTATTTTAAAAGTTATTATGGAAAATTTCAAGCACATAAAAGAGGAAAGAGCACAGTATAATAAATTATTCCCATGTACCCATAATATAGCTTCCCTTGGGGCTCAGTTGGGAAAGAATCCACCTGCAATGAAGGAGACCCAGGTTCGATCACTGGGTGGGGAAGATCCCCTGGAGAAGGAAATGGCAACCCATTCCAGTATTCTTGCCTGAAAATCCAATGGACAGAGGAGGCTGGCTGGGTACAGGCCATGGGGTTGCAGAGAATTGGACACGATTGAGCGTCTGAGCATACCCTAACTATCCAAAATACAATTTCAGCAATTACCGACTCATGGCCAATATTATATTTTCTGTGCCTTCATCCACTTCCCCCTTCCCTCTGAACTATTTTGGAGCAAATCCTAGATACTAAATAAGTTAATCTATACAGATATAAGTATGCATTCAACAGTTATGTATTCTTTAAAGATACATAATGAAAATACTATTTTTACTCTAAGAATTTAAAAATAATTATTTAGAGTAATGAAATATCAAGTTAGTGTTCAACATTTCCAATTATTTTATATTCTTTTTATAGTTTTTCTATCAGTAGTCAAATCAGTTTCATACATTGCAATTGCTGGATATGCCTCGAGTCTTTTTAAATCTCTTTTCTCTCCCTGTAGGCTTTTTCCCCCTTTGCAATTTATTTGTTGGAAAACTACCTGTGTGATCTGTAATCTTTCTTGTATTCTGGATTTTGCTGATTGAATTCCTGTAGCGTCATTTCACATGTTCCTCTGCCCCTCTATTTCCTCTAAATTGGTAGTTAGATTTTGAAGCTTGATAGATTCAGGTTGGGGTGTTTTGCAAGAGCACTGCTGTCTTTAGATGATGGTGTATTTTTCCATCGTGTCTAATGGACTCTTTTTCTGTGATGTTAGCGGCCATTCATGATCACTGTCTAGACTCACTATTTCTTTAGGGTTCAAGAGATGTGAGTTTCTAATTTTACAAGTCTTCATTTTTATTTTAAGCTGGAATATTCCTTTCAAGAGAATCCTTTCATTAAGACTTGGAATATTCTCAGATATGCTTTGTACAGAAAAGTCTTGATTGCCTTTACTTCTCCTTACCAAATTTTCAAAACAGCAAGTGATCAGTGAGCTTGTCCCCTTACTTTTTCCCTTTCAATCTTTCATTCATTTTCACCCTCCTTTTCTTTCTTTCTTTCTTGTCCATTATTAACTCATTTAAATGTATTTTTAACTAGGTTTATAACTAAAACATCTTCACTAACTTTAACACATTTAATGAGTTTCCATAGGATTTGTTACTTTTAGAGTCTTTATTTCTATTTGAAGAAAATATTTATATAGTTTCTTTAAGTATCAGTTCTTCATCATTTGGTTATTATCTATCCTCTGCAGTATGTCAGTGAAGATATATAAGCAGAAATCTACTAAATGAGGGTTCTAATTAAGTTCTAAATAAGGTAATATTTTCCTAATAAAAATATATTCAATTAGTGTATAATTTCTGCCCTTTCCCCTTTCCTCTTCTTCCTACCTGAAGTGTGGATGGAATGACTGGAGGAATAGCAGTGATCATGTCACAAAGAGGATGAACACTTACATACACACTCAGATAGGAGCAGAAATCAAATCAGACCCCAGTTCCTTGATGATTTCCTTATGGAATTGCTCCACTCTAAGATTATTTTTTCTGACTTCTTTTTATATGAGAAAAACAACTCTTGGTTTTCTTAACCACTACTTATTGGCATTTTTGATATTTGCAGCTGCATGTCTTCCATGAAGAGTTTGTACAATGTCATGTACATTATAAGTTGGAGAGCTGGGTTTCAAATCCACATTTGTTAATATCTAGATGTTTGTGTTCTCTTATGGAATGGTGTGTATAACCATGGACAAGGAATATAGCTGAATACATCCATGAAGAGGCCACCTTTGTTTACTCTTTGATTGCCCTCAGATATGCTTTGTATAGAAAAGGCAGGATACATGCTTGATTTGTAAGCCAGCCTCCTCCTGTCCAAAGCCAGAGCCCAGGATTAGCACACATTTTCAGTATCTCCTCAAGCAGGAAATGAGATGCTTCTGGCTCCATGTAATGAGCTGATGAAATATACAAGCTTTTTCTTGCTTCTTGTCAAATGATTTCCAACTTTTCTATACCAAAGAGTCCTCTTTTATTAACTCCCTGCAAAGTATAACGTGTTTTGAAAGATTTTGTCAAGGAAACTGCACTTAAAAATAAATATTTAATTCACTTACCTATTTAAATTTAATCAAATGCATATGTAACCTCTAATCATAGCTTCTGATCTACATGCCTAGTGTTAGCACTCTGAATTGGTGCTAATTTCAGTGAAAAACAGGAATACTATTGTTAGGCTGTACTGCCTTAAATTCTGTTAGGATTTTATGGGTAAGAAAATGCCCTGTGAATCCCCTGGTCACCCTTGAAGACTCCTGTGGGTCAGAGGACTCTGCTGGGGATCCAGGTTGGGAGTCCCTGCTCTAGAGTCTGGGGGTCCATATTGCAGTAAGCTGGTTGGTTTCCATTACAATAAAAGGTGTAGAAGAGCTTCAATCAGAAGATGGCTTTGCTTCTGTTTCAGGTTCCTCCTGGTGCCAAATACTGCTTCTGAGCTAGGCTGACTCTGAGTTAGCCCTGATGGTTCTGAGCCCATTCAGCTTCTAATGCTAATTACTGCTCATCTGTAGTCTCAAACAGGATAAAAGCCAAATTCCACAGTATTTTAGGAGTTCCATCCACAAGGGTAAGGGGGATCTAGAACTGGTCTTGCTCAGGTACAAGTTTCTCTGCTTGGTACCCTGCAGATTTTTCTGTTGATACTGTATCACTGTAACTCATCATCACTGATGAATTCTGTCTGAAAAAGCATTTACTGAGCACCTGTCATGAGCTAGCATAGACTTATGTGCCAGCTTATAGACGAATAAGACCCTGTGCTTATGGTTGGGCTTCTGCCTTGATTTCTGGTTGATAATCAGTTTTATCCTCATTTTGAAAACTTAACCCAAACAGGGCTTATGAGACACTCTACAGCTAGTGCTAATCTCCTCCAATCTTTTACTGAAGTTGGGCTTCTTTCATGGGGTCCAGCAATGGTTTCCTGTTAGAGCCCAGATGGATTATTTACCATCTCGACACTCTGTAGGTCCTGCCTTTAAGCTGAGCGGGGCCCGTTTGCCCCATCCTTCCTACCAGATCAGGTTCCTGCTTGACCTTCTCTATGATTCCCTGTCCATAAGCTCCTTGAAGGCTGGGACTGTATTCACTTTGGTACCCTCAGCACCATGACCAGTGTATGGTGAGTGGTAGATGCTGACTTTTGTTTGTGGAATGATGAGTGGAAGCAAGTACCGTGTGAAGAGGGGAGGAGAGACTTTGAGACGAGGGACCCATGAGCCTGAGAAGTCTGGTGACCTTACAGGCTGGCCATTGTGAATGTGGAAGTGACCCAGGATCATGTGGGCTGAAGGGGAGTCTATGGGTTGGATACTGCCATCACCGTCAGACCATCATTTAGAGCTTTGGCAAAATGGGTGAAGTCCATGTGTTGCTTAAGGACAGCACCAGAGGTGGGGGTTGGGGTGACTGGAGGACCCGAGCTTCAGGAGGAGGGGGACTTTGGTCTCAGGGCATATGCAGCTGATGGTGGCCCTGGGGGGCCAGCGTGCCGACCATAACCCTGAGGAATGTGGAGGGACGTGTTGAGAATGGGTAGATTCCCTCTGAGATGACTTCAAGGGAATTGTGTTGCCAGGGGAAAGCCAGTTCTCAGTTAAGGCAAGGAAGTGATGGGGGTGCTCAGGGAAAAGGTTGTGGATCCCATAGACTGTAGCCCACCAGGCTCCTCTGTCCATGGGATTTCCCAGCCAAGAATACTGGAGTGGGTTGCCATTTCCTCCTGCAGGTGTGGACGTGTGGTGGTTGGTTAATCACATTGCAAAGACTGCACGGGGCAGCAGCTTAGCTGGATCAGTCCCTAAGATGGCTGCCTGTTCCCTCTCATCCACTCTCCCCGCTCCACCACCAAGGTCTCCCATGCCTCCTGGGAGTGCATTTGGCTTTGCCCCCACTGCCTGCCTCTCTGCGGGTTGTCTTCTGGCCAGCTTCAGTCCTGAGTTTTGTCCTTGGCAGTTGCCTCTCTCTCTCCAGTCTCAGCCTTCTTCCTGTCCTCTCTCCACCCCCCACCCCCGCGGGGGAAACCAGATCTGAAAAAGTAACTCCTGCAACTCCTCACCTCGCGTTATCTCCCCAGCCAGAACTTTTGCTTAATTTGCTTACTGACATTTCACACTGATAAGTGGGGAATAGTCAGTCGAGTTCCAAGTGTACCTATGACTCACATGTTTTTGAAGAATATGTGGAGGAGGGAAGGAAACAAAAAATTGAAGGCAAGGAAAATGAGAGGGAGAGGATTGTAGTCCTGTAACTGAAAGAACCTAGGAGGCTGGCTTTGGTTTTGTTTGTTTTAGAAAATGACTGCAGGCCATAATGTTTGAACGTTTCCATTGTCAAGTCTGCTGAGAATTCATGCAGGGCCAACCCCCGGAGACTTCTTTTTCTTCAGTTCCTGAGATAGGAAAAATGAAAATCTGAATCTTATTAAGCAGATCCACGGGACTTGGATGGAAAGAAATCTGAAGGCACAATTTTGCATTCAAGCTTATGAAGGGGAAAAAAAACTTCAGAGTGAGACAGACTCTCTGACTCTTTCAGCGACTACTCATGTGTGTGTGTGTGTGTGTGTGTGTGTGTGTGTGGTGGGTCAGCTTTTGGCTGACAAATTGGTTCCAAACTTTTCACAAGGAGACAATATCTTTGCTACTGAATTGGCACAAAAAATGCATCAAAGGATGTTCCCAGATGGAATTTACTTTTTATGAAATGGGTCACTGTGACACTTTTGTTCATCTGGGGCCTTTGCCAGCAAAGTCCTCTCTGCTCCCAGCTTCCCAATTGTACATATTCCAGGGAGCAATCAGGCCATCTTCCCTGATCCCTCCATCATACAGCTTTCGCTCCCTTTTCAGGACCTGCACAGCCCTTATCGTCTGCACCATTTCATCAAACACACTCTGCCCTGCCTTCCTGGGCTTCTGAGTCCTTTCGGGTTGCCTCTGGTTTATGCAAGGCTGCCTTTCCTTGGAGCTGTGGCTCCCTCAATGTCGCTTTCCTGTAAACACAAGCTAGGTCTGCCCTTTCGTTCTCTACTGAGTAGTTTCTACAACGTTAACTGAAAGCTTGTGAAATGAGAAAGGAATTACAATGCAGGTGTGTTTATGAGATGTGGCCTGAGCTCAAGTTCCTCCATGGAGGAGCGCTGTGCTGCTGTGTTCTCCTGAGCCCCGAGAGAAGGAGCGCTGAACGGGTGGGTTTCTCCTAACTCGATCCAGCCCTCAACCCTCTGGAGGCCTGGGGGGGAGAATCACCAAGGCTCCCTCTACATTTTTGACCCCGAAACAGGTCTCACAGATGTAACTGTTTTT
Source organism: Cervus elaphus (assembly GCF_910594005.1). Lineage (NCBI taxonomy): Eukaryota > Metazoa > Chordata > Mammalia > Artiodactyla > Cervidae > Cervus > Cervus elaphus. Next base: position 8,216,081 of record NC_057820.1, on the reverse strand, counting down.
CTTATTTTCATTTAAGAAGAGGATCTTACTTTACCTTTGTCTAGTTAAAGTGCCCTATGTGTATTTTTCCCTAAAAAAAAGCATTATCTTAGCCTCATGGAGGAACTTGAGCCTTCACCTCCAAAGAAGTAGAAGAATTACTGGCAGCTTTCAGGTGTCAGAGGCATGCTTCTGACTGTCAAGATTTCACAACATGTGCACATATAGTTTCAGCCAGAGCATCCCAGGGCACATTATGTAACTTCTTCCTCTCCTGCCTCAGTGCAGTTTATATAGATAAAGAAAGCTGAGAGCCAAAGAATTGATGCTTTTGAACTGTGGTGTTGGAGAAGACTCTTGAGAGTCCCTTGGACTGCAAGGAGATCCACCCAGTCCATCCTAAAGGAAATCGGTCCTGAATATTCATTGGAAGGACTGATGTTGAAGCTGAAACTCTAATACTTAGGCCACCTGATGTGAAGAGCTGACTCATTTGAAAAGACCCTGATGCTGGGAAAGATTGAGGGCAGGAGGAGAAGGGGATGACAGAGGATGAGATGGTTGGATGGCATCACCGACTCAATGGGTATGAGTTTGAGTAAACTCCGGGAGTTGGTGATGGACAGGGAAGCCTGGCGTGCTGCAGTCCATGGGGTCACAAAAGTCGGATACGACTGAGCGACTGAACTGAATTGAACTGATGGTGCATTTGTTAAAAGTAAGGAACCAATATTGATAACTTATTAATAATTCAAGTCCACAGTTTACGTTAGTATTTACTCTTGATATTGTACATTTTATGGGTTTTGAAATATATATTGCCAGGTATCCACTAATACATATCATATATAGAACAGTTTCTCTGCTCTAAAAAGAAGAACAAAGTTGGCTAGGGACTTCCCTGGTGGTCCAGTGGTTAAGACTTTGCCTTCCAATGCAGGGGATGTGGGTTCAAGATCCCACATGCCTCAGTGGCCAAAACAAAACAAAACAAAACAGAAAAGGCCCCATAAAACAAAGCAACATTGTAACAAATTCAATGCATACATGCTAGTCGCTTAGTTGTGTAGACTCTTTGCAACCCCATGGACTGTATTCTGCCAGGCTCCTCTGTCCATGGGGATTCTCCAGGCAAGAATACTGCAGTGGGTAGCTATCCCCATCTCCAGGGGATCCTCCTGACCCAGGGATTGAATCCAGGTCTCCCACATTACAAGCAGATTCTTTACCCTCTGAGCCAGGAGGGAAGCCCAAATTCAATAAAGACTTAAAAAAGAAAGAACAAAGTTGTCTATTCTGGATCTTCTCTTTTTCCTTCTAATGTTCAGAATCAGCTTGTCAAAATCTGTAAAATAATTTGTAGGGATTTTGATCGCATACTGTTGAATCTGTAGATCAAACTGGAAAGAACTGACATCTTGACAATACTGAGTCCATCTATCCATGAGTCCATCTATTTGAATCTTCTTTGATTTCTTTCACCAGAGTTTTGTGGTTTTCCTCATTTAGATACATACATTGTCAGATATGTACTTAAGAATTCAACATATTTTTAATGTTAATGTAAATGATGTTGTGCTTTTAGTTTCAAATTCTAATAGTTCACAGCTGGAATATAGACTTATTTATTTTTATCATAAAAAAATCTCCAAACAAGCTCAAAACAAATCATCTCAGTGCAAATGACATCTCACAGAAGATTGAATGCAATTTCTTATGCAAAGTCTGATTCCTTTGTCCCCATTAGGAGTTCATTTATCCTATGCTTGAGTATTGTCTGTGATGGGCAGCTCACTACCACTCAAAACAGCTCATCTTTTAGACAGCTTTACTTTTAGGTAGGTTTTCCTTATACTGGATTCCTTGTGGATGCGTTACAGCTTAATTCTGAAATAACAATGGTATTTGTGATCCAAGTTAATGATTTTATCTGCATTCTTTTATCTTCTTAGATAAATGTTGGGTTGTCCCAGCCTTGGTGAAGCTGGGGTGTCCTATGTGCTGAGGGAGTCTGTGTGCTAAGGATCCACACTCTAGGGTGCTAACTAGGAGCTAAACATGTGACTACAGGTGTGGGTTGTCACTTATTAGATGAGTAAATGCTGGCAAGCCCCAGTGTTTTCTAATTTCTTGATTTTTAAAAATGGGAAAATTAGTACCTTCACGGGGCTGTCATAAGAAAGAACAAGGCAGTGAACATGAAAGCAATTTTAAATCAAGCTGTTCAGTGGAAGAATAATTTCAGCTTAATATCTTTCAAGTCACTGTCACCACCCAAATCCATGAATCAACAAATGGACCTAGGAAGAAAGGCAGAGGGAGACACAGAGTTGAAATGCTCACGGTAAACTTAGGGAGACATGATTTCCTAGTTTTCAATGGCTAAAGAGGGTTTAAACATAATCTAGTTTAACCCCTTCATTTCATAGAATGAGGAAACGGATTCCTGAAGAAGGAAGTGGCTTGCCCAAGTTTATGAGTCAGGCTCTTTAGCTTCTGAACCAGGAAGTGGTCCCGTCTGTCTAATAAGTAGTGCTCATTCTCCTAACTTCCTCGACAGAAGAAGCTTCTGCAGCGTCTCATCCAGGTTTTGACTTCTCCATGTTCTCCTCCTTCTTCCCTGATCATGAAGCTCATGGCTTTTCAGTTACAGCACTCGTTGTCAAAGATTTGGGGGATGAGTTACACAGTGGCCACTCCTTGCCCGAGAGAAACAGCTGACTGCCCATCTCTGAGGCAGGGGGCATTTTTAAAGGCTCAAACTAGTTAGGAGGAGCAAAGGACCTCAGCTGAAATGTTAATTTACACTGATCAGAAGAACAAAGCTCCATTTGGGTGTGCAAGAAGAGTTTCTTAGTCGTGGTAGAATTAATGAAAGAAATGAATGCTTTGCAAAAATTAAAATTCAAATATACTCTTGATTAATATAAGGTTTTCTGGGAATGAAAGGTAAGATCTTCATGTAGCAAGCATTTTTTTTTTTTTTTTTAATACCATGCATGGTACTCGGTGATTGGTTTACAATAATGAGTTGCATATCGTTTTTGACTGTTATGCAACAGACTGTTGCATTTCATAGACGTCTACTGCCAAAGACTGTGCATCCTTGGGCTTATGACTCAGTTTATCATCCATAAAATGGGGATAATGTATATACCTCACTGGGCCAGCTTACCAGGTGGTGCTAGTGGTAAAGAACTTGCCTGCCAATGCAGGAGACATAAGAGACTCTGGTTCAATCCCTGAGTTGGGAAGATCCCCTGGAGGAGGAAATGGCAGTCCACTCCAGTATTCTTGTCTGGAGAATCCCATGGACAGAGGAGCCTGGTGGGCTACAGTCCATGGAGTCACAAAGAGTCGGATATGATTGAAGCGACTCAGCACACACAGACAAATGCCTCATTGGATAGTGATATGGGTTAAAGGAGAAGATATCTATAAATCCAAAACTAGAGAGTCTTGTGTAATGTAAGGAACATACCTATAGTAAGGAACATACCTATAGTTCCTATAATGTAAGGAACGTAGGACCTATAGCAGGTATTCAAATGGAAGTTTGAAAACTCATAGATCTTAGGTTCTGGAATGAGATATTTATCTGGGGCCACGGACAGGTATAGCAGACACTGTGGGTTGTTTTTCCTAGAGACACCAAGTTCATCAATTTTTCACTTGTTTCTTCCTTAAAGATGTTCAGGGATCTACTACCCTCTTCTAGCCACATAGGGCTTTTGGGGGATTGGTCCCTTTTCTACACTCTAGGGCAGGTCCTGATTGGTCTAAGCTGATCACTGTAGTACCCAGTCTGCCTGGCAGTAATTGACTTAGATTTGGGCATACGATACAATTATGAGCAATGAGATATAAGAAGTGGACAAGTAGACTTCCAAGAAAAGTTTTCTAGCTCTTAAAATAAGACACTGCTGTGTGTGGATTTTATTCTCCAACCCCCCATATATGTGACTGTCATCTATTTGGAAATAAGGCCTTTGCAGATGTAATTGAGTTAACATGAGGTCACACTGAATGGGGTGGACCCTAAATCCAACACGACTGGTGTCCTTATAAGAAGAGAAAAAGAAACAGAGAAATACACATGGGGAAAATAATCTCTCCGAGGCAGAGACTGGAGTGATAAGTCTACACGCCGAGGAGCACCAAGGATTTCTGGCAACCACCAGAACTCAGGAAGAGGCAAACGAACAAACAGAAAAATCCTTTTCTGGAGCCTTTAGCGAGAACATGGCTGCTTATACCTTGATTTCAGATTTTTGGCTTCTAGAATAGTTAGAGAATACATTTTTTTGTTTGTTTGTTTTGTTTTGTTTTAAGGCATCTGCTTCGTGGTACTCTGGTAGCAGTCCGAGGAAATGAGCAGAGGCTAAGAAAAGATATGCTGTCAGTCTCATCACTGGATGATTGTGTCTGGATGAGTCACTGAAACTGCTGAATCCTTTTTGCAGCTCTGAGACCCTACCTGAGAACTAAAGGGCTTTCAGAATGAAAGGCTACAAATAGGCTGAAGTTACAGAATTCACTAGTCTTGGAGCTGCGGCATTCTGTGTTTCCTATTATGTTAAATATGTTTCCCTCACTGTTTAAACCACACTGCATTGATTTTTGTTACCTGCAGACAAAATGATCCTAAACTGATTCAGCACGTCATTCACTCTGTTTCTTATTTCCTCATTTATAAAATGGCAAGGCTAAGAGTCCCTTCCCCACTGGATTTTTGTGAAGAATAAAGGAGATAGAGAATGATATAGATTGTGTTTTCTTCTTATCTAATTTTCATTTCAGGGCATAATGCAATTCAATTATATACATGTACATGTACAATTGACATGTCCAATTCAATACTTTTCAGCTGTTATTATTATTCTTTTTCTGTGTCTCTTCAGCCCTAACACACAGTAGACATTCCATAAATATTTACTTTCAAATGAATGAAGGGATGAGGTCAGTCTAATGCAAAAAGGAATGAGGGAATGATAATAAAGGACAAAGCAGATTGCTATAGGAGATGGAGACGTTCATTCCGCACCTTGGCTCCAGATGAAGACCTGGGGGCCACATGGACTGGCCAGGTTGGCAAGGCCTTGTTCTTGGGAAGTCTGGAGTTTTTGTGCAGAGAGCTTTGAGTCAAGGAATACCTCTAGGAGTTTGCAGATAAGCTGGGGGTGCAGAAGGAGCAGGAGGAAGTGAAGCTCAGAGCCGCCTTTGAAGTTTCCTGAGGGCACGGCCTCACCCCCAGTGTACAAGGATTAAGGCAGAAGTGGGGAGCTTTGTTAGGTCTCAAAGTTAAGGAAAAGCGCTTTCATTTTGCCTGAGGGAGAACAACTGACTGCTTTTCCCCAAGACCTTGTTTGAAATTAAGGTCTTGGAACACTGGATTCAATTAACTACCGGTTTAAGAACCTCAGGGAATCTGACTTGCCGAGCGTTTCTTTTTCCTTTACAAATCACCTCCTGTTTTCTTGCCTTCGTTATTTCTCCATCTACAGAGAATTCTGTTCTTGGGCCTGGTCAAGACAACTTTCTTTTTCCTGGGTTAAAAGTGGGAGATATTGGGCAGGCTTTGCCATCAAGGTCAATTTCCTGTCAACTTGGCCTGGAATCAAGATTGTGTGTGTGTGTGTATACACACACATATAATATGTACATATAAAGGCATATATTTATGCATGTATGTATGTATGGATCTATCTAAATAGAAGTTGGTAGCGAGTTAAATGCTCAAGTTAATATAACAAACTTTTTTTAAATAAAGGTATTGTTTCAGTCTCTATTCGGGAATATGCAGAATAAGAGATGAATTAGACAAAACCTTTGTCCTAAGATTTCAGTCTAGCTGAGACAGACAGACAGATAAATGCCTTGATTTATTGATAAATACCTCAATACTGGTAGATGCTATGAATAACCATGGCTCTCAAGTCTACATGAAATGGGCAGAACATGGAAGGGAGACTGGAGGGTGGTTAAAGATGGGGTGAGTCTGGCCAGGCTTCACAGAGGGTCAATGCTTCATTCAGCTAAGTCTTATGGTGTGTAGGGGTTTACCAGGCATGGATCTGAGTAAAGATACACGGCAGCAAAGCAGGGCCTGACTCTGTGATGGGCACACCATATCTCTAGAATAAACTGGGATACGGTGTGGTTTGATTTAGTTTCTACGTGCAGTTCCTGCTGTGTTTGGAGGAAAGTAGCTTGGGGTCCCTCTTATTTGAAGCATATAATAAAACCCTTATTCTGAACTGAATGTATTATAAAACATTTGAGTTCCTCTTTGCTTGTTATAAACATAATTTTCATCATTATTGTAATGAAGGGTATATAAATTTGGGGCTCTCTTGTGGTGGGATGGGAACAAAATGAGAACCTAGGCCAAAAAGAGTAGACATAGGCCTGCTCTGTTTGAGAAAAGATGCCTCTGGGACTTGCCTAGTGGTTCAGTAATTAAGACTCTGTGCTCCAATGCAGGGGATGCAGGTTCAATCCTTGGTTGGGGAACTAAGATCCTGCATGCTGTAGGACATGGCTGGGGGAAAAAAAAAAGGTTTTTTTAAAAAAGAAAAAAGATGCCTCTAAGCCAAGACTTGTAGAATGAATGGTGCTGTTCCCTGTGACATACTATGTTTTATGTAATTTAAATTAAATTTAAATTAAATCCTCTATCTTTGTGAAATGTTGAGTGGATTCTCTCCAGTCACTGATATGTTTACAGGAGTGGTATTTTGTTTTAAAGGAGTTTAAAGAAGCAGGTGAACTGGTAAGTGATACATTATTAACTGACCTAGAGGAGAACGTACTTAACATCTTAGTTAAGGGAAATGCGTCTCCTCTCCACTGATGCCAATAAATATTGAGAAATGTTTAAGAATATCAGCTTGTACAAAGGCCAACTCCAAGTGAAGGGAGTAAGATGTCTGAAACCTGCGAGGTGGAGCCTTGTACTTAGAGACTCGCGGATGGTTCGGAGGAGCTGGCAGAGAAGGTGAGTGTTCACAAGGGTGGAAAGTCAGCAAGTAGATGGAAAGGAGCAGGATCATGAAGGTGCTTGAATGTCTTGGAGAAGATTCTGTTTATCCCAGTAGACTTTTGCAGATATGGCAAGCTCCTCAAGTCATCTCTCTCTGTCCAGTAGGGTATGTTTTGGGTTGGCCAGAAACTTCTATACCATCTTCTGGAAAAACCCAAATTAAATTTTTGACCAACCCCAAAATTATAGCTTATAGATCATGGAGAACTATTAGGAAGGTAGGTTTCTATTCAACAGCATCTTATAGATTATGAACTACTGCAGGGAATAATGTAGTGGGTTCGTGTGTACTATTCTGATTTTGGGGAATGGAATCTGAGACTCAGAGAGTGGACATGTTCCTGCCCAAAGGCGCTCAGTTAAGTGTGACAGAGTTACTTATGTTGAGCTAAATTTTGCCTCTCTGTAGCACCTCACTGTTTATTCCCTCTTGTAATTTATAGAAAAGAGCCTCAAAGCATGTTTTAGTGAGGACACAACTTGGGGAGCTGGAAGATAGGTTAGGCTAACATGGGTTCCAACTCCCTCACCTGCTATCTCTGTGACCTTAAGAGTTTCCTATTATTTCTGAGAGTCCTGAATAATGTGAATTTTTACCTGAAAAATAAGAATATTAGTGTACAAATTTCTTGTCTAGATTTTCAGAGCTCTTATCATATCAGCATGTTCCCAGGTTGAGCAGAAGGATTTAGAAACTCTAGAATGACTGTCTTGCTTGAGTCTGTAGCTAATCTTTAAAATGGAGAACTTTCTCATGCAATTTTTAGAGTAATACCTTATCACTCACCCTAATGAAACAAATGCCTTCATTAGGTATCATTAACTGCTTGTGGAATATATTTTAGCAGATGAATGCTATCTGGGAAGGTACCCAGAAAAAGCAAATGTCACATACAACTTGCCTTCATCTCTTGCTCTTTCCCCTCATCACATAGGCAATGATGCTCCAACCAAACTGAGCCACCAGCTGTCTTCCACATCTCCTGCTTTCCTTCTTCTGTAATTTGCTGCTGCTATTGCCTTAGCTTAGAATACCTTTCCCCAGGGTTACTTGTTCAAATTCTATTTGTCCATCAGGAGTAACCTCAAATTCCACTATTTCTAATACTTCTCTCTTTCTGCAGTAAAGAAGGAATAATTTCTTCTTCACAAGTACCTGATAGTTATTAAAACATTTACATGTCTCAGCTCTCCAAAAATCTAAGCTTCTTGAGGTCAGGACTTGCATCTTAACATCTGGGTATCTTACATCGTTGGGAGGCATAGGACCAAAGGCATGGACTGCAGATCAGGATCCTGGATACAAACTGAGGGCTACTGCTGACCAGCTGTGTGATCCAAGTGACTCCTGGAATACTGTGACCACTCAACAAGTGTCCCCATTTACTATTTATATTCTTAATAACACACGAAACAATACACATTATTCATTCTGTGCTCAGTGAATGTTTATTAAATGAATAAATGAAAAAGCAAACAAAAAGTAGTTTGTTGTTGAGTGTCTGTTAAATGAATGAATAATTTAACAGATTTGGAAGAAAATTTGTCAAGCATGCTGCTTTTCACTGAACCAAAAGATATTCTACAAATGTTATGCTCAGCCTTCTCCTGGGACTCTCCTCAAAGCTTTATTCCCTTAAGTACCCTTCTCTTAGAACCATCCGCCGCTAAGATGATACAACTTGTAAGAATATTTTATTTTCAAGAGTGACTGCTTTATGCTCAAGAGTTGCATCAAGACTTGCAGACGGAAGGAAGAGGATTTCTTTGCAGGCCTGTGGAGCAGGTTGGTGTCTCTGTAAGAGCTGAGCCAAAGGATCTTCGCCACCATTGTAATCATGATCTTCTGAGTAAACGAGATCCAGATGGCATGCAGGAAGGTTCCTGGACATCCTGGCTCTCCTTTCAAAATGAACGTTGAGGCTGCTCATCCTGCATGTTGTAGGATATGGGACCCTCCACTCTCTCCCCTGTTCTCACCAAACAGGAGAAGCTGCCTGAGCCAGAGGGGCGGCTGGGTTACCATTTATGCTGACCCCGGGGTACCTCTTTCATCTTAACTCTGCTTGTTCAGCTGTGGGGATGCACTGATAGCTAGCTGATTTTTGGAAAAGAGCATAAGTCTCTTTAATAACACAACCAAATAGCCTCCTTTTGAGATAAGAGAGGGAGAGGATGAGGAAAAGGTCCATCTTGTTTTCTGATATTCTTTGCTTTGTACAGGAAGATTCAGTGATGCTTACAGGTGGTTTTCCAAAACTTCTCTCTGATCAAAGCTGATAAAGCTCTTCTGTATAGGAAGAATGTGAATACTGTCTCTCTCTCTCTCTTTTTTTGAATAGCTTAATTTTTGTTTCTTATGGAGAAACAAAAATTGCTGTCTAGTATCATACAACCATAGATCCTTACGGCCGGAGTCTGATATCATCACAAATAGTAATTCTTTATCCAATGACCATGAATTAAATGATTTCTATGTGCCAGGCACTGAGCTAGTTGTAAGTTGTGGATAAGATTGAGAGGAGAATAAAAAAAAAATAATAGCTGCCAGCTGCCATTTATATACATATATTTTGTGTGTGCTTATTTTGTTCCAACCACTTGACAAAATACTTTTGTGTAATGTTTATGAGACAAAGGAAGGTAGAAATGATTATTTCCATTTTATGGAAATATGGAAACTGAAACTCTGAGAAGTGGAATAATTTGCTTTAGATGACTCATGAAGATATGATATTTGGGCAGAGCTTTTTGACATTGGCTTCCAGAGAGAGGTGAGCCACGCTGGGAAGAGGAATTGGTACAACAAAAGCAGGGAGACAGGGAGGCCAGGTCAGGTTATGCAAAGAGTTGTGTATAATTGTCCTCCAGACCATAACAAGAGGGAAGTCTGAATGGGGAGGTAGGCTTGATAAGGTGCAAGGCTTGGAATACCAAGCTATGTCAATGGGAGTCATTCTCAAACACTTGGATTGTTGCTGTCACCAACTGTAATAAGGATTAATTATAGGTAGAACTGAGTTAATACGAATAATCAATCAAATAATACATCAGTGGTTTTTATTGTTTTTCTCCATTATAAGAACACTATGTGCTCATTATAAACATTTTTGAAAAATGCCAAAAAATAGAAAGAAAAAGAGTTGACCTTTGAGTCACTTCCCAAAGCAACTACTGTGCACAGTCAGGCCTATTTCTTTTCAGTCTTTTTTTTCCACCTTAATAAGATGGTAACTTTTATTTTACATGTTATAGTCAGTGGTAAAGAATCCATCTGCAATGAAGGGTTTGATCCCTGGGTCTAGAAGATCCCCTGGAATCTTCTACTGGAAGTGAAATGTAGATTCTTCTACTAGAATCTTCATCTAGTAGTGAAATGGCTACTCACTTCACTATTCTTGCTTGAGAAATTCCATGGACAGAGGAGCCTGGCAGGCTACAATCCATGGAGTCTCAAAGAGTCAGTCATGACTGAGCAACTAAACAATCACAACAATAAGGCCCTTGAAAACATGCACTTTAATGGCTATTATCCACCAATTGGATATAACACGTTTTACATAAACAAGGCTTTGGAGTTCAATATGCAGATGTTTTGTGACTGGGATACTTATAAGTAACAATTTTTTGAGAAGTAATATTTTCATGAGAATATTTGTGCTTCAAGTTTTCTGACAGTTTAAGTGATTCTGTAGAATGAATTTCTGGGAGTGGTGCTGTCAGATTAAAGTTTACATGTGCTACCTTCTACCTGTGTTTTAAGTCTTCCATCATAAAGACAGCTTCAGTGCTTTTTTAGGTTGCCTTACCCATTTGCATGCTGCTGAATTTTCTTCTGTCTCTTTCACATATATAACATCTCTCATAAATGTCAAGTAAACAGCTGAGATTGAAATTCCTGTGCCCTAAGAAAGACTTTCTTGGGCTCCAAAATCACTGCAGTTGGTGACTACAGCCATGAAATTACAAGACTCTTGCTCCTTGGAAGAAAAGCTATGACAAACCAAGACAGTGTATTAAAAAGCAGAGACATCACTTTACCGACAAAGGTCCATATAGTCAGAGTTTGGTTTTCCAGTTGTCACGTACAGATGTGAGAGCTGGACCATAAAGAAAGCTGAGCTCTGTAAAGAACATTGATGCTTTCGAACTGTGGTGCTGGAGAAGATTCCTGAGAGTCCCTTGGGCAGCAAGGAGATCAAACCAGTCAATCCTAAAAGAAATCAACCCTGAATATTCATTGGAAGGACTGATGCTGAAGCTGAAGCTCCAGTTCTTTGGCCACCTGATGCAAAGAGCTGACTCATTGGAAAAGACCCTGATGCTGGGAAAGATTAGAAGCAGGAGGCAAAGGGGGTGACAGAGGATGAGATGGTTGGATGGCATCATCAATTCAATGGACATTAACTTGGGCAAACTAGAAGGACAGAGAAGCCTGATGTGCTGCATGGGATTGCAAAAAGTCAGACATGACTGAGCAACTGGACAACAACAACGAAGTGAGATTTAAAACTGCTAGATTATCTGTCTTGCTGGAAGAAAGATTTTTGTTGGAAGCAGGGAAGAAAATCCTATGCATTCTGCTGAGTGACTTCCCGCAATGCTATTGACCAAAAAAGTTTCCATCTCTTAGTAAAAACATACAGTTTCTGCAGATTGTGTCTGCAACCATCCCCTGCCCCGGGGGAATCTGAGAAGTCGGTGCTTATTTAAGGATTCTATAGGTGGCTTGAAGCTCTACCGAGAGGCTTAGGAATGCGTGATCTATTAATATAATACTTATTGAGTGACTAAGCCACCAGCATCACAAAGCTTACAGATGACTAATCATTTTTCTCATTCTGCAGAGGGTGGTTTATGAAACAAAGCAAACAAGCCCTCTGCCCTTTTGTTCTGTGATTCACTCCTCTGAGGTGCCCGGTGGGAAGGCTGAGGGAGCATCGGGACACAGGCCAGTTCTCCTGGCTCTTCCCCGCTTCTTGCTTTATCCCTGCCCCCTCCCACCGTGTCCCAACTCGCTGGGGCTACACCTCTGTTCAAGGCTCGAGGACAGCGGTGGTGTGCACCAGGGAAGAATCAGCCTTTGGACTTTAATACAGCTTCACATTCAGGCTCCAACATGCTGCAGTTGTGTGACAACCTTGGGCAAACAACTTGGCTTCTCTAAGCTCCAGTGATTCTCCTCTCCTAGGCTGAGATAAAGAAAGAAGCTACAGAGTTGTTACGGGAACCAGTGAATACAAACTGCCTAGTGCCATGCGTTGGTATAGAATGAGAGTTTGAGAAATGGTGATTGTTATTAAGGTGAGCTACAAGTTTTCCCAGGCCATCTCCCAGGAGCCAAGTAACTGTATGATTTGGGAACTTTTCTCTGATCTTTTGTTTGTTCATTCTAAAAACCAATTATAATAATTTCTACCTGGTAGTTTTGTAAGGGAAAGAGAACAAGATATGGCAACGTGTCTGGCACAGAGTAGCTTCTCAACACATATTTTTTTTCCCCCTTTCTCTCTCCGTGGTTGATTCAAGAGTCTCTTGGGATGTCCAACCTCCTGAAACTGCTCTTAGCGATTCTTAAGGTAGAAGAGTATTGTTCTTAGGCAGTAACCCCAGAAGAATGATTCCAAACACTGGCATTGGGTATTTCTCTGGCTTGGAGAAGAAAAGGAGTTTGGGGATTCTGGAAATGGGTACTGGTTGATATATTACCCTGGGTGGGGTGTGGCCAGTTACAAACCTAGGGAGGTTAGATTCTGGCTGGCACAGTTTAGGGGTGACATAGAGTAAAGGCGAGAGGGCCCATCCCCAATACTCTAGACCAACCAGTATGATGGGTCTAGAGAAGAGGAGGGCTCCCCAGTAATAACTGCTGTTGAGTTCCTGCCACTCTGTCCACTGGGGGCTCCTAGGTAGACTTCACTTGATTGAGACAAACAGCATGATGTGGCATTTCTTGAAGGTTGATAAAAATTAGCATTGTGATGCTAGTGGTAAAGAACCCGCCTGCCAATGCAGGAGACATAAGAGATGTGGGTTCAATCCCTGGGTTGGGAAGATCCCCTGGAGGAGGGCATGGCAACCTCTTCTAGTATTCTTGTCTGGAGTATCCCATGGATGGAGGAGCCTGGCGGGCTACAGTCCATGGTGTTGCAAAGAGTTGGACACAACTGAAGCTACTTAGCATGCACACACACATCTATGAACACCAAGGACAATAGGGTGTAGTTGACAGGGCTTAATAAATGGCAGTCAATACTGTTTTTGCTCTTATCTGACAGGGAGATGGGATTTGAGACATAAAATGTAGCTAAGAGTGTGGATTCTGCAGTCAAGGCAAGAGCAGTGTCCATCATTTACCATCTGGGTACTCTCGGGCAAGTCATTAAACTGTCTTTTTCATCTGCAGCTTTCAGATACTAAAAGTACCTCTCACAAAATGCTGTTGGTCCTAAGAACCATGTTTGGCTTGAATAATTGATCAATCATTGGTAGCTGTTAACATTAACCATGATTGTGCGGTAGTTGTTGAAGGAAGCTTCATGCTTCCTCACCATCGTTTTTAAAGATCAGTATAGAAAGATAAACATTCAAAGCCACAGATTCTATTTACGTTATGCTCATTAATATTTATTCCAGAGAGTACTGGGCTGCTTTATGGCCCATTTTATGTAGGCCTAGAAAAATTCCTTTGAGAACAACCATGCATTTTCATGTAAATGTTCTTGAACCTGAAGAACTTGCATGTTTGGAGAAAACCAAGGACAAAGACAGGAAGATAGAAAGTCTGGAGAAAATTTGCCTTGGAGCTGTGAATGCTTCTTACTCAGGACTTAGAGAAGCTGAAGGAAGAAATCCAGGGAACCAAGGAGCTGCAGGATGTGGCTCAGCTCCACACCAACAAGGTGAACAGCAGGTGAGAGCTTATGGTATTTGGTGCCGAGTTCGCGGTCTCCGAAGATTGAACTCTGGGACCAAAGACAGTCTCAGTCACTCAAGCTTTGTGTAGCAAAATTTTATTTAAAGTGACAGGACAGGGAGAGCTTCTGACATAAACATCAGAAGGGACTAGAAAAAGTACCCACCCTCACTAGTTTAAGGGACCTTATATACTTCTCAAATGGCTGCTGAGAATAGACAAAAAGAAGACCTCAACCTCAAGGGTTGTAAGAGTTCCAGCAGACCCTTTCCCAAGACATACATCCTGAGATAACTTTGGCACAACCTTAGCCAGGGAGAATGGTTCTGGGCAACATCTCTGGGCAAGATAAACTCTTGCTGTGTAATCATGGGTAGAGTCTTGAGAAACAGGTTCCCTGTTTGTAGCAAGGCAAGACTTGCTACAATTAAAACCATGAACTTAGAGCCTAAGCAAAGCATTTCCATGAGTAAGACCTTGTGCAGTGTGACCATTCCTTCTGGACCTAAAGAAAGGCAGTTCTTGGACAAGATACATAGTTGCACAAAGCTTAAGGAAAGCCTGAGGGAGAATATTCTCCTGCTCCTCAAAGGGCCTGGGGCTGCCTGCCTAAGCTTTCCCTCTCCCACAGGGTCAGTGACAAGGTGCACAGCTACCTCAGGCCCCCAGGCGCACACTTGAAGGTGCAGAAATTAGTCAATGCTTCACTGCAGCCTCTTGTATTTCCTGCGCATTTCTCCTATAGCCTCTCTTACCTGAGACATGGGATTCTGGAAATTGGCTCCCCGCTTAGCTAAGGTGATACATAACAAAGCCGCCGACCCTCTAGTCCCTTACAGGGTCCTAGGCTTCAGCAGTATGCGAACTGAGAACTTCCAGATGTCCAAGCTGAGTTTAGAAAAGGCAGAGGAACCAGAGATCAAATATCCAACATTCGGTGGATCATAGAGAAAGCAAGGGAACTCCAGAAAAACATTTACTTCTGCTTCACTGACTATGCTAAAGCCTTTGACTGTGTGGATCATGACAAACTGCAAAATTCTTAAAGAGATGGGAATGCTAGACCACCTTACCTGGCTCCTGAGAGACCTGTATGCAGGTCAAGAAGCAACAGTTAGAACCAGACATGGAACAACAGACTAGTTCAAGATTGGGAATGGAGTATCTCAAGGCTGTGTGTTGTCACCCTGCTTATTTAATATCTATGCAGAGTACATCATGTGCAATGCTAGGCTGGATGAAGCACAAGCTGGAATCAAGATTGCTGGGATAAATATCAACAACCCCAGATATGCAGATGATACCACTCTAATGGCAGAAATCAAAGAGGAACTAAAGAACCTCTTGATGAGGGTAAAACAGGAGAGTGAAAAACTGGCTTAAAACTCAACATTCAAAAACTAAGATTATGGCATCTGGTCCCATCACTTCATGGCAAATAGAAGGTGAAAAAATGGAAACAGAGACAGACTATTTTCTTGGGCTCCAAAATCATTGTGGATAGTGACTGTAGCCATGAAATTAAAAGATGCTTGCTCCTTGGAAGAAAAGCTATGACAAAACTAGACAGTGTATTAAAAAGCAGAGGTATCGCTTTGCTGACAAACGTCCATATAGTTAAGCTATGGTTTTTCCAGTAACCATATATGGATTTTAGAGTTGGACCATAAGGAAGGCTGAGCACCAGAGAATTGATGCTTTTGAACTGTGGTGTTGGAGAAGACTCTTGAGAGTCCCTTGGACTGCAAGGAGGTCAAACCAGTCAATCCTAAAGGAAATCAACCCTGAATATTCATTGGAAGGACTGATGCTGAAGCTGAAACTCTAATACTTTGGTCACCTGATGCGAAAAACTGATTCATTGGAAAAGACCCTGATACTGGGAAAGATTGAAGGCAGGAGGAGAAGGGGAATGACAGGATGCAATGGTTAGACAGCATCACTGACTCAATGGGCATGAATTTGAGTCATGCCCAAACTTTGAGTCTCTCAAACTCCAGGAGATGGTGAAGAACAGGGAAGCCTGGTGCACTGCAATCCATGGGGTCGCAAAGAGTCAGACATGATGCAAAGAGTCAGATATTTATTGTCCTATTGTTCACATTTTTATTTGCAAATTCTGGAGTAATAGGAAAAGTCCCACTTATTTTTTGAATATTCATAACATTTGTACAGATGTACACAGACACCTGTACCCATAGGTGAGAGATTCAGAGAGTGAGCAAGAGAGCTGTAGGTTCTCTACCAAAATGTGAACAGCAGTGCCCACTGGATGGTGGTAAGGATGAGAGATTATTATTTTTTCCTTTGTGCTTTACTGCCATGCTCCCCATTTTTTCCCAGTGACATTCTATGGCGCTTGAAATAAGAAGATGAAGTCCAATAAACATGATTTTTAACATATTTCTGAGCCTCAGTGCTGTTCAGCTGGTGAACCAGATGTGAGGGGCAGGGGCCCAGGCTTTCTGACCTGCTGGCCCTCCCAGGCGGCTCCTGATTTGATGAAACATCAGCTGCTCTGAATTCCTACAGCACCTGCCACAACAAAAGGAGGCCCTTTCCTGGGCAGGCTCATGTGCTTGTGCATGCCTTTGAAGAACAAAGAAACTGAAAGAGGAGGTCAGGGAGCCTCCCTTGGACACTGTCCACCCACCCAAGCCCGAGCCCTCTGGGGGAGGTAACAGTCCAGCTGCCAGGGACGGTGGCCACGGCCGCAGTGAATCCCCACCACCGCCCTTTCGTCCTCTCCGGTGGTCTCCCCGCTTTGTCTGGCCCCCTGCCTCCTGCTTGGCTCACACCTCAGCTCC
Organism: Cervus elaphus; assembly: GCF_910594005.1. Lineage (NCBI taxonomy): Eukaryota > Metazoa > Chordata > Mammalia > Artiodactyla > Cervidae > Cervus > Cervus elaphus. The sequence goes on along the minus strand of NC_057820.1, from coordinate 8,199,337 downwards.
TGCCTCGTTCTAAGGACCATTTAGCATCTGCTCCTCTGATGATGCCTCTGTGTTCTCTCGTGGATCCAGCTTTGCCCCACACAGCACAGCTGTGTCTGAGAGCTGAGTGGGCTTCCCAGGAGGCAAAGGCCACAGTGTATTGGCTGCCCCTCGGTCTTTCCAGCATCTCCCTGCCCACGTGCTCACACTCCCAGCCCAGACGGAGGAAAACAGCCAGACCAGATTTGCTGGTGTGCTCGAGTTGGTCTGGTGGAGGATGGACTCTCCGTGGGGACAGGAGGTGAAGGGGGTGGGACTCTTCTCTGGCAGGTTCAAAGTGGTTTGGGTGATTTAGGGATTTTTGGAGGCAGGACCGTGTGGGACTTGCCCGGTGGCTCAGACAATAAAGAATCCACCTGCAATGCGGGAGACCTGGGTTCAGTCCCTGGGTTGGGAGGATGCCCTGGAGAAGGGAACCGCTGCCCACTCCAGTATTCCTGCCTGGAGAATTCCATGGACAGAGGAGCCCCAAGCGCTATAGTCCATGGGGTTGCAGAGTCGGACACGACTGAGCGACTGACACTTACTTTGTGGAAGATTGCTAGGGTGATTTCAATTCTTCACCCCGTTAGCCTGGTTATTTGCTATGTCATTTTGCAAGTCCTCTCAATAGAGATGGAAACTTTTACACCTTGAATTTGTGCTGGCCTTGTGACTTGATTTTGCCGTTAGAGTCCGATGGAAGTAATGGTTTCTTAGTTCCAAGCCTAGACTTCAAGAGGCCTGTTACTGACTCTTGGTTCTTCCTGCCATGACCATAAGGACATGCAGATCTTTGGCACATGGAACTGGGCTGGATCATCCCATCTGTCCCACAAGAGACTGACCTGGCTAGTGGACACCAGCCATCTATGAACTCTTTGAGTGAGCCAAGCAAAGATGAACAGAGCCATCCAGCTCAACATCCTAGAGACGTGAGCAGTAAACACTTATGATTGTATGGGGTTTTAAGTAGTTTTTATTATGTAGCATTACTGTGAAGAGAGGTAACTGAAAAGTGATCTTGCAACATACATTCATTTTATTCCTCACCTTGGATTCACTCAGTCATTCAACAGATACGGAGTGTCTACCATCTGTCAGCTCTGTGCTGAGTGTCCTTGGGGAGACGAAGGTGGTGGTGGCATTACTTCACCAGGAGCAAGAATGTGTTATATAAGAGCAAGGATTCTGTTCGGCTAATTCACTGATGTGTCCCCATCACCAAGAAGAGTAAGCTGGCATTTAGAAGATGATCTGTAGACATTTTTTGTCTTACGGAGGTGTTTGCGTGTGTGTGTGCATGTTTATCATATAACTCATTGAATATTTTATACAAGTGTACAGGTACATTTCTCTTGCCCTCCTTAAATGGGCAGACTGTTCCCAATTCTTTTCTCCAGTATCTTCCCCCGCCACTGTCTTCCTAAGCTGTCAACTGCAAAAAGCGCCGTGTGCCATAAACGTACCTCCATAATAGAATGTAGATGCATAAATCAAAACAGCTTCTAACGGGTTGTCTGCAGTCATAAATGCTGCAGAGGCAGCCCGACTGGCAAGTGTAAGAGAGATTATACAAACCACTGCCTGGAGAAAACCCAGCATCATGAATAAACTCAGCCTTGAATTATTTATATATTTTCAGCATTATTTTCCCTCTCGTATTCTGCAAGGCTTGCAAATGGTTTTTGTGGAGGGCCGAGAATGCCTGAATTTGGCTCTAAAAGGAAAACAGTTGGAGTTTTGTCTTAGGGCAAGTTTCGGGGCGATGATTCCATTGTGTTCCACGGGGCAGCCACATGACTGGCAGGGCTGTGTGGTGGGGAGAGGCTGTTTAGAATTCAGGGCAGCCTGCTTCTAAGCCCAGCAAGTTGCATCCCTCGGGCTTGCTGGCTTTGTGAACCACCTGGGACCCAAGTGGCTGGAGGGTGAGCCTCGGGGCCCGCCTTCCCCACCTGGCCCAGGCTGCTGCATTCTCTCTTATGCAGTAGGTTTCAACCTAAGATGCTGTGGTGGAAAAAAAAAATTATTTTGACTGTAAAATAAAATTTAAAATTTGGAAATCACTGGGCCTGGCTGATCTCTGAGACTCCAAAGTGGCTTCAACTCAAGCTGCCTAGGAGAGCCCCCGGGAGCGTTTAAAACCTATTCATGTCAGGACCTCAATCTTGATCAATAAAATCAGAATTTTTGGTGCGGTGGGTGGAGGTTAAGATTTCTTAAAGCTTCCAGGTAACTCTGATGGGCAGTAGGGCTGAGAACCACGGCTTCAAACCCTTCACTCATCCAGTAGGGTGTGTACCAAGCACCTGTTGTAAGCCAGGCACACAGCAAAGAATTAGGGGTGGAGTGATGGAGGAGACATGGCCAGTCCTTAACTTCTTCATTTCAGTTCAGTTCAGTTCAGTTGCTCAGTCATGTCCAACTCTTTGCAACCCCATGGACTGCAGCACACCAGGCCTCCCTGTCCATCACCAACTCCTGGAGTTTACTCAAACTCATGTTCATTGAATTGGTGATGCCATCAACCATCTCATCCTCTGTCATCCCCTTCTCCTCCTGCCCCCAATCTTTCCCACCATCAGGGTCTTTTCCAATGAGTCAACTCTTCGCATGAGGTGGGCAAAGTACTGGAGTTTCAGCTTCAGCATCAGTCCTTCCAATGAACACCCAGGACTGATCTCCTTTAGGATGGACTGGTTGGATCTCCTTGCAGTCCAAGGGACTCTCAAGAATCTTCTCCAACACCACAGTTCAAAGGCATTAATTCTTCTTTACAGTCAAACTCTCACATCCATACACGGCCACTGGAACAACAATAGCCTTGACTAGGTGGACCTTTGTTGGCAAAGTAATGTCTCTGCTTTTTAATATGCCGTGTAGGTTGGTCATAACTTTCCTTCCAAGGAGTAAGCGTCTTTTAATTTCATGGCTGCAGTCACCATCTGCAGTGATTTTGGAGCCCCCAAAATAAAGTCAGCCACTTGCCTTCATGGAGTTCTGCATTTAGTGGGGGATTCTGACACATAAATAAACAGAAAAGGCAAGAATGAGTACAAGCTGTAAATAGTTTGGCGGGATGTGTACTGATGTGGGGAGAATAAAACACTATAAGAGTTTTTTTTTAGTCTTTTAAAATTATTTGTTAACTGATTTTTGACTGTGCCGCTTCTTCATTGCTGTGTGCAGGCTTTCTCTATCTCTGACGGGTGAGAGCTCCTCTCTCACTGCAGTGCACGGGCTTCTCACTGCGGTGCCTTCTCTTGTTGCAGAGCTCAGGCTCCGGGTACACACGCTTCGGTAGTTGCAGCTCTTGGGCTTCGATGACCCAAGGCAGGTTGGATTTTCCCAGACCAGGGATTGAACCTCTGTCCCCTGCATTGGCAGGCAGATTCTTAACTACTAGAGGAATAAGTAAGTCACTATACTAGTCTTAACAGCAATAATAGCAATAGCGATACTATTTTTTTTTTTGCTGAGATAACATTGCTTATACCCTCTCTAAAATTCAAGTACTATTCTAAATTATTTACATAAAATAGCTTATTGAATTCTCATGCCATTCTTGTAAATAGGTGCCATTACCATCTTTGCTTTATAAATGAAGAAACTGAGGCCCAGAGTGGTTAGGTAACCTAGCCAAGGTTGCACAGCCCACATGGGTAAAGTATGGGGAAAGGGAAGTACTTCCCAGCCTTGGGGAATCAAGATGGTGTCTCCATGATCCTTTGCACAAACTTTAAGCTGCAGAGATTGTGGAGCTGAATGAAGGTCAGAGTATATGTTATGAAAGGAAGTTGATGCACTGATATTTTGTTTCTGGTTGCCTTTGCTGTGGAATCTGACTACAAAAATTGTCTGGAGAAAATTTTCTACAGAAAAATAAGCAAGTTTGGGGTCTAAAAGCGTTTCAATTGATCCTATCACTTCTACTTGAATTCATGTCTCTCTAATCCATTGTGGAGTTGTTTTTGAACTAGGAGAGACTCTAAACCTAAGTGTTTTCTTAAGAACTTCTGTATGTTCATGCTTCCATCCAGGTGACTCCCCGACCCCAACACACATTTTTCAGGTAAAGATCAGGCCCACCCTAAGAGCTCCCAGCACTGGTCTCTCATTAGCCATGCATAGCTTGCTGGAAACTAAATGGAAGCCCACACTTCCCATAATGCAAGACCTTGAACTTCAAGCGCACATTTTTCTTCTAGTTGGTCAGGGAATGTAGAACTGAGATGCCAGTAAGCCTGGATAAGGTCACCAGAATAATCAATCCGGGTGTATACAGAGATTATATGAGCACTCAAATGAAGGCTTGTGGAGTTGCTCTTGTCAACCCCCCAGAAGAAGACAACACGCTAAGAATTTCATGAGAATATGTTGCTGTTGTGAAAGATTAAAGCAGAATCCATGGCATGGAATGATTAGGCCCTGCTTCTCTGTAAGTATCATGCACATGCCCACACGTCTGCACACTTGAAATGCTATAAGTGGAAGAGACTGAGAGGTGACGCTTTTATCTCACAGGGAAGCAGAGAGGCCCGAGCACAGCCCACACAAGCCCACACTTCGGCACACTTGGTGTGATAATCCAGTCCGCCTGACTCCCCTCTGATGGCTCTTCACCTGACCTCTCTTTAACTGTGTGCTTTTCTTGCTTACAATCCCATGGTTCAAGGTGTCAGCTACAAATCGGCACTTGCCATCTACCTCTCTACTTCCCTGGCAGCTCTGATGGTAAAGAATCTGAAAAAAAAAAAAAAAAAGAATCTGCCTGCAATGCAGGAGACCCGGGTTCAATCCCTGGGTCAGGAAGATCCACTGGAGAAGGGAGTGGCAATCCGCTCCAGTATTCTTGCCTGGAGAATCCCATGGACAAGAGGAGCCTGGTGGGCTACAGTCCATGTGGTCGCAAAGAGTTGGACTCGACTGAGCAACCAAGCATGCATATGTGAATCTACCTCTGTAAGAATTAAATCATGCACTGCTGCATCTGCTGACCTTCTGTACCCCCTGAAGGGTGTTCAGGGTGGAGAACAGGAATGAGGCTCTCTGCTGGAAAAACTGGCAGAACAAGTCTTCACATAGATATTTTCAAGAGCTGATTTTATGAGCCTACTTTTTGTATCGCCTCATATCTAGAAAAGTATTAAACTCCTTCATGCTGATCTCTGCTCCTCTTGACTAGCAGAAACCTTCTTTGAAAATAAGTGCTTGATTGCATGAACTCCCCCTTCACCAAAATCACATGTATACTGACCTTCCCCCACGGCCTCTGCAGAGGAGTTTCTCAGAGTTATCTGGAAAGCTGTCTCCGGGACTATAGTCCTCATTTTGCCCCACATAAAACTTTACTTGCAACTCTCACATTGCTTTAAGTCTGTAGAAGGAAATTCTACCTAATGTCATCGAATACAATCTCACCTGAAACTGCATAATGAGATCACTTGATGATGAGGCAGTTCACCCTGCAAGCACCTTGGTTCACCCAGGCCACACCTCACATATGCAATGCCACATCATGTCAGACTCTTTTGTGACCCTGTGGACTGGGGTCCTCCAGGCTCCTCTGTCCATGGGATTCTCAGGGCAGGAATACTGGAGTGGGTAGCCATTCCCTTCTCCAGGAGATCTTCCCAACCCAGCGATCGAACCCAGTTCTCCTGCATTGCAGGCAGATTCTTTACCGTCTGAACCACCAGAGAAACTTGTCCCATGTCCTCTAATAAGCAAGCTTTATGCCTTCAATAGATGACAGGGGATTTTTTCCCCTGAGAATTGTATAACCATTTCTACTTGTATGGAATTGGTACTTTTCAAAGCTTGCTAACAACCACTGTCTTATATAATCCTGTCAAATGCCTCTCAATGGATAGGCAAGCTGTCATTATCAACTTATTTTGCAAGTGAATTGCATTAGGTACAGAAATGGCCTCCTCCTGGGTCCTCCTGGGACCTTGGTGGCATCATCATGGTAACAGGATGATGTAGCTGTTGGTGAGTTCTGGTGACCTTCTCACTTGCCCTTACAAACTGCCTTTACTAATTCCATCAGCATTTGCTCCGCTGTGTTCCTATCACTAACTTCAGGTCTGCCTCCTTTCCAGGTCATTAGATTGACTCCCATCTTTTAGAATCAAGAGATCCAAACAGCCTGGATGCTTAAGCTAGGGTGTGTGTGTGTGTGTGTGTGTGTGTGTGTGTGTGTGTTTGCACACGCATTATTGTATCTCTGTGTTGTTGTTGTTGTTCAGTCACTCAGTCATGTCCAACTCTTTCTGACCCCATGGACTGCATGCAGCATGATAGGCTTCCCTGTCGTTCACCATCTCCTGGAGTTTGCTCAAACTCATGGCCATTGAGTCAATAGTGCCATCCAACCATCACGTCCTCTGTCATCCCCTTCTCCTCCTGCCTTCAGTCTTTCCCACCATCAGGGTCTTTTCCAATGAGTTAGCTCTTCACATCAGATGGCCAAAGCACTGGAGCTTCAGCTTCAGCATCAGTTTTTCCAATGAATATTCAGGGTTGATTTCCTTTTGGACTGACTGGTGTGCATGCAGATTTTTATCATCTTGCCATCAAGAGCACTTCAGAACCTGCTACCACCCTCCCCTCTCCTCAGTGAAATCAGAACTTCCTCTCTCCAGCAGATTAAAAAAAAAAAATGCAGTTAGCTCTTTCTCCAGGCTGATTTGCAAAAGCAATTTTCCTACATTCCCACCCTTTTACCCTCTGTTTTCTTATCTTTTGCTTTTTCATTCTGATTATCTTCCTGTAGCCATTGCCAAGTTTAACCAAGATAATACAAAACATTTCTCTAGAGTCTGGCCCAGTCGGGGCTCCTAAAGGCTCATATTCCCTTGAGAAACTGAATGATACAATAAAGGAGATAATTTCTGGACAGTTCTTTTTTTTTTTTCTGAGAATTTCACCTATTTTTAATTTTATCTGGGCTCCAAAAGCATAGCTAATATCTTTGAACAAATAAAGTATGGGAGTTTGCTTTCTTTTTCTTCTGGGTCTTCTATTTTTGGACAGTTCCTTGAACACGCCACTGCTTGCTTGGCTGCTCAAAGATTCCATCCAAGGATGAACTTTAAAGAAGCCACAGGTTAGGGGGAGCTGCTCTCTTGGGACTTCCTGCCTCCTGAGTCAAAGGAGAGACTTCAGTTTCCAGAATCAGGGTGTGGGGGTGGGTGGGGCACTCAGCCAATGACCTGCTACTCAGCAGGATGAGTGCTGAGAGAGCTGATCAGAGGGAATTTGGAGCTTGGGCCACATGGGGGTTTTCCAGGAGCCCTGTTGGGAAGAAAACATACCAGACAGTCCAGAGAGTCAGCAAACAGAGACCCAAGGTCAATGCGGACAGAAGAGATTGCGAGGAGTCAATGTGATTAGCAGCAGCTTTCCTGGGTACATTTGAACAATGCTGTGTTCACCTTACCTTGGCCCCTGAAACAAAAGACTTCTTCAAACACGTGGTCTTGGGGTGCAAAGTCGGCTTGATTGAAGACCAGTCATTGTATCAAGATGGTTTTGTAGAGGATTTAGCCCTGAATTAATGTTATCTGAGAAAGAAAATTCAAATGAAAAGTTCTCTTTGCAGATTTTTTTTTTTTTTAATGTGGACCATGTTTTAAGTCTTTCTTGAATTCTTTACAATATCATGTCTGTTTTATGTTTTAGTTTTTTGGCCATGAGTCATGGGGTATCTTAGCTTCCCAACCAGAGTGCAAACTCACACCTCCTGCCCTGGGAGGTGAAGTCTTAATGACTGGATCACCGGGGAGGTCTCTCTTGTTACAGACTTTAGTAGGAAAAGCATAAAATAGGAGCACCTTCTCCACCTCCATCCCTTTGATCCTCAGATATTCTCAGAGAATCTACAAGATCTGGTGTAAACACCAAGGACTCAAAGACAAAAATGGACTGCTCCTCTCTTGAAGCTCCAAGGTCCTTTGTACAGAAGTTTCTGAGAATAATCCCTTTTGGCGGGGGGGGGGGGGGTGGGGGGGTGGGGGGGGGTGGGGGGGTGGGGGAGGCTGTTGAGACCCTCTGTCCCTTCCATGTGATGATTTTCCCTTTCCCTGAGAAGCAGATGAGATGAACAGACATAATGATTGTTTATAGTCCTTAAGCACAGGATAAGCTATTTCTGCAACTAGGCAAGAGAGTGTGTAATGTCTAAAGTGACCTGCATTGTTGGGAAATATACCTGCTTTTCAAAATATACTTTCACAGAAAGGTTAGGGAGAAAACTGATGTTTTGTCTCTCACATGAGGGAGGTGAAGTGTATCATAATGTCTGCTTTCTCCTTCCTCACCTACTACTTAGAACAGAAGCCCCATGGGGCCTGTGGAGCTTAGTGGAAGCTGCCTGAAACTCCTCCATAGTGTACCCTTGAATCCTAAGACCCAGAACCATTGCATGATGGAAAAGTCCTATCTTCAGGCAGAGAACTGGAATCAGTGCAAATAATAACTGGGTGTTGTTTGGCTCTTTGGGAAAAAATAGTAGAGGGTATAATAATAATATACTCTCTGTGAGTGCCCTGAACTTTTAATTCCACTGTGCAGAAAAAAGAGAAGTGTTGTGTTAGTTTGCTAAGGTTGCCGTGTCAAATTACCATAAGCTGGACAACATAAGGGCTTCCCAGGGGACCCTAGTGGTAAAGAACCCAACTGCTAATGCAGGAGACGTAAGAGGCACTGGTTTGATCCCCGGGTTGGGAAGGTGCCCCAGAGGAGAGCATGGCAACCCACTCCAGTATTCTTGCCTGGAGAATCCCATGGATAGAAGAGCCTGGTGGGTTATATAGTCCATGGGGTTGCAAAGAGTCACGACTGAAGCAACTTAGCACACACACACGCATGAACAATTAAAAGAATAGGTATTTATTCTCTCCTAATGATGGAGGCTCAAGCCTGCAACCCAGATGTGAGCAGGGCCATGGCCTTGCAAAGAGTCTGGAGAAGGAGCCTCCCTTGCCTTTCTCCCCGCTCCTGATAGTCACCAGAAATTCTTGGTGTCCCTAGGCTTTCAGATACATCACTCCAGTCTTTGCCTCTTTTGTCACAAATGGGTGTTCTCCCGTGTGTCTATTTGTGTCTAAATTTTCCTTTTCTTATAAGAATACCTACTATTGGATTAAGGACCACCTTAATCTAGTATGTATGTGTGTGTGTTCAGTCGCTCAGTCATGTCTGACTCTTGTGACCCACTCGGACTATATAATCCACCAGGCTTCTCTGTCCATGAAATTCTCCAGGCGAGAATATTGGAGCGGGTTGTCATTTCCTTCTCCAGGGGATCTTCCTGACCGAGGGATCAAATCTGTTTCTCTCACGAAGACCTCCTCTTAACTTGACTGTTAAGACCCTACTTCCAAATGAGGACACATTCATAGGTACTAGGAGTTAAGAATGGGATCTATGTCTCTCTTGGAGGATATGATTCCACCCATGACAAATGCACTCTGCACTAGATAGAGAAAGCAGCCTTTATTTAGGCAGACCCTGGAGAGCTGTTAGGCGTGTACTCATTTCGCATTCTTCCAAAATGAATTTGCCAAGCACCAAATATTTCCCGTGCATGGCTATGAGCACAGAGGCAGAAAGTGCAGCCAGTGCTTTTCTAGATACCAGCTTGCTTTATTCTGTTACTGTTTTTAATTTTTTTTTTAATTTTAGAAATTTATCTGAGAGAGACTGCTTCTGTCTACCTCCAGGGCTTGACACTCTGTGCAGGCTATTATATTGGGTGTATCTTACTGGTCAATGTTTGGTGCCAGGAGTGAAGACCTCTCTTCCCCTTTCCTGTCTCCAGAGGCCAGGTAGGGCCTTAGAGTCTAGACCTGGAGGCTGGCTGGCCCATCTGCTGCTTCCTGTTTTTTTTTTTCCCCCCTGCTGTGGGGTAGAAGGCTCCAAGGGACGAAGTCACCTGTCCTCTCATTGGAGAGGGAAGTTGTATCTGCCCCCCTGGAGGGGGTTGTTGGGATGTCCACACTGGCCCTGGTTCACTTTTCCAGGGGAGGGTGTGCCAGTTTGAATCCACTCTTTTAGGACGCTTGGTACACACAGGTGGAAGGGACATCATCACCCCTGGCCATTTCCCTCGCAGGGTCCTGTGTGTTGGTTGCATTGGAACCTCTAGAGGGAGCTCAAGGCCTGTTTCCATCTCCCACAACTACTGCCTTAGAAGGAAGAAACTCTGATGGATTGAGGATTGAATGATAACCACAAAAAGCCACAGAGTTCAAAGCTTATTGCCATCTTCCACAGCTACTGCCCAAAGGAGGAGATGCTTTGATGGATAAAAGACTGAGTGATAAACACGAAAAGCCACGGAGATAACAGGATGGGAATATTTAGTGGGAAGAAAAAAGGAAGGCTTGGGTTTTGTTGAGAAGTGAAGGGCTAGTGGTTCACTCTTTATCTGTGAGTCCAATGAGAGCAAGACACAGCCTAGGTATCTTTCCTGCTTGATTGACAGATTGATCCATGGAAGCCTATGCAGGATGCTGTCCTGGGAAAAGGGGTGAGGGGGACCACTGAGTTCCCTTCTAGGTCAGTGGTGATGGTTTAGGGGGATTTTTCTGCTCTGTTCTGTTCCCCTTCCATTGGAGGAGGAAGATCTGAGGACAAGTGCTCTTGAGTTACCGTGATTAAAGGGACTATTGAAGCTCAAAAGTGGATGTGGTGTAGGAGAGTTAAAGCCTGTGTGTTAGTTGCTCAGTCACGTCTGATTCTTTGTGACCCCATGGACTGTAGCCTGCCAGGCTCCCCTGTCCTTGGAATTATCCAGGCAACAATACTCAAGTGGGTAGTCATTCCCTTCTCCAGGGGATCTTCCTTACCAAGGGATCAAACCCATGTCTCCTGCATTGCAGGCAGATTCTTTACTGTGTGAGCCAACAGGAAAGCCTAAATTAGTTGTATTAATGAGAATTCTTTGGGCCAGCCTGCCCCCGGGTCACAAATCCCTCTGGAAGTTGTGGGACATGGATGGGATTCAAGGTCCTGACCACATCTCATCCCTTTTAGGACAGAAAACAGAGGCATGATATTCGCAGCAACGTGGATGGACTTGGAGATGATCACACGAAGAGAAGGAAGTCAGAAAGAGAAAGACAAATACCAAATGATATCACTTATGTGTGGATTCCAACATATAACACAAATGAACCTAACTATGAAACAGAACAGACTCATGGACGTAGAGACATAGAGAGCTGCCAAAGGAGGGGAGGTAGGGAAGAGATGGATTGGGAGTTTGGGGTTAGCAGGTGCAAACTGTTACATATAGGATGGATGCACAACAAGGTCCTACTGTAGAGAACAGAGAACTATATTTACTATCCCATGATAAATCGTAATAGAAAAGAATATAAAAAGGAATCCATGTGTGTGTATAACCAAATCACTTTGCCGTACTGCAGAAATTAATACACCATTATAAGTCAACTATGTGTGTATGTGTGTGTGTGTGTGTGTCTGCTCAGTCATGTCCGATTCTTTGGGAACCCTTGAACTGTAGCCAGTGAGGCTTCTCTGTCTGTGGAATTTTTTAGGCAAGAATACTGGAGTGGGTTGCCATTTTCTCCTCCAGGGATCTTCCCGACCCAGGGATCCAACCCAGGTCTCTTGTGTCTGTCTCCTACATTGGCAGGCAGATTCTTTTCCTGTTGTGCCACCTGGGAAACCCCATATAAATCAATGATACTCCAATAAAAATGAAGAAGAAAGAGACACGGGACAATGGGAAAGGGGGAAACTTATTTTGCTAAAAAGGCAACCTCATCAATTGGGTGATAGTGGCTTAACTTCCAAGAAATTTAGTCTCTCTAACCATAAAATGAGGACCTTGTGTGTGCTAAGTTGCTTCAGTCGAGTCTGACTCTTTGCGGCCCTATGGACTGTAGCCTGCCAGGCTCCTGTGTTCATGGGATTCTCCAGGCAAGAATGATGGAGTGGGTTGCCATGCTTGTTATGAGATTTATAAGTAAAAAGTGAATATAAAAACAACTAGGGTAGGGTTTAGCACACAATCAGTGTTCAACAATAGGCAGATATTATGACAGCTAGACTTCTGGCTAGTTAATGCTAATGGTTACTGTTAAATAATCACTGAAGAACAGGATAAATACTTGATCTTATTCAACCACATCAGGAACTCCACTGGGAAGTTGTTACCACCCCCATTCTCCATCTGATAAAGCCAAAGCCTAACAAGGCTTCTAGTAACTGTTGGAGCCAGATTTGAACACAGGTTAGTCTCACTAAGCCATACCACTTCTATGTCTTTCAAAAAATGCTCTCGAGTCAATCATTGGTGAATTCTAAGCCCTTGTGATTCTTCTCTATGTGTTGGTGCATCTGAGGTGCTGTGTGATCAAATCTGGATGGGGGTGCCCAGCCTCAGCTGCTCTCAGGGATTCATGCCTCTGAAAGAGGCACTCACTGGCTGTGCAATAACCCTCTCCTCTTGAATCTCAGGAAGCAGATGCTTCTGAGTGCCACTTTTTAATCAAGGAGATGATCCATCTCCCGTTGTCATCTGATCTTTCTTAAAACAACAGCCACACATCTCCAGGCAACGCAGACATGACGCAGACAAAAGGAAAACGGAGGAAGTCGCATCTTTCTCTCATTAATGGGAGAGGAGAAAGCAGCTTCTGCCTTGAGTGTTTGGGGACATGTTATTTTTAGAAAAGAACATTTTGTGGTTTTTAGTTGTCGATTTCTGAGAAGGCTTTCTTTTAAAATTCTTTTCAATAAGTTGCTGAATCAAATAAGAATAGTAGATTGAGCAATAATAATCAATTAGCAAAAGTATATTGAGTTTCTATCTGCTAAGTGAGGAGGTAGAGACAGAGAGACTAAAGCTTTGTCCCTGCTCTTTAGATACCTGGAATCTACTAAAAAAAATCATATGGCTAAGCACGTACAATGCTCAGAAAATAGGGCAATCTGATCTATTGTGGTTCACTGGAGACAGAATAACTGGCGAGGTGGTAATTGTAGGACTCTGAAGAAGGCATGAAGTCTTCCATTGTTCGTTCCGTAAATATGTATTGAACACCTTTATATGTAGGAGGCACTGGGGAAAGAAAGCTGAATAAGACCTTGTCACTACCCTTGAAATTTTGGAGTTCACTGCAGACACAGAATTAGAATTATAACCCAAGAAAAGCTATGAAATAAGTAATAGATATTTGTATGAATAATATGAGGCCATGGTTGAGGTGGTCAGATCTACCTGGAAGAGAAAGTGATCCGAAAGACTTCATGGAAGAGAGAATACTCAAGATGAGCACTGGAGAGTGGAGACTAACTGACCAAAAGGATGAGGAGGAAAGGCAGACCAGGACAAAGAAGAAACATATGCAAAGATTTGTGAGCTAGTACCCGGTGGATGAAGCTCTGTTTTTAACTGGGAATGCCTTTGGGGCATATAAAGAGGTGAGGCCAGAGAGGTAGGTGGTCATGCTCACATCTGGAAGCAATGAGGGAATCTTTCGAGGATTTGATAAAACAGAATGACTTGGTCAAATGTTTGTTTTAGAAGCAAGGTTCATATTATTTGAGGACACTGATACTAATAAATAAGCCTGTCTAATAAATACTACTATAAACTGAATCTTTGGGTCCGCATGCTCATTCACTCAGTATTGTCTGACTCTTGTGACCCCGTGGACTGTAGCCCACCAGGCTTCTCTTTCCATGGGATTTCCCAGGCAAGAATACTGGAGTGCATTGCCATTTCCACCTCTAGGCGATCTTCCCAACCCAGGGATCAAACCCACATCTCCTGTGTCTCGTACATTGCAGGCAGATTCTTTACCACGGAGCCACTGGGGTAAACCCTACTGAATCTTTGCACCGTCTCCCAAATCAATATGTTGAAATCCTAACCCCAATGGGATGGTATCAAGAAGTGGACACTTTGGGAAGTGATTAGGTTATGAGAGTGAAGCCCTCATGAATGGGATTAGTGTCCTTACAAATGAGACCCCAGAGACCCTTCTTTCTTTCCGCCACATGAGGACACAGCAAGAAAACATTGTCTATAACCAGAAAGGGGATTCTCACCAGACACTGGATCTACCTGCACCTTGCTCTTGGATTTTCCTGTCTCCAGATCTATGAGAAATAAAAATTTGTTGTCATAGCCACCCAGTTTATGGCATTTTTGTAATAGCAGCCAAAGTTGACCAAGACAAGTCCTGTGATGGAGTAGTAGTTGTGTTCGTATAGAAATGTAAAGGAAATCCATCTTATCCAGATTGAACTTTTCTACTGAAAATCTCTTGGAAGAAGTGACATCAGCAAAACTAGTATAATGAAGGCAAGGGTGAATTTGAGGAAGACGGTTCTCCAAGAAAGAGGGAGATAGGTTTTGTTATTCAGTCATTAAGTTGTGTTTGACTCTCTGTGACCTCAAGGACTCCAGCAAACCAGGATTCCCCGTCCTTTACTGTCACTTGGAGTTTACTCAAACTTGTATCCATTGAGTCAGTGATGCCATGTTCAAACTACCGTATAACTGTGCTCATCATACAGGCTAGCAAGCTAATGCTCAAAAATCCTTCAAGCTAGGCTTCAACAGTATGTGAACTGAGAACTTCCAGATGTACAAGCTGGATTTAGAAAAGGTAGAGGAACCAGAGATAGGTTCGGGGCATAGCAAACTGCTCTGTGTGGCTGGGAGGCTGGATGAAATGTGTGTAGAATGAGGACAAAGATGAGGCAGGGATAAGTGAACCTGCACATCAGGCTCCAAGAGGTCTCTTCAACAGACTACTGGGACTTGAAGGGCTGTAAGCAGAGTGTGGCCCAGTCAGATTTTCCTTTTAGGAAGAACTTTCTTGCTGTAGGATAGGGATTGTATGTATGTATGTATGCTTTCTTGCTGTATGGTAGGTATGCAAGCATGGAGGAATAGGAGCATATTAAGGCAGTGTTTGCATTGGTCAAGGGAAGAGAAAATGGTGGCCTAGACTGAAGTGATCACAGTAGAAATGGAGGGAAGCTCATTAAACAAGAAATTACTTAGAAGGTAAAAGGGTGGGACCTAGTGATTATTTGGCTATCCTGAGATGCTGGGGGGATGTAGAAGGGATGCAGAGGAAAATTCATGGAAACCTAGAGGAGTGGTGAGGACATTCAGAGCGATAAAGGGCAGAGTAGAAGGATCTTTGGAGTTAAAATAGATGCTTTATGGAAGACAGAGATTCAGTATGTCCTGCCCGGCGTGTGTGGGGACTGTTGGGTAGGAAGGAGGGAGTAAGGAAGTAGGAGATATTAGATCAACTCAGCAAATATTGAGCTGCTACTATGCCTTAGGCTCTGGGCTATCTGCTGGGAACAAACCCCAAATCAGAGACGATTCTAAAAAAATTCTACAACTGAGTGAGAAATAGATAGTTTCACATAGATAGTTTCAACATCAAGTGTTAATGTGTTGCTGGATCTATGTGCAAATTTGGACAAATTCTGAGCAACACCTGTTCTATGCCCAGATGGTGCTTATACTGTGGTCATGGTGGTGAGTGAATCCAGTGAGAGCCTTTCCTTAGAGGAAATAGTGTTTTATTGGAGAAAGTTAATAAAGAAAGGAAGAAGGAAAGAAGAAAAGGAAGGCAGGGAGGGAGGAAGAAAGAAAAAGGAAAGAAAGAAGAAAGGTTGGTTATGTAAGAAAAGTCTCAGGCTGCCACTGAGTATAAGAAACTTTCAGCAAACTAGCCGAAGTCACTGGCCAGAGGAGTCCCACGTTTCCCAGAAACAGACTGCCTTCGAGTCCCAGCCCTGGCTGGAAGCAGCCCACCCAGCCCATGGGAAGTGTGGCTTCAGAGCATGCCTATGGGGAGATTTCAGAAAGCAGCAGCGGAGGCCCTTGGACAATTGCATTCTGCGAGGCGATTATTACAGCTGCTCCAGCTAGGAAGGAAGTAATTCAGATGCTGAGAGAGAATGACCTTGGGAAGTGAGCATTTAGATGCTCTGGGATGGATGGTCTCTCTGTTAGGTTAAATGACATTTAACTTGAAATAAGGAAGATCTAGCTATGTGAAAAGCTTTGGGGAAAGCATTTAAGTATAGGAAACAGCAGCAGTGCAAAGACCCCGTGGTGTTTTCCAAGGGTCCCTGGAAGGCCAGTGTGGCTGGAACGTAATCAGGAAAAAAGTAAAGTGGCAGAAGCTGTCCACGGCATAATAATCCAGGGTTTGGCAAATCGCTTTAAGTAGTTTAGATTTTATTGCAACTTCAAAGGAAATCCAAAGGAGAATCAAGCTGGGCAGGAACGCGATCTGACTTATATTTGAAGAAGATTCTCTGACCACTGTGTGGAGTATGACGTATAAGGTTTTCAAGAGTGGGAGTGAATTAGATGGTGACAGCTGATGATGACTGATGCAGTCTAGGTGTACTGAGCCCCTCTGGAGTTTGCAGGGTGCTACTGACATGGTGAGAAGAGGCTTTGTGAGGGAGAAGGCCTCTGGGCTGAGTCTGAAAGGGGTGGGATTTTAGGGCAAGTTGCAGTAAAGGTGGCATTTAAGGTGAACTTCACTGGCTTTCTGAAGGGAGGAGCAATCTCACAGCACTTTTCAAAAATCACTTCACGGAAACATAGAGCCAAAGCAGTCTTTAATTTAGTGCCTTTTATAGGACTGAATATAGTTCAGAAGTAACCAAGGACATTCACAGGTGAAAAGTACTTAAATCAGAGAGACAGAGTAGTTAGGGAAAGGAGACCAACCATTTCTTTTTTTATGGCCCAGAACATTAACTGAATACCTCAGGGGCAAAGCAAAGAAGCTGAGAGAATACTTGTCTTCCTTCTCAACTTGGCTCTGAATCCAGACTGGAGCTGCCATGCGCCATCTTGAACTAGGAGGGCTGAGGTGAAGTTGGGGTGACCCTCAGCTGGGGTGATATTGGAGGTCTTGTTTTCAGAACCCATTCTTTGCTACTCCTGTCTGTGTTAACAATAACAACAAAAACATAAAACCTGTATCTACAGTCACAAAAATGATACCAAGGACAAAAACAACAGAAAGTGAAAGATGCTCAGTCATGTCAGACTCTTTGAAACCCCATGCACTGTAGCCTACCAGGCGCCTCTGTCCATGGGATTCTCCAGGCCAGAATACTGGAGTGGGTAGCCATTTCCTTTTCCAGGGGATCTTCTGGACCTAGGGATTGAACCCAGGTCTCCTGCACTGAAGGTGGAGAAGAAGGTGAACTACCAGGGAAGCATGAAAAAAAAAATCACAGAGTCCAAACAACTGGTCGCATTGCTTCATCTGCCATTTGGTGGCTTTCTTCTGGATTCCATATTCTGACAGCCATCTATCCCCTTTCTTTCCGTTCCTCACTGGCCCTGCCTTAGGTTTATACCTTAGAAATAGATTTCAAACCATTCTTCCATACTGTACACAGGTCAAGTGAAAATGATCACTTGCTGGGTAAAAAGCAGCTCACCAACACATTTCATTTTTCTCTTTTGTCCAAAACACTTTGGGGAGAAGATGTCAAAATTGAAAAATCAGATGATTTTGCATAAACATCCACATTTCCGGTGTCTCTTGAAAACTCACATGATCTTACCTCACAGGTCCACGCGGAAGCAGGAGCTGGATGTGGTAAAGCTGTGGCATTTGCTTTTAGCTCAACAATCAGATTTCTCCGTTTGTCATAAACTTTCTGCCTCACTATGGTTTTATAGTTTTCTTTTTTGTTATCTGTCCGAACCTGAGCTGAGAGGGAGCAGGTGTAGAGTACTTGAATTTGAAGGCATCACTTCATGGACGTTTTTCTAAGGTACAATTTTGATCATGTCACATTCTTCTATTAAAAACCTTCACCAGCCTGCTTATTGGCATAGGTCAAACTCTTTATCCTAGCATTGAAGGCTTCATAACCTGATGTGAAGCTTTCTGTGGATCAGTTTACTTTAGTTCAGTCGCTCAGTTGTGTCTGACTCTGCGACCCCATGGACTGCAGCATGCCAGGCTTCCCTGTCCATCGACAACTCCCGGAGCTTGCTCAAACTCATGTCCATCGAGTTGGTGATGCCATCCAACCATCTCATCCTCTGTTGTCCCCTTCTCCTCCTGCCTTCAATCTTTCCCAGCATCAGGGTCTTTACCAATGAGTCAGTTCCTCTCATCAGGTGGCCAAAGTATTGGCGTTTCAGCTTCAGCATCAGTCCTTCCATTGATATTCAAAACTGATTTCCTTTAGGATGGACTGGTTTGGTATCCTTGGATGTCTTTCTGAAACCATGCCCTTCCTGGAAGACATCTAAAAGGTTGTATCGTGTTGTACACCCATGTCTCTCACCCATTGTAATTTTCTCCTTCCAGCTGGATTGCTATTTCTACTCTTATTCACTTGGTGAACATCTACACTTGATAAAAGATGAAATATAAATCCTCTTACCTATAGATTACAATGGTAGTAATTACTATTCTTACACTGATATCAGAGGATTTGAGTGGGAATCAAGTGACACAGTGTCCTTTGCAAAAGCACTTGGAAACTGTGAAGTAATATATGAATGAATAGAATTAGTTCAGAAAATGATATATTCTTTTTTTTTTTTTTTTAAGTCACTCAGTCGTGTCCGACTCTTTGCAACCCCATGGACTGGAATTCTCCAGGTCAGAATACTGGAGTGGGTAGCCTTTCCCTTCTCCAGGGGATCTTCCCAACCCAGGGATCAAACCCAGGTCTCCTACATTGCAGGTGGGTTCTCTACTAGCTGAGGCACAAGGGAAGCCCAAGAATACTGGAGTGGGTAGCCTATCCCTTCTTCAGGGGATCTTCCTGACTCAGGAATTGAACTGGGGACTCCTGCATTGCAGGCAGATTCTTTACCAACTGAGCTATGATGGAAGCCCAAAACACACTTTAAATGATTTAAATGCAGTATTTCTGCAGAGAACAGTAACCTGGATGGTAGGAGACCAGGGCTATGTCTCCAACTTCATTGCCGGCTAATTGGGTGACGTAGGGTAAGTCCTCTTGCTACTATAGACCTCAGTTTACAGAGCAGAACTATAGAAAGTGTAAGATATTTGTTCTTTCTTTTAGAAAATTTTTCCTTTAGTCTTCCCAAGAGTAAGATGTTTTTCTTGTTCTTAAAGACTTTCATTCTCCCGTGTTCGCTATGGCATATTAACCATAATAAAATAATGAATATAGAATAATTACTTTTTTCATTAAATATACAAATCAGTGACAATAGCTATTGTGCAGAGCTGCTTACTCAGATTTTCCTAACCTGGAATTGTCTTCATTATTTAATCAACGTTAACGAATGAGAGCTTCAGACTCAGAATTTAAAGATCTTAGCAACTGTAGCACATGTGTCACCCAGTCTCCTCTTGTATTTTGCTTTATATTCACATGTCAACTATGTATCCCTCTTCCATGTTACTTGAAAGACACCCATGTGATTGGTGCATTTCGGGGGGGGGTGGGAATTTGAAGGGGCGAGAGTGGGGAGGAAATGAGGACTGTGCTTGGAAGGAAAAAAAAAAAAAGCTTCCTCCTTTCCTTCTTTTCTAAATTGCAGCTTATAAAGTTGATTCACTGACTGCTGGTTTAAAGTGGTATCTGCCAACAGCTCCTGGCCCGACTTCTCTGTAATGTGCAATAAAACACCTATGAAGGTTTAGAAGAAGACGTAAACTCAAAACACAGCCATAAACTTGGACTGACAATTAACTAAAGGTTGGATCCGGGAGAATTTTACTTTTGCCACCTTTAATGTTAGCGAAACTGGAGAGAAGAGAACGTTCCATGGCTTAGGTGTGCTGTTGGATTGTTATTCTATATAAAAAGGGTAGATAGGGCCATTGCTGTTGTTCAGTTGCCAAGTTGTGTCCGACTCTTTGAGATCCCATGGACTTCAGCACACCAGGTCTCACTATCCCTTGCCATCTCCCAGAGTTTGCCCAAGTTCATGTCCATTGAATCCGTGATGCCATTCAACCATCTCATCCTCTTCTCCTTCTGCCCTCGGTCTTTCCCAGCATCAGGGTCTTTTCCAGTGAGTAAGCCATTAGCCTTCCTCTGTTGTGTTCCTCATTTTGTGGATCTCTGGATGAATCCCCAGGTGGAAATTCATGTCACCTGGAACCTCAGGACGTGACCTTTTGGGAAATAAGATCTCTACAGATGTAATTAAGATAAGGATCCAGATGAGACTGTCTGGGTTCAGGTAGGTTCTAAATCCAATCACAGTACTCTTATAAGAGACAGAAAAGGACATACAGAGTGAAACTGGGTTTATGAAGACTACAGCTGAGATTATGGTGATGTAGCCCTAAGCCTAGAATGCCAGAAGCCATCATTAGCTGAAAGAAGCAATGAAGTTGTCTCCTCTGGAGGCCCCAGAGGTGGCAAGGCCCTGCTGACATCTTGATGTGGACTTCTGATATCCATAGCAGTGAGAGATTAAATTTCTCTTGTTTTAAGCCTCCAAATCTGTGTTACTCTGTAAAGGCAGTCCTGGGAAACTAATACATACTGAAAAATTCACTTTATATCAGGAGTTGAAAATTCCAACATGTAAGGTAACAAAGGGCTTCCCAGGTGATGCTAGAGGTAAAGAACCTGTCTGCCAGTGCAGGAGACATAAGAGATGGGAGTTCAATCCTTGGGTTGGGAAGATCCCCTGCAGGAGGAAATGGCAGCCCACTCCAGTATTCTTGCCTGAGAAATCTCATGGACAGAGGAGCCTGGTGGACTACTGTCCATGGGGCCACAGAGTTGAACAAGACTGATGCAACTTAGCATGCAAGCATGCACAGTAACAAAAATGAGTGAGTTGACCAGGGTGAAGACTGAAGCAAACCAGAGAAGATGTGCTTTGCATAAAGACAATTGTTTTGTAAGGATACAGAAAGAAATTTGGCACATCTTTCTATAGTTCAAGAGAAGCTGGGAATCTAGGTTTCATTTGTATGCTCTTATTTGTTTGTTCTTGGTATTGGACCAACATTTATTTTAAAAATGGTGATACCCATTTCAACATGTCTGAGGTTCAGATTCCTCCAGTGGGTGGCTGGTTTGCTACCTCTGGTCTGGTCTTTGTAGCCTTCCTTATCCTGTGTGGCTCTTCTATTTTATGGGGCAAGTTCTGGTATCTCTTTTCTCCATTATTTGTTTCACTACTTTTAATGGAAGACTTTAATGGTGGTGATGCACAGCCAAGTGAGGTGGAAAATGTAATTTTTGTACCTTTGGTGGGGAGAAGAATTAGGAAAATTCTAGTAACAGCACATATGTGGCGGGGTGCCGATGATTACTTTCATATTCAGTAACTGTTTGTGTCACCAGGAATTCAGAAGGAATGTGGACAGAATTCCACTGCAGTCTCATAGAGCCACAATTAATGAAGTCTGTTAAAATGTGGACCATATCTTGGAGCTGTGACTGTTCATCTAGTGGGTAGTTACACTTTTTTCTTCCCCCCAGTATTTTTATTAGTTGGAGGCTAATTACTTTACAACATTGTAGTGGTTTTTGCCATACACTGACATGAATCAGCCATGGATTTACATGTGTTCCCCATCCTGAACCACCCCCCACCTCCCTCCCCACCCACGCCTCTGGGTCTTCCCAGTGCACCAGCCCCGAGCACTTGTCTCATGCATCCAACATGGACTGGCGATCTGTTTCACACTTGATGATATACGTGTTTTGATGCTGTTCTCTCAGATCATCCCACCCTCGCCTTCTCCCATAGAGTCCAAAAGTCTGTTCTATACATCTGTGTCTCTTTTTCTGTTTTGCATATAGGGTTATCGTTACCATCTTTCTAAATTCCATATATATGTGTTAGTATACTGTATTGGTCTTTATCTTTCTGGCTTAGTTCACTCTGTATAATGGGCTCCAGTTTTATCCATCTCATTAGAACTGATTCAAATGTATTCTTTTTAATGGCTTAGTAATATTCCATTGTGTATATGTACCACAGGGTACTTCGAAAAAGGGGAGTTGATCAGAAGGCAGTGAAGTCAAAAGCATTCATCCTTGAGATCTTCTGGCAAATACTGGGCTTGGCTATATCTTCTTTTATTTAAAGATGAAATCAACCACAAGACACAAAGAAAATGAGCCCCAACAATGACAGCTATCCTAGTGCCGGAACTCTGAGCAATGATTATCAAAGATTACCCTGACAACTCAAAGGAAAAACAAACCTTTGACAAAGATCTGCTGCAGGAAATGGATTTTCTTCTTTTAGGAGATTATTCGGCATCCTTAGATGAGATGCAAGAAATGATAGCCTCTTAAAAATAGGAGAGATGTTATAAAGAAAGAACAATATAATGACATAGAAAAGGAGCGGGATGATGTGAGGAAGCTTTTCTAGGAAACTAAAAGTCAACTGCAGAATAACAATGAGCGTTAAGAACCAGTTAAGAACACAGCTGAGGTTACAGAAAATTATATTATTATGAGAGACAAAATTTAGAACTTCTGGAGTATTGAATACCAAAATGCCTTTTAATAGAATTATATCTGTGTATTTTTATGTGGAAAATATACTGAGCACTATAATAGGATTCTCCAGAGAAATAGAACCAATAGGATATATATGTTGCTGCTGTTGAGCTTCTCACTCATGTCCAACTCTTTGCACACCCATGGACTGCAGCATGCCACACTTCCCTGTCCTTCACTATCCCCTGGAGTTTGTTCAAACTCATGTCCACTGAGTCAATAATGCCATCCAACCATCTCATCCTCTGTTGCCCGCTTCTTTTCCTGCCCTCAATCTTTCCCAACATCAGAGTCTTTTCCAATGAGTCAACTATTTGCATCAGGTGGCCACAATATTGGAGCGTCAGCTTCAGCATCAGTCCTTCCAATGAAGAGTCCTTTAGGATTGACTGGTTTGATCTCCTTGCAATCCAAGGAGCTCTCAAGAGTCTTCTCCAGTGATTATAAGGATTGCCTCACATAATTATGGAGGCTGAGAAATCCCATGATCTGCTGTCTACAAGCTAGAGATCCAGGAAAGCCCATGGTGTCCAATATGCGGACACTGAGAACTGGATGTTAAATAGTTTCTAATAATTCATGTCTCAGTCAAGGACAGCACAAGACCTATGTCACAGCACAAAGACAGACAGAGAGAGCCAATACCTCCTTCCTCAGTCTTCCGCCCCCCATTTAGGCAGTCAGCAGATTGAATGATGCCCACCCATACTGGGGAGGACAATGTGTTTATTCGGTTTACTCATTCAAATACCATCTCACATGGAACTATCATCACAGACAAGCCCAGAGATGATGTTTAATCTGAGCACTCCATGATCCAGTCAAGCTGACACACGGCATTCATCATCACAAATCCATCCGTTATCGACTTGGCACCCACATGCATCTCCTTAAGCCACGCTTGCATTTTTTTCTCCATTGACTTATTAGTGAGGTAAGTAAAGATAGTGGTGATGACAGAGGACCAGATGGTTGGATGGCATCACTGACTCAATGGACATGAATTTGAGCAAGCTCTGGGAGATGGTGAAGGACAGGGAAGCATGGCATGCTGTAGTCCATGGGGTCACAGAGAGTTAGACACAACTGAGCAACTGAATAACAACATCAATTTCTTAATAAAGACAATAACAAGGTCATAATTCTGCCTAGCAAGAAGTAACTATCCTGAGTACAACCAAGGAAGCACTAACTGCTCCTGAAAATGACCTAAAGTCCTTAAGTGCCATTTACTCTTTTCCTTGATATCCCATTTTTAAATGCAATGATGTAAATTTAATAATACTTAGCTACTGTAGTATAAAGTTAATACATCTTATTGTTACATGATGAAGGAATAAGGTAGAAAATAAAACAAAGCAAACAGAGAAAACAACTTTATATATTTTTCTTAAACACAAAATCAGATTTATTTATATATATTAAGTAGTATGTGTGTGTGCTCAGTAGCTTTAGTCATGTCTGACTCCTTGCGACCCTATGAACTGTAGCTCACCAGTCTCCTCTGTCCATGGGATTCTCCAGGCAAGAATACTGGAGTGAGTTGCATTTCCTCCTCCAAGTGATCTTTCTGACCCAGGGATTGAAACTGTATCTCCTGTGTTGCAGGCAGATTCTTTACCACTGAGCCACCGAGGAAACCCATATTAAGCAAGTGTACACACACACACACAAACACACATATAAAGCTTGTGTATCTACACATAAAAGCATAACAAAATAAGGTGGAAATATTTCTGACAATATAGTCCTAGTTTCTGTAACTGGTCATAGAGTCATAATATTTATAATTATCTTATTCCACTGTCCATTCTTTATTCTCTTTGCCTTCACCAAGCACCTCAGCCAGTCAGGGGTCTTTACCTGGAATAGTGATCCAAACCTTCTTTCCAAAAGAGTATGCTATTACTGTTGTTGTTGTGTTAGTCTCTAAGAATGCTAAGAATACTGGAGTGGTTGCCATTTCTTCTCCCCGGAATCTTCCCGACCCAGGGACCAACCTCTGTCTCCTGCATTGCCAGGTGGATTTTTTTTACCACTGAGCCACCAAGGAAGCTAGTCCTATTATTAGTCCTGCCTACTCTGAACTGTTATAGCTTTCCATTGACTTCGATCATAGCACATGGGAATACTAAGAGACCCCCTAAGAGAGTTTCTGTTTCCCGGACATGCTCTCCCTGACCTCCACTGTGGAGTAGTCATTCAGCTTCCTCTTGGTATCATGATCAATCATTCCAGCCAGCACCGTAGCTCTTTCACTGTTAGCCTGTTGATTCAGCATCATGAGAAGCTCAGAGTAACTGGGTAATCTTAACTTCCATTTCAATGGATTCACTTCTGTGTCTCTTGATGGAAGCATTCTTCTTCTGGAACTAAGATGTCTAGGTCAGCAGAGCTAAGGTTGAAGATACAGGAAGCAAAAATTCTGCTAGAGGGTTACTAGGAGTAATAGTGAGTGATGCTGCTCTCATTGACAGCCCTTGATTCCTGGACCCATTTTAATCTTGGATGTGGGAGAAATAGTCACATATTGGACACTAAATCAGAGCAAGTACAGAGTCCTGTTGAACCATGCCCAAGCCCTGCGAAATAGTGCCTCCTAGCTGGCATTGCAGCTGAGTACTCCAAAGGCCATCACACGCTTCTATAAAGCCAGCTACTCCAGAACGGTCTGGAAAATGGTAATATCAGTGAATTCAGTTTCTATATCTGTGATTGATGCCCATTTAAAACAATAATTCTTATTTTCTGTTCAATCACTTGGTAATTATTGCTAAATACCGGAATGCTTAAAGCACCTGAGAGGATTAATAAAACAACAACGACAAAAAATTCATTTCATCTTTACAAAAATGCAGCTGCAGAGAGTGACATATGGCCAATTCCAATACGACAGAAACTGAATAGTGATTTTCTGCATCTTTAAAATTTATATGAAGCACCTGAGGTTTTGGAAAGAAATATACCACCCACTGGCAGATATTATCTGTCATTAAGCTGCTCTTTATTTTATTTTTCATCTAGAAAATATGAACATGTCTGAGTTCTTTATACTTAAAAGCAATATGTGTGCCATTATTTCAAACACATTAAAATACACAGAAAAAGTGGAAGGCATAAACAAAGGTAGCAATCTCTGGTTATTATTAGTTATATACTTGATTATCATTATTTGTAAAAAGTCACATTGTATATTTATCCTTTCTTTGTCCTTTTTGAAATTTCAAATTTTCTATAAGAATGAAATTTTATCTTTTAAAATAAAATAGTATGCTTAGTTTTAACAAACATTAGCATCATAATTAAAAACATACACATCTTTCAAACTAGAAGAAATTACTAAAATAAATATTAATATGCTAAAATATCTATGTGTATGTGCTATTAGTATATTACATGCTGAAATATTAATAGTGGTTGTATCTGGATAGTAAAAAAGGAGCAGTTTTGTTTTTTCTTCCTTCATATGTTATAAACAATCTTACTGTTTTTAATTATGAAAAACAATTTAAAATTTTAGGTATTAAAACTACATTCAACAAGAATTTTATGATAACCTATCAGCGACAGGATTGCTGTGATTACATACACGAGTGAGTCACAGAACCTTTATTCCAGGGGTTCCCATCCCAGGAGCTATTGTTTTCTTAACTGTCGACATAAAAAGAGAAGAGAGGAATCACTTGTCATTGACAGAGAACACCAGTAGGATGAGGCCTTGGGTCAATCTGAACTGGCTTGGTATAACATTTGGTCTGTTAAACATGTCCTGGTAGAAAGGATGGTGAAGTTCAAAAGATATGATCTGAATAAAGTCAGAACTGTTTGGATTTGAAATTCTCCTTCATCTCAGGTTTGCCATGTAAACCCAGGCATTAAATTATCTCTGCCTCAGTTTCCCCATTTTTAAAATGTGGAGATTTATATTGAACAGGCTAAGTCACTGAGA
This sequence comes from Cervus elaphus, assembly GCF_910594005.1. Taxonomy (NCBI): domain Eukaryota; kingdom Metazoa; phylum Chordata; class Mammalia; order Artiodactyla; family Cervidae; genus Cervus; species Cervus elaphus. The sequence goes on along the minus strand of NC_057820.1, from coordinate 8,172,846 downwards.
ATCAAGGATAGTGTGAGAAAGTGCATATCGCAATAACTTCGTGGAGGTCCCTGATGCTTGAAAATGTTTCCAATAACTTCGTGGAGGTCCCTGATGCTTGAAAATGTTTCCTCCTTTTATCTTTATCTGCAGGATTAAAAGTTTACATTAAGAATGACTGTTGCTCATATTTGCTGCAGTACTTCAGAGTTTGCAACCTGATCTCGCATACTCTATAATTCTCACAAAATGTCTCAGGTAGTAAGGGCATTCAGAAGGTCTCAGGAGTATCACATGACAGCTCAGTATGATGCAAATCGTGCTCCCAAGAGAGGCAGCCAGCAGGCTCAGTCTGAGGGCTCAATGAGGTATGTTGCACTTTGTACAGAGCAAGGAGACTGGAACTGATGATGACCAAAGATCAAATAGGACATGGTGGACAAGGGTCAGGGGAGAGTAGCTTGCCTTTCCTAAAAGTAGGAGTTGTTGTTGTTCAGTTGCTAAGTCATGTCCGACTCTTTGTGACCCCATGGACTGTAGCACACCAGGCTTCTCTGTCTTTCACTATCTCCTGGAGTCTGCTTAAATTCATGTCCTTTGAGTCGGTGATACTATCCAACCATCTCATCCTCTGTCACTCCCTTCTCTTCCTACCCTGTCTTTCCCAGCATCAGTCTTTTCCAGTGAGTCGGCTCTTTGCATGAGGTGGCCAAAGTATTGGAGCTTCAGCTTCAGCATCAGTCCTTCCAGTGAATGTTCAAGGTTGATTTCCCCTAGGATTGACTGGTTTGATCTCCTTGCTATCCAAGGGACTCTCAAGAGTCTTCTCCAACACCACAGTTCAAAAGCATTAATTCTTTGGTGCTCAGCCTTCTTTATGGTCCCACTCTCACATTCATGCATGCCTACTGGAAAAATCATAGCTTTGACTATATGGACCTTGGTTGGCAAAGTGATGTCTCTGCTTTTTGATATGCTGTCTAGGTTTGTCATAATTTTCCTTCCAGGGAGCAAGCATCTTTTAATTTCATGGCTGCAGTCACCGTCTGCAGTGATTTTTGAGCCCCTAAAATAGTCTGTCACTGTTTCCGTTGTTTCCCCATCTATTTGCCGTGAAGTGATGGGGCCAGGCACTATGATCTTAGATTTTTGAATACTGAGTTTTAAGTCAACTTTTCACTCTCCTCTTTCACCTTCATCAAGAGGCCCTTTAGTTCCTCTTCACAAACCATCAGCAACCTTCAACTTTGAGGGGCTGGGACAAGCAACACTGCAATTAAGATAGGTAGAGCAGAAAATGTTTCTGTTTCACTGAGGAGGGAATTGGGCTTCCCAGGTGGCACAGTGGTAAAGAATCTGCCTGCCAATACAGGAGACACAGTTTCAATTCTTGGGTCAGGAAGATTCCTTGGAAGAGGAAATGGCAACCCGCTCCAATATTCTTGCCTGGAAAATCCCATGGACAGAGGAGCCTGGCAGGCTACAGTCCAAGGGGTCACAAAGAGTCGGACATGACTGAGCCTGAGTACAATGATGAAAGTGAGACTCACAAAGGTTCCGGAGACCTAACTCAAGAGGCAAATCCAAGTAGACCTGTTTTTTTTTTCTGAATTTTGATACCTATCATCTTCCCCCACCCGCCATGTTTCCATTCTTTTACTACTGAAGATTAAACCCAGTAGACAAAATATATCAGGTACTTTTTCATTCAACAAATATTAAGTGAGCTTATTTCCTGGCATTTTCCTAAGCTTTGGAAATGTAAATATAGCTGAAAAAATCTCACTGTCATGGAGCCTACATTCTAAAAGAGGAAGGATACATAAACAGATATATTGTAATATAATATAGTAGGTAATGGCTATGCAGAAATATAAAGAGGGAGGGGTGAACAGAGGGCTTCACTGAAAAGATGACATTGAGGAAAGACCTCACAGGGGTAAGGGATCCAGCTATGTGTGTTTCTTGGGGACGAATGTCCGAGGGCCAGAGAACAGCCAGGTCAAGGGTCCTGAGAAGTGGGTGCTCAGGAGGTGCTGTGAAGTTTCAGGAACAGCAGGAAGCCACTGTGGTTGGAACAGTGTGGGAGCAGGATGTGGAGTCAAGTGCTTCCTTCCAGTTCTTTGGTTTTGTTCTGGATAGTCAAACAGAGCAGGACTCTATGGGTTTCTTTCCAGGAGAGATCCCTGTCCCCCACCCCATATCCTTTGCTCCCTTTTGTCTGTAGAAAAACTTTAGCCGAAAATAAATTTAATCAGCTAGGTGAGAAAGGGCAGACGCGAATGAAAGCAGTCAAACAAGACCAAATGGTAATAGTTGAGTCATTAGACAAAGTCAAGCACTTGCTGTTCCTCTTCAAGAGCTATAGATAATATTCTGATCCACATCTTTTGAGCTGTCTTGTAGATACTGAAACCCTCATCAAGTGGAAGAAGTTAACTACATAATGACCAGACTGTAACTATGGTGTAAGCTACCACATTTCCGAGAACTGGCCTCAAGGAAACAAGAACGAATCAACCCTGGAACTAAATAGTAACTGTACTCGAAACAAGATGACGCTGTTTGGACAACTGCATTACTAATTTCAAGATAATTGTCAGCAATAACTCTGCTGTTCTGCATATAGTCTTCCTCCCTCCACCTACACACACTTGAGACTCCCCTTTCAAAGCTCTTGTTCACTGATCAACAGCAGGGAGTTGGCCTGCAGACATGAGTCCACCTTCTCCCCTAGTTCGGACCTCCTGAATAAGGCAAACTTTTCATTCTACCAACACTTGCCTCTCAAGCATTTGCTTTTGAGCAGTGAGCAGCCAGACCTGAGTTCAGTAACAGTAGAACAGAAATCCATAATAGGGTGTTGAGTAAGAGAGTAATAACATCAGATCATGTTAATAGGATCAGTCTGGCAACTGCTCATTTAGGACTGGGTGATGTGATCTAAATTTCCAGAGGAGTTTAGAAATACAGGTTTTTACTTTAGGGAGAATACAAGTCTGTTATATTTAAAGGTGTTTTTCTTATTTCCCCCTCTCCTCTCTCCTTTTATCTCTTTCTTTCCTTCTCTGTCTTCCTTCCTTTAACAGATACTTACTGCATGTGTATATCAATAATACGCCAAATATTTGGGCTTGAGTGCATGATCTTGCTCTCCATAGATAGAAGTGCAGATTAAAAAAAAACTGCAAAGGTATTTCAGCTTGCCTAATTTTGGCATCTGCGTAAATGAGGTTGCCAGATAAAATGCAGAGCACCTAGTTCAATTTGAATTTCAGATAAAGAATAATTTTCAAGTGTAAGTGCATCCAAATATTGCATGGTACACACACACACACACACAACTATTCTATCTTTTCCCCTTTTTTCTATGTCTGGAAACATAATTTCCAGACATATTACAAATATTATAGGAAGTGGGGTTATAAATATGGGCCATGATTGCAAAATATAGAAATCATCTTAAGGAATTTTAATGTCTTGCTGCTATAATAGAGCACCATTGGAGTACGTTATGCAAGCAAATAAGATTGGTTTGGAAATTTGTAAAGTTGATTCTGGCCACAGTGAAAAGACTGTCTGAGAGAACAGTACCAGTGTGAGGAGGACCAGCACTTGGCTTAGGCAGCATTAGAAGCTGGAGAGATGGCACTAACATCACTTGGCAATGATTGAGAAGAATTTGAATGAGAGAGATGAAAAAGAGGGGACTTCACAATGCCCCTTCTATTCACATTTCTGGTTTGAGAGCCTAGGTCAATGACTCTGCCACCGTCCAAACTGGTGTTTCCAGTAGCAGGACATATTTCAAGACATACATTATTTATTTATTCATTTTTTGCATCCATTTTGCCACATTGAAGCAATCTGAGGAGAAGAGGGCTACAGAGGATAAGATGATTGGATAGGATCACTGACTCAATGGACCTGAGTGTGAGCAAATCGCAGGAGACAGTGAAAGACAGGGAAGCCCGGCGCACTGCAGTCCATGGAGTCACGAAGAGTCAGACACGACTTAGCAACTGAACAACAACAACAACAAAGCAGTCTGAGACTAGAAATCTTCCCCAATCTGTCCACCTTGGGCCTCAATCTTAACTAAGAACGCTCTCATCCTAGATGCCCCTAATCTCACTCAATTGTAATGTAAAAAGAAGAAGCTAAACTACAATTGTTTCATTTTGCAGAAATAAACGTTGTGTTGAGGGCTGTTCATCTCCAATCTCTTTTAGTCATGCTTGGGGTAATTACTCCTTCTAAGATTTCAATAGATTCTTGACACAGTTCAGATACTTCTGTCCATCTGTGTGAGTACCCTGGAGAAGAAAATGGTAACCCACTCTGGTATTCTTGTCTGGAAAATCCCATGAACAGAGGAGCCTGGTGGGCTACAGTCCATAGGGTTGCAAAGAGTCAGACACGACTGAGAGACTAACACTTTCCACACTTTATGTGAGTACTTAAACACTCAAAATTGAATTTTCACTCAACTAATCTCATATCCCAGTTGAGGGATTCTCTTTGGCATATCAGACCTTTAGTCCAGGGGGTTCAAATTTATGCTTGTATGTGATATCAACCTTGAAAGTGAAATCCTTAGATGCTAATCTTTTATTGTATGCTATAAATGAAGTAGGAAAGTTAGAATTTGCTAAGACCAAGTCTTATTTGATCTGATTTAATGATAGATAAGAAGCAATTGGAATTTAAAGCATCAAGAGAAGGCAGATGGGATGACTTCCTTGGTTGTCCAGTGGTTAAGAATCTGCTTTCCAATGTAGGGGACGTGGGTTTGATCCCTGGTTGGGGAGCTAAGATCCTACATGCCACGGGACGGTCAAGCCCACACCACAACTACTAAGCCTGCAAGCCTCAGCCAGAAAGCCTGTGGGCTGCAACTACGGAGCCTACATACTATGGAGCCCACATACCGCTCCTAAGGCTCGATGTGGCCGTAAATAAATAAATATTTTAAAAGGAGAATGCAGATGATACAACTAAAGCATGCTTTTCACCATGCCTTAAAAGTTAGCGATTTCTTAAAAAATTAATGCATTTCTCTCAAATCTCACTTGCTAACAATTTATTTGCCAAAAGACTCAAAAGAGTAGAAAAAAGACATGTAAGTGTATTCGTGTGCTTAGCTGCTCAGTCGTGTCCAACTCTTTGTGACTCCATGGACTGTAACCCTCCAAGTACCACTGTCCACAGGGGTTCTCCAGGCAGGAATACTGGAGTGGGTTGTCATGTTGCCATGTCTTCCTCCAGGGGATCTTCCCAACCCAGGGATTGAACCCATGTCTCCTGCATTGCAGGCGGATTCTTTAACCATCTGAGCTACCAGGGATGCCCAATTGTGTATATGTATATATATACACACACATATATATGTGTGTATAAAGAAGATACATATGCAAATGGTATATATATATATATACACATATATAAATGGCATATATATATATATAAATATACATTTATTTTTGTTTAGTCACTAAGTCATATCTGTCTCTTTGTGACTCCATGAAGCCTGCCAGGCCCCTCTGTCCATAGCATTTCCCAAGCAAGAATACCAGAGTGGGTTACCATTTCCTTCTTGAGGGGATCTTCCTCTACTCAGGGATCAAACCTGCATTTTCTGCTTGGTAGGTATATTCTTTACTGCTGAGCCATGGGAGAAGCCCATGTGTGTGTGTGTGTGTGTGTGTGTGAGTGTGTACATTTCATCACATGATTTATGTACGTGTATACACACATTACACAGAGACCTGCATAGATTGCTGCAACTATGTAAGGAAAATGAAAAAAAACTACAGACAGGTAACTAGATGATTAAAGAACTCTGTGATATGATGAGGTGAGGATCACTGAGATGTTTTGTGAGAATGCCATAATTAGAGCAATAATATTTGACATAGATCTTGGCAATATTTTTTTGGACATGACCCTTAATGCACAAGCAACAGAAGAAAAACTTTAATCTGTGGGACAATATCAAACTAAAAAGCTTTTGTATAGCAAAAAAACAGTCAACAAAATGAAAAATCAACCTACAGAATGGGAAAAAAATTTGCAAATCATGTATCTAAAAGGGGTTAATATATAAAATATATAAAGAACTCATACAACTCAGTAGGGAAAACGGGGAGAGGAAATAAATGGATGTGTTTCCAAAGAAGATGTACAAATGGTCAATGGGTTTGTGAAAAGATGCTCAACATTGCTAATCATCAGAGAAATACAAATCAAAACCACAATGAGATATCACCTTTCACTTGTTAGAATAGCTATCATCAAAAAGACAAGAAATAACAAATGTTGGTGAGGATGCAGAAAAAGGAATATCTATGCATTGTTGGTGGGGATGTAAGTTGGTGCAGCCACTATGGAAAACAGCAGGGAGATTCCTCAAAAAATTAAAAACAGAAGTACCATACACTCCAGCTATCCCCATATTTTCAAAGAAATAAAATCAAGATGTCACAGATCTCTGCACTCCCATGTTCACTGAGACTTTATTCAGAACAGCCAAGACACAGACACAGGCTAAGGGTTTGTCAGCTGATGAATGGATAAAGCAGGTGCATATATCATGGTTTCCATGGTGGTTCAGTGACAAAGAATCTGCCTGCAATTTAGGAGAGGCAGGAGATGTGGGTTCAATCCCTGAGTCAGGGAGATCCTCTGGCAACCCACTCTAATATTTTTGCCTGGAGAATCCCATGGACAGAGGAACCTGGCAGGCTAAGGTCCATAAGGTCACAAAGAATCAGACACGACTGAGCGACTTGGCACCACACATGAATATATAATGGACTGTTATTTGGCCATGAGAAAGAAGGACATCCTGCCATTTGTGACAACATGGATAAAATTTGAGGGCATTCTAAAAAAGTCAGACAGAGAAGGTAAGTATTAATACTGTATGATTTCATATGTGGAATTCGAAAAAGCTGAACTCGTAGAAATAGATAAGAATGATATTTATCATGAACTGAGAGGTGGGGGAAATGAAGAGATATTGACCAAAGGGTATAAACTTCTAGTTATAAGATGAATAAACTCCGAGAATCAAATATATAGCCTGGTGACTATAGTTAATAAAACTGTATTATGCACTCGAAAATGTCTAAGAAAGTAGATCTTAAATCAACCTGATACAGATTCAAGTGGCACAGTGGTGAAAAACCCACCTGCCAGTGCAAGAGGCGCAGGAGACGCAAGTTCGATGCCTGGGTCGGGAGGATCCCCTGGAGGAGGGCCTGGCAACCCACTCCAGTATTCTTGCCTGGAGAATCCATGGACAGAGGAGCCTGGAGGGCTACAGTCCACAGTTGGGCATGACTGAGCGATCAGCATGAACACAGATGTTAACTAAAGACATGGTGGCAATCATTTTGCAATATTTAAGTGGATCAATTCAACACATCGGAGGAGGCAATGGCAACCCACTCCGGTCTTCTTGCTTGGAAAATCCCATGGATGAAGGAGCCTGGTGGGCCGCACTCCATGGGGCCGCGAAGAGTCTGACACGACTGAGCAACTTCCCTTTCACTTTTCACTTTCATGCATTGGAGAAGGAAATGACAACCCACTCCAGTGTTCTTGCCTGGAGAATCCCAGGGACAGCAGAGCCTGGTGGGCTGCCGTCTATGGGGTCGCACAGAGTCAGACACGACTGAAGCGACTTAGCAGCAGCAGCAGCAGCATTCAACACATTGTACATCTGATAACCACATGATCTTAAAATATCTATGTATGTCCAGTTGCTGAGTTGTGTCCAACTCTCTGCGACCTTATGGACTGCAGCCTGCCTGGCTCCTTGGTCCATGGGATTTTCCAGGCAAGAATACTGGAGTGAGTTGCCATTTGCTACTCCAATATAATGTTATATGTCAATTTTACTTCATTAAAGCTGAGGAAGAAAAGAAAAAAAGAATTCCTAGCCTGGGAGAGGTCAGTCTGGATTAAATAACATTTCTGAAGTCATACACTTAATAAATAGCAGTGCCAATTTTAAACTCAGGTCTGAATGGTTCCAAAACTCACTTTATATAAAACTTGTGCTTTTCAAACTGATGTGCAATCAGATGTGCAATCCACCTCTTCACTTCCCACGTAGCATTAGCATGAGGCAAGAATATACAAAAATACAGAACTACGTGACTTCAGCTCAATCGGTAAAGAATCCACTGGAATGCAGGAGACTTGGGTTCGATCCCTATGCTGAGAAGTTCCCCTGGAGAGGCAAATGGCAACCCACTCCAGTATTCTTGCCTGGGAAATTCCATGGATAGAAGAGACTGAAGGGCTACAGTCCACAGGGCTTGACATGATTTAGCAACTAAACCACCACCACATGTGATTTTAAGAAAATTTTTAAATTATGCCTGAGTATTTTAAGAAAGAAAATGCAAATTTCACACGATACTTAAGATAAAACAAAAGACTTCAAATAAATGAAGGCTTGCAATGCCCAAGCCCCTGGGAGTGGAATATTCTCTCTGGCACATTTTTACTCACAGTAAGAAGAGATGAGAAAAATAATCAAGCCTTTGGGGAAAAAATGCACAAAGGGAAGCCTCATAATAGCTAAGATTTAAGCAGAGAGAAGAAAAAGAGGAAAAGTTTGAAGGAGAAGTGAGCCCTCAGATGCAAACTTGAAAATGACTTTCACAGAGTGTCATCGGTCAACCTGCCACTGAGAAGCCTAATTAAGACATCTGCAAAGAGTTGCCAATTGATGGTGGTCTCACTGTCACACCGTTTTAATTGACATGCTGTGATTTTGTTCCAGATTAACTTCATAAGTGGTCCTCCTAATAGAAAGATCACTTAAATTAAAAGTGGGCTGTAAATGGGGATTTGTGATGTTAATAGGCCAGTATAACCTCTGTGTCATTTACATACATTTCCATTTTTTCCCAATGCATATTTGCGTATATCCAAGGATGTCACTGAAGGCTTTGCAGAGGCGACATTAGTATGATAATGAGCAGGCAACTGGCACAGTGTCCAAAGAGTCCTTTCTTTGATGTCCCCTCAGCATTACATTTGGAGTTGCCTGTGAGCCTCCAATATTAATAACATAAAATTCGTGTTCCAGAAAAACCTGTTTGGCTGATTTACACAGATGCAATAAATGTTTGGAATATTGAATCGAATTGAAGTATAGAGCCTGTAATAATATTAGAAGATGTGCTGAATACTTTAACAACGCAGTACATCAGCATTGCTAAAAACCTCCAAAAATATTGACAGTGTGGTGGTGGCGTTGTTGTTCAATTGCTCAATCGTGTCTCACACTTTGCAACCCCATAGACTGCAGCTTACCAGACTGCAGACTGTCTCCAGACCCCAGACCATCTCCTGGAGCTTGCTCAAACTCATATGCATTCAGTCGGTGATGCCATCCAACCATCTTGTCCTCTGTTGTCCCCTTCTTCTCCTGCCTTCAATCTTTCCCAGCATCAGGGTCTTTTCCAGTGAGTCAGTTCTTGCATCAGGTGGCTAAAGAAATGGAGCTTCAGCTTCAGCATCAGTCCTTCCAATGAATATTCAGGGGAGGACTGAATATTCATAATATGATTTCCTTGACCCATTCGTATTCCTCCATGTGTTACCTACTGTACCTGGGGGAGCCCAGGGCAGAGGTCATCTCAAGTTGGGTTCAGAATAGAGGTTTCAGGGAAAGGGCGCTGCAACTGGAGTTTACCAGACCAGAGTCTAGTCGTGGATCTGCCACTAAAAGCTCTTCATCCCTCTGAGTCTCAGTTGTATATGTATTCATTCTGGTTAAGAACACATACCTTATGTCTATGGTGAAGACTAACATGATGATTGTAAAAGCACTTGTATGTAAAGTATAAATAACTGATGCTCTCTGATAACCAAAATGAAGAAAGAGATAATGAACAATTCAGTTTTCCTTGCCTGGATCTGGGGCTCTCTTTAGTGTTAAGACTATCTATGGAGGGATGGAATTTTCAATGGGACTTTTCAAGTCTGCTGAGTCCTCAGTCACGTCTGATTCTTTGTGACCCTGTGGACTGTAAGCCCACCAAGCTCCTCTGTCCAAGGGATTATCTAGACAAGAGTACTGGAGTGGGTTGCCAATTCCTCCTCCAGGGATCAAAGCTGAATCTCCTGCGGCTCCTGCATTGGCAGGCAGATTCTTTACCACTGAGCCTTCTGGGACTTTCCATATGTATTTTGAAAAACTCAGTGGAGCACATCAAGTACACAGTGTAACTGAACCTGCATTTCATGTTATCTTCTATGTTATCTGAGCATCCTATTTTATGATGGCAGATTTGAAGTCCCTGAGAAGCTTAAGTTGAAATGCGGTTCTATTACACTGACGATGGGCTAGCTGCTGCTTCTGTACAGTTTCATTAATCATCACTGTTTTCTTGGAATAATAGGACTCACACCCCTCCCAGTATTCTCTACAACAATTGGACTTTCTTCTTCATCATCCCCCTTCAGTTCTCTCACCCTGCTCATGATGACTCCTATAAGAATAATTCTAACTAGCAGGTCTCCACCAGAAACAACTCTAAAGGAGTGAGTTATATACAGTGATGCTCCTCTGATTTTTGCACTTTCTCATTCAATGTTGACTCAACTTGTTTTGGGCAAAAATTGCAGATCTACCTTTTGTGATTATTTTAAACCAGAAAATGAAATAAAGGCATAGCAAAAACTGCTTTGTTGTGTCTCATATCCACAAAATCCTCAATAGAAGCTTCATAAGAAGCAGCATAGTTTAAAACCCTGGAGAAAGCTAAGGGATGAAAGGTCACCTTTCCTTATCCTGCAGATAAGGAACTCAGTTTGAAAGAAGGGGGCTGATCTTGGGGAGTCATCTGACTGCCAAGGGTGGGTAGGGAATCGTGGTTTGCAGCCCTGGAACCAGAGTACTGGGGCTTTCATTTCCAAACTCCATTGGATCTTGGCCACCGGCTTTACCAGGCCTGGGGAATGTGTTGATGGGCCATTTACATGACCCCTTGCAAAGTGAAGCCCATTATTTGGCCCTCCATGCTGGCTTTTTGAAAAGCCTTTGACAGATGCAGTTGGAGTAAAATAATGAATGCCCACATGCTGGGTGACTTAAAAATGAAAAGCTGAAGTCTGAGAAACTTCAGCCAAAAAGTAGTGGGTTTGACATCATGGAACACTAAATATTAAAGGGAATGAGCCGTGTTCAGGGCCTCACTGTAACAGAACTCCTCTGAGAATGGGGTGGAGTTCCACCCTGGGTCCTCGATTGGAGACTCCAGCTCTAGTGTGGGGCTGGCCAGGGGAAGCATACAGTGTCTTCCACAGCAGCTGAGAACTGCTGATTTCTGAGATGGAGGCATAAGATCACCCCAGATGTGGAACCACGTGTGGGCTTAGTCTTCTCCCTGGACAGGGCGTTTCTGGCCAGTTCTGGATCCAGGTGTGACTTCATTCTGATGACTCAACACCCCCATCTCAGCATGCCCTGCCTTTTGTGTGACTGTCCACCTCAGCATCTCCCTCAGGAGACTGGTCTCCAGGCAGGAGGTAATGGGATGTGAAGGGGGTGAACCCTTCCTCCCTCAGATTTGTGGCAGATTTGTGATGTTCAATAGTAAGAGACGGGCTTCTGTGGTGGCTCAGACGGTAAAGAATCTGCCTGCAGTGTGGGAGACCTGGGTTTGATTCCTGGGTCGGGAAGATCCTCTGGAGAAGGGAATGGCAATCTGCTCCAGTATCCTTGCCTGGAAGATCCCATGGACGGAGGAGCCTGGCGAGCTACAGTCCATGGGGTCGCAAAGAGTTGGACATGACTGAGCGACTTCACTCTCACTTTCATAGTAAGAAACAAAGATCATCAAACAGTGATCCAAAGCGAAGTTGAATTTATTTACTTGCCTGGCGAGGGAGAGAGATATCACTTAGATGGAGGTTATGCAGGTCTCCCAGAGCAGAAATGAAAAGGGCTGGATAGATCACACACAAAAAATGAAGAAAGTACACTAAACAAGGCCCTCTATTGAGTTCAGGTCTCTGGTTGGCTCAGGACTGCGAGCTCTTTGCTGAGGTCTCTTTCATGTTTCACAGCATCCCTGAAGCCAGGAAGCCCGGGCTCAGTTATGAACAGAAAGAACTGTGCAAAATCCCAGTTTCAAATTCAGTTGACAACTTCATGTGCAAATGCTTCAGAAGGTTATATTCATAAACAAGGCCAACAGTAGACTACTGCATTACCTTTATATTGCCACTTGTGGCAGTTTAGTTTCCCTGGGGAGCAGATTCTGAAATGGAGTCCTGTGTGTAGGATGTTTATACAAATGCATCTCTGGACCCCAGATTTGTAGAAGAGGCAGAATAAAGCAGGAGGAGGCCGAGGGAGATGAGTTGAGATGCTGACGTAGGAACAACCTTGGCCAGACCCAAGGGATACCCTGGTGATAGCTAGAGTGGCACGTTAGGATTGTTCCTTGTTGGGCCGAGATGACCAGGATATTATACTCCCTCATTGACCATAGGATGTGGACGGCCTGAGGCTACGTTCCCAGGGGCCGATGGCTGAAGGCTCTCCACTGCCAGTGCCAAGGTGTACACAGAAGGAGAACTTGGAAGGCACAGCAGAATGTTCACTAACCCTGGTCTCTGTCCCAGGCTTGGCTTCACTTCAGGTTTAAAACAATCCTGTGATGTTGGTGTGGACAGAACTGGCTCGTGGAAGGTAAGAAGCCTACTGAAGTCTGCCTACCTGCTTGCTGATCCTCTGGGCATTTAAACTCAGACCCCAGTTCTCCTGACTTAGTCTCTCTCTCTAAAGAGTTGGACTTATCATATGTGAGGGTGAAGTGGTTACAAAAGAGAACGCAGGGCCCCAAACCAGGCTTTAGTTAGTTCTGCATATAGATCAAGATGTCTCAATTCACTTATTAAAAAAAAATGCATTCTCAATGGGGACAATTTGCAAAAATCGATTCTTGGGGGTAATGGTAAAGAAATGATTGTTTTGGTTCAGTCGCTACGTCATGTCCGACTCTTTGCAACCCCATGAACTGCTCCCCTGTCCTTCACTATCTTACAGAGTTTGTTCAAACTCATCCATTGAATCAGTGATGCCATCCAACCGTCTCATCCTCTGTCATCCCCAAATCATGCTCTTTATGTATAAAGAACATGGAGCACATAAGCTGATACACAGCGTATCTGGGGTACTGAAATTTAATGAGAAGTGTGACTGGGGGAAAAATATCTAATATGGCTTCTGGAGACAGAAAAATAATGAAATAAAATGTGTGAGAGAATATGAAAAAAAGAAGAGAAGGAATTTCTAAGCCCCTGATTTTCATCATGGCCTCTGTGTTCCAAGACTTAGGTCTGTTCAAAGTCTTAGAGAGTGAATGTCAGCAACTGGTGGTCTTCATACTACCAGGATACACAAACCTTTTTGTTTTTGATCATTTGCTTTTTGTTCTTGCTTAAACAGCTTAAGAAGGAAGAGAAAACAGTCACAGCTGAGTCACCATTTAAAGTTTTGGAGATTTTGCATGTGTGGGTACATGGGTACGCACATACACACACACACGATAACCAGCTCCTCTTGCATAATGGGATACGCGGCATCCCTGGATCTCTAGCCCGCTTCCCACCTCTCGCTCCTCACGTGGAAACGGTGGTCAGGCCGCAGTCGCTTCCTGCCCTTCTCACAGCGCATCTACCTGTCCACACAGCCCCACCATCTTATTTGTGGCAGGTGTGCCTGCCTGGCTTCATGCAGTTACATCACCCCCTCGGTCTCTGTTGGCATTTGAGTTGGCAAGCTCTGTCTTGGATGTCAGAGCTGAAAGAGGAGCCCAGAAGTTCTCAGACTTGGCTGCCCAACAGGGAAGTTAAAGAAAGAATCCTTCTAGGGATTCTGGTGTCATTGTCTGGGCAGCAGAATGTTGTCGAAGCTCCACAGGGGATTCTGAAGTGCAGCCTGCATGGAGAACACTCGTCTAGTGCTGCCCCTCTTTCTGGAGCTCAGAGAGGGAAAGCGAGCTGTCCAAAGACACACAGCCGTAATTAGAGAAGCCTGAATTAAAACCATATCTCCTTGGCCTGGAGTGCTTTCCTCTGCCTCACCCCATCTTCTGTAAGTTTGTACGGGGAAGGCTAAAGTAGCAGGTTATCTGATCAAAATACAAGACTTTGATTTTATTTCTGATTTTGTCCAGTGATGAACACTACACTTAGGGCTTCTTAGTAATCTGCTACCTAACAGTTCCTTCTTATCCCTTGGTTTTGTCACTGAAATTGCATGGGGTCCTGGGGACAAAAGACAGAAAGGGAAGGGGACCTAATGTGTATTTAATAGCTTCAGTGAGCTGAAATTGCTCTAGGTGCTTTGCCATGGTTTTCTATTTGCACAATAACACTAGAAGGTTGGTGTGACTGGTTCCATTTCAAAATGATGAAGCAGACTCAAGTGGGTTTGGTCAGGGCTCCAGGGTCCCTCAGCAGATAAGCAATTTGTGCTCAGTTCATAATTTTCCAAAGCAGATATTCTGTCAGAGTAACCAAGGATATAAGCTTCACAGAGGCAGGGATTTAAAAACACACACACACACACACAAACCGCGCCCCCCCCCCCCAAAACCCTCTTTTCTCACTGATTTCTTTCTATGTGCCTACAACATTGATGACACGTAGTAGGTGCTCGATAAATATTGGTTAGTTCTGTGAGTTAATACCACGGAACTCTACAGGCCTTAAATCTTAAGGACAAGAGAGTTTTGAGTTTCAATAGAATATAAAACATGAAAGGAAAAAAACAATCTGCTTCTTTTAAATTTTGGAATCCAGCAGCTTTCAAAACATCTGCAAGGGAGCACGGGGCATTTAAAACACCTTCTCAGGGCTGTCTGATGTCAAGTGTTGCAGTGTATTGACAGCTCTGTCCTAAGCATATCAGAAGAGAGGGTGTGTATGTACAAGTTACAGTCTCTAGGGTATTTATTTTTTAAGTTGTAGTTAAGAAGAAAAAAGTATTAATATCTCATAGATTGCTCCAGAGCACTGGAGTCAGCAATGGAAGGCGAGCTGGCTGTGGGGCTTTGAGATGTTGAGGGAGGCATGCTGTTTTTTACCATCTTGGACCTGAGTTAATCTCCATGCTCAGTAATGCTCTTCCATTCATTAGTTTCCAAATCACATCAACTTGCTTATAAATGTAGCCTCCTCAACCTTGCATCTCCAGCACTTGGCCCATAGGTACCCAGAAATGCCTGCTGACTCACGTGATGATTGTGTTTCTGTAAAATTGGAATTTCTCTTAGGTGAGACCCATGTCCCGGGTGTTGCCATTTCTAGGACCTTCCCCCAAGAATAACCTCTGGTTCCTTTTGGTTGAGGCAGGGTATAATTAAATTTCACCACTTTTTAAAAAAATTCCATCCACTAGGATATTAGTTCCCCATCCAGGGATTGAACCTGTGCTCTTTGCAGTGTAAACTCAGAGTCTTAGCCACTGGACTGCCAGGGAAGTCTTGATTTTCATCACTTTCATAGTTTCTAATGTCCTGGGAGATGTTAGAGAAACTAAAGAGAAACTAACCTCATATTAGTTTCCAGCAGTCATCTGAGACATTATCATCTTGTTACAAGTGAATCGAAAAAGCCTCAGAGAGTTTGAGGACTCTTTCCTGGGCCACTCAGCCAGGAAGTGGTAGCAACTGGATGTAAATACTCTTTGTGGAACTGCAAGATGGGACTGGTTCTGTGCAGTAAAGGATTAACCTTGCCCATAGAAAAGTTTGACGCCTGACTGCTTCTGGAATGTAACCTCTGAGCCCTTGGAATACTCTCTTTGTTTACCTGAGTTCTAGGGCCACACCAAGTAGTCTTGGCTAGCAGTGTGATTTATCATGGGGGGCTTGGGACAGGCAGTGTTGGCTTGACTTCTTGGAGAGGTTGCAGACTCAGGTCAGCCACGTGGGCCGCCAGCCATGCCTTTGTGACCAACTTCCAGCAGAAGTCTTAGACACCAAGGCTCGGGTGCGCTTTCCTGGTTGGCAGTACTCCAGTGCATGCAGGCTCAGTTGCTAAGTCATGTCTGACTCTTTGTGACCCCATGGACTGTAGCATGCCAGGCTCCTCTGTCTATGGGGTTCTCCAGACAAGAATACTGGAGTGGGTTGCCATTTCCTTCTCCGGGTGGTATTCCCAACTCAGAGATCAACTCGCATCTCCTGGGTCTCCTGCTTTGCAGGTGGAACTTTTCCTGCTGGGCCATCAGGGAAGCCCAATCCTCCAGTGTGTTGTTGCATGTTGTTGCTGGGAGTCGTATCTCTGTCCACAGCTCCACTGGGAGAAGAAAACTTATGCCTGGACCTCTCCTGGACTCCTTCTTCCTGTTCCTGATTTTATTTTCTAAATATATTTATTTATTATTTTTAATACTTATTTATACAGGGAGCTCAACCTGGTGTTCTATGACAACCTAGAGGGGTGGGATGAAGGGGGCCAGGGGGAGGCTCGAAAAAGAAGGGGCACGTGTATACTTATGGCTGATTCAGGTGGTTATATGGCAGAAACCAATACAACGTTGTAAAGCAATTATCCTTTAATTAAAAAAAAATTAAAGCATTTATTTGGCTGTGCCAGGTCCTAGCTGTGGTACGTGGGATCTCTGATCTTCATGGCAGCATGTGAGATCTTTATTTGTAGCATGAAAACTCTTCTCTGGGGATGTGAGATCTAATTCCCTGACCAGAGATGGTACCTGGGCCCCCTACGTTGGGGGCGTGGAGTCTTAGCCACTGGGTGATCAGGGAAGTCTCTCTGTTTCTAACTTTAATCTGTGTCCTTTTGCTGAAATAAACCATAACCTGAGCGTAACAGCTTTGTTGGGTTCTGTAAACCCTTCCAGCGAATTATTGAACCCAAGGGTGGTCTTGGGACCCCACGAACTCCCAAATGCTCACAGTTCCTCTCTGCAATATTGGCATGAGGGACTGAGGTGCTCTAGTCCCAGACCTGTCTTATTTCAAATGCCTTATCGCGAATATGGAATTAACTCTAGTATTCTACCTCCTGTGATTATGAGAATTACAGTTGCTTTTCCCCTCATGCTCAGCCCTACTAACACAGAGTAAACTCAGTCAAAGAGTGAGCTATTTATCTGAATGGTTTGTAACTACAAAGAATTCTTCATCTTAAGAGAAGGTAAGTAATTGACTAAGATACAGGAAAGATATGTATATTTTAGATCAATTAAAGGGTATAGACTCTACTCTCATAGAAGTAGGGCGGTTTCACAGGACTGGGATAGAGCACCCCCTCCCTGCTAAGGGAACCTGACTCTGTCTATAACTGACATATCTGGGTTTCCTCCAGAAAATAAATTCCTTCTCACCCATCAGCTGCCCCTCTCTGAGTGAGATGATAGTACACAACTATATGTTGATCATCTAAAGTCTGCAGATGCTGAAGGCCAGATGGCCTAGGATGTCCATAGCATGGCGGATGTTAGTCATTCAGTCGTGTCTGACTTTTTGTGACCCCATGGACAAGAGCCTGCTAGGCTCCTCTGTCCCTGGGATTCTCCATGCAATAATACTGGAGTGGGTTGCCATTCCCTTCTCCAGGGGATCTTTCTGATCCAGGGATCGAACCCAGGTTCCCTGCATTGCAGTCAGATTTTTTACCATCTGAGCCACCACTGCCTAGGATTTTCACAGCCTGGAGGGCAGCCTACTTCTGTAGGGTGACATTTGGAACACTTCTTGGTCAGAACTAGGGCAATGGTTTTTAACCTCGGGTGCACGCTAGTATCCCCTGGAGAATCTTGCAAAGTCCTGACGCTTAGGAATAGAAATTCTGATTTAATACTCTTGATTGGTGCTGGCAGAGTAGTTCCTATAAGTTTCCCAGGATTCTAACTGCAGCAGTATTTTAAACTACATCTTTCGTCTTCATCACCTGCTCGGCTGTTACCCTCCCCTGGACACTGTGTCTTCTCCTGTCTACCCAGCCTTTGCCTCTGTTCCCACCACCAGGTATATTCTTCCTTCTTTGTCTGCCTGTTGGGTATCAAGTCACTGTTTACAACCTGACTCAAATGTGACCTTTCTGAACATCTCTAGGCAGCCTGACAACAGGCAGAGGCGGTTGCTGCCTTATCTGTGTTCCCATAACATTTTCTAGACATTATCTGTTATGATACCTACAGAGAATTACAAGCTTTCTGTTTATCAATTTGTTCACTTGAGAGCTGGGACCTTGTCTTCAACACCTTTGTTTCCCCAACACCTGGTAGAGTCAGTCCCTGGTGTGGGAGAAACATTGAGTGACTATTTAGGTGGGTTAAATCGAGGTACTCAAAAGAGCTATCATGTCACTGGGGCTGAAATATCCATTCCTTACGATGCTGGTCTCTTGTTTTGCTGTGGCAGTTGCTGTCTGGCATATCAATGTGCCTCCTTTGTGCAAACTCTGTTCTCCCTCTTGAATGTTGAAGCATTTTGCTAATTGCAGAATTGCTCGTGGTCACAGTGTGCTGTTTCTTGATGTGCCAGTCACAATTTCAAATGAAGTGCAAGGGCTATAGTGAGCGGGCTGGAGCAAGTCTGAGTTTATGCAAATGTTAAAATGCATCTGGGGACTGTATAGGTATAAATGAAAACCCAGAAGGGATATTTTGTCCCGTAGTCCATCCTAAGGTCACACAACTTTTAATTTTCATTAAGGATGACATCCATATTCTATTCGTAATGTTTAAGTTCCCCCCCGTTTGTAGCAAGTCTTTGTGGTGCTAGTTGTTAAAGAACCTGCCTGCCAATGCAGGGGATATAAGAGGTGTCGGTTCGATCCCTGGGTCAGGAAGATCCCCTGGAGAAGAAAATGGCAACCCGCTCCAGTATTCTTGCCTGGAGAATTCCATGGACAGAAGAGACTGGCAGGCTACAGTCCATGGGGTCTCAAAGAGTCTGACATGACTCCAGCGACTTAGCACGCACAGCACAGTGTTATACTCTGCAGATGGATGGATGCCTCAGAAACGAGCAGGCCTGGAGGCCGGAGAATCTTCCGTGGGAAGCAGCAGGCATGCCCCTGATGGCCATGCTGTTGCTCAGGACAGTGTTTAAGCGGCTTCTTGTGAGTGTGTCCATACTGAGTGCTCATTGCCTTCAACTTGCTAGTTGTATGTTCATTCATTTCTGTCCACAGTACTTGGGAGGGTCTGTTAGACACATGAGAAGACTAGGAGCAAAATGGTAATCAATGGAGTTTTTAAGCTCCTTCCCTCTGGGGACCCTGAGAGAGGTTACTGGCAAACGTGAGTCAGGCAGAGTGTGGATCAGGCAGACAGCAGTCACAGAGTGGTTCATGACTTCCTGGAGGGTGAAAAGATAAACGATCATAATGCAAAGAATGCAGGAAGGGCCAATGCTGGTCATCTCTGGAAGATGATCATAGTCTGAGTGGGTCTGTCAGTTAACTTTTTTTTTTTTCCTACTCTGATGCAGTCAAGCCAAATAGAAACTCTTTCTCTCTTAGGTACCTGTCTGAGTATAAGCAGTCGACCATACCAAGTTTGGATTCCCCAGTGGTTCAGATAGTAAAGAATCTGCCTGCAATGCAGGATACCTGGGTTTGATCCCTGGGTCAGGAAAAACCCATGGAGAAGCGAATGGTTACCCACTCCAGTGTTCTTGCCTGGAGAATTCCACGGACAGAGGAACCTGGGGGGCTACAGTCCATGGGGTTGCAAAGAGTCGGACACGACTGAGCGACTAGCATTTTCACTTTCTTTCACCCACATCAAGTTCAGCTGGTGCGGACTTTCTTATGCTGTCCTCAACGTGGAGCTTCCACCTTGTGGTCTGAGATGGCTGCTGTAGGTCTGCTATCACATCTGTATTCCAGCCAATAGGAAGTAGACATGAGGAAGGAAGACTGTGATCCATGTACGTTAAGGGCTTGACTCAGAAGTTACAACTCAATACTTGAACCCACATATTGTTGACCAGAATAGAGTCACATGGCTACATCTAGCTTCAAGGGAAATTGGGAAATGAACCATATGGCCATTTAGCTGGATGGCCATGTGCCCAGCTAAAACCTTTATTATTCAGGAGAAGAGCAGAATAGATACTAGAGAAATAACCAGCCATCTTTGTCTCATAAGAGACATTTTTCTGGCTACTGCCCAAACTCAGTGAAATTTCGGAAGTGCTGGAGGGATGAATTCAATGCCTTAAGTGCCATCTCTGAACAAGGAATCAATGATTGAGGTTAAACATATTAGCATTTGGAGGTTGCCCAGAAAATCTCAGCCTCTAAAAACATATCTTGCTTGATGTATGTCATACAGTGTTTAATAGTAATTTGACTTATTATAATATCTTAGTGAGAATGTTTGCCCAATATTCATAAGAGTCCTAGGGATCCTGTGTGTGTGTGTGTGTTGTGTGTTGGGGGAGGGTGTAACCAGGAGGGCAAGGGTTGTAAATTTCCATAAAATTAATTACCTGAAAGAAGACATAAAAATTGCATGAATGGGGGTGTTTTCTGTATAACTAAGTTTCTATTTTGAAAAAGGCATCATGATTTTATATGTGAGTATAAATGGTGTGTGTTTGTGTGTGTGTGTTTACACATAACTTTAATATGAGCCTCAGTACAGTCATATGATGTGATTAAAGCATGCATAATTTCCATTTTATAGAAATTTGGTGGTTGGATCTCAAGTCTGGAGCTTAAACCTGATGCAATGATAAATAAAACTGCTTGGAGTAGAGCAATGTCTCAGGAGAGGATGGAGGTAATTTCATGTGGGAGGAATGTAAACATATGCGGTTAAAGGTTGGGCCGTGGTGATTATTACAACAGTCTGCAAGTTCTTTGACATTTTTCTTGTTGAAGGGTGGATTCTGATACCCCTCTCCTTTGATATAGGCTGGTCTTAGTGAGTCCATTCCAGTGATGACAATGTGAGGGTCGTGACCTTCCATGTCTCCCAATACTAGATCATAAAAGGGCTTGTAGTCTCCACCTGGCTGGCTCTTTGGACTCTTGCTCACAGACTGAGCCGCCATGTTGCAAGGAAGCCCAAGCCACATGGAGAGACTTGAGTATGTGTTTGTCCCCATTTGTCCTTTGCATTCTCTCTTCTCTTTCTTGTGTAGAAGAAAACTCACTCCAAAGTTCTTGGAAAGTGCTGGAGATATTAGGCAAGATCTTCTCATTCCAAAGACACTGGGGCTCTTTTGTGAGATACACAGCAGCAAGCACAGTCGATATTCTAGCTGATGGTGACACTAATTGTGCCTGTTACTCTCTTGCCCTGGTCTCAAAGCCTTCTCTTCCAAAAATTACAAGATATTTGCTGACAACTTTCTCTCCTTTCCAGAAACAGGGCTCTGCCTCAACCAGAGTTGCACTCAATTAGATTTGCATAAGTCTGTGAACTCAAGCTGGAATTACCCCATTTTAAAAAACCATTAAATGTGTATCATAGTTTTCATTCACACTCATAATATTATTTCTTAAGAAACAATAAGAAGTGTAATTAATAAGAGTAATAACAGTAAGAAATCTTAAGAAGTCATCTGTCTACTTGGTCTTTAGAAGGTTTTACCTTAATCTATGTTAGACATTTTAGTAATGATCAACTCACTGTCAAACATGTCTCTAACCAGGCTAGATTCCTCAATATATCCAAAGATATATATATATATATATAGATTTATATACATAATGCTTTCTTAACACTCCCTCACTTGATCTTTTAGGGTCCAACAAAATATAGATTTCAGTGCTCCCCTATTCCTTGATTTCTGAGATGATCTGTAACACAATATGGGGCAATAGACAAAGGCTTTGGGTTCAGACACACGTTGTGAGCCCATGACCAGATGCTTTACCAGCAGTGGACATGTAACCTTCATGAGCTTCAGTTGTTGTTGTTGTTCAGTCACTAGGTCATGACCAACTCTTTGCAATGCCATGGACTGCAACACTCAAGGCTCCCCTGTCCTTCACTATCTCCCACAGTTTGCTCAGGTTCATGTCCATTGAGTCAGTGATGCTATCTAAACATCTCATCCTCTGCTGCCTTCTTCTTTTGCCTTCAGTCTTTCTAAGCATCAGGATCTTTTCCAATGAGTTGGCTCTTTGCATCAGGTGGTCAAAGTATCGGAGCTTCAACTTCAGCATCAGTCCTTCCAATGAATATTCAGGGTTGGTGTCCTTTAGGATTTACTGGTTTGATCTCCTCGCAGTCCAAGGGACTCTCAAGAATCTTCTTCAGCACCACAAATTCAAAAGTGTCAGTTCTTCAGTGCTCAGCTTTCCTTATGGTCCAACTCTCCCATCCATACATGACTACTAGAAAAACCATAGCTTTGACTTATCCCCTCCCTATAATGGGGGTAAAGTTGGCAATAATAATAAAAATACCTTGTAGAATCATGGTCATGATTAGAGAGACGATATGTATAGTAGCTGCCACATCATAGAACAGTGACAGATGGTATCTCTTTTATGTCAGTACCATAGTACAGTATAATCTCTTTCCTTGGGATTCCTTTAATGACATCATATCAGTTGCAGTCACTGACATCTAGCCTTTACTAGACTGACCTCGCATCTCCATTTCTGTTCTCCACCAAAAGTCATAGCAGTAGATACATCCGTACATACCTTAATTTTTCAAGTTCCTGGAAGGCAGAGATTGAGCTTTACAGCTATTGTGGAAATGTACCCAATGCATGTATGCCAATAAAAGAAAAAAATAGAGAGGACCATTTAAAAACTCTTTTAATTCTATTGTGTGTGTGTGTGTTTTAATTCTATTGTGTTTTTAAAGCTATAGACGCTAAGTTGGGACCTATTCTTGTGATTATTAGTTTTGTTTCTAAGAAGCACATTTAATAGGTTTTCTTCTATAATTAAAAAGCATATGCTATGCACAAATATCACCTCATTTGATCCCCTTGATTTCCCTACAAGGCAGATATTGCTGGCATTTCCTAATTATCATAAGTGAACTAAGGCTCTGAGAGATGATATGACTTACTCAAGGTAACACAGCTTGGACGGTGAAAACCAGGCACTCAAGCCTGTGTCTAACCCTCTCCTGTGCTGGGCTGACTCTACTTGAGAATGTCCTAGTCAGTAATGGATGTGAAAATCCTTCACAAACTCCACAGTGGAATATGAATGTAGGGGATTATCGCTATTATTTCTAGGGCAGGCAGGCTATAACCTCTTGTGAAATCATATATCAACCAGGAAATCCTGTTGCTGTTCACTGAATTGTACCCCAGTGACCCAAGAGATAATGCATTTCCCAGTGTACTTAGCTTAATAGTATGGACTGACCTGTACCTGGAACTGAGCTGAGTGAGTAATATTTAAATACAGAGTCTGACAGCTTATAACCCAAGGCAGCTCACGTCTCCCTGTGGCGAGCTGCCAAGCCAGGGAGGGAAGAACAGTGGGATGTGGGGATGAATAAGATTAGGGTTGGATGGTGTTCCTCCAAAAACAACCCATGGTTTAGATTTATTTTGGATACCTTGATGAAAGGAACAGCTTTGTGCGTTTGGATTATCAAGAGTGCTTCTCGGGACACCGCCCACGGTCACCCTTGGATTGTCAATTTCAGCCGCCCTCACACTGGGCCAGAACCATTCCATGTTGATTTAAAAACCCAGTGGGGGATCATTGGACTGGAGTTTGATATCCTGGTTCAATAGCCTGCTGGATCCTCCAGTGCCTGCAGGGAAGCAAAAACGCTTGCTGGACGCTTCTGCAGGCCAGAGTCAGCGGGAAGGTGAAGGTTGGAACGTTTCTGCCTTAATCTGTTAATACTGGTCTAAAACCACACTTGAACCATAAGAGTTAAGAGTGTGTTTGAAATAGAAGAGAGCTTAGACTTCAAGGCAAAGACCCTAATTTTATAGACAAGAGAATGCAGACTCAAAAGAGCAAACCTAAATTCATCCAATTCAGACATATGTTTTATCTAAATCAGTAAGATGAGGCATTCCTTATCCTCAGACGCCCATTCTTTTTTACCCTCTCATGCTGCCAACTGCTGAGAATAATATCTGTCCAAGTCAAGAATGACCCGAAAGGGTGATATTTAGGGAGTCATTTCCCTTTTTTGTCTATAACAACACTTGGCCAATCAGCAAACATGCATGGACTCCTCACAGCACTTGACACAGAGCTCAGAGCTGTGAAGGGGACGTGAGATGTGTTCAGTGAGGTACCAATTTCAAATGAAGCTAAGACAATGGGCAACTACCTGCAGAACTGCTTGATAAGGCCCTTATGTAGTAGGATATTTTATTTGGGGATCAAGTTTGGGCCATTGCTTTTCATGTCGTTCAAGGTTGACACAAAACATAAAATTTCTCTAGGAGTCTCTGGACCTTTGAATTGGATTGAGGGCACTGATTGATCATACCCTTTTCTCCGTGGGCTTGAACCAATGGAAAAATAGCCCCAAGAGCCAGATATTGATTAAAAAGGAGTCAGATTTATTTCAGGTAAAACTTGAGTTGGACAATGGAGCTGAATTCCAGTGACTGAGCTATACTACCCAATGTGGGGCTTGGAAAAATTATATCCCATGAGACAGGATGTAAAAATAGAGCAAGTATGACCCCAGTGAAGATGAAGATAGAAAGGGAGTTAGGGATTGGGAAAGAGAAGGGGAAGAGGAGAAGAGACCCATTGCCTTAATTCTCTAGTAAGTCAGTCTTTCCTCCTGGTGAGAACTGAATAGAAGGGGACGGAGAGGATGAACCCTCTTAAAAGGCCAAGGAAGGATTATGCAGAGAGGGAGAAAAGACATAGACACGTGAAATCACTGAGATTCAGAACGAAGATAAGTATCCTGACTCTTAAGACCATTTCTCTTGGTTCACACCTTATCTTAAGGGTCAGATAATAAGCAATGACTTGTGGGGGGCAGTTGAAGTTACCAATAAAGAGGCTGAAAGAAGAAGATGAGCATTTATCCCATGTCTGCCGTGCCTGGGGAGCTCTGTGCTGGGAGGGGTGGTTAGCTGCATCATAATCCTTATCACATGCCAGCCCTTTTCTGCAGCTTGGTACACTGCCATTCAGCACACAAAATAGTTTATAAAGGGGCACACTCAAGCACAGGTCTCTGTTAAACTTGGCTCTTGTTCTTGTAACTCTGCTTCTTTATCTGCCTGCAATGCAGGAGACCCCGGTTTGATTCCTGGGTCAGGAAGGTCTGCTGGAGAAAGGATAGGCTACCCACTCCAGTATTCCTGGACACCCCTGGTGGCTCAGCTGGTAAAGAATCTGCCTGCAATGAGGGAGACCTGGGTTCGATCCCTGGGTTGGGAAGATGCCCTGGAGAAGGGAGAGGCTACCCACTCCAGTATTCTGGTCTGGAGAATTCCATGGACTGTATAGTCCATGGGGTCACAAAGAGTTGGACACAACTGAGAGGCCTTCACTTTCTTTCTTTATTAAAATATGTGTGATGAAAAGAATAAGTTCAAAAGCTTCAGTAATGTCAATAATATCTAGACACTCCATGTTCCATTCATTCATTGAAAAGTTTTTGAGTGACTAATATGTACCATGCATTGTGCTAGGGTTGGAGAGATGCTGGCTTCCTAGACACTATCAGATTAGTGGACAGAAGCTAAAATGATGTTGCTTTATGCTCCAAACATCCCACTGGTGTGTGTGTGTGTGTGTGTGTGTGTGTGTGTGTGTGAAGACAATTTAATCACATTTTGATGACCAAGCACCATTTGTTTCTTTTGATCTTTTAATCTGCAGCCTCTTTATCCCAGGCTTTTGGACCTGGGTCCATGAGGAGGGATAAGGGACAGCTCTGAGTGGTGTGCCAATTAGATGTTGGAGGTGCTATTGCTAGACAAAGCTTGTATGATTGCATCTGTTCTATCACTTACTACCCATGTGGGTTTCCATTTTACCACTTACTAACCATGTGGGTTTGAACAAATGGCTCAACCTTGCTGTGTCTTGGCTTCCTCACCTGCAGTAGAGAGATGCTCAGAGTAGAATCGCACCAGGTCACAGCTGGAAGACCTAAATGAAGTGATGAAAGGAAGAGCAGAATTCGCTTCACCCCAGAGTAACTTGCACTGATGCTATAGGATCTGAGTTGGGCATGGAGGGAAGGTTCTGATAGATGGTACCCACAGAGGTGGAAGTGCCCTCATCCCCCAGGCGGCTGAATTCTCTGGACTAGCAGGGGAAGGGTCAGATGGACCCAGCTTTTGGGTGTGGGAAATAAGAATACAATTCATGGGGACTTCAAATGAACCAGGAAAACAGTGGTGTCTACCTTCATGGCAGCAAAATCACAGGAAGCATGGACAAGGTAAGTTATGTGTTAGTCGCTCAGTTGAGTCCGACTCTTTGTGACCCCAAGAACTGTAGCCCACCTGGCTCCTCTGACCATGGAATCTCCAGGCAAGAATACTGGAGTGGGTAGCCATTTGCTTCTCCAGGGGATCTTCCTGTCCCAGGGATTGAATCCGCATCGCCTGCCCTGCAGGCAGATTCTTTACGGTCTGAACCAACAGAGAAGCTATGGCTGAATGCAAGCCAACAGTAGCAAATTGGACATATGCCCCAGGTTCCAGTCCCTGCTCAGGCAGTCTGATGTGGGCTTCTCAGGTGGCACAGCTGGTGAAGAATCTGCCTGCCAATTCAGGAGATGCGAGAGACAGGCGTTTGATCCCTGAGTCGAGAAGATCCCCTGGAGTAAGAAATGGCAACCCACTCCAGTATTCTTGCTGTAAAATTCCATGGTCAGAGGAGCCTGGCATGGTGTCACATGGTGTCCAGGGTGTCACAAAGAAACAGACACGACTGAGTATAAATGCAATATGAACTAATGTCATAAATTGACCTGAGACTCTTTCTGAAGCCCTGAAATAACTGGTAGAAAATTACCCAAAGACTGTTGGGTGACAGCTTTAAATCTCAGCTTCATTACTTACAAGTGGCATGTTTTAGATGCATGTGGTTTCTCTGAGCCTCGGTTTCCTCATCTGTAAATTAGAAAAACAAACAAACAAACACTATTTCACATGCTGGCTGTAGATTTTAAATATATTCAAGTCCATAAAGGTACTTTGCAAACTATCAAGCCCTGTCCTGGTTTGAGAGTTTGTTCTGTTATTTCCAACTTGGTTAGGGTGCCTGTGGATTTTAGTTGGTGGAGAGAATTTCTTCTAATACATGTTCTATGCAGTAGCATCTTTTTACCTCATGTTCTCACTCATCAAACACCTTAAAATACGGAGGCACCTAGAGTGGCTGGAACAGAAAATCTATCACTTAATTCAGAGCCTCCTCCTTCCTGTAGCTCATTGGAAAGGGCATGGAGAGCATTTCTTTTGTTGGGCTTGCTTCAAGAGGGAGAAAGAGAGTTGCAAATGAGAAATGCAAATCGAAGAAGATATCCAGCAACGTGCCCGGCTTTAATAATTGCTCACGTAAGAAAATCTAGTCTCCAAGCTCTCCTCTCCACACATCCACTCACGTTCACAGTCACAATATTTTAGGGCCCAGGCTTCTATTTAATGTCACTACCGAAGATCCATCTCAAATCTCTTCTATTCCTGTCACATCTCTCTGCTTATTTTCTGTATCACGTTCATCACTGTTTGAAATTATTTTAGTGTTTGATTTATGTGTTTGATTTGTTTTTATGTTTTTGCCCCAGTGATAAACTCCAAGAGGCCAGGTATTATTAATATTTACCTGAGTATCACCAATACCTAGCTCAGTGTGTGGATCATAGTGGGAATTCAATAATTATTTCTTGAATGAATGAATGAATTCTCTAATTCTGGGGTGGGGGGTGCGGGTCATTGGAAGACAGAATCAGTGGTAGCAAGGCCACTGCTGCAAGAAGTAGCAATTGGAACAGAGATGAAGCAGGGACGGCAGCTGGAAGTGGCAGGGTAGCCTGCACCGGAGGGGTGGATGGTACAGCTCTCTAGGACGGGAGTCTCTGATGATGGAGGTCTTGGCAGCCAGACCCCAGGGGAAGGTTGCAGACACTCCGGTCTGGGACCCTCAGTGACACAGTGGGCACAGAGGCCAAGCATTCTGAGAGTGCTCTCAAGGAGAACAAGTGTTGATGCCTGAGGTGGGCTGGAGGGTCACCAAGGGAAAGGAAAGAGAACCAGAGATGCTGGAGGCTGTTCAATGCTTGATGGAGAAAAAAAAAATGACAATATTCTCTCAGTGGTCTTTTCCTAGACTGCCTGCCTGGAAAACAACTCTCATTCAGACACTAGGGGAAAAAAATCTAAAAACGCAAATAAGTGAAATTTCTTTCTCTAAAGTCCCTTAAAGCATCTAGCATTTTAAATATATGTGGGCTTCCCTTGTGGCTCAGCTGGCCAAGAATCCAGAATTTTAAATCTATGTATGTATTTATGAATTGTTGTTGTTTAGTCTCTAAGTCATGACCAACTCTTTGTGACCTCATGGACTGCCAGGCTTCCTTGTCCATGGGATTTCCCAGGCAAGAAAACTGGAGTGGTCTGCCATTTCCATCTCCAGGGGATCTTCTCGACTCAGGAACTGAACCCACTTCTCCTGCATTGGCAGGAGGATTCTTTACCGCTGAGCCACCAGGGAAACCCATTTATACATCAGGCATTAGAATAAGCACTTTAACCATATGATCTTAGTCAGTCCTCCAAACAGGTGATTCCTCTGGTATTCTCATTTCACTTAGTGGGTAAACTGAGGTTCAGACAATTGAACTGACTTACCCAGGTAAATAAGTGATAGTACTCGGATTGGAGGCCAGCTAGTCTGACTCCAGATTCGCTGGTTTTAAATCATCATTGAGCATATGAATCATCTAACCTTGGCAACAACTTCTTAAACCTTATAAAAATAGAGTCCTGGTTTACTGTCTTGAATCCAGGTTTGTCATTCTCAGCTACCATGGGATGATCTCAGTCATCTTTGCATCAGTCCCACATCTGTGAATCTAAGCTTCAGCTCTCTACATCCAGCTACTGCTGATGTCTCAGGCTGGCTGTCCTCCAGCAACTTCAGTGCAACACATCTATAACTGAATTCACCATTTCCTGCCCAAACCTTCTTTCTCTCTAACTAACCTCTCCTAGTTAAATGGCACACTCATTCAGCCAGCTACTCCAGTGAGAAATCTGGAAATTATTTCTAACACTTTCCTAGCTGCATCTTGAAATGTCTTCCTCCTTAGGCTGACTTTAGTATACTGAGTTCACCCCAATTGACACTGCCTCAATTTATCATCATTGACTATTGCAGCTGTTTGTCAATTGGTCTCCTTACCTCTGGCCTTGTCCCTCACAAATCTACCTTATTCAATGTTACTAGAATAATTTTGGGCTTCCTGGGTAGCTCAGCTGGCAAAGAATCCGCCTGCAGTGCAGGAGACCCTGGTTCGATCCTTGGGTTGGGACGATCCCCTGGAGAAGAGATAGGCTACTCACCCCAGTATTCTTGTCTGGAGAGCCCTAATAGACTGAGGAGCCTGGCAAGCTACAGTTAATGGGGTTACAAAAGTTGGACACAACTGAATGACTGAACTGGTCCTCTGTCATCCCTTCCTGCTCTGAATTCCTATAGCCTATCAGCCATTGGCAGGTATGTCCCTATTTTCTAGCTTTTTTGTTTTTTTAATGCCATCTATGTATCTTATTTCTTTTCTCCTTCATCCCTTCCATGACTTTTCTATAGCCTCTTCTTTATGGCAGGCTCTGAAACTAACACTTAAGAAGGTTGATAATCTGAAAAGCATTTCCGCATGTATCACCTCATTTATATCTCAAAACACCACGGACAGGCAGGGAGACTTCTCTGTATCTTACAAGTGGGAACATGGGCTCGAACGGGTCA
Organism: Cervus elaphus; assembly: GCF_910594005.1. NCBI lineage: Eukaryota > Metazoa > Chordata > Mammalia > Artiodactyla > Cervidae > Cervus > Cervus elaphus. The sequence goes on along the minus strand of NC_057820.1, from coordinate 8,142,951 downwards.
CGTTCAATGCCCAAAGTCACAGAACCGGGAAGAGCTGCAAGTGGTCCTGTGTCCTTGGCTTCAAGTCCTGTCACTGCCCTGCTCTGCAGCCCTTCTCTTTGAAGGCAGGTGTTGGACCCTTATTCATTCCAGCTCATCATGCTACGTTGTCAGTACATAGAGCTAGTTGATCCCATGCAACTGGGACAAGTGGTGTTCAATCAGAAGCACACAGCATAATAGAGAGGACTCTATTGGTTTCACACATTCAACATGTTCTGGGAACAAGTCCGTATACTTTGTCCAGTGAAGGAACACCTTCCTCTGTCCTGGCTACTTGGCTAATGGAGGGCAGTGGCCAGAGTTTCTCCTGTAGCTCTTTGTGGCTTTGTCTGACTCAACTATGAATCACCAAAGCAAACACGGCCGCTCATATTGCTTTGTGTGTCTACTACCAAATACAGATGAGGTCCCTCAATAAGTAGCTATCTAGTGTGGGGGTCTAGCTTCCCAGTTGGCACAGTGGTAAAGAATCAGCCTGCCAATACTGGAGATGCAAGAGACATGGATTCGACTCTTGGGTTGGGAAGATCCCCTGGAGTAGGAAATGGCAACCCACTCCAGTATCCTTGCCTGGAAAATCCCATGGACAGAGGAGCCTGACAGGCTACAGTCCATGGAGCTGAAAAAGGGGGAGATAGCCAGATGCCTGCAGGGACACAACCGGGCAACTGAACACACACATGCTTTGTGTGGGTTGACCCCGAAGAATTTAGAGGGAAGGTAACTTAGGGAGCATCTTTGCTGACCATGGTTTTCTAGACTCCAGTCACCCGTGCCCTATATGCCAACAACGGATCTGTGTAGTAGCTTGCACAAATTTCATGACATTTGGGTCTCACCCGTATTCTCATTTACTATTTATTTACTCTTCATTATTCATTTCCTTTATTGCCATCTTCAATTTTACAGGGAAAGAAATGAAACATCACCTGATCCATGTACATGCCCCAGTTAAGGAATGAGTGTCAGAGCTGAATCTGAACATAAACCCTCATATCCTGGATCCTCAGGTATGTGCCAGCCCTTCCTGCCTCTGTAGCCATTAGGTTGTTTTTCGTTTTTTTTTTTTCTGCTTTTTGAGCAAGAGAGCCATGCTGTAAGGAGGATTGCCGATAGGGAGATATCCAGGTGCCTGCAGCCACCCGTGAGGTGAATGCAAAAATCCTCCAGAATCCTCGTAGGGGAAACTTTGGCCCTGCTTCCTGGAGAGGGGGTGAGAGCCCAGGAAAGGGAAAATGGGAGGAATCTTCTGGGAGCTGAGCTGTGGAAGATGGCAGTCCTCAGGACAAGGAGGGGAAGCCAGACCGAGTTCTCTCTGAACTGACAACACTCCCCATCTATTTCAAGTCTGTGTGGAAGGAAAAGGTCTAATGTCTTCTGAAAATCGTTCTGTCTTCCTTTCCAAAATGAAGGTCAGCAGGGGAGAGAGGCAGCGTCTGCGACGGTAATGAAAGAAAACCCAGATGACTGCAGAAGCAATTTAAAGATTTGCCCGGATTTGCTTAGGCCCCCGTGGCTGCGCCTTCTCCTCGCAACTCCTCCTCAACAGTCTGGATGAGGAGATAAACACATTTTTAAAAAGTCCAGCATCCAGGCACTTTTGAAACTAGGGGATGTGGGACCTGGGAGGCTGAAAATAGGAATCATGTATCCAAGCTTGTCAGAGAAAAGAGGATAGCGTTCTGCAGGTGTAATGCAGGGAGAAAGTCCCCTCCAGGAATGAGGGATACAGAGGTGGATTTCATCAGACACAGACAGAAAGCTTGACTCATGCTTGATGCAGACCTGGATTCAAAGGCCCCTCCTTAAAGGGGAAGCTGCAGGCCAAAAGCGTTCCTTTAGAATGCTCAGAGACCTCATTAGCCCATCATTAAACAGCCAACGAGGTTCTGCTACGGCAACAGGCCAAGTCCAGAAATGTGGATGAAAGGTTTTCAAAATGTTGGAGTAGAAAATAAAACAGGAGCCTTCAGGGGTTATGGCAAGATTCCAAACTCCCTGGTCCAGAGGCTAGCAGAGAGCACCCTCAGAACACAGGGGTAGTGACTTCACTCCAAATATTTCTTTGGAGTTCTCTAGCAGCCCTAGGAGGTGGACTTAGTAGGATTTACCCAGGAGCCCCTGGGCTTATATATTGCTCATCCCCAGGGCTCCCTCTCAAGCCAAAGCTGTTTCTTATCATAGGTCCAAGAGACTTATTTCTTTCCAATCTTCTTCCGAATGGCCGCTGCCAAGCACCAGTTGCTCTCTGAATCATGTTTTTTTTTTTTTTAAAAGTCTATCAATTTTTTATTTTTGTGTTGTCAAGGATGAGCACCAGGATCTCTTTTGAATGTAAGATTTTATTTTCACCCCCTACAAGGAAAGTGATGGAAATAATGGGACTCTGAAACTGAGGGATGCAACTGATGTGTGAGAACTTCAGACTTCTTAAAACTTGATCATTGACTGTAGATCCTGTCATCATTCTGGGACGTTCCTAGAATTCCCAAGGACTTGACTTTCTGGGCTTTTATTTTTTGGTTCTTTTGGTTTTTGTTTTCTATTTTCTTTTTTTGTTGCCATACTGTAGGGCCCATGGGATCTTAGTTTCCTGATCGGGGATTGAACCCATGCCCCCTGCAGTGGAATCACAGAGTCTTAACCACTGGGCCACGAGGGCAGTCTCGACATTCTGTTTTTATTCCTGAAATTGTACGTCATCTCCTCTGACTGCTTCCTCCTGAAACTTGTCACCTATACTTATTTTCCCCTTTATAAAACTCTTCCACATAGAATTAATCATGGATTGCATTCTTATCATCATCTAATCATGATGCATTCCTTCTACTTACATGACTTCACTTTACAGAAGGAATCTCATATGTTTATTTCTAGAAAATTCCTGAAATATCCTTGCATAGTACATGCTCAGTAAATAGGAACTGAAAGAAAGGCGGTAATGGTCCTAACATTGAAGAAACAAAAGTAACTCCACCAATATCATTTTCTCAGGTCATGTGCTTTTTGGCATCGGAAGGCAGTATCAAGTGACACGCAGTGTGTAAAGTCAGAATCCGGATGAGCCTGCATGCTGAGTGAGGGAAGAGAAGGGTAAGTGAGATGCCTATTCATTTGTAACATGTGTCAAGATCTTTAGATTCTCAGACACTTGCATCACTGTTCATTTTGACCTTTGAATTATTATTGACTCAAGCTTTGCCTACTGGACTGTTCACTTGTCCAGTTTCTTGTTCGACTCTTAGTGTCCTTTTGAGGAAAATGGCTGTATTCCCCCTGCACCAAGATTGATCATGGCTGCCCTGGACTTTGGATCCTACGAGTCTGTTTCTCAGGTCCATTCTCCAAACCCTAGCTCCTCAGAGGAGCTGAACTGGAAAATGGACTCTTCTTTTCCTCTCTAGGTCTGGTGGGATCCTTCAGAATTCCAACCACGTTTTCCTCCCACTTCTGGTTACCCAAAGAAAATTCTGGAATAGTGAAACACACACACACACTTTCCACATTTTTTATGTTTCCCCAGATGATCCACATGGAACCAGATGGTAATTAGGAGGCACCCAGAAACTGTTAACCGAAAAGTCCATCCCGTCCCCGCTCCTTCCATTTCTTCCTGATGTAAAGGTCCATAGGCTTATCCTTCCCATCTCCATCAAGGTGCTCAATTAAGCTTCTTGCTATAGTATGACAGACTCAAACATACAAAACCATAAAAAACCACTAGTTAACTATTCAGAAGGGCTTTGGGTATCACACACACACACAGTGAAAAATACATTGACATAGGAAGACAGAAAGTCTAGGTCCACATTTCCAGCTCTTTATTTCACTAGAGAGCTGTGGGAATAGCCAAGTCATAATCAGAATCTTTCTTAGTGAGATTACAGTCAGAGAAAAAGGCATCTACTCCATCTGAGAGTCATAGGATCGTCTGATATCTCCAGCATCCTTCGGGATGCTTCTGCCAAATTGGAATGAAGCTGAGTTATCATTTTCTCTTTCTTAAAGACCCATGACTTCACAAACCTTAGTTGCTAAGATTAAAGTCTCAGAAAATGAGAGGTTGGGGGAGAACAATTTTAAAAATTTACTAAGTAGATTTAAATGGTACAGTGAATAAGTATTCTAGGAGATATTCACTTGCTTTAGCAAGTCAGATTCATGACTATGAAACCCTGCTCTAATAAATAAGCTTCTTCTGGATGACTTTCTTCCTTGCTCAGGAAATATAACTGCAGTTTCACAATCTGCAAGACTGAATATTTCACCCACTTTATGTTGTGCAAACTGAACCTCTCCTTCAACTTTTTAAACCAGCCTTTCCTAGCATATTTGTTAGCTTTTGCACTTGATTTTTTTGTTTGTTTGTTTCCTTCTGCCTTGCTTTCTTAGGTCCCAGAACAATGTCTGGCCATTTCACAAGCTATACGCATGTTCTGGGTCCCTGACTCTTTGTTGGCTACATTTTATTTTTTGGCTGAACAGCATGTGGGATTTTAATTTCCCAATCAGGGAGCAAATTCATGCTCCCTGCATTGGAAGCACATAATCTTAACCACTGCCCCACTAAGGCAGTCCCTGTTGGTTGGATTTTACACAAGATGGTCAAGAAGGATAAGGTAGAGTTAAGTTTAAGCAGTGAAGTGAAGGGGCAGGGAAGCCATGCCAATTTAGGGAAAAAAAAACAAGCCCTGGGCGAGAGAACTGGCACTGCATAAGCAACAGGAAGGCCAGGGAGAGGGTGGGCTGAAGAGGAGAAGTAAGATGGGGGGAAACATGCTGGGGTGAATGATAGAGTCTCGTGAGCCATGTGAGGAATTTGGGGGTTTGTCCTCATGTTGATTCCAATGCATTGGATAAGTAACATGATGTTGGACAGGACTTGGATCACACTGGACCCATTGCTTCTGTGGTTCTCTGCTTCCAGGCTGGTCAGTTTCCTTCTGATCAAAATAGTTTTTCCATAGACACTTTAATATCTTCATTGAGCTTAGCCCTCATCCTGCTGGCTTGTCTTCGGGAGCTGACTCCACATATCTTGTTTTAATGGTACTGACCTTTTGGTTTAACTCTTAGGAGGACAATCTCTTTGCCACATTTCCTAGTTCTGGGGGAGCATATGGTTATTACCTTCCTACCCACGTTCCAGGAACATAATTATGCACACAGGTGTTTTAGGGATTCAGGCCAACAGCAACAGCAACAGAAGATTTAAAAAGGGATGCAGTTTGGAGTCAAGGTGTGTTGGGAGCTCTAAATGCAGAAGCCAGACTGAAAACACTCAGCATTCTGAGAGAGAGTTAGAAATAAACACTTACATCATTCCCTCCTTCCCCTGCATTGATGCAGTCCAGACAGCTGATGGCCCAGCATTTTGGATTTGTCTGGTTTCCTCATTAATTCTCCTCTCTGTTCTGCTTTTATTATCTACAGTGACAACTGCACGCTATCTCTAGGCAGCTCCTAAAGTCATCTAACTGTCATTAGAGCAATAAAGACTCTCCTCTTTCCACAGAGTAAACAAATTAAAGTGCTCCTTGGTGTCTAAACTTCCTGATGGAAGCATCCTTGTCTTATGATAGCCACTGTCCTTTGAAAACCTACTGCATGCTGGGGATGGCTAGTTGTATTGCATACAGTGTTTTATTTCATCTTTGCAATGGCACTTTCAAGCTAGGAATCTGTGGCCCGATACACAAAAGAGGCAATGACACTCCGAGAGGTGCTATACTTGCCAATAAGTAGTCAGTCCATGGCCAGATCTGCATATCCATGCACCCCACGCTCTGTCCATGTAACCCCATGCTTCTTGCTACTCCACACTGTTCTTGACATCTTCCCTCTCAATGGCTCTCCCTCTTCACTGAGGTATATACATACTCACTTGTGCTTCCTTTTATTAGGACATGTCCTCAAAATCTTGTGGGGATCAGACTTCTCACTCCTCTCTCTCACTCAAATCCCCAAGTCATAGACCCTCATTGCTGGAGGAGACCTTGGAGATTATATTCTCTGGAGGTTTCCAATCTTAAATCCCCAGATGGTTAGACTAGTTTCAATATTCAGAAGTCTCTAGTTAAATCACAATATTGCTGCTGAGTTTGTACTCCTGAAATATAAAGTTACATAACTGTTAGATAAATACAACTTGTCTAATGGATAGAAAGCTTATAAAGATGGATCCCATATTGGGTAAATGGGGAAGAAAGACTTTATATATATAAAAAAAAGATGTTGGCGAAAACTCTCAGAAGTGGCATCAGTTTAGTCTGTGTTCTCTTGTATAAATGATTCAGTGAATGTCCACTGGGAAGGAAAATGGACACAGATTAAGCTTCACTGGTTTGGAAGAGATTTTATAGCATATGCTGTCCAACCATGATGCATTTCTAGCACGTGATAGACCAGTCATTGATGGAGAATTTATTGCTCCCTTTGGCATCCTCTTTCAATGTAATAACATTGATTGTTTAAAATTCTTACTTTTCTGTAGTTGCTATCAGTTGGTTCTAGTCCTTTGGAACATTATGCAGTAGTTCTTATCACTCTTCTCAATGATGTCCTTCATGCTCAGCAATAGGACAATTCTGGACTCTGTTGGAAATGGCAGCATCAGCAAAGTGATTACGTGGGCCCTGACTGGTAAGTCACTCTTTTTCCTTAACAAGAAAGACCCATAAGGCGTTTTGCCATTTGACTCTTTTTCCTCTGCTTTGGACCATAAAGAAAGCTGAGTGCTCAAGAATTGATGCTTTTGAACTGTGATGCTGGAAAAGACTGTTGAGAGTCCCTTGGACTGCAAGGAGATCAAATTGGTCAATCTTACAGGAAATCAACCCTGAATATTCATTGGGAGGACTGATGCTGAAGCTCCCATACTTTGGCCCTCTGATGTGGCGTCAACTCATTGGAAAAGACCCTGATGCTGGGAAAGATTGAAGGCAAAAGGAGAAGAGGGTGGCAGAGGATGAGACAGATAGCATTACTGACTCAATGGACATGAATTTGAGCAAACTCCAAACAGTAGAGGACAGAGGAGCCTGGCGTGCTGCAGTCCATAGGGTTGCAAAGAGTTGGATTTGACTTAGGACTGAACAACAGCAGCTTCTGCCTTTGCCACATGCCCTAAAACTTTGGGTATACTGAACTCTTGAATTTTTTCTTATTCTCAGGGTTCCTTATTTCTAGAATATGTCTCTCTTCCTCTCTTCCCCAGATTTACCCCTCTGGATAGCTTTCCTTGCCCTAAATGGGCTGGCTAAAGCCCTGAAATACCTGTTTCCATTATATTTCAGTGTTTCCTGGAATATAATACTAATTTATAATTAACAATTTATTTCACTCCCTTCTCACTAGGACTGTAGGATCCCAGTAGCCTGGAGTGATGTTCTATTCTCATAGTTCCAAACCTAGCACTTGATTGAGACATATAGGGCTCAATAAAATGAATGAATGAATGAATGAATGAATTTGGGTCCTTCCTGTATCTGGTCACCAAACTCTCACTTTCTAATATCTTCATCATGACAATGGAAACATGGGGAGTTGAGAATGAAAGAAGATGGATCGGAGGGAGTGACAGGGAAGTGTAACCAGAAGAGAGATAAACCCATCGGAATAAAAAATGTAATTTTATGGATGAGGAAACTGAGACTCAGAGAGGAACATGAGGTACTGCCACACAGTGAGGACTGGCATCATATTTCCTGGCCTCAGACCCTGGGCCTTGCCTCTATGCTATGTATATTATGGCAAGAAAATCTTTAACACAGAGAGAAAAACATACTGGCTCATCTCTAAAGATGACAGCCTCATTGTCAGGGTGAAGGGGTCATTGGTTGAAATTTAAAAAAATTAAATCCTGCTTTAAATGCAGCCTCTCACTTGGAGCAATGACTCAGGCTGCTTCTGCAGGCGGCGTGTTTTCCTCTGAGATTTCTCATCAGGTCTATTCCTCGTTCTCCTGGATTACGTAAGGGTAATGATGAATTCTGTGACTGGATCCCAACTTCCCGAGGCCCGAAATAATCACTGTTCTGTTTTCCATGGGAGACGAAGATATATATTAGGATTTTAACATTCTTCGAACATCAACTTTAAAAACAGAAGACATCCACGGCAGGTGGGGCTTGCAAATGATATTTCTAATCAGATGTTCATCTAGAAAGTAATTAAGAAACCTCTTCCTTATAAGGCCCAGAAGCTTCTGAAAAGACTTCTCAACTGTCTCTTAACACGCTTTGTCCTTGCCTCCCACTGTGTTCCAGAGCCCAAAGGAAGATGAGAGGCGAGTCCTGCTGATAAAGTTGCCATCGTGTTTAAGTGTCACAGAGACACGGGGCAAGAAGTCCTTCTGTCTGCCCCCTCCATTCCAACCCCAGTACCCTCAAAGCTGTGTTTTCTCATGTTTTGTAAATTACTTAGTGCTCTGCCAGGTTCCCTAGTGGCAGCTGGCTCCCCTTTTAGGAAATTCAAGGGAGGAGTTTGAAGTCAGATAGACATGAGTTCAAATGCCAGGTCTGCTACTTTCTGGCTGTGTAGTTATGAATGAGCTACCACCTCCTTCTGGGTCTCAATTTCTCACCTAAAAATCCCCCTGGATTGTTAAGGGGGACTGTTGTCATGATTCACTGAAAAAGTCCCAAGAAAGCATTCAGTTTGGTACCTGCTTTCTAGAAGATTCTTAGCAGATTTTTGACATTCTGCCCTATCTGTATTCTATATCTTACTGGTAAAACAAAGTCTGTACATATTTGGGCTACTGGATCAGCTTCCTGGGGCTTCCCTGGTGGCTCAGATGGTAAAAAATTCACCTGCAATGTAGAAGATCCAGGGTTGATCCCTGGGTCAGGAAGAACCCCAGGAGAATGGAATGGCTACCACCTCGAGTATTCTCGCTGGGAAAATTCCATGGATAGAGGAGCCTGGTGGGCTGTGACTGCCAAGAGCCAGTCACAGCTGGGTTTCCTAGGGATGTTGTACTGAAGTACCACAAAATGGGTGTCTTAAAAGGAAAGAAATTGTCTCACAGTTCTAGAGGCCAGAAGGTCTGTCTAAGTCAAGGTGTCAGCAGAGCCAGGTTCCTTTTGGAACATATAGGGGAATCTTTTCTTGCTTCTTCTTAGCTTTTGGGGGGTTTGCTGGCCATCTTTGACTTGCAGCTGTGTAATTCCAACATCTACTTTGTTATCACATCCTCCCTGTATCTTGTCTTCTTATGAGGACCTAGTCATATTGGATTAGGGGTCCACTCTATGCCTATATGACCTACCTTAACTAATTATATGTACAGTGAGTCAACCCTATTTCCAAATAATGTCACAATCTCAGGTACTAGGGGTTAGGACTTCAATTTTTAAAGGGAGGTGAAGATGGTGAAGAACATATACTTCAACCCATAACAAGTGAGTATGGAATTATAGACTAACATGTTCTAGTCTATTTAGTTAGTCTATCACATAGACTTCTGTTTTGATGAGATTAGGTTCCATCGTTTGAAAAGTTTAATCTTAGAATTGCAGTGCTCCAGCTAAAAGGAAATATGTCATTTTTTCACTTCCTACCTCTTCATGCCCTTCTCCTAGTTGTCCTTCTTTATTCAAGCCCAGGACTCTCTTCATCTCTAATCATTATACACCCAGCAGCCAGAGTTCTCTCTGTCTCCCTCCCCTTTCAAAACAGACATGTGTCTGTGTCAGTCACCTTGTTCTTTACAGGACAAAGGTCAAACCTCTCACCTGGGTATAAGCTGTCCTTTAGGACCTGATCCTCTACATCTGGGGTGGTTAATTATCTTGGTTTATCCCAGACGGCTCCAGCTTTAGCACTGAAATTTTTGCATCCTGAGAGACTCGTCAGTCTTGGACAAACCAGAGCAGTTGTTCACTCTATCCTCTCCCTACAGTTTTAGACACTCTCTAGCTGTTGCAGATCTAATTCTGTCTTGCTAATTGTGTATTGTTTGGGCACTAGCAGTCAGGCTGTCCTGCTAAATTATGTTTCTTGAGGATGTCTAGATTCAGATGAATCTAGGTTTAAATTTCAACTCTGCTGACCCTAGTCATTGCATGTCTTATTATTAAATATCAGTTTCCTCAAAAGCAAAAGGGTCAGAAACCCCATATCCTTTGGTTGTTGTGAGGGTAAATTACACATTAAGAGTGAACCACCTAGCAGAATCTGATATGCACTTGGTGTTACGTGAGTGGTAGGTGGTTTTCACTGGTGGGGATGTCTGTATACTCCAGAGTACCTGTGCTCACTAAATGCTTGGGAAAGAAAGCTCAAGGCTACAGAGCTCAAATTTCTTGAGCCACAATCTTTCTGTCCTGCCATTTTTTCTCTCTGACTTAAAAAAACAAATGCATTTTTTCAAAGGTTAGCCTTACTAAGAACTTGGCTGAAAGCCCTGTTGATTAACATGGAATATGACCTACGGATGTTTACCACTGGAATTTTCCATGTGTCAATCATTTTCTATTCCCTGGCAGTTTCGATATGGTGGGATCCAGCAACTGGTCCTTGAAGGGAAAAAAGACAACTGAAAAGACCTTGAGTCCTTTCTTATGCTCCAGTTCTCTTGAACTCAAAACAGAAATATTTAAAGTTGGTGTGGCATCATCAACTGAAAACAGGGTTAGATCAGCCCTCCCCCAAAGGAATCAGCTGTATTTTACAGCACTTGATGGCTCTCGAGTTATGTGTATGACACAGCTGAGAATAAGGGAGGTTGCCCTCTTCCCCAGGGGGGAGTAGAAAAAATCCTGATTGTGGTCAAAAGGATATCACAGACTCTTGGTTTTCTCTGAGAATCTCCTTCTGGAGGCCACTGGTTCCTTTTATCTAGTGGGTATTTGATGTCATGATGAGATTAATAATTCATAGAGTCTGGGCAGTACTTTTCCATGGAGGGCTGTGTGCAGAGACAAGCAGAAGTGCTGGCAAAAGCCTGAGGGTTCCTGACAAGGTCAGATGCCTTATGCTTCAGCAAGTCTCTGATCCCTAGTAACTCTTTACTTGCTGTGATGGATACAGAAGAAGGGCAAGGATTCTTGAAGGCTTTTTAGCTTTCTTGGTTGTGGTGAAAATCAATCCAGTTACACAGAACTCTAAGAGATGGTAAGTCAATGACAACAACAGCAACAAAATACAAATTAAAAAAATAGGTATTAGTTCCAAACAATAATTCAAGAGATGTTCTAGAATCAAGTGTAATCGATTTCCATGGGTGATGAGAGGATTAGTGGTAACTTGGGGAATATGAAGCTTGATCTATTCTTATTACTATTACTAATGCATATTTTGATTAATAATGTCTACTACCTTTTTTTTTTTTTGAGTCCCAAGCACTTTTCATCACATGTAATATCTCTTTTGATCTTTATGCTAATTTTGTGTAAAAGTCCATCTTCTCCCCACCTACTAAATGAAGAAACTAAGGCTCAAAATGTCAACTAAGCTTTTCCAAGGCCACCAAGTTGGTGAGAGGTGGAGCCATAGTTTGACCCTGGGATGACTGTCCTTGAGATAGCTTTTGACATGTGCTATATCACCTTCTCCCCTTCATGGATCACAGCCTTGTAGTGGCAAAGGGGCTTGCAGGAATCAATGAAACTATGAGCCATGCCATGCAGGGCTCAAGATGGACAAGTCATGGTGGAGAGTTCTGACAAAATGTGGTCCACTGGAGGAGGGAGTGGCAAACTACTCCCATATTCTTGCTGCAAGAACCTCATGAGGAGCATGAAAAAGCAAAAGGATATGACGCTGGATGATGGGCCCTCTAGGTCAGAAAGTGTCCAATATGATACTAGGGAAGAGTGGGGAGCAATTCCTAGTAACTCCTGAAAGAATGAAGTGGCTGGACCAAAGCAGAAATGATGCTCAGTTGTGGATGTGTCTAGTGGTGAAGAAGGATTGATGCTGTAGCTGAAGCTCCAATACTTTGTCCACCTGATGCAAAGAGCTGACTCATTGGAAAAGAGCCTGATGCTGGGAAAGATTGAAGGCAAAGAAAGAAGGGTGTGACTGAAGATGAAATGGTTGGATGACATCACTGACTCAATGAGCATGAATTTGAGAAAATTCTGGGAGATAGTGGAGGATAGAGGAGCCTGGCGTGCTATAGCCCATTGGGGTGGCAAAGAGTTGGACCGGACTTAATGACTGAACAACAACAATATCACTTTCTAGTAATAATTAAAAAAAACTAACAATCATGAGGAAGATTCTTAGCATTTTGCAAAGACTTAAGAGTTTTCAAGACCATTTAAATCTCTCTTCCCATTTACTTCCCATAGCAGCCCTGTGCAGGAACAAGTTGGGGGTTACTATCACCACCTGGAAAATGCAGAACTTTGACCGGACTGAGGTTATGTGATTCTCAAGGTCATGAGCCAAATAATTAGTGGCCACAATGCACTTGGAATTGAAGGCTTCTGATTTCCCAGCTGGAGCTTTGCGACCTCTCCTTTAGAACATAAAAGAGGTCACAATAGTGGAAGCTGTCATTTTTGGTTCCAATCTGTGCCAAAGGAGAAGAGAACGGTCTGAACTTGATATTCTACTTTCGCTGATCTTTAAATGTCTCTTACCAAGCCTACGTGGCTTCCTCATTAACCAGAAGATTCTCACTCACCAGAATTCTGGTGGCAGTGATGACAGTCACCATCTTTTGTTCTTGTTCATTTTCAAACTTTGGTTGTCCCGACTCCTGGCAAGTTTATGATCTTCACAATAGCTTTTTAATAAGTTTATTTTCTACTTTAATCAACCAGAGTCAGGTTCTGCTCTTTGTAACTGAGAACTCTGATCAAATACAGTCTTTCACAGTGCTGTTACATAGTCTGGCTTCAAGTAACCCTAGTTCTGGCCCATTCCTTTAAAAAAAAAAAACAACATAAATTTTCAAAGTATATCCCATACTTTCCAAACCTTTGCTCAACCATTATCTCAACAATGCTTTATTTAACTATTTCATGCAATGAGTAAAGATGGCTCTTGGAACTTCCTAGAAAGCAGGTTTTAGATTCATCCCAGAGAGGAGAAGAGAGTGTAATGATGTGGAGAAGGAGGATGAGAGGTCTTGGGAGAGCTTCAGCTATTCGGATGTTCCTTGGTCAATGCACTTGCTTTTTCTCCTTCCTACTTCCCTTGTTATTTTTTCCTAACTTCGATCCTCTTCCTCCTTACCTTTCTAATCTCACTCTTATTCTTTTTCCAAGATGTATACTAATGAGGAATACATGGCTCTATCAGAATCCAAACATCAATTTGAGTTTTCTGTGTACTGAGCTTGCCCTGTGCTGTTCATCATGCTAATACATCTATCACTTCATTTAAGCTCCTCAAACCCATTAGAAGGAGGGATTATGTCTCCATTACGAGAGAGAAGAGGGGAGAGAGAATGAGGTTTGAAGCATGCTAGAACTTACTCTTAGAAGAATGGCTTCTGAGCTTCCCCTCCACTTCCCCTTGAGGTTGCAAGCATCAGATGAAAGGCAGGACAATTCTGATATTAGAGCAACAGACAAGGCAAGAGAAAGCTTTTGGGAGCACTTGTTCTGTTACATGTTAACTGTGTGTATCTTGGGCAAGTTATTCAAACTCTTTAAGTCCTTAGCACCACAGGAGTGCAGGGGAGTAAAGTAGAAGACAAGCAGAATTGAGGCATTTCGCTTGAAATGTTTCCTTTGCCCCACATTCAGTTTGATTCCCCACAGTGTTCCTCCTGTGATAGCCTTGGAGGACATGAGATCTCGCTTTCTTTCCCAGCGTGCAGTGATGCTTGGGTCCCAGCAGGTTTGTACCACTAGCCGGATGGCCTGTTTGTATTGGGAAGATGTGCCTTAGAGCACCTCATTCTTTTTTTTTTAATGAAAGCTCCAAGAGTCCATGGCTGCTCCTGACTGATCACACATTTCTTTAAAAGGAAGTTAAGAGTACTCATATTAAAATTTGTATGGGGGTTAGAGTATGGTAGGTTTATGACAGTCATCCTCAACTTCACCTATAACTAGGGCAGACTGCAGAGTCCAGGGTGATGCCTCAGACCTAGATAGTCATTCAGGGCTTTCAGACAGATATACATGAGGTTGCATGTTGTCAGATATAGTGCAGGTAAATTCTTGGTTCTGCTACTTGCTTATTGATGCTCTTGGACCACTTACTTAATCATTTTTTTTTTTGCCTCAGTTTCTTCTTCTAAACTGAAGACAGTAAACCTAGAACCTTCCTCTTGGAGTGTTTGTGAAGAGTACATAAGCTTCCTGTGAAGCTGTGAGCACCGATGCAGAGTGAGCATCCATTAAATATTCACTGAATATGGCCAGTGCTTAAGACACATAGCTAATGATAAATAGCAGTTCCATTTCCCACTGTTCTGTATTTGTTCTGTCGTTGCTGAAGGTGACATAACACATGAGTGAGGTGCTGGGGTAGAGTTTTCAGAGTAAAAACGGCAAATCCATTCCCTTGAATCAGGCTCCTATGTCAAAGAACTTGATTGGCAAGAATAACAGCTTTAGGACTTCCTTGGGGGAGACCTGGGTTTGATCCCTAGATTGGGAAGATCCCCTGGAGAAGGGAAAGGCTATCCACTTCAGTATTCTGGTCTGGAGAATTCCATGGACTGTCTAATCCATGGGGGTGGCAAAGAGTCCGGCATGACTGAGCGACTTTCGTGGTCACTTTCACTTGGTGGTACAGAGGATAAGAATCTGCTTGCTGATGCAGGGTACATAGATTCCATCCCTGGTCTGGGAAGATTCTACATGCCATGGGGCAACAGAGCCCATGGGCCACAACTACTGAAGCCCACTAACTTGGAGCCCACACACAGCAGCTATTGAAGTCCGTGTGCCTAGAGCCTGTGCTCTGCAATGAGAGACACCCCCACAACCAGAAGACCACCCTCCACCAGAAGAGCAGCCTCCACCTGGCCACAGCTAGAGAAAGCCTGCTCACAGCAACAAAGGCCCAGCACAAGTAAAAAAAAGAATAACAGACTTATACGCTATCTTCACTAAAAAAATGAAAGGTATACCATTAGGTTTTTGACGGCATAAATATTGAGAAGTAGACAGCCTTTTGTGTTCTTATTTTTCAAATTAGGCAGTAATGTGCTAGAGATGTCCCTGGGGCAGGGAATGGCTCCCCACTGCAGTATTCTTGCCTGGAGAATTCCATGGACAGAAGAATCTGAAAGGCTGCAAAGGTCCATAGAGTCGCAGAAAGTCAGATACGACTGAAGCGACTTAGCACGCACACACGTGCTAGAGATGTAGAAAAGAGTGAGGAGAGAGTCAGATGCTTGAGGGGCATTTTACAGGGTAACGAGCGAGAGGTGAGTTTTTACTATTCTTTTGAAACTCACCAGCTTCCTGTTTAGAAGTTGGGTCTCTCTGGTGAGATGGTGAGTTCTCTTAAGGTATCAATAGTGACTGAACGCTGTGTGTCTTGCATGTAGGCACCACGTGAGTCCCTTTATTTGATCTGTACTGTCTATGTGCAGTTCTTCCCAGTTATGCCTTTGTATCTTTGTGCATGCTGTTTTCTCTGCTTGGAACGTGGTTTCCACACTTGCCTGGCTGTAGAGCTCTTTCCTTAAGACTCGGCTTAATGGCAAGTCCTCTGGAAGGTGCCCAAGGAGGGCTTGTTAAGTTTGCCTTCCTGATGCCTTAAGGATTTTCTTGAACAGGAAGCAGAACTGTTCCTTGTGATATCAGCTGGATAAAAGCAAGTGCTCAGATAATTCTGACACAGCCAGCACAAACAACATCGTCAATACTCTCAGACAAAAAGTCTGTGTATATTTTTCAGGCATTCACCTGGCTAAGGCATCTTGACCCTCTAGCTAAAGATAATAGACTTTTGATGTCTTGGACTTCCTGTTATGAGGAAGAGACTTGTGTGGTTTGGAGGCAGAAGAATCAGGATCTGACTATTGGTTCCCACTACCTATTAGACTGAATATGAGTTTTCTCATTTTTAAAAATGAGTGTAATGATAGCTATCTCAAAGTTCTGACATGAAATTTATTATGATAATATAGGTCAAGTATCAAGCATGCCCCTGGCATCCAGAAGACCCTCAATGAATAGTAGTTATCATAAGTCTGTCTGTCCTTGTAGGATAATCTTTGGCCTTTCTCTAAGAAATGGAAATTCAGTTCCCATCATGCACACCTTTTTACAACATGATCCTAAATGTAGTTTACTATAGAAACAGCTCAGCTGCATGTGTTACTCCATCTTTCTGGAAATAATAACTCTTGCCAACCATAAGGATTACATTCCTGGAAAATGTTATTATTGGTAAAGATTGTTGCTATGGAAATCAAGATATAACAAAAACTATGAGCTTAAGGGATAAACAAGGAATGTATTTTAAAGGCAAATAAGTGTTACAAGGGACATTTAACTCCAAAATGCAACTGATTTGTGAAGACTGAATTCTTTCTCTTTTCTCTATCAGCATTGTTTTAATCACAATCATAAGAAACTGAGGCTTCGAGAGGCATGTTTTAAGTATAAATCCCATTATTTATTTGATCTTCCTTCATGACAGCTATACATAGTCGTTTGGGTTAAATGATTAGAATCAAACCTTCCTGTCAAGTTTGTTATGAACTCTCCAAGAAATCAGTGTTGTGACTGGTTGCTATTTTGTTAGTATGATGACCAAGGATGGGAATACTTCTAGAAGACACATGCAAGGTACAAGAACAGGATGAAAATCAAAGTAGAATACTCTTTTAAAAAATATTTTATTTTGAATTTTAGACTTAGGAAAAGCTTTCGAAAATAGTACAAAGAGTTTCCTTGTATGCCTTACCAGGCTTTCTCAGATATTAACAATGTTAATGTCTTATATAACTATAGTCCAATTATCAAAACCAGGGAGTTAACATTGGTACAATATTATTAACTAAATTACAGAGTTTCTTCAAAATTCACCAAATTTTTCAATATCATTCTTCTAAGATCCAATTCAAGACTCTACATTGCATTTAGTTGTTAACATCTGTTAGACCTCTCCAATTTGAAACAGTTTCTCGTTCTTTCATTGTTTTTCGTGGCCTCAGCACTTCTAAAGAGTACTGATGAATTATTTTACAGAATGTCTCTCAATGCGAATTTGTGCAATGTTTTCATGACATTGGAGTGGTTATGTGTTTTTGCCAAGAATGCCCCCAAAATGATGTGGTGTCCTCCATGGACCATATCAAGGGGTTCATGATGTCAATATAGCTCATCACGAGGGATGATTACCTTGATCACTTGGTTGACTTGGCATCTCTCAAGCTTTCCCACTGTAAAGTTATTATCTTTTCTTTTGATGTTGAAAAAACATCTTGGGTGAGATATTTTGAGATTACACAAGTCCTCTTTCTCCTCAGACTCTCTTCCTCTAACTTATGCATCTTATCTCTGATGTTTTTTACTGTGATGTTTGCCTTCTGCTGATTTCCCTTCTCCACTTATTAATTGGAATTCTACTGTGAGAAAGAGCTATCCATTTATGTATGTATGTATGTATGCATTTATTTAAAATTTAGTGCTATTATATCAATAAAATTTATGGATACTTGTACAATTCTATGGTTAAAATCCAAAAATGCTATTCTTTATCTCTGTTAGCAGCACTCCTCACAGTTGCCCTGACTTCATTAGAAAGAAAATTGGAAAAGATGATTAGAGGTGCAATTTGAGCTCAAGGTCTAAGCTGAGCCTTGCCCTCCACTATGTATTGAAATATTTATGTCAGCATGTTCAGATCAAACCAGTCAATCCTAAAGGAAATCAATCCTGAATATTCATTGAGAGGACTGATGTTGAAATTGAAGCTCTAATACTTCGGCCACCTGATGTGAAGAGCTGACTCACTGGAAAAAACCCTGATGCTGAGAAATATTGAGGGCAGGAGGAGAAAGGGGGCAGAGAATGAGAGGGTTGGATGGCATCATCAATGGACATGAATTTGAAATAGTGAAGGACAGGGAAGCCTGGCATGCTGCAGTCCATGGGGTCACAAAGAGTCAGATATGACATAGTGACTAAACAGCGACATTCAGGTCTACTTGTGGATACGGAGAAAAAGCACAGAGGATAAGAACATGAGGGAGGAAGGGAGAGAGAGAAAGAAAGAGAGAGTGGGAATGCTGAGAGGATCCAGCAAGGAGAGAGAACAGTCAGCTCTATCTAGAGCTGTGTGCTGAGTAGAGGCAGGCATCAGAGATCATCTATTCCATCCTGGAATCAACAGCACGAGGAATAACCTGAGAAAGCATGCTTAGACCTTCAGCAAAACTTGCAGTATACAAAGATCAGCAAGAACTGAGGGTTTCTCTGTGATGAAATTTATCTCTGGCCACATAAACATCTTGTAAATTTTGTTTTATTTCAAAATAGATGGAATATAAGCTGGCCAAAAAAGTGGACTGAATCTCATCTGTGAGCCTGTATATTAGGAATATATCAGGATATACAGGAAATATAAAGGATATACACACACACATACACACACACACACATATACAGGATATATGTAGGATATATACAGGATATATAGGTTATATGCCTTATAGTCTGTATAAGGCAAGGGTTAAAGAAAACATGGACTGCTCTGGAGAGACTTACATATCATGTGGAATAATGACAGGGCAAAAAAACTCAAGCCAAAATGATGGAATAGTGATCAAAAATTCAAGTTTCTGTCCTAGTGACTTTTTATCCTTGAGGCTTAATTTCCTCATCTGACAAATGAAAGTTGCATTTTATGGTCTCTGAAATCCCTTTAAGTCTCATCTCCTGCTCTCTTCCCTCTTGTGTGTTTGTTTACTGTTGGTAAAGCTGGTGGGTTGTATTAACTTATGAGGAATTCCTGGAGGGTTTAAAGCATTTATAGCCCCAGGGTCTATGGATTGAGTACAGTAGTGCCCCCAAGAGGACCCAGGCAGGATGGTGGGATTCATGATGCCCGCAGAGGCTTTGGGAATTCCTGAAGACAAATGCATAAAGCTGTTCTGTGCTGGATGCTTCCGTGTCATCATTCACAGTCAGTTGCTCGTGGGCACATATGCTAGAGAGTTTGGTTTCAAGACTAGCATATGGCAGCTTTGGAATAAAGTGTGGATTCTGTTAAGACCCTTGGCTCATGTGTCTTCCCAGTTCTAGCAAATGACAGAAGAGAGAGCAGAATTAGGGCACTGTTCTAGTTAGGGGTATTACATGAGTGAAGTCTGCTTTTCACCACCCTCTGAGAGGGTTGACATTTAACATTCAGAATCATGCATCACTTCCTATTCTTTGTATCTGTCTGTCATTGTTTCTTTCTTGTTCCTTATTTCTTTGTGTCCTTTCTTCTTCCCTTCTTTCCTCCCTCCCTCCCCTCCTTCCCTTTTTGCTAACCTGTGACCCCAAAATGAAGAGAGATCTTTCTATGAGGCAAGTTCTCTTTCCTGGAGAACTTGGGGGGAAAAGCGAGGCCACAGGCAATGCATTTTCTCTGTAGGCAGCTCAGAGTCTTCTCTGCTGTGGGATGGCCTCTCCTGGGGGACAGGGTCCAGTTAAAGAAGGAGACAAGTTCATTTTGCTCAGCAGAGCCCAAGTCTTCGGAGTTTTGCATTTATGTGAATTCCTTCACATAGAAATTCGATTCAGAAGAGCCATTACAGTCTTTTGTAGTTTAGGTTTGTCCAAATTGTTCTCTAAGGTAAACTGGATTATTGGAGGTACCTCAAGGTCGCTGAGGCAGATGGGTGGGTCTCTCAGCCTCCCAACTCCACTGTCGCTAACGTGGCATGCTATTTAAAAAGGTGGATAGCATGGGCTTGCTGGGTGTGGTCTCGATTATTAGCTATGAGACCTAAAGCTGTTAATTCAACTCTGTGTGCCTCAGTTACTCATCTGAAAAACAGAAATAGTAATGATGATGCTTACCTCATAGAGATGTGTGAGAATTCAAAGAGTGAGTACATTTCAAGTGCTTAGAATGACATGATGGGTGGGAGGAAAGGATGGAACGAATTGTGAGAGTAGCATTGAAATATACACACTACCATGTGTAAAGTAGATAGCTCGTGGGGAGATGCTGTATAGCAGAGGGAGCTCCGCGTGTTGCTCTGTGATGACCTAGAGGGGAGGGGTGGAGGGTGGGAGGGGGGCTCAAGAGGGAGGGGAGATGCATATATACACTTACAGCTCACTTATATATACACTTATATATACTTACTCATGACTCGATGGGCATGAGTTTGAGAAAGCTCTGGGAGTTGGTGATGGACAGGGAGGCCTGGCTTGGTATGGTCCATGGGATTGCAAAGAGTCAGACACGACTGAGCGACTGAACTGAACTTACAACTTATTATATATATATGCGTATATATATATACATACACACATTTATATACATATATATATATATACTTATAGCATATATATGTAAATATATATATATATGATTACAGCTGATTCATGTTGTTGTATAACAGAAACTAGCATGACCTTGTAAAGCAATTATATTCTAATTTTAAAAAATAAAGTGCTTAGAATGGTGGAAGGCCTGTGGTGCTGTGAAGTCTTTTCTGTTATTATTAGTAGTGTCCACATGATAATCATCACTGGAAATTCTACACATTGCTTAATCTGATGAGAGGCTTTAGCTGTTAAGAAAATACTTTTCACACAATACTCTGGTATTTTTCTAATTTTACCCAAAGCAAAACCACCTTGTTATGCAGTTGGCT
The DNA here is from genome assembly GCF_910594005.1 of Cervus elaphus. Lineage (NCBI taxonomy): Eukaryota > Metazoa > Chordata > Mammalia > Artiodactyla > Cervidae > Cervus > Cervus elaphus. The sequence goes on along the minus strand of NC_057820.1, from coordinate 8,122,163 downwards.
AAACTCTGCTTGAACATGCCTGGTGATAAAGAGCTATTTCCCTGACTTGTAAGACCTCCTGCTTTGTTGGTAATAAGCCCTTGCTAATGAGCTAAAATCTATTTCCTTGTAGCTTCGACTGACTAGCCCTTTTCCTCTCTTGAGTCATGCTGAACGAGTCTCCCTTACTTCCATATGACATGTCCTCTTCCATGGGGCTCAAAAGTTAATTGTACGTTGTTGATGAGATTTGTCTCCTTGCTTATATACTTCCAATGGGAGCAAGCTCACTACTTCCTGAGGCAGTTTTCCTGATTGTTGGTCGATGCTGATGATGAGAAATTCCTTCCAGTAGCCAAACTGGCTGGCTTTTCCCTGTACTTGCACCAGTGGCTGCAAGTCTCCTTGTGCAAATGAGCTTGAAGATAATAAAAGATGATAAAATAAATAAAATAATAAGCTTTCTCTTCTCTCCCCGAGGACAGTGGTTCTTTCAACTACCATTATGTAAAGGATCTCTCCGGGATTCGTCATTTGGCTTGTCCAAATAAAGTTGTGTAATGACCATTTCTCTGGTTTATTCCCAAGCCTGCATTCTTGGAGCCCTTGGGAATTTTGGACAAAATTTAGATGGAAACTATAATTAGAAAATATTACTGCACCTCAGTGTTCACAGTAGCACTATTTACAATAGCCAAACTTGGAAGCATCCTAAATGTCCTTCTACAGAGAATGGATAAAGATGTATATGTAATACACACAGGGGCTTCCCAGGTGACTTAGTGATAAAGAATCCACCTGCCAATGAAGGAGACGCAGGAGACACAGGTTCCATCCCTGGGTCGGGACGATCCCCTGGAGGAGGAAATGACAACCCACTCCAGTATCCTTGCCTGGATAATCCCATGGACAGAGGAGCCTGGTGGGCTATGGTCCATGAGATCACAAGAGTCAGACATGACTGAGCAACTGAGCACACACGCACACACATATATACACAATGGAAAACTGAAGTGAAATAAAGTGAGAGCCATGCAGTCATGTCCAACTCTTTGTGACCCCATGAGCTGTAGACCACTAGATTCCTCTGTTCATTGGATTTCCCAGGCTAGGATATTGGAGTGGGTTATCATTTCCTTCTCCAGGGGATCTTCCCAATCCAGGGATGGAATCCATGTCTCCTGCATTGCAGACAGATTCTTTGCTGTCTGAGCCACCTGCCAATACAGGAAACATAGAGACAAGGGTTCGATCCTGGGTTAGGAAGATCCCTTAGAAGAGGACATGGCAACCCACTTCAGTATTCTTGCCTGGAGAATCCCGTGGACAGAGTTACCGTAGGGTCGCAAAGAGTTGGACATGACTGAAGGGATTTCTTAGCATGCAGAAAAGTGTGGCTGTATTGCTTTGCCAGGCAAAGGGGGTCACAGCAGGCTCATGCCATCGAAAGAATTTGTCCTTACTTGGGGAAGATAGTGAGAAGTTTTATATTAAATGTCCAAAATGATCAAGGCATGGGCATTCTTCTGATGGGTTGGTGGAGAGGTAAGTAGGAGTCTGCATCATCAACCTTCAGGTTCAGCTGATCTGGGGTGTACATGCTTGTGGACAGCATACTGTCATTAATCATTAACCTCTTCCCTCTAGAAGGGACTTCAGTCTCTGCAAAATAATTAAAAGATATTGTTGTGTGTATCCATTGATGGGGAAAGAAGCTCTTGCCCCAAGGCTGCTCTTGACTGTTTCTCCCTGGTCTCCCACCCCCTCCCTTACCATCTTCCCATTGGAACTCAGGGAAGGTCAGAGAGGCTAAATGAAGGCTGTTCCCTATAATCGAAGATGGAGGACACAGAGAGGTCATGTGCCCAGAGCCCCTGGACCCCGCACAGCATCGAACATCAGTCTCTGCCCAAGGCTGCCTCTTCTCCAGATGCTGCCAGCATTGCACGGTGTGTGCTCCCACCTCAGGACATCAAAGCACTTGGAGCTCCTTGTCCTCGACGTCAGTCCTCAACATCATTTCCCCTGGGTACTGAAGCAGTGATGCTGTGTCCCTGCGTCTCAGGGCTAAGAGTGAGCAGCCTTTCTTTATCCAGGGCTGGCACAAGTCCATGGGGACGGTGACTGAATAACTGCAAAGGCCATGTCTCCCCATCCCTGCACCACCCCCGAAGGCATATGAAAAAATATTTTCCTAGTTTTGTTCGTGGGATGGTTGCTTCTTGCTGCCCCACTCATATATATCCAGTTTGAGCTCAAGCTGGGATACCCCCATCCCGATACCTGAAACAAGCTTTCTAGGCTAATCACTATCACATTTCCTCACCTTCAGTTGAACCAGGAATCAGTTTACAGAATCAAAGTGAAGTCGCTCAGTTGTGTCTGACTCTCTGCAACCCCATGGACTGTAGCCTATCAGACTCCTCCGTCCATGGGTTTTTCCAGGCAAGAATACTGGAGTGGGTTGCCATTTCCTTCTCCAAGAGATCTTCCCGACCCAGGGATTGAACCTGGGTCTCCCGCATTGTAGGCAGACGCTTTACTATATGAGCCACCAGGGAAATCAAAATCAAATGATGGTGCAAATAGAGATAATGGGTCCAACCTGTGGTAGTGACAGCAAGTGTTCCACAAGAGAACTTGAGTGGGCATGAACGGAGGAGGGTAAATGAGGGGGTGGGGTTTGACCTAAGATGAGTTTATATAATCAGACCGGACAAGATGCAAACTGTCAGGATTATAGTGTGTGTGTGTGGGGGGTGTGTGTGTGAGTGTGTGTGTGTCAGTGTATGTTGTGTGTTGGAGAGTGTGTGTGTCTGTGTGTGTGTGTGTGTGAGTGTGTGTGTGTGAGTGTGTGTGTGTGTCAGTGTATGTTGTGTGTGTGTGAGTGTGTGTGTGTGTGTCAGTGTGTGTGTCAGTGTGAGTGTGTGTGTGTCAGTGTGTATCAGTGTCTGTCTGTCAGTGTGTGTGTGTCAGTGTGTGTGTCTGTGTCAGTGTGTGTGTCAGTGTGTGTGTGTGTCAGTGTGAGTGTGTGTGTGAGTGTGTCAGTGTGAGTGTGTGTGTGTGTGTCAGTGTGTGTGTCAGTGTGTGTCAGTGTGTGTGTCAGTATGTGTGTCAGTGTGAGTGTGTGTGTGTCAGTGTGTGTGTCAGTGTGAGTGTGTGTGAGTGTGTGTCTGTGTCAGTGTGTGTGTCAGTGTGTGTGTGTGTCAGTGTGAGTGTGTGTGTGTCAGTGTGTGTGTGTGTCAGTGTGTGTGTGGGGTGTGTGTGTGTGTGTGTGAATAAGTGTGTGTGTGTGTGTGTGTGTGTGCTCAGTATACTATCCTGGAATATATGGATGGAATATAATGTGATTGCTCTGGGGGATATTTAAAATAATAAGGTTTAAATTAGAATGCTTGACTAGGAAGGCTATTTTCTAACAGTGATTTACTCTTAATACAAACACACAAAAAAATCAATACTATTTACATAGTGCAATGCCATTCACATTGCTATATTTAGTTAGCATTTACAGTTTACTGGGGCTGACAGTAACTGTTTATTTGTCCATAATGGTCAAGTTGTAACCAGACAATTTGCAAACAAAATTAAAGCCTTTGTTTTATCATTTATCATTTTCAACTGCATCAATTTTCTATAACTGGATCAAGAGCTGGTTCTAGAATTAAGCTCTTTTAAAGCAAGTTTTAAAAATCATGAGTTAAATTTTTTTCATTCCAAACACAACTATTTTTATATGTGAGATCTATCGTCATATCCATTTGTTTATTTGTATTTTAATAGCGAAATATTTATTTAACTTTTAACATGTGCAGGGCAATGATGGTAACTGCAATAGGGAATACAAAAATTGAGAAAGATATCATCCTTGCTCTCAAAGAATATGCTGACAAGTAGAGGTGAAGTTTACCTTGCAATTTAATCCCAGATAGAGTTTAACTGGTATTAGGATGGTGGCACAGAAGCAGGTCAGTTCAATTCAGTCATTCAGTCATGTCCGACTCTTTGCGACCCCATGGACTGCAGCACACCAGGCTTCCCTGTCCATCACCAACTCCCAGAGCCTGCTCAAACTCATGTCCTTCCAGTCAGTGATGCCATCTAACCATCTCGTCCTCTGTCATCCCCTTCTTCCTCTGCCTTCAATCTTTCCCAACATCAGGGTCTTTTCTAGTGAGTCAGTTCTTAGCATCAGGTGGCCAAAGTATTGGAGCTTCAGCATCAGTCCTTCCAATGAATATTCAGGATTGATAGCAGATAAAATGGGAACAAATAGGAGGGAGTCATAACCTTTTAAGTGGAGTATCAGGAAGACTTCAACAGGAGGTTTCTTTCAGAAGAAAAATCTCAAGGAAGAGTCTTGAGGAATAAAGTGAGAAATTCACCAAGACCTGAAAAACTGAGAAAATAGCAAGTATTTTGGTACTAATGATGAATGTGGTGCTTGGGAAGAACTTGGGCTGACCAGATTCTGTCTTTTCTTGATTTCATGAGGCATCGCTGTTGTTGTTCAGTTGCTAAGTCATATCCAGTTCTTTTTGACACTATGGACTGCGGCATGCCAGGCTTCCCTGTCTTTCACTCTCTCCCAGAATTTGCTCAAACTCAGATCCATCAAGTCGGTGATGCCATCCAACCATCTCATCTTCTATCACTCCCTTCTCCTCCTACCCTCAGTCTTTCCCAGCATCAGGGTCTTTTCCAATGAGTCAGTTCTTCACATGAGGTGGCCAAAGTACTGGAGCTTCAGCTTCAGCTTCAGCATCAGTCCTTTGAATGAATATTCAGGGTTGATTTTCTTTCAGATTGATTGGTTTGAACTCCTTGCAGTCCAAGGGACTCTCAAGAGTCTTATTATACATAAAATAAATATATCAAAGCAAGGAAGAAACTGCAGAGTCTTCAGATCTGCAAAAGGTTACATGCTCAGAGTTGGTCTTTCCACCTTTTCCCTTACTTGTTTCATATTCCTTTTGCCCTCTGTAAGCATCTCAAGCCATCGTAATTCCTTGTGTTCTTCCTTCAAAACTTTGTTCAGGAAGGTCTGTACTATATGCTATTCTGTCTATATTGGGTTATTGTACTTTTCCATTAAGTCTTTTTTTGCATTTTAAATGTATTTTTTAGTTGTAGTATAATTGCTGGCAAAGAGTCAGACACGACCAAGTGACTGAACGACAACGTAATTGTTTTACAGGCTTCCCTGGTGGCTCAGATGGTAAAGAATCCACCTGCAATGAAGGTGACATAGGTTCAATCCCTGGATAGGGAAGATTCCCTGGAGGAAGAAATGGCAACCCACTCCAATATTCATGCTGGGAGATATTTCATGGAGAGAGGAGCCTGGCAGGCTATAGTCCATAGGATCACAAAGTTGGCCATGACTTAGTGACTGAGAACAAGCAGGAAAAACAAAAAAGAAATTGCTTATCCACCTAGCCAACCCTTTCAGGGCTATTGTGAGAGTTAAACAAAAGGAAAACCTATTATGAGTTCTGAAATCTACTTAAACATATACGGCATCATCATTATCTTTATGAATATATTTTAGAAACTCTTTTCTACTCTCCTGATCCAGATTACCATGTAGTCATTATATACAAGCTCATTCTCCTGTGTTAGTCAAACATAAAAATATGTTGCTAGGGATGAAGAAAAATAAAATTATCTTGGAGTTTTCTGCTCTTTTGTATTACTCTCTTAATTATATCTTTTGAATAACATGGCTAGTTAGGAAATATTTTTTTCAAGTCTTGAAATTTAACATTAAAAGGAAAAATTTATCTTAAAGAACGATTTTGGATTTCACATCTGGGTCTGTCAGGAAAATATTTTGAGAGAATAAGTTTAGAAAAAGCTTGAACTTGGTTCTCTGATTCCCAAGTCACAAGTAAATGGAAGTCATGGGAGTCACAAGAAATTGTTCCTGGGACCTTGGGTAAAAATTGAGGTTCTGAACCTTGGGACACATTATTGACTCTTTCCATGATGAAACTTAGGTCTCCTGGGGAGTCTGCAAGATTGGCTAGACCCAAAACGTAATGGACTCTTTGATGAGGAAATGGTTGAAAGAGCTTTATTGAAGTTATATACAGCAGGATGTGTGCTTGCTAAGTCACTTCAGTCATGTCCAATTCTTTGCCACCCTATGGAATTAGCCTAATAAGCTCCTCTGTCCATGGGATACTCCAGGCAAGAACACTGGAGTGGGTAGCCATGCCCTCCTCCAGAGAATCTTCCTGACCCAGGAATTGAACATGTGTCTGTTATGTCTCCCACATTGGCAGGCAGTTTCTTTACCACTAGCACTGCCTGAGAAGCTCATACAGTATGGTATCCATGCCATTTTTTCTACGCTATGTTGCTAATACATCACTTTAGTAAGTTCAAGATATCCAAAAACACAACATAGTAATGAGATGGATCAATCTCTTAGGTCTGTATCCCTGGCTATAGGAAAGGAAGTCCCTTCTTTTTCTTATCAGAATCCAGCCCAACTACCTAGACCCATAGCTCTATAATTTTAGGAATCTCACAGTGTATTCACCACTTTTATAGCAGTGGAAACCAAATAAGCTCACAGAGAATAAAGTGTTTAAATAATGAAATTGGCTTTAGCAAGCAGAAGCATCAAAATTAACGTAGTTCTTCTAAGTGGCTGCTCTGAAAACAGGTACTTACATCAGTCATGGCAACTTGGATGAACTGCACTCAAATTGGAAATAGGAAGTCATAAAAATTAATAAGGTCATAAAAAAATCTGGAAGATTATCAGAATCTTTCCCCACACCTGTAAAATAAATAATTCTAGAAGCTTCTCTCTAGATCCAAAATTCTAGAATGTTTCAAATATCTCAGCCTCAGTAACTTTTTATTTGTTCTTTCACTTTTGTGGCTCAGCTGATAAAGAATCTGCCTCCTATGCGGGAAACCTGTGTTCGATCCCTGGGTTGGGAAGAGTCCCTGGAGAAGGGAAAGGCTACCCACTTCAGTATTCTGGCCTGGAGAACTCCATGGACTGTATAGTCCATGGGACCGCAAAGAGTCAGACATGACTGAGCAATTTTCACTTTCACTTTATATACCAAAACTATTTATTCAGCACTTACTAATGTTTCAGGCATCAGTCCTGCTATTGATATTTACTTGTCTGTGCCACCAAGTGGTGAGCTCTTCAGTCATGTCCAACTCTGTTTGTGACCCTATGGACTGTAGCTTGCCAGGCTCCTCTGTCCATAGGATTCTTCAGGCAAGAATACTGGAGTAAGTTGCCATTTCTTCCTCCAGGAGATTCCAGGGATCAAATCGGCATCTTTTATATCTCCGGCATTGACATAGAAGGACATAAAAGCACTTTAAAGGTATTATTAAGTGAAATATGAATCTTTAGTAGGTATATGATCCTTATCAAACATTTTTGGTTTTTAGGAGTCTTCAGGGGGCTTTTCCCTTGCCCATGTGCTGAGTGCAGCTATTCCATCTATAATTCTGGAAAAAAAAACACAAAGATATTAAAAATAGGGTTAGAAATTAGGTATGGTGTGAGTTAAATATTCATAGCCAATATTTTCATTATCCTTATAAGAAAATGCCCTTGAAGAAGCAAATTCAGAACCTCCCCTACATTGTGGTATTTTTTAATCTTGTTATCAGTGTGATGCAGATAAAGCTCAGAGCAGTGATGTGCAAAGGTTCATTCAAGCAGCCAAGGGTATTGGAATGCTGCATTCAGGAGGAACAATGAGCAGACTGAGGCTCTATCAGCCTTTCCCGGATAGCTGGTTTAAAATAGAACATTGCAGTGAGCGCAACATTTTGGCCTCATAAAATATGTCTGAAGTATCATCATCGATGACCTCACTTTGATTCTTCTTGTACAATTGAAGATTTTAGATATAATTTTCAAATTAATGCAGGTTAACACCCTGTACAATGGACAAAGTGGATAAGTAGATATGGAAAAGAAGCCTCAAATACTAATAGCCAAGGGTCCCAATCTGTCATCAGAGAAGTCCAACTCTTGCCTGTAAAAGGAATATGAGGTATGGGAATGAGAGCAAGGCTTAGGGGATCTGTCAAAATACACGTCTGCCTAGTGCCTGTCCCTTGGTGTTGAAGCAACTGAATTAAATGGTTTTACATGGTGGTAGGTCAGGTTCTCTGGAAGCAGCTTCTGAGGCAGAATTAGGTGTGGCAAATGTTCGGTATGTGTTCACTGTGACAGCAAGAAGGAGAAAGGGGGACTGGGCAGGGGGATGTGGCCCCAAGATTCAGGTCCAGCAGAACTTTGGCCAGTCCCCAGGGGACTCTAGAGAAAATATTGCCTATCAGAAGGCTCTCCACTAAACTGAAATGGCCAGGCTCTTAAACCACATCTTGCTCATTTATTTGATATGGAAGAGCATGGCTCCGATTCTCAGCAGCCACACAAAGACCTGGATAGATTTCTGGCAGATAGATGGGGAAACACTGGAAACAGTGAGAGGCTTTATTTTTGGGGCTCCAAAATCACTGCAGATGGTGACTGCAGCCATGAAATTAGAAGATGCTTACTGCTTGGAAGAAAAGCGATGACCAACCTAGACAGCATATTAAAAAGCAGAGGCATTACTTTGCCAACAAAGGTCAGTCTAGTCAAAGCTATGATTTTTCCAGTGGTCATGTATGGATGTGAGAGCTGGACTATAAAGAAAGCTGAGTGTTGAAGAACTGATGATTTTGAACTTTGGTATTGGAGAAGACTCTTGAGAGTCCCTTGGACTGCAAGGAGATCCAACCAGTCCATCCTAAAGGAAATCAGTCCTGAATATTCATTGGAAGGACCGAAGCTGAAACTCCAATACTTTGGCCACCTGATGGGAAAAACTGACTCATTGGAAAAGACCCTGATGCTGGGAAAGATTGAGGGCAGGAGGAGACAGAGGATGACAGAGGATGAGATGGTTGGATGGCATCACTGACTGAATGGATATGAATATGAGCAAGCTCCGGGAGTTGGTGATGGACAAGGAAGCCTGGTGTGCTGCAGTCCGTGGGGTCACAAAGAGTCAGACATGACTGAGTGAGTGAACTGAACTGAACTGAGATTTTTTACAATGAAGTGAGAAGTCAGTGGAATCCTGCTGTATAGCACAGGGAACTCAGCCTGGTGTTCTGCGATGACCAAGAGAGGTGGGCTGGGGGAGGGGTCGTAGGGAAGCTCAAGAGGGAGGGGACATACGCATACTTACGGCTGATTCATGTTGTTTGTATGGCAGAAACCGACACAAAATTATAAAGCAATTATCCTCCAATTAAAAATACATTTAAAGAAAAGAAATGGTAAGGGCTTCAGTGAAGGAGGATCTGGGCAGTCCATCTCTTTCTGCCACAAACAGGAGCTGACTGGGACAGAAGGCAAATGTAACCTAGGAACAGGAGATCCAGGTAACATAGCAGCAGGACCAGGTAATCACTCTAGTTAGTGGATTCTTGGGAAATTGTGGAGACTATTTGGAGAAAGAAGCAGGCAAGTGATGGGGATATCCTGGCGGTTCACGCCATGACTATTTAGCAAATAGTATAGAAACATTTCAATTTTCTGCAACTGGAATGCATGAATCAGTGCATATCAGTTTAATATTTGCCCTGCGATGAGGGATGAGGAGCCTACAAGGACCAGGCAAAGAAGGGTTCATGTTGTCATCCGAGGCCTTACATTTCACATCAGACTCAGGCTGAATCAGAACTACCACCACCTACTCTTTCCACCATGAATAGAGTTGCTGTTGAACAAAGAATTTACCAAGGCTCTGAGGATGGGGACCATGGTCACCAAGAAATATCCACTGTGATAGGAGTAAAACAGACTTTAGCAAGCAGTGCTTCTGAGCCTATGGTTCATTTTCTTCTTTGCATAACCATGTCTTCATCCGAACCGTGTTCTCCTTTAAGCCATTGCCTGCCCATCTCATGATTTCACTCATCCTGGCCAGAAGTATCCCTCAAGTCTGCAACATCAAAGCCTCTTTGTCCCTTTCATGCCCTCATTTATAAAGCTCGTGTCAAAGCTCATTCGTTTTCCATGACAAGGTGTGTCATTAATAGATTCATGGCGCTCGTTACCCTCAGTCTGTTGTCTGAGAACTGCTCAAGTGCCCTTAAGTTCCTCTGGTTGCTGAATTGCAACTTGCTCATAAGTCACTGTTGGCTCCATTTAGCTGCTCTGTTCACTTGCCAAGAAGTGTCTGAGGCCTTTATTTCCTCTCCTCTCAGGGAGAGGGGTCCACTCAGCAGCCCTGGGAAATCTCGCATCTACAGAGCAAGATGGAAGGTAACGCAGAAGATGACATTGGGGAAGGCGGGAGAGAGCACAAGGGTGCCGTTTTCATGTGTCTTCATGTGGAGGGGGGAAACCGTCTAAAAGCATTATATAGAGAAAAGAATCAAAAGGATTATTTGGCCCAAACATCCCGGTTTATAGATGAGGATACCCAGAAAGGTCCTTGGTGGTTCTTAGATCACTCAGTATACTTGTGACACTCGACCAAGTAGCTTTGTCCACCTTGCAACCTGAAGGGCAGTGAGGGGTGGAAAGGCCACCCAGGGAATGCAAAGGGGAGGAAACAGAGAACAGATGAGGCCAGAGTGGAGGAAAGAAAAGAAAAATAAGAAAAGACAGAGAAAGAGAATGGGTGGTCTTCCCTGGTGGTCCAGTGGTTAAGATTCTGCACTTTCAATGCAAGGGGCCTGTTCCCACATGGTGCACCATCAAAAGAAAAAAAAAAAAATTGAGAAAGAAAATAGAAGCAAGCCCTCATAAAATTTAAGAAATTAAGTTGTATTTTAGATCTTGAAGAATTAAAAAAAAAGATTCATTTTCTTTACCTCTTGACTGTGAAGGCTGTAAGGATGAAGAAAGATAAACGGGTTTTATTGATTCAGAATCACAGAACTGGAAGGAAACTGAGGGATAAGGAGTTTGAGGCCCCAACATAGAGAACAAGATTGACCAGGTTTGCATAGTGAGGTCAGCACACTGCGCTTACTGTGAATGGTGGGCCTTGCCCCAGGATCTGATTTCACATAACTGTCTCTTGTTCCACTTGCTGTAGAAATACAGCATGGCAATGAAGAACAGAAGCTGAAATAAGAGGGATGGGGAATGTTCCCATTCTGTACCTCCTGATAAGTGTCTCTGCTCCCCCATTTTCTGTATCACTCACATCTTTGTATTTAGCATCCTAGAGATGTTCTGACATTTAAAGGTGCAAGTTCAAATTCAATGAACACATAGGGAGGAGTACCAGGACTTTAAAAAGTAAAATGAAGAAAAAACTACCATCATTCAGTATCCAAGGGGAACTGGTTCTAGGATCACCCATAACAAAACCCATGTATGCTCAAGTACTTTATAGAATACTGTGTGTATTTGCATATAACCTACATACGTCCTCTGTGCACTTTAAATCGTGTTTAAATTAACTATAATACCAAGTACAATGCAAGTGATGTGCAAATGTGTGGCAAATTCAAATTTTCCTTCTGGGAATTTTCTAGAAATTTTATTTCAAATATTTTTGATCTACTGCTGGTTAAATCCACAAAGGTGGAACTCAGAGATATGGAGATGCCAAGGCATTTATGTTTTCACGGTGATTAAACTTTCCTTTTCCTTCTTCATTGCAGTCATATTCAAACAATGGAGGTGAAATCCTAAATGGTAATGTCTGCTTTTCTTGAGTGTGACTTTATACACTAGTTATTTTCATGTAATGCTTTTGAATTGTGGTGCTGGAGAAGACTCTTGACAGTCTCTTGGACTGCAAGAAGATCAAACTATAAAATTAAAAATACTGATTGTTGCATCATTTGCAAATATTTCTTCCATTCTGTGCTTTGCTTTCATTTTGTCTATTGTTTCCTTTGCTATGCAAAAGCTTTGAGTTTAATTAGATATACCTGAAACTAACACACCATTTTGTGACTGTATAATACTGTATAATTGAGATTTCATTTTACGTTTTCCTGATAAGAAGTAATGTTAAGTGCATTTGCATGATCTTGGTATAGATTTCTATATCTTCATTTATGAACTGCCTATTAAAGTTTTTCACACAATTAAAAAAAAGAAGAAGATCAAACTAGTCAATTCTGAAGGGAATCAGCCCTGAATATTCATTGGAAGGACTGATGCTGACGCTGAAGCTCCAGTACTTTGGCCACCTGAGGCAGAGCTGACTCATTGGAAAAGACCCTGATGATGGGAAAGATTGAAGGCAGGAGCAGAAGAGTGTGGCAGAGGATGAGATGGCTAGATAATAGCGACTCAATGGCCATGAGTTTGAGTAAACTCCAGGGGACAGTGGAGGACAGAGGAGCTTGGTGTGCTGCAGTCCATGGGGTCGCAAAGAGTTGGACACGACTCAGTGACTGAACAACAACAAATTTTCACATAAACCTTGAGATAGATTGCAACCAAAGCCAGCACTGTCAACCACTGACAGTTAGAGGAGAAACCTGGGCTTAAGGATGGGGGCTGTCCTATACCAGTGTCCCCCTGGAGGGTGCCGCAGGGGAATGCAATGCTCAGACCTGAGTTTTACTGCAGCGATCCTGGTGCAGTGTGGAGAACTGATTTCAGGAGCATGGGGAGGGTGGGGCTGGAGGCTGACTGGAGGCTCTGCAGACGAGATTTCCGTGATCTTATAAGCAGACGATGTACAAGGCCGTGCTCCTTCTGTAGGCTTTGCCCTGAGAGATGTGGGCTTGCACACATATCCGGGATTTTTCTCCAGTTCTTCTCTCCTTTAGACATTGATAAATGCTGCTTTGTGAAGTGTGATTGCTCTAGACGCACAGGAATCATGATTAGAATTTCTTCAACGTTGAGAGTGAGGCCCAGGTCACTCTTTTTTGAAGAAATAAAAGAGAGTTACAAACATTGGACCTTATTTAAATGTTTATCTTGAAATATTTTTGTTTTTCAACTTTTTGCAGATGCAAAAGTACAAAGGGAGAAAATAGCTCACAACATTGTTAAAAATCTAGTTCAGAGTGTATTAGGGGGATGCTGATGCTGATAGGAGCAGGAGATATAGGCTTGATTCCTGGGTTGGGAAGACCTCCTGGATAAGGAAATGGCAACCCACTCCAGTATTCTTACCTGGGAAATCCTACAGTCAGAGGAGACTGGTGGGCTGCAGTCCATGGGGTTGCAAAGAGCTCAACACGACTTAGTGACTAAACAACAACAAATACAAGTTTAAGATAAAACAATGAATGTTCTCCTTCAACCTTGCTGGTCTCTCATTGAGACTGTGTGAATAACCTGAACAGCCCCTTCTGGAAGGAATAAAGGCCTCAGAGAAGTTGAGATTCAGGCTGAGACTAAAGTACTCTCTTGCCTCCAAACCCTGGCCTGTTCCACTACCTTCACCCCCGTCATGGGTGGGTGAAAGACTTGGATCATGGTGTCTGGAAGCAACTGTTTCTAACTAGTTAGCTGATCTCTCACTGGAGCTTGGCTCACAGGATAGGGAGTGGAATGGGCAATTCTTTTATTGGATGAACCCCGACTTTAAAAATGTTCTATCTGCTAAATTTCAACCTAATGATAAATGTGAGTAACTTGGTTCTGACTGCTTGGCTGGTTGCATAAGACATTCCTTCTGCTCTCGACAGTTCTCTAATGACTTGCCTATGAAACAGATCTAATTAATATTTTACTTCGCTAAAGCAGAGATGTGGATTGAAAAACCTCTTGGAATCCCTTCCAGCAATGAGGTTGATGCACCTGAGGAAGGGGTACCATGTTGGAAAGCAGTGCTCTTCAAAGTGGATCCCCCAACCCGCAGCAGCAGCATCACCTGGGGACATGATAGAAATACATGGTCCTGAGCCCCACCCAGCCTTTCTGAACCATAAACTTGGGGAGTGGGGCCCAGCAAACTGCATTTTCACAGCCATCTGGGGGCTTTTCATACATGCCTAAGTTTGAAAAGCTCTAGTGTAGAGAATGAAGTTCTACCTCTTCTTTACAGGATGGCTTAGCCACTTAAACTCTCTGAACCCCAGTTTCTTCATCCACCAAAGTGGAATGATTCTATCTCTTTCGAATGACTATCACATGTTTTAAATGATAGAAGAGCATCTAAGACACAATAGATGCTCAATAAACGTCAGCTGGAGTTGAAGAGCCAGAAAAGAGGAAGAGGAGACTGAAAAAAAAAGAAATGAGAACCCAGTCTTCATCTTTTCCTTATATAACATCTTTAGCATTATATAATTTGCAATTTGCATGCAAAACATCCCACCTCAGGGCATCATAGAAGCCTTGGAAAATCCAATATTATGCAGACAGCCTGAGATTCTGGCTGCTAAACCAGGCTTAAAAACTAATTTTCCCTCTTTAAGGAAGTGACATTTGTGCATTCAACACAGCAGCAATAAATTTAGGCTTTCTCACCACCCCCTGCTTTCCAGAGGTTATTATTTTTATCAATAGCAAAGCTATTTCTTTTTGAGTATTTGGAGCTCTTTTTGAATCTCCTCTTTCGTCCACACTGTAGTTATGAGCAGAGTAAACAACTCGTTAGGAAAAAAAAAAGCCAAACAAGACCTAAAACCATTTTTAATGCTAGAAATGTGATTAGAGCATTTAATTACACTCTGGAAAGTGTGCTTCCATTAATAGTTGGGGGTACATTCTATGTCGATTAGAAAAGGATTAACAGTGAAGGCTTGAAAATTTGCCTGAATTTCGAGGCCGTTTTTATTTGTGGACTATGCCAGGGGAAATGGTCAGAGAGTACAAAAGCAATGCTGTGCCTCTTTAGACATGTTCCAGATATTTGGACATCCTCTTCATCCTCACAGGTGGGGCATTGCTGGTCTCCTTGGCAAGTATAAGAGACTGACCCAGGTCTGCGTTTAAAAGGACTGAGAGGGACAGTATTATGTAGAAAGGGCAATTGACAGAGTGACCTGGATTCTACTCCTTCCTTCCGGGGCTGATCCTCTATTTCCTTTTCCTCTCACTTTTCTAAGACCCTAGGGGCAGAGTGTTTCCCTTTAAATCTCTGAAACCAACATGGGTGAGAAATTCTTTCCTCTCTCATGCCCTGTTTCACACATGGAGAGGTTATTTTCATTGGCTGTTGATTTGAGATGAAATGTGAGTTTGAAGTGGGGAAGACAGTGTGGTCAAAAATCCCCTAAGGAACGTGAGTCCTAGAGACAGTGGTGTTGACGAGATCAACTTCCCAGGTCCAGGGTAGCACTGAAGATCATGAAAAGTGAGGGAACGCTTATCCTCTAGTCCAAGGATGTGAGGGTCTGACTTGAAAAGGAAAAGAAAACTGTACATTCAGAAATCAGGTAGGTATTAGAATGGACAGATGAAAAGAGAGTCAAGGGAGGGGACCAAAAATATTCCCTTATTCAATAAAAATGGATTAAATGCCTACTGTGTAGCCAGGCACTATTTCTCATGGAACTTAGGATGAGCTCATTTTTATTGTCCCTGAGTTAATGACACTGTAAGCAAACTAAAATAAGGGCAAATGACTGAGTTCTTACCATTTATGAAAACCTTTCCAAGTTTAACTCATTAGACCTTCATGAGAAGAAGCAAGGTAGGTTTTAGTACTCAAATTTTGAAAATAATGGAATTGAGATCCCTCAAGTGCTCTTTGGAAGGAAAGCTATGACACACCTAGACAGTGTATTAAAAAACAGAGACATCACTTTGCTGATAAAGGTCTGTATAGCCAAAGCTATGGTTTTTCCAGTACTCATGTATGGATATGAGAGTTGGATCATAAAGAAGGCTGAGCACTGAAGAATTGATGTTTTTTTGAATTCTGTTGCTGGAGAAGACTCTTGAGATAGCAAGGAGATCAAACCAATCAATCTTAAAGGAAATCAGCCCTGAATGTTCATTGGAAGGACTGATGCTGAAGCTGAACCTCCAAAACTTTGGACACCTGATGTAAGGAACCGACTCCTTGGAAAAGACCCTGATGCTGGGAAAGATCGAAGGCAGGAAGAGGAGGGGATGACAGAGGATGAGATGGTTGGACAGCATCACTGACTCAATAGACATGAGTTTGAGTAAGCTCCTGGAGATGGTGAAGACAGGGAAGCCTGGCGTGCTGCAATCCATGGGGTCACAAGGAGTTAGACACAACCGATCAACTGAACAACATCAACAATCACTCAGGTTTGGCTTCCCCTGGTGGCTCAGATAGTAAAGAATCTGCCTGCAGTGCAGGATACCCAGGTTAGATCCCTGAGTTGACAAGATCCCCTGGAGAGGAGAATGGCTACCCACTCCAGTATCCTTGCCTGGAGAATTCCATGGACAGAGGAGCCTAGAGGAAGTCACAAAGAGGGACACACTGAATTATTAACACTTTCACTTTCACTTACCACTCAGGTTGGGAGCCCCTGAGGTCCAGAAAAGCAGAGAAGGATCAAGAACTCGTAGTCTCCTTTGAGGGATCAAAAAGGCCCCGTAGCATGTCTGCTCCTCACCACACTTGTGGCTTCCTATTCTAAGCAAGTGCTTTCTTAGGAGCTCAGCCTGGGGTGGGGCCGCTTCCAGGCCAGGGAGAGATTTGTTTGGTGTTGGCGCTGTTGGGCCTATTAAACCAAAGCTGCAAACTCATGAAGTTGAAGTGTGAACACGCTCCTGCTCTTGGCGGTGCCACGGTTTCAGGAGGATGGCAGGCAGCCCCTGCTATTCTTGGCTGCGGGGAGTTTCTAGTACCCGACATCTCCCGGGGAACATCGTGTTCTAGCACGTTGTACATGAAGGCAAGAGCGCACTTAACAGCACCCAGAACTCAAATAACTCTGTCTTCTGTGCATAATCGGAGCACTGGAGGAGAGAGACAGAGAGAGCCAAGGCTCCCTCCGTCTCCCAGAGTACCTGCGAGGGAAGAATCTGCGGAGTGGTGATCATTTGAAAAGGTTATTAAGTGCTCTTCTCCCTCTTTTCATCTCTGGAAATCTCTCAGTGGCTGTCTAACCAGCAGGTCTGGAGTTTCTCTCTCTCTTTCTCTGATTCCTTCTGTGACTCTCTTATGTTCCATATCTTTCTGGGGCTATCTTTTGGTCTCCTTTCCTCTTGCCTACGTGTTTCTCTACATGTCTATGTCTCTGTATACCTGTCTTTTTCTCTCAGAGTCTCTGATTCTCCCACTCACTGACTCTGTCCCCATCTCTTTGTTTCTCTCTGCCTCTCTGTGGCCCCCTCTCTGCCTCTCTCTCCCTGGCCATCCCCCTCTTCTCTCCCTCATTCCCTTTCCTCCCCTCCCTCTCTCATTCATCCCTTTTCTCCCACCTTTTACTCTTTTCCTAGTTACTCTGAGATTCCTGGGGAAAATTGCACAGCTGTTACCCAGGTCCTGAGAAATTGAGAAGAAACAATATTGCCCCACTAGACACTTGTAGTTCAGGACTATGGACATCCCACGGGGTTTCTTCCCTTGCCTCCTATCACACCCCCTTAAATGTTTAGCTTACATCGTATCTGTATGTTTGCGCCACAGCCTCCTAGAACAGCAGAGCTGAAAAGACCTTCAGATACATAGAGCACTGATCTTCATTCCTCACATGAAGATACTGAGGACCACAGAAGTAACTTATTCAGGAGAACACAACTTATGTATCTCAGAGTCAAGATTGAAATCAGTATTTCTCAACACCATTTGAAGTTTGAAGAATTATTTGATTTATCAAACTATCATCAGTTATCCAAACATATTTGATGAAACACACCATCTGCAGCTTTGCTGTTGCTTAGTCACTAAGCTGTGTTCGACTCTTTACCACCCCACGGACTGCAGCACGTCAGTTTTCCCTATCCTCCACTGTCTCCCTGAGTTTGTGCAGATTCATGTCCATTGAGTCAGTGATTTTATCTAACCATCTCATCCTCTGCCACCCTCTTCTTCTCTTGCCCACAATCTTTCCTAGCATCAGAGTCTTTTCCAAAGAGTCAGCTCTTTGCATCAGATAGCCAAAGTATTGGAGCTTTCATGTCAACTATCTGCAATATATTAAATTCCAGAATAGTGGATGGGATGAAGCTCATGATGTATGCTCTTGAAAACCTACAACCAACATGAGCAAGTGATGTGTTGGAGTGTTAAGGAATATACAAATTGTACTTACATTTTCCCCTCCTGAACTTATATCCTAGTGAGCAATGAGGAAAGAAGGCATGGGAAAGATAGAGGTCAAATGTTTAGTTTTACTCCTGGTGAATGATTGGAGAATGTGGCTTCAGAACTGTGGCCAAATGAGCATGCTCATCTCCTGTAGACTCCAGTCTAGACTTTAGGACAGTTCCTTGAAAGAGAGTTTAGGTCCACCAGGACATACTGTATATAGCACAGGAAACTCTACTCAACACTCTGTAGTACCCCCACTAAGAATGCATATGTTAGGGAGCTGGCCAGGAAGATGATGGTAATGATTTTAAAAAGCTGATAAGCACTGTCCTCATACTAATCTTGACTAAGATGTGCACACTCCAAGGACCACAGGTGTACAGTTTGGTTCTTACCCCAGAGAGCTGTGCCATCAACAGCAAAGAGAAAGGAAGGAGCCCGTATCCAGGAAATAGTGTCTCTTAAGAGAAGAAAAAGGACCTACCTAAGAGCTGGGTCAAAATGCTGGAAGCTACGCTCCCAGTTTGTCAGATGCCCCCTTCCTCCACTGTGTTCACATGTCCATTCTCTGTATTTGCATCTCTCTTCTTGCCCTGCAAATACTTTTATCTGTACCATAGTTCTAGATTCCACGTATGCACTACCACGTGTGAAATAGCTGGTGGGAAGCTGCTGTTTGCACAGGAGCTCAGCTGGGTGCTCTGTGATGACCTGGATGGTGGGATGGGGGCGGTGGGTGGGAGAGAGGCTCTCTGTATACATGTAGCTGATGCACTTGGTTGTATGGCAGAAACTAACACAGCATTGTAAAGCAATTATACTCCAATAAGAAAATTTGAAAAAAATGCTGTACTAACTCATATATATGTAATTTAGAAAGATATGTGAGACATATCTATATGCGAGACCGCAAAAGAGACACAGATGTATAGAACAGTCTTTTGGACTCTGTGGGAGAAGGCGAGGGTGGGATGATTTGGGAGAATGGCATTAAAACATGTATATTATCATATGTGAAATGAATATCCAGTCTAGGTTCGATGCATGAGACAAGGTGCTTGGGGCTGGTGCAAGGGGATGACCCAGAGGGAGGTGGGAGGGGGGTTCAGGATGGGGAACACATGTACACCCATGGCAGATTCATGCCAATGTATGGCAAAAACCACTACAATATTGTAAAAAATAATTAGTCTCCAATTAAAACAAATAAATTTATATTTTAAAAAAAGGAAAAAATGCTGGAAGCTTAGCCAAACCTTTTGGGAAGGAGGAGGTACATTGCAGAGGGAAATGGTGGCCTGGGTCATGTCCCCCCAAAACATTAGGGATTTCACAGTAAGAAGTATGACTCAAGGCTTGGAACTTTCAAAACCTGGAGAAAGATCAGGTCTGAGAGCAGGGTGAGTGAGGTACCCGGGATATAAAATGTAAGGACCTGACTCTTGTAGGACCTGACAGTAGGCAGCTCCTTACATGTTATCCCTAAGTTGTCTCACTTGCCTCACTCTAGTCCCAGCCCTGAGAAAGACAGGAGCTTGAGTTGCCCATGGCAGAGTCTGTGGTCTTCATCAACCCCTCAGGGCTCAGAATCTGTCAGCTTTGCCAGATACTTTGGTTCAGAAATGAGCAGAGACTGAATGTCCAGCTGAGCAAACATGCAGAGGAAAAGGCAATTTTCCCCACAGGAAAGGTGTTTTCATCGAGGCAGTTCTGCAGCCAGGAGATAGGGTGTCTTCATTTACATTAGCTGTTAGATTCTTCATTGGGGAAATCTGCATCCTTAAGGTATTATTGGGCTTCCCAGGTGGCTCAGTGGTAAAGAATCTGCCTAACTGTGCAGGAAATGAGCGTTCAATCCCTGGATCAGAAGATCCCTGGAGGAGGAAATGACAACCCTCTTCAGTATTCTTGCCTGGAAAATCCCATGGGCAGATGAGCCTGGTGCACTGCAGTCCATGGGATCACAAGGAATCGGAAAAAACTGAAGTGACTGAGCATACACAAGCATGAAGTATTATCATTGCAGGTGCGTGTGGATGGAACTAAGCTTATACAATTCTCTTTGATGTGGTTGGGACTGAAATCCACAGCTGCTATCTAAAGCATCAGGAATGATTGAACAATCACCATTGTTACCGTGAAGGAACCATGAATGGGTTCCTAATAGAGGAACAGGTCAAGCCACCAAATGATGGTGAGTGTGGGATGAAAAAAAAAAAAAAAAAAAGGTGTGATTCTTTCTACAGAAAACTGATTATTTTTGTGTCGATGCTCTTCTGGTGTGAGTGGCTGTGAATACAGACACAGAAGAGGTTCTGTGTATGTGTGTGTGCGTATGCACACGTGCTCATACTTACAAGTATTACAAGCATACTTGTAAATGGGTGAAGGTGATTTGACTTAATTATATGCCTCATTCACTCAGCTAGAGGAAAATAGAAATTAACTTCTATTATTTCACTAATTCTACCCCTTCGCCCGAATCTTCACAATGATGCCTTTGAATATAGATCCTTCATCCACAGTGGCCATAATTGCAGGGGCTCCTCCCCTGACAGTTCTGTTTAGAGCAGCGTTCACAAAATGTCCCTTGGCCAATTACCATCTTTCAGAGAAACAATCCTCAGGACTGCTGCCATCAATTTTCCTTTCCACAGATATGGATACACCCTCCCTAAAAGCTCTGTGAGTAAACTTCCTTGGAAGTTAGCTTCAAGGTGACCTATCTTCCTCCGTTTCCATTTTCTTAATAGGTTTCTCTTTTCAGATAACTTTAAAAATGAGAGGAGTTGCAAGTTATTTTCAGGACATGGAAATATGGATCTTCCTAAGAAGCTGGGAAAATGTAGAGTTTTGATCTCATAACAGATGAGCTAATCATTTGAGAACTGTGGGTTGAGCCCATGCAAAGCACTGGGAAGGGGGTGTGTGGCCTGAAGAGGGAGGTCAGGTGGTTGGTACATCTTCACACTCTTCTGAACCTGCTTTCTGCCTCCCTCTGGCCACACCCCCACTCACGGCCCCTGCCCTGCCTGCAACACCCTTCTCATTTCAGTCTGGATCTCCCTAACCCAGCTGCCCCTCTCATCTCTAGGATTCCTTCTTCAGTACACTAGTTTGGTTGACCTTGTTGGAGTTTCTCAATCACTCTCTCTCAATTTTATAATATGCGAAACTGTGATAATAATGGTTCTGACCTCTGGCTTATGCAAGGATTAAAAGAGGTAATACATACCAAGCTTCTAGGACATATCTGGCATACAGTATCTCATAACTTAAATAACTGTTGTTTGTGTTGTATTGCTTATTTGATGGGGGAGGGGATGAAATGAACAAAAAAGGGAAGGAGCAGAGCTCTCCAAATAAAGTCAGAGTCAGCTGGTGCTATGAACTAAATTGTATGCCCCCCAAATTCATATGTCTTCTCAGGTGGCACAGTGGGAAAGAATCCACCTGCCAATGCAGGAGCTGCAGGAAGCACAAGTTTGATCCCTGGGTCAGGAAGATCCCTCAAGGAGGAAATGGCAACCCACTCCAGTATTCTTGCCTGGAAAACCTCATGGACAGAGGAGCACATACACATCACATCAAATTCATATGCTAAAGCTTTAATGGGCATCCCTGGTAGCTCAGATGGCAAAGAGTCTGCCTGCAATGTAGGAAACCCAGGTTAGATTCCTGGGTTGAGAAGATCCCCTGAAGGAGGTCATGGCAACCCACTCCAGTATTCTTACCTGGAGAATCCCATGGACAGAGGAACCTGGTGGGCTACAGTCCATGGGGTCACAAAGAGTTGGACAAGACTGACTGACTAAGCTCTAATCCCTCAATGTGATGCATTTGGAGATGGGCCCTTAGGAGATGCTCAGGTTCAGATGACATCGTGAGGGTGGGGTCCACTTGATGGTATTAGTGCCCTATAAAAGCTCAGTCTCCAGCTGTAAGTCATGTGAAGAGGAAGCAAGAAGGGAGCTGTCTGCAAGTCAAGAGAGCTCTCACCAGGGCCTGGCCATGTTGGCACTCCGGTCTCAGAATTTCCAGCCTCCCAAACTGTGAGAAATAGGCCTGCTGTTTAAGACTCCAGCCTGTGGTATTTTGCTATAGCAGTTTCAGATATAGTAGCAGGATAGAGACCAGGTTGTTGGCATTTCAGACTCTTTCCAGGGGCTGCTCATTGTTGAGAATGTGGGTTGTTTCTGTTCTCCACGTCACCCCAATCTGACCCTTATTTTAGTATTAGCCTATAGTGGTGAGAAAACAAGAAAAACATAGTTAGCCCTTCTATATACAATCCCCCTCCACACACAGTTCAGAAGATGCAACAGAGCTGGGTGGGATGCAGGGCTTTTCAAAATCCAAGGTCAAGTCTTTGTCCTCTTTTCCCTTAGGGTCCTGGGTATGAAGCACAGCATCTAATCTCCTTAGAGTTTCCTTATCCCTGAGGCAGGTTGGGTGAGTGGATTGACCCAGACTCCCTTGATTGATCTAGAAGGATGAGGGAGTCTACTAGGATTCCATCCAGAAACCTTAGGATCTAGCATCACTATTCTTAGAAGCCTGGATGAGAGGAAAGTACAGTTGGCATCAGCATTGGGACGTTGAAAAGCTATGCACATAGCAAAGCATCATTTCTTTTCTTTTCTTTATGTCCTACCTTCCTTTCTTTTCTTTTCTTTCTTTCTGACAGTAGACTCTTGTGTGAATGTAGCATCCTTGGTTGAGATCCCAGAATTCCTACCTGGTAAATAAGAAGTCTAAGAGCTCCCCCACTTGTGTATGCAGAGTTCTAGGTGAACCAGTCTTGAGCAAACCACTCACAGTTCCTAAATGAGACATCCTTTTCCCTGGTCCCTGTGGCTGAGACAATTTGTCTGCCACTTCTTTAGCTTTCTCTTGCTCATCTTTGAGACTAAATATTGCTTCCTATGGATTTTTTTTTTCTTTCTGATCTTGGAAGCTTTGGTTTTGCAACTCCAATTCCCCTGCCGAGTCTCAGCACCCATTGCACGTATCACAGTGAATTGTGCCTGCTTCTTTACCTCCCATGTGCTCTACAAGGCCCTGATCTCCTTGAATGCTGGGTCTGGTCCTGTAACCTACTGACCACTAGGACTGAATTAGAGCCTGGTACATTGTAAGAGTCCAACAGTTCAGTGATGACTGACAGGAGATCTAAGAGATGTAAAGGACCTAGCATGGATAAAATCTTAGAATGAGAAGTGTTAAGACAATGGAAGAGCAAGTGCAAAGGCTCTGAGGTAGATTTATTTTGAGAAAGGAGAATGAGGACCAATGTGGCTAAGACATGGGGAACCCCAAGTTAGATGGGAAGGACAAATCTAAAGAAGTCATAAGGACTAGGTCAGGTAGGGCACCATGAACCATGGTAAGGAGCTTGGATTATTTTATAAGTTCAGTGGGAAGCCTTGAGAAATGTTTATCAGGGGAGTGGTACAATCTGATTTTTAAAAGATCACTCTGGCTACTAAGTGAAGTTGGAGGAGGACAGGCATGGATGCTGGGAGGCCATTGTAATTTTCAGTTTCTATTTGGAGTCTCAGAATTGGTATGCTTTTACTAATTAAAAAATAACAACAATAAAATCTTTTTATTACAAGAGGTTTACTTTCAACAATCTGTTTATCAGGTATTTTTGGAAAACTGGAAAGCCTTTCAGTGTTTCTCTTTCAAATGGAAAATTATGGTTTTTCATTATAGATTTCTTATCAGAGAAGAGCATAATTTTCTTTTATTACAAAACCAATATTAAAGAAATAGAAAGGAAACAGAAGAAAGAAAAAACAAAACAATTCACTTTTCCATCTTAGAAAATCAAGCATTATTTTAAGTTCTCTTACAGCCCCCAACCATGAGCATAGAATTTGGTTAAAGTTATAACAATAATGGATATATACTATATTGAATTCTGCTTTTTTCACAGTCTTTCTCTGCATTCTGTACAAGTGCTTAGCTCTGTGCCTGACATATAATCAGTGATAAATGTTAAATGTTAGCTTTCTTTCCACTCCTCCTCCTAAATCTATTTCTATTATTGTGTTAGGATGTATCCTTCACAGTGATTACTTTTTAAAATGGCAAAGCATTTTTATCAAGTGAACAATCATTTAAAAAAGTTTACACTCTGTTGGATATTTAGTCAACTTACATTTCTTTTCAATCTTATATAAGTTACTGCTTAATTGAAATTCATTGTGCTTATAACCTTTTTCTTTTGGATTACTGCCTTTGAACAACTCTTTCCAAAGGGAAGAAAAAAATTTTTTTAAATAAAAATATCTTCCCCCAAACACTGCATAGCTATATTTCCTAATAATGGACAAAAATAAAGCTTATTTGCCACCACCTTACCTCTGAAGGGTAGTCCCAGAGTTACTTAGGCAAGCTGAAAATTCTATCTTAGAATGAATGACCAGGGGTAGACTTTTGGATAAAAGGTAGTCAATACGTCTTGGAATCTCTATTTGACAGTCATCTGTGTATTTTTTTTTTTTTTTAAAGGACAAGACAGAAAATCCTGGCATGCTGCAGTTCCTGGGATCGCAGAGTTGGACGTAGGGACTGAACACCAATTGGGCACTTGCTATGTTCTAGGTGCTTGGTCATGGCTGTAGAAGTTTCCATTGAATCGTCACCCTACCTTTCTTACAAAGATATTGCTGTTGATTCGGTTTTGTGGATGGGGAGACTGAGGCTGAGAGAAATTAAGTAACTTTGTGAAAATCAGTATGTGTGACCGAGGAGTCAGACTCCAAATTTGGAATCCCGCTCCATGGGACCTCACTGCTGACTGCTCGCCTCTAGCAGGCATGCATATGCAATGCCTATTTATTCACTATGGACTTGATGTTTCGCTCATTAATTTGAATTTTCTCTTGTTAACTTGTAGGTATGTATTCATTTTCTTGGCATATTTAATGCAAATATTTTTCCCGAGGACTTTTAAGAGATCCATTTAGCAGGAAATATTTAAGCTGAGGGAGTCATAAGTTGGGCCAAGAGGAGGTCTAATTTTATTAGTGCTCTAGGTGCGTGATTACGAGAAGCAGAAGATATTTTTACAATGTTTACTTACAGAACTTCCTTGGGGTTTCAAAAAGTGAGTGAAACAGAAAAGCCTCATAATAACTCCAAGGGTGGAGAGATCCCTTGTTGATTCTTTTCTGTTCTAATAAAAACCTCCACCACTCAAACATTCTTCATGTCCTTTTGCTCCTGTTTTCAAGGTGGGTATAATAAATAATGTTTTTACAGATGAGGAAAATGAGGCAAAGCTGTGAAACAAGTTTCCTAACATCAGAGAGATTTTAAGCAGTGGAGAAGGATTAAACAGATGTCTGGAGGAGTTCAGAACACATGCTTTTCCTGTAATAGCTTATCAAAAGATGTCCAAAGGGATGATTGTTTAGAGCAAATTATAGCACTGAGAAAGCTTCCACGGAAGGGCACCGATAAGCAAGATGCGGATCACTTCAGTAAGAGGAAACTGGTTGGGAACCTAGATCTGTCCATTGTGGTGGCAGGTGGTAGTGGGAGGGGGGCGATCTGACAGATTCATCCTCCCTTCTCCCTTCCTTCCTTTTGTCTATCCCTTCATCTGTCCATTAAAATGCATTGATAATTAATGAGAACCTACAGTATTGCCCAGGGAGCCCTACTCAGTATTCTACGGTGACCTAAACGGGAAGGAAATCCAAAAAAACAGGGGATATATGTATATGTATAGCTAATTCATTTTGCTGGACAGCAGAAACATTAACATAACATTGTAAAGCAACCATACTCTAATAGAAAATTTAAAAATGCATTGAATGCAATATACCACCATACAGAGATGTTACTTAGTTACTGACTACATTCAGCATGGTGTTCATTTCACACCCGTTACTCACTTATTTTGCAACTGGAAATCTGTACCTCTTAATCTTCCTCACCTTTTTCTTTCCCTTACACTCTCCTCTCCTCTGGTAACCTCTTGGTTGTTCTCTATAACTCCGTTTCTGTTTTTGTCTGTTCATTAGTTTTGTTTTTGAGATTCTATGTGTAAGTGAAATATAGTATTTGTCTTTCTCTGTCTGATTTATTTCATTTAGCATAATACCCTCAAGGTCCATTTAGCATAATACCTCAAGGTCCATCCATATTGTCACAGATGGCAAGATTTCATTTTTTTAATGGCTGAGTAATATCCCATTCTATATATAGAGTGGAATTTTTTATATATATTTATATATATATGTACACACACACACACACACACACACACACACATATACCACATTTTCTTTATCCATTCATCTGTTCCTGGGCAGCTGGATTGTTTCTGTATCTTGGTTATTCTAAGTACTGTCATGATACATGAACAGAAGGGTGTATATATCTTTTCTAATTAATGGTTTCATTTCCTTTAAAAGTAATACCTTTGCATGATAACATTTTGTAACTAGACTTACCATGGTGATCATTTTGAAATGTATAGAAAAACATCACTATGTTGTGTAACAGGAATGAACATAATATTGTAGGTCAATTAATCTTAAAAAAAAAACAAGCAAACATACAAACAAACTTATAGAAAAAGAGATCAGATTTGTGGTTACGAGAGGTAGGCATGTAGGGGAGAGAGGATTGAATGAAAGCAGTCAAAATGTAAAAACCATCAGTTGTAAAGTAAATAAGTACTAGACATGTAATGTACCACATAACAAATACAATTAACACTGCTGTATGATATATATGTAAGTCATTAAGAGAGTAAATCCTAAGAATTTCCATCACAAAAGATTGTTTATCATTTCTTTAATTTTGTATCTATATGAGGTGATAAATGTTCACTAAGCTTATTGTGATAATCATTTCATGATGTCTATAAATCAAATCATTATGCTGTACATCTTAAACTTATACAGAGCTGTATGTCAATTAAATCTCAGAAAAACTTGAAGAAAAACATACATATATGGAATGCATTATACTAGGCATTGAGGAAACTGTGATGAATGGAACTTGGCTCCTATCATCAAGGAGTATTCCTTAATTAAAGGAATAAAGAAAGGCAGGGAAATAAATTATTATAAAACACTGTGATATTATTTGGCAGTGAACATGCACAGAATACCATGAGAATGTCAGGACTGTCAGTTGA
Source organism: Cervus elaphus (assembly GCF_910594005.1). Classification (NCBI taxonomy): domain Eukaryota; kingdom Metazoa; phylum Chordata; class Mammalia; order Artiodactyla; family Cervidae; genus Cervus; species Cervus elaphus. The sequence continues at coordinate 8,094,863 of NC_057820.1, read as the reverse complement.
TGGGTGATGAAACCCAGAGATGCTACATTAGAATCCAGATGAGAAGAGAGTGTCCAAGAAGACTATTTGGAGGTTAGGCTTGAGCTGAGTGTTTTCGGAAGGACAATTGTTGTTCAGTCAGTAAGTCACGTCCAACTCTTTGTGACCCCATGGACTGCAGCACACCAGCTTCCCTGTCCTTCACTATCTCCTGGAGTTTGTTCAAACTCATGTCCATTGAGTCAGTGATGCCATCCAACTGTCTCATCCTCTGTCTCCCCCTTCTCTTCTTGCCCTCAATCTTTCCCAGCATCAGGGTCTTTGGAAGGGTGCATGGAACTTACTTAGCTGAAGGGAGTGGAGAAGTGTTCCATACCAAGGAATTCTCGCCTTCAAATATTTGGAGATGTGAAATAGAAGTAAATATATGAAGACCTGGAAGTAGTTTCAGAAGGTTGCTATGAAAGGGAGAGGTAGGGAATGGGGTAAGGATTTTTAAAAAGCCTAGACAAAGACTAGGCTAAGGTTGCTGGTACTGGGAAGAATTTCCACCCTCAAGGAGAAAATGGACTCTGGAGATCTTGTTTGCAGTTTTGTTGTTTTAAACTCAATGCCTGCATCATGCTTAAGAATTTCTTACACGGATGCACATTCCCCTCTAGGTCAGTACTTCCTGCTATGTGAGAGGTCATCTGACCTGGCCCTACACCAACTGGAATCAGTAACTTATGCCATGTTTTGGTCTGGAGAAAGAAAAGCAGCCTCCAGGCTAAACAGAAAGTTATCCAGGCTAGAGTGGAAGCGGCTGATTAATAGTTCAGAAGGCATCTGCTAGGAGATGGAATACCCCCTTCACACCTCGGTGGCTTTCTGCGGCTTTCACTAAACTTTCACCTGGAAAGTCACAGATCACCTCCTTCAACAGGACATTTCAGCATCTTCCATGTCAGCTGTGGTCCTAATATCCAACAGACAGGTTGTAAGGCTCAGCCAGGAAGCTTGTCTGGCATGTATTATGTGAAGACTATTTATAGTCGTTATGTTAAAACAGCTATAATTGAGTGTGTATTTCCCATGTAACAGCATCTGTGCCACACTATAAACATCCCTGATGTTTAGTCACTCAGTCGTGTCTGACTCTTTGCAACCGTATGCACTATAGCCCACCAGGCTCCCCTGTCCATAGGATTCTCCAGGCAAGAATGCTGGAGTGGGTTGCCATGTCCTCCTCCAGGGGATCTTCCCAACCCAGAGATTGAAACTGCAACTCCTGCATTAGCAGGCAGGTTCTTTACTACTGAGCCACCTGGAAAGCCCATAAATATCCCTAAACACATTTAATTATCACAATATCCTTATAAAGCAGGCACTGTTATCCTCATTTTACTGTTGGGGAGAGTGAATTTTAGAAAGACTGAGTGGCTAAACCTATAACACACAGTCAACATTCAATGTGGAATTACCTGGGTTTGTCCCACACTAGACTTCTCTCTATGTGGTACGTGGCCAAGATTGTCCTTTGACATTTTAGTCCTCAGCTTTGTACCTTCTCTCTGTCTGGAGCATCCCGTTTGCTTATGTCTCTTGGTTAAATTCTAGATCATTTTTTTAGACCAGCTCTTACAGTCTTCTATGAAGTCTTTCTTGACCCCATTTATTCATCTTAATTTCTTTTTTAACATTTAAAACATTTTTTATTGTGGCAAAATATACATAAAAACTCTATTCATCAATGTGCAATTCAGTGATATTAGGTCCTCTTCTTTAAGTCAGAATTATCCTTCATGTCTTATTCTGTTCATACTTTGTACAAATTTCTACTTGAGCTACTCATAACAGCTCAGGTTGCAAACTTTGGTGCTTTTTAAATTTTTTTTTGCTTTTTAAAAAAATCTTTTGAAGTGCAAGGCTGTGCAATGTAGGGGGAATTCATACTGTTGTGCAACTATCATCATTCATATCCAAAACATTTTTAATCTTGCAGAAGTGAAGCTCTGTACATTAAATAATAACACCCCATTCTTCCTCTCCTTCAGCCATTGGTAATCCCTCTTCTACCTTCTTTCTCTGTGATTTTGACTATGCCAGGTACCTCACAAAGTGGAATCAAACAGCATTTGCCATATGGTAACTGGTGGTTTCCTTTAGCATAATACTCTCAAGGTTCATCCATATTCCAGCATGTATCAGAATGTCCTTCTTTTATAAGGCTAATAATATTCCATTGTGTGTATGTGTATAAATCTATCTATCTATCTATCTTTTTTTTTAATCACCTATCTAACTGGCTAGCTATCAATTTCCTATTGGTTCTATATCCTTGGAATATCCTAACACACTCTCAGGTTTTTGTTTGTTTTTTTTAATAGTTTCAAATTTGTGGTAAATTTACCTCCTCCTCTGAAGTAGTTGTAGTTCAATATTCTTCAAAACCTTTAAGATCAAGTTCTGTAGCTCATTCCCCTCTCTTCTAGAGAGAGTGATAGGAACATGATACGTAGACCTGAGTCTTAACCAGACCTACCCAACTACCAAGTGTGTAACTTCTCTAGCTTCTGAAATTTCCTCTAGCTCTTATTAACATATTACTCAAAAGGTTGTTGTCAAGTTTAAACTAGCTAATATACATAAAGAATTTCATAAACCACAGTGGCCTTCTGTTGCCTTGTTAGAATATTGTAATATTTCTTTCTTTTCTCCCTTTTATTTCTTTGAGTTCTTGAAGGACTGCCAATCCTTAGACAAATATGAAGGGCTGCCGGTTTCTGGGAAGAGTGAACTATCTTCAGACTAAATTCAGTAACATCTTCATGGTCAGGTCAGTAGTTGTTTGCCTGATCTTGCTTCTTGCCTTCACTCTGGGTGGTTCAATTTCCTGGTTCTATTTTAGATGATAAGAGGGAATAGTTTGATCCTAATTTCTGCTCAAAGCCTGTACATTTAGTTTCCTGGACCACAGTCTTTGAAGAGATTAGAGATTATCAAGAAGGAAAAATACCATTCACTGAAGAGCAACTTTGAAGATCTAAGGAAAAAAAAAAAATTGGAAAGTGAAGGAAGGCACTAGAATTGATATCTTGGAGCAAAAATCAGATGTTGTATTAATTCCAAACTCCAAGTTTGTCTGCCCTCTCCTTTCCCCTTTGATAACCATAAGTTTTTTTTTTTTTGGAGGTCCCACCGAGATATGAAAACCATAAGTTTTTTTTTTTTTTCCATAGGTGCATTTCTTTGTTGTATATAACTTCATATGTATCATTTGAAATATTTTTAGATTCCACATATAAGCAGTGTCATAAGATATTTTTGTCTATACACCTGAAACTAACACAATATTGTAAATCAACTGTACTTCAATAAAAAATAAAAAGAAAACTCCAAAAATCAAATGTTGTAATTATTTTTTTCAGATTTCAATATCTTTTCTTGCCACAAATAAGGCTGCTTATGATCCTAGATATGTCTAGATATATCACCTTTATTCACGTAACTTCTTTTGTATAAAAAGAAACCTTCTGTTTTCCATCAGTAAGTCTGGCCTTTGAAATACTGTCTTGCAAATTTATGCACACATTTCAGCTTGAGGAGATAGTTGAAATTGAATGAGACAACACAATCACTACAAGATTCTTCAAAGGAAAAAACAAAGAATTAAAAACCCACAAAAATAGTCTGAGTGATATTGGTGAATGGAGAGAAGAGAGAACAAGCTTCAGAACCATTGCCTGGAGTGTTTCAGACAGTCCCTTCTAGAGAACTGCAGAAGAGAAAGACAAGTAATTCCCCCTCAAACAGTCCATCATCAAAACCTGATGAAAAAGCAAAACTTCTAGCTTTCAATAGAGTAAGAAGTAGGAAGGTATATTTATGATGGATCTATGATTTCTTTTCTTCCCTTGTCCCTTTGATCTCAGCAAATGACATCATATCTATTCGGCTCAAGCCAAAAACTTGGGAGAAATTCTCAATTCTTTTTCCTTCGTCATCCACAACCAATCCTCCTCCAACTCCATACAGAGAGTCTGATTGTCCAAATGAGAATCAAACAATCATTCTCCATAGCCCTCAGGTTGAAGAACGTTACACCCCAGAGATGACTGACCCAGCCTTAGAGAGCTTGTTCAGCCTTCACAGTGAAAAGACATCTCCTATGTTCTATAACGTATATCTTCATTAATCCTGTTGCATTTCTTAATAAAAGCTTTTTAAATAATAAGTAATAACCCATAAAGCTGAAACGCCAATACTTTGGCCACCTCATGCGAAGAGTTGACTCACTGGAAAAGACCCTGATGTTGGGAGGGATTGGGGGCAGGAGGAGAAGGGGATGACAGAAGATGAGATGGCTGGATGGCATCACCAACTCGATGGACATGAGTTTAGGTAGACTCCGGGAGTTGGTGATGGACAGGGTGGCCTGGCATGCTGCGATTCATGGGGTTGCAAAGACTCGGACATGACTGAGCTACTGAACTGAACTGAATAATCCATACTGTGGATTCATATAGATTTCAGGGTGGAATAATTGTTGGAGAAGTCTCAGTTCTCTTCACTCGAAGGCAGTCTTTGTACTTGAATTTGAAAAATAGCTGTGATGATGAGAATTACCCTCTTTTATCTCTCCATTGAAACACAGTAATCTTAATTTTGTCACTTGTACTCTGCAGTGATGAATCATGTGTTCGGACCTTGACAGAAACCTCCTTAAGCTCATTTAAAGACAGCACTGAATCTCATGTATAAAAACCCATTTGATTTCTTTCAATTATGTCATCACCATGTACTTTGTAATGTCTGACACCTATTTGTCCCTTCTCTGCAAAAACATCAAAATTCATTTCAGACAATGAAATTCAATTTGTCTTGAAAGTAATTCTGTAAAGAAAAATTAATAATCTAGGCAGCATTCTAATCTCCTTCTGCACTGTTATGTTGAGTCTGGGCAGTGTTAACTGGCATTGTCCTAGTATTATAAGAGGATGAATGGGAAATTAATGCTTCTGGTAAGGCAACTATTAGTGATAATGGAAAGTAATTAAAAGCCCAAAGTAGAACCTGGGGGAAATTCACTCCAGTCCAGAGCAAATCAAAAGATTTTTGGTTTAATTTTCTGTGACAGATGGTATTATTAGTTCACAGTTATTCATTTCTTCTCTGTCCTTGTCCTGAGTTTTTAATCCTGGTTGTTGTATTTGCCCAATTACAATAAAACTGGACAGGGGGACCGGTGGATCACCTAATGTTTGTGTTCTTTATTCATCTATGTAGCATAAATCCTACCTACTTAAGATGATAGAAGTCCATTACATTTGCCAGAATGGAAAATCCTTTCTTCTTCTATTTACAGGCATGAGGAGACCAAGGAAACAAAAGACTTTAAATTGGGGAGGGTGTTTCCTGTGTGACCCCATGAAAATCTTCCTCCTACTGGGACAAGAAACTCTAGACTCATAGTGTCAAGATCTATGAAGAGAGGAAGAGTAAATTTCCCAACTGGGTCACTGGGAATGCTGCCCACTCTTTCCACACCTATATTCCCTGACCTGTGTACCCTACCTACTGGAGAACATAACATCCTATACTGTTGATGTAAGGTACATGGCATCTTTTTGAAATATCATCTCTAATCTGGTGCATTAAATCCATTATTCCATCAGGTTAGCATCTTCTGTGAAAGGACTAAAGGAGTTTGTGCTTACAGCTACGTCTCATTTAAAGGAGGTTTCTTACTCAGCTATAAAAAATAATGAAATACATTGCTGCCATTTGCAGCAAAATGGATGAACCTAGCAGATGGTGACTGCAGCCAGGAAATTAAAAGATGTTTACTTTTTGGAAAGAAAGTTATGACCAACGTAGACAGCATATTTAAAAGCAGAGACATTACTTTGCCAACAAAGGTCCATCTAGTCAAGGCTATGGTTTTTCCAGTGGTCATGTATGGATGTGAGAGTTGGACTATAAAGAAAGCTGAGTGCTGAAGAATTGATGCTTTTGAACTGTGGTGTTGTTGAAGACTCTTGAGAGTCCCTTGGACTGCAAGGAGATCCAAACAGTCCGTCCTAAAGGAGATCAGTCCTGGATGTTCATTGGAAGGACTGATGCGATGCTGAAGCTGAAGCTCCAATACTTTGGCTACCTGATGCGAAGAGCTGACTCATTGGAAAAGACCCTGATGCTGGGAAAGATTGAGGGCAGGAGGAGAAGGGGACAACAGAGGATAAGATGGTTTCATAGCATCACCGACTCAATGGACATGGGTTTGGGTAGGCTCCGGGAGTTGGTGATGGACAGGGAGGCCTGGTGTGCTGTAGTTCATGGGGTCGCAAAGAGTTGGACATGACTGAGAGAGTGAACTGAATTGAGAGACTATCACACTAAGTGAAATAAATCAGACAGAAAAAAAAAATCAAATGTCACATGTTATCACTCATATGTGGAATATAAGTTTTTAAAAATGATGCATATGAATTTGCTCACGAAACAGAAATAGATATACAGATATCAAAGACAAGCTTATGGTTACCAAAGGGGAAACATTGAGGGGAAGAAGGGATAAATCAGGAGCTTGGGATGAACATATTCATGCTACTATATATAAGATAGACAAGCAACAAAGACCTACTGAGTAGCAGAGGGAACTCTACTCAATATTCTGTAATAACCTATAGAAGAAAAAAATCCAAAAAGGAATGAATACATGCATAGGTTTAACTGAATCACTTTGCTATATACCTGACACCAACACAACATTGTAAATCAACTATTCTTCAATAGAGCCAAAATTAAAAAAAAAACAAAACATAAAAATGGAGTTCTTCGTCCAAAAAGAGGTCATATGTCAGTATATCACTCACTCTAGGAACCTTCAGCTAATTGAACTGTAGTGTTGGAGAAGACTCTTGAGAGTCCCTTGGACTGCAAGGAGATCCAAACAGTCCATCCTAAAGGAGATCAGTCCTGGGTGTTCATTGGAAGGACTGATGCTGAAGCTGAAATTCCAATACTTTGGCCACCTGATGTGAAGAGTTGACTCAGTGGAAAAGACCCTGATGTTGGGAAGGCTTGGGGGTAGGAGGAGAAAGGGATGACAGAGGATGAGATGGCTGGTTGGCATCACTGACACGATGGACATGAGTTTGAGTAAACTCCAGGAGTTGGTGATGGACAGGGAGGCCTGGCTTGCTGTGATTCATGGGGTTGCATAGAGTCGGACATGACTGAGCGACTGAACTGAATTGAACTATGTAAAAAAAAAAAAATTACATAAAATACTACCTGCAGTGAACAGACTTCTCTTCTTAGTGTTAGTCACTCAGTCACGCCTGACTCTTTGTGACCCCATGGACTGCAGCCCACCAGGCTCCTCTGTCCGTGGGATTTTCCAGGCAAGAATACTGGAGTGGGTTGCCATTTCCTTCTCCAGGGGATTTTCCCAACCCAGGGATCAAACTCGGGTCTCCTGCACTACAGGCAGATTCTTGACCATCTGAGCTAACATGTGGTTAAATTTGAAGGACAAGTGGTGATAACTTAACCTTGCCTCTCAGTTGTAGAAAGCATGCATGGCACTTGGGTGAAATGAAGTGTCTGGATGTGAATGCTAGGGGAGACAGCTAATTTGTCCTGCTCTCCGGTGGAGATGGGAGAAGTCTTTGCTGCTTCTGCTGCCAGCCACTTGGTTTTCCAGTTGGCAGCATCCATGGGGAACACAGCAAATTATATGCTACCTGTTCCTTCAACATCTTCAGGTTGTAGACTCTGGACAGAACAAGGTAGAACACACAGGGAGCAGTTTGAGTTCCTTGCTACAGTGACTTTGACATTTGTTTGATAGCGTCGATCTTTGTGCGTGCTCAGTCACTTTAGTTGTGTCCAACTCTTTGTGACCTTGTGGACTGTAGCCCACCAGACTCCTCTGTCCATGGAATTCTCCAGGCAAGAATACTGCAGTGGGTTGTCATGCCCTCCTCTAGGGGAACTTCCAGACACAGGGATCGAACGAGCGTCTGCTGAGGTTTTTGCATTGCCGGTGGATTCTTTACTGTTGAGCCCTTGGGGAAGCCCCAGGGTCGATTTTTAACCTTATTTATTTTATTGTTTGATGTTTTCTGTTTCTCAGTTTTGCGATACACTTTTATTTTTGCCAGCAAAAAACAAAAGTGAACGTTTGATGTAATATTAAGCACTGGATTCAAATTTCTTTAGAAAGCTAAGGACAGAAGAGAGAAAAGAAGAGAAAAAAAAGAGAAAAGAAAAAAAAAAAGAAAGCTAAGGACAATTGTGGAACTTGCCCAGCGTATTTGTTGATATTTAGCCATCCACCAAGAAGAACATAGCGATATTACTGGCTGCAGACTCTGCACAGACATGACACATTGAAGCTTCTAGTCAGAGATGGTGTGAAACATGGCTTTTTATTTAGATCAATTGAGTATTGCTCTAAATTTTTTTTGTTGTTTTTTCTTTTTTCTTTTATATGTACCAAAAAAGGAAAACATAGCTGCAAATATGTTGACTCCATTAGTATAAAAACATTTTGGAAATAGTTAAAGGACATAATCTGATTTTTCAAGTAAAACACAAGTTGGTTAATATCATTCTGATAGTTGGTCAATTGTTTACTTATTTAATAAATCAGGGCCAAGCTTTGGGAATTGCATTCTGTCAAAGATGACATATCTGACATTATTATAAACACTACTGAAAATACAATGAAAAGACAAATTATATCTGTGGTGATAATATGGATATAAATATTGATGGAACATATCATCATGAATATGTGATGTTCTTGATGGATTAAGAAGTTTATGGAGCAGCCATAAAAAATGTAATCTTCCTGCTTGTGACAATATGAATAGACCTAGAGGGTATAATGCTAAGTTAAATAAGACAGAGAAAGACAAATATTATATGATTTCAGTTATATGAGAAATCTAAAACAAAACAAATGAACAAACATAGCAAAATTAAAGCAGAGGCATAGTTGCAGAGAAAAAACAGGTGATTGCCAGAGGGGAAGGTGATAGGGGAGTAAGAGAAATAGGTGAGGAAGATAAGAGATACAAACTTCCAGTTGGAAAATAAATGAGCTACGGGTATGTAATGTACAGTGTGGGGGTTATGGTATATGGTCAGTAACTAAGTAGTACCTTTGTACAGTGACATATCATAACTAGACTTATCATGGTGATAATTTTGAAATGTACAGACACTTGATCCTCGGAAGAAAAATTATGACCAGCCTAGACAGCTCAATAAAAAGCAGAGACATTACTTTGCCAACAAAGGTCCGTCTAGTCAAAGCTATGGTTTTTCCAGTAGTCATGTATGGATGTGAGAGTTGGACTATGAAGAAAGCTGAGCACCAAAGAATTAATGCTTTTGAACTGTGGTGTTGGAGAAGACTCTTGAGAGTCCCTTGGACTGTAAGGAGATCCAACCAGTCCATCCTAAAGGAAATCAGTCCTGAATAGTCATTGGAGGACTGATGCTGAAGTTGAAACTCCAATACTTTGGCCACCTGATGTAAAGAACTGACTCATTTGAAAAGGCCTTGATGCTGGGAAAGATTGAAGGTGGAAGAAGGGTATGAGAGAGGATGAGATGATTGGATGGCATCACCAACTCAATGGACATGAGTTTGAGTAAACTCCAGGAGTTGATGATGGACAGGGAGGCCTGACTGCTGCAGTCCATGGGGTTACTTCATAAGGCAGTGCTATAACATGGACATGCATAATATCAGTGAGTGAAAGGCTTATTTAATGCAAACTTATCATGAATAATCAGGCTTGTTGGGTGTTTGTGAGAACACTTATCTGGGTTTATGAAGATGGGGGTCATTACTGAAGATGTGCCAGGGCATCAGTGGGATGCTCATGTTAAGATCAAATGCCAGACCATCCATGCAATGGGAGTGCACTCTTCCTGAACAGTTGTGCTTGCCCTGGGTGTGATAATATATCTTGAACTAAGGCAATAATAGCAACAAATAAAGGTCCTTGCCAGAAAACATGACTCAAAAGAGGTTGGGATGATGCTTCTTTGAAATGAAGATCTTGCCCCTTAGGAGATTTGATTCTCTGACAGTTAAAAAAAAAAAAAAAACAAACCTCTAAGATATAGCAATGATTAAGGGAAAGAATGTGAGGAGAGATAGAGCATGGGGCTTGCCATTTAACAGCACCCATAAACCATCTACTGGTGGTTCATTTGGTAAAGAGTCTGCCTGCGATGCATGAGACCTGGGTTCAATCCCTGGGTCAGGAAGAGCCCCTGGAGAAGGAAATGGCAACTCACTCCAGTATTCTTGTCTGGAGAATCCCATGGACAGAGAAGCCCGGTGGGCTACAGTCCATGGGGTAGCAAGAGTCAGACAAGACTTAGTGACTAAACCTAACCTATATACCATCTATTAGCTGAGTGGCTTGAAAATGAAAGCCAGACATATCCATGCTTTCATGGGGTGGAAGGAGCACAAAGTTTGGTGCTAAGAAACATGCTGGACTGAGTCTGGTTTGTCATTTACCTGCACACTCTCTTTATTTATTACTTGCTGCAATAATTTTTCAACACATACACATAAGCATCACAGTTATGTCATGCACACTTGTGCACCTTACCTAATAAATATATCCCCAGCAGTCCATATAAACTTACCCCTTCTGATAGGAGGGTAGAATTCATTGTATGAATAAATTTTACTCAGTCTTCAATGGATAGGATTGTTTCTGGCCTTATGCTGAAGCAGATATTTCACTTGGTACATTTCATCATGTTTGCATGTATATATGTAAATTCCTAGAAATGGAATCATTGAGTAGACAGAAAAATCTATTTTATTTTCAGAAGATATGACACAATTATCCTCCACTTAAGTGTTGGCCAAAGTGTGGACTGAAAGGGCTAAAATTCAGTGATGGGGGAATGTAAATTAGAATGGAGATACAGGATAGTCATTTTACTTTGCTTATACAACATAATTCCCTTCAACAAATTGCCTCATGGAATTGCTTGCTTGTATATCTCCTATACAGTTTATTTTGGGCAGCCCTTTAGAAAGTAGAATAACCCAAATTTGTACACCAGACTATACACATGTGGGTGCTCAGTCATTCCAACTATTTGCAACCCTATGGACTACAGCCTACCAGGCTCCGCTGTCCATGGGATTTCCCAGGAAAGAGTACTGGAGTGGGTTGCCATTTTCTCCTTCAGAGGATCTTCTCCACTCAAGTATTGAACCCATATCTCCTGCATTTCCTGCATTGACAAGAAGATTCTTTACCACTGAGCCACCAGGGAAGCCCATATACCTGACTGGTGCTTTACTAAAGTATTTAAAATTTTTGTTTGTTTGAAAAATTTTTATTGATTAAAGCATTTTTGATCAAAATTTTTGATTGCCAAGACAGAAACAACCTAAGTGTCCATCAACAGATGAATGGTGTAATATATTATATATATATATATATATATATATATGTATATATATATTCAATGGAATACTACTCAGTCAAAAAAAGAACAAAATTCTGCATTTGCAGCAACATGGATGGCCTTGGAGACTTTATGCTAAATAGAGTAAGTCAGAGAGAGAAAGATAAATATTGCAAGACATTCCCTATATGTAGAATCTGAGAAAAAAATGCAACAAATTAGTGAATATAACGTAAAAGAAGCAGACTCACAGATACAGAGAAAAAACTAGTGATTTCTACTGGGAGGAGAGGGGTGGGGGAACAGGAGGTATAAACCATTGGGTTTAAGATGGGCTCAAGGAGGTTTTGTACCACTCAGGGAATATAACCAATATTTTGCAATATCTGCAAATGGGAAATAAGCTTTAAAAATTGTGTGAAATAAAATTTTAAATGTGTTTATTTGTTTTTGTCCTAGGTGGGTATCTTCTGAGCCCCAGCTTTTTTTCAGCAATGCAGGGCCTTACTTAGCTATCATGCAATCTTCATGAGCAGACTCGAAAAAATCTTCTGTGTGAATCCTGCAGCCAGGCTAGTTCTTCCTCACCTCTCTTCCTCACCTCTTCTCTGCCTCTCTTCTGGAAATGCAGGAGGCTTACATTCAGACACTTGATCTAATCTGTGTCTTTAATTCTCATAAATGCTGGTTTCCCTGCCTTTGACTTGCTGGTCTCTTAGGCACACGGTTCTGTATGCTACAGAAAACACGGGCAAGTTGAATTCAAGGCATCTCACAGGTAGAAGCTGAATGTTACTCCATGTTTGCACAAAGATGAGCCAAGAGAGATGGTATCCAGGGAGGGTTGTTTGAGATACACCAGTCTGTACTCTCTTTCAGATATCCTTAAATATACACCTGGATCACATAGAATAGCTAAAGAGCTTTGTCCAAGACCTTGCCTAGAAGGATTTTTTCTTAAAAAACTGAATTTCATCTTGCTGCAATATCTGTTCAGGCTATTTTGATATTATAAGAAATAGCCTTCTGAAACCTTGGTGGGATTTACAGTAAGGAAACTGTACAGGTCACTGTAGTCATATTACAAGATTTCTTTTCCTTTCTTTCTTTCTTTTTTTAAATGAGAACCCCTAGGAGAAATTCCTATAGGAACCCAGCATCAAGGAAAGTTGCAATTCTCCTGAGCCACTGGCTTATTTATATTTCATGAATTATTTGAATCTTGTAACAGATATATTTTCTCTTTTTGTTTTGCTTGCTGAAAAAACTTCAAGCTAAATTTCTGATTCATCCACAGTAGGTTTTACTTACAGAGTGGATTCTTCCAAGGTTTTAGGGGTTCCATCTTTTCCGGTTCAAAAGAGTTTATTCACTACAAAGCCCACCCTTGTGTGTGTATATACAATAATGTAGTTTTTTGATGTTCTAACCTAACAAGGGGCCATAAGAAAAGTAGGACAATGCTGCCAAAGATTTCAATCACTCATGCTAAAATAAGCATATTTTTTCCCAATCCCAAACAGGTTTCTGTTGCTGTTGCTTCCTCTCCACTCAGCTTTCCACAGGATGGTTTATGCCACCTTTGCGGGGTTCCACAAAACTGCCTATTTCAACTTTCCATTCTTTTTTTTTTTTTTTAATTCCATGTCTTTTTAAGAAAAATGCTCTGGGGCTGTCAGTTAATCCTTACTCAGCATTGACTTTAATAGAATTTGATTTTCTTCCAAGTGTGGGTAAGTAATGTTATACTTGTGAGATAAAAGTTATACAATCAGATGCTAATTTTCTCTTATAGACACCAATTTTTTTCTTTGACTGCTTTTGCAGAAAGCCTATTTCCCTCTGATTATTCTACATTTTCCTGAAAAGTTATTCTAACTAACAAATTCATATGTTTTGTGGTTAGTTTTGCCCCAGTAGATATGTTGTTTGTGTTGTTCAGTTGCTCAGTCGTGTCCAACTCTTTGCAGCCCCATGGACTGCAACACGCCAGGCTTCCCTGTCCTTCACCATCTTGTGGAGCTTACTCAAACACATGTCCCTTGAGTCAATGATGCCATCCAACCATCTCATCCTCTGTCGTCCCCTTCTCCTCCTGCCTTCAATCTTTTCCAGCATCAGGGTCTTTTCCAATGTGTCGGCTCTTTGCATCAGGTGGCCAACATATTGGAGCTTCAGCTTCAGCATCAGTCTTTTCCACGAATATTCAGGACTGATTTCCTTTAGGACTGACTGGTTGGATCTCCTTGCAGTCCAAGGGACTCTCAGAGTCTTCTCCAACACCACAATTCAAAAGCATCAGTGCTTTGGCCCTCAGCCTTCTTTATAGTCCAACTCTCACGTCCATACACGACTACTAGAAAAACCATATCTTTGACTATATGGACCTTTGTCGGCAAAGTAATGTCTCTGCTTTTTAATATGATGTCTAGGCTGTCATAGCTTTTCTTCCAAGAAGCAAGCGTCTTTTAATTTCATGGCTGCAGTCACCATCTGCAGTGATTTTTGAGCCCAAGAAAATTGTCTGTTTCCATTGTTTCCCCGTCTATTTGCCATGAAGTAATGGGACCAGACACCAGAATCTTAGATTTTTGAATGTTGAATTTTAAGTCAGCTTTTTCACTCTCCTCTTTCATCTTCATCAGGAGGCCCTTTAGATCCTCTTTACTTTCTGCCACAAGGTTGGTGTCATCTGCATATATGAGGTTATTGATACCTCTCCTGGCAATCTTGATTCCAGCTTGTGTTTCAAACAGCCCAGCAGTTCTCATGATGTACTCTGCATATAAGTTAAATAAGCAGGGTGACAACATACAGCCTTGATGTACTCCTTTCCCAATGCTGAACCAGTCCATTGTTCAGTGTCATATTATAGACACACATTAAACATTTGTTAACTCTTTTATAGCAGCCAAAGTTGAAAAAAAATAATCACACACTTTTCTCCCATGAATTTTGAACTGTGCTTTGGTGTATGATTTTATAAACAAAAGAGAAAAACTATGGTTTTTTTTTTTGTCCCCAAGGGCCTCTTAAGAGTCTTCTCAATTGTCAGTAATTCAGTAATTATGTAGACCATTATAATATGCTTTCTTGTGCTTTTACTAGCTTCACTTTGTCCCTGTCCTTATTGTTTGCCAACTTTCTTTATCTCGACTTTGATATTTGCAATCCTCTCTTAAACTATCTTATAAGTTGCAAAAAACATTATTGGAAATTTGCGGGAATAAAGATGAGCACACAACTAATGTTTATTTTGGCCTGTGAGAAGTCATCATGTGAAGGAATAGTATTTTCTAGAGATACATTAAATATTCATTGTAACAAATATTAGCCTAAATTTCTCACTCAAATTTTCTAATAATTCTAAAGGACTGTAGTTTCCTGTGTTCTTAGACTAATGATGAGTAAATTTGATATAGCTTTATGTCCTTCAAGGATGAGACAATTTTTAAGTCAAAATATGCACAATTGTAATAGTTAACATTTGAGGGAGAGTCATTTAATCTTGTCTGGCTCCATTTGGGATAGAATCAATTAATTGAGTAAGAAAATAGCATCACTCTGATATTCTTATTAAACATGTAAACTACTGTTTTAATCTTAGCCATGTGCTATGCCTTGATGGTAAGAAATTTTAGACGAGGCTGAAAGCAGATACATAAACTGGTGAGTTAATATGGATTTATTTTAGTTCTGATATGTAAATTGAATTTGACGTTGATAAACATTTGAAACAAAGATAAAGAAAAGTCCCTGGTTCTACTGCAAAGTAGGCTTTTTCACTTGTAGTAGCTTTATTCAAAGTAGCTTTGTAGATAGACTTGAATATTTATGACCAATTGTTATATGCAGCGCCTGAAGGTTTTGGGTCACAAAAAGACTCGACCAAGTGAAGAAACAAGTTGAATAACTAATACTTGCTAGTCACACTGATCACAGATTGCCCTGATGCCAGGGGTACCTTTGTGGCATGACTGATTGTAAACTAGAAGAGGTAGTTAGTGGAGTGATCGAGTTTCATAGAGTAGAAACATGGAAAGATAAAACATAGTGGCACCAAAAGCAAACCAATGTCTCCACTATGATGAGTGGTTTCCTCAAATGGCCAGGAAAGCTGATTATTTCAGTCTTTGCTTGCATGGCATGGGAAATCCGTTTCTATTCAGAGTATCCAAATTCATAATTACATCTCTCCAGTCATGTTTGTCTGGACCATGATAAGTTCCTTGATGGTGCTAAAGGACCCCCAGATTCACTCAGACTTTTTTACTCTCTCTGTATCTCTGCCCCAGCTCCCATGTGTCTTTGCTTCAAAGGACTTACACTGAGACCCTGGGCTGTTGAAACTGACCTGTATGCAGCACAGAGAGCCGGAAGTCACTGGGATGACTTGTTGACGACAGACTTGTGTAAGAGTCTGAAAGACCAGCTCTCTTGCTCTTAATTGGCACCAGCTCTGGAACTTAACTTATATGCCAGGGCACTATAGGATCAGGGTGTAGCAATCTTCTGTGAAACTTCACCTGAAATCACATCCTTGCTTGACTTTTATCCCTTTTCTTCTTTGTTTCTTCTACCCACTTTAGGTTTTTCCGAGGAACCTTTCCTTAAGAATCATACGCACAGAAATCCTGTCTCAGGGTCTCCTGGAGAATCTGACAATGATCAACATTCCTTCATCCATCTTGGCTTTCCTAGGTAGAGTAGGGACTTACCAAACTCCTGTGGAATTAAGGAATGAGAAATGCAGAACCTATTTGGAAGTAGAAACTTGGCAAATAAGCAAGTGTCTGCCTTTCCTAGGGGTAGTTTTTATAAACTTACACCAAATTCTGAGCTGGATTCACCACACACAGTCTGATGCAGAGGAGTTTTGCTCTTGTTCTGCTCAGGTGATTTGGCCTGACTGGTTTCAGGAGGATGTTCCAGAAAGAACATTTATGGTCAGTTGACATAGTTGCTTATTCACACAGAATGAAACTTGTCTCTGGCTTTACTGATGAAGGTAAACAGGTGATGTATAACACAGAGGGGTGGTGCTGAGGAAGTGGATTCTAAAAACCACTGCTCCTGAAAATAAATCTGCACACATTTAGAAAGGGGAGTGGAAGACAAAGGTTTGTGTGTGTTCCTTCTTGTCTGTGTCAGGCGTCTGCTTAATCCCTCTTGAAATCTCTGCAGTCCCTATCTGTTGACTTCAAGATCCTTGTGGTGCCCAAGGTTCCTTAGGGCCTGCCTAACGTTTTAGTATCATTTTCCATTACTCCTTCCTTAATGCTTGTTATCACACTATCTAATGCTAGATGCCCCTCCCCACATCATACTATTTCTCATTTTTATGTCTTTCCTCATGCATTTTCTGGAATGGGCTCCTCTAACCCAGCCACCTTTAAGATCCATTTTGGTTACTGGTTGCCTTGAGTATTTGCTGTCCTTTTCCTCTTCTCTGTGCATGTATAGCGCCCTGTCACTGGGCATATTTTAAAAGTCAATGGCTGTTAACGGATCTTTCCTTGCTAGATTGAGAGTTCCTTCATGTTGTTGTTGTTTTGTTTTGTTTTGCAGTATATAGGTATTTACTAGATAGCATCCTCTTCATTGACTCTATAAATATCAGTATCAAAATCATTCAGAGTTAGACAGTAAACATTTTTCTGAGTGACTCTCCTTCCCGAAATGCCTATGCTAAGAGCTTTCATACCTCCATTCTTATTTGATGATCAGAAGAACCCAATGGGGTAGAGGGTTATTATCTGCATCTTTAAAAACTAAAAAAATTAATTGAAGTAGAGTTAATTTACAATATTATGTTAGTTTCAAGTGTACAGAAAAGTGGCTCAGTTATACACACACATATATATCATATATATTCTTTTTCAGATTCTTTATAGATTATTATGAAAAATTGAGTATAGTTCCCTGTGGTATACTATAGGTCCTTGTTGGTTACCTATTTTAGATATAGGAATGTGTATATGTTAATCTCAAACTTATAATCTATCTCCCCCCATTCCATTTGGTAACCCTAAATTTGTTTGCTTTATCTATGAGTCTATTTCTATGTTGTAAATAAATTCATTTCAATAATTATTTTTTAGATCCCACACTAAATTCCACAGTCTTTATCCAATTTACTTGACTTTATGCAATAATCTCTAGGTCTATTCATGTTGCTGCAAATGTCATTGTTTCATTCTTTTCATGGTTGAGTAATATATACACTGCATGTGGTGGTGGTTTAGTTGGGATTTCTTGTCTGACTCCTGTGACCCCATGGACTGTAGCCTGCCAGGCTCCTCTGTCCATGGGATTCTCCAAACAAGAATACTGGAGTGGGTTGCCATTGCATCTCTTTTGCCTATTCATCTGTTGGTGAACACAGGCTGCTTCCACATCTTGGCTATTGCAAATAGTGTTGCTATAAACATTGGTGTGTATGTATCTTTCCATATTATAGTTTTCTCTGGATGTAAGCCCAGGAGTGGGATTCTAGGATTGTATAGTATTGCTGTTTTTAGTTTTTTAAGGAACCCCCATACTGTACTTCATAGTAGCTGCACCAAGACTGGATGCTATAAAGCTCCTAGAGGAAACATATCTAGAACTCTCTTTGAGATAGACAGCAATTTTTTTGGGATCCATCCCCTAGAGTAATGGAAATAAAACCAAAAATAAACAAATGGAGCCTAATTAACTTTAAAAGCTTTTGCACAACGAAGGAAACCATAAACAAAACAAAAAAACAACCTACATACCGAGAGGAAGTATTTGCAAACGATGCTATCAAGGGACTAATTTCCAAAATAAACAAACAGTATATACAGCTTAATATCAAAATAAGCAAACAACCCAATCAAAAAATAGGCAGAAGAATAAACAAACATTTCTCCAAAGAAGACATACAGCTGGCCAGGAGGCACATGAAAAGATGCCCATTATCACTAATTATTAGAGAAATGCAAATCAAAACTACAATGAGATATTACCTCACACCACTCAGAAAAGCCGTCATTAAAAAATCTACAAATATTCAATGCTGGAGACAGTGTGGAGAAAAAGGAACACTCCTACACTGTGGGTGGGAATAAATGATTTTTTAATTAAGATATATGCACTGTAATGTTATTGCACACTTTATAGACAACAGTATAGTGTAATGACTTTTATATGCACTGGGAAAATGAAAAATTTGTGTGGCTCTTTTGCAGTATTCTTTTTATTGCAGTGGTCTGGAACTGAGCCTGCAATATCTCCTAGGTTTGCCTGTACAAGTGTGTTTTTGTGTGGAGCAAATAGATAAGAACATACCAGATAGCCTTAAGCCCAATGCAAAGAAATATTACCAGGCAAAGAGTGGTGGAGAGAAATACTTTACATAGGGCATTTTCCTGTGGTGGGAAAAAGGCCAGCGTTGGTGGAGTACCATGAGAAGAAGTAGAGACTGCATTTCAGAAAGCAAAGGGAGAATGGAATTCTTTTCTGATTCATAGTAATCTTTGGGCACTCCAAACCTCAGAATGAATACAAGCTGGTAGTCCACTCTCCTACGTCCCTAAGAAAATGACTCTGCAAGGAAGAACCAATGGACTGTACTCACTGAGATGGTTCATTGTGTATCTGCTTGACTGGGGTACAGACCACCTAGACACTGGGTTGAACATTATTCTGAGTGTGCCTGTGAAGTGTGTCTAGACATTTGAATCAGTAGACTAAGTAGATGGCTCTCCCACATGTGGGTGGACCTCATCCAATCTGTTGAAAGCCTGAACAGGACATGAAATGAAATAAGAGAGAACTCATTCTCTCTGACTGTCTATATATAGCCAGATAGGTAGATAGGTGATAGGTGTTACCTACTGGTTCGGTTTCTTTGGGGAACCTTAACTAATACGTTCACTCATTTCCCTAAAACACCACTTTTCATAGTCCCTGTCGTGTATTCCCTTAAAATCTTTTCAATATGTCCCAAAGTCTACAAGTTATGACCCAACTCCAGCCGTGTGATTTTTACTGTTACTGCTGCTGATGGTGTGTGGTGTGTGTGTGTGTGTGTGTGTGTGTGTGTGTGTGTGTGTGTGCGCGCGGGCATGTGTGTGTGTGTGTGTGTGGCTCAGTTGTGTCCGGCTCTTTGCAAATCCATGGACAGTAGCCTGCCAGACTCCTCTGTTCATGGACTTTTCCAGGCAAGAATACTGGAATGGGTGGCCATTCCGTTCCCCAGGGAATCTGCCTGATCCAGGGATTGAACTTGGGTCTCCTGTATTGAAGGCAGATTCTTTACCATCTGAGCCACCAGGGAAGCCCCTGCTGATGTTAGTCTCACCAATTAAATCCCCCGGGTTTCAGCTCCCTCATCTGTAAGCTGTGTCTCCTTTATCTGTCCTGCCTCTTCTCTGAAAAGACTTTATCCTTGGATTTTCTGTTACCTCTTCCTCTGACACTTTGCCAAATTGCCTGTGGTCTGGCTTCTAATGTCTGGAGTCACAGAGAAGGAACGTTAGGTTTGCTTAGAGCCACATTCACCTTTCTAGTAAATAACTTTCTAATTCATATATGAACTTAGGAAGTGATCTGTGTGCACATTTCTTACTTTACAAACTTGCAGCAGCCCTAGCTTTGTCAGATGGCTGTGGCAGAATTACAGGATTTTTGCTCCTTGCATTTTCCCTTTTGATTACGATGAAACAAAACTTCCTATGCCTTAAGAATTGTTTCCCAAATGAAATATTCTCTTCTCTATTGCCTTTGACATCTGTGGCTAGCAGATCTCTCTTTTTTGTGTGTGTATATAAACTGCTTATTTGATTTGACCTGGTTCTGAAACAAGAAATTGATTCAGATGGGCCTCTGCCTTTGGAAATGGTATTGCATGAAATCATTATGGTAACATATGCTGAAACTTAACACTGCAAATGCAGAGGGAGA
Source organism: Cervus elaphus (assembly GCF_910594005.1). Taxonomy (NCBI): domain Eukaryota; kingdom Metazoa; phylum Chordata; class Mammalia; order Artiodactyla; family Cervidae; genus Cervus; species Cervus elaphus. The sequence continues at coordinate 8,074,511 of NC_057820.1, read as the reverse complement.
AAATGATCTTGCAGCTACTTCCCTTATTTCGAGGACTGGAGACATGAGACTGTATTCTAATAAAATGTGGTGCATTTGCAGCTGAGGCTGGGGCAAAATCAAGATACATTAGGAGAAATTGACATTAAAAGTGAAATATAACAGATGGGTGGAAAAATGAATTTTTATCAAGATGATCCATTAGTATTCTGCAACGAGTCAGAGGAGAACAATCACCTGGAACAAATCAAGAATCATGGTGCTTGACCTGTGTTTGCTTGTTTGAAAGGGTGGCCTGTATTTATAATCTTTAATTAGAAATGCATTTGTTTCTGGTTGACTGGATACATTTTTCAACTACTGTTTTCTTTTTGTGGGGAGTTGGGAAGGTGGGTGTTAGAGGTGGTTTAGGGCAAAGGATTTGGGTTCATCAAATTAGATTAAATGCAAAGAGAGAAAACAAGTCCAGTGGAGTGAAGCCCTGACTAAGTGGCAGAGTTCTTTGCAAAGAAGGAACATTAATCTCCACGTTGGGGGTGGGGAGCTGAGTAGCTGAGTAGTTAATCAACTATTAGCCTCGAATAAGCTTGAGTAACTTTGACATCAATATTTAATAGCAGGTAGACTGCAGACCTTGTTTTTAACCTCACATTTTCTCTTTATCAAGCTTTCTGTCTACTCTTTCACTGACCTCTGGAATTAATAAGTACTTGTATTTTAATGGGAAGAAAGGAGAAAGAAAATGCAAACAGAATGTCCTTAATTTTTCTTTACAAACTAGGCTGAAAATGCAAGCCATTGAGGGCACTATGCCAACTCATTCGGGAAAACTTGGAGTTTTATTGCAGATGAATTGCTAAGTTGCTTGCCTTGATGCCAAGGAATAAGTAGCTTGGGATAATTCATTTGCCATGTTTGCTGCTTGTACCTATCACTTCCTTGCCGCTGGCTGATGTCAATAATATGCCTGGGAGGGGGAGGAGAAGACAGAAGTTTCCTCTGGTGTCACTTATATGCCTCTAGAATCAGCACAATTGTAACCCAATTCCATATGCCTGGATTAAAACCCCAGCCTATCAAGTTTGATCAAACTCCCCTAAGAATTCTTTTGGGAACAAAACATAGTCACTGAGCTAAAAGAAGAAAGAAGATGAGAAATGGCAAAGGACATTTTAATAAAATTTTAAACCTGGAAAGAAACCTTTATAGATGGTGTAATTCAAGCTAGCCTAGTATGGAAATAAGACAGGTGAAAAGCATTGAACTCAACTGGGACACTACACACTGATATGTTCAACTTTCTTTCTACCTCACGCTCTATGTCAACATTTCAAGGAGGGATTATTATTATGTGTCCATCTCCCAGTTTTTCTAGATAAGGAAAGTGAGTCTCAAGTGTTATATAAAGAATTGCTGAAGTTTTCTCCAAAATCACTGCAGACAGTGACGACAGCCATGAAATTAAAAGATGGTTGCTCCTTGGAAGGAAGACTATGACAAACCTAGAGGGCATATTAAAAAGCAGAGACTTCATTTTGCTGGCAAAGGTTCATATAGTCAAAGCAGTGGTTTTTCCCAGGTGGCACAGTAGTAAAAAATCCACCTGCCAATGCTGGAGATGCAAGAGACTCGGATTCGATCCCTGGGTAGGGAAGATACCCTGGAGTACGAAATGGCAACCCACTCCAGTATTCTTGCCTGGAAAATTCTATGGACAGAGGAGACTGGCAGGCTACAGTCCATGGAGTTACAAAGAGTTCAACTCAACTGAGCACACACACGTCATTTTTCCAGTAGCCGTGTGGGGATGAGAGTTGGACCATGAAGAGGGCTGAGTGCTGAAGAGTTGATGCTTTTGAACTGTGGTTCTAGAGAAGACTCTTGAGAGTCCCTTGGACTGCAAGGAGATCCAACCAGTTCATCCTAAAGGAAATCAACCCTGAATATTCATTGGAAGGACTGATGGTGAAGTTGAAGCTCCAATATTTTGGTCACCTGATGTAAAGAGCCAACTAATTGAAAATGATCCTGATGCTGGGAAAGACTGAGGGCAGGAAAAGAAGGGGGCAACAGAGGATGAGATGGTTAAATAGCACCACCAATTCAGTGGACATGAATTTGAACAAACTCCAGGAGATAGTGGAGTACAAAGGAACTTGGCGTGCTGCAGTTCATGGTGTTGTTATTGAGAACATAAACAAGAAGTTTTCTCAGCTTGTCCAGGATACAGTCCTTATCAGAATCCATGAATGTTGGATTCCAATCTCTTGCAAAGATATGTGCAATGTGCAGGAACATAATACCTTTCCCAAACATCTGTGGTGGTGACATCAACATGAGATAATATTCCTAAAAATATATCTCCCTCCAAAAACTCTAAATTGAAAGATATCATTCCAGTGTGAATTCTTCATATATGGAACAACCTTAAATTGTGGAGTTAGAGTAACTGAATTTATTTCAGCCACTCACAACGAGTAGGCATCTATGTAAGTCCCAGATTCTCTGAACCTCAGTTTTCTTATCTCTGAAATGGAAGCAATATTTTTATATGTGTAATCTGGCAGGGTTGGCAAAGCACGATTACTGGCACAGGTGGTGGGGATGAGGTGGGTGGATGGAATGGTGAGTAGAAGTGAAGAGCACAGATAAATGTTGAGATGTGGGCAGGAAGGAACCAGCTGCACCTAAAACTAGGTGTCTGTGTGACAAGCTGCATTGTGTGACAAGGGTTCAAGGGTGCTTTTAAGAGGAAAGAGACCTTGTTTTCTGCAGCTTGTATGCCAGGCAGGATCAGTACAGGATAAGGTGCACAGTTCATTCAGTCATGTCTGACTCTTTGTGACCCCATGGATTGCAGCATGTCAGGCCTCCCTGTCCATCACCAACTCCCAGAGCTTACTCAAACTCATGTCCATTGAGTTGGTGATGCCATCCCACCATCTCATCCTCTGTCATCCCCTTCTCCTCCCGCCTTCAGTCTTTCCCAGCATCAAGGTCATTTCAAATGAGTCACTTCTTCGCATCAGGTGGCTAAAGTATTGGAGTTTCAACTTCAGCATCAGTCCTTCCAACGAATATTCAGGATTGATTTCCTTTAGGATGGACTGGTTAGATCTCCTTACAGTCCAAGGGACTCTCAAGAGTCTTCTCCAACACCACAGTTCAAAAACATCAATTCTTCAGCGCTCAGCTTTCTTCATAGTCCAACTCTCACATCCATACATGACTATAGGAAAAACCACAGCCTTGACTAGATGAACCTTTGCTGGCAAAGTAATGTCTCTGCTTTTTAATATACTGTCTAAGCTGGTCATAACTTTCCTTCCAAGGAGCAAGAGTCTTTTAATTTGATGGCTTCAGTCACCATCTGCAGTGATTTTGGAGCCCAAAAAAATGAAGTCTGTCACTATTTCCATTGTTTCCCCATCTATTTGCCATAAAGTGATGGGACCGGATGCCATGATCTTAGTTTTCTGAATGTTGAGCTTTAAGCCAACTTTTTCACTCTCCTCTTTCACTTTCATCAAGAGGCTCTTTTGTTCTTCTTCACTTTCTGCCATAAGGGTGGTGTCATCTGCATATCTGAGGTTATTGATATTTCTCCTGGCAATCTTGATTCCAGCTTGTGCTTCATCCAGCCCAGCGTTTCTCATGATGTACTCTGCGTATAAGTTAAATAAGCAGGGTGACAATATCCAGCCTTGACGTAGAGAGCATATGAGGTGCCAAATCACTGTGCCTGGCCTGAAAATAAGTGATGACTCTTACCAGTCTGAGATAGATGGTCATTTTAGAGTAGGGTTTAGTTAGCTTGAATGCAAGTGGGAGCATCCTGGACGATAGCTGTATGCTATCTTCTCTGGCACTGGAGAAGGGAATGGAAACCTTCTCCAGAATTCTTGCCTGGAGAATCCCAAGGACAGAGGGGCCTGGCAGGCTACAGTCCAGGGGGGTTTCAAAGAGTTGGACATGACTGAATGACTAACACACACTTTCTCTGGCATTAAGTTTGTTATTGACATCAGGGAGGAGGAGTAAAGCAACACCAAGGTCAGATGCTGGGAGGAACTGGAGGGGCTGAGGGAGGTCTCTCACCTGCCCTTGGCTCCTTTTCAGGGGGTCCTTTCAAAAGTGCTTTCCTGGTGGCTCAGTTGGTAAAGAATCTGCCTTCAGTGCAGGAGCCCCGAATTTGATCCCTGGATCAGGAAGATCCCCTGGAGAAGGGAATTACAACCCACTCCAGTATTCTTGCCTGGAGAATTCCATGGACAGAGGAGCCTGGTGAGCTACTAGCCATAGCTCTGCAAAGAGTCTGACACAACTGAGCAACTAACATGCTTCAAAAGTGCTGGCTGCTCGCTGTCCGTTTAGATGCAGGCAGTTGGGACCAGACATATACAGCATCTCCCGAGCAGCTTTCAATCCTGCCTTGCTCATCATGATGAAAATATTTCCAGTGACAGCAGAGACCTTATTATTATGCAGAGATGTTAGTAACTGAACTCTGAGACCTTTAGACAAGGCTTATAATCCTCTTATTCGAGAAAGCAGGATTTTTTAATATTTGTAAGGAAGCCTGCCTCTGAACACAGAGGAAAATATTAGATTCAGATGTGTGAGCAGTTTTCTTGGAAATTTTGGAAGCAAAACCTTGAGGAGAACATTGGTCATGAGGCCACCCGGACTCAGGTGGGAGATGTTTAGGTCTGTCTACCTGGGTGTGTGAGCTGTCTGGAGAACTGGTTTGGACATGTCAGGCTGTAAGTGACCTGAAGCTAAAGCTGTTCCTCATTCATCTTTAACTGCCCCATAGAAACCACAAGAGGCTCACTGAGCGCCTGTTACAGAAAGATGCTGCCACAGACTGGCTGGTATTTACGTTTTAGTTGCAGAGAAATGTAATGTCTCCAAACAGGGACTTGAAAGTGCAAGAAATAATTATTAAAGGGTTTCGAGTAGCCTCGTCTGCTCTATCTTTTTCTTCTCTGAACTAAAACTCCCCCCAGATGCCTGCGATTGAAGAGTGTTAAAAGAACTCTTCTTATCACATGGCATTTCAGACCTTTTGTTCCTATCCCCATTCCCAGCTCTGTTTGATACAAAAGCTACTGTGCTCCTGAGGAGGGGGGCTGGGGGAACTCAAGCCTTGGAGCCAATGGAACACAGGCTGCAATTAAAAGCAAACATTTCCACTTCAGTCACAGCCTGTGGGTGTTTTAAGAAGGAAAAAAAAATCTATTAAAATTATAAATGTCAAACTCCTTGGGTTTTGATCTATACGTTTCATGGAGAGCGTGTTCCTGACAGAGCTCGGATCTTGAGAAACTGATAAGGATGCTTTGCTCCTAAAATTGTGAAACAGACAGAGAATAGTCTGCTGGGTGGTGAACAAGAGAAGCCAGGCTCTGGTAGGTGATGAGGCTGAGGATCCAGGGTGGAGGCAGGAGGAGGAAGTGGATGGTCTTGGGGCATGTGAGTTCCAGCTAGGAACCAAAGAGTAGTCAGAGCAACAGGGCAATCCTTGCCTTGTTTTCTGTATTAGTTTAGCCTCTTACTGCAGTAGAGAGATTTTCTAGTGTCTTCCTTTTTCCCCAGCCCACCTTTATCCCCCAAGTCTTCCTTCACAGGGGCAGTGTTGCTCATCAGATTGTTCAGAACTTGAGATTTATCCAGCTTCCCTTTCGTAATGGGCAGGATGTTATGTTTTAAAAGGCATGTGATCTTGTTTAGCTTCCCATCTCTGCTTCCTGGGCATATTTGTATTGGGCAAGAGCTTAGGTTTTGGCCTCCAGGTCAGGCATGACTTTTTCTGTAGGCGGAAGGAAGCAAGTGTCCAAATTTCTCACTTCCAGCTTCTGTTCATTGGCTGTGGCTTATAGAAGAGGAATTAGAGTTTGATCCAAACATTGCAACATAGACATGGAGCTGCCAGGAGACCCACCTTGATGCCCAAGCTTAAGCCTGGGTTACAGGCTGAATTCTGTCCTGCCAAGTTCCTATGTGAGTTCTTGACCCCTAATACCTCAGAATGTAACTGTATATAGATATCAGGCTATTAAAGAGGTATTTAAAGTAGACCTGAAAACACCATAAACCAATTCAACATCATTAAAATGTATACAATTCTCACACAACAGTAGGATACCAATTCTATTCAAAGGAGACACTGGGACATATCCAGGGACATTAAAAAAAAAAAAAAAAAATTCATGATCTAAAGGTATTGAAGGGCTTCCCAGGTGGCTCAGTGGTAAAGAATCTGCCTGCAATGCAGGAGACCTGGGTTTGATCCCTGGGTCAGAAAGATCCCCTGGAGGAGGAAATGGCAACCCACTCCAGTATCCTTGCCTAGAAAATCCCATGGACAGAGGAGCCAGTGGGCAAACAGTCCATGGGGTTGCAAGCACTATGGCATGACTGAGCATACACACACACACACACACAAAGGTATTGAAATCATACAGAGTCTGTTCTCTTATCACTGTGGAATTATGTTAGAAATCAATGTCAAAAGATATTTGAAAATAACTCACTTATTTTCAAGTGCAATGTGACATTTACCAAGGAAGAGCTTTGACTTACTTTTCTATACATTTCTTCTATTAATTTTTGAAAGTTTGATATTGAAACTCCAACTAAAAATTTTAATTTATCTATTAAAAAAAAGCTGTAATATATAGTGGAACTATATATAACTTTGTTCTGTATTTTCCGAGTCTCCTTTAAATGTGTCATCATGCTTTCATAATTTAAAAAAAAAGAAAAAAATTTAAAAATAGGTAGTTAAAGTATTAGGTTGGCTAAAGTTGTTTGTTAGGGTTTTTGTAGTTAAGATACTACTGCAAAACTCAAAGAAACTTTTTGGTCAACCTAATTAAATGAGGTCTATGGGGTTTCAAAGAGTCAGACACGAATGGGTGACTGAACAACAACATATATCCCTATGATAGTGTCTGGCACAGAGCACATGCTCAAGTTATGAGAATTCCTGTTTTGGGTTTTTTTTTTTTTTTCTGCCACTGCAATTTTACCTTACTCACATATAAAGTTACACAACTTTATCTGTTTTTCATCTTTCTGACATCCTGTTTTTTTTTTTTTAAAAGATCAGAGAGTTTTTCTTTCTCTTCTGGTCTTTACTGAGGGGATGCTAGAGGCAAGAGAGTGGATAAAGTATTTTATTTGAGAAATTATTCTTGGGATCTCTGACACTTATCAGAAAGTTGATTCAGAGATTCTACTTGCTCATGGACCACAAAGTTATTGGAAAATACTTTACTTCTCCTTCTCATAAGAAAATTTTAAAATTTATATTCATAAATCCTATAGGAAGAGCTGATCTGAAACTCAGTTATTCTGCTTAGAATCTACTTTTGGCTTCTGAGTGAAGTGAAAGTTGCTCAGTTGTGTCCAACTCTTTGCCACCTCATGGACTAGAGTGTCCATGGAATTCTCCAGGCCAGAATACTGGAATGGGTAGCCTTTCCCTTCTCCAGGGAATCTTCCCAACCCAGGGTTTGAACCCAGGTCTCCTGCATTGCAGGTGGATTCTTTACCAGCTGAACCACCAGGGAAGCCCAAGAATACTGGAGTGGGTAGCCTATCCGTTCTCCAACAGATCTTCCTGAACCAGGAATCCGGGCAGGGTCTCCTGCATTGCAGGCAGATTCTTTACTAATTGAGCTACCAGGGAAGCCCCTTGGCTTGTAAGGGAATAGAATAAATTATTACCTGGTGACATTTCCTCTTTATAATGTTTATTGTCCCCAAAGTTATTCAGTCCTATTTAAGCCCAGTCACTGGGAAAGTGTTGCTTTTACATTAAAATTTTGAAGCATACTTTTTAAAAAGACAATGATGATATCGTTTTCTTACAAATTAAACTTATTTCGTATTGGGGGTACAGCTGATTAACAATGCTGTGATTGTTTCAGATGGACAGCAAAGGAACTCAGCCATACATGTGCATGTAACCATTCTCCCCCAAACCCCTCTCCCACTCAGACTGCCACATAATGTTGAGCAGCGTTCCCTGTGCTGTACAGTTGGTCCTTGCTGTTTTATTAAAAGTTATTTTTATGCATGCTGTAACATTTTCTTGGAAGTTCAAGAAGTGTTTATTTGTGAAGCTTTCCTGGAAATTTCACTGGAATGGACAACTAATAGATTGCTTATTTGTTCTCTGAGTGTTGAAGAATTGCAAAATCTCTTATTGCATTATTCTGAATATTGTTTTTCAAAGACTCTCTAAAAAAGTCGTCAACTCCTAATGGAGATAATGAAACTAATGTGTACAAGCATGCTCAGTGGTGTCCAGCTCTTCAAAACCCCATGGACTCCTCAGTCCATGGGATTCTTCAGGCAAGAATACTCAGGTGGGTTGCCATTTCCTCCTCCTGAAGATCTTCCTGATCCAGGGAAGATCAAACCCACGTCTCCTGCATCTCCTGCATTAGCAGACAGATTCTTTACCATTGCAACACCTGGAAAGCCAATGAAACTAGTGAATAATGCCTAAGAATGACATATAATAAATGGAAAACCTGCTTTGAATTGTTACTTTAGAGCCTTCACTAAGGTGGGTGCGTCCTTGGGGGCATAACTAGAGTAACGTTATCATATACTCATCTCTTCTCCCCTTCCCTCTGTTACCTTTCCCGCCCCTCCCTTTCACTCCCCTTTTCCTCTCTTTGAGAAATTGCAGTGAGGGGAATGTGGGGGTAACGTTATAAATCCACCCCAAACAACTGTGCTTTATTTACAAAGTTGAGAGAAGGAAGAATCTAGGAAACTCTTTGTTTGACCCTATCATAGACTGTAGCCCATCAGGCTCCTCCATCCATGGAAATCTCCAAGAATACTGGAGTAGGTTGCCATTCCCTCCTCTAAGGGATCTTCTCAACCCAGGGATCAAATCCAGGTCTCCTGCATTGCAGACAGACTCTTTACTATCTGATCCACCAGGGAAGCCCACATCGAAAAAGTTGGCCATGGCCTAATGGCTTCACTTTGCATCTTATTGTGGTTTAGTCACTAAGTCGTGTCCAACTCTTGCGACCCCATGGACTGTAGCCTGCCAGGTTCCTCTGTCCATGGGATTTTCCAGGCAAGAATACTGGAGTGGGTTGTCATTTCCTTCTCCAGAGGCTCTTCTCAACCCAGGGATCAAATCCGGATATCCTGAATTGTAAGCAGAATCTTCACCTACTGAGCTACCAGGGAAGCCTTGCATCTTATAGAACAAGTCTAACAACAAACCCCCTGTAGGATCATTGACATGAAAATTGGGAGCAACAGAATTCCAGTAACTCATCATTCAGAGGCAAGTTCCCTGCCTCATGAAAATCACAGGGGCCCAGACTCAAGCAGGACCAGTATGCTCACCTGGCTAAGAGCTTAATGATACACATAAGGCTCTCACAGAAGAGAATGGTGCTGGCTCAGAGTATTCCGTTGTTTATGGTATGAAACAATCTTCTCAGAGCACTGCCCTTCATGGCACAAGAATATATACCTTTTAGACCTTCTGGTCTCAGTTCCTGTGCTCCAGACCAAATTTTTTTTTTTTTTTTAATCAGGAACTTGAACTAAGGCCATCTTTACTCCGCCTTGCTCTCTGGGGAGCGATCAAATGTAATTATCTCATATGTCAGTAATTTTTCCTGCCTAGAAACAAATAATTCTGGGCAGAGGGTTCTCTCTCTTACAAGTTGACTGGGCTAAAATAAGTGAGAGTTAGTGATCACTAAAATATTTGGCTAATGAAAACGACAAAACACGGGTCACTAAATTATGCTTGACAGCAAAGTTTATTTCACATTTAGCATGCAGATTTTTCTAATACTTCCATTTGTACAGGCAAAATTGAACATGAAACTGAAAAAAAAAAAAATGTGTGTGAAAATAAATTGGAATCTCCCTACAGCTTGATAGTTCCAAATAAAAAAATAAGCTGTTCAGAAAATCAAAATAATCTGTTAGCTTGCTTCTCTCTCCTGACCTGAGAGTTTTCTAAGGTCAAGGACTCTTACTATCATTGTTTTTTCAGGGACCAATGATATGATAGGAGATATCATATCAGGTTCTCATGAAATAGTTGTCCTTCTGGAAAGTGCCCATCATCCACTTTGGGCCATTTTATGATGGAAATTATTGGATAAATGTTGTATGTCTGTAGTGTTCTCATATATATGGGATTCTCCAGGCAAGAATACTGGAGTGGGTAGCCATTTCCTTCTCCAGGGGATCTTTTCGACCTGGGGTTTGAGTCTGGGTCTCCTGCATTGCAGGCAAATTCTTTACCATCTTAACTACCAGATTACTGCTACTCCTCACTGCAATTTTTCAAAGAGAAGAACGAGGGAAACCCCATATATGAACATACACACACACACACACACATATGTGTATATTCTGTAGCTCACATGTATATTTAACTATGAGTATGATGTATATAAATGCTGAGTTTTGACTCCTTCAACAATCTTTTAAATGTACAGTACAATATTATTAACTATTGGTCAATGTTGTACAGTCTTTAGAATTTACTCATCTTGCTGAACTGAAATTTTAGGATTGTTAACTTTATAGCTCCTTATTTTCCCCTCTCCCCAGCCCCTTGGCAACCATTCTATTCTTTGTCTTTATGAAGGTGGCCTGCTCTATCCAAGGGGAAACTTATAAAAGGGAGGTCAGTGGGGTGAATAGCAGAACTATTTTTTTAATTGAATATAATTGGCCATTTGATGCAAAGAGCCAACTCATTAGAAAAGACCCTGATGCTGGGAAAGATTTAAGGCAGGAGGAGAAGGGGACGGCAGTGGATGAGATGGTTGGATGGTATCACCGACTCCACAGACATGAGTTTGAGCCAACTCTGGGGAGATGCTGAAGGACAGGGCGTGCTGCAGTCCACGGGGTCACAGCAAGTCAGATATGACTGAGAGACTGAAGTAGCAGTATAATTGCTTTACAAGGTTGTGTTCATTTCTGTTGTACAACAAGGTGAATCAGCTATATGTATGCATATATCCCCTGGCTTTTGAGCCTCTCTGTCATCCCCCACCCGTATCCCACCCTTCTAGGTCATTACAGAGCACTGAGCTCAACTCCCGGTGCTCAGCTATTTATTTTACACAGCAGGTTCCCACTGGTTATTTATTTTATACACGACAGTATGTCAAATCCTGATCTCCTGATTCATCCTATTGCCTTTCCCTGCTGGGTCCATATGTCCATTCTCTACATCTACCTCTCTATTCCTACCTAGGAAATAGGTTCACCCATACCATTTTTCTAGACCCTACATGTATGCATTAGTACACGATATTCGTTTTCCTCTTTTTGACTTACTTTACTGAAGTAATAAAAATCCTAGATCCATCCATGTCTTCACAGCTGTAGTTGGTTGTGGGACCAGAGCTGGTGTTCCTTCCACTAACCATTCTAAATCTCTCAACCTCATTAATCACCTCTACTGGTCTTAGTGGGTTATCTGTATACAACCCAAAACTTAATTCTTCATGGGTCTCAGATCCTGATCACCATTCTCTTCTTGCGCCAAAGGTTGCTCCACTCGTCCAACCACAGTCACTGTTTGGCAAGCGAGTACCAGAGGTGCCCACCTGGATTACTCAAGATTGACACACTTCTTCTCTTCTTCCATCCTGTAATAGCAGTCCTGCCGCTCAGGGTCAGTCACCTGTGAGAAGATGGTGACTCATTTGTGCCTAATGAGCCCTGGATGCAAGAAACTCAAAGTGCACAAGAGCCAGTGGTAGTTTGAGGCTCACTGTGGTCCTAGCACTCCTTTGCAGGGGACGACTTCTAATGCTGCAGATCCCAGAACTGGGGATCAAGGAAATACCCACCATGGGTCACTGGGGATGGTGACAAAAGGGACCACTTGTGCTTCCACCTTCTGTTGTCTGGATTCACGTATTCTTCTGTTGGGGACACAGGGACATATTAAAAGTCTGATTTAATGAATGTACTGAAAGCAGGAGTGTGGCATCCTATCCTCTAGGTTTTGTTTCCAAGTTAGTGCATCAATTGTGCACTTAACACACTATTTCAACACTCTACCAGGCCCTCAGTAACCAGGTGATGTAACCAGTAGATCCCATGATCCTGGACCCACTCTTATGTTTCTTTCATCATAAGGAAATACAATATCCCAGATAGATGCTATGTTACAAGGGGCTATATGTCTATGACTCAGGCATTCCATGTTTTAAGTAGAGCTGAAAAATAAAAGCAATTCAATATAATGATCTTACTTTGTCATTTTTATCATTTTAATATTGGATAAAATTTATTGAATGTATGTCATGCTAAAAGCCATATCCTAGAAACAGAACATAATTTCTCATCCTTACTATGGAGGTATTATACAAGGAAGACATTAAAAACAAGAATATTAGGATTAGAAAAACAAATTTCAATCCCAAATCTCTTACAACAGTTTGACTTTGGGCAAATTACTTAACAATTCTGAGCCTCAGTTTCCTTATTTTTCTTATCTCAGCCTGGGCTGGGAAGGTAGAGACTTGGGGTCCACTCCCAGCTTTGACCTCATGAGCTTTTTTTGAATTAGATTTTTGGTTTTGGGAAAAGCCACCTTAATCTTACTGCACCAACATTGAGCTCATTAATTTCTAAGATCCCTTTCAGCTTCAAGATTTTATGACTTTCTCTAATAGACAATTTCTTAAATCTTTCCCTTAGGATGAAAGACTTCACTGTTAAAATTGTGTCTTTGGTTTGTCAGAATCACCTTCCTGATTTTCAACTTGGATCCCAAATGTGTCAGAAGCTCATCTCTGGTCAAGATGCCTACTGAAATGCCTGTTCCCAGCAGATAACCAGGAAGCTTGCTTTTTTGTGCCAGTCTTAAATTTCTCTTTCATTCCAAGAAGCAGACTGTTTAAGACTCTGATTTCAGTAGGACAAGGTCGAATTACATAGTAACACCTGAGCTTGGAGTCATCAGCCAGGAGATGGACTTTCCCCTAAAATCACTGAGACTCTAATTCAGACTAATGGTGTGCCCAGATTACCCATCTCAGTAGGTTTGCTTGATTCCCTGCAGATGTTTCTCGTTTCAGTTTCCAGAAACATGGCTGCTGGGTGATTTATTTGCTGAAATGCATGATCACTCGCCTGCTTTTCTGCTGATGAATGATTTATTACCATCCATTATGCACAGGAAGACAGAGTTGCTTTACTCATATTATTTTTTGTTTTTATTTGCTGTTATCAGGTACATAGTAGACAAGTGAGGAAACAGTCTCAGTGGTGATAGATGTGTGGTTGTGTGTCTGGGTTGGTGCAAAGTCAAAGGACTCATTTTTTTCCACCCATAACATTGTAGCTTGTTGGGCCTCTCCTGGGTCTTTTTGAAGGCACTGGATGTGGAGGTTGAACACAAAGATCATGAGTGCTAATTCTTGGGGTCATAACGGAAAATCTTTGCTTTTTAGTTATGGATTCACAACAGTAAATATTTGTGCCATTTCTGATTCTAAGCACTTAACCTATATTAGCTCATTGAATGTACTTCTCAACCCTATGGGGTAGGTACTAACTATTATCATTCTCATTTTATGGGGGAGAAAATTGTTCTTGAGTCACATAGCAGGAAAAAAAAATCTGAAACCTGGTGCTTTGACACAAAATCTGGATGCTTAATCATTGCTCACAAGGTGGGAAGGGAAGGGTGGGATGAATTGAGAGGGTAACATGGACATATATATATATATATATTACCATGTGTAAAATTAATACACAGCTCCTGTACAACACAAGGAAAAACTCAGCTCAGTGATCTGTGATGACCTAGAGGGGTGGGATGGGAGGGTGGAAGGGAGGCTCAAGAAGGAAGGGATATATGTATACTTATAGCTGATTCATGTTTTTGTATAGCAGATACTCACACAACATTGTAAAGCAATAATATTCTAATTTAAAAAAAAGGAATTCTTTTCCTTCAGGCTAACCGACTGAAAGTCTCCCTTCTCACTGGCTGGAGGCTGGAGCCCGCTCTCAGCTTCTAAAAGCGGCCCAGTTCTCGGTCATGTGCGCTCCTCAGGGCTAGTTGACAACATGACTGTTTGCTAATCCAAGGCCAGCAGGGGAATCTTTCTGTGTTCAGCCTGCTAGGGCAGAATCTTAGATAATGAGACCGAATCACAAGAGTGGCATCCATCCATAGCTGATGGCGATAAGCCAGCCACAGGTACTGATTATAAGCCTAACCTACGGGCAGGCGATAGACGAGGGCATGACTCATCCGTGTTGCCTTTGGGTGTGTCTGCTACTTTCACTTTTACTAAACAGACAGACATTTCCCTACTGGTTAGTCTACATGGGAATCCAAATGATACTCAACGTGTTACTTGGTGAGTAATCATGGACTCCTAGAAAAGGAAGAGAGATGATGATAATGGCCAGTGTCTTCAAGCTGTGAAGTTTCGAGCGTTCTTCTCCATATGCAGGTCACAGATGCCTTATTTCCAAATGCTCTCATTCAGCGGTCCTTTCCTCCAAACGACCCAGGAAAGGTGACTTATCAGTGTCAAGTCTTCTCATCTCTCTATTTCTCATCTTTGTACTGAACATCTCTTTTCTGCTGGTTCATTTTTTAATTCAAAACCAGCATTTTCACCTGGTGAAGTTCACGTTTTCTCAGGGACAATGTTGCTGTCATGCTTTAAGTCTCCATCTGACATCCTCTAATCCTCTTCACAAACCTGGCTGCCAATAGTGACTTACCTCAATGGCTTCATCCATTTCAGTTTCCTGAATTTAATCCTCAAAGAGTGACCTAAACAATTGGAAGGTGTCATAGCTGTCCCTCCTTGTACAGGGTAAGCTAGTTCTGATTATGCCTGTGTTTGTGTACCTAATATACTTTGCAAATAGTTGCTACTGAACTCATCACACAGTCATGAAGAGGCAGACCTAAACAAAGTAACTTGTTCTATGCTTCTCCCGCCTGGAGAGATTTAATTAGTTTTTACTTTGATTCTTTCACACTAAGCAACTTCCCTTACGTGCTACTTGGGAGCATAACACTTACTGAACTATTCTGGGACCAGTCCATGTTTGAAGTATACAGTGACCAGGGAAATTTCCTATGTTTTCTTCTTCTTAGTCCACGACTTGTGTCAGAAAAGATGATGCAATTCCAGAGGATATGCGGTTAAAACATTGTTATGTGTGAAGCATTTTTCATTCATCCCTGAGTAATTTTTATCAGGACAGACCTAAGCAAAAAGGACTGTGCAGGCTCTGGAAACAAGTTTGGGACCCTTTAGGGATGGAATTTGGGGCTCCCAGAACCTAGAACGTGGTCCAGAAGGGAACATGCCAGCAGGAAACCTACTCGCCTGGGATAGGAACACTGCTTTCCTTAAGATCATTTATTTGCAATGTTCAATTTCTTGATATTTTCTTCTCCTGAGAAGTGTATAGTTGGGTCAAAGCAGGGGCCCAGGCAACTTGCCAACACTGCTTTGCTGAATAATATACTAATAGTCTGACCCAAGTCCCTCAAGTGAAGGTAGGGTTCCCCTGAGCCATACTTCCCTCCGGTTGAAGACTGTGCTTCCCTGAAGTTTAGTCTTCCACCATTTGAATGAAACGTTCATCTCCCCTCCTTGATTTGTGCATCGTAATTCTTGGCTTGGAATGTCTTATTGTAGCCTGCTGACCCCTGTTCAATGATTGTTTACTCTTCTGTCCTCTGTCCCTGTACTAAATGGGTATCATCCAGAGTAGTCATTTTTCCAGAGCTTGAAACAGCATCAGATAATGTTTATTCTCACTGGGAACTGTTTCAAGGAGCTACACTTTCCAACTCAAGTGGAATCCTTTCTTTTGAGCTCTATTTGAGTTGGATTTTTTTTCTATTTAAAACAAAACAAAATTTGTGCTTCCCAATTGCTTTGTATATTCTCCACTGCTTCCCTAAACATGTCTTCGAATTGTAAAACCATCTTCTCTTCTAGCAACAGGTCTTTTTTTTTTTTCCTCCCAGGAATGCTTAAAATAACCCTTTTTCACGGCACATTCATCAAGCTGTGTCCTCCCTAAAGGTTACGATTGACTGCATAATTCATTTCTGAGAAGTTCATTTCAGGTTCTCTAGATTGGTCAACCCTATGATAATGGACTTTAAATGGATATAAACGCTCTCACACCTACTCCCAATCCAGCTGGTTATTTCTTCCCTGAGGCCCTGAACTGTCTCTTAGCTCTGAACTCTAAACACATGTTATGCCCTTGTCTTAAACATCTCTGTTCTGATCCATCCTACCTCCATCACTTGGTTAACTCCCTGCATTGTTGGTCCAGTTTATACTCTGATTCATCCATCACCTCCCCTATTGAGTCTAGGAGGGAATCCAATATTCCTCCCACCCAGTACATGGGTTCCAGGAGTTGTACTTAGTGAAATAGAACTAAAGGCTCTGCCTTGTGATTTTCTGGCCTCTTGCCTTGTTTTCTCAAACAAACTGTGAATACCTTGAAGCAGAGACTGGCTTGTTCATCAGGTTACCTCCACATTCTCGGTAGAATTTTATTAAATGGGTGAATGAATCCCTATCATATAGACAAGGAGAGTGAGAATCATAAAATATAAGTGATATCCTCAACTTCAAATGGTTGTAAAAAAGTAAAAATAGGGTACAAATCCATATTAAAATTTCTAGAGTTAGATTTTTAACTGCAGCCTGCTATACATGCTTTGCTGATTTACTTGCTATAGACCAAATATGTTTCCCTCAAGCTTATTTGCTGAAGTTTAATCTCCAATGTGATGGCATTTGGAGGTGGGATCTCTGGGAGGTGATTTGTACCTTTATAAATGAGACCCCAGGAAGCTGTCTCACCCCTTCTTCCATGTGAGTAACAGCAAGAAGATGGCCATCTATGAATTAGGAAGGAAGGAGCTATCAATGAATCAAATCCATCACCATTTTGATCTTGGACTTCTGACCTCCAGAACTGTGGGGAATAAATTTCTGTTTCTTATATGCTACCCAATTTATGGTAGTCTGTTAGAGCAGCCTGAATGAACTAAGACAGTAGTGTTGCATATTAGACAATCACATAATTTAGTGACTTAGAATGACCATGGTGCCTTAATTCTCCTTGGGGCCTCTCTTTCTCTCTGTGTATCTTCTCACACCCCAGGAAGTCTCCTCATGACTTGGGCTTAACAATGTATGGTAGCATCTCTTCCACTATTGCAGTTAGCTCTCAAGGAGTAGTGCCAGGCCAATTAAAAGCTATGCTCATATCTGTGACAATGTCTCTTTTCTTGTATTCTGCTGGTCAAAGCAATCATGGGGTTCATTCAGGTAAAAGCAATTGGAGAAAGTGAAAATTGCTCAGTCATGTCCAATTCTTTGCAACCTCATTGGTATAGTCCGCAGTATTCTCTAGGCCAGAATATTGGAGGGGGTAGCCTTCCCCCTTCTCCAGGGGATCTTCCCAACCCAGGGACTGAACCCAGGTCTCCTGCATTGCAGGTGAATTCTTTATCAGCTGAGCCACAAGGGAAGCCCAAGAATACTGGAGTGGGTAGCCTATCAATAAACTCTATTTTTGATTGGAAGAAGACAAAGTCATCTTGCAGAAGAACATGTGAAGTGGGAATTACTGCTATAGCTAATTTGGAAAATATAATCTGTCACAAACCACACAGACCAGTTGAAGGTATGAAAAGAAAAATTTATTCTGCCCATCATTCAATAAATTTTCTTCACATAGCTTTATCATAAAGCACACATTATATAAGTGATCAAGTTATGCTCCCTGCTTTCAAGGGACAACCTTCTAGTAGAAGAAGTGAGAAAAACAGTTTATCAGTCAGGTTGTGCTGTGTACCAAAACACCTCAAAATCTGGTAGCTTGAAAACAACAACTGTTTCTCTGGTTCATGATTCTGTGAGTTGGTGACTTAGGCTGAGCTCTGGTGGGATGTTCACCCAGATTCAGCCATGCTCACCTGTGAGTCAGTGGATGACTTGATGATCTTGGTTGGCTGGGCTTTCTCACGTGTTTGGGGTTGGCTAGCTATAAGCAAGTCTAGAATAACCTAGGGCATCATGGCTCTCCACCATGTGATCGCTCATTCACCAGCAGGATATCCCTCACCTGTTTTCACAGAAGAAATATCAGTCTAAGAGAGCAAGAGAGAGAGAGAGAGAGTGTGAGTCCTTTCAGGAATAGATTGGAACTGACACAAACTCATTTCTGTTGCATCCTTTTGGGCTAATGCAAGTCACAAGGCCAGCCAAGATTTAAGAAGTCAGGAAGTGCAAAGGACAGGCAGGTAAAATGACCTTTATTTTTGGCCACTGTGCAATCCATATATGTTGATGCAGAGTGGTAAGGGTGGCAAGCTGTAGAGTGCAGAGAAAGGATATTTTATGAACCTGGGGCACCCAGAAGGCATGGAGGATGGGAAGTAGCATAAAAAAGGATCAGAATAAACTTTACTTAGAAGTGGATTCTGAAGACGGATGGGCTTCTGAACCTGCATGGAGAACAGAAGGGAATGACTGTCCCTTTCTTTATCAAAGTAGTCCTGCCAAGAAGAGTATAAAATAATTTTTTTAATCACAATAAAATATATTTAGTTATATGTTTGGCTGAGTCCATTTGCTATTCACTTGAAACTACTGCAACATTATTAATTGGCTATACTCCAATACTCCTTGGAAAAGACCCTGATGATGGGAAAGATTAAAGACAGGAGAAGGGGACAACAGAAGATGAAATAGTTGGATGGTATCACTGCCTTGATGGACATGGGTTTGAGCAAGCTCTAGGAGATGGTGATGAACAGGGAAGCCTGACGTTTTGAAATCCAGGGGTCACAAAGAGTTGGACGTGACTGAGTGACTGAACTGAACTGATACTGAACTGATACTCCAATACAAAATAAAAAGTTTGAAAATATATATATATATAATTAGATTATAAAGAACAAAAGTTTGCATGCATATATTTCCACAAAGCTCGTTTGAGAACCTCAGTGCTAAAAAAAATATTCAAGATCTTTATCTCTTATTCCTGGTTAGGTGTCAGGAGACAATCAGGCAAGCCACATGGCCATGTTGATATACCAGCTGAGAAAATCAAAACCAGCAGGGATCCTGGAGATGAATTCCCTCAGTTCATTTCATAGATTTGAAGGTTAGGGCTGAAATAGACTTGCCCCAGTGTATTAGTCAGCCAGGGCTGCCCAAACAAAATACCATAGACAGGGGGGTCTTAAAACAACAGAAATGTATTTTCTCACAGTCCTGAAGGCGAAGGCCTAAGATCAAAGTCTCAGCAGGTTTAGTTTCTTCTGAGGTCTCTCTCCTTGGCTTGTAGATGTCTGCCTTCTTTGTTTTGTTTATTCTGTTTTTATTATTATTATTGGAGTATAATTGCTTTATAAGGCTGTGTTAGTTTCTACTGCACAGAGGAGTGGATCAGCTATACATATATCCTCTCCCCCTTGGAGCTCCCTCCTCCCTGATCCCCCATCCCACCCACCTAGGTCCTCATAGAGCACTGAGCGAGGTCCCTGTGCTGAGTTGCAGAGTCCCACCAGCGAGCTGGTTTACACATGTGTATATAGGGGAATCCCAGCCACCCGGTTCATCCCACGCTCCCCTTCTCCCCACGTCCACACGTCTGTCCTCTACTCCTGTCCTGCAGTTAGGTTCATCTGCACCGTTTTTCCAGATTCCACATAATGCTTTAATATTGTTTTTCTCTTTCTGACTTACTTCATTCTGTATGATAGACCCTAGGTCTTGCTATGTCCCCACACAGTATTTCCTTTATGCTTATCTGTGCCCTAAGCTTTTCTCTTTAAGGACACCAGTCAGATTGGATTGAAACTGAAAGTCGCTCAGTCGTGTCTGACACTTTGCAAGCCCAAAGACTATACAGTCTGTGGAATTCTCCAGGCCAGAATACTGTAGTGGGTAGCTTCTCCCTTTCCAGGGGATCTTCCCAACCCAGGGATCGAACCCAGGTTTCCTGCCTTGCAGGCAGATTCTTTACCAGCTGAGCCACAAGGGAAGCCCAAGATTACTGGAGTGGATAGCCTATCCCTTCTCCAGCAGATCTTCCCAACCCAGGAATTGAACAGGGGTCTCCTGCATTGCAGGCGGATTCTTTACCAGCTGAGCTACTGGTTAGGGCCACCCTAAACACCTCATTTTGAATGAATCAGCTCCCTAAAGGCCCTATCTTCAAATACAGTCGCTTCTGAGGTAATGGGGGCTTAGGGCTTCAGCATATGCATTTTGTGAGGGAAGTGATTACAATTCTCCCACAAAACCATGGCCACATTATCAGAGTTGAATCTGGAAGCTCAGGTTTTTCTCTGTGAAGCATGTAGCCTCTTGACTTTTAGCTGAAAATTGCTTCTCTTCTGCTTCCCAGATGACTGTTGTTCCGAAAAAGAATGCTTGAATCTAATCATGTCCCTCACCATGTATTCTGCTGTCTCCTTCCTTGGGGAATCCACCAAAGTCAATAAAAAGACACAGGAAACTCAGACAGAGCCCAGAAATAACAGACTACCCAGTGCACAAACAAAC
The DNA here is from genome assembly GCF_910594005.1 of Cervus elaphus. Classification (NCBI taxonomy): domain Eukaryota; kingdom Metazoa; phylum Chordata; class Mammalia; order Artiodactyla; family Cervidae; genus Cervus; species Cervus elaphus. Next base: position 8,053,914 of record NC_057820.1, on the reverse strand, counting down.
TTGTTAGCCGTTGGCACATGTGAGGGATATTATCTTTAAATTAGATGGGAAAATTAATATTGCTTGCTGCTATGCTCACCCTTATTGTCTGCTCTGAGAATCAGCAGGGCCAGAGCCGCCGTAGACAATATTTTTTAATTAGAAGGAAAAATAACTTCTTGTGATTAATCTGCTTCTTTGGGGACTTGATCCAGGATCTCATAAATCTAAAGTGGAAGTATCTCCTGGATCCATGACAGACTTCCTCCCCTTCAGCCAGCTCAGGAGTAGAGTAGGAGAGAGCCCTGTGAAAGCAAGACAGACCCCAGACTGGGCAGATACAAACCATGAGATCATAGGTCCAGCTCCAAGAAGACATGGGTCTCAGCAGAGGCAAACTTCCTGGTAAGGAAATCTCCCATCGTGTTCAAGAGAGCAGGTGTTGATAGCAGAAGGTCATGGGTCTGCAACTTATTGGAGACCCTAAAAGAATGTCTTAGACTCAGTTTTCTCATCTTTAAAATGGGGCTATATAAACATCAATTTCAAAGAGAGCATTTCTGAGAGACTCTCTGAGCTCTGGAGCCAGGTTGTTTGGTTTTGAATTTGGACAACTTCACTTTCTTGTGACATCAAGCCAGTCATTTAAATTTTCTGTGCTTCTGCTCCTTTCTGTGAAATAGGACTGATGAGGAGGCCTGTCTCAAAGGGCTGTTGTGTGGACTAAATAAATTTAAGTACATCAAGTGCTGGGGCAGGTGTGGTAAATACCCAATAGACAGCTGTTCTTACAGGGTCTGTGTGTTAACACACACAATGTCCTCTGTGGTTGTTACAATTAAAGGGATCTTAGTGGTGGAATTGGGGGTTTCCCAGGTGGTGCAGTGGTTAAGTATCCACCTACCAGTGTGGGAGACATAGGAGATGTGGGTTCAGTCCCTGAGTTGGGAAGATCCCCTGGAGTATGAAATGGCAACCTACTCCAGTATTCTTCACCTGGAAAATTCCATGGACAGAGAAGCCTGGTGGGCTATGGTCCTTAGGGTAGCAAACAGTTGGATACAACTGAGCATGCATGCAGTAGTGGAGTGCTTCAGATTCCATTCTGAAGATGGAAAAATGGAGGTTTAGGAAGTGGTGAGACCTTCCCAAATCATAGAGTGAGTTTTTGGGCAAAGTTGGGTTCAGGATGCCAGTTTTGAACCCAGAGCCAGAAGTTTGTACAAAAGTGAGTGGTTTTAGAATTTCTGTCTGGTTTTAGTTGGCTTCCCTCATAGCTCAGTTGGTAAAGAATCCACCTGCAATGAAGAAGACCCTGGTTTGATTCCTGGGTCTGGAAGATCCGCTGGAGAAGGGATAGGCTACCCACTCCAGTATTCTTGGGCTTCCCTTGTGGCTCAGCTGGTAAAGAACCCACTTGCAATATGGGAGACCCACTTGCAATCTGGGTTGGGAAGATTCCCTGGAGAAGGGAAAGGCTACCCACTTTAGTATTCTGGCCTGGAGAATTCCACTGACTATATAGAGAATTCCATGGACTGTATAGTTCATGGGTTTGCAAAGAGTCGGACACAACTGAGCAACTTTCACTTTTACTTTAGTCTGCTAACAATCTGGAAAGAAGTCATCTTAGAACAGCACAGTTAGTGCTAAAGGGATGAGAGTTGATATCAAGTCTAAACACCCTTTCAGGAGACAAGGAAAGGCATTGGTCATAGGGAAAATGATAGTTTCACCCACACTTAGCTGTGATTTTCTCAGGCAGACCTAGGATCTAGCTTTAATCCTCTGCCAGATGTACCAAATTTTGACCCACAAGGAACTTTTTCTATGTGGCATTCTTATGACTGGAAAAATATCTAGATCTCTAAAAATTGCTTATCTTTCCAGCCTCAACCCAAGCTGCCAAGGATCCACAAGAACAGTCAGGAACATCCTTAAATAATGATAAATCAGATCAAGTTGTGTCCTTTGCACAAAACCCTTCAAAACACTGGCACGTTCATTTGGGATATTCTAAGCAGACTCTAAGACAAGGGCTTGAATTCAAATAGTTTATTAGAGAGGAAAGTGAGACAGGAAAGAGAGAAAGCCAAGGAAGAGTGTCTTGATGAACAGATTATCACTATGGGCAACTTGGGCTTATTCACTCAGGCACTCTGCGGAAGCTTGTATAATATGCCTCAGAGACGTCCCACACAGATATGGTGAAGCTGGGCATTTGTTGACCCGTGTCCGTTCATTGGTGGTGGAGGGTTGCTGGGGGCAATAAGCCTCTGGAACATGAAAGCTGCCCTAGTTGTGGAATAAGCATGTCTGATGAGGCTTCCCTGGTGGCTCAGATGGTAAAGAATCTGCCTGCAATGCAGGAGACCTGGGTTTGATCCCTGGGGCAGGAAGATCCCCAGGAGAAGGGCATGGCAACCCACTCCAGTATTCTTGCCTGGAGAATCCCATGGATAGAGCAGTCTGGGGGGTACAGTTCCATGGGGTCACAAAGAGCTGGATGTGGCTGAGCCACTAACAGTCACTTTTTTTCATGGTGCAAGACAAGGCCCTCAGGCAGCCCAATGAAGAGAACCAGGCTTTTAGGATGAGAAGAAACCAGCAGAAGAATTGATGCTTTTGAACTGTGGTGTTGGAGAAGACTCTGGAGAATCCTTTGGATTGCAAGGAGATCCAACCAGTCCATCCTAAAGGAGATCAGTCCTGGGTATTCATTGGAAGGACTGTTGTTGAAGCTGAAACTCCCATATTTGGCCACGTGATGTGAAGAACCGACTCATTTGAAAAGACCCTGATGTTGGGAAAGATTGAGGGCAGGAGGAGAAGGGGATGACAGAGGATGAGATGGTTGGATGGCATCACGGACTCAATGGACATAAGTTTGGATAGACTCCGGGAGCTGGTGATGGACAGGGAGGCCTGGCGTGCTGCATTTCATGGGGTCACAAAGAGTCAGACCCGACTGAGCGACTGAACTGAACTGAACTGAAACCAGCACGGGTGGTGACTTCCCCTGTAGCTACATGTTAACACGGCAGGGGCAAAATCGTGTGAGGCAGGGAAGCCCCAGTGTCCTCCCAGCCCGTGAGGACTCCACTCCACCCTCACTGCCTTCTACTCACCCCCTGCTTCCTAACTCACTCTGCTCTGGCAATCAGGCCTGTCTTTGTTTGCCTGGCTTGCCATAACAAAGTACTGCAGGCTGGGGGAAAGAGGGCATTCAAACAGAAAACGGATCCCTTCACAGTCCTGGAGACTGAGCCTGAGATCAAGGTGTCAGAGGGTTGGGGTCTTCTGAGACCACTCTCTTTGTCTTGTAGGTGCAGTCTTCTCCCTGTGTCTTCACACAGTCTTCCCTTTGTATGTGTCTATGTCGTAACCTCTTCTTTTTATAAGGACACCAGTTCTATTGGATTGGATTGTGTGCGTGCATGCTAGGCTGCTTCAGTCATGTTTGACTCTTTGTGACCCCACAGATTGTAGCCCACCAGGTTCCTCTGTCCATGGGATTCTCCGGCCAAGAATACTGGAGTGGGATGTCATGCCTTCCTCCAGGTGCTCTTCCCAACCCAGGGATTGAGCCCAGGTCTCCTGCATTGCAGGTGGATTCTTTACTGCTGGGAAGCCCATCTATTGGATTAGGACTTACTTTAATGACTTTAACTTAATTGTCTCTTTAGAAATCTTGTTTCTTAATGCAGTCACAGTCTAACATATGGGGGCTTAGGGCTTCAATGTGAGAAACCTGGGCGGACACAACTGAACCCATAGCAAGGTCTTTGTAATTTCTGACTCTTTATCCTGGAATATTCATTCCTTAGATATTTATGTGCATTGCCTCTCATTTCATTTGCACCTCTGCTCAAGTATGCCTCCTCAGAGGGAACTGGCTGATCATTGTTAAAATCACTGTTTTGGTCTCCCCATTTCTTTTTCTCTCCCTTTTGCTTTGTTTTTTTTTTCTTTTTGTTTTCATCATCGACCTTATAGACACACACATACACACGGTAACTGTTTTCTCTCTGTCTCCTTTGCTGCAAGGTAAGTTCCTGAGAGCCAGGATTTTGCCCATCTTGTTTTCTAACATACCCTAAGGGCTTCAAGCCATGCTTGATCCATGCTGGGAAGTCAACATCTACCCTGTGAATGAATGAATGAATGAATGACAAGCACCATCTTCTGTGGGATCTTCCTCAAGTTTGCTCCTCTGCACTTATTGTTCTAGAACTGATCAGTTTACAATCATTCTCGTTCATGAATCCCTCAGAAATTTGACACCCTTTGTTTTCACTTTGAATCCTCAGGAACCAGCAGCTCCCCAAGCACTCAATACACATCTAGGAGATGTGTGTGCGTATAACTGTCACTTTTCCAACAATACTGCTTATTATGCTATACTGTTATGTTCATAAGGACTCACTTGAGAGATCTCTTTCAGAATTTAGTAACAAGATTAAAAAATGTAAGTTTCTCCTAAGAGAAATTTGTCCATTTCTATCTTTCCTATTAAGAGGACTATGTTTGATTTTCTTTTGTGTCCTGGCCGCAGGGAATTGCAAAGCCAAATCTGACACATAATTAAGGCGATGTTATTAACACTTGTAGTTCAGATGTTTCTCTTCTCCATCTTTCTTGAATCCTAAGTTTGTCTTTCTACATTTGGAATAGGTTTAGGATTTTCTCAATGTTTAAAGTCACTCCCAATATATTTCAGAAAGATGTAGGAAATAAGTAAAATGTGTAAATTAAAAAGTGAGACTACATATGCTTAGCAGACACTGAGTAGTAACGATGATGAGGAAAATGGAAAATGGATGAGGGTGAGGTCTGGAGAACTTTCAAGAAGAAATGGGGCAGATCTGCTTGGGGCCCCGCTCTGTACTCTGACATCCAGAGCTGAAGAAAATGCATAACATTACGGTGGGCTATGGAGAAGGACAGGCAGACACTGGGGAGATTTCTATCCATCAAATCACTTGGAATTTATACTCTGAAACCTACTTGAAAACTGAATGCAAATAAAGGCCCAATCATCCTGCTTAGAAATCAGAGCCTTTGGAAAAAAATAGAATTGCATTTCAAGCTTCCCACGGTTTTGTTGTTATTATTGCCTAATACTGCAATCATTTTTACCCTTTGAGTCATAGAATTCTGTTGCCAGATGGGAACCTATCCTGGAGATTTTATACCTGGATTCTGTGGGTAGCCGTGGGATTGAAATATGGGCTTCATGAAATCTGTTCCCCAGGAATATTACATGCAAAATGTGAACTTTTCTTGAGTCTACAGTCTTCTCTAGATTCTCAAACAGGTCTGTGATATTGCACTTTCCCCTACCTCAACCTCCCTTTGATAAAAATGCTGACTGGCTTTGAGTATTGAGAGGTGTGAAAGATGAAGCTCAAAGAGAGAAAGTGACTTTCTCAAGGCCACACCCAAAGTTGATGACATAGCTGTGCCCTAAAAGCAGACCTAGTTCCTGGCTCCCAGACTAGGATTGTTAAAGTGCAATACTGTCTGTAAGTCAGACAGCTGGTGCCTTCTGTGGCAAGGTGACTTAGCTCATCTACAGGTATCAAGTAGCAGGTCTTTCCCTCACCCTCTTGCCAGCTCAGAGGCGTACCCAGAGCAACCTTAGTCAGCTTGTGCTGCTATGACAAAAAAACATTGCCTAGATTGGGTGACTTATAAATGACAGATATTTATTTCTTTGCAGAAGAAGTCTCTTGAGAGTCTCTTGGACTGCAAGAAGATCAAACCAGTCAATCCTAAAGAAAATCAACCCTGAATACTCACTGGAAGGATTGATGCTAAAGCTGAATCTCCAATACTTTGGCCACCTGATGCAAAGAGCTGACTCATTGGAAAAGACCCAGATGCTAGAAAAGATTGAGGGCGGGAAGAGAAGGGGTTGCCAGAGGATGAGACAGTTAGATAGCATCACCAACTCAATGGACATGAGTTTGAGCAACCTCTGGGAGGTAGTAAAAGACAGGGAAGCCTGGTGTGCTGCAGTTCATGGTGTGACAGAGTCTGACATGACTTAGAGGCTGAACAAGAACAACAATTTATTTCTTATAGTTCTGGAGACTGGAAGTGTGAGGTCAGGGTGCCAACATGTTCAGGCTCTGGAGAGAACACGTTTCTGTGTTGCAGTCTATCGACTTCTCTTTGTATCCTCACATGGCAGAAAGCAGAGAGAGGTCTGGAGGTCTCTTTTATAAGGACACTAACGCCATTCATGAGGGCTTTGCTCTCATGAGCTAAATGCCTACCAAAGTCCCCATCTCCTGACACCATCATACTGTGGGTTAGGGTTTCCATGTATGAATTTTGAAGGCCACGGATACTCAGAATACTCAGATACTCAGATCTGGATATACAAATACTCAGAATAGAAAGAACCTTCTTTGGAAATTGTTGTAGGTATTTGGGGACTTTTCTGGCTTCCAGGGAAGCAAACCTCATTTGCACGGGTGCTTAAGAAGCAAAATGCTTTTCCTTTCCAGTTTCAGGGCCGGCATTTCCTGCATAAGAATGTAGCCTTCCCAAGGAGACAAGGAAAACTTGCCTCTCAGGACCGGGACAGCAGGGTTACACTGGATGTTAAAGGGATGTATTGTGCATGTATAGTCACGTTATGGACACTCTCAACTGAGGCAAGTTCTCACAGTAAATTTATGTCTAAAGAGAAGCTTCTTAGACTTCATGGTTTCACAAAGAGGAAGAAAACAAAGTCTCTGTCCAAGCTGCATCTGGGTGACCAATTTCCAGCTTGTTTCTCAGGTAAGGAGAAGCCAGGGATCATGAAACAAGGATGATAGTCAGATGAGATACAGACTGAGACAGAGCTTCCCTAGAATCCACATTAGCTGTCAATGAAGCAAAATGCAGGCAGAGGAGAGAGTTATGTGTCCCCTTCTGTCTTTTCAACATAATTCCAGGGTTGGCAAAAAATCCAGACATAGTATTTGGTTTAATTTATATGCTTGCCTTGGGGAATGATAAACTACCTTGAATTGTTCTTGAGATTTGATTTGTATTTGTGTCTCTGAGCCAACAGATAAGACAGATGGAGATGGATTTGGGACAATTTCCTTGTGAATCTTGCTTTGAAGCCACTATGCCCTGTATTTTGGGGCTGGGGGGTATTGACTTGGGAATTATGAGCTCATTTCAGCATTCACTGTGGATCTACTTTGTTTCAGAGACTCTCCTGAGTACAAGGGCTTTAAGGATGACTCACACCACTTCTGTTGTGGAAAAAAGTAACGGTGTTAGTTGCTCAGTTGTGTCCAACTCTTTGCGACCCCATGGACTGTACCCTGCCAGGCTCCTCTGTCCATGGAATTCTCTAGGCAAGAATACTGGAGGGGGTTGCAATTTCCTTCTCCAGGGGATCTTCCCGACCCAGTCATAAAACTTGGGTCCTCTGCCTTCTGCCTTGTAGGTAGATTCTTTACCATCTGAGTCACCAGGGAAGTCCTCTGATGTGGAGAAGCTCATGGTCTTCTGGGGATGATGGAGAGACAGCAGAGAATTCTTAATGCAGTCTAAAGCTTCTCTTTAGACATAAATTTACTGTGAGAACTTGCCTTAGTTGAGAGTGTCCATGCAATCTAGAGACTGTCATGATAGAGGCCTGAATAGGGGATTATGGCCATAGAGGAGATCTAACCCAGTATGAGAGGGACCAGAGGAGTCTTCCCTGATAAATGATCCCAGACTGTCTAGAAAATGATAAAGGGAAGGTAAAAGCCTTATAAGCTGAGGGAACAAGTGAAGTGCAGACACAGAGGTGAGGAGCCATATGGTGTGGGCAATGACTCAAGGAATTTCCTGTGAGAGGAGAGATTGTAGATAAGGAGATGAACTGAATGTCACTTCACTGACAGACGAAAGTCTTATCCAGAGTCAAAGGTCACAAGGAAGGAGAAGAAAGGAACACATCGACAGATACTTCTAGAGTAACATCAGCTCATCTTGAGCTAAAGATGAATTTATGAGAATTTATGAGAATTCTCCATTGAGAATTGGAGGAGCTTTTCTTCTGCACCAAGATCTAGGAAAAGGGAATGAGGAAAAAAGATAAAAAGCCTGATTCTCTAATGCAACTCTAAAACCCTCTGTGTGAGTTACTTCTTATTGTTTAGTTGTGAAGTTGTGTCTGACTCTTTGTGACCCTATGGACTGCAGCACTCCAGGCTTCTCTATCCTTCACTGTCTTCTGGAGTTTGCTCAAACTCATGTCCACAGAGTTGGTGATGCCATCCAACCAACCTGTCCTCTGTCACCCTTTCTCCTCTTGCCCTTAATCTTTCCCAGCATCAGGGTCTTTTACAGTGAGTCAACTCTTCACATCAGGTGGCCGAAGTATTGGAGCTTCAGCTTCAGCATCAGTCTTTCCAATGAATATCCAGGGTTGACTTCCTTTAGGATTGACTGGTTTGATTCCCTTGCAGTCCAAGGTTCTCTCAAGAGTCTTCTCCAGCACCACAATTTGAAAGCATCAAATCTTCAGTGCTTGGCCTTCATTATGGTCCAACTCGCTCATCTGTACGTGACTACTGGTTTACTTAAGAGGTCATAAAGTGCTGTTCTTTTGGTGTGATGTTGATGAGATAATGAGATGAACTGGCTTGTCCCTGGAAGAACAGATTTCTTTGTCCAGAAGGAGAATATAACCACAGAACAGACATACATACAAGACCCTTCTACTGCACAACCCTCTGAGAGGTTAGGTCTGCAAGAACTTTTACATGGAGGTTAATGAACAGCAGGAAGGGATCTGTGGCTTCTTCTCAGGGGAAAAACAAAAAGAACTATTCAGAGATGGTACAGAGCACCAAGGATGGAGGGGAATAATCCACTGTTGCCATAGCCGTTGACTGGACAAATGTGTTGCCCATGTCAGCACAGATTATTGAATATCTTTTGCATTCAGTTCCACATCAATCCCTTCAGCCAAAAACCATATCCTGAAAATTGCTTGGTGCTTGGCTGGCCCTAGGATAAGAAACAAAAGGCTGAAACAAAATACACAGACTTTTCCCTTAAGGAGTTGAAAATCTTCCCTGAATTTTAACCTGGATCTCAAATTCCAGTAAAAGATGTGTTAGTTAAGGTAATACTAGCTGCTGTAACAATAACAGCAGCATCAAAACAGGTTATAGGGGTTGACCACGGTTAAGTTCACTTCTGAGTCACAGATCAGTCTAGTACGGGGATCACAGCCAATGTGGGGTGACTGGGAGCCCCGAGGTTCTCCCATCTCGGGCTTCATCCTCCTCTTAGTCACCGAGACCTCCACATAATTGGAAGACAGAGAAGAGTGAGGAGGGCATAGCACGTCTCCAGATCCTTATTCTGGAAGTGACACATTTCACTGTTATTCATATTTCATTGGTGAGAATGAATCCAAGGGACCAAGATGCAAGGGGAAAGGGTTGCAGGTCAAAAGAGTTGTGCTAAGCAGCCACTTTCTGGCAACAGTAGATATTCATGGACACGTAATCTAGCTGTAAACAGAAAAGTTCTCCAACCACTGATCTAATGGAAGGTAGATCACTGTGGGACAGCCTGGAATGCTCTTTCATTTCCATTCACTGCAGTCTCACTCAATTGCTTTTCTCATGTCCACCACCACTGCTCTTAAGCGGCCTTCTTAAAAACTCCCCTTCCTACAGACTAATCCAGGTTTCATAGGTCCACACGCATATGTTTCATAATACGGATCACAGGTTATATAATTATTCATTTTCTTGGTGATTGTTTCATCAGAGTCTGTTTTCCCCACAAATGTAGCCCTGATTACATGCCTGGCACTGTTCTAAGCACTTGCACATATAAAATCATTTAATTCTCTTAATAACACCAGTGCTTGTGTGCTGCTTATTCGCTTCAACTGTATCTCAGTCTTTGCGACACTATGGACTATAGCCCGCCTGACTCTTCTGTCCGGGATTCTCCAGGCAAGAATCCTGGAGTGAGTTACCATGCCCTCCTCCAGGAGATCTTCCCGACCCGGGGAATGAGCCTGCGTCTGCCTGTGTCTCCTGCATTGCAGGCAGACTCTTTACCCACTGAACCACCTGGGAAGCCCCGGGAACCCCAGTAGGTAGGTACTATGATTATCTCTGTTTTACTGATGAGGACCTGACATTCAGAGAGGTAAAACAGCCCGCCCAAGGTCATGGGAAATATCACAAGCCTGGTCAGGAAATAAATGATGAAGTCCGGATTTGCGTCTGAACAGTCTGGCTCTAAGACCAGCTCCTAGAGTACTGCATGCCAGATTGTTGTCACTGTCATAGTCACTAAGTTGTGTCTGAGTCTTTTGCGATCCCATGAACTGTAGCCTGCCAGGCTCCTCTGTCCATGGAGTTCTCCAAGCAAGAATACTGAAGTGGGTTGCCCTTTCCTTCTCCAGGGGATCCTCCTGACCCAGGGATCAAACCCACGTCTCCTGCATTGCAGGAAGATTCTTTTTTTTTTTTTTTCCAAGCAGGAAGATTCTTTACCACTGAGCCACCAGGGAAGTCTGCATGGCACATGGTGGATCTTAAACATATGTTTGTTGAAGAGATGGATAATACTGCATTATAAATCAATGCTGTTCTAGAGAGATCAGCATGGTGCAGGCAGAAATGATGTGCACAGTGACAGCTTTTCGTGGAGCAGATCAAAGGAAACTACACATATAACCTTCATATTTTTAAATACTTGAGCCTTTAGAATAAGAAATGAGAGCAGACACCTTTGATTTCCCACTTTCACTTGCTGCTGTTAAAGACTGGGGCTCCTGTCATCCCCACACACACCCTGCCATGCGCCAACCGTGAGCCAAGGTCCTGCCTCCCCACCTGTCCTTCTTGGGTTTCTGACCTGTGCATTTGCAACCAGCTGTTCAAAGCAATTCCCCTTTGACAAACCTCTTTTCCTCCCCCCAGACTCAATTAAGCTTCTGGAAGCATGAGAGCAGCTAAGCCATTACCCGATCTGAACTTGAACTCTAAGCCTCAGGAGATTCACCCATCACTGAGCTGCAAGCCTCCCCTGGCTTCTTGCTGCAGCGATTTTGTGAAGTCAGCACAGCGTTGCCCACAGTTTGGGAGGGGGGGGGGGACCATATTTTATTTTTCAGTCGAGCATGGTACCGTCAAGCATGGTACGTATTGCTTAAGTGGCTCAATATCAGCAGTTTTTTTCCCCTCAAATAACTTATCAACTTTATGTGCATGAAGTTTCCCTGTGCGAAAATTTGTCAGCTATCAGGATTTTCCAAAGTCTTGGTTTTCTTGTTCTGAGTGGCAGCAGGAGTTTCCTCTAACTGTGATCCCTTGGGACCTGTTCTGCTGGAAGATTTCCGGTTTCTATCTTTTAGCCATAAATACACTCTATGACTCAAGATTGAAGCAGCCAGAATCAATCTTGGGGACACAGGACAAAGGTCAAGGATTTGGGGGTGCTCCCATCATCTCAAGTGTTTGGCTGATAGAACTCAGGGCTTCTCACCAGCAGGTTGGCAGTGCAATTCTGGGCTGCTTTCAGACCAAGCAGCCTGTGACGTGTTGGATACTTGGTGTCAGGTAATATTTCCCTTCAGGTTGCCATTCTGCCTGGCTTTTCAGAGGAGCACTGCTTCTGGCAGATTTTGTGGCAGAATTCTGGCAGAATTCCATGGACAGAGGAGCCTGGCAGGGTACAGCCCATGGGGTCACAAATTTTCTTATTTTCACCATAAACCCTTAAGCTGAAAGGGATCTGACTTTGACAGTGACAATTTCCCATCTTCCAGGACCCTAACATTCATGAGACAGCAGCAGCCCGGACACAGATTCTGACAGTTCATCTCCCTGGACTGACACTTCTGAGTCCCACGCACCTGTAGGAGCTGGATTTCCACCATCATCCATCACAGCTGGAGGACCCTGAGCTTTGAGGTGTTCCCGCACATCCTGTGAACTTGATTTTTGGTAGGGAAATAGGATATGTAATGTCCCCAAATCATAGCATACAAAGGAGAAAGGGGACTTTATGTGGCCATAGGCTTCCCCTGTCTATTTTTCAGAAGCACCTAAACCAGGATGGGGGGGCCACGGGGGGGGCAGCATCAGGGTGTTAGGAAGCAGAGGGACTCAGGGGAAACATGGGCAATAACTTTTCTTGAGGTTTCTGTGGGAAGGATCAGGCAAGGCAGGACAAGCAGGTTTAGGATTAGCTAATTTGAATAATTTGAGGATACTCTGGGGCTCAGAGCTGCTCTTTGCTGTCTGGGGTTATTAAAGCAGGGAAATAGTGGCCTGGAGTGTGAGATCCTGATACAGGAGGCTGTTGAGGGATGTGAACTCTGGATTGATTGGTTTGCGTATGAGAGGAACACTCCTATACAAGTTCTTTTCTGTCTCTAGGAATTGACTGTCCTGGGAGGGGTGATCCCTCCAGGGTCAACAAAGGCCCCAGATATCAACACATCAAAAATATAGAAAGTAAAGAGACAGGATTCATACAGGGAGGTATCTATTCATAGAGTTCCATCAAGGAAAATGTGGTTCCTAGAAGTTAACTGGCTTGATGAGGTTTAAGTACTGAGAAAGAGGGAGGGAAAGTGGAATTCAGACTGGTGGACTTTCCAGTCTTCCATCAGCAACAGTTCTCCTCTTTGTATCAAGAACCCTACTCACCCATGAACTCTTCAGTGACAAGAGAGAGGACCCAGATTTTAATGAGCTGAAAAAAATAGGGTGGTTTATTGGCCTCTGAAGTGGACAGGGCAGAATTGTGCATAGGAGGCTATAATAAGAGTTCTCTCTCTAACTCACCTTTGCTTATCTCTGCATGTGCTTCAGTCTTTCTACTTGTAGATTGTCCTTCTCCATAAGGCAGGATGCATAACTTCTAGAAGTTTCTTACATCGGCAGCACTTTAGTGGGAAGAATTTCCCCAATTGCCCTGACTTGTGGTTACTCCTGCAGAAGGAAATGGCATCCCTCTCCAGTATTCTTGCCTAGAGAATTCTGTGGACAGAGGAGCCTGGTGGGTTGCTGTCCATAGGGTCGCACAGAGTTGGACATGACTGAAGCGACTTAGCTTGCACACATGCATTGGAGAAGGAAATGGCAACCCACTCCAGTACTCCTGCCTGGAGAATCCCAGGGACAGGGGAGCCTGGTGGGCTGCTGTCCATAGGGTCGCATGGAGTTGGACACAACTGAAGCGACTTAGCAGCAGCAGCAGTGGTTACTCCATGGACTAACTCTTATTACTCAGAGATGAGGTACTATCCTGACCCCATCTTGGGTCATGTGCTCACTTAGACGTGGAGGGAGGAAGGGAAGGAAGATCAGAATAAGGGGATGGTGGTCAGACTGCAAATGTAATGTATATGTAAAATATTACATTTGGAATTTAATATTTGGAAGGTTTGGTACAATTCAAAGTGTGATTCTCAGTTTCTGTCACCAAAATCTTGGATGACTTATTAGTTAATCCAGGTCATATTTATCAGAACAAAGCCCAGGAACATTCCAGCAGCCATAAAATAGATGGGAAGGAAAAAGAATAATCTCTTTCATCACACATTAGAAAAGGAAGTTTAAAAGGTCTGCAGCCCTAAGGAACACATTTCTATGAAGGATACGGCCCTGCAAGTCTGGGTTTGGGGAAGCCAAGCTGAATCTCACAGAGTCATAAAGTGTCTTGAACAAGGAGAATCAGGGTTGTGTGACTGTCTTCAGAAGCTGGTCAGTATAGGACAGAGGAAAACAAGTTCCCTCGGGTCAATTGCAGACTCCTCAATCTTGGTGTTTCCTGGGAGTTAAACCAACTTTGTGCGTCTGTAGGCAATCAGAACAAATACAATCTTTGCCTGATTTGGTACCAAAGTCACCCACTTAACAGGGTAAAACCTACCCTGAATGTTGTGTCTTTCTCTGACTCTATCAAAAATAAGTGATTACTTCATATCATACACCCTTCCAACCTTCTCCAAAACATACCTGCAATTTGCTTAGTGGCTTAAACCTTAGCCTTCCTAAGACGAGGTTGTTGTCAGTTTGGAACTCAACAAGGGCCATGGTGGGCTTTGACTAGAAACTCCCCGCTTAGGGTCCTTATTCTCCTGAGCATTAGTAAAGGGTCTATGAAGTTTCAGTAACCACTAAATGCATAAAAAAAAAGTCCTACAGAAATTATATATTAGCCAGTACCTAGGTCAAAATGGTCAAGGGACGTAAGGATTGCTCAGCCTATAGCTGGAATTGCAGCAGTTTCCAGGTGTTGGTAGCCTTCCAAAAATCCAAGTCAGGCTAAGTTTCAGAAATTTATCACATTCAACTCACTTGTTTTTCAGAGGAGAGATATGAAGTTTGGGGTGGAGGGGTTGGGGATCCACCTGTGATCAAGTGCTTGTAGCAAAACTGAGAAGAAAGAAAACTAAGAGTAAACTTTTAACTTCTGGGTGACACCTTCGTGATCTTTACCATCACACATTCAGGGAGATTTATTCTTCTCTGAAACACTATAAAGGTTTGTGTGAATTTGTTCTATTTGACTCTAAATGACAGAGAGGGTCAAATAATGGAAGTTATAAAAGAGAAAATTCAGCTGAATGTATGAAAAAAATTCTAAGCATTAGAACTGTACAAAGATGGAATGGATCAGTGGGTCATTGATTAAAATTTAGTGAGCATAGTTTAGGGGAAGTGTTAAGTCCTCTCTCACTGTGAGGATTCAAGGAAAGCATCACCACTTGTAAAGGAAATAACAAAAGTTTCCCCAGAATCATCTTAGTAGGCAGCTGGGAGGAATTTGTTAAAAGAACATAGAATCTTAGTGCTTCTGAGGAGAGGTTTGGAATAGCAGACAACTCAGGCACAGGGACTAGAACTTTCTCTGCCTTCCTGTCCCTCTAGGCAGCCTCCTGTCATGATCCTACTCATCCTCAGGGTTCACAGAACCTTGTGGCAATTCTCAATTATCACACCTACACCACTGGGTTAGTATAAAATACTCAGGAAGGATGTGCTTCTGAAGACCTCAAATAGTCCAAATCCAACTTCATTCAAGACTATTCTTAACCACGGATGGCAAATGTTAAGAAGTCAGTAAATATTCATTATTGAATACTGGCGTTATAAGCTGGTCTTTCTTTGGCCATCAAGTGATGGAACACAACTACTTCATACAGAGGTGCTGTAATATAATGAAAAACATAAGCTTTGGAATCAGTCAAAATGCATTCAAGTCTTCACTCAAACACATACAGGCACACCCAAGAGATATTATGGATTCAATTCCAAACCCCTACAATAAAGTGAATATTTCAATAAAGCAGGTCATACATTTTTTTGGGGGGATGGGTTTCCCAGTGCATATAAAATTCATGTTTAAGCTAGACTGTAGTCTATTTAATCTGCAATAGCATTATGTCTGAAAACAAAACAATGCACCTACTTTAATTTAAAATACTGCAGTGGTAAAAATAATCAGAACAATAGTAATAGTAATGACAGTTGACAGAGACCACCGATCACAGATCACCATAAACAAATATATTAATAATGAAACAGTTTGAATGAATTACTGCCAAAATTATCAAAAGTAGACACAAAGTCAAGAAGTGAGCAAATGCTGCTTTAAAAATGGTGCTGATAGACTCACTTGATGCAAGGCTGAGACAAGCCTTTATATTAATGTTATTAACCATTTATTTTTGGCTGTGCTGGGTCTTCTTTGCTCTACACTGGGTTTCTCCAGTTGCAGAGACCAGAGGCCACTCTTCATTGCAGTGCCCAGACTTCTCATTTCAGTGGCCTCTCCTGTGGCAGAGCACGGTGCACGGGCTTCAGCAGCTGTGGCACAAAGGCTCAGCCGTTGTGGCAAATGGGCTTAGTTGCCTGTGGCATGTGGGATCCTCCTGGGCCAGGGATCGTACCTGTGTTGCCTCAATTGGCAGGCAGGTTCTTTACCACTGGACTACCAGGGAAGTACTGCCACAAACCTTTAACTTGTAAAAAAAAAAAAAAAAAGAAAGAAAAGAAAAAAGCAACATCTGCGATAAGTTCAGTTCAGTAGCTCAGTCGTGTCTGACTCTTTGTGACCCCATGGACTGCAGCACTCCAGGCTTCCCTGTCCATCACAAACTCCTGGAGTTTACTCAAACTCATGTCAATTGAGTCGGTGCTGCCATCCAACCATCTCATCTTCTGTCTTCCCCCTCTCCTCCCGCATTCAATCTTCCCCAGCATCAGGGTCTTTTCAAATGAGTGAGTTCTTCATGTCAGCTGGCCAAAGTATGGGAGCTTCAGCTTCAGCATCAGTCCTTCCAAAGAACACTCAGGACTGATCTCCTTTAGGATGGACTGCTTTGGTCTCCTTGCAGTCCAAGGGACTATCAACAATCTTTTCCAACACCACAGTTCAAAAGCATCAATTCTTCGGGGCCCAGCTTTCTTTACAGTTCAACTCTCACATCCATACATGACTACTGGAAAAACCATAGCCTTGACTAGATGAACTTCTGTTGGCAAAGTAAATGTCTCTGCTTTTTAATATGCTTTCTAGGTTGGCCATAACTTTTCTTCCAAGCAGCAAGCAGCTTTTAATTTCATGGCTGCAGTCACAATCTGCAAAGATTTTGGAGCCCAAGAAAATAAAGTCTGCCACTGTTTCTACTGTTTCCCCATCTATTTCCCATGAAGTGATGGGACTGGATGCAAAGATCTTAGTTTTCTGAATGTTGAGCTTTAAGTCAACTGTTTCACTCTCCTCTTTCACTTTCATCAAGAGGCTCTTTATTTCCTCTTCTCTTTCTGCCATAATGATGGTGCATCTGCTTATCTGAGGTTATTGATATTTCTTTCGGCAAACTTGATTCCAGCTTGTGCTTCCTCCAGCCCAGCATTTCTCATGATGTACTCTGCATATAAGGTAAATAAGCATGGTGAGAATATACAGCCTTGACGTACTCCTTTTCCTATTTGGAACCAGTCTGTTGTTCCATGTCCAGTTCTAATTGTTGCTTCCTGACCTGCATACAGGTTTCTCAAGAGACAGGTCAGATGATCTGGTATTCCCATCTCTTTCAGCATTTTCCACAGTTTATTGTGATCCACACAGTCAAAGGCTTTGGCATAGTCTATAAAGCAGAAATAGATGTTTTTCTGGAATTCTCTTGCTTTTTCGATGATTCAGCAGATGTTGGCAATTTGATCTCTGGTTCCTCTGCCTTTTCTAAATCCAGCTTGAGCATCTGGAAGTTCATGGTCCATGTACTGTTGAAGCCTGGCTTGGAGCTTTGAGCATTACTTTACTAGTGTGTGAGATGAGTGCAATTGTGTGGTAGTTTGAATATTTTTGACATTGCCTTTTCTTGGGATTGGAATGAAAACTGACCTTTTCCAGTCCTGTGGCCACTGCTGAATTTTCCAAATTTGCTGGCATATTGATTTCAGCACTTTCACAGCATCATCTTTCAGGATTTGAAATAGCTCAACTGGAATTCCATCACCTCTACTAGCTTTGTTCGTAGTGATCCGTCCTAAGTACACTTGACTTCTCATTCCAGGATGTCTGACTTTAGGTGAGTGATTATACCATCGTGATTACTTTGGTCATGAAGATCTCTTTTGTATAGTTCTTCTGGGTATTCTTGCCACCTCTTCTTAATATATTCTCCTTCTGTTAGGTCTATACCGTTTCTCTGCTTTATTGAGCCCATCTTTGCATGAAATTTTCCCTTGGTATCTCTGATTTTGTTGAAGAGATCTCTAGTCTTCACCATTCTATTGTTTTCCTCTATTTCTTTGCCCTGACACTGAGGAAGGCTTTCTTATCTCTCCTTGCTATTCTTTGGAACTCTGCATTCAAATGGGTATATCTTTCCTTTTCTCCTTTGCTTTTCACTTCCCTTATTTTCTCAGTTATTTGTAAGGCCTTCTCAGACAGTCATTTTACTTTTTTGCATTTCTTTTTCTTGGGGATGGTCTTGAAACCTGTCTCCTGTACAATGTCATGAACCTCCATCCAGATGACCATTATATCTACTACTGTGGGCAAGAATCCCTTAGAAGAAATGGAATAGCCATCATAGTCAACAAAAGAGTTTAAAATATAGTACTTGGATACAATCTCAAAAATGACAGAATGATCTCTTTCCTTTCTAAGGCAAACCATTCGGTATCACAGTCATCAAAGTCTATGCCCTGACCAGTAACACTGAAGAAGCTTAAGTTGAACAGTTCTATGAAGACCTACAAGACCTTCTAGAACTAACACCCAAAAACAGATGTCCTTTTCATTATAGGGGACTGGAATGCAAAAGTAGGAAGTCAAGAAACACCTGGAGTAACAGGTAAATTTGGCCTTGGAGTACAGGAGGAAGCATAGCGAAGACTAATAGAGTTTTGCCCAAAGAACACACTGGTCATAGCAAACACCCTCTTCCAACAACACGAGAGAAGACCCTGCACGTGACCATCACCAGATGGTCAACACCGAAATCAGATTAATTATATTCTTTGCAGCCAAAGATGGAGAAGCTCCACACAGTCAGCAAAAACATGACTGGGAGCTGACTGTGGCTGAGATCATGAACTGCTTATTGCCAAATGCAGACTTAAATTAAAGAAAGTAGGGAAAACCACTAGACCATTGAGGTATGACCTAAGTCCAAAACCCATACAGTGGAAGTGGTAAATAGATTCAAGGGATTAGATCTGATAGACAGAGCACCTGAAGAACTATGAACAGAGGTTCGTGACATCTGCAACGAAGCGAGGCTCAGTAAAACAAGGTGAGCCTGCACTAGCTCAACGGCCCAAGAAGAAGAGGCTACTTTTATCAAGCCTCTGCCTTTTCTTCTGTGTGACGGAGGAAAATAAGATATGTCTCAGAAGGAGGCTCTGAGGATTTAACAACATGATATAGATACCCTCATCCCAGAACCAGACTTCTGGGGTTACTACCTTTTTTTACCAGACCCAATTGTTAAACAGCTCTGGTTCATATATATATATAGTCCTGTTGAAGAGTACGTGTTTACTTAACTTCCCCTTCTACCAACAGATCCTGGATACATCACTTGCTTTTCGCCACAATGCACTGGAGCTGATATTTGTACCTAAGTTCCCACCCAGATCCTTTAGGTCAGTGGGGTGTAACAACTAATATTTGATGATGCCCAAGAATTATCAGGGAAGCCCTTTTACTTTGCATTTCTAGTGGTGACAGGTACTTAATAAATACAAAGGAGTTTTACATTCTGTTAGGTAGATGAACACTGGTTCATGGTACAGATGGGTATTCCCATATTGCATTTCTCCAACTCGAGAATAACAATGCAGTGTATTACAAAATGATCAATCATTTTGTCATTATGGTCTTCTTTGGCTCCAAACCAGTTTATTGGATTCCTTTAGTCTCAAGTAACAATAAAACAAATTGTCTCATATTGAAAGGGAAAATACGTTTGAGACAGGATTGAAATTTTATGGCTGATGTAAAAATGAACCCATTGAAAATGCAAGTTTCTTATCAATGGGTTGATGAATTATATGTGAACAAGATCTATTCCTTCTCCTTATATTGAGGCCTGATACGATGCCATTTGGGGTTTGATCTTTGAGAATAAAAGTTCAGGATTTTAATTTCTTGCATTTTAGTGTGACATAGAATGAAAAAGATCACCCATTCTAATGTCAATGATTTATAGATAGAGAAACTGAAGTCCAAACTTACCCCTTGAAACAACTTCTTCATACCGATCATCAAGCCCTAAGCTTTCTCCTCTAACTTGATTCAACACTCACAGTTACAGAGCATGAAGTTTTAAAACTAGTTTGCAGCTTGGTGGTTATCTGGTCATACTTATTTTACAGCTGAAGAAACAGAGAAATAAATGGTTCTTCAGTGTCACATGGACAATTACCTGCAGCTTTGGGGGCAAGAGTCTGCTTGTCTAGACTTTTCTAGGTTATCTCATTCCCTCCCACTGTGTGCTATGCTCAGGGCTGCAGAATGTTGACAAATGCAGCAGGAAAATAAAATATTCTCATTCTCCTGGAAAAAGTTCCAATCTTAAGAGACAAGCTGTTTTAAGAGATAAGATTGTCTCCAACCACAGAAAAAATGAGACGATGATGTCCTGTGTTCTCTCCTCCCTCTCCTCCCCATTTAGACCTCATCATCAGTGCCCCCCCGGACCCCTCCTCTCACTTCAGCTCTAGTCTTTACACAGAATTGCTGTTATTCATTTAACATTTTGTTTATCATTTGTTTCTACATCCTAGCCACTCGAAGTTAGTGCTTCACTCATAAACTTCAGGAATTTTCAACACATATGCTTCAGAATTTAAAGCTCCTAAATAATCCAGAGATATCAGAAACTCCAAACACGTTGAGTATACAGAAATGGAAAAACAGCTTACACAACCTGAAAGGTTCTAATATCGCTGCCCCCCGCTTACCCTGGCCTATTATTCCCTGTTCTTCCCTTCTCTCTTAAATTTGTTATGACATTTTACTTAAAGAGTCTGTAAAAATCAAACATACATAATAAGCCTGGGAACCTTTAAAATTTGTAAAATAGAGGCTGTGTTTTCACTCAGATGGAACGTCCCAGCTTGTGTGATTCATTTGTGGGAGTCATTTGCAAGAGTTGCTAGAGAAGAGGATTGTATAAGAAAAGGATGAGTCAAGTCATCCTTTTTGGAGAATAAGAAGACTCATGACTGAGCTTGGAGAGAGCCTGCCCTTCCACTTCCCTTTTGAGTGACTGCAGAGGGGCAAGGTCATTGTCAGCGACGTTGATGGGAACTGTGCCTTCCCTGGGGGTAACAGGAACAGTTAGGTCAAATCTCAGCACCAACTTGACCAACTTGTTTGGATAAACCATCAGCGTCAATCTTGCTTACTTGTTAGCAAGACCTGCCTATGTTAGCAATACACTAGGCTGCAGGAACAGAAATGGCAGGAAAAAACTGATAATCGGGACCATTAGGGAGGGATGGACCTTGGCATTGAGGGCTGCAGCAAGAAACCAATAAGACCAGGAAAAAGAGCACCCAGATCTAACAGAGGAAGGCAGGGAGTGGGTGGGAAGGGGCGGTAGCATCAGTCTCAGAGATTCTGCTGCCTGAGGTTGAGGAAGGACTCAGACTGGAGTGTCTATTTGCTACTTGGGTGACTATCATCCATTATGCTGACCATCTCCCCAAGCCTACTTGTACCAGAAACTCAAGAGTCATGGAGGAAAGGAAAGGGAATAGGAAAAAAGAGGAGACAAAAGGAAGGGTAGATCATTACGTGGGGCTTTCTATCTATAGAAGACTATGATTGGTTGAAATAAAAACAGCAATAACAAAATATGTACAAGTACACATGTCTTTGTTCTAGACAAAATGCTAGCAGAGGTCAAGACTCAAGGGCACAAAGATGTGTGAATCTGAGAGCATCTTTTTCTTAGCTCAGATGTCATATTAGGATTGCCTATTGTGGATTTTTCAAATGAGACTGCATTCCTCTAAGGCATGATCCTGACATTTGCATCTTTGTGTATGCAATGCCTAGTTCAGTCCTGCATGCAGTAAAATCACTCCATTAACTTTCTTTGCCAAAGAAGACACCCTTGAGAGTGAAATGAGTGCTATTAATAATTACACCTGGACAATAGGCCTAAACTGGAGCTGCAAAATGAAGAAGCATTGATGAGTCACTATATTTTCAGAGAATGAATGCACCTTGAATGGCTTCAGTTCTTTAAGCTCAAGGCAGACCTTAAAACAGTCACCAAGCTCACTGGCTCACAGTTGACAGCTGAAGGCACTGTGACTCTAATTTTGTGCCAGTTCGGATACCTTGTTACTGCATTATTGGGTTGTGACTGTGCAGAAATGCAAAAGAAGACAGATGTGTGTGAGACAAGCCGTTCCATAGCCATCCAGAGAGTGACTAAATCTTCTCTCCATCTCAGGAGGGGCTTGATAAAAGGATTTGTTGGCGGGGATTTTTCTTGGCATCCCGGTGACTTCAGGGGTAGATGTGTATATTGAACTCACATCAGAACAACTGCAGGGAAAAAAGAAGAAAAGGGAGCCAGACAAGGAAAGTGAGGGGAGTGAATATCCCTGCTGGAGACAATGACTAATTTAAGCAGGGTAGGAGAAAAACTTTTTTTTTTTTTTTTGCCAATTTCTTTTGCATGACCTCAGAACATTCTATGACAGCCCAGCAGGCAACTTGGCACCGTTAGAAGAGACCTGGGAGAGAAAGGGACTGCAGTAAGAAGTGGCACCAAATATCACGGCCAAGGGCCTGGAGGTACATTCTGGAATTTTCTACCCCAGAGGTAAATAGGGAGATAAAAGACTTTAAAGGAGGGTAATTAAGGCTCAGTGGGTAAAGAATCTGCTTATGCAGGAGAAACAGGAGATGTGGGTTTGATCCTTGGGTAGGGAAGATCCCCCGGAGGAGGAAATGGCAACCTACTCCGGTGTTCTTGTCTGAAAAACCGCCGTGGACAGAGGAGCCTGGTGCGCTACAGTCCAAAGAGTCACAAAGAGTGGGATATGACTGAGTGTGCACGCACACACACACACACAAATATCAGTTATTTATCATTGGTTATCAAAGATGCAAAAATTGAGAAAACTGAAATAAAAAGTTTTGTTATATTCCCTAAATTTGTGTAGGCATTTGAAACACAGTTAGATTTAGATCAAATATTCCCTAGTGGCTCAAATGGTAAAGAATAATCCACCAGCAATGCGGGAGATCCGAGTTTGATTTCTGGGTCAGGAAGATCCCCTGGAGGAGGGCATGGCAGCCCACTCCAGTATTCTTGCCTGGAGAATCCCATAGACAGAGGAGCCTGGCAGGCTACAGTCTGTGGATTCGCAGAATCTGAAACAAATAGCACACACGACTTTATCCCCCACCTTCAACCATTTTCACTAGAGGAAAAATAGAGAAAAGAGTGAAGATTTATTGTGGGCTGGGATTCTCCTTATGTAAAAGAATCAGTCAGAGAATTGAGAAACAGCTTTTCAGAGTCAGGTCAAGGGGGGATCGTGTCAGTGTCAAACGAAGGTGCCCACTGATGACAGGAAACCTCACTCTTTCTGGTTCAGGTTTGGCCCTCTCTGCAAACCTTTCTTTTCTGTCAATAGAACTGAGATCTCGCAGTCACTGCGATCGCCTGTCTGTGCCCTTGGTGTTTCATATGGCAGCTGGGAAGTAGACCTGTGAGAGTTTCAAAGAGAGCTCTCCCATTTATCGCCAGTCAAAAGAAAGTCGGAGGTGGGGGGAGGGTTGCTACCCTTGAAGCAGCCTTGTGGGCTCTGATTTGGGGCTGGACATCCAGGGGTGAGGTTGGAGGATCACAGCTTCGTCTCCTGCAGGAACCTGTTGCTTCACAGCTGCAGAGTGGAAGTGGTTTCATCTTGTTCTCCAGGCTTTCTCCCTTGGTTGCCTTCTCTTCTCTCTACTTGGTTAAATATTTGATCTTGCAGAATTTTGAGAACTAGCACTCCTGCTTCTCTTTCCTCCCTTCCTGGTTATTCACAACTTTCATGGTATAAACAACTTTGGGTTGCTAGGCAACGCTACTGTGAGGTGTTTGTGTGTTATGTGAGTGTGTAATACATGCGGTATGTATGCATATGCCTGGCTATGAATGTGTGTGTGTGTGTGTATGTGTGTATGTGTGTGTGTGTTTAGTTGCTCAGTCATGTCAGACTTTTGCAACCCCTAGGATTGTAGCCCGCCAGGCTCTTCTGTCCATGGGATTCTTCAGGCAAGAATACTGGAGTGGGTTGTCATTCCTTCTCTAGGGGTCCATTTCCTTCTCTAGGGGATCTTCCCAATCCAGGGATAAAACTCATATCTCCTGCATTGGCAGCCAGATTTTTTAGCACTGGGCCCCTGGGGAAGCTTAGTATTGTCTAGCCATGGCATATGCATAAAGCATTCACTGCATATATGCACATGTGTGTGACTTGTGTACATATTTGTGTGAGTGATTAAGCATGCTGTGCACGTGTGTTGTGTGACTTGTGGGTATTTTGTTTATGTGTCTCATATGTTGTGTTGACTTGTGTTATGGTTTGTATGTGTTTTGTGTGTGAGTTTGTGTGGTATATGCATGCACTTATGTGTGCCATGTGTGTTATCTGTAGTGTGTGGCTAGTGTTAGATAAGTATTGTGAATTTTATGCATGTCATGTATTTTACACCTGTTGGGTGTATGGTATCCATGTTATGTGTGTTGAATATGTGTTTTGTGCATGTGTGGGTCTTATGTGCATTGCAGTGTGTGCCCTGTGTGTCCACGTGTATCATCAGGATTGTGGAATTCCTTTCTCATGGTAATCGTCTATGCAGGGCATGCTCTATCGTTCGTCTTTGTTTCTCTTCAACTTTGGGCACCCGATGGGACCACTTTTCTCAAGATATCTCTGAGCAGTGCTAAAGGAAACATGACTCCTGAGTTAATGAAGGAACCTCTGTTCCTTGGTAAATGATGGTAGATTTCTGTTGGTTTATCAGCTACTCCACATCCTGAACCTCTCCCTGGAGCCCCAACTGTCTTCCAGCTCTCACTCATCAATCTTGACTTTCACATGGAGGTGTCATCTCTTACTCTGTCTGCATCATCCTCAAGCCCTTTAACTGTACATGTTCCCCCACCTTGCTGCTCCATCATGAAGCCATGAAAATGGCCTCCTTGTGATTAACAAAGAGTTAACTGCCACGTTTATTGGGCACTTATCAGTCCTTGTATCACAAAAACTAAACAATCACACGCATTGTCCAACATTTCACCCTACTTATGAAATTCTCTCCTCCTCTGAATTCTGCAACAGTTTATCATCTTGCTATTCTCCCTTCTTTTCCAGGCGCTCTTAATCTTCTCCATTGCACCCACTCTTCAGCCAATTTTTTAAAAATTTTGCAATTTGTTTCTTTTTAAAAATAATTTTATTTGTTTATTTATTTTTGGCTGTGCTGGATCTTTGCTGCTACACGGGTTTTTCTCTAGTTGTGGCAAGTGAGGGATACTCTCTAGCTGCTGCCCATGGGCTTCTCACTGTGGTGCTTCCTCTTGTGGCACAGGGCGCTAGGCCATGTGGGCCTCAGTAGTGGTGGCTTCTGGGCTCTAGAGCCCAAGCTCAATAGTTGGGGTGCGTGGGAATAGCTGCTCCATGGAATGTGGGATCTTCCCAGGTCAGGGATCAAACCTGTGTCTCCTGGTTTGGCAGGCATCTTCCTTACTCCTGAGCCACCAGGGAAGTCCCCAGCCCACTTTTGAAATGTTAGTCTCCAATACGTTATCATGATCCCTACATCCGAGTTTAGTCATTATTCTTGGATGATTACATTTACACAGTCAGCCTCGATTGTCTTCTCATGAATGGGCCACAAGTGTTCTGGAACAGTCAAGACCCCTTCTGGGTGCAGACTGGAAGCTCTGCCTCTCTCCTGGACAGGGTCCCACACATGTATCAGCAGATACTTCCAACAGGATTTGCCTGGAGCCTGTATCTCCTCTCTCTCTTATGTCTGTCATTGGCACCATTGTACATACCACCACTGGGCCAGAAACCCAAGAGAATTCTTTACCTTCTCTTAGGGAAGATTGATATTCTCCTAGGAGGGTTGTTGTAGGAATAAAGTGGGATAAGAAATAAAAATAAATTTAATACATCATCAGGCTTTCGTTAGGTATCCAGAAAATATTTCTTTATTCCATTTGTCTTAAAAAAGTACCTTGGAAATTCATGGAGTTAGAGATAATTTTCAGATGAGTTTTCAGAGATGATTTGATAAAAATAAATAAATAAAAATTACAGTATTTAAATAACAAATAGCAAGGACTATCTGACCACCATTATCTGGGTAATAAAACACTTTTATAATTTCTCCTCTCTTGGATGTTCAGAAATCTATGAGGTTGGAGGACAAGGATTGTTTTCTTAACTTTGTAAACAAGGAAACTTTACTTCCAGTGGATTTAACAACTTCCCCCACCTAAATCACAGAGCTTGTTAGTGGCAGAGCTTGGACTTCAAGTTTATCCTCCCAGATCTGTGTTCTGTCTGCCACCTGTGACCTGACAAGGGCAAAATTAGTGGTGTTACATAGTCCAGCTGGCCAGACTGACAGCTGACCCATCAGTCATGAACCCAGAGCATGGGTCAGTGGCTGAATTGGGACAGGCTTTACTGGTGGCTCAGTAGTAAAGAATCCGCCTGCCAATGCAGGAGATGCAAGAAATGAGGGTTTGATCCCTTGGATTAGGAAATGGCAACCCGCTCTAGTATTCTTGCCTGGAAAATTCCATGAACAGAGGATCCTGGCAGGCTACAGTCTATGGGGTCACGAAGAGTCAGACTGAGAGACTGAGCACGTGCACACACATAGGCACACACAGTCACCGTAAGTGTCCTTGGTGAGGCTGAAGCTGAGGACAGCCTTGAAGAAAGGAACATGCCTTTGGGAAGAAGAGTGAAGGGGACTGTGAGCAGGTGGTGTAACACACAAAAAAGGACAGATGAAGAAAGAGCCTCAGGGATATGTCTGCAAGATTATGTTGATTATTTTGCCCATCTTTGAGTGCTCATAGAAGAGGGGCTAGAATGTGGTCCAGGTGCCCGAACCACTCAAAACAACCCTCCACAAACACATTTTAAAGTTTAAGCATATACAAGATCTGTTGCAGACCTTGCAAACCACTCTCTGACTTTTAAATCATTGTAGTATTATTGTTCCCAATTTATAGGCCAAGAAATTAATATTCAGAGTGGAGAATTTGTTATTGGTCATGTTTCAAGGTCAACTAGCAGAAAGACAATAGACAGAAATCTAGGACCTGAAATCTGTTAAACTTGTTTACAATATTGCAGCTGGGGCTTGTCCTTGTTCTCTCATCTTGGGACACGTGAACCTCTTTCACAAATGTAGATAATGACCATCATACTAACTGTGACACTGTTTGTGAAATCCATATCAATTATATACATGGAAGACTTGAAAAATTCAGTATACAGAACTAGAGAGAGTATTGGCTTGAGTTTTCATTTCTGCTGCCTTTCTGCTCCATGACTTTCAGCCTTATCTGAAATGAAAATGAAAGTTAGTCACACAGTCTTTGCGATACCATGGACTGCAACCTGCCCTGCTCCTCTGTCCATGGAATTCTCCAAGCAAGAATACTGGAGTCCGTTGCCATTTCCTTCTCTAGGGGATCTTCCCAACCGAGGGATCGAACCCAGGTCTCCCACATTGCAGGCAGATTCTTTTCCAGCTGAGCCACAAGGGAAGCCCTTATCTGAAATGGAGGCATCATTTTCCTTCAGCCATCAGTACATTGTGTCCTCAGTTCCTGCCTGGGAGGCTCTGGCTAATTCCTAGGCTGTGGTCAGATCAGAAATGACAGAATGTCAGGGTGGGAAGTCAGATCTCACGGCCAACCTCTTCTTTTTGCAGAGGAGGGCACGCAGATTTGCAGTGGTGAAATGCAACTGACCCAAGGTCACACAGATGGTTAATGGAAAAGCCATTTCTAATAAACCATCTGTTTTTCTTCTCTAGATCTTTACCCTGTCTTTAGGACTTTTCTGTGCACATCACTATATTTAAACAGAAGGAAAAGGAAAAAAAAGGATACTCAGATCTCATGTTTTAAACTCTCAACTTTCTAGTCCAAGTCCAGGTAGGGAGTGGCAGGGAGAAAATACTGGTTAATCACATCACCTCTTGAGAGAGTATGTTAGCGAAGAGTTTTTTTTTTTTTCTTTTTCTTTTTTTAGTTTTATTATTATCAGCACTTTGGCAAAGGTAACAAGCTTCTGACTGCTTTTGAACTGTGGTGCTGGAGAAGACTCTTGAGAGTTCCTTGGACTGCAAGGAGATCAAACCAGTCCATCCTAAAAGAAATCAACCCTGAATGTTTGTTGGAAGGACTGATGCTAGGGCAAAGTTCTAGTATTTTGGTCACCTGATGCAAAGAGCCAACTCACTGGAAAAGACCTTGTCTTGAGGGTATGTGTCTGGTAGAGCTTCCTGGGTGGCTCAGTGATAAAGAATCCACCTGGCTGTTTCAGGAGATGTTAGTTCAATCCCTGGGTCAGGAAAATCCCCCGGAGAAGGAAATGGCAACCCACTCCCGTACTCTTGCCTGGGAAATCCCATGGACAGAGGAGCCTCTCAGACTACAGTCCATGGGGTTGAGAAGAGTCAAACATGACTTGGCTGGCGACTAAGCATGCACACATGTGTCTAGTAGATATTGAAACCCCTCAAAGTATTGTAATTCTCATCCTCCTGGGCACATGTTATGATTGCACTTTTCTTTCCCCTTGCAGTTAGACATGGCTATGTGACTTGCTTTGGCCAATGAAACATTGGTGTATCACTTCAGGGAAAACCCTTCGGAGCCAGTTCACAATTGCTGTGTGAACTTTATCTTTGCCAACACAATCTGCAATGGCTTAGAGAGGGCTGCTCTGACAGCCTGAGCTCTGAAGTGAGAATAATCCCGAGAAGCCCCCAGTTAATCCTTGGTAAGCAGTTAGTGTGAACCAGACATATATTTCTGCTGTTTCATCTTGCTGGGGTTTGGGAATTGTTTGTTACTGCTGCATGATCTAGATCATCCTGACAAATACAACGCATAGGTAAATAGCATCAGGCTCCCTGTTATTATTAAGACATTCCAAGGTGGTTGAAGGACACACGCCAAGAGCAAGTGGCCATTGATAGAAGAGCAACAATAACAGTGATGTAACAAGAATAGCAGCAGCAATCACACTGGAAGCAAAAACAACAGCAGCTCTGCCCCGGGCTCCCTGGGCATCCACAGCAATTAGAGTTGTGTGAGGGTTGCATTGGCTTTTCCAAGAACTCTCTGTCCTTTAAAAGCAGGGACTGTCTGTCTACATTCACCATATCATTTCTCTACAGATTGCCCTTAGGGTGGAAGAACATTCCATTGACTGGGTTTATGATGTTCTGCTTCACTCCCTCTGGCCAGAAGTAAAGTTGAATTATAAAATAGGGCCAGCCTTATCTTGGGCAGCCATGCAACAATGGTATCTGGAGGTGAGTGCTGAAATATGTCTTGGGGCTTTGGGAAATGTTTTCAATTCAACATTCTGAGATCATCATCCAAAGATTCTTGATAGTGTCCTTTAGGAGTCACTGAATACAAACAGAAAAGAGAGAGAGAGAGGGAAACAACCCTGCATTCAGAAGTCTCAAACTAGTAAGTAAACCAGCAAATGTCTAGAAAAGGATTTGTGGATTTAGTAAGGATAAAGATTATAGTTTTGTGTATATATCATGTATATATGTGTTATTTGCTCAGTCGTGTGTGACTATGTGTGACGCCAGGCTCCTCTCTCCATGGGATTCTCTAGGCAAGAATACTGGAGTGGGTAGCCATTCCCTTCTCCAGGGGATCTTCCCAACCCAGGGATTGAACCCAGGTCTCCTGCATAGCAGGCAGATTCTTTACCATCTGAGCCACCAGGGAATTCCCCGTATATAACATTATTAAATTGTCCAATCATATATATTTCGAGAAAATCTCATATATGAGGGCGCAGGGTCATTTAGTGGAAGACTATGTGGGTATCAGAAGACCTGGATTTAGTTTCAGTTCATTGCTAGTCAGCCAGGAAATCTTGGGCAAATTGCTTAGCTTCTGAATATTCCTTAGACCCAGAGAAGTTTGCATTCTAGAGATCTGAAATCTTACTGTTAACTCTTACAATGGAACACCCCTCTTTGCATCCTCACTCCTTTAAAGATTGCTCATTAAAAAAAAAAAATTACATATTTTACTGCACCGGGTCTTGGTTGTGGCATGTGGCACCTGGTTCCCTGACCAGAGATTGAACTCTGGCCTCCTGCATGGGGAGCATGGAGTTTTAGCCATTGAACCACTAGGGAAGTCCCTAATGGTTGTTCTTAAGGGTGTTTCATAGACATTTCCTCCAAGTGCTCCTAAAGTCAGAGGCAAAGGAGGGGATACGTCAATGTGTATCTTGGGCCACAACTTCAAGTGATCCCTTTTCTATTAGTTACCTTTTGTGTTATAACAAATTATGCAAGTTTTTGTCTCATTGTTCCAGTGGGCCTGGGATCCAGAAAGAGTTTAACCAGGATATCCAGTGTCTCACAAACAGTGGATCAACTATGGTTTCATTCAAGTCAAGGATCAAATGTGGAAGACTATACTTCTAAGCGCACCTACACAGTTATCAGCAGGGTGTTGTTCCTCATGGGTGGTATGGCTGAGACCTTAGACCCTTGCTGGCCCATTCTTGCCATGTGTTCTTTTCAATAGGGCAGCTGACAACACAGCGCCTGGCCTCATCAGCATGATTAAGTGAGGAGAGAGATAGGAAGACAGAGAAGGAAACTCACAGTCTCTTATAAATAACTTAATGTCAGATGTTATCCCATCACATTTCTATCCTCTATGGAAAAGTCTGTATTCTACTCTCTAGAGAAAAGTCACTAGGTCTGGCAATTCTTCAAGGGAAGGAGATTACACATGGACCCAAATACCAGGAGGTGAGGATCACTGAGACCATCTTAGAAGTCTGCCTACCACACTTCTCAAGCCAGACAGGTCTTTGAGGCTTTGTGTTTTATCTTTGAATGTATGCATATTTCCATTTTATGCTAAAGTATATCTATGTTCATTTTAATAGGAGTATAATGCTTTGAATTACTTATCAGAAAAAAGTAGGTTTTCTAGAAAATTGCACCCTGCTTATCCCATAACTTTCTGTATGCCAGCTTGCAGGTGTAAACTGTGGTTGGAGGAGCATGGCCTTGGATCATTTTCTTATATCTTCACTTCCAATTTTATTATTTATATAGAGGAGGAAACTAAGTCCATAAAGGGTCAGTGACTTGCTCCAGGCCACTAACCCGCAAGGCAATGACCAAGTTGGACTTTATCCTGGGAATTCGGGTTTTGGGTCAAGTGTAGGTAGTTTTTTCCCAGACATTTTCTTACTTGTGTCTCTTCCTTCTGTTCCAGCATCTAGCAGCTGCTGGACCTTCCCTGATGACTCACAGTAAAGCATCTGCCTGCCAGTGCAGAAGACACAGGAGACTCAGGCTCAATCCCTCGGTCAGCAAGATTCCTGGAGAAGGAAATGGCAACCCACTCCAGTATTCTTGCTTGGGGCATCCCATGGACAGAGGAGCCTGGCAGGCTAAAATCTATGGGGTCACAAAGAGTTGGACATGACTGAGAAGCTAAGCACGCATGCACACATTGGCATGCCCCAATTGGGTCCAGCCCACGTGGCTTTTTCTCTTAGAGATACTGTGATGTCTTAAACACACAGTATCCTTGGTTCCTTGGTTCCTAGCACATCACATAAGATGTGATCAAAGAATCTATTACATATATTCTTTTTCTTAATGTGGAAAGTCTTGATTTTGAGGTTTCTGTTATCTGTTGAGACATTATTTTCCATTACAATCTCTTAAAACATTCTCTCGCTTTCCTCCTGTGACCTCACCCAAGCCCTCCTCTTTGCTATCTTGATTTGTTCTGTGCTGCGCTGTGCTAAGTCACTTCAGTAGGGTCTGACTCTGCGACCTTACGGGCTGTAGGCCGCCAGGCTCCTTTGTCCATGGGATTCTCCAAGCAAGAATATGGGAGTGATTTATTCTAATAAGCTCCTAACAAATCCCTGAATTTCATGGCTCTTTTCCATTTCAGTAACTTTTACTCCCTTTAGCCTGTTTTATTTTATTTTATATTTTTGAAGTATAACTGATTTACAATGGTGTGTCAATCTTTGTGGTACAGCAAAAATGACTCAGTTATACACATATAAGACATTCTTTTTTATATTTTTTCCCTAATGGTTTATCACAGGATATTGAATATAGTTCCCTGTGTTATATAGTAGGACCTGTTGCTTATCCATTCTAAATGTAATAGTTTGCATCTACCAACTCCAAACTCTCAATCCAGCTCTCTCCCATCATCGTCTTCCCCTTGGCAACTATAAGCCTCTGTGTGTCTATGAATCTGCTTCTGTTTTATAGGTAGGTTCATTTGTGCCATATTTTAGATTCCACACATAAGTGATAGCTATGATATTTTATCTTTCTAACTTCATTTAGTACAATAATCTCTAGCTACATCCAAGTTGCTACAAATGGCATTAATTCATTCTTTTTTGTGACTGAGTAGTATTCCATTGTATATGTACCATGCATTTTTTTATACATTCATCTATTGGTGGACTTGTAGGTTTTTTTCTGTGTTTTGGATCTTACGAACAGTGTTGTTATGAAAATAGGGGTGCATGTATCTTTCTGAATCATGGTTTTGTACGGGTATATTTCCAGGAGTGGGATTGCCAGATCATATGGTAATTCTGATTTTAGTTTTCTGACAAACATCCATACTGTTTTCTATAGCTGCACCTATTTACACTCCCATAGCCTGGGTAAGGTTTCTAAAGCATATTTCATTGCTCTGCTGAAAGAAAACTCATCCATGTACTCCCCCATTTATTCAAATGCCTCTGATGCCTTAGTTCAGCCAAGTAGAATCTTCATGACAAAGTCCCTGGCTTAGATTTCAGATTCATCTCGTCCTCTTCTGACCTGAACCCTACTCCTCTGCGGAGTTGCCCTTCATGAACAATCCCAAGAAGGCAGAACTGTCTTCGGCCTTTGTGCCTGTCTTCATGTGGCACCCTACGCTCTGAGTCACCCTTTAACATGCCTCTTCGCTCTCTTCATCCATTGAGGTGTATCTCAAGGATCGTGTTCTCGGAAGTCTTTTCCGTGGCCCTTCTCTCCCAGCCTGTATTTCTTACCAATTTTCTATACTCCTCCTTCATCTAGTATCATATCCCTTGTAGCTTCAGCATGACACCCATAGCAGGCTCCATCAATCATAAGACTCTCAACAAAAACAACACCGTGATGAGCAATTTGGTTATTATTCATTGCATTATTATAACACCTCAAACACTGTAAGCAGTAACTTTAAGAGTTCAGCATGCATGCGCTTTATGAGGAAAGTGATGTTCAGAGCCCCTAAGATACACCAGGTCTCACAGCTAGTCCGAGGCAGAGCTGTCCTGCCAGTTTAGGTCCACCTCATGTTCTCATACCATAATGAATGTCTGAGCTTTACAATCTCGAGGCAAATTATCAGGTAGTTGAATCAGCATGACCTTTAGGACATTGTCTCTGCAATGCTCTTGTGAATACCCCTGTGGTTGATCAAATTTTGTGCTACATTTGCCCAAACCCAGAAACCTTCACTTTTCCTAATTAAATTTGAGGATTCATTTGAAATGGTTTCAGCAGGGTGGCCACTAACAACACGACATGGGGATCACCCAGAGCTATTCTCCTGCTTGTCTCCCTAAAGTCTTTATAATTACCTCTGAAATCCTCAATAATCTGGTCCTTGCATCTGGATTTGGGGTCTCAGCTGTTTATAGCAGCGGCTCCCAAACAGTAGCTCATTAGGATACAGATGACTAAACCCTGAAGGTTTTTTAATTCAGTCGTCTAAGAAGTGGTTTGAGAATTTGCATATCTAACATGTTCCCAGGTGATGCTGCTGCTGTGCTGGTCCGTGGAAGCCAGTGGAAGCCGCTGGTTTACATAATTTGCCTGGGAGTGCTGGGGAAGGGATCCCATGGTCCCATTGCACAGGAGTTAGCTCGGGTCATGCTTCTCCCACTTGGAGAATATAGCAACCACCCTCCATCCCCTCATTCCAGCTAACCTGTTTTCTTGTCAACTAAGGGTGAGATTTTAGGGTCATCTTTCATATAATTCTAGTAATTATTTCACATGACTATTATCTAAGTCTGGACTTTTTTTACCTCTGAAATGAGATAATTAACATCTTTACTTGTTACTGAGTCCAAGCTCACTCTACTCACCACACAACAGGCCAATAAATTGGGTGATGAGGGGTTGAGAGAAGGAATAGCAACTTTATTTGGAAAGCCATCAGACTGATAAGATGGCAGACTAGGGTACCACACACACAAAAAAATCTTATGGGATCTAGATGCCAGTTTCTTTTATAGAACAAAGCATGGAGGAGGTGAGGAAGTAAAGTAAAAGGGCCAGTATTTTCGCCTGGCTTGGCCAGCACTGCGGGGCAGGGATGTGTTAATTTCTTTTCTGTAGCCATTCAGAGGTGGGCAGGGTGGAATTGTCTGGGAGCTGAAGAAAGGCACTTTAGTTTATCAGCCAGACAGAGGGGTGGGGTTCCCAGAGGCAGGCCATTAGGTATGATTATAATAACAAGAGCAGTGAAAAGCAAAAGTTAAAGAAACAGATCCAACATGGCATCTGAATTTGCTCTTCTCTTTTACATATTGTTCAACTGAAATTTTCTTGGGGAGCTGTTAAAGCCTCCTCAGCAATACAGGTCTCTAGATGAGCTTCTGCCAAGTCTCGTCTCCCCATCCCCCACTCACCATAGCCATAACTATAATTTTCTTCTTTCCTCCTCCGAAATGAGAAAGGGTCTCTCCTTCCATCTAAGAGGGATATTTTAGATCCCTTCCCTCCAGCCTTGCTGAAGTTCTTATTCCAACAGTTAACCACTTTAACTCCCATTCTGTCAGCCTCTTGACCTTGCCTGCTTCAGCATACACACAAGCTCAAGTCTCCTCCATCCTTAAAATAATATTCTGAGGATGCTCTTCGGTGCTACTTCAACTGCAAGACTGAAGACAAACATTGCCAATCAGATTCTCCACAGCCCAGAAGCTTGTTGACATTTCTGAGGCTGTGCACAGCCCCTGGGAGAAGCCCTAATGATTTCAAACACAATGTTGGTCTCTTTCTCCTGGAAAGAAACAGAAAATGTGCCAGACTGGCAAATGGTGGGGGAAATAGAAACAAACAAACAAACAAACAAACAAAAAAGGCTATTGTTTACATGACCTATAGTTATGTCCAGAACATGGCCTAAAAATACTGATAGGGACTTCAAGAAGAGGGTATGGTCTACATACATTCATTTTCCCTTTGTAGAACATATTCAAGCAAAAGTGTCTCTTGTTTAAATCTGAAACATCTTTGTTTGAAAAACAAATAAAAATGCATCTGCAGCTTAGCTTGAAGTCAGCCATTCCTCTGCTTTTTACACACATGGAAAGGTAAAGATTTAACTCATATTCTTAAAGAAACAGGTGGATTCTTTACCGCTAGCACCACCTGGGAAGCCCCCTTAAGATATCTGGTTTTCCTTAACTAACAATAATCTTTCATGTCCAGACTGCCTGCCTTGCTTTGTTACAGAACATGTCACATTCTTAAAGAAACATGAAAGAATATGAGTTAAAACCCCAGTGGTTTGATCCGGCAAGTCATATCTATTGTCATCCGCTGTTCCACTCCACTCTCTTAGGATTTCAGAAAGAGTTGATGGCAAAGTCTCTCCAGTCCTTGATGTCCAATTTCAAATGGGCTACAATGTATTCTCTACCCACAAAAGCAGCACTGACAGTCTCTGGGCATTCAGAAATGACCTCTTAATTTTCAGATTCAGTGGAATTACAACAGTCCCTCATTTTACCTGATTGACCTTATCCACTTGATACTGTTAACAACTCTGTTTAGAAAAATGTATTTCCTTCTTCTCCTTGGACCTTGGTCCTGGTCCTTCATCTGTCTCTTCGTAGCCCTTGCAGGCTGCTATTCACCTCTTCTTATCCATTGGATTTTGTATTTCTCTGGGTTTTGTTTCTGGTCCCTTATTACTCTGTATAAATCCTTGGGCAAATGCTTGTGGGTTTCATTCTATCAGTAAATTCCTCCCAGTCCTGATCAATCTTTACCAGGTCAATGCTTTACCTTATGAGGCACTTTGAAAACTTGTGGTGATTTTTTTTTTTTTTAATTATCATGATGAATGAAGAAAGAGAGCTACTGGTGTTTACAAGACAGGGCCCAGGAAGTATCCTGTAATGTTGGATGGTTCTTCCCACACAATACTGATTGTTCTGTGCTTTGGATGACTTTGCCATCATTTGTGTAAGTATAAAACCTGATTAGAATTGTACAGACTCAGAAAGTGTGTCTATTTTTCATAAAATCCCAAAGAAGATTTTATTCCTTTTTTGTCATACATTGAATCTCCTAGAATGCAATGAATGTGCAAATCAATAAGCAATTGTACTTTTCTTTATTCAGAACTTTTCTCTGAGCAATAGAACTGATCACAATTTTGAAAAATCACATTAATGATGGTGATATTGTTCATATGATTTGAGTCTCCAATTTAACACACTTGTGCCAGTTTGCATTCAAAAGCATTCTACTTATTCATACCAATGTGCCTAATTATCCCTTATTTTAAAATGCCACACTAAAAAAAAAAAATCAACAATATTCAGCTGGAAGTTCTGTTAACATTTCTTTCTTTTTTTTTTAATTTTTATTTTAAATCTCAGCTTGTTATTCTTGCCTTCCTCCACATGGCTAGCCCTAGACAATAGAGGAGGAGAAGATACATAATGAATATCAATAAGTATTAGAGACACCTAAATAGCTTTCATTAATTTTCACACACTGTTTTAAGAGCTTGGCATATTTTAACTCAATCCTCACACTAACTCTGAAGATAGTTATCATCATTCCCATCTTATAAGTGCACAGGATACAGAGGTTAAGTAAGTCTCCCAAGGGAAAATAGCCAGCAGGTGTCAGTCTGTGATTTGAACCAAGAATCTCTGTCCTTAAATCATCATGCTCCACTGATCCTCAGAAAGGCAGGAGCTGAGGGCAGTTAGTAAAAATGTAGAGGAGAAAAGATATCAGCACTCCAGAAAGTCCTAGAGAGAGAAATCACATCGTATCAGTTTATTCCAACTGTAGGTGGACAGGTGTACTGTGAGCCAGGGTCTTACTAACAAATTTTATGAAAAGACCAAGTCCAAGTTGGCAGAACTCCCTGCCACCTTGATCTAGTGTAAACTGTGTCATGTGGAGTGTTTCAGCTACTCAAGTAGTGTCTGCTGTGTCTTCTGCCCGCTCTTCATGCTGCATGCTTTTGTTTTGGTGCATTATTCCCCATCTGTCCCTGACTTGAATTCTTTCTAGCTCCTAAGGATTGAGAACTTGGTTACGTTATTTGTCAAAGCTGATTTTTCTTGGATTCTGCTTTCTATAATCCAAGGGCCTGTCCTTCTCATTCCAGGCGTTCAGGACCTTGGCTGAGATGCAAACCTCCTCACTTCCTTTGAGCTAGGGTGAATACCACTAGAATTTCTTCTATATCCAACAGAGTAAGAGTTACTGGGGTGGGTGTCTCTTAAGATTCTTTTCTGCTCTAATGATGAACACATTATTATTTTTTTTTTCAGTTTGCAAATGGTCCCATTATTTAAAGTAATAGTGTGTTTATGATATATAATAAATACCATTAAAAGTATAAGTCATTCTGGGTGTGTTAGCTCATTAAAATGAATGCTTGCTAGATTTTTTAGCAAGTTTCGGAAGCATGGTGCTAACTCATGTAAATTGCCATGACAAATGTGCTTTAGGACCAATAAAGTGTGTCCTGATTCATTAATAGTCACATCCAACATCTCCCTGTTGGTTCCCCAGAAAAGGTGAGTGGAGATGAGTGGAAGAGAAATTGCTCCCCAAACTCTGCCAACCTTCAGGCTTTCTCATCAGCGTGTGTGATTTTGGCGGTGGTCTGTTGTGATGCTCTGCACCTGTGATATGGCCCTGGCATTTTTGATCCTGCAAGCTGTGGAAAGACCTCAGAGCTCAGTACCCTCTTCCTGCCAGTGCTTGATGTGGAATCTCTGGATTTACGCAGACTCCCCAGCCTCTTCCTGGCTCAAAAAAAAAAAAAAAAAAAAAAAAAAATGCTTTACTGAGCTTAGACGGTGGCTGCCAGATTAAGCTCAGCACAGGTGAGTGGCAATGGAATCAGTCCAAACAGTAAACAAGCATATCTCCTGTCTCAGGAGCACCGTGGAGCCAGAGGCATAAATATGCAATAAAGCTGCTCAGAGGGGAGGCAGGCTCATGTTTTATAATGTAATTATGTCCTACACAGCATCTGAGATTCCAGGCACAGTCCAGGTTGTGGCTGGTGGGGTTTTTCCAGGAAAAAAGCACCTCCCCCATTACTTAGTAAAAGTATGATTTGGAATTGTGATTTGCAAGAGGTTAGGTATGTTGACGTATGTCTTTGTTATTCCTTTTGCTCCTAAACTTTGCTGGTTAATTGTATTTGATACAAACTGCTTCCCTAATGGCTCAGCGGTAAACAATCTGCCTGCAATGCAGGAGAAATGAAGGACATGGGTTCCATCCCTGGGTCAGGAAGATAACCTGGAGGAGGAAATGGCAAACCATTCCAGATTCTTGCCTGGAAAATTGCGTGGACAGAGGAGCCTGGCAGGCTACAGTTCATAGAGTTGCAAAGAGTCAGAGGCAATTGAGCTCAAACACACACATACAAACTGCTTCAAGAACAAAAGATTGAAAAATGTATTTAACAGAACCCTAAAGTCCTTGGAAGTCTCATGTTTCTAGACCTCAGTGACCTGTAGCAGGCCTCTCACCTTTTATACTTTTGCAGTTTACAAAGTTGACCTTCCCTGTTGCATCCGATAGGGATGTTGACTAAACCTATGGCACACAGTTTAACATACAAGCTCGTGAGCATTCTTTGATTGATTTCTTTAAGAAGGCATATTTCCCAGTTTACATTTGAGAAAAAATGATGCTCAAGAGAGCTTAGGAAAGAGCCCAGTATCATACAGCAAGCAGGTGATATTTGAGGATGTTAACTCCTGTGTCCTCATTTTAAATCTCATAGCTGTCTCACTCCATCTAAGTGCTTTTTGATGGGAAAAGGAGTGTCCTCTTTGCTTTGCTCCTTCTATGTCTTGCATTTTCACCTCTTTCTGGGAGTAAATCTTGATGAGCAGGCTCTATTCACCCTGATACTGGCACCTATGACCCCGTCTTTGTTAGAAGATAGATAAATGCCAGATGGAAGTCAATAAGCAGCCAACTTTGAGGCCCTTTTGCTGCAGAATTTACTATACATCTGGGAGAATAGGTACCTATAAGGTTGAGTTAGGCAAGGTATTGTGACATGGAATGTCTCCTGCTATATCTATAAACAAGGAAGTCACAGCCATCCGTGATTCCAACCCTCCAAATATGAATTTCTGAGCCTGGTGGATTCCCCAAAAGGGAGAACTATGCCTTAGACACAGCAGCTGCCAGCTGCCACTCCTGACAGTGACTAAGGATGTGAAAAACAAAACAAAACAGGATACTGGCCCCAGATAGCTGGGCTGCATATGAAAGGAATGGGTTCAGTGAGCTCAGGTGCTTGCATCATCTTATACACAGAAGAATGCTGAATTCTTTGAGATATTTGCTGCTCCATGCATTCAGTTGTGTCTGACTATTTTTGACCTGCAAGTCTCCTCTGTCTGTGGGATTCTCCAGGCAAGAATACTGGAGTGGGTTGCCATCTCCTCCTCCAGGAGATCTTCCCAACCCAGGATTGAACCTGCATCTTTTAAGTCTCCTGCATTGGCAGGTTGGCTCTATACCACCAGCACCACCTGCGAAGCTCCCTTGAGACACCTGGTTTTCCTTAACCGACAATAATCTTTGATGTTCAGACTTCCTGCGCTTCTTTGTTACAGACTTCTTCTGACTTCTTCTGACTCTTTCTCCCACTTCCTTGGAGCCGTGTCTCAGGGCTAACTGAGATTCTGTCTCCAGGACTAGACGTCTTAAAAATTTCCCACCTGATAAAACACTCTCTGCTTTCAGGTTGTGACTGTTTTTTTTAGCCAAAAATATTTTGAGTGCCTTCTATGTTTCAGACATCTGGTAATTGTCTATTAGAATATTTGGAGAAACCTAACTTTTATGAATATATCTATGCATCCATCCATCTACTTCCCATTCTATCATCCATCCATCCATCCTGCTATTCATCTTACAATCCACACTACTATCCACATATCCAGCCATCCACTCATTCTTCTAATTAATCAGTTTAAATCAGTTAAGTGCTAAATCATATGTAATAGTGTCCCTTCCAAAGAAAGAAAGTAAAGGAAGAAAAAAAAAATTAAGACAGACTTATTTTCTTAAAAGTTTATTGCCCCGTTTACATTTTCTGCATATTGATAGGGACCAACTACTCATTCAATAAGCTGATATCCATACTATATATTGAGTTTGTATAGTGATCACAGCCAGAATTGTCTTGGCACATTGGGCTGCTTTCCTTGCATCCTCATATCCTGTAATTCTATGCCAGTGATACTGCTTCTGGGTACAAAAGCCTTTCTTCCCCAACCCCTGCCCACTCCTCCCCACCCCCGCACCCACCCCCCGCCCAGTTCTTGATTACAGAAAATAGGCTTCATTCAGCCTTTAGGACCTTCACTGAGTTCCAAGGAGCAGGTTCAAACAGATGCTAGTTAGGGAAGGGAGGAGTTGAGGAGACAGTTCAGTTCAGTTCAGTCGCTCAGCCGTGTCCGACTCTTTGCGACCCCATGAACTGCAGCCCGCCAGGTTTCCCTGTCCAGCACCAACTCCAGGAGTTTACCCAAACTCATGTCTATTGAGTCGGTGATGTCATATAGCCATCTCATCCTCTGTTGCCCCCTTCTCCTCCTGCCTTCAATCTTTCTCAACATCAGGGTCTTTTCAAATGAGTCAACTCTTTGCATCAGGTGGCCAAAGTATTGGAGTTTCAGCTTCAACATCAGTCCTTCCAATGAACACCCAGGACTGATTTCCTTTAGGATGGACTAGTTGGATCTCCTTGCAGTCCAAGGGACTCTCAAGAGTCTTTTCCAACACCACAGTTCAAAAGCATCAATTCTTCGGTGCTCAGCTTTCTTTATAGTCCAACTCTCACATCCATACATGACCACTGGAAAAACCATAGCTTTGACTAGATGGACATTTGTTGACAAAGTAATGTCTCTGCTTTTTAATATGCTGTCTAGGTTGGTCATAACTTTCCTTCCAAGGAGTAAGCGTCTTTTAATTTCATGGCTGCAGTCACCATCTGCAGTGCTTTTGGAACCCAAAAAGTGAAGTTTCTCACTGTTTCCATTGTTCCCCCTCTATTTGCCATGAAGTGATGGGACCAGATGTCATGATCTTAGTTTTCTGAATGTTGAGCTTTAAGCCAACTTTTTCACTCTCCTCTTTCACTTTCATCAAGAGGCTCTTTAGTTCTTCTTCACTTTCTGCCATAAGAGTGGTGTCATCTGCATATCTGAGGTCACTGATATTTCTCCGGGCAATCTTGATTCCAGCTTGTGCTTCCTCCAGCCCACCATTTCTCAAGATGTACTCTGCATATAAATTAAATAAGCAGGGTGACACTATACAGCCTTGATGTACTACTTTTCCTATTTGGAACGTCTGTTGTTCCATGTCCAGTTCTAACTGTTGCTTCCTGACCTGCATACAGGTTTTTCAAGAGGCAGGTCAGGTGGTCTGGTATGCCCATCTCTTTCAGAATTTTCCACAGTTTATTGTGATCCACACAATCAAAGGCTTTGGCATAATCAATAAAGCAGAAATAGATGTTTTTCTGGAACTCTCTTGTTTTTTTGATGATCCAGCGAATGTTGGCAATTTGATCTCTGATTCCTCTGCCTTTTCTAAAACCATCTTGAACATCTGGTAGTTCACAATTCACTTATTGCTGAAGCCTGGCTTGGAGAACTTTGAGCATTACTTTACTAGCGTGTGAGATGAGTGCAATTGTGAGGAGACAAAGGAGAAACAATCAAAAGAAACAATAGTCCAGCCTTGGGCCAGGGTCCTAGTTCCCCCTCAAGGGACACACATAACAATCTTTGAACTATTTTGCAGATACTGAAATCCCTACCAGGTAGGAGAAATTAGCAGTGTGGTACCCCCAAGCATGGAGACCCCAGGCCCTTTGGAACCAGAAGGTTGATGATATTGACTCCCACTAATCCTACAACGAACTAATCAGAATAAAGTCCATGAGCTGATCATGTGCTCTTTGAACCATTATTATAAAACTTCTCACTGTGTCCTCCAGGTCAGGACATGTAGTTTTGCGGGCATTAGCCCACTGTGCCCTCCCTTTGACTAGCAAAGCAATCAAGCTATTGTTTTCTACTTCACCCAATACTCTGAGATTTACATCAGTGTCGGGGTACAGAGGCTGGATTCAGCTTCAGCAGGAAATGCAGTGTGGTGGCACCAGTGGTAAAGAACCTGCCTGCCAGTGCAGGAGATGTAAGAGACCCAAGTTTAATCCCTGGGTTGGGAAGATCCCCTGGAGGAGGGCATGCCAGTATTCTTGCCTGGAGAAGCCCATGGACAGAGGAGCCTGGCAGGGTACTGTCCATAGGGTTGAAAAGAGTCAGACTCAACTGAGCACATATACATGTATGCATATGTACAGTGTACTCTTTAAAGTTTTCTTTCTTTTTCTTCCCAAGATGAAGAATCTCAGACATAAAAGAAATGTTTCAACAGTAGCTTTGGAAGCTTCCTTAAGTGTGGATTTACCATTTTTTCTAGTTATGGCATAGCCATTAGGCTGTACTAGAACATCTATTCAGAATAATTGAACACCTAAAACAATAAAATGAATGTATACAATCAATAGCAGCAAACCCAAAAACAAGCAAAAAACCAAAACACAACCCCCGACAAGAAAGATTCATTGGCAATGATTTTTTTTTATTTTTTGTTATATTAATATTTCAATTTCTTATTAAAACATTGCATAAAAAATAAGTTTTTATGCAAAAGTCCCAGTTAAACAAGGAATAGACACAACTTGGTGAATGCATTACTGTAAAAATACAATATTTACCAAAACTATAGGAGACAAATAGAAAGACCTAATTTTTACTGGGTCCTTACTAAGTACCAGGCTTGAAGAACATATGCATGATTACTTACTTTACCTTCACAGCAGTTCTTTAAGTTAAGCAGTATTGTTACTCCATCTTACAGTTTGGCAGTTGAGCTACAGGTAAATTATGTAATCCATTCAGTGATACTGAGCTAGTCAGTGACAGAGTAGGCATTCTAAATCACATTGTCTGCATCCCACTACTGTTATTTTAATGAAGGAGTCTTAGACCTATCAGTGTTGACTCTTCAAGTAATATGAGAAGAAGCTTCCATTTCACCCTTTCTTAGCTTTTTATTTTTTCTCAACAGGGAAAGGAACATTCAGGGATTGGTTACT
Source organism: Cervus elaphus (assembly GCF_910594005.1). Classification (NCBI taxonomy): domain Eukaryota; kingdom Metazoa; phylum Chordata; class Mammalia; order Artiodactyla; family Cervidae; genus Cervus; species Cervus elaphus. The sequence continues at coordinate 8,010,656 of NC_057820.1, read as the reverse complement.
TTTATTTATAAAATGTTAAAACAGGCATTTCAAGGAGTGAGTAAAATATGAGAGCTGATGGGACCCTGGACCCACTATTTGGAAGGACAAAAAGAAAATAATAAAGTGAATTCTTGGTTACAATAGTAGCCCATGTGTTCTCAAGTTAAAGTGATGAGGAATAGGAAAAGACAAAGTTTGGTTGACGGCACAGGTAAACTGAAAAGGTAAAAACAAAACCAACAGCAAAAAGGGAGGAGAATGAAGACAACTGTGCAATACTGGAGAAGGCGAACCCAGTGGACTGGTGGGTTTGAGAGTTATATTCCCTCACGTGTGAAAGTCACTCAGTCATGTCCTACTCTTGGATATGTGTGACCCCATGGCCAGAATACTGGAGTGGGTAGCCTTTCCCTTCTCCAGGAGATCTTCCCAACCCAGGGATCAAACCCAGGTCTCCCGCTGTGCAGGAGGATTCTTTACCATCTAATCCACAAGGGAAGCCCAAGAATACTGGAGTGGGTAGACTATCCCTTCTCCAGCAGATCTTCCCAACCCAGGAATCAAACTGGGGTCTTCTGCATTGCAGGCAGATTCTTTACTAGCTGAGCTACCAGGGAAGCCCTAAGAGTGTTAAGAGAGGATGGTGATGATGTATAATCTGTTTGTCATCACTAGAGCCTAGACTTCAGGTACTGTGATTTGAATTCTATTCAGTTCAGTTCAGTCACTCAGTCATGTACGACTCTTTGTGACCCCATGGACTGCAGCACGCCAGGCCTCCCTGTCCATCACTAACTCCTGGAGCTTACTCAAACTCACATCCATCAAGTCAGCGACGCCATCCAACCATCTCATCCTCTGTCATCCCCTTCTCCTCCTGCCTTCAGTCTTTGCCAGCATCAGGGTCTTTTCAAATGAGTCAGCTCTTCGCATCAGGTGGCCAAAGTATTATATGATTAAAAACCCACCTAAGAGTGGGTTCTCTCTACCTGCTTCTGGAATGTTAGCCTTCCTGGAGAATTATTTTCCAACATTGTCACTTGGCAGATGCACTAGTTTCCCAGGGCTGAAATAAGAATGCCACAAACCTGGTGGCTTAAAACAACAGGAGCTTATTGTCTCACAATTCTAGAAACTAGAAGACAAAAAAATCAAGGTGTTGGCAAAGTTGGTTCCTTTTGGCAGATCTGAGGAATAGGCTGCTCTGTGCTTCTGTCCTGGCCTCTACTGGCCATGGACAACCCTTGGAGCTACTTGGCTTATAGTTGTATCACCCCTATGTCTGTCTCCATCTTTTATATGGTTGTCTTATACCTGTGTGTCTCCGCATCTTCACATAGTGTTCTACCTGTTAACAAGAAGAATCTACAGAAACAATGATGGGCCCCTGAAAGAAGACATTTGTAGATGGTGTCTGACTTGGCTTCCCCAAGACATCTTTGAAGTTCAAAAGAGTGGGTCTCAAAGTTTTATAACATATGTCATGAGCCAAAGTCATGTCCAGGAATTCCAGTTCTAATAGCTCGTTCTTCCCTACTCATCATACCCTGGAGAGATGAACAAGATGAAGGTAAGTTATTTATCTTGAGGATGCTACAAAATATTCTTGATACCTACTGTCCAAGAACATGTGAACTTACCTTCTCATGAGGAACCAGAGCTTTGGGAGTGGAAAAATAACATGCTGAGCCCAGTTGTTACTGGGGAATCTGCGTTAGCAGAGAATACTATGAAATGAGTGTCAAGCCATGTAACGGCACTGGTGGACTCAATTTCTATTTACCCAAACTTTGGAAGTAAGAACTCTGAGTTTTATGTCTAGTTCATTGAAGATTTTAATGAAGGAAGTGATTAAAATGGAAATTTCTGCATGCATAGGTCTGTTTATTTGGAAAAAGTTGAAACAATTTCATTTAATATAGATTGGTAACTGAATCAAGGGAAAAAATCTGAAAGGGGTTTATTGATGTGCTTTTTCAAATTAAGGAGTTTTGAGAATCAGATTACTTTGGACAACTCAAATGTTCAAACTCTTAACTGCATTTTTACACTGCTGTGGCAGAGATATGGATTTGCCAGACTCGATGCTGTCAGAGGAGAATATATATTTTTGATCCTGCTGATTTGTTTGAGGAAGTGAGAGATGCAAACTAGACTTGTGGATTGAGTCAATGGGGATTTGAGACAGCACCTAACACCCATTGCTAAATATCCCTGAAATCAATGGAATCACAGCTGTCCAAGAATTGCAGAGTAATTTAATGGAAATAAAAACTTAACTTCAGAAACAATTCAAAGATTTGAGGGACATAGATCATGTCTCATGATTCTGTGTCTGCCTTTAGACTTCATTGCTGAGGATGGATCCCAGTCATTTGACGTCTGTCTCATCTTTGAGGTTGAGCTTCCAGAAAATCTCACTGGGCCCAAGCAAAATACGTTTGCCAAGAAGATGACATAGAACAAAATTTTGGAGATAATGTATAAAAAAAATCTCAAGGTTATCTAACAATTTGTAGCTGTGTGAACAGATTTTGGAATGGTGGGCCTACTAAGCTATGTATTTCCTTTCATACAGAGATTGAAACTAGGACATTGAGTGGCATTTTCAATAAGATACAGGCTTTGGAGTTTCCTCAGGAAATATTCCACTTTCAACAATTGCATCTTGATTGACTAAAGTTGATCATTGACTATCACTAGACCTACAGGAGTGTACTCTTAACAATAAAATGGATTGGGTTTATTTAGACTGTTATTGTATTACTGTTACAAATCCATTCATTTATATAGCTAATAGCTTAATACTTGCCCTTGCAAATGATCAAAATTCCATGAGGATCTTCAATTAAGAGAGCTATAACTAAGAAAAGAATGTAGATTTGTGGTACTTTGTTGAACTACCATGACTTTGGACCATCACCTACGGGAAACTTACAACGCTTACTGCTCTGTATCTGAATTTCTCTTGAGAGCGTTCAGGGTACATAGATCCTGCAACAGATCTATGTTGCAGGTAAAGTCTGCAACAGGCTTTATCATTTCCTTCTGAACTCTGAGCACTGAATTCATTTCTTTTTCCCCTGTGGTTGCTTACTTTCAATCTAAGGAAGATCTTTCTCCTCTATCATAGTGTCAGTTTCCTAATCATAGACCTGACAACATTTACTTGGTTTCCTAATAACCTCAGAAAGTTCACAATGAAAACCATTCAGAGGCCATGATCAGAATTTTGGGTAGTCACTGTGAGATGCAGCTAAGTGTTACCTTGGAAATGTGACATCCCTAAGTGGAAGACCAACTTGGGGTTCAGAGACTGCTTCACTCTTTTATTAGGAGCATCATTTTAACAATGGTGCCAAGAGGGTGAATTATAACATCTTATCAAATCTAAACATCTTTCTTCCTTGCCTTCTGACTTGTGGAAGCCAATGATCTTATTTAATCTCTGCCCCCCAGCAAGGTTTAAATTACACAAGCAAGATATATTTCTTATTCCAATAAATGCTAAAGATCATTGGGGGTAAGGAGTAATCATTCAGAACCAACAATAATGACAGTATGAAATTAGACACAGGGAGATGAAATTCTAAGCCTCTGATGTGTTCTGAAAAGTTAAATAACTGCTTTACATCAGTTAGTGCCTTTTTAAGAGGGTCCAGGGTGGATGGCTGAGGAATGAATAGATGAAAATTCCTTTCTCAATTAACATAAGACAAGATTGGAAAAGGAAGAAAAGAGAAGCAAGAGCATTCTGATAAATACTGAAAACACACCATAAGGTGGATTCCATATTTATTTTAAGGTTTTGAAGCATGTTGTGTCAAAATTGTCACAGACTTTTGCACGTATAAAAGATTTTTTTTTAATGGGGGAGGTGCATGGGACAGGTGTATTTGTAGAAAACGTCGCATGAAACTAAAGAGCACAGAGCTTGAAAACAAACAACAATGTTCTACCTCTCTGTGAATATGATCAAACTGTTTTGAAACAGCACCTTATTGAAAGAATGCAGACATACTTCACAGTGATTCACCTGTCAAGCCAGGGACATAGTATTGGGCGTAGCTGGAACAATGCTGGACTCTTTTCTCTCAGTAACTTTTCCCTCTTTACTGCTGATCCAGAACCATGGCTGCTGACAATTCTTGAATTTCATCTATTTGAAGAGGTTACCTGGATTTCCCATATTAAAAAACTAAAAATATTGAGTCAAGGCTCTGATTGACCTGGTCTGGGGTAAGACACCAACTGCTGAATGAATCATTGATGTCATAAGTTAGCTATCCTAATAAAGGTGAGTTTCAATGATAACCTTGCAGTAAACAATAGTATCCCCTAGATGTACAGCAAAGTGATTCAGTTATACAAATACATGTATCTATTCTTCTCAAATTCTTTTCCTGTTTAAGTTATCATAGAATATTGAGCAAAGTTTCCTGTGCCGTAGTAGGCCCTCATCGTTATCCGTTTTAAATATAGTAGTGTGTATTATGGGATCCTCTGGTGGCTCAGTGGTAAATAATCTTCTTGCAGTGCAAGAGATATGGGTTCGATCTATGGATTGGGAAGATCCCCTGGAGAAGAAATATTCCACTCCAGTGTTCTTTCCTGGGAAATCCCATAGACAAAGAAGCCTGGTGGACTACAGTCTATGGGCTTATAGGATTGCTGGACATGACTTAACGGCTAAACAACAATGGCAAAGTGTGCATCAGTCCCAAACAATCTTTTAGGTTAGCAAACTCCTATTCATCTTGTAATCAAAGAAAAATGTTAAGACTGTGTGACATGAAGTTTGCGTGCAGGCTCCGCAGGGTTGCTGAAGCAGCAGTTCTGCCTACCTTGTTCATTGTTATGCACCCCCATCTAGAACAGAGCCTGGCACTGTGGATTCTCACAAACATATGTTGAATGAATAAATAGAAAAAAAAATTCTGACTTTATTCTGCTTTTCTGTTTCCCTACTTACTAGTATTTAATCTTATCATTCTGTAAGATAATTTTGAAATCCACCTTAAAAGGACAAGGGAGGAAACTGTTGGGATTTCAGGTGACCATAAACAGTACTCCCTTTCCCATCCTGAGTTTAGACAGATTGAGAGTAAGATGCAGGAGACACTCTGCAGAAGGATATGACTTTAAGTTTTTGGTCAAATAGTCTTGCTTCTATTTCACCTCAGCATTATAACAGGCTTGTTGTCTGAGGTGGGCAACTGCAAGCACCCACTGGAAAGGGCTGAGCAGCGCCTTCTCAATTTCTTCTCACATGTTCACCATTCAGATGAATCACTCCTTGTCTTCTGGGAACAGTGGGAGTCAAAAGAGAAATCAACACTCTGTCTGGTACAAGTCCCTTCATATAAAAACTCAGGTTTACATAGAGATGGGAATTCTTCTCTAACAGCTATATAAAGAAAGAAAAGGAGGAGGAAGGAAGGAAACAGAAAATCTGCCAGAGAAGAAAATAAAAAAAAAAAACAAACACAAAACTAAGTTCTGATCTGATTACCCCTCTGATATAAGTGCCAGTAACTAGCCTCTAACTCCTCCCCAACTCTACCCTATCCCACACTATTCCAGTCTTGCCCCTAGATTTCTGTCCTAGTGTTTCAACATCTTTGCATTCTTCCTGAAACAAGTGAAATTTAAAAATTATAACAAAAACTGGGAAAGACATCAAGTTGACCTATCATTTTGAAATTAAATATCCATTGCACTAATGTACATGAGGGAAGCAGAAACTGGAATCAAGATTGCCAGGAGAAATATAAATAACTTCAGATATGCAGATGATACCACCCTTATGGCAGAAAGTGAAGAAGAACTAAAGAGTCTCTTGATGAAAGTGAAACAGGAGAGTGAAAAAGTTGGCCTAAAACTCAACATTCAGAAAACTAAGGTCATGGCATCCGGTCCCATCATTTCATGGCAAATAGATGGGGAAACAATGGAAACAGTGTGAAACTTTATTTTTCTGGGCTCCAAAATCACTGCAGATGGTGACTGCAGTCATGAAATTAAAAGACCCTTGCTCCTTGGAAGAAAAGTTATGACCAACCTAGACAGCTTATTAAAAAAAAAAAAAAAAACACAAAAAAACAGAGACATTACTTTGCCAACACAGGTCCCGCTAGTCAAAGCTATGGTTTTTCCAATAGTCATGTATGGATGTGAGAGTTGGACTATAAAGAAAACTGAGCACCAAAGATTGATGCTTTTGAACTGGGGTTGGGGAAGACTCTTGAGAGTCCCTTGGACTGCAAGGAGATCCAGCCAGTCCATCCTAAAGGAAATCAGTCCTGGGTGTTCATCGGAAGGACTGATGTTGAAGCTGAAACTCCAATACTTTGGCCACCTGATGTGAAGAACTGACTCATTGGAAAAACTGATTCTGGGAAAGACTGAAGGCAGGAAGAGAAGGGGATCACAGAGGATGAGATGGTTGGATGGCATCACCGACTCGATGGACATGAGTCTGGGTAAACTCTGGGAGTTGGTGATGGACAGGGAAGCCTGGCATGCTGCAGTCCATGGGGTCGCAAAGAGTCGGACATGACTGAGCAACTGAACTGAACTGAACTGCCCTAACCTAGCTATTATGATTAAATAGTTCCAAGACCTTTGGGATGAGGAAAGGCCTTTGGTCATCACTGGGAATCCATCTCACGGATGTGAGAATCACCAAAGTCCTGTTCTCTTTTCTCATGTTTACAGTGAGGAAAGTGGTTAGGAAACTAGAATTATGTCAACTCAGTCAGCAGATGCTCATGACTTCCTACCATGTAGGAAGCATTTGACCCCAAACAGAATAAAATTAAGTTTGATTGATACATATATTTTTGAAAAGACATTTAAGAGCACAAGATAATGACCACTGAAAGACATCCCAGAATCAACTGCCTGAAGGCTTATATGACCAATACATAAATGTAGAGGAAGAGACTCAAACAACAGAAACAAACAGAAAAGCTTCCTCCTTATGAAAAATTTTGCCTGTTGCAAAATAAGCATGAATAGGAGCACTGCAATGTATAGTGTGTTAAAAGACCTGTAAAATTCCCATTATTTTTAAACTCTAAGTAATTAAGATTTTTTATATAAAGTGAAAGAAAATTTGTATATGAGTAACTAAAGTACATGAACAAATATCTAACAGATAGTGTTGTCTCATAGACTTCAAAATCTATGAAAATATATTTCTAAGAAGTGAAAGGATAAAATAAAGAGTAAAGGAAAGAACAAAAACAACTGCAAGTTACGGATAAAAGTGCTTGGGGTCATAAGAGTTGTACTTTTAATTCTACTTCAATTTTTTTTCTGAAAATATAAATGAAAATTTCATAAATTAACTTTGAAAATTCACAATTTTAATAATTTTTTTAAACTGGACATTGACCACTACACTGTCTGAGGTTCAGCAGTCCACATCTGGATATTAGATATCAGCTAAAGTAAGATCTAAGGACTCCTTCCAGTAAATGCCGGCAATAATGTCATCTGACCTCTAGAGGGCTTCCTATAAACTAGATCTTGTTCACAAAGAGGAAAGCATTTTTCTTTAGAAGTGCTTTACACAGATTTAAGGTCTTCCCTAGTGGCTCTGTCGGTAAAGAATATGCCTGCAATGCAGGAAACCTAGGTTCAATCTCTGAGTTGGAAAGATCCCCTGGAGAAGTGAATGGCTACCCAACTCCCATATTTTTGCCTGGAGAATTCCATGGACACAGAAGCTGGCAGGCTTTAGTCCATGGGGTCGCAAATAGTCGGACACAATGGAGTAACTAACACAAACATAGATTTAAACGCTTTTTATTTGAAGAGATTCATGCTTAACTTGCTTTTCCAGATGACAAAAAAATCTTCACCAGCCTTTAGGTATAGTTTGATATATTCCAAGTCTTAATTCAGGTTATTTGCCATCTCTGCCATGTTGAAAAAACTGTACACTCCAGGTCTCTACACTTGCTTTTGTACCTGACACCAACTACGTGGAACTGGGTGACCAAGAAATGTATGTTTATTTGAATCAATCTGTTCTTGTAGTTCAAATAGTGTCTGGAAATGTTATCAACACGGAATGAAGCAGAAACTAATGAAAACACATCTGACATTTTTGTAACTTGTAATACTTAACACACACTTTCATGTATATTATCTTACTGAAGGCTTAAAATATTAATGAATCAGCCTTTATTATCATTTACAGTGATGAGATGACTTCATCTAGGGGACTTGATGTAATAAAATGGAGATTCAAATTTAGTTCTTTTGATTTCAATCTCAGTGACCTTTTGCTTGACTCATTGCTGCTTCTGGTTATTATCCAGATAATGAAGTGACAAATTGGTAACCTTTCTAAAAGGTGTCCCTTAGTAGACCGACTTGTGGGGCCTGCGTGAGGGAGAAGGCATTAGGCATAATCTTGCCTAATTAGTCATAATCTTGGAAAGTTGGCTGACTCATGAAGAGAATCAGGAAGTGGGGCCTCCATGTATCAGCTCCTGGAGAGACTGAGAGCCTCAAGCAAAATTGTTCAACCTAACAGGTGCCACAAGCAGAGATCAGAGCCAGAAAGTAGAGCCAGAGATGAACAGACCTCTAGGATGGTCCCTAAGTCACAGGATGAACCAGGCCAGAACTGAGTAGCAAGTCTGAGTGAGACACAGCATGGCGGAGCACGAGAAGCAGTGACCAGCGTGGAATCTGGTGGACGTGAACTTAACTCAGGTGACTGGGTCTAACTGCAGTCCTAGTTTAGGCCACCCATGTTGTTTCTATCTTGGTAATGTAGTGCTCAGGACAGAAGGAGGAAGAGGGAATAGAAAATTTTAATTTAAAAAAATTATCTGTTTTCTTCCTACTCACCAGCTGATTTCTGGCAGTAAACCTGGATCATGACCCAGAGAAATGCATGCTTTGATAAAAGAAATATCTCTCAATTTCTAAATAAGAGTAGATTTGTGAAGTTGCTTCTAGACAATGCCCTGAGTGTGATAAAGGATGAAAAGGGCAGAAATTAATGAAAGGAAAGCAAGAAGAGAGGATGAGTTCCTGAAGGTAAGTGATGACAGCCTTGCAATTTTGCTGTGGGTTTGCGAAGAGTTGACTCATTGGAAAAGACCCTGATGCTGGGAGGGATTGGGGGCATGAAGGGAAGGATACAACAGAGGATGAGATGGCTGGATGGCATCACTGACTCGATGGACGTGGGTTTGAGTAAACTCCGGGAGTTGGTGATAGACAGAGAGGCCTGGCATGCTGCGATTCATAGGGTCACAGAGTTGGACACGACTGAGCGACTGAACTGAACTAAACTGAACTGTCTTCTCTAGCATTGAAAAGGCAATAAAACACAGTGATTAAGAGTACAGACTGCCTGGGTTTGAATTTTTTGTGTCTACCTTTTACTAGCAATATATTTTGAAATGAAAGTCCCCAGTCATATCCTACTCTTGGATACGTGTGACCCCATGGAATTCTCCAGGCCAGAATACTGGAGTGGGTAGCCTTTCCTTTCTCCAGGGGATCTTCCCAACCCAGGGATCGAACCCTGGTCTCCCACGTTGCAGGCAGATTCTTTACCAGTTGAGCCACCAGGAAGTTCAAGAATACTGGAATGGGGAGCCTATCCCTTCTCCAGCGAATTTTCTTGACCCAGGAATCAAACCAGGGTCTCCTGCATTGCAGGCGGATTCTTTACCAACTGAGCTAAACATTCTGTAAAAAAAATTTCTAAATTTTTCTTCTGTAAAATTGAAATGATATAGCACCTAGTTCATAAGTTGCTGTATAATATTTAAACTAGCACTTTTATAAACTAGGACTTCTTAAATTTTACAAAATTCTTATTTAAATATTAAAATAATTATATAATATATGTGATTCATTTGGACTATCAAACCCCCAACAAATTTCAGTTATTTTAGTGAGAGAGGACTTTGATGGATGAGGCATTTTGGGAAAGTACAATAATTTGCACCAGCAGAAAACCAGATTGAATGTCACAATTTTAGGATAGAGTGTAGACACTCCAGGGTCTACAGGAAAAATCTGGACTTTTTAGCATGATGTTAAGACTTGGACGTATGTTAATGAATTTCCTACCCATATTCCCGGTTTACCTTTCCATCTTCCCGTCCCAAACTAAGTAAAGTATCTGTGATACAATAAAGTATCCATTAATTCAACAAATAGTTATTGAGTGTGTATCCTTTGATGCAGTGGTCTGTCCCAAGCATCAAGATATGGTAGATAGAATGTCCTGCCCTCAGAGAACTTCTGTTCGAGTGGAACTCACTTGCATAGTTGCTAATGTTTACCTGTGTTTCCTGGCTACTGTGGGTTGGAGAATGAGTTTCATTTTTCCTCTCCCTAAGTGGTGAGAAACCTAAACCTTTACACACTTATTTCCTTTGGATATTCTTTAAAAAAAACTGAGCTTCATCCTGGTCCCTGCTACCCAACTAGCTACCAGCAGGGCCTCTTGAGGGAGAGTTCAGATTCCTATGTCCACTGGTGAGCTGAGCACAAGACCCTACCTTCTCCCATCTGGGGACTACTTAGACTAACAGTGAGTCCTGCTATTGGCTTCTTGTTGCATTTTTGTTTTCTTTTAATTATGTGTGTATGTATTTTTTCGCTGCCCTGGGACTTTGTTGCTGCATGTGGGTTTTCTTGGAGGCTACTTTCTAGTGGCAGTGCATGGGCTTCTTGTTCCTCAGTCTTCTCTTGTTGCAGAGCACTGGCTCTAGGGCACGCAGGTTTCAGTAGCTTCATCTTGAGGGCTCTAGAGCACAGGCTCATTAGCTGTGGTGGCGCATGAGCTCAGCTGCCCTGCAGCACATGGGTCCTTGTTCCCTTAATAGGGATTGAAGCCACATTCCCTGCATTGCAAGGTGGATTCTCAATCACTGGGAAGTTCTCTGCTATTGATTTCTGATGCACTGTCCTGAAAGTCCCAAACCACTCGTAAAACAAACTGGGATACCATTTATTCAGTCTCCATCAAACCTGTCTGCCCCTGACCCAGTTATACTCTTCCAGACTGACTCTCTCCTTGGGCTTCTTGTAGGGCTTTGGCAGAGGCTTCTGTTCTTCAAAAGTCACCTCTTTCTCCAAAGATTATTGCCTTCCTGAATGCCCTGCTATGTACCATGCCTGGCACACCAGCAAAGACCTAATAAACATTTGTCAAATGAACTCAGATGGTCTCCAAAATGATCTTAGGGGGTATGCAGAGCAATAATTCATATTTTAATCCATTCATGTTTAATGTTCTAGGAAAAATGTCACTTAAATGCATAGATGAATAATTTTTTAAGTTTAAAGATCACCAGGTTTAACAGGAGCCAAAACTGATAAACATTTTGGTACCACTGACCCAGTAGCTGATAATACAAGCTTTATAGTTTAACTGGTTGGGTTTTCAACCTGGTTCAGACACAAACCAGTTGAGTGACTGTAGGAAAGGACTTTCTGAGCCTCAGTTTCCTTATTTAAACATGACCTAATGATAGTACTGGGCTTCCCTGGTGGCTCAGGTGGTAAAGTGTCTGCCTGCAATGTGAGAGACCAGGGTTCGATCCCTGGGTCAGGAAGATCCCCTGGAGAAGGAAATGGCAACCCACTCCAGTATTCTTGCCTGGAAAATTCCATGGACAGAGCCTGGTAGGCTACAGGCCACTGGGTCGCAAAGAGTTGAACACGACTGGGTGACTTCACTTTCACTTAATGATAGTACTGACCTTATGTGTTGCTGTGAGGAGTAAATGAAATAGAAAATGTGTAATCCATGTGAAATGCTAAACAAACCCTGTAGTAGACACATGTGACTGTTTGGTAAGTGATGGCTATTATCCATCATTGCTATAATAACATAGCTCCCACCCTGCAACTCTTGCTTCCTATTCTGAGTACCATTGAATGGAGAACTCAGGATGCCATCTTGTTTCCAAGAGCTTGCATGGGAATTGGAGAAGGTCTGGGGGTGTGCAGGTGGATCCCGTTGGTAGATAGTTTGAGAGGAGCCTCGGATATGGAAATAGAGGACTGCATAGGACCAAGGAGAAACTGAGGCCTGGGCAGATGTTCTATAGCTTAGCTCATGAGCACATCTCCCAGGCAGTAGAGTGAGAAGACTGAAATCTCTTCTGAAGATCCTAATATTGCTTTGCCTGGCCAAATTATTTTAAATGATGCACTTTAGGTCTTTAAAAAATGACCTGACTTTTCTCAGTCTTCTATGAGTGCTCAGTTTATATACAATTCTAGGAAGCAGAAATTCTGCACAGCTATAAAAAAAAAAAACATAAATAAGAAGATTTGTTTAACCATAAAACTTAAAGTTGGTTAGTCATTACATTGTAGTTTAACCTGATCTAAGCAAGGCAGTGCACATATGCTATATAAGCTTTTTCTCTTCTAAAAGTATCTCATTACCATCCATAAGAACAGTTAAATATAGATATTTTGTTTTTATGGCCTTTATTTCTGAAACATGAAAGGTTTTATGCTTCTAATCCCTAGACAATGTTTCCATGGTGTTTCTGTTTATCTTGCGTTCTACTTCAAGCCATGTTTTGGGGGAAAATGCAATGGTTTTAGGAAAGGCTGAAGTGATTTTCAATTATCATGAGTGAATCTGGGACTGGAGAAGTCATTTATCTCCCCTGATCTTAGACAATTGCTCTGCATGACAGGAGTTACTCTGGTTGGTTTCTTACCCTCTTGGCGTCTTTTAAATTCTCTGCGGCTGCTCTCACTTCCTTTTGTGTTTCTTTGTTTGCTGCCGTGAGATTCAATGGGGCTTACCTAGACTGGTTTTGTAACAATAAAGAGTTGTTTAGTTAAAAGTTTTCCAACATCAGAGTTTCATTATGCAAAAAAATAACAACCCTGGAGTCATTTCCAATGACCTTAGGGTGGATTTGAAGAAGAACTCTGAGGAGGTGAAAGCAGTATTGAAAAATTTCATATACATTCCTCCCCAGGCAGGGAAATTTTGTGAGTGTGCTGCATGTTCAATCAGAAAACAACTCCACACTTAGAAGGCCTTGACCTTGGTTTAATGCTCTGCTGCCACCATTTGGTATTCTTAACAGTTTTTGAACAATTCCTTATGAAGTCATAGGCTGCTCCAACTCCAAACTAGATGCCACAAGATGCTTCAACGGCTATGAGCACCACTTCCTACTTCTTACCCTCCTGGATGAAGTCACAGTTCAAGGGTCATTCTCTCTGCATAATTTTCTCTCCCTTCTCCAAACAGAGTAGTCACTCAGTGTCTCCATGTTTCCATAGCAACTCATGCACACCTTTGCAATTGCACTTTTTGTTCTGTACTACTTGTGCAGGTGTGATTTTCTATCTATCTCAACCATGAACTCCAGGGAAGGGATCAGGTCTGAGTTTTTCCTTTTGCTCATCTGACTGTGTGGATCACAACAAACTGTGGAAAATTCTTAAAGAGATGGGAAAGAGACCAGCTTACCTTTCTCCTGAGAAACCTATATGCAAGTCAGTCAGTCAGTTCAGTTGCTCAATCATGTCTAATCCTTTGCGACCCCATAGACTGCAGCACACCAGGTTTCCCTGTCCATCACCAACTCCCAAAACTTGCTCAAACTCATGTCCACCACGTCAGTGATGCCACCCAGCCATCTCATCCTCTGTCATCTCCTTCTCCTCCTGCCTTCAATCTTTCCCAGCAGCAGGGTCTTTTCCAAGGAGTCAGTTCTTCACATCAGGTGGCCAAAGTATTGGAGTTTCAGCTTCAGCATCAGTCCTTCCAATGAATATTCATGACTGATCTCCTTTAGGGTTGATTGGTTGGATCTGCTTGCAGTCCAGGGAACTTTCAAGAGTCTTCTCTGTCAAGAAGCAACAATTAGAACCAGGCATAGAACAACTGACTGGTTGAAAATTGGGAAAGGACTATGACAAGGCTTTTTATTGTCATCCTGCTTATTTAACTTATATGCAGAATATATCATGCGAAATGCCAAGCTGGATGAATCACAAGTCGGAATCAAAATAGCCAGAAGAAATATCAAGAACCTCAGATATGCAGATGATATCATTGTAATGGTAGAAAGTAAAGAGGAACTAAAGAGCCCCTTAATGAGGTGAACGAAGAAGTTGAAAAAGCTGGCTTGAAACTCAACATTCATAAAATGAAGATCATGGCATCCAGTTCCATCACTTCATGACAAATTAATGGGAAAAATGGAAGCAGTGACAGATTTTATTTTCTTGGGCTCCAAAATCACTGTGGACCCTGACTGCAGCCATGAAATTAAAAGCTGCTTGCTCCTTGGAAGGAAAGCTATGACAAACAGTGACATCACTTTGCTGACAAAGGTCTGTACAGTCAAAACTATGGTTTTTCCAGTAGTCATGTATGGATGTGAGAGATGAACCATAAAGAAGCCTAAGCACCAAAGAACTGATGCTTTCAAACTCTGGTGCTGAAGAAGACGCTTTAGAGTCCCTTGGACTGCAAGGAGATCAAAGCAGTCAATCCTAAAGGAAATCAATCCTGACCATTCATTAGAATGACTGATGCTGGAGCTGAAGCTCCAATACTTTGGCCATCTGATGCAAAGAACTGATTCATTGGTAAAGACCCTGATGCTGGAAACAATTGAGGGCAAAAGAAAAATAAGAGCAGCAGGGGTTGAGATGGTTAGATCGCATCACCAACTCAATGGACATGAGTTCAAGCACATTCTGGGAGATGGTGAAGTCCAGGGGAGCCTGGCATGCTGCAGTTCTTGGGGTCACAAAGAGTCAGACACAACTCAGCAACTGAACAACAATGACAATGAGAAAATTTTCAGTAAGTATTAACATCTTGCATTAAGCAGCATGACAGTTGTTTCCCTTGTGCATGACTCTTTGCTCAAGATACCATTATCCATTCTTATTCATAAGGGTGTAGCACCCTTATTCATTTTGGAAGGCCCAGCTAAAGGTCACTTCTTCTGAGAAGACTTCCCTTGAAGGTAAAAGAAAAAGGTTCACTTTCCCCTCTGTGCTATTGTAGCACGAATTTTATAGACTTGTGAGGGTTTGAAGTGTATATTTCCGCAACCTGACTGAGAGTACCTTGAAGTTCATGCATTAGTCAACTTTATATCCCAAACCCTGGCTTGGTAATTGGAACAAAAAAAAAAAAAGAAAGAAGGGAAGAAGGAAAGGAGGGAATGAAGGATAAAAAACTGAAGTAAGCAAGCAAAAAGAAAGCAAGAAAAGGAAAAGTCAAAGGAACAAATTATATAGTGGCATGATACCAAAATGATGACTTGATAGATGAAAACTCTAATTGAGTAGTTCAGCTATATTATCTCATATGCCACAAGTTGATCAAGTAACTTTTTCTTTATACCCTAGTGTGTGGAAGAAGAACAGGGGACTCTCTAATGTAATCGATTTTTTAGCACAAAGTTTAATTTTCTAGTTGCATGCATTTCATGGACCCAATTAAATCAGAGCCCATATTATTCACTGGATACGAAAGAGAAGTCTTAAACTTTAGGATAAAAAAGTAGCTCCCTTAAAGTATGAGAGATGTACTAATTTATATATTTTATAAAGTAAATCACATGTTGTGTTTAATGCAGTGTATATTCTTGAGACCCTTGTTAAGTATCAGTTGACTACAGATGTGTGGGTTTGTTTCTGGAGTTTCCATTCTGTGCCGTTGTTGTATGTGTTCAGTTTATGCTATTACGGTACTGTTTGCATTACTGTAGCCTGGTTATATTTTTCAAACCATGAGTTCTTCCACTTGGTTCCTGTTCAAAATTCCTTTGACTACTCTTAGGGTCTTTTGCAGTTCCATATGAAGTTTCAAGCTTTTTTCTCCGTTTCTGTAAAAAAAAAAAAATACACTTTAAGTAGTTTAAAAAAAAGAAAAAAAATCACTTAACTTTCTCCCTGCAAACTCTGTTTAGTAAGTACCACTATCACCACTTTCCTAGTGAGAAAACTGAACTTAGGAAAGCTAAATATCTTGTTTAATGTTATTTGACTGATAAATAGCCTTAGAACCAAATAAATTTCATTTTTTCCCAAACATATATTTTGGAGTTGTGGCCAAAGGGGTGGGGTGGATGTTACTGAGGCTAATAGCTTAAATTCACTTCATTTTAAAGATTCAGAATGCAAAAGCCCATTCTATTTATTGGGTGCCAACTAATTCTGATAATAATCCATTGTAAGTCTGTGTTGGCTACAGAGTCTTAACTGTTTAGTAGCAGTCATTTTTAACAAGCCCATAACATTGCCATTACATGAATTATACATGGTTTATAAAATGATTATTTAGTCAGTGGAAAATTAAATCCGTCAGTGTTTTTCAAATCTGAGCTAGGACATTCATCAGAAAAACTGTTAAATTTTTAATCAACTGTACAACAGTTGATGTAGCTATCAGCGTAAATTGCTCTTTCTCTGTCATTCCCCTTGTTGCAGAATATAGTGTAGAATTACCAGCTCTACAACGCTAATTGATTTTTTTTTTCTTGCAGAGATTTAAGACAGAGTGACATGCCATCCAGCACTGAAATAAACAAGTTGCATGAGCATCAAAGACACATTTCACATACACCGAGTGTAATTTCACATTTTAGGTTATTTTTTATTAACTTTATTCCCAGCACCTCAAACTGTAGTCCACCGTGGTCGAAGTTTACACTGTAAATATTCAGATGCAAACAATACTGTATTAAAAAAGAATATAGTATCTTAAAGGATGATAAGAATTATGAAAAACATAGTATAAGAAAAAGAAACTTCTGTTTGTATAGCAATAACATAACATCATAAAAGAGTAGATTCCTCAAATGCACAAAAGAATGACCCAAACTCCATACAGGAGTAAATCAAGTGATCTAGACAGTTTCTCTCTTGAAAAATAACAGTAAATCTCTCCTTTTTTCAGTGCACAAGTTCTCCTGATGACAATCAAGGGACATTTTTGTGTTTTTCTTTCAGAAAATTCATTTCTTTATTCCTTCCAATTTGTCTTTGCATCCATTTAAAGTAAGTAATACCTTCACAGGTAGACATAGGCAAAGAGGGGCCCTGAGAATACTTCTCTCCCTGCAGCTCTGCCCGAAGCACAGCTGGAAGGAGGAGGCAGAAGATCCAGTGCCCACCCCAGGCCCCAGCTGCTGTCCCTCCGCGGGTTTCTGCCCAGTTCTACGTCCTCTCTGGCTTTCTCAGGCCTGATGTACTGTGAACAATAGCATGTTTATCTAAACCAGGATTTCTCAGACTCAGATGTTCATGCAATTCACCTGAGAGTCTTGCTGAGCTGTAGATTCTGGTTTTGCTCGTTTGCATAGTGAGGGGCTCTCTCTGAGATAAGGATGCACTTGCTCAAAGCCCTCCTGGTCTGTTTCCAACATTTTTGATCAAACCACTGTCTGGAGATAAACATTCACCGTTTCCCTAACATACTCTGTACATTTGCAATGTCTGTTTCCTCTGAAACATTCTTCCTCCTTTCTCTACCTGATGAGAGCTTATTTCTCTTTCTAGATAGAATTCAAAAGAGATGCATGCTCTATCCCCTGCCTGGGCAGTCCCACTCAGGCAAAAGTTGCTGCTCCTTCCACTAACCTAGCGTTTCTGTTGTAACAAAGAAGAAAAAACCTGACTTCAAACTGCAGCTATTCCTTTAGATTTATCTTTACACTCTGTTACCTGTGCTTGGTTATGCTGTCTGCACCTTCTGTGAAAGAATGTTACCTATAACCTGAAATATACCGGATAGCTCATTCTCAAGGCTCTGACTTTTAAACATATAACACTTTTCTGTTCATATAGAGACAAACAGAGGATAATATTTTTGGAAGTTTATAGGAACATCATGTTCTGACCTCCATGGGCAGCTGCAAGAACAAAAGATTCCAGCATCAAGAAGTCTGCAGCAAGCAGCCACACTCCCTCCCCTTTTCTATAAAATAATCTTGAATTCTAACTCAGGTAAGGTGCTTCTTTGGAGCACTAGTCCACCACCTTCTTGGTCTTCTGACTTTCCAAATAAAATCACTATTTCTTCAGTTGCAGACTGCGGCGCCTGGTGGGAGTCAGTATGGCGGCCGAGCACAAAACGAAGTTGTCCAAGAACTTGTTGCGCGTGAAGTTCATGCAAAGGGGACTGGACTCGGAAACCAAGAAACAACTAGAAGAGGAAGAAAAGAAAATCATTAGTGAAGAGCACTGGTACTTGATTTGCCTGAGCTGAAAGAGAAAGAGAGTTTCATTATAGAAGAGCAGCGTTTCTTGTTGTGTGAAGATCTTCTCTATGGAAGAATGTCATTCAGAGGATTTAATCCTGAGGTTGAGAAATTAATGCTTCAGATGAACGCTAAGAACAAAGCAGAAGAAGTTGAAGAGCAAACAGTGGAACTCAATGTGTCAGATGAAGAAATGGCTAGAAGATATGAGACCTTGGTGTGGACAATTGGGAAAACGTTTGCCAAGAAAAGAGACCGTGCCATTTACGAAGAAGATAAAAATGGAGACATGAAACCAATTAAAGCAAAGAAGATGTTCTTAAAGCCCCAAGATTAAAGTGGAGGCCTTAAGATGTGGCTCAGTGATGAGAGCATATTTTGGAACGCACTCTGTCAGTTCCTCTATAGTTATTAGTGTTGTAATGTTTATTTGTAAAGAAATGTATACTTTTGGAAACATGTTTGTTCCATGTTTTTGAAACAGACGTGTGATGGATGTTATACATCCTTTGCTTAGCGGTGTTCATCAAGAGTGAACTTTTAACCCTTGGTCTTCAAATGTACATAGGTATGTGGTAGCTCCCTAAAGAATATTTTATCTCAGATATTTTTTTCTAATATAACTCTCCAGTCACTAACCTTAAATTGAACTCATGGAAACTAATACCAGTGTTTAAATTGCCCTTATGTTTATAAACATGTCAAGTCAGTTCATACATATATTTTGGAATCATGTCTTAAGAATTTATTATATTAATTCATCAAGAACAAACTTGCCTCTTCGCACTAAGAATTTTCATGCTACAAAGTCAATGTCATGTGTGGAATTATGTTTTTTGTTGTTGTTTAAGCCTTTCATTAATTTTTAGACATTGTTCTATAATAAATAGCTGTTTTCATATAAAAAAAAAATCACTATTTCTTGCCCCAGCAACTCATCTCTCACTCTACTGGTCTGCTCTTGTGGTGAGCAGTACAAGCTTGGACTCAGTAACACTGTGTTAGTATCTTAATGCTTCTTCTTGCTTCTGTTCTCATCAACTCTACCCCATCTTAAAATCCATTCCAAATTCTGAAAATGTAAATCAGATTTTAAACATCCTCCACATCAGATTATAAAAATCCTCCACATCATCTATTAACACCTTACTAAATTCCAGTCTCCCTACCCTGATACACAGCCAATATATTCACGACATGTCCCTACTTGCCTCTGCACTCCCTTTCCTTGCCGAATTCCTTCACATACAGGAGTTCTGGTTCTTCTATGCTTTCATCTGAATCTTTAAGAGGATGAGCTGTTCCCCTCTGTCTGAAACGTTCTTCTCCAGGAGTTTCATTTGCCTGATCTTCTCATTCTGACCTCAGTTCACTCCATCAAACCTAAAGTTGAAGCAACCACAGAGCTGTCTCTGAGTATTGCTCAGTATCGCTTCTATGGCAGACTTTATGATTTCCTGCTGTTTTCTTCTTTGTTTGTCAGTCTCATTTTCAGAATTATCAGTCCCATGAGAAAGGGGGCTCTGGCTTCTTTATGGAGTACAGTATCCCCAGAGTCTAAAGAAATATTTGGCGCTTGGAAGACTTTCATTGAATATTGGTTGAATCAATGAATGTTGGAAATATTCAACAAAAAGAAATCCCCTTTAGACAGGCAGATCTAGGCTTGAAACCATCCCTGTTCTTTTTTCTATTTCTTTCCAGATGGGGAGGAAGCTGGTGGGGGCCTGAGACAGAGCTTAGATAACTGCTCTCAGAAGTGTATTTTCACCCCTAGGTCCTGGCAGGACCTGAAGTCACATTGGGGACAGGAGGTTTCTGCCTGAACCCACTCTCTCTTGAAGTCAAGGGACTTTTTAAAGAGCTATTTACTCCCTCTAAGCCTCAGCTTTCTCATCTGTATGGCCACCTGATACAAAGAGCCAACTCACTGGAAAAGACCCTGATACTGGGAAAGATTAAAGGCAAGAGGAGAAAGGGTCGACAGAGGATGAGATGGTTGGATGGCATCACTGACTCAATGGACGTGAGTCTGAGCAAACTCTGGGAGATAGTGAAGGACAGGGAAATCTGGAATGCTGCAGTTCATGGGATTGCAAAGAGTCAGGAATGACTTAGTGACTGAACAAGGTGGGAGTATTAGGAGTCCCACCCCAGAAAGCTGTAGTGATACATAAAACCAGATAATGCATATACTGTGTGTAGCTCAGCATGGCTTAAGGACCAAGTTCAGTCAACACAGTTATGATTTTCATTACTATCAACAACTTCTTTATTTACACAAGAGGGGCAGTAGGGGTTGGGGGGAGTCAGGGGGATTGAGAAGGCACATGCCTTAGAAACAACATGGGCACCATGGCTTCTCTCCTAGCTCCAGGAGGTACCTCAAGATGGGGAATGTTTATTTAGAGAATCAGCTTGAAAGTTAGCAATTATCTGATTAATGACCATCTCACAAAGGGCTTCTCTTCCAGGATGATGAGTGTAAGTGTATCTGGACTCAAGGGGAAGATTCTAACCTGCTGCTACATGAATAGTGAAATATTTAAAATTGGATGTAAGGAGTGGGAAGGTAATTATGTGTGCAGCAAACATATGGCAGAGGCTATATTTCTCCCGCTGAAAGAAACAAGTCCAAATATGTAACATACACACATTCTCCTTCCTATAAATACACAGATTGGATGATGCTGTGGCAACATTTTGTTAAGTACCAGAATCCCGGAGAAATCACTCGAAGCACGTTATCCGAAGAACAGATGGTCGGTGTCCCTCCTGATCTGAAGGTATTTCTGGCTGTCATGTGGTTATTCTATAAATAAGCCCCACTGTGAGGCAGTGGAAGGTAAGCAATCAGTTGTACTCTCCAACTTTCAGAAGAAAATGCTGGAAAAAGAAAATTAAAGGCTGGTTATGTTAAAGATGATTCTATCACAGAGCCTGAGGGCTAGAAGGGTCCTAAAAAAACATAAAGACCATCTGCTGTTTCTGGGTGAAAGCTCACTGGATCAGAGTCAGCTTGACTTTGAAGACCTGCAGAGGACAATTCCAGAATTCAATCATCACATCTGTGGCTTTGTCCCAAAATGCTGCCTTATAGACTCTGCCCATCCAGATCCTATTACCTCAGCTTCTTCCATTCATAGTCCTCTCCCCTGGGGACTTGTCCTAGGTCAGGCAGCCCACAACCAACTCAGTGTTTCTGCGGGTCCTGTTTTGACCTTGAGGCAGGACCCATGAAGGGAGGCAGTAGTAACCAAATGCTAACTGTACCCCAGATGATTTGTATTCAACATGTTTTTTTCTTTTTCCTCTCTCACATCCAACAGTATTGCAAAACCAGTTTCATTATTTTTATTTTACAGATGAAACTTTGATGTCCAAGATATTAGCTCTTTGCCCAAGGCCACAAAGGTAGGAATTAGAAATAAGAAGGATACTGTCCCCAGGTTGTCTTTCTCCTTGCCACTTCATCAGATCGATGCAACAATCTTATTTTATCTCATTTCTTATGCTTAATGCCTCCATAGAAATTCTCTTCCCAGAACTTCAGGGACAACCATTTACTCTCTAAAGTACACTGTGAAACTGACCTATAGATGGACAATGAATAGCTCTATAATGGGAATCCTTATGTCCATTCATTCTCTCTTTCATTTTTTTTTCTTGAACATCATGAAAGTGAGGGACCTACCGCTCAAGCTAGAAACCTCTCATCACTCTTTAAATGTCTCTAGCTCTACTTCTATCTAATTCTGTTTAATCACTTGAGGTTCTGAACCATAGTTTCCAGGTCTGTAAAACACAGCAAGTACTTGCCACAGAGAAGGGTCATGGTTATGACAAAATGCTGTTTTTGAAGTGCTTGGATTGTTAGCCAGTGTAAGTACCCTTTCTCTCCATGTGCAGAATAAAGTAGAGTGAAGACTCTTCACGTGTACCATAACCCCTCCTTCAATATCGAAGAAACATATGTTTATTTTCTAAATTCCTGGGGCTGGATCTATAAGAATTACTTACATTTTACATTCACTGATGTGTGCTCAGAACCAGAGAGTGACCAGAACCAGAATGAGTGGGGTCAGTCCAAAGCTGGTGCTTAGTGGGTCTTTGTTGAATGTACATATTGACAAATGGAACCTGAAAGCAAAATACCTTGTTCAGAAAATTCTGAACTCATTTTAGTTTTTTTAAAATATATTTTCTTTACACATTAACAATTGCTATCTTTAAATGATACTTTTATATTGGATTTTTATCCTATAATGGTAATAGTCTCAACTATTTCTAAAGAAAAGATGGAGTTTTCAAGCTGCTAGAAGACATTATTTTATTCCCCAAAGTCTTTGTTCCTAAATTCTCAGAATAACCAAGATCTCCAGCTTGAAGAATTCAATGAAAGAATAGCCTTTTTTTTCCTATTTAATTTTAGAAATTGATATTAAAGATCATCTTAGAACTTTAGTTTTAGGGAAGAAAAAGCAGTTCTGTGTAAATAAATGTATACTGGAGAATTTTAAAAGACTTTTGTGTTTCTGTGTTATTTGCAATTACTATGTGATTAATGTGAAAAGAATATCCATTAACAGAGAAATGGCATTCTGAACAATACTGCTGGAATTTCATTGGCAGAGATAGCCTGTTTGCACAGTCTCGTTGTCAACTTTATTTTTCCCACAACAATCAACTTTCTTTCTGAATTATTAACTGTATCTCTATTTTTCAGAACTGCTAACTTGCATCATTAGGAGAAACAAAATTGCTAACTAAATTGCAGCTTTTGTGTACAGTTTATAATTTTTCACTGTACTAAGTATTTCATCCATATTCTAGTTTTTCAAAGGTTTTTAGGCTGGTTCTTTGCTTTCCAAGCCCCTTGAGTGTTTTTTTTTTTTTTCCTTTTTCTATTTGTTTTAATACAATTGAGTTTATTTCATATTATTTGTGTTCCACTCTGGATTCCCTTGCATTCTGGTTGATATTAATTGTTTATTATTTGATGTGGAGGCTTGCAACATATTCCTGTGATTCTAAGAGTTAGAGCTACACAAAGAAGATTTCCTCTCTGCTTAATCCTATTACCTGTTCCTGTGCCAACTACTTTCCAGCCCTTTTCTATCTAGCTTCTGAATGTAACCAATCACTTTAGCATTTGATTTATCCTTCCTGTATATCTTTTGCAAAATTGTGTGTATGTGTGCATTTTCTTATGTCCTCATCTTTGCTAATGAAGCATAGTTTACCATAGGTAAACTTTTGCACTTTTCATTTTTCACCGAACAGTACTGTCTGAAAATCACGTTAGTTAAAAAGATCTTCCTCTATTTTTTGCCATCAGTTCAGTTCAGTTTAGTTGCTAAGTCATGTCTGACTCTTTGTGGCCCCATGAACCACAGCAAGCCAGGCCTCCCTGTCCATTACCGACTCCTGAAGTTTACCCAAACTCATGTCCATTGAGTCGGTGATGCCATCCAACCATCTCATCCTCTGTCATCCCCTTCTCTTCCTGCCCTCAATCTTTCCCAGCATCAGGGTCTTTTCCAATTAGTCAGCTCTTCACATCAGGTGGCCAAAGCATTGGAGTTTCAGCTTCAACATCAGTCCTTCCAATGAATATTCAGGACTGATCTCCTTTAGGATTGACTGGTTGGATCTTCTTGCAGTCCAAGGGACTCTCAAGAGTCTTCTCCAACACCACAGTTCAAAAGCATCAATTCTTTGGTGCTCAGCTTTCTTTATAGTCCAACTCACATCCATACATGACCACTGGAAAAACTATAGCCTTGACTAGATGGATCTTTGTTGACCAAGTAATGTCTCTGCTTCTTAATATACTGTCTAGATTGGTCATAACTTTCCTTCCAGGGAGTAAGTGTCTTTTAATTTCATGGTTGCAGTCACCATCTGCAGTGATTTTGGAGCCCCCAAAAATAAAGTCTGACATTGTTTCCACTGTTTCCCCATCTATTTGCCATGAAGTGATGGGACCGGATACCATGATCTTAGTTTTCTGAATGTTGAGCTTAAAGCCAACTTTTTCACTCTCCTCTTTCACTTTCATCAAGAGGCTCTTTAGTTCTTCACCTTCTGCCATAAGGGTGGTATCAGTTGCATGTCTGAGGTTACTGATATTTCTCCTGGCAACCTTGATTCCAGCTTGTGCTTCATCCAGCCCAGCGTTTCTCATGATGTACTCTGCATATAAGTTAAATAAGCAGGGTAAAATATACAGCCTTGACGTACTCCTTTTCCTATTTGGAACCAGTCTGTTGGTCCATGTCCAGTTCTAACTGTTGCTTCCTGACCTGCATATAGGTTTCTCAGGAGGTAGGTCAGGTGGTCTGGTATTCCTATCTCTTTCAGAATTTTCCAGTTTATTGTGATCCACACAGTCAAAGGCTTTGGCATAGTCAATAAAGCAAAAACAGATGTTTTTCTGGAACTCTATTGCTTTTTTGATGATCCAGCAGATGTTGGCAATTTGATCTCTGGTTCCTCTGCCTTTTCTAAAACCAGTTTTAACATGTGGAAGTTCACGGTTCATGTATTGCTGAAGCCTGGCTTGGAGAATTTTGAGCATTGCTTTACTAGCGTGTGAGATGAGTGCAATTGTGCGGTATTCTGTCCATAGTGGAATTAAAGAAATTGCTTTCATTATACGAAGCCAAGGCCCTTCTTGTCTAATAGCCCTTAGCACCTCCACCTTCATCTCCACACAATAGCTTATAGGTTGTAGATTATGTGGGGATAGATTTATTGTCTACCTTGCAAACTAGGATTAGTTCAGAGTCTAGTAAAGTGCCTTACACACAGTAGGTAATAAACTAAGTCTTTCTTTAATGACTATGAAAGTGAAAGAGTAAATGAATGATGTATTATATTACTATTGAATCATTTCAAGTCCAGTGTTGAAGTAGCTAGAATATGAGGTGGTTAGACATTAAACATCTATTTCTCAATCATATTTAAATAAGGAAAATGATATTTATGAATGTATATTTTAACTAGGGATCAGTTATCTTGTGGGTATCTAGACATGTGGGTATTTCTGTGGTGGATTAGGTATTATACCTGGACAATTCATTTCTATTAGCTCACTTAATTCTCATTGCAACCCTATGAAATAGATGCTAGCCTGCTTGACAATGCTGAGGGACACTCAGGATGTTTCAGTGATTTGCAAAAGATGATACTAGAATTTTGGGCTTCAAATCCACTTTCTCAACAGCATGTTGAGAAGTATTAAGATTTTTCCCCCAAATACAGGATCTAAGAAAACCATAACAGCCTATGACCCACCCTTTATAATGGCTGATATGTTTAATGTGTTAATTTACTGATATTTGCAAACTATTTCTTGAGACAGTATCAAAACTTTCCTGCTTCTAAAATGTTTTTAACATACCTCAATCTGTAGCAGGTAATAAATAATTTAGACTGAATGTCGCTGGAGCAAACATTTGTCCTTTCCCACTTTCTGTTGGCTTAAAAGGAAATTATTTCCTGTTTTTAATTGGTTACTGAACAAAAATACATTTATGCTGTTTTCTAAGCCCGCTACTTGTTCTGGCCTACTTCCCGCCATTGTTTTGAAGAACAAATTGTGGAAAATCTGCTTACTTTAGTAACAGGAGATCCTGCTAAGAAAACATTCAGCTAGACTCACAATAAAGCACACCAATCGGATGTTTGCATCAGATTTAAGAAGTCGATTCTCCCCTCCTTCCAAAGAAGTCATTTTATTCTGTAAGACAAACTATCATGGTACAACTAGAAAGTGAAAATCTTTATTTAAAACCACCCTGGGTTTTCTGATGGCTTAACAGTTGTATTTAATACAGGTAAAGATAGGCCAAAGGCAGTTTCAAATAATAATGACATTTTTTTAGTCTGGGCTTACGGCCCTCTCTTGATAACAACATGATGGAAATACCATGCTTTTAGTTGGAGTATTTTCTTGTCAGCACCCTGTGACCCTGAGTCTGGATGCAGCTGGGATGCAGTGAAGGAGGAAACAGACGGAACATCTTGGGCTGGACAGCGGACTTTGAGCTCTATGCCCAGTATCTACCGAAACGACACAACTGAAAAACCGGACCCCCGGATGGAAGAGCCCCAGGGCTCGTACCTAGACTCTCCCTCGCCTAGAAGAATACCCTAATTATCTGTGTAACCGAATAGAACCATAAATACTATTATGCTTATTGGGGTATGACCACAGGCCTTCTGATAATTATCCCTTGTTAACTACTTAGGCTTAAGGCACATGAATCATGGGTTAACTTTGTATCTCTTTCTTTGTTCAGACTAGTTTCAGAGAATTTGGGGAGGTGGGTTTGAGCATATACACTTAGGGTTTATAAGGTTTTCACAAAAACTGGTTGGGGTCCTTGGCTAAGAGGAGACTCTGCCTTGGACCCGCCGGTGTAATAACTGCACTCCACCATCTGCATGGTCCTTCTGAGTGAGTTTATTTCTCGGAACGCGTGACTACAACAGCAGCAGCAAGAAGATGGAAAATGAGTTGATGTCAGACACCTTAGGTTTAATTTCCAACTGAATGAGGTTTGTAACTTGACTGAACCAAGTGTTTTACCCTTTCTGAGTTGATGAAATGTGTAGATTTAAGTGAGATTTGCATATGAAAGCTGTTGAGATAATCTAAGACACTATGCAAATGTAACCTTTTTTATTCCTATCATTTTTCTTGTATTTTTTTCCCCCCATTGACTTAGTAAGCTAGGTAAAGATAGTAACAATGATGACAGAGAACTAGATGGTTGGATGGCATCACCAACTCAATGGACATGAGTTTGAGCAAGCTCTGGGAGATGGTGAAGGACAAGGAAGCCTGGCGTGCTGCATTCCACGGGGATGCAAAGAGTCGGTCATGACTGAGAGTGACTGAGCAACAACAGCAAAAGATAACATAACACCTACAGAGTTATAGGTGACTTGAGACACGCACAGAGAAGCCTTCTGGTTACCTACATTTTGTAAGGAGGAAGCTCCCATTGGAAAGGGAGGAAGCTCAGGACTTTCTGCTCAGTTTTCATTTTTTTTTTTTTTTTTTAAGGTATAAGACTGTGCTGAGTCTTCTTCAGATACTGGAAAGAAGTCGAAGAAGATCACACTCACCCCACTTACCACAATTATGCTGCTGCTTATGAACCAGGATCTACCATAAAAGAGTAAATCCTGATTACTGTTCTCAAAGTGCTCATATTGGGAAGGAAAGGCTGACACACAGCTAGATACATGTGACTGATCTGACTCTGTGAAATGAAAATATCTCCTGCCGTATTAATAAACAGGAAACGTCACAGCCATCAGTGATTTCTGGCTTCCAAATGTGAATGAGAGCTCCCCAAACTGTGATCCTGTGGATGCTACCACCCCCCACAGTGATTGCTGAGGAGCTGGGGAAATGCAAGAAGCAAGGTGAGCAAGGAAACAGGATTGGCCCCAGAGAGCTGAGGAGCATATGAAAGGAATGAACTCGGTGAGCCCAGAGGCTTGCATCTTCCCATACAGAGAATGCTGAATTCCTTAACTTGATCCCTGATCTTTGATGTTCAGACTGCCTGCTCCCTTTGTTGCAAACTTTTGTATACAGCCTGACTTCCCCTCCAGCCTCCTTGGAGCAGCTTTCTCAGAGCTCCTGAGATCTGTCCCCATGGCTTGCAGTCCTAAACATTTCCACCAAATAAAATAACTCTCTACTTTCAGGTTGTGACTATATTTTTTAGTTGACAATCCACTTCACAGGCTTCCGGAACAAAGGACATTGTTTTTCTCTTGTTGATTCTTGGCTGACGTCCATTGCTTTAATTTGCTGTAAGATCAAATTTCTATTTGAGTTCTTCTTCCCCCTATACCAACTAGTCAAGAACTCTGGGATTAACTCCTTTTCCAATCAGCAGACTGAGAATATAGCACAATTATCGGTGCTCTTGTGACCCACGGCATGGTGCTGTAGCTCTGTCCTGCTGTCTGCTGTCGTCTTGACTACCTTTCATGTCCTGAGCTGGAGCCAGCAGCATGTCATGGTTATAGCTCTCTGGCCTGGGCTCTGGTTCTAAGGCATAGTAGCTTTGTGAGAGCAGTGGCCAGAGCGCATGTCTGACCTTTCTCTTGTGAGCTGTCCAATGTGATGGCCACACAAGGACTAGAGCATTTGGCAGGTAGCTAGTCACCCACTCCAGTGTTCTCGCCTGGAGAATCCCAGGGACGGGGGAGCTTGGTGAATTGCCGTCTATGGGGTCGCACAGAGTTGGACACGACTGAAGCGACTTAGCAGCAGCAGCAGTCCAAATATAGGTGCGTCTATAGAAAATACATTCTTTGTGGAGAAAATGGAATCCTCCTACACTGTTGATGGGAATGTAAACTGGTGCAGCCATTATGAAAAACAGCACGGAAGTTGCTTTAAAAATGAGGAATAGAGGTACCATGTGACCCAGCAATCCCACTTCCGGGCACATTTCCTGAAAAGAGGAAAAATCTAGCTCAAAAAGATAGATGGAAAGATGCACCCCAGTGTTCATAGCAGCATTGTTCACAATAGATAAGACATGGAAACGACCCAAGTACCCATTAACAGAAAACTGATTTAAGAAAATGTGATATACAGGTAGATACATATAATGTAATATTACTCAGCCATAAAAAGAATGAAATATTGCCATTTGTATCAACATGGATAGATCTAGAGAGTATCACACTTGTGAAGTAAGTCAGAGAGAGAAAGACAAATATTATGTGGTAGAACTTTTATGTGGAATTTAGAAAATAATACAAATGCATCTGTATGCAAATCAGAAACAGATTCACAGACACAGAAATAAATCTATGGTTACCAAAGGGGAAAGAGTGGGGGCAGGGATAAATTAGGAGTATGGGATTATCAGATATAAACTACAATATACAAAATAAATAAGCAACAAGGAATTGTTGTTTAGCACAGGGAACTATATTCAATCTCTTGTAGTAATGCATAATGGAAAGCAATCTGAAAAAATTGTGTGTGCATATACACATATATGTACATACATACATACATACATACATACATACATATGGGCTTCACTAGTGGCTCAGACGGTAAAGAGTCTGCCTGCAATGTGTGAGACCAGGGTTCAGTCCCTGGGTTGGGAAGATCCCCTAGAGAAGGAAATGGCAACCCACTCCAGTATTCTTGCCTGGAGAATCCCACAGACAGAGAAGGCTTGCAAGCTACAGTCCACAGTTACAAACAGTGCAATATGACTGAGTGACTTACACACACACACACACGCACGCATACATACACACACATATATACATACATACATATGCATTTATATAACTGAATAACTTTGCTATACACCTGAAACTAGCACAATATTGTAAATCAACTATATTTCAATAAAAAGGAAAATACAGTTTTGATTTAAAATATTCAACAAACAAAATAATACAAAATATTTCAATTATTTTTATATTCAATTTTTGAGGTGATAATACTTTGGTTGTATTAAATAAAATGTACTCAATTCAAGCACCTGTTTCTTTTTTTTTTTTTAGAATATGGAAACTAGAAGATTAAAATTACGTTTGTGATTTGCAGTATATTTCTGTTGGGTATTACTGGTTTAGTTTGTGATGTTTCCAGATTACTGGTTAAACCACTTCTCTCCATGATGGTCTTCTCTTTGGTAGCTTTGGATGCTCTTTACCCCTATAGTAACTTTCACTTCTGACCATTCTCATCCATTAGGGACACTCTCAGACAGTGGCCCTTAAAAGAGAAAGGGGTCAGAATCTAGATCTTTTTCTTCCCAGGAGGTCTCTTCCTTCATTTGCAGACTTACTAATCCCAGGCTCAGTGCAGCTGCACGGGTCAAGAGGAATTTGGAGGGATTACCTTGTCAAGCCCTTCCCTTATAATCAGCATCTACCTTAAGACATTAGAATTGCTCTAGCGATTTCTTTCAGAACAGAGAAAAGTTGGTGTCGCCAGTCATACGAGTATGAAACTGGTGATATTTAAAGTGGTATCATTTGTGATGCACCGCAACAAGCCCCTTACTCAGTTTCATTCTTACCATCTATAAAATGGGTACAACGTGCCTTGCCTACTTGGTTAGAAAGTCTCTAAAGCAGTTGGGATATCATATAATATTACAACCCAAAACGAAAAGCCAAGAGATGAAACGTGTTTTTAAATGGT
Source organism: Cervus elaphus (assembly GCF_910594005.1). NCBI lineage: Eukaryota > Metazoa > Chordata > Mammalia > Artiodactyla > Cervidae > Cervus > Cervus elaphus. The sequence continues at coordinate 7,980,215 of NC_057820.1, read as the reverse complement.
ATCCTTTGTACACCAGTTCATCTCAGAGAAAAACAAAATGAATCAGCTGATGGGGTTAAATCAGCTAGAGTTAATTAAATCAATTAATCAGTTCCCTCCGGAAGCACAGGGAATGTGTGAGAGCTTCCAGCGTAACTGTGCATACCAGAGTCAAAACTCTGACAAATTTCCTACCATCCTCGCCCAAAACAAATTCTCTGGTGATCCCACAGCCAGGTCATCTTCCACAAATAAAGCACCCCCCATGCTAGCAAGGGCTTCCCTGGTGGTGCTAGTGGTAAAGAGCCTGCTTGCCAGTGCAGAAGACATAAGACCCCCAGGTTCAATCCCTGGGATGGGAAGATCTCCAGCAAAAGGGTATGGCAGCCCACTCCAGTATTCTGGCCTGGAGAGTGCCCTGGACAGAGGCACCTGGTGAGCTACTATCCACAGTGTTGCAAAGAGCTGGACACAAATGAAGCGACTTAACAGGTACTCACCACTGTAGCGAAGTCCTTAAATCTTTAGAAAGGTCTTTGTGTAAATTATGGTGAGCATTTCAGTACATCTTTCCCAGCAAGGATCTTGAAGCAACACTGGGGTGAATTTTAAATATGGTCTTATTAATGCAACCCTTTCTGCAGCTCAGGAAATGCAAAGAGGCACTCAGAATCCTCCTAGATTATGCAAAGTTAAAAGCGGATTCCTTTTTACTATGGATGCAAAAGTATAGGCAAATCAGTAACCTGTAGAATTAAAAGCCATTTACCCAGGGGCACTTTGGGAGGATCAGATGTTTCTGAAGCAATTACTTCATAGGGTTGGCTCCAGACCGCCAAAATATAACAAATATCAAACTGTGCAATTTTTTCTTTCTAGTGCATTTAAAAATTATTCTTATACTATATAATAGTCTATTAAATATACAATAGCATTATCTCTAAAAAATTACATACATGAATAAAAAGAAATTTATTGTTAAAAAATGCTATCCATCGTCTGAGCCTTCAACAAGTCAAAGACTTTGCTGATGGAAGGTTTTGCTTCAAGCTGATGGCTGCTGACTGATCAAGGTGGTGGTTGCTGAAGGCTTTTCCTTTCCATTCACAGCTTGGCTGTTTGCTGTGGAGGCTTAGCTTTTGGCTCAGCTCTCTACATTCCTTCTTTACCAAACCTAAAACATTTCTCGTTTTCATTTAAAGTGAAAGACGTGTGACTATTTTCTATTGTAAATACTTAAAAGCAACTAGAGGGCTATTAATTAGCCTAATTTCAATATTGTTGTGTCTCAGGGCATAGGGAGGCCTAAAGAGAGTGAGAGACAGAGGAATGACTGATTGGTGAAGTCAGAACTCACGCAGCATTTGTAGATTAAGTTCGCCGTCTTGCATAGGACTGGTTTGTGGAACCCCGCAGCAACTATAACATTAAAGATCACTGATCACAATTCACCATAGCAAATATAATGGCAATGAAAAAAGTTTGAAATGTTGTAGGTCTTACCAAATTGTGACATGGATGTATGAAGTGAGCAAATGGTGTTAGACTCTTACTGCAAACTTTGAGTTTGTGAAAAAATTGCGTTATCTGCAAAGCCCAATAAAGCAAAGCACAATGAATTGAGGTATGCCTGTATGCTGGAAATGCAAGGCTGCTTTTCAGTCTAAAAAGGAGTTACTGTGTACCCCCTCACTAGCTACAAAGTGTTGAAGTGATAAAAGGAGGACTTAATTATTTAAGTGAGGGGGGAATGAAGAAGGGCTGTGATATCCCAGGAGAAATGGAATAGGAGGTATACCATCTAGGAACTGAAGGTTGGAAATGGCTCATGTGGGTTGGGTGGGGAGGGGTAAGATGACCGGGGCTGAGATGAATAAAGGAACATAGATCAATAAAAGGCCTTCTGCTCACAAAAATCTGGTCTCCCACTGCAACCTCTTCTAAAAAGAGCCATCACATTAAATCTGTGACTTGCAAGCCTTGAATTAAGATTAAAATACATGTTACAAACACATATTTAAAAGCACATTCATAAAACCTCTATTCACAGTAACAAAAACTTAAATACTCACCAGCGGTTTAATGGATACAAAAGTGAAGCATCATCCTTCAGTAGAATGTTGTCTTTGTTGTTCAGGAGCTAAGTTATGTTCTAGTCTTTGTGACCCTATGGACAGTGGCCCATCAAGCTCCTCTGTCCGTGGGATTCTCCAGGCAAGAGTACTGAGGTGGGCTGCCATTTCCTTTTCCAGGGGATCCTCCCCACTCAGGGATCAAGCCTAAGTCTCCTGCGTGGCAGGCAGATTATTTACTACAGAGCCACCTGGAAAATCAAAATGTTTAGTGGATACAAAAGTGTAGCAACTTCATTCAGTGGAATGCCCAGCCACAAAACAACAAACTACAAGCAAATATCCTTAACAATAGTGAATCTCAAAGAATTTAAATTTTGTCAAAAAGAAAGGCAGAAAATAAGATTGTGTATTTTTTTAAATTTTGGAGTGAGGCACAGCTTATGAAAATAGCTCTTCCACCAGGGATTGAATCTGGGCCCTCAATAGTGAAAAAGCACATAGTCCTAACCACTGGACCACCAGGGGATTCCCAAATTATGTATGATATTATTTTATTTATATGAAGTTCTAGAGTAAGAAAACTAATTTACAGTGGCAAGTGTCAGAGCAGTAGTTATCTCTAGGGGATGAAAACTGACAGAAATACAGTACTAAGAGGGAACTTTCTGGGGTAATAAAAATATTCTGTATCATCATTGCAGTGCTCTTTGCACAAACATCTGTATTTGTCAGAACTCATCAAAATGCACTAAAGTCTGTGCTTTATTTACATAAATTGTGCTTCTATTTTTTAAAAGGTAGGGAAAAATTTTTTTTCCAAGTTTAAATGCAATTTCCTTATATCACAGCCAATTCGAGTCTATCGGTTCAATCTGACTTCAAGATTCATCCATACCAGCAGTCTTCCTTTATCCACAGCTTATTACACAATGTCTTTCCTATGCTAGTTCCCAAAAAAGTGAGGAGAAAAAGGAAAGGAGCTTGAGTATGAATGGCCTTTTCTCATCAGAGAAAGGGTCAGTCCAAGCATCTGCCTTTAAAAGGTCAGAGAACAATCCCCCTCTCCATCAGATATCCAGGTTCAGAGATGATTTTAATCGGCCTATAATGGTTTCCTTTGCAACTGGCAACTACCATCTGAAATAGAACTTGAAATCTGAGAAAAAAAAGTCTTGGTATATTCTGGTTATTCTTTTGCTCTTCCAAAGGGACTGCCATCTGGAAAAAGCATCTTCCATTTCAAACAGAATAGCAGTTAAGATATTATAGGCTTTGAAATAGAGAGACAGACTGACTTTATCACATACTTTTCTGCTTCCTTGATATTGGTCAGCAAAGTTATTTCTAGCCTCAGTTGTGTGAATTTGTCACATTCAAATAAGGCATATGATGACTAAGTGTATCTGGATGTGGCTTATGAAAAGTAAATTCTCTACCACATACTTGATGATTTTTCAAATCCTGAGAAAGTAAGTTATCTTATCTTATTGTTATAAAATGATATCAAATGAATACCAGAAGGGCATAGAGGCTAATAATAATATAAATAAACTCAGTTTCCTGAGTTTGATGTGTTTTTTTCTCTTTGACCTTCAAGCATCAAATGATGGTGACAATGTCGGTGGTGATGGTCGGGGTGAGGGTGGTGATAAAACAGCTTCTGGGAATGTTGGCCACCAAGGAGACTGTGGGTTACAAACTTATCATCTAGAATTTAACAGTAGAATCATCTTGTGGCTGGCTCTCTCTACATTCTTTTGTTCATGCTATTCTATAACATCAAGACTATGATCTCTGCCTAATTTACAAATCCATTCAATTTTATCTTCTATAGCTCCTGGACATGCGGTTTCCCCACCAGTGAAACTTTATTCCTTACCATCACACGATTGATACATGCTGACTCTAAGGAGAGTTCTAAAGGGCTTCCCCGGTGGCTCAGATGGTAAAGAATCTGCCTGCAATGCGGGAGACCTGGGTTTGATCCCTGGGTTGGGAAGATCCCCTGGAGGAAGGCATGGCAACCCACTCCAGTATTCTTGCCCGGAGAATCCCCATGGACAGAGGAGCCAGATGGGCAACCGTCCATGGAGTCACATGGGTGTCGCAAGAGTTGGGCATGACTGAGCAGCTAAGACAGCACAGCACCTGGCATAAAAATAAGCCCCTAATTATAAAAGAACCATTTATTATCTGTATATATTGTCATTTTTTTTCTTTTCCAATGTTAACTCAGTGCCTGTGAAGCATAAAACATTGTATTTGGCAGATATAAAAGCACACACACATTAAATAATTCTGGTGAAATTGTATATACGATACAGACATGTAGATAGAGATAAGAAAAACTATGAAACCGTGAGCAACTGAATTTGCTAAAATGGCTGTATTATTGGACATGGGTTTTCAAAAGTTCAAAAGACTGCAGCAAATTTTTTTTATTGTAAAAGCGATCATTGAAAGAATCAACTGACCTTGCTCTTCTCTCACTCAAGTCAGAAAATAAACAGAAAGTGTATCTTAGTGGTTTGCAAGTGATTCAGAGCAGGATGCTCAGCTATTAGAAAGCCATCGATTGGGGAGGAAATGAGTTGGCTGCAGCCTGAGATATAAACCAATGCCCAGGATTGTGGGGTCAGGGAAGGATGCCAAGGTGCCCTGCATTACTTGGCAGGAGTTCAAACTCATTGCTAAAGGGCTGCTCTTATTCAGAATCCAGCTTTTCTAGGCTTTGCAAAATTCTTACCTTGATGTTCAAAATATTTCATTCAATCTTTTGAGATTTTTGATATTACTATAAAATGTTCCTTTGATTACAGTCCCCAAACCCACATTTTTAGGTGAAAATTCATTCACTACTTTTAGACTGACTGGCCTTTTAGATTGATAATCAACTTTGTTCACTGATTCTATTTTCAGAAATATTGCTCACTCTGGAAAATAAGCAAGTTTGCCAAGAGTATTACTCAGAAAAAAAAAAATTAATGGTTCAAGAATATCAAATCCATTAGCCACTCATCAGACTGCTTCAAATAAGGTGTACTGGGAAGGGTCATGGCTAAATGGGAAACCGGCACCCCTCAGTTCTATTCTGGGTCTGGCTTCTGGGTGACCTTGAGCAGTTCACTCAATTTTTCTGCAGTTCAGTTTGCTCAGGTTTCAAAAAGTTGAAATGATAATACCAGGATGTTGTGGAGAGTCATCAGATTAGCACAATGCTTTGGACTCATGAGACACATGCTAATACAGAAATAGAAGATACCCAAGACGTGGCTTACAGAAATACATCTTGCATTATATATACTATATTCTTCTATTTTCTTTTCTCACTGCTTTAAAGCCCCATGAATTATTCCTCCCAGGTACTGTATTGTTCTATTTGAGCTGTTGCTGGGTTACAAATGATGGGATAAAGGTATACTCTCCTGAAATCAGTTCATTTCAATTCAACACAATAAAGATTGATGAAGTACTTATAGAAAGTAGGTTGTTACTTTGATGACAATCCATAATCCCCTAGTATTAAAAGAACCTCCTACTTTCTGTCTCTTTTCTGAACAGTAAAGAATCCAAAGTTGTTTTTACTAACACCGTCTCATATTTACCAAGTGATTGCTAGCTGCTAAACACTTTCCTCACATTATTTCATTTTGTTTTCACAACCCCATGAGGTGTTTTATTAATATCCTCATTTTTACATACCAGAAAACAGAGCGAGAATTAGCAGACTCAGAATCACTCAGATTGTCAGGAGTGTCACTGTCATTTGACTTAGGGTCTCTTTACTTCTAGCCACTAACTTACTTTCTTAACTTCTAGCCACTAACTTTCCTCAAACTAGTGATTATCAAACATGAGTATGACATGCTTTTGAATATTTCATATGCTTGTTAAAGATGCAGACGCCTGAAACCCACACGCCCAGGGGTCTTGATGTTATGGCTTGTTCATTGTACATTAGAGACACATCCAAGGGTTGAAAGTGACTGGCTTTGCTGGGGCCTCATTTAGGACTGAGGGTCAGAACAAAGACCATACAGGAAGACAAAAGGGGATCCTGTTGCTAAGTTGGATGAGCAGATGGATACAGCAAACCTTATGACCTTTAGTCACTCAGTGGTTAAAATCTCTATGTGACTAGAAACTGGTAAAAGGCAACTGTGTGTATACACCTCAAGAGCAAGTGTTTCTTTAAATACCACCAGTCAGGATTCAGTTTTTATTCTCAACAGCCTGTGAACTGCTGTGAGAAATTGCAATAAGATAGACACTATACGTGCATGCAGAGAAGGCAGGGGCAACCCACTTGAGTGTACTTGCCTGGAGAATCCCAGGGATGGCAGAGCCTGGTGGGCTGCCGTCTATGGGGTCGCACAGAGTCAGACACGAGTGAAGTGACTTAGCAGCAGCAGCAGCATGCGTGTGTGCATGCTAAGTCACTTCAGTCATGTCCCGATCTTTGCGACCCGTGGACTGTAGCCCGCCAGGCTCTTCTGTCCACAGAATTATTCAGGTAAGAATACTAGAGTGAGCTACCATGCCCTCCTCCAGGTGACTCTTCCCAACCCAGGGATTGAGCCTGCCTCTTTTATGTCTCCTGCATTGGCAGAGAGCTTCTTTACCACTAAAGATAGTCACTGTAAGTCAGAGTTTTTCAACCTCAGTACTATTGACATCTTGAGCCAGGTAATTCTCTTTTGTGGAGATTTTTCTATACACTGTGGGGTATTTAGCACTATCTCAAAGCTAGTGAAGGTGATGGAATTCCAGTTGAGCTATTTCAAATCCTGAAAGAGGATGCTGTGAAAGTGCTGCACTCAATACACCAGCAAATTTGGAAAACTCAGCAGTGGCCACAGGACTGGAAAAGGTCAATTTTCATTCCAATCCCAAAGAAAGGCAATCCCAAAGAATGCTCAAACTACCACACAATTGCACTCATCTCACACACTAGTAAAGTAATGCTTAAAATTCTCCAAGCCAGGCTTCAGCAATACGTGAATCATGAACTTCCAGATGTTCAAGCTGGATTTAGAAAAGGCAGAGGAACCAGAGATCAAATTGCCAACATCCGCTGGATCATCAAAAAAGCAAGAGAGTTCCAGGAAACCATCTATTTCTGCTTTATTGACTATGCCAAAGCCTTTGACTGTGTGGATCACAATAAACTGTGGAAAATTCTGAAAGAGGTGGGAATACCAGACCACCTGACCTGCCTCTTGAGAAACCTGTATGTAGATCAGGAAGCAACAGTTAGAACTGGACATGGAGCAACAGACTGGTTCTAAATAGGGAAAGGCTGTATATTGTCACCCTGCTTATTTAACTTATATGCAGAGTACATCATGCGAAATTCTGGGCTGGATGAAGCACAAGCTGGAATCAAGATCACCAGGAGAAATATCAATAACCTCAGATATGCAGATGACACCACCCTTATGGCAGAGAGAAGAAGAACTAAAGAGCCTCTTGATGAAAGTGAAAGAGGAGAGTGAAAAAGTTGGCTTTAAGCTCAACATTCAGAAAACTAAGATCATGGCATCTGGTCCCGTTACTTCATGGGAAATAGATGGGGAAACAGTGGAAACAGTGTCAGACTTTATTTTTGGGGCTCCCAAATCACTGCAGATGGTGATTGCAGCCATGAAATTAAAAGATGCTTACTCCTTGGAAGGAAGGTAATGACCAACCTAGATAGCATATTAAAAAGCAGAGACATTACTTTGCCAACAAAGGTCCATGTAGTTAAGGCTATGGTTTTTCCAGTGGTCATGTATGAATGTAAGAGTTGGACTGTGATGAAAGCTGAACACCGAAGAATTGATGCTTTTGAACTGCAGTGTTGGAGAAGACTCTTGAGAGTCCCTTGGACTGCAAGGAGATCCAACCAGTCCATCCTAAAGGAGATCAGTCCTGGGTGTTCACTGGAAGGACTGATGCTGAAGTTGAAACTCCAGTACTTTGGCCACCTCATGCAAAGAGCTGACTCATTTGAAAAGACTCTGATGCTGGGAAAGATTGAAGGCAGGAGAAGAAGGGGACGACAGACGATGAGGTGGTTGGATGGCATCACCGACTCGATGGACATGGATTTGGGTGGACTCTGGGAGTTGGTGATGGACAGGGAGGCCTGGCGTGCTGCGGTTCATGGAGTCGTAAAGAGTCGGACATGACTGAGCGACTGAACTGAACTGAACTGATGGCCTCTAACCACGAGTAGCTGGTAGCATGCCTTTCCTAGTTGTAAAAATAATAATTAAAAAAAAAGAAAAAAGTCTCAGACTTTGTGCAAAGTTCCCTAAAGGACAAATCACCTTTGCTTGAGAGCCACTGTTTTCTGTTATATTGGCAAACTCAGGGCATTGGGAAGTTCCAGCCATGGAAGTCTATCAGCTTCATACAATTTATTACGTGAGGAGGATCTGTAAAGAATCCAGAGTTCAATAAGGCTTGCTCTTTACAATTAAGGCATCTATACTCTACTAGAGTAAACATCATATTTGCATACATAACAGTAATATTGATGGTTATAAGAAATGTTCCAATAACTGTGTGGATCCAATGGCAGTTTCCCCCCCAAGACTGCTAGAGAAGTCACGAATTTGGGGGTTGGGGTAGGAACACCATACAAGCAAGAAGAGAGAGAAGAGTCATCAGAAATAAAGGCTCTGATAGGACTTCCCTAGCAGTCCAGTGGTTAAGGCTCCAGGCTTCTACTGTATGGGGTGCGGGTTTGATTCCGTTGGGGAGCTAAGACCCCCACATGCTGCAGGCAAAAATTTAAACATTAATGAAAACAAGTAATTTTAAAAATAAGAAATAAAGATGGAGAACCACAATTTGGAAAGGCTGTGGTGGGCAAGGGGGAGCATACTCTACAAAAAGTGGGACAGAGGCAGGTATGTGGCAATCAGGAACCAGGGGGACAGGGACCTCTGATGACAGGAACTGGAGCATTTGAGCTGAGGGGGCAGCAGACTGGTGGCAGGGAGTGAGTGAGAAGCGATGGAAGATAAGAACATGGAGGCAAAAGAGAAAAATGCTTTGGGAAAGCTTTGTTTGGAAAGGAATGAAAGTTACAGCCTGAGGGTAAAGCAGACAAAGTGAGTGAAAGTCACTCAGTTGGTCCTACACTTGCGACCCCCATGGACTGTAGCCCGCCAGGCTCCTCTGTCCATGGGATTTTCCAGGCAAGAAGAGTACTGGAGTGGGTTGCCATTTCCTACTCCAAAAGCAGAGAAGAGGCTCATTTAAGCTGATGCATTCATAGAGTGGTTCCAGAATTAGAATAGGCTGGGTTCTAACACAACGAAGGTGTAAAAAGTTCTGTGACTTAAGTTATTGAGGGTTTTGAAGATGACACAAAGAGTGGGCAGGAGGTAATTGATCAGAAGTCTGGTTTAGCTTGTTTTAAAACAAGGAGAGAAAAACAGTCCCAGTGATGGATCTTTCTTGCTGGTACTTCCTTGAGAAATCTCAGAAAGAACGATCTTTTCCCTTAAAGCCTTAAAAACAGCCAGAGGTCTCTGTCAGTGACCTTCCTCAGGCCTGCAGTTGATGCTGTGCTAGGAAACCTTTGCTGACTGCCTCTCTGGGACAAAGCAATAGAGAACACAATGGAATATTTAGATTTGTAACATTTGCTGATTTCCTTCATGGAAATATCCAGCTTTTCTGCCATAGCTGATTTTATTTTATTTATTTTAACATTATTTATTCATTTGCCTGTGCCTGGTCTTAGTTGTGGCATGCTTGCTTTTAGTTATGGCATGTGAGATCTACTTCCCTGACCAGGTATTGAACCTGGGCCCCCTGCACTGGGAGCACAGAGTCTTGACCACTGGACTACAAGATTAAGTCCCCCATCAGTTCCGTTCCATTTAGTCACTCAGTTGTGTCTGACTCTTTTTGACCCCATGGACAGCAGCACCCCAGGCTTCCCTGTCCATCACCAACTCCCAGAGCTTGCTCACACTCATGTCCATAGAGTTGGTGATGCCATCCAACCATCTCATCCTCTGTCATCCCCTTCTCCTCCTGCCTTCAATCTTTCCCAGCATCAGGATCTTTTCCAATGAGTCACTTTTTCCCATCAGGTGACCAAATTACTGGAGTTTCAGCTTCAGCATCAGTCCTTCCAATGAACATTCAGGACTGATTTCCCTTAGGATGGACTGGTTGGATCTCCTTGCAGTCCAAGGGACTCTCAAGAGTCTTCTCCAACACCACAGTTCCAAAGCAGCAATTCTTCGGTGCTCAGCTTTCTTTATAGAGTCCAACTCTCACATCCATACATGATTACTGGACAAACCATGGCTTTGATTAGATGGACCTTTGTTGGCAAAGTAATGTCTCTGCTTTTTAATATGCTAAGTTGGTCATGACTCTTCTTCCAAGGAGCAAGTGTCTTTTAATTTCATGGCTGCAGTCACCATCTGCAGTGATTTTTGGAGCCCCCAAAATAAAGTCTGTCACTGTTTCCACTGTTTCCCCATCTATTTGCCATGAAGTGATGAGACCAGATGCCATGATCTTAGTTTTCTGAATGTTGAGTTTTAAGCCAACTTTTTCACTCTCCTCTTTCACTTTCATCAAGAGGCGCTTCAGTTCCTCTTCCCTTTTTGCCATAAGGGTGGTGTCATCTGCGTATCTGAGGTTATTGATATTTCTCCTGGTGATCTTGATTCCAGCTTGTGCTTCATCCAGCCCAACATTTCTCATGATGTTCTTTGCGTATAAGTTAAATAAACAGGGTGACAATATACAGCCTTTACGTACTCCTTTCCTGATTTGAAACCAGTCTGTTGCTCCACGTCCAGTTCTAACTGTTATTTCTTGACCTGAATACAGATTTCTCGGGAGGCAGGTCCGGTGGTCTGGTATTCCCATCTCCTTAAGAATTAGAATGTAAGTCCCCCATAGCGGATTTAAACTCTCACAAAGTAGCCACTGAGAAGGGCATTGGGAAGAGATGCTCTCAGCTGGCTCTTGACATCCGGTGTGAGCTGCTCAGTGAGCAAGTGAGCCACAGCATGGCTTCAGTCTCTGCCAAGTCATGCTTTCAGAAAGCCGTCTTCTCAGTGCATATGCCTTGACTAAATGTTTGGGCAGAAGTAAAACTTTCAAGTGAAGGACTTTTATGGCAAAGAGTCTACCTGTGATACAGGAGACGTAGATTCGATCCCTGGCTCAAGAAGATCCCCTGGAGGAGAGTGTGGCAACCCTCTCCAGTATTCTTGCCTGGAGAATCCCATGGGCAGAGGAGCCTGGGGGGCTACTTTCCGTGAGTTCGTAAAGAGTCAGCCATGACTAAGTAACGACCCCTTTGAGGTAATGGTTTCATTTTTGTAGGTTTCCTTCCGCAGCTCCGCTTAGAATGTGCAGAAATGGTACGCTGAAGTGGTGAGAAGCCAACCTGTGCAGGATACGAGGGGTCCACAAAAGATTTAGAAGAACAGAATCAATAAATGGGGGGAAAGTGACCAAAGTAAATGGCTCATGTGGGTAGAATTTAAATCAGTAGCTCCTGCTGTTTGGTTATTTGGAGGAGACTTTGATTTCATGCATTTGGACAGAGCAGCAGCTCCGGTTATCTTTGTTGTGCTCATGGAGTAGCTGGGTAATAGAGGACTTCCAGCCCTGTTAGCTGTCAGCGGTCCTGACAAGGGCTTGAGAGGAAACGGCTTCTATTCTCTGGGATAGAAGCTGGAGCGTGAAGAAGGCAGGACATGTGGCTGGATTCACTCTATCTGCAAGTTTTCACATTTAATTCCACTGAAGTTACATCGTGAGACTGGGGCCCTACAAAAACTCCCAATTTAAGGGAGATGATCTTGGATAAAAACCTCTGTGTGTCCTTGTTGTTTTTTTCTTGTTCATTTCAGGGATGCCAGGATTAATTTTTCCCACATCAGTGTGATCAGTTTAGGATCCAGGTATGATTTCGTCTGCCAAGCAGGAGATGTGGATTTGATCTCTGGATTGGGAAGATTCCCTGGAGAAGGGAATGACAACCCACTCCAGTATGCTTGCTTGGGAAATCCCACGGATGGAGGAGACTGGCAGGCTAGAGTCCCTGGGGTTGCAAAGAATCAGATACAACTTAGGGAATGAGTGTGCAGTACATGTATGGTTTGGCTGACCTGTGAACATTTGGGGGGGGGGGGGGGTGTATTTTAAAGATAGTATATTTCCATGTTATCAAAATACGTAGGAAAAAAGTGAATGATGGAGGAAAAAAAATATACTCTGAGATGCACCCATGTACTTTTGTCTTTTTCTTTCTTCTTTTTTTTCCCTATTATTTTTCTACTATATCTCTTGTCTCCAAGGTGTTTAGAACAATGAGGTGTGTTTCTGGCTTTCTAGTTCATATCCTCCTTTAGAAAAGAAGTGTTAGTGGGTAGATGACAGAAATAAACTCATTAACCTACACCCGTCTTGGCTTTTCTGTCCCTGGCTCTGTAAATTAATGGTATGAAGAATATGGGCTGCTGCAGAAAGTCAGAATATTTAATTCCTTAATTTGAACTCAGGGAAGGTGTGTGGGTTGGAGAGCTCTCTGGGAAATAAGAGTAAACGTTTTGTTTGTTTAATAACTGGATGATGTTGAGTTACCTCATTAAGCCCATGCAGGTTTAATGATGCTTTACCGAGGGCACATTGGATGGTCCCTGCAGAGGGCAAAAATTGTTTTTCCTTGAAGGTTTCTAACACATTTGTAACCTCTTCTCTATAATTGCCCCCTCTGGTTTTGACTTTCATTTAATAGCTCAGGCCTTTTCCTAACCATTTTTATTTTCAGTCTGCCATCATTCTTCTCACATGACTCTCAGCGGATTTTTCTTGCCCATAATCAGCTCTCCCTGGCTCTGTACTCAGGGAAAGTTGAGGGTCATGAGATTTTTCATCTGTTTACCCCTGAAAGCACCTGTCCCAGTGGCTAACTAGAGTGACAGTCTCTGCCAGTTTCAGGACTTTCCAACTACATTATCCTTTCACAAACATTTTCTCAGTCCATCATTGAATTCCCTAGGAAACAATTAGGAGAGAGGTCTATTGGGAAAGATGGTACAAGCAGAGATCCAAGCATTGGGAAGAATGCTAAGTTTAGTGGTAAAAATTTGAGATTGACACATACACAATGCTATATTTAAAAGATAATCAGCTTTCAAAAACAGCTTCCCTGGTGGCTCAGACACTAAAGAATCTGCCTGCCTTGCAGGAGACGTAGGTTTGATCCCTGGGTTGGGAAGATTCCCTGGAGAAGGAATTCCAACCCACTCCAGTATTCTTGCCTGGAGAATCCTGTGGAACGAGGAGCCTGGCAGTCTACAGTCCATGAGGTTGCAAAGGGTCAGACATCACTGAGTGACTAAGACTATCATGTTTCACCCCACGTTCATTGCAGCACTATTTACAATAGCCAGGACGTGGAAGCAGCCTAAGAGTCCCTTGACAGATGAATGGATAAAGAGGATGGAGCATTAGTCATTAAAAGAAATGAAATTGGGTCATTCATAAGGCTGTGAATGGTACAGTCAAACCTATTTGCAGGGTAGGAATAGAGTCACAGACTTAGGAAGCAGATGAGTAGACATGGAGATGTGAGATGAATTAGGAGAGTGGGGTTAACACATACACTGCCATGTGTAAAAAGGTAGCTAGTGGGAACTGCTGTAGGCACTGGGAGTCAGGTTGGTGCTCTGTGGTGACCTATATGGGTGAGGTGGGAGGGAAAGGAGAGGGTGGGAATATGTATACACACAGCTGATTCACTTTGTTGAACAACTGAAGCTAACACAATATTGTAAACCAACTATACTCCAATTTAAAACAATGGATAGCCATCAAGGACCTACTGTATAGCACAGGGAACTCTGCTAAATAGTATGAAACAACCTAAATGGGAAACAAATTTGAAAAATAAAATAGACATATGTATATGTACAACCGAATCTGTTTGCTATATACCTGAAACTAACACAACATTGTTAATAATCTATAGTCCAATAAAAAATAAAAAGTTAAAAAAGTCCATTAGCACATGTCTTAGACTTTTCTCAACTTGGTGATTTCTTTCGTCTCCCCTTTTGTTTATTAGAAAGGATCCATTATCTAGTTAGGCAATACTCTTTTCTCATAGAAAATTTTAAAATTGCCTTTTGCAGCTGTGTGTTTAGCAAGAAAAAGCTGGAACCCGTTCCTGTGTGCCATCTATGTAATCCTGATACTTCTTACTTATTGATGCTGAATGGGTCAGGTCTCCACACTCAGCGTATCATCCCTGGCGCCATGAATGCTCCAAGTCGCCTAATCCAGAAGGAGGGAGGCTTCCCAAGACTATACCATCCAAAACTCCAAACCAAAAGGTGAGGTCATCAGATCAGTCCTTTGGGAACAAATGCCTCTGAGTTTAAGTTATAAGTTACATTTCTGGACCTACCCTTCTCCATGATGGCAGAAAGCAAAGGTGCTGTGAGGGAATTAGGACTGGAATGGTGAGAATAGAATTGCGTTGGCAAAAATATCTGAAAGGGCATTGAGCCTGATAAGTTTTTATAAAATAAAACAAATAATTTTATCCTTTGGCTTGAGCTAGAGACACTGCACCTTCTGTTGACATGACATCCATGCACCAAGATGCTGACTTTTTGTTGTTGTTGTTAATATTCTGTAAAATGCGCTCTTATGCCTGAAAAATCCAGGCAGGAAGCCTTACTGAAAGTTGTGTGTATTGGGGAGGTGGGGAAGAGGTGTTGAGAGCTTCTGTATTATAATTGCAGTGATGTATTATTCCAACTCAAATGAGCCCGGCAGTAATTTTCCCAAACTTCATAATTGGTCAAGAGTAACGATGAAATTCAAATCCATTTCTTCTAATATGAAGCTTTCTAACTCTGAATCCAATTTTCTATCCTCACTAGCCTTGTTGCCACCTGCATATAGAGTGTTCAATAAAGGTTTGTTGAACTGGATTGAATGGAATTTCAGGCTGAAGGGAGCTTTAGATCTGCCTTCCCAATAAACACAATTTCCTCTGGAGCGGATTCTCAGTTTTCTGTTCTGTCCCTGAGTTCATTTGATAAGAGACTTGATTTGGGCTTGTTTTAGCAGATAAGTTCAGTTAATATTTACTTTAGGAAAGTGGGATTAGTGGAGATAGGTGGAGAATGAATTATGCATTCTCTGAGCAACTGAAGGTCATTAGAAAACAAGCAGCTGCCAGAGATTTCTAAGTGAGACTTGCACAGATAGGGCTGCAGGCGATTTCCAAATGCTCTGGTTTCTATTCACTGGAGTCACTTTGGAATTGGTGAACTGGGACAATTAGGCTGTTAAATCAAACAAAAGGGAACTTTTTAATAGAGAAAGTGACATGTGCCTGTGTAAACATGGAGAAGACCTCTCCAAAAGGCTGGGGGGCAGCGCGGACCTCTTCAAAAGGTGGGGGAATCACAGGAGATGAGCATTTCATTGAGTCAATACGTTAACAAGCCAAGAAGAGGCGTATAAGGTAGAGAGAAATAACCAGCAAAACAGACCCTGGCCAGGGCGGTCATTCAAATGCAGAGTCTAAACCAGTAATTCTATTTCCGGGCATATACCTGGAGAAAATCATAATTCAAAAAGACATAGGCACCCCAATATTCACTGCAGCAGTATTTATAATAGCCAGAACATGGAAGCAACCTAAATGTCCATCAACAGGTGAATAGATAAAGTACAGTACACATATATATTATTACTCAACATTAAAAAGGAACAAAATTGCATCATTTGTTGAGACGTGGATGAATCTGGAGTCTGTCATACAGAGCAAAGTATGTCAGAAGGAGAAAAATACCATGTATCGACAAAAACCTATATACAGGGCAGAAAGAGATATTCAGGTGCAGAGAACAGATAGATGGATATCGTGAGGGGGTGTGAATTGGGAGATTGGGACTGATGTATGCGCACTGCTAAGAGCTTCCCAGGTGACTCTCATGGCAAAGAACCTGCCTGCCAGTGCAGGAGGTGCAAGAGATGTGGGTTCAGTCCCCTGGAGGAGGGCATGGCAACCCACTCCAGTGTTTGTGCCTGGAGAATCCCATGGACAGAGCAGCCTGGTGGGCTACAGCCCATGGGGTCGCAAAGAATTGGACACGACTGAAGTGACTGAGCGACAGCTAGTGGGGAGCTGCTATATAGCACAGGGAACTCAATTCGGTGCTCTGTGAAGACCTAGATGTGTGGGACTGGGGGGAGGGAGGTCCAGGAAGGAGAGGAGATACACATACATACATATATACATGAATATATAAGATTTCTGGGGGAAATATCAATAACCTCAGATATGCAGATGACACCACCCTTATGGTAGGAAGTGAAGAAGAACTAAAGAGCCTCTTGATGAAGGTGTTAAGAGGAGAGTGAAAAAGTTGGCTTAAAGCTCAACATTCAGAAAATTAAGATCAAGGCATCCAGTCCCATCACTTCATGGCAAATAGATGGGGAAACAATGGAAACAATGACAGACTTAATTTTCTTGGGCTCTAAAATCACTGCAGATGGTGACTGCAGCCATGAAATTAAAAGACACATGCTCTTCAGAAGAAAAGCTATGACAAGCCTAGACAGTGTATCAAAAAGCAGAGACATTACTTTGCCAACAAAGGTCTGTCTAGTCAAAGCCATGGTTTTTCCAGTAGTCATGTATGGATGTGAAAGTTGGACCATAAAGAAGACTGAATGCCTAAGAATTGAAGTTTTTGAACTGTGGTGTTGAAGAAGACTCTTGAGAGTCCCTTGGACTGCAAGGAGATCAAACCAGTCAATCCTAAAGGATATTAATTCTGAATATTCATTAGAAGGACTGAGGCTGAAGCTGAAGCTCCAACACTTTGGCCATCTGATGCTAAGAGCCGATTCATTAGAAAAGACCTTGATGCTGGGAAAGATTGAAGGCAGAAGGAGAAGGGGATGACAGAGGATGGTTTGATGGCATCACTGACTCCGTGGACATGAGTTTGAGCAAGCTGCAGGAGATGCTGTAGAACAACGAAGCCTGGAGTGCCGCATACATGGAGTTGCAAAGAGTCAGACATGACTGAGTGATTGAATAACAAAATATATACATATCTTCTGTGTGTGTACATGTATGTATGGCACAGTGCTTGGTATATAGTACAGAGTACACACACACACATATTTATGGCTTCATCATACAGCAGAAACTAACACAATATTGTAAGCATCTATGGTGGTGGTTTAGTTACTAAGTTCTGTCCAACACTTTTTGACCCCATGGACCACAGCCCACCAGACTCCTCTGTCCATGGGATTTCTCAGAATACTGGAGTGGGTTGCCATTTCCTTCTCCAGGGGATATTCCTGACCCGGGGATTGAAACCGCATCTCCTGCACCGCACCCAGATTCTTTACCACTGAGTCACCAGGGAACCCCATGAGCATCTATGACCCAATTTTTCAAACAAGTATATGCACTTCAGGTAGCTTTTTGAATAAGATTAACACTGGAAATTTCTCTTCAGAGACACAAAACACCTCCTGTAGAAGGATACTGGAGGTTGCGACTGGGAAATGGCAGTAGCTAGTACGTCATCCTTCTCTGTCCTGTCCTGTATAGCAGGAACTGTTTTAAGCATTTTGCATGGATTAGGACATTAAATCCCTTAAAAAGGCTTAAGTGACAGGGACAAACTTACAAAGTTTACCGATAGGAAAAGACTCTAAAAGTTTAATTTCAGGCTCCAATTCATAAACCCTAAGTTAAGGATCAGAAATGCAAACACAGATCTGACTGATGTTGATTTTTGATTGTGTATCACATATCAGAGTACCTAGAATCATATGGTATGCTCCTTCAGAAAGGAAAACCAGAAAGCAAACATGAATATTGTTCCTAGTGTCCTACAGGGAGATGGATTTGAAGCACCAAGACGTGGGGGTTTTATGGGTTTCCAGAGGCCATTTCCATCAGGGAAAACTCAGCCTTCAGAAGAAACATCCAGATACCATGAGCCCATGGGCTGGTGTTATGGATCACCTTATTTCTCTATTTAGAATTGCCTGACTCAGGAACAGGGCAAACATGGATAGGTGATGGGGTGGATGAGGTTCCCATGAGACAGAGCTAGTGAAAACAAAGGCGGAAGTAAAATGATTGTCTGGGTGTCACTCTCTATTCATTTGACAAACATTTGTTGAGTGTCCACCGTTTGCCATGTGATGTCCTAGGTGTCAGGACCCAGTGTGTGCTGCAGGGAACAAACCCATAATTTAAAAGGAGAAGAAGTCTGTGCTGTGCTTCGTCGCTCAGTGATGTCTGACTCTTTGTGACCCCATGAACTGTCACCCGCCAGGCTCCTCTGCCCATGGGGATTCTCCAGGCAAGAATACTGGAGTGGGTTGCCATGCCCTCCTCCAGGGGATCTTCCCAACCTAGGGATCAAACCCAGGTCTCATGCATTGCAGGCTGATTCTTTACCTTCCGACCCACCAGGGAAGCCCAGGAAAATCCCAGCATTGTCACTAACTAGCTTAGTGACCCTGGATATGTTACTTATCCACTCTAAGCCTCTGCCTCTTCCTCAATATAAACCTAATGGAACTCATTTCTGAGAGTTACTAGTATAGAAGAGGCTACACATAAAAGGCATGGGTCATGGTGGACATATACTAAATAGTGATGATGCTTCTATTTATTATTAATGATTTAAGTCTTCTAGGAAAATCCTAGTTGTTTTTTTTTCCCCCATAATGCAGTCATCTTCCACTGTGCCTCCTTCAAGTATTCTATAAAATCTAAATGTTTTGTCTTGTTTGTAAGGGGATGCTAAAATATCCATGGATTTCTTGGGCTTTAAATTCTACATTTCTGAGCTCTACTCATCCTTCATGGCCCTTTTCCTTCCACATAGTATGATTGATGGGCTGGTTAATTTTATGTGTCAACTTGAATGAGCCTTGTGACTCCTGGACATTTGGTCAAATGTAATTCTGGATCATCTGTGAGAGTGTTCCTGGATGAGATTAACATTTGAATAAGTAATCTGAGTAAAGCAGTTTGCCCTCCCTAACATAAGCAGGCCTTATGCAAGCAGTTGAAAGCCTTAATGGAACAAAAAAGGTGACTTCTCCTAGAATAAGAGGGCATGGCTTCTACCTGACTGCCTTGAATTGGGACATCTGTTTTTTTTTTTTTTTTTTTTCTTCCTTCCTTTGAACTTTAACTGAAGCATGAGTTCTTCTTGGTTCTTAAAACTACGTGCTTTGAACTGGGACTTATACCAACGGTTCTCCTCGTTCTCAAGTCTTCAGACCAGGACTGAAACATTGTCACTTGTGGGTCAACAATGGCCAGCTTGCTAATTGCAGATCTTGGGATTTCTCAGCATCCAACATTGCATGAGCCAATTCCTTATTTTAAATAGATATATATGTAGATAGATAGATAGATATGAATATGATTATAAGTTAGTATGTACATATCTGGACTTCCCAGGTGGTACTAGTGGTAAAGAACCTGCCTACTTGATGAAAGTGAAAGAGGAGAGTAAAAAAGTTGGCTTAAAGCTCAACATTCAGAAAGCTAAGGTCATGGCATCTGGTCCCATCACTGCATGGCAAATAGATGGGGAGATAGTGGAAACAGTGGCTGACTTTATTTTTCTGGGCTCCAAAATCACTGCAGATGGTGATTGCAGCCATGAAATTAAAAGACTCTTACTCCTTGGAAGGAAAGTTATGACCAACCTAGACAGCATATTAAAAAGCAGAGACGTTACTTTGCCAACAAAGGTTCGTCTAGTCAAGGCTATGGCTTTTCCAGCGGTTATGTATGGATGTGAGATTTGGACTATAAAGAAAGCTGAGTGCAGAAGAATTAATGCTTTTGAACTGTGGTGTTGGAGAAGACTCTTAAGAGTCCCTTGGATTGCAAGGAGATCCAACCAGTCCATCCTAAAGGAAATCAGTCCTGGGTGTTCATTGGAAGGACTGATGCTGAAGCTGAAACTCCAATACTTTGGCCACTTGATGTGAAGAGCTGGCTGATATGAAAAGACCCTGATGCTAGGAAAGATTGAGGGCAGGAAGAGAAGGGGATGACAGAGGATGAGATGGTTGGATGGCATCACCGACTCAATGGACATGGATTTGGATGGACTCCGAGAGTTGGTTATGGACAGGGAGGCCTGGTGTGCTGCGGTTCATGGGGTTGCAAAGAGTCGGAACTGACTGAGCAACTCAATTGGACTGAACCAATGCAGAGATTTAAGAGATGCAATTCGATCCCTGGGTTGGGAAGATCCCCTGGAGGAGGGCATGGCAACCCATTCCAGTATTCTTTCCTGAAGAATCCCACGAATAGAGGAGCTTGGAGGACTACAGTCCATAGGGTCACGAAGAGTCAGACATGGTTGAAGCCACTTAGCATTCACACACACACACATGTACATATCTATCTATCTCTATCTATCTTATCTATCTATCTATCTATTTATTTATCTATCTCCTACTGGTTCTGTTTCTCTCCTAATACAGTTTAGGATACTGAAGCACAGAAATAGGGTCTTCCCAAGGTCATGATAGTACCTGGGGAAGAAGACATAGTAATTTCCCGCTTTCTTGGCTCCCAGCTCAGGGCTCCTTCTCTGTAATTCTTCCCTTCTTGCTGCCTCCCAATAATAAATGTTAGTTCATAAGCAACGAAGAAGGGAATGCAGATCCAAGTTTCCTTCACAAGGTTAGAAGAGACCTAACCTTGGCAGCTGTGATGCTGCCTAGACTGAGAGAGAAGATGGGCCCTACTCATGTCCAAGGGAAGGGAGTGGCTGACTGCTTGCTCAAGGCATGCTGTATATTCAGCATATTCACACTTATGATCTTTGGATTTTCACAGAAATATACCTTGCCCCCATTCTTAGATGAAGTTACTTCTGAATCCAGAGCTCACATTCTCACTGTGATAAAAAACTCACTCCCTAAAGCTGAGCCAAGGACCAGGCGTAAGGCACTGGGGATCTCTTTCTAAAACTCTGAGTGGGAGAGGTGCTGGGGGAGCCTGAGGATGCGTGAGAAATCTGGGTTCTGCTTATTACTCAGATTCTAGTCTTGCATCTCCCCTCCTTCCCTCTTTATCGCCAGCCCCACATGCCTGTGTGGTCCACATGAGTCTAAGAAGATGCCAGGGCCTGGCAGACAATGCTTGTTTTACAGCCAAGCACACCTGCTTCCTGCAGCCTGCCAAACCCTTTAGCTGCTGGCTCTTGGGCTGGATGCTTATCTCACTTCAGACCTCATGCCTGCATTCATTCCCTTTCCATGGAAGAAAGAATCCTTTCTCTCTCTCTCACTCCTTTCCTCCTCTCCCCTTCCAATCTCTCTTCCTCACTCCTTTTCTCCTTCCCCTCCATCTTTCTTTTCAGCTGGAATTTGTTCTCATTTTATAAAGGTAATGATGACTTTAAAATATTTCCCATCTAAAAGCTGAGTTGTGTTTTATTCGACGGGAATTTCTAGGACTTAAACCTGGAGGCAGCATCTCAAGTAACCCTGAGAGAACAGCTCCCAGGAAGCAAGGAGAGGAGCCAGGTTATACAGACGTTTTGCAACAAAGGACAGGTAGTTGAAACATCAAAAGACAATCGTTAATTAAAGAAAACCAGATATCTCAAGTTAATACATTCAGCACTTTTCTATGTATGGGTAAATGCCAGAGTCTGGTCTCACTGAAATCCTTCCTTTGATATGCACCTTAGCGATCTGGGGCCAGTATCCTATTTTCACATCCTGCGCTTCCTTTCCTCAGGGCTCACCATGGGGAGTGACTGCAGTCTGATGGCTACTAGATGGTATTCTTTCCTTCCTGAATTCCTCGAGGGCTCACCGACTCACCCTTCGGAGGTGGCTGTAATCACTGATGATGATGACATCTTTTGTTTGCTGATATGACAGGAAATATTAAATGTCTCAATAAAAAGCAAAACAAAACCTCTTCCTAATTTTTTTTGGCTGAAACTTGTAGACAGGACTCATTCTATGCAAAAGCTCTATGCCCCTGGCCTCCCATTTTTCATCCTTAATTTGGTACCCATTTCCCCTGGCTGCTTTTTTTTTTTTTTTTTCCCGGCAGAATTTCTACCAAGTCCTAAACACTGGTGTTTGTTCTGACTGATGCTCTGCTGTTTGTCATGCAAATAGGATTTTGCTTCAAACATGATTTTAATTTAATGAAGGTTCTCGTTGTTTGTCATGGAAGCGAGATCTTGCTGGCACAGTATTTTTTTAGCCAATTCTGGTAACTCAAGTTCCCACAGTTACTCCAGTCATTTAGTCTTGTTCTGTAAGGTCCAAGATTTTAGGATATTTGATTATATGCATTAAATTAATGATCCTTAACATTTTCACATACCCATACAAATGCATCTTCATCATGAATTCTTAAATAGCTAAAAGTAGCAAAAGCTTTTCAATGTTTAATATATACATTTGTATATATATGTATATGGGGTTTCCCAGTTAGCACTAGTGGTAAAGAATCTGCCTGCCAATGCAGGAGATACAGATTTGATCCCTGGGTCAGGAAGATGCCCTGACAATCATGTCAGAAGTCTCAGTCAAACTTCAAAGGCTAGGCTGACTCTTCAGTGTTCCTGTGTTGTCAGGGACCCAAACTAGTCTCTGCCCTCACACTGAGCGCTCATTGGTGCTTGCAGTTCCAGGAAGGCCACGTGAGTCTGATCAGGAACCTGTTTCAGCAGAGGCAATTCCTATTGGGTACTAATGGGTGAGGCTGTCTTTCAGGATAGTCTATGAAGCTTGGGATGATGATAAAAAACTCTCATACTTATTGAAAACTTACTATATGAATGGGTAGTACTATTCAAGTTTGTTGTTGTTTAGTCATTAAGTCGCGTCTGACTCTTTTGCAACCCCAAGGACTATAGACCACCAGGCTCCTCTGTCCATTGGATTTTCCAGGCAAGAATAATAGAGTAGGTTGCCATTTCCTTCTCCAGGGGATTTTCCTCACTCAGGTATCAAATCAGCGTCTTCTGCATTGGCAGGTGTGTTCTTCACCACTGAGCCACCAGGGAAGCCCATTGATTCATATTGATTCATATGGCAGGGGTGGAGAGAAATAAGATTCACTTAGTCATTGATTTATGACATTAGACAGTAGCTAATCAGCAACATTATATAACAAGAGAGGTGTGAGGTTAAGGGGAGTCAGTAACAAACAAGTTAGACAAAGTCACTTTCCTTAACGAGGTTATACTTAACTCTGCCCAGAGATTAGGTAACATTTCCAAAATCATAGGTATGGCAATGGGCAAAATTAGAACTGACACTGGGAACCCCTCACTCCAGAATTTTTATGCTTGCCCCCATGCCACCTGAATCTTGGGTCTTTAATGTAATCTCCTCTCACCTGGACACAATGGAGGGGGTTCTCTAGGGGAAATTCGCTTCAGGCCTTCCAGTCCCCACATTGATATCCTAAGAGGCAAGGTCACCCAGTCATCAGTTGTCTTGATCTAGTGCTTGAGTCATCTCATCTTAATTTAGTGCTTTTCACTTCTGTGGCTCTTTAGTCGCTAAGCCATGTCCTACTCTTTGCACCCTCACAGACTGGAGCCCACCAGGCTCCTCTCTCCATGCGACTTCCCAGGCAGGAAGACTGGAGTGGGGTGCCCTTCTATTTGCCAGTGGATCTTCCTGACCCAGCGATTGAACCCGCATCTCTTGCATCTTCTGCATTGGCAGGTGAATTCTTTACCCCTGCGCCATTTGGGAAACCCTTTTCATTGTCAGCCGATAAAATCAACAGACACTGGAGTATAGCTAACTGGAAATAAATAGCCTCGTTTATAATCATCCTAGAGAGTTGGAATTTCGAATAGGAGGTTTTAATGCAACACCCACCCACAGGCAGAAGCATGAACTAAAAAATGTTAACATGTCTTTCCCATGCTGTGTGGCCACTGTCTCTCCTTTAAAAGGGAGAGGACTCAACGAAGTGGGAAAAACCCAAGGACAAATGTAGGTGATATCGATTTTTAGAAAGATCTGAAATGGTTTAATACAGAATTTCTCTTTATAGAATGGATTTCCACAGGAATAGATCCATTACTGTGTATAGTCATTACTATATAAAGTGGACTACCCAAAGTGAGGCTTTCACTCCTTCCTGTTTGAGGTTTTCTTGGTTGATGGAAGTCAGGTGGTTTTAGAGGTAGTTTCCTTAATCTCTACGAATACATTTTAGTCATGATGATTACATAACTCTTTCCTCCTCAACCACCTGAGCTAAATATATAAAACTATCAATACTTACACAGCAAATGCAAAAATATAGATATCCTGGGTCAGGAAGATGGGAAACAGCTACTAATTCTAATACACTGTGTAATTTCAGCTCTCTCATCATTTATGAAAGCCTTGTTTTAATGCCTTATACTTATCCCTTTCCTATATATTGAGCAAGTACAAATAATGCTATAAAGTAGAAGTTCTATCATTACTGGTGCATTACTATGCACCAGAGGCTGTGCAAAGCATTTTATATGTCCCATTTTATTGACCATTCTACACCTAAAATCAGATTCAAGTTACTTAAAAACTCTTAGACTTTAGGGACTTCTCAGCGATCCAGTAGTTAAGACTCCATGTTCCCAATGCAGGGGGTGCAGATTCCATTCCTGGTTGGGAAACTAAGGTCCCACATGCTGCATGGTGCAGCCAAACAAACAAACAAAAAAAAGCAAAACAAGAAAAGAACTCTTAGATTTTAGAGGCAGAACAAGAATTTGAGCACTTGTGTGCACATGACTAGAGTTTGTGATTTTTCCTGATCACTCCAGCTCTCTATAATACCAGTAAATGTGTAGACGATAAAAAAATGTTACATGTACCTTCATCTCAGAGCTCTTCTTAACCATAAGAAAGGACTGTCAGAGGCAAGATGATAACAACCATTTTTTATGAACTCCTATCATTACCAGGCATTAGACTTGAAATTGCAAAAGTGAAAGTGAAAGTCGCTCAGTCGTGTCCGACTCTTTGTGACCCCATGGACTTTACGGTCAATGGAATTCTCCAGGCCAGAATACTGGAGTGGGTAGCCTTTCCCTTCTCCAGGGGATCTTTCCAACATTACAAAGAAAAACATAAAACAGACATAGATCCTGCCTGCAAGCAGTTTTATTTTTAATTTGTAAGGAAATGGTAACTTACTGTTTAGGAGTGCTATGGCAGAAAATATATGCAAAAACAAGACAAAATACAGCTTATTTTTTTTGATTTTGTCATTCCAGCCACTTTGTGAGGTAGACAAGAACAGGTATTGAGCGCAGGTATTCTCCTACTTTGGAGTCCCCAGTTGGCTCATTTGAGAAATGAAGTCCAATTTGATATAGTATCTGACACAGGATTGGAAGTGTTATCATAAGTAGCAGACATTACTCTGTTCCAATGTAATCTCATGTATATATGTGCAAATTGCTATCATAAAATTAAAAATAAAATAAAAATTATAGCTAAAGTGTTATGAGAGCTGGAGGAAAGTTAAGGGAAGAAGGGATGAAGGAACAATATAAAATTTTAGAGCAGCTTTCCTGTTTATGAAGCATTTTATTTATTCCAATTTTGCAGAGGGAAGGAAAAAGTACAGAGAAATAAGCCACTTTGCTGAGGATTTCATAGCTAGTGGTACATCCAGGAATGAAATTCAAGCCCCTTGAACACTCAAAGCTGGCTTCATCCTAGCACATCACAAGAGCAGCCATGGAGAAGGGCATTCAGAGGAAGCGGAGGTTTTCCTGGGGCTCAGGGAGAACCATAGTATCAGCTCTTAGGACAAAGATTAAATTCCTCTTTCCTTCCTAAATGCATGTCATTGTTCAGATTGATAGCAGGCCGCAGTGAGAATCAAGGGATTAGCTTTATATCATTATGAAAGCTTTCACTACTTTTTTTTTTTGCTTCTGCTAATATCACTGATAATTGGATCAGACTCTGACTAGAACAGAAAATAAAGACAAGTGTCCTAGAAAAGATGTCTTCTATTCTGTTGCAAAATATAAATATTAACAAAGGAATAACACTTTTTTTCATTTGGAGAATCAGTGCTTGCTGCACAAAAGCTTGAATACAAATCAAAGGAAGGTTTATTTATAGGCAAAAAATGAATTGTGCACAAAAGAGAAGCAAGCCAGCGGTGGGTCTCTGTTCTGTTTTGGGGTGTGTCTGCCTCTCTTTGTGGGCACGTGGAAGGGCAGAACGTGTGGTGCTTTTGAAGTGGGGTGGGGCTATGCGAATATTTCTGCCAGTGGAATATGAGCAAAGGTGATAAAAGACAAATATTCGGTTACTAATGTGAGACTCTGCGCTTTCATTCTGTCTGGTATATTGGCTGGTAATGATTGAGATGGTGACCCGGCTTTATTAGGCCAGGTTTCTGGACGATTCTAATGAGAAGAGTCATCACCCACACCCTCTCGCTACTGACCCACAGTGACCATGTAGACTAAGTAAGAAAGAAGCATATGTTTATTATTTTTAATACCAAGATGTGAGGGTCATTTCTGCTTGTTACATATCTTAGTCTGAGTGAAGTCACTCAGTTGTGTCCGACTCTTTGTGACCCCATAGACTGTAGCCTACCAGGCTCCCCAGTCTATGGAATTTTCCAGGCAAGAATACTGGAGCGGGTTGCCATTTCCTTTCCCAGGGGATCGTCCCAACCTGGGGTCGAACCTGGGTCTCCCACATTGCAGGCAGATGCTTTACCGTCTGAGACACCAGGGAAGCCAACATGTCTTAGTCTGGCTAGCCAGATTGATATAGAAATAGTCATTGAATACACTCAGTAAAAATGTCGGCATCCCCCCCTCCCCAATCCTCTCTATTATCAACCTTTCTATTGCAATCTTTTTTGTTTCTTTTTAAGTATGTTTTATTTTCTTGGCTGTGTTGAGTCTTAGCTCTGGCATGCCGGATCTTTCATCGCAGCGCATGGATTCTCTAGCTGTGGCGCGTGGCCTCATTAGTTGCGCTACACTGGCTGATTTGCACGTGATACGTCAGATCTTAATTCCCTGCCCAGGAATTGAACCTGAAGCCCCCGCATTGCAAGGCAGCTTCTTAAATGCGGGACAACCAGGGCATTCCTGTGCACTCTTCTAATAGTGCTTCTAGAATTCTAAAATAGCAGTCCTTACAGCTGGATAGTACCCCCTCTTTTCTCTTCCTTAGATCATCTCCACGCCTGTTTCTAACATAATAGAGTCAGAAATAGAGTAACAAATCTGAAGGTGTTATTTGTGGATAATTGATTTTGATTGCGGATGAGGATAAAAATCTGTGTTCTTATTGTGTATGGAAAGCATGCACACGCATTCTTAAATCTGAGCAGGAAATCACGTGGGCCAAAAGCCACATCCATCAGTGGAATTGCTACATAATTTTGACTTTTAAACATTATTTAGGAATTTTGCTTATTCTGGATTTCACCACCCTAGGAAGCATAATAAAGCATAACATACTTCAGTATTCTTGCCTGGAAGATTCCATGGACAGAGGAGCTTCTTGGGCTACAGCCCATGGGGTTGCAAATTGTCGGACACAACTGAATGACTGAACATAGACAAACACACACACACACACTGACGTTATCGTCATCTTTTCAAATGAAAGTAGACTACAAAATGATGGCTTTAGATGATTTTAAACCAATGGTTCAACACTGAAAAGAAAAGTTGTTCAGTTGCTAAGTAATGTCTGACTCTTTTGCAACCCCATGGACTATAGTCCTCCAGGCTCCTCTGTCCTTGGGATTTCCCAGGCAAGAATACTGGAATGGGTTCCCATTTCCTTCTCCAGGGAATCTTCCCAACCCAGGAACTGAACCCAGGTCTCCTGCATTGGCAGAAATATTCTTTACCACTGAGCTACCGGGGAAGCTCATGAAGAAAAGTTATAGAAAACAAAATTTGATCTTCAAACACTTCAACTTAAAAAAAGAAAATCGACTCACAAGAAAACCTTGCATTCTTATCACATATATATATCAGAAACAAAGGGGAAAAAGCTTTGTCTTCAACAACTGCTAAGTGTATAGAAGAGAAAAAAAAACTCAAAAATACACATCTGTGCATCAACCACTTAGCTGTTGACAAACAGAGGGAATTGCCACCTGGAATTGAAAAACTAAGCAGAGAGCCCTTCTGAGAAATGAAATGCTAGGGTAATGACTCACGAGAGAAGCAATTTTTAAAGAGAAACCTTGGCAAACTTCAGGATTGGAAAATAACTTTTCTGAGATCTAGGAGAGCAATATTCAAGACTGATAGAAAAGGAAAATATATAGGTAACCTGCTAAGGTTATCTGTCCAGCACATTTATTTGTAGACAATTTCAGACAGATGATTCTTTGGAATGCACTATTGCATATGTAAATAGATATTTACTTACATACACACAGCCATACACACACACACACACACTCTAATCTTTCCTGACTTGATTTTATTTTCATATGTATTATCCTTGTTTTAAATTTGCAGTTATTGCTTAAATACATTTGCTATTTCCATTATTGTAAATTTCTTTATCATAATTTTTATTTAATGTGTTTCACTTTCTCATTCAATTCTATTTTTCTGTATATGAACTCAAGGTATTTTTGTACATAAAATGTACACAAACACACTGGAAAAAATATTTACATGCATATTCAGCCTTAAATAATTTATAATAATTTTTGTTTATACCTTGAGTGCTTCTTTACATCTTGGTTTTTGTTCCCTGAAATTTACCCTTTCTGTTAAAACCACCTGTAAATGATTGATGTTGAAGATCTTGGTTACAATGAGAAACATTAAGAACTGGAACAACAACTTCCTTTTCTGGACAGTGGCATCTTGAGATTAAAGCAGTTTTTTAAGCAACCCTGCTGTGCTTTTTGACTCCCATTGAGTTTTCAAAGACTGAAAACTCACCTTGCCTCTAAATTTCAGTTCTGGTACCCAGTTCACAGAATTTAAAAATTTTAAACGAGTGGCTAGAAGTCATAAGGGTTCAATAAATGTTGGTTATCATAATTGTTATCGTCCCCCTTCTCCTCCTCCTCTTCCTTATTTTTCTCATAATTATCTGTAATCTTTTCATCATTGGCTGCTTCACACTATTCATGTTCCCAAAGAGAGAGAGAAATAAAGTTCCTTCTTATAGACAACCTCCTTAATCACCTTAGCAAAGCATTCCCCATGTCTGGGGATTCCTTTCTAGGTTATACCTATGGTTTACTATCTTCATAATACT
The DNA here is from genome assembly GCF_910594005.1 of Cervus elaphus. NCBI lineage: Eukaryota > Metazoa > Chordata > Mammalia > Artiodactyla > Cervidae > Cervus > Cervus elaphus. The sequence goes on along the minus strand of NC_057820.1, from coordinate 7,950,831 downwards.
TTTAATGGTCTGAAAGTATTTTTATTTTTTAAAAATGTACATGACTACTGTCTACTGACTAGAATTTAGGGTCTGTGAAAGCAAAGACTTTTTTATTCTGTTCACTATCCCAGTGCTTAGAAAACTGCCTAATTCTAATAGGACTTCAGCAAATATTTGCTTAGTGAGTGAATACTGACTCTTAAATATTTTTAATTCTATGGTTCATGCTTTCTCTCATAACATTTCATAATTGCAAATTATAATTCTCCAGGCTAGCTAAGAACTACAGTAGTGCAGTGACATTCCCAAAGAAAGAAGGAGTAATTGTGACTGCTACATTTTAAGATGACAATTTGACTGAGTCTTGGAGAATGACCATATTTTTGACTTGAGGAAACCAGGCACATGAGGATGAGACAGTTTATTGTTAACATCTCTCATGCAGACATCAGGCAGGGGGTAGAGGGGAAAAAAGCCAGGATTTCTGACATACCCCTACCCAAACATTCACACATTCTAGATTTGAAGAAAAATGGAAATACTCAAGAATATGGTAAAAACATCAAACAAGTAAAAGTCAATGACACATATTATAAAATATGTCATGATTTAATTCATCTAGTCTTGACATTCTGGCATGTTGGTTATATCAGCATTAATACAGATTTTATTTCCTTGGCTCACATATTACTAATCCTACATTTGCTTTGATAATCCAACAGTGGTATATTGTGGTTCCTTTCTCAGTAACTTTGGGCTTCTAAATTCTGATATTCAAATAATGATCTTTTATTAAAAATTTTACTTAAATTTTTCTAATTAATAAAATACAGGAGTCAGTATCTTGTATCACCAAAGCTTCTACCCATTTTATCTATGAATTGCCCCTCTATTGTCTCTTATCTGGTTAAGAATACTAGGAAAAATTGGACAATAATTACTTGTTTCCCAAGGTTAAAAATTTGTTAGTACCATGGACAGCATCAAATCACAGCTAAAACCTTTAGTTGTATTAGACCAAACAACTCACTTGCCCTATCCTTCTTTTCCTTTAGCTCAATTCTACTTTCCTCTAACACAGATTCTAAATGTGTGTTTTCTCAAACTTGCCTCATTGAAGCCACACAAAAAATAGTTTAATATCATGTCTTACCAGCTTAATTGCCCTTGGTTAGTTGTATTGTTTGTATCCTATGCTTTAGACACTTACTTTGCAGTACCACATTAGATTTTAAAAATGTACAATTCTTAACAGGAAAATGCTAAATAAATGGGCACCAATATAAGTTATTTCAACCAATAGACAGTATTAACTGTTTAACATGGTAAGTTCTTAGCAAAGATGCTAGTGAGAGAGAAAGGGAGGGAGATAGGAAAGAAGATAAAATGAAGTGGAGGGGGAGGATGGAGAGGAAGAAGGGAATGAGAGAGACATGAAGAGAAATAAAATATACAATCTCCACTGACAGCAGGAACTCTTACGATAAAGAGAAGATAGACATATGCACAATTATCTATCATATTGGATAGTCTATGATTAATATTATGTTAAAAAGGCAATGAATTTACTATGCTATTAGTAAATATGCATCCTTTACAGTTGTATATAATTTTAAAGCACAGATTGCTTTTACGTATACTAAAAATTTAATTTAAAAATTTTACAACAGCTCTGTGAAATCAATATCATAGATGACATACTTTATTTTAGACATAAGAGGAAACTGATGTCAGTGAGATCAAATGACTTGTCTCGTTTTTCAGAACTACCAAAGAAGAGATTTGGTCCTCAGTCTTAGTCTTACTATAATACTTCCCAATATATGCCTACTTTTCATCATGCATTCCTTCTGTGATGTTTTATTCATATTTTAGCTTCAAGCATTTTGCTTATCAGTTTATCATCAACAGTGCCCCCCCCCTCCCATTCCAAGAATGGGAAAATAATATCAGTCTTGGTTTGTGAAAACTTGTGCAATATAGCCTTTATAAAAACATAAAACAAACTATATTTACTTTTCCAAGACCACATGAGTTCACTAAATAAACTTTTAATTAGTGTCTATAATGTGCAAGACACTGTGATAAGCACTAAGATTGGTGGGTTGAACAAAACAGAGTCTCTCATCCTTAAAATCTTCCTTAAGATGAGAGATCATCCTTAAGATAAATATGACGAGACAAAGAATGTCATTAATCTGCTATTATAGCAATAAGCACAGAGTGTGAATTAGAAAAGACAAAGCATGAGTTATAACTCAGCACAGATGGCACTCTGAATTTGTACAGCTCTGAGACTGAGTAAACTTCTTGGTTTTGTGTTCAGTAACCTCACTTGTCTCACCCTAGTCCTAACTTTGGTGGCAGTGATGCCAATTAGGTAATATTGCAACCTGGAACACAAATGTATATAAAACATCAGCTTAAGTTTTTGAAGCTAGTGGGGGTAATGGAGTTCCAACTGAGTTATTTAAAATTCTAAAATATGATGCTGTTAAAGAGCTGCACTCAATAGGCCAGCACAATTGGAAAACTCAGCAGTGGCCACAGGACTAGAAAAGGTCAGTTTTCATTCCAATCCCAAAGAAATGCAATGTCAAAGAATGTTCAAAATACTGTATAAATGCACTCATTTCACATGCTAGCAAGGTAATGCTCAAAATCCTTCAAGCTAGGCTTCAACAATGTGTGAACTCAGAACTGCCACATGTACAAGCTGGATTTAGAAGTGACAGAGAAACTAGAGATCAAATTGCCAAAGTCCATTGGGCCATAGAAAAAGAAAGGAGATAAAAAAAAAAAAAAACCTGCTTCTGCTTCATTGACTATACTAAAATATTGACTATATGGATCACAATTAACTGTGGAAAATTCTTAAAGAGATGGGAATACCAGACCACCTTACCTGTTTCTTGAGAAATCTGAATGGAGGACAATAAACAACAGTTAGAACAAGACATGGAACAAAGGACTGGTTCCAAATTGGGAAAAGAGTAAGTCAAGGCTGTACATCGTCTCCCTGCTTTTTAAACATATGTAGAGTATATAATGCCAAAGGCCAGGCTGGATAAATCACAAGCTGGAATCAAGATTGTTGGGAGAAGTATCAGCAACCTCAGATAGGCAGATGATACCACCCTAAGGGAAGAAAGGGAAGAGAAACTAAAGAAACTCTTGCTAAGAGTGGAAGAGGAGAGTGAAAAAGCTGACTTAAAACTCACCATTCAGAAAATTAAGATCATGGCACCCAGTCCCATCACTTCATAGAAAATAGATGAATAATAAGTGGAAATAGTGGCAGATATTATTTTCTTGGGCTTCAAAATCACTGTGGATAGTTACTGCAGCCATGAAATTAAAAGATGCTTACTCCTTGGAAGAAATGCTATGACAAACCTAGAGAACATATTAAAAAGTAGAGACATCACTTTGTCAACAAAGCTATGGTATTTCCAGTAGTCAAGTATGGATGTGAAAGTTGGTCCATAAAAAAAGCTAAGCACTGAAAAATTGATGCTTTCAAACTTTGGTGCTGGAGAAGATTCTTGAGAGTCCATTGGACAGCAAGGAGATCAAAGAAGTCAATCGTAACAGAATCAACACTGCATATTCATTGAAAGGATTGAAGCTGAAGCTGGAGCTCCTATACTTTGGTCACCTGATGTGAAGAGCTGACTCATTGGAAAAGACTCCAATGGTGGGAAAGATTGAGGGCAGGAGGAGAACGGGGCAATAGAAGATGAGATGGTTGGATAGCGTTCTGACTCAATGGATATGAGTTTGAGCAAACTACAGGAGATAGTAAAGGACAGGGATGTCTGGCATACTGCTTTCCATGGTGTTGGAAACAGGCAGATATAACTTAGCTACCAAACAACAACAGCAACACATTTTCAAAAAAGGTAGTATAATAAGGAGTAAAAGAAACAATGCAACAACTTAAGTTATACATTGATCAACTTATCGATAATCACACTTTCCTTTTCCCACCACTGAGTCCAGGTTTACCCTACCCTCTGCCAATCCCCTGGATGAAACTTTTTCCTTACAGAGTTATTTCAATATTTATTATAAAATACTTTATCTTTATTGGGTTGTCAAAGTTTTATTCACTAAGTCTATTTTCTAAAAGAGTGCTAAAGTAGCCCTAATAACTCATTGAGTGCCAAATCAGATTCCTCCTTTTCCCCATTGGGTAGGGGCCTTTTAATTTCTTTTTAATTAATATAGTCAAGTCCCTTGTAACAATCACCTTCTCTGTCAGCTAGGTAGTGTAGGTAACAGAAAAGATCAGGGTATTTTCTTGGCTTTTAAGCTAATAGAAACGTGCCTATTCTCCTTGAGGGAAAGATTACTTTCTTAAGGAAAATAATCATTAAGATCCAAAAATCCTCTAAGCGAGTTACAGGGTATACTATCGAGAATGGTTTCTTTTACTTCTACTGTTAGGTTCCTATTTGGCTTTGGCAAAAAATGACACCTTAGGATGGTTTTTGGTTTAAGTCACATATTACATCGAGTAAGACAGCAATCATATTTGTTTCCTTCCAACTAATACTATAAATAAGCTTTAAATAGTATCATTGGCAGCAGGGAATGAGACTATGCATGAGCTCTACAACTCTATTAAGCTATATGTTTATGGATGAAGGATTACATGGTAAGATAAAAAAAATTGCTTAAGCATAAGCTTTTTTTAATTGAATTTGCCATTTAATGAGCCTCTTAGTTGGAAAAGATGCTATATGAGACACCAAGGTATTAAGAATGGTATTCTGTATGTCCATAAGAGGTGGTTCTGATAGAGCATGGTAGGCATCAAGTCCCTATCCAGAATAGATTCTCAAATGCCTACTCCCCCCACATACAAATTACTACCATCTCCATGATGGCAGGGATCCAAAGTAATCAACTAGCCATTAGACCACTGGTTACCTCAGGGAATGATGTTTGGCTCAAGTCCATTTCCTGCTGTGTGCAATGCATCGGCAGATGTAGCCTGTGGTTACATCCCTGGTTTTTTAGTTTATAAGTAGGAATGTTATATATAGCAGCTAATACAAACTTAATATTGGTTCTTAATCCTGTGGAGTGAGGGTTATTATGGCTCAGATATATACTGATCCCTACAATTAATATAACTTAGCGGGTAAGACAGGGCACTAGAACAGATAAGAATGTAAGATTGGAAATGAGTTTTAGTGAAGTGATATGTGTATGAACAAATGGGATTTTAGCATATAATACAAATCAGGATTTTTTTTTTTGTAATGTATGCACATTATTCTCCAAAATCACTGCAGATGGTGACTGCAGCCATGAAATTAAAAGATGCTTGCTCTTTGGAAGAAAAGTTATGACCAACCTAGACAGAATATTACAAAGTAGAGACATTACTTTGCCAACAAAGGTCTGTCTAGTCAAAGCTATGGTTTTTCTAGTGGTCATGTATGGATGTGAGAGTTGCACTATAAAGAGAGCTGAGCACCAAAGAATTGATGCTTTTGAACTGTGGGGTTGGAGAAGACTTTTGAGAGTCCCTTGCACTGCAAGGAGATCCAACCAGTCCATCCTTAGGGAAACCAATACTGAATATTCATTGGAAGGACTGATGCTGAAGTTGAAACTCCAATACTTTGGCCACCTGATGGGAAGAACTGACTCATTTGAAAAGACCCTGATGCTGGGAAAGATTGAAGACAGGAGGAGAAGGGGACAACAGAGGATGAGATGGTTGGATGGCATCACCGACTCAATGGACATGAGTTTGAGTAAGCTCCGGGAGTTGGTGATGGACAGGGAAGCCTGGCGTGCTGCAGTCCATGCGGTCGCAAAGAGTTGGATACTACTGAGAGACTGAACCGAACATATTATTCTCCAACCCAACTATTCAAGAGTCTTTTTATTCAGTGCTAATCTGGTATAGTACTCCTGATATATACTAAATTTAATATGAGTAAGAATCTGTTTCTGAAGCTCCAGTCTATCCTGTTCTGTCTTCCACCTGCATCAAACAATACATTTCCTTCACTGGAACTTTATAATGAGTATTGATATCGTAATCCCCCTCTCTCACTCATGTGGTTACTTTTTGTTTGAAATTTATGATTGTGTAGATGAATTTGGATTTAATTTATGATAATAGATTTTCCTTTACATTAGCATTCTTATATACCTGTTTGGGTACAATCAATAAAAGGAAATATTGATACAAATGAAAACTTTTTGTCAATTGTAAAGTTTTTGTCAAAAGACTCCTAGAATAAATTCAATATCCAAATTATACACTGAGAGAAGACAGGATTTTTATGATAATGAAGGATTAGTATCAATGTTGTATAATAAGAACACTAGCAACCCAGTAGAAAAATATTCAAGAGATGCAAAGATGTAATTCACAGAGAGGGAACTCCTAGCTAGTAAATATTGGAAAACTAAAAGGGAGATGGTTATCCTTATATGCCAATTGATATTCCAACCACACATCATTTGACATCTATTATAATGTAGGATGATATCTTTTTTTTTTTTTTTTTAGCTTGAACTTTACTATTGAAAATGCCAAGGTCACACTGGACAGATTTCATATGTTTGGGCTATTTAAAGTGTAGGAAGTGTAAGTATGTTAGACCCTCATCTTGGAGGAGTAAGTTATTTCATTGTTAGAAGGTAGGGGAGAACAGTTAAGATTTTGCTTAAATCTCCAACACTTTTATTTGTGAACCACATTGTCTGAGAATACTTTCCAAGTATTTGCAATTGGCTGAGGTTTTTCTCCATGGCCTGCTGAGTTCTGAGAAACATGAATCAATAGTCAATTGTTCACAGTAATCAAATTCCACCTGAAAATGTTGTAAAATACAGCTCAACATGAAATGCCATATCTTGTAGAACGGAACCATTTTCAGATTTAATCTTTTTATTACCTACCAAACTGGGAGCATACACACAAACTTTCCTCAGAGCAACAGAAGTCAACATTTTCCTACTCAACAGGCTTTACTCACAACAACCAACAGAACAAAATGTCAGGTTCACTCAGTCCCTTGAGCACTAAGATGACTTTTTCTAAACCTCTGTGGTGGATTTTTCTTTTTAATCAGGAAGAAAATGATCACTACAGTGGAATGAACAAAAACCAATTTGCTTTTTAAATAGACTGTGGAGTTTTAAGATCAAGAATTTCCTTCTGATCCAACCTAAGCTTATGAATTATATGTCTAATGGGATGATACTGGATTCAGCATGAAATGAGGATTAAAATGTATCTGTTTTATGAAGTTCATAGGTTATCTAAAAATCAACTGTTTCTGTGTAAGGACCTGTAAAGAAGGAGAATTACTTCCAAGTGCAAACCTACAGGGGGAATCACAGCATGCAGGGTGGCCACCTAAAAGTGAACCATAAAATTCTTCCTTTCAATTCCTTCATCTTGCAAAAGAAGAGAAACTCTGAGAATTCTTAAATTCTTGGACTCAGTGCAACCCTGAATCTAATATCCCTTCCATTTCATCAAAGTGATAACAAAGAGTGTGCAGGTTTGTTATCCTCTAGCCTTTGGAATGGCAGTCTATGTTGCCACTTTAAGGCTCACTGCCTGACAAGTGCTCTACATGGAAGAAATTGTCTAACAATGCAACTGGCAGATTTAAGGTCATCACGGCTGACCCCTCAATCTACGGCACCATCAGCATCTCTCCATTTATTAAGTTCTTACCTTTATCTCACATATATGTTGCTTCATTTTTTTTTTTTATGTTGCTTCATTTTTAATTAAATAAAGCCTTCCATAAGCTTTATTTCCTGTTTCTGAAGTCATTATATCTTCCTTTATTTTCATTTTCATCTATTAAGATTGCCTCTTCCTTGCTTTTTACCTAGCACATTGCCTCTCTTTTTAAAATTATTGTTATTTTGTTTTGTTTCTTTGCTTATTCATTCCCTACTCCATCCCAGATTTAAGAGTCAGGTCCAATATGATTCCATTTTTTAGTAGTGCTTTTGCCTCAAGACTTTTAGCATCACCTTTTTGCTCACCCCAGGCTGGAAAGGTCATTGCTTTGAGCTTCCTCATCAACCACTATTATCTCCACTGTTGCAAATGTGATGTAACTATTCATGCAGTTACCCACCCCACCTCCCCCCTTATACCATGAGCTCCTTAGAGGCAGGGAAAGGATCTGCTTTCTTCACTGTTGCACTGTCTTGCAAAGTTCCTGGTACAGATATGTGTGTTCTTTGAATGCACCTGTTAATATACTTACTTGTACGGTGGGATAATCCGGGAGCTATAAGGCCTCCTTCATTTTTCTTGAAGCTCACAACAGAGCTAGGAATACTGTGCTAAAATCTTCTCTTACTGTCCCTCCTGGGATATACCCACCTGAGTCCCCCATTGGGTGAGGTGAGTTAGGAAAGGGTCCTTAGTTACCTGCAGGGTTAAGTATTTTGGACTCTAGGTTTGGCATGGGTCTATCCCATTAATTTTTATCAGACTGTGCAGGTATTCTGAGTGTTAGCATCTTAGCAACATGCTGGGAAGTCGCAGAGACAATCTAAAGGAATCATTAACTCATATGAGTTAAAAAGGGGAGCATGAGGTTGAAAGGCAATGAGGGTAGAAACTGGAAATGTCATCAGAGGATAAGAGATTGAAACTGATCAGTGGGAAAGAGTTAGTCACATGACTGAGGGATTAATTTCTTTTGTGTATTTTAGGGACTTCCCTGGAGGTGCAGACGATAAAGAATCTGCCTGCAATGCATTGAGATATGGGTTCAACCCCTGGGTGGGGAAGATCCCCTGGAGAAGGGAATGGTTTCCCCACTTCAGTATTGTTGCCTGGAGAATTCCATGGACAGAGGAGCCTGGTGGGCTGCAGTCCTCGGGTCATGAACAGAAGGACGTGTCAGGGAACCTGGTATCCTATAGATCACATTGGAGGGGTCTTTGAGGTTCTGGAAAGATCTCATGATGACTTTTTCTCTCAGCTATTTAGTTTCAAGGCAGTTCCAATGAGAGATTCCATTAACCCCAGATCTTTGGCTTGTTTGTTTTTTAATTCTTTGTTTTGGTCTTTTTTTTTTTTTCTTCTTCAAAGGCTACTCGCCAACTGGGAGAAGAAAACAGAAATGTACAAAGAGATAAAATATGCATTTTGTAATACTTTGCCTCTCCTATCTCATAACTTATATTTTAGTTCTGTCATGTTTTCATTTATCCTAGGAATAAATTACTGGTGTTCCCAGGGGAGTCTTCAGTGTCTCATAGAGTTCTCCCTCAAAGACACTGAAAACCAAATAAACAACAATAACCTCAAGAGATAGGATGATGTCTCATGCCTCTGGCATAAAAAAAACTTGATAAAAATTTTTCTCCTCCTTCCCCACTCCTTAACCATCTGTCCCAAAACAAATCCCTTGAATGTCCAATCACTGAAACCAGTGGACTTTTCCAGATCCTCGTCATGATTATTCCCTCTCTGAATTATCATTGAATCAGCACAGTCCCTGACATACAGTAGGGATTTAATAAGTAGACAGATTCTCTCTACCCTTTACCTTCACATGAAAACTAAATTAGGTCTCTTCTTACTTGTCCAAACTTTGCTGTCTTTGTTTCTCCTTCAGACCTGCATATTGATTATGTCTTTAAAGTCCTGTCTTTACCAGTTATAAAACAGGGCAAAGTCTTGCTTGTCAATCCCATTAAAAAAAAAAAAAAATCCTGGATGAAAGAAAGTGAAAGTGTGAGTCACTCAGTCATGTCTGACTCCTTGTGATCCCATGGACTGGTCCCCACCAGGTTTCTCTGTCTATGGAATTCTCCAGGCAAGAATACTGCAGTGGGTTGCCATTTCCTTCTCCAGGGGATCTTCCTGACCCAGGGATCGAATCTGGGTCTCCTGCGTTGCAGACAGATACTTTACTGTCTTAGTATCAGGAAAGCCTAAAAAATCCTGGACAAGAGCACTATATTTCCAAGCTTTCATTGAAATTAGTCTGGGGATTGACGTCTGACTAGATTCTGGCTTATAGACTATGTGTGAAAGTTATGTAAGTTTCTTTCAGTCCTAGCTACAAAATTCTGGCTTGAATATCCCTTTCTCTCTTCTTTTTTTCCCAGGAATGAGCATATAAAACAAGTGTTAAAAATGGTAATGCATGGAAGGAGCCTAAAGCCCTGAGTGTCTTCCTGGAAAAGTCACCCAGAGTTAGAGTTCAGCAAAAGTTGGCTGTAACTTGTACAAGGAATACTTTTTCTGCTGTGTTAAGCTGCTGAAAACTAAGATCATGGCGTCCAGTCTCATCACTTCATAGAGACTAGAAAGGGAAAAGTGGAAGCAGTAAGAGACTTTATTTTCTTGGGCTCCAAAATCACGGTGGATGATGAATGCAGCCATGAAATTAAAAGACACTTGGCTCCTTGAAAGGAAAGCTATGACAAATTTAACATATTAAAAAGCAGAGACATCATTTTGCCAACAAAGATCTGTATAGTCAAAGCTATCATTTTTTTCAGTAGCCACGTATGGATGTGAGAGTTGGTCTATTAAGAAGGCTGAGCACTGAAAAATTGATGCTTTCAAATTGTGGTGGTGGAGGAGACTCTTGAGAGTCCATTGGACTACAAGGAGATCAAAACAGTCAATTTTAAAGAAAATCAACTCCGAATACTCACTGGCAGGACAGTTGCTGAAACTGAAGTTCTAATACTTAGACCATTTTATGCAAAGAGCTGACTCATTGGAAAACACCCTGATGCTGAGAAAGATTGAAGGCAAAAGGAGAAGGTGGTGGCAGATGATGAGATGGTTAGATAATGTCTCTGACTCAGTGGACATGGATTTGAGCAAACTCCAGGAGATAGTGAAGGATGGAGGAGCCTGGCATGCTGCAGTACATGGGATTGCAAAGAGTCGGACATGACTTAGTGAATGAAGAATAATAACAACAAGTTGTTGAGATTTGGGGGTTGTTTGTTAATTCTTAGTTAATTGCTTTGAGCTTAGACAAATTACTTCCTTCTGAAGCTAATTTTTAAAAATAAATGTCAGAAGAAATCATATAAATCCTACATACTTTGTTGTAGTAAGGATTTAGAAAGAAAATACATTTAACAGGTTAGTGCAATGTAGTTCAAGCACCAATACTATTAGCCATACCTGCTTCATATTCAGTGGGGCAAAGGTGCTAGTTCTTTCTAATATCCACTATGAGCTGTCCACTGTGTCACATCCTTCCTGTGTTTAATGATTCCTCACTGTGACCCTAGGAGTGAATATTACTGTCCCAATTTTGCTAAACAAGAACACTGAGAGTGTGAGAAGCTAAGTAACTTGCCAAAGTGACATAGCCAGAAAGTGTTGCGGTCCAGATTCAATTCAAGCCAAGGTTTATCTCTCTGGTTCCAAGCTCTTAACCTTCATGTGATATTCATAAGTGGTGGTTATCACTGTGGAACTTTTCCTTGGCTTTTTTCTACTTCTATATGCTCTACATGCTGACTTTCTAGCGGTGAGTTCAAAGATCACATCAACAAGAATGGCTCTTGGAGTTGTGTTTTAATTTCCAAGTTCTCCCCTAATCCATAGACCTCATTGCCAACTTCAGACTGTGTATATATATCCCTAGATACCCAGTCACTATCTCAAACTCAGTATATCCAAAAAAATTTCACCATTATTTCTATTTCTTTTTCTTTCTTATTTCCTTAAACATTAGTGAAATATTTTTAGGCTCTTAGACTCAACATTTCAAAGGTTTCTCTGATTTCTTGAACTATCTTGTGTTTGTCTTATTCTCCAAGTTATGTTGCATCCATCCTTGCATCTTTCAACTTTTTTCTGTCCCATAAATACCAAGGGAATATCAATAATTTTAAGCTCAATTTGGATCATTGCAGTAGCCTTACAACTACTAGTAGTCTCCTCATTCCGGGGCCTTCTCCTTTCGTAGCATCATACATACTATTCCTATGGATCAACTCACCTCCCTTCCTCACCGTCCTCTGTATAATGGGCTCCGGTTTCATCCATCTCATTAGAACTGATTCAAATGAATTCTTTTTAATGGGTGAGTAATATTCCATGGTGTATATGCACCATAGGTGGGAATGCAAACTAGTACAGCGACTATGGAGAACAGTGTGGAGATTCCTTAAACAACTGGAAATAGAACTGCCACCTGGTTTAATTTCAGCCCCATGAAATTACTTATGCAAACTTGAGCAACTTACCTTAGGAAACTTCTAAGGAGTCTAAGGGGAATAAGTAAGGCAAACTGTAAAATTCTTACTACAATGTCTAGTTAGTTCAGTTCAATTTAGTCACTCAGTTCTGTCCAACTCTTTGTGACCCCATGGACTGCAGTGCACCAGGCTTCCCTGTCCATTACCAACTTCCGGAGACTGCTCAAACTCATGTCCATTGAGTCGGTGATGCCATCCAACCATCTCAGCCTCTGTTGTCCCCTTCTCCTCCTGCCTTCAATCTTTCCCAGCATCAAGGTCTTTTCCAATGAGTCAGTTCTTCGCATCAGGTGGCCAAAGGGCTGGAGCTTCAGCTTCAGCATCAGTTCAGTTCAGATCAGTTTAGTCACTCAGTCATGTCTGACACTTTGCAACCCCATCGACTTCAGGATGCCAGGCTTCCCTGTCCATCACCAATTCCCAGAGCTTTCTCAAACTCATGTCCATAGAGTTGGTGATGCCATCCAATCATCTCGTCTTCTCTTGCCCTCTTTTCCTCCTGCCTTCAATCTTTTCCAGCATCAGGGTCTTTTCAAATAAGTCAGTTCTTCACATCAAGTCACCAAAGTATTAGAATTTCAGCTTAAGTGTCAATCCTTCCAATGAATATTCAGGACTGATTTCCTTTAGGATGGACTGGTTGGATCTCCTTGCAGTCCAAGGGACTCTCAAGAGTCTTCTCCAACACCACAGTTCAAAAGCATCAATTCTTTGGTGCTCAGCTTTCTTTATAGTCCAACTCTCATATCCATACATAACTACTGGAAAAACCATAGCTTTGCTAGTACATAGCAAGTGTTCAGTAAAGGTCAAATTATGATTAATTCATTCACTTACATTACATGTTCAGAGAGAGTGATGATAAAAATGGTTAATCTAATGATAAACTCAGTCATTCAAAAGATTTTAACAAGAGTTGATTATGTGCCCAATACTATATAAGGCACTGGATGTGCAGTAGAGGACAATACAGAGATGACACCTGCTTTCAGGAACCTACAGTTCAATGACAGAGACAGACATGAAAATTTATCCCACAGGTTAATCCATTATTAAAAATTGTGCAAAGAACTTGAATGCTCTATGAGAGAAGTAGTGAGGTGTGCTAGTTTACACTGGAAGCAGGCAGAGAAAGACTCCTTGTGTAGATTCCATGTAAGATCACTTGTGGAGAAAGAGGACGCAGCCGTGTGACAGTAAGGTAGAAATATTTTGAGTGGAGGTGTAACTGGGCAGGACATTGAGGGGAGAACCCCCACCACATTCTCTGCCTGCCTCTTAACTGTAGAAAAAATTAGCCTCCTAGGCTGTCCCCTATTTTCAAAGAGTAAATTTAATCAGAAAAGAGAGAAAATACAGAGGGAGGGGAAAACAGTCAGGAAGGATAAAATAAAAATAGTTTAGCCATAAAACAAAGTCAAGCACCTTTATTTCTTCCTCAGGGGTTATACATAATATATTTTTAAAATATTTATTTATTTGGCTGTGTCAGAACTTAGCCAAGGCAGGCAGGTTCAACAGCTGCAGTGCGTGGGCCTAGTTGCTCCACAGCATGTGGGATCTTGGTTCACAGATCAGGGATCGGACTCATGTCCCCTGCATTGCCAGGTGAATTCTTAACCACGGGACCACCAGGGAAGTCCCTAAACATAATATTCTGAGCCACGTCCTTTGAACTGTTTCGCAGATACTGAAACCCTCACCAGGTGGAAGAAGTTAACTGTATGCTGCCCCCAAGTGTGCAGGCTTCCCAGGTGGTGCTAGTGATAAAGAACCCCCTTGCCAGTACAGGAGACGTAAGAGATGTGATGCGGGTTCGATCTCTGGGTTGGGAAGATCCCCTGGAGAAGGCCATGGCAACCCATTCAGGTATTCTTGCCTGGAGAATCCCATGGACAGAGGAGCCTGGCGGGCTATCGGCCATGGGACTGCACAGAGTCAGACGTGACTGAAGTAACTTAGCACACATGCACGCCCCCAACTGTGTAGACCTCAGATTGCTTGGAACCAGATTGCCTGAACCCCAGATTGTTTGGTTGTTGCTGTTGACTCCTGATTACCTCACCACCAACCAATCGGGAGAATGTGCATGATCTGATCACCCACCTCACAACTGCCCCCTCTCCCCACACCCTCTCTCTAAAAACCTTTCCCTGCAAGTCTTTGGGGAATTCAGGTCTTTTAAATACTAGCTACCTGGACTCTTTGTTTGATGCCTGCAATAAATGCAATTTCCTTCATCATAGCCAGATGTCAGTAGATTGCCTTTCCTGTGCATGGCCAGGGGACCAAACTTGGTTCAGTAACAGAAGGATGAGCATGTGTACAAGGTAGAGGCTGCAGGCAAGCCGGAAGTAGGCTGTAGGAAGAAGAAAGAATGGAGAATAAAAAACGAAGTGGGAAGAAGAGTGAAGAAAAATTTTTCCACATGCTCTTCATTTTCCTTGTAGTGACCTCCCCCCCGCCCCAACACCTCTCCACCACCTCCAACCTGGCCTCATATTTATCCACCATCCTTTCTCAAACATGGAACCACAGATCATGGACCTCCCTAGAATGAATAGCCTGAAGTCTTTTCTCCTTCAGAGAACTTAGAGGATTCTGCTGCATGGTTTCCTATCTCCTGGGTCCAGAGCATACCCCATCATCACCTTTTTCAAGTTTATTTATAATTATAAATTGATTAATCTCTCTCCCCCACTAGACAGTAGATTTCAGATTTCTAGTCTATCTGTAGTAACTATTGAATCCTGGCACATGAGTGGATAGCTTCTTGGGAAACACAGAAAGACACACCAACCTCTTAGAAAAGGATTCCCATTTTCTGGCCTCTGTTCCGCTCTTGTGTGGTTAGAGACCCCATTCCATCTCTTCCGTCTCAGCTTCTCACTCAGAGGAATGAGAGGGTTTTATGTTCTCTGTGCTTTCTCTTCTAATCCAGCATCACATGTTTTTATGAAAATCCGAGAGTGTTATTAAAATGCAAGATGTGGGCTCAGAGTCACGCATCCAAAGAACATGTGTTCTCAAGTTTCCACTACAAGCTAGAGGTAGTGCTGGCAACAGCATCCACGGCTTCCCACCCTCAGACTGAGCCACTTCCCTCCCTGGCACTTAGCCTCTCACTTTCTTGCTTGATTCAGCAACATTTTAAAATATTAGATTAAATTCTTGAAGTTTTACAATAATTTTTCTAAACATTTAAATATAGCTCAAGGTCTAAAGCACTACACTTACACACTAAATTAGCTTGCAATTTTCTCATTTATTAATATTTGTTTGTATTTATTTGTTAGGTGCTCTTTAAATGTTAGGTGTGAAACTAGCAACAGGGAATACAGAAAAGAATGACATAGATAAAATCTTCATGTCCCTACTTCAAAGGAGCTTAGAGTAAGAGGGTTGTTATTCAGTCACTAAGTGATCACTCTTTGTGATCCCACGGACTATAGCATACCAGGCACCCCTGTCTTTCACTATCTTTTGGAATTCACTCAAATTCGTGTCCATTGAGTCAGTGATGCTCTCTAACCATCTCATCCTCTGGTGCCCCCTCCTCTTTTTGCTTTCAGTCTTTCCCAGCATCACGATATTTTCCAGTGAATTGGTTCTTCACATCAGGTGGCCAAAGTAATGAAGTTTCAGCTTCAGCATCAGTCCTTCCAATGACTATTCAGCGTTCCTTTCCTTTAGGATTGGCTCGTTTGATCTCCTTGCATTCCAAGGGACTCTCAAGAGTCATCTCCAGCACCACAATTTGAAAGCATCAGTTCTTCAATGCTCAGCCTTCTCTGTAGTCCAACTTTCACATCCATACACAACTACTGGAAAAAAACATAGCTTTGACTATATGGACCTTTGTCGGGTTGTGAAGCTTACAAAAAACAAGTGACATTCATAATGACACTCTCTGAGGTAAGTATTATTCTAGAGATTTCAGGGGAGAAGTGGGAGCTGAAGCTAACACAGAAATAAAGGAAGCCTCTGTGAGGAGTCAGCTAGAATAAGTGAGAATGGGGATCGACTGCCATCAAGCTTTATGGCTAAAACTAAGAAGTTACCAAAATTAATCATTCTTGTTTAGAAGACTGCTCTAAAGAAATCAACTTTGCTCAACCTTTTTCCCCCTGAAAGTCCAGAGCTGACTGATTTGCCTTTAGAAGGTATCCCTGGGTCTTGAATCAGGTGTGCATCTCATGTGGGTAAAAAGCTGGAGAAAAGAAAGCCTCTGTTCTGCAGGTTCACGAGGCAAACAGAGATGCCCGAAGGTGCCGCAGCAGGCATTCTTGACTCTCCATCTCAGCCGTGGAAGTAAGACAGATCCATACTTCTATAGATAGGACTGAGTGGGAGGTAGAAAGAAGGAGGAATTTACCTACCTGATACATGCAAGAGGGCCTGTGCTTCTCCCTGCGGTATGGAAGGAATGCAGATAGATGGAAGAGAGCTTCCCAAGCAGATATCACTTGCTCTGAGGATCTTTAGAAATCTTTATTTGATATTTCAATAATCAGACCTCTCATTTATCAAACAATATTCTGGCCTCAGGTCTAAGCTCTTTATGTAAATAACCTCATGCAACTTGCACAGCTACTTTATAAATTAGCTACTATTACTCTAGTCAAAGCTGTGGTTTTTCCAGTAGTCATGAATGGATGTGAGAGTTGGACCAAAAAGAAAACTGAGCATCAAAGAACTGATGCTTTTGAACTGTGGTGTTGGAGAAGACTCTTGAGAGTCCCTTGGGCTGCAAGGAGATCCAACCAGTCCATCCTAAAGGAAATCAGTCCTGAGTGTTCATTGGAAGGACTGATACTGAAGCTGAAACTCCAATACTTTGGCCACCTGATGTGAAGAACTGACTCATTGGAAAAGACACTGATGCTGGGAAAGATTGAAGGCAGGAGGAGAAGGGGATGACCGAGGATGAGATGGTTGGATGGTATCACCAGCTCAATGGACATGAGTTTTAGTAAACTCTGGGAGTTGGTGATGGACAGGGAGGCCTGGCAAGCTGTAGTCCATGGGGTCCAAGAGTCGGACACAACTGAACTACTGAACTGAAAACTGAAACTCTACAATGTACAAGTGTGGTGATCAAGATTTAGAGAATTGGAATGATTTTGTTCATGGTTGTAGCTACCAGTGCATGAGGTTTGTATGACTCCCCTGTTTTTCTCCTTGCTTGCTTATCATTTTTATATTTATTCAGGACACTTTGCATCTTTGCTTTTTAATCTCTGACTGTGTTCATCCTTTGAACTTGAGAACACTCTTGTCTTTAGATGTTACTGCAAGGAACTTTCTCTTGCTTTTTCTCTTTCAGTTCTTATTCTGGATTTTTGATAATATATCATACCACCTGGCATATTATGCATACTTGCTAAGTTGTTTCAGTTGTATCTGACTCTTTGTGACCCCATGGGCTGTAGCCTGCCAGGCTCCTCTGTCCATGGGATTCTCCAAGCAAAATACTAGAGTGGGTTGCCATTTCCTCCCATAGGGGATTTTCCCAACCCACGTCTCTTATGTCTCCTGCATTGGCAGGTGGGTTCTTTACCAATGGCACCCCCTCCCCCACCCCGGGAAGCCCATCATGTTATACATTATATCATATAAAGTTATATGAGCTGTAGACTTAATTATGTTGGCCTAGATTCACATGTTTAAGCCCTACCCCAAAGCATAATGATATTTGGAGATGGAGTCTTTTGGGAGGTAAATAGATTTAGAAATAGAAATGATAGATTTAGATAGGACATGAAATGGTACCCTCATGATGGGATTAGTGAAATGGCACCCTCATGATGGGATTATCGGTGTTAAAAGAAGAGATACCAGAGAGCTTGCTCCCTCTTTACTATGTGAGGATACAGCAAAGGCCAACATCTGTAAACTGGAAAGAGAGCCTTTATCAGAACCCAGACATGCTGATGCCTTAGCCTTGGACTTTCAGCCTCTAGAACTGTGGGAAATTAAGTTTCTGTTGTTTAAGTCACCCAGTCTACATTTTGTTGTGGCAGATCAAACAGACTGAAAAAAAAAAATATGTGTCATATAATACCACATATAACATAATTACACATGATGTGCCATATAAAAATATATCATGTTATCTTTATTTTTTGTTAGCCTATTCCTTTTCTGTCCACTCACTTTTTTATTTCTCCACAGAAGCTTGCACATTACTTAGCATATAGTAGGCATATAGTAATATTTGGTGGATGCATAAAAAAATGAATGAATCTAGTCCTGGCCTCTCTGAATAACTCACCACTGTTAGTAAACAGGTTCTCCAACTTGGCTCCACTCTGCTTGATCAGTGTCTGTAGGGAGCCTTCCTTCAGGTCCAGTGCAGGGTTCAACCCACTGGCTTCTCAATTCAACCAATGCATTTAGTCCATGAATATTTGCTAAACTCAGTCCCAGGTCTGCAAGTATTTCTCCCAAGGATCTTGGGCAAGTCATTTCCCTCCTTGAATTTCAGCTGTCATCATCTCCAGATGGAGTGTAATTCGGGACCCCATAAAAATCACCATCTGAGACAAAATGAAAATTGCGAAGGGAAGGATGCATCAGGAAATCTTTCAAGTCAGTAATTCATCCTGGAATAAAGTCCTGATTCTCCATGTCCAGAGCTGTGGGCCATGGGGGCAGAGAAGGCTACTGCCTTTTCTCCAGCTGCTGAGCTCCAAGTCTGGGAAACTTGTCAAACCCAGAGCTATCCTTTGCGATCTCTTTCAAAGGTGCTGCTCATATAGAGGCGCTGTAGATCGATTTGTGGTGCTAAAGTGCTTGCCCCCTTTCCGGAGTGGGCAGTGTCCCTGAATATTTAACAAGGAAAGCAATAGTCTTAAACGGGAGGGTGGAATTGAGTTGGGTGGTTTGGGGCAGCCGCAGCCTGGCTTATAAAACTGAAAAGAGATGATGGACAATTTTTATTGATTTGGGGCCTATTTTTTCTTTCTTTATTTGCTGCTTTAAAATCTATGTACTTTGCTCCTAGCAGCTTCCTGTCTGGATAATAGAAAAACACTTTCTGTAAGTGGTTAACTTGACAGGTTTTCATTTGTGCTTGGGCTGCCAAGAGTCACTTATGGCTCTTATCCTGCACATTTTTTTTACAATCCTCTGTATATCCTGGTTTCATTTGTTCATCCATCCATCCATTCATTCAACTTTGGTTGAGTTCTTACCACGTGCATGAAAAAAAAATACTCTTTGCCCAAAATAAATAAAAGTACAAATTTTTCTGCTTGGAAGAAGCTCCCATAAGGCAAGACACATTGACAATGCACTGTGTGATGTGTTTGAATGTTGTGTGTGCCAAGCCCTCTAGAAATAATAGACACAACTCCGTCTGGCTTGGCTGTCAAAGAAGCCATTTCAGGATATATGTCTCTGGATTGATCTCCACTCTTTATCTCAACACTCAGTAGTCAAACAAGGCAATCACTGAGTAAATCAGTGGTTCTGTTTTCCACCCTGAATTGGTTAGACGAGGCTTTCACAGGTTCCCCAGCATCCTTACAGGGTAAAACTGCACACGGGACTAAGAGGGGCAGCGATTTAGTTCCAGCAACTGTACCAGTGTCACAGAGAACTGGACATCGTTATTCAGAATGCAACTGACATTCTAATAGTCTAATAAACCTATAATTTAGTTCCCCCATTTCTGCTTCTTGCTACCTGTTGCTTGTCCCTAGTACGTCAGCATTTCCACCACTGAAGACTTCTGTTTACTGTCTTTCTTTAGACATGTCTCTACAACTTCCTATTTTTACTGTTAAGATAAACAGATAATATAATTGCTAGTCATAGGTTTGTCGGTCTTCCCTGGGTTGTGATGAGAAAAGAATTGCTGCCTAGGTATTTTATTTTATCTTTTTAAATTAATTAATTTATTTTCATTGGCGGCTAATTAGTTTACAATTTTGTAGTAGTTTTTGCCATACATTGACATGAATCGGCCATGCGTGTACAAATGTGTGACAACCCTGCTCATACCCAGAGTAAAGACATTTAGATAAGGACCCAAGCTTCAGATCCCTGCCCCAAGTTCCTGCTTTTGGATTCCTGGGTCACCTTTTAAAGTTACTTTGTAAGAGCTGAGCCCGTGGAAAGTGAGTCACCTCTGCCCAACCACTTTATAAGTAACAGGGACTTTCTACTTTGCTTTCGATCTCCTGATTGCTTTCTCTTGAGTTAGGACTGACCTTCTTCTGGCTCACTGCACCCCACACACCCAACTCTGGTATCTGTAAGTAATAAATCTTGTGACTTTACTTCCTTCCCATGAGCGTGTTGAAGCTGCATGCCTGCTACATGCTAAGCTACTTCAGTTATGTTCAATTCTTTTGAGATGCTATGGACTATGGCCCACCAGGCTCCTCTGTCCTTGAGATTCCCCAGGCAAGAATACTGGAGTGGGTTGCCATGCTCTCCTCCAAGGGATCTTTCCAACCCAAGGTTTGAACCCACATCTCTTATGTCTCCTGCATTGCATTGGCAGTCAGTTTCTTAACCACTAGTACTGCACACCTTTTATCAAAGTAGGCCCAGGGTTTTCATTTCCCCAAAGTAGGAACTTGAATGCTAAAGGAGCTCCCTGCCAACCCTATGAGGGTGGCTTGTGCCTCTTCATTCAGCAGGTCTTAATTGGCATATCCTTAATTTAACACACCAGTTACAGGGCCAATGAACACATGGGTTTAGGACTAATTTGAATATGAGCCTTATTTCAGCTATCTCCCTTGCAATTCACCACAGTCACACAGATGGTCTTGTTGAAAGTGTTACAGAGAAACAAAGAAGAAAACTTGAAGACTATGGTGAAGCAGATTGGCCAATGACGTGACCAGATCTGTCCTTGCTCAATATGAGTTCATTGTCAGCACCCAGGCTCAGCCCCACTAAATCACAAATCCTTCCTCCAGACTTGCCTCTATTCAGATTTTAGATTAGAACTTCTAAGCAAACAAAAGCATATTCTTGGTGCTGCTAATGTCAACAACTATTCTGGGTTCATTTGGGGGGAAACAGTATTCAGCAGAAATAAAATCTTCAAAAAGAAATTGTGGCAGGATGGGATATTTATGTACCTTTATTTATTCAGGCTGAATATTAAATATTAGAGGAGCATCTCTTTAGATAATTGCCAATAAGGTTATCTTGAGCTCTTTACCTTGGGACTTATGAAACTTTTGATATGAAGGCTTTTGTTGAAATGGTAGGTACTTTGGAAAGAAACTATTATGACTTTTGCTATGTGAGTAGTTAAAGATCAACCTGTAATCAATATATACCAATAGAAATGTAGTTTCTATGTCACTGAAAGTGAAAGTGTTAGTTGCTCAGCCGTGTACAACTCTTGGCGACTCCATGGACTTTAGCCCGCCAGGCTCCTCTGTCCAAGGAATTCTCCAGGCAAGAATACTGGAGTGGGTGGCCATTCCCTTTTCCAGGGGTTCTTCCTGACCCAGGAATTGAACCCAGGTCTCCCACATTGCAGGCAGATTCTTTACCACCTGAGCCACCAGGGAAAAATCAATATGTAATCAATATGTGTTAGTCGCTCAGTTGTGTCTGACTCTTTGCAGCCCCATGGACTGTGACCTGACAGGCTCCTCTGTCCATGGGATTCTCCCGGCAAAAATACTGGAGTGGATTGCCATTGCCTTCTCCAGAATGTAATCAGTATATGCCAGTAGAAATGTAGTTTCTAAGTTAATAGAACAGCTAAAAATCCATTTACCGAGGGGTTTTCTTTGTGTTGTCATGTCCTACTGCTCTCTTCTTGGGAGGAGGGGAAAAGGGTTCCATTTTTTTCTATGAATTTTTGTATTAAGGACACTTAATTCTTTCAATTTTTGTGCAGAAATCTCCAATTATTCTATTATTGAAATGTTCTCTCCAACCATTCCTGTCCCAGCTGCCCCCAGTACATATGAGCTTCTTATTTTACTTACTTTTCTGACAACGGTGTTTTTATCGTTTGATCACTGCTCTGGCTCTCTGGTCTCTTCCTTGATCATGTGAAGGCATGAGAATTTAAGGTCCATTTCAGAAAAGAGTTGTTAAAACAGGGTGCATGTTAAAACAGGGATTTCATTTACCTTCATTTGTAATACTATTAAATACTTAGGCTATAGAAAACCTGGAGTTTTTTCTACTGTAGGCTTTGACTAAAGAGTGTAGAGAAGAACCAGTGTAGGCTTTGCACCTAAGAAATTGTTCAAGTTACAATATTCAAAAAAGTTAGTATAGAAGAGCTTGGTTGACCAACAATGAAGGCATTTCTTCTTGTCTTGTCAATTGAGCCAGTGCCTAAATGCTCCAGACTTCCCACCTTCTAATGAGGTAGTTTGATAGTGTGTTTCATATGACAGCCCAGGGGAGAACTGAACTCAATTTTCCACAACAATTAGGTTTTTAAGGAAATTAATTTTAGGGAAGCTTATGTAAAATAACACACTTGTGCCTTATCTTTGGAATTTATGTGATCACAATTTTTTTAAGAGTAGCTGTTCCAAAATCTTTATATATTTATGACTCATTTATAAGCCTTTGTGAAATATGTACCGATATTCTTAATTAAGAATTAGGAAACAAAAGTTCAGAGTGGTTAGCTAATTTATCCAGTATAAAACCTGCTGGTAGTATGGGGGCCAGGATTTTCATTCAGCTCTGTTAGAAATGTTACATGCTTTTAGCTACAAAGTGGTACATTGCTGCATTGCTGGGCTAAAGGTGGTTAAAGACCTAAATTAAATTCTTGATTCAATAGTCAATTTAAGAATCTCAATTTTATCATGTTCATTAGTAAATATCTTGTTTTTCAGCATTCTGGTGCTTATGCTGGAGAAAAGATTTATATCTTATAAATCACTACTTCTTGTTTTTTCACCATTCATCTTAAGTTCTTAAGGGGCAAGATGATGGAAAATGAAAAAAGAAAAATAGGGAAAAAAGAAAAAGAGAAGGATAAAATCAAGTCTTTTAACAGTGTCAAACCTCAAAGCCATTTTGAAGATGAATGGCATGCCGAAGCCTTCCCGGGTAGCTCAATGGTAAAGAATCTGCCTGCCAATGCAGTAGTCCCAGGTTGGATCTCTGGGTCAAGAAGATACCCTGGAGAAGGAAATGGCAACTCACTCCAGGATTCTTGCCTGGAGAATCCCATGGACAGAGGAGCCTGGTGGGCTACAGTCCATGATGTCGCAAAGAGTCAGACACAGCTGAGCACACACACACAGTGGACCAAGAGGATAAAGTTAACCTTGAACTTAAGCCCCTGGATGGGTTTTTTACTTGTTTGTTGTACTTATTTCAGTTTGGTCTGACAGTAATTTGTGCCATCAGACAGTTTTGAAATCTATGATCATATACTGGCATTAATCATGGATGCCCTACTTTTTGTCCTGAAAGTGGAAGTGTTAGTCACTCAGTTGTATCCAACTCTTTGTGACCCCATGGACTGTAGCCCACCAGGCTCCTCTGTCCATGAGATTCTCCAGGCAAGAATACTGGAGTGGGTTGCTATGTCCTTGTTCAGGGAACCTTCCTGACCCCGAGTCCTGAACCTGGGTCTCCTGCATCACAGGCAGATTCTTTACTGTCTGAACCATCAAGGAAGCCCCACTTTTTGTTCTAGAGTAATGTTAAACAAATGAAAAAAAAATTAACTCAATAAATAGGGGCCCCACCATAGAAGAATTGGAATTGATCAAAGAGGGAGAAGCAAAGAGGGATGCTGAATCAGAGTGAGAGGGTACTGCAACTTACATGGCCAAGAGTGAATACAGATA
Organism: Cervus elaphus; assembly: GCF_910594005.1. Taxonomy (NCBI): domain Eukaryota; kingdom Metazoa; phylum Chordata; class Mammalia; order Artiodactyla; family Cervidae; genus Cervus; species Cervus elaphus. The sequence goes on along the minus strand of NC_057820.1, from coordinate 7,926,793 downwards.
GAAAGGAGTGATGAATTCAGGACACTTTTGCAATCCACTGAAACACAGAAGTAATAATATATATGAGAACATGTAATATGAATATAAGAGCGTTGTATATATTTACCTTATCTCAGAACCTGGCATTCTGCTTGGCTCAAAATAGCAGTGATTTACTGAATCATTTTGACTGTATTAATATAAATCATATAGTTTTGGGAGCTCCATGACTTTTATTTTCAAAAAAGATTGCTAATAAAGTCCTGAATAATCAAGAGTTGATTGCAGCTACATTTCTCTGACACTCATCTTCTTTTTATCATACATTTGCTTTTGGATTTCTGGAACAAAAGATGTTTCTGCTGTGCCTGTTGCCTAAAGAACTTCACTCTTTATACAATAAATGAAAGCAGTCTCAGAGATACCAGAAGAAAGAGGAAAAGGCATTTATTCCGTGAACTAACCTGGAAACCTGCAACTTGCTTGATTTAAAAAGTGGGTTTCAAAATGAGGCATTTTCCAGGACTAAAATTTTTGTAAGAACCTCTCAAGTCATATTACATTTTGATATGCATGATCTCATTTGATGAAATATGAAGAGCTGAAATTATGACCTACATTTTAAATATGAAGAAACCAGTTCACCAAGAGGTAAAGCTGTTTGTGCAAGTGAGAGATCAGAGTAGAAATCAGATGGCGTGCTGGGCTTTCTCCAGGGCACGGGGTAGCCATTGTTTATCAAAGCTATTTCTCATTTCCCATTGAGGCGAGGTGATTTCTACATTAAACCTCAATTCAAGAAAAGGGCACAAAATTTCAAATTCAGACTGTCTTGTTACCTCCAGGAGACAGAGATATCTATTTGTGAAAAATAAAATGTAGGCCAGAGGGTCAATTTTAGCCTCCAGTTTGAGTTTAACATTCCTTGAAATATATGCTTGATGTTGAGGATCTAGGCAAGGAAAAAGGTATTCAAAGCTACTCTGTAAACTCTTGATACTATTTCTGTTCTGATTTTGTATTGTGTTTTCTCTGTTGCTGTTGTTCAGTCCCTGAGTCATGTCCGACCTTTGCGACCCCATGGACAGGCCAGGCTTCTGTGTCTATGGATTTTCCGGGCCAGGATGCTGGAGTGGGTTGCTGTTTTCTTCTGCATCTCTTGCGTGTCCTGCAGTGGCAGGCAGATTCTTTACCACTAAGCCACCTGGGAAGCCTTTGTGTTTTCTTTAGCCACTATTAAAATGTGTTGAACTACAGTGAAGTAATTGCATTTTTAGAATGCTCTCTTATTTGCTTATTCAACAAAAAATTATCATGCACCAACTGAAGCCTGGATATAGTTTTTGATGATACAAATAGAAAGAGAAATAAGATTTCTTGACTTAATGAAAATGTGTGAAAGTACTATTTAAAATGACTGGCATTTATTTAATACTTACTACAGGCCCACTTCAGTTTTAATTGTTCATTTGTATTAGCCCACTTAAGTCTTTATAGTTCTATGTGGTAGGTATTCTAATTATTCACATTTTATACACAAAAATGTGGGGTGAAGAGAGGTTAAGTGACTTTCCAAAATTCACTCTGTGAATAAGTTAGAGAGTTGGGATCCAAACCAAGGCAGTCTGGTTCCTAAGCCTTTGTTTAACTGCTATGAAGTATTGATTAGCACACTGCAAAAGTTTGAACACATTATTCCATATGAGTGACATTTGAGTACAACTAATTGGGGAAACCTCGGTAACTAACGTAGCAGAGATATTCTCAACATTCATTTTTTTCCTTCTCTTCAATAACACTAAACAGATGCTTGCCAGTTACCAAACTGTTTCTCTCTCATTGTCCTCTTGTGTATCTTACTCCCTTTTACCAGACCTTATCTTCATTACTTCAAGAAAAGGACAATTCTTCTATTACTTTCATAGCATGATTGCATGTTTGGGATCTAGATGTGGAGTTCTGATTATTTGCCAAAGGAGATTGCTGCACTTATGATGTGTCCTTAGTCCAAGGAACTTCCCAGGCGGCGCTCGTGGTAAAGAACCAGGCTGCCAGTGCAGGAGACTTAAGAGACTAGAATCCGATGCCTGGGTCAGGAAGATCCTCTGGAGGAAGGCATAGCAACCCACTCCAGCGTTCTTGCCTGGAGAAACTCACGGACAGGGGAGCCTGTCAGCCTAGTTGCAGAGAGTCAGACGTGATTGAAACAACTGAACACACACGCACACACGTTCAGGCCGAGGTACTAGGACAGCAAATGGCGACTTCAGGCACTAATGTGCTCTGTGCTTTTTAGGATTTTCCACAGTTCACAGAAATCTGCTCAGAGGAAGCAGCTCATTTAATTATTGGAGGATTTGCATTAATGACATGACTGTCCAGCTGTCAGGAAAAAGTACACTCTTCAGTGTTCCTTTTCAGGGCCCTTGGACCAGCTCTAGAACTAAGCTCCTCGGCCCCAGAGTGCCACATTACACATGCACCATCGCTCCCACCACTGCGCTGTTGCTTGGCAACAGCAGTACTTGTTCCACTTGCAAGATGGGAAGGAGACAAATGGATAACCAGGAAAACCCCCAGCCTTGTAATTTCTCATACCATTGTGGAAAAGCACAGAGTGAGTGCTCAGCCTTAATGCTATCTCAAAATGGCAGCCTGAAGATATGTTTTGTTACCAGAAAGGAACCATTAGTATCCACTCCCCTTAAAATAAGGGGTCCCTTTAGCTCTTAAAACCTTAGTGGTTCAAATAGTGCTCTTTATTTATGAATCTGATTGTGTTGCTAACTACTAGGGAGATACTAGCAGTAAACTATCTGATAATTGAGGTATAGGTAAATTGACACTGGGAAATCAATCAGTCATGCAAATTTTATTGAGGACTTGTTAGGAACACTAATAGCCATCATTTAGTGAGTACCTTCTCTGTGTGCACCTCCATGCTAAATGCTCTATACATCACCTTGTTTAATGCTTACAACACGCTTGTGAGATAGGATCTCTTATTCTTGCCTTAGAGGTAAGGAAATTACTGTTTAAACAGGTTAAATGAATTGTTCATTGTCATGCAGAGTGTCAGATTTGAACCTCGGGCTGTTTGACTCCAAAGTCTCTTAACCTCTAAGATCATTTGTCTACTCTACTTGCTACTCCCCATGCCCACTGCCAGTCTCTGAGATATTTCACAATGCCAGCCATATTTGTCATGCACCTACTATATGGTAGGCTTCCCAGGCCGCACTAGTAGTAAAGAATCTGCCTGTCAGTGCAGGAGATGCAAGAAACGTGGGTTGGATCCTTTGGTTGGGAAGATCCCCTGGCGTAAGAAATGGCAACCCACTCCAGTATTCTTGCCTGGAAAATTCCATGGACAGAGGTGCCTGGCAGGTTATATAGTCCATGGGACCGCAAAGAGTCAGACACGACTGAACACAAACACACTTTATACTGTATGGTAGCCTACAAGTGACAAATTGAAGTTGTCTGTTTTACTAATTAAAATTCTATGCCTCTCTTTTAACTCTTTTACATTTTTTTTGATGATTAGAAGTCAAGGAGTTCTGGGATCAAATATTGACTCTACAACTTATAAGTTTATATAAATATTGGTGAATGAAGTTGTACCATTTATAATTATCAGCTCATAATTATTTTATCCATCAAGAACTGTGAAGAATCTGAGACTTTTTCATTTGCAAGATAACAAGTAAATCTGCTATACATAGATGCCAGTGGGAGACAAAAGACTTCTGGTTAGAGGTAAAGGCTTTCATTATTCATGGCACAGTAGGTGATCTTTCCAGGTAACTCAGTGGTAAAGAATCTCCCTGCCAGAGCAGGAGAGTTGGGTTGGATACCTGAGTAAGGAAGACCCCAGGAGGAGGAAATGGCAACTCACTCCAGTGTTCTTGCTCTTGTCTGAAAAATCCATTGGACAGAGGAGATTGGTGGACTACAGTCCATAGGGTCACAAAGAGTCAGGCATGGCTGAGAGATTGAGCACGATATGATGAGGCATGGTAGGCAGCATGAGGTTCATGTTCACATTGGTTTCCCTTGTCCTCAATGTCCGTGAGATGATACAGAGAGGCCCACATAGAGGCTATGCACAGAATAAGCCTGTATTACAGTGGAGGAACTCCAAGTCTTTTTGGAAAACAAACAAACACAAAACTCTAGTCTTTCCTTTTTTTATTTGGGTTTTGGGCTTCCCATGTGGCACTCAGTCAGTCTCTTGGTTGTTTCCAACTTATTGTGACCCCATGGACTGCAGTGCACCAGGCTTCCCTGTATTACCAACTCCCAGAGCTTGCTCAAACTCATGTCCACCCAGCCGGTGATGTCATCCAGCTATGTCATCCTCTGTCATCCCCTTCTCCTCCCGCCTGCAATCTTTCCCAGTATCAGGGTCTTTTCCAATGAATCAGTTCTTCGCATCAGGTGGCCAAAGTATTGGAGTTTCAGCTTCAGTATCAGTCCTTCCAATGAATAATCAGGACTGATTTCCTTTAGGACTGACTGATTTGATCTCCTCGCAGTCCAAGGGACTCTCAAGAGTCTTCTCCAACACCACAGTTCAAAAGCATCAATTCTTAGGCACTCAGCTTTCTTGATAGTCAGACATTCACATCTGTACATGACTACTGGAAAAACCAAGTGGCATTAGTGGTAAAGCATCTGCCTACCAATGTACGAGACACAGGGGATGCAAGAGACACAGGGGATGCAAGAGAAACAGGTTCGATCCCTGGGTCAGGAAGCTCCCCTGGAGGAGACTGTGGCAGCCCACTCCAGTATTCTTGCCTGGAGATTCCCAAGGACAGAGGAGCATGGGTTATAGTCCATCGGCTGCAAAGAGTTGGACACGACTGAGCGACTTGTATGTTATAGTTACTTTACAATGTTGTGTTAGTTACTGCTGTTCAAGGAAGTGAATCGGTTAAATGTAAACAAATATCCTTTCCGCTTGGACCTCCCTCTTACACACCACACATCCCACTCCTCTAGGTTATCAGAGTTTACCAAGCCAAACTCCCTGCATAAAAACAGGTTCCCACTAGCTAGCTATTATACACATCGCAGTGTATAAATGCCTTTTCCAATCTCCCAGTTCAAGGGGACTGCTAGAAAATGTACCCAACACTTGCGCCATTAGAAAATATTATCTTTATCCTTCTGGCCAGGAAGCAAACCTTCTCTCTGCTCTGGAGGAAGACACTGCCCTTATCTTCCAAGGATACAGCTATACAAACATTCTTAAAAAGCTAATCAAGGACAATGGCTGAACCAAGACATGCAGAACTGTGAGTGCTCCACAGAGAACTGTTTCCCAACAGTAGTATCAAATAATCAAAAACATGTTATGAGAAAACTATCTGCAATTATGTCTGCCAGGGTGAAGAAAATGAATGTGTTTCTTGAATGAATGAATGAAATGTGGAGTGATATTAAGATCCAAATGAATGAGAGTGGGAAACAGAAAAAGAAGAAAATATGCACTTGGGAATCAAAATATCCTGATTTCATAGTTGCTTCCACAGTTTTTATCGTAGGATTACAAAATTCCTTTAAGTCTCATATTTTTCATTGATATAATGAAAGCCATAACACAAATGCTTCAGAGTTATGATTATAATTATGAGGTGAGACACTGTATACATATACACATATATCTATATGTTATGCACATATGGCATACACAGATACACACACACACACACACACACACATAAAACCTGTCTCATAGAAGGCAAGCAGCATACTATTATGGACTCTTGCTTTAATGTAGTAGAAATCAAATTGAGCAGACTTAAGCAGAGAGGGAGGCATATAGATATCTGGTGGAACTCAAGTGTGAAAATGATTCTAGCTCTGAGGAAAAATGGCAAAGAGGGACTCAAAGAATATAGGAATCCTTTATGCTTATTATTACCATTGTTTTTATTTGATTTTCAGTATGTCTGAAAGAACACCAAAGAATTGATGCTTTTGAACTGTGTTGATGGAGAAACCTCTTGAGAGTCCCTTAGACTGCAAGGAGATCAAACCAGTCCATCCTGAAGGAGATCAGTCCTGAATACTCATTGAAAGGACTGATGCTCCAATACTTTGGCCACCTGATGTGAAGAACTGACTCATTAGAAAAGATCCTGATGCTGGGAAAGATTGACGGTGGAAGGAGAAGGGGATAACAGAGGATGGTTAGATGGCAGAGATTGGATGGCATCACCAACTCAGTGGACATGAGTTTGAGCAAGCTCTGGGAGTTGGGGATGGACAGGGAAGCCTGGCATACTGCAGTCCATGGGGTTGCAAAGAGTCAGACATGACTGAGTGTCTGAACTGAACTGAATGTCTAGTTTCTTCTTTTTTCTGTTTCACTAACTTGTCTTTATCTGCTCATGGAGAAAGATGTAGTTATCTGACCACGTGAGAGATTATATATTTGGGTCCAGCCAGATGGAAAGGCATTTTGGTTCTGATTTGAATTTTAGGAAGAGGAGATAGTTCTTGGTTCACTGGGTTAGATGTTCACCTTGAATCAATCTAGCAGGGTCCAAAGCAGGTGGAGGACATCATAGGTAGAAACCCTAGCTGCACAAGGCCACCTCTGTGGTAGACGGGTGGGTGGTGGGCAACTGCTTGTGAAGAGGGGTAGGTGATAACTCCATTTTACAGCTACTACTTTTAATATTATACTGTGCTTTGAGAAGAGTTTCTATCACTTACTAACTAAAGAGTCTAGACTACTGCACTATAGAATTCAGAAAGAAAGAAGGATTGGGCCGTGTGTGGGGGCTGGAGAGTGATGCTTTCCAAAGAGAATGATCTGTGTGTTGTTATATCTGGGAGAGGAGTGGAAATGAATACACTCTTACAGAGTAGTTGCTTTTCATATGTTGAAACTAGTAAATAATCAAAAATTGCACTTTTTATAGGTGCTCTCTCACTGATGGTAGAACCCAGTGATCTTTCTGAGTCTGTGTGATGGGCAGGATGTGAGGTGGATGGTGTCATTGGGAGGGAAGATTTAAGACTCAAGAGGTAAACAGGGGCCAGATGTTGCAGCTAGCTGTGGGGCATGGTTCAGCTCGACCTACCAACAGTTAGAAACCATTCAATGGCTTCATTCAGCCAAGTTTTCAGCATGACTTGGTAACTGGATGAAAGGGAAAGGGGCAAAAATGGAGATAAGTATGATGTCCAGTGTCAATCTCTGGTAATTGACAAATACAGATAATTCACTCCCTTTGAAGAGAAACCCAGAGGAGGTGGTTCAGGTGGATTATGACATCCAATTAAAGATGACCAGTTGGAAGGTTGAAATCTCAGAGATGTTTATGAACACCCTAAAGAGAAGACCAGGACCTATAGAGCCTATAAAGTGTAAGGAAGCAGAGGGGGAAAGGTCAACAAAGTGAAATCGGGATTGGAACTTAATATAGAACTGTGAACACAGTAGCCCTGTTACACAGAGTGAAGTAAGTCAGAAAGAGAAAGACAAATATTGTATAATAAAGCATGTGTATGGACTTCCCTGGTGGCTCAGATGGTAAAGAATCCACTTGCAATGCAGGAGACCTGGATCCGATCCTTGGGTTGGGAAGATCCCTTGGAGGAGGGAATGGCAACCCACTCCAGTATTATAGCCTGGAGAATCCCCAAGGATAGAGGAGCCTGGCAGGCTACAGTCCATGGGGTCTCAGAGTCAGACACGACGGAGCAACTAAGTACAGTACAGTGCATATATATGAAATCTAGAAAGATGGTACTGATGGACCTATCTTCAGGGAAGCAGTGGAGATGCAGCCATACAAAGAGACTTGTGGACACAGTGGGGCGAATTGGAGAGTAGCATGGAAACATACGCATTACTGATAGCTTACAGTGAATGGTGTCGGATTCATGATCTACGAAGAAGAAGATTTAGCTTTGGGACCAGGGAATAGGCATGATCACTCAAGAGCTTTTGCGTAGCTGAGTTTTCTTAAAGTATGAAAAGGGACAGGGAAAGCTTCTGACATAGACATCAGAAGGGGGACGGAGAGTGCCGCCATCCCTAGTCTTAGCAAGGGAATTATATACTTTTTAACTGGTTATCACAATAAATCAAAAGAGTGTCTCAAGGTTGTAAAGACCTTATTAGACCCACCCCCATAATATACATTTTAAGATAACAGGATTAGTCAGAAGGTTTTCAGGAAGGAGAAACATGTCCTCAAGCAGGATACGTTATTGTTACTAAGGAATGTAGAAGGAAACATTCGTCCTTTCCTCCTCCTTGAGAGCCCAAGGCCCCTTTCCTTTCTCCTCCGGGACCCAGAACTTTTTATCAACCTGCCTAGGAATTGACTCTCTCATTACCATATGTAAAATAGATAGCCAGTGGAAATTTACTGTTTGATTCAGGGAGCTCAAACCCAGGGATCTGCTATAACCCAGAGGGATGGAATGGGGTGGGAGGGTACATGCATACACCCATGGCTGATTCTTGTTGATAAATGGCAGAAACCAACACAATGTCGTAAAGCAATCATCCTCCAACTCAAAGTAAAAAATAACAGCAACAGCAACAAAGCCCAAATTTAAGACTAGCTGGAATCTCATTTCTGTTGCTTAGTAACTTAATAAGAACGCCTCTGAAATTTCAAACTCAGGGATAAAGTTGGAACCAAGGCAATCAGCATAAGTAAACAAATGACTAGCACTAACTTTAGGGAATTCCCTTGGCAAGTCTTGGTTTTGCCTTTTGGGGCCACTGACATGAGAAGCCTGGATGTCTTATGATAAGCCCTTTTATATGTCCACTTATTATTTATGTGTCCACTTACCAGCACCTTGACGGACCACTTTATGTTGTTTTATTGAATTCCTGGTGTTTTATATCCTCGGTGGACAGGACAGAAAATTCTAAGTTTCCCCGCCCCATTTTGCTTGCTTAGACCAGCACTAGGACTGCAGAATGTGCTTCTACAGTCCTTGGGTTGGTCTGAGTTTGTTATTGTGCCAAAATAATGCAATAAACACAAAAAGGCTATGTACTAGTTTTGTTCAGGGATTACAGGGTGCAGCAGATGGCAGTGTACGCAATGCTGCTAGATCACTGCTCCCAAAAGCACGACAGGAGTTCAAAGAGAGGGCTGAGAGGGGGCCAGGGGGCCAGCTACCGTGTGGGTATAAAACATACCGTCTTCAGTTCCACAACTCAGAAGACTGCTATAGCATTCAGGGACTATTCAAAGCTTCTGGAACATACACATTTCTGGGAAAATTCACATGAAGCTCACCTATCTCTAAGCTTGAAAAGCACATAAAATATGAAATCACAGACCAAGAAAAATATTTCTTCTAAAGGTAGCATTATTCTCATAAAAATGCCTTGGGGTAAAGAATGAGACTGAGGCTGCATTCATAGCAAGGTCAAAAAATAGCCTCGCCATTTTTATCTCTCTGGAATCCAGTGTTTACTCATTTTTCATGGGTAAAAAAGAAAATGATAGCTGGACTAACTCCATAGAGTTTTTGCAGGTAAAAGAACAAAGCTTTGGGATATGGTTGCTTTGTTATTTTGTAGTCCTATGATCCTGGGCAAATTATTCAAATATAATGTTCCTGGTCATTACAATTGAGATGTTAACACATACCTTGTGTTGATTCCTGTTAACTCTATAAAGATGTGTCAGGGGCATTGTAGTAAGGGCTTAATAACTTTAACTATAATTATCATCACCTTTCCATTGTAAATGAGGAAACAGAAAATTTAGAGCATTTAAGAAAGGCTATAAAGTTTTGTGCATGCATGCATGCTAAGTCTGACTCTTTGTGACCTTATGGACTGTAGCCCGCCAGGCTCCTCTGTCCATAGGATTCTCCAGGTAAGAATACTAGAGTGGGTTGTCATGCCATTCTCTAGGGTATCTTCCTGACCCAAGGATGGAACTTGCTTCTTTTATGTCTCCTGCATTGGCAAGCAGGTTCTCTACCATAGCGCCACCTGGGAAGCTCTTTAAGGTCTCACACATAGCTACAGAAATGTTGGAACTTAATCTCAGAACCATTCGGAGGATTTTCCCCCAACACCCTGCGAATAGTCTCTTTCTAGAATTCAATCAGGTCAGCACAGGTTTGCTCATGCAGGAGCCTACTTGTCTCCAGTAGATAATGGGAATTTAGAAGTCTCTCCCTGTTAGGCCCTGTCTGTATTAGTCTCCTTGGGGATTTTATTTATCTGGTATTCATCAGCTATAGAAAAAAAATGATGAAATTAATTAACAGCAGTTATAAATTCAGTTCAGAGGCATCAAGATGAGAATCATATATTTGTCAGCTAAAGGAGAAGCAGCTTGAACACTGGCTTCCATGCTTGGGCAATAGAATGGAAATTAATGATCACCGACTGCATAGTTCATTTACCCTACAAAATCCCTAGGCAGTCATTTGAATCAAGTATATAGAAAATATTAAGCTGGCCTCTAATCTGATAGCAATGATTATTCATGACACACAAGAAAAGGGTAATTCTTGAAGTAAATTTCAAAGGATGCTGAGGAATGGGGAAAAAGTCACACATTCAAGTGAATTTTAGAATTCAAGAGAAATCTTTGATCAAAGGGAGAAAACCAGATTTTATCATTTAATTAGCTTAAATTCTACATGGGTTATATCTAAACAAGTGTGGATTGCTGGAGAGGGCATCAACATAGTTATAAATATCTAGTTCTTAAACGTGGTTCTCTAAATTGTGTGACCTTGAGCAAATCACATTTGTTCTGTGTGTTTCAGTTTAATTTGGCATAATATAAAATAGTTGGACTTGTTTGAGAGATTTCAAAGTTCTCTGTCACAGATTTTCAAGATCATTCTTTCCCTGCTGGCTCAGTGGTAAAGAATCTACCTGCAATGCAGGACATCCAGGTTCAGTTCCTGGGTTGGGAAGATCCGCTGGAGAACGGGAATGGGTCAGTTCAGTTTAGCTGCTTAGTCATGTCTGACTTTTGCTACTTCATGGACTGCAGCATGCTAGGCTTCCCTGTCCATCACCAACTCCTGGAGCCTGCTCAAACTCATGCCAATCAAGTCGGTGATGCCATCCAATCATCTCATCCTCTGTTGTCCCCTTCTCCTGCCTTCAATCTTTCCCAGCTTCAGGGCCTTTTCCAATGAGTCAGTTCTTCATATCAGGTGGTTAAAGTATTGGAGCTTCAGCTTCAGATCAGTCCTTCCAATGAATGTTCAGGACTGATCTCCTTTAGGATGGACTAGTTGGATCTCCTTGCAGTCCAAGGAACTCTCAAGAGTCTTCTCCAACACCACAGTTCAAAAGCATCAATTCTTTGGCACTCAGCTTTCTTTATAGTCAAACTCTCACATCCATTCATGACTACTGGAAAAACCATAGCTTTGACTAGACAGACCTTTTGTCGGCAAAGTACTGTCTCTGCTTTTTAATATGCTGTCTATATTGGTCATAGCTTTTCTTCCAAGGAGCAAGCGTCTTTTAATTTCATGGCTGCAGTCACCATCTGCAGTGATTTTGGAGCCCAAGAGACTAAAGTCTGTCACTGTTTCCATTGTTTCCCCATTTATTTGCCATGGAGTGATGGGACCAGATGCCATGATCTTAGTTTTTTGAATGCTGAGTTTTAAGCCAACTTTACCAAGTTACTAAGCAGGTGGATTCTTTGCCAGCTGAGCCACCAGGGAAGCCCAAGAATACTGGAGTGGGTAGCCTATCCCTTCTCCAGTGGATCTTCCTGACCCAGGAGTTGAACCTGGGTCTCCTGCATTGCAGGTGGATTCTTTACCAGCTGGGCTACCAGGGAATCCCTGAGGGAATGATTATCCACTCCAGTATTCTTTCTTGCTTGGAGAATTCCATGGACAGAGGAGCCTGGCAGGCTACAGTCCATGGGGTTGCAAAGAGTCAGATGCAAGTGAGTGACTAACACTTATTTGCAAGTAAATTACACAGACTAACACACAGTTAATTGCACATTTTAATTAATCAGGCATAAATAAAACTGTCAACTTCGACTTCTTATCATAGCGAAATAACCTACATTGTCAAATTGATTTTTTAATCATTCTGGGCAAATGCAAATGACCTCCATGTTCAGAGTGCCCCAGAATCCAAGAAGACTTAGGGTGTGTAAGTGGAAGAATCCTTTTGCAGGAAGAATCTTCTTCCTCTAGCCTACAGAGCTCTAGGGCACACTGCCTCATAGTCTAAGTGCCTGATGTTATGTGTTTGATTGCCAAGACATCTATTTCAAAAGACATCCATCTTTTGAATAGCCAAGCAAGCATAGTACCAGCTGTATTAGCCAAGCAACTAGATAAAGAATTGGGGTTTCATCACCCATGAATCTTCCTCTTTCAGAAAGCCCTGAGTCATCTAAATAACTGACCACTTGGATGACCCCGTTTCTCCCTTCCCATGCCTTAATCCTCACTCTTATGCTTTAAATCAGCCAGAAAAGAGTGAACTTGTGAAGCCCTTAGATGTCCCAGCTTTGGACCCTTTTAAAGGAAGCCCTCCAGTTCCACCTTTCTCTCTCTCTGTCTCCCCACCTCACCAGCATTGCTATGTGGCCCTTGGGTTATGTCATTTGTCCTCCAGGACCTGTGTATAATCTCTCTTGTTTCTGAAACTTCCCAGATGGTTTTTGATGAAGTGCATCCTGCAATCATTATAAGAACCACAAGGTCAGGTTCAACCACAAATTTGGTCTTCGTGGGGGAAATTAACTGTGGGATTCCTATCAGCAAGATGGCCCTGGTGAATGCCCTATGCATTCCTAGCCATAGTATCAATGTCAGGAGTGGGAGTAATGCAACTATCCTGTTAATACCTCCTACCTTCTGTGTCACTTCTATCCCCTCACCCATTGTTCCATAATAATACTGGCTGCCTTTCAATTCTTCAGTTATCTTGCCTTTGCTGTCCCAACACTTCATCCACATGAGTTCTCTTTGCTTATAAGACTCTTCCTCCTGCTTTGGTATAAATACCTCCTTCTCAGAGAAGCCTTTGTGACCACGTTCTCCAAGCTGATTTTCTCTTGCTAATTTCTATCGCTTAGTTCAGATTTGTTCCTTTTATTATCATTTTATCAGCCATTTCTATGGATTTATTTGTTGTCTGTCCTCTTCATTTGTGTCAAAAATCCTGAAAGATAGCATTCTGTTAGCTTTTCAGTCTGTTTAACCTTGGATGGAACCAGGTATAGAGCTGACAAATATCTTCTCTATGAGAAGATATGAACTTAGAACTTATATGAACTTAGAATCTGAGGAAGTCATGTAATTGGCCCTAAGGTCCATGCCATCTCAAATAATCTAAGACAAGTATCCTCAGCTTTTGCCTTGTTGATGGTTTGGTCCAGATAATTCCCTGTTGTAGAGGTTGTCCTGTATATTGTAAAATCTTTAGCTGCATCTTTGACTTCTACCCACTAGATCGGCAGTCCCCAAACATTTTGACATCAGGGACTGGCTTTTTTGGAAGATAATTCAATTTTTCCGTAGATTGGGATAGGGGAAAGGTTTCAGGATGATTCTCATAAGGACTGTGCACAGTTCACAGTAGGGTTTGTACTCCTATGAGAATCTAATGTCACTGCTGACCTGACAGAAGACGGAGCTTAGGCAGTAACGCAGACCATGGGAGTGGCTGTAAATACAGAGGAAGCTTCCATCACTGGCCTGCTACTCACCTCCTGCCGCGTGGGCGGATTCTTAACAGGCCAGGGCTGTAAGAGTCTGTGGCTTGGGGGTTGGCGACCCCTGTACTAGATGTCAGTAGCAAACTTAGTTAAATATTCCCTGGGGAACAAAACTGCTCCTGGTTGTTCTGATTTATGTAAGATGATAAATTAAACCAAGAACATTACAAGTTACACTGATTTTAAGTGTTGTGGCCATTTCACTTCACATGTTTTATTAACAGATTTCATTAAAAAGCAATCTTTATGCTAATTGTTTTAGGAATGTTCCTGATCTTGTCATCTAGGTGAGGGAATTTATCATCGAAGAATTGTGATAGCAATAGCAGAAACTTCCTTTGAGAATGTAAGAAGAAGAGGATTTTATCAAATGTCTGTTAGGAATTTCCAGGAAGGTTAGAGAATGCCCAGGTCCAGGAAGGCCAGGCCACAAGAACCCCAGCCAGAACTGGTCAGAGCCCAGTATGAATTTGACCAATATTTCAGTTGCCCAAGAACTCTGGATATGGCAGTTTGCGTCCCTCTTGTGGTCATCTTGCATACTGCTACCCTGGTACACAGAAATTGATTCTGCCTGTCCCACTGCCCCAAGAAGGCATTCGCTGAGGTCCCTGGTTCTTTGTGTCTCTTCTCCCCACTGTGTGCATCTGATTAGCCGACATAGTTCAAGCCTGATGTGCAAGAGAGGCTAGAAAAGTGTAATTTGGTCTTTTGGCTTCTCAGGTGGGAAGCAGGTTCTGCCTTCCACCAGGACCATATGGTCAGGAATTCGTGAAGCAAAGGAAAGGTGTTTATGTTCCAGACAGCCCCAAAGCAACTAATAGGTACTAATCAAGAGATAAAATATGGCAATGATCAAAAAATATTCTCAATTGAAGAGAGCCAGTTACCGATCCCTCTCATCTGTTGAAGAACTAAACATCTGATGAGATGTGGTATGTCTATTCCTTTTTCCACAGGTGTTTGGAAATCTTTTCATCTGGAGGGGTGTGTATGTGTGTATGTGTGTGTGTGTGTGTGTGTGTGTGAGCGTGTGCATGAGGTTGGTTGGACCAACGCAAGGTTGGTCGTGTCTGACTCTTTGTGACCCCATGGACTCTAGTGCTCCACAAACAACGTCACTATATTTCACCCTCCGTTCCTGGTCTACGTCTGGGGCAGGCACTACCAGAGACAGTCAGGACATCCTGGGAATACCCAGCAAAGTCCTAAACGTGTGCTCACCTCTAGCTCGCTCACTCGCTTCAGTTGTGTTTGTCTCTTTGTGACCCTTTGGACTGTAACCTGCCAGGATCCTCTGTCCACGGGATTCTCAGGCTAGAACACTGGAGTGGGTTGCCATGCCCTCCTCTAGGGGATCTTCCCGACCTGGGGATCGGACCCAGGTCTCTTTTTAAGTCTTCAGTGACAGGCAGGTTCTTTACCATTAGCACCACGTGGGAAGCCAATGTGTGCTACAGGGCCCACTTCCTTGATGCTGTTCCCCAAGGGGCACTGGAATGACTCCTGAACGTGGGCGGTCACATGACATTGAAGCCACCCAGCAGTGTGTGCTGCGTCTCCCGTTTGACCTCTTTGCATTTCATTGTGTGAACTCAGCCTTTGTGGGCCAGGCTGCATGGCAAACAGCCAGAGCCTTCATGGATAATTCAAGCCTCAATAGTTTCTCAGCTCAGACGGAACAGAATGGCTTTGCTAGAGTGGGTAACAGATTATAAACCTCAAGCTCATTTATTCTACAAATGTTTGCCGTACTTAGAGAAAGCAGTTTTCCATAATTTTCTTCATTTCCTTCTTCAGTCAAATTGGCTCTCTTTGAACATTTCCTAGTATAATAAAAGAGCTCCAGTGAATGTTAGAGCTGGACTGGATAAGAGAAATGTGCTTTGTTTGTATGAACACAATGGGGTCTTTTGTGCCTCATTCTACATTTATCACATGCTGACTGATGGCTCAGCGGGTGAAGAATCTGCCTACAGTGCAGTACCGGAGATGTGGGTTCAGTCCCTGGGTTGGGAAGATGCCCTGGAGGAGGAAATGGTTACCCATTTCAGTATTCTTGCCTGAAAAATCCCAGGGACAGAAGAGCCTGGAGGGCTACAGTCCAAAGTGTTGCAAAGAGTTGAATGCAACTAAGCACAAAACCACAGTTTATGCAGCATTAGCTATTAATAGATTATGTTGTTGTTGTTCAATTGCTAAGTCGCACTGGACTCTGTTTGACCCCATGGGCTGCAGCACACCAGATGTCCATGCTGGGGTCCCAGATTAACCCCCAGATCTCAGTGACCTGATCCCACAAAAGAATTATTTCTCATTAGAAAGGTATGTCCAACATGTATTGAAAGCAATTCTGCTCCATGAAGTCCAAAGTCACAGACTTAGAGCATCCTCACCCAAGAGGAGTGGTGCCTCCTCCAGAGTAGATAGGGATGGAAACTTCTGGAAGAGTTGAGGTCTGAGATAAGATACAAGGACAAGAAGGGGTTAGCTAGAATGTGCTTGACTTTCCTTAAACAAAGTACCGAAGCAGGGTGTGTGCATAACACCAATGCTGCTAATCACAAGTTAGAGATACAAAGGGGAAGAGATTAGACTAAGAAAGTCCAAGTCATCTTCAAGTGTTTAGATCTGACCTTAACATTATATATATTAATCCCCCTTGAAGGGTTTTAAACCAAGTGTGAAATGGTCAAGTTGTTGCTTCTAAAAATGTCAGCTCGGTAGCAGCGTTCAGTTCAGTTCAGCTCAGTCACTCAGTCGTGTCTGACTCTTTGTGACTCCATGGACTGTAGAACACCAGGCTTCCCTGTCCATCACCAACTCCCGGAGCTTGCTCAAACTCATGTCTATCAAGTCAGTGATGCCATCCAGCCATCTCATCCTGTCATCCCCTTCTCCTCCTGCCTTCAGTCTCTTTCAGCATCAGGGTCTTTTCCATTGAGTCAGTTCTTCATATCAGGTAGTCAAACTATTGGAGTTTCAGTTTCCAATGAACATTCAGGACTGATCTCCTTTAGGATGGACTGACTTGATCTCCTTGCAGTCCAAGGGACTCTCAAGAGTCTTCTCCAACACAATAGTTCAAAAGCATCAATTCTTTGGTGCTCAGCTTTCTTTATGGTCCAACTCCCATATCCATACATGATTACTGGAAAAACCATAGCTTTGACTATATGGACTTTTGTTGATGAAATGATGCCTCTGGATTTTAATATGCTGTCTAGGTTGGCCATAGCTTTTCTTCCAAGGAGCAAGCCTCTTTTAATTTCATGACTGCAGTCACCATCTGCAGTGATTTTGGAGCTCCCCAAAATAAAATCTGTCACTGTTCCCATTGTTTTCCCATCTATTTGCCATGAAGTGATGGGACCAGATGCCATGATCTTCATTTTTTGGATGTTGAGAAGCGTAGATCATGGATTTAGCTGGAAGGATCTGATGGTAAGGAGATTGACAGGAAGCTTTTAGTAATCCAGATGGGAGAAATAAGTAAGAAAACTGGCAAGGATGGAGAAGAGAGAGACTAGACAAGAAATACTTGCAGTACACGAGCAGGTGATAGGGATCAATAGGCTAGACTCCAGAAGGAAAGGGAGAAGATAAGACTCCTTGATTTTTAGTTCCATAACTGTATGGATAATAGTCCTTAGATGCAGAGTGAGAAAGGATGAGTAACCCTGGGGAGTAATGAATGCTGATTTGGACCAGTCAAGTTTGAAATGTCAATAAGACATTTTGATGATAATATTGAACAGACAGTTTGACTCAAAATTTTTAACTCAAGGACAAAGTCTAGGATTAATTTATGTTTTGGAAAGCCTCAGCATACACGTGGCAGTAGAAATCATACAGTAGAAATCATACACTTTTTTAGCAATAGGATACTGAAGGGATTAGCAGCTCAAGGATAAAACTTGAGGGGTGCATAGTGGAATATGCAGTGGAAAATTAAGTGTAGCGAGAAGGATTCCATCATAGAAGCAGGAAAACAACCAAGAGTTTGGTGAGTCAAGGACATGAAGGGATTAGCTTGTTTAAGAACACAGGTCACCCACTGGTGTAAGTGGAATAATCCTAGAAAGAAATGTGTTCATTAGATTTAATAATGATGATAAAATTGGTTATTTTAGTTTGCAATCAGTTGCAGTGGATTAAAGCACCAAATAAATATAAAGCAACAATCATATATCACACCTTGTGCTTAATACTGGGAATCCAGGGTGAATAAAAAAGATACAGTCAGATCCCTCTCAAGCTTGACATCTAGTGGGGATATGGGCAATAAACACAACATATAATGGTATATAATAAAATATTTGGTAAATATTATTAAGATAAATATTTAGAAATAAATGAAAAGTGAGTATATAATATTCTTCTAAGACTGTTTAATGGAGGGAAAACATAGAGATTGAATTGTATTTGTAGGGGGAGTGTAATCTGAGTGTCAAGAAGGGGTAATTAGGATGAAAAATATTTCAACAAGTTTATAGACCAAAGAAACAACAACAACAACAACAAAAAACACAGAAGCAAAGATACAGAAAAGAGAGGCAATACTTAATAGATCAAGGTGTGGAAGACACAGAGGAGCTCAATGTTTCATACAGAAGATATGGCTTAATACAGGAGAAAGAGACATGCTCCCCTCCAGAGTAGCATGACCAGCTAGGAAAGAGAGTGGAAGCTTTGTCTGGTGGGGGTGATATTCTTAACAAAATAGGAATTGATAAGAGTGGGGAAGAGGGTGTTTAAGTAGAATGAGAGTTTGGGGAAAATATAAAAGTGAGTAGCTATTTAAAAGCAAAAGGGCTATTTGTTTTTTAAAATAAACAAAGAGCTTTTGAGATGCACATAGGCTGAGAACATTTGATGACATCTGATTCAGAGACAAGGCAAAGTGGTCATCATACTTGGGCCAGCATCAAAATGACACATGTAGGTACCTCTTACAGTTGAACAGTTGAGTTGTAGAGCATGAGATTAAATTCTGGTGAGTGTAAGGTGGACAGAAGTACTAGAAAAATACCTCCAGGATTGACCTTAAAAGTTCTATTTGAATCTCTGGTCCTTGGAAAGCACAAACTCCAGAGGTTGTATCTCAGAGTCACCATCTAGAAGGGAGCCACCAAGGAAAGCTACAATTATTCAGTTTAGTTGTGATGTGATTGAGAAATCAATTAGTTTTTACTTAAATCACAGGAATATCTTGGTGTATTTGTTATTGTCATATTATCTTATTCACCTGACTAGAGTGAAAAAGCTGGCTTGAAACTCAATGTTAAAAAAGACTAAGATCATGCCATCCAGTCCCATCACTTCACAGCAAATAGAAGAGGAAAAAGTGGAAACAGTGACAGATTTTCTTTTCTTGGACTCCAAAATCACTGTGGATGATGACTGCAGCCATGAAATTAAAACAAATAAACAAACAAAAACACTTGATCCTTGGAAGGAAGGCTATGACAAACCTAGACTGTGTATTAAAAAGCAGAGACATCATTCTGCTAAGCAAAGTCCACATTGTCAAAGCTATGGTTTTTCCATTAGTCATGTACCAATGTGAGAGTTGGTCCATAAAGAAGACTCAGCAATGCTGAAGAATTGATGCTTTTGAACTGTGGTGTTGGAGAAGACTTTTGAGAGTCCCTAGGACTGCAAGGAGATCAAATAAGTCAATCTTAAAGGAAATCAACCTTGAATATTCTTTGGAAGGACTGATGCTGGAGCTGAAGCTCCAATGTTTTAACTACCTGATGGAAAGAACCAACTCACTGGATAAGATCTTGATGCTGCGAAAGATTGAGGGCAGGAGGAGAAAGAGGCAACAGGGGATGAGATGGTTGGATAGCATCACTGACTCAATGGACATGCATTTGAGAAAAATCTGGGAGTTAGTGGAAGACAAAGGAAACTGGTATGCTGCAGTTCATGTGGTTGCAGAGTTGGACACGGCTTAGTGGCTGAGAAACAAGGATGACAACATCCTAACTAATGTAACCACTGTTAAGATCGTGCATTAATTTATTTGTAATATCATAATCCAACAGTTACTATTGCTATATGATTATTACTATTTGCCGTGTAGTTGATTATGCTGTTTTTCCACCAGGAATGTGTTTAACAAAGCACTGTTGTGTTTATTACTTGAGTGTTCTGACACCTAGAAGACATTGGATAAAGGTCTGAAGCATAGAATTTAGGTAGACAAAGATCTTCTTAAAAGCACAATTTGTCCCATTCATAAGATCTAACACTCAACTCCTTGGGCCCATTTCCCAACCTATCTCTTTGCTTTCAAGATCAAATTACTCCTTTCTATGTGTTCCCCAGAACATAGGTATCCTCAGAGAGGTAGGTATTGATTGACAAAGACAAAAGGAAAAAATACTTCTATTTCTTGCAATAAATAACTATACCTTCCAATTATATCTGACAGAATAGAACACATAATATGAAGTCTTTCAGAATCCTAGAGTCTAAGATTATAGAACTTAAGGGCCATCGACTTTAGCCCTTATTTCTTTATATATCAGGATTTTCCTAACCCCGTTGTTCTCTTTCTTGAATGAAACCCCCAAGACTCTACTCTCTCTCCCACCACAGTTGGAGTTTTCCCATTATTCTCAGCATATATAAAAGCACATTGCCAGGCTTAAGAGTGCAGGTTTGCTGTTGGACAAATGATTGTTTGAAACCCATTTCTGATCAGTTTTCCTTTGTGATTTGAAGATATTTCTAAAAATAGGTGCTCATAATCTTTGTGTAATCTCTTTGAGCCTCATTTCCTCATCTGTAGAACAAGAGTATTCCTGTTCTCATCCCCTGTGGGAGTGAAAATTATATTAAGTAATATATGCAACATATTCTGTACCTATTTTGGGATAGTTGGAAAGATTAGTTATAATGAGCAAAAAGTTACTTATCATCTATGAGTACCCATATGTACTGGGCGTTTCTCTTTTTTAAAGATTATGTCTAATCTTTAAAAGAATGCTATCAAATAGAACTTAAAAAATTAGCCCTTTTAAAAATTTTATTTATTAAGAATTATTTTTGGCTCTGCTGGGTCTTTGTTGATGTGTGGGCTTTTCTCTAGTTGCAGCGAGCAAGGGCTACTCTCCAGTTGTGGTGCATGGGAGTCTCATTGCAGTGGCTTCTCGTTGCAGAGCATGGGCTCTCGGGAACGTGGGCTCAGTAGTTGAAGCTCCTGGGCTCTAGGGCACAGGCTCAATAGTTGTAGAGCCTGGGCTTAGTTTTTCCATGGCACATGGGATCTTCCCCAACTAGGGATAAAACCCACGTCTCTTACATTGGCAGGTGTATTCTTTACCACTGAGCCACCAGAGATGCCCCCAAATAGAATGTTTTGTGAGGATGGGAATGTTCTACATCTGTGCAGTCCAATAGGAGAGCCACCAGCACATGTGGGTATGGAGCACTTCACATGTGGCTAGCTCAACTGAGGGATTGATTTTTAATGTCATTTAATTTTAAATAGCAGATTTCAATAGCCACACAACCTTAGAACCACCACCAAAACAAGCACCATCTTCCTTTTATAAAATATATTAGGGTCATTCAGACAGCGAAGCAATGAGCTGGGACACACACCTATACATTCCTTGGCCATTCTCCTATCCTCTCTTCTTCTCGTTGCTTCTGAGAACTTATCATTTATGTGTATGTCAGTTCCTTGTGAACTGTTCCATGTGCAATACATTTGCATTTATTTATTTTCTTTTAAGAACTTTATTGGAATATAGTTGCTTGACAATGTTGTGTTAGTTTCTGCTGTAAAACAAAGTGAGTCATCCACACGTCTATTTATATTCCTTTTTTTGGATTTTCTTCCTATTTAAGTCACCACAGAGCATTGAGTTGAGTTCCCTGTGCTATACAGTATGATCTCATTAGTTATCTATTTCATGCATATTAATAGTATCAATAGTGTATATATGTCAATCCCAATCTACCAGTGCATCCCACCACAAACCCCCCCTCCCCAGTGTCCATACCTTTGTTCACTTTGTCTGTGAAAGTAGAAGTGTTAATTGCTCAGTCGTGTCCTATTTTTTGTTCTCTACATCTGTGTCTCAATTTCTGATCTGCAAATGGATTCATCTGCACCATTTTTCTAGACCCCACAAATACACGTTAATATACTATATTTGGTTTTCTTTTGCTGACTTACTTCACTCTGTGTGAACATCCATATTTAGATGTCTCTAGGTCCATCCACATCTTTACAAATGGCAGAGTCTCGCTCCTTTTTCTGGTTGAGCAATATTCTGTTACATATGTTCCACATTTTCTTTATCCATTGATGGACATTTTGGTTGCTTCCATGTCCTGGATATTGTATAGTGCCTCAATGATCATTATGCATGGATCTTTTGGGATTATGGCTTTTTCTGGGTATTTGTGTAGAAGTGGAGTTGATGGGTCATATGATTGAGTCGCTGGGTCCTGTGGTTGAGCCAGATTTGTTTTAAATAGGCTTTCTTGAGTCTATAAGTATGAAATATAAAACCTGTGAAGTAGCTTCACTTGATTTCTTTCTCTCCAACTTGACAATATTTTCTTTATTTTCCCATAGGTGATCTTCCAACATCTTCTTAAATACTACCAGTGTCTGGTGACTTGTGACCTCACAGTGTCACCTATGCTCTTTTTATAAAATGCTTCCTTATTCTGTATTAAACTGCAACTTGATCCCATGTGCCATGAGATAAATGCATGCAGTCATATGAAGCAGCTAAAACAGTGTCTCCTCACCTCCTCAAAATCACTGTCCAGTGATCAAAGGCATGTTTCAGTCAGTCCTATATTGTGAGGGCTGGAAGGATCCAGTGGAGAAGAGGTAATGCATGGGGGAGATGTTGGATACTGCAGGCCAACCCTGCAAATTTATGCTGATGATTTGTGCTGATACAAGGACATTTTGTCAGCCCCAAATCATTCACTCATATGAATGTGCTCCTGTTATGACTAACACATTTGGCAGAAACCAGAGTCCTAGGCTTATTCGAATATAAAGAGAGGGAGTAGGCAGAGGAAGTGAAGGCTGGAAAATTAATCGTACAGTTGATCATATATAAGAACCAGCACATCCTGCTTTATAATAAAAGCATTGTTTCTTCTTAACTTGGAGGGTGTAGCTTCCATCATGGCTTTGCTGGAGGACACTGGGAGGGACATTTTTTCCAGTGGAAAATATTCAGGCATGAGAGTCAGAAATCTCAGCTCTGCCTGACACTTCCAGGTTTCCATATCCACTTCTTCCTTTATATTTCAAACCTCCTTGATCCTTTCTAAACTTTGATGCTTTGTCATCTCACTCCATCACACGCACTGGAGTTTTCTGCATTGCTGTCTTCTCTACATTAAAAAGAAATCAGAAGCTCTTGAAGCTATTGGATGATCTTCCAGTATCTACCACTAAACTTACAAACCCATCCTCCTAGTATTTCCTTTTTCCTTCTTCTTAAAATGTTGATGCTTACCCCTGTCTCCATTAAAGTAATTGCCCTGTCCTCTCACGGACCTCAGTGTGTTGAGTTGACCTTCTCTACTCTGCATCTTTAATGTTCCCCTCTTTGGAGACACATTCCACCAGACTTGAACCTGCTCAAGTCTCTTTTATTTGTATACAATGCCATACATACACATGTGTGTGAACGCACACACACACACACACAAACTCGCCTCAAAATTTCCTTTCAACCACCTCTCTCTCCCCAGCTCTCACTCAGCTCCTCACCATCACATTAATCTTCTCAAACGCATCATCCACCCTGGCTCTGCCTTTATGTCTTTTCATATGCATTCTTCAACCCAATGCAGTTCCTATTTAATGCCACCATTCTATTAAGCTGTCCTTCCTAAAGCTACCAAACACCAGTGCATTCCTAACCCATAGGGCCTTTGTGGTCCTATTTCTGAATGTACACTCAGGGGAGTATATCCCACTTATTACCTTCTCCTCTAGGAAATGCTCCCCTCTGTGACCCCGCACATTTTTTTTTTTTTAGTTTTACCTTTTCTCTTTCTGGTGGTCCCTCTTTAATCTCTTCTGTGAGATTCTGCTTATCTACTTCCATTTGATATCAGGACAGGAGAAGTCTTGGTTCAATCTGCCATGTAAATGCTGTTGTTGTATAGAGCTTTATCCTACACACTTTCATTTTTTTTTCCTTTTTACCCTATTCATCTTATTCTCAAGGCTTCAATTACCTTTCCAAGCTTTCCATGTCAACATCTTTTACATCTAGATCTAATTCAATCCCTACTGAGTTCTCTGTCCATAAATCAAATTGTTAGTGGGCATCTCTTAATGTTTCAATGACTAAAAGGAAATTCATCATCTTTGAGCCATCAGAAAATAGTCTCATTTTCCACCCAGTTCCCTAAGCTTGAAATTTAGGAAACACCATGGTTTTGACTTTCTTTCTTACATCAACAGTCAATCCTTCATTAATCTTGATTTTAGCTCTTAAACGCGTCTTTAAGAATCTCTTTTCAATCTCCTGGGTTTCCCTCATAGCTCGGTTGGTAAAGAATATGCCTGCAACGCAGGAGACCTGCGTTCAATCCCTGGGTTGGGAAGATATCCTGGAGAAGGGAAAGGCTACCCACTCCAGCATTCTGGCCTGGAGAATTCCATGGTCTGTATAGTCCATGGGTTGCAAAGAGTCGGACATGACTGAGCGACTTTCACGTCACTTTTTCAATGTCAGTTTCAACCTTGTTCTAGATAACTACCATCATTCCTCATCTTAACAACCTCAGAAAGTGAAAGTGCTCGTTGCTCAGTCGTGTCCGAATTTGGTGACTGCGTGGACTGTAGCCAATCAGGCTCCTCTGTCCATGGAACTCTCCAGGACAGAATACTGGAGTGGGTCGCCATTCCTTTCATCAGGGGATCATCCCTACCCAGGGACCAAACCTGTTACCCCTGCACCGACGGCAGATCCTTTACTATTTGAGCCTCCAGGGAAGCCCCAAACTACCTTAACCATGCACCACATTTTTGGTTTTCTGTGTTCTTTCTTGGCCTCTTTGAATTCATTTTCCACATTGCTTTTAGAGTGCGTTCAGTTTAGTGTTTAAATTTGTTTCTTTTGGGCTGCACTGGCTCTTTGTTGCTCTGCAGGTGCTTCTCCAGTAGTGGCGAGCAGCGGCTCTTCTCTCGTTGTGGTGTGAGGCTTCTCATCTTGGTGGCTTCTCTTGTCGTGGAGCCTGGGCCCCAGGGTTCATGGGCTTCAGTAGTAGCAGGGGATCAGGGATCGAACCCATGTCTCCTGCATTGGAAGGTGGGTTCTTTACTACTGACTTACCAGGGAATCCCTGGAGTGCTTTCTAAAAAGCAAAGTTGAGTATGCCATTCTCTCCATAAGCTACTTGAATGGCTTTCCATTGCCCTATTTCACAATCCAAATTTGTTTAATAGTCTTAAATGGCACTCTGAAATCTATCCTCTATTTCATGACAGCTATATCTTCTGTCTTTCTCCTAAAAGTACCCTTTTTAAAGGCTTCCAAGCATCTTTATGTCTCTCTATCACAGGCTAGCTCTATTTTTCTAAGCTATGCTCCCTTCTAAGATAAGACCACTCATCACAAAAGATTACTTGTTTCAATAGGAATACCAAAGGACTCAGGCATGATTGTTGCTACTTGCAGAGGTTGCCTCTCAATTTGTATTACTCTCCTTATTCCCCTGATGCACAGTCCATGAGGTCAAGTATTTCTTCCTTGACGTCAAAGATAAAGGGAACTCAGAGTCTGATGCTCTGGCAGTGAGGTGATAGGCTGATATTCTTGACCGTGGCAACACTTATCAGAGGAAATTTTCTAGCATTGGCAGAATAGGAAGTTTCTCACTTAGAATGAACACCTGGAAGTTCTCGGTTCATGAACTATTGAACCCTAGCTTGGAGAATTTTGAGCATTACTTTGCTAGCATGTCAAATGAGTGCAATTGTGCGGTAGTGTCAACGTTCCTTGGCATTGCCTTTCTTTGGGACTGGAATGAAAACTGATCCTTTCCAGTCCAGGGGTCACTGCTGAGTTTTCTAAATTTGCTGGCATATTGAGTGCAACACTTTCACAGCATCATAGTTCAGCTGGAATTCCATCACCTCCACTAGCTGGATTTAGAAAAGGCATAGGAATCAAAGATCAAATTGCTAACATCAGTTGGATCACAGAAAAAGCAAGAGAATTCCAGAAACGCATCTACTTCTGCAAACTATTGACCAGTCTAAAGCCTTTGAGTGTGTGGATCACAACAAACTGAAAAATTCTGAAAGAAATGGGGATACCAGACCACCTGACCTGCCTCCTGAGAAATCTGTATGCAGGGTAAGAAGTGACAGTTAGAACTGGCCATGGAACAATGGACTGGTTCCAAATTGGGAAAGTACAGCAAGGCTGTATGTTGTCACCCTGCTTATTTAGCTTATATGCAGAGTACATCATGAGAAATGTGGCGCTGGATGAAGCAGAAGCTGCAGTCAAGATTGCAGGGAGAAATATCAATAACCTCAGATATGCAGATGAAACCACCCTTATGGCAGAAAGTGAAGAAGAACTAAAGAGCCTCTTGATGAAGGTGATAGAGAGTGAAAAAGATGGCTTCAAACTCAACATTCAGAAAAATAAGATCATGGCATCTGGTCACATCACTTCATGGCAAATAGATGGGGAAACAATGGAAACAGTGATAGATTTAATTTTCTTGCTCTCCAAAATCACTGCAGATGGTGACTGTAGCCATGAAATTAAAAGATGCTTGCTGTTTGTAAAAAAAAAAAAAAAAAAAAAAGCTATGACAAACCTAGACAGCATATTAAAAAGCAGAGAGATTACTTTGCTGACAAAGATCCACCTAGTCAAACTATGATTTTTCTAGTAGTCATATATAGATGTGAGAGTTGGACCATAAAGAAAACTGAGTGCTGAAGAACTGATGGTTTTGAACTGTGTTGTTGGAGAAGACTCTTGAGAGTCCCTTGGACTGCAAGGCAATCAAACCAGTCAGTCCTAAAGGAAATCAATCCTGAATATTCACTGGAAAGACTGATGCTAAAGCTAACGCTCGAATACTTTGGCCACCTGATGTGAAGAGCTGACTCGTCAAAAAGACCCTGATGCTGGGGAAGATTCAAGGCAAGAGGAGAAGAGGATGACAGAGGATGAGATGGTTGGAGGGTATCACTAACTCAATGGACATGAGTTGGGGCAAGCTCTGTGAGATGGGGATGGACAGAGAAGCCTGGTGTGCTGCAGTCCATGGGGTTGCAAAGAGTTGGATGTGACTGAGTGGTTGAACAACAAAAACAACACTCAAAATGACACCTGGCCACTAATTTGCTAGACAGTTTGAGCATGGAAACTTCAAATGCTAGCTGGAAAAGAGGAAATGATGCTGATTGCTACTGGCTGGGTTTCTGGCAGGAGGTTACAATCTGGACTTGGCGACTGTTATCACCAGGGATAATATCCACTGGTCTAGAGAGCAGGAAATTCAGATGACAGAAGAAGAGAAGGGAGACCAAAACATCCTTGACGATTATCTCCAGCTGAGCTATTTGCTCATCTCTTGCATGGCTTCTGTGATAATCAAGGCGATGTGAAAATAGAGCAGAGTTTGTTTTTTCACCACATCATACTGTTCTCCATCAGATAGGATCTTAATGAGTTGTTTCTTCCTTTTGTGAGTATCTTCTGTAATAGATTTTGGCAAGGTAATTACAATGGAGGAGCTAAAAAAAAAACACAAACAGATCTGCACAATAAATTTAAAGCCAGTTTAATTCAGGTGAACTAGTGTTATAAAATTCCTTTTACTGTGTAATCTGTCCATTCTGGAAGTCTGTAACCACTTTAAACAAACATAACTAGCAAGCAGAATACAGCTGAAGAATGATGCATAAGGAATTACTCGGAGTCCAGATAAACTGATATAAGAGTGCTTGGGTACATCGTGGTTCACTTCAGTCGCTCAGTCCTGTCCGACTCTTTGGAACCCCATGGACTGCAGCAGCCAGGCCTCCCTGTCCATCACCAACTCCTGGAGTTTACTCAAACTGATGTCCATCAAGTTGGGGATGCCATCCAACCATCTCATCCTCTGTTGTCCTTTTCTCCTTCCACCTTCAATCTTTCCCAGCATCAGGGCCTTTTTCAATGAGTCAGTTCTTTGCATCAGGTGGTCAAATTATAGGAGTTTCATGTTCAGCATCAGTCCTTTCAAAGTATATTCAGGACTGATTTCCTTTAGGATGGACTGGTTGGATCACCTTGCAGCCCAAAGGACTCCAAGAAGTCTTCTCCAACACCACAGTTCAAAGGCATCGATTCTTCAGTGCTCAGCTTTCTTTATGGTCCAACTCTCACATCCATACATGACTACTGAAAAACCCATATCTTTGACTAGACTGACCTTTATTGGCAAAGTAATGTCTCCACTTTATAATATGGTGTCTAAATTGATTATAAGTTTTCTTCTAAGGAGTAAGAGTCTTTTAATTTTGTGGCTCCAGCCACTATCTGCAGTGATTTTGGAGCCCCCCAAAATAAAGTCAGCCACTGTTTCCACTGTTTCCCCATCTATTTGCCACAAAGTGATGGGACCAGATGACATGATTTTAATTTTCTGAATGTTGAGTTTTAAGCCAACTTTTTCATTCTCCTCTTTCACTTTCATCAAGAGGCTCTTTAGTTCTTCTTAACTTTCTGCCATAAGTGTGGTGTCATCTGAATATCTGTGGTTATTGATATTTTCTCCCGGCAATCTTGATTCCAGCTTGTGCTTCATCCAGCCCAGCATTTCTCGTGATGTACTCTGCATAGAAGTTAAATAAGCAGGGTGACAATATATAGCCTTGACGTACTCCGTTCCCGATTTGGAACCAATTTGTTGTTCCACGTCCAGTTCTAACTGTTGTTTCTTGCCCTGCATACAGATTTCTCAGGAGGCAGGTCAGGTGGTCTGGTATTCCCATCTCTTTCAGAATCTTCCACAGTTTGTTGTGATCCACACAGTCAAAAGCTTTGACGTAGTCAATAAAGCAGAAGTAGATGTGTTTCTGAAACTCTCTTGCTTTTTTGATGATCCAGAGGATGTTGGCAATTTAATCTCCGGTTCCTCTGCCTTTTGTAAATCCAGGTTGAACATCTGGAAGTTCACGGTTCACGTACTGATATGTCGTGGTAACTCATGGCAAAGGAGGAACTCTTAGGAGGTCTTTGTATTGACTATTTAAGGGAAGGGGTTTTAGTAAGCACCCGAAGGCAGAGAGAAGAACAAGCTTGGCAGGTGCCTTTGCCTCGTCCTAACCCCATGAATTCAGTCCTGAGGTCCCAGGAAGGATGATATAGTAGAGTGATTATAAATGGGGGCTATGTACTCAGCCCTCCTGGGTACCAAACTGAGTTCAGTATTTGCTGGTTCTGAGACCCTGGGCAAGAAGCTCACTCTTTCTGAATTTTTTTCCTTATCCATTAAATGTAGAAAAACTCATCACAAGGGTGTCATGAAGCTGAAACAAAATCTTCCATATTTAGAATGTAGCACAGACCCTGCAACAGAGTATGTATATAATGATTATTAACAATAAATATTAGGGATTATGGAGAGATATTTGGCACAATGGAATAAATGGCTCCTAAGAGTGTCCCTAAGAGATTGAGGCATACGTGGCTACTGGTTTGGTTCTAAACTGTGACATTGCATGGCATGAGGATCCTTAAACAACCCCTATGGGAAATTTAGCTAAGTTCTGGTATCACCAAGGGAGACCTTGTTAGGAATTCCAGGAGAAGCCCCTTCTCTAAGACAAACTTTGGTATTCTCCAAAATCACTGCAGATGGTGACAGCAGCCATGAAATTAAAAGATGCTTACTCCTGGGAAGAAAAGCTAAGACAAACTTAACAGTGTGCTAAAAAGCAGAGACATCACTTTGCTGATAAAGGTCTGAATAGTCAAATCTATAGTTTTACTAGTAGTCATGTACAGATGTGAGAGTTGGACTATAAAGAAGGCTGAATACCGAAGAATTGATGCTTTTGAACTATAGTGCTGGAGAAGACTCTTAAGAGTCCCTGGGACTGCAAGGAGATAAAACTAATCAATCCTAAAGGAAATCAGTCCTAAAAATTCATTTGAAGGACTGATGCTGAAACTAATGCTCCAATAACTTGGCCACCTGATGTGAAAAGCCAATTAATTGTAAAAAAAACCCTGATGCTGGGAAAGATTGAAGGCAGGAGGAGAAGGGGACGACAGAGGATGAGATAGTTGGATGGCATCACTGACTCAATGGACGAGGGTTTGAGCAAGCTCTGGGAGATGGTGAAGGAGGGAAGACTGGTGTGCTGAAGTCCATGGGGGCACAAAGAGTTGGACATGACTGAGTGATTGAAGAGCAACAACAATTCTCTCTGAGAACCCTGCACACGTTGCTGGGGATGAGCACTCTGAACTCTTTGTGGGCAAATAACACTGATAAGGGGACAGAGAGAAGGGTGTAGCTTAGGGGGCATCTCTCTTAACTCCCTGGTGGATTTGGAGGTCATTAAAAATCTGGGGTAAGCCACTGTGGTGAAAATCAAAGCATTCTGAGTTGTTAAAGTGACACCTTTTATCCCCGGAGGTGAGAGGTCTTCCCCCAAACAGGGGTTAGGCGTGTTTTAGCACATTACATCGGCCTGTCTACCAGATGATCCAGTGTCTTTAGATGAGATTTCTAAGTCAGGAGTCTGTTTATTCCTCTGCATTGGTAATTTAGCACACAAATTCTTCTCAATCTAATCCCAGCTCTGCCTTTAGAGCTTCATATTCTACCCTTTGCTTCCTCCACACGATTTATGATCTAGCCACACACACAAAATGCCACTCTCAGGAACTGCTCTGCTTTCTTACATCACTCTCTAAGCTCTCTGCATGTGGTGTGTTCTCTTTTTGGAATACTTAGGCTCTCCTTGTGCTTTGGGCTTCAATTCAGGAAAGGTTCAACACGGAAAAGAATTATTTCTCCCAACTTCCTTGACCTTCTCTGCAATGCAGCTAGATCAGGCGTGCTCTCCTCTGTTCCACTGTGTTACATGTACAAGCTACATAATACTTACAGCTTATCTCCTTGCAAACAAATTATGTGCCTGCCTGTGCACTAAGTTTCAGAAATGTTGGGCTTGTAATTTCTTCTACTTGAATGACATTACTCCAGATGCTCCTTATGGCTGCCTCCTTTTCACCATTCAGGTATCAGGTCAATTGTTACTTTTATTTGCTATTTTTCAGTCACTCAGTTGTGTCTGACTCTTTGTGACCCCATGGACTGCAGCACACCAGGCTTCCCTGTCCTTCACTATCTCCCAGAGTCTGCTCAAACTCATGTCCATTGAGTCAGTGATGCCATCCAACCATCTCATCCTCTGTTGTTCCCTTCTCCTCCTGCCTTCAATCTTTCTCAGCATCACGGACTTTTCCAATGAGTCGGCTCTTTACATCAGGTGGTCAAAGTATTGGAGCTTCAGCATCAGTCCTTCCAGTGAATATTCAGGGTTGATTTCCTTTAGGATTGACTTTTATAGAAAGGTCTTTTATAATTTAAAATAAAGCAGACCTGCCCTATGCTGGTCATTTTCAATCACTCTCAGCCACTCTCTCTCACCTTGCCTTGTTTTACTCCTACCTGATGTCATCTTATTTACTTGGGCACCAATTTATTGGCTTCCACCAAAAATAAATTATCTTCAGGGCAGTGATGGCCTGTTGTTTTTTTTTTTTATTGTTGCACCTCTAGCAACTTGACAATGCCTAGTGCATAGTAGCTGCTCAATAAAACTTTTATTGATTGGCTAACTGTCATCTCCATTAGACAGTGAAACTTTAGGAGAAAAACATTGTCCCTTCTCATACCCAACACCTATTGCAAGGTGTGGTACATGTTATGTGCTAAGATATATATATATAGATAGATCAAATGTGTGACATTTTTCATTAGCCAATCAAGGACTAGTTATGCTTGAGAGGCAAAGAAGACAAGTGATTCTGTGGAGTGTAATTACTGGGAGGGGCGGGGAGGCTCAATAGAGACAAGCTAGAAGACAGCGAATTATTGATTACGATACCAGAGAAAGAGAATCCAGTGCTTTGCATGTTGTACAAGCTCAACATATGTTTATAACGTTGACTTAACAAAATGGGGTTTCATACTTCAATGCTAATTCTTTAAAAAAATCAACCCCCATTTGAAACCTACCACGGAATCACCTGCTGCTTCATTCAAGTGGCAGGATGGGAGGGTGAGCTGCTTTGTGAAAGGGGTCTGACAACATGCTAATAGCCAAATCTATTTAAGACACAATGTTGACATCCAGGAAAGCTTTGCTTTTCTTCCTTGCCCCACTCCCACTTCCAGAGAAAGAAGAAGGCTGCTCTCCTGAGAGCATCACAATGGCAGTCCACAAATGAGCCCTCTTCCTTTGAGAGAGACTAACTGTGGGGGAAAGATAATTGCTTAGTTCCTTTATCTCCAAATTATTTGTAATAAAATCTGAAATCACGCCACAAGGTCTTTCATGAGGATGTCATAAATTAAGATGCATTGGTCTATCTGGTGCATCTGTTCCATTCTCTGGCCCTTTGTCTTCTGCAAAGAGCACACCAACCTCAATGCCCAGCAGACAGCATTTACGCAAATGATGTCGTGGTCTACAGCATTAATATTCAGTGATTGTCTGTCATAGACACCTTACTGTACATCTGTTATGCAAATGTATGGTAATTCTGACTCACTGACAGCTGCCTAGCTTCCCTCCCTAAAATGATCTTTTCCATTTTGAAGTTTGCAATCTGTTCCCAAAAATGTTAATCCAACAATTAGCTGAAAATTGCTAAACAGAAATTGTACATGTTCAGTCTAAAATAGAAGGTAGCATTTTAAAATAGATAGTGAACCTTCTTCCCACGCCATTTATTTCATATGTGCTTCCACAGAGTGTAAACACTGATCTCTGCACAGCTTGGCTTGGGGCAAATGGAGGGTTTGTCTACCTGAATACTAGGAGTTTGACAAGAAGGAATGGTATCACCATCCCCGTCATTCATGGAACTCTGGCATCAAAGATGCTTTTAGGGACACAGTATTTCTCTCCAGGTCTGAAATGTCTCTATTCTTCACACTAAAATAATTAGTATCAAGCACTCAGATATTAATACATGAACAAAGTGATGAATGATTGAGGAAATAGATCTAAAGAGAATATCCCATGAGACACAGAACACAATAGATACTCTGTATATATTTGATGGATGTTAAAAATGCTTTCATATTTACTATCTCTATCACTTTGAAGAATAAATAAGGGGCTTTGGAACAACAATAAAGCCATCTATTTAGATTTTGAAAGGGATTATGGTAGTTAAGATAGGGCTTTCCTGGTGGCTCAGTGATAATCTGCTTGCCAATGCAGGAGCTGCAAACTCAATCCCTGGTCTAAGAAGATCTTCTGGAGAAGGAAATGGCAACCCACTCCAGTATTCTTGCCTGGAAAAACCTGTGAAGAGAGGAACCTGGCAGGCTACAAACCTGACATGACGTAACGATCAAGCAAAAACAACATGGTGCTTGAGTATATTAAAAAAGACAAACTACGTTAAGCACTTAGTGAAAACCTCCCAAGATCAAATAAGCACTTATACTGGACCTACTATGTGCAAGTCAGTGTGTTGGCCTCATGAGTTAACTTTCCACAACATTC
Organism: Cervus elaphus; assembly: GCF_910594005.1. Taxonomy (NCBI): domain Eukaryota; kingdom Metazoa; phylum Chordata; class Mammalia; order Artiodactyla; family Cervidae; genus Cervus; species Cervus elaphus. The sequence goes on along the minus strand of NC_057820.1, from coordinate 7,893,313 downwards.
TTGGCAGGTGAGAATCAATATACATCTCATTTTAATCATGTGGATCTGAGTGAGGAGTAAATCAGTGTTAGTCACTCAGTCATGCCCGACTCTGCAACCCCATGGACTGCAGCTCACCAGGCTCCTCTGTCCATGAGGACAAGGATTCTCCAGGCAAGGATACTGGAGTGGGTTGCTATTTCCTTCTCATCTGCATATCCCTAATTCTCTCTATCAAGGAAAGTGAGTGAGTGAAAGTCACTCAGTTGTCTCTGAATCTTTGTGACTATAGCCTGACAGGCTCTTCTGTCCATGGAATTCTCCAGGCCAGAATACTGGAGTGGGTAGCCTTTCCCTTCTCCTGGGGATCTTCCCAACTCAGGAATCGAACCCAGGTCTCCCGTATGGCAGATTCTTTATGAACAGAGCCTCCAGGGAAGCCCAAGAATACTGGAGTGGGTGTAGCAAGGAAGCACACGGACAAACGGAAACCTACAGAGTGTGTGCAGGGAGTTAGGAGTTACAGGCTTCTGCTTCAGCCAGGCTATTTCTGACTCTTCTCAATGGACATCTGTCGGTTGGCCTTCTAGACCACCTAAAGCCCCACTCAGGGAAATGGGTTTGAATCTACTCTGCTCCAGTGATACTGAGGACTCGGTTTCTCCAACGGATTTACAGATGGGATTCCTCTCTCACCATTAAGAGTTCATTTCTAAAATAATGGTGTTAAACCACATGGTTCCAAAGTTCTACACTAGTCTGACAACTTTTTCTTTGTAATTCATTTCTGCATTAGTAATGAGAGAATGGATGAATAAAATATATTGAAGGTATCTTGGATAGATGATATGTCTTCACTCTTTTTCAGTGACTCCATCACTGAGATGGATATGGTACAACAAACACTCATCATTTCTCAGAGGAATTCTTATTACTATTTTGAGAGATTTCAAGATTTTCATATGTTGCAACTCCATTTTATTTTTTTATTTCCACTTCATTCCAATAAACTTGATCTTAGATTCTACAATTAGTTGTTATAATTTCTCACATAAGTGCTATCATTTAATTAGCATAAGGTAGCAAAATCTCATAAGTAATTCTGAAGGAATTCTGTAACTTTATTTAGATACTGGATTTTTAAAAAGCTAATATATAGAGCGAACTAATTGTAAGACACTATCTAAGAAGTTCTAGTATCATATAGAAGGAAGCAAAAACATTAAGAAATTAAATACTTTGTTCATGTTTATAGAGCTAGCAAATAGTAAAGCTGGGATTTGCCCCTACACTGAGTCTCTTTGGAGTAGGAGATGGCAACCCACTCCAGTATTCCTGTCTGGAGAATCTCATGGACAGAGGAACCTGGTGGGCTATGGTCCATGGGATCATGGGATCACAAAGAGTGGGACATGACTGAGTGACTAACTCAGTGGGACATAACTGAGTCTCTCACTTCTTTTCATATTGCTACCCTATGTACTGGCTTCTCAATTATTTTTTTCAAAGAAGAGAAGATTATAAAATAAATTATCAGTGTATCCTCTAAATGTTAAGTGGTATAATTTGGTTTTTCTGTGTGTGCTGTCTTGACATTTGGAAGTTCAGATTAGAGGGTGGTCAATTCTCTTTATTGAGCATCCAGTTAAGACCTTCATTCTCTTTCTTTCATATTTCAGACCACAATACATCTGCCTTAATCATCCTGGTCCAGGTATCAGGCAACCAAGCGCAACCCCTATGCCCCAAAGCCTGATGAAATTATTTACATTAGTAGCTAATCCTAAGCTGAGGCACCCTGCCATGCCCATTTATTCCTGTAGGAACCACAGTAAAAAGTTTTTCTCACGGTTTCCCTTTCTGCCTTGTGATGGTCCCCGGTGCTTCCCCATGGGGCCCTACACTTCTCTGTGTTCTGTCTAGGGAATGGTGCCTAACATAAAACAGTAAACCTCTTTATGATTTCTCTCTCTATATATATATCGATTCTCACTACACCTCACTCAAGGTAATGTGGTTACAACAGGCAGTAGGTGGTTTAGGGATTAATAATTCACCAACATTACTTACTGCAGCTCAGAAACTCTGAAAGCCTGGGCACCTGGCCTCACGGTCAGTGAGGAACAGACCTCCAAGCATTACTTTGTGTATCTGTGAAAATGGGAATCACATCCATCTCAAAAGAGTTGGTGTGAGTTTCTAGTGAAAGGACACAAGCTACAAAAGCTAGTACTATGCTTAGTTCGTGTTAGATGCTCAAAAAGCATGCCCAAGGAAAGGAAGAGGGGAACACATCCTCTCTCAAAAATTATGGTCAAATATACATATTTGTCAGTGTGTGCATTTTTGTTTTGTATTTTACTAAGTACTTCCCCAGATACTTTCCCGGTGGCTCAATGCAATGCAGGAGACTTGGGTTCAGTCTCTCATGAGGAAGATCCCCTGGAGAAGGGAATGGCAACCCACTCCAGTATTCTTGCCTGGAGAGTCCCATGGACGGAGGAGCCTGGTGGGCTACAGTCTGTGGGTCACAAACAGTTGGACACAATTCAGCAACTGACACGCACACACTTCCTAGATACTATCTCATTCGATTCCCTAAAGTCTCTGCTGAAACAAAATAAATTATTTCAATAAAGTTCATTTTGCAGATGAAAAAACTGAGGCATAAGAAAACTAACTGCATTGTCTGAGATCACTTGCTTGAATTGAACAGCAAAACAAACCAAAACAAAAATACCTCATAGTCACTCAATGGAAAGCTTAGTAATCATTCATTTAAAACATATTGCATTTTTGGCAGAAGTTAGTAGCACTGGTTAATCGGTATATCCCTGCAGGGGTCAAGAAAACAGGATCAAAATCACAGTTCTGCATTTCTATGGGAAATTAATATCTCCTTTACCCTTTGCGATGGCTTACAGCACTGAAGTAATTATATTCATCACTTGTACTTTTTCAATTTTTTTTTTAAATTTGCTGTACCTTTAGTACATTATTTCATAAAACATATATTCTCGGAACTTCACAGTTAGGGGTTTGGAGTGGTTTTTGTTGTTCTTGCCACTTAACCTCTATTCTTCTCTGAGTTCTGACCAAAGCTGTTATACAAACCATGAATAGTCATATGGTAAAGTGCACAGAACCAGTGGTTGGAATTTCATTTCCTGATTCAAGGTTTCATATAAATGAAATGCAAGGATGAGATTTGGAAGCAGAATCTATTACCTTACACCTGCTCTTCAATACATAGAAATGCCTGGGCTCCAAATTATGCCAGAGAGAAAGTCTGCCTTCACTAGGAAGAAAATCTTACCCAGGTCAATTTACCACGTAAGAATGGAGACCACATGTATATTTTGATGGTTAAGGCCCACTAGTAAAACATGGTCCAGTAAATGTCTTTTATTTACAAATTAGCACCTTTGCCTCACTTTGAGGAGCTGCTAATGGGAAGAGTGCAAGAGAGACAAAAAGATGGGAAGGAGGCAGAAAGTTCTTTCCAGAAGAGATGCAGGAGTGGCCTCTGTTACTGACGTTTACAAGAAATTTCTGAGGCGGGCAAGGTAGAAATTTTAATCCTCATTTTATAGTGGAAGGAAATTTACACCCAGAGCAATTTTACTGCTTGCCTCGAATATTCTTACTGGAAAGAGTCACAGCCAAGCCTCAAAGCCAATTTTCCTGACTCCTGCTTCACAGTTTTTTTCCACATCTCCAGATGGTGTCTGTGGGCTTGGCTTTCACTTTCAAGCTTCGCTGACCCTGGATGGTGCTCTGGGCATCTGAACCCAGGCAGAGGTGGAGGGGCCAGACACGCCGTGGGCAGTCCTCCCACTCTTGCTGCAGTTCAGCGGACCCTCCTGATGCACGTCCCACCCTGGGTTGCGACTCGTCCCAGAGACAAAGCCCAAGGAGCATGCATTATCTGGAGAAGCTCCCAGAAGAGAAGGTCCCTCTGCACCCAGCCGATGCGACTGCTCCACTGACTAGGACAGCATGTTGGAGTCAGAACAAACAATCCACAGGAAAGAGGCCACCAGGTGGAAGGACCCAGTGAATGCAGCCATGCCACAGGCTTAACCGCATGTGTCTGTCCCCATTGTGGATTTGATCACCCTAACCCTGCCTTTGACATCAATTTTGAAAACTTTTTTTTTAGTTATTTTATATTGCAGGAGCAAAACTTTTATGTGATATTATTGAAATCAATCACTGGTTGACTAATCAGGAAGGTCAGTTAAATTGGAGAATCATGAGACATCACATATGCCTACCTTAAATATTTCAACTTAGGATAGCATGCATTCATTCAGGGATGATTTGGCAAAATCTTTGACCTGTATACAGGTCTCTGATTGGATTTCCACATTGTATTTTCATTGTAAACCTCATTCCTAAAGAATTCTTTAAGACTTCCAGTTTCAGTTTCCTTTAAATAGGATGAGATTTAAAGACATTTCTGAGAGAACAAAAATTTAGACTATTTCTACATAATACTTTTCATTTTCTATTTTTAATGTAGTATTGCCATAGATTAATTAATCTGTTATGTATTTTAGTGACTTACCAAACCCATTTTATGCAAAACATTAAATTAACTTGGTTTTAATAGAATTAGAGAAAATTTGTTCTAGGAAAGACAATGTAGGGTGGGATTTATTTGCCTTTGAAAGAGTTGGTTTCACCATTTTCCAGCAGAACATGCTTCAGCAAAGTGTTTTATCTTATTAAACTCTAGTTGCTGGTGACAATAACAATGATGAGTGACTACCCCGCAAGGCCATTATGCAGCTCCAGTGAACTGGTGCTTGTGAAAGAATTTGGATGCTTGAAAGGCCAAAAAATTATAAGAAAATGTAGGAGAAAATGTGCTTCTCAGGTGGTGCTCGTGGTGAAGAATTCTCCTGCCGACGCAGGAGATGTAGGAGACACATGTGTGATCCCTGGGTCAGGAAGATCCTCTGGAGTGGGAAATGGTGACCCACTCCAGTGTTCTTGCCTGGAAGAGTGTTCTTGTTCTGGACAGAGGAGCCTGGCGGGTTACAGTCCATGGAGTCGCAAAGTTGGACACAACTGAGCGAGTGAGTATCCATATGCATGAGATGAGATAGGAGAAAAAAGGACAATTCAGGAAGCTACAAATAGGGCGTGAGGAGGATGGCTGTCCCTCTCTGCAAGTTTCATTCTTGCCACCAGTTAGGAGGTCAGAGTTACAGACCTGGATATCACTAAATAGCCATATAATTAGTGCATGCTGAATACCAATGAGTGTTATATAGAGTTTATGCCTGAAGCATTAATAAGGGTCACAGTTTGGGACACTGGAGAGAGTGAGGTCAGTGTGCTTTGCCAGGAAACAAGCGTTACATCAGGAAGAAGAATCAAGATTGTAGACTGGAAAAAAAAAAATACTGGAGGCTTTCTAAACGAGAAGATCCATGATTCTGGACATGAAGCATGGTAGATACAGCTGAATTTTGGGGATGGATGGATGGTACTTTCAGCTATAAGAAGCATGCCAACCAAGGAAACTGTACCACATGTCTCATGGAGAACCACCAAACAAAATCATGACAGCGCTCCTGAGAGCTTTTGCTATTTCCCCATCCTTTCTGCGCAAAGTTAGCCTTTGATTTAATCTCTTTATCCCCCCAGCTCTCCATGGGGTGTAAACAAACACAAGTCTGACTCACAGGGCTGTTTGTTTTTCCAGCACAAGCAATTGCTGTGGAGAATAAAATGAATTCAGAAACACTTATAGAACTGGAGAGAGGTGTCATTGGCATTTTCAAGTGTTCATGCAAATTACCAAGGGCCTAATTCATCCCATGGTCCTTTTCTCAAAAGCACAGCTTGATATCAAAGAGGCAAAATAAATGTGCCTGAAAAAAGCCAGCGTCCGCTCTTGCTGTCTAGCTGGAGAGATCTAGAAAAAAGAGAAGAAATATTCCCAGATCTCCCTGTTAATCCTGTATCTCAGGCTTTTGACCCAAGGGGTGCAGCTTCTTGATAAACAAGACCACTTTTTAAAGAAGCGGAAATATTTCTTTGAGATTGTTCTAACAGGTTCCAGGTCTGAGGAGTTGAGTCATTTTTCCTTTTAAAAGTCACTGATAGATTTAAATAAGGTGCAGTAGAAACTTGAGTCTACAAAAATTGTGCAATTCACAGAACACATATTTGGAGACTTCAGCATCCATGTCTCTTGGTTTATACCACACGTGATGTTTTTGTTGTTGTTGTTGTTCAGTCACTAAGGTGTATCCGACTCTTTTCGACCCTGTGGATTACAGCACTAAGTGCTTATATGTAATCCTCATAAAAAATAACCCAACAGATCCATTGTAATCTACACTCACACGTACATGAGATGGGGGTGCAATGGTGATCGTAGACCTTCTGGCTTTAGAGCAGAGACTGTTGAAAGCTTTTTCTCCTAACACTTTCCTCCTAGACATTCTGGGGTGATTATGGTGAAAAGTCCCCATAAAAGACCGCTCATCTCACCAGGGCAAGAGAGGGCAGTGCTTGAGCACAGGTACCAGTCTGTGCAGAGATCTTCCCGAGCTCACCTTGACTGGCCTCGTGAGCGCGTGAGGGTGCCGGGCATCCCTCCAGACCCTTGGCTGTCAAGCCGCCTGGTGCCCCCATGGGCCCTGCGATCAAGACCATTCACCCAGGCTGCTGGCACTCCGGCCTTCCTTGGTCACGTGTCTTGAACCCCGTGACTTCTTCTTCTCCGAGATCTCTCTTTCTCTATGTTTTCTCCCGGTGTCTACTTGGCTGCCCTCCGCCCTCTCGGCTTTGTTTTCCGCTTCCGCTGCTCTGGCTCTTTCTCTGGCCGAGCCTGACCGCACACAGCCAGCCCACACCCTGATCCTTCTGTCCCTGGCAGCTTCGGACAAAACTCCCACTTGACCAGACTCCAACCCCCAGCGCCGACGTGGCCCCTGAGGCGGGATTCCTCCAGTGCTTTTCACATGCTTTTAACATGGCTGAGCAGGTAAATACAGCTCTAGCTCCAGAGTGGGAGACGGGGGTTAGAAAGCCTTTGGTATCAGACGGGCTGATCTCCCAGCCTCACCTGTCACCCACTTCTTGGTTCCCCCCAAACTCCTATTCCCCCTCATCTGAGGGGCTTCACACATGAGATTCCCCCTTCCTGGGAGGCTCCTCACCCCCACCCTCCACCACTCATTCTTTGGGCCTGTTTGATGTCACCCCCCTTGGGGAGCCCGCATTGCTGTGCCCCCCAACCCTGGCTTGAATCACGTAGGTGCCTTTTCTTCCTTCTCCTTTGTCACCCAGTGCCTCTCCATCACCTCCATGAGAGCTGGCATGCCTCACTGCGCAGCACCGTTTAGAGAACTTTGTAAGAATTCTCTCAACTGATTCTCCCCCACAACCCTGAGACATATAGCATTTTTAAAATATTTTAATTTCTTTATACAATTGTTAAAGGTTATATTCCATTTACAGTTATCACAAAATATTGGCTGTATCCCAAGTGGTGTAGAATACATCTTTGTAGCCTGTCTTGGACCCAATTGTTTGAACCTCCCACTCCACTCCAAACCAACCGGTAACCCGTTTGTTCTCTATATATCTGATAACCACACACTGGTAACCATGAGTTTGTTCACAATATCTGTGAGTCTGCTTCTTCTTTAATGATTGATTTATCATTTTTATATATGTGTGTAAGGCTACACTTGTAATTAGGTGCGGTCAGGGGTTGAACCCAGGCCGTCTTGCTCTGGGGCCCCGTGGTGTCGTTATTCTTACCTTCCTCTTCTGTGTGGCGTTTCTTACACCACATGGCATTGTCTGTTCATCCCAGTTTTATTCACAGCTGCATCCTAGCGTGAAGCACATATCCTGATGGAAAATAAGCTCAGTTAATACTTTTTGTGCAAAGCGTGCCTGAATTCTGGTTATAGATATTTTGTGTCTCACAAATTCAAATAACACATTTCTGATTCTTGATCTGATGAGATCGAATGTGACAGAAAAACAAGGACGACCAGCTGACGGGTGTGTGGTCTTTGGTCCCTTAACGATCTCTATGTTAATCAATCTTATTTGATAGGAACAATTGCTGCCAAAAGGAAAGTGTTGTCTATCTCTGCCCCACATTTTACGCAGTCAGATGGAGGCGGAGCATTTAAGTGACTGGTCCAAGGTCACGCATGGAGCCGGTGACCAACAGGATGCCAGGCTGGCTGACTTCCAGTCCTGTGTTCTTTCTCTGCACCTGGCCAAACAGAAACGACCGTCACATGAAGGTGAGCAGGTAAAACAAGCACCAAACATGCAACTGGCTTGATTCTGACTGTGAATAACACCAACGGGCCCCTGGCTCAAGCGCTCCCTGGTACGGTGATAAGCCCAGAGTAAACACAGGGTATCTGATAGGGAGGTGCAATTGGGCCAAAAAGGGCTTAGACTCTGCAAACCTCTAAGAGTGTTTTGCTTACAGCTCAGTTTTTAAGTTTTTATTGCTTTGTGAACTTGAGTGCATTCTTTTACTTCTCTGGTCTCCAGTCCCTTCTATAGTATGACACGGTGTTTTGAACTGAATGTTTGCACCCCCCTCAAATTCCATGTTGGAGCTCTAACCTGGAATGTGATGATATTTTGAATAGGCCTTTGGGAGGTAGTTAGGTTTATGAGGTCCTGAGTGTAGGAGACCCTGTGAAGGAATTTACTTGTTGTTAAGTCCCTAAGCCATGTCAGAGGACTTCCGTGGGGGCTGAGACAGTAAAGCGTCTGCCTACAATGTGGGAGACTGGATTCGATCCCTGAGTCGGGAAGATCCCCTGGAGAAGGAAACGGCAACCCACTCCAGTATTCTTGCCTAGAAAATCCCATGGACAGAGGAGCCTGGTAGGCTACAGTCCATGGGGTCACAAGGAGTTGGACACGATTGAGCGGCTTCACTTCACTTCAAGCCATGTGAGAGTCTTTGTGACTTCTTGGACTGCAGCATGCTGGGCTCCTCTGTCTTCCACTATCTCCTGGGGTTTCCTCAGATTCATGTCCATTGAGCCAGTGATGCCATCCAACAGTCTCACCCTCTTCTCCTGCCATCAGTCTTTCCAATATCAGGATCTTTTCCAATGAGTTGGCTCTTTCACATCAGGTGGCCAAAGTATTGGAGCTTCAGCTTTAGAAACACTCCTTCCAATGAAAATTCAGGGTTGATTTCCTTTCCGGTTGACTGATTTGATCTCTCTGCTATCCAAGGGACTCTCAAGAGTTTTCTCCAGCACCACATTTCAAAAACATCAACTCTTTGGCACTCAGCCTTTCTTATAGTCCAATTCTCACATCTATACATGACTTCTGGAAAACAATAGGTTTGACTCTATGGATCTTTGTCAGCAAAGTGATGTCTCTATTTTTTAATATGCTTTCTAGGTTTGTCACCCATTCCAGTATTCCTGCCTGGAGAACTCTATGCACAGAGGAGATTTGTGGGCGACAGTCCATGGGGATGCAGAGTCAGACACAACTGAGCAGCTATCACTTCACTTTACTAGGTTTGTCATAGTTTTCCTTCCAAGAAGCAAGCATCTTTTGATTTCATGTCTTCAGTCACTATACACAGTAATTTTGGAGCTACCCCCCCCCCCCTCCAAATTGTCACTGCTTCCACTTTTTCTCCTTCTATTCACCATGAAGTGGTCAGACCAGAGCCATGAACTTAGTTTTCTTTTTTTTTTTTAATGTTGGATTTTAAGCCAACTTTTTAACTCTACTCTTTCACTTTCATCAAGAGGCTCCTTAGGTCCTTTTCACTTTCTGCCATTAGAGTGGTATCATCTGCATATCTGAGATTGTTGATATTTCTCCCAGCTGTCTTGATTCCAGCTTGTGATTCATCCACCCTGGCATTTTGCATGATGTACTCTGCATAGTAGTTAAATAAGCAGGGTGATAATATATAGCCTTGTTATACTCCTTTCCCAGTTTTGAACCAGACAACAGTTCTTCATCTGGTTCTACCTGTTGTTTCTCAACCACATACATATTTCTCAGGAGACAGGTAAGGTGGTCTGGTATTCCTATCTCTTTAAGAATTGTCCACAGTCAAAGGCTTTAGTATAATCAATGAAGCAGAAGTAGATGCTTTTCTTGAACTCTCTTATTTTCTCCACGACCCAATGAATGTTGGTAATTTGAAATCTGGGTCCTCTGCCTTTTCTCAACCCAGTTTGTACATCTGGAAGTTCTTGGTTCACTATTGCTGAAGTGTAGCTTGAAGGATTTTGAGCATAACCCTGGTATTGCTAATAATAGCATGTGGAATGACTGCAATTGTACAGTAGTTTGAACAGTTTTTGGCATTGAATTTCTTTGGGATTGGAAAGAAAACTGACCTTTCCCAGCCCTGTGGCCCCTGCTGAGTTTTCCAAATTTGCTGACATATTGAGTGCAGCACTTTAACAGCATCATCTTTCAGGATTTTTAAGTAGCTCAGATGGAATTCCTTCACCTGCACTAGCTTTGTTTGTAATAATGCTTCCTAAGGCCCACTTGACTTCACACTCCAGGATGTCTGGCTCTAAGTGAGTGACCACAGCATCATGGTTATCTGGGTCATTAAGACCTTTTTTGTGTAGTTCTTCTGCATATTCTTGCCACCTATTCTTAACTGCTTCTGGTTCTCTAAGATCCTTGTGGTTTCTGTCCTTTGTTGTGCCCATCTTTTCATGAAATGTTTCCTTGATGTCTCCAAGTTTCTTGAAGAGCTCTCTAGTTTTTCCCATTCTGTAGTTTTCCTCCATTTCTTTGCCCTGTTCACTTCAGAAGGCTTTCTTATCTCTCCTCGCTATTGTCTGGAACTCTGCATGACTTGGCCACTGATCATGCCACCATCTATTTAACTAGAAACCAATTAAAACTTCTTTCTTCCTAGAAAACTGAGCTGTTATTAAAAGAAGTATATCAGTGAGCTTACCAATATTTTTTTGTGCTCTTAAATATATTTTCATCTGACTTTGGCAGCAAAGGTATTTTGAAAAGGCATTTTTTTCAGGGAAGTCAGAAGTTTACCCCAGATCTCCTAATACCGTAGTGTTTACCACACTAGCTTTTCCTATAAGGATGTTGAATTTTATTTTTGTCCCAAACATATATATTACATTACACATTTAGGGGGCGATATATAGAACTAGGTGTATACTCAAAGGTTATTAACCAGGGAGTTGAGAAAAAAGTGATATCATGCTAATAATTACAAGAGTAGTTACCAGAATTGAGGAATTTCTCTGTGCCAGATGAATTATACACATCGTTTCTAAAAAGTCTTTCCTGAAATGTGTTCTGAGGACTATTACTATTAATTACTAAATGTTGCTGTATGGTCTTTTCCCTTAGAGAGTAGATCCTATGGAGAACACTCTGCATATAATTCACAAGGATTACTCGCTCCCCCCTCCTGCCAGAGCACTTAACAAGCTCCAGTCTTCACTGTTGGCATCTGCTGGGATTCCTAGAGGTAAAACCCTAGAGGGGAATGGTGGGTTCCCTCCTAAATGTGTGTTCCCTCAAATTTCTTCCCCATACTAATCTATATTTATGCCCTAGAAATTAGTCAAAATGACTCCCTAAATTTCCTCACCAGCTTATAGTCCCAGTGGCTTTGCTCCAGATAAGCAGATCTCAGCTGTAAACCTCTAGATTCGCCTCTCTCCAGATTTAGAGGCAGTACCGTGTTCTGTGACCTCAGTTAAATGATGGATTCAAAAAAAGTCCTTGATGTTCAATTTGTTCAGTTTCTTCTTGTTGTAAGGATGGAAGTAGGGATTTTCAAAGCTCTTTACATGTTGGACCTGAAATCAAATATTATTTCCTTAAATTTCCAATATTTTCACTAAATATAGAAATTAGGGATTTTTTTTTTTCTTTCAGTATTTTAAATATGGCAGTCCATTACCTTCCTGTTCACACAATTTGTAAAAGTCTGCTACGATCATTATACATGTTTCTCTCTCAGTAATCTCTCTTACTGGAAAAGGAGATGGCAGCCCACTCCAGGGTTCTTGCCTGGAGAATCCCAGGGATGGAGGAGCCTGGTGGGCTGCCGTCTATGGGTCGCACAGAGTCGGACACGACTGAAGCGTCATAGCTGCTGCTGCTGCTGCTACAATCTCTCTTACATTTTTTTCTGACTCCTTCTAGATTTTTCTTTTTGTCTTTAGATGTAAATGATATGATTATGATAGAATTATGTGTAGTTTCATTGATATTTATTCTACTTTATGTTCTCTGATCTTGGATTTATGGTCTGGTATCTTCTGCTAACTTAGGAAAATTCACTGTCATTATTTCTTCAAGCATTTCTTCTCTTCTTCATATTTTATTCCAATTCAATATATCTTAGAGATCATTTGATATTGTCTCTCTAACTCTCTGATGCTCTGTCCCCTTTTTTTTTTCACTTTTTCTTTTCCCTCTTTGCATTTCAGTTTGGGTAATTCTATTATTCTGTTTTAAGATCACCAATTCTTTGCTCAATTGTGCCAAGTCTATTGGTAAGCCCATTGAAGATACTATATCTGGTACAGTGTTTTTGTGTTTATTTATTTTTTCTTATGGCTTCTGTATCTGATAACGTTACTTATCCGATCTTGTATTTTGTCCCCTAATTTTTTCCAGTAGAAGCTTTAATATGTTAATCATAATTGTTTATTTTGTCTGCTAATTCTAATATCTATGAATATGTGAGTCTGGTTCTGATACTTGCTTTCAGACTGTGTTCATTCAGCTTCTGTTTATAAGTCATATATACTGTTTTTTGAGTATTAAAACGTTGGCATACTATGTAGAGTAGTAGGTACTGACATCAATAATATTTATGTTAGGAGATAATCATACCTTTCTTCCCCTCACCTCTTTTTTGTGCTATTCTATTCAGGTTGCACAGAGTCAGACACTACTGAAGCAACTTACACACACACACACTCAGAATTTCAACTGGGTTTGAAGTTTTCTCACCATTTGGGTCAGCTGGTAAAGAACCTGCCTGCCAATGCAGGAGATATAAGAGACTCGGGTTCCATCCCTGGGCTGGGGAGATTCACTGGAGAAGGGCACGGAAACCCACTCCAGTATTCTTGCCTGGGAAATTCCATGGACAGAGAAGTCTGGTGGGCTACAGTCTATGGGAACGCAGAGTCGGACACAAATGAAGCAACTAAGCCCACACATGCCTCTGGGTCTTTCAATGACTCGACTCTCCAGAGAAAATCTGTCTCTTGCAGCAGTCCTTACTGTATTCCAATGCTATTTCTACCCAGCGCTTGTTGATTTGTGGTAGAGGCTTCTGGGGAGATTCTCTGAGGTTTTAATGAACCCTTAGGCACTGTGAACCTGTGTCTTGTGGGTTTGGATTCTACAAGGGTCTCTTTCCTCTTCTAGATGTAATACTGGGTCTTGCACTTATTTTCTCAAGGATAGGATTTTGTTTTACTGTTTCCTTTCCCCTCAGCTTCAGGGGGTTTCAATCAATGTCCTCGGGCTTAAGTTTGGTTGCTTTGCTTTATGCAAGTCAAGCATTTTAAGTTGAGACAGTGGATTTGGGACTGGGCGGAGTGTCAGCAGTAACTCCTATTCCTCTCCCCTAGACAGGACCACGGAGGAAGCTTTCCTGGGATTCCCCTGTGTGTCTCTTGTGAGCACCTGATAGAAAAGCCTGGGAGAATGCATTAATATCTCCATGTCCTTGGCGCATAGTAACTTCACACTCTCTCTCACAGTAATCTACACAACCTTTAGCTATTTATTAAAATGAGCTAGTGGACTTCCTTTTTTTTTTTTTTGGTCAATCTATGCAGCATTCCCCTGGTAGCTCAGTTGGCAAAGAATCCGCCTGCAATGCAGAAGACCCTGGGTCAATTCCTAGGTTGGGAAGATCCACTGGAGAAGGTATAGGCTACCCACTCCACTACTCTTGGGCTTCCCTTGTGATTCAGCTGGTAAAGAATCCGCCTGCAATGCAGGAGACCTGGGTTTGATCCCTGGGTTGGGAAGATCCCCTGGAGAAGGGAAAGGCTACCTACTCCAGTATTCTGATCTGGAGAATTCCATGGACTGTATAATCCACGGGGTTGCAAAGAGTCAGACATGACTGAGCCACTTTCACTTTCTTTCTAACAGCCTTCACTGGCAATGTGCCACATAAGTAAATGCTTAAGTACTGCTTTTAATTACTGATGTGTCTCTCCATCAGAAAAAGTTCCAAAAAGTGTTAGCCCATCAGGCTCCTCTGTCCATGGAATTCTCTGGGCAAGAATACTGGAGGGGGAAGACATTTCCTTCTCCAGGGGATCTTCCCAACCTAGGGCTTAAACCCCGGTCTCCTGCATTGCAGGCAGATTCTTTACCATCTGAGACACCAGGGAAGTCCCATGTCTCTCCATGTGTTAGATTAATTATTTGTCCTTGTCACCTAAATTAAAAAAGGAAGAAAACTGTTTTTCCAGCAGATTTTCTTGTTGTAAGGATGGGAGAGGTTAGTTATCTATGAGCTGAATTTCTGGCCACTCACATTCAATCTTTCACCCTAAAGTTTGACATTTCTTTATTCAATCTGCTAGATTTTATTTCCTTGCCCATATAATGACTAGTAGTTCCCTTAAGCCCAACTCTTGGGAGTTTACATGCTTCAGCTATTCCCAAACCAGAGTAAAAACGCTCAGATTTCCTGAAGAGCATTTTTTTTTTTGGAAATCTTTTTTTTTTTTCCTATGATATTTCCATTGCTCACCTTGCTTTCTGGGTTAAAAATTTATAACTTCATGAATTTTGTGCACCTACAATCTTAAAAGAATTAATACAAAGCAGAGCATAGCAATCATAAATTAAGTTGACAAACTTCTCTCTTCTATGGGGGCCACATCCTAATCAATAATATAGTGTATGCATATACCTGAGACAGGTAATTCAGTATATAAGGCACAAATGAGAGAAACAAAGAATGTCACAAGAACACAGTTTTGTATGTGTAACAAAACATGTGCTTTGAAAACTATATATGTGCATTTGCATTTTAAATATTTATACAAATTCATCATGACTGTGTAATACTAATGTCAAATATATTAATATGGAACATAATGTATCTATTTTAAGCTTTTATTTATTTACATTTTTTGCATGTGTGATTATATAGCTGGGATTTTTCCTATTTGTTCCATGGAAGGTGTTAGTAAGGATATTTGAAACTTCACACAGAGGCAAATCTCCACCAGTAACAAATTGAGCATGCTACACTTACAGTAAAGTTTTTGAACTGTAGCTCTGATTATGTACAAGAACTCTGGAGCAGAAAAGAAACTCAAAAGTCAGTGTACTTTGAAAGACTAGTTTGAAAGTGCATTCCAGAATACTTTTAATTCCTATGAGGTTTCAAGTGAGATAGGAGGAGGAAAGTGTGAGGGTAGTGGATTGGTTATGTTTAATGCCTAAGCACAAACTTTTTATTTTCTAAAGAAAGCCTTCTAAAGAGGGAAGAAGATTTCTGGCAATTTTAGGCATAATGGAAAGACTATTCTTGAAGATGCGTGCTAGAGCCAGGCTGGAAATATTGTTGGCAATAAAAATGATGCAACAATAGCTTCTGAAGGTTTGGAGGTTCAGAAAGACATATATTTAATCAGAATATAGCAGCACCAAGTTCTGCACACCTTGTACATGACTATCAAGCAGTCTCAGAATAAGTCTGTGAATACGTATTACCTTCATAGTTATGATTAAACCTGGAGAAAAAGAGAGAGAAATTGGCTCAAGGAAGGACTCAAAGCAGCTGCAACTACATAAAAGCATGCTGATAAAGTGAAAGTGAAAGTCACTCAGTCATGTCCGACTCTTCGTGACCCATGGACTATAGTCCATGGAATTCTCCAGGCTAGAATACTGGAGTGGGTAGCCTTTCCCTTCTCCAGGGGATCTTCCCAACTCAGGGATCAAACCCAGGTCTCCTGCATGGCAGATGGATTCTTTTACCAACTGAGCCACAAGGGAAGTCCAAAAATACTGGAGTGGGTAGCCTATGCCTTCTCCAGCAGATCTTCCTGACCCAGGAATTGAACCAGGGTCTCCTGCGTTACAGGAGGATTCTTTATCAACTGAGCTATCAGGGCTCAAAATTGATATCACGTTTTAAATCTCCTTTTTTAATATATTGTTATACTATCTTTTAAAATTCTCTGTATGTTTAGATTTTTTTAATAATAAAAATATGGACAATCCAGGTTTATTTCTAATTTCTGATTCTGCTTATATATGGAGGAGAGGTTTTCTGTTGAAGTATGACTCTGCATGATGAAAACACATGCTCACACAAGCATATATGCAGACAAGAGAATGATTACATTAACTATTTAATCTATTACCAATGATGTAGCCAAACGGGGCAGAAACAGATGAAGCATTAAGTCAGCATGGCTTTGCTTGGTTCCCCCAAATCCCTGTGGGAGTAACAAAATTGTGTCACTCTTCCAAGGATAAGTATTACAGGAAGTGTAAAGTTCAATTTTCACACTACCATTTCTGTTATGTACATGACCTTACGTCATGCTTCTATAAACACTTCCATTAATACTGCGTGCACTGCTTTCTAAGAGACGTTCTCTAATGTTGAATGTTATTCTTTCTGAAACCAAATTCTGAGTCTGCAAGTTTACATACTTACTTGGGGAGAAAACTGGGTCAGCAACTGATATCCCAGAATTATTGTGCCTCTCGATTTCTAGCAGGTTGGAAAAACCATACCACAGCCTTTTAAAATGTAGGTTAACACAAAAAGTGGTAGATTCTGCCCATGAAGAATATTAAATAAGAAATTGGGTAAATGGTGGAACTATTTAAGAGGAAAAAGAAAACTATTGGAAGAGTAAGTTTAGGAAAAGGAGAACTTAAGAACTGTGTTTTGATTGTATGTATGAAAAGCCTTCTTGACTTCCAAAGGGAGATTCCAAGCACACAGATGGATACATGCACTGGTTATGTGGAACCAAATACTACTGGTTCAAAAGAGTGTCACAGTTGTGGCTTAAAATTGGCCATGCATTAGGAGAATCTGCACCATTAAAATTATTAAATGCTACCAATTTTTTTTTCTTCTACAGAGCCGATAGGAATACAAGATACAGAGAGCTGCAATGAAGTGCAATAAGGGTGTCAGATTGAAGACTGAGATTTAATAGTCATCTGTTTATAGACAGTATTTACATTGGATGAGGTTACCTTGGGAGGAAACATGGAGAAGAAATAAAGTCCAGGAACTAACATCTGGGTCCCTCTAGAGTTCAGAAGTTGGAAAGATCAGAAGTGGGAGTCAGTGAAGGAAGAAGAGAACCGGGAGAATGTGTTAAGTGAAAAGGTTGTTTCAAGAAAGAGAGACCGAACAGTTCTGTTCACTCACAGTAAGGGAGGGGCTGAGAAAAACAGCGGTTAAATGTTAACAGTTCATTTTGGCAATGTGGAGTTCTTGGTGATATTGATTACCTTTGTCACACGGGTGGAAAGGGTGGCAATCTTATTGGAATATGTTTAGAAGAGAATAATGGCTTTCTTTTTTCGCAATTCATTTAACTACTTCCAGCTTTTCTAAAGCATAGGCTTTTCTAGGTTCTTTCAATAATTAATTAGTTAATTAATTTTCTGTTTATTTTTTTCATTTTATTCATTGTGCTTTGCACTTTCTTTAAATCATTTTCACTTAATAATGTAGGAAGATGATATTAGTAAGACATGGCACATTTAAGCAATATAAGCCATTCCCTAGGTCCTGTGGGAAGAGCAGCTGAGAGAGTTTTTAGCACAGGGCTTCCTCCAACCTAGATTTGCAAACAATGTGAATGCATTCAGGCATGACAGTTTTATGAGAGTGGGTGTTCAATTTGGATGATCTTTATAAAATATTTTTGCAAATTGTTACAGCAAATATTTGCATAGTGGAAGCTCAGATAATGAGAGAGACTGCAAAACAAGTGAGAATAATCATAAAGAATGTTTCATGTTCAAAAAAATAAATTATGTGGAGTAAAGGCAAGACAATGTAGTGGCAGTACAGCCTAGGTTTCAAAAATCTGATTTTGAAGCTTGGTTCTGCAACTCGATGCCTGGTACTACCTGCGTGACCTTGGTTAGCAGGTAAACTACTCTCAGCCTTAATTTTCTCTACCGCAAAATGGGGTTATAATAATAATATCTCAGGATTGTTCAGGTGGCTTGAATGGGATGGTATACAGAAAGGGCTTAATGTAATACACAGCAGATAATAGATATCCTCTAAATGGTAGCTAAAATAAAAGAGAAGAGAGCATTAGGAGAGATGATCTTTTGACACGCGTGCATGCATGCTAAGTTGCTTCAGTCATGTCCAACTCTTTGTGGTCCAACGAACCATAGCCAGGCAGGTTCCTCTGATGCTGGGGTTCTCCAGGCAAGAATTCTGGACTGGGTTTTCACGCCTTCTTCCAGGGGATATTCCCCACCCAGGGATCAAATCTGCATCTCCTGCGTTCCTATTACGGCTCATGCTTAGATGCATGGTAAGAAATACTGGAGCCCCCAGCTCTCTTTTTCTCTAATTTTCTATTATCTTACCATGTAGACACTGAAATGGTCAAGACTGGCTAAACTAGAAAGCAGAAACAAGTAGAGAAATAGTGCCTTAAATGTTTGGGCTGAGTACTTTGGGTCAGGATAGTATTTACTTAATATATGAATGGATTATAAACTGACAAAGCCAAAGAGCTCTCCAATCCCAACCTATTCAGCATCATTATCTTGAGCTCAAGAACCACCATTTCATCTAAAATACACTGAGGTTGTCGAGTTCAGTTCCCTTATTCTACAATGAAGCCCCTGGGGCTTAGAAGGGAAATGACTCAGATAGACTCCTAAGCCAGCTTCTTTTGTTTAAACCAGATAATCTGTGTGACCTGCTCTGTGTAGTTCAAGAAAAAGGATGAAGTTACTTGAATCTCTCACTCTTAAGGATATTTCTTTCTTTTAATATATAGAAGCTCAAACACATTATAGTACTTATCTAGATCCAAGACCTTATTTTTCAGAGGAAGAAATGAATGCATGTAGAGGAGAAATGGATTGCCCCGAGGTCAGCTAATGATACAGCTGAGCTTGGAATCTATCTCTCCTGACTTACAAACCATTTCTCTGTCCACTAAAATAGAACACTCGGAGGATGCTAAGACTCCAAAGGACATGTAATTGAATTCTGAGATGCTGTCAAATATTAAGAATGAATAGTTGCAAGCTCTTCATTTAACAATAGCCAAGACACTCATCTTGCCTTTCCACTGAAAAATATCAAGTGAGGGGCTAGTTTTGCAAAAGCTTTTTTTCTAAGAGACAAACTCCACAGGCATGAGGTCTTTTCTTTTTTCCTCAGTGAGTTGACTTAATGCATAGAGCTTTCATTAAGTTTCCAGCAATCTTTTTCTGTTAATTTCATGAAGAATAGTATCTATTTTATCTGGAAATATCCTCATCTTCCAGGATACTTTCTTATTCTTACCAATTCTGAAGAACATAATTTTGGCTGTGTAAGTGAGATTCACTGATAATTAGGTTGTGTGTGTATGTTAATCACTCAGTCATGTCTGATTCTTTGCAACCCCATGGACTGTAGCCTGCCAGGCTCCTCTGTCCATGGGATTCTCCAAGCAAGAATACTGGAGTGGGTTGCCATGCCCTCCTCCAGGAGATCTTTCTGACCCAGGGATTGAACCCACATCTCTTATGTTTCCTGCATTGGCAGGTATAGATTCTTTACCACTGGGCCAACGGAAAACACATACTAGAGTACTAATTAGTGAGTATTAGTGTATAGAGAGTATATATTACCCGTGAAGTAGCTTAGCATTATTTGAAAGTAAACTTGGATTAGTTGTCCATGATAAAAATAAAAATTAAAAAAAAATGTATTTTTTTTATTGTTTAGTTGTTATGTCATGTCTAACTCTTTGTGACCCATGGAAAGTCACCCACCAGGCTCCTCTGTCCATGGGATTCTCCAGGCAAAAATACTGGAGTGGGTTGCCATTCCCTTTTCCAGAGGGCCCTCCTGACCCAAGAATCAAACTCGTGTCTCCTGCACGGGCAAGGGGATTCTTTGCCACTAAGCCACCTGGGAATATTCTAAGGAAAATCAGAGAAATTTAAACATTACAAAACTCTTCCAGCCTTTTGCCATCCTGGCTCTACTGTGCATTGTGTACATGCATTATGCATTGACCAAAGCTCCCCGTTGGCAGAAATACCTGCTCAACCATAAAGAGCACCAGTCTCTTAGCATCAACAAAATAACTCCTTAGGAGATAGCCTTCCTTCTTAATCTTATAAGGGGCCATGATGACCCATGACTCACTCCTCGATTTGCATGTGCAGATCTGGACTGTGTAAACTGTCAATATTTCATGATTTAACATACAGCCCTCTGTCTCAACAATTTACATAACTGTGCTTTGACTTCTAATAGGGAAGCAGTTCTCAAGAGCTTTCTGAGAGGCTGTTCCTGGGTTGTAATCCTCAGTTTTGCCCAAATAAAAGTGTTCATTTCTTTCTTGGATTAACTGATTAGTTTTTTTAAATCTATATACATGTATATTGCAAATTCTAGGACACCACTTAGAAAAGAAGTATAACCAATAAGCTCAGAAAAGAGAGAAATGTGAATTAAAAATGCTCTTAAAGCTACTAAAGATAGGAAGATAAAGACAAGAACAAGGTCAATGAATAAAAAATAGTAATGAGTATGACATATTAATCCAACCATATCAATAATCAGTTCAAACGTCAATGGTCTAAATGCATCAATTAAAAGAGTGGATCAAACAAGATACAGCCATATTTTGTCTACAAGAACCGCCCCCCCCCCCCCATAAAGACACATAGAGATTAAAAGTCAATGGATGGAAAAAAAAAAAAAAGAAAGTCAATGGATGGAGACACATTTATATGTATGGCATGATTCCAGCTTTGTAGAGTTGCCTGTGAGTGAATGTGTATGTGAGTGAGTGTTTTTATGGCCTAGGACTTTAAAAATATGAACTAACATATTAATAGCTATCATTATCACATGGTAAGTTGACAGATAAAAGTTTTATTGCCTATTTATTTTTATATTTTCTAAAATTAATTAATTACTCAATTACTATTAGATGGTGGCTCATCAGTAAAGAATTCTGCAATGCAGGACACACAGGAGGCTTGGGTTTGATCCCTGGGTTGTGAAGATCCCCTGGAGGGGGGCATGGCAACTCACTCCAGTTTTCTTGTCTGAAGAATTCGATGGACTGAGGAGCCCAGGACTGAGGTGACTGAGCGCATGTGCACGCGCACACACACACACACACACACACACACACACACACACACACATACACACACGCAAATTATTCATAGTATCTTTGAAAGTGAAAGTCGCTCAGTCGTGTCAGACTCTGCGACCCCATGGACTATGCAATCCATAGGATTCTCCAAGTCAGAATACTGGAGTGAGTAGACTTTCTCTTCTCCAGGGGATCTTCCCAACCCAGGGATGGAACCCAGGTCTCCCGCATTGCGGGCGGATTCTTTACCAGCTGAGCCACAAGGGAAGCCCAAGAATGCTGGAGTGGGTAGCCTATCCTTTCTTCAGCAGATCTCCCTGACTAAGTAATCTAACCTGGGTTTCCTGCATTGTAGGTGGATTCTTTACCAACTGAGCTATCAGAGAAGGCCTTCACACTTTGTGAAATTATATTAAAAATTCTAACACCAAGGTTGATAAATGGACAAAGTATATAAACAAAAATTTCGCAGCAGGAGAAATGCAAATGTCCAGTAAAGATATAAAATAAATATTCAATATTACTAACAATCAAACAAGTGTGACAATCAGAAAATGTCATATTTTCCACTCAGAGTAGCAGTTTGAAAAACATTAACAGTCACACTGAAGGTGTGTATTGAGACATTCCTTAATCATGACCAGTAAGAATGTAAAATTGAGCAATATTTAAAAAAAATAATTTGCCAGTATTTATCAATACTTTTACTAATAGTTACTTTTTAAGTCTGTAAGGACTCCTGGAATCTATCTTGGATTAGTTTGGGAATTGAGACAAAGATGCATCTATTATATTCATCAGATTATTATTTTTTTACAATAATTAACGCTGGTAACAAACCTATGAATTAAACAGTAGAGGAACAACTCAACAAATGATATTGTATAGACAGGACAAAAACGATGCATGCTTTTTCAAAAGAGAATGTATGTGTGTGTGTATGTGTGTGCACACACATGTTCAGTAACATCCATCTTTGTGACTCCATGGACTGTAGTCCACCAGGCTCCTCTGTCCATGGAACTTTCCAGAATAGACTACTAGAGTGGGTTGTCATTTGCTCCTCCAGGAGATCTTTGTGACCCAGGGTTTGAACCCATGTCTAATGTGTCTCCAGCAATGGCAGGCAGGTTCTTTACCAGCTGAGCCACCAGGGAAGCCCTGCAAAAAGAATAAAGACCAAATAACCTATAAAAGAAGAAAATAAGACAGTATTCATATTATTCCCACTTTGAATATTTAATTGTACATAAAAACATCAACATGTGGAAAGTGGGTCTCTTTGAATTATAGGATTATTGGAAGCATTACTACTTCTTTACAAAATTTTTTGTTTGTGTATTTCAGAAATATGTAAACTAAGGTCTTAAAATTCAGATCAAGGATGTGAAGTGACCTGGACATAAAGACCAGGGATGTTTACGCCAAAGTTCAGACTTTTTCCTGTGTTTGCTGTGTCCACCATACAATGCTGTGTCATAAGGCTGGATGCTTCCTACATGAAACCATATTATTTTCAGGGACATTCTGACTCAATACAAAAATTCTGGCTTTTTAAGTTTTTAAAAGATGGCAGATTCTCTCATCCTTTTCCAGACTCTCATCTAATTTCTGAGTATAAACTCTTTCTAGCTCCCAACTCTGGAGACTGTTGGGGATGAGGGATATTGATATGAAGTTCAAAAGTGAGAGTCACTCAGTAGTGTTCACTCTTTTCAACCCCATGAACTGTAGCCCGCCAGGCACCTCTGTTCATGGGATTCTCCAGGCAAGAATACTGGAGTGGGTTTCCATGCCCTCCTCCAGGGGATCTTCCTGACCCAGGGATCCAATCTGTGTCTCTTATATCTCCTGCATTGGCAGGCGGGTTCTTTACCACTAGAGTCATGTGGGAAGCCTCAAATCCATTTCTAATAGTGTTTTTTTTTCTATTTTTAAAGTAAAAATAGTACGTTGTTGTTGTTGTTGTTTAGTCTCTAAGTCATGTCCAACTCTTGTCGACTTCATGGACTGCAACATGCCATGCCAGCCTGTCCCCCACCATCTCCCAGAGTTTGCCCAAGCTGCAGTCAGTTGCATCAGTATTGCCATTGACCCATGCCATCCTCTGTCACCCTCTTCTCCTTCAGCCTTCAATCTTTCTCAGCATCAGAGTGGTTTCCAAAGAGTCAACTATTCACATTGGGTGGCCAATGTGTTGGAGCTTCAGCTTTGGCATCAGTCCTTCCAAAGAGTGTTCAGGGTTGATCTCCTTTAGGATGGACTGGTTGGATCTCCTTGCAGTCCAAGGGACTCTCAAGAGTCTTCTCCAGCACCACAGTTGGAAAGCATCAATTCTTTGGTGCTCTTCCTTCTTTATGGCACTGCTGTCACAACCATATGCCCACTGGGAGGACCACAGCCTTGACTAACAGACCTTTGTTGGCAAAGTGATGTCTTTGCTTTTTAACACACTGCCTAGGTTTGTCATAATTTTCCTACCAAGAAGCAATCGTCTTCTAATTTCCTGGCTGCAGTCACTACCCACAGTGATTTGAGAGCCCAAGGAGAGGAAATCTGTCACTACTTCCACCTTTTCTCCTTCTATTTGCCATAAAGTGATGGGACCGGATACCATGATCTTAGATTTTTTTAATATTGAGTTTTAAGCCAGCTCTTGCACTCTCCTCCTTCACCCTCAACAAGAGGCTCTTTAGTTCCTCTTCACTTTCTGCCGTTAGAGTGGTATCATCTGCATATCTAAGAGTGTTGATATTTCTCCTGGCAATCTTGGTTCCAGCTTGGACCTCATCCAGCCTGGCATTTCTCATGATGTGCTCTGTGAATAAGTTAGATAAACAGGGTGACAATATGCAGTCTTGTTATACTCCTTTCTCAATTTTGAACCAGTCAGTTGTTCCATACAAGGTTCTAACTGTTGCTTCTTGACCTGCACACAGGTTTCTCAGGAGACAGGTAAGATGGTCTGGTATTCCCATTTCTTTAGGAGTTTCCCACAGATTGTTGTGATCCACACAGTCAAAGGCTCTAGAGTAGTCAATGAAACAAATAGACGTTTTCTTCTTGAATTCCCTTGCTTTTTCTATGATCCAGCATATGTTGGCAATTTGATGTCTGGTTCCTCTGCTGTTCCTAAAGCCAGCTTGGACATCTGTAAGTTCTTGGTTCATGCAATGCTGCAGTCTGGCATGCAGGATTTTGGATATAACCTTACTAGCATGGGAGATGAGTGCAATTGACCAGTGGTTTGAACATTCTTTAGTACTACCCTTCTTGGGAATTGGGATGAGGCTTGACCTTTTCCAGTCTTGTGGCCACTGCTGGGTTTTCCAGAATTGCTGACATATTGAGTGTAGTACTTTGATAGCATCATCTTTTAGGATCTGAAATAGCTCTGCTGGAATTTCATCACCTACCCTAGGTTTATTAACAGCAGTGCTTCCTGAGTCCCTCTGCACTTCACAACCCAGGATGTCTGGCTCTGGGTGAGTGATCACACCATAGTGGTTATCAGGGTCATTAAGATCTTTTTTGTACAGTTCTTCTGTACAAAATAATAGTATATTATATTATAAAACTCTACATTGTTTTATAGAAATATACAAACAATATGCATCTTTCAACACAATTTACTTATGGCATGATTTCAGTTTTGTGAATGATTTTGTGTGTAAATTAATATGTTTATGGTATAAGACTAGAAAAATTTGAATGAACATATTAACAACTATTATTTCTTCATGCTATGTTTATAAACAAATTGTTATTTATTGCTCATTTCTTATCCTCTAAAAGTAGTTAATAATTATATATTTTATGATCAAAAGCTATATTTTATAGCTTTTTAAATAATATAAACAATGTGGGTGTTTAACATAACATAAACCTTATATTTTTGTTTGCTGTTTAGTCACTCAGTCATGTCCGATTCTTTTGAGACCCCATGGACTGTAGCCTGCCAAGCTCCTCTATCCATGGCATTTTCTAGGCAAGAATATTGGAATAGGTTGCCATTTCCTCCTCCAAAACATTATATAAAGAGCAGAAAATTGTGTATTGCTTGTACATTCTATAAACACTGTAGAATTTAATAAAATAAAAGTTAAATGTCTCATAATTTGTGTTAGAGATGAAAGAGTAAGCATTAGAAATATTCATTGTGTATATTTCCTCATTATAAATAATAGCAAGTTTACATGTTAGCCTTGCCTTTTTAGTTTCTCTGCACTCTGATTTCAATGTGGCAATATTAAAAAAAAGAAAAAGAAAGAAACAACTCATCAGCCATTATCTCCTTTGTCTCCAAGATAATATTCTATTAGACTGAGTTCCTGCTGAAGGATGCACTGACATGAATGTTACTCAGAAGCAGAAGAAAGATTAGGATCATCCCCACGTAGGCATGAGCACCATCTGGACCAGGGCCTCTCTGTAGACCGGAGTCAGCTCAGTCACCCCTTCATCACAGATCCAGACCTGACAGATTTCTAATACACACAGCCACCTGGAAGCATAACGCTGCCCAAACCCAGCTGAGCTTTCACTCTGTGGTTTTTATTCTCTTGTATTTGATGTCCAGCACTCTTCCCTCTGATGTCAGCTTCTGAATTCCCTGACTTATGATCAGCATTAGAGAGAACTGCAGTGATGCTCAGATGATTTGCAAAGACCTGCAGCAGCGAATGCCTTCCAGTCTTCCCCAGGTCCCACACTGTTCATCACTTTTCCTTTTCTTTTTTTTCCCAAACAGCATCTATTTCCAAGCCCTTTCCCCCATTCACTCTTAAATCCTAGAATTTAAACTCTCAAAAGTATTTACATTTAAATGGAGTGCTGAGGCCTTTTGGTGTTTGAAAAAAGCTTTTGAGATTTTTTTTTAATGAACTTCTAAGAGGTACTTGGATTGAAGCATTGCCAAGAGTAGGTCTATTCGGAACAATGGGAAGCCTGGGTTCAATTTAGAACTAGCCAGTCATCAATTCAGGACAAATTAGAGCCTTCAGAACTCTGCGATTGTTCCTGCTCCTTAGCCTTACATTCAAGACCTTTGCCAACCGGTTCCTGCTTACTTTGTCAAGCTCATCTCTGACCTGACAGGAGCCACAGCAGCCTTCCTGCTTCTCCTCAGATGTTTCTGCTTTCCCATTATCTTCCCTCCTCTCTTTATCAATTGCCTTTTCAAAATTCACGAGCTAAGTTCGATATCACCTCCATCATGAAATTTCTCTTTGCTGCATGTGGGTGGTTTAGGGAAAAGTGCATACATTACTCCCCAGAAATTTCTAATTTTATAGCTTACACAAGCTGTCAGAAGTTATATAACTAAGACACATGTAATACAGCTCTATTTTAGGTAAGATAAAACATCATTTATTTTGTATAACTTCTGTGTAAACAAAGTCATACTTATTTACTTATTTATGTTGGAGTCTGATTTACAATGTTTTGTTACTCCCTGCTGTACACTGAAGTGACTCAGCTATACACATATATAAAATATATCCACTCATTTTTAGATTCTTTTCCCATACAGGTCATTACAGAGTGCTGAGTAAATTCAAAGTCATGTTTATGAAGTTCTCGGGATGTAGTAAGTATCTCCATAGCTCTGGAAATTGGGTCAAGTTATCTACCCCATCCCTGCCCCAGAATTTCCACTCCTGAAAAGCAATCTTCAAGAGATTGTAACAAAGATTAAATGAGGAAATCTATGTGAAAATCTTAAGAGAAATATCTGGCAGATAACAACAGCTCATACAAAATTTTAACAATCCTTATTAACCAATGTTCTCTTCCTGGCTCTATCTGTGGGTGCTCAGTCGCTAAAAGTCTTATTCAACTCTGTCTCCCGTCCTCCATGAACTATAGCTCACCAGGCTCCTCTGTCCATGGTATTTCCCAGGCAAGACTACTAGAGTGGGTTGCCATTTCCTACTTGAGGCGATCTTCCTGACCCAGGGATCAAACCTGCATCTCCTGTGTCTCCGACATTGCCAGGCAGATTCTTTACCTGCTGAGCCATCTGGGAAGCTTGCCTGGTTCTGTGCTTATTTGAAAAAGCTCTCAATGACAGTATTTAGTGCACCTGTGTTCAGGTTCTTGCCTTCCCCCAAACACCACATTCTATTTGATAACAAGAACCATATGAACACAAAGTCCAAGATCATGTGTGGTGCATTATAAGCCTTTAATACACTGTTCATGCAGCACAGTCAAACTAAACCCAGAAAAAATATAAGTCCTGTGCTATTTTAATGGCTCCATATTGTTATCTGACAACATGAACAAATAGATGTACTAAAGGACGTGATTGATGAAGTCAGTTTGACTTTCAAATAAACCTCATTTTTACTTAGCTCTCACTCTGTTGCTTCTTTTGGAAAATGAAAAAAGAGCCACGTTTCCCCCAAATAACATGCTGATTCCTTTGACTTTTGGCTGCTCTATTTTTCCATTGGAAGGCAGACCACAATAGGGTGCATGTTATGGGCAGATGACATTTCTTTTTGTAATTTAGATGAAAGGACTATGAAATATTGGTATTTGGTTGAGCATACTGGACTGTTCCAAACAAAGACTTTTGATCCTGAGTGTAGACCTGCCAGGACTCTATATTTCAGATTGATGGATGATCTTTCCAGCATCGTATTTTCATTATTTTCTACTTTCCTGTTCTATGTGTCAAACCACCATTAAATCACAGATACTAAATGCTGAATAAAATAAAACATCTATGAATTAGAAATGAGTTCTTTCATTTCCTTAATTCAGCTCTCTCATCCCATGATACATTTTACATCATTCATCTGGTTTTCCCAGTCTCCCGGTATATCCTTCTTTTTGAACTTTCGTTTCCTCACATTTTAACAAAGTCAGTGTGAGGGAATAAAACGGCTTTGAGCTGAGCGTCATAGTCTCAGATTTGCTTCAGCTTGTGTTGTGCCTTGAGAATCTCTTTTCTCATCTTTCAATAAGAAAAATGTACTACATGGCCTTTAAGTCATTGAAACTCTATGATATCTGATTTTTATCTAAAGCTCTGCCCCTTGATATTCTATTTTGAAAAAATAGACCCTTTCTCCACCTTTAAAAAAAAAAATTCATGTTGACTAGTATTTTAATTATGTCTCCTTTTGTCTATTTTCTACTGAGGGCTGCTTTGAAAATTAATAAAATAATCTGCAGTAAATATTCTAGCATAATTTTATAGTTTACCTTCTTTTCTAGTTCTAGTTAAGTTCTGCCTTCTCTACTTCCTCTAGATCATACTTGTTTTTATTCTTTTATTCTAAAGTCCTCTTTGATTCTCCCAATATTTCACAACCTCAAATTTAATTCATTAGCAAATTCTTTTATAAGTTTATTCAAGTACATAGCTACCATGGGCCAAGACTGGGTTATTTTGCTGTTTTGGGGTGCTGAATAAATAAAATTCCTATTCTCTGCCTGAGCTTGAAAGTAGTTGAGATGTAGACTAAAGAAGATGAGATGAAGATAAGTATAGCCCGTTGAAGCTGTTGGAAGATGCTGCATTTAGTCCATTCCAAATTCCCAAAGCAGGAGAGTGGTATTTCTCCCAATTATTCTCCCAAATGTCTCAGTTAGCCAGGTCTCGTCCCTGTTCCCTACAAAATATGCGTGGGAGTAGAAAGGCAAATGGTCAAGAGAGAGGCCAGAGTGTTACTGATGTAGGTTCTGCCTCAGAGCAACATGAGTGTGGGGATTCTAGTGTCTACCAGCACAAGGGACTAGGGACTTCGCAGTAAGTCACCCATGAGCATCACTTTTGTGGAATTTATAGTTTGCATAAAGAATATAGAGTTTGAAACATAGTCAGAAGCGTGTAAGTGTGTGATGCAGATATATGCTAAGGAATGTAAGACAGGGAAGCTTACCTCCCCGCAGGGAGTCAAAGAAAGCTTCTCTTAGGAACTGATGCATGAACAGAAGCCAAGAAGCTCACTGCTGGGATGAGAAGAGGCTCCAGGCAATGGGACATGCACAAGAAAACTTGAGGCACCTTTGGAGAACTGGAGTGAAAACACGGTCTGGACCAAGGGTGTGAATAGCACTAGATGAGAAGGAAGGGAAGGGCTGAGCCCCAGTTATGCAAGCTAGAGCTTAGACTGTATCCCAAAGGGCAGCAAGAAGACTCAGAGATTTTGAGCATCTGTAGAAATCCAAGGAAAGATGTCCAGTGGTCTGTTGGGTGATCTGGATATCTGAAGAGAGGACCACTCAGAAAAGAAGCACAATTGTCTAGAGAATAAGTGTTGAAAGACTAGAAGAGTCTTTGCATGATCCCCAAAAAACTCCAACATTTAATGATTGGGCAAATAAAGCTAGAGAGTTAAGACCAAAATGAGAAAAAAATGGAGTGGAGATGGAAGACACCACCGCTGTCTAGTTCTACCAAAGAGGTCAAGCAGGATGAGGACTAATCAAGCCCACAAACCCACTTTCTGCCTACAACGCAGAAAAGAGAGATACTATTACTTTTTTTTCCTCCTTTTTCCCTATATTCCGTGTCTTCATTGCTCATTTGTTGATTCATCCTAAAATATTTTGGGTGGAAACATTTTTCTAGAAACACTCTTAAAGGCAGTTCAGCGTTGGCTCCTTCACGTTGATTGCTCCACTGGAACTCTTTCTGCTAATGTTGCCAGAAATATTTCTTAAGGGAAGTTATGAGTTAATAGTGAAAATGTTAAATATTTTCAGTTTTCTGGTTTTTTAAATTTTTTTTGTAAAATAGAAGAAAGTGCTATCTATTAAGAGTGAAGGGAGAGGAAGAGGGGTTTGACCTCACAACAGTGAAAGGGTAGGATAACTAGAAATACATATTTAAATATCTTGGGACAATTTGTTTTTTTGTTTTACCTCCATGTGGCTATTTCTTTTGAATATTGAAATATGTGGATGCTTCAATTAAATAAAAATAAAAATGGTTCTAGCAAAGAAAACTTCGTCAGAGTCAGATTTATATATTGACGAGATTTTCTTCTCCTCATCTTTTCTTGATTTTTCATTTCCTCTTTCTCTCCCTTCTCTCTTTTCCTTGTACTTTCTTCTGTCTTCTTTTGTCCTGCCTTCTCTTCTCCCACACTCCTTCATCATCTTTCCTCATTTTTCCCCCTACCTTCATAGCTGGTGGATTATGAGGTGTTACCAGGGAAGTAAGCTGCAGCTGGATAGACCTAATATTCGAAACTGTTTACTAGCCTCTCTGCTGGGACTCAGAACACTTGCCCTTCAAGAATGTGCCTACTGGAACTCTTGCAGCGCCGTTTCCTCCAGGTCATTGCCATCTCCCTGGTGTCCTCTGTCTCTATTATCTTCTTTGATACTGTTGGTTTGGGGAGTTGGGCTCATTCCTATCATTACATCATTTCTCTTTTGATCCTCTTTCCTTTCTTCCAGGTTTCTCTCTTAATATTCCCTTGGGGCTTTATGATGCTATCATTCCCCCACTACAATCTCCTCCAACGTAAAACCCAGAATCATTCTAACTCTTGCCTTTTTACAAATGTCTAATCTGCCCCAACAACATATAATACAATAGAGGGACAGAGACCAATAGGACAGGAACCTTGACCTCAGTGAGGACACCATATGAGTGTGAGCAGGGGAGGGAGTAGGCGGAGGGGACCATGCAGAATCCTATAAATGTAGAAATGGGCAAACTCACAAAATAACAGGATAGTGCAAAAGCAAGAAGCTATTAGAACTGCTTTTAAATATCAGAGAAGAGTTCACCAGACAGAAAGTCCTTCATTTAGATGAATAAATGTAGAAATGGAAGGAAGGGATCTCAGATAGTGTTTAGCATCGGCAAAGGCACAGAGACACATCATTTAATGATATGTTTGAGGGGGAATTTAAGTTTTTAAGTAAAGCTGAAGCAAACAGGTGATGATTGGGGGGAAGAGATGTTGGGGAGCATAATGTGAGATTGGTAAAAGTGGTTCCCAAGACTGCTATGTGACGCTAAGACATTTGGATAGCCTGGGAAATCTCAATTTCACATTTTTAAGGGAGGATGTCAACATGAAAAAAAAAAAATAAGATCAAGGCATCTGATCCCATCACTTCAAGGCAAATAGAAGGGGAAAAAGTGGAAGCAGGGACAATTTTTCTTTTTCTGGTCTCCAAAATTATTCCAGACAGTGACTGCAGCTGTGAAATTAAAAGACGCTTGCTTCTTGGAAAGAAAGTTATGACAAACCTAGACAGCATATTAAAACCAGAGACATCAGTCTGCTGACAAAGGTTTGTATAGTGAAAGCTTTGTTTTTTTTCCAGTAGTCGTGCACAGATATAAGAGTTGGGCCGTAAAGAAAGCTGAACACTAAAGAGTAGATGCTTTTGTTTTTTTTCTTTTATTTTTTATTTATTTTTTTATTAGTTGGAGGCTAATTACTTCACAACATTTCAGTGGGTTTTGTCATACATTGACATGAATCAGCCATGGAGTTACATGTATTCCCCATCCCGATCCCCTCTCCCACCTCCCTCTCCACCCGATTCCTCTGGGTCTTCCCAGTGCACCAGGCCTGGGCACTTATCTCATGCATCCCACCTGGGCTGGTGATCTGTTTCACCATAGATAATATACATGCTGTTCTTTCAAAACATGCCACCCTCACCTTCTCCCACAGAGTTCAAAAGTCTGTTCTGTACTTCTTTGTCTCTTTTTCTGTTTTGCATATAGGGTTATCATTACCATCTTTCTAAATTCCATATATATGTGTTAGTATGCTGTAATGTTCTTTATCTTTCTGGCTTACTTCACTCTGTATAATGGGCTCCAGTTTCATCCATCTCATTAGAACTGATTCGAATGAATTCTTTTTAACAGCTGAGTAATATTCCATGGTGTATATGTACCACAGCTTCCTTATCCATTCATCTGCTGATGGGCATCTAGGTTGCTTCCATGTCCTGGCTATTATAAACAGTGCTGCGATGAACATTGGGGTGCACGTGTCTCTTTCAGATCTGGTTTCCTCAGTGTGTATGCCCAGAAGTGGGATTGCTGGGTCATATGGCAGTTCTATTTCCAGTTTTTTAAGAAATCTCCACACTGTTTTCCATAGCGGCTGTACTAGTTTGCATTCCCACCAACAGTGTAAGAGGGTTCCCTTTTCTCCACATCCTCTCCAGCATTTATTGCTTGTAGACTTTTGAATAGCAGCCATTCTGACTGGCGTGTAATGGTACCTCATTGTGGTTTTGATTTGCATTTCTCTAATAATGAGTGATGTTGAGCATCTTTTCATGTGTTTGTTAGCCATCTGTATGTCTTCTTTGGAGAAATGTCTGTTTAGTTCTTTGGCCCATTTTTTGATTGGGTCATGTATTTTTCTGGAATTGAGCTTCAGGAGTTGCTTGTGTATTTTTGAGATTAATCCTTTGTCTGTTTCTTCATTTGTTATTATTTTCTCCCAATCTGAGGGCTGTCTTTTCACCTTACTTATAGTTTCCTTTGTTGTGCAAAAGCTTTTAAGTTTCATTAGGTCCTTGATCATTCCAGTCATCTTTTCTGACCACAGTGCAGTAAGATTAGAGAAGATGCTTTTGAACTGTGGTGCTGGAGAAGACTCTTGAGAGTCACTTGGACTTCAAGGAGATGAAACCAGTCAATTCTAAAGGAAATCAACTCTGAACATTCATTGGAAGGACTGATGCTGAAGCTGAAGCTCCAATACTTTGGCCACCTGATGTGAAGAGCTGACTCATTGGAAAAGACCCTGTTGCCGGGGGAAAACTGAGGGCAAGAGGAGAAGGGGGAAGCAGAGAAAGAGATGGTTAGAAGGCATCATTGCCTCAATGGACATGAATTTGTGCCAACTTGGGGAGCTAGTGAAGGACAGAAGAGCCTGGTCCCTTCAGTCCATGGGATCGCAAAGAGTCAGACAGGATTTAGTGACTGAACAACAGTTACAACAGCAAAATAGAAGACACATAAGTGTCAAAATGGAAGACACATCACATAAGGAGATGCTAATCACTCTCTTAACCTCACTGGGTGGTCTTAGATGAGCAAACAATTGTGATACAGAGAACGGAATAGGAAACCTGTTTTAAAACAACATGGACACCTTTAAAGGATCTGCCTTTCCACATTAAAGATCCATGACAAATACCTGCAACCTGTATTGATTCATAGAATTCATATTTTCTATTTGAAAGGAGATCAGTTCAGTTCAGTCACTCAGTCATGTCCGACTCTTTGTGACCCCATGGACTGCAGCACGCCAGGCCTCTCTGTCTGGAGATGGGGGTTTGTAATAATAAACAAGCTTTACATGGCAATTCATAATCACACAGTAGAATATTTATGTGTGTGTGTCTGCTAAGTAGCTTCAGTCATGTTCGAATCTTTGCCACCTATGGACTATAGCCTGCCGGGCTCCTCTGTCCATGGATTCTCCAGGCAAGAACACTGGAGTGGATTTCCAAGTCCTCCTCCAGGGAACCTTTCCAACCAGCAATCGAACCCACATGTCTTATGTCTCCCACGCTGACAGGCAGGTTCTTTACCACTAGCACAAATTGGGAAGCCCAAATCAGCTATATGTATACCTCAGTTCAGTCACTTAGTCGTGTCCAACTCTTTGCGACTCCATGGACCACAGCACGCCAGGCTTCCCTGTCCATCACCAACTCCCAGAGCTTGGTCAAACTCATGTCCATCAAATCAGTGATGCCATCCAACCATCTCATCCTCTTTTGTCCCTTCTCCTCCCACCTTCAGTCTTTCCCAGTATGAGGGTCTTTTCCAATAAGTCAGTTCTTTGCATCAGGTGGCCAAAGTATTGGAGCTTCAGCTTCAGCATCAGTCCTTCCAATGAATATTCAGGACTGATTTCCTTTAGGATGGACTGGTTGTATGTCCTTGTAGTCCAAGGTACTCTCAAGAGTCTTCTCCAACACCACAGTTCAAAAGCATCAAAAAGTATCAAAAGTATTAAAAGAATGTTGATAATCACATAAATAACTAAATGATAAGAACTGTGTTTCCTGGAATGTTCACAGAAGTTTGGTTAAATGATTGAATTTAATGAATCATTTACTATACAATAGTTGGATAGTTTGCACCTTTTGTTTTTTCTTCCTCAGTAACTGAAAAGCCAGATCTGAGTAGAATGAAGAGTTGAGCAGAGAAAATTCCTGAGTCTCTCTTTCTCCAGCTTTTGCACATTGTGTTAAGAAGTCCTCAATCTATATTTCAGCTTGCCTCAGGAGAAATCATAAGCCTTCCAAACAGAGGCAAATTCCATTTCTCTGTACATATCTGATAAAAGAAAGTTGGAATTTCCTAGGCCTTGAATTGCTTTAAATCTCAAATTGAGTCACATATCAAGAAGTAATGCCTTACTTCCTTTGACCATCCTGTTCTTGTTTCGCTTACATGATTTTAGATCTAAGACTTGAGAAACAAAGATACTGTCAAGTTTATAGGAGATCACACATCACCTAGTTTTAAAAGAACAACTTTTAATTGGCTTTTGATTCCTCAAAAATAGCTTTGGTTTGGCAATTCCTCTAAGTAATGTTAGACGCCTTAGTTCAACTCACTGAGTTTGTGAGAAAGGAAACAGAAAGCATCACGAGTTTTGAGAATGAGCACTGGCTCATGCGACAGGAGAAGCGGGTTCTACTCTTAGGCTTGTCTTATCTGTGTGACTTGATAAACTTTTTTTTAAATTTCTGGACCTCAGTTGCCTTATATAGAAGATGAATGTTTGCTTTAAATGTTCTTTATGACCTTTACTATCCTGCCATCCTGTGACTCTAAGGATATATATGTATAGATTAAGTCTGCTACATATGAATGAGATTTGTTCCAAGAGCCTAGTTTGTAAGTTCAACAAAGTTAGCCTAGCCACCCAAATAACATAGTTAGCTATTGAGTCCTGTACTGTAATGGGTGGTTTATGTATATATATATATATAATTTTTTGCATAAATAATGTGTATAAAACAAACAAGTACAAGCTGGAGCCCATTATACAGAGTGAAGTAAGCCAGAAAGATAAAGAACATTACAGCATACTAACACATATATATGGAGTTTAGAAAGGTGATAACGATAACCCTATATGCAAAACAGAAAAAGAGACACAGAAATACAGAACAGACTTTTGAACTCTGTGGGAGAAGGTGAGGGTGGGATATTTCAAAAGAACAGCATGTATACTATCTATGGTGAAACAGATCACCAGCCCAGGTGGGATGCATGAGACAAGTGCTCTGGCCTGGTGCACTGGGAAGACCCAGAGGAATCGGGTGGAGAGGGAGGTGGGAGGGGGGATCGGGATTGGGAATACATGTAAATCCATGGCTGATTCAAAGAATGAAAAAAAAAAAAAAAAAAAAACAAGTACAAAAATAAATAAAAGCTTTTTAATCTTACAGTTCAGTACCTTGAAAAATACAATAGTACAGCACAAGAGCTGGCATACAGGGGCTGGTATCGAGTGAACAGGCAAGAAGAGTTACTGACTGGAGGTGGGAGATGGTAGAGCTGAAGGATAGTCAGCAATAGGAGACGGGGGGCAAGCTGCAACCTCACTCATGCCTGACGTTGATAGAACACATGGTCACATCTTTGAAAGTTTACAACTTGAAGGTTCATGTGTAAGGGACTTATTGTACTTCTTTATGCCAATGCCTGGCCTATGCGCCCACATTTTAAGTGCTGACAGCTGACTTTTCTTTTTGTAAAGCAAGTGCCTGACTTAAGTTCTAATTGTCAAGTCAGATTCTTCAAAGAGAGCTATCTAGAATAAGCACACCACCAGCCACTCTTTGCATCTGCAGTTTCTTTGCTTTAGAGGTCTTGTTGGCTTCAAGAGCTGATCATTTGGGCTCCAATTTTTCTTTCCTTCATCTTTAAACTCCAGCTTTTATGTTTTAAGTTCACCAATAGAGTAAGCCTCCAAAACCCTACATCCTCACCCTCAACCTCAATAGAAGCAGAATCCTAGGCCCATATGTGCGCTCTCTTTCTGTCTCTCCATGTGATCTCACTGTGTGGACTCAGGTGTGCTACATAATTTCAAGGTTCTGTAAGCAATGAACCCTTATTTTCCCAAAATGTCCTAATGGTTATTGCTGAAGGATGTCTTACAGTCATGATAAGGACCACAGGGGCTGGTCCAGGCCCAGCATTGATTACTGATAGCCTGAGACCAGCACAGCTCGATGGTAGTGTTATAGGTGGTGGTTGTTTAGTCACTAAGTTGTGTATGACTCTTTGTGACCCATTGGACTGTATTATACTAATTAATTATTATAACCCCAGTTTTTGCATTAATATTATATTATTATGTCTCTTTTACAAATGAGAAAAAAAGGAGGCTTAATAAGGTTGAGTAGTTGTCCAGGGTCGCAAATGTAGTAGGTGGCAATGCATGCGTGCTCAGTTATGTACAATTCTTTGCAACCCTGTGGACTATAGCTCACTAGGCTTTTCTGTGCATGGGATTTTCCCAGCAAGAATACTGGAATAGGTAGACATTTCCTCCTTCAGAGGATCTTCCTGACCCAGGGACCACACCTATGTATCCTGTCTTGCAGGTGAATTCTTTACCACTGAGTCACCTGGGAATCCCAGTAAGTAGCAATAGTCTGTTTACAGGAAGTTTTAATGAAACAAGTGGATATTTTTGTTTAAATAACCACTACTGACTTACCACAAAGTCAGTTAGGAAGATGCCACAGAAACAGAATAATTTATTACCAAAGATCAAGTCAAGCAGATATCAGTTAGCTCCCCATCATTTATTAAGAGAAAACAGGCTTGCTCAGATGTCATTCTTTTTTTCTCTGAAAGTCTAATACAATTCCCAGGATTCTGGCAAGTCCCAGAGACTTTTGCTCATTGCTTATTGTCATCTCTTAACTGGTGTGTGTTGTCGCTTCAGTTGCGTCCAACTCTTTGCGATCCCGTGGACTGTAAGCCTGCCAAACTCCTCTGTCCATGAGATTCTCCAGGCAAGAATATTGAAGTGGGTTGCCATGTCCTCCTGAGGGGATCTTCCCGACCCAGAGATTGAACCTGTGTCTCTTAAGCCTCCAGCATTGGCAGGTGGGTTCTTTACCACTAGCACCACATGCTAAAACTCCCTCAACTGGTACCCTATTCTTTTTAACTTCTTAGAAATTACTTTTGGCATAGAAAAAGCTGTACTTATTTAATGTACATAATCTGATGTATTTGAAGACAGATACACACCCATGAAATCATCACCACATTCTGTGCCATAAACATATCCAATACCTTCAAATATTTTCTACCATTTTCTTCATTTAATATTTTTTGTGTTAATTAATTTATTTATTTTAATTGTAGGCTAACTATTTTACAACATTGCAGTGGTTTTTGCCATACATTCACATGAATCAGCCATGGGTGTACATGTGTTCCCCATCCTGAACCCCCCTCCCACTTCCCTCCCCATCCCATCCCTCTGTGTCATCCCAGTGCACCAGCCCTGAGCACCCTGTCTCATGCATTGAACCTGGACTGGCGACCTGTTTCACATATGATAATATACATGTTTCAGTGCTATTCTCTCATACCATCCCACCCTCGCCTTCTCCCACAGAGTCCAAAAGTCTGTTCTTTATATCTGTGTCTCTTCTCTGTCTCTCATATAGGGTCATTACTATCTTTCTAAATTCCATATATATGTGTTAATATACTGTATTGGTATTTTTCTTTCTGACTTACGTCACTCTGTATAATAGGCTCCAGTTTCTTCCACCTCATTAGAACTGATTCAAATGCATAGGATAAAAGCACACCATTAGAATTACACTCTTAGCAAAATTGTATGTGTACAATGAAGCACTGTTAACTATAGGCCCTGTGTTTACAGATCTCTAGGTCTTATTTATCTTGCTTAACTGAATCTGTGTACCCTCTGATCAACAGCATATATGTGTATCTTTTCCCGTGGCTGTTTTCTTTCTTTGTCCGAGTTAGCCTCAGTCATGGAACACTGCTTCTTTGCTTAGATTTTCCCAAAGTACCGTTTACAGAAGGCATCCGTGTGGAGGAGAATTTTACAGGAGATT
Source organism: Cervus elaphus (assembly GCF_910594005.1). Classification (NCBI taxonomy): domain Eukaryota; kingdom Metazoa; phylum Chordata; class Mammalia; order Artiodactyla; family Cervidae; genus Cervus; species Cervus elaphus. The sequence goes on along the minus strand of NC_057820.1, from coordinate 7,854,875 downwards.
TGAGTTCAATGGCAGACATGAGGAGTACTGCAAGAGGAGAGTAGAACCCACAACTCAGTGTCAATGATAAAAGCTCATTCATTCACACCTGCCGCGGGTATTTCTCAATTCTTTATTCCTTCCTTCCTTCCCTCCCTCCCTCTCTCCTTTCTTTCTTGTTTTCTTGCTTTCTTTCCTTCCCCTGGCTTCAGAGTTTCCTCTTCATTTCTCTCTCCACCTTCCTTCTCTTACACTCAAGAATTCTTCTGCAGCTCTGATGCAAGGTATTTTATTGATCTCTGTATTTCACTCTGGCACATTTTGATTTGTCCCCAAACATTCCAATTAAGGTGAGCTCTAATATAAGAGAGTCTGCTCTCCCTGAGTGGAATCCAATCAACCTCAACTACTGTGGGTTTGCTCCTTCTTATCTCTCTTTTCACTGTCTTCACCTTCTTCCTTACTCTTTTACCATGCTTTAAGTAGATATAAATTATGAAGATGTATATTTCTTGGGGGAAAAATCAATACTGTCCTTTGATAACTGCCTTGAGATTGTGTTTCTTTTTTTTCCCCTACCCTTCGATCCATGAAGTTGAGCTTTGATATCCGTGGCTGAATCTAAGACCTCATCATTCATCAAGTCAGTATGAAAATAGGCTTAAAAAAGTCATACAACTGCCTTGTGAATGGCAGTTCTGTCAAGCCAACGTGGCTCATCTGTTAGGCTTAATATGGCAGGCTGAGACAGGTTTGTCCTTTGATTTCATGCTGCCCCAGGTAAGGATGGCAGTGACATTATATTTTCAGTTTGTAAGTATATTATGAGGAAATATCAACCTTCACCCAACTCACCTACTTGTGTCTTTTACCTTTCCTGCTTTCTAGTCGTTCCTACCTTCTGGCACCAAATAAGTCCTCCTTGGGCACAACTATGATTTTTCCACTTCTGAACTCATGAAATTTCCATAACTCACCCACTAAACATGGAGCCAGAGGGCTTGGCATTGTATCTTGGCTTCTCATCCAGGATCCTGTGACTTTGGGTAAATCACTTTCATCACTAAATTTTTATGTCCATATCTTTAAAATGAAAGTGTAAGTGTTAGTTGCTCAGTTGTGTCCGATTCTTTGCAGCTCCATGGACTGTATCTTGCCAGACTTCTCTGTCCATGAAATTCTCCAGGTAAGAATGCCATGGGTATCCAGGCAAGGGAGTGGGTAGTCATTCCCTTCTCCAGGGGATCTTCCTGACCCAGGGATCAATTCTGGGTCTCCTGCATTTCAGGCAGATTCTTTACTGTCTGGGACAAAAGAAAAGGCTGAATTGGCAACACTAACTCAGTGGACATGAGCAAATTCCAGGAGGTAGTGAAGGACAGGGAAGCCTGGCTTGCTGCAGTCCATGAGGTCACAAAGACTCATCCATGACTTAGTGACTTAATAAAAATAGTTTTTAGAATGGGCACATTCTCAGACTGTCAAAGGTTTATTGTGAAGATCCACTTTTGAAATGTGTTCAAGAGCTTACAAACTCAAACAAATTATGCAATGTAAGTTGTAATTCTCATAGGATGAAACAACTCTCTGAGTCTGCTGTTTGAAAATTCAATGTATCTACTCATTTCTTCAACTTTCTATCTTTTTACATTCAAAGGAAAAAGTTTGAGCAGAGGACAGAGCACTGGAAAGTACACTTTACAGTGTAATTTACAATGATCTATTACAGTGGATCCTGTGTGTCATGAGCTATATGACCTTGGAAGATATAGCCAATGTCACTAAGTGTACATCTCAACACCAATAAAGTGCTTACTTCTATAAACATACCTACATTCCAGTATTATCTGTAAAGTTATATAAAATAATGGTAAAGAATAAAAGTCTATCAGACAAAAATCAAATTTATATTCCTTTAGAGGGTCCCACTGTGCCTAGCAAATTCTTAGATACATAGTAACTTCTCAAACTCCATAAATCGAATGCAAGAATTCACTCTCTTGCCACAGCACTGTTCTCAGCTTCAGCAGATAGTCTCAATCTCCTAACACTAAAAACATTTATGACATTTTCTACACTTCCTTCTCCTTCTTCCTATACTGTCAGTCATCAAGTCCAGTTGATTCTACTGACTCAGTATCTTTGAAATCCCCCTGCTCTTTACTGCTACCTCTTTTTATTAGATCTTCAAAACTTTTTTTCTGATTTTATTGAAGTGACCATTTTCAAACAGAAATCTAATTTGACTTTTTCCTACTTTGGGTGTACTGTACTGTTGCATGAGTTTGGAACCAAACTGTCTGAGATAGATTCTGCCGCTTTTTATCTCTGTGGCCTCAGCGGAATTATCTCTGTTCGTCGATTTCTTTCTGTGGTGACTGTGAGTGTATGCCTTTCAAATCTCCAACTGCATGGGGCCTCAGATGGACTGATGGTCCTGGGTGTTGCACTCTGAAATACAGGAGCACATTCACACTGAGGCCACGCTTCCCACAGGCTCCACTGAGAAGTGACCGAAAACAGAAGGGCTACTGAAGCAGACACATTCCTGGGGTACACAGCATCCCTCTGGTCTGAAAACATCCCATTGGCTTTGTGGAACATCCTCAGATTCACTACAGTTTTAAACTCTTTCACTCCTTCTTTTTCTTCTTCACAAAGGCTAGATCTGCATTGTGGTCTGCACAGCTCCCCTGACCTTCACTGATCCGTTTCCATTTTTCCTATAATGAACTTCTTACATATTGAATTCTTCTGTCTTGATATTTTGCTTCTTAGAGGATCTAGACTAATCCACTTCATCTGCAAAATAAATGTAACAGTAGTGTCTCCTTTATAGGAATATGATGAGTATCAAATATCATATGGATATAAAACATTATAAAATAGCTTGCTGCTATTATGGTCATTATTTTCCATTTACTCAACATAGCATACTGTATCATGTTTCAGTTATATATACGCAGACACATCCCTCTGCCAAAAAGAGAATCTGTTTTATTCCAGTCACGCAGAGTAACAACTTATCCATCAGGGTCAAGCTCTTAACTCATCATTTATGCCATGCCTTCTTTAACTCATCTTTTTGTTGTTGCTGTTTTCCTGTAGCTCTGGGTATATCACCCTCCTACTACTTACATTAGCACTAATCCCATTGTGTGGCCACTAATTAATGTGGCTACTTCTAGACCCTGAGGTCTTCAATGGTTTGTATTTTGTCATATCTTCTTGTGGTGTTGATAGTACTGTGCACATTTTAGAGGCTAACATCGTGGGTTTTAAACAATACATTGATCAAATGGATGCCTGTATAAATGTATCACATTGATTTGGTAGCAATATAAGGGATAAAAGAAGCCATGATATCACTCATACTGTGACATCTGGCTTCCTTTGTTTGACTAAAATCTGTTACACGTGGAACTTCTTAAATTTTTCAGTATCAACCAAGTTAAACAGCTGTCCTTGGTTTTAGTGGAAAGGCACCTTAATAAAAAATAGACGCTATTCTTCCATAAATCACTTTGTCCTTCTACAAGTTTCTTCAGGCTCTAACAAGCTATAATTCTAAGTCAAAGTCAGGCAAAAGCTACTGAAAACTCAACATTAGTCTTAGTTTCATAGTTTTATCTTGAGCCTTCAACAAGAAGTTTAATACAGGCTCGAGAGGATAAGGCTGGAGCGATGTAGCTCCTTCACTTCTATCCCAATCTTTGCCCCATATTCCTGTCCAGTTGATTCTACTTTTACCGTGCGTTTATACTCCAAATTATACCTTCTTATAGGAGAACTAGTAAATGAGTAATTGGAAGGAGGTGAGGTCAGAGAGATAACAAAGAGCTAAATTGAGAACATTTTAATGACCCTGGATTGTACCCCAAGTGAGACAAAGAGACGTTGAGGGCCTTTTAAATATATTTTCAAGGTTTCCAGGTACACACCTAGAATCACAAACTTTTATGTTCCTCAGTAAGATGAACACGTGGATCTAGGGACCAGTGGGTAGAAGCAGGCATGGCACTTTAACTGTCACTCCCAATGATCCACTTGGAGAATGTAAGCTTCCTTTTCCTGCAACTGTACACTCTGCAATGGTATGGATTCTAATTTGTAAAGTGGGAACATTTCCACAAGCAGACAAAACAAGAGTTTTATGTTGAGCCGTGGTTTGTGCCCAGGAGCTTAGGATTTCTTGCATCCAGGGACAGCAAATAAGAGGACTATACAGTCATGGAATTCTCTAGAACAGCATACCGGAGTGGGTAGCCTTTCCCTTCTCCAACAGAGATGGTAGCTGAAGGAAAATGGGATGCAGATTGGAGAAAGGAGGATGGAGATGAGTATCAGTTGTGGCCCCAAGACTAATTACCTAGGCAAGAATTGTAGGTTTTCTCACTAACATCCCTCTTTTAAGTTCTCCCTCAGGAATCCAGGAGGAGTTACCCCTCCACCACCCAGTGGATATGAATGTACTTTGGGAAATGCTGATGCATCATACAGATCTTCCTTCAAAGAAGGACTTACTGCCTTAGCTCCTAGACATGCTCTAAGTACATAGCTCTCAGTGTCTGAAACTATGGTGGTAGTGGTTTAGTCGCTAAGTTTTGCCTGACTCTTGTGACCCCGTAGACTATAGCCTGCCAGGCTCCTCTGTCCATGGGATTCTCTAGGCAAGAATACTGGAGTGGATTGCCATTTCCTTCTCCAGGGGTCCAAAACTATAGGTCTTGCCTTAGCAGGCCCATCTTTCTCAAAGGAATGCTTTTCCCAAGGAAGCCTATTTTAATGGCTGATTGAGATGGAAGAATAATGGTCCAGATATTTTGGTCCAACGTGGAGCAGTTCTAGGAGGATATTGTATACCTAGAGTTTCTTGTGTGCTGAGTAGAGTTTATCAAGACCATATCTCAGCTGTATAGCTCCCTCTGCCTGATCCTGCTTCCCTTCCTAGCTTTCTACAGGTGTTGGTCACAAGGGCTTCTATAACAAATATTCTGCTTGATAAACTTTGTCTGAATCTGTTTATCAAGAAGCACAACCTGTGACAGGTCAACAGGTGACTTCTCTTTCATGAATGGCCTTTTTTTCTTTTCTGATAACCACTTATTGATATCAATATTCAAATCTTAGAGGCAAATGGGTGAATTGGGGCTGGAGATAGCTCAGTTGGCCCTGCCTAAATATCTAGAAAATGTGAGACTCTCTGGGGCTAATTTTAGACAGCTGGAGAGAAAGAAAGATAGGCAAAAAAGAAGAAGAGGTGAATCAGAAAATGGTATAAGGCTGAGACTACACGGGATGGGGCAAGTCACTGAAAAAATTCGGGTGGGGATGTGGTCAAAAGAATGATTTTTAGTAAGAATATCAGACAAATATTGTGTATTTACACAATTTACATTGTGTGGTTTATCTCAAATAAATTGTTCCTTCATCTCTGTGTTTGCATGCTGTCTCTTCAGGCGTGTCCTTCATCTTCAATATCCTGTAAAAGTCTGTCATATAAAGAAGCTTTACATGATAACCTTTGGGAGACTGAATCATGCCTGGATTAGTATTGTATAGACCAGGGAGCAAGCTGATCCATTAATGTATCAAATTCATTGGAACTGGGAACTCAGAGTCATAGGGGACCTTGGTGACACAAACTCTAGGTGCTGGGATTGAATCACATGTAAATCTTAAGCAGTACTTGGGCTATATCTGTTCACTTGTTTGCTTTATTCTCTGATTATGCTTTCTTACAACAGTTCCCATCATGCAACATAATGGCATATTCATAATTAACACTTCTGAAATGTTTGTGGAATAAATGTATATGGATATACATTAATATACTTGGTTGTGCAAGTATCTTTCTCCCTACTTAACTATGAACCTTGGTGAATCTGAGTCATTTTTTTTTTATTACCCAAAGTGCCTAAAACAATGCTTGGCTCACAGCAAATCAATTACTCATTGAGAAGAATTCCTGAAAGTTGACTGTCATCTCAAAGTGAGACTCTGATGCCAGCTATCAATTTACTGCCTCTCAGCTCTTCATCTACCCTTCATTGCCTACTCTATGATGATAGAGATGACTTCTGTGAATGTTCCCTCATCGCTGCCTGGCACAATGCCCAGTTCTGTTAGTAGAGGGCACTGGGAAGACACTGCAAGAGGAAGAGTTGCTTCTTGGCGCTGGTGGGCTCACTTATCAGGATCTCATTTTGCACTGATGTTCCCAGCACCTGGTCCCTACAGCAGGCGCAATTCAGGATCCGGCTCCTGTGGTGCATGCTGGCCAAGCCCACCCAGTGGCCAGCAGCTTCCCCCAGCAGCTGCTCTTCATCATATACCCTGATCAAGTGGGGTTTATCCCAGAAATGCAAGAACTCTTCAACATACATAAATCAATCAATGTGATAAGCCACATTAACAAACTGAAGCATAAAAACCATAACGATTATCTCAGTAGATGCAGAAAATGCTTTTGACAAAATTCAGCATCCATTTATGATAATAATAGTAATAAAAAACACTTTATGGAAAGTGGTCATAGAGGAAACATACCTCAGTGTAGTAAAGACCATATGACAAGTCCACAGGAAACACCATTCTCAACTGTGGAAAAACTGAAAGCATCTCCTACCTCTAAGATCAGGGATAAGACAAAGTGTCCATTCTCTTCACTTTCATTCAACATAGTTTTGGAAGTCGCCATGGTAATCAGAGAAGGAAAATAAAATGAAAGGAACCTTGGGCAGGTTTATAGTTGAATGCCTCCAATGAGATATCTATCTGTGAACCATCTTTCTCAGGAGCTTCAAAGATGGCTTTCTAGCAAGTTTTAGAAGAGGGATTTTCAGAAATGTCCCCTGGCATGGCAGTACAGAGATATTTCTGTCATCTAGTGAGTCACTGGCATGCCCTCTCTGAGAAAGTCTGGATCTCAGCCCTGAGGGTCTTCTGTCTCAGTCCTAGGGACACTAGTTGGTCTTTATACTTGAAACTCCTGTATTCTTTAGCATTCACTCTACTTATTGCTGGGTTTCCCAGCTGTTACTAGTGGTAAAGGCTGCAATTCAGTCCTGACTGCAATTCAGGAGCTGCAGGAGCTGTGGGTTTGATCCCTGGGTCAGGAAGATTGCCTGGAGAAGGAACTGGCAACCCACTCCAGTATTTTTGCTGGAAAATCCCATGGAGAGAGGAGTCTGGCAGACTACAGTCCATAGGGTCGCACAGAGTTGGACACAACTGACTTAGCACACTTGCAAGCTCCTTATTGTCAGTATGTAATTATTTCAAACCCCTTTTATAGTGAGATTCTTTATATTAAATTTTACCCTTTACCCTAAGACTCTGTGAGATTTCTGTCTCCTGATTAGATACTGACTATATAGTAACAAACTCAGGACAACTCTGAATGGAAAATTCACTTTTCCACATATTTATAAATTTCAGATATTTTTCACAGGGTCCACAGAATTCAGCAAACTTAAAATCTAGAGGAAATTCAGATTAATGCACTGTTCTCTAAAGTAGTAATAGTATTCATAGATCAATTATACAGAAATATAGGCATGTATGTCAAATGTAATAAAAGATGTGAATACTAGGTACAAAGAAATAGATTTTGGTTTTGGCTTTCGCTATGAGACTTTCTCAGAACCTATATCATGTCAATGTGAAATATGAACTTCTGAGAGGTGGAGGCAGTACCAACAGTTTCCAAAGTCTGTTTAGCCACATTCTCTGACCTTAGCATCTTACCAAACATGTGGTTCTCAGATGTGTGCTGAAGAGCTGCCTGTAGGATTGTCTGATAGGTGGTTCACATATCAGCCTCAGCATCACCTGAGAAATAGTTGGAAATGCAAATTCTAGGGCCCAGCCCATCTTTTTGAATCAGAAGCTCTGAGTGTGAAGTCTAACAATCTGCATTTAAAAAATGTCTCTAAGTGATTCTATCTACACCTGTAGGTATGCACTCAAGTTTGATGCATTGATTTAACTCACTACTATTCCTTTATGGTGAGGAATCTCAAAAAAAAAAAAAAAAAAATCAGATACTTCCCAGTTGAAGAAACTTGCAAAAAAAAATGTCTATATTCAAACAAATTTCCATTTCTGGTTCTTTCTTCTATGTCCACCTTCAGTTGTGACTGCCTCTGAAACCTTCCCTTACCATTTTTTGTGTGTGTGAGACAGGGAAACAGAAAATGGGCTTGCATGTATTAAAAAGAACAAGCAAACTGTATAAATATAAAATAGCATTTCAGAAACAGGAAACACTTTGCCCCTGAAGTGCTCAAACACTAAAGCAATAACCATTTGCTAGAACATGATATAGAGGAGTCAAACATCAAACGAAGTTGGGACCAGAAGAGATGGTCTTTAAAGGCTACTCATTCTTGTGATTTTTCAGTTTTATGATTTCATAGCATGATTTTTTAAATCTTATCAAATAATCCAAAATGTTCCTGTGGGAAGAGAAATGTTTTGAATTGAGATAGAATCCTACTGATCTCTGCCTCCCCCGGCTCTCTCTCCACAAAAACGTATGCTGGTCCAGATGCTGCTTCTCATTTTCCATTTAGGTGGCATTTTCAAATATAGAAAACAATTTTGTAAACTCCCTGCCGTTTCTGTTTTGCTTGGGCTCTGCAGAGGCCCAAATAATTTATGGAAAAACAGCACCTGTGTTTTCCCCGGGAATGGCTTTCACAACATTGATGAATTTCAAATGAAGGGCATCTACCTCATTCAAGTTAAATGGAAAGAAAGTTCTCTTTACATTTCCAGACACTGATGGCAGAATATGCTCCAAAACTATTTTCTCATCCCATAAAAACACCAAACTGTATGTAAATATTTCTTTCCTTCAAGAGAAAGAAAGATGGTAGATTCAAACAATTTTATCAGAGGAAGAAATTCTAGGATTGATGTTTTTTGAGGATTTATCCAACAAGATTGATTCACTGCTTCATAAAGGCAGGAAAATTTTCTGGTGTACTCATTTACCTATTAAATAAATATTAATATTAATTTATTCAGCCTCTTCTGTATCAGGAATCACAATAATAAATAAATATATTTTATTGGGATTCACAATGGACATTTAGTTCAAGAAGGAGGACTGAACTTAAGCTTATCTCTGCTTTCAACTCAAGTGGGGGCTCTGTGAACTACGGCCTATAAACAGACTATCTGTTTTTATAAGTAAAGTTTTATCAAAGCCACAATCATTCATTTATATATTACTTTCTATGGTTTAATATTCCTGCTTTTTTCTTTGTTTCATTTTGAGTAGTTTCTACTGCTATACTTTCCTGTTTGCTAATCTTTTCCTCTGAAAGGTTTACTCTGTCACTGATCCCATTCATTGATTTTTCCCTCCTTCCATTTCACAGATAATCTTTTTCATCTCTAAAAACTATAATTTGACTTTTAAAAATATTTTCTGTGTCTCTATTTAACTGGTTTAGCTTTCTTTTCTTTAATGTCCTTCTACTTTAAAAAAAGAAAAAAAATCTATATCACTCCTGGGTCAGTTTAGATTCATTGGCCTTTATTTTTTCTCATTATGGATCATAATATTTTGCTTCTTTGGCTTTCTGGTAATTTTTAACTTGGTACAGACATTGTGAATTTTATCTTACTGATGATGGGTATTGTTGAATTCTTTTAAATATTATTGAACTGGGAAGCAATGGGATGCAATTAAATCATCTGAGGTCAGGAAGAGAGGATTACAGGGAAGAGGATGAGAAGAAAATAGTAGCACGCCTGCTACACAGAGGCAGGATTTACCTGCCTGAATGAAACAAGCAATCAAACAAAGGACAAAACATGTGAAATAATGGCTTTGAAGACACTGGGCCTGAGGAAAGGAAAGACAATGATCCCTGAAAGATGCAAAACAAGGTGAATCAGAAACACAATTGGAGATCTTGGAATAACAATGTGGTTGTTGGAAAAGAGCTTGGAGGCCATGATCAGGAATTGGAGCACTCATGAGTCCAGGCTTTCCCACCTGGATGGACCAAAATATTGATGGGCCCCTTTGGCCACAAGCAAATTGGTCTGTTTATGCCTGAGTGTTATACTGATAGTATTATTTTCTATGTATTATAAAATGGAGAAGCTAGGGACGAGTATGCTTAAGAGCTTAAGATCGAAAAGACAGCTTTTAAGACAAGTGAGAGAAACAACCCTGTTTGTATAAAGAGCGTGCCTCAAATATGTGTGTGTGTGTGTGTGTGTGTGTGCGCGCGCGCGTGCCGTACTGTGCTTTGTCGCTCAGTCATGTCCAGTTCTTTGCAACCCTCTGGATTGTAGCCCACCAGGCTCCTCTGTCCATGGGATTCTCCAGGCAAGAATACTGGAGTGGGTTGCCATGCCCTCCTCCAGGGGATCTGCCTAACCCAGGGATCCAACCCAGGTCTCCTGCACTGCAGGTGGATTCTCTACTGTCTGAGCCACCAGATAAAATATATATATATATATATATATTTTATGTATATGTATATATATATTTGAAATTTACTTAAAGAGTAGATATTAAAAGTCCTCAGCATAACAAAAATAAAATTGTAGCTGTGTGTGATGATGTATGTTAATTAGAATTATTGTGGTTGTTTTGCTATATATACATGTATCATTGTATTCTACACTTGAAACTCATATAATGCTATTTGCCAACTAAATCTCAATAAAAACAAATAAATAAGTAAAAAAGAGTGTCTTGTAGTGTGGCTGAAAAATGATTTGATGGCTAAAGAGAAATGGAGTTAGAAATAAAAGTTAAAAAGCTTATAAAATGCCCAACAGTTAATTTTCAGACACCTGAATAGATAATCAGAAAAGTAAAAACCTTAGAAACTTAATTTCTAAAAAATCTTTTAAGGAAGATTCAATTGCACAAGGTGTTATTTTTTAGGTGTACAGACAACATACCCAAAGGAAGAGCTGATTGTATTTTGCACATGAACATCCATAGCCAAGAAGAATTCACCAGGCTGGAGAAAATTGGGAAGGATTATCTCTAAGGAATATCCTACTGGCCCTTGAAGAACCAGATTTTGTTCTTTGTAAAATCCTTAGCAGTTGTGCAGAGAAATAGCAAATTCATTATCACTTCTAATAGCTTCCAAGTAAACTATAAACTAGAAAAGCTGTGGAACTTAGAAAAAAATCCCTAATGCACAATAACACCTGTTAAATACTTTCATATATTGGGAAAAAATACAGAAGTTGTGTATACCTGGTCTGTGGTACCCTCAAGTGCAGGCACCAGAGAGTCCCTTCTGAAAGGGACCTCTGAGACAAGGCATTATTTGGGATGTGGCGTGTGTCCTGCGGCTGGTGACGTGCAAACAGAGTTCAGATAGGTACTGTATGAATCTGCCAGTGAGTTTACAAAAAGAAAACCTTTAATATGCCTTCTCACTAATACTCATGGATTTTCTGATAAACTGATCAGATATTTAGAGGCATCATAAAAAACATAATACCATGTTATGTTTACCTACTGTCTTATAACTTTAAAAACAAGTCCCTGGGATTCATTTAATCAATCATCAATATATTATTGGGTTCCTATTATGCTTCTGACACTGTACCTACCCTAGGGCACAGAGGCCAGGTCATTGGCCTCATAAAGCTCAGACTTCAGTGGAGAAGAAAGAGTGACCTCTATGTAATATGATGAACTAAAATGGTCATTGCATCAGATTCTCCCAGCAGGCTTTTCAAGATGGCACGGCGTGTGTTCACCACTTGTAACTGCAGAGCTGCCCATGGTGTCAGTGTCTGTCTATGAATAGCCCAATCTGGGCTAGAATAGGGTTATTTGAGATCCTCCTCTGGTTCCCTTTCCTCTTCGGCTGGTTGCTCTAAACACCCCGTGTTCACCAGGATGTAGTCCTGCCTCTCAGCAGATGGTTCAAGAACACTATCTCTAGACCTGGATTAATAAGGAAGATTGCAGCTGGCACTCCCCACTGAGGGAACTTGAACGAATGCTAGAGATCTCCAGTTCCTGAAGTACCAGGTAATGCCACCTAGGTGCCCTGTATCCCTTACTGGGTCTTGCACCATTTGGGTTATAGTAGTTCAGTTTCATTTTCACTTTTCTGCTCTTTTCATAAGTAACCCTCTCATACTGCTTTCAATATGAAAAAGCAAGAGAATTCCAGAAAAATATCTACTTCTGCTTTTACGCCAAAGCCTTTGACTGTGTGGATTACAATCAACTGTGGAAAATACTTCAAGACTTCAAGAGATGGGGATACCAGACCACCTTACCTGCCTCCTGAGAAACCTGTTTGCAGGTAAAGAAGCAACAGTTAGAACCGAACATGGAACAACAGACTGGTTCCAAACTGGGAAAGGAGTATGTTACAGCTGTATATTGTCACCCTACTTATTTAACTTTTATGCAGAGTACATCATGCGAAATGCTGGACTGGATGAAGAACAAGCTGGAATCAAGATTGCGAGGAGAAATATCAATAACCTTAGATACGCGAATGACATCGTCGTTATGTCAGAAAGCAAAGAGAAACTGAAGAACCTCTTGACGAAAGTGAAAGAGGAGAGTGAAAAAGCTGGCTTAAAACTCAGCATTCAGAAAACAAAGATCAAGGCATCTGGTCCCATCACTTCACGGGAAACAATGAAAACAGTGAAAGACTTTATTTTCTTGGGCTCCAAAATCACTGCAGAGGGTAACTGCACCCATGAAATTAAAAGACACTTGCTCCTTGGAAGAAAAGCTACAATCAACCTAGACAGCATATTAAAAAGCAGAGACATTACTTTGCCAACAAAGGCCCATCTACTCAAAGCTATGGTTGTTCCAGTGGACATGTATGGATGTGAGAGCTGGACTATAGAGAAAACTGAGTGCCAAAGAATTGATGCTTTTGAACTGTGGTGTTAGAGAAGACTCTTGAGAGTCCCTTGGAGAGCAAGGAGATCAAACCAGCCAATTCTAAAGGAAATCAACCCTGAATATTCATTGAAAGGACTTTTGCTGAAGCTGAAGCTCCAGTACTTTGGCTATCTGATGCAAAGAACTGACTCATTGAAAAAGACCCTGATGCTGGGAAAGATTGAAGACAGGAGGAGAAGGGGATAACAGAGGATGAGAGCGTTGGATGGCATTACTGACTTGATGGACGTGAGTTTGAGCAAGCTCTGGGAGTTGGTGATGGACAGGGAAGCGTGGTGTGCTGCAGAAAATGGGGTCACAAAGAGTCAGACACCACTGAGGGACGGAACTGAACTGAACTGATCGCTGTCACAGCAGTCACTTCACCACCTGTTGAAGGTGTCCTCAAAGCTGATACGGTTCAGGCCTTGCTGTCTATCTCTGGATCATAACAGATTCAGCCCAAAGAGATGCTGACTTTCATTAAAAACAACAGCAATTGCCCTGCTCCCCTCCAGTCATCACTAGCTGTTCTTTGTGAGTCTGTTTCTGCTTTATTACATTTGCTTGTTTTACCATTTAGATTCCAAATACAAATAAAAGCACAGTATTTTTCTTTGTCTGACTTATTTCAGTAAGCATAATACCCTCCAGGTTCATCTATGTTGTTCCTAATAGCAAACTGTCATTCTTTTTATGGTTGAGTAATATTCCATTATATATTTGTGTGTGTGTGTGTGTGTGTGTGTATGTATCACATCTCTTTATTTTTCATCTGTTGGTGGACACTTATGTTGCTTCTATAATCTTGGCTATTGTAAATAATGCTGCTATGAATGTTGGAGTGAATATATCTTTTTGGATATATGTGTGTTTTTGTTTTTAGTGATTTTGCTTTTAGGTTTTTGTTTTGTTTGGATAAACACCCAAGAGTGGACCTGATGCATTGAATGGTGGTTCTATTTCTAAGTTTTTGAGGAACCTCTGTACTGTTTTCCATACTGGTTGTCCCAATTTACATTCCTACCAACAGTGTATATGGGTTCCATTTTCTTCACATCCTTGCCAGCATTTGTTATTTCTTATCTTTTTGGTGGAAGCCATTCTGACAGATATGGAGGAAGGGCAAAATCAGTGAAGGGAACTAAAAGGTTCAAGCCACTAAGTATAAAGTAAAGAAGTTACAAGGATATAATGTGCAGCATATGCCAATATTATAACTGTCTTTGAATGGAGTATAATCTATAAAATTAACAAATTACTAGGTGCACATATGTTGTAGGCTGTTCAAACAAATATAATATTGCAAGTCAACTATACATCAGTCTAAAAATAGGTAAAAACAAGAATAGCAGCAACAACCATAATGACATAACTACTCACTTGAAGGCATAGGAAAAAAAAAATAAGGGTCTATTGCTGGAGAGTTGAGGACTAAATAAATAAGAAATTAACCTGAAGAAGTTCTATCCTAGAGTTTAAGCTCTGAGAATTTTGAAACTCCTTGTTTAAAGAGGTCAAATTTCAGGATTGTGACTTTAGAGGCACTATTTTAGACAACATTGATGATTTACTTGAAAGCATAAAATGTTCAAAGTTGTCTGGAAGCATAAGAGAATCAGGCCAACACTGATACTGCCAGCAAAAAACAAAACAAAACAAAAACTGTGTTTCTAGCATGTTCTTTGTCTCATCTGGTCTGTTTCCTTCCTTATTCCAGACCCAGATCCTTATCAAGATCAATTTATGTTATAGTCTTTTCTGACATGATCCATCTATCTCATTAGACTTGAAGCTCCTTCAGATTAAAATATATGTTATATCCCTCTTTACAAACTCAGGTATTAGCACAGACTTAGGCAGGCAGCTGGAACTCAATAGTTTTCTATCAAATAAGTAAGACTTTGTATCCATTAACAAATAAAGAATCTAGATTTAAACTTTTCTATGGGAATTACTGAGATGTAGTCCAAGCTCCACAGGTTACGCATAAAACATGTAGTCTCAGAAAAGTTAAGTTTCTTATCTGAGAGAAACATTTAATAAAGTGTGATCATTTATATTATATTCCATTTATTTATTTTTCCAAAAAGCACTGCTTTTATACATATAGGATTTATTATTACCGAGTTTCCACAATTTGTCAGAGTGTATTTCCAGGAATATTGATTAGGTGCACATTAAGACAAATGTCCTGGGGCCAAATAATTTGAAAACCATTCAGTGGTGTGCTGGATCTGTCCTAGACTGCTTTGTGAGATCCAATCACTAAACCTCTGCTGCAAATCAGGGATTAAACACAGTTTTTAGTAAAACCAAAATCATATATGCTTACAAATAAAAACTTGTATGAAAACAAATATAACAAATACTTAAAGTTTACTACTTCCTAATAATTTCATAGCATTTTACTATTATTATGCTATTGAGGGTGTATATATATATTGTACCTTTATGACAGAAATATTACCACTTATTTCTTGACAACTATGTTCACTCATATCATGTTGGTAGCTTAAAATTGGCCTTCATGGGAATATTTACACAATAATAATTAGTAAATAGTGCAAATGAGCTTGACTTAGTGCCGGGAGGTCAAATAAAGTTTCAGTTTATTGAATATGATTTCCAAAAGGGTGAGAAATAATTTAACAGAAAAGTCACATATCAGACTTGATAAATCTATCGGCAAAGCAGTTAATGAACTATCTGCAACTAAATATATCAACTCGTAGTTGAACTGTAACTATACACTGTTTATGGATACAAGAGTTTGGCCAAAATCAATAAATTTTGTCATAATCACTTGCTAAAATAGTTAATGTGCATGAGTATTAAGTCCTCATTTATCTTCTTTTTCTCCTTCCTTTGCTGAAATATTCAGTCCTAAAGACATTAGGTGGAGTCAAGCAAAGTTGGTGTCCGTGACTGTGAGGCCTTAGTGGCCTAGAGTAGGCTGTTGAGGACCAAGGTAGATAAAGAGGGTGTCCCCTTGGAGGGGTTCCTCTGGTATGTAGTGTTAGAGCCCAAGCAGGGTGCTGAGATTGCCCATTTCCAGAGATGGCAAAGTAGGCTGTCAGAGCCTGAATAGATTAAGGAGGTGGTCCATCAGGGTAAGGAAGCTTCCATACAGCTTAAGTGACTGGGGTTTGGCGGGTGAAGAGAGTCTCCAACATGGAGACAGTGTTGGCTGCCCAGTGTGGACTGCTGGATCCTGAGGGGAGTCAAATAGACAACTATAAACAGGAGGTAGTGGTGACCATGAAATATTGGTTACACATGGAAGAACTGATCAAATAAGTAAATATTACGGGTAATGAAAACCAGATTTATTACCGTGAAAGAAAGGACTTACAAATATTGAAATAAAGCAACTTAGAATTGAGCCTGCAGGGTTAGATTAGCATCATAGGTATTGAAACCACATTGAAAAAAAAAAAAAACTACAAGAAGAAAAATATATCAATGTAAAGACATGTGTATATGTATCCGTGTGAACATTCATATGTATTTGTCTGTACCACTGATAGTCTCTGGGAGTAGGAAAACATACCCAGGAACCAGATCTTAGCTTCTAAAAAATGTGATCTACAGTATTTAAACCAAAAGGAACCACGAAATCATGGAAAAACTGTTTGGTTCTTGGGCCAGGGCAGTGAAAGTACAAGATGAGACTGGAACATCTTGTACTTGAAAGCCAGAAAGTGCTCAGAGAATAAGGGGGGCTTATCAAAAAGACACAGAAGCCAGCTGGAAACATTTACACTGTCCAGATTTGGGGAAATTTCAGCATCAAAATAATGAACGGATTGAATTATAACCCATTAAATAAAATAGGAACATCTGACTCTTTATTTTTATAAATATGCAAATAATAAATTAAAAATTGAATAAGAAATAATATATTTATGCAGATCCAAAATACCTCCCCATAAAATCCTTGCTAAATAGAAAAGGGATTAGAGTAATGTTATGGTGGGAAGCCTGGCAGACACCACCTTAATCCGATGATCAAAGCAAGCATCATCACATATGGGACAAGTCAAAAACATGTGGACCGGATAGGAAGCATTGCATCAGTGATATTCCTGCCAAAGATGCATAGCCTGCATCTAATCAAATCTAAATTGGGGGATGTTCTACAAAATAACTGGCTTGTAATGTAAAAATATCAAGATCATGGAAGTCAAGAAAGACTTTAACAAAGATCTCAGACAAAAGTTAGAATAAAGATACATATAAATGAAATGCCACACATGATTCTGGACATGATCATTTTTCTGTAAAATACCCTATTGGGATAACTGAAAAAGTCTTGAATAGAATCTGAACTTAGGATGGTTGTGAAATATCAATAGTGTTTTCATTATTTAATGAATATTTAAAAGAATATTCTTGCACATGGAAACACTACTAAAGTATTAGCGGTAGATATCAAGTAAGTGATGGGCTAAGGGAAAATTTATTTCTACTATAATTGAAACTTCAATTTTGAGATAAAAACATTGTTATCATGTCATATGACTTAGCAAGTCTGTCACTAACCATAGAGCTGAGAGCTAATATTTATACAAAAAATTGTATCAAATTACCCAAAGTATACTAGTCCTAATAGCTGGAAATTGAAAACAACCCAAACAAACCATCAATAGGAGAGTGAATAAACACATTTGTGGAATATTCATGCAACAGAATACCAATTGAAAAACAAAACACCACTAATACATGCAAAAACATGGATGATTCTCAAAAATATGAGTGAAAAAAAGAATATGAAGATGGACACTATATAATACCTATTGAATGATGCCATTTATAAAGTTCAAAAACAAGCAAAGTTAATCAATGATCTGGAAATCAGAAGAATGATCGCTTTTTAGGGAAACTGAATGAGAAAGTTCAGACAAGAACTTTTCCAATACAACGCTCCATACCTTAACCAGGTGATGTGTACACTGGTGTATGCATTTGACAAAATGCATTAAGATGTACAATTATGATTATGCATCTTATTGCAAGTAAATTATACTTAAATAAACCACTGTAATCATTTAATAAATACCATGGAGAAAAATTCTGCCTTCTCAATAGTCTAAGTTCAGCATTTATGAGTAAAATAGTCAACAATTTCAACTTCTCTTTCTGCCTTGCGTTTATTCTACTGCATTGTGGTGGTCGTCCCTTTATACTTCTCATGAAGTAAAAGAACAAGTTGTTTGTAATGACTTGTAAGCAAATTCCTTCACAAACATAAAACTTGCAGGAAGTCTCTGAAATTATAAAAGTTTGAACAAGAAAGCATTTTGGTCTAATGTATGCAATCCAATATTATATAGTGCCTTATGTCTAGGGAATATATTAGCAAAAATTACTTTTTATTACAAAGCAGTAGGCCTTCAAGAAATTCTTTATGATTCAATAAAATGGTAACAAAGTGTGGAATGTTTTGTGGTTGTTGCAGCATTTTCCAGAAACCACACACCTTATATTGAGTGAATCTATAATTGTTGGACTTTTTTTTTTTTTTTTTTTTTCAGCTGAACAGCACTTTTGAGACTATGGTTTTCTGAGAGGTTGTGAAAGGAAAATTGGAAATATCACATATCTGCTGACAAGACATAGAAGGGGCCTTTCACTTTACATTTTCTTTTTACTTCTGAAGGAAGGCAAAATGCTCTTTAAAGACAAAAACACTTCCTTTGGGTTCCCTCTCCTGAATGAAAACCATTTATCCGATAATTGGGGGCTACATGTCTTACAAATAAAAACTTAGGGTCAGAGGTAAGTTGTTTTGTTATTTTGTGAACCTGGGGAGTCCACTGAGTCTTATATAAATCAAATGTGGGCCTTGAAAACACTAAATTGTCTTAGTTTTACATTCTCTTAATGTGCTATCATTTTCAAAGAGAAATATCTTAAGATAATTGCTCTGCTCATTTTTCCTCTTTCATCTCGAATAGGGGTATTTACTCTGAAAATTTCATTAAGTTGAATTTTTGATCCATAGGCTATTGATGTGTATGATTTTCCTTCAAGTCCACATGAGGTCTCTCTCCACCTCAAGCAGAATTGCATCACATTGCCATCTTGGTGGGTTTGACGTTAGAGTTACTGTCAAAATGGCAAGCTGCATTTATGACCTTGCAACGAACAGGTATTTCTTCTTATTCTGTCCTGGAGCCTGGGTTTTATTGGATCTAGTGAAATAAGTGAAGATTTAATGAAAGTCAGGGTCTGAACAAAAAATTAAAAACTACAATTCTTCCATTTTAATTAGCTCCCAAGATGACTTCTCTATTTTAGAAACAGTTCAGTTCTCTTTAACACAAACGGTGGTTCCATAATGAACTAATTGGGTACTCTCTTTGTGGAAACACCAATTAGCTCACATGGTTGTGGGAATCTTGCCCCTTCTCTTTCTCATTTTGATACCAAAGCCTCATCACTCCTGACCAACTTCCTTGTGTATCCTTGTTCTCATTGATCCTTCTTTTTTTCTCAATATAGTTGTATGTACACAACCATGTATAAAATAAATAGCTAATTGGAAGCTGCTATATAGCACAGGGAGCTCAGCTTGGTGGTCCTGTGATAACCTAGATGCGTGGGATGAAGGGGGTGGGAGAGAGGTCCAAGAGAGAGGAGATACATGTATGAAAAGTGAAATCGCTCAGTCGTGTCCGACTCTTTGTGACCCGTGGACTGTAGCCTACCAGGCTCCTCCTTCCATGGGATTCTCCAGGTAAGAATACTGGAGTGGGTTGCCATTTCCTTCTCCAGGGGATCTTCC
This sequence comes from Cervus elaphus, assembly GCF_910594005.1. Classification (NCBI taxonomy): domain Eukaryota; kingdom Metazoa; phylum Chordata; class Mammalia; order Artiodactyla; family Cervidae; genus Cervus; species Cervus elaphus. Next base: position 7,835,193 of record NC_057820.1, on the reverse strand, counting down.
CGATCCAGGGATCGAACCTGGATCTCCTGCATAGCAGGCAGACGCTTTAACCTCTGAGCCACCAGGGAAGTCCCCAGGAAGCCCCCTGGAAGCCCCCGGGAAGCCCCCTATACATGTAGCTTATTCTCTTAGTTGGACAGCAGAAACTAGCACAATATTATAAAGCAATTACATTCCAATAAAAAGTTGTATGTAAAAATCTATTGTGAGGTTTATTTGTATCAGTTTATGATTCTATAATTATTTTGAGGATAGATGAATAAAATTCTTGAGAATTAACTTTTTTTTAAAAGAAATTGGGGGAAAAACTAGAAAGTATCCCAAAAGAAGATAATAGAGATACAAAAAATTGATGAAGCATGTAGAAATATCTCTGGCAAGTAAGGATAAGTAAAAGTGAGAAAAAAAAGTTAAAAACTGACTATCAGAAATGAGATGGTATGTGTGATGTGCAACTGCATGGGAATGGATTTAAATATGTAAAGTCATATATATTTTGCTTTTTTTCTAGCAAAATATAAACTAATGATACTGATTCAAAAAGAGTTTGGAAATACGAACTATTCAGAAAGGTACATAAAAATATTCCAATTAAAAGAGAAAGAGGCTCTAATCTGTTGCTAAATTTCTACATAAGTTTTAAACTGAAGATTCTTCAAGATTTATTCAAAGTTCTAGATGGTATAAGGTAGCTTCCCAACTTGTTTTGAGAATAAAGCTTAAGTTTGATATAAAAACTTTATAACAACAAAATTGGGAAATTTAAGCGCATATTAATTTTACCAACAAATATAAATGTTAAAATTTGAAAAATTAGCTAACAAAAATATGAAAAGAATATCTATGGATTACCAGAATGGCTCAGTGTTAGGAAATCTGTTAATAATTCATCATGAGAAAAAATTTCAAAGATAGAAATATGATTATCAATAAACAATTTTTCACATAAAATGGAAATATAAGAAAAACATCTAACACAAGGAAGACTATTTTTCAATAGCAAACATCAAATTAAATGAGGACATACTTTACTTTCATTGAAGTTAATCATGAAGAGATATCAGCTGCTCTTTTGGATATTTCAGTTTATGTAATACAAGTAGATGGGGTTTCCCTCATAGCTCAGTTGGTAAAGAATGTGCCTGCAATGCAGGAGACCCCAGTTAGATTCCTGGGTTGGGAAGATCTGCTGGAGAAGGGATAGGCTACCCACTCCAGTATTCTTGGGCTTTCTTGGTGACTTAGCTGGTAAAGAATGTTCCTGCAATGTGGGAGACCTGGGTTCGATTCCTGGTTTGGAAAGATCCCCTGGAGAAGGGAAAGGCTACCATTCCAGTATTCTTGCCTGAAGAATTCCATGGACTATATAGTCCATGGGGTCGCAAAGACTTGGACGTGACTGAGTGACTTTCATACAGGTAGATAAAGAATATCAATGTATTAATATATGTTAGAAAATAAAATAACATTTATTTGAATACTATATGATTGAAAACTTCAGAAAGAAGTTAAAAGTGCAAAGAAGGAAGGAAGGAAGGCAGCTAGAAAAACAAAAAAAGCCCTAGGGAAAAAATTAAAGTGTTAGAATTAATAAAATAAGTTGATAAGGTGCCTGGATTCAATATAAATACCCAAAATCAAAGTTTTTCCTCTATGCTAGTAATTACCAGTTAAAAAAGAAAATGGAAAAAAAAATTCAGTTTGCAATAGACATAATCTAGAAACACTAAAGAATGAATTTTAAAAGAAGAATACAAAATTCATGTGAAAACAATCAAAACATTTTTGTTATACATAAAATAAGACCTGAACTAATGGAGAGATACTATAACTAATCTTATATAAATATGAATCATTCCAAAAATTAATGTGTATGCAATTTTAATTATAATGCTATTTTAACTTGACTATAACTTTTAAAAATTACTTTAGCAGTAAATATCCTTAATCAAAAAAAATAAATAAATAAAGTAGATTAATGAAAGGGTCTGTTTTTACCTGTCCCAAGTATTAGAGCTTGGTATAAAGTCATGTAATTAAAACCATATAGATTTCACCTCAAAATAAGCAAATCAAAGAAAAGGAATATATAAAGTCTGGAAGCTGATGAAATCTCATATTTACCATATAGTATTGAGAAAAATGGGCTTCTCAGGTGGCGCTAGTGGTAAAGAACCCACCTGCCAGAAGATCCCCTGGAGGAGGACATGGCAAAACCACTCCAGTGCTCTTGCCTGGAGAATCCCGTGGACAGAGGAGCCTGGAGGACTGCAGTCCATAGGGTTGCAAAGAGTCAGATAAATAGTATTTCAGTTCCAAGAAAAGATAATGTTTTATTAATGACTATTATAAGAATAATTAATTATTCATCTAGAAGGAAGCACAAGAATATATAAAATAATTGAAATCACTTACTGCTTCAATATTATAAAAATCTAAAGTATTAGAAGAAAAGTTTAGAGATTATTTATCAATTTTTCAGTGAGAGAAAAGTCCTAAGCAGTTAAAAAATTTTAGAATGTATCACAAACAAATTTGACTATTTGATTGAATTATGTTTGACTAGATGATTGAATTATGATTTTAAAAGGTTAAAGATGTTGTAATAGGCTAGAAAGAATATTTTGCAATAAATGACAAAGCGCTGTTATTCTTAATCTGAAAATAGTACCTTGAGACCAATGAAAAGTACACAAATCATCTACTAAAAACAATATATTTAGAAAAGCGCTTCTCAGAAGATAAAAGCAAATCATAAATAAACATACAAAAAGCTAGTCGAGTTCCTTTATAGTCACAATAAAAAACTGCTTAGCCCATGGGGTTTGCCAAAGTTAAGTGATAGAACCCAAACCTTGAGAGGATATGAACAAACAGACTATCTAAATTTTACTGTGTAGACTGTGAACTGTTTACATCAGAAGATCCTGAAAACAGACTTTTAAAAAAATTAACCCTTGCATACCAGGTGCGTTCCCTACTCTGTTGAATAATATATAAGTCTTGGTTTGTTGTCCAAACATTGTTTCTTTCTATTAAAAAAAATCAAATAAATTTGAGTTTGAAACAAGCCTGGAGAACTGGCTTTCAAACATTACCAAAGAATCACAAGAATCAAGAATCAATCAATTGCAAGAATCACAGCAACATTTATAATCAGTTGTTGCCAAGATTAAAATAAAAACTGAGGCAAGACTTATCCTCTAGGAGGGGGATGGAAATCAGACTAGTCGGTCACCTGTGACTTCCATCTTGGCCCAATAAAGAGGTAGACGCATTGGGGATGAACAGAATATTTTCAGAGAGAAAGACCTGAATTGAGGACCCACTTCTTCCGTCTCAGTGAGAAATAATAAATTTCTATTTCATAGCAATGACTGAAGTTTAAGAGATGACAAAGTAGAGACACAAGATATGCATATGTCATACACTTTTAGATATGAATAATCTTATGAATAATACTATTTAACACAAAATATTTGGAGCCACAGCTAAGGGCTTTATGTGTATTCACTTGTTTGCCTAGTAACTCAGTTGTGTCTGATTCTTTGCGACCCTCTGGACTGTAGCATGCCAGGCTCTTCTGCCCATGTGATTTTTTAGGCAAGAAGGTTGGAGTGGGTTGCCATTTTCTTCTCCATGGGGTCTTTCCAACCCAGGATCAAACCCACATCTCCTACACCGCAGGCAGATTCTTCACCCACTGAACCATCAGGGATGCCCTATTAACTTGCTTAATTCCTCATAAAAATGCCCTATAAGGTATTTACTGTGTTCTCTCTAGACTACAGATGAGGAAAGTGAGGCAGATTAATTTCCCCAGTCTCAGAGCTACTAAGGACCAAAACTAGAATTTGGTGCCATTCTGAGATTTTGTATTCTTCAACAGTATGCTATATGCTTCACTTGCTGGGATTATAATGATAGCTTCATAATCAGCTTAGCAAACTGCAGTTAGGTCCTATCTAACATAAATCTGCATTTGTTATATTTTGCAGAAACGATAACTGGAAATGTGTCTTTCTACTTCTTGGGAAATGTTTTATCATCTCCTCTCTGTGTATATGTGTATGTGCGTGCTAATTCACTTCAGTCCTGTCTGACTCTTTGTGACCCTATAGATTGTAGTCTACCAGGCTCCTTTGTCCTTGGGATTCTCCAGACGAGAATACTGGAGGGGGTTGCCGTGCCCTCCTTCAGGGGATCTTCCCAAATCAGGGATCAAATCCATGTCTCTTATGTCTCCTGCACTAGCAGGTATGTTCTTTACCACTAGTGTTACCTAGGAAGCAGATCTTTGTATGCTGATAGATATCTTATTCTTGCTATCATATATCCCAACTTTTTTTTTCATTTTTTTCATTTATTTTATTAGTTGGAGGCTAATTACTTTACAATATTGTAGTGTACAATGCACTACATTGTATTGATTGTGTTGATTGTACTGATTGTATTGATACAATGTACTGATACATTGACATGAATCAGCCTTGGATTTATATGTGTTCCCCATCCTGTTCCCCCCTCCCACCTCCCTCCCCATCTATATATCCCAACTTTCACACTCAGGACAATTTCTTCTCTTTTAAGGGAACCATGTAATTTTAAATCTATCTTTCCCCAAGATATATAAATTGCAAACTGAACCCTCAAAGGCAAAGACATCAAATTTAAATGAATTCTGAGCGTTGCCTTATGTGTTTACCTTCCCTCTACTATCAATGTGCTCTCATTTGAAAGAAAAGGAAACTGATGTTCATGTGATTTTATAAAACCACAGAAAGATTGGAGGGAAACAGGGATTTTTGTTTGTTTTATTTTAATTCACCTCATCAATTTACCACTGCACGAAACATGTGACTTAGTTTTCAGAAAATTGGCTTGCAAAGTGTCCTTCAGGAACATCTTTTCAAAGCAAGAGGCCAAACTAGAGACACTTTCAATAGCTCAAGAAAGAAACAACCAGCTTATAAACCATGCCTTTGTTTTCACATCTCCCTTCCCCAGTTTAGTAACTTTTCTGCTCATTAGTCCTTTCCTCCTGAAGATAAATAAGATCAGAAGGAAGATCTAGCTCAAATCAGTCAATTACATGTACTTACCAGTAACTGAGATGAAAGGATAAGGCATGGTGGTCAAGGATTCAGAGACAACTTGAGAGATGATCTGTGAATTTCCATTACCCTAGTACTTCTTTTTATAAGCATTGAGAATCCAGAGCCTGGAAAACTGGAAAACTTGCTGGAAGGGGTGAGATCTGAAGGATAATTTTACCCAAACTTCTCTATTCAAAGACGAGGAAATTGAGGACTTGTGAGGATTATTTGTCTACCCAAAGGCATGCAGCTTGATAACGGCTCAGCGGGTGACCTCCAGATAGTCACTCTCTTCTAATTGTAGTTATATGGAAAACAAATGTTTTCCTAATCCCATGTCAGTAACAGTACAATTTCATTAAAAAAAAAAAAAAAATCATGAGTTACTTTACCATGATATTCCCCAAACAGGTATAGTCTCAAAAGGAGCAGAGCATGCTAGGAAAATCCCTAGGAATCAGAAGACTGAGGTCAAATTATGGCTTAATGCTATAGTAGTTCTGTGATCTTGAGTAAATGGCCTTACTTCTCTGAGCTTTTGTTTTCTCATCTGCAGAAAAGAATTATCCCTAGCTTCTCTGTCTCACAGCATTTTGGAGATGGTCAGAAGACACAAAAATAATAATGTGTTAGTGGTAACAGATGGGGGACTGTCTATATGCCAGATAGAATCCTAAATGCTCAACATGCATCACCTTTCAAGGTTCATGTCAGTGTGATGACTCTAATGTTGAGGATTTAGAAACTAGCTCAGAGAGGTTAAATAATGTGTGCAATATTACATAGATAATCATATGGGAAATATGTTAACTCTTAAGTAGATTATAATTGGGGTTTGTGTGTGAGACAGAGAGAGAGAACTCCCTCTATCAGTGCTAATGATGAGTTATATTCACTGCTGCGAACCTGACCTTCACCCTGGATCCTAGATTCTGGCTGACCTGAAGCACATTTAGAAACTGTTGAGGCTATCTCTTCTCAAAATAAATGAATCAGGAAAGAATGTGGAAGGTCTGTGAGGCTAAGCTGATGCTTTTAGACTTAAGCCTGAGTTAACTGTTAACTGTGGAAGGATTTGGGGAGGAGGGATATAATTCAAAGTACCACTTACGTAAGACCAATAAGGTATCTGTACCTAAGATCACTGCGTGTGTGTGTGTGTGTGTGTATGTGTATGGGGGGTGTATGTAAATAAGAGAATACTTTCGAGAACCTTAAACAACATTAGGATCCTTTGCATGATTCTTTGACTGCATACTTTCAGGTCAGCCATTAAGGAATGGAGGGAAGGAAGCTAGGATAGAATTCTCTTTGTCCAAGCAAACATTTGTCAAGAAAATTTTTTTAGGAGTTGATCCATTTATCATAGAATGTCAGAATTTGGAAAGACTAGAAAATGGAGAAGCTCCATCATCAATCCTAATTGTGAGATGAGGTTTTTAAATGGCCTTTCTCCACTTTATCTGTGCATGCTTGTGTGTGCTGTTATGTCTGACTCATCACAGTCCTATGGAGTGTAGCCCGACAGGCTCCTCTGTCCATGAGATTTACCAGGAAAATATACTTAAGTGGGTTGCCATTTCCTACTCCACTGGATCTTCCTGACAGAGAGATCAAACCCACGTCTCCAACACTGGCAGGTGAATTCTTTACCACTGGGGCCGCCTAGGTGTCCCTTAACCGCAAAATCACTTTCTGATAAGAACTCAGGCTTGTAACAGGATTTAAGCATTACTTACTCTTAAGTGTTGCTTACTCCCTCTCCTTCCTCATATTTATTCACTCAGCTATTCCCTCTCCCCAACAAGTATTCCCTGAGGACCAGTAAATGTCAGGCAGGGTCCTTACCTTCAAGGAGGTTATCACCTAGCGTCTAGGTGGGTATGAATATCGACGTTTGCACTCTAGTGTGGAAAACATCTGCCTGAAAGCTAAATCTGGAAGCTTCCTGTTTTTGAAAACAAAATTTCATTGTTACCCACCAAACATGTTTGTTTAGTGTTGTCTATAGCTGATATCAAGCTGCAAAGTCAAAACTGTTTTTGTGTGACCAGGTATAACTTGCACAGAAAAAGTTAGAAGTTAGTCACTTAGCCATGTCTGACCCTTTGCGACCCTCATGGACTGTAGCCTGCCAGGCTCCTCTGTCCATGGAATTTTTGAGGTGGAAGATAACACAGGGACCAAATTATTACAGTTCTTATATACCCTGTTAGAAATGTTTGGGGCTTATCTTAAAGAGAAAAACGTGGAAGTTGTATAGCTAAAAGGTTTCGCACAAAGAGAGTAACATGGTAGAATTTGCATTTTTCCAGTCTTGGGAAACTGTCCACCTTAGCTGACACACAGGTCAGAATGCCTGCATTCTGGGTGACCACAGCTGCTCCGACCTGATGAGAAGAGCTTCTTCAGGGTCCTGCAGTTTCCTGGAGACAGATCTAACATCAACACAGTGGTTGTCAGCACAGAAAATGGGGCTGGATGGTTCTCACCTTTCCCTTGGCACAATTTAGCCATAAATCCCAGCAAATGCCCTTCACTTCTTTGCATTTTCTTCTTTGTCTGCTAGCTCTTATTTTTGGATACTATTATTTACTTCTGGGTCTCAACCCGAGAGCCCAGACGAACTCCTTCTCATCCTATGGAGAATCTATCTCACATCTCTCCCTCTATTGGCAGCCCATCTAACAGGGCAGGGTTTGAACACATAATTTTTATTTCTTTCTTATGAGCTCTAGTCTTCTGTTACTAAAGTTTGTGTGAAGAAAGCAGAATTATTTATGCTATTTTTAAAGAAGAGAGCTAGATTCCTTCTTTTCTTGTTTTCTTTATTTTTTGTTGGGAAGATCTTTAAACACCATAAACTTTGGGCTAGCTGGACAGGGCAGCTTTCCTCCTGGGGGTGCACACAGCCACTGCTTAATATAGAGCAATTCAAAAGGTGGTGGTGTGGAGGGGAGCTGGGCGGCGATAATGCAGAATTCCTGCTGTTAGGAACCGTGGCTCTGCTGGGAGACATATGTAGCCACAGAAGGCAGAACACATCACAGTAGCTTAAGGCTCTGGAAGATGAAAGGGACAGAGTCCCTGATCAGGACCCCAGAGACCGCAGTCCAGGTGCCTACATGTACCCAGCGGCTTTCATGGCTGCTAGCCTTTCTTGTCTTTTCTTTTTATCTTTTCCTTCTCTACTTCTTTCCTTCCTCCCTCATTCTCTTCTTGCTTTCTTTCCTTTTTTTTTTTTTTTTTAATTTCCTTAGTAAAATTCAGGTGAATTGGGGGCAAAAACAGGATACGGGAGACAGGAAAAGATGTCGACTCAGATCTCACAGATGTAGTTATTATTTCAAGTGCATGAGGTGTGTAGCTATCAGGCTTGCCTTTTCTCCTTTATTTAAACATGTGTTGTTGTTCTTCACTCACTGAGTTGTGTGCGACTCTTTGCAACCCTACGCTTTGCAGCACACTATGTTCCTCTGTCTTCTCTACTGTCTCCCAGAGTTTGCTCAAATTCATGTCCATTGAGTCGGTGATGATATTGAACTATCTCATCCTTTGCCTCCCCCATATTTTAACATGAGTAATCATAAAAACAAAATGCTCATTTAAAGAAATTTGATATGTAGTTTGTGAAAAGAATTAACTCCTTGAATTGACAGACAGACCTAGTTGCAAAGCTTGATTTGGACACTTTGCTCAACTGTGGATGTTGAATTAGGCTTTCTGCACCCTAGTGGATAGCAATCCCTAACTCTGGGATCCTTGAAAGATTAAACAACATCACAAAGATTAGGTGCAAAATGAAGCTATTGGTACAAACAGGTGCTCAAATAACCTCTTTCGCTTCTAATATTCATTTATTGCTTATAACTTCAGGAAAGTCATTCAAACAGGTTGAGTTTTACCTTTAAAACAGGGCTGAAACCTGTACACACATCAAGACATGTGAAAGTATTAAATGAGTTAACATGTTAGTTTGCCTGTAACTTGCAAGATGCTCTATACACATATCTATTACACAAGTTGCCTGTGTGTTAGTTGCTCTATCATATCTGACACTTTATGACTCCACAGGCTGTAGCCCACCAGGGTCATCTGTCCATGGAATTCTCCAGGCAAGAATACTGGAGTGGATAGGCTTTCCCTTCTCCAGGGGATTCTCCTGACCCAAGGATTGAACCCAGGTCTCCCGCATTGCAGGCAGGCTTTTTGCCATCTGAGCCACCAGTGAAGTCTATTACACATGTTAGTTCATATAATTTATGTCAACAAAGAACAGAAAAGTACTCTGTGGACAGAGATCTATTATATGGTAGATGCTGTTCTAGGAGCTTTACAATTATATGCTCTCTAATCATTGCAACCACTTTGTGCAGGATGTAAGATCATTTTTATTGGGAGAATAGTGGAACTGGGACATCAGTTCTGGGTTAGATGGAAGCTAACATGGATTCCTTATATACCATTCATGAGGTTCTCACAGCAGGTATATTGGGGTGATTGGCCCCTCCCTCGTCCAGTGGAACACATTTTCTCAGAACTCTCTGCTATGACTTGTCCATCTTGGGTGGCCCTCCATGGCATGGCTCATAGCTTCACTGAGTTATGCAAAGACTTTCACCACCACAAGGCAGTGGTCTGTGAAGGGTATCACTGATGCAATGGACATGAACTTGGGCAAACTTTGGGAGGTGGTGATGGACAGAGAGGCCTGGTGGCGTGCTGCAGTCCACGAGGTCACAAAGAGATGGATGCAACTGGGCAACTGAACAACAACAACTTGGATTCCACACTTACTGTACTCTTGCCCCTGTTCCCAACATTTTAGATGCATTGCTTCATTTAATGATTTTATTAACCATACAACATAAAAATATAGTTATCTTCATTCTACAGATTGGAAAACTGAGATACAGAGGCAGTCAGTCACTTTTCCAAGGTTATATAGCTAGTAAGTGGTAAAATAAGATTAGAGCTAAAGCAGTCTGATATCAATAGTTTCCCTGGTGGCTCAGCGGTAAAGAATCCACCTGCAATGCAGGTTTGATTCCTGGGTTGAGAAGATCCCCTGGAGGAGGGCATGGCAACCCACTCCTATATTCTTGCCTGAAGAATCCCATAGACAGAGGAGCCTAGCAGGCTACAGTCCATAGAGTCACAAACAGTAGATATGACTGAAGCAACTTAGCGTGCACTCATCTGCAGTCTGACACCAGGACCTGGAGTCTTGCACTTAATACTGTATGACAAAATATTGACTTGGTTCCGAAAACTTATCCCTTCAGCTAACAGATGCTATCTTAACTTGACACTGAGTCATGAAATACAATATCATTATTATTTACTTCATTGTTTCTGAAGACAATAAATATATTATTCAAATAAATTCTGTTGATAAAATCAGTACCATTAGTATAGAGATTGCTAACTTGCCATCATTAGTAGCTATATTCTTAAATTAGGTCTATAACCTGCATCTGTGTACTTATGCATCTATTTATTAATCTATGTGTTCTTCCATGAAGCTGGACTGGTGCTTAATGATGCTTCTCTGAAGGATGCAGCAATCAGAAGACATTTGAGTCCAAGCTCCAAAAATAATTAGTGATGCTAGCCATTATTGCTACGGGCTCGCATTCACAAGCTCCCAAAAGCTCTAAAACAGTAAGAACCTAGGTAGCTAGAGCATTCTTCTTTCTAACTCTCTCTTCACACTTTCCAAGAAATATTCTGCTTCTTCAGCTGGTACCCCCAGCCCTTAAAAGTACAAATTTATCTTAGCTCTTCATATTCTCTACCTGGTATCCTCAGCAACACAGCAGCTGCTGAAGAATCGGCAAAGTAGAAATAAACAAGAACAAGAGACGGTAATTTAAAAAAATGTGAAAATGCAAGGAAACATTTAGCTCTGATGTTTGTAAATGTGTGTGTGTGTGTGTATACACACACATATACATATGTGCTTAGTTGCTCAGTTGTGTCCGACTCTTTGTGGCCCTGTGGACTATAGCCCACCAGAATACTTGAGTGGGTTGCCTTTTCCTGCTCCAGGTCACCTTTTCCTGCTCCAGGTTGCCTTTTCCTGCTCTTCACACTTTATATATATGTACAATTTATATACACAGAGGAGCAAATACACATAAATAAACAATTTGTAAGACGTTAAAACTATAGACTTGTCACAAATATTTTTTGAAAAAAGCAAGATTTTATGATATTCAGTATTACATAACCAGAGTGAAACTGGCTTCCTAGGTGGCTCAGTGGTAAAGAATCCACCTGCCAATGCAGGAGATGCAGGTTTGATCCCTGCATTGGGAAGATCCCCTGGAGAAGGAAATGACTATCCACTCCAGTATTCTTGCCTGGGATATCCCATGGACAGAGGAGCCTGGCGGGCTACAGTCCATGGGGTCACAAAGAGTTGGACACAATTTAATGACTAGACAACACCAACAAAACCAGAGTGAACTCCAAGTTTGTTGAAACCACATACAGTTTCGCCAATTTTTTCCATCACATCTGGGTTGTTCAAGGGTTGGAAAGCTCTGAGGGTCACTTCTGTGTGTTTGCTAACAGAGCCAATGAAAGGAACAAACCCATCTGCCAGTTTGACAAAGCCTCTCTCCTTTCCAGCAGTAAATAGGGAGGCTGGGGCTGTCTAATTGAGAAATCGTGTGTCAGCCAAGGATTACATAAAGCCAGTGGGACACATTTTATTCTGCATTTCACTGTTACCTACCTCTCCCCCTTTTCCTAGAACAGATTTTCCCCTGGCTTTGAAAGATGCTAATGGAGCGTTATTAGTCCAGGAAGAAAATTGCCCTGGAGAATCATAATGATTTCAGTGCTATGGCGACAGCAAACCAGACCGTTTAAGACAAACGGGGTTTTAGTTCTTGTAGAAAGAATCAGAGTTGAGAGATAAATTGCAAGCGAAAGTCCCATGACATGTAAAAGAGAAAAGGAGGACAAGGTTTGGGACTGTTTTGGTTGCTGAACTCATGCATGGAGACACCCCAAACCTTTCCTGGCCTCTTGAGATTTGAAGATGAGATTAAATATTTGAGGTTGGATTCAGCGCTTTCCCAGGTTATTCTTTCACCAGCATTTGGAGGTAAAAGACTGAATACAGCAAAACAAAAACAAACAACGCCCCCCCCACCCGCCCCGCAAAGGGGAAAAACAAACAAACAAACTTTTAATGCTGCGGTTCATGGGATCGCAAAGTCGGACATGACTGAGCAACTGAACTGAACTGAATGCTGTTATCCCCAACCTTATAGTCATTTTTTTCTAGATATCTTTAAGAACTGATGTGTAGCCATCTGAGTTTTATACTTTAATATAGCAAAAGCAAAAGAAAAGAAAGTTGGAGAAGAGTTGTTTGATGTCCACATGTGATTATTTGCAAACCATTAGGGAAGTCTCTTTGGGGATTCTTAGGACTTTCTGAATTTGACCTGCCAAATGTCGAGTGAGCTAGTGTACATAGCTTTTAGGGCATAATAAAAGACAGTGATCAATGGTGCTCATTAAATAACTTTTACTTCCATACAGATTCTAAGATGAAAAAAGGAATGAGATAATGATAAAGACTTCAGATCAACAGTCCAGATCCTATAGAAAAAGGGAAAACAAGAAAGAGATAGAGAGAAAGAACAAGTGAAGTGAGACAGACATGGGTTTGGACCCAAGACACTACCTATTCTCCATGTTTGGCTCTGGGTGGTAACTGGTTGCTGGCATTGTGGAGCCTTGGCATTTCGTAGGCCACCATAGCGGAGAAGGCAATGGCACCCTACTCCAGTACTCTTGCCTGAAAAATCCCGTGGACGGAAGAGCCTGGTAGGCTGCAGTCCATGGAGTCACTAAGAGTTGGACACGACTGAGCGACTTTGCTTTCACTTTTCACTTTCATGCATTGAAGAAGGAAATGGCAATCCACTCCAGTGTTTTTGCCTGGAGAATCCCAGGGACGGGGGAGCCTGGTGGGCTGCCGTCTATGGGTTCACACTGGGTCGGACACGACTGAAGTAACTTAGCAGCAGCAGCAGCAGGCCACCATAGAGTCCTTGATTAGTGATGTATTAGTTGTGTGATCTTGGTCAAGTTACCAAACATCTTGGAGGTACTATTTTTCAAATCTGTTAATACCAGAGAATACATGAGGATTAAAAAGAATAATGTTTAATACAGCATTTGGCACACAGTAATAAATAGCTTGCATAGGCACTCATTTTTTAATTGCCTGAATATTATTAAATCCTTTGATCTCCTTCATCTCTCATCCTGACACACATGAAAATATGTGAGATCATAACTCAGACAAACTCCATTTTCCGAAGATAAAGTTTTGCAACCTATAGATGCTGGGTTTGAATCCCAGAACCAATTTTCACTGTCTAACTTTTACAAGTGTCACAGTCTTGTGGAATCACGTTGTTTAAATGTACATAAGACAGTAGGAGGAAAATGTCTATCTTCTCCATGGAATTATTGATAAATCTACTGCATTTTATTTTATAATATCCCTCCCTTTTGCTAAGGCTCTGTGGTGACCGTCTCCTTTACGATAATAGATTTCATTTCAAAACAACAGCAAGAAAAACAATAATAAATTACTTAAAGTATTCATAAAAGAAAAAGGAAATGCCATAGACACTTATGTTCTCAGCATCCAGATCTAGCATATTAATTGACTCAACAAGTATCAGTTGTGAATAAGCTGGCAACTGGGGTGATGGCTGGAAACCAAACGCGCAAATATTCTTGCTTTTGTGGGGTTTGTATTTGACTGATAAATGTTAATGTGGTCATATTTACTTCAGGTGATCTTTAAAGAAATGATCTGTTACAGATCATATAGTTGGAGTGACCTGTCCATCACATGTTTTGCCCTCTGAGTTTTTTCAGTGAGGCTTGCATCCTCAATTGATTGATTTCATACTGACTTTCAAAGACATGTAAACAACCAGGGGTATTTCAAATGAAGCTCTAGGGGTTTAGGAAATGACTTACAGGCAGTCTGGGGTGCCCCTCTGGGATTGTTGTTCAATCACTAAGTCATGTCCAACTCTTAGCCGTGGGCTGCAGCTCACCAGGCTCCTCTGTCCTCCACTATCTCCCCGAGTTTGCTCAGACTCATGCTTATTGAGTCGGTGATTCTAGACAACCATCTCATCCTCTGCAATGACTCCATGGAAACTCATGAGGATCAAAGGAGAGAATGCAGACGAGAGATTTTATCCACTGTAAAATATTTCCCAAATGCTATTTATCTTTCTTATGTTGGTCATCTCCTGAATGCCGCCCCACACTTGTCTCCAGAGCCTATCACTTTCTCTACTGCAGGAGTCATCTTAACCAACTCTGGGAGGGCTCATAGACAGTGACCCCACTGGAGACCACGGCCCGTGCTCCTCACACTGCATCTGGCCTCAAGTGGAACATGTCTCGGGGCGGAGCCGAGAATCTGGCATCCCTGAAGCTGCCCAGAGGTGTCGGAAGATGCAACATATTAGTGCTAGTGGGAGTCAGACTTTACCAGTGTGGGCAGGAAACAGGAGCGGGCTGGAGATTACTTCCTCTTTGATTTCGGGCTCCTATGAACAGGAGAGGCACAGGGCTCCTGCATGCCTGTCTGCAAGCGTTCCTAGTGCTGAGTACTGGTTATGTTTTCTTGAAGAGGGGTCAGCTGATATTTGCTTACCACCTCACTTTCCTTTCCCCACACTCTGGATGTGTATCTCTCATACACACACACACACACACATTTATATATACATATGGCAGGTACATGAGAATATATTTATATATATATGGCTTGTACAGGAGAATATATATGCATATGGCATTCATGAGTGTATATATATATGTAAAATGAATGATATGTTTGTATTGTGTGCATGTACCATATATATATATATATATTTACATATATTCATGAGTTCTGTTGAGTGCTATTTTGTACTATTACTATACATTGAGAGATGGCTTTAAGAAAATTCATAAAAGCAAAAAAAATTGCTATGGTTTAATGTTGGGATTTTAGGTGATTTTTTACTTCTTTTTTCCCTTTTTCTGTTTTTTTCATAATTCATTATATTGTTTTGAGTTTTCTGTAAGACAAGTAAGTATATATAATGCTTAGAATCAGAACAAAAACAATAAAGCTATTTTCATTAAAAATTAAGAACCCTCTGAAGCTTACTGGCCATGAGTCATTCCTGCTTTGAGCTGCAACAGCTGAGGAGTCATCAATAATTACAGCAACAACTATGCTGCAGTAGAATCACTTTCTTTCCAGTTAGAATAAAAATTGAGACAGTGTGTAGATTAATACCCACTTCACACACACTTTTCTTTATAAGATCATGAAGGTTTTCCATTCCTTTGCTCTGTTTGTTTCAAGACACATGTCACTGCCTTTGTGTTATATTCTAACTTAGTGTCTGTCTCTCTCCTGGAAAGTAAGTTTCATCAAAGAAGGATTCCAGCTCTTCTATTTACTGTAGAAAGTTTTATAACAAGTTCCTAAAAGTTTTTAAAACTAAAGGAGTTCCTGGCACAGGAAGATATTCAATAAATATGTTTGAATGAATTAATGAAAGATGAGAAAGAAGAAACTTACTGTGCAACTAGATCTTCCAGCTGACGCAGCTAGTAAAGAACCCGCCTGTCAGTGCAGGAGACCTGAGACATGAGTTCAGTCCCTAGGTCAGGAAGAGCCCCTAGAAGAGGGCATGGTAACCCACTCCAATATTCTTGCCTGGAGAATCCCATGGACAGAGGAGCCTTGTGGGCTACAGTCCCTAGGGTCACAAAGAGTCGATCACGACTGAAGCGACTTAGCATGCACGCACTATGCAACTAATAAAAACTAACGTTTATTAGGTGTTCTGAATACATGACAAGCCTTTCATTATTCTATGAGAGAGGTACGGTCCGCAGTTTACAGGTGAGGAAGTGTCATGAGAGAGGCACACCGTGGCTGCTCTGCCGGACTTTGAAGTCAAGACCTTTTTGCTGGACCATCCCCCTCTGCACTTGTACAGGCTCTTCTGTTATTCCCTGTCCCTAAGCCTCAGTGCTATTCACCAGCTTCAGAACTAAGCAGGACTTTCTCTAGCCACTCTTGCATTTCACATTGGCTGACGTCATAGCCCCAAACCTGCTTTGAGATTTTGGCTGTGCTTCCTGCTGACAGTCCTCCCCATTATTGTCTTTCCATGTGCCTCTCGCCTCCTTCCACACACCTATTCCATCTCCTCCACTTTTGGCCCCTCCAACATTATCACTTATTTGTCCAGAATGATTTTTTTACACTCCCATCAAGGTTGGAGACATCTGATCCTTTCCGATCCAGACCTAAGACTGGTGAGTTAACCAAAAACAAGGCTCAGAAGGAAATCATAAAACTGACATGCATGTGCATGTGTATGTATGTATGTATGTTCATGTGTATGTATGTATGTGCATGTGTATGTATGTATGTATGTCACATGTGTTTTAATTGCATATTTGTCAATCTTTTGGTTTAAGGTCACTGTCTTTTCTTTGAACACAAATATTGTGATTGGTGTTCTACTTATTCTGTCTTGGAAAAAAAACACACTCATAAAGATTCATTTTCAATTTCTAATTTCTATTCTTTTCAGGTGGAGCGGTATCTTGTACACACCTGCAGATCAAACTGAGAGTAGATATCTTGGGTTTTGCGATTTTCCTCCAATCTTTAGGTTAACTTGCTCACAGCACTTTCAATATCAACATTTTTAGTCAGCCATCTATTTCAAGTGAATTTCAAAGAAACTATGATTTTCTGTTTATAATCATTTATAACAGTATGTTGTTGTTCAGTTGCTAAATTGTGTCTGACTCTTTACAACCCCAGAGACTGCAGCATGCCAAACTCCTCTGTCCTCCATTATCTCCCCGAGTTTGCTCAAATTCAAGTCCATTGAGTCAGTGGTGCTACTTAACCATCTCTATCACCCCCTTCTCCTCCTGCCCTCAGTCTTTCCCAGCATCAAGGTTTTTTTTTTTCCCCCAATGAGTCAGCTCCTAGTTTATATAATATTGATTATATGATGTAATCAGCATAGAATTACAATTGTCAGGAGTTTCCCAGTTGGTGCTAGTGGTAAAGAACTCACCTGCTAATGCAGGAGACAAGAGATGTAGGTTCGATTCCTAGGTCAGGAAGATCTCCTGGAGGAAGGCATAGCAACCCACTCTGGTATTCTTGCCTGAAGACTCCTGTGGACAGAAGAGCCTGGTGGGCTACAGTCAACAGAATAGTAAAGACCCGGACAGGACTGAGCAACTTAACACCCATGCATGCACAATTGTCATAAACTGTTTAGGAAACAAGCAAATATGTCTTTTAACAAGCATCCAACTCAAATGATTGAAGCCAAATAAAATACTGTGTTTGACAGTTGTCTAATCTCTCCAAAAAACTATCGTGCCATAAATTTTAGATATCATGGTTTATAAAGGAAATCAGTCCTGAATATTCATTGGAAGTATTGATGCTGAAGCTGAAGCTTCGATATTTGGCCATCTGATGTGAAGAACTAACTTTTTGGAAAAGACCCTGATGCTGGGAAAGATGGAGGGCAGGAGAAGAAGGGGACAATAGAGAATGAGATGGTTGGATGGCATCAGTGACTTGATAGACATGAGTCTAAGCAAGCTCTGGGAATTGGTGATGGACAGGGCAGCCTGGTGTGCTGCAGTCTGTGGGACTGCAAAGAGTCAGACATGACTGAGTGACTGAACTGAACTGAACAAAGGGGATTAAGACCTGGATTTTAAAGTTTCACTATACTGTAGGGTTTCTTGCACCTGTGTCTCCTCTTAGGTCTTATTGCTGGGAATCCTCCCCAGTCTTTCATGTGCCTTTTCTCTACTAATATCCCCACTGTCTTGACCCACATCTCTGGGGAGCCATAACTCCCCACAGATAAACCAAGACATCACCTTGCCACAGTCAGTCTAGACTCCAGAATGATTCTGACTTTCCACAGACCTCGGGACAGTTTTTTTGTTGTTGTTGTTGTTCTAACAGAATCCCCTCTGAATCGCATGAAATGAGCCCCTCACTGATTCCTAGCCACCATAGTCGGACAGGCTGAATCAGAGGGAGAGAAAACACATTTAATTCAGATAAAGACACGGCTCCTTTCCCCACCCTATCCAATTAGGCAATTATAACACTGGGCCAGAATTTTCTCCCACATTCTGTGCATAAGACATAATTCTGCCACCAGCTGCTCACCAACATTTTGTTGTCTCCTCAACAGACAACAAATGACGGAACAGTTCAGCAGAGGGTGATCTGCCAGCAAAACCAATGAGATGCATCCCCCTCCAGCCAGCCTGTCATTAGGAAGCTGTTTTCTGTTTCTAAAATAAACCCACTGAAATTGTTGCCTTCCCTCATCTGTTTTACCTAGAAAAGAGAGAGAGATGTTCCCCATCTCATTGGTCCTGGGGTGTGTGGAAGGAGACCCACGAAGATTTATGTATCTGCGGTGAACACCACAAGAGACAGCTACCTAGGCTGAGAGAACAGAGGTTTTATGTACGTCATACTTTCAGTATTAAGAGTGCTTTGGTATTAGGTATTAGGAGTGTTTCATAATATGAACACCTGGCCTGGGGACCATTCTTTTGTCACATCAGCTGTATCCTTCTTCATCAATGTCATTCATTTTTCTTCTGCCCTGATCACACTCTCCATCTACATCATCCCATCTTCAATCTCATCCCTCCCCTCCAACCCTCATTTGTTGTCATTGTTGTTTAGTTGCTAAGTCAATTCCAACTATTTTCGACCCCATAGACTGTAGCCTGCTAGGTTCCTCTGTCCATGGGATTTCCCAGGCAAGCATCCTGAAGTGAGTTTCCATTTCCTACTCCAGGGATCTTCCAGACCCAAGGATTGAACTCTGGTCTCCTACATTGACAGGCAGATTCTTTACCACTGAGTCACCAGGGAAGCCCCCAACCCTCATTAAGAGCCTACTACATTTAAAATGTTTCTGGACATGACCGAGTGACTGAGCACACACATGAAGGAAAGCAGGGCTAAGAAGGAAGTGATGTTTCAAAACAAAGCCAGCAACAGGGATGTCTGCCCAGCCGGGGGCTGGTAAAGAGTGAGAACACAGATCTTACCAACTTGGCAGAGACAAGTGGTCCAGAAAAAAGGGGTGGGGGGAGAAAAGGGATTTCTGCCATATCTGTGGTGTCTCTGAGGGACAAGCCCAGGGCAAGGTGACCCATCACATTCCAAGCCCAATAAGGAGAGAAAGAGTTACGCTTCCTGGAGACCAGGGGCCCTGGAGGAGACAGGCATTGAAACTAGGAGGCCAGATGCCTTTAATGGACAGTACATAGGGCACCAAAGTTCTGTGTGATCCTTCCTAGGCTTCTCTGAAATGTCAGTGAGGTCAGCCACATACCCACAAACCTTATCAAGTTAGGATTTGTCAGGGGTTTGTTGTTGTTCTACTGTTGCTCAGTCATGCCCCCCTCTTTGCAACCCCATGGACTGACTGCAACACGCCAGGCTCCCCTGTCCTTCACCATCTCCTAGAGCCTGCTCAAGGAGTTGTCAAGGGGTTGGGTCAAAGAAAAAGGGCGGGGCTTTACAGTGAGAAGTGTGCTAACATGAAAGTGACAATGAGATCATGGGTGGGCAGAACTCATTGAATGGGGAAGAAAAGTGACCAGGGAGGGAAGCATTGGCATTCCCACCCCCACTGCAGCCATGAAAGTCCCAGTGTGGTTGAATCAGACACAGATGGGTGTCTCAGAGTGCACAACAGGGAGTTCAAGCAAATTTCAGCTGAATAGCTAAGGACAGGACACTTCACCTGACGTCCATGCATATTCATAAGTACAATTAGTCTTATTCCCAACTGAAGGGTGAGAAAGCTGAGACTTAAGAGAAATTATGTAATTTGCTCAAGGTCACATAATTCAAAACAAAGCTATAGGGAAGCCAGGCATTTATCTTCTACAATGCCAAGATTTATTAAGAATATCTAAACGTCAAAAATATTGTCCGTTCTTTAATTTCTATCGTCATTATTATACCATAAGAAAAAAAGGTGATTGTGGTTAAACATTCTGATAGATACCATCATTTTTACTATGATTTTAATCTGTTCCCTTTTCATTGCCAAACTCTGCACACTCAGAGATGAGAGATAACTATTGTGCTGTCTGGTTGTCTGGCGTTCAGTTCTAGAAAGAGGGACGTTTGAAGGAAAGCTATAAGGTTTAAAAATAAAGGTGACAGGTAAAATGAACTCTACTCTGAGAGACAGCAAAGGAAAATAGGAGTTCAAATGGATGCTACTGATCATCCCCAAAGCCAGGGACATCAGAGAAAAAATATGACAGAGAGGGCTTTGTAACTTTTTAGACCTTTAAAAAAAATCACTCTTCTATGATTACAAAGTCTATATGCCTACCTACATAATTGGAAGTATGTGTACAAAAGTGAAAATGGTCCACGTTGTTGTTTTAACATATTCAAGATGGTGAAAAAAGCACAGAAGTGAAGGCTATCAGCAAGAATATAAACCCAGAGAACTGCAACATACTATAAATTCATAGTTATTCATTGTGGGGGGAGGGACTATAGACTTTCCACTTTCTTAGGCAAGTCACTTTTTAAAGATCCTATAGGTTGGGTCACTCCAGCTGAGAACTGATAATTTTCAAATGTAAAATATATCTTGACAGTTATAAACAATAGGGTAAATGAACAAAAATTCTATTTGCAGCAACATGCATGGACCTAGAGATTGCCATACTGAGTGAGGTAAGTCAAATAGAGGAGAAATACTGTATGGCATCTTATAGTGGAATCTAAAGAGAAATATCAAAGAACTTACAAAACAGGAAGACACTCACAGACTTAGAGAATGAACTTATGGTTGCGGGGGGACAGAATGGGAGGAAGGGAAAGTTAGGGAGTTTGGGATGGACATGTACACACTGTTGTATTTCAAATGGATAACTGACGAGGACCTACCATATAGCACAGGGAAGTCTGCTCAATGTTAGGCGGTAACACAGAGGGAAGGCGAGTCTGGGGGAGAATGGATACGTGTCTATGTGTGGTTGAGTCCCCTTTCTGTTCATCTGGAACTATCACAACACTGTCAATCGAATATACTCCAATATACACAAAATAAAACATTTTAAAAGAGGAACATTTGTATTATTATTATTAAAATAAGTAAATTATGGCATATTTGTGGAATGGAGTGCCTTTGAATATATAGGAAGTGTGTTACTGTGGTCTTCCTCCAAGTTGCCTTAATTCATAGCCAAGCAGGAGCAATGGCCAGCTGTGTCAAGGGATCAGGCTCAGTCCTGATCGCCTGTCCCCTGTGGACTCTGCCTCACCGCACCGGAGCATCTGTCAACTCCGCAGCAGCCTTACGCCTGGTGTGGTGAGCAGGCACGCTCCCATGATTATCCTTGGCTACGTGGCCCAGGTGCAAAAGGCCCCAAACTAAGCAAATTTGTGAGTATGGAGCTGGAACAGTTTATGCAGCCCCAGTTTATAGACGCATATATCATTTATCAACTTATTAAAAATAATTCTTTTTTGGCAGTGGGCTCTGAAAGAATTGTATTACTTTTCTTTCATCAGCTCTATATTACTTAGTCTTTGGATAATAATGATTTGCATTTTGAGAAGTACCAAGATGTGCTATTTTAGTGACTGGGGTGAACACTGGATTCTGGTAAAAACTGGCCACATGATGGAGTGACAGAGTGATGCCAGTGAGCGCATGTGCAGTGAAGTTGCTTTGATCCTGTCTGACTCTTGGCGACCCTATGGACTGTAGCATGCCAGGCTCCTCTGTCCACGGGATTTCCCAGGCAAAAATACTGGAGTGGGTTGCCATTCCTTTCTCCAAGGGATCTTCCGCACCCAGGGATCAAACCTGAGTCTCTTATGTCTTTCACGTTGACAGGTGGGTTCTTTACCACTAGCGCCACCTGGGAAGCCCATAGGCTGACATTTCACAGAAGAAATTCTGCCTCACATGTGCCAGTGTAGGTGCCCCTGTTGCCCACATGTCACTGCTGACATTTGTCAAACAGTCAAATATCCAGTTTTTGAAACACTGTTATTCCAACACAGACAAATCTGCTGCCAAAATATCCCAGTTGCATTTCCATTTCTGCAAAAAAAAGAAAAAAAAGAAATTTTATGCTGAAATGTTCAGGGTAAGCATATCCACAAAAGCCCAGCAAATGAATTATGAGCCATTCTCCCTGATACAGTAAAATATGAATCTCCTGGACTATACAGACTTCAGCATTACTTGTGAGTTATATGGTCACTTGCAACTCACAGAAATAGTTTCATTCCAATATCTGTATTGTCATACTCTCTCCTTCATATTGTTGGCCAGTTTAGCTATACACTTGACAGTACATTTATAAAAATTATACTGGATTCCAGGATTTGTTTTGAACACACCTTTGCTGTTCTTTTATCCCTTCTTCAGCAGAGGCAAAGAAAGTGTCATGGGTACTGAAGGACCCAAATAAAACTAATAACCGAGAACTGATTAAGCCACCCACTCATCCATCCAACTATTTATCCACTGAAAAGTACTTCTGAATATGAATAATACTTCCTTTAATTAATAAACTAATTAATTTTTTTGGCCATTCTGTGCAACATGCAAAATCTTAGCTCCAGAGCAGAGATTGGATCTGCATCCCCTGCAGTTTTTGTCTTTGCTCAGTCCTTCAGTCATGTCCAACTCTTTGTGACCCTGTGGACTGCAGGATGCCAGGCTTCCCTGACCTTCACCCTTGCCCTGAGTTTGCTCAAACTCATGTCCATTTAGTCAGTAATCCAATCCAATCATCTTGTCTTCTGTCATCCCCTTCTCCTTCTGCCTTCAATCTTTCCCAGCACCAGGGTCTTTTCTAAAGAGTTGGCTCTTCCCATCAAGTGGCCAAATTTTTCATGCTTCAGCTTTGTCCTCAGTCCTTCTAATGAATATTCAGGATTGATTTCCTTTAGGATTGACTGGTTTGATTGTCTTGACATCCAAGCAACTCTCAAGAGTCTTCTCCAACACCACAGTTCAAAAGCATCAATTCTTCAGTGCTCAGCCTTCTTTACAGTCCAGCTTTCACATTCATACATGGATACTGGAAAAACCATAGCTTAGACTATATGGACCATTGTCAGCAAAGTATTGTCTCTGCTTCTCAATATGCTGTCTAAGTTTGTCAGAGCTTTTCTTTCAAGGAGCAATTTCACTGCTGCAGTCACCAACTGCAGTGATTTTGGAGCCCAAGAAAATAATCCCCTACAGTGGGAGTGCCTAATCTTAACTACTGGAACTCCAGGGAAGTCCCCACTTCCTCTTCATTTTACATGTAATATGACCTAACACCCTTTAGGCAGGCCATCTAAAACTATGGTTTATATATTCATATAACATGGGAGTGGTAACTGCTAGATCACTTAGTGCTGAAATGATTAAATGAAGTCATATTTGCCAAATATTTCTGATCATTCTTTTTTCCTAACTAGTTGGGGGAGAGATTATAGAAACTATAATTTAGTTGCCCAAATACTGAAATGTCTACAGCATTTCAATGGGGTGTTTCAATCACACATAGAACACATGAAGGGAACTTTAATTTTCTAGGCAAGTCCAGGGTAGAATGCCTCAGAGCTTCAGGCAGATCCTAAGTGTCATATGTCTATAGCTCCCTTGGTTGTATTGGGAATACTTCCGTCACATGTACCACCTTGAACTTAGGAAGTCATGCTCAATTTTTTCAACCCTCGTAGTCTAAAAGTGGCCACACTTGCTAAGACCAAATTAAGATATTTGTTTGACCAAGATTTGTTATTATTATCATCACTATTGGTGTTGTTAAATGCAAATTTTTATGTAAGAAAATTATACCAACTCATAAAAATAGAATTACATGATTTTGAATGGAGATAAACTAAGTATAAAATTCAGCAAATATAAGTATGTTTAATATAATATGTGTCATGAGATTTATTATAATGAAAATCTAGAACACAATTAAGAAATAATAAAGGCAGTTATGTTTGATGTAAACTAGAAAACATTCGCCTATGGCCATACCACCCTGAGTGCACTGGATCTCATCTCATCTTGGAAGCTAAGCAAAGTTGAGTGTTGTTAGTACTTGGATGGGAGAAAACATTCATTACCAACTCTGCAAGGACTCTGGCCTGGGAAGGATAAGGGATGTAGAAGTAACTAAGACAAGATCCTTTGGCTTAAGGAACTGTTTATAAACCAACTGAATCTTTAAGCAGTCAGTTCAGTGGCTCAGTTGTGCCCGACTCTTTGCAACCCCATGGACTACAGCAAGCCAGGCTTCCCTGTCCAACACCAGCTCCAGGAGTCTGCTTAAACTCAAGTTCATAGAGTCAGTGATGCCATCCAACCATCTCATCCTCTGTCATCCCCTTCTCCTGCCTTCAATCTTTCCCAGCATCAGGGTCTTTTCCAATGAGTCAGTTCTTTGCATCACGTGTCCAAAGTATTGGAGCTTGAGCTTCGGCATCAGTCCTTTCAATGAATATTCAGGGTTGATTTCCTTTAGAATTGACTGGTTTGATCTTGCTGTCCAAGGGACTCTCAAGAGTCTTCTCCAACACCACAATTCAAAAGCATCAATTTTTTGGCACTAGGCTTTCTTTATGGTCCAACTGTTACATCCATACGTGACTACTGGAAAAGCCATAGCTTTGACTAGACCAACCTTTGTTGGCAAAGTAATGTCTCTGCTTTTTAATATGCTGGCTAGGTTGGTCATAGCTTTTCTTCCAAGGAGCAAAAGTCTTTTAATTTCATGGCTGCAGTCACCATCTGCAATGATTTTGGAGCCCAAGAAAATAAAGTCTGTCACTGTTTCCATTGTTTCCCCATCTATTTGCCATGAAGTGATGGGACCCGATGCCATGATCTTCATTTTTTGAATGTCAAGCTTTAAGCTAACATTTTCACTCTCTTCTTTCACTCTCATCAAGAAGCTCTTTAGTTCATCTTCACTTTCTGCCATAAGGGTAGTGTCATCTGCATATCTGAGGTTATTGATATTTCTCCCGGCAATCTTAATTCCAACTTGTGCTTCATTCAGTCCAGCATTTCCCATGACGTACTCTGCATATACGTTGAATAAACACAGTAACAATATACAGCCCTGACGTTCTCCTTTCCTAATTTGGAACCAATTATTGTTCTGTGTCTGGTTTTGTTTCTTCTTGACCTGCATACAGATTTCTCAGGAGGCAGGTAAGGTGGTGTGGTATTCCCATCTCATTAAGGATTTTCCACAGTTTGCTGTGATCCACACACTCAAAGGCTTTACCGTAGTCAGTGAGTCACCTTTGAGCAAGAGAAGACCTCTAATTTCATTGGCTCAGTAAACAGTTCCCTGCAATACTCAGGGCTGAACTACTGTGGTAGTTTTAGACATGTCATTGACATGACTTCTATCAAAGGGAGGACTGTGCATTCTACTTTTTTTTTTTTTCCTCTGGGCCAACTTCAGTGACTGATTCATAGCAAATTGGATGCAGCAGAAATGACATAGTGAAATGTCCAAGGTTAGGTCACAAAATGTAATACATTTCTGTCTGGTTCACACAGACAGTACTTTTGACACCCAAAGCCACAAGGTAAGGAATGTCGTTACTCTGAGACTACCATGCTATGAGGAAGCTCAAGCTATGGGGAGAGGCTATCAAGCTTCTGTCCCTAGCCTCAACTGAGGTCTCAGCCAACACAAGTCTCATGAATAAAGACACCTTTAGATGAATCCAACAGCAGCTGCTGAGTTCTCTTCAGACGCTAATTCTTCCAGCTAGGGTCTGAGTTATTACTGAGCAGAAGCTAACCATGTCTTCTATGCCTTGTCCATATTTCTGACCATGAAATCAAAGGACATGTTAAAATGATGTTATAAGCAGCTCAGTTTTGGAGTCATCTACTACACAGAAGAAAGTAGTGGGAACACCACTCTTCTCGTCACATGGTGTAAAATATCTCTTTAGAGAAGTTGGAGTGGAAAAGTGGTAAAATTGTCCTGGGCCAAAGCAATGAGAAGTCCTTCATTGATCTCCAGATCTGACACTAAATGTCTGTGTTACTTTGAGCATTTCAAATAGTTGCAGTTTGAACAGTTTTCAAGTATTTTTTTTCAAATTTTTGGTTCATGATTTTGGTAATTCCCAACCTACTTACTGTCTATCAGGCACTGTACTAGGTTCTAACACATATGAACTTTATCCTGACAAACAGCTCATGAGATGAGTGTGATTATTCAGATTAAAAGACAGGGAAATGACCATCAAGAGCCAATGGTTATTATTTTTTGAGGACTTAAGATGTGTCATATACTTTGTAAGCACTTTATGTGTAATATCTCATTTCATCTTCATAGTAACTGTGTTGTTATGATCTCCACTTTATAACTGAGGATAACAAAGCACAAAAATGTTATGTGACTTAGCCAAGTTTACCCTACGAATATATTGGAAGCCCGTGTCTTAGCTCAAGATTCCATAAAAACTACTACAGGCCAGGTGGCTTAAACAATAGGCATTTATTTCTCACAGTTCTGGAAGCTGGAAAGCCCAAGATCAAGGTGCCAGACAACTGGGTTCCTCGTGAGAGCCTTCTTCCTGGCTTGCAGACATCCGTTTTCTCACTGTGTCCTTGTAGGGCAGAAAGAGGAAAATAGCTCTGGTTTCTCTTCCTGTTCTTATAAGAACATAAATCTCATTATGGGGCCCTACCTTCGCGACCTCAGTCAATTACCTCTCACACTGGGGGTTAGGGCTACAACAGATGAATTTGAGGGGGTTACAAACACTCAGAGCATAACAGTCTATCTTCAACGCACACTCTTAACAACTGTACTCTTTAATGAAAAATATACCACAACACCAACCTGGAAAATGTTTTTAAAAGAAGTGTAAAAGACCACAGCATTCTATATCCTCCCTGATTAAAAAATTGATTAAAAGCATGTATAGGGAAAAGTAGAAAGATGACATCAAAAAAGAAACAGGAATAGGAATAGTAGTATTCATATTTATTTTTAATTTTTATTTTTGGTCTACAATCAAGATTTTTTTGTAGTATAGCATTACCTCCATAGTATAACGTTAAATATAATAGATTTATAGTCCCTTCCCAAACCAGGGATGGAACCCAAGTCTCCCACATTGCAGGCAGATTCTTTACCAGCTGAGCCACAAGGGAAGCCCACGCATACTGGAGTGGGTAATGTATCCCTTCTCCAGATGATCTTCCTGACCCAGGAATCAAACCTGCAATGCAAGCAGATTCTTTACCAACTGAGCTATGAGAGAAGTCCCTCCATAATATAAAGTTCAGTATAATAATTTTATAGTTCCTTGGGCTGAAATGTCCATGCAGAAGGCCATTTATTAATGAGTAAATGAGTGGAGTACGTATCATATTTCAGTGGAGGCTTTTATATTTTGATCTCATGCTTTGAGACATGCTGTTTCCTTGAAAGGCAAGGAGGGCACCTGATAGCCACACCTGGTAGGCCAGAAGGCTGCTGCAGCCAGTGGGTTTTTGAGATCACTTTCTGGACAGTGGTGGAAGCAAAGACAGACTCTAGGTTCCCAATGCATCCTTGGCTCAATGCCACTAATTCTTCTCACTTCCAGGAGCCAGGAAAAGAGAAAGAAAAGGAAATTGTGTCAACATTAAAAGGTTTACTTGGATTGTCATAGCAGAATTTGGCACTCACGCATTTGCAGACTCAGAGAATTCACAGAGAAGGGAGGCAGAGTGGTGCTGAGAGAGAGGTGAGGTGGAGTGAGGGACAGAACTCTAAGGGTCTACTACAGAACCCTGAGACACCCCCCCCCCCCCCGCAAGAGATTGTGCATCTTGAGACCTGGGAGGTGGGGTGGAGACTGGGCTTGGTCCTTCCAGGGTGCCGAGAAGGGAAGGAGAACGCAGGTCTGTGTGACTCTGAATTTCCACCCTTGGCTGCTTTTCAAAATAGGGGTCACAGCCTCTGGATCTTAGCCCTAATCTTAACACAAATTAGAGAAAACAAACGCCAGGCAAAAGATTTTAACTTTTGATGCCAAAAGCATGTCAGGTAGTCATCAGAAAGAATGAGTTCGTTTCTACCAGAGAGTGTGTTTGAAAATTAACCAGGATGATGTCTTAGGGTGAACATAAAAATGTTAAAAAAAAATCTGTACTTTTGTTAATTTATTAAGTAGCACCTCTGACCTGACCTGAACCTAGTGGGAGTTAGTTTACAGCTTCTGGGTTTGATATGCTGTGTGAATTTTCATGAGTTTCACTGCATAAATATTAACGTGTTTGTTTATGTGCCACTGCCCCTGGCTATTAGGAGGACCTGCATAATATTGGGAATCGTAAAAATCCAGAAAACCCTTATGCAAATTTGGCTCCGCTGGTTTCAGATAAGGGATTGTGGGCATCTATTGCATTCACAGATATTTCTATTTCTCCCTGTCTATTCTCCCTGTTATGAGGCCCATGTGGTCAAATTTTACTCTTTATTTATTAAAACTGTTTGTGACGGTGATTAAACAGGAGCTTATTCAGTGAATGCTCTGTGCTTAGTAGCCAAAGAATACTCTTTTCCTCTAAAGGCAGAGATGGGAGAGAGGCACGCTTGAGTATATCTTCAAATAGGTGGTTTGAAAAATGATTTTCAGTAGCTCTACATGCCTACAACTATCTTCAGGGCAATTGGGCAAGAGAACATGCAAAATCAAAGACGCTAGAGCTAAAGAGCACAAACAAACCAAAACAGAGGTTTAACGTGGGAAACAGCAGCGATTGAACAGCCTAGACTTTAACATGAGATTTGGATTTAAAATCTCCTTGTCTGCTCTTTGTTGTTAAGCAAAAGAAAACAAGTTCACATGGCTAAATTTGTTTCCTTAGCTGTTAAGTGGCAGTAGCAATATATTTCTCATAAGGATTAAATAGAATAAATGAGTTTTAGCACAGTGCCTGGCATTTTAACGACCTGCAAAAATAGACATTATTTTAACGAAATGAACATGCTGATATAATGTTTACTGTGAAGTTTTGCTGCCGCATGCTGTTTGGGACAGTCCTGACCCTCAAGGAAGTCTATTTCCATCTCTTGCTCATTAAGTTATTCACAGTGGCTGGAAATCTGACAACCCTGATTTCCAAAACTTCTTAGACTGTAAGTTATGAACTGCTGGTTTATTTTTCAGTAGTTGGCCGAGCATCACTGAAGACTCTTGCCCAAAGATCTATGAGTGGTTGCTCCTGGTGCAGTGATTCATAGCTGCCGGTTCTGGGCCAGATAACTTAGAAAGGTGAGATTACCATGGCTCTTCAAGGAAATATCATCTGTTTTGTGACTCCTGAGTCAGGAAACCATCTAATACCCCGGAGCTCACAGCAGCTGAGCTCAAACATCAGGCTGTGTTTAGAAGGGCCTCCCTCCTCTTCTTCTTTAATGGGCCCTTATTACAGGGGCAGAAGCCTATTAACCCAGGACCCAGCAACTACTACCATAAATTCACCATAAAATCCCATTGACATTGGTTGACTGTCAGGAACATAAAACTGTCAGTGGCCACATTTTCAATTACAACGGACAATTACTCTGTGCGTGTCAGTACATGCACACCATAGCTCATATGTGGGAATCATCCTGCTCTCAGGCATGTATGGGAATAGAGATGACCTGTCTTCACACAGTGAACTGAGGGTTTGAAGCAGACCAAGCAATTTCCCAACACCACTTGAATGTTAATACCAGGAGAGGAAAAGATATACCTTGCTCTGTTTCAATAATGTGCTGGGTCTTCCTTCACTGTAGAATGTCAGAGTGCATTGAAACTGTCATTTTATTATCAGTCTCCCCAGCTAGCCTTTTACTGTTTGTTTTAATCTTCAGAATCTGGAATAGCACCTTCCATATTGATGGTGTTCTGTAAATGACTCAGTATCAGTGCACGACCTCAGTGTGTGTGGGTTAGTTACTCAGTCATGTCTGACTCTTAGTGACCCATGGACTATAGCTCCATAGGCTTCTCTGTCAATGGGATTCACCAGGCAAGAATATTGAAGTGGGTAGCCATTCCCTTCTCCAGGGGATCTTCCTGACCCAGGGATTGAACCTGGGTCTTCTGCATTGCAGGCAGATTCTTTATAGTCTGAGCCACCAGGGACGCCTGACTTCAGTACTTAAGACAATTAAGCTGAGTGTGCTTTTATGCCTACATCATCTTCAGTTCCCAGCAAACTTACTTGCCAAGCAGCTATTTTAGAATATATGTACTGAGACACATTCTCCTTATGCCCAAAGCCAGATGATCCAATGCTGACTGAAGCAGACATCAACATTAAAAGCAAGTTCCAACCAACTTGCCCAGAGCTTCTCTCTGCCAGTCTGAAGTCACAACTACTTCCACCAGATTATCCTCCTGATGCAGACAGATGTGTACCACTAAGGACCCTACACAAAATGTTGATTTCCCAAACTTCAGGTGCAAGTCCTTTATCCTAATTTGAGATCTATTATTTCCTCCTTCTATCCAGTTCTGAAGTGTTTTCTAGAACAGACACACTCAGTAAGAGGCCTGTAGCTTCTCCAGGGCTGTGCTTCCAACCAGATTTGGGCACTTAGACTGGCCATGGTTTGACTATGCTCTGCCACATTCTAATCATGTTACCTTGGAGAGGTTAGGAGATCTCAGTAATCTCAGTTTCTTCATCTATAAAATATCACAGAGAAATTTAGTAGTACCTGTGGAGTTGAGGTGAGGGTTACATGAGATACTGAATGCAAAGTGTCTGATGAATTGTGGTAAAAAAAAAAATATGGAGTCTCTTCCTATAAGCAAATGCTCTCACATACAAATTCTTCAACTTCATCTGAAATATTTTAGGTGAAGCAATCCCATAATTGCTTACTATCTTACCATCCTTCTATAAAAGTGCAGACAAAGGAGTGTCTGTAGTTCCCAAAGTGGCTTTTGTATATATGCATGCATGCTAAGAAGCTTCAGTTGTGTCCAACTCTTTGTGACCTTATGGACTGTAGTCCAACAGGCTCCACTGTCCATGGGATTCTCCAAGCAAGAATACTGCAGTGGGTTGCTATGCCCTCTTCCAGAGTATCTTACAGACCAAGGGCTCAAAACCCTGTCTCCTGCAGCTCCTCCTGCATTGCAGGTGGATTCTTTACCATTAGGCCACCAGGGAAACCTGGTTTTTGTATACCTGGTGCTGTTTGATCTGTTTCCACCCAGTGAGGTAGTTGACAGAGTCATTGCCTCCTCCTCCTCACAGAAGATAAATAGGAACTTTGAGGCCAGGGGAGATAAAAGACTCTGCAGAGTGATAAAACCCTAAGCTTCAGTTCTAAATACAAAGTCAAGACTTTATGAATCGAAACTCCTCCTTTCTCAAGGCTCAGCTCCTTCAAACAAATGATGCATTTGGATACACTTGCTTGACTTCTTTCGGGCTTCCCAGGTGGTGTTAGTGGTAAAGAACTCACCTGCCAATGCAGGAGACGGGGGTTTGACCCCTGGGTTGGAAAGGTCCCCTGGAGAAGGAAATGGCAGTCCGCTCCAGTGTTCTTGCCTATGGAATCCCAAGGGCAGAGGAGTCTGGTTGGCTACTTTCCATAGGGTTGCAGGGAGTTGAACATGACTGAAGAGACTTAACAGGCTTGACTTCTTTGCTATCTTTACAGATCTCTTTGCAAGCACCCCTGTCCTTATGGCGCCAGCTCTTCACATACATCTCCCTTTCTATGAAGAGGGGCTTTCTCAGACCTGCTCACTATTTTCTATGGCTAGGTTCAGTGGTATTAACTGTCAGTCTTCACTGATTTGGAGTTTCATGAGACTTTAGAAGACCTATAGTGTCAATCCCTGAATGTCAGACTGTAATATTCTGTGGTATCCTTAAAAAAAGAGGAATTTCAAGATGAAATGAGGATACCAAAATGTCAAAAAAAAAAAAAAAAGAAAAAAAGCACCCACTTTGCTTCTTGGTCAAGCTGTCCTTTCTTTTGCAGTTTTGTTAAGCATATTGATCAATTCCTTCACTATTTTTGAGAATTAAGAATTCTTATGCTTATTGAGAATTAAGCATCCTGAGTAGTTAAATGCTTTAGATATACATCACCAATATAAGCATGCTTATTTATTTGGAGATTTTTTTGTGCATATGTTATAAAATATTGTGTTTTGTATGATGCAAAAGTGGACATTGAAAGGAGGTGATAAACACGATGTGCATTCAAGTGTGCTGTTTTTTCAATCCTGTCGGACTCTTTGCAACGCTATGGACTATAGCCCACTGGGCTCCTCCGTCCATGGGATTCTCCAGGCAAGAACACTGGAGTGGGTTGCCATGCTCTTCTCCAAGGGATCTTCCTGACCAGGGATGGAACCCGCATCTCTCATGTTTCCTGCATTGGTAGGTGGGTTCTTTACTACCAGCACCACCTGAGAAGACCAATAAAGATGACATAATATATTAAAATTCTTTCTAATTGTGATGTTATAGCAACCATGTAAAACTCAGACATCTTACATAACATTTTTTTTCTCATTACTAAAGTGGGATTATAATAAGTAGTTATTATATATATTCATTTTATAGGATATGGCTATAATTTATGAGATATCTATAACCCATGCACATAGAATTTTATAACACAACATATATAAAATTATATATATGTATGTGTGTATATATATGTGAGAAAGTGTGAGCCGCACTATTTTTCACCTTGCCATTTACCTGCAAGATATTAGGTGGTGCTGACAACAGTGGATATGAATCTATTTATAGTGATTCTGGGCTTTATTTGGTTTTGCTTTTCTGTTTGTATTTGTCAGAATGTTTAGATTGGCATTATTTTAATTCATTGCCCAGCGGGCCTCCTAGGTGAATATGAACAAGAAAGACCTTGGAGCAGAAGAACAGTCAGTCCTGCCATTTTTTGTTCACAGGTGCTTTGCTTGTGTCCCTGGCATTATTTTCAACCAGTCACTTTTTATAGAAAGCTTGCCAAACCACTTGTTTACTCTCTGAGTGTTAGCATAGTTGACACGAGATCACACAATCTATAAATATAATTAACCAGGGGCATCTAAACCCCAGGACATTATAATATGCCCTGTAGAGAATGTTGGTTGACCCCTTTGGTATCTGTGTTCTATAAAATGTAGACATTTTAGCTGGGTAGGAAGATTATGTATCCTGGTCTCCATTGCAGCTAATTCAACCCTTTGACTAGGTTCTGGCTAATAGGGCACAAACAAATTGAGAGTGAACCTTAAGTAGAAAAGGAATATTGTCTCTCCTTCTCTTTCTGTCCCACCTTCTGCAGAAGCTGAAGCAGCCATCCTTGTTCACAATAGGGAATCTCATGCTTAGAATGACAGAACAACACCATTTTAAGGTCAAGGGTGTTCCATACCACTGGACTACTATTTCAGCCCTGAAAATTTCAGGCCTATACTGTTTGGGCTATTAGAAATGAACTTTTTTAAGAAGTCACTGACATTTTGGTCTTTGTCACAGCAAGAAAACCCATTTCCATACCCTAACTAACACAGCATACTAAAAGTGAATGAATCAGTGTGGGTGCCCATGGGCCCCTTTGTGTTGTAACTCAGTATTCCCCCCAACCATGGGAAACCTTGTCAATCACATCGGTAATATTAACTAACACAGCTTACTTTTTTAGTTTTTAAATTAAAAATATAACAGGAATTCTTTTTTTTTTCTTTCTTTCTGTATCCCAGTTTACTACTTCATTAGGATGCTGGCATTCTAGTAGACCTCTGATTACTTGGACAATTGTATGGAGTTTTTTATTTTTATTTTTTTGCTTGTCTGCTTATACATTTTCATATTGTATATATTGGCCTTATCAACATAGGGTAACTGCAATGCTCTTGAAAGCAGAGCTACTCTGTACATGTAATTGTTTCTATATACCAGTGGATCTCAAAATATGCTCTTGGAATTAGCATCACCTGAGAATTTGTTAGAAATCCAAATTTCTGCCTTCCACCCTAGACTTGCTGAATCAGAAACTCTCGGGTATGCCTCCAAATTGATGTATTAATAAGTCCTCCAGGGGATTCTGGGACCATCTGAAGGTTGACAATCATAACTATGTCAATAACTCTTAAACCTCAAAAGTTTAAGAAGAAGTGACTTTCTGAGCTATAGTTGGAGGTAGGGAGCATAGAGATGGTTGAAGTTAGGCTAGACAGGAGTGCTGTGGTGCTCCCCTAAAGAAAGGGTTCTGAGATGTCCTCCAGTGAAGGACAGAATGTTTCCACCAAAGGATTTAACAGCACTTCTTTGTCACAGAGGAGTTATTACCTGTCATGGCAAATAGTAGAGCCAGGTCCTTCCTGAAGGGAGTAGGAGGATGCTATTGGGTGGCAGAGGTGGGAGAGGTGAATAGCTTGCATGGCCTCGGTTACCGATGGGTTCCATAAGAAAATGTCTGAGCACATTTCCTCCCAAGAGAGCACACAAGTGTGTAAGTGTGAGGAGAAGTGATCAAGCTAGTCCTCCCCACCCCTCACCAATGAAATAGTGTCATGAGAAGATACAAATAGATTTTATGGAAAAAGAAAGATCCTATGAGCAAAAACAAAAAACAAAAAACAAAAAACGGCAATTGCTGAGTTCGACAAAGTTAAACATCTTCTCTACTGTGGCCTTCTCAGAACCTTTAATATGCTAATGAACATTTTGAATCTCCAAGAAGAGGTTATAGTAGGTAGCGATGCCCAGAGATATTTTACCACATCACCCCAGGGAAATTCATGGATCAAACATTCTCTGAAACACATTTTGAGAATAGTCTGCTAGGAATAAAATGTGTCCAAAATCAGTCTTATGAATTTTGAGTCTGGAGTAGAAAATGGCAACCCACTCCAGTATTCTTGCCTGGGAAATTTCATGGACAGAGGAGTCTGGTGGGCTACAGTCCATGAGGTCGCAAAGAGTTGAA
The DNA here is from genome assembly GCF_910594005.1 of Cervus elaphus. Classification (NCBI taxonomy): domain Eukaryota; kingdom Metazoa; phylum Chordata; class Mammalia; order Artiodactyla; family Cervidae; genus Cervus; species Cervus elaphus. The sequence continues at coordinate 7,799,974 of NC_057820.1, read as the reverse complement.
CAGAGGGATGAAATTGAATGGAGGGAAGACAGAGCCCAAGGAAGGAGATTTCTGGGTAATTTCTGTAAATAGTATTCGCTGTTTATCGTTGCCATTTGGTCGGGGTATGCCAGAGTTCATTCTCAAATTCTACAGTGTGATTGCATACCATTGGATTTTTATGATGAGTGTTTTATAAGCTGCATTCTATTGACTCTTGCCTCTTATGATATAGTTCATCAATTATCCAAGCACCAAAAAGCCCATGAAGTTGGTTGGATGTGAAATGTGGCATTAAGAATCCCTTTGAAATCAATTAAGATCTAAAGAGATATATACTATGCCATTTCACACAAAAGACCTGAGAATTTGCACTCTTGGTATTTGGAGGTTTCTGGAACCCACCTTTGCAGATATTAAGGAACAGCTGTAACTGCTGAGACAAAGATTCTAGATGACTTGTTTCGGATTGAGGATGCAGTCCGTTGCTGCTGCTACTACTGCTAAGTCCCTTCAGTCGTGTCCGACTCTGTGCGACCCCATAGACGGCAGCCCACCAGGCTCCCCCATCCCTGGGATTCTCCAGGCAAGAATACTGGAGTGGGTTGCCATTTCCTTCTCCAATGCATGACAGTGAAAAGTGAAAGTGAAGTCGCTCAGTCATGCCCTACTCTTAGCGACCCCATGGACTGCAGCCTACCAGGCTCCCCTGTCCATGGGATTTTCCAGGCAAGAGTACTGGAGTGGGTTGCCATTGCCTTCTCCATGCAGTCCATTACTGAGGGTATTAAGAGAGTCTTTTATTTTTATTTTTTTTTTGAGACTGAAGTTTCAATAAGTTTATTTGGATTTAATATGGGTATACTCATTCAGTGACAAAGATGACATTTTTTCATTTAACTACTACATTTAATAAAATCAAGAAGAAATCATTTAGGCCAGTGAAGAACAGATAAAGTATATGGACTAGCAGGAAAGATGGTGCTTGCTGTTGAGAAGCTGAGGTCAGAGGAAGAAGCTGTGGATTTGGGAATGAGTATTCTTTGAAGGCAGAAGAGTGACCCAAGGTGCAGGGGGACTCCCAGCCATGCTAGGGGTTCCCTGTTGCTTACTGCAGGCTCTTTAGAACTGTGCCATGATGAAGCATCAATGAAATGCTGAACATCATCCTTTGTAACAGTTAATTCAGTAGCTTCTTATTAATGGTATCCATCCAAAGAGGAGTGAATCTGGGACATTTGCTTTTCAGCATATGTGTTGCAGACCCAACTGAGAGGTTTAACATCACCTACAGATATTTCTGGAAGTCCTGGCCAAAATTTGCCATCAGATCAGGGAAATGGCTAGAGTGAACTTGCTTCAAGATGGTAGCTGCCTAGCAAAGATTCAGATGGGAAGCCAACACAGAGACCTAGGGGAGAAATGGGCAGAGATCCAGATCTCAGGGGAAACTGGCTGATGGGCAATATATGCTCAACCAAGGCACCACAAAGACAGTACTTGGAGATGGGAGACTAGCTCCAATGGACTACACCCATGGTGCTCTCAGTCATCTCCTCTCTGGGGAAAATAAAAGTCTAAAACTAAACCAAAAAAGTGAAAATGAACTCGCTTGATTTTTTTCAGGTGTTATCATTATTGCCCATTTAAAGCTGCCTGACAAATAAATCCCAGTCATTGTGAATGCTATTTTAGATCTCATTTGTGCAGAATCAGTCTAATACTGCCCAGGTTTGATGAAAACTGGCTCAGAGGCTGACTGAGGCTGCATCTGTAGGTTACAAACTTCTAGGAATGCTGCTGAGAGGAAAGTTAAGGTAACTCAGAGGTTTGGGGATTTTCCTAAGGTCCCTGCTTGCACGAGGTGCATCTGGGTCCATTTCTATCTTCTAAATTCTCTTTCCACTAAGCAGAGCCAGGATTAGCCTAAGATGAGGTTAATACACATTCATCTTGGGCACAAAGCTTAAAAGAACACCAAAATAACTCGGTAATCAAGATAAATAATATCATATGCAGTACTTTTTTAGAGTCAAAATATTATGTAAACTGTCTCATGATGAGCAACACATCAAAAATCTAAACAAAGGCTTGATACACTTAGCAATACTATAGCCTGAAGCGAAAGAAAAACCACCAGCAATGTTAATGTTGTTCTTATTAAGACGGTGACGTTTTGTTCACCATGGATCCTTGCTTGGACTTCATTTGATTTTTTAAAAGTATTTCATGAAAACATTATTTATCTTGATTACTGAATTTTAGCATCTTTTTACATTTTGTGTCCAAGATGAATGTTTTCCTTAACCCTGGTCTTGGTCCTGCCACTAAATCCTCTTTCCATGATGAATGTGTGGATTCTGCCTCTAAGTAATCCTGTTGGGTTTAAACCAAGTCTCAAAATAAATAAATAAATAAAAACAAAAAATAAACCTGTTTCAGTCCTTAAGTTTTGCAGTTGGAGAGAAAAGTAGAAAAGGGGGGGAAAAGAGGATGAACTTTCCCTTGTGCTTTTATTTTGGAACACTCTGAGTTTTAGGACAACGGATTGTATCATTTCTTGAGCTCTCAGACAGCTCAGATAGCAGGGTGCCTACTCTCCATCAAAAGAACGGCAGAAAATACAGCTCTTTTTGCATTTGGAGAAAACAGTAAAAACATAACAGTCATGATTGATCTCTCCCTACATTCACTGTGGTGAACTGAATTATGCAGCCTCATAAGCTGTAACCAAGTTATAAATTAACTCCTGCAGCCATAAGGAGATTTGTTTAAGGCTTATAATCTTTTGGAGACTTGCTCTAGAAGGAGTTCAGGGCCGGAGGACAAGATCTTGCTTTTGCGCTCTAATGCAGGGACCTGGGAAATGGGAAGAAAGTATAAAAATAAGAAAGCAATTTCCAAGTGTCCAGGTCCCCTTGTAATTGAATTACAATGACTGTTAGCTCAGCACTTAAACCTGCCTAAGGCTGAAGTTCCGTGTACCAGCCATGCTAATTGTCTCTGCCTATGCATTGACTTTAAGAGTGGACGTGGTGGGCCCTGACAGGTTTTCTTGTGAGTAGTTCTCAGAAGCACAGGTTAGAACCGGTTTCCACCCTGGGCCCAGGCAGAAACAGAGAACGAAGGGAACTTAAAAGAGGCCATAGAGGAATCACCTCTAAATTGGTAATCCAGTCACTCACACACTTTCACACGTGTGTATGTGTTTATTTGTTCAGCACACATTTGGTTAGAGTTTGCTCCCACCCAGGAAGTATGCTGAATACTGAGTGTATGATTCTCAGCAAAGACCCATAGAAGTCTTGCTTTCATAAAGTCCATGGTCTATTAGGCCTACTAGATTACAGAAAGTAGAACAATCATAAAACAACCAAAAAAATCCCAGTATTATGGCTCAGTGGTGTCCAACTCTTTGTGACACTTTGGGCTGTAGCCCACCAGGCTCCTCTGTCCACGGGATTCTCCAGGCAAGAATACTGGAATAGGTTGCCGTTTTCTTCTCCAGGGGATCTTCCAGACCCAGGAATCAAATCTGTGTCTCCTGAATTGCAAGTGAATTCTTTCCCTGCTGCGTTATCAGGGAAGATCTTACAAAACATAGAAGGAAATTCATTTGACGTCATGAGAGTAGATAACACAGCCCTGACTTAGGCCAAGGGGTCAGGAAAGGTTTCCCGAAGAAGCAGCATTTGAGGGATACAAATTATAAGTAGAAGAGAGAAAGTGGGATACATTCTGAGCAAAAGGACCAGAGTGCACCGAGCATAGTTGTTAAGATCAGATACTCTTGAGGCAAGCTGCTTGAGTACCAGTATATCATTTCAGAAAGAAGGTAGTAAAGTCAGTGAGGTTAAATACTTCTATGTTTGACTAGTGGGGCTTCCCTGGTGGCGCACTGGTAAAGAATCCACCTGCCAAGCAAGAGACACAGGTTCGATCCCTGGATCTGGAAGATCCACTGGAGAAGGGAATGGCTGCCCACTCCTGTATTCTTGCCTAAGAAATCCCACGGACAGAGGAGCCTGGTGGGCTATAGTCCATGGGGTTGCAAAGAGTCTACACGACTTAACAACTAAACAACATCAACATATTTGACTAAATGGGACAGATCTATTTCAATCTTTGGTTTGCTTCATTCAAAAAGCAACATTTTCCCTAGGTCTTTCCCCTATCAACAACAGATCATTAAGAAAATATTTTGAGTGAGGAAAGTGGCATCAGTGTTGGCTACTAAGGATGAGAAAATCATCTCAAGGTCTTATTTTTTTTTTCTAAGTGAACTTCCGTAAACCACAGAGAAAGCTCCACCTCCCAGCTGGGTCGGTAAAATTTCTCATGTCCAATAAAATTGGCATTCTGAAGCTGTCTTTCCTACTTGACCCTGTAATAGTGAAAAAAGATAATGTTCTTCCATGTTGACAGTAGTCCTTGATATCAAAATTAGAAGTGTGTTTTGTAACTCAAAGTAATCTCCACCTTCTTTATTCCCTCATCTCTACTACATTGCTGCGTCTGTGTTTCTGCTTTGTCTGCTGCGTTGGGTTTTGTCTGGGCTCATTTCCTGGAACCTAATTTTGAATAGAATGCACATTAGAATGTACACATTCTGTGTCCAGAACACAAGTATGACTTTAAATCTATTTTTTATCCTTTTGGGGGAACTTCTGAACTCTCCACAAAATAAATAGTGAACACTGTCACACTAAAACACTGTGTTAATGGGGTTCATATCAGGTTTTTAAAACAAGTGGTGAAGAAAATGGCTCTTTGTTTGACTAGAATACAGGAAGATTAGTATAGTATGGTGGGTAAAAGTGTGTTAGTTTTGGAGCTAGACAAACTTGGCATATAATTGCCACCTTCTTTCCTTCCTTCAATAAAGTTATATCAGAATCTTATTACATGCCAAGTGCTGTCATGGACACTGGAGATAAAGCAGAAAACAAAAGAGACAAAAGTCCCTGCTTTCATGAAACATATTCTGATGCAGAAATAGAAAACAAGTAAACAAACAAAATTGAATACTTGTGTTTTGTGGGTATAGTATGTGCCAGCTAATTAGTGACACCCAGATGTATCATCACTCCAATATAGTCAGATATCTCTGTAACAATTGCGCTATTCTTTTTTTCCCAGTGTGCTGATGAGGGGAAAATAGAATCCCCAAAGACTGTGACATGATCTAGGCAATTATTTCCCTCAGAATGCCAAGGTGTCAGCACCTCACCGAGAAGGCAGCATTTCAGCTTGGTCCTGAAGGATGGTAGAGAGGGGCTCCATGTAGCTCCTGCAGGACGGACAGGACAAGGGCAGAGAAAATCAACTGACAGGATTCCAGAAAGAGCAGAAAGGTCATTGTGGTTAACAAGGGAAAGAACAGCAGGACAGGGGTTAGAATATTAATGAGGAGCCCAATCTACTAGAAAAGTGCTCAGTAAATTTAAATTCTCTCTGCCTTTTTTTTTTTTAAAGAAGGAGATCAACCAAACCCAAGCAATCACCCAAACAAACAAAAACACAGTAATTTTAGAGTACTTAACTTCTGGTTGGAAATTTAATGTTCTTGCCTTTACGCAACACTGGTCCCCACCCCCATTTGGATGATTCCGACTATTGGGGAGGTTGAGGCACTGAAATGAGAGAACAGTCTTAGGTAGCTCATATTTCTGTGGTGGGGATTGGGTGATTTCCACTCACATTACTCTGCTCCACATTCTTGGGTTGGGAAGATCCCCTGGAGAAGGGCATGGCAACCCACTCCAGTATTCTTGCCTGGAGAATTCCATGGACAGGGGAGCCTGGCAGACTATAGTCCATGGGCTCGCAAAGAGTCAGACATGACTGAGCAACCAACACACACACATTCTTGGGCATGGCCAGCCTAATGCATGATGCGAAAAGTATTAAAAGATAAATAAGAGGTTAAACCATTGAGAACAGTGCAAAAGAGGGGACATCTTTCTTGTCCCTAGACTTATGTCTTTCATACTAGAAAATGTTACAGACATAAGGTTTGTAGAACCATAAAACCATTTAAAATACATATTTTCTATACATTTCTTTTTAAATTCAGGTTTATTGTGGCATAACTGATACACAGACTTATAAGACACTTAAAGTGTATGTTGTGGTAATTAGATACACATGTACAATGTGAAGAGTCTTCCCAGGTGGCTCAACAATAAAGAACCTGCCAGCAATGCAGAAGATGAGGGTTCAATCCCTAGGTTGGGAGGATCCCCTGGAGGAGGTCACTGCTGTCCACACCAGTATTCATGCCTTGGAGAATCCCATGGACAGAGAAGCCTGGTGGGCTACAGTCCATATGGTTGCAATGAGTTGGACATGACCAAAACTGAACGTGCAATGTGAAAAGACCCCTCATCTAGTTAATTAACACATCCACCACATCATATTTGTATTTTATTTTGGGGGGAGGTGAGAACATTTAAGTTTTACTCTCTCGGTAAATTTTAAATATTCAATACGTTATCAACTATAATCATCCTGTTTCTCATTAGATTCTCAAATCTTATTCATTTTAGAGATGAAACTTTGTACCCTTTTACCAACCTCTTGCTATGCACCCCACTCCCAGCCCCTGGCAAAACTACTATACTCTTTCTATAAGCTGATATTTTTTCTTTTTAGGTTTCACAAATAAGTGACACCCTAGGGTGTACAAATTTATCTTTGTGGTTTATGTCCATTCAGAAAAATTTAAAAACATCAAGCAATTTTGCATATTTTCTCACATCCTGATGGCCTGCATTCTAGGGTCACTATTATCTATTGATGAGATTGAAATTATGAATCCACTGGGAAATAACCACAGAAAAATTATAATCAAAATGTTGTCTTCATTTCTAGTATATTTGTCTTTGAGAATGTAAATTGAGTTGTGGACAGAATCACATTTTCTAATTCCTTACCCACAGTGTATTTGGAACATCCCACTTAAGCGTGGTCTCTGCCAGAGATTGGGAAAGGAAGTCCTGGTGCTCATCCTGGCAAGTGGTCCAGAACCAGAGGTAAATCCACCAAGTCTCAGGGCATCCTATTTTCCCAGTTTCACCAACCAGATAATTTGTCTGGGAGTGGAAAGAAGAATAGTTATCATTTTACTAATATTTCCAGAAGAGCAGGTGCTACTATTTTATGACCAAGAAAGAGTAAAAGAAAGGTGAAAAAAAATTTCTTATAAAATGGTATTTTAGGATCTTAATTTTCAAAATTGTAAGTGTGAATGTATGCATGTTCATTTTATAGTTCTTCATACATGTCCTCCAATTTCAGTAAGTATATCTCTATAATAAATGGGAGATTCCCTGGTGGCTCAGAGGTGAAGAATCCTTCTGCACTGCAGAAGACAAGGGAGATATGGGTTCAGTCCCTGAGTTGGGAGGATCTCTAGTGAAGGAAATGGCAATCTGCTCCAGTATTCCTGCCTAAAACATCCCCTGGACAGAGGAGCCTGACGGGTTACAGTCCATGGGATCGCAGAGTTGAACAGGATTTAGCTACTAAACAACAAAAAAATATATGAATGTACATGCATATGTAAGCATACATAGATATCTAATGGGTATGAGTTTAGACTATTAAGATATAAATAGACTTAAACTTCAGCTAGTTCAATAATATTTAAACAATACTTGAATTTACTTGGAAACATCTGTACCCTTGGAAGCACAAGACTGTTTCTTTTGTAGCTGTGACCTTTTGTTTCTCTTAAAACTTGTTGAGACATTTCATCTTGTCATTTAAATATATTGGCCCATTTTTTTTTCCTTTGACCATGACATAAAAGTTGCCTTACCATATGACTATCCATCAGATTTTGAAAACAAACAAAAGCCATTACATCTTCTAACATCTTATCTAGGCTAAATATGCCTAGTTTCTTCAACACAATTCTTGCCAAGAACAAGCAATTAATATCCACTCTTTTGATGAATAAAGTAAAAAGGAGAATATAGTAGAGGGCCCTTCAATTAAATAATAACTACATCCTCTCTTTCCCAGAGAAGAGTTAAGTTGTCACAGAAAGCAATTTCTTATTGTCCTTTCACAATCCAACCTCCTTGCTAATGAGTCCTCATTAATGGTATAAAAATACCTCTTTCAGACAATTTCTTTTATTAACTGTAGGAATTAAATGTGCTCATTAATGTCATTGGGAATGTGAGGCTATTCCTCATATTCAGTTTGTATGGACCCGGGACATAATGTGTGTGTTTATTAGTAGGTAAATGAACGTAAGGAGCAACTTCGATGCCCAAATCCCCCAAACTGGATGCTAATTTATCTTGTGAATGATGAGATACCCAATTAATCAGACAAAATAATTTAGATCAGGTCTGGGATCTAGCCTTAGATTGTACAAGTTTAAATGGGATACAGGCAAACCAGAGACCATTCAGAGAAAATCAAATAAGATTTCAAAGAGAATCAAAATCGGGGGCTCTGTTTGTCTGTCTAGTGTTGCATCCCTTGAGTCTAGCACATTGTCAAGCTCATAACAGGCACTCGATAGATAAAAACCAGCAGATGAAAACACCTGAAGTCTGTTTATGTGGGAGGAATCACATGTGTTAATAAAACTGTCTTTGGTAAGAGAAGATTCAGAGAGAACATGGTGATGGCCTTTAAATGGCCAAAGTGCTATCCTTTGGAAAAGGGGATATTTATGTGAGTCAGCTGGAGAAGGAAATGACAACCCACTCCATTGTTCCTGCCTAGGAAATCCTATGGACAGAGGAGCCTGGTGGGCTATGGTCCATGGGGTTGCAAAGAATCAAACATGACTGAGCTACTAACACACACACACACACACACACACACACACGTGAGTCAGCACTCAGGAAATGTTTTACAGCAAGGTCTTTATATGATAAACATTGTGAGATGAAATATATACATATATACACATACATTTCACATACATAAACACATTTATATTTAGTTAAAATATATTATATATGTATATGCATATATACACACATACATATTTCTTTATAATGTCTGGCTCAGTGGTAAAGAATCTGTGTGCCAACACAAAAGATGCAAGTTCATTCCCTGGGTTGGGAAGATCTCTGGAAGGAGGAAATGACAACCCGTTCCAGTAGTCTTGCCTGGGAATTCCCCTGGACAGAAGAGCCTGGTAGGCTACCGTCCATGGGGTCACAGAAGAGTCCAACACGACTTAGTGATCAAACAACAGCAACACAATGTCACATGTGTTTCACTAAGTGTAGAATCTGTCGTTTGAAATTCAAATTACATTTGAAAATTCACATTCCATTCAAATATATGCATATATACACACACACTCAAGCACACACATTTATATAGATTTGAATGAGAGTCTTTGCCCTCTAAAAGTTGTAAAGAGTGTAGCAGACTTTGTTTGTCTGACTGATTTTAATGAATGGAACCGGGACTAATGAGTAGAAGATACAGAAAATGAGAAGACTTCATGAGAAGAAAGCCTTGCCGTTCTTTCATAACTTTCTTCTGTTTGTCTAGAAGATTCACAACCATCCTCTTTTCTGAACACAACCATCTTTCATCTGTCTGTCTGGCAAACTGCTACTTTTCTTTGAAGATTTAATTTTGCTCACCTCTACTGCAAAACCCTCCCTGACTTTTTGGGAAGCTGGCCAAGATCCCACTGTACTTTACACGTCCAATACATCATCTTGGGTCACAATTGTTTGCAGGGTTTCCTCGGATGTAGCCTTGGCAGTCACACATGGCCACAGTGACCGGCGCTTTATTGTTCAATAATAGTCACAGGACTAGCTTGATTCTAGGGGAGAAGGCCACAGAAAGGTGTGACTGTTGAGAGGCATGAATCATCTAGCCACAGTTTCATCTTCTATAACTGATGAATTGTATGAGATGGTTGGATATTGCTATTATTATTATTTAAATTGGAGGACGATTGCTTTACAATGTGTTGGTTCCTACCGTACAACAACGTGAATCAGCTGTAAGTATACTTACATCCCTTCTCTCGAGCCTCTCTCCCAGCCCACCCCATCCTACCCCTCTGTATCATCACAGAGCCACAAGTTGAGCTCCCTCTGCTATATGGCAGCTTCCCCCTAGCTACTTATATTATCCATGATCTGGTATTATTTTTTCTTGTTCTAATAGTTGTTTAAATCACTTAGAGGATTATAAGACTGTTTATTTTTATTCACATCTTTATTTGATATTGTATAAATGATCTGCCCTTTCCCCATCTTATTAAAAAAACACAAAACACTTCTGGTTCATAGGTCAGTTAACTTATTTTGTAAAGGGCCAAATAGATAGTACCTCTGTTAGACTGGTTGAGCCATAGGGCCTCTGTTGCAGCTTCTCATCTCAGCATCTGTAGCTCAAAGGTGGCTATAGACAATATACATGTGTATAGGTGTGGCTCTATTCTGAAAACATTTTACATACACAACTTGTAGATGGCTGAATTTGGCCTTCAGACTAAAGTTTTCCACTTCCTGAGATAGTCTAGCACATAGCAGCATCCATTTAAATGGCAAGAGACATATTTTTCTATGTGTCACAACAAAAATGACAAAATCCTAACAGGAGAAAGCAAAAACTGCAAACCTTTCCCAATGCCAACTGATGACAAGTCACTTCTTTAAAATAAGATTTTTTTCTACATAAAATCTAAAGAGTTATAAGCAGAGAGTCAAAGGCATCACTGATAATGGATATTTTGTGCTGAGCAACAATATAAATAATAGGATAATGATGACATTATTTCTTATCCACCATCCTTCCAGTACTGCAGTTTCTAATTTATTTTCCATAAGGTTTGAAGATCAAGCCAAAGTATTATCTGAAAGTGACATGATTGTAGAAGCATTGCCAGCCCCCAAGGAAAGCTGAAAATGTCTTTTGAGCAACTAGGAAACCCAGATTTTGAGGGGCTATACACAGCTTATTTTTACAGAACGGGAGCTCCATACGCTATGAATTAATTTTAATAAGATATACATTTGTTTTCTTCAATTTCTAATCTTGAAATATTTTCAGATTAATGGCCTGTTATAGGTTGAATACACCAGCAACATAAGGTCAGTGTGAAATATTTTCCAATTGAGTTCCTCCTGCAGTTTCATGAACCGAAGGATTTTGATATTTGGTCTCCTCTTCATGTTCCCTGACTACACCCTCTAGATTCAGGTTTGAACACCCTACAACTCAGGCTTTGATTTCCTAAGGGACTTTCCTGGGTCATAAGGATTTGTGATGCAGTTTATCCATAGACATATAAAGATATTTTTTCCTAAAATCCGATTCTGTAATCAGACATACCTAATTCTTAGGATGCTATGTTGAATGTCCTGTTGTAGTTCAGTTGCTCAGTCCTGTTCAATTCTTTGTGACCCCGTGGATTGCAGCATGCAGACTTCCCTGTTCTTCACCATCTCCTGGAGTTTGCTCAAATTCTTCTCCATTGAGTCAATGATGCCATCCAACCATCTCATTCTCTACTGCCCCCATCTCCTCCTGCCCTCAATCTTTCCCAGCATCAGGGTCTTTGCCAATGAGTTGAATAAAGTGGCCAAAATACTGGAGTTTCAGTTTTACTATCAGTGAATATTCCAATGAATAGTCAGGGTTGATTTCCTTTAGGACTGACTGGTTTGATCTCCTTGCTGTTCAAGGGACTTTCAAGAGTCTTCTCCAGCGCCACAGTCTGGAATTCAACATTCAGAAAACTAAGATACGGCATCCAGTCCCAACATTTCAATGAATGGGGAAAAAATGGAAACAGTGAGTGTCCTAAATCTCTTCAATGCTAAGTTGAGAATAAGTTACTGGGTTTTGAAAAAGCTGAATTGGCTACCCTAATTTATTCACTGTTAAACTTGGCATCTAATGTTATTTTTATATTTACATTTTTCATCTTTCTGGATGACCATGTTTTTCAACTCTACTAGATCCTATATGTGGGAGTCTTAGACTTAGAGGCCTACAGATATCACACAAGCAAAAAACAAAACAAAGCAAAATGAAATGACTCTACAAAGATAAATAACCCTAGTCTGGAGACTCATGAAGAACACAGACAATGATGGAAATTGTGAGTCTGGAGAGTTCATGAGCCATGCTGGGAGGGAAAGGGCAGCTGCTATTTATTTCAGCCAATTGCATTTATGGAAGTGCAGACCCAATGATTCCATTTCTTCTGAGTGTGAGAAAGAGTCTCTATCTTCCAATTGTAATGAAAAATCTTCCAATATTTAAATCACTATTTTTTAAAAGCACATTAGGAGCCAAAAATTACATATTCGTAGGCTAGACTTGCACCATGGACCACTGATTTAGGACATCTATGGAAGTTCATGAGGAAAAGTGTCTCATCTGGTGTTTTGTCTGTATAACTTTTCTTACTGAATCATTACAATTATCACCATGAGTACAACAACAAGATGCTCAAAAAATATTGTTTGAATTAATAAACAAATGAATTATCATTGTGAAGGAATACTAAAGTTTCTTTAAAGAATTCAAAATATTAATTCCTATAGGAGTTAGTATTTTCCATATAACAAGACACAATAGCTAATTATTTATTTGAGGCTTCCCAGGTGGCTCAGTGGTAAAGAATCTACCTGATCTTTGTATGATCTCTCCAGTATTCTTGCCTGGGAAATTTCATGCACAGAGAAGCCTTGTGGGCTATATTCCATGGGGTCACAAAATGGTTGGACACAACTTAGCGACTAAACAGCAACAATTATCTGTTCTCAGTTCTGTGGGATGGCAAATTAGGTATGGCTTCCCCAGTGACTCAGCAGGTGAAGAATCTGCCTGCAATGCCCGAGACACAGGAGCTGCAGGTTTGATCCCTGGGTCAGGAAGATCTCCTGGAGGAGGAAATGGCAACCCACTCCAGTATTCTTGCCTGGAAAATCCCATGGACAGAGCAGCTTGGCAGGCTACATCCCACAGGGTCACAGCACACACACTAGCTGGGACGGTTGATTTCAGCTCATGTGCTTTTTGATGGAATCCTTTGTGAATCTGTCATCAGATGCGAGGTTTCCTGAGAGTTGGTTTCTGCTCTGTGTCCTTACTTGCATGGCTGGGGCTATCACTGGAGGGCATCCACATAACCTCCCCAACAAAACAGAACTTTGTTATATGCAACTACATTCCAAAAAGGCAAATCCCAACTCACAAGCATTTATCAAAAGCAGAGGTTACTTTGCCAACAAAGGTCCGATAGTCAAAGCTATGATTTTTCCAGTAGTCTTTTATGGATATGAGAGTGGGACCATAAAGAAGGCTGAATGCTGAAGAACTTCTGCTTTTGAACTGTGGTCTTGGAGAAGACTCTTAAGAGTCCCTTGGACTGCAAGGAGATCAAAGCAGTCAATCCTAAAGGAGATCAGTCCTGAACATTTACTGGAAGGACTATATTGAAGCTTAAGCTCCAATCCTTTGGCCACCTGATGCAAAGAACTGACTCATTGGAAAAGACCCTGATGCTGGGAAAGATTGAAGACAGGAGGAGAAGGGGATGACAGAGGACAAGATGGTTGGATGGCATCACCGACTCAATGGACACGAGTTTGAGCAAACTCTGGGAGATCGTGAAGTACAGGGAAGCCTCGCTTGCTGCAGTCCATGGGGTTGCACAACCTCGGACACAACTGAGTGACTGAACAATAACAACAATTTCTGTCACAATGGCTGCTTTTCACATGGGCTGAAACAAATCATGTGGCCAAGTGCTGGGTCAATGTGGGAGGGAATTACACAAGGTATGGACAACGGGAAATGTATCACATAGTGGATTGCACCATAGAGGAAATGTACCATAGTCAATTGATATCTTAGTTGTCCTCAACTTATCAACTTATCAAAGTTGGGGATAATTAGTTTTAAAAGTTTTATTATTATGTGTATAATAAAAATATATTTTAAAGAATTAGGAGAACAATTTCTCCCTAGGCTAAAAAAAAAAAAAACTATAATGTCAACTTCCTTTCTCTCTGAGATGACCCAACTCTGATGGGTCAGAAAACAATGTTTGGTCTTCTTCTCTCCTCCAAATGCAGCATTAATGCTTTTCTTCTGATTCAGGATTCAGTTTGTCCTATGAAACCAAGATTTTCTGTGATGCTGGTCAATGTCATTTTTCATTTAATCTAAGACAGTGTCCTCTATGCATGGAAATAAGACCTCCAAATCATTTTACATAGGTCAGTGAACAGCTATCAGATGCTAATAGCTTGTTACTGACCTCATCAGAAAGAATTTGAACCAATGAATTACAGGTGAAGGGTTTCTTATCCTTTGAGCCTAGGGACATTTCATTCATCTTGGACATACTGTATTCATCTTGGAGAATACTTAAGTCTAAAGCGTGTTCATAACTTCACATCAGCCACATTAAATACGTGTTACTTCTTCTTTATAAAAGTAGAAGGAAGACTTTAAGTGCTCCCCTTCCCCAGTATATTAAGAATCTAACACTAAGCTGAATATGAAAGTGAAAGGGTTAGTCGCTCAGTCTATCTCTTTGTGACCCCAGGGACTATAGCCCGCCAGGCTCCTCTGTCCCTGGGATTCTCCAGGCAAGAATACTGGAGTGGGTTGCCATTTCCTTCTCCAGGTAATCTTCTTGACCTAGGTATCAAACTCAAGTCTCCTGCCTTGTAGGAAGATTCTTTACCATCTGAGCTACCAGGGAAGCCCGTAAGCTGAATATGGGGTATGTTAACCCCCAAATCAGTGGTTATTAGAGGTAAGGACACCATTTTTTACATATTCACGTATGGTCAGTTTTTCAGCACCCTTTCATTAACTGCGTTGGATTCTAATGATACATAAATAGGAATGAATGGTTTGCATCCTTTTGTATATGGACTCTATAGTTAAATGAAGAGGCTTAGAGAGAAAGGTAACCATTTTGGGGTTGGGAATCGAGGAAACTGAGTTCTTCAGTAAATCATTGATTTTTATTAATTAATTCCAGTTTCTGAGAACACTGAGTCCTTTACCTGCAAAGAGGCATTTATTGAATGCTAATAGTATTTCATGTGTGTTCTAAATAAATTTTCACACTACTTATATAAGAATAGCAATTTTATTTCTACCTTGTAAATTGAGGGTCAGAAATACTTAAAATTTAATAGGCTAGCACTCACTTAATAAGCATCAAAGCTGGTATTTGGAAATAGATTTGATCAGGCTCTGATGTTTCTCTATTGTTCATTTCACCTCCCTGATACTTCCTCATTGGTTGAAGATCTTTCTAAGATCCTGCTATGTCTGAGCTAGTCTTATCAACCTTGGAACTTGTTCCATGGTCAGAACAAATGGCCAGGCTTTGGAACTACTGCTCCTTCACAAAAGGTAATAGGATAAGAGATTTTTCATTTCACTAGTACCCCAATCTTCCCTGGTGGTTCAATTGGTACAGAATTCACCTGCAATGTGGGAGACCTGGATTCAGTCCCTGGGTTGGGAAGATTCCCTTGAGGAGGGCGTGGCAACCCACTCCAGTATTCTTGCCTGGAGAATCCCATGGACACAGGAGCCTGGCAGGCAATATTCCAATGGGGTTGCAGAGTCAGACACAACTGAGCGACTAAGCACAGTACTGCAATATTAGACAGTATAGGCTAAATAATGTAATAGAAACATTTAGCTCCTCCCCAATAATCTCTGTGCCTTAATACTACAGAAATTAATTTTTTGCTCATATTACATGATTCACATGGGTTAATGACGACTTCTGATTCAAAGAATCACAAAAGTTTCATCATCTTTTAATTGCCCCATGTAGAATCCATGGCTTTTCCAACCAGTGAAAGATACTAAAGAATGATGCAAGTGCTTCTCTGCTTAGAAGAGACGTGTCATTTGTGATCATATTTTATTGACTAAAGCTGTTCTCATGTTCTAACCAGCTGTGGAATAGCTGAGAAATACCATCCTCTGTGTGCTTAGAAGGGAAAAAATAAACATTTTGTGAATATTGATTAGTTATGCTTACCCTTCAAAAATTATGAAACACAACAAAAAATAGTATTTTCTTATTATTTTCCTAAGAAGCCATAGATATGTTATTTGGTTAAGACAGTATAAAGTCTGTATATTGTCACCCTGCTTATTTAACTTCTATGCAGAGTACCTCATGCGAAATGCCAGACTGAATGACGCACAACCAGGAATCAAGATTGCTGGGAGAAATTTCAATAACCTCAGATATGCAGATGACACCACCCTTATGGCAGAAAGAAAAGAGAAACTGAAGACGAACGTGAAAAAGGAGACTGAAAAAGCTGGCTTCAAACTCAACATTCCAAAAACTAAGATCATGGCATCCAGTCCCATCACTTCATAGCAAACAGATGGAGAAACAATGGAAACAGTGAGAGACTTCATTTTCTTGGGCTCCAAAATCACTGCAGATGGTGACAGCAGCCATGAAATTAAAAGACTTTTGCTCCTTGGAAGAAAAGCTATGACAAACCTAGACAGTGTATTCAAAAGCAGAGACATTACTTTACTGACAAAGTCTATCTAGTCAAAGCTATGGGTTTTCCAGGAGTCATGTATGGGTGTGAGAGTTGGAACATAAAGAAAGCTGAGTGTTGAAGAATTGATGCTTTTGAACGTTGGTGTTGGAGAAGACTCTTGAGAGTCCCTTGGACTAAAAGGACATCCAACCAGTTCATCCTAAAGGAAATCAGTCCTGAATATTCATTAGAAGGACTGATGCTGAGCTGAAGCCCCAATACTTTGGCCATCTGATGTGAAGAACTGACTCATTTGAAAAGACCCTGATGCTGGGAAAGATTGAAGGCAGGAGGAGAAGGGGATGACAGAGGATGAGATGGTTGGATGGCATCACCAGCTGGATGGACGTGAGTTTGAGCAAGTTCTGGGAGTTGGTGATGGACCGGGAAGACTGGCGTGCTGCAGTCCATGGGGTTACAAAGAGTTGGATATGACTCAGTGACTGAACTAAGGCAGTGTCTCAGGTTCCTCTAGTGAAGATAATATTTTTTTATTCTGTTAGAAGTCTAGTTCATTAGTTCCTTAAGGACTGGGACTTTAACTGGACTGACTATTCCAAAGGGAAACATTAAGCTGCCTACTGGCTTCCTTTTCAGTCATGGTTTCTCTCTCTTCCCAGGGCAGGAATACTAAAAACATAGCCTTGCTTCGTGTACCAATCTACTGACAGCTATCTGTTGCTGGTTAGTCATTCAGTCATGTCCAATTACAGTGATGTAATTCTGAATGTGTATGCTTTCTCTATTTCTTAGCTTTATTTCTTTTTTTTTTTTTTAATTTATTTATTTTTTCAGTGGGTTTTGTCATACATTGACATGACTCAGCAATAGATTTACACGTATTCCCCATCCCGATCCCACCTCCCACCTCCCTCTCCATCCGATTCCTCTAGGTCTTCCCAGTGCACCAGGCCGGAGCACTTGTCTCATGCATCCCACCTGGGCTGGAGACCTGTTTCACCATAGATAATATACATGCTGTTCTTTCAAAACATCCCACCCTCACCTTCTCCCACAGAGTTCAAAAGTCTGTTCTGTATTTCTGTGTCTCTTTTTCTGTTTTGCATATAGGGTTGTCGTTACCATCTTTCTAAATTCCATATATATGTGTTAGTATGCTGTAATGTTCTTTATCTTTCTGGCTTACTTCACTCTGTATAATGGGCTCCAGTTTCATCCATCTCATTAGAACTGGTTCAAATGAATTCTTTTTAACGGCTGAGTAATATTCCATGGTGTATATGTACCACAGCTTCCTTATCCATTCATCTGCTGATGGGCATCTAGGTTGCTTCCATGTCCTGGCTATTATAAACAGTGCTGCGATGAACATTGGGGTGCACGTGTCTCTTTCAGATCTGGTTTCCTCAGTGTGTATGCCCAGAAGTGGGATTGCTGGGTCATATGGCAGTTCTATTTCCAGTTTTTTAAGAAATCTCCACACTGTTCTCCATAGTGGCTGTACTAGTTTGCATTCCCACCAACAGTGTAAGAGGGTTCCCTTTTCTCCACACCCTCTCCAGCATTTATTGCTTGTAGACTTTTGGATAGCAGCCATCCTGACTGGCATGTAATGGTACCTCATTGTGGTTTTGATTTGCATTTCTCTGATAATGAGTGATGTTGAGCATCTTTTCATGTTTTTGTTAGCCATCTGTATGTCTTCTTTGGAGAAATGTCTGTTTAGTTCTTTGGCCCATTTTTTGATTGGGTCATTTATTTTTCTGGAATTGAGCTTCAGGAGTTGCTTGTATATTTTTGAGATTAATCCTTTGTCTGTTTCTTCATTTGCTATTATTTTCTCCCAATCTGAGGGCTGTCTTTTCACCTTACTTATAGTTTCCTTTGTTGTGCAAAAGCTTTTAAGTTTCATTAGGTCCCACTTGTTTAGTTTTGCTTTTATTTCCAATATTCTGGGAGGTGGGTTATAGAGGATCTTGCTGTGGTTAATGTCGGAGAGTGTTTTGCCTATGTTCTCCTCTAGGAGTTTTATAGTTTCTGGTCTTACATTTAGATCTTTAATCCATTTTGAGTTTATTTTTGTGTATGGTGTTAGAAAGTGTTCTAGTTTCATTCTTTTACAAGTGGTTGACCAGCTTTCCCAGCACCACTTGTTAAAGAGGTTGTCTTTTTTCCATTGTATATCCTTGCCTCCTTTGTCAAAGATAAGGTGTCCATAAGTTCGTGGATTTATCTCTGGGCTTTCTATTCTGTTCCATTGATCTATATTTCTGTCTTTGTGCCAGTACCATACTGTCTTGATGACTGTGGCTTTGTAGTAGAGTCTGAAGTCAGGCAGGTTGATTCCTCCAGTTCCATTCTTCTTTTTCAAGATTACTTTGGCTATTCGAGGTTTTTTGTATTTCCATACAAATTGTGAAATTATTTGTTCTAGTTCTGTGAAAAATACCGTTGGTAGCTTGATAGGGATTGCATTGAATCTATAGATTGCTTTGGGTAGAATAGCCATTTTGACAATATTGATTCTTCCAATCCATGAACATGGTATGTTTCTCCATCTGTTTATGTCCTCTTTGATTTCTTTCATCAGTGTTTTATAGTTTTCTATGTATAGGTCTTTTGTTTCTTTAGGTAGATATATTCCTAAGTATTTTATTCTTTTTGTTGCAATAGTGAATGGTATTGTTTCCTTAATTTCTCTTTCTGTTTTTTCATTGTTAGTATATAGGAATGCAAGGGATTTTTGTGTGTTAATTTTATATCCTGCAACTTTACTATATTCATTGATTAGCTCTAATAATTTTCTGGAAGAGTCTTTAGGGTTTTCTATGTAGAGGATCATGTCATCTGCAAACAGCGAGAGTTTCACTTCTTCTTTTCCTATCTGGATTCCTTTTACTTCTTTTTCTGCTCTGATTGCTGTGGCCAGAACTTCCAACACTATGTTGAATAGCAGTGGTGAGCGTGGGCATCCTTGTCTTGTTCCTGATTTCAGGGGAAATGCTTTCAATTTTTCACCATTGAGGGTGATACTTGCTGTGGGTTTGTCATATATAGCTTTTATTATGTTGAGGTATGTTCCTTCTATTCCTGCTTTCTGGAGAGTTTTAATCATGAATGGGTGTTGAATTTTGTCAAAGGCTTTCTCTGCATCTATTGAGATAATCATATGGTTTTTATCTTTCAATTTGTTAATGTGGTGTATTACATTGATTGATTTGTGGATATTAAAGAATCCTTGCATTCCTGGGATAAAGCCCACTTGGTCGTGGTGTATGATTTTCTTAATATGTTGTTGGATTCTGTTTGCTAGAATTTTGTTAAGGATTTTTGCATCTATGTTCATCAGTGATATTGGCTTGTAGTTTTCTTTTTTTGTGGCATCTTTGTCTGGTTTTGGAATTAGGGTGATGGTGGCCTCATAGAATGAGTTTGGAAGTTTACCTTCCTCTGCAATTTTCTGGAAGAGTTTGAGTAAGATAGGTGTTAGCTCTTCTCTAAATTTTTGGTAGAATTCAGCTGTGAAGCCATCTGGTCCTGGGCTTTTGTTTGCTGGAAGATTTTTGATTACACTTTATTTCTTTTTGAGGTCCGTTTAGAGCCATGTGCTTCTAAGTTCAAACCCAGTGAGTGGGAAATGATGAGACTTCTCAGGTTGCTTCTGTGAAGAACCTGATATTAATTCTCTTTGGATGATGTATATCATGTTCTACTAGCATCCTACCAGCATATCAGCCTATGTCTCATCTGCAGTCTTTACCTTCCTCCAAAGTGCTCAGTCACTGAGTTGTGTTCAGGTCTTTGCAACTCCATGGACTGTAACCCACCAAGCTCTTCTGTCCATGGGATTTCCCAGGCAAGAATACTGGAGTGAGTTGCCATTTCCTTCTCCAGGGGATCTTCCCTACCTAGAGATCGAACTCACATCTCCTGTATCTCCTGCATCACAGGCATATTCTTTACCGCTGAATTGCTGGGGAAGCCCTATTCAGTATAGGCTAGAAAACATAATTCTTAATTTCCTGCATATGTTGGATATGCAAAACTGGCAGTTGGCCTCCATTCTCCACTCCTTCTATTAAGTCATTTTTTTTTAAATTCCATAGACTGAAAAGTAAAGTCTGCATTTCCAAGATTCCATCACATCTAGGATTCTAAATGCAAATTGATGCTTTTCCAATCACAGGCACACACTCAACATTTGGAAGACAGGAGTAAGTTGAAGCTTTTTATTGTGCTACTCTGGGTTTTCTGGAGACATTTTTCTCCCTCTGTGGTTTTACCATCTTGCTCTGGAGTTAGCAAGAAAAACTTGCAAGGGGTAATAGCCAGACTCCACAATCTAATGCTCATGACCAACTTGCCGGATGTAAGAAGGCGGTTGTAATGGTGATCATGGTGATGACTGACTGGGGTTTTCTGACCCCTGCTTTGTGACTGGGGTGATCCGTTCTTCAACTTAAGTTTCCAGTAAATGCACATAGGTCCTACATGGGCCAAAATACTATTTGTATAGATAAAAGTAACAACAAATGAATAAACAACAGCAGCAAAAACTGTACAGAGGGCTGGCAGAGCTTCTTATGCATGCATCCTAAGTCCCTTCCATTGTGTTTGACTTTTTGCAACCCTGTAAGTTGTAGTCTGCCAGGCTCCACTGTTCACGGGTTCTCCAGGCAAGAATACTGGAGTGGGTTGCCATGCCCTCCTCCATGGTAGCTTTCCAACCCAAGGATTGAACCTGTGTCCCTTTAGGTCTCCTGTGTTGGCATTGGCAGGTGGATTCTTTACCACTAATGCCACTTGGAAAGCCCAGATATAGCATAACAATTAAATATAGAGGATTAATAACACAGATTCAAGTTCAAATCCCAAGTCCATCATTAACTTGCATGACATGTGGTCAAGTTATGAAAAATTTGTCAATTTTTTGTTTCCTAAGGATTATATAAAGCAATGCATCTGATATATCACTCTCTTCAACAACGGAAAGAAATCTCATTTTTCTCCTCTTGCCGAGTTGCTTCAATGCTTCTACCTACTCACCTGTGGCCGGCCATGTAACACCAGGTGCAATTCTGAACTGCAAGGCAGGGCTTTTCCTTGCTATTCTGGCTTTCCACCTCATGCTGGTTGCTTCCTTTATTCTTTAGTCCCACTTTGCTTTCTCAGGTCTGGAGACTCATTTGGACAGCAATTTTCCTGCAAACACGTCATGAAATTGAAAATGCCTTTCTTTTAAGTGACATTTTCAGGAATATGATTACCAGGAGGTGTTTAGCCCATAATTTGGACACTCCTATAATTTGGAACAGTCACTTGCCCTTCAGGGAATGGTGAACTGTTTTCAGAACAGGCTATTTTCAGAGGGAGAAACCTGCTTATTCCCACAATTTAAGAGCACTCTGACTTGCTATTTTTGAGAATAATTCATTCCTGATCAGTTCATCTCCTACTCTTAGCTTTGGGTGAAGCTATCACATTTGGTTGTTTTTATCCACTCGAAAGTTTCTAGCTTTTTCAATTTATTTGAACCTATTTAAACAACAGTAAAAAGGAAAACTCCTCTGTATAAATTTAATTCCAATTACCCTGTCTCCTTTGCCATCTTCTGGTTATAATTTAAAGTTTTTTTTTTTTTAATGATGGCATGTTTAAAAGGTGATAATTCACTTGACAGCTGGAGAAACTAGGATCATTAAAGCGAGAAATAGTTATTTTTAATGCAATCTAGCTATTCTCTGTGTTTGCAGAACACTAACAATGTTCTTTAACATTTTTCAGCATCCCTTCCTTACTGTATACTGAGGGATCAATGCATTTATTCATTTATTCAATAAACAGTTACTGAGCATCTGCTATCAACCAAGCCCTATGTTAAGCCTTAGGGACAAAAATATGAACAAGACACGGTCTCAGCTTTCTTCTCTCTTCTCACAACCAGGTTAGATGCAAGAAACAGAGAGAAAAGAATAAAAGGAAGAAAAAGAGTTATGCAATTATAAAAATAAAAAGTTGTACAGTTATAAGCAGAAGAACAGGAATGGGATGATGAAAGAATAAGAAAAGAATTAAATGGGTTTGAGAAGGCCGAACAGAAAAATAGTTGAGAAGAAATAGAGGAGAAAAAATATGTAAAAGAAGTGGTTGTAGAAAGGAGATTTAAAAATAAGGATATGTAGTAGCACTGAAATTTATATAGTACTATTATCATATGCACGCATGTAATTTTCTGTATTTTCTATAACTCAAGCAGCTTTGTAATAAGCCCTCTGGTTCCACTGATGTCAGCAAAAAATTTTAATCTTATTGTTTTAATGTTATCTGTCTCTTCCAGTTTAAATCATAGACTCTTTTCAGGTTAATTTTGTCCATTCATGACATTTTCCTACTTTTCTTCTCTTTCCCTTCTTTCAGAGTGTTTATCTGGGCCCAATAGGAAGTTTTCATGGCAACACAGATGCAGATCTCTAATCTTTACATTTATTTCCAGGCATCTGCTGGTTTTGCTGGTGGTTTAAGTGTCCTCTTATGGCCTAGTGACTTCCCCCAGCCTGAAACTCTTTGTCATGGACAGATTAATGGCCCTCAAAGATGTTCACCTCCTTAGCCCCAGAATCTGTGACTGTTACCTCACATGGCAAAAAGAATATGATTGCAAACAGAATTCAGGCCGCTGAATAGTTGGGCTTGTTATTGTTCATTCACTAAGTTTTGTTCAACTTTTTGAGACCCAGTGGACTGCAGCATACCGGGCTTCCCTGTCCTTCACTATCTCCCTGAATTTTCTCAAACTCTTGTCCATTAAATCAGTGATGCCATCCAACCTTCTCATCCTCTATCACCCCCTTCTCCTCTTACCATCAATCTTTCCCAGCATCAGGGTCTTTTTCAATGAGTCAGTTCTTTGCATCAGATGCCAACAAAGTACTGGAGCTATATGAATATTCAAGGTTGATTTCCTTTAGGATTTACAGGTAAAAAGTTGAGCTTGACATGGGAAGATTATCTTAAGTTAGTTGAGGTGGAGAGGGCAGGATCCCCTTCTTTCAGATTCCTTTTCAAAGGAATCCATGAGTTTAAAAGAGTTGGACATGACTTAGTGACTAAATAGCAACAGCAAGGATTAGGAGATAAAATAGGGAGAACAAAGAGAAGCAAAGAGAAGCCCAAACATAAAGGAAATAAAGGATAAAAGGGAGGGAAAATTACATTTAGGATTATTTGGAAAAAATGAAGCACAATGATTTTCTAAACTTTCTTTGTAGAACACCAGAGATAATTGCACAAAATCATTCTTCTACCCTCTTCTCCACCTGCAGTTCAACTGAAGTAATTTCATTAAACTTTTCACTGAGCATGCACACGTACACACGTGCACAACACTCAGGCATTCTTTCTCTCTCCCGCCCTCCCTGTATCCATCTCTCTGTTTCTCTCTCTCTTTCTCTCTCTGCACTGCCCAGTCCTGCTCCTGAATGAATGCGCTCTAACATATTCTCATACATGTGAACTTACTCTCAAACCCTCTGTTACCTGCTACCCTTTTCCTTTCTTTGTCTTGGTGCAATACATAAAGAACTGTGCACATTTCTCTTCTTGCCTCTCTTCTGAAAGCTTGTCTCTCCACTTCCTTTTCCCTTTTTTTTTTTTTTTGGTGTTTCCTTCTCTTCCAGTCTTCTCTTCATGACAGACTCGCTGTGACTGTGCCTCACACGTGGTCACAGTGTGTTATACAGGTGAATGATAGGAGGCAGATATTTTCAGAATTGCAGCTATGGCATCTGGAATTTATCCTGGGAGATTTTATAAATGGAACTTTAACAGAGGAGGAAACTGATCAAATGTGAACCATATAAAGATCATTTTGTCAGTTGGCAGGGTCCTGAACTACAGAGGCGATGTTATGGGAGTCAGGGGGATCGGGCATGAGACAGGAATCATGAGGCCCTATCTCAGGTCTAGATGGGAGCTGTAGAGGTGAGGTTCATTTGTAGACTGAGCTAGGGGATGAAGTAGAGCAGGCATCTCTGCTCCACCGTGACAAAGTCAGGCAAAACAAGTGTGTGAGCCTGACACTGTGGAAGCATGAGAAACTCTCTGACTGTTAAGTGTCCTGGGACTTGAGTATGCTGCCTCCTAGGATAATGGCCTGCGAGACTGAAAATTAGGTGCGTATATTTGATAAACCTGTAAATGGAAGAGAACAATGATGGACTGTGAACTCAGATTTCCAAACTAGGTTTTTTTTTTCCTTACATTTGACCAAGACTACTTATTATTCTGAAGATGGAAGGCATCCCATCAGTGTGTTGAGGAAAATGTTCTCCTTGAGAATTCTGGAATGTCCTTAGATGCATTTTCTCAAGATCAGCTGCATACACTCCGTAACCTTGTGAAGTAGAAGAGCTTGAATACAGGAAAAGTGAAAGTCACATTATTTAAGGATCATGGAGACAATGGTTGGCATGAAAATTCTCGTCAAGTTAACAGGTGACCTCACCTTTTAACTTCAGATACTGGGTCACAGAGATGTTTTAGTAAGAAGACAGGAAACAGATAGTATGACTCCTGAATAATAAAGTATTATAGAAGCTGCTCTTCAGCATTCCGCCTGAATACAACTTCAGTCTGCATGCAATAAGAATGGACGTTAGTGTCACACTCACTATCCAGGATAAGAATATTGAGAGCGATTTAGATCAGGAGATTTCTATATCCCAAACCTTCCTTTTGCACCGGTGTGTGTAGCAACCACGAGGGATACAGAAAAAATGACAGATGCTTATGTTTGTGTAATAAAGTTAACAAGCTATTGATGTTGTTTAGTCATTAATAGTCATGTCCAACTCTTTTGCGACCTCATGGTCTGTAGCCCTCCAGACTCCTCTGTCCATGGAATTTTCCAGGCAAGACTATTGAAATGGGTTGTTATTTCTTTCTCCAGAGGATCTTCCCAACCCAGGGATCAAACCTACTTCTGCATTGGCAGGCACGTTCTTTACCATTGAGCCACATGGGAAGCCCCAAGTTAATGGCTGTACTTCAAAGAAAGACACCTGTGAAGTGGTAGAAAGGGACAGGAAGAGCTCTAATTATTGCATGACTTAGAACCTACGATAAAGAAGAGGTCTCAGACAAAATAGCTACTCCTGAGACTCTAGGCTGATGTCTCCAATGCCTGGATGAGGAGAGGTTGGTAGCATGTGTCACACATGTGCAGTATTAACATATTCAAAGACCTTGATGCTGGAAAGATTGAAGGCAGGAGGAGAAGGAGACAACAGAGGATGAGATGGTTGGATAGCATCACTGACTCAATGGACATGAGTTTGAGCCAACTCCGGGAGTTGGTGATGGACAGGGAAGCCTGGCGTGCTGCAGTCCATGGGGTTGCAGAGTCAAATATGACTGAGCGACTGAACTGATGATGAGACGTGTACATTTAAGGGAACTGTTATTTTCATACTTGCACAGCCTTAATATTGTTTTAAATATATTTGGTTTTAAGTGGAATGTCATGACTTGCACGTTAACAGTAGAGGGCTGTAGCCTGACTGCTCCGGCAGGAACCCTGTGTGCATGTTTCTTCCCAAGTCCATGCTAGGTGAAATTAGCTTGGTGGTTTGAAGTTGGTCATAGTGGAAGTATTTCACCATTAAAAAAAAATTCTTCTGAAGAAACATTATTTTTGAGAAAAGAAACATGAATACTAAGTATGGAAATGTAATGTTTCAGATTTAGGTGTAACAAAGTGATTTGATGCTGCTCAGAACCTTGTGAGCTATGAAGATGCAGGGAACAAGTTCCCTTGTTTTCTAGGTCTTTAGGTGAGCTACTCTGAGAACCACACCAGAGACTAATCGCTGACTTGCAGCCATTCATAGACACACGGCTCGATAGATGTACATTCTTACTCTTCTGGTGTCTCAGTGAAGAATATCTATGTATGTCACAGTGGCTTCTGCTAAACCGGTAAAGACAATGGTTTGCCAAGTGCATCCCCCAAAATGTTGTTGATGATGGGACTTCTGGGGGTAAGGAGGAAAAGAGTAGATATATCAGTCCAACACAGCACTGGAACACTTGAGATCTCATTCAACCTTCTTTTTTATACAATGGAGGAAAATGGGGATCAAAACAATAATTTCACCTGGAAATATTTCCTAAGTCCAAATTCCTGGAGCTTTTTTCTTTTTTCAATTATAATACTGTTCTTTACACCTGAAACAAGGTGCAGTGAAGTCATTTGGCCAGTAGTTAATAATGGCTTTTTGAGACCTCACACTTACGTGGGTCTGAGCACCATGTCCTAGTTGGGGGACACTGCAGAAATTTTATGACCTAGCAGAGTGTCAGTCTTCACACTTACAAAGTAAAATGGGCAACAATAGGATCTATTTAATAGTGATGCTGTGAGGAATTATAGACATCAATAGGCAGAATACTTAGTATCATCTAGGGCATATGAAGAAAACGTAGTGTATGCTAATTATTATTTTTGTTGCTTTGCTATGTTGATAATGATGATGGCGATAATGATGACGCTACTTTAACTTAATCTTTGGATAATGATGTTTCAGCAGTTAATATATTTTGGCAATTGTCAAGGATTAAAAAAAACATATCTCATAAATAAAATTTATAATATCACAGGAGATCATGTGTTTTCAATTTATTTCAACTGATGTTTGACATTCTTGACACTGAACCATTAGCTTCTCCCCAAAGAAGTACTACAAATTGATGAACAGTTTATGATTTTTAACCAGGTCTTCTCTGTCATTGGATCCAGGTGAAGTTTTATGGGACAGGATGGCATAGAGGGCTGCAATAAAATCTAACAAGTGTCATTTGATAATTAAACAGATGAATCACTCTGACCACCAAAGCAGTTGACCACCGTGATGACAGAACATTAAGACTTTGCAATTCATGATTTAAAGTCAGCAGGGTCATAAAAATCAGTGTCTGTGAATGTCCCAAAGAAGACTCACTTAGCTCTGAGTACAGACTGCCCCCACAGTTCTGGAGGACAGTCGTCCGTCACCTGCCATTCTTGTGCTGCAGGAAGCAGCCGCCGGAGAGGAGAGGCAAAGGTCCAACGATTCCAAAGAAACCATCTGAGTGACAAACGTCTTGTGATGTCCCAAGCCAGCCCCATGATCTGCTATTTACTGCCCACCAACCGGCCTCCTTGTGGCCACTTTTGGCCACTTCCAAGCCATTCTCTACATAGCAGCCAGAGGGGTCTTTCAAAAATCTGACTGGGTCTTGTTATTCATTTGTTTGAAGCCGTGTGATGAACTTCCACTGTGCTTTAAAGTAAATCCAAATCCTTTAAGCTGGCTTTCAAGACCCAGCACGACCCATCTCTGGTCCTCTCTCTGTCCTCTTCTCAGACCTCCCCACCCTTATCTCTGCCCTCCAGACATCAATCATTCTTTCAGAGCTTCAGATGCAACTCTCTTTCCACCTTCAGAAACTTGCAGCCTTTGTTCTCACCGCTCCCTAGCCCTGGAATGCTCCGCTCTGTCTCTTTGTGTGACTGTCTCCTGCTCATCCTTCAGATCTCAGCTTAAATGTCATCCCCTCTATCGAGCCTTAGTCAACTGTCCTCCTGGGTATCCTTCTTCCCTGCTTCATTGCTTGCCTCACAGCACTCCCATTTTAAAGAAAGACTTTTAAATTATCTCTGTGGTTATTACATGCTTATGAAAAAGGGACTCAGTCTGCTTTGCTTGCCAGCCTACACCCCAAGTATTTCAATCCCCAGTATCTCTTCGGTAATTCACAAATTAATAAGTATTAGCCCTATTGCTATGTTAACATGCGTTGAACATTTTCAGTGGACCAGGCTCTAAGCTAAGCACTGTGTATGGATGCTCTCATTTATTCTTCAACCAAGCCTATTTATGGGTCCATGCCCAGTCATGTCTGACCCTTTGCAACCCCATAGAGGGCAGCTTGCCAGGCTCTTTGGTCCATGGGATTCTCCAGGCAAGAATACTGGAGTGGGTTGCCATTTCCTCCTCCAGGGGATCTTCCCAAGCCAGAGATTGAACCTGCATTTCCTGCTTTGCAGGCAGATTCTTTGCTGCTTGAGCTGTCAGGGAAACCCACATCAAGCCTATGATGACTGCTAATGTCATACCTGGTTTTGATGAGAAGTCAGAGGCAAAGAGTATTTGCCTGTTGAATCTGAGGCCACAGAGCTATTGCTAGCCCAGAAGGATTCAAACTCAGGTAGAGTTCAGAATTTTAAGCTTTACCTTGATATTGAACCAGTGAATGCAAGGATCTTGGCCACATCTGATTGGCTGACTCCCGTGGGGCTGTCGAAATTTTGCTCAAGCATCACTTACTCAGTGAGACTCTTATATTCATTTTGAAATGATGTCACCCTGAATTCATTACAAGCAACATTTGTCACACTATTTTAATATTGAATACCTGTCTCCTCACAAATCTAGAATTCCTCCTTGGGGAAGACTCCCTGTTTTATTATCTTTTCCTTCTATTCCTCCTGAAAAGTGAAAGTGAAGTCACTCAGTCGTGTCCAACTGTTTCCGACCCCAGGGACTGAAGCCTACTATGCTCCTCCATCCATGGGAATCTCCAGGCAAGACTACTGGAGTGGGTTGCCATTCCCTTCTCCAGGGGGTCTTCCCAACACAGGGATCAAACCTGGGTCTCCCACACTGCAGGCAGACTCTTTACTGTTTCAGCAAACAGGGGCTCCTTCTAATCCTCCTAAGAATACAATAAAAATATTGAGCATACATTCTACCTCAACTTTATTTTAGAAACTGGGAATATGATAATGAACAAGATGGGTAAGTCCCCTAACTTATGTAGCTTATAATTCATGGCAAAGGGAGGCAGGCGCTAGTCTTGAAAATCATTTAGCAAATAAAATAATTTTTAGTAGTAGTAATATTTATGAAATGAAAAATACAGGAAAATGGAGACAGGAGACTCTCAGGAGTGGGTACTATCAGAGACAGGGTGGTAAGAGATGGTTTCTCTGAGGATGTGACCTTTGAGTCAAGATGCAAGGATGATTTTGGCAGGAAATTTATCTCACAAGAGGATACAACTCGTGTCCCAGGCGTAAGGCACAGTGAAGCAGTGAAGCAAGCTGTTAGCTTTCAGTCATGCCCAACTCTTTGCAACCCCATGGACAGTAGCCCACCAGGCTTCTCTGTCCATGGGATTCTTCAGGCAAGAATACTGGAGTGGGTTGCCCTTCCCTCCACCAGGGGACCTTCCCAACCCAGTGATCAAACTTGGGTCTCTTTCATCACAGGGGAAGATTCTTTACTGTCTAAGCCAATAGGGAAGCCAGTATAGAAGTCCAAAGCTGAAATGGAGTTAAGCATGTGCCAAGAGCCGAACAGAGGTACCTCCCACCCAGGTTAGGAGATGTTCTGAACCTGTCGCTTGTCCCCAGGTACAGTGGTTAATTGTGTACATCAACTTTACTGGGACACAGGATACTCAAACATCTGATTAAATGTTATATCCAAGTATGTGTGTGAGGAACTTTCCAGAAGAGATTAGCACTTAACTAGGTGGAGTGAGCACAGCAGATGACCTCCCCAGTGTGGATGGACACCACCCGATCCATCATAGACCTGAACAGAACAAACAGGTGAGGAAGACTGAATTTGCTCTGGAACCTCAATCTTCTCCTGCCCTTGATGCTCCTAGTTCTCTGGACTATAGACCCGAGTTGAGTTCCACACCATCATGTCTCTGGCTTTCAGGCCTTTGAATGGCACCCCCAGGCTTCTGGGTCTCCAGCTTGCTGCTGGCAGATTGTAAAACTTCTCAGTCTTCATAATAGTGTGAGCCAATCCTGTATGTGAAAACTCTTCCTATTGGTTCTATTTCTCTGTGCATGCTAAGTCACTTCAGTCATGTCCAACTGGATGACTACCAACCCCATGGATGGTAGCCCGCCAGGCTTCTCTGTCGGTGGGATTCTCTAGGCAAGAATACTGGAGTGGGTACTGAAGTACCTTTCCTCCTCCAGGGCATCTTCCTGGCCCAGGGATCAAACCTGTGTCTCTTATGTCTTCTGCATTAGTAAGCAGGTTCTTTACCACTAGCACCGCCTGGCTTCAGAGAATTCCAGTTCCTACAAGGCTTCAGCTGCAGCTTGCTTCCCAGGCTCTGCAATGCCTCCTGTGGTCCTCAAAGCCTCAAAGCCCTGTGGTTGTTAACTACTGCCAACACACCTACTTTCTTTACACCACCAGTTGTGGGGTCTCCCCAGGTGAGGTCTCCTCTGAGCCAGCTGAGACACAATTGTGTCAGCTCCAGCAGCTAGTTGGGCCCACAGAGACTTGGGTTTTTTCATTAGGTGTCCAAGCCATCTGGATTCCATTGTTCAGAAGCTAACAGAAGTTAACTTCAGGGAAGACTGTGGCCAATTTGAGACAAGGGATAGGAGGGGAGAAGCTGATAAATCTTTTATCCTTCCTTCCCTGACAAACTCTAAAACAAGCTGTGTTTCCCCTATGGTCTCCATAAACTGTCCAAGAGCCTGGGCAAGAAGCAGCATTTCTTGTGGCTCCATGGCCAGCTTGGTCACAGACCATCTTGAGTTGACGTCCTTCTTTCTCTGCTTCATGTCCCACTTCTCTCTTGCCTCCCCGAGATGGCGCACTCAAATGAAATATCACTGCATGAGGTCTGACCTGACTCTTTTCTAAGGACTGGAACTATGACAGAAAATCTGCCTGGGGGGAGCATAGCGAAAGAAAGGACAAGAAGCAGGGTATGAAGCTGAAAGATGGATAACTTTGAAGTTCTATAGGGTCTGGCAGGCCAGGAAAGGGATTTAGACCTTATTTCAATCCATGGAAAGGAGATAGCATGACCCCATTTAAATATTTTTAAAAGGTTATTTTGTCTACACTGTGGGTAATGGGCTCTCATGAACAGAATTCATGCTGTGCATTAGGTCCTCAATACATGTTTAATGATTGATGCCTGAATGTATATATTCTCTAATGGGTTTTATTCTACTAGGTAGCTAGTCTGGGTTAAATCATTTGTCTCATGCATGGGTTCACCCACTAAAAACTTTGTGGTATTCAGGCAACATAGACACATTTTTATTTCACTAGGAATTTTTCCTTTCATTTCATAAGCTTCCTTCTCTCTTATACCACTCCCCTCATTCCTCTCCCCACCCCCCAGCTTGGGTACCATTTTGTTTGTTGTTGTTGTTGTTTTTAATTGAGCATAAGTTAAGAGTCTACATTGTTAACTTAAATTTAAATTAAGAGATGATTTAATAAGACTTTGCATTTTTGAAATTGTTCTATAGCTGAATAGAAAAACAGGAATGTTCTTTTTTTTTTTTTTTTCTCAGTAAAGAAATTTTATTTTCTCCCTTCTCATCAAAGGCTTTTTTTTATTAGTTGGAGGCTAATTACTTCACAACATTTCAGTGGGTTTTGTCATACATTGATATGAATCAGCCATAGATTCTTTTTGTCAAGTAATTAAGCTGAATATTTTGTAGGGTAGTCTCCTGCATTATCTCTGCTCACATACACTGTGAAGTAGAATTGTGGCCCCTTATAATGGGAGAGCTAAGAATTTAAGCCTTTCCATATAAACCTTCAGGCCTTTCTTTTTTCCATTGAAGATAATTGTGCATGCTGGAAATTGCCAACCTCTAGGAAGAATATTATTAATCTTCTATGACAGTCAGAGTTCAGCTTTGGGTTGGTGGAGGCTGGTGAAGTGTGGCCAGCAAGTAGAAAGCAGGGCACCAATTGTCCCTTCCTTACAGAGGATGCAGCATTCTTCATATTCTTGGTAAAGCCTTTTATCAATATTCAGAGCCAAAACAAAAAGAATGAACAATTTCTTACATTTTACACTATGTTCCTTAGCCATAAAGTTCTGCATAATTTTAATATATTCCACTCTATCTTTCCTTACACCTGTCTAAACTCCCTCTCTATTTCTTCCGCAATATTGAGAGATGAGGCTGGCTGGACAGAAATTGGCTCAGCATTAGAGACTACAATGCCTGCTAGCATGGTCCTTAAACCCAAGATAATCCAAGCCAACTCTGACTGGGAGCCAAATCAGGAGCTGAAGAGAGGGCAAATCCCAAGACCAGAGGCTTAAAATGAGGAATGTAAATACAAGAAAGATTTGAAACAAAAGCTGGGGATTAAATGAATCCAAATAAGAGCATGCAGAGACTACAAGGAGCAAGTTGGCATGATTAAACCAGACGTCTCTGAGGCACCCAGGTCTTGCCTGAATCAGTCACCGGGCTCATGGTGTGTGCATTTGTTGGGCCTCATTCAACTGAAGATTCAGGATGCAGAAAGGACTCCTCCAATTACTCTAGCAGTCTATACTCTAGCTGATGCCTCAAAATACTCTCATGGGGACACTGCTCCTGTCTCTCTGTCTTCCCTTCTGAAAACTCTCTCCTCACAGCATAAGAGGCATTCTTCCTCTCAGTCTAGTCCTGGTATATTACCACTGATATGAATTTCCCAATAAATGTGTGTTGATTTGAATAGTATAGAATGAAATAGAGCTGCATACAATTTTATTTATGTATAATACATACACATGTGTTTACATCTTATTTCTGCACCACAATTCAAATTGATTAAGTTAAATACATTTTCTTTCCCCTAAATCTTCATCTCTGTTTTACAGTCTGCTTTCTGACCTCATTTGGAGTGATTACATCACTGCCACTTAACCAAAATATGCCAATCAAAACTGAAAGAGGACTTCTATTTTAATTTGTAAAATTAAATTTTATATATATATATATTATGTATGTATATATTCACAATTCTCTGCAATTAAATAGCTATGTGATTAGTGGAATTACAGAAAACAGTCTTCAATAAAATAGATATTTGTATGAACAAGACCGAAATTCAACTCAACATGTAAATGTAAATCTTCGTAGAGTCAACTGCATTTCTCAGTCTGACACTTCCCTTACAGGGCTCCTTCAAACCTTCATCCATCTTGGAAATCAGCGTGGAAGCATGGACTTCTTTAAGACCTGAGTTTAGGTCTTAACTAGATGGCTTACTAGCTATGGAATATTTCTTCTTTCTCATATGGACTTTAAAGTACTAGTTGAACATGGTTTTATGTTCAAGATCTAAGGGACTTTGCATTGAATGATTGTATAAGTTGAACTTTGTCCAGGAAAATAGAAATGACTGTAGGTATTTCAGGCAAGAAGTATTTAATACCAAGAGTTAGAGTTAGGTTAACTTTGATTGTGTCTTTCTTTTCCTTTGTTCAGACTAGTTTCAGGGAATTTGGGGAGTTTGAGCACATACACTTAGGGTGTATAGGTTTTCACAAAAACTGGTCGGGGTCCTTGGCTGAGAGGAGACTCTGCCTTGGGCCCACCAGTGTAATAAACGGCACTCCACCATCTGCATGGTCCTTCTGAGTGAGTTTGTTTCCGGGAACGCGTGGCTACAGCACTGCAAGAGGCCACACAGCTGCATACTCACTGTCGGCTGATGGCATTCTGGGGCTACCCCCAAGCAACCAGGCCTATTGCTATAGAAACCGCCATGTACAAGCCTGTAGTCATTGGTCTTCCCCAAAGAGAAAACGTGTGCCTCCCTTCTATCTTATAAAATGTCCTTGCCTTACCATTAGCAGTGCCAAAACAGAACCATGATGGCAAAACAGCCTGGGAAGGGGAGCTTCCAGTCTTCTAGCCCTGATGGTGCAAGAGAGAGTGTAGAGACGGCCACTAGTGGTTCAGAGTTGTTAGTAGCACCACTATGACACCATAATGGAGACAAAGTCATTGGTTTCATTGAGAATAACATAGAACCTAATGAACGATCCAGGGAATTAAGCAGATCATGAAATGCAGAGCCACGCTTAACTAAATTCTCATACTCTCACTATCCAGATATCTGCCATGACAACTTGCAGACTTTTTATGTGAATTTCACCATTTGATATAAAACAACAAGCAAAACCTGCATGTTTGTTCTGGTGAAAGCATTTAAGTTATATGGAAATCCTGGCAACAGAATGTGGATCACATTGCCGTAATACCTCAAGTGTTCTAAGAATATAATTTAGTGCCCATGTTATTTAAGCACGAAATGAATTATTGCTACCATCTTTCCAATACTTAGTGAAAATATTTTCTAAGATGTTGGAAGAGGAAAAAGCACAAAGAAATACCCAATGCCAAAGCTTTAAAAGAGATTATGGATCATCCAGACAAAATGATTGTTGTAAATGAACATGACTGTGACATAGGCAGAGGTACCATATTAAGAATGCAATTAAAAGTTCAATATCTTGTTGTTAGTTATATAATTATAAGGAAAGAAAAAAATAGAAACTTATATTTAGCTTTCTTCATTATTCATTGCTTGATCTATGACTTCAGATGTTAATTCATAGACATCTATTTCTTTAATCACAAACTCCAAAGGAAAAATGATGTCAGCTCCTCAAAGTGGATATGAGACAATCAGAGGCATCTACCATTTTTCTCAATATTTTACTAACTCCCTCCCCTCTCTCTCTCTCTCTTTTTTTTTTTTTTTTACC
Source organism: Cervus elaphus (assembly GCF_910594005.1). NCBI lineage: Eukaryota > Metazoa > Chordata > Mammalia > Artiodactyla > Cervidae > Cervus > Cervus elaphus. Next base: position 7,764,875 of record NC_057820.1, on the reverse strand, counting down.
ATCATTTTACAACCACGGTGACTACAGTGTCTATCTACCATTTCTCATCACCAAACGTCACTCAGGCAACTCTTGAATGTATAGATAACAACATTTTAACTGTTTTTATTGGTCTTTATTTTTCTAAGCTCCACTTTCATTCATCATGCATTTTATCCTTTTAAAATAATGTGTATTTACTTGGCCACATCGAGTCTTAGTTGCAGCTTTTGGGATCATTATTTCATCATGAGAGATCTTTCACTGAGGCCTGGGGACTCTCTAGTTGAGGTGTACGCTTAGTCGCCCTGCGGCACGTGAGACCTTAGTTCTCTGACCAGAGACTGAGCTTGTGTCCCCTGCACTGCAAGGTGAATTTTTAACCACTGGACCCCCAGAAAATTACCACCATACATTTTAACCTAGTTTCAGTTCAGTTCAATTCAGTCACTCAGTCATGTCCGACTCTTTGCGACCCCATGAACCGCAGCATGCCAGGCCTCCCTGTCCATCACCAACTCCCAGAGTTTACCCAAACTCATGTCCATTGAGTCGGTGATGCCATCCAACCATCTCATCCTCGGTCGCCCCCTTCTCCACCTGCCTTCAGTCTTTCCCAGCATCAGGGTCTTTTCAAATGAGTCATTTATACTCATCAGGTGGCCAAAGTATTGGAGTTCCAGCTTCAGCATCAGTCCTTCCAATGAACACCCAGGGCTGATCTCCTTTAGGATGGACTGGTTGGATCTCCTTGCAGTCCGAGGGACTCTCAAGAGTCTTCTCCAACACCACAGTTCAAAAGCATCAATTCTTCTGTGCCCAGCTTTCTTTATAGTTCAACTCTCACATCCATACATGACTATTGGAAAAACCATAGCTTATGGTTTGTTTTTATTATAGTATGCATTGGTTGCAATGGAGGAGGAAAAGGTAATGTGTACCTGATTCACTAAATATTAATATACACCACAGCAGTGATAGTAATGGGAGGGTAACAGGCAGGAAGGCCAGGGGTCTCCAAAGAGAGGAAATAAGCTTCAAGTGTCAGATATTTTTTTATCTCTCCCTTAAGTGGCAGGAAGAAATAAACCTCTATGGAAATGTTTTTCTCAAGCTATGTTAATGAAACTATGTATTTGCTTTGGAATTTGCCTTTTTTCAAAATGGTTCCACCTAAGACTAACTTTTTTTCTTTTCTCAAACCTTGGGCTGATAGTAGCTCAACAAACCAGTATTCATATCCGTTGTTCTATGGCTAGGGGATGACACACCTCATGCCATCCTATCTCAAAAATGCATATTGTGGGAGAGCCTCAGCCTTGAGGTCTCTCTAATCTGATTAATAGCCTTCTAACAGACATAAGGTAGCTTGCTAAAACTGGCAAAAGGGGGCATTCTCCATCCCCCTTCTGATGTCTGTGTCAGAAATTTTCCCTGTCCCTTTTCACTTTAATAAAACTCTGCTATACAAAAGCTCTTGAGTGATCAAGCCTGGTCCCTGGTCCTCAGTTAAATCTTCAGAGATCACAAATCTGACATGGTTCACTGAGAGCTCTCAGTAAGTGATGGTCTGGATACCAACAGTGTTTCCCATAAGTTGGGAAGACATGATTTTTCTCTTAATTCAAAGAAAACAAAGCTTTCCCAAAATATATCATCCAACAAAATTTCAGGAACAAATTAAATTCAAATAATGAGGAATACTTTTTATAACAAAATGCTTACTAGCCATTTAGATGTGGAAGTACACAGTGTTGAAGAGAGGAACCAAACTATTTGAACTAAGACTTGAGTGATAATTGAGGTTAGATATGCGAAAGAGGGAGGGGGCTTGGCTTGGGGGCAGTAAAGAAGAAGTCTTCTAGGTAGCAGAAAGAACAGGTGCAAAGACCATAAACAAGAGGGAGTGTTTTCTGTCTAATGTCTTGAAACGGGGTAAGTGTAACGAGGATGTAAAATAGGAGTGGAAGAGGAGAAAGTCTACGGAAGTAAGCAGATCAAAGGTATCTTACAAGTCATGCCAGAGAATTTGGACTTTATCGGGCAAGGGAATTATCTGAAGGATACAAGTAGGAGAGTGATATGGTCAATTTGAATTCTAGGAAGACTGTTTTATGTGTACTGTGGAACCTGGGCTGGAGGGCATATTATTGGACATGGGTAAACTGTTAGCAAGCCATTGCAATAGCTTCCTCAGCCTTCATTTTCCCTTAAGTGATAATTATATTACTTCCCTAATTATCATTTGTAGTTAACGTCTTTCCATCTTTGGTATTTACTAAGTTCAATATTATTTATTTTCATTTATCTTTATTAGAAAACTAAATCATTGATACTTAATCCTTACAGCTATTGACCTTTTCATAAATATAGCTGTATGGTTTCCTGGAGTTCTTTGTTTACTTGGCCTAAAATTATGCATGCTAATAATAGCCAACATACGCTGAGTACATGTGCTAATGCAGTTTTTCATTTAATACTAAAAAACCCTTTATTTACTATTATACTCTTTTATGAGGATGAGGGGGCTGAGGCTTGGACAGGAAACATTTGTTTAAGACCATGATATTGATTTCTCACAGTGTGATCCAACCCAGGTGAGCTAGACACTAGAATCAAAGCTTTTATCCAATTATTGACACGTGATTGACAACTATTCTTTTCCTGTGATTCTCACAACTTGGGGACTTCAGATGGGGGATTTAGCTCCCTGAAAATGCACAGACTGGAGAAACAAAGAGATTCTATAAGGATATATTTCACTTCTTCAAACAATGATCAGGTAGCTGACAACATTTTATTCAGAGATCTTTGTTCTCTCTCTCAACATTTACATATGAAGAAACCAAGATATCAAGAGCCAACTAGATTTCTTCAGGTTTATTCAGTGAGCACTGGTCATAGCAAACGCCCTTTTCCAACAGCACAAGTGAAGACTCTACACATGGACATCACTAGATGGTCAACACCAAAATCAGATTGATTATATTCTTTGCAGTCAAAGATGGAGAAGCTCTATAAAATCACCAAAAACAAGACTGGAAGCTAACTGTGGCTCAGATCATGAACTCCTTATTGCCAAATTCAGACTTAAATTGAAGAAAGTAGGGAAAACCACTAGACCATTCAGGTATACCTAAATTAATCCCTTACAACTATACAGTGGAAGTGATAAATAGATTCAAGGGATTAGATCTGATAGAGTGCCTGAAGAATTGTGGACAAAGATTCATGCCACTGTACATGAAGTAGTGATCAAGAACATCCCCAAGAAAAAGAAATGCAAAAAGGCAAAATGGTTGTCTGAGGAGGTCTTACAAACAGCTATGAAAAGAAGAGAAGTGAAAGGCAAAGGAGAAAAGGAAAGATATACCCATTTGAATGCAGAGCTTCAGAGAATAGCAAGGAGAGATAAGAAAGCCTTCCTCAGTGATTAATGCAAAGAACTAGAGGAAAACAATAGAATGGGAAAGACTAGAGATCTCTTAAAGAAGATTAGAGATACCAAAGGAAGTTTTCATGAAAAGATCAGCACAATAAAGAACAGAAATGGCATGGAGCTAAGAGAAGCAGAAGATATTAAGAAGAGATGCAAGATATACAGAAGAACTACACAGAAAAGTTCTTCAAGACTCAGATAATCAAGATGGTGTGATCACTCACCTAGAGCCAGACATCTTGGAATGTGAAGTCAAGAGGGCCTTAGGAAGCATCACTACAAACAAAGCTAGTGGAGGTGATGGAATTCCAGTTGAGCTATTTCAAATCCTGAAAGATGATGCTGTGAAAGTGCTGCACTCAATATGCCAGCGCATTTGGAGAACTCAGCTGTGGCCACAGGACCAGAAAAGGTCAGTTTTCATTCCAATCCCAAAGAAAGGCAATGCCAAAGAACGTTCAAACTATCACACAATTGCACTCATCTCACACACTAGCAAACCAATGCTCAAAATTCTCCAAGCCAGGCTTCAACAGTTGGTGAACCATGAACTTCCAGATGTTCAAGCTGGATTTAGAAAAGGCAGAGGAACCAGAGATCAAATTGCCAACATCCTCTGGATCACCAAAAAAGCAAGAGAGTTCCAGAAAAACATCTATTTCTGCTTTATTGACTATGCCAAAGCCTTTCACTGTGTGGATCACAATAAACTGTGGAAAATTCTTAAAGAGATGGGAATACCAGACCACCAGACCTGCCTCTTGAGAAATCGGTATGCAGGTCAAGAAGCAACAGTTAGAACTGAACATAGAACAACAGACTGGTTCCAAATCAGGAAAAGAGTATGACAAGGCTGTATATTGTCACCCTGTTTATTTAATTTATATGCAGCATCATGAGAAATGCTGGACTGGATGAAGCACAAGCTGGAATCAAGATTGCTGGGAGAAATACCAATAACCTCAGATATGCAGATGACACCACACTTAGGGCAGAAAGCTAAGAATAACCAAAGAGCTTCTTGATGAAAGTGAAAGAGAAGAGTGAAAAAGTTGGCTTAAAACTTAACAATCAAGTCCTTAACTAACCAACTCTAAAGTCACTGCTGCTTTCTCTCTGTTCATCTATAGATGGAAATGTTCAATTGTTTTAGAGCCATAGTAATTTTTTAAAACCATAATTCAAAATGACACATGCACCCCAATGTTCACTGCAGCACAATTTACAACAGCCAGGATATGGTAGCAACTGAAACATCCATAAACAAATGAATAAAGAAGATGTGGTACATACATACAGTGGAGCATTACTCAGCCATAAAAAAGAAATGGAACTGGGTCATTTGTGGAGACATTGATGGACCTATAGTCTGTTATACAGAGTGAAGTAAGTAAGAAAGAGAAACACAAACATAGTATATTAACACATACATGTGACATCTAGAAAAATGGTACAGGTGAACACATTTGTGGGGCAGGAATAGAGACACAGATGCAGAGAACAGATGTGTGGGCATGGTGGGGTCAGAGGGGTTGGGGTGAATTGGGAGGTTGGATTTCTGCATATGCAGTGTCACGAGTTAAACAGATAGCTAGTGGGAATCTGATATAAACTACAGGAAGCCCAACTTGGTGCTCTTTGGTGACCTAGATGGGTGAGATGAGAGCTTCAACTGGGAGAACAAGGAGAGGATATGTGTGTACATATGTCCGATTCACTTCGTTGTATAGCAGAAACTACCACAATATTGTAAAGCCATCATACCCCAATTAAAACAAACAAACAAACAGCAGCAAGACACTTGGGCTGGTCCCACAGAACAAAGCTTCGAAAGGCAAGGCCTCCAACTTGACGACCACTAGTCCCGCTATGCTTGCATCTACTTTCCTTCCTACTCTTCTGTTCGTTCATTTCCCTGTTCTCTTAACTCTCTATAGCAGTCACTACTCTTGGCAATGTGGGCTGTGATATCTTCAGGACTTTGATGGAGCTCAAAACCTTTGAAAATTATTCACATTATTCTGTTGGGAGCTGAGTCATCCTTTACGTATGTATAATGAAAATGGATAAAGAACATATTATTTTAACCATCCAGCTAAGCAAATTTAAGCAAGCAGAACTGTTGATGTTTCTTAGAGACTACAAGACTTAATAAGCAAGAATTTGCTTTATACTGTAGTCCAAGATGAGAAGATAATTCTCTAAGTGCCCTGATAATCCTTTGCAAAAGCTAAAGTCTTGAGAAAAACTTAGAGGAGTTGTGCACAGATTGGCATGTGATTTACCCTTGTGGATTTGTGAGAAATCAAGATCCTAAATCACAGGCACACAATGGGGGCTGTATCCAATACTCTAATTCTGCATTCTTTTTCATCTTCTAACCTGTAGCTCTAGCTCCCAGTCACTAATCTATACATCGCTAGATGGTGGTGTGGGTATTAATATGCATTTCTCAGGATGAGATGGTTGGATGACATCATCGACTCAATGGACATGAGTTTGAGTAAACTCCAGGAGTTGGTGATGGACAGGGAGGCCTGGCGTGCTGCAGTCCATGGGGTCGAGAAGAGTTGGACACGACTGAGCGACTGAACTGAACTGAACTGAATTGAATCCTCAGGGAAACTGATGTGACTTCTAAATGGCCTCTGGTCCAGATGGCATAATTCTTCTTCTTCTTCTTTTTTAGATGGTTCTTGTTTTAAGCTACTCAATTTTTTCTTTTTAATATATTTATTGATTTGTTTTTGACTGTCAGATCTTCACCGAGCCATGCAGGATCTTTCATTGAGGCCTGCGGGTGCTGTAGCTGCTGCCTATGGGCTTAGTTGCCCCACAGCATGTGGGATCTTAGTCCCCAGACTAGGGATCGAACCTGTGCTGCCTGCGTTGCAACATGGATTCTTAACCACTGGACCACAAGGAAAGTCCCCAGATGGTATGCTTCTTTTACTGGGTATTTCAAAATGATAACTGATTAAAAACAAAACAAACAAAAAATAAAAACTAGAACTCTTCCTATATTTATTGATTATAGTTGCATATACATGCATTTAGGAAAAAAAAGACACTAAATCAAATAGAATTAAGGGTAACTATCAATCATGCGAGCTAATATTTTGTTTTTTTTGACTGTGTATAAAAAGGTTGGCATTTGTGCCTTTACTAGTTGTTATTATAATGACATGTATAGACTTCTGGATCTATCTGTGGAAAACAGAAAAAGAAAAAGGAATATTTACATTGGTTATAAGCCTTAATGCTCATAATAGAGATGATATATTGATAACTTTCACTTTTATGCTATAAAGACTTGTCAAGTCATGGAAGCAACCTAGATGCCCATCAGCAGATGAATGGATAAGGAAGCTGTGGTACATAGACACCATGGAATATTACTCAGCCATTAAAAAGAATTCATTTGAATCAGTTCTAATGAGATGGATGAAACTGGAGCCCATTATACGGAGTGAAGTAAGCCAGAAAGATAAAGACCAATACAGTATACTAACACATATATATGGAATTTAGAAAGATGGTAATGATAACCCTATATGCAAAACAGAAAAAGAGACACAGATGTACAGAACAGAATTTTGGACTCTGTGGGAGAAGGTGAAGGTGGGATGTTTCGAGAGAACAGCATCGAAACATGTATATTATCTAGGGTGAAACAGATCATCAGCCCAGGTTGGATGCATGAAACAAGTACTCGGGCCTGGTGCACTGGGAAGACCCAGAGGAATCGGGTGGAGAGGGAGGTGGGAGGGGGGATCGGGATGGGGAATACATGTAAATCCATGGCTGATTCATGTCAATGTATGACAAAACCCACTTCAATATTGTAAAATAATTAGCCTCCAACTAATAAAAATAAATGGAAAGAAAAAAAAAAGAAAAGAAAAAAAAAAGGACTTGTCAAGTGAGTTAATCTATTGATTTGTGAGCAAGGTTTTCAAGAGATAAAATAAGAAAGCTTATTAGGCATAATTATACTAAAAATAACAAATAAGTATAGCAACAGTTATCTTTAGTGTGTTCTATGTGTGAGGCAAAGATATAATAAGTACAGATATATTTTCTCTAACTTCTCACTCATGATTCAGCATAAGTATTAGGCTCACTTAAGATAAAAGTAAGTCAAAGCTCAGAAAAGCCAGGTCACTTGCCCAAGATTACAATACTCTAGGGAAACCAAGATGGTGCCAAGTCTTGACTTCAGAACCAACCTTCTTCCAACAGACTAGTACTGCTATAGCAATTGGTAGACTTGCTACTCAACTGACATCATCATAAAGAAAAAAATAAGAAACAATAAACAAAATACTATCTGTTTAGTGAGATTTTCTAACTTACTGGAAGGATAAAATGAAATACTGGAAATAAAAAAAGAAAAAAGTCTGCATGGCTGGTTCATGGAAGAGATAAAACTAGAGTCTATCTCTCTAGATTCACAGTCCAAAGCTCTTCCCTGCCTGCTCTCACCTAAGACATGTACAAATCCTAGCTGATTTCCTGGCAATTTAACCTGGGTCTACTTTAATTCTGGGTTTCCTTCAGTGGTTCATTTTTCTCATTCCAGGAATCCTAAGGCTGAAGAGGACAGACAGAAAGACTCTGATACTGGCAAAGTGAAAGATAAACTGAGAGGAAAGCACGGAGATTTTCATTCTGGAGCAGCGCTTGGGCAAACACTCAGCCCTTGAGGTTCACATCTTCTCTAGGAGTCAAGAAGAGATACTGCTCTTACCTAATTCCTAGGGCTGTCAAGGAGACCAAGTAAGGTAAGGAATGAGAAAGTGCTTTGCAAGTTATGAAACACAGTGTGAGCTGTGATAGCCCAAAGTGTAGGACACAGGGATGATTAGATGAGAGGTGCTGGAGACACATGCTGTGTCACCCTCTCAACCCCCTGGTCATTCTCTTGTCTGCTGTAATTTCAGCAAATCTCTGGTTGGTATCTCAAGTATACCTGCTGTACCAATCTCCTTTTTTATATTTTTGCTTCAAAGTTGTCTCTAAGGTCTCTAAGGCTCCTTACTCCAGGAACAGGTGTAGCCTGGGAATATAGGAGTGGTCATTGCCCACACCTGTAAAGGACAGAATTGGAAGAATAAATATTTCTGCTTCCCATGCTTAGAGAGACAATTCTGAGCACTTTCTAGAAGATTCTTTAGATGCTCCTGCAGGGTTGAGCCCCAGCTGCTCTCCCCAGTGTCTAGCTCAACACCTCAGCCTTTATTGACTGTTTTTCTTCCACTATCTCACATCTTCTCCCCATCTCTCCTTCATAGTAGCTCCTACCACATGATGGTTAATTTTATGTGTCAACTTGCTTGGGCCACAACATACACAGATGTCTAGCTAAATGTTATTTCTGGATGTGTCTGTGAGGTTTTCTGAATGAGATTAATATTTGAATCAGCAGTTTGGGTAAAGCAGATTGTCCTTCTTCGCATGTGGGTGGGCATCATATGATCTGCTGAAGGCTTGAGTGAAATGAAAGCTTGCATAAGAAAAGAAAAATCTCTCTGCCTGATTGTCTTCAAGTAGGTACATTGGTGTTCTCCCATCTTTGGACTTGGACTCAGAATGGAATTTATACCATCATACTATTTATACCAGATGTCTCGGTTTTCCAGCTTGCTGACTGCAGATCTTGAGTTTCTCAGCCTCCATAATCACGTGAGCCAAGTCTCATTCCCTTACAGTAAATTCATATCTATCTGTCTAGTATATGTAATTTATCTATCTAATCTATATAATCTACTCCAGTCTATCTAGCTAATCTATCTATCAATCTATCATCTCCCATTGGTTCAGTTTCTCTGGACAGCTGAGACTAATACATGTCCCAAATCAAAGACTTGCATTCAGATACATATCTCAGGCACAGCTTACAGGGGGGCTTCTCTCATAGCTCAGTTGGTAAAGAATCCACCTGCAATGCAGGAGACCCTGGTTTGAATCTGGGTCGGGAAGATCTCCTGGAAAAATGATAGGTTACCCACTCCAGTACTGGGCTTCCCTTGTGGCTTAGCTGGTAAAGGATTCACATGCAATGTGGGAGACCTGGGTTCGATCCCTGAGTTGGGAAGATTCCCTGGAGAAGGGAAAGACGTAACTCCAGTATTCTGACCTGGAGAATTCCATGGACTGTATAGCCCTTGGGGCCGCCAAGAATCAAACATGACTGAATGACTTTCACTTTCACTTTAGGGAGATCTTGAATTAAGACAGGCGAGCTGATTTTTAACCCTTTCCATTTGATCAACTGATTGTTTCATTTCTGTGAAAGTTTACAAAACTTCTACCATGTGACAGGGACTATGCAAGGCGATAGCAAATATGAAAGGCTTCTGACCTTGAGGAATTTGTGGACCAGTGTGGATGATGGACTGGAAATGGATGACTGCAATGCGAGAAAGTGAGGGACAAGGTGAGCATTCCTGCATCCTGCCTCATCTCTCCATTTCAGCATCCATGTTTGGCTGCAGCTCCGTTGATTGAATTTCTGGTCATGATTCCTCAGTACAAACCCCTCCCCCAGCCTTGGCACAGACTCCCAGCCAAGACGTCTCCCCTAGTGATATTTCTGGGCTTGTGCGCTGACGCAATGACAGCTGTGAAGAATGCACCATCCCAGAAAGGTCAGCGAAGAGCGTAATCCACAGACTAGCAGCCGCTCTGCACAAAGCCGGTTCCTGAAACACGGATTTTAACCTTTAGGTTTTGCTAAGGCAGTCGGCCAGCTCCTGCACCATGCCTGGGGCTGGCAGCGATAGGGGAAGTTCGAGACGGGATTTGCTATAGGAGTCCCCTATACCAGACTCTCCCTTCTGCCTGCCAGTCTCCATAAATGCTGCATCTGGTGGCTTGTACCTGGGTTTATTGGGCAGCAGATGCCTCATTAAAAATGGCAGTGCTGCAGCTCAAACTACACCAGATGCAGGAGAGGAGCCTGACTGTGCAACCTCACATCGTCCCTCGTCAGTCCAGAGGATTCAGCTGCTGGGGCTCCAGCCTCTCTAAGCAGCAGATCCCTTTTCTTTGGGCCCTTTCACAAATTAAATTGCTGCTCTAAACCAGACTCTTTACTGGAACGGAGGGTCTGAAATCCAAGGCAACACAATGTTGCAGCACATCCTGGTCTTGTTCAGTGAACACTTTCTCAGGAAGGCAGTGGGTAAAATGGTTTAGACAGGCATACCCATGTTTGAATTCCATCTCTAGCTTCTGAGTATAAGCAAGCGGCTTCATCTCTCTGAGCTTCCAAGTCTTCATCTCAAAATGGGAGACAGCCTTAAACAACGTTTCTTCTATTTCTCTACAGCTGCTCCCAAGAAACTGTAATTAGGTAGAGAGACAGAGGTGCTCACTATAGCTATCACGGCAATCATGTCACAATAGCATTGAAACATTGTACACCTTTCATTTGTGCAGTGTTCTACCTCAGTTCAGTTCAGTTCAGTCGCTCAGTCGTGTCCGACTCTTTGCAACCCCACGAACTGCAGCACGCCAGGCCTCCCTGTCCATCACCGACTCCCAGAGTTTACTTAAACTCAAACAGTAAATATATACATCGATTTTTAAATTTTATTTGTTAATTAATTTTTATTGGAGTATAGTTGATTTGGGTTTTCCTGGTGGCTCAGTAGTAAAGAATCCGCCTGCCAATGCAGAAGACCCAGGAGACCCAGGTTCGATCCTTGGGTCAGGAGGAAAGAAGTGGCAACCCACTCCATTATTCTTGCTTGAAGACTCCAACAGACAGAGGAGCCTGGCGGGCTATGGTCAGTAGGGTCGCAACGAGTCAGGCGTGACTTAGTGATTGAACAGCAACAACAAATAGTTGATTTACAGTATGTGCTAGTTTTCTGCTATACAGCAAAATGAATTAGTCGTATATATACATATGTCTACTCTTTTCTGGATTTTTTCCCTATATAGGTCATTACAGAGTATTGAGTAGAGGTCCCTGTGCCATATAGTAGGTTCTTATTAGTTATCTATTTTAGATGTGTGAAGTGTGTGAAAGTCGCTCAGTCGTGTCTGACTCTTTGTGACCCCATGGACTGTACAGTCCGTGGAATTCTCCAGGCCAGAATACTGGAGTAGGTAGCCTTTCCCTTCTCCAGGGCATCTTCCCAACCCAGGGATAGAACCCAGATCTCTTATATTGCATGCAGATTCTTTAGCAGCTGAGTCACAAGGGAAGCCCATCCAGTCCATGGAATTCCTCAGGCCAGAATACTGGAGTGGGTAGCCTTTCCCTCCTCCAGGGGATCTTCCCAACCCAGGGATGGAACCCAGGTCTCCCACATTGCAGGCAGATTCTTTACCAGCTGAACCACAAGGGAAGCCCGTTTTAGACGTAATAGCATGTAAAAAGGGTTTCCCAAGTAGCTCAGTGGTAAAGAATCCTCTTGCCAATGCAGAAGCAGCAAGAGACCTGGGTTTGATCCCTGGGTCGGAAAGATGCCCTGGAGGAAGGAAATGACAATCCACTCCAGTATACATGCCTGGGAAGTCCCATGGATAGAGTAGCCTGGCAGGCTACAGTCCATGAGGTCCCAAAGAGCTGGACGTGACTGAGGATGAGCATGAGTGTATAAAAAAGGAAAAAAAAATAGAAAATGGGATGGCACTGTATGTGTCTGGGGCAGTTGTGGAACAGCCTCCCGGAGGGGCTGATGCCTTAGGGGCGTGAAAGAGGAAGGGATATTGCCACCTCCACTTCCCGCCCTGACCGCATGAGATGTTCAGAGCCTTTCTCTGTGATCCATCCTGGATTTCATTGACACACCTGTAATGCTCTGCTCTGCCCCTTCCATCCCAGACTGTGCCCTTCAACAGCAACCAAGTCATTAAACCACTCTCAGTCTCAGCTTCTCGTCTGTAAATTGGGAATGAAATAAAACCACCAGGCCTATCAATCCCATTGAATGTAACGAGGCAACAGTTACCAAGTATGTGACCATGCTTTGCTTATGATGAGTCCCTCTACGTGGCTGCTCATTACCCTTTCTCCTGGGTTTTAAGTATAGCCGACTTTTCCTATCTAATAACATATTTTCGGATATTTTATATATGTTGTCTTAAAATGTTCTGTTCTTATTATAAAATCAGTGCATCCTCTTACTATTACATTTAAAAACTTACGAAAAACGTTGAGAAGAAAACAAAAGTCACCCTTCACACCCAGTCTACACATCTCATCCTGTTAACAGTGTGATATGTTTCTTTGCATGATCTCTGCACACTTTGATTTGATCTGGCTTGGTTTTCAAGTTGAATAATCTGACCACCAGCTGAGAGAATAGGAAAAGCAAAGTCAGAGGAGGCAAGTGAGTCAACACATATCTCCTGATTTTTAGTGAAGTGTAACTGATACTTACATTTGGGTCCTTGATCTGAATATTAAAGGAGGAAAACCCAAAGGGGAAAAACATATGTTCTCCCTCCTTAAAGTGTTTTCAAACAAATAGGAGCAGGGCTCCAAGGCTTCCAGCTCAAGTGTTTAAATAATCACTTCACCAGGTACAAGCTTAGTGGTTCAAACAGAGCCTAACCGCACCAGAGGATGGAGTGTGTATGTGTGTGTGTGTGTTTTTGTGTATGTGTGTATGAGGGAGACAGAGAGAGAGAGAGATTTCTTTTTGGGACTTCCAGGGAACACAGTAAGAAATCACACAGGGCCTCAGGGCTAAGGAAAAGAATGTCCATCGACAGGAAGAGTCACAGAAAATAAACAAAGCAGATGAGATAAGAAAAGCGTCTGGAACAGCCTTGGAGGGAGTATTCAAGACCAAGGACATGTGAAGCAGAGATTGCCTCCAGAGGCCTTGGGAGCCCATGGACTTGAACATTCTTTTCTTCCCCTTAACTCAGGGGCCTTAACCTGAGGTTCAAGAAACTTCAAAGCCACAAACCACAGTAGAATATGAGAAGCTGTGGCTTGGTCACTAACAGAAATCACAGAACTTTTCATCACATTACAATTTTTTCAAAATTAAAATCGTAAAACCTCACTACTGTTCTATTCCAGGAATTATTCAGTCTACTAGTAGATGGTGTTATTTAATATACTAATAAAGATATATATTATTATACTGTCACAGTTTCATTGTTACTAGTGTTTTGATATTTGGAATCCAATAATTGATTTCACTTGTAATTCTTTGCTCTATATTTCATGCAGTAAAACTCTTATTCTTAGAGTTCAAAAATAAATATAGTTTAGAAGGGGTCCATGACATAGAAATGTGAAGAACCTCTCCTTCAAGGTCTACAGGAGACTTGGAGAGAGGCTCACAGGAGATTCCAGAAGCAAACTTAAGAGCCCAGCTGCTTTTGTTTCCAAGAAACAGAAAATTGGATTTGATTTAGCGAAAAGGGTACATATTACCTCAAATAATTTTAAATGCAGAGGTAAGGCTGGCTTGGAACTGGGTTAGTTCAGTAGATCACAAATGACATGGGTGGCCTCAGCTCTATGGATGTCTCCACCCTGCCTTCCACAGCACCAGCTTGGTGACAGGGTGGCCCTCTCATCACTTCTACAGCTAGCTAACTAGCTATTTGCATTGCTATTATTCATACCTAGCAGGAAGCAGAGAAACCCTCATTCTGCTGTTCTTACAAGCAAAGTATTAAAACCTTCTAGCAGCTCCTCCTGATGACACATTGGCGAGGATTTAGTCACATGCCCATTGGTCAATTAATAATAATAAAATGATAGGATGAGCGGAAATGGCTTGGGCTAGTCAGAAACACCCTCCCCTGTACCCTCAGGTCAAGAGTCAGTTCCCAATAATGCATATTGTGGTTAAACAGCGAGGACAGAGAGGAATGAATCTTGTGTGGTCCATCATGTGACCTTCATGCTTTTCAATCATCATGTTCTTAGTCTACATGTTAACATGTTGGAGATGCTGGATTCAGTTTTTAAACATCTGCTATAGTATCCTGTTAATCTTTGTATGCAGAAGCATTAGGAAGGGTGGATGAGCAGGTGTTAGGTGTAGACTCAGGGTAAGTGATGTGTGATATTCTTCTCAGAGGAACAGTTAAGGTTCATTCAGCCTTCCAATTCACGTATCCAAAATGCATTAGAGGTAACCAGAAACTGAAAATTCCAGATGTCAAGGCCACTGCTGAAGCTCCAATAGTTTGGCCAACTTGATGCGAAGAGACGACACATTGGAAAAGACCCTGATTCTGGGAAAGATTGAAGGCAGGAGAAGGGGGCAACAGAGGATGAGATGGTTGGATGGCATCACTGACTCAATGGACATGAGAGTGAGCAAGCTCTGGGAGTTGGTAAAATACAGGGAAGCCTGGCGTGCTGCAGTCCATGGGGTCACAAAGAGTCAGACATGACTTAGTGACTGAACAACAACAAAATAAGGCCACTGGACAAGCCCCAAGATAATTGTCTCTATCCACCATCAGACTCCTTCACTTCTCTCAGCATGCCTTACAAATGTTTATCATACTTTATCTGCACACCAAGAAAAAGGCAGAGGAGCACTGGTCAGTAGTTGAGAATGAAGACTTTATGGTAAGAAGGTTTTAGTTCAAATCTGAGCTCCACTAGCTTTGTAGATTCTCTGAATTTGGTTTCCTCATTTGTAAGATTGGAATTACAATCACAATGATCTCACAGGGTCGTGGTGGATTTTAAATATCATTGCATGCCACTTATGTTTTATAAGTTTTGGCATGTATAAAGCATTAAGTAAATCTTACTGATTAAATATATATATATATATATATATATATATATATATATATATATATATCTTCTAATCTTCCTTCCCCTAACTAGGAGACTAAAGCAATACAGGACCTGTTACTTCAGACACGCCTCTAATTCAAGTGGTGCATGTTTTAAGTGCTCAACAGATATTTTCAGGACATAATCAAAAACGTATGAAATGACCCACTCTGTCTTTTCACCAGTGGGATGGGCAATTTGGATGGTTAAGCATAATAAAGTGCAATCAGTTAAAGCTGAACAGGAGGCCATGATTGTTCCCTTCTGTGCTTGACTATGTACACGTTGCTATTGTTTAGTCGCTAAGTCATGTCTGACTCTTTTGTGACCCCCATGGACTGTAGCTCACCCGGCTCTCCTGTCCATGGGATTTCTCAGGCAAGAATACCAGAGTGGAATGAAGTGCCATCCCCTTCTCCAGGGCATCTTCCGGACTGAGGGATCAAACCCAAGTCTCCTGAATTGGCAGGTGGGTTCTTTACCACTGAGACACAAGAGAAGCCCATACTTACATGTTCACATGTCCAAAATAAAACAAACATACAGACAAAAAGCTGCTGCCAACAGAGACCACACAAGTCATACGCACACTGAAATCTCAGGATCTTCCAGCCAAGTGAGGTATAAAGGAAATTGCATCATCACTAATATCTGCATGGTGATAGTGTAGGCTGGCTATAGAAAGTCATCCTTCCCTCTGCACCACAATCAAAACCAGATCATTCCTTGAGTACCCAGGAGTCGTTTCACATATGCTAGGAGCAATCACTCCCACAATTCTTCTTTGCAGCTTTCATGACAAGTTCCTCCCAAGTCATTTGTCTCCTCACTGCTGCCACCTCATTGGAGAATGGTGCCTTCTTGGTATACCTGGACTCAAAGCTATGAAGTTATTGAGGAGCCAAATGACACTCCATCTACTCACGACCCTGATGTGACAAAGTCCCTTCCTCCATGTTTTATGTCAGCCTCTGATACTGGGTTCTCTGGTGACCTCTGAAAATCACAAGGTCTATATGGTCCCTTCAGAGTCTTTCTACACATCCTGTGTCTATAAGGGACTAGGGACCATGTTTCATTTCTGTGTCTTTGTCCAGGCTCTTCCCATCCACACATGTGCACACACTCATGCAGGCACACAGATCCATTCTTGTGTTAAAACAGATAAAGATATCCCCAAAGATAAAGTAGATAATTGGTGGCTGGAGGGAGTAGTCTGGATCTCACATCCATCTTCACAGTGTCTCTCCTGCCCAAGAAGCAGCCCCGTTGCTGAGATACAGGTAACTAACTATCCGAACAGTGAGCAAGGCAAGACAAATTAGTAGTTTAAGGAAAAATTCAAAATGGCAATTGCATCAGGCAGCAAGAAAAGTAGCCACCGGAGAAACCATACTGCCTACCTGCTAGGAGTGCTGAGTGGATAAAGAATAAATTGGCGAGTGTTGGCAGATTAATGATGGTGGCATCTGCTAGGAACAGGTGGTGCCTCACAGTAATGGTGAAGATGCTCCTGGAATTAGGAAACATCCCTCCAAACACACTCAGGCTTCTCCTTTCAGAGTGTCTGAGATAGGTATGCTACACTCAGTCCTAAAAGAAATGGACTGATTATAGGGTTAACCTTGACATGTTAGTCATTTATCGTCTCTGTTAATTGAATCTTTCTCTATTTCTGTGTTTTCCTATGAGCATCTCAGTATGTGACAGGACAGATAAGCTGACCTCTTCTGTATAACAGCACACATTTCTGAGGTCATGAAAGAAATGTCAGATGACATGAAATTCCCTAAAGCTAATAACCTGGGAAACTCAGGGAAAGTCAAAGAAGGCAGTTCCACCAAAAGCAAGGCTGGAAGCCCCTGGACCTCAGATGATGGCCATGCCCTTGACTGAAATGAACAAACACACAATCACACTGCTGCTTCTGCTGCTGCCGCTAAGTAGCTTCAGTCATGTTGAGTAGGCTACTCAAAACTTTGGGCTCATCTGGAAGTGGTATGGAGTTATGCAGAGGGTATAATGTGCATCTCTTCAACACCTTTCCAAAGCCTCCTTCCCTAGCTGTGATGACCCCATCACTGCTACTGCTGCTAAGTCACTTCAGTCGTGTCCGACTCTGTGAGACCCCGTAGACGGCAGCCCACCAGGCTCCCCCGTCCCTGGGATTCTCCAGGCAAGAACACTGGAGTGGGTTGCCATTTCCTTCTCCAATGCATGAAAGTGAAAAATGAAAGTGAAGTTGCCCAGTCGTGTCCGACTCTTAGCGACCCCATGGACTACAGCCTACCAGGCTCCTCCGTCCATGGGATTTTCCAGGCGAGAATACTGGAGTGGGGTGCCATTGCCTTCTCCGATGACCCCATCACAGTTCTCTGAAAAAATCCCAGCATCATCTTCCACCCTGCAGCATCACCACTGATGTCCATGGTGGGGACTTATGTCCTGCTGAACACAGTTTTCTGCCCCAGTGGTCACTGCCTTATCCCAACCTGGCCCTGGGGAAGTGGATAAGAGTGCCAACATCTAAACTTACAAAAATATACAGAAACGATGTAATCTCCCTGGGTCTTTAACTCCTCACCTCTGAAATACAGAAAGTATCAATAGGCAACATTTTCTAAGCACTCACTTTATGCAGACACTTTGCAAGCATTCTGCAATTGTTTACCCATCTAATCCTGGAGGAGGAAAAGTCAACCCACTCCAGTATTCTTGCCTGGGAAATCCCATGGACAGAGGAGCCTGGAGGGCTACAGTCCATGGGGTCACACAAAACTCAGACACGACTGAGCTACTCAGCAGCAGCAGCATTTATTTAATATTTAGAGTTACAGTAAATACTAAGTAAGTTAATAGTTATAAGTACTTAGGACATTATTTAGAATTTAGTAGACACTCTATACATGTTTCTGCTAAAACTATTACTATGACTTCTGCAGCTACTTTTCGTTATTATATTAGTTTATCAGAGTTGCCAAAACAAAAACCACAGACTAGGTGGCTTATGCAACAGAAATTTATTTGCTCACGGTTCTGGGAGCTAGATGTCCAAGATCAAAGCAGTATCAGTGTTGTTTTTTTCTGTGGTCTTTCTCCTTACAGATGGCCATCTCCTTGTGTCCTCACATGGCCTTGCCTCTGCGCTTGTCTGTGTCCTAATCTCCTCTTCTTGTAAGGACACCCGGCATCTTAGATTAGGGCCCACTCATTTGGTCTTATTTTAACTCAGTTACCTCTTTAAAGGCCTGATCTCCAGATAGAGTCATATTTTGAGGTCTTGGGGATTAAGACTTCAATATATAAATTTAGTGGGTGGAAAAACACTTCTGTCCGTAACAGTTACGGTACATGAACTTTTCCCTTAAGTTCCCATTGTGAAACTCTGGAGAGGACTTTATAATTAGCCTTCAGTGAAAGTTGAGGTTGAAAAATAAGAGCTAGGTAAAGAAAGGGAAAATAGAAAATGACTTAAAACTGCAGCTTGGTGTTACTGGCCCTAAAAAGTCGTTGACTCTACAGGACCCTGACGGTCCACTACCGTCTTACCTTTTCCAAATGAAAGCATCCTCTAGCAGGTTGGTTCTAATGGTTCTGACTGAGACCAAAGTCTATAAGGTCACAGAGAATAAAGGAAATAATACTGTTTCATGCTATTCTAAGCTCATCTTCTGCAGTTCTAATTTCTTGACTCAGAATATACGATTTCCCAGGATGAATGTCCATTCACTTGAAGAAAAGTCCATCCATTTACTTGAAGAAAAGTCCATCCATTTTCATGGTTTTTGTTCTTTGGCCCTGAAGGTGCAATAAAACTTAATAGGTCATTCTGAATTTTTCTTTAATTAAAAGACACTGCTAGTGTGAAATGTGATTCAACATCTATTTTATATTCCAAGAGACAATGTAAATTTTGCATTATTTTTTGTACTTTCTATGTGCAATTTTTGTTCATGATTATCGTCCTATCCCTGACAATATTTTGAGTTACATTTATATAATTTTCTTGTGTTGCACTTCTTATTTTAAATAAGAATTTCAAATCCACAGTGGTTTTATTTTTCTCTTTTATTATTATTCGTTTTCTAACCTAAGCTCACTTTTTAACTTCTTTCTGTAGCATTATCAATTTATTTTCCCTTTGATCTCTAAGGTTTATCCTTTGAGATTTTCCTTTTTTTCGAGAAACTATTTTCAATTGATTCTGCTGTCTGATTCTTTGCCATTTTCTAAAATAATTCTGATAAAGTTTAGCAGTTTTATTTTGCTTATATTCCTTTCATCAACATTTTTTTTTTTTAAATTTCAGAGTCTGCGTAAGTCTTGAGCCACTTCTTTTCTATTATGTATGTTTGAAATCTGGAGAGAGCAGTTTCTTCAGAGACAGTTCCTGGCTCCCAGCAATTGGGAAGGTAAGCAGAAAATAAAGGGCGTAGAAAGTCAACACCTTACAGTTGATTAATGGTCTCAGTGGCTCCTCAGTCAATGTCCTCTGGCCTGAAGGCATGCGTTCACCCAATCTGAGTGTTCAAGGAGTTCTAGTGCTCATGGTAAAGTTCTGGAAATCTCTGTGTTGTTAGCTGCTTTTCGTCCCTCTTCCTGATTGCCCCAGGTGACTGCTTTGATAACATTACTGGCAATAAAGTTGGCAGGTCTTCATGGTTCTTTCTTTGCTCTCTCCCCCAAGCTAATCTGTGGTCTCTGTGAGGGTCAATTCTCTCCTATCTGTACAACTCTCTTACATACCATCATCATTAAAGGATCTGAAGCTGAGTCTTTCAACACTGTGACAATTACTTTAGAGAGCTGTGCTGGGCTTAGTCACTCAGTTGTGTCCGACTCTTTGCGACCTAATGGACTGTACCCGTCAGGCTCCTCTGTCCATGGGAGTCTCCAGGCAAGAATACTGGAGTGTATTGCCTTGTCCTCCTCCAGGGGATCTTCCCAACCCAGGGACTGAACCCAGGTCTCCCACATTGCAGGTTGATTCTTTATGGTTTGAGTTACCAGGGAAGCCCATATATCTGTCCATAAGTCTGAAGAGGGTCTTATTGTCCTAATTTTAAAATATATTATTTCTGACATTCTTTATATTTGTAATTGGTTATGTGGCTTCTTCCCCCTTTGTGTTTTTAAAGATGATATTATATTTTCATTTATTTATTCTTCCTAAAATTTTTGATGGGTTTTCAGAGAGAATATGAATATAAAAGTTTAATTACATCAAAAAAAAAGTTTAATTACATCAATGACTACTCCTTTTATATATAATTATTTGTTTTAAGAACTTTCCCCCAAATATGTTTATTTCTATTGATGTGCTTTTGCAATGTGATAGTTCTACCACCTAAGACATTAACATATTTATAACAATGGCTTCATAAATAATAATACCAGATATGGAAAAATCAATGGCTAAGTTTTATTTAAGGAGAACCAAGAGAAGGCACTATTTTTCCCTAGTCACTCTTCCAGGATAAGATGAAAACCACAAAATTCATGAAAGCTGGAGCTTTGTTTTGTTACTTCCCATAACACACTGCTTATGCAAGTACACGGAACATAGTAAATCTTAGTAACCTTATGTTAAATGAATGAATGAATGAAATCCATGCTTTTGAGTCCCTCAGCATCTTCATAATCTCACCTCTCCTTTGATTACAAACAATCCCTCAAAGAAAAAGAACAAATAAAGTTCCTGTGGGAAAATATGGATTGCAAGCAGATTCTTCACTGCCTGAGCTATAAGGGAAGCCCTGTATGTACTCTTAGGTTAATCTAAAATCACACAGAAATGACACAGTCTCCAAAATCCACATTCTGCTGAAAAATATCCGATATATATGACCAATAAGGACACACCCTCTGATTCTGGAATGACCATGTTAATTTTGACTTCAGTATCTCTCCTCTAGCTCCATGCCCACGGTAAGAATTTTTCAACTTTTTCATAACCAAAAGGAAAAAGTCCCTTTTCTTTCTTTTCCCCCAAAACAAAGAAAATGCTTGTTCCAAAGTTCAACTTAATTTACTACCAATTAGAGGGCAGAAACTGCTTGCCATTTTTAGGTGACAATTTTTCTCAGCTTCTATTCCCCTTAAAGGTAAAGAAAATAATTGCAGCACAGGTATCTTATCACAAGTAATTTGAAAACAAATACCCATTGGGATTGGAGTCAGTGTAGGTGTTAATAACTGGAGGAATGGTAATTAAAATGTGTGGACTGTGTACTATGGAAAACTGTATAGCAATCAGCAGCTATAGGCCAGATGTGTCTATGGAAAATGACAATGCCTTCACAATTTAATGTTGAGTGAGAGAAGAAGACAGCATAGATTTGATAACATAGTGCTGGATAATGTAAGCCAGATAGTCACAACCAAAGAATCCATATTCTATACAAGACTACAAACAAGTAAAAAGACAGAAGTCAAAGACACTAGAAGAGTTGCTTTTGGAAGAGGGAAGAAATAAAAATGGGAGATGGGGATGCAATGTAATACATATATACATATATGGATGTGTAAATGCATACAATTAGATAGGTCCCTTGCAGAGATCAATTATAAATTTGAACTATGAAAGTATCAACCTAATAACGCAACATGAGATTAAGAATATGCAAATTTGTAAGACATAAAAAGGAGTATGAATTTGACATGAGTTTGAGTAAACTCCGGGAGTTGGTGATGGACAGGGAGGTCTGGCGTGCTGTGGTCCATGGGGTTGCAAAAAGTCAGACACGACTGAGCAACTGAACTGAACTGAACTGAACTGAGAAAGGAGTATGATGAAATCTCACTGGATCAGGGGCTGCAAATAAAGAATCTATTATATTAAATAGGAAATATGTTGTGGTTATGAAGAAGAAACAAAGACTAAAAGTAACCTCAAAGATTATACCTAGAACAGAATAAAGAGCCCAGAAATAAAACCACATGTCTCTGGTCAATTAATTTTTGACAAAGGAGACAAGCATGTGCAATGAAGAAAAGACAGCCTCTTCAGCAGATGGCCAACCTGCAGATTGGGAGAAAATAAAAAATACATATACAAAAATAAATAAGTGGTGTCTAATCAAACTTATGAGCTTTTGCATGGCAAAGAAAACCATAAGCAAAACAAAAAGGCAACCTGCAGATTGGGAGAAAATATTTGCAAATGATGTGAACAACAAGGGCTTAATTTCCAAAATATACAAATAGCTCACACAACTCAATAACATCAACAACAAAAAGACATACAACTCAATAAATAAACGGACAGAAGACCTAAATTGATGTTTCTCCAAAGAAAGTGGCAAATGGATATATGAAAAGTTGCTCAGTGTTGCTGATTATCATAGGAATGCATGTCAAAACCACAATGTGGTGTCATCTTACACTGGTCAGAATCAGTTCAGTTCAGTCGCTCAGTTGAGTCCGACTCTTCATGACCCCATGGACTGCATCACATCAGGGTTCCCTGTCCATCACCAACTCCCAGAACTTGCTCAAACTCATGCCCATCAAGTCGGTGATGCCATCCAACCATCGCATCCTCTGTTGCTCCTTCTCCTTGGTCAGAATGGCCACCATCAGAAAGTCTAAAACTAGAGAATACTGGAGAGGATTTGGAGAAAAGGAAAGCCTCCTACACTGTTAGTGGGAGTGTCACTTGATGTAACCACTAAGGAAAATGGCTTTGGGTGTCCTTAAAAAACTAAAAAGGGAGTTATCATATAATCCAGCAATCACACCCCAGGCATATATCTGGAGAAAATATTAATTTGAAAGGACACATGCACCTCATAATATTTTCAAAATATTAATTTGAAGAGATATATGCACTATTTAAAATAACCAAGACATGGAAGTGGACTAAATGTCCATCAACAGATCAGTGGGTAAAGACAATATGGTATATACACATAGTGGAATACTACTTAGCCAAAAAAAAGAATGAAATAATATCATTTTCAGCAACATGGATAGACATAGAGATTATTATACTAAGTGAAAAAAGAAAGAGAAAGACAAATGCCATATGATATCTTATATGTTGAATATAAAACATAAAACAAATGAGCTTACTTATGAAACAGAAACAGACTCACAGTTGCAGAAAACAAATTTATGGTTACTAAAAGGGGAAGAGATAAATTAGGAGTTTAGAATTAACATATACACACCACTGTTTGTAAATAGATAACAAGGTCTTACTATATAGCACTGGAAACTATATTGAATATCCTATAATAATCTGTAATGGAAAAGAATATGATAAAGAAGATATATAGATGAAAAATGCAGTACCCCAGATACCCAAACAACATGGTAAGTCAAGTATACTTCAATAAGAAAAAAAAAATTATACCTAGAGAAATGTATAAAAAGAAACACAAGCAAAATACTCATTCTATCTTTTCTTAATTCTCCCGTGGTTTTCTACATCAAAATGAGCTACATGGATGCCTATGTTGTTCTAAACAGATCTGCAGTACTAGGGTATAAGAGAAAGTTATGACCTGTGTGGGCAGAAATACAAGCATGATGGAGGTCACTGTGAGAAACTCAGGAGGAACTGTTCAGGAGTCTCAGCTTTATCTCTTGGGATGTTGAGGCAGGATTGCAGCCTTGAGGAAGAGAAGTAAGAGCAAGGGATGGCATCCAGACAGGGGTATCCAGGGCCCCAGGCCCAGAAAATGAAGTAACAGGTTAAAAAGGGCCACAGGGACCACCTGCAACCCCAGGAGCCAGTTATGGGGATGTGGTTTCATAAAATTTGTATATCCAGAAGTAGGCAGGAAATGGTAATTTTTTTCAAATTTCTTTCTGACTATAAAGAATTGTATTTAACTTAATAAAAACAATATTTTAATTTTTATCACGTGGTAATTAATACCAGAGTGGCAGAGTAACATCTGTTTATCATAGTACTATGTTGAAAAATAAAAGCAGACAGAAGGAGAAAATTGTTCACAATCCAATGAACCACTATCATTCAATTCTTTCTGGTCTTCCCAAATATAATGGTACTTTTGTAACTTCAGTATGCATAACTATAATTTCACTCAAACGTTCTTATTTTCCTAATGTAACATCAAAATTTAAGAAATTTGTGAAATAACTGTATACACTTCACACACATATCTGTTTTGAAGTCTGAAAAATATAACATTGAGGTAGATTAACCAAAACTGTTATATATAACCAAAACTGTTATATATAACTATTCTCATTTTATGGTCTCAATTTTCCACTCTTCATCATATAAAGTAATGACTATTGTCTCTATTATTTTTCCATATTTCAGAATATTTTCACAGGAAAAATTCCCTGAAGTAACATTACAAAGAACAAAAAAAGTGAAAACATGTAACTCGGTGCAACTATCAAAGGTATTAGAAAGAAAACATGTTGAAAATACCATTTTGAGATATCTCTAGGAGTCCTTTTTCAGGTAAATATTTTTCTCTTTGGCTAAATGAAATTTAACAAATCCAGAAGCCTTGTTTTCATAACATGACAACTTCATGATTCTGACAAATCTACTTTGTGTCTTACCCTGGATCTGCACACTTAACTTTTCCAGGATGTACCCAAACTTGGTGACCCTTGATTAAAAGATAATTTGATGAACATGAAGTAGAAATACATACCCCACCTTTTACTACTTGCCAAGAAAAAATGTTAGTGGATCCAGGTTACCAAGAGCCAACACTTCTGGTAGAAAAAATACAGAGAGAAATAAATGAATCTTAAGGAATATGGGACTTTAACACTTTCTGCATCTAGAAATCATTTTCCCCTAAATACGCTTCCTCTTCTCGCCTAGCCTGATTCAATCCCAGCATAGGAAGGAGTACGTCTAGTTATCTATGTGAGTCCTCTTCTTGCATTGTGGAATGGTTTTTTCTGCCTTAATCCTTTGGCCTCAATCTGCTCAGGCAGGAAAGAAATGGGCCTCTACTCAGGTCAAATGGGGCTCTGCCCTATATTTCTAAATTTAAGCCTCAGAGTCGCAGTGTTCTCCCATTGGATAATGAAGCTCTTTGTGTTTGGGAGCTGTCTATGGTCCTGTCTGTAGTGAGGGAGAATGTAGCTAGCAGAGATAGAATAACAGGAAAAACCGAGGAGACACAGAAGCAGCTCTAATGGTATTTAAGCTTTCAATTCTGGATCTTCTTTAAGTCTACCTGCTTCTTTCTCCTTTTGTAGCTTCACTTTCCTACAGGGTACCTCAATATCCATGAAGAATTTCCCTTCTATTCATAAGGTAATTTGAGTTGGATTTTGATCATTTATAGGTAAAGTGACCCTAACTGATGCATAAATAAATTTCCTTCTTAAAAGACAGTGATGATACCTCTGGGTTTTGTCAAAGAAGAATCAGTAAATTAAGGTGGTGTGGAATGTGGGAGTACTAAGATTTGTTTTTTCTCCAATTTTATTGAGATATAATGGGGCATAAAACATTGCATGTTTCAGGTGTACAACATAATGATTGCATATATGTATGTACTGTGAAATGGTTACCCAAATAAGTTTAGATATTACACATTATTTCACATAGTAGCATACTTTTCTTGTAATGAGATCTTTTAAATTCTTCTCTCTTAACAACTTTCAAGTACACAATACAGTATTGTTAACCATAGTCACCATGCTGCTCATTACATGTCCAGAACTTCTTTATCTTGTAACTAGAAGTTTGTATCCTTTGCCCACCTTTACCCGTGTCTCCCACCTCTTACCACCTACCCCTGGCAACCACCAGTGTGTTCTCTATTACTAAGAGTATGTTTCTTTCTTTTTAGATTTCACACGTAAGTGAGATTAATACAGTATTTTTTCTTTCTGACTTATTTCACTTAGGATAATATCCTCAAGGTCTGTCCATGGTGATGCAAGTGACAGAATTTCTTCTTTTTTCCTGTCCACTGTGTAAACAGAAAGGAAAGAGACACAGAAATAAATAGATGACATTTTCCTCATAAATTTATTTCTTCTTTTGTGGCTTAACATGTGATCTACCCTAGAGAATGTTCCATGTGCATTTGGAAAAAAAAATGTATGTTCTGTGCTTTTGGGGTAGAATGTTCTGTTTATATTTATTAAGTTTACCTGTTTGAATATGTCACTTAAAGCTATTGTTCCCTTATTTTTTCTGTTGGGATGATCTATACCTTGATGTAAGTGGGGTATTAAAGTCCTCTGTGTTTAGTGTATTATAGTTAACATCTCCCTTAATATCTGCTAATATTTGCTTGACATATTTAGGTGTTCCTATGTTTGGTGCATAAATATTTCCAAACGCTATATCCTCTCTTCGGATTGACCCCTTCATCACTGAGTAAAACTCCATTTTTTTTTTACCATCTTTGTTAGAAAGTCTATTTTGTCTGAGCTGAGTATCACTACTTAAACTTTCTTTTCATTTCCATTTTCATAGGATGAATTTCATTTTCTGTCTTTAGATCTGAAGTGAGTACCTTGTAGGCAGCATATAGATGGGTCTTAATTTTTCACCCATTCAGCCACCTTATGTCTTTTGATTAGGGCATTTAGTCCATTTGCATTTAAAGTGATCATTGTTAGACATGTACTTACTGCTTTGCATTAATTGCTTCATTTTTTTTTTTTTTTGTAGTTTTTCTCTGTTCCTTTCTTCTTCTCTTCAGCTCTTCTTTGTGATTTGATAGTTTTCTTCAGTGTTATGTTTGGATTCTTTTCTCTTCATTTTTTGTGCATGTACTATAAGGTTTTGGTTTGTAGTTACCATAAGGGATGCATGTGTGTATATATGTGCTCATTCACTCAGTCGTATCTGACTCTTTATGGCCAAATGGACTGTAGCCTATCAGGCTCCTCTGTCCATGTAATTATCCAGGCAAGAATACTGGAGTGGGTTGCCATTTCCTCCTCCAAGAGATCTCCCTGACCCAGGGATTGAACCCGCATCTCCTGCATTGGCAGGGGGATACTTTACCACTAGTGACAACTGGGAAACCCCATGTGTGTGTGCATGTTTATGGCAGTTTGTATTATATAGCTGTTTATTTTAAGCTCATAGTCACTTCAGTTTGAAAGCATTCTAAAAGCACCACAATTTTACTCCATCCAAAACATTTTATGATTTTGATATCATATTTCACACCTTTTAACTTTGTCTATCCCTTTATTTATTGTTGCTTTTGCTACTTTTACCTTTTAATCATCATACTAGCTTTTTAAATAGCCTCTCTACTGCTTTTCCTACATGTTTTCCTTTACTGGTGTTATTTTCTCTTTCATCCATTTTCTTTTTTTCTACTAATAGCTATGGTCTTTTCTGCTTAAAGAAGACCTTTTAACATTTCTTTCAAAGCTAGTCTAGTGATAATGAACTCCTTTAGTTTTTGTGTGTCTATGAAATTATTTTTCTCTCCTTTGATTCCAAATCATAAGCTTGTTGGATAGCATATTCTTAACTCTATTTTTATCTTTCAGCATTTTAAATATATCATGACAATTCCTTTTGGCTTGCAAAAGTTCTGCTGAACAATCGTCAAACAGCAATAGGAGGGTTCCCTTGTAGGCAGCTTGTGCTTTTAAAATCCTAGTGTTTTTAAAATTCTTTTTGTAACTTTAAAATTTAATTGCGAAATGCCTTAGTGTGGATGCCTTTTGCCTCATCTTGTTTCATGCTTGTATGTTTTCTGGATCTGGACATCTGTTTCCTTTCCCATATTGGGAATGTTTTCATTCATAATTTCTAAAAATAAGTTTTTTGTCCCTTTCTCTCTTTCTTCTTCTTCTGGGACCCCTTATATGTGAATGTTAGTACCCATGATATTCTCCCAGAATTCTCTTAAACTTTATCTTTATTGTGGTTGCTCTCCACTACTTTATCTTCCACATTGCTGATCTGTTCTTCTGTATCATCTAATATGTTGTTGATTCCCAATAGTGCATTTTTCACTTCTGTTATTATATTTCTCAGATCTGATTGTTTCTTTTTTATGTTTTCTAACTCTTTGCTTTAGTTCTCATCGTGTTATTTCGTTCTTCTCTTGAGATCAGTGAGCTTTCTTATGACCATTATTAGTGCAACCATAAAATTAAAAGACATTTAGTTCTTGGAAGGAAAGTTATCACCAGTCTAGACAGGATCTTAAAAAGCAGAGACATTGCTTTGCTAACAAAGGTCCATCTAGTAAAGGCTATGGTTTTTCCAGTAGCCATGTATGGATGTAAGAGTTGGGCTATAAAAAAAGCTGAGTGGTAAAGAATTGATGTTTCTGAACTGTGGTGTTGGAGAAGACTCTTGAGAGTTCCTTGGACAGCAAGGAGATCCAACCAGTCCATCCTAAAGGAGATCAATCCTGAGTGTTCATTGGAAGGACTGATGCTAAAGCTGAAACTCCAATACTTTGGCCACCTGATGTGAAGAACTGATTCATTTGAAAAGACTGATGCTGAGAAAGATTGAAGACAGGAGGAGAAAGGAAAGACAGAGGATGAGATGGTTGGATGGCATCACTGACCCAATGGACATGAGTTTGGGTAAACTCTGGGAGCTGGTGATGGACAGGGAGGCCTGGCTTGCTGCAGTCCATGGAGTTTCAAAGAGTCGGACACGACTGAGGGACTGAACTGAACTGACTGACGTTGCACTCTATCAGGTAAATTACTTGTCTCCATTTCATTGTACTGTCAACATGGAAGGGGAAGACAAAAAATAGCACTCACTGGCACCTCTTTCCTGGAGAGGATTTCAGCAGTTCGTATGTGTTTGGCAGATGCTGTTAGGTTAGTAAATGGATTTTCTTCATGTATCATCTAGGCTACTTTTGCGTCACTGTTTTCTCACTATGCCCCAGTGTTTGTATGTCTTGCACAGGCCACTTGGTGATATTCTACTTCAGGTGTCACCTCAAGGTTGTTAACACTGTGTTTTTGCCTCTCCTATCTGTCTCTATGGGGTCCTGGTACAAATGTAGTGTTTGTTATACAGAAGCTGATATTCAGCCAGCCCACAGTGCTTCGAAAGAATTTGGTCTGTAAGTAAGTGTGGATTCCATGTGTCTATGGCAAGAGGTGAGTTCAGGGTCTTCCTGCAAGGAACTGGAACCTCTATACCACATTTCCTTTATCTATTCATCCATGGATGGACAGTTAGATTATTTCCATGTCTTCTTTCATAAGTAATAATACAGTGAATATGAGGGCTCAGATATCTCTTTAAGAGAGTGATATTATCTCTCTCAGATTTATACTCAGTAATGGAATTGCTGGATCATATAGCAGGTCTATTTTTGATTTTTGAGGAATCTCCATACTATTTTCCATGGTGGTTGCACAATTTTCATTCCCACTAACAGCATAAGCATTTCATAAGCATTTCCTTTTCTCCACCTCCTCATCAACACTTGTTATCTCTTGTATTTTTGATGATAGCCGTTCTAACAGGTGTGAGGTCAAATCTCATTGTCTTGATTGGTATTTTCCTTATGATTAGTATTGTTAAGCACTTTTTAAAGTAACTGTTGGCCATTTGTATGTTGTACTCTTTTGGGGAAAAAAGTCCACTTAATTCACCAATTGGACTGATTGAGGTTTGTTTCTTTCTTCCTTTTTTCTTTTCACTGTTGAGTTGCATGAGTTCCTTATATAATTTGGACATTAGCCTCTTACTAGATATATGACTCACAAATATTTTCTCCCATCCTGTAGGCTGCCTTTTCATGATTTGTTGATGGTTTTACTTACTGTGCAGAACTTTTTATTTTGATGTAGTCTTATTTATTTTTGCTTTGATGATCCTTGGTTTTTGTGTGTGCTAAACCTTCAGTGTTCTTGCCTGGAGAATCCCAGGGACAGGGGAGCCTGGTGGGCTGCCATCTATGGGGTTGCACAGAGTCGGACATGACTGAAGCGACTTAGCAGCAGCAGCAGCAAACCTTTTGAGTTTCATAGATATGGATTCATCCCTAACTCTTCTACTTTAGATGTAGAGCCTTGAGTTAATTGTCAACCCCTCTAAGCCTCCATTTTCTTTATGTAGTATTGGGACATTTTCCCTCACATAACCATCATGGCAATTCAGTGAAGTTTTATGTAAAGTTATCTATTATGGAGTCATATGCATATTAAATGTTCCATTCTCCCTACTCTGTGTTATACCTGAAGCATCTTCCTTCAGAATTACAGCATTAAAAAATTTATTTTTTCTCTGTTTCTACAAACTCTGTCTTATCTCAGCTCAGTTCAGTTGCTCAGTCGTGTCCAACTCCTTGCGACCCCATGGACTGCAGCCTGCCAGGCTTTCCTGTCCATCATCAAGTCCCAGAGTTTACTCAGACTCATGTCCATTGAGTCAGTGATGCCATCCAACCATCTCATCCTCTGTCATCCCTTTCTCCTCCCACCTTCAATCTTTCCCAGCATCAGAGTCTTTTCCAATGAGTCAGTTCTTCACACCAGGTGGCCAAAGCATTGGAGTTTCAGCTTCAGGATCAGTCCTCATTTAGGACCTCTGAAAACAGAAATCTCTTATTTCCTTTTTCACAATCAGGACCAGAATTTACTGAATTGAAAGATGGAATGATCCAGTTTTTGAAACAGCTTCAGAAAATGTTTCCAATAATCACTTTTTTTGGGGGGTGTGACTCCCTCAGACAAGTCAAGTTTACCTGTTGATGAGAATAAATTACAGATAATCTTAAGAGAAAGAATCTCTTGTTTTCTACAATGTTTTAATTCTGGACACTTTCCTAGGCATTTTCTCACCCAAGTTTCATAATCTCCTTCTGAAATAATTAATACAAACATTATCATTCCTATAAACAATACAAATAGGAAATCAAAATGGAGGGCTCCCCATCCTTTAATTCAGGCAAAATTCATTGGGCCAGGCATGCATTGGGTGCAGAGGATAGATGAAGAGAGTAAAAGAGGTGGTCTCGCTCTCCTAAATCCAGGGTGCAGTAGAGCAAATTAAAAGAAAATATATCAGGGAGTGAAGGAGGGTCTGGGGCACAGTGAGGACTAACAGTGAAGATGCACAGATAAACAAGGTCTGGTCTAAGTGACTTTGCTTCAGGACCAGAACTAAAGCTGAAGATGAAGAGTGATGGCTATTTTTGATACTTAGTATTTCATGGAAGACAGATTAGATACTGTGTGTCCTGGTTAATCTAATATTCCAAATAATGATGAATTCTGTCTACAAAGACAATATATTACAGTTTTTGAGTAAAGAGAATAGAGACAAAATGTAATAAGCCACTCTTGGCTCTGGACCTTAGAGATACTGTTCCAAACATCAATTTGTATCATAATATAAATTGGAAAGTCAGTAAGATGTGGTGGTTGAAAGTAAAGACTGTGAAGATACACTGCCTAAAATCCTAGCTCTCTAAAATAGAGGAAAAATTACTTAACTATGCTGTGTTCCACTTGCCTCATTTTTATAAAAATAGAAATAGAGATGGAGCCTACTTCATAGGATTCTTATGATCATGAATAAGGTAATCAATCCATAGCCTTTAGCAGAGCACTTACTACAATAGAAACTCAATGTTATAGAAGATGCATCAGTTCAGAATGGAAAGGGGGTTCTTGTAGGGAACAGAACAGTCATCCCAGGCTGCTGATCACTATTTCTTAGAACATTCCTTGGTTCTGCCATTCCAAGGGTAAGAAAGACCATCAGTTCAGTCAGTTCAGTCCCTCAGTTATGTCTGACTCTTCGTGGCCCCATGGACTGCAGCACGCCAGGCTTCCCTGTCCATCACAAACTCCCAGAGCTTTCTCAAACTCATGTCCATTGAGTCAGTGATGATATCCAATGATCTCATCCTCTATGGTGCCGTTCTCCTCCCACCTTCAATCTTTCCCAACATCAGAGTCTTTTCCAATGAGTTGGTTCTTCACATCAGGTTGCCAACGTATTAGAGTTTCAGCTTCAGCATCAGTCCTCTTCCAGTGAATATTCAGGACTCACCTCCTTTAATATGACTGGTGTGATCTCCCTGCAGTCCAAGGGACTCTCAAGAGTCTTCTCCAACACCAAAGTTCAAAAGCATCAATTCTTCACCACTCAGCTTTCTTTATAGTCCAACTCTTGCATTTATACATGACTACTGGAAAAACCATAGCTTTGACTAGACAGAGCTTTGTGGATAAAGCAATATCTCTGCTTTTTACTATGCTGTCTAGGTTGGTCATAGCTTTTCTTCCAAGGAGCAAGCATCTTTTAATTTCATGGCTGCAGTCACCATCTGCAGTGATTTTGGAGCCCCGCCAAAAAACTCTGTCACCGTGTCCATTGTTTCCCCATCAATTTGCTATAAAGTGATGGGACCGATTGCCATGATCTTTGTTTTCTGAATGCTGAGTTTTAAGACAACATTTTCACTCTGCTCTTTCACTTTCCTCAAGAAGCTCCTTAGTTCTTCACTTTCTGCCATAAGTGTGGTGTCATCTGTATATCTGAGGTTATTGATATTTCTCCTGGCAATATTGATTTCAACTTGTGCTTGCTTCATCAGCCTGGCGTTTCGCATAATGTACACTGCATATAAGTTAAATAAGCAGGGTGACAATATGCAGCTTTGACATACTCCTTTCCCGATTTGAAACCTGTCTGTTGTTCCATGTCCAGTTCTAACCATTGCTTCTTGACCTGCATACAGATTTTTCAGGAGGCAGTCAGGTGGTCTGATATTCCCATCTCTTTCAGAATTTTCCACAGTTTGTTGTGATCCACACAGTTAAAGGCTTTGGCATAGTCAATAAAGCAGAAATAGATGTTTTTCTGGAACTCATTTGTTTTTTTTTATGATCCAACGGATGTTCGCAATTTGATCTCTGGTTCCTCTGCCCTTTCTAAAACCAGCTTGAATATCTGTAAGTTCATGGTTCACGTACTGTCTGAAGCCTGGCTTGGAGAATTTTGAACATTACTTTGCTAGCATGTGAGATGAGTGCAATTGTGTGGTAGTTTGGACATTCTTTGGCATTTCCTTTCTTTAGGATTGAAATGAAAACTGACATTCTTCAGTCCTGTGGCCACTGCTGAGTTTTCCAGATTTGCTGGCATATTGAGGGCAGCACTTTCACAGCATCATCTTTTAGGATTTGAAATAGTTCAGATGGAATTACATCACCTCCACTAGCTTTGTTAGTAGTGATTTGATTCCAAATCCCAGGATGTCTGGCTCTGGGTGAGTGATCACAGCCTCGTCTCAGATCTGGGTTATTTTATTGATCTGTTGTTGTTCAGTTGCCCAGTTGTGTCTGACTTTTCACAGCCCCACATACTGCAGCACACCAGGCCTCCCTGTCCCTTGCCATCTCCCAGAGTTTGTACAAGTTTATGTCCAATACGTAAGAAAAAAGAAAGATGCGGACAAGGAAGTAATTTCTTTGATTTCTACTATCTTACTTCCAAAAAAGGCTTTCTGGCCCTAAGATTGAAGGTTTAGCCTCTGTAGTCTTACAAGTAGAAGGTCCACAGCATCATACTTTAGCTCAGATGGGGAGATAGAGGATTTCATTAAATCCTTATCTTCTTAGGGATGGATATCAAAGAGTCCACCAAAAAGTTTGGAAAATCTTCTTGATCTCTTACTACTTTTGCAGAGTGTCTTAAGCATCAACTCATTTATGACAACAGCTCTCAGATATTAATTAGTAAGTGATTAATAGGCAAACTTAATGACTCAAGATAAGAAAGTTAAAATTCATTCAACTACATATTGCCTAAATGACTCATGTACATCTTGAATAAAATCTTATTACTCCTTGCTAAACACCCTTATCAAAGTAAGTACCAATTTTAATGCTGTCCACATTATTCAACAATTCATAACAACTAGGAGTGCAAACTCCACTTATGCAACTCTTTCCCACACACCATGATACTTATCTCTGAGTACCCAAAACCACATAAATCTTCTTGAGAGGTAATTATCAAGCTAATAGCAATTAGAGATACTTGGGTTTTTTTTTTTTATGTTAAATGTTTTGAGAAAAAAAAGATGTTACATCTATTTTCTAATTTATCTTTTCACATAAAATGCCTTAGCAACTATTTTGTTCATTTTTTCATTTTCTTTTTGTTTGCAGATAATAGCCCTTTATTTACTGAAAAACATATTCTGAGCTTTAATAAAAATGATCCAATTATTCAACCTCAGTGAAAATGATTTCCCTTGAAACCACAACTTAGAAGATCACTTTTCCTTGATATTCTCAGCTTTATCAGGAGTATAAGCTTACAAGTTTTTACTTCCTGATAAAATATTTATGAAGAGGAGAGGTTCCCTTATCTATCAAATTATATACTCTAATTCAGCAAATGCTTTATCTTCTGGAACATGAATTTAATTGACAAATACAGGCCTGGGCAATTCTCACGAGATTACTTCAGATTAAGATCTTTGAGGTTTTGCTTTTATGTCAATCTCTTCAAGGAAAAAAAAAAAAATCTGTTCTAATTTCCCCCAAAGAATTTTGACTTTTTGCAAGTGGTATAATAATAGTTTTATTCAAATTGATGCAAATTTGAAAAGCCCCTGATATTTTCCCTTAACCAGACACTAAAAAAAAAAAAAAAAAATCCAAGTAGCAGGTGTTTACTTTTATGCGACCAGCCATCAAATGAGCTTCTTATTTTTCTTTCCTTAAGTATCCAGCAAACCCTGAACCCACTTTACAGTCTGGAGAAATAGGCCATCGATCCAGCAGCACGTAAAACCAACTGAGTTTTTGCCCTGAAGTAGAGCATTTGGCAGTCGTTTCTTTGGTGAATTTGAGGAGCATTCTAAGACAGATTGTCCAGGGCACTTTGGAACAAGGACAACCATGCATCAAATCTTTCCCTCTCTCTTCCTCTCCTGCCCACCATCATCCATTAACTGTGAAATATTGACAACTGAAGCTTTTCTGCAGATACCACGAGTGCCATGAGGACTCACATTTACTGCAAAGCTTGTAAAACTCTGATCTTGTGTTTAATAAGGTGGGAGGAGACGAGAAGGGAGAAGCCCCACCAGGTTAAGAGTTTATAGAATTCCTTACCCGAAAGTTCCACTGGGTGAAGTTTATAGACCTGCAATCCAATGCCTGGTGCCTGTAATATAATGCATATATATTTTAATTTGTTTTTGTTCTGAGGGTGTTGTTGACTTTCCTTAATACTTTAAATCAAAGACTTTAATTTTCTTTCTACCTTGCCTCACAATTGAAGGACAAAGTGTGACTGCCTTCCCATTATCCTGTGTGATTTCCTTGAAAGTTTCCAACTACTTTTTTTTTTTCATCCTGGTCTTTAAGGATTTATAGAAGGTGAGCACTGTGGTTTCATTGTTTTTGTTTAGTTGCTAAGTTGTGTAGGACTCTGCAACACCAGGACTATAGCCCACTAGGCCCCTCTGTCCATGGAATTCAATTTCCTTCTCCAGACAATCTTCCTGACCCAGAGATCAAATCCATGCCTCCTGCATTTGCAGGCAGATTTTTTACTGCTGAGCCATCAGGAAAGAGGAAGGCTCTTATTCTCATTTTGTACATTCCATTTTAATTTCATGTTTTCCCTGAGTTGCTTGTATTTACATGTGTGTCTTGCTTCTACTGGGATGTGAGGTCCTGGTGGTCCTACACCTACAAGAGGCATAACACTTCAGAGGTGCTCAGCCAGTTTGCTGATTCATTTCTCTGATTTCCAAATAGTGGTAGGTTTCTCATTCATCCAGCAAAGCAATCTCCAGCAATTCCAGGGCATTGTAAAGGGAAATTTGATCATCTTTTAGACTCAAGCTGTTATGGAGCAATTCATGAAAATGTGCTGATTAACAAGCCACCAAACTGGAAGAGATTGCTATTGGTAAAACTCTTATTAAGGAGTGGATTTTACAGCCTGGTGGCCTAGAAGATGTGTGCCTAGAATATTTGAGTGAGATACTCTTTGAAATTGTGGATGATGGAAAGACAAGCATTAGGAATGTGCTCCGTGTTTTGAAAGATAAAAGTATATGTGGGAATGGAGCAGAATCCTACCTCAGGATGCTGGCTGCAGGACCTAGGGCTGAAAACCTATTTCATAGAGAAAAGCATGAAAAATGCTCTGTGCAAGGAGCCCCCTAAGGCAGTGTGGGTAATAAAACGAACACTGGCCGGACTGTAACACTGGCAAGCTGTGTGACCTTAGGCAAGCCTGAAGACCTGTCTGGGTTCTAGTTTATTCTTATGGCATGAAGAATTAGAATAATCAATTTTTTCCAATTTTTTTTCAGATAAAAATATTAAATCCAGCATATGAAACAGTTAAAACTGGTCCTCCTCTGGCAGATGCTGAGATGGGGCCTGGAAACCCTGCCAGATCTTCTTTCTTCTTTCCAACGCCATTCAGAAATGGTCCATAAAGCATCTTTAAAGAACCTAAGGCCACCTGGGAACACCGTTGGCGAGTCATTGGTCCACATTATGTCAAGGTCACATGCACATCTCAAATTCTAAAACTTTGCGATTCTGTAATTTAGTGTCATATTTTTATAAAAAACAATTATAGCAGTAAAAATAATTTCACACACAAATGCACATACATATGCATGAACACATACACAATTTCTCACCATTTACGAAATCATCCACATGCATTACTGCCATCAGTTTCACTTTTGCCCAGAGTGGAAGAAATGGCAGGAGCGTATATTCTCATTTTACAAAGAAGATGCAGCAATCTGTCGGTCTTAAAGAAGAAGACGTTGATGTGACTTCAGATAGGCATTAAGTAGATAGCAATGAGTTGCATAATACTGAACACCTAAAGTATGTGGGGATATATTAGACCCTGGAAACACAATGAAAGAAAAGGAGAGCCTCTGATGTTGAGATATTTGTGATCTAATGGGAGACACATGCATATAGTGCTATTTCAGCATAGAAGTCGTTATATGATATAGTCCAAGTCAGATTGCCATAGGGGCTTCCCTGGTGGCTCAAGCAGTAAAGAATCTGCCTGCAATGCAGGAGAGGCAGTTTCGATCCCTGGGTCAGGAAGACCCCCTGGAGGAGGAAATGGCAACCCATTCCAGTATTCTTGCCTGGAGAATCCCTGGACAGAAGAGCCTGGCAGATTACAGTCCATGGGGTTGCAAAGAGCTGGACACGGCTGAAGCAACTTAGCATGAACACACACAGGATGCCACAGACAGAAAGAAGAGACATGGTAGAGTGTGGGTTCACAGAGGTGCTTTCTTTGGGAGAGGCTGCCTGTCTTCAGTGTAAGGGAGCAAAGAAGGATGTTAAGCAGAAGGAACTCCATTAGGAAGAAAGACACCAAGTGTGCTTACTGAGAATGTAAAGTATGAGAGGAAGAGAGGTAGATGGAGAGCCTGGAGTGAGAGAGAGAGACCAGGTGTCAGGGTCAAAGGCGGGTGACCTTAGCTGTGCTCAGAGGCTTAAGGAGGTGTATATTAAGGCCGATGGGGAGGATCGCACTTGGAAAGTAAAACAGTTGTGTTCTTTATTTTGGAACGGCTACCTTGTCTTTAGCTTCTGAGGTGGCACTAGTGGTAAAGAATCCACCTGCCAATGCAGGGGATGCAAGAGATGGAGGTTCAATCCTTGGGTCAGGAAGATCCCCTGGAGGAAGGCAAGGCAACCCACTCCAGTGTTCTCTTCTCTGGAAAATCCTATAGACAGAGGAACCTAGCGGGCTGCAGCCCATGGCATCACAAAGAGTCAGACACAACTGAGTGACTGAGCATGTGCCTTGTCTTTAATGTGCAGAAGGGGTTGGAATTGGGAAAAAAGCAAACAAAAAGAAAAACTGGAGATAAGAGAAAATTGGGAAGTGATTGCAATTATCCAGAAGTGAGATGATAAGGAATTAGTTTAAAGCAATGATTCTTATTTATAAAACGAACAAAACAGAGTGCAAAACCTCTTACTAAAGACCCAGAAAAGAGAAAGAGTCTTGGCCATCTGTAATTCTTTCATAAATGTTTACTATCTCCTTATATGTAGGCTCTTGTCTATCTCTTCAGCCTCTACCACCTTAACTCATCACCATATGCCCAAATGCAGCATGAAAGTGTTTTTACTTAAATTCTTACCTTAAGTAAAAATTTACATAAGGTAAGAATTTAAGTAATCCAGGGATGAGAGAGTCTTAAGAACCCTAGGGAAAACCACAAAGGAGAGGGAAAAGGATTTGGATAAATGCATATTTTAAAAGTCAAAGATGCCATGTGCAAAATTACGATGAAACACCCTCATAAACTGTTTTTGCCATAAAAGTGCAAAAAGAAAGTATCAATAATGTTCAAATAGCTCATACAAATCAATTAGAAAGGCACTTAACCTCAAGGAGATCAATGGCCAAAGAACTTGAATAGAACATTACAGAAGGAGAAAAAATAGCTAATGAATAGAGGATAACATTCAGCTTCACCAGTATAACACAAACAAAACTGAAGAAACAAGGACAAATATTTCCATGTCAAATTGTCCTAGCTGTTATAAAAGCTTACTGTCCGATACTAATGTTGATGGAAAACGAAGCACCAAAACATGTCCAACGTGGGTTCAGGGGGCAAGGGAAGATGTTTGTTCAATAGTTCTGATGTATATTATGTATTAGATATCTAATATATATACATACAATGCATATATGAATTACTTTGATTTATACTCTCTCTCTAAGTATATGTATGTATATGGATATATATATGCTTTCTCCATATACATGGGATACCTAGTGGCTCAGATGGTAAAGAACTCACCTGCAGTGCAGGAGACCCAGGTTTCTCAGTCCCTCTAGATCTCTCTCTCTCTCTCTCTCTGTATGTGTGTGTGTATATATGTATATATATGCATAATTTAAAAATTGATAAAACTTTTGAGCCACCAATCTCATGAATAGGAATCTATCCCCAAGAAATACTAAAGATATGAATATATACTCACAACAATGGAAATACCAACATTATTAATAGTTAAGTGGCCAAAATCTGAAGCATTCAAAACACCTAGCAATGGCAGATTGTGCAAATGAGTGATGGCTTAAGGACACCATGACCATAATGCAGTTTTTAAAACTTTAGCCTTTCAATAATTTTATCAAGAAAAGTGTCCTGCTGTAGTGGCAAAGGGAGAAAATGACACAAAACTGCGCATATGGAGCCAATTCTAATTACATACATCTGTGTGTTTTTACAGACTCTTGAATATTCATTGGAAGGACAGTTGCTGAAATTGAAGTTCCAATATTTGGTCACCTGATGCAAAGAGCTGACTGATTGGAAAAGACCCTGATGCTGGGGAAGATTGAAAACAGGAGGAGAAGGAGGGGGCAGAGGATGAGATGGTTAGATAGCATCGTGGACTCAATGGACACTAATATGAGTAAACGCCAAGAGATAGTGGAGGACAGAGGAGCCTCCTGGTGGGCTCCCTTCCATGGGGTCACAAGGAGTTGGACACAACTTAGTGAGTGAACAACAATATGAATGATGTTAGATACTTGTAGGCATGTGAACCCCATGATCACATCACATATTAATGCACAATGTGGCTTAAGAATGATTTGGAACCATGTGTTTTGCAAAGCTTATCAAACCTATTTGATGTTTCTCATCTCACATCACAAATTTTGACTATTGTGTAATTATTCTTCAAGGAAACAACTTTTGTAAAGGGTTTTTTTCTTTGACAAAAGTAATGAGTTTTTTTTTTTTCTTTGAGAAAAAAATCATCAGTGAGATAGACACAAACATTCAATGAAGCTTAAACAGGTGCTTAAATTTGTCATGAAGAGAATGAAGCATGTGACTTTTGGCAGAAATATGATTATGAAAAACCCCAGGAAACTTTATTCACAAATTTGATGTCTACCAATTATTTATATGAAATAAACTACAATAAAAGCCCTAAAATGTTAACAAGGGTTATATATGGGTTGGCAGAGAGAGAGAGAATCTCTTTTTACTTTTATGATTCTAAATCTTCTTTGAGCATGCACTGCTTGAAAACAAGAAAAGAATATAAGGCTAAAGTTAAAAAAAAAAAAGAAAAATTGAAGGCATACTCCACTGACCAGTTCACACCTCCAGAGCATCTCAAAGGAGACAAGGAGAAATCA
The DNA here is from genome assembly GCF_910594005.1 of Cervus elaphus. Lineage (NCBI taxonomy): Eukaryota > Metazoa > Chordata > Mammalia > Artiodactyla > Cervidae > Cervus > Cervus elaphus. The sequence continues at coordinate 7,724,564 of NC_057820.1, read as the reverse complement.
GGGAGGTCAATTTGATTCACACTAGGGTTTACTTTCACTATCTAGGCTGTGCCATTAGACACCTTGGGAAAGATTTCATTTTCTAATGGAGAGAGCTCAGCAAGGCATTTTCCCTCTCATTAAAAACTTCCCACTCCTGCTATCACTTTCCCCCATGCCTCTCCCACCCCAAATAACTTTCTGTCCAACCCCTCAATAGCGTCTCCAGCCACCCCAATAATCACCTACTTCCAGAACCCGATCACCTCCTCCAACCCTCCTGTCTCACTGCACGGGGCTCTTTAATTGAACCGGCTCCCTGGGCTTGGTATCTCTGTCTGCAGACGCTGATTATACGGTACCTCATGAATAATCCGTGTCAGGATGTCTTCCTGCAGTCTCCTTGGCCAGGACTGTGATACTGCTTGATCCTTCCTCACAGCAAGTCTGCAAAAGTTTCAAATTTGAAGGCAAAAGCCTCCAGCCAGGGTGAACTGAGGACACCCCTGATGCCGGGATGACTGTTGAGAACAGAAAAAATCTTCACCGTATAGATCAGAGAACACCTCCCCTGGAAAAGAAAAGGGATGAAGGGAAAATTATCCATAAATTCACATCAGTTCCAAGTCTACCGTGTGCCTGTTACTAATTGCTGTGACATCCCTAAATAGAAAGGATCGGATTTATTAACAAAACAACAGAGTGGGATAGATAGAATTAAGCCATCACTCTATTGGTTAGAAAATTGAGGTGCAGAGAACTTAAATAGCTTAGTTGAGGTCACAGAACCAGGAGTGGCAACCAGGTCTCCTGACTGCAAATCCATGTTTTGCTCCAGATAGTAAAATTCTGTAGGCAGAAAGCATGAGTTGGATGCAAAGTTGAACTCAATGACGATGGACAAAAGAGTCTTCGGTAAGGACAGCTAGGGGTACCCTGTACTAAGATGATAAAAGAGTGCAGTGACAGGAGAAAAAATCAGGAAAACTCACTTGAAATATTAGACTGAAGGATCCCTGGGCTACACATCACAGAACTGCTCCTCTTTTGCTCCAAGTGAGTTTGGAAGAGTCCCTTCATAGGGGTCACAATGTCTGTCCAGTGCCCAGCAAAAGGTAGAGGTTTTCTCCTGTATCCTTGCTCTCATAACATGCTAATGAGTGGGGCTCTTTCTGTAGCTAAACAACCTATAGGCCATTATACCTTCCTTATATGTGCATAATCGACTCAATTTCTTTATCTCATTGCTGTTACCTAGATTCGAATTGCCATCCATTTGCCTAGACCTTCATGATAGTTCTTAATCATCATAGTTCTTAACTGTTTGCTCTCTTTTTAGCCTAACTTCCTTAGAGTCCTTTCTTATCAGAAATCAGGTGATCTGGTATTTTCAAAGTTCAGGTCAGATCATGTGATTCCTCTGCAGTGGCTGGGCTCTATTTTATCAGAATAGAAAGCTCTTCAGTGCCTTGCATGTGTGTGTGCTCACATGCTTCAGTTGTGGCCGACTATTTGCGACCCTATGAACTGCAGCCCACTAGGTTTATCAATCCATGGGATTCTCAAGGCACGACTACTGGAGTGGGTTTCCATGCTCTTCTCCAGGGGATCTTCCTGCCCCAGGGACTGAACCCTCATTTCCTTTATTACAGGCAGATTCTTTACCGACTGAGCCACTGGGGAAGCCCCTCTTCAGTGTTTTAGAAGCCCTGATATGAGGTGTTGGCAAACTCTCTGTAAAGGGCCAGAATGTAAATAATTGAGATCTTGTGTCCCATATGGTCTCAATCACAACTAGTCAACTCTGTCTTTGCACACTGTGGCTGTGTTTGCATTAAACTTCATATACAAAGGCAGCTGGTAATCCAGATTTGGCCCATGGTGCCATAGTTTGCTGATCCTTACCTTATAGGATATAATCCCTGTTCACTCCTTCTGATTCCTGACCTTATTTCTTATACTCTGTCTCTTGATCACTGCATCCTAGTTGCACCAGTTTCTCGCTGTTCCCCACACATGACATGCAATCTCCTGCCCTTAGTCTTCTCTTTCCGAAGAATATTTCAGACACCAAGAATCTACATGATTAACCTTTTCAATTCAATCTTGGGCAACCATCTCAGTGAAACCTAATCTAGAAATTTTTTATCTTACCACCCCAATGCTCCTTACTTTGCAGTACTTTCCTTTTTCCCATAACATATATCATATTTTAACTATAATTTGCTTATTAACATGAGTGTTATGCATGATCTCTTCCTCCCACTAGAATATAATCTCCCTATGGGCAGAAGGTTGATATATTTTATTTACTTATGAAACCCAAGTACCTAGAAGAACATCAGGCATGTGAGTTATTTAGAGCATATTTGTGCAATGCAAAGTTGATGACAACTCTAAAGCTGGAGAAGCTACAAAAAGGTGCAGAATTATCTTGTTAAGATCATTCAACCTCCCTTTCAGCTTGTGTGCATGTGTGCTAAGTCACTTCAGTCATGTCTGACTTTTTGTGACCCTTATGAACTGTGGCCCACCAGGTTCTTCTGTCCATGGGCTTCTCCAGGCAAGAATACTAGAGTGGGTTGCCATGACCTCCTCCAGGGGATCCACCCAACCCGGGGATCAAAGCCACATTTCATGTCTCCTGCACTGGCAGGAAGGTTCTTTGCCACTAGAGTGACCTGGGAAGCCTTCCCTTTCAGCTTATCTAAACACAACATGAGGGATGCAAGGAGATGACACTAGATGAGGAAGCTTCTCCTTGGGGAGAACAGTGTGACATTTTTCTTCCTCTGACTGTGTTTACCCCACACAAACTAAGAATATCTTTTGAAAAAAATCTAGTACTAGAAATTGGGAGATATAATAGAGTTATTGTAAAAATGGCCCAGTTTATGTCCTGCTCCCTGAACCCATGCTCTTTCACCTTTTGCAATATGACTGGGAGCTGCCATTAAGAAGTGTTCCCAATGTTTATTTACAATAGCTAAGACGGAATTAAAGTGAACTTCCATCGTCAGATGAATGTATAAAGAAGATGTTGTACATATGTACAATGGACTATTAGTCAGCTATTAAAAAGAATGAAACAATCCCATTTGCAGCAACATAGGTGGACCTAAAGATTGTCGTGCAGAGTGACGTTAAGTAAGAAAGGAGAAATATATGACATTTTGAGTAACCCTGAGAAAACTGCTCCAAGGAGGCAAGGAGAGGAGCCAAGTTATATAGAAGTTGTACAAAAAAGGGAAGGTAGTCTGACATCAAAAGGTTACTGTTAATTAGAGGAAAGTTAAGGAATTTAGTGCTTTTCTATGTATGTGAAGATGCAAGAGTCTTGGCCTACTGAAATCATTCCTTTGACATGCACCTCAGCTATCTGGGACACAGTATCAGTGTCTGAAAACACAGTGTCCTGTGTTTTCACATTCTGAGTTCCTCAGGGATCACTGTAGAAAGTGGCTGCAATCTGATGGCTGCTAGATGGCTGATATTCTTCTCTTTCCTGAGTTTCCTCAGGGCTCACTGGCTCACATTGGGAGGTTACAATTGCTGATGACTGCGGCATCCTTTGTTTACTGATAAGGCAGGAAATATTCCATTTCTCAGTCTCTTGATTTCCAATGATTGAATAAAGTCAATATTTTGTCTGTAATGAGTCATAGAGACAAAATAAGCTCAATTTGATGTTAAAGCCTAAATTCATTCCACTGCATAATTCCTCTTCCCCTACACACACATACACACACACACACACACACACAAAATTCAGTTGCTAAAGAGGTTTGTTAATAAACTCCAAGTTTCTGATTTTACATGGCCAGCAAGCATACTGGATAGAGTTTTGTCTTCCTACATATGTGTTCAGGGTACCAGTTATTTCAATATTCAATACCTCATTTGAGGAGACTTCTTCTCAGGTCATGAGACCATGAGACTATTTTGCCAGCGACACTCTTGGTAGAATGTGGCTCTGTGAGCATGATTACAGTAAAGCTCTACAACATTCATATTCCTTTGATAGAACAAGTGTTGTGTTTTCTGCACTGTCCTCTTCATGGCTGAAGTCACAATTTTAAGAACTTGTTTAATAGCTGATGCCAACTGAGGTTTCTGTCTATTTCTGTGGACTAGGTAGCATCAGAAACACATTAAATCACAGCATGATCAATGCCAGGGATGTATTTACTTTTCTCCCACGTTGTACTAAAGGAACAAAGAATGAAGCAGAGGGAAAGAGGAGTGTCCCTCTGTTAGAAATAGGAGTCTGTCAACCTATCTCAAGTAAGACTATCACTTTGGCTTTGGAGGAAGGCATTATTACTCAGCTCTGAGGGTTAATCTCAGGGGAGGTAGAATAAACTATAAGTTGATAAATACCACTCCCAGAATAAGCATAAGCCTGTTGTAGCCTGTATTTGGTAGCTTACAACCAAAAGTTTCAGTTAGTGCAGAATAATTTCACAGCTCCTAGAGAGAGCTGTGTGACCTTGGTCAATCTCTGAAAGTACTCGGCTCTTAATTTCTCTATCTGTAAAATGTGGTTTCTAATAACTGCTTAGAAAAATCATAAAGGTGTTTAATGATAGAACATATAGAAAAGTGTCTAGCAGCATTCCTGAGCTCTGATAAGCATTTATAATGTCAATTTTTAGCAAGAAATGCAAAGAAACTCACCCAGCAGGCTTCCTTATTTTACAGAGATTCAGGATGCTGCCAGAGCCAAGCATCTTTTTACTGATTCCCATGGTAATGCAATATACAAATAAAGTTCCCCATACAGAAAGTGAAGGTAATTACCTTTGCTCTGAGATGCTCCTGGAGTCAGTGTGAAAATCAACAATCAGATGTGAATGTGAATTAAAGATTATGTGCTGTGTGCTCAGTCATGTCTGACTCTTTGTGATCCCACAGACCATAACCACCAAGTTCCACTGTCCATGGTATTCTCCAGGCAAGAATACTGGAGTGGGTTGCCATTTCCTTCTCCAAAATATTGTGAGGCAATATTTATTAAATGTAACTAATTGCATGATTGCTCATCCATTTTTCTTTCAACAGTTTTAAGATCTTATTAAAGGCCAGGTACCAGAATAGATGTTGAGTAACCAACAAGGCGCATCCCTCACGGAATCAAGGTGTAAAATGTGAAATAACTGCAAAAACAAGCATATAATTTCACCTTGTCAAAGTGGCGTAAAAGAGAAAATGGTATGCTATGGAGGTAGGAGAAGTTGGCCTCATCAAGAGAGAGCAGGAAAAACTGTCTCAGCTAATATCAGAAAAGAAAAAAGAATAGTTATATAGGACAAAAAAAGGAATAAGACAAAAACGAAATGTACAAATACTTTGTCTCAGAGGTTAGCAAGTCAGGTAAAAGAAACTTAAAGAATGCCAGTGTTCTTGGCACTGATAATTGGAATATTTCCTGCCAGCTCAGTAAACAAGGATATTACAGTCATTGCTGATGGTGGACTGGCATCTAGCAGTCATCAAACCACAGGCATTCACCTTGGTGAGCCCTAAGGAAACTCAGCAGATAATAACTCAGGATACAGGTCCCAGATAGCTGAGGTACATATCAAAGGAATGAATTCAGTGAGACCAGACTCTTGCATCTTCCCTTACATCAGTTCTGTTCAGTCGTTTAGTTGTGTCCCACTCTTTGTAATGCCGTGAATTGAGGCACACCAAGCTTCCCTCACCTCATCCACAACCAACTTCCTGAGCTTGCTCAAACTCATGTCCATCAAGTAGGTGATGCCATTCAACCATCTCATCTTCTGTCATCTTCTTCTCTTCCCGCCTTCAATCTTTCCCAGCATCAGGGTCTTTTCCTGAGTCAGTTCTTCCCATCAGGTGGCCAAAGTATTTGAGCTTCAGCTTCAGCATCAGTCTTTCCAATGAATATTCAGGATTGATTTCCTTTAGGATGGACTGGTTTGATCTCCTTGCAGTCCAAGAGACTCTCAAGAGTCTTCTCCAATACCACAGTTCAAAAGCATTAATTCTTCTGTGTTCAGCTTTCTTTATGGTCCAACTCTCACATTTATACATGACTGCTGGAAAAACCATAGCTTTGACTATACTTACCTTTGTTGGCAAAGTAGTCTCTGCTTTTCAATATGCTGTCTAGGTTGGTCATAGCTTTTCTCCCAAAGAGCAAGCATCTCTTAATTTCATGGTTGCAGTCACCATCTGCAGTGATTTTGGAGCCCAAGAAAGTAAAGTCTGCCACTGTTTGTATTGTTTCCTCATCTATTTGTCACGAAGTGATGGAGCCAGATGCCAAAATCTTCATTTTTTGAATGTTGAGTTGTAAGCCAGCTTTATCTCTTCTTTCAGTTTCATCAAGAGGCTCTTTAGCTCCTCTTCACTTTCTGTCATAAGAGTGGTGTTATCTGTATATCTGAGGTTATTGATATTTCTCCTGGAAATCCTGACTCCAGCTTGTGCCTGCCCCCTTACACACAAGGGCCTGGAGAATTATCTCAAGATGGCAGAGTAGAAAGATGTGCACTCATCTTCTCCTACAAGAATTCCAAAATTGCAACTCACAGCTGAACAACCATTGAGAGGAGAATATTGGATCCCACCAAAACAGATACCCCATGTCCAAGGGCAAAGGAGAAACCCTAGACGATGGTAGGAAGGGCAAAATTACATTTAGTATCAAACCCCATACTTGCCAGAGACTTGGAGGACTCAAACAAACCCTTGTGTGTCTCAGGACCCAGAGACTCCACAAGAGACTGAGCCACATCTGCCATTGAGTGTTTGAGTGTCTCCTGCAGAGGCACAGGTCAGCAGTGGCCACCATAAGGACAGGGGCTCTGGCTGCAACAGTCCTAAGAGGCGTTGCGCGTGGCATAAATCTTCCTGGAGGAGGTCACCATTATCACCACCATAGAGTCACCAAGCAAATGACCCACAAACAGGAGAATAATTCTATCAAAGAAGTTCTTGCATTGTTGCAAAATTTCTAGGGCCCACAACAGATTCCCCAACCTCAAGATCCGGCAAAGAGACTGATAACCCCCAGGGAATTTTACTTTGAAGGCCAGTGGGATTTGATTATAGAACTTGCACAGGACTGGAAAAACAGACTCTTGGAGGGCACAAACAAAATTTTGCATGCACCAGGACCCAAGAGAAAGGATCATGATACCACAAGAGACAGAACCAGACTTGCCTGTGGGTGTCCAGGAGACTCTGGCAGAGTCTTGGGCTGATAGCGGCCTGCCACAGGGCCGGGGCATTGAATACAACAGTCCTGGGGGCCCCGGGGTGTGCTGGCAGTAGTCCTTTAGAAGAAGGTTGCCACTATCACCGTTACCCCTACTATAGTTTAGCCTCAGACCAAACTACAGGGAGGGAACACAGTCCTACCCTTCAACAGAAAATTGGGTTAAAAATTTACTGAGCATGGCCCTGCCCATCAGAGCAAGGCCCAGAATCCCTCACAGCCAATCCCTCCAGTCAGGAAGCTTCCACAAGCCTCTTATCCATCAGAGGGCAGATGGAATGAAAGCCACAACCACAGAAAACTAATCAAACTTATCACATGGATCATAGCCATGTCTAACTCAATGAAACTATGAGACACGCCATGTAGGGCTACCCAAGATGGATGGTCATGGTGGAGAGTTATGACAAAACATGGTCCACTGGAAAAGGGAATGGCAAACCACTTCAGTATTCTTGCCTTGAGAATCCCAAGAACAGTATGAAAACTGTTCTCTTGATATCTCTAATTTTTTTGAAGAGGTTTCTAGTCTTTCCCATTCTATTGTTTTCCTCTATTTCCTGCATTGATCTCTTAGGAAGGCTTTCTTATCTCTCCTTGATATTCTTTGGAACTCTGCATTCAGATGGATATCTCTTTCCTTTACTACTTTGCCTTTCACTTCTCTTGTTTTTTCAGCTATTTGTAAGGCCTCCTCAGACAACCATTTTGCCTTTTTGCATTTCTTTTTCTTGGGGATGATTTTGATTACTGCCTTCTGTACAATGTCATGAATCTCCATCCATAGTTCTTCAGGTACTCTGCCTATCAGATCTAATCCATTGAATCTATTTGTCACTTCCACTGTATAACCATAAGGGATTTGATTTAGGTTATACCTGAATGGCCTAATGGTTTTCCCTACTTTCTTCAATTTAAATCTGAATTTGGGAATAAAGAGTTCATGATCTGAGCCACAGTCAGCTCTGGGTCTTGTTTTTGCTGACTGTATAAAGCTTCTACATCTTTGGCTGCAAAGACTATAATCAATCTGATTTCAGTGTTGACCATCTGGTGATGTCCATGTGTAGAGTCTTCTCTTGTGTTGTTGGAAGAGGGTGTTTGCTATGACCAGTGCGTTCTCTTGGCAAAACTCTTAGCCTTTGCCCTGCTTTATTTTGTACTGCAAGGCCAAACTTGCCTGTTACTCCAGGTATCTCTTGACTTCCTACTTTTGCATTCCAGGCCCTATAATGAAAAGAACATCTTTTTTTTTTTTTTTTTTTTGGTGTTAGTTCTAGAAGCTCTTGAATGGTCATAGAACCATTCAACTTCAGCTTCTTTGGCATTACTGGTTGGGGCATTGACTCAGATTACTGTGATATTGAATGTTTTCCCTTGAAACAAGCAGAGATCATTCTGTCATTTTTGAGATTGCACCCAAGTACTGTATTTTGAACTCTTTTGTTGACTATGAGGGCTACTCCATTTCTTCTAAGGGATTGTTACCCACAGTAGTAGATATAATGGTCACCTGTTTTAGATTTGCCCATTCTGGTCCATTTTAGTTCAATGATTCCTAAAATGTTCACTCTTGACATCTCCTGTTTGACCACTTGTACTTTACCTTAATTCAGGGACCTAACATTCCAAGTTCCTGTGCATTATTTTTATTTACAGCATCAGACTTTACTTCCATCACCAGTCATATCCACAACTGGGCATTGTTTTCATTTTAGCTCAGCCTCTTCATGATTTATGGAACTATTTCTCCACTGTTCTCCAGTAGCATATTGGACACACTGATCTGGGAGTTCATCTTTCAGTGTCTTATCTTTTTGCCTTATAGTAAGGAGTGCTATGTTTATCTTCTGAATTATGAGATATGACTGGAAATCTTTAGCTAAGTGTATTGTGATCAAATATGTTTTTAAAAGATCATTCTGGCTAAAGCTATGTTTCTAGAGAGAGTTGGCCCATGGTAAACCAGTTAGAAGGCTATTGCTAAGTAGATGGTAGTTAAAGTGAACTAGTGGGATGATTTGTGCAATATTTAGGAAGAAAAATGACAGTGTTTGGTGATGAATTATGTCTATATATAGATAGAAAGAGAGAGAGAGAGAAGTCTGTATCAGGATGCTTCTTGGATTCCTTGTTTTCAATAGATGGCTTAATTTTATAGTGAATAAAAGAACAGTAGAAAAAGACCCAAATTTGTTGAGGAATAATGAAATAATTCATTTTATGCCACGGGATTTAGGTGTGTTTATCAAGCTCGAGAGGAATTGTGAAATAAACATTTAAATATGTTGTTCATGATTTGAAAAGAAAGCTATGGACTTTGAAACATATAGTAGTGAATTGTCTGAGTACAGCTAAAACCAACAGGATAGATAGAATCTAGCACTTCTAAAGGAATTAGAGTGAATAAATGTGTGCCTCAAAGTGAATGTTGAGAACCTGTTGGTGAAATAGGGGTAGAAACACAAGCAAGCAGGCAGAAAAGGAATAGAAACAGCAATATTCAACCCCTAAGAACACTACAGAGGGCAAAAACTGAGAAGATTTTATATAAAAGGCACAGTTTACAGGGTTAAATCATGTTGAGAGGTTAGGTAAGAGGAAGACTCTAAAGCATCACCATTTTATTTCTTGAAAGCAACTAATAATGAAACTTCTAGGTGGCATTTTGGGGGTTCTGAGAAGCTCCAGTCCTTTATGTCTCAGCTCACAAAGATTTCAGTGAGAGGCAAAGTGATAGATAAGAATTGATTTATTAGAATAGGATCCCTGTGAGGCTTACAAGAAGCAAGTAAGAGAGTGCCATACCCTGAGAACTTAGTAGGCTACAGTTTTATAATCAAAGGAAAAGTGAGGAGAGGGGAAAGACCACTTTCTTCCTCATTCTTGAGCAGATGTCAAATTTCCATCTTCAGTTCCTCCTCCAGTTTGGGCAGGGGAGTCTTCTTGTCTCTGTCTTGTCAAGCCAGGACTGTCGTGGCACTATGGAAAAAATATTTCAGGTCTCAGTACAATGAAGAGCTTTCACTTTGAAATGTCACCTTTGTATAAACTATTGTTTTTATGTGTATGTGTGCTGAGAGCATATCCTGAGCTCACTGGGCAGAATTTGGGTCTCATGCCACCTCTGTTTTATTGTTTGAGGGCGTGTATTATGCTTCTGTTGCATGGTTTTATTGTTAGACAAGTCTGCTTGGTTTTGTGGTTAAGCAAACCTGCTTTCTAGAATAATCATTAACTTATAGGAGTTCCCCATTTTTCTACTTAAAATCCCCTAGTGGGATTAACTATTTAAGAAGTTACTGTGTCCTTTTACTCTGTCCCTATCAATAATAGAATATATTTGGAGAGACAAGGAGTGAAATCAGTACAGATTTTATTAGATCACCTTCTATATTAAACTTCAGTTCCATCACATACACGCTTGAAAACACCATCCATACTTCAAATCATCCAGACAGTCCCTGGCAGCAGGGTCATAAAATGAATATTTTAGATTAAAATCAGTCATGATTTTCCTTGGAACAATGCTACATTTATCTTACACTAAATAATCATTGGACCCCCAAAATTTGTTGACCACCTAAATGAATCACTGAAAGAAAAGAGGGCATATATAGTTCTGTACCATAGTCAGGAATGACATGATAATTCCATGCCATAGAAAACCACAACCTTGCTGACCACTAACTGACTCCTCAGGCTATAACCAATTTTAGCTCCCCACTTGCTAGTAGACAGAAAAGTACTGAGTTATTTTACTTATTTATTCTCACCACAGTGGCATCACAAAAATATATCTTTTCTTCTATTTGTTTCCTCTACCTTTTTTTCTTCTCAACTCTAATTTGCTTTTCCCTAACATGGATCACAATAAACTGTGGAAAATTCTGAAAGAGATGGGAGTACCAGATCACCTGACCTGCCTCTTGAGAAACCTATATGCAGGTCAGGAAGCAACAGTTAGAACTGGACATGGAACAACAGACTGGTTTCAAACAGGAAAAGGAGTACCTCAAGGCTGTATATTGTCACCCTGCTTATTTAACTTATATGCAGAGTACATCATGAGAAATGCTGGACTGGATGAAACACAAGCTGGAATCAAGATTGCCGGGAGAAATATAAGTAACCTCAGATATGCAAATGACACCAACTTTATGGCAGAAAGTAAAGAGGAACTAAAAAGCCTCTTGATGAAAGTGAAAGAGGAGAGTGAAAAAGTTGGCTTAAAGCTCAACATTCAGAAAACTAAGATAATGGCATCTGGTCCCGTCATTTCATGGGAAATAGATGGGGAAATGGTGGAAACAGTGTCAGACTTTATTTTGGGGGGCTCCAAAATCACTGCAGATGGTGGTTGCGGCCATGAAATTAAAAGACGCTTACTTCTTGGAAGGAAAGTTATGACCAACCTAGATAGCATATTAAAAAGCAGAGACATTACTTTGCCAACAAAAGTCCGTCTAGTCAAGGCTATGGTTTTTCCAGTGGTCATGTATGGATGTGAGAGTTGAACTGTGAAGAAGGCTGAGTGCCAAAGAATTGATGCTTTTGAACTGTGGTGTTGGAGAAGACTCTTGAGAGTCCCCTGTACTGCAAGAAGATCCAACCAGTCCATCCTAAAGGAGATCAGTCTTAGGTGTTCATTGAAAGGACTGATGTTGAAACTGAAACTCCAATACTTTGGTCACCTCATGCGAAGAATTGACTCATTGGAAAAGACCATGTTGCTGGGAGGGGTTGGGGGAAGGAGGAGAAGGGGGAGACAGAGGATGAGATGGCTGGATGGCATCACCGACTCAATGGACATGGGTTTGAGTAAACTCTGGGAGTTGGTGATGGACAGGGAGGCCTGGCGTGCTGTGATTCATGGGGTCGCAAAGAGTCAGACACCACTGAGCGACTGAACTGAACTAAACATTTACAAATCATTTCCTATTTTTTGGCTCAATCTATGAAACTCATTTGATCTCATATGAGGTATTATCATTAGCAAAACTTTCTCTGGACTATAGAAGCTGATCTGAATTTGAACTTGTGTCTCCCAAATATCACTAATTATAGTAGAAATCTATTCTCCAAGGTGGGTCCACAAAATTTTTCATATAATTAAAGTCTCTGTTCCTCTGGCTTTTGGATTCACAGTGTTATTACTGTGAAAACATCCTCAGGAGCTGTGGTTAAAAGAGACGACAGAAGGAACCTTGATGATTTTCAGGTATTTTCTGTTTTGAGTGTCAGAGAAAGTTGAACATTGAAAGAAAACAGACAGATAAAGCACAGTGGAAGGAGATCTGTGTGAGATATAAGAGTGACAGCAAGACCCAACACAAAATTAAATTCTACCTTGCATATAATAATTGACAGTCAAACTAATGTTGTGCAGTGAAAACAGAAAATGATCTCCTAGAATAAAACAAAGAGATACAAATTATGGAGAAAAAATTAGTTTGGAGAAGAGAGAACAAATACCTGACCAAAAAGATAATGTGGAATATTGGAAGCTGCCTTCAGATCAATAAGAGATTAAAGTGTCCTAGAAGAAAATAAAAGTATCTGGCAATAGAAAGCTAAAAGCTCATTACAGTCCAAGGAAATACAATGAATAGGACACTTCATGATCGCATTAAAAAGTAATTTTAAAAAATCAAGAGAAATTTCATAGCCTTCCAGGGTAGATAAATATAGGTTACTTTCAGAACGAAATCAATGTCTCAGATTTTCTGTTCAAGAGAAAAGAAAACAACAGAGCAAGATCTGGTGAATTTTTAGGGAAAATGACCATGACCCAAGAATCCTTCATCTTAACAAATAGTCTTTTATGAAAGAAGTATAGAAAATCAATCTCCTATATAAATGGACTAAAAGATGGGCCTCTGGACCATTCTTGAAAAATAAAATCATTTAAGCAGTACTCTTAACAGCAATACAGGAAACAGAATTACTAAACAAAGACAGGAGAAAGTGTTGTATAACATTATTTCTGTTCACTTTTCTTACATAAAAATTATTTTATATACACACACACACACACACACACACACACATATATATATATATATTACTCCAAAAATGATGTTTTTGTAATAGCATGAAAATGGAAAAAAAAATTTATCATACTTTGGAAATTAGATGTATAGAAATTATATCATTAAATATAAGGTTTTAAAAAGATCTTAATGACATGGGAAAATACATGATGATATGACAAGAAAATATAAATACATAAGATCTAAACATGTACAAGCAGTTTGACTTCAACTATGGAAAGGAAGATAAAGAGATAAGAGAGGGAAAAAATATAGCTTTGTTGAGAAACAGACCAGGGCCAGGGTAGATGGAGTCTAGAAAGTAAAGCAGAATTCCAGTTAGGACATTTACACATTGCGTCTATGGATGCAAAATGCTATGCGATCATGAAAAGTATGGAGATCCCTCAAAAAATAAAAAATAGAACTATAATATAATCTTGGAATCTTATATCTGGGAATATACAACAAAGAACTGAAACCTGGATCTCCCAATATTTTGTTATTTGTGTGAACCTGCTATTTCTTTAATCAAGAAGGTGAGTTTTATTCTCTCCCCCTTTAATCTAGGTTGACTTTAGTGACTTGATTAACCAATAAGATGTTATAAAGATGACATTTTGGGACTCCCAAGGCTACATGCAAAGAACCCTGAAGTTTCTGTTTGAGACCCTTAGAACATTAACATTGGAGGAAGCCATCAGTCATGTAAGAAGTCCAAATATCCATACAGTCTACCCTTACATGCTGTGAGGAGACTTAATCCATCAGCGCAAGGAGTCTGTATATAGAAAGAATGAATCTTGGACATCACCAGCTAGTCCAGTCAACCCAGTCCAGTTATTCAGCTTATGAATGGAGAAGCCACATTAGACTTCAAGAATAGTAAATCCTTTCTGTAACTCAGCTGTCATATGACTGCAGTTTTATGAGAGACACAAAGCAGTAATTGATCAGCCAAGTCCAAGCAGCACACAAAAGCATTAGAAGTAACAAATTGTTGTTTTAAGCCACTAAGTTTTAGTGCAGTTTGTCGTGCAGCAGTAGCTAATAGAAAAACAAAAGAGAAAGAACAGGATAAACAAACAGAAAAGCATGATCCCCTAAAATCAGAGAATTTGAGGAACAGAACTTAAAAAAAAAAGAACTATGACTAATATCCTTAAGAATATGAGGAAATGAATTGCAATTAAAAAAGCTGAAAGAGAAAGCTGTGGATAAAGGGAAAATCAGAAAACTGGAAAAAAAATTTTTAAATTAAAAATACAACTATCAAAACAAAAGATTCAATAAAGAGTTGAAAATTAGAAAGAATAAATTCCTCTTACCTAAATAATAAAAATAAAAAGTATAAAATGAGTAAGAAGAAATCATAAGCATCACTCTTAAGATCCAATATTACTGAAAGGGGTTCCAGGATAAGAAATCATGAAAACAAAAAGGAAATCATTCAAGCAATAACAGAAGAGTATCTATAAGAGCTAAATAACATGGTATTTCACTTAAAGGAAGCAAACAACTACTAAGTGTAATGAAAAAACAACAACAAAAGATCCTCATTTGGAGCATCAATATGAAATTTAAAACATCAAGGATAAAAGGATCCTGAAAATTACCTAAAAAAGGAACATATAAAATAAATTTTTGATGAGTAAAAATGGGTGCTTAAATGCTCATAAAAAGCAATGCCTCTAAAATTCTTTTGAATTCTATTATGAAGTCGGTGTATTTTATTGAATTAGATACATCATTAAATGTATGCAGCTTTATAATTCTCTAAATTATATCACTAAAAAGTACAAAACAAAAGCATTGTAAAGTGCCATTGTTTTGTAAGGTATATGTGATTTTAAATATGGAAAGAAAAATAAGCTCTAAAAATTCCATAAATTTCCTTTACAAAGATCCATACATAGTTTGGTACATTAGCCATGCAGAGTAATTCTTATCCACTCTAAAGTTTGAGAACTACATTCTTAGAATAAACAGAAGAAATAAGAATAAAAGTTTATAAGCGGATACCTGGGCTTTAAAATGATTCATTTTTAATATAATCATTGAAATTAGATGAGGAATTCTAAAATTATTCTGCTCCCCTATAGGGTATATCTTATTCTGCTTTTAATGTTAAGGATACATAACCTTACTTATACGTTGTTGAGGATTAAAGAATTGCATCCTGGAAGGCTGGTGGATGACTCATATGTGAAATGTGAATTTGATATGGAAACTCATTATCCAACCAAACTAACATTTACTTTTGAAGTTAGTAATAATTGAGATGCTTTTCAGACATGAAAGGACTCTGAAAGTTGACCTACTTTAAGCAATTTCTTGCTAAAATACCTGAAAAAAATATTCTAGCAAAAACAAGAATGAAATATGGGACAGTGCACCCAAACTAGAATAACTATGGAAGATCAACCTATAAATCCAACAGTGGCACATAATTTGAGGGTAATTAGTCTTCATTATATTGAATTAAGGAGGGGAGCCTTGGAAAGGAGGCCTTTGGAGAAAGGGGAGATTACAAAAGAATAGTTGATGTAGTAAAATTTAATCAACAAAGAGTTATGTTTACGGTCAAACTTTAAGAAAAAAAAAGAAAGCAAGTTTCAGCACAGAGGAACATAGACACTACAAAAGACAGGAATTAAACTACTATATAATAATAATTATATAAATAAATAAATAGAAATAAACTACTATAAAATTGTAATTATGTAAACTATTTATTGTTAACATTTAGAATTAACATATAAATGAAGTAAGGAAGGTGGTTGGGCTTCCCAGGTGGCGGCCAATGGTAAAGAACCCACCTGCCTATGCAGGAGATGTAAGAGACATGGGTTCAATGCCTGGGCCGGGAAGATCCCCCGGAGGAAGGCCCAGCAATCTCTCCAGTATTCTTGCCTGGAGAATCTCATGGACAGGAACCCAGTGAGCTGCAGTCCAATGAGTCACAAACAGTTAGACACAACTAAAGCGACTTAGCACACAAACACAAGTAAGGTGGTTACAGATTAGGATCTAGTGATACCAATTTTGATGCTGAATAAATAAAGATAAATGAAAGTTAGAGAGTAGAAATAGAAAGAGGGCTGAAGGAAAGAGCATGGACATTAATATTCTTATCATACAGGTGGGGAGTCAATATATGCATTTATGTTTGATGAATAAGAAATAAAGAACAAAGATGAACTGCAAACATGTTAAAAAAAAAAAAAAAGCAGTGGACAAACAGAAAATTGAAAGAAGGGAAAGAGAAAGGGGGATAAGGGTAAAGGAGCTAGATTAACATCAATCTCAGGTGAATATATCTAAAATTGATACATCAGGAGATAGTAATTAAACATAAATATGAAAATCAGTGATAGCTTTGTATTTCGAAAAGGTGTCTTTAGAAGTAAGGATGGATCTAGTAGGAAATTATTGCATACCACTAAATCCCTATTTTACTTTTTTTGTCTTTATTTTTTAAGCCATGTGCATATATTATTGTGGGAAAATTTAAAAAAATTAAAAACTCAGGAAGCTGAGATAAGTCAGGCTCCATGGAGAGCTCATAAAACATTTTACTCAACATTTCTTCACTCCAGATCCTATGTGCTGTCTCATACATAAAGTTGTGTTAAAACCGGTTTCCTAACTAACAATGATAATAATAACATTTCATTGTTTTATTCTCTCATCAGTGGATACTATGACTAGCCTCACTCTAAAGATAAGGAAATTGAGATGCAGAGAAATGAAGAAACTCATTTGGAGACACATAGGCAATGAATGTTAGTCAGTATTGGAATCTGCATTTCTCGCCTCTGATACTATACCTTAACTACCTGAGCAGGAAGAAAAAAATGCACAGTTCTCCTAACTTAAGGAATTTCTCCTATGGCTCCTCCAAAACCCCAGTCTACAATTTCAGTTTATTTCCTCACTGCTTCCTTTTCAAAGATTCCCTCGTGGGCTTCCGTTGTGGCTCAGCTGGTAAAGAATCCGCCTGCAATGCAGGAGAACTGGGTTTGATCCCTGGGTTGGGAAGATCCCCTGGAGAAGGGAAAGGCTACCCACTCCAGAATTGTGGCCTGGAGAATTCCATGGACTGTATAGTCCACGGGGTCACAAAAAGTCGGACGTTACTGAGCAACATTCACTTTCACTTTCCTTTTCATAGTTCTTGTGTGTCCACGGACTAGGCAGAGATGAACTGTTTCTGATTCTACAACATGTCTACTGATTTCATGACTCAGGTCTTTGTCTTCATAACTTTCAAGCCTAAAATTTATTCACTGAGATGTTCATTGTAGGTTAGAGCAAAAGAAAACACAGCCGCTGTAATCAGACCTGGGATTAATTCATAAATATGCTATCTATTAACATGGGTGATATTTGGCAAGTTTCCCAAACTTCTCTGAGCCTCCATGTCTTCGCCTGTAAGTTGCAGACAGTACTAGGGAATGATGCTGGACAGTTGGAGAATTCGTGAGCATATGCTTACAAATAATTTCATACTACGCGTGGTACCCAGTATGTACCCCACTTCCAGGACCTGAGTAAGCCAGAGACTCATTCTTACAGTTATACCGGGAGTGCTTGACAATTTCAAAGAAAACTGTATATTCCATCATTGTTCAACTGTTAAGTTGTGTCCTACTCCTTGCAACCCCGTGGATGGCAGCACTCCAGGTTTCCCCGTCCTTCATTCAACTTCATGTGCAGTGAGTCGGTGATGCTATCTAATCATCTAATCCTCTGCTGCCCTCTTCTTTTGCTTTCAGTCTTTCCCAGCATCAGGGTCTTTTCCACTGAGTTGGCTCTTTATCTGAGGCGGCCAAAGTATTGGAGCTTCAGCTTCAGCATCAGTCCTTCCAAAGAATTTTCAGGGTTGGTTTCCTTTAGGATTGACAGATTTGATCTCCTTGAAGACCAAGGGACTGTCAAGAGTCTTCTCCAGCACCACAATTTGAAATCATCAATTCTTCAGTGCTTAGCCTTCTTTATGGACAAACTCTCAAATTCTTACGTGTTTACTGGAAAAGCCATAGTTTTGACTGTTGACCTGTGTTGGCAGAGTAATGTCTGTTTTTTAATATGCTGTCTTGGTTTATCATAGTTTTTCTTCCAAGGAGCAAGTGTCTGTTAAGTCCATGGCTGCAATCACTGTCCACAGTGATTTTGGAGCCCAAGAAAATAAAATATCACTGCTTCTACTTTTCTCCATCTATTTGCCGTGGAGTGATGGGACCAGATGCTACAATCTTAGTTTTTTTAATATTGAGCTTTAAGCCAGCTTTTTCACGCTCCTCTTTCACCCTTACTAAGAGGCTCTTTAGTTTCTCTTTGTCTTCTATCATTAGAGTGGTATCACATGAGTGTGTCTTTTTTTTCTGGGCCACGCCCCACATAGGTCTTAGTTCCCTGACCAGAGATTGAACCTGTACCCCCTACATTGGAATTGAGAGTTTTAACCCCCGAGTTTCCAGGGAAGTCCTAACAGATCTCTATTTTGAATACAGATGAGTGTCAGGTGAAAAGGCTGTGTGCTTTTTAGCAGGAAGCCATGCATTTCTCAGACAGTTATACATGAAGCATTGTGACTTCTTGGGTTCAGTGATGTATGATTCATTGTGCATTTTGCAGAGAGTTTGACACTTTATAGACAGGGCATTTGAGACCATCTGAAGGCTGCACGCAGCCACATGTGCATGACCAGCAGTGGATTTGCAAACCACCATGCACTTTGTGAAGATCTGCATTTTGAACCCAGCTGGGTGATAAGCTTTAATATCACTCTGGTGGTAAATACATCTTTAGTGTCCTGTTAGTTACTGGCTTGTCTTCTATGGCTGCAGCCAAAATATTTAAATTTGTACTTGAGCTGAAAAATCCATGACATAATGAAATTCTTTCATTAATCCTTTATAGTTCTGTCTGATCTCCATACCTATAAATCTGTGCATATATGTACATATAAATTTCCTTTTGGGAACATAGAGATTAAAAGTGTTAAAATATCTATTTTTATAGTCTCTTTGTTTTAATTTAATTTCCTCTATTTCCTATCAGTTCCCCTTCCATGGAGCTGTCACTGAAAGAAAAAATTACAACAGAAAATGTGGAGCCAGAAAAAAATCTGTTGTAGTTTTTTCTTTCAGTGAAAGTAGAATTCAAATCTCTACAAATTAGAGAGAGAAATATAAGCATTGTGGCAAAGACTGGAACACATTCCTTTGTTCCTAGCACATAGCTGATCTAATCTCCCTGGCCTTCTGAAAAGTGGCTTTGGCCACATGACTGAGATGTAGGCCAGACCGGAAGCCACACTGAACCAAGCACCTGAACTGCATTCACTCTGCAAATCTTCCCCATTCACCTATGAAATTCAACTCAACCACGTCTTAAAAATTGAGTACCTAAGTCTCCCCTAAAATGAAATAATTTATAAACATCCCAAGTCAGTGGCTATGGGAGCAAGCAAATGATCTCAATATTAACAGTCTACTGGATTATGAACATCAATAGTCAAAATAACGTATAGGTCATCTACTAAATGCTATTGGAGGGTTCAACAATCTTACTGTAGATAGTGGCCCCATAGACCAAAATAAACAATTAGAAAAATGATACGATTTTCATAGCCATGTAAATTATAAAGCCTCTAGAAATTAAGCTAACAGAGTATGTGCAATTTTGTAGAAGAATGTGCAAGCATTATTGACGTAAATTTTAAAATAGCTTGTTCGTGGGCCGTCTAAGCCCAATATACATGGAAGTTTAACAGGGAAAACAGGAGACGATAACAGACACAGAAGCAGAGAGGCTGCGAGATAGACAGGAGCAGGGTCTCTACAACATCGCATGATAGTGGGAAGCAGGTCAGTTACCAAAAGGTCCTCGGAACTTTTGCTCTTAGGAGGGAAGATGGGTGAGAACAGTTTGGGACACACAGAGATAATGTTGGATGTTGCTCCTACTTAGACTACCAGGGCCTTTTTCAGAATGTGAGAGGTCAGTGGAAAGCTCTTGAAAAACAGGCTGAGTAGTTTTGGGCCAGCACTGAACTCCGTGCCATGATTCCTCCGAAGCAATTCCTTCAATCACTCTGGCAATCTAACTGGCACATGGAATAGACCTGGGGCCCCAAGGTCCCCCAGACTGATAATCAGAGAGGAAGCCTCTAAACTTCCAGCCACACCCCACCCTCAATACAGGAGAGCTTCCTGGGGCAGTGGGTTCATTTCTTAAGCAAGCAGTGGAGAAACAGACAGAGAGAACAAGAACAGAGAAACCGAGGCTGGGATAGAATGTCCGACTAAGGGAAGGCTCCTGATTACTCTTTCCTCTGCAACAAACAAGATGGTCCTCTGCCCCATAGTGACTTCTGTGATGCTCTCTTCCAGCTCAATGCCCCAGAGGCTCATCTCATGTCTTGCTCCACACGCAAAGGCTCTTTCGTTTTGCAAAGATAACATGTACACATAACCTCTGGAGAAGACTCTTGAGAGTCCCTTGGACTGCAAGGAGATCCAACCAGTCCATCCTAAAGGAAATCAGTCTTGGGTGTTCATTGGAAGGACTGATGTTGAAGCTGAAACTCCAATATTTTGGCCACCTGATGCGAAGATCTGAGTCATCTGAAAAGACCCTGATGCTGGGAGAGATTGAGGGCAGGAGGAGAAGGGGATGACAGAGGATGAGATGGTTGGATGGCATCACCGACTTGATGGACATGAGTTTGGGTAAACTCTGGGAGTTGGTGATGGACAGGGAGGCCTGGTGTGCTGTGGTTCATGGGGTCGCAAAGAGTCAGACATGACTGAGCGACTGAACTGAACTGAACTGAACACATAACCTTCCAGGGCTGAAGTCCATGGGCTCTTCCTGAGTTCTGCAGGGCTGACAACTGAACGCTTTGTGCTCCAAAGCGTTTCTATCCAGTGCACTCAGAGCAGGCTTCCCCCAGGGAATCCACTTGCCTCTGAGTGTGCTGCCCTTACCCAGAGCCCTCATTAAAACTCTGAACTCCAAGGAACCATTTCCACATCCTGCTGCGGTCACAGTGACACGCTCTCATCAAGAGAGATAAACTCCCCTGGTGAACTCCTTGGACTTTATTCTGATTTCCAAGAAGGAAATGAATGTGGCCCCATGGGTCTTCCAAGGTTCTAGAGGCAGAAAGGCTTGGATTTCCCCTCTGGCTTTGCCCTTCACTTGCAGGACAACTAAAGGAAGTTCCCTAATTCTTGCCTCAGTATCTTCAATTTTCAAAAGCAAAGCATTGGGCCTCTCTGACCCTCACTTTATTCATCTAAATAAATGGGATTAATATGATCTACTTCATAGCGGCTAATGTAAAAATAAATTCAAATCATGCCATATAAATTGTAAAGGACCAAAAACTTAACACTATTACGGTCATTATTTTATTATAGATTTATTTTTCCTATCCCTCCTTGATAACGTAGTAGTCTTTTCAACTCATCAAAAGGTTGAGAAAAAGTAAAGTTGCCCCATCCACAACCTTGAGTTTTGAGGAAAAAAATAAAAGAGACAGAGACAGAGATTGAGGACTGGAGAGTCCCTAAAACTTTTAAAAGTCTGGTGTTTTCCAATTTTCTTAGATGAAATAGAGCAAGATTAGCCTTTAAAAAATTAAAGCTTTTCCTCTGGCTCCTTCACAATGGAGAAGCTGTGAGGAAACCTGACTAAATTACTTTTTAATTGGCAAAACAATAAATCAGGAAACATGTATTCATTCGGTACTACAGAATGAGGCCATTGGATCTCAAAATGAATCACAGAGTGTGGCATTGTTTTGTCTTTACTGGTATTTGTCTTTTTCACAAGTTTTTAGGACTAGAAACACGAACGATAAATAAACACATAAAGTCACACGCTAGTCCTGGAATAATAATTTGACGTTTGAATCAGATGACAAAATCACTGAGCTATATATTTATTTATTTTTAGTTGTGCTGAGTCTTCTTTGCTGTGTGAGGGCTTTCTTGAGCTGAGGGAGTGGAGGCCACTCTCTGGTTATGGTGTGCTGGCTTCTCGTTGTGGTGGCTTCTCTTGCTGCAGATCACAGGCTCTTGGCACATGGGCTTCAGAAGTTGCAGCATGTGGGCTCAGCAGATGTGGCACAAGGGTCTAGCTACTCCACAGCATGTGGAATCTTCCCAGACCAGGGATCGAACAGGGTCCCCTGGGCTGGAAGGCAGATTCTTATCTGCTATACCAGCTTATCCACTATCCACTATATCCACTATGTGCTATACCACCGCCAGGGAAGTCCTCCTTGAGCTTGAATTCAACCCAGGATTGAAACATTTCAGACATGATTTTCACTATTCTAAGAAGATCATTATCAGACTGGATGGCATTTGTTAAGAGCTAAGGGATTCAAAGGACCAATCAAAGATTATGACAGTTCTGGTCTGAGCCTGGATTAGGAGGCACAAAACAGCTATGGGAATGTCATGTCATAATCATTCTGATAATTTGTGCAACGTGTTATAGTTTATAAATGACCTTCACATTCATCCCATAATCCAAGCCTTCCAATGACCCTGGAGAATAGAAAGGAAGAATATTGGAATCCCCTTCTTAGAGATAAGGAAACCGAAGCTCAGATCATTTTCAAGGCTTACTTAAGTATACTCAGCCTAGGAAGTGGCACAATTGAGACTGAATTTAAGGTTTTTCTGACTTCAAATTCTAGGAGAATATTATTGCCAAGTTCTTCCATTTTGCAAAGAGAACATGAGCCCATGGCTGCCTGCCTTCCCCCCACCCCCCACAGGTGAATTGCACAGTTTATTTGAGAATAGAGCTCAATGCTGCAAAACAGAATATGATGACACCAATTTTAAAGACTCTACAAGAAGAAAATCAGACCAAAATGGTCATAATACCAGGATAAAAGATCCAGGAAGAACATTTCAAGAACCAAATGGTTAGAGACCAAAAGGAGAATGCTTAATGTTGAAGTATAGATTTTGCAAGAGGGCTGCAAAGACTGGTGGGGAATTTCACTTCATGTGCTTTAGGTGTATTGTTTAACTCCTCAGTGATAAAATGAAGATAATTCCTCCCACCTCATCTGATAAATGAGGAAAGCAGTTTCTACCTCATGAAGGTGCTGTGAAGATTTTACAAGATAACTAAATCACTTTGCTCCTGGAGGAGGACTTGGCAACACATTCCAGTATTTTTGCTGGGAGAATCCCATGGGCAGAGAAGCCTGGCAAGTTACAGTCCATGGGGTCACAGTCAGACGAGGCTGAAGAAACTGAGCATGCACCCACTCAAATCACTCTGATGCACACCTGACACTAACAAAATGTTGTCAGTCAGCTACATGCTCGGTTACTCAGTCATGTCTGATTCTTCGTGACCTCTTGGACTGTAGTCTGCCAGGCTCCTCTGTCCATGGAATTTTCCAGGCAAGAATACTGGAGTGGGTTGCCTACTCCAGGGATCTTCCTGACGCAGAGACTGAACCTGTGCTTCTTGGGTCTCCTGCATTGGCAGGAGGATTCTTTACCACTAAGACACTTGGGAAGCCCAAATCAGCTATGTGAAGTGAAAGTCACTCAGTCGTGTCCCACTGTTTGTGACCCCATGGATTTGTTTGTGACTACACAGTCCATGGATTCCTCCAGGCCAGAATACTGGATTGGGTAGCCTTTCCCTTCTCCAGGGGATCTCCTCAATCCAGGGATGGAACCCAGGTCTCCCGCATTGCAGGTGGATTCTTTACCAGCTGAGCCACCAGGGAAGCCCAAGAATCCTGGAGTGGGTAGCCTGTCCCTTCTCCAGGGGATCTTCCTGACCCAGGAATCGAACCTGGGTCTCCTGAATTGCAGGCAGATTCTTTACCAACTGAGCTATGAAGGAACTTCAATAAAAATAAAATTTTAAAGATATATGGGTGTGCATTTACAATAAGGATCAATGTTATAGCTCTTATTTTTATTTTATTTTGCTTGTTTTCTAATTAATTTTTATTGGAGTATAGTTGTTTTACAATGTTTTGTTAGTTTCTGCCATACAGCAAAGTGAATCAGCTATACACATACATACATCCCCTCTTTTTTGTATTTCATTCCCATTTATGTCATGGCAGCTCTTAAAAGATCATTCATATGAAGTGAGCATAAAGAGTGTTAGTGACACTGAGTGGAAAAGACAGAATTGTATGGCACATCGTAAGTATTTAATTAGTAACAGAGCCAGACTTCCATCCCGGGATATTGAGGATGAACCTAACTATTATGATTTCTGCAATTGGATATAGAATTCTACTCAAGAAATATCTGATATGAAGAGAATGATGAGGAATTAAAGACAAAATTGTATTTCTTGTGATTATTGTACAACAAGTCCTTGGTATGTCTATGAGAGCATGTTTGTATTGACGTATCATTTTTCTTTAGCACAAATGGCTTAAGAAGCCCTTACCGGGCCTTTGGGTTCTGCTTCTCAACGTACTCAAGTAAGAGAGAGTAAGCTACCTACCTACCCAAGAGTGAAAGGCCTGCGGACTCCAGGGTCTAAGACAACGTGCCAGGAATACGGGAGTCCAGTTGGAAAGGTTAGTTGGTGCTCCCTGGTGGAGACCTTTGTGCCAGAACTTGGGCTCAACTCAGAGGCAGTACACTGAAGGTTTTGGGATAATGGAGTGGCATTCCCCAAGCCATGTTTCAGGAAGATCCATCAGGCAGCCAGTTTTGGAATAGAGGGACCCACAAGAACTTTGTTGATGGACTCCACCCTAAGAGAGAGAAGAAGGAGGCAACCATAAAAGCTTGAAATTATGCCTCACAGAGGCAACAAGGGGCCAAGGGCCACATGAGACATAACTCAAGGCTAGACTCATTTTTGAACATTTAGTTATTTTTCAAAATTGTTTGTTTGTGGTTCAAACACCACCAGACCAGGTACCAAACATAGTCACCAATGTCACATGAGTTTGTGGTTGATTTTAAATACCAACTTTTAATACTCACTCTTGTCCTTTGTGCCCATCTGCCAGTGATTAAATTATATCTGGCTTCCTTTGGACTCAGATATCAATACCTTATCAATGCCATTCTGCCTTTGCTGGAGTTACTGGCTGTTTCACAGATTGTGTCTTCCTTTTGTGCCTGAAAGGCATTCATAATGGGCTCCATCTTCCCTCACCCCTGCCTCTTTGTCTTCCATCCTCCAATCCATGCCCACATCCATTTTTCTACTTTCTTAGCTGAAGAGCTGTCCCTTTGTGTCCTGTTTGGCTTTCTCAATACTCCTTGATTTCTTTTCACTCCTCCTTATTCACATTGACCCCTTTTGTGTTTTCCTGGCATAGTTGTTGCTTGATGGCATTCATCACCTCTGAGTATAGAATCATTTATCCACCATGCATCCTTTCTTTCCTGTTGCAGTTCACTCAATGTTACCCTTATTTCCTCCTGATTTTGCTCTACTGCAGTCTGACTTTCCATTATTATTCTTATCAGCAGTCTGTTATTTATAGAGTGCAGAAATAAGATAAGCTCTTTCTAATACAGATGGGACACAGGCAATGTGGCTGGGAATAAGAAATGTAAAAAGAGACAGAGCTACAAAACAACAGAGCTAGAGGGGTGTTGCTGATGGCTGGATGCAAAATGAACTGCAGAAGGCATTAGGGGTAGAAAAGTAAAATTTCAGCAAACACAGCTATCTTCCGGGGGAGGAGGTGAGAAAATGATCACTGCTGGTCCTCTGTGCTGAGCACTGTGTGAAATCCTGTGGGTGAATCATTTCATGGCATCTTTGCCCTAAACTATGAGGCAGTGTTAGGGCTTCCCTGGAGGCTCAGACTGTAAATGCCTCTCTGAAATGCAGGAGACCCAGGTTTGACCCTGGATTGGGAAGATCCCCTGGAGAGGGAAATGACAACCCACTCCAGTACTCTCGCCTGGAACATCCCACGGATTGAGGAGCCCGATGGGCTACAGTCCATGTGATCACAAAGAGTCAGACGTGACTGAGGGATTTCACTTTCACTTTCATGTGGCAGCATTAGCCCTGCTTTATGGACGAAGAAACTGAGGTTTAGAGAAGTTGAGGTACTGTCTGAAGCAGAACCTGCACACAAATGCAAAGATTATAAAAACATAAAATAATCATAGACAGTTATTTAGTTGCATTTCAAAAGGTTAAAAGCTTACATCCATTAATTCAGTATTCCTATGTCTGGGAGTCTAACATAAATAAATATTTTGAGACTCAGAATAATATTTAGGTACAAACTGCTCATGGGATTGCTATTTGTAGTAGTGAAAATGCTATCACAGTCATATCTCTAGAAAAATACTTAAGTAAATAATGGCATATGCAATCAAAGAAATATGATGAAAATATTTTGAAGTAGGAAAAATTGGGAAATCCCTATATAAAAGTATAAAAACTAGAAAATAGACATGAATATATATTTGCAATGGAAAAGATTAAAATATAAATAAAATATTAATGTTTTATCTCGTATTTTCTTCTATAAGTTATAATAAATAATTTTCCCATACTTCAAAACATACTCATCTTTGGACTTCCCAGGTGGCACTAATGGTAGAGAACCAAGCTACCAACTCAGGAAACTTAAGAGATTTGGGTTCCACCCCTGGGTGGGGAAGATCCTCTGGAGGAGGGCATGGCAACTCAGTCTAGTATTCATGCCTGCAGAATACCATGGACAGAGGAGCCTGGTGGGTTACAACCATAGGGTCAAAAAAGAGTCAGAGACAACTGAAGCAGCTTAGCATGCACTCGCATTCATCTTAGAAACTTGCAAAGGCCATGGAAGTAAAAAGAGTGGGTAGAAAATGCCAGCTCTGAGCTTCCTACTATTTAACTTTCTTTAATTTTTATAACATGAGACAGACAAATATTTTTGCATATAGTTTTATGATTTTATAATTCTCAGTTTGAACATTTTGAAAAACATATTCTAAAGAGGAAGGAAAAAAACAAAACATTTCTCATAATTTTACTATCCAGAAATGACTACCATTAACCTTTAGAATATTTTTCATACATTTCATTGCATTATTCCCCATATATAATCCAGTGAAGAGAACAGAATTTTAAGGTACAGTAATATTTCACATAAAATTTAAATCCTAGTTTGGGAAATGTTATATTTAGTAAATATTATGTGGTGATTGTTTATTTATATTTCTTTATTTCAGTTACTGAATGTCCTAGATTAATGTTTTATTGAAACAGGTTATTAAATGGGGCTTTCCTGGTGGCTCAGACAGTAGGAAATCTGCCTGCAACGTGGGAGGCACAGGTTTGATCCCTGGGTTGGGAAGATCTCCTGGAGAAAGGAATGGCTACCACTCCAGCATTCTTGCCTGGGAAATCCCACGGACACACGAGCCAGACAGGCTACAGTCCACAGGGTCAAAAAGAGTTGGACACAACTGAGCAATAAACATTTTTAACACTTCCGTACTATTAAAATAATTAATTTGGCATTCCTTTTCTTTGTTTAAATGCTATGCAAAACTTTGAAAAAAATGAGGCTCTTATAAGAGTTAGGAATTGTATTTTGTTTCTAGTAACAGAGATCTGAAATTACAGTGGCTTAAGCCAAATAGGGGTTATTTTTCTTTTATAAAACACCAAGGTCAGAAGTTGTCTGTTCATAGCAGACACAGTGGTATCAGACACCGAAGTGTCTTCTGTCTTTCTGCTCTCCTCTTTCTTAGCACCTGGATTTTCAACCTTAAGCTTTCTTCATGGGTAACTGGTGCTATCAATTTGTATCAGTGCTTCAGGAAGGAAGAAGGAAAATGAGGGAAGGACAAAAACGATATTTGCCAGCTGAGTCAAAGCCTTTAAAGAACTTTCGACCTCTACTTCAACGGACCACTGTCTGTCTCTATGTGCAAGGGGGCTTGAGAGTCTTCATTTAACTGATCATATTGACACAGCCCACAGGCTGTCTAATAAGATGTGACATAGATATTGTGTAGGCATTATCAGGTTTACCATAGCTCTTAATAACTTTTTATTCAGTACCATATCCTTTCCCACTGTGAATGTATATTTAATGTATGAAATAGCATTCTAAGTAATACATATTTTAAAATTCTTGGTATTAAAAAAATGAAAAGCTCTAAGGGAGCTCTCAGCATTCTTGGATCTAGATTTTGGTTTCACAGAAACTGCTTCACTGGTTGAGGATGGAGGGGTCCGAGTCAAAAATAGGCTAATTCTTCAATTATTAACTAATAAATTAATCAATTCAACAAACATATTCATCACTCACTGTATTTGGGCATGATATAATTTGGGAGGATAATTGCTATGTTGGTATAATGTTTTATAGTTTATAAAGGGCTTTCCTTTATGTTTTCCTGATGCTACAGCCACAGGTAGGAAACAGGCATTACATCCACATGCTATAAATGATTTTGAGGAACAAGGAGTTTAATAAGATGTGAAATCTGTAAAGTCACTGTAGTGAAACCCAGAACTTGAACTGGGGATTTCCATCTCTTGTGAATTCTAACTTTCCCAAACTTTAGAAATTAGGATCTGGTGCTAATTAGAGAATCAAGGATCTCTCTCTCTCTTAAAATCTGGAATGTAAGTAGGTCAGGAACCACACAAGAAAAGTCTTTTGAGTCACTTCGGCAGCTCTTCCCCATACATTCTCAGCCATATCCGACTCTTTGCAACCCCATGGACTGCAGCCCCGCAGGTCTCCCTGTCTTTCACCAACTCCCGGAGTTGGTGCAAACTCATGTCCATTGAGTCGATGATGCCATCCAACCATCTCATCCTGTTACCCCTTCTCCTAGTAGTAAAATCTACTGTTTACTGAGCATATACACTGTAATAGTTGTGTTCCACGAATCTATTATCATCTTCAACAGTTTTGACTCCATTTCCCAGCATATTTTACAGGTGAAGTTTAAGTAAAATTTCTGAGAATTCAAACATGAAAATAGAAAAAAAATGAGAATTTGAAGCTAAGTCAGTTGAAAATGAAAGCCTACTCATACCAACTGTTTTGGAAACAAAATAATTTTGATTGTGTTAATAAACTTTCCTGAATATTTTTCTGGGGAATTCACGGGGAATTTTATTAAAATACAAATTTTTATTGTAATTTAACAAATATCTTGAAACCACTGGGAAATACTTTGTCAGCTCTTTAGGAACTGATGAAGTTCTATTTTTTGAAGCAAATATAATAGCATTCTAAATCTGTACTTTTTAATTTTGTGATTGGCAATGTCTTCAGTATCTAGTATTCAGAAATTGAAAGTTCTCAGCAGCTTATGTTTATAACAATATGTTTTATGACTTTATGGAAAAGTGGACCTTTTGATGATAGCTTCCACATACTGGCAATCTTCTTGAGATCATGTACTTGATTAATGAAGAAAAAATAACCCCTCCACATTTCATTCCTGTAGTAACTTCTTTTCTATGTTTGAGATCTACTCACAGACTTCCCTGGTGGCTCAGATGGTGAAGTGTCTGCCTGCAATGTGGGAGACCCACGTTCCATCCTTGGGTTGGGAAGATCCCCTGGAGAAGGAAATGGCAACCCACTCCAGTTCTCTTGCCTGGAGAATCCCACGGACACAGTCCACAGGGTCGAAAAAGAGTCAGAAAGGCTGAGTGACTTCACTTTCACGGTGTTCAAGGGGGTGTCTCTCTTACTGCCCTGGTGGCATTCTTGAAGTTGCCCACAGTCCCCTCTGCACCACCTACCTCATAATGCCTGGCAAAATGCACAGTACTTGGTCAGCTGATGTTCAATATTGATGTGAATTGAAGCAATGTAATGTTAGAGAGGACAGCTAAATACATAAACAACACGAGAATCCATCAACAAGTAAGGGGCCCAGAAGTCAATCTCTGGTGTACTTGCTAGGAACACTCTACTCATTTTACTTTTTAGCTTTACAATATCCTATTCTCATATTGTCTGTTCCCTGTTACTTCTTATCTTTTTCTCATTCTCTTTTCTTTACATTTCTCTCTTTTTCTTACCTCTCTTCATTTCATCCTCTGATAATGTAAGAACATCAACCTTTTATTGAACATTCATTTTATTAATATTGATTTCCCTTTAATTCCCATTATGCCTTTGAAATAGGGGAATTTTCCATCTTTGATGATAAGGATAACTTGCTTAAATTTTAAATAGTTTCCTCAGGATCACATAGCTCTTAAGTGGCAGAGTCATTCAAACTCTGAATCACAATCATATTTCTATAGATATGAAAGAACATAAAAGTGATTTCCTTCTCTATGAGGTTGGCTGAGTGGTGATCTCTGCCAGTATGGGCTCTCGGATCTTCGATATACCTTCAGGCTATTCTTCTTTTTATTTTCCTGTTTAGTTGAATAACACTGCTTGGCCACAAAGCAATGAAAATTTCCCTCTGGCTCATTAGGTATGAAAAGGTTTAAGATGAGATCATGGATGTTTTCATTCCCTCTTGGCAAAAATGCATCAATACAAACATGCTCTCATAGAAATGCCAAGGACTTGTTGTACAATAATCACAAGATATACAATTTTGTCTTTAATTCCTCATCATTCTCTTCATATCAGATGTTTATTGAATAGAATTATACATCCAATTGCAGAAATCATAATAGGTAAGTTCATCCCCAATATCCCGGGATGGAAGTCTGGCTCTGTTACTAATTAAATACTTATGATGTGCCACACAATTCTGTCTTTTCCACTCAGTGTCACTAACAGGAAGAAGATTGAGTCTTGCCAAGTAATGCATAAATGCATAAGATAAAAATGCTGATCCCACTACCCTCAACTGTCTCAATAATTTCATAAGCCTCTAAATCTCTGTATTAAGTAATATTTTGTATACAACTCAGAATGATTTGTAATTTTTTGGTCAGGCTGTGGCTGATAGAATACATGGTGCCAGAAATAGGGAGTTGCCTAAGAAAATGCATCTCAATGCATCTATGGCTTAGTAAGTGGAAAGGAAACAGTTGCTATAGGCTGGAAAGATGATGAGCATGTTCCATTGAGAAGGTTGTAGCCCAAGGGAAGAACTGGCAAAACATAATGTCAGTAATGTATGATGGCAGTTACTGATATGCCAAAGTATGTAAAAGAAAATTAATTCAGGAAAGAATCAACTGGGTCACAAGCACACACAACAGAAGAATACAATTTGACACCTTGACTTGGAAGGAAAGTCAACGTCTTCTAAACTTAAAGTGTCAGGGAATAAAGTTGAGAAGGCCCTTGAGTAACAAAGACCAATTAGAATTCATAGAATCCAGCATTGCAATACCTATATATCTAGATATACATCTATATACATATACACACACATAGCAGGTTAGGGCCTCCCTCAATAGTTCAGCGGTAAAGAATCCGTCTGCCAATGCAGGGGGCACAGGTTTGATCTCCAGGTCAGGAAGATCCTCTGGAGAAGGAAATTGCAACCCACTCCAGTATTCTCACCTGGGAAATCCCATGGACAGAAAAGCCTAGAGGACTGCAGTCCATGGAATCACAAAAGGGTTGGACATAACTAAACAACTTCACGGCAACACTACCAGATTACCAGTATAGTCTTCTTATCCACTCCAGTATTCTTGCCTGGAGAATCCCATGGACAGGGGAGCCTGGTAGGCTACAGTCCATAGGGTTGCAAAGAGTTGGACACAATTTAGTATGCAAGCATGCATACTTCTTCCTCAGTCCCAATAGTTTAAAGTTACCATTAACCAATGAGAGAGAGAGAAGGAAGTGCCAGGCACAAGGTGTTATGGATGAAGAATAGGAGAAGTAAAGACTAGGTTAAAAATTTTACTTAGGGAAGGAGTTTAGATGTGGTTTCTGGTACATAGTATCACCTGGAAGCCAATAGATTAGCATCTTACTAAGACATTGAATGAAAAGTATTTCTTAAAAAAAAAAAAAAAAAGCCTTTAAGTAGTTGAGAGCAATAGAATATATTAGACGTCCTCTTATACACAAAAGACATTCCCAAGATAATCCATAGCTACTTCAAATAGGTCCAAAGTGTACTAGAATAGGAAGAACTTGGCAGAGTCAGGGTATAGAGTTTGATGATGGCCTAGGGAAGATTCAGCTCCACTTAGAGATGAGAAACAGTACCTGGTCAGTAATGTCACCACTCCCAGGACAGACAATCTTCATTATGTCCACCCAGTAGGATCCTATAACTGCTGTTGACCAGTACTTGTTATAGACCTTCTAGTTTTCCAACTATTGAAGCAAATATTTTATTGTGGTCGTTTGGGCCTATTTCAGACTTGCCTTCTTGTGATTTGTGTGGGAGCAGACAACTTATATTTTTAGTTCCCAAGTTGTTGGATGCAGAGTTGCTGCATTCAGTTCAGATTGCAAAGACTGTACCTAACCCAGAAATTATGTACTTCAAGCAAGACAGAGTGGCTGAAAGAAATGTTTGGTTTTCTTCAGTGGGATCAAGCTGATTGTTGTTCTGTGGTTGAAGAATTATGTTAGGTGGCCCCCATGGTTTCCCCCTTCTGGTATTCACATTCTTTAATAGTCTCCTTCTCTGGAGTGTGGGCAAGATCTATAACTTATTTCTAAAAAATAGAACAACAGCAATTATCAATCACCAACAGTAGAGGTGATGAAGTGCCAGTACCATAATCACATTACATTAGATGGCAAGAGTGATGAGATGTTCCTCCTGTTGTTATGCTATTTACATGACTGTTATGTTACAGACACATTCTAGAGTCTCTCTCAGTCTATTGCTGGCTTTAAAGAGGGAGGCTGCTATGAAGGATTGGGTTAATTTGCATCATGTGGGATCTAGTTCCCCAACCAGGGATTGAACCCTGGCCCCCTGCTTTGGAAAATCAGAGTCTTAGCCATTGGATCACCAGAGAAGTCCTATGAATCCTATGTCCACAGCAAATGAATTTCATCAATGCTCTGAGAGAACAAGGAAGTAGACTGCTCTTGAGATGAGCCCTCAGATAAGAACTGAGCCCTGATCCTCACCTTGAGCTCAGTCTTGCAAGAATCTGAACAAGGAACCCAACTAGGCCATGCTTGAGCCCCGAACCTACAGAAAATTTGATGTAGTGGTTTGATGGCTCTAGGTCTGTGGTCATTTGTTAAGAAGTAACAGAAACCTCATACAGGTTGTGCTTGGATATTCAGTGACCACAAGTATAAGTGGTGAAGGCTTTTCAGACCACCAAATAATTCACTGGCTTTTCTCATGGTTTAGAATGATTATTGGGAAGGGGTTCCAGTCAGGACCACATCCCCCATCACCTTTAATCAAAGTAAGACCAAGTGACCAGTTTTGGCTAATGTGATATTCCCAGAAATAATGTGTGCCACCTCTGGGTTGAGGTTTTAACATGCCCTACATACCTTACACTTGGTCTCTTCCTGTTGGATCATACGTACTAAAGATAGGGAATTTACAGAAGGAAGGAGTCTGGATTCCCTCGCCACTGTGCTCCAGAAAACTATCTGAGACAGAAGCACGTTTTACCCACAAGTTATTGGCTAATCCATGTGGACTCTAAAGTAAGAGAAAAATAAACTTCAGTTAACCCACTGACACTTAGGATTTTTCATTAAAAAAAGTTAACCTCTTCTGATCCAGTAGGAATGAAAGTATTTTTATTATTATTATTTTGGTAAAATACTTATTTTATTATATTTTCTGGAATTAAAGTTATGGTATATAAATGACAGATCTTATTGTTTATATACACTAGTGTATTCCATCTCCAAAGTTAAGCAAAAATGAAAACTTGCATCTAAGTTCATGAGTACATCAATAGAACAAGAGAGGTCATGCTATGGCCGTTCTCTGGACCTATGTATGCAGCTTTCAGAGTGAAAGCATGTATGTGCTCAGTTGCTTAGTCACGTCTGACTCTTTATGGCCCCAGGGATTGTAGTAAGCCAGGCTCCTCTGTCCATGGGATTTTCCAGTCAAGAATACTGACTGGAGTGGGTTGCCATTTCCTATTCCAGGGTATCTTCTCAACCCAAGAATTGAACCCATGTCTCTTGTGTCTTCTGCATTGGTAGGCAGATTCTTTACCTCTAGCACCACCTGGGAAGCCCATATATAGGTCTACATAAGCTAATCATATCATGCAATTGAAAATGTGTAAATATCATGGCCTTTGGAAACTAACAGACTTGAACTAAAGCCCAGTTCTGAAAAATTCACGGTGTCTGACCTCGACAAAGCTATTCGACCTGTTTCTCATTTTTGTCATCTTATAAATGTGCATGATACTTTAAATGTAGAACTATTGTGAGAATATAACAGCATGGAAAATATCAAGAAAAACACTTAGCTCTTGTCACTTAGAAGGTGACCAGTAATTGATGGATCTCATAAAGTGTCAAACAGACAGTGAGCCATGTCAATTAGATATGACTTCTTGAGGATATTACTGATAGGAGTTATACATCAGAATTTTATGCCTTTGAGATTTGCAATTGTTTGCTGAAGCTGCCTGGAGAATCCCATGATCAGAGGAACCTGGTGGGCTATATAGTCCATGGGGTCGCAAAGAGTCAGACATGACTGGAACAACTTAGCAGCAGCAGCAGTTCCTACTATAGTTTTTAACACAGTGACTTCAGAGCTTTCTGACATAACAAAGATTGCATTTACTTTGAAATCCCTGCAGCGCTCTGATTATAAAAGCAAACTGACAAAATTGTGCGTTTGGAATAATTACATCTTGACAAAATTCTCCAAAACCCTTTGTGTCCATGTGTTTCTAACTAGAAAGTGAACATTCTGTGAACCTTAAGTAACAGCCATATCTGTTTGTGGGGTGTGTGTGTGTGTGTGTGTGTGTGTGTGTGTGTGTGTGTATCTGCAAATAATTCAGGTGCTAGATTGAAACTGACATAGGTTTGGAGCATCAGCTTTGGAATTTAATGAATAATGTTTGGCTTCTCATTTCTTTCCATATACAGATCATGCTCCCCAGCCTATATTTCTTTCATTTTGCTTTGGGTTCTTTTAACTTCACCATGTTGCTCCTCTCATCTCACTGTATCTTCTGCATTTTTCATAGTCTAGATCTTGTTTCTTTTCTTCTCCAAGCTGCCCCTTAGGATTTCTACCTTTAGTCACAGCTTTTGGTCCTACTTGTTTCTGCAATGGGGTTCAAAACTGGCCTAGGCATGCGTGGTTTGGAATCTGGGTGTCCATGTCCACGGCAGAAAATTCTAACCATACAGGGGATATTGGTGTGGATAATCATAAACCAAAGTGAAAGCTGTAGAAGAAAGTTGAACTGAAATACAATGGAAAGGGTTTATACCCACCAGTTCTGAAGGGGTCAAGGTATGTGTTTGAAGTAAGAAAGACATAGAAAATATTTTATAAAGCTAGAAGAATAAATGTTTCTTATTGGTCAAACTGCCCCAGGCTGTCCTACAGAGATTGTCTTCTCTTTGTATTTTTAAGATTCACTGTTTCTATTCATAGATTAATTAGGATGTTAGTCGACATTGCCTGAAGAATTATGCCCTGGTAGCTGAAGAACTATGTTCTAGGTCTGGCTTCACAATTTATTAGCTGCATTATATTGCTCACATGGCTGAATTGCTTCTAATCGTTTAATAAAAGTATAGGAGCTCAAGTAATTCCTATCTCATGGAAAGATGGGGAATTCAGTGAGACAAAGCATTAGGAACTGTTTGAAAATTCAAAAATGCTGAAGAAACACTAAAGAGTATTGTCTGTGCTATAAAATTGAATACCAATAAAATGTTACTTACTAAGTCCACTCTAGATATGAAATGCTGGTTTTTCAACATATGCTATTTTTTAGAGAAGGATTCCATTTAGCATTTTATTAAGTGATTCTTTAACGTACAAGTTAAGGGGTACATTATTCAACACATGTTTGATGTCAGTAAGTGTTTGTTTTTCCCTCTGCACAAATTCACTAAGCTTCTGTTTCTTTCACATCTCCGATAAGAAGCAGAAACTGCCATAAATAATCATTTCTCGGGACAATACCAAAGTTGACAAGGTAAATGATATGATTTATCACTGCAAGAAATATCTGAATTCAATGCCTGATGTTGACACTCACAAAACATTTGACTAAGTTGCCTACCGTCTCTGAATCTCAGTTTCTTCATCTGTAGAATGGAGATAAGAGAAGTTTACTCAGGACTTTCAAAAGACCCAATGACTTAAGGTACATTACGTAACACAGTGCTTCTCTCGGCACAAAGTAGATCATCAATAAATGCTTCTTCCTTTTCTCTCTCTGTTGCCACGATTGATGCATTCTTAAAGGAAATATACAATATGGCCCACTGCCTTGGTTTTGATAGGCTTTCTCTTTCTGTGACCAACTCTTCTTTTAAGGATTAGAGATGCAGAGACAGTATTTCACAGAGAGTATCTGGAAAGGAAGGTTTCGTTTTTTTAAGTCAATATATTTTACAAGAACCATAGCTCTGGATGTCCCTCCTTGTAATCCTCATGCCATCAGCCTGCCTACAGATGAAAGGGCTTTCTCTATTTCATAGCCAAAGGAAGACTGTTTGATGTCATTCTGAAAGTTTTTAAAGAAGAAGATGGAAGGGAATGTAGAAATAAAATAACAGAGGCTGACTCTTAGGAACTACAGAGTAGAACAATACCGTATTTCTGTTCATGGGAAACTTCACCATTCAAATGCATTCACTTTTCATAAAAGCACCTCCTCAATTTCAGCCCAAACATTGAAAACTGAGCCTATTAAATCAGGACAAAAACACTTTTGAAAACATCTTTGGAAAAATACAATTTTGGCACAAAGAGATGAGAATCAAGAGAGATGAAAAAATCAAAATGGAATTCAGAATGAGAGGGACAGTTCTCAGGCGGTTAGTTATTTGTGAACCTTGCAGAGTAGCAATCAAAGGGGAAACCTACACCCGTCAGTACACATTGTTCCGTGGTGCCCCTGATTCACTCTTTCAAACATGTAAGAAGCTGAGCAATTATAGGGGCCAAGGACCCTATTTTATAGAAAAGGGAGGACATCGATTGGACTGTAGTTAAGGTATTTATCAAGAGGCTTTCTCCACTCCTCTCTGCACTCTCAAACCCTCCCTCTTCTTTATGTCCTCTTTGAACGTCCTACTGTACCTATAAAAGTATTCCCAGACCAACATGCTTGTCCAGGCTTTCTCTCTCTTTCTCTCTCTCTCCTCTCTCTTTCAAACTCTGGGAGGAGGAACTATTTCCACTGTTAAAGGCAGTTTCATACAATAATTAGAACATTTATCCTGGAAGCCAGAGTGCCTAGACTGAATCCTGGCTCTGGCACTTGCTACTTATGAAATCTTGGGCAAGGTTATTAAATTTTTTTGTGCACATATTTTATCATTTACACAGTGGGGTTATTGTTAGTGTAATATTGTCTAAGTTATAAGGATTTATAACTTCCTGATGATTCATGACTTCCTGGTGGCTCATAAGATTCATGATTTTCCTGCTGGCTCTGACGGTAAAGTGTTTGCCTACAATGTGGGATACCTGGCTTTGATACCTGGGTCAGAAAGATCCCCTGGAGAAGGAAATGGCAATCCACTCCAGTTCTCTTGCCTGGAAAATCCCACGAATGGAGGAGCCTGGTGGGCTACAGTCCATGGGGTCGCAAAGAATCGGACATGACTAAGTGACTTCACTTTTGCTTTTATAAGGATTAGATGAATTAGGGTTGCAAAGCACTTCAAATGGCATCAGGAGTGTGGTTAATACTCCACACTAATCAGTTGTTATTGGTTAACATGACCACTCCTCTATTTTTAGTTTGAAACCTAGAGCTTAGGATTCTTTCTAATATGCATACATGTTGCTGCAACTCCTTCAGTGACTCTACTCAGCTTCAGAAAGAAAGTGAAAATGTCAGTTCTGTCTGACTCTTTACAACCCCATGGATGGTAGTCCTACAGGCTCCTCTGTCCACAGAATTCTCCAGGCAAGAATATTGGAGTGGGTAGCCATCCCTTCACCCTCAGAAGGAAGCCTAAACTTTTTAACATGATGTCATATGATGAATGGTCTTCCCTGGTGACTCAGGGCAAAGAATCTGCCTGCAATGCAGAAGACCCGGGTTCGATCCCTGGGTCAGGAAGATCCCCTGGAGGAGGGCATGGCAACCCACTCTAGCACTCTTGTCTAGAGAATCCCAAGGACAGGGGAGCCTGGCAGGCTGCAGTCCATAGGGTCGCACAGAGTCCGACATGCCTGAAATGACTATGTAGTAGCAGCAGCTGTGTGAAGAATAATGCACACACTCCTGTCAACCAAAGATACCTCGTCACAATGAACCTCAGAAGGTTATCTCACATGGCAACACAGACTTCTCAGATATGACCAGATCGTGACATTCAGTCCCATCACTTTGTGGAAAATAGATGAGGAAAAAGTGGAAACAGTAACAGACTTTATTGTCTTGGGCTCCAAAATCACCGCAAACTGTGACTGCAGTCATGAAATTAAAAGACACCTGCTCCTTGGAAGGAAAGCTATAACAAACCTAGACAGTGTATTAAAAAGCAGAGAAATTACTTTGCCAACAAATGTCCATATAGTTAAAGCTGTTTTTTCCAGTAGTCATGTACAAATGTGAGAATAGGATCATAAAGAGGGCTGAGTGCCGAAAAATTGATGCTTTTGAACTGTGATGTTGGAGAAGACCCTTGAGAGTCCCTTGGACTGCAAGAAAATCAAACCAGTCAATCCTAAAGGAAATCAACCCTGAATATTCATTGGAAGGACTGATGATGAAACTGAAACTCCAATACTTTGGCCACCTGACATGAAGAGCCAGATCACTGGAAAAGACCATGATGTTGGGGAAGATTGAAGACAAAAGAAGATGAGGGTGGCAGAGGATAAGATGGTTAGATAGCAATACCAACTCAATAAACATGAGTTTGAAGAAACTTCAGGAAATCGTGAGAGACAGGGAAGCCTCTTGTGCTTCAGTCCATGGTGTCACAAAAAGTGTGGCACAATTTAGCAACTGAACAACACCAACAACAAAGGTGGAAGATGAGGGGAGGGAGCTCCGAGACGTTCCAGGGGAAGAACACAACAAGCATAGAAAAGAGCTAGAACTAAGGGCCCAAAGGAAGACCAATCATGTATGTCCAAGGAACAATGATGAGGCCAATTTGGCTGGAGTAATTCCAGCCAAGAGACTGGGAGTGGTCAGAAAAGAGGAGATCAGCAGGCTAGGAGGAAGGGCCAGGTTTTGCAGGGCCTTGTGGCTGTTGTTAGAATTTGGGCTCTTACTGTCCCAGGATGAGTCGAGCAGAGGATGGATTCAGTCCGAGCTGTATTTTAACAGGATCAGTCTGGATGCTGTGCTATGTGTTGATGGTCTGAGGATGAGATAAAAACCATCGAGACTTGTTAGGACATGGAATAGTAACTTCAAATAGGACTATGAATGTTCACACTTCTATTTGAGATTTTAAACAAGATATTTGTTTTGGAAACCAAAATCTGATTTCTCGACTGAATAACTGAACTGAAGTAAAGCTTTTCTTCCCCTCTCTTGAAATAATACAGGTGATAGATATTTTTCTTCAAAGCTCTTTGTGCACCATCTGAAATGTAGCCAATGATTAAAGCTGGATTAAAATGCTGGCTGCTTCTTCCTCTGTTAACATTTGCTTTCTTCTAAACGTGACTACTAGACAGATAAAGGATTGGGATGATTGAGAAAAGAAATGCATAGCATTTGCAAGGGGCTTGAATGATAAATTACTGAGCAGTCCCAAAATGCCAGTATCACATTTCAGATTGTCTTGCTTTGACTGAGGCAGCACCCAGGGTTAATCCTGTCACCTCTGGTGTCTTGGAGGCAGAGTTTCACATTCAGAAATGTCCAAGGCATGTCTGCCTCTTGAGAGTGCCCTTCACTTGTGAAGGGCAGAAAGAAAAAGCCTTGCTGCTGCCACTCTCTTCATCACTGAAGGCAAGCCAAAGAACGAAGATGCTTCTTACTCCATTGGTTTCATTTAGACATTTCATCATCAACCATTTGAATGTCTGGTATTCCTTAGACACAGCGGTAGGCACTGTGGTATTGTGAGATTGAGTCCTGATGTTACCGAGTCCCAGCTCGACCTGCTTGTGGTTTGATGGGCCAATCAATCTGAGAGAAGAGGTATTAAGGCTAGGAATATTATTAGGAAAGCCAGCTGGAAAGGAAGATGGCAGTATAGTGCCTCAAAATAACCTTCTTGTCAGGGCCTGGATGCCAGCTTCTTTTATGGATCTGAGATGGGGGGAGGCGAGGAAACAAAATAAAATGACCATTTAATTCTTGCAAATAGCTCCTAGAATGGCAAGCCTCAGGTAGGGAGATGTGTTGACTTTACTTCCTTACAACCCTTCACGGGTGGGCAGGGTCAGGCTCTCTCCCTATGAATCTAGCAAAGCCCTAGTCCTGGGGTCAGGCAGAGGTGGGGCAGGCAGGGCTCCCTGAGGCAGGCCATTATCTTTGCCTGTAATGACAAAAGCAGCAAAATAAGAATTAAAGTCACAGAAACAGATCCAGTATGGATTCAAAATTAACCCTTAACAGTTACACTGATGCTCCAGCTTAACAGCTATGTGTTCTGAGAAAAGTGATCCTTATTGAGAGGGATGGTGTGGGGAAGCGAGTAGAGGGGAAGGGTCACCATTAATGTTCATATGAGAAAATAAGAAAGATTAAAGCTATACATGGAATTCTTCTACGTAAGAATTGAGTAGTAAAAAGAGAAACAGTGCAAACTCAGAGAATAAGAAAACAGCAGAGAGAAGAGAAGAAATGAAATGGAAGAGTTGGTAAACCTACCATGAAAACAATCAGTAAAATTCCAAAAAGAGATGATGCTCAGCAGCTTCTGTCTTTACCATCACAATTCCCTGCCTTTGCCTCTGTCCAGCTGGATCACGACAAACTGTGGACAATTCTTCAAGAGATGGGAATACCAGACCACCTGACCTGCCTCCTGAGAAATCTGTATGAAGATCAAGAAGCAATAGTTAGAATAGGACATGGAAAAACAGACTGGTTCCAAATTGGGAAAGGAGTACAACAAGGCTATATATTGTCACTCTGCTTACTTAACTTATATGCAGAGTACATCATGAGAAATGCTTGGCTGGTTGAAGCACAAGCTGGAGTCAAGATTGCCAGGAGAAATATCAGTAACCTCAGATATGCAGATGTCACCACCCTTATGACAGAAAGTGAAGAAGAACTAAACAGCCTCTTGATGAAAGTGAAAAAGGAGAGTGAAAAAGCTGGTTTAAAACTCAACATTCAGAAAACTAGGATTATGGCATCTGGTCCCATCACTTCATGGCAAATAGATGGAGAAACAATGGAAACTGTAAGTGACTTTATCTTGGGGGGGCTCCAAAATCACTGCAGATGGTGACTGCAGCCATGAAATTAAAAGATGCTTGCTCCTTGGAAGAAAAGCTATGACCAACCTAGATAACATATTAAAAAGCAGAGACATTACTTTGTCAAGAGAGGTCTGTCTGGTCAAAGCTAAAGTTTTTCCAGTAGTCATATATGGATGTGAGAGTTGGAATTTAAAGAAAGCTGAGCACTGAAGAATTGATGCTTTTGAACTGTGGTGTTGGAGAAGACTCTTGAGAGTCCCTTGGATTGCAAGGAGATCCAACCTATCCATCCTAAAGGAAATCAGTCCTGAATATTCATTGCAAGGACTGATGCTGAAGCTGAAACTTCAATACTTTGGCCACCTGATGCAAAAAAACTGACTCACTAGAAAAGACCCTGATGCTGGGAAAGATTGGGGGCAGGAGGAGAAGGAGACGACAGAGGATGAGATGGTTGGATGGCATCACCGACTCGATGGACATGAGTTTGAGTAAACTCTGGGAGTTGGTGATGGACAGGGAGGCCTGGCATACTGCAGTCCATGGTGTCGCAAAGAGTCAGACATGACTGAGCAACTGAAATGAACTGAACTGAACTGAACTACAACTTTATGGGATTTCCAGACAGAGCTAGAGGTATAGAACCTGTCTGCCAATGCAAGAGGCCCAAGAGACATGGGTTGGATCCCTGAGTCGGGAAGACCCCCAGGAGAAGGATATGGCAACTCCAGAATTCTTGTCTGGAGAATCCCATGGACAAAGGAGCCTGGTGTGCTATCATCCATAGGGTTGCAAAGAGCACAGATGACCAAAGTAACTTAGCATACACAACCCTATAGGGTAGGTATTTTTGATACACATTTGAATAAATTGCTGAGAGGAATAAAAAAGAAAAAAAGCTGAGAGAGAGAGCTCCAGCACAGGATAGCTATCAATATATTTTTTTAAGAATATATTGAGAGAAATAAGCCTTCCATGAAAATGAGTTAAAGAAGATAGTAATTCAATAGTACTTCAGTGCTTGTCATATGCAAGTGATCATATTAGTTACTAGGAACACATTAGTGAGTAAAAATTGACATGGGTCTTGTCCTTAAGATGTTTACAGAAAACACAGGACAGTTACACTAAGTAGTGTGTAATTTCAAACAGTGATAAATGATATGAAAGAGAAATTCATGTTATTAAGAGGGTGCCTAAAGGGAATGTGACCATATCTGGGCATCAGACATGGTTCCTGAGGGGAGAATCCTCAGGCTGAAATCTGAAGAACCAGTAGCATTAATAAGACTTGGAAAGGAAAATGCATCATGGTCAGATGGAAAGCATGTGCCCAGACTCTGGTGGAGGGAACACGGTATGTGGATGGGCAGTATGAAGAGTGTGGAATAAAAGAGGCTGAAGACATGGCAGAGTCAGACTGTGCTGGGCCTTGTAGAACAGTTGGAGGATTTGGGTCTTTATCCTAAGAACAGCTTCCATAGGAAAATAACATAATCAAGTGTCTGTTTTGGAAATAGTATTCTGATTACATTGCATAAGAAGAGGTGAGGGAGGCAGCATTGAAAGTGAGAAACTCACTGAGGAGGTTTCTTTGGTTTTGTTTTTCCTGTCCTTCTGCTGAGAGACAACAGCAACATCAGAAAAATGATCATGGTGATCTTACTGTGAATTGTTGAAGAGGGTGAAACAGGACTGCAGTGGGCTG
This sequence comes from Cervus elaphus, assembly GCF_910594005.1. Taxonomy (NCBI): domain Eukaryota; kingdom Metazoa; phylum Chordata; class Mammalia; order Artiodactyla; family Cervidae; genus Cervus; species Cervus elaphus. The sequence continues at coordinate 7,681,145 of NC_057820.1, read as the reverse complement.
AGGACTGAATGGAAGAGGAAGAAGATGAAATAGAGACCATCTCTGAAGTCCTTTGTTGGAGGAGAGTGGGAGAGGGCAGGAGTTAGGGGCAAGTATGATTTGGGAGTTTCTTCATTTATTTTGCTTATGATCAGAAACTTGAGGAAGTTGAAATGTTGACAATAGGAATCCAGTTGAGAAGGAAAGTTTAAAAATGTTTAGGAAAGACAAGTAATCAATAATTTGAGTTTTAAAGAAATATTTAAGCAAAGATTAAAAAAAAAAATAAAGGCCATAAAACAAAGTCTAGCCATTCTATTAGGCCAAATTGTCTAAGAATATCATGAGCCCTAAAGAAAATTCCTACCTGTCTATCACAGAGGCCATTCCCTTAGGCATTATTATAAATAGATAGCTACTTTAGATGGGTGCTATCTGATAATTAAAGAAAAAGTTCAGAAGTCTAGCATGCGTAAGACTGAGTCAAATTCCCTTAGCATTTTCTCAAATTTCAGTCTCAGGGTGCTGTTCATTTCAGATGAATGACAGATGAAATTCTAGAATTATAATATTACACTGAATAAATTCCTAAGAGAGAGAAACATTTGCTTTCATCTTAACCTCATAATTTTATAATGTCATTCCTGTAGTGAGATTTTGTGCCCTCAGCTTGGCCTATCTCCCCAGTCTAATCTTCACAAACATTCCTTGATAGTCCTTTAACCTCCTTCAATTTGACAATATCAGTCAGTCTCAGACGTCAATACATTCATCATGGATTGACTTTTAAAATTTTCACGTTGGCATTCTAATGATCTCTCTATAGATTTACACTGAAATCATCCTGCCATTTTCTTGGCACATTAAAGTGGGTATTTTTGACTTTGTATGGTTACCAGGGATGGTATTATTGATTTTAAAGACTTGGCTATATATACATGATCAGTTTCCAATGGTTTTCTATTGATCAGAGAGATGCAAAATAAAACAAACAAGAGAATTCTATTCCTCAGATTGGCTGAAATTTTAAAAAAAGATCACAAGTGTCTATACAACAGATAATTTGGGGAATTGTGGGTTCATAAATAAAGCTTATGTTAGTGGATAAAAACTTTTCCCGAAGCGATGGAGCAACACGCATTCCATTGATGATACTCAGAACCTATGACCCAGCAGTCCTACTGTGATAAGTCTTGATTAGAGATTTATGTATATAAGTGAGTATTATAGCATCATCCAGATAGAAATGTGGGCATAAACTAATTGACCGTCAATATGAAAATAGCTGATAAAAGCATACTATGCCTAAATTGTATAACACTATGCAGTTCTCAAAAACAAGGGGCTAGAAGCTCAGGCACTGTCCTGCAGAGTTGTTCATGATACATAGAGTACATTTAATTATGAAAAGAAAATTTTAATGTATACTAACACTTATATAAGCTGCCTTTTGTAAAAATGAGCAAGCCAGAAGTTTTCTGTATTTGTGGGTGGTATGTATGGGAGCACATGTACCTGTGTATATAAATGAGAGGAAAAGTTAGATTGTTATACTTGTTAATTTGTTTTATTTCAAGGGAGTTGGTTGGCGAAGATTTGGCGGAAGGTTATTAATGATCTTTCTTCTTTCGTGTCTGAATTTTTTGTTGTTGTCATTACCCTTTAATACTTTTGGAAAAATAAAACAAAGGACAAACAAAAGTAAGGCTGTGAACTTGGACTGATCACCTAGGAGAGAAGTATAGAAAAGGAGAAAAAAAAAAAAGAGTGTCCAAGTCCTAGAGCATTCCAGCATTCTGCAGGCAGATTATTAAGAAAGGAAAAATAAAAGATAGGATTCTGGCAATGAGATCTAGATTGTTTTGAAACAACCAACGCTCTGAAAACAACAAGAAAAAATTGTAAAATCCATTAAAGCATCTATTTGAAGGCACATGGGGCTCACAAGGCTGGGAGAAATTGAGAATCCCAAACCAGGAAGAGAAGTAAAATTGAGAAAGTGCTTGCAATTCATTTGCTGCTGCTTTTCTCCATGAGGTAACTGATTATTCTTAAAAGCAGAGGCTGTAAAGCTGAAAAGCTGAGCATGGATGGGACAGGATCACAGACCTGGGAGGCAAAAGCCCTGAAGTTCAGGACCCACCAAAGTAAAGGATTCCTGTTAAATACCAGAAGTGTTTCTTAACACCTTGAAGGTCTGCTCCCTAGAGTAACTATGAATCTGAAAAAAGCCTGCTTCCACAATGACTGAAGCTAAGTTTCTGCCAACTTAGTACTTGATTGAATTAAGAATATCTGCCTCCACTTAGAAATAAGAGGTAGATGAGACAGAGAAAGGCCATGTCACATCACAGGGAGAAGATGTCCATTTATGTTACAAAGCGAAAAGCCTCAGAAGGAACTAATACTGCTGACACCTTGATCTTGGACTTCTAGGCTCCAGAACTGAGGAAATACATTTCTGTCCTTTAAGGCACTCAGTTTGTGATACTTTGTTATGTCAGCCCCAGTAAACAAATATGGATATGCACTGAGACCATCAGATGAATATGATATGTGTCTTTGCTGCAAGGAAATTCCATTCTAAAAGAGGAAGCGGTCTCATATCTACTTGGGCTTCAAAATTATAAACACTAATTAAAAAGGAGAAAAGCTAGAAACCACAGTCACCTGAGTAATGGCTTCCTGGACAATGTTGGCCTCTCCTTAGGTGGATAATGACAGATCCACAGAGGAAGTACAGTATCAAATGATTCAACTCATAATGGTATTTTGATTCTTTTCAGTTAATCTTCCAGGTCTTTATTAAAGAAACTCAGTTAAAACAGAAACACCTGAGCAGAGAATTTATTCACTTTGTCACTGCCTTAGTGCTGAGGCAGAGACACAGTGTCACTTGTCTGTTGGGAACCAATTACCCCAGATACTACACAGTGGAATCCAGACCAGGCATTTCAGGTCTACCAGATGGACATAAAATGATAGCAATAAAAAAACAGATTTTAGTGAACTTTTAAAGTTAAAATTATGGATAATTTCAACCCACAGCTCAAGGAATAGCACTCAAATCAGTAATGATACTATTATAAGAAAAGCTGGGCACCAAATAATTTATGCTTTTCAATTGGAAAAGACTCTTGAGAGTCCCTTGGGAAGCAAGAAGATCAAACCAGTCAAACCTAAAGGAAATCAACCCTGAATATTCTTTGGAAGGACTAATGCCAAAGTTAATACTTTGGCCACCTGATGAAAGAACTGGCTCACTGGAAAAGACCCTGATGCTGGGAAAGATTGAGCGCAGGAGCAGAAGGAGGCTGCAGTGAATGAGATGGTTGGGTGGCATCATGACTCTCATCAGACTCATGGAGGTGAATCTGAGCAAACTCCAGGAGATAATGAAGGCAGGGAAGCCTGGTGTGCTGCAGTTCATAGTCACAGAGAGTCAGACGAGACTGGGCAACTGAACAACAAAGACCAACTGGCATAATACTGCTGTCACTGTGTAAGAATGCTCTGCTGAAATATAATGCACGGCAGAAGGAAGCGAATGTTATAAATTTCAATGGATAAATTGTATTGTTTCAGTGAATATATTACAAATATTGATGTTAAAGTGTTATGACACACGCTCATGAAAGAAAATATTTTAAATGTTTGCTTTTAGTAACAGGAACAACAACATTTTGAAGCTAAAAGAATGAGAATTGGATTCTTCTACTTAACTTCCTAAAGCAACATTTTCCACATTTGTAAAATAAATAAAACCTACTTCACAAAGTTTTTATAAAGATTCAATAAAATTAGTGTGTACGAGCACTTCAAAAGCCTAAAAAATTACTAATAAATGCAGTACAACATCCATGTCAGCAGTACTTGCCGTTTTGGAGTGGTCTTATGTATTGAAATACAAGTAGATATTTTTCTGATCTTGTCTTTGTCCTTCTATTCCTCCAACTAACTTGCAAACTAGAATTCCTCTGTTGTACATATTGTGCTATTTTGAAGCATCTGCACATAGTTTGGTTCCATTTTAAATGTTTCTAACTAGCTTTATTAAGCCACATTAACTTTTGAAAACAACCTTGATCACTCCAGTTATCTTATGTATAATATGTATATGTATAATGAGAATAATTTTGTCTTATGCAATGATCTTCAACATGAGCTTCACAAGATGGTATGGAAATTTAAAAAAATAATTTATTTTTAATCTCATGCTTTACATTTTTTTGCATGCATATTTAACACACATATATAAATATTGCAATCCATAGTCAAACATTTTTTTAAATAGAGTAGGCAAACCAGTAATGTCTACCATATGGACCTGTGGGACTCAGGGACCCAGACACCTCATTATGTTAGTGTATTTAATAATTCACAGTTGAATCACTTCAATTTTTAAGACTGTGTTTATTGACCTCTTTTATTTTTTCATTAACAACCTCAAGGTTATTAACTAGGACATTATTTTCCTAGTTGATCATCATTGAATGCCAGTGTCACAGATACACTGTATATGTTTATGTACTATATGTGTGTGTGTGTGTGTGTGTGTGTATTGTATCAGTGTTTTACTCATAAAAGGAGCAAGATATCCCCTCTTCTACCAAGAATCAATTTTTACCCGCTATGGGAATCCTCAGTGACTCAGAAGATAAATAATCTGCCTGCAGTGCAGGAGATTCAAGAGATTCAGGTTTGATCCCTGGGTCAGGAAGTTTCCCTGGAGAAGGAAAAGGCAACCTGTTCCAGTTTTCTTGCTATAGTCCATGGGGTTGCAAAGAGTCAGACATGACTAAGTTACTGAACATGCTTCCAAGCAAACACTCTATAGGTAAATTGGTCTTGAAATTTCTATTCATGCATTCAAAAACTCTCAACAAACAAAAGTTTAGGACAAGACAGCTTCATAGGGGAAGTCTACTAAACACTTAAGAAAGAATTAATACCTACCCTTCTCAAACTATGCCAAAAAGCTGAGAAGGAGGGAACATTTCCAAACTTCCTATGAGACCAGACTTACTCTGACCTCAAAGCCAGATAAAACACTACCAAAAAAAAAAAAAAAGAAAGAAAGAAAACTATAGGTTCATGTCTCTGATGAATACAAATGAAAATATCCTTAACAAAATGTTAGCAAACCAAATTCAACAATAGATAAAAAGAGTAATACATCATGATCAGGTAGGGTTTATACCAGGGATGCAAAGATAGCCCTATATCCATAAGTAAATCAATGTGACTTACCACATAAACCAAAGGAAAAATAAAAATCACAATCACCTCAGTAGATGGAGAAAAAAGGCAAAATTCAACATCAATTTATGTTAAAACTTTCATGCATTCATTATTCATCTAGCAAAGATTAAATAGTATCTAGTTATGTGCCTGGAAAAATTCTAGGCACTGAAATACACTTACCAAAAAACAAACCAAAAGATAAAAGGATAGAAAAAGACCTTGCCTGGTAGGGAAAGAAAAATAAGAGACAAAAATGCATATGTGACTCCCTACAAATATGTGTGTATTATATATAAAAGGCCACATGAAAAGCACTATGGAGAAAGTCCTTGGGGAAGACCACTGCAGAAGGTGAATTTTGAACAGATTTGTGATATGCATGAGAGAGTGAGTCATGTGGATTTCTGAAGGAAAAACATACCAAGCTGGAGAAACATCAGGTTCTGAGGGAGGTGTGTGCTTGATGAGTTCAAGGAAAACAAGGAAGCCAGGGTGGCTGGAGTCACGAACAGAATCTGTAAGGTAGCGCTAGGGGTAAAGGGCCCACCCACCCACCCGCCCATGCAGGAGAGGTAAAAGACACGGGTTCGATCTCTGGGACGGGAAGATACCCTGGAGGAGGAAAATGGCAATCCACTCTAGTGTTCTTGTCTGTAGAATCCCCATGGACAGAGGAGCCTGGTGGGCTAGAGTCCCAAAGAGTTGGACACAACTGAAGCAAATTAGTACACACACAGGGGGGTTATATAATGTATATAATGACAGAAATAGTAGGAGAGGGAAGGGGAAGGTACAAGGGACCACAGCGCAGTAGCCCTTCATGACTTTTCCCATGTGTTACCTTATTTAGCTCTTCTAAGCTGGGAGGACTTCAAAAATTAAGACTCGGAGATCTTAAGGAATTTTTCTTAGCCTTCTCAGCTAAACAGTCACAGAGTTAATATTCATACCCAGGCCAGGCAAGACCTATGAGGTTATTTCACTACTGTTGATGTGTACACATACACTCACTGATTTTTACCCAAGGGAAACATTTATGGAAGCTATAGTCACGCTTGTAAGATGTATCTCCTATCTTTTTGATGGTTTACAAGCTCTCAGTTATATAGGACAACATATAGAGATGCAATCACTTGAATGGGCTGATCTTTTTATTGCTGTTAAATTTATTCTTTTTAATTAAAAAAAAACTATTAAGGTATAAATTGATGTACTAAAATCTGCATGTAGTTAATGCACACAATTTGATGAGTTTGGACATAAGCACACAGCTTTCCAGGTGGCACTAGCGGTAAAGAACCTTCCTGCCAGAACAGGAGATACAAGAGACACAGGATTGATCTCCGGCTCAGGAAGATCCCCTGAAGGAGGAGATGACAACCCACTCCAATATTTTTGCCTGGAAAATCCTGCGGACAGAGGAACCTTGCAGGTTACAGTCCATAAAGTCTCACAGAGTCAGGCATGACTGAAATGACTCAGCAGGCATAAGTTTGTGAAACCATCACCACCATCAAAGTGATAGACAACTCCAATAGTCTCCTCATGCTCCTTTAAAGTAAAAACACAAAAATCTTTTTATTTTATGTTGGAGTATAGTTGATTAACCGTGCTGTTTTAGTATCAGGTGTATAGCAAAGTGATTCAGTTATACATACACGTGTATCTATTCTTGTTCAAATTCTCTTTCTGTTTAGGTTGCTATACAATATTGGGCAGAGTACCATGTACTACACAGTAGGTCTTTGTTGGTTATCCATGTTAGATGCAGCAGTGTGTACATGTTTTATTTTGTTGTAAGTACAAACCAAGAGAGCCACCTTCTTAAGGAAGTTTCAAGTGCACAATACAGAATTGTTGACTATGCTGCATAGCAGGTCTCTTTAACTGATCTTGCTTAATAAAAACTTTATACCGACTGAATAGCTCTACATTTCCCCCAGACCCTGCTCTCTGGTGATCGTAGGTCTATTCTTTGCTTCTGTGACTCACTGTTTTAGGTACCTCATGCAAGTGGAATCATGCATTACTTGTCCTGTGATTGGCTTACTTCACTGGGCTTATCAATGTTGTTGAAAAAGCAGGGCTCTATTCTTTGCTTCTGTGACTCACTGTTTTAGGTACTTAGGGCTGATTTTTTTCCAAACTCTTAAAACTCATGTAACACTTATATGTCACTATGTAGACATCGCCTTGGCTCATCTAAGCAGTTGCTAGCAGAATCTAACTATCTGGAGTGAATTGAAATAGTAAGGGTTACAGCTTCCACATTTAGAGGGAGAAGTAAACTCTTTGGTATAATCTCAGCAATCCAGAAACAAGCTGAGGATAGATGTGGAAACAAAAACTGGCCTTAAAATTACAGTGACGATTTGTTCTTCAGTCACTAAGTTGTCTCCAACTCTTTGCCACCCCATGAGCAGCAACACGCCAGGCTCCCCCATTCTTCACTATCTCCTAGAATTTGCTCAAATTCAATTCATTGAGTGAGTGATGCTATCAAGTCATCTCATCCTCTGCTGTCCCCTTCTCCTCCCGCTTTCAGTCTTTCCCAGCATCAGGATCTTTTCCAATGGGTCATCTCTTTGCATCAGGTGGCCAACGTATTGGAGCTTCAACTTCAGTATCAGTAACGAAAATCATTAGTTACTTGCTCAGGAATCCCTTGGGCTCTTATTTAAATTCTATTTACCAATGTTTCTCCTTTACTCTGATTTCTGACATGCTCTCATCTCAGTTGTACTAGATGGCAGCTTGTAAATATACTGACCAACCAGTTATATCCATTGTCCCAAGTTGAAGAGTTTCCCAAGATGTGGCCAGACCAAAATCAATCATTCTGCTCTAACTGACCTTCAAGAGTAGCAAGAAGAGATACAGCAAACATGAAGGCAGATGAAATGACAAGTTGAAAAGCACAAGCTGAAAACTGAGCTGATGGAGAGAAATGCCAAAACAAGTAAAAAGGACTAGACACGATAATTCCAGGCACAGCAATGCAAAAGCTTTCAGTGTAGGGCAAAGAGGCTTTCACTCTTCACACCCAACAGTCAGCCCTAAAGGAAATCAACCCTGAGTATTCACTGGAAGGACTGATGCTGAAGCTGAAGGTCCAATACTTTGGCCACCTGATGGAAAGAGTCAATTCATTGGAAAAGCCCCCGATGCTGGGAAAGATTGAAGATGTGAGAAAAGGATGAGATGGTCAGATAGCGTCACCGACTCAATGGACATGAGTTTGAGCAAATTCCAGGAGATAGTGAAGGATGGAGAAGCCTGGCGTGATGCAGTCCATGGGGTCACAAACAGTTGAAAATTACTTACTAACTAAAGAGCAACATTTGATATACTATTTTAGTTAGCAAGTAGAGAAATACAAAATTCAGTTATAAGATTTCCATGCAAGTATTTAACCAAGCTTAGTTGCTGTGTTGAAAGTATAGCTTTAAGTTGTTTGCAAACTGTCCTTTATCCAAAAGTGTTTCTTTCAAGGATGTTGGATCAATGAGCATCCATTGTAATGCCAAATGCCAAAGGCTACCAGCAAATAACCTGCCATTCCATGCTTTGGGGACAGTGGTGATTCTTTCAGTCTTCTGTTAATTGGAAGGGCTTCCCTCATAGCTCCATTTGTAAAGAATATACCTGCAATGTGGGAGACCCCAGTTCAATTCCTGGGTTGGGAAGATCCACTGGACAAAGGATAGTCTACCCACTCCATTATTCTTGGGCTTCCCTTGTGACTCAGCTGGTAAAGAATGGGCCTGCAATGCGGGAGATCTGGGTTTGATCCCTGGGTTGGGAAGATCCCCTGGAGAAGGGAAAGGCTACTCACTCCAGTAATCTTGCCTGGAGAATTCTGTAGATTATAAAGTTCATGGGGTCGCAAAGAGTCAGACACGACTGAGTGACTTTCACTTTCACTAATTGGAACACTGCTAGAGGGATAGCTTATTAAATAGTACCCTTGTAGTAGGAAAAGTTTAAAGAAAAGGTTTTTGCTCCTTCAAGAGCTTTCTATTGACCATATTAGGTGTCATTTACTCAGCAGTAAAATCTGTTCTTTCAAACGATTCAAAAGTGAAAAATGGTAATTCTATCAGGCAAAGAATTGGCACTGACTTTGTCAGTCAGACATGTAGGCTCTAAAAATAGTGAAAAATTCTAATTTTAGGCTTCACTTATTTTAATTTTAAAAAATAAATCAATTTTTATCAAAAGCCTCTTTTTTAAGTTTCTTTACAGGAAGACTACAATATTTGGAATAAAATATTTTCAGGTCTACTAATAATTTTAATTTTATTAAAGATACATTTTAGTAGCAATTTATTATTTAAAAGGCACTTCACATATATTATTTCAATCTCAATAATGCTATTGTAGAAATATTACCTTTATTTTATAAATGTGAACAATTATTCTTGGAAAGAGGGATGAATTATTTAGTGCCTACTGCATTTCAAATAGAAGAGTGAAAAGGCTGGCTTAAAACTCAACTCAACAAAAACTAATATCATGGTATCCGGTCCCATCTCTTCATGGCAAAAAGGGGGAAGAGTGGAAACAGTGACAAATTTTATTTTCTTGGGCCCCAAAATCACTATGGATGATGACTGCAGCCATGAAATTAAAAGACCTTTGCTCCTTGGAAGATAAGTCATGACAAACATAGACAGTGTATTAAAAAGAGACATCACTTTGTTAACAAAGGTCCATATATGGTTTTTCCAGTAGTTATATACAGATGTGAGAACTGGACCAGAAAGAAGACTGAGCACTGAAGAACTGATGCTTTTGAATTGCGGTACTAGAGAATACTCTTTTTTTTTTGTACACCTACTTTATTTATTTTTTTTTTAATTTATTTTTATTAGTTGGAGGCCAACCACTTCACAACATTGCAGTGGGTTTTGTCATACATTGACATGAATCAGCCATGGAGTTACATGTATTCCCCATCCCGATCCCCCCTCCCACCTCCCTCTCCACCCGATTCCTCTGGGTCTTCCCAGTGCACCAGGCCCGGGCACTTGTCTCATGCATCCCACCTGGGCTGGTGATCTGTTTCATCATAGATAATATACATGCTGTTCTCTCGAAACATCCCACCCTTGCCTTCTCCCACAGAGTTCAAAAGTCTGTTCTGTACATCTGTGTCTCTTTTTCTGTTTTGCATATAGGGTTATCATTACCATCTTTCTAAATTCCATATATATGTGTTAGTATGCTGTAATGTTCTTTATCTTTCTGGCTTACTTCACTCTGTATAATGGGCTCCAGTTTCATCCATCTCATTAGAACTGGTTCAAATGAATTCTTCTTAATGGCTGAGTAATATTCCATGGTGTATATGTACCACAGCTTCCTTATCCATTCGTCTGCTGATGGGCATCTAGGTTGCTTCCATGTCCTGGCTATTATAAACAGTGCTGCGATGAACATTGGGGTGCACATGTCTCTTTCAGATCTGGTTTCCTCAGTGTGTATGCCCAGAAGTGGGATTGCTGGGTCATATGGCAGTTCTATTTCCATTTTTTAAAGAAATCTGCACACTGTTCTCCATAGTGGCTGTACTAGTTTGCATTCCCACCAACAGTGTAAGAGGGTTCCCTTTTCTCCACACCCTCTCCAGCATTTATTGCTTGTAGACTTTTGGATAGCAGCCATCCTGACTGGCATGTAATGGTACCTCATTGTGGTTTTGATTTGCATTTCTCTCATAATGAGTGATGTTGAGCATCTTTTCATGTGTTTGTTAGCCATCTGTATGTCTTCTTTGGAGAAACGTCTGCTTAGTTCTTTGGCCCATTTTTTGATTGGGTCATTTATTTTTCTGGGATTGAGCTGCAGGAGTTGCTTGTATATTTTTGAGATTAATCCTTTGTCTGTTTCTTCATTTGCTATTATTTTCTCCCAATCTGAGGGCTGTCTTTTCACCTTACTTATAGTTTCCTTCGTTGTGCAAAAGCTTTTAAGTTTCATTAGGTCCCACTTGTTTATTTTTGCTTTTATTTCCAATATTCTGGGAGGTGGGTCATAGAGGATCTTGCTGTGATTTATGTCGGAGAGTGTTTTGCCTATGTTCTCCTCTAGGAGTTTTATAGTTTCTGGTCTGACATTTAGATCTTTAATCCATTTTGAGTTTATTTTTGTGTGTGGTGTTAGAAAGTGTTCTAGTTTCATTCTTTTACAAGTGGTTGACCAGTTTTCCCAGCACCACTTTTAAAGAGGTTGTCTTTTTTCCATTGTATATCCTTGCCTCCTTTGTCGAAGATAAGGTGTCCATAGGTTCGTGGATTTATCTCTGGGCTTTCTATTCTGTTCCATTGATCTATACTTCTGTCTTTGTGCCAGTACCATACTGTCTTGATGACTGTGGCTTTGTAGTAGAGCCTGAAGTCAGGCAGGTTGATTTCTCCAGTTCTATTCTTCTTTCTCAAAATTGCTTTGGCTATTCAAGGTTTTTTGTATTTCCATACAAATTATGAAATTATTGTTCTAGTTCTGTGAAAAATACCATTGGTAGCTTGATAGGGATTGCATTCAATCTATAGACTACTTTGGGTAGTATACATTTTGACAATATTGATTCTTCCAATCCATGAACACGGTATGTTTCTCCATCTAGATAAGACTCTTGAGAGTCCTTTGGACTGCAAGAAGATCAAACCAGTCAATCCTAGAGGAAATCAATCCTGAATGTTCACTGGAAGGACTAAAGCTGAAGCTGAAGCTTCAATACTCTGTCTGTGATGCAAAGAGCCCACTCATTGGAAAAGACCCTGATGCTGGAAAAGACTGAGGGCAGGAGGAGAAGGTGATGACAGAGGATGAGATGGTTGGATGGCATCATTAACTCAATGGACATGAGTTTGAACAAACTCTGGGAGAAGTGATGGACTGGGAAGTCTGACGTGCTGCAGTCCATGGGGTCACAGAGTTGGACACTGTTTACACTACTGAACAATAGCAACTGCATTTTCCAAGGCACTATTTTATTTAATTCTTCTAACAACCTGAAAAGATAGAAATCACCCATGTCATTTCTAAATGAGGGAGCTGAGATTTAGGGATATTTGAGTCTTGGTCTTTAAAATTCAAATTCCAGATTTCCCTGAACATGTCTCTCCTTCCTGAATAACAGGTCAGGAAACACTTGGCAAATCATTGAAATTCAAACATAGGTCTAGCACTCAGAACACAGTATCTTTTGCTAAGCTAATAAAATTAGCTTAGGTGCTAAATTATTATTTTTAATAATAATGAGCATGCATTGACTTCCAAATTGCAGAAGTAGCCAAACAAAAATTCATAAACTTGTCCTTACACATGGTTTCCCTGGTGGCTCAGAGTGTAAGGAATCTGCCTGCAATGCAGGAGACCTGGGTTCAGTTCCTGGGTTGGGAAGATCCGATGGAGAAGGGGATGGCAACCCACTCCTGTATTCATGCTGGGAAAATCCCAAGGACAGAGGAGCGTGGCAGGCTATAGTCCATTGGGTCACAAAGAGTCGGACACAAGTTAGCACTGGTCCAACACAGTGAATTTTATGTCATAGATGAATTGTTTTGGTAAACGGTCAGTTATCAAGCAATAACACAACTTAGCAAAATAGCCTGGTCTCTCATATACACCACCCTTAAATTTGTCAAATGGCCATTAGAGTTACATTTTATCTGTTTTCTCTTGTGACCATATACAATGATTCACTTCACTCTTTTAACAAACAGGCAGTGAATGTCACCTCTGTGCCAAGCTTATCCTGAAACTGAGCTTTGAAAGGCAGCAAGCTGAGTCTTGGACTCAGAGCTTTCCAGTTTAGATAGGAGTGATTCCAAACTGCTGGCCCCTGCTGGCTTTTATGTTCAGATCCCCTGAGTTGAAAAGCTGACCTCACAAGCAGCCCCCACTAACTGGAGATGACATATTGTAGGAAAGGCTCTACCTCCAGATTCAACAGAACTCAGCTAGAGATACTTCTATGTGAAAAAGCAGCAACAATCAAAGGAAAACATGGTGCCGGTGACCATTCTGTTGGCCGCTTGATGGATCATTTCACCGTCACAGACCTGAGAGAGACATATTATTATCACCCTGTACAAGAGAGGGAGGTGGCACAGATGGGAATTATGGATATAGCATTTGAATGGCAAACATTGACAAAGGATTATTATAATGCAGCGGAATAAAGTTTGAGATAGAGTTATACAGACATTGTTGTGGGAACACTGGGTGCAGGAAATATGATTAATTTACCAAAAGGCCTATTTTCAGCAGCCTATACTTATGATAGAGACTAAATGTTGCCTACATAGGAGGTCAAATTTGGAAATGTGTCAGTGTGTAAATGAATGTTTACATACGGTAATCAGATTGCTGATTCATAAAACCATTTCTTATAATGCAAACTTAACTGAAACATAAGTTAAGATCTGTCTGCATTTTAATTGATAAATACTCCCAATATGGGTTCGATCCCAAGAACCAAACTGGAAGCACATTAGAAAATTAGTATGCTAATATCATAATCCTAGAGAACAGTGCTTGATATAACCCTGAGTTACCTCAAATATTGAGCTCTTCTGTTAAAATCAAGTCAATGTCAATAGTTTTACTAGTTTTGAGTAACTCTGGAGGACATGTTGATTCAGGAAATGCTCATTCTATTATAGCTATCCTAGACATTAAACAAGCTCATAGGAACCTGCATTTACAAATTAAACACAAAGTATTTTGCTCACTTGGAGAGTGTGTTTTGTTAACAAGATGCTTTTCCATGGTGGGCCCTTCACCAAATTGAGCAGATGAAAGATATAGCTGCTGCTACTGCCGCTACTATACTGTTGAAGGTTTGCTAAATTCTTCTAGCACCTGAGTCTTTGTGTAGCACTCATGATTTGCTGAGTATCAATACTTTCCAACTCGTAAAGCACATAAAATCAGTAAGAATAGGCACATGCATGCATGGTCAACCCTTGTATGGTCACTGCTCAGAACACAGAAGGCATTTAGTTAATATTTGTTGAATGGATGGATCGGTGGCTTTTTCGTGAACATTTCCCTTGGAAATCTCCATGCTTTTGTGAAGGTGACCTGGAAATTATTTTTATAGTCTTGCAAATGTAAAAGCTGACATCAAGAGAATGTATATTTTCCCCACAGAAAGTCAGTACAAAATGCAGACGTTTTCCAGGGCATGACATTCACCCTTGGATGAGGAACAACTTATCACGTTGTTTTCATCTTCAAGTACATATTACAGCACTATGCACATGATAGATGCCCTTTAAACGTTTGCTAAATGAATTGCCATATGTTCTTGGCATGTGTTTCCTTTAACTTATAAATCTAAGCCAGCTGGGATTATTTTCCTTTCTTTTTTGAAATGTCCCCCTTTTTACTAGTTCTAGCAAGAGCACAGACAGAGAACTGTGGTAATGTTCATTTCATGAATTCAGCTTGAAGGCTAGAACTTCTTTCAGATGATTATAATCAGCACTGTGTTTGTTCTTTAAAAATGACAATTTTGTTTTTACAATTTAAGTGAAAACTCCTTCTACACTGAAAATAGTTATCAGGTGAAATGAACTCAAAGGAATGGGGAGAAAGGGATTTTTCTGGAACTCAGGTTGACCACTTTACATTGATTATTTTAATGGGTTTTTCATACTAGCTGTGACATTTAGGCTTTGTTAGCATCACTTTATAGACGAAAACTGTGACATTGAATGTCTTTCTCAGAGTAGTTGGTAAAATTGGTGGAAAAGTTATTTGGGCTCAATTAAGCTTAAAGGCTCTTTGCATCATGTTCGTACTTACCCTAGAAATGGCATGGTGTTTAAAAAGGTAAAAAAAGATGGGGGCATGAATAGGATTTGCCTCGATCTTGGGAATTTGTAATGTGCTGGTTGTTTTGCTAGGTGATGGTGGTGCGCCATTAAACAGAACAGAAGGGCTGTGCTCTTCAAATCAAGTCATGGAGGAGACAGGCTTAAAATCTAGGGCTGGAGATAGAAGGAGCTTGAGGAAACACAAAGGCTTCCCCGGTGGCTCAGTGGTAAAGAACCTGCCAGCCAGTGCAGGAGACACTGGTTCGATCCTTGAGTCAGGAAGATCCCCTGGAGGAGGAAATGGTAACTCATGCCAGCATTTGTGCCTGGAAAATCCCATGGACAGAGGAGCCTGGCAGACTATAGTTCATGGTGTTCCAGATAGTTGCGCATGACTGAGCACACACACACACCCAAGCAAAGACATAAACATGTTATCATTGGGCTGATTGTTATGAAGGAAATCACTGGAACACAAGGATAGAAAACATCCGTGGGAACTTGCTTAGACAGAGAACCCATTTTCATAGTTCTGTGTACAACTCTGAACAAGCAAAAATTATACCATATATAATTATATTCAAAAATTATATTCAGTTTCTAGACACTGGTAGAATTTGATAAAATTATCTAGATTTTTTTCAGACTCAGTTGCCTCATGAGAAAGGAAGTATTCACCTTTTATGGAAATTTCTTTTGGGTTAGAGGATGTTAGTTGTGAAAAATCCTACAAATGTGGATGCACATTGGAAAGTGAAAGTCACTCAATCGTGTCTGACTCTTTGTGACCCCATGGATTATTCAGTTCATGGAATTACTGGAGTAGATAGCCTTTCCCTTCTCCAGGGAATCTTCCCAACCCAGGGATCGAACCCAGGTCTCCTGCATTGCAGGCAGATTCTTTACCAGCTGAGCCACAAAGGAAGCCCATGCACATTAAGCATTTGATGTAAATAAAGTGTTCATGCGTATACACATTTGATAAGCATTTATTGGACACTTACTAGCTCTAGAAACTAGGAAAAGTGCTCAAAATACAAAGATGAGTAGGTATAATCTCTACTCTTAGAAATTTATTTTCATCCAGTTCAGTTCAGTTCATTTCAGTGTCTCAGTCATGTCCAACTCTTTGTGACCCCATGAACCGCAGCACACCAGACCTCCCTGTCCGCCACCAACTCCCGGAGTTTACCAAAACTCATGTCAGTGATGCCATCCAACTATCTCATCCTCTGTTGTCCCCTTCTCCTCCTGCCTTCAATCTTTCCCAACATCAGGGTCTTTTCAAATGAGTCAGCTCTTCACTTCATGTGGCCAAAATATTGGAGTTTCAGCTTCAACATCAGTCCTTCCAATGAACACCCAGGACCGATTTCCCTTAGGATGGACTGGTTGGATCTCCTTGCAGTCCAAGGGACTCTCAAGAGTCTTCTCCAACACCACAGTTCCAAAGCAGCAATTCTTCTGCACTCAGCCCTATTTATAGTCCAACTCTCACATCCAAACATGACTACTGGAAAAACCATAGCCTTGACTAGACAGACCTTTGTTGACAAAGTAATGTCTCTGCTTTTTAATATGCTGTCTAGGTTGGTCATAACTTTCCTTCCAAGGAATAACCATCTTTTAATTTCACAGCTGCAATCACCATCTTCATTGATTTTGGAGGATGAAAAAAGGTTCAATTGTAAACATGTTACATTGTGGCAAATAAAATATGATAAACATCATACAGGAGCATATAATCTAGCAAGTCTTCATGGATGATTGATATCCCTCCAAGGTGACAAAAAGATTCCTGGCAGAGGAACCAGCACAGACAAAAAGATAGAGTGGATACTGGATTTGTTTCTGGAAGGTAAAGTCTGGGCTGAAGCTGGAACCTGAAGAGGGATGGATAAAGAATATCATAATTCTTTACTATTTATCATATTTCATCTCCTAGAAGAGAGGGGTTTGACATATCATGGTTGTTTCATGAATTAGAAAATATTTGAATAAGGAAGCAAAAACAAAAAAGAACACTGGATTATAAGAGGATAAAACTGAATATTTTGGATTAATGGGTAAATAACTGGGAGTAAGGTCCAGGGAGGTGAGGAAAAAGAACCACACAAGTGAAAGAATGGTGATCATATAATGTAGAAAGGAGTCAGAGTGGGAAATAGCCAGAGATATCCATGGTCAAGGGAGAGATTTGACCTTATTTCATCAAGGCAAATGATGATTTTGAATAAAAGAGCCAAGGAAGTAAGAGTGATGTCAAAACACAGGTAAAGGGATTAGCCATAATAATAATAATAATGGTAATAAAGTCAACATAGGTGTTGACTTAGTACATGATACTTAGTTTGAGAATCTCTTATATTATACTTGGGGCTTGCCTGCTGGCTCAGAGGGTAAAGCGTCTGCCTACAATGTGGGAAACCTGGGTTCGATCCCTGGGATGGGAAGATCCCCTGGAGAAGGAAATGGCAACCCACTCCAGAATTCTTGCCTGAAAAATCCCATGGATAGAGAAGCCTGGTAGGTTACAGTCCATGGGGTCACAAAGAATCGGACACGACTGAGCGACTTCATTTTCTAGATTATACTTACTCACACATAGAATTTTCACAACATATCTATAAGGTATGTATCATTATTATTGCCATTTTACAGAAGAGAATGTTAAGACACTGAAAAGGTAAAATAATGTTCCTAAGATTACTGAGTTAGCTAGTGCTGTAAATTGGACTCAAACCCATCTCTAAGCTTTACAGAATTACAAATATGGGAAACATGCCTGAGTTGGTAGTTTGTGATACTGTCATAGCATCACATGACATGTAGAGCCAGCAACATATAAGGACATAATGACACATGATCACATTTGGTTTGTCCTGTAAATGTAAAGTTGGCTTAACATTTCAAAAAAAAAAAACAAAAAAACCTCTTATTTACAATATCAATTGTATAAAGGAGAAAATCAACATTATCATTTCCTGATCATGAATGATCAGGAAGAAATGTTTCTTCCTGATGTTTCTTTCATGACAAAATGTTTCTTCATGAAACATTCTCTGGGTGCCCTGATTGACGAGAGTGTATTGAAAGCAAAATCTAAATTATTGAAATATAATAATTGCTATTTTTTCCCATAAAATGAAGCAAAATTATGCTATTTTACATGCACTTCAAGTTTTTTCCTATTTAATATATGACATATTCCTTATATATTATATATTAATGTAAACTAGCCTCAGTGTAGTTCAGTTCAGTCACTCAGTGGTATCTAACTCTTTGTGACCCCATGGACTGCAGCACGCTAGACTTCCCTGTCCATCACCAACTCCCGGAGTTTACCCAAACTCATGTCCATTGAGTTGCAGATGCCATCCAACCCGCTCATCCTCTATCATTCCCTTCTCCTCTCACCTTCAATCTTTCCCAGCATCAGGGTCTTTTCCAATGAGTCTGTTCTTTGGAGTGGCCAAAGTATTGGAGCTTCAGCATCAGTCCTTCCAATGAATATTCAGGACTGATTTCCTTTAGTGTGGACTGGTTGGATCTCCTTTCAGTTCAAGGGACTCAGAGACCCTAAAATATTGGAAAATACTTTCGTATATAGGAGCACATCTGCAACAACAGTAAACTAACAAGTCATAGAGAATATGAATGAGATCAAAGTTATTCTATTGGAAATACCAATACACAATCAGATTCTGGCTAGACTATTAATGAAGGGAACAAAAGGAAAAGAAGCCAATTATCAATATCAGAAATTAAAGGAAATTCAATATAGTTCTGTCTACATTAAAATGATAATAAAAGAAAATAATGAAGAAAATTATGCCAGTTAATTAATATTAATGAAGTGATGGGTTCTTTGAAAGACACAAACTACCATAACTGGTTTAAGAAATAGAAAATGTGAATATCTCTATTACTAATAAAAAGCATTGAAATCACAATATTAAAATTTCCCAAATATGTATATCAAGCATCAACTTGTATAACTTAAATATATACATATATATATTTTCCTCACTTGTACTTCAGTAAAGCTGTTCTAAAACATATATAACAAAAATATTAAGAAATAGATCCAGCAACATATAAGAACATAATAACACATGATCATGTTTGGTTTGTCCTGTAATATAAGGTTGGTTTAACATTGAAAAAAAAAAAACAACTCTTATTTACAATATCAATTGTATAAAGGAAAAAATCAACATTATCATTTCCTGATCATGAATGATCAGGAAGAAAGCCATTGATGCAGAAGAAAGCCTTTGGATAAAATTCCACACCCTACATAATTAAAACAAACAACAAAAAAATCAGCTACTTAGAAATAAAAAGGAACTTCCTCAATCTGATGAATGACATGTTTCAGAAAATGTCCAGTAAACATAAGTAACACTGAAATACTGACCCCTCCCCCCAGGCACAGCAAGGTCAATAGCAAAGAGTTGTGTCCAGTCTCATCATTTTACTTTAGCATTGTATTGGGAGAAAAGAAATGTCTCACAAACTGGAAAGGAAAAGGTAAATAGTCAATATCTGCAGAAGAAGATATACCATATGTATAGAAAATCTAAAGGAATCTGCAAGGGTTACTAGAAATGATAAAGAATTTTAGCAATGTCACCTAAAATAATGAATGTTTTTATATTAATGATTAATTTTGCTTTTACGTACTAGCAATGAAAAATTCAAAATTAAAATAAAAATGCAGTATCATTTAATATAGCATACAAAACTATGAAACTGGCAAAATACATGTGTCTGTGTAGTGAAAAAATAGAAAAATTGAAGTTCTAAAAAATGGACAGAAATATACAGATTCTAGAAATAACATATATATGTGTATATATGTATGCACACAGATTCTTATATAGAAATGTATATATATATATATCAATATATATAATATCAACTGAAATTTGACAAAAATACCACATAAAATACCAATAGGGAATGGGAGTCTTCCATATATGGTGCTGGAACAGCTGAATATCATTATGTAGCAAGGGGAAATACACATGACATATAAACTAACCTCAATAAATACTAGTTTCCTTCCTCATCTTTTTGCTCATGTACAATTGGTATGATAATATCAGATCAACTGAGCCATCCAGCTTACACGGTAGCAGGCAAGATGAGGTTAAGCAGAAACATCCTGAATTACAGCTGTGGGCCTGTGAGGAAATGATGATGCTTGTTTATGATATGAATACTGGAAATGTCATGGTAATGCTGCTGTTTTTTCCCTTTCAATTTAGAAAAGAAAGATATCGATCCACATTTTTCCTCAGAATGCAAGCAAGAAAACATGTCTTTGCAGAAAAACAATTTTAAAGTGCCCCGCTCTCTACTGGCATGGAGAGAGCATGCTTGGTACACCAGAGAGAAGAAGCTCTGGATGACAGTGCAAAGGTGGGAAGGGGGAAAACAGGGGATGAAGACATTGGGGCGGGGGTGGGGGGCAGGTAGTTATCTTTGAACCAGAGGGAGGGTTTGTGGAAACACACAGTTGTTTTGACTTGGCAGAAAGGCAAACAAACAACATACTACAGCACATGTCGAAACAAGACAAAATTTTCTCCAGAAATGAAATACTGAAGTCTTAAGGATTTATTTTGAGCAGACACATACCAAATAGATGAACTTGTATTTGATAAGTAATATATGCAAGTGCATATAGGAGTGAGGTGTGCCAGGCCAGTAGAGGTAAAAAAAAATGCTAGCATGAAATACTCTGAGAATCAACCTAAAAAATAAACCATTAGAATGATTTTTTTTTATCACCATGATGGCATCTGATACATGCCATTCTCAAACTCACTTTCAATATGAATGATTTTATATATATATATATATATATATATATATATATATATAATGACTGTGTTTGTGAGCCTCAGTTTCCTTATTAGAACAAGAAATTCATTGGATTAAATGGTTTATTTAGCTAATTCCAGCTGTATAAGTCTCTAGGGCATATCCCTTTCCCTCTGAAAGAATTGAACATCTGCTTTGGGGAACCTCAACTCAATCTCTAAAGAGTCCTTGCCAGAGAAATGCTTTTCACTTAAAGAAAGAAAAAAAAAGAGAGAAGAGAAGAAAAACTGTTAGCTTAGTATGGAAAAATGTTTACAGTCTGTGGGGTGATGATCAGGAGACAGGAATTTTATAACTTCTCCTACAGAGCTCTTAATGGTCACCATAGGCACCTATTTAAAATACCCTTTAAAGTCACAACTGCCAGGCGTTTCCCAGGTTTCCAGCTTTCCCAAGAAAGGACTGAAGGCACGTGAGTCAGACACCAACCCCACTTAATTTGTTGAGACATAAATCCATCCCAATAAGTATATGAGATGAAGGAGGAAAGAATGTTTTTATCGAATGCAGAGAAGTTAACAGTAGAGGAAATAACTTGAAATGGACTGAGGATTACAAGTGGTCCTTAGAGACGTGGAAGTGAAATATGAGCTCTTGCAAACTCCCTTTGATCTTTAGTCTTCTTCAAAGTGCTCTATGATTCACTGGAAATCCTAGTTCTTTTTTTTTTTGTTTTTTTTTTTTTAACTATGACTATTCATAATACTACTTTGATAGCTTTTCAGGCTCTTAGACGTGTTTATAAATATCTGTTACTGATGTTCATATGGGAATACTGAAGATCTCAGATACTATTGAAATTGGTTCATCACTGGCCAATAACTACATTTGTTCATCAAAAAGAGTATTTATTGCTTTATGGATTTTGATGTACTTTTGTGTATCGGTGAATGACCCTAGGGAATGAAATACTACAATAGATAACCAGGCTTTTCATGTCAGAAAGTTCTCCCACATTCTTTTCAGTTTCTACTACACGCGCTTGGTTTCTTCTGCCTTTAAATCTGATCAGATCTCTCCCCTTTGGGAAGGTATGGTGATAGCATTTCACTAACAGAATTACCCTTCAGATGGTTATATACATATGTCAATGCTACTCAGTGTGTCCCCCACCCTCCCTCCCCTAAAGTGTCCACAAGTCCGTTCTCTGTGTCTTTTCCTCTATTTCTGCCCTGCAAATAGGTTTGTCAGTATTTTTTTCTAGATTCCAAATATATACATTAATATGCAATATCTATTTTTCTCTTTCTGACTTACTTCACTGCATATGACAGTCTCTCAGTTCATCCACATCACTTCGACTGACTCAATTATGTTCCTCTCTGTGGCTGAGTCATATACTTGTTGTTTAGTTGCCAAGTTGTGTCCAACTCTTTTGCGACTCCGTGGACTGAAGCCCACCAGGCTCCTCTTGTCCAGGGGATTTCCCAGGCAAGGACACTGGAGTGGTTGGCCATTTCCTTCTCCAGGGGATCTTCTCAACCCAGGGATCAAACCTGGATTTCCTGCATTGGCAGGCAGATTCTTTACCACTGAGCCACCTGGGAAGCCTGAGAAATGAACTACCATGTATCAAACAGATAGCTAGTGGGAAGCTGCTGCGTGGCCCAGGGAGGTCAGCTTAGTGCTCTGTGATGACCTGGACAGTGGGATGGAGAGGGGGAGGGGGGGTCCAAGTGGGAGGGTATATATGTATACAAACAGCTGATTCGCTTTGCCATATAGCAGAAACCAACATAACACTGTAAAGCAATTATATTTCAAAAAGCAAAAGAATTATCCTTCAGGTCTTTATTCTCAAAGAAAATTTCATTGCCCCTCTCCTTCCGTTTACATGTGTTTTGTAAAATCAGGTTAGCAGACCATTTGTTATTAACCTCAATGAACACAGACATCACAGCAGTGCATCTTAAAGAGGAGGAATAAATGGGAAGGACAGTCTCTTCCCTCTGTTTCAGTGATAGCCTTGGGACTGAACATGTGTATCTAAGCCTGAAACTTCCAAATGGAGAACCAAAACAGTAAAGGGCGACCCAGAGATCACCATTTCAATTGAGCTGTGGGCGAATATCAAGGGCAGTCTAGAAATCAAGGTCAGAGGCAAGAACTGAAGCCAAATCAGATCCTAGGTGTCAAGGCATAAGAAACAAAGAATCCAGTGCAGAAGATACCAAATTCGGAGTCATGGGTAAGAGTCAAGGTTCAAATCTGGCAAAGAAAAAAAAAAAAAAGTAAGAATCAGACCTGGAGCAGCCAGTGAGCCTGTCTAGTCAGGAATGAGACACCATCTAACTTGATTCAGGAAAACGGCTCCTGCTGCAAGCCACTTCCTTAAAAGCTCAGGCATGGGGGTTCTTGGAGAAGCAGCATACCATCTCCCAAAGGTGAGGTCTCCTGCAGTGCTTGCTTCTGGAGTCCCTTCTTTCCCCTCAGGGTTCCCCTGGTAGCTCAGATGGTAAAGAATCTGCCTGCAATGCAGGAGACCCAGGTTCCATCCCTGGGTCAGAAAGATCCCCTGGAGAAAGAAATCACAACCCACTCCAATACTCTTGCCTGGAGAATCTCGAGCGCAGAGAAGCCAGGAGGGCTACAGTACATAGGGTTGCAAAGAGTCAGATACAACTGAAGCGACTAAGCGCAGAACATCTTCTCCTCAAGATGGGCGTTTCCCTGACTTGTGACTGCTGTGAACAGCTGGTCTTAACTAGCTAATCTACACAACTGAGGAGCCGTGACTACATGCTTTCTACTTTACTTACTGATATAATTGCGCTCATATCTGCAAATGGCTCAACAGTTCACATGTCAGCATGTTTTGAGGATATATCTTTTAATTACTATATCTTTACTATACTATATCTTAATTACAAATATCTTTTAATTACTGTAGAAACAAAAACACATTCTATACTACATAGAAATGGTTATGGACATGTACAATTTTTATATATAGAAAAACATATTCCAAACTCCTTGGGATCCACATGTACACACTGCTCCATTTAAAACAAATAACCAGCAATGGCCTACTGTAATACATAGAACTCTGCTCAATGTTATGGTTCAGCCTGGATGGGAGGAGTGTTTGGGGGAGAGTGGATTGCATATATATGTATGGCTGAGCCCCTTTGCTGTCCATCTGAAAATATCACAGCATTGTTAATCAGCTATACGTCAATATAAAATAAAAAGTTAAAAAAAACACACAAAACTTTGCCATCCTTGCTACTATCTGAAGAATTTCTGGTAATACAGCCACCTTCACATTCCTCCCAAGGGCTTCAACATGCTATCGAAACATGTTTAAGATCCTCTTCTGTCTCAGTTCCATGTTTTTTCTTTACAGGACACACTCAAAAATAGTTCCCTTAGACCCGACTCCTGGGTTCCTTTTATCTCACACTGAAGTCAGATAGGATGTCTTCCCTCCCTAGGGCTTCCTTGGTGGCTCAGGGGTAAAGAATCCACCTTTGATACAGAAGAGCTGGGTTCAGTCCCTGGGTTGGGGAGATCCCCTGGAGAAGGGAATGGCTACCCACTCCAGTATTCGTGCCTGGAGGATTCCATGGACAGAGGAGCCTGGCGGCCTCAATCCATGGAGTTGCAAAGAATCCAACACGACTGAGCGACTAACACTTTCACTTTCATCTTAGTGAGATTTCATTGTTACCGCATTTTCTTGCCAGATCTAAAACCTCCAGAATGTGGGCATAGTTGGGAGCAGGAGGTGATGGGAGTAAGGATCAGGAACTCTCCATTCTTCTTTGTTCATTCACCTTCTTTCCATTAACCCTACTTTCATATCCCAGCTCCCTCTCCCCTTAGAATAAATTCTTACTGTGGACTTTCAAAGCCCTCTTCCATACAGATTCCTATTATTAGCCCTCCATCAATCCCAGGGATGCCTGAATCCTAGAATAAATGGATTTTTTGGCAAGGCAATATTGAACACTGTGACAAATAGAGCACTGCTAGTCTCAAGTGTCGAGACAGACATTTGGCTCTGAACACACTTTAAGAGTTTAAAGGCTGAAGTGCCAAGAGTTTTGCTTTCAAAATGCACTTAGATTCTTCAGGTTGCAGCCTCTCTATGCATAGAGTAAGCAGCAGTAGACTCTCCAGGGACTGTCTGGGACACAGGTGTTTTTCTTAAGCCCTGCTTTCCTCTCCATAAACTGGGGAAGCCTTTAAAACCTCCCTCAACTCTGTCATGACATTCTGCCTGAAAGCCTTCAGGAAACATCAAGTATTACTGTATATATTCCATAAAGATTTAGTTCTTTTTAATTTTAATTTTCAGTTATCTGTCTGCCAACCTACCTATCTCTCTCTCTCTATCTTCTACTTTTTATCCAGGGTGTGAAATCCAAACATGAGTCCCAGCTCTCATAGTGCAGCCTGAGACAAACCGAACCTTAGGTATTGAGCTCCTGCCATACACATGCATTATTTGATTCTCATAACTGTCTGAGATGAATACTAATATCCTCATTCTGTCTCAAGAGAATAAGCTCAGAAAGGTTAAAGACCTTGTCTAAGGTCACACAGCTCTCAAGAGGCAGGGGCAATTTTGAACTCAGGTTTGTCTCCAAAGCCAAAACCCTTTCCATTACTCACCCTGCTACTCACCTCTTTGGGTCTCCCTTTTTTCTCTTCTTGGTGCCAATATTGCCAATCTTATTGGACAGCTGTGCAGATTAATTACAAAATATAAATATGCTGACACGATGCTTTGGATATATGGGTGGCTTAAAATACTATTTTTGCTTGAATTCATCTTTTCATCTTGTGGAATTCCTGATTTCTTTTCAGAAGAAACTACTCCAACAGGGTCTGCAGGAAGCTAATCATCTAGAGGGGGCTTTCCAGATGGCATTTGTGGTAAAGAACCTGTCTGCCAATGCAGAAGACATAAGAGATGCAGGTTTGATCCCTGGGCTGGGAAGATGCCCTGGAGGAGGACGTGGTAACCCACTCCAGTATTCTTGCCCAGAAAATCCCATGAATAGAGGAGCCTGGCGGGCTATAGTCCATGGATGGGGTTGCAAAGAGTTGGGCATGGCTGATGTGACTCAGCATGCACTTATGCAGTCCACTAGTAGTGCTCATAGTACATCATGGTATTAATACAAAGGAAAGCAATTATTTTCTTCCTGGAACACTCAGGGGGGACACTGAAGATGAGCAGTCAAGAAGGCAGGATTCCAAATGAAGGACCAAAGAGAAGCGAAGTTAGTGAATGAGACTAAAAATATGAGAAAAAATAGGAGGAAAAACAAGAGAACAAAATATTATAAATAAGTATCTATAAATATTTTAAGTATTATTAATTATAAATATTATAATATTATAAATAGTATAAACATAAATTTAAAAAATTTATAAATATTTCTTCCTTTGGAAGAAAAGACTTTCAAGGAGATGTTAGATCATGTCAAAGTAATAAGTCACAGGTAAACATAATAGCTAAGTTCATTAACTCTTCACATGCCAGTACTATTCTACGTCATATCATTATCATCACATTGTTCACAAGAGTGTTTCAAAGTGGATCTTACTGTCATTTCCATTTTATAGAACAGGGAGCTAAGATATAGAAAGATTGGCTCCCAAAGTCAAGGTTTGTTTGGCTCACAAACAAACTATATTAGTTTTCTGTGCTTCATAACATTATTTCTACAATTCAGCAACTCAAACAAAATGTATGTTTATTATCTCACAGTTTTTGTGGGTCAGGAGTCCAGTCACAGATTAGTTGGGCCATTTGCTTGGAATTTTGCGAGGATGTATCCAAGCCTTTGCCGGGCTGTGTTCATATGGGGAGGCTCATCTGGGGAAGACTCTAGTTTCCAAGCTCACTCAGTTCTTTGCAAATGGTTGGCTGGAGATTTCAGGCAATTCTTAGAGGCCACCTACAATTCCTTGCCATATGAGTTCCCTCAACATGATCATTTGCTTCATCAGCCCTGGAAGAAAACCATCTAGAATGAGTTTTCCAGCAAGGCAGAGTCTTATATAAAGCAACCATGGAGTGAGAACCCATTGATTTTGCCACATTCCAGCCACACCCAAGGTGGGGTTATTGTACACATGCCTAGACACCAGGAGGCAAGAGATCCCTGGGAGATCATTTAGATTCTGTCCATCAGAATCCTTCAGCTATTTTGTATCAAACTGACATTTTGATTTCAGGGACTCCTCTTGAACTCTTCGCCCTTGAGTTTGGTGACCTGGGCATCAACAAAGATCTAAAGAGAGCAGTTTTACAGGAGTGATGAGTGAAACCCAATTACTGGGGCAATAGATACATTTCCTTCTTCTCTTCACTTCCTTTGTTCCTTTCTGTTTTGTTCTCTTCTTCCCACTTCCTGTCTCTTCCTTCTCCCTCTTCTGTTTCTTCTGCTTCCGTTTCCTCTTCCCTTTTCTTCCTCCTCTCTTAACTAATATCAATTGCTGTTATATTCAACTACATGCCTCATTTATCAAAGACTTACTTGCCCAGGGACTAAGGCAGCAATTTAGGATACATTCCTGAATTAGATGCAATTTCACTGCCTCTTTAGAGTTTACCTTCTGCCCAAGACTCTGAAACAGACTTTCTATTTGGAAAGCTATTTCGATTGAGCCTCAGCAAAGTTGTGAAGCGATCACAGTTCATCCCTCTTATCACTGGCCCTTCCTATTCTTGGGAAGAAGTGGAATGTAACTGGAAATCCAAGTGAAGTCAAGCTGACCTAGGTTTGAAACTGACTGGTAACCAGGATATCTTTATAAACCTTGCAGATAAATGGCTTAACTTTTCAGAAAGCATAGACAATTCAAACAAGTAATGCATATAATACATTTACTATAAGGCCTGCCAGTCACTAATAATATGTTCTAATTTATAAAATGATGACCTCTGCCTTTTGCAAAGTACTTACAGAATGATCTCTAAAAGTTAAATATTTAATTCTCTCACCCATGTACTTTCTTCAAACATAAACACACAGAAGAAAAACAGACTGATAAACAGAAGGATTTGACTTTTCATGTCTCTGATTAGTTCTTGGTGGTCATCTTATAAAAAGAATCAGTGAAGGCCAGTAAAAGTTGGCCACATTTATTAAGTTACTGTATGAACAAAATAATAAGTGAATGAGTGAATGAATAATAGAATGAATCAATGAAAGAAGAGTGATTGCTAAATAAGCAGTTAGATCAATCAACTACCTACTGCTTAATAAAAAGCTAGTGTTTATCAAAGATAATAAACTCATTTTTGAAAAGTCATATATTTATTTTGGAGTTTCCTATTCTGCTCGGACACGACTGAGCAACTGAACTGAACTGAAGTGATTCTGCTCTTTGACTTAAACCATCATGTAAAAGCAAAGAAGTAGATGTAGGAATCTTACTGAAACAATGGTGCTGTTAGACCCAGGAATTTCCCTGGATTGACAAAGCTAGCTGGAGCCGAAGGAGAAACTTCCTGGGTTTCAAGCAACCTCCAGCCAATACAGCATTTGCTAAAGAGAAAAGGAGGCTTGATCCAAAGCCAGATGTTAACCAACTAGACAGCCAGGGAGAAGGGCAGGAATACTAGGGTTTAGGAACTGAGAGATAAAAGCACAGCTTGTGATTGAGGGATACCACTTGCTGCGTTCATACGATGAGCCAGTGATTCCACCTCCTTCAGACCCAGCAACACACCACTCAGGAAGAGGCCGCAGTCCTTCCCGTGAAGCTCCTGAGGCCCGCAGGCTTCTGAGATTCAAAACCTTATGTCTGTACAGAATGGCACGGCATCAGTGTTATATACTGAATCACATCTCCAGCATAATCACATTGGTATTTCTGCATCTTGCCTGTGAATATTGAGACTAAGTGTGGGAAGTGATGGCTTCAATAACCACATGTCAGTTCAGGAAGGTTATGCTGCTGAAAAGAGCTTTTGCTCCAAACTTAGGGGAAAAAAAAATCTTCCAGATCTCAGAGATTTTCGCATCTCAGAATTGTGGAAGGTGATCATGGATGGAAATAGGCATTTTATAGATGAAGGAACTTGAGACCCAGAGAGGTGTAACCCAGAGTCACCAACATGCACAAGCTTAGAAGTGTGGCACCTAGGATTTGAAGCTGAATGGAACACTCACGCCCCCAGAGAGCGAGGGGGCCAGAGGAGAGAAGTTTGAGCCCTGCTAATGCTAGTGGTTGTTGAACCTGACATCTTCACTCGGTTTATAAGGGGCTCCAGACATCTCAATGACACCCAAGCTTTGCCCCATTTTTGAAGATTCCTGAATGTTAAATGTTGAAGAAATGTAAGACTAGATTACGAAGTTATACACATGAACACACCTATACACATAGAGTGATCTTCATTTGTAGATAGCATTTAAAACTCCAAATTTAAGACCTTTTATAAACATGCAGGGTGAAATGATCCTCTCAACCCCATTTGCCAGAATCCCAACCTTTATGGAGAAGGCTCCCATGGCTGAACATGACATGTCAGAGCTCCACTTCATGGAGAAGGCTCCAGTAGCTGAGCACAATATGTGTCAGATTTCCAAGTGGACTTGTCAGTGTAACTCATCATATCTCAACAGTCATAGATCAAGAGAATGATTGATTAAGTGTTATGTGAATTATAAGACATAATATGCACAAGCGCATCACTGTTTATTGTTTATTAATAACAACACTAATCTCTGCAGAAGCCCCAATACTTTGGCCACCTGATGCAAACAGCCGACTCATTGGAACAGACCCTGATGCTGGGAAAGATTTAGGGCAGGAAGAGAAGAGGGCAATAGAGGATGAGATGGTTGGATGACATCACTGACTCAATGGACATGAATTTGAGCCAACTCTAGGAGATAGTGAAGGAAACGGAAGCCTGGCGTGCTGCAGTCCATGGGGTCGCAAAGAGTCAGACATGACTGAGCGACTGAACAACAACAAATGTCTGCCTCCATCATTTCAGCTGTAAAATTCTCTGGATTAAATAGTCCTGTCTTTTTTGAGTCTGTGTGCTGTAGAAGACTATGTAGGACTATCTAATTCTGTCAACTCAGCAATGTTCTTTATCCACATTTTTTTTTTCTTTTTGAAAATGCTTAATTGGAAGAGAGTTGCTTTACTATATTGTGTTGGTGTCTGCCATACATCAGCATGAATCAGCCATAGCTATACACAAGCCCCCTGCCCCTACCTCCCACCCATCCCATCCCTCTAGTTCATCGCAGAGCACTAGGTCTGAACTCCCTGCATCACACAGCAAATTCCCACTGGGTATCTATTTTATAATGGTAATGTTTACTTTTCAGTGTTACTCTTGCCATTCTTCCCTCCCTCTCCTTCCTTCATCTTAGGTCTCACGTGAAGCCCTTGGCACATGATTATATTAAATTTTTGATTAAACAAAAATCAGTGCCTAGTCCTTTGAATACAGTGGCTGATGCATGTCACTACAAACCCTCGCTATGCTACCAAATTTACAGTATTTTTTTTTTACTATTCATTCAATAATAATGATCACAAATGCAGGGGCATTTGTTTGCCCCATTGGCCATCATGCTTTCTGACATATAACTTATTGAAACATTAATTTAACAACTAATAAGTGCCTACTATGTCTTTGACATTGTGACAAGCACTAAGAATGCTGCAGCTACCTAGACAGAATCTCTACATCATGGAGATTTTAGTATAGTTCAAAAACTAGGTAATGAGTTAGGGATCACTAAATAAGTATTAACTTACAGATGTGTGAGTGCTGTGACAAATATTCTCTGAAATATTCTCTGAATATTCCACGCCATATTCTCTGAAAACACGTAAAAGGAGGGCAGGATGAAAGCTGGGTCAGGAAAGGAAGTGATCTGAGACTGGGAAGGAGTGGATGCCATGCAGTGAAATGTAATGAGAATACTTCGCAAAGAGGTAAAAGTGCCTTCAGACCATGAGACCAGGGGGGCTTGGCACATTCCAGAAGCTGATAGTCCAGGGTGGTGGGAGCATGCACAGTGAGAGAAGGTGCAGGTGCTGTGAAATGATGACACAGAAGAGGCAGAAGGATCCCACAGGGCCTCTTGGGCCCTATTTAGATGCACTGGCACTGTCCATGGAGGCTGGGGATCTACTGTTTTGGGATCTATATCCTACCAGGAAGTTACTGGTTGTTCCAGATGTGTGATAGATCCCCTGTGTCAGGCACTGTTTCAGAAACTATGCATCTAGCTCAATTAATACACAACCCCCGCCTCCTCATGGTCGAAAGTAGGAGTCACCAACCTCCAGGATCTAATGAATAATGATCTGAGATGGAGCTGATGTGATAAAAATAGAAATAAAGTGCACAATAAATAGAATGCCCTGGAATCACCCCAAGACCACCCCTCCACTCCAGTCTGTGGAAAAAATGATCTTCCACAAAACCAGTCTTTGGTGTCAAAAAGGTTGGGGAGTGCTTGTCTAAAGAGCAAGTGAATGAGTAAAGAAATCAACTATTTCAATACAAGCTGTGTTTTCCAGGCACATTCTGGCATTGTTCCCACATCTTAGTGACACTCGCTGCTTCCCTCTACATTTCCAAATCTCTCTGGTTCCCCATGTCCACCTGTGGAAGCCCCTCTCAGATCTCACAGTCTTTCATGCTAAAAAACAATCACTCCAATTTTCAACCCCAGTATTCATTAAACTAAGTCAGCAAAGTGTTTAAACTGATGCCATATAGAATGTGGAATAGTGTATAGGGCTGAATCTTTCAGTATCCCCTGGAGAGCTTTATAAAATGTCTGGGAATTCAAATGTGCAATCCCTTACAGATAGACTAGAATTTGGTAAGGGTGGCCTGGGGACAGAGGATGAGAGTTATTTAAAGAGGGGTTGGGACTTCGCCAGTGCTCCAGTGATTGAGAAGCTGCCTTCCAATGCAGGGGATGTGGGTTCCATCGCTGGTCTGGGAACCAAGATCCCACATGCCACACGGCAACTAAGCCCATGCTCCACAACTAGAGAAGGCTGAGCACCACAACAAAGAAGCTGCGAGCCACAGTAAAGACTCAAAAGAGCTAAAAAATAAAATAAAGAAGTAGAGGCTAAAGATACCATGATGTCCCTCACCAGCGAGATTCCGTGCTTCTACATTTCACTATAAAGATGACCTATTTGAATTTAAATCCCAGCTCTGCACATATGCTTTAGTTGATCCTAGCAGTCTCAGCATATTTTGAAAATCAATTTTCTAACCTGTGAAATTAAACACTGTATCACTCTCACCTGTTGTAGGACCAAAATTATATGAAATAACAAAAATGCTCAGTACAGTCCTGGCTGTTGCCAATAATCCTTTCCAGGAATGGCTACCACAGGGAACCAAATGGTTAGTTTGGAATGCAGAAAATAGCAAAGCCATCCTATGGTGTGGTATATTGTATACACTGCTCATGAATTTTCTTACACTGTAGTATAGTTGTTGCAAATAATTTTGTCCCATCTAGGCCTAAAACTCACTGGGGAAAGAGAGTGGGAAAGTTTGTATCTACTCATAAATCCTGTCTGAAAGAGGGAAATAAACAAGCAAAAAAATCAGTACCAGCCTTGGAGGAAATTAAAATTTTTTCAGTCCAGGGAGCTTAAAGTTCTAGCAGTAGGAAACCTGGCTTTTATTTGCAAATTTATTTGTTTGTTTCATTGTTTATTTACCTACCTATTTATGAGTGGAAGATTTCATTTATTGAAATGTTAAAGACAGTAAGATGAGAAGAAGGATTCTGTTCCCTTGAACTAGTTCCATCCTCTCTATTCTCAGGGCTTGGCACAGGGAACATTACCCTTCAGGTCTCCAGAGAGTAGCTTTCCAGGGTGGAGGTTGGGTGGGGAAGGGAATGCTCTATGCTGGGTGGGGATCGGAGACAGGAGGGAAGATGACCCTCACGTCTTAGCTTGAGCCTTCTACCCTGTGACCTGCTCGTGTCCCCAGACTCTGCAGTGATCTGGCTGACAGGACTCATGAAACAGCAAGGGGGCCTTTGCTCCTTGGAAAGAGCCTTGTAAGCAAGACCTAGAACTAAGGTTACATCCTAATGAGATGGTGAGCCACTGGAGACTTTAGAATAAGTGTAGTCAAATTTAATTTGAAAAGATGACTAAACTCAGTAGGAAAAAAAAAAAAGGATCTGGCAGCAGGAAGTCCAGATAGGTGACTGGTGACAATCCAGAAGAGACATGATGAGACCTAAACCAGGGAAGGGACAGGAGAAATGTAGAGGAGGGGGCAGATTAGAGAAGGACACAGGAGGATTCTGCAGCTTCTATCTCTCAACCCATTTACTTTGGTTATTGACTGCATACCAGGCAGACTAGGTAGAGGATTCCCAGTCTCGCCTTAGAGCAACTTGGTTAATTTAAAGAGACCCAAAATATTGTCAGATATTTTCTTGTCTATGAGAAGCCATGCTCTTTATGTGCAAAAGTTTTGGGAGAGTCAAAGAAAATACTATTGATGATAGTACTCTTTAATATTAAATTGCTGCTTATCCATAGATATCCCTAAAAGCAATAATAATGCCAGGCATTATTTGCACTTATTAACTCATTTAGCCCTCATAATAGACTTATGAGGTAGGTCCTGGTATTAGTTCCATTTTATAAGAGAGGAAATCAAAGAATTGCTGTTATTGGATTGCACCAACTAGCTTGTCTAAGAATGTGAAAGGTCTTCTTACTCTTCACAATCAGCTTTAAATAGTGGATAAGAAGAACAGAGCTAACACCATAGTATACACTAGTTGGTATTTTCCTAAGTGTTGGTAGCATGTGCAACAAAAATATAGATGAACAGGGCTGGGTCAACCCGTACTGCCTTGCCTTGATCCAATCCATCTAAGCCATCTTGAAGAACCAAATACATGGTTGGATATATAAAAGTGTGGGTGGGTGGTAGAATAATGGATTATTAGACAGATCCATCTCAACACTTGACTTTAAAGTTCCTTGAGTCCATTTACTGCACATGAGATAGCCCTTAAAAAGAAAATAAAACACTTGCAAGTGTTTGAAGTCACCCACCAGTGTCTGGTATCCACATCATTGACTCCATGAACATGAATTTAAGCAAACTCCATGAAATGCCATGGACAGAGGAGCCTGGTGGATACAGTCCATTGGCTCACAAGATTCAGACATGACCTAGGGACGAAAGCTCCACCACCACCACCAGGAGCTATCGAAGGACAAGGGAGCCTGGCGTGCAGTCCCTGGGGTCACAAGAGTCAGGCGTGACTTTGCAAGGGAACAGCAACAACCAGTATCTAGATACATTTCCTGCAGTGCTTCATCATCACATGAAGTCTTTCCTTTAGCGTGGATGTTTAATTCAGCCTCTGGATTTTAAACTTGGCCTCTTGAACCATTCACTTTCTTCCTTCACAATATTGCAGCCAAGCCAGTGCCTTAGACTGTCTAACTGACCTCCAGAGAAAAGGGAATTCACACTAGATGAGTGGAGAGGTGGACATACAAGAAAACGGGCCTTCTGAATTATTATTAGTGACGACTGTTGGACTCAGAAATATACTTCTTGTTCCTCCACACTATTTTATTTTTGTTTCCACTTTCTACAGCTTGTCTTGGCAGAGCAATTTTTTAACAGATTAACTCTAATTGACTGTCTTGTTTATTTTTAAGGGATTGCCACATCCATGCCTAGAGCAAAAATTATATAATGTTCCACTAGGGTAACAGGATGTTCAGCAATTAATGACACAGGCAGCAAGTCATGAGATTTTCCAATCTCTATAGGGTTGACTGTTTGTATACCTTTGACCTTGGAAGCTTTTTAGGAAATATCAGGTTTCATACTTCATCATGTCCCTGCCCTCAAGATTAACGAACATGGCTTTTCTCTGAGTTATAGCAGATTCTATTCCATTTTATTTTCACTCTCTTTTTCAAAGGTTGTTTTGATTTCACACACCCAACATTTGGATCTTTGGTTCTTTTCAACTTTTTTTAAGTACTATCCCAATTACCTCCAGTTCTATTGTGGCACCAACTGCTTAAGAGTGAGAATCAGATCATAAGTCAAAGAAAAAAAAGGAAAATCACAACTTCTAGGAAGAGTGGAGGACATTGCATGACTCTGTGAGACCCTCCAGATTCCAAGACCAATTGAATTGATGGGCTTTATATACATTATATGTTCAAATAAGCCCTAATCTATCAGAGAGCTAGTATGGTGTAGCTGAAAGTCTCAACTGTCTTACAAAAAGTAAAAAATTATGAGATAACCCTCAATTTATTAATTTTAATGTCTTCCTTTCTTTCATCTTTCCTTCCCTCCTTTTATTCTTCTTTCATTTCTCTTTTCCTTTCTTTTCTTAGACACATGCTTACATTGTGTGACCGCTGTGTGCTAAGCCTTCCATTTGCATGAAGAAGAAAACCATGTATTCTGCATCATGGATTCTATAAACAACATGAGTGTTACTAGCTTTGTATGGGGGTTCAAACATATCCAGAAATAGGTAAGTTTCCCTGTGTGTGTTGAGATCTGCTAAATAAGTACAAATGAATGCAACAGAGCTGAAAGGAAGAGGGGTCCTGGCAGAGGGGTTAACAAGAGCAGAAATCCAGGGAGAGAATAGGACAGTTAATGCATTTGGAGAACTGAAGCTGAGAGAATATAGTAAGAGATGGATGCTGAGAGGTAAGCCATGACCAGACAAGGAAGAGCATATGCCATCCTAAAGAAAGGAAGAGGTATGTCTGAAATGGCCGGTTTCATATTTTGGAGCATTCTGCTTACTCAGCAAAAAGCAGATTGGAGAAAGCCACATGTAGATGTGAGTGGACCAGTTAAAAGAATATGGCGCCAGACTGAGGGTAAGACTATGACAGCTTCAACTTAGATAAGGTGATGGAGATAGAGACAAACAGACCTACTCAGTACAAAATTAGAAGGAAAATGCCTTCTCCAAACTCCTCTTCCAAGCTAACTGCAGTTCTTTTGGAAAGCTTACCCCATTTGTTGAGATAAACAGTGTATTTTAAATTGATATTATTTTGTCCAATCTTATGACTGGTTTGGGCTTTTAAAGTGACTCATTTTAAGTGTTTATTTTGCAGAAGGAGACAAGTGAACAGTGGTAAATAAAGCTATTGCCATTGGCCTTTCATTGTCAAGCAGGGTGGTGTGAATGTGCTGTGTTAACACTGAAAAAAAACATTCTTGAGGAGCACTGAATGTCAGTGTCTGGGAAGTTCTGAAATGAATAATCCACTCTCCTTATTAGTCCCTGAGGAATTCCTAGACTAGTGGAAAAGGACAAATAAAAAAGTTCCGTCAGTTCAGTCACTCAGTCGTGTTCAACTCTTTGTGACGCCATGGACAGCAGCACACCAGGCTTCCCTGTCCATCATCAACTCCCAGAGCTTGCTCAACACATGTCCATTGAATCAGTAATGCCATCCAACATCTCATCCTCTGTCATCCCCTTCTCCGCCTGCCCTCAATCTTTCCCAGCATCAGGCTCTTTTCCAATGAGTCAGTTCTTCTCATCAGGTGGCCAAAGTACTGGAGTTTCAGCTTCAACATCAGTCCTTCCAATGAATATTCAGGACTGATTACCTTTAGGATGGACTGGTTGGATCTCCTTGTAGTCCAAGGGACTCTCAAGAGTCTTCTCCAACACCACAGTTCAAAAGCATCAGTTCTTCAGTGCTCAGATTTCTTTATGGTTCAACTCTTACACCATATATGACTACTGGAAAAACCATAGCTTTGACTAGACAGACTTTTGTTGGCAAAGTAATGTCTCTGCTTTTTAATATGCTGTCTAGTTTGGTCATAGTTTTTCTTTCAAGGAGCGAATGTCTTTTAATTTCATGGTTGCAGTCACCATCTGCAGTGATTTTGGAGCCCAAAAAAAAATAAAGTTTCTCACTGTTATCATTGTTTCCCATCTATTTGCCATGAAGTGATGGGACAAGATGCCATGATCTTAGTTTTCTGAATGTTGAGCTTTAAGCCAACTTTTTCACTCTCCTCTTTCACTTTCATCAAGAGTCTCTTTAGTTCTTCTGCACTTTCTGCCATAAGGGTGGTTCCATCTGCATATCTGAAGCTATTGATATTTCTCCCAGAAATCTTGATTCTAGTTTGTGCTTCATCCAGCCTTGCATTTTGCATGATGTACTCTGCATGTAAGTTAAATAAGCAGGGTGACAAAATACAGCCTTGATGTACTCTTTTCCCTATTTCAAACCAGTCTGTCATTCCATGTCCAGTTCTAGCTGTTGCTTCTTGACCTGCATACAGATTTCTCAGGAGGCTGGTAAGGTGGTCTGGTATTCCCATCTCTTTCAGAATTTTACACAGTTTGTTGTGATCCACACAGTGAAAGGCTTTGGCATAGTCAATAAAACAGAAGATATTTTTCTGGAACTTCTTGCTTTTTTGAAATAGAAAGGCAAAAAGGCAAAATGGTTGTCTGAAAAGGCCTTACAAATAGC
This sequence comes from Cervus elaphus, assembly GCF_910594005.1. Taxonomy (NCBI): domain Eukaryota; kingdom Metazoa; phylum Chordata; class Mammalia; order Artiodactyla; family Cervidae; genus Cervus; species Cervus elaphus. Next base: position 7,643,700 of record NC_057820.1, on the reverse strand, counting down.
TGAGAAAAGAAGATAAGCTAAAGGCAAGGAGAAAAGGAAAGATATACCCATTTGAATGCAGAGTTCCAAAGAATAGCAAGGAGAGATAAGAAAGCCTTCCTCAGTGATCAATGCAAAGAAATAGAGGAAAACAATAGAAAGGGAAAGACTAGAGATCTCTTCAAGAAAATTAGAGATACCAAGGGAACATTTCATGCAAAGATGGGCTCAATAAAGGACGGGACCAGTGTGGATTTAATAGAAGCAGAAAATATTAAGAAGAGGTGGCAAGAATACATAGAAGAACTATACAAAAAAGATCTTCATGACCCAGATAACTATGATGGTGTGATCACCCACCTAGAGCCAGACATCCTGAAATGTGAAGTCAAGTGGGCCTTAGGAAGCATCACTACGAACAAAGCTAGTGAATGTGATGGAATTCCAGTTGAAGTATTTCAAGTCCTAAAGATGATGCTATAAAAGTGCTGCACTCAATATGCCAGCAAATTTGGAAAACTCAGCAGTGGCCACAGGACTGGAAAAGGTCAGTTTTCATTCCAATCCCAAAGAAAAGCAATGCCAAAGAATGTTCAAACTACCACACAATTGCACTCATCTCACACGCTAGCAAAGTAATGCTCAAAATGTGCCATGACAGGCTTCACCAGTATGTAAACCATGAATTTCCAGACATTCAAGCTGGTTTTAGAAAAGGTAGAGGAACCAGAGATCAAATTGCCAACATCTGTTGGATCATCAAAAAAGCAAGAGAGTAAAAAGATAATCACAATTTAAATGATAGACTGTGGTGATATGATGCAAAAATGATCAAAAGCATGTACCAGATGCAGAAAGTGTCTTAGAGAGCAATTGGATAATTCTGATGATAAGAAAGAAGAATAGTAGGTCACAAGTTACACAGAAAGATAAGGCAGCAGGTTCCTCTGTGTGTATGTGTGTGTGTGTGTGTGTGTGTGTGTCTGTGTGTGTCTGTGTGTGTGTGTGTGCGTGCGCTCAGTAGTGTCTGATTCTTTGCAACCCTATGGTCCATAGCCCACTAGGCTCCTCTGTCCAAGGGATTCTCCAGGCAAGAATATTGGACTGGTTTCCACGTCTTCCTCTAGGGGCTTACCCCAACCCAGGGATCAAATCCAGGTCTCTTATGTCCTGTAGGCAGGTTGTTTACCACTAATGTCACCTGGGAAGCCCACAGCAGTTTCCTGTTAAATCTAAACACATCATTATCAGGCAGAGCGCTGACAAGTGTCCTGAATATCACAAGGGAAATTACGTCAGTTCTGAAATTCCCTGGAGGTACATGACTTTAAGCGTGTCATGAACTCCCTCTTTTCATAGAGAAGATTATCGTTCAATATTCTTAAAGGCATGCTTCTAGAAATATGTAATCATTTAAAATCATTTTTTTTTAAATTATAAGGCTTGGGTGCTCCTGGTGTTTGCACCAGGATTGAGAGAAGGGAAAGCTAGGATGTGAAACAGTGACAACAAATGGTTCTGCCATTCCCACAGTAGGTGGGAGTGGGAGGCATGAAATATGGGACCAGAAACAGGAACAACCCTACAAATTTTTTCTGAATTTTAATAAAGGGGCAAGGCCTTTATGGCTCAGCATTAGACCAGTCATTGGCAAATGATGTGCCTGGGAAGAGATTATGCTCTTACTTGAGTTGGATTTCTTCATCCAAGAGCAAATTCTTGAGGCAGCTACAAAGGCAATCTATGAGATATCAACACTCGCTTTGCTTTAGGAGAATGGGTGTTTCAGTCTAGGATGGGAGTGGGAGGTCTGGTAGCTTTGCACATCCACCATCACAATTCCTTGATTGTTATAGCAAAATGTGAGAGGAACCCAGATATGTACTTTATTTAGTCCATGATCATGTATCAGGTGGTCTCATCACTAAATCGTGTCCAACTCTTTATGGCCCCTGAACTGTAGCCCACCAGGCTCCTCTGTCCAAGGGATTTCCCAGGCAAGAATACTGGAGTGGGTAGCCATTCCTTTCTCCAGGGAATCTTTCCCACCCAGGGATTGAACCTGGGTCTCCTGCGTTGCAGGCAGATTCTTTACCAACTAAACCACCGGGAAAGCCTGCATGCCTCAGATGACCTGGTAAGAGTTCCACTCTGCAAGGCAATACGGCAACACAGCTGGGGCAGCCCTGGAGCTGTGGTTATGGCCACCTTCTCCCAGTGTTTGATTACAGAAGCCCAAAAAGGCTTTCTCCCAACGTCTTCTGGGCTATTTACTCTGCAGTCACAACTGGAAACAATGACAGAACGATCGGAAGCAGAGTTCAGTGGGGAAGCAGAGTTCAGTCGGAAGGCAGAATAAGATGTGGTTTGGGGGAGGGGCTTAGCTCCGTGTGATCATTCAAGGACCCAACCCCTTCCATCTTGTGGCTCCATCCTCTTCAGATTCTCAGAACTTTTTTCTTTTTTTGCCCCCACACAAGTGGAAGGGAGCCTAGGCTATTAAGAGACAGACCTTGATGTGGCTCCAATCACCTCTGCTTACGTTAGCCACAAATGCCATAATGTCATCTAGCTGTTTGCTCAGGAATGAAAGCAGAACATGAATATCTGTGCTCACTAGCATTCTGCACTATACAGCAGAAAGACTTTAGGCAGATCTAGGTTCAAATACCAGTTGTGATAGAATTAGATGTGCTTCATGCATCCTGTTGTCTAACTTTTCTGAGCTTCCTTTGTCTAATCTGTAAAATGATGAATACCCCATTCATGACTTGTTGGAACATTTAAAGGGGGTGAATGACATTTCACAGAAAAGTGTTTTCCTTTACCTTTTTTTTAATCTCTCTCTTCATATATACGGTCTTGTTTGTTTTCAGAGGCACCCAATGAGTTATGACATTTGAAAGCATAACTGAACATGAGCTGCTATAGACAGGATTCCTCCGTGAAGTGATGGACAGGCCTCTTGACCTCTGAGTCCTTCTACTGTGTAAGGACCTCTGAAATATTCATTAAACCCATACCAGGTTGAGCCAGAGTCAGACAGGGCATTTCTACTGGAACCAAACACAGATACGTGTTCAGAAACTGTAACTTTCCTTTTCTTCTGGAACTAAGTCTTCTCGGCAGAATATTGACATCTGTAAAGCTTTCTGACTTGACTTTTCATTTCTTCTCTTTGCAGAATGGTGCTTGTCTTGGCCTTTCATCTCGATATTTAACTGAGAAGAATTTCAATTGTTTGCAGTCAATCCCAGAGTGCTTTTCCAATTTCCCTTTGTTTTCTTTGGGATTTCAGGAAATCTCACGTGCCTATATAATTCGGTTATAGTTCCAGAAGAGCCTGATGTCTCAAAGTCACAGATGACATTTTAAAATATTTCAACACCTGTGTATGAGAAGCAGGTTTAGGAATCAAGAAGCCGGAGCCGTGTGCCTGGCCTTGTTGTTAATTGGCTCGGTGACCTTCAGCGAGTAATTTGTGCCTCTCTCCGCTGAAGAAGGAGGGTGAGCTGGCTCAGTGTTTTATAAACCACATTTCATGGAATGATGGGGTTTCTTGGACATATTTCCAGGGGCCTGGTGATGGCAAAGGGAAGTCTTTGCCCTCATCAGCTCTGCTTTTCATTTTTTTTAATGTTTAGAGTTTTATTAATGTCACAACAAAAAGGTTTCACTACCTTTAAAACAAAATATGGAGTTCTCATAATGTCTCTTTCACAAAATGTTTTCACTATTTTCTTAAATCATAAACTTGGCTAATGTTTAAGGGTCAGTTGTTCTACTTTCTTTAACACTGTGATTTCACTGATGAAAAATTTTTAAAAATTTTGAAATGTATTGTAGAATGAAGAACTGTCTGAATCTTCAGCATTAGAGAAAATGGAGTTAGGATGATTGTAGCAGAAAAAGACCCTGAAGCCGGTTCAAACAGAAACTCTGACTGCACTCTCGTAAACTATTAAAATTCTCCAGCTGTCAGTCAGTCAGTCTGGCCTTGCAGGTTGTGAGTGTTAAAAGTTAAGATAATGCTGTGCATTGCCAAGCACAATGATGACTCTTACACGCATGTGCTGCTATCCCTGCTCCGTATTCACACACACACACGTGACCAACAGATTCATGCCGGATAGCTCTTTTTTGAGCAGGTGTGGCTCCAGAACCTTCTCCCCACCAGGTTTCAGGTGTCCGCTCCAATCAGAGCAAGTCAGTAGGCAGGAGGACAAAGCAGAGATGATACCCTGTCCCAGTCCTGATTTTCTATCTGTAGATTGGGAATGGCTAGGGACTGAAAGTGTGTGTCCCCCCAAAATCTGCATATTGCAGGTTTAACTCTCAGTGTGATTATATCTGGAGTTAGGGCCTTTACTGAAGTAAAATGAAAAATGAAGTCATAAGCGCAGGTCCTGACCCAATAGGACTAGCGCCCTCAGAAGGAGAGACGCCGGTGTACCCTCTCTCTTTCTGTGTGTGTCTCCAGCTCTCTCCTTCCCCTTTGCCAGGTGAGGACACACGCAGAAGACAGCCAGCAGTGAGCCAGGGAGAGGGCCTTTGCCAGAAGAGCATCGCCAAGCTGCCCCACCAATTGAGAATTCCTAGCCTCCAAAACTGTGAGAGCATGAATCTCTGCTTCGGCCACTCGGTCTGTGCTATCCTGCAGCGGCAGCCTGAGCTTGCTGAGGGGCTTCCCTGGTGTCTCAGCAGTAAGGAGCCAGCCTGTCGATGCAGGAGGTGTGGATACAACCTCTGATCTGTGAAGTTCCCCTGGAGGAGGAGATGGCAACCCAGGCCAGTGTTCTTGGCTGGAGAATCCCATGGACAGAGGAGCCTCGTGGGCTGCAGTCCATGGGGTCCCAAAGAGATGAATATGACCGAGCGACAGAACGAAAACAGAGCTCTCTGAGATAGGAATATCCACATCTTCCGCAGATGCTTCTTGTGTTATCATTCATTCAAGCAGCATCATGGAATGTCTATCATATGAGAGACTGAATTAAAAGTGGGGACCTTTTAAAGACTCATGGGTCATGGATCCCATACCCAAGAACATGACAGTCTTACTGGTGCTAAGGATCAATGTATGAATGAAGCTGGTAAGTACATGTAGTTTGTAGACGCACACACACACATAATTCTTAAAACAAAGACACCAGTTGGGTGCAGAGGTAGATGTAAATAATGTACACTGAAGCATTAGCATAATAGTAGAACTTGGCAAAGAACTCCCATTTATATTAGGCTCTGAGCTCTGTAAACTCAGATTCCAGATCTCTACTTGTTACTTAGTACCACTTACTCTCTACCACTCGCCATGGCAACCAGCATAGAAAAGGAATTTATAAATGTCTGTGGCATAAACACACAAATCAATGTTAAAGTGAAATACATGATATGTAAAATACATAACATGACTCATGTATATGAGATGATAAATGGAAAATATATACTAAATTGATAGCAAATTATCTAAACTGTGCATGAATACATTTTTTTGTTTATAATAAAATTAAGTTTTCACTGATCACAAAAGAAATATACTCCAGGTAACCTACTATGGAGAGAATCTGTAGGTGGCTCAGTAGTAAAGAATTCACCTGCCAATGCAAGACACCCAGGTTTGACCCCTGGGTTGGGAAGATCCCCTGGAGAAGGGAATGGCTACCCACTCCAATATTCTTGCCTGGAGAATCCCGTGGACAGAGCAGCCTGACAGGTAACAGCTCATGGGTTCTCAAAAAGTTGACATGACTGAGCAGCTAACAATTAATCCACCAAGTTTATGGTATTTATTATGAAAGCTTTAGAAGCCTCGACAAAACCCATGTATGATAGTTTTCAGTGCAGGGATTTAGAGGTCAGTATAACCTTTGGATGGGCAGAGGAGTGGGGCTCAGTGACAGTGAGAAGTTTCTGGGTTAGAGGGAGGACATTGCAAACAGTCTAGATTGCTGTGATTGACACCAGCGCAGGTGACTTCCAGGAGCTTCCTTGGAAGCTGGTACCAACTTCTCATCTGCTCTCTGCCCTCATGACACTCACCACTTCTATGTGATTCATCTTGAATGGAGAAATCATTTATTATTCATCTCTAATACACAGCACTTTGTACCATGTTTGGTGCATAGAAAATATCTCATTAATGCTCACTGAATAAATGATCTCTCCTTTTAGTCTCAACCAATCAAGGAAGTAGATGTTGTCAATCTCTATGATAAAAACTAGGAAGAATCTTAATGTCAACATATTGCCCAGGTAGCGTTTGTGGTAAAGAACCCACCTGCCAATGCAGGAGACATAAGAGATGTGGGTTTGATGCCTTGAAAGATGCCCTGGAGGAGAAAACGGCAACCCACTTCAGTATTCTTGCCTGGAGAATCCCATGGATGAAGGAGTGTGGTGGGCTGCAGTCCATAAGGTTGCAAAGAGGCAGACACAACTGAAGCGACTTAGCGCACACACATTGCCATATGATAGACTATTAGACAACAGTTTTCAAAAATTTAATGACATGAGAGAAAGTTCATGATAAAATATTTCCTGTGCACACACACACACACACACACCAAAGTATTATCAGTGGTTATTTCTAAGTAGTGAAATTTTAACTTCTTCTTCTTTCTTTTCCTCTGTTCTTTTAGATTTGTTTATTTTTTGTTGGAGTATAGTTGCTTTACATGCTGTGTGAGTTTCTACTGTACAAAAAATGAGTCAGCTGTATATAAACATATGCCCCCTCTTAGGTCACCACAGAACATTGAGTAGAATTCCTTCTGCTATACAGTTTCTTCTCCTTAGTTGTCCATTTTATGCATAGTATTGATCAATAGTATATATATATATATATATATATATATATATATATATGTCAGTCCCAATCTCTCAATTAATCCCATCCCCTTCTCTTTTTCCCATTGATGTCCATTGATTTTTTTTAATTTAAAAATGTGCCCCAACCTTTCTCTGCATTAAGGTTATATATAGTCCATGGGGTTGCAAAGAATCTAACATGACTGAGCGACTAAGCTCTCTGAGCGACTCTTTGCAACCCCATGGACTGCAGCCCACCAGGATCCTCTATCTGTGGGGATTCTCCAGACAAGAATACTGGAGTGGAGAAGTCCCGCGAGTCCCGCCCTGCTCCGTCTCCTGCCCAGTTCCAGTTGGCTGGCTGGCTGTTACAGGACTGGGATGGCAGAGCTGGACCTGAGGAGGAGAGCACTAGGGTGTTTTCCAATGAGTCAGCTATTCTCATCAGGTGGCCAAAGTATTGCAGCTTCAGCATCAGTCCTTCCAAGACTTCTCTTGTTGCGGAGAATGGACTCTAGGCTCGAGGGCTTCAGTAGTCGAAGCAGGTGGGTTCAGTAGTTGTGACACATAGTCTTAGTTGCCCTGTGGCACGTGGAATCTTCCTGGACTAGGGACTGAACACCTGCCCCGTTGCATTGGCAGACTAATAGGCCATATGAGCGCAGGTTTATTTCTGACAGAGCATCCGCAACTGTACCCTGTGTAAAGGCTGGGGTGAAGTGAGAAGACCCGGTGACTTTGGTGCCCGTCCACAGCTGGTGGCACACCAGGTCTGGATAAGGGAAATATGTTAACAAGAGCAGAAAGACATTTCGAGGAATTGAAGGACACTTCTCTGCCTCTGCCCATTTGGTATCAAGACGGGTTCAATAAACAACAGAAGTCTGGGAAATTAATCTTACGGGGAAAGGGATATGCTTGTATTTCCCCAGATGGATCCAACAAACTTTTTCCTCGAAACATTCGACCCAAGGGGTCCCCCGACATTCAAAATGGAGACGAAACAACAAGAACCCAAGGAGGAAGAAATTCCAATACGGGCCATGGCAGCTCTAAAGATCTCCAGAAAGCGCCGCCCTCGGCGGCATCAACCCTATGACCTCCCCTCTTGGGGACAAATAAAAACCCTCACTAATCAAGTTAAAAATCTGATTTCTCAACAGGAAATGCCTCAGAGTCCTGAAAACCTTCCTATTGCTATCCTGACCTGCGCAACCCCCCGGTCAAGCCAGATTAACAAATCAGACTTAACTGGGCTTACTTACCCAACCCCCCTTTATTACAGGTCATAAAATGGACTGAGAAAAGACCAGTCCTATCAACCAGTGACTCCACCCATATGCCCCCTCCCTGGAAGCCTCACACCCTGGGGAGGAGGGAAAACTAATGAACATTTCTTTAGGCTATGAAGTACTTCCTTTGACTGGGCCCAGGAAAATTAGGCATATACCTCGCCGACAAACTTGGGCTTTCATTCTGCCTCCAAAAGAAGACTTTCAGACATTGCTGCCCTTTCTTTTTCTGTGAACCATGTTTACTACTGAAACTTTAGGGAAAGAGTTAGGGAAAGAACAAAAAACCATTATATATTATGCTGCTAAAGTGGCTTTAAAGGTTGCTAACCCTATGTTGAAACATTACCATGACAAAGGACTTCTTGGCTGGCTTGAAGGTGGGTGGAATAGCACCTCCTCCTCCTGGAATCATCCTTGATAAACAATTTGGGCCAGAACAATGGGACATTTGGAAACTTGCTGCCAGCACCTAAGAACTTGGGACTTAGACCGGACATTTCACAGGGAACAGTCGTGCTCATTGTAACTATTTCTTTTGCTATAATCAGTCATATTTTTTACAGGCCTGTGTCCCACTGACAAAAAAAAAAAAAAAAAAAAAAAGAATACTGGAGTGGGTTACCATGACGTCCTCCAGGGGATCTTCCCAACCCAAGGATCAAACCCAGGTCTCCCACATTGCAGGTGAATTCTTCACCAGCTGAGTTACCAGGGAAGCTCGACTAAGCGACTAACACTGTATTATTTTATGATGTAGGATGTTACTAAAATTGATTATCATATAAAGGTTTTGCCATGTTAGTCAGTACTATTTCAGCAAGGCCGGGAACGTTAACCTAAGCGGTGATCACGAACCACAGGAAGCAGAAGAAAAGCAGGTTTTTCCTAAGGTCAGAGCAGCAACAGCTGTTCATTTATGATGTTTGTTCTTCTACTTACTTATCAATCTTCAAAATTCAATTCACCACTTGCTGGATCTCAGGATTTCAGTCTCAGATCAGAGCAAAGTTTCTCCAACCTAGAGAGAGCTCCCTCCTCCATGCTAGAATGCGACATGGTTTATGTTCCTGGCTATTAGATGCTGTGTCCCCATGGCACTTTGAACAAAGCCAAGGAACTCTTAAATACTAGGGCTTGAAAGTACAAGATGTTCTTAGCTTTGAATGTGTTGCTATGCTAAGAATGGAACAGGAGTTCTCACCTCAGTCCCACTGACATTATGAGCTGAATTTTCTTTGTTTTGGGGTCATAGCCTGTGCATTGTAGAATGTTTAGCAGCATTTAGCAGCATCCCTGGTCCCTATCCATCAGATGCCAGTGGCATTTCTACCCCTAAGCCATAACAACCAAAAACAACCATAGCATCAGTGTCTCTAGATACTGCCAGAGTTACACTGAAATCTATTGCAAAGTCTTTATTCTAACCATAGTTGAGATCATAAGAAGGTTTTAAAAGAGGAGAAAAAAATGAGCTAATCTGACAATATTGTGGACCAAAGGCTGTGGGGGATGAGGGCAAAGGTCAAAAGCAGAGAGAGCAGTAAGCGTCAGGGAACTATTCCAACGGTCCAGATGAGACAAAATGATGGCTCAGAATAGGGTAAGAACATTCTAAGTATGGGCTTCCCAGGTGGATCAGCAGGTAAAGAATCTGCCTACAACGCAGGAGACACAGGAAACATGGGTTCAATCCCCAGATCGGGAAGATCCCTTGGAGAAGGAAATGGCAACCCACTCCAGTATTCTTGCCTGGAAAATTCCATAGACAGAGGAGCCTCAGTCAGACATTACTGAGCATGCATGCATGGAGAGCTTCTAAGCATGCATGCATGGAGAGCTTCTAAGCATATCCCTACCCTAGTCTTATGCCCACTTTTATGGGGCAAGATACAGCATTGTAGTTAAAGCCAGAGATCCAGAGACAGACTTCCTCACTGTGTAAGTTACCTGCTACCCTGGAGTGAGTTATCTGGAGAGGACGAAATACCTATCTACCAATCATGGGGTTACTGTGAGGATTACATGAGTTTATACATGGAGAGATCTTAAAAGAATGGCTAGTACACTGTAACAGCTCAATAAATGTTTGCTATGGCAAAGCTGGAGAAGAGCGCGTTTAGAGAAACAAAAATTGTGAGGTCCTTAAACATACACTTACTTTTTCCAGTAACATGTAGAGCTTTATTTAAGAATCCTGTGTTTGTCATATCAATGTCATACATCACCAGCTGTGGAAACAGAGGCTGCTTACTCTGCCTCCCCGAGATAAACTCAGCTTCTTATCTGTGTTTTCTGTTAAAAATCAATGTGATTCTAAATCCAGCTAAACTCCTTGGTTTAGATACACGCACGCACAGACACAGGGAGAGAGGTAATATGCACATATATTGACAGTCCTAAATAATCAGTGTCTTAGGTTCCTATTGTCTCATAGAAAAATCAGCAGAAATTTAATGGCACATCAGACAGAGACAAACATCATATGGTATCATTTACATGTAAAATCTAAAAAACAAACCAAAAAAAAAAAAAAACAATATAAATGAACTTATCTATAAAACAAAAATAAACTCACAGACATAGAAAGAGGAAAAAGGAGAGATAAATTGGGAATTTGAAATGAACAGATACTTGCAACTACAAATAGGGCTTCCCAAGTGGCTCAGTGGTAAATAACATGCCCGCCAATGCAGGAGACTCAGGAAGGGTAGGTTCAGTCTCTGACTTGGGAAGATCCCCTGGAGGAGGAAATGGCAACCGACTCCAGTATTCTTACCTGGAGAATCCCATGGACAGAGGAGCCTGGAGGGCTACAGTCCATGGGGTTGTAAAGAGTCAGACACGACTGCGTGAGTGAGCACACAGGTACTACATATAAAATAGAACAGCAAAAACCTATTATATAACATAAAGAGCTATATTCAATAACTTCTAGTTAAAAATAAAGTAAAAAGGAATATACATAGTCTATATATATTTTTATATATATTTTATTATGCAACATATATAAGAAAATATATATATAAAATATATGTGTTTACATATATATATAAAACTGACTCACTCTGCTGTATACCTGGGGTGTTATAAATCAACTATACTTCAGTTTTAAAATAAAGCAAATTAAATAAAAATAAAGCAGAGAATCCATTTATTATCTTACAGTTCATCAGAGGTCTGGTTGAGGTCAAACTGGTTCTCTTTCAAGGTCTCCTGAAGCAGAAAGCAGAAAGTCAGCCAGGCAGGCTTCTCATTGGGAGACTCTGAGGAGGGATCCACTTCCCTTGGAAGGAAGCAGTCCTTGCAGTTGTAGGTCTGAGGCCCTGATATCATTGCCAGCTGTCAGCCAGCTAACAAGTTCTAGAGGACCCCTCATTCCCTGTCACCTGGCTTTTACCTTCAAATCAGCAAAGCTGCCTTGAATCTTTCTCATACTTCAAAAAGCCCTCTGATTTCTCATTCTGTAACCAAGAGGAAGAAGCTCTTTGCTTTTAATGGGTTCATGTGATTACATTGTCATTGTTTAGTAGCTAAATCATGTCTGGCTCTTTGCAACCCCGTGGACTATAGCCCACCAGTCTCCTCTGTCCATGGCATTTCCCAGGCAAGAATACTGGAGTGGGTTACCATTTGCTTCTCCAGGGGATTTTCCCAATGCAGGGATCAAACTCCCATTTCCTACGTTGGCAGTTAGATTCTTTACCACTGAGCCACCAGGAAAGCCCTATGTAGCCCCTCCTAAATAATCTCCTTTTTGGCTTAAAATCATGGGAATGACAGATCAAGGGCCTTCTTGAAATTACGCTTATCACACTAAGAGTACAACTGATGAGTTAGTAACCCAATCAGAAAGAAAGTAAAAATGAAAGTTGCTCAGTCGTGTCCTACTCTTTGCGACTATAGTCTGTGGAATTCTCCAGGCCAGAATACTAGAGTGGGTAGACGTTCCCTTCTCCAGGGGATATTCCCAACTCAGGGATTGAACCCAGGTCTCCCACATTGCAGGCAGATTCTTTACCAGCTGAGCCACCAAGAAAGCCCAACTCAATCAGGATTAAGACAATTTTCCATCAGAAATTTCCCTTGTGCCCACTCCAGTCAGTCCCCAAGTTCACAAGCAAACACTTTTCCATCACCAAAGATTAGTTCTGCCTCTGTATAAATGCAATTACACAGTATGTTTTCATTTGTATATGGATTCTTTCTCTAGCATAATATTTTTGAGATTCACCCATAATATATGCATCAGAAGTTTGTTTCAGCCTGTTAAGGAATAATATTCCTATATCACAGTTTGTTTATTGATTGAAGTGTTGGTGGACATTTTAATTGTGACTATAATGAATAAATTTAAACATTCTTAACAAATGTTCGTGTGGTGATAACCCATTTCTCCTGAATAAATATCCAGATGTGGAAATTTCTGTGTCTTTACATAGATAAGTACTCAACTGCCAAATACTGTTCCTAATTGGTTGCTAGCATTTTCTACATCTACTCCTTACTCCTGGTAAAGTATGCACATTTCAGCTGGTACACATTCTCACTTCCATTTTTGTCCATGTTTCTAATTTGAGCTATTCTATAGCATGTGTACTATAGCTCTTTTTGGTTATGAGTTGTATTTCCTTGATGGCTAATGATTCTGAGCTCCTTTCTTATGATGTGCTCATTGGTCATTTCTATATCTTCCTTTGTGAAATGTCTGTGCAAATCCTATGCCAAATTTTTCATTGTGAAATTGGTCATGTTATTGATTTGTATAAGCTTTTATTCTAGATAAAGCCCTTCATCAGATATAATATATTATATATTCACTTAGTATTTAATATAATACTTATACACATATGGGTTTCCCAGGTGGCTCAGTGAGTAAAGAACTTGCCTGCCATGCAGGAGACATAGACAGATGCATGTTCGATCCCTGGGTCAGAAAGATCCCCTGGAGGAGGGCATGGCAACCCACTCCAGCATTCTTGCCCGGAGAATCCCATGGACAGAGGAGCCTGGTGGGCTATAGCTCATAGGGTTGTGAAGAGCTGGATATGACTATAGCAACTGAGCATGCACACAGGCATATACACATACACGTATAATAGAATATGCATAAATGAGCATTCAAGGAAAGAAAAGACAAAAAGAAAGGAAAAGCAGATAAAGGAAAAAAGCTCAGAGAAAGTTTGAATCTCTGACATTGATTTACGTAGCAATCTCTTTCCAATCCCACAGATACACCAGAAAACAAGTTGATTGAGCAAAGGACTGTGATGCATGCTATAGAATATTGCATCTTATTCTATGAGGTCAAGACCTCCTTGGGAACAGGCATCTGTTCTAATATCCTCCATATTTCTACCACTTGTTACAGTCTCTGTCATATAGAAGCCAGTCAACACCTTTGTTGAGAGAATGAGATAATAAGTTAATTTGCTGATTATATCATTTAATTATCAGAGGAGAGAATCAAACAGTGAGCTTTGGGGAAAGAAAGAAAACCACCAAAAACAGAAGCAGCATGTATATTATATACTGATCACGTTTGGCTTCACAGAAGTGAGAGACGGATACAGAAGGAAACAATGATAAAAAGGGTGAAACACACATCCTCAGTTCTTCCTCTTTCATAAATCCTTTCTGGCCAAAGATTAAGAATCCAATCATGTGCGAATGCTTCTGGATGTAATCAGTTTCTCTCTCATGTATGAAGACTGTTCTTCCCTCTCATGGATCAATCCTATCAGCATGCACATGCTTGTTTCTGCTTTCACAAACCCTTCCTTGACCCCATGTTCCCTTTAGCATCTCCAGGATTTTTTTAAGTTGTTGACACTTGCTGTCTGTTCTTCCCAGTTTAAAGTTTACTCTTCCACATTCCCCCTCTGTAGTCTGCCAACCACCATGCCATGGATATCACTCTTATAAAAGTCTCCAGAATACAAATCAATGGGCAAGTTCTATGTCTTAGACTTACTTGGGAGACTCTGCAGCATCCAACGGGATTGAGAGCATCTGGGCAATAGAGTGGTTTATATGGGGCTTGAAGCTCCACTCATGGATTGGAATCTCATTTCTACTGCTTATTCAGACATCCTGCTCAAGCCAACATGACATCTTGGCTCTCCGTGGAAAGTGTTGGTTCTTTCCGTTCGGAACTTTTGCAGTTGTTCTATCTGCTCAGAATGTTCCTTTCCCAGCTTCTCCCCATCCTTCAGGTCTAGCTCAGGTTTTTCCCTCCTCAAGGAGGGCTTCCCTGTTCACCTTTGCATACAAACGTCATTGCCCTGGAGTACCTGTAGGTAGCCCTGAAGGAAGACTCATCGGTGCCCTGACTCTGATGCAGACTGACCCCATGACCTCAACCTAGTACACACTCTCATGCACTTCAGTTTCTTCGTCTGTAACTCATCGTGATGACAATGCCTGCTTCAGCAGATTTCTGTGTGCATCCAGTGAGGTAACGTGGGTACTTACTATTTGTTGTTGTTCAGTAGTTAAGTCGTGTCTGACTGCTACCTCGTGGACTGTAGCTTGCCAGACTCCTCTGTCCTCCACTATCTCCTGGAGTTTGCTCAAGTTCATGGCCAATGAGTATGTGATGCTATATAACTATCTTATCCTCTGCTGCCCCCTTCTCCTCCTGCCCTCAATCTTTCCCAACATTAGGGCCTTTTCCAATCTGGAAATTCAGCTTCAGCAACAATCCTTCCAAAGAATATTCAGGGTTTATTTCCTTCAGAATTTACTGGTTTGATCTCCTTGCAGTCCAAGGGCTCTCAAGACTCTTCTCCAGCACCACAGTTCAAAAGCATTAGTCCTTTGGCACTCAGCCTTCTTTATGGTCCAATTCTCACATCTGTATGTGACTACTGGGAAAACCATAGCTTGGACTATACAGATCTTTGCAATGTCAGTAATGTAGACCTTTGTAATGTGGGTACTCAGTATAATGCCTGGCATATAATGGATGATTGTTTTAAGACACACCCACCTTCACTTTTCCCTTCCCAGGTATGCTTGAAACATTTGGTGTGATTCAGGATGCCCACTTTTCTCATTTAGAAAAAAAAAAAAATCCAGTTTATTGGAACAGATTTGCTGTACCCGATGGGGAAATAAAAGTATTCTCTTTTAAGACAGTCACACTAAGGGCCAGTAGTGGCGAATAGGTCTCCAAAGAAAATGGGAATGAGCTTTTCTCATGTCTTTTAATAGAAGTGTTATTTAACTTTTATGGGAATGCCATAGAGATGAGAGCTGTTCCCACTCAGTGAGCTTACAGACGAAATAAAATAAACAGACAAGGGAGGCAGCAGTCCATTTGATGAACCTCCCCAGAAGACACACAGCAATTGGAGAATCAAAATTAACTGGCTGTGTTTATTCACTTCTAACTTCTGCCTGGGTTGAGCTTTCATTTCTGCCTGAGCACATACTATCTCTCTCTGTTTATTAGGCACTTTTTCTGGAAGAAACTCTCCTCCCAAATTCCCCTGTTGTCCACTTCCTCTCTCTCTTCATGTGTTTCCTTTGAACTTCTGATCCAAGCAAGGCCAGGAATACATTCAAGGCAGGGCTGCTCTGCAGTTCAGAAAAAAAACAATAACCCCATCATTGTAGCTCATCAGTTGACCACTGACTAAGCTAGAGGGATTTGCTTCAGATTTTAAGCTTAATTTCTAAATTGAGGGGGAAAAACGTTACCTGCTTCAGAGAATTATGGAAAGGTTTAAATAAGATGATTCATGTCAAGACTTGAAGGTTGCCTGGTCTGGAATGAGCAGTGGTTCATCATGAGTGTGACTCCCATTGCCAAGAATCACTTTTTGAGCACTTTCATCATGACCACTACCATTATTAGGAGCAGCACCCAGGTGGGCTCTCCCCCAGCCCGGCCCTGTCACTTAGCTTTACTGACACTTGGGTGCTCATCTTCATGGAAGACATCCAAGGGGAGACAGGACAGCCCTTCTCAGAAGTGTGGGTTGGACCATATACTTTTAAAGGCCTCCTCCATCCCTTCAACTCAGTGACAATATAAATAGAAATGACTGCAACAGATGCACTAGCCATTTACAAATCTGTTTCATGTCTTGGCTTTTTCCTCTGGCTCAATTCTGAACTACCCCTAATGAGCCAAATGGCTGTAGGCTCATGGGAAAAGCCTGATATTTTCCTGTTAGAAAAGGGAAAAAGGGAAGGCAGACTGCATCTACTTTAAATTCCATCAGTGCACCAAACAGCTATGATCCTCATTCCTTTGCTAAAAGCAAAGAAGAAAGAAACAATATGTTGCTGCACACTTTTTACTGCTATTAATAACTAAACCCCCAAACTGTGACAAACTATATTTTATTTTCTTGGGTTCATTTTACTCTAATTGCTCCCTTTATAATGGAAATGTTTGCATTGCTTCATTTCCCCAGAATGAGTAGAGCTGGGCCTGCTTGTCGGTCTCCTGTGTGGTCCCAGAAATACCTCTACGAGGGTCTGGGGTCCGTGAATGATAACTGCTGCTCCCTGAGTTATAAAAGTCTAACCTCATTTCAGAAATGAGGATCATCATTATTGGGTGAGTTCTCCAGGAAGGGCCTCGTTTGAAAAATCCCTCTCCAACTGATTGGGCTCTTTCCTGATTAACAGTGGATAAATATGGAGACTATTACTTAGATACCGCATGCTGGGAGGCAAACATGATAATTATACCTGTCAATCTGCAGAACCCCCCTGGTCTCAAATGGAGTGAAATGCTGCCATTTCAATCTAATCTGCAAGAGAGGCGAGTGGAGAGGGGATGATCACTATGGAGAAGGCTGAAAGCACCCCAGCTGTCAATATCCGCGTGGGAGGCAGCTGATGGTTTGGATGTCATCACATTAGCAATCTCTTCAATAAAAAGGAAGCCTGGCTGCTTTGTGCCTTGAAAAGGAGCCGCAGTTGAAAGTATTAAAATTAGTGCCATTTTACTGAAGATCATGATGATTTAAAATGTCAGTTCCTTTCCCTAGCACTGTCATTTATGATGGAACATGGTGACGACTATCACCAGCCAGAGACTGAGTCTCAAATGAGGCGAATGTGCCGTTTCAGATGCAACTGAGGAGTCACCTAGGGAGAGGTGTGTTTGCATGTGTGCATGTGAACACCGAGGCATCATCCCCAGTGTCACTCTGAACTTTCCTCTCCTCATCCAGAAAGCTAGCCTTGGCCCAAATCTGGGCTGGGAGAGTCAGTGGGAGTCAGTCAGTCCTTGGGAGGAAAAGAAGGAGATGCCCAGTAAGACGGTGAAATACCAGCAACATCCTCAAAGACAGAGTCCCCAAGTGATAGCAGGAGTCTATGGAATGAAGTTGATGATGATAATGATGATAGCCAACATCTACAAATTGTCTAGTATAGAAATCTTATATTTATGCTATCCCACTGAACACTCTTACAACAGTCTTAAGAATTAGAAAATACTTTTAATCCCACTTTGTGTGTGTGCTCTGTAGCTTCAGCCATGTCTGGCTCTTTGAGACCCGCTATGGGGGTCATGCCATAGCCCACCAGGCTCCACTGTTCATGAGATTTTCCCAGAAAGAATATTGGAGAGAATTGCCATGCCCTCCTGCAGGGGATCTTCACAACCCAGGGATCACACCCCTGTCTCCTGTGTCTCCTGCATTGCAGGCTGATTCTTTCACCCCTGAACCACCAAGGGAGCCTTAATCTCACTGTATAGATGAGTAATCTGAAGCTCAGGGCAATAAGTAGCTATGCCAAGGTCAAGCGATGGTGGGACCTTTGGGAACTAGATACAGAGTTCACAGTTTTATCTTCTAAGTTGAATTCTTCTCAGAGTCATGAATTGGACAAACACAGGGACAAATGTAGAGTAGCAGTTGACTCTTGAATAGTACATGATAAGCGTGATCACTGCAAAAACGCCTGGGGGTAAAATGGGGGTGACGTTGGGGCTACAGCATGTGAAGGCCAGGTGGGTTTCAGAGTATCAAGCCCCAGCAGGGAGCCAGAAGAAAAGTCTAGAGTATGTGTGTGAACATAGAGTCCTAGCATGAACCTATTCATCAAGACATGTTGTCAAGTAAAAAAAAAAAAAATTCCAACACCCTAAGTTCCTTCCTGTAAAAGGGGTTTACATATGCTTTCGTATCTTCCTGAAATGTTTTTCCCTGGAGAGGCTGTCCCTTCCTATAAAATTAAATAGCATCATATTAGCTCAGCACTCCTCTTTTATAGCACTTAATTCCATGTAAAAGTATTCAATTTCTATTTACTTTTTTTTTTTAATTATCGTCTCTTCCACGAAAATGTTAAGTGATCTCAGGGCATAAGCTATGTCTCTTTTATTAATTTGTATCTCCAAATCCTAGCACAGGTGATGGCACACAGAAAAACTAATAATAGCTTTTGTGAATTCTTACTATGTAGAATATTCTACTAGATAGAGATATGTATGTATTATGCCTTATATTCTCATAATAGCTTTATAGGACAGGTATTTTATTATTTTTTTTACAGGTGATGAAACTGAGTCACAAAGAAATTAAGTTTTATTGATGTAAGTGGTGGCATTCATATTTGAACATAGGCAAATGAGTTCCTCTTACCTATATTTACCGCATTTAAACAGTCTCTTATACAAGCCCTCACTGAGGATTGATGAATGAATGAATGAATGAACAAATGAATGAACAGGTTGATGCTTGGTCAAGCTAATGTCTTCTGAGATCCAGTAGGTAAGAAAGGAACAACAAAAAATTCTAAGGACAGTAGTTGTCCATAGAGAAATGACATAGAATTCTGTTTCTTATTTAGATGGAATTGGGGTTGACAAGATCTAAGAGAAACAGTTTCAAGGTCTCAAGGGCCATGTCTCAGACAGAACAAAAGATGATTTCCATGTAGCTGTTTTGTTTTTGTTTTTTTTTCTGCTTTGCACTTTCTAGATGTTTTTCAGCCTCGATCTTGAGAAACCAAGGGAAATCCCACCCATGACTGATGCTTGAGTGTGAATATTTTCATCAAATTGAGCAGAGCTGTGAGCATGTTGATTAATCTATCCATTAATAAAGTCAATCACTCAAAAAAACTTGACTTTATTAGATCCTTTATGGGGCAAACTCAAAGACTGAATTAGATGCACAAGAGATTTATTGGTGTAATAAATCTCCTCACAGGAACACCTAAAGGACAGAGGTAAGCACAAGCAGGAGGAAGTGGGAAAAGTCTTCAAACTATGATGTAGGTCTTGTCCCTGTGAAAGAAAGAAGGAAGGAAGAAAGATGGGGTGTGTATATCCTCACATCTGAGAACCAGATCAATGGGGATTTGTGAGCAAAGATTCCTTATTAGAAGAGTCTGGTATTGGGAAGAAATAGTCCTTCTCTCTAGTAACTCCATTACTTTCACTCATTGGTTGAAAGTCATAGCCTCAGAAATGTGTTATAGTAGATTCAAAGATAAGGCATAGAAGCTGGAGACTGGAGGAGTTTTTGTAGTAAGTTCTTTTGAAGGGAGCTCTGAACAGTACAACTCCATGGCCTCTGCACTACCAATCCTTTACTCTTCATTCATTCACCATGTCCACATGTTTGTCTTGCTTTTCTTAATTTTA
Organism: Cervus elaphus; assembly: GCF_910594005.1. Lineage (NCBI taxonomy): Eukaryota > Metazoa > Chordata > Mammalia > Artiodactyla > Cervidae > Cervus > Cervus elaphus. The sequence continues at coordinate 7,624,002 of NC_057820.1, read as the reverse complement.
TTGGTTGATTTACAATGTTGTGTCAGTTTCTCCTGCTCAGCAAAGTGAATCAGTTATTCATCTACATGTACCCACTCCTTTTTTCAGAATCATTTCCCATAGGGGTCATTCCAGAGTCTTGAGTAGAGTTCCCTGTGCTGTCCAGCAGGTTCTTGTTAGTCATCTATTTTATATATAGTCGTATGTATATGTTCTCCTCAATCTCCCAATATATCCCTCCCCACTCTCTCCCTTGTTACCATAAGCTTGTTTTCTACATCTTGACTCTATTTCTGTTTTGCAGATCAGCTTATTTGTACCACTTTAAATTCCACGTGTAAGCGATATCATTTATTTGTCTTTCTCTGTCTGACCTCTGTCTGATTTTGAAGCACTCTCTAACTACCTCACCTGGAAGTAACTTCACCCCCCTCTAAGACTGTAGGAACTTTCCCTTGTATTTTCCCTTTTCTTATATCACTTCACAGTTTTGTTTAATCATGTATGATAAGATTCATGGTGAGGTGAGGAACTCTGGCCTGCAGGCCCATCTCATTAAGTATCAGGTATCTGACACCCATATATCCTTTTCTTTATAGAGAAACTGTGATGAGCATTTTAGTGAAGGGAAACTGGAGTTGATTTTGGTGCCACCTTAACAAGCCTTGTTCTTATTATCCTGAGTAGGTAAACTAAGGAAAGATCAACTATGTGTGAGTCCTTGGACAGTGGTTCAGGGTTGGTCATTGAGGGCATTTTTAAGTTATCTGTGAGATACTTCCATTTAATGTCCCCTAGAGAACTTGTTTTTATTCCTTGGAAGGTAGGATATTACCCTGGAAGAACCAGTCTACCTTTAAGGTCTAAAAGGAAGCAGTCATTTATCAACTAGACCTTCAAAGGCTGGTGAAAACAGCTCACACGGATTAAGCCTTTCCTGCTTCAACTCAGGATTGTTTGAGAATTATATAGGTGGTCCAGTGGAGGTAAAAGTTGAAGAAATTAGGCAGGGAGCTGAAGGATCCCTCAGTGTTGAGAAGGGCATGGATACTTGTTGGTAGTAGCTCACAGGCTTCAAGCTCAGCCTTAGTTTGACTTTCTATCCATAGTTTCCTTGTTCAGATATTGAACTCCTGAGACTAAATCCTTGTCTTCTGCTCAGTTCCCTGATGTGTGCTGTGTTTTCAGGTACCAACCCTGCTGGATACCGAGATCTCTCACCTCATTGTGGTGATGGTTTAGTCCCTAAGTCATGTTTGACTCTTGTGACCCCAGGGACTGTAGCCTGCCAGGCTCCTCTGTCCATGGGATTCTCCAGGCAAGAATACTGGAGTGGGTTGCCATTTCTTTCTCCAGGGGATCTTCCTGACCCAGGAATCGAACCTGGGTCTCCTGCATTGCAGGTAGATTCTTGACCTACTGAGCTATGAGGGAAGCCCCCTCTCCTCATTAGGGAACTGAGTATTACCCAAAGCTGGTTAAAACTTTAGACCTCCTACCACAAAAGGACCTTACATGAATCAGCAATATATTCCTCCACACTTTTGAGTGAAATTACCCTGATTTTAGCCTCCTACTCTCTACCTCATGGATCTCTGGTATCTTGGATCATGACTGTGGTTAAGACACCTTCTCGTCCTTCCTGGGTGGCCCAGTGGTCTAGAATCTGCCTGCCAGTGCAGGGGACACGGGTTTGACTCCTATTCCAGGGAGATTCCACATGCCTCGGGGCAGCTAAGCCCTTGTGTACAACTATTGAGCCCACACGCCTAGAGCCCATGCACTGCAACTACTAAGGATGCACACCCTAGAGCCTGTGCCCTGCAATAAAAGGAAGTCCCACACAGCAAAGAAGACCCGACACAGTCAAAAGTGTAATTTAATTTAATTTTTCAAAAAGACTCCTTGGCTACTATGTCCATACTAGTGAATTAAAACTTTTCAGCACAACCTGATATTAGGGGAAATGGAATTAACTGCAAGGTGAAAGAGACTGATTTGGGAGCTATTATCCACTTTAGAATTGATGGGTTTCTCTTTTATATTTTTTCATAACATCATGCCTACTTCATATATTGTACTCATCATAGTTTTAATTATTCTTTTAATTACTGGATGATTCCCCCACTATAATGGTCTCATGACCACTATAATGGTCTCTTAGTTTTTTGAAAGTTGAGCTTTAAGCCAACTTTTTCAGTCTCCTCTTTCACTTTCATCAAGAGGCTTTTTAGTTCCTCTTCACTTTCTGCCATAAGGGTCGTGTCATCTGCATATCTGAGGTTATTGATATTTCTCCCTGATTTCTTGATTCCAGTTTCTAATTCATCCAGCCTGGCATTTCACATGATAGAGTCTGCATATAAGTTAAATAAGCAAGGTGACAACATACAGTCTTGATGTTCTCCTTTCCCAATTTGGAACAAGTCTGTTGTTCCATGTCTGGTTCTGACTGTTGCCTCTTGACCTGCATACAAATTTCTCAGGAGGCAGGTAAAGTGGTCTGGTATCTTACCACCTCTTGAAGAATGTTCCACAGTTTGTTGTGATCCACACAGTCAAAGGTTTTGGTGTAGTCAATAAAGCAGAAGTAAATGAGAAGCTGCTAATACATACTAGATATTCTAGAGAATATAATGTATCTTGGTAGCCTCTGGTTTCTCCTTTGTAAAAAGGTTTCTAAAATGATCTCTCTATGACAACTATCACCTCATCAGAGGCCAGGATATGTTTAGCCTATTATACTTTCCAGCTTTGTTTCAGACTGTGAGTGTGATCTTTTTTCAGGAGTTTGAAAACAATTTCTAGGCTAGGACTTCTACATCAGCTTGCAAATTACCTTTGTAGTAGAATCTAAGCTTGCCATGTTTCTGACTGTGCCCAGCTTCATTTCTATTTTGAGTCACATGTTGAACTTTCCCCACACTATTGGTGTGGAAACAACTACTTCTTCTTGCTTTAGAAAGATCTTAATCTAGATTTAGACAGTTGCTCAAAATATAGGCTTTAATAACTGAGTTAAAAAATATAGACTTTCATGATGAAGTTACAAAAAGCTTTCCTTCCTTCTAACATGTTGACCGTTGCTCTGTTAATGAAAATGAAGATATGCTCTGCTATGCTAGTCAAAGAGGTTTGTGTCTAGCTTTTTTATACATAATTAGTCTTTATTAAGACATTGGAAATTTCACCTGTGTCACATTCTTAAAGTCTGTTAATTCAGAAATGATTCAATATAGAAGTTGCAAAAATAGTGTAGGTCCTTTTCACTTGGCTTCCTTAAGTGATATTGTCTTCCATAACTATGGTAACACGGGCACCACACTAGGAACTAAACCACAGACCATATTCAGAATTTGCTAGGTTTTGCATGCACTTGTGTGTGTGTGGGGTGTGTGTGGGGCAGGGGGGGGGGCTGCTTCTGACATTTCAGAACTTAGACAGATTTGTATAACCACCAAAACAATCCAGATTCAGGACAATTCCATCACCACGTAGGAAATCCTGAATGTTCCCACTTAACACGTATGCCCTTGCTCTAACCCCTGACAACCACTCATCTGTTGCCCAGTTCTATTTTTTTCACCTTGAGAATGGTAAATTAACAGAATCATACTGTATGCAACATTTTGAGATAGGCAGTAAGAGTCATCTAAGCTGATTTGCTCCTTTTTCACACTTAGCAGTTTTCCATTGTATAGGTTTATCTGAGTTTGTTTAACCAAATGCCCTCTGAAGGATATTTAGGTCATTTACAGATTTTGGCTATGACAAATGAAGCTGTTTTTTGTATTTTTTGTAAATAAAGTTGAACTTTTGTGACAAGATTTACATGCAAAATTTTTCATTCCTCTGTGCTTAATAGTGTTAACTGAAATTGCTTGACCATGTAAGAAGCATATTCTTAACTTTATGAAGCTCTGGCAAACTGATTTCTAGCATTTTGTATTCTCATCAGTAATGTATGAATGATCAGATAGTGCCTCATCTTTAACAGGACTTGGTATGATCATATTTTTTCTTTAATTTTAGCAATTTTTAAATGGGTGTGCCCCATCTGTGAGTAGTCACTTTTTTCAAGAGTCTGAGATAAAATGTATTTCTTTATTTGGCAGAGTTATAACACTTCCAGTGTCAAGCGCTGAAACATGCCTCTAATAGCTATGGTAGAGAAAGTTAATGGTTTCATACCAAATGTCATACGGCGATCACAGGCACTCTGTAAACCATAAAACAGTGCATCAATAGCAGGTGTTCCTGTTTTAGCATTCATTAGAGACATTTAGGGAGAAATGAGAAGGTAAGTGCCGACAGTAGTCCTTGAGTGTCAGGGATGGGCTAAGTTCTTATGCAGACAACGAGAATGCATTAGGAAAGTAATATAAACCTTTGGAAGCTCCCCATTGTAGCATTGTGGACTGTGAAATAAATGAAAAGGATGCTAGAGTAAAACCTAGGGAAGCAGCTTTAGGAAAACTTCATAAAATTTGTCTAAATTTTGGATGGAATGGAAAGGAAGAGAAAAAACAGGATAGAGCATATTGTGAAAGAAGAACCTGTCAACAACAGAACAATGAACTTTAGGATGTTAAGATTATGAAAATAGGAACTAGAAAGTCTGAGTTGAAAGCAGACTTGGTCTGCCCAGAGTGGTTGTGACAGGTAATCTCAGCAGCACCGTGAATTCATGGCTGTGGATTCCTGTGTGTCTTATTTGGCTTCCATCATCCTCACACTATCCCATAACACAGGGACAGTCAGCTGTGTCCACAGATAAAGAAAGTGAAGGTCGGAGAGGTTAGGAACCTGCCTGAGAACAGACAGCAGAATTTTGCTTCCTACTATGAAATGGGACATTAATAATATCAATATGACTCTTAAAATATTTAAATAAGATCATATCTCTAATGTTTTAAGGGCCATATAAATGTTATCTGGATTTATTTTGTCAATAACTTTTCCCTGAAGGTTGACTTAGCCAAAATAAACAAAATTTTAATGATAGGCACCTTTTTTCTTCTATAGAAAATAGAGGTTATCATTCCTTAAATGCATTTGATACCCAACATAAAAGCTCTTCAGGTTTAATTCCATGATCTTTCATCAGAACCTTTAATTTAAAAAATGAATATGATGCAGAGTTCAGAAACCTTTTAATTTTCCATCAATTATGCATGCATATAACCATGCATATGAGCAAATATTGCAGGACCAAAATAATATTTTATCCCCATTTTTCTAAAGAATGTCAAGAATGATAAATTTGAATATTTGTGGTAAACACTCAGCGAAATGTCAGAAACATTACTTCTGCAAGACATTGTCTCACTGTCAGCTCTTTGTAATCTGTTTAATTTTTATTGAGAAAAAGCAACAATCACAAATCAGCCTTCTTGTGTCCTTTGAATTCTTATGGCTGCAAATGAGGCTTCCAGCCGCTTCAGTTTCATTTTGCAAAGGCCCCATGTTGAATCATTAATTACCTAAGAAGGTACTGCATTCTCTTCTCCTTCTGGTAGGAAAAAAATATAAATCAGATTAGAACCTGGGGCTGTGAAGTCATTTTTTTCTTAAAATGCCATCTGCCAGGTTCCACTTCAGAACATCCAGAAATCATTAAAGGTGAGGAAAGGAGGGAAGGGGGAGGGTGATGACACTCCATAGCATAGGGGTTTTTGTCTGTGTTGTCCCAGCTTTGCAGCCTGCCCCACCCCTCACTCCCAACCTTGGATTAATGACACAGCCTCCTTACTCATCTCCCTGTGATCAGTTCTACCCATCCATCAGTCTGGGCGGTCACTCTGTAATGCCCATCTGATCATGCTTATTTCCTACTCCTAGTCTCTCAAAAGTCTTCCCATCCCTGTGATAAAGTCAGGGGTTCCTGTAAGACCCACAAAACCATTGATTCCCAACCCTGTTTGTGCCTCTATGACCTCATCTCACAACATTATCCATCTGATATACCATACTACCTTGTTGAATTTTTGAAGTCACCTTAGTCTAATTTTGTTGTTTTGGTAACCTCTAACGGAGGCAAAGTTTGGAACTCAATTTGTGTTCTACACCCTGCAAGTCTTCTGTCTGACCACCAGTCACCATGACTCAATCGCCACATCCAGCAGAGTGGAAATGATGCCTTACAAACGAGTTTCAATAACCTTTGATAATTATCGCACGTTGGTTGTCTTTTGCCTTGTTTTCATCTTCTAACAGATTAAAGATGCTTAAGAGCAAAGATCATGTTATAATTGCCAGCACAGGTGTAGTCCCAACATGGGGACTGGCAGGAAATAAATGTCATATGGCTGGCAGGAAAGAAATGTCAGCTATGAAGGTATTCGAAATGGAAAAAATAAACAGAGAGAGAGAATGAGGAAGAAAGGAAAGGTAGAAGAAAAAAAGGGCTAAATAGAGGAGTGTGGTGTGAAGCGTAGTGGACTAGATGAGCAATTAGTAAACTCTTTGTGCATACATTTCTGCATCTGTAACATAAGAGCTTAAAGAAGCCCTAGGGTTTATTTTAATTTGAAAATACTGATTCTATGACTACATGTCAGCAGTCCTAGGGTGATTTCAGCAACAGGAAAAGTCAAGACTTCTGCTAAAATTGGACATTCCTATAGCAGTCTGCAAGCTCAGAAATGGCCTTAACACAGACTTCATTTACGTTTTTCCAGGTCAAAGAATCTTTGTAAAAATCTGTGAGGTAATGCTGGCATCCTGAATCCTCTACATTTGTCACTGTTGTCAAACATAACCCAACCACTCCCAGGTCTTCCAGTACTCTGACAGTCTGAGCAACTGAACTCCCACATGGGAAAGATTGGGACCCCCTTGGAACTTGACACATGCCACATTTATGCATTCAGTAAATATTTATTAGGAATCTATTTGATGACTAGTATTATTCTAGGCCCCCAGTATCCGTGCCTAGACAATCCTATGCACAGAGTCTAATGGGCTATAGTCCATAGGGTGGCAAAGAGTAGGGCATGACCAAGGCAACTTAACATGTATTCATGCACACACACTATTCTAGGCACTAATGGTATAATTAAGGATAAGACTTTATCCCTCCACTCCTAAAGCTTTAGTTTAGTATTAAACACAGACACTAAACAAATGTATCTATCTTGATGATTTTTGTGACATCACAGAAAACCCAACTCAAACCAGATAAGCAAAATAAATATATTGGCTATGTAACTAAAGATCCTGTCAGAGGTCTAGTTCAGGTATAGATTGATCCAAGTACTCACATGATGAATATATAGAAGACACATGCATGAACACACACACACACATACACACACACACACACACACTCCCCTTTCTCTTTCTTCACTGTAAGCTGGCCACTTTAGTTCCAGCCTCTCTATCTTTCATGATTTATGTCCACAAGAAAGAAAAACTACTTGCCCGACTGCATTATCTATGGCCCAGAATTGAGTTTCATTTGTCTATACTATCCTGATTCGAGTCTGCTAGAGGATAGGAGTAGGGTTCAATGATTGATTCAGTCTATCTAAATCATGCAGTCCTGCCCTGAAATGCTGGGATGAAGTCCGCTTCGCCTAAAGCTCACAAGCTCTCAAAAAGCCAATCACAGTTCTCCTGAAACAAGAAAATGCTGGTCAGAAATATAATATGTGCTGCTAATATGTAAATGTTAATCAGTAAGATGAAAGAAAGGAATTAGTATGGAACAGAAAATTGGAGAAAATGCCTAACTTAGCCTAGCCTGGGAAAATCTCCCAAAAGGAGGACAACTTTGAGGATCTTTTGAAGGACAAGAAGGAATCAGCCATATGGAAATTCCTGAGAATAACATTTCAGGCCAAAGAAATAACACAAATGGCCTGAGTCTTGAGAGTTTGGCCACTTTTGGATACAAGGAGACCAGTGTGACTATACCGCAGTGAGACGGGCAGGCAGGGGCCAAATGGGAGGTGAGAGGTCAGCAGGGACTCAAGCAAGGAGGGAATTTCAATTATATTCTAAATAGTAGAGGGAGCCACCTGTGAGCTTATTCTTCAAACTTCCTAGTATTGCTGAGCTAATTATCCAGCGTACCATTATATTTGACCTACTCACTAAATAAATATTTCAAAGATACTCAGAAGCAGGCATGCTTCTGGCCTTCAAGGAGTCTTTACAGTCTCTTTACAGTTTAAAGAGTGGAAGAGAGACAAAGCAACAATGTAGAGAAATAAAAGGAAGAGTCATATCTGAACAGAGTCATATCTGGTATCTTTCAGATACCAGAAACCAGGCTAGGTACGTCATCAAGTTTTCCACGGATTCTTACAACCAAGATGCAAGATAAACATCATTTTTCAGAAAGAGGACAGTTAAGTATCCAAAAGTTAAGGAACTGGCCTAAAGTCTTACCCAGATTTAGTGGTAGAGGTGAGGTTTGAATTTAGGTCTGGCTGACCCTTAATAATACAAGCCTACTTCATATTATTCTGAAATTAATCAAACAGTTATTTACCAATAGCTTCTGCTAGGTCTCACAATAATTTCACAGTCGGTGGTACCCTTTCTTTAATAAGAAAATCAATGTGGGCTCAAATAATAAACATATTGCCAAGGTCACAGAGCAAGCACATGAAATAGCAAGATACATCAAAAGCAAGTTTACCTAGGTCCAAAACCAGGGTATTCTGTCTCTCCAGACTGCTTCTAAGATCCCTAAAAAAAAAAACTTTGCTCTTTCAGAAAAAATGTGGGTGTAGATCCAGCTGAAGAATTAAAGGAGGTCATTACAGAGTAGTGAGTAGAGTTCCCTGTGCTATATAGTAGGTTATTAGTTATCTATTTTATATAGTAGTGTGTATTCTTAATATTAATCTATTACTCAAGTAAATAATAGGCACTATTTCTGAAAATATTGTGAAGGATTTTATTTGCCACTTTTTTTGTTTGTTTGTTTTGGTACATTTGAACCTCTATATTCATTGGTAGAACTGGATTGGAATTTTATTTTCTGGACTGTCTTGCACAATTTCATAAGGCTGTGTTTGCTTCATAAAATGCTCTGATTTGGGATAATTTAGATAAGTGATTACTTATAGGCTCCATAAGAGTTGGAAATTCACTGTAAAAATGCCTGGGGATTTTGACTTTGAATTTATTACTTTGAAAGCATGCAATGAATTTGCAATTTATTCTGAGTGCACTAGGAAGAAAGAGAAGGTGTCTAAATAGGGGATATTGATCTCAGCGAGGCAGCAGTGGCATGAAACAAGATCTTTATTCCCTGCCCAGGAATTGAACCTGCGTAGCCTGGATGAAAACCAGGAATCCTAGCCACCAAACCAGCAAGAGCTAGAGGTTAGAAGCCAATTTTCCCTGGGTCTTTGCCCCCAGTGAAAAAATGCATTTATCACAGAAGCAGAAACTGTAAACACAGGCACCAAGTTTATTATGAGAGACATAACACAACAACAGGTGGAGCAGCACATAGAGAAACAGTTTGTTTCATTGAGAGAGAAGCTGGGCAGAGATGCACACCACCCGGAGAGAAAGGGTGTGGGCAGCCCAGCTAGTGGGGAGGAGCCCAGTAAAGAGACGGATACGCTTCATTTACATAGGTCAGTTCTTCCAGGTCTTTGTCTTTCTTCAGGCCAAATACCTGGTTTCTTTTTCCAGACCTGACCTACCCTGGGACCCTTCTCTGGGGTGCACACACACCCCTCAGCCAAGATGGATCTCAAAGTGAAGGCTCCTGGGAGGAGCAAGACTCACTATGGCCTGGAATTCTCCCCTGACTTTTGACCCCAAGAGTATTTCCGAGCGTTTGTGGTCTCTCTCTTATCATTTACTCATACAGGGTTTTTGCCTTTCTTTGTCCTTGCCATGATTATCCCCTTGAGATGTTTACAAGCACAAAGACTGCCTATTTACCCTGCTTCTGTTTTTACTTCCATTTCTGGGAGCAAATAGGAAGCTGGTTGTAAATCCCTCAACTGAGTTCACTATGACATGCCTCAGGAAATGCAAAGAGGAGGCTGGCTGATTTGTATTTCCAACCTGTAGCCTGTCTATCTCCTACCTCAGTATCATGCTTGAACCATTTGAAAGGTCTTTTGCCATGTGGTACCAAGGAGGAGAAATTGAGTAGCAACATGAAACTTTTTGCCAGGGTAGGTATACTCCTGTATGTTTGCCTGGCTGAATTTAAGATCCTTGTTTCTTTATCCATCTCACTATGAATGTCACAAGGCCATATCGAAGGATTCTAGTTATGACTCCATAACATTAATTTGATGGGTGAGACTTTCTGATTTGAACATTAATTATTTAGCCTTATTTTAGTATTGCTTTCATTTCTCTTATTCTACATATCACTGATTTCCTCATTTGTCATGTTTTTACGATTTTCCTTGAGTAATGGAAATGTATTTGAATCAACTTCTCAAATACTAATATGTTTACTTTTCCTGCAGAAACTGCTGCATTGATAAGGGAAAAAGAGGAATGAGTTTTTTTTTTTTTCCTTTTCCTTTCCTGAGAACAAAGAAAAGAAAATAGAGAACAGTGAGCAGGCCTAAACATTCATTCCTACTTGGATTTTTTGTGTGTTTTTGTTGATGTTGTTTGTTTGTTTTTTTACTTTAACTGCCCCTAATTCTTCATATCTGTAACTAAGTTTGCCTTTCTGCCCTTAACTCTGCAAGAGTTACATTTCGCATCTATTATTCTTTGACTCTAAGCTAAATACATCCTACATCTGATGCTTACTTTTATAACTCTCTTCGCCTTAGAGTCTATAGTAGTAAGCTACAGTATTAGTCACTCAGTTATGTCTGACTCTTTGCAATCCCAAGGACTATAGCCCACCAGGCTTCTCTGTCCATGGAATTCTCCAGGCAAGAGTACTGGAGTGGGTTGCCATTCCCTTCTCCAGGATATCTTCCCAACCCAGAGATTGAACCCAGATCTCCAGCACTGCAGGTGAATCTTTACAACCTGAGCTACCAAGGAAGACTTCTCCTTATAGTTTTTCTTTTTTATACAGCAGAAAGAAGGCAGCAGAGCCACTGAACTGCCAGACTCAATTACTAGGTTACTGACTCCAACCTATGACTGTTTTTGAAACACTCCAAGGGGAAAAGGACAAGATCCTAAAACCTTTATTCCTCATCACCAACTCCTGACTGCAAGCCCTTGCCTTATATAGCCCCTGGACTCTTCAGAGAGAGGCACACAGTTCTTAAGGCATGCACCTACTGTGTACCCCTATAAACCAGCTGAGAATTAAAGCCACCTTTCTATTTCCTCCAAATTGTGCCTTCCATATTTTTTGTTCAGTTTCAATGGGCAGAGAAAGGCAAGATATTGGCCAACAACAAAACCAATTCTATCCACTGGCTCCATCACTTTTTTCCTCAAGAAATCATGTCTCTCAACTTTCTAAAATTTTCTGGTTTTAAATCATCCGATTTCATAATCATTATTGTTTCTGTATTGATTTGATATCCCCTCAAATCTTACTGAGAATACGAATGAGCATATCCTAAAGAGATCTCTTTTTTTTTTTTTGCTTTTTTCCACCCAATTTCTTACCCCCTTCCACTTTGTTAGTTCATTTCCCTCTATTTTCATAACCCTAAATTCCAGAAGACAAATGTATTTAATATTGGAAGCTGACACTGCTTCTATCAAAGAGGGTGATTATCTCTGCACATAACATTGTGATCCTGACATTTGAGGTTAGAGATGATAAGAGAAAACCCACTGCCTGGGAATCTGAAGTCATGAATTTGTGACCTATAGTGCAATTCACTTCCTTTCATTGACTTGCTGGTTTCTCTTCCAGCTCAACCAGATTAGGGTAATTATCAGAATGCCCCTCCCTCCTTCCTTACAGGCTGATTGATGAGATGAATCAGACTGACTTGACTTTGTTTTTTCATTTTTAGATTTGGTATATTACTGAGGCTTGAGACAGACAGATACAAATAAGTGTTACTGCATCAGGGAAATGTACGTTAGGGTAGCAATTCATCCTCCATGAGAACTTTAAGAGCTCTTTGTCAGTGGACATCACCACACTTTCTCAGCCTTTAGTACCAGCATTGACAGCATTCTCCCCATATACTGAGCACTACATCCTTGATACCTTTGGTCTTTGGAATCCAGGAAGGTGAATGTAACACTGAAAAGCAGAGTCAGTTCAGTTCAGTTCAGTCGCTCAGTCATGCCCGACTCTTTGCAACCCCATGGACTGCAGCACGCCAGGCCTCCCTGTCTATCACCAGCTCCCAGAGCTTGCTCAAACTCGTGTCCATTGATTTGGTGAACCCATCCAACCATCTCATCCTCTGTCGTCCCCTTCTCTTCTGGCCATCAATCTTTCCCAGCATCAGGGTCTCCTCTAATGAGTCAGTTCTTTGCCTCAGTTGGCCAAAGCATTGGAGCTTCAGCTTCAGCCTCAGTCCCTCCAATGAATATTCAGAAAAACAGAGTAGCCACTATCACAGGTGGCTATTTAAATTTAAATTAGTTAAAATTCAATACAAAAAAAAAAAAAAAAGAATCCAGTCCCACTATCAAAACAGACACATTTCAAATGCTAAGTATCACACAGAGCTAGTGGTTACAATGGCCAAGATGTGAGACAACCCTTAAAATGCCCTTCAGTAGATGAATGGATAAAGGAAATGTGGTAAATACATATAAGGGAACATTCTATTCAGTTCAGTCACTCAGTCATGTCCGACTCTTTGCAACCCCATGGACTGTGGCACGCCAGGCTTCCCTGGCAATCACCAACTCCCAGAGTCTACTAAAACTCATATCCATCACATTCATGATGCCAGCCAACAATCTCATCCTCTGTTGTCCCCTTCTCTTCCTGCCTTCAATCTTTCCCAGCATCAGGATCTTTTCCAATGAGTTGGTTCTTCACATTAGGTGACCAAAATATTGGAGTTTCAGCTTCAGCATCAGTCCTTCCAATGAATATTCAGGACTGATTTCCTTTAGGATGGACTGGAATGGTCTCCTTGCAGTCCAAGGGACTCTCAAGAGTCTTCTCCAAAACCAGTTCAAAAGCATCAATTCTTCAGCTCTCAGCTTTCTTTATAGTCCAACTCTCACATCCATACATGACTACTGGAAAAATCATTGCTCTAACTAGATGGACCTTTGTTGGTAAAGTAATATCTCTGCTTTCTAATATGCTATCTAAGTTGATCATATCTTTTCTTCCAAGAAACAAATGTCTTCTAATTTCATGGCTGCAGTCACCATCTGCAGTGCTTTTGGAGCCGAAAAAGTGAAGTCTCTCACTGTTTCCCCCTTGTTCCCCCTCTATTTGCCATGAAGTGATGGGACTGGATGACATAATCTTAGTTTTGCGAATGCTGAGCTTTAAGCCAACTTTTTTACTCTCCTCTTTCACTTTCATCAAGAGGTTCTTTAGTTCTTCTTCACCTTCTGCCATAAGGGTGGTGTTATCTGCAGATCTGAGGTTATTGATATTTCTCCCGGCAATCTTGATTCCAGCTTGTGCTTCATCCAACCCAGTATTTCGCATGATGTACTCTGCATATAATTTAAATAAGCAGGGTGACAATATACAGCCTTGACGTACTCATTTCCTGATTTGGAACCAGTCTGTTGTTCCATGTCCAGTTCTAACTGTTGTTTCTTGACCTGCATATAGATTTCTCATGAGGTAGGTCAGGTGTTCTGGTATTCCCATCTCTTGAAGAATTTTCCACAGTTTGCTGTGATCCACACAGTCAAGGCTTTGGCATAGTCAATAAAGCAAAAGTAGATGTTTTTCTGGAACTCTCTTGCTTTTTTGATGGTCCAGTAGATGTCGGGAATTTGATCTCTGATTCCTCTGCCTTTTCTAAAACCAGCTTGAACATCTTGAAGTTCATGGTTCACATATTATTGAAGCCTGGCTTGAAGAATTTTGAGCAATATTTTGCTAGTGTGTGACATGAGGGCAATTGTGCCGTAGTTTGAACATTCTTTAGCATTGCCTTTCTTTGGGATTGGAATGAAAACTGAACTTTTCCAGTCCTGTGGCCACTGCTGAGTTTTTCAGATTTGCTGGCAGATTGAGTGCAGCACTTTCACACCATCATCGTTTAGGAGTTGAAATAGCTCAACTGGAATTCCATCACTTCCACTAGCTTTGTTCATAGTGATGCTTTCTAAGGCCCACTTGACTTCACATTCCAAGATGTCTGGCTCTAGGTGAGTGATCACACCATCATGGTTATCTCTAATTTTCTTGAAGAGATCTCTAGTCTTTCCCATTCTATGGTTTTCCTCTATTTCTTTGCATTGATTGCTGAAGAAGGATTTCTTATCTCTCCTTGCTATTATTTGGAACTCTACATTCAAATGGGTGTATTTTTCCTTTTCTTCTTTGCCTTTAGCTCCTCTTCTTTTATCAGCTATTTATAAGGCAACCATTTTGCCTTTTTGTATTTCTTTTTCTTGGGGATGGTCTTGATCACTGCCTCTTGTACAATGTCATGAATCTCTGTCCATAGTTCTTCAAGCACTCTGTCTATCAGATCTAATCCCTTGAATCTATTTCTCACTTCAACTGTATAATTGTAAGGGATTTGATTTAGGTCATACCTAAATGGTCTAGTGGTTTACCCTATTTTCTTCAATTTAAGTCTGAATTTTGCAATAAGGAGTTCAAGATCTGAGCCACAGTCAGCTCTCAGCCTTGTTTTTGCTGACTGTATAGAGCTTCTCTATAATTGGCTGCAAAGAATATAATCAATCTGATTTCAATGTTGACCATCTGGTGATGTCCATGTATAGAGTCTTCTCTTGTGTTGTTGGAGGAGGGTATTTGCTATGACCAGTGTGTTCTCTTGGCAAAACTCTGTTAGCCTTTGACTTGCTTCATTTTTTACTCCAAGGCCAAATTTGCCTGTTACTCCAGATATCTCTTGACTTCCTACTTTTCCATTCTAGTCCCCTATAATGAAAGGACATCTTTTTTGGGTGTTAGTTCTAGAAGGTCTTGTGGGTCTTCATAAAACCATTCAACTTCAGCTTCTTCAGCATTACTGATTGGGGCATAGACTTGGATTACTGTGATACTGAATGGTTTGTCTTAGAAATGAACAGAATGGAACATTAGCTTTAAAAAAGGAATGAAATCTACCATTTGCAACAACATGGGTGAATTTGGAAGAATTATTCAAAGTGAAATAAGTCTATAACAAAACTGACAAATTCTGCAAGTGTCCACTTATATGAGTTACCTAAACCAGCCAAGGGGCTTCCCTCGTGGCTCAGTCGGTAAAAAACCCACCTGCCAATGCAAGAGACAAAAGAAATGTGAGTTCCCTCCCTGGGTTTTGAAGATCTCCTGGAGATCATCAAAGGGCAAACTGTTCCAGTTTTTCAAGGCAGCCAGAAAAATTTCATGGGCAAAGGAGCCTGGTAGGCTACAGTTACTGGAGTCACAATGAGTCGGACACGTATGAGTGAACACACACACGCACGTACACACAAACTAGCAAAACTCATGGAATCAGACAACAGAATGAGGCTCTCTAGATGTCAAGAAGATAGAGAAATTGAGAGCTATTACTCAGTAGGCATTAAACTTTTAGTTATGCAAGATGAATAAGTTCTAGATCTGATGCATAATATAGAGCCTATAGTTAACAATATGATGTCATATACTTAAACACTTCTTAAAAGTGTGGATCTTGTGTTGTGTTCTTACCACAAAGGTAAAAGGAGAGAGAGGGGGGAAAAAAAGTGACACAGGAAACTTTTGGAGGTGATGTACGTGTTTAATAAATTGGTTGTTGTGTTGGTATCACAAACATGCATATATCCAAGCTTGTCAATTGCATATATTAAATGTATGCTTTTTAACTTATCAATTATACATCAATAAAGTTGTTTTTTAATGGAAAATGTCTATTAGAATATTCCTATCATCCCAGAAAGTTCTTTAGGACAGTGCTACACTAGAAGATTAAGTTTTAAACTCTTACCACTAATCTGCCTTCAACCCAGCTGGAATCCCAGCTCCTGTTCTTAAATCCTAAGGGTTTAGTGGTTTATAATAGGCACAACTCCCGCCTACTCTCCAGGTGAGCTCCTGTACATTGACAAGGTAATCTAGAGACTCCTGAGAGCTTGTGCCAAGTGGCTGATCCACTTACCTTACTTCCTCACCTCAAAAATTGCCTTGTATTTTAATGAGAAGGCAATGGCAACCCACTCCGGTTCTCTTGCCTGGAGAATCCCAGGGACGGCGGAGCCTGGTGGGCTGCTGTCTATGGGGTCACACAGTTGGACACGACTGACGCGACTTAGCAGCAGCAGCAGCAAAGTTAAGAGATCAGTTACCTTAAATTCTATACCTAAGAGCCTCAGGGGTAATACTTCATCCTACAAATCAGTCTGCAAAGGAGAAAAAGGGGTTATCAGGACAGCTAGTCAAATCCTCTGGCAGAGCTAAAAGAGGAATCTAGAAGGGATGTGATCAAGATAGGGTCATGAAGGCGGACCTTCACACTCCCAGCCAGAGTGTCTTGCCAGTGCTATGTAAGGCTGAAGAGATAGGCTGGGACCACAAGATAAGAAGCTCAGCTGTCTTGTCTATAATTTAAATGATATGAGCTATCCATCATAATAATGATAATATTAATAAAATATGTCACTTTGTTCTTTGAAACAACTATGAACAGTTAGTGGAGGTGATGTTCAGCTATTTCAATCCTAAAAGATGATGCTGTGAAAGTGCTGGACTCAATATGCCAGCAAATTTGGAAAACTCAGCACTGCCACAGGACTAGAAAAGGTCAGTTTTCATTCTAATCCCAAAGAAGGGCAACACCAAAGAATGTTCAAACTACCACACAGTTGCACTCATTACATACCCTAGCAAAGTAATGCTTAAAATTCTACAAGTTCGACTTCAACAGTATGTGAGCCAAGAGCTTCCAGATGTTCAAGCTGGATTTGGAAAAGGCAGAGGAACCAGAGATCAAATTGCCAACACTTGTTGGATCATAAAAAAGGCAAGAGGATTCCAGAAAAACACATCTCTTGTGCTTCATTGACTTATGCTAAAGCCTTTGACTGTGTGGATCACAACAAACTATGAAAAATTCTTCAAGAGATGGGGATACCAGACCAGCTTATCTGCCTCCTGAGAAACAGGTAAGCAGATCAAGAAGCAACAGTTAGAACCAGACATGGAACAATGGACTGGTTCCAAATCGGGAAAGGAGTACATCAAGGATGTATATTGTCATCCTGCTTATTTAACTTATATACAGAGTACATCATGCAAAATACCGGGCCAGATGAAGGGCAAGCTAGAATCAACTTTGCAGGGAGAAATATCAACAACCTCAGATCTGCAGATAATACCACCCTTATGGCAGAAAGTGAAGGGGAACTAAAGAGACTTTTAATGAAGGTGAAAGAGGAGAGTGAAAAATCTGGCTTAAAACTAAACATTCCAAAAACAAAGATTATGCCATCTGGTCCCATCATTCATGGCAAGTAGATGAGGAAACTGTGGAAACAGTGACAGATTCTATTTTTTGGGGCTCCAAAACCACTGCAGACAGTGACTGCAGCCATGAAATTAAGACACTTGATTCTTGGAAGAAAAGCTATGACAAATCTAGACAGCGTATTAAAAAACAGAGACATTACTCTGCTGACAAAGGTCCTATAGTCAAAGCTATGGGTTTGGGGTAGCCGTATATGGATGTAAGAGTTGAACCATAAAGAATGCTGAGCACTGAAGAATTGATGTTTTTGAACTGTGGGGTTAGAAAACACTCTTGAGGGTCCCTTGAACTGCAAGATCAAACCAGTCAATCCTAAAGGAAATCAGTCCTGAATATTCATTGGAAGGACTGATGCTGAAGATGAAGTTCCAATACTTTGGACACCTGATGTGAAGAACTGACTCATCGGAAAAAACCCTGATTTGGGGAAAGATTGAGGGCAGAGGGAGAAAGGGATGACAGAGGATGAAATGGTTTGACGGCATCACCAACTTGATGGACATGAGTTTGAGCAATCTCCAGGAGATGGTGAAGGATGAGGAAGCCTGGCATGCTGCAGTCCATAGACAGCAAAGCCATGGGGCTGTAAAGAGTCAGACTGACTGACTAAACAGCAAGGATACCACCTAACCCTTAATATAATCTAGCAACATAAGAGGCAGGCAAGATTCCCCAGCTTCACTGATGAGTAACTGAGTCTCAGAGAGATTGTGTGAATTGTTCAAGACCAGGTATTAACAGAAATTGATGCG
This sequence comes from Cervus elaphus, assembly GCF_910594005.1. Lineage (NCBI taxonomy): Eukaryota > Metazoa > Chordata > Mammalia > Artiodactyla > Cervidae > Cervus > Cervus elaphus. Next base: position 7,605,731 of record NC_057820.1, on the reverse strand, counting down.
GCTTCCCAGGTGGCATTCCTGGTAAAGAACCCACCCCCAATGCAGGAAACGTATGAGATGCTGGTTCGACCCCTGGGTTCAGTCTGGCAACCCACTCCAGTATTCTTGCCTGGAGAATTCCATGGATGGAGGATCCTGGTGGGCCACAGTACACACAGTCTTAAAGAGTCAGACGTGACTGAAGTGGCTTAGCACAACTGCACACCAAAGGGTCATGAGTCAAAGCCAACATCTTGTGTTTATAAAGAAGAATGACAAAGACTGCAATAACAGAGGGAAAAGGATAACAGCAAAGGACCAGAAAAGGACTGAAAGAAATCTAGGAATCAAAGACTGGAAGAACTAAAAATAGTAAAGGAAGGAATTCTGCATGTAAAAACTCAAGAATGAACAACAACAAAATCAAGAGGCAGATTGATGCCTGGATGGGAAAGACATTCTAAAAATGGAAAGGAGAGAGGATCATCTTACTGAATCAGGTAAAATCTTTGTTTTATGTTGGCATTGTGCACTTTGGAGGCAGAGATAGATCTAATTAGCATCTGGCCTTGTTATTCAGTTGGTAAAGAATTTGCTTGTAATTCAGGAGACCCGGGTTCAACCACTAGGTTGGGAACATCCCCTGGGGAAGAAAATGGTAACCCACTCCAGTATTCTTGCCTGAAGAATCCCAGGGACAGAGGAACCCACATAAAGTTCTTGATACTAATTCGTTGTGACAATTTATCTCCATGACTTTCTCACCCTCTTCTTTTACTGAATCAAAGTTTCCTTAATGATAAAGTAAAATTGTTGAGCTAATTCCTTTCCAAAATCCAAAAATCCATTCTAGCTTGACAACTGTAGAATATTATGAGGCCCTCCTTGAACTGTCCTTCTCCTGTTGCTGTTCAGTTGTTAAGTCATGTCCAATTCTTTGCAGCCCCATCGTCTTCAGTATGCCAGGCTCCCCTGTCCTTCACTGTCTCCCGGAGTCTGCTTAGACTACTGTCCATTGACTCAGTGATGATATCTATCCATCTCATCCTCTGTTGTCCCCTTCTCATTTTGCTGTCAATATTTTCCAGCATCAGGGTCTTTTCCAATGAGTCAGCTCTTCGAGTAAGTGGCCAAAGTATTGGACCTTCAGGTTCAGCTTCAGCATCAGCATCAGTCCTTCCGATGAATATTCAGAGTTGATTTCCTTTAGGAATAACTGGTTTGATTTCCTTGTAGTTCAAAGGATTCTGATTTTTGGCACTATCTTTCAAAGACTCAGAGCTCTCTGTCTCCTTAGGTGAAAGAGTTTTCTGTCAGCCTTGAAATTTTGCCCTTCTCCAATTTGCAGGCTCTGATGCCAGCCACCACACCTAACTCCAGTGTGATCTATCCTTGATGGCTGTTTAGATCACCTGTAGCCCATCAGGTCTAGACGGAGCACACACCACATCTTCTCTCTGTTATAGCAGCATCGTATACTGCCTGCTGAGTACCCGGCATATTTCGAAGAGAAAGACCTTTTCTTACAGGAAAGAAATGGATAATTTATTATAGGAGAGTCATTCTAGTAGAATGAAGTTTTCACTTTGAAATTTAACACAAGTAATTATTTTTATTATAGAGAATGCACATAAGTAAAAAGAAGAAAATGAAACTGTCCATAATTCTACCATCTAGAGGTCACTAATATAATATTTATGTATAATTCATTTCCAGTGATAGATAGGCCATGCTGTACTGTTCTATAATCTGCAATTTCCCCTAGCATAATATGAACATTTTCTATGTCAGTTCCTAGAGCTCTTACCTTTTAAATGGCTGCAAGGTGTGCTTTTCTAGAATGTGCAATAGTTAATGAATCCAGTCTATATCATGGCATTTGAGTTCTAATTTTAGCTATCTTCAACTATATGAAAAAATGCCCCATACTTATGTCTTTGTATGTTTGTCCAATCATCTATTCAAGACAAATTCCCATTAAAATGAAAGCTCCGTGTGAAGAAGGGTTTTAAAAATCTTATTCATGTTTTTATCTTCAGTGTTTAGCTATAATATCTACATATTACACAAGGCCAATATTTATTTGCTGAGTAAATGAAATTTTTGAAGTGGAATTGTTGAGTCAGAGGATATGCATGTTTTATATTTTAAAATATGTTGTCAAATTGCATACAGAAAAATTATACAAATATAACCCCATCAACAATATCTGGAGATGTCTTTCTTTCTCTGCTCTTGCCAGTGTTGGAAATCATCAATATTTCAACCTTTGCCAAAATTACAAGCAAATGGTTATCTCACTTTACTCATCTCTCAGGTTACTTGTGATACGAAACATATTTGCTTGTGTTATATTATTTGTCCTGTGTGTATTTTGTTTATCCGTTCATGTTGTTTGCCCATTATTGCACTGAGGTTGTCTTTTTCAAATTTATTTGTAACTACTCTTCATATATTCAGGATATATTACATTCAGCTTGTCATTCATGTTAAAGATATTCTTCTTAGTGCTATCTTTTAACTTTATTTATCATGTTATTTTTATACATATACACACATTGTTTGAACTAAAATATCTTCATTTATTTCTTTGTGCTAGAGAAGAGGGCTGTATGAACTCAAATGCCTTCAGTACAAGACAGGTAACAGAAATATATAAAAGGACTGTTTATAATACCACTTAATATTTTGTTATTGACACAAAGGAAGAATGGGTTGCCCTTGGGTCTTCTGTTTCAATTTTTTTTTTTTTTCCTTCCTTCCTCTGCCTCTTCCTCTCTCTCTTTCTTTCTATGTTGAATGCATCCATTCAACATAGAAATTTGAGTCAGGCACCATCAGTTTGTGACATCTGCTTTCATGACTCTTTGCATTTCTGCCCTGCTATGAAAAATCATAACCAATCCAGGACTGGGGAGATTAGATATAGATATTTATATACCTGCACATCCTCATGATGTTCTCTTGATATTTGTCTCCTTTTAGGTTCACACTGTAAATCCATTTGAAATCCATTTTAAAGGACAGTGTGATAGATGAACTTGACTTTGGTTTCTAAATGTGCAGTCATTTGCTTCATTGCCATTTTTTTTTGAATTGTCCCTCTTTCCCCAGGGGTTTCAAATACCTGCTATTACCATATACCAATTTCATATATACACAAATTCTGTTCCTATGTACTCTGTCCTTTCCTGTCAATTTCTCTGTCTCTAACTTTTTTCATGCCACCACATCTTTATTCTAGTTGCTATATCTCTATAGTAAATCTTTAGTGTTGCAATCCCTAAGGTCATCCTACACAGCCAGTATTGCTCATATGAAAGAAAGCATCAGTTGGTTTAGCTGTGGGCCAGCTGGGCTAAGATCCTCAGCTAGGCTTGAGTCCAACAACAGGTCACAGAGTCCAACAGAAAGGAAAATAAGCAAGATTTCTGTAGGCTTGGGCTTGGAATTAACAAGGCATCTCTATCGCCACATTCTAGTGATGAAAGCAAGTAAAAAGAATCTAGCCAAAATTCAAAAGGAAGGGAAAGTTCTCCTGGTTTGGTTAGAGGAGCTGTAAAATCACAGTTGCAGGTAGAAGAATGCAATTTCAGACATTTTAGCAATCAGTCTATCATACTAAGTAATGAAGAAACGACTCGTTTCACATGCATCTTATGCAGGCTTGAACAGCTGAGATCGTCTCTAAATGCCTCATGCTGCTGTTTTCCAACACAGTTTAGGGCCATCCATGCTGGAAGTCCATTTATTGCTTTAATACATTGGTTTATTTTTCAGTCTGATATGCTTCCTATATATTTTCTCAAATAGCAGTACTTGGGGACTTCCACTCCTGGGAAGATGGAGTAGAAGTCATTTTTACTATTTTTTCAGCTAAGTACAATAAAAATATAATACTTGAGTGTAAATCTAGCAAAATATGTGCAAGACTTGTATGCTGAAAATGAAAAATGCTGATGAAGAAAATTAAAGAAGTTTTATACAAATGGAAAGGCATATTGTGCTTATGGATTAAAAGATCATGTAGTTAAGATGTCATGCGTGCATGCTCAGTCACTGCAGACTCTTTGTGACCCTGTGGTTGTAGCTCACCAGGCTCTTCTGTCCATGGGATTCTCCAGTCAAGAATACTGAAGTGGATTACCATGCTTTCCTTCAGGGGATCTTCCCATCCTAGGGATCAAACCCAGGTCTCCCGCATTTCAGGTGGATCTTTACCAGCTGAGCCACAGGGGTGGCCCCCTGAATTGGCAGGTGGATGCTTTCCCACTAGCACCACCTGGGAAGCCCAGTAAACATGTCAGTTCTCCCCAAACTGATGTGCAGGTTTAACATAATCATATTCAAGACAATAACATGATTTTTTATAGGTATAGGCAAGATTAGCTTTACATTTATGTGGAATGGTAAAAGCGCTAGAATAGCTACAACAATTCTGAAGAAAAATAAGCTAGGATTACTCACTCTACTCAATTTTGAGATAATATGTAACTACAGTAATCAAGATTGTGTGGTATTTATGGAGAGACAGCCACTTAGCTCAATAAAACAGAACAAAGAAACTAGAAATAGCCTCTCACAAGTACAACCAATTGACTTTTAATACTCATTGTGCATGACAGACTATTAGTACCCTAAATATATAAAGAGTAATCACAAATGCAATATGTAAAAAGCAGTTCAATGGAAAGGGATAGTCTTTTTAACAGAAGAAACCTTCATAAGCAAAATAAATAAATAACTTTAAACTATAATTCATATGTTTTATTAAGCCAACAAAAATGGACTATAGATTTAAATGTAAAATAGCACAAAAAAATATCTTCTAGATATTATAGAAGAAAATCTGGGACCTAGTCTTGGGTGAAAGGTTCTCAGACATGACGCCAAAAGCAGAATTTATCTTCAAAAATTTATAAATTGGACTTTATCAACATTAGAAATGTTTGCTCTGTAAAAATTTTGTTGTGAGAATAAAAAGATGAGCTACAGACTGGAAAAAAAATATTTTCAAGCCACCTATCTAGAACAATAAATAATTCTCAAAGCTCAACTTAAGAAAATGAGTTACCAATCAGAAAAATTAGCAAAAGACATCAGAGAGCAAAAGTTTTCGTCAGAGAAGATACACAAGAAAAATAAGCACATAAAGATGTCAACAACACTCAGTTCAGTTCAGTTTAGTTGCTTGGTCATGCCCGGCTCTTTGAGACCCCATGGACAGCATTCCAAGGGACTCTCAAGAGTCTTCTCCAACACCACAGTTCAAAAGCATCAATTCTTCAGCACTCAGCTTTCTTTACAGTTCAACTCTCTCATCCATACATGACTACTAGAAAAACCATAGCCTTGACTAGATGGATCTTTGTTGACAAAGTAATGTCTCTGCTTTTTAATATGCTGTCTAGGTTGGTCATAACTTTCCTTCCAAGGAGTAGCATCTTTTAATTTCATGACTGCAGTCACAATCTGCAGTGATTTTGGCTTACCTCCCCATAAAAAAGGAACAAAACTGGGTCATTTGTAGATCCACATCTAGGTGGATCTAGATGTAGATCCACCTAGAGTCTGTTATACAGAGGGAAGTCAGAAAGAGAAAAACAAATATTGCATATTAATACATGTATGTATGAATCTAGAAAAATGGTACAGATGAATCCATTTGCAGGGTAGGAATAGAGACACAGATGTAGAGGATGGAGGGGTGGACACAGGAGTGGGGGAAGGGGAAGTGGGATGAATTGGGAAATTGGCATTGACCCATATACCCTGCCACGTGTAAAATAGTTCGTGGGTAGCTGCTTTGTATTGCAAGGAGCTCAGCTCTCTCTGATGACTCAGATGGGTGGGATGTGGGGGGAGGAGGTATGAGAGGGAGGGGCTATATATAAATATATCTAAATTCTTAAAGAAAGGACACATCACTGACTCCCTTCTGTTGAATGCTCAGGCTTACTCCATCACATCCAAGTTGACAGTCTGAGTTTAAGGAAAATCATTACGAGTATAGCACGCTTACAAAGTATATGCAAAGGTATGAAGAATGATTGTTTGGAATAAAAGTATATCTTTTTTAGGAACAGGTTATAGTGAAGATATTTGCATCATAGAGTCAGCTTGCTTATTGTAAAGAGGAAGTTTTAGATCTGGACAATCTCATTGGCTAACCTAAGGTGACCAGTGCTGCCAGAAAAATCACTACATTGTCTATGGTGTTGGTAACAATTCAGACATCTATCCATGTCTGAAATTATTTTGCTCCCACAATGATTCCAGCCTTTGAGTTTAAGAATATATGTTTTTGGATTTTTTGGGGGAAAAAAAAGTTTCAAAGATATACCTTCCAATCAGTAACTGTTGCGTGAGTTGCTCTACAAAGTCTGTTAAACCTGTCTGCAACCTTCTATCTGACCGTGTCTCTGTAACATCTCCTGCAGCTGAACCAACACTCAAAGGCCACAGGGGATCAATGATCAAAGCCTCTGCATCTGAAAATGCCAGGATTTCCTCTGCACGAAGTCCTGGGCCCAGGTTCTTTAAGATAATTGGATTTCCCCATCTTCCTTTAGCATCTACTCCAGGAAAGAAAATGGATTGGATGACAGTGAAAACCAAAGAGAGTAAAGAAGCAATCAGCCCCCAGCTTTTTTCCTCCAGTTCAACTCTGGTCCTGTCCTTTGAACTTGGTATATGATCTGGGTCTCCTCACCTTCCACCCTGCTACTCTGTAAAGACTCTAAGTAGTTTTGCCATTTGATACTCTCAATCTTGGTTGCCTTAGGTTTGAGAAACTATCTTCACTCCTGCTTGGGGACAAAAAATGTGGTCTGGTCCCCCCAAGGGCAATATTTTAAGGGAAAGGTAATTGATGAGAAACAAACAAGAAAGATGGTGAGAAGTTGCTAAGAACAGAGTTGAAGAGGTTCCATGCTGATGTCATTGGAGGTCATCTCTGAGGGAGAATATTGGTCAGGCTAGTTATGAGAATAGGCTGTAATAGAAACTTAGCAGACAAACGTGAGAAGAAGCAATGACTTACTTTGCAATATTTGTCCATATCACACTCCTCTCTTATACTCTAGCTTGTCTTCTTCAAGAGTTCGCTTACTGCCTCTCTCTTGTCATAAGCCACATTGTGTATTTAAGTGACTTGAGAGATTCTTTTGGATTGTGGCCAGCTGTCCACATTCTCCATTTTGGAGTGAAGGAGTATGTGGGTCAGATTGTACGGTTTTTGTATTTGATCGAGGGCAGGAGGAGAAAGGGGTGACAGAGGATGAGATGGTTGGATGGCATCATCAACTCAATGGACATGAGTTTTAGCAAACTCCAGGTGATAGTGAAGGACAAGGAAGCTTGGAGTGCTGCAGTCCATGGGGTTGAAAAGAGACAGACATGACCGAGTGACGGAACAACAAAATCTGTATACAACCTATCTGTAGCAAGTGAAGTTTAACCCCATACAGAGCTGGAGTTTCATTCCTGGTGCCCAGACGGGATTAGGTAGCCAGGAATAAAATGAGTCAACCAAACAAAGGAATTAAAATTTGTCAACTGTCAGTTGGAGGTAAAGTCTTCAGACGATGTCACAGAAATTAATGGCAGGTGTCTAGTCCAATGAAGTTTTGATCATCTATTGCTAGAGAATATCCCATATTAAACTTAGTGGCTTAAAGCAACAATGATCATTTATTTTCCTTATGAATCAGCAATTTGTGTGGAGCTCATATGGTATAATGGGGGCTGGAGTATCCACTTCAAAGATAGCACATGTACATGACTGTCAAGGTGGTGCTGGTATTATATGTTAAAGCACCTCCACCCTAATTTCATATGTGGAACCCTAACACCCTAACTCTCTGTACTTCAGAAGGTCATCTTATTTGGAAATAGCATCTTTACAGAGGTAATCAAGTTAAAAGAAGGTCATAAGTACAGGCTCAAATCCATTCTGAGTACTGTCTTTATATGAAGGAGAAATGTGGTCAGATATGAAGACACAGGGAGACAATGGTCTTCTACCAATCAATAAGAGAGGCCTGGAGCAGAGGCTTCCCCTGCAGTCCTAAGAATAAATCAATGTTGATTCTTTGTTGGTCTCAAGGTCAGGCCAACACCTTGGCCTCAAGAACTGTCAGACAATAAATTTATATTGTTTAAGCCATCTGGAAGCCCTGGGATACTTATATAGCTAGTTCTTAGTTTCTCTGAAGATGGGTTTCTCCCTGAGGTGACTTGAACTACTATTGGAAAAGACTTTGATGCTGAGAAAGATTGAGGGCAGGTGGAGAAGGAGATGACAGAGGAAGAGGTTGAATGGCATCACTAACTCAATGGTCTTCTCCTTGAGCATGAGGCCGTTTTCAAGAATGAGCATTATAAGAGCAAGTAAGTGGAAACTGTTAGTTTATTTTAGTTTATTTCAGTTTGGGTGCAGAAACTGACACAGTGTCATTTCCTCTGCCTTCTACTAGTCAAAAATCAAGAGGTTCGATTCAAAGCAAGGGAACATATCCTTCCCTTCTTATTGAAACAAACGTCAAATAATTTTGAGGTCATGTGAAAAAACCATCTCAAACTTTGAGACTGACAAAAAGTCAAGAATGAAGCATCTCAAATATGCCTTGTAAAAGGTAATAGTTAACACTTAACCGAATACTTACCAGATCCTAGGCAGCATACTAAATGCTTACAAGCTTTCTTTCTTTCCACTCTCCTCATAATCCTATAATATAGATGCTGCTGTTATTATTCCCAGTTTGGAATTGGAAAGATCAAGAAACTTACCTAGGGTCACACAGCTAATGATAGTCAGAATTGCCATTTGAAATCAAAATGCCTGTCTTCTGAGCCTACTTTTAGCCACTGAGATATTGCTATATGGATCTTCCAGATGACTAGACTAGGAGCTTCCATATAAGATAACTCTGACTTGAAACCTTCAAACACATACCTGTGTGTTTCCAATCTTCTCTTCCAGAACATGTTACCCATACCTTCTGGTTTAAAAAGAAAATGCAGTTCAGTTTACCTCCTTTCATTTTTACATAAAAGTAAGAATGATAACTAGCAAGTTCTATAAAACATTCAAAGATTTAAAAAGGACAGATTTAAGCTAAACGAAAAGTTTGTCTTTACTCCAAGAATAAACTCAAGTGCATGGAGTTTATAGGCACTGGTAAGAGAATAAATCAATTTACCTCTGTATCTCATCATACTTTACAGGTTTGAAACAAGGTGTACTTTGTTAGATTTTAATCTGCCTACATTTGAGACAGCAAAGCTCTCCACAATCATCTTTTAATGGCATCACCATTTATAGACAGTAACTAATTTCAAACTTCATAGCACTTGGCTTTTATGATTATTTCAAATCATTTAAATGCAAATGAATTTCCATAGAGAGAAAACATCAAATGCCCTTGAGTGGCAACATGTAACAGAGCCGCGCACGGCAGCCACCGTAGGAATCTGAGGCGGTCGGATAGGGTTGGATGGCAAGGCTGTATGAAAGCATTTGCCTAAATCCAATTTACATTTCATTCCACATTATATTCTATTTACCCATTTTGTCACTTTAACATGACTTACTTAATCCTCCTCTGAAATCCCATCCACTCCTCAAGGCAAACCTAAGTTTGAGTTAGGAAGAGGAGCGATAGCAATGCAACTTTCCAAAACAATCATTGAAAGCTCCTAGATGCCTCTTGCTCCTCTAAACCTCTTTGCAGTTAATGATCTTATTGCATGAGGCGGCCCCAAACATCTGTGCTTGCATCAAACTATTGTTCTCTTTTTTTTTTTCCAAACAGAGTGTGTGCTTTCCTGCTTAATCAAGTAATATTTCCTGCACAGAATTGTTAAGTAATACTGTGCACATAGCCCTGGGATGCAGAAGGCTGGCCCTATATGATTCATCCTAGTGTCATTGTTCACAAAACCAGTGTTACCGTTGCCATCACAGCAGAGTCCACTTAGAGAAAAGCTGTGGATGGTGACATGGTCTTCATTGTTGCTCAGTCACTCAGTTGTGTCCGAAGCTCTGGGAACCCATAGACTGCAGCACGCCAGGCTTCCCTGTCCTTCACTATTTCCCGGAGTTTTCTCAAACTCATGTCCACTGAGTTGGTGATGCCATCCAACCATCTCATTCTCTGTCATCCCCTTCTCCTTCTGCCTTCAATCTTACTCAGCATCATTGTCTTTTCCAATGAATCAGTTCTTCGTGTCAGGGGGTCAAAGTATTGGAGCTTCAGCTTCAGCATCAGTCCTTCCAATGAATATTCCAGGTTGATTTCCTTTAGGATCAAACAGTTTTAGCTCATTGCTGTTCATGGACAAGGAAAAATGAAGCTGCATTATGTCACTTGACCAAGTATATAAAAAGTTCTGGGTTGGGCATTGGGAATATAAGCATAGGTAGCGTATTATCCCTACTCTCTATGATTTCATGATAAAACAGAAGAAAAAGATGTCATTAAATAGCTGTATCTCAAGAGCTATGCAGGACTGCAAGACCTTGGCCATCTCTGAGTCTTAAAGAATATGGAGACAAAGAAGAGGGTGGATTATGTGGCAGATATTATGGAGAACAGCTTGATTAGGTCCCCATTTTTAAGCTCAGGTTTGGGGGCTTTCCCTTTACAATGCTCATGACACTTAACTTTTAATTTTTTTTTTAAATTATGGAACTTCCCTGGTGGCTCAGACGGTAAAGAATCTGTCGGCAATGTGGGAGACTGGTTCAATCCCTGGGTCAGGAAGATCTTCTGGAGAAGGAAATGGCAACCCACTCCAGTATTCTTGCCTGGAGGATTCTATGGACAGAGGAGCCTGGCACAGTCCATGGGGTCACAAAGAATCAGACATGACTGAGCAACTAACATGTTCACTGTCCTCCTTCTGGGGTGGAAGTACCATGAGATAAGGAATGTATCTATCTGCTCGAGGCCATCTGGCAGCTTGGCACAGGACCCTACATGTGGTAAGAACTCCATAAATATTTGCTAAATGCAAACACTAAAGTCAGTGTTAATTTTCAAACATTTTCGTCACCATTCTTATAATCATTCCTGCCCAAGCTCAATCCCTCTTCTCCACATTTGCCTCTTCTGATCTTTGTGTTTGGACCAAAGTCCTCACTCTTTTCCTTGTGGTCCTTCAAAGACTATCCATGAATTGCTTTTTTTCATAAGAATTGGACTGACAATGCCACCTCTCGTGATTTTATACCTTTGAATTTATACAACATAAGTTATCATTATCATGCCTTTCAGCATGAAATTAGTATTGTGTTTGGCTTCACGAAGTGTGTGTGCATGTTCAACATGAAACTTCTCAAAAGTAAAAGCTATTAATTCTTTAATGGTTTGCTCTCCACTTTGTAGAATATAGTGCCAACCTCAGTAAACAGAACAGCCAGCCTGATAAATTTTAATGGGCCAGCTCAACACTAAATGTTGCTGTCTATTTTCTAGAAAAGTCGAATGGCCACCAGACTGTGATGTGCCTTGCCCAGCATCAAATATCAAGTGGGGAAAGCAGGATCCAGTATCCATTGTTTCCATTGTCACCTAATTGTGACATTTTTCCCTAACGGTGACATTTTTCCCCAATTGTCAGCATTCTTAGATTCACAATGATGAATCATATGAATGATGAGAATTTGAACCATTCAAAATCCATAGCTCTTTTACATCAGTTACTTCCCTGATCTGAGCCTTCTTCAGCTCACCTCCAAAATGTAAACTCTGGGTTAGGGAAGTTTCTAAATTCCCTCAACACCCAGAAGCTCTAGTTTCCATTTTCTGAGTCAATGGTTTCTGCTGCCAAGGAGAAATAAGAAAAAGATTCTGAATTACAAAATTCAGCATCATGACATATAAACTAACTCTCATATTACAACATAGTCACTTTTTTACATGAACTTATGCCCCCAAAATGAAAAAGGTATAGAATACAGTATGTGGATATCATTTCTAATCTTTTCTAAGGTGCTTATAATTCAATTAGATAGAAGACAAGTGACACATAACTTACAGGGAGAAATGTGTGTGTGTAAGTTATTCAGTCATGTCTGACTCTTTGCAACCCCATGGACTGTAGCCTGCCAGGCTCCTCTGTCCATGGGATTTCCCAGGCAAGAACACTGGAGTGGTTGCCATCCCCTTCTCCAGAGGATCTTCCTGACCCAGAAATCGAACCCAGATCTCCTTCATGGCAGGCAGATCCTTTACTGTCTGACCCACCAGGGAAGCAGAGCCTATGGGCAGGTACATTGAGTGTTATCTGCCTCTTAGCACATACCTCATCCACTGCTTAGGCAAGAATTTCAAAAGCTCTACCACTATAATTTCCAGAAAAGATTGTAAAAGGCAACTAGTTGGACACTGAAAGTGTTTCATTTGGGGTCATAGAACATGAAGGGTGGTGGTGGTGTTGGTGGTTTAATTGCTAAGTCATGTCCAACTCTTGCAACCCATGGACTATAGCCCACCAGGCTCTCTGTCTGTGGGATTTCCCCAGCAAGAATATTGGAGTGGGTTGCCATTTCCTTCTCCAAGAACATGAAAGGTGGTGTAGAGTAAACGTTAAGAGCATAGACTTTGAAGTCATCAAGATCTGAGTTAAATATGGCCTCCAACCTGGATCAAGATATTAAGCATCCATAAGCCTCAATGCATACATCTTCAGGCAAAGGTAAATAAAAATATTCCCCTCGAGTGTGTTGTGTGTGGTTTCAGTGATATGATTTGTGCAACTCCCAAGACATAGCAAGTGCTCAATAAAGTTAATATAACAGGAGATCAATATTTATTAAATTGAATTCACACAGTTTTAGAAAGGTATATTACTGAGACAAGTCCCTCAAATCCTTTCCTGAAGTCAGATATTGTAAATAAACCACAAATATTAGAGATGGAATGGAATGAGAAAAGGAAGCTGAATAATCATTGCTCTGAATACTTAAAAAGTGTTTAAAAAACTCTCTTCTGGGCTTATCTCATTGGAGAATCTCAGCAGTCCCTGAAATGTGTAGAAAAAACAGTGCAATTCTCATTTTTAACAATTTTATTTATTTATTTATTTATTTAGCCATGCCACACAGCACACAGGATCTTAGTTCCCAGGCCAGAGATTGAGCCAGTGTCCCCTGTGATGGAAGCAGACTCTTAACCACTAGGCCACCAGGGAAGTCTTATAAGTCTCATTTTAGAGATGAGGGAATTAAGTGACATGCTTGCCAGATCACCCATTTACAGTGAAATGGTGCTTATTCTAATACCCACTAATCTAAGTCTCCTACTCCTCTAAGGTAAGCAGCCTCAAAGTTTATGTTAGGAAACTTTCATGTAGAAAGCAAGGACTGAATTTCAACTAAAGTCGATAGGGATTATACAGAAAACTTAGAAGGCAAGGGATAATGAACTATAAAAAGGTAATAATTGTACGACAAGTTAACACAAAATGTGGGTCTAAATGAGACATAAGAGAAGTGACAAAAGAAGAATTTCAAGGAACCCCAATCCATAGAAAGGAACACTTGTTTGTGGTTTCAATGTCTGAACTGGGACTTTTAATTCTCATTCCAAAGGGTGGTTATACAGATGTAAGCATGAATTTAACACCTGCTCTAGGAAGAGTGTCTTTATCCTGACTTGAGATGAAAGAAGGAGTCTCAGTTTCCTGCCCTCATCTTACAGGCATCCTAATACAGGCCAGACTTTTTCAGGGACTAGACGTGTAGACATGAGAAGCTAACTTTATGAGTGTTGTTGAGACCTAGTGGGGAAAGCAAATAAAGAACAGGAGAGGTCTAACAATAAATGATAAGACTGCAATGGAAAAAGGCATATGGTTTTCTGAGATCAGAGTGGAAGAGGAGTCTGCACAGGAAGACATCAAGGAAACCTTTCTTGACAAGTGATGAGTCGGACTGGTACCCAGATGAGCACAAGATCAGCAGGGGAGGAAACTGGACAAAAAGATCTGCATAAAGAAAGGGGACTCCAATTTCCAGGCAGAGAGCACAGTTCATGCCAGAGCATCACAGTATGGAGCAGACTGATCAGGGTTCTTATATGCTTATTTCTAGACTGCATCAGGAAATCCACGTAAAGAGATATCATTGTTCCTACTCTACCCTTTGTCCTTCTAAAGATACTCTCTTCATACATGGTGGAAAAAAAAAAAAAAGTTAGTATATTTTGTGCCTCACACAGGCTGACCTCAGCTAACTGCAGCCAATAGACCAGGGTGGGCACATGGACCATGGTCAGAAGATTCAGTAACACCTGAAGTATGACATATGGGCTAGAATGAAAAGACTGTTCAGTTTGATGCCTCACTCAATAACTTAAAATAGGAGAGTAGGGGGACCCGAGTAGTGAGTGATAAGAGTAAAAGAATGAACTTATTTACAAAACAGAAGTAACTCACAGACTTAGAGAACAAACTAACGGTGATCAGTCGGGGGAGCAGGTGGAGAGAGGGATAGTTAGGGAGTTTGGGATCAGCATACACACTGCTGTATTGAAAATGGATAACCAACAAGGACTTACTGAATAGTACAGGGAACTCTGCTCACTGTTATATTATAACCTAACTGGGAAGATAATTTGGAAAAGGATAGATACATGCATATATATATAACTAAATCATTTTGTTGCACACCTGAAACTACACAGCATCATTAATCAACTATACTCTAATATAAAATAAAAAATTTTAAAAAAAGAGTCATCAGAAGGAAGAGTCAGAGATGGAAGGATATAGCAAGAGAAAGCCATATGGAAGGCAGAGTTAGCCAGGATTGGGGAATATTAAACCAATCAAAGAAACTCAGCTGCTAGAGATATGAAAATACAGTTGTAAACAAAAAAAGATGTCAAGTCCTCATGTGCGAGAAAAGAGGAATTTGTTATTTCTTAGTCCCTGGCATTATTACCACATCACACGCTATTGGAGACATAGTAAAACAAAGTGAAAATTGCTGAGAAAATTGTGAGTCATCCTTCTTGACAATTTTCTAAGCAGAGCCTATGTTTGGGGGATAAATAAACTTAACTACAAAAAATGAGCATTCACGTGGCAATGTTAATGAAGTATAGGACTGATGCTGAAGCTGAAGCTGAAGCTCCAATATTTGGGCACTTGATGCGAAGAGCTGACTCATTAGAAGAAAACCCTGGTGCTGGGAAAGATTGAAGGCGGGAGGGAAAGGAGATGACAGAGGATGAGATGGTTGGATGGCATCACTGACTCGATGGACATGAGTTTGAGCAAGCTCCAAGAGTTGATGATGGACAGGGAAGCCTTGTGTACTGTAGTCCATGGGGTCACCAAGAGTTGGACACAACTGACCAACTGAACTGAAGTATAAAACAATTAAATGGTAAGCAAATATTCGAAGCATAAAGATTGATAACTAATTTGTGTGTGTGCTCACTCATGTCCAACCCTTTGTAGCCCATGGGCTTCTCAGCCCATGGAATTTTTGAGGCAATAATACTGGAGTAAAGTGTCATATCCTACTCCAGATAGCTAATTTACCACTGAGCTTTCTGGCAGCCAGAGCAAAACCTGAAGCATGCCAAGATACTAAACTTTATTAGCCTAAGAAGAAGAGACCCAGGTACTGAAAGGAAACAAAATTCTCCCGTCTCAGACTTCCAAATGAGTTTCCACGTGATTGTTGTACGGGTTCTGCTCACTTATGCAGTGGACAGCATCTTCCAGGAAAAGTCAGGGCAAATGAAGAGATGGGTATGAAATGATGCAGAGTCTTAAAGCACAACTCATCAAAAGGAATCCTGGGAGGATGGGGCTCTCTTACTTTCTGTAACTAACTCTAACTAGAACTCAGCACACTCTGAACTCCTGCCAAACGCTAACCTCATCCCTTCCACCCTTATTCTCCACCACATCCCAGGCAGGTGTGCAACAGAATGCAGTCTTCCAGAGGGCAGTCCTTTTTTTTCTTTTAAAAAAAAAATTGGGGTATAGAAGTTCCCCCGGGCAAGGGAATAACAACCCACTCCAGTATTCTTGCCTGGAGAATCCCATGGACAGAAGAGCCTGGCAGGGTACAGTTCATAGGTTCACAAAGAGTCACACATGACTGAAGCAACTTAGCACGCATGCGCATATGTATATTATAATTGACTCACTGTGCTGTCCACCTTAAACTAACACATTGTTGTAAAGCAACTATACTCCTATAAAAATAGAAAGGTCAGCTGCCACATCAGAGCTGGGCACGCTGGGCGTCCGGTGCCAAGGGAGGGCTGCAGGAGCCTTGACAGGTGGTCTGTTTGGCTCTGGTTAGCCAGGTGCCATCCCACACTGACACCCAGCCAGAGTCACACTGGGCGTCTGAGAGAAGGCAGCCCACACCCTGAGGGGTGCAGAAACGTCTCCTGTCTCAAGACAGCAGCACTGAAGAAGATAAACACAGGTGCGTTCTGCCTAGAAACAATGGCTCCCCATGAAAAATACAATTCTTTTAGCACGTGGCATATTACCCACTCTCCTAAATGTTGCATTCAGGGGTCCTTGACATTTTGTGTGCAACAAAGCGTTTTACTCAAGCAAGAGCTTATACCAAACAGCAGGATATCAAAGAAACTCTGAGTGTTCCTAACTGAGACAGAGGTGGGACCACAACCTTCCCTTTGAACTACCTCAACCCAGAGGGGCTTTGGAAGCACTTCTAGTAGACTTAAGTTTTAAAATAGTGATGTAGTAAAAATGATTTCAGTGTCAAGCTTGCTGTGTGATTATCTGCTTAATGTGTCTGGGCCCCACGGTACTATCACCTTCTCCAAGGCATTGGTCACGTCTGCTTTAGCTCCCGCATCGCCATCCCCTGACACAGTGCTCAAAACAGTGCCTGAAAGAGTGTGTGGGAAAACTCTTTTCAAATCCTAAAAGGAAAAATTTCTGAAAGGCTACAGCTAGAAGGGAGTAGTCTCATTTCACTCATCAGAATCTACTTTCAGGAAGCAATTATGTTCCGTCCAGTTGAAAGTGTTTTCTCAGTATGTTCACTGGCTCCCAACAAGCAAACAGAGAACTATTGTTTGACGGATGCCTGCCAGACCCTTGAAATGACTCCCAAGCCTACTGTTGCTTGTCATCATTTAAAAAATATCCATCCCTCTCACTAGTTTCATGGTCCACATCTCATTGTTTGTGAAGTGTCCACTGTCTCCCAGTTCTCTGTCTCAAACACCTGCTTTAACTTCTTTCAAACTGCCACACAACAGCAGAATGTAATTGCATTTTCATCTTCCTTAGGTAGCATGTCTAAAGAAAAATCTGCGGTGGGCCTATTCTCCCAACTTGATGAGCACTCCAGCTGAAAAATAAATCTAGCCTCTGTCTTTCTGTGAAATCCAATATTTCACAAAGTATTATTTGACACAGCCTGGGTTGCATTGATCTGTTATCAGAGCATTGTAGCTCTTTTATTCTGTGACATAGATAAAGAGAGGGTTGAAAGCCCAAGGCATAAACAAAATCTGGAACCCTCATCACTGGCTCATTGACACACTCGGTGTTAATTAAAACTTTGGAAAATGTTTTGCTTGGTGCGTGAGCTGAAGTTACATAATGATAATGCCCTAGGAGGAGGTGGGGGGAGCATCTTATAGTGCTGTGTGGCATAAGACTTGAAATAGAAATATATCAGGAATGACTCCCTGCCCAATGGGGAAACACACCCCACAAATTCAGTCTCTGGCCATCCCTTCCATGGAGGCACTTTCTGCCTGTAGATGACAAATGAGGAAATATTTGAACGGAGACTTGAAGGGCCAGATGACTTTCCTCGGTGGCATCAAGGGTTAAAAACTACTTCAATCAGAGGGACCAGAATATGCAAATTAGCAAGCAAAGCATCTCTCAAGGCTCCAGAGTGTCCATATTTTTCCAAAAGAAGCACAAAAATGGAATATTCCACCTGGGACTGTCCTGCGTGAAGAAATGAGGAGCTGTAACAGTCCGACTTTGCACTTTCAATCCGCTATTTCTGCTAGTGTACAGGAAGCGTGCTACTCAGCTCAGTAATTTCTCAGTGAATAGCTGCCTGCCCAGGCCCCTTCATTCCTTTTGCAGTTATCAAATGCATTTGTAACCTTTTCTCATGAGTGGTTTCACCTTTACTATTTTTTTGGAACATTTGTGCCTCTGGAGATTATTTTATCTCTTCCATTAATCATTTGAACTAAGATACCTTTCCTCTTTTGTTTTTATTAGCCACCTTCAGGAGCCACTTGTCTTCGTCTTTGTCTCTGTGCACATCCTTTATAAAAGTGTTGCTCAGAATGGGATCAGAGGAGTCCTGTGCCCCAGGGAAGCAGTGACTTGAGGATTGCAAAGAATTGCTCATCAGCAGTTACTGTTATATTGACCTACATCTTGACTGTGACTTCTTATGTCATTCTTTAAAAAAATATTTTATTCATTTGATTATTTGGCAGCACAGGGTCTTAGCTGTGGCACAAAGGATCTTGGCTCTGTCACGAGGGATCTTTCATTGTGGCGCGCAAACTCTCTAGCTGTGGCATGCATGTTTAGTTGCTCTGCAGCATGGGGGATCTTAATTTCCCTGATCAGGGATCGAACCTGCATCCCTTGCAGGGTGATTTTGGAGCTCAAGAAACTAAAATCTGCCACTGTTTCCATTTTTTCCCCATCTATTGACCATGAAGTTATGGGGCTGGTTGCCATGATCTTAGTTTTTTGAATAGTAAGTTTCAAACCAGCTCTTTCACCTTCATCAAGAGACTCTTTAGTTCCCAGTGATATAAATGATTTTTATTTCCCAGAGATTTAAAATATTTTTCTTTATCATTTGTTGAAACTCTCTAGCACATTTTGTCAGCGACCTCTTTGAAAACATCTTCCATTTTGCAATAATGACTTACTTTATTGTGGAAAAATCAGGGCTAACAAAACTAATTATACCCGCTCTTTCATCAGAAACAGATTGCGGTTCATGAGCGTCTTGTTGGTCAGCTGATTGCAGAATTAAGGGAATGAATGCTTGCAGACCAGACGAGGAAAGATCCTCTTCACTTACTCCCAACCTCTTCCTCCTTTGAGTGTCCAGGAATTACAGCTGTGATTGAGACAGACCAAACCTCTTGTAAGGCAACTTTCCAGCCATGTCAAAATCAGAAAACAAGTTTTATAGACAGAACTATTTCAATTGTAAGATTCACTTCTGAATCAGTGTGAAATCTTGGACAAATTATTCCACCTCCACAAACATCCTTTCTCTTACTGACAGAAAATTACCTACCTTTCAGCATGGTAAAGAGAATAGTATGAGATAGCACAAGGATATACTTTAAGACAGTAGTTGTTATTGATAATGGCTTCTGAATAAACGTCCTTCTCAGTATCTCCTGCCTAGTTAGGGAAGCTCTTTTATAATACCAGTTAATAAGCTAAACTACTGTTTTTGAGCTTTTGATGTGTGCAAGTATCATATAAGGTCATATGGAGAATTCAAAAAATCAGTCGGGTCTTAAATGAGTTATTGTTCTCATACAGATGTTATTCATCATACATAAATATACTTCAGACAAGGTATGCATGTGGGTTACCCCAAGAAAGATGAAGGCAAAGGACTTTGAGATTTGAGTATGAAGAAGTCCACTACTTGCATGAAACCATGAAGCTTCCCTGAAGAGAAAGAGGTTGACTTAATTGGCTGGCAAGGATAGACCTAAGGAGATGGGGTTTAAGGGGGCTAAAGTTGCTTGGTTGCATGCACCAGAAAGCAAAGGAAACACAATTCTGAATGACTCTCTTAAGAAAAAGGAATAATTAGTGAGAAAGATGCATAAAGGAGGAATTGAAATACCAAACTTGAAGAAAGCCAGGAAACAGGGCCTGTGTGGAGATGCCCTGTGTGCATGCATGTATCCGATTCCTTGCTACCCTATGGACTGTAGCCCAACAGGTTCCTCTGTCCATGAGATTCTCCAGGCAAGAATAGTGGAGTGAGTTGCCATGCCCTCCCCCAGGAGATCTTCCCGACCCAGGGATTGAACCCGTGTCTCCTGCAGTTTCTGCATTGCAGGTAGATTCTTTACCACTGAGCTACTGGGGGAGCCCCAGATGTCAGTAGCAGAAACACATAATTCTTTCTAAGGTGCAACCAAGAAATAGCTAGCTTTCAGCTGCATTTCAGAGCTAGATATCTCTGCTACTCTTTTCAACTTCTCAAGAGAGGAAATCCAACTGACACAGAGCATATTGATCAATGATGACCAATATAGGGAGGGCATAGTCACTGGAAATAGCTTTATAAGCAGGGCAACCACACAGTTTGTGTTGGATCATGGAGCAGAATGAATGAGTGCATGTCTGGGAGATGTGAACAGTGGCAATGGAGTCAGAAAGCTCAAGAACAGAAAACTGGGTGAAACTTGGCCAGATTGAAGAGCTTGTGAAAGAAAGGACATGAGATATAACCCAGGATCTGCATCTATTTCAAAGTCTTTGAGATTTTATGAATAAAATGTGAGCAAGAGATGAGGTCAAAAAAGGAACAGGTTGCATTTAGCCAGATTACTGGAAAAAAAATTGTTCTTGGTGGAATCTTCTAGGGGTGGTTAACTGATTACTGGGACAAAAATTACTCTGGGAACACTGTATGGCAAAAACAGAATGTGTTCCTTTTCATTTCACCTCATGGATGGCATGCCTGCTCAAAGAACAAAGTTTTTTAAGTCAAAGGTTTTTAAAAAACTTCTTGAAGTTATCATAACTTGAAAAATCTTGTTCTGATTTTGTTGTCTAAGTTGATTAAACTCTTTATTGGGATATTTGACTTGTTTCCAAATTCTGTCCCGTTCCCACTCATTTGCTTCGTGTGTTCTTTTGGCAATCTGAGCATTCATTCATTCACTCAATAGATAAGACTTACCTCGTGGCTCAGACAGTAAAGAATCTGCCTACAATGTGGGAGACCGGGTTCGATCCCTGGGTTGGGAAGATCCTCTGGAGAAGGAAATGGAAACCCACTCCAGTATTTTTGCCTGGAAAATCCCGTGGATGGAGAAGCCTGGTAGTCTATAGTCCATGGGGTTGCAAAGAGTCGGACACGACTGAGTGACTAAACTTTCAAAAAAAAGTAGATAAAGCCTGTCTGGTTCAAGCTCCATTGCTACATTTACCAACTATCTTTCCTGTTTTTGTTCAGTTTCTAACTTGGGTCCACCTTTTTGTGAACACATGAACTGCAGCCTTCCAAGCTTTTCTGTCCTTCACCATCTCCTGGAGCTTGCTCAAACTCAGGTCCATTGAGTAAGTGATGCCATCCAACCTTCTCTTTCTCTGTCATCCCCTTCTCCTCCTGCCTTCAATCTTTCCCAGCATCAAGGTCTTTTCCAATGAGTCAGCTCTTCGAAATAGAACTCAAGAAATATAAAAAGGAATACTTTCATATTGGAAAACAAAGGACTGATTTAGGATGGGTCATTACTCATGGCAGTAAAGAAATTTCATTAAATTACCAAATAGAGGATGGATGGTTGGATATCTAGATGAAGTGACAATCTAGGATATACTGTTACGAGGTTATAGTGAAGGTGAGAGCTGATTGTCTCATAGTGTCCCAGAAAATCACTGTCTCAAGGTCAAAAGAGGACAAATGGAAGATAAGAGAAGCGGAGATGAAAATAGGGGAATAATCAAGACATTTAACTGTGCCTTTCCTCTTGCACAGGAATAGTTAGACTGATGTCTGTCAACAGTTATGAAGTGGGGTCTGTTGTCTGAAGAGATTTGTGCGGTTCTCCTGCACAAACCATAAACAGTAAATTTCTTATTGCAGGCTTCTTTTTTCCTGTATTGTTGACATCTAGAGAGGTTGAACAATGGCTATTCCTAGACTTTCCATACTCCACTATAATTTGGGATCTCTTTCTCTAAGATTCCATATCATCTTACTTGTTGCTTTATCTCTTGTTTTCCTGGAGTTTATTTTCAAAAGATGAGAAAAGATGCTCCCCATTGTGTTTTTTCAGAACTCTTGCCTGTAATCTCTATTCTGATTTGATAGTTTTGCAAATGTATCAAATAATAAGCTAAATTATTTTTAATAGAAAATCAAATGAAATTATAGAACTTGGAATCAAATAACAAGACACTAATTAATTTGCTAAGAAAGAAAAGAAAATGAAGTCTCTCAGTTGTGTCCAACTCTTTGCAACCCCATGGACTGTAGCCCGCCAGGCTCCTCTGTCCCTGGGATTCTCCGAGCAAGAATACTGGAGTGGGTTGCCTTTTCCTTCTCCAGGGATCTTGCCAACCCAGGGATTGAACCCAGATCTCCTGCACTGTAGTCAGACTCTTTACTTCTTGAGCCATTGGGGAAGGTCAGTGAATTAATTTGCTAAGACTGCCTTAAATGCATTTATTAGAAAGCTAGAAAGAGAGAATAAACAACTAAACTATTCCATTTGATGTAGTAAATGAATAAGGAAGTAAATAGCAAAACTAGAAACTAAGGATAAAAAGATGATCCATTATTTTTTAAAAAAAAAAATAAAGTCAAAAAGAAAATAAAACATAATAATACTATGAGGTGAATTTTTGAAAAGTCAAAGTGAGAGAAAGTCTGATCAAATAAGAAGGAGATAAACACCAAATAAGGAATATTGACATGGGCAAGGGTTTTTAATTACCAACAGAATTTTTTTTAAAATACTTAACAAATAAGTAAATTTGCTACAAAAACTTTATAAATGTTAACATCCAAATCTAGAATATTATACAGCTTACATTCCCTAATGACTATAATGTAAACTTGGCTGTATATATACACACACTGCCGTAGAAATTTTGAAACATTCTTTTAAATAACTCACCTAAAATTATATGCAATGTTATATGAAATAATTCAAACTCTAGATGACATGTACAGAGTTCCTAAAATTAAAAATGTCTTGAAATCCTTATGAACTCATATACAGCAGAGTTCAAAAAATTAGCAGCATCAAAAGCTTTGCATTTCCTGCTGTCACAGTCCCAGGTCTGGAGAATTTGGAATCCTTATGAGATAATAAAATGAAATTACTTTGCAAGTTTCAAAGTGACTCTTTTACTTTTAAAGATTAATTTTATAAACATCTAATCCCTGACCAAAGATATGAGTTTTTCTCATCTCCTTGATTGTTTTCTGATTTAGAAAGCAAATTTTTCCCCACTTCTTAAATTTCTAAATTTTTGCATAACTGAATAAGCAAGTCTATAATTTTTGAGTTCAGTGTAATTATCCCACTTGCAGATATAAGCCACTATCTCCAATATCAACTTCTCAGTAATAAAAGTGATATCTTGATTACTTATCTCCCTTCCTTTTTCTTTTATTTTTAATAGGTTCAAAACTTAAGTAGAGGAGACAGATGTTGTTTACTGAGCCTTTTTGAATCCTCAACTACTGCTCCAACCATGAAAACAGTAAAGAAAGGGCCTTCCCAGCCATTCTGTCTTAAAGAGGCAATTGCATTCAGTGGGTTTGAAATAGCCAGTTCACAAGGCATCTGACCACACAGAATCCACTCAGGGGGGAAGAAAGCTGAGATGAACCTGGATGCACTGTTACAAGAAAGTGAAGGTTAAAGTATTAGTTGCTCAGTCCTGTCTGGTTCTTTGCAACCCTATGGACTGCAGCCCGCTAGGGTCCTCTGTCCGTGGAATTCTCCAGTCAAGAATACTGGGGTGAGTTGCCAGTTCCTCCTCCAGGGGATCTTCCCAATCAGGGATCAAACCCTGGTCTCCTGCATTGCAGGCAGATTCTCTACTGTCTGAGCCAAAAAGCAGAATAATTTTCTCTTTATTTAAGCTACTAGAATTTTAGGACTTTATGCATCAGAAGCTACATCTTGGCTATAACAAATGAGCCCCATGAATTAAATTATTTTTCAGTGAGATTTATAACTAGATAGAGGTGCAAAGAACTACCAGAATTCCTTGTAGGAGTCCAAGGAGGCAATTGTGTAATTATTTCATGATAGATGTGTGAAAAACTATTTGATTATATATATTTGCTTTTCAAAAAATGTGAAAAGTAGAAAAGAAATGTTGGAAAACAAAGCAATTTTCAAGGTGAAACTTGGTCCAGCAAATGGTGTGTTATGCCATGTCTCTAAAGGAGACAATGAAAAAGTAGTTTAACAGCTGATAGTTTCCATTTCTGAAATTAATTAGCGCTTCCCAATGTCAGGTTTGCTCATCTTATGAATGGTTCCTTTATTAATATACAGAGAGCTATTATAAAAAGCACATTCTTATGCTAATTACCTAATTAATGCAGGCACAATTAAGCCACTAAATTCACCTAGTATTAATTTTTCTTAATTTTGTATCATAGATATTAAATTTCTTTATAAGTTAACATTTGTATAGACTTTCCCACCATTTTGATATTGGCCTTCTCAAAATGCTAAAACTCAGAAATCTTGAAGAGTTAAAGGCCTTTCATAGAGTTTTGTAGATCTCATTTTGATCTTCCTGACCCAGGGATCAAACAAACGCTTCTTAATGTCTCTTGCATTGGCAGCTGAATTCTTTACCACTATACCACCGGGGGAGGTCCATTTATCATAAGAACTAAACAAATAATAACATCATCCAGCAAGGAATATTTGGCACCACAAGTAAAAGTACTAATCCCTTCTTTTGGGGGTAACTAATCCCATGACAGAGAAGATGGGAGTATAACATGTTATGTAAGTGAGGACATGAAGAAACACCCTTTGAAACTTGGAAATTTGAAAACTAAAAAGATAGGTGCTCTCTCTTCCTTCCTGGGGCTACTGACAGGAGTAACACTAGTGATGGTTTGACCCCACATATCAGCCACAAGATGGTGGGCATGGTATCATAGCCTGACTGGGCAGAAGGATTTCTAGAGGAAGACTCCACCAACTTTTTATGTGTCTCCATAGAAGCATGGGTCAGGAAGATCCCCTGGAGAAGGAAATGGCAACCCAGTCCAGTATTCTTGACTGGAAAATCCCATGGACGGAGGAGCCTGGCCAACTACAGTCCACGGGTCACAAAGAGTCGGACATGACTGAGTGACTTCTTTCACTTTCATAGAAGCATGGAGGAGCTTGGATTAGTTTCCATGAACCCTGTTCCAGGGGTGAAGATGGCTAAGCATAAGAGTTGGTATATTATGATAATTTAATCAGTATTATAAAATAATGTAATAGTATATGCTCTGTTATAGTATTTATAAGGTACATAATATGCCTCATATTATTATACTCATTTGCCAGAAAGTTACCAAAGAAAGAACTGGAGACTGAGTCAGCAAAGGAAAATGGTCAAATTCCCCAGGAGGCATCATGGTGAACATTATAATATCATGATGTCAGGGGACAAAATTGTGCTCTTTGATGGGGATTTCTCATTGTTTGTCTCTACTGCTGTAACTCATGGACTTTAATCGCATAGTATGAAATACACCATGGTGCCTCCTAGGAATTTGACTCAAAATTAAGTTTTCAACTAGCAAACGATTGAATTACAGTCTCACACTGTCTTGAAGAATAAATAGATTGATGTGAGAGTCTCACAGAATTCAGTTAGTCAGTTAATCACTCAGTCGTGTCTGACTCTTTCGACCCCATGGACTACAGCACATCAGGCTTCCCTGTCCATCACCAACTCCCGGAGGTTGCTCAAACTCAAGTCCATCAAATTGGTGATGCCCTCCAACCGTCTCATCCTCTGTCATCCCCTTCTCCTTCTTCCTTCAATCTTTCCCGGCATCACGGTATTTTCTAATGAGTCAGTTCTTCTCATCAGGTGGCCAAAGTATTGGAGTTTCATCTTCAGCATCAGTCCTTCCAATGAATATTCAGGACTGATTTCCTTTAGGATTTACTCGTTTGATCTCCTAGCAGAATTGGGGAAGTTAAATTGTCTGCTTCCCAGGTGGCCCAGTGGTAAACAATCCACCTGCCAGGGGAGAATTAAGAGATGCTGGTTCAGTCCCTGGGTGAGGAAGATACCCTGGAGAAGGGCATAGCAACCCACTCCAGTGTTCTTGCCTGAAGAATCCCATGGACAGAGGAGCCTGGAGGGCTATAGTCTATGAGGTCACAAAGAGTCGGACGTGACTACAGTGACTTAGCACATATACATATGCTGGAAATAATAAGCAATGTAAATATTGGTTCATTGATGAGTGAATGAATATCATTATAGAGTAAGAACTTAGAAAGTACCATAAATGAGGACAGTCACTATAAAAAGAAATTAGATTAAGGGAGAAGATGTTCTTAATAATCTTTATATGTCTTATAAATACATTGGCTTTTTTTTTTTTTGCTTTTGTGTCCATTTTCACCAGTAGCTTGTGGGCTCCCTGGGGAGACAAATGACATATTACTCAAGTGATATACTCTGTAACTAGAAATGGACTTTAATTCTGGAGATGATAATATATTTTCATTCCCCTAATTGTCAGTGAGTACCCACTGTCCACTGAAATTTTCCAAAATAGTCAATTGGATGTTATTCTTGTCTTGTGAAAAGGAGGACTCACACTGACTTTTTTTTTAGAAACATTCATTGCTTAAAGTGAGATCCACCTGTATGTTTCCATTAAAAAAATTTCACTGAGTCATTTTCTGCTTTCAAGCCTCAATTGCTTTTAAAGGGCAACGCTCTTCCTATGGTTCAAAAAATGCTTTCTTAATGAAGCTCTACATTAAGAGGACAATGATCAGGTTTCATTCTGCTATAAGTAGCGTGTGATATTTAAAACCCATGGTGCCATTACAATGTGAAAATTGTCACATCTCTGCAAGGAAACTCTATATCCTGACTTGACAACACAAGACATTGGAAATGCAACTGGTCCATGGTTCTTTCATGTGCAGGAGCCTCTCAAGAGAAGAGGAAAATCAAAAGATCTAGAAGCCAAAGCCTCAAAACTAACCAACCGTCAACCCACAGAGATGATAAATGAGCTGTCAAAGAGTTGAACAAACAGTAACTCTGCCATCACATTTGATACTTTATTTTGATCAAATAAGTGTCATTATAGAGATACTTTATCTGAGAATTATTGAGTTGGAGGGAACTTTAGAGATGTTATTAATAAGAGTAGCTAATATCCATTCAATATTATCTAGGGGCTTGGAAACTTACATGGACAATCAACTACAATTCTCACAACGGCCCTATGAGATAAATTGATTCCATTGTTAGAGACAGAGTCACTGATGCAAAGAGGAGAAGCAACTTGCTCAAAATCTCATAACTATGAAATAGCAGAACAAAGATCTAAACCTAGGCAGTATAGTTTCAGAACCCATGCTCTACACTAAAATTAATCTCTTTACCATAGAGATAAAGACAGCAATGTAAGCATGGTTACAACTGATGAAGTCTTATCTCTAGCCTCTATATAAGCAGTATGCATTCATCATGTTGTTGACTTTCAAAAGTAATACAGTTGGAGGTTAACCTAAAGACCTGGCAGTGGAATCATCATGAAAAATATTATTAAAAAGTAAGTCTGTCAAACCCATCCCTAGCCCCTGGTAACCACCATTCTATGTATTCTCTGATTTTACAAGTTGGGATTTTGTAGATTCTGCATATAAGTTATATCATACAGTATTTTTATTCTTCTTTCTGGCATATCACACTTACCATAAAGTCCTCAAACTTCTTCCATGTTTTTGCAAATATCAGGGCTTCCTTCTTTCTGATAATAGAATAATATTCCACAGGATAACTATGCTACATCTTCTTTATCCATTGATTTGTTGATGGATGTTTAGCCCTTTTTCCATACCTTTGCTATAGTGAATAATACTTCAATGAACATGAGACTCAGTATATCTTTTCACTATCCTGTTTTCATTTTCTTTGGGTGTACACTTGGAAGTGAAATTTCTAGATTACAGGGCAAATATATTTTTTAATTTTGGGGGGAATCACCATACTGGTTTCCATAGTGGCTGAACTAATTTACATTTCCACCAAGTGTATAAGTGTTCCCTTAAGATTGGATTCTCACGAACAATTGTATTTCTTATTGTCATGATGTCAGCCATTATAAGATGTGTGAGGGGCAACCTCACTGTGGTCTTGCTTCATACTTCCCTGACGCTAGTGACGTTTAGCATCGTTTTGTATACATGTTGGCCATTTGGATGTCTTCTTTGAAAAAAATGTCTATTTAATTCCTATAGTTATTCATTTCCAAATAGAGGTGAGGAAGAAAATGGTAAACAGTGGACCCAAAGAGTACAGTGTCTGAAAAATGTTATGAATTTTCATTAAAAGGTAAGAACAGCAACGTCAAAACAAGTAAATATGTTCTACATTAATAAAAACACTAATAATAACAGTGATAGTTTACAGCAACACTGCAAGGAAGGAACTATCATTTTTCCTATTTAATAAATAAACAGCAGTTCAAAGAGACTGAATAATTGACCAAGAACACACAACTAGCACACGGCAGAGCAGAATTCAAAGCAGGTCCCTGATACTGTGAAACCCATGGTCTCCCACAGGTGGTGGGAGAACTTGGTGGGTAAGAGCTGGCCAGTCGAGGCTTTGGAATCAAACTGCTTGAACTGGCATCTAGGGATCACTGTTTCTCTAGTTGTGAGAATTTGAGCATGTTGCTGAATCTTTGTGTCTTGCTTTCCACATCTGTAAAGTAGGGATAATGATAAAAATGATGATCATGATCATGATAAGATATTGGTCAAAAGGTAGAAATTTTCAGTTATGGAGTATGAATACATTCTGGAAATTTAATATACAACATGACGACTACAGTTAATAATACTGTATGTATACAAATGACCTTTGAGTAATGTGTGGGTAAGGGGTGCCAATGCCCCCACAGTAAAAAAATCCACACATAGATTTCTTAAAAAACTGGAAATAGAACTGCGATATGACCCAGCAATCCCACTTCTGGGCATACACACTGAGGAAACCAGATCTGAAAGAGACACATGCACCCCAATGTTCATCACAGCACTGTTTATAATAGCCAGGACATGGAAGCAACCTAGATGCCCATCAGCAGACGAATGGATAAGGAAGCTGTGGTACATATACACCATGGAATATTACTCAGCCGTTAAAAAGAATTCATTTGAATCAGTTCTAATGAGATGGATGAAACTGGAGCCCATCATACAGAGTGAAGTAAGCCAGAAAGATAAAGACCAATACAGTATACTAATGCATATATATGGAATTTATAAAGATGGTAACGATAACCCTTTATGCAAAACAGAAAAAGAGACACAGATGTACAGAACAGACTTTTGAACTCTGTGGGAGAAGGCGAGGGTGGGATGTTTTGAAAGAATAGCATCGAAACATGTATATTATCTAGGGTGAAACAGATCACCAGCTCAGGCTGGATGCATGAGAGAAGTGCTTGGGCCTGGTACACTGGGAAGACCCAGAGGAATCGGGTGGAGAGGGAGGTGGGAGGGGGGATCAGGATGGGGAATACATGTAAATCCATGGCTGATTCATGTCACTGTATGACAAAAACCACTACAATGTTGTAGAGTAATTAGCCTCCAACTAATAAAAATGAAAAATGAAAAATGAATCCACATAAAACTTTATAGTCATTCCTCTCTATACACAGTTCTGCACCCAAGGATTCAGCCACAGAGCATGCACTACTTTGTTAGAAATTTATTGAAAAGTCTTTGCCTATAAGAGGCCCTGTGCAGTTCAACCCTGTGCGGCTGAAGGGTCCACTGTAGTTGACATTTACTGAAAGAGTAGATCTTAAGTGTTCTCATCATACACAAAAACATAGTAACTATGTGAAGTGGTGGATATGCTAATTTTCTTGATTGTAGTGAGCATTTTATAATGTATATCAAAGCATCACATTGTAAACCTTAAACCAATGTCTTGGAACTCTCTCAGTGTTAAAAAATAAGTAAGTGATAATAATAATCATGTACTCATGGAGTTCTTATAAAATATGTTATCCATGGTGAGCATTTAGCAGATCATCTGATGAACAGTAAATTCATTAATGTTCAAGCCATTGTTGCTATTGTTCATGTGGTAAACATGCTATCTTTGTGAATGAACTCCAAAATACTATCCTGGTGTGGTGGGAGGCTATTTGCATGGTGCAGTGCCTTTTTTAGATGATTTTTCTATACATATTTTTATTTGCAATGAAAGCCTTCCCCTAACTTACACACATCCAGATTTACATATCTCACTCTCCCCCCCCCCCCCCGAAAATGTGTCTCACATTAAACTTTGGATCTTATAATACTTACAAAACTTCAGTTGTCATGTATCTTAGGCCTGGTGTTTCCATCTTTTTCTCCTTCTTTCCCATATGTGGCAGAATTCTGAAAGATGTTACCGTTGTGAACCAGCTCTGCCACAGCACCTTACATACATTGTCTCAGACACTCTTACGATAACACTTGTGGTTGTCTTCACTACTACCTGGAGATAAGTGATTTGGGGTGTAGAGAGGTGAAGTGGCTTGCTCACTTTTACCTATTTTGGAATGCAGTGAGGCCAGGATTCACACCCACTTCCACATGGCTCTGCAATCCACAGTCTCCGTGTCACACACCGCTCACTTTTGATTCCACTGTGACTTGAAATCATGGTGGCCTTGGACTTTCCTAGGGTTCATTCAGGAGCTGTCGAGTTTGTTAACAGTTGATTCCCATAACACCCCTATCCTTTTACAAGGACATTCTTAGGTTGGGGCTCTAGGAACATTCCTTCTATATTTAAACATAACTCTGACAAAGCATTCTCTTAGTTCATCATCTGAGCTGAAGTAAATATTTTGTTTGCTGGGTTTCAAAGTATCTTTTTTTTTTTCCCCAGATAAATTTACATTCCCTTTGGCTAATTTGGTCTTCTAAGTCAGACTTGGTGTCTGTCATCCTTTTGTTATATAGCAGGTTTTTGTGATGATCACAAATTGTCAACAAGGATACCAAACTGAGTCTTAGTCCACGATAGTCAACTCAGTCAAATCCTCTAATTTTGCAGGAAGATTCACTTTAATAGGGACCAAGACTCCCAATTATATTGTCAAGGCTTTAACTCCCAGCCTTATGCTGTTAAAACTCTCAAAGAAACCTGGAATACTGGAGTAGCATCAATTTCTGCAATAAAAATTCTGACCTGATATGGCTTTTCTCATAATTCAGCTCAGTGAAGAAAGCTAGTGGGAAGAAAATTTTGAGTTATATTTCTATTCCTGTTATGATTTTGCTGATAATTTAGGTTTTTCAGCTTGCAAAATGGCCAATGGCATTGATGATCATTTTAACGTATACTGATTGCTATTTTGAAAATCTTTCTTCCAAGAGAATTTTGACCTTAAAAGATCAACTGTTATTACAATTGATGTGTGTGAGATGATATCTTACAATATAGGAACTATCATCAAGCAACAAGCAACCAAAGAGAAAGCTTAACACCTTTATTCCTCTTTTGCTAATGTGAACTTCTCTCTGGCACACCATTTATACATGAACATCCAATGATATTTGCCATGGGGAAAGGAGAATGTAATAGAATTGAAACCGAAATTTGGGTATAGGAAAAGAGCAGACAGGGAGGAATTTGGATGAGTTATCACTTAAGTATAGTCAAGGCTATGGTCTTCCCAGTGGTCATGTTGTGAGAGCTGGACCATTAAGAAGGCAGACCACCAAAGAATTGATGCCAAAGAACTGTGGTGCTGGAGAAGACTCCTGAAAGTCCCTTGGACAGCAAGGAGATCAAACCATTCAGTCTTAAGGGAGATCAACCCTGAATATTCACTGGAAGGACTGATGCTAAAGCTGAAGCTCCAGAATTTTGGTCATCTGATGCAAACAGATGACTCATTGGAAAAGTCCCTGATGCTGGGAAAGATTGAGGACAAAAGGAGAAGAGGGCATTAGAGGATGAGATGGTCAGACAGCATCACTGATGCAATGCACATGAACTTGGGCAAACTCTGGGAGACAGTGAGGGACAGGGAGGCCTGGTGTGCTGCAGTCCATGGGTTCACGAAGAGTCGAACACTACTCGGCAACAGAACAACAATGACAAAATGACTAATGTGCCTGGTATTGAATCCTTGCATGGATTCAATATGTGACATAATTTAGTCCTCACATTACCATAACTATTTATCCCTATCAGTGTCTATTTCCCTATCAAACCATCAGATCCTCACATCTGCCCATGAGCACAGATGGAAACCTGAGATAAGTTGTAATTAATGCAAATGTTGACAGTTGCTGGGTATGAAGATTTGGGTGTTTTTATTCTATAACAAACTTATACAGCATATTAAAAAAAAGAGAGATCACTTTGCAAACAAAGGTCCATTGAGTCATATCTATGCTTTTTCCAGTAGTCATGTACAGAAGTGAGAGTTAGACCATAAAGAAGGCTGAGTGCCAAAGAATTGATGTTTCAAATTGTGGTACTGAAGAAGACTCTTGAGAAGTCCCTTGGAGAAGATCTGGACCTGAAATTGTCCGTTAAAGTTGTTTTTCATGAGGTTAAAATGAGCATCTTTTTTTATCCCTGTCTGTCAGCTGGATATGGTCAGCTCCTGGAAGTAGTGTTATCTTTTGGGAGGCAGCTCACTGCCTCAAAGGCCATCTTTGTAGGAAATGACAGTGGAAGGTTGACCCCCCTGTCAGCATCCTTTGCAGCTAGAGTAACAAGTCCTTCCTAAAGGGAGAGCTGGATACCACCAGGGCCTTCGTAATGGGTGTAGGATCTCTGCAGTCACTTAAAAGCCTGCTTTCAGAGGAGCCTATGTTTGGTTCAAAGCTCTGTGTTGTTGTCCTGAAATTCTTAATAATTTTAAACTGAGTCCCTGCACATTCATTTCGCACTAAGCCTTGGTGGCTCAGAGTGTGAAGAATCTGCCCACAGAGCTGGAGACCCAGGTTTGATGCCTGGATTAGGAAGATCCCCTGGAGAAGGGGATGACAGTGTGGTAAAATGAAACACTGTTGTATTCTCACTTGGAGAATTCCATGGACAGAGGAGCCTGGCGTTCTACAATCCATGGGATCGGAAAGAGTCAGACATGACTGAGTGACCAACACTTTCACTTTCACTGTGTACATTATGCAACCGGTCCTGGGTGGTACATCTCTATGTTAGCTGAAGTGCCTACTCTGTGAGATTCTGATGGAAACAGATGGAAGGGTCCAGCCATCAAAGTTGCATTTCCAGAGTGAAACAGGGTTACAACCTGTTACCCCACCACTGTGTTGATGCAGAAAACAAACCTTGAGATCCTCTGAAATGGAATTAAACTTCCATATAAGTTAGCTCATTAGGTCTGAATAAATGTAATTAGAGGTTATTCAGTGAAATTAGGCAACTGAGTCAAAATAAAGTATAATGAAAATTTTTCCTCTTAAAAAAGGGAACTGTTTTTGTAATTTATTTATTTTTTTTTAGTGGCAAATGTTGACTAAATGCAGGGTTCTTTTGTTTATATCTTTCCTTTTATTCTCTTTTTTCCCCTAGCCTGTTGGCAACTGAAGCAGAAACAGAATAGATTATTAGAACTGGAATCTCTCCAACTTCAGCCTTTTATTGTATAAGTTAAGAAAATAAAGTCCCACAAGGACCTTCACCAAGGTCACAAGCTGCTCAAGGGCAACCCATGAGCTAGAACTCAATTCTCTGGATTTTTAAATAGGGTACTTTTTAAACTATATTTGTGATACAATTTTTTCACTATGTTTTATCACCAGTGATTCTGACATTAATTACCTGATGGGAGGCAATTCAGTCCATGTTTAATTTCTCAGTAGCTCAGAAAATTTCTAATCGAGTCTAAATTAAAATCTGTATACCAAGAGTGGGATGGCTGATCTGTGAGATGACTCTCCAAGCCGCAAATGCTATCATTTTCTCTGTGAGTTAGAGTTGTCAGGAGCCACACCTGGTAGGTTTCCTTCCAAATGGTTGCAGCAAATTCACTTCAAGATGCAACCTGTTCCTCTTCCTACGAGCAGAGCTGTCAAAACAGGAAGTCTGATTATAATGGGGCCACAGAATCAACTTGCAGCTGTATTTGCACATCTGGTAACTAAAGGTAATATCCCTGGAGATGAGAACCTTCATAAAAATTCAGAAGGCGGGACTCCCCTGGTGGCACAGCAGATAAGAATCTGTCTGCCAACCCAGGGGACACGGGTTTGACCCCTGGTCCTAGAAGACCCCGCATGCCCTGGAACAACTAAGCCTGTGCACCACACTACTGAGCCCGCCAGCTGCAACTACTGAAGCCCATGTGCCTAGAACCTATTCTCTGCAACAAGAGAAGCCACCACAATGACAAGCCCACGTGCTGAAATGAAGAGTATCCTCTGTTCACTGCAGCCAACGAAAAGCCTGTGTGCAGCAATAAAGACCTAGTGCAACAACAAAAAAATCAAATAAATAAGATATATATATTTTAATTTAGAGGGCAGAAACTGATTTTGCCTTCATAGATAAAATGCACTGATGGAAGACTGATGGGTTAAAACAAAGACAAGATGCAAATTTATGCCAAATATCATTGATAATGGCGTTGGTTGGAAATGGAGGATTCAGGCCAACAATTCTTCCCTAGAAGCTAAAAGAAATCTGGACAGATAGAATATGATATTGGGTACAGACCAGAAGAGGAAACAGAGCCTTGGATAGTCAATAGGAAGTTACAATAAACTGTCTCTAACATTTTCAGTCACCAGCAGTCTTAGATGAGGTTGGTATATTGTTTTCCTGTTGTCTGAAGCTTGAGTTTTGCCTATGTATTTTGCTTTGACTTTTCCTGCTGCTACACATGTTGCTTTCATCTCATGAGGAGGAATAAAAGAAATAAGGGGGCATAAAAGAAATAAGGTAACTTCTGCCTACCAGTAGCCTTCTTACAAACTCAGAAAGATTTAGATGGATGGATTACGGTGGACACTTGGGTACTCCCCTGGTTCTTTTCCATTCTTTTCATTTTGGAAATTTAGACCCACCCAATTTTAGCCAATACATGTAAAGTAGATTAGACCTACTTCCAGAAGCAAGGTTCTATTGACCCGAAGCTGTCAGCACACCCTGCATCTTGGAGCACAGTGACGGGTTCAGACCTGGGCTCAGCTCAGAGTCTCTGACCCACTGTGACTTCTGCAAGACAGCCATTCTCCTGTCTCTTCTGGTCCAGGTGGTGAAAATTACAAAGCTTGGAGCCATTTTGTCACAATCAGATGAGCCAGATTGGTGACTAAACCAATATAGAAGGAAGATATGATGGGGGAGAGGGTGGCAGAGAAGCTCTAATGACCTGGCTTGAACCATCTAGATGAAATCATATTTCTGCACTTTTCAGTTACTTGACTGCCATTTTTGTTTTGCCAACTTGATTACTTGTTTGTCCCTCATAGCATAAAGTAAAGGCCATTAAATCACCCATCACGCACCAGACTCTTTAAGCAGACCCAAGCTTCCCACCAGAGCAACCTACTAGGAACTGATACTAGCCTAGTCTCAGGACTTGACCCCACCTTGGGGTACTTGTCAGACTTTACCTACCAACCTTTACCTACCTAGTGAGGTGAAGGATGTGTTAACTAATCTTATTGTGGTAATTATTTCCCAATATATATGTAGATCAAGTCATCACACTGTGCACCTTGAACTTACACAATGTTACATGTCTATTATATCTCGGTAAAGCTGGGGGGAAAAAATCAGACAAATCAAACACATATACAGGCACACAGCAACTCTCAGACCATGAGAAACACAGGTACTGAGCGACCCTTAGGCACACCTCTCACGACTCAGAGATAATGATGGTACACAAACAGGAATATGCCAGGAGTGACAGACAGGCAGACCTGAGTATATTCAGATTCTTTTTTTTTTTTTTTCCTTAGAAAGAGAAGAAGGTTTGAAAAGGTTAAAGTCAAGTGAAAAGGAAACAGAAGAATTAGATACAGATATAGATATAGACGATATAGATGATGTAGACAAACATATACATATACATACACATACATGATAGGAGCTTTCCTGATGGCTCAGATGATATACAATCGGCCTGCAATGCAGGAATCCCAGGTTCTATTCCTGGGTTGGGAAGATCCCCTGGAAAAGGGAATGGCTACCCACTCCAATGTTCTTGTCTGAAGAATCCCCTGGACAGAGGACCCTGATGGGCTATTGTCCATAGGGTTGCAAAGAGCTGGACACAACTGAACAACTGAGTGTGATGACGATGATAGAAATAGGGACAGAAGAAGTACATTCATCCTTTAGAGATCAAAAGACACACTACTGGATTAGAAATTTAAAAGTACACCGTGCATTACTTAGTTTGTTCATAAAATTTTTGTGATTGATGTATTTAGAATCTTTAAGGCTTTAAAAATGGAAACATTTCTGGAAAATAATGCTAAGGGATTTTCAAAGAATGTTTATACCTTTTATCCCCAGAAATGACCTAGAAGTCCTCAAGAAATATTTTCAAAATAATCCAAAATTTATTATTTTTTCCTTCAGGGCTTTCACATCTCTAGGATGAGATTACCACCAAGGTCTAATCAGGCAATAAAAGTTTTATGGTTATAATAAAGTACAGAATGGAATATCAAGAGCCAAAAATGTATGCTCCAGAGACCAAGTATGAAGAAAAGTCAGGAAGGAAAAGATAATTATTGCCTGAAGTCATAGAGGCAGGGCTCATGGAGGACGTGGGACATGAGCCATATCTTTATGGTGGGTATCTGAGCTGGTTTTTTGTTTCATTTTCTTTTTGCCTGTCTAGTCAGTGTCCTTTTCCCAATTCTCTTTTTCTTTTGGGAAACTTCCCCAGCCCTACTTCATTCATTTGATATGAATGGGGACTAACCCCACTAAGTGCGTCCAATCCATGTAATGGATTCTGGCCTGGGGTTTGGCCAATTCATAGATTTGTTCAGGGTGTATAAAAAATTTAGGGTAATAGAGTGAAATATGTGAGTTTTGCTAGATCACTGGGGAAAGAGAAGTTTTTTCTATTGGAGTTGCTAAGCTGGTTAGGATGAAGTCTGGAACTGTGGATGATCAAACTGGCAACTCATGGGAGAAATTTAAAGATAGACCCAAAACAGAAATTTCTAGCATGGTATCATGAGCTCTTAGATCAGTTCATGCCTGGAGGAACTAGACCTCCCCCGGACTTCTTACTAACATTATTCACAAATTCATTTTATGGTTCAAGCCAGTTTGAGGTTTCTGTGTTCCTTGTAACCAAAAGAATCCAGACTAACACAAGTACAAATGTGAAACTGGGTTAGAATAGGTGGAGAAAAACAACAAAGCCACAAAAGTGAGCCACAAAATCAAGATGTAGGAGCAGGAGGCACAATGGCGAGAAGACTGGAAATATTGTATTGATTCAGAAAATGACATAAATCCTCACACTGGTCACATGGGGCCAACAGATGGAAGACTTAAAAACACACTGATGGAAAACCGTATGCCATTGATGTCAGTAACTTACTGAAGATTTTTGAGCCATAGCCATAATGATAAGATTAATTTATATCTCTGTAGTATTTTACAACTTCTGTCGTGATGACTCATACATCATCTTTTTTAATGATCTTTGAAAACATGAATATTATTACACCTATTCTAAAGATAGGAAACTGGGATTTAGAAAGATGACATAAAACACACATAAATCACTTCTCTGTCGCCTAAACCTTTCAACAGCTTTTCACTGTTCTTAGAATAAACTCAAATTCCTTACTAGAGACTACCTGCTCCTATATGATCTGACCCCTCACTTCCTCTGTAGGTTTATTTTACACCCTGTCTTTTATATGTCCTTTTATACATCCTGTCATAGTGCTCCAACATACTGTGTTGCCTTCCATTTTCTCTAAAGTACCAAGTCTTTCAAGACGCAGAACCTTAACTCATACTGTTCTTCTACCAGGGGGAACACATAAATAGTGGACACATACCTAGTTTTGTTTTGTTTTGTTTTTTTGAGGGTGGAGGGTATAGTTGTTTTACCATGTTAGGTTAGTTTCCACTGTACAATGAAATGAATCAGTTGTCCGTATACATATACCCCCTCCCTCCTGTACCTCCCTCCCACCCAGCCCCCATCCCACCCCCCCTGTGTTATCACAAGCCCTGAGTTGAGCTCCCTTCACTCTACAGCAAGTTCCCACTCTCTGTTTTACACATGGTGGTGTACTTGTGGAAAAACTAACCTCCCAGTTCGTCCCACCCCCACCCCGCCCTGAGTCTGCCCTTCCGTTCCCTATGTCTGTATCTCTGTTCCTGCCCCACAAATAGGTTCATCCGTACTATTTTTCTAGATTCCACATAAATGCGTTACCTAGTTTTAAACTTTGTAGTAGCCACATTAAAGAAAAAGAAACAATGAAGTTAATTTGAACAATTTAAATATTTTAAATTATTAAATAGATGCACATTCTTGTGGCTCAGATGGTCAAGAATCCACCTGCAATGAGGGAGACCTGGGTTCAATCCCTGGGTTGGGAAGATCCCCTGGAGAAGGAAATAGCAACCCACTCCAGTATTCTTGCCTGGAGAATCCCCATGGACAGAGGAGCATGGCGGGCTGCAGTCCATGGGGTCACAGAGAGTCAGACATGACTGAGTGACTAATCACAGCACGTTCTTTATCATTCATACAAAATAATTCAAATCTGATGTGTATTTTACACTTACAAGCCATATCAATTTGGCCTAGTCAAATTTCATGTACTCAAATAAGAATATATATATATATAGGGACTACCATATTGAACAGCCCAAGTTAAAGTATCTATTTGACTAAACTTAGATTGGACCAAATCTAATTTATTTCCCTGGACACCAGTACATGAAACAGCAGGAAAAGTAGTTCAAACATGGACCAAATAAAGGAATTGCATTCTGTCTGCACATGTGAGTTACAATATGAGTTAGTGTTTCAACCCCATCAACCTTCCCATACTTTTAAATCACTTAAAATATTGTCTTGCACAAAGTGAGAACTCAAGGATATTTTTCTTATCACTATTTTAATAGTGGGAACAGAATAGGGGTCCAAGTCTGATTTCTAGCCCAAAGTCCTTTCTAGAATCCCAGGAGGCCTCCCAGGGTGAGCAATATATGCTAAGAATACAATATCACGGGTAGCTTCCAGCATTATGAAAACTTGCACACCGGGAGCCTGGTATTGTAAGATGTGAGATGATTCAAATTATCTGCTTGCAAAGCAAAATTCTGAAAAAGAAAACAATTTCATTTTCCCGATTAACCTTTAAGTTCTTGCTTGCCACTTCAACTCCTCAGCCCTGGCCACGAAGTGCCCTGATGTTCTTATTAAAGATGCAAGATCAAATTTGTGAGCAGGAAGCCCCGGACGCCTGTCATGGATGAAAGTCAGCGTTGGGAAGCTGAGTTTGTATGTGAATGTACTCCCATCAATGAAAAGACTTAATGAAGCCACACTTGAGCGACATCCCACTAATGAATCAACTGAGAAAATGAAGACTGAAAATACTTCATAACCATCTTTTAGAAGCAGCATCCTCAGAACTGACAATTAGGAGAAAGCATGCATTTTCTTGAAACAATGGCATCTTGGGGACAGTCATAGTAACTAAATCAAAGCCAGGATAGTACATGGAAGGGCGAGAAGAATAGTGAATGGTTAAATGCCTAATTAAGTCTATTTTCTAGACATGAATTCCCAAGATACACTTGTTGTTCTTACTCACTAAATATTTTTTAAAGGTTATTTAGTCTCTCGGGAAACCTGTGCTTACATTAATAATTCTCTGAAAGATGGAGACAGACACAGATGCTTATGACAACTGATATGACAGAATCATCTGTAGCCAATGTAGGACCTTCACCCACACCCCCTCCACAGGTAACAGGCAAAATTCACAGTCTCTCACTATGAGCAGAAAGCACGCCAGAGGTTGGGTGTGTGGTGGATCAGATAGCCATTACCAGCAGCAGAAATGGTGTTTTGATTTTTTTCTTTTATCACAATGCAGTTGTTTCTCTACCTTGGATCAGGGACTATGCTAGATCCTTAGGAGAGAAAACAAAAAATTGCCCCACCTTCAAGGCACTTACAGTCTCCTGGAGGAGAAAATGACACATCAGTAGTTCC
Source organism: Cervus elaphus (assembly GCF_910594005.1). Taxonomy (NCBI): domain Eukaryota; kingdom Metazoa; phylum Chordata; class Mammalia; order Artiodactyla; family Cervidae; genus Cervus; species Cervus elaphus. The sequence goes on along the minus strand of NC_057820.1, from coordinate 7,565,530 downwards.
ATAATAATAAACAAACAATAATTAAGAAAAAGTTTGTTTCAAGACCTGTCATTGGTACTTAAGATACACTATCTCAATGCATCTTTCCACTTTAAGTGAACACTGAATTGCCACTACAATAACTGCTACAAAGAGAGGAGCATGGTTTTGATAGGAGGCTTTAAACAATCTGAGGTCTAAGAAAATGTCAAATGAGCAGGGACATTCAGGTAAAGGTTTAATAACCAACTCTCTAGGGGAAAACTGTTATGTATAATATTTGTCCATTACTATGGTAATAAACACCCCCATTGTCCATTATTTTAAGCTGCCGATGCGATGTCACTGAAGGGGATTGGGAACAAACGCGTGCAGTCAGCCCTCCTTCCTCCTCATGAGCAGGTGCAGTCTAGCTCACTCACATCACTGCAATGAGCTAAGGTCTATCAGAGATGACAGGCAGCAAGGTGAAGGGGCCCCATCATCCTCTCTCTTTGTCAATGAGCACATACATCATTTCTCTGATTCAGGGGCTTAGATGCAGCTGGGGTATCTGTAGAGTCCCTAGGAGGGATCCAGCCAGGCATAAATGCACACCTAGAGTCTACCTGCAAAATGAATAGATGTCTTTCTTATGTAAATAAGGCTTCTAGGTGGCACTAGTGGTGAAGAATCTGCCTGCCAGTGCGGGAGATGCAAGACATACGGGTTTGATCCCTGGGTCAAGAAAAAACCCTGGAGAAGGACATGGCAACCCACTTCAGTGTTCTTGCCTAGAAAATTCCATGGACAGAGGAGCCTGGTGTGCTACAGTCCATGGGGTCACAAAGAGTGGGGCATGACTGCACACACATACACATAAATACTATATATGAATAAACTGCAAATTTTCATAAGCAATTACATGATATTATAATTAATAAGTAACAATGCATTCAAGACACTGATAAGTGCATTGTAGCCTCTGTACATAGAGTTTTCTATCCATAAGAAAATGGAATTTACCTAATCTAGAAAATGAGACATTGACACTACATCTCAAAAATGAGTAAAAATTTTCTTAGTCCTGAAAGGGAGATAAGGACATTGAACAGGGGGATCCTATTTACAGGTGACTGAAGAATCTATTCATTTCAATAATTTATGCCAGAGAGCTCCAGCTTAAGGATTTTGGTTTAAAGAACAACAGGAGAGAAAATCCTGTTTGCAAATGAAAGATTTGCAACCAAAGGACTTTGTTGTGACTGTAAGCTAAATAATACTTCACGTCCTCATTTTTAAAAGTTTATAATTAGTTTTTCTTAACATTTGAGATTTAAATCTGCATGTGACTGCAAGAAATAAATAAAGTCAAAGAGCTGAATATATTCAAATGGCTGAGATACAAATTGATTTCTGCATTCGATTTTTACATAATGTTTAACAAACCTAGACAAGTCAAGCTTAGTTTAGATGGAATTCTTAAAGCACTCTGCTTATACGATTTTGTCCTCTTCAGGTACTGTGGGTCACTTCTCTCCTTAAGCCCATCTCTTTTAACTTAGAACATTATAAAAATGATGGGAGGTTTCCCTGAGAATGATTGCACCCACAGACTGGAAAGAAAATTTTATATAGTTTCCATTTCCTAATATTAAAAATAGCTCCTATCAACATGGATGTCTTTCAGTAGGTGACTGGATAAATAAGCTGTGGTACAACCAGACAATGGAATATTACTCAATACTCAAAAGAAGTCAGCCATCAAGCCATGAAAAGATGTGGAGGAAATTTAAATGTTTTAATATGGAATCTAGAAAAATGTGCAGGGCAGGAATAGAGAGGCAGATGCAGTAAATGAACTTGTGGACGTGGAGTGGGGGTAGGATGATTAAGATCGTCGTGTGTGCAATGTCATGTGTAAAACAGAAAGCTAGTGGGAACCTACCGTATAATGCAGGAAGTTCAGCTGGGTGCTTCGTGGTGACCTCGATGGGTGAGATTGAGGGGCACGGGTGGGCAGATCTCCCTGTTCAAGAAGTAAGGGATATATGTACATGTATATGTATACATTTACCCTATTCACTTCATTGTACAGCAGAAACCAATACAACATTGTAAAGCAATCATACTCCAATTAAAAAAGTATATGCTAAATGAAGCAAGCAATCTGAGAGGTCTACAGACTGTATGATTCCAACTCTATGACACTCTGGGAAAGGCAAAACTGTGGAGACAACAGAAAGCTCAGTGTCTGCCCAGAGTGGCAGCAGGCAGAACTGAATAGGCAGAGTACAGAGAATACACAGGACAGTGAAAATACACTCTGTGATATTACAAAGATGGATATGGGCCATTATACGTGTGTCTAAACCCATTGGATGTATAAGACCAAGGATAAGCCCTTAGACAAACTATGAACTCTGGGTGATTATGACATGTCAGTTTGTCGTTGGTAAAAAAAAGAAAAATACGTGTGTGCGTGTGTATATATACATATATATATATACCCCTCTGGTGATTAATGTTGATAATGTGGGAGACTGTATGTGTGGGGCAGGGCATATATGGAAAATCCTTGTACTTCCCTCTCAATTTTATTGTAAACCTCAACTTTCTTTTAAAAATAAACTCTTCAGAAAAAAAAAATATCACTCTTGAGCACTTACATGCCTTACTCTGTTAAATTCATCCTATGAAGTGTCATCATTATTCCCACTTTATAGAAGAAGAATCTGAAGCTTTCCTTGTCAAAAGCCACAAAACTCAGGAGAGCTGTAAGGTAGTATATAGGTAATACAGACTTTGTTAAAACTTTCCTCTGACTCCAGAGCCTGGGTCTTTAATGATGCCACCAAACACATTTTCCTTACTCATTGCCCTCCATTGCCCTCCAAACCTCAAGTCCCATGGAATTTATCTCCTGGGTAGCTCTAAACTCTGTTCACATACTCTATGTCACTCAAGACTATCCTCTAGCTCTCCTGGACCACTTAACTCATTGTCCTGAAAACCAGACTTTCCAAATAAAAATCTGATCAGACCATTGCTCAGGCTTATTCTTCTTTAATGGTATAACACTATCTCATGATAGAATGAAATATTTTTACCTTAGCTTTAGAAAGATTTACATGAGCACACCCTGACTTGATTCTATAGTTTTATACCTCACAATACTTGTTTTAGAACTACTTACATTTAATCATCTTACAGATGTACAAGACTCCTTCTTACCTCTGCCTCTTCGCTGGGGTCTACTGATATTTGATCATAGACCCCAGAGAAATGGAAGGCACATATCTTCAACCTAATATATCACCATTGGCAGATTATCACTCTGAAATACTTTTGTATAATACAAAGACAGGGAGGCTACTTTTGGGTAGGGCAGACCAGTTGTCAGTAAACATATAAACATGGTCATAAACAACAAAATCTAATATCCTATGATTTTCATCCATTTGCTCTGGTGTCCTCACTCTTTCAGTTCTGTTTTCTGGAGTTACTTAGAAGAAATCTTTGGCACACAATGGTGTATTACTATATATTGAAAATCAGCTCTCCTAAATTTTGCATTAAGGTTTATATTTAATCACAACTATGTATGTGTTGTGTGTGCACTTTTTCCCTAAGAATATATGAGAAGAGCTCAGGACACAGGTAGAGAGAGATGGGAATATGCAGTTATTAATACTTTCTAAGAGGAAAGAGCCAAAGTTCTCATTTTTTTCTCATTGTTTTGTAATATGGTTTCTAGGTCCTATATTCCTCAGTCACATCTTCTCAAACAAGATGTGTTTGAGATCCTATATTCCTCAGTCATATCTTCTCAAAATCTTGTACCATCACCCATCCAAAAATTCATTCATATAATGACTTAGTATAAAAACATACTAACACACCCTCAACCACACATCACTTACCATCTGCAATGCCAGCTTTCATTTTCTCTTAAATTCTAGAGTCTAGTCTGTATTTTTCAGACACCAGTCATGACCTGCTGATGTGTAGCAACCTGCAATTTGAAACACGCTGTTCCAGAGAAATCCTATCTTAACCACGTACCTCTTAACACATAGATTCAGGAACTAAACCAAAGATTCCATTGGACTGCATCCCTAATCACAACTCAGAGACTCTCACATCCGGCACCAATGGGAAAATTCTAAAGCATTTCAGGTTCCTAACCTACCGTAAGTCAGCATGACCAGAGACAAGGTGTGGGCTCCCCAAGTGGCAGGAAACAAAATAAGCAAATCTGAGATCAAGCCCACATTTGCTCATTTTCTAGGCTCACTTCTCTCATTTGTAAAGTAGACAATTGTTGTCCCAACCTTAGGAAATAGTTACAGATAAAACAAGGGAATATAGACAGTGTCTTTTGCCTAACCCTACGTGTGTGTGTGTGTGTGTGTGTGTGTGGCTTTTGATAAATGCAAGCATTCTTATCCACTTACTCTATTAAATAACTGAGCCTGTTAAAAAATATAAGTGAAAGTGAGCTATATTTTAAAAGTTTACAATACATTTTCCTTCCTGCCCAAAATAAAGGAAAACAAAACTTTGACAGAATGCTGAAGTAAGGGTAAAATGACATAGTGCTCTGAAATGTTTCACATAGAATGAAAAACCAGAAAAGTAAATGTGACAGACTCATAGAAACTGTAGAATCTATATGAGTCTTTGTTGTACCCATAATTCTAAATTATTCTAAATAATCATTACTATTATATTACTCATTTTTCTACTTTTTTGTATTTTTGAAATTTTTCATAATAAAAAGTTTTTCTTAATTATCCAAAAAGAAAATAATAAAGTCTTGACCATGTCATGGTCATATATGTAGACAACATATAAGTAAAACTAGTTTTAAGAGAATCCAGGAAGTTTACAGAAGAGTTGGAAGAGGGCTTTGTGAACAAGGTTCACAGCAAGAACAAACATTAAAAAGAAGTCACATCGTAAATCGAGGTTTTTAAAATGTTTCACTATTCAGTTTGTAATTTCTTGAGAAAGTACCTAAGATAAAGCATCTGATTTGTAGGCATGTTATATAGCATGATGTAAAACATGAATCTGTAGAATCCCCACCTTGTGGAAATGACTTGGTTTGGAAATACATGAGGTCCTGAATATGATGGAATATTTGGAGAAATCGCTGCTTTGATCTGAACTCTTTATAAGAAGTTTCAGTTTCTTGAAAACATGGCTTCTTGGGACCACAGGATCAATCCAGTGGTCAATCAAATGATCTCTGTACTGTGTCCTACAGAGCTCCAAGGAATCCATAAGGAGACTTATTCATGTAACAAGCATTTAATAAGTACCTACCATGTGCCAGACCCTGATTGGAACTCATGAACAAAACAGACATTATTCCCTAACCACCTTTGAGTGAAAGGTTCCCTGTGCCCTAATTATTAACTGTCTGCTGTTAAGATTTGCTATCTGAGTCAGAGGTCCACTGTATGATTTCTTTTAAAGAAAGAGCTTTGGTAAAGATAAATCAACACTGTTCAAAAATAACTGGCTTATTCAAAACCCTTACTTTAAGATTGAAAACTTATGGCACAAAAAGAGAAACCAGATTGCCCAAGCTTGCAAAAAGCTAGTCCAGAGCCAGGGCTAAACTCAGTGATGCTGGTTCTCAAGTGATGGCCTTTCTCACTTCACCTCTATTTCCCTGCTCTCTCTTTCTTTGGCAGAATGGCATAATGGAAACTCACAGAGTTGGAGTGAGAAGTTTGGAGTGTGAGTTCCAGATAAAAGAATTACATTTTCCTGGCAATGGGTTTCCTCATTCACAACATGAGGATCTATGTGGTTTGGGAAATTGAACCCGTCAAAGTATTTTGTACACAACCTGTAAACTGTAAAATGCTATACAAATGTTGACAGTAACGGTCTGAGCCCTAAACCTTTTTACTGATATTCCTCAAAGCAAAATAACTGAAGAATGGAGTAATAGAAGCAAAATGAAAGGAATATAAGACATACCAATTAGTCAAATTGTTATAGTTGAAGCTATATCAACACACACACACACACATATGTATATATGATATGAAAAGTGAAATTGTTAATAGCTCAGTAACTGTCCAAATTTTTGTGAATCCATGGAGCCTACCAAATTTGGAGCCTGTCCAAATTTTTGTGAATCCATGGAATCTACCAGGCTCCTCTGTCAATGGGATTCTCCAGACAAGAATATTTGAATGGGTTGTCATTCCCTTCTCCCAGGGATCTTCTTGATCCAGGGATCGAACCTGGGTCTCCTGCATTGCAGGCAGATTCATTACCATCTGAGCCACCAGGTAGAGAGATATGCACGAGATATATGTGATATATATAAGATATATCTATCTTGAATTGTGCCCTGTCTTTGCTGTTTACTAACTGACTTCAGTTGAAAGAAGCCCTATATGCTGTAGATGAGGCTTGAAGTCTAGAGAGTCAGATAGACTCTAGATAGGTTTAACCCTCTCGTGTTCTGTTATTCCAACTGGAAAACTGAGATGAAACCAGAACCTATGACACCCAGTTGCTCTTTGAGATAGTGCTTTTAAAAAGTTTAGTGTGATGTCTGAAACATATGCTCAATAATGATCATCATCCTTAAATTTAAAATAGTAAAATAAATTTCCACCACATAAGATATTCATTATGATGAGATGAACTAAGGTTAATTGTACATCTAATAAGTGACTGATGTATGTAGACATTGACAATATAGTCTTTCCTTTCCTTTTTCCTGCTGTGTAAAGGCAAATGTAAAACCTATCCTTACTGAAGAATTGCAAACGGCCATGTTGTAAGTTTATTCTCTAGGTCAGTGGCTCCAAATATTTAGCATGTGCCATAGTATTCTTTAGATCTATTAAAGAAAATAAGAGCAGCACCCCTGGCCCCACCTCCTCTGGATGGGAAGCCCAGAAATCTGATATTTAATAAATAACACAAATACGAATAGTATTAATTACGAGCAAACACTTCCAGAGCGGCCTAAGTCCTTGTAATACAAAGTGCAGTCCTTGATCCAAAAGCAACAGCAGGACCTGGGGATTTGCTAGAAACAGAATCTTGACCCCATTCCTGACCTGCTTAATCCACATTACAGATTATCAAGATCCCCAGGTGATTCCTGGGTATGTCCCAGTAAAGATGTGTTGGTCTAAGTTCTGTCTTTGAGGATTTAGCAACTGATGGACCTGGACCTCAATTGTGTCTTCTCCTCTAAGAAAATATCTTCACTATATTTCATGATAAATATCAGTTTTACAAAAGACCAGTAGACAAAAAGTGGCATTGTAAGACATCTTAACTCCGCAGGCTTCCCAGGTGGCTCTAGTGGCAAAGAACCCGCCTGCCGATACAGGAGATGTAAGAGACATGGGTTCGATCCTTTGGTCAGGAAGATCCCCTGGAGGAGGAAATGGCAACTCACTCCAATATTCTAGCTTAGAGAGTCCCACGGAACTAGGAGCCTGACAGGCTACAGTCCATGAGGTCACAAAGAGTCGGACATGACTGAGGCAACTTAGCATGCATGCACAACATTTATAAGGAATTCTCTCAGAGATTTTGTCCAGCATACTGTTAGGATTGGCAGATATACAATACTATGCATAAAATAGATAAATAATGAGATCAGTCTGTATAGCACAGGGTACTCTACTGAATCCTCTCTGGTGACGTAAATGAGAAGGAAACCCAAGGAAGAGGGGATATATGTATACGTAGGGCTGATTCACTTTGTTGTGCAACAGAAACACAACATTGTAAAGCAGTTGCTATTATTGTTGCTCAGTCACTAAGTTGTGTCTGACTCTTTGCAACCCCACGGACTGCAGCATGCCAGGCTTCCCTGTCAGTCACTATTTCCTGGAGTTTGCTCAAGCTCATGTCCATCGAGTCAGTGATGCCATCCGATAATCTCATCCTCAGTCACCCCCTTCTCCTCCTACCCTCAATCTTTCCCAGCCTCAAGGTCATTACCAATGAGTCGGCTCTTTGTATCAGGTGGCCAACGTATTGGAGCTTCCGCTTCAGCATCAGTCCTTTCAATGAATATTCAAGGTTGATTTCCTTTAGGATCTCCTTGCAGTCCAAGGGACTCTCAAGTGTCTTCTCCAACACCACAATTCAAAAGCATCAAATTTTTGATGCTCTGCCTTCTTTATGGTCCAGCTCTCACATCTGTACATGAGTCCTGGAAAAAATATAGCTTTAACTATATGGATCTTTGTTGGCAAAGTGATGTCTCTGCTTTTTAATACACTGCCTATGTTGGCCCTAGCTTTTCTTCCAAGGAGTTTCACTGCAGTCACCATCCGCAGTGATTTTGGAGTCCATGAAAATAAAATCTGTCCCTGTTTCCACCTTTTACCCACCTATTTGCCACGAAGTGATGAGACCTGATGCCTTGATCTTAGTTTTTTGAATGTTGACTTTTAAGCCAGCTTTTTTGCTCTTCTCTTTTGCCCCTAAATCCCCTAAATCTATCAGGTTGTCATTTATAAACTCAAGATCTGCATCTAAGTCCAGGTAGTGAAAGCAGAGCACTTAGCCTCATTGAATCATTTGTTGTAAGAATGTCATAAAAATGTTCACCTTCCCTTTACCATTCATCACCCATTTTCACAACAACTTAACTCTGCCACTGTAGCATGACTGCAGTCTTAGGCAATATGAAAATGAATGGGCATGGCTGTGTTTCAATAAAACTTTATTTGCAGTCCAAGCATTTCAAATAGCATTTCAAAAATAAGAAAAAGCAATTACAGCAAGCTTAATTGAGAGGTGCATTCAAGGGAAGGAAAGGTCAGCTGGTCAGAAATTATTAAGCAAGAAGGATAGCTGCGTGACAACAGGTACAAGAAGTATTAGAGGCTAGATCCGGCAGACACACTAGGCAAGAATTTAGTTTTAAGTCTATGTACTTCTTATGGATTAGATGTGCAGTGATGAAAAGAGAGAAATCAAGCAGATTACTCAATACTTTTAATTAACAAAGTCACCCACCCATAGTGGGAGACTGGGAAAGTATGGAGAACAGAACTCAAAAATTCTATTTTTTTACCAGCACATGATTTACAAATCATTCTTTCCTACAAAAAGCTGAAACGACAGTGATCCATTTGTTCAGTCTTCAACTCTGGTTCTCATAATTCTCATGATTTTGCATCACCATTTGGCATCCTTGAAGAAGGGTAGAATTCAGTGTAGTCAGAAGCAGGTTGAAATGCTAGCTCTCACACTGACTGCATGAATCAGTAAATCCCTTCTTTCTGTTTATCTCCAAGCTCTGTTTTCTCATCTGGGAAATAAGTTAATTACTATTCATCTTACAAAGTTGTTATGAGGAAAAGTTCTTAATGATGGATCTGACATAAAGTAGATTCTCCATAAATGTTGTTTCTGTTCCTCCTCATGTATGAATTCATTCAATAAATATTTATTGTATTTTGTGCCAAGTATGTGTCAGGCACTGTTCCAACCACTGAGATAGAGATGTGAGAGAGACTGGTAATTCTCAGCCCTCATGAACCACATATGAATTCTTATTGGTATGTGGATTTTCATATAAATACAGATCAGTTATTTTCAACCAGAAATGATTTTGTCCCTAAGAAGACAGTTTGCAATATCTGGATTGTTGTCATGCTAGGGGTAGATATTATGAGTATCTACTGGGCAGAGGTTAGGGATATTGCTAATATTCTTACAATACATAAGATGGTCTCACCCAGCACAAAGAATTATTCAGCCAATAGCATATTTAGAAACTTTGATTTTGGGATGTGTGTGTTAGTAGGTAAAAAAAAAAAAAAAAAAGCAGTGAAGAGTACAGAAAGGAAAGTAATAGAATGTTTTAAAGTTCTAATTGAAGAGTTGATCCTGAGTAAAATAAAAGCTTTGTCCTGGTAATTTATGAGAGAGCAATTTCCCAAACAGAAGGATTAGAACTTACAGCTGACCACCAGCATAAATTTAAGAAACCTGACTCCAGCCATAAATGTGAATTCAAAGTCAGTCAATAGGTTTACTTTAATCTTCAAGGCTTTCTGCACTTTCTTATTTCATCCTGTTGTGAACTATATTGAGAAAGACAGTTTGGGAAGTTGAATAAACGTTGGACCAGATCTTGAATTTATAACTCATTGTATAATACTGAGAAATCTCAATATCATAAGCCATGGTTTCCTTACCTATAAAATAGGGTCAATAATAGAAAATACATAAAACAGAGATCTTTTGAAAGCAAAATGAATCAGTCCATTTAAAATACCTATGCCAGTGTTTGATGAATGAGTTCAGTTCAGTTCAGTCATGTTTGATTCTTTGTGACCCCATGGACTGCAGCACGCCAGGCCTCCCTGTCCATCACCAACTCCTGGAGTTTACTCAAATTCATGTCCATTGAGTAGGTGATGCCATCCAGCCATGTCATCCTCTGTCATCCCCTTCTCTTTCTGACTTCAATCTTTTCCAGCATCAGGGTCTTTTCAAATGACTCAGTTCTTCGCATGAGGTGGCCAAAGTATTGAGTTTCAGCTTCAGCATTAGTCCTTCAATGAATATTCAGGACTGATGATGAATGGTGGAAATTTAATAAATAACCATCCTCCTCCTACCCAATTGCCATGGGAATGAGAAAGGGATGATCCAATGTCTTCTGGCTTTTTCTGTCTCTGGTAATTATCACTAATAAGCCCATGGCTAAAAATTTCAGACTCTTTTTTATTTATTTATTTATTTATTGCTTTTCTCTGTCTTTCCCTCTCCTATAGCATTATCCTTCTGATGACTCAGAGGGAGCATGTTCTCTCAAAGTCATACAGATTCAGTGTTTTTCGTAGAAGTGGATGAGTTCTGTATATAAAGTTTAGGAGCAAACCAAGGGAGCTGTCCAGCAGGTTAGAAATTTAGGACCCAAAGATACTAATACAAGAGAAGAGAACTCTCTTGTTGGAATTAGGGATCACCTGTCTTATAGCAATACATAGAGGAAGAGATCCTCAATGGAGAGCGAAGAGATGGAACCTTAGGGAAGACTTTGATGTAAAGGAGAAAATTTATCAAGTTGGCAGAATGGCCCAGAGAAAGTAGTTTCACAAAAATCTGAAGAGTGGATGCAGTCAGCAAAATCAGACATTCTGGAGGAAAATGAGGACAGAACAAACTTGGTAATTGTAAGGGCATTGTCAGTCCACCAACTCAGGGTAATTATATGAATGGAATTCAGATCACAAGGGGATCCACTGGGATATAATGACATTGAGGTAGTTTATGTACAGGATATTTTCACGATGCTCTTAGCAAAAGTGAATAAAGAGGTGGGATGGCTTCTTTAAAAAAAGGTATGTGTGGTGATCTAGTGTAGAAATAAGTTATTAATTTGGGCAAATAGTGGAGGAGGACCAATGGAAGAGAAGTTATATGAATGTACAGAACAGCTACAAAGAACAGCAAAAATAACTCTTCCCATATCTCACCAATTTTTCCAGCGAGGCAGGAAGTGAGTCAGTGGTGAGTGAGTGGGTAGAGTTTGGGTGACATTGAAAAAGGGTTGCAGCTGTTGCTTTGGGATTATAGCAGATCCCTTCAGAGGAAGTCAAACGCTTCTAGGCTGTGGGAAGTTCCAAATTGAGATTAAATGGAATCAACTCAAAATGGACTCAACCATCACACTTATGTGGTTTTCTTCATCAACAGTGGCTGGCATGGAACATGTATTCTTTTCATCAGCTACTCATCAAATATGTACATCTATCATGTAGAGCTGTGAGACACTGGAGAAACGATTATGAGCAGAATACAACTTTGGCTTTTAAAGATCTCCATCCAGTGGGTAAAAGTATTATTCATTACCTCAACTGTTTTAGAGATCATCTGATTCCAAGGGAAATAAAATCACTGAAATGACTTTAAGCTTAGCAGGGAATTTACTATAAGGACATAGGTATATCTCATAGACCCAAATGGCAGGAAGCACAGATATAGGAAAACTCCAAGAAAAAGAATAAGAAAAGTCTATCTTCTCACTTCCTATTTTTGTTGTGTGTTCTCATCTCTCATACTGCTGTGTCTTCTTTATCTGCAGTCTGGCTTTCTCTACTCTCTCGTATCTTCTTGTTGATACTTTAGCACCTCCAGTTAAGAATCCAACCAAATAAATTAGTATCACCATCCTGATATCAAATTATAAGGAGCTAACATGATCAGCTCAGCCCTGCCAAGGGATCAATTCACTCTAGGTCAGAAGTCCACCAGTCAATCAATGAGTTATAACCAAATGTTGCAGGGTTACGCCATTCAAAACACAGGGATATGTGATTGGAGCAGAGACTGAAGAAGAAGGGGAAAAAAATGTTTTCAACAGAACGGTCTCAGAGGGAAAACACCAGTGAATATTTTACCTGTTCTCACTCTAAAGCAGTGGGTACTAAACAGTCACACTATGTACCCGTCACTACAACATGCTTTAGTGGGTGAGGGGGCTTAGCCTGAGTTTCCTGAAAGTAGACACTGAAGCAAAGACTTGCATGCAGAGAGTTTAGTTAAGAATGTGATCTCAGGGAGGAGGAAAGAAGGTTTAGGACATGAAACAAGGAAGGGAAAGACAACTGTTCCTCCATCCAGAGAGATTTTCCAAAGAGCTTCATGAAATATTTCTGAAGACTGTCTTCCCAGGGAATAGGTGGGCAAAAACATTTTTTTTTTATCAGTTTCTGGCTCCATTTGTCAAAAACAGGCCCCCAGTCATTACTTCCTCCACACTATCAGATGTGTTCACAGAGCATCCCAATCTTCAGTGTCAGAGAGTCTTCAGGTCAGGACACTTCTTGTCCAGAGGCATTCAGTGTGGGTTTAGGTGAGATGTCAGACTATACCTGCTGAACCTGGTCCAACCACTGCATAGCAATGGTTGCATAAAAGATGGGGCTGAGAGAATGTGAAATAGTGCACAAGGCAATTCCAGGACAAGAAATGTAAAAAGGTAAATAGATTGTGAGATCAGGCTGCAGAAGTTGGCTTTATCATCATCTGTACTGTCTCTTCACTAACTTGATCTTTCACATTCACCAGCACTTACTATGAAGTAGGATGCAGAGAAATAAATGTAGGACACACACACACAAACACACAGTACTAGAAACAAGACTCCAAAATTGAAGAAGAGAAATCTTTTATGGGCTTCCATTTGCTACCGTGCACTTATGTGAAGAATCACTAAATTTCCCCAAGAACACTGTGGATTGAATATCTGTGTTTCCAATCAAATAAAAACAAAGTAAAGTTCAGGTTGTGTGTGCGCATGGTAAGTTGCTTCAGTCCTGTCTGATTCTTTGCGACCCTGTGGACTGTAGCCCACCAGGCTCCTCTGTCCTTGGGATATTGGAGTGTGTTGCCATACCCTCATCCAGGGGATCTTCTCATCCCAGGGATCAAACCCAAGTCTCTTATTACACATCTCCTGTACTGTAGGCGGGTGATTTACCACTAGTGCCACCCGAGAAATTCAAAGTTCAGATTAGCAAATAATATATAGAAATATACCAGACTAGAATTAAAATTCAAATTCACCTCTCTAATTTTTTCTTCAGATGTTAATTAGACACAGCTCCTACCTTCAAGAAGCTTGCTGTCTGCAAAGAGAAAAAAATGTAATATGCTAGTGATCATGATATCTTATGGGAATCATCTGACCACTGATGAGGAAAAAGCCAACAATTGGACTTAGATTTCTAAATGTTGGGTAGATATGCTTCATTACACTTTGCCATTAGATAACTTTAGGAGATCTATGGTACAAGGCACACAGTTGAAATTTTTTTGGTTGCCATGTAACACAACATTTACTAACATTTTGATAGTTTCAGCTATCATGAATTATAGAAGGAGTGAGAAAGAAGCCCTCATTCAACTTATGAGACATGTTGATTCACTGCTAGGCTGGAGAAATGGTGAAACGTCTGGACTAGGACCCTGTAGTCAATAAACATAGTCAGAGAGTTTTATGTGTGTAAATGAGGAACTCAGTAACTCATTTACAGGGTTAAAATTTGCTTCCTAGGCCTCTTTCTTCATATAGAAAACTAATATTTGCAACATGCTTTGCATGTTAATGAAATCACTTCCCCTTATCTTTGGGGATATGCAAACGAGGACTACTGGGGCTACTGAGGACTGTAACTATTGGTTTCTTAGGTGGAGTTATTCCAAAGCAGCATGCATAATGATGAAACTCAGGGATGCTAAGCTATGGGCAGAACTCACAAATGAAGTTAAAGAGTATGGTCTTGTCATGGCTTTTTCCATGTAGCCTTCTCCAGCAATAGTGGCTGCAAGAAGCAAAGCAGACAGCAATAGGCTTAACAGTGGATGATGCTGGCCAAGATGTTGGGAGGATAGGTTGAAGATGCCAACCTGAGTGTTTCTGGCCACTCGCAGTTCCAAGGATAGATGGTGAAAACTTTTGATCAAACATCTTTTTGTTTCCATTCTCCCCAGCCTGTAGCCACACACACAAACACACACACACGCACACACACACACACACACACACATTTTAAAAAAAGAATTTTGATAAAGGTAGAATAACAGAACACTTTGCAGATGAAAACTCTCAGTTGGCAGGCACTGATTTCTTCTGAGACAATTCCTCGAGGCTGACAGTGAGAGCTACCATTCAGCCAGTACTGATGATGAACCAGGTTTTTCTCCCACTTAATGTTCAAAACAAGTCTTGGAGGTGAGTATTTATTACACTCATATAATAGATGAGGAAGCTTCAGCTCAGGGAGATTAAATAACTTGCCCAAAGTCTGCAATTGGTGAATGATTAGACAGAGATTCAATCGTCACTCTCATTGAGAGCTTAGATCTTCCCAGTGTATACAACTGCAATCCCTGCTCTAACTCTGCCTCACATTCCTGTACTGGGGAGATTTAAAATTATCTATCTGTTTTCTTATTCAGTTTCACCAGACATTGGTAAAACCCCCTAACTTTAAGCATAACATGAGATCAAAACTGAAAACTGACAAATCTCTGTATATCTTTCACCTAATTTCTCATTTCTTTCCTTTGCTATGTTTATCTTGGTTATGCTTAAATGATCTTAAACTGATTTTTTGGGGGGTATCATGATACCACTGCCCTCAATTATTTATTTATTTATTCCAGAAACATTTATTTTATCGAGCACTGTGCCAAATGCCTAGGACACACAAAGAAAGGGTCTCTGGCTTCAAGGAGCTGATAGCAGGAAAGGAAAGGAGACACAGGAAAAGATGCAAACTAGAAAGATTGTGATAAGTATCACTTTGAAAGTCTACACAGTGTATTGTGAGAGCTCAAAAATCTTTGCCAAAACCAAATAAGATACCCAATGGGGTGGAATAAGAAAGATTTCTGGACTTACCAAAAGGAAGGAATGATCGGTCATCACACTGAGATGGGGAATTGGCAGACTAGAGTGGGTTGTGAGAGGTGAGTGAGGTAGGGAGAAAACTGGCATGTTGAGTTTGAGTTGTCTATTAGACTTCCAAATAGAGATGTTAGACAAACAGCTGAATATTGGATCTGAGGGCTGGGACAGAGGTCCTGACCTCTCCAGCATATAAATTCTGTTTAAAGCCTGATATTGAGTGGAATCAGTAAGGGCAAAGATGTATAAGGACAGAGAAGGAAGGATATGCACTGGACCTGGGGCAGCCCCAGAGGAAGAGGTCATGAGGACAAGACACCAACAAAGGAGACTGGAAAGGAATCACCAGAAAAGCAGGAGGAAAACCAGCGGACTTTAGAGCCCTGAGAGTCCTGAAGAAAGCCTAGCACAGAGGAGCAGACCGCCTGCGTCAAATGCTGCTGCGAGATCAAGTCAGAGGAAAACTGAGAACTGACCACTGGATTTAGCAGTTTGGAGGTCAGTGGTGACCTTGAAGTGAGAAATTCCCATAGAGCAGTGAGGAGAAAGCCTGCTTAGGGTGGTTTTAAAGAAAAAGAGGAGAGAAATTGAAAACATTGAGAACAAGCAAATTTTTCAAGATTTGCAGTAAAAGGGAACATAGAAATGAAGTGAAGACTAATGGGAGAAGTAGAATCCATTAATTAATTTTAATATAAAAAGTTATCACAATATCATGCTGATTAGAATGACCCAGTAAAGAGGAATGCTTACTGAAGCTGTGACTTATAGAGGGAAGAATTGCTAAAGCAAGGTCCTTAATATGGGGTATGTATACAGGGACATGATATGCAGAGGCTTCATTTGCTTTATTAAATAAACATGGAGAAGGTATCCAGTTTATTTGGCATCTGACATATGCTAGACACCATGTGAATGCACCAGTCACTCTTAGGAACATTTTTTTTTTAACAGCAGCTCTTTAGACTGTCCCTGAGGCTCAGAAAGATTAAACATCTCGAGCTAGTCAACAGCAGAGTCAGTGCTTGACTCCTCACTTATCTTAGTCCAATGGCCATTCTCTTATCTTGACACAGGCTACATCCTCTGAAAAGGCAAATGAACAAGCAAACAAGTAAAAATGAGCTCTGGCAGGTGTAAAAGACGGGGCAAATTAGGAAGCAGGAAACCAATTAGGAGGCTATTTTAATCATCAGCTTGAGCAGCGGTGACCATAAGGACCTTACTATAAGTCCAAGCAGGAGACCTACCTGAGGTGGACATGCCTGGATCTGGGATGATGAGAAATGAGGAGTACTGTGGAGTCAGCACAGGGGAGGGAAGGGATCTGAGACACTGGACAGCTTGCCCATGAAGGCATTCGGTTTTAGACGGTTTCGGCCTATCCTATGGGCAATGAATTAGAATGAGAAGAAGCATTCCTGAAGGAAAATATTAATGTGTGAATTCATGATCTTTGTTTTCTCCCACCTTCATTGCTGTAGTTGTCTTCTCTTCCACCATTTGCTCTCACCTCTCACTGAGGAATTTCGGTCAGTTCTTGGCAAAAAGGTAATCTCGGGAAAAGAAAAGTGGTTATAGAAAAACAATGATAGTATAGTGTTGAAGGGGCTTTCCTGGTGGTGCTGGTGGTAAAGAACCCACCTGCCAATGCGGGAGACGTAGGAGATGGGTTCCATCCCTGGGTCGGGAAGATCACCTGGAGGAGGAGATAGCAACACACTCCAGTATTCTTGCCTGGAGCATCCCGTGGACAGAGGAGCCTGGAGGGCTACAGACCATGGAGTCGCAAAGAGCCGGACGCAAGTGAAGATACTTACCGTGCTCACAGTGTTGAATGTGTGTGTGTGTGTGTGTGTGTGAGAGAGAGAGAGAGAGAGAGAGAGAGATGTAAGGAGGGGCCTACTTCTATCCAACCAATGAGGTAAGTGCTTTCACCTACCTTCCTAGTTGGCACAGTAGTAAAGAATCTGCCTGCCAACGCAGGAGATGCAAGAGACAGGTGTTCAATCCCTGAGTCGGAAAGATTTCCTGGAGGAGTAAATAGCAAAATGCTTCAGTATTCTTGCCTGGAAAAATCCATGGAGAGAGGAGCCTGGCAGGCTACAGTCATGGGGACACAGAGTCGGACATAACTGAGCACACAGCACTTGGGTGCTTTCACCAGATCCATGTTATATTGAGAGCACTATGGCTGGTCAAAAAACAGCCACCCAAAAGATATCCACACTTGAATCCCTGAAACCTGTGAAAGCTATTTTATGTGGTAAAAACAGCTGTTCACAGATAGGATTAAATTAAGTATCTCGAAATGATTACTCTGAATTAATCCAGGTCAACCCTAAATACAAACACAAGTACATTCATAAGAGAAATGCAGAGGGAAATGTTACTACGCATAGAGGAGAAGCCAATGTGAAGATGGAGCAGAGAGAAGACAAGACACTGGCCTTGAGGATTAGGTTGACACAGCAGGAAGCCAAGGAATGCCGGCAGAACCTGGAGGAGGCAAAGCGTGGACCATCCCCTAGCGAATCTGGAGGGAAAATGGTCCTGCCGACACCTTGATTTAGGTCCAGGGGTAATGTTTTCAGATTTCTGTCCTCCAGAAATATAAGGAAATAGATTTCAGGGTTTGCTTGTGTTTTTTGCATTATTACTATTTTAATTAGAGGATAACTGATTCACAATGTTGTGTTAAGTTTCTGTTGTACAACAACATGAATCGGCTACAAGTATAACGTATATTGTAAGCCAGGTGGCACTAGTGGTAAAGAACCCACCTTCCAAAGCAAGAGACGTAAGAAATACAGGTTCGATCCCTGGGTCAGGAAAATCTCCCCTGGAGAAGGGCATGGCAACCCACTCCAGTATTCTTGTCTGGAGAATTCCATGGACAGAGGAGCCTGGGGGGTTACAGTCCATGGGGTCACAAAGAGTTCAACACAACTGAGCGACTGACACTTTTACACATTCATACATATAACACTTTCTCTTGAGCCTTCCTCCCAACCCCCCATCTCATGCTTCTAGGTCATCAAACAGCACTTAGTGATTTCAATTGTATTAAATGACCAAGTTTGTGTGAATTTTTTATACAAATCAGAAGGAACTAATCAAGACAACAAGGGTCTGAGAGTTTAAGTAACTGGTCCAATAAATGGTCAAGCCCTCTTACATGCAGGCAATCTGACTTGAGTGGGCTTGAACTACTATAGTCCCACTCAGTAACTGGGACCCTTTAAATGTTTGTGAGAGACAAGAACAAAAATTGGAATCATGCTTGGATCTTCAAAATAATTACTGCAGTGTATGATAAACTGTGGAAAATTCTGAGAGAGATGGGAATACCAGACCACCTGACCTGCCTCTTGAGAAACCTGTATGCAGGTCAGGAAGCAACAGTTAGAACTGGACATGGAGCAACAGACTGGTTCCAAATAGGAAAAGGAGTATCTCAAGGCTGTATATTGTCACCCTGCTTATTTAACTTATACGCAGAGTACATCATGAGAAACGCTGGGCTGGATGAAGCACAAGCTGTAATCAAGATTGCCGGGAGAAATATAAGTAACCTCAGATATGCAGATGACACCACCCTTATGGCAGAAAGTAAAGAGGAACTAAAAAGCCTCTTGATGAAAGTGAAAGAGGAGAGTGAAAAAGTTGGCTTAAAGCTTAACATTCAGAAAACTAAGATCATGGCATCTGGTTCCATCACCTCATGGGAAATAGATGGGGAGACGGTGGAAACAGTGAGGAAACAGTGACACAGACTTTATTTTGGGGTCCCCAAAGTCACTGCAGATGGTGACTGCAGCCATGAAATTAGAAGACGCTTACTCCTTGGAAGGAAAGTTATGACCAACCTAAATAGCATATTAAAAAGCAGAGACATTACTTTGCCAACAAAGGTCCATCTGGTCAAGGCTATGGTTTTTCCAGTGGTCATGTATGGATGTGAGAGTTGGACTGTGAAGAAAGCTGAGCACCGAAAAATTGATGCTTTTGAACTGTGGTGTTGGAGAAGACTCTTGAGAGTCCCTTGGACTGCAAGGAGATCCAACCAGTCCATCCTGAAGGAGATCAGTCCTGGGTCTTCATTAGTAGGACTGATGCTAAAGCTGAAACTACTGTACTTTGGCCACCTCATTCAAAGAGTTGACTCATTGGAAAAGACCCTGATGCTGGGAGGGACTGGGGGCAGGAGGAGAAGGGGATGACAGGGGATGAGATGGCTGGATGGCATCACCGACTCGATGGACATGAGTTTGAGTAAACTCCGGGAGTTGGTGATGGACAGGGAGGCCTGGCATGCTGTGATTCATGCGGTCGCAAAGAGTCGGACACGACTGAGCAACTGAACTGAACTGAATACCATTCTGCCACTGATCTTGGGGACACTGATTGATAAGCATATCAAGAGGAACTCAATAAAGTTGGTAAATAATCAAAGCACATCTCTAAGAACCCCTTAGAACAGCTTTGGACAGAGTGTCTTAGAGTCTGGGTAAATAATGCCTATGCTGTCTGGAACCTTCCCTTTGGGACAACCTCAACCTCCAAACAGCCCCCAGAGCAGACAAGCTCATTCCCACTTTCACCAAAGTGGGTGGGGATTTCCCTTTGCAGAAAGGCTTCAATCTTTCCATCAGCCCTTCACAGTACCTGTGCATTTTCTATGGGCATTTCCTAGTAACTAAAGTAACTATCCTTCTGGAACGGGTCATAGGGCAGGAAAAATATTTGGTGACAAAAGTTTCCTTATCCTGTCCTCTCTCCTTCTCTGAACTGGGGGCCTTATTCAGTTAAACTTTTGAATAAAATTTAAAAGTCATTCTAAAAAGATTTTCTATTTCCATGAAACATCAGTCTCTCTAAAAGTTTGCATAGTCTGAGTCCTGTGTTCCTCAGTACCATGGACAGCCCCTTATCTGATGCCTGGTACTAGGAAGGGGAAGAGGTGAAGTCCATTTACTCAGTTTTACCCCTGCTATACCTTCTTCCACATTTTATTCCAGTCACAGTACTTCATCACCTCCTTCTCTACACAGGATACTTCTTCTTCCCAAAAGAACCTTCTCTGCACCTCCTACGACATACACAGAACTTTTGCCCTCCTTGACTTGACCTGGTGACATTCTCAGGGGTCACTCTGCTGCTGCTTCCTCTAGGAAGCCCTCCTTGATCAACCTCCCATTAGGTCTTGGGACTCCCCAGACCCCTGGTCATATTCTTGCCACAACTGACAAAACTGACAGTATAATCACCTATTTCTTTGTCTGACTTCCATGGGCAAGGATATTATTTCACTCTCTCATTTTATCCAGAATCCTAACACATCTTAGGAGTTCTCAAATGACTGGGGGAATATATGAACAAATAAATGGGCAGTTTGGGGTTTCCTGTGTCTACAGTCTCTTTGCTCTTCAGCAGAGAATCCTACATAAAGATAATGCTTCTTGCTCTTCTTTCTGTTCTTCACAAGGCCTTGCCCAGAGCAAGTGCTCAATACTGTATCATTGACTGATTCCCATCAAAAGTAATCTTGATTGGAGAAATTTCAGATGCTTCTGATGGTATTAACCTGAGGGCTCTGAGTCCTAATAACCTAGATCCATAATCCATTTTCAAGCTTTATCCCTCACAGTTCCAGCCCCCAAATCCTTTAACATACTGTACTGCCTAGAGTTTTCTGACAAGATCTACACTTGAGTATCTCTGAGGTTTTGTTTGTACTGCTGTCTCTACCTAGAATGCCTTTCCCCTCTTTTGTCCAGTTAGAAAATACTGTTCAGGTCCTAAGTTTCAACTTAGTACCCCCTCATCAGGCAGACACCTACTGGACTTCACACTCACTACTATCAAGGTATTCTCTACACTAAATCGAGGTAAGTGTTTGAGTGTTGATCTCAGTGCTGTGAAGTCCTTGGAAACAGAACAATATCTCACTGAACTGTGCCTCTGTGTCTAGAACTTATTCTGCACCTGGAACATTGAAAGTATCAGTAGGAATGAACATGTGACCCTCAGCAGGACAAAAGCAGACCCGAGGGGGTCACCCACAATGACTGCAGCTTAGATTCTTTACCTTCAAAGCCATGTTCCAGAAAAGTTAGCCAACTCACACGTAGAAAGCAAATGACCATGTTCAAGAGTAAGTTTGTAGAGAAGGCAAAACAAGAGCTGAAGCTTCCAGACCCCAGCCTTGCACCTTTGCACTTGTCAGCCCAGGAGGGTCATTTATCTCCCTTCCTTGATCACTGGGAGTCATGTCTCCAGGGGCTGAGAGAAGGATCTGGCTACCTAAGATTCCTTATATTCCTTAGACTCCAGGTAACAAGTGGCTCCTCATCTTATCCAGATGTGTCTTCCCTGAGGCTGCTGCAGACAAATCTGATTTGCTTCCTCTCAATCATCTACAGGTTTCCCAAGTGGCGCTAGGGGTGAAGAATCCTGCTGGCAATGCAGGAGACATAAGAGATGCAGGTTCGATCCCTGGGTCAGGAAGGTCCCCTGGAGAAGGGCATGACAATCTATTCTAGTATTCTTGCCTGGAGAATCCCCTGAACAGAAGAACCTGATGGGCTACAGTCCATAGCATCACAAAGAGTCAGACGCAACTGAAGTGACTTAGCACACATGCACATTTGTCTGTGAAATACAAATGTGCTCCACTGGTACACCAACAAGACCCATTGTCTGCCTCTGTGCAGAGGCCGATAATGTCAATTAGATGCCAAAACTCACTAACAGGTGTGCTGATTGCCTCTGCAAAATGATGTGCTGGAGCGACACGCCAAGTGGGAAATAGACAAGAAAGAACATTTGGTCCCTCCCCTCATCCCCAGCTCTGTTATTAGCTTTTCCATTCGGTCCTTGACTGCCATAAATTAACTCTCCGCTTCCCCCCTGCTCCTGCCATAGAAACGGAATCACAGTTGTGCTTCATCTGTGCGTTCTACACCAGTCACATTTCTGATATCGAAAGCCCTGCTCACTACTGCACCACGGCAGTGCTGACCCTGAGGTTTTTCTCTAACTCCCCTTCCCCCAGTCCTACCACCCCCACTCACAGCTCGCTGGGTGAGCTTCCTAAGGAGGAAAAGCTCTCAGTCTGTCATTTTCCTACTCAAAAGCCTTCGGTGACGTCCCATTGTCTGTTCAATCAAGTGTGTATTCTTCAGATGGGCACTCAAGAGTCTTCTCTCTGTAGGCCCCACACTATCTTGTGAAATCATCCTCCGCCACACATCAGCCCACCGTGAACTCTGTAATCTCCTTTTCACGTCTGCTTCTTCCAGCGAGCTTCTGTCCAGAATGCCTTTTCCTACAAACTCAGTCCAGTGAAAACTCTTCCTCCAGAGCCACTTCTGCCAAAAATACCTGCGTAGAGCACCTGAATCAGAATTGCTTCTTCTTCCCCCAAATCACAAAGTTATCAGTGTAGAATTACTAACTCTTGAGCATTTACAGCACAGGCCAGACACAGGTCAATTGCCTTATTTGTGTTAACTCCATTTCACTCTTACTCTCATTTCACAGATGGGGAAACTGAGTCTCTAAGAAGTGAAGCAACTGGTCCAAAGTCAGAGAGTGTTAAGAGGCAGAATCAAGTATTAAACCCAGTGTGAAAAGTAAAAGTGTTAGTCTCTCAGTTGTATCTGACTCTTTGAGACCCCATGGACTGTAACCCACCAGGCTCTTCTGTCCCTGTAATTCTCCAGGCAAGAGTATTGGAATGGGTAACCATTCCCTTCTCCAGGGCATCTTCTGACCCAGGGATCAAACCCCAGCCTTCTGCACTGCAGGCAGTTTCTTTACCATCTGAGCCACCAGGGAAGCCCCATTAAAGCCAGAGGGAGCGATTCCAGTGCATAGGCTCTGATGATACATAGTACACAGAGCGTGCTCACATCTTTAGGAGACTGTTTCTGATTGACATGTACATGAGGATTCATTTCTGGGACTCTCTCTAATTACCTCTAATATCTAATTCTGAGAGAACATGCTATTTTCACCTGTGTATGCATCCTGTTCAAAAGCAGAAGTTCAAAAATGCATGTTGTTAAATTTTTGAAGCCGTCCAATCTATCCTGGGGGGGGAGCATATCTATCCCTGGATCTACTTTTTACTTGAAGAGTGTTGCATGAAAATGTCGATTTAAATCCTCCTGGCTGGAGAAGGAAATGGCAACCCACTCCAGTATTCTTGCCTGGAAAATTCCACGGACAGAGGACCTCGGTGGGCTGTAGTCCATGGGGCCGCAGAGTGGGACGCGCCTGAGGAGACTGAGTACAGCTCATTCTTGTTTCAAGTGTATGACATAATGTGGTACGTGTGTATACTGTGAGATAATCACAAGGGGTTTAGTTATCATCACCACATACAGTTACATTGTAAGAACTTTAAAGATTTATTCTCTTAGCAACTTTCAAATATACAGTGTTATTAACTCTAAAAAAAAAAAAAAAATCCTCCTGGCATATAAGCTGGGATCAGTGATCATTTATATCTAAGGTCTATGGCTGGGAGCTGCAGGGGTGATTTATTTAATGCTTCCAGCCTGTGAAATCAAATGATGTCAGCCTATACTCATTAGGGCACCATCACCTTTGGTTTCTGCCTTCCAGGATCCTACTTGGAAAAAAAAAAAAAAACTTTGTGCTTCCTTGCTGCCTTCTGAGATCTGACTTCCTTCCCCAAGTTCATAGGCACTCTGACAGGCCCTGCTGCTCACAGATGGAGCTGCAGAGAAGCCTGCCCAAAGATAATTTTCATTTCAAAGCTCAAACATGAAAAGCGCTCCCTTGCTGGGTAAATGAACCCACTGTTTTCCTGTTAAGTCAAGCTCTTTTGAAGGGAAGCTGGAGAAAGAAACTGGCAGAGGAATTGGGGAGAGAGGAAGTAGAAAATAAAACTTGGGTAGCTTTTTTTTTTTTTTTATCAACTTCAATATTTCAGCTAAGCTCAACTTGACTGAGTGAATGAACCATGTTTTCCTAAGATGCATTGAAAAGGGTAAATAGTGGAGAGGGCTTCTTTAACCATAAGGTCTGGTGTCTGGGACCCTTGATCTAATTGAAATGGCTAATTAAACTGTTTAATCCAGCACCTAGACCCCTGCAGTTGTTATTGCTGTTTAGTCACTCATTCGTGTCTGACTCTTCGCGACGCCATGGACTGCAGCACAATAGGTTTCCCTGTCCTTCACTATCTCCTGGAGTTTACTCAAACTCATGTCCGTCGAGTTGGTGATGCCATTCAACCATCCCGTTCTCTGTTGTCCCCTTCTCTTCCTGCCTTCTATCTTTCCAAGCATGAGGGTCTTTTCCAATTAGTAGTTTGTATTGTAATCACTGGGGAGGTTCATAAACATCCATCTTCTTTTTGCAAAAAAATGGTACAAGTCCAACTTTCTGGAGCCCCAGTTCCATGAAGTAGTAGTTTTTGTAGTAGCTTTTCTACTTCTAGAAAACTGAAAATGAGGAAAAAAAAAAAAAAAACTCTGGAAGGTTTTCATAGTGGGCAAGGGTCACATTCTCCCTCCCTCGAATTCCTCAGTATCCCTTAGGTCTGGGCCATCTTTTCTACAACAAGTAGAAGTGATTCTAATGTTTGAATGATTCATAGAACTCAGCTACTCAGTTACCTGGCTCTGAACAGCATTTTTCTTTTTTCTGAGAATATCTGCAAGTTTTAAGAAGACTCTTTGTAAAGTCTGGAGAAATGCGAGAGAGCAGAAGTGAAGTAAAGAACAATTTTCAGACCATGCAGCTGGTCATCCTCAGGCCCAGAAAACAGAAAGAGGGATCATCTTCACTATTACAGATAGTCTCTGAGACTCTACTCTGGTTTAAGTTCTGTGATTCTAGGATATACACTTCAAACTCCTCAGATCAACAACAAACTCCTTCCACTATCATTTGACTCTTTTCCTTGGTCTTATTAATTTATTATTATTTTTTTTAATTTGGGCATGCTCAGTTGCTCTCAATGTCCAACTCTTTGTGATTCTGCCAGGCTCCTCTGTCTATGGAATCTTCCAAGCAAGAATATTAGATCGGGTTGCCATTTTCTACTCCGGGGGATCTTCCCAACCCAAGGGATCAAACCCACATCTCCTGTGTCTCCTGCACTAGCAGGTGAATTCTCTACCACTGGGTAAACTGGGAAACTGGGGCTTAATAACAGGAGGCTCTAATCAGTTAAGAGCTTCAGAGAATGCTCTTGCTTTGAATGTTCTGACACAGTCACTGTTACCTATCTACCTCTTTATGGATTCAGCTGATTGAACCCATTCTTCCAATGGCAGATGTGAGCGTGCACATACAAACACATGCACACACACACACAGGTTGGCTGGAGTTGGACCATTGCCAAGAGTTAGGGTGGAGCTAGAATTAAACTCCTAATACCCAATGCATTTAACAGGGACCCTGGACTGGACCACTGGGAAACTCAATACTCCATTAGTTGTCCAGCTCTATTTTACTTCCTTTGATACCTAAATCTTAGTCTTGAGTGTTAAAAACAATCTGGATGGTTGCAAATAAGAGCAAGAGAGCAATGGTAAGACTTTCTTCCCTCCAGGAATAAATCCAGCTCTCTGCACTTCAATTTCACAGAAAAAAGTAAGAAAATGGAAGAAAAGAGTCAGAGAAAGAGATGTTTATACTCTAGGTCAGTGGACCAGTTCCCACCATAGTCTCTCTTAGTAGTTAGCATGTTAGTGTGAGTTTCTCAGTCAGGTCTGACTATTTTTGACCCCATGAACTGTAGCCTGCCAAGCTCTTCTATCTGTGGGATCCCCCAGGCAAGAATACTGGAGTGTGTTGCCATTTCCTTCTCCAGGGGATCTTCCTTACCTAGTGATCAAACCTGTGTCTTCTGCATTGCAGGCAGATTCTTTACCAGGGAAGCATCAATTATCGATGAGGCCTGATGTACTGAAGAGGAAGAAGGAAGACAAGTAGAGGTAGGGAGTTCACCTTCCTCCTGGATTGTTCATTAAATCTTCAGGCTTGGAGAGTAGGGAAAAGAATGCTTCCTCCATGTGCCTTCCTGACACTACACTACAATTGCATTCACTAGGGAACTAGTCAGATCAGTGACTTGAAGACATCTGGTGACAGTCGTGTCCCTCTCTTTAGGGGCGTGATATGAGGGGAGATGAAAGAGTCGCAGAGAAGAAGGAAAATATATTGGCTGTAACTGTGACATAATGTTATATAGGAGAAAATAGGAAAACTGAAGGGACAAGAAGAATAATGGAAAGAATGTGTCTGAAGGCTCAGGATACAGTTTTCAAATGGGCAGGACACATACTGGTTCAAATATCACAGCCTCAGAGACAATTTGAAATAGTGGAAAAATCATAGGCTTTAGAGCAAAGGAGGACTGGTGGTTCTGAATGTGTGAGAAACATATTCCATTTTCCTTTTTCTGCTAATCAAAACAACAACAACAACAACAACTGGACATTATGTATAAGTCATTTAGTAGGAAACTCTGGAAGGTGGAGAAAGAAGGATGACTAGCTAGGGACCTCGAGGACAAAGCCCTACTCTTGGGTGGAGCCTCTGGCCATGATTCTGATTTCCACTCCTGCAATAACTGGGTTATATCTTCCTCCTCCTAGGCAGAGCTGTGGACACCAGGGGGTGGAGTTCTGTCATCTAGGTAACACACAAATTAAGCAGACCAGAATATCACTTTATAGACTGTAAGCACTAAATGTGATATTTAAACCACAAAAGGGAGCCTGAAAGTGAACTCTAAACCCAAACAAGTTTCCTACTCATTATGGACTAAATATTTGTGTATGCTGAAAGTTCACATGTTGAAACATGATCCCCCAATGTGATGGTATTAGAAGGTGGGGCAATTGTAAAGTAACTCGGCTTAGATGAGGTGATAAGGAGGGAGTCCTCCTGAATGGAATTAGTGCCCTTTGTTCAGTCCTGTCTGACTTTTTGGGACCCCATGGACTGAAGCACACCAGGCTTCCCAATCCTTCACTATCTCCAAGAGTTTGTTCAAACTCATGTCCACTGAGTAGGTGATGTTATCTAACCATCTCAACCTCTGCTGTCCCCTTCTCCTCTTACTCTCAATCTTTCCCAGCATCAGGGTCTTAGAAAAGCTGAAAGAGAGCTTGCTTCCTTTCTTTGTGCTCTGCCATGTTGAAGTTGGCAGTCTGCAACTCAGAAGAGGACCCTTGCCAGAATCCAGCTATGCTGACATCCTGATCTCAGACGTCCAGTCTCCAGAACTCTGAGAAATAAATTCTTGTTAATTTTAAGCAACTCAATTTATAGTATTTTGGTATAGAAGCCCAAGCTGATTAAGATTCTAATATAATAGAAGATTGAGATAGGAATTAGAGTCTTAAAATACTCAAAATGTGTCTATGATAGTTTCCAAAATATTCATTAAACCAAGAAACAGAAAAAATTCAACTTGAATGTGAAAAGATAATCAATAGATGCTAATACTAAGGTAACATAGATGCTGTAATTTCCATAGAAGGATTTAAGGATAGCTATAATTAAAACTGAGCTATTAGAAGCACTCCTTGAAACAACAGAAGCAAATTTCTGCAAAGAAATAGAGTGAAATGTTCCTGGGACATCAGTCTCTCAATTAATATCAGTGGAATTGAGAAAACATGTCAGTTTTGTCTCAACATATCCCTGAGTGGTCAGAAGAGTACAAGGTGCATATTATGTACAGTACAAGTGTCTTCCAAGTATATGACCACATGGCAAGGTTCTTAGAGTCTGCACCACAGTGAATTCTGAGGAACATTCCAGTTGTCTCTGGCTATTTTCTGAGCTTAACTTGTGCCCTCCTTTATGTCATCAGCTGTTTGAGGACAGAGATTGTATATTTACCTCTCTGTTGTCATCATCACTGTCAATATTTCTATACACATCCATTTTTTCTCAACCATAAAATATAAGGTTAAGGGTAAGATTCAATGAGGACAGGTGAGTCAGGACAAGTACGATGGGTTTATAACATGAAACTTATGGAGTTCAAGTGCCCTACTTGGAATTGTCTTGAGATTTACCCCAAGCAAACATACAGCTAGCAAACAATTCTTAGTAGAGGCCAGGAGATGCAGAAGACAAACTTCTCATTGTTCATTTTGCTGTAATTCTTTATGAAAACAGCATCAAAATGTTTACACAAGACCAACAATTCAGACTTCATCAATGTGGAAGATGGTGGGTTAGTGGGATGAGACCCACAAGCCTGGTTTTGAATCTTGGGTTTCGTTAATTTACTAGTCATGTGACTTTAGAAAAGTTGCTTCAACAGTCTAACCCCAGTTTCAGTATCTATTAAATGGAGCTGATATTAGTTCAAAGTTTCTAGGATTAGTGTGAGGAGTAGATGAGTGTAAGCCAAACAGTGTTAACTCTTGATCACATTCATTTAGCAGCTGTGAAGTATCTTAAGAAATGTCCTGCAGATAGTAAGCAGTACAAATAAGCCAAATAAGGAGTGTATATCTAGAATTCCACCTGGTATAAATCATATACCCACTAGGAATATATCTGGCATTTTTATATTCAGATGACAAGAATGCAAAACAGTTATTTGGCAAGAAAGGAAAAAGTAATTTGAAAGGGACCAGCTCTTTTAAATAGAGGAAAATGATAAATAATCATCAGGAAAAGACAAAGGTGAGTTTTTTTTTTTTTTTTTATTATCTGTCTTAAGTGAAAATTAGAAGAAAGACCCCAAGTTTCCAGAACAAATCTATTTCTCATCTCCTGTGTTAGAGAAAGAGAATTCAGCTGGCAGGATTGTAATTCAGACTACATAATTAGATGTTGAATGATAATTAATCTTGGACCCAGAATCAGCTCCCTGCCAGCATGTTTCCTTTCTCTGTTCCAGTTCTCCATAGCCCAGACTCCCTCCCAACCTCAAACCCAAAACCACTAATTTTAGTTTGGCTTAATTAATTTCCCCTCCAAAGTCTCACCTATTGCCTTTCTCTTTGTTAAGCCTCTATTGAATTTCACCACTGATTATGTTTGTTTCCTGAGAGCCTCAAGGAAGGACGATAACTGTGTAATTTCTCACCCTTTGCAACAATCTTCAAGGACATGGAAGAGAGCCCCTCCCCTTTTTCATTATTGCTAAAAATATGCACAAAACTGACATCAGGCACATGTACACAGTTTGTAAAGGACTGCCAAGAACAAAACCCAAAGGAATGAACATGGTTTTATAAGTTCTATTTTGGGTGAACAAGGCTAAACATGCTTCACTGGTTCCCACCATCACCAATGACACCTAAATTATTCTTGGTCAAGTACTTGCCGATCGATCCTCAAGTGCGTCACATAAAGGAGACAGAAATAACCAGATTTGGAGACTGATTGGAAACGAGTTGAGAGTTACCCCAGGCTTTTTTGCCAGGTTAAATACTGTAGGCATTCTCTGAGAAGGGTAACACTGGAAGGGAGGCTAATTTGAGGGGAAAAACATATTAATGGATTTAGTTTTGGAAATGTTGAGTTTGAGTTGCCTTTGGGACTTTAATAATCTTATCCTCAATTTCTTTTCTTTACAGCAAAGCTCCTTGAAAGAGATATTTATATGCACTGTCTTTGGTTAGGGTTCACTGAAGGAGACTGCAGGGATTTGGGGGGTATTTGTGTGGAAATGACTTATTAGGAAGTATTTATCAGCCAGATTCCCACAGGGGGTACTTTGGCTCAGTCCCCCAAGGAGCTACAGAGATGGTATAAGCTACAACGGTCACCCAGAGTGTCCAAAATGGGAGATGGGCAATGAAACCCCAACTTTTACTTTTTCATTTTCCCTATTTGAAATGTTTTCCTTTTAAATTTTTTTGTAAGGCTGTGTATTTGTGCGTGCTGAGTCTCTTCAGTCACGTCCAGCTCTTTTCAACCCTACAGACTGTAGCCCGCCAGGCTCCTCTGTCCGTGGGACTCTGCAGGCAGCAATGCTGGCGTGAGTGGCCATGCCCTCCTCCAGGGGATCTTCCTGACCCAGAGACTGAACTGGCGTGGTTCCTTACGACTCAGATCTCTACTTAAATGTCATTTTCTCACTGGCTCCCAAACCTAAGACTTCTCCCACTGCGCCCCCCATCACCACCATCTCCACGTCCACCCTCCAGCCATCACCTCTTCCCCCGGCCACTATACCCTTGCCACTTCCGTTGCCCCCGCTGCCAGCAGCTCCGCCAGTGCTACTACCGCCCTCGTCACCATGCTCACCATCATTGCCGCCACGCTCCCGACATCCCCATCATCGCCGCCGACACACGCATCATCACCACCACTACCAGAAGACCCCTGCTGCTGGTCCCACGACTCTGCTTCAATCCTCCTCCTGGCACTTTGCACTGCGTGTTGATGGATTACATATCAGAGACTGGTTTCAAGCTGCCCATCCCCTCATTATTAAATGCAGCCTCCTTGAGAAGGAGGACTCATTTGAAGCCGTATCACCCATGTTTCCAGAAAGCCTACCGCATGGTAGGCATAAAAATGGATCCACTGGTTTGTGGTTTAAAGAATATCCAGTTAGGAACTGGATAAAGATGAAATCACTATGGAGGAGCAAACTGGGAGAAGTGAGGAGGAAGTTGAAGTAAGAGCCTAGGGAGAAAGCCAAGTTACCCAGGGACAGGGAAACCTCTCATCGTGATGCTGAAGATGAGGGCGTGTTTTCAGACCTGACAGCCTTCATCTTCTCTGTGAATTAAGAGGTACCTTAATTTTTGTCTATCCTAACCTGACATAAGCTCATTCAATACAGTCTAGGGAAGAGCATATTATCAAGGGTGGAACAGATCACTAGCCCAGGTTGGATGCATGAGACAAGTGCTCGGGGCTGGTGCATTGGGAAGACCCAGAGGGATGGGGTGGGGAGGGAGGTGGGAGGGGGGATCAGGATGGGGAACACATGTAAATCCATGGCTGATTCATGTCAATGTATGACAAAAACCACTACAATATTGTAAAGTAATTAGCCTCCAACTAATAAAAATAAATGGGAAAAAAAATAAAATTAAAATTTAAAATTAAAAAAATACAGTCTAGGGTAGTTTTTACAGTCTCTATTGGTTTCATTTAAAAATCTCATTATATAAGCTTATCAATTAATCCAGTGTGCTTCATTCATGTTTGACATAAAATGCCTTTATGCCATTTTATGTGCTTGAAACTGGGAATTTAGTGGGAGAATGAGATCCCAAATGGAGTCCTGGTGTTGCCAGGATACTGGTCTAATTAGCTACAGGAAGCCCTCCCAGAAGACAGTAGGAGAGAAGCAGGTAAAGAAACTTCTCTAAAGGCCTCACACCCTGACTTTGGCATCAGTACAGACTTTTATTGTTATCACATGAAATTAAAAGACACTTGCTCCTTGGAAGAAAGCTATGACAGACCTAGAAAGCATTTTAAAAAGCAAAGACATGACTTTGCCAATAGGTTCATTGAGTCAAAGCCATGATTTTTCCAGTAGTCAAGTATGGATGTGAGAGTTGGACCATAAAGAAGGCTGACTGCTGAAGAACTGATGCTTTTGAAATGTGGTACTGGAAAAGACTTGGGAGTCCCTTGGACTGCAAGATCAAACCAGTCAATCCTAAAGGAAATCAATACTGAATATTCATTAGAAGGACTGATGCTGAAGCTGAAACTCCAATATTTCGGCCACCTGATGCAAAGAACTGACTCATCTGAAAAGACCCTGATGCTTGGAAAGATTGAGGGCAGGAGGAGAAGGGACAACTGAGGATGAGATGGTTGGGTGGCATCACTGACTCAATGGATATGAGTTTGAGCAAACTCTTAGAGATAGTGAAGGACGGAGAAGCCTGGGGTGCTGCAGTCAGACACAACTCAGCAACTGAACAACAACAGCAATATTTGATCCCAAGAAGTTACATATTTTGGAGTGAAGACTTTTAGTCATTGACCTGAATGCCCCCTCCTAGAGATCAAGTGGTCTCAGACCAATGATCCCTTGCTTCTGAGCCTCAGTTCCTTTGAGTCTAAATGCCTGGTGGGGTAAGCTGGCCTCCATGGCTCCTTCTGGCTGTTGGATCCTTATAGCTCCACACACTTTCTACAAAAGAGAAAATAGGTTCAGGGACATGACATAACTTTCCCAGAGTGACACAGCTCCTGAACAGTGTTAGAGTTTAAAGTCCAGACCTGCCCAGCTCTGACACCAGCCTCTGACCCTCCTGGCCATGCTACCTTCCATCTACCCAGCCACCTCTAGGGCTTCAAGCAGAGAATTCCATAGAGTGACAGCTCTGGGTGTTCATTTCCAGGCTGAGTCTGTGGTCCAGATGGAGAACGGTCCCCTGGACTGTGTCCCTGCACTGATGTGCTCAAGCCTCTCTCCTAAGCTCTGCAGACTCTGCATTCCAGTGAAATTTACCTGGCTCTCCATTCCAGGCACTGGGGTCATTGCTTATATGTGAGTGACAGTGAAAGGCGCTCAGTCATGCCTGACTCTTTGCAACCCCATGGACTATAGGTGGTAGCTTAGTAGCTAAGTTGTGTCCAACTCTTGTGACCCCATGGACTGTAGCCTGGCAGGCTCCTCTGTCCATGGGATTTTCCAGGCAAGAATACTGAAGTTGGTTGCCATTTCCTCCTCCAGGGGATCTTCCCAACCCAGGAATTGAACCCGGGTAATCTGCACTGCAAGCAGAGTCTTTACCAACTGAGCTATGAGGGAAGTCCAAGAATACTGGAGTGGGTAACCTATCCCTTTTCCAGTAGTGCTTGTATACAAATTGTCAAATGATTCAATGACCCAGGAAGAGAAAGTCAGGGGAAGTGGCAAAGGGATAAAGGAAATTATTGAATGAACATAGCACCGGATTAGACATAGTTTCAGAGCACACCTGACTTCACTCCAACCTGCTGCTTTGTGGGTGGATGCGCAAGGCCATTCCCCTCTCTATGCCTCTGTGTTCTTCCTATAAATAGGAAGAGCATTATCAACCTCACAAAATTATAATATGAATTAGAGGAGGGAAAAAAGCTTACATATAACATCTTATAGGTGTTTGATAAATAGTGATCATTTTTATTTTCCTCTGAACTGAGCAAGGGGTGCTCATTTTAAATGGTAGGAGTGCAATGAGCTATTTGCTATTCTGAGCAGATGGACATCTTTAGACAGATGGAAGAATCTTTCTGGGGTACAACATTTCTCCTTGGCACCCAGGGTCTACAGGGTACCATGGCACCACCCAGGCTGGTGATACTGTTGCCATGGTGATGGAGTTCCATGCTTAGTCTAGCTCTGATCATCCTGAACACAGAGGATGCAGGTCAACAGCTCTTTGTTCGGAATGGAAATAAAGCTGCTCATGATGAGGAAGGCATGGGATGATCAACAACCTCAGGACTGGCACAAGTCTGAGGTGTGTCTAAAAGCGTGTCTCAGTGTGTCTAAAGCAACTCACTTAACTTTAGTAGAACTTGGTTTCTTCCTTTGTAAGGGGAAAATGCTAAACATTTCCTCAAAGTGTTGTTGAAAAATTGAATTAGGTTGTGCATTTGATATCACCAAGGATGATGCCTATTACATCGGTTCAGTTCAGCTCAATCACTCAGTCGTGTCCGACTCTTTGTGAACCCATGGACTGCAGCATGCCAGGCCTCCCTGTCCATCACCAACTCCTGGAGTTTACCCAAACTCATGTCCATTGAGTTGGTGATGCCATCCAACCATCTCATCCTCTGTCATCCCCTTCTCCTCCTGCCCTCAATCTTTCCCAGCGTCAGGGTCTTTTCCAATGAGTCCTCTCTTCACATCAGGTGGCCAAAGTATTGGAGTTTCAGCTTCAGCATCAGTCCTTCCATGAACACTCAGGACTGATCTCCTCTAGGTGACCCTAATTGAATGCCGGTTCTCTTCTCCTTCTCCTGTTACTTTCAGGGAGATGAGAAGGGAAAAGGCGGATGAGACTGAAGTAACTTGGAAAGAAAGATGGAGGAGGAGAGAGGAAGAGGGTGAGGAACCTGAAGAGAAAGGACAATAAGCATACCTGGAGCAAAATCATAGCCCCCAGTGTGTGCACCTGAAGCGCTGCTGTTTCAGCTCATTTGCATTCATAGTCACCAGTCTCCACTCTATTTGTTTACCATCCCTGCAGTAACAAATCACCAAGGCGCTGGCTTAAAGGACCACAAATTCATTATGTTTCTTTTCTGAAGGTCAGTAGTTTAAAAATGTGCCAACAGGGCACATTCCTTCCCAGGCTATAGGAGAGAATCCATTTCCTGGGCTTTCCAGCTCTTAGAGGCCAGCTTCATTCTTTGCTTTGCAACCTGCTATACCACCCCGCCCCTGAAGCCTCACTCCAAACTGCTTTCTCTGCTGGCCGTATCTCCTTCTCTGACTCTGACTCTCTCACTCCCCTTTTCCTATTCTTTTTTAAATTTAATTTTTAGTTTGTATTGGAGTACGAAAGTGAATGTATTCTGTACTTCTGTGTCTCTTTTTCTGTTTTGCGTATAGGGTTATCGTTACCATCTTTCTAAATTACATATATATGTGTTAGTATGCTGTAATGTTCTACAGAACAGACTTTTGAACTCTGTGGGAGAAGGTGAGGGTGGGATGTTTCAAAAGAACAGCATGTATATTATCTAGGGTGAAACAGATCACCAGCCCAGGTGGGATGCATGAGACAAGTGCTCGGGCCTGGTGCACTGGGAAGACCCAGAGGAATCGGGTGGAGAGGGAGGTGGGAGGGGGGATCGGGATGGGGAATACGTGTAAATCTATGGCTGATTCATATCAATGTATGACAAAACCCACTGAAATGTTGTGAAGTAATTAGCCTCCAACTAATAAAAAAAAAAAGAAAGTGAATGTGTTAGTTGCTCAGTCATGTCCGACTCTCTGCAACCCCATGGACTGTAGCCCACCAGGCTCCTCTGTCCATGGGATTCTCCAGGCAAGAATACTGGAGAGGGTAGCCATTCCCTTCTCCAAGGGATCTTCCCAACCCAGGGATCAAACCTGGGTCTCCTGCATTGCAGGCAGACTCTTTACCATCTGAGCCACCAGGGAAGCCTCTGTTTATAATGTTGTGTTGGCTTCAGGTGTAGAGGACAGTGATTCAGTTATTCATATACACATACCCATTCTTTTGTCAGCGATTCTCCCCATGTAGCTCATTACAGAATACTGAGCAGAGTTCCCTATGCTATACACTCGGTTCTTGTTCATTATCTATCTTATATGTAGCTGTGTCTATTTGCCAGTCCCAGTCTCCCAATTTATCCTACCCCTTGCCCGCATTTTCCCTTTGGTTACCAATGAAGAAGTTGAAGTGACAGGTCCTGTACTACGCTTGGTCACTCAGTCGTGTCTGACTTTGCAGCCCACCAGGCTCTTCTGTCCATGGGGATTCTCCAGGTAAGAATACTGGAGTGAGCGGCCATTCCCTCCTCCAGGGAATCTTCTCAAACCAGGGATCAAACCCAGGTGTCCCACATCTCAAGCACATTTTTTACCATCTGAGCCACAAGGGAAGCCCAAGAGTACTGGATTGGGTAGCCTATGCCTTCTCCCCTGAGCCAGGGGTCTTCTGCATTGCAGGTGGATTCTTTACCAATGAAGCCAAAACCACCAAGTAAGAAGTTGCAGAGCCAACAGAGGTGCCCACATCTTGAAATTCTGAGTCAGAGCTCCTCCCTAACTACAACCACCGTGCAATGCCTCCCTAGGGGTACATCCCTCTTCACTTATAAAAGTCCTCAGGGACACATTGGGTCTACCTGGATAATCCACGATTATCCCTCATCTCAAAATCTTTAACTCATCTGCAAAGTCTTTTTGATGATGTAGGGTTATATGCTCACAGGTTTTCAGGAACTAGGATGTGGATTCTTTTTTTGTGTGTGTGTGAGATCATTATTCTACCTACAACATCCGCACAGACTGTAAGGTGAGTATTATCATTGCTCCCTTTTAAAGGTTAAACAATTATAATAATAAAAATATGGCTCAGAAAAATTAAAAATTCTCCAAAGATCACCCATCCGTAAGTGAAAGAGCAAGTGTTCAAACAACACTCTGTATGTCTCTGTAGCATTTGTGCTTTCCGTAGAGTATACTGAAAAGACTCAGTTTCCTCTAAATCCAAGACAACTGTGTTAGATGATCTCTGATGGCCACCTTCTGTCTGATAGTCTATGATCCTCTGCTCAGGAATAAAGAAAAAGCAAAAGCTTAGTTCCAGACTGATGACCTGTTGATTTCTCTTTTCTGGCTCTCAAGGGGGAAAGTGAGATCCTGGAGCTCCCACAACAGAAAGTGATGCAAGACTTTAGAAAAATGCAGAACAAGCCCAGCTCCTATCTATGTGACCTTGGAATACTAAACACAAAATCTGCTTAAGATGCTGAAATAATCTCCCATAGGGCTTCTCTCCTGGCAACCCAACAGTCAAAATCAATGACAATCACGTTGGCGTTTTGCTAATTGAACCAAACAGGAGGTAACTGGTCTTGAGAAATCCTATAATGAAGTAATTAGTTACTCCATCAGTAAACGGAAATAATAATCACAGATTGTTAAAGCTGAAAATAAACTTTCTGATGATAGATGGGGGACCTACAGCCCAAAAGGGTCCAACACCTGATACAGCTGTTAGCAAAGGAGCTGGAACAGACACCCAGGTTTCCGGGCTGCTGATCTAGTATTCTTTCCACAGGACCATCAATGCCTGCAAGTCTGAACAAGAATAGGTGGTTTCCATGTAGACCGGAGCATCAGGAAGGAAGTGATATATTGTAAATGCATGACATCCTTTACTGCTGCTGAGGGCCAGACGGCAGAAAAACCTAGAGTCTATGTACAGCTGGGGAGAGCCTTTGGGTCCCATGCATCCATTCACATACCATCTGAAGCGCTCACCAGCCCACTCAGCTCTCAAGGACTATTTATTTCTTTTATATTTTTAATTATAAAAATAGTGGATCACAGTCGTTGTTCAGTCACTCAGTCATGTCCAACTCTTTGTGACCCCATGGACTGCAGCACATCAGGCTTCCTTGTCCTTCACCATCTCCTGGAACTTGCTCAAACTCACCCCATTGAGTCAGTGATGCCATCCACCCATCTCACCCTCTGTCATCCCCTTCTCCTCCTGCCTTCAATCTTGCCCAGCATCAGTGTCTTTTCCAATGGGTCAGTGCTTCACATGTGAGTCAAGGTATTGGAGCTTCATCTTTAGTATCAGTCCTTCCAATGAATATTTAGGACTGATTTCCTTTAGGATGGACTGGTTGGATGTCCTTGCAGTCCAAGGGACTCTCAAGAGTCTTCTCCAACACCACAGTTCAAAAGTATCATTTCAGTGCTCAGCTATTTTTATGGTCCAACTCTCACATTCATACATGACTACTGGAAAAACCGCAGCTTGGACTACATGGACCCCTGTCGGCAAAGTAAGGTCTCTGCTTTTTAATACGCTATCTAGGTTGGTCATTGTTTTTCTTCCAAGGAGCAAGTGTCTTTTAATTTCATGGCTGCAGTCACCATCTGCAGTGATTTTGGAGCCCCCCAAAATAGTCTCTTACTGTTTCCATTATTTCCCCATCTATTTGCCATGAAGTGATGGGACCTGATGCCATGATCTTTGTTTTTTGAATGTTGAGTTTTAAGCCAGCTTTCTCATTCTCCTTGTTCACCTTCATCAACAGACTCTTTAGTTCCTCTTCACTGTCTGTCATAAGGCTGGTGTCATCTGCATATCTGAGGTTACTGATATTTTTCCTGGCAATCTCGACTCCAGTTTCTACTTCATCCAGCCTGGCATTTCACATGTTATACTTTGTGTATAAGTTAAATAAGCAGAGTGACAATATACAGCCTTGAGGTACTCCTTTCCCGATTTGGAACCAATCTGTTTCATGTCCGGTTCTAACAGTTGCTTCTTGTCCTGCATACAGATTTCTCAAGTGGCAGATAAGGTGGTCTGGTATTCCCATTCTTGAAGAATTTTCCACAGTTTGTTGTGATCCACACAGTCAAAGCCTTTGGCATGGTCAATGAAGCAGAAGTAGATGTTTTTTTCTGGAATTCTCTTGATTTTCTGTGATCCAATGGATGTAAGCAATTTGATCTCTGATTCCTCTGCCTTTTCTAAATCCAGCTTGAACATCTGGAAGTTCTCAGTTCTCATACTGTTGAAGCCTAGCTTGAAGAATGTTGAGCATTACTTTGCTAGCATGTGAGATGAGCGTAATTGTGTGGTAGTTTAAACATTCTTTAGCACTGCCTTTCTTTGGGATTGGAATGAAAACTGACCTTTTCCAGTTCTGTGGCCACTGCTAAGTTTTCCGAATTTGTTGGCATATTGAGTGCAGCACTTCAACAGCATCATCTTTTAGGATTTGAAATAACTCAACTGGAATTCCATCATCTCCACTAGTTTTGTTTGTAGTGATGCCTCCTAAGACCCACTTGACTTCACATTCCAGGATGTCTGGCTCTAGGTGAGTGATCACACCAATATTGCGGTTACCTGTGTCATGAATAACTTTTTTGTTCTGTGTATTCTTGCCACCTCTTCTTAATATCTTCTGCTTCTGTTAGGCCCATACCATTTTTTTCCTTTATTGTGTCCATCTTTGCAGGAAATGTTCCCTTGGTATCTCTAATTTTCTTGAAGAGATCTCCAGTCTTTTCCATTCTATTGTTTTCCTCTATTTCTTTGCATTGATCATTGAGGAAGGATTTCTTATCTCTCCTTGTTATCCCTTGGAACTCTGCATTCAGACGGATGTATTATAACTTCTCTCCTTTGCCTTTTGCTCCTCTCCTTTGTTCAGCTATTTGTAAGGTTCAGACAACCATTTTGGCTTTTTGCATTTCTTATTCTTGGGGATGGTTTTGATCACAGCCACCATACAATGTTATGAACCTCCATCTATAGTTCTTTAGGCACTCTATCTATCAGATATAATCCCTTGAATCTCTTTTTCACTTCTATTGTATATTCATAAGGGATTTGATTTATGTTATACCTCAATGGCCTAGTGGTTTTCCCTACTTTCTTCAATTTAAGTCTGAATTTGACAATAAGGAGTTCATGATCTGAGCCACAGTCAGCTCATTTTTGCTGACTGTATAGAACTTTTCTATCTTTGTCTGCCAAGAATACAATCAATTAGATTTTGGTATTGACCATGTGATGTTCATGTGTAGAGTCTTTTCTTGTGTTGTCGGAAGAGGGTGTTTGCTGACCAGTGTATTCTCTTGGCAAAATTCGCTTAGCATTTGCCCTGCTTAATTTTGTACTCCAAGGACAAACTTGCCTGTTACTCCAGGTATCTCTTCACTTCCTACTTTGCATTCCATTCCCCTACTATGAAAAGGACATCTTTTTTTTTTTTTTTTTTTTTTTTTTAGTTCTAGAAGGGCTTGTAGGTCTTCATAGAAGCATTCAACTTCAGCTTCTTTCACATTAGTGATTGGGATATAGACTTGGATTACTGTAATATTGAATGGTTTGCCATGGAAATGAACAGAGATAATTCTGTCATTTTTGAGATTGCACCCAAGTACTGCATTTGGGGGGCTTCCCTTGTGGCTCAGCTGGTAAAGAATCTGCCTGCAATGCAGGAGACCTGGATTCTATCCCTGGGTTGGGAAGATCCCCTGGAGAAGGGAAAGGCTACCCACTCCAGTATTCTGGCCTGGAGAATTCCATGGACTGTATAGTCCATGGGGTCACAAAGAGTTGGACATGACGGAGCAACTTTGACTCACTCACTCACTCATTGCATTTTGGACTCTTTTGTAGAACTATGACAGCTACTTGGAACATTTTTAAGTAAAAGTAGAAATAAATCCTCTGTCATGAATTATCACATTTAATCCACTAATATTATGGAGAGTTTTTTTTCAACATTTTCCTTCTCTACGTCAACTCAACAATTCTTTGTAGAAACACACTCCCTGTCTTTGTATAACAATAATAAACATCATTGTGACGGAATGGGCCTCTGCCCACTCCCCCCACACCTCTAAATGAATATAATGAGCACGAGTGATCTTTGCCTGGGCCACTGTGATTAGTTCAAGCGTGGCCATGTGAACCAAGGCCACCCACAGAAGACCTCTCTAGGGCTCTGTTAGAGCTATTGGGAAGGGGCTCCTTACTATGAAGTATGAGGTCTCTGCATCAGGTTGGCCCTGGAGTCTCATTTTATTGTGGGTAAAAGTTACCTGCCTGACAGTAAGTCAAACAGAGTTTGGGGGAGAGAATGAAAGGAGAGATGGAGAGAGAAGGACAGAGGAGGGAAGGAAGAAAGGAGGGGGGGAATGGTGAAGGAGAGAAAGAATCCTGAGACCTTCATTTTATTCAGATGCTTCAGCCTAAACTTGTGTAAAGCTAGCTTTGCCCAGTAAATTTCCTGGTTTTTATGATCCAATAAATTCTCTTTAATTAAGTCGATTTGATTGTCTGTCCCTTACAGTTAAAAGAAAGCTGAATGAGACCACAGTTGGCATCTGGTTGGTGTGTTCAAGTGTCAGGTGCCAAACATGAAACTGGCTACTTGAGGGTGAAAGCCCCCATGCCCCAAAGCAAAGATGGAAAATCCTGGTGTGAACATGGTCTGTATGTAGATATGTCATGATATACACACAACTTTGTGCCCTGCTCTTCTCACTTAACACAATTGTAGTGATAATGACAATAGCTTGTAATGATTGCCCACTGAGAATTATGGATTCTGTATTTTCCTGGCATTCTTCCTTTTATCACCCAGCTCTGTTAGGTACGTGCTATTATAGTCAGCATTTGCAGGTCTAAAGAAGCTGAAAAACATGCTTACATGCAAATAGTTAAAGAGGATTTAAACCCTATTGCTCTGATCCAGAATAAGAATTCTTCACTACTGTTTATGCTTTTTTCTATTTCATCACCCTGTTCCTATGGATTGCTTTTTCTT
The DNA here is from genome assembly GCF_910594005.1 of Cervus elaphus. Classification (NCBI taxonomy): domain Eukaryota; kingdom Metazoa; phylum Chordata; class Mammalia; order Artiodactyla; family Cervidae; genus Cervus; species Cervus elaphus. The sequence goes on along the minus strand of NC_057820.1, from coordinate 7,524,141 downwards.
TGTGGTGGTGTTGTTATTTAATCACTAAGTCATGTCCAACTCTTTTGAAACCCCATGGGCTGTAGCCCACCAGACTCCTCTGTCCATGGGATTTTCCAGGCAAGAATGCTGAGTGGACTGTCATTTCCTTCTCCAGGAGAATCTTTTTGACCCAGGGACAGAACCTGCATCTTCTGCATTAGCAGGTGAGTTCTTTACTACTGGACCACTAAGGAATCCCAGTGTAAACATTTTTAATAGCATACTGTTCAGCTGAAAACAGGTAACTATTTTCCTTTTGGGCAAAGGACATGAATGAAGACATAACAAATGATCCGTCCATATAAATGAAGACATAACAAGAGATCTGTCCAGACTGCTGAGACATGGTTTGAATTTTGGTAGCAAAAATGTTGATCTGACCAGGGAAAGTTGGCAACCTGTTCCTTCCACCTCACTGGAAGTGTGTACCAGTTCCCTCCACCTCACTCCCAGTGGCCCTGCATGGATAATAAAACTCACTGTAACAGCAGAGAGGGGCTTTACTGCTGGAGATACAGAAGGAAGCTTGCCACTCAACAAGGGTGTGTTTATACCTGCTCTGTATGACTGTGGCTATAACAGCGAAATAAACAATAGAAATTCTTGTCCTCTTAAAGCATTCATTCTGCTTGGGGGAGAGTACTTCAATCAATAAATCAAACAAAACAGGGTCTTCCCTGTTGGTCCAGTGGTTAACACTTTGCACCCCCAAACCTGGGGGCACACGTTCTATCCCTGGTCGGGGAACTAGGATCTTGCATACTGCCGGGCACGCCCAAACTCTATACCCATTAATATGTCCTCTACTCCCAACCCTTTTAACACTTGCTAACTTAAAAGAAAAAAAAACTTTAAAAAATCAAACATACAATATAAAAGAGGTTGATAGGTGTTAAAAGGAAACATGATAAGAAAGTAGGAAAGGTTGCTACTGAATGGAATCATCAGGAGAAGACTTGAGTGTGGAGGTAACATTAGAGCAAGGACTTGAAGGTTTCAAGGGACTAAGTCATGCAGAAAAGAGCGTTCCTGGAATGTGTGAAAGCAAGCACAATGGCTCAGAAGCTAGAGAATATCTCATGTGCTGGAGACTCAGGAGCCCAGGTGGCAGGAATAGAGCAGATAAGGAGAAGGTTCGAGAGCATATGAGGTCAGAGCAGATGGGGTCAGGAACAGACATTGCAGAGCACTGTACGCTGTGCTATGTTAAGCACTTCGGTGTTCACTTTGAACCAGATGAAAGGCCATTTGAACAGAGGGGCAGAATAATCTGACCTCAAGTTTAATGGTGTCCCCCTGGTCCGTGTGTGAGGAATAGATGGTGATGGGCAAACCAGAAGCAAAGGGACCACTTAAGAGAGATGAATGATAGTAGCTTGTGCTGCAGTGATGAGTGCAAATGTGTTGAGAAGTGATCTAGCCCTGGATGTGTTGAACACAGAAGAGAAAGGATCTGCTGATGGCTTTTATGTGGGCTGAGGTAGCAGAGGATCCAAGGATGCTTCACGTACACAAACATCCCCCTAGGTAATCTCTGTTTGGATGGTTGGAAAGTCGAAGTGGACCTTGTCCCTGGAAGAAAGAGATGGGTGGTCACAGATGGTCCATGCCACTCCCCTGCTGCCTTTAATGAAATGTGAGGTGTTTTTTATTTAATCCAGGGACATGGAAGATTGATGCATATACACTATTGGCACTACGCATAAAACAGATGACTAATGAGGACCTCCTGTATAGCACAGGAAACTCTACTTAATGCTCTGTGCTGGCTTAAATGGGGAGGAAGTCCAAAAGGGAAGGGATATACATATGTGTATGGCTGATTTGTTTTCTTGTACAGGAGGATCTAAGACAACATTGCCAAGCAACTATACTCCAATAAAGATTAATTTAAAATAAGGAAACAAACAAAGCAACAGTAATTGGCTTTTCCAGTACAGAACTGGTCATTTCAAATCGTTGTAGGATTGTTGATCTTTAAAAACGTGCCTTTTCTTAGAATGTTCTAGGTGAGTTCTACTTTTTTGCCGGTCCATTTCTAAATCATGTTCTGCCAAGTATTCTTCTGTTCTATGCACTTTGTGGTAGTGAACAGTGGAATAACTTAAATATCAAGGAAGTGTTTAAAAAGTTGACATAAATTGCAGAATATAAAGAAGAAGTATTTATATTAAATCTTAATGTTATAGTAAACCAATACATAGTGGGATATATGGGAAGATCTTACATGAATACAATGATTTTAATAGTAGATGTCAAAGTGGGGGAGATTATGAATGCTCTTTTTAATTTTTCTTTAATGAGCTTCTGTTACTTTTTTATTAAGAAAAAATAAAAGAAATATAATAAAAGATGCAATAATAAAGGTATTAAAATAATTCTATTGCAGTTTATTTGGGCTGTTCCTAGTAATCTCTTGCTATTGGATATTAAGACTGACTTTATTATTCTTAGTAAGTAGAGAATCAATCTGTGGCTCGTTGGTTTTAAAATTGAAAATCATTTTAAAATTGAAAATGAAAGAGTTAAAAACTAAAACTTCTGAAAAAGGAAAAAAATTCTGAATAACATATAAATGTTTTTTAGCATCTTTCATAGGACATGAAAATTATCAGTATCGCCCTTGAAAATGAGAGGTTAGGATTTTAATTTTAATCAAATATTCATTTTGGCCAAGCAGTAGTAATGCTCCATTTTTTTAAACCGAGTTGTCATTCATAATTCAGGTGAAAAGCAAACAGGCAGTCATCTGTGGCCTCAAGGAGACCACTGGTGCCGTACACAGACCCTTAATTTTTAACTCTGACACAACTTATCATTATTCTTCTACCTTGGAAATGTATGTTAAATACAAACAAGCATCGGTTTCCCAGTGCTGACAATGAACGTTTCTTCCTCATTAGAGGGTTATGGTGAGGGAAGAATGATACATCTAAAGTTCCTAGTCTTGACGTGTATCATGGAGTTACTTAGTAAATGACAACTGTTAGTACCTTCTCGGATAACTCTTGGATATCTTGAAGTTCCCACGTGTCAATCTTCCAGCTTCCAGCTGGGTGGTCGCTGCTGCCTGCTGAAATTCTGGTTGTCTGTAGGGGACTTCATATGTGGTTAGCACATTTTTCATATTCATCATGTGTTCTAAGGAGACAAAACAGAGTTGGAACCAGGAAACACCTGTTTACCCATCACCCCAGACTCACTGAAGCATTCAGCCACTCTTCCAATGAGGCATCACAGTCTCGTTGCCCAAAAAGCACTGTATATGGAGTTGTTACCTATTTAGCATAAAGCATATTGTGTTATTGTTGTGCGTGCAAGGGCTTCTTATTTCATTTCAGTGGCTTCTCCTGTTGTAGCATGAAGCCTTCAGTAGTTGCCGCTCATGGGCTTAGTATTGTGGCTCACAGATTCAGTTGCTCTTTGGCATGTGGATTCTTCCTAGAAGTAAGTGAAGTAAAGTCATTCAGTCGTGTCTGACTCTTTGGGACTCCATGGACTGTAGCCTACCAGGCTCCTCCCATGAGATTTTCCAGGCAAAAGTACAGGAGTGGGTTGCCATTTCCTTCTCCAGATGATCTTCCCCACCCAGGGATCAAACCCGGGTCTCCCACATTATAGGCAGATGATTTACTGTCTGAGCCACAGGAAATTTATCATTCTTCCAGTGGGTTGCCATTTCCTTCTCCAGATGATCTTCCCCACCCAGGGATCAAACCCGGGTCTCCCACATTATAGGCAGATGCTTTACTGTCTGAGCCACAGGAAATTTATCATTCTTCCTGGACCAGGGATCAAACTGATGTCCCTTGCATTGTAAGGCAGATTTCTTAACCACTGATCCACCAGGGAAGCCCAGGAATATAGTTTTAAGTCTCTTGAATTTGAGGAACGCTTGGAATGTTCAAGTGGAGATATTTAATAGGAAGTTGGTTACATGGCTAGAGCTCAGGCATATAGGGGGGAAAGAGCATATAGATGATAGTTGAATCCCAAATTGTGCCCATGAGCAAGTGAGAAGAGTCCTGAGGAACTGTGCTTAGAGGAACACTGATATTTAGAAGCAGGTGAAGTAAAGGAGAAGACTGGCAAAGAGGCTGGAGGAGAAATAGGTCTTGGAGTTTTAAGAGTCAAGGAAGGAGAGAATTTCAAAGACAAGAGAAGAACTGGCCAGAGGGAAGGCAGTAGCTTTAGAAACTGAATTTTTCTTTTTAATGTGTTTAAATGCTTCTATGAGAGGAAATGGGAGAAGCAGGTTTGATCCCTGGGTAGGGAAGATCTCCTGGAGGAGGAAATGGCAATCCACTCCAGTATTCTTGCCTGGGAAATCCTATGAACAGAAGAGCCTAGTGGACTATAGTCCACGTGGTCGCAGAGAGTCGGTTATGACTGAAGCAACTGAGTATATTGTGTTATAGGCTTATCTGCTGTCTCAGCTGGTAAAGAATCTGCCTGCAATGTGGGAGACCTGGGTTCCATCCCTGAGTTGGGAAGATCCCCTGGAGAAGGGAATGGCTACCCACTCCGGTATTCTGCCCTGGAGAATTCCATGAGATCACAAAGAGTCGGACATGACTGAGTGACTTCCACTCACTCATACTCTGTTATAATTGGTTGTGATGTTTCCCCATTTAGTCTAGGGCTTCCCAGGTGGCACCAGTGGTAAAGATCCAGCCTGCCAATACAGGAGATATAAGAGTCTTGGGTTCAGTCTCTGGGTCTGGAAGATCCCCTGGAGAATGAAATAGCAATCTGCTCCAGTAGTCTCACCTGGAAAATCTCAGAGACGGAGGAGCCTGAAGGGCTACAGTCCACGGCGTCACAGAGACAGACATGACTAAAGAAACTTATCATGTAACCCCGTTTATCCCAATCCCCCAACCCGATGTAAAGCTCTTGAAACAGGAACCATGGCTGATGCATGTAGCCTTCTTAATGTTCGGACAGTCCCTCTTACACAGAGATGCTTATTAAACAATGAATGAATGGGCAAATGGATATATAAGATCAGGCGTTCTCAATGACATATGTATATTTCTGGCTTATTTGCATTTTTAATGTGAAACAGAAAGCAAGTCGTAGCAACAGTGTAAACATAGTCATTTTAATATCTTTCCAGTTCTATAAATGGATTTAGCTTCCTCTGGGCAGCAACGAATAGTAATAAAAAGGCATAGAATTGATTCCCCAATTCTCTGAAATAATGTTTAAGTTCAGCAGATGAAATATGTTCAGTAGATGAAAATAGAGTCTAAATGTCCAAAAATGTATTAAACTTTATTTTGTTGCTGTTAAATGCTAAGAGCATTAATAACACTAACTGGCTAATGAGAAAGAAGAAAGGAAGAAAACCAAGAAGGAAAATTTAATAAATTCTTAAGGAGGAAAAGTTGCTGGGCTTAGAAATACATACTGTGTGTGTGCTCGGTCATGTCTGACTCTACGCTACCCCAAGGACGGTAGCCCTCCAGGCTCCTCTGTTCATGGAATTTTCCAGGCAAGAATACTGGAGTGGGTTGCCATTTTCTACTCCAGGGGATCTTCCTGACCCAAGGATCGAACCCACATCTCCTGTATCTCCTGCACTGGCAGGTCGATTCTTTACCACTGGGCCACCTGGGAAGCCCATCTTTGCTAATATTCATGTAAACTTTATAAGGTTCAACCTAACTTTTAATTTTAACCGTTGTCAAATGACTAGCCCTCCAGCTCCTTCTCTTTTCTGAGCAGATGATCTCACCTTCTATCTCATGAAGGCAACATGCCCAGTTGCTCAGTCGTGTCTGACTGCTTGCAAACCCATGGACTCTACGGACTGTAGCCTGCCAGGTTTCCCCATCCATGGAATTCTCCAGGGAAGGATACTGAAGTGTGTTGCCATTTCCTTCTCCAGAAGATCTTCCTATTCCAGGCATGGAACCCAGGTCTCCTGCATTATAGGCAGATTCTTTACCCTCTGAGCCACCAGGAAAGTCAACAATCAAAACTCTGGAAACTCACTTTCCTCAACCACAAGCTTTCCATTCTACAACAGTGGAATCACTATCTTCTCCCACCTTAAGTATAATTTCATTACTTTCAACTTTCTTAGAGGCTTATCTATCAGTTATCCCTTTCTCTAACATATTTTCTACTCTCCTTTTCTATTTATTTCTCTCATCAAAAGATCAACATTCTCAAATATGCCCAGTTGAGATAAAAGGCATTCTCTGTTCCTTATCCCCTTCCGGCTAACACTTTCTACACACTACCTATCTCTTCTTATCCAAAGTCTGAAGAGAATTGTCTACTCTTACTGTCTCCTATATATTTACACGGCCATCATATCATACATGATCATGTATGAATGCATTTTGAAACTAACAGACATTTTTTGTCTTATTTTACCTATCATTCAGCAATCTACTTGTAGCAAAGCTACATACATCTGTAGCTATAGCTCCAGAGATCCCCAGAGAAACCCAGCTCCAAAATGGTTCCACTTCTTCCCTCTCCAGCCAAGAGGTCCAGACTAGGTCATCACCACAATAGCTCCTTATCATAGAGGTTCAAATTCCTTCTGACTAATTGTCTATATACAGAAAGTGAAAGTGTGAAAGTGTTAGTCACTCAGCCATGTATGACTCTTTGCAACTCCAGAGACTGTAGCCTGCCAGGCTCCTCTGCCTATGGGGATTCTCCAGGCAAGAATACTGGAATGGGTTGGCATGCCCTCCTCCAGGGGATCTTCCCAAACCAGGAATTGAACCTAGGTCTCCTGCATTGCAGGCAGATTCTTTATGATCTGAGCCACCCAGTTCACAAATCTCATCACAGTTTCTACAACTTGTAACATCTGAAGACGTGCAGTTACTCATTGGATAAAGTCAGTGTCTCATTTGGCATAAATAGCTCTATAAATTTTGCTCTCTGCATGTCTCTGCAGCCCTCCTTTAGCATCCATTGTTGCTGTTCAGTCATTAGTCGTGTCCAATTCTTTGAGACCCCATGGTCTGCAGCATGCCAAGCTTCCCAGTCCTTCACCATCTCCCGGAGCTTGCTCAAACCAATGTCCATTGACTCGGTGGTGCCATTCAACCATCTCATCCTCTATTGTCCCCTTCTCCTCCTGCCATCAATCTTTCCCAGCATCAGGGTCATTTCCAATGAGTCAGCTCTTCACATCAGATGGCCAATGTATTGGAGCTTTAGCTTCAGCATTGGTCCTTTCAATGAATATTCTGGGTTGATTTCCTTTAGGATTGACTGGTTTGATATCCTTGCTGTCCAAGGGACTCTCAAGAGTCTTCTCCAGCACCACATTTGAAAGCATCATAGTCTAGTCAAAATAGACTTCTTTCAAGTCCCCAGAACACTAAGCTCTCACCAAACTTCAAACCTTACACATCCTGCTACTTTTGCCGGAAACACTGTCTCAGTCACCTGTCTTTGATGAACTCTTACTAAATCTTAGGTCTAAATTAATGTCACCTTTTCTAGGAGATTTCCCTGAACATCTAGACTATTTTAAGTATTGTTTCTCATGTACTCCCAAAGCACAACTTTCTTTCTTTTTTTTTTTTTCATTTATTTTTATTAGTTGGAGGCTAATTACTTTATAATATTGTAGTGGTTTTTGCCATACATTGACATGAATCAGCCATGAATTTACATGTGTTCCCCATCCTTATCCCCCCTCCCACCTCCCTCCCCATCCATCCCTCTGGGTCTTCCCAGTGCACCAGCCCTGAGCACTTGTCTCATGCATCCAACCTGGGCTGGTGATCTGTTTCACACTTGATAATATACATGTTTCAGTGCTATTCTCTCAGATCATCCCACCCTTGCCTTCTCCCACAGAGTCCAAAAGTCTGTTTTATACACCTGTGTCTCTTTTTCTGTCCTGCATATAGGATTATCATTACCATCTTTTAAAATTCCATATATATGCATTAGTATACTGTATTGATATTTATCTTTCTGGCTTACTCCACTCTGTATAATGGGCTCCAGTTTCATCCATCTCATTAGAACTGATTCAAATGTATTCTTTTTAATGGCTGAGTAATATTCCATTGTGTATATGTACCATAGCTTTCTTATCCATTTGTCTGCTGATGGGCATCTAGGTCCAAAGCACATCTTTCTTATTCTGAAATAATACCCATCGCTGAAATACTCTGCTTCCCTGAAAATACTGTATGTAATCACTTGTATCTGGTGCTGAACTGTAAGCTCAGAGAGAAAAAGATCTTGTTGGCTGTTATAACTCTCAAATCTGTAACAGGGATCCACAAATTGTAGATCAGAAGAAATAGTTCTGGAGTGAATGAATGATGGATAGTCATCAATTGATTAAGCCCATCATTATTTTCGATGGTTATTAGAAATGAGTGGAGAGAGGGAGCTCTTGACTAGGACAATGACAGTTATAAAATATATATATATATATATATATATATATATATATAGAGAGAGAGAGAGAGAGAGAGAGTGTATGTGTGTTTATGTGTGTGTCTGTGTGTGTGTGTGCGTGCTCAGTCGCTTCCATCAGGTCTGACTCATTGAGACTCTACAGACTGTAGCCTGCCAGTCTCTTGTCCTTGAGATTCTCCAGGCAAGAACACTGGAGTGGGCTGCCTTGCCTCCTGCAGGGGATCTTCCTGACCCAGGGATTGAAGCTACATCTGCATTGACAGATGAGTTCTTTACAACTGGTGTTGCCCGGGAAGTCCCGGCAGTTGTGTAGGAGAGAACAGAATATTCTTTAATAACACTGAGATTCTGCAGAAGAGCAGCTAAATAAGCAAAGTGCGAATGTGAGCCCTGGAAAGAAAAAAAAAATTAATTTCATATTCTTGGAATGACTTTGGCAACCAATAGAAAGAGACCCAAGTGGAAGATATGAGATCTTGGAAAAATAAAATGTTTATATGATGTAAGTTATGCATCTCCATTAAAAAAAAAAAAAGCAATCTATGTGAGAGAGTGGAGTGTAGCTCCATCCTTTCTAAACTGTCTTTTATACTCAAGGCCTAAAGAATCCCCATCCTGGCTCCAAGCTGATCTAAAATTTTCAGTCATTCCCTGTTTTCCCTGAGTGACTTCTACCCCCAAATCAAGCTCATATTAAACTGCATTAATTCGTCAGACAATACATGAGTTAAACACAGATTAGGACAAAACAGAATCAACTTCTTTCTTTCATTAACCCAAGCTGATCTTCAGTTTAGAAAGGTGAGCATGTCCATGGTTTTCCCACTGAGAGGAATTATGAATCTTCATTTTCTACCCTTGAATATAAATTATTCTGTTTTCTACATATGCGTGTTGTTGCTGTTCGGTTGCTAACTGCTAAGAGTGCTGAGATTGGGGGAAATAATTTCAGCAAAATGATTTTTTTTTTTTTTTGGTATTTGTCACAAAAAGTGGAAGAAAATGTATCTGTGGATAAAGTAAACAAAGACAGTATGTGACGAAAAGTTCTATGGAACAAGAACCAACCATAGAGCATGATCAGTTTCTTTTTTTTTTTTTTTTTTTTGTACAGGACTAAAGCAAAACAAAATATGCTTCCCCGGTGATTCAGGCAGTAAAGAATCTACCTGCAATGTGGGAGACCTGGGTTCTATTCCCGGGTTGGGAAGATCCCCTGGAGGAGGGCATGGGAACCAACTCCAATATTCTTGCCTGGAGAATCCCATGGACAGAGAAGCCTGGTGGGCTACAGTCCATGGGGCCACAAAGAATTGGACATGACTGAGCTACTAAGCACAGCAAAGCAAAACTAAATAAAATCCATGTTTGCCCCACCTATCATTGGTCCACAGAAAACAGTGTGGAATTTTCCCAAATTAAATTTGTTAACATGATAACCTATTAGGCAAAATTAACTTAATTTTGTCTCCAAAATCAAGTAAAGTTTTCCCATACTGGAGTGCTTTCATAAATTGCATTACTATTTTCCATGATTTTAACTACTCACAAGGGTCTTTCTTCTCAGGGTGAATATCCTATCATGGGCTGTTGCAATTGTTTAAATGGGGGATGCTTAAAACATTTTCTGTCTTCTTGGAATTCCAGTGACTCTCCTAACACAGACTCAGATATGAATAACCTCAGCTGAAGCTATAAATGGGAAGTGTAAATTATGTCTCCAGATGTAGGGGGTGTTTCCCACTACACAATGTTCTCCTAATCTAAGAAATGGTACTAATGAGATGGTTCCTGGTTTCAAGGCAAGCTTTTCCACCCTTGGAAATCATATAAATATGTTATGATCTTAATTTTTAAGTATGATCTATAATTTGCTTTGGAAAAGAGAATAAAAGATAATGAGGTGATAATTGCTTTGGATAAAATATAAATGCCACAGATTTTTCCAAGGTCAAGATTATCCCAATTGTTTGTTTTTCTGCAATTTATTTCAGTCCTGTATCTCAATTCCCATTTGTAGAGTGTCTTTCACTTCCCAGGTGGCTCAGTGGAAAAGAATCCCCAGCCAAAGCAGGAGACTCAAGAGACTCAGGTTCAATCCCTGAGTTGGGAAGATGCCCTGGAATAGGAAATGGCAACCTGATCCAAAATACTTGTCTGGAAAATTCCATGGCCAGAGGAGCTCAATAAGCTCACAAAAGAGTCAAACAAGACTGAGCTACTGAGCATACACAGAACATCTTTTAATTTTGGTGTCCTCTCACTGTATGAGATCATCGTTTGGGCATCACAACAACCTATGACGAAAATGTTATTATTATTCCTCTATTATGGGTGAGGAAACCAAAGCCCATCGATTAAGCCCAAAGCCCGTAGATTAAGCGATTCCTTGACCAAGGTCAGACAGCTAGCAAGAGGCAGAACTGGGATCGGAGCCCAGGCTGACCTGGTGCCAAAATGAATGCCTTTTCTAGAAATCTTTGTTGTCACCAGTCTCTGATCTCTATCTCTTTGTTAACCTCAGGAAACCTCCTGGAGAATTTTCCATGCATATAAAGGTTTTCTAGTTTCACCATCAGTAGATTTAGAAGACAGAGGCCAGGTCTTGTTCCTCGCTACCTCCACAGAGCCTAGTAAAGGACTGAAAACAGAGAATCAATCCTTTAGAAAACCTCTGATCTAGGGACCGAATTCCCTATTTAACCTATATTCATTCAGTCCTATTAGAGGGGGAAGAAGAAAGTGGAGGTAAGGACCTATAGTCCAAACCCTGGACCCCAGGAGGGAAGCAAAGTGAGAAAAGGAAGTGGGAAGGGATTGAGGATGGGTGAGGAAAATCCCAAAGCTCCCCAGAGGAACTCTTGTGATATGTGATGCCCATAAAACCCACTCGAGTTTTGGCTGGCTTCAGAGTGGACTCAGCAGGACCAGGATCAGAAGAGTAGGTTTGAAATAAAAAGCCCAGGAGCAGAACAGCTGTACAGAATTTTCTGAAAATCAACAGAAGTAACTAAAGGCAGAGGAGACACAGTTTCTTAAAACTAACTTGTTCTACTCTCAGGCTGTCAAAAAGTTTTACATCATTAAAGATACTTACACGAAACTCATCATTCTTAACATCAAAACTAACTAGCATCCATTGAGAATCTGGCAGACACTCAGCTAAATATTCTGCGTGTGTTGTCTCCTTTAATCCTCACAACAATCCTAGGTAATAGTTATCATCATTCTCCCTTTTTTAGGTGAGTAGGAGGACGCTCAGAGAGGCAAGTAACTTGCCCAAAGTCACAAAGCAATAACTTTCTAAGCATAAGCTTTCTCTTTTGTATAACAGAGATTATTGCAGCTTCCTATTGGGTGTGATGTCAGGATGAAGAGAAAATGTATGTATTGAAACAGAGTCCTGCATACAACAAATAACAGGGGTTCACTCTGTTATTTAAAGCAAAAAAAAAAAAAAAAAAATTATAAGGTATGAGTGTAGGTGGCTGAAGTCCCAGTTTTTCCATCCAAATATAAGATTCAAACACTTGCTCTGACATCTTCATTTGTGTGCATTATCTTGACTCTAAATTTCCCCTGCTTCCTTGTCTCTAGGTGCTGAGAAAAGGATTGAAATATGCCTTGCGGAGTAATTTTGAGAATTAAAAGAGTTTATGCATTTTGGTAGAATTCTACCAATACACCCGTGATCTCTGCCTCTTGGGTTAAGCCCTGTGTAAACTCCTGAGTGTAACTGGGAATGTGACTTGATTCTAACTGACAGAATATGTCAAAACTGATAGGCTATCACCCCCAAGATTAGGTTCCCTTATATAAGACTTTATTTTAGTGGAGGAGAGAAAGAGATCTCCCTGCAGGCCTTGCAGAGACAAATAGCCATATTGAGACCTGCCTCCAGAGGGGGCAATAAGTCGGGAAACCGCAGGCAACCTCTGGGAGCTGAGAGTGGCCAAGTCACAAAGCTGCAGGGAAATAACCTGAGTGAATTTGAAAGCAGATTCCTCCCTAGTTGAGCCTCCAGTTGAGAACACAGCCCAGGCATCACCTTGGTTGTGGCCTCATGAGTTCCTAAGCAGTACCCAGCCTGAATTCCTGACCCACAGAAACTAACAGACAGATGAATATGTATTGCTTTAAGCTGATAATTTGTGTTGATTTCATATTCCGCAAAGGACAACTAATGTTTGCAAATAAAACATCTAGTACAGAGCCCTGCATGTGTTAAGGCTTCAAAAATATTAGCACTGTTTTCTACATATACCAAAAAACAAATGTTTATAAAGATTTATAACAAACCTAGACAGCATATTAAAATGCAGAGACAAATTTGTTTGCTGACAAATGTCTGTATACTCAAAGCTATGGTTTTCCCAGTAGTCATGTATGGATGTGAGAGTTTGACTATAAAGAAAGCTGAGCACGGAAGAATTGATGCTTTTGAACCGTGGTGTTGGAGAAGACTCTTGAGAGTCCCTTGGGCAACAAGGAAATCAAACCAGTCAATTCTAAAGGAAATCAATCCCAAATGTTCATTGAAAGGACTGATGCTGAAGCTGAAGCTCCAAAATTTTGGCCACCTGATGCGAAGAGCTGACTTATTGGAAAAGACTCTGATGCTGGGAAAGATTGAAGGCAAGAGGAGAAGCAGGCAACAGAGGATGAGATGGTTGGATGGCATCATTGAGTCAATGAACATGAGTTTGAGCAAACTCCAGGAGACAGTGAAGGACAGGGAAGCCTGGCATGCTGTCATGGGATCTCAAAGTATCAGACACAACTTAGCAACTAGCAACAATAATAAAGATTCTTACTTCTGTATAGTATATCTTTACAAATGACTACTTGAGTACAATTACTGGATAAATGCCTTCTATATACTTAGGGAGAATGTCTTCTTAGAATTTCCACAGTTAACTTCTGAATAAGGCCTAGAATTATAGAATTCTACTAGTAACCCTGTTCCTCTGAATTGTAACAAGGCCTCAGAGAGATTGTGGGTGTGCAAGATTCAATATAAAGTATTAAGGGCTTTCAACAAAGAGGGATTCTGTGGAGTAAGTGGGTGGAAAGAGACTGTACATAATAAGACATGTTATTTTTTTTAGGTTTTCATCATATTATTAAATTAAATGTCAATTTTAGGCAGATTGAATAACAGTAGCAAACATTTCATTTAACAATCATGGAACAATATGCATATGCTTTTTAGAGCCCCTCTAACAGCTGGTTGGAATTCAGCCGGAGACAAATTCATAAACATGTTATTTTATAACCTGCTTAGTGGGTCATTAAAGAATGAGGCAGGATTTATCTAGCAATTATTCAATGAGGGAAAATAGAATACCTTCAAAATGGAGGCTTCTCTAAGGCTGTTTGAGAGCTTCTTTCTAAGACCCCTGGCCTCTTTAGAGATGCTATTGACATGACAATGACCACACTGACTGAAGCACTAGATGATGGGCCAAAAGGAAGCTGTTTTTCTTTTTTTTATTAATTTTTATTGGCATATAGTTGCTTTGCAATGTTGTGTGAGCTTCTACTGTGCATCAAAGTGAATCAGCTGCATGTTTGCATACATCCCCTCCCATCCATGTCACCACAGTGCCTTAGGTAGAGTTCCTCCTGCTATTCAGTATGTTCCATTAGGTATCTATTTCACACATAGTATCAATAGTGTATACACGTGAGTCTCAATCTCCTACTTTCTCCTACTCCCCTTCCCCCTTGTTACCAAATATGTGTTCTTTAATTCTGTGTCTCTATTTATACTTTGAAAATAAGATCACCTGTTTTACCCTGTCCAGAAGCTAGCTTTTTAAAAGTTAACTCATCCATCCTTTCAATAAATAAGATTTAGTACTCACCATAAGTCAGGAAAAACAAGCACAGAGAAGTCAAAGAAGTTTAGTGACTCAACTAATCTTATGCATTTGCAAAGAAGAAGGGTTAGGACTCAAATCCATGGCTCACCTCTGTGGAGTTGGTCCCAAAGTGTCTTCTGACCACAAAAGAATCTACTCGTTTCTGTCATAATGAAGTAGTTGCAACTCCAAGGGGAACAGGATTTGGTAAGAAAGAATTCATTCCAAAAGACAAATGATGACTATCGTTTGGGATGCTCCAACCCCCATACTTAAACTGGTGAGCCCAAAGAGAAGCATCCCACCATTTACTGTCCAGTGATTTTCAGATTGACCAGTCACTCCTGTTGGGGTTTTTGTTTATAATTGTATCACTTTATGGTGGAACCTTGTCCTGAAGTGTGCTCTAGAAATACATTTTCTTAGGAAGCTATCAGGGACCACAACAACAGCAACAAAAATCCCACACCACTTATTTCAACGTCTTTACCATATGTGATTCTTCATACTAGCTACACCAAACATTCATTTAGTCAACAGATGTTGATAGATCACCTCCTATTAGGGGGCAGAGTCAGACAGGAATTAATTTCCATTCACAAGAATAACTCTCAGTTGCTTCCCCTTGTGCTACGTGCATCTTCCATCTCTTGCCTTCAAGTCTTCGCTGTAAACTGCTTCTAAGTTTTGTTGCAGTACCCTAGCAAAAACACTCTGTTATTTCCAGATGTTGTACACAGATTGACATACTTGGCTTCACTGATCAACTAAACAGGCATGGAGAAGAATAACAAAAAAAAGTAGAGACTTTTGAACCTATGTCATGTAAAGGTGGTCATGTAGTTGAGTGACTAATAGGTCTGGCTCTGCAGCCAGATTACATGGATTCAGGCCCCACTCAATAGCATGCATCATCCCAGGCAAGCTACTTCACTTAACTTTGTCTCTAAAAGGAAAATATTAACAATAATAATAGTGACAGTCATCTCATAGGGCTACTGGAAGAGCTAAGAAATGAAAAGCTTAGAATAGTAACTGACATTTGGTAAGCACTCAATAACTGCTGAAGCTGAAGCTCCAACACTTTGCCCACCTGAGGCAAAGAGCCAACTCATCGGAAAAGATGCTGATGCTGGGAAAGATTGAAGGTGTAAGAAGGGAAAAGAGAGGTTGTTCCGTCTCTCTCTAAGAGATGGTTAGAGAGCATTACTGACTCAATGGACACGAGTTTGAGCCAACTCCAGGAGACAGTGAAAGACAGAGGAGCCTGGTGTGCTGCAGTCCATGAGGTCACAGAGTTGGAAACTTGTGATTCAGTAACTGAACAACAACAATAAATGTTAGCTATTGTTATTATAAAGAATATTAAACATTTCTGTCCAAACTCTCCATCTCTTTGTACAACATGTACATTAACTTTCCCTAGCACAGTTGAAAGAACTAGCTATAAAACCTTTTATATTTGGTGTTTTTTGTAGGAGTAATTCCAAAGTCATTATCATAAACATGGATTACTATTTTACTATCAGGGTTTAATAAGAAACAAATGCTATTTTTAACTGAAGATTTAAAACATGCATTGTTTTTTTTTTTCTTTTCATTCTGACTCCTTCCCCTCCTCGCCATCACTGTTAAAATTGATTGCTTCATCTCTAAGTCCCAGCCCTTTCTGCTAAGTTCCCTTTCTACTCTAAGTCCTGGCTCTCCAGCCCCACTGCGTGGTTTTGTATTCTGGCTCTTCTATATCCAGTCTATGAGAACTTGGAGATGCACTTAATTCTGTGCCTCAGTATTCTCATCTGTCAAATGGGGGGAAAAAAAACCTGAACCTAATGTTTTCAGGCCAATAGAATGCTTTGCACATATAAGTTCCCGTTAAATCCTAGCTGCTATTTTCACCCTAAGAGCAGGACAGTTTCTGACATCTTAGCTGTTCGGTTAAAACATGTTGAATTTATTTTCCACAAACAACAGGAATGCATGAACACTAAGTTGCTTCAGCAGTGTCTGACTCTGCATGACCCCATAGAAGGTAGCCCCTAGGCTCCTCTGTCCATGGCACTGTGCAGGCAAGACTACTGGAGTGGGTTTCCACTTCCTTCTCCAGGGGATCTTCCCAACCCAGGGATCGAATCCACAGCAGGACGCATTGCTATAAACACAGAGTTCCATGAAGCCTAAGCATATGTGGTTTAGCCACGGTGGCCAAAACTCTCTCCCAGATGTCAAAGCTCTCCTGCTCCCAGGCGGAACCTGAAAGCCAGGCCTCCCCAGTTCACTTGACAACTGAGGCCAATAAGCCGCCTTAATTTGGAAAATTCCACTCACGTTCCTCGTCTCTGGCTCTCCACATGTCCCCAGTGGCTTTTATGCCAACCTTGAATCCCAAATGTTGAAGAAGAAGAAAGGAGGGAATGGAGAAGAAAAAAAAAAAAGGTAGAGGAAAGGTCGGAAATTTAAACTGAATTGTTTGGTAATGGAAAGTCCCTTTCAAGTCTCTTTAATTCTTTATTTGGATTCCATTGAGTGTGTGCCAAGAGGGAAAAAGGAAAGGTTAAATCCTTCTATCAGATCTGGCAAAGTTGCTCAGCCAAGCAGCTTAAGAGACGGATTAGCTCGCCTGCAATGCAGAAGTGTTAATACACAGGGTGCCTGTGGGCCACGCAGACCCCCTCCTCGTGGGCCTTGGCATCCTTTGCAGGAGGAAATTGGCCCACAAAGGGACAGACCCCCAAGGAAGTGCAAAAGGTCCCTCTATAGAGGGCTGAACAGGGCCCTTCAGAATGTGATAAATATCACATCCTCCCAAAAAATACTCAAACATACAAGATTTTGCTCAAAACCTCAAGGGAGTTAAGGACCTCATGTGTCCCACTCACAAACTCCTGGCTTTAAACTTTGAGAACTTTTTATTTTTGCTAAAAATCTGACTGTTTTCCACATGTTTCCCCCTGGAATGCTTTTCTGGAGTCAAAATACCCTTTTTAACTAAGATTAGATCTTGAATTCAAAACCTGCTTGTCAGTGGCCCAATGTGTCTGTGTTTAATTCAGCATAAGAGTTGGGTTTAGTGAAAGAAAAAGCAACATCAAAAATCCTAGTCTTTGGGAGACATATAGGACTTTCACATTCATGTTATTCACTTGCAGGGTGACCTCACACCTTCAGTTGCCTAGGACAGCCCTAGTTCATGCCCTTTGCCCTGACATCCTTTCTACGTAACCCACTTCCATACTCCAAACATCCTGGCTTGGATAATAAATGATATTGTCATCTTACACAGAGCAGACTTTTAAAATGCCCATTCTTTCCTCCTTTTGTTACAGTCCAGATAAAACATGCAAGCCACATCAGTGACCTAAAATTTTCTAGTAACTGCACTCAAAAAGGTGAAAAGGAAAGAAATAAAATCAATTTAATCTATTTTAATCTAAAATATGATCTTTTAAAAAATCAGTGTGAAAATATTAATGAGATACTTTACGTTCCTCTACTCACACTGTCTTCAAAACTTACCCATGGCATATATTGAATTGGATCAGCCATATTTTGAGTGGTCAACAGCCACACATCAAACATCCCCTGTACTAGATCACGCAGTTCCTGATCAGAGCAGACGGTCGTAGAGTCCTTTCCAAGGGGTAGCTGACAAGTCTGCCTGTCTGGATAAACTTGATATAAGACGGAACATGCTGAAGTCTCCACTTTTGCTGTCCCCAGGCAATAGCTGAAATTCATCATCACCTTCACCCATAATCCATCACCCATTCTAATTTCCTTGGAAATTATAGTTTGCCTTCATTAATAGATCCTCAGCCTTTGAATTAACACAATTTTAAAAGGGAATGAGAAACCACAATTATCTACTGCAAGAAGGCATGAAGAAAGGAGAAAAAAAGGAAGGAAGGGAGGGCGGGAGGGTGGAAGGAAGGGGAGGGGGTAGGAAAGACATGAATTATCCATCCACCTGGCCCCTTGCATCAACATACGCTATCACATTAACCATTGAATTTATTGTACGCTCTGCTGTTAGTCAAGGTATTCTGACTGCCACTCTGACTTGCTGTCCCTATGGTAACTATGTTCAGTTTGCTTCAGCTGTTCAGTGCTACCACCCGGACTTTGCTGTTGTAGAAACCCACCAGTCTGTTTGATACTAGAGAACGCAGGTCTGTGGCAGAGTCTATCATGTTCAACGATGGCTTACGAGGGGCTGCCTCAACTACACATTTGAAACTGTAGTCAATTCTCTTCAACATCACACATTGTTAAAAGACCAAATGTATATAGGATGCTTAAGACAAAAAAAAAAAAAAAAAACACTAGTTTAGAATAACTAATTTAGTGATTTGATTCTCCCAAACATTTCTCCAATTTTGAGCTGAGACATTCTCAGTCTTGCCTGTGGAGTGCAATGGTGCTTCATAACTTAAAGAAGGATTAGTCTTGAGGCCCTTGTTCTCAATAGAACACCACTCCTGGATCTGACCTACTCTCCTACACCTTCAAGCTAATCTCATGATTGTATTTTGTCTTTAGGCATCTCGAAAGATAAGAAAATGCCTTTTCCTGCTAATCTGTAGACCTTTGAACTTGATGAGCTTCTGCACTCTTTTCATGCACAGCCTATATCTTATTGAAATTATAATAAATCGAATGTCAGTTTGCCCTTGTTGCTTTAATCTATGAGAAATGAATATTTCCTGCCAGGACAGTAAACAAGGATGCCACAGTCATCAGCAAAGATTGCAGCCCTAAGGGCACTTAGGAAGAAGAAGAATGCCAGCCATCAGACTGCAGCCACTCCCTACAGTGAGCCCTGAGGAAAGGAAGCTCAGGATGTGAAAACACGGGATACTGGCCCAGGATAGCAGAGGTGCATACGAAAGGATTGATTTCAGTGAACCCAGACTCCTGCATCGTCCCATACAAAGAAAAGCACTGAATTCCTTCACTTGGAACATCTAATTTTCTTTAATAAATAATAGTCTTTCCAGTAGTCAAGACTCTTGAGAGTCCCTTGGACAGCAAGGAGATCAAACCAGTCAATCCTAAAGGAATTAAACCCTGAATATTCATTGGAAGCACTGTTGCTGAAGCTGAAGCTGTAAAAATTTGGACACCTGACGTGAAGAGCCAACTCATTGGAAAACACCCTGATGCTGGGAAAGACTGAGGGCAGTAGAAGGGGGTGACAAAAGATGAGATGGTTTCATAGCATCACTGATGATGGATATGAATTTGAGCAAACTCCAGGAGACAGTGAAGGGCCAGGGAGCCTAGAGTGCTGCAGTCCACGAGGTTACAAGAAGTCAGATATGACTTAGTGACTGAACAACAACAAATACAAAGAAAAGTGCTAAAATACTTAACCTGGGATATCTGGTTTTCTTTAATTAAAAGAAAAATCTTTTGATGTTCAGCCTACCTACCCTTTATTATGAAACTTCTATATAACCAGGTTCCTCCCTTTGCCTCCTCAGAGCTGTTCTCTCTGGGTTATTTAAGATGCTGTCTCCTGGGTTTGAAGTCCTACAAATTCCCACCAAATAAAGCATAAGTCTCAGCTTCAAGCTGTGAATGTGTTTTTTAAGTCGGCACCTATTTACAACATCAAAGGCTCTCCACTGCCACTATAAATGATACACTTTCTCCACAATTGCTCTATTTGATTAGCAGTAAGTTGAATTCTCATTTATTAACACTTTCTCATCAAAGCAGTTTCCTATGTGCTCATGTCCACCTATGCACATGTGTATGTAACACACACATGTACATATTAATACATACACATATTCTATTATTGATTCACCCACTCTTTTGTGAATTCTGATATTCTTAAAATATGGATTTTGTATGAATTTTTTTTCTCCTCCCTCTCTTTCTATGCGCTTTTCTTTCTTCTTTGCCCCTACCACTGAGATTTGTCTTCCTGATAGCTCAGTTGGTAAAGAATCCTCCTGCAATGCAGGAGACCCTGGTTCCATTCCTGGGTTGGGAAGATCCACTGGAGAAATGTTAGGTTACTGTTATGCCCGATGTCCGAATCCCCGAGCGGGAAGAGAGAGAAGGCTTCCAAGACAATGCAACTCGCAAAAAAGGGAAGTTTATTACTGTCTAGAGCCAGGGCTTTCTGCCACAAACATCACAGTGGTGCAGGGTCAGAAAGCGCCGAGCTCAAGCTTGTTACACAAATTTATAAGATATGCAAAAGCGGTTAGTAGCTGGCTTAAGAGGACTGGTTACATGTTTGCAAAGCAATTCTATTGGTACAGATTTTCGCGGGCTTTTCAGCTCTCCCTTTGTTCTTACTGGGCGCATATTGATTGGCTGGCTCCAGGTTACCTGATGGGGGTAGGGAATCTTACCATTTCGGGGGAAGCTAAAACTTAGGTCCAGGCCGCCCGTCATGGTATTAACCCTGGCAGCCTCACATTCCCCCCTGTCTTCTTGTTCCTGTAGAGGAATCTTTCTCTTCATCCTGGGCTACCATCTGATATTGCTGCCTCAATACCATAATCTGAATGGTATTTAGACGTTCTTTAATAAATGACATTAGCCGGTTTAAAATACAAGGGCCAAACGTGAGTGTTAATAATAGCACTATGAGCGGGCCCAGGAGGGTGGAAACTAAGGTGGTCAGCCAGGGGGAGCGTTGAAACCAAGACTCAAACCATCCCTGTTGGGCCTCCCGTTCCCTCTTTCGTTGCGCCAGCCCTTCTCTTACTTTTGCCATAGATTCTCTTACCACTCCTGTATGGTCTGCATAGAAACAACATTCTTCTCCCAGAGCCGCGCAGACCCCACCCTGTTGGAGAAAAATCAAGTCTAGTCCTCTCCTATTCTGCAAGACCACCTCAGACAAGGAAGTCAGAGACTTCTCTAAGTGGCTGATTGATTCTTCTATGCGAGTTATATCTTCATCTATGACGGCTCGTAGGGAGGAAAACCCTTGGCCTTGCAGAGATAGTGAAGCTATTCCTGTCTCTGCTCCTGCCAGCCCAAGACTGAACAAGGCTGCCATGGTGATTGCACTGATTGGCTCTCTCTTTTGTCTTAGCAATTCCCGGTCCCAATGTGAGTACATGACCTCTTCAGAGTGGTATAAGATTTTTGGCATTACAGCAACCAGGACACAGAATTCTTGACTCTGGTTAAAAATCTTCACATTTAAACATGGGGTTAGCCCAGTATGTGAACAAATCCACCAACCTCCAACCTCTGGCACAATCCAATTTTTGCCGTGTAAGCGTAGGTTACTAATAGTCCGGGCACAGAGGGAAGTTTTATCACATGGCACTGTGCCCAAACAGAGTCCCTGTCCCCAAACTTCATTCATTGTGAGGCCAACCTTGCGTTCTTCCCATCGGCATGGGGGTGGGTTCTGGCCTGAAGATAAGTGGTAAGAGACATTGAGGCCTATGGCCTCATAGAAGGGTGGGTGAAGATTATAACAAAGCCAACAGGACTGGGTCGCATTAGGGTTGGTATGGTTTAAGACCGTAAAGGCTGCATTCACTAAGGCCCATAGGGGGTCCGGAATTGCTGAGCTAATGGTAACAGCCAGAGGGCCAGGGGTTTCTGTCAGTTTGCCTCTGAGGCTCGGGGTAGAGGAGATGTTAAATGTTCCCGGCAAGCTTGGTCTGAAGGTGGTTGGCTTGGGGGTCGCCTTATGCCCCTGTAATGCTTTGACCAGATTGGGACCTAAACTAAGTACCTGCACCGGCTCAATAACCTGTTTAATGATTAAAAGCTCGCCTGGGTAGGGGCCGGGCCAATTTACGTGAAGCTGAAAACCCCAAGTCAGTCCTGAGGTCCAGCAGTTTTCTTTTTTCGCCCGTTCCTGGTTAAATTGTACTCGTACCTGAGGCCCCTGGTGTCTACGGTCCTTGAAGGTGAAGCTAACTAGATCTCTGTTTCCGACATCCCACCTCTGGGGTCCATCACAAGAGGTCACACAACTCCAGCTCCTGCAATAATAGCTTTCTATGCCACCACAGGTTTTCCAGTTATTTCTTACATAGCCCGGGCAAGCCCAAAACCCCAACCTATGGTTTTTTATCCCATCCCTATAGTACTTATCATAGAGACCGTCCTGCTTTGCGAAGAGGCTTGAGAGGTCGAAGTTCAGGTCCGGCCACCAGGTGTTTGGAGGGTGGATTCCTGAGGTCTCATTGAGCAGCTCATGAGTTTGCCCGTCGTTGAGTTTCCATGTGATCTTAGCAGGTTGATGGGGGTTATGACTGGTCGCTCCTGGGTCGATGAGAGCTGCCATCAGCAGGAGAATTAGGAGGCCTCCCGGTGGACGAGTTTCAGTTTCAAAGGATTTGACGGGTGAGGACTCGCCTTCCATTCTGCTCGCGCTTTTTCCTGTTCTTCCGATGTGGCTTGCCGCACGTGATTGCAGTGAACCCAGGGTCCAATCCCGTCGACCTTGACAGTGGTAGGAGTGGTAAGAAGAACAACATAAGGGCCTTTCCATCTAGGTTCTAATACTTTAGATTGGTGTCGTTTTACCCAAACCCAATCACCTGGGCCAATATTATGTGAGGGGAGGGCCCTCTTGTTTTGGCCCTCATGTATCTCTTGAATCAATTTCCAAACATGGTTATGCACCTTACTTAATGCTATCAGAGTTTGCTGGAATTGTCCCAAAGTAGGGGGTGGCAGACATTTTCCTTCGAAAATAGGATACACAGGAGGGGGTCTTCCATACAGAATCTCAAAAGGAGTAAGATTCAGCTTATAAGGGGTGTTACGTGCCCGAAAGAGTGCAAAGGGGAGGAGGGTCACCCAGTCCCCGCCAGTCTCTATTGCCAACTTTGTCAAAGTTTCTTTTAGGGTCCGATTCATTCTCTCAACCTGTCCTGAGCTCTGGGGATTATATTCGCAATGTAACTTCCATTTCGTCCCCAGAGCTTGGGCCAGCCCTTGTACAATCTGGCTCACAAAGGCAGGTCCATTATCAGAGCCCATAGTCACCGGCAGCCCATACCTAGGCACTATCTCCTCTAAGATCTTTTTAGCAACCACTATTGCTGTCTCTCCCTTAGTGGGGAAAGCTTCCACCCACCCCGAGAAGGTATCTACCAGAACCAACAGATAGCGGTACCCGTACTTGCCTGGTCTTACCTCAGTGAAATCTATCTCCCAGTGTTGCCCTGGCTTTTCCCCTCGGTACCTCGTTCCCGAGTGCTGCTTCTTCTCTGCCCTCATCAGCTGGCACGCTTCGCAGGCTTGAATTATCTCTCGTACAGTTGCATTTTGTCGAGGGAACCTCAGGCAGGCCATCTGGAGAAGTGTTAGGGTCTTTTTTTCTCCCAAGTGTGTAGTCGTGTGCAGGTGTTCACACAGGTGACGACCCAGGGTGGCAGGCAAGATCAGGTTGTTGTTTTGGTCTCGGTACCATCCATCTTGGTCATCTTTCTGGAGGGTGGTATCCTTGTTGATCCAGGCGAGATCAGGGAGGGAATATTCGGGAACTGGTGGCAAGGTCCCCATACCAGGAGGTGGAAGTCCCACGGCTAATATGGGGGTGGCGTAGTCCCGGCTAGCCGCTTCTCGAGCGGCCGCATCAGCAGCACAATTGCCCCGCGCCTTAGGGTCTTCTCCCTTCTGGTGACTGGGGACATGTACTATAGCTACTGCCCGGGGTAGTTGGACAGCTTCCAAGAGCCTGCGAATCTCAGGCAGATTTTTGACCTCTTTTCCCTCAGCTGTCCGAAATCCCCTTTCTTGGTATATGGGACCTTGAATATGGGCAGTGCTGAAAGCATATCGGCTGTCAGTAAAAATGGTGACTCTCTTCCCTTTGGCTTGCTCCAGAGCCTGTATTAGGGCAATCAATTCTGCTTTTTGTGCAGAAGTGTTTGGGGGTAGTATCTCAGCCCATATCGTCTGCCCTGAATCATCAACTATGGCGGCTCCCGCCTTCCTTTGCCCATCTTTTACATAACTGCTCCCATCGGTGAACCATACTAGCTCACTGTTGCTTAGGGGTACATCAGTTAAGTCTTTTCGTGCCGCCAGGGCCTCAGCCAGTATCTCACTGCAATCATGGAGAGGGCTGTCCTTCTCTGGGTTGGGTAGGAGCGTGGCCGGATTTAGGAAGCAAGGGGTCTGAAAACGCACCCGTGGGGCATCGAGCAGCAAGGCCTGGTAGTGTGTCAAGCGGGCATTGGAGATCCACTTACCCGGCGGCTGCTTTAAAACCCCTTCTACGGCGTGGGGGGTGTAAACCGAGAGTTGCTGTCCATATGTCAACTTGTCAGCGTCGCGGACGAGGAGGGCTGTAGCTGCAATGATGCGAAGGCAAGGGGGCCACCCAGCGGCCACCGGGTCTAACCGCTTCGAAAGGTATGCTACCGGCCGCTTCCATGGTCCCCATTGTTGAGTCAAGACCCCCTTTCCTATTCCTTGCTTTTCATCTACAAACAGCTGGAATGGCTTATTTGGGTTAGGCAGGGCAAGGGCTGGGGCTTCTAGTAGGGCCCGTCTGAGTGTCTGGAAAGCCTGTTTCATTGGCTCAGTCCAAGTCCAGTTTGGGGTCTCTTTACTTCCCTCATATAAGGGCCGGGCCTTCTCAGCAAACCCCACAATCCACAGTCTGCAATATCCAACAGTCCCCAGAAACTCTCTCACCTGGCGGGGGTTTTTGGGCTCTGGTATCTGCAATATTGTTTCTTTCATGGCCTGGGTTAGCCACCTTTGCCCCTGCCTGATCTTGTACCCCAAATAGGTGACCTCTTGCTGGGCTATTTATGCCTTCTTTGCGCTAGCGCGATACCCCAAGATGCCTAGGGTCTGTAATAGGTCCCCAGTGGCACGGCTGCAAGCTTCCTCTGTGGTTCCAGCCAACATAAGGTCATCTACATATTGTAGCAGAATGACCTCTGGGTGGCAAGCCTGATATTCGTAGAGGTCCTCACTCAGAGCCTCATTAAACAAGGTAGGGGAGTTCTTGAACCCCTGTGGGATGCGGGTCCAAGTTAATTGTACTACCGGTTGGCCCTCCCCCTCAGTCCACTCAAAGGCAAATATCTCCTGGCTCTGGACTGCCAGGGGTAGGCTGAAAAAGGCATCCTTCAAGTCCAGCACAGTGTACCAAGTGTACTCAGGCAGTAAACTGCTCAGGAGGGTATACGGGTTAGGGACAGTTGGGTGTATGTCACTCACCCGTTTGTTGACTTCTCGCAGGTCTTGGACAGGTCTGTAATCTGTCCCCCGTGGCTTCTTCACCGGCAGTAAGGGGGTGTTCCAAGGGGATTGGCATCGCCTGAGAATTCCGGCCTCCATGAGCCGTCGAATGTGGGGAGTGATCCCCCGCCGAGCTTCTTGGCTCATAGGGTACTGTCTCACCCTCACAGGAACTGCCTCGGCCTTTAGCTCGATGACGACCGGATGTCTCTCTTTGGCTAGTCCCATTCCTGCTGTTTCTGCCCAGGCCAATGGATATTTATGGGCCCACGGTTGTACATCTAGTGCTATGGTCTCTGAGGGCTTAGGCGCAAAAAGTCTGTATTCATCTCTTAAGGCTAGGAACAAGACATGTATCGGTTGTCCAAGTCCATCCGTGACTGACATTCCTCCGGGGTCAAAATGGATCTGAGCATTAACTTTAGTCAACAAGTCTCTTCCAAGTAGAGGGGCTGGGCATTCTGGTATCACCAAAAATGAATGGGACACCTGATGGGTCCCCAGATTTACTTTCCGTTCTGTGGTCCAACAATATCTTTTTGTCCCCGTGGCTCCTTGCACTAAGCTGGTTTTCTTAGACATTGGTCCCAGTTTTTTATTTAAAACAGAGTGTTGGGCGCCAGTATCTACCATGAAGTCAACGGGTTTCCCCTCCACATGTATGGTTACCCAGGACTCGGGGAGGGGTGCCGAGTCTCGACTCCCCTAGTCACTGTCTTCCCCCGCATATAGAACTCGAGTTCCGGGGGCGATTTTCTCTCTCTGGGTCATTTTTCTCCTTGAGTCCCTCTTAGGGCACTCATTTTTCCAGTGCCCCTGTTCTTTGCAGTAGGCGCACTGATCCTTCTTTAGGGCCTGCCTTTTTGGTTTTTCTTTTTCTCCCGTCCGGGGGTCTCGAGGTTCCCTCAATTCTGTTCCGGCCTTTATCCCCACAAAAAGAATCTGGGCTAGCTCCTTCTGGTTCTTCCGGTTTTCCCTCGCCCTATGTTCCCTATCTTCTTTCCTGATCTTCTCCGCTAATTCCCTTTCCTCCCGCCGAATTCGCTCTTCCCTTTCTTCTGGGGTCTCCCTATTATTAAATACCTTTTCAGCTACTTTCAGTAAATCCTGTATTGTCTGTTCTCCCAATCCCTCTACCTTTTGTAATTTCTTCCTAATATCTGGGGCTGCCTGATTCACAAACGCTAACAGAACTGCAGCGCGTGACTACTCAGCCTGGGGGTCCATAGGTGTATATTGCCTGAAAGCTTCCATCAGCCTCTCTAGGAAGGCTGCCGGGCTTTCAGTGGGCTCTTGCCTTACTAAATTTACCTTTGCCAGATTTGTCGGCTTTCTAGCTGCGGCCCGCAGGCCAGCCATTAGAGTCTGGCGATACACTCGGAGACGCTCCCTACCTTCCACCCGCTCAAAATCCCAGTTAGGCCGCAACAGAGGAAACCCCTCGTCCACAAGATGAGGCTGGGCGGTTGGCCTCCCGTCGACCCCTGGGACCCGTTTCCGCGCCTCTGCCAGAATTCGCTCCCGTTCTTCCATGGCGAAGAGCACCTGCAACAGCTGCTGACAATCATCCCAGGTGGGATTATGAGTGAACAAAATGGAATCTAAGAGGTCAATGAGGCCTTGGGGCTTCTCTGAGAAAGGAGGGTTTTGGGTCTTCCAATTGTACAGGTCACTCGTGGAAAAGGGCCAGTACTGATAGGTTCGCTCTCCGTCTGGGTTAGTTGGTCCCACTCGGACGGGGAGCGCCTGAACAGTGGATGAAGGTAACTCTGGGTCCCCAGGGTCTTGCTTACCCCTATCTCCCTTAGTTTTCCCTCGGGTCCCCAATGCCGGTCCCCCCTCACGGTCGGTTCCCGTTGGCCCTCTTAATCCTCTCGGTTCACCTGTGGGAGCTTCTCTCCTCGGAGGGGATTGCAAGGAGGGCACATATGGTGGAGGCCTTATCTCCATTTCTAGATCTATCAGGTTTGGATAAGATGATTCCTGAAGGACTGGTTTTGGGTCCTCTTTCTTTTTGGTTCCCTCGGGGGGGGTCTCCATCACCAGGACCTGTGAATTGGAGGAACTAGGAAGTTTGTGAACAAAAGGTTTTAACCATTTAGGCGGATTTTCCACTAGATCCTGCCAGACCATGACATAGGGGACCTGACTCAGATGGCCCCAGGGATCAGGAGCCATAATCTTCTCCTTCACAGCCTGTATGATGGACGGTTGAAAGGTGCCTTCCAGAGGCCATCCAACCTGAAAGGCAGGTCACTCTGCAGAACAAAAAGTTATTAATTTACTTTTCTTGACTAGCAAAGACAAGTTATGGGCCCTGGCCCTGACATCCGAAAAATGGTCAGTCATGAGAGAAAGTGGGGTAGATTCTCCCTGCCCCATGGTCAAAGAATAAACGATAAGGAAGAGAGAGAGGAAGTCACTGAGAACGACCACCAAAAATCCTACCGGGAGTGGTGGCGGCCAAGAGGTTGGGCTTATGGTATGCTTTTGGAACTGTGTATGTGCCTGCGTCATTGCACGGAAGTTTTCTTGCTGGGGGTGGGCACCCTAGGGGTTTCTAGCCCGTTCCGTGACCCCCTTATCCTCTCACGGGAGTCTTCAAGTGGCAGGCGCCCTAATGGCCTTTAAGTGCCTGACCCGTGCCCACAAGAAGGATTTTAGGCCACGTCCTCAGTTAGGGATGTTAAAGGAGAGTTTCACCCGGTTGGGCTCTAGTTACTGAGGCTTACTTATTGTAGGGCCTTCAGAGTCCTCCAGAGTGTAGCCCTGGCCAGGACTCATCAATTGCCCCCACAACCATTCGCCTGTTCACTGAAACTCCCGAAAAGAAAAGGAGTTGAGGGCAGATCAGAGAAGAAGAGAAGGAGAATAAGTCAGAAGTGAGAAAGAACGATGCACCAGAAGAGAACGAGACTAGAGACAATGCCGGCACACACAAAAACACGGAGAGCCAAAGACAAACACACGGACAAACAAACGTCGGCCGACGACACAGCGCTGGGTTTTCGGGCCCCCTGAATTTTCTTGCCTCCCGGTAGCAGATTCACCTTACCGAATGGCGTCCACTGTTCACCAGACTCGGGGTCGGGAGAGGAACTTTCCTTCCCGCGGAGTCAGCTGCCTCCCAGCGCGTCCGCTGGCCTCGGCCTTACGCCGGCTGGCCCCCCCTTTATAGAAAGCCTTCCCGCGGAGTCGGCTGCCTCCCAGCGCGTCCGCTGGCCTCGGCCTTATGCCAGCTGGCCCCCTTTTATAGAAAGCCTTCCTTCCGTGCCAGATACCTCCCCGCTTCTCAGCAGGGCCTTGGATTTACTCTGGACTTTCCTGAGCACCGGTGTTATTATTTATCCTTCCCCTTTGTCCTGTAAGCGTTCCCTTCTCCCGGTCAAGGGATCCCGGACGAGCCCCCAAATGTTATGCCCGATGTCCGAATCCCTGAGCGGGAAGAGAGAGAAGGCTTCCAAGACAATGCAACTCGCAAAAAAGGGAAGTTTATTACTGTCTAGAGCCAGGGCTCTCTGCCACAAACATCACAGTGGTGCAGGGTCAGAAAGCACCGAGCTCAAGCTTGTTACACAAATTTATAAGATATGCAAAAGCAGTTAGTAGCTGGCTTAAGAGGATTGGTTACATGTTTGCAAAGCAATTCTATTGGTACAGACTTTCGCGGGCTTTTCAGCTCTCCCTTTGTTCTTACTGGGCGCATATTGATTGGCTGGCTCCAGATTACCTGATGGGGGTAGGGAATCTTACCATTTCGGGGGAAGCTAAAACTTAGGTCCAGGCCGCCCATCATGGTATTAACCCTGGCAGCCTCACAGTTACCCACTCCAGTATCCTGGCCTGGAGAATTCCATGGACCATAAAGTCCATAGAGTTGCCAAGAGTCAGACACAACTGAGTGACTTTCACTTTCACTGAAATTTGCACATAGTAGATACCCAATAAATCATTCTTGGCTAACTGATGCAATGAACAAATTATAATCAGGAGAAAGATTTTTTTTATCCCTTTATAAAAGAAAAAAAAACCTCACAGCCAAATAATTAAACATCTAAGAGTATTTTTTAATTCTAGTTGTCACTAAAATTCCCACTCAACAACCTCACGCCATTTTTTAAAAATTGTATTCTTATATTTTAAAAGCTTTTTGTTTTATATTGGAGAATAACCAATTAACAATGTTGTCATAGTTTCAGGTGGACAGGCAAGGGACTCGCCCATACACATACATGTATCCAGACTCCCCCAAACGCCCTTCCCATCCAGGCTACCACATAACACTGAACTGAGTTCCCCGTGCTATACAGTAGGATCCTGTTAGTTATCTATTTTAAATATGTTAGAGTGTACATGTCCAGCCCTAACTCCCTAACTATCTCTTCTCCCAATTCTTTCCCCCTAGGAACCATAAATTTGTTCTCTAAATCTGTGAGCCTCATACCAATTATAATCTGGAAAACTCTAATATAAAGCTAATTCTGTTAAATGGTTAATGGGACAAAAATTACAGTCTCTGAAAACTTTAACTTTGAATCCCCAGTTCTGAGGATAATTAAAGTCACAGCTTGAGTGCTGCAGGAATTACTAATTGAATTTAATTTACTATTGTGTGCAATATAAGGGCCGATTACTTCCCCCCAGCATTTTGGACTTTGATATAACTCCTTATTCTGAGTTAAATTTACTTAAGTGTCAATATTTTGCAATTCAAATAGAAATTAGCTTTATGTATTTTTACCCTAATAAAAGCAGCATTCAACAAAATTGTAATTGCTCTCATTTTGCTTCTATCAAACACTTTGAGTTTGAGTTTTATTTTAGAAATATGGTCTGTCAGCATCAGTAAACCCAAAGTGTTCTTACTTGTTCTTCAGTGACTAAGTCATGTCTGAATCTTTGCAGACCCATGGACTGCAGCATGCCAGACTCCCCTGTCCTTCACTGTCTCCAGAAGTTTGCTCAGATTCATGTCCATTGAGTCAATGATGCTATCTAACCAAGTTATCCTCTCCACCCCCTTCTCCTTTTGCTTTCAATCTTTCCCAGCATCAGGATCTTTTCCAATGAGTCGGCTCTTCACATCAAGTGACCAAAGTATTGGAGCTTCAGCTTCAGCATTAGTCCTTCCAATGAAAATTCAGGGTTGATTTCCTTTAGGACTGACTGGTTTGATTTCCTTCCTGTCCAAGAAACTCTCAAGTGTCTTCCACACCACCACAATTCAAAAGCATTAATTCTTCAATGCTTAGCCTTCTTTATGGTCCAACTCTCAAATCCATAAATGACAACTGAAGAAACCATAGTTTTGATTATACAGACCTTTGTCAGCACAGTGATGCCTCTGCTTCTTTAATACGCTGTCTAGTTTTGTCATAGCTTTCCTTCCAAGGAGCAAGTGTCTTTTAATTTCATGGCTGCAATCACTATCTGCAGTGATTTTGGAGCTAAAGAAAAGAAAATCTGTCACTGTTTCCATTCCTTCACCTTCCATTTGCAATGATGTGATGGGACTGGATGTCATGATCTTAGTTTTTTGAATGTTTGGTTTTAAGCCAGCTTTTTCACTCTCCCTTTCCACCCTCACCAAGAGACTATTTAGTTTCTCTTCACTTTCTACCATTAAAGTGATATCATCTGCATATCTGAGGTTGTTGATATTTCTCACAATAGTCTTGATTCCAGCTTGTGATTCATCCAGCCTGGTATTTTGCAGACCAAAAGCCTTAATTATCAAGTGGATCCATCAGAACCTGCTTTTACTCTTGGTCTCTTCCTTCCTTCTAACCTGAAAAGGGTCTTGAGGGCATTTGATTTGGAACCAAGCTCCATATGGGACATTGGATGTTTACCATGTATCAAGGGCTGTTCTAAGTACTTCTGAAATATGACCTCAATTAATACCTGTAAAAACTCATCTCCCCATTTTGCAAATAAGGAAACTGAGGCCTAAAGAGATCAAATAATACGCTCAGGATCACACAGCTAGAGAGTAAAATGCTAATCCCAGTTCATGCAACAGAGTTGCAGGTTCCACTGCTCCTAACTCACTGGATGCGGTAAACTGGAAGTGGCCCCTCTGATTCAGGGACCATACAACTGATTCAAGCCCACTGTTGTTAGTGGCTCTTTATATCCCTGACCCCTAAATTTGTCTTCTTTCTGACCTGAACAGAAATCACCTAAAACCAGTATGTCAGCACCTTTCCAGAGATCCAGCTCACATAATCCTGCAAAGTAAATACTGAACCAGCCACGAGGAACAGTCTGCTTGCCAGGCTCACTCTCAGAAGTTTGGCGGACTAAGTGTCCCAGGACAGCTCTGTAGGCCCAAGTCCTGGAGCTCCTCACGGCCTTTGGTTAACCACACATGAGGTTCAAAGAGCCAGGGAATGTCCCAAGGGGCATCACCATCAGGCCTGGAGGCAAAGGCTCCAAAGTTTAGCAATCCTGGATTCACAGGACAATGCAGGAGCCCCTATTGCCTGGTCCTTAGGACAATATTGTTATTAGTCCAATGTCTAGCCATGCAGAGGAGGTCGACCTGAGAGCAGAGAAGAGTGATGGAAAGACCATCCCAGCAACATGCATGCTCCCAGGGGTCAGATCACCCCCCTGTGCTTCTACGTTACTTGAAACATTTTGCTGTCCTTCCACTAAGCTCACCTATTCTTGCTTAAGCAATTTTGAGACAAGTATCTATCTCTTGAAACAAAAAGAATTCTTAAGATTGCACCAATGAAGTTTCATACTGATGATTTTCCTAGGGTTTGACTTTGTTAAAAAAAAAATTCAGAGGCTGAAGCCAATTAAGTTGAGAAGCTGAGAGTGTAAGATCACGAATCAGGACACTGAGAACAGGCTCCCATCTGCAGCTTCCTAACTACATGACTGTTAGCAAGTTATTTAACTTTTCTTGTTCAGTTTACTCAGTTTAAAATTGCACACACACACACACACACACACACACACACACACACACTGACACTCACTATCTTCCTTTCTTGTTCTATTTTTCCTGTAGTACTTTTCAATTCCAATATACTAAATAATTTACTTATTCATTTTGTTAATTGCCCTTCCTACTAAAACATAAGCTCCATATAGATGCAGCTGGATTTCCCTGGTTTAGAATGGAATTCAATACATAAGAATTCAATACATATTTGTGGCAGTTGCTATTGGATATATTATGTGAGTTGATTAGACCATATCAGTAGTTACCCTCTTGAGATTCTACAAACACTGGGAATCCAGGATGACAGTATTAGAAAGGCCTTAGGCTAATTTAAATAGCACTAAAAGCATAATGGAGATGATACATTTCAACTATCATGATGCTCCTCTAACACATCTACTATTTCATTAAGCCAGAGAATTTTATGCTGATTAAAATTGCTACTTATAATCACTTTTCACTATCTTCATAAGTTATATGTGTCTCTTGTATAGTGAAAATGACAATGTCATTTGACCCAAAGTGCAGTTTTTTTGAGTAAGCAAAACAAGGGAGATAATGGAAGAAAAAAGCTGTTAAAGAATTATTTGGTTTGTGACTTTTCTCAACTTAACTAATCTTCTCAAACCATATTCCACTACCTTAAAAATGGTCATGGCATAAGATAGCACACTTATATAGCCTAATATGTGTTCAACAAATGTCAGATCCTTCTCCCCTTTATGATGGAGAACATCCTTTCTCAGCCTTAGAATCAAGGATTCTACATTGCTGGAATTTTACAAGTATCAGACTTGTTTAAATCCAGAATTTCTAGAACATTCTATCCTCAGCTTAAGAATTCATGTTTAAAAAACTTTCAACAAACATGGAAGATTCAATGCATTTCCACCAAACTAGCATGGACTCAGTCCTCATAACAACACTGCAAAATAGATTGAGGAGAGAGAGCTCAGAAAGGGGAATAAAGTTCCATGGCAACAGCACAGAATCAGCTGAACTCTCTGATTCTAAGGATAAACAACCATTAAGGGGACATCCATTAGTTTATTCCTGATTACAAAAGAGATAGTAGGCACAGGTGGAGGAATGGGAAATGGTCTCAGAAGAAACAGAATAAGGGACATTGGAAGAAAAGTGACAGAGCAGGTAGGTATTATGGTTTTTGTTCAGTCACTAAGTTGTATCTGACACGTGGGAACCCCATGGACTGCAGCACACCAGGCTCCCCTGTCCTTCACTATCTCCCAGAGTTTCCTCAGATTCATGTCCATGGAGTTGGTGATGCCATCTAATCATCTCATCCTCTGCCACTCCCTTCTCCTTTTATCTTCAGTCTTTCCCAGCATCAGGATCTGGGATACTAATACTTTGGCCACCTGATGCAAAGAGGCCATTTTTGCATCAGGTGGCCAAAGTATTGGAGTTTCAACTTCAACATCAATCCTCCCAGTGAATATTCAGGGTTGATTTCCTTTAGAATTGACTGGTTTGATCTCCTTGCAGTCCAGAGGATTCTCAAGGTTTTTCTCCAGCATCACAATTTGAGAGCATCAATTCTTCAGGGTTCAGCCTTCCTTTTAGTTCAATTCTCACATCCATACATGACTACTGGAAAAACCATAGCTTCGACTAGACAGACCTTTGTTGGCATAGTGATATCTCTGCTTTTTAATATGCTGTCTAGGTTGGTCATAGCTTTTCTTCCAAGGAGCAAGGGTCTTTTAATTTCATGGCTGCAGTCACCATGTGCAGTGATTTTGGAGACCAAGAAAAGAAAATGTCACTGTTTCCAATTTTTTCCCTTTTATTAGCCATGAAGTGTTGGGACTAGATATGTTTTGAATGTTGAGTTTTAAGCCACCTTTTTCAGTTTCCTCTTTCACCCTCATCAAGAAGCTCTTTAGTTCTTCTTCATTTTCTACCATTAAAATGGTATCATCCGCATATCTGAGGTTGTTAATATTTCTCCTGGAAATCTTGACTCTAGCTTGTGATTCATCCAGTCAGGCATTTCACATGAGGTACTCTGCATAGAAGTTAAATAAACAAGGTGACAATATACAGCTTTGACATACCCCTTTCCTAATTTTGGACCAGTCAGTTGTTCCAGGTCTGATTCTAACTGTTGATACTTGACCTGCATACAGGCTTCTCAAGAGTCAGGTAAGGTGTTCTGGTACTACTGTCTCTTTAAGAATTTTCCACAGTTTGCTGTGATCCACACAAAAGATTTAGTGTAGTCAATGAAGCAGAAGTAGATGTTTTTTCTGGCATTCCCTTGCTTTCTCTTTGATCCCAAGATTGTTGGCAATTTAAATATTTTAGCTAATGATATTAATATTTAGTACTGACTGAACACTTGCTCCATGCAAGGCACTGAGTACTTTATATATATTTTGTCAATCTTCTCAAAACTTTTCATCTTTAACCCACCATGCCAATGAGAAAACTAAACCACAAAGAAGTTAAATATATTTCCAAGATCTCATAGGTATTGAAATGGCCACTGCTAACTCCCTTGAGCTCACCAAACCTTATCTTTCAATATTCTATGCAATACTTAGAGGTTTAATACCTATTCGGCAGTCAGTGAACTAGCAGTATTGCTCCTTCTGCCAAGAATCTTGAAGAATCTAACTCAATGATCTTCTGAGGTGAGGTTTACGAGTATGATCCATGCAAGTTGAGGCTGGTAACTAGCAAAAATCAACAGGAACAATGTTAACAATCTTGAACACTGCAGAAAAAAAAATGCAAATAGAAAACAGTAAAGAATACAAAACAATACAGAAGACAAATACAAAAATTGTATACAAAATAATACAGATTTGTTTTCTAATAGGATCATTAAAAAGCAAAACACCAGACCTGCTGTTGCAGGGGAAAAGCAGAGTGAATCCACAAGTACTGAATGGTACTTCTGGGTAACAGCCACTTCCTGTCTGCTGTGTCATTTTATTTTCACATCTGTCATGCCATGGGCATATATTGCTTTTATAGATGAGAAAACTGAGGCACAGGTACACTTTCTGCCTCACCCAAGGGCACTGGTCTAGCAAGGAAGAGAGTCTCATTTGAATTCAGGTCTGTCTCCAAAGCCTTGTCTATCTCTTTCCCTTTCAAGACTATATCAAGAAGGAAACACAATTTTGCCTCTGCTATGAGTCAGTCTCGCCTATGGGTACAAAACGGAGGCTACTATGATATGATGTCTTATGGTGTGGCACCAAATTACATTTCAGGTTTGCATACAGAATTTACATGAACTTTGATCTTTATAGTTATCATGTGTAAAATTGTAATAGTAGTAATGATTATAGTAATGAAACCAACCTTACAAGATCATCAGAGGGATTACAAAAGCCAGCACATATAAAACTCTCCACATAGAATCAAGATTTATGCTCTTGATTTGTGCTCTCACTAAAATTAGTGAACTAGGCTTGGATTTTCCACTGAGCAGCTGAGAGGTCTTGGTGAGTTGATTCCTCTCCTCTAGGGCTCTGTGTTCCCATCCACACAAAGCGGTAGACCAGATGCTTTTAGGAAGGGCCCACCCCCAAAAGGCACAATGATCTCAAACAGGAGATAGCAAATATCCTCCATCATGAGAGGGTAGTGAAGGGGAAGAAATAAACCTTGATCTACTCTCTGATAGAACAGGAGACCAAACCCTCACCACCTACCTCGCTGGGATCTGGGAAGGATTAATGAGACATAATGCTCGGTGTTCTGCCGAGAGCTATTACTGCCTTACAGGGGGAAAAATCCCATTGTTGCCAGCAAACAAGACTGACAATTTGATGAGGTGTGAATATTTTTAGTGTAGCAGTATGTAAACACTGCTTTTTTTCATCAAAGTCATCATTCTGTGCACACACCCTTCTGCATTTTTATGAGGCCATTTTCTCCGTGGCTGTAAATATTCTGTGCTTGCCCTTTTACAGGAGCTCAAAGAATGTGCTGATCAGGGGCCCCCGCTGAACCTCTGAGCTGATTCCTAAGGTTCACCACATTCTCTGGGAGAAATGTTAATAGGCATATTCACATTTCATGCTGATGTGCTTGCCTTCCTTCTGGCCAATACAAATTGTACCAGGCAAGGCCAGGGGCAAAAGGAGTTCTCTGTGGGAGAGGGTTCAAGCTGTCTGGCAGTGATATATAGGAAGCAGCATCACGAGTGCCAAGAAGTAAAAGTGGGAAAAAGACAGGAAGCCTGGTTCCAAATTCTGTCCCTGGGGCACTTGCTTAAAAAAGCGAAAGACTAAATCCTCAAATGGATACCTTTTCTTTTTTCTTTTTATATTTTTATGTGGACCATTTTTAAAGTCTTTATTGAGTTTGTTATATTATTGTTTCTGTTTTATATTTTAGTATTGTGGCCACGAGGCATGTAGGATCTTAGCTCCCCAACCGGGGGGATCAAACCCAAACCCCCTGCATTGGAAGGTGAAGTCTTAACCACTAGACCACCAGGGAAGTCCCAAACCAATACCTTTTCAAAAAACAATTCCACCATTCATTGCTTTGACAGGCATTTACTGGGCACTAAGTCCCAGCTCCTGCACCACCGACTAGGGTATAAGAGTGAAAACAACCTAGCTCCAGCCTTTACAGGGATTGTGTTTCAGTGAGGGACTTGACAAATAAATACGGTGACAGGTCAGGGCTAAGAGTTCAGTACATAAACCCTCTTCCCTCCCATCCCTCTGTCCATAAAACCCCTGAAGGGTCATCTTCCTCTACAACATCTGGGAAGAAGGTGATTTGTATCATATCGTCCTTGGATGTGTACACATGGCAACTGTCTCCACACTTGGTATCTGTGCCACAGTCTCACATCTAAGACTCTAGGTCCTTGGTGGTCTGGAACTCTGTTACCGCACTGATGAGGGCCTTGAGCCATGAGTGAACGAGGGGCAGGTCAGGCTCCCCCTCAACACCGCTGCATTTCCTACAAGGCCACTACACAGAGTTGTGTGCACAAATCTAAAGCCACTGAAGGGTGACAATCACAGAAAGTAAAAATATGAAAACATACACTGGAGACCAAACCAGTCAATCCTAAGGAAATCAACCCTGAATATTCATTGGAAGGACTGCTGCTGAAGCTGAAGCTTCAATACTTTGGTCACCTGATGTGACGAGTCAACTCATTGGAAATGACCCTGATGCTGGGAGAGATTGAGGGCAGGAAGAGAAGAGGGTGACAGAGGATGAGATGGTTGGATGGCATCACTGACTCAATGGACATGAGTCTGAGTCAACTCCAAGAGATGCTGAAGGACAGGGAAGCCTGGCATGCTGCACTTCATGCTGTCAAAAAGAGTCAGACATGACTGAGGGACTGAAAAACAACACCAAAAACAGCAAATCCTGCCATGTCTACCGCCAGAACACCCCCCCCCCCAAACAACTGCTCTCCTACTGCCAGTGAGATCACCTTAGTCTCAGCAACTCACTATGATTTGTAATTTGATGAAATAGACTCATAACAGATTTTTCAGATTCTACATTTTTACCCTCTTATCCCCTAAAATCTATTCTCCCTCAACAAACAGAACAAGCTTAATAAATATTATTCAGATCACATCTTTATTTCATGAACTCTCTCATATTTCCATAACAATTAAAACACAAAATCTTCACCGTGTTTTTCAAGATCTGGCTCTTGCTGACTTCCGCCAATCTCTCTCTGACCTTTCTCTCTCTTCCAGTCTAGATCCAAATCACCAGCCCTTTCAGTGCCTAGAAGATGCTCAGTTTGTTTACACCTTTGGGTCCATGCATTAGCTGTTATTCTATCTGGAATCCACTGTTTTAAGATCTTCACACGACTGATGCTTTTTTATCTTGTCTCTGTTCTAATGTCCCCTCCCCGCTGACTATCCAATTAATCCTGCATCCCTTGAGATGCTCTCTAATAAAATACCCGCTTTTGTTTCTTGCATAGCTATTATCATGATCTTCACACATTTTGCACATTTCTTTGCTTTTGTGTGTATTGTATGTCTTGCCCACCAGGTTTCTAAGCCCCATTAGGAAAAGCATCTTGCTGTCTATAGACTCTATATCTCTAAGCACCTGGTAGGTTCCAAAAGACAGAGGCTTAATACATGAATGGGTATCTTCATAATACAAAGGAAAACTGCAAAAAAAAAAAAAAAAAAAATTGAACTGTTCACATTTCTCATACTGTTCACCAATCTATAGTTCAGAATGAAAGTGAAAGTGAAATTGTTAGTTGCTCAGTCATGTCCGACTCTTTGCAACCCCATGGACTGTAGCCCACCAGGCTCCTCTGTCCATGGAATTCTCCAGGCAAGAATACTAGAATGGGTAGCCATTCCCTTCTCCAGGGGACCTTCCCAACCCAGGGACTGAACCCAGGCCTCCTGCATTGCAGGCAGATTCTTTACCTTCTGAGCCACTAGAAAAGCCCATAGTTTAGAATACCACCTCTTAAAGCATTCACTGCTTTAAGTGAATTTCCTAACCCTTACACACAAAGGGTGGTCTAGACGTAGAATCTATGCCCTGCCAGTGCCTGACCCTTTTTCTCTCCCCCCAGGTACTCAAGGACAGGCAGCCAACATATAGCAGCATATTTTCTGAAGTCTGAATCTTTCACTCCAAACTTTCAGCAAGAAATTTCAAGATGACTACTGACCCTCAACATTTATCATAACTCTTCAGCCCCTTCAAATTATATTCTCCTGAATAAGATACAGAAATGCATCCCCATTCTTCTTAATCGTCAAATGAAAGATATTAGATAGGGAAAACATGCAAACACATAATTTCTGTGGATAAACATCAATTCTCAAACACAATGCTGTCTAAATCCACCTTAAGTAAGGGGGATATTTTTCAACAGCAATGATATCTATAAGTTGTTATCATCCATTAGTTACAATACCTTCCAATATTATGGACAGTAGTGGCCCCTTGCCTAAGACTATGCCCTGGGTCCTCAGTGGCTTATGGGAAACCAGGCTCCAGGTGCGTCCCCGGGTTTCCCAGGTGGCACAGGGGTTAAGAATCTGCCTGTCAATGCAGGAGACACAAGAGGTGTGGGTTCAATCCCTGGGTCGGGAAGATCCTCTGGAGAAGGAGACAGCAACCCACTCCAGCATTCTTGCCTGGGAAATCCCATGGACAGAGGAGCCTGGCGGGCTAGAGTCCATGGGGTCACAAAGAGTTGGCCACAGCTGAGTGGTTGAGCATGCAGCAGGCCCTGTACAGAATCTTCTGCTCTATTGACCACCCACAGCTATGACTAGGCCAGTAGAAGATTTGAAATCATTTTGTTTTTTTTTTTTAACTCTTTGATCCAGAGCACTTCTTATTCTTTTTTTTTTTTTAATTAACTTGAATTTCTTTTTAAAGTCTTTATTGAATTTGTTACATTATTTCTTCTGTATTATATTTTTGGGGGTGTTTTTGGCCATGATGCATGTGATATCTTAGCTCCCCAGTTAAGGATCGAACCCACCGTCCTTGCTTTAGAAGGCAAATTCTTAACCACTGGGCTGCCAGGGAGGACCCCAGGGCACTTCCTTGGTAGATTGTCTTCTTCTCTTGAGACACAAAGCGCTATATGAGAATCCGTCTGTCCAGACTAGGAAGGAGGATGGTTTTCCTCAGGAGGAGTTACTTGTTCTTCAAGGTAGAGAGTGCTTTGGCTCCTGGGAGGAGAGGCCACGGACACAGCCCAGGAGTGACAGCTGGGGGTGGCAGAAATGAGTAAGAGGTTTGCGAATGTTTCCCAGGCAGGTGATAATGGATCCAGCCCTAAACAAGCGAGTAGAATTACTAGCAAGAAAAGAAGAAGAGAATTCCAGACAGAATCAGCATGGGCAAAGCCCTGAAGACAGGGGAGAGCATGCAAGGCCCTGAGAACCCAGGAAATTTCGCAGCCTAAGCGTAAGGAGGCAGAAGGCAGGAAGGGCCACAGACATGGCGAAGAAGCAGGAGAAGTTCCTATCATAAACAACCTAGAGTCTCATGATAAGAAGTCCAAATGCTTCTCTGAAAGCAAAAGCAAAAGCATGAAATGTTTCACACAGAGGAGGCTGGAGATTCGATCTCAGGACTTCAGTTTTGTACTGAAGCTTTCAGAGACAGCACCCCTCTCCGTGGGCGAACCTCGTGTCAGGCTCTATCTCCCTCCCTGGATGTCTGTCCCTGAGCACTCAGTCATCATCAGGGGCCAGGATTTCCAAGAATCAACCACAAGGCCATAACCTGAGAAACAGGTTTGTGCTCTTCACTATGAGAGAGCCTAATTGAAGTTCCCAGTAATTAAAATAAGCAAATGTTACTTACATAATGGATTGTTAATTAGGCTGCTTGTGTTTCTGAATGTCTTGTTTAAATAGATGGTGATATTTAGAGGGGATTTTTGGTGTCAGTGGTGTCTTTCTTCTGTCTTATGCGTGACTGTTGATCCTTATCCAAAACAAATTGAGGTCTGCTGGCTAATATTTATGTGATGGGGCTGACATTTTCATTCTTAAGGTTATTAATCAGCTGCTGTATACCAGCTCAGGTTCACGTGGGAAAAAATAACTCTTACATATTATCCACGCCTACTCTTCAAGGCTTCTAAATATCACCTGTGTGTTGAACCATTGTCCTTCTGGATAATATTCCCAGCAAGCCAAGTGAAGAAAACATCGATGTTTAATTGTGTTAACCTGTCTACCCTCACTGCACATGTAAAATGCACCTGTTGTATACATGGGAAAAATAGAGATAAAGGGTAATTAGAATATCAGTTGCCCTGCCTTTTAGAAGCCCTGCCAGGTATGAACATTGAAGGACAGATCAAAGGCTTCCATTTTCACCTAGTTCTGCTCCTGTGTGGTTCTGTTACCTTGAACATGCTTCTTAGCATTCCTGAATTCTTCCAGGTCTGTAAAGTGGGCTGCATGCTGCTGCTGCAGCTTCTAAGTAGCTTCAGTCATGTCCGACTCTGTGCGACCCTATGGACAGCAGCCCACCAGGCTCTTCTGTCCACGGGATTCTCTAAGCAAGAATACTGGAGTGGGTTGCCATTTCCTTCTCCAAGTGGGCTGCATGAATGGGGCTAAAGGAAGGTCCCCATCAAGATGGAAGGTAAGTGTTCTAATTAGGAGGTAGTGCTATTATTCTTGGGCTTTCCAGGTGGTGCTAGTGGTAAAGAATCTGCCTGCCAATGCAGGAGACATGGACTCAATCCCTTGTTTGGGAAGATCCCCTGGAAGGGCATGGCAACATATTCTAGTTTTCTTGCCTGGAGAATCCCATGGACGGAGGAGCCTGGTGGGCTACCGTCCATAGAGTCGCAAAGAGTTGGACACGACTGAAATGATTTAGCACTCACATACACATGCACACATGCTATTATTCTTAACATCACCACCACTACGGTATTAGACTAAAAAAAAAATCCTTCATCTCTCTAGGAAACCTTCCCTGACCCTTCTTTTGTCCTCTGAAGTG
The DNA here is from genome assembly GCF_910594005.1 of Cervus elaphus. Lineage (NCBI taxonomy): Eukaryota > Metazoa > Chordata > Mammalia > Artiodactyla > Cervidae > Cervus > Cervus elaphus. The sequence continues at coordinate 7,482,198 of NC_057820.1, read as the reverse complement.
CAGTCTCAGGAAACTAAGCTTCTTTAGTGTAGGATTATTCACACCATATTTTTATTATTATTAATATACAACTGACTTATAATGTTGTGCTAATTTTCAGATTTAGAACATGGTGATTCAATATTTTTACTCATTACAGAATGATCACCTACAGGAGTCCATGCTGTGCTCAGTCGCTCGGTCGTGTCCAGCTCTTTGCAACGCTACGGACCATAGCCCGCCAGGCCCCTCTGTCCATGGGGATTCTCCAGGCAAGAGTACTGGAGTGGGTTGCCATGCCCTCCTCCAGGGGGGTCTTCCCAACCCAGGGACCAAACCCAGATCTCCCACATTTCAAGTGGGATCTTTACCAACTGAGCCACAGGAAATCCCAAGAACACTGGAGTGGGTGGCCTATCCCGTCTCCAGGGGATCTTCCTGACGCAGGAATCAAACCAGGGTTCTCCCGCACTGCAGGCAGATTCTTTACCAGCTGAGCTACCAGGGAAGCCCTAGTGGAAGTCTAGATATGAGTTATTCGAATATGATTGACTATATTCCTTATGCTGTACATTAAATTGCTTTGACAACTATTTTACAACTGAAAACTTGTACCTCTAAATCCCCTTCACCTATTTGTCCATCCCCTCTAGCAACTACTAGTTTCTTCTTTGTATTTATAGGTCTGTCTTCATGCTATGTTGTTCATTTGGATATATGTTAAATTATAATGTATATACGGTATATGTGTGTAGACATATATTGTATATATTTCTTCTCCATCCATCTATTAGTTGACACTCAAGCTTCTTCCATATCTTGGCTATTATCAGTAATGCTGCAATGAACATTGGGATGCATATATCTTTTCAAATTAGTGTTTTTGTTTTCTTCAGATAAAAACCCAGAAATGGAATTTCTGGATAATATGGTGGTTCTATTTTCATTTTTTTGAGGAAACATAGTTTTCCATAGAGGCTGTACCAAAGTACATTCCCACAAATAGTACACAAAGATTCCCTTTTCTCCTCATTCTTGTTAACATTTTCTATTTCTTGTCTCTTTGATGGCAGCCATTCTGACAGGTTTGAGGAGACATCTCATACCTCGTTTTAACCCACCGTTTATTGGGTCTCAGCTGCACTGATAGTTCTTTAAAACAGTCACTGTATTTTTCATCATTGTCCTTTTAGGATCATTCACATTGTCTAGTACATGTTCATAAATATTCAACTAAAGATAAAACAAATAAAATGCACTAAAAGTTGTATGATTTCATGTGGGTCATAAGAGATAACCAAGATGTGCACATTTATCAAGGCTTACATTTATTTCAGCCAACTTTCTTCATTTCTTGCTATGTATCTGACATCTTAGTAGATGGGCTCTGTAAACAATGAAAAGGAGCTTTATAGTTACAATATATGAAAATCAGAATACATGTTTCAAAAAAGAGATGAAACTCAAGAATCAGGCGTATGAAAAAGAGACCCAACTTTGAGCCTGTCTAGCAAAGCAATGGAACAAGGTCCTCTTTGGAAAGAAGGAAAGAAAACTGTGTGAATGAAAGCAGGAAAAATACATTTGGGGTTGATCAGAAAGGGCTCTAAATACCAGTCTAAGGAATTTTGATTGTCAGCAAATTTCTGAGCAAAAGAATAAGAGGGGAAGCACACTTCACAGGCCCTTGCCAGGCACCCACTCCCAAGTTCAACCGTTGTCTAAGATGGCTTGCTTACACAACTTGGAAGCAGATGATACTGTGGGGAAGGTCTCTATGGATTCTCTTTCCTTGATTGGGTAAGCTGACCTATATTCTCCTTCCACCTGCTGGTTACTGTTGAACCACCTGGAATTCAGCTCAGACCTGGTACTTAAATGTGAAATAAGTCAGAGAAAAACAAATAAATAAGGTGAAACAAACCACCCTTCTCCCAAAACAGAAATCCTTCCCAGTCTGGCAATCTCTGCCTCCTCACTGCCTCCCTTCCTCTCCGTTTCCTTTCTCCTGTCGAGAAGGGTTAATGGACTATTAGAGAAACAATGGACCCAGTGGTGGATCCAACCTTCATGGGGCTTGGGCTACCCAAACACTTGTACAAATATACCATTGCAAATTTCGATGAGGGCCATGAAGGAAAAGTGTTGGGTAGTAAGCATGGATATAACAAGGTAATCTAATCTCTTCTCAGAAGTCAGGGATATCTTTACTAGGAAAGTGTTACTTAAACCTCAGCACTAAATACAAACATCATTTACATGTGTGCGCTCATGCATGCACGTGTGTGTGAGGAGGGCAGTAACATTCCTAGAACAGGACAATAGTGTGTAAACACATCCTTAGGCATGAGGAAAGATGGTTCTTGAACACTTACAGAATCAGATCACATTCAACAAACGTTTGTGCTGTGTGCTAGGACTTTCAAGCAATAAGAAGAAGGCAATACAAATTTCTGATCTTAAGAAAAGTACAATGAAAATCATAAATGATAAGAAAAATTGAGATGTAACAAAGTCGTGTAGAATAATAACAAATTTGACTTACTGTGCATTTCCCACATCCCAGATAGCTCTGTAAGTATATTATTCCAATGCAGTATTTCATTTTCATAGTAATTCTATGAAAGAAATTCTTTTTAATTCCAACACTATAGATGAGAACATCAAGGCTCAGAGATAATTAAGTGTATGCTGTCTAAGTTGGCATGGGCAGTAAATGGTAAAGATCAGACTCAATCATAGAAATATTTGAGTTCAAAGTTGCTATCAGAAGCATGAAACATATTCTTCCAATAAATAATTAAAATTTATGGTGTGCAAGGCATACTGGTTCTAAACATTACCCTCAAGAAGCTGACATTATAGGTTCTAGTGTAGGAGACACACAATAAGGCAAAACGTGTGTGCTAAGTTGTTTCAGTCAAGCCTGACTCTGTGGGACCCCATGGACCGTAGCCTGCCAGGCTCCTTTGTCCATGGGATTCTCCAGGCAAGAATACTAGAGCAGATTACCATGCCCTCTTCCAGGGGATCTTCCTGACTGAGGGGTCGAACCTGTGTCTCTTATGCCTCCTGCATTGGCAGACAGATTCTTTACTACATTATTTTAATCAGTTTAAGTATGATTTAAATATAATAAAATGGACCAATATTAAGTTTAAGATTAGGTAAGTTCTGAGAAAGAAATATAGTCATGTAACTACTGCTGTCTTGATGATTAGAACATTTCCATTGCTCCAGAAAGTAACTACATGTCTCTTTCAAATCAATCTCATACTCTACCCGTGACTCCTAGCAACCAGTGACCTGTTATTTGTCACTAAAGCTTTGCTTTTTTTTGTAATTTAATAAAAATAGAATCACATGATGTGTAGTCTGTTTTTATCTAGCTTCTTTTGTTTAGCATAATATTTTGAGATTTGTTCCATGTTGTTGCATGTACCACTAACATCTTCCTTTTCACTGTTGAGTGTTGTCTTATTGAATCAATGCACCACAATTTGTTTCTCCATTCACCAGTTAATGGACATTTGGTTTATATCCAGTTTTCACTTATTAAGACTAGAGCTGCTACAAACAGACAAATATTTGTATGGACATATGTTTTTATTTCTCTTTAGTAAATACCGAGGAGTGAGATTTTGGGGTTGATAATTAGAGCATATTTTACTATACAAGAAGCGTGCCAAGCAGACCTTCATCCACCAACCAAATCCTTCCCATATCTTCAACCTCTTTTCTCTGTTCCTGTCATTTCCTTCCTTTAGTGCACACTATATAACCAAAGAGGGATGTATCAATAGAAAATTCCATTTGCTTCCATTGCTCTCTTCTTGTTGCTCAGAAACTCAGGCTCCTTCTGAAGTTCATTCCGTCAAACCACTCCACTTCCTATAACACACCTATGCTGCTCTCAGCTCACATGCTCCTGAGCAAGCTCCTACTTCATTGAAGGTAGAAATGTCTGTACCCTTCTCTTCTCTATCACTATTCTTTTCACCATATATTTTTTGCTCAATAAATACTTATAGAGGACTTATTTTGTGTCAGGCACAGCTCTGGCTATTTGTTCAGAAGCTCAGTCATGTCTGACTGTTTGAAACCCCATGAACTGCAGCACACCAGGCTTCCTCATCCTTCACCATCTCCTGGAGCTTACTCAAACTCATGTCCATTGAGTCAGTGATGCCATCCAACTATCTCATCCTCTGTTGTCCCCTTCTCCTTCTGCCTGGGACCAGATACCATGAACTTAGTTTTTTGAATGTTGAGTTTTAAGCCAGCTTTCTCACTCTCCTCTTTCACCTTCATCAAGAAACTCTGTAGTTCCCCTTTGTTTTCTGCCACAAGGGTGGTATCATCTGCATATCTGAGGTTATTGATATTCTCCCAGGAATCTTGATTCCAGTTTGTGCTCTGGCTATTGGGAATATACAAAATAGGCAAGTAAATAGCAATAGACACAAAGAAGATCAAAATCCTAGCATGCATTCTATTGAGGAGATAGATAGATACATACACTCTCAAACATATGTACATACATGCTATACTTTTCTGAGAAAAGCAAAGCTGAAAGGGGGGTTGGCAGCTCGTTGAGAGGTGAGAAGGAAAATTGGTTTGACCTTTAATAGTATATTAAAGAAAGGTGCCAAGAAGGTGACAGGTGAGTGAGATGACAGGTGACAGAGAAGGTCCTGCAAATGTGTGCAGAAAAAGACTTTGCACACAGAAAAAAATGTGTGTAGAATCAACCACAGATATAAAATTCTTGAGTCGAGAATATTCCTGGGACATTCAAGAAAGAGTGAGAAGGCCAGTGTGGCTGGAACAGAGCAAGTTAAAGGGATGCAAAAAATGAGGTCAGAGAGCTGAGGGTGGGATGCAATCAGTAGGTCATGGTAAGTTTAGGTGGGATGTAAAGCCACTGTTGGGTTTTGAGCAGAGGACTTACATGATCAGTCTTATATTTGTAAATGTTTACTCCAGCCACCATGCTGAGATTACAAGATAACAGACCAGTTGGCAAGTTAATGCAATAATTTGGGAGACAGATAATTCAGGTGATAGTAACTGGAGTCTGTGTATATTTTTAAGATAGAGCCATGAGAATTAATTAAACATAGGGTATAAGGTTGAAAAAAGTCATGTATGCTCCAAGGTTCTCCTTATGGAGAAGTATGGAGACACCATTAACTGAAATGGAGAAAACTGCAAGAGGGACATATTAATATTGGGGGTGGGGTGAAACTGGGAACCCAATTTTAGATGGCTTTTCATGTCTAGGTGTAACACTCTGATCTCCCAGTTTCATGTCACCCTCACCCAAGGAATCTTGCCCTCTGCTTTTTTTGTTGTTATTTAATCACTAAGTGGTGCCCTACTCTTTTGGGACCCCATGGGCTATAGACCACCAGGCTCCTCTGTCCATGGGGCTTCCCAGGCAAGAATACTGCAGTGGGTTGCCGTTTCTTTCTCCAAAGAATCTTCCTTACCCAGGTATTGAACCCATGTCTCCTTAGCAGATTCCTTACTGCTAAGCCACCAGGGAAGCCCCATCCTCTGTGTTTATCCCTAGGACATGGTCCTCATGGTCATTTCCTTGATCGTGTCATCACAAATCTTCAAAGGGTTGATTTCAAGCATCCTACTCTCTGGTTACCACCTTGTCATCTCCAACCCACACTGTAATGTTCTACTTCCCCTTCTCTCTCACCTCATTGAGAAATTTGTCCCATTGACCTAACAACAGTGTTGCTATTTTCCTGCACAGCTCTTAAAATTTCCAGTCATCCTTAGCCACCTTAGATGCATGCATGATTCATTATTGTACCGATACTACTGTCTGTTCATTTAGCTCTCTTTCTCCTTCTTCTGTCCTATTCCACATCACAAAACTCTGGTCCTATTAAATTCCAATTTCCCCACTCTTCTATACTTGAATATAGCTGGCGAAAAAATTACAAGTGTGCTGAGTAGTCTAACTTTAAACTATGATCACAAGTATCTGAGAGTCTCTCAACCCTGCTTAACAACCCTAATTGATGCTGTTGATAAAGTTGCTTGTTCTTTCTTTGAGATGACCATTTTATATCTTCTCAGGTCTCTTCCAAGACATTAATTCTCCCTTTCCCCTATTTTTAGCTGATGGTCTTTTTATTAAAATGAGAAAACAGAAGCAGCTGTGGACTTCCTTGTCTCTGTAAACCGTGTCTATATTTATATCTGTACTTTTTTACTTGCCTCTAATTAACATAGAGCATCTCTGTTCCTACCTGAAGCCAAGTCTCAAGTGCATTCTTCCTCCTCTCATCTATTTTTGTTCTTACAATTATATTTTATCCCACCTGAATCTCTATCCTTTACAAGACTTTTCCTGACATCATTCAAGCATACCATAATTAAAAAAAAAAACTTGTAAAAATGTTCCCTCTTAACCTATATTTCCATTTAGCTATTTCTCTATTTCCCTTTAACACTTTTTGATTAAAAACTTTCCCGCCAAGCTTTTGAAACCAACTGTCTTCGAGATCATTAACAACCCCCATCTTGCCAACCTCAGTGGCCAATTTCCTTATTCACCTTACTCAAAATATTCACAGCGTTTGACACAGTTGGTTTTCCATCTCTATTTAAAAATTTCCTTCACTTCCTCCCTCATTGGCAACAACTTCTGAGTCTCCTTTGTGGAGTTTACCTTGAAGGACTTCGGGGCACAATCCTCAGGCCTCTTCTCTCTCTAATGGTTCCCTTGGTGATCGTATTCTACTCCCATAGTTGCAAATATCACCTGTTTTCTGAGTGTTCCCAAGCACCACGATTACATGTTCAGTTTCCTACTAAGAGTCTCTAACTGAATGCCTAATGGGTGTCTCAGTCTGAACAAGGTCATAACAGAACTCTTGATTTCTAGTCACAACTGTCATTCCCCAACCCCACAAACTCAGACCAGCTTTTGCCCCAGATTTTCTTTAATAAATGGCACCATTACCCATTCAGTTGCTTCATTAGCTTCCTAGGACTGCCGTAACAAAGCACCATGGCTGAGTGGCTTAAACCATAGGAATGTAACAGTTCTGGAGGCCATAATTTGAGATCAAGTTGTCAACAGATCTGGTTCCTCCTGAGGCTTCTCCTCTTGGCTCAGAGGTAATTGCCTTCTTGCAGTATCTTCACATGTTTGTCTCTGCACGTATATGGCTATTACCTTTCTTTGTGTCCAAATTTCCTCTTTTTATAAGTCACACTGGATTAGGATCTACCCTAAAGAACTCATTTTAACTTAATCACATCTATAAAGATATTATCTCCAACTATGGTTACATTTTGAGATACTGGAGTTAGGACTTCAACATATGAATTTGGAGGAGAGCAATTAAATCCATGATTCCTTTTCTTTAATTGAAGTAGAGTTGTTTTACAATGTTTTATTAGCTTCAGGTGTATGACACAGTGGTTCAGTATTTTTATAGATTATATTCCATTAAAGGCTGTTACATAAGAGTGGCTGTAATTTTCTGTGCTGTACAATATATCCTCTTTACTTATTTATTTTATGCATGGTAGTTTGTATTTCTTAATCTCATACCCCTATTGGGCCCTTCCCCCTTTCCCTTTTCTTGCTGGTAACCACTAGTTTGCTTCCTATGTCTGTAAGTCAGTTTCTGTTTTGCTCAGAACAGGCATTTGTGGATGGGACACAGAATGCCAGAAAATTACAATAGAAACAACTTATTCTCTTACATATCTTTCCTCCAATTCACCACATCCCTGGAAAGAAAGGGAGAGTAGAATATAGATAACACTAGCTTACAGCTCAGAAGAGACTAAATGTTAATATTTAGAAACTAGGAGAGAGGCATAGAATTCTCTCTTACAGTCCTTATAGATAATATACTGTGTGTTGTGAATCATTTCATTCAATTCTTACAATAACTGGTAAATAGTATCCCTACTTGACAAAAGGGAAGTCCACCATGTGGCAGTCCAGGGGGTCGCAAAGAGTCAGACATGACTTATTGACTAAATAACAACAATTCAGCTAATAAGGAGATTGAGATAGATATCCTCTATCTATACCCATTGCCAACATAAAGGAAGAGATTTAATTTACTTCTATTTTTGCCTGACTCTAAAGCCTGTTTAATGTGTATAACCTTGTGATGACTTCCATGTTCTGGAAAAGAAATGTAGAAACCACAGTCTCTGGCCTTTACTTTTTTACAGTCTAGCTAGTAAGACAAGGCATGTACTAAACCAAAGATGAATTTAAAGTCCCATATCAACAAGACCAAGTTTAAACTTCCTTGATAATCGAGACTTTATCTCACTCACCAATAAGGCATCAGCATGTAGTAAAATGCCGGAACCAAGAGTATACTCCGTGTGTATCTGCCGAATGAGTGAGTGAGTAAAGGCATGAACAAACAGCAGCGTGTTGGATATTATTCGTTCAGCAAGCGATTTCCTGAGCGCTTACTGTATACCGAGTTATATATCAAGTACTGCTTACTGCTAGGGCACTTGGCAGTAGTAAACAGAGCCAATCTTATCTAAATTCTATGGCGAAGACAGGCATCAGTGGAGGAAAATACACATGCCCTAAAAGACGACTGACCTACAGAATGGCTTAGAGGAGGGCAAGATCCCCATGAGTAACCTGCATAAGAACACACAGAGCCTTACTTGTGAAAATAAGATACCACTATTTTCTGAGAACTGTGGAAAACCACTATTAAAAGAGCTAATACTTACAGAATGTTCACATCTTAAAAGGCATTGTTTTAAGAGGGTGCACACATAAATGCATTTATTTCTCACTGTGTCCCCATGATCTGAATACTATTTCTTTTTTCAATTGCCAATTCATGTCCAACTCTTTACAACCCCACGGACTGCAGCACACCAGGCTTCCCTGTCCCTCCCCATCTCCCGGAGTTTACCCAAGTTCACGTCCATTGAATTGGTGATGCCATCCAATTGTGGCATCACCCTCTTCCCCTTCTGCCTTCACTCTATTTTCCCCATTTTATAGATGAGGAAACTGAGGCAGCGTGCCCAAGGGCACAAAGCCAGCTGATAAAGCCAGGGTTTGAATTCAGGGAGGTTTGTTCCAGAGCTCTTACTCTTACAGAATGCAATATTCAACCTCTAGATATGAAGAAATAAAGAAAAGATTCTATGAAGCCAAATATGGCAAAATGTTAAGAATTCCTGAATCTAGGCAATGGGTTTATGGGTGATCAATGCACATTTTTTTTTCAATATTTATGCATATTCAAACATTTTTATGATAAAACAGTTGAGGAAAAATATAGTTTTTGATGACTTTGCAATAATGTGTTTAAAGATCCAGGACAGGCAGAGAGACAGACAGACAAACACACACATTTACAGTTCAGTAAGGAAAATAAGTGCTAAGTTCCTAAGGCAGAGAAGCATTTGCCTCTAGGCAGGCCCATGTCTACCCCACTCTCAGTCTCTGATCTCCGTAAGGGTAGGAACCATGCCCTGTGACCACAGCATCATAGCACCCAGTGCTGGATCCAGAACATGGTTAATGCTTAGTGAACACTCTGAGCAAATGCATGAAAGGGCGGGGATGGGAGGTACAGTCCAATGTAGGATAAGGAGATGGCTAAACTATAGCACATCCATTTCTTAGGGGCTGCGTTAAAGCAGCACAAGCTGAGTGACTTGAAGAGCAAAAATGGATGGTCTCATAGTTCTGGAAGCTAGATGTCCAAAATCAGAGAGTCAGCAGGGCCATGCTTTTTCTGAAAGCTATAGTAAGTAGGTCCTTTCCCCTTGCTTCCTGTGGTGGCTGCCACTCCTTAGCAATCTGTGTTTTGCAGCTGGATCACTCCAGTCTCTGCTTGCATCATCACATCGCATGGCATTCTCCTGGTATGTTTCCCTCCCCTCTTCTTTAGGATGACCGTAGCTTACCGAATTTCATCTGAAACAACCCCATTTCCAAATAAGATCCTGAGGATTAGAACTTAAACGTGTGTTTTGAGGTGGCACAATTCAAAACACACAGAGGTATTGGGAGAGAAGGATGGATTAGAACATCAATCCTAGAACCCTCTATCTCTCCAAAATGTCCAGAAGGGCACAAATCCAACCAGAATGTTCCAGCGCTTAAGATGGAGAACGGACATGATGTATGTTCACTGACAATCCTGACATTGCAAGGAGTTTTACAGCCTCTGCCAGTCGAATGTCAGCAACAGCTGGCTACCCCCAGCGCCAAGTCAGCTCTTCCTAAACAGCTTATGACTGGCTTCTCAGCGGCTGTTTATGTTTTCAGAATATTAAGCAGTGTTTAGTCACTTTCTCAGGGAGGGCTTCTCGTGGCAGTTTCTAAAAATGTGCTGAGTGTGCTTCCAAAGAGAAAAGGCGCCGGAGGGCCTTTGGTGGGGCGTGCTGAGCCTTGTAATCACAAACAGATGACGGAGCTTCCTGGCTCTGCTTCCAGCTAGCGAGGGCCCTGAGCACCAACTCACAATCAGCCTGGTATAATCGTCCTGGTTTACCTTACAGAAATGTCAAAAATTGTCATGGACTCTTCAGTGTACCAAGTCCCTGACTCTCCAGGGAACTCAATTTTCTGATCTTACCAGGGCCTCAGTCTTCCTAGCCTTGTGATCATATGAAGCCTGACATGGCCTCAAGGGACTAATAAAGAGAGCATACCCGCCCCCCTAGAAGGTCATGCCCTGAAACAAACCAGGACTTTGGCCCCACACCTCCGTGTAATCAACCAGCACCTGTGAGCTCGTCTTTCTCCTAGGGTTCTTAGAGTGCAAGCAACAGAATCTTACTACAGTAAGTCCCCTACATATGAACGCTCAAGTTGAGAGCTTTCAAAGATGCAAACATGCATTCCATCAATGTCAGGAAAGGAAAAGTGAAGTCGCTCAGTCATGTCTGACTCTTTGCGACCCCATGGACTACCAGACTCCTCCATCCATGGGATTTTCCAGGCAAGCGTACTGGAGTGGTTTGCCATTTCCTTCTCCATCAACATCAGGCGTGATCACAGCTTGCCCTCCATGTCCTATTGCTGATGATCCTTCAGCTCTACCATCTCCTACCTCCTCTCCCTTCTCCATTCAATAACTCTTTTTGCCTGTTCACTGGATACCAGCCCCTGGATGGCAGCTGTTGTCCTGCACTACTGTACTTTTCAAGGCACTGAATCATAAGATTTAAAATGTTTTCTTTACTTTTGTATTTGGTTTTTCTGTTTTCAGTTCAGTTCAGTCTCTCGGTCGTGTCCGATTCCTTGGGTCACATGTATCCACTCCCATGCCATCTGAAGAGCTCACCAGCCCACTCAGCTCTCAAGGACCATTTATTTCTTTTATTTTTTTAATTATAAAACTAATGGATCATGGTTGTTTTTCAATCATTCAGTCATCTCTCACTTTGTGCGACCCCATGGACTACAGCACATCAGGCTTCCTTGTCCTTCACCATCTCCCAGAGCTTGCTCAAATTCATCCCATTGAGTCAATGATGTCATCCATCCATCTCGACCACTGTTGTCCCCTTCTCTGCCTTCAATCATTCCCAGCATCAGGGTCTTTTCAAATGAGTCAGTTCTTTGCATCAAGTGGCCAAAGTATTGGAGTTTCAGCTTCAGCATCAGTCCTTCCAATGAATATTCAAGACTGATTTCCTTTAGGATTGACTGGTTTGATCCCTTGCAGTCCAAGGGACTCTCAAGAGTCTTCTCCAACACCACAGTTTAAAAGCATCAATGCTTCAGTGTTCAGCTTTAAACGTATTTAAACCTTTTACAGAAGAGTACTGTACAGTTGATTGTGTAGTTGGGAACCTAGGCTGACTTTGTTGGATATACAACAAATAAACTTAAATGAACAAATTGGATGTACAAGAATGCTATCAGAATGGAACTTGTTCATGTGTAGGACACTTACTGTAATTCAAACAAAGGGAGAAAAATGTCTATTGAATGGATGCTGAGTATTCTGTGGGAACCTGGGAAGCTTGAAGAACCTTAGACCTCAGGAGGGCAGGAACAGGGAACATAGTTAGGGACGAAGGAACAGGAGAGCTCTCCTTAAGTATCCTTATCGTGGATGGATCCTAGAGCCCTGGGTGCCTGGGGGTCTCTGGTCAAGATATAAATTTATAACCTAACTGGACTCATCTCCCCTCCTGGGTAAAGCACAATATGGGGAGGGGAGGCACTCTTCAAATGAAAGAGGGTTTCAGACGACGGGAGAGGAAGCTGTGTGCTGAGCAGACAGCAGCAGCAGCTCCCACGGGTGGACTGACGCAGACATGTGCCGGACTCACCACATCGGCCCAAAGGCAGGTCTACCACAGCCCGCTTTCTCTGGGTCACGTTCTGGCTTTCCGGCAAGGTCAGTGGGCAAGGTCAGTGGGCCCTAGGTCTGCCTCACACACCAAAACCATGGACAATGGGTGTCAGACAGAGGAAACTCCAAAGAGAAAGAGGTCTGGATAGGAACACAAATGGACCTAGAAATGGGCATACTGAGTGACATAAGTCAGACAGAGAAAGACAAATATCATATGATACCGCTCATATGTGGAATCTTAAAAAATGACACAAATGAACTTATTTACAAAACAGAAAAAATTGAGTCACAGATAGAGAAAACAAACATATGGTCACCAACAGGGAAAGAAGGAGAGGGATAAATTGGGAGATTGGGATTGACATCTGTGTGTGTGTGTGTGCTAAGTCACCTCAGTCATGTCTGACTCTGTGACCACATGGACTGTAGCCCTACAGACTGCTCCGTCCATAGGATTTCCCAGGCAAGAGTACTAGAGTATGTTGCCATTTCCTCCTTCAGGAGATCTTTCCAACCCAGGGACTGAACCTATGTCTCTTACATTGGCAGGCGGGTTCTTTACCACTAGTGCCAACTTTTATACACACTACAATAAATAAAATAGATAAGGAATGAGGACCTACTATGTATAACAGAGAACTCTACTCAATACTCTGTAAAGACCTATATGGGAAAATAATCTAAAAAAGAGTTGAGATATATATATAAATATATATGTCATATTATATATATAATATATACATATTAATTAACAAAAAAATATACATATAAATGATTCAATTTGCTGTAAAGCAGAAATGAACACAAAACTGTAAATCAGTGATATGCTGATAAAAATTAATTGGAAAAAAAAAGGAACTTGTAAATGAAAGCCTCCTGAACAAGCAAAAAAAAATCTTTACTATCCTGTCCTTCCATCCAAATCTACCACCTGGCACAAAGTGTAAGAAGAGTTCTGCTCCCACTCGTGCTGAAAGAGATCAGCTTTCTTAGTCTGGCATCTAAGACCCTTTGCAACAGCAACCCAGGATACTTTCCAGAATGTTCCTTGTCTTTTTTCTGGGTTTCCATAATGCATTGTATCAATACGTGGAGCTACCTGCATTCATTATAGGTGCCGATACCTAGGAGTATTCAGCGCGGGCTTGACTTCCTTGAGGAAGAGGAATTCCCTTGCTCCTCCAAGTACTGGCCATTACACAGGCAGAAGGAAAGACAGTCTGACAGGCAAGGGGACTGCAGTGTAATCTTGGGGTCACACAGGGGTGCTCAGCAGCAGAAAAAAAGGCCTATTAAGGGCATTGTGTTTATCTAGAGAAATAAGAGAAAACTTTTAGCAAGATTTAAAACTACAAAGTATTTTTAAAATAATAAATGTGACTACCTGATAAACCAAATTTCTAAATGCCCCACTACCCACAAAAATCCACAAATAGAAGACAAGAAGCAAAAAAATGATATAAATACTTGCACCAACTTTATCAAGGGGGGTTAAGTTTTTACTCCATAAGAGTTCATTTGGGTTCACAGTAAAAGGAGAAATTGTATAGGCAGTATATTTAACTGTCCAACAAATATTTATTGCACACCTACTATGTGTTCAGTTTAGAAAAAGAAATACAAATTGTTTAGAATTATATGAACAGAAGTTTAATCTCATTCAGGGATGTAATAAATGCAAACTAAAACAGCAGGATATTGTTTTCATTTTTACCTATCAGATTGGCAGTGATTAAATGGGATTACAAACATGGTTTGGGCAAGATTTAAGGAAAACAGATGTTCACACAGAAGTAATACAAGCAAAACTTGGCATAACTTCTTTGAAGGTCAATTTGGCCAAAAGGCCAATACCTAGTTCCACTACAAAGTTTTTTTTTTTTTTTCTATAGACATACCCACACATACACTCAAAGATGCAGGGCCAAGGATACTCACTGCAGCATTTAGATGGCTCAGTGGTAAAGAACCTGCCTGCCATTGCAGGAGACACTGGAGACACAGGTTCTATTCCTGGGTCGGGAGGATACCCTGGAGGAGGAAATGGCAACTCACTCCAGTATTCTTGCCTGGGAAATACTATGGACAGAGGAGCCTGGAAGGCAATAGTCCATGGGGTCATGGGGAGACAATGGGTAATAGCTTCTATTTCATTTTTTCGAATGAAAAGAAATAATTTCTATTTCACTGTTTTCTATGTGCAAAATTTATGTCTTGAAATCTACAGATTTTTACCAGATTATTCTTTTTTGTTGTTGTTGTTGAGCATCACAACCTTGTGGACTACCTTACTTTCTCTGAAGCCTCAATTACTTTTTATTCTCATCCCATATTTTATCAGATCTTCACATTTTAATCCAGCTGTCATTTGAAGAGCTGACTCATTAGAAAAGACTCTGATGCTGGGAAAGATTGAAGACGGGAGGAGAAGGGGACGACAGAGGACAAGATGGTTGGATGGCATCACCAACTCGATGCACCTGAGTTTGAGCAAGCTCCAGGAGATGGTGAAGGACAGGGAAGCCTGGCATGTTGCAGTCCATGGGGTCGCAAAGAGTCGGACACGACTGAGCAACTGAACAATAATCATCCTTGTAAAGAACCTGCCTGCTAATGCAGGACACTTGGATTCAGTCCCCTGGGTTGGGAAGATCCCTTATAGGAGTAAATGGAATACCACTACAGTATTCTTGCCTGGAAAATCCCATGGATGGAGGAGCCTGGTGAGTTACAGTCCCTGGGGTCACAGAGATTCGGACACAACTGAGTGACTGAGCTCGCACCACTGGACATGATATTCAATGAAAAACATTCCCAAATTTGGACTTCTTCCGTCAGTTGAGTCTAGTCTATCTTTCTGGTAAGCATATCCCAGGTGGGAAAGGTGATAAAGTTGGCTGGTCAGGAAAGAGCAGGTCACCGTGGTTCTAGAAAAATCAAGTGTTAGTCATTCAGTTGTGTCCGACTCTTTGCAACCCATGGACCCAGTCTCCCCTATCCATGGAATTCTCTAGGCAAGAATACTGGAGTGGGTTGTCATTCCCTTCTCCAGGGAATCTTCCCAACCAAGGGATAGAGCCCAGGTCTCCTGCACTGCAGGCAGATTTCTTCACCATCTGAGCCTAAATGGTCTGAGCCTAATCTGTCTGCATTGTCGGCAGATTCTTTACATCTGAGCCTAAGAAAAATAGTTGCCAGAATTTAAAAATAGATAATGCATCTTGAAATGCTCTAGAAGCACATCACATCTGATTCATTTTTTCTCTGCTCCAGCTTGCCTCCCAGGTTTAAATAACAATTCCCTTGTGGCTCAGCTGGTAAAGAATCACCTGCAAGGCAGGAGACCTGGGTTGGATCCCTGGGTTGGGAAGATCCCCTGGAGAAGGGAAAGGCTACCCACTCCAGTATTCTGACCTGGAGAATTCCATGGACCAGTCCATGGGGTGGCAAAGAGTGGGACACAACTGAGCGACTTTCACTTTCACTTCCCAGTCCTCATTGTTTGCACAGGACACCCCAGAGCACTTATTTCTGGAGTTAGGGAGTTCCCCCCGAGACAGGCATTCCTGCTGAAGGGGTGACCAGCGGGGCACAGGCACCAGCTTCTGCTTTGGCTGCTGCATTCCAACACTGTCTGGGGAACCAGCAGACAGAGAAGAGACACTCACACCAGGGACCACAGAGATAGTTTTTGACTTAGAGCTGGAAGTCATGACTACAAATTACATGTTAGCACTCTACTTCCAGACTGCTTTCTTAACGGCTGTGACACGTTACAGCAGTTACCCAGCCCGGCCAAAAAGCCTTGCGAAAGGCACTGTTGGCCAACACGGCAGACAGTTGTCTAATTAGAAGCATAATATCCCCGCTCAGCTGAGATTTTGGAAGTCACAGTGGCAGAGGGGAGAAGAGAAACATTACCCAGGAGCCATGCACCATACTCAGGAGACAGGCATCCCGTGGTATCATTGTGCCTTTTTGGAGGGAAGAAGTCCTATTTCAAATAATGAAAAATGATAGCAGCAACAACCTCTTATGGCATGTCGATACTCATTTAATCCTCACAGCAACTCTCTAAGCCCTGTTCTTATTATCACCACATGTCAAGACAGAAAGGCAAGGCACAGAGAGATGGAACCACTTGGCAAAGCACCCAGCAAGTCAACGTGGAGGTGGGCTGGCGGGGGAACTCAGGCAGGGTGACCCCAGGGTCCTCATTCCAAAGACTTTGCTATGCTGCCTCTCTGTAATTAGCTGGGTGCCCGTCAGACTTAGTAGCCACTGATAATGGCCTTCTGTGTTTGAAATTTTACCTATTACAACTTGATTTCTATTGTCTCAGCTGTGCTTTGCATAAAGTAGGAAGATCGCAGGCAAGTGTTGGAAGCAGAACTCTGGAATTTGCTCAGTCACTTGCTGACTGTGGACCCATGAGCTGGGTATGTATTATCTCTGATGACTTCATGTTGTTCAAGCACTAAGTTGTGTCTGACTCTTTGTGACCCTGTGGACTATAGCACAGCAGGTTCCTCTATCCACCACTATCTCCCAGAAATTTCTCAGATTCACATCCTTTGTGTCAGTGATGCTATCTAACCATCTTGATCCTCTGACACCCCTTCCTCCGTTTGCCTTCAGTCTTTCCCAGCACCAAGACCTTTTCCAATGAGTTGGCTTTTTCCATCAGATGGCCGAAGTATTGTAGCTTCAGCTTCAGTAACGTTCTTCCAATAAATGTTCAGGGTTGATTTCCTTTAGGATTGACTTATTTGATCTCCTTACTGTCCAAGGAATCTTCAAGAGTCCTCTAAAACCATATTTCAAAAGCATCAATCTCTGCCTAATATATATCTGTGGTGGCCCCATAGGTAAATGTGAATTATTATAGTGTTTTCTTATCCAGAAAATGAGAATAAGAACATTCATCTTACAGGCTGTAGGATTAAATGAGACATTTATAATGCATTTGCAGTATGGAGAGAAAGTTGCTCAGTTGTGTCTGACTCTGCAATATGGAGGGATACACACACAGTAGATGCTCCATATATGTTGGTTCCTTCCCCTGTCTTAGCTCTACTTTTTCAGAGTCCTTTGTCTACTCTTATTCCCCTTAGACTGCAGAGGTGATAATAGAAAATCATCTGCTTATTCTTCAGCAGCCCAAGCATTCCTTGGCTTGTAGCCACAGCATTTTTATCTCTGTCTCATGGTCACACGGCATCTCTGCTGTGTGCCTCCATCTTCATGTGGTGTCTTACTTTCCTATAAGGACACTAGTCATGTCAAATTAAGGCCCACTCTGATAACCTCATTTTAACCTGATTACATCTGCAAAGACTTTATTTCCAAAATAGGTAACATTGGCTGCTTCCAGAGGTTAGGAATCCAACATATCTTTTGGGGGGATAAAATTTAACCTATAAGAGGGATATAAAATTGAAATCACAGAGCAGCATAGCATTGGTCCAGGGGAAACAGATGGACAACTGAGGCACATGCTTGGAATTCTTGCTAGATTTGCTTCTTTCAACCAGGAAACAAGTCACCCTTGAACATGCTCTGTAGTGATGATAACAGTAGGTCAAGAGGCCAGAATGGTGGAGGAAAACTTCTTTCTCTTAAGGACAGAAGGAGTAAAATTTTTCCCCTAACATTTGCTATGTACTGAATCCACTCCACATCACCTCATTTATTCCTTCTAAGAGGTGCTGAGCGCTGAAAAATTGATGCTTTTGAACTATGAGAGAAGACTCTTGAGAGTCCCTTGGACTGCAAGGAGATCCAACCAGTCCATCCTAAAGGAGATCAGTCCTGGGTGTTCATTGGAAGGACTGATCCTGAAGCTGAAACTCCAATACTTTGGCCACCTCATGTGAAGAGTTGACTCATTGGAAAAGACCCTGATGCTGGCAGGGGTTGGGAGCAGGAGGAGAAGGGGACGACAGAGGATGAGATGGCTGGATGGCATCACCGACTCGATGGACATGAGTTTGAGTGAACTCTGGGAGTTGGTGATGGACAGGGAGGCCTGGCGTGCTGCGGTTCATGGGGTCACAAAGGGTCGGACAGGACTGAGCAACTGAACTGAACTGAACTGAAGAGGTTACAAGTGAGGAAAGTGAACTGAAACTTATGAATGATTAAGCAACTTTGCTCTAACTGAAACCGCTGGTAAATTTCAGGGCTAGGATGTCAATCAAACTCTGGCTCCAGAGCCTTAAAATGAATGAGAACCTCTAAAGGGAAAATCCATCAAAGCTCTTCAGTGTTGCACACACAGAAGAAATTAAGATCATTGTATTGCAATATCACTGTGAGCCCATCACCCGTATTACCACATGGAAATGGCAGTCACTCATGTGGATGAGCTTACAGAGGGACTCAGGGTTACTTACCCAACTGACCTGATTTCTCTAACCACCGTCCATCTTTCTCCCTTGTCCTCATATCCCGTCTTATCTCCGGCTCTGGATGGGGCAGTCCCTGAGGTGTTTATGCAGCTGTAGCCCATTAAGATTCCCACAATTGTCCCGAGGGGAGTGTGCTAAGATGTTCCAGTCAAGTCTGAGTCTACCCACCTGAGCCAACAGCCCTGCGGTCTTTAACTAGCTCGGTGACCTCAGGCGAGTTAACCTAATATCATGGAGCTTCTGTTTCCATGGTTGTAAAATGAGGATAATTATGCCCCGTCACAGAGTTGTTGTGAGTATCAAATTAAATATGGTGACAAATACAAATACCTGGTGTAGCTCCTGCTACTTCATATGGATTTAGCTAATTACAGCTGATATGATAACCTCCTTAGAGCACTGGCTCTTCTATATTTTGGCTTATTGCACCAGTTTTCTGTAGTCTAATCCACATGTGGAAGAAGTAGGAAAAAAGAGCACTAGGATCATAAAATACAAATACAGTGGGATCTGGCCCAAGGGCAGACATATTTCAGACCAGGTGGTGCAGGTTACAGGACAACACAGGGATCATTGGTTTCCTAGGACAGCCATGACAAAGTGACAAAGGCAGTGAGTTAAAGCAATAGAAATGCGTGGTCTCACAGTTCGGGAGGTCAGAAGTCTAAAATCCAGGTGTTGGCAAAGCCATGCTTCCCTTGAAACTCCTAGGGGCTGATCCTTTCTTGTTTCTTCCAGCTTCCAGAAGCCTCGGGAGCTCCTCACCTTGTAAAGGCATCACTCTAACCTCGTGTCTGTCTGCACACAAACTTCTCCGTGTGTCTCTGTGTTGTCACGTGTCCATCTTCTTTTAAGGACCCAAGTCATGATGCACTAGAGACCCACCATACTCTTGTATGATATTATCTTAACTAATTACTTCTACAATGACCCCATTTCCAAGCAAGGAAGACTGGGGAATTAGGAGTCCAATATATCTTTGGTGGGGGACACAACTCAACTTATAACAGACATGGGAACCAAATTCAAAGATGGCTTTTCACTCTCCCCTTCAGGACCCAGGTGATGGTCTGTATTATGAGGCCATCCAACCCTCAGACTCAAGAGAATTCACTGGGTGAAACTCTTCGCAATTCTGGCTTCAGTGTCATCACATTGATGGTTTGAGGTCAGCCACAGTGAGTGTGTTTCCCCCATTAGTATCAGAAAACACTGCTCACACAGGCTACTATTTTGACTGTTACCAGTCCACAACTAAAGGAGTTCCTAAGTTCAAGTAGGATATCGAACAGCCAAGATGTGTGGGTTTTAAGAGATTAGAGTAGGCAGACAGGATGCAGATTCTATGGTTGAGATTGAGAAAGTCAGTTTTCCTCTCACGAAAAGTGTGCAAAGGAGTCTTCCATGCTTCGCCATAGGCTGATGGTGAAGACTAAAGGAGGTAAAGGATTGAAATACAATGTATTTTTTTACTAACATGGGATTATACTGCTTTGTCCTTGCAGAGACTCATTTCATTCATCTTGAAAAATACAAGAAGCTTTGGGCATGGCACATGCTGGGTGTTCAATATTTGTTAAATTGAAATGTTATCTCACAGAAAGAAGATTTTTTATTTTTTATTTTTTCCTTTTGCCCCAATTTAGCTTCACTAAAAGTATAAGTAGATCTAGGACACTGGTCAATCACTAAGCCAGAATGACCTCATTTTTCTTGTCCAGTTTTATTGAGGTATTATTAACATGCAACAGAGTACAACTTTAAGGTCCACAGCATAGAGATTTGACTTATTTACATCATGAAATGATTATCACAGTAAGTTTAGTGAACACCCATCATCTCATATAAAAAATAAATAGAAAATGCTTATTTGTATGATAATAGTTCTTAGGATTTACCATCTTAGAAACTTTCATATATAATATACAGCAGTGTTAATTATATTTACCATGATTTTTATTATATTCCCAGTACTTTTTTATCTGATAACTGGAAGTCTGTATCTTTTAATTGCCTTCATCCAACTCTCCTTCCCCCCAACCCCTGCCTCTGGTAACCACAAGTTTTATCTCTTTTTATATGAGTTTGCTTTTGAAATGTAATTGACCTACAACAATATATTAGGTCCTACTACACAACAGAATGATTCAATGTTTCCGTACATTTAAATGGTGACTGCAGCTACAAAATTAAAAGATGCTTGCTTCTTGAAAGAAAAGCCATGACAAACCTAGACAGCATATTAAAAATCAGAGGCATCTCTTTGCTGACAAAAGTTCATATAGTCAAAGCTATGGTTTTCCCAGTAGTCATGTACAGATGTGAGAGTTGGACCATAAAGAAGGCTGGGTGCCGAAGAATTGATGATTTCCAACTGTGGTGGTGGAGAAGACCGTTGAGAGTCTCTTGGACAGTAAGATCAAAGCAGTAAATCCTAAAGGAAACCAACCCTGAATGTTCATTGGAAGGACTGATGTTGAAGCTGAAGATCCAAGACTTTGGCCCCTGATGCCAAGAGCTGACTTATTGGAAAAGACTCTGAGGTTGGGAAAGATTGAGGGAAAGAGGAGGAGGGGGCAGCAGAGGTTGAGGTGGTTGGATGGCATCACTGACTTAATGCACATGAGTTTTTGAGCCAAGTCTGGGAGATAGTGAAGGACATGGAAGCCCAGCATGCTGCAGTCCATAGGGCCTCAAAGAGTCAGACAGGACTTAGTGTCTGAACAGAAACAACAATGTATTTACAAATGATCATCATGATAAATCTCATTAGGATATGGGGTCATACTAAGATATTACATAGTTATTGACTATATTCCACACACTGTGCATTTCATACCTATCACTCCTTTTGCAGCTGGAAGTTTGTAACCCTTATCTCCTTCACTTGTTTCTTTCCTTTCCCAACTCTCCTTCCCTTTGAATACCACCTGTTTGTTCTTTGTATCTATACCTCTGCTTCTGTTTTGTTATGCTTATTGATTTGCTTTTTTAAAAAAAAATAGATTTCACATATCTGTCTGACTTATTTCACTTAGCATAATACTTTTTAGGTCCATTCATGTTGTTGCAAATGGCAAGATCACATTCTTTTCTATGGCTGAGTAGTATCCCATTGCATATACACTGTTTTGGTGACTATAGTCTTGTAGCATAATTTGAAATTAGTGAGCGTGTTACCTCCTATTTTGTTGTTCTTTTTTAAGATTGACTTAGCTATTTGAGGTCTTTTGTGTTTCCATTAAAATTTTAGAATTATTTGTTCTAGATCTGTGAAAATATGCCATTGACATTTTGATAGGGATTGCATTGGATCTGTAGATTGTCTTGAGTAGTATTATCACTTTCACAATATTAATTCTTCTAACCTTGAACTATAAAAATAAAGATGAAGCACTTGGTCTTTAATCTCTTTGATCTTTGTCCCTGGAATCAAATGGATGCCTCTTTCTAGAAACTTGACTTAGAGTGGAAAAGAACACAGACATCTATAAGGAAACTCCAAGAGCATTCAGATTTAAGGTGGCTCAGTTTGTAAAGCGTCTGCCTGCAAGGCAAGAGACCTGGGTTCGATCCTTGGGTTGGAAAGATCCCCTGGAGAAGGAAATGGCAACCCACTCTGGTACTCTTGCCTGGAAAATTCCATGGATGGAGGAGCCTGGTAAGCTACAGTCCATGGGGTCGCAAAGAGTCGAACACGACTTAGTGACTTCGCTTTTTTTTTATTTTAAGAGCATTCAGATTTAAGACTTCTAGCTGGACAAGATATTTGGCTGCAGTCACTTGTGCATAGATCTTGCCAGGGGTATGTAGAACAGAAATCCGCTAGGTTTTTACCGAAGGGCCTGCCCTGCTGGGTTTGCCATTTTCCATGGACTGGTGGCGGTGGTGTTTGACCAGCCTCCCTTTTACTGAATGGGGATTTCCCCTGCAGGTGTGCCGTTTGTTTCAGCATTGAGTGTTGGATATGCAAATAATGAGAAGCAGACAGGGTTTCCCAGTTTATGGGTCATTGGGGTTCAAGGAGACTCCATCGGATCTGGTGGAGAGAACTGTACATCTTCCAAGACCCTAGTCTTTCAACACAGGATGGTTCCTAGATGAGTCATCAGGGCGTCTTCCTTAGAGAAGTGTATGATAAACATAGAAAGAAAGGTTTGGATGTTGGCAGCTAAACAGATAAATGGACAGGAGTTGTTTGATGCCTCCTCATATCTGTTGTCCTCTTTTGCCTTAATGGAAGATGCCTCCAAGTTTATTCAAAGTGATGACCCACCCAGATAAAAGGATATATTCCCCAAACTTCCTTGTAGTTAGGTAGGCATGGTGACCAGGCTGTCCAATGAGATGGGAATTTAAGTTGCAGGTGGTACCTGGGAAAACTCTTGAAGGAGACCTAACTCACAAGGGAGGTACACCCAACACCTCTTCTTCTTTCTGCTGCCTGAGATGTGGCCAATACGGTTAGAGTTCCATGGAGCATGAGATGACCTTGAGGGTAGAAACTAGCACTTGAATGATCAGGTAGAAGGAGGCCAGGACCCTGATGACCACAGAGTGGCCACACATAGGGAAGGCCCTAGCCTTCCTATCTCTTTGTGTTACTTTGAGTTACTTTGTGTAAGAAAGAAGTGAACTTCTACCTTAACTAAGCTACTGTTATTTTAGGTTTTTATTGTTACATCTTGCCAAACTGACACAAGCACCTAGTTAACATCTTGGCCGATGAACTGAGAATTTTCAAAGAAGTGCTTGGTACATAGTAATTCTTAACATCGGGCTGGCCAAAACATTCATTTGGCTTTTTCTGTAAGATGTTATGGAAAAACCCAAACTTTGGTCAACCTGATAGCTACGAGGCATCATTGCTATACTAAAGCAGTACATGGATGGACCTTTTTGGTCATCCCAGTGACCCTAGGGCATCTTCATTTTACGTATGTAAATCCCAAGGCCCATTAACATATCTAACTTCACTCATTCAATTCATAACAGAAGAGAAATTCCACTTAGGCATTAGGGACCAGAATGCCTGTCAATAAAGCTGACTTCCCATCATCCTCACAACCTACATGCCTGTAGATCACCCTACAATTTCCATGAGCCCTAGTGATGTTCCTTTATAGCTGGGGGCTCGTTCTACCTCTGCCTGGATGGTAAGGGGTTAACGAAATACGACCGGCAGGACGGTGGTTCCTGCTGCAGTGGACAATGCCCTCGCAGAGTTTCCACAGTTTCTGTTTTCCACTCCCACCAAACCAGGGTCATGGCTCCTTCTGACCAAATCTGGAGCTGGCTGCAGGCAGCTGCCTTCTCTTTTCCCCACCCTGCCCCTGACCTTTGGCGATTCCCAAAGCAGAGTGAGAAAGAAGACCAAGGGAGGGGCAGTTAAACTGCTCCTAACCTAATTAGGTGTCAGGGTGGAGGCCAAGGATAGGTGGTTGTAAGAGGAGAAGGGGAAAGGCACAGTCTAAACGCTGGAGCCTCCAATACAAACTCCTCCTTGGAAACCGCTGCCTGGTTCGCACCTCTGGGCCCACTGCTTTCCTTGGTTAATTCCTCTCACGCACAGCAGAAAGGGCTGAGCTTTCTGGAAGGAGCAGAAGTGAAGCAGAAACCTCTGGAAATCAGAGAAGGGGAGGGAGACCTGGACAGTTAGCATGCAGCTGGAAGGCCCGGGGCCAACTGTCCCCAAAGCGGGTTGAAAAGTTTGCGTGGACACTGGCTCCATTTTGCAGTGTTTTTGTTTCTTAGTCAGGAGGGAGATGCATCAGGCAACATTTCCGGACTGAGTGGGAAGTTGGAAAGCTAAGTTTTCCCAAGGTTGGCGTGGTCTTTGTGTTGCAGAGGGGAAAACTTAGAAATAGGAAAAGGAAAATGAAACAGAAAGTACATGAAGGGTGAGTACCCAACAGAGGCTGACAATCCACAAAGCAGGGCCATGGCGATTACTGCTGAGATGCTGATAACACGTTGTTCTAAGCGCTTTCTAATCCCTTAACCTTCTTAACAAGGGATACCATTTATCTTCATTTGACACATGAGATAATTGGAGCACAGATAGGTTAAATAACTTGCCCAAGGACACACAGCCAGGATGCCAATCTGGGCATTTAAGACAAGGTAGGCATTCTAGAGACCATGAGTTTAATTACCAGATCCTATGAAGGAAAGTGTTTTTTGAGTTAGCAAGGGAATGATTCAACTATTGCTGTTGTTTCAGTTGCTAAATTGTGTCCTACTCTTCACAATCCCATGGACTGTAGCACGCCAGGCTCCTCTGTCCTCCATCATCTTCCAGAGTTTGCTCAAATTCATGTCTGTTGAGTCAGTGAGGCTATCTAACCATCTCATCCTCTGTTATTCCCTTCTCCTCCTACCTTCAGTCTTTCCCAGCGTCAGGGTCTTTTCCAATGAGTCGACTCTTTGCATCAGGTGGCCAAAGTATTGAAGCTTCAGCTTCAGCATCAGTCCTTCCAATGAATATTCAGGACCGATTTTCTTTAGGATGGACTGGTTTGATCTCTTCTGTTTGAGGGACTCTCAAGAGTCTTCTCCAGCACCACAATTTGAAAGCATCAGTTCTTCAGTGCTCAGCCTTCTTTATGGTCCAACCCTCATATCCATACATGACTACTGGAAAAACCGTAGCCTTGACTATACAGATCTTTGTCAGCAAAGTGTTTCAATGAATGAATGACTAAATCAGTGAATAAGTTAATTACTGAATAAATAAATTTACAAACAAATGAAATGAATCAATGCCACCAATTCTGAGAGGATTATGTAGCATTTTTCAGATCTCCTTAGGGTCTGTACCATGAAATTACATTCTCCAAGGATTCTTGGATCAAAACAGCCCACGGAGAAGGAAAGCTATAACTGATGTCTTTTTAGGAAACACGGGGGACGGTATCCAAGTGCAGAAATGGAAAAGGGAGACCACTGATCCAGCCTCATCTTTCCCTCCAGGACCAGCCTTGAGGTCTCCTAGAGGCTTGAGTCTCCAGAGGCCAGACTACTCAGCAGTTACTTTCCAAACAAATTGTATTTTTTTTTCCTCCAAAATATCATTATTTAGAGATTTATTTGGATTTCATTTAAAAAAAAAAATAGGGTGAAAGTGTAAACAGTCACTCATAGTTCATTATTCATTCATTCGTTTGTTCAGCTTTCATCAAGTCCAAGTACATGCCAGCCTTTGCACTAGACTCAGTCCTTCCCTGAGAGGAGAATCACTGATTAGCCTTGATTCCCCTAAAAGCAGACTCTAAGACCAGGATGGATGTGCAAGAAGTTCATTTGGAGGCAATCCCAGGACAGCTGGTAGAGGAGTGAGGGGGTGAGGCTGGGCAGAGGAGGAAAGTAATAAAGGCTGTGTCATCATGTAACTGCTGGGGGCTAGCCTTTCCCGGGAACTATTGGATGTGTTGAAGAATTTGCCTTCATAGTGATCTTGCCAAGGGGTAATGAAGCTGGGCTATTTATCACCTAACTCTCATCCATCACTGGTTATGGCGAGGGCTGTTCCCAGGGACCCTGATCCTCTTTCACTTCTGGTTTTTCCTGCCTGTGGATGCAGAAAAACTGTTCAGGTGGAAAGTTGCATGTACCTATAGCAGGACACAGGATAGTGAATGCTAACAGGCTACAGGTGGGGCCCTACAGTATCTGCTAGAAATGTACATACAGGTGATTAATTAAAGCAGGACCTAGAATAGAGGCTTTCAAATTGCAGTGCTGGAGAAAGTTCTTGAGACTCCCTTGGACAGCAAGGAGACCAAACCAGTCAGTCTTAAAGGAAATCAACTCTGAATATTTATTGGAAGGACTGATGCTGAAGCTCCAATACTTTGGCACCTGATGCAAAGAGCTGACTCATTGGAAAAGAACCCGATGCTGGGAAAGACTGAAGGCAAAAGGAGAAGGGGGTGACAGAGGATGAGATGGTTAGATAGCCTCACCGAGTCAGTGGGTATGAATTTGAATAAACTCGGGGAAATAGTGGAGGACAGAGGAGCCTGGTGTGCTGTAGTCCATGGGATCTCGGAGTCAGGAACGACTTAGTGAGTGAACAGCAGCAGCAGCATAGAGGCATGAGCAGCGGCCGTGAGAGCAGACAGGAAGGAACGACTAACTCTTCCTCCTCTGAGCTTCCCTGAGGGTCCTCCAGCATGTACACGCACACACACACACACACACACACACACACACAGGTTTCAAGGCTGATTAAACAACCTGCCCAATTTCTTTCAAAGCTCACAGACATTTCTTATCAGAGCACATAGTATAACTTCTGTTCTCTTACAAGGATGAAGGAGCTTTTGAGATACTAAAACTTGGAAAGGTCACGGTTCCTTTACTTCTGAAATATAATTCTATATAAAAACACTCCAAAAGCATACATAAGGAAGGAAGTTCAAACCAGGGATATTTTCTTATGGTGATAACTTAGTTGCATATGTGTAAAAATATCAAATTATTTCCAAACAATTTATTTGTGCCCCTTCTTTGTTGGTACCCCAAGCACATGCTCCTTGGGTAGTCTCTACAGTGTTTCCAAGACTTAAGTATCATGAGGGTGCATGGAAATGTGTCTCCTTTAAGATCATGGCATCCGGTCCCATCACTTCATGGAAAATAGATGGGGAAACAGTGGAAACAGTGGCTGATTTTATTTTTCTGGGTTCCAAAATCACTGCAGATGGTAATTGCAGCCATGAAATTAAAAGATGCTTATTCCTTGGAAGGAAAGTTATGACCAACCTAGACAGCATATTAAAAAGCAGAGTCATTACTTTGCCAACAAAGGTCCTTCTAGTCAAGGCTATGGTTTTTCCAGTGGTCATGTATGGATGTGAGAGTTGGACCATAAAGAAAGCTGAGCGCCAAAGAATTGATGCTTTTGAACTGTGGTGTTGGAGAAGACTCTTGAAAGTCCCTTGGACTGCAAGGAGATCCAACCAGTCCATCCTAAAGGAGATCAGTCCTGGGTGTCCACTGGAAGGACTGATGCTGAAGGTGAAACTTCAATACTTTGGCCACCTCATGCGAAGAGCTGACTCATTCGAAAAGACCCTGATGCTGGAAAAGGTTGAGGGCAGGAGGAGAGGGGGACAACAGAGGATGAGATGGTTGGATGGCATCACCGATTTGATGGACATGAGTTTGGGTAAACTCTGGGAGTTGGTGATGGACAGGGAGGCCTGGTGTGCTGTGGTTCATGGGATCACAGAGTTGGACACAACTGAGTGACTGAACTGAACTGAAGATCAGTGATATCCCCAAGGTCTGGTAATATCAGGCACAAAGTAAGAAGTCACAAAGTGCTGAATGAATGGATGAGAGGATGGATGGAAGAATGGATGGATGGATAGAAAGATGGAGAGATGGATGGATGGATGGAAGAATGGATGGATGGATGGAGAGATGGATGAATTCTATTTAGATAGAGAGAAGTCCCAGGACCCATCAGAGGTTTCAAATAAGTGACTCTGAACACAGTTTTGGAGGTTGGTTATTGGAGATCTTCAGACAGAATTTCAAAATAAGAGGCAGGGAAATTGTAAAATGAATTCTTCAGGTGCTATGCACTACCTTTTAATTTGACTTCTCTCTACTCTTCTGTTGGAATGCATCAGGCCCCTGGGGTTAGGGCCTCTCAGGGCCTTCTAGTCAGCGTGAGGTGGAAAGACCTCATGGGTGGTCTCTGAAGTTGTCAGCAGCTTTGGTCACTGCCACAAATAATTTATTCCCTCTGCTTGGGCTTTTGCTACTGAGAAGGACAGCCTAATTGGGTCTTCCTGGCAACCCGCGTCAGCTAGAAGCTTCCTGCTACGATCTCTCCACCTTCTTTCCAACCAGACTCAGTGCCAAAGCCTAACAAGGATGAACGTTCACAAAGCACATGCCTGCTGAGAATACCCTCCAGTGATTGTTTTCCCCAGTCCAGGCTTTCCCTGCCAGCTACTTCAAAGGCTTTTGAAGTCACTACTAATTTAAAAGCAATAATAAGATTGACACTGAAATGCTTCCCAGCTGGATTTTCTGGGCAATAACTCTCAGCAGTTCCTTCACAACCTGCTTTCTGTTACAATTTGAGGTTTGCAAAACATGACTTCTAAAACACGTTCAAAACAGAACAGAGCATGTTTTTAAAACAAAGAACATGGTCCTAGCACAGATATAAATGCATTCTTCTCCACTTAGGAAATACTTCTTAATAATGAATCTGAATGATTTCAGGTCTGGAGTCTGTGAGTCTTAGGGACAAAAGCCAACACTTTTGTTTATTAATTGGGTGCTTTTAGACAAGTTATTTACCTCCCTGAAACTCTTTTTTTGAAAATAAGACAAAATTATCTTCCTTAAAAGCTGGCTAGGGAAGTGCAGGCCCTGGGGGTGGAAAATGCAGGTATGAGATGCAGATCAGACTCTGCCACTTGTCAGCTGGTAACCTTAGACTTAGCTGGTTTTTCTAAACACCCTGAGAATCAGTTTCTTTACTTATAAAGATGATATACTAAGATGTATCTCATATGATAGGTGTGTGCATGCTAAGTCGCTTCAGTTGTGTCCGACTCTTTGCGACCCAGAGACTATAGCTTGCCATGCTCCTCTGTCCATGCGATTCTCCAGGCAAGAATACTGGAGTGGGTTGCCGTGCCCTCCTCCAGGGGATCTTCCAGACCCAGGGATCGAACCCAAGCCTCTTATATCTACTACAATGGCAGGCAGGTTCTTTTCCACTAGTGCCACCTGGGAAACCCCATAAGATAGGTATAAGGATTAAGTTTTTATGACATATAAAGCACAGTATCTGGTACCAAGGAAATATTCAACAAAAATGTTAGTTTTTATGGATGTGAGATTGAAAAGAGAAAAGGCGTGCAAGAACCTGGTGCAGTTGTTGGCACTTGAAAGCGTGTTTGACAAGAATTATCTTCTTTAAAACAGTTTACAATGTATCAACTATTGCTTCATAACCAACCACCCCAAGCTCAGTGATTATTTTATCATTGCTTTACTTAGTTTTACAGCGATTGTGTCACTATAAACATCTTATCAATGTTTAAGCTCAGGCTTAAAAGAAGAGCAGTTAAATATGGCCCCTGAGTCTACAGTTCAGCTGCAAGCTGGCAGTTCTTCTGATCTGGTTGGCGTCGGTTGCAATGGCTGGTCTCTGCTCTGCACAGTTCCTCAACCTCCAGCAATGCTAGCTGCAACTTGCTTACCCAGGGGCCAGGCAAAATCCCAAAAGAGAGAGAGCCAAAGCTTAGAATCGGCTCTTCATAACTTTGGCCACATTCATTGTCCAAGGCACGTCCCAAGCCAGCCCAGATCCAAGGGGGGAAAAGACTGTACCTCTTACTGGAAGGAGCTGTGAAGTTTCATACCAAAGAGCGCTGAACAGGGTGAGAGGAGAAAACCGTGCCCATTTTTGCAAACTATCACATTACCGCAAAGTACATTGTAGTAGACAGTTTAGGATGAGTTCAAAAGAATTCATCTGCTCCACATTCAGACATAGGTTCAGAAACAGACGTTCTGCCTTTCAGAAGTGGTCAACTGCAAGGTTTGCTTTTGGAAAAAAAGAAAAAAAATTGTTAAGTAGGTAGTTTGCATCATAGTCCTTGGGAGAACTAACCTGGCTTTGCTCGAGTCGGACACGACTTAGTAACTCAGCAACAACCTCCTTCTCTGTTTGCCAGATGAAGGAATACCTGCCTCCTAAGATTGCTGTAAGGGCTGAACCAGCGAATACAGAATGACACCTGCCATCTAGTCAGAGCATAAACTAGGCAACGCATCACTACTGGTGTCCTTGATTCGCGGCCAGTTCAGGTTCACCCACTCCTTTGAGGCTGGAGAAATCTTTCTAAGAACCTGATCTGTTCTTCAGGCCCTGCCAGTCCCTGTCCTCAGGCCCTCTGGTGATGACCTTCGGCTTCAATGTGGCTTGCTCGGGCTCTCCCTCGGGTCCTGGTCCCTGCTTGATCTTATACTCTGATCACATAAAGGACACACCATCCCCAGAAATGAGCACTCTGCTTCGGAGCCTTTGCATGCACTGTTCCCCCGCCTGGCCTACCTTCTGGATTTTTGAAAATCAAACTCAAGCACCACACCCTCTGTAGCCCGTCTCATTCCTCCTCCTCTGCCCCTAGACATGACGATCATCCCAAAAAGGAACATGTCCCACAACATGCTGCATCCTTTGTTACAGATACCAAGTCTCCGACATAGGAACCCTCAAGCTGCAAACTTTCAAAGGTGTGAACGTGCATTCACGTGTCCAGTCACGTAAGTTAGTTCACGTGTCTGGCGTACCTCGTCACATGAGTGCCTCGTCTACAAGGGGCTGTGCTTTTGTGTACTTAACTGTATTCTGTTTTTTTCTATGTATTATTTGTGTGAAAACTATTATAAACCTATTACAGCACAGTACTATATAGCTGATCGTGTTAGTTGGATACCTAGGCTAACTTTGCTGGACTTGCAAACAAATTGGACTTAAAAACGCATTCTCAGAACATAACTCATTCTTATGTAGGGGTCTTCCTGAGTCAGAAGGTGACCATTCCTCTCCTCTAGGTTCTGAGCCAAATCATTGGAGCCCTTGGACCTAAACAGGTCCCGGCATAAGATAAGAGTGTTGCTGGGGATCTGATGAAAGATAAAGAAAATAGGGAGCAAAAGAAAGAAGAAAAGAGAAGGAAAGAATGGGATTTAAGGGGGTGGGGCAATTAATGCTGTGCTGGATTTGGGTTTCCTGGGCTACAGAGAGTCACACTGACCCACCAACACCAAAATTTGCTCTTCTTAGAAAAGCTGTTTTGTTTCTAAACTTTGTAAAACAAAAACGTCCTGGTCATTTGTGCTGAACCCACATACTTGCCCATACAAGCAAGACTCTGCTACAGGTTTAGGGGGTGATGTTAGTCAGAGGCATTTGTTTGTGCATGGTAGCTTGTTTAGTTGCTAAGTCATGTCCAACTCTTTGCAACCCCATGGACTATAGCTCACCAGGCTTCTCTGTCCATGGCATTCTCCAGGGAAGAGCGCTGGACTGGGTTCCCATGCCCTCCTCCAGGGGATCTTCCTGACCCAAAAATCGAACCCCCATCTCTTGCATCAACTGAACTGGAAGGAGGATTGTTAACCACTGAGCCACCTGGGAATTAGCCTCAGACTAGCTCTGAAAAGGCTGTGTCATCTTTCAAGTCACCAGGCCAAAGACTACTTCTTTAAAATGGATAACCAACAAGGGTCGACTGTATGGCACAGGGAACTCTGCTCAAAGTTATGTGTCAGCCTGGATGGCAGGGGAGTTCTGGGGAGAATGGATACATGTGTATCCATAACATACTGAGTGCTGAAACAACTCAAGGATTAATACCCACAATGTATCTATCATAGTAATGCTGTGGCTTAAAGACGGGTGGCATTATCATTCTACGGAAGAAATCAAAGAGTTTAGGTTCCATAGCGGAGAAGGCAATGGCACCCCACTCCAGTACTCTTGCCTGGAAAATCCCATGGACGGAGGAGCCTGGTAAGCTGCAGTCCATGGGGTTCCGAAGAGTCGGACATGGCTGAGCGACTTCACTTTCACTTTTCACTTTTATGCTTTGGAGAAGGAAATGGCAACCCACTCCAGTGTTCTTGACTAGAGAATCCCAGGGATGGGGTCGCACAGAGTCGGACATGACTGAAGTGACTTAGCAGTAGCAGTAGCAGGTTCCATAGTCATCAGCTATTAACTGATTCCCACAAAAGAGATACATCTACCATCTAACACAGGGAAGACGTGGATGCCCCTCGATTGGGAAGGGGTCTTTGCAGGTGTGATTAAGTCCATCCAGGATCTTGAAATGATGGTATCTTTGGGACAATCTGAGTGTGTCTCAAAACCAAATGACAAGTGCCCTTATAAGACACACAGAGAAAAGGCGATGTGAAGATGTAGTTGAGAGAGAAATGGCCACAAGCCCACAAGCCAAGGGGATGCCTACAGCAGCCAGGGGGAGCAAGAGACCAGGACGGGACACTCCCCAGAGGCTCCAGAGGCTGTACAGACCTGCTGATTCCCTGATCACAGGCATCTGGCCTCCTGAGAAGTTTGAGAGAACAAGCTGCTGATGTTTTAAGCCACCCAGCTCATGGGCATTCATGATAGTAGCCTCAGGAAACAATTATAGCTATGTAGCCAGATTTAAACCCAAGTCTCCCTGGTTCTGCTCTGTAACTTGGGATAAAGTGAAAGTCACTCGGTCATGTCTGACTCTTTGAGACTCCACGGACTTTTCAGCCCATGCAATTCTCCAGGCCAGAATACTAGAGTGAGTAGTCTTTTCCTTCTCCAGGGGATATTCTCAACCCAGGGTTCGAACCCAGGTCTCCTGCATAGCAGGAAAATTCTTTACCAACTGAGCTTCTTGGGATAGATTATTAACATTGCAGAGACTTCATGTCCTAAGCTGTAAAAAGATATATCTTAAAGCAAAGATTGTGCATGTTTCTGTGTATATGGGGGCGGGGGGGGGGGGGGGGGGGGGCGGTGGAGCTCAGTCATGTCTGACTCTTTGCAACCCCATGGACTATAGCCCACCAGCCTCCTCTGTCCATGGTGATTCTCCAGGCAAGAATGCTGGACTGAGTTGCCATGCCTCCAGGGGATTTTCCTGACCCAGGGATCAAACCTGCACCTCTTGTGTCTCCTGCATTGGCAGCCAAATTCTTTACCACTGGGAAATCCCAAGCAAAGATTAAGTGAGGTAATATGCTTATGTCAAATACATGATACACTGCCTAGGAGGGAGCCCTCAGCCATACCCTACTAGGAGCTTAAGGATCAAGGAGGGCACAGGAAGAAATGAATTTGGGGAGGCCACAAAGCTTGGGTTCAGAAGCCCTGACAACCTTCTCTGCCATTTCCCAGCTGTGTGATTTCAGTCTGCTTATTTAACCTCTCTGAGACTGAGTGTACTCAGTAGCAAAATGAAGGTAACATATACCACCGTTTCATATCTACTTCAGATATTAAATGAGATCAAGTTGAAATCTGGCATAGCAAATATCAGCATAGTTGGATTTCCTTTCTTCCTTCTCCATTGCTAAGAGTTAGAGGCAAAAGCCCAGATCCTCTGCTTCGGACAAATTAGATGTGTTTTTAAATGTTCATTGAAAAATCCAGTTCTTCAAACCTCTGATGGTGCCTACAGTAAGTCTACACTGGGCTGATCACTGGAGATTCAGAGTTGAATATGGATGAACAGAATTCATTTTGCCAACTTAAAAGTCTCTAAGAATTCATAGTCTGAGCACTCTGAACTGAACTTGAACCCTTTGGCATTCAAATCGGCTGCTACAGTTTTGATTGCAAGAAAAGAGAATTTTAAAAAGTCATTAAATGAGGTGAAAAGCCTTATTGGACACGAATTGGCTCTTAAAGAATATTAGAATGATATAAAGCTCAAAATGGGTCAGAAATTTATGAAAGTCATCTCCCTTAAATAAAACATGATTTTAAATATTCAAGGGAGAGCACTTTCAAAATGCACTTGGTGTTCTAAAACATCTGAAGAACTGCAAGAGTTTTTGCTCATTCTATAGACATTGTCCTGGGTGTCAGGGCAAATGCATTAGAATTGAGGACTCCACTGGGGCTAAGACTTCTATGCCAGGCACCCTGCACAGCCCTTCTCAGGACAAAGTCACGCATGCCCACACCGTGTCTGCCTGGCCAAAACAGCCACCTGAGACCTAGTGGTGTTGGAGAAGACTCTCGAGAGTCCCTTGGACTACAGGAGATCAAGCCAGTCAATCCAAAAGGAAGTCAATCCTGAATATTCACGGGAAGGACTGATGCTGAAGCTGAAGCTACAATAGTTTGGCCATCTGATGAGAAGAGCCAACTCATTGGAAAAGACCTTGATGCTGGGAAAGATTGAAGGTGGGAGAAGACAGTGACAGAGGATGAGATGGTTGGATGCATCATTGACTCAGTGGACATGAATCTGAGTGAACTCCGGGAGATGGTGAAGGACAGGGAAGCCTGACATTCTGCAGTCCATGGGGTCACAAAGAGTCGGACATGACTGAGCGGGTGGACAACAGTAAGACCTGGCATGGAATACACAGATAGGGAGCTCTACTGTCTATTACAGTTCTTTTCAGTTAACAACAGGAAGATCTCCTGGAGAAGGGGTAGGCCACCCACTCCAGTATTCACAGGCTTCCCTCCTGCAATGCTGGAGAGATAATAAGTGATAATGAACAAAGCAACTTGGGGTCAGAGAATCTACGCTTCTGTCTAGAACCTGACACCTCCAGTCCATGTGGCTAAATCACTTTACCTCTCTGAGTTTTGTGTCATTATTTCTAAAATAAAAGTGCAACAGTACTGTTAGTTGACTATTGAACAAACATTCCCCCTTTTCATTGCAGCAGTATTTCATTTGGTTCAGAAGCAATCTGCGTAATCCAAAAGTTGATCATGATTGGTTTATAGCATAGCTCTTATTTCTGTTTGCCAGGGATCCAATTCTGTCCAATGAAAAATAAGGGGAAGTCTAAAATTTCTGGGGATACAAAGAAACAGCTGACTCAGGAGAAAGTCCCTGGGCCATCACCTCTCCTTTTCTTACTTTGAGTTGTATTATACGAATCTTTGAAGCCTGAAGCTTCAGCAGCAGCTGTATAACCATAAGAAGAAATACGTGGAATTTCAACAAGGCTGACTCATGCCCTTGACATGGTTGGAATTGATAATTCAAGTTCAGAATCTACCAACTTTCCTCTTCTTGCTATATGAGACCTATGAAAATGGGTACCATATATCTTATTTTCCATATGTCGGGTCCTATTCTATATAAATTAACTCACCTAATTCTCACAACTACAGTTATTACTAAATCTATTTCACAGATGAAAATAACAAGACACAAAGAGGTTAAGAAACCTGTCCAAGGTGACTGCTAGCAAATGGTAGAAATCAGATTTGAATGTAGGCAATGGCCATTTGTCAAGCTCTGGGAGTTGGTGATGGACAGGGAAGTCTGGCATTCTGCAGTCCAAGGGGTCGCAAAGAGTTGGACATGACTGAGGGACTGAACTGAATGGCCATTTGTGGAATCAGCCCACCATACTGCTTTCTCTTGATTGCTAATTGTTTACTTTGGATACAGCCAAACTATACCAAGTTTTACAAGGCCTATTCTTCTATCTTGTATAATTTTTATGCATACATATTGATGCCAGTCTATCACATAACTTTCAAAGCAACGTTAAGAAGTATCTAACATTATCTGAAATGTGAAAGTTAGGAAAATGATGACTACAAAGATTGAGTCATCTGCCAAAGCCCACACAGCAGGCCAGTGACAGAGCTGGGATGGATGGCGCCCTGGTTCCCCTGGGTCTGAAGCTCATTCACTTTCCCTCATGATGCCCTGCATTCCTTTGAAATGCTCTTTCTTTTTCTTTCTTTTTTTTTTTTGCACAGTGATAAGAAGACCCAAGGGGCTTCTTAGGTGACTCCAGTGGTAAAGAACCCACCTGCCAATGCAGGAGACATAAGAGATGCATATTCGATCCCTGGGTGGGGAAGATCCCCTGGAGGAGGACATGGCAACCCACTCCAGTATTCTTGCCTGAAGAATCTCATGGACAGAGGAGCCTGGCGGGCTACAGTCCATGGGGTCACAAAAAGTCAGACATGAATGAAATGACTTAGCATGCACGCATGCAAGAAAACCCAAAGGAGTCCTCAGTGATGCTGGTGAAACCTGAATCCTAGGCTGAAAATAGTCCAGCATGTCAGTGAAGGGATTTGGGAGAAAATCCCGAAGGGATGTTCAATACTTTCAAAGGCTCCTGCAGTCTCCTCTCCTATCCTCCAGCTCCGGAAAGGTTCTCTCTCGCTCTTCAGTTTGATGATTCAGAAAGACACGTTCTCCCTTTGGGACTCAGCACTTGAGCAGTTTCAAGAGTTCATGTTCTCATCCCAGCAAGGGTCATTACAGCCTTGCTCCTGAGAAAGCGCTACCAAAGCCAATCAACTCTATAAACTGAGTTGGTCCCTGCAATACCCTGAACTAAGCCTGTCACATTTGGAAGGGACTGGGATGGAGTTAGAGGGGGACATAAATCAAAGGGGAGCCCAAGGGATGGGGAGTAGCCCAGAATCAGAGACCTTGTGATCTGGAAGCACTAAGACCATCTGGTTTAACATCTTCAGTTTATAGGGAGTGGACGTGAGATTCAGACATATTCGTGCATAACTGCAACTTTTATCCACAGAGCATACACTGTGAGGTCTGAACTCACGTATTCTTTGCAAAACACTCTCTACTCTACTTTGCTATATCTGAGAGATAGGTGATAGTAAAAGTGAAAGTCACTCAGTCGTGTCTGACTCTTTGTGACCCCATGCACTACACAGTCCATGGAATTCTCCAGGCCAGAATACTGGAGTGGGTAGTCTCTTCCTTCTCCAGGGGATCTTCCCAACCCAGGGATCGAACCCAGGTCTCCCGCATTGCAGGCAGATTCTTTACCAGCTGAGCCACAAGGGAAGCCCAAGAATACTGAAGTGGGTAGCCTATCCCTTCTCCAGCAGATCTTCCCGAGCCAGGAATGAAACCAGGGTCTCCTGCATTGCAAGTGGATTCTTTACCAACTGAGCTGTGAGGGAAGCCCAAGGGATAGGTGAGACCCCAACGATAAAAGAAATGCTCAGGAAGAACTGGTGATTTTCCCAAGGTCACAGAGCTGATAAGTGGCATAGACAAGCTACGCCAGGTAAGATTTGTATCTTCAGACAGCCAGGCTTTGCAGTCCTTCTGCTTCTTGAAGCCCCTAAGGAGGGGCTGACATGGAACAACAACAACAAAAAAAAAAAAAAAGCTAGGAGTGAGGAGGAAAATGTCAAAAAGAAAACTGAGAAGGGAGGAGGGACTCAGGGCCTGGTGTGATAGCGTGTACAGACCCTGAGCAATGCAAGCAAAGAGATGTGCCTGTATGCGTGGTTGGAGACGAGGAAAGGGAGCAAAGCTTCAGCTTTGTCTGATTCTCTCAGCCATTTGTTGAAGGACCACGACTCAACGGGCATGAATCTGAGCAAACTCCGGGAGAAAGTGAAGGACAGAGGAGCTTGGTGTGCTGTAGGTCATGGGGTCACAAAGAGCTAGACACGACTTAGCAACTCAAAAATAACAACAAAAAGGGGTGGGAGTAACAATTAGAACATCCTCCATGTCACAGGACAAAGTAGTGATCAATTAAGGGGTTAACATTTGTGTGTGTGTGTGTGTGTGTGTGTGTGTGTGTGTGTCCTGGCTTCTCCACCACACACAATCTTTATTTTCCCTATTAGATGAAGTTTCCTCACAGTTTTTGAAAAGTCCTAAGAAGTTACTCAACAAAAAGAATGGAAAAAGAAATTGCAAAGATAAATCTAGCGCCACGAAGTTCGGAAGGCACCATTGTGCCTGTTGTGATTGCAGAGGTGATGGAGCGTTTGGTTCTGGCTACACACTTTTGGTGGGCTTCCCTGGTGACTGAGTGGTAAAGAATCCACCTGCCAATGCAGGAGACGCAGGTTCAATCCCTGAGTCAGGAAGATCCCCTGGAGAAGGAAAGGGCAACCCACTCCAGTATTCTTGCCCGGGAAATCCCATGGACCGAGGAGTCTGGCGGGCTACAGTCCATGGAGTCACAAAAGAGTCGGACATGACTTAGGGACTAAACAACAACAACGCGCTTTTGGTGCCTTTGTTGATAGTATGAAGTAGTCAACCCACCTGTGGGTTTCCTGTCCCCTGAAATTAAAAGCTAACTAACAGCACCCCTGCCAGTTCTTTCTTCTCTTTAAGATGATTTTAGCATGGAGGGAAAACATCAGTGTGGCAGAGTGTCAGTTCAGCCTAAGCTTCTGGGTAACGCTCCACTTCCTCATGGTGATACTGGTGCCCCACGCCTTGCTCTGAGGTTGCTTTTCCATCAGTAAAGTGGGATGAGTGGTCACCAGACTTGCTGGTTTCTTTCTTCTGCTCTTCAGCCTGCTGGCTCTTCTCAGCCATGACCTCTGACTTCAGCCGCAGGCTTTGGCATGCACTAAACCTCTCCCAGGTGGCGCTAGTGGTAAAGAACCTGACTGCCAATGCAGGAGACTTAAGAGATGTGGGTTTGATCCCTGGGTTGGGAAGATTCCCCTGGAGGAGGGCACAGCAACCCACTCCAGTATTCTTGCCTGGAGAATCCCATGGACAGAGGAGCCTGGTGGGACACAGTCCATAGGGCCATACAGAGTCGGACACGACTGAAGCTTATGACACATGCGTGCACACCTCTCCCCAACTCTTCCTGACCCTCACAGATCCAGACAAGCTGCTCTTTTACCTTCATCACAGTGATGAAGCTCTCTAGATTCCACCTCTCTCCCACATCAAGGCTGAAAGTTCTCCAGAAGTAAGGGATCGTGTCTGCATTTGTTGGGCATTATAGCCCAGGGCTCACGCCCTGTGCCCTGCACAGTGTAAACACTCAAAAATATATGTTGAGCCATCGAGTCACTTTCAAAGGATTATCTTAAAGATCAAAGAATGTAATGTATCTAAAGGAGTTGTGTAACACCTTTTACTTTTTTCTTTTTTGACATCAAACAAATGCTGATTATGATAGTTATCTTGGAGAACACAGATACACAAATTCAGAATCCTGTTGGGTCAGGTGGGATTTTGCCATGATCACCTTCCCCTCTCTCTTGCCTCTAAAATCACACGGGAGTGTATTCCCAATCCCTACTTCCTTGACCTTGAGCTGGTGAGACAACCTAAGAGAAGGCACATAAAGCACTAGTTCATCACCTGAGAAATCATGGCATTGATGAATGACAGTTCTCTTTCTTTCTGTTTGGTTTATGGGGTCGTTTTGAAGAAAACTTGAGGCCGTGGTCATACAAATTCATTATAGAGTTGAGGTATCATTAGATGTCCCTCATTTTGTTCTCTGGGTAGTATGCCAGACTGTCTTTACTTAATTCCGCATGATGTAACAGAGACCGTTTCACCTTATTTAGTGATAAGAAGACCTTTTCTCCAAGTTCTGGTCTCACTCTATCCTTGCCTCTCTCCGAGGTGTAATCATTTATCTGTACGCATTCGTCATCTGGTCCATCGTTGCTGCTGCTGTTTAGTCACTAAGTTGTGTCTGATTCTTTGTGACCCCATGGACTGTACCACAAATCTCTTCTGTCCACCGGATTCTCCAGGGAAGAATATTGAAGTGGACTGACATTTCTTTCTCCAGGGGATCTTCCTGACCCAGGGATCTAACCTGAGTCTCCTGCATTCCAGGCGGATTCTTTACCACTGAGCCACCAGGGAATTCCCATTGGATGGAGCTAAATCTACAAAGATAACAAAGCCTGGGGATTTGGTCTCTCTCATCACCTCCCCATCTGGACCAGTGAAAGCAGGGACCTAAATTAGTAGACCTGAGCTGTAGACTCAAACTTTACCAGGCTGTGCTCTGTCAAGGTTAAGACAGGGTCTTTAAATTTAGCCGGCTCATTTTCAATCCCACTCTAAGACAGGTCCTTTTACATGGGCTTTATCAATAACAAATCTAAGACACTGGCTCGCCATCGACTGTTCCTTAATTGTTTTCAAACTCAGGCTGTGAAGAGGGATCCTAGTTATGGCCCCAGTCATGGATCCCCAAACTGTCCCTACCCCTTGTTTTAGCATAATGCTAGATACATAGTGAGCACTTACTTCAAGAAAGAATAGTCTCATCTATTTACTATTGTTTATCATATGCTAGGCACTGTTCTAAGCACTTCACAAATTTTATTCTATTTCTTATTTAATCCTCATAGCATCCCCTTGAGGCTGATTTTCATTTTATCTTTCTCACTGCACAGAGTTATAAACAAAAGAACAGAGTTTACATAACTTACCCAAAGACACACAGCACTAAGTGGCAGATGTGGGGATGTGAACCTTCCCAGCCTAGCCCCACTGAAGGCCCACTACACTCTAAAGATGGTTAAAGAAAATACCTACAAATGTCGCTTCCCTTCATTTATAGTGCATAGCATTTGTAAATACACTAAAGAAGAAGAATCTTGGTTTTGTTGAAGAATCACATACTTGATAATCCAGTAATTGATGGTTAAAAGTAAAATATCTAGTTATTTATGATAAATTTAGTTTTGATATCTAACGCTATGGAAAATGGGGTAGTTGAGAAAATAGTCCTTGTTTTACTTTCACATATTTAAAAGTTGTACATGGAAACAAGGGGATGTACCTGGACAGGTAGAAGTAACTCTGTCTCACAATTACTGAGATCTTCAGAAGTAGCTTGCCTGCAGAAGTATCCTTTGGGTCTGCTCCTCTCAAGAGCATACACTTTGAGTCTTACCCAAAGCTTGCCCAGGGCATAAGCACATCCATGTCGAGAACCATAACCATAGAACTGATCACTTTCAGTCAAGGTCATCTAATGTCTGTTTCATAGACGATCAGACAGACTGGCAGCCATGATTCACCCCTTTGCTCTCCCCATATTTTCCCTTCTTAAGACTCACTCATTTATTCCCAAGCTTCTCCAAATCGATCTTTCAGAAAGATCTAACGTAGTAGATGTATCTGTCTTATTGTAAGATTTTAAAAATTAACAGATATCCCGTTGGCCTCTGATCTTTGTCTTGAATCTGAGAGAATTAATTCCTTTGCAGAAGAGAATCACAAAACACTTGAAAGGCAGTTAAATGACTCTGCACTTTCCCAGT
This sequence comes from Cervus elaphus, assembly GCF_910594005.1. Classification (NCBI taxonomy): domain Eukaryota; kingdom Metazoa; phylum Chordata; class Mammalia; order Artiodactyla; family Cervidae; genus Cervus; species Cervus elaphus. The sequence goes on along the minus strand of NC_057820.1, from coordinate 7,440,655 downwards.
CCTGCTTACTACCAACCCAAGAGCTGCCACGTGTCACCAGGGGCATGAAGGGTTGAGCTGTGTTCTATTAAATCAGAAGTGCTAGATACATGGATAAACTTGCCAATGGTTTCAGAACTCTCCTTGGTTGTGAAATTCGTGACATGTCACCATGCTTATTTTGTACTTGACACGCAATTGTACCCTGGCCTTCTTTGGACTCTTTCCCTGGATGAAGGGAAACATTAGCCTTCTGGAGTTCATACAGCAAGGGCTGCTTTTAAACCTTAGGAGGATCTGGGTAGTCTTGTTTTCAGAGGCCCTCTGCATACTTTATCAAAATAAAATGCATCCATACCCCATGCTAGTTATATTGTTCCATTTAGGAAACCGCTAAGGATTATAAAGCTAGTCCTGAATTTGTTTTGCTATAAACTATTGACTTTTTCCTTGTGGTTTAGCTTCCCTCATGGTTCAGCTGGTAAAGAATCCACCCGCAATGTGGAAGACCTGGGATCGATCCCTGGGTTGGGAAGATCCCCTGGAGAAGGGCATGACTACCCACTCCAGTATTCTGGCCTGGGCATGGACTGTATAGTCCATGGGTTTGCAAAGAGTCGAACAGACTGAGTGACCTTGACTTTCACTTGTGGTTTAAGCTTTATATATAGTGCCTTAGTGGAGAAGAATCTGCCTGCTAATGCAGGAGATGAGGGTCCGATCCCTGGGTCAGGAAGATTCCCTGGAGAAGGAAATAGCTACCCACTCCAGTATGCTTGCCTGGGAAATCCCATGGACGGAGGAGTCTGGTGGACTAGAGTCCATGGCATTGCAAAGAATCAGACACAACTTAGTGATGAAACAATAACAGTTATATATGTGTGTGAGTGTGTGTAATATAAATTACACATATATTAAATATATGTGTATATGTGTGTCTGTGTTGAGTAGATCAGCTGACATAATGTAAAGTTCTATAAACTTTTAACTTAGCATATGTTCATTTTTCATTTTGAAGCTTTCTTCTCACCCTTTGGAACTTCTGTTTATTTTCTGATATCAGACATTTGTACTTAAACTCATGAAAAACTCACAGGCCCCAGATTTTCCATGGTGGGTCTCTAAGAAATACTCTGGGTCAGACCACAGCCCCTTTCACTTGATATGTTGGTGGTAAGTATATTTTCATAGAGGTCTCCTTATGATGCAAATCCTGCAGGACAGGATCCCGGCTACAGGTGCAACAACTGTGTGTGCATGGGACCTCTGTGTGGAGGGGCCTCGGATACTGTTGTGGAATTGAGGTCCACCCAACACGCTCCTAATACATTGTCTGTGAGAAATCACTTCTTGTTTTCACCAGCTGGAAAGCTACAAAAACAGAACAACACAAATCTTGCTACCTGCTTTCTTCTTTCCTACTTCTGCAAAAACTTTATCAACTCAAACACCATGCCATGGTAGACTTAAAACATTCTTTTCAATGGGGCTGTGATATAAAGTTTGGTGCAGAACTTCCCAACTTAGAGTGTTATTTTCTGGATCTGTAGTTTAGCCACAAAATTTTGCTCCAGACAGATTTCAACATGTTAGAGCTGAACTGAAAAATGAATATTTCATGTATTTCTTTCACTTTAACACCACAAAGTTTTTGTAGTATTTTTCTGCACGTGAGAACTGGGCAAAAAACTGCGCATGAAAACTGCCATTCTTCCACAAGATTCCCTTTCAACAAGCAGCCTAGAATGTTTAATCTAGTCACCTCTATCCTGAGAAGAAAACTGACTTTGTTGAAGAACTAGTCCATTTTCTTCTTTTTAATCTTGTAACAACCTTGATAGGGGAGATAACGTTTTCCCCACTTTACAGGTGAGGAACCCATGGTTCAGAAAGACTTAAAACATTTTTGTTGTTCTTTTATCACTGTCATCTTCAACTCTTTGTGACCCCATGGACTGCAGTACACCAAGCTCCTCTGTCCTTCACTATCTCCTGGAGGCAAATATAAGACTCATTGGAGGCAAAATTTCAACTCAATTCTTACCATTACAGTTGTACAAAGCTTCCTTAAGGGCCAGTTGAGGAAAACAAGAGACTAACAGGAAACATATTCTGTGTGCTGTTCCTGCTACTTGTGTTGGTTATGGGAGAATTTTCCCATCCAAAAAAAAAAAAAATGGATTTAAGTGTGCAAGGAAGATGCAAATCAGAGGTCTGGTGTTTGGTGATCTTGTTGTCTATATTCATTTTGCAGAAAAAATTAATTGTCTTATTTGCCTTTTGTAGCAGATTTGTATTCATCTCTTAACTTTCCCTTCCTTTCTATTCTTATTCTTATATTACTCTTAAACATACCTGATAGTTTTTCCCTGATAGCTCAGTTGGTAAAGAATCCACCTGCAATGCAGGAGTCCCCAGTTCAATTCTTGGGTCAGGATGCTGCACTGGAGAAAGGATAGGCTACCCACTCCAGTATTCTTGGGCTTCCCTTGTGGCTCAGCTGCTAAAGAATCTGCCGGCAATGCGGGAGACCTGGGTTCGATCCCTGGGTTGGGAAGAGCCCTGGAAAAGGGAAAGGCTACCCATTCCAGTATTCTGGCCTGGAGAATTCCATGAACTGTACAGTCCATGGGGTCGCAAAGAGTCGGACACGACTGAGCAACTTTCGCTTTCACTTTAAACATCCCTAGGTTCTTGCAGTGACCTGCAGTTAACCTCTTTGATTTCAGTACTTTCTCCTTCTCCTTTATGTCTGCCTCAGTTACCAAGGCTAGGCTGTGTGTGCTGAGTCCCTCAGTCACATCTGACTCTTTGGACTGAAGCCTGCCAGGCCCCTCTGTCCTTGGGCTTTCCCAGGCAAGAATACTGGAACAGGTTGCCATCACCTTCTCCAGGGGATCTTCCTGACCTCGGGGATCAAACCCACATCTCCTGTGCCTCCAGCATTGCAGGCAGATTCTTCACCTGCTGAGCCATCAGAGAAGCCCAGTGTTAGGTTATTTTGCTTCAAATATCCCATGAAGGCCTCTGTGTGGTGGTGAGTACCATGTTCTACACAGACGCAACTTCAGCTGCTGCTCCAGAGTGATGGAGACAGACACCTGTAGATGGGTGTCCTAGACTCAGACATGTTCCCTCAGACAAGGCTATACTCTTTCCTGGGAGACCCATGTCCACTGATGGATCAACATGAGATAAAAAAAAAAAAAAACCCACTATCTTATGCTAAATCAGGGTAACTCCAAAGATCCCTTCTAGTTCAGAGGCCCTGGTGGGGTTGGAATAGGCTGTCAGGCCTGCATCACAACTCAAGTCCTGCTTCCTTCTTCTCCCTTCCTCAGGTGTTCACCCCAAGAAAATCCTTCAGTAAACATCCTGAGTGTTCAACTGTTTTGCAGAATTAGAGAACCCAATCCTCAATGCTTGGGCAATAGGCAGGAAAGGAGGAAGGGAAGAAGAAAGTGGAAAATCAATCAAGGAAGACAGAAAAGGAAGGAAATTAAACAGGATTATTTATTTTAATTAACTGCATTTATCTCTACTTCTAGTCTTCCCATTAGCTTCGCTGTCATTACTATCAGTATTTCTACTTGAACCTTTAACCAAAAACAGCCTCTGTGATGAGAACCTTAATTGATTTGTTTAGAAAGAGGATTCACAGCCTAAAAGACAACACTATGAAAAGATCTTCACAAACATGGGCCGCTCAGATGATTACGCCCACATGACCTGCCAGTTACCTGACCACCATATTACAGTTAAGTGGGGTCCACACAGTTCTAGACATATACATCTGTGTGGACCCTTTGACAATTATTGTAACCAGAGCACAGGTTTACCTGAAAATCATCTAAAATTACATTGTGGAGTAAGGGGCATACAAATCTATTTAATGAAACAAATGACTTAAGCCAGTGGTTCCGCAAGAGACATGGGTTCGAGCCCTGGGTTGGGAAGATCCCCTAGAGTAGGAAATAGCAACCCACTGCAGTGTTCTTGCAAAGAAAATTCCATGAACAGAGAAGCCTGGTGGACTGAAGTCCAGGGGGCCACAAAGAGACAGACATGACTGACCACACAAGCTTGACTCTCAAGCCTTTAGGCACCAGGGACTGATTTCATGGAAGACAATTTTTCCAAGGACCAGAGGATGAGTTGGGGATGATTCAAGCACATTACATTTATTGCACACTTTATTTATAATCTAATGCTGTTGCTGATCTGACAGGAGGTACCGGCCTGGAGGTTAGGAGCTCCTGGTTAAACAAGATTATCTATTCCAAACTACCATAGGATTGCAAAGAGTCAGATATGACTGAAGTGACTTAGCATTCAGGCACACACGAATGACTTATGGGGCTTCCCAGGTGGCATTAGCGGTAAAGAACCTGCCTGCCAATGCACAAGACATAAGAAACGTAGATTCAATCCCTGGGTCAGGAAGATTCCTAAAGGAGGAATTGGCAACCTGCGCCAATAGCCTGTGGAATCCCATGGACAGAGGAGCCTGGCAGGCTATGGTCCATAAGACCACAAAGAGTTGGAAACGATCGAAGCGACTTGGTAGGCACGCAGGCACTGTCGATCTACAATGTGGTCTAACATTTATTTCTGACTTACTCCTAGAAAACTATCTAGCCAGGTATGACAAAGGAAAGAACACCTGCTCTGGTTTGGGGTAAACTGCTCTTCCGTGTTGTACTGACCGAGTTCTGCTGGTCCCTTTCTGAGTCCGCCTACTGGTCACGTGACCTGCAGTGTCCTTTCCTAGTGTCCAGGCCCAGTTTTGACTGTATGTTTGCTCCTAGTTTGGTTTGCAAGTCATCTTAAATAATTGGGTTAGATCGCTTGCTCCACGCAATGCTCAACAAACAGCTGCCCGTAACCATGCCGCGGCCTGAGGACGTGTGCCCTGTTTGCACGCGTACTCGCAGCCCACTGACCGTATCTGATTCAGGCACACTGTGTCCTGAGCCCTCTGTGCATCGGGCCACACCTGTGGGTTCCACACACATTATACACGTTGGTCTGAGTCACTGCTGGGCGTCTGAGCTCATAACTCGTGGTCTATAGATAGAAATAGATGCTGTGACACTTTGAGTTTCAATATTTTCAGCACCCCTGGCTGCTAGGCTAGGGATTAACCTACTCTGGGTTCTCTGAAACTGAGGAAGTCAAACCCATTGACCATGTAGGCTACACTGATCTGCTGTTCCCACTGACCACCCCAAAGGGACGCTGACTTTTGTAGGGGGGCATTTGGCCCCTTCACACAGCATGCAGGATCCTAATTCTCCCACCAGAGATCAAACTCTCATCCCCTGCAGTGGAAGCAAGGAATCTCAACCACCGGACTGATCACCAGGGGAGTCCCAGGGCCCTGACTTTTTGTTTGAGGGTCTCCCAGCTTCTCAGCATGGACCTTCTGCTCTTGGGTTACTAAGACCCCTGCCATTCATTATCTTGTGCTTTTCTACTCAATTTAAACTGATCCTATTGAGGGTCTTCGGTTGTTGCTGTTCAGTCACTAAGTCGAGTCTGACTCTTTGTGACTCCATGGACTATAGCACGTCAGGCTCCTCTGTCCTCCACTGTCTCCCGGGGTTTGCTCAAACTCATGTGCATTGAGTCGGTGATGCTATCTAACCATCACATTCTCTACTGCCCCTTCTCCTTTTGACTTCAGTCTTTCCCAGCATCAGGGTTTTTTGCAATGAGTTGACTCTTCACATCAGGTAGCCAAAGTATTGGAGCTTCAGCCTCAGCATGAGGGTCTTTAAGAGGAACCAGGAAATAGCCATCATCTTTTTTATTTAAGTTCCAAATCAGTGGAGAAATAGAAGAAAGGAGGCAGGCAGATGGGGTCAAAGTTCGACCACTCTTAAGCTGATATTAGAGAATTGGGTTTTACAGCCACAGACATTCCAGTCTCCTAATCCTGAATTCCAGAACTGGCCAGAATTTTTCACCTGCCACGCAGCTCCAAGGAAGGGCAAGTCCGATTCTGGAGGAGTTGGGTTTAACATGTGTCCCCAGGAACCCCGTGAGAAAGATACTTCTCCACAGGACCAGTTTCTCCTTCTAAACTCTCCACTGAGCTGAGTTAGTCCTCTCCTCCAGGAGAGGAGGTCAGGAGTGATATAATCATGGATTTTTCTCTACATGGATTAAAAACACCAAGAACAGTGACAACTAGTGTCCATTAACCATTCCTGGTGCATCCTATGTGCCAGGCACTGTTGTAAGCCCAGTACATGTTTTAATGTATTTACTTTTCATTGGAAAAGAGCCTGGTTCTGGGAAAGATTGAGGGCATAAGAAGAAGGGGGCGACAGAGGATGATGGTTGGATGGCATCACTGACTCAATGGGCATGAGTTTGAGCAAACTCCATGAGATAGTGAAGGACAGGGGAGCCTGGCCTGCTGCAGTCCATGGGGTCACAGAGGTCTGTCATGACTTAGCGATTAAACAAACAAACAAAAAAAAATTCTTATTAACAACCCCATTAGTTAGGAGATGCTTTTGAACTGTGTTGTTGGAGAAGACTCTTGAGAGTCCTTTGGACTGCAAGCAGATCAAACCAGTCAGTCCTAAAGGAAGTCAGTCCTGAATATTCATTGGAAGGGCTGATGCTGAAGCTGAAGCTCCAATACTTTGACCGCCTGACTCATTGGAAAAGACCCTGATACTGGGAAAGATTGAAGGCAGGAGAAGGGGATGACAGAGGATGAGATGGTTGGATGACATCACTGTCTTGATGGACATGAGTTTGAGCAGCCTCCTGGAGTTGGTGACGGACAGAGAAGCCTGGAGTGTTGCAATCCATGGGGTCACAAGAGTCAGACATGACTGAGCAACTGAACTGAATTGATCCCTAATCTCCATTCAATAGATGGGAAAACAAATGCCCAGAGAGGCTCATGAGCTTGCCTGGAACTCTTCCAACAAGCAGTAGAGCTAGGGTTTGAACCCAAGAAATCAGCTTCCAGAACCCCAGACTTCTAACCACCAAGCTATGACAGGTTTAAAATCTACCAGTGATGCAAAAATCACTCTTCCCTAACACCTCCCTTCTCTGTAGTCCAGCTCTGCCCACCCTTCATGAGCTCTAGCTCCTCCAGGTCTTCTTCATCTTCCTTAGTGTGCGTGTGTGTGTGTAGTAAACATCACATATAATAAAACATACTATTTTAACCAGATTTAACTATACAGTTCAGCCACACTGAACACATCCACATTGTTGTGCAACTCTCACCATCATCCATCTCCCGAACTTTTCTACCTTCTTAAACTGAAACTCTGTCCCCATTAAACACTAACTCCCCATCCCCCCACCTACCCCATCCCCGAGTCCAGTGCCTGGCATCTACCACTGTACCTTCTGACTCTATGAATTTGACTATTTCAGATACTTCATATGTGTGTGCATATAAGTGGAATCAAACAGTATTTGTCTGCATCTAATGTATAGTGGGGGCTTCCCAGGTGGCGCTAGTGGTAAAGAACCCACCTGCCAATGCAGGAGATATGAGAGACTCAGGTTCGATCCCTGGGTCAGGAAGGTCCCCTGGAGGAAGGCATGGCAACCCACTCCAGTATTCTTGCCTGGAGAATCTACGGACAGAGGAGCCTGGTGCACTATATATAGCCCATGGGGTCGCAAAGAGCCAAACAGGGCTGAAGTGACTTAGCACACAAGCCCTGTACACTGGAATGCATTTTTAAAGTTAACACAGTATATGTGCTACAGACAGACTGTACCCTCTTCTTTCCCCCGGTGCTATACAACTGTTGTTAGTTGTTTTTGTTTCATCGATAAGTCATGTCTGACTTTTGTGACTCCATGGGCTGTAGCCCCACTAGGCTCCATTGTCCATGGGATTTCCCAGGGAAGAATACTGGAATGGGTCACCATTTCTTTCTCCATGGGATCTTCTCAACCCAGGAATTGAACCCATGTCCCTCATACTGGCAGATGGATTCTTTACCACTGAGCCACCGGAAAGCCCATGCTATACAGTAGGTTCCCATCAGTTATCTACTTTAACATAGTAGTGGGTGAGTGTGTGCTAAGTCACTTCAGTCATGTCCAACTCTTTGCAACCCTTGGACTGTAGCCCACCAGGCTCCCCTGTCCATGAGATTCTCCAGGCAAGAATACTGGAGTGGGTTGCCATGCCCTCCTCCAGGGGATCTTCCCCACCCGGGGATCGAACCCACGTCTCTTCTGTCTCCTGCATTGCAGGCAAGCTCTTCACCATTAGTGCCACCTGGAAAGCCCCAACACAGTAGTATGTATGTGCCAATCCCAGTCTCCCAATTTACCCCACCCCTCCTCTTTCCCCTTAATGTCCATATGCTTGTTCTCTACGTCCATGTCTTTATCTCTGCTTTACAAATAGGTTCATCCATACTATTTTTCTAGATTCCACATATATGCGTTCTTATACAGTATTTGGTTTTCTCTTTCTGACTTACTTCACTCTGTATGACGGTCTCTAGGTCCATCCATGTCTCTGCAAACAACAAGCTCCTTAGGGCCCCATCACCTGTTGGTTCTGCAGGGCTTTGGATCCACATGAAAGGCCTTCACCTGTAAACCTGCTCGTCAGCAGTCTGAACACTGTAGCCTTTGTTCAAGTGTGGACAGAAACCAAGGGATGCAAAGGTGAAGCCACTGAGAGATAAGGTTGGATTTGTTCTGATCAGTGACTAGATAACTTGGAGTGAATGAAATGATGCAGAGAAAAAAGGGCACAAACTAGAGTCTGGTTTGCATCTTATAACTCATAGCACTCAATTACCTACCACGTCGTGATATCATTATGAGAGTCTGCTCTGCGCGGGCACTTCTCTGAATCCTGGGGGGAGAGAGCTGAAAATAAACCACACGAGCAGGCCAGCAAGTCCTCCCTGCTCTCAGAGACCTTCCTGCCCAGCCAAGAGGCCCAACGCCATTTCAATAATCACACAAGTGCACAGAATGAAGTCTTAGCAAAAATACAGAATCGTGCTGTGTGAACCAAGGTTAGGGGAAGTGATTGTGTCTTGGGGGCAAGACAACCTTCCCTAGGGGCCTTTCAGCCATAAGCGAAGGATGGGTAGTTACTGTTTTGAAGTTGGTTAGAGCGGAGGCCACCTTTAGAGGGGAACTAACACATACAGGTTTCGAGACAGGAGGCAGCCTGGAATGACAGGCAGCTCCCACGGGACTGGTTTCAAGCAGAGGTGGAATTAAACAAGACTGCACAGGCAGATAGGGCATGTGAAGGACCTCGGGGTTTATCGCAAGAGGAATGGGAGGCTTTGTTTTGTGTAATTCATTCATTGAATTTATCCATTTGACATAGATTTTTGCAAAATCTACAAGATGTCCAGGATACATGCTGAGTGTTTTGGAGGCTACAAAAATGGGCAAGACAGAATGCCTCTCTCTTCACCCACAGGCCACTGTGTGACCTTTGTATGACTTTTAACCTCGATGGGACTCAGTTTCTTCATCTGTAAAGTGGAAATGATGCTTATGTCACATGTCGATGATAAATATTAAATGAAATTCTATGTATGTAATTGTTTAACCCAGCATCTGGTGCCATACATGGAATCAATTCCCTTTAGTTTCTGCTCTCATCAGAAGGCTCAAAAGCTAATAATAATCAGATGAACAACTCAGTAATAGAAAACATTGATTATGTTTCTCTGTGTGCTAGAATCACACTAGGAAATTTACATGCAGTGTCACATGTAAACCTTACCTTTAACATGACAATCTAAAGATGCTGTACTTAAACAATAAAGAAACTAAAACTCAGAGCAAAAGTGAAAATCTCTCAGTTATGTCCAACTCTTTTCGACCCAAAGGAATTCTCCATGCCATAATACTGGAACGGGTAGCCTTCCCTTCTCCAGGGGATCTTCCCAACCCAGGGATCGAACCCAAGTATCCCGCATTGCAGGCAGATTCTTTACCAGCTGAGCCACATGGGAAGCCCCAAACTCAGAGAGGTTAGTTACATAATTTACCTAAGATCATAGTTAAAGGAAGGGGGAGGGGGATTTAAACCCAGGTGAAGACCCACTAAGACTTACTTAGAAACAAGCTGGATTATAGATATGAGAAAGAAAAAGGATAAAATCTTCTGAAATTCTCATGTCTTTTCTAACTGTTCACCTATAATTATCATTCCAGTTTCTGGCCTCCCACCAGGTTATTTTCCCCAAACTCTTTTACCACCTGGACTCCTGAGCCCAGGAAAGGAGGAGACTTGCTGGCCTGAGTCCTAAGCATGGTCGTTGAAGACTCTCCCATCAGAGGGCCAGCGTTGTCAGGACACAATTAACACCTCATTCACAGGCGCTGATATCTCTGTGCTCTGTACTGGCTGGTGGCCCCTCCCACCCCCCAGAGCATTTTATTTTAGACAACTTCCTCAGAGGTTTTCAGAGCCTGAAATCTGGGAGTTAAAGGTGCTAGAAGGAGCAGCACTTGGCTAACAGATGGGAAGATAATCGCTCTGGAGTCTTGCCTGGACTCAGCTCTGGCAGAAGCCACTGAGTGCACCTTTAACCTGGGAAGGGAAGCACATAACTGATGAGAACCCATGACCTGCAAAGCAGGTAGGTCCCAACGACCTTGAAGGCCTGTAGTCTTTGGCCTGCTGCCTATTAGAGTAATCTAGGAAGTCTTTATAAAATACTCATGCCCAGACCCCAGTGCAGAATAATGGAATCAGAATCCCTGAGGGGCACCCAGCTGTCAGGAGTAATTTGCTTAATTTTTATTAGAGTATAGTTGACAAACCTAGATAGCGTATTGAAAAGCAGAGACATCACTTGACCAGCAAAGGTCCATATAGTCAAAGCCATGGTTTTTCCAGTAGTTATGTACGGATGTGAGAACTGGACCATAAAGAAGGCTGAGCATTGAAGAATTGATGCTTTCAAGCTGCGCTGCTGAAGCAGATGCTTGAGAGTCCCTTCAACAGCAAGGAGATCAAACCAGACAATCCTAAAAGAAATCAACCCTGAATATTCACTGGAAGGACTGATACTGAAGCTGAAGCTTCAATACTTTGGCCACCTGATGTGAAGAGCCGACTCACTAGAAAATACCCTGATGCTGGGAAAGATTGAGGGCAGGAGGGGAAGTGGGCAAGAGAGGATGAGATGGTTGGATGGCGTCACCTGCTCATCGGACATGAGTTTGAGCAAACTCCAGGAGAGGGTGAAAGACAGGGAAGCCTGATGTGTTGCAGGCCATGGGGTTGCAAAGAGTCAGCCAAGACTTGGAGACGGAACAACAACAACAATAGTTGATTTACAATATCGTATTACTTTCTGCTTCACAGGAAAGTGAATCAGTTACATATACATATATCCACTCATTTTTTAAGATTCTTTTCACATATAGGTCATAGTGGTTTTTGAATTCTCACCAAGGGATTCTGGTGGGTTATTGGAGTTAAGAACCAATAGTGTGTCCAACTGATTCTTTCACACATGAGGAAACTGAGACCCTGGGGAGTGGTCCTTGCCTAGGAGTGGCAATTGTCACCATTTTGAATCATAACTTCAGTTCACTAGTGTGTGACCAACATTAGGAATCAATAAAATAAGAAAATAAAGTTAAATGTGAAAATTAAGGGAAGCAACCAGATTACTGGAAAGAGATGCATTTTGCTAATGCAACTACTCTGGAACTGACTGCATTATACATTCTTTATCTGTTCATTTGTCTGACTCATCCCACTAACCCTTTAGATCATGTTGGTCCCAAAGCAGAACCATGACTCCTTCATCTCTGTGTCCTTGCTTCTAGCACGGTACCTGGTCTGGTGTTATAGATTATTTTGTGTCCCTCAAAAGATATGTGTTTGAGTTCTAAGTCCTGGTACACGTGGACATGACATTTGAAAACTGGGTCTCTGCAGATGTAGGCAAGTTAAGATGAGGTCATAGTGGATTAAGGTGGGCCCTTAATCCAACATCGCTGGTGGTGTTAAGAGAAACAGAAACACGCAGAACACCTTGTGAAAGTGGAGACAGACTGGAGTGATCTGTCTGAAAGTCAGAGAATGCCAAGTATTGATGACTGGATGACTGCTACCAGAGGTTGGGCTTCCCTGGTGACTCAGATGGTAAACAATCTGTCTGCAACGCAGGAGACCCAGGTTCCATCCCTGGGTTGGGAAGATCCCCTGGAGAAGGGAATGGCTACCCACTCCAGTATTCTTGCCTGGAGAAGCTAGGGGAAGTCAAGGAAAGAACGTTCTCAAGAGCCTTTGGAAGACGTATGGGCAATCTGACACCTTGACTTCAAATATCTAACCTTCAGAACTGCAGGAGAATAGATGCCTGTTGTCTTAAGCCACTCAGTCAGTGCCTGGAGAAAAGCTACTAGCATCTGTGTGATGTCCAGAGCCAAAAAATGCCCCAACACATTCTCCTTACAGCCTGGAGTCAGACAGAATTCAGAGATACAAGACTGCACACTCCCTGAAGACTGAGACAATGCTTTGCCCATCCTTGATCACAACTAACAGACAATAATTGCCTATGGGCTTCAACTGAACTGTATTTTTAAGTCAGTGTCTTGAAATATAAGGACATTTTTTAAAAGAATTAAGGAAATGGGAGGAGGGAAAAAATAAAAACTGTGAAAATTGTAGAGGGCTACAAATTTGAAGTCTTATTTGATGTAAAAATTAAAGAAGATAAAATCACAACTTGGGTAGCAGACAAAATAGAAAGTGTAGCAGAATTATAATGGAAAGGTACAAACAAGATAGGGAGCACCATGCCCTATGGTCTTTAATAAGGTGTAAAGGTAAGAGTCACTAAGAAAATAATCTGGACTAGGGAGTGAGCCTGCCAGCAGGGTCCAGGACCAAATCAACTCAGAGAAACGGTTTGGGATGGGAATTTAAAATGCCAAGGCTCTGGATGTGATCTTGGTGAATCACAGCCCTCAGTCATCCATCAATCCTATTCGTATCCATGGAGCAGCTGCTAGGTACCAGGATCTCTGCACGTAGTGGCCAAGATACCTACCCTTGTGAAGCTCACTGTCTTTCAGCGAAAAGAGACCTTAACAAACAGCATAGTGTGTGTGTGTGTGTTGGCAGGAGGTTTTGAAGGGAGCTGTAGGAACATACCCAGAGGTCTGTTGTGGTTTATTGTTGTTTAGTCTCTAAGTCGTGTCCAACTCTTTTGTGACCCCATGGACTATAGCCCACCAGGCCCCTCGGTCCCAGGCAAGAATACTGGAGCAGGTTGCTATTTCCTTCTCCAGGGGATCTTCCCAACCCAGGGATCAAACCCATGTCTCCTGCCTTAGCAGGCAGATTCTTTACCACTGAGCCACCAGGAAAGCACTTGTCTTGGTTTAGAAGAGATGATTTAAACCCAGATTGTTAGAATAAATAAACATTCCTCATTGAAGATGGCAGTGTAGAGGCTTCCAGGAAGACAGAGGACCATATAAGGTGCTATGAACTGAATGCTTAAATCACCACCACCCCACCCCTGCCGGGTTCCTATGTTGAAACTCTAACCTGCAATGTGATGGTATTTAGAGGTCGGGCCTTTGTGAGGTAATTAGGTTTTTAGATAAACTCCTGAGGGTGGAGAAACCACCCTCTTTCCCCATAGAGAGATTCTTATTTGTTGTTCAGACACTAAGTCATGTCTGACTCTTTGTGACCCCATGGACTGCAGCATGCCAGGCTTCCCTGTCCTTCACTATCTCCTAGAGTTTGCTCAAAGATATGTTCATTGAGTCAGTAATGCCATCCAAACATCTCATCCTCTGTCACCCTCTTCTCCTCCCATCCTCAATCGTTCCGAGCATCAGAGTCTTTTCCAATGAGTCAGCTTTTCACATCAGGTGGCCAAAGTATTGGAGCTTCAGCTGGTTTGATCTCCTTGTTGTCAAAGGGACTCTCAAGAGTCTTCTCCAGCACCACAGCTAGAAAGTATCAATTCTTGGTGCTCAGCCTTCTTTGTGGTCCAACGCTTGCATCATATGCTCTATAGAGAGATTAGTGCCCTTGCAAGGAGGGGAAGAAGAGTCTTCTCCAATGGAGAAGACTCTTGAGAGGCCCTTGGACTGCAAGGAGATCCAACCAGTCCATCCTAAAGGAAATCAGTCCTGAATATTCATTGGAAGGACTGATGCTGAAGCTGAAACTCCAATCCTTTGGCCACCTGATGCAAAGAACTGACTCATTGGAAAAGACCCTGATGCTGGGAAAGACTGAAGGCGGGAGGAGAAGGGGACAGAGAATGAGATGGTTGGATGGCATCACCGACCCAATGGACATGAGTTTGAGCAGGCTCTGGGAGATGGTGATGGACAGGGAAGCCTGGGGTGCTGCAGCCCATGGGATCTCAAAGAGTTGGACATGACTGAACAACTGAATTGAACTGAAGGAGGGAAAAAGAGACTGTAGCTCTCCCTCTCCCAGCTTCCCTCTCTGCTATATCAGGACACAGCCAGAAGGTGGCCATCTGTCAACCAGAAAGAAAGCTGTAACCACTGTCCAACCGTGTTAACACCCTGATCTTGGACTTCCAGCCTTGAGAACTGAGAGAAAATAAACATGCACTGTTTAAGCCGTTCAGTCTATGGTATTTTGTCACAGCAGCCTGAGCTGACTGAGACAGAAGGGGAGGAGCTGAGAGAGGGATTGCCCACCAAGGAACTGATCCAAGTTCAGAGTGAGGGGGAGCTGGTGGGGCAGGATTCGAGAGGGGAGGCAAGAGACAGCCAGAACTGGTCTTGTCTGCCAGGCACCTCTCCAATCATGGTGGTGGTTTAGTCATTCAGTCACGTCTGATTCTGTGCAACCCCATGGACTGTACCCCTCAAGACACCTCTGTCCATGAGATTTTTCAGACAAGAATACCAGAGTGGGTTCCCATTTCCTTCTCCAGGGGCTATTCCCAACCCAGTAATCTAACCCATGTCTCCTGCATTGCAGGTGGATTCTTTACCACTGAGCCACCACGGAACTGTTCAACAATGATAGGGAGCTACTAAAGGTGGGATCAGATGTATCTTCTAGAAAGGTCTATGGGGCAGAAGTGTGAAGAAAAGATTGGATGCATGAAAATGGATTAAGGAAGAGTAGCCTGGAAGCTGTTCAGAACTTGGTGAACAAATAATTTAAAATAATCCCCTGTGACTATGACCCATGATGTTAGTGAATGAGTAGAAAACTGTGAAGGGGAAATCCTGGCAGATGCATGGGCCAAAACAAGAAGGGGTCAGAGAGAATGCAGAGGGTCTGGGAACAGCAGGAACTTCTTGTGGATGTGGTTGACACAAGTGAGCAGGCTGATGGGATAAGACTGGAAGTACCTTGTGCATTCAGCCAAAGGGTGAGATCCTCCTCCATGGGATCGGAGCAGTCAGAGTTCAAATCCCAGCCCTGCTACAGCCTGTGTGCTTGTGATCAATTGACTTAAGCCTAAACCTCAGCTTCCTCATCTGTCCAATGGAAGCACTGTATCGAGCCAAAGGTTAAATGCTTGCTGAGTTGTCTTAATGACATGGTAGCAGCTTCTGAGGGGTCTGGAGCCGGTGTGGAAGCAGTGGGGTCACATTCTGGATATTCTCTGGACATCACATGAGTGCACTCTTGCTGTTCTTCTCCAGAGAGCTCTGGGAGGTCAACCGTGAACCTGTCCAAGGAGGCTGAGTGGCCAAAGCACACAGAGGTTTATTTCATGTTAATACGTGGTGTTTCTTAGGACACGCCAAGCGATGTGGAAGGTCTGTGGGTTCTCTGATTCTCTGTTTCAGGTCTTCTTACACTTAGGAAGCCTCAGCATCTTTCCCTGACAATGACCTGCCCCTTCAGGCCCACACACCATCCTGTGTCAATACTAACGCATGTCATTGCCTTCATGAGCACGCTAGCAAGGAGGCTGGTAACAAGTGGGTGTGACCTTTCAACAGGTCACCCCTCTGGCCCCTCTCCTGACCCTGGCTGAAGGCAGTGTTCTTACTTGACCCTCCCAAACTGGGCACCCGTGACCCAGAGAAGACGTGCCATCTGCCCTCGGCCTCCAGCAGGGGTAAGATGGGCCCAGATGAACTCAGTCCATCTGCCCCCTGGCCCACTGTTTGCCCTGCTTCACTGGATGTCCTGCAGCCAGCAGTCTGATCGTTTACCTGGCTTGCCAGGTAAGTCCTGCAGCCAAGAGGCAGCCTCGGAACTCTAACCGTGGTGATCAAAGCCCATTTCCACTTAGTATGTGTGTTACTCTGGCTATGTTACTTTCTCTGTGTCCTGTTTCCTCATCTGCAACACGAGGCTAATAATGGCATCTCATTATTGTGAGGGTCAAATGAATTAATATGTGTGAAGCGTTTAATACCTCTCTAAAATGATTGTGATAATGATGGTGATGATGATGATGAGTCCAAGGGCCACTAAGGGGTAAGGAAGCCATGCTCTTCTTTGGAAGGAAGAAATCTTAGTGGGTTGCACAGGGAGCCCCTGCCTTGTCACATGTCACCAGTTGTCACATGCTGGAACATCCTGCCTGTGACCCTCTCCCATCTACATCGAACTAGTGCAAAAGGCAAATCTCTACAAAGCGATCATGCATGCTAAATTTCCCCAACCTTCTGCAAAGGCTGAAGTATTCAAGCAGAAAGAGCAAATCTAGTCTGACTCGCTCATCTTAGAGTAAAGACATCTAAGGACAGAGAGGGGCAGTAACCAGCCTGAGGTCACACAGCTAATTGTTGGCAGAGCTGGTCCACAATCTGAGATTCCTGATGAATAGCTTAACGTCACATAACCAATCTGCAGTGATGGGAGCCACAGAGTGACCGACATTCACTGATGACCTCCTGTGCACCAGGGATGGGGCTTCACCTTCATGATTTAATCTAACAGGGATCCTAAGATGTGGTTGTCATTATCCCCCTTTATGGGTGAAGAAATACTCACCAAAGTCATGTCTTCTCATTGTTTAGTCACTAAGTCCTGTCCAACTTGTGAGACCCCCTGGACTGTAGCCCACCAGGCTCCTCTGTCCAGGGGATTCTCCAGGCAAGAATACTGGAGTGGGTTGCCATTTCCTTCTCCAGGGGATCTTCCCAACACAGGGATCAAACCCACGCTTCCCACATTGGCAGGCAGATTCTTTACCACTGAGTCATGCTGCATGTGTTGTGTGTGTGGTGCATTGTGTTTATGGTATGTGTGTTGTGTGTGTGATGTGTTGTGCGTGTGGTGTGTGTATGTATCTATCTGTGGGGTGTGCGTGTGTATGTTCACTGGCTCATCTGGTGCTCACAACAACCCTTGGAGGAGGCACCATATTGCTCCCATTTCACACCAGGAGGAACCCCGAACATTAAGCAATGTGCCCAACTCACAGAGCGGTTGACACAGTTGAAATGTGAAGCCAAAAAGTAGGTCTGCAGAGACCATCTTTCCCCTGAAGGAGAATGAAGTTCTTCCTCTTGTCTTTGCAGAGCCAGGAGTCAACCTAAGCCCATGACGCTGAGAGCCAGGGTCTCCCATCACCCACAATCACCCTGGCCCCTCCTGGTGGCATGCCCAGGGCCCTGGGAGCAGCCAGGAGCATTTCTAGGGGCTTCCCTGACTGCAGAGCCAAGCAGAGTGGCGCTGACTAATCCCGTGGAGCTGGGGCCTGCCGGGTGCTGTTGGAACTGCACTGAGGATTAACAGAAAAGCACGTGATTTGTTCCTGCCTGGCCGCTGGCCAGGATCCTGAGATGGGCAGAATAACTGCCAGATGGGTTACTGAATCTCGGCGTGTTCCAGTGACGAGCATCTCAGAGCTCGGTTCCCATTCCAAGCCCAGAGAGGCTCTCAGCAAATGTCATCCTTGCTCTGGGGACGCTCACCCGACAGGTCACTTCAATTTCCGAGCTGGTGCATTAGTGTGGCGAGCACCCACTTCCTCCCCTCTTGGCCCTTTATCATTCTGTTTTCATTGAGCTGAGCTCCCTGGAATGAGGGCTGCTCGCAGCCCTGCCCATCACCCTCAGCACCACACAAGGGACGAGGAACAGCAGGTCCCCTATCAGCGGAGCCCGAGGTGTGGCTGGGGGGACAGGAAACCTCTGCCGGGGCCTCCGCACCCGCTCCACCGCTGGCCACCTCCCCAGTGTTCAGCTGGGGCAAGTCACTGAACTCAAAGCACAGCATCTCTTTAGAAAGCAAAGCCCACCCCGTCTGCAGGCCCCACAGGACCTGAGAAAGGATGTCTTCTCCAACTGTGTTTGGGGGCCTTCAGATGCTGGACTCTGGGCCTGGAATCAGGGTGGGGGGCCTCCTTTTCATTCCACTTCAACACAGCTCTTCTAAGAGTGCTTGTGCTTGAAAATCTAGGTGAAGAGACATCAATGAGAACATCTCATCTTGCTGTCAAGGTGCTTATAATCTGGGAAAGAAGGCAAAGCCAGAAGGGGAGGAGAAGCCCCAGAGAAAGACAGAGACCCAGTGCAAAATAGCCTAAAGTGTGTTTCAACAAAAAAGTAATGAGAATCATAATCTACTCTATAGACAAGAAAACCATGGCAGCTGCGGGGCAGAGATGCAAATCCAGTCTGCCACCTGCTTTTATAAATAAAGTTTTATTGAAATATAGCCATGCCCATTTGTTTACACACTGTCCATAGTTGTATTCGCCCTACAATGCAAAGCTGAGGGACCATAGTCCCCTGCAAGGGCAAATTATTTACTATACAACTTTTTCCAGAAAAATGTTTTAGACTCCCCACCTATGTGGGTACTCTCTCTCTTTAGTCGCTAAGTCATGTCTGACTCTTGTGACCCCATGGGCTGTAGCCCGCCAATCTCCTCCATCCATGGGATTCTCCAGGCAAGGATACTAGAGTGTGTTGCCATTTCCTTCTCCAGGGGATCTTCCCAACACAGGAATCGAACCTGGGTCCCCTGCATGGCAGGCAGATTCTTTACTGACTGAGCTACGAGGGGAGCCCCAAACTGTTAGGAAACATATGGTAATATGTGGGTACTGGACATGTTTAATTCCACTTAATCATTCCAGCGACCTTTGCCCTGTATTATTAATGCACTTTGCAGATGGAGGCTAAGAGAAGAACCTGCTCAAGGTCACATAAATTAAAGGGAAGTATCTGGATTTGACCCAAAGGCACTGCTTCTTCTTCGACACCTATAAGCTGAGACCTCTGCAGTGGCAGATGATTCTGATTAATGACGAGGGGCTGGAGGAAGCCTTTGCGAGAGGAGGAGTGGCTGGTGGACAGAAGTGTGGCAGGAGGGAACTAAGCCAGCAGCAGAGGGGACCTTGAGAAGCGTTAGAACTGCAGAGCCAGAAGGAGCCTTCCAGATCAAGCTCATAAAGCCCTTCATCTGAATCAGCTGGGGCTGCTGGCAGAAAATTCCAGAGACCGAGGGTCTTAAGCAACAGACATGTATTCTCACAGTTCTGAAGGCTGGAAGTCCAAAATCAAGGGGCAGTTTCTGTTCCTGGTGAGTGGCCACTTCCTGGCTTACAGATGCTGTTTTGGCTTTTGTTTTTGTTTTTTTACAAGGACACTAATCCAATGATGGGGCCCCAGCTCATGACCTCATGAACATAATTACCTCCCAAAGGCCTACTCCACATATCATCACATTCTGGGTTAGGGCTCCAACATGGAATTCAAGGTGGGTGGCAAACAGTCAGTTCTACAGAATGGACTGGAGACCAGAGAAGAAAAGGAACACACTCAGGGTCACAGAGCAATAAAGACCGAGCTAGAAGCGAAACACGCCTAGAGCTTTGCTGAGCCTAAGCCTTTTCTGGGCCAACCATGCCTCCCTATCAGATGCCCTGTGTTTACTCTGGGCTGATCACCGCCCCAGGAAGTGCTAGAGCTTTGTGCTGTTTGCACTCAGAATCAAGCCAGTTACATATTTGGTGCTTGTTTTACCTGCTCACCTTCATGTGACGGTCGTTTCTGTTTGGCCAGGTGCAGAGAAAGGACACAGGACTGGAAGTCAGCCAGCCTGGCATCCTGTTGGTCACCAGCTCCATGCGTGACCTTGGACCAGTCACTTAAATGCTCCGCCTCCATCTGACTGCGTAAAATGTGGGGCAGAGATAGACAACACTTTCCTTTTGGCTGCAATTGTTCCTATCAAATAAGATTGATTAACATAGAGATCATTAAGGGACCAAAGACCACACACCCGTCAGCTGGTCGTCCTTGTTTTTCTGTCACATTTGATCTCATCAGATCAAGAGTCAGGAATGCATTATTTGAATTTGGGAGACACACAATATCAAGAAGCAGAATTCAGGCACGCATTGCACAAAAAAGTATTAATTGAGCTTATTTTTTGTCAGGATATGTGCTTCACGCTAGGATGCAGCTGTGAATAAAACTGGGGTGAAGAGACAGTGCCATGTGGTGTAAGAAATGCCACACAGAAGAGGAAGTTAAGAATAATGACACCAAGGGGCCCCAGAGCAAGACGGCCTGGGTTCAACCCCTGATTGGACCTAATTCCATGTGTATCTTTATACACATTCTTTAATTTCTCTCATCTGTGAAGCAGAGACAAAAATAGTTAAAAAAAATAAAATAAACAAGAAGCAGACTCAGATGTAGAGAACAAACTAGCGGTCACCCGTGGTTGGGGGGAGTAGAGCGTCCAAACTGTTGGGTGTAAGATAGGCTACAAGGATGTACTTACCGTACAACATGGGGGAATATAGCCAATAGCTTGTGGAAAATGTAAATGGAAAATAACTTCTGACAATTGTATAAAGAATGTTAATTTTTTTTTTTTTAATGCTACATGTCTCAGGGTTGTGGGGGAGAATCAGTTGAGTTAATTCTCGTAAAGGAGTTTGAACTGTGCTGCGCAGTGAGGCAGGCCAGCTCTCATGGAGGTGATGGAGAGGCACTGGGTGACAAAGGAGAAGGAAGAAAAGGCACCTACGTGATTCAAGCCAGGGTTGGGGGGACACAGCAATGCGGGCTCCCCAAGGGGGGTGACATCAAACAGGCCCAAAGAATGAGTGGTGGAGGGTGGGGGTGAGGAGCCTCCCAGGAAGGGGGAATCTCATGTGTGAAGCCCCTCAGATGAGGGGGAATAGGAGTTTGGGGGGAACCAAGAAGTGGGTGACAGGTGAGGCTGGGAGATCAGCCCAAGTCTGATACCAAAGGCTTTCTAACCCCCGTCTCCCACTCTGGAGCTAGAGCTGTATTTACCTGCTCAGCCATGTGAAAATCATGGGAAAAGCACTGGAGGAATCCCGCCTTAGGGGCCACGTCGGCGCTGGGGGTTGGAGTCTGGTCAAGTGGGAGTTTTGTCCGAAGCTGCCAGGGACAGAAGGATCAGGGTGTGGGCTGGCTGTGTGCGGTCAGGCTCGGCCAGAGAAAGAGCCAGAGCAGCGGAAGCGGAAAACAAAGCCGAGAGGGCGGAGGGCAGCCAAGTAGACACCGGGAGAAAACATAGAGAAAGAGAGATCTCGGAGAAGAAGAAGTCACGGGGTTCAAGACACGTGACCAAGGAAGGCCGGAGTGCCAGCAGCCTGTGTGTATGGTCTTGATCGCAGGGCCCATGGGGGCACCAGGCGGCTTGACAGCCAAGGGTCTGGAGGGATGTCCGGCACCCTCACGCGCTCATGAGGCCAGTCAAGGTGAGCTCGGGAAGATCTCTGCACAGACTGGTACCTGTGCTCAAGCACTGCCCTCTCTTGCCCTGGTGAGATGAGGGGTCTTTTATGGGGACTTTTCACCATCATCACCCCAGGATGTCTAGGAGGAAAGTGTTAGGAGAAAAAGCTTTCAATAGTCTCTGCTCTAAAGGCAGAATGTCTACGATCACCACTGCACCCCCATCTCATGTACGTGTGAGTGTAGATTATAATGGAGATGTTGGATTATTTTTTATGAGGATTACATACAGGCACTTCATGCTTGAAACAGAGTGAGTCCTCTGTGTTATTAAGTAGTTTGGTTTAGCTTTACCCACCTATAGAGGAAAGTTTATCTAAGCCTATATTCTAGGCTCCCTGTTGGCTGTTCAGAATATAAAGAGTATGGCATAGTCCCTGCCCACAAACAACTTATAGTCTAATGAGTAAATCAGGCAAGGGAATGGTGAGTTCTAGCGACTGGGGTAGAGAGAAGCCAGTGGTTCTGGGGAGGCTGGATGAGCTTGATGAAGGGAAAAATGGGTTGGCCCATCTTTTGACAATAAAATACAATTAACCCTAAAAAAAAAAAAAAAAATGGGTTGGAAACAGGCGTAAACATAGTAAACGCAGACTGACCTGTCCAGATGACTCACACTTCTAACAATGATCCAGGGAGGGAAGAGAAACAAATACTGACAAAAACAAGAACTACTGGGGACTTCCCTCATGGTCCAGTGGTTAAGACTCCATGCTTCCAACTCAGGGGCATGGGTTCAATCCCCGATCAGGGAACTGAGTTCCCATATACTGCGAGGTCAAAAAATTTAAAACAAATGAACAAAAATAAGAACTGTGAAGATAAAGTGGTGATAAAGTTCTGAGAAGGTACTGCCATATCACAAACTCCTGGGCCACCTCTAAGAGGAGACCCTCTTCCCCATTATTAAAGAGAAAAGAGATGCTGACAGACATTGCTTTTGTGGCTCAGAAAAAATAAGTATTTCAGAGCATAACCAACAAGTTGCTACCAAGTCTCCTTTTCTTCCTGATATTCAGGCTTCTGGGTTTTTATTGTTCCCCATCGATTTACAAAGCAATAAAAATAAATATGAAAGGCAATGGATTTGTCCTATGGAAAAAAGAAGGTATCAGCGACTTTCAAATACATTTAGGGTTTTATTTCTATTTGAGTTTCATGTGTTGAAATGTGAATATATTAAGGGTTAGGATAATGATCATTCTAAGTGACTCCATCATCGAAACATTTAAAACAAGAAAAAAGTTTTTGCCTACAAAGCAAAGTGAAAATGGAAGTAGCTACCAGAATAATCAGAATAATTTAAGGCTACATAACATCATTTTACTTTTTCGTTTTCTGCCTTACAAATAGCTGTGAAAAGAAGAAAAGTAAAAAGCAAAGGAGAAAAGGAAAGATAAACCCATTTGACTGCAGAGTTCCAAAGAATAGCAAGAAGAGATAAGAAAGCCTTCTTCAGTGATCAGTGCAAAGAAATCAAGAAAAACAATAGAATGGGAAAGTCTAGAGATCTCTTCAAGAAAATTAGAGATACCAAGGGAACATTTCATGCAAAGATGGGCTCAATAAAGGACAGAAATGGTATGGACTTAACAGAAGCAAAAGATATTAAGAAGAGGTGGCAAGAATACACAGAAGAACTGTACAGAAAAAATCTTCACAACCCAGATAATCACGATGGTGTGATCACTCACCTAGAGCCAGACATCCTGGAATGTAAAGTCAAGTGGGCCTTAGAAAGCATCACTACGAACAAAGCTAGCGGAGGTGATGGAATTCCAGTTGAGCTATTTCAAATCCTGAAATATGATGCTGTGAAAGTGCTGCACTCAATACGCCACCACATTTGGAAAACTCAGCAGTGGCCACAGGACTGGAAAAGGTCAGTGTTCATTCCAATCCCAAAGAAAGGCAATGCCAAAGAATGTTCAAACTACCACACAATTGCACTCATCTCACACACTAGTAAAGTAATGCTCAAAATTCTCCAAGCCAGGCTTCAGCAATACGTGAACCATGAACTTCCAGATGTTCAAGCTGGTTTTAGAGAAGGCAGAGTAACCAGAGATCAAATTGCCAACATCCGCTGGATCATCGAAAAAGCAAGAGAGTTCCAGAAAAACATCTATTCCCGCCTTATTGACTATGCCAAAGCCTTTGACTGTGTGGATCACAATAAACTGTGGAAAATTCTGAAAGAGAATGGAATACCAGACCACCTGACCTGCCTCTTGAGAAACCTGTATGCAGGTCAGGAAGCAACAGTTAGAACTGGACATGGAATAACAGACTGGTTCCAAATAGGAAAAGGAGTACGTCAAGGCTATATATTGTCACCCTGCTTATTTAACTTCTATGCAGAGTACATCATGAGAAACGCTGGGCTGGAGGAAGCACAAGCTGGAATCAAGATTGCCGGGAGAAATATCAATAACCTCGGATATGCAGATGACACCACCCTTATGGCAGAAAATGAAGATGAACTAAAAAGCCTCTTGATGAAAGTTGAAGAGGAGAGTGAAAAAGTTGGCTTAAAGCTCAACATTCAGAAAACTAAGACCATGGCATCTGGTCCCATCACTTCATGGCAAATAGATGGGGAAACAGTGACTGACTTTATTTTGGGGGCTCCAAAATCACTGCAGATGGTAATTGCAGCCATGAAATTAAAAGACACTTACTCCTTGGAAGGAAAGTTATGACCAACCTAGACAGCATATAAAATGCAGAGACATTACTTTGCCAACAAAGGTCCATCTAGTCAAGGCTATAGTTTTTCCAGTAGTCATGTATGGATGTTAGAGTTGGACTCTAAAGAAAGCTGAGTGCTGAAGAATTGATGGTTTTGAACTGTGGTGTTGGAGAAGACTCTTGAGAGTCCCTTAGACTGCAAGGAGATCCAACCAGTCCATCCTAAAGGAGATCATTCCTGGGTGTTCATTGGAAGAACTGATGTTGAAGCTGAAACTCCAATACTTTGGCCACCTGATGTAAAGAGCTGACTCATTTGAAAAGACCCTGATCCTGGGTAAGATTAAGGGCAGGAGAAGAAGGGGACAACAGAGGATGAGATGGCTGGATGGCATCACCAACTCGATGGACATGGGTTTGGGTGGACTCTGGGAGTTGGTGATGGACAGGGAGGGCTGGCGTGCTGCAGTCCATGGGGTCACAAAGAGTCAGACACGACTGGGCGACTAAACTGAACTGAAGGCAAAAACCACTACAATATTATAAAGTAATTAGCCTCCAATGAAAATAAATAAATTAATTTACACACCAAAAAAAAAGAGAGTGAGAGAGACGGATATGACTGAGTGACTAACACATTAAAAAAATAAAAATACTGACTGTTGTCCATCCATGGCACAGGCTAGACTGGAAGAAGCAGCAGGACCAGCTCAGGGAGCGGTCACACGGGAGGAGACATGACGGTTTAAAAACAACAAAGCCACACACTTAGGTCCACAGTTCCTGGGAGCCAGCTGACGTCAGATCCCCTGAGAGCCCCTCCAGCTATCCCCGCCCTTGTCCAGCCTGACCGGTAAGGCTGGTGTTTCCTCTACAGCTACTGTGTGGACACGTCAGAAAGCACCTCCACAGACCCACCCCCAACCTCCATGCACTTAAAACAAAAAGGATCCTACTTATAAAGCCTGGCAAAGGCTCTCTGACGAAGACAGGGCTTGGCAACTGTCTAAATGTTTTCTCTCAAGGACCAGACAGTAAATATTTTAGACTTTGTCGGGCACTTACCATGGGTCACATAGTTTTCTTTTTTCTTTTTTTTTTTTCTTGTTTGTTTAATGACCATTTTAAAATAAAAAAGAAAAATAAAATAAAGTATTAACTTGAGCAGTATAAAAACAATCCATGAGTGAGAGTGTGGGGACCCCTGGACAGGGACTTCTTTCCTTTCTTATTAAAAAATAAAATAAACAGAGATCCTGAGAATTGTTCCAAAATTGCTAAGAAGTATGACATGGATTCTTTTTTTTTTTTTCCTTTATTTATTTATTTATTTTTTCAGTGGGTTTTGTCATACATTGATATGAATCAGCCATGGATTTACACGTATTCCCCATCCCGATCCCCCCTCCCACCTCCCTCTCCACCCGATTCTTCTGGGTCTTCCCAGTGCACCAGGCCTGAGCACTTGTCTCACATGGATTCTTATCTGATCTTTTTCTTTTAACTGAAGGATAGTTAATTTGCAATGTTTTGTTAGATTCTGGTGTACAGCAAAGTGATGTATGTACACACACCTTGTCTAATCTTAATTCCTTTCCTGAGAGACAGCCAGCACGGGCAGTTAAATACTCTGCGATGCGCGTCCAGCTCCCACAGGAAGAAGAGAGAGTGCTCAAACATTCTGAGACCACAGGTATCAAATGTTCTTTACATCTTTGTGAACTCACCACCATCGTGAGTTTTAAGAGGATGCCTTTTCCAAAATCAGAAAAGCCTAACTATTGCAATCAATGAATGGTTTGTAACACTAATGAACTGTAAGAAAAACAAAAAAAAAATCTGAAAAATACATAGTTTCATCTATTTTCGTCTTCACCAGAAACACAAACCATGATGCTGCACATACTTTTAAACTGAGTTGAATTGAGAATTTTACCCAAGTAATTAATGAGAATGAAAGACTGAATCCACAAATGAGCAACAGCCAGGTCATACATAAAAATAGAACTCTGACCCAAACTCTGCTGCAACCAGCCCAGGAAACCAAACGTTTATCTATAGTAATCAGCCCAGGAAACCAGCCTGCTATAAATCAGACTTGCAGGAAGTCAGACTCCTGTATCTAATAACAATCCAGAAAGCCCAACAATAACCCCTAAAACAATCCACTCCAAGTGGCCAGGATTTGATTAATAACTGAGAACTTCCCTAACTTTTGCCTTTGTTTCCAACTTAAGACCAACCAGAAAAAGCCAAATTGTTGCAGCCCATTGCATCCAATTAAACAGGATGC
The DNA here is from genome assembly GCF_910594005.1 of Cervus elaphus. Classification (NCBI taxonomy): domain Eukaryota; kingdom Metazoa; phylum Chordata; class Mammalia; order Artiodactyla; family Cervidae; genus Cervus; species Cervus elaphus. The sequence goes on along the minus strand of NC_057820.1, from coordinate 7,413,987 downwards.
CCTACTTCTAATCATCCTACCTACAGTTTCCCCACATCAATACCTTCTGATCAAGACATACCTGTAGCTTTTCCTATTTCCCATTATAAAGCTTTTCTACTCCTCTCCTTGACTTTGGTGCTCTCACAAACACAAGTGATGGTGACTGACTCCCTTACTCTAGTAAGTTCTGAGTAAATACCCTTTGCTTTTCTCATTGGCTAGCCTTCACTTATTTCCACATGGTTATACCCTCTTCTTCTGTTTTGCATATTTAAATCTTAAAATATCACCAGCTTTAAGGCCCCAATTCATGATTACAAAGAATTTAAAGGTAGCTAATAATACAGGGGAGCTTTTTATTAAATATTTGAGATGCTAAGGTTATAAATAAGGAAAGTAAGCTACAGAGATTTTTTTGTTCCAGTGTTCCCTCCATGACATGACACTGGTTGTCTGAAGGTGGGGCCATTTCACAAGGGGCTGGGCTAAACTGCTCTCTGTGTGAAGTAGAACACAAAACCAAATGAACAGGTTTGTTTTGCTAAGTATCTACTATTTGCCCAGTGCTACAGCAGATGTAGAGACATACAAAGAAACATGAAGAGTCATTGAAGAAGCTCATTCCCCAAAACTTAGGAACTTATATAAGATGCACCAGAAAGGAGTAAGTTACAAAACATGTTATTTCCAAATTGTGTCCCAAAGAATAGCTGCTAAGTGAAAAAAGAAATTTCTATCACAAAAGCATTCAGAAATTAAAACTCCAACAAGCTATTTTAGATAGCAACAAACTGATCCTTAAGTTTACAGAGAGGGGAAAGACTCAGTAGTTAATACGTTGTTAACAGAGAAGAACAAAGTTGGAGAACTGAGACTACTCAACTCTAAGACTTACCATAAAGCTATTGTAGTCAAGGCAGCACGATATTGGTGAAAGAACAGACAAATAAATCAATAGGACAGAACAGAGAGCCCTGAAATATTCCCCCATAAATATAGTCAACTGATCTCTGACAAAAAGAGCAAATTCAAAACAACGGAACAAAGATAATCTTTTCAACAAATGGTGCTGAAACAATTTGGACATCCACATGTAAAAAAATGAATCTAAGCATAACTCTTATACTTTTCACAAAAAAATTAACTTAAAATGGATCATAAAACTAAATGTAAAACTCAAAACTATTTAATTCCTAGAAGAGAATGTAGGAGAAAACATAGATGATCTTGGGCATGATGATGATATTTTAGATACAACAACAAATGAACAATCCATGAAAGAAATAATTTATAAGCTGGGCCTTGTTATAATTAAAACCTTCTGCTCTGAAAAAGACAAGTGTCAAAAGACTGATAAGGCAAGCCACATACTGGGGGACAAATACTTGCAAAAGACACATCTGATCAGTTAAGTTCGGTTGCTCAGTTGTGTCCGACTCTTTGCAACCCCACAGACCAGGCTTCTCTGTCCATCACAACTCCTGGAACTCATGTCCATTGAGCTGGTGATGCCATCCAATTATCTCATCCTCTGTCATCCCCTTCTCCTCCTGCCCTCAATCTTTCCCAGCATCAAGGTCTTTACTAATGAGTCAGTTCTTTGCATTAAGTGGCCAAAGTATTGAAGCTTCAGCTTCAGCATCAGTCCTCCAATGACTATTCAGGACTGATTTCCTTTAGAATTGACTGGTTTGATCTCCTTGCAGTCCAAGGGACTCTCAAGAGTCTTCTCCAACACCATAGTTTAAAAGCATACATTCTTTGGCGCTCAGCTTTTTTTATGGTCCAACTCTCATATCCATACATGACTATTGAAAAAAAAAAAAACATAGCTTTGACTAGACAGACCTTTGTTGGCATAGTAATATCTCTGCTTTTTAATATGTTGTCTAGGTTGGTCATAGCTTTTCTTCCAAGGAGCAAGCGTTTTTCTGATAAAGGACCATTATTCCAAAACACAAAAAATAAAAATCCTTAAAATTTAAAAACAAGAAAACAAACAACCAGATTGAAAATGAGCCAAAGACTCTAATGGACATTTCGCACACACACACAAAAAATACAGATACAAATAAACATTTAGAAGTTACTTCACTCAGGTGTCATCATGGAAATGCAAATTAAAACAGTATGATATTACTATATATTTGTTAGAATGGCCAAAATTGAGAACACTGACAAATGTTCAAATGCTGGTGAAGAGATGGAGCAACAGGAACTCTCATCATTGCTAGTGGAAATATGAAATGGTACCACTACTTAAAAATAACCTCATTGGTATCTGGATGCCTTAAGTGCAAGCCAAGAATGGAAGACAAGAGGAAACTCATTGTCCATGTGGTCAACACCTTGTTTTTAGCTTCTGAATCAGGATCCACCCAGTCAAAGTTGGTGACATTGAGAATATCAAAACATTCCCTGCTATCAGGGAATGTTTAACCAGGACCATGTAGACCAGTTGTATCAAGATGCTTCCATACTGGATACACAGAGAAGAAATTCATGCGTTGGCACAAGGCAGAGAGGTGTCTGGCTTCCTCTTTACATAAAAATCAGTCTTATTCATTAAGGTAGGTTCTCAAAGAGTTACTGGTTAATACAGATGACATGATATTATACCTAGGAAATCCTAAAGATGTTACCAGAAAACTACTAGAGCTCATCAATGAATTCGGTAAAGTTGCAGGACATAAAATTAATACACAGCAATCTGTTGCATTTCTACAACAACAAAGTATCAGAAAGAGAAATTAAGGAAACAATTCCATTTATCATCACAACAAAATGAAGAAAATACCTAGGAATAAACCTAACCTAAGGAAGTAAAACTTTGTGCTCTGGAAGCCATAAGATGTTGATGAAAGAAATTGAAGATGACACAAACAAACAAAAAGATATACCCTGTTCTTGGGTTGAAAGAATCAACATTGTTCAAATGACCATACTATTTATGGCAATCTACAGATTCAGTGCAACCCCTATGAAAATACCAATAGCATTTTTCACAGAACTAGAACAAATAATTTTAAAATTTGTATGGAAGCACAAAGGCTCCAAATAGCCAAAACAATGTTGAGAAAGAAGAACAGAGTTGGAGGAATCATGGTCCCTGAGTTCAGACTATATTAAAAAGCTACAGCAATCAAAACAGAATGGTACTGGCAAAAAAAAGATACACATACATCAATGGAACAGAAAAGAAAGCTCAGAAATAAACACTCACACTTATGGTCAATTAATCTACAACAGTATACAATGAAGAAAAGTGCTACTTCAGCAAGTAGTGCTGGACAGCTACATGTCAAAGAATGAAATTAGAACAACAAATACCATATACAAAAATAAACTCAAAGTGAACTCAAGACCTAAATGTAAGACCAGATACTGTAAAACTCCTAGAAGAGAATATGTGCAGCATACTCTTTACCAGAAACCACAGCAATATTTTTTATCCATCCTCTAAAGTACATAAAATAAAAGCAAAAAATATACAAATGGGACTTAAAATAAACTCTGAAGCCTTTGCACAGCAAAGGAAACCATTGACAAAAAGAAAAGACAACCCACTGAATAGGAGAAAATATTTGCAAATGATATGGCCAATAAGGGGTTAATACAATGCAACATTAAAAAAAAAAAAAAAATCAAACCACCTGATTCAAAAATGGGCAGAAGAATTGAATAGACAGTTTTCCAAAGAGGAAATGCAGATGACCAACAGGAAAATGAAAAATTGCTCAACATCATTAATCATCAGAATATAGATGCAAATGCAAATCAAAACCACAGATAGCACCTCATATCTATCAGAATGGCTATCCTCAAAAAGATCACTAGTAACAAATGTGGCAAAGATATGGAGAAAAGGGAACCCTTGTATACTGTTGGTAAGAATGTAAATTGGTGGAATTTTCACCATGGAAAACAGTATGGAGGTTTCTTCACAAATTCGAAATAGAACTGCATATGACCCAAAAATTCCACATCTGGGAATATATATAGAAAAAGACAGAAACTAATTCAAGAAGACACATGTCCTGCAATATTCACAACAGCTTTATTTACAATTGCCAAGATATGGAAGCAACTTTAGTGTCCATCAACAAATGAATGGATAAATAAAATGTAGTATATACATACTGTGGAATACTACTCAGCCACTAAAAAGGATGGAACTTTGACATTTGCAGCAACTCAGATGGATCTGGAGAACATTATGCTAAGCAAAGTAAGTCAGAGAAAGATACAGCATCATATCACTTATATGTGGAATCTAAGAAATACAACAACCTTATGCACATAACAAAATGAAGCAGACTCACAGATACAGAGAACAAACTAGTGGTTACTAGAGGTAGGCAGGGTGGGCAAAAGTGGGAGGTACAAGCTATTGGCTGTAAGGTAGGCTCCATGGTGTACTGTGCAAAATGGGGAATAAAGCCAATATTTTGTGATAGTGATAAATAAAGTGTAACCTTTAAAACTGCATATAAAGTTTTTAAAAAAATGATAATAATAAAATAAATGTACCTGTTGTTGTTTAGTTGCTAAGTCATGTCTAACATTTTGTGACCCCATAGAGTGTAGCCCACCAGGCTCCTCTGTCCATGGGATTTCTAGGAAACAATAATGGAGTGGGTTGCCATCTTCTTCTCCAGGGGAACTTCCTGACCCAGGGATCGTACGCAAGTCTTCAGCATTGCAGGCGAACTCTTTACTGCTGAGCCACTGGGGAAGGACACAAACGTACCTGTGCCATAGAATAAGGTGCCACAGTTTCTTCCTGGAATGCTGAGTTCAGTCTGCTACCTGAGAGCTGTAAGAGGGCAAATGAGGAAGTTCCTCTGGGGGTATTTACATGTTATGAGTGTCTTTCTGGCAGGCACCAGGCATGAGAGTTCTGTTTCTGCTTCATTTATTTTACAACTGAAAGAAAAGTCAACCAAGAAGGATGTTTCATCAAAGTCATGTCCAAAGAATAAATCCACTGGCAAGTTTTAAGAGATGTCTAACAGATGTCAAAAAAAAAAAAAAAAAAAAAAAAAACTAAACATTTCAAGCTGTTATAGAGGTCCTGGAATTCTAGTTCAGTTAATTTTCTTGAGAGACCTTTTTAAAATTTTTTTTAATATTTAAAACTTATTTTGTAAAGATATAAGTTCTCTGAAAACTTATTACACATACAGCATAATTTATAATCAACACAGAGATTTTTCAAAGTAGTAAAAATGTTCCATAACATTTTATGGAACAGAGTTTGGATTCTGTGATAGCAGTGTGTTTTGGGAAGGCCAAAATACTAATAAAATGATTTTCATCTTACTAGTGATTGCTAACATTTCTTTGTGTATACTACTTGCTAGTCAAGGTTTTGTTTTTTTTTTTTAATATGAGCAATTAATATCTGTTGCTCTTGTTGTTCAATTGCTCGGTCATGTGTGACTCTTTGCAACCCCGTGGACTACAGCATGCCAGGCCTTCCTGTCCCTAATATTTATTTAAGAGCAATTACATCCTAGGCAATAGAATAGAACAAACATTCAGCTCTCATGGAGATCACCTTTCAGTTAGGAGAACAGACAGTAAGTAAATTATAACTTACAATATGATAAAGGTTAGAAAATAAGTTACAGGAGGACAATAATGAATGCTGGGTTCAGAGGGGAAGAGAGCTGAAATTCAAATGGTGATCAGAAAAGTCTTCATTGAGAAGATGACATTTGGCAAAGATTTGATACGGGAGATAAGGATGCTTATCTTATGTCCATTATCACATTTAATTCATTCTACAACTAGATTTTATGATTATCTCCATTTTATACATGAGGAGAGGAGAACAGAGAAGTTAAATATCTGACTCAGATCACGAAACAGTGGGCAAAGCCAACATTTGAACAGTGGCAAATGTGGGCTATTTTAGAGCCAGAACTCCAACCACCACCATTTGACAGTGCTTCCTAGAGATCAGAAAACTGGCTGATCCCCTTGTGTTTACTGTTTCTCAGCTCCAAACAGATCCTTCTATATTCTCCTGTTGGGGGTGTGAACATTGAGATTCTTCAAACCACGGTTTTCCTTTGCCAGATGACTTTGCTTATTGTTGTTCAGTCACTCAGTCATGTCTGAGTCTTTGTGGCCCCATGGACTGCAGCTCACCGGGCTTCCCTGTCCTTCACTATCTCTCAGAGTGAAGCTCAAAGTCATGTCCATTGAGTCAATGATGCCATCCAACCATCTCATCCTGTCACCCCCGTTATAGATGCTGCCAAACACAGGATCTCAAAAGAAGTTGGAAGCCCCAGAGGGAAGCAGGGACCTAGTTCTTTGCCCCAGCAGCAGCACTTCACCATGGCAGCAACAGCTGGAGTTACAGTCTCCATCCCTATTTCATGGTTCCAGGACTAGTGGTGTGCAGAAAATTGATTCTCCAGAAAAAAATAAATAGCATTGGCCTATTTCTGTTGTATAAATACACCATTGTGGGTGACCTCAAGCTACTAAAGTTTCAACAACTGTCTCAAAAAATTCCTGGAAATTTAACAGTTGGCTCTCCTAACCCCCTGCTAGCCACCTCCAGCCCACCCTTGGCAGGAACAGACTCCTGTTATCCCCTCAGGGGTTCCACAAGCATCCAGACAACACTCCTCTTCAGCGTCTGAGTCCCAGCTCCTCAGGAACACCTTTAATTTCCTCACTTCTAACCACAGTGGCCCTCCATATCCATGTGTTCTGCATCCAATGATTCAATCAACTGCAGATGAGAAACATTAAGAAAAAAAAAATTGCAGAAAGTTCCAGAAAGCAAAACTAGAATGTGCAGCACCAGCAACTATTTACATAGGATTTACATTGTATCTATAACTATTTACATAGCATTTACATTGTATTTACAACTATTTACATAGAATTTACATAGCGTTAGGTACTATAAGTAATCTGGAGAGGAGTTAAAGTATACAGGAGAATGTGTACGTTATGTGCAAATACTATTGTCATCTTATATGAGGAAGTTGAGCATCCAGGAACTTGGTATCTACGGGGGTTTTGGAACCATTCTCCAGTTCAGTTCAGTTCATTTCAGTCACTCAGTCGTGTCTGACTCTTTGCAACCCCATGGACTGCAGCATGCCAGGTCTCCCTGTCCATCACCAACTCCTGGAGTTTACTCAAACTCATGTCCATTGAGTTGATGATGCCATCCAACCATCTCATCCTCTGTCGTCTCCTTCTCCTCCTGCCTTCAATCTTTCCCAGCATCAGGGTCTTTTCCAACGAGTCAGTTCTTCCCATCAAGTGGCTGAAGTATTGGAGTTTCAGCTTCAGCATCAGCCCTTCTAATGAATATTCAGGACTGATTTCCTTTAAGATGGACTGGTTTGATCTCCTTGCAGTCCAAGGGACTCTCAAGAGTCTTCTCCAACACCACAGTTCAAAAGCATAAATTCTTCAGTGCTCAGCTTTCTTTGTAATCCAACTCTCACATCCATATGGATGCCCAATTTTTGCCCTGTGCTTCTCAGCCCTTGGGGTGATTGCTGCTTCCTGCACTTAACATCTCTAGGGCCTCGGTGTTTCTATTTTGCTTTCTTACCCCTCCAATACCTGCTTTAACCAGTCTTCCATAGTGGTGTGTGTGTGTGTGTGTGTGTGCTAAGTCGCTTCAGCCATGTCCGCCTCTTTGGAACCCTATGGACTGTAGCCCACCAGGCTTCTCAGTCCATGGGATTCTCCAGGCAAGAATACTGAGGTGGGTTGCCATGCCCTCCTCCAGGGGATCTCTCCCACCCAGGGATCGAACCCAGGTCTCCTGCACATCCTGCATTACAGGTGGACTCCTTACCACTGAGCCATCAGGAAAGTCCTCGGTAAGTGGATACTTGTTAAAATAATTAATATAATTTCTCTTTTCCTGTATGGAACCTGACAAATGTTCTGCCAATTTCATCCTTCCAAGATTTTTTTTTTTTTTTTTTACAAATTTCCCCAATCAGATTATTCCCTTATGCCACACTCCCTTTAAATTCACGGGACCTCTGGCCTAAATTCTCATCCCTTGGCTCTCCAATCCCATCAGTTCCTTCTCAGAACTCAACAACAATATATCTACTGTGTTATTAATGTTCTTCCCTGGGTGGTAAGAGTCTTGAAAATAGGGCCTCTGCCTTCTTATCTTTGCTGCATCCCTGGATTCCCAAAGTGCTGAGCACAATTTTAGAATATCACTGTATTAGAGAAATAGAACCAATAAAATGTAGGAGATATATGTATTACAAGGAACTGGTTTATGTAATTATGGAAGATGGCAAGTCTCAATGTCTGCAGGGGGAGTTGGCAAGCTGGAGACACAGAAGAATCAATGACTCTGTTCCAAAGGCTCTCAGGAGCAAGACCCAGGAAGAGACCATGTCTTGGGTCAAGTCCAAAGGCAGGGAACATTTTCTTGTGTCTGGGAGAGGCCTTTTTCTTGTGTTTGGGAGAGGCTTTTCTTGTGTCTGGGAGAGACTTTTTCTTGGGTTTGGGAGAGGCCTTCTTGTGTTTGGCCTTTTTGCTCTCTTCAGGCCTTCAAATCATTAGACAGGTCTATCCATGTTAGGGAGGGCAATGGTCTTTACTCAGAATAATTTAAACATTAATCTCACCTTAAAACCCACTCACATAAACACTGAGATGAATTTGGAATCCATTATCTGGACACCCCTCTCATAGCTCAATTGGTAAAAAATCTGCCTGCAGTGCAGGAGACCTGGGTTCGATTCCTGGGTCAGGAAGATTCCCTGGAGAAGGAAACGGCAATCCACTCCAGTATTCTTGCCTGGAAAACCCCATGGACAGAGAAGCCTGGTGGGCTACAGTCCATGGGGTCACAAGAGTCAGACATGACTTAGCAATGATTAGTGATTAGTGATGGATCCCACCAGTCAAGTTGACTCACAAAACTGGCCATCTCAATTGCAGAAGTTCACTATACAGTAGTTAAAAATGTAGGTCTGGTATGGAATGGTATGGTAGGACCAGAGTGACCTGGATTCTAATCTGAGTCCACCCCTTTGTAGCTTGTGTGACTCGGCGTGTGTGACTAGACTCCCTGAGGCTTGTTTCCTCATTTGTAAAGTGGGAAGGGTCATACCTGCCCATCAAGGCTGTTGTGAGAATTTAAATTGCTCATGGTAAGTGCCTAACTCATCTTCTAGACCAGTGTAAACAATTCACCTGTGTGCCCTCATCATGTGGAAGGGAACACACTGGATAACCTGTATGCTGGCTAGTCACACACCGCCTTCTCCAGGGCTCCTGGCTGAATGTGCAATTACTCTCAACCAGACTATAAAGAAAGCTGAGCACCGAAGAATTGATGCTTTTGAACTGTGGTGTTGGAGAAGACTCTTGAGAGTCCCTTGGACTGCAAGGAGATCCAACTAGTCCATCCTAAAGGAGATCAGTCCTGGGTGTTCATTGGAAAGACTGATGCTGAAGCTGAAACTCCAATACCTTGGCTACCTGATGCAAAGAACTGACTCATTTGAAAAGACCCTGATGCTGGGAAAGATTGAAGGGGGGAGGAGAAGGGGATGACAGAGGATGAGATGGTTATGGCATCACTGACTCAATGGACATGAGTTTGAGTAAACTCCGGGAGCTGGTGATGGACAGGGAGGCCTGGCGTGCTGCAGTCCACGGGATCACAATGTTGTAGCCACGTGTTCCCAGAAACAAACTCACTCAGAAGGACCAAGCAGATAGTGGAGTGCAGTTTATTACACTGGTGGGCCCAAGGCAGAATCTCCTCTTAGCCAAGGACCCCGACCAGTTATTGTGAAAACCTTATATACCCTGAGTGTACTTGCTCAAACCCACCTCCCCAAATTCCTTGAAACTAGTCTGGACAAGGTAAAAGAGAGTCCATTCAGAGTCCACTGGGAGGGTGACCATGCGTGTAGCCTAATGTTCACAGCCTGGCCCAAGATGGAGTCCAGCTCTGTCTGTTTCCTCCTTCAGCAAAGAGTCAGGCACGACTGAATGACTGAACTGAACTGAACTGAGACTAATAAGCCAGATTTCTGGGTGCCTGGGATGAAAGAAGTTTTTTCAGATTGATCTCTTTGGAGACCAGGAAATGTTGCACCCCAAAGAAAAGAAATAGATGTCTATCAGATAGGGGGCGGCAGAGGAAAGAATCTGGTTCTCTACTTAGAATGGAGTCATTCAAGATCTTAGGAAACCGCAGGCCTGAGAAATGGTACACAGGCTTCAGTTTCTGATCAAGATAGATCAAAAAGTTCTGCTAGACCCTGAGGCTGGGAAAGATGGAAGGCAAAAAGAGAAGAGGGCAAAAGAGGATGAGATGGTTAGACAGCATGACCAACTCAATGGACATAAATCTGAGCAAACTCCGGGAGATAGCGAAGGGCAGGAAAGCCTGGTATGCTGCAGTCCACGGGGTCGCAAAAAGTCAGATAAGACTTACCAACTGAACAACGAAGGTATCTCAGCCACAGCCCAACCTGAGTCAGTGGCTGTCAGTCCCACCTTTGACCTGGGAGGTGTCCTCGGGTGCCACAGACCCGAGACACACACTCCTCCCTTGCTCTTCCCTTGACAGTGAGAGAAGTGGGTGGGTCCCTGGCCCTTGGTTCTTCTCATCCGGCCCCCTCCCACCCCCCATGGATTCAGGACAAGTTCATTTCCTCCTGCCCTTGTTCCTTCTTTCGGGAATTTCTGCTCATTCTCTTTAGAAGCAGACCCAAGTTCAGTCATGTCACAGCGGCTCAGCTGTCTGGCCTTGTTGGGTAAATTGCTTTATTTTTCAGATCCTCAGTTCTTTGTTTTGCAAAGTGAGAGAAATATTACATACCTCTCTACCCTTTATTAACACCTGGAACGTACTGAGTTCCTCCCCTGTCCTAGGCTCAGTGATCACCTTAACAGCTCTAGGAGGGACAGCTTCAAGTCATCCATGGACCTGACTTCAGAAAGGCCATAATGTTTGGACATGGTGCTCCACATTTTCAATCAGTACTAGACCCTGCAAATACTGTAGCCTGTCTTGGGTCTAAGAAACAGAAATTTCCCTTATCCTCCTTTCGAAAGTGAAAAGATGAAATTGTTAGTGGCTCTATCATGTCCGACTCTTTGCAACGCCGTGGACTGTAGCCTGCTAGGCTCCTCTGCCCATGGGACACTCCAGGGAAGAATACTGGAGCGCGTAGCTGTTCCCTTCTCCAAGGGAATCTTCCAGGCCCAGGGATTGAAGCCGGGTCTCCCCATCGCAGGCAGATTCTTTATCACATGAGCCACCAGGGAAGCCCCTTGATTGAGGCGACCCCGTGGACTGTTACCGCCATCTCCTCTATCCTCCTTTTACAGATGAATGAGCCACGGCACAGAAAGTTTCACTTACGTGTCCAAGGTCACACAGCTAGTAGCTGGCAGAAAAAGGAAGTCTCCTTTAGACTCATCTTTTTTTCTTTTGTTTTTAAGGCTTTTTAAAATGTTCTTTTCTTGTGGTGAAAATCACAGAATATAAAACCTCTTATTAATATTTTAACCATACGTAACTGCACATTTCAGCAGCACCAAGTCTGCTCAGACTGCTGTGTAAATTCTCACTATCATCCAATTCCTGAATTTTTCACTTTCCTAAACCGAAACTCTGTTCCCATTAGACAGTAAGTCCTCATTATTCCTCTCCTCCTCCACCCCCAACCCCCAGCCCCTGGTATCTACCAATGCACTTTCTGACACTATGAATTTGACTATTCTAGATACTTTGTAGAAGTGGAATCAAATAGTATTTGTCTGCACCTACTGTACATTGGAATGCATTTTTAGGGTCAACTTAATATATCAGGCCCATGTTTTTAACTACTTCTGAAGAGTGCCTAAGAAATAGAACTCTATAAAAAGCCATTAGTTAGTGCTTCATAAATCTGAGTCATTTGCTATGATTGGACTGAGGGGCCTGCTACAATAAAGTCACTGCCCTAGAAGCTGTGTTGAAGACAATATATACCTCCCGACTCTGCCATGCCTGGTGATGGCAGCTGAATAACAAAGGAATGTTCAGGAGGAAGTGAGTGAAGTGAAGGTCACTCAGTCGTGTCTGACTCTTTGTGACCCCATGAACTATACAGTCCATGGAATTCTCCAGGCCAGCATACTGGAGTGGGTAGCTTTTCCCTTCTCCAGGGGATCTTCCCAACCCAGGGATTGAACCTAGTTCTCTTGCATTGCAAGCGGATTCTTTACCAGCTGAGCCATGAGGGAAGCCCTCGTGGGAAGCAGGTCTTTTAGATTAGCTGGGTGTCCCTGGATTGGTACTCTTCACCATTAATACACACTCACTGAACCACCAAGAAGTCTTCTGAAAAGGCACGCTGACCGATTCAGGAGGGCAGGGCCTAAGACCCTGCCTTGTCACTAAGATCCCAGACAGGGCCAATGCTGCTGGTCTTCAGACCATATCTAGAGCAGCACAGTCTTAGAAAATGGCCAGTTTAAGCTCCAGGCCACTAGATAGGTTAAGTTTCATTGTGTAAATGTAAAGAACAGAAAAATGCCAGCTTGCTATTTCTGGGCAAGTATGCATCCCTTCAAACAAAACCTGAAAGACCCAGGATGATCACTGCAAAGAGAATGATTGGGAAGAAAGAGAAGCTGAACATTTTCATTGACAAGATTAATTTCTTTTTCATAAAGTTTGGCATGATTTTAGGAATGACCAGAAGCCCCAAGGGTGTCTCATATCCTTCTTGCCTTTTTCCAGGGTATCTGAAATTCCCTTGATGAGGAAAAAACTACTATGTTTTATTAAGGCAGCATTTCCTCAAGAATATCCCACTCAAAGCAGTTGTTCAAAAGTGTTAATTCATGCTACAAAAATGATTGTCCCGTGATCTAATTAATTAAGGGAATACTGACTCAACAATAAAGTTGAACACCTGACCATGAGAATCCTCAAAGCATGTACACTGTGATTAACTAGGATAGGAACATGACACACAGCATCTCCTAATCTTGTTTGACTACATAAAACCTCTTTTTACCTTTTGGATCCCTCATTTTGTTTATTAGCAATTAAATAAACACACCAATTACATCAAGGAAATGCTGGGGGTGGGAGACTCCTTATTTGATTTTTCTTTTTTTTAAGTATTCAATATGAGTGGAGGAGGGCATGGCAACCCACTCCATTATGCCTGCCTGGAGAATCCCATGGACAGAGGAGCCTGGTGGGCTACAGTCCGTGGGGTCGCAAAGAGTCAGACACGACTGATGCGACTTTGCATGCAGGCAGATCGTTGGCAGGGTGGTAGAGTAAACCCTCTGATGTGGATTGAAGTTGGTGTAAGCTTCTTGCAAAGCGCTTTAGAAGAACGAAGGGAAAACAATAAGAATACTTATAAACTTACAAAAGATACTTGTCATACTTATAAACAAGACATCCACTTCTGTGATTCTGTATTAGGATTTTTAAAATAACCCCAAACAGAAAGGTTTGCTCTTCACAAAACTGTTTGCTGTGCTGCAGCAAAACAAGAAAAAAAAATCCTATATTTCTTAAAATATGACTATGTGCATGCTAGGTCAACTCAGTTATGTCTGACTCTTTATGACCTGATGGACTGTAGCCCTCCAGGCTCCTCTGTCCATGGGCTTCTCCAGGCAAGAATACTGCAGTAGGTAGCCATTTCCTCCTCCAGGGGACCTTCCTGACCCAAGCATTGAACCCTCCTCTCTTATGTCTCCTGCATACTACTAGTGCCTCCTGGGAAGCCCTCCTTAAAATACGGTGATATTTAAATTGTCTGTGATGGTGTCACTCAGTGTAATACCATAAAGTCCTGACATACGTCGATGAGTTAATATAGAGTGTACTTGCGTTATACTGAGTGATGGCAAGCCCTAGATACAATTCTCCTCTATCCCTGGCCATTGCACATGACCAGTCCCTTCCCATTGAGCATGCAGGCTACCTGCTCAGCTGTGGAATCCAGGTCAGCTTTGTGGCCTGCACTGGCAATAAACCACCGGGAATCAGCGATACGCCCAGGCTGCAGTTAAACCTCCCCTGCTCCTGCTCTCTCTCTCTGGGAATCTGGCCACCATCACAAATACAAGCCCCGGCTGGTCTTCTGGAGGAGAGACTGAGAGCAGGTGAGCGGGGAACCCCGCCCCCGACATGACTGAGATTGCCCAGCAAAAATCACCTGACGGCAAACCCATGTGTAAGCTCAGATGAGACTGCAGAGGGAAGAAATCTTCAGTCAACCCCCAGACTCATCAGTAATCAAAATGGTTCTTATTGTAATCCACTGAGTTTGGGAGTGAAAATAGATAACTCCCAGAGCTGTAATATAACAAGAGAGAAAAAAAAAAAAAGCACAGGGCATAAAACTGTATCAACTAATAGGAAATAATTACAAAACAATTACAACAAAAGGAAATTGGTATATGTGAAAATGTAATGCGTGCTACATCGCTTTAGTCATGTCCAACTCTGTGAGATCCCATGGACTATAACCCACCAGGCTCCACCATTCATGGGATGCTCCAGGCAAGAATACTGGAGTAGGTTGCCATTTCTTTTTCCAGGGGATCTTCCCGAGCCAGGGATCGAGCTCTGGTCTCATGTATATTTGTCTCTTATGAAAATGTAATGAATTGCTGTTTTAGGGCAGCTCAGTCATGTCTGACTCTTTGAGACCCCATGGACTATACAGTCCATGAAATTCTCCAGGCCAGAATACTGGAGTGGGTGGCCTTTCCCTTCTCCAGGGGATCTTCCCAACCCAGGGATCAAACCCAGGTCTCCTGCATTGCAGGCGGATTCTTTACCAGCTGAGCCACAAGGGAAGCCCTTTAGGGCAGCAAGTCTACTGAAATACTGATGCATTTGTCCATATTTTTCTACCCTTCTACATTTCCAAATTTTCTCTGATGAGTGGCATTATCATCATAATGTTTGCATACTGTAAAAATGGTTCACTTAAAATAATAACTCAGTAGTCTGATGTATAGGCTTCCCAAGTGGCACAGTAGTAAAGAATCTGCCTGCCAATTCCAGAGACACAGGAGATGTGGCTTTGATCCCTGGGTCAGGAAGAGCCCCTGGAGAAGGGAAAGGCTACCCACTCCAGTATTCTTGCCCGGAAAAATCCATGGACAGAGAAGCCTGGCCAGCTACAGTCCATGGAGTCGCAGAGTCAGGCACAACTGAGCTCACATGCAAAAAAGTCATATTTATAGTTGGCTTCTTCCAGATACTCTAGAATTTACATAGGCCCAAGGAAAAGTATATGTGTTTTGAAAATCATATATTCTAGAATCTGTAGGTGTTATAGTGTTTATTACTATACACATTTTCAAAATTGGCAAATACTCTTAAAATGATGCAACTCTTTTTTATTCTAAAATCAGTGGGGGTTCTGCATTTTATTTTGATTTAAGGTAAGAATGTGAGTATTAACCCTAAAAAGCCAAAAAAGTAACAACCTGAGAACTTGGCCCAACTTCTTCCTCACTAAATGACACACAATGCCACATCACCTCCCTGGTCACACCGCAGCTTCTCACGCTAAATAAAGCTGAGCTTTCATCTTGAATGGTAGCTTTGGGAACACAGCAGGTATGGAGCAATCCTTAAACTGTTTACAGAGACAGTAAAACCAGGAACACATCCTCTCAGGATAAAAGCTGTTTTATGGTATATAAAGAAAGTCCCTCTTTGAAAGTTCAGCTAAAACTGAGAAGGAGACTTTGTAGTTCTATAGAAACTCTCATCCAAGCCTCTGAAAGCATTTTATTGACATGCACCTTTAATCTACAACCTCCTGAGGGAACATAGCAAGTTTTACTATTCCCATTTTACAGGTAGAAAAACCAAGGCAGGAAGATACCAGAAAAGGCTGCACATTAGTTAAATGTTTTTGGTTGAAAGCAACAGAAAACAATCGGCCAATATAAGCAAAAAAAAAAGTATATATACACACATTTACGTGCTGTGCTCAGTCACTCAGTCTTGTCCAACTTTTTGCAACCCCAGGGACTGTAACCTACCAGGCTCCTCTGTCCATGGGATTTCCCAGGCAAGAATACTGGACTGGATTACCATTTCCTCCTACATGGGATCTCTCTGACTAAGGGAAGGAACCGCATCTCTGGCTCTTGCATTGGCAGGCAGGTTCTTGACCACTTAGCCATTTTGGAAACCCATACACAACTATATACAGTATGATTTTAGATAGACAGCTAGGTACTTAAATAGATAGATGATGATATGAGAGAATACATGACTATAAAGAAAACAAGCTGTGTGCTCCAGCACCCCCAACTCCAGGAACCAAAGGAAAGCCTCTTCAGGGTGCTAGATGAAGCAGCTATAGCCATTTCTCATTACTATGTCACTCCATTCAAAGTCAGATTCTAGAGACTCTAGTTTGAATCTCAGACCAACCCTACAAGTGTTGAGCAACATGGTTGAGGGGTAAGTCCTAAAAGGAAAATCAAAAGAAAGAAAATGGATGTTGGACAAGCAGACAAAAAAAACCTACCTATGCATATTATGGGGGCTTTCCAGGTGGTGCTAGTGGTAAAGAATCTGCCTGCCAATGCGGGAGACACTGGAGATGCGAGTTCAATCCCAAGCTTGGAAAGATTCAATGGAGCAGGAAATGGCAACCCACTCCAGAATTCCTGCCTGGGAAATCCCATGAACAGGGGAGCTGATGGGCTACAGTTCATGGGGTTGCAAAGAGTCAGACATGATTGGAGCGACTTAGTATGCACATGCATATTAAGAGATGAACGAAAAGTAAAGGAAAGATTTTACAGTTTTCTGTCTGCCTGTCACTCTGCCATTCCTGGAATCAACCAGATGCTTCTAAAAGCCACAGGGAGGATATGTATCTTTAGGTCTAACCCACAACCTGCCACAGAGCTATGTTCAATAGGGGCTGGATGAATTCATGGGCCGTTTGTGTCATCCTTGACAAAATATCCAGGAATGACACCTGTCTACCATTTCTCTCCCCCAAGGTCCTACACGCTTCAACACTCCAGGCCATGTTCTCTGTTCTCAGGGCTCTTCCCAGGGGGCAGTGACTTTTTTCCTACCTACTAACCCCCAGTTCCCTGAAGTTGTTCCTTCCTATGGATGTGTTCAAAACTAGTTCTGGTGTTGGCCATCCAGAACCAGCTATATCTCAAGTCTGATACCTCTTTGCCCTCAATTTTCTTGCTTGTCTAATGGGAACAGATAATAGTTCTACCTTTCAGGGTTGTTATGAGGACTAAGAAAATATTTATAAGGCGCTTAGGGTCACTGTGACACATACTGAGGCACTATTTGTTACCTGCTGTCATCATCAGCATTGTCATCATCATCATGACATCACCACTATCCTTGGTTTGGACACTGCATAAAACCACTGAAAAAACATTGAGGTTTCAGGATTTATTCATAAGACCTCAGTTTAGTTCAGTCACTCTGTCATGTCTCACTCTTTGCGACCCCATGGACTGCAGTACTCCAGGCTTCCCTGTCCATCACCAACTCCTGGAGCTTACTCAAACTCCCATGTTCATGAGTCAGTGATGCCATCCAACCATCTCCAAGCATGTACTAGTTAATCTATGTTTCTAAAGCTGAAATTTGACTTCCTTAAAAGCCTCTGATTTCTGCCCATCATCCTTGGGATGTGGTCCAGTGTTCTCTGGTTCTGGACCTGTTTAGCATTCTAACGTCATTTTCCACTACTAAAGTCACACACTCCTTTTACAGTAACATCCAAGTATATATAAATGCCCCCACATCCAAGATAGTTCATACAAATTTCTAACTCTGTTTCCCTAATGTTTAGAATACCCTTTCTCTCTCTCTTTCTCTCTCTCTCATCACAAATTTAGTTCATTTACCAGCAAGGAGAAGCTCAAGTACAATATACCCTAGAACATCTTCCCTGCCTCCTTAACCCAGGCTACGCTCCACTCCCTTCCGTGCTTCCTTCTACCTCAACATATACAGCAAATTCAACTACAGAAGGTCCTGATTATGTGGCCATCTGGTTGACCTCATACATTGCCAAAGTGAAAGTGAAAGTCGCTCAGTTGTGCCCTACTCTTTGAGACTCCATGGACTATACAGTCCATGGAATTATCCAGGCCAGAATACTGGAGTGGGTAGCCTTTCCCTTCTCCAGGGGATCTTCCCAACCCAAGGATTGAACCCAGGTTTCCTGCATTGCTGGCAGATTCTTCACCAGCTGAGCCACAAGGGAAGCCCATAGTTTGCCAAGGAACACTATATAGGGAGGGTCTATGACTTATCCACCATGATATTCTCAGCACCAAGCTCCATACACCCTTACTGGACTGAAATCCTTCTCATTCCAGCTGATTCATTTGCAAGGTTAGTGGTTTCTTTTCTTTGTTGACAAGGCACCTTCGTTACATAAAAGTATTCCCATAAAGCTCTTATCTATCAAAGAAATTCTATCTTAGTTGTACCCACATGAATCCCCCTCTCTCATCTGGATCCTATAAGAATCTTAGAGCTTACTAGATCCAGGAAAATGATGGAGGTGGGGAAGGGGTGGGTAGTAAGGAGGCACCAGCCTCAGTTTTCATTTCTAGTCCCTGGTGTTGCTGTTGCTGAACAGAAGCCCTTTCCCAGTTGTCATGGATGACCAGAAAGTGAATGCTTATGCTAGCAGTCCTTCACCTCTGCACCAGCTCAGCCACAGGGAACTTTGCCGGAACTCCAGAGGCCACTGCACGCAACCCTCAGGACAGCAAGGAGGTCAATCCAGCCAATCTTAAAGGAAATCAATCCTGAATATTCATTGAAAGGACTGATACTGAAGCTCCAATACTTTGGCCACCTGATGCAAAGAGCTGACTCATTGGGAAAAAGCCCTGATGCTGGGAAAGATTGGAGGCATAAGGAGAAGGGGGCAACGGAGGATGAGATAGTTCAATAGCACTGCTGACTCAGTGGACATGAGTTTGAGCAAACTCCAGGGAAGAGTGAAGGACAGGGAAGCCTGGCGTGCTGCAGTCCTTGGTATTGCAAAGAGCTGGAAATGACTTAGCAACTGAACAACAACAGGCCAGTGTAATGACCACCACCACCTTCCAGCTGGACTGGGTCTCTCAATATCTGCACAATCATGCCTTGAGCCAGGCCAAGAAGACACAACCATCTCACTGATTGTGTCCCTCACTGCTTTCAAACCCTGAAGAGGTCCCATCTCCAGTTTAGACTATACTTCAGTGGGTATGTACCTTGAAAAAAAAACAAACGAAAGAATACATGAGACTGAATGGGAAGGGGCCCATTCACTTTTTTCAGCCTTGAGGCCCCAAAAGGCTATTAACTGCCTTCATTAAGATTAAAGAAAATTCTGATCTCAATAACCCAGAAAGGGATACCTTTCCTTTGCTTCCAGTGAATCTGCAGTAACATAAAAAAAAGAGACACAGGTAAGTTTCTCAATCACCCTGCTATGTTGCTCATTCTTTCTAACACCTACTATGTAACTTGGGCTAATAAGGTCTTGTTCCTCAAGGAATTCATCACATGATTGAGAAGACAATTGATTACACAGAAAACCGGGCTTCCCTCATAGCTCAGTTGGTAAGTCATCTGTCAGAAATGCAGGAGACCCAGGTTCAATCCCTGGGTCAGGAAGATGCCCTGGAGAAGGAAATGGCAACCCACTCCAGTGTTCTTGCCTGGAGAAACCCATGGACAGAGGAGCCTGGCAGGCTACAGTCCACGGGATCACAAGAGTCAGAATCGACTTAGCGACTAAACCACCACCAGCAGACAGAAAACCTGAGTACAGTGAGGAGCAGTAGGACTGAGCTGAAAAGAAGTCCAAGACGTGAAACAAACATACAGCGTGGGCACCTGGCTCAGACTAGCCAATCAGAAAAGCCAACAGCAGAGATGAGTCTTAGAGACTAGAAGACCCTGGGCAGGTCGGGCATGGAGGCAAAGGGAGAGAAGTGAGTCTTTTTTTCTTTTCCATTTAACCTGCATAAGCATTCTTCCTGTTGTTAAGTAGAGGGTAAAAGGAAGTCATTAAAGATCTTAAGCGTAAGAGGGACATGATGATGGGGCAGGCTGGAGGGAAGCCAAGCCAGAGGCAGGAGGACCAGTTCTGAGCCTCAGTCCCTGCTTTCCTCCCGGGCGAGCTGACTGCTAATTATAACCTCCCGGGGAAACCACAGGCCCAGTAGCCTGTGATGACGCAGCACTGAGGGGTTCCTGCTTTTGCTGGGATTCCTAACGAGCTTCACTTAAGAGAGGGCTTGACTTCCCTAGTCTCCAACTCTTCTGCGAATCCCCAGAAGTCACCTGAAGTCTCAGACCAGAGTATACATGACCTGATTTCTGACTCAGGAGCATACCCGCCACTGACAGTGTTTTCAGGGACCAAAGAGAGAACGATTAGCTGAAAGGAAGAAACCCACAGAGGCACGGAGTTCCCCTTGGTTGAAGGAGAGGCGTGTGCCACCCACAAATGGTGCAGCTTAAAGAACCACGGTGCTCCCTGACCTTAAAGACTGGACCTAAATGTATGGTTCTTTTGAGCCTGTCAGAAGCCGGAATGAGTCATAACCCAGCTTGGCTTGGCGGGGAGGGGCGGGCTGTGGGGTGTGAGTCACCGTGGAGAGAAGGACTTATTAACATGAAGCTCAAGAAAGACCTGCAACAGATGGTGGTGGCATCTTCTGGTTTCTCCCCTTTCCTTTAAGACTTTTAAAGGAAACCCCTGAGCTAAGCCAGGGGTTACAAAAGGAACTGTGTGGTGGCCTCTTATTAATGAGACTAGATGATTAGAGAAAAGGGAAAATCACACCAGGAACAGGGATAACCCAGGGGAATTAGAACTCCAGATCCTTTTTTTTTTTTTCTTTCTTCAATTAATGAAAAGTCAGGGTTTGTTTTTCTTCCAAGAAATGCAACTTGGCAACTGCATGGCACTACAGGAAGTGTACGTGTGATCTCCGGAGCCAGGTTAGTCATGCCGAACTCCCCCTATCGCCACCCTCTAGCTACGTAACTTCACAGGCAAGTTGCCAAATCTGTCTGAGGCTCAGTTTCCTTATCCATCAAATGGGTTTAAACAATGCATTAATGCTGTCCATGAATGAACAATTACTGCGTGCCAGGCAGTGGACATGGTGTCTTACTTATATCATCTCAAATGATTCCCATTCCTATTCTATAATAATATATTCATTTTAGGGTTACTAGGAGGATTAAATGACTGTCTCACTGCCTTAGCACAATAAAGGAGCTAAATGCTGTTGTTTCATCACTAAATTGTGTCTGACTCTTGCAATCCATGGACTGTAGCCTGTCACGCTCCTCTGTCCATGGGATTTTCCAGGCAAGAATACTGAAGGTTTTCCATGTCCTTCTCCAGGAGATATTCCTGATCCAGAGATCAAATCCACATCTCCTGCATTGGTAGGTGGGTTGTTTGCCACTGAGCCACCAGGGAAACCCAGGGGCTAAATAGATATTAATCACTGTCAGTTTTATTTTCAGTCTGTAAGGAGGCTGAACTATCTTGAGCTGTAGGTTTTCTTTGGACACATTTACTTAAATTTAATTAAATCTGTACATTTTTCCCTTGGGCAAAAACAAAACAACAACAACAACAAAACACCCTGCTTTTATTTTGATCATTCTTATATTGCTTTCCTTTATTTGGATTTTTTCATCAATGTGAACATTGCATATATCATCCTTATTCTGATTTGTAACATATGGTATCTTAGAACTTGACTAGGATGTAACAGTGAAAAGTCAAACTGTTTAAGCAACAAAGAGACTGGAATAACACTGTTTTTAACTGTACCTATTACTGTGAGACCTTGAAGGCAGAAAGAGGCAGCTCACTTGGTTTTATGGAAATGACCTTCCGATTGTACAAATCTGATCCATTTGGCACCAGAAGCAGTATCTGAATCTAGATTTTAACAAAGGAGAGAGTGAGAGGGAGGAAGAAGGAAGAAGCCTCTCCACCAGATCCCTCCTCATTGGAAGCGGGATCCTTAGGTAAGGCTTGTTTCTTATGAAGACAAAATTATATACTAATTTACGGGGGCTTCTCAGGTGGCTCAGTGGTTAAGAGAATCCGCCTTCCAATGCATGAGGAGCAGGTTCAATTCCTGGCTCGGAAGATCACTTGGAGTAGGAACTGGCAATCCACCCACAACTTATTACATAATTTTGCCCTCTGTAAGAAATGAGCCTGATCAAAGGGATCCCACTTCAAATAATTTGTATATTGTTAATAAGTTGATTAACATCACTGACTCAATGGACATGAGTTTGGGTAAACTCCGGGAGTTGGTGGTGGACAGGGAGGCCTGGCGTGCTGCAGTCCATGGGGTTGCAAAGAGTCGGACACAACTGAGCGACTGAACTGAACTGGCCGAAGGACCTGGACTCTGGACCCAGAGAGCCTGGGCTTGACTCTTGGTTCTGCACACTTTTGTGACCTGGTATGTTAATGAGCTTCTCTACGCCTCCGTTACCTCATCTGTGAAACGAAGGCATAGAGAGCTTCAAAGTTTGTCTGGTTTGTAAACAACACTCCCTGAATCTTATCACAAATCCCCCTGTTGACTTCATCTTATGGACGAGTAAGTAGGCTCAGAGAGGCTTCCCTGGTGGCTCAGAGGTTAAAGCATCTGCCTGCAATGTGGGAGACCCAGGTTCGATCCCTGGGTCGGGAAGATCCCCTGGAGAAGGAAATGGCAACCCACTCCAGTGTTCTTGCCTGGAGAATCCCATGGACGGTGGAGCCTGGTAGGCTACAGTCCACGGGGTCGCAAAGAGTCAGACATGACTGAGCGACTTCGCTTTCACTTTCAAGTAGGCTCAGAGAGGCTGTGACTTGCCCAAGGTAACACAGCAAGGAATGAGGGCAGAGTTTCTCCATCCTGTCTCAGCTGTGATCCCTTCCTAGCCCACCACACTGCAAGGGGTTGGAAGAAGAGGACGAAGCTTCGCTGAGATGTCTGTAAACAGGCTTGGGAACTGACGTGGAACTATGCACAAATCTAAGGGCAGATTGCTTGTAAATTCCTAAAGCAGAGTGAAGTCAAGTCAAAGTCGCTCAGTCATGTCCAACTCTTTGCCACCCTATGGACTATACAGTCCATGGAATTCCCCAGGCCAGAATGCTGGAATGGGTACCCTTTCCCTTCTCCAGGGGATCTTCCCAACCCAGGGATGGAACCCAGGTCTCCCACATTGTAGACAGATTCTTTACCAGTTGAGCCACAAGGGAAGCCCAAGAATACTGGAGTGGGTAGCCTACCCCTTCCCCAGGGGATCTTACCCGCCCAGGAATCGAACCGGGGTCTCCTGCATTGCAGGCAGATTCTTAGAACTCATTTAATGCATCTCATATTCCCAGTGCCCAGCCCAGTATCCAGACCAGAGTAAGCACTAAAGGAGTACTTGTAGAACAAGTGATAAAGAGGGGAATGAGATAATTTAGGGATGGGAATAATGTCAGTATCAAGATTTTTGAACCAGGATGAATGAGCTGGACCCAGGGGGTGGCCATTATCCAGATTTCTAGGAAAAGGGGGACAGGCTGCCCTGCCCCAAGAAAATACAGCTGAGGTGCAGCCTATTGGAAAGAGAGGGGTACACAGTTCTCGACTTTGAAGATTAGGTCTATTATGGGGTACATCCAGGGAAGGGGGAAAAACATACGGCTGAATTTATAGCCCCCAGCAAGATCTCACCCTTGACATTCTCCCAACACCCACTTCCACTCAAGCCTAGAAAGCCTTGGTAGAAGCTGAGCAGAAATCAAACGGCTGATCAGGAAGAGCAATGGCCACAACTGCCCCGGTGAGAAACTTTTTTTTTTTTCACAGAATTACCTGAATTCTCTGCTCATGCTAAGTTATAATAATCATGTATGTGCTTCACAAGGCATTTTATTGATTTCATTAGAGTTCCTCAAGGTTGCTACAAGGTAGAAAGGGCAAAGTCTATGTACCCATTTCACAGGTGTGAAGACTGAGGTCCAAATGCACATGCAAGACACATTCAGGGGTGAGGGTCAGGAGCCGGCCCTGACACGTGGACCAGATCCACACCCCAGCCTCTCCCCTCAGTTCATCCACATTCAGGAGCCACACCTGGCAAATCCCATAGCCCAGGCAGTGAGTGCTTGCCTGCATGCTAAGTCACTTCAGTCCTGTCTGACCCTTTGCAACCCTATGGATTGTAGCCCACCAGGCTCCTCAGTCCATGGGATTCTCCAGGCAAGAACACTGGAATGGGTTGCCATACCCTTCTCCAGGAGATCTTCCTGACCCAGAGGATCAAACAAGTACCTCCCCCGCCCTCATACATCACCCTCTCATCCCACCAGCCAGATGTAAGTGTCAGGAGGGGCACTGACTCTCTGTCTCCAGAGGTTGAGGGCAGTCTTGATTTGAGCACAGCTGTGATGGCCTTTGGTAAACTCGGGGCCATCTGCATAGTGGTCAGAGGGATGGACTAAGGCAACTGTCTAGATTCAGATCTGTAGCTGGCCCCATACTGATGGTATGGACTTATTCAACTACTCAGGACGTTAGTTTCTTCATCTTTGTAAGAGAAAATCATAGGAGATTTTTAGCTCCATTTAAAGGTTTCTCTGAACAATTAGAACTTTCCATGATAGATAGGGTTGCCCCATCAGGTAATGAGTTCCCCATCATTGGGAGCATACAAGCAAATCCATATACCCATGCATCTGCTCTTAGGGAGGATTTGTATGGGTGAAAGCTAGATGATAGGTAGACACTAATACTGGTCCCAAAACTACCAACCTGAGCAGAGTCACTCAAAGAACATTTAGCAAATGTAGTTCCAGTCGTCCCACCCCTGAGTATTCTGACTACAAACACGTCCAACAGAGCTCAGAACCCTGGGTTTTTCATAGAAGGATCCGGGTGTATTAGTTAGCTAGGGCTGTCCTCACAAAGTACCACAAACTGGGAGGCTTAAACAACAGACACCTGTCTCACAGTCCTAGAGCCCAGGAGTTCAATATCAAGGTAGCAGTAGGTTTGGTTTCTTCTGAGGGTTTGGGGGAGAATATGCCTGAGTCTCTCTCCCAGCTTCTGGTAGTTCACTGGCAATAGTTGGCATTCCTTTGTTTATATATGCATGCATGCCTACATACTCAGGCATGTCTGACTCTTTGCGACCACATGGACAGTAGTTGCCAGGTTCCTCTGTCCGTGGGATTCCCCAGGCAAGAATACTGGAGTGGATTGCCACTTCCTCCTCCAGGAGATCTTCCCAACTCAGGGATCAAACCCACATCTCTTACATTGGCCAGCAAATCCTTTACCACTGTGTCACCTGGAAAACTCTCCTTTATCAATGTATCAACTCAATATCTGTCTTCATCTTTGCAAGGACGTTCTGCTGTGTGCATGTCATCTTTGTGTCTAAATCGCCTCTTTTTATAAGTCGTCACGGGTTAACCAGGCTCAAAGCTAAGACACTGATGATCTGCAAAGACCCCAGTGCTAAACGAGGTCTCGGCCATGGGTCCTGGGGGTTGGGACTTGAGCATCTTTTTGGAGGATACAAGTCGACTCAGAAGTCCAGGTGATTCAGATGTGCAGTCAGTTAAGGACCAATAACAAGAGCTCTAAGCAAGGATTGTAAACAAGAGCTTTCCAAATGGAGGTGTGTGCACCCCCTGGGAATCTCACATAACTACAGCTTCAGATTCACAGCGCCTGGAGGGCCTGGGACCCTGCTTTGAGCTGCCTTTTTTTGTTTTCTTAATTCAATCTGAGTGCACAGGGAAAACCCTGCCAGGAGAACTCTGGATCCTTCGTGCCTGATGCCCATTTAGGAGGCGGCATTCTAGTAGGAGCAGGGATCCTAGGGTGGGGGAAAAAAAGGATTGGGGCCCCACACTCGAGAAAAGTTTCCTTCATCCCTGCGCACATATTCGGGGTCACCTCGTTGTTCTTGTCTTGTTGCCCTGTCCCCACCGTCCCCAACCCTACCACCCCAACCCCACCACCTGTTAACTCAGCCCGGCCTGAACCCTGGCGGGGGGCAGCTGGCCACCAGAAGGGACGGCCCCCTGGTCACGCGCGCTGGCCGAGACAGAGGCCAGAGGCTTCGGGGCAGGCGAGGCCAGTCCCCCGGGGGCAGGGAAACCCACCTTCGGTGTCAATCCCCGAGGCCCGCCGGAGGCGGTGCGCCCCTCCCCCCCCCCAGCACGCACCACACCCCGCCTGCCGTGTAATCGCATCCGCCGCGGGGCAGGCTTGGCCAGGCACGAAAAAGACAGCTGTGCCCAGGGCTGCAGCCCGGGGGCCGCCGCCCGCGCCTCGAAGCCTCCTTAATTTATTTATAGATGCGCTCACTCTTTATGTGGCCTAGTTAAGGACGCCTTTCCATAAATACATAGAAACGGATGTTATTCTAGAACCCACCAATAATAGACACAGCTGCAGCGCTCGCGGCTGGATTAAGAGCCGGGTCTCCAGCTCATCATCCCTTTCCCCCAAAATAGAAAATAAAGTTTTGTTTTTGTTTTGTTGTTTTTAAGCGTTTGTATGAAAGAGAGAAATTCTGCTTAATAATGAGACGTTTCTTTCAGAGCCAAGACAGGATTTCTTAGGAAACAGAACATGGGGAACTAAGGCTGTATCTGTGCCAACTAACCCATCGAAGTAGCTTTCAGCCTCCCCGCTCCGGTGATGGTAATGTCTGGGTCCTCTACTTTTCTCTTTAAATGTGAGCGTAGGTCTAACCCAAACAAAATCCTCCTGCTCCAAAGACTGTACGTGGTTCATTTATCTGCAATATATATATATATATATATGTATATATATATATGATTTGCCAAACATGATCTTCTGGCTTTCTCCAGCGTGGTCAGTTGTTTGGATTGCTGGCCTGGGGACGGCTCTCTGGATTTACGGGGCAGAGAAAGAAAAAAAATCAAATCATCACAGAACTGTGAATGAGTCTCCAGCCTGCATCCTTTTGTTTTTTTCTCCCAGTTTGTTCTACAGACCCTTAATTCTATTATCCAGCTGTAATTTGGCTCTGTGTCTCTCCAACATTTTCTCCTTTCTTCTGCCCCCTTTCTTTTTAATCGATTGATTCATCTGTAATTGGATTTTCTCTGGTTCTTACCAGCTATTAAAAGTATCTATGTGTGTGTATGTGAGTGAGCTTTGTAACTAGGTCACCCTTTCAAATGCCTGTTCATCCTGACTCTTGTTTAGGCTTCTTAGTATGAATTCAATTCCCTGGTTCCTTTAGAGGGGGCAGGGCATCCCAAAGGGAACTGCCTGCTTTGGAAGCAAACAAATCCATATCCTGTCCTGTTTTTTGTTTTGTGTGAGACTGACATTAATTGAGCTCATACTATGTGCCAGGAGTGTTTTCAAGCACTTTGCAAGCATTCATAACCCTCAATGCACACTTTTAAAGCAGGCACTATTATTAGCCCATTTTACAGATAAAAGCATAGCAACGGAGAAGGTTAGGGAGCTTACCCACTATTACAAATGAGCTCTTTTTAAAAACATTTTTATTTTATATTATATTTCTAATGTAATTAAGATATAATTACATTACATTTTATTCTATATTAGGGCTCCCCTGGTGACTCAGCAGTAAAGAACCCACCTGCCAACACAGGAGACCCAGGAGGCGCGGGTTTGATCCCTGGGTCAGGAAGATCCCCCGGAGAAGGAAATGGCTCCGCACTCCAGTATTCTGGCCTGGGAAAGCCCATGGACAGAAGAGCCTGGAGAGCTACAATCCATGGGGTCACTAAAGAGTCAGACATGACTTAGAGACTCAATAACAACAATAAAGTGAAAATGAAAGTGAAGTCGTCCAGTCGTCTCCGACTCTTTGCGACTCCACGGACTGTTGCCAACCAGGCTCCTCAGTCTACAGTCCATGGAATTTTCCAGGCAAGAATACTGGAGTGGGTTGCCATTTCCTTCTCCAGGGGATCTTCCCCACCCAGGGATCGAACCTGGGTCTCCCTCATTTCAGGCAGACGCTTTATCATCTGAGCCACAGGGAACTGATTAGCAATGTTGTGACCATTTCGGGTAGACAGGAAAGGGACTCAACCAGACATAGACAGGTATCCATTCTCCCCCAAACTCCCCTCCCACCCAGGCTGCTACAGGTCATTGAGCAGAGCGCCCTGTGCTATATACATAGGACCTCGTTGGTTACCCATTTTAAATACAGCAATGTGCACACGTCGATCCCAAATGAGCTCTTGACTGTGGGGCAGTTTTCCAAAATTCTGCCCCTTTATAATATGTGAACTTCAAATATGGCTTATCTTTTTCTGCTTCAGTCTCCACATCTACAAAATGGATTGAGTGGCTCCCACTCACAGGACGATAGTTAGAATGCGTGAGAGCGTAGGGCCTGACTCTCATTGGCGAGGGTCAACTCACAAGATCACCACGAGGGAGACCCCTAACTCCTGACCGTGGCTGAGACCAAAGACCAAATAAAGGAACCCTGTGAGCGTGGAGAACAGGAATATTGTCCTTCGATGCTTGTTTCCTCAAACACCACAGTCTTTGCTCTGAACAAACAAATAGAAACCAAGCAGATTCCTTTATAGCATCACTAGAGGGATTGTGTTGCTGGCAAGCCATGGGGTTTAGACAAGCATTTCTGCTCTCCCAATATGAAACGATGGAGTCGAGGTAGCTGGCCAAACCTCGGCCGTAACCATCTCAGGGGACAGGCTCAGTGCTGTCACTTTAAGACTGGACCATGGATCAGTTGCCAGGTCGTTATAAAGCACTTGAGCTCTTAACAGCTGCATTTAATAGAGTGATTTACCTCTCACCGCAAATGCGCCCAGCCCACACTCTTACCCCCATTCCACAGACGGGAAGACTGAGCCGCTGAGCGGTGGCGCGGTGAGTGGCAGAACCCACTCCCACCGCCACGCTCTCTCCACTATGTTCACAGGCGTGTTGGACCTCAGGGAAGATGTGCAGAACTTGGCTTTCTCATCGAAACAGGGTGGGACAGGTGCCGGGGCGAGTTAAGCACTGGGAAGGAATGAATTGCTGAAGAACAAAGGAGCTGCCAAACTGACTGCCGGATAGCTTGTGACTTGAGCTTCCTTTGGGTTGTGTAATACTTCCAACCCCCATTTCTTAAACAAGCCTATCAGTGATTTCACAAGGCTGTGGAACGAAGCAATATACATGAAACAGCACAGCCCCTGATCCTCAGAGCCTCATGACTTCCCGGCCCGTGGAAGTTATGATAATAACAGTTATTGTTACTGCAAGGAATTTTAAATATGATCTACATGTGCAATTGTATGCAAGGTTTTTTTTTTTAAAAAAATATACTTGCCAGATTCCTTTTATATCAGATTACGGTCTTTTTTTTTTTTTTTTTTTTTAAGCCAAATTTTAAAAATCCTAGAACTAGGAACAGACTTGGTTCCGCTGCACACCCTTCCTCCTGCTTCTTTCTACCAGGTCCTAAGGCTCCTCAGAGAGACACAGAACACAGTTTGGACTGTCACTCTGGGAGGAGGAGTCAGAGACCAGCTTCCACAGCGAAACTGCAGAGTCATATAATTTCACAACTTTGAACGTCTGGCAAACTCAGCAGGCAGTATTTGCAAAAGCAATTTTGCAATGACCACACTAGGGAAATCCCCAAAGAATGTTTGTAATTCTGCAGATTTAGAGGTTTGTTTGAATTCTAAATTTCCCCCAAACCGCATCATCCAAAAATGTAACGCTCCTTTTCAAATTGAAACAGCATGTGTGTGTTCACTGTGACATAAGTCAAAAATATCATTTAATTACACCACAATTTCACAGACTGATCATTACAATATTTTTGAAATCATACGTAGTTGTAAGCAATTTACATATCCGAGGGTGAGAAACTCTGTCTGTAACTCTAGCATCTCAATAGCACTATAGTTACTATGTGCCAGGGGCTAGAGGAAGGGGTGAACTCTGTCAGCAGATGTCTGCGTTGTTTCAGGGGTGATGGACATGTCCTTGAATGAGAAACCACTTATGGTTGCCCCAATCCTGTGGCTACATTGAAACCCACTGAACTGTATACTTTCAAAGGGTGAATTTTATGGCAGGTGAATTATCTGGATAAAAATAGGTAGTGGGAAAAGATTGGTAGACTTCTTTGTAAATTGGGTCAATGAACTATGATGGAAAAGTTGGAAAAAATAATGTTATATAAACACAATTTTTAACAGAATAAAATCAAGATATTAAGTGGGGGGGGGGGGGAAATCATGTTCCAAGTGACCAAATCTCACACATTTCAATAAAAAAATAACAGCTGATGGATCTCAAAGAATATATTGGCTTCCCTGGTGACTCAGTGGTAAAGAATCACTGCCCCCGCCTCCCCGACCCCTCACCAATGCAGGAGACTCAGGTTCGATCCCTGGATTGGGAAGATTCCCTGAAGGAGGAAATAGCAACCCACTCCATTATTCTTGCTTGGAAATCCCATGGACAGAGGAGCCTGGCAGAAAATGACTTAGTGACTAAACAACCACAACAGAAGAATATATACCAAATTATTAACTGGTTTCTGGGATGATAGGTGGGTTTTAGTTTCTTTTTGCATTTTTAGGGTATCATTTTTTTTTAATAAAGTTAAGGAAAAGATAAAAACAGTTAGGCTGGAGGGGGAAGGTAGATGATAAAATTTTACTTTAGACCTTCAAGGTACCCAAACCCAACAAGCTTCAACAATGTTTCCAGCAAACTGACAATATGTGCTGTGTTAGGAAAACAGCCATTGACTGCCAGCAACAAAATGACAAATAAACAATGCTTCAGTGTTTCTTCGCTGACTTCTCTCCCCCATTGCTTTCATTTTGATTTAGACAATGTGGGGACTGTTCTGATTTAAGTTACAAGCAAAGCCAATCTCACTTATCAACTGCTTTTTGATAAACATCTTCCCTTCCCCTGTTATCAAAGAGACCTTATTCAGAATGTTATGAGCGATGTTTTGGTTGGTTGGTTCTGTTCTATCGACATCATGTACAAAGTTACACCTATGGAGAAGGAGAAGAAAGGAAAATAATAGGATGGGACCTACTGTATGTCAGGGGCTTCCCAGGTGGCGCAGTGATAAAGAAGCCACTTGCTAATGCAGGACACTCGGGAGCCGCGGGTTCAATCCCTGGGTGGGGAAGATCCCCTGGAGGAGGACATGGCAACCTGCTCCAGTATTCTCTCCTGGAGAATCCCATGGACAGAGGAGCCTGGTGGGTTATAGTCCATGGGGCCCCAAAGAGTCAGACAGGACTGAGCATGCACACACTGTATGTCAAATATGTTTCAGGCATCCTTGATGGCATGGGGTATTTCATTAACCACAAGAATGTGTTCACGAGGGGAGCAGTGTGATCTCTGTTGTTAGAGACTGAGAAAGCCCAGCTGACCAGCCTGTGGCCGCCTGGCCCCTGAGTAAGAGAGCTGGTGTCTGAATGCCTGTGTGTCTGACCCCCAAGAGCCATGTCCTAATCCTTTATAACCACCCCCCGACCCTTGATCCCACGGGCTCCTTACAGCCGACTAATTATCAAACCGCATCATATGAAATAAATTTGATCAGCTGCCAAACAAGTCATTTCCTAAATTGCCAGTGCTCAGCCCTGACCTTCCTCATTGAGGATGAAGCCCCCCGCCTCCCCCCACATGCACACAGGCTCCAAGCAGCACTAGAAACATTCTGTTCGAGGAGGGAGGGAGAAGGGGAGGGAGGAGGCAGGGAGCCTCGCTCTCTCTCCGCGGGCCCACCCTTCAAGTGCTCCCCGGGCCCCAGCTCTGCAGTTGGTCCCATTGAAGTTTCCACCCCGGCTAATTATAGTCACTGATTACCTAACGGCAAGCCCGCTGTCACCTGCTTAGGCCTGACGGATTAGGCCATCTGGGCCACGTGGCCAGGGTCCGAGAGCCACGAGAGGTCACAGAGAGGGGCAAATGGCTCTGAATGGGAAGAAATGTGTTTACAGCCCTGACAGCTGACTGGGCCATTAAAGGGGCTTTAGCCCAGCGGGCCCAGCTGAAATCCCCTCTCCAGGGGCCCCGCTATTAGCTAATGGGATGTGACTGCGTATGGCTCCCACTCCAAATGTGGGCAGGCTCGGGGCCGGCGTGCTCTCCTAAAAAGGAGAGGAAAAAGGACTCGGGAGAAACCCAGGCTCTCAGTCGCCTGGGGTCCCTGTTGAGCAGACAGCGGAACCTGCCTGCAGAAACCATGTCCCACTGCTGAAGTGATCCAAGCGCTCGGCCCACCTCCCGCCTGCATGTACGTTAAATTAGACACGTGTATGAAGTGCCCTGTGTGATGCTAAATAAACTCCGTAGGGTGACTTCCATTTCATTTAGAACTTGCGTGTCCTTACCAGCAGTGCCTTGACCTGGAACTTTAATACTCCTGTGTCTGACCTGGGGGTCTTATGACAAGGCAGGTAGTGAGTCAGCAGACCCGGGTGGGAGAAGCGCAGGCAGAGTAGTGAGTCTGTATTTCTAAGGTGTCCCCAGCTCTAGATGGAAGAGGCCACTGGTCCACAAACCATGCTTTGAGTTGCAAGGAATTAGTTTGTTTATTGGATGAAATTAAGCAACTGAATTAACATTATGCAGAAAACCTATAAAATAGTATTTCTCAAGCAGTGTATTACAGAATGAGAGTCAGTTAAGAAAGTTATCTCCACCCCAGCAGGTACGCAGGAGAAGGCAACAGTGGATGAGATGGCTGGATGGCATCACTGACTGAATGGACATGAACTTGAGCAAACTCCGGGAGAGAGTGGAGGACAGAGGAGCCTGGTGTGCGGAGGTCTTTGGGGTCACAAAAAGCCGGACACGACTTAGCAGCAGCAGCAGCAGGTAGTCAGTCTATCAATTCAGAAATCACCTCGTCCTCTGAGTCCCCCTGGGAATCCTCAGTCCCCATCCGCCGCATACTGGAGCACTGGAGGCCCGCAGTGATTTGTTCCACTTTGCATGTGAACAGTTTGCACTCAGCCACAAGTTTGGTGCTCTCTGCCCTATTTTTTGTTGCAACCCTTGCTGAAGATTTTATATTATCCTGATTGCTTAACCTGTCCATAACTTTCTTGATTTGAAAGAGGCCTTCTCAGTCATACAGGATTATTCATGAGAAATACACACAAGAAAGACTCTGAGGCTGTGAAGCGCTGCTCATAGGCGATACTGTCATCAAGTACAGGAATTATGGAGACTAGTTACCTCTGAGAATTTCGGGGGCCTGTGGCCACAGCTTGGCCGGCTTCCCCTACCCCCCCAGCTTGAGGATGCAGAATGGACAAGGAAACAGCCAGGGAGAAGTGGCCAGCAGGTGGGATCCTGAGGACTGGATAGGCATTATTAGGTCAGGAGGCCTGATGACAAAGGTCAGTCCCCTTTGGAGGTTAATGCTTCAAGACTGCTTTGCTTAAAATGTAACTTAAGAGGCAGAGGAAAAAAAAAAAGAGGCAGAGATTACCAAACTGCTTTCTAAAAGTGCTTCCACAGGATATCATAAACTGTTTACCACACAATGCCAGATAAAAATAAAACAGGCCACAAAATGGAAGATACAATGCAATCACAGCTTGTGTGTGTGTTTGTGTTTGCAGCCTGTGTATGTCGGGGCGGGGGTGTGCATGTAACTACACACAGGATTTTTTTTTTTAATATTTATTTTTTTGGCTGTGTGGGGTCTCAGCATGAGGAATCTTCATTGCATCATGTAGGATTTTTCGTTGCAGCGCACGGATTCTCTGTGGTGTGCAGGCTTTGTTGCTCCAGGGCATGTGGGGTCTTGGTTCCTCCTCCAGGGATCGAACCCTCATCCCCTGCATTGCAAGGCGGATTCTTAACCACTGGGCCACCAGGGAAGTCCTGGCATACAGGATTTGAAGGCTCGAGGAGAAGCATAAAGAGTGTTAGCTTTGGAGTCAGGCAGTGTTAAGTTTGGGCTTCCCAGGTGGCTCCGTGGTAAAGAATCTGCCTGCCAGTGCAGGAGACTCGGGTTCAGTCCCTGGGTTAGGAAGATCCCCTGGAGAAGGAAACAGCAACCCACTTCAGTATCCTTGCCTGGAGAAGCCCACAGACAGAGGAGCCTGGCAGGCTACAGTCCACAGGGTCACAAAGAGTTAAACATGACTGGGCAGCTGAGCCCTGTTAAGCTCAAACTGCAATGGATCCAAGTTTCTTAACCTTTGGTTTGTATCTTCTTTGAGATGGGGTTGCTGATTCCCACCTCAGGCTTAGGTGGGAATTAAATGAGATAATGTCTGGCAAGCACTTAGAACACTGCCTGGCTCAAACTAAGCACTCAGCAAATGGAAGTTATGCTTGTAATTAACATAGAAAAAAAAGCTGGAAGAAAATCCATGGATTGCTAACAGTGGGTCATCTCTGGGTAGTGAGTTAGAAGTAATTTTGATTTTCTTTGTATGTTTCTGTATTATTCAAAGAATGAATGTCATTTTAAAATTAAAAAGAAACAGAAAATAAACTTTTTGAAGTAAAATGCTACTGGTAATTTTCTCTGGTAAAAAATGGATTACTTTTATTTTCTCTGCTCTACTTTCAATGTTTCCCAAATTGTCCACATCTTATTAGTCTTAACAATTTTTTACTATAAAAGTCATGCCCATCCATTTTGGGCATTTTAGAAAAGTACAGAAAAACCCTGAAAAAAAAGTAAAAACTACTAACAGTGTCATTTGTGCTTATCACTCAGTTGTGTCCAACTCTTTGCAACCCTTTTTAGTCTGTCAGACTCCTCTGTCTGTGATATTCTTCAAACAAGAATACTGGAGTGGGTTGCCATTTTCCTCCCCCAGGGACTCTTCTCAACCCAGGAATCAAACCCAGGTCTCCTGCATTGCAGACAGATTCTTTATGGTATGAAGAAGCCCCCAACAGTGTTTCTCTGTGTTTGTTATTCTTTGTTTAAATTTATAAAGTACGGATTCATATAGAAATGAATGGTCCCTAGAGTTGTGCAGTGTGCAACATGGACAACCATACTCAGTGATTCTGATATAGTACCCATTTCCCTCCCCCCACCCCTTTTCTCTTTCCACTTTTCAGAAAAAGCCATAGATAAGTTTTATATGAATTCTTTCAGTGTATGTATAGTACCCACATATGCATGTGTACATTAGTATCTCAGTCATGTCCGACTCTGTGACCCACAGACTGTAGCCCACCAGGCTCCTCTGTCCATGGGATTTCTTAGGCAAGAACACTGGAGTGAGTTGACATTCCCTTATCCAAGCACCTACATATACATGTAAATAAATGCTCATGTGATTAGGTAAAAACGTCCCTATGAGAAAGTTCGAGAAAGATTTTAGAGACGCTGTCAATGTTACAGATATAATTAGACTCTCAAGACCAACTGTAGGAGGGAGGTGCCTTCTCCATGTTCTCCACGTGTGAATTCACTTTAGCAAATATGCACGAAGCATCTACTCTATTCCCTATTCTACTATTAAGGAAACCAAAATGAAGTTACAGGCGAGACCTCAGCAAGCTTCTGGTGTTTATCAACATGTGTGTATTACCCAAGTTTGGAGTGCCAAGTGATAAATGCGATAATGGAGGCTGCTAACAGGTCCGCAGAGTCGGATGCGACTGAAGTGACTTAGCAGCAGCAGCAGCAACAGGTCCAGAGGCAGTGAGGAGAGAGAGCGTGACCCCCTCCTTCTGTACGGATTCTAGAAGACCTCCTGGATGGGAGCTCATCTAGCCTGCATCTGAAAGGCTATACATTCGAGTTCCTATCACACCTACACAACTTGACATTGTTCCACCTCCATCAAGTCCCTGCAGGTGTCTGGTTGGGCTGGAACCTGCTCCCACACCTGCTCTCCAGGGCCAACCTACTCATCTTTCACAACTGAAACGGAGGTGACTTCCCGGAGCCCTCCCTAACTTCCAGAGGAGAGGAGAGTCCTCTTCTTTCTGTGTCTTTATCATACACTTGCCTATTAATAAATAACTTGTGCCAAGTCACTCAGTCGTGTCTGACTCTTTGTACAACCCCGTGGACTATGGCCTGCCAGGCTCCTCTGTCTATGGGATTTTTCCAGGCAAGAAACTGGAGTGGGTAGCCCTTTCCTTCTCCAATAAATAACTTACAGACATGGAAGTCGGTATTTTGCCCGATTTTATTGCTTCGCCTGAGGGGGCAGAAGTAAACACTGCAAGCGGTACACAGTTTTCCAGTAAATGTTACTAAAAATAAACAGACGCTGCTAGAGAAGCTCTACATTAGACCAGAACACGGAGGACTCTTGCACAAAGATCACCGTGAGGCTTAGAAAGCAGCTCTTCTGAGCAGAATGGTTAAAACAGGGCTTCCTCTGGGAACACGCCCTTCCTCAGGGCATAGCTTAGCACAGAGACTGTACCTTTGTCTCCCTGAAAGGAGTCAGCACCCCATCCAGGCTGTTCCTCCAGGCTGAAGCCGCTTCGAAAATCCAGAGCAAGGTAACTTCCCTGGCGGTGCAGTGGTAAAGACTTCACCTTTGAGTGCAAGAGGATTGGGTTTGATCCCTGGTTGGGGAGCTAAGATCCTACCTGCCTTCAGACTGAATAATATAAGACATAACACAGAAACAGTAATGTAACAAAGTAACATAACAAATGAGGAGAAGGGCGGGGACAGAGGATGAAATGATTCAATGGCATCTCGGACTCAGACTCAATGGACGGGAGTTTGAGCAGGCTGCAGGAGATAGTGAAGGACAGGGAAGCCGGGGGTGCTGCAGTCCATTGGGTCTCAAAGAGCTGGATACACTGAGAAACTGAACAATAACAATGTAACAACGTCAATAAAGACTAAAGATGGTCCACTTCAAAAAAAAAAATCTTCCAAAGCAGAGCAGAGGTTGAATTCTAGCCCTGACCCCTTCGGCTCTGTCCTGGACTGCACCACTGTCTAAGGCAGGAACAACATACACTCCCTCCCCGCAAGGAGCCAAAAATCTGTTTAACGACCAAGTAAACATACATAGGTTTGTCACAGCTTTCCTTCCAGGGAGCAAGCTTCCTTTAATTTCACGAGTGCACTCACCATCTGCAGTGATTTTGGAGCCCGAACAGATAAAACCCTAAATGTTCATTGGAAGGATTAATGCTGAAACTGAAGCTCCAGTACTTTGGTCACATAATGCAAAGAGCCAACCCATTGGAAAAGACCCTGATGCCGAGGAAAAGTGAAAGCCTAAGAAGAAAGTGGTGGCAGAGGATGAGTTGGTTGGATAGCATCACCGATTCAATGGACACGAATTTGGGCAACGTCTGGGAGATAGTGAAGGACAGGGAAGCCTGGCCTGCAGCCGTCCATGGAGTCACAATGAATCAGACATGGCTTAGAGACTGAACATCAACAATAGAGGTTCATAGTGAGTGTTACTATTAGTTGCTCAGTCATGTCCAACACTTTGCAGCTCCTTGGACTATAGCCTACCAGGCTCCTCTGGTCCATGGGATTATCCAGGCAAGAATACTAGAGTGGGTTGTCATGCCCTCCTCAGGGGATCTTCCTGACCCAGAGATGGAACCCGGTTCTCCCACATTACAGGCTGATTCTTTACTGTCTGAGCTATCAGGGAAGCCTACACAG
Organism: Cervus elaphus; assembly: GCF_910594005.1. Lineage (NCBI taxonomy): Eukaryota > Metazoa > Chordata > Mammalia > Artiodactyla > Cervidae > Cervus > Cervus elaphus. The sequence goes on along the minus strand of NC_057820.1, from coordinate 7,376,285 downwards.
TGAGTGGCTACTTACAAAATCCTGAGCAAGTAAGTGAATCAATGTTAAAAAAAAAAAAAAGGATGGATTTTCTTAAACCCATTTTGACGAAATTCAGTTAAGTTCAACTGTGTATTTGCTTGGGGCTCTTGCTAAGGTTTTGCTTGAATCCCAAGAGGTTCTAGCTCCTTTTCTTCCAGGCTAAAGGCCATGGGGTTCCCTGGCTGGTTTGAAACCAGTTCAGCATCCTGGTGCCGGTCGAGGACCTGAAGAGCAAGTGGAGCCTGACTCAGCACACAAAGGGCTCTTTCAGGGCGATTTATGTAAACTGACTCACCTCTGCTTTGGCCCGGGCGCTCCTCACGTGCCCCGTCTCTCCCCTTGGCTTTCAAGCGCATTCTTTAATACACATGGACACTGTTTGAGGCAGGCAGAGGCAGTGATTAGCCTGTTTTATCAGGAGGGTGGTGGTGGCAAGCGGCAATGACCCCAGGGCTACCCACAGCACTCTGCATGCAGGAGGCATTCCGAATGTCCTAGAAGAGGGCCTCTGTGCCAAAACCCCTGTTAGACTGAGTGGATGAGATGACGCAATCATGAAAAACAAGCCCAGAAATCTATAAGAGCTACCTGAGGCAAAGCCTGCCCCCCCCAACCCCCTCCAGTGGGTCCTAGCCTGAGGCCTGGGGCTCCTGACTCTAATGACAGCTCTTTAAGTGCCACACACAGGCCTCCGGCCACCCAGGGGGTGACTCTAAAGCGCCCCTGAGGTCCCCAGACATCAGTAACAGCAGGATCAGCAGTGTCATTAAAAAGCAAATTATAGCCCAAGGTGGCTTCAGATGCCTGTGGAATCAGCCCTTTGCTTTGCCAATTACACACAGCCACCACTCTCATCTCCTGGCAGGACTGTTGTAAAAGCATCTTTACTGGGCGTGCCAGACATGCCCCTCTCCCTATTCAACCCCACCCTCAGCTCCCCAAACCATACTATAATCAGACCACCTCTTTGCTGGAAGGTGATCAGCTTCTCTCAGACCATCCACGAGTTGCAGCCCCACCCAGCTTCTCAGCCCAGCATGGATGAACCCCCTGGACACTTGCCCCCCGATTCCTGGCCCTTCTGCAAATTTCCCCAGCACCCCTCTCCTCTCCCTGGTTTCTCTGCCTCAGCCAAAGGGATCCATTTCCCGGTCTGAGCTACCCAGGACCTTCCCCTCTGCTGGCCCAACTGCGGAGAAGTCGGCTCAGAACGGCCTTTCTCTCTGTCTCCACCTGTGCCAACCCTCTTCCTCCTCTGTAATTTGGTTCACCCTCCACCTGTCTGGAGAAGCCTTCTTGGACCCTTGCAGTGGAAAGTGCTGGTCCCATTTCTGGTTTCCCCACGGCTGCCCTAAATCTGCCTTGGGCAGGGCATTTAGCAGACCTCTGTGGCCTACGGCCATTGACCTGTACCCTGCTGAAGTCACATCTCATCTGTACAAGCTGTCTCAGTGTGAGAACCACACCGTCTTCTGCATAGCATGGTGGACAAAACCTCAGGTCCTGGAGTCACTGGCCTTTTTATAACCCTTTAACTGCTTTTAACTATCTTGCCTGGGCTTCCCAGGTGGCTCAGGGGCAAAGAATCTGCCTGTCAATGCAGGAGACAGGTTGGATCCTTGGATCGGGAAGATTCCCTGGAGAAGGAAATGGTAACCCACGCCAATATTCTTGCCTTGGGAAATCCCATGGACAGAGGAGCCTTGTGGGCTACAGTCCATGGGGTCACAAAAGAGTCAGACATGACTTAGCAACTGAACAACAACTATATTGTCTAGAGCAAGCTTCCTTTCCAAGCCTCAGTTTTCTTGTCTGTAAAAGGGGGATGTAAGAATTATCACTTGGACAGTTCTGAGGTTTACTGAAATGCAGACTGAGTGATTGGAAAGTACCCAGCATAGCAGGTGGTCAATAAATATCAGGTGCTCTTATCATGAGAGGGCAGGATGGATCAGAGAATGAGTATGGGACTTCCCAGGCGGTGCAGTGGTTAAGAATCCACCCACCAATGCAAGGGACACCTGTTGGATCCCTGGTCCCTCATACCGATGGGTGACTGAGCCTAAGAGATACAGCTACTGAAGCCGGTGCGCCCTAGACCCTGTAATCCGCAGCAAGAGAAACCCCCGCAACAAGAAGTCTGTGAGCTGCAACTAGAGAGTAGCCCCTGCTCGCTGCAGCTAGAGAAAAGCCCAGACAGGGACAAAGACCCAGCACAGCCAAGAATAATAAATAAATAAGACTGAGTGTTGCTCCCCAGAGGCTGGACTTTGGCTGTAAGGGCAGAGTGGGTGGACCAGGCTAGAGAGCTCGGCCAGGTCCAGGAGATGAAATGTCCCCTAAGCCGTGCGAAGGCGTTTGGACTTCCCCAGAGGACGAGAGAACTCATTGGAGAGTTTTAAGCAGCGGAAGGATGGGTCTGAGTCCCATCTTAGAGACTTTCCTGACTCTGATGGGGAGGATGGTGTCCAGACTGAATAAACTAAAGTCAGAAAAGTGAGTTAGGAAGCTGTTGCCGTCACCCGGGTGAGGCTTGAAGAGCGTCTGAGAGGGCAGCCCTATGTGAACAGTCAAACAACAACTTCTGTCTAGAAGTTAGTCATTAAATGTGCCCAAGTGATGAGACTCAGTCCCTGACTTCAGGTAGCTCAGAGTCTATGGCAGGGAGATGGGCAAGAAAAACAAAATATGATAAATGGAAAATGATGGGAGAAGAAATGTCTACCAATAAGAAGCAAAGAAAAAGAAGCACTATCTGAACCTGATCCGGAGGTATGTGGAGGAAGGCTTTAGGGAGGACACACCTGTGAGGTCTCCACCTTTTAATAAGGCTCCTTCAGACTATCTTTGGGCTTCCCAGGTGGCGCTAGCCATAAAGAACCCGCCTGCCAATGCAGGAGATGCAGGAGACTCAGGTTCCATCCCAGGGTCAGGAAGATCCCCTGGAGAAGGGCATGGCCACCCACTCCAGTATTTTTGCCTGGAGAATCCCCAAGGACAGGGGAGCCTGGCAGGTTACAGTCCATAGAGTTCCACAGAGTGGGACACAGCTGAGCTACTTTGAAGCAGCAGCAGCTGGTATTCTTGTCTGGAGATCTCCACGGACAGAGGAGCCTGGCGGGCTACAGTCCATAGGGATGAACAGAGTTGGACACGAGGGCACAGGCATGCTGTCTTTAGGTCAGGCATGCGTGCTAAGTTGCTTCAGCCGTGTCTGACTCTGTGCGACCCTGTGGACTGTAGCCCTCCAGGCTCCTCTGTCCGTGGGATTCTCCAGGCAGGAGTACTAGAGTGGGTTGCCACGCCCTTCTCCAGGAGATCTTCCCGACCCAGGGATTGAACCCACGTCTCTTATGTCTCCTGCTTTGGCAGGCAGATTCATCTTGAGGTTGACCTGGATATAAATTCTCAGACATTATAATATGGCCCCATATGTCCAGGAAAGAAGTTCCCACCATGGATAATGGATGAGAAGAGAAGATGGTGAGGATTCCTTTCAAGGATAAGATACCAGAATGGTTTTATAAAATCTCTAGATTCCATTTTCATCACTATGGTTTGAACCTTTTTTTTTAATTGTAATTGAAGTATAGTTGATCGACAATATCATGTAAGTTTCAGGTGGACAGCATAGCGATTCAGTTATATCTATATCTCTATCTCTCTACATATACATATACACATATATATTCTTTTTCAGATTATTTTCCCATATAGGTCATCCATAACAGAGTACAGATCCCTGTGTGCTATACGGCAGGTCCTTGCTGGTTCCCCACTTGGTTTTGACATCACAGATGTCACCTTCCTCCTTCTCCATCTTATTTCTCCTCCTCCTTATGTCCCTTTGGTGCTGAAGTGTCAGTGTTTTATATTTTAGAGGGCAATTATTTGAAGAAAGTCAATCAGTTACTCTTCTGCCCCATCCATTCATACCTCTATCAGTCTATTTATTTTTAAAGATTCCCTGGCGGGGGGGGGGGAATTAGAGTAAATCAGGAACTCTCTAATGAACCAGAGTTTTCAGAAAATTCCAGCACGAATCTTGAGGAGATAATTGTATACTACGAGAGAAAATTGGAGAAAAATTGGAGAAAAATGCCATAGTTCCACCAGAAAGAAACTGTTTTGAAGTGGGTGGTGTCACCAAATATTATTTGGACTCAATAAGTATGAACTCAGTAATTATGAATAAAGTGATGTTTGCATTTGAACAAATAATTTCTAACTGGATTGTTCATTAAGTGATTGAGTCCAGGAACCATGATAAATGAGACCAAATTGGAAAGGCTCAGACAGGAGGGCTGTGATTCGTTGCAGAAGGTGAGAAATGCTCAACTCTTGGGTCCTATTTGCCTTCAGCTGTTCCAGAAAGGAGTGGCGTGGCCAGGAGCCAGCAATGCCCAGAGCGCCAGCAAAAGCCCACTCCTTCACAGAGGTTTACAAAGCGCTTTCCCACCTTGTTTGGTCTCTCCCCACCGTCCTGAGAAGACACAGGGCAGATGCTCTTCTTTCTCCCTGTTTATAGCTTCGGAAACCAAGATTCCAGTGACCCACCCAAGGTCGCAGAACAGGGGCCGGAAGGGGACACACTTGAGGCCAGCTCCTCTGACTTTCATGCGTGTGTTCAGGCTACCCTGCCTCTCAAAACCTTCCAGGAGTTTCAGCTCATCATCAAGAGACTAGGCTTGAGGACAAGTGTAAATGTATGTGGTGCGTGCTCAGTCGTGTCCAGCTCTTGGTGACGACATGAACTGAAGCCCACCAGGCTCCTCTGTCCATGGGATTTTCCAGGCAAGAATACTGGCTTGGGCTGCCATTTCCACCGCCAGTGGATCTTCCTGACCCAGGGATCGAACCTGCACTTCCTGCATTACAGGTGGATTCTTTCCCACCCGAGTCACCTGGGAAGCCCGTGTGTAAACATAGCTGGTACACTAATGGGTGTAAAATGATTGTGCAAAAATGACCTGACCTACTGGGGCTCAGGGAGCAGGCATGGAGATGCTGCTGGCGAGGCCCAGAAGGGCAGCTGTTTGCAGCTCAGGCTCACAGCTGCCAGTGCCTCACTTGCCCCTCCAGGCAGGGGGAATCCAGAGAAAGAGACCAGAGAGAGATGGCTGTCACAGCAGACAGACGGGAGGCAGAGTGACCAGGAGGGTTCAGTTGATGGATTCCGGATATAGACTGTTCTCTGACGATGCGCATAAGGCGATTCTTAGGGCCCTGTGTGGTTAGCAAGAACAGATGCAAAGCAGGAAGCCAGCACCCAGCTCAGACTCAGAGACTCGAGAGCAGGGTGGGGCATGCAGACTGAGACACATCTTTCTGGCACCTTATTGTGGAAGGAGCTCCCTGGTCCATGAGGGAGGAGAACAGTAACTGTCTCAGCCCCACTAACCCTTTCAAAGACATCCTCCATTGACCAGAGGGTGCCATGCAAATTTCTTAGGCGGACCCTCAGTACCCTCTGAGATCCCACCCTTGATTACTTCTTCAACCACAGGTCTCATCCCATGCCACGCCTCGCACATACACCCCCAATCAGCTGACACTGTCACCATGGCGCTCCAAATATTTACGGCCCCACCTCCTTAGTTCTCTCCTGCTTCTAGGCCCTGCCCCATGCTGTTCCGTGTACCAGCTTCACTTCCTCCTTCCTGTCCCGACTCTTGTTGTTGTCTTTCAGCTGCTGAGTCCTTCCTGACTCTTTGTGACCAGGTGGACTGCAGCCCGCCAGGCTTCTCTGTCCTCCATGATCTCCTGGCCCATGCTCAAATTCAGTTCCATTGAGTCGGCGATGCTGTTTAACCATCTCATCCTCTGCCGCCCCCTTCTCCTTTTGTCCTCAGTCTTTTTACTTCTACTCATCCTCCAGGTGGGAACCTAAAGGTCACTTTCCACAGGAAGCGTCTCTCCATCACCTCTTAGCCTTTTCTAGGTGAAGTCAGCCAGCCACACCCACCCATACTGGTTTCTGTGCTTCCTCAAACGTCACTGTGAGTCCTTAATTCACAGAGCCCATCCTCGAATCTGACAATCGCTTGATAGAAACAGGGACAGCTAACCTGCTCTCTATGTTAACCCCAGGCCAGGCATTGTGGTGTTCATGGAATGATGAGCTGGATTAATTCTTTAATTAGTTTAGCAGGTGGTAAAATCTTGTGAATGAAAAGCATGTCTCCTCCATAGATGCTAAGTTCAGTTAGTCTCAGGTCAACGAAGCTGGACAAGCCCTCCAAGAGTGTGTTACATAAACCCCCGAATGGACCTTGCATCAAAATTCTGCCAAAGTGAACAAGAGTTCTATTTAGAAAACTCTGTCTTAAGAAGGCTTATTTCTATCTGGGTGGGATCCAAGTTTTACTGAGGGCTTTAAATAATTGGGGAAAGACATTATCTTTGGAAACTCTTTAAAATCCAACCTCTGTCCCTTGATTCTTGCCAAATCTCTCCCACAGTTCACATTAAATGGATTACCCTGTCTTTAATCACATACTAAATGTCTGCATCTGTGGTTGGCATCGGCTAGCTCTGAGGCAGCTGCAATCGACTCATACATGTCCTGCTATTAAAGCAGGAGGAATATTAGGTAACAAGCTCCAAGTAGTGAGTGAGAGCAAGATCTTAATTTACTCAGTCAGTCAACTCTATCTGAGAGTCAGTTATATTCTAGGTACTAAACTGAGATAAATACAACATATTGCTTTTCTCTGGAGGGAGCGCTCTTTAAAAAAGTGTTTGGAGGACTAAAAATTTCTTATAATTGTACAGTCGCTGCTTCTCAGACTTTCATGTGTAAATGAACTCACCTGGGGACCATGATGACTTGAGATTCTGACTTAGTACGTTTGGAATGGAGTCTGAGACTGCATTTCTGACAAAGCTCCTGAGTGATGCCAGCACTGTTCGTCTGGGGACCACACTTTGAGCAGAAAACATCACAATATGATCTAAGAAACATGTATATTATCTAGGGTGAAACAGATCACCAGCCCAGGCTGGATGCATGAGACAAGTGCATGGGCCTGGTGCACTGGGAAGACTCAGAGGAATCAGGTGGAGAGGGAGGTGGGAGGGGGGATCGGGATGGGGAATACTTGTAAATCCATGGCTGATTCATGTCAATGTATGACAAAAACCACTAGAATATTGTAAAGTAATTAGCCTCCAACTAATAAAAATAAATGAAAGAAAAAAAAAAGAAAGACAATAAGCATATGCTCATTATCCCACTTAATTCCTATAAAAGTTCCTGGGAAGGACTTTTCTGGCAGTCTAATGGTTAAGACTTCACCTTCCAATGCAGGGGATGTGGGTTCAATTCCTGATCCGGGAGCTAAGATCACACGAGCCTTGCAGCCAAGGGAGCAAAACATAAGACAGAAGCAATATTGTAAGAAATTCAATAAAGACTAAAAATGGTCCACATCAAAACATTGTTTAAAAAAAAAATGCTGTGAGTGAATAAGGGAGATACTTTATGACCCTTTTGCAAATAAAACATTGAGTCCAGGAGAAATACTACTTTTCCCAGTGATATCACTATGAATCAACCAACAGTTAAGATCAAGATTAATTTATTCATACCCAGGACCTCAAATCCCCAACTTAACCCTTTACAGGCTCCCTACCCTTGGCTGCTGGTCACAGCCATGATGCTCTTCTGCCTCGGGACAAGACCTCATATCCATCAGGTGGCTGCTTAAGCCCCAGAGTAACACAATGGCAGCCATAGCCCTTTCCTCTGCAATTGGCCTTAGCTGACCACCATGAGTTTGGCCACTCCCAGGAAAGTGGACAGAGGACACCAGGGAGCAGAATAAGCAGGGGTTTATGTTCTAGAAGCACCTGTTCCCTCTGGGTCTCAGCAAGATCTCTGTGCACCCAGCATCTCTGCCTCTGCACTTCTCTGGGGCCCCTACTCAAGTTACTCACAGATGATAAGCCATGCTCCTAAGGGGAATGGAAGAGAAGTGCCCTTGAGGAGCACCTGTTACGTGTAGGACATGGCTCAGATGTTTCCCCTGAGTTACCTCATTCAGTAAGGGCAGTGTGGGGAAAGATCATCAATCGAGCACACATTGATTCATTTAACACTCATTAAGGACCACCTATGGGGCTTCTCTGGTGGCTCAGTGGTAAAGAATCTGCCTGAAATGCAAGAGACACAGGAGATGCAGGTCTGATCCCTGGGTCGGGAAGAAGCCCTGGAGGAGGGCATGGCATCCCGCTCCAGTATTCTTGCCTGGAGGACCCCATGGACAGAGCAGGCTGTTGGTCTGTAGTCTATGGGACTGCAAAAAGTCGGACACAACTGAAGCAGTTGAGCACATCACAGCTCAGAAAGAACCACCTGTATTCTAGTCACTGAATATCAATAAAGAGAAATAAAACTCATTCCTTCCCTTCAAGTGATTCTTGCAACAGGTAAGTTACATGCCAAAATGACCCTGCTAGTAAGCGTGCCAGAAACCAGTGTTCTGTGCCAGTGGAACAGAAAACCACTATTTGCCCAGCCTAAAATTCATCACTTTTTTTTAACCTTAATGAACCTTAGGTTTCTATACAGAGATGTTCTATACAATCAGCAAAAACAAGACTGGAATCTGACTGTGGCTTGGATCATGAACTCCTTATTGCCAAATTCAGACTTAAATTGAAGAAAGTAGGGAAAACCAGTAGGCCATTCACGTATGACCTAAATCAAATCCCTTACAATTATACAGTGGAAGTGACAAATAGATTCAAGGGACTAGATCTGATAGAGTACCTGAAGAACTGTGGATGGAGGCTTGTGACACTGTGCAGGAGGTGGTGATCGAAATCATCCCCAAGAATAAGAAATGCAAAAAGGCAAAATGGTTGTCTGAGGAGGCCTTACAAATAGCTGAAAAAACAAGAGAACTTAAAGGCAAAGGAGAAAAGGAAAAATAAAGCCATTTGACTGCAGAATTCCAAAGAATAGCAAGGAGAGATAAGAAAGTCTTCCTAAGTGGTTAATGGAAAGAAATAGAGGAAAACAATGGAATGGAAAAGAATGGAGATCTCTTTAAGAAAAGTAGAGATAACAAGGGAATATTTCATGCAAAGATGGGCACAATAAACGACAGAAATGGTATGGACCTAACAGAAGCTATTAAGGTAGCAAGAATACACAGAAGAACTGTACAGAAAAGATCTTCATGACCCAGGTAACCATGATCCCTCACCTGGAGTCAGACATCTTGGAATGTGAAGTCAAGTGGGTCTTATGAAACATCACTACAAACAAAGCTAGTGGAGGTGATGGAATTCCAGTTGAGCTATTTCAAATTCTAAAAGATGATGCTGTGAAAGCGCTGCACTCAATATGCCAGCAAATTTGGAAAACTCAGCGGTGGCCATAGGAGTGGAAAATGTCAGTTTTCATTCCAATCCCAGAGAAGGGCGATGCCAAATACCATTCAAAGTACCATACAATTGCACTCATTTCACATGCTAGCATAGTAATGCTCAAAATTCTCCAAGTTAGGCTTCAACGGCACATGAACTGAGAATCTCAGATGTTCCAACAGATGTTGGCAATTTGATTTCTGGTTCCTCTGCCGGATCATAGAAAAATCAAGAGAGTTCCAGAAAAACATCTACTTCTGCTTCATTGACTCGGCTAAAGGCTTTGACTGTGTGGATCACAACAAACTGTAGAAAATTCTTCAAGAGTTGGGAATATCAGACCTCACCTTATCTGCCTCCTGAGAAATATGCAAGTATGCGTATATGCATATGCAGAAGTATGCACGTCAAGAAGCAACAGTTAGAACAGAACATGGAACAGCGACTGGTTTCAGATTAGGAAAGGAGTACATCAAGCCTATATATTGTCACCCTGCTTATTTAACTTATATAGGGTACATCAATGCAAAATGCCAGGCTGGATGAATCACAAGCTGGAATCAAGATGGCAAGAAGAAATATCAATAACCTCAGATATGCAGATGATACCACCCTTATGAGAGAAAGCAAAGAGGAACTAAAAAGCCTCGTGATGAAGGTGAAAGAGAAGAGTGAAAAAGCTGGCTCAAAACTCAGCTTTCAAATATCTAAGATCATGGTATCCAGTCCCATCACTTCATGGCAAATAGATGGAGAAACAATGGAAACAGTGAGAGAAGTTACTTTCTTGGTCTCCAAAATCACTGCAGATGGTGACTGCAGACATGAAATTAAAAGACACTTGCTTCTTGAAAGAAAACCTATGACAAACCTAGACAGCATATTAAAAATCAGAGGCACTGCTTTGCTGACAAATGCCCATCTAGTCAAAGCTATAGTTTTCCAGTAGTTATGTGTGGATGTGAGATTTGGACCATAAAGAAGGCTGAGTGTGGAAGAATTGATGCTTCTGAACTGTGGTGTTGGAGAAGACCCTTAAGAGTCCCTTGGACTGCAAGGAGATCCAACCAGTCAATCCTAATGTAAATCAATCCTGAATATTCATTGGAAGGACTGATGCTGAAGCTCCAATACATTGGCTGCCTGATGTGAAGAGCTGACTCACTGGAAAAGATCCTGATGTTGGGAAAGACTGGGGACAGGAGAGAAGGAGGTGACTGAGGATAAGATGGTTGGATGGCATCATTGACTCAATGGACATGAGTTTGAGCCAACTCTGGGAGATGGTGAAGGACAGAGAAGCCTGCTGTGCTGCAGTCCATGGTATCACAAAGGCTTGGCCATGACTTAGGGACTGAACAACAAAAATGAACTTTGGAGGACAACAGCCCTCATCATCTTGGAGATCTTGGAGATCTGATGCAGAGATTATGGTTCGGCAAGTCTGTGAGAGGCCCAACCAACTACATGTTCACAAGCACACTTAGTGATTCAGGTTCCAGCAAACTGCAGATCACACATTGAGGGCCAGGACTTCTGACCAACTGTAGAAGTCAGACAGGACTGGAAACTGCATGGTGAGGAGAGAGGAGACATGCTCCCACATTGGAGACATGGAGCAGACTGAAAAGAAGACGGCCGTTATTGCATGCAACCACATTTGAAAGCGATATAACGAGTATCACATGGGAGCTCAGGAATGCAGCCGTGCTAGAATGCTGCAGGGCTGGCAGGGTGTGGGGGTAAGGCGGCTCATGAGAACCACCCCATGCCACTCACATCACATCATGGTATTACGCCTGGTGTTCCTTCATGCCAATGACCTGCCATATGATTATCACTTTGTGGTTTTCAGCCCCACAGTCTTAAGGGATGAGTCACTTCGATCCTGGATGAACACAATAGTACACAACCCTACTAACCAAAGAGTTAGGGCTAACCCTGTGTACCTGGACCCCAAGGGAATCGCCTGCAGCCACCAACTTGAACACAGAAGAGGGGAACAATGAACCCATGTTGACAAATGCACTGATCCCAGCTGGATAGACTCAGGACAACTGAGGTAGTGAAAAGATCCCTGGGCTGAGAGCTGAGAGGGCTGGGTTATGGATCTAACCATTATCTGCTTGCAAGAGCCTCAGTAAATCACGGAGAAGGCAATGGCACCGCACTTCAGTACTCTTGCCTGGAAAATCCCATGGACGGGGGAGCCTGGTGGGCTGTCGTCTATGGGGTCGCATAGAGTCGGACACGACTGAAGCGACTTAGCAGCAGCAGCAGCAGTGAGTCATGTCTCCACTCTGGGTCACAGTGTCCTCATGAGTAAAAAGCTTTCAGCTCTGGTTTTCTGAAAGTCTTCCACTTGGCTAACGGGAAAAAGGCCTTGCTCATCTTTTCTCAATACATCCTTCACTCCTTAGAAAGTGTCTGAGTCTCTCTCATTCCACAGCCCACCTCCCCCTACTCCTCCTCTTTGCAAGGTTACTGAGCTATGTCAAAGAATCAAGAAGATTTGACCCAGAAGGACAAACGGACATATTTCAGCAACAAGAGTTTGTAGCTTTTCTTTCTAGGATGTTGTGATTACCTTGAGTCTGTATCACCACCTGCCAAACTCTGTGCTTTTCTATTTTAATTCTTCAATTCTGGGAGAGGGAGAATCCCACTGGCCCAGATGGAGTTGTCTGTCTACTCCTGGCTCAACCAGATATAGCCAGGTGGGCAGAGTCACTACATGGAAACATGGCCAGTTTTCCTCCGTGGCGTGTGAGATGCAGCCCCCAGGGAATGGGATAGCCACGTCAGGGCTGCAAGGCAGGAGAATTCCTGGGAGACCTGAGCCTAGCCTGTCCTTTCAAGTGTTTCCAACTTCTGTTCATACTTGCCCTTTCTCCAGCCATCAGAGCACCATCCTTGACCCTCCGCAATGAATACACAAGCTACTGCCTCCTCCCATAATGTCATTCTCTCCATCCCCAGAGGTCAGCCCTCACTCAGAGCTCATGAATTCTGGAGCTGGTGGAACACACTGCTATGATCCACCCTATCAGAATACCATCCCACCTCCGCCCCCCAGAAATCCTGTAAGTAAACCTTCAGGCCACATTGATTATAATGCAAAGTGTTGTGCTGAATGCTGGGGATAAAGATAAGCTCACCTGTACATAATCCCTGCTTCCAGGAGGGACATCAGGAGAGAGACTGGGGCACAGTCAGCAACGTAACAAAACAGCTTCCGAGTGCTTTCAGAGGCTCAGTGCAGAAAGCAGAGGATGAATTTGGGAAGGTGGCGCTCTTCTGACCAGTGCCTCAGAGAATAAGCAGAAGCTATCCAGAAGCGAATACAGTAGAGCAAGTACTCTAGGCAGGAGGAAGAGCATGTGGAAGGCTCGGCCGTCCCCCCACGATCCAGCGAAGGAGAGGAACATCATCTGTGAGACCAGAAATCCAGTGCGGATGAGGCTGGAGGGCTGGGACGGGGCTGGCCTGGGTCAGGCTGAAGGGACCAGGCTGAAATCTGTGACATGCGGAGGGAGGAAGGGGGAGCAGAGAGAGACAGCGGGGCAGAGAGACCAGCAGGGAGGTGATGACAGGCATCCAGGTGGGGGGAGATGAAGATATCCTGCAACGTACAGCTGAAGCTAAGACCCAAAAGACAGGGAGGAACCAGCTACAGAAAGAGCTAAGTGAAGAAAAGTCCAGAGAGACACAGACAAAAAATAAAAAGTCGGGCTTCCCTGCTGGCTCAGTGGTTAAGGACCCGTCTGCCAATGCCAGGAGACACGGGTTCGATCCTGATCCGGGAGGATCCCCTACGACTCGGAGCAACAAAGTCTGGCAGCACAACTACTGAGCCTATGCTCTAGATAGAGCCTGTGCTCTGCAACAAGAGAAGCCATTGCAATGAGAAGGCCATGCACCGCAACTAGAGTAGACCCTGCTCTCCACTCTAGAGAAAGTCCACACAGCAACGAAGACCCAGCCCAGTCAAAAATAAAATAAAAAAGTCCCCAAGGAGGGAAACTGCATGGCTTGTTGACGGAATAGAAAGTAGGCTGTGAGTGGCTTGTGGGCTTCCCTGATAGCTCAGTTGGTAAAGAATCCGCCTGCAATGCAGGAGACCCTGGTTTGATTCCTGGGTCGGGAAAATCTGCTGGAGAAGGGATAGGCTATGCACTCCAGCATTCTTGGGCTTCCCTTGTGGCTCAGCTGGTAAAGAATCTGCCTGCAATGTGGGAGACCTGGGTTCGACCCCTGGGTTGGGAAGATCCCCTGGAGAAGGGAAAGGCTACTCATTCCAGTATTCTGGCCTGGGGAATTCCGTGGACTGTATAGTCCATAGGGTGGCAAAGAGTCAGACACAACTGAGTGGGTTTCACTTCACTTCACTCAGTGGGTGGCTGAAGAAAATAAAAACTGTGAGATTCAGATGATAGGTAAAGACCGAAACTGACCTAGTAAACCGGGAAAAGGAGTCTGGATTTTCTTTGGAGCATTTTAAACAATCAGCTTACATGATCTCATTAACATTTGCTTTTAAATTGTCTGTGCAGACAGTGGGCTGAGTGAAATCAAATCGGAACTACTGATGTATTTGAGGAAAGAATGAGATCACCCTGGGATGAGGATGGTGAAGTGGCAGGGTGACGTGGGCAGATTGGGAGAAGTTTTGTAGGTAGAATTGATGGGAGTGGCTGATATCTTAGATGAGGGATGGTGAGGGAAGGAAAGCAACCTTGTCTCATTGGCAAGGGCAGCAGAATGCACAGTAGTCCCATTTACTGAGGTGGGAAGACTGGCAAATGAATGAGGTTTTATTCTGAGGTAGGGGGACAGGTAATATGGAAACCAAGGGTTCTCTTTTCAGTGTGTGATGTTTGAGATGCATTTTAGACATCAAAGTGGAGATGCCAGGTAGAAGACGGTTGTATAGGTTTCCCTTTGTGGCTAGAGACATAAACTTGAGTTTCATTAGCCTAGAGATGGCATTAGAAGATATGGGACCGGATATGACTACCAACACAAGAGAAGACTCTACACATGGTCATCACCAGATGGTCAACACCGAAATCAGATTGATTATATTCTTTGCAGCCAAAGATGGAGAAGCTCTATACGGTCAGCAAAAACAAGACCGGGAGCTGACTGTGGCTCAGATCATGAACTCCTTATTGCCAAATTCAGACTGAAATTGAAGAAAGTGGAGAAAACCACTAGTCCATTCAGGTATGACCTAAATCAAATCCCTAATGACTATACAGTGGAAGTGAGAAATAGATTTAAGGGACTAGATCTGATAGACAGAGTGCTAATGAACTGTGGATGGAGGTTCATGACATTGTACAGGAGACAGGAATCAAGACCATCCCCAAGAAAAACAAATGCAAAAAAGCAAAATGGCTGTCTGAGGAGGCCTTACATATAGCTGTGAAAAGAAGGGAAACAAAAAGCGAAGAGGAAAAGGAAAGATATACCCATTTGAATGCAAAGTTACAAAGAATAGCAAGGAGAGATAAGAAAGCCTTCCTCAGTGATCATGCAAAGAAATAGAGGCAAACAATAGAATGGGAAAATCTAGAGATCTCTTCAAGAAAATTAGAGATACCAAGGGAATATTTCATGCAAAGATGGGCTCAATAAAGGACAGAAATGGTATGGACCTAACAGAAGAAGAAGATATTAAGAAGAAGTGGCAAGGATACACAGAAGAACTCTACAAAAAAGATCCTCACGACCCAGATAATCACGATGGTGTGATCACTCACCTAGAGCCAGACATCCTGGAATGTGAAGTCAAGTGGGCCTTAGGAAACATCACTACGAACAAAGCTAGTAAAGGTGATGGAATTCCAGTTGAGCTATTTCAAGCCCTGAAAGATGATGCTGTGAAAGTGTTGCATTCAGTATGTCAGCAAATTTGGAAAACTCATCAGTGGCCACAGGACTGGAAAAGATCAGTTTTCATTCCAATCCCAAAGAAAGGGAATGCCAAAGAATGCTCAAAGTACCGCACAATTGCACTCATCTCACATGCTAGTAAAGTGATGCTCAAAATTCTCCAAGCCAGGCTTCAGCAATACGTGAACCATGAACTTCCAGATGTTCAAGCTGGTTTTAGAAAAGGCAGAGGAACCAGAGATCAAATTGCCAACATCTGCTGAATCGCCAAAAAAGCAAAAGAGTTCCAGAAAAACGTCTATTTCTGCTTTATTGACTATGCCAAAGGCTTTGACTGTGTGGATCACAATAAACTGTGGAAAATTCTGAAAGAGATGGGAATACCAGACCATCTGATCTGCCTCTTGAGAAATCTGTATGCAGTTCAGGAAGCAACAGTTAGAACTGGACATGGAACAACAGACTGGTTCCAAATAGGAAAAGGAGTATGTCAAGGCTGTATATTGTCACCCTGCTTATTTAACTTATATGCGGAGTATATCATGAGAAACTCTGGGCTGGAGGAAGCACAAGCTGGAATCAAGATTGCCAGGAGAAATATCAATAACCTCAGATATGCAGATGACACCACGCTTATGGCAGAAAGTGAAGAAGAACTGAAGAGCCTCTTAATGAAAGTGAAAGAGGAGAGGGAAAAAGTTGGCTGAAAGCTCAACATTCAGAAAACTAAGGTCAAGGCATGTGGTCCCATCACTTCATGGCAGATAGATGGGGAAACAGGGGAAACAGTGGAAACAGTGGCTGACTTTATTTTTCTGGACTCCAAAATCATTGCAGATGGTGATTGCAGCCATGAAATTAAAAGACACTTACTCCTTGGAAGGAAAGTTATGACCAACCTAGACAGCATATTAAAAAGCAGAGACATTACTTTGCCACCAAAAGTCCATCTAGTCAAGGCTATGGTTTTTCCAGTGATCGTGCATGGATGTGAGAGTTGGACTATAAAGAAAGCTGAGCACAGAAGAATTGATGCTTTTTTGAACTGTGGTGCTGGAGAAGACTCTTGAGAGTCCCTTGGACTACAAGGAGATCCAACCAGTCCATCCTAAAGGAGATCAGTCCTGGGTGTTCATTGGAAGGACTGATGTTGAATCTGAAACTCCAATACTTTGGCCACCTGATGCAAAGAGCTGACTCATTGGAAAAGACTGTGATGCTGGGAAAGACTGAGGGCAGGAGAAGAAGGGGATGACAGAGGATGAGATGGTTGGATGGCATCACTGACTCAGTGGACATGAGTTTGGGTGAACCCCAGGAGTTGGTGATGGACAGGGAGGCCTGGCGTGCTGTGGTTCATGGGGTCACAAAGAGTCAGACACGACTGAGCGACTGAACTGAACTAAACTGATGATTATCAAGAGAGTGAGACAAAGAAGAAAAGGAGACTCAGGACCAAACCTTGTAAATGTGGAACAGTTTAAACTGAAGAATGGGAGGTAATCAAGGAGCAATAGCCTATGAGTTGGAAGTAAATAGAGTCATGGTTTCAGAGAAGCTGAAGCAGGGGTGGGAGAGGGGTTTAGAACGTAGCTTAAGAAGAAAAAAATGGCCAACTCTGTCTAATTTTGCAGAAAGGGTGAGCAAAATGAGAACTGAGAAATAACCATTGGATTTATACCCCCAACCCTTGGGCCCAGAACCAGCACAAAGTAGATGTTCAATAAATAAAAGCTGAATGAACTAACTGAAGACTGCACTCAGGACTGGCAATATTTTTGGTTTCCAGGGTGCCACTTCTCATCTGCCTTCCTCGGTGACAGACACTGATAATCAATTACTGGCGTGTTGTTGTTGTCGTTGTTGTTTTTTAAATCCCGTCTCAGCCCCGGAATCCTTCCGCTCTAGGCAAACACTGTCAAGTAATTGGAATCGTCGTGCAAATTTAAGCCGATTTGCAGCTCCTGGTATAGACTAAAGAGTCTGAACATATCTTTCTATCAGAGCTATTCAACAATGGAGTCTCATTGGGGCAGCTTCTGGAGCGACCCCAGACCATCTGCAAGGGGCCCTGCAGAGGGAATTCCTACTTAAATGAGGACTGAACCAGTTGATACTTAGGCTCCTCAAAGAGTCCACAGTTCCACTGGTGGTTCTCCCTCTCCCCTCCCCCACGCAGCAGCTCAAAGCACAAAGAGAAAAATCCAACCCAGCCTAGGTTAATACGTGGAAATCAACCCTTTCTTAAAACTTCCTCCTATGCATTCCTTCTCTCTCTGATCTTTACTGGCCTCCTGAAATGCCTTATCTGCAAAGGCAAGTTTCTGTTCTAAATCTGTGTCTGTGAACACAATTACCAATTCTGCTTTCTTCACCAGGTAAAAATGAATCACTGAACACCAGACGTTACCTTAACTCATCCACCTGGTCACAGGCAGACTGGCTTCATCCCTGAATGATGTATGCTCCCACATAAAATAAGAGCAGACGGCTTCATTCTTCCATCCAACGCACTGAGCATTGTGGAGAGACATCTGCTGCAGACAAATCTTGGGTCTTTGTAGCCCTTAATATTTTAAAATTTATTCCTCTCCACCACCTGGAGGCTCCTGAGTCCATTTGTGGACTTTTCCACCTCATGCTGCCTTGCAAGCTAATGAGCAGTTGGTTCATAGGCATGCAAGCTGTAGCTCTTCTAATAAAATTCATGCATCCATATTGCAGCAGAAAAGACAGAATGCACCATCAGGAGTTTCTTGGTAGCTTCCATCTTGTCTCACCTTGAATAACTGCTTCAACAAACATGTTCTGTATGCCAGATTCTATCCTGGCTTCTAGAGGAGAATGTAGAGGTACAGCAAGGACTAAGATTAAGTCTCTTTTCCCACCTGGGGCTCATGAAGGGGCCTTAGACATCCCATGCATCTTTCTGAAGCAATAGGCAAGATGCTATGTAGATGTGCATGTTTGTGTATAGGTCTCTAGTGGGTGGCCTGTCATTTTCACTGGATTCTGCATCCAAAGAGATTAGGGGTCAATGGGACTCTAAAGGCAGCTTTGACAGCTCCCTTTCCTTCATCCCCAGTCACATACAAATCAGTCACCAAGGCCTGTCAGTTTTATTCCCTTAAATTGCTGTAAGTCTAGTCCCTTGTCTTCATGACCCCACCCTGCTCCAAACTACCCTTATCTCCATGGGTAACTGAAAATGGCCCCCTTGAGGTCTCCCCGTGGTGTCTTTTCCCTTCTCCATATATTCTCCAAACAGCATCTGGAATGTATTTTCAGATCTCTAATCCGATCATTTCAATCCCTTGCTTCAGTGTCAGTTCAGTCTCTCAGTCATGTCCGACTCTTTGCGACCCCATGGACTGCAGCACGCCAGGCTTCCCTGTCCTTCACCAACTCCTGGAGCTTGCTCAAACTCATGTCCATCGAGTCGGTGATGCCATCCAACCATCTCATCCTCTATCATCCCCTTCTCCTCCTGCCTTCAATCTTTCCCAACATCAGGGTCTTTTCCAATGAGTCAGTTCTTTGCATCAGGTGGCCAGAGTACTGGAGCTTCATCTTTAGCATCAGTCCTTCCAATGAATATTCAGGACTGATTTCCTTTAGGATGGACTGGTTTAAGGTCAGTCATAGAGGGAAACTGGAGGCCTCAGATCAAAGGGAGAAAGCAGGAGGCAACAGGCATTGCTGACAAGTTGCCTTCTTGCATTGCTGCAAGAAGGACAAGTACAAAGGTCTGAAACCACAGAAAGGAGCAGAGGTTCTATGGAGGAAATGGAGAGTGAGTGTGGTAGACATAGAAAGTCCACTCCCCACCCCTCACTAATTCTCCTTCTGGGAGAGGGGGCCTCCTTGCCCCGATGCTGTCTGCTCTGAGCACGGAACCCAGAAGCCGTCAGCTCCTTAGTCATGGCCTCTGCTGCGGAGAATAGCCTGACCCAAGGTCTCCTGGTCCAGAAGCAGTGGCTGAGGCTTGAAGTACCAGCAGGGGACCTTTCTGGAAGCTTTCTAGCTCCAGGGAGCCCACTGGGGCTGGCAGAGGCCACAGGGACCCCGCATCATCACAGCTTAACTTACTAGTCCCTCCACCTTCCTCGCTCAGATGTTGGTCCTCCCGCGGAGCACTGAAGTCCGTATCAAAGTCAGCCTCGGTGAGGAGTGGATTTACAGCCTCCTGTAGGAGTGGGTTTGCACAGGAAAGCCAACTGGAAAGTGAGTTTGGGGCTAGACGGTGAGGACCCCCAGTGCTGCGTCAAGAGACAGCAACTTTTCCTGCAAGCGGGGAGAAACGAGAGGCTGCTGAGGTTACAGCCCGGTGTTGAGAGACATTCCTAGCTGCCACGCGGTGACACAGTGGGAGAAGGGAAGGGACTTGGCAGCCCCTGGACCAGTCCGGGGAGGAGAAAAGTGAGGCACCAGCTGGAGAAGTGGTGGGTCGTGGGGAGAAAGGCTGGGCTTGAGAAATGGAGGAGGAAAAATCCACAGCCCCTGGGACACGGTGACTGTGGGCAGGGTAAGGGATGAGGGACAATGACACAGAGGGAGTATGCTGAGTCCCAGGACTTGGGTTGAGAGCAGCATCTATAGCTAACAGTGCTTCATTATATACTTAGCATCCTAATAACTAAATAAAGAGAGAAGGAGGAACCACTGTGTAGAAAGAAAGAAAAGAAAGTGAAGTTGCTCAGTCGTGTCCGACGCTTTGTGACCCCATGGACTGTAGCCTACCTGGCTCCTCCATCCGTGGGATTTTCCAGGCAAGGATACTGGAGTGGGTAGCCTTGCCCTTCTCCAGGGGATCCTCCCAACCCAGGGGTCAAACCTGGGTGTCCTGCATTGCAGGCAGACGCTTTACCATCTGAGCCACCAGGGAGAAGGTAGAGGATGTGAAGAGGATGAGTTATACTGGTTATGGTTTCGCAGGTGTACGCTTAACTCCAGATTCAGGCAATTATATACATGAAGTAGATACAGCTTTTTGTATGTCAGTTACACCCCATTAGAGTGTTTTGTTTGTTTGTTTGTTTTTTAAGTATTTAGCAACCTGGAAGAGGAGTTCTTTCTCCTGTCTTTTTTTCAAGGCATTCCTGAGTAGTGGAGAATAAAACAGTAACTGGCATATTCTAATATCATTTAAATACATAATCAACCAGTAAAGTTTTATTTTTGAATTTTAATCATATGTTTTATTTAACCCAGTGTATCCAAAATATTTTCTTTTCAGCAATCAACAAAAACATTACTGAGGTGGTTTTTTTTTCCTTCTTTTTTGTTTCATTCTAAGCCTTCAAAATTTTTATAGTCACCACTTCTGTATCTCGTCTTAAGAGCTCTTTGTCATACAAGGTTAAACATGATTTTCTAATCAGATATTATCACCCAAATATCTGAAATAAGCCAGAAGCTTGTTAGAAATATGAATTTTCATCTCTTCTCAGCCTTTTGGCTAAGATCAAGTAAAATAGAAACTTTCATTTACCACTATTCTGCTACAGCGCATCTCTAGTAGACTGTGCCTTCAGACATTAAGTAATGAAGGCATGAAGCTATCACAAATGGTGAAATATTTAAAATTATTTTTCTTTGCACATTATTCTTTGAAAAACAGCTATTTGGTATATGAATTATGCATTTATAATGTATTTATATTTATTTATAAATTATATATCCTTAAACCAGTGATGTTTTATAAGAAGTGAAATGAAAGCACTCAGTCATGTCCGACACTTTGCAAACCCGTGGACTGTAGCCCTCCAGGCTTCTCTGTCCATGGGATTTCCCAGGCAAGAGTACTGGAGTGGGTGGCCATTTCCTTTTCCAGGGGTTTTTCCCAACCCAGGGGTCGAACCCGGGTCTCCTGCATTGCAGGCAGATTCTTTGCCGCCTGAGTCACCAGGGAAGTCATCATCGAAATGATTGTTTGTTAAGATCTTGGGGGTTTTCTTTGATAGAGTCAAACATTATGTTGCTAAAGAACATTTTCATGTCAGAGAGGTCTTCAGAGAAGCAAAGAGCAAAAGGTATGGATTTGCAAAGGCAGAATACCAAAGCTGTATAAACAACTTGTTATTGTTGTTCAGTGGTTAAGTCATGTCTGACTCTTTGTAACTCCATGGACCAGGCTCCTCTGTCCTTCACTATCTCCTGGAGTTGCCTCAAATTCATGTCCACTGAGTCAGTGATGCTATCTAACCATGTCATCCTCCACAGCACCCTTCTGTTTTTGCCTTCAGTCTTTCCCAGTATCAGGATCTTTTCCAATGAGTTGGTTCTTCACATCAGGTGGCCAAAGTGTTGGAGCTTCAGATTCAGCAACAGGTTAGGTAGCTTCATGAATGGGCATGAATTTGAGCAAACCCCAGGAAATAGTGGAGGACACAGGAATCTGGCATGCCGCAGTCCATGGGGCTGCAGAGAGTCAGACATGACAGTAATGACTGAACTATGATGACACATATGTTCTGGTATAAAAATATATGTTAATTTACCAATTTTGTTTTTACACAACCCACTCCAGCATTCTTGCCTGGAGAATCTCATGGACAGAGGAGCCTGGCAGGCTACAGTCTGTGGGGTCACAAAGAGTCAGACACGAGTGAGTGACGAACACTTGGCCACTAACCAGAAGCAATCTGTGCATCTACATAAAAGTCACATATTCTGACTTTTAAATGATTTATGTTTCCCTATACACACAGGCTTTCTAGAACCTGCAGAAGATGCTAGTCTTCCCCTTGTCTTTTTTTCCTTGGATAAGAGCCAACCTTGAGCTGGGGTCTTAATTGCCTGTTTTGTATACAGAACCTCACTCAACCTTTCTGCAGCCCTGTAAGGGAAATATTGCAATCCTCATCCTCCAGATGGGGAGGAAGCTAAGACCCAGAGCAGGGAAAAGATTTGCTCCAGTTGCCCAGCAAAGAAGTGGCAGATCTGGGATTTTAATTTGGATCTTTGGACTCCAGGGTCCACGCTCTTGCAACATGACTGAATAAATGTTTGCTCCTTCCCACTCTCCTTTCTATGAATCTTACTCCAACCTTTTGAAGTGAAGAATTGTTTGAGGAACAGGAAAGGTGCTTTTCTGCATCCTCATAGCAGAGACTGGTTCGCCAAGCTGGGAGGTAGGACCACAGGAAAGCTTGAAGGTCTCATCTGTACTTCCAGAGCTCTGGTTATCAGATGGTGAAAAATCAGGGCTGACGTCACCGCTCTTCAGCTACCCAAACGTGAGCCCACATGGAGAGAATGCTATTAGGAGGAAAAATCATACAGGTCATTTCAGAGTGAGCCATAGATGTAATTAGCGTTA
Source organism: Cervus elaphus (assembly GCF_910594005.1). Classification (NCBI taxonomy): domain Eukaryota; kingdom Metazoa; phylum Chordata; class Mammalia; order Artiodactyla; family Cervidae; genus Cervus; species Cervus elaphus. The sequence goes on along the minus strand of NC_057820.1, from coordinate 7,353,670 downwards.
TTGACAATGAAAAGTCTCAGTCGCTGAGAGACAAATGAGTCAGTGGTGAGTTTGCTGTTGACATGCTCTCTGCTGTTGCTCAAATACTTACTGAAAAAAGAAATTTCTTGATCAACACATACAAAATTTGGGACTGAAAATCATGTAAAATGTAGAAGAAAAGCAACCTATATCTTATATTTTCAGTGCACACATGTGCAGGCAAGCACACACACACATACACACACACAGACACTGATCTGTGTGCATAATTCTGGGCTTGCCATTCCCCTTTAAGAGTTTTTTTTTTTTTTTTTTGTCTTCTGTTAACATTAGACCTTTCATAACACAATCCCTGTTTCCCTTCTTGTAATGACCCTCTCTAGTCCCTTCATTCAGAGAAGGCAATGGCACCCCACTCCAGTACTCTTGCCTGGAAAATCCCATGGACAGAGGAGCCTGGTAGGCTGCAGTTCATGGGGTCGCTAAGAGTCAGACATGACTGAGCGACTTCACTTTCACTTTTCACTTTCATGCATTGGAGAAGGAAATGGCAACCCACTCCAGTGTTCTTGCCTGGAGAATCCCAGGGACAGGGGAGTCTGGTGAGCTGCCGTCTATGGGGTCGCACAGAGTCGGACACGACTGAAGTGACTTAGCAGTAGCAGCAACAGTCCCTTCATTAAGTATCCAGATTCTACTGGTCATTTCAGAAGCAGTTGTACCCAGATGTGATGCCCACTGTAATCTCTGAATCAGAAATGCAGGTCATAAGAGGGCATGACCTGTTTGCACACCAGTGAGAAGTTTAAGTGCTCCCCAATTTTAGTAGTGACAGGCATGTCATCTCTGTGTTGTATCAACCCTTTCTTTTTCTGAGAGTCTTTCTCAGCACATAGTTCATACATCTATTATAGGTCTTGACATCATGCATTGCATTGCATGTATTTCCATCCACCTCGTAAACTCAGAAAATATTTGGTGCATGAGAATGGATGCATGGTAGCATCTTTGACACTAAACTATGAGACTCGTAAGAGTAGCATCCTTATATTATTCGTTTTGTTCTTCTCTCTGTGCTTGGCATCTTGTTTTGAACAAAGTAGGTGCTTGATGAGTATTAAAGGGACGTATTTGCATCCATCAGATTGCTACCTGTGATCACAAATTTGTCACAGTCTACATGACATTGGGGCCTCTTAAAAACTGAGGCAAACTGATTATCTGATAACACAGAGAGAGATCTTACCAGGCTGAAGCAGGAGCATGAGGAAATCCATGTGTGAGACTAACACAGATGCCGCTGTGTCAAATTATTCCAGCCTGTAAAACTGCGTAGGATGTAGAACTGATGGAGCATCACATGTGAGAGGACAACTTGACACCCATGGAAAAGGGATCTTCTGGCCCATGTTGGTGAAGTAGAGTCATCCGTCTCGACCCTAGGAAGTTGATGGCGACGGTAGTAATAGCTACTGCCTTTTAGTAATTTACCGTGTGCCAGATGCTTGCAAAGCCCTTTAGAACATTAGCACATTAAATGTGTCTCATTAGCTCCCATGAGGAAAGAATTATTACTATTATGCATTCCGTATCCCAATTTGGAGATTAAGTTTCAGCAAACTCCAGTAATTTGCCCAAAGCTTCAGAACTACTAGGTAGAAGAGGGGATTCAAATTCAGATCCGCTACACTCAAGGTCCAGGCTCTAAGCTAGTCTGTTCTGTAAGTGAAATAGGGACATTGGGTGATGCTTTGAGTCGAATTGCAGAGGGGATCATCTACTACAGAGGTCCGTCCGCGGCCTCTAGGATCTAATGCCTGGCAATCTGAGGTGGAGCTGATGTCATAATAATAGAAATAAGGTGCACAGTCAATGCAATGCACTTGAATTATCCCCAAACCATCCCCCACCCTGGTCCATGAAAAAACTGTCTTCCAAAAAACTGGTCCCTGATGCCAAAAGATTGGAGACCACCTATAGACCCTAGTCTCATTTTACAAAGAAGAAAAATGAAATCCAGAGAGATGAAAAAAATGCAGAACTTAGAATCTCATGACCAAAATATACTTTAAAATTCACTTAAACACCCTAACATCCAGCTAATGACTTAACATCTGCTTTTGTTTTCAACAGCTTTATTGACATATGATTCACAAACCATACAATGTACCCATTTAAAGTTACAATTCGGTGGCTTTTAGAATATTCACAAAGTTGTGTGACAGTCACCATATTCAAATTTTAGGACATTGGCGTCCCCCTAAAAGAATCCCTAGGCTTCCCTGATAGCTCAGCTGGTAAAGAATCCATCCACAATGCAGGAGATCCTGGTTTGATTTCTGGGTTGGGAAGATCCCCTGGAGAAGGAAAAGGCTACCCACTCCAGTATTCTGGCCTGGAAAATTCTACAGACTGTAAAGTCCATGGGGTCGCAGAGAGTCAGACATGACTGAGCGACTTTCACTTCATTTTACTTCTACGGGAGTCTTCTAGTCAAGTACCCTGCCACTCTTAGCCTCCTTCCCAGCCAAAATCTGCAGAATCATCATTTTTCTAAAGTTAAATCCATGAGATTTTCACTCAGCCTAGGCTTTCTTCCAGAGTTCCCTATCTCGGGCAAAGGCACTACAATTCAAACTGTCGTGCAACTCGTAATTCCAGAAGTCACCGTTTACTCCACCCTCCCTAATCTCACACACACACACACACACACACGAGTTCTAGGCTAAGAGTTTCAAAAAAGGATTCTAACAAGTTTTTGAAGACAAATAATTCCAACCCTGATGCTAGGAAAGTTTGAAGGCAAAAGGAGAATAGGGCGGCAGAGGATAAGTTGGTTAGATAGCATCACTGATTCAACTGACATGAATCTGAGCAAACTCCAGGAGACAGTGAAGGGACCTTGTGTGCTGCAGTTCATGGGGTCACAGAGTCAGACATGACTTAGAACTGAACAACAACAAGTTCCAATGCTGTTTAAAATATTCCAGATCATTAAAATTAAACTTGCAAATTCCTTCATAAAATCAGCAGATTATTACCAGAACCTGAAAAAGAATAGAAGAAACTCACAGAGACTCAGTGAAGAATATTCATACAAGCCTTAATCAAGTAATTGCTTGCCTGCGTGCTCAGTCACATCCGATTCTTTGTGACCCCGTGGACTGTAGCCCTCCAGGCTTCTCTGTCCATGGAATTTTCAGGCAAGAATACTGGAGTGGGTTGCCATTTCCTCCTCCAGGCTATTTAATCCATGGTTGTATGAAAGAATAATATATCGTGACCAAGCACAAATTTGTTCAAGAATGTAAGTCCGCTTCCTCTCAGTCTACTGGCCTGGAATGTTATCATATGAGATCAAGGATCTTTATAAGTTTTCTGGGACACTATGATTTTCCCTTTTGAAAATACACTAAGAGTTTTGCCAAATTTTAGTGTATTGAAATGTCTGTCTACGTGGAACCTTTTGCAATATAGATGCATATAAAACCCTCACTGCCAACATTTAATGAGGATGACAAGTTACATAGTAGTAAAAAAACAAACCTTTACCACATATGAATTTGAATTTTAAAGCCAAAAATTCACTTACTAGGAAAAATTCTCCTGAGAAAAATCCCTTTAAGTCTGAAATTCAACCCAACTCAGTGTCATTGCTAATTACCCATTGCTGTGAAACAAAACATTCCCCAATAAAAGAATATGATTATTGGAACTTCCCTGAAGGTCCAGTGGTTAAGAATCCACCTGCCAATGCAGGGGACAAATTCAATCCCAGGTCCAGGAGGATCCCACCTGCCACGGAGCGGCCAAGCCCACGCATCACAACTACTGAGCCCACGATCTAGAACCTGTGCTCTGCAACAAGAGAAGCCACCGCAATGAGAAGCCCACACACGGCAGTGAAGAGCAGCCCCCCACTCGCTGCAGCTAGAGAAAGTCCCTAGAAGATCTAGCACAGCCAAAAATAAGTGAATAAATAAAAGAATATTATTATTTTTCACGGTCCGGTGGGTTGAGTGGGCTCAGCTGGTTGGTTCTCCCCCAAGGCTTGTCACGTGGCTCTAGCCTATTGACTAATCTAAAGGTTTGCCTGCATTGCTAGGTCCAAGACGGCTCACTCACTTGGCTGGCAACGGATGCTGGCTGTTGGCGGGGAGGTCAAAGGGGGTGGCTGACTAAGACATTCTCTGCAACTCCAATAGTCAGCACTAACAGAGAGGTATGTCTAGGGGCTTTAACAGGCGCAGACACCAACAACTGAGTCTAGCAGCCCGCAGTCAACTCCACTGTAACCTCTGCAGCACAAAGACACAGCATCAGAAGCCCTTTAAAGTCACAGGAGCGTTCTATCATAGGACATTTGGAGGTCTGGCTCTCAGTCCTGTGTGAAGACCTCTGGGCCACCACTTCTGACATCCTCGGGGTGAGCACTTTGCTTTGAGTTGGACAAGTCTGGATTCCCAGCTGAGTAGATTTGGCAAATTGCTAAACCTCCTCTTTTAAATGGATACAGCATTTTCCAACTTGCAGTGTTGTAGTAAGATTTTAAAAAAAGGTTGAAATGTGTGAAGTATTTTGTACACTGCCTGGTTTATGGTGAGGGGTTAATGAATAATAATTATCGTCACTACCATTAATATACTCATCCTATAGAGAAAAGAAAGGTTATATTTGGAAAAAAACTATTTCAATATTTTGAACATCTACAGTCTAAGATGCCATATTATGCCCATCTTGTATTTTACCATGGGCTTTATTTTCATATAAAAAGTCAAATGGACTATTAAAACCACATTCTCTCATTTTGATTCTTGTCTGAGCATGTCTTCACTCTATGTAAGGTTTAAAAAAAAAAAGTGCGTGTGTGTGTATGTGCATGTGTATGTAAGCACAGCAAAAGGATTAGAAGAATATATTAAAAAATATTAAAACTGACCATCTTTGGATGATAAGATTAGTCATACCTTTGTATTTCCCCCACTTTGCAAAGTGTTTATAATAAACAATACTCTTAAACCCCAAAGGAAAAAAAAAAGTGTTTCTATGTATGTCAAACTTCTTGACTAGATTGCAAAATATAAAATACAATATAATCATTCTTCCTGCTGCCTTGTTGAGCCTATAAACAATGGAATATAGAATTCCTGTGGTTGAAATGGCCATTCATTTATTCTCCCTCATTTCTTCATTGACAGTCAATAAGCAGACACTGAGAACTGCAATTTGCTGAGCACTTTGACAGACTCTGTGAGAACTGGACCATAAAGAAAGCTGAGCACTGAAGAATTGATGCTTTTGAACTGTGGTGTTGGAGAAGACTCTTGAGAGTCCCTTGGACTGCAAGGAGATCCAACCAGTCCATCATAAAGGAAATCAGTTCTGAATATTCATTGGAAGGACTGATGCTGAAGCTGAAGCTCCAATATTTTGGCCACCTGATGCGAAGAACTGACTCATTTGCAAAGACCCCAGTGCTGGGAAAGATTGAAGGCGGGAGGAGAAGGGGACGACAGAGGATGAGATGGTTGGATGGCATCACCGACTCGATGGACATGAGTTTGAGTAAACTCTGGGAGTTTGTGATAGACAGGGAGGCTGGTGTGCCGTGGTCCATGGGGTCGCAAAGAGTTGGACATGACTGAGTGACTGAACCAAACTGAACTGAACTTTACAGACTCTGAAGATGCTTAGCTGAAATGAGATCCATAGCCCTCTTTGAAAGCTCCACTTGTGCCTGAAGCTTCTCCTGCTTGTCAACCACCCATGCAAACTTCCTTCAGCCCACTCTTAAGGGTCTCCCCTCTTTGTTGCCACCAGGGTGTGACTGCTCCTCTGCCCAGCTCTCACTGCAGCCTGAGCTGCGTCAGAGGAAGCTGGGCATGCACTCTTGACCCCAGTGGATTGTGTGCTCAACAGAGGCAGGGATCCACCCCTCTCTGTGTCACTTTTCCCTCTGCTTCATCCACTGGCCCTGTTTTTGTTGCTGCTTAGCCACTAAGTTGTGTCTGACTCTTTGTGACCCAGTGGACTGTAGTCCTCCAGGCGCCTCTGTCCACGGAATTCTCTCCTGGCAATAATTCTGGAGTGGGTTACCATTTCCTTCTCCAGGAGATCCTCCTGACCCAGGGGTAGAATCCACATCTTCTACAATGGCAGACGAATTCTCTACCCCTAAGCTACTTGGGAAGCCCTTCCACTAGCCCTAGTGGGCCCCAAACATTTTATAGTTAAAGTAACTGTAACCAAGGCAGGCTTGTCACTTGCCTAGAGTCACACAGCAGAATTTTTGCTCCCTCCTCCCCAGCCGGTACTGATGCGTTCCACCAGCCAATGCTATGGCTGGCTGGGGCAGGTGGGACAGGTAGATGGTGGGACATGAGGAACCAGGTATACATCTGTCCATGGGATTACAGACAACTTCTCCAAGGACCCTTCTTCACAACTGCCTTTACGTCCAAAAGCCTAGCTGGTGGTGTGACCCCATTGGGGAGGGCCTGACCCACTGAGATGAGGTCGTTTTACTGCTGGAAATCACAGTGGTACTAAAACATCTTGGAAGTGGCAGAGCAGAAAAGTACTGGCTCTGAGTTAGTCAGGCTTGAGTTTGAACTGTATTTCTTCTCCCTACCAGCTGTTTGATCTTGGGAAAATCACTTCTCATTTCTGTTTCTTCATATGTTAAATGGGAGCTATAGCATCCACTTGGAGGTCCAGAGCACATGCCCCGTAAAGGAGAGTCATTGTGTATCACTGATATTTTGGATAACGACATAGCGCCCCGGTTGCCCACAAATTTAGGTTCTCTCTGACACCAAATTGTTGTTTCTGTTTAGCCACTAAGTCATAACCAACACCTTTGCAACCCCATGGACTGTAGCCTGCCAGGCTCCTCTGTCCATGGGATTTGCCAGGCAAGAATACTGGAGTGGGTTGCCGTTTCTTTCTCCACGGGATCTTCAAACCTGCATCTTCTGCACTGGCAGGCAGATTCCTTACCACTGAGCCACCAGGGAAGCCCATCACACTAAATACAGACTCACAATTGCATCTTTGATCCTCTGCCCTGTGGATGAGGCTCTGGCCTGAGCTCCATGCTTGCTGCCTGGATAAGACCGTGCATTCTTAAGGAAGCACCTTTGAAGAGGCTCAGATGTTCAAGGTCATACCTCTCCACCTTCTGGCTACTTGGGGCTCCCATACAGTCTCTCTCTGCCTCTTGCCTAGAATCCTCTTGCTACATATTTGCTTGGAGAAGACATTCAAATAAGACCATCTATCAAAAGACAGCATATTCATTCAGTGTACTCAGAATTCTTATTTTTCTAGCTACCCAGAGAAGAGAACCATTAGCAGGATTTAGAAGCGCTTGGTATCTCCTAAATAAGATGATATTTAAAGTTAAAGGAGGGGAACTCCTAGGGTCAGGGGGTTACTCAGCTCACACCTGTAGCCCTAGATGACCTGAGCGGGATTCAGCACAAACAGTGCAGAGAAGCGGCATGGTGTCACGTGAAGAGTGTGTAGGGTGATAGACGGATGCTGTTAAATTGTGATGACGGGCCCAGTGCTCCCCCGACCCTGTCCCCCTCTCTCCACACACTGAGCCAGCCTGGACATGCTCCTGTGTGATGACAGAGGCTCAGGAGAGCAAAGCCCAGAATGCAAGGTCGTTTCGAAACACTACTGTGTCATATCTCCTAATCTCCTACTGGACAGAGCAAGTCACATGGTTACGTCCTCTTTTAAATGGCCAGGCAGAAAAGCAGCATGACTAACATAGCCTCTAAGAGCCTCCGGACTTGTAGGCAATGCCCCAGAGGAGGAGATGAAAGCTAAGGCATCCCCTATGGCCTGCCAGCTCCCATCTGCCCACCCAGTCACCTTCTACCTTGTGGGCATAATAGGTATTAAGAAAAAGGCATGGGGAAGGATGACTGGTCTGAATTCCTCTTGTGGCTTGAACAAGCTACTACATCTTGCTTGTTTTCCTCCATTTTGCCTCCAGTGGAGAATAATGAAGATGCAAATTCTTCCTCTAAAGTCTTTCCACGTTTTGTTTTGCTTTGTTTTAAGAGGAACTTATTGAGTACAGGACACTCAACAAAGACTGCCAATGGCTCCTCAGGCTTACCAATAAATTCAAAACTCCTCAGCTAGACACTCATTGGTCATTTAGATCACTGGTCTCCAATGATCTAAAGACTTTCTAATTCCTAAGCTATTCACATTCTGCTTTGTACTAGAGCTATTTATGCAGGAATCTTATCTCGACTATTCAACTGTAAGCCTCTTTAGCACAGGGATTGGGAGTTATCAGGCATTTATCCAGCATCCTGGCTCATAGCAGGCACCTAATAGGTTTTTGACTGTTGTTGAGATAAAGCCTTAAACAACTCCAAGGCAGGGTTAGTGTAATAATCTCTAGTGGAAAGAGCACTGGATGTGAAGTCAGAAGGCCTAGTTCTAGGTATTAACTCTGTGCTGGCTGACCTTGAGACTGTTGTTTATCCTCCCCAAGTATCAGTTGTCTTATCTGGAAGATGAAAGTGACTCTATCAACTTTCCTGGTTATTATGGGGAAAAATAAAATTGCAAATACAAAGAAAAAAGAGTGCAGTGCAACCTAGAGAGAAATGTCACTAAGTTATAATTTGAGCTAGAACCTTTGAAGAATTCAAGGCTGTCACTACCAGACCTATGATGACACACAGTTTAACAGGGTTTTATCCCAACTAATTTAGTGAAGTAAGTGTTCTTTTGCAAAACTAAAGTCACATTTTACTTCAACAAATTCTGGATCTTAAAGCTAGAGCTCACTTGATTGGGTCAAAGATTTTGGATGAAATAAACGAATGGCTTTGCTGGAAGTAAGAATTGTTGCTGTTGTTGAGTCGCTCAGTCGTATCTGACTGTTTGTAGCCCCATGGACTGTAGCCCACCAGGTTCCTCTGTCCATGGGACTTCCCAGACAACAATACCAAAGTGGTTTGCCTTTCCCTTCTCCAGAGGATCTTCCTAACCCAAGGGACTGAAACCCTCATTTCCTGCATCGCCTGCATTGGCAGGGGAATTCTTTACCAGTGAGCCACCAGGGAAGCCCCAAGAGGTAATAGGCATTCTTATTAGGCATCCTTATAGCACAACCACTATGAACCATTGGGGCCAAGTGATCTGCACAAGCTAATAAGCTATGAATCATATATTAAATGAAATATACCAGGAGGGAAGAAAAATGTACCTATACTAGACTCACACTAGAACTAGGTTTAGTTATTCAAGTCATGGGAACATTTCCTGTGACTGCTCCAGGCTGTCAAGATAGGGATCTCTCAAAGAATAGTGTTGAAGTGAAGGGAGCTTTCAGGAAGGGGAAAACCAGCCAAGAATTTCCCACGTGAAAACTCTTGGGTAACCAACACAATTTGGCACCACTGCAGAAGTGAAGATTTTCGTCTTTTAATACCACACAGTCAAGCTCACTAGCAGCCCAAACCTGACTCCATGGGCAATTTGGAGCTCATCAACAATGGAGAGAGCCTCTGCCACACCCATCAAGAGTTTTATTGCCTGGGAAGAGACTCCAATGCTGAGAAAGGAGGAGGAGGGCTGAGTGCAGTGGGAAGCTCCACCTTCTACCCTCGGGTCCTTTCCCATTCAGGTTCTGCAGGTATCTTGTTGGAATCTGCTTCATTTCCTCATTCAACCTCCTCCTAACTGCCCCTGAAAACCTTGCCAGCAGAAAAGGAGGTGGCCCAAAATAGTCTAGTCATCCTGCTTTCTGGTCATTCATTTTAAAACTTAAGCCATAGCTACACTTCTATCGATCATAGTCCGGCAGCTCTGGGTTATCGTCTGCCTTGCCAGGAAACCGAAGAAGGGGCTACCTTCTGGAGTACACATAAGGAAGCTCAGTTGATCTCTATTTAGAGAATATTGCCATTTGACTTAAGTCTTCTTGAAATTCTTTCACTCGATATTTACAACTTCCCTTTGGTTTCCTTGAAAATCTGATAAAAGAATAACCTTGTGTGAAGCTTCCCATGGGACACTGTTAAGGCATCCCTAGAGATTGCAGATAGGAGTGCAGGGGCCCAGACTAGTTAAGGAAGTTGCTGAAGGTCAACCAGCAACTCAGATGCAAAGTAAAAATAAAAACCAAGTTCTCCAGCACAGTTTCCACTGGGCCATACTCACTTCCTCAGTAACACCCCGGCAATAATTGCTAGGTGGCATAAGCCACCTCCCAGGCCTTGATACTGAAAGAAAAGAAGTGAGTAACAATGGACCACAACCTGTTTGGCTTCCTGTTGTTGTTCAGTCCCTCAGTCGTGTCTGACTTTGTGACCCCATGGACTGCAACTTGCCGGGCTTCCCTGTCCTTCAGCATCTCCCGGAGTTTGTTCAAACTCATGTCCATTGAGTCAGGGATGCCAGCCAACCATCTCATCCTCTGTTGTCCCCTTCTCCTCCTGCCTTCAATTTTTCCCAGCATCAGGGTCTTTTCCAATGAATCAGCTCTTCACATCAGGTGGCCAGAGTATTGGAGCTTCAGCCTTAGCATCAGTCCTTCCAAAGAATATTCAGCACTGATTTCCTTTAGGATTGACTATGCCACAACCTGGATGGCTTACAAAACAGAACTGTATTTTCTCACAACTCTGAAGCCTGGAAGTATGAGATCCAGCTTTCCGTAGGGTTGGTTCATCCAAGAGCTATAAGAAAGAATCTGTGCCACGTCTTTCTCCTAGCTTCTGGTGGTTTGATGGCAGTCCAAGTGGAGATATTGAGTAGGCAGTTGGAAATACATGAAAGAATGGGGTTTTCTTGACACAGCTATTGTAAAGGACCTACTAAGTGATTGGCAGTCTTCTGGAACTTGAAATACAGTTGTGAATTACAGAAGACATTCTTGGTTGTCTTCTAACTAACCCCCAGCTCTCTTTCCTTCATCCTTAAAGGAAAATCTTTGATTTTATTCATGTTAATCTTCCCAACTTCTCAAAGAAGATGGCTCCAGGCTAGGCCCAAGAAATGAATATTGATAAACCTAGGCCAATAAAGGTAATTCTGTTTCTTTTGACAGGGCTTGACTTAGGCATGACCATGGGAGAATCCCCATGGACAGAGGAGCCTGGAAGTCTACAGTCCATCGGGTCACAAAAAGTTGGACAGCACTGAGCAACTAAGCACATAGCACATGGTATAGAGCCTTGTCCAATAAGGCACAGGGGAAGCCCACTGGGGCTACTGAGAAAGATTTTCCTCCCTGATAAAAAGAGATAAATGAGAAGAAACTTGATTTCTTGTTGACATACTTGTGTAAGGGCTGGAGCTATAGCAGCCATCCTGATATCATGAGGGCACTTATCTTGGATGAATGTCATGCATTACATGTTAAGTCGTTTCATTTGTGTCTGACTCTGTGCAATCCTATGGACTGTAGCCTGCCAGGCTCCTCTGTCCATGGGATTTTCCAGGCAAGAATATTGGAATGAGCTGCCATGTCCTTCTCCAGGGTATCTTTCTTACCCAGGGATTGAACCCAGTTCCCCTGCATTGCACGTGGATTCTTTACCATCTGAGTCACTAGGAAAGCCCTCTTGGATGAATGCCAACGGGCTGCAAAGGGCAAAAAAGAGTGATAGAAACATTCTTATCTCTGTTGACACACTGCACCATTGGATTAAATAACCTGGAACATCCTACCTTCCAACCCTTCTGTAGGTTAGATAATAAAACTTTATCAATATTTAAACTACTTTCATCTGATAAATCAGTTCAGTTCAGTTCAGTTGCTCAGTGGTGTCCAACTCTTTGCAACCTCAGGAACTGCAGCACGCTAGACCTCCCTGTCCACCACCAACTCCCAGAGTCCACCCAAACCCATGTCCATTGAGTCGGTGATGCCATCCAACCATCTCATCCTCTGTCATCCCCTTCTTCTCCTGCCTTCAATCTTTCCCAGCATCAGGGTCTTTTCCAAAGAGTCAGCTCTTTGCATCAGGTGGCCAAAGTATTGGAGTTTCAGCTTCAGCATCAGTCCTTCCAATGAATATTCAGGACTGACATCCTTTAGGATTGACTGGTTGGATCTCCTTGCAGTCCAAGTGATTCTCAAGAGTCTTCTCCAATACCACAGTTCAAAAGCATCAATCCTTCTGCACTCAGCTTTCTTTATAGTTCAACTCTCACACCTATACATGACCACTGGAAAAACCATAGCCTTGACTAGGTGGACCTTTGTTGGCAAAGTAATGTTTCTGCTTTTTAATATGCTGCCTAGTTTGGTCATAACTTTCCTTCCAAGGAGTAAGCATCTTTTAATTTCATGGCTGCAATCACCATTTGTAGTGATTTTGGAGTCCAGAAAAATAAAGTCAGCCACTGTTTCCACTGTTTCACCATCTATTTGCCATGAAGTGATGGGACCAGATGACACTATCTTATCCTAATTTATAACTGATCATGAAAAAGCAAGAGAATTCCAGAAAAACATCTACTTTTGCTTTATTGATTATGCCAAAGCCTTTGAAAGTGTAGATCACAACAGACTGTGGAAAATTCTTCAAGAGATGGGAATACCAAGCCACCTAACCTGCCTCCTAGAAATCTGTATGCAAGTCAAGAAGCAACAGTTAGAACTGGACATGGAACAATAGATCAGTTCCAAACTGGGACAGGAGTAGGTCAAGACAGTATATTGTCACCATGCTTATTTAACTTATATGCAGAGTACACCATGAGAAACGCCAGGCTGAATGAAGCACAAGCTGGAATCAAGATTGCCAGGAGAAATATCAATAACCTCAGAAACCCAGATGACACCACACTTATGGCAGGAAGTGAACAGGAACTAAAGAGCCTCTTGATGAAAGTGAAAGAGGAGAGTGAAAAAGCTGGCTTAAAACTCAACATTCAAAAAACTAAGAGCGTGGCATCCCGTCCCATCACTTCATGGCAAATAGATGGGGGAAAAATGGAAACAGTGAGAGATTTTATTTTGGGGGTCTCCAAAATCACTGCAGATGGTGACTGCAGCCATGAAATTAAAATTTCATGCTTGATTTTGGAAGAAAAGCTATGATAAACCTAGACAGCATATTAAAAAACAGAGACATTATTTTGCCGGCAAAAGTCCATCTGGTCAAAGCTATGGTTTTTCCAGTAGTCATGTATGGATGTGAGAGTTGGACTACAAAGAAAGCTGAGCGCAGAAGAATTAATGCTTTTGAACTGTGGTGTTGGAGAAGACTCTTGAGAATCCCTTGGACTGCAAGGAGATCCAACCAGTCAATCCTAAAGGAAATCAGTCCTGAATATTCATTGAAAGGACTGATGCTGAAGCTGAGGCTCCAATACACTGGCCACCTGAGGCAAACAGACAACTCATTGGAAAAGACTGATGCTGGGAAAGGTTGAAAGCAAGGAGGGAAGGTGGTGGCAGAGGATAAGATGGTTAGATAGCATCACTGATTCAAAGGACATAAGTCTGAGCAAACTCTGGGAGACAGAGGAGGCTAGGGAAGCCTGGTCCATGGGGTTATAATGAGTCAGACATGACTTAGCAACTGAACAACAACAATGATCCAGAAATACACTCACAGACACATCTAGAAATGCTGTTTAACCTGGGCATCCAATGGCCCAGTCAAATTGACACCTAAATTTAGCCATCATGCCTGGAATGTTTGTGATACATTCTCCATCACATGACCATTTTAGTCATATCACTATGAGAAATACAGGAGTACTGGCCTTAGATTCATTAACCCCAAGAGCCTCACCTTTACAAGACCTTACTAGGTTACTTCTTGCTCTTGGTCTTAGCTGCTCCCCTTCCTATTCGATAGGTGAGGGACTTTATCTCTTCTTGAGGTTTTGGTTTAGGGAAAATAAGCTAGCATCCTGACAATTGTCCTCTAGAGAAATCAATCCACTAAAATAAAAGCCTCCATCTTCCCCTCTGCTGGCTCCCAAAGTCCTCTTGTGTACTTAATGCTAGCCACAAGCCAGAACCACTGATCATCTCAGGTTCTGCTGTGGGAAGAATAGGAGAAGCTATTAGTATTTATAATATTTCTTTGGGGGGGAGGGATTCCCTGGTGGTTCAGATGGTCAAAAATCTGCCTGCAATGCAGGAGACCCAGTTTTGTTTCCTGGGTTGGGAAGATCCCCTGGAGAAGGAAATGGCAATCGACTCTAGCATTTTGCCTGGAAAATTCCATGGACAGATGAGCCTGGCAGGCCACAGTCCATGGGGTTGCAAAGAGTCAGATGCGACTAATACACACACATTTTACCTTCGAGTATGGCTGATTAACAATGCTGTGATAGCTTCAGGTGCACAAGAGAGTGAGTCAGCCAGACAAACATCCATTCTCCTGGCCAGTCCCCTCCCATTCAGCCTGCCACATAGCACCGAGCAGAGTTCCTAGAATTGTTTTCTTTTTTTTTACTCTGTACCTCCATTTACCAATAGTGTAAGTCTTCTTCTCTCCCTGTGGTCCATTTCTATTGTTCTATACACTTGGAGAACCTTATCCAAGTTTCTTCTATGTTTATTTACCTCTAGGCATATCAGGCTTCCCTGGTGGCTCAGCCGGTAAAGAATCCACCTGCAGTGCAGGAGACCTGGGTTCAGTCCCTGGGTTGGGAAGATCCCCTGGAGAAGGCAACAACTTACCCACTCCAGTATTCTGGCCTGGAGAATTCCATGGACAGAGGAGCCTGGCTGGTTACAGCCATGGGGTTGCAAAGAGTCAGACAGGACTGAACGATTTCCACGTCACTTCACTTCAGGCATATCAGAGCCACTAATAATATACAGATGTGTTCATACATGAAATACTTAAATGGTGTCTGGCACATAAGTTCTCATTGTTGTTGTTTAGTTGTTCATTTGTGCCTGACTCATGGACCACAGGGGAGATTCATTCATTCAGTATGTTCAGCAGTGGAGAAAGATGGGATATTGGTAAGTGGTAGTAAGGTTTATGTCAGTAATCATCTATATATCTATTTTTAATGCTATCATTATTTTTATTAGTATTCTTATCAATATGGCTCCCTAAGAATCAAGGTATGTATTTTCAAAATGACTCAACAAGAGAAAAGTCAAGTTACATATTTTCAAAATTACTCAACCCAAGAATCATTTTCTCTTACAGCACCAATTGATAAGAAACATATCTCAGATAACCCTCATCACTCAAAAGGATTCCCATTCTACTCCACCCACCTGACACTTTGCTTATTCTTGTCTTACCTACTTGGTCCTGAATTTTTTCCTCTGTGCCCTGCTTTAGACCTCTGATTTAGAGGCCATCTAGCATCTCTTCTTGGCAGTTTGAGTCTTTGCCCACCAATCATTTTCAGCATTGCCTTTGTTCCAGCTCATCATCTTGCTATCTGGTCCCATGCCCATCGCTTCTCAGCACCTCCCACCTGCCTTGGCAAGCCCCGTCTCCTACTTTAATCAAAGAGAATAGAGAGACATTTGGACAATTAGCCAGCCAGCAGCAAAGGTTTGTTGCTATGTGTTTGAACTGAGGATCACACAAAGAGAATCCAATGTATTTTCAAAAAATTGTTACAGCTCCTAGCAATTTTGTAGAATAATAATAGAGTCTCCATGGAGTGGGGAATGAGAGAGTTAGTGTTCCTCATTTCCCCTTTGCGGCTGGTTTTTCTGGGTGGAAAAGTTGAAGGAAATGACTAAAACGGCACAATGCTGGCCCACTTAAAACTCTTATTACAAAACTGAGTTGCATAAGCTGTAAGAGAAAATAAGTTATATTCTCAGGAACAAATTCTAGTGAATCAGCTCATTTTAGCCTCACATCTTCATCTTTCTCTGAAGTGGCTTATTTAAATTTTAATAGAAAATGTTCGATGTGGGCTCAAATGGAGGGGATGAAAATAACACTGTTTATCCCCAAGATAAAATTGTGGTGGGAGCAAAAGAGGAGAAAAATGCCATGCTAATTTCTTGGAACAAGTCTCCTATATCCCACTTCGTAGGAAGTGGACAAAGCAATATAAAGTCTATTGTACTGAACAAAAGCAGCAGTGATGCATTTAGATTCTCACTGTCCCTTTTTATTTGGCTTTTTAAAAAAATCATTCAAGGAAGAAAAGTGCCCTTGGGGGAAGTGAGAAAAGCTTGCAAAACAAAGTTTTACTGCCATTACAGGGTGGTTGCAGGGGAAAGGAATGGGCGATAACTTGGGGTAAGGGGAAGGTCTTTCATGGGCTTGAAAATAAAATTAACAAAAAGATCTTGGCTCAAGTATTGATTTTCCCACTTACTTGTGTGACCTTGAAAACGTCATTAACAGAGCCTGAGTGCAGATTACTATCTCTAACAAGAAGAGTCCTAACAGTTACTTCCTGGTGCTCTGGTGAAAAGGAAAGGAACTGACGTATGCAATTATTTGTTTAGCCCATCTTACTCCTGGTAGTTCAGATGGTGAAGAATCTGCCTACAATGCAGGAGACCCAGGTTTGATCTCTGGATAGGGAGGATCCCCTGGAGAAGGGAGTGGCAACCCATTGTAGTACTCTTGCCCGGAGAATCTCATGGACAGAGGAGCCTGGCCAGCTACGGTCAATGGGGTTACAGTCGGACGTGATTGAGTGACTAAAACCAGAAGTTGGCAAGCTTCAGCGCCATCTGAGCTGTTTCCTGTGTTTAAATCAAGTTTCATGAGGAGATAGCCAGGTCCCTTTGTCTTCTGCTGTCTATGCCTGCTTGTACACAGCTATGCAAAGTTAGGTAGTTGCAAGACATCACGTGGTCCACAAAGTCTAGAAAATTTTTTATCTGGCCTTTTGTTGAAAAAGTTTGCCAGCCATTGCTCCAGGGAGTCCTGAAACTTGGGAGTCATCTCAGACAATCAATCACTATTTATCGTGGATCTCATCTCTAAAATACCTCTTGAGTCTTTGCTCATCTCTCCATCTCATAACCACCACCCCCATCCAGGTCACCATCTTGATCATATCAATCTCCTGCAAGAGCTCTCAGCAGCCGCTCTTGCCCTCCTTTCCTGCCCACCCCACCAGATACACACACTCACTATTCTTCAAATAGGAGCCTGCGTAAGCTCTTTCACGTGTATTTCATGCCAACTTCCGGCTGAAGCTGCTCAAAGGATTCGCACTGCGCTTAGGATAAAAACCACAATTCTGACGGTGGCCCTGCAGAAGCAGCTCCCAGCCCCTCACTCTCTAGACTTGAGCAATAACTCCCCTAACACTTCCCTAGGTCACCAGCCTTCTTTCTGCTTATCTGTTAAAAACAAGCTTGGTTCCTCTTGCTTCAAGGCCTACACATAGGATGCTTTCTGATCTAGGGACAGACTTCTCATATCCTCCATCCTCTCCACCCAGATAGCTCCTAGTCATTCTACAAGCCACTGCATAACTGTCACCTGCTCAGGTACAGCTGTCCGCAGCCCCCATCTGCACTCCAGACCGTGTCAGAATCTCCTGATTTACCCTTAACTGTGCGCCTGTTAATCGCCTTTTAAATATCTACCCTAAGAATGTAAGTGCTCAAGCGCGTGTGAAGGTCATGCCAGTGGTTGCCTCTATCTCCAACACATGGCAACACCTCTGCCTATGGTGGGATGGTGCCATGGTGAAGAGTGGACATCACTGCTAGATTTCTGTATCAAAATCTCTATTGTTGGCCCACTGTGTAATCAACCACTGTGTAATCAACCACCCCTTGTGTCTTAATCTCTACATATGTAAAATGGAAATGGTAGAGTATATCGTAGGGTGTTGTGAAGGTGAGATTTTTTAAAATATGGAAAACACTTAGGACAGTGCCAGGTAAAGGTTAAACCCCGCATGAGGGTTTGCCATCCTGACTAGAGGAGGCTCTCAATAGAAATGGAATGGAGGGATGATTGATTTCTCCAAGGGAGCATGTCTTTGGAGTTTGCTATTTAATCTGAAGTTCATATCCATGCTCCAATAACACTAGACACTTGACTCTCCCAAATATCATCTGTATTGTGACCCCTATTTGCTTTTGCACATGCTATTCTCTCATCATCCCCAGTCTCTCTACTGAATTGTGTTCATTGATTATGATTCTTTGCAAATACGACCTTCACCCCAAAGCCAGTTGTTTCTTAAGGGCCCAGAGCAAACAAGAGAAATTTCCCCCCTTTTCCTCTGTGCTAAAATGAAATAGATACATGATAGATAGATAGATGGAATGCTACATTGATCTTCTTCATTATGCATACATATTTATATATGTGCATACATATCTATCTATATATATGTACATATATACATATATGTACATAATTATCCCATGATGCTTTAAGTCATTTTTTTTCTGCACAGGGACCATGGTAAAGAATTCTTATAACCTCAACATTCCTCAAATATAATATTTGCACCTTTGCTATAACATTCAAACTATTTTCTTTCAATGTTTATAGCAATTTACTTCTCTTTTTCAGGAAATTTTAACTTATGAAGGGACAGGGACCAACCACATCTTACCTTGGAAAGCCCTCTTCTATGCATGTGGTAGTTATTCAGAAAGTGCTTAGTAATTTATTACCAGTGGTTGAATTAATTTATGTGTCATTAGCACCTACTGTGAAATACTAGGCTTTTGAGCTAATGTTTGTGGAACTGTGGTTTTTTCCAGTAGCCATGTATGGATGTGAGAGTTGGATCATAAAGAAAGCTGAGCACCTAAGAATTGATGCTTTCTAGCTGTAGTGCTAGAGAAGACTCTTGAGAGTCCCTTGGACAGTAAGGAGATCTAACCAGTCAGTCTGAAAGAAGATCAACCCTGAATATTCACTGGAAGGACTGATGCTGAAGCTGAAGCTCCAATACTTTGGCCACCTGATGCAAAGAGCCGACTCATTGGAAAATACCTTGATGCTGGGAAAGATTGAGGGCAGCAGGAGAAGGAGGTGACAGAGGATGACATGGTTGGATGGCATCACTGACTCAATCACCATGAGTTTGAACAAACTCTAGGAGATAGTGAAGGACAGGGAAGCCTGGTGTGCTGCAGTTCATTCGATTGCAAAGAGTTGGACACAACTAAAGTTGCTAAGACAACAACTTGATAAAGAAGCATCTTTGGCACTGAATTTTTACTTTCTGAGATTAAGCTTCAAGGACCAGCCATAATGCAACCTAATGCAAGGGGAACAGGGATTTGCTATTTACTGAGTCGGAGGGATAGCTAAGGAGTATGTTCATGAAGGCCAATGCAGTAACGAGTCAGGGAGACCTAGAGCAGAAACAGATATAGTACACCAGCTAGAGAGGGCAGTGAGATTTTCAGATTCCATCCCCCCACCCAAAATCAGATTTACACCCTGGTTCCCAAGCATCTTAGGGCTTGCTCTCAGTGAGATATTAGTACACATTGCAATGTTCCCATTGGGCTGTTTGCATCTTTGTGGACAATATGATCTTGACATGCTACACACATGTATTGGGTCCCACCACATGTGGGGCATGTAGCTACATGCTGAAGATGCAGCAATAAAGGTCCTGTCTGCCAAGGAGCTCACAGCTTAAAGCGGGGGGGAAGGGTCAGAAAAATCAGGAAGTCATACATTCACATAAAAGATTAGAAGCCATTGCATGTAGAAAGTTGCTTGTATAATACTATTGGGTGAACAGTATTTTGCAAAACAACTTGTTGAAGTAAATGTTTTTGTTTATATGTATTTTTCTATAGGAAATAACATTACTGCATAGGAGTATGTGTGTGTGTGTGTGTATCAAAATGTTAGTTCTATTTCAGGTGAGTTGATTTGGGAGGTCTCTGACGAAAAAGAATTTCTGTAGTGTTTGATATTTTTTAACAATAATTGTGCTAGAGAAGGAAATGGCAGCCCACTCCAGTACTCTTGCCTGGAGAATCCCATGGACAGAGGAGCCTGGCGGGCTGCAGTCTCTGGGATCGAAAAGAGTCGGACACGACTGAGTGACTTTCACGTCATGTCATATCACATGCTTTTAAAAGTAAAATTTTTGAGATAAATTCACATGCAGTTATAATAAGTAATACAGAGATCCTATATGTATCCTTTATCCAGTTTCACCCAATGAAAACATCTTGCAAAGCTACAATACAGCATCACAACTAGGATACGGACATTGATGAAGTCAAGATGCAGAGCATTTCCATCACTACGGGGATCCCTCCTGCTGTGAACGACTTATTTTCGCAAATAAGCAAATACAGTTCTCAGGGGAAAATGTAATAAGTCACTGGTCCTAGAAAACAAGGATTTAATTCATTAAGATTAGATGCTTTTTTTATTTGATACCTTCATACAAAGATATAATAAATGAATTTTGTGAAAACTCCAAAGTGAAAGAATTATAGTCTTTTGAATCAATATAAGTATTTTAAAAGAGAATTTTAAGACGTAAAGTTCTTGAATGAATCAAACTTTTGCCACAAGTTTTACTAACAGTCCAAAAGCATTGATGATATTTGAAATGATTACCACTCAATATTATGAATATTCCTTTACTCCATGAATCAGACATTATAATGCTAAAAAGAAGAAGAAGAAAATAAAAAACACTTGCCTACCCCTTCCATACCAATAGAAGCAGAATACTGGGGGGAAAAAATATTAAATGCTTCTTAACTTTTACATTCACTAAACTGGGGTATTCCCACTGGCTATTGACTTGATTCTGGGAGCTTTTGTGGGGTCTGAACTTCTGTGGCTGCCCAGAATCTAGACCCCTTTCCTTTTCTGGGAATACCAAGAAGAGTGGGAGCAGGGCAGTTGTCTCCAGGGACAGACGCCAAAGGAGAACAGGTGCTGTCTCCACGTCGACGTATCAAGGGTGCAAGCACAGAGGTGAGGCACACAACTCTCATTCCGAGAGTTCCCAGGACTCTGAACCCTGAAGGACTGACTTATAGGCACAGATGCCATAGGGATTATTTATCAAAGAGGCTGAGTCAATGGTAAGTGACCAGTCCTGAGACCCTAGAGTGGACATTCTAGCCAACTGGGTCTGTCATCGGCTGGTGTCTGAGCCTTGCCTCCTTTGGTCCCTGCCCGTTTTCCAAGGCTTCTGATCAATTCTGTGAGCCTTCTCACTCAGACGTCCATTTAATTCACTTTCTGCTTCAATAAGCCAAAGTTTCTTTTAGTTGTTTGCAAACAAGGAACAGTGAGAGGAATAAATACTGTGTACAATTAGCTGTTATTGCTATGACCTTTTTGGTTGGCAGAACAATCTTATTAAATTGGCAGTATTCCACTACGCAACTTTTTTTCCCCTAAGACTCTAAATATTAGAAGCACCTAAAGAAAAGACCACATGGCCTAATGGATAAGGGGTCTGATTCTGGAGCAGAAGATTAAGCGTTTGAGTCCTTCTGTGATTGTTTGTTTCTTGTTAGGCAAGAAACAGAGTCTCTTTTTTTGAGGCTTCCTGGGTGGCACTAGTGGACTTGGGTCTGGAAGATCCCCTAGAGGATCCCCTAGAGGAGAGAATGGCATCCCACTCCAATATTCTCGCCTGAAGAATCCCAAAAATAGAGGATCCTGGCGGGCCATAGTCCACGGGGTCACAAAGAGTTAAACACAACTTAGCAACTAAACAACAATAACAACAAAACTTCTAATCCACTCCATCTTTCTTCCGGTGGGTTTGCAAAGAGCTTAGTAAAGTGGCTGGCATATAGTGAGCAACACATACCTGTCAACTGTCAGTATACTTAGGTAGTGTATCTGTATCTGATAATCCCAAAGCTTCTGCTGACTCTCGCTCTCGGTGGCCTGCTCCCACACGTGCCGGGATATTTGGTCATCTTTCTCTAGGAGTTTATATGCGGTTCAAGTTAACCTGTGGACACCCTGAAGGCCTGAGTTGAAGGTGCTGATCCCGTAAGAGAATTTTGCACATGTATTTGCCCGGGTGTTTCTGGACACCAGGGACTGCTCTCAGGTTGGGACCACTTTCATTTCTTGGCTTTGTTTTTCCTGACGCCGTGGATGCAACAAAAGAAGTCTAGGTTCTCATGAGAACAGACCTGGACTGGAGCTAATGAACTCCAGGATAGACAAGTATTACCATAATTAAGTTAATGTGACTCTATCCAGAGTCACAGCAAAGACAGGCACACCTCGCCAGCTACAGGCAAATCTTTCTCTTTTTAGGCCAGCTTTTCCCTGACTATAGAGGTGCTTGAGGAGTCGTGGCTTATGTGTTGTGCTTAGTCGCTCAGTCGTGTCTGACTCTTTGCGACCCCATGAACTATAGCCTCCCAGGCTCCTCTGTCCATGGGATTCTCCAGGCAAGAACACTGGAGTGGGTTGCTGTGCCCTCCTCCAGGGGATCTTCCCAATCCAGGGATCGAACCCATGTCTTCTGCACTGCAAGCAGATTCTTTACTATCTGAGCCACCAGGGAAACCTACATAGATGCTATAATTTAAAAGAATGTATACCATGTACAATAAGTATACAGGCTAGATGAGGGGAGCTCAGGGTCAGTTTGCGCTTGTGCGTGAGCCCCAGACACACTTTGTCATAGTCTGTGTGATCACCAGTCCTCAAAGCTTCAGGTACACCTGGGGGTCTCATTTTACACAGGATGACTCTGCCTTCATGATCCTCACCTCTCTGGTTTCAGTGTGTTATTAATAGCTTGCAGTTTTGCCCTTTAGGAAATCCCTTACTTTCTTGTGGACTCAGTACCACACTGACAAGCGTGTTGTGTGTTGGTTGGTTTTGTGATTTATTCCACACATAGGCATTCCATAGCAGAACATTTCTGCAGTCCATCGAGTCCATCACCTGGCTGGAAGAGGAAATCTGTACGAACCTCATGATGAGTGCAAGAGTACCACAGAAGAACTCTGAGCCCTCTTATTCCCTCCCCTTTCAAATGCCAGGTCCAAAAGCATCCCGCCAGGTCCTAGAAGGGCGTCTCATAGGTGCTCTGAGAACTACACGCCTTTCAACTTTTTCTCTTGTCCTCTGTGGACCACAGTGCTGCTATTAATGTCACCGGTCTCCAAGACACCAAAGTGGCCACTCTTTCCTCCACATCCATGAAAGGACCCTCTGCCTTTCCTGCCGCCGCCCAAGGACCAGAGCACTGACTTTACGGACAAGAATGCCAAGGCCAAGGGTCACAGCACCATCCCACTCAGCCCAGACATTTCAGCCCTGTGATCAAGGACACTGCTCCCAGGCTATTGGCAGCTTTGTCCTCAATCTCTATAGAAATTATAGAAAGATCACTTTTTAACAATGTTAGCAGTAAGGGTGATGATAGTCCAATAGAGTCACTGTCCTTGTGAATAGCACTTGCCAAGTGTACCAGGCACTGTGATTTCTCTGTACATGCTGTCTCAGTCATCTGATGACAATCCTCAGGTCTCCAATGAGGATCTGCCAACGGGGAGGGTGGGTGTCTCCTTCTGTTTTCAAATGAGCATCTAAACCACATCACGGTTAGGAATGCTGGGAGCCTCACTGCATATGATTAAATTCCTGTTCTGCCGCTTATTAGACATGCCATTTTGAGCAAACTACTTCATCTGTCATACAGACTCGGTTTTCCCATCTGTTAAATGGAGCCGGACAGAGAATATACCCCACAGGGCTGGCAAGAGAATCACCATAAAAATGTTTGGCTCCATGCCTGGCATGCTGTAAGTGCCAAATGCATTTGAAGATTTTTTAATGTTTTGCTATAATTATGTACATCCACGTAAAAGTTAATGAACACAGGATAGGTTTTGATCACCATGACTTTTTCAGTGAATGAATACTGAAACTATAATTAGTGTACAATGTTGACACCAAAAGTTGTGGGGGTGTCACAGATTCAAGAAGATTATAAACTACCGGCTAAAGGAAATTCATTTCTACCACACAGGGCTGTTGTGAGAATTAAAATAGAACTGTGGACCACAGGGCCAGAGGGGTTACACCCACCTAGGCCCTGAGTACGGATCAGGTCCACCAGGACCTGTGAGGGTTGGGTCTGCATCAAGAACAGCTCGTGTGAACAGAGATGGGTGGGACTTGTGCCAAATCTCTTCCCATCCCTTGATCAAGGGTTTGACAGGCCAGACCTGTGCAAATGTTAGGCTTCTGGATCTGTTGGGAGAAGTGAAAACATTTAGGAAAATCAACATTTCCTAACCCAGGATCTCACAATGGGTAACAGGAGAATGGCTTGCAGAAATCTCTTGCTATTTCTGAGTTGTCATTTTTTTTTTAAAGATATATATTGAAATAACATACGAGAGAATAAATGAATGGCACAGCCTTGAAGATGCAACAGGGAGACTGTATTTATATCTCTATTGATACTCACATCTCTACTATGTCTATATTTATAGCTGTACTTTTATCGCCAATCTAATTTGTCTCATGCAATTAAGAGTCATCTTCTGCAGAGCTGGCGAGCTACATGGAATTCAGGGATGGCCCTGAAATACAAAAACCTGCAGCGATAATTGCCTGTTCAGTGTCTCTACACACACTGCCTGGCTTTTCTCTTTCTTGGGACTTGGCGTCCTCATTTATACTCATTAAAATGTGTTAATGAGAACTTTGCAGAGAGAAAAATGAGGAAAGTAAGAAGGGGAAAGAGAAGGAAAGATACATCAAGAGAGTTTAGGTTCTAGTTAATAAGCAAGACAGAGCAAAGTCGTATTTCTTGGCCATGGGCACATTGTTTGCTCCCTAAAGATGCTTATCACTCCTTCCCCAGTTTCTCTGAGTCTGCAATCACTCTGTAGTGGCATAAACAGGTTTTCAATTCAGTATAAAGCTAGTTCTAAATACCTACTGGACACGAGGCGCGTATCTGGATGAGCCAGGAAATGATGTGTATAGCTCAAAACTAAGTCTCTTCTTTCTGCCCAGGCTTGAGTTCCTCTGGTGGCTCAAATGGCGAAATATATGCCTACAATGCAG
This sequence comes from Cervus elaphus, assembly GCF_910594005.1. NCBI lineage: Eukaryota > Metazoa > Chordata > Mammalia > Artiodactyla > Cervidae > Cervus > Cervus elaphus. The sequence goes on along the minus strand of NC_057820.1, from coordinate 7,328,720 downwards.
GAGACCTGGATTCGATCCCTGAGTCAGAAAGATCCCCTGGAGAAGGAGATGGCTACCCACTCCAGTATTCTGACCTGGAGTATTCCATGGACAGAGGGCCCTGGAGGCCGACAGTCCATGGGGCCCCAAAGAGTCAGACACGACTGAGCAACTAGCCCTCAGGTAAGTCAACCGTAATCACCCTCCAAGGCTCTTCTGTTCAGCCTTCTCTGATACATAATGTTGGGCATATGCTAGCTACTTAGTAAATATTTGCTTAGTGCATAAATAAATAAATCCACCTGGTACCCAAACACAATCAAGACACACCACTATGGCAGGGCCATGTCTCTTTCTTTAAAAACAACTCAAACCAGCCAGACCATGACTATTTGTACGAGACCCTGTGCTTCCTTCCCTGGCAGCTCAGCTGGTAAAGAATCTGCCTGCAAGGCGGGGGACCTGGGTTCAATCCCTGGGTTGGGAAGATCCTCTGGAGAAGGGAAAGGCTACCCACTCCAGTATTCTGGCCTGGAGAATTCCACGGACTGTATAATCCATGGGGTCGCAAAGAGTTGGACACAACTGAGCAACTTTCAACTTCACTTTCTGTGTTTCCTTACTTTAAAACACGCCGATTTGGGGATTCCTCTTACCTCATTCGTGTTGGTCCTCCCTTGCTCTCCACCTCATTTTCCCACTCCAGCTCTGACACCTTACCACAGTTGTGCACCCCAATTAGCACAGCTATTGAAACACCTCAGTTGACATCAACTTGGCTGCATTTCAGGTCAGACCTTCAGGACCATATTTGAAGTGAGGGGTCAGCAGATGAAAGAGGAACCTCCTGCGCACACCACGTTTCAGTCTCAGCTCTGCCCTTTCACATCACCCTGTTAGTCGCTCAGTCATATCCGACTCGGAGAAGGCGATGGCAGCCCACTCCAGTACTCTTGCCTGGGAAATCCCATGGATGGAGGAACCTGGTAGGCTGCAGTCCTTGGGGCCGCTAGGAGTTGGACACGAATGAGTGACTTCACTTTCACTTTTCACTTTCATGCATTGGAGAAGGAAATGGCAACCCACTCCAGTGTTCTTGCCTGGAGAATCCCAGGGACAGGGGAACCTGGTGGGCTGCCATCTATGGGGTCACACAGAGTCGGACACAACTGAAGCGACTTAGCAGCAGCAGCATATCCGACTCTTTTTTGACCCCATGGACAGTAGCCCACAAGGCTCCTCTGTCCATGGAGTACTCAAGGCCAGAATACTGGAGTGGGTATCCATTTCCTTCTCCAGGGGACCTTCCTAAACCAGGGATTGAACTTGGGTCTCCTGAATTGCAGGCAGACTACTGTCTGAGCTACTGAGGAAGCCCCATTTCACCCTATCAGTTTCTAAAGTATGTATTGACGTGGGAAGAGCTGTGTGCTTTGGGGAAGATGATCCTGAAGGAAACGGCAGGTTGAAGGGAAATTAGAGTGAAGGCAGAAAGTTAAGAAAATATCTGGCCATCCAAGTGAGAAGAAACGAACGTCTGAACTAAGGTGGTGATGAGAAAGAGAAGGAAAACACGAGACAGACATTCTGGGAGGCAAATGGCCTGGAAAAGGGATTGAATGAGATTCACGCGCAGTAAGCTGTGATGAGCTGATGGTCTGTAAAGACCTGCTGGGTCAGAGAAAAGAGTCTTGGCGGATAAGAGCTGCCAGAGAAGATGCCGTGGAGTCCATGACAGGGGGACTGAGTGTCCTGAACACCAAGACTGACGGGTAGGGACTGACCACTCCTTTACTCTGGCTTCTGGAGTGAACAACAAGCCAGGCTAAGCTAATGTGAGAATTCTACTTGGACAAGTAGCCCCCAAAGGTCTAATTCATTGGAAAAGACCCTGATGTTGGAAAAGATTGACGGCAAAAGGAGGAGGGGGTGGCAGAGGATGAGATGGTTGGATGGCATCATCGACTCAACAGATGTGAGTTTGAGCAAACTCTGGGAGATAGTGAAGAACAGGGGAGCCCAGTGTCCACAATCCACAAGGTTGTAAAGAGCCGTACACGACTTAGCGACTGAATATCAACAAAAAGATCGAGATGACCTATTCTACTGCATGACAACTGTTACCAAGATTTCTTTTTCTAATGACCTAAATGGAAGGAAATCCAAGAAAGAGGGGATATATGTATACATATAGTTGGTTCACTTTGTGTACAACAGAAGCCTACACAACACTGTAAGGTGACTATACCCCAATAAAGTTTTAAGAAAATATTTATTTTTTCTAACTAGAGTATAAGTGGTTTCCCAGGTGGCACTAGTGGTAAAAAAAAAAACCTGCCTGCCAATGAAGGAGACATAAGAGACGTGGGTTCAATCCCTGGGTTGGGAAGATCCCCTGGAGGAGGGCATGGCAACACACTCCCTCCTCTTTTCTTCCCTAAAAATCCCGTGGATATAGGAGCCTGGTGGGCTATAGTCCATAGGATCGCAAAGTGTCGGCCACGACTGAAGTGACTTGGTGCAGAGTGGAAATGCAGTCTAACTTTTATTTTTCCTAATCCTCTTCCCTACACAGCCATTAGAGCAGCCACGGGACGCTTTCAGTTGCATGTAATTAAAACCCAATGCTAACTAGTTTAAGACAAAAAAAAAAGTTACCCTGATTCCCAGGCTAATTTTCCTTCCACCGTGCCCTACAGTCTTCAACATCCTTATAGAGATTTCAGCAGAGTTGTATAACGGAGATAGTTTACCTCCTCCGAGAAAAGAGGCTTGTTCTGCTAATTATACAACTGTCTTCTTGACATTTCTGCTCTGTTACCTCTTCACACCACTTTTTAAAGATGTAACAGCAGATGATGTTGCTTCACATCACACATACATACACCCATGCCTTTGAAAAGTGCTACTATCTTTTGTCCCTAGCTGTTTGGCTGTTTTTATAGTTCTCTTTCTTTTTTGGATGCTGGGCTTTTCCAGATAAGAAAAGGAAAAAAAAAAAAAAGTTTTAGAATTGGATAAAGGTTAGGGATGAACCAATACCACCCTATTGTTGTAGAGCTGAGAAAATTGCATAGCAAACACCTATTTTCTACATTGAAGACACAGGGTTGTGTAGAGCCTGGATTCTGCAGAATTACTGAGAATCAGTGCACACCTAGTAGGTACTCACATTCCACAAGAAGCCAAACCTGTCTTGCTCAGTAGAGGTGCTGGAAGTTTCTTCTTCTATCACCTCCAAGTTTGCTGTAAGGTATGTCTGTCACTGGATACCTCTGATGGGGCAAATGGAGAGGTCTGGTGTTCACATGGCCCACAAAAATCAATTACCAATGGAGTGAGTTTGTATACGATTTTAGAGAATCACATTTAAAAACTGCTTGGATATGAATAGTTAAGTAAGCCTCGATTTTTAAAACTCTTGCTAACTAGAAAACCTATGCTAGCAGGCTTTTAGGGAAGAAGCAGAAAAATCACAAGAAAACTTGCTGAAGTCAGGGATTATCTCAAAAAAATTTTTTTGAAAAGTCTAGGCTAATCACATAAATAGTTACTCATATTTTTCTAGGCTTTTACCACTTGAAGATATTTCACTCACAGACGCTTGAGTTCGAGTGAGCAGGCACCTTTATTTTTATCCCCTTTTGATGGATGCTAAAATTGAGGGATCGAGTGGTCAAGTCAGTTTCCAAAGGTCAGACTACTAAACGGGGGACATGTGAGTCAGAGAGCACTTTGCCTCTGTGTCCACAAGGCAGCAAGAAAGAAGATGGGGTCTAAAGTCAGAGCTCCCCAGACTTTGGTCCAGTTATGTAATAATTTTAACCTGCTAATTGCCTACCTCATTTTTCAAATGTGGATAACATTTATCTGGAAGTCCTACTTTGGGATAATGTAAAATAATGCAAATTCAACACCCAACCTGTAGTATGTAGTCACTGTTAGTTCCTCTCTTCTTCCTTCTCTTGGAGCATATTGCAAATTCCATATGTACTATGGTGTAATTCCAGAGCCATGATCAGTACGTACATGTTCACACATTCATGATAAAAACCAGGAGGAGGCCCTCAGCCATCAGTGAAATATTTATTCACACTCACTACCTCCCTCTCCACCCCGCCTCCACCCCAGGAGTATACCTCCTTTATTTCTTACTTGAGCACTTCCCCAAACCTGAAACCTGCGAGGCAGCCCATGCCCGGCCTTCTTGCCTTTGACATCCTGTTAGTGCTTGAGTCCTACTCATGTCACATCCTGATAATCTCTGCTCACTTTGCTTTCTCCCCTCCATCACCGAACTGTCTCCGGTGACCTAACACAATCCCATCTATTGCAATGTGTGACTCTGCTCTCAGCCCACTCTGTTCTACCCTCCAGGGTGGTTCCCACTGTGAGTCTGTAAGGGACTGATCTGATTACAGAATCACCTGCACCAAGTTATCCAGTCTCTGAAACAGCCTGAAGCATCTACAGTCTCCAGTCTGGTACATAAGACCTACCATTGGCTGTTCTCCACCTCACCTCCTCCACCTCCTGATGGCATAAGGTGTTCCCTGACCCAAGGCCACATGACTGCAATCTCTGCCTCCAATGCCATGTGGCCTATTCCTCTTCTGTATCTTCCATCTCTATGTCTCTCATAAAGCCATTTTTCGCTGGATCCCATCTTTTTTCCAAAACTCCACAGGCCACTGGGCTTCCCTGGTAGCTCAGACAGTAAAGCGTCTGCCCGAAATGTGGGAGACCTGAGTTCGATTCCCGAGTCAAGAATATCCCCTGGAGAAGGAAATGGCAACCGACTCCAATACTCTTGCCTGGAAAATTCCATAGATGGAGTAGCCTGGTGGGCTACAGTCCACGGGATCGCAAAGAGTTGGACACAACTGAGCGACTTCACTGGCACTACAGGCCATGTCTAACTATTACAATACCCTAAAATGCTTTGGCCACCTGATGAGAAGAGCTGACTCATTGGAAAAGACCCTGATGCTGGGAAAGATTGAAGGCGAGGAGAAGGGGAATGACAGAGGATGAGATGGTTGGATGGCATCACCAACTCAATGGACATGAGTTTGAGTAAGTTCTGGGAGTTGGTGATGGACAGGGAAGCCTGGCATGCTGCAGTCCATGGGGTCACAAAAAGTCGGACACGACTGAGCGACTGAACTGGAACTGAACGGTGCTTTGCACTTGTCCGTTGCTTTCGCTTGGAAAACTTGTTGCTGTTGTTTAGTCACTAAGCCATGTCCGACTCCTGGTGACCCCATGGACTGTAACCCACCAGCCTCCTCTGTCCATGGGATTTTCCAGGCAAGAATATTGGACTGGATTGCCATTTCCTTCTCAAGAAGATCTTCCTGACCCAGGGATTGAACCCTTGTCTCCTGCATTAGCAGGAGGATTCTTATCATTGAGCTATACCTGGGAATCTCCTAGGAAAACCTACCCCACTTTATAATCTAGAGAAGTATCTTCATCATTCAAAAGCAGTCCAATATCCATCGTCTCTTCTAGGATGACTTCCCTAATAATCATTCACCCAAAGTTGGGTACATGTAGCTTTTGCATGTACCCTCATATGCTCCTATAGCCCTTTATGTTTGCACCATGTTTTCACAGAACATTTTGGAATATAACATAACTGGTAGTTTATTTATCTCTATGAATGAGATACAATATTCTACTAAGGTTGAAAGCAAGTTCTAAAGCTGCCTGGGTTAGCGTCATGTAATATCATTTACCAAATATGGGACCTTAGGTAAGTTCAAACTGACCCTTTTATGCCTTGATTTTCCTTGAGAAAACCATAACTGAAAAAGATGCAGTTACCCCAATGTTCGTAGCAGCACTATTTACAATAGCCAGGACACGAAAGCAACCTAGGTGTCCATCAGCAGATGAATGGGTAAAGAAGTTGTGATACATATACACAATGGAATATTACTCAGTCATAAAAAGGAGTACACTGGAGTCAGTTCTAGTGAGATGGATAAACCTAGAGCCTGTCTTACAGAGTGAAGTAAGTCAGAAAGAGAAAAACAAGTTTCAAGTATTAATGCATAGGTATGGAATCTAGAAAAAGTGACATCAATGAATCTATCTGTAGAGCAGGAATAGAACTGCACACACAGAGAACAGACTTTGGACACAGTGTGGGACGGAGAGGGTGGGATGAATTGAAAGAGTAGATCTGACAATGCATGTATAAAATAGATAGCCAGTGGGAAGCTGCTATATGGGCACAGAGGCTCGACCCAGTGCTCTGTGACAACCTAGAGGGGTGGGAGGAAGGGGGCTAGGGAGGAGGCTCGGGATGGAGGGGGCATATCTGTACTTGTGGCTGATGCACATTGTTGTTTGCAGAGGTCAACACAATATGATAAAGCGATTATCTTCCAACTAAATTTTTTTTAAAGGAGCTATCTTCACATAGGCTATTATCTCCCTTTCTTAAGGACATTAAAGATTTTACGCTTAAAAAGTATGTGTTAGTTTCTTCCATCTGCTCTAACAACACATTACCACAAACTCAGTGGCTTAAAACAACAGAGATTCATGTATTCTCTTCCAGTCTGAAGGCCTGATGTCGGATATTAAGTTGTCAGTAGGGCTGTGCTCCCTCCGAAGGCTGGTAGCAATGATCTGTTCTTTGCTTCCTTGGCTCCTGGTGGCACAGGATGTTCCCTGACCCGTGGCCACATCACTGCAATCTCTGCCTCCGATGCCATGGGCTTTTTCCTCTTCCATGTCTTCCCTCTGTGTGTCCCTGATAAGGACATTTTTCATTGGATTTATGGTCCATCTTAATAACCCAAATGATACCCTCAACTCAAGATCCTTAACTCAAATACATCTATAAAGACCTTTTTTTTCAAATAAGGTCACATTCGTGGGCTCCAGGAATTAGGGCATGGACATATCTTTGGGGGGGACCACCATTCAACACACCACAAGTCTAGCTTTTATATTTCTTGGGAATCTTGAATGAAATTATGCATGTAAAGCTCTCAGAACAGTACACAACAGGGAATAAATTTTCAATAGCTATGATGATAATAATGAAGATGAGGAGTTATAGTGATTATCTCAAAAGCTGGTATACACCTAGTCATTCATACATGGCTTCTTATTTTTTTAAATGTGTTTCTTAGATCAAAAAAAGTTAACTACAACACTTAAGAAGTATTGTTAACAACAAGGATTTATATGGGCTTCCCAGGTGGTGATAGTGGTAAAGAATCTGCCTGCCAATGCAGGAAGATATTGCAGGAAGAGATGCAGGTTCCTGAGTCAGGGAGACCCCCTGGAGAAGGAAATGGCAACCCACTCCAGTATTCTTGCCTGGAAAATCCCATGGGCAGAGGGGCCTGGTGGGCTACAGTCCATGGGGCTGCAAAGTCATATGTGACTGATTACAAGGGTTTACACAGGTTTTTCTGGTTAATTTTCACTTTAACAACAAAAAAATTCAATTAACCAGAATTCTCCTCCACCACCATACGTGAACCTTGACAGTGCATTCAGGAGTAGCTATTTCCCCAAAGGAGTTTATAGACGCCAAAGGCATGGGAGTCCTTACTATTCGCCAGCACCCAAAAATGAACGGCTTTATTGGAAATGAAGTTGGAGAGATCAAGTGTATTTGATTATGGACTTGGAGAGGCTAGGAAAGCAACTATCAAATAATCACCCAGCAGGATGACAGATGTAAGGTTACCAAGGCTGGCAAAGAGACAACCTTCCCCAGGTCACTCCTTGAGTTGGTGACAAAGCAGAGACTAGGACCCAGGTCTCCTGATTCACCCCAGTGTTATTCTCACCAATGATCTGCCTCATGTTGTTGACACTATTTAGAACAAGAAATTAATATAAATAATAAGATCAGCTATTTAAAAGGATGAAGAAGTTCAAGAACCTTATCACAGGCTTATTATCATAAGCTTTCGATATTCTACTCCAGTAGACTCACGCAATGGTATAGGTAATGGCCATATAAACTTATCAGCTCAGTTGCTCAGTCGTGTCTGATTCTTTGTGACCCCGTGGACTGCAGCACACCAGGCTTCCCGGTCCATCACCAACTCCCAAAGCTTGCTCAAACTCATGTCCATTGAGTCAGTGATGCCATCCAACCATCTCATCCTCTGTGTATTTCTTTTTCATTTGGTAATAGCAACATAGAAAAGCCATGTAGTGTATTCCAGCTACTTCATATTGACACCAAAGGCCCTCCATGACTTTCCTTGATAATATAATCACCTTCTGTTCCCCTTCATATACCTACTACTCCATTCAATGTAGTGTCAACTCCATACCTATTCCATCCTTTTCCAGCCCATGTGTTGTTTCATCTCTTGTTCTTTGTATCCTGAACACTTTCTCCTCTGTGTCTACATCTCCAAGCCCTGCCATCCTTGAAAGACTCAGTTCAAACAGTACAGGATCCAAAAAGTCTTCTCTCTTGCTTCTACCTATATGTGACATTTCTTGTTTCTGAACCCCCATTTCCTAATGTTTTACACCTCTCTTAAAGCATTAGTCATTTCCTGATTTCTATTTTTGTAGCTTCCTCTTAATCTTTTAAGGTCTCAGAGACATCTGTAAAATAAGAAGTAAACAAATAATATTTATATTAGACTGTATTATATGCTGGAAACTCCCTCTTACCCAAGGACTTTCTGAGAAAGGTTCATGGTGTTCCTGACACCATGACCACAGTATAAATGGACCAGGATGGGAATCCAGTTCAAGGCCAGCCAATCCCTAGACTGACCAGAAACTCACAGGATCCAGTTTTTAAATTTTCAGGATTTGAGGAGCCAGGTGACACTGTGTCAATAGCTTGAAGCCAACCATAGTGGAAATATCTGCACCATGGAAATTGGCAAACACTATGAATCAGAATTTTCCGCCACCCCAACCCCCTACAGATAGCCAGTTATTAAATATTTATCAGCACACCACTAATGCTAAGAAACTGAATCTCCTCCCTCGGCAGTTTGAGGGAGAGACCTATAGAAAGAAGCAGTGGTCCTTAGCAGAGACAAAAGCAGAATAACTTAGAATTTCCAGCTGTGAGCCGGAAATTGAGACAGCGAAAGCTAGGAGGTAGCAAGGGCCAAAAGGTGGAGAGACAGGATAGAAAGAAGTTAATCCATCATGGCAGGTTCGGTGAAGTTGTTACGATGACAAATCCTTGAAGTAGGAAAAACAGGTGGCCCCACCTTGGGTTGATGACTAATCCTGGTTTCTGGAGTCTCCGGCTAGATCCCATGTGACCTTTTCTAAATCCTTCTGCTCTGTGAGGCCAGCTCTGTGGTGATTCCTGTTTTTCCCTTACTTCCCTGTCTCTCCTGAAAGATCACATATCTTTATCACAGAGGACAAGCAGCCCAAAGAGGGACTATGGTGTTTCGCAGCTCATAAAGGATTTTCACATCCATCCTCAAAAGTTACCCTTCCATCAGCTCTGCTGGTTACACAGACCATCAACTGCTGTAGGCACCAGCTGGCCCACAAGACTAGAAGTTAAGGCTCAGAGAGTCTCTGGGACTTGCCCAAGGACATGTGGCCAGAGAACTGCAGAGGTGAAACGCAAACCCGTGTCTTCTGGCGTCTGGATCGGGGTTCTCTTCACTTCGGGCCTACGTGAGCTGTTTGGGTCCAGATGAGTGATGCTCTGACATTCTGCCCACCCAGATCACACTCTGAATGACAGGCTTAGTCAACAATTAGCAGTAGCACAGAAGACAAGTAAGAGAGGAGACAGGAAAAGAGAGAGAAAACGTGATTTGAAAGTTCAGATGCCATATACAGATAACATGGTGTAAAGGTAAACATGGGACTTCCCTAGTGACTCAGCAGTAAAGAATCTGTCTGCCAATGTAGGAGGCACTGGTTCCATCCCTGGTTGGGAAGATCCTCTAGAGAAGGAAATGGCAACCCACTTCAGCGTTCTTGCCTGGAACGTTCCATGGACAGAGGAGCCTGGAGGGCTACAATCCACGGGTTGCAAAAGAGTTGAACACGGCTTAGCAACTAAACAATAACAACAAAGGTATACACACATACATGCACATACAACATGTAATATCAGATTCCCAGATGACTCAGTGGTAAAGAATCCACCTGCCAATGCAGGAGGCTTAGGTTCGATCCCTGGGCCAGGGAGATCCTTTGGAGGAGGAAATAGCAACCCACTCCAGTATTTCTTGGCTGGGAAATTCCAAGGAAAGAGTATCCTGGCAGGCTACAGTCCATGGGGGTCTCAAAGAGTCAGACACGACTGAACGACTGAGCACATACACACATGTAACATCATGTAGATTATAGTTCACGTATATTCTGGAGCATCAAACACATCTGAGTTAAAGCCTTAGCTTCCTATTCATTGGTCCTGAGAACTTGGGCAAGTCATTACCCCTCTGAAACTTCATTCATGAAGTAGATATTAAATTTCTTTGTCTACTTCATAAGATTCTGATGAAGCTTAAAGAGAAAGTGGATGCAAACCATTTGGCACAAAACTTGCCGTGAAGTAAATATTTGGTATATTTGGTGTATATTTGCTATTTTTTAAGTAAAATAATAAACATAATAACTAGTAATTTGAATTAATCTGATTGTATTAATATTTAATTGATTTTAATGAGTCTTAAAATTTGTGAAAGGCACTGGCTGCTAATGAAAAGACTGCTATACATAAATTGGTGGTATTTTAGACATGCACAGAGTCTTCTCTACAAAACACACACACAGGAAATACACAAGGCTCAAAATTAAATGTCTTTAAATAAAACATAAAGCAAAAACATCTGCTGCTGGAACCTGGTCCCTGGGCAGATTTGATTTTTGAAAATGACAAAGAGGCCAAATTGTGCTTCGATTCCTGGGCTGCGTGAGAGTGGGGCAGTGATTGCTTCCCTGGAGCTGAGAGCGTGCTGGAGGGAAAGATGCAGATGCTTAAACAAAGGACATTGTATGCTGGACACACAGCTCTCTGGGACCCTGGGCCAGCAGGGAATTCTGTAGCCACATCACAAACAGTGTTGCTGAATTTCCTTCCATTTTCTGAAATAGCAACCACCACAAATGAGACACCCTAACAGAGCCGTGAATGTGAAAAGAGCAAATTCATTAGCCTGCTGGAGGATAACACTCCTTGCCATCAGCAGAGAAATCACCTATATTTCCAGAGGCCTCGGGATGTGGCCTTATCATTTCCTAATAGAGCCTCTGCTAATATATTACAGACTGAGACCAGTTCCTCCTGGGAGACGAGTTTCTGTGGCCATGACCTAGAAATTAGACTCAGGATGTCTGTCGGAGGTCTTCTTCAATGTAATTCAAATATAATTCTTTTTAAATATAATTTTAAAGCCGGTAAAATCAAACAAACAAAAAGACCCACGTAATATAAAGACAAGAATTTCCACCAGCAAACCCATCCCCCTAACATAATTACCACCTTTTACATAAAGGCTTTCCAGCCCTTCTTTCTCACATGGTTGCTCTCACAGAATTGAATTGAGAGCATCCACATGATTTTGCAACGTGAGTTTCTGGGAACGGAGCTGGGTTTCCTTGAGATGGAATAGGACGAGGGAAGGTGACTTAAAGGGTGTCCATCTACTCCACTCACCTTCCAGGAGTTCAAGAAGATTTGAGGAGAGGATTATGAATTCCTATCCAGATGGGACTATCACAGGAGTGAGAATGAGAATCTGCTTCTTTGTCTGAGCCCAGCTTACCTTTGCCACCTTCCCACCTCACTATCTCCCTCACACCCAGTGCTCCTGGCCTAGAGGACTGATTCCAATTTTCTGATCACTTCTCATGGCAATCAGAAAGCAAAAAAGTAGAAGCAGTGACAGATTTTATTTTCCTGAGTTCCAAAATTACTGTGGACGGTGACTGCAGCCATGAAGCTAAAAGATGCTTGCTCCTTGGAAGAAAAGCTATAACAAATGTAGACAGCATATTAAAAAGCAGAGACGTCACTTTACCAACAAAGGTCCGTGCAGTCAAAGCTATGGTTTTTCCAGTAGTCATGTATGGATGTGAGAGCTGGAACATAAAGAAGGCTGAAGGCCAAAGAATTGATGCTTTTGAATTGTGGTGCTAGAGGAAAAGATCCTGATGCCAGGAAAGATTGAGGGTAGGAGGAGAAGGGGACAGCAGAGGATGAGATGGTTGGATGGCATCACTGCACATGAGTTTGAGCAAACTCTGGGAGATAGTGAAGGACAGGGAAGCCTGGCATGCTGCAGTCCATGGGGTCACAAAGAGTTGAACAGGACTGAGCAACTGAACAACAACAAAACTTTCTGTTATTATATATATATATTATTAATTTCATTTTATTTATTTTTGCTAAGTGAGAGTGTTACATGTATTAATGTATTATAGCAGGAGATGACCAATGTTGACACCTCATTGTGATGATGAAATCCCAATCATTAGCAAAAAGGCAACTTTACAGTGAAATTAGGTACTTGATATTAACATTGCTTTATGTATGTGTGCTCAGTTGTGTCTGACTCTTTGTGGCCCTATGCGCTGCAGCCCACCAGGCTCCTCTGTCCACAGGATTATTCCAGGCAGGAATACGGGAGTGGGTTGCCATTTCCTTCTGCAGGGAATCTTCCTGACCCAGGAATCAAACCTGTGTCTCCTGTGTCTCCTGCTTTAGCAGGCAGATTCTTTACTATCGAGTCACCTGGAAGCCAGTGTTGCCACAGTTGCTTCTCTCTTTGTGAACTTTTGCCTATCGTAATTTTGTAATCTTTTACTTTTCATTTTTATTTGATCTTTTTAGAAGCATCATCGTAACACATTGCATGCATGCATGCCCGGTCGCTTCAGCGATATCTGATTCTTTGTGACCCTGTAGACTGCAGTCCGCCAGGCTCTTGTGTCCATGGGGTTCTCCAGGCAAGAATACTGGAGTGGTTTGCCATTTCCTTCTCCAGGGGATCGTCCAGATCCAGGGATGAAGCCCAAGTCTCCTGCATTGGCAGGAGGATTCTTTACCGCTGAGCCACAGAGAAGCTCCATTATAATACATTCAGCTCAGTTCAGTCACTCAGTCAAGTCCAGGGACTGCAGCATGCCAGGCTTCCCTGTAAAATACATTAAGTTGTATTTAAAAGAAAAGAAACTCAGACTCTGTCCTTTAATAGAGGCATTTAACCTGTTTACATTTTTGTGATTGCCAGCATATTTGGCCCTTATGAACTTCATTGAATCAACGTAAATTTCCAAAAGGATAGCTGAACTATTGAAATAGCTTGGGGAGTGCAAAAGCTCCCTTTCAGGACAGCTAAAGTCCTTTGGGACTTTAAACTTCCAGTGTTCATTTGAAAGTAGGGGTGCTGACACCCTGCCACCTAAAGTGGTACCTAGTCAAGAAACAGGGTGCCACTGCTGAATCAGAGCCAAGGAGGCTTTGCTTTGTGTATTTGCAAGCTGCTTCCCTCTTTGATGTTAAAAAACTCTATTTATTTATTGGTTGCACTGTGTGGAAAGTGGGACCTTAGTTTCCCAGATCAGGGCTCAAACCTGCACACTCTGCAGTGGACGTGCAGAGTCTTAACCACTGGACCTCGCGGGAAGTCCCCAAGCTGCTTCCCTCTTTGCTTCTGCATTTGTCCTGCTTTGCTACTGAATCCGTCCTTTCAGACTCCTAGTTGAGGAAATGACTGCCTGAGTGATACTATTTCTGTATTACTTTCTAAGACCCAATTATCTCTGTGATACCCTGTAGTAGCAGTTTACTTTCCCATCCATCCATCCATCCATCCATCCATCCACCCACCCATCCAACAAATGTTTATCATCATGCTTCATCCACCAGCTCTTGTTCTGGGTGCTATTATCATTTAAGTGTACAGGAAAACTATTTTGAAGGTCTAGAAAGAGTCTACCCTTGAGGAGTACAGGGGACTTTTCTATGGGCAGCCTCAGCACTGCAGACCACAGCCTTGTGTTTATTCTGGCCTCTTTCTCCGAGCACAGGACTGTGATCTGTATTGCCATGACTGACCACTATTCCTGGCCTTAGCTCCATGTAATTTTGCCCCATTGCAACAGTTCAGGGCCTTGGAGTCCCTCAGAGAGCTCCTAGCAGGGCTTTTAGCATCTCCTGTTCTCACGCCTCCTTGGCATCATGCGTCTAGCAGTGAGGACTGATGTTGGTTCCTCTCCTCTCTGAGCCTCAGGCCATTTCATCACGATTGCATTTCCTCAACTTGATGGTTTCTTTTCTTCAGTGATGGCCTTCTTAAAAACTGACCCCAGCCCGGAAGGCCATTTGGAGCTGTGAGAAAGGAGCATCCTGTCCCAATGGATGGGTCCGCCTGCAGGCCCCAGAGTGGCTTCACCCCTGCACCTACTGCTGCTGACTTAAAAAATAGTCATAACCTAAAAGTTAAGAGTTATGTTTTATTCAGTGGAAATGTTTAAGATTCATGCCCAGGGGATAACATCTCAAGTGACCCTGAGAGAGTTGTTTCCAAGGAGGCGAGGGGAGGAACCAGGTTATACAAAAGTTTTGCAACAAAATGTAGGTAAGTCTGAATATCCAAAAGTTATTGCTAATTAAAGAGAACCAGATATCCCAAGTTAAGGAATTTAACACTTTTCTATATATAGAAGATGCAAGAGTCTGGGCTCATTGAAATCATTCCTTTCCTGTGCATCTCAGCTCTCTGGGAGCAGTTTCTTGTGTCTTTCACATCCTGAGCTTCCTTGAGGCTCTCACCATAGGGAGTGGCTGCAGTCTGGTAGCTGCTGGGTGGCAGATATTTGTCTCCTCTCTGAGTGCCCTTAAGGTTCAGATGGGCTTCCCTGGTATCTCAGATGATAAAGAATCTGCCTGCAATGCAGGAGACCCAGGTTCTATCTCTGGGTTGGGAAGATTCTGTAGAGTAAGAAATGGCAACCCACTCCAGAATTCTTGCCTGGAAAATCCCATGGGTGGAGGAGCCAGGCGGGCTACAGTCCATTGGGTCACAAAAAGTCAGACATGACAGAGTGACGCACACTTCACTTTAGGGCTCAGAAACTCACAGTGGAGGGCTGCAATTGCTGATGACTGTGATATCCTTATTTATTCAGTCCTTTCAATGATTATTCAGGGTTAATTTCCTTTAAGATTGACTGGTTTGATCTCCTTGCTTTCCAAGTGACTGTCAAGAGTCTTCTCCAACACCTCAGTTCAAAAGCATCAGTTCTTTGGTGCTCAGCCTTCTTTATGGTCCAACTCTCACATCCATACATGACTACTAGAAAAAGCATAGCTTTGACTATATGGACATTTGTTGGCAAAATGATGTCTCTGCATTTTAATACGCTATCTAGAAAGTCCATATACCCTGCATGTTCGGTGAATAACATCTTCAAGATAAAGGTTCCATGTAGTGACAGTAAATAGAAGGGTCCACAGAGAAATGTATGGGCACCCCAACCTAATCTAAGCTTCTCAGAGGACTGAAGCTCCCAGAATGTCTGGGATCTGCCCACAGACACACCCCCAGGCCATTTAACTCCAACACTCATATTCTTTTGTACGCAATCAGTTCTGTCCCACAAAATGAAAAGCCTGTCACAAAAGACTGAGTGTCTGAAACATCGTAGCCTTGCTGCTTGGCCCTGGACCCACCAGCCTGACCACATGAAGTCTGCCTTTCCAAGTCTGCAGTGAAACAGTAGACACCCCTCAAATACCACTGGAGCCCCCAAAACTGTAAGCTCAAACAGATTCCTATGTTCCAGTCTGGAGGCCAAATTCCTTCTTTGGGAAAACTCAGTCTTTGGTCAGAAGGCCACTGGTCAGCATAGCTTAGCCATGTTGACTCATCCAATTATCCATCCCAGCCACAGCTCTATCAGTATTCAGAAAACTCCCATGGTAGAAGGAAAAAAAAAAAAACTCTTGGCTTTGAAGATGTCAGCTCCTTCGGCCTCCTTTCCCGATTCTGAAAAGGGAGAAAGATCACATTCTGTGTGAGAGAATTACCAGTTTTTAAAATGCTGACAAGGTTCAAATTAGCCCCAAGTGCCCTATGGTGACTAATACACGCAGGGCAGGGCTCCCTAGGTGCCACCTTCTCAGCACATTTCTGCACCCCAGGTCCAATCTACTTGCCCATGAGTTCTGCACTTGTGGGGAGGGGAAGACTTAACCACACACAATGAAAAGGAGCTCTTTATCATTAGCTGCGACTCTTGCCCCAGCTTGCCACTCCTAGCTGGACTGTGCCAGATGGATTCCATTGCCAGGTTGTCATAAATGTCTTCCCAGCCCCAAGCCATGTGCCCTTTCTGCTTAGCTGTGCCTGGTGTCATGGGAAAGCTCGCACACACCCCTTCCCTCTGTGGGCCAAGGGGAAGCACCCACAAGGTGGTGGGAAGTCCTGGCTCAGAGTCCACATGCACACGAGGCCTGGCACTGATGGAGGCCCTGGAGAGTCTGCTGGTTTGACTCATTGACTCAGTCATGCCCAGGCCTGAGAAGCCAAGCTTTCCATTTTATCATCTCTCTTTTTTTTTTTTTTTTTTTAAAGCAAGGAATGTACTGTCTTCTTGGGCTTCCCAGGTGGCTCAGTGGTAAAGAATCTGTTAACGATGCAGGAGGTGTGGGTTCAATTCCTGGGTTGAGATTAAAGACTCCCTGGAAACAGAAATCGCGACTCACTCCTGTATTTTTGCCTGGAGAATTCCATGGACAGAGGAGCCTGGCAGGCTACAGTCCATGGGGTTGTAAAAGAGCTGGACACAGCTTAGTAACTGAACAACAACTAAACAACAACTAGTACTGTCTTCTACAGGTGTGAAGCACCTTTCTGCTTTGGAGGGGGCCTATATCCCAATAATAGAGGAGAATTGGAGTAGACTCATTGCTGGCTGCTCTATCCTTGGATCTCTCCCACCTGGGAAGCCAGGAAGGTTGGCAGCCACCCACAGAGTCCTTGTAAGGGTTACATGAGGGACTGATCCTAAGTGCTTGGCTCCAGTGTGCATTGAACAGTGTCTTTCCTCTCCCCTGTTATCTATGGACTGCTCTTGTTACAACTCAGTTCCCCATGTGCTGTCCCATTGGATCACTCATATTCCCATGAGACAGGCGTCAATTCCCCCACCAGCAAACATGGAACCTGAGAGTTGGTGTGTCATCATCCCAAATTTGGGACGATGGGTGGAGGCCCCACTATGTTCCCCAGTCCACCCATGAGCAACCTCGAGCCTTTCTGTTTCACAACTTAGCAGGGCAAACAGGTGTCTGAAGAAATAACAGCCCACAGGGAAGGGCCGGCCAGCGTGAGCCTTGTGGGCCTCTGTGGCAATTCTTAGGCCACAAGTGGGCCAGACAGGGGAAGGAGCTGGGATTTGTGCGTGCGTGTGTGCGAGGCTGAGGGGAGAAGAGTGAGGATCCGAGCCCCACGGTCCAGGGGGAGAAAGAAAAGGCCACCTTTCACGTGGCAAACAGCTGTCTGAGATTCTGGAAATGCTGGTAAAAGACAGGCCATCACCCAGTGAGAGAAAGATTAGGAGAAAGGCAGGCCCTCAGCTCCAGCTGCTATTTCAAGGCCACTGTCACCTCTAACCCAGAATCCTGCAACAGCCTTTCAGCTGGTCTCTTGCTTCTGACCTTGACTCCGTCAGCTGAGGCTAGGCTCCACACAGCAGCCAGAGAGCCCGTAATGGCATGAGTCAGCTTATGTCACTTTTTTGCTCAAAACCCTGCAGTGACTCCCATCTCGGAGCAAAACCAAACTCCTCACAAGGCCTTGCAATGACCTCTGTGGTCACTACAATCTGCCTTCCAACCCTGACCTCCCCTAATACTACTTCCCCATGGGCTTGTTGTTATCTTTAATCACTAACTCGTGTCTGACTCTTTTTTGACCCCATGGACTGTAACCCACCAGCCTCCTCTGTCCATGGGGTCTCCCAGGCAAGATTACTGGAGTGGATTGCTGTTTCCTACTCCGGGGGGTCGTCTAGACTCAGGGATTGAACAGGCATCTCCTGCATTGTAGGTGAATTCGTTACCACTGAGTCACCAGGGAAGCCTTCCCCACAGGCTTAATCTGCTCCAATCAAACCAGGCTTTTGGCCTTCCCACATACACCAGGCCCATGTCCACAGTCTGAGGATCTTTTTTTTTTTTAGTCCGAGGATCTTTGCACTGTGTGTTCCTCCACTCAGAAGACTCTTTCCCTGAAGATCTACTTAGTTACTCCATTGCTCAAATTTTGTATCGACCTTGCTCAGATCTCATATTCTCCAGGAGGACTACCCTGCTGGTCTATTTCCTACTACAAACTGCCCTCAGTCCCCACTGCCTTCATTTCCTTCTCTGTTCTTTCTCCTTTGTGTCTACATCTTTTTTGAAAAAATTTACTTAAAGATATCCTCTGTATCTCAGTACAAGAATGTCAGCATCACAATGGTAGCAGACTTTCAGTTTGCTCATGACTATACTCTAAGGTCTGAGAATAGACCCTGACAAACACTGGGTGTTTTGAAAAATGAATGAGTAAATGAAAGAAAATGTACTTTGGAGCCAGATATTCTTAGAGCTCAAATCTACCACCATCTACCACTAATCCACTGATCTTTGGAAGGTAGATTTAGCTTTTGGGGCTCAGTTTCCTCATCTGTAAAATGGGAATTGTAGCATGTACCTCATAAGATTGCTTTAGAGATTAACTAAAAGAACTTTATATAAAGTGACAGGGTATCAATATAAGCTAATTTTCTTTAAATATTTTCAGGGATTTTTCAGCACCAAAATATCTGAAAGTGAAAGTCACTCAGTCATGTCCACCTCTTTGCGACCTCATGGACTATACATCTATGGAATTCTCCAGGCCAGAATACTGGAGTGGGTAGCCTTTCCCTTCTCCAGGGGAATCTTCCCAACCCAGGGATCGAACCCAGGTCTCCCACGTTGCAGGCAGATTCTTTACTAACTGAGCCACAAAGGAAGCCCAAGAATACTGGAGTGGGTAGCCTAATGCTTCTGCAGCAGTCTTCCCCACCCGGGAATCAAACCAGGGTCTCCTGCATTGCAGGCAGATTCTTTACCAACTGAGCTCTGAGCAGTTGTTTATTTTGCTATTCTAAGTTTCAAGAATCAATAAAAACTTCTGAACACCAACCTGTACCAAGAATTCTGCTAGTCTAAGTGAAAAAGAACAGATAATAAGGCAGCTGTGCACTCAAGGAGCTCAGAGTCCTTGAGAGAGTCAGGGCCAACAGTTCAAAGCATGACATGTTCTCTTAGAAGCATTCAGAATATGTTTCAAGAGGGAAAAAAGCAGCATCAATTAGCTTTCTTAAAAATGTATTTTGAAATAACTTTAGATTGGCAAGATATTGCCAAATAATGCAGAAATCTCAGTACCCTATGCCCAGCTTCCTCCAGTGTTGACATCTTCCATGTATGTTACGTTGGTTTGGTTCAGTCACTAAGTAGCTTCTGACTCTTGCAATACCATGGACTATAGTTGTCCAGCTCCTCTGTCCGTGGGATTGTCCAAGCAAGAATACTGGAGTGGGTAGCCATTTCCTCCTCCAGGGGATCTTCTCCACCAAGGGATCGAGCCCCAGTCTCCTGCATTGCAAGCACAGACTCTTTACAGACTGAGCCACCAGTGAAGCCCCCATGTATCTTACATTCATCATCAAAACCAAGAAATTGACATTGATCAGTTGCAACTACAGAACTTATTCAGATTTCGCTGGCTTTTACATGCATCTATGTGTGTGTGTGTGTGTGCACGCAGGTAGCTATGAAATTTTATCACATATATAGAGATTAACTGTTAAAGAAAATCAGAAAACATTTCACAAAAGTAACAGTATCTTGTGTTTTTCCTAAGGTTCTTAATTTGATATTTGCATTTTACAGATAATATAATGAAACTCAGAAAGCTAAGTGACTTGCCTAAGATGACATAATTTCTAAGTGGCAGAGCTGGTACCTGCAATTTTCTGACACTCAGCATGTGTTGACACGAAAAACCTTAATGTTGGAAGTTAGGGTGTAATAGCATTAGGAGTTATCAAGGCTTTGTTTTACACAAAGTTTGCTTCTATAGAACTGCTGTTTTGTAAGTATCAAATTGCTATTTTCTTTGATCTTGCCCCAATATCTGGGCTCGGGAGTATCTAGGATATAAAATGCAAAAAAAAAAAAAAAAGAGCACTGATATTTCAGGATGACCTGAGCGAAGGATTCCCTAGGACTCTGCAACTCTTAGATTTGCCAGCCAGACTCACCTGTCTGAGCCGTCAGAATCCTACAGAGCAAAGAAAGCAAAAAGGTTTAAAACGAGGGCCATGGACAGAAGCTTAAACAGCCTGGGAGGAATCCTGCAGAAAGAAAGTGGCCATTGTCCTTTCTTCTGAAGCTCCTCTCTGTTGCCCAGTTTGAAAGCAGCTGGGTCTGAACCTCAGCCAAGAGAAAAAGGGTTTTTTTTTTTGGCTAAGAGAAGTAACTGTGGTCACGATGGGCCAAAACAGGAGGGAAGTATTAAGACTTGAAAGGGTAACAGGGCTACCAAGTGTCAGAATCGGGGCTTTAGGATGTACATTAATTCTGCAAGCACTCACTCAGGACCTGCACCAGGCATGCATACTCGATTACAAGACAACCCCAGGTCTCTCAGGGAACTCCCAAACTAGTAGAAGACTTGCTCATTTTGCTCATTGGTTTTTGAAAAAATAATCTCTCACTCCTTTAGAATAAAATTTAGTTATTAAGAACATAGTCTTGAAATACGAAAGACAGTTTCTCTCATGCATTCATTTAATATTTATTCAGTGCCTACTAAGTACACAGCACTGCTCAAGACACCAGGAAACAAAGTTGGGGACTGAGAGGAGAGACAATGGACCGGAAGCAGAACAAATACATAATATAGTATATTGTCGCTGTTCAGTCGCTAAGTAGTACCTGACTCTTTGCGACCCCATGGATTGCAGCACACCAGGCCTCCCTGTCCACCACCAACTGCCCGAGCTTACTCAAACTCATGTCCATCGAGTCGGTGATGCTATCCTACCATCTCATCCTCTGTCGTTCCCCTTCTCCTCCTGCCTTCAATCTTTCCCAGCACCAGGGTCTTTACTAATGAGTCAGTTCTTCACATCAGGTGGACAAAGTATCGGAGTTTCAGCTTCAGCATCAGTCATTCCAATGAATATTCAGGACTGATTCCCTTTAGAATGGACCAGTCGAATCTCCTTGCAGTCCAAGGGACTCTCAAGATCTTCTCCAACACCACAGCTCAAAAGCATTAATTCTTCAGTGCTCAGCTTTCTCTATGGTCCAACTCCCACATTCACACATGACTACTGGAAAAACCACAGCTTTGACTAGATGGACCTTTGTCGGTAACTTAATGTCTCTGCTTTTTAATACGCTGTCTAAGTTTGTCATAGCCTTTCTTAAAAGGAGCAAGCATCTTTTAATTTTGTGGCTGCAGTCATGGTCCAAAGTGATTTTGGAGCCCAAGAAAATGAAATCTGTCACTGTTTCCACTTCTCCCCCATCTATTTGCTATGAAGTGATAGGAGTGGATGCCATGATTTTTATTTTTTGAATACTGAATTTTAAGCCAGCTTTTTCACTCTCCTCTTTCATCTTCATCAGGAAGCTCTTTGGTTCCTCTTCACTTTCTGTCATTACAGTGGTATCATGTGCTTATCTGAGGTTGCTGATATTTTTCCCGGCAATGTTGATTCTGGCTTGTAAGTCATCCAGCCTGGCATTTCACCTGATGCACTCTGCGAAATAATATAGTATATTAGAAGCTGGTAGATGCCATGGGAAAAAGAAAACATAGAACTGGGTTAAAAATCTTGGGAATATGGGGCAAGGGAGTTTAGAATGCAGTATTAGATAAAGTTGTCAAAGTCGACCTTATTGAGAAGGTGGCATGTGAGTAGAGATTAGAAGCCGGTGAGGGAGTGGGCGATTGTGTGGATATGGAGTGGAGGAGGGGAGGCAAAGCAGGTGGGGGGACAGACAGAGACAAGACCCTAAGTGGAACCAAGCCAGGTTTGTCCAGAAACAGTAAGGAAGCCCACAAAGTTGGTATAAAGAGGGGATGGGAAAGGGGGAAGAGAGTGAAGACTGGGCCGATGATAGAGAGCCATATTGGTCATGGTAGGATTTCTTCTTTTATTAAGTGACGTGGGTAGCCACAGCAGGGTTTCAGCAGAGAACTGCCATCATCCATCCATCTCGTGTTTCAACCCACTCCCGTATTCTTGCCTGGGAAATGCCATGCACAGAGTCTCGTGGGCTATAGTTCACAGGGTCGCAAAGAGTCGGACATGACTGAGAGGGCACATACACGATATATATCGATACGATATATTATATAATACCAGTATATTTATACAGAGGACATACAGAATATACACTTTGCATATACACAGCAATATATGTATATACACACATATACAAATTACAACATATATACAAACACATATAGCTAGATATATTCAATAGCTAGTTATGGACACATATATACATAGGTAGATATAGCCACAACATATTTATATATACACACACGTATATATGAGTGTTTGTATATTAAATATATGCAATATATATATAAGTATTATATTAAATCTTGAATATATATATATACGTGTGTGTGTGTGTGTGTGTATGCATACTCCCTAGTGGCTCAGACGGTAAAAGAATCTGTCGGCAATGTGGGAGACCCAGGTTCGATCCCTGGGTCAGGAAGATCCTCTGGAGGAGGGAATGTCAGCCCACTCCAGTATTCTTGCCTGGAAAATTCCACGGACAGAGGAGCCTGGTGGGCCACAGTCCCCGGGGTCGCAGAGAGCCGGACACTTTCACCTTCACTTTCACATGCGTGCATGAGCATATGTCCACTACATGATACTGTTGTCACGCCCTTTACACATGAGGGAACGGAGGCGCAGAGAGGCTGGCTACCTGGCCACAGCCTCGCAGTGGAAAGCAGGTCCTGCAGGCGTGACCCTGGGCAGGTGGACGGCGCTGCTGGGGCTCCAGGCACAAAGGTCTGCCACCCGGGCTAGTTCTCTTGGTTCACAGGCCTGTTTGTCTCCCTGACATCAGAGTGCGAGGCCCTAAGGACAGGAAGGGCACCGTATTCATTAGCCCCCAGGCCCCTAACATTGCCTGAATAACATTGACCTTACTGAATAACAATTCAGTAAGTATTTACTGAGTTAAACTGGTGAGATTCCGGGAAAACTGCTACCAGGAACAGGGCTGTGAGGTTGGAGAAGGCGCAACCATTTCTGCCAGAAAAAGAAAATAACCTGGCATTTCACGAAGCAAATTAAAGTCCGAATGTTTGGGGAGTGTCTAAGTGTTTGTCTTTCTGGTGAACTCCCGTGCTCTTGGCCATGGGCCCAGGCTGGAGGCCGGTGCAGGAAGGAGGCCGTCCTAGGCACCCAGCCTGCCGAGATCACACTTCTAACACTCCTTTCGTGGGTCTCTCGGCCAAATGTTGCTCAAGGGCTCCAGAGGCAGGAAAACACTATTCTGTTTGTGTTGGAAGTTTGGAGAATCTGTCTGAGACAGAGAGAAATTCCAGGCTTTCATAAGTTTATCTTTTATGTTTGGGAAATAAATAAAAACAGGGCCGGTGTGAGGAAAGTCTTAGAATGTCCTAAGGAGGTGACATGGTCACATAAACATAAAATAAATAACTTAAGATATGTGAGGGGGATTTAGGAGGGGTTATCACAGAACACAGTGTCCTGGTTAATTTTTCTGAATCGGACTCGACCACCTCTTACCCCTTTCACCAGGTGAAAAAGCATGGACTTTCATCTGATGGCTGGATTTTGCTGTTTGCTGCCATCTGGTTGATTTTTAAAGAATCAATATTTAGACTTTCTGTGAAGATGGCATATTGAATATAGACTTTGTTCCTCTGATCTGAACAAAGAAAAGTGATAAGGAAAAAATAAATTCAATGAATAAAGAAATAAATAATAAATTATATCATTAATATATTACATGTTATATATATATATATACTGATATACAGGTGGCCAGAATCTGCCTGCAATGCAGGAGACACAGGAGATGTGGGTTCAATCCCTGGGTCAGGAAGAACCTCTGGAGGAAGAAATGGCAACCCACTCCAGTAATCCTGGGAATCCCACAGACAAAGGAGACTGGACGACAATCAACAAATATATAGGCACATGGAATAAATGGAATAAATAAACTAACATATACATACATGTTAGTCACTCAGTTGTGTCAGACTCTGTGACCTCATGGACTGTAGCCCCCCAGATTCCTCTACCCATGGAATTATCCAGGCAAGAATAATTGAGTGGGTTGTCATATCCTTCTCCAGGGGATGTTCCCAACCCAGGGATCAAACCCGGGTCTTCTGCATTGCAGGCAGATTCTTTACCATCTGAGCCACCCAGGAGTGGTTTTATATACATATATATGTATATACATGTATACACATAAGATGGCAAGAGTGAACATCAACATTTTAGGAATCAACGAACTAAAATGGACTGGAATGGGTGAATTGAACTCAGATGACCATTATATCTACTATTGTGGATAAGAATCCCTTAGAAGAAATGGATTAGCCATCATAGACAACAAAAGAGTCTGAAATGCACTGCTTGGATGCAATCTTAAGAATGACAGAATGATCTCTGTTTGTTTCCAAGGTAAATCATTCAGTATCACAGTAATCCAAGTCTATGCCCCAACCAGTAAGGTTGAAGAAGTTGAAGTTGAATAGTTCTATGAAGCCCTACAAGACCTTCTAGAACTAACACCCAAAAAAGATGTCCTTTTCATTATAGGGGACTGGAATGCAAAAGTAGGAAGTCAAGAAATACCTGTAATAACAACAAACTTGGCCTTGGAGTACAGAATGAAGCAGGGCAAAGGTTCATAGAGTTTTGCCAAGAGAACGCACTAGTCATAGCAAACACCCTCTTTCAACAATACAAGAGAAGACTCTACACATGGACGTCACCAGATGGTCAAGACCAAAATCAGATTGATTCTATTCTTTGCAGCCAAAGATGGAGAAGCTCTATACAGTCAGCAAAAACAAGACCGGGAGCTGACTATGGCTCAGATCATGAACACCTTATTGCCAAATTCAGACTTAAATTGAAGAAAGTAGGGGAAACCACTAGACCATTCAGATATGAACTAAATCAAATCCCTTATGATTATACAGTGGAAGTGACAGAATCAAGGGACTAGATGTGATAGACAGAGTGCCTGAAGAACTATGGACAGAGGTTTGTGACATCATACAGGAGGCAGTGATCAAGACCATCCCCAAGAAAAAGAAATGCAAAAAGGCAAAATGGCTGTCTGAGGAGGCCTTACAAATAGCTGTGAATAGAAGAGAAGTGAAAGGCAAAGGAGAAAAGGAAAGATCTACCCATTTGAATGCAGAGTTCCAAAGAATAGCAAGGAAAGATAAGAAAGCCTTTCTCAGTGATCAATGCAAGAAACAGAGGAAAGCAATAGAATGGGAAAGTCTAGAGATCTCTTCAAGAAAATTAGAAATACCAAGGGAACATTTCATGCAAAGATGGGCTCAATAAAGGACAGAAATGGTATGGACCTAACAGAAGCAGAAGATATTAAGAAGAGGTGGCAAGAATACACAGAAGAACTATACAAAAAAAGATCTTCATGACCCAAATAACCATGATGGTGTGATCTCTCACCAAGAGCCAGACATTCTGGAATGTGAAATCAAGTGGGCCTTAGGAAGCATCACTATGAACAAAGCTAGTGGAGGCAATGGAATTCCAGTTGAGCTATTTCAAATCCTAAAAGATCATGCTGTGAAAGTGCTGAACTCAATATGTAAGCAAATTTGGAAAACTCAGCAGTGGCCACAGAACTTGAAAAGGTCAGTTTTCATTCCAACCCTAAAGAAAGGCAATGCCAAAGAATGCTCACACTATCGCACAATTCTACTCATCTCAGAAGCCAGCAAAGTAATGTTCAAAATTCTCCAGGCCAGGCTTCAGCACTACATGAACCGTGAACTTCCAGATGTTCAAGTTGGATTTAGAAAAGGCAGAGAAACCAGAGATCAATTTGCCAACATCCACTGGATCATCGAAAAAGCAAAAGAGTTCCAGAAAAACATCTACTTCTGCTTTATTGACTGTGCTGAAGCCTTTGACTGTGCAGATCACAACAAAGTGTGGAAAATTCCTAGAGTTGGGAATACCAGAACATCTGACCTGCCTCCTGAAAAGTCTGTATTCAGGTCAAGAAGCAACAGTTAGAACTAAACGTGGAACAACATCTGGTTCTAAATCAGGAAAGGAGTATGTCAAGGCTGTATATTGTCACTGCTTATTTAGCTTATATTCAGAGTACATCATGAGAAACGCTGGACTGGATGAAGCATAAGCTGGGATCAAGACTGCTGGGAGAAATATCAATAACTTCAGATATACAGATGACACAACCCTTATGGCAGAAAGTGAAGAAGAACTAAAGAGCCTCTTGATGAAAGTGAAAGAGGAGAGTGAAAAAGTTGGCTTAAAACTCAACATTCAGAAAACTAAGATCATGGCATCTGGTCCCATCATTTCATGGCAAATAGATGGGGAAACAATGCAAACAGTGAAAGACTTTATTTTTCTGGGCTCCAAAATCACTGCAGATGGTGACTGCAGCCATGAAATTAAAAAACGCTTACTCCTTGGAAGAAAAGTTATGACCAACCTAGACAGCATATTAAAAAGCAGAGACATTACTTTGCCAACTAAGTTCCATCTAGTCAAGGATATGGTTTTTCCATTGGTCATGTATGGATGTGAGAGTTGGACTATAAAGAAAGCTGAGTGCCAAAGAATTGATGCTTTTGAACTGTGGTGTTGGAGAAGATTCTTGAGAGTCCCTTGGACTGCAAGGAGATCCAACCAGTCCATCCTAAAGGAGATCAGTCCTGGGTGTTCATTGGAGGGACTGATGTTGAAGCTGAAACTCCAGTACTTTGGCCACCTGATGCAAAGGGCTGACTCATTTGCAAAGACCTTGATGCTGGGAAAGATTGGGGGCAGGAGGAGAAGGGGATGACAGAGGATGAGATGGTTGGATGGTATCGCCAACTCAATAGACATGAGTTTGAGTAAACTCTGGGAGTTGCTGATGGACAGGGAGACCTGGCGTGTTGCAATCCATGGGGTTGTAAAGAGTCGGACATGGCGGAGCAACTGAAGTGACTGACTGATATATACAAAAACGTGTGTAATTGTGTGTGTGTGTGTGTGTGTGTGTAGCCAGGAATAAAGGGTGAAATATTATCTTTCTTGATGATGAGTGGAATAAAGACACAGGTGTGTGGGACGGGCTGCAGCAAGAGCCTCCTGGGCTCTGAGTCTGGAGCGGGGCTGAAGATTCTGCTTCTGCAAAAGAAACCAAACCAGCCCCCAAGATGGGGAGCCAGGACAAGGCTGACTACCCAAAGCCAGCAGATGGATACATCAGGTTTTCCCACTTATGAAAAGGGGAGGAAATGGCTGTTGCCCTCCTCCACTTAAAGCTCTGGATTTGAGCCAATTTGGGTCTGAGCAAGCACAGAAGTCACAGTCATCATCTCTCAAGTAGGGATGGAGTCAAGCAACATGCTGCCCAGGAGACTGGATCTACAGCACTCCCATTAATAATATATGTGGAACAGGATTCCTAAAATGCTTGGGTGAGATCTAGGGATCTGTACATGGGCCTGGGAGCAAGGAGAAGGCAACTGTCAAATCATTAGGTAAGGTGGGATTAATACAGGTGGAGAGGGAGGATAAATATAATTCTCTCATTTAAATCTAAGCCTAAGCCTAGCTCTAATTCCTGGCCAACCCCTAGTGGAACAGAAGCCAGGAATTAGAAATGATTGTACTTCTAGAGTTGGAGATATACTGGATCAAAGACTAGGAGGACCGATGAGCGGTGTATGTTCGTGAAAGAAGCAGCTAGACTCCTGGGGCATTCCTGGAGCCAAAATGACATAATTACTCTTCCCTCTTCACCCATCCCATGGCCACAGAAGACTTTGAGGACACTGGACCAGGAGACCCTGGGCTCTGGGGCACCAGATATAGCCCAGGGAAGGATGTAAAGCTAAGACTGCTGAAATGAGAGTCCAAAATCCTTTTCTCCCTCAACTCCTGTCAGTCAGGCTTATACCCACAGGCAAGAGATTGGAGCATACAGAAACTCCTCAGGAGACAGATAAGCCCAAGTAAAAAGACCTACAATTGCTAGACAATTAGAAATTCTGCAAGAAAATAGCTGATTATTTGTTCAATTGCCTGAGAATGAAGTTCACCACTCACTAAGGCTTGACCTCATGTGTTGGACTTCCAATAAGCGTTTAAGTGCCTAACTTTTTGATATAATGGATGGAAAAGAATCATCATTTTTTTTTTTACAATCACTTCTAATATATAAGCAGACCAACACAATTGTTTCTTTAAAAGGAACAAGGAAATAGATAAAATGTGGGAAGCCAAATAAATCAAGGGAAAAAAAAACATTCCTGAAGAAGTGAAAGGTATTGCATCTATGAAACAGGAGCAAATACTATTTAAAAGAAACGTCGCAAAATAAGCAACAACAACAAAAAAACCTCTTCAAAATTAAAAATCTAAACTAATCTGTTCTAAGGAAGGAAGGGAGCCTCAATAAAGGCAGGCAGGTAGGTAACTGGATAACAACAAACACCCAGTTCAAAGTAATATTCTAGAGGGATTTAGCTGTTAATCTCTGATTAGTAAGGAAAGGAAACGGGATGGAAAAGCAACATACAGGGTGTACATCTCTATCTATGATGACCTGTTTCTTAAAAAACACTTTTGAAGCAAATATGTCACCGTTTGACAAAGCTTTTTTTTTTTTTTATTGTGCCAGGGCTTACGGGATCTTATTTCCCAACCATGGATTGAACCCGTGCCTTTGGCAGTGAAAGCCCAGAGTTCTAACCACTGGACAAACAGGGAATTTTCATGGATAAATATTTGGGAAACTGTCATATCATTTCTTTTCACACTATCTATATTTTAAATATTTCGCATAAATTTTTTCAAAACGTTAATTTTTCAACAACCCACTTTTCATTACAATTCTTCTATTTCTTAAAAAAATTCTAAGTACACACACATATATATAAACAATTCAAAAATACTTAGACAACATTAGCCTCACTGCAAATTATCTCATACATGGAGCTTCAGTTATTTTAACTTTGAGAACAAAACTTCAGATTCATAAAAGAGCTAGACTCTTATCTATCCTGAATAAATTTTGGTCATTGCTATTAACTACTATCAACTGAACATCTACTACATGAAGATGACTGTAGCAGGTTTTCTTCCAAACAATACATTATGGAATATGTTTCCAATGTCAATTCATTTGCACTGTATTAACTGTGAATTCTGAATAATTTCCTAAATTTCTGATTCCTGTACAAAGGCCAATGCATTTCCCTATTGATTCAAACTGTAGTTACAGTGAGAAAAGTGGAAATAACACTCTTCTCTAAAGCTTGGGAGGCTGTGAACACATTCTTTTAACTTTCCTTCCAGAAAAGATCTATTGAGTAATTATAATTGAGTCTCCTGGCTCCACAGATCTCTGCTTAGCTGAGAACTTTTACCAGAAAACATTTTAAGACACGAACCAGCACCACCAATCCACATGGATTAAATCAGATGCTCCTCTTCACTACGGTGGTCTTGGCATGTTTGTGTCTTAGACCCCTTCCCCATCCGACCACCTCCTCTACACTCGGAATTCCTGCTTTACTTCTTCACCTGCCCCCAAAGACTGGGATCTCTCTAAGTGGGTTCACTGTTTTGGTCACTGTGGTATTCCCCAACATGTAGCTTAAGGCATGGTGCATAGTAAGTGTTCAAAAATTACTTCTTTGAATGAATGGGTAACTAAATGTCAGCCTTCATTTTCTGCCATTGTCCTGGATAGATCTTGATGCTGCAGCTTGGTCACAGCAGAGCAAAGACAACTGTAGTCCAAAGTCTTCCCTCATTACATCTAACTCATACAACTATAAAATACTGCGAAACGCACACCCACCAGAAACTAATTCCTGCATGGTCAGTTTACAGTAAGTGCTTTTGGAATTTGCCTCAACTGTGGTGTCAGAATTTGAAGGTTCCAGTTACTGGGAAAACAATTCCCATTACCAACAGAAGAATCACGAGGAGAAACGGTTCAACTAGGTTGGCATATGAACAGCTTAGTGTAAATAATGGATTATCTGAATTTCTACATCACCAAGGGAAATGGCAAAGAAGAACAAAGTCTCTGTCCAAATGTTCAGGCCCTCATT
The DNA here is from genome assembly GCF_910594005.1 of Cervus elaphus. Lineage (NCBI taxonomy): Eukaryota > Metazoa > Chordata > Mammalia > Artiodactyla > Cervidae > Cervus > Cervus elaphus. The sequence continues at coordinate 7,298,349 of NC_057820.1, read as the reverse complement.
TCCTAATTTTCCAGTAAATTTGTCTTAGATGCAACACTTAACATTTGCATATCTCAGTTTCTGTGGAGGCATATGAGTCTTCCCAAAGTCTTATAAGATCAGAGCCTTAGGCCTCTTAGATTATACTTTCTTAACATTTTCTGGCTCGTGTTCCTCAGAATCACACTATTGAAAAATCTGGGTCTCATCCACCTTTTATAAGAAGGCAATGAATAGCATACATTTAAATAAACTATTTTTCTATTTATCATCTACGTTAAGAACTTAAAAATTGCAAAGGTGAGGTTTATATTATTATTGCTATTTGCAGTGGGTTGAATACTGTCCCTCCAAAAAATTCATGTTCAACTAGAATCTCACAATGTGTTCTCTTTGAAAATGTAATTAGCTAAGGACCACAGATGAAGTCATTCTGGTTTAGGGTGATTTTTCCAGTAGTCATTCACGAGTGTGAGAGTTGGACCATAAAGAAGGCTGAGTGCCAAAGAATTGTTGCTTCCAAATTCTGGTGCTGGAGAAGACACTTTAGAGTTCCTTGACCTGTAAAAATATCAAACCAGTCAATGCTAAAGGAAATTAACTCTAAGTATTCATTGGAAGGATTGATGCAGAAGCTGAAGCTCCAATATTTTGGCCACCTGATGGGAAGAGGTGACTCACTAGAAAAGACCCTGATGCTGGGAAGGACTGAAGGTAAAAGAAGAAGGAGGCAGCAGAGGATGAAATGGTTAGATAGCATCACCAACTCAGTGGAGATGAGTTTGAGCAAACTCCGGGAGATAGTGAAAGCCAGGTGTGTTGCAATCCATGGGATCACAAAGATCACACGACTTAGCAACTGAACAGCAACAACAACTAAATCCATTAACTTGTATCCTTATGAAAACAGGGAGGGCACAGAGAGACACACAGGGAAAAGGCCATGAGAAAATATAGTAGCAGAGGTTGGACTTAAGCTGCCACATCCCAGGAGCCTCCAGAAGCTGGAAGAAGAAAAGAAATATCCTCGCTTATAACCTCTGGCAGGAGTGTAGTCCTGCTGATATCTTGATTTCTAATCTACAGAACTGTGAGAGTCTAACTTTCTCTTGTTTAAGCCACCCAGTTTTGGGCACAGCATCAGAAAACTAAAAAACTGGTTTTGAAAGCACCAAAGCAGTAATTGCATCATTGGTTGAAAATGGTAAAATATAATATTACATTAGTACAAAAGATAATAAGAAATAATTTTATCACTGAGGCAGAAATTCTTAGAAAGCATTCAGAAAACTGGGTTTCCTTTGGCCACAGCCATGGTCTGTGGTAAATATAGAACAAAAATGTACTGATTGGGTGGGTAATCAGTATCGCTCTCAAATGACCAAAAAAAGTGGTCAATTACATACCAGGTCGAATGCACCCTTTCAGAAAGCAGGTTTAAAATAAAAACTGATGGTGAAATGAGGAATTGCAGAACTCTGTAACTATGTTAGTTGCTCAGTTGTGTCTGACTCTCTGAGACCCCGTGGACTGTAGCTGGTCAGGCTCCTCTGTCCATGGGATTCTCCAGGCAAGAATACTGGAGTGGGTTGCCACTCTCTTTTTCAGGGGATCTTCCTGACCCAGGGATTGAACCCAGGTCTCCCACATTGCAGGCAGATTCTTTACCATCTGAGCCACCAGGAAAGCCCCATTAAACCTTGGGATTCTCCAGGCAAGAATACTGGCATGGATAGCCATTCCCTTCTCCAGGGTATCTTCCTGCCCAGGGAGCAAATCCTGGTCTCCTGTATTGCAAGCAGATTCTTTACCACTGCGCAACCGAGGGAAGCCTAACTATAGGACCTTTTTATAAAAAATGTAAGGCATTATTATATAAAAGTATTGGGCTTCCGTGGTGGCTCAGACGGTAAAGCGTCTGCCTGCAATGCAGGAGACCCGGGTTCAGTCCCTGGGTTGGGACGATCCCCTGGAGAAGGAAATGGCAACCCACCCCAGTACTCTTGCCTGGAAAATTCCATGGACTGAGGAGCCTGGTAGGCTACTGTCCCATGGGGTCGCAAAGAGTGGGACACGACTGAGCAACTTCACTTTCACTTTCACTGGATATCATTAGCACTCCTCCAGAGCTCACGGGTTTCAGACATTTCTCCAGGGCTGGCTGGCTCATCACCACCCTGTCGGTTGGACACTTTGCTGCTTTCCATGAAATGGAAGGCACATACCCGAATGGAAGCTCCAAAAGCATGGGAAATTCGACCTGTTTGTTTGGTGAACCATGCCTGGCACATACTAGACACTCAGTAAACACTTGATGAATTACTGGGAACTGAGACTTGCTTAAGGAAACACAGCTAGTGCACAGTGAAACCTGGACTCTAAGATTTGAACCCAGATAATATTATTTCTGGAATCATACTCTCAACCAGCACCCCAACCTGCCACTGACAACGCAAGTGGAGATTTAAATCTCAACATATGTAAACAAACCAAGGCTAACCATTTCAGAAAACCTGCAAAATAAAGAATAGGAAATAATCACCTGGTAACCTACCACTCCACTGATCAGTATTGACATTTTGTTAATATTTCCTCCTAAGGCTTTTTCCTTGTGTTTTGTGTGTGTGTGTGTGTGTTAGTCACTCAGTTGTGTCTGACTCTTTCTGACCCCATGGACTGTAGCCTGCCAGGCTCCTCCGTCCATGGAAGTTTTCCAGGCAAGAATACTGGAGTGGGTAGTCATTCCTTTCTCCAGGGGATCTTCCCAACCCAGAGACCGTACCCCGTTTCTCCTGCATTGCAGGTGAATTCTTTACCATCTTTGTGTTATATATATTTTCACCAAAGGTATATTAAAACTCTAAATACATGTTCTGCCTTTAAATTTAGCATTCTAGCAGATCATATTTCTATGCCATTATAAATTCTTCATAGATAAAGCATCATATGTTGCATTGAGAAGTTTTACCTGCTTTACTTCAAGTATTCGCTATTGTTTGGTGTAAGTCATTTTCACTGTATATTTTTTCACTGCAAATAGTTCTCCAGCAAATATCTTGGTTCATAATCTTTTAATAGTATTTTATAATATGTAACAATATTTAATATAATTATATTATATATTAACTATATTTATGTAATTTATATAAAAATATTTAATATATTAAATATAAACTTTAAATACATATTTACAATAATAAAATATCCTTAGGATAAATTCTTAACAGAAAAAGAAAAAAAAAGACTCCTGGGTCATGTGGTACAAAATTTTAAGGGCTTTTATTAGTGATACTGACAAAATGATTTCCAAAATGGACATACCTGTTTATCCTTCCATCAGCCACGTATGGAAGCGGGAGTGGTTTATGGTGGATCTTCTATACTAAATATACTGAAATACTACTTTCATAAGCAATAAATGCTATCTCATTATTTTAATTTGCATTTCCTACAGGCTGGAATATATATGTATGTGAAAGTGAGTGGGTGAAGTTTTTATGTGTATGCAAAATAGAGAAAGGAAAATAACATGTATATACTCCCACCAATTCACTCCCAGGGAAACAGTCAAGAGAAATCAATGTGTCTACGGCAGTTGTTTTGTTTGTAATACCCTGGACTGTAGACAACTCAAATGTCTATCATCAGTAGAATGGAGAAAGCGATTGGGGTATATTCACAAAATGAGACACTACAGAGGAATTCTAAAAAGAATGAATTGCTACATGCAGCAACGTGGCGGCCAGATGTTGCTGCTCAGTCACTAAGTCGTGTCTGCCTCTTTGCGACCCCATGGACTGCAGCACGCCAGGCTCCCCTGTCCTTCATTATCTCCTGGAGTTTGCTCAGATTCAGGTCCATTGAGTCGGTGGTGCTATCTAACCATCGCATCCTCTCCGCAGATATGAATGTTACATAAAAGAAGTCAGGCACAAAGGAGATACTGCACAATTGCGCTTATATTGTGTTCAAGGACAGGCAAAACTAACCAATGATAATGCAACTCAGAATAGTAATGGGGAAAGAGAGAATGGGTATCAGTGGAGAAAGGCAGGCTTCTGGGTGCTGGAAAGCTTCTAAATTTTGATCTGCATGCTGGGCAGATGAGCATACACAGGTGTAGAAATTCATTGAGCTTAAAATTAGCTCAATTTATCATATAAAGGTTATGCCATTATATAGGTAAAACTGTAAAAATAAAAATAAATAACAAAGCATGGATTTTGAATGACCACATAAGAATACAGACCCTCCCATAAAAGTCCTTTAAGCTAAACGGTTCATTGCTCCATTTTATGGGAGTGAGAATTGGCTTTGGGATGATATCATGCTTTGCTGTTCGGGGAGTTCAATAATGAGCTCACTGAACTATTTACACATATGTTTGAAGGTTATAGAAAACTGGAATGGTGCCCAAAAGACTTAAAGAGTAAAGGAAGTCATTTTAGCAATTACCATCTGGCAAATCTACCACTTCAGTTATTATTTAAATAACACTTTAAGGAACAAAAAAAAATGATAAGCATAAAAAGGAAAAAAAAGCATTGTGAAAATCTTCAGTAACTGGGGAAAGGCACAACACCCGGAGTCAGAAGAACCGCATTTTCATCCTGGTTCTACAATGAATGATTTCTAACACTAGTTTCCCTGGTTTTCTTCTCCCTTTTTCTTTTCAGTCTCCTTTAGTGCCTCCCAATCTTCCCCTCTTCCTTTAAATGTTGGTGTGCTCCAGGGCGTGTCTCCCTAGATAATTGCCTATAATTTCAGGACCTTAAGTACCATCTGTAAGCCAATGCCTCCCAGATTTATATCTCCGGACTTGACCTCTCACCTCAACTTCAGACTTATGTGACTACTAGCTTGACAACTCCATTAGGGGTCTAATAGACATCTCAAACATAAGATCTTGATTTTCCATACATTCTCCATCCCCAGTTTCTCCACTTCAGGACAAGATAACCGCATTCTGCTCAAAAACCCCAAACCCAGAAATAGAGAAGGATCATAAAATGAGAGAGAAACCCTTTCCCATTTTCTCTTCTATTCATAGTTCTCATCACCACTTTCCATTCCATATATTAATATTTTTATCATCTGCCTCTTCAAAACAGAACGAAAGCAGGGAGTGTGATAATTGTTGTATTAACAAACTGCTTAGTATGTTGTGGGCTTCCTTGGTAGTCCAGCTAGTGAAGAATCTGCCTGCAATGCAGGAGACCGATTCTACTCCTGGGTTGGGAAGATCCTCTGGAGAAGGGAGAGGGTACCCACTCTAGTATTCTTGGACTTCCCTGGTGACTCAGTTAGTAAAGGATCTGCCTGCAATGCGGGAGACCTGGGTTCCCTCTCTGGGTTGGGAAGATCCCCTGGAGAAGGGAACAGCTACCCACTCCAGTATTCTGGCCTGGAGAATTCCATGGACTATTCCATGGGGTCACAAAGAGTCGAACACCACTGAGCAACTTTCACTTAGTATGTTGTAGGCACCTGGAATACACTGGTTCAATGAATGATTGGTATAGTGAACATCATAAATCTCTGATGAAAAAATTACTGATGATAACTTTAAAGGACATCACTGGGTTGTAGTGAGGTTTAAAAATGAGATACACTGTGCGTGTGCTAAGTTGCTTTGGTTATGTTCAACTCTGCAACCCCATGGACTGTAGCCCGCCAGGCTCCTCTGTCCATGGCATTCTCCAGGAAAGAATACTGGAGTGGGTTGCTGGGCCCTCCTCTAGGGGATCTTCCCGACCCAGGGATTGAACCCTTATCTCCTGCGGCTTCTGCACTGCAAGCAGATTCTTTACCACTGAGCACCAGGGAAGCCTGAAGAACACTACAGAAAATGTCATTTTTTGCAATAAATGGCAGATTGCTCTGCTGGTCTCTGAAGGACAATGGTCTCACAACTCCGACACTGACTTTTGTAGGCAGAAGTCAGAAAGTTTGTGTTTAAATCCTGACTGTGTCCCTGATTACCTGCGGGCCCTTAGGCTCTATGTATAATCTCTCTCTAGGAACTCTCACCTATAAATTGAAGGTAATGAAATCTGCCTCACAAGGACAATGCAAATCACTTTAAATAATACGAGGTTTAGGAGTATGCCAAGCAACTACAGGGTCTTCCAAAAAAAAAAAATAAGACAAATGACCAAAAAACCAAGCATCTGCATTTATGTAAATTATGCAGTGTATCATTATGCTTTCCTGAGAGACCATTATTTTAAAATAATGTTTACTACCCCATTTCTCATTATAAATATAAACATACTGTGGAAATTGTAAACTATCCATAAAAATATTTTTTTAAATGAAAGTTACTTAGAATTCTTCCTCCCAGAGATAACCACTGCTAACATTTTGGTTATATATTTTTCAAGTCTTTCTAATGTACGTATCTGCATGTGTGCATGCTCGGTCACTCAGCTGAGTCCAGCTCTCTGCGTATCTATGTTGTATGGTGTTTTACTCTATCATGTTAACAATGTCATACAAATTCTTAAAGCCCATGGCTTATAAAACCTGTATTTATTTCTTCTGAACTCTTATTGATGGTCTATTGGGTTGATTTACACGTATATAACTATAATATTGGTAATAATTTTTTTGTGATTATTGCCATGGGTGAAATTTCCAAATGAAATGCTTGGATAAAAGGGGGTTAAACTTTTGAAGTTTTGATGCATCTTGCCAAATTTCTTCCAAAAAAAAAAAAAAACCTGTGCCAATTTATACTAAAACCAGCAGCATATTATTGCCTGTATCATCACATCCACGTGAAACGTTGAATTGCAGGGTGGGAAAAAAAATCATGAATACCATTGTGATAAATAAGCAATTATTATTAATTTTATAATATTTAATATTAGATTTTAATATCAATTTTTAGGAATGACATCATTATATTTATAAAAATTTGTTCTATGATATTTTTGTTTTCAAAAGAAAAAATTTTAAATCCACCATCCAGTAATAGTGACTGTCAAACTCTTGCTGTATAATTCCAGACACCTCTCTATGTATAGAAAAATGTAAGAACAAGTCAGTAGTTAGGTGAGGAGGGGAGGAAGGAGGGGGAAAGAGCGTTTTATTAGAAATACAGGCAATTCTTATTTGTGGATTCCGTGTTTATGAATTTCCTACCTGCTGTGCTGTGGTTATCATTTCACAATATATACAATATAAACCAAACAAATTAAATTAAACACGCCTTTGCAATGCGCACACACACAAGACACACACATGAGCACCAAACCACATCACACACGACTACAAGCTCCCCCAGGACTGGGGCAGGCCTGGGCAGCAACAGCTATCCTTGTCAGGGAAAGTCAACCCCTCAGGGACCACTCTTCCAAGTCCAGGAGCCCACACTGCATGGCGCACACTGACAGTCTGAAGCTGACCTAGAAAGAAACAGCAGCTGCTTTGCTGTATCTCACTGATTCTAAGACACACACTATTTTCACATTTTAACATCTCTGAAAACGAAGTGTGCCTTATCTTTGATTGTCATGTCAAAGCTTAATTGGTAGAGGTTTTTGTTTGTTTCTTAGAGACACACAAAAAATGACGGTGCAGTTACAGATGATGCCTACAAGTGATGGCATCTTTGAATGAACAGACAGCAGTGCCCTAGACCTGGAAAGGCAGCCCATCAATGATGCTGGGGGAACTGTGGGTGATTGGCAGGCAGAGAAGAAGGTTTGGGTAATTGGTGCAGAAAATGGCAAAGGTGAGTGAGTAGGAGGATTCACAGTCACGGACAGGGAATATTTTAGTTGAAAGACTGCTCAAAGGTCACTTGTCCATGATCATCATCTTCACATATTTGAAGGGCTGCCATGTGGAGAGAGGGAACACACCGGTGCTGCACAACCCCTGAGGGCAAATCAGGACCAACCAGTGCAGTGAATGATGTGGCTTTGGCCTCAAAAAAAGCCAGAATTTAAAAGTTTTTGTTTTCTGAACAAATTGGATGAACCTCCATGTGAGGAAGCAAGGTTAGTTGGAAGTAGTCAGGAAGAGGTATGATGCTTTAGAAAGCATCTCTGCCTTCAACTTGAGATCTGACAGAGCAACTTCCCTTCCAGTTTAAACAAATGAAAACTTGAAAAATGTATACCCATTTTAGCCCCTACCCAGAAATTATTTTATATAAATTAAAAATAATGGAGATTTGTGTAGAAAGAGGTTAATTGGAGTAAGAAAGATTCAATCAATATATCCATTCATTGGGATATGGTTCAATAAATATAGCATGATGAAATATACAACTGTTTAAGATAACCATTATGAAAACCATGTACCAGCAAAGAAAACTGTGTGTGGTAAAGTCTTGACACAGAACTATATCTTCACTGATTGTAAAAATCTCATGTCTGCGTATGGACAAGGACTAGAAACAGGAAAACAGGTTATTCTTCGAGAGGCAGAATTGTAGGTTAGTTTTTGTCTTTTTTTAATTTTTGATTTCTGTTAGTGTTGTCCTTAAGCAACTGCTTAAGCAATTTATGTTGTGGGGAAGTTAGTACCAGTTACTACTTTGAAGGACACAATGGCCGGGGGGAGGGGCCTCTCCAAGATGGGGAAAAAAAAAAAAAAATGCACTGTAAGCTCCCAGTGCTCCTTCCCAAAGCATTAATATTTATAAAAGATGATCTTAAATTCATTGGACCTAATTACTCAACAAACAAACCCACTAGGTATTTCTTTCAGACTAAAGAGTCCATAACAAGTGCCTCGGGCCTGGTGCACTGGGAAGACCCAGAGGAATCGGGTGGAGAGGGAGGTGGCAGGGGGGATCGGGATGGGGAATACATGTAAATCTATTGCTGATTCATGTCAATGTATGACAAAACCCACTGAAAAAATAAATTAATTAATTAATTTAAAAAAAAAAAAACTGCCAGGACAATGAGAGCAAAGTGAACCAAGAGATTTTTGGAAACCTCTCATAGTCTCTACATTCAAAGAGTATAAAAGGCAAAATTGGACGATTAAAAATCAATGAAACTAGTGTAATAAATCATATAATCTACACAAGCACAAGCTACAAGTGGGAGCAGGCAAGAGAAATAATTTAGATACATGGGAAGCATCACGGTAAGCTACATGGAAAGAATAAGTCCTGAGGGTGTTTGTTTCATTTCACCTGAATAACAAATGCTCTAATGTTTAAAAATCAAATAAACTGGTTTATATTGAGTAATCATAATCTCCTGCCCCACTCACCACCAAATCTTCAGTCCTACTCCCTAGAACCTATTTCTTTCAAAAATTAATATTTTACCCACTTTTCCTGGTAACTATCTCCTTATCACTAAACAAGATACTCAAACTGCTATATCTTGCTTTATACATTCAAGACCTTCTATATTGACTTCCAATATTAACCAGTCCATCCTAAAGGAAATCAATCCTGAATATTCATTGGAAGGACTGATGCTGAAGCTGAAGCTCCAATATTTGGCCACCTGATACGAAGAACTGGCTCACTGGAAAAGATCCTGATGCTAGGAAAGATTGAAGACAGGAAGAGAAGGGGACGACAGAGAACGAGATGGTTGGATGGCATCACTGACTCGATGGACATGAGTTTGAGCAAGCTCTGGGAGTTAATGATGGACAGGGAAGCCTGGCGTGCTGCAGTCCATGGGTTGCCAAGAGTCAGACACGACCGAGCGACTGAACTGAACTGAAGAAAAGAAAAGTGGATAAAACGTTTGCACCTTTCATGTCAGAAAATGTGTAAATAACACCTTATACCTTCAGTTGATAATTTGCTGTGTGTATAATACTAGGTTGACTATAATTATCTCTTTCAATTTTGAAAGTATTGCTCTCCTGTTTTCTAGTGTTGCTATGATTAAGTTTGAAGCCATTCTGAATTCTGAACCTTGCCACTGTCTCTCTTTGTCTCTCTCTCATATTTATTCCAAGTGTTCTGTAATTTCACACTATTGGGCCTTCAGGTAAGGTCTTCTTGCTTCCTGTGGGCTGAGCAATCAGGAACCAGTCAATACAGAAATTCACATACTTCAGTTAGGGGAGATATACTCACATTAGACCTCTGATCAGTTAATCCTTTGCATTTTCTCTGTCTTCTCTTTCTGAATCTCCTAATGTACAGATGTGGGAGTCCCTGGGTTGAGCTTTTAATTTTCCTGTCTTTCTTCCTTCTTGTCCATCGTTTTCCCTTTTGTTGGGTGACAAAGTCACCTTCCAACTTTTAATAAGCTTTTTGCTTTTTTAGAGATGTGTGAAATAAAAATGATGTCTTTTCCCCAAAAGAGTTCTTTATTGTTCTGTTTCTTCTTCCCAAGCATCCTACTGATATTTTAAATGCGTAACAAATTTTCTTACCTTTCCGAAGGTATTCGTTGTAGATGTTTCAAGTTTTCCCCTGCTGCCAGCATGGTTTGTTTCACTGAATTCCTTTTCATTGCTGTTCTCTGTTGGTTGGTTTGTTTCATTGGTTGGTTCTCGGGGGGATTTGGTGCATTTTTGTCACTTTCATGTGGAAGGCCTTCCTTAAATACCTAGTTATCCTGGATTGCCCATTTGCTTTTTTTTTTTTTTTTTTTTAAGAGCAAAACACCAAATGTTTATCTGAGGCACTGTGAGCATGGGCAGAGACTTAATTGCTGGGTTTTACTTGGGATAATGAAAGGGCACGCCATCCTTGTGGATGGAAAGCTCCATTTGTCTGTCTCTGAGAAACTCTCCTTCGGAGCTACTTCGTTTCACTATAAAATGATCTTTCAATCTGCTGCTCGAGAGCTTCAGAAAATAGGTATACATGCCGAGATGTTGGCCTTCTGGGGAAACAGGGAAGGGCGCTGGTGGCCTCACAGTTTGTTATACGAAGCGCTCTTAATCTTCTGTTCTAGCCCATCCCATACCGCCTTGCCCTCCCCAGACCTTGGTGTCCCTGAGCACAGAGTCCCACGAGTTTAATTTTCCAAAGGTGAGGAAGAGACCAGCTCAAGGCAGGGTGAAGTGGGAGCCAGGTCGGCCAGCCCCCCAGTTTCAGCCTGCGTGCCCCCCACCCCCAGCCTTCCATTGCTCCTGGTGCTTTTCTCACAGAGCCTCTCGGAGGCTCCAGGGGCAAGTCATCTGCAGGCACTTAAGTGGGAACTTTCTCTGCTCCACTAAGTGGTCTGCCACGCCTGCATCTGTTTCCTATCTTCAGAACAGTGGTTGAGCCGTTTCATTCATTGCTGTCTCTTCCTACTCATTTTGTCCTTGCAGACCAGTGTATTTTCTCTTCTGCCTCTATTTCAGGGATATGGGGGCGGGGGAAGGAGAAGAGAAAGGCGTGTGTGGACCTTTGCTATGACTAACTGGAAGCCTCATGTCAATTTCCAAGAAATCAGTGGAACTGGCCAAGTGGAGAACCTAAATGGACAGTCCAAGCAGACTCCTATGAGCTGGGGTTCTAGCAGACGTTAAAAAGAAACTCTCCAAAAAATAAGAAAGAAACTCCCCATGGATGAGATCTTCTGCCTGCTCCAGAAAGGACACTGACGGAGCGTAGCACTCAGTTTTCAAGATCAAGATCTGGAAGGATATAGGCTTCATCCCAGGTCTCTTACTTAGTAACTGTGTATCTATCAGGGAAATTTAACCTCTCCGGTTTCCCCATCTGTCCAATAAGGAGGATAATCAGACCTACCTCATGCCTTTATTGAGCGCATTAAATGAGATGATGCTTTGTGAAGATTTAGCACCATATATAGCAAAAGAGTAAGGACCAGACTATCATCATCATCATCACCATTAATATCATCACCATATGCCTACACAAATACACATTAATAGGGAACATCTGACTGAAGAGACAAAAGTAATTTAGATGAGCAGGGGAAAAAAAAACTGTATGAAGAGTCAGTGATGGCATCGTGAATTCCTTACATTGAATTATGTTTACTGAGAAAACACTAGAGTTATTTGGAGGAGTAAACTCAATATGAGTATTTGTATAAGGTATTACTTAGGAATCTCTCACACAGGCATTTACTAAGTGATAGCTATTATTATCACATGTTATAAGAAAGGGACAAAGAAGACACTTTGAAAGTTCGGAAATGGGAAGTTGGGATTAAACTACAAAAAAGATTGACTGGAAGGTTTAAACACTGCCTTAGAGGAACACTCTGATACATCAGACAACCCCTGGGAATGACGAGATACCCAGTTATGTTCTCCTATAGGACCAGGTACTTACCTCAGTACATCTCATTCCCTGGCTAAATTTGCCTCTATGTTCCCAGCACCCAGCACAGGATCTCACATATAATCATTTTTTATAGGAACAGAAAACTGCTTAAATTATCTCCATAGCCATTTTTAAGAGCAAACACGAAGATATAGGAAGGACAGAAAATAGCTGGTTTGGCCTGCCTTTGATTTCATGCTCATGGCCTGACAAGCCCCCAGATATTTTATATCCAAATTTTTTTTTAAGTTTTGTTGTGCGTGAATCAGGTACATTGATCAGCAGTAAAATAAACAGCTCACTTTGACCCCAACTCTTTCCACAGATCTTCACAGCCTCCCAAGTGGCACTAGTGATAAAGGATCCGCCTGCCAATCCAGGCTGTGCAAGAGAGGTGAGTTTGATCACTTGGTCAGGAAGAACCCCTCGAGGTGGAAATAGCAACCCATCCCAGTCTTCTTGCCTGGGAAATTCCATGGACAGAGGAGCCTGGAGGGCTACAGTCCATGGGGTCGCAAAGAGTCAGACACGACTTAGCACACGCGCACAAGGCTGGCTGAGCCCACCTGGCAATGACGGTATTGATTTCCTTCTTTGGAAGAAGATTGATAACAAAAATTTCAGGAAAGCACTACAGTGCTGACTGTATTTCTTTTTACCTCATGCATTTACCATGCTTTTCTCATTAGCCAGACATTTTGTCACGGATTATTAAAATGAAACAACGCTTGTTAAAACAAATGGAAGAAAGATGCTCTCTGTAATGGCTTGAATTTTACTCTTTGTAGACATGCCAAATTGCAGGATTATACAATGTTTCCTGTCACCAAAGGGAATGAGTGACTTTGTCTGCATGGTCCCCAAAGTCAAGAAGCATCCTACGATGAAATCTCCTATTTTGAAGGTGCATTTATAGCTCTCAACATGCTTTGATGTGCTTATATCATTTGGTTCTATCAAACTATCAATAAGAATAGTTCCATTTTGGGGGAGGAGCCAAGATGGCAGAGGAATAGGACGGGGAGACCACTTTCTCCCCTACAAATTCATCGAAAGAACAATTGAATGCAGAGCAAACTTCACAAAACAACTTCTGATCTTTAGCTGAGGACATCAGGCACCCAGAAAAGCAGCCCATTGTCTTCAAAAGGAGGTAGGACAAAATATAAAAGAATAGTTCCATTTTTGTAATGAAAAATTAAGGACTCAACGAGGTTTAGGTGATGCAAGTCAAGGGATTGAGAGTATATAACATGGCAGAAAAGTAGCTGGAAGAGCAGAAGTTGGGAAGAAGGAGGTCTGAGTCCCGTTCTTGGCCCTGAGTCTAATAAAATGTGCAACCTTGGGCAAGTTGCCTAATCATTCTGGGTCCCAACTTCCTAATTTGAAAAATGAAAAGGCTAAACCAAGCATGTTCCCAATACTAATACTCCGAATGGCAGAATCCGGATTTACTAAACTCTTTCCATAGTGCAGCAGAAGTTAGATCACTCTCTGGGATTAACACTCTTCTGTTACTGATGAACCCAGTGGATCTTTGTTTCTGTTTCTAGTTCCTCGCTTTGATCGACAACAAACTATTAATATACACAAATAGATTGAGTACCTGCTATCTGTCAGGGATGATTTGTGGTTGTTCAGTCACTAAGTCATGTCCAACTCTTTGTGATCCCATGGACTGCAGCACACCAGGCCTCCCTGTCCTTCACCATCTCCCGGAGCTTGCTCAGACTCGTGTCCATTGAGTCAGTGATGCCGTCCAACCATCTCATCCTCTGTCGTCCCCTTTTCCCCCACCTTCTATCTTTCTCAGCATCAGGTTCTGTTTTTTGGTGTTTTTTTTCCAATGAGTCAGGGATGATACAGGACAGTAATGATGTCAAGGTGAAGAGGCCTGGTCCCTGCCCCCAAGGAACCTACTGCCTAGAGGAGACACATGAGCAGATATAAAGCTACGTTGTGGCTGCAGCAATGGGGAGATTGTGTACAGAGGTGTCGAGGAAGCATTAAAAAAAAAGAGCCAACTCAGGTCTGTCGTCCTTAAGGAGTGATGTTTGGGTTGACTCTTGGTGATGGATTGAAACAGACATTGTGGGGACAGGCGGTAGCAGGCGCACAGTTGTGAAGGCAGGATGCATCCAGAGAACAGCCAGTCCTTCCGGAGTTGGGATGGAGCTGGTAGAAGGAGACGTGCACAGAGCAAGGCTGAGGTTAGAAAAATGGACGAGATCCAATCATGCAGACTGCAGTTGATGACGCGGTTCACTGGTTTCATTGATTGACATTCTACCTTGCTCCCAAAAGGACTTGAGGTGGTTTAAAGGACAGTAACAACAAAACAGCAAAAATTCAGATTGGCTTAAATAATAAAGGGGTGTATTTGGTTCAGATTAAGGAGAAGCCTACTGAAGCCCTAGTCAACTAACACAGTGATCTTCAGACCCTTTGGATAACTGCCCCCCTCTATGAATGTTTCTTCGAATCAGGCAGTTGATAAAAATCAAGTCTTTTGTCCTTTACAAGGACAGTGAGGATGGCATTGCCATCACTGTGGTTTAAACAAAGGCCAGTCCTCTGTTGGGAGAATGCGGTGTGTTCCAGGAACCGAAAATGAGGCCTTCCTGCTCCCCAGCTTCTGTCCTTGTGTCTGAGATTCACACAGACTGCCTTGTCTGGATGTCAGCTCTGATGCCAACTAGCTGTGTAATTTGAGGACAGTAGAGCAACTTCCCTGTTCCTTCATCTGAAGGAAGAAATGACATAACATACCTAAACAAAGAGCCAGAGTAATGCATATAGAAATGTGTCATGCAGGGCCCACGAGTAGGATTCCGAAAATGTAAGTCTCCCTCCTTGCTCTCCTCAGAATGGAATATGTATTTTCCTATAAAAGAAGTAAAAGTAAGTAACCTCTAACAACTTAACAATTTTAAGATATCTTCCCTCTTTAATATTGCAATCTGGTCAGCCTTCTAGATCAAAAAAGAAAATGAAGAACATGTTTAAGTAAAAAGATGACAAATAAGTTCATTTTATTCTGGAAAGGGTTAATTATTGTGCACTAAAAATTTGAATTTGTATCTTAAAATTTTTAATTTAAAAAACAATCTCAGTCTGTGTAGTTTATTTGTAAAGTTTGGCTAAGGTTTACACTTAGAACAAATATTTTTAATCTTATTATACTACTAAGTCAACCAAATCATTGTGTGTGTAAACTCAGTATCCATATCTTGTAAATGTGTTTTTTCTAGTGCCTTTCTCTCTGTGATTTTCATTGTTTAATTTTTTTCTTTATTGCTTCTTAGCAGCTGAGTGCCCCTTAAACCAAGCAGAGAAAACCAAAAAAAGCACATCCTTAATCATGGGTTTGAGGTCATTTGATCCTAGTGATCTTTGGCTTTCCAAAGATTAAAGCCAAATTTAAAACAGAGTACTTTTCCAGAACTAGCAACAGAGAGATGACTTTGGCTCAAATTCATCCGCTATGAAAGAATAGAGAAAATTCAATATTATTGTTTGTTCCAAGTCCTAACACTTTTTCAGGAATATCAAAACTCCAAGTTAATATTCTCTTTCACTTAATTTTACCCAGTGTTAACAATTATTGAACAGGGCCAAACATAATGGAGAAAGTAAAGAACTCTGTACTTAGCATCATCTATGGAGAATTCAGTATTTGCTACACATTTGGAGTTCAGGTATAAACCCTAAAGTGTACAATAAATTTAAAGTAGGAAAAGGCAAGCCAGGTGAGGACATTTAGGGCAGTAGGAGTTCTAGTTAACATCCTCACAACAAATGAGGAAAATAATAAAAACTAATCACAAGTCTATAAAACCTCAGCATTCATTTTTTTGTAAGAGACACAGGGTGTTAACTATACCATAGGCCCCAAGAAATCACTATCATACAACCCAACAAAAAAGATAGGGCTGTTGCAGCTTTTCTTGAATGGTAGGCGTTCTGGAACCACACACTCTAAAGGGCCTCTGATTAGCCAGGCCATCTGGGAATCATCATTGACTCTCCCAAAGTCATTCTTTATCTCCAGAATGAAAATCATGGTTCTATCACTCCCTATTGCATGGGTCAGAGTGGAAATAAAAAAAAAAGTGCTGCATAGAGTCACTGACTTGATTTCACAACTCAACCGCTTCTTTCTCCTCTCTTGGCTTCTGGGACCACACACTGTCCTATTTCCTTCTAATGCATCGACTATTCCTGGCCAGCCTCCTATGCTGGTTCTACTCTTTGATCTCTAAATTTTGGAGTGCATCAGAGTTCAGTCCTCATTGTTTTCTCTGCCTCCGGGCTGTTTCTGGAAAATCTCAAAATTTTAGGTATGACTCATTTTGCTGATCATACCCACATATGTATCTCCAGTCCTAACTGCCCTTCTGATCTCCAGATGTGTAAACTCACTGAAGCTTGACATCTAACAGGTTATCTCCAACTTTATATGGCCAACATAGACCTCTTGGTCTTCCAGCACCTTCCCTACTTTCATCAGTGTCATCCACTCAGTTGCTTGAGTCAATAAACTCGAGGAATTATCTTGAGCCTTCTCCTTCCCTCTTCTCTCACATCTAATCCATCAGCAAGACCTATCAGCACGACCTTTGAAACAGATCTCAAATCTGTCCACTTCTTTCTACTTCCACCCCTTGCCCTTGTCCAAGCCACCATATCTGCTCATCTGAATATCCCCAATCAACGCTCAGCTGGTTGCCCCTATTTACCTATTGGCCTATACAATCTTATTTTTTATGTTTGTTATAGTCTTAAGACTAAGATGATGGCATCTGGCCCCACTATTTCATGGCAAATAGAAGGGAAAAGGTGGAAGTAGTGACTGATTTCCTCTTTTTGAGCTCCCAAATCACTGCAGATCGTGACTGCAGCCATGAAATCAGAAGATGATTGCTTCTTGGCAGGAAAGCTATGACAAACCTAGACAGTGTGTTGAAAAGCAGAGACATTACTCTGCCGACAAAAGTCCATATAGTCAAGGCTATGGTATCCCCAGTGGTCACGTATGCTTATGAGAGCTGGACTGTAAAGAAGGCAGAACTCCAAAGAATTGATACCTGCAAACTTCACGTGATGCTGGAGAAGACTCCTGAAAGTCCCTTGGACAACGGAGATCAAACCAGTCAATCTTACGGGGGGGAGAGGTCAACCCTGAATATTCACTGGAAGGACTGATACTGAAGCTTAAGCTCCAGTATTTTGGTCATCTGATGCGAACAGATGACTCATTGAAAAAGGCCCTGATGCCCTGGGGAAGATTGAGGGCAGAAAGAGAAGAAGGCATCAGAGGATGAGATGGCTGGACGGCATCACCGATGCAACGAACATGAACTTGGGCAAACCTTGGGAGATGGCGAGGAATAGGGAGGCCTGGTGTGCTGCAGCCCATGGGGTCACAAAAAGTCAGACATGACTGGGTGACTTAACAACAATGACAACATAGATTTTATATAAATTTAATGACATATAAATAATGCATAAAGGATAGTATTTTTAATTTAAAAATCCACCAAATATTTAAAATATACACATGTATTTAAAAAAATCAAAATTCAGCTAAGACCTAAAATGCCATAACAAAATCTATGATACATTTAACTGTTTATAAAGAAAATAGGATAGGAAAAGAGGACAAAATAGATTTTACTTTTATAGTATTTGTGTGTGTGTGGGTGTGCACACTCAATTGTGTCAGACTCTCTGTTACCCCATGGAATGTAGCCCACCAGGGTCCTCTGTCCATGAAATTTTCCAGGCAAGGATACTGGGGTGGGTTGCCATTTTCTCCTCCAGGAGATCTTCCAACCCAGGGTTTGAACTTACATCTCTTGCGTCGCTTGCATTGGCCAGCAGATTCTTTACTACTGCACCACCTGGGAAGCCTATACATGGTGTATTTTTCTTTTATTAAAAAAATACAAGAACTTGAACATGTAAGTATGTGAAAATGTCTGTCTTGGTCGGACATTTGAATATGATTTTCTGTAATTTTTTTTTCCTAATTTTCTCAAAAGAAAAAAAAAAATACACATAGAGAAGGGAGGATAAAGAGCAATAAAATAAGTAAAAAGGGAAAATATCCCCAAACCAAAGATTGCATTGAAATTTAAATATATTCTATGCATAAACAGCTGGAAAAATATTTTAATTTCATGAATAAAAGCCTTGCTCTAATTCTGATTTTTATCAGGATGTTTCTATTTGCCTCCACACTGTACAAAATCTGGAAAATGTAAATCATATCATGATAACCTTGAAATGCTCCAAAGACTCCCAGGGTTTCCCGGGTGGCATTAGTGGTAAAGGATACGCCTGCCAATGCAGGAGGCGGAAAAGATAGGGGTTTGATCCCTGGGTTGGGAAGATACTCTGGAGGAGGGCATGGCAACCAACTCCAGTATACTTGCCTGGAGAAACTCGTGGACAGAGGAGCATGGTGGGCTATGGTCCATGCGGTCACAAAGAGTCGGATACGACTGAAGCAACTTAGCGTGGCACAATATAGCACAATGAATGACTCCCAACATGTTTAGAATCAAATTCAAATTGTCTGCCATGACACAGAAAGTCCTACCTGACCTGGACTCTCGCCACATCTCCACCCTCCTCTGCTGGCTCCCTAAGCATGCCGGTCCCGGCCACGCTGCCCTTCCATCTGTCTGTCAACCACAGCTCCTTCTCACGTGACACCCTCTGCCTTGGTCCCTCCTCTGCTTGGGGAGCTTTTTCTTCCGAACTGAACCTGGTTTGAAACTCCTTACCATGCAAGCCTTTTCAAGTACAGCTGCCTCACAGAGACTTTCCCTGACAAGCTGATCTGAAGGAACCCTCTAGACCCTCTAGATCATATACTCTGCTAGAACGCCTTGCACAGCACTGCCCACAGTCTGATTTTTTACTATGTGTATTTGTATTGGACTTCCCTGGCTTAGCTCAGTCAGTAAAGAATCTGCCTGCAGTGCAGGAGACCCGGGTTCGATCCCTAGGTTGGGAAAATCCCCTGGAGAAGGCAATGGCAACCCACTCCAGTATCCTTGCCTGGAAAATCTCATGGACAGAGGAGACTGGTGGGCTGAAGTCCAGGGGCTTGCAAAGAGTCAGGCACCACTGAGCGACTAACACTTACCTATCTTACCTTCCTGGTGGCTTAGATGATAACGAATCCCCCTGCAAAGCAGGAGACCTGGGTTCGATCCCTGGGTCAGGGGGTGGATCTCCTGAAGAAAGGAATGGCTACCCACTCCAATATCCTTACCTGGAGAATCCCATGGACAGAGGAGCCTAGTGGGCTGCAGTCCACAGGGTCACAAAGAATGGGACACAATTGAGTAACTAACACTTCTTCATTGCATCTCCTTCATCCTCTACCCTCTTACCAGAATTTAAATTCTGTGAGTGAAGAAGCCATATTATGTTTCCAGCACCAAGTACTGTGCCTGGCACATAGAAAGTGTATTAGTTTTGTTTTTTCGCTTTATATTGTTATGTTCTGAATTACCATTTTATTGGTTTAAACCAACACTCATTTATTAGCTCAAAGCCCTGCAGGTCAGGCCTCCTGGCACAGGGTGGCTGGATCCTATAACCCCTTCAGTGCATTAGAAGTTAAAAATCAAAGTGTCCACCAGGCTGAGCTCCTATATGGAGACACTGGAGAAGGAATCACTTCCAAACTTGCTCAGATTGTTTCCAAAATCTGGCTCCACGAGGCTGAAAGACTGAGGCCTTCATTTCCCTGTGGTCAGTCAGGCTTTGTTCTTACCTCAGCTCCTCGAGGCCACCCACATTTTTTACCACGAATCCCCCTCTATCTTCAAGCCAGTAATAGAATGTCAAATCCTTCTTGTAATTTGAATATCTGACCTCCTTTTCTCTAAAACCAGCTGGAAAACTGTTTTCAAAGGAGTCCTGTGATTCAATCAGGCCTACCTGGATAATCTCCATATCTTAAGGTCAACTTGCCAAGTAACCTGACCTATTTACAGAGCAAAATCCTTCACATTCACAATCCTGGGGATTACCTGAAACAAGTACCAGGGGCAGGGACTCAAGGGGCCCATTTAGAATTCTGCCTACCACAGAGGGCATTCTACAAACGTTTGTAAATTGAGAAAAATGAATAGCAAATGTGTTCATCTAAAAATCATAAATAACCTCACAACGTCAGCATTAAAGTAATTGTGATTCATAAAGATGTCCCTGTGAGTCATGAAAAAGTTAAGATGGGTATGATTTGCCATGGCTGAGAAGTCAGTCTACCAAAGCAAGGCTATTTTTTTTCTTTCAGTTTTGGAGCTCAGAAAGGCAAACTCTAGTTGGCTGATAAAGGCAGTTTAAAACGACAAAACCATGGGCTCATTGGTAAGACCTGGTTTTCATTTGACTCACCTACTTACTACCTCTGGCTTTGGACAATTTATTTCAATGTGTCCAGTCTAGGATTCTTCTTTCTAAAATGAACAGAGATTTCACAGGTGGTTGTAAGGTTTAAACTATTAGGTACATGTACATTAGCTGTTTAGAATGACAATTCACAGATCTGAATATGCAAACAAACTTTTCCAATGGAACTGCAGGGTAAAGGAGTGGGTATTTGCTAACGTCAGAAAATTAGTGTTTGTGTGTGTGTGTGTATATATATATACATGTGTATATGTATATGTATATACATATATATATATATGTCTTCCCAGCTGGCTAAGGGATAAAGAATCTGCCTGCCAAGCAAGAGATGGGTTCAACTCCTGGGTTGGGATGATCCCCTGGAGAAGGAAATGGCAACCCATTTCAGTATTCTTGCCTGGAAAATTCCATGGACAGAGGAGCCTGGTGGGCTACAGTCCATAAGGTCACAAAGAGTTGGACATGACTGAGCACGCCTTTGAATCACTTTGCTACCTACTTGAAGCTAACACAATATTGGAAATACTATAAACCAACTAAACTGCAATAAAAAAAAAAAAAGTAAATACTACTCTTTAGATACTACCATCGGCCCAGCAAATATTCCTAACATGAGGGACAACATGGCACAATGGAAAGAAATTCCAGCCCCGACACTTAAATGCTCTGTGACGTTGAACAAGTTTATTTAATCTCTCTGTTTCTTGGTGTTCTCATGTGCAAAGTGGACATGAAACTTCACCAGAGGGTTGATGCTTTTAAACTGCGGTGTTGGAGAAGACTCTTGAGAGTCCCTTAGACGGCAAGGAGGTTCAAACCAGTCAGTCCTAAAGAAAATCAGTCCTGAATTTTCATTGGCAGGACTGATGCTGAAACTGAAACTCCAATACTTTGGCCACCTGATGTGAAGAGCTGACTCATTGGAAAAGACCCTGATGCTGGGAAAGATCGAGGGTGAATGGTATGGAGGAGGAGAGTGGAGGAGAAGGAGGAGAAGGGAATGACAGAGGATGAGACTGTTGGATGCCATCACCAACTCGATGGACATGAGTTTGAGCAAGCTCCAGGAGTTGGTGATGGACAGGGAGGCCTGGCATGCTGCAGTCCATGGGGTCACAAAGAGTCGGGCATGACTGAGCAACTGAACTGAACTGAACTGATAGGGTTGATGCAAGGGCTAAATGATTCAGTATATGTAAAATGCTTAGAGCTATACCTGGAATATAGTAAAGGCTATAAGATATTTATTGAAAGAAAGAGCTTAAGAAATCTCCTGCTCACGCAAGGCATGCTCCCATTTAATAGGCAGCAGAAAACATGCTCAGGCCTTTTGTCACTCTTCGTCTCCCTTCTCCTCATTTTGATGGACTGCTGCATCGACTCAGTCATGGGTTAGTTGTGCAAGAGATTTATTGGAGGATGAAGGGTAAAGGAGTGGCTATTTGCTAACATCAGAAATTTAGTGTGTGTGTGTGTGTGTGTGTGTGTGTGTGTGTGTGTATAGCTTCCCAGGTGGCTTAGAGGTAAAGAATCTGCCTGCCAAGCAAGAGATGGGTTCGATTCCTTGGTTGGGTGAAGGGATGAAGAAGGATGGATGAAGGGAACAGGAGGGGGCGGCGATGAGGGCTGGACACTTGAGAAAGGAGAGAGGGAAGGAAGGAGTTTAAGCTGGGAAGAGCCTCGGATCCCAGTGCAGTTCCCAGAAAGTCTCACCCAGGACGGTGGGGAGTCCACAAACACACTGCCAATAGACGAATCCCATGTCAGGCAGAAAAAGCCTAGTTCTACTGCCCGGGCCATGCTTCGGGGCTGGCTGGGCGGCGCCTGGGGGGAGTGCAGGTTCAGCACTTGCAGACATGAAAAGTGCAACAGCTGCCATCAGCTGAGCGCCCCCACAGCAGGTTCTTTTGTGGGAAGATCTGGCTGGCTTACCCCCATGGCTGCCAAAGCTCTTGTGATTGAATTTATGCAGGTGAAATGCACGTAGAATGTGACCGATGTCTGCTGAATACTTACTGGTTAGGCCACCATTGCTGGGAGGCAGGCAATGCCCTGGGCAGCTGGCAGGCACATGCTGTTATTCTTTAGGGACCATCCAGAAGGGAGCTGCTGAGGCAGGTGGGAGCCCTCTGGTGTGATCCATCAATCAAGGAAGTGTTGCTGGTTGAATGTGTCAGGAAAGGAATACATTGAGCCCTTCCTGGATTAGGCATTTTCTGAGCATAGACTGCAGTGGTGAACAACCTCTTTTTGTGAAGGTAAATTCAGGGACTATATGTATACATGTATGCATTATTGCATGTATGCATATATGTATATATATAGGTGTCTGTGTGTGTTTGTGTGTGCATCTATTGTTGTTGTTCAGTCATTAACTTGTGTCTGACTCTTTGTGACCCCATGGACTACAGTACACCAGGCTCCTCTGTCCTCCACTGTCTCCTGGAGTTTGCTCAGATTCAGGTCCATCTAGTCAGTGATGCTATCTAACCATCTCATCCTTTGTCCTTCCCTTCTCCTCCTGCCCTCAATCTTTCCCAGCATCAGGATCTCTTCTAGTGAGTCATCTCTTCTCATCAGGTGGCCAAAGTATTGGAGCTTCAGCTCCAGGATCAATCCTTCCAATGAATATTCAGGGTTGATTTCCTTTCAGACTGACAGATTTAGAGGCCATACTTACTTTATTCAGAAAAGAAAATACCCTTATGGGATTGCACAGAAAGTTAATCTGTTTTTGGAACCGGAATTACCCATTATTGAATAGAGATTGTCATTAGGAAAGTTGACATTGCTTTTTAGCCACCAAAACTATAACATCAATAAGACAACTTTCTAAGGTTTTCCTCTTGAAATGAGATCACTCACCACATTCCAGAGCTCTGCAGCCCCAGCTGACCCTCGGCCTGTGTGTTGTCTGCATCTCTGGTCAGTACCTAGCACAAGGAGCCCAGAACACGAAGGCTCAGTGCCAAGGCTTGGAGAACACACCCTCTTAGATGGGACAGCTGAGGACGAGAGAGCTAGAAGAGGTGGAGAGGAGATGTTTTGGGAATTCAGGGGAATGAACCACAAATAACCATTATGGGAGTGGCACTGATAAGCCGAGACTCCCAGACAGGCTGTCAAATGCAGGACAGTCAGCTTTTTCCTTATCTTGCTTCAAACCTTGGCTTCTAGCTTAACCTTGGCTTTTCCAGTGCAGATGGCTCAGTGTGATCTTTACCACCCCAGTTCCTGACTGATGTTATCATCCATCCATCCATCCATCCTTAGTCAAGGACATACTGAGTACAGAGTGCACTTGGATCACAGTTTCTACTAACAGAATGCCCCTTACAGTGAGTATATATTTTGCTATACTAATTTGTAATGTTAGCCAATGCAAATCACTTTGGGAGGGAGGGGTAAATTAGGAGTTTGGGATTAACATATACACCCTACTATATATAAAATAATCAACAAAGACCTACTAGAGATCACAGGGAACTTTACTCAATATTTTGTAATAACCTAAATGGGAAAAATATCTGAAAAAGAATAGATATGTGTATATGTATAACTTTGCCGTACACCTGAAACTAATACAACATTGTAAATAAATTCTATTCCAATATAAGGTTAAAAAAAATTAAGCCGAAAAAAGAAAAAGCCAAACCAAAGCTTTTTTGACTGATTTTAGTTTAAAGCCCCCATATCTGTGACTCACCCTAGAGGAGCAGCAAATGGCAACCTAGTCCAGTATTTCAAACATGGGAGAAAGCCAGCTTGAACTGACTTTGCAAAAAATGAGTTACTGCTGTTATCATTATACAATGGTTGGGGTATTTCCCGAGTTACTATATTGCTCAGAGAGTTTGGCATCAGAGACAATGGGGACCAGACACTCATGTGGCATTTGAACTCATCTCTTTGGCTCTTTCCTGCTTATTGGCTTGAGACATCTCTCTCTTGGTGCTGACTTGCTTTTACTGTTTGGTGGGGAGCACAGCGATCAGAAAATTCTGAGTTTTATATCTCACAGCTTCAATCAATAGAAAATGACTGATTCAAGTCTCAAACTCCCCAAGTCCAAAAAGCCTAAGGATTGGGACTCACTGGCTCTGGAAATATCCACTGACCACTCTTGCACCAATAATTGATGATGTAAGAACTGGGGTTCCATGATTGACCAAGCTTGAGTCTGAGCCCAGTCCTGACCCAACCCTGAGTTTATATTAACTTGGCACCTCCCACCAGAAGAATAATAGAAGGCATAATTCCTAGAAGAAGGGAATGTTATTCCCAGAAGAAAAAAATATGCCAGCCAAAAACAAAGGGGGTTAAAATACAGAGGTAAAAATTATTGGTATAGTCAATTGGAAGAGATATTTATCTATCAAGATTAAACATATATAATCTTATCCCAATTCAATGGATATGAGTTTGAGCAAACTCCAGGAGATAGTGAAGGACAGGGAAATCAGGTATGCTTCAGTCCATGGGGTCGCAAAGGGTTGCACATGACTTAGCGACTGCACAACACCACCACCAAATCTTAACCATTATTTCTACTTCTAGTCATTTACTCTAAAAAAATTGCATATACACACACAAAATGAGATTAACTAAATTAATTTATTCAATAGATCTTTGGTGTAAACTGTATGCTCTGTACTAGAGCTGAAATACTAGTGGTAAAAAAGGAAAAGTTTCCTGCATTTGTATTGATCAAGCATTCTGTTCAATTTCTAGACTTCACAACTGCACAACGCAAATGTATTTTCTGTTTGTACCCAAGGAGTTTTCATTATCTTCAAAGTTCCATTGGTGATACCGTATATCAGATTATGTCTAATTTTTATGAAATTATACACTTTACAAAGAACTTTCTCATCTAATATCTCATTTGCAGCAACACTGTGACTGAAAGACAGGCATTACTATTATTTTCATCATCACTCAATCACTAGAGCCTAGTAGGATGCAAAGTATACAGCAGGCACCAAATAAAAGTTTGCTGGAGGAATCAAAGTCAGGAGGCATGGTTGAAAACACAGAGATAATGGGCAGCAATCTAAGTTATCCAACCCAAGATCGCCACTTCAAGTTCTTGGGTTTTTCCAGCTACATTATGTTCACAATTTCTAGAATCATCCAATCATAAGATTTTAGGTAACCCATTTTACTTTGTGGGGCTTCCTGGTGACTCAGATGATAAAGAACATACCTGCAATGCAGGAGACCTGGGTTCAATCCTTGGGTCCAGAAGATTCCCTGGAGAAGGAGATGGCTACCACTCCAGCATTCTTGCCTGGAGAATCTCATGGACAGAGGAGCCTGGCAGGACACAGTCCATGGGGTCGAAAAAGAGTTGGACACGACTAGACGACTAACACTTTCACTTCATTTTACTTTGTAGCTGCCATAGAAAATTAGCTATTTTATTGATGATTGCTTCACAAAACATGAACCGTTCTAAAATAGAGAGTGCATGTGTTCTCAGTCATGTCCAACTCTTTGTGATCCCGCTGGAGCCCTTCAGGCTCCTCTGTCCATGGAATTTTGCAGACAAGAATACTGGAGTTGGTTGCCATTACTTTCTCCAGGGGATCTTCCTGACCCAGGGATCTAACCCACGTCTCCTGCATTGTCAGACAGGTCCTTCACTGACTCAGCTGTTTGTGCTGTGAGCTCAGTTGCTCAGTCATATCTGAATCTTTGCAACACCATGGATTGTAGCCCGCCAGGCTCCTCTGTCCATGGGATTCTCCAGGCAAGGATACTGGAGCAGGTTGCCATTTCACAAGCTCGTTTTTCTCACATAACCTAAAACCAATAACAACTAGAGCTCAAAGACTGGAGTATAGAAAGAAGTGTTGGTAACACTCAGATCTGAGCCTGACAAGACATCTAAGACTTGTGTTTCAATCTTAACCACATATGTGTGACTTGGACATGAAATTAGGTGATTATTCTAATTAAAAGCCGACTCTTTCTGGCTGAAATATGTGATGATACATCGACTTTTTCAGGCACACCTGCTGTATAATTATGGATATCCAAGGTTGTGTTTTAGTTGACTCTGAAGGGCAGGGATACACATTGCAAAACAAAGTCATTTCAGGCAGTTCTCTGAGCAATTGAGCGTTTTAGGCTCCATAGGTTGCAAACTTAATTACAACAAAGAACAAGCATTAGTGCTTTCACATGATGAAATGAGTCAACAGAGGAGAGTGTGTTCAGGCGCACCCTCTTTCTTAGAGAAGTAAGACTCAGCAAATGCCATGACATGACTTTGCAGATGCCTAGTTAAAATCAATGCATACGGACTGCAGAAAAGGAAAGTCTGGTCTTAGGCAATCGCTTTGTACTGAAGGTCGGCTAACGAAACCAGTCCTTAGACGGGACATAGCACGATGAGTGAGAGATGGCTAGATACCCCACTGACTCAACAGACATGAGTTTGAGCAAACTCCAGGAGATGGTGAAGGACAAGGAAGCTTGGTGCGCTGCAGTCCATGGGGTCATAGAGTCAGACATGACTGAGAGACTTAGCAAAAACAACACTATCCTTTCAGATTACAAAGAATAACAAACACACATAGTCCCTCACCTAATTTTTTTCTGCCTAATTTGCATCTTAGTTTCTTTTCTATCATCTTTAGCATCAATAATAAATACTTAGTGAGTGAATATCGTATGCACTGCATGACTCTTGTACTAATCTGGTCAGAGGACCCAGTTCTAGAGAGTGAATTCTATAATGGGGAAAATGTTGTACTCTCTCAATTCCACAACCAATTCAGTTCTACAACTTATCTGAGAAGAACACCCAAAGGCATGTGCCTCACCTAATTTTAATAATAGTCTGTGTGGTGGAAAGCTAATGGACTTTAGAATGTCAAAAACCCTGGGTACAAATTCCAGCCTTTGCTTTGAATGACCTTGCAAAAGCCATTTAATCTCTCTAAACCTCAGATTTCTAATCCACAAAAATCAGGTTGATAATAATATTTACCTTCCAAGATTTAAGTCACAAATGTATTTAATCACCCCAGTAGAGTCCTAACACCAAATAAATGTTGAATAAATACATGGATGTATGCCAGTTTGTTTACCATTCACCTGTTGAAGGACATCTGGGTGGTTTCCAGTTTTTCTCATAACAAATAAAACTTTTTTGAACATTCCTGTACAGGCCTTTGTATAAACATGAATTTTCATTTCCCTGAGATAAATATCCTAGACCGTAATTGCTGGACTATATGGCAGTTGCATATTAGGTTATAAAAAATTTGCCAAGCTGTTTTCAAGAGTGGCTGTACAATTTTACATTCCCACCAGCCACAAGCACATGGACAGATCCAGTTTCTTCATATTCTCACTAGCATATGGTATTGTCACTATTTTTCATTTGATCCATTCTGATAGCTGGGTAGTAATATCTCATGGTGGATTTAATTTGCATAGTTGCTTGGACTGCAAGGAAATCAAACCAGTCAATCCTGGGGGAAATCAACCCTGAAAATTCATTGGAAGGACTGATGTTGAAGCTGAAGCTCCAATACTTTAGCCACCTGATATGAAGAACAGACTCATTGGAAAAGACCCTGATGCTGGGAAAGATTGAGGGAAAGAGAAGAAGGGAGTGGCAGAGGATGAGATGTTTAGACAGGATCACTGAGTCAATGGAAGTGAATCTGAGCAGATTCCGGGAGATAGTGAAGGACAGGGAAACCTGGCATGCTGAAGTCCATGGGGTCGCAAAGAGTCATATACAACTTTGGGACAGAACAACAACAACAGGGGCTAATGATATTAAACAAGTTTTCATGTGAAAATTGCCCATCTGTCTGTCCTCTTTTGTGAAATGTCTGTTCCTGCCCTTTGCTCATTTTCTAGCCAGGTTGTTCATTTCTTTGATGTTGAATTTTGAGAATTCTTCAAATATTCCAGATGTTAATCCTTTGTCCGACAAGTGTTTGCAAATTCTTCCTCCTGCCTGTATCTTGTCTTCATATCCACTTTAAAAAGCTATTCCCTATAAGTTTCTAATTTTGATGAAGTCCAGTTTACCCATTTTTTAAAGAATTTTATGGATTGTGATTTTAGTGTGACCTAGTCCTGGGTCACAAAGATTCTTGCCTACATTCTCTTCTAAAAGATTAGTGGTTTTATGTTTTATGTTTACGTCTATGATCCATTTTTGGTCTGCACCTGTGGCATTTTCAGGTTCTAGCTTTTCCAGCTCTAATTTTCAGGTAGATAAGGCAAAAAGAACACCCAAGAATCTCACAACCTTTTTTTCCCTTGATTCCAAGGTCCCTTGACAGTTTGTCATCTCTTTACCTTTCAAGTGGTCTATATTTACTTTTGTATAATGTCCAGGCCTATTAGGAGTATTATTAATAAGTAGGAGGAGGAGGAAAAATCATCTTTTCTATTGTTATGGAAGTAGAAGTTCTGAAGATTCATTTTTAATAACATTTTATTGTAAAGACAATTTTGAGTGAAATATGAAATGAAATGTTAAAGCTAGGGAAAACAAATGGTTTCTTATAATGCTTACTGATATTAGCATGGAAATTACACACAAGATTAAGATTTGCAGGCGGCATTCATTTGTCACAGTCATAGCAAAAGCAGGTACATGTCCTGCTATGGATCCAAGCTAAAGCCTAGTCTTGGTAGGGAGATAGATAGCTGCCTATGGGTGTGTGGTTTGATGGTGTTAAGTAAGCCAGACTTCCTCAAATAAATCCTCTCTCTGGCTGGTGCATAGCGTTACCAGGCTTAAGCTTTATCCCCTAAGCCTATGTCTATAATACCTGTTGAAGAATAAACATCCATGGAGAATATATGGTACTATTCATGACCCCAAGAGTGCCGTATGCTGTGAGCACTCACTGTAGACAGGAACAATCAGATACTTAGCAGAAGCAAGTAGATATGAAAACAGGTCATCACAACCTCCAAATATGCCCATTCAGGTACACACACGCACAGTCACATACTTACATCTCTAACAAGCAGCTGAAGGAACAAATACACATGCCCAATTTAAATGGAATTTTGGATTATAACGAATACGTTTATTGACAACTGCTTGATGTGCTGAAAAGGTCACAAGAAATTGAATATGATACATCTTCTACCCTGGCTGGAGGAGAGATTTGGTGTCCTCTGCTCTCCTTCTGCCATTCAGGAACTCAGCTCAATAAGTATTTATTAAGCACTTACTATATGACAGGCACCACATAATATACTAGAGATAAGGACTTATAAATCACTTCTCTATGCTGTCTCCTAGTTGATGGTTCTTATACCAAAAAGATGTTCCGAGGAAATTGGCTTTCTTTATCATAAATCTGTATTGCATTTTGGAAATTGCTTTCCCTTATCGCTACCCATTAATTCTTAAAATAAGGTGGACCCATAACCCATTATTGTCCTTATTTAACAAATGGAGGGAAGCGAGGCCCAGAAACCTGTGTCTTTCCCATAGTCCCACATGGAGTCCATGCTTAGTCATTCAGTTGTGTCTGACTCTTTCTGACCCCATGGACTGTAGCTTGTCAGGCTCCTCTGTCCATGGGATTCTCCAGGCAAGAATGCTGGTGTGGGTTGCCATTTCCTTCTCCAGGAGATCTTCCAGAGCCAGGGATCAAACCCTTGCCTCCTATATTGAAGGCAGATTCTTTATCTGCTGAGCCATAGAGGAAGCCCCCCACAAGAAGTATTAGCCTTAAATAGTGGTCTTCTGACCCCCAAGCCCAGGATACTCTTCACATCACAGCTTGACAATGCTCAGTTCCTGAGAGCCATTTCCCCTAGAGATCTGTCATCCTTTTGTTAAAATCCCACCTTATGTTTATTTTTCTAACTCCTTCCACCAGATCAAAAACTCCATGAGAGTGGGGACTTTATTATTATGAAAGTGAAAGTCGCTCAGTCATGTCTGACTCTTTGCAACCCCATGGACTGTCCTTGGAATTCTCCAGGCCAGAATACTGGAGTGGGTAGCCTTTCCCTTCTCCAGGGGATCTTCCCGACCCAGGAATCGAACTGGAGTCTCCCGCATTGCTGGAAGAATCTTTACCAACTGAGATATCAGGGAAGTTATTATAACTCAATGTAATTTTAGACACTTGTCTTTATTGGCGTTCCATTGCTATTTGTTGGATTCATTTGAATGACTACATGAGGATATAGATTCTGAAATAAAAAAATAATCCTTATGTTCCTCCTTGTTGTCAATCAGTCTGCTTCAGTCCCTTCCTAGCTTTGTGAACTCAGATAAATCAATGGCATTTTCTTAGTGTAGGCTTCTCTTTTGCAAAATAGGCAAAATAATAATGCTTACTTTGTTGAGTTGCTGTGAATATAGGAGATATTCAATAAATGGTAACTCTCTTTCTAAAATATGTAAAATTCCTAGGTTAGTGTTTGTAATGGAGCAGGCCCCCCTCCCACATTACTTGCAATCTCCCAACTAGATAGGGAACTTCTTGAGGACAAGGACTTGCCTATTTAAAACCAATAGCGCAGTGCTTTATATTTATCAGACATTGGAAAGAGATTTGTTAAGTGAATAGATGAATGAACATAATACTGTAAAAAAAAAATGCTTAAAAAATGCTTAATTATCAGTGTTACAAAATATGTAACTTTACTAAGAGCAAGTTGATACAGTATTTTGGCAGTACAGTAAATCTATATATGGTGATGGTTTAGTTGCTAAGTCGTATCAGACTCTTGCAACCCCATGGACTGTAGCCCACCAGGCCCTTCTGTCCATGGGATTTTCCAGGCAAAAATAGTGGAGTGGGTTGCCATTTCCTTCTCCAAAATCTATATATATCTTTTGACTGAAAGAAAACATATGATCATCAATCACTCTGAATCTTTTCATTTTAACATGTTTACCCTATTGTTTATTTTACCTTTAAAGTTCCCATCAGCTCCCTACTATCTGCCTTTAACCTTTCCTGGGAACTAATTGTTCATCCATGCATGCAATTAACATTTACTGAGCACTCTCTGTCTACCACAAACCAGGGCATAAAGATTCATAAGACCATCTCTGTGTCTCTAAAGGATTTATACCCTACAAGGAAAAACCAGTGTATAAACAATTTATAATTAATGGAGGTGTTATGATAGAAGTACGAAAAAGCGCTATGGTTTATAAGAGTGATTCATCCTGCCTGGGGACTTGGCTTATGAAGCATACGTGTGGGAAAGTGATTTTTCTTTCTGTAAACTGAATTGACTTAGTGGTAATAAAAATAGTTTCCATTTGTATAGTACTTTGCAAAGTGCTTTCACATCCATTTGTTTCTTTTAATCCTCACAATGAAGGTTCTATAGTTGTGTGTGTGTGTATGTTTTATAAATTCATCAAAAAAAGGTAGCTATGAAGCCAACAGATAAACAATATGGAAATTCATTCTAAAGCCAGTGCATGCATGCTAAGTAGCTCGTTGTGACCAATTCTTTGTGACCCCATGGACTGTAGCCCACCAGACCATTCTCCAGGCAAGAATACTGGAGTGGGTTCTCATGCCCTCTTCTAGGGGATCTTTCCAACTCAGGGATCAAACCCTCTTATGTCTCCTGCATCGGTAGGTGGGTTGTTTACTACTAGCGCCACCTGGCAAAGCCCCTAGGTAGATGACATAAGTTGAAACTGGAAATAAGACTCTGTTGGAGCTTCACAGACATCATTCCAAGAAAAGCCAAAAGTAAAGACCTGTTCCTTCCCCTTTGTCCTCAGTGTCATTGCCTACTTCAGGCCGAAATTGCCGTCTTGCTCAAAGGTTATTATAACAACTTTCTAGCTGAATCTAGGTGGATTTGTCTCATCTCTGACCGAGCCTGGTAATTTTTAAATGCAAATCGAAGCATGTCATTCTCTTGTTTAAAGTTCTTGTATCCTATAGAGCTCCCTACTTCCTCTAGAATAAAGTTCAAATGCTTTTGTATAGTATATAAATTCATCATCTAAACCTGCCAAATTCTTCAAATTCTTTGTTATTCTCTTCCAATATTTTTAACATTTGCTCAGAGATATCCACTATTTGCACTTCTACCCCTTTATAGTGTCTTTGGCCCAGAATGCCTCTAACTCTCCATCATTCTGTCTGGCAAAATGCTGGCGGACACAGGAGTTGTGGCTTTTGCCAGTTGTTGTTTGTATATGGACTCATGTAACAGTAACAGCCTAATCCTAACATGAATTTGGCTCTTGCTTTTCTTTTCTTAATTCATCACTGCATAAGATACAGTTTAGGAACCACTAGACTAGCATTTCCTTTTAAGATCTCAGGAAGAGATCACTATACCTTTTATTACATATCAAAGACTTATGACATTTATATTCATTTAACCTAGAACTAAAGTGTATTCTCTTGTGAGCATATTCTGGGCTATATGCTAAAAAACCAGTCAGAGATAAGTCAAAACAAGGCAGACAGGAGTCTATCATGGATCTTACTTACACTCAATGAAACAAAGGGACAATAAGATAAGTGAATAAATTAATCTCATAGATGAAGATAAGGGCTAATAAGGAAATAAAGAACTGTCTGGGAAGAGAGGCATTTTGGAGAAGATGGTCCATGAAGGTCTCTATGAGGAAATTTCATTTCAGATGAGACTTGAAAGATGAGGACCTAGCTATGTAGCTGGAAGAAGAGTCTGCTGGGCCAAAGGAGGATTTTAGAGTGACTGAAGAACTGAACAACCAATGTGGGCGCACATAGTGAGAGAGGGAAGGTGATGGGAGTTGACAGTAGATTATGCAGGACCTGGTTGGTGGGCAAAGGCGAGGAAACCACTGAAAGGTTTTTTAGCAAGTGAACAATGACCTTGACTGCAATACCAGCTGCAGGGAGCAAGGTGAGGAATGAGACCAGTTATAAAGCTATGACATCAGCAAGGCCATTTTGGAGGACAGCAAATAGAAACAAGGGTGAGTTTTAAGTTTTTGGCCTAAAGTAATAGGAAGGATGATGGAGGCATTTACTGAGATAAAAGAGACTGAGGGGAAAAAATAGAGCAAAATTGAGAGTTTCTTTTCGGACATGTTAAATTTGAGATATCTATGAGCCAATCAGGAGCTATCAAGTAGACAGTTGGATAAATAAATTCATACTTCAGAAATGAGTCCTGATCTAGATCTATCAGTGTGGGAGTTTTTAATACATAGATGGACTAAGATGAATTAATGCCTTAAATGTATTACTGAAATAATTCATGGAAAATAGCAGACACTTGGCATGTAGCAAATATGCTCAAAGTATATTAGTTAGAGGACGCTGCTTATGGTTAGAAAATTCTTCACACAAATTTTTTCTACTAAGAATAAACTGCTCTTGTATCATTTTCTTCCCACTAGTAATAGAAAACACCCAGTAGTTTTAATAAGGTATGTGTGTACTTGGAGACTTATTTACAATGTTTTATGTATTCATATGCAGGAATACAAGAGAATAAAGAGAAAAGTCAACTACTGTAACAAATGCATGGCTATATAACAATATATTATATCAAATAGATTGCATATCACAGAACATAATTTACTTTAAAAACTATTTTTAAGAAACTGAATGGAAAGACAGATTCTTCAGATTTTCAGAATCTTAGCACCTACATACAAAAAATACATTCCAGAATTCTGATAATTTATAACACAGTAGATTAATTATTTTTATGTTATGGGATGCTATGTTATGTTATGGAATTACAGTTATGATTAAGAAAATGTGGTTTCACCTCAAACATCCTGTCTCTGCTGTTTACTTGATGTGTGATCTTGGGAAAATTATGTAACACCTGGGCTGTTCAATTTTCCTCTTCTGTAAAATACAAATAATTATAATACCTATGGAATCAGGTTGTCAACACAATGTGTAAAATGATATGTAAAATGCATAGCACAGTGCCTAAAGTAATCAATAAATGATCCATCCATCTCTGTGGTTCTAAACCCTGGATAACTATTAGAATTACCTGGGGAGTTTTCAAAATACTATGTCCAGGCTTCACCCAAGCAAACTAAATCAGAATCTCTGGGGGTAGGATTCAGGCCAAAAGCAAATTAAAAAACAAAAAAAGCTCCCTAGATAATTCTAATGGGTGTCAGGGTTGAGAACCACAATCTAAAAATTAATGTTATATATGATATATGAGAATATAATTTTTGTATTGAAAAGTTCATAAAATATGGTGTGATGCTGATTAAACAAGTGGCCAAAAGAAATTCAAAACTTGTCTAATAATTTTGGGAAAAAAAAAACAGTAAACTGAAAGTAGATAAATGATAATTAAAGACATTGTCCAGCATCTCTGGAGTAAGATGCCCCCACCCAGCTCCCAACCCCACCTCTTAGCAGCTTTGTAACTTCAGGCAAATTACTCAACTCCTGCTTCCTCATTCGCAAAGTAGGGATAATGATGGCGCCTACCTTTCATTGTGTCGTTAGATCACCGGATGATTTAATATTTATAAAATGCTTAGAACAACACTGGGCATACAATAAGCACTATGTATTTGGTCTTTCTATTTTAAGTGCTTGGAGTTAAATAACACTGGCCATTAATACTGAATCTTGGTAATGTGCTTTGGCATGGAGTTAGAACTGGAAGCATGTGCTATATGAAAGCTCTGGGGTGATCATTTAAAAAAAAAATTCTTTACAATTTATTTCAAAGATCAGACTGATCCTACGTTCATAGCTCTCTCTCCTCCTAGAAGATGATATGTTAATCTTGCCAGGATGTGCATAAAATACCAAAAAATATGCTAATAAAAGGGGGGTTCCCTGGTGGCTCAGATGGTAAAGAATCTGCCTGTAATGTAGAAGACCCGGGATCAATCTCTGAGTTGGAAAGATCCCCTGGAGGAAGAAATAGCAACCCCCTCTGATAACCTTGCCTGGGAAATCCCAAGGACAGAGGAACCTGGTGGGTACAGTCCATGAGGTTGCAAAGAGTTGGACATGACTGAGAGACTAACACTCACTTTCACGTTAATAAATGCACCCACTGTCCCTGAAGCTCTGACACTCAAATATTATCTGGTGAACTACAGGGAATTTTTAAAACAAGATCACCAAATACAGGTGCTGTGTTGTGTTTAGGTGGATCCTAAGATCCTGGAGGTGGATCTTCCAGAGATTTTCCTCTCTGTCACACCTGGTCTGGCCCTAGCCTATTTCTCTACTTTGTTCTAATAGCCTCAATTCATACCCTTGCCCCATGCAGGAAACCTTCTTTCTACTTCCCCCAAGTTCAGCTGTTTTCCTCCTCCAGTCCTTTACTACTATGAGCCCTCCTCCTGGAAAGCTCTTCTTATTTTCCTCTGACCATCCCACCCCCAACCTGCATCTTTTAAGACTCAGTTCAGGTACCAACCTCTTCTGTGAAGCCTGTCCTGGTGCCCCAGGTGGAGGTAGGCATTTCTTTTTTTGGTGACTGCTTATACCATGAACGTTAGGCTTCCCAGGTGGCTCAGTGATAAAGAATCTGCCTGATAAGCAGAAGATGTGGGTTTAATCCCTGGGTTGGAAAGATCCCCTGGAGAAGGAAAGGGCAACCCACTCCACATCCTTGACTGGGAAATCCCATGGACAGAGCAGCCTGGGGGGGCTACAATCTAAGAGGTCACAAAGGAGTGGGACACAACCTAGCAACAAAACGGCAACAGTACCGTGAACACATGGCCATTTTAGAGATCAGGAACCTTTAAAATGTGTTTGAGTGTTTTTAAAGGTCAGGAACACTTATTTGATTTATTTCCAAATATATGCATTTAATCATCAACACCTAGCACAGAATTGGGCTCATTCAAGTGCCTTCATTGACTTTCAGAAAGGAAGGAAGGGAGAAAGGGAACGAAGAAGAAATGGTGTCCATTTGTACGGTGTTTAACGGAGAGGTGTCATCCGTGGGCACGAATGAAGCACTAGGAATTTATGGTGGTTGAAGCCGTCAGCTCCTCATAGACCCCAGACACCATCACGCCTCTGCCGCACCGGGAGCCCCTGCTCCAGATTTCAGTGAGGCTCCGAGGTCTGAGGGAAGTGGAAGAAGTGTGACTCAGAGCCACCCAAGGGACAGTGCATCTATACACATTGTAAGTTCTCTCGCTCTCCCATTTCCCAAATTGACTCCCGTCTCTGGAAGATTTTCCAAAGTCCCATCATTTCTTGGAAGTGTTCCCCAGTGTTGCAGAGACAGAGTCATGAGACCCACAGCACTTTTCGCACAGTTACATCAGAACCCCTGGGATTTTGGCTCTATGATTAGCTCTGTGGTTTCAGGCCAGCTGCTTAACAATCCTGTGCCTCAGTCCACTCACCTTTAATATGAGGACAATAACAGCATTTATCGTAGGTCTATAAGGTGGATTAAATGTTTAGAGTAGCACCTTGTATGCAGAGAGCTCTGTGTGTGTGTGTGGGTACTAAGTCGCTTCAGTCGTGTCCAACTGTTTGTGACCCTGTAGTCTGCAGCCTATGGGCTGTAGCCCACCAGGCTCCTCTGTCCATGGGATTCTCCAGGAAAGAATGCTGGAGTGAGTAGCCATTCCCTTCTTCAGGGGCTCTTCCCTATCCAGAGGTTGAACCTGGGTGTCCTGCATTGCAGGCAGATTTTTTACCGTCTGAGACACCAGGGAAGCCCATAAATAAACACGTCTACTTATAAAACAGGAGATTTCTCATCTCTGAATTCTCTGTGGTATTTGCTCCTTCAGAGTCTACGCTAGCAGTGGTGAAACTTGGTAAGATAACCCATCTAGCATAACGGCAGAGAAATGACAAGCCAACATGGCCTCAGATTCATAAAATTCCAATGAGGCAGTAACTGCCAGAGGCACCAGCACTGTATTTTTTTAAAATGAAATGAGCTGAACACAAATATAAAGCTTATTATGAATCTCATTTTCAGTTCTTCGGAAATCTTTCACGAGTCTCTGCTATCTAAGGAGATCGTCAAAGGAGAGTCTATGTGTAGTAGGGGATTAGGTTAGAC
The DNA here is from genome assembly GCF_910594005.1 of Cervus elaphus. Taxonomy (NCBI): domain Eukaryota; kingdom Metazoa; phylum Chordata; class Mammalia; order Artiodactyla; family Cervidae; genus Cervus; species Cervus elaphus. The sequence goes on along the minus strand of NC_057820.1, from coordinate 7,260,698 downwards.
AAATGCCTATAGAAATTCAATATCCATCTTTCTCCTTTCAATTCTGCTATGAAGAGAAGAAATCTTATCCTCCTTAGTAAATGAGCTTACAGAGACCTCTAAAGTGGCAGAGGTCATTAGACTGTATAGGGACCCTGAACACTATGCCTAAGGACAGATTCCAGGTTATGTCCCCAGCAAGGGTGAATAGATATATCAACAGATTATTTTTCATTGACATCTAAAATCAACAAACCAATCATTTTTTACCAATCATGAGAGCTGTGCCTAAACATTGAGCATTCATGATTACTAATAAAAGAGACCATTCAGCAGCTTTACGACCCATTTTGAACTTAAATAAAAAAAAAAAAATGCTTGAGTTTGCTTTTTGTCTAACACATTTCTGTAGTCTAAAATAAATATAAAATAAAGAGCAAGTGATAATTCACTAGCAAAAAAAAAAAAGCATAAAGCCAGAGATGTGCATTAAAATGATGTGTAACATAACCACATTCATTTAAGGAAGTATTCCAATATCAGAGGGCAAAGCTCAACAATGCAAAAACACAATTACTTTTTGCACCAACCTAATAGCTGTGTTTCCTCATGAATTCTCTCATTGGAAAACACCCTGATGCTGGGAAAGACTGAAGGCAAAAGGACAAGGGAGATGGTTGGATGGCATCACTGACTCAGTGGGCGTGAATCTGAGCAAACTCTGGGAGACAGTGAAGGACAGGGAAGCCTGTCATGCCGCAGTACATGAGGTCCCAAAGAGGTGGACACAGCTTAGCGACTGAACAACAATAGCAACAAGCTGTGTTTCTTCATGAGTTCATGTACTTTAACTTTCATTTACTTAACAAAAAGAATTTCCCCTCCCTCCATCTCACAAAGTTACTTGGAGGCTATTAGAATTAACTCTGAAAGCAACCCCAAACTGTCAAGGGCCAAACGGATGTCACTCTGACTCTACTCATTCCAGAATTCCAGAGAATGGGAGTTATGGGCCAGCAGCCTTTGGTGTTGGACTGCCTGAGTTCAAATATGAGCTCGCACTCACTAACTGTGACCTTGAACACGTGCATGCTTCCATTTCCCCATCTGTGAAATATGAAATGGATGGGCATCTGTATGGCAGTTACAACAATGACTAGAACCTAGGAAAACTTTCCGTGAAAAGTGAGGATGTGATTCAGTAAGGGCTTTTTAAATTTAGCTTTTCCTGGACTATAGTTGATTTACAATGTTGTGTTAGTTTCAGGTGTACACCAAAGCAATTCAATCGTATACATATATACATCTCTCTCTCCATATATATATATATAGTCTCCATCCTTTTTCAGATTCTTTTCCCATATAGGCTATTACAGAATATTGAGTAGAGTTCCCTGTGCTATAAGTGGCCACCCCTCAACTATGTATAAACTTTGAGGATGCTGAAGAATGGACAAGATCTAGTTCCCACCTTTAGAGGTCTCATAGACTCAGGAGCAGCAGACACAGAGGTAAACAAATGTTATAACGGAGATAAAATGTGGTATGGCACAAGGCACAGAGCCATTCCTAATCCCATGCTCTGTCCTTTTGTCTTTCTTCTGCTTCCCTGCTCTTCATAGACAAATTTCCCTGATAACCACATCTACTTTTGAGGCTTAAGTGATAAACTGTGCTCCCGCAGAGCTAAGACCCACAGCCGAGGACTCCACCCTCACAATCCCTGTGAGGTATCCCCTGTGAGGATGCCTGCAGGGTATCCCCATGTGGCTTCCTCCCATCACCCACTCCTGAATCTAACCTCTTTCAACTAATCCCTCCACCTAATTAATGATCAGGCCATGATAAGTCTATCAGAGAAACATGGCCCACTTCTCAATCCCTATACATATCTGCTGTGTTCATCTTGACTATTTTAAGAGCTTCCTATGCATCTCTGGGCCTCGAGTCTCAACTTCCCTACCCTCCACTCATTCCCCATTCAGCCACCTGAGTTCTTCTAAAGCCTGTACCTGTTTTCACAGTACTTAGTCTGGTAAATGGTTTCCCACTGCCAACCCTATTGAATTTGCATCTTCTTAGGTCTACAGGACTCTAAACTCAAATCTCAAGCTCCATTATAATTTAATTCATACTTCTCAGATTTCAAAAAAAAAAAAAAAAGAAACCTCATGTACCTTTCTAGAACACACATGTACCTTCTATTCTCTCCACTTTTGCTCTTGTTGACCCTCTCTGCTATTTCAAATATCCTATCTTCCAGCTATCCATCTACTAACCTGTTTCATCCTTCAATGTCCAGCTCAAATGCCGCCTAATGTATATTGCTTTCCCAGATTAACAAGAATCCTCCAAGACTTCTCATTCTTTAACCTAGATTTACACATACCATGTAGGTTGAACCATATGATTTACCATATTTTGGGTAGGTCAAAAATGGTCAAATAACAGCAGTTTCAAATAATTCAACCTATAATTCAACTGAACATGTTTTCTGACACCATTTATCCTGCTTCAGTAGACTTTCTTATACCCTGTCTTCATCCTTGCATGCCCAGTGCTTAGCGGTGACAGAAAAGTAAATGCTCAAAAAATGCTTGAAGAATTCAAGATAATTGATATGTAAGGATCTTAGTACTTCACTAAGTTCCCTTAAGCCTGTATCCATCTTGTTCTCAATCCTCTGGAGCCTGACAAGGTTAAAGTCAGTCACCCAAGACTGTCTTCTCAAGTCAGGAGTGTAGGTATCCTTTCTTCATTTCTATCAGGACCTCACTCTATCTACCAATTAATAATTGCCTAACCTAGAGTGATAATTGGCTCAGAGATGGTAAAGAATCTGCCTGCAATGTGGGAGACCTGAGTTCAACCCCTGCGTTGGGAAGATCTCCTGGAGAAGGGTATGGCAACCCACTCCAGTATTCTTGCCTGGAGAATCCTGTGGACAGAGGAGCCTGGCGGGCTACAGTCCATGGGGTCGGAAAGAGTCGGATACAGCTGAGCGACTAAGCACATAGACAAACCATAGAGGGAAAAACCCACCCCCAGGGTCATCTTTTCTTTAAGTACATGTGTGTTCAGTCGCTCAGTCTTATTCGACTTGTCTCGAGCCCATGGACTGTAGCCCGCCAGGCTCCTCTGTCCATGGGATTTCCCAGGTGAGAATACTGGAGTGGGTTGCCATTTCCTTCTCCAGGGGATCTTCCAACCCAGGGATCGAACCTGCATCTTCTGCGTCTCCTGCAACGGCAGGCAGATTCTTTACCACTGAGCCGCTTGGGAAGCCCTTTCTTTAGGCAGCAAGTGTGTAATTTGTAATGTTAATCTTTCAGGACATTCACTCATTCATCATTTAATCATTGGTGTGCAATTGGTCCTGAGAATACAGCAGTAAATGAGGCAACCAGAGACGATGAATTTAGAGTGCCTTTGTTCTTCAGTCGGGTCTACAGACATTTCTCCCTGAGAATCACCTAAAGATATTTTAAACATTTGAACAATATTTGCTATACTTAACACTTTCAAATGTCTTGTAAGCTGTCTAAAATTTTTAGCATAAGCTGAAATTGTTACAAAGGATGTGATTTTCACATATATTAATAATTTTACTTATATATTACTATATTAATGTAAATGTATCAAATGAAATTTGTATATTATAAATTAAATGCTCAAGACTAGTTATTTAACAGTATATTATTGATAAAAAGTATTTTGTAAAATTTGGAAATTTTAGGCCTTTCCTCTCTGTTTTTCAACTCACATTTCCATAATACTTTCTCCCTGGATTTTATACACATATATTAAATCAAAACTGTAGAACTGCATAGCTAGGTCAATTTACAAAAATATCCCTGGCAAACAAGAAGCTGAATTACACTTTCTTTCAGAAAAAAAATCCTCACTTATTATACCAGTTCAAATAGATATACTAATAAGCGCTACCAGACACATTATAAAAAACACTGAAAAATAAGTTACAAAATGAATCCTATAAAACAGATTATAAGTATTAAAAATTAAAATAATGTAGATCTAATATGAATAATTAATTCATTTTCCATAAATTATAAAAATAAGATAAAGCAATATGTTTGCTCTCAGCAACTAATTTATAATAAAACAATAAATGTATAGTTTATGAAATAATGAAAATATCATTCCTCTAGTAAGAGTGTGTATCTCTGTCCAGTCAAAGGCAAAGAATGGTTACATGAAGCAAAGATGACCTAACTATATACCATCACAAGAGACACAAAGATGTGAAAAGTTGAAAGTAAAAGGACAGAAAAATATATCCCATATGACGAGCATCCAGAAGTGAGCCGACGTGGCGACAGTTCAGTTCAGTCTCAGTCACGTGCAACTCTTTGCAACCCCATTGACTCAGCATGCCAGGCTTCCCCGTCCATCACCAACTCCCAGAGCTTGTTCAAACTTATGTCCATTGAGTCAGTGATGCCATCCAACCATCTCATCCTCTGTCATCCCCTTCTCCCACCTTCAGTCTTTCCTAGCATGAGGCTATTTTCCAATAAATCAGTTCTTTGTATGGGGCAGCCAAAGTATTGGAGCTTCAGCTTCAGCATCAGTCCTTCCAAAGAATATTCAGGCCTGATTTCCCTTAGGATTGAATGAGGGTCCAAGGGACCCTCAAGAGTCTTCTCCAACACCACAGTTCAAAAGCATCAATTCTTCGGTGCTCAGCTCTCTTTATGGTCCAACTCTCACATCCATATATGACTACCAGCAAAACCGTAGCTTTGACTGGACAGACCTTTGTCGGTAAAGTAATGTCTCTGCTTTTTAATATGCTGCCTAGGTTGGTAATAGCTTTACTTCCAAGGAGCAACTGTCTTTTAATTTCATGGCTGCAGTCACCATCTGCAGTGATTTTGCAGCCCAAGAAAATAAAGTCTGTCACTGTTTTGTTTCCCCATCTATTTGCCATGAAGTGATGGGACTGGATGTTATGATCCTAGTTTTTGAATGCTGAGTTTTAAGCCAGCTTTTTCACTCTCCTCTTTCACTTTCCTCAAGATGCTCTTTAGTTCCTCTTTGCTTTCTGCCATAAGGGTGGTGTCATCTGCATATCTGAGGTTATTGATATTTCTCCCTACAGTAGTATAAGGCAAAAAAATCTTTGAGACAAACTTTGTTACTAGAGACAAAAAAAGGACATAATAATAAAAGGGTCAGTTTATCAGGAAGACAAAATAAGTATAAACAATGCATCTAACAACAGAGCACCCCAAAACATGAAGTAAAGCACATAAATTAAAAGGAAAATAGAAAATTCAACAATAATATTTGAAAAGTTCAATATCCCACTTTCAACAATGGGTAGAACAACCAGTCAGATAAACAATGAAATAGAAAATGTAAGCACTGTAAACCAACTAAATGTAACAGACATCTACAGAGCACCCCAATCAACAACAAGCAGAATACACATTCTTCTCAAGTACACATGGAACACTTTCCAGGATATATTAGGAGGCCATAAAACAAATCTCAATTAATTTAAAAGTATCTCAGGTGGCGCTAGTGGCAAAGAATTGGCCTACCAATGCAGGAGACAAGGGTTTGACTCTCGGTTTGGGAAGAACCCCTGGAGGAGGAAACAGTGATCCAATCCAATATTCTTTCCTGGAAAACTCCATGGACAGAGGATCTTGGCAGGCTATAGTCCATAGGGCTGCAAAGAGTAAGGCACGATTGAGTGACTGAGCATGCACACACAATTTAAAAATATTTAAATTATACAGTGTTCTTTGACCACAATGAAATGAAATGAAAACTCATAACGATAGAAAGAAATTTGAGAAATGAAAAGTTAAAAAACTCTCCTAAGTAATAAATGAGTCAAAGAAGAAATCACAAGGCAAATTTGAGATAAATGAAAATAAAACCACACAAACCAAAACTCATGAGATGCCACTTAAACAGCAATCAGAGGGAAACTTAGAGCTATAATGCTTATTTTTTACAAGAAGAATAAATATCTAAGATCAAAAACCTGAACTTCCATCTTAAGAAATTAAAAAAAGAAGAAGCTAAAACAAAAGCAGGCAGGAAGAACATAATAAAAATTAGAGCACAAATAAATAAAATAGAGAATAGAAGTACTAGTGAACATCAATGAAATAAAAAGCTAGTGCTCTGAAAAAGATCAACAAAATTAACCTCTAGTTAACCTGGCCATGAAAAAAGGCAAGGACTCAGATTACTGAAATCTGGAATAAAAGAGGGGACCTCAGTACTAACCTCAGAAATAAAAAGAATTGTAAGGGAATAGTCGGAGAAGGCAATGGCAACCCTCTCCAGTACTCTTGCCTGGAAAACCCCATGGGCAGAGGAGCCCGGTAGGCTACGGTCCATGGGGTCTCGAAGAGTCGGACACGACTGAGTGACTTCACTTTCACTTTTCACTTTCATGCATTGGAGAAGGAAATGGCAACCCACTCCAGTGTTCTTGCCTGGAGAATCCCAGGGACGGGGGAGCCTGGAGGGCTGCCATCAACGGGGTCAGTGTCGCACACGACTGAACTGACTTAGCAGCAGCAGCAGCAAGGGTGTAATATGAGTAATCTTATGACATTAAATTTGATAACCTAGATGAAACAGATAAATTCTAAGAAAAACACAAGCAACGGAAACTGAAATTAGAAAAAAAAAAATCTGAATAGACTTATAACAAGGAAAGAGATATCATTAGCAATTTTAAAACTTTCCACAAAGGAAAATCTAGTCCTAGATGGCTTCAATAGTGAATTCAACCACACATACAGACAAGAACTAATACCAATCCTTCACACACTCTTACAAAAAATTTGAAGAGGAAGGAACACTTCCCAGCTCATTCTATGACACCAGTATTACATTGAGACCTAAACCAGACAAAGACATGACGGGAAAACTACAGGCCAATATTCTTTGTGTGTGCTGTGCGTGCTACATCCCTTCAGCTGTGTCCAACTCTTTGCGACCCTATGGGCCACAGCCCGCGAGGCTCCTCTGCACATGGGGATTTTCCAGGCAAGAATACTAGAGTCGGATGGGATGGGCAGGGAGGCGGGAGGGGGGATCGGGATGGGAAACACATGTAAATCAATGGCTGATTCATGTCAATGTATGACAAAAACCACTACAATATTGTAAAGTAATTAGCCTCCAACTAATAAAAATAAATGGGAAAAAAAATAAAGTATTATAGAACTCATCGAAAAAAAAAAAAAAAAGAATACTAGGGTCGGTTGCCATGCCCTCGTCCAAGGGATCTTCCCAACCCAGTGACTGAATCCACGTCTCTTATTTCTCCTGCATTGGCAGGCAGGTTCTTTACCCCAAGCACCACCTCAGTTCAGTTCAGTTCAGTCACTCAGTAAGTCTGAATCTTGGCGACCCCATGGACTATAGCAAACCAGACTTCCCTGTCCATCACCAGCTCCCAGAGTTTGCTCAAACTTATGTCCATTGAGTTGGTGATGCCATCCATCCATCTCATCCTCTGTCGTCCCCTTCTCCTCCGGACTTCAGTATTTCCCAGCATCAAGGTCTTTTCCAAGGGACTATTAAGAGTCTTCTCTACCACCATAGTTCAAAAGCGTCAATTCTTCAGTGCTCAGAAGAAGAATTATGGACCAGAATAAGAGAGTCATAGTCCAACTCTCACATCCATATGTGACTTCTGGAAAAACCATAGCTTTGACTAGACAGACATTACTTTACCAACAAAGGTCTATCTAGCCAGAGCTATGGTTTTTTTCAATAGTCATCTATGGATGAGAGTTGGATCATAAAGAAAGCTGAGTGCCAAAGAACTGATACTTTTGAACTGTAGTGTTGGAGAAGACTCTTGAGAGTCGCTTGGATGGCAAGGAGATCCAACCAGTCAATCCTCAAGGAAATCAGTCCTGAATATTCATTGGAAGGACTGCTGCTGAAGCTGAAACTCCAATACTTTGGCCTCCTGATGTGAAGAACTGACTCAGTGGAAAAGACCCTGATGCTGGTAAAGATTGAGGGCAGGAGGAGAAGGAGACAACAGAGGATGAGATGGTTTGGATGGCATCACCGACTCAATGCACATAAGTTTGAGCAAGCTCTGGGAGTTGGTGGTGGACAGGGAAGCCTGGCATGCTGCAGTCCATAGGGTCGCCAAGATTTGGACACAACTGACTGACAGACTGAACTGAACTGATACAGTTGCACACTATGACAAAGAGGAATTTTTCCCAGAAATGCAAGATTGGTTTAACATTCAAAACTTAATCAAACAATATTAATAGAAAAAACTGCAGAAACCACAAGGATCTCAATAGATGCAGCAAAGGAATAACTTTTATATCAGCTACATGAATAAATGATAATCCTTTGCATGCATTGTACAGGAGACAGGGATCAAGACCATCCTCAAGAAAAAGAGAAATGGCTGTCTGAGGAAAACTTACAAATAGCTATGAAAAGAAGAGAAGCAAAAAGCAAAGGAGAAAAGGAAAGATATACTCATTTGAATGCAGAGTTCCAAAGAATAGCAAGGAGAGATAAGAAAGCCTTCCCCAGTAATCAGTACAAAGAAATAGAGGAAAACAATAGAATGGGAAAGACTAGGGATCTCTTCAAGAAAATTAGAGATACCAAGGGAACATTTCATGCAAAGATGGGCTCAATAAAGGACAGACATGGTATGAACCTAACAGAAGCAGGAGGTATTAAGAAGAGGTGGCAAGAATATACAGAAGAACTGTACAAAAAAGATCTTCACAACCCAGATAATCACAGTGGTGTGATCACTCACCTACAGCCAGACATCCTGGAATGTGAAGTCAAGTGGGCCTTAGGAAGCATCACTATGAACAAAGCTAGTGGAGGAGATGGAATTCCATTTGAGCTATTTCAAACCCTGAAAGATGATGCTGTGAAAGTGTTGCACTCAGTATGTCAGCAAATTTGGAAAACTCAGCAGTGGCCACAGGACTGGAAAAGGGCAGTTTTTATTCCAATCCCTAAGAAAGGCAATGCCAAAGAATGCTCAAACTACCGCACAATTGCACTCATCTCACACACTAGTAAAGTAATGCTCAAAATTCTCCAAGCCAGGCTTCAGCAATACATGAACCACGAACTTCCAGATGTTCAAGCTGGTTTTAGAAAAGGCAGAGGAACCAGAGACCAAATTGCCAACATCTGCTGAATCATCAAAAAAGCAAGAGAGTTCCAGAAAAACATCTATTTCTGCTTTATTGACTACGCTAAAGACTTTGACTGTGTAGATCACAATAAATTGTGGAAAATTCTGAAAGAAATGGGAATACCAGACCACCTGACCTGCCTCTTGAGAAATCTGTATGCAGGTAAGGAAGCAACAGTTAGAACTGGACATGGAACAACAGACTGCTTCCAAATAGGAAAAGGAGTATGTCAAAGCTGTATATTCTCACCTTGCTTTTTTAATTTATATGCAGAGTACATCATGCGAAATGTTGGACTGGAAGAAGCACAAGCTGGAATTAAGATTGCCGGGAGAAATATCAATAATCTCAAATATGCAGATGACACCACCCTTATGGCAGAAAGTGAAGAAGAACTATAAGAGTCTCTTGATGAAAGTGAAAGAGGAGAGGGAAAAAGTTGGCTTAAAGCTCAACATTCAGAAAACTAAGATCATGGCATCTGGTCCCATTACTTCATGGCAAATAGATGGAGAAACAGTGGAAACAGTGGCAGACTTTATTTTTGGGGCTCCAAAATCACTGCAGATGGTGACTGCAGCCATGAAATAAAAAGACACTTACTCCTTGGAAGAAAAGTTACGACCAACCTAGACAGCAAATTGCAAAGCAGAGACATTGCTTTGCCAACAAAGATCCATCTAGTCAAAGCTATGGTTTTTCCAGTAGTCATGTATGGATGTTAGAGTTGGACTATAAAGAAAGCTGAGCACTGAAGAATTGATGCTTTTTAACTGTGGTGTTGGAGAAGACTCTTGAGAGTCCTTTGGACAGCAAAGAGATCAAACCAGTCCATCCTAAAGGAGATCAGTCCTGAATGTTCATTGGAAGGACTGATGCTGAAGCTGAAACTCCAATCCTTTGGCCACCTGATGTGAAGAGCTGACTCATTGGAAAAGACCCTGATGCTGGTAAAGACTGAGGGCAGGAGGAGAAGGGGGCGACAGAGGTTGAGATGGTTGGATGGCATCACCGATTCGATGGACATGAGTTTAAACAAGTTCTGGGCGTTGGTGATGGACAGGGAGGCCTGGTGTGCTACAGTCCATGGGGTCGCAAAGAGTCGGACACGACTGAGCGACTGAACTGAACTGAACTGAACTGACTTTGCATACATTGAATTAAAGGAAATATACTACTCAAGTTAACTTCACCCTCTTGTTTTTCCTCTTTCAATGGTGCTTCATATGTAGCTCTCATTATATTTTTCTTGGATTGAGATGGTCTGACTGTGTCCTAATTTCAAGACCAGTGGTCTCGTGGTATAACATGTTTTTTGGGCATAGTTCCCTATGTTATTTATCAGAGGAGAAAACAGACTGACAAACGGTAACCTGACTAGGTTAACACACTCCACCCTTTAGGTGTTAGAACTGGTAATGGAATTCAGTTTTTCCCATAAAGACAGAGTTTGTTCTGTTTATGTCGCTGGTTTTCCTTAGAGGTTAATTAGTCAATGAAGATGTTTAATATTTAACATTTAGAAGTTCTTTCTTCCTTTCAAATATAGAAAGAATTTAGTCTCCTTACATTTTCCCATTTTTGGAGTGCATCTTGACTTTCCTCTGCATAGAATAATTTATCAGTAGAAAGAGTTAAGCTTTCGAGAATGTGAATAAAAAAAAAAGAATTAAATGCGGTATATCCAATATACACTATCATACCTCATTCTTCTAATAGGAGGAAAATGAGTAAGCTTATTTGAGAATTATTTCTGAATTTTCACGGGATACAAATTTTGAAAACAGGAAGCTTTCACTCCGAGGTCACTGCTATCAACTGTTACTCTTTCAGTTTGGAGTTACTGGGAATGCTTTGAGGGTTGTCTTCTCCATTGTGTATCCTTTGGTAGCATAGCCACCAATGTTTTTAGGGCTTGTCACCATGACTGTTTTGTGCTAACATGTTGCATGTTTTGAGTGACAGCCTGATGCCCAAGTAACAGAGCAGGAGACTAAGAAATAGGAAGGTGGGGGCACTCAGTCCAGCTTATGCCAACTACCTAGGCAAATTATTTTGTTCCTGGGCTTCAGTTTTCCAAGTGTAAAATAGGGATATTGTTTGCTTTTGCTTTATCTACTCACAAAATATATTCTGACAAGTATGGGGGCGGTGGGGGGGAAAACGGGGCTTCCATAGGAGGTGCTAGTGGTAAAGAACCCACTTACTAATTCAGAAGACATAAGAGCCTGGGGTTAGACCCCTGGGTAGGGAAGATCCTTTGGAGGAGGGCATAGCAACCCACTCCAGTACTGTTGCCTGGAGAATCCCATGGACAGAGGAGCCTATCAGGCTATAGTCCATGGGGTTGCAAAGAGTCAGACATGACTGAAGCCACTTAGCATGCACGCACATGGAGATAACAAATGAACATCTCATCGCAAGCCAGGGTTACAGTGTGTTTCAGTGTGGTTTCTTCTACCTTCTCGCCGAAGTTGCCTTACCTCAATATCCCACATGCATGCCATTGCTCCACCCATGACTGGCCTAGCAAGTCTATGTTGCAGCACATAGGACTCCAATTTAGTAGGTCAGTTTCAGCCTCGAATCTCACTGTTCAAGAATCTGTCAAGATAATTAGAGCTGCAAGTTATGGTAACTAGTATTAACAGTAAACACCGATTTACAGTATCTCTGACTGCGCAGAATAATGCACGTGCCTTCCGTTTTGTTCCTGGTTGTATCCCCAGTGCCTCGTAGTGGCTGGCACATAGTAGGCACTCAATAGTGGATACATAAATGCATCAACAAGAACTAGGAAAATAAACATAGAAAGCCACTGCCTCCAAAGATTTATAATCTAGTCAAATTGACTAGATCTCAGTTCAGTTCAGTTCAGTCGCTCAGTCATGTCCAACTCTTTGCGACACATGGACTGCAGCATGCCAGGCCTTCCTGGCCATCACCAACTCCCGGAGTTTACTCAAACATGTCAGTTGAGTTGGTGATGCCATACAACCATCTCATCCTACGTCGTCCCCTTCTCCTCCTGCCCTCAATCTTTCCCAGCATCAGGGTCTTTTCCAGTGAGTCAGCTCTTCACATCAGGTGGCCAAAGTATTGGAGTTTCAGCTTCAACATCAGTTCTTCCAATGAATATTCAGGACTGATTTCCTTTAGGATGGACTGGTTGGATCTCCTTGCAGTCCAAGGGACTCTCTAGAGTCTTCTCCAACACCACAGTTCAAAAGCATCAATTCTTCAGTACTCAGTTCTTTATAGTCCAACTCTCACGTCCATACATGATTACTGGAAAACCATAGCTTTGACTAGATGGACCTTTGTTGGCAAAGCAATGTCCCTGCTTTTTAATATGCTGTCTAGGTTAGTCATAACTTTTCTTCCAAGGAGTAAGTGTCTTTTTATTTCATGGCTGCAGTCACCATCTGCAGTGATTTTGGAGCCCCCCAAAATGAAGTCTGCCACTGTTTCCACTGTTTCCCCATCTATTTGCCATAAAGTTATGGGACCAGATGCCAGGATTTTAGTTTTCTGAATGTTGAGCTAGATCTAGTCTAGTCAAACTGACTATAATCTAGTCAGATACATTCCAGTCAAATTGACGAAGCCTAAAGACAGAAGGTGAGACCAATGAAACTGTTAAGTCAGTCTACCCAAGTGTTCAGGAGCACCATGGCATGAATTAGAGGTTGAAGTTTTCTTCTCTAGGTGGGAGCGCTGGACTTGAATAACAAATCTCCCAGGCTTCATAAAGGGTAACACTTCCTGGAAAACCTTTTATTTTGGTTTGGGGGCTATACTTTATCAGAAGGGGGAAGATTCTAGATATTTGTCTCTGTAAATGAATGAGTTCATCCTTGGGTGGCATAGTGGGTGGAGTGAAAACTGCAATAGAAAAATGGATCTTTCAGTTTAGTGTCATCAGAGAAAATGCAGGGAAGTTGAGTGAGGTTTTCCTTTTATTTATTTATTTATTTTTCCTTCAGCAACATAACTCTTAATGCCACTATGCTGTGCTTAGTTGATCATTCATGTCTAACTCTGTGATCCCATGGACTATAGCCCGTCAGGCTCCTCTGTCCATGGGGATTCTCCAGGCAAGAATACTGAAGTGGGTGGCCATATCCTTCTCCAGGGGATCTTCCCAAGCCAGGAATTGAACCGGGGTCTCCTGCATTGTCGGCGGGTTCTTTACCAGCTGAGCCACCAGGGAAACCTGGTAGCTTAATGCTACCATTCTCTAGATAACAGCACATCCCTTTTAAATGTGCTCTAGAAACATTTTCTTCCTTCTTTTCCTTCCTCCCCCTCCCTCCCCACTGCCTTCCTTCCTTTCTTCTCTCCTTTCATCTTTCCTTCCTACAGCATTAATTGCATGATGAATAATTAATAATCAATAAACATTTATTGGGAACCATGCTCCAGGTACTGTGACAGAATCATGACCTATAAAGCAACTCACAGTCTAAAAGGGCAGATAGTCAAGGAAGTATATTAATAATTATGTCCATGTGACACATAACAATAAAAAATTATTACAATAATGTTCAGAGTGTAGAACAGGTCTCAACTCACTGTACCAGGGGGAGTCAAAAAAGACAGGCATTTAGGCTGGAAGGAAAGGAAGCATTAGATGATGAAAAGAGGCATTCCAGGAACTAGAAGCATCATGTGCAAAGGCTCAGAGTTATGAAATGACATGGCTGAGTCAGCAAATCTGGTAGGATGGAGAGTGACAGGTGATCAAGGCAAAGTGGAAAGCTGAAAGTAAGTCCTGAAGGGACCTGTCTGCTAGCAAGTTTGGACTTGATACTGTGGAAGTTAGGTAGGGAGTGGTTATTGACAAGGACAGTGTAACAGGATCATAGTTGCTTTGAGGACTATTAGAGGGGAAAGAATCAGAAGAGGAACTGTAGGGAAGTCAGCTAAGAGGTTGTTGCACTAGGGCAGGAAAGAAGAAAGATTCAGAGCTAAAACATGGGGAGAAGGAGAGAGAGCTAAAACATGGGGAGAGCTAAAACATGAATGGGGAGAAGGCTAAGGGGTCTGCCTTTGATTCTACAGTAGAATTGACATACAGTAGCTACCAATTACTTTTGGAGACGGAGAGACAGAGAAGAGGACAACTCAAGTTTCCAGCTCGAAAACCTAGTTGTGTAATGATGCAATCAGTCAGACAGGGAGAAAAAGAGGAGGGAGATGGTAAGTTCAAGTATGTGTGCATCCTAAGTCACTTCACTCATGTCCAACCCTTTGTGACCCTATGGACTGCAGCCCGCCACACTCCTCGGTCCATAAGACTTCCCAGGCAAGAGTACTGGAGTGGGTCACCATTCCCTCCTCCAGGGGATCTTCCCAACCCAGGGATCGAACCCTCCTCTCTGGTGTCTCCTGCATTGGCAGGCAGGTTCTTTACCACTAATTCAGGTATGGACACACAGAATTCCTGGGTCTGAGACAGATGATGTTTTAAAACATGATCATGCTAAAGTCATCTAGAAAGAGAATGCAGAAGTAGAGAAGAGGACCAAGAACATAAGATAAGGACTGTAAGATAGAGATCTGTAAAAAGAAAGGAAGATGGAGGAGAGGATGAAAGAAGGTTTAGAAAAGCAGCAGAAGAACTAGAAGCAGGACGAACAACCTGAAGATGATGTTACCATGGGATGTTGTCTAAATAAAGCACCCTGAAGTTGGACAGCATCCGTGTGGACCTTAATTTCTATTCCCTCCCACCCCCACCCCATAGCCAAGACTAATGAGCTCCCATCTGTTGACTAACCCTTTCCCACGGTGTGGGGTCACATTCACAGGCTGGGCAGCAGGAATAACCGTAGTCAAGGCCTAGCATCTGAGTCGAGGCTCAGCATCATCTCTGTCTCATTGTCCCGTTGCCTAAACTTGTTCTGTTTCCACGAGCTGGCGTCATGATTCCCTGTTTTTGTTCAAGTTCCTGTACCGAATCCCTGTGTTTTCTTCTCTTTCCTCAGTAACCCAGTCCCTGGAGCCTGAGTCCTTCTCTAGGTTCCTAAGACAGAAATCCTGTCCCTTGGAGTCCAGATTATCTATCCCCTGATGTTAAAATTAGGAGTTGCCCTATCTGTCTTTGCTCATGTATCCTATCGATGCCTGGAGCTCTCTTGCCTTGCTTATAATTCCTCGGAGCATCGGGGTGGTGTTTGGGAAGCTCTTGCCAACCAGCAACTGATAAAGGGGCTCTCATATTACTACAGTATATTTATAGCTATTAGTTCCTAAAACTATTTGTTAATTCACAGTGCCTTCCTGCAGTGCATGCCTTTGACAACACTTGGGTGCCTACTGTGTGCCAGAATTGTTCCAGGTGCTGAGGATGCAATGGTGAACAAAACGATGTGCCTTCTGAAAACTGGGGAGGACAGATAAACAGTTGAAGTACAGAGTGGGCCCCACGGAGAAAAATCAAACTGCCTGTGAGGGAGAAGGGGGACTTTCCAGGTGGCGCGGTAGTCAAGAATCTGCCTACCATTGCAGGAGACACAAGAGATACAGGTTCGATCCCTGGGTCAGGAAGATCCCCCGGAGAAGGGAATGGCAACCCATTCCAGTATTCTTGCCTGGAAAATTCCATGGACAGAAGGGTCTGGCAGGCTACAGTCCATGAGGTTGCAAAGAGTCGGACATGACTGAATGACTGAGCACACATGAGGGAGAAGGAGGCTGGAATGGAGGGCGGGGGGTGCTGTTTTACAACAACAGGCAGGGAAGATAGATAGCACTGAGAAAATGAGCTTGAGCAGATAACTCCAAGTAGAGAGAGAGATTAAAAAAGAAAAAACAAAAAAAGTGAAGAGTGAGCCCTGCTGGTATCAAGGGGACAAGTATTCCAGACAGTGGGAATTGCAAGAGCTAAGGCCCTGAGGCTAACTTGGCCTGGAATGTTAAAGAAATAAGCATTACACTGTAGGGTAGAAGTTGTCAGTAGGATCAGTGAGGGCAGGAGGCCATGACGAAGAACTTTCCAGTTATTGAAAATGTTCTGACTTTTATTTAAATCAGGATTTCACCAGAGGAACTGATGTCATCTGTCTGGAAGTAGCATTTCGGCTGCCTCATGGAGAGTAGACTGTAGACAAGAGCCAAAGCTGGGTCACTGGTTAGGATTTGAGAGCAATGATCCAGAGGGGACAGCATGGTGGCCTGGACCACGTTGCTTGAGGTGGGAGTGGTGAGAAGTGGTTGGATTGTGGTATAACTTAGAGGTTGGACACGCAGCATGAAATGATGGCTTGGATATCCTGTTTTAAAAAAGAAGTCAAGAAGGATCCCAAAGTTTTTGGCCTAAGTAGCTACAACAGTGGAGGGATATTTACCCAGATGGGGATTAATGAGGTTGTTGTTGTTCAGTTGTTAACTTCTGACTGTTTGAGACCCCATGGACTGCAGCATGCCAGGCTCTCCTGTCCGCCACTGTATCTCTAGGAGTTTGCTTAAATTGATGTCCATTAAGTCAGTGATATTATCTAACCAACTCATCCTCTGCTGCTCCCTGCTTCTCCTGCCTTCAATCTTTTCCAGGGTCAGGGTCTCTTCCAATGAGTGGGCTCCTCCCATCAGGGGGCCCAAGTATTAGAGCTTCAGCTTCAGCATGAGTCTTTCCAATGAATATTCAGGACTGATTTCCTTTAGAATGACTGGTTTGATTTCCTTGCAGTCCAATAAGGAAGTGGGGAGTTTAACTCAGGCCATGTTAAATTCGGGATGTCTATGAAGCTGTGTCCCGAGCAAGCAAGGATGTGGTCCACCAGTGGAGGGCTGGGCTTAGACCGGAAGTGGGGTGAGGACAGGCCCTCCATGTACCAGGGGGAAGGTGAGGTATCAGGGGACAGATGCAGAGACTGGAAAGGGGAGCCATGAGGACCTGGGGAAGCTCACCTATAACTGCTTCTATCTTCTCAGCAAAATAGGAAGCCAAGTGAGCAATTGAGGGTGAGGACAGGAGGTGTAAGCAGGATTTAAGACAGAGAAAGTGAGAAGTAGTCTTCTAGAACAGTGTTCTTCAATTTCAGCTCATGACCTAATCATGAGTCTAAAATTAGAGATTTGAAATCATCCTGCTTTTTTAACTTATATGAAGAGAACATCAGGTGAAATGCCAGGCTGGATGAAGCACAAGTTGGAATCAAGATTGCTGGGAGACATCCACAACTTCTGATATGTATATGATACCACCCTTATGGCAGAAAGCAAAGAGGAACTAATGAGCCTCTCAATAAAAGTGAAAGAGAGTGAAAAAGTTGGACTAAAACTCAACATTCAGAAAACTAAGATCATGGTATCCAGTTCCATCACTTCATGGCAAAAAGATAGGGAAACAACAGAAACAGTGAGAGAGTTTCTTTTCTTGGGCTCCAAAATCACTGCAGATGGTGACTGCAGCTATGGAAGTAAAAGACGCTTGCTCCTTGGAAGAAAAGCTGTGACCAATCTAGACAGCATATTAAAAAGCAGAGACAGTACTTTACCAACAAAAGTCTGTCTAGTCAAAGCTACGGTCTTTCCAATAGTCATGTATGGATGCGAGAGTTGGACCATAAAGCAAGCTGGTCACTGAAGAATTGATCCTTTTGAACCGTGGAGTTGGAGAAGGCTCTTGAGAGTCTCTCGGACAGCAAGGAGATCAAACCAGTCAATCCTAAATGAAATCAATCCTGAGTATTCATTGGAAGGAGTGATGATGAAGCTAAAGCTCTAATACTTTGGCCACCTGATGCAAGGAACTGACTCAGAAAAGACCCTGATGCTGGGAAAGATTGAAAGCAGGAGGAGAAGGGGATGACAGAGGATGAGATGGTTGGATGGCATCACCAACTCCATGGACATGAGTTTGAGCAAGCTCTGGGAGTTGGTGATAGACAGGGAAGCCTGGTGTGTTGCAGTCTATGAGATGGCAAAGAGTTGGACATGACTTATCGACTGAACTGACTAGTGATTTTAAAAAGTGATTTTAAAAGAGTTTGCCCCATGTACTGAGGTAAAATTGCCTAATAAAAGCTTTATCTCAGGTGCATGTGTATATATGTGTGTCCTGGGTTGTAGCAAAATATTTTTAAAACCACTGGCCCAGGCCAGTGGCTGGAAATGAACAAGGGACTGTCAAATTCAAGCCACGGACTGAGTTACTGGTGATGCAACTAATATACTTTCATGTAAAAATGATTAGAATATAGACTCATAAGATCTTGGTTTTGGACTTGCTAGAGCAGTAGTCCCCAACCTTTTTGGCACCAGGGACCGGTTTTGTGGAAGACAATTTTCCCATGGATGGGGTGGGGGGATGGTTTCAGGATGATTCAAGCACATTACATTTATTGTGCACTTTATTTCTATTATTATTACATCAGTTTCACCTCAGATCATTAGGCATCAGATCCTGGAGGTTGGGGACTCCTGGGCTAGGGGTCCCCAACCTCTTTCCTCCCATGCAGGTCTACCTGCACTGCAGGGAAACTATTTTCAATGATAGGATACTCATCAGCTTAAAAGTTCTAGCTTTCAGAATATAACTTGGGACCCTCAAAACACAATCTGAGATGTTACTGTGGTGAGTAGAGGACATGGCAGTGGAACTTCAGGATTCAGTGTACTTACTATGAAGTTTGACCTTATTACATAATACCAAACTTGATGGTATTTTTCCATTTTGGAGAGCTCGGAATGTTCTAAACTGAAACTAGTCTCAGCACACTAAGAAGTCTTGTTTTTGTTCAAACTTTAGCCCAGAAGGGCACCATTTGGCTTTTAAATGTATGCTCTCTCTACATTGCACTAACTGCAATTTTAATGGATGATTGAGCTAATTTCAGTGCCTGCCTTTTCAAGATTTGTCTTGGATCCTCAGATGAGTCCAGTCAAGTGTAACTTTACTTAGGAAAAAAAAAAATTTGTTCATTTTAAGATTTTTATATGCCTCAGTTGCTGAACATTTTCCTTGCAAAATGGATTAGTGAGTATTAACAGATATGTCAACAGGTGTTGTGAAAATAGCTATTTATATTTTTAATTCTGAGGAGCTCAGGTTATTTTCCAGACATTGCTAACTTAGAGTAAAAAAGGAATTCTCTGGTTTTATATTTTGCTTGATTGTTAAAAATGGTTTCGAGATTACTAATTCAAACCAATTTTCTATACATCCACTGATTTCTAAACCATTTATGAGTTGTTTTTTAAAAGTACTTTCTCCTTATTTGAAGGCAATGTCAAACTTAGTTCATTAGACAGGAAAGCATAGACGTTATATATAGAATGTATTTTCCCCATGGAATGTTTTTCTCTCCACTGTATTTATTTTGATTTGTATAAATTTGAAACACTGAAGTAACAAAAGCGGGAATGAAATTTAACTAATAGAAAATGAGGACTCATAAAAATGAACACTCCTGCCTACAGCAGTAGAAATGTGCTAATTAACAACACGGAATATTTAATCTTAGTTCAGTTGTAAACCCAAACCAGGTAGACTCCAAACCCATTTCTATTGCTTTTGAGATTATCAGTCTATGTTACTTTCTAGAGTTTTTTCAGTAGTTTTTCTCTGAACGCCAAGAAAAGTTAAAATGGCAAAAGAGGAACATAAAATTCAGTAGCTTACTAGTATGGATCACTCTGCTGTTCCTTTATCTAGACCCTCATCCATCTATCTATCATCTATCTTATCTATCTATCTATCTATCTTAAATGTTTCTTTAGGAAATACACATGTTGAGGGCCTCTTCTGTCACTTCCAACAAGAGCTCTACCATGGAAAGCTCTCCTCTTCCCGTTTTGCAAGTCTCAACAAGTCTGCTGCTGAGTCAGAATCTCCTTTTCCTCCCTGTTGTCAAGAAGTCTTTCTCCCTTGAAAATTCATAAAGCTTTGGAAATAGTTGAGTCTCCCGGGGGAAGGGGCGGGGATGCCAGAACAAGCGCGGCCGGGGAGGAGTTGCGCTTTCCCGACCCGGAGGGCTGGGGAGCGGACCCAGCTTTCCCCGGGAGCTCGCCGCAGGGCCCGCCGTGTGCGCATCTGCGTGTAAACCGCCGCGCGGGGCCGCGGGGCTTGCGGGGACTTTTGTTCGTCACCACTGAAGTGAAAACGCTTGGGACGAGGCCGGGGCTTCGTGTTTCCACGACAAGGAACACTTCCCCGCGGCGGCGGGAGGGCGGATGACAGCACGCGCAGCGAGAGGCTTAAAAAAAAAAAAAAAGGAAACCCGCACGAAAAGGCGTTTTCCAGGGCAAGCCGCCCGGCGGCCTGCGAGGCGACCGAGCCCTGCACACGCGAGCCGGTCAGAGGCCTCCAGCGCCAAGTCCCGAGGGGACGCGAGGCGCCGGGGTCCCCGCGCGGCCGCCGACGCGGAGAACCACTCCCGGGCCTCAGTTTCCCCCGCGGGCCAGCACCGCCTAGGGCGGACCCCTATCCCGGCAGCCGGGGGCTCCCGTGACCCCGGGCGGGGCCCTGAGGGAGACGCGGTCGGAGGGCAGGTGGCGCGCGCGACCTGCCGCAGATTCCGCCGGGACCCCGCGCCAGGAGGGGCGGTTGCCCAGGAACCGTTCGAGCCTCGCGCACGCGCGCGTGCTTGTTCTCGTGAGCGCGCGCCAAGCGCTCAGGCGTCGCCAGCCCCACGCCGGTCCAACCGGCCGCTCCTTTTCCCGGACGCGGGGGTAGCCTGACGAGACGCGTCGCTCGCGCTCGCGCCCGCGCTCCCCGCCCCACCCCGGCCCTCCCGAGAGCGCGAGCGCGTCCCCGGCCCTCATCTGTATATTCATGAGAGGCGGGGCGGCGGCGGCAGGGGCGGGGCAGTGGGGGGCGCGGCGGCCGCGGGCCCGCGCGTGCCGGGACGCACCGCGGGGGGCGGCGCGATTGTGAGGTGGCGCTGACGCACGTTCCGGGCTTCTTAAGCGGCCTGGGCGGCGGCGGCCGCGGCGGCGGAGCCCGAGCCGGTCTCGGGGGGTGGCGGTGAGCGCCGCGAGAGGTGGCGGGGGCCGAAGTCGGTGCCCCCCTGGCTCAGTCACGGTGTCCCTCTCTCACTGACTTCCCCCGCCCCACCTCCTTCCACCACGGCCGCGCCGCCTCAGATCCGGTGGCTTCTTAGGCAGGGCGGCGGCGGCGGCGGACGGGGCGCGTCTCCTCCCGCGGCCGCCGGCCTGATAAATGAGGGACTTCGGCTTTGGGGTGCTGCACACCGCCCCTCTCCGAAGCAACAGCCCCGGGTCCCTGTTCAGCGGCGGAGCGTACTGTCCCTCCGCCGCGGGACCCGCCGCCCCGCTGCCCTCCGCCACGCCCTTCGGCCCGCTCTCGCCGCCGCCGTTGCCTGTCACCGGCTTCTCCGAGGCCGCCTCCCCCTTGTCGATCCCCCTCCGCTGCGGCGGCGCGGACCGCTCGGCTGCCGCCGCCGTCGTCGCTTCCTCTTCCTCCCCGTTCCTGGCGCATCAGCAGACCATGCAGGATGAGCTGCTGCTGGGGCTGACACAGCAGCCGGCGCGGCCGCTCTCGGGGGCGGCGGCCACGGAGAAACTCCCCAACCACCACCCCAGCGGCGGCACGAACGCGGGTGTGACCCACCTCCTCCCCTCCCAGGACTTCAAACCGAGTCTGCACCACCCCTCCTCCTCCTCCGCCTCCTGCTGCTGCTGCCGCCGCACCTCCTCCCCGCAGGACTTCAGTAAGCGGCAGCAGCAGCAGCTGAGCAGCCAGAAGAGGAAAGAGTTCAGCCCTCCCCATCTTCCCCACCCTCCGGACTCGAAGCCGCTGCCGCCGCCGCTCCACTGCCCGGGCCGGTTCAGCCCGCCGCCGCCACCGCCGCCGCCGCCACCGCCCGGCCAGCTCCTCCAGCCGGCGCCGCTCGCCCAGCGCCAGCCGCCGCCGCCGCCGCCGCCGTTCAGCCTCCCGCATCCGCAGCACCTCCCGCCGCAGGACTTCGCCCAGCGGCAGCGCCCGGCCGACCTGACCCCGCTCCCGCAGCTCCAGCCTTCGCCGCCCGCAGCCCCGCGGCGCCGCCACGGAGGCGCGGGCAGCCCTCGCAAGACCCCGGCCGCGGGCGAGGGCAGCGCCGCCGAGCCCCCTAATGCGGGCTTGGCCCCCTCGACGCCGCCGGTGAACCCCGCGCCGGGCTCCATGGAGTCCCCCAACCACCCTCTGCTCAACAGTCCCAGTAACCTCCTGCCCGGCGGGGCGCTCGGCGCGGGCGCCTTCAGCAGCCTGCAGAGCCCGGACCTTCCGCACCCGGGCGGCGGCGGCGGCGGCAGCAGCGGGGGCGGGGGGCCCCCCGGAGGCGGAGGGGGAGGCGGCTCCGCGTCGCCGCCGCCGCTGCCCGGCTTCGGCACCCCCTGGTCGGTGCAGACCGCGTCGCCGCCGCCCCAGTCCCAGCCGCCGCCGCCGCCCCAGCAGCCGCCGCCGCCGCCGCCGCCCCAGCAGCCGCCGCAGCCGCAGCCGCAGCCGCCGGGCTCGTCGGCCGCCACCCCGGGTGGCGGTGGCGGCGGCGGCGGCTCGCTCAGCGCCATGCCGCCGCCCAGCCCCGATTCGGAGAACGGCTTCTACCCCGGGCTGCCGTCGTCCATGAACCCGGCCTTCTTCCCGAGCTTCTCGCCTGTGTCCCCGCACGGCTGCGCGGGGCTCAGCGTGCCGGCGAGCGGCGGCGGCGGGGGCGGCTTCGGGGGCCCTTTCTCGGCGGCCGCCGTGCCCCCGCCGCCCGCCATGAATTTACCTCAGCAGCAGCCCCCGCCGCCCGCGGCGCCGCAGCAGCCGCAGAGCCGGAGGTCGCCAGTCAGCCCGCAGCTCCAGCAGCAGCACCAGGCGGCGGCCGCCGCCTTCCTGCAGCAGAGGAACTCCTACAACCACCACCAGGTAACGGCGGACGGCCGGCGGCCCGGTTGCGTCGCGGGGCCGGGGAGACCGCGGGCGGGGCGGCCGGAGACCGGGCTCGGCCCGAGCGGCTCCGAGGAGCCGCGGCGAGGGCCGCTCGCCCGAGGGAGTGGGACGCGGAGGGCGGTGAAGGGCCACGGGACTCGGGCCGCCGGCCGCCGGCGGGGCGGGAGGGCTGTGGCCACCGTGGGCTGTGAGGCTCCGGAGGCGGGCCCGGCTGGAAGTGGCTCCGGCCGGGCGCCCCCTCGAACGCCCCGGCCTGGCGCTGGGGGCTGGGGCCGAAGCGGAATGGCGCCGGGGCCGGGGCGGCGGGCGTCCGGGCGCGACGTCCCCTCCGGTCCCGCGGAGCGATCGACCCCAGGACTCCGCCGGCTCCCCTCTGGCCGGCCGGCCGGGCGGCCGACCGGCCGGTCGACTTCCCCGAGCCCGGGAGACGCGACGAGGCGGCCGTGGTTCGGGGACCGCGGGACCGGCGGGCACGGGCGGCGGCCTCGGGTGGAGCGGCTGTGGGAAGCGAACTGGGGAAGGAGGAGAAGGATTACCGGAGGCCACGCGTGTGGGCAGCCCGTGAGCCTCCGCCGCCGTCCAGTGAGGGAACGGGCGGAACGGCCTTTTTGCTTTGGGGTTTCTTTCCTCCTGAATTGGCCGGAGGGAGCCGTCGCGGGCGAGGCGGTGGCCGCCCGCACCGCCTAACCCGGTGGGACCCGCGTCGGCGAGCGGCCGCCCGGCAGCACTCCTCCCGCCGACCTGCCTCCCTGCCGGCGCGGGTCCGGCCCGAGCTGTCAGATGCTTGAGGAGATAGATGCTCCAAGGTCGTTTCACTTTCTGTGCCTTTCAAGGTTTGGGTATTATCTTGTAAGTTTTAAAACTAAACGAGCCTGCGATTAGTGTGTTACCTTGAAGAGAAGACTTTTCCATTTTTTTTTTTTTTTTGGTGGCCTTAACCTTCTCTTGAATGATAGGGTGTGTATATTTTAAGGGGGTAGTGTAACTATGAAATCACAACGCGCAGGTTATTCATCCGGGTCCTTTCTGAAATTCAAGGTCTGTGTTATCCTGTCAGGACAACGTCTTGAGAGACCGCTGGGTTGGTTAGTTGACATTGAAAGAGTATTTTGTTGTTCTTTTTTTTTTTTTTATCTAGTCAGCATTTATTAAAGTGCTTATTCTGTCTAAGGCCACTTCAGTGATTAAAGATTGAGGAGCAAAATTGGACCTTAACCTTAAGTATTAACTTACTGATGTAACTTTTTCCATTGACCAGTTAGTTTTTAAGGATTAACCTTTTCAAGAGGTGACTACTATCTAAATTAGCCCAAGTAACAGTTAACAGTTTATTTAAATTAATCAGAATAACAGTTAACAGCTTTTGTTGAATCACTCCACTGGTTTCTCCCTGAGAAAGGAGAATGTGGCCTGTAAGAGTTGAAATTAGGTAATTTTGAAATAGTATGCCACTTTTCCATGATTTACCTGATCTTGAAGAACTATCTTTTGGATGTCAGGGTCTTTCTGTTTTAACTAGAAACTTGTCCCGGCTATTATCAATAGGTATGTTTGTGTTCTTGAGGCCATGGACTATTATTAGAAGACTGTATACAGAGATCCATATTTAACTGTAATCTGCTTTTTGTCAAAAAGAAGGGTCTCGAAATGGAGTGTTAAAGGTCACCCAGCTATTAAATGGAATTTTAGATCACTGCAAGAGAAGTTTGAGCACTGTGTCCATGAGGAAAGTAAGGCCCTCAAGAATGAGGGATTTGTCCATGGACCCTTAGCTATGCTTTTGAAGTATGTAGAGTGGGAAAGGGTAGTATATATTCATGGTTATATTAGCATTAAAAATTTTTTTAAAACAGATACTATAGACCAGGTTTACCAAAAAAATAGATTTAAGAGTGCTTGACTTAACAGTAACTTATTAACTTATATAGTAACTCCATGACCCATACTCCCTTTGGCTCAATGTTAGCACAAAATTATTATAAGCTTATTGTCAATTGACAATTGCTAGTAATTAATACTCTTCAAAATCTACAGTTATAGCCTCTTGGAGAATTTTTCATTCTTTGATCACTTAACTTTTCTTGCCATTGGTTCTGTTTTGGAATATAATTTATTTTTGAAAATGGATGACATTAATGGAGACTTGTATTATTAAGATCTCTACTAGAATGATCAAAGTATATAGTTATCTCAGTGTATCTGCCTATGGATAATAGCAGATAATAACAGTTTCTTGGATAGTTAAGTGAAATAACAACTACAAAAATTTCAAAGAAAGTACATTAAAACTGGAATAAAATTTTTTAAAAGTTGAATAAACAGTGCAAAAAAAAAAAAGAGAGAGACATTTCTTGTATTTTCTCTGTCCCCCAAAGGCATTTTTATTCCATGCAATAGAATAAAGCCAAATGTTATTAACCACTTTTACAGTGATATAACTTGTTTTAGAAACGTAAAGTCTAAATATTTCACTCATATGGTTGGCGTATTTTAATGAATAAAACCCTATTTCTAGTGGTATGCTTAGCAGAATATGATTGCGTAAAGATCATAGTGTAAATTATATCTTAAGGATCTTCAAAGTTAATTTCAATTTTTATCTTTAGCTTTTTCTTCATATCTGTCATGTATATGGCTCTCTCTGAAGGGGAAAACAAGTAATTGCATGGTTCTATGTTAGTAATTGTCATGAAATATCTGCTTGCTTCATTATAATTTATGTAGACGAGAGTAGGAAAAGACACCTAGCATTAAGTGAGTGTGTTTTCATACACAAGGTCTCAAGTCTATTAAATGCTTATTTTTTAAAAGATTATATAAATTCTTACCTCAGGCCTAAGTTTGGATTTCAATTATAAACTCTTTAAATGCCTATAATTTAAATAGATGTATTTTCCCCAGCCTCTTCTGAAACAATCTCCTTGGAGCAACCATCAAAGCAGTGGCTGGGGCACTGGAAGTATGTCCTGGGGAGCAATGCATGGCAGAGATCATCGTAGAACTGGAAACATGGGAATTCCAGGAACTATGAATCAGATATCTCCATTGAAGAAACCGTTTTCTGGTAATGTCATAGCACCACCGAAATTCACTCGCTCTACTCCATCACTGACTCCAAAATCTTGGATTGAAGATAATGTGTTCAGAACTGACAACAATAGTAATACACTCTTACCCTTACAGGTAAGAATGGTGTGTAAATGGCCTTGTTTCTAATGTTAATCTTTCAATATAGGAAATTGGGTGGTGGTAGTAGTCATAGTATGATAAAGTTCATGGATTAAAATGAGAAAGCTCAAATGTTTAAGTGTCTGATTTAATTATCACAGGATAAAATACCTATACAGAGAAAATGAGACTTAAAAAAAAATTTTCTAAACACATAATAGAAAATAAGCTTCATAAAGTGTAGAAGAACCCTGCTATATTTCTTAAATTCACATTGAAGCTTTTTAATTGGCAGCTCCTTGAAAATGCCTTAATTTATTAATCTTTAATAGGCCACCAAAATGAGTTTCTCCTCCAATATAGCTGAACTAAAATATTTAGTAATTGTTCATGAATTTGACTATGATCAGCTGTATGTATATTCAAATATAGTTAGTGCAGCTCTGATCGAGGCAAAATAATATTAGGATGTTTTACATTGAATTCAAATTTGTTCACTGATTCAGTGACTTTTTCTAAATGTGGCCTAATATTTATGATGATTAGACATTTTTTCAGACCTTTAATATTTTGTTGATATTTTAAGTTAATGAAGTCCCCTTATATTATTTAAAATGAGAATATCTTTCCTTTAACACTGTTAGAGGATGGAACAAAGATACAAGATAGAACTTTTGATTGTTTTTTTTTTTCTTTTCATTCTTTGTTCCTTTTCTTTTTCTTTTTTTTTTGTGGGTGGGTATGGGGAAGAGAACTGCTTGTTTCTGATGAAAACTTCTATGCTATTGAAGGTGAGATCTAGTTTGCAGTTGCCAGCTTGGGGCTCAGATTCACTCCAAGATAGTTGGTGCACTGCAGCCGGAACATCCAGAATAGACCAGGTAGGCTGCACAGTGTGTACTTACCAGGATTTTGGCTAGGGGTTTAGTATTTGTATTGTGAGTAGGATTTAGTATGTACTTTTCACTTATACTTGTTTAAGCATATGTCAGAAAGCGTGAAAGCAATTTATTTTTAAAGGATTCACTTAAATTATTTAAAGTGTTTCGTTTTTAAATTTGAAAATAACTCATAATCTTTATACATTTCCTGAACGTAATTGTTTTTGGAAAAAGGAATCATGTACCCAAGTGCACCTGACTTTAAACATCAGTCAAACTGAATACCTTTTATTTCTTTTCAGAATCATTTAAACTGAACATATTTTATGTCTTCTCAGAATCATTTGCAGTTAGGTATAAAATCATATGTTTGTTTAACATCTAATCATACATTTCATAAATGTTTTATAGAATTTTTTGGCACACTGTTTCATGAAACATGCTGTATGTGTCTTGAGATATATGCTTCTAAGAAAACCCTTAGTTCAGTTTTTCACCTTTATAAAAAAAGTTTATGGTATTTCTCTAAATTTTGTTAGTGCTATGAAATGCACTTATCTTTTCCCAAATAATCAGTTCCTTATAGAAAAGAAACTGAGTCAAACATCTGAGAGTCAAGTCTTGATCGAATTGCCTTCAAGTCCTTTATGGTTACAGAATGCTCTCTTTCTTCCTGCAGATGAAATTTGAATGCGAACTGGGTACAGGTGATGAGAATTGTTTGCAGGACAAGTAGGACACTCAGTCCTCACAAAAGAGGATTCTTTATTACAGAGCCCAAGTGTGAATGACCATAGACTTGACTCTGTGGGGGTCCAGTGAATGGAGCTCTGTTATCCGTAGTTACTTTATCAACATGAAATGATTTTACAAGTAAGGACTGTATAAACAGATTAATATTACATTTGAAAATACCTTTCTAACCTGTAGGGTTGGCAGTAACTTCAGTAATTAGCCATTAGCACTTGTTTTAAATAAGTCCGCCTATTTACCAAAGTAGTCCTGCCAGGATCTCCAGTTAGAAATAAGTACGTATCTCATGTAATTTGTAATTTGTTATCTTGTTAATGTTGCAGTGTAATCCATCCTATTTCTACTCTCCTCTCTTCTCTGGCACAGTTAGGCTATATTAGTGGCATTTTCAAGTAATGGTGTTCAAATTAAATACATAAATGCCTAGGAGATGGTATGCTAAAAGAGAAAAACTGGTAATTATTTTGAAGGTGTCAAGGGACATGTTTTTAGACAAGAAAGGACATAATTATGTGAAGAGGTTGTACCAGGAGGAAGCAAGAGGATATGTGAGCGAGATGTGTATCTGTGGAGGAAAAATAAGACAAAGATGTCAGTGAGGATCCATGGGGCTTTGGGGGGCAGATGTTGAGAGATTAGGTTATTAAGATGGCTTCAGTGGGTAGAAAAATGCTGCGGTAGATAGAGGTCATAATGAAAGGGAAATTTTCAAACTGGGCTCTGCAGAGATGCCCATGAGACTCCCACAGGATGAGGGCTGTCAGCCCTCCCATTCAGCTTCTCTGCTCTTATCTATGCCCTTAGGATTCAAGGTAAATTCACTTTAAGAAAAAGGATGTTGATGCGTAAGGATAATTTTTTTTAATTTTTATTTTTTGGTAAATTGTTGAGATATTGGCAATCCCTATGGATTCCTGAGCCTGAGATATGAGGATGAAGTTGAAGAGAATGGTGAAGAAAAAGATAGTGGAAAGTGAACTGACCTAGAAGAAAAGGAGATCTGAAACCTGAATCATCTTCCTCTCACAAGTTTTTTGATATTGGATGACACATTTTATGGGCTTTCATCTCTTTGGGTCATAGTCTGCCTATCTGTAAGAGGAATGTCTAGAACTAGATCCTGTAAGGCCTTTGTAGCCAGCTCTTGTGCTTTCTTTCATCTATTGTGGCCATGTCTTTTGCTCCCTGCTTCCTAATCCCCCTCCTTTATTTTTAGAATGCAAGGGTCTTGCTTTATTTGGGGGGCAGGGAGAGCAATGGGCATTGGTCCCACGCAGTGGAGGTACTCTATGACGTCCCACCTGGCCTTAAAAGCAATGTTGTTTTTTCTTTCAGTACCCTAAGGGTACTTATTATACAAAATTTGTTCAGGGTTCCTATCTTTCCATAAAAGGTTGAGGTATTTGAAGTTGAGGTTCTTAGAAATACAGCAGCAGCTACAAACTGCAATTGGTATCTTAAACAGTTGGGTAGTTCCTCACTATTTTGCAAAGTTAAAATTATAGAAAATACTTAGACACTAAAATATCTGGGGAGATTATTTTCATTTCTGATCTTTTTTCATCATATACAATATTTTTATACTAATGCATTTTAGTTAACAAATACATTATTTAAAAACATTTAACTTTTAAAATTTCCTTAAGTCTCAAATTGATTTAAGTCTAAAATGTAGTAAACCGTAGAACTGAAGTCTTAATTCTTGTACCTGGCCTAACCTATACCAACAATGGGACGTGTAATTGAATTTAGTAAATGGAAAAGAAATAGTTTTGTACGTTGGTTTTATTTCAGTTGTATGTAAAATTTTCACATTGGCATTTCCTTATTTAAAATACCCCCTCTTTTTTTTTTTTATCAAAAAACTTCAGATTAAAAACTTTTTAAAAACAAATATAAATTGTTATATTCATTTCTGAGTTTAAAATGAATGTATTTTTGTTAGTTTTTTTAAGGCTAAATATAATACTACTTTTGTTTAAAATGCTATTTGCTACTCTTGCTAATATGCTAAGTCATACTCAAAAGTATGAATTCTAAGTTACCTTCAACTTGAATTTTCAGGCAGATAAACAGGCTACAGTATATTTATTCATTAATACTGGAATATTTTCAATGGAGAGCGAATATACTAGGAGCTGTTATTACTTAGTTTATATATGGCATATCAGTTTTCTGTAAACAAACCAACACCGTGCCTTTAAAACTGTATTATAGCCTGTAAAGCCTGTGAGAGTTGGCCTGCTCTTTAGCTGAGTGTATGTGTGTGTGTATATATATATTTTTTTTCCAGCTCTAGACTTGGGGTCTTATAGATGTTCTCCCTGCAATTCCTGGGAATGTACATAAACTACCTTGACTTAACTGAAGATATTTTTTGCTGATCTTTAATATCCAGGCTATTATGATAAATGTGATAATCTGGGGACCTCTGAGAAAAATACATTCTTTGGAGACAAGAAACAAGGCCAAGGCCAAGTTTTCATTTAGTGAAACTTTCCTCAAATTGTGATTCTTAAACTAGATGAGTTATAGGGACATCGGTAGTTGTGAAACTACCTACTGAAAATAAGGTAGGATGGGATCTCTTATTATCTGTGCTTATGTAATGAATTCTTTTTATGTTTCCTATCTGTGTTCAGTTCTTTACTTGTACTTGATACTTTCTTACACCAGGTATTTTTTTACTTACCTTTCCATTTTATTTAACCATTGTGGGTACTAAATTAGCTTTGGCTATTTGGGGCTTGATTCCACCCCCACCCCCCACCCCCCACCAAATCACTGTTACAGCTCTTTGTTGAGGATTAGAATAATAAAGGAAGATCAAGAAGTGTATATTCATTGTATATGCAGTAGTACTTTACCCTGGAGATATGTCCGGGGAGATACTGTTCTTTGCTTTTGAGAAGATGAAAGTCCGGTTGGATGAATAAGGGATATCTCTGTGTGGAGCAAGCAGAGACTCGGGTGGGAGCCTATGAGGTGGAGAGCTGCATTGCGTACTGAGGCAGAGCAGCACAGTACCTGCTGCTCGGTCAGTAAGTGCAGTGGCAGAGTGTAATCAGGAGAACTAAGCACAGAAATACAGCAAAAGCTGATCTTTCTACTTAGGCAGAAGAATATATGCCCGAGCCATCTGATATAACTTTACATATGATGTTATGGAGTTTTTCTATGGGCTTCTCTGGTAGCTCAGATGGTGAAGAACCTGTCTGCAGTGCTGGAGACCCAGGTTCAACCCCTGGATTGGAAAGATCCCCGGAAGAGGGCATGGCAACCCACTCCAGTATTCTTGCCTGGAGAATCCCATGGACAGAGGAGCCTGGTGGACTTTCTGTAATCTGCCTCTTTTTTCATAGGGAGAATACATCATCGCCAAAAGGAAAAGCTTCTACTTACCCACTTCTTTTGAAATAAATAGGGTTTTGATTATGTCAAAGCAAAAATACAACATCCCATAAAAAAGTTCCCATTTAACTAAGTTCAAGTTCCTTTTGTTGTATTTTAACGTCACTGTTGACCTCATTAGTTACCTTCAGTGTTTATAATCTTTCCCAGGTCATCCTTTTTAAAGTTAGAATGACTTTGTTCTTTCTGTCTTTCTAGGAGTTCGTTGTTGCTTCCATAAGTCTTTGTGGCAAAATGTCTGTATTTAAAGCAAACTATTAGAATATAAGAGATAGTAGTTTTTTTTTTACCACTGTGTTCTAATTTTTGCCTGTTCATTGTTGTGGGATACTGTAATCTCAGTTTCTGAAAGCCCATTTAGTTGGTTCTTTGCCACATAGCTTTCATATTTCTGCAGTAGATTTGGATAAACTTTTTCTGGTAGATTCTTTCTTTTGTGAAATGTATTGGCTGTTTTTAAATAACCATGTAGTAATAAATGTAAATTACATTGCTGTGATTCCCCATCTTTTTATGATAATCAGTATTCCTGTGTTTATGGTAACTTTAAAATGGATTCAGGATTTCCATTTAGCTTTTGAACCAATGGGAGTTTACATGAACACAATTTGTTCCAATGTCCCTATTCCTGAAGAATGCATGAGTATTTGACTTTTAATCAGATATGTTTCTGTTTTTTTTTTTTTCCAGAAGTTATATTTTAATCCCCACACTTTACTTAATGGAATTATCTGTATTTTTTTTTTTAATGTGAATAACCTCCAGGTTCCATTACCCAGAAAGTAACTTTTGCGAGGTCATGAGCTCTTTGTCTGCTCAAGGCTATTTTGTATTTGGTGATTTAAAAATCATGTGGGCTGCAGCTGATGCTTAATAAAGTATAACTAAGTTAATAGTTTTAAAATAGCTTGCTGTTTTCTTTTCTGAAATAGGAGTTTGTTTCATGATGAAAGACTTGATATGCAAAGGAAAATAAGGGACTTTATAAGTCGGCATCTCACTGTTTCAGTTGGATATAGGCATTAAAGCTAAAGCTGCTAATCCATGTGGCTTTTTTTATTTTAAAAATAAGAGTTGCCAGAGTTGATACATTTATTGAATAACTTGCTTATATATTTTCTCTTCATACCTTAAATATTATCCATGGCCCATTTACAGTATGTATAGGATTCTGCATTAATTTTGTTGTGCTCTAAAGCAAGTTCATACTCCTTGGAATGGAAGTAGAGGCTGGCCAAATAAATACATAAACAAAAGTTGTATGGGAAATTCAAATTTGGGTGGTATTAGTCACCATTACGGAGAAGGCAATGGCACCCCACTCCAGTACTCTTGCCTGGAAAATCCCATGGACAGAGGAGCCTGGTAGGCTGCGGTCCATGGGGTCACTAAGAGTTGGACACGACTGAGTGACTTCACTTTCACTTTTCACTTTCCTGTGTTGGAGAAGGAAATGGCAACCCACTCCAGTGTTCTTGCCTGGAGAAGCCCAGGGATGGGGGATCCTGGTGGGCTGACGTCTGTGGGGTCGCACAGAGTTGGACACAACTGAAGTGACTTAGCAGCAGCAGTCACCATTAATTAAGTTCATAGGTTGGCTGAAGACAGGGCATGGTCTGATTCTGTTCAGAAAACATAAGCCTGAGAAAATAGCCCTGAACCATAATACATTTCTTTGTAAGAATTTAAGATCAATAGACTATAAAGTGTCTATGTTGTATTCCATCTTAGAACCCTTTGATATAGCATACTTTTTTAAAGATTTGTTTGTTTAATTACATGAACAATTTTTGTCATGCCAGTTTACTTTTTAAATTCCATATTTTAAATACATTTTGGAACTTTGAATATAATATTTAATCTTCCATTGTGTGGTTGGAAATTCTCAAGTCGACAGACAGCAAGGTCACATTATTACTTGATACATGTCTCAGTTTAGTTACTTAACGTTTTGAGTACCTAGTCCATGGAGGATTCTCAGAAGATTTGCAGTCCTTTGTAATTACCACCTAAAAGTGCAGTCTTTGCCCTCACTGAGCTCAACTTAAACTTTTGCAAAGTTTTTATGGT
Source organism: Cervus elaphus (assembly GCF_910594005.1). Classification (NCBI taxonomy): domain Eukaryota; kingdom Metazoa; phylum Chordata; class Mammalia; order Artiodactyla; family Cervidae; genus Cervus; species Cervus elaphus. The sequence continues at coordinate 7,227,357 of NC_057820.1, read as the reverse complement.
AAAAATAAAGTACTGTTCATTCAACAAACATTTGAGAGATAGCTATATTCCATAATTAGCAGGTCCCTACCCCTGATTAACTTAGAAATTCATTGACAGATGCAGGAAAACCAACAAATTAGTTATGACCTCATACAGTAGAAGCACAAAAGATGGACTTAATTGGATAGATTACAAAAATTGCATGTCATTTCTGCCCGAGTTTTTCTGTATTCCAGTTTTATTTATTATATACTACTGTGAGTCTTTTGCTTTTCCATTATTTCTATTATTTTTAAAGTGGACTTTAGAGATCATCTAGTTTGATGCGATTATTTTATTTTTTCGAAGATGGAACAAAGCCTAAAAAGGTTAAGTAGCTTCAGGTTAAGAAGCACAATGCTTCTTAAAGTGTGGTCTTTGGACCAGCAGTCTCGGGATCAGCTGGGTACTTACTGGAAATAAAATTCTCAGAGGCCACTCCAGACCTATTGAATCAGTTGACGAGTCCCAGCAACTTATATGTCTGACAAGGCTTCCACATGTTTCTGAAGCATGCTTAAGTGTGAGAGTCGTTGTTAAAGCGACTGTGCCCCCATCCCCAGTCAAGGTCATTGTTCTAGGGAACACCTATTACTGGTGGGTGTGTGACATCTACGGAGTCTAAGTTAAACTAAGTAAGGGGTGCTAATGTAGCTACTGATGAAGCTCCAGCAGGATCCTCCAGGTCTAGTATTCTTTCCATCATTCACTGTTGCTTTGCAGTTTCAAATTCTCTGACAGTGACTTGTTTAGTCTGCAGTGGTGATCTGCCTGCCCCCTCCTTCCCCCCGTCTCTGCAAAAAAAAAAAAAAAAAAGCCTGCAACCCTCATTGAAACATCAGAGGAGAATTAAAAAAAGTCAACATACTCTCAGAAAAGCTTCTTATGTATTTCCTCGACTTTCTAAAAGAGTGGTTCTGGATCTTCTCTGGATTGTGGACTCCTTTGGAAAACTAAGGAAAGCCATAAACCTTTTCAGGAAACAATCACATATACATGTCCATACAGAGTATTACATCATCTCACAGATGGCATGGTCCTTGAAGCTCAGGGACCTTGGTTAAGCCTCATTCTGATTTCTGTGGAGACTTTTTTCCCCAACTTTTCTGGTTCTTCCTTTCCTTTTTCTGTGTTCATCATTCTTTGAGAGTTGGAAATGACCTGCCTGCTCAACCTTCTCCTCATTTACATACAACACATAAGCACCAGATAGGGTACACACTTAAACCTAAATGAGTGGGACTAACATGGACATAATTTGGGAACAGACTGCTTGGCAATTAGGGGGCACAGGCCAGGGCTTGCTGTGGTGGCTCCCTGTGTATATTTGTTCAAGTTTATTGAATGTATTTTGAACAGAATACAATATAAATTCATGAGCATTACAGAATCAGATTCCTTCTAGTAAGCAAGTTGAGGGGTTTGACATTCAGCAAACAAAACTTCCAACTACACAAAAGACTTTATTCTGAGATGATATAGGAAATTTGCTGCGGTGAAAATCCTTTCACCTTTTTCTCCCCTGCTTTCATTTTTTGCAACAGTGGGTAGAGGGAAGAGGAGATTTGGAAGTGCAGAGATCAATATGTTAGGATTATTCTTGATGTTTGTCTTTGTTCTGAAATTGGTATTTCATGCTTTTAATTTTTACTGTTTAAGATGCTTATGCATTCTTTTATGAAATTCTGACTATTAGATAGCATACAATGTTTGATGTTTAAAGTATGGTGCATTATGGAGCCTTTTCACCCCAAATATTTATTTTTCAAGGGCCAGTGTCCAAATTCCTATATATATGTGAAAAGTTTAAAAGCTAAATAACAACTGAAAATGCTTTCTGTGTGTATAAGATTTCAGAAGTATTTATAAGTTGAGAATGATAACAACAGAAATTGTTTTTACTCTATTGCATTAATACTGCTGATTAAGATACTTTTGATATGTGATTTTGGAGATAAATGTATGAAATCTGTTGTTCTCCAGTACAAGAGATATTAATATTAAGCTCAGGATATCCTTAGCTATTGATACTGTCTTGGGTTGCAAACTGACTAGTAATATTATATTAGTCAAATGTCCTAATTTATGTAAGAGATAGTACATTAATCATCACTTTTTGAAACAATTTGTGTAGACTATATTCTTTTTTGTTTTCCTTCTCTTCCAGGATCGAAGTAGAATGTATGACAGTTTGAATATGCACTCTCTGGAAAATTCCCTCATTGATATTATGAGAGCAGAGCATGATCCTCTTAAGGGTAGGTGACTTTTTTATTTTCTTATGTCGTCCAGCATTTTGTCTGCTTACCTTACCATTTCTCATATGAAAATGAGCACTAAGTAACACCTGTCTCATCTATAAAATTCTAAATTTGTTAACAAGAATCTTTATTTTTATGAAAGATCATATTTTTACCTTGGTAGCTGCTTTAACTTTATGCTGATTTGTAGAGAGAGATGGAAAAACCTAAATTTCTTGACTTGTTATTTAAGAAAAAGCCACTTTTTAGAGATAACTCAGTTCACCCAAGGATGAAGAATGGCTCTGAAGGCATTATAGTCACTATTCTAGAATTCTTTCAAATACAGAAATATTAAAAAAGAAAAAAAACTTTCTTAGAATACTTGCATTTGCAGTTTGCAGTAATTCCAGCCTAAAATTGTCATAAGTTAACTTCCTTTCTCATTTTCCTTCCTGCTGTCATGTTGTAGGGACTTGAAAGGGTTTTGAGGTAAAGAAGCTATTCATAAAAGTTAGGGCAAATTAGGTAAAAGAATCAGCGCACGTAAGGTTATACTGTCAGCCTTATCACAGTTACAGTTAATTGTAACTGAAGAAATTGTGTTAACAAACTTGTTTTCATTTGTCTGCATGTTACACGTTAATGATTATATTTATTCATACAAAATATATTCTTACCTTTTATATTATTGATGAGAATCTAGCAAACTGTGTGAACTTGAGTCATGAGAAATATTAGTGTCTGTTGCTGCATAATGAATAGTCCCCAAACTTAGCAGCTTCAGACAACAATAAACATTTATTACCTTACACAGTTTTGTGGGCCAGGCAGGAATCAGGGACACTTTAACTGGTTGGTTCTGGCTCAGGGTCTTTCAAACCGTTCTCTTTTTAATTCTGTAAAGCCGAGGATTTCCTTGTAAGAGTCAGCCTAAAAACTCTGGAACTCAAGAGTTGGCAGCAAGGCGATGGCTCTGGCTGAGCTGGCAGTACTGACCAGCTATCTCAACACTTTTTGTTCTGCCTCTGGGTTTTGCTTGTAAAGGAGTTTCTTATCTTTCTGTTTCCTTTGTTGGTGAGGACTTTGAGAAGCTCTGGGGATTTTGGTAATTGTCGATGATGTGTAACGATGCTAATTCTCTTCACAAACTAATTAAGATAGTTTTACTTTGATTATTATTATTTTTTTTTTTTCTGAGGGAAATTGCCTCTAACCAAATTCAGCCTAGCTTTTTGAGTATTTGAGGTCTTGTTTTGTTTTGTTTTTTTTTTATCCCAGTTACTCCAACAGTTCCAGGGACATTTTCCCTGGATCCACTGTTTAAGAATAGAAGCTGGCAAGCAGCTTATGATTATGAAGACCTTCTCTCTGTTGATTTCATTGCCTTCTATAGAAAGAAAATGCTTAGAAATTCTAATATTGATAAAGTCAATATTAACTGTAACCAGTGGATAATTAAAACTTTTTTTTCATCATTGTTTCTCCCAGTCTTCCTTAAAGAAGCCCTTTGACTATGTTAAGAGAAAACATTGATTATATACTCACTATTAATTATCCCAGTTTTTCTGTTTTTCTAGCCTATTTTATAATAAAAGGGGAAGGAAAAAGACTTTGAAAGACTAGAAAGAAGACTTTGAAAAAGAAAATAAGCAGTATGAGGCTAAAAGGAATTTAATATCAATAATTGAAATACTCGAATGAATTCAGAATTCTTCTGTTAGGGGAAAAAAAGGCTCATTAACCACCTTTAGGAATCATGGTAACACATCTCTGTTTCTAATTGGAACATTTTATGTTCCACATTTTTTATGTCAGGGAATAGAGAAGAAAACAAAAGAAAGCATTTGAGCATGCTTCTCCATAGAATTGAGAAATAAGACTGGTACTTTTGCCAAATTGCCATCATATACCTTTCTAAAATTGGAGCTTCCCAGATGACCCTAGTGGTAAAGAACTCACCTGCCAATGCATGAGATGTAAGAGACGCAGGTTCTATCTTGGATCAGGAAGAGCCCTTGGAAAAGGGAATGGCCACCCACTCCAGTATTCTTGCCTGGAGAATCCCATGGACAGAGGAGCCTGGTGAGCTGCAGTCCATGAAATGTAGCAGAGTTGGCTACAACTGAAGCGACTTAGCACACCCACACACATGCATCTTTCTAAGATTATCTTGATATCCAAGTGCTGTCACCTAGTTTTTTCTTTTATTACTAGTACAAATTTTCTCACCTCCTGGGATTTGTCATCCTGGGTATCTTACCCCCACACACTGATCATTACACATTTTCTTGGGGCTGGGCCTCAGTAAAAATTTAGGAAAGCAAGGTTGTGACATACAGAAGAAACCAATCTCTGAATTTATTTCACCTCCTTTCCATTCCTGATCTTTAGGGCATCATTTCAGCCTCTGTCCTATCTCTCGTATCTCATCTTTTCATCACCTTCAGAAAGTTCTGTTCTCTACTTAGCATATGAAAATTCTTTTCTCTAAAAAAGCAGAATGAATCTTATTTTATCCTTCTAAAATATTTTTCAATAACCCAACCAGTTGCTATGTCTTCCTTATGGAATCTAATGAACAGAGAGGTGAGACTTGTGGGGTAAATGAAAAACTGAAAATAAAAATGAATTTCTTATTTCCCTTTGTGTAAGTGGTGACAGTTTCTTGAAAATTTTCTGTGCAAACTTGAGTGGTGAAAGATTGTATTAGTTATACACTGCTGCATAAAAAATTACTCCCAAATTTACTGGCCTGAAGCTACAATGAACCTTTATTATCACCTGCAGTTTCTGTGGTTTAGAACTCGGAAGCTCTTGAGTAGGTTAGTTCTGGCGAGGATCTTAGGAGGTAGCAGTTAGGAGAGCAGTGAGGCGGCAGTCATCTGAAGGTCTGACTAAGGCAGGGGGATCCTTTTCCAAGATGACTTACTTATGTGGCTGGCAAGTTGGCGCAAGCTGTTGGCAGAACACAGTTCATCACAGACCTCTGCTCAGGACTGCCAAACTGTCCTCCAAGTGTGGCCCCCGCCACCCCTAGAGCAAATGATAAAGCTCGAAGCAGGTGCCCCAGTGTTTTCTAGGATTTAGCTTCAGTAGTCTCATGCCATCATTTCCTGACAGCATACTAGCCATGTAGATCACCCTGCTCAGCTCGGCGGAGTCTGTTGCCCAAGAGCTGTGAGTCCTGGGAGGCAAAGAGCAGCAGAGGCAGTCATGGAGGCTGCCTTCCACAGAGATGAAAGGCAGAAACAAAATTTGCATTGGGTTCTGCTGTTCTAAAGGAAAAGAAAAACTGCGTCAGGTAAGAGTTTATGTTGGTAGACAGAAAAGCAATCTGGCAGCCCTCTGGAATCCAAAAAAGTCCATGGCCAGTTACTGGCGTGACTGTTGACTGATTAGACTGACGGAAGGACCCTCCTGCCCCTACTTTAGCCCAGAATGCAAGCCTGGTGGTTTTTACAGGTCAGTAGAGAACCTCCATTGTTTACTGTTAAGGTCTTTCTAGTCTAGCATGGCAGGGGCAATGGTCTTGTCACGGCTCTGAGGATGTGAAGTGCTGACAGCCATAGGTGAAACCCTGGATGCATTCTATTCCAGAAAGTGTGCTTACTTTTGTACTAGGCAGTATCCAAGAGCCCGCTGTGTGTTATGTGAAACAGACACGGTCTCTGTTCTTGTGGAATGTACAGCCGAAGAGGAAGAGAGACCTTCTAGTTACATGTGTGATATGCATAGATACATATAACACATTAGTATAACATAGTATAAACATGCAGTAGGGCTTCCCAGGTGGCCCAGTGGTGAAGAGCAATCCGCCTGCCAGTGCAGGAGACATTGGAAGCTTGGATTTGATCCCTGGATAGGGAAGGTCCCTTGGAGGAGGAAATGGCAACCCACTCCAGTATTCTTGCCTGGGAAATCCCATGGACAGAGGAACCTGGTGGGCTCGATTATGTACACATAACGGTAAGGATTAGAATACTATGGAGGGGAGGCTATGAAGTGTTTGGAGGTAATAAGTGGAGGTACCTAAGGTAGATGTGGAGCAGGTTGTGTTCAAGAGCTTGTCATAACTGAGGAACTGACAGCAGACTTGTCCTGGCATAGCTGTTTGGGGCTGCCTGACGGTGACTGGGTGTGACGCTGCTCAGCCAGTCCTCTGAGGGCGGGGGAGTCTTTGCTCTGGGCTGTGAACACTAACACACTGTTTTACGTTTCTGTAGTACGAGTGGCACTGACGGCTCTGTTTTATTTATTCTGCAGTGACTTCTCCTCATGAACATCCATTTTCTGGTGACTGTCTTTAATTTTTGACAAATATTTTCCTTTTCATAGGAAGGACAATTATGAATTCTTTTAATGGTTAAAGTAAATCATGCTGTGCCAAGTAAAGTTTTGTGATTTTGCAATTTTGTGTTTGCATACCTATGTTAAATAATCTGTGATCTTTTTTCTGTATGTGTGGGTCAATTCATTCCCCTTTAAACAAAAGAACAAGTCAGTGATTATTGTTAATCTCTCTCCCCTCTCTGCCCTCAGCAGTTTACAAAAAAGGTCTTACTGTGTAAGCATTTTTACCCCAAATTGCCTACCCCTCCTCCAAATCATAAGGGCAAACAAAAAATTTACGCACATAAAAGATTATTTGAGAACAGCAGGAAGAAATGTAGTTTATTTAGCAGTCTTAGGAGGTTCTGTGTCAGCAAATCACAATGCCTTTACTAATGTTCTCTGAACTATTAAGGGGAATTCAAGAAAAAGGATTTAGAGCATGATTTTTCAATATTGACATATTTTTAGAAGTGAATGCCTTTAAAATGTTTTTCTTTACTGTGCTTTCGTATATCGTAGCATCATTTTTATTTCTTGATTGCTAAAGTCCTGAAGAAAAAAATCTCTGCTTATTTTAAGGAAAATAATCCTTGAGGAAATAAGGAATGACTTCTATAAATGCTAAGTGGTCCTGGTGGTATCAACTAAATTCTTGCCTCTTTTCAAGACATTTCTTTTCCCTCTGATATTCTCCTCACTTACCTTAGTATACAATGGAAGTTGTTGCTCAGTTACTAAGGCCTATCCCACTCTGCAGTCCATGGTCCTGTCCAGGGACAGGCTTCCCTGTCCTTCACTATCTCCCAGAGTTTGCTCAAACTCATGTCCATTGAGTCAGTGATGCCATCCAACATCTCATTCTCTGTCGCCCTCTTCTCCTGCCCTCAGTCTTTTCCAGCAGCAGGGTCTTTTCCTGTGAGTCTGTTCTTATCAGGTAGCCAAAGTTTTGGAGCTTCAGCATCAGTCCTTCCAATGAATTTTCAGGACTGATTTGCTTTAGGATTGACTGGTTTGATGTCATTGCAGTCCAAGGGACTCTCAAGAGTCTTCTCCAACACCATAGCTTAAAAGCACCAATTCTTCAGCTCTCAGCCTTCTTTATGGTCCACCTCTCACCTCCATACATGACTTCTGGAAAAGCCATAGCTTTGACTATTCAGACCTTTGCCGGCAAAATGATGCCTCTGCTTTTTATTTTTTCTTCATTTATTTTTATTAGTTGGAGGCTAATTACTTTACAGTATTGTAGTGGTTTTTGCCATACATTGACATAAATCAGCCATGGATTTACATGTGTTCCCCTTAATATGCTGTCTCGATTTGTCATGGCTTTCCTTCCAAGGAGCAAGCATCTTTTAATTTCATGGCTGCAGTCACTATCCTCAGTGATTTTGCAGCCCAGGAAAATAAAATCTGCCACAGTTTCCACTTTGCCCCTTCTATTTGCCATGAAGTTACGAGTCTGGATGCCATGATCTTGGTATTTTGAGTGCTGAGTTTTAAGTCATCTTTTTCACTCTCCTCTTTCATCCTCATCAAGAGGCTCTTTAGTTCCTCTTCACTTTCTGCCATTAGAGGGATATCATCTGCATATCTGAGGTTGTAGATATTTCTCCCTGCAGTCTTAATTCCAGCTTGTAATTCATCCCACCTAACATTCCGCATGATGCACTCTGCATAGAAGTTAAATAAGCAGGTGACAGTATACAGCCTTGATGGACTCCTTGCCCGATTTGGAACCAATCTGTTATTCCATGTCTGGTTCTTACTGTTGCTTCTTGACCTGCATACAGGTTTCTCAGGAGGCAGGTCAGGTGGTCTGGTCTTCCCATCTTTTTAAGAATTTTCCACAGTTTGTTGTGATCCATACAGTCAAAGGCTTTGGCGTAGACAGCGAAGCAGAAGTAGATGTTCTCCCGGAATTCTGTTGCTTTCTCTGTGATCCAGTGAATTTTGGCAATTTGATTTCTGGTTCCTCTGTTTTTTCTAAATCCAGCTTGTACATCTGAAATTTCTCAGTTCATGTACTGCTGGAGCCTAGCTTGATGGAATTTGAACATTACCTTGCTAGCATGTGAAATAAGTTCAATTGTGTTAGTTTGGACATTCTTTGATAGTACCCTTCTTTGAGATTGGAGTGAAAATTGATTTTTTCCAGTCCTGTGGCCACTGCTGAGTTTTACAAATCTGCTGACATATTGAGTGTAACAGCATCATCTTTTAGGATTTTAAATAGCTCAGCTGGAATTCTGTCACCTCCACTAGCACTGTTGGTAGTAATGCTTCCTAAGGCCCACTTGACTTCACGTTCCAGGATGTTTGGCTGTAGGTGAGTGATCACACCATTGTGATTACCTCGGTCATTAAGACCTTTTTTTTATAGTTCTTCTCTGTATTCTTGCCACATCTTCTTAATATCTTTTACTTTTGATGGGTCCTTGCCATTTCTGTCTTTTATTGTGCCTGTCCTTGCATGAAATGTTCCCTTGGTATTTCCAATTTTCTTGAAGAGATTGCCAGTCTTTCCCATTCTATTGTTTTCCTCTGTTTCTTTGCATTGTTCACTTAAGAAGACTTTCTTTTCTCTCCTTGCTGTTCTGTGGAACTCTGCCAGTGCAGGAGATGTGAGAGACCCAGGTTCAATCCCTGGGCCAGGGAGATTCCCCTTGAGGAGGAAATGGCAGCCCACTCCAGTATTCTTGCCTGGGAAATCCCATGGACAGAGGAGCCTTGTGGGCTACAGTCCATGGGGTCGCAAAGAGTGGGACACGACTCAGCATCTGAGCACATCAGTAGCTATCACATTGTACTCATCAGGTGAAGCCACAGTTTAAAATTGAAGTACAGAGTCACAAAGTAACTTGTATCAATTTCTAAAAGTCTGGTGTGAGAACTTACATTTTTGAGCTTAAGAGCTTCTAGCACCTTGCCTGGTTGTCCAGCAGTTGAGACTTCACCTTCCAGTGCAGGAAGTGTGGGTTCGATTTCTGGTTGGGGGGCCAAGATCCCACCTGCCTTGTGACTGAAAAAACCCAAACATAAAGCAGAAGGAATATTGTAATAAATTCAAAAAAGACTTTAAAATTTTTCCATATTAAAAAAAATCTTAAACCAATCAAATTTCATAATTAAAAAAAATTATTACTTCTAAGCTGGACAGAGGTTCTCAGAGTTGGAGAGCATGTTTAACATGTAGCTTTCAGGGCCCTGCTCCTAGAAATTAGGCATGGCAGGTTATGTGAAGAGTACACTTTTGAGAAACTCTCCTCTAATAGAACAAGATCAAAGAAATCTATAAGAAGTTTAAAAAATTTGAATGGTATTTATTAAAATAGAGCAGAGTGAAAAATAAAACTGATACCAGCAATATCCATGCCAAAGTATAGTTACCTTCCTCCTCTTAAACTGCCCTCACTTATTAGTAACTCTGATAGTCATGTATTTCCCAGAACCATTTTGCTTTTCTTCAGCCACCTGTGTTGCTTGAAGTCAAAATTTTCACATGTGCCGAAAAATAGTATAGATGAAAATCATTTTATTAGAATGTTTTCCAAAACAAGATAATAGATTGCTATGTATGCTTTCAGTTTTTAAGTAAAATGTTTCTTTTTATTTTAAAAAGGAGTAAGTAGAATTTACACATTCTTTCCCTTTTACTTCATTGATTTTGTGTTCTTTTTCCTGTAGGTCACTGGCCTTTGATAAAGAGGAAAAGAATAATTATCTTTGGACTAAATTATATAGAAGCCATATACACTTTATTAAATGTGTTCTGATTTTAAGAGGTGATCACTGTTGTGATATACTTGATACCTTTACCCCCAACTACTCAGAATTTAGTTCATTTTAAGGGTACAATTTATTAGAGTAGAACTTCTGTTGTCAGTGTTACCTGCAGATTGAAAAGGAAATTTTGAAAGTGTGATTGTAAAAGTTCTTGTTGTAGAAGATTCATTTGAAATACGATATCTTGGATAGAGATTTTAAACTTTAATTTCAGTTCAGTCGCTCAGTGGTGTCCGACTCTTTGAGACCTCATGAATTGTAGCACGCCAGGCCTCCCTGTCCGTCACCAACTCCCAGAGTCCACCCAAACCCACATCCATCGAGTTGATGATGCCATCCAACCATCTCATCCTCTGTCGTCCCCTTCTCCTCCTGCCCTCAGTCTTTCCCAGCACCAGGGTCTTTTCACATGAGTCAGCTCTTTGCATCAGGTGGCCAAAGTATTGGAGTTTCAGATTCAACATCAGTCCTTCCAATGAACACCCAGGACTGATCTCCTTTAGGATGGACTGGTTGGATCTCCTTGCAGTCCAAGGGACTCTCAAGAGTCTTCTCCAACACCACAGTTCAAAAGCATCAATTCTTTGGTGCTCAGCTTTCTTTATAGTCCAGCTCTCACATCCGCACATGACCGCTGGAAAAACCATAGCCTTGACTAGACGGACCTTTGTTGGCAAAGTAATGTCTCTGCTTTTTAATATGCTGTCTAGGTTGGTCATAACTTTACTTCCAAGGAGTAAGCGTCTTAATTTCGTGGCTGCAATCCCATCTGCAATGATTTTGGAGCCCAGAAAAATAGTCAGCCACTGTTTCCACCATTTCCCCATCTGTCTGCCATGAAGTGATGGGACCGGATGCCATGATCTTAGTTTTCTGAATGTTGAGCTTTAAGCCAACTTTTTCACTCTCCTCTTTCACTTTCATCAAGAGGCTCTTTAGATCTTCACTTTCTGCTGTAAGGGTGGTGTCATCTGCATATCTGAGGTTATTGATATTTCTCCCAGAAATCTTGATTCCAGCTTGTGCTTCCTCCAGCCCAGCATTTCTCATGATGTACTCTGCAAATAAGTTAAATAAGCAGGGTGACAATATACAGCCTTGACATATTCCTTTTTCTATTTGGAACCAGTCTTAGCAACAATATTTTGAGTTTTTATTTCTTCCAAGCATCTTTAAGTAGTCAGCTAAATGAGTTGACTTACATAAGATTACAGTTTCTTTTCTAAAAACTAAAAACTATTGCACAGAAATGACAATGAATTTTCTTAAAACTCACATTTATTCAAAGCATATGTGTACTTATTAAAAGTTTATTACTCACGCAAAACATCTACCCTAGAACTTTAAATATGGGCTTACAGCCCTTATTTTTAAATTGAAAATAAAAGCAGAAAGAATATTGTTTATATAGAACCTGAAGTGATAAAACAAATACATGGGATAACTGGGCCTATGAATTTTAGCAGCATATAGTATTTGAAAAGTATCTGAGAATCTCTAATGAAAGGTTTTCCTGCAAGATATAGGACATTATTCTTTTAAATGTTTTCCTTATTTCAAAAAAGTAGTGTGTATTCATTAAAGGAAATTTGGAAAAACTTGGGGAAAAAAGTTTTTAAATTATCAATAATTCCACAAGCTAAAATAACCATGTTTAATATTTTTGGTATATAATTTTTGTCATTTTTTCTTTTTAAATATATAAACATAAGATATTTGAGATATTCAAATAGTTACCTTCTCTCTAACCTTGTTAACTTTCAAAAAGTTAGTTTAAAAAACATATGTACATAGATTACAAGGTAAAATAGTGCCATAAGGTTTATAGAAGGAAAAAATAGAAGTCTTTCTTCATTCTTCTCTACTTCTGATTTCTGTTCCTTGGATGTAGCCACTTCAACTGTACCTATTCTTTGTGTAATTATTTATAAATAATATGCTTATGCTTTATAGTTCCTACATTTTAGGTATTGTCTGTAGGCTCTCTACTTTGATTTACCCATACCCCCAACATTTTCACTGCTTTGTCCTCTAAAAATTATTTTAGGACCACTTTTGTTTAGAGGTTGCAATTACTGTGATAATACAAATGCTATTTACAGGTGAACCTCATATGTTTTGTACTGTAACATTTTCTTTCTCATATAACTTTGTTTTTCCTGGAATTCATCTCTGTCTCTTTTGGTTTGTTTGCTTAGTTTTCTAAGTACTTACACTAATTCATCCCAGAATATATTTGTAAAACACTGAAGCTTCTCTTTTAACATGTAAAACGTGTAAAAACATCAAATAGTCATGTAAGTTGTCTTTTTTCCACCTCCCCCCTCCTCCCCCCCGCCCCTGCCCCGGTGGTGTGAGTATCCTTGTAGCCCATCATAACTGTCATTTTAGGGTTTCCCTAAGCCCAGGAATTCCTTTTTCCTTTGGGATTCATGTCCTAATTTCCATGTTCTTTCTTAATGGTTTATATATGTTTTATTGGGCCTATCTTACAGCCTTGTTTCAGATGGGATATCAATTTTGAGGCTTGTATGTATGAAAACATGTTTATTCTACCTACATAAGATGGTAGGCTTGTGTGGAATTATGTATTAGTGATTTAGAATGTTGAAAGCAATGCTTCATTACTTCCAGGGTTAAATTTAACACCATTCTAAAACCTGTTCATTTGTATGATGGTCTTGTTTTCTGTATTTTAATTTTAATTTTTTTACTGGAAGCTTTTTAGAATATTTTCATGCCTGTGGTTCTGAAATTTTGTACTAATGAATTTGGTCTTCCCATGTATGATGGTGGGGGACTTTACCTATCTGTCTTCTTCCTCTTTCTTCCATCCATCTTTCCTTCTTTCATTCCATTTTATTGTTTTATTTCTTGTACTGCACATTAGTTGAGTCCTCCTATTTCAGAGATTAATTTCCTTCAGTTCTTGGGAATTTTGGGTACTTTTTTTTTTTTATAATTTCTTCTCTTCTATTTTTTATATTACCCCTCTCTGAAATTGCTTTTCTTGAAATATTAAGTCTCCTATATTCACCATTTGGTTTTCTAACTTTCATGACTTTATCTTTTGTTTTGCTTTTGGAAGTGTTTCCTCATCTCTTACTTTCAATCCTTCTAATGATTTTTTTATTTAAAAAATTTTCTCTGAATGACTTTTAAGACCCTCTTTAGAAAAATTCTCAGAACTTTCTTATTTTTATTCTTTGATATTATTTCTCTGAAGTATTTAAACAATTATTTTTCCAGTTCCTTGTATTGTCTATGCTTCTTTTAAGTTCCTCTTTTGTAATTATTTGGTTTTGTTCTTTTTTTTTTCTCATGCTGGAGACTTTTGTTAAGTATCTTATGATCCTTTGCTGTCCATTCATTTTTAAAGATAAACAGAAATGGTTATTGGAAACTGTGTGTAGTTACAGCTTATGATCTAGTGAGCATTACTGTAAGTGGATCTGCATGTCACAGTATCTGTGTTCATATATTTTCTTTTGATCTGGGGAATGGACTTGGATGTCTGCCTTCCATTCTTCTGCCTGGAAGCTGTAGTCCTGCCTAGTTAGCCTTCTTAGAAGAGCCAGAGAAGGGGCTGCATGTGTCTCTGCTGAACCAATCATCCGCCTCCCAGTTTTCAGTTCTAGTCATATCTACTCTGAGTGATAACCAGAGCTGCTTATTTCTCAACTTTTGGGGGCTTTCGCTGTAGTAAACAGCTTATTTCTTGATAATCTTCCCCACGTACACACCAGGTTATCTTTAGTGTTTTCGGTGATTTCTGGTCTCCGCAGTCAACTACCACTCAGCCATTCACGTTCACAGCTTTTGAAAATGTTGATATGATTCTTCTGTGATCCTGTCCAATCCTCTTTGTCCTAATGGTGGTTATGCCTCTTTAAAACTTCTATGCTGTCATTTTAGGGGTTTCAGAAAGCAGCAGAAATATTCAGTCCTCCATGTTCAGTTGGAAGACTCTATAACCCCTGGTTCAGGTACCTCCTTAGTGAAGCTTCTTTGACACTCTAGTCAGTAGTGGGTTACTTTGTAAGAATTGCTAAGCAACCATGTTGATTTTCAATTGGAGCACTTTTCTCATTTATTTTTGATTCAGTTATTTTTTTTCAGTGTATATTTCTATTCACATGATAGTGTATCATGGGAACATTGACCACTTCTGTTTTTGCTTTATCTTGAATCAGCATCTGTATTAGTGCCAACCAAATAGAACAAGCTCAGTATATTATTGGTTGAAAGATTAAACATTGCTCCACCAAATTTTTTTATCAATATTTATTTAGAACTTTTAAAATCATTTACATGCATGCAAAATAGTTTGTATAACCATTCCCCTACAGTTGTACATTTGGGTATTTGAATTTTTAAATGAAAGTTAATGAGCTTTTTCTGAGTTTATTTCCATAGAATAGACATTACATTTGTTTTCAAGGCACTAGACACATGTTGCCAACTTTTTTTTTCCCCCAAAGTGTGAAAGTGTTAGTCACTCAGTCTTGTCCGACTCTTTACGACCCTGTGGACTATAGCCATCTGGCTCCTCTGTCCATGGAATTCTCCAGGGAAGCATACTGGAGTGGGTTGCCATTCCCTTCTCCATGGGATCTTCCTGACCCATTGATTGGACCAAGGATTGAACCTGGGTCCCTTGCATTGCAGGCAGATTCTTTACTATCTGAGCCACCATGGAGGCAAGGTTTCTTTTGACTCCTGCTACAGCAAAAGGGAGTGAAAACAAGTAACAGGTTTTCATTGTTCCCTCCCATGCTTCCTGAGGCGGGGGTGAACTGGTCCTTTAAATGGCGTGAAGGTAGGGGTGGATCTGTGGGTCAGGCCAGCGGGTGGCCTAAGTGGTCCACCCACCGTTGGTGGCCCTGGAGGCGCTGTGTGCAGGGATCGATCATGCACAGGACCCTGCTTTTGTTCCTGAAGCCTTAGAAGTGGCAGTTGAGCTTTTTATATTTTTGTATCTTATTGTTCATAATGTGCTGCAACCGCATATGTAGGCACTTTATTTTTAGTTCCGTATGGTTTCTTTGTATTCTGATGCTCAAAGAGACCTTTGTGCAGGTGAACTCACTGCAGCAAAGGGTCCCAGGTCCCAGCCTGTCTCAATAAGCATAAGAAGGAAGGAAACTCATGTATCCTCCTGGGTGAGGGGCAGAGTCTCAGTTTGGAAGTGGGATCCTTCTTTCTCTGGCTCTAAAACAGTGTCTTTTGAAAACCCGGTTGCTGCCTGACCTGTGGTGGTTGGTTGATGCTGTCTCTGCTACTGGGAGACTCTTGTGTTCCAACTCTTGTGGGATCGGACCATGGTTGTGACCAGCAGTCTTAATATTCCCTCAGTGTGACTAAGGTTATTGTTTTATTACTTTTTATTGGAGTATAGTTGCATTACAGTGTTGTGTTAGCTTCTGCTGTGAAGTGAAGTGCATCAGCTCTGTGTACACACACCCGCTCTTCTTTGGACTTCCTTCCCATCTGGGTCCCTGTGGAGCGCTGAGCGCCCTGGGCATGCAGGAGGCGCTCACTGGTTGTCTGCTTTATGCACACTAGTGTGTCTGTGCCAACCCAGTCTCCTAAATCATCCCACCCCCCACTTTTGCCAATTTATTTTTAAGTTTTATGTCAGTTTATACTACCACTGATGATGTTTGATTGCCCATTTGTTATTCTCAATATTCCTTTTGTTAATAAACCCTTTTATAATTTAAAGTTTTGTGACCATTAGCGCAACATGATTTTAACATTTAATTGCATATATCAATTATTACCAGTTTTACTGAAGTGATTTTACAGTAATACATTATCTTACCAGATGATTAACGACTTTAGTTTAGGCCTTTATTGTTTTTGTCTTTCTCTGTGGTTATACTTTAAAGAAAGTTATTCATATTCTATGTTCCTTGGTGTTTACAGACCCCAGGGACTGTAGCCCTCACAAGTCTCCTCTGTCCATGGGGATTCTCCAGGCAAGAATGCTGGAGTGGGTTACCATGCCCTCCTCCAGGGGATCTTCCCAACCCAGGGATCAAACCCAGGTCTCCCGCATTGCAGGCAGATTCTTTGCCAGCTGAGCCAGCAGGGAAGCCCAAGAGTACTGGAGTGGGTATCCTATCCCTTCTCCAGGGAATCTTCCCAACCCAGGAATCGACCCAGGGTCTCCTGCACTGCAGGCGGATTCTTTACCAGCTGAGCTACTGGAGAAGCCCTCCTAATGTATGGTCTAGTATTAACTGGATAAAGGTTTTGAAAGTTATTAAGTGAAGAAAGTTATGATGGGATCCTTATTTAAGAGTGAATTAGCTTGATTAATTTTCCTCGAAACTAAAGTAGACTGGTGGCTTTTATTAGATGAAGGTAAGGAATGCTCCTGTTGCTTTCTTGGGATCTGGATCTAAGGGTCTTTCCTATGTTTGTATGATCTTATTCTTAGGTTTTTATGAGGCATGCATTGAGATTTGGGAGTGAGGTCAGGAATGACTGACCTTCCCTTTGGATCTGAGCAGAGATTGAAGTTATTCAAGGTTGGTAATGACCACATTCTGAGTGGATTTTACCAGGCTTCCTGTGAACCATTTTTTTTTTTCCTAATTGGATTTCAAAATAAAGGTGAAATGTAGATAATGAAAGATACATGAGAAGAGTCTTCCAAAGCAGTGGGAGCAATGCTTTGTTTAAAGCACATAAAAAGGAAGTATTAGTTCTTATTTAAGAGTGTTGTGTATGTGTTGGTTTAATATATGTACCCAGTATGTAACATATCATACCTGTCATTTATTGATCACTTGATACATGCTAAGCTCTGTTCTGAGGACTCTACATGTATGTATTAATTTAGTTAATTATCACAACTAAGGGTAGATATTTAGCTTTAATTTACAGTTGGATAATTGTGGTGGCTTACTAATAATACATATCTAAATTTCATTGCTAGTAGTTGGTGGAATTTAATAGTTCTTGAGTTTGTGCTTTGAACCACCACACCATACCACCTCTCTTACTAGTTGGTTAACTATTCTAACTCAAACTCTGAATGTGTGATTTTTTTTTCCCCTGTTTAAAAGAGTTGGCAGAACGTGTGGCATTGTTGCTCAGCAACTTTCTCATCACTAATGAGAAATTGGTCGGCATCATTAACTGTGAATATTGGGGCTTTGAAGATCATTTTTTGGATGCATTCATTAAAGAAAAAGAAAACAGTTGTGGAGATGGGAAAAATTAATCTTGGCAAAGAGCAAAATTAGGACTTGTCTTTTTCTCTCCCCTCCCCATATTTAAGGGGTTTAGAAGTGAACTGATGAAAGCTTGTTTTGTGATTTTTTTTTTTTAATTTACTGAATGTCTTTTCCATGCCTCACATACAGATGCATATTTAGGTCCTGTGCTTTAGATCGAGCTCATAGTTCACATAACAGAATGAGATTTTTTTTCATCCATTTAATAAATATTTGAATCTGTTATGTACCAAGCTCTGTGTTACATACTAGAGAAAGAGTAGGGAATAAAAAATGACAGTCTTGCCCTCATGGGTCTGGTTAATGAAGGACAGAGACAACAGAAATCAGTGTTGTCAATCAATCTGCCTTCTGTTTGAAGGCAGAAGCATAGTGTCAAGGGTACAGAGAAAGAATGAAGCTGCTGCTTTAGACAGGATTGTCTGTGATGGCATCTGTTAAAGACCTAACTTAAGTGAGAGGTGTGACTTTGGTCATATGTAGGCAAGTGCATTTTGGATCCAAAAGGGGAGGAAGTATACAGATCCTGAAATGAGAATGTTCCTGGCATGTTTGAGTAATAGCAGAAGCCACTGCGGTTAGAATGGTAGACGATGAAGGGTCAGATAAATGGGGGAGGGTTTTAAGCAATAGAGCAACATAAGCCGACTTAGGTTTTAGAAGGATCACTGCTGAGTGGAGACAAGACTGTGAGGTTATTCTGGCCATCTGTGAGGAGATGGAGATGGCTTAGGCCAGGCAGACAGTGAAGGAGCTGGTGAAGAGTAGTCAGGTTGGGCAGTGTGTTGATAAGAGAAAAAATACTGTATACTAATCTAGGGAAATACAGAGTTAGAGTAGAGAGTTGCAGTTAAGAGATATAACATGAGTGTCATCTGCTTAGAGATGACATATGAAGTTTTGGTAGCAGATAATGTCATCCAGGGAGACAGTGTAGAGAGAGAAATCTGAGGATTGACCACGGGAGCTTTAGCATTTAAGGGTTGAGAAGAGGAGGAAGATAAATTACTTGCAAAGAAGACCTTAGGAGTGGCTGCTGATAGAGGAGAACCAAGAGAACATGGGATCCGGGACAGGAAGTAAGACTATAGGTTGAACGGGCTTCCCTAGTGGCTTAGCGGTGAAGAATTCGCCTGCCAATGCAGGAAACGTGGATTCAACTCCTTGGTCAGGGCCATCCCCTAGAGTAGGAAACGGCAACCCACTCCAGTATTTTTGCCTAGAAAATCCCATGGACAGAGGATCCTGGTGGGCTACAGTCCATGAGGTCACAGAAGAGTTGGACACAGCTTAGCAACTAAATTCATCAAATGGGTATCTTCTCATTAACTAGAAGCTTTAAATTTGAGAATACACAATCATTAAGAGATGTTGGGGAAATGATTGCTTCATTCTGTCCTTCCTAATTCATATTTCTATAGCTTTAAAAGAATGTTTATAAATCTAAGGAAACATGAAATAGATGTTATCATTTTGTCACTAATAAGTTCTTTGTGTTGGTAGTGTGAATAGTCTAATATTGGCTTAACTTATTGCATGTCTTTAAATATTGACCTGTGAATAATTTATCTTTATTTTATAGTTGGTAAGTTGTATGCAATTGTCATATTTGTCAGTGTTTTTTGATGTGGTAATATGCATCTAAAATGGCTAACATGAATTAGTCTTTTTGTATATGTATTACGCATATTGTTAAAAATCAGACTAATAAGACAATTTTTAAGGTATTGTGGGTCTTCTAGTTATTCACCAACACCTAAGAATACAGATTTTTCAAAATTATTTATTTTCCACTTTATAGTATTTTAATGTAAAAGAGACCAAGAGGGAGTGTATACCTATTTCTTTAGATATGTTAAAACCATCATGACACTACTATATTTTGTCATATTTTTACAATCATAAATAATAGCCCAATTAACTAAAATTCAATTTGCTCAAATTCGTTGCTAGAGGACTTTATCTGTAAAGTTAACTTCTTCTGGTATAACTGAGAATTCCTAAGTAGCTTAAATATGATAGGCGTTTTCTCTTTTACATAAACATAAGACTCGGAGAAGTAGTGTTGTGGTTCTCATGGGTCTGGGGTCCTTCAGTCTGGTAGTCTTCACACCCAGCTTCTGCCTCATGATCTAAGATAGCTGATTTGGTTGAGCCATTGCATATGCATTCCAGAAAGCAGGAGAAATGGTAAAGAAAAGGGAAGAGCTTCCCTTTTAAGGATACTTGCCAGAAACTTCAGTTACCAGTTTTGTTTTACATTTGTTGACCACACGTTAGATACGTGGGCACACTTGACTACAAGAAAGGTTGGGAAAATCTATAATTTTTTTCCCTGTGGGCAGCTCTCTGTCTGCCCATTTGTGTGCCCTAGTATTGACAAAACAGGTGTTAATCTACAACTACCTCTGTGCCACAGGCCTTTAGACAATAGGAGGAAACTGGTTTTATAGCAATGTGGCTTTTTTCTGTTTTTTTTTTTTTTTATGTATTAAAGGATAAGTTATCTATGCTGCATAATCATTCTGTGAATATTTTCATTGAATGAATTTTTTTGTACAACCAACCATGCATACTTTGATCCAGGTTGTTATTAGCTAGGAGGTCATTGCTAAGATAGTGTTAAGTGTGTAGGTCATCTGCCTGGATCGAATCCTGCCAGTGCTGCAATCTTGGGCTAGATGTTTTAACTTTTGGGGGCAAGGTTTATCTTCCAGTGGGAAGATAATGGTACCTAAGTCAGGATTGTTGTGAGGGTTAAGTAATTCGCTGTAAAGAACTTAGAAAAGCTCCTGCTGCTGCTGCTGCTAAGTTGTGTCTGACTCTGTGTGACCCCATAGACGGCAGCCCCTAAGGCTCCCCCGTCCCTGGGATTCTCCAGGCAAGAACACTGGAGTGGGTTGCCATTTCCTTCTCCAAGAAAAGCTCCTGGTACATCATAAACCCGCCAAGTGCAAGTGTTAGTTGTTCAGTTGTGTCTGACTCTTCACAACCCCATGGACTGTAGCCTGCCAGGCTCTTCTGTCTGTGGAATTCTCCAGGCAAGAATCCTGGAGTGGGTTAGGCCAATCCATTCTCCAGGGAAGCCCATAAAACCTCCAGTGTTAGTTATTACTGTCAATTGGCAGATTCTTAATGAAAGTAATTTTAATACTATCCCTTGTAAAATAGATGGGCTTCCCTCATGGCTCAGACGGTGAAGAATCTGCCTGCAACGCAGGAGACCTGGATTCTACCCCTGGGTTGGGGAGATCCTCTGGAGAAGGGAATGGCAACCCATTCCAGTATTCTTGCCTAGAAAATCCCATGGAGAGAGGAGCCTGGTAGGCTACATACAGTCCGACACGACTGAGCAACTAACACTCACTCACTCACTCACATGTAAAATAGAGCTGTGAAAGTTTACTTGTAAAGATGTATTAGTATTTCACTATGGTAGAGGAAAAGTAACTAGGTAATTTTAAAACAAATCTAAATCTGCTTATTTCAATTTGGAGTATTTTATTATCTCGAGAAATTTTCTTCTTTGAAGAATTATATTTTAGAACATATTTACGCATGTCTATCCATTTGCAAATAGAATATCTGTTTATTGAACTTTCCACATAAGATGTGCCTTTTAAGTCCATTCAGAGCCAAGAAGTCAAAAGACTATTAGTAATGAAAATATCTTGTTACCTGTGTCTTGGGATAAAAAATAAAGTCAACAGTGAACCTATTAGAGGATAATTATGTGGCAGTTGGAAGTTGAGTGTCTTTTGAAGTGGAACTAGGCTTAAGGCTTTGCTTAGTTTGCTTTTGTTGGAAATCTTGCTTGAATCCCTGGACTTGGTTAAATACTCATTTGTGTTTTTGTTTTTTTAATATAGGCTACTGTACATAACTGTTTACCCTTGGCTAAGTGTATTGTAATTGTTTATTTGTGTCTGTCTCACCTACCGCATCATAAGCAGAGACTATCTCACTAGTGTTTGTATCCTTAGTATCAGTGTACAGACTAATGAACTTGTTACACTGAACAGAGCAATACAGGTTGCCACTTTGTTAGGGGTTTTGGTTTTCAGTCTCAAGTATAAGGGTGATTTTTTTTTTTTTGTAGCCTTAAATTGTTCTCTAAATTTGGTCATCTGCAACAAGATGTTTAGAAATAGGCATATTTCCAAAATAAACTATGATCCTTCAAAGTAATGTTCCACACTGTTGAAATATCCAGTTCAAGAGAGCTCTGCTTCCTAACTCTATCTTATGCCCTTTGTACTTACTCTCCTGTTTCTCATTCCATACTAAAGTATCACATCAGTAAACTTATTTGTATGGTATTCCATTAACTAATGTCATGTTGCGTGAAACTTAGGCGTCAATAAGGGCTGGTAAATTGTCCTTTGAAGGTCAGAAACATTTAGTTTAAGTTCAGTGTGAAAACGAAGTGTTTAGTTAAATTAGAACTCAGATGACGTGTGTGTGTGTATGTATAGGTATATGTGTGTGTGTGTGTATATATATATATTCACACACATATACACACACAAATATGTATATATCTGCTTATCTGTTTTAACATCAAAATTGGATTACCTTTGCCACTTGCTCTTGCACCAGACATGATAAAATTCTTTAACTTCATAATTAAAAGCCAGTAGAAAATATCTGTTTTGTGTGGGATATTTTGAAGAGGACCCTCAAAATATAAAGCACTTGCTGAGGTGGTTACTCTGTACTCCTTACAAATCATGTCAGGTTCATTGACAGTCGTTGGTTTCTCCTTCTGGTATCAATACACTGCACTGTGTCATAGTGTCTTTTTCAAGGGCTGTGCTAAAAGTTTCTAAAATGCAATCTCACAGATATTTAATTTTTCAAAGTTTTCTGAGCAGACTTTAATGTACGTTTCTAATAGTCTATCACAGATTCAGTCATTCAAGGAAAATCCTATATTTTCACGGACTACAAACAAATGATCATCCTCACTATTGGGATTTAATCAAATAAATGTTGATGTAAAACATCATGTAATACATGAACAGTTGTTCATGTATAACTTTTTATCTTCCATAGCAGTATATAGTAGTTGTCCCTTCTGTATTTTTCTAAATGCAAAATTCCCTAATGAAGGATTACTCAAAAAGAAGTATTCACGCTCCTAAGCTTTAATATTTGCATTTTTTATGTTTTTATTTTTGTCTCATTTATAAACTTTGAATAATACCAAACAGTATTAAATTTCCAATATTATTTGTAGTAAAACCTTTAAGATGTTTTTATTAAGCTTTATTTAAATTCAGCTTATAAAATCATATTGAATTCAAGAGTAAGTTGAGAAGAGTTTTTGTGGCTTATTTGTGTGTGTGTGTGTGTGTGTTTTTAAGAATATAAGTTTCTGTCCTTCAAATATGATTTTTGGGAAAATAGACCTTTAGAGAGAATTGCAAACAGATTTGAGAATTTTTTTTTTTTTAATTTTCACATCCTGTATTAAGTTTGAAAGACTAGGATTACCTACATTGTTTTTATATTCCAAAAAAACAAAACTTGGTTCCATAAGGGTTGCCCCCAAATCACATTGTGCTCTTATAGTCTTAGAACTAAAAGTTCACTGTTTTCATTTTCAACTTGCAAAGGTAGTTTCAGTTAATACACTTTGAACTAAACATTAATTTTTTATTCCTGAAGAACTGTACTATGCTCAGTAAATTTATTCTCCTTACTCCCCTTCCTTTTTTTTTTCTTTTTTGCTTTTCAAATAGCTCCATAATCTTCAAACTTCCCTTTCCCATCTTTTTAAAGGTCGATTGAGCTATCCACATCCAGGAACTGACAATCTATTGATGTTAAATGGTAAGTTTTTATAAAACATTTTATGTTTTCAATTGATTTATATAAAGATGACTGAATACATGTTTCTCTAAACCTTCCCCATACATACAAGTTAATCATTTTATAAGTATAAAAATGAAGCTGCAACTCTTCCTGTATAGAAAATAGAATTAGGAGTTTGAGCATATTCTCACTGGCAAAGCAGCCATTGAAGCATACTTGTGACAGCATGATTTGAATCAATGGTTATGACTACGGAAGCAGTCCTGAGTTTGAATATCAGCTTTCCAGTTTATTGTGTTAACTTGTTTAAGTAACTTCCATGAGCCTTAGCTTCCCATCTGTGAAATGGGAATAGCAGTCTCAAAGTTCATTATGAGAATTAAATGAGATACTATTTACAAAGTGTGTAGAACCTGTTATTATATATTATAACACTTGTGTTTATGTTCAACTGGGAAATATACTGGTGATTCTCTAAATATGCTAGTCAGACTTAATTTTTTTCTAGTTATAAAGTTTACACAGTGAATTTTACTCTCATGAAAAAGAATAAATAGACTTTCATTAAAGTTGTTTTCTTTCTGTTGGACAAATATTGCATTTGGAGTCACAGTACCTAGCACTTCCACGACCTTGGAGTAGACACAGCAGGATTAAAATACCCTTCGCAAAGGTTGCTTTTATTTATTTATTTATTTTTAAATTTTAAATAGCATTTATTTATTGTAGAGTATGTTCAAGGGGCAGGTCTGAGAAGAGGGAAGAAGGATGAAGAAGGAATGGTAAAGATAGTATAGGACTTCCTTTAAAATACATAATTAATTGCTAGAGTGGCTTGACACTTCTTCAACTAAAGCTTTGCTTAAAAAAGTTGGCAATGAAGTTGGGAAACAAAGAGTGAAAAAACAGCCAGTGTGAAGCTAGACCATGTGAACTCTAGTGTTAAGTAAAAATTAATATTAAGTAAAGATGGAAAGATAGGAAGAAAGTCTAGGCTACCTAGGAGATAGTCAAGGTAGATAGGATTATGGAATAAAAGAAGAATTGAAGAAGCAAAGAGTTAAGTGAGGTGACAGATTGATTTGTTCAACATTTGACCTTTCTGTAGTGAATACCCATCACATGCTAGCCTAGTCTAATCACTGGTTTATTTATTCCTGAGGATCTTCTAGGATGGTTAGAAGTAGAATTGTCACAGTATTAACAGACTCTGCACTCTAGACTGAGGTCATGTTCACTCTAGGCCTTACAGAGGTCTAGCAGTCTATAGACTTTGACCAGAAAGGCACTGGAAATTACATTCCAGGACTTCTTCATTTAGCCTTTTTTCTACCATGGAATTAACAAACCATATCGTCATTTAAGCAGCTGGTCTCTGAATTCTAAATCTGTGATTGAAAATTATATTGTTGAAATTGAGTTTACAAAACAGAAAATAGACCATAGTCTTTATTACTTTTATGGCTTGATTTATAAAATAATAACTTTAGGTAATGATACACTTTTAATACGCTGATCCTGACTTCCTTAAATCCTTTTCTTTTGGAACAGTCTGTGTGGTAAATAAAGATCATTCACATTTCTATTTTTAACTTCTAAGAAAAGCTATTCAGTTGAAAAGTTAATTTGCATATGTTTCACGTATTCTGTTAAAATCTATCTGAAGGAAAGTGCTGTATGAGATAATTTGTTAGATCATTCACAGATGTTCTTAGACTGCTGAATACATAGTAAAATAGAATGATTCAGAAGTGTATCGTAATCACAATAGAATGTGTTGGTTCTATGTGAACAGAGCTTAGTAGCCACACTATTTTTACAGTTTGTACTTTTGGTTGCACTAAACATTATTAAATGAATTGACTTCTTCAGTTGTCTAAAACCTTTATAAATAATCTAGATGTTGAGTGTTTCATCACATAGTAGACCTAATCATATTTTATTAAATATATATATTTTCAAAAATGACTTTGAAAGAGTAAAAATCATGTCCTATGAATAGATGAAAGACTTGGATTTGTTTGGAGAATAATAAAATTAAGGCACACAGGAGTTACGTCGTATGGACAAATCTGTTCTTTATGTTAGCATCCTTTACAGAATTCCATTTTAGGCTTATAGTACATACTCAATACAGTAAGCCATCCTGGAAATTCTGAACTTTTTGCCAGGGACTAGGAGAGAAAAATGATGATGAATCTAGGACATCAGAAGTGTTTAGGCCAATACAAACAACTGGATCCAGAGAGGGGGAAAAAAAAAAAAAAAAAAACCTTTGCTTATCTGGGATCCTTGGTTAAGAGGAAAAGCAAGAGCAGAAAATAAGGTATATTTATAGGGTAAGAAAGTATTAAATGTTAAGAATGTAGGGTTTTTTGTAGATGTCAAGGTTATTGAAGAGAGAAGTGAGAATTAAGTGATATTAATATCAAACTTCTGCCTATACTGAGTTATTATGAAATATTATTGATTAAAGAAATTATAGCATCTCAGTGCATAGACCTGCTTTTTAAATTGTTGGTCTTTTTAGTTTGTCACAAATTTAACTCACCATTAGGCAACTGATTTAGTAATATTATTTAACCAACAAGCATAGCTGATATTATTGACCTTTAAAATCAACATTGGTAATAAATTCTGCATCAGTATTCCTTTCATGTGGTGGTTGAGCAATAGTTGGCAGTGGTCGGAATTACAGACTCTGGAGCCAGGGTATCTGGGTTTAAACCCAAGTTCGCTATTTCTAACTGTGTCACCTTGGGTGGTTTACCTAACTTTCCTTTGTCTCTGAATCCTCATGTGTAAAAGAGAGACAGCATTCTGCCTGCCTCAGAAGGATCTTGTGAGAAGTGAGTGATTTTGTTCACATGAAGCATTTAGAACAGTTCCTGACAGTAAAAGTTGGTTGTGGTAATGGGTGATAAACAGTGACAAAATAACTTTGAAAGAGTAAAAATTGTGTCTTGTGCATAAATGAAGAAGCTGGATCTGTTTGGGGAATATAAAATTAAGAGAAGACTTAACTGGAATTTTCAAGCGTTTGAAGGAAGGTTATTTATAGTGGACAAAGACTTATGTTACTTCAGAAAGCCTAGCTAGAACCATTTTGAAGAAGCTCAAAGTTGGAGTCAATGAAAATAAAATGATTTCCTCAAGCAGTGTTTCTCAAGTGTGGTATACTTGCCCTTTGTGGCACCCAGGATGACTTTTGATGGTGCACAAATGCACATTAAAATAAACACATGCCTATTGCAGTTTAAGATCATTCCTTAGCTAATACAGGAGTGGCGGAAATCTGTGATGTTCTAGTGGTGCTAGGCTTGAGTCCATTAAAAGATAATGTATAAACTCAGGTCTAGGGGTTATGAAGATAAGGCAGACGATGTAAAGGTCTTGTGATTCTGCTTTCCTGAGTAATTAGCATGATAGCTAAACATGTAAATACTCCTTTTAAGTAAGGAATAATAAAGGACAAACAGGGACTGGAGTAAAGGTCAGGAAGTTGGTCAAAATTGGTGAGACTCTGAAGTACCCCTGGCAAATCTGTTAACTCTGAGCCTCTGTTTACTCAGATAAAAAAAAGTTATAATCCCATTCCTGTATGTCTCATGAAGTTGTTCTTTAGATTTTTTTTTTTCCACAGATTTTAACAGTAAAAAATGTCATAGAGATATAACTGCAAATAGGCTCCTACAATAGACCGTGTTCCTCAATTCAGTTAGAAATCCAGTTGACTAGTGAACACTGCCATTGTTAAATAATTCAGATATTGTGGAAGAGTCCAGCTTTAACATCTAGGAGTACCTTAGGGAAGTTGCATTATATAGCAATGGATAGATTGTCTAAAAACCAAGTCTGATGTTAGAATGACAGCTTTAATGTTTGTATTTCTAAGTGTATAAATCTTAATTTTTAATTAACAGTAGTAAAAAAAAAATTTTCTAGGAGTAATACAAAATGGTGTATCATTGGAGTATTTCTTTCTATTACTGTACTCCCTTCACATGTCTCCCAAGGAAAATGGCTTACATTTTTATTAGTACATGTGATTTTTCAAAAGGGGAACAGAGCAGAAGTGTGTGAGGGGGTAGCAGGCTGGTTTGAAATTCAGATTTGTTGTGATTAACCACATACACCAATGTTTGTAATCAAGAGTTTGCTCTATTTTAGGAGGAAATTATGTATATCTTTTAATTAAGAAAATGTACTCAGTAATGAAATTGTTTTCAGTATATTCAGTCATGAAAATAGGAAACTTGAGTATGCAATCAGTTCTTTTTTGATGCTGATGGAAGTGAAGTAGATGGGAATATTTCTCTCCTTGGTTTTGGCTTTTTAGAACAAAACATAATGTCTTTAGCTTCACACCAAGAAAACGGTAACCTTTAAATATTTCCAGCTGATTTGGTATGTTTACCTATCCCTTCCTCCAGTTGCAGTAATTCAGGCACCACAGACTGTTGCTGAGAGTAAATACCTAAGGGCACAAAAGTCCTAAGGAGAAGGTTAGAATTATCCTGTTTTCTTTTTAAGTAGCTGCCGGTTAGAATCAAAACAGATTATTGGTAACCAGGGCCAAACTGTAACATCCCTTGTATAGGAAGGATCTTCAGGCTTTTCTCACATCCTTATTACCTTCATTGAAAGCAAAGAAATATATATATTTGTGTGTCTATAATATATATTTTAACACACATACATACATATATACATATATATATATATATACACATGTATGTTAAATAGCCAGTTTGTCACTTTTTATAATGCTTTATAAATCTATGTACCTGAAATTTAATACTCTTAAGTACAGTGTTTTTATACTACAAATTATTTGCTTTTTTTTCCTCTAAATCATATTCTAAATGAGTTTGGGAGGCGCATACTGCTTAAAGAAGTCTGTTTTAATTAAAACATAATGATTACTAGACATGTAATGATTTTCTTTTCTCACTGCAGATTTCTGATAATTCTGATTTGGTTACAGTGGAACATATCCATGAAATTCACATAGAAATACTAGTAGGAAAGTTGAGTACACACACCATTGTTTAGCATAATGGTAGGAGATTGGTTATTTCCATGACAGGGAATAGGGAATGTTTCACATGGTTTAGCTTCATCTGCAGTCAGTTCTATTTTTGGTAATGTAGAGACTTGGAATCTGAGAGTTGTCCAAGAAATAAGGGCAATAGCTCTTTACAGGATTCTAAAATTCCTCAGGTATGAGATAGTTGGAGAAACTTTCTAAGTAATGTGTTCAAGCCTAGAAATGAGATGAAACCTAAGATGCTGTGAACATTTGTGCATATTTTCACTATTTTAGTTTTGACTAGCCTCAGCTAAGAACATAAAAGCTAAGACCATAAACTGGTTATGATGTCATTAATTTTCTCAATAGATCATGATTTATGTTGTACAGTTGCTAAGTCATGTGACCCATGGACTGGAGTGCACCAGTCTTCCCTGTCCTTCACTGTCTCCTGGAGTTTGTACATTATTACTTAGTCATAATTTTATAATATGACATTAAATTTGATGAAAAGTTTTATTTTCTTTTGAATATTTGACCCTCTACAACCATGAATGAAATTCCCCAAAGCAAATTTATATTAGATTAATGCCTTTAGATAAGCAGGAAGCCCAACTTTTGATTTAAGCTTTGAAGTGCTTTGGGGCCTATTGACCACTTTGATGCTGAATACAGCTATGAAGACTTCAGGGAATTCATCCTTCCATAGCCTGTTCTTGATAACTCCTTTTATAATTCCTAGTGTCTGATTTTCCATAGTTGATCTTCAGTCTCTTTGAGACCCTGTTTTTCTTAAGGACTATATGTCTCAGAAGACCTAGATGACAAAATTCCAAATGCCACTTCCACTACTACCCTCACCCTAAACTAATATATAGATCAGTTAAGCTATATATTAATATAATCTGTATATATACATAAACATACACAGAGGGAAGGTACATATAAATGTGTATATAGGTGAGGTAAATCTGCCAGGTTTTGAGGTAACTGGAGCTCATGGACAGGTTAAGTCTGCATTTATATAACAGAAGACAGTAGTCTGTACATACAGTATACGTAACTAAAGACAGTAAAATGCAGGGATGTTAATGAAGTTACTTTATATAAAAGACTAATACAAACCTTACATTTACTGGCTTATTTCTTGAAATAAAAACGATTAAGACTTTTCAAGTTTGGTTCTCCCCTTTTTATTATAGGGGAACTAAGACTGTAGCCCCACCCTGTAGACACACTTCTTTATATTAAAACCTTAGTATAATTTTTTTTTAATTTTGTAAAATCTCTACAATAGAATGTGTTTAATGATGTAAAATGTTTTCCTTTGATCTTTAAATTTCATCCTTTGGAGACACTACATTTCTGACAACCTTTAATATGTATTTTGACTTGAAATTTTTCAATAACAGATTTTTCCCAGACCTAAAAAAATTGATGAATATGAATTAAGATCTTGATTTTGACAGTCATTTTTGGTTTACTGCTAATTCTAGAGTAGAAATACTCATAGTATACTCGAATTTGGGAGTTATTTAAAAACAAGTTATAGATTTTATCAAACTGGTACTATAAATTGCAGTGTTTTTTCTCCATGAGGAATCTGTAAACTGCTAGTAACACAGGTTGAAATACTTTCTGCTTTACACTTTTAAAGGTTTAACATATGTACTGTTCTTTGAAGATACTAATAATAAGTTTGTATTGGAATCCCTCTTACTCGAGATGTGGAGACAATAAACACTTAGCTGTTATAAAATGTACCGAAAAGATTGAAAGCATTATTAGTCTGTCATTGATCATTTCTTCACTTAAGCAAGTTTGAACACACGAGTCTTGTATTCTGTCTATCTAAGCTCTGTAGACTTCAGCAGACCAGTTCAATATTGTTTTATCTTTTCACTCTTCTGTGTCTTCCAGTTATTTTTCCATGCAGGGCTTTGCATAAAAAGTGATGTTGACCTGAATTACTAGTTGAACATTATATATTGTATCACTTTTTATAATAAGTAGAAAAGTAAGGATTGAAGTTGTCTCCATTCATTGGGAAAAATATTTGGGATGCTATTTAACCATAAAGTGTTACATATTCCTATCCCAATTAGATGAAACAAATATTTATTCATGAGTTTTAACATAATTGAGAATAAATTTTGTATTTCCAGTTAATTTTACAGTTTTTATATGGTTCAGATGGCACATAAAAGAGTGCTTTGTAAATATTAAAATACCATACACATGTTGTGTGATGATATTGAGGTAGCTCTTAAGACAAAGTAGTTCTAATTTCCAGATGCCCACATAGCTTTCCATGTCACAAATGTTTGTCTATGTGGGCTTATTTTTAGTTCTGACATTTTACAATTTGTCCTTTGTTTACATGCAGCGAGGAGTTATGGGCGAAGACGAGGTAATTCATTTCTGTTTGCTATGGTGTAACTGTTTCTAATTGGGTTTTACTGATCAATGTTGTAATTATCCCACATTTATCATGCAATGTCTGGAAACTCACCGAAAAATTGTGTTTTGATTTCCACACTTACTTGTCCAAGTTTTGAACCCTAAATATCGTAACCTTTAAGGTACATTTTCATACTAATATGGTTATTTAATAAATTTTTCCATTATAAATGTCTAGATTTTAACCATTTTTAAAGTCATTTGTATATCTTTTAAAATCTGTTTATAGTTTTTTAAGAGATGTGTTTAGTAGATACTACTGAAGGTGACATGCAATATGAATTTTCTGCTCTCTCAATCTGTGATTGTCTTATCTATGGTATATAATTTATAGCTGTAGTTTATTAGTTTTATGTTTGATCCAGTTGAACATGGCAAATACCAAACAGATTACTAGTAACACTGACATATAGAAATCATGTTGCTCATACTTCTCTGTGTCTTAAAATAATCCTTTCTTTCTCTGTCTTAACACCACATGCACTTGCACTTTCTGTCTCTCTCTCTCTCACACACACACACACACACACTTTCTCTCTCGCACAAGAGTCTTCCCCTTTGGGTTCTTGTTTTCTTAAGGAAACGACTAGGACTATGCAATGCTACTCTATTCAGCTTCCTAGGAAAGCAGCTAACATTTTCTGTGGCTTAAACTTTGTTTTTCTTTTTCATGTGCAGAAATTGATAGGAAGAAAAGTAGATGTGATGATGGGATGAGAAGAAGCAAAAGTAACTTTCACTAGATTATCCTCTAAGTGGTGAATAGCCATACTACTTATGTGGTTGTTGTAAGTGCCAGTAACCATAGTACTCATGTAAAAGGGTTTTCCTTAGCTTGTAAAAACTCTTCCTTGAGCCATGGAGGATAGATAGTAACAATAGTGCCTTTTGATAAATTTTATGTATGTGTGCCAGTGCTTCAAATTCTTTTTATCTAGTCATGAGTGTGTTACTTTGAAAACAAACATGCAAAACTGTCATCATTGATGACAGAAACTAGTATTTTATACGTGTCAGTAATAGTTCCAGTTTTGTATTTCAACATTGTCTGAATTTAACTTCATTTTCAGAATCTAGTTTCTTGAAATGCTTCACTGAATCTCTTGGTTCTTAATTTTTCTAACTAAAAAATTAAGAGGATTTAGAGACTAACGACTTAGAAAACTGAAGCTGAATAACTTTCTAGAGATTGTTACTAGCAGCTGAGAAGAGGAGAAAAATTGAGAATTTTAGTACCTATTTTCAGTTCTGTGGACTATCTTATTTCACTGTGGTATTCTAATATGGAAATTTAGTTCTCTTGAAAAAATTGCATTTACTAAGAAACTGTAGAGCAATTTAGGATTCTTGTCTTTTTATATACGTTTCATCTTAGTGGGATTTATACACCTGATTTGGTATACACCAATGTAAATGTCATAATCTAGGAAGTTCTTTGAAACAAGGTATAGGAAAATAATGTTGTTTATCTTCTATTATCTTAATTTAATAATTGTAGACTATGACTGTATTAAGAAAAAAACAAAAATTTGTGCTTTACTCAAATATCTCTGTCCTCTGGGAGCCACAAAGACTTCTACTTCAGAGCTGCCTCCCAGCAGTGGAAGAAAGAAGACTCTCACTTGGCTTTAAGGCTTTTGGTAGAAGCCTTCTGTAGCACAGAGCTGACAGTTGTCGTACTTACTCGGCTTAGTTTAGCAGGAGGTGGAGTGTGGCAGCTAGGGCATGGTGGTGGATAACTTTTCCTCTCATGTTGTATAGCATTAGTAATTTTTCTAGTTGTTCCTCCTAGGAGTCTGCTTTTAAAATTTTAGATTTGATGGTCAGAGGAAAATATCCTGTGATAAAGCAAAATGGAAAAGAATATGAAAAAGAAAAAATATATATATATGTGTATACACACACACACACATATGTGTATAACTGAGTCACTCTGCTGTACAGCAGAAAATGAACACATTGTAAATCAACTATACGTTAATAAATTTGTTTAAAGTATACCCATTAGAAATAACTATTGAGAGATCTTATTTGAGTTTGAAAGTACTTTTAACACAGTAAGTAATAAAATATATTAAAAAAAAGAAAAGCACATACTAAAGGAGTGACTCAACAAGAAGTAGCCTGGCTTTCTTCCTGTTTTCTACTCACTTTTTCCTCTTCCTATGCTAGATGTTATAGCAATATCACATTAATAACCTTTTAACTATAAAAGGATTCCTTTTATGGGTTTCATATTTTAGATTTGGTCCATCAAAGGAAGTCCAATTATTTATTTAGTCATTTTTCTTTTCTTAAAAAAAAAAAAAAAAACTCATGCACATCAGATCTGTTGATGTGGAATGTGTCACAGTGAGCTGATACAATTTTTGCCAAAAAATAAGACATTGCCGTTTACCAGTGCATGGTGGGTGGACAGTATTATTTTCACAAGCATTTTGACTTTATAGACTAGTTTAAGAATAACTATTTTTTCTTCTTTTGTCACCTTTGACTCACCTTTAACCTCAGGCACAGAGTAGCTGTTTTCATTTAAAAGATTTCCCACTTGAGTGCAGTAAAAAGCAAATTACTACCAAAAGTGTATATTTTAATATCTTTAATAATGTCAGTATAAGAACTTTAAATCAAACTGCCTGCGGATATATGAAATATACCTTCAGTTCAGTTCAGTCGCTTAGTCTTGTCCAACTCTTTGCAACCCCATGAATCGCAGCACGCCAGGCCTCCCTGTTCATCACCAACTCCCGGAATTTACTCAAACTCATGTCCATCGAGTCGGTGATGCCATCCAGCCGTCTCATCCTCTGTCGTCCCCTTCTCCTCCTGCCCCGAGTCCCTCCCAGCATCAGGGTCTTTTCCAGTGAGTCAACTCTTCGCATGAGGTGGCCAAAGTATTGGAGTTTCAGCTTCAGCGTCAGTCCTTCCAATGAACACCCAGGACTGATCTCCTTTAGGATTTCCTGGTTGGATCTCCTTGCAGTCCAAGGGACTCTCAAGAGTCTTCTCCAACACCACAGTTCAAAAGCATCAATTTTTCGGTGCTCAGCTTTCTTCAGAGTCCAACTCTCACATCCATACATGACCACTGGAAAAACCATAGCCTTGACTAGACGGACCTTTGTTAGCAAAGTAATGTCTCTGCTTTTTAATATGCTATCTAGGTTGGTCGTAACTTTCCTTCAAAGGAGTAAGCGTCTTTTAATTTCATGGCTGCAGTCACCATCTGCAGTGATTTTGGAGCCCAAAAAAATAAAGTCTGACACTGCTTCCACTGTTTCCCCATCTATTTCCCATGAAGTGATGGGACCAGATGCCATGATCTTAGTTTTCTGAATGTTGAGCTTTAAGCCAACTTTTTCCCTCTCTTTCACTTTCATCAAGAGGCTTTTTAGTTCCTCTTCACTTTCTGCCATAAGGGTGGTGTCATCTGCATATCTGAGGTTATTGATATTTCTCCTGGCAATCTTGATTCCAGCTTATGCTTCTTCCAGCCCTTAGGAATAATCAAAATTTAAATATGCTAAAAGTAATTAAGAAAAGCAAAGATTTCTTCCCCTGCTTTTCGTTTGTATCCTGCCCCTACTCCTATGTATTTCTGTACCCTGGGAGCCACAAAAAGTTCTACTACAGTGCTGCCTGAGGACCAGGATTAGAAAGGAGAAAGACTCTTATGTCTATCATATATATTCAATGTTTATTCCATTCTGAGAGTGAACATACTGGTCTGAGCTTGGAGTAGGTTTGGAGGTTGTGAAAGAAGTGTGAAGTGTAACTTAAGCACTATCTCTCAATCTGAAATATTTCTATTACTGCAGCCTGTCCTTTTAATGCAATAATAGGGACAGGATTAAAATGCTGCTCTACTCCAGTGGAGTAAAAACATACAGAATTATGTTAAATAACAGAAATAAAGAATCTATTTTAGTTAGTGAAACTAAAAACCACAAAGCAATCTTTTCTAGCAGGCAGGCCCAAAGCTTTACTCAGTAGATTTTAGTATATTACATATGAAATGGGAAGATGGGAGAAATACTTTTAAAGGGAGTAAAATTATAGAGCTTTAATTAGAGTGGTTGGATTTATTCATACTGTGTATGTAGCCATTCATATTCCTGTGCCATAATGAGTAAGTATTAATAATACATTATAGTTAAAATATTGGTTAAAAATTGATCCAGGATTTTCTGTGATTAGATTTAATTTGAACTCATTTGACTCTTTAACAGTCTTATAAAATAGCCAGAGTAAGTATATACTCCTTGACATCACCACTACCAAATCCTTTCATGGTGACATAAAGGCTGACAATTTTCATCTTTGATAAATACTTTTTTCACCTTTTTATTGAATTATAATTTTCCTGCAATACTATTGGAGGAGGAAATGGCAACCCACTCCAGTATTCTTGCCTGGGAAATCCCATGGACAGAAGGAGTCTGGCAGGCTGCATTCCATGGGGTCACAAGAGTTGGACATGACGTAGCAAGTAAGTAACAGCAGCATACAATATGACTAGTTTTAGGTGTGCAGCGTGGTAATTCAGTATTTTATGGAAAATGACCACCATGATAAGTCTAGTAACCATCTGTCACCATACAAAATTAATACAGTATTATTAGCTGTATTTCCTATGCTGTCCATGATCGATAGATCTCTGTGTATACACTGGAAATTTAAACCTCTTTACTCCTTTTCCCTATTTCTATTTCGTTTATTCCACCTACCTCCCCTCTGGCAACCTCCAGTTTATTCTTTGTATCTATGAATATGTTTCTCTTCTGTTTTGTGTATTTGTGTTGTTTTTCAGATTCCACATATAAGTAAAATCATACAGTATCTTTCTTTGATATATTTCATTTAATGTAGTTAATACCTTCTAGGTCATCTGTGTTATTGCACATTGTAAGATTTCATCTTTTTAATGGCTGAGTAATATTCCAACAACATTGCATGAGTTGCCTTTTCTTCACATCCATGCCAACACTTGTTATTTCTTGTCCTTTTGTTATAGCCATTCTGACAGGAGTGAGTTGGCATCTCTTTGTGGTTTTGATTTGCATTTGCCTATTAATGAATGATGTTGAGTATCTTTTTGTGTATCTTTTGGCCATCTGGATGTCATCTCTGAAAAAAGGGCAGTTCAGGTCCTCTGCTTATTTAAAATTTGTTTTGTTGTTGATACTGTGTTGTATAAGTTCTCTATATGTTTTGGATATTAACCCCTTACTATCATCAGTAGATGTCATCTCCCATCCAGTTGATTGCTTTTTCATCTTGTTGATTTCCTTCACTATGCAAAGCTTTTTATCATTTGATGTAGTCCCATTTATTTATTTTTGCTTTTGTTGTCTTTGTCTGAGGAGACATATTCAAAAAAATATATTGCCTAAACCAGAGTCAGAGAGCTTACTGTCTCTGTTTTCTTGTAGGAGTTTTAGGTCTTATATTTAAGTCTTTAATCCATTTTACCTTTTTTCTGTATATGGTGTGAGAAAGTAATCCAGTTTCATTCTTTTCGTGTAGCTATTCCATTTTCCCAGTGCTGTTTTTTGAAGAGACTGTCTTTTCCCCTTGTGTGTTCTCGCCTTCATTGTCATGCAGATTAATTGATCATAAGCATGTTGGTTTATTTCTGAGCTTTGTTTTCTGTTCCATTGATCTATGTGTCCTTTCTTTGTCAGTACCATACTGTTTTTATTATTCTAGCTCTGTTGTATAGTTTAAAATCAAGAAGCCTGAGACCTCAAGCTTTGTTCTTCTTTCTTAAGACTGCTTTGGCTATTCAAAGTTTTGTTTTTTTGTTTTTTGGGGGGTTCTATGCAAATTTTAGAATCATTTGTTCTAATCATGTGAAAAATGTCATTAGTATCTTAATAGGGAGTGCATTGAATCTGTAGATTGCTTTGAATAGTATGGAAATTTTAACAATATTACTTCTAATCTAACCCTATTTTTCCATTTATTTCTGTCCTCTTCAATTTCTTTAGTTAGCACCTTATAGTTTTTAGAGTATAGGTCTTTCACCTCCTTAGTTAAGTTTGTTCATTGATATTTTATTCTTTTTTATGTGATTATAACTAGGATTATTTTCTTGTTTCCTCTTTCTGATAGTTTATTAGTGTGAACTCAATTTTAAGTCAAATATTGTCTAGCAGTTAGTTTACAAAGACATATAGGGTACTAAGTTTTAACTGATTTTTTAAAAATTAAATATCTTATTCCCCGTGAGAAAAGGACAAACATATTATTGGGACAAAATATTTTTAAGTAATAAGTATAGCTCCTGTCTCAGTTTTTTGGAGAAACATTCCGGATAGTGATTCTATCTAATCCCACAGGTGGTGCTTGAGAGAGATCAATTCCAGACCTATTTCTGTTGTTTTGATAGTTTTTTTTAATCCTTGCATATGAAATAAAATTCATACCATCACACTCGTGGGTTATTTAACCCAGTGGAGTGGCTGCTAGGATCTTGAAGAATGGGAGGAATATTCTTTCTTAATAATTAATACTTTGTTTTGCATTTGCTTTAATTTTTAAACCAATAATCAGTAAATAAAAGTACAGGATATACATTAAAATCAAAGAACTATGCTTACCTTTAAGCTATAAATTGACTAATTTTGCACAAATATTTTGTTTTCCTCTCCTGCCTGTCCCTGCTGTGTTTCTGTGTTGGAAAATGTCTTTATTCTGGGCATCTAGAATAAGGTTACCATCTGGAAAGCCAAGTATAATGATTAATTTTGGGCATATTAGCATAGCCGCCAGTGTCAAAGTTAGTAATTGCTCATTACTTCTCTAACTGCATCCATTTGTGCTACACATACACCTGCACACATAAGAGGACCAGATATTGAGGCGTAACTGTCTAATACAAGCATATATGTAAGTTTGTCTTTAGTTCCGTCTTCAGTTTAGGATGCTCACAGTAGAGTTTTTATTATTGCTTGTATAGAACAACAGTTTTTATACGAATATAGAGAAGTTCCATGCATTCTCTAATGATTTTTTTAAAATACTTTAAAGTGAGTAATTTGAACCATGATTGTATGGGTATGTGTTAGTCGCTCAGTCATGTCCGACTCTTTGCAACCCCATGGACTATAGCCTGCCAGACTTCTCTGTCCATGGAATTCTCCAGGCAAGAATACTGGAGTGGGAAGCCATCTCCTTCTCCAGGGGATCTTCCTGACCCAGGAATCAAACCCAGGTCTCCTGCTTTGCATCTTTACCATCTGAGCCACCTGGGAAGCCCCAAAGAATCATGAAATCATGATTAACATCATAAATGAGGCTCATATTTGTTGTGGCTACAGTTTTTCTAACTACAAAATCTTTACTGATTTCCTGGTTTTGGAGATGGTGTACTTTGAGTCCTGTTACAGGAATATACATTCTGTTATGTTGCTTTCATCTTGAAAGGAGATCTTGGTGACCTGTTGAATAGGCCTGGCAACATGGAGGCCATCTCACATTCTTTCACTGGCAGTGATTGGCCAACATTATATAGTCCTTTTTTGCTCTTTCATCTCTTATTGCTTCTGTCTATAATATTTATTGTAACTACCATATTTACTTTTTAAAATTTTATTGTACATTTTAGATATCTTAGTGTAAGCTAATTTGCTTGCATTTGTGTTTGTAAGTAGAGCTTTTCCTAACTTATTTTATAACCCTGATACTAAAACCTGACAAGAATATAAGAAAACTATATACCAGTATCCCTCATGAAATAGAGGTAGAAATTCTAAAGAAAATATTGATAGACTGAATCCAGAAATTTATAGAAATGAAATATGTATCATGATTAAGTGGGATTTATCCCAGAAATGTAAGATTGACATTTGAAAATCAGTTACTATAATTCACCACATAAACAGAAGGAATTAGAAATACCATGCATATATGCATGCAATAGAAATACCACAGTTATAGTAAGCATATCTGATAAAATTCAGCAGCTATTCATGATTTAAAAAACCTCTGAGGAAACTAGGAATAGATGGAAATTTCCTCAGTCTGTTAAAAACCATACATTTTGTGTTGATTGATGTCTGCTTTTTCATACTTAGTGTTGGTAATTTTAGTTTTCTTTTTTATTCATTCTTAGAAAGTATTTTTGAAGTAATGGAAGGCATAGTTATTTAGTGGTTCTTTTATAGTCATGTTAATTGGGTTACAGGGAAGGATAATTGGAAAGATGAAAAACAGTATTTTTGTTGATGATGTATGTTTAGTTAACTCCTCTTTTAAATGAGTATTTAACTCTAGAGCTTTTATGGCTTCTAGAAGGAAAGTGTTCATGATTTCCCAGCAATAAAGGTGATCTTGAGTATGGCCAGTATATGACATGTTCCCAGCCTTTTCATTGTATCTTTTGTTCATCTGAACTTTGATTAATAGATTTTAGACATAGATTACACTTAGATCTTTGATAGTTACTATATTAACTGCAGTATTTATTTTAGACAGTATCTATAGTTAAAATTCTATAGTTAGTAATACAGAATAGGGCTTCCCTTGTGGCTCAGCCGGTAAAGAATCTGCCTGCAATGCAGGAGACCTGGGTTCGATCCCTGGGTTGGGAATATCCCCTGGAGAAGGGAAAGGCTACCCACTCCAGTATTCTGGCCTGGAGAATAATTCATTAGTATATAATGAGTATACTTAAAATATTATAGTTAAGAGAAAAATTTTAAGTCATTTTGGGTCACCTCTCTGATATTGCTTATATAGTGATTTTCTTTATCACTGCATTCAGTATTTCTGTTTAAATATTGGCATGTCTGAAATAAGTATAAAATTTGGATTTATCATTTTAGCCAAAACCTAAATATCGATGTTGTTTCTCTGCCTCATCTTATCCTTCTTAAAATATAGAATTATTCATTTAAAGTCCAACCCTAGAAAGTTGAACTAGTTATTCATAATTAGTATTACTTGTGATGGTTCTTGATGAGGTTCTCTTTAAGGAAAATAGTTTCATTTTGAAGAGCTTTCTTTCTGTTGATCACAAGGAATATTGACATTTGTTTTTCATGGTCCTTATTCCTGATAGCAACGGTATTGGGAAAGTTAAATATTCATAGACTTACTCAGTGAATATGGGTATATTTCAGAACATCTTGTTAAATTGAATTTGAATATGCAGAATAATTTGTTTCCTATACCAAATATGATCTTTCCCCCTATTTTTGATCTTATAAAATTAAAATTCTTATTTCTAATATCTCACTAGCTATAGCTCACAGACATGTCACCCCCTCTTCAGCCCAACAACCCCAGTTCTGTGCAGGCCATCACATTTCAGATTGTGTTACATCAGTTGCATCGTTATGTACCATACTTTTCAAGATGATAACACATTAATGACACTTTATGTTGAATATTTATAATTTGTATATACTAAGACATACTACAGATTATATGCATTTTCTCCTCATTTAAAAAAATCCTTTATTCCATCTTGGGGAAAAATAAACCTTGCCTATATCCTTATTTTCTTTTTCTTTCTGTAATAAACTTCTTTGATGTCTGTACTTCACAAAACTCTACCTGCAGCTTTACTAATGCTACTACATTCAAAGATCATGCATGTCTTCAAATTATCATTTTTCTCAAATCATTATCTTAACATCTCACATAGTTCCTTCATTGCTTTTTTTATTCTTTCATTTCTCCCTTGTAAGTTTCCTGAGGTGCTCTCCTTATCATTTCTCACTGGGGTTCTTATCAGTGATGTTATAAAGAACATTAAGCTCTCACCAGTTTACTGGTGAGTTGACCTCAGATTACTTTCTCAGAAATGTGACTCTTCTTCTATCTCCACATTTCTGAGCATCTCAGATATTGAAGCTTCTGAACTTTCACATATCTAGGACACATTTCCCTTTCCTGTCGCAGTTTCAGGTCTTTACTGTCCTTGTATTTATTTAGTTAGTGATTTTTACCATTCATATTCTAAAACCTTTTGATTCCTCCTTTCCATTCTTTTTTTTCTGTTTCATTTCCCATCTACTTTTCACTGCTTCAGGTACCTCCAACTTTCCATCCTTCCTGAATTTTTGAAGGACTTCTAATTGGCTCATTTCTCACCACGTTAACCATATTTGCCAAGAGGAGTCTTCCTAAAATATAGGAAAAGTTATTACCTTGCTTGAACGCCTGTATTCAGTTGTTTTTTGTTTGTTCCTTTTTGTTTTGTTACTGACTAAATAAAATATGTCCTTTAGCCTGGCATTCAAGGCTAAGTGTTCTGTCTAGCCCAAGGTGCTTTTCTAGCTTTTATTTTCCTTTTTTCCAACATGTTTCAGCCAACATGACTCATTTCTTAAATAAATTCATTTTTCCCTTCTCTCTCTTATGTTTCTCCTTCCACTTGAAAAATTTGTTCAAAACCATTTTCTGACAAATATTCTACTAGTCTGAAGTGAAGTTGCTCAGTCGTGTCCGACTCTATGCAACCCCATGGACTGTAGCCTACCAGGCTCCTCTGTCCATGGGATTTTCCAGGCAAGAGTACTGGAATGCATTGCCATTTCCTTCTCCAGGGGATCTTCCCAACCCAGGGATTGAACACGGGTCTCCTGCATCGCAGACAGATGCTTTACCATCTGAGCCACCAGGGAAGCCCCCCATTCTACTAGCCTACCTTCTGTTAACTCCCTAAGTACTACTATTTTCCCCTTTTATCACAACTACTGTCCAGTTTCACTTGGAGATTTAAGAAATTGCCTGTTGATTAGCCAGTTACTCCCTTCCTCCAGCACACTTCCTCTGAAGCACTTTAGAGACTGTTTGACCAGGTCATCTTATTTACTTATTTATTGTGAACCCCACAGAATCCAGCATCAGGATTGCTGCAGAGGATTATATATTCTGTTCCTGTACAAGGGTGTGTCCTGAAGGGTGGGCTCAGGTGGGGACCGAAGCCCTGGAGGGGAGCGTCTCCTGTTGTGCACATGTGCAGAATCTCTGTCCACCCTGTCATGTAGCTGACACACATGCAATGCATCAAGATCTTATATGCAAGTACAACTTGGCACTTTCATCCTTCATTACTATCGTCTGCAAGTGTTTTGTTTGTTTGTTTGTTTTCTTATCTGTTTAGTCTGTGTCGTTTCTTCCTGCCACCAATTTCTAAAAGGTTTCTCCCGTTACATATCCAGTCTAACCATCCCCATACAGCAGATTCTTGCCATTTTCCATTAAAAAATCAAAGTGATCTACTGTTTGTTCATGACATAATTGTTGTCATATGACCATGTTTATTTCTAAGTCATCCCTCAGACAACGTCTCTCTTGAATTCAAGTAATTGAACTTTTAAGGTATCTGAATGTTCCTTAATTTTTGATACCTATGTCACTTTCATTTTTTATTTTTCCACTTTCATTTTTAAGCCTTTAATTTATTGTTGCTCTTTTTATTCCTGACTTTTATCACTTTCTTAGATCTGAGATTCAGGTTATATTTGTTCTTATATTTTAGGTCGTTCTTCCCTCTTTCCAATAGATGATGGCTTGCTGGATGATGGGCATAATGATCAAGTTGGTGTTTTAAATTCACCCACATGTTATTCCGCTCATCAGAATGGAGAGCGAATAGAACGTTTCTCTCGAAAAGTTTTTGTTGGTGGTCTTCCTCCAGACATTGATGAAGGTAAAATGATGACTTGTGATACTAAGAAAAAAACCTAAAATATAGTGTGAATGGGGATGTAAGTTTGTTTCTTTACTTTGTATCTTTTACCTATTGTTACTGTATTTTTTATAAATCAGATTTTCATTTAGTTCATATCTGTTATTTTTTTAAATATAGAACATATTTAAATACATTAAACTTTTTGTTGTATATATTTATTTAAAATTTTTTAAAACTTTTTGTATGACCATAACACATATGACCAAACTTTTTGTATGTATGTAACATAACCATACATAAAAAACTTTCCATATGACTGTAATGCATGTGCGCATGTGCGCACACACACACACACCACACACAATGAATTAAAGGTAACCAACCATGAAACTTTAATGTATAAGAATCAAAAATTCAACTTAAGTGTAAATGTACTTTTAGAAACAGATGAGACTATACAACCTAAACAAGGAATGGAAACAGTACATAAACAGAAAATTCAGATTTTATAAAGAATAATAAGTATATGTAAAAATTATCCTGTGTTATAATAACTAAAGAAAGATAATTCAAGATAAATTTAAAATACTGAAACTAATACTTGTGAGACTGTAGGAAATCTGCCACTCTCGTTGACAATGTAATAATAGAGAAAATATTACTACATTTGGGGAATTTTTTCAGTTATAATTCAAATGTCCACAAACTTATTCTGTACATTAACCTATACCAAAAAGTTTCCATGTGATAAATAAGCTTGAATGTGTCATTGAATTTGACCTGTACATCTTTCAGTGAAACTACCAGGCATGTATCAGACCCTAGAATATTTTAGAAATATTATAGCTTTATGTGTCTAGTTCAGCAGACCTTTTTCTTCCTACAATATGTTACTTTATCAAGCAGTAATGTATCTCTTTATGGATCTTTAATTTGATATAATGTCAGCATATTTTTCAAGTCAGTGATATTTATGATTGCTATACTGTCAATCCCTTAGTGTCCATACGGTATTATATAATATTTTAGAAGTCATGCTGAATTGACTATTCTAACCAATGTGCTGCTTAAAAACTACTTTGACTAAATAGATTAAATTTTATGTATCATTTTAATGAGGATATTAGACATTTTTTCTAGTATTTATATTTTGGGGCTTATATTTATATTATCTTTGGCTATTTGGTACTTTAAACTATTAAATCTTAATATGTTTCTAGTATTTATATTATATTTTATCTTAGGCTATTTGGTACTTTAAAATATTAAATCTTTTAAAATAACATAAAATACAGGATTTTTTTAGAATGAATCATTAAAATTAATTCCTAATGCATGTTATTGTACTTTCTTAAGATGAAATAACTGCTAGCTTCAGAAGATTTGGACCTTTGGTCGTGGATTGGCCTCATAAAGCAGAAAGCAAGTCCTATTTTCCACCAAAAGGTAAGAGGTTTTTTTCTGTTACTCTTTGCTAGGGAATAAGTTAAATGAGAGCTGAAGAAACAATTTGTCTTCCCTAGTAGCTCAGACAGTAAAGAATCTGCCTGCAATGCAGGAGACCTAGGTTCAATCCCTGAGTAGGGAAGACCCTTTCCCTTTCACAAAGAAATAATATCAGTTACTCTCTGTTTTCTTTTAGAATTGAATATGAGTACATCTTTGTATAAAAACTAATAGAGTAATTTGTAGAGGTTGGTAACAATGTATTGAGTGAGGCAGAATGTTTCTGAAAACTATTTCAGTTTCACTTCAAGCCAGTCAAGAATCATCAGAGACTTGCTATGCCTTCTCTGTAATGATTTGATAATGATTTCAAAGGCTTGTATCAACAAATATTTGAGTCTTTTTTCTGCCTAAGGTATACTTCTCAGTAGCTTGGGCACAGACATTTAAAAAAATTTCTCTGCT
Source organism: Cervus elaphus (assembly GCF_910594005.1). Lineage (NCBI taxonomy): Eukaryota > Metazoa > Chordata > Mammalia > Artiodactyla > Cervidae > Cervus > Cervus elaphus. The sequence goes on along the minus strand of NC_057820.1, from coordinate 7,182,861 downwards.
CAGTGAAATTAAGAAGTGTGTCAATTCAGTCGCTCAGTCATGTCTGACTCTTTGCAACCCCTTGAACTGTAGCACGCCAGGCCTCTCTGTCCATCACCAACTCCCGGAGTTCACCCAAACCCATGTCCATCAAGTCGATGATGCCATCCAACCATCTCATCCTCTATTGTCCCCTTCTGCTCCTGCCTTCAATCTTTCCCAGCATCAGGGTCTTTTCAAATGAGTCAGCTCTTCACATCAGGTGGCCAAAGTATTGGAGTTTCAGCTGAAACATCAGTCCTTCTAATGAACACCCAGGACTGATCTCCTTTAGGATTGCCTGGTTGGATCTCCTTGCAGTCCAAGGGACTCAAGAGTCTTCTCCAACACCACAGTTCAAAAGCACCAGTTCTTCGGTGCTCAGCTTTCTTTATAGTCCAACTCTCACATCCATACATGACCACTGGAAAAACCATAGCCTTGACTAGATGGACCTTTGTTGGCAAAGTAATGTCTCTGCTTTGTAATATGCTGTCTAGGTTGGTCATAACTTTCCTTCCAAGGAGTAAGCGTCTTTTAATTTCATGGCTGCAGTCACCATCTGCAGTGATTTTGGAGCCCCAAAAATAAAGTCTGCCACTGTTTCCACTGTTTCTCCATCTGTTTGCCATGAAGTGATGGGACCAGATGCCATGCTCTTAGTTTTCTGAAAGTTGAGATTTAACCCAACTTTTTCACCCTCCTCTTTCACTTTCATCAAGAGGCTCTTTAGTTCTTCTTCACTTTCTGCCATAAGGATGGTGTCATCTGCATATCTGAGGTTGTTAAATGTATGAAGTGAGAATAAAATATAAACCCATGAATATTTTAAGTATTGCAAGATGTCCTTAAGTGTTCCAGAGATGACAAGAGATCAGTACATACTCTGTTGGTAAATTTAGATAGAGAAGAAAATAAATGGTCAGGAAAAACTTAGTTACATAAAGAGATAAGGTGTGCACAGTTACATAGTGCTAGGATACTGCGGTGACTGATCCAGAGAAGAGGCATCACAAATGGAGCTAACATTCCTTTGAGCAAAGTGATGCCACCATCAGTGGGCAGAGGATGAATCACCTGCCTAGAGTGAGCAGGGGGAGAGAATTTAGCCTGAATCCAGCCACTCATGGCAGATCCTCGTAGGTGAATAAAAGAAAGGGGGAGATTGAAAGACTTTACTTTGAATATCATTCAAATGTAATTTTAGAAATGAAAAAGTACACCATTATTCTCATGGCTGAATGGATTTTTCAAGCCTGGGAAAAGATTCCAGTAGATCTGTTGAATAAGCTGATTTTGACTTTGGGTTAGGAAACACGTCAGAGTCACTGGCATCCAAAAACCAGCTCAGGGTTTCTGGTGATGAATTGTTCAGGCATCTCTCCTTTATCATTGAGAATTACAGAACTCCCGTGAGTGGCTGAGGTCGTTTTTTAGAGAAATGGAATAATGCAGTGATTTTTAGATATGTGATTTATATATATGTATATAAGGTGTGTATATATATATATACACACCCTAAACCCTGGGAGTTAGTGATGGACAGGGAGGCCTGGCATGCTGCAGTCCATGGGGTCGCAAAGAGTCAGACACGACTGAGCGACTGAACTGAACTGAACCTTTAAATCTTATGGAATCCTTGATAATATACATGTTTCAATGCTGTTCTCTCAGAAACAGATTGCCAGTCCAGCCCAGGTTGGATGCATGAGACAAGTGCTCGGGGCTGGTGCACTGGGATGACCCAGAGGGATGCGATGGGGAGGGAGGTGGGAGGAGGGTTCAGGACGGGGAACACATGTAAATCCATGGCTGATTCATGTCAATGTATGGCAAAAACCACTACAATATTGTAAAGTAATTAGCCTCCAACTAATAAAAATAAACGAAAAAAATAAAATAAAATTCAAGAGATTACCAGGAAAAAAAGGGAAAAAGAAATCTTATGGAATCCTTCGAGCCTGGATCTCAGGCAGCTTTTAGAATCTACTTCTAGCTATGGACCTCTCTCCATGTACTCTAAATTTTCACATGATTTTGGACTTTGCTGGACCGGGAGGTCTTGCATCCTTGGTTTAGAGAGAAAGCTAGCTTCGCGTATTGATGTAGAAGTTCCTTTCTTAGCTTGGTTTTAATCTGTTCACAGTGTTATGATCTTGCCTTTTATAGTTTATTTTACCAAATGTTCAATAAAAATGCCTGTTAGTTCTGGATGTTTCTGCCTAAATTACCATCATCCTTTGTCTGGACTATGTCAGACATATGACTTAGTCTGTCCACATCTCTGGATATCCCCAATGTTTCTCCCACAACACAGCTAGAGTTATATCTATTAATGTCAGAACCTATTAATGTCAAATTTTTCCAGTAATCTGTCAGACTGTGTCTTTACTCACCTTTGTATCCTCAGTAATTCATGGATTGAAAGTTGCCTAATAAGAAATATAAACAACTAGAAATACTGTAGGATGGTTTATCCTTTGACCTGAAGTAGGTAGAAGAAAGCTTCACTGTGAAAATTTGAACTAAATCTAAAGGAGACTATGCAATTTATATAGATGAAAAAGTTGTTCAGTAGAGTTACAAGCAGGAATTGAAGTACAAGTTTAGAAAGGTACTGGAATTAGTTTCTGTCAAGACACATACACATTTTCTGCATGGACTTCTTGTTCAGATAAAGGGGTGGATTTAAGCCTAGTGAGATAGGTTGACACTGATTTCATGAAACAGAAAAGCTGTTGTCATTGTTGCTATCGCAGTTATTGTAGTTTTGTGATGGTTGTTATTTTCTCAAACTGAAAATAAGAAGAAAAAAAAATCAGCAGTGGCAAATCATAGTATTTTGGTACAGTTACAGTTGATTGTACCCATTGCCAAAGACCAGTGTTCCTAAACCTTGCATGTTCATGCATTTTTGTCATTGCTGGAATTCATCATTCCGTGGTTTGGGAAACACTGGTGTGGAAACATCCAGTTGATGAAGTTGCCTTGTAATTGAGGTAGTGACTTGAGCCCTTGAATGCTGAACCACACTTACACACACCTGTCCTTTGAAGTGAATAAGGTTCACCTTGTGTAAACGTTGTTGTTCGCCAAGTCATGGGGGACTGTTTGCAACTCCATGGATTGAATGTAAACATTAGTTTGCACTAATAAATTCTAAAGAACATGTTAGGTGGTATTTTTGGCGAGACTATTTTAATATTTAGTGGCTTGCCTTAGCTAGATCAAAATTTACCTGCCATATTGCTTAATTAATTTTTGTGATACAAATGTTTCTTTCCTAATCATAAAAATTATTTTGCAATTTAAAATATTAATATAAAAACTAGCATCATAAAACATAACATTAAAATTTAATTTAAAATTCTATTTTAGTAAATTGATCTTATACCCCTCCATTATTACAAAACAGTTATAGCTCTCAGAACCATAGCTTGTATCAAAAGTAATGCCTTCACATATAGAAAGCCAGTCTTTATTTTATCATTTTTTCAAGCCTATTTAAGTTATTTCTAGCAATTATAAAAGTCTAAGATATGATCTTAGATAATCTTACATAATCATACATATGGAAGTTTCTATTTGTGTAGAAATAGAAATGGTTTGATTGCTTATTTGTGCAATCAGATATAGTAATTTTATTAAAATGAAGTATTTCTTTTGTGTATCATATCAGATCTTTGTGGCACTAAAAGTGATTATTAGCAATAAGCTGTGTTTTTTTGACTTCTGGTAAGACATGACCTCACTCTTCCTGTTGTTTAATGGAACAGACCTGGATGGCCTGTTTGATGGCATTTTCATACTGGGGCTAGATTTCATTGCTCTAAATTTGTTTGCATAGAAATCTTGTCAAGGGAAAGGGGTCACTTACAGTTATCTGCTACTGGGAATAATCACAAAATAGTAAACTTGTAAATTTTGATGCCTTCTTTTTATAATGAAGTCTGTTCTGCCTGCTGGATACATAATATTTGATTAAAGATTGACAACTGGTTGTCACAAGGAAAGGAGGAAGGGCATATTTCCAAAAAAGCATAGGAATCTAAGCAAGAACTTGACTGCAAAGTGCAAACCCAGTCTCCAGACTGTTTGGAAAAAGTGTTCTGCTGCTCAGCCACTTTGAGACTTGATTTAAAAGTCTGACCCATCCTGAAGGAATCTGTTTCATTCCAGCCTCCCTAAGGGAGTTTTCTTAGTATCATTTAGAAGTGGTCAGGTTGACTGTGGAATTTTCCTCTACTTACAGGAATTCCAGGGCCTTTCCACGTGTGCTCCTTCCACCTGCCCAAAAGTATGCTGTAGAACTTGTCTTTCCCTGAGGGCACATGAAAAAAATTGTAGCTTCTGCTGGGCTCAACCGGTTAATCCAGCCAAATTCTTTAAGGAGACAGTATCATGGGAGACCTTAGAGCAGATCTAGGTTTGAAATTAATCAGCCAACTACTTGCTTATGTGACTTTGGGCAAGTGATTCAACCACTTGACACCTCAGGGTTTGTTTTGTTTTTCTTTTTCTTTTTTTCTGTAAATTGGGAATAATGTTTGATAGATTTACCCTGAGAATCAAATATTTATGTGAAGCTCTTAGTACAGTATCAGATACTAAATGCTCTATACAAAATAGTTAATTTACTGAGTATTTGTATTGTGTATATTCTATAGGATGTTGTGTTCTCCGATAGAAACATGATGATTGTAGTCCTATTTGATAGTTCATTTTTTATCTACTTCAAAGGCATGTGTTTTTTAAACATTACTGAAGTTTGGGATGAAATCACTGACCTTGACTTACTGCCTCATTTTCATGGCTGTTACAGGCTATGCATTCCTTCTCTTTCAAGAAGAGAGCTCTGTTCAGGCACTGATTGATGCTTGTATTGAAGAGGATGGAAAACTCTATCTGTGTGTTTCCAGCCCAACCATCAAGGACAAACCTGTAAGTAAATGCTACTCGAACTTGAAGCTACAGATGAAAGTTTTTCAAAAACTGTTTTGAAATGATTATTAGTGAAAAAACTACTGCGTTAAGAGCTCAGTTTTTAAAAGTTCATATAACTTACAGTATCTAGATTAAAATATTAACAATTTGTTTCCAAAACCATCTATCCAAAATTCTGAATTATGAAAGCACCACAATTGGCAGAAAGCTCATCAGCTATTAAAGAAGCGAGACCTAAGGCCGTAATGTCATCTTCTTCACAGGTTCAGATCCGTCCTTGGAATTTGAGTGATAGTGATTTTGTGATGGATGGTTCTCAGCCTTTGGATCCTCGAAAAACAATTTTTGTTGGAGGTGTTCCTAGGCCATTACGGGCTGGTAAGTAGAATGTTAACAAATTTTGTTTTTTTACAAAAATCATTTAAACATGAATTGATTCAGTAAACATGGGGCACCTAGTGTGTACATGTCACCACTGGATCAGCGAAGGGCAGATTCTCCGCCAACAGCTGCTGCTACAGAAGTGAGACAAATTCTAAAAACTGCTCTTGAGACCATTAAGGAACTGGAGAATAGTACAACCATCTATCAATATGTATAGCTAACTCCAGATAGACTCTATAAGGAGAATCCACTCAGGCCTTTAAGTCTGCTTAAATGTAACTCTCAAAGATGTGAGAATTTGGGGTCTGTTTATTTGATGCAGGTTGATTCTGATATCTGAAAGACACTTTAGATAATTGAATGATAAACTTCTGTTCATCGGGCATCAGAATCCAGAGATCTACCAGAAGATGTCATATGGTACATAATTACAGACATAAATGCCCACAGTACAAGCAGGTTTTATGATACTGTGCACCCTTGTGAAGTGTGTTAGCTCCTTGCATCACTGAGAACACCCTCTTCCAGCATGGGAAGTGCATGTTAAAGGACTATTCACACGTGTAAATACTTACAGGTATACCTACTACAAAGAAGCACTGCAGGAAACAGAAGGGCATAAAGCAAGGAAATGTGATGTAGCCTAATATTTTCAAAATACTTGTATTTGAGCTGACATATGAAGATTGAACAGAAGGAGATTGTGTGGAGTGTGTTTCAGACAAAGGGGTCAGCATACTCAAAGATGTTTGGTGGAGGGAGGCCGAGTGCATCAGAGGGACTGAGGGGAGCCCAGAGTCACCATTTGCGGTATAAGGAATGAAGGGAGAGACAGAAGACACTGAAAAAGTAAAAGCAGTCTGATCATAAAAGTCTAACAGCTAATTTTGATATTTATCCTCAGAGTAGTGGGAGACAAATGAAGAGTTTTTAAGTAAAGGTGAGAGACATATCATATTTGCGTTTTTGAAAGACTAGTTTAGCTGATGACTTGTGGAGGGGAGAGTCGAGTTGAGAGTAGATATAGGTGGACCAATTCAGGAACCTGTTATTACAGTCCAGGAGACAGTTAGCAGTGGCTTGGATTAGTGCTGGTGGTGGTAGAGGAGCCAAGTGAACAAGTGTTACAGGTATTTATGAAGTAGACGCAGAGGCTCAATCTCAGTTTTCAGTCTTAAGCTACTAGGTAGACAGTGGTACCATTACCGAGAAGATCAAGAACACTGGAGTAGGTTGGAAGAAGATTGTGGTTTTGAAGACTAGTTTGTGCCTCCATTAAGAGTTCCAAAGAAGAAATTTCAGTTTAGCCATTGGTATCTGCTATATCTTCAAGAGAATCACTCTTGGTGCTGTTTCGAAAATAAACTGGGGAGTGGGAGGAGCACGGATCAGAAACGAAGTGATAAAGCTATTGCCATGATCTGATAAAAAATAACAATACCTTGAAACAGGATGTTAGTCATGGAGGGAGAATGGTTGGATTCTAGATATGTCTGAAAATCAAGTTCATGGGTTTGCATGCACTGTGGGAAACAGAAAAAAACAAGAAGGATGAAGCCAAGCTTCTTGAGTTGGCAACTTCATCTTTTCCATCACTTACTGAGTCAGTGAAAACACACGGGGGCATGCTTAGACAGATAGCGAAAGGTCAAGAGCACCATGTAGAACACAGTGTGTGCTACAGTGTCTGTTAAATATCAGTATGACTGGTCCAGTGGACAGCTGAGTGTTCCACTTCTGTGGTGAGAGCAGATGGGCCCTAGTGTACAAGACAGAGGACTGGATCTAGAAGAGAGCATTATCCTATTGACTTTCACTTAAAAACATACTTTAACTGTTGATTCACTGTGTTCTCTCCATTTGATGTGCACTTCTTTTCGTTTTCCAGTGGAGCTTGCTATGATCATGGACCGGCTGTATGGTGGTGTGTGTTATGCAGGGATTGATACAGATCCAGAGCTGAAATATCCAAAAGGTGCTGGTCGAGTTGCTTTCTCCAATCAGCAGAGCTACATTGCTGCCATCAGTGCTCGGTTCGTTCAGCTTCAGCACGGTGATATTGATAAACGCGTAAGTTGCATATTGGAAAACCATTCAAGTCCTGTAATAAACTGCTGATCCAAAGCTTACTGGGCTTCCCTGGTAACTTAGATGGTAAAGAATCTGCCTGCAGTGCAGGAGACCTGGGTTCAATCCCTGGGTCAGGAAGATCACATGGAGAAGGGACTGGCAACCCACTCCAGTATTCTTGCCTGGAGATTTCCATGGACAGAGGAGCCTGGCAACTACAGTTCATAGGGTCACAAAGAGTCGGACACAACTAAGTGACCAACACTTGCACTTTCACACTTTCCAAAGCTTGCTCTCCTACAGAGTTAATAATGCAATTCAAAAACTGAGTGCTTATTTTTATACTCCTTTAGCTGTTAAAGAGTATTATATCAAAAGATCCCTGAATTGTGAAATTCTTGACCAGACATTAAACTTTAGGTATGATACACAGAATTTAAATATCATTTTAAAGCTATTTCAGAAAATATATCAGCCAACAGGTGTCTTAATATCTTTCTAACTGTGGAGGCAGAGCTTGTACTCTGGGGCCAGGCTCCCTGGGATCCCATTTCCACCCTGTGCTCAGTAACCCTGGGCAAATGAACCTTCTTCACACCTCTTATTCTTCACGCACAAGATGGAAAACAATAATAGTATCTCTTTGACAGTTATTTTGAGGAATAAATGAATTCACATCTGTAGAAGCACTCAGAACAGAGATAGGCACTAGTGTTAGATGTTACTTACTTTTCATTTTTCATAAAATCTAAAATAAAACCCATTGTGTGTATTTCCCTAAATATATGCAATAACAAATGTAAATATCTAAATAAGCCAAGTATACAAATAAACTAAATACACAGATGATTGTCTGAACTTTAAACATTTACTCTCTAGTAGCACTGCTAGGTCATCATAGTAAAAATTTTCAGGAAGTCCTATGGATTATAAATGAAAGCCCCCCTACTGAATAATTTCTAATACTTATTACCAACCATTTAAAATAGGAAAAAGAAGTGAACAAAACTCAATTGATTATTTTCAAATCTATTTCATGCTATAAAATTGTGGGTACTTCCTGAATAATCATGTTTACTTTTGTAGTACAGATGAGATACACTAAAAACATGAGGTAAATTAACTTTCTTATATCCATTATAGTAGATATAACTTGAGTGGGTTCTTGTTTACCCAGTGTAAGTTTCTTGAAGCTTATTCTCTGGGGCTGTTTGCAAATTAAAAGACTATTTTAGGGGCAGAGGAGCTGGTTAATTAATACCTGTTGACTAGACCATAGACTCTAGGAGTAGTCACAATTTAATTATGAAGCCATGCCATTTAGGAGCAAAGTACAGCATCAGTTTAGTTCACATATACAAAGTGGCATGCTTGTTTGCCATTGTTACTTAAAATATTGCCCCAAAAAAGAAAGAAAAAAAAATAAGTATCTAAGAAACAGAGCTCTGCTTTTATCCAGGCATGCTATGAAAAATTTTTTTAACTGATTTGAACCTTAGAGTCTCTCTCATCCATTGGTTTTCAACCTCCACTGCACAGTAAAGTTGCCTGGGAATGAGGACAGCCTCGACGTCTGGGTCCCAGCCTGTGGAGGGTCTGTGGTAACTGTCTGGGATGCACCCAGGGCAGGAGTGATGTGTAAAGCCTCTGGGTGATTCTAAGGCTCAGCTGTGCTTTATGCTACTCATCTAGTCAACTGTGCTTTAGACCACCAAGCTAGTCTCAGCTGATCTCACTTGCTTTTTCAGACAAGTGAGAGGGTTTAATATACAGAAGCAGAGGAAAACAATTATTGTACTATCATACCTCATACCTCTTTGTTTCCAAAATGATAGTGGAGGACAAAATTATTTAGGGCAGAGTATTGATTCTTAAAGAGAAACCTCGATGCAAAGCAAGTGAATTGAGAAACTCTTCTTAAAAAGGCCTTGAACTACTGAGAGAAATGTTTGCTTTTTAAAGATATGTGCTACTAAGGTATTGATATGCCTTCAACTTTATTGGAAAGAATTTGAGCCTTAAATATTTTATAAGTCATTATACAAAAAAATTAAATTACTAATCTTTATACCTTTCATCTCACTAATTGAACCATAAAATCAGATTACATTTAAATTTATCTGAAATGCAAATATAGTATATTTATTTGGAGGGAATTAAAATTGTTTATTCACTGCATTTTTTAGGCTCATGAATACTTTGAAATTTAGTTTCATTTTCCCAATAGCTGTGAAGAACAGTCACCACAAATGTATAAATCATTTTTATTTATTATATTTTATTCAATGGGTAGTATAATTCACTCTGGCGTCTGGTAGTCACTGAAATGAATTGTGTTACACTTCAGCTTGGCTAGTTATTAGTTACTTTGTTAGTTATGAACCCAGGTGATGGTGTGTCACAGTGCCTCTGTGGTGGAAAAGGGAAGACATTCTAATAAAAAATAAGAAGAATGAAGAATCATTGAAACTCCTTTTCACACATTCAAGCATTGATAGAGATTATGAATCACAAATAGGTTTTGATCATATTCTAAAATCATAGATTTGAAATCCATTTTTTCATCTTTGTAGGTTTTAAATTAAGTAGATTTGTTGTTTGTCTTTCACTCACTGAGTCTTAATCCAATTCGTTGTGACCCCATGGACTGTAGCTCGCCAGATTAGCTGTATAAAATAACATCTAGAATTTAAAAATACAGATAATTGAAATAATTGTTTTACATTGTCACCCAGTATTTTATTAAGTATTATGAAAATTAAATAAACAGCAGAGACACTGTGCTTAAAATCTTATGGTGATAAAGGCAAGACCAAAAAAAAAAAAAACACACACAAGAGAGAAACCCAGAAAAAATATTTTAAGTGTGTATCTACGAAGACATTCATGTAGTTTCAGCTTTGTGTTATATGTGCCGCCAGATAGTACTGAACATTGAGCAAATGCAGGTGATCCTTTTGCTCACAGTTTATCCTACAGTGCAGTGAGACCCAGCAGTTCTCATAATGCCTTGATCTATTCTTTGGTTACAGTAATGCACTTCCTTAATTATAGTTACAGTGAGGTAATGAGTCAAAAATAATAGCCTGCCAATCAACATAGAATCTGTAAAGGAAAAAGGTAGAAGACAAAGATGGAGCATACAAATTTTAGAATTTGTGTCAAAGATCATTTTAAAAATCAAAAGCCAATGGAAAGAAAGAAAGATTAAAAATCCTTAACTGGCGAAGAGGACTTATAAGCTAGTTTTAAAAAAGAAAACACCAGCAGGAAAATATGCAAAAAATATAGACAGTTCAGGAAAGCAAAATGTCCGATATATATAAAGTATACAGTCTAGTGGCTCAAACGGTGAAGAATCTGCCTGCAGTGCAGGAGACCTGGGTTCAATCCCTGGGTTGGGAGGACCCCCTGGAGAAGGGAATGGCAACCCACTCCAGTATTCTTGCCTGGAGAATTCCATGAACAGAAGGGCCTGGTGGGCCACAGTTCATGGGGTCACAAAGAGTTGGACATGACTGAACAACTAACTTTCACTTTTTTTTTTTTCATGTTTTTCCTAACCCTAACCGTGAAATATTAGGTTAACCAGAAAGTTCCTTTGGGTTTTTCAAAAGATTGTACTGAAAATGTACTTTTTGACCAACACAATACAAATACAAACAAAAATGTTATTCCATTACTTTCCTATCAAATGTTTTACAGTTCTTTTCATCAGTCAACTAGGTGGTTTCCAGTTTGTTGTTGTTATTTTTGTTCAAAATAATGCTGAAAAAATACCCTTATATATTTATTTTCTATACACGTGCAAGTATTTTAGTAGAATACACTCAAAATAGAAATAATCAGGTCATTATTTTTTTACCTTGGGCAAACCAAGCCATTTAAACACTCAATTTTCTCTCCTCTCAGGAAATGCAAAGATCTTAGACTGCCTGGCACTATTCAGTCAGATAAAAGCAGTAACCTGTCATTCATAAAGTTCTCACAAGCCAGAAAGTAAGGCCATTACAGCTAATAGTGGCCAGTGCTAATTTACAGAGTATTTACCAGGTACCAAGCACTGTCTTACGTGCTTTTGCTTGCATCATCTAATCCTCACAACTCTAGGAAGCAGGGTCTAGTGCCTTTCTCATCTCACAGGTACGGAAAGTGAGGTCAAGAGGTTTAGCATCAAGAGCTGACTTAAGTCTGAGACCTTCTCCTGAGTCATGCTTTCACAGTGAGACTTTGACTTCTGTCTTACTAGTTCTCAGAAGTCTGGACATGCCCTTCATAGAATCATCCACAGCTCTGGTTTGTTGGCACCAGTTATTTTTGAGCAGGGCATCCTCTCACCTACAGGAGAGCAGCGTTGCCCGGACCAGGGGCTGTTACGGTTTTCCATCCCACTGGTGGGGCTGGGAAGAGAGAACAAAGGTGCAAGTGTATTTGTCTTCCATGCTCTGCTCATTTTGACTCACAGTTACCCTCATCTCTGAAAAGATCAACACACAGGTGTTTTAAAGATGTCAACTTCAAGAAAAGTGAGGGTGGAATGTTTTGTGAATCAATTAGGATTTTATAGTTTTTATAAATTATTTTTTGTCTTTGGGGAGTAAAGTTGTGTAAATAGTATGCAGTTAATAGTTGTCAGAAGAAATATATCAAAATACAATAAAATTACCACACTAAGTGCTTATTGAGTCACATGGTCAATTATGAACCTAAGACGTATAAAAAGATTACTGCAAGAACAAAATGATGTACTTTAACTACAAGGTGGTGAAGCTGGGCTTCCCTCATAGTTCAGTTGGTAAAAACTCTTCCTGCAATGCAGGAGACCTGGGTTCGATTCCTGGGTCAGGAAGATACTCTGGAGAAGGAAATGGCAACCCACTCCAGTATTCTTGCCTGGAGAATCCCATGGACAGAGGAGCCTGGCGGGCTACAGTCTATGGGATCTCAAGAGTCAGTCACGACTTTGCGATAAAACCACCATGGGAAGCTGTCACCCTAGGAAACTGCCGCCTCCTTTCAGCATTAGTGCCGCTCCATCTCTCTAGAGGACTGCATGAGCCTCTTAAATCGGTGCTGAAGTGGCGTCTGAAGCAGACCTGACGGGACTTGTCTCCCCTCCTTTTCCAGGTGGAGGTGAAGCCATACGTGCTGGATGACCAGATGTGTGATGAGTGCCAGGGCGCACGCTGCGGGGGGAAGTTTGCCCCCTTTTTCTGTGCCAATGTCACTTGCCTGCAGTACTACTGTGAGTTTTGCTGGGCAAACATCCACTCCCGTGCAGGACGCGAGTTCCATAAGCCATTGGTCAAGGAGGGTGCTGATCGCCCCCGGCAGATCCACTTCCGCTGGAACTAGGAGCAGCTGACCGGCCTCCGTTCAGCAAGGAGAGAAAGGGTGCATGTGGCTTCCTGTGTCTGAAGATATGACGTGCAGAAGAAATAAGTGCATTCTTCTGCTTTCACCCCAGCTATCAATACATGCATCTTTATCAGCAGCCAAAACACTACAGGCCTCTTGTTTTCACCAAAACCCTACATCTCAGGCTTACTGATTTTTGTGATATTTTCATGTTAAAATAAAATGTTCTTTTGTATTTTCTCCAAGTTATTTTTATATGTAAAGTTAAAGTTAGATATGAGAATGTTTTGCGTAGGGGCAAACAGTCTGCTGCTATATAGTGGGTGAAGCGTGCACTTATTTCTAAACGTGGGTTTTTAACTTTAAGATCTGCCCCAGTAATTTACCAAAGGTAGCAAAATAATAGTGAAGATGGAATATGTCTGCTACAAAGGCTTATTTTTATTGTTGCTATTTTCAGTGTATACATAAACTAAAAAATTAGGGTTGTTTTTTTGCTCTCCATTTTGACTTGCAAGAAATAATACCTCAAGATAATCTGATTTATTAGCTATTTTTAAACATTTTTAATCACAAGCTGTATTAGCTTTGCTGCTATATAGGTGTTATGTGTAAATGCCACCTATTAATACGGGATTGAAAACGTTAGAGACACACTGCATTGCAGATAAAATGCAGGCAGCACAATATGGCCTAAACTGCCATAGTTTTAGAATGTGAAAAAAAAAATGCATGTTTACTTACCTGTATACACCATATGCATGCACTAGAATTATTAACAAGAGGTGAGGTATTGCAAATGTTCAAAAAAGCTCTCTTGAACTAGGTAGCATGAACAAATTATAAAATTTGTTTAAAAAAAGCAAACTTGCATGCATTATTGTGACTTCAAGTTAAAAAACAATGTCCTACATGTGTACAATATGCAAATTAGTTTTAGATTAGAGAGTGCAGCCATTTTGTGATCTGGTCGGTAGTGGAATTCGATTTTATGCAGACTGGATGTAATATTTGTAATCCCTGTGCAATTTTGTGATGTGCGGTTCTAATTCATGTGCAGTGATATAGTATAGATAAAAGATTGAGGAAAAGAACAGTACTAGAATTTTAAAGAAAGTTGATTTTAGCCCCTTTGATAGTTCATGGTTAAGACATCCTTTATAAACCAAAGATGGCCAGCACACTGCTAACCGGTCACCAAATGTAAGGCCCACAGGAAGCCCATATTTAAACAAAGGAACTTTATCAAAGAATGCAAAACTATAATAAACCTAAGTAAAGTCAAAATGGAGATGGGGAAATATACAGATGGCTAGTTGCATAAAATTCAATTTTACCTTAAAGATAATGGTGAAATCTGGCTTAAACTTGCTTATGTGTTTGACCTATGTATATTGGGGTCTTCTGTCTAAACTGGGGTCACTGTTGCATGGAAATTGTTGTTCTTAATGGTTAAAAATTGCTTTTTTTAAATTTTGATGAAGGAATTTTGGTAATGACTTTGCTTGCAGTTTTTTTGAGAAAGTGGCATGGAAACATGCAATAGTTAGTTTCTCTTGGTACTGAACACTATTAGAATATCATTAGTGATGTTTTTTCTCTTTAGAGCATTTTTAAAGCAACTAGCCCCTATATTTTAATGTAAGAGCTACTCTGCAATCTAAGCAAAGCGTCCAGCAATGGTAGATGTTTTTAAAATGCTGAAATAAGATTCTTGACTCTAAAGAGAGAAAATTACAAGGGTGTTGCCTTATTGCAGCCCCTTGGGACAATCCTTCACATGAGCAAAGTGTTGATCTTAATATTGGTTGTCTATGGTGTGCTTTTTTGTACTGTAAAAATATGTGGTTCATGTCTAACTCTGCTGTTTTATTGTGGTTGTGGTTCAAGTTTTTAATGTTTAAAGTTGATGCTGTTTTCAGAAGAGCTTTTTACTAATTTATTTGTCGATGTTCCCTATTTGTTACTTAACCATGATCCTCCAGATTTTTGGAGTATTCTTTTCTAACCTTAACCCTGCCAACCTTGATCCATTTGACATTTGTTATGCACTATTTTTATATCTCTGTGAGAGATTTTTTCCAACAGTCAGCTATTTTATGGCACACTTTTTTTGACTGAAGACATCTCCTTTGCTATACCTCAATTTTTGGAATTTAGAAAAGAAATCAGTAGTTTTGCAATGTTAATTATTTAGATATTTAATTTCGCAGATTTTTTAACTTTATTTTCATAATTTCTGCTTAATGTTTAAAATTGAAGAGCCTTTTTGTGTATTAAATAATGAACACTAAAATAAATTATATGATGAAAATAATTGGAGATGTTGAAAATCAGTTTCCCTTCTTAAACAGAAATAAATATTGGAAATGAAGGGAAATGTAATAGAACACCCTTTTCGCCATGGGTAAAAATCACAGAAATGTATGGTTTGTTTTACCTTCATTTCTGTTACAATTAAAGCTTGTTAGTCTGATCTTTTACTGCTCCCCACCTCACCCCTACCTCTTTTTTTTTTTTTTCGTTTTACGTACTGCATTCTTATTTTCTGTTAAACACTGTATTGGAGTTTTTTTTTTTTTTTAATTTACAGATCATATTTATTTTACTATTTTTGTAGAAAATTATTAATTTTGATTGTATTTTTGTATTTTCAAAGCTTCTTCACTTGTGTTCCCTAAATGTTCATATTGCTGCCCAAAAGTATGACTGTGGAGGAAAAAAAAAAACTTTAAAAATCCACACTTTTTGTTAAGAAGGAAACATTTAACATTTATATATTTGTGTATGGAAGACACTTGACATTTTATCCCTGTTGCATCTGGCTGCACAGAGCCTCTCCTCAAAGATGCTACAAAACTTGAATATAACACATTTTGGAAGGCTGACTAACCTCGATTCTGTGTTGTGATGTGCAATACTGTTTCTAATGTTTGTATAAAAAAAAAATAACAGTGTAAACCTTTTTAATGCAAATTTATTTTTTTCATTGCATATTTTGCAGATTTTATCCACAGTGTCATTTTTTACTGTCAGAAAAGATACCCCTTTTGTCATTGCAACTATTTTTTAAATCCAGAAATCTTTGTACTGATGTAAATGATTGTAGTTATTTTGGATAGTGTTTTGCTAACAAAAGGAGAGACTTTTTTCATGCATATTTCTATTTTGTTTTTTTGGGTTTTATTTTATTTTAATAGTAGTAAAATATACTTGGAATAATTTTTCATATTCTTGTCATTAATATTATTTTGTATTTTTATGTGGAAATATATAATTTTATGACACTAATTGCTAAAGTTTATTTTATGTTGAATTATTTTTGGAGCTGAAATCTTTGTAATATTAAAGCAACTAGTTTCTAATTCCCAGTTTCTGTATAGAATCGCACAAGTGGTTTATGGAGTGTTTGGATTGTAATTATAAATGGTTCTTTGATATGCAAATTAATATTTTCAGTTGATTTTATTTTATATTCCTAATGAGGTGTTAAAGCCGTTTTTTATTTTTTTCTAAATAAAAAGAGAACCCATGCTTTTATGGACACTAGGTAAACGCCTTCAGCTTAAATTTTTTTGTTAAAATATTTTAGTTTATTTTATTGTTATCTTCCAGGTGTCTAAATCTCCAGTCTGTCTGTTGTACTGGTAATTTAACTCTGTAATGGAATAGTTTGCTGCCAACTATTTATATTAAGTAATTTTTAAATATTTGTAATATTGTTGACTGACTAATAAACTATTAAGTTATTGGCATAGTTGTGGAATCTTTACTCTTCAGTTCAAATCTATCAAAATACCCATCAACACCAGTAAAATCTTTTTCAGAGAGCTGAGTGACATGGCTGCTCTATATGGACTACAAAAGAACCTTGGAACTGGTTCAGCCCCAAAGACCTTTGGCCTCAGTTCTTCTCCTCACCTCCCCCTAAACCCCCACACACATACCATAGAAATTTTGGTATTATAGTCATCACCAGATAGTGCAACCACATCCAAATTGATGCTGCACTTAAAACTGAGAAACTTGACCATTTGCAAAATGCATAATTTCCATGACGCCTTCTCAGATACCATCTAGTTGAGAACCACTGTCATAAAATTTTCCTACTTATTTTCTGCACAGTCTGAGTTCTTCGGCCACCACCTTGTAGAGGGAGAAAGAAGGACAGATTCAGAATAAGTGGCATGGGATCGAGGTCCTCAGCCTAATGAGGGTTAGGACAGATCTCCTTTTGACTTGAACAGCATTGGCGTTCTACTTGAAAACTGATGTTCAGGCAGGGGGCCGGGGAAGGAAAGGATCCATTGCTTTTTAAAAAGTACTGAGTGCAACTGGTTTTTTTGTTTTACCTACAAAGACTTCCCTATAACTCAAACGGTAAAGAATCTGCCTGCCAGGCAGGAGACCAGGGTTTGATCCCTGGGTTGGAAAGTTCCTCTGGAGAAGGGAATGGCAATCCACTCCAGTATTCTTGCCTGGAGAATTCCACGGGCAGAGAAGCCTGGTGGGCTACAGTCCGTGGGATCACAAAGAGTTGGACAGGACTGAGCAACTAACACAGTCCACAAGGACACAGGTGTCCCAGAGAGGGTAAAACTACTTCTTCATATTCTACAAGACCTCACAGAAATGCCTTAACTGGGTTAATCCTGACACTGCAAGGAAACTGTGCCTCTTCATACGTAAGTGGCCTGTGCTGCCATTTTGCTGTTTAGAATTTTAGTTTCTCTTGTGAACCCAACAAGTTCCCTTCCACCGCAAAAGCAGAGAGCCTCCTCTCCATTCTGATCTACTTTTAAGACTTAGCAGGAATTTCTGAGCCTCTTATCTCTTTTCCCCACTGCTGACGTAAAGATCATTTATCTTTCTGTGCTCCCCTATCCTGTTACTTAAGAATAAACTTCGAATACCAGCTAAGGACTGGACACTAACCAGGTAGGATCCTTGGATGCCAGGCCTTGTAAGTTGAAAGGTTAATTCAAGCTCATCATAGTCAATGCACATCAATTGCTATAGGAAACAATTTCTGCTGAAACGACTTCTTCAGAATGGTTTTACTGGATTAAGAATTTCACTTAGGTGTTAGCATTTGACTTGAATTTTTGTATGACCAAAGAATTTAAAGAACTCAAAATTGAATGTAAACTATTTCTGAGAGAAATACTTGAAGATCTATTTCACCAAAAGGAAGAATTTCCAATTTGGAATTTCCAAAATGAGAAGAATGATGAAGGTGGTGAATATTCATAACAAGCTACTTTGAACCACACCTGAGCTTGTTAATAAGGTGACTTTTGGAAAGCAACTAAGGATGGGAAACCACCCAGTGATTAGAGGATTGGAACTTTCAGTCCCCTTCACCCCGCCTGCCCCCAACCTGGCCCACATCCAGGAAGGGGAATGGGACTGTGAGTTGAATCAATCGCCAGTGGACTGCAATTTAATCAATCGTGCCAAAGTAAGGAGGCCTCCATGAAAAAGCCAAAAGACAGGGTTTGGAGAGCTGTGAGCACCTTAGCAGTGAGCTCAGGGAAAGTAGCTGAGTCCGGAGAGAGCTTGGAAGCTCTTTCCCCCACCTTGCCCTGGGCGTCTCTGCCATCTGGCTCTTCCTAAGTTATATTATTTTATAATAAACTGGTAATTATTGAAACCCAAGGAGGAGTGGTTGGAACCTTCAGTCTGTAGCCACTGGGTCAGAACCACAGCTGACAGTCTGGACTTCGCCTGACGCGGAAGGAGGGGGACCGTCTTGTAAGTCCGAGCCTGACTTCATCTGGGGGTTCTGGCACTATCACCAGGGAGATAGTGTCCGAGCTGAGCTGAACTGTAGGGCATTCACATGGTGTCAAAGAATTGCTAGTGATGTGTTGGGGATAAAAAGTCCCCCGATGACTCAGCGGTAAAGAAGCCGCCTGCAATGCAGGAGACACAGGAGATTCCTGGTGGGGAAGATAAGGGCATGGCAACCCACTCCAGTATTCTTGCCTGAAGAATCACATGGACAGAGGAGCCTGGCGGGCTACAATTCTTGGGGTTACAAAGAGTGGGACATGACTGAAGTGATTTAGCATGCACACATACACACGTGTTGGAAAAAAACACATTGTCATTGATATCAAAGTCGTAACATGGGTGCTGGACACTGTTGTGGGTCTAATGTATAGTTAAGTCCTAAAGAGTCACTCAGTTGTATCTGACTCTCTGTGACCCCAAGGACTGTAGCCCAACAGGCTCCTCTGTCCATGGGATTTCCCAGGTGAGAATACTAGAGTGATTTGCCCTTTCCTTCTCAAAAGTCCTAAAGAATAGAGACGTAATCTAAAATAGCATCATTAAGAATAAAACTCAATTTAAACAAAGCCAAAACCTAGATGAACATTTGAAATGATAACAAAGGCCATGTTTGGGGTGAGGAAGATAGATTATAGATATTGATTAATTTATTGTAAACAAACTATTTTCAAATTGTAATATGAAATATGTATCTCTTTGAAAAGTCAAATACACAATTACCAGAATAAAACATTGGCCCACCACCTTTTCATCCCCACTTTTCATTCCTGAGAAGCAATGAATTTGAAGTGTTAACACTTTTACAGTATCATGCTATTTACCTCCTTCCAGCTAAGTAACGCACTTCCGCTCTTCTTTTTCAGCTTAAGACCTCGTTGGCTTCCTAAAATGACTGTACGTGGTTTGTTTCCAGACACACCCCCCGCATGTACCTAACATACACATCCAAACAGGCTGTTCATTTTGTGAATAATTCATCACACTGATGATTATCATTTCTGCATTTTTTCTGTAGCTTTTATACCTCACTTAAAAACTTATTTTTAAATGAGCAAGGAAACGCCATTTCCTTTAGTAGGACAAGAGTGAGAATTCCATAGGAAGAAATGCAAAATCAAAATCAGAAACAGATTCCATGGTACCTGAATCCCAGATCTATAGAATTTTTTTAAAAGCTGCCTTGTGAACTGTTAAGTACATATAGAAAATATTAAGCATCAATATGCATTATGAGTAATTTTAAAACTCAGAAAGAAAATTGTTAAAAGCAGGGACTTGGATATCTGTACAACAATGTTCACAGCGGCATCTCTCACAATAGTAAAAAGGTGGAAACAGCATAAGTGACCACTGACAAATGAACGGATAAACAGAATGTAATACCGACATACAATGAAGTATGATTCCAACTTACGAGGAAGGGAGGTCTGACACGTGCTACCATATGGGTGAACTTTGAAGGCAAGATACCAAGTGAAATAAGTGAAGTTGCTCAGTCGTGTCCGACTCTTTGTGACCCCATGGACCATAGCCTACCAGGATTCTCCATTCATGGGATCTTCCAGGCAAGAGTACTGGAGTGGGTTGCCTTTTCCATCTCCAGGGGATCTTCCCGACCCAGGGATCGAACCCAGGTTTCCCACATTTCGGGCAGACGCTTTACCATTTGAACCACTGTTCAATGTAGGCCAGTTGCAAAAGGTCACACTGTGATTTCATCATATGAGCTACCAAAAGTAGTCAGCTTCTGAGAGACAGAAAATGGAATGGAGATTGCCAGGATCTGAGGGAAAGGGGGTTAGTGCTTAATGGGGACAGAGCTTCAGTTTGACATAATGAAAAAATTCCAGAAATGGGTAGTGGTGATTGTACAATGATGTGAACATACCACTGAACCACACACTTAGTTCAGAAAGGTACATTTTATGTTATGTATATTCCACTACATTAAAAAAAAGAAGAGGAAGAAAATTGACAGTATCCAAATTGACAGGATCTTTCTTTGTCCCCTCAGTCATAACCACCCTTCCCATCCTCTCTGAAGCAACCACTTTTGCAGCCTTTTTATATTTCAGTATAGTTTATCACCCAAGCCTGAATTCCAAAATGACATCGCTTTTAAACTTTCAGTAAATGGAATTAAAACAATGCATGCATCTACTTTTTGCTCTCCATTATTTTGTGTCAGATCCATCTACGTTGTCTATAGCTAGAGTTCATTTTCATTGCTGGATAGCATTTTATCATATAAATATCTAA
The DNA here is from genome assembly GCF_910594005.1 of Cervus elaphus. NCBI lineage: Eukaryota > Metazoa > Chordata > Mammalia > Artiodactyla > Cervidae > Cervus > Cervus elaphus. The sequence continues at coordinate 7,162,032 of NC_057820.1, read as the reverse complement.
CTGTTATTGATGGGCATTTAGTTATTTTCAGATTTTGGCTATTTCAAACAGTGCTGCTATAAATGTTATTGTATTTCATTATTATTGTTATTGTATGCATGCATGCCTCAGTTTCTACAGTATAATACCCAGGAGTGAATCACTTGGGTCAGAGGGATACAGGAGCTTCTACACGCTCAGGAATGTGATGTTTTTTAAAGTGGTTTTCCTGGCTTGTGCACTCATTAACAATGTATGGAAGCTTTGATTTTCCACATCCTAGTCCCTACAGGTTTGGTCCATCTTTATTGCCAATCTGTGGTAGTTTTCATCTCTTGGATTCCTAATGAGTTTGAGCAGGGCTGAGTAGTTGCAACAGAGGATGGTGCGGGTCTACCTAGTCATTTACAAAAGCAGGGTGAGAGAACACAGTCTTAGAGAACAAACTTCCTGTGTCCGCGGGCAGGGCGGCGGAGGGAAGGATGAGGAGAAGGGATGGCTGGGGAGTTTGGGATGGGCATGTACCACTGTTAGATTTAAAATGGATAACCAAACAAGGTCCTGCTATGTAGCACAGGGAGCCTTGCTCAGTGTTATGTGGCAGCCTGGCTGGGGGGGAGTTCAGGAGAATGGGGACATGTGGGACTGAGTCCCTTTGCTGTCCGCCTAAAACTATCACAACACTGTGAGTGAGCTATACTCCAATATAAAATAAAAAGTTAAGTAGAACAGGGCGCCAACCCCTAGACTGTGGGCAACATGTCTGCTCACTTTTATAACCAGCATCAGGTACCATGTCTGGCTCATTCAAAGGTACCTGCCACAGAAAATTATCTACACAGATGTACAGAACAGAATTTTGGACTCTGTGGGAGAAGGCGAGGATGGGATGTTTCGAGAGAACAACATCGAAACATGTATATTATCTAGGGTGAAACAGATCACCAGCCCAGGCTGGATGCATGAGACAAGTGCTCGGGGCTGGTGCACTGGGAAGACCCAGAGGGATGGGGTGGGGAGGGAGGTGGGAGGGGGGATGGGGATGGGGAATACATGTAAATCCATGGCTGATTCATGTCAATGTATGACAAAAACCACTACAATATTGTAAAGTAATTAGCCTCCAACTAATAAAACTAAATGAAAAAAAAAAAAAAAGGTACCTGCCACAGAAAATTATCTACAATTTTAATTTTCAAGGGTTGAATATATCCTTTAGACCTTTTATTTCTATTATTGTCAATCACGTGAAATGTTTGATTATAACCAGTAGTATGAGCCACTCAGTAAACATATTGAGAAACCCATTTAGCACTGATGAACTTGAGAAATTTCACACACAACATAGCCCCAAAGACCAGACAGGAACTGTTCTCGTATATGTCTTTTTTTGATCTCATCCTTTAAAGGAATATGTAATTATGTACAAGGTAAGCTGCCAAACGGAAACTTCTGTTAAGTAAAATGCATGCACCGTGCCAATTTACTTAATATTAGTCTTGACCATGTTAATGTTTTTAACCCTCCCTACCAGATGACAGGCTTCCCAGCTGACTCAGTGGTAAAGAATCTGCCTGCCAAGGTAGGAGACACAGGAGATGCAGTTTTGATCCCTAGGTAGGGAAGATCCCCTGGAGGAAAAAAAGACAACCTACTCTAGTATTCCTGCCAGGATAATCCCATGGACAGAGAAGCCTGGTGGGCTACAGTCCATGGGTTTGCAAAGAGACAGACATGACTGAGCAACTGTTCACACAGACAAACACCAGATGATGAATGATTCAAGATACATTGCCTTCCAGAAACAGGATCGTGCACCAGCCATGATGTGGCCAGATGTGGTTGCAAGTAGACCAGTACAGCTTAACCACCAGGACCGTCCTGCTGTATTCCATTGTCATCACCCAGATTTTCTCCTTTTCATATGTTATTTCACCACTTATGTTAATTTTTGCAGCAAGCACTAGCTTGTATTGTTTTGTTTCTCTTTTTCACATTGGTACTTATAAAGTTCACACGTTTTAAATATACAGCTGGACGAATTTGGGCAACTGTATACCATCACAATCACCATGACAACCAAACTACAGAACCGCTCCCTCTCTCTGCAATGTTCCTTGTGCCTATTACACGACACACGTCCTTCTTCTCACACCCCAGCCTCCAGCAACCACAGTTCTACTTTCTCTGACAATAGATTTGCTAAAATCTCATATAATCAAAATCACGCAGTACATAGCATTTTGTGTTTCCCTTTTTCACTTAGAGTTGTTTCTGAAATTTATCCCTGTGTTGTCCATAATAATATATCATCCTCCTCTTGTTTCAGATTACTATTCCATCCTACACAATTTGTTTGCCTGCTCATCAGCTGATGGACCTTTGGATTTCTTCCAGTTTTTGGCTAGAATGTTCACACATTTTTATGGGAATATATGAAAGAGATGGGAATACCCAACCACCTCACCTGCCTCTTGAGAAATCTGTATGCAGGTCAGGAAGCAAAAGTTAGAACTAAACATGGAACAACAGACTGGTTCCAAATAGGAAAAGGAGTACGTCAAGGCTGTGTATTGTCACCCTGCTTATTTAACTTATATGCAGAGTACATCATGAGAAATGCTGGGCTGGAAGAAGCCCAAGCTGGAATCAAGATTGCCAGGAGAAATATCAATAACCTCAGAAACGCAGATGACACCACCTTATGGCAGAAGGTGAAGAAGAACTAAAGAACCTCTTAATGAAAGTGAAAGAGGAGAGGGAAAAAGTTGACTTAAAGCTCAACATTCAGAAAACTAAGATCATGGCATCCAGTCCCATCACTTCAAGGCAAGTAGATGGAGAAACAGTGGAAACAGTGGCAGACTTTATTTCTCTGGGCCCCCAAATCACTGCAGATGGTAACTGCAGACATGAAATTAAAAGATGCTTACTCCTTGGAAGGAAAGTTATGACCAACCTAGACAGCATATTACAAAGCAGAGACATTACATTGCCAACAAAGGTCTGTCTAGTCAAGGCTATGGTTTTTCCAGTGGTCATGTATAGATGTGAGAGTTGGACTATAAAGAAAGCTGAGGACTGGAGAATTGATGCTTTTGAACTGTGGTGTTAGAGAAGACTCTCGAGAGTCCCTTGGACTGCAAGGAGATCCAACCAGTCCATCCTAAAGGAGATCAGTCCTGGGTGTTCATTGGAAGGACTGATGTTGAAGCTGAAACTCCAATACTTTGGCCACCTGATGCAAAGAGCTGACTCATTGGAAAAGGCCTTGATGCTGGGAGAGATTGAGGGCAGGAGGAGAAGGGGAAGACAGACGATGAGATGGTTGGATGGCATCACCGATGCAATGGACATGGGTTTGGGTGGACTCCGGGAGTTGGTGATGGACAGGGAGGCCTGGCATGCTATGGTCCATGGGGTCGCAAAGAGTCAGACATGACTGAGTGACTGAACTGAACTGAACTGATGTTTTCATTTCTCTTGGATGAATATCTAAAAGTGAAATTGCTTAATTACATTAAATATATGTATGAAGTTTTGTAAGGCGCTGCCATATGCTTTTTCAAAGTGGCCTTACCACTTTGCATTCCACTAGCAATGCATGAGTTTCAACTGCTGTATGTTCCCACTGGAGAAGGGAATGGCAAGCCACTTCAGCATTCTTGCCTTGAGAACCCCATGAACAGTATGAAAAGGTAAAAAGATATGACATTGAAAGATGAACTCCCCAGTTCGGTAGGTACCCAATATGCTACTGGATAAGAGTGGAGAAATAACTCCAGAAAGAATGAAGAGGCTGAGCCAGAGTGAAAACAATGCCCAGTTGTGGGTGTGATTGTTGATGGAGGTAAAGTCTGATGCTGTAAACAGCAATATTGCATAGGGACCTGGAATGTTAGGTTCATGAATCAAGGTAATTAGAAGTGATCAAAAAGGAGATGGCAAGAGTGAACGTGGACATTTTAGGAATCAGTGAACTAAAATAGACTGGAATGGGTGAATTTAATTCAGATGACCATTATATCTATTACTGTGGGCAAAAATCCCTTATAAGAAATGGAGTAGCCCTCATAGTCAAAAAACAATCTGAAATGCAATACTTGGATGCAATCTCAAAAACGACAGAATGGTCTCTGCTCATTTCTGGGGGAACAGAGATTATTGCCAGGAGAAATATCAATAACGTCAGATATGCCAATGATACCACCCTTATGACAGAAAGCAAAGAGCAACTAAAAAGTCTCTTGATGAAGGTGAAAGAGGAGAGTGAAAAAAGCTAGCTTAAAACTCAACGTTCAAAAAACTAAGATCATGGCATCTGGGCCCATCGCTTCATGGCAAATTGATGGGGAAACAATGGAAACAGTGACAGACTATTTTGGGGGGCTCCAAAATCACTGCAGATTGTGACTGCAGCCATGAAATTAAAAGACGCTTGCTCCTTGGAAGAACTATGACCAACATAGCATGTTAAAAAGCAGAGGCATCACTTGGCCAACAAAGGTTCATATAGTCAAAGCTATGGTTTTTCCAGTTGTCATGTACGTACGGGTGTGAGAGTTGGACCATAAAGAAAGCTGAGTGCCAAAGAATTGATGCTTTCAAATTGGTGCTTGGGAAGATTCTGGAGATTCCCTTGGACAGCAAAGAGATCAAACCTCAATCTGGAAGGAAATCAACTCTGAATTTTCATTGGAAGGACTGATGCTGAAACTGAAGTTCCAATACTTTGGCCACCTGATGGGGAGAGGTGACTCATTGGAAAAAACCTTGATGCTGGGAAATATTGAAGGCAGGAGGAGAAGGGGATGACAGAGGATGAAACAGTTAAATAGAATCACCGACTTGATGGACATGAGTTTGAGCAAGCTCTGGGAGATAGCGGGGTACAGGAATGCCTGGCATGCTGCAGTCCATGGAATCACGAAGAGTCCAACAAGACTGAGCTACTAAACAGCAACAACAATGTTCCCACCAAAGTTTGGTATATTGTTGATTGTTTTTTTTTTTTTTTTGTATCATTTTAGTGAATATGAACTGGTATCTTTCTATTCATTTGCCATTAATTCTTGATGACTAATGACATTGACATCTTTTCATCTGCTTATTACATGTATGCGTGCTAAGTCACTTTGGTTGTGTCCAACTCTTTGTGACCTTATGGCCTATAGCCCGCCAGGCTCCTCTGTCAATGAAATTCTCCACTCAGGAAGATCCCCTAGAGAAGGAAATGGCAACCCCCTCTAGGACTCTTGCCTGCAAAATCCCCTGACAGAGGAGGCCCGTGGGCTACAGTCCATGGAGTCACAGAGAGTCGGACACAACTAAGTGATTAAGCAGAGCAGCAACTAAACAAGAACAATTACTACAACTTCAACAGTGACTGAAACTTCAAGTTAGACTTCCATTAATGTATAAAACAATTCCTGACTTAGACTAAAATAAATTTTAACCAGAAGGAATCAAGCACCTCAGATTTTAGAAAATATACCTTTGAACACTGTATAATGCTTCAAGTATGTTTAAAAAGTATTTCCTACTGAACAGTGAAGTTGAATCTTGCACCTACTGCTCATTCAATTATCTCTAAACTGAGTACTTACTGAGTAAGGAATGCCATCAACTGAGTTAGATAATGTTAGCAATCCAACTGTCAGTCAGTTAGTTCAGTCACTCAGTCGCGTCCGACTCTTTACGACCCCGTGGACTGCAGCATGCCAGGCATCCCTATCCATCATCAACTCAAATCCATGTCCATTGAGTCGATGATGCCATCCAACCATCTTATCCTCTGTCATCCCCTTCTCCTCCTGCCCTCAATCTTTCCCAGCATCAGGGTCTTTTCAAATGAGTCAGCTCTTCACATCAGGTGGCCAAAGTATTGGAGTTTCAGCTTCAGCATCAGTCCTTCCAATGAATATTCAGAACTGATTTCCTTTAGGATGGACTGGTTGGATCTCCTTGCAGTCCAAGGGACTCTCCACAGTCTTCTCCAACACCACAATTCAAAAGCATCAATTCTTCGGCACTTAGCTTTCTTTATAGTCCAACTCTAATATCCATACATGACTACTGGAAAAACCATAGCTTTGACTAGTAGTCAGTTTTCCAGAGGCAGAACCAATAGCATATGTATAGATATATAAGAGGTGGAAAAGGGCATGGCAACCCCCTCCAGTATTATTGCCTGGAGAATCCCATGGACAGAGGAGACGCATGGTCTACAGTCCACAGGGTTGCAAAGAGTTGGACACAACTGAAGCGACTTCGCTCACACAGAGATTCATTTGGGAAATCGGCTCATGTGATTATGGAGGCTGACATAAGCCCCAGTCTGCCATCTGCAAGCCAGAGTCTGAAGACCTGAGCCAGGTGTTTCAGCGCCAGAGAGCAGGAGAAGAGGGACATCCGAAAGGGGTCCAGGGGACTTCCACTGTGGCTCAGTGGGGAAGACTCCACCGGCCAAGGCAGAGCACATGGGCTCCATCCCTGGTCTGGAAAGACCACGCCTCGAAGCAGCAAAGGCCGTGTACACAACTGTTGAGCCTGTGCTCTGGAGCTTGTGAGCCGTGACTGCTGAGTCCACGAGCTGCGACCACTGAGGCCCACGTGCCTGCAGCCTGTACTTCGCAACAAGAGAAGCCACTGCAGTGAGAAACTCGCGCAAGCAACAGAGAGGAACCCATGCTCGCCACAACTAGAGAAAGCCCATGCAGTAACGAAGACCCAGGGTGGCCAAAAATAAACTTAAATAAATACATAGAAAGAAAGTGGGGCGGGCATGTCCCTCCAGCGTGACTTCATAATCTGAAATAGACAGGGTGTGATATAGCGAGGGGATCGGGAGTGCATCGGGGTTAAAGCACACTGTTCCATGTGCGGTCCCGTCGTCTTGGGTGCCCCTTCGCTTCCCAAGGCCACGACAAGCTCTTTCTGACTCAGGTCCTTCTCGTCACTTCTTTCCTCTGCCTGCCATGGTCTTCCCCATGTCTCTTCTCAGGCTGTAGCCTTAGCTTCCACAAGGCCTCCTTTGCTCACCCATTCTGCAGTGGGTCCCTCCTTTTCACCTTCATCCCAGTGTCTTCTCTGGTTCCTGGGTAACCCAGTGGGAATCCATAATCATTGTGTTGACCTGATTGTTTCCACACTTCCAAAGTCAGCACCCTTGCCTACCTCGGTCACTCTCACAGGCCCAACATTTGGAAGGGTGCCTGGCATGTAGTAGAAATTGTTATCCACAAGGGAATAAATACAGGTGGTATGGATGCATAACAAGTGGTGGTGATAGAAAAGACAATTGTTTTTAATTAAAAACTGTGTGGAATCAAGTGTCAGATGTGTTCAAGTCATGTTTAAGTTTTATAGCTATATATCTCTTAGCTAGACAAATAATATTATTAAAATTCCTAAAAAAGACTTTATTATTGTACATCTGAGGCTTCCCTGGTGGCTCAGTTGGTAAAGAATCAACCTGCAATATAGGAGACCGCCTGTAATGCAGGAAATGTGGGTTCAATACCTGGGTCAGGAAGATCCCCTGGAGAAGGAAATGGCTACCCACTCCAGTATTCTGGCCTGGAAAATTCCTAGGGACAGAGGAGCCTGGTGGGCTACAGTGCATGGGGTCAAAACAGTTGGACATGGTTTAGCAAGTAAACCACGCCATCATTGCACATGTGAAACACTTTAGTATATTACTTCCCCTCCACATAGGAATAATAATTTCTATCATGACGTGAGGTTCACCAAGAACTTAACATTGTTGCAGAATGGAATGTAATCCACCTGAAATCCTTTCAAGACGCTCCCTTTGTTTTATAAGCGAATTAGTCCTCTGGATTTTACCTGAAGATAGGGATTAGATCTGCTTCTATTTAATTGGGCATAACATCCTATTTCATGAGTTTGGGGTATCAGTGGGTAGATATAGACTTATCTCACCACAATTCATCAATTGTCACTTTGCACAATCACTGTTGTGGTGAAAAGTTGTGTATGTGTTGGCCTTGTTCAACTCAAATCATCTAACTCTCTCAGTAAAAGTTCCCTACAGGGAACTGCTGTGGGCAAGATTCATGCTTTTTCTAATTTGTTTGGGCGTGTGTAAGTGGGAGGAGAGAGGGGGCCCAGCTGGAGTGATTGAAAGCATTAGAGTTATCCCTTGTGTTTTATAGTTCTTCCCTCCATACTTTTTGCAAAGGATTTCATTTCATGCTTTCCTGGACACTATATACTGAAATAAATAACAAATAATCGATGTTTTCCTCCAAGCTCTCAGAGTAGTTGGGGGAAGGCAGATCTCATGTAACCTGGGAATGTATCATGAGTGAATCCTTCTCCATAATCATTTACAGATTTTTTATAGAGTGTATCACTTCTAAGTATATTGATCTTAAGAACAAGAAATGCAATAATAACAGCTACCCTTCACTGAGTCCCAGCCACTGTTCTAGACATTCTGCATAAGAAAGAAGAGGGCTGGACTTCCCTGGTGGTCCCAGGCATGATTAGGACTCCACACTTCCATTGCAGGCGGCATAGGTTCGATCCCTGGTCAGGGAACTAAGATCCCACATGCCCCGTGGCATAGCCAGAAAATAAAATTAAATAAATAAGACACTTGCTTATAACTTCTCTAAAATAAATAAAGAATACAGAAAAGGGGGACTGTTGAATGCCTATTATGCACAAGGCTTGATATACGCTATATCCTGCTTTCCCATTATAACCCCATATGATGTAAGTACTGTTATTCCCACTTTGCAAATGATAACACTGAGGCACAGAGAGCTCAAGCCCCCCACTCAAGGTCATACAGGTAATAAATGAAGGTGTAGGGTCTTCAGCACAGGCACATCTGACGCCAGGGATCACGCTTCTAAGGGGTGCACCGTATTAACATTTTCCACAAGATGAGAAAACAGCCTCAGAGATACAAATCGCCCGAGATCACAGTCTTCAGCTGACATGGAAATGATCCTGAATCCAAACCTGAGACCTGAGCACATGGGAACAGAAGAAAAAGCAGGAGATGTTCAGTGCCCATGGGCCTGTGCGCAAGGCTGACTCCAAGGTTTTGGTCCAGGTTAGGATTTCTTAGTTATAGAAAGGGCAACATTTAATAGGGGTATATATATCTCAGAAACCATGCGAACTTTATAGGATTAGCCAAATTAGCCCTCACACCAACCCTTTAGGGCTTCCCTGATGGCTCAGATGGTAAAGAAGCCACCAGCAACATAGGAGACCCGGGTTCAATCCCTAGGGTTGGGAAGGTCCCCTGGAGAAGGGAATGGTTACCCACTCCAGTATTCTTGCCTGGAGAATCCCATGGACAGAGGAGCCTGCAGAGCTAAGGTCCACGGGGTCACAAAGTGTGGGACACAGCTGAGTGACTAATACACACACATGTTTCAGAAAACATACAAATTTCGTAGGATTAGCCAAATTAACCCTCACACCAACCCTTTAAAATAGACAATACTTTTGCCCATTTTACAGATGAGGAAGCTGATATTTAGAAGTTTTAAGCACCTGTTCAAAGCCACACTCTTTATACCAGCATTTATTTCAGCACCATAGCTTTCAAATTCCTTATCACAAATAACATCATTTGTTAAGGGTGAACATTGGAATGGAAATGTCCAAAAGTTCCAAATTATGAGACAGTGGGACAACATATGCTGAACAGTGCCGTGTACATAATAGGTACTCATTTAACATTTAGTAAGTGAACTGCATTGAACAAAGAAAATGCAGAATGGGCAAGTTTCTCTTTAAATACACTGCAGAAGAAAAGGGAACACCATTCAAAGATCTGAATTTGGGATGCAAAATCAGTCCCTGCTGAAATAGAAATGCAAAGACAATGTTTCCCATCCATATCTTCTGGTCTGTGCTCCTACCTCCACTGGGCCACAGGCCTTGCTGTGATTTTCTCCCAGTCCTGCTTCTCGTCCCAGTCTTATTCCGTCCCAAGTCTTCAGGCCACAAACTCCACTGGAAGCCCCTTCTTCCACCTTACGTCCTCTCGAGTATGTCCCATCAAAGGTTGCCTACAAACATGATGATGATGATGATGTAAATGAGACTGTGTTTACTGAAATGCTTGCTCTATGACAGGGGCTATGGTAAGCACTTCATATTTACAATGAAAATAAATCCCATTGATAGATGAAGAGACCGACAAACAGAAAGGTTCAGTAAATTGTGCAATATCACACAGCTAGAAAAGGCTAGAGATCCTTCTGCTAAGGTGCTGACGTAGTAAGACTCTTTTTATTGAAGTGCAGTTGCCTTACAATACTATATTAGTTTCAGTTTTACAATATGATGATTTCATATTTCCATGGATTATACTCCACTTTAGTTTATTACAAAATAATGGCTGTATTTCCCTGTGCTGGACAATATATCCTTGTTGCTTGTTTGTTTCATCCATCGTGGTATCTATCCACTAATCTCCTACCCCTTTCTTGCCTCTCCCTGTTCTCTCTCCCCAGTGGGAACCACTAGCTTGTCCTCTGTATGTGTGAATTTCTGTTTTGTTACATTCGTTCATTTATTCTATTTTTTAGGTTCCACATATAAGTGATAACATAGAATATTTTTTTCTCTATCTGACTTATTCCACTAAACAGTATACCCTCTAGGTCCATACACATTGTTGCAAGTGGCAGAATTTCATTCTTTTTTAAAGTTGAACAATATTCCATTATGTATATGTATATATATATATGGTATATATACACCATATCTTCTTTATCCATTCATCTGTTGATGGATGTTTAGCTTGCTTTTTATATCTTCACAATTATAAATAACACTACCATGAACATTGCAGTGCACACATCTTTTTGGATTACTGCAGTTCAGTCGCTAAATTGTCTGACTCTTTGTGACCCCGTGGACTGCAGCATGCCAAGATTCCCTGCCCTTCACTATCTCCTGGAGTTTGCTCAAACTCATGTCCATTGAGTCATCCAACCAACTTATCCTCTGTCACCCCTTTCTCCAACTGCCCTCAATCTTTCCCAGCATCAGGGTCTTTTCCAATGAGTCAGCTCTTCGCATCAGGTGGCCGAAGTATTGGAGCTTCAGCTTCAGCATCAGTCCTTCCAATGGAAGTGATGTCTATGCTTTTTAATGTGCCATCTAGGTTTGTCACCTTTTTGGATTAGTGTTTCTGTATTTTAGATATATTCCCAGCAGTGGATTTGCTGGAACATGTGGTAACTCTGGGCTTCCCAGGTGGTGCCAGTGGTAAAGAACATGCCTGCCAATTTGTGAGATATAAGAGATGTGGTTCAATCCCTGGGTCAGGAAGATTCCCCCATAGAAGGGAATAGCAACCCACTCCAGTATCCTTGCCTAGAAAATCCCATGGACAGAGGAGCTTGGTGGGCTACAGTCCATGGGGTCACAAAAGGGTCGGACACAACTGAGCACACATGCACAGTGTTATATAATACGGATGTACTACAGGTTGTTTAAACAGTCACCCACTGAGGGATATATCTGTCTTGTTTCCAGTTTGGGGCTATTACAAAAAAAGATGCTACAAACATTCTGCTGTTGATTTCTACTTTGATTCAGTGGAAGCTCAATAACACATCCTGTATATTTTAGTTCTTCTCAGTTTGGTAGAAAGAAAGAAAGTGAAGTCGTTCAGTCGTGTCCGACTCTTTGCAACCTCATGGACTGTAACCTACCAGGCTCCTCCGTCCATGGAATTTTCCAGACAAGAGTACTGGAGTGGGTTGCCATTTTGGTTTAATGGCCCAGGAGATGGTCCTTCTTGGTATATGTTTGGCTGATACTAGTCAGATCTATTTTAAGAATGTTAAAAACAAGCCACAACACCTGAGGCTCCCTTGCATGGTTCTTGGCTCTTGGCTTGAGGAAAGTAGCACCTCCTTCTGGGCCCACCTGGCTCAGAGCGCCACTTCCATTGGCACTGTTTCAGTGCCCCAGGAGCCAACAGAACCGCTTTGCTGTTTCTCTGCCTTTTATGTATCGTCTGAGTCAGTGCATAGCCTCACTGAGCTGCCTAACAGAGGCGACTAAGGAAGCATGACTCATACAGTCATGTGATATCCTGGATCGGATTCTGGAACTGGAAAAAAAAAAAAAGGACATTAGGGAAAAACTGAGGACATATAAGTAAATTATGAGCTTGACTTCATGTATTAAGTTGGTTCATTAATGGTGACACGTGTACCATGATCATAAGATGTTAATAATAAAGGAACTTGGATGTAGGGTATAAGGGGAACTATCTTTGCAATCATTCTATATAGACTCTAGAACTCTTCTTTTTAAAACGTTCATTTAAAAAAGACATCCCCCCTTCAAATTCCTGTTGTTCTTGGTTCAGACCTGCCTCTTTCTGTTTCATAATTTCTTGTTTTTTTTTTTCCTTTATGGATGTGATGTTTTCCTTTATTGTTTTGAGGATTTAATCCATATTGTTTAAATGCTTTCTGAGAAGATGATCCTAATACCTACAATTCCTCAACGCTGAAGTCCCTGTCCATTGAGTTTGCAGATAATCTTTTGTGATAATTGTTTCAGGAACAGACTTTATAATTTCTGTTTGTGGATTCATCTTGAGTAGGTATTTCTTATGTCTCCCCCTCACTGATGATACCTTCTGGGTCTGGTGGTTTTCCAGTTGATGCCCCCTGGGGTACTGAATTTTCCCCGATCAGAACCAGGTTTTTTAAATTGGTGTCTCTTACTCTATAGCGCTTTCAGAGTTGGAGATATTGGCTTAGATCTCAATTTGGGGGGAGCCACCCAATAGGAACTGTAAATTTAGAAAGAGTGAAACAAACAAGCAAAGAGGGAACCAGGGGGAATAAATACACAACATAGGAAACCTTTGGTTCACCAGCTCACGCACACTTGCCCTCACCTGGAATCCCAGCCACAGCTCTGGTGATCAATTCCATTCAGGTTTCGACTTGCTTCTGGCTGATGGTGCCTCCACTCATGTACACACCATTCTGCCTTTGTTCTTTGCCCCAGATCTTCTCTGATGCCTGTGACAGCCTGTTCAACACCCATCCATGAGAAACATAGAAATATGGGGGCAATTAACAGCCCATGAGGTGAACTTCAGGGAATGAAGACTGGAGACAATGGTTAATTACTTCTCCCCAGCAGCCTTCTGCTAGAAAACGCTGAGGCACATTCTGTCTTCTTCTCAGGATCTCTGAGCCACCAGGAGCACAGGTAAATTGTTCAGTGCAGCAGACCCCACTGAGGCCCTTATATTCACGTCCCCGCCTCTCTTATTTTATTCTAAGTCTTCACTCCACTTCCAAACCAAACTACCAACACATAAACCTTAATCTGCTTTGTGAGGAAACTGGGATAAGACACACCCTGACCTCATTAAAAATCAACAAGACATCAGAGGGCAATTGTGCCCACTGATGAAGTCCCTAATAGTCAGCCTCTTGAGTCCCAAAGCAGGGCAGAGGAGGGCTGAAAGTGAATCTGATAAAACAGATAACCAATGAGAGCCTACTATATAGCTCAGTGAACCTTAATGCTCTGCAGAGACCTAAATGGGAAGGAAATCCACAAAGAGGGAATATATGTATACGAAAGATTGATTCACTTTGCTGAAAAACAGGAACAAACACGGCATTGTAAAGCAAACATACTCCAATAAAAATTAATTTTTAAAAAGTGGATCTGAAGGGTCAAACAGAAAATGAAAAGAATACTCCCCCAAAACTTATTACTCTCAATCCTAGGGCCAAATAAAATTTTGTCAGCCTGCCAAAATGCTCTTTGCATACAAATACTCCAATTCAGATGTAAAAGGACTAGTCTAAGAAAGTGATGTGACCCCCAGGTGCAAAGAACTTTCAACCAAAACGAGATGATTTGAAATTATAAAATATATGGAGGAGAGCTGAGCAGAGACCAGTCACCACTTGGCAGTAACATTGTCGGGCACGCTGAAACATCAAAAAGGAGATCCATAAGATATTCTTCAGTGACTGTTCAAGTTCAAAGTCAGGGCCTTGCTGTTGTTGAGTCATTAAGTCGTGTCTGGCTCTTTTGTGACCCCACGGACTGTAGCCCACCAGGCTCCTTTATCCACGGGATTTCCCAGGCAAGAATACTGCAGTGGATCACCATTTCCTTCTCCAGGATACCTTCCCCACCCAAAGATCAAACCCGTGTCTCCTGCATTGGCAGAATTACCACTGAGCCACCTGGGAAGTCAGGGCATAGCTTTCTACTGATAAAATGGAAACCCCCGTCCTCCACGGGGTGAGGTGAGCAGTGATCACTGAGATGCACTCACATGCTTTGGAAATGTGCTTCCAATCAGGCACCGCTAACAAAGCACGTCCTTCAACCCACAGGAAGATCCAGTACGCTAGGGCAGAGGGAGAGACATTCCAGAACAGAGCTGTGGTGTGTGTGGCTAGGGGTGGGGTAAGGAGAGGTTTGTAGTCTGTAGTCTCCAAAATTAGGTGCTAAAGTGAGCAGGTATGCAACCTGGAGACCCCAGATGGAACATGACCCTCAGTTCAGCCCTCCGGGGACAGGACCTAAACAGAGCCTTTGTTCGATGTTTGGCACATTGTTCCCAAGTCAGCTGTGGTCTGGTGTGGGGACACATATGACACCCTCAGGGAAAACTGGGCTTGGAAGAAGCAGCAGGTCCAGCCCATGCAGGAGAAACAGAGGTGATGGTGCGTTCTTTCAGCAGGCAAGGCTGTTCCCTACACACCAGGATGCTTCTACCAGTCCAAGGTCCTTTTGGAAAAGGAAGAGCAGCTCTCCTGGCTGGTCCTGGCTATGAGCAGACCCTTTTATATGCAAGGTTGTTGTGAGAAATTGGCTCCTATTGACTGTCAGATGATTGCTTTGATTTGATTTTGTGGAGTGGCGTAGTTTTGTAAGAAGTCAGGTAAGTACCGAGACAGTATGTTTGCTTCCAGCCAGAAGCCTCAGCAGGAATTGAAGCTCTAACAATAATAACGTCAGCTCTGCTCATTATCTCATTTAATCCTGAGAGCCTCCCCACGAGGGAGGTGCTAATATTAACCCCAAATCATGCTTGTGCAAATGAGGCCCAGAGAGGTGGAGTCCTGTTCCCAAGGCTACAAAGCCCGCAAGTGGCCCATTTGGGATTCAGACCAAAGCCTCTCATTGAGTTTTGTCTACACTAGCTGCAGGACCTCAGCAAATCTCCTTACTCCATTTGAGGGCCAGTCTCCAAATGTCTTACATTGTACCTCATGATGTTTATAAGTTTTAGGGGAGGATCACATTAATTTTAATAGTCATTTCTAGAGAACCCACTGCATTCATTCAGGACATTGCATATCAAAGAGAAATTGCCCAGAACAATGCCTGGCACCAGATGGGTTTATTCAGCTGAGTATGAAAGTGAATATGTCAGTCTTTGCCTTTCCCAACACCCAGACCTTGGTGGCTCACTGGTAAAGAAGTGAAGTGAAGTTGCTCAGTTATGTCTGACTCTTTGTGACTCCATGGACTGCAGCCTACCAGGCTCCTCAGTCCATGGAATTTTTCAGGCAAGGGTACTGGAATGGGTTGCCATTTCCTTCTCCAGGGGATCTTCCCGATCCAGGGATCGAACCCAGATCTCTCCCATTGCAGGCCAAGGTTTTACTGTCTGCGCCACCAGGGAAGCCCCAGTGGTAAACAATCTGCCTGCAATGCAGGAGACCTGAGAGACATGGGTTCAATCCCTGGGTTGGGAAGATCCCCCAGAGAAGGGCATGGCAACCCACTTCAGTATTCTTGCTTGGAGAATCCCATGGACCAAGGAGCCTGGCGGGTTATAGTCCATGGGTAGCAAAGAGTCGGACATGCCTGGAGTAACTAAGCATGCATGCACTGTTTTCTGGCCCCCAAGGTGCTCAGAGTAAATTCCAAACTGCTCCTCAAGCCTATGAAGCTACACCTGCCCTCATTCCTGCCCACTCTTGACCTTATTTCCTAACGCCCCTCTCCCACTCAGCTCCAGCTACCCTGGCGAGCTGTCCTCCTTAAGATCCCCAAGTAACGTCCCATCTGCCTGGCATCTTTGTCACTGGGATGACTCCCTGACTTCATTCAGGCTTGTGCACAAATATCTCCTCAGGGAGGTTTTCCCTGACAATGTCACTGAAATAGAACCCTCACCACATATTCCCTATAATTTTTCTTCCTAGTATGTTTCATTGCCTAAAGTTTATTATTTATTTATTAAATAATAAATTATTATTTTACAATTATAAATTTATTAAATAAATAAATTTATTTATTATTTTCCAGCCTCATCTGTTCAATCTCTAGACTGTAAGCTCTATAAGGCTATGGACTTTGTCTTGCTTTTTCTCTAGGGTCTAGAACTATGCCTGACACATATGAATCAGATGTATTTACACACATACAAATATACATGCACACATACAACTATATATACAGAGGACGAGATGGTTGGATGGCATCATGGACTCAATGGACACAAGTTTGAGCAAGCTCCAGGAGATGGTGAAGGACAGGTAAGCCCGGTGTCCTGCAGTCCATGGGGGTCACAAAGAGTCAGACATGACTGAGCAAATGAATAACAACAAATATACATGCACAATGTAGATACCTGTATAGATATAAATGTGTACACATAGAAAGCTGTATTAAGAGACACATATATATAAACATATGTGTGCATTTATTGAATGCTTGAATGAGATAATTAATATTAATATAATGCTACTGTGATCACAATTTTAACACAGTTCAGTTCAGTTTAGTCGCTCAGTCATGTCTGACTCTTTGGGACCCCCATGGACTGCAGGACGCCAGGCCTCCCTGTCCATCACTAACTCCTGGAGCTTACTCTAACTCATATCCATTGAGTCGGTGATGCCATTCAACCATCTCATCCTCTATCATCCCCTTCTCCTCCCGCCTTCAATCTTTCCCAACATCAGGGTCTTTTCAAATGAGTCAGTTCTTCACATCAGGTGGCCAAAGTATTGGAGTTTCAGCTTCAGCATCAGTCCTTCCAATGAATATTCAGGACTGATTTCCTTTAGGATGGGCTGCTTTGATCTCCTTGCAGTCCAAGGGACTCTCAAGAGTCTTCTCCAACACCACAGTTCAAAAGCATCAATTCTTTAGCACTCAGCTTTCTTTATAGTCCAACTCTCATATTCGTACATGACTACTGGAAAAACCATAACTTTGACTAGGCAGGCCTTTGCTGGCAAAGTAATGTCTCTCCTTTTTAATATGCTGTCTGGGTTGGTCATAACTTTTCTTCCAAGCAGCAATCATCTTTTAATTTCATGGCTGCAGTGATGGTTAATGTTATGGTCAACTTGACTGAGCCATGCAGGGTCCAGGTATTTGCTTGAACATTATTCTGAGTGTGTCTTGGAGGGCCTTTCTGAATGAGATTAACATTTGAGTCAATAGACTGAGTAGAGCAGATTGCCCTTCACCATGTGGGTGGGCCTCACCCAATCTACTGAAGACCTGGATGGAAGAGAATCTGGGTGAGGGAGAATTCACTCTCTGCCTGGTTTCAAGCTGGGACATTGAGTGCCTATGGCACTTGGACTGGAACTTACACCATCACCACTCCTGGCTCCAGGCCTTTGGACATGGACCAGAACCACACCACTGGCTCTCTTGGGCCATTAGTTTAGATATGGCAGATTATGGGTCTTTTCGTCCTCCTTCATCACCCAAGACAAACCTTTGTAATAAATCTCTTTCCCCATAATGTCTATCTCTTATTGACTCTGTTTTTCTGGAGAATGCTAACACAACACATTTTATAGTTTTTAAGGCAGTTACTCTGATCTTTTTTTAAATTATGTATTATAAAAGTAGTCGTGTATGAATGTGAGAGTTGGACCATAAAGAAGGCTGAGCGCCAAAGAACTGATGCCTTTGAACAGCAGTGGTGAAGACTCTTGAGAGTCCCTTGGACTATAAGGAGATCAAACCAGTCAGTCTTAGAGGAGGTCAATCCTAAATTTTCATTGCAAAAACTGATGCTGAAGCTGAAGCTCCAATACGTTGGCCACCTGATGAGAAGTGCCAACTAACTGGAAGAGACCCTGATGCTGGGAAAGATGGAAGACAGGAGGAGAAGGAGATGACAGAGGATGAGATGGGTGGATGGCATCACTGACTCAATGGACATGAGTTTGGGCAAGATTTGGGAGATGATGAAGGACAGGGAAGTCCTACGTGCTGCCATCCATGGGGTCACAAAGAGTTAGACATGACTGGGGCAATGAAAAATAACAACAAATATAGATGTAGTATTTTGTAGAAATTTAGAAAGTTAAAAGAACTTTTTAAAAAATTTACATTTTTATTTTTTTGTTTATGGGTGTGCTGGGTCTTTGTTGCTGCCCAGGCTTTTCTGCAGTTGCAACAAGGGGTGGGGAGGCTACTCCTTAGCTGTGATGCAAGGGCGTCTCATTGCGGTGGCTTCTCATGGGGCAGAATACAGGATCTAGGGCACCCAGGCTTCAGCAATTGCAGTTCCTGGACTCTAGAGCACAAACTCAGTAGTTCTGGTACAGGGGCTTTGTTCCCCCATGACATGTGGGATCTTTTCAGATCAGGGATTGAACCCGTGTCTCTGGCATTGGCAGGCAGATTCTTTACCACTGAGCCACCACGGAAGACCTAAAAAGAAAATCTTGATAACCCCACTATTCAAATCTAACTATTATACATGTTTTATTGCATTTCCTTCCAGCATTTCTCTACCCATACAATTGTTGCTTTTCAAGATGTAATTATACTGTATATAATTTTATATCATCATTTTTTCATATTAAATTATAGAGACTTCTCATTGTTAGTTTAGTCTTCATAACCATCATTTCTAATATCTTCCAAGAGGAGAGTATATGTGCCATCATTGATTTAAATTCCCCCTGCTTGTTGAAAATTTAATTTGTTTCCATTTTTCATTATTACAGCAATAAACATCTGCTGACATAAAGTGTTTTCCATATTTAGAATTATTTCCTGAAGATAAATTGTCAAAAGTGGAACAATTGCATCAAAGTGTACTGCTTTACTTAAGGCTCTTGCTACAAACTTCCACAAAGTTTTCTAAAGAGGTCTTTTCAATTTATATTCTCCCAAACAGAATATGAGCCTGTCTATTGCACACACATTGTAAATTCTCTCCCAGGATGAAATCGAATGACCACATATATTGGGAGAATCTCGTCTCTGGAAGTCCCAGGAAGCCTCGGGGTCTCCTTTCCTGGCTTTCTCACCGCGTCCCAAGGCTTTCTGCTCCAAGCAGCAGAACCACATCTGTGAAATGGCCTAAACCTTGGGCAGTGAGTCATTCCCTAGCCAAGAGGAAATCCTGCGGTGGGGCTGTCTCTAAAAAGCTTTGTGTTTTTCCATTTGGTCCATCCTCAGTGAGTCAGGCAGGCAGCTGCTGCAACCCCAGATCCAGGCATCACATTGTCCTCCCACCACCCAGCACGCCAGAGGGCACGTTCTCCTTTGGCCAACTCCTTGGCTGGGTTGACATCATGGAGTCATGCATTCTTCAAACTGGGGTACATTTTGGAGGTTCCCATGACTCCTCTTTGCTCCATAGCTTCCTAGAATGACTCACAGAACTCAGGAGGGTGCAATACTTGTAACAGCAGTTTTATAAAGGACGGAGTTCAGAACAGCCAGATGAAGATGTAAATAGGGCAGGGACCAAGAGAGTCCTGAATGCAACGCCCCTGTGCTTTCTCCCCATTGAATCAGGACCTGTCACTCTCCCAACAAATGTCTTCCCCACCCAGGATGCTCCAACAAGCTTCACTATCCAGCTTTATCCTGAAGCCTTAGGAGCTTCCCTTGTAGTTCAGTCAGTAAAGAATCTGCCTGCAATGCAGAAGACCTGAGTTCGATTCCTGGATCGGGAAGGTCCTCTGGAGAAGGAAATGGCAACCCACTCCAGTAATCTCACCTGGAGAATCCCATGGATAGAGGAGCCTGGCTACAGTCCATGGGGTTGCAAGAGTTGAATACAATTTAGTGACTAAACCAGCACCATTGTGTAGACATGATTGATAAATCGTGGCCACGTGGCTGAACTCAGCCTCCAGCACGCTTTCCTTCTCTAGAAGACCAAGCTGGCTCAAAGTCTCAACCCTCTAATCATGTGGTTGGTCTTTGCAGGGGCCAGTCCTCATCTTGAAGTATCTAGAGGCCAAACATGAGTCATCTCATGATTTTAAGTTAAGGTGTGGCCCAAGGGATCCATGGTAAAACAGACAAATTTATCACTTGGGAAATTACAAGGGTTTTAGAAGCTCAATACTAGGAACTCTGGACAAAAACCAGACAAATAATTAACTCTGCAGCACCAGTTCATGTCTGTTGACATCCCAAGAATGCTCTCTCTTTATCACAGATAGTGCTACCACCTGGATTAATGGTCCATTTTTATGACTTCTGTTCTCTATGATATGATGACCACTGGGAAGAAAGATTTCCCATTGAGCCTGTCACTACTGTTGTTCAGATACTAAGTTGTGTCTGACTCTTTGCAACCCCATGGACTGCAGCACATCAGACTTCCCTGTCCTCCACTATCTCCCAGAGTCTGCTCAAATTTATGGCCATTGAGTCGGTGATGCCATCCAACCATCTCATCCTCTGTCACCCCCTTCTCCTCCTGCCCTCAATCTTTCCCAGCATCAGGGTCTTTTCTAATGAGTTGGCTCTTTGCATCAAGTAGCCAAAGTACTGGTGCTTCAGCTTCAACATCAGTCCTTCCAATGTATATTCAGGGTTGGTCTCCTTTTGGATCAACTGGTTTGTGGTTATCTCTAATCTTTTTTCTGTTCCTGCATGGGAACAAGGCAGATTTTTATTCAAATTGTGTGAATATTCTAGTAAAGATGTATAAATATGCACAATTCTTTTGGTCAAAGTTATTGCTTGATATTTTGTAATTAACTGCCATTCTGCTTTTTACTTATGCTTCCCTTATGTTTCAAACTTGTAATTGCTGGCTTGGAGAAATGCCACTGATTTTTATATATTTATTTTCTCTTTGGTTTCTTTACTCATGAACTCATTAATTCTAATAGCATTTTGGTTGATTTATTTGGATTTTTTAAAGTACTAAATTGTATCATCCTCATATAATGATATCTTTTTAATACTTGCAGCCCTTATTTCTGGCTATTTAGACTGTTCTGGACATGAAGAATAAAATTAAATAGTAGCTTGATTTTATTCTTGTCAATACCAAAACTTCTGATGCTTTATCATTAAGCACAACATTGGCTGTTTGGAAATGCTTTGCCATGCTAATGGTGTAGACTTCAAGTTCTTACATATTTAGCATTTTTATTATTAATCTATGTTAACTTTTATTTATTGGTATTTAACATCTTTAATTTTTGCATGTTATTTATCTTTAGGAAGCTAGTAGCAGAATTTATTTTGTATTTTTTGTATAAAGGTAGTATGCCTTGGAGTTATCTTTCTAGAATGTGGGGTCATCTTTAACAGTCAATTCTATCATTTTTATAAAATCAAAGGTGCTTTTAGTCAAAGCTACATTTTTTTCCAGTAGTCATGTAGGGATGTGAGAGGTGGACCTTAAAGAAGGCTGAGTGCCAGGGAACTGATGCTTTTGAATTGTGGTGTTGGAGAAGACTCTTGAGAGTCCTTTGGACCACAAGGAGATCAAATCAGTCAATCCTGGAGGAAATCAACCCTGAAGTTTCATTGGAAGGACTCATGCTGAAGGTGAAGCTCCAATACTTTGGCCACCAGATGTGAAGAGCTGACTCATTTGAAAAGACCTTGATGCTGGGAAAGATTGAAGGCAGGAGGAGAAGAGGACGACAGAGGATGAGATGGTCGGATGGCATCACTGACTCAACTGACATGAGTTTGAAGAAACTCCAGGAGATATGAAGGACAGAGGAGACTGGCAAGCTGCAGTCGTGGGATTGCAAAGAGTTGGACATGACTTAGAGACCGAACAACAACAAGAACAGTTTAAGAACCCTTCCAGATATTTTGACAGGTATCTTTTTGCATGAGCTCTACCTTACTAACAGATTCAGGGTTCTGCTGCTTGCAGCAGGTGAAACCAGATAAACTGCAAGGTCTGCTCTAGCACTTTGTAAAGAGTCAGTGACATCACATAGGCTGTGTTTTAGGAAACAAATGTCCCACCGTATCAGGGCCAGGAATCTATGACCCACGGGCTAAATCCCACTCCTTACCACTGGTTTTTGTAAATATAGTTTTATTAGAATACAATCTTTTTTATTTTTTGCTTCATCACGTAACTTTTTGTACAAAAGAAAATGTGTAATATTTGTGAAAATCATAGTCATGATAATAAAACAAACAAAATAAATCCCACTGGTGATTTAAACATCATCCCAGTGCTCCTCCCATATCCTCTTCCTCCCTCTTAAATGTAAATATTCCCCTGAAACTGGTGTTAATGACTTCCTTGTCTTTGGGGAGGTAATTTTTCCGTGTGTGTATGTGTCCCCAAACAGTGCATTATCTAATTTTGCTCATTTATGACTTTTATAAGAATGAAATTGCTCTCCATTTTTCAACTGAATATGATGCTTCTAATATTCACCCAGGTGGATGTTCTGCTGTAGTTCATTTATTTTCCCTGATGTGTAGTTTTCCATCGCACTAATAGATCACAATTTATCACTCCACTCTGCCAGCGTGATTTGTTCCTAGTTTTCTCGTTATGACAAAGAAGACTGCTGTGAACGTTCTTACATGAGTCTCCAGACGCACGTGGACAGCAGATTCTAGAAGCAGAACCCCTGAATAACAAAGCACGTGCCTGTTCTGCTTTGTAAGATGTTGCCAAGTTGTTTTCCAGAGTGTCTCTGCCTATGGATCACAGTCACTGATGTCCATTCACGCAGGAGTCATCAATGGCTGTTTTTGCCTTATACGAAGAATTAAGTAATTGCAAAATAGATGGTATGGCCCACATAGCATAAAATATTTACTAACTAGGCCTTACAGAGAAGTTCACCTGTTATAAATATCAATCAGCCATCTGAGAAAAAAGAAAAGGGGAGAAGTGATTCTACCATCAAAAAAGCTCAAGAAGTGGTATACGTCCTGGTAAAAATTTAAATTTTACTCTGAGTAAAAAAAAAAAAATCTGGAAACCTCTATAAAGATAAAACATACATATATGTGTGTGAGCTCACAAATATATATATATATCAATTTGATTTTATACCATTATTGTACAAAGTTTTTCAAGCTACAAATCTGTTTTTCATTGAAGAAATATTTGTATCTCTCAGCACACTGATACTTGTGGGTTTTGTGTGTTTTTGATAGAAATTGAAAGTGTTAGTTACTCAGTCATGTCTGACTCTTTGAGACCCCATGGACTGCAGCCTGCCAGGGTCCTCTGTCCATGGGATTCTCCAGGCAAGAATACTGGAGTGGGTTGACATTCCTTTCTCCAAGGGATCTTCCCGACCCAGGGATCGAACCTGAGTCTCCTGTGTCTCCTGCATTGTAGGCAGCTTCTTTACTGCTGAGCCACCAGGGCTGTCTTATGACTGCCATACACTTGCATATTTCTTCTTCTTATCCTCCCATTTCTTAACCTCTTAATCTGTTTGTGTGTTAGTCACTCAGTCGTGTCTGACCCTTTGTGACCCTATGGACTGTAGCCCAATAGGCTCCTCTGTCCATGGGATTTTCCAGGCAAGAATACTGGAGTGGTTGCCATTTCCTTCTCCAGGGAATCTTCCCAACCCAGGGATTGAATCCAAGTCTCCCGTATTGCAGGCAGACTGTTTACTTATTGAGCCACCAGGGAAGCCCCTTGATCTGGTTGATGGCCTTTAAAAAATTACTTTTACAATTTTACTTCTGGTTTCTCTCTGATCTGTTAGCCACAGAGACGATTTGCAGTGACCATAGCTGCTGCTACAGTCAGCTCTGATTCATGATAATGGATAATATTATAATATTATCATTATCATCACACTCATAATATTCACAAGGCAGCCACTGGGGAGGCCACGTACAGAGGATGCTTCTTGGAAGTCAGGAAAAGAAACAGTGGTCCCACCTAACTTTGACCTTTGGCAAGTTCCTTGACTTCTATTAGCTGACTTGTTTCTCTTTTACAGAAATAAGAATTGCTGCCTGACCAGATGAGGAGGCTAACTTGAGTTAATCCTTGTGGCATGGCTAGGCTGTTTCCTTCAACATAGCAAATGCTTACCAAGAGCACAGAATTGCTGACACCATCAAAAGAAGGTTTTCAATTGAGGTTGAGAACGTGGATTCACATGTGGGTTCCGTCCCCAGGCCCCCTCTTTCCCACTTCTGTCATACAAATAAGTTTCTCTACCTCTTCTCCCACCTCGAAAATGAGGATAATCATGGCTGCACAGGGTTCTCCTGAGGATTTAACAAGATGAGCATGAAAAATGCTGGATATCCAGTAAATGAGAATTACTACATGCATTATTAACATTATGGTCATAGAGTCATCATGCTAGAGTAAAAAGAACAGTGAATCATGCATCATAGGATTCTGCTTCTAGTCCTAACTTACCACGTGTCCATGGTCTGGTTATCTAGTTTCTCTGAGCTTCCATTTCTATGTCCTTATTTATCTTTATTGAAACAGAGTTGCTACAGAGCACTTCCCATCAGTTTTAGGTTTTTAGGTTGTCTTCAGATAATGGACCCTTTTACTGCCTGATCCAGGATGAGCCTCTCCCACTGCTGGGATGGACTGGGTACCCACAGACAATGTACAGCTTCTATGAACTTTGGCCACAGCTGTGTCCATCCTTCCTATGGATTCTTGGACACTCAACTGACTCTTCTATAAAACAGATGTACTAATCGCTTCCTAATAGGATTCTTGTGAAAAATAAGTAAGAAGAGAATATAATACTTTAAAAGCTTGGTAATAGCATAAACCATTATTAGTTTAAGGGTAAAGATGGTCCTGTTCATCTTTTTTAGGTTTAGCAATGAAACAATGGCAGGAGATTTGTTGATATTTGTAAAAATGATTGAGTGGAATCTCTTGTCTTTGAACCTCACTCATTTCACAGGTGATCCTTAGGACCTCAGAAGATGTTTGTTTAAAGGTATCAGGAAAGATAAGACATTGTTCCCACCCACCTTCCCCCAGGTTGTCCTTTAGATGGACACTGTGGGTTGGGTCCTAGATGGGCAGTAAGAGGAAAGGAGTTTTATATACTGAGTTCTTGTCTGAAGGGGGATCCACTGTCTCACCTATAGAATCTGCTTCCTGAATTCAGCTTTCTGCTGGAAAGACAAGGTGGCCAGAGCAGGGATCTGAGGGCATCTGGGCAGGAGTTCCAATCCAATTTTACTGCTTATGGGCTGTGCGATTCTGGACATTTTAATCAGCATCTCTGAACATAACTACTCTTCCCCACCAATGGGTGTAATATACTTTTTTGTGATCAGTTAATACAGCAACTTAATATCTAGAGCACAGTCAGGGCTCAATAAATATTAACTTGTTAATGCCTTCTTTCAAATCTTTTTGTGTGGTGTGGGGAGAGAGTGGGAGAAGGAGGCAAGAGAGAGAGCAAGAGAGACAGAGACTCCAAAGACAAGCCACGTGTGTCTGCAGAACCCAGCAGGTTTCTTGGGAAAGCCATAAAGAGCAAGAAGCACCTCTCTCCCCAGGCTGTGTCCATGGCCACGGGTTCATCCCTACTGTTTGCAGATGTGAAATTCGGGAATGGCAAATATTAGGCCGAAGCAAATGTGGCTTTTGTGACTTTCTTTGGGGCTGCTTTCTGAGAAGTGTCTCTTTGTGTGCTAACTCTCCACCTCTGCCTGTTCCCTGGCCTCGGAATGTGCCCCCACAGAAGAGACTGAATAGTCTCCCGGGTGATGAAGATGTCCTTGGCTTAGACTGTGCTGGTCTGGGCCTGAATGGCTGGTCTGGGATTAGTGAGCAGGAACTCCTGATGTTCAAGGCAGCTCTGGCCTCAAGATGACATGAACGGTGAGAGCGCCCAAAAGGCTGGCTGGCTCCTTGCCCCCATCCAGGATTTCAGTTTATTTTCATTTGCAAGGCATTTGGCTCAGAGGACACGGGGTCTTTGATTACGGTGTTGGGTGGCATATCTTCAACCCTTGAGAACCCTCCTGTGATGAACTGAATGTTTGTGTCCTCCTCAAATTTTTATGTTGAACCGTTAGCTCCCAAAGTGGTGGTATTAGGAGATGAGGCCTTTGGGAGGTAATTAGGATATCAGATGAGGTGATGAGGTAATGAGGATGGTGCCTTTGTGATACAATGAGTGCCCTTATAAGAAGTGATCATGGAGCTTGCTTTCTCTCTCTCTTTCTCTTAACCATGTGAGGATAAAGTAAACAGACAGCCTTCTGCAGAAAATTCTTACCAGGAACCAAATATGCCAAAAACGTCATCTTGGATTTCCCAGTTTCCAGACTGTGAGAAATAGATTTCTGCTGTTTTAACCACCCAGTCTATATTTTCTTATAGTAGCTAGCTACATAAAAATTATCACAGTATTTCAGCCTACAATACCCATTTATTTTCTCAGTTTTGTAGATCTAAAGTTCTTTTGCTTAGTTTACCTTAAGACTGAAATGGAGGTGTCAACCAGTCTGAGTTCTCACTGGAGGCTGTGGGGAAAAATCTGCTTCCAAACAAATTCAGTCTCCTGGCAGTATTCACTTCCTTGTGGCTGTAGGACTGAGGTCCCCATTTTCTTTTTGACTGTCAACCAGACTCACTCACACCTTTTAGAGGCCATCTGAATACCCTTCCATGTGCCCCCTCCATTGTCAAGTCATCAAAGGAGAATTTTTTGTGTGCTCAGCCTCCCTCACACTTTGAATCTCTGTCTTCCTCTGCCTTTGACCCTTAAACTCAGCTCTGATTAGGCCAGGCTCCAGATAACCTCCTCATCTTAATGAAAACTAATTCAAGACCTTTATTATATCTGAAAAATCCCTTCTCATCAGGACTTAGATTAGTGCTCACTGGAGACTAGGAGGAGGTGTGTGTACACTGGGGTCTGAGAAGCCCAGTTGTTGCTATTCAATCACTAAGTCACGTCTGACTCTTTGAGACCCCATGGACTGCAGCATGCCAGGCTCCCCTGTCTTTCCCCATCTCCCAGAGCTTGCTCAAACTCAAGTCCACTGAGTTGGTGATACTGTCCAACCATCTCATCTTCAATCATCCCCTTTTCCTCCTGCCTTCAGTCTTTCCCAGCATCAGGGTCTTTTCCAATGGGCCACCTTAAAATTCTGCTCACCACACCATGCTTCCCTCCTCTCCAATAATAGCACCAGATAAGGCCTCAAAGTTTTACAGTTCAGTGATGTCCAGTTGGCAAGTAAGATGCCCTTGACCTTAAAAAGTGATGCTCTTAATTCACCTCTTTAACTTGGCTTCCAAAGAGGGTGGATGTTTCTTCTCATCTTCTGTGTTCGCTGGTCTCATTCTCACAGCTTGAGGAGTGTTGCAGCATGATGCTTGGGCAAATATCAAGGCAGAGGCTAATTCTGCCACCTCTCAGGGATTCCCTGGGCATGATGCTTGATCCTTTTTTTTGGAGGTTTCGTGTAGCATGGGAGAGACTGTAGCTTCCTTATCCTAAATTTTTTGTGACATTGTTATTAAATAGAATAAGCTACCTTAGATATAGGGTTCAGGGAAGGAAGAAAAGGATCATTCACACTGAATGAAACCTTTAGAATAATAGTCTGTTTCCTTTGATTGAAAAGTGACAACACCATCAGACAACACAAGTCTATACTTGCCTGTTTCCATTATGGAAGGATGGATGTGGCAGCCTGGGCCAGTCATTTCTCCTCTCTTTAAACATTTCTTTGTGAACAACTTTCCACCTGTCAGAGAGGTGCCAACTGGAAGAAGAACACAGAGTTCCCACTGTATTAACAATGCTTCATTCCTTTACTTGGGTGTATAATATTCACATGTATAATATTTTATACATTTGCATATGTCTAGAAATTTTTATCCTGGCAAAATGCCCCCGTGGAGCCCTATAACTTCATATTAACCTGTTTAGATCTGTTTAGATCTGTGTCTACTGAACTTAAGGGCCAAAGAGAACAGGAAGATCACCTTGGTATCCCCAACCACATACATGGTTTCTAGAATAGCATTGGTTGTAAAGATCTATTTGTAGACTAAGTGGACACCAGTTTGGTGGTTTGTCAAGTTGTCTTACCTTTGTCCTTCCCATTCTCCAAATTCTACCCAAGCCTTTAACTGAGCTCAGGATGTCCCTTCCCTAAGTCTTGAGATTTTCACCAATGAGCACAGTCCCTGTTGGCATCTCTCAGACTGGTACAGATATTCTGTACCACCATCCCTGCATGCAACTGCTCCATCCAAAAACAAGGACCCTTCCATGATTTTTCCTTTCCATCCTCCCCTCCATGAACTGCACACATAGCCAATCTTGTTAATGACACCTCCGGAAGACATTCCCAAGTGACCTATGCTTCTCCATGCCCATTCTTGTTGGTCCTTAACAGACCAGCTTCGAGACACACGTCCTAACTTCCGCTCCGTCCAAGCAACTCCTTAACACCAAAATCCCAACAGGTGTACACCTGAATGATACCCCATTATGTCATCAGGGTACACGCATTTCCAGTTAATCTTAGAAAATAGGCTAAGAAATGCTGTCCAATATTAGTTTCAAAGATTTTGCGGCCACCCATTTCATAGCTTGGAAATACTAAAAAATATCATATGTGGACACATATATGTGGAATCTAGAAAGATGGTACAAGCAAACCTATTTGCAAGGCAGGAATAGAGACATAGATGTTGAAAGAGAACATGTCAAGAGGGGAAGGGAAAGGATGGACTGGGAGATGGAGATCAACATGCATACATGCGTAAAGCAGATGGCTAGTGGGAACCTGCTCTACAGTGTAGAGAGCTTCCCTCGCGAGGTGCTCTGGGATGACCGAGGGTGGGCTGGAGGGGTGGGAGGAGGGAGGTCCAAGAGAGAGGGGACGTATGTATACATATGACCGGGTCACTCTGTTGTACAGAAGAAGCTAACACAACATTGTAAAGCAACTAAGTAAGTAATTAAGTGTTAGTCACTCAGTCGTGCCCAACTCTTTGCGACCCCATGGACTGCAGCCCACCAGGCTCCTCTGTCCATGAGATTTTCCAGGCAAGGATACTGGAGTGGGTTGCCATTTCCTTCTCCATGGGATCTTCCCAACCCAGGGACAGAACCTGCGTCTCCTGCACTGCAGGCAGATTCTTTACCGATTGAGCTACAACGGAAGCCCAACTAAACCTCAGTTCAAATAAAAAAAAGAGAGAGAAAGAAATTGCAGCCCTGAATGATGAGGGATGGCTGAGCCTCCTTGCATGGCCCTGACACCCCAGGGTTGCGCCTGACAACTAGGCGCATACACGCACGGTCATGGCCCTGGGCAGCACACTTGGAGCCAAGGACTCCCCTATCGCCCTGGCGACTATCCAGTTTCTGCCATGGGGACCACATTCCAGAGGTGGGGAAATAGAACCAAAAGTGGGGAGCAGGCCCACAAGGCAACGTCAGAGCTAAGAGGGCGTCAAGGTTGTGGTAAAGGGGGTGGGCTTTATACTAAGCAGCAAAGCAGAGCGGGCTCCTGGGCAATCGCCCGCAGCTCAGGTGAGCAGTTCACCTTTGAGGTTTGGCCTGTGGGACAGCAGAACCACAATCCCATCTTGAAGGGCAGGATGGAGAACTGGATCAGGCCTGCAGACAGGATCCTGGCATCCAACAGCAAAGACGAGGGCCTAGAATATACTAGAATAGAAGTCAGGTTTATTCTAGTATAAATTCTAGAATACATTTATATTAGACAAGTATTCTAGTATATAGAGAATATATATGTATTCTATATACTACAATAGAGCCTGGTGGCTCAGATGGTAAAGAATCTGCATCTAGTGCAGGAGACCCGGGGTTCCATCCCTGGATCAGGAAGATCCCCTGGAGAAGGAATGACTACCCACTCCAGCATTCTTGCTTGGAGAATCCCCTGGACAGAGGAGCTTTGCAGGCTACCATCCATGGGGTCACAAAGAGTCAGACACAGTTATGGCTAGAACTCAGAGGAAAGAGCAATCCAGTAGGTCTGAGGAGGGTTCATGGAGAATTCCGCAACTGAGCAATCTTTAAGGAGGTCACCGAACAAGGAATAGGAGCTGACTTTTCAGGCGGAGAGGAGAGCCTGGGTACAAGGCACAAAAGCAGGTCTTCAGGGCTGGGGTGTTGGGGAGAGGTGGGCAGGCAGTGGATACACTGGTAAGTTGTGATGGGCTCCTGGAGCTCAGGAATGAAGGATGGTCTGATCACTGGTGATGGTCAGAAGGAGTCACACTTGGAATGTAGAGACACGTCTGGAGCGGGGACGCCACGCTGCAACACTCTACCATGGGGATACTTGAGGGGGAGAGGATGCCCCAGGGGATGGCGGTTCAGAATCTGCCCCTGAGACTTCCCATGGGTCTCTCTTCTGGGTCCCCTGGCACCCCAAGCTCACCTCTTCCACTGTACAGTCTACCACCGAAGCTCTGTATTTCTGTTTATTGTTTCATGGTGTGAGAGTCTAGCTTTCTTTCTAGGATACTCAGAGCCTAAAGACCAGTTAAATTTATTTTATTAATTTATTTAGTTGGCTACACCTGGTCTTCATTGTGCATGCAGGATTTTTAGTTTTGGCCTGTAAACTCCATTGTGGTGTGCGCGATCTAGTTCCCTGACCAGGGATCGAACTCAGGTCTCCTATGTTGGATGCACAGAGTCTTAGCCACTGGACCACCGGCAAAGTCCCAAGACCAGTTAGATTTAAACAAACAGAAAACTCTGCAAATCACCTATAGTCCAGTCCTTGCCCACCCCACCCCCACCCCCCAGGAAAGAAGCTCTGTAAACCACTCGGTGAATGTCCTTTGGGCATTTTTCCCTACGTGTTCCTTTGTGTGTGGTGTCTGCAGTCAAAATTGGCTTCAAATATACATGTCTTTTTCCAGCCTGATTTTTTTCACCTCACAATGTTTATATTGGAACTGTATGCCGATATTCACTCGTATCCACCTATACCATAGCATTTAGCAGCTGCCTGGTGTTTCACAGCATAGTTTTGGTCACCAATCTGTGGCCTCTGAAATATTAGGTTGTTTCAAATAGTTCATTTTTATAAATAAGGTACAGTGAGTACCCCTGTACGCATACCTTTTCACATTTGTCTAAATATTTTTTTAGGATACATCCCCAGAAGTGAATTTGTTTCATTAGAGATATATACAGTTAAGGATTTAGAACATACTGCTAAATTATACTTTGGAAAGTTTATCTCTGTTGAGCAGTATCTGAAGCTGCCCATTTCCCCCATAGTCTCATAGTCTAGCAAACACTGGGAATTATGAATTTTTTTTCTCCCACACTAATAAGCAAACCATGGGATTAAGTTATTATTTTATGGTGAATTGTGGTGGATTTTTTTTTTTTTTTTTGCTATAGATGAGCATCTCTTGGACTGCAAGGAGATTAAATGAGTCAATCCTGAATATTCATGGGAATCAACCCTGAATATTCATGGGAAGGACTGATGCTGAAGATGATGCTCCAATACTTTGGCCACCTGATGCGAAGAGCCGACTCACTGGAAAAGACTTTGATGCTGGGAAAGACTGAGGGCAGGAGGAGACAAGGTAACAGAAGCTGAGATGGTTGGATAGCATTACTGACTCAATGGACACGAGGTTGAGCAAGATTTGGGAGATGGTGAAGGACAGGGAGGTCTGGAGTGCTGCAGTCCATGGGGTTGCAAAGAGTCAGACATGACTGGAAGACTGAACAACAATAACAATCTTCTTCATGTGTTAATTGATCATTTATATTTTTTTTCCTTTTGGAAATGCCCAGCTCTCTGCCTATATTTCTATTGGGGTATTTGCCTTTGTTTTCTTAATGATAAATAAAAATATTTTTATAAAAATAAACTTCTGTCATTTACGCGGCAAACAAAACTCCTTCCAGTTTGTCATTGACATGCTAACTTTGTTTATGGCGTTTTAAACTTTTTGGAATCTGTTTCGTGTGATGCAGTCATATTTAGCCCCTGTCTCTTTTATGCTTCCTGCCTTTGGGGTCAGGCTTGAGCGTCTGTCCCCCTCCTGCGTATTAGGTCAATGTAAACCAGATGTCAGTGCAGTCAGCCCAGCCGTGGCTACTGCAGCCACAGGCTCCGTGCGGAGGAAGCTCAGTCCCTTCACTGGTTTCCCCAATAAATCCACTCACACCAATTGTTTGGTGGAGGCTGGCAGAGGGCAGGGAGGGAGGCTTCAGGAGGAAGGAAACACCACCATTAAGTGCAAAGCATCACACCATCTTTTTCTCTTTTGCCAAATCTCCCTTTAATGTCTGTCTCTAGGGAGCACCCAACGTTCTTTTATTATGTAAAGCAAACAATGAACCATCTTTTGATAGGTAAGGATTCTTCGAGGGTCCTGACCTGTACCCCAAGAAGTTTATCAAACATTTCTGCCTGCAGGACTTCCTGGTGGTCCTGCCTTCCAAAGCAGAGGAAGCAGGTTCGAACTCTGTTCAGGGAACTAAGATCCCACATGTCTCGGGGCAACTAAGCCACAATTAAGCCCACTCAAGGCTGCTAGAGAGTCCAGGCACCAAACAAAGATCCCACAACTAAGACCCAACACAGCCAAATTAAAACAAAACAAACAAAAATTCTGCCAAACAAGTATGTTGCTGTCCTCTGAAACATTTTGGTGAATACATTTTTCTCCAAGCCATAAATAGCACAAATCCAATCATGTAAATCTGTTACCATATTTTCTTGTAGTGATTAATACCGTTTAATACTTAATATTTGAATATTTATGCTATGTGGAAGTTATTTTTGTGTCTGGAGCATAAAACTATAAGATAACTATTAAAATTCTTGTCTCCATCCACAAAAATCATCACTAGACAGGGAGCTGTAGAGGGTAGCAGAAGTGTTTGTTTCTCTTTGTATCCTCAGTTCTTCTCATGGTGTCTGATGCATGCATACATGCGTGGTCAGTCGCTTCCGTCCTGTCCGACTCTTTGTGACCCTATGGACTATAGCCCACCAGGCACCTCTGTCCATGCGATTCTCCAGGCAAGAATACTGGAGTGGGTTGCCATGCCCTCCTCCAGGGTGTCTTCCTGACCCAGGGATTGAACCTGCGTCTCCTGCTGCTCCTGCATTGCTGGCAAATTCTTTACTGCTGAGTCTCCGGGGAAGCCCGTCTGATTCATGGTAGGTGCTTAATAAATACGTATTGAATGAATAGGGATGGTACAATGAAAAGTTGTTGAGACCAAATTTTTCTTTCTGCAATTGAAATGAGGCTTGCCTCTCGAGATGAAACTCAAACAATCTTTCTGCACTGAATATGTGCTTAGGGAGCTTAGTCGTTCAGTAGTGTCTGACTCTTGTGACCCCATAGACTGTAACCTGCCAGGCTCCTGTGTATGTGGGGTTTTCCAGGCAATAATACTGGAGTGGGTTGCCATTTCCTTACCCAGGGGATCTTCCTAACCCAGGAATCGAACCCAGGTCTCCTGCATTACAGGCAAATTGTTTACCGACTGAGCTACAAGGGAAGCCCTGATTGGAATCGTCCACCTTTGCTTACAGTGCCCTAGAGGAGAAGAATCATCGTAGCTGCCCTGGATCTTTTTTCCCTTCTTTTGGTAACTGCACCTTGGTTTCCATTTGTGAGCAGAGCCAGCTGTTTTGTGGCAACCAGAACACTGTGTCTCTGTGGCTAAGGCACTGGTTCAGGGGGCAGGCGTGTGACTCAAGCCAGACCAGTGAGAGGTTCCCCGGGGCTTTTGATCGAAGTTTCATGAAAGAGATGCCCTCTTCATCTGGGGATGGTAGTGGGGAGGTCAATATGCTAAACTGGTATCAGTGTGGAAAGACTGATACCACCTCTGCGAAACTGGAAAAATAAACCAACATCGAGGAAGGTAAAACTGGGAGATAAAGAAAGACTGATTTCTAGAAAGTGCATTTGAAAATGCACTGGCTCTAGTCTGCATATTTTATTTATGATAGTAAATATTCCTCTCTTAGGTTTAAGTCAACTTGTTGGATTTCTGTCCCTCGAACCCCAAATATTGTTCACAATCTTGACTAAAGTATAAACCTTGCATCAGAGACCTGGGCTTGTTAACACAAAGATCTCAAAATGGTTGATAGTTCTGGTCCTGGTCATCTTTATGAGCTCCCTGGACTAGCTAGAATCTTTAAATGAGCATCTTCTTGGAATGGAGCATTAGCTATTGTTGATGGAGTCCCTACTTGGCATTGTGAATACATTCATTGTCCCTATTCTTTGCAACAGTTATTGATCCTAAAGGAAATCAACCCTAAGTATCCATTGGTAGGACTGATGCTGAAGCTGAAACTCCAATACCTTGGCCACCTGATTCAAAGAGCCGACTCACTGGAAAAGACCCTGATGCTGGGAAAGATTGAGGGCAGGAGGAGAAGGGGACGACAGAGGATGAGATGGTTGGATGGCATCACTGCCTCAATGGACATGAGTTTGAGCAAGCTCTGGGAAATAGTGAAGGACAGGGAAGCCTGCATGCGGCAGTCCATAGGGTCACAAAGAATTGGACACGACTGAGCGACTGAACAACAGTGGAATGTTCGAGTCACACAGCAGTAAGTGAGAGGCAGTCGTGTGGTGGTTATGCGCATGGTCTCTGGAGTTAGAGCATTTAGACCCAGGAATCTATTCCTGCTACCTAATGGCCACAAAACTTTAAAGAAGTTACTTAAACTGTCTATGCCTCAATTTCCTTATTGATAAGTGATGTTAATGACAGAACTACTTTGTAGAATTGCTCACAGGACTTAAGGAGAGAGCACACAGGGACAAAGAACAGGGGCTGACCATAAATAAGTACTCACAGGAATGAGTTATTACAGCTTCTTGGTGTAGGTAGGGCTGGAGGGGGCAATCAGAAGCCCATACCACTATGAAATACACGTGGTCACTGGGATACTCCTCAAATAGCTCTAAAATCACTTTCACCTAGGGTTGCCGAGCCCTGTTTTAGCCAGTGAATGTGAAGCCCAGCACATCCTCGCTTCTTTATTATCCTGAGGGTAGAACAGGCAGGATGTGGAGCTTGAGACACTGCTATCTTCTCTGCTCAGTGGGGGACGTTTGTCCTGCAGAGGGGAGACAGAGTGTGTGTGTGTGAGAGAGAGAGAGAGAGAGAGAAGAACTGGTAAGATGACTTGAGCTCAGAATCAACTCTTAAAAGGCACTTTGGTCCTTGTGCTTCTCCTTTACAGAAGCCAATAAATCTCACTTTTCCTTAAGCAAAGTATGTAGGATCTCTGTCAAAACTGAAAAGGTCTAACAGATACAGTCCCTCTAAATTTTAAAAGACTGTATTTTTTTGAAGGCGTTGCTCTGAATTTTTTATTTGCTTTGGTTTTCATTGGAGTACAGCTGCTTCACAACGTCTCTGCGGCACAGCAAAGTGAATCCTCTGTACATATACATGCAGCCCTCTTTTTTGGTTCTCCTTCCCATTTAAGTCACTGCAGAGCATTATCCTCCCATCAGTCCTAAAGAATTGTATCTCTCAGCCAAAGCAGAAGGCAGGTTACTTTGCTCATTCATCTGTTCGTTCATTCATTCATTCATTCGCTTTATGAAATCTTATTGGGTCTCTACCCTGTGCCCACATGACTTGTTTCTGCACTGACCGTGACATTAGCCTGGTGGCCTCACTTGGCCATTATGAGTCCTTCTTCCTTCCTTTGTGAGAAAATGCTGAGTATTCCTAACTTCCAGGATTGTTTTGGTGACCAAACAAGACAGTGTTTGAAAACTGAAGTCCTCTGTAAATATGAGATGGTAGCTCTATGTTCTGGAAACCTGAGCAGAGAATACAACATCTACACTATTGCAAATGCTGATTTTACTGCTCCTTTGGGAAGCAGGTAAGATATAACGGTTCATTAAAATGTCTTTGGTAAATTAGACTTAACACCAGGATTCCATATGTGAAATAATGCAGAGAGGCACGTGGTGATAAGCTTGTAATTGTGAAGTTTTCTATTGATTTCGTGAGTTTTTTCACAGGCTTTCTTTTCCCTTGCAGGAATTCTTTCAAATGCAGAGTGAAACAATAGGAGTACATTTCTCCCTATCATAAATAAGATAGAACAGGGTAAGCCTAATTGTAAATTCAAAAATGGAGTTTTTAAACACTATATGCTAGGTAAGCATGTGCTAAGAACTCTGATTTTCTCTGCAAAATTTTACACTCCCTGTAAGTTTTCCTCATTTTATAGCTGAGAAAATTGAGGTTCAGAGAAGTTGCTGTTCTAGTCCCAAACCATAGCGCTAGTGGATGAAAGGGCAAGTCTGGAGTAAGTCTGATTTTCTTAATGACTATTTCTCAGGGAGCTTTTATAGAATGTGCAGTGTCTGAGGCTTGTATTTTAGAGTAGGTAGAACTTGGAAAGGTGGGGGGAACGTGTGAACATCAGGAAGAAAGACGTGGAGTAAAGAACATGAATGAGAAACAACATGAAACTGACCAGGGGATAGGTTGTTTACAGTAAAACTAAGATTAAACAAATCCTTTAGGGACAGATTGTGGAAGGCTTTGAGTGACAGGGACGAGTTGAAGTTTATTTCATAGACAATGGGGAGAAACAGAAAGTTAACGCCAAGAAAAGGCACCTTCAAGATGCTACCTGAGGTGGCCACTCTGCCTGCCATGTGCAAAGCAGACAAACGCCCCGACATGTATACACTGCCATATGTAGAATAGATGGCTAATGGGAAGCTGCTTTACCATAGGGAGCCCAGCTCTGTGATGACCTAGAGGGATGGATTGGGAGTGGGGGGTGCTCAAGAGAGAGGATAGGATATAGTTATAGCTGATTCTCATTGCTGTAAGGCAGAAACCAACACAAGACTACAAAGCAATTATCCTCCAATTTAAAAATTTAAAAAAAAAAAAAAAAAGAATGATCCAAGGGTCAGAGAGACTGCACAGGAGACCACCCCAGCCCTGAAACAAGGCAGACTTCATGTCTGCCAGTGAAACATGAATAGGAACTTTGATTGTTGATACCAAGGAGACATCTTTCGGATGACCTAATTGAGATGTTTGGGTTTTGTTCCTTGGCTTTGTTTATTTTTGCCGAGCGTCAACTCTGGCTTAACGTCTAATAAAGCATGTGATTGCCTTTACGATTCTGCAAACACATAGGCAGAGGAAGGGCAACCCTCCCTGCAGCTTCTGGAGATCTCCCCCTCCAAGGACTCTCTCTCCTTGCCAAGAATGCGGGGTTGGAGCCAGCCAGTTCTGGCAAGCTCCCCTTCTTCCTCCTGCCGTCCAACTCCCACCAAGGCTCTCACCCGGAGCCCAGCACACTCCACCCGAAGTCAGGAAACCTGCCAACGCCTCCCAGCCTCCGATCGGAGCCCCCTCTCTCCCAGTTCAACAAGTTTGTCCTCCTGGCCAAAAACTGAGTGTTTTGGACTTTGAAGAAAACATGCTCTGTTTTCCCCTGATGGCATCTCCGGGGCGGAGGGAAATAGACTGGCCTTTGTTCATTTGTCCACAGGAGGAGATTACAGGAGGTCCCCAAAGCTGGGGCCAAGGCAGTGCTGGGAGGTAAGGTCTGGGCAGTGGATTCAGCATAAGGCCTGCATTGTCTCGCGGGCTTCTTGGAGAAACAAAACTCTTCAATTACTGAACTGCCCACTTGGGCTCAGAGCCAGGCTGATCCGATTACCTAGCACTTTTTTTTTTTTTTCTCAAATGTCCCTTATCTTCCAGGTTCTTCTTGGGCTTTGAACATAGTTACCATATTGACATGCAGAGCGCACCTTCCTCACGTGAGATGTTTCCTGAAAGAAAAAAGAAAACCCTAAGAACCTCAAGGGTCTCAGGCTGTATCTGTAGGCAGCACTCTTAATGACTGGACTGTGTCCGGCAAGCAATTGTGAAATGCCAGCTCTGGGGTCCACTAAGTATTGGACATCACTTGAATTTGAACCGGAGAACCACCTACCTCTAAACTCCACATTGTCCCTGCTAACGCACTATTTTTTTTTTTTTTTTTGAGCAGTGAAGTCTCATTTTCAAATAAAATCGTACATAGAGTGCAAAAATGAAAATTATATTGAAAACTCAAAGTGGCATGCTGACATAAATGT
The DNA here is from genome assembly GCF_910594005.1 of Cervus elaphus. Lineage (NCBI taxonomy): Eukaryota > Metazoa > Chordata > Mammalia > Artiodactyla > Cervidae > Cervus > Cervus elaphus. The sequence goes on along the minus strand of NC_057820.1, from coordinate 7,123,715 downwards.
CTATTTGTTTAAATTCAGAACCTATGTTTAAGACACAATGAAATCACTTATGGACACGGGGAAAGGGGAGGAGAGGGTGAGATGTATGGAAAGAGTAACATGGAAACTTACATTACCGTATGTAAATAGACAGTCAGTGGGAATTTGATGTACCGCTCAGGAAACTCAAATGGTCTCTGCATCAATCTAAAGGGGTGGGACTGGGACGGAGATGGGAAGGAGGTTCCAAAGGGAGGCGATATATGTATACCTATGGCTAATTCACGTTGAGGTTTGACAGAAAACAAAAAATTAAAGTTTTTCCAGTAGTCATGTACAGATGTGAGAGTTGGACTATAAAGAAAGCTGATTGCTAAAGAATTGATGCTTTTGAACTGTGGTGTTGGAGAAGACTCTTGAGAGTCCCTTGGACTGCAAGGAGATCCAACCAGTCCATCCTAAAGGAGATCAGTCCTGAGTGTTCATTGGAAGGACTGATGCTGAAGCTGAAACTCCAGTACTTTGGCCACCTGATGCAAAGAGCTGACTCATTTGAAAAGACCCTGATGCTGGGAAAGATTGAGGGCAGGAGGAGAAGGGGACGACAGAGGATGAGATGGTTGGATGGCATCACTGACTCAATGGACATGGGTTTGGGTGGACTCTGGGAGTTGGTGATGGACAGGGAGGCCTGGTGTGCTGCAGTCCATGGGGTTGCAAAGAGTTGGACATGGCTGAGCGACTGAATTGAACTGAACTGAAAGCAATTATCCTTCATTAAAAAAATAAATGAAAAAAAACAAAAACAAAAACAATGAAACCAATAAGTCACTGCTAATTTACACAAGCAAATTACAGTTGAGGGCACAGACAACAGTCACAGTTTTCTGTAAGTTTCAGAATGTCATGTGTGTTTGAATTTTATTTGTTATACAGAATTGGATAAATTTCTTTTCCACACAGATTCGTAGCTGCAAAGGGCTGGCAGTTCCTAAGGAGCTCATCTTGGAGTGTCAACATCTTTGGTCTTCAGTAAAACTAGTACACATGTTACAAAACTGCATTGTTACTAATATTTAGCTATGGGATTTCATCCAGTGGTTAAGACTTCGCCTTCCAATGCTGGGGGGTGCAGGTTGGATCCCTGGTCGGGGGGAACTAAGATCCCACATGTCTCATGGCCAAAAAACCATAAAACAAAAGCAATATTGTAACAAATTCAATAAAGCCATTAAAAATGTTCGACATAAAAAAATCTTTTTTAAAAAAGCTTGACTGTGACTCCACACTCTTTATCTTCAATTTCTGATTCACATCAATAGCTCTTAAAATGGACAGTCATCTGAGAAATTACCTGTTGGGATTGTTGTCATAACACCAGGTCCAACAGTTCAGTTTCCCTCCCCCGGCCCTTACTTGTGCACTGAAGGAGTACTCTAGAAGGGTTCCTCTGCATACAGTTTTACATGAGAGGGCCTTAATTGAACCTGAATTTAGAGGGGGAAAAAAGAAAGAAAAGAAACAAACAGAAAACCAGAGCCTTTCCAGACCAATGCTACATTCCAAAAATATTCAAAGACTCACATTTTAAGCTATCAAGAAAGATTTACTAGAGCCTTCCCCAAAGTGAGATAATCTGGCAACTCAAAGTATCTCACTGATGGCCTCAGTCATCAATGAGTTAAAATGTAATCTGTAAGGCACTTATGTGTGTATTGTTTTATATAGACAGTTCAACAGCAATTTCAAATTGTGTGAGAAAAATTTTAAAAATACTCCAGGAATTCCTGAAGTGTGCTTTTTTTGAAAAAACTATCCTATGATTACATGTAGCTTTCATCAGTACATACATATATACAATGGGATATTACTAAGCCATAAAAAGGAATGAAACTGAGCCATCGGTAAAGACACAGCTGAACCTGAAGTCTGCAACACAGAGTGAAGTAAGTCAGAAAGAGAAAAACCAATATCATATTGACATGTGTGTGCAGAAGCTAGGAGGATGGTACAGATGAACCTACTTTCAGGGCAGGACTAGAGGCACTGGTGTAGAGAATGCCCATGTGGACACGGGGTCAGGGGGTAAAGAGGAGGGATGAACTGGGAGGTTGGGATTAACGTACGTTCCCTCCCATGTATAAAACCGACAATAGTGGGAAACTGCTGTATCTCACTGGCAGCTCAGCTCGGAGCTCTGTGATGACCTGGGCGGATGGGATGGGGGTTGGGAGGTGGGAGGGACTTCCAAGAGGGAGGGGAGATGCATATCCTTATACAGCAGAAACTAACACCACTTTGTAAGGCACCTATAATGTTGTTGGTAGCAGTGGCTAAGATAGACCCAACTCTTGAGTTTGGGTAGGCTCCAGGAGTTGGTGATGGACAGGGAAGCCTGGCATGCTGCAGTTTATGGGGTCGCAAAGAGTTGGACATGACTGAGCGACTGAACTGAACTGAACTGAACTTTGTGATCCCATGGACTATAGATCGCCAGGCTCCTTTGTCTGCGAGATTTCCCAGGCAAGCATTTCCTTCTCTAGGGCATCTTTCCGATCCAGGGATCAAACCCGCATCTCCTGCATTGCAGGTGGATTCTTTACCACTGAGCCACCTGGGAAGCCCAAGACAACTATACCCCAATAAAAAGTAAATTAAAAAAAAAAAAAAAGACTTCATGAAGGCTGACCCTTCTCCTTACCTGGCTGTCTTCTGTGAAATGGCATGGGTGGGTATGAGCAGAGGAGGATTTACCAGGAAGGTAAGACATTTGTGCCTCAGGTCTCTCTCTTACAGGAGTCTATTTCAAGGCACTCCTCCTGCCATCTGTCTTTTTGAAAACTTCCAAAATAAGAATTTGTATCCTTTTCCCAAGCAGGCCAGGCAAACTGAGTAAGCCTCAGGCTTCATGAGACCTGGATCTGGGCCCGGTCATTGGTCATGAGGAGTAAAAGCCCTCTGCCCTTGGTAGCTCTTCAAGTGAGTGTTTATTGAGCACCTACTATGCAGCAGGCACTATGAAGCTCTCTTTACTCCGACTTGGAAGTAGAGAGAAGGAAAGGGAAAGATTATGGTTCTGCACCTCACCCTTACTTCTGCCCCAACTCTGATGCTCCCAAGGACCGTATCTGTTTAGATCCTGCCTTGTGCTACCAGAAAAATGAGGTGACTCATGGGAAACACATTTGACAAAACTGTAAACCTCAAAAGTAAAACCCAAGTCGGTGGAGACACCAAACCGAGCAGGAGCTTTGTGGATGCAGCCCATCAAGTTGTTCCATCATCTAGGAGGGCGAACAGGAAACCTCAAAGCTGGCAGAGGTGGGAAGGGGGCTGCATGGAGAAGGAGTGTTAGGACCAGGAATGCCAGGGTGCATGGTGGCTGGGCATCAGCCAGAAAGGGGACCCAGCGGTTGTTCAGCCAGTGAAGTCGTTATCGCCAAAATCTTGGCTTTCTCTGCCCACCGAAGTCAAATACAAAATTACGGAGACAGAGTTGGGAGGAAATAGAAAGGTGGCTTTAATCTTCAGCCAGTGGAAGAAAGACAACAGTAGGCTCATGCCCCTAGATCTGTGCCCCGCCTTCCATGAGGAATCTGGAGGATCATATAGAGGAGGGCGCACAATCAGAGGCAGGCGATAAGGGACAAAGTTGTAAGCATCTTGTGTTCTTCCTCTTGCATTGTTTCAAACACAGTCATAGGCTGGTGTCTGGTAGCCTGGGTTGTTGGGTCCATTGTCTCCTGTTTATTGCACTGCGGCTTTTTTCTGAAATGCAAAAAGAGAAAAACTACAAGGGGTGGTCTGCAAACAGAGAGCTGTAAAGGTGATCACCAGATACAGGATGTGATGAAAAAGAGTTAAAGGATAATATACAGGTGGGGCAGTGGTAAAGAATTCGCCTGCCGATGCAGGAGACTCAAGAGACGCAGTTTCAATCCCTGGGTCGGAAAGATCCGCTGAAGAAGGAAATGGCAACCCATTCCAGTATTCTTGCATGGAAAATTCCAGAGGAGGAGGAGCCTGGCGGGCTACAGTCCACAGGGTCGCAAAGAGTCGGACCCCAGTGAGCATACATGCACACATGCACAGGGGCAGAATGTAGCTCATGCAGAGTTAGAGGGCGATGGGTGTAGGATGTAATTTACATATCAGGTTAGCCTCTCGAAAAACAAACTACAGATTAGGAACAGTTAAAATAAAAAAAGAGTAGTTACAGACTACAGACTAGGAATGGTTAAAGTAAAAAAGAACCCAGCAAAGGGCAAGAGAAAAAAGAAAAACTTTTCCCACTGCAACAAAGTAGTCAAGAGCAAGGCTTTGTGGGTCATGGATACTTGCTACAGAACTTGGACTTCTCCTGTTGGAACCTGGGAGACACTCAAGCATTGGGACCATCATGGTGACAGTAACTGGACTTGTTGGTGATGTGAGACAACTCTCAAGACTTTGTGGGAAGTGATTTTAGGTTGCTCAGAAGACCCTTTTACGCATTTTCCTACATCCAGCTGTCTTTTTCTTGTCGTTCAGTCTCTAAGTATGTCTGACTCTTTGCAACTCCAAGCTCACCAGGCTTCCCTGTCCTTTGCTATCTTCTGGAGTTTGCTCCGATTCCTGTCCATCGCGTTGGTGATGTTATCTTACCATCTCATCCTCTGCGGCCCTCTTCTCCTTTTGCCTTCAATCTTTCACACTGGTTATCTTTCCTTTATGCTTCTACCTGCACCAGCTGGCATGAAAACTTTTTCTCTTAGCCTCCAAGGTGGTCACAAGACCCAAGATCTGCCGTCATTCCCTGTCTTTTGAGAATCTGAATATTAAGTTAGACACAGAGATATGGTGGCCAGGGCAGCAGTTAGAGCAAAGTTTTCTTGCAGCAGCCAGGGGAGAGAAGGTTCACCTGTTCTACTCCCCAGGCCCTCAGGGCCTCCCTGGTTCATATCTTCCCCAAGGTGCGGTGACTGAGCCTCATTTCTGAAAGCTTCCCCAGTGTTCTTCAAATAGATTCATTTTGTGCTGAAGTTAAAGGACATTTCTGTTATATAACCCTTGGCATATGTACCCGCAAATATAACCCTTGATTTCTCCCTTGCAAATAGCTAATGACTATACTTTCTATAGTCTATTACTTAGCTTTTATCACTTACTGATAACCAATGGCTCTAGGCAGAAAAGACTGTGGATTTCTCTAAGTCATTTACATGTTAGTGTGAATTATTGCTAACCCTTTAATTAAGGAGTATCCTGAAAGTGGTAAAAGACAATAGCATGGAGGATGGGGGAAGTATGTCATTGGGCAAGAAAGAGGAAAAAGTTTCTAGAAAGCCCAGTTCACAGATTTCAGAGTTTCTCTAATGTTAATCCCATCTTCCTCATTCTCCTCTCTCTTATTTCTCCATTCTTGACAATCCCTGTTCTTTTCAAGACTTGTGGACATCTCTAAGAAATCCTAGCACCTGCTGATGGTGATGCTCGCAAAGAGAGGAGTACATTTCAGGTAAGTTAGACTCTTCCATGCACAAGGTCACGTCTCTCACAACAGCATGATGTCTGTAGATGGACACTCCCCGCTAGAGAAGGCTTGCTGTTGTTCCCAACAGTCAATTCCTGTCAGGGTTAGTGCTTATACAGAGTTGGGTCTGACTTCCTGCAAGGTTCACACATTGGCTCTAAGGTTTTTTCCTGAAACATGCCTGCTCTATCATCTATGGTTACCTTACAAACATTTGAAAATAGCCATCATGGGAGCTGGAAGATTTCTCTGAGCAAAATAGATCCACACAAGACTTACCTTTTCATTTGCTGTCCATCGCGTTGGTGATATTATCTTACCATCTCATCCTTTGCGGCCCTCTTCTCCTTTTGCCTTCAATCTTTCACACTGGTGATCTTTCCTTTATGCTTCTACCTGCACCAGCGTGAGCTCCTCATGCTGGATTATTTCCCCATCTTGTCATTGTCTTTTTGGAAACATAAGCCCTGGGGTTGGACAGGGAGCAAACTCCAGATAAGGTTTAATCCGTGCAAAGTAAAGCACACAGATCACGTCCTTTGACCTGGAAATGTACATACCGAGTTCTATCACCTATTTTGTTAGTTTTCAAAATAGCTGATTTGTTGCAAGCTTGGTTTTTTCGCATGATAAACAATGGAAAGTAGACGGAACAAAGTCACAGAGGCTCATATGCTGTATTAAGGTATTTTGACTGTTACCTATAGATGGTGGAAAGCATGATCTGTAGTCAGTTGGTCTTGAATCTCTTAAAAGTTTTGTTTCCAGTTGAGTTTTTTGAACCAAAATACAGGAGCTTCCATTTGCCCCAGCCTGTGTCCTGGATTGGGGGTTGCTCCTATGGGTTTGACCCTGTAGGGGCTTCACAGGGCCTAGAAACGGGTTGAATCGTACTCTATACTGGCTTCCTCCATCCAAAGAGATTTCCGCCTCTTATTTTTAAGCATAGCTACATCATCCATGTGCTGTACTCTGCTCAGATGCTCAGTTATGTCCAACTCTTCTGAAATTTCATGGACTGTAGCCTGCCAGGCTACAGAAGAACTAAAGAACCTCTTGATGAAAATGAAAGAGAAGAGTGAAAGAGTTGGCTTAAAGCTCAACATTCAGAAACTAAGATCATGGCATCTGGTCCTATCACTTCATGGCAAATAGATGGGGAAACAGTGGAAACAGTGGCTGGTTTTTTTGGGGGGACTCCAAAATCCTGCAGATGGTGACTGCAGCCATGAAATTACAAGATGTTTACTCCTTGGAAGGAAAGTTTTGACCAACCTAGACAGCATATTAAAAAGCAGAGACATTACTTTGCCAACAAAGGTCCATCTAGTCAAGGCTATGGTTTTTCCAGTAGTCATATATGGATGTGAGAGTTGGACTATAAAGAAAGCTGAGCACAGAAGAATTGATGCTTTTGAACTGTGGTGTTGGAGAAGTCTCTTGAGAGTCGCTTGAAGTTCGAGGAGATTCAACCAGTCCATCCTAAAGGAGATCAGTCCTGAGTGTTCATTGGAAGGACTGATGTTGAAGCTGAAACTCCAATATTTTGGCCACCTGATTCAAAGAGCTGACTCATTTGAAAAGACCCTGATGCTGGGAAAGATTGAAGGCAGGAGGAGAAGGGGGCGACAGAAGATGAGATGGTTGGATGGCATCACTGACTCAATGGACATGAGTTTGAGTAAACTCCGCAAGTTGGTGATGGACAGGGTAGCCTGGCATGCTGCAGTCCATGGAGTCACAAAGAGTTGGACATGACTGAGCGACTGAACTGAACTGAACTGAGCCTGCCTGGCTCCTCTGCCCATGGGATTCTCCCAGCAAGAATACTGGAGCGGGTTGCCATTTTTTATTCAACCAGGGGATCTTGCTGATAAAGGGATTGAACCCATGTCTCCTGCATTGGCAGGTGAATTTATTTTACCACTAGAGTTACCTGGGAAGCCCCACAACATTCATACATATATATTATTCATTCATTCATTCTATCCTTAACTTAAAAAAAAGAAAAAAACTTGAAATCTTGCATTTCTCCCTGTCCAATTTCATAATGCCAATTTTACCTTGGCTTTTTCTTTCAAGATCATGTAGAATTTTGATTCTATCATTTACCTTATTATCATTTACATTATCATTTACCCTATTATAAACCTCCCTGTCAGGTTTGTTTCTCCTTCTTATTTTCCCATAAACCTTCCATGTTTTCCCCAAGGCAGAGGATCCTGGCATAATTTAAGTGTTTCAGAAATAAATAAATGTGGGGGAAGACTTTGGAATCCCACTGACCATGGAATTATGGGATTTGAATCAAGCTACCAAGATTTCAGGGCTTCCCAGGTGGTGCTAGTGGTAAAGAACCCGCCTGCCAATGCAGGAGGTATAAGAGAGGTGGGTTCGATTCCTGGGTGAGGAAGATCCCCTGGAGGAAGAAGTGGCACCCCACTCCAATATTCTTGCCTGGAGTATCCCAGGGAAAGAGGAGACTGGTAGGCTACAGCCTATGGAGTGATAAAAGAGTCGGACATGAGTGAAACGACTTAGCACACACCCATGCACCAAGATTTCAATGGGCTGTGGGGTTCCAGCTGATAAGTGGGTTCCCCTGGAGAGATCTGACTTCAAACAGAAGTGCAAAGACACACTGATTTGCACCTCCTTCTAGGAGTCTGTTTAGGTGCTGAGGCAATGGAGGCAGGAGCAGAGAGGGTCATAAATTCTAAGGCAGAGTGGAGGGAGGAAGAAATTCAAAGCAGCTATTCCCAGGTTCCCCAGCTGGATCCACAATGACTCTCAGTCTATCAAAAAGCCCCTCTGCCTCCTCTCCCGCTGCTCCAGAGGACGGAAAAGTCAGCATTCTCCCCATGCTGATGACATCTGTTACTGCCAGGGATTAAGAACGGCCTCCAAAGATAACCGCCCTGTTATCTGTTATTTCCAGACTGAATAGCCTAAAGTCGCCCACTCTAAAACCAAGATTCCTTTTTTTTTTTTTTTTCTTGGTTTGTTTTTTTTTTAATGGCCTAGTAAGACCTGCTAGGGAAATTCTCCAGGCTATAATGATCACATTCATAATCTATGGAAATGGATGGCTCTTAAGCCAGCATAAGGAGGTCTGTATGCATCCTCAGCCTTTTCTCAATCACAGCGATATCACTTTTATATGTTCTTTATATGGGATTTCTGCATCGAATTTACCTAAATAATGAGTTCTACACTTTAATTAAGGTCTTAAAAGTGTTGCTGGGAGCTTTTTGAACTTAATCTCTCTTCTGTTTGTCTTTGGGTGGGAGCAGAGAGAGAGATATGGGTTTTCCTGGTGGTGCAGATGGTAAAGAATCTGCTTGCAATGCAGGAAACCCAGGTTCGATCTCTGGGTAGGGAAAATCCCCTGGAGAAGGGCATGGCTCCCCACTCCAGTATTCTTGCCTGGAGAATTCCATGGACAGAGGAGCCTGATGGGCTACAGTCCATGGGGTCACAAAATATCGGACATGACTAGTGACTAACATACACACATAGAGGGAGAAACAGTGTTTGAAAAAAGAAAACTGACTCTGCCCATATATTCTCTTGATTCACCTGCAGGTAGATGAGGCTGTGGCCATGTGTCTTTGTTAATTGCAAGAGATAAAACCTCTCCTTAAGTTTATCAAGGAGCATTCATTGGCCTGTGTAATTGGGAAGTGCAAAGGGTAACCTGCTTCAGGCATAGCTGAATCCAGGTGCTCAAAGGCTATCATCAAGCAGCTGCCTCTGCTCACATTCAGAGATGCTTTCTCTTTTCTTGACTTTTTAATTAATCAGATGACCAATTTTAAGCTAATCACCTTGCTCAGGAGATGGAGAATGCTTGCTGGCCTGCCTGGGTCATCTGTCCACATCTGTAGGAAGGCCAACAGAGAGAGAGGGGAATGTCTCTAAAAAGAGATGAAAGGAAAAGTGTTGGATGGACAAAATGATAAAAATTTATTCCTACCATTGTAATAGACTAGAGACCCCAGAAACTAAGGCATGTTTATGTAGAATCTAATATATGGATACAGATGGTTTGACAGATCAGTGGGGAGATGAGATGCTATTTACCAAAAGGTGGTGATAAAATGGTCACTCATCATGGGAGGAAAAAAGTGAAATTGGATCACTGCCTGACACCACAGCAAAAATGAATTTCGGATGAATGAGAGACCCAAGGGTCATTGTAAAAACTTTCAAACTCTTATGTAATGTAGTGAAAAGTATCTTTCTCATTTTAGGATAGGGGAAAAAAAATAAAGATAAGAAGGACTAAGTATAACAGACTGACAAATTTAAGAATATTATAATTAAGAAATTTTGTTAATCAAAAAAGACATATTAAAGAAAAGAATCAAGCTATAAACTAGAATATATACATACTACACACACCAGGCAAAGGGTTATTATAAAAAGACACAAATATCAAAACATTTAAGACCTCTCACAGTACAACAATATGATAAATCAATAGAAAAAAATAAGCAAAAGGCATGGAAAGACATATTACTAACCAAAAAAACATGCAATAAACTTAAGAAGAGCTGCTCAACCTCAAGGGTAATCAGCGAAATGCAAATCAAGATCTTGATGAGATTGAATTTTATGTTCAGGTAATTGACAGAAATTGACAGAAATTTAAAAGTCTAACAATATCAAGTGTTGATCAGAATGTGGAACAAAAAGAATGCATATTGTACACTGCTAGTTGGAATGTGTACTGGAATGTGTAGTCATCATTGTATAAGACAGTTTGGCATCAATATGTAAAGTTGAACATTTATTATCTATAAAGAAAGCTGAAAGCCAAAGAATTGATGCTTTTGAACTGTGGTGTTGGAAGAGGCTCTGAGAGTCCCTTGGACTGCAAGGAGATCCAACCAGTCCATCCTAAAGGAACTGAGTCCTGAATATTCATTGGAAGGATTAATGGTGAAGCTGAAACCCCAAAACTTTGGCTACCTGATGCGAAGACCTGACTCCTTGGAAAAGACCCTGTTGCTGGGAAAGACTGAGAGCAGGAGGAGAAGGGGACGACAGGGGATGAGACGGATGGATGGCATCACTGACTTGATGGACATGAGTTTTAGCAAATTCTGGGAGCTGGTGATGGACAGGGAAGCCTGGTGCACTGCAGTCCATGGGGTCGCAAAGAGTCGGACGTGACTGAGTGACTGAATTGAACTGAATGAATGAGGAGTTCACTCCTAGGTACACCCCTAAATGCATCTCTAACACATGTGTCAGCAGATGTGACAAGATGTTCATAACGATGCTAATTTTAATAGCAACCCAGAGACAACCCAAATGCCTATGGACAGGAAAGTGGTTACAAATATGGTGGTATATTTGGAGGGATTCTCTGGTAGCTCATCTGGTAAAGAATCCGTCTGCAATGCAGGAGACCCTGGTTCAATTCCTGGGTTGGGAAGATCCCCTGGAGAAGGGATAGGCTACCCACTCCGGTATTCTTGGGCTTCTAGTGACTCAGGTGGTGAAGAATCTGCACAGCAGTGAAAAAGATTGGCTGAGGCCATAGAGTACAAGAGATGTGGACCTTAGTGACCTAATGACATACAGCATACCTTTTCAAATACAATTCAAATAACCACTGAAAACAAAAGATATCTCTTTTAGGCATACATACATATATATGTGATAAAACTGTGTCTTAAAAAAAAACAACAATGACAAGGAAATGACAAAGTAATACACAGAACGATGGTTATTTTAGGGTGAGAAGGACCAGGAAAAGAGCAGGTGAAAACCACATAATTGTGTAAAAAGTTCTAGCTCTGGAGATGCCCTTGGCTCATGGGTGTTCGTTGTATGAATTGACTCTGACAGTGAGTCTTGACTGGAGGATTTCCATTTATCTGACTCCGTGCTCCAGAAATCCGTTTGGTTTTTAAATGGTAAGTTGTTGGATAAATGCATGCAAGTGTGAAAGCAAAGATCAGTGCTTAAGAGAGACAGTCAGAAGCTGATGGTTCGAAGATGATGTTTGAAGCCCTGGGAAGAATTTGGATGATGAGGAAGAAGTCAAGGAAGGGAGGCTTGTGGTCACCACTGTTTAGAGACATGGCAGAGAAGCTGAGCCAAGACGGGGTCCCGAGGAAGGAAGGAGAACACTTGAGTGCGGCATCTGCCCCCTAAGAAAATAATGCATCTGAAGAAGAAGGTAGTGGTTAGCTGTGTTGAGAAAGGTCAGGCCAATGAAGTGACCACTGGATTTCACAAATTCAAGGTCATTGATGACCTTGAGCAGAGAAGATCCTATGGAGTGCAGCGAGATGAAACCTCTTTTCCTCAACAAGTAAGTGTGGCCAGCATCTAAGACTGGCTAATGCTTCCTAGGTATGGCAAAGAACCCCTCTGCCAATGTAGAAGACCTAAGAGATGCAGGTTTGATCCCTGGATCAGGAAGATCCCCTGGAGGAGGGCATGGCAACCCACTCTAATATTCTTGCCTAGAGAATCCCATGGACAGAGGAGTCTGGAAGGCTATAGGCCATAGGGTTGCAAAGAATGGGACACGACTGAAATGATTTAGCACCCACACATAATGGATCCTCTCTGAGTCCAGCACGGCCAGTTCCTGGTTCCCTGGCTTCTTTGAATTGCAAAGGCTTTGGGAAATAAAAGGGAATTTTATTTTAAACCATTATTATGCGACACCAAAAGTGTTTCTTGTTTTGAAATGCCTAGTGACGACCGGTTTTATTTTTATACCCACCATTTCCTTGCAAAGAAATTAAACAAATAAACAGATGCCTCTCTCCCTCTGTTTTGGCTTGGGTCCATGGACAATGCAGTGCTTCCTGCACCATCTGCTGGCTCTGTAAAGGTAATTAACAAACGCACACTATTCCCAGATGAGGCTGGTTTCTAAAGGACAAATCACACCAGGCAAACGGGAGAGAAACAAAATTAGACCGTGGCAGGCATGCTGGCGGCTACAGACCCGGCCTCCACCGCGGTGCGTTGTTAAAGCCGCTTGTCAAATTTTAGCTCCTGGAAATGAATTCAAATGGATTTAGCTAAGGAAACTGAATTTCACTCCTGCTGGGAGGCCCTTAATAAGGGGAGAGGACAATTTCAGGGTGTCCAGGATGTTTGCTTCTCAGATCTCATCCTCTGTCTTTATTTATCATCATTTTCTTAAGATGGAGAAATTAAAACAGACCTCAACAAAAGCTCAGGATATAAGGCGGCATGGGAGTCTGAACTTCGGCTTCAGAGGCAGGTCGGTTCGGAAGCTCAGCGTCTGTCTGATCTGCGACGTGCTGTGCAGCCCCCCTGAGCCTCGTCCTCCCACCTGCACGCTGGGGACAGCAGTGATAAGGAATGTTCGGACTCACCGTCACAACGAACGGGATCATGGATTCAGCTCAGGGGCCGCCTCCAGTGTCCGGCCAGTATGGAGCCCACCGTCAGTGGTAGCTGCTGTTAACATCACCATCAGGTGAGGATTCAGGACAGGTGGCCTAATCCACCCTCAGTGGCAGGGAATTAATAACCCTTCGAGCAAGATCCATATTCTAAAAGGGGCAGAAGCACTGAATTTTGTAAAAGGAGAGACTGGAAGAGTTGACCTTAACAAAAACCTAACTCATCTGAAAAGACCCTGATGCTGGGAAAGATTGAAGGCAGGAGGAGAAGGGGACGTCAGAGGATGAGATGGTTGGATGGCATCAGTGACTCAATGGACACGAGTTTGGGTAAACTCCAGGAGTTGGTGATGGACAGGGAGGCCTGGCGTGCTGCGGTTCATGGGGTCGCAAAGAGTAGGACACGACTGAGTGACTGAACTGAACTGAACCGAAGTCTTAAAAAGATGCATTTAGGGGCAGAAGACACAATTACCATCCATACATGTTCAAAATATCTAAAACCCAACAGAGTAAGTGCTCATTTAAACTAGATTGAGAGGCTGGAGTAAGAGGTATGGGGTGGAGATTTAAAAAGTGGAGGAGAAAATGGGTTGCGATAAGATTGAAATAAGAATTGTGGAAGCAGAGAATTGTCTTCCTGGGAATAAGGAAATATTTGATATGCTTCAAGTTGTTGCTGTTTTTCAGCCGCTGGGTCCTGTCTGACTCCTTCTGTCCCCACGGACTGTGGCACACCAGGCTCCTCTGTCCTCCACTGTCTCCCGGGGTGTGCTCAAATTCATGTCCGTTGGGTCAGCGATGCTATTTAAGCATCTCACCCTCTTCCACCTGCTGCTCCTCCTGCCTTCAATCTTTCCCGGCATCAGGGTCTCTTCCAGCGAGTCAGTTCCTCACATCAGGTGGCCAAAGTATTGGAGCTCCAGCTTCAGCAATAGTCCCTCCAATGAATATTCAGAGTTGATTTCCTTCAGAACTGACTTATTTGATCTCCTGGCAGTCCAAGGGACTCTCAAGAGTCTTCTCCAGCACCACAGTTCAAAAGCGTCAATTCTTCAGTGCTCAGCCTTCTTTATGGAGTTAGAAAAGACCAAACAGGACATAATGAAAGACGGGGAATCTTGGCATGCTTCAGTCCATGGGGTTGCAAAGAGTCAGACACGACTTAGCAACTGAACAATGACAAACAGGAGATGGTTCTGTAATCTTACAGAGGCTCAGAAGATACAGAGTGAGCGGACGAGGATGGTGGCTTCTTTGTTTTCTTTGCCTCTGACTGGTCAAGTCAGGCGTCAAGGGACCTGCTTCTGGTTCCGCAGAGAAAAACATCCCAGAAAGCGCTGTTCAGTGAGAGACCCGGGGCTGCCAGAAGCAAAGTTATAACGTGGATGTTTGTTTTCCGATGGCAACAGAAGATGTCTCGGCCAGTAAAACGATAATGTCTGCGGTCCACGGTCCTCTCCCTGACAGCTGGAACTTCACTTTTGTGGAGGGAAAGAGTCTTCGTAAATGTCAAATTCACCCACACTCACTGCTGGTGCCAGATCTCTTAAAATGTCACCTGCTCAGGGGCACCTGGCCCATGGCCAGAGAAGCCAGCAGCCAGCAGACCGACCTGGAGAACAAAAGCTACCACCATCTATCTGCCCTGATTTTATTCAATGAACTCTGTCTTCTTCCTACTCGACAGCCTTTGATACTGACCTTCTCCTTGGTGACAGCTGGGAATTCAGAGCACGGTGACCTCACAGCATCCAGTTCTTCCTGTGAAATGCTTTTGGAATTCTACCTCTTCCGTGATGTGTTCCCGAAAATCAGGACCAACCGTAGATAAATGCTCCTCCTCGGTTCTCTCTTCATGTTAGGGGCATCCTGCCATCACTGTTCCTCGGATCTACTTCCTCATAAAAGAAGTAGCAATTACTATAGACAATACGGTAGTGGATGTGTTAACTGGGCACGTGATGGCAGAGAGAGGCTTCCTGTAAGAGAAAGCCCTCAGTTCTGAGTCAAGAGTTGGGCTTTCCTAGATCAATGAGGGGAGGATGGAATTCCAGTAGAGAGACTTGGAGAAGGCTTGGTGGGTGAAATCACCACTGTGGTCCTATTTTCTTGGCTGGAGTATTTAGTGGGCACAGAAAGTGGGTGGCAAAGCTAAAATCACAAACTGTTTTGCTTTGCAATGGCCAGGCCATGGAAGCAACCTAGATGTTCACTGACAAAGGAACAGATAAAGAAAATGTGGTATAGAGAGATCCACAATGGAATATTAGCCAGCCATATAAAGAACAAAATAGTACTGTTTGCAGCCACATGAATGCATCTAGAGGTTGTCATACTCAGTGAAATAAGTCAGGCAGAGAAAGACCAGTATCGTATGATATCACTTATATGTGGGATCTTTAAAAAATGATACAAATGGACCTATTTACAAAACAGAACGAGTCAACAGATGTTGAAAACAAGCTTATGGCTACAGAGATGGAAACTAGAGGGGAGGGATAAATTGCATGATTGAGATTGACATATACATACTACTAAATATAAAATAGATAGCTAATAAGATAACTAACCTATAATAGATAACTAATAGATGACTAACTATAATAACTAATAATAACTAAAAACTAATAAGTTTCCTCCTGTATAGAACAGGGAACTCTACTCCACACTCTGTAATGACCTATATGTGAATGTGTGCTTAGTCGTGTCCGACTCTTTGCAACACCACGGACTGTAGCCTGCCAGGCTCCTCTATCCATGGGATTCTCCAGGCAAGAATACTGGAATGGGTTGCCATTTCCTTCTCCAGGGGATCTTCCTGATCCAGGAATTGAACCCAGGTCTTCTACATTGCAGGCAGATTCTTTACCATCTGAGCTACCAGGGAAGCCCATGGTATATGAGACTAGAACCTAGAAAAGAGTGAATATATGTATGTGGGTGTGTGTTAGTCACTCAGTCACGTCTGACTCTTTGCAACCCCATGGACTGTAGCTCACCAGGCTCCTCCGTCCATGGGATTCTCCAGGCCAGAAAACCAACCTGGAGATCGTCCCAACCCAAGGATTGAACCTGGGTCTCGCACATTGCAGGCAGACTCTTTACTGTCTGAGCCATCAAGGAATCCCAAATATAGGTATATGTATATGTGATTCACTTTGCTGCTCAGCTGAAACTAATGCAACACTGTAAATCAACTATACTTCAAAAAAAATTAAGTTACAAAAATAAAAGGCTTTCCATGACCTGTCAAGGAATTTAGACCTTGTATTCAGGACAAAGAAATCTAGTCAGAGTCTAAATAGCGGTGACATGATTATATGTGTTTGAGAAGGCTCATTCTAATGGCCGTGGGGGGAAGGGATTGGACAGTAGCAAAGGAGACCAGGGTGCGGGTTATTGAAATCGTCTCTGTGAAAAACGATGAGGGCTTGAAATAAACAGTCAATGCCTTGCCTATAGAAAGTGCTCACGTGGTGACATCACTAGCAATGGGCACAACTCGGGAGGAATCTCAGCTGACAGATGACATCCAGGTTGCCCGCTGCCTTATTTGCTCAGGTCTAGGATTCCTCTATTAACAAGAGAGAGATTTGTGGACGGACTTTTCTCATTCACTTTTGCCTGTCCAATAACTATTTTGGTGCCTGATACTTCCCCCCCCCCCCACCCCTTGGATTGAGCGTAATTATTGAATTTAATGGAGCTTACCTGGGGTGGAGACAGAAGGAATAAAGTGTCCGGGTGGCAAATTTAATGCTTGGACAATGATTTTACACTTTTTCACAAACACAGGCTCTCTTGGTACAGCAGGTGCTTTTGAGCAGATGGCACTATCATCCCCCGATTTTGCAAAAGGGAACTGAAGTTGTAGGGACTGAGGCACCTGTGCAAGGCTGATTCCTGAGCAGTAGAAATGCTGAGAGAGTAGCTTAGAGCCCAGGACACAGCCTCTTAGGACAGAGGCCCTCGCAGAGCTCAGGGTATTCTCGGAGGAGGCGATAGCTTCTTTACCTGTATTCTCGTGGGCATCCTCTCCCTCCCAACTGGACCTGGCCCACTGGTAGCAGAGCACCCAGATGCTGAGGTCTGAGTTGGAAATTCTACAAACACCTGCAGTGGACACAAGGCCAAGGACGGGCATTTCTGGAGCCCCAGGTGAGGCATGGCTGGTACCAAGTCCTCTCTTTATCACCCCACCTCCCACACACGTGACACTGCTGAGATCTGTGATGATAGGTGACAAAGACTATACTGCAATCTCCCTGGGTCAGGGAGACCCCCTGGAGTAGGAAATGGCAACACATTCCAGTATTTTTGCCTGGAGAATTCCACTGGACAGAGGAGCCTGGTGGGCCTCAGTCCCTGGGGTGGCAAAGAGTCAGACCCGATTGAGCAATTGAGCATGCATGACTGCAATCTGGGGATTTCCCAGGTGGCTCAGTGGTAAAGAATCGCCGGCAATGCAGGAGGCACAAGAAACTCAGGTTCCGTCCCTGGGTTGAGAAGGTCTTCTAGAGTAGGAAATGGCAACCGACTCCAGTATTCTTGCCTGGGAAATCCCATGGACAGAGGAGCCTGGCGGGCCACAGTCCATGGGGCCGCAGAGTTGGACACAACTGAGTGATGGAACACAGCACATACTACAATCTAGGCTTCTCTCCACCCTTTCATCTGCTTTCTTCCCTGTTCCCACCCCTGAAATGGCATCGTAATATTTATGGAACAAGTTCAAGTTCCCCGCCTGGCACTAGAGAGCACCCTTGACCCCAGCTGTCTTCTCTTTCATCATCTGTCCTCCTGTCTTTACAGGCACCTTCTCCTGTAACCAGTGTGGATGACGTTGGCTTTCCTGCCCCTGAGGTTGCCTGTACACTGAGGGGGTCAGGTAAACTTGAGGTCAATCCCACGCTCTGTAATTTATTAGCTGTGTGATCTTGGGCAGGTTTGCTCAACTTCCCTGAGCCTCAGTCTGTTCTTTACCACGGAGCTAATTATCCTTTCCTTGCAGACTTGTGTTGAGAGTGAAGCAAATGTATGCCACGTGTTAGCACACACCAAGTATGCCGTACTATCGACACCCATCCTCTAAGATCAGTTCAAGACCAGCCCCTTCCTTATCCCTGACCATCACACAAAGCAATCTCCCTCCCTTCTGCCTCCTGGAAACATAATATTTGTTGAGATTTATTGAGTATTGAGGGTTTCCCAGGTGATACAGTGGTAAAGAATCCACCTGGCAATGCCAGAGACACAAGAGAAGTGGGTTCAACCTCTGGGTTGGGAAGATCCCCTGGAGAAAGAAATGGCAACCCACTCCAGTATTCTTGCATGGAGAATCCCATGGACAGAGAGCCTGGTGGGCTGCATCCATGGGGTCACAAAGAGCCGGACACGACTGAGCGTGTGCACACACGCATTGAGTATTGACTCTAGGCCCAGTACTATTTTCATGGGTGATCTTAGCTGACTGCACCACAAGCTTAAGCATCTTTCCTACCTGTATGCTATTGCTGTAGAAACTAAGGCTCACGAAGAGTCAGCTATTAGCCTAAGATCAGGTAGCTAAGTGGGAGGGGAAGGATTCCAACCCAGGCATTCTCATGAAGGGCAGGAACTCTTAACTGCGGTGCTGGATCTAAGATGTCTACACCTGAAAATGATATCCTGGGAGACGTAACTAGAGTTCCTCCTTCTGTGTGTTCGGCTTGCAGACATTCATGGAAGCCCTAGTATGTGCCAGCCATGTGCAGAGAGAACCAGCAAGCAAGGTCCAGTTGTAAGGACCTCAGAGCCAGTTGAGAAAAGGACACAGGTGCCCAAACCAATGCCACTCAACACTGCAGGCATGGCAGCTGAGCTTGTGTGCAAGTGAGGTCAGTGTCGGTCTGGGGAGGTCAAGGAGGACTTTGTGGAAGAGGTGGTCATGTGTCTTCCCATCTGGCATCCTTCTCAAGAATTAGTGTTTCTGGATCGTCCTTTAACTTCCATCTCATTTTCCTTCTCCTCTCACCCTTTGGAGGGAGAAGCTTGTTTTATAATCTTGGGGTGCCATAACAAAATACCAAAGACTGGGTGGCTTGAATAATAGATATTTGTTTCGCACGGTTCTGGAGGCTGAGGTCAAGGTGTCAGCAGGGTCAGGTCCTGGTGAGAGCCCTTTTCTCAGCTTGCAAATGCTGCCTTCTCACCGTGTCCTCACATGTCAGAGAGAGGGAGCTCTGGTCTAAGGCATCCTCTTCTTATAAATTTACCAAGTGCACTGCGTGCCTACCTTCATGACCTCATTGAGCCCTGATTAACTCTCCAAGGCCCTGTCTCCAAATACTATCCCACTGGGGATTAGTGCTTCAACATATGAATTGGTGGGGGGCGGGGGGGGGTGGAATAGAACCTTTTGGTCCATAATAAGCTCTGGGAGTTGGTGATGGACAGGGAAGCCTGGCATGCTGCCATCCATGGGGTCGCAAAGAGTCAGACACAACTGAGCAATTGAACTGAACTGAATAACTTTTCAGTCCATACAGAAGTCTTTAAAATAACCAAGTGCCTGCTAAGTCTCTTCAGTCGTATCTGACCCTTTGTGACCCCGTGGACTATAGCCCACTGGGCTCCTCTGTCCATGGGATTCTCCAGGCAAGAATGCTGGAGTAGGTTGCCTTGCCCTCCTCTAGGGGACCAGGCATAGAACTGCATCTCTTATGTAATTCTTCAGGTGTAATAGCATGGTGACATCATATAGTGAGAGAGAGGAAAATGAGGGAGTTATCTCTCTGCATTGTGGGTCCTCCTCTAAGGATCTGAAGCTTGGAAGATCCAGCATCACTACTTTCAGGCAGGAGAAAGTCAGCAGGCAGGAAGCCTCAAGGTTCCGAGGCAGTCCCTCTGGAATCCAAAGATAGAAGGACTGAGGGGGAGAAGAAGGAGGTTTCAAGAGAGGATGGGACTCCTAATTCACCCTTCCAGGTACATTCTGCCAGAGAAGGACAGGTTAAATGATGTGAAGGTGAAGACACGTTTTGTATCTTCATCCAGGCTCCCCGTGTACCTGTGACCCGCAGGGATCAGACTGATGTGTCCAGATGCCCTTCTTCACAGTGAGATTAATTAAAGTGAGAGACAGAGAGCAAGATCGTCTTTGCAAAGTCAGGAACGCAGCTCTGCCTCCTGTGTATAGACAGTGCTCCATCTGAATGTTGAACCCACCCTCAGAGGCGGCTCCCTCATCAGGCACTGAGTCGTGACTGATCACGCTCAACTGTGCACCCAGCCCATGCTCGTCTGTTTCCTCTCTCTGCTAGTCTAGACTTTGTCACTAGATCTCCAGCTCTGCACTTGGCTCCCAGCCATTCCCTCCACCCACGCCCAGGGGCCCCCACGCCTCTCCCTGTTCCCTATTCCGTCTCCTCCCTACAGTTGGTCAAGTCTGAAACTTACAAGGTTTGTGATCCGTTGCCATGGGGCTCTTGGTTCTATGAATGTTGCCCTTTTGGTGGTACAGGGCTCCAAGCTGGGCAGCACGGTGAGCATCTTTTACTGGGTGGGATGACAAAAAAGATCCTGGAGGTGGTGTCAGAAAACCTTCCACCTCAACCCCAGTTCCTGCACTTACTGGCAGGGAGATGTCGTGTATGTCCATCTTTCTGATCCCGAGCTCCCTCCTGCCAGGGTTTGTGAAGGTCACCATCACAGCCCAGGGGTTGCCACTGCCCACACCACCGCCTGATAAACAGGGGTGAAGTGTGACACCCACACACCAGGCCTGGTGAGAAAGCCCCATCCTGGGCCCTGTTCTCTAGAGGGCAGGGGTGCAGCTTCCGAGACTCCAAGCCCATCAGGCAAACAAGCCCATAAGAACCTGACAGGCCCCTTCCCAGCCGCAGTTAGGGAAACAAAGGCTCCCTTTAGGCTGCACCCTTCTCCCAAAGTCCCTGAGGCTGCTCCCTGCTTCTCAGGACGTCCTCAGAAACAACTGGCCCTTGTATTGATGATACAGAAAATCAAGATCAAAGAGACTGATGACTCATTTGAGGTCACTGGAAAAAAAGGTGTTGGATCTCTCCTGGGTTTCTGTTCCTCCCAGCCCTACTCCTCTGCTGCTAATTAAGAATCTACCTGGTGAGGCAACTGCATTTACAAAACTCCCTCTGTTTGCAAAGTGCTACTGAAATGTGGTTACAAGGGGAGTCTGACCTCACAAGCTGAGCCCAGACAAGTGACTGATGTCGTCTGATCAGTCCTGAGTGGTGCTAAGGGCTTGTCCTGAAACTGGAAGCAGGTAAGGCTGAATGGAAAGGGTGAGTCTGAGTAATATTAAGAGCAGCAATCACCAAGCACAGAGAAAATGGAGGAGTCGTCATTCGGAGCAGCTGCCAAATGAAAGAGGCGGGGTCTTGGTGGGTGTGGACCTGCCCACCGACTGCCTCTCTGGGGTCATCCTCCCCCATATCCCCCCATCCTCCACCTCCGGGCCCTCCCAGAAACCAGGACCCCAGTTGGACTTGCTGTTGCTGGAACATGCTGGGCTCTTTCCTGCCTCCCTGACTCTGTACACGGAGCTCCCTTCCCTCGAATGCCCCTTTCCTCTGTGTCTACAGGAAGAAGAAAAATTGGCTCCATCTCTCCTCTTCAATGAGGCCTTCGCCAGTTTCTATAGAGAGAGATGACTGCCGCTGCTTCGGGCTCCATTTGAATTGCGGTGAAAAGAACAATGGGTCCTTGAGGGCTTAGTGTGCATGCACATGCGTGTTTGTATACATGCGTATGTACGTGCGTGTGGTCTATATAGAGGTCAGTAGATAGCCAGATAAAGTGTTAGTCTCTAGTGGTGTCCAGCTCTTTGCCATCCAGTGGACTGTAGCCCACGAGGCTTCTCTGACCATGGGGTTCTCCAAGCAAGAATACTGGAAAGGGTTGCCATCCCCTTCTCCAGGGGATCTTCCCAACCCAGGGATCTAACCAAGGTCTCCTGCATTGCAAACTGTCTGAGCCACCTGGGAAGCCACAGAGAGATAAAAATCTCAATTCTTAGAGCAACTCTGCGCTATTAGCCCCGTTTTACTGCTGAGCCTCCAGAACAGAGGGCTAGAGACTTTAATTAACTTTCCCGAGAAGATTCAGCATCTGAGGTTGGACTGAGGCTCAAACTCTCGCTTCGTCTCTCAGACAGGCTGCTGCTGCTGCTGCTAAGTCGCTTCAGTCGTGTCTGACTTTGTGCGACCCCATAGACGGCAGCCCACCAGGCTCCGCCATCCCTGGGATTCTCCAGGCAAAACACTGGAGTGAAAAAAAAAAAAAACACACTGGAGTGGGTTGCCATTTCCTTCTCCAATGCATGAAAGTGAAAAGTGAAAATGAAGTCGCTCAGTAGTGTCCGACTCTTCGAGACCCCATGGACTGCAGCCTACCAGGCTCCTCTGTCCATGGGATTTTCCAGGCAAGAGTATCTCAGACAGGTGGAAGTCCTTTTCTATTCCAAAGATGGTGACATCTGATTCACCTGCTTCATGGCCACCCCTGCTATCAGGGCCCAGCTCTGGAGCGGAAATCCAACGCACATCTGTTGAATAGAATTGATTTGAAGAGAGCTGGCAATTAGAAGAAGGCTTTTGCAGACGGCGGTGGGACAAGGTGCAGTGGCATAAAAGATGAGTGAGGAAAGCAGGAGTCAATTAGCAGAGGATGCTTCAGCCTATGATAAGGAGCTTTAATTTGATGGGAGACAATGGGGAGCCATTCATTGCCGAGCTCGGGGAAAGGCGGTGACAAGCCCCTAACGACACACGAGGGCCTTTGAAACCTTTAATTGCTGCCTGCAATTTTCCTATTTCCTTGCAGAAGTGACGGGCCAGGCCCAGAGGATGAGCTGCCATTTCCCAGGCTGCCCCACCCACAGCAAGGTCTCCATGAGATCACCACCCCTTCCCCAAGTGCTGAGGGGGGAGGCTGCGAAGGAGCCCAGGTCACTGCCCCTGCCTGTACCTGAAGCCTGATCAAGGTCCTCCCAGCCTCTCACCCCCCCCCAGTCTATGTGGCTCTTGGGATGGAAGGAGTGTGCAGGAACCCTCGGACCCCTCACCCCGTCACAACCCTCAGTCACCATCACTGTTGGCCTTTCTGCAACCTTCTGCTCACCTCCACCCTCCCTGTCCCACCTATGAACCCTGCCTGGTCTCTGTCCAAAGAGAGCATCCATCGCTTCCCAGGATGTCAATTGCACCGAAGCAGGAGGCTTCCCAGCCCGCCCCATCGTCACTTTAAGAGCCCCCTGCACAGAGACAGAGGAAGATGATCGTGAAACCCTGCTTGTCCAAAGATGGCGGGCTGCTGGGGATTTCATCATTTATTTTTTCCAAGCTTGGGATCTCTCGCTTCTTCGGTCTGGCACAAAACCACCAGGAGACCAGTGCCTGGGGCTCTGGCCTCCCAAAGCCAGCAATCGGCCAACAGCAGGACGGGTTCCAGGCGTAAAGGACAATGGGCTCTTCAAGCCGCAGAAAGTCGCTTAGTGCTGTATTGTTTGCGTGTGAGGCGGCTTCTTGAGCACACACAAACACTCCCCCTACTTTTTTTTTTTTACCAGCCCCGTGACAATGACTTAATTACCGCCAAAGATGCTGAAAAGGATTCAAGCTGCAAACTTCTTTCCCCACCTTCCCCCCCAACCCGCCACCGCCGCCCGCCTCGCCAAAAGGGAAGGAAATAAAACCGAGCTCCATGCATGAGACTTTTAAAAAAGCTAGGCACCGGGCAGGAATGTGAACTCGGCAGCGGGCACCAGGTGCATTAATTACACTCGATTGCGTGTGGGTTTACGACTGCGATCACTGGCGTTCGATCACCGGCCCAGCATCTGTGCCCAAGGATATCCTTGGTATTTTGCAAAGCAAGATGAATATCGGCCAGATGGTGACTTCACAAGGGCATCACTCACGTAGCACTTTCTTGCCCCAACACAGATTTCTGTGAAGGAATCTTGAACGCCACGCCGAACAAAACAGAACAAGAAAACCCAGTTCCCCCCAGGAGGCGCAGCCGTAAACTGAAGATGAATGGTTTTGACAGTGACTCCGACAGGAGCCCACAGGGCCGGCAGGTCCCAGGCTCCAAGCTGCAGATCCTACCAACCCCGTCACAAAGTGACATCATCCCGGCGTCTTCAATGCCCAGTGGGAGGGGGAGGGGGAGCCCCGAAATGTCACTCTGCAGGAAACCGGCTCCCTTAACTTTTTTTTCTTTTTTTAATTAAGTGTGTGTGGTGACAGGTCTCGTCAGCACCTGCTCGCTCGGTAATTTGATTTTGATGGTGACCAAGGGTTCTTGCCTGGAAATCCCCACGGACGGAAGAGCCTGGCGGCTACAGTCCGTGGGGTCGCAAAGAGTCAGACAGGACTGAGTGGCTGAACAACAAAGGGAAGAATGTACTTTTGGCTTCAGCAACCAGGACTAGTTCCTGGGCACTGGAAGGGACGCTGAGAGCAAAGCAAATGTCTCTTAAAACAATCTTAAAGCTCTTGAAGCTCTTAAAAACAAACAAAAAAAGCCCTGGGGTTATCAGGCCACTCGCTAGCAAGCGACATAGCCCAGTTCCGAGTTGGTTTGAGAAAGTTCTTGCTCTCTGAGGAATAACGTGCGTCTGACCCACATGGAGTTAAGCGAGCAGGCGTCACGCACCTGCCAGTGGTGTTTGAAGTGTGGTCAGCCTGTCTGGAATCCATGCAATTTCTACAACCTACACACTTCAGTCCGAAACCACAAAAGAAGGACATGCAGCTGTAGGTCACGCTGCTTCAAAACAAGGTCAGCCCGAGACAGTTCAGAAGCAGATATAACCAGAGCATGCAGCTGGGGTGTGGCCTCTTCACGCCCGGGGTCTCTGCTCACAGACCCTCCAAGTCCTAATGAGGTGGGGCGAGACAGGACAAAAACCAGCCTGGAGAACAACGTCACAGCGTCGTTTTTCTGCTGTCGTTCCTTGTCTTCAAAGGCATCCTTCGGTTGTGTTAAAGAAATAAAATAATAGTAGTAACACCAACTGAGGACACGCCCATTTGCACACCTGCTGTCTGAGACTCACACGTCCCCGCCCATCATATAGCCTGCTTCCTGGTGTAACTGTCCAGAGGATGGGCCCTGGCGTTCAGTGTCCTGCTCCCCCAACCTGACTGCTGCGTGACCATTATCAAGTGACTTGACCTCTCTGAGAGTCAGTGTCCTCAAGAGGTAAACAAGAACAAGAGAACCTAGTTCACAAGCTGGTCGGGACTGACTGAGAAGATGCTTTGAAAGCGTGGTAGGGAGCTTGGCACTCGGCAAGCGCTCACGTTGTCGTTCAGTCACTGAGTCGTGTCCACGTGTTTGCGACCCCATGGACTACAGCTCATACCAGGCTTCCCTGTTCTTCACTAACTCCCAGGGTTTGCTCAAACTCACGTCCAGGGAGTCAGGGATGCCAGCCAAACCACCTCATCCTCTTGTCTCCTTCTCCTCCTGCCTTCAGTATGTTCCAGCATCAGGGTCTTTTCGCTCAGGAAAGTGCTTGTGAAAGGTCAGCAACTATTATTACGCAGCGTGGCAGCTCTGGAAGTGAAACAGGGCCTGCAGACCTCCTCCAAGGGCACATCTGTCTTAAGTGGTAAAAATAAGATCAGCGGAACCCAGGCCCTTCTGGGCTGTTGCTTCCTGCTCTGTCCGACGGATGCAAATTCGTGGCACGGAGCCCAGAGACCGCGGGGCCTTCTCCGCTGGCATGATTTGGCAGGCCACCCTGGCAAGCAGCCCACCTTACCCCATTAAAAAAAAAAAAAAAAAAAAAAAACCTCTATTGTTTCTGAGGAAGGCTATTTGATCCTCCAAATAAAATGCTATTCACCGTGCCCCTGGAACAGAAACAGCTCAGGGGAGCCAGCCCCTCCTGCTAGGAATCTGCGGGCCCCGACACCAGCCAGGAGGGGCCCGAGCCGGGTGACTCAGCAGAAAACGGCCTGCTGCTTGCTTACAGCCCGCCTACCCGGCAGGCCCGGAGAGGAAGGCCTCTGTGAGGCAAACAGAAAAGGACTCTGCTCCCGTCCCCGGGGCCAAAGCATCCTTTGTCCCCTGGGACTTTAGACAGGAACCGCCCGTGTTGACGTTTCAGCTGGCAGAACCGGCCAGGCCGGCCCAGAGAGGCAGGAACCCCCCCGGGTGCTGGGAGCCTTCGTCCACACCCTGCGGCCTCCTTCCTGAGCCCTTTCTACAGATTTGCTTGTTGAATCTCATGGCTATGAGTTGTCAAACTGTCGTGTTTGTAATCCGCACATTTAGGCACCAGGGTTTTCTCAACCTCTTCCTTTTTTTAAATTTATTTATTTCAATTGGAGGCTAACTACTTTACAAGATTGTGGTGGTTTTTGCCATACATTCACATACATCCGCCGTGGGTGTACATGTGTTCCCCATCCTGAACCCCCCCAACCTCTTTCTTTCGCTTGCTCCTCACCACAAACCTGGGAAAGACCCAGAATTCATGTCCCCTGCTGTGTCTACTGTGAGAAGACTGGGGATCAGAGAAGTTGTCACCTGGCCAGTGTCACAGAGCGAGTAAGTCATGGCTGGGATCAGAAGCCGGATTTTTGACTCCCAGCCAAAGACTCTTCCTTCTGGCCCAAATTTCCAAAACGCTTGGGGTTTTAATATCTTATGACCTGGGGAGCCAGATTTGAGACAGATTAAGGAAAATTCAGATGCGAAATGTTTTATAAAGAGCCTTAGTAGCCTTTCGTGTCTAAATCACTCCCAAACTGTAACAGTCACTCTCTGTTGTATTTGCTATAATGACTGTCATTTCTTATAGCAAATGGTGACCAATGTCAAAATGGTGAACACCGTGAGATTAATAACTGACGGGTGATGAGTGGTCCTGAGTGATGATGCTCCTAGGGCCTGAACCAGAGCACAGGTGCTGGTAACTTCAGAACATGTCTTGGAATTCGAGTCTGGAATCTGCCCAGCCCAGGTCTTGACTGGTGATGCCGTTGTTCAATTGCTAAGTCATGTCCAACTCTTTATGACCCATGGACTGCAGCGCTCCAGGTTTCCCTGTCCTTCACTATTATGCCCACTGAGTTGGTGATGTTATCTAACCACCTCATCCTCTGCCGCCCCCTTCTCCTTTTGCCTTCAATCTTTCCCAACCTCAGAGTTTATTCCAATGAGTCAGCCCTTTACTTATCTTTCATCCTCAGTTGCTCAGTCATATCTGACTCTGGGTGACCCCAAGGACTGTAGCCTGCCAGGCTCCTCTGTCCATGGGAGTTTCCAGGCAAGAACACTGGAGTGGGTTGCCATTTCCTTCTCCATTATTTCTGTTTATTCCTTGTTACATTTGAGTGCTCTATATCTTTCTTCCAAGGCAACTCAAGAGCTAGAGCTAAAGCTATAGACAGGGAGACAGAGAGCATGCACCTACCAAGGGCCAGTCTTGTCCTATGCACATTATATCCCTCACATTAGTTCATCCTCACAGCCATCAAGTCAGGTTAACTGGTTGTCCAATTAACAGTCCAATTAACTGGGACACCAGTAGGAGTGGTAGAATGGATAGGTCCCTGGCTTTGGCCTCTTAATCACTGCAGTAAATACCTAGAGATGTCTATCTAACATTCTGCCATCTCCACAAACTCAATCAGCCCAAAACTCACAGGGCCTCCTAAGTGCCTCTCTTTAGCTATTTGCTATTTAGTTACTAGGGTTTCCCTTGTGGCTCAGCTGGTAAAGAATCTGCCTGCAATGCAGGAGACCAGGGTTTGATCCCTGGGTTGGGAAGATCCACTGGAGAAGGGAAAGGCTACCCACTCCAGTATTCTGGCCTGGAGAATCCCATGGACTATAGTCCATGGGGTCGCAAAGAGTCAGACACAACTGAGCAACCTTCACTTCACTTCAGTTGCTAAGTCATGTTCGGCTCTTCGGCTGTTTGAATTTCCATGGACTGTAGCCCGCCAGGCTCCTCTGTCCATGGGATTTTTCAGACAAGAATACTGGAGTGGGTTGCCATTTCCTTCTCCGGGGCATCTTCCCAGCCCAGGGGTAGAACCCACGTCTGCTGCGTTGGCTGGCATGTTGTTTATTCTGAGCCACCAGGGAAGCCCACCTCTCTTTACAGACTCTCAGGTCCATCCTGCGGGCTGCCCACCCAGCCTCACATCTTGCCCTCATTCTGAGCTCCTCCCTCTCCTCACCCACAGCACCTGCTGAGCCCCTGAAGGCTGCTGCTTCCTCCTTTGTGTGGTTCTTCACACGCTCCCCTTCCTTTGCGGTCTCACTGGCACCCCCAAGCCCAGTCCTTCATGACATCATCTCTGAACTACTGTAATTGCTCCCCAATTTGTGTTCCTGATACCTCCGTCGATCTGTACTTATGATGATGCAATTAATCTTCCCAGAAGGTCATTTCACACACACTGGCTTCTCTATGCTTACACTCTGCAGGGGTGCCTCCTTTAATAAAATCCATGTCCTTCACCCCCTTCCCCAGCAACTCCAATGTGATCTACCTTCAACTTCTCAAGTAGATTCTTCATCTCCCACCAAGCTGGTTGTTTCTTCAACTATTTTCAACATATATTGTTGGGGTCAAACTGAGGTGATTCGCTACTTCAATGAGATTGAAATAACGTTGTATTATGCAATAATTGGAAACTTAAAGACTTGCAAGAACAGTTTGCAGGTTCAACAAGGGTTACCATCGTGCTACACTTGCTTCTCTTCCTGTGGTCATGGACACCTATTAATTTTTTCTGAAAACTGATATCCACATGCAGATAAATGGATGTGCACCCCATCCACAAAAATCAACTCAGAAATGGATCAAACATTTAAATGTAAGACATGAAGCAGTAAGATGCCTAGCAAAGCTCTGGAACATTCATCTTGGCAATGATTTCTTGGATATGACACTGAAATCACAGGCAACAAAGGCAAACATAGACAAGTGGGATTATGTAAAACTAAAAGCCTTCTGCACAGCATGGGAAATGATCAACAAAATGAAAAGGCAACCTACAAACTGGGAGAAAACAATTGCAAACTGTATATCTGGTGGAAAAAAAAAAGAAAAAAAAAAGTTAATACCCAAAATAGCCAAGAAACTTACTCCATGTCGTATCTCTAATCTTTAATTTTCTTTAACCTGGATTTCTTCCTCAGCCATTTCTTTATGGATGACTTTTGAAAAGACTACAGAGCGGTTGTTTTAAAAAATGCCTGTCAGTTTCCTGATGTGATATTTCCCTATGATTAAAGTAATGCTTTCTTTTTGCAAGAAAAAGAAAAAAACATATTTTTTTTTTTACCCCATTTCCATAGAGTTTCCTCTGGAGTTAATGGTTTTTATCTTTCTCTCCACCAAGGCTTTTCTGGTGGTTTAGACGGTCAGAAAACAAAATCCACCTTCAATGCAGGATACCTGTGTACGAACCCTGGGTTGGACAGATCTTCTGGAGAAGGGAATGGCTACCCATTCCAGTATTCTTGCCTGGAAAATCCCAGGGACAGAGGAGCCTGGCGGGCTACAGTCCATAGTGTTGTAAAGAGTCGGACACGGCTGAGCCTCTAACACCAACACATTGCCATTGGCCAGTGCATCGCCTGTCTTCTAGAGTTCCTTCAGGGACAGCACCCCCATGGAGCATTCCCCATGCACCCCGCCTATCCAGATCCTCATCACTTCTGATTCCTCTAATAGCTTCTGGACCACACATTCGGTTCTCAGCCAAGGATGCCTTAGTCATCTTTTATGATGTTATCTGGTCTCAGCTACTAGTTTACATACGCAGAATAGATCTTTGCTGTAACCAAACATCTCTAATTTTCCAGGACAACAGTGAATCAAAATTTGTGCTTGTTAAAAGATCATAAGCCCTGATTTTACTTCAGAAAGTAGAGTAGATGAAGATCTATATACCCCATTTTTATCTCCAGTGCTTAATGCAAGAGTATATAATAAAAATTGGCCAAGTCTGACTAGGTTTTTCTTTAGCCGTATGACAGCAGGTATGTCTCTTTTGCTCTCTTGGCCTGCTGTTTTTAAATGGTGGAGTTGGGTTAAAAGAGGGGTTGTTCTTGCTGTTGTTCAGTTACTAAGTCATGTCCCCCTCTCTGCGAACCCAAGGACTGCAGCACGCCAGGCTCCTCTGTCCTCCACTATCTCCCGGAGTTTGCTCAACTTCATGTCCATTGAGTCAATAATGCTATCTAACCATCTCATCCTCTACCACCCTCTTCTCCTTTTGTCTTTTGTCTTTCCAAGCCTCAGGGTCTTTTCCAATGAGTCAGCTCTTCACATCTGGTGGCCAAAGTACTAGAGCTTCAGCTTCAGCTTCAGCGTCAGTCCTTCCAATCAATATTCAGGATTGATTTCCTTTAGGATTGACAGATTTTATCTCCTTGCATCAACTCTTCAGCACTCAGCCTTCCTTACGGTCCAACTCTCACATCCGTACATGACTACTGGAAAAACTATAGCTTTGATTATAAGGACTTTGGCAGCAAAGTGATGTCTCTATTTTTTAATATGCCTCCTAGGTTTGTCATAGCTTTCCTTCTAAGAAGCAAGTGTCTTTTAATTTCATGGCTTCTGTCATCATCTGCAGTGATTTTGGAGCCCAGGATAATAAAATCTGTCACTGCTTCCACTTTTTCCCTTCTATTTGTCATGAAGTCATGGGACCAGGTGCCATGATCTTCGTTTTTTGGATGTTGAGTTTCAAGCCAGCTTTTTCACTCTCCTCTTTCACCCTCATAAAGAGATTCTTTAGTTCCTCTTCACTCTCTGTGTACATATCTGAGATTGTCGCTATCTCTCCTGGCAGTCTAAATTCCAGCTTGTGATTCACCCAGCCCAGCATTTCACATGATGTACTCTGCATATAAGTTAAATAAGCAGGGTGACAATGAACAGCTTTGTTGTACTCCTCTCCCAATTTTGAACCAGTCAGTTGTTCCACGTCCAGAGGGGTTGTGAGAATATAAACTTTGGAATTCTTAAAGCTCTAGAGACCGTTTCAAGAGTATTCTGGGAGAGAGGGTAAAAAAGGAGGTAAGTCAAGAGGTAGGGGCCACCTCTTCCAGGTCCTGACTCCTTCTGCAGAGATGCTCTTCTTAAATCTACTTCATAGGTTTATGTTTCATGCCTACAAAGCATTCTTCATGGTTTTAAAATATTTTAAAATTACTCTAATAGATTATTTCTAAAGGCTTTTTGTTTTTTATCTTTTGCCTGTTGCTGAGGATAAAGGAAAGGAATGCAAGTATTGAGTCTTACTATATGCCGGGCACTGTGCTCACTGCAGACACTCTGATTAACCCCATTTTATAGGAGACATGAGGGTTTGCATTAAGGCCTCATGGTGGTGAACAAAGTCAAGATGTAAATCCCCAGTGCAATAGCTATTACAGTAAGTCCCCTACATATGAACAAATTCAGATCTGAGAGACATCATTCAGAAGTCCAATTTGTTTGTAAGTCCGTTAAGTCAGACTCTTTGCAACCCCATGGACTGCAGCATGCCAGCCTTCCCTGTCCCTCACCATCTCTCAGAGTTTGCCCCAGTTCATATCCATTGAATCTATGATGCCATCCAACCATCTCATCCTCTGTTGCCCTCTCCTCCTTCTGCCTTCAATCTTTCCCAGCATCAGGGTCTTTTCCAATGAGTCAGCTGTTCACACCAGGTGGCCAATGAGTCAGCTGTTTGCAACAGGTGTCCAAAATTTTGGAGCTTAGGCTTCAGCATCAGTTAGCATAGGTGCCCAACTAACACAATCTGGTATATAGTACTGTACTATAATAGGCTTATAATATTTTTCACACAAATAATACATCCAAGACAAACACACATGTAAATAGAGAAAACATTTTTAGTCTTACAGTACAGTATGTTAAGAAGTTCAGTAATACAGGACCACAGCTGGCATACAGGGGCTGGCACCCACTGAACAGGCAAGAAGAGTTACTGACTGGAGAGGGGAGAGGAGACGTGAGATGATAGAGCTGAAGGGTGGTCAGCAATAGGAGACGGAGGGCAAGCTGTGATTCCACTCACGCCTGATGTTGATGGAGTGCATGTTTGCATCTTTGAAAGTTCACAACTTGGAGGTTCATGTGTAGGGGACTTACTGCACCTGGCTTTTGTGGGCTGTCCAGAGAGATAGGTAAGGAGCTGGAGCATGCGCATACTCCTCCAGCATTTTGATGAGAAGACAGCCTAAGTGATAAAGCAGGGCATATGACCTCTGCAGAACTTTTGGTCAAGGTGGGTCAGCCAGCTGGTCAACCTACGTCTCCTCTAAGAATGGAAAGCTTGGATGGGAATGCCTGTGATGTCCATGGCTGGCATATATTCTCTCTCTGACTGTGTTGGTTGAAGTCTGGAGGAAAGCTGGGCTTGCAGGGCTTTAACTAGACCTGACCTTCCAAGGGTTTAGCATTTCTGGCAGCAGTGCTGACCTCTCCAAACCGCAAACCGCAGCATGGCTCAGAACTCAAGGTATTGAATTGAGCCCAAAAGAGCCTTCCGGAAGCTTGCCCACAAACCAAGATACATAAGGCAGGTGTTTCTAGCCAGTGAATACCTTATGCATGACTATGCAAAGCCAAGACTTTACCGACGCTCAGAGACACTAGGAAATCTTAAATGGAAAATGTGGACAAAGGAAACTGGCAATTTGATTCAGAGAGAACGGGTTCCCAACTGAGAGTGGTCTCAAGACAAGCAAGACTTAACCTCAGTCAGACCATTTGCCTAAGATCCCTCACCAGGAACCAAATCACTCACACATTAAAATCTGTAAGTCCCACATACCCAGTAGAGCTGCCAAGGTGTCTGAGAGAGGCTGGCCCACCTGCCTATCAAGCCCATCAAACCATTTTCCCCTCTGCTGACAAGGGTGCTCTGGGTGCCGCTTGATTGGAAGCTAGATTACTATTTAGCAAAAGTTGTTCCATGAAGCCGATGTTCCAGGAGCCATGATTTAATTTTGCTGGGAAGTCATGAGCCTGATTTTGAAACTGTTGGTATTGTTATGGAAATTATTGCTGTACTCGATTCCAATCAATCATTTATTTACTTATTTTTCTTTTTTAAACTAGGTCAGAGGAATTGAATGAATGGGGGAAATGAGGCCTTTAGCAGAGAAAAAAACACAAGAGAGCATTTCAGAGGATAAATACAGTAAATTATAAAGCTTAAAGAAAAGAAATGGCATTTCTCTGAAATTCTACCCATTTTCCACCTCCTTCTGCTCATCCTTGGAGGCACCTCCTCGTTTTTCCTAAAACACTCACAGTTGCCTTAGCTTCTGGTACCTTTTGACACATCATCTCCTGATGTGGAGGTTGTAGGATGGTGAGGTCTCGCAAACCAGACTCTTAAGGACAGATAATAGCCCTTAATGGGCTAAAGGTCTATCTTTCTTCTGAAGCTCTCAATGGCCTAGAATAAGGCCCTGCCAAATAAGTATGTGTGCTCAGTCACTCAGTCCTGTTCGACTCTGCGACCCCGTGGACTGCAGACCGCCAGACTCCTCTGTCCATGGGATCCTCCAGGCAAGAATACTGGAGTGGGCTGCCATGACCTCCTCCAGGAGATCTTACTGACCCAGGGATCAAACCTGTGTCTCTTAGGTCTCCTGCATCGGCAGGCAGATTCTTTACCACTGAGCTGCCTGGGAAGCCCGCATGCACTAAATAAATGGAGCAGATGTTATTGAACTTCTATTTTCTGAGCAGAAAACTGAAGGAATTGACACCCAAGCAGAAAGCCCCTCCTAGATTAATCTTTTCCAAACCTGAGGAGTAACCTTTATGTGTGTGTGTGTGTATGTGTGTGTTTTAAGTGGAGGGAGAGGGACTTCTCTAACAGGTTCTAAAGAATAAAGCTGTTTTCATTTTTTTAAAAAAAAGTGAGAAAGAAGATGGAAGGAAGAAGGGAAGAAAGGGGAAGGATGGGAGGCAGAGAGCAAAAATAAAGTCAAGACTACAATCACACACTGCAGAATGAACCTACCAACAGAGATTTTCCCTACAGTATCTGTTGATTGGGAAAGCATATAGAAAAATAGATATGACTCCATCTTCTGGTAGTGTGAAGTAATAGCAGGAGCAAACGTCCATTTCTCTGATGTCTTTTTGTTTTGTTTCTCTTTTAAGGTACTCCTCGAGGTCTGCCTCTTCTTACAGCAATGGTCATCAGAAGATGTCTGCCTTATCAATACTTCTATTCCCTAAAGCAGAAACAGGACGAGGAGCAGCTTTCAAGGACGCTTCAGAGTCTGATGCTAAAACGCATCACCCATCTGTGTGCACAGTACAGAAGTCAGAGCTGCCTTCCTTGCACAAAGATGGGGCTTCTCTTGTAGCTCAGTCGGTAAAGAATCTGCCTGCAATGCAGGAGACCCGGGTTCAGTTCCTGAATCAGGCAGATCCCCTGGAGAAGGAAATGGCAACCCACTCCAGTATTCTACCTGGAGAATCCCTATGGACAGAGGAGCCTGGCGGGCTACAGTCCATGGGGTCTCAAGAGTCGGACACAACTTAGGGACTGAACCATGCACAAAAGGAAGCAACGCCCTTGGGATTAGCTCAGTGAAATAAACACTCACCATGGACCTGAATGTTCTAGAAAGATAAATGTCAACAGGTGCTGGGTGACAACCCCGCCCCGCCGCCCCAGCGTAACAGGACGGTGCCTGTTCTGCAAGTAAGACGGGTCAGGGAGCATGACCACCACCCTCACCTGCTTCTCAACAACGACCAGTTCTTCCCCAGATTTAAAAAAAAAAAGTGCTCACACAACCCAGACCCACCCAGAGCACATTTCTGAGCAAGAATCCTGTGAAATGTTTGTGTGGGGGCGGTGAGAACTGAAGGACAGAGCAGTGCTGACAGGAAGATGTGGTCATGCTTTCTTTTTCCTGAGATAAAACGGAGAGTGGTGTGAGAAGCCGCTGGCGGAGTCGGGGGGCTGGACAAGTGCCTCACTTGGGTTTCCTGCCTCTGTGTCCCCCAGGACACAGCCTGGCCGTAGAGCGTGTCTTGGGATTGACTACCAGGGTCTTCCCAGCGGGGGTGGGCTGGATGCAGGGTTGACCCAAAAGGCACATCATTCCATCCCTCAATCTCAAATGAACGTCCCCAACATCCCATGGAAACAGCAACCTCTGCAGAGGTCAGATGATAGCAGCGCTGTAAAACCCGAAACAGGAGGCAGGAGCGGGAAATGAAGTACCTACCTGGGCGATAAAATCAAGGCCATGGGCCTCCTCGTTCTGAAGCCAGGGAACCGTCTCAAGTTTCAAATCAAAGGACAAACTAAAACCAAGAGGAAGACCCACACGTGACATCTCGTGGGATCAGCGATTCCTCTAGAGGGCGCTGCCCCAGGCCCCACCTGCTCCCCACTCAGTCCTATTCTGGGGGGATTGGGGAGCTCAGCTGAGGATCAGTCTCCTTATAATCATGATATTGGCTACAACAGTAATGATAACAATAGCACCCAATCAAAAAATGGATTAGTCAGTCAGCTCAGTAGCTCAGTCATGTCTGACTCTTTGCAACCCCATGGACTGTAGCACGCCAGGCCTGCCTGTCCATCACTGACTCCTGGAGCTTACTCAAACTCAGGTCCATCAAGTTGGTGATGCCATGCAACCATCTCATCGTCTGTCACCCCCTTCTCCTCCTGCCTTCAATCTTTCCCAGCATCAGGGTCTTTTCCAATGAGTCAGATCTTCGAATCTGGCCAAAGTATTGGAGTTTCAGCTTCAACATCAGTCCGTCCAATGAACACTCAGGACTGATTTCCTTGAGGATGGACTGGTTGGATCTCCTTGCAGTCCAAGGGACTCTCAAGAGTCTTCTCCAACACCACAGTTCAAAAGCATCAATTCTTCAGCGCTTAGCTTCCTTTATAGTCCAACTCTCACATCCATACATGACTACTGGAAAAACCATAGCTTTGACTAGATGGACTTTTGTTGGCAAAGTAATGTCTCTGCTTTTTAATATGCTGTCTAGGCTGGTTATAGCTTTTCTTCTAAGGAGCAAAAAATGGGTGGAAGATCTAAGTAGAAATTTCTCCACAGAAGACATGCAGATGCCTAAAAAGGCACATGAGAAGATACTCGATATCAATAATTAGGAGAGAAATGCAAATCAAAACCACAATGAGGTATCACCTCACACCTGTCAGAATGACCATTATCAAAAAAATCTACAAAGAAGAAATGCTGGAGAGGGTGTGGGAAAAAAAGGGAACGCCCCCCCCCACCCCGACTGTTGGTAGAAATGTAAACTGTTGCAGCCACTATGGAGAACGGTATGGAGGTTTCTTAGAAAATAGAGCTACCATATGATCCAGCAATCCCATTAATGCACATATATCTGGAGAAAATCATAATTCCAAAAGATATATGCACCCCAAAGTTCATTGCAGCACTATTTACAATAGACAGGACATGGAAGCAGTCTAGATGCCCATTGACAGAGGAATGGATAAAGAAAATGTGATGCACATAGAATGGAATGAAATAATACCATTTGCAGCAACATGGATGGGCCTAGAGTCTATCATACTGAGCGAAGCCAGTCAGAGAAAGACAAATACCATATGATATCACTTATATGTGGAATCTAAAAAAGGGGGCACAAAGGAACTTACCTATAAGACAGAAATAGAGTTACAGATGTAGAAAACAGATTGATGAGTGCCAGGAGGTAAGGGTGGAGGGATAAATTGGGAGATTAGAATTGTCATATACACACTGCTACGTGTAAAATAGATAACTAATAAGGTCCTACCATATAGCACAGGGACCTCTACTCAATACTCTGTAATGGCCTATATGGGGAAAGAATCTAAAAAAGAGTGGATACATGCGTATGCATAACTGATTCACTTTGCTGTACATCTGAAACTAACACAACATTGTAAATCAACTCTACCCCAATAAAAAACAAAAGGAGAAATGACCTAATTGTCCAGTTATAGAGTTGGTTAAATGACCTACAGTATAGTCACCTTCCAGAATCCAATCCTTTTCTTTACCTGAAAGACTTGAAGATTTCTTCTTTGAACTTCATTCATTTAGCTAGTTGATTGTTCACAGTTGATTGTTTCCGATAAATCTTTCCTAGTATCCTTTAACTCTATCAACTTGTAGATTAGGGCTTCCCAAGTGGCCCAGTGGTAAATAATCTACCTGCCAATGCAGGAGATACAGGTGACTCAGTTTCAATCTCTGGGTCAGGAAGATCCCCTAAAGAAGGAAATGGAAACCCACTCCAGTATTCTTGGAGAATCCCATGGACAGAGGAGCCTGGCGGGCTACAGTCCATGGGGTCACAAAGAGTCGGACATGACCGAGCATGCACTCAACAGCAACATGTAGATTATGGGACTTTTCTGGACTTAGAGTTTTAAATACTTGTTCTGGTCCATTGTTTTGATTCTCTTCTCCAGTCATAGGTAGGCTGGGCCACCTTTGCCAATTACTTTGCATTTCACCCACTTTCCCTCTGAAAATTTTTTCTTCCATACCCCTTATTAAATTTTTTACTCTATCAGTACTCTGTAATGTAGTCTTCATTGTGTGTGTTAGTTGCTCAGTCATTTCCAACTCTTTGCAACCCCATAGACTGTAGCCCACCAGATTCCTCTCTCCATGGGATTCTCCAGGCAAGAATACTTTCATGGATTGCCACTTCCTTCTCCAGGGGATCTTCCTGGCCCAGGGATGGAACCTGGGTCTCCTGCATTACAGAATCTTCATTACTGATACATTTTTTCTCCATGTCTCTCCCAAGTCTAAGTAGTTTTTTTGAAGGAAGGGGGGTCAAGGGGAGTCTATTTCTGGTCTTAGCTTTTATATTTCTGATTTTAGGTATTATTTCCTATTCCTAAATGAATTTACTTTGGTGTGTTTCTTTCCAGTAGTTTTGAGTTTTCTTCTGCTTCTTTGAATTTTCCGGTAAGGCTTTTCATCAGGAGAAATGCTTTGATTCTCATTTTCAAATGTTTTGCAATAGTTTTATATGGATGTGATCTGCTTTTCTGTGCTTTTATTTCTTTCACAAACAGGGTCCCTAGTTTAAGAACTCCTTGGTTCTTCCCCCTTTTGTACCATTTCTTTTATGGGTAATTTGGGTTATGACGGCCTGGGGAAAGGAGGTTTATTTTTCTGAGAGTCCTTAATCATTCCTACCTATTTCTTTCATTTTTTCATTGATTTGTCTCCAAGGGGTATCACCTTCTCTCTATGTATCTGTAACTCCCCCAGAAGTAATGCTTCTCAAATTCTGCCTTTCCGTTCCCACACACAAAACCCTTCCCTGCCTCCAGTGCTGTGAACTTCCAGTTGCAGCCTGTGTTTTGTACTTTCTCATTTAAAGCTGACTTTCTATATCCAGGGTTAGTTCATTTGTGTTTTATCAAGGTTCTCTGCTATCTTCCACCCTTCTCTTAAGCCTCCTGTTAAACTCACACCCTTTCTGTTGGAATTCATCCTCTCCTCTACTTGCAGGTAAATGAAAGGTCATGGTATCTCTGTCTCCTAGTAACGTCATGATCCTGTGTATCTTTGTTTGCTCTCCTGGTTGTTTCTATGTGTTTCCTGTTGGGAAGCCTCCTCTGCCTGGTTTCAGAGACAGTCAGCAAAGCCACACCTCTCCTCAGCTCTAAGCCTCACTCAGTTACCGCTTTGGGTCGACAATATGTTCCAAAGCTCCAGCCACCCGTTTCTTCTTGTTTTCAACTTCCCCACAAAGATGCAAGGTTTTCAATGATTTTGTCATTGAAAGAAAGAAAATCCTATTGCCTAAGTAATAATTTCTTCATTGATTCACTATAGCCAACAACATCCTGTCTGAAACCAGTCTTAGTGGAGTTGATCAGGTAACCATCAAGCAAAGAGGCACTTCATGCAGCCAGAGCTAAACATTTAATGGTGAATGTTCAGTATTCGTTAAAACTATTTAACACTGAAAATCACTTGTGAGTGTTAGTTGTTGCCTTTATAAATGCAGTCTCTAGGTTGGGATTATTGCCCTGTCCATTAAATCTCATTTAGACAGCAAACATTTACAGGCAACTAGGGTTACAGAGCAGAGAAAGCAATGGCAACCCACTCCAGTACTCTTGCCTGGAAAATCCCATGGACGGAGGAGCCTGGTGGGCTGCAGTCCATGGGGTCGCTAAGAGTCGGACACGACAGAGCGACTTCAGTTTCACTTTTCACTTTCTTGCATTGGAGAGGGAAATGGCAACCCACTCCAGTGTTCTTGCCTGGAGAATCCCAGGGACGGCGGAGCCTGGTGGGCTGCCGTCTATGGGGTCGCACAGAGTCGGCCACGACTGAAGTGACTTAATATTAGTAGGAGGGTTAGAGAGAGGAAGAACTGTACCCCAGCCATGAAGAAGGTCTTTATGGATGGGGCTGGGGGGGCGGTGGGGACAAATAAGTGTAAATTATCATTCAGGGTTATAAGGACCTGAATACATGTTTGTTCCTGGTAGAGTAGGGTCAAAGGAGAAGAAGGATTAAGCCTTCTCGGGTGAATCAGAAAAGATTTCATGAAGGGTATGTCTAAACCACTTCTTAAGAGGATGAGTAAGGACCTTTATAAACTCAGCTTGTTCCAGGAATCAGTGCCTCTCAAAATTACGTACCCCAAACAGTCAGAAACACAAGTTGGAGCTACCTCCACACCTTCCCTCCTTGAACACAGAAACACACATACACACACTTAAACGCAAAACTCAAGAGAAATTGAATATATTCTGTTCTTATTTTAAAGTGATTGTTTTAACTATGGGAGCTTATCAGAATCATCTGAAGAACTTTTTAATCTTCAAAACGCCCAAGCCAGAGACCTCTCTGTTAACAATCTTGCATCACGCAATCACTGACATCAAGGTTTACACAACCTTGCTCTCTGATGCAGAGAGAATTAGACTAAAGGACCCCTGTCTATCACTCTAGATTTCCCCAAGGCATGGAAGACTTCTCTCTATGGAATTAGAATTCTCCCTTTTAGACTGTAAAGGCGTGTCAGTCAAAATAGCTTTGAGTATTTCTAGGGTAAGACATGGAAGGTTTCAGTTCTCAAAGAATAAGTTCAAGAGCTCTACGGAGGTGGGAAGTGGGGAGACAGGACTATTTCCCCAGCCCCCTGTAAGGTGAGTCGAGTCAAAAGTACTGTCTGAGCACTCTCAGGGAAACAGAAAGTCACTTTTCCCAGTGCTTTCTTTCTTCCAGGAAAATATAAACCCATTGAGTTGGTCACTAGTTCATTCCGCTTCACTTGAACAATGTGAGCAGGGAATCTCCTGAGAAACCTCTCTTGGGTGCAAAGGCCAGCTGAGTCCCATCAGCCACCCCTCCCAGTGACACCCAACTGTACCTGATGAAAAGCTCTGGAGCTTCGTGCATCAACCTTCTGGTTTTGCAGGACGGCCGCAGTCGGATGATTGGCAACATGTGGGCACATATCCCAGGAAAACACTTTGGATTTTAAACTCAGGGACCTGTTTTTCAACTTTTCCAGGTCCACGCTGCCTCAGGTCAAGGTTATGGGGGCGTGGGGATAGTAAGAAGGATCAGAGATGAGTTATCTTCTTTTCTCCTTTTCAATCTCAAATCTGGCAGGGTTTACAGACTTCATGGGCGGGAGAGATAAGAAAACCTCAGGAGCTGACAACCATCCACTCATTGGGCACTTACGGTGAGCTGACTCCTCTTTGAACTGCTGGGGAAATACATGAGAACAGTCCCTGCCTACTTTTTTTTATAATAGATTGGCACAAACTTTTCTAAATTTTTTTTTTTAATTTGGCTGCACCGGTCTTGGTTGCGGCACACCGGACTTTCTCTTGCGGCATGCAAATTCTTCGTTGTGGCCTGTGGGAATTTAGTTACCTGACCAGAGGTCAAAGCTGGGCTCCCTACATTGGGAGCATAGAATCTTAGCAGTGGGACTACCAGGGAAGATCCCCCCAGTCCTTGACTTCTTCGAGCTCCCTGCCTAGGCAGAGAGAGAGACAAAGACACAGCTGGATTTTAAAGCACTCAGCATCCTTGCAGACACCTAGGCAGGAATGCAGCTGCCCCCAAATCAAGCAGCCCAGTGACCTACGAGCCACCCTGCCTTCCTCCCCAACCTCCCCTCGCATTCCCCCTACCTTTCTCTCTGGGCACATTTATTTCATACTTGTTGCTAAAAATCGCGAGGCATTTTCTCTACTCCAGGCCTTTGCATTTGTTGTGGCCTCCGTAGGAAAATACATTTTCCCCAGGTTTTGCCAAGTCTGCCCCATTTTTGTCCTTCAGCTTGTTTGTCTCTTCCTTGAGGAGACTGTCTTTGAAGTCTCCTCCAAGTCAGAAGCTACAGGTTTTACTTTTACCATTTTAATTCCTCTTTAAAACTTTTAACACGGTGAAAAAAACAAAAGGGCTGGACTTTTAACTGAAATATTTTGGCAATTCATTTGTAACTCCTGCTTTCTCCAGCCCCTGGCAATCAACATTCCATTCTTGGCTGCTATGAATTTGGCTGTTTTAGACCCCTCAAATGGTTAAAAGCATACAGTGGTTGTTTTTCTGTGCCTGGTTTATTTTGTTTGGCTTGTCCTCAAGGTTCATCTGTATTGTTGCATACTGCAAAATTCCCTTCTTTTTAAGGGCTGAGCGGTATTCCACTGTATGTATAGACCATATTCTTTATCTGTTCATCTGTTGATTAAGATTTAAATTGTGTCCACATTACAGCTATTGTAAACAAAACAATAGCTTTTGATTGTTTTGTTTGTTTGTTTTGTAAAAAAAAAACAAAAACAATTTTTCTACGAATACTGTTGTTGTTGTTTAGTCACTAAGTCAAGACCGACTCTTTGCAATCCCATCGACTGCAGCACTCCTGCCTTCCCTGACCTTCAGTATCTCCTGGAGCTTGCTCAAACTCATGTCCATTGACTCAGTGATGCCATCCAACCATCTCATCATCTGCCCCTTTCTCCTCCTACCCTCAATCTTTCCCAGCATCACAGTCTTTTCCAATGAGTCAGCGCTTTGTATCAGGTAACCAAAGTATTGGAGCTTCAGCTTTAGCATCAGTCCTTCCGATGAATATTCAGGATTGATTTCCTTTAGGATTGTCTGATTTGATCCCCTTGCAGTCCAAGGGACTCTCAAGAGTCCTTTTCAATACCACGGTTCAAACACATCAATTCTTCAGTGCTCAGACTTCTCTATAGTCCAACTCTCACATCCATACATGACTACTGGAAACACCGTAGCTTTGACTATAGGGACCAAGGAACACAGGAGTGCTAAAAATAGAGAGGACTGGACTCTTGTTAAAGGCAAGAAGACAGGTTTATTCCCATGACTGCTGTAAGGCAGTCTCCAGCGGAGACTGAGCTCCACTGCAACTAAGGCATAGGGGGCTGAGGATTTAAGGGAGACAGCGAGGGAATATAAGAAGGGTGTTAAGGGAGCTTAAAGGGAGACCACCAAAAAATGGAAAATTGCAGGAGGGGAGTAAGTGGAGAACTACTGAAACTGGCTTGGCAATGTGGCACATTCTGCCCTTCGGCACTATTGTGTTTTCTTGAGTAAAGACTCAGCCCAGGGGTGACCTGTAAGGACACCGCCTACTGCAGGTAGAAACCAGACGAACGTGTGGTCAAATCTCCCAGCACGTGTTCAGTTAAGTCCTTTGTGCCATGTGGGAGTTCATAGTTTTCAACTGTACTTAAGGTGTTTTGCTTTTTTATTTTACCAATATCTAGAGTTAATTGGAGTCTATAACTTCTTCCTAAATAGGATGAACTCTAATCAAATTTTAAATTCTCACATTCCTTTGGTCTGCTTTCAGTTACCAAATCTGGATTTATTTATCATATATTTTAATAATCAAAACACTTTTATTCTTTGAAATACATTTTATTGTTTTTTGTTCTCTCTTTTCGTTTTTTACCCCATATCTTCTTTTTAGATTTATTTTGGTTTGTTCCATCAAGTGCAATTTCTAGCAATTGTTTCAGTCACATTTAAGGAATGGCGAAACATCCCAGTCACAGAAATGTGCTTATTTTAACCTCTCATTTTTGAATTGAACAATATTTTGACTGTGTATAGAATGTTGATTAAACAGTTATTATTTTCCTCTCCCATTCAATGATATGGATGAGAAGACTTATGCTAATATGATTCTTATTCTGTAGAGAAGCTTTTCTCCCCCCTTGTCCAAAAGGCTTCTGGACTTCCTCTTTTTTGGTGGCCCATAATTATTCTACAATATTTCTGGATGTGGTCATTTTATATCCCTCCTGCCCAATACCCAGTAGTCCTTTTTAATTTAACTCATGTATTCCTGAAATAGAATATGTATCTTTCATTATTTGTTGACTCTTTCTATCTATCCTCTGCGTTCTTTTCTTCCAGAACCCCTCTTAGAACTTCCTATTTTTAATCGTTCTTTAACGTATTCATTTTTGCTAATTAACTTTGCCTTTTAAGAAAATTTGTCAGCAGCAATTTTCCAACTATGAATTCTCTTCTCAGTTCTGTACAGTCTGCTATTCAGCACATCTACTAATTTCCCCTTTTAGTTCAACAACTTTCTATAACCAAAGTCTCCAGTCGAGTCTCTTTATTTGAATTCAGTGTCCTTTCCCATCTCTCTGTATTTGCTACATTAATTTGATATCCTTAGTTCTCACAACTAGAGTTGGTTGAGTTTGCTGACTTGATTGTTAGACTGACTTTCTTTTTTTTTTTTTATACTGACTTTCTTAAATGTTGCCTAAGTCTTGGTTTTCTGCTTGTCTTCGTATCTTTGATCAGTTGCCAATTTGTGAGCTGGATAATACTACCTGTTACCAGTGATGATAAACTAAAAGTGGAGGTACTATCAGCTAGGAGGTCACTAGCTAGTCTTCTAGTCATTTTTGTTGTTTAGTAGGTAAGTGGTGTCCAGCTCTTTGAGACCCTCATGACTGTGGCACACCAGCCTCCTCTGTCCTCCACTCTCTCTCAGGGTTTGCTCAAATTCTTATCCAGTGAGTCAGTGATGCTATCTAACCATC
The DNA here is from genome assembly GCF_910594005.1 of Cervus elaphus. Classification (NCBI taxonomy): domain Eukaryota; kingdom Metazoa; phylum Chordata; class Mammalia; order Artiodactyla; family Cervidae; genus Cervus; species Cervus elaphus. Next base: position 7,079,697 of record NC_057820.1, on the reverse strand, counting down.
TCATCCTCTATTGCCCTCTTCTCCTCTTGCCTTCAATCTTTCCCAGCATCAAAGTCTTTTCCAATGAGACTGTCCTAGGGACGCCTTATTTCCCTTGAGGGTGACCAGCCACCCAGGGGCCTTTTGCCTCTCAGGTCCAATGCCTCCACTTACTGCTTCAGTCTAGAGGCAGACCCTCCTGTCCCCACCCTCAAGGATAAGGTGTGATGGCAGTGGGGAGGGCAGGGACCAAGCCGTCTGGACTCTCCTACCACGGCATTGTAGAAGCACTTGGGCTGCTAAGAGCTCCTTAGAGCTCTCTCATGCTCCAGTATCCAATCCTCAGCCTTTAGACAGAGTATCTGAAACCACTCCCTGCTGGGAACAAGCTCCCCAGGGTGGGGTTAGGGCCACAGCCTCATCAATTATTCATATCCCATCTGCCTCCAGCCTTTCAGAAATTCCTTATCATTTCTGGTCTAAGGAGAATAATCCCTTTTGTCTTATAGTACTGTTATAGACAATTTTCTCCTATATACTTAGAGGAGGAAAAGGACATTATAGCATACGCTCAGTTTATCATCTTAATAGCATCTTCTGGGTTTAATTTGCAAATTTGTTTTTGATTAATAGCTGTACAAGAACTATAAGCATAAGGATATATATCCAATTTATTTGTGCACATTTAAATAATATTGCAATTAAAATAATTGAACAACACAAGGAAATCACTATGCATTAGAATATTCTTGGAAATGATGCCTATATATTATTCCTGTTGGAGAAATATAGTCTGGGTTCTTACTTGAGAACTTACTTCATCTAGAGTTGATTGAAAAATTGCAGAGGGAAACACTAAAAGCAATACTTCCCCTGCCTCAGCTGTAAAGCCTTAACAACAGAAGCAACACAATTGTTCATGTCCTCTGTAATGACCCCTACCTTCTGGTTGAAGCAATATATTTTGGTCCTGCCAATCTCCTGGCCAAGCAGAACAGGTAGAAGGGAGGGAAAGAAAGCTGACCAATAAATGATAGGGCTTACGTAATATTTTCAGCATGCCAACTAACATTCAAACACATTACATTGACTTGTCCTGACAATAACCTAGATGCCTTGATGTCAGAGAGTTGGGTATTAACCTCCATTTTACAAATGAGAAAACCAGAGGCTCAGTGAAATCAAGTGACCTGCTTGAGGTCCCCAACTACTCTTGACTAGGAAACCAACGTCTTTTACAAGGTGTATCAGTTAGCATCCCAGCAGGACACAGATGACATGCTGAACTTAGGAGAGTTCAAGATGGTTTAGTCAAGGGTTTGGACTTCCCAGGTGATGTTAGTGGTAAAAAATCCACTTGCCAATGAAGGAGACTTCACTGTTACCTGGGTCATGAAGATCCCCTGGAGGAGCGCATGGCAACCCACCCTAGTATTCTTTCCTAGAGAACCCCATGGACAGAGGAACCTGATGGGCTACAGTCCATAGAGTTACAAAGGGTCAGACATGACTGTAGCGACTTAGCGTGCACACACACAGTAAAGGGATTACTTAAATGGTGCAATGGAGAAGGAAATGGCAACCCACTCCAGTATTCCTCACTGGAAAATTCCATGGGCAGAGGAGCCTGGCATGCTACCGTCCGTGCGGCTGCAAAGAGTCAGACACGATTGAGTACAACACATGCAAATGGTGGGGCAGGGAGTAGAAAAATGATCAGTGCAGGCCGCCAAGTCAGTGAGAGAGAGCGGTCCCCACCACTAGGCTCAGTGCAACAAGGAGGGGAGGTGATTATTGCACGGATTCCTAAACTTTTGTCAGTCTGGGGGACCCAGAAGACCCCAACTCAAGAATAATGTTTTTAAATGAATTTGATAAAATACTTAGAATTGCCAAAGAAACCAATTCTATTAAAAAATGATGCATAACATATTCAAATAAAATATGTCTGTGATGAGTGAATGAAAGTCATTCAGTCGTGTCCAACTCTTTGCAGTCCATGGAATTCTCCAGGCCAGAATACTAGAGTGGGTAGCCAATCCCTTCTCCAGGGAATCCTCCCAACTCAGGGATCATGTCTTCTGCATTGCAGGTGGATTCTTTACCGTCTGAGCCACTAAAGAATCCCCAAAATAAAGACATGTTGTATTAAACCAAAATTCTTCCAAATAAATAAATAAAGGTGTGTTTTGATTTTCTCCATTAGCATTTACAGACCTTCTGAACTCGATCCACAGGCCCCAGACTAACAACCCCTTGGCTACGGGAACCCAGAAGGAAAAAATAATGCAGAGGCCACGTTGGAAAGAGCAGTGGCCTTTGGCAGAGGGACACACATCCATGCAGCCAGCCCAGGGAAAGGCCACCAGGAGGGAACTGGATAATACATACCCCAGTGTCCTTCGCTTCTTCTGTCCGATCACACGTGAACTCTCCACTTTGGTGTAGTTCATATAGGATGCCTTCCCAAGGCAGAGAGCAGGGTGAAGAAGGCTGGAGAGGGAACCTAGGGGCAACTCTTCAAAATTCTGAAGATCTGCCTAGTTTTGCACTCCACTTACATGCAACCTACCTCTTTGCTCCAAAGTGGCAACTGACTTATTTTAGTTCTAGAAAGTACTCAACTGCTTCCAACTTCAAGAGACACCCCCCACCCACAACCCCAGGGAAATTTTGCCTAACCATCATTCATATCCTATTATGCTTTCTCATTGAATAAGCTCATTCCCATTCCATATCAATAAACGCATCATTTACATAAGTATTTGTTTAGTGTTTTGGACCAAGGGGAATAATATTTGGTGGCTTGTACAAAGTGGCTCAGCTAGTTAAGAATCAGCTTGCAATGAGGGAGACGTGAGTTTGATCCCTGGGTTGGGAAGATCCCCAGGAGAACAGAAAGGCTACCCACTCCAGCATTCTTGCCTGGAGAATTCCATGAACTGTAAAGTTAATGGGGTCGCAGAGAGTCAGACACGACTGAGCGACTTACACTTTCAACAAAAATCCAAAGCCGAAAACAAAGGTTTCAACATAAATACATTACCATGTGTAAAATAGATTGCTAGTGGGACATTGCTATATAACACAGGGAGCTCCGCTGGGTGCTCTGTGATGACCTAGAAGGGTGGGATGTGAGGGGAGTGGAGGGAAGTTCAAGAGGGAAGGGACATGTATACACTTATAGCTGATCACGTGCTTATAGAGCAGAAACCAGCACAACACTGTAAAGCAATTATCTTCCAATTAAAAATTTTAAAAAGATATGTAACTGATACATTAATTGCTTTTACTACAGAACAAGAAGTCCCAAAGTAGGCAGGATAGGAATAACTACATGGTACCTTGTGATCATGTTGTGGCTTCATAGGCACAGGGAACAGTGTCTGCAAACCTATGGAGGCTTGAGGACCTCATCTTTGCAAGGCATAAAAACAGGGAATCATTATGCTGAGAAGATAAAATGTGGTGAGAGATGAAAGGTGGGGAGGGACGGGGAGCAGGTTCTGAGTGTCTGCAGTGGGTTGGGTCAGCCTCAAAGAGAGTGATTCATGTGGGAAACTGGGTCACAGCAGTTTCTGATGAAGGCAAGGATTAATGGCGATCTGTGTGTTACTGTTCTTATTTTTAAAAAAAATTAATAGTATGACTGTCTTCCTTAGGTCTGATGCCTGTTCCCAGCTTGGTCTCTCATTTAATTACCCGCAGAGGACACGAGCACTAACATGATTGTTGCCTCCGCCTAGTTTGTGACTCATGATGGGAGTTTCTGAATAACAACAGGTCCTTGTCACCCCGAAACCTCATCTAAGATCAGGCTTTGGGAAAGACAGGCTGAAGACAGTCTGTGCCACCAACACCTTTGTTGACTACACCTTCTCTCCTTTTTGTCTCATTTTCTCTCTTTCTTCTTTCCCTGTATTTTATCTTTCCTTCATTTTTATTCCAACTCAGGCTAGTGATGTAAATGAAAACTATGTCACATGGCAAAGATTTGACCAAGTCCTCAACAGGCAGTCAGCCAGCCCAGCAGATGGAGAAGACAGAATCTAGCTTAGGGTCACCTGCTCCTCATCCCTACTGGATGGCTTGAACTTGCTCAGCCTACTTGCACCTCGGTGGGCATAAAATAGAGCAGGGCCGTATGGTACTTTCCCCCCTGTCCTCTACCTGCCTTTGGTCTGTGGAAAACTTCAGTCGAAGAATAAGTTTAATCAGAGAAATGAGAAAATGCAGAAACAAAGGAGAATAGTCAAAGGAGACCAGAGAGTCATAATGTAGTCATCGAGCATAGTCGAGGACGTTTCATTCCTTCTCAATGGCTGTAGATAAAATTCTGAGCCATCTTATAGATACTGAAACCCCCACCAGGAGGAAGAAGTTAGCTGCACGATGGCCAGGCTGCAGTCATGACATAAACTGCTACAATCCTGAGAAGTGGCCTCAAGGAAATGCAAACAAGACAACCCTGGAACTGAAGAGTAACTGTACCTAAAACCACTAAGATGACACTGGTCAGACCATCAGCGATCAATCTGAAGATGACTGGCAGAGCTGACTGTGCTGTTTCATCATGTAACGCCCTCCCCCTTTCTATAAAAGCTCTGATCCCCTGCTTGTCATGGGAGATGTCTGCCCTCCCCTCCCCAGCAAGCCCCACCCTCCAGCTGCTGGCATCTGAAATAAAGCGAACTTTCCTCTCCACCAACCTGGCCTGTTTATCGGCTTTTGAGCAGCAAGCAGCCAGATTCCACATCTTTTGGTAACAGGCTCACATGAATAGTTCTAATCAATGGAAGGTAGGGGAAGCAATGTTTTACCTCCAGTCCGAAGGACTTCAAGTGCATGGGCTGTCTCTATACTCTTGCTCCTCCTTTGTCACTTGGCAGGATTCAGAGGAGGACCCCAAGAGTCTCAGAGAAGACAAACATTGGTAAAGAGAGGACACTGATCCACAGTGACTGTGCGCAGCAGAGAACACCCAACCTTACCCCCTCCCAATTTTGATATCCTTTTTTATAAATTTTTATTGGAGTATAGTTACCTTACAACTTTGCATTAGTTTCTGCCTGTACAACAAAGTGAATCAGTTATACTTGTGTGTGCACATGCGTGTGTGTGTGTGTGTGTTAGTTGCTCAGTCATGTCTGACTCTCTGTGACCCCATAGACTGTAGCCCATGAGGCTCCTCTGTCCATGGGATTCTCCAGGCAAGAATATTGGAGTGCGTAGCCATTCCCTTCTACAGGGGATCTTCCCAATCCAGGGATCAAGCCCAGGTCTCCTTCATTGCAGGCATATTTTTCACCATCTAAGCCACCAGGGAAGCCCCCAGTTATACATATATCCACTCTTTTTTAGATTTCCTCCCGTTTAGGTCACCGCAGAGCTCTGAGTAGAGTTACCTGGGCTATATAGCAGGTTCTCATTAGTCATCTATTTTATACATAGTCGTCAATAGTCCATGGAATTTTCCAGGCAAGAGCACTGGAGTGGGTTGTCATTTCCTTCTCCAGGGATCTTCCTGACCCAGGTCTCTCACATTGCAGGCAGATGCTTTATCATCTGAGCCACCAGGGAAGCATAGATATGTTAATCCCAATCTCCCAGTTCATCCCACTTCCCCTTCCCCCTTGGTGTGCACTTTTGTTCTCTATGTCTGTGACCCTATTTCTGCTTTGCAAATAAGTTCATCTGTACCTTTTCTAGATTCCACATGTAAGCAGTATTATGCGATATTGAAAATAAGCAGCAGGCCATGCCCTCACAGTCTGATGGGTATGGGGCCAGCTTATCAAACCTCCTCAAGCTCAGACCTCCACGGACAGTTTCCATTTTTAAGCACTGGCCTCCTGGGATTAAGGTAGGCAGAGAAGATCCGAGATTATTGGAGGGGTGAGGGAGGGAGGAGGGAAGACAGAACATCCAGAGTCTGTCCATCCTGGCCTGGTCTCAGACTCTGAACAAGGTTGAAGATAAGATGATCTGATGAGCTTTTCGATTCTATTCCATCTAGGCCTTGCTCAGGGGAGAAATGTCGACAGACTTTGCTCCTAGTACTACAGATACATGGAAATAAAATGGTTGGCTTCGGATGTCAGGGCCAAGAAGGACACACTGGGGATATAGTGTCACTTAGAAAAAAATCCTGCAAAGTGAAAGCTGAAATGAAAGTGGCAATTTCAGTACTTTGTACCACCTGACTTATTAATTCTTGTTCTACCTGAAATCTAGGAAAGGTAATTTCTGGGTCCACATCTTTTTAAAGCTTGTTTGAGCAACTCTTTTTATTATTTTTAAATATAGAGCACACATAGATTTCAAGCTTTAAGTGTCCTTTTCATCACTGCTGCTAGAAATAAAAAAGCCATCCAGCTGTTCCGCCTGTTTGTACCAAGTTGAATCTCTTCTGAACACTATGATTCTGATCCTGCGAGACAGTGCAGATGGACAGAAGGGCCAAGCAGGAACGAGACAGTGACAACTCTGAATTTTCATTTTTTTTTTTTTAAGTTTAACTAGTTTGGGGTCAGATTTGTTTTGGTTGAGAAAATACTACCCTTTGTCCCCTGTAGAGATTTCCACCCTAAAAGTCCATTGTTTTATTTGTTTGTTTGTTTAGTTTTGGGGGTGGAGTTTGGCTCCACCAAACATGGCATGTGAGTTCTTAGTTCACCTACCAGGGATTCAACCCATGCCCCAGCATTAGAAGGGCAGAGTCCTAACCACTGGACTGCTAGGGAAGTCCCCAACAAGTCCACTGTTGCAGGGAAGAGTCACTGACACAGCATCATGTTTATCTAGAGAAGAGAAGGGAAAAGAAAAGAGTTACAGGTATTTAGCATGTTCTATCTACCACATGCTCTTTATTATATAATCATCAAGACAACCCAGTGATAAAGGAATCCTTTCTTGTAGCGTCTACAGAATAAGACACCAAAGTTTAATTTAAGGGACTTACCCAAGGTCATATAACTGTGAAGGACAGAAAAAAAATCTAGTTTACCCTGGCTTGAGAATTCACAGCAATAAGTTACCATCAGGGCTTCCCTGCTGGCTCAGTTCTAAAGAATACACACGCCAATGCAAGAGATGCGGGCTCAACACCTCGGTCAGGAAGATCCCCTGGAGAAGGAAGTGGCAACCCACTCCAACATTCTTGCCTAGGAAACCCCATGGACAGATGAGCCTGGTGGGTTACAGTCCATGGGGTCCCAAAGAGTCAAACACAACTTAATGACTAAACAATGACAAAGTTGATATCACCAAATATGCAATCCAGTCATAGAGTTTTTAAGAAATGGCCTAAGAAGATAAAACAGGCCATATACACACAAATAATGCAGTCAATCTCACCCATAAATACTGAATAAAACTAACGTGAAGTGACAATCAATTTTAAGAATGTGTCCAGGAGGTGGTGAGATCTGAGGAGATTTGAGCCTGCTCATTTACGGATACTATTAATTTGTAAACATCATTAAATGTGAATATTGCAACATAGGATATTATAGTATTTTGCTGTGAAAGCTATGTCATGCTCTTTGCTTTATTTATTTTTATTGAGATATAGTTGATTTACAATCTTATGTTAATTTCTGCTGTACAGCAAAGTGATTCAGTTATACATATATATTTTCTTCTATATTCTTTCCCACCATAGTTTATTTCAGAATGCTTAACATAGTTTCCTGTGCAATGCTTTTTTCTTAATGAATTTATTTCAAAAATAAATCGAGCTCATTGCTCATTGCCTTTAGGCCTGAGTAATCTTAATTAAATACAATTCTTGACAGATTTATACACAAAGCTGATCCTTCTTGGATTCAATTGTATATGAATTCACCAAACACTTACTGAATACCTCCTAGGTTTTAGGGTCAAGATGCTAAGGCTTTGTTCTCAAGATACTTACAGTCTCACAGTCAGAAGAAAAATAAATATACAGTCATAAAATAACATGGCAAGTTTTATGCTAGAGATTATGTATGAGATACAGGATCCAGACAGGCGGTTCCCATGTCATTAGGGAGAGGTTTCATAGAAATAGTGATGTCAGGAAAGTCTCTGAAGGGTAAGGAGGAAATAGCTAGGTGGACAGACTAGGCAGCATATCACAGGTCAAGGCAGAAGTGTGTTGAAAAGCTCAGAGAAGCGACAGATTGTGCGGAGTCTTGACTAGTTTATTGGGGAGTGGCAGAAGGCGCAGTTGGACAAGTAAACTGAAGGTAGACCAGAAGGATGAGCTCTGAATGCCATGGGCCTAGTAGACATGCTAAAACTGCCCTTTCTCTCCTTACTTTTAGAGAAGGTCATCCATGGGACTGCACATTTAAGGTCATGCTTTGCTTTCTCTTTCAAAGTATTTTCTTTCTCGTCGTCCCACCACCATCTGGGCTCCTTCTGACATGTGTCTTCACTAGAGAATCAGACATTCACTTGCTCAGTTGTCTGCAGTGTGGTTTTACAAGTGAGAGTCTCTGGTCCCTCTCTCAGAACAGACACAAACTCTGATGGCTGGTTATAATGCCTTTCTCCTAAATCTTTCATATTAAAGACAGTTCTTCAAGCTCTAAAAGAATTCCAGCATTTACAAAGTACTTCGTGACTTCTGAGGGTTGCAAGATGCTATATGTGAGATATGGTGGCAGAAGGCTAAGAGGCCTTGAAAACAATATCCTTCGTGAAACAAATTAGAAAACCATGTCATTGCCACCTTTCATGGTCTTGTCAGAAGACAAGAATTAAGGCAGGACATACTGTCAAGGTCATTTCAGATGCTATTATTCTTCTTGTGAAACGATAATGATAATAAAAATAGCACCTTTTTTCATGACTTACACATTTTCAGAACTCATTCATCTATGATCTTCCCTGAATAGCTGATGGGGAAGGTGAACTTGGAGGACCAAAAATGCTCCCAACCAGACCTCATGGTTAAATGATATTTTAAGTGGGAGATGTGATATATGGAACATTTTTTAATCCATCATTCTGGATTTGATACCAAAAGATGGTTTCATGGACAGCAACGTCAACCTCCATGTTTCTAAACTTGAAATTTAGGTACATTCCAAGAATATCCTATTATTCCTATATAATCTATTATTTTTATTTGCTTATAAAATATTTAAAGCTATTTAAATTTTCATCTTTTTTTCTACTATGGAAAAAAACTTTTAAAATTTGTCATTTCCCCCAACATACTGTAAATTTTTTTCATTTGTACTAAACTTGCCCTTTTATACTTGCAAACAGTAGTCCATAGTTATTAATGATTGCAATTTCACTACTAACAAAGAGAATGTGTTTCAGAGACATACTCACTTGAGATCAACATAATAACTAGAGACAGAAATTATCTAGGAGACTTGGAGGAACTTTCCAGAAAACCATGGATAGGACCAAGAACTAGAAATCTTGCAAATTGTGCAAACTTTGGGGAGAGAGGGAAGAAGGTAGGACTTAGGTAATGTATCCTTTCCCCAGGTGTACTCTGTGGAACCCACTCTGCTTCAGGTTTTATGGTCAAATAAATTGGATATAGCACCTAATGTATCATATTAGACTAGCAAAGACTCCGAGAAGTCCTGCAGTAGAGTACTTTGCAAATTTTATTTAATCCAGAGTTTTTCAAACTCTTTGACCACAGATACTAAGGTTTTTTCGGATAGTTCTGCACGAGGCTTCTACAAAACACACTTTGAGAAATGCTACTTTGAAGCTGGAGAAAGTGTGAGAGAGCCTGACCTATACTTTGGGAGAAAAGGTGACCCACCAGCACTCCGAGCAAAAGCAAAAGATTATTTTACAGTATTTTCCTTAGAAGGCTTTTAGAAACACGCACAGTAAGGTATCTAGGGAGAAGAGTTCTGATGTCCACAACTCACTTCGAAATGTATCCAAAATAAACTGAATTGATGTTTGCACAGAGGGATAGACAGATACATGGTAAAATAAGTTTAGTAAAATGTTAATTGTAGAATATCGGTGATATGTATACAGCAGGTATTCACTATAATTTTAAAACTTTTCTTGATGTCTTGTTTTAAATTTAGATAAAACGTTTGGAAGAGAGAGAATACCCATGTGATCAACACTTGTATGAGGTACAGCTCCAAAGGAGGTGGTCAGCTTTCCATAACAGTTCCCATCTGTTGACTACATGCCAAGTATCACACTGCATACCTGACAGGTGAATGTTATCTCATTTAATGTTCAAACCAAATGAAAGGGAAGTTTGGGGATCCCTGTTTTAATGAGGAGACAAGACTCGGCAAAGCTGAATGTCAGGACAGAATTCACCTTTGTTAAACCATGTTTTTTTAAGCGGTGTGTAAAAGGCGCCCTAATTATGATTCTCATTTTCCCATTGCATTCTCCACTCAGGAAAATATGGCAATGCCTAGGGGAATTTTCCCCCTCCCTCCAGCCACCAATCTCTCTGTAGTCTTCAGCTCTACTTTATAGTTGAGTTATTTTATGGTTAAGTAGGAGAAGCAGTTATTTTATAGTTAAGTTGTGGGAGAAGCAGAAAAGTAGAAGTGAATTATCTATCCCAAGAAGAGCCAAGATTAACTCTGGGACAGGGAGAGAGGGGCAAAAAGAAAGAGGGAGAAGAAGGAAAAGATAATTTGGAGGACACGGATTGTGCTGGAGGAGATGGAAATGAACTCTCGAGACAGTTTTAGGAACAAGAGGAATGGAAGGAAATAATTTACAATACTGTGGTCACACATAGATGAGATTTTCTTTAATATTTTTTGAGAGATGCAGTGTAGATTGAGGCTAGCTTGGTGCCTTTGTTTTCTGTACTGTCTTCCTCAGAATGTGACATTTCTTTGCCTTATCTTTTCGGAACTGTGTGTAGGAAGCAGATTTCTCTTACTAAGAAGAAGGCATTCAGCCATGGCATCTGTGATCATGTGACTTTGGCGCCGGCCCAGACGATGGAAGGGATGCGTGTTGGGAAGGTACAGGCAATGATGGGGGACAAGCACCCTCCTCTTCTTCATACAATCTGGGAGCTTAAGCTAGCCAGCCACAGCAACCCTCACCACCATAACACCAGTCAAAGTGGTCTTAACTGCAGAGAACTTTGGGTAACTACCCATGGGATTCCTCAAGTCACCATAAATGGCAACCCACTGAAGTACCGCTGGAAGCATGTCATCAAAATCTCTGGGTCTGGAGAAGACAGGCCTGCCCTTAACCATTTAGCAAGACTAGGCCCGGGCTTGGTTTCTGGCTGCTTCCAGCCTGCAACCCCAAAAGATAACAGAGTCTTTAGCCCGACTGATGATTTTAGGTCTTTATGTTGAGCCAGGAATTTAGAATCATGTACTGAATATAGTTGGGCCTCTGAATCCAAAGGTTCTGCACCCCCAGTTTCAACCAACTACAGATCAAAAATAATTGGAAAAATGAAAAAACTCCAGAAAGTTCCAAAGACTTGTATTTGCTACATACCCACTGGCAGCTACTTACATACTATTTGCATTATATTTACAAATTATTTATATAGCATTTGCATTGCATTAGGTATTGTAAGTATCACAAGTAACCGAGAGATGATTTAAAGTATACTATATGGGAGGCTGCCCATCTATCATAGGCAAATACCACACTATTTTATATAACGGACTTAAGCATCCTTGGATTTTGGTATGTGGGAGGGAAGACTGGTACCAACCCCCCTCATAGCTCAGCTGGTAAAGAATCTGCCTGAGATGCAGGAGACCCGGGATCGATTCCTGGGTCAGGAAGATCCCCTGGGGAAGGAAGTGGCAACTCACTCCAGTATTCTTGCCTGGAGAATCCCATGGACAGAAGACCCTGGCAGGCTACAGTCCATGGGGTCACAAGAGTCAGACAGGACTTAGCGACTAAAAAGAGAGAGAGATACTTAGGGAGGGCTGTCTTGTCTTTAAGCTACGCCTTTCCAGTAGAAGCAACCACCCACTCACACAGTCTTAGAATTTCTTATTCCAGGTTCTCTGGCACCTTCTACCAGTTGCGCACCTTGCCTTCAATGAGCATTTTATTATTACTGACAGCGCCTGAAAATTGGATCCATGGTTTTGCCTCCTCCTGGCATATTTCCAGAGTTCTATCCCTCATCTGGAGCTGGATTTTCCCTTTCTGTGACCCTGACCTGGCCAAATAGTCAATCCCAATCTTACCCATGCAGAGGCCAAGAGCAGAGTTGGTGGCAGAACCTGCCTTCGCAGCTCTTAGGAAGACCTCTCTCTGCTGTTCCCTGCTGCTCCCAGGGACACAGGTCACTCAGCAGAGTCAGCCTCTCTCCATTTTCCGCTCCGTCTCATCTTAGTCTTGGTCTTTTCCACAAGACTCCCATGTGATGTGGTGAGCGCCTGGGCCCTCTGGGAGGGTAAGTTCACAGGTACTGGAAGGGGCCACGCACAGGAGTTATTCTCGTTCTCTGGGGGTTGACCCTAAACTCTATTTTGATTCCTCCGCACGTCAATGAATTAGTGAGCTATATCTCAGTGTGAGTCTTCAGCAGGAGACCCAGAAATACGGAAGTCTAAGAAAAGGACCACTCGGATCTCCTCGGGAGAGGCGATTGATGGATTGGCAACCCCAGCCCCACGCTTCAGGATCCACCCCTGCGTCCATGGTGAGGCCACACTTTCACCAGCGAGAGGATGAACACAGTGGCATCCTCTAAAAGCCCTTTACTCTGTGGCCCAAGACTCCTAAGTCAAGTGACTTTGGCTCGTGGACTCCCCATCTGCCTGATCAGAGCTGTGTAAGGCTGCTCTGCAGACCTAGAATCTTCCTAGCCAGCCCTCCATGCTTCCCTTCTCCTTCCCAGGGTCAGGTCTGCGTCTCCATTTCAAGGTTCTCTGCCTGCTTCTGCTCCTCCTCTGTTCCCAAAACAGGTGTTTCTTGCCCAGAGTTTCTTGCACATTTGAACTTATCTGGACACTTGTTTGGCTAGTGTCTGAACTAGTGTCTGAACTGAAGGTCTGAACTCCATGGCTATCCCAGATAGACTGAGGGAGGGGGCAGAGAAAGGGGAGGAAGGAAAGCTGATGGAGGGTGTTGCCTTGGCGACTGTGGTGGTCCACCAGAGGCTTAGCCCTAACGGGTACCTTCTGAGAAATCATGCAGCTCAGCTCAGAATTCTATCACCTGTTTCTCCTTCCCCTGCCTTGGGGTTACTCAGGAAATTCATCGTTTTGCAGGTAGTACATCCCGAAGCCTGTTCTGCCTCTCCAGGTGGCTAGATGGGGCCAGGCAGTCCACTCCAGAGCCCAAGCTCTTCATCACTAAGCTATGCCCCCCCAGTGTGTTATAACATCTAAAAGCTTGACTTTGAAACCAACCGGATGTCCAAGGGTTACTTTTATTTGGTCACAAATTAGAAACACTTTGGGAGTGAACACCTTTCTTACTGCAATATCTCATATGGACAGGGTGGAAAATCTATCCAGCTAGCAACTGTTACAAGACCATGAGTGCTTGCTAGCTGTGTGACCTTGGAAAGATGACTTAAGCCCTCTGGGCTTCCGTTTCTTCATAGATCAAAAGCAGATAACCCGTCTTCCAACTCCACAGAACCATTTTGAGGACATGCCTGAGGTGGTGCAGTTGGTAAAGAATCTGCCTGACAGTGCAGGAGACACGGGAGACTCAGCTTCAGTTCCTGGGTCGGGAAGATCCCTTGGAGAAAACGGCAACCCACTCTAGTATTCTTGCCTGGGAAATTCCATGGACAGTGGAGCCTGGCAGGCTACAGTCCACGGGGTCGCAAAGAGTCAAACACGACTGAGCACGCACATTATGCATCTGAAGAACTTTATAAACTGTAAAGTGCTATCCAAGAAATGGATTATGCTCCTGGAATAATCTTGACCTTTCTTCCTACTTCCCTGCTCTCTGCCGTTTCTGCATACTTTGTCTTGTCTGTCCTTCCCTGCACCCACCCCCACTGTGTTCTAGGCGCTTCCTCTGATTACAAAACTGGTTTCACAATCTCACCAGGACAGGTTGTTTCATTCTATTCCAACCTAGTCTAGATAACACAGATTTAAGAGTTTGTAATCCATCCTTCATTGATCAGTGTTCTTGGCTGTTACACGCTTGCCTGAACTCCATCCCATTCAGTCATAGCGTCAAAGGCTTAAGAACAATGACTGGTTTCATCTCTCTCTCATACCAGCTGGGAAGCTTTCTTTTAACCCGCTCCTCCTAAAGTGGTCCCTAAGTTTTACTGGGCTTTTTACCTCTCCAAGACTCTCATGAGGGCTAAGGCTTCTCTCTTCAGGGAGAAATAAAAATAAAAGCACACACCTTATGTACACACACATGTGCACACAGGCACACAGATGTACACACATTCACAAACCAGGTACAGTTCTGGGGGGATTCACGGGTCCTCACAAACACCAGGACTGTGGGTGCAGGTCTGAGGTGAAACATGGATCTCTGATATCAGATAGATCAAGCTTTAAATGCTGATTGTAAAATATTTTAACAATGATCCTGGCCCACGGTAAACGTTCAACAAGTAACAGCTATATCATTAAAATAACACAGCATCTCCAGAAACATTATTCAGTCCCAGGAAACGTTCAAGAAAAAACCCGGACAGCTTAAAACAGAGATTTCAGTTTCCTAGAGAAGAGAGGTTTACGTTCAACCATGGAGGAGCCTAGGGCAGGTTCTCCCCCTGCTGGCCCACGGTCAACTTGCATCCTTGGTTTTGATTGCCCTGGGTGTGGGCGTGGTCCTTGGGAAGGCAATGGGAACTGAGGTGGGAGATGAGGAGTTAGAGGGCCTGTGGGCTACTTCCCTGGAGCCAGGGAACAGACTGGAAAAGCTAAAGACAGGGACGTGTGTCTCTCCCTTTGTTTCTCTCCCTTTTCCTTTTTTAAGCCCTAATTATTATATTTGCTGAGCACATTCTTTCTGGGTATCTGCTGTGGGGAGACGGCATGATCCCACATGAATGAGATACAGCCCTGCCCACAAACCCTGGGTCTCACCCTTAGGAAGCTTGCCTTTCCTTTCTGACTTAGAGTTTCATTTGGAATCAGAGAGCACAGATCCACACTGGATGGCGTAATGATTCAAAGCAGGGGCTTTGAACTCTGACTCACAGCCCTGCCCTTGCTCATGGAGTGATGGGGTCACTGGGCCTCTCTGAGCCTCAGTTTTCCCATCTATAAAATAAGGTTAATAACAGCCTCCCTTACCCCTCTAGCATGGTTAGGCAGATTTGTAAACAGTAAGTTGGGTGCATGGTAGAGGGTTTAGCAATAAAAAGAACTTAAGTGGTAGGTTTTTGGGCTTCCCTGGTGTCTCAGACAGTAACAAATCCGCCTGCCATGCAGGAGACCAGGGTTCAATCCCTGGGTTGGGAAGTGATTAGCGTTATTTTTATTCTACTATAGAAATCAATAATCAATAAAAACCCTTTTTTATTTTTAAAATTCCACAATAATACTTGCTTGTTACGTAAGGTCAATCCACTTGGAAATTGCTAGCATTCAACCAGTTTTGACCTACAGAGCTAGCACATTTCCCTATGGTGGTGATTTAGTCACTAAGTGATGTCTGACTCTCGCAACCCCATGGACCGTAGCCTGGTTCCTCTGTCTATGGGATTTTCCAGGCAAGAATACTGGAGTGGGTTGCCTTTCCCTTCTCCAGGGGAATCCTCCCAACCCAGGGGTGGAACCCAGGTCTCCCACATTACAAGCAGATCCCTTACCAGCTGAGCTACCAGGGAAGCCCTAGGAGTGAAGTCTTGATCAAATCAGGTTGTTGCTTTTTTAGCTTAATCTGACAAGCAAAGGAGGGGTCAAATTTTCCCAGCGGGTAACAGGGTTATGAGTGGAGCACATGGACACTGAGATCATCACTAACATCCACTCTGCTTGAGAGAGATGTCCTGTTTTCTGTAGGATTCCAGCAGCAGCCGTAGCTAGCCTTTCCGCCTGGCCCTCCCCAGGGGCAGAGTGCTGACTCAACAGGTACACTTGGCTTTGGCGAGTGAGGGATGTGGCCTTGGCAAGCTGTTTCATCGGCTCCTTAAGATGAGATGAATTGTTACTTTGACCTTATAATTTCCCAACCTCTCTGGGTAATCAGGATTCGGGCTAGAGCACAATCTCTTACTGGAGTAAAACTGTGGTAGAGTTAAACCCGCTGTCTCTCTTTATTGTCCCAAGCATTTTGCCAACATCAACAACTCCTTGCTATTTTTGGAACTGGAATTGTTGCTATCAGGGTATGCATAGCCTAGCATGGCTTAGCCATGCATATCAGAAGTTTCTTAAATGTACAGAAGCTCCTGTTCAGAGGCATAGAGGGAACTGTGTCCAGAAGGGTCTGTTTTTCAGTCTTCTGGCCTCAGGGCTGATGAAATTCTCATCCATGTAGACATGGCTTAACGACTGTGCCGTGACTTACTATCCATGCTCACTTGGTTCCCACCACTCCAATGAAAGAGTGAATGTGGCGGTGTAAGAGCACAAAGCTAGGAGACAAGGGCCCTGGGCCCTAACTCTGTTAGCTGAGTCGGCGACTCAGGGCAAGTTACCCATTCTCTCTGATCTGTAGTTCCCCGAGAGAAAGAGCAATGGATTTGAATCAGGTGATCGCTAAATTCTTTCCGTTATTGTTTTCAAGCTCTCTATACCTAACAGTGTTCTTGCCTTGAGAATCCCAGGGACGGCGGAGCCTGGTGGGCTGCCTCCGCACAGAGTTGGACACGACTGAAGTGACTTAGCAGCAGCAGCTGCAGCATACCTAACAGAAATCCTTTCTCCTCATTCGCTGAGTCTACGCACTAGAAAATAGAAAGAATTCAAAGGTCTAAGGGGGAACTAGAAATTATGAGAATTGGCTTTGTTCATTAAACACACGATAAAGAGAATAAAGAGGCAACATAGAGAGTAATTCATGAATCAGACAAATGATGTATACCCAACATATATAAGAAAGAAAGAAAAGTGAAGTGGCTAAGTCGTGTCTGACTCTTTGCGACCCCATGGACTGTAGCCTAACAGGCTCCTCCATCCATGGAATTCTCCAGGCAAGAATACTGGAGTGGGTTGCTGGTTCCTTCTCCAGGAGATCTTCCCGACCCAGGGATCGAACCCCGGTCTCCCGCTTTGCAGGCAGACACTTAACTGTCTAAGCCACCAGGGAAGACCCAACATATAAAAAGAACACCAATACACCAACAGGCAAAAGGGCAGATAATTCCTACCTCCCCTAAAGCATTAAGTATTTCAACCGAAAGGGATATAGAAATAGTCCATAAATTTGATAAAAGGTACTCAATTTCATTAGTTATCAAGGAAATACAAATTAAAACCACAGAGACACCTTATACTCACAACAAGAGCTAACATTTAAAAAGATTGATGAGGCCAAGAATTAAAGAACATGTGGGGCAATTGGGATTCCATATACTGCAGGTGGGAGTATAAAACGATACAACCATTTTGGAAAATGGTTTGGAATTATCTATGAAGCTAAACAAGTATATTATTTGTAACCCAGTAAATTCACTTTGCCGACTTCCCTGGTGGCTTATTCCGTAAAGAATCTGCCTGCAGTGCAGGAGCTCAGGGTTTGATCCCTGAGGTGGGAAGACCCCCTGGAGAAGGAAACAGCAGCCCATTCCAGGATTCCTGCCTGGGAAACCCCGTGGACAAAAGGAGCCTTGTGGGCTACAATCCATGGGGTCACAGGAGTTGGACATGACTTAGCGACTAAGCCACCACCAATTTCACTTCATAGGTATGCACTCAACAGAAGTTCACACACATATCTCTCAGAAGACTTATGCTAGAGATCAGCTCTATTACTAAGTAGCTAAAAATCTGAAACCTACCAAACTTCCATCAGTCGAAGAATGAATAGATAAATGTGGTATATGTTTACAGCGGAAGCCTGAGCCGTAATGAGGATGAACAAAACACACGTAAACACAACAACTGGGAAGAATTTCATAATATAATGAAGAATATAAGGAAAGAGACACAAAAGAGAGCATGCTATGTTATTTTATGTACATGTGCTTCGTCACTTAATTCTGTCCGGCTCTTTGCGACCCATGGACTGTAGCCTGCCAGGCTTCTCTGTCCATGGAATTCTCCAGGCAAGAATACTGGAGTGGGGAGTACTTCTCCAGGGGATCTTCCCAGTCCAGGGATTGAACCCGAATCTCTGGCATTACAGGCAGATACATTACCATCTGAGCCACTGGGGAAGCCCTCCCATTTTATATACATAAAGCTCACTAATACATGAAGCTGCCTCTGCTGTTAGAAGTCAAGACAGCAGTTTCCCTTGGAAGAAGGTGATGACTGGTCACGGGGACATGAAGGGGCTTCTCAGATGTTGGTAATATTCTGGTTTTTAATCCAGGTATTAATTACAGAAATTTGTTCAGTTTGTAAAATTTATTGAACTGTGTAGTTATTTGTATTGTAACTTTGGACGTATTGGTGTATGATACACCAATTAAAAAGGTTTTTTAGCAAAAAAGTTGTAATTTTCATACTTTTTTTATATTCTTTCCCTAATACCATCAGAAGCTTTTTAAAACTATGCTTCTGTTGACCATCCTCTCTGTCTCATACAACCCAGCACTTGACAACATGCTATTTTTTCACAGTTTTCTAATTATTTTATTTTCTTTAATATTGCAATGTCCACTGCATTGTGAATTCTAATACGTGGAAGCTGTGTTTTCTATCTCTATCCTCAGGCACAAAGTAAAAATGTCAACTCTGCCAACCTGTTGTTCAGATCCCATACTTGGTGGGTCAATATTCCCATGCCATACTGTAGTCCTCCTTGTTTGTGCTATACTTGTCCCATTTGTTTGTAAACCTGTCAGTTCTCCTTACCCGTGAACTTCCATTCTATAGCATCTGCAGGAAAGCCAGCACTTTTATCTGGATCTTGCTGGCTTCACGGTTCAGTTCTGCACAAATTCAGTGGTTGATCCATGTTGGATACTCTCTGAAGCCCCCAAAATATGTGTGTGTTCACTTGTGTCCAACTCTTTGCAGCCCCATGGACTGTACCCCACCATGCTCCTGTGTCCATGGAGTTTTCCAGGCAAGAACACTGGTCCGGAACCAAGGGAGCAAACCTGCCTCTCTACCGCCTTCTGCATCGGCAGGCAGATTCTTAAACTCTAGCGCCACCTGGGCAAGTGCCCCAAGAAGTTACGAAATTGAGTCCCCAGCCTCAGGAGGGGGGCTGGGCCATTGAAGACAGGCTCCGAAATAGAACATGTCTGGTTGATTCATTCGCTACATGGAAACAAAAAGAGATAGTCAGCTCAGCCATGGGTAGCTCAGAGAAGTCTTCCAGGGCAGAGAGTTTTCCTAGAATCCAGTCCTGGAGGGTGAGTCGAATTTGACCAGGTGAAGAAGGAAGAGTCTTTTCAAGCAGTGGAAACAGTGAGGGCAAAATCAGAGAATCACAAAAGAGCAGAGCATTCCCGTGTATGAGGGTGCATGTGTGTGTGTGTGAGGGCTGGGGAACAGAATTCTAATAACCAGTTGGGTACTTCTGGATTTTAAGCAGAGGGATGGGAAGGAGAAAAGTGAGCAGGGACAGTATTTGAAGCTAAAGAGGTGAGTAGGGGCTAATTGAGGGGCCTTGAATCTCAAGCTGAGGAGCTTGGAGCCAGAAACATAGGACAGGGACTGGCAAACCATAATTGGGAGGCAAATCTGATCCTCTGCTTGCTTTGTCAACAAAATTTTACTGGAACATGGCCACAACTGTTGATTTATTGTCTATGGCTCTTGTTGCATGACGATGGCAGAGTTAAGCTGTTGCTATAGAGACCACACATCCAGGCCTTGATAACCCTCAAAGTAGAAGATGATGAGCCATTGAGATGTTCTAAGCAGGGGCCTTAACATGTGTGTCTCACCCTGACACAGCCTTGGTCCATGCTATGGAATGGAGGTGATGTATTTTGCTTATGCCTGAGAAACATCATTGAGGGCCGTCTCAAGTTGAGTACCGTACTTTTGAGCCCAGGACCACACTGAGTTCATCTCCAAACCTACAGAGATTGATTGATATAATGGTACACAATCGGGGAAGCAGCTGGACCCCAGGAAACTCAACAGGGTTTGAACTGAGGTGGAATCCAGCAATCTTGGGCTACTATCCTCCAACACATGGGTTTAAGTTTAGGGAGCTGTATGAAATATACTCTTTCCCTCTTTTGAGTTTGGCAGCCGACTGTTAGAAAATCCTAGAAAAAGAGAAGGGGGCAACAGAGGACGTGATGGTTGGATGACATCACCGACTCAATGGACATGAGTTTGAGCAAACTCCAGGAGACAGTGAAGGACAGGGAAGCCTGGTGTGCTGCAGTCCATGGGGTTGCAAACACAACTTAGTGACTGAATAAGAAAAGTGAATAGAAATAAAAATATGATCATTATTGTTCATACTTCACCCGGAATCAGACAAATTCAGAGACAATGGCTGAGCTGACCCATCTCAGGACTCTCCCTGTGAAGACTAGTTCCTGAATGGGCTCTTGGGCAAACCAGCAGGGGCAGAGAGAGGCAGACTGGGCTCCTTCTCTCGCGGTGCTGATCAGATGGGTCACAGTTCTGACCCTGGACAGGGAGCAGGAGGAGAGGCAGTCGGGTCACCGTGATGGAGCTCCTCCACAGAGAAACATGAAGGCAGGGGACAGAACCGTGCTGTCCCCATCACTGTCGTCATTTTCCACCAAAGAACTATATCTTTCAGCCGTAATCTCTCGTGGGATCATCCCTTCGGGGCCATCAGGCCAGACTCTACATCTATGGAGAGTGGTTTCCCTTTTAGAGAACTGAGGTCCTCACTGTCTGTCATCTGGGAAGCTGATGATGCTGAGAAGAGAACCAAGGTCATCCAGGCACAAGTCTTAGGCTAGGCGAGGATGAGCTTGGCTCAGAGCCTTAAGTGCGAAGATGCCTGGAGCATTTGTGGTGATAGGAAGTTCACTGCAGGGCAAGGCTTGTGGAGGATGGGCCCGCCCCCAGAGGGGCAAGGAGATGATCTAAGAAAAAACACTAGGATGAGAAAGAGCCAGTTGGGAGGAATTATAAGTTATAACCAGCCTTGCACAGTGCTTCTGCTACCCCTGAAACTTCAGTCCAATGCTGTCCCACAGCCTGATGCCAGTTGCTGGTTGGATATCATCCACGGTCCCACTCTGTGATTCAGAGAGTGTAACAAAAGGAAGAACAATCCCAAAATGAGAAAGAGATGAATAATTACCAGCAACCACTCTCCTCAGAAGAGAAACAATCCCACAGGCCGCTAGAAGCAAAGAAATCAGCATGGAGGTATCACAGGAAACCTGTGGTGGAAAAAGTCAAGGTCTTGTCCCTTAGCAAATGTATATCACCTGGACCTCTTGGAAATGGTCAGGGACACTTTGAGAAGGGCTGCTTCCCAGAAATCAAGTGGGACTCAAACTGTCTTAATTTGAGAGTTAAGGTAAATGAGATGTTATTTTGAAATCACAGGCAGCATATCCAAAATGCCGAGCCCATTTGCCAGCTCTCTGGGGCTTCCCAGGTGGTGCAGGGCTAAAGAATTTACCTGCTGATACAAGAGATGCAGGTTCGATACCTGGATCTTCAGGAAGATCCTCTGGAGTAAGAAATGGCAATGACTCCAATTTCTTGCCTGGGAGATCCCATGAACAAAGATGGTGGGCCATGGGAAATCCCATGGTGGGCTACAGTCCACGGGGTTGCAAAGAGTCAGAAATGACTAAGCAACTAAGCACATACACAATCACACACACACACACACACACACACACAAGTGAGCAATAACTACTCAATACACAGGACCTCCTGTCATTTTCACTGTTGCATTGTGATGCTCTGTGCATTTCGGCTTTCATTGCCCCAGGGCGACAGGTCACGGTGGCTTCAAAGCTATTTGGGGATCCCCGGACAGGCTCTAAACAAGGATTTGTAGAGGAGGAGGGTTCAGTGTTTTATTTTCAGAACAGTAGGGTTTCAACTTTGCAGAGTGAAAGAGGCTCTACAAAAGGTGGGTCAAGGCCCCTGGAACCTGCATGGTCTGGGGGGAGATTTGGCCGCATTCATTTCATGCACAGGCAGGAAGAAGGTGGGAATCAGGAGAGGAGGAAGAGAAGCAGGAAGCTTATACAAGGTGATTTTGTATAAGATCAAACCTGACATATTTTTAGGGCCTGTATAATAAATGCAAAACAGCCATCTCACTTAAGAACCTTCGATGAAATTGCAATAAATTCTCCTTGACAGAAACTCAGTCAAGTCCAGCATGTAATCTCCTACTGTCAAGAAGAGTAATGCCAAGTGGTAGATGTTCTTTTACTGTAAAATATATATATATAAGAGATTGCTGGCCCGGGAAGATGGAAGTCAATTTACCAAAGCGGCTTCTCAAAGATCTGCTTGCTTACCTTGTGGGATCTCCTGTTTAGCCATCTTGTGAAAAATGACTAGCTTGAGGGTGGTCCTCTTTGGCCAGTTCCTTACAATAATGTATCTCCTGGGCTTCCCTGCTGGCTCAGACAGGAAAAGAATCTGCCTGCAATGCAGGAGACCTGGGTTCAATTCCTGGGTCAGGAAGATCCCCTGGAAAAGAGAATGGTTACCCACTCTAGTATTCTTGCCTGGAAAATCCCATGGACAGGGGAGCCCGGTGGGCTATGGTCCCTGCGGTGGCAAGGAGTCAGACACGATGGAGCGCCTAACACTCACTTTTTCCCCATGAATTAGGAGCAAGAGGATCTGGAATTAGACAAACAGGGATTGAACCCTAGCTCCACCAGTTATTGTTAGTGACGTGGTCTGGAGCAGGCTGTTTCTCATGTCTCAATCTCAATAAACTCACCTGTAAACAGAAGCCACAGTGGTACCTAACTCACAAGTCTTGTTTTGAGGAACAGGTGAAATTAGGCAAGTTAGGTTCTGACATGATGACTTGGCATTCAGTATGTGCTCAATAAACACGAGTATTGTCATCATCACCACCCCGATCAGCACATCCCTGTCATCTTCTTCTTCATTGCTATCCCCACCATCGCATTGGAAGGACTGAAGCTGAAGCTGAAGCTCCAATACTTTGGCCACCTGATGCAAATAGCTGACTCATTGGAAAAGACCCTGATGCTCGGAAAGAGTGAAGGTGGGAGGAGAAGGGGCAGCAGAGGATGAGTTGGTTAGATATCACGACTGACTCAATGGACATGAATTTGAGCAAACTCTGGGAGATAGTGAAGGACATGGAAGCCTGGTGTGCTGCAGTCTGTGGGGTCACAAAGAGTTGGACATGACTTAGCGACTGAATAACAATAAACGTCTGTATTGTCATCGTCATCACCACCATCATCATATCATCATCATTTTCTTCTTCATTACTGTTATTCTCCACCATCTTTAGGTATATCACATTTTTGCCCCAGTGCACATCCCTAACTTTATTATCAGAGTCTCGGAATCTAAAGTCATGTTTTATTTACAGTAGGGGGGTTTGAGATGGGGAAATCAGATGATTTTTTTTTTCCTCTCGTATTTTACCCTGAACAGTTCTGCTGTGTTTGTGTGTGCATATATGCCCCCTCCTCATGTAATTTTTAAAATTCCATTTTAACTCAATTGCTCAACAAACATCTTTGGAGAGTTTCTATGGGGCATCCTTATCAGAACACAGGTCTCCCAAACTGCTACCAGTTTTAAAGATAAAATAATCTTTCTGGACTGCCTATCTTCCTCCAATCACTGCCCATTTATCGGGTCCTCTTTACAGCAAAACTTCCCCAAAGAGGTATCTTTAGTTGCTGAATCTTCTTGCCATCATGTCTTTTCAGGACATTCCCACAAGGCTTCCTTCCCCATCATCACTCAGACTGCCTTTGGAAAGCTGGCAGCAACCTCTGTATTTCTAAGTTCACTGGTCACTTCTCTTTCTTTGTGGTACTTGACCCTGAAGCGGCATCCAGGCAAGTTGATCCTCCCCTGTCATATAACATCGGCTTCTACTGGGGTCCATGATCCCACCTTCTCCAGATCTTCCTACCATCTAACTAGCGGTGCCTTTTCAGGTTTCTTTGTTAATTTCTTCCCAGTGGTTTGAAATGCTCCAGGGCATTTCCCAAGTCCCTTGCCTTCTCACTCTATGCTCTCCTTCTAGGATCCCACCCAGCCCAATGGCTTTAAACCCAAGCTACACAATTTTGAATTTCAAATTCTGCCTCAAGATTTAGCTTCTCTTCTTGGTAGATCTACATTAACTCCCATCAAATGACATCTCTTCTTGAATCTGTTTTGTTCCTAGTATGCCAAAGGAGAAATTCAACCACATCACACCCTTATTTGAAATATATCAAAGGTCTTCACGACCTGGCCCCTGCCTCATTCCCCAAGCATCATCTTTCAGCAGAGTCTGACTTTTCTAACCTTAATACCCACCTTTACCCGTGACCAGTGCAGGTTCTCCACAAACCGATGCTTCTTTCCATGCGGAGGGAACTATTGGCAGAGCAGTTGTATCCTCTCCTCCTCAGGAAAAATGAATTGAGTCTTCTAATTGGAGAGGTTAGAAGGCAAATTTTGCCACATGGAGTACTTCAGATCTTCTTTGGCTCCTTGTAAGAGTGAGGTATCTGCAATGAGGTTTGTTCTTCTGTGCCAAAAATGCTCTGTGACTAGAGGGATCAGTCTTTCCAATTCTGTCTTTCCAATCAGTCTTTCCAGTGGGGTAGGGGGTGTTCTATGGATCCCAATTTTGGTTTTTCCATATCAGCTTTATCAGTTTAGCTTTTCTTAAGTGTTATACTGGTCCCTAATGACCCTTTTATAATTATTTCTTTTTTTATGTTGTTCTTTTTTTAATTTTTAATTGGTGGATAGTTGATTTATAACATTGTGCTGGTTTCTGCCATATATCAACATGATACAATTATTTTTAATTTGGATGAGAGTTCAGCAGGGAGACATGGAGACTACTGCATACCCACTCAAAGACCACAGCACTTAACAAACTCTTCAGTGTTATTAGCCCATCCCCTAGGTTCTCAATGAAAGTTGGTTAAACTCAAAGGAAATGAAGTCTAATACAGGTATGGATCAAGGTCATGCTGTGGTAACTAATTTGTTAATTTACCATGAAATTCATACACTTGTTTATTTCTTGCATGCCATACATCCAGTACAGCTCGGTGGGGGAGACTCTGTTCCCCAGACACTCTCAAGAGTCTGATCTCATGCAATCACCATCATGTTATGATTACACTGTCTTAGCTGGGTGACTTCAGGATCCTCTTAGCAGTAAAGGAATATTTGGGAGCTTATACCATCCTTTACTGCTTCATTCACAACCATTTGAACCAAACAAGTAATATGGCTGTCTTTTAGCTACAAGGAAGGCTGGGAAATGTCAGAGAGCACAAGGCCTACTCAGTAAGCCCTTCTGTCTCTGCCTCAGGGCCCTTGAACATCATAAGACACAATATTTGGAGACAAGGAACTCTTTTTCTCTTCGCAATGATGGATACATGGATTAGCTTGATTCTGGTCATCACTTCACAATATATATGTGTGTCAAATCATCACACTGTACACTTAAAAAAATCACAGGTATAACTTAAATGTATATAAATTTTATGTGTCAGTCATATCTCGAAGTTGGAAATATAAAAGAAAAATGATAAAAAATAATCAGGTTAATTACCCAAAAATAAAATAAGGTTTATTTTTATTTCAATGAAAATAGCAGTTAACTAAAAACAATGATGAGGCTAAAAAAAAAATTCTAGTGCTGGTGTTAGGCACCACACTTACCAGTGTGTGTGTGTGTGTGTGAGCTGCCCAGTCGTGTCCGACTCTTTGCCACCCCATGGACTGTAGCCCACCAGGCTCCTCTGTTGCGATTTCCCAGGTAAGAATACTGGGGGGGGGTGTTGCTATTTCCTTCTCCAAGGGATCTTCCTGACTCAAGGATGGAACCCATGTCTCCTGCATTGCAGGCAGACTGCAAAGTAAGTCTCTCGTTAGAAGAAAAAGTAACACTCCCAGGAGGTAAAGCATCTTTCCTAGTGCAACTGTGAACCCAAGTTCATTGCTCATTCAGGGAGGGAGACATGGAACTCTGGACTGGAATTCACGGCAGATGGAGTGCACTCTGCAAGAAGTGAGGCAGGTGGGAGAGGAGATCAGAGTTAATGTGCAGGAGAAAGGCGAGAGGCACCAGAGGCACCTCGACCCGGTTCTCAAACTGAACACTCAGCTTCATTATTTATCCAATGAAGAAAGTACTTTCTGCTTTGTAGGATGTGGTGAAGATGAAGTCAGCTAAAATAGAGAGAGTGCCAAGCACAGTACCTGGCTTTTGTTTAGTGTCCAAGAAATACCACTTTCCGGCACTGAGCTGACTTCAAGATCATACAACCCCTTTGATTTCCACCATTTACAACACTTATCTAAAGATACAGGAGTTTTCCTCAGAACAAAGGAAGCTCTGTTTTCAAGGGCTTACAAGGACTCTCATATTACGCGAGACCGTCTTATGACTGTGTTTGGAACAAAGCAGAACTCTTTGTCAAGATACATTAGCCTGAAATGGACTCAATTAACACTGAATTTCAAAGTGATGGAGGTCACCTGAGAGCATTACATTTTTGAAAGGAGGAAAAGGAATTTGACGCAGATTTAGTCGTTATTTCTGGGGATCGGGTGTGATTTTCCAAATTGCAGCACAAGTTATCATTTTAAACAAACCATTTGAAAGTGACTTTAAAAACAAATTTAAATGAAAAGAAAATAAAAACTGATACATGCTGTAACATGGATGAATGTTGAGAACATAATAGAACATAATAGAAGTGAAAGAAGCCAATCACAAAGAAACATATTGTATAATTATATTTATATGAAGTATCCAGAATCAGTCCTGAATATTCACTGGAAGGACTGATGCTGAAGCTCCAATACTTTGGCCACCTGATGTGAAGAGCTGACTCATTGGAAAAGACCCTGATGCTGGGAAAGATTGAAGGCAGGAGGAGAAGGGGACGGCAGCGGATGAGATGGTTGGATGGCATCACCAACTTGATGGACATGAGTTTAAGCAAGCTCTGGGAGCTGGTGATAGACAGGGAAGCCTAGTGTGCTGCAGTCTATGGGGTTGTAAGGAGTCGGACACAGCTGAGTGACTAAACTGAACTGATCCAGGATAAAGTCCATGGAGATAAAGCACCAGTCCATTGGTGCTTCCCTGGGCTGCAGAGGTAAGGTTGGGAAGAATTGTGAAGTGACTGATAATGGGTACAGAGCTTCCTTTTGCATGAAAAAAAGAGAATTGGGCCATAAAAGAAGGCTGGGCACTGAAGTACTGATGATTTCAAATTGTGGTGCCGGAGAGTCCCTTGGAGCAAAGAGATCAAACCAGCCAATCTTAAAAGAAATCAGTCCTGAATATTCATTGGAAGGACTGATGCTGAAGCTGAAACTCCCAATATTTGGCCACCTGATGCAAAGAGCCAACTCATTGGAAAAGACCCTGAAGCTCAAAAGATTGAGGGCAGGAGGAAAAGGGGCAACAGAGGATGAGGTGGTTGGATAGAATCACTGACTCAATGCACACGAGTTTGAGCAGACTCTGGGAGATAGGGGAGGACAAGAAAGCCTGGTGTCCTGCAGTTCATGGGGTCACAAAGAGTCAGACAGAACTTAGCAACTGAACAACAATGGTTTCACAACTCTTCTAATATACTCAGACCATTGAAATGTGCATTTTAAATGGATGAATTGTATGGTTTGTGAATTATGACTCCATTAAAGTTCTTGTAAAAACAACCTAGTAAGTTGTTACCCTGTAAATATTACACATGAAGAATGAGATAAAACCCAATGCAAATGGATACTAATTGCTTGGAATAAAATTTATAGTAATAGCGTCATGGATCCAAAAAGCTTTGAGTCCCAAATAACTTGGGTGGGAATGGAATTGATGTGCTCTGCAAATCCTTCTTAGAGAACTCACAAAGTGGGTCTAGAGATGGCCAAAAGGCTACACCACAGAGGCATATGGAGAACTGAATAAAACTGTTTCATGAAAGATGAGAGAAGACAAAAATTTTAACTAACGTATCATTTTATGTACTGTTCTTCATATCATGCTATATTATTTGTACATTCATGTGCTTTATAACTAAATACAGTAACTAAATTAATAATGGTGTGACTAGACACTTGACCATGTCATCAATATCCCTAATATTTATTTAATCCAATTGGCCACATAACTGAAGGGAATCTTTGTACTGGAAAAATAGAGTTTCAACTGAGAATAGTGGTATTTAGTATCCTGACATTCCATAGAACAAGGAAGAGCCCTACTTGTACTGGAGAATCCTCCCTGTCTTATTGGCCACTCCGTTCTACACATCATGAGATGCAGGCCATGTCCAGGTTCAATCCTAATTAGAGGGAATATTTCTTGAAAGCACAGACTGCCTAGACTAAGTTAGGCACTATTAAAAAGTAAAAAAGTAATACACCTGTGAATTCTGCTTTCAAAGTATTAAACCCCTTGAAAGAAATGGTATGGACCCAACAGAAGCAGAAGATATTAAGAAGAAGTGGCAAAAATACACAGAAGAACAATACAAAAAAGATCTTCACAACCCAGATAATCACGATGATGTGGTCACTCACCTAGAGCCAAACATCCTAGAATGTGAAGTCAAGTGGGCCTTAGGAAGCATCACTATAAACAAAGCTAGTGGAGGTGATGGAATTCCAGTTGAGCTATTTCAAATCCTAAAAGATGATGCTATGAAAGTGCTGCACTCAATATGCCAGCAAGTTTGGAAACCTCAGCAGTGGCCACGGGACTGGAAAAGGTCAGTTTTCATTTCAATCCTAAAGAAAGGCAATGCCAAAGAATGCTCAAACTACTGCACAATTGCACTCATCTCACATGCTAGTAAAGTAATGCTCAAAATTCTCCGAGTCAGGCTTCAGCAATACATGAACCGTGAACTTCCAGATGTTCAAGCTGGATTTAGAAAAGGCAGAGGAACCAGAGATCATATTGTCAACATCTGCTGGATTATTGCAAAAGCAAGAGAGTTCCAGAAAAACATCTATTTCTGCTTTATTGACTATACCAAAGCCTTTGACTGTGTGGACCACGACAAACTGTGGAAAATTCTTCAAGAGATGGGAATACCAGACCACCTGACCTGCCTCTTGAGAAATCTGTATGCAGGTCAAGAAACAATAGTTAGAATTGAACATGGAACAACAAATTGGTTCCAAATCTGGAAAGGAGTACGTCAAGTATATTGTCACCCTGCTTATTTAACTTATATGCAGAGTACATCATGAGAAACGCTGGGCTGGATGAAGCACAAGCTGGAATCAAGATTGCTGGGAGAAATATCAATAACCTCAGATATACAGATGACACAACCCTTACGGCAGAAAGTGAAGAAGAACTAAAGAGCCTCTTGATGAAAGTGAAAGAGGAGAGGGAAAAAGTTGGCTTAAAACTCAGCATTCAGAAAACTAAGATCATGGCATCTGATCCCATCACTTCATGGCAAGTAGATGGGGAAACAATGGAAACAGTGAGAGACTTTATTTTGGGGGGCTCCAAAGTCACTGCAGATGGTGACTGCAGTCATGACATCAAAAGACACTCCTTGGAAGAAAAGTTATGAACAACATAGACAGCATAATAAAAAGCAGAGACATTGTTTTGCCAACAAAGGTCCATCTAGTAAAAGCTATGGTTTTTCCAGTAGATGTGAAAGTTGGACTATAAAGAAAGCTGAGTGCTGAAGAATTGATGCTTTTGAACTGTGGTGTTGGAGAAGACTCTTGAGAGTCCCTTGGACTGCAAGGAGATCCAACCAGTCCATCCTAAAGAAATCAGTCCAGAATAATCATGGGAAGGACTGATGCTGAAGCTGAAACTCCAGTACTTTGGCTACCTTATGCAAAAAACTGACTCATTTGAAAAGACCCTGATGCTGGGAAAGATTGAAGGCGGGAGGAGAAGGGAATGACATAGGATGAGATGGTTGGATGGCATCACCAACTCAATGGACTTGAGTTTGAGTAAACTCCGAGAGTTGGTGATGGACAGGGAGGCTTGGCGTGCTGCAGTCCATGGGGTCACAAAGAGTCGGACATGACAGAGTGACTGAACTGAACTGATGCTAGAACTGTTCAAATGAAGATAGGATGACCAAACATCTGCCAGTAATTCTGTAATCCTGTGTTTTTAAACTGCAGTTGCAACACATTAGTGAAACAAGTAATCCATTTAGTGGTTACCCAACCAGCATTGACATTTATTTTATCTTATACATTTTATATCATGTATGATCAGAATACAATAGAAGAAATTAGAATAAGGTTGAATTGATTGGTATATATGGGAAGGGATAAGTATTGTTTCCTGAAAAGTTTTTTCAGTAATATGTGCATGTGTACATGTTTATGAACATCTCTGGTTGCCATGCAAAATTTATTCCTTTTATGATTTGCAGTTTAAGAATCTTTGAAACACAGTTGTAGAAGAAATTCCCATAGTAGGTAGGAGTTTGAATGAGATAACCCCTAAGTTCTTGGTAATGATCTAATTCTTGGGCAATAATTCTGGAATTCTCAGCACCAAGGAAGCAAAAGTGTGAGGTTCTTCTGAGATCAAGGAGATGATGTGTCATCCTGCATTGCTCCAACACACACATGAGAAGCAAGCCACCGACCATATAGTAATTGCAAGTACATTGCCTGGCCATGTTCATCAGCTCCGGTGGGAAGTTGCAGGAGAAGCAAAACCCAGCAACTCTTCCATTATTGTTGTAACAGGAAAGTATTATTTCAGTGTTTTAATCCCAAATCTAATGAATCTAAATGGCCAGGCTATTTAAATTTCTAGACAGAGGAGGCTTGTAATCAATAAACTTCCTATCCAGAGTTCGTCCTAGAGGCCCTCATTTGGGTAAATAAAGTTCTCAATAGCAGGTCCCTTACCACTGACAATATTTTCAATGACGCGTCAGTGCCAACTCTGGATCTAGAGTGTAGCATTGCAGTTGGAGACATGAGTACAAACTGACCACAAAGCCCTGGAACATCTCTTAAAAATTCCAAAACAAGCTTTTAAAAAAAAAAGGAATTAGAGGCTTTTTCCCCTTAAAGGATGATGTGCTGCCATTTGCCAAGTAGCTCTGTGAGCATTATGTTATTATAAACGTATTTACATTTTGGAGTAAAGTAATGGAAACTAAAACAATCTGGCTAAATCATTAAGTCTGCAACTGTGCAACTCTCAAAAGCAATGGTCTAAATTAATTTAAAACTTAAAAGTGGGTTAATATTTATTGAGCACAAAATATGTACCAGGCATTGTGGGAAGTGCTATGAGTTGGCTGAAAAATCTATCAGACATAAACTCCTGCTGTGTCTCAAGGATATGGAATGTAATAGTGGAAGTGGGCTGTTCCTAAATAACAAAAACAGAGGGTGGGCCACGGCAAGGATCAATCTTTTCTGGATCAAAACCCTTTTTCCGATGTAATGAAAGCCATACACTCTCACAAGGAAAAAGCCCATATTCATACCATCCATTTGTTTGCAATTTAATTCTACGTGTAGATTTAGGGTTTCAAATATTTAAGGGAAGTTTAACAAAAGTTTTATGGAAGAGTGAAAAATACATTCACAACAGAAGCTCTCTCATCTAACCTCCTCTTCACCAACTCACTGGCTTAAATACTGTTCTTCGTCTCCTTTTTAAAAGATCCAGCTGAGACTGAGGTATCTATATTCCCTGTATTCCCTATCTAAATATGGACAACTCTCTATGTGTATTTCTGTTCCCGTCACTTAGGGTCTCACTGACCAAGGATCCGAAGTGTTTGCTCCTGTGTTAGCTCTGGCTGTCATACAAAATACGATAGACTGAAATGGTTTAAACAACAGAAATGTATTTTCTTGAAGTGCTGGAGATTAGAAGTTACAAGATCCAGGCAATTCAGTCTCTGGTGAGGTCCCTTCTCCTGGCGTGCAGGCAGCCACAGTCTTGCTGTGTACTCACGTGACCCCGTCTTTGCAGGCAAGTGAGGACAGAGAGGGAGGGAGGAGGGGGAGAGAGAGCAAGCCG
This sequence comes from Cervus elaphus, assembly GCF_910594005.1. NCBI lineage: Eukaryota > Metazoa > Chordata > Mammalia > Artiodactyla > Cervidae > Cervus > Cervus elaphus. Next base: position 7,047,522 of record NC_057820.1, on the reverse strand, counting down.
GCACTCAGGTGCTCGGTGTCTCTTCTTGCGAGGACACTAACACTCTCAGATCAGGTCCCCACCCTTATGATCTCGTGCATGCGAGCTACGTTGCTTCAGTCATGTCCAGCTCTGTGCAACCCCATGGACTGTACTCCACCAGGCTCCTCTGTCCATGGGATTCTCCAGGCAAGAATACTGGAGTGGGTTTTTTATGCCCTCCTCCAGGGGATCTTCCCAACCCAGGGACTGAGCCCGCATCTCTTATGTCTACCTGCATTGGCAGGTGGATTCTTTACCACTAGCACCATCTGGAAAGCCACTTAACCCTAATTACTTTTGTAGAGGTCCTCTCTACAAGTAGAGACATACTTTTGTTTTGTTTTGTTTGACATTGAGCTGCATCATTTGCAAATATTTTCTCCCTTTCTGAGGGTCGTCTTTTCATCTCATTTATGGTTTTCCTTGCTGTGCAAAAGCTTTGCAGTTTCATTAGGTCCCGTTTGTTTATTTTTGCTTTCATGTTAATGCTTACACGTGGAATCTAGAAAAACGGTGCTGATGAACCTGTTTCCAGGGCAGGAATAGAGACGCAGATGCAGAGGATGGACCTTGTGGACGTGGTGGCGTGGACACGGGATGAGCTGGGAGATTGGGACTGACATGTGTACACGGCCACGTGTAAAGCAGATAAGTGTGAACCTGCTGCGTAACACAGGGAGCGCAGCTCGGCGCCCTGCGGTGACCTAGCGGGGCGGAACTGGTGGCGGGGAGCGAGCTCCAAGAGAGAAGGGGTATGTGGGTACGGACAGCTGATTCACTCTGTTGTGGAACTACACAACATCAGGAAACTAACACAACATTGTAAAGCAATTACACCCCAGCAAATAATTTAAAAAAAAAAGACACACTAGGGGTTAGGCCTTCAACACAGAAATTTGGTGGTTCGGCAAGGGCATGATTTGGACACAAACATTCAGCTATTAAGGGCTCCCAAACCTGATTTACACCAACAATTACATAATTTCCTTAATATAATGTAAATCCAGGTAAAACAAGAATGAGTCCTGCAGAATAATGGCTCCCCAAAGATGTGCTCACCTTAATCCCCACACCTATAAAAATGCTAGATTATAAAGCAAAGGAGAGGTAAGATTGTAGATGGATTTATGACGTTAATAATATAAGCAGACTATCCTGGATTACCCAGTGGACCCAATGAAATTGCAGGGGTCCTCAAAAGTGGAAGTGGCCATCAGAAACAAGAAATCCAGAGAGACGGCAACACACACCGGTCAGAATGGCTGCTATCCAAACGTCTACAAGCAATAAATGCTGGAGAGCATGTGTAGAAAAGGGAACCCTCTTACACTGCTGGTGGGAATGCAAACTAGTACAGCCACTATGGAGAACAGTGTGGAGAGTCCTTAAAAAACTGGAAATAGAACTGCCATATGACCCAGCAACCCCACTCCTGGGCATACACACTGAGGAAACCAGATCTGAAAGAGACACGTGCACCCCAATGTTCATCACAGCACTGTTTATAATAGCCAGGACATGGAAGCAACCTAGATGCCCATCAGCAGATGAATGGATAAGGAAGCTGTGGTACATATACACCATGGAATATTACTCAGCCATTAAAAAGAATTCATTTGAATCAGTTCTAATGAGGTGGATGAAACTGGAGCCCATTATACAGAGTGAAGTAAGCCAGAGAGAAAAACACCAATGCAGTATATTAACGCATATATATAGAATTTAGAAAGATAGTAAGGATGACCCTATATGAGAGACAGAGAAGAGACACAGATATAAAGAACAGACTTTTGGACTCTGTGGGAGAAGGCAAGGGTGGGATGATTTGAGAGAATAGCATTGAAACATGTATATTATCATATGTGAAACGAATCGCCAGACCAGGTTCGATGCATGAGACAGGGTGCTCGGGGCTGGTGCCCTGGGATGACCCTGAGGGATGGCTTGGGGGGGTGGGGTGGGCGGGGGCTTCCAGATGGGGAACACATGTACACCCGTGGCTGATTCATGTGAATGTATGGCAAAAACCACTGCAAATTGTAATTAGCCTCCAATTAAAATAAATAAATTTTTTTTAAAAAGAGGCGTATACCTAACATTTTTGGCTTTAAAGATGGAGGAGAGGGGTCATAAGGCAAGGAAAGTTGACAGTCAAGGGACATACTCTCCCCTAGACCTGCCAGAAAGTATCACAGCTCTATTTGATTTTACCCCAATGAGACACATTTAATCCCAACGTGCTGGACTTCTAATCAGAATTGGAAGACAATAAATGTATGTTGTTTCAAGCCACTAATTTTGTTGTAATCAGTTACAGCAACAGTAAAAAATGTAGAGAACAGGAAAATAGAAGCCCCATAATTTTTTTCCCATAAGAACTGGGGTAATTCTTTATAAAGACTTGTTAACAAGTTAAGTCAAAGTAAACATTTGGGCCATATTAAGTGTAGCACAGACCCATTTTAAAACATCAGTGGGGAAAAAAATAGGGCAGAAGAAAATCTGAAGATAAATGATAGCTAAGATATATATTTTAGAACTATAGAAAGATACTTCACCACAGATTCAAAAGACACTATAAATCCCAATCATAATACCATTATAAAGCTGATAAAAACCAAATAAAAGAGAAAATATCAAAAAGGGAGATGGATATAAAATAAAATTATCTTCACCTGACTCTCACCAGAATAATAGGAGACAAAAAAAGAAAAAGAAAAACAGTATGATGTCTTCAAAGTGGCAGATAAAATTTCTGCCAACCCAAACTCTTGTACCCAGGGAATATACCCTTCAAAAATAAAAAAGATTAAAATGAGAACACTTTTAGACAAAAATAGAATTTGTCACCAATAGACTAAAAGAAATACCAAAAAGAAGGAAAATGGTCATAAATAGAAGCTGTATGGAACAGAAACTAATTATGCATATAACTCTAAATGAATAAATGGATAAATAAATATAAAATTTCTTATGAGGTTTGTTCTATAACAGGTTTGTCAGGTATAGGTAGAATAGGTAAGTGCAGTTAAAGAGTTTTATCATCCTTATATGGACTGGAATATGATAAGGACAATTATACGGATTTTTTAAGTCATAAAAACATATCATAAAGCTCAGAGTAACCAATAAAAGAAAACGTCAGTAGTTTATTACTTCTTTAATAAATCTCATTATATGCATTTTATATAACAATTATGCATAGTACACAAAGTTATAATACAGTAAGTAAATTATGCACGCATGCTCGGTTGTGTTGGACTCTTTGGGACCCCATGGACTGTAGCCTGCCAGGCTCCTCTGTCCTTGGAACTCTCAGGCAAGAATACTGGAGTGGGTTGTTATTCCCTTCTCCAGGGGATCTCCCCGACCCAGGGATGGAACCCGGCTCTCCTGCATGGCAAGCAGATATTTTTACCATCTGAGCCACCGTATTTTTCCCTAGAACTAAACAATGTAGAAAGTGAAAGTGAAGTCGCTCAGTTGTGTCCGACTCTTTGCGACCCCCTGGACTGTAGCCCACCAGACTCCTCCGTCCATGGGACTTTTCCAGGCAAGAAGACGAGTGGGTTGCCATTTCCTTCTCCAAAACAATGTAGAGGTGTGGTTATACTTTATACAACCACGAGGGGGCAGCAATGTGCAAATAACGCCTCGAACTGCTCCTGGTCTCCGTCACTTGGCCTGGTTTGGGAGGAGAGCCTGGCCCTTATTTCCCCGTGAGCATCTCAGGTTTTAAATAATGGTAATGCAACCACTTCAGTCTTGCTCTGGAAACTGTCAGAGCTAATTCATTTCAGACAAAATATACTGACTATCCGCATTTGCCTCCACATCAGTCTTTTCAGGATTCAGGCTCTGCTCATTCTGTTATGTATTCATCTAGCCTGTGCACAGAACTACCGAGGGCCAGGTATTACTCACGGCCGCACTACCTGCCGGGGGGCTTTCCCAGCCACCTCGTCTAAAAATCGCAACCCTCCCTGTTCTTCAGCTCCTCTTAAGTCTTATTCACTTGCTTATTCTATCTAATTTTTTGTTTGTCTCCCCCGCCCCTTAAGAGCTGACGCTTTATTCGTTCTGTTCATCAGGGTCTCCTAGAACGGTGCCTGGCACATAAGGAGGACTCAAAAACCATTTGCGGAATGAACAAAAACACCACATTAGGGACACCGGCTGCCGTGGAGATGGGCGTGTGCATCCTCCTAGCGTGAACTAGATGTTGCTAAACCAAAGAATCCTCCTGTAACGCAGGAGATCCGGGTTCGATTCTTGGGTGGCAAAGATCCCCTGGCGAAGGGATAGGCTACCCACTCCAGTATTCTTGGGCTTCCCTTGTGGCTCAGCTGATAAAAAATCCGCCCGCAATGCGGGAGACCTGGGTTCAGTCTCTGGATTGGGAAGATGGGAAAGACTACCCACTCCAGTGTTCTGGCCCTGGAGGATTCCATGGACTGTATAGACCATGGGGTTGCAAAGAGATGGGCACGACCGAGCGACTTTACTTTCATTTTCACAAACTGTTTTCGTTTTTCATTGCCACCAGCTGTGGATGGGAGCAGTACCCAGATGGAAGGCTATTTGACATGCACATTTGAAGGGACGTGGGGGCGTCAGCTCCTTTGGCAGAAGGGAGAAGTGAAGTCTGAGTGGAGGAGAGGTTCGCCCAAGGCTGCATCGATCTTGAATGGTTGAGTCCATCCCAAGCCAGGACTCCTAACCTCTGCTTCCCTTGCTGCCTACCTGACCTCTTCATTTTCCTTAAGTATCCTTAAAAATCACCTCCTGGAACAGTAGGCTGCATTCATTAATCACCTGATCTGTATAACATTTATTCATATTTGGTAATTGACTGAGAAAAGACTTGGGTGTCTGCTTCCAGATTCCCCAAACCAGTACTCTCAGGCGCTTCCCTGGTCAAACTCTCCGCTCGAGACCCAACCCTCACCCCCCAGCACCTGCATTGTGTCAGATCCTTCAGAAACTGCTAGCCATGTGTTTCTCACAACGCTACATATATACTGCTATCATCCCCATTTTACTGATGAGAAGCTGTAATAATGGTGTACGTTGTAGCCACGTGGCGCTTCGAGTGGACTTGGGGTTGTCCCAAGGGGTCCATGCTTAGAGCTCATTTAATTCCCTCCAGCATTTCGGAAGTAAGCACAGCTGTTATCGCTATCAGAGATGTGGACCCAGAGGTCTAGGCAAGATAAGAAGCTTGTCCAAGGCCACTCTGCTTTGAAATGGCAAAGCCACCACGTGTTTTATTCCCACACTCTGCCATCCGGCAGAAAATAGGGGCTGGCAATAGTGGGCCACACTGGTACCATCTGACCCCACTGTGGTGCCTAATTAGGGTGCAAATTTGGGCCAGAATCCTCTCATTAGAAAATCGTAGGTCTGAAGCTGGGCAGAAGAGAGGAGGAGGAGGCAAACCTGCCCAGGCTGCCAACCACATCTTCTGATTTGCTGTCGTCTGCCAAGATCTTCCCTGATAGCACAGTTCTCCCAGAGAACTCTTTCAAAGACTGCATTAACTGGCCAAAGGATGTGCTGGACTGTCTCTCTACCCACCCCTCCATCTGGGCATCCAGATGCCAGCTCTGCTGTGGGCATGGGGGGGCGGTGCTCCCCAGAGCTTGGTCATTCCAGTCTCAACTGGATGGTGAACTGTGGTTACCTCATAGAGACTTGGACATGATGTTTGTGGGAATGAAGCTGGTTCGCTCAGTTACTCTGTCCAATGATTCTGGGCTCGGAGCCCCTTTGAAACTCATCAGAAGAAACATGGTCTAAAAAAGACAGACAGGAAGCAGATCTTGCACTGGCTGGAGGTGTTCTTGCTGATTGAACTTTTGCATCTGGTTTGAAATAAATGAACAGAAAAGGCTTGGCTTACTCGTTCTATACTTTAGTTCATTGCTGGATGTCTAGCCGCAGATTTGAGCCCTAGAACTAGAAGGTACTGGTGACTCACAGAGCCTCTTTCTGATGGTGAAAAATAATGTGATGAACTAAAGCTTCATAGTCCAATGGACCAGGATGCTCTAAGTGAATCTGTGGGCAAGCGACTTCACCTGTCTGAGCCTCAGTGGCCTCAGCTGAGTCAAAACAAAGCCCTTCTCATGGGGCTGGTGTAAATATCTGACATTTTCTGTTGTTGTTATTTAGTTGCTAAGTCGTGTCTGAGTGTTTGCAATATTTTGGACTATAGCCCACCAGGCTCCTTGGTTCATGGGATTTCCCAGGCAAGAATACTGAAGTGGGTTGCCATTTCCTCCTCCAGGGGATCTTCCCCACCCAGGGATCAAACTGGGTTTGATCAAGTGGTCTCCCGCATTGACAGGTGAATTCTTAACCACTGCATCATCTGGCATTTAGCATATGCTCAGTCAATGGTGTAAAAGGCAACAAAAGAGCAGACCTGGGTGTCTGCTCCACCACCTGCTAGGTAGGGGCAGTAGACACGTCACTCCCTTCTTGCAGGTTTGAGTTCCTCCTCCCCCGGGAAGGGAGGAGACTGAAATATCACATTCTCCTGGGTCTCTGACCACTGTGATCTCCTGCCAGATGACCACCTATCTCCGGCATACCTACACTGGCTTTCTTTTTTTTTTTTTTTAATTATTATTATTTTTTTTTTCCAGTGGGTTTTGTCATACATTGATATGAATCAGCCATGGATTTACATGTATTCCCAATCCCGATCCCCCCTCCCACCTCCCTCTCCACCCGATTCCTCTGGGTCTTCCCAGTGCACCAGGCCGGAGCACTTGTCTCATGCATCCCACCTGGGCTGGTGATCTGTTTCACCATAGATAGTATACATGCTGTTCTTTTGAAATATCCCACCCTCACATTCTCCCACAGAGTTCAAAAGTCTGTTCTGTATTTCTGTTTCTCTTTTTCTGTTTTGCATATAGGGTTATCGTTATCACCTTTCTAAATTCCATATATATGTGTTAGTATGCTGTAATGTTCTTTATCTTTCTGGCTTACTTCACTCTGTATAATGGGCTCCAGCTTCATCCATCTCATTAGGACTGGTTCAAATGAATTCTTTTTAATGGCGAGTAATATTCCATGGTGTATATGTACCACAGCTTCCTTATCCATTCATCTGCTGATGGGCATCTAGGTTGCTTCCATGTCCTGGCTATTATAAACAGTGCTGTGATGAACATTGGGGTGCACGTGTCTCTTTCAGATCTGGTTTCCTCAGTGTGTATGCCCAGAAGTGGGATTGCTGGGTCATATGGCAGTTCTATTTCCAGTTTTTTAAGAAATCTCCACACTGTTTTCCATAGCGGCTGTACTAGTTTGCATTCCCACCAACAGTGCTACACTGGCTTTCTAAAGTTCTCAGAGGGATCAATCCTGAAGATGGAGATCTTCTGGGGTCTCCACTGTTGATCTCTGGGAGGAAGATAGTATTTATTGAACATCTGCTAAGTGGCAGCCATTAATCCAGATACTGTGTCTTTGTGAACCCACTTACATCTGTCTGTAACCCTTGACAAGGGTTATGACCAACCTAGACATCATATTAAAAAGTAGAGACATCACTTTGCCAACAAAGGTCCATATAGTCGAAGCTGTGGTTTTTCCACTAGTCATGTATGGATGTGATAGTTGGACCATGGAAAAGGCTGAGCGCAGAAGAATTGATTTTGAACTGTGGTGATAGAAAAGACTCTCGAGAGTCCCTTCGACTGCCAGGACATCAAACCAGTCAATCCTAAAGGAAATCAACCATGAATATTCATTGGAAGGACTGATGCTGAAGCTGAAGCTCCAATACTTTGGCCACTGATGCCAAGAACTGACTTACTGGAAAAAGACTGTGATGCTGGGAAAGATTGAAGGCAAAAGGGAGAAGAGGGTGGCAGAGGATGAGATGGTTGGATGGCATCATCAACTCAATAGGCATGAACTTGAGCAAATTCCAGGAGATAGTGGAGGACAGAGGAGCCTTGCTTTTTGCAGCCCATTGGGTCACAAAGAATCAGACACAATTTAGCCACTGAACAACCACAACAAAACCCTTGGTGTGGGTTCTGCTATCACTAGACTATGAAAGAGGAAACAGACTAAAAGAGTGTGGTCAGAAAGTCACAGTAACTGAGGGGAGCAGAACCTATACCTCCACATCTATGTCTTTCTCAACCACCCCTGACCCCGGACAATCTCAAGTTGGAGAAGTGAAAATTCCTCTTCTGTAAAGGTCAGGGGCCTTTGTTCTATGAAGGACTGACACCAAGTCCTGCTATTTCTAATACTGGTTTTTCCAACTCCCATATGAACGCTCATGCTTTTGGCAATGGACAGATCTACAAGTTAATTTAGCCATGCTGGTCCTATAGAATAATAGATCATTTAGATTTAACAACAAACTTCATGGTAAACAATCCCAAGTAGCCTTTGGAATTCTCCCAGATACAAGGGTTTGGAGATTCCCATATTTTGGCTGATCATCTCAGCTGTCCTAACATTGGCCAGTTCATTGCATCCTGCATGTGGCAGAAGAAAAGACAGATATCAATTGGAGCAAAAAACCACAGAGGACAAAATGAAGTGGTTCTTGCCTTGGTTTTTCCCCTATTATATTTTTGATGCTATCTCTTAGAGAAATAATCAAAACAACTAGGAAACCACTAGATGTTTTCCTCACTTCACATGCCCTGGGCAGCAGCTGATGGAGAACCAAATTGCTGAGATGCATAAGGTTGCTGGTTAATTAGGGGGAGCATTCCCTACCCGAGGATTTGGATGTGATGTAGCTGGCATGTTCTACAGGGCAGAAACCTATCTGTTCTTTCCTCATTGTTAAATTCTCCTCTTAAAATCCTTCTCCAAGGGAAAACTTTAATTTAGAAAGGTCATAAATTGGAGCTTCTGCCAAAAACAGCACAGGCTGGAAGAACAGACCATAATTTTGCCATAGTAATCACTGGCCACCGGAGGTGATGGAGATAGCTTCTTTTATCCCCTTAAAATGTTATTTTTCTATTTGGGTCATTTTAGTTGTAACAACACATACAACATTGTGTGTGTGTGTGTGTGTTAAGTCTTTCAGTTATGTCTGACTTTACAACCCCATGGACTGTAGCCCACCAGGCTCCACTGTCCATGGAATTTCCTAGGCAAGAATACTGGAGTGGGTTGCCATATCCTTCTTCAGGGGATTTTCCCAACCCATGTCTCCTGCATTGGCAGATGGATTCTTCACCCCTGAGATGCCAGGGAAGCCCTGATGAATGCATAGCAGTTTCTTTATTACCAAAAGTATTAAGCAGCTATTATGACAGTGTGTGACAGTTTCTCAGGAGAGATTAATTATGGCTTTTTTTGTTGCCAAAGACATTTAAGTAATCTAAGTATTTTAATTGGGGTTTCCCACGTGGCATGAGTGGTAAAGGACCCTGCTGTCGATGCTGGAGTCTAAGAGGTGCAGGGTCAATCCTTGGGTCGGGAAGAGCCCCTGGAGGAGGGAATGACAGCCCACTCCAGATTCTTGTGTGGAGAATCCCATGGACAGAGGAGCCTGGCGGGCTACACTCTATGGGGTGGCAAAGAGTCAGGCATGACTGAAGTGACTTAGCACGCATGCACACAAGCACTTTAATTGTTCAGCAAACCCTTAACCTTTCCTGTAGAAGTTAAGAAAATGGGAGTTAGGGAGGAAGTAAAGGTCAGAAATCAGATGAGGCTGAAAGAGGGAGATCCGTTCGTATCATTTGCTTCCTGGGTGGCATCAGAAAGGCTGAGTTTGGGCTGGAGCCTCCTGCAGCATGCAGAGGCAATGGGTGAATGTGGACTACACAGATGGCGATTATCAAGGGCCAGTTCAGAGCAGTCAAATCCATCACTGGTTCCAAGGAGAAAACATGGGGCCGGAAACAGAAAATTTAGTCAAAAGAGGTTGAGAGCCAGGAAAATACAGAATCAACATGGGATTGAAGGCAGCTGCCACGAGGAGCCAGGAAATTCTGCCACAAACATTTATTTCCTGCAGTCTCTCAATGTTCCTTAAGCACCTTGTATGTGCCAGTTTTCAAGTGGGAGAAGCCAGTCTCCGCCTGTAGCAACCCATCATTCTCTTTGGGTGGACACTGGCAATGTGGTACTTGGGTGAGCAAGTCTGACCTCAAGTTCAAGGTCAAGGGCAGAGGCAGAGCTCTTCATGAGGAGATCTGAGAAAAGGACAGCTTTAACAGGTGCTAAGATGCTTTCAAGGGAAAGTCCCTTCTTCTGCGGTTATTTCCATCCTTCCTATGAGTTCTAAAGCCACCCCAGGGCCAGCCCACATTGTGGAAATGCTGAATTGGGAAATTTAAGAGTTGAAAGAGCTCTTATAAATCATTGAGTCTGGACTTTTTTGTTTTCAGCAGAGGAAAAGAAGTCTTTGATATAGCAGTTCCCATGGGGCTGTGGGTAGACCAGCCCCAAAGACTCACATTTTTACACCAAGATCTTGTTCAGCCCTGTTCCCTTGATATGTGATCTACATGGCATGGAAATGATTAAAACTGTTTCACTTCACAAGTATCTATTGAACTCCTGCCTGTGAGACCCACTCACTCACCTTGGTGATCGCCCTTCTCATCTCTCTCGTGTCTTTTTCTTTAAACCTGATGCGATCTTTCACTTAAGTTGCCCCCCAGTGGTCTTGGTTCTCCTTCCTGGAGCTCTACAGAACATATCTGATCTTTCTTCCATTTTCATATATGTGATTAAATCTTATTTAAAAAACTGCTGCATCCACTAGGAATTTTAGCAAGTCAGAGAGAGCACATTCAGATGGAGCCACTGAGAAAAATTTATAAAAGTACTTAGTCACTCAGTCGTGTCCTCATCTTTGCAGTCCCATGGACTGTACCCACCAGGCTCCCCTATCCACGGAATTCTCCAGGCTAGAACATTGGAGTTGCCATTCCCTTCTGCAGGGGATCTTCCCAACTCAGGGACTGACCCCAGACCTCCCACATTTACCAGCGGAGCCAGCAGAGAAGCCCCCTCAAAGACCTGGATAGGATTAAAATGAAGCAATGCCATGATGCCCTAACCAGCATTGGCCACAGAGGAGAGCCAGTACCATGATCAGCACCCAGGAGTGGCCGGGATAGAAAGTGGTTAGCTCCAGGAGGGAGCCAAAGACTGAACCTGTGGTTTGGGATAGAAAGATTCGGCCAGCACTCCTGGGCCTACCCGAGAAGGGGCAGAGGAAGGAAAGCAGACCTCCCCCTTCTCCTGCCTGCCCTTCCCATTGTCAGAACCTGACCAGAAATCAGAGTCTTACTGATGCAGGTAACAGGTGTCCCCAGTAGCTCAGTGGTAAAGAATCCGCCTGCCAAGGCAAGAGGCACAGGTTCAATCCCTGTGTGGGGAAGATCCCCTGGGGAAGGAAATGGCAACCCACTCCAGTGTCCTTGCCTGGGAAATCCCGTGGACAGAGGAGCCTGGCGGGCTGCAGTCCGTGGGGTCACCAAGAGTCAGACACGACTGAGCAGCTAAACAACAACAATGAACGTCAACGTCTCCGTTCCAGAAGAGCATGAAGAAGAGGGGGTGGGTGCAGAGGCGCAGATGGAGAATGCCAAGCCAGGCACTATCCTTGAATGTTGGAGAAGGAAACGGCAACCCGCTCCAGTATTCTTGTCTGGATAATTCTGTGGACAGGGGAGCCTGGTGGGCTAGGGTCTTTGGGATCGCAAAGAGTCACGACTGAGCACCCAGCACATCCTTGAAGGTGGAGGAGTTGGGGGGAAAGTCTTGGTCCATGACTTCACAGAATTTACAGGTCAGTGAGGGAAAGAGGAAATAAACCAGTGCATGCACCGATGAACTTGGCTAAACACTTGAACGAAAGAGTGGGCTCCATAGGATGTAATAATAAGGGATCAACTTTTTTTAAGATTCCTTTCTTGATGTGAACCATTTTTAATGTCTTTATTGAATTTGCTACAATTTTGCTTTTGTTTTATATTTTAGGGTTTTTGTGTATTTTTGGGGGGGGGGCCTCAAGGCATGTGGGATCTTACCTCCCAGACCAGGGATCGAACCTGCACCCCATTGGAAGGTGAAGTCTTAATCACTGGACCACCAGGAAGGTCCCAAGGGATTAACTTTAGATTGGACGTCCAAAGGTCTTTCTGTGGATATACCATTTCAGCTGAGCCAGCCAAGTGGATAATGCAAAATCAGCCTCCCAGAGAGAAGCAGAGCATGAACAAAGGCCTCCGACGCATACAGCTCTTCAGGTACTTGATTGCTCAAGAAAAAAATAAAGTGTTAATCGCTCAGTCATGTACAACTCTTTGTAACCCTATGGATCGTAGCCCACCAGGCTCCTCTGTCCATGGGATTCTCCAGGCAAGAATACTGTAGTGGGTTGCCATTTCCTTCTCTAGGAGATCTTCCCAACCCAGGGATTGAACCCTGGTCTCCTATATTGGCAGGCGGATTCTTTACCATCTGAGCCACCAGGGAAGCCCTGATTGCTTGAACTAAAAGTGAATTTGCATGAAATACATGGCTATTATTTCTTAGCAGTTGCTCCCAGAAGTGCCCAGATCAGATGGACAGACGGTGGCCTGGGAGTCAGGAAGCCTGCTCCAGCAGCCCTGGGTCTGGCCCTCATTGTCCAGGAGATGAGGCTGACATCACTGGGCCTCTCTTTGCCTCCATTTTTTATCTGAAAAGTGAAATATATGCTTGCTGGCCCTGAGTCCCTTTCATTTCTAAAATCCAGTGTGGGTCATAGACTTTATTTATCTTTTTAAAGATACTTTTCAACACTTTTCAAAATTCTGTTTTCTGCCACGTGAATGCCCAAGAGCAAGTTAAATTTCCTTTAGCTTGGCAGATGAATGGCAGTTGAATGAGAGCCGTGCTGAGCCCAAGCTGAGTTCTATGCACAGTTCTACAGGGATTAAATAATATTCTTTGGTGTTTGGCCAAAGGAAAAGCACCAGCTCATTGTAAAACTAAGGAAAGAAGCTCTAGCTGCGTTTGTGGTTTTTAGGAAGAGTGTGTGTCACAGGATCAGAAAGTATCTGGGTCATCTCTCTGACCCCCTCCCAAAGCCCAATTTGCCCTCTAGCAACACCTTCTGCCTCCAGTCCTATGGAATTGGATGCCCTTCAGAAACTAATGACCATCTTCTTCCCTCTCCCCTCCAGATTCTCAAACTCTCCATTCTGTCATCCTGGAACACTGCTCTCTTCCTCTCCAAAAAGCTCCCAGGTTCTCCCTCTCAAGAGTGTACTTCGGGTCTCAGCGGCAGCGTCTCCTCGCGGGGCAGACTTCCGACACCACGTTCAGCTGGATGCTCTCCTGTCATCCAGGCTGAGCAGCTGTCCCCTGCCCTTGCTCCATCACTTGTGTCCCCTCCAAACTCACGCTCAGGGGGAGCCCAGACCACGTGGACTGCTCTAACCTAGCACCTAGAGCAGAAGGGAGGGACGCTTGGTTAATTGCCTCTGGCCTGAGGGATTTCAAGAAGACCTGGGCTTCACTAAGAATTTTGGAGTCCACAAAAACTGGAGTGAGACCTAGGAACACCTTACTGCAGAGCTTTAAAAAAATGACCTGTCCCAGCATTGGGTGCCTTTAGATATCTGTCTCCACTTGGCGTGTGTGCCTGCTAAGTCACTCACTCATGTTGTCTCTTTGTAACCCCATGGACAGTAGCCCGCCAGGCTCCTCTGTCCATGGGATTCTCCAGGCAAGAATCCTAGAGTGGGTTGTCACGCCTTGCTCCTTCCCGACTCAGGGATTGAACTGGAGTCTCATCCGTCTCCTGCGTTGGCAGGCGGATTCTTTACCATTAAGGAAGCCCGGGGGCACTTTAAAAGGTGTGATAGAAAGCATAGTCTCTGTTCTGGCTGATTATGAATTATTTTCTGTGTGTCACACATTGTAAACAAAGAATTGTTGTTAAGTAGAAAGAGCAGGTTTCTAAACAGTGTAGGCTGTGAACCCTGTTTGTGTGAGAAAAGGCTTATCCACACACACACACACACAAGAGGAGGTCACAGATTTTGTGGATCCACAGCTGTGGAATTAGAAAAATTTAGAGTCTCGTAACAAAGTCGAGACTATAAAATCGATATAAAATATGTTCAGAGTCTCGGTATAAAATCAAAATACAATAAATCCCTCAAGACTTTTAAAAACTGTCAAGATTCAAAGAACTTGAAATCTAGAGGTCTGAAGAAATGTTCATCGATGACTGTGCCGTGGAGAGGACCCTCTTTGCTGCTAACTAGGAATCTTCACCATCCTGGCTGTCGGTGTCGGAGCATCACATTGTTAGTCTAAGATACACTCTTTTTTTTTAAGTATAAAAAAGTATAGTTGATTTATAATGTTGTGTTAATTTCTGCTGTACAATAAGTGACTGGGTTACACATATACACATTCTTTGAGATATTCTTTTCTGTTAAAGTTTATCCCAGGATATTGAAAATAATTCCCTGTGCTATACAGTAGGACCTCGTTGTTCATAATTGATGTGATTTGATATCCTCAAATAATGTTGACCAAACTCATTAGACAATGCTACTTTAATGGGAAAACCTTTATAAATAATCAACAACTTTTATTAGTTGCAATTAAGTGTTACAAAGAAGGCCATAAAAAGGGCCTGAAATGAGATGTTGCAGTGTGAACTTTGGAGTGAGACAAGTCTGAAATGAGACAATGGTTTACCAAGGTCTTCATGTAACCAGGAAAGAATAATGAAAGACCATACAAAAAAAAAGCTTATTACTTGGTTACAAGATGTACGTGGTCAAAGTGTCCTTTAACATAAGGGTTATAGATTCATGTGACCCAAGAGCACAGTCCCTGGTACTTTATATTTAATTCCTATGAAAGAATTAGATTCTTTCAAAGCTTTGCTATTTTTATCTTTTTTTTTTTTTTTTATCTTATGTCAGTGCCATGTGGCATCTTAGTTCCTGGACTAGAGACTGAACCTATACCCCTCTGCATTGGAAGCACAGAGTCTTAACCACTGGACCGCCAGGGAATTTGCAAGGTTTACTGTTTTTATGTTAGGTGAGCTCTTCAGAAACCCATCCCTCAAATGAAGTGGGATTATGT
The DNA here is from genome assembly GCF_910594005.1 of Cervus elaphus. Lineage (NCBI taxonomy): Eukaryota > Metazoa > Chordata > Mammalia > Artiodactyla > Cervidae > Cervus > Cervus elaphus. The sequence continues at coordinate 7,032,390 of NC_057820.1, read as the reverse complement.
AGTTAAAGCTGGGATGATATGCATCAAAATATTAAATGTGGTAGGCTCTTGGGGACAGGATAAAATGAGTAGCTTGTATTTTCTTCTCTATGCTTATATTTTTTTCTAGTTCTTAAAAGTTAGTATTAACTGACTGTAAATAAATAAATGAAGTGTTACATAATCTGTTTTTAAGATACAGCTAGTCCCAGAGGCAGTAGACGGCTGAGGCCAGCAGCGTCTGCCCGTCTGAGACGTTTCCTCGAGCCAGGGTGTCATGGCGGCTTGACGCAGCACAGATGTGCCCGGCGTCCTCACTGGGCGACTCTCCTCTCCCCCAGAAGCTGGCTTCAGAGGGGACAGGCCCTTCACGACACACATCATTGAATGTGGGCAGGAACAAGAGAGGGGGCGGGAGGGGAAAAGACAAAACCACCACCCACTGCTTTTTGGCTTTTTCAGAGCCAAAAAGTTAGGAACTGGTCTGAGTTGTGGCTCAGATAGTAAATGCAGAAAACCCAGGTTCGACCCCTTAGTTGAAAAGATCCCCTAGAGAAGGGAATGGCAACTCACTCCGGTATTACTGCCTGGGAAATTCCATGGACAGAGGAGCCTGGTGGGCTACAGTCCACGGGATCACAAAGAGTTGGACACGACTAAGCACTCATGACAGTCATTTTATACATTTAAGTCCCAGAATATTTGAGAAGGCACATTTTATTCCCTCAGCCAGAAAGGAGAATCCCTTTTTAAGTCCTTGATTTGAAATAATCTAGAGCTTCCACCCCAATGTCCATCTCTAAGGATCAGGGTCTGAATTTTTCTTCTGTCTGAACTTCTAAAGGTCTCTCTGGGTAGGTCCCTCATCTGTGAGACTGAAGAGAACCAATTGCTAATTGTGAGAAATCTCTGGTTCTGCAGAGGGATATGGCCCCCTAGGGAATTTTTGATAATGAAGAAAAAAAGTAGAATATTAAAAAAAAAAAAAAAAGAAAGCCCTCTAACGAGCAGATGTGTTGGGCACGTGATTTTATCCAAACAACCATTTCTGGTAACTTTCCTCACCCATTCTCATCCCTGCCTCCAGAGATGACCAGCAGGCCAGGCCTGGACAATCAAAGGTCCATCCACTTTCTGGCCACAGTGACAGGTTAAGGATGGACATGTGAACCAGTCAGACCAGTTACTCCTCAGGTCATTTGCTGGAATAATCTGGAAAGAGATGCCCTCTTTCCTCTGGGACCATGATCTAGGAAAACACTCCAGTCCTAGAGCTGCCCTGAGCCATCTAAGCCTCTTCAAGAAAGTGAAGCAACACTCGGACTCAGGAAGAGAGGGACAGGTGTCAGAGCATCATTTGAGCCCTTGGTCCAGCCCCCTAGTTCAGAAGAGCATCCTCTGAACTTCTCAACTGCATAACATACAAATTTTCTTTTTTGATGAAAGTCATTTTACTTGGTTTTGAAAGTTGGATGGAAAGCCTTGCAAATGAGAAATTCCTGATTAATAGAATAAGTCTTATTCTAGGAGTGAATTCTGTCAAATATGATGTATAGAAAAACTGCTTGGGGTCCATAATAACTCACTCTTCTAATTACAGAATTTGGGGGCTTTTCGCTTTCTACCTGGTCTGACATATCCCCACTAACACAGACTTTCTGGTTTCTGATATTAATAATAAGCACCATATTTTGAGCACCCATTATATACCAAATACTGTGTTCAGTTCAGTCAGTAAAGTCACTCAGTCGTGTCTGACACTTTGCGACCCCATGAACTTCAGCACGCCAGGCCTCCCTGTCCATCACCAACTCCCAGACTTTACTCAAACCCGTGTCCATCGAGTTGGTGATGCCATCCAGCCATATCATCCTCTGTCGCCCCTTTCTCCTCCTGCCCCCAATCCCTCCCAGCATCAGGGTCTTTTCCAATGAGTCAACTCTTCACATGAGGTGGCCAAAGTATTGGAGTTTCAGCTTCAGCATCAGTCCTTCCAATGAACACCCAGGACTGATCTCCTTTAGGATGGACTGGTTGGATCTCCTCGAAGTCCAAGGGACTCTCAAGAGTCTTCTCCAACACCACAGTTCAAAAGCATCAATTCTTCGGCACTCAGCTTTCTTTATAGTCCAACTCTCACATCCATACATGACTACTGGAAAAACCATAGCCTTGACGAGAGGGACCTTTGTTGACAAAGTGATGTCTCTGCTTTTAATATGCTGTCTAGGTTGGTCGTAACTTTCCTTCCAAGGAGTAAGCATCTGTTAATTGCTTGGCTGCAGTCACCATCTGCAGTGATTTTGGAGTCCCCAAAAATAAAGTCTGCCACTGTTTCCACTGTCTCCCCATCTATTTGCCATGAAGTGACAGGACCAGATGCCATGATCTTAGTTTTCTGAATGTTGAGCTTTAAGCCAACAGTTTCACTCTCCTCTTTCACTTTCATCAAGAGGCTCTTTAGTTCTTCTTCACTTTCTGCCATAAGGGTGGTGTCATCTGCATATCTGACATCAGGCACCCCCAAAAAGTGATCTTCCCTCAGTACTTGAGGTTCTTCATGTTGAACTGCCCTCTTTGGTCCATTTATTCCTCCTTATTCTATTCTATTCTGCAGAATATTCTCTTCTGATTCTATTCCATGCTATCTCTCCTTGCTACGAACTTGACTCAGTCCTTCGCCAGTTTCTGCGCTTCTCTCTCCTTTCAGAGGTGGGCTTGTTCCACTCGCCATCCTGGGGGGGACCACTGTCTCCCACTGACTCAACCCCACAGCGCCCCCCTCCAGGCCAGCCTCCCTGGTGCTCACTGTCCTGAGCTGGTTCTCATGGGATCCGCGAGCGGCAGCTGGATCATTCTGTCTGAATTCCCAGAGGAAAGCAGGATGAGGCAATTGGCAGGTGTGTTAGTCTAGGTTTTCTGAGAAGCAGATGACAAGTTGGGATTAAATGTCCCAGGGTTTTATTGGGAAGATGCCAGTCAAGCAGAACAAGGAAGGAGCTGGGAAAAACTGAGAGGCCATTCGAACATGATGAGAGTCTGATTAAGTGAAGGGGAAAGGAAGAGGAGGCTATATAGAGGCATTGTGAATGATCTGCCATTAAATCAAAAGAGAATTTGGCCAAGGCATCAGTGAGTCCCTGAGATAAAGTTGCCCATCGGAGAAGCCCCGAGTCTCCTTAGCATCTCCAGCGTCATGGTCAGACCTAGGCAGGAGCACCCATGGAAAACACAGCCTGAACACAAACACAGCAGTGGATTTCAAAGCCCCTGTAGGATTCAGTTGTCAGTGGTCGGGGCGTCTGAGGCATATTCTCATGGCCCTCATGGCAGGCCACTCTTGCTAGTATTTGCCTCTGATTCTCTAAACTCTGAAGGCCTATGCTTGGAAAACACGGAACATGAGAAGCATCATTGAGTCACACATCGAGGCAGCTCCCACTGTGGGGAGGTGGATTTCCAGTTCTTCCAGGCTGCTCAGCGGTTCCCAGGGAATGGACTCAGGAGCATCCTTGGAAGTCAAGAGGAAGTCAGTTCCAGACATCAACAGCACGTCAACCAGAGCGGCTGTCCACTGACTATTTCATACCCTGGAACCATGAGTAGGAGTGTTTGTTAAAAGAGCAGAACACTTACAGAATTTTCCAGTCTAATTTGCAAAGGGATCCAATGAGTCCAATCCTCCTGCATCTCCATTTCCCGCCTTCCCTAACACAGAACCTCCCTACAGAGCCTCCCCCAGTGGCTCAGCTGGTTAAGAATCTGCCTGTCAGTGCAGGAGACACAAGAGACAGGGGTTCGATCCCTGGGTCTGGAAGATCCCTTAGAGGAGGAAATGGCAACCCGCTCCAGTATTCTTGCCTGGGAAATCCCACGGACAGAGGAGCCTGGTGGGCTACTGTCCACGGGGTCCCAAGAGTCGGACATGACTGAGTCTGCAGGCACACGAGCAACCCCTACAGAGGCACTCGGTAAAGGCCTCTACTGATGTCTGAGCAAATAGTGAATGAATGGAGTTGGTCCACGGGAATGGATGGCTCTGCAAAATAGATTATCATTGTCCTCACTTCACTGATCCCAACTTGGTATTCACAGAGTTGATCTTAACTGGTCTAAGTCATCTGAGCCCAAACCTAGAGACTCTTGGACTGCGCTCCTCTGCAGAGAGTGTTCAAGGGCCTTCTCTAAAACCGCCAGCGCTGCATCTGTAGCATCTGACTGCAGACAGTGTGAAGCCCAGACATTTTCAGTTTTTCAGTTTTTCTCTCTGTGGGCCTTTGGCAACAGCTACTCTCCACTCTGGATTGTCAGCAAGCTTAAAAAATAGTCTGCTCTCTGCCTATGTCTACATTCCTCAGAAGATTTTCAAATGCTCGAAGGCCATATCCTTTCATGGTGCAGATGGATTGCAGGCCTGGGGCGAGAGGACTTGCAGCCTCATTGGTTCTCTTCTCAGGATGTTTTCTCTGTACTAGAAAACGTGCGCCATGCCCAGAACAGAATTATTAAATTGTGCGCTGCTGCCGATGATAATATAAGAGATACTGAATGAATGGGACGAACCTTTGCTGTGGCTCTTGTGGGAAATAAATCTTCTTGGGACTTTGACAGTTTGGATTGCGTCTTTGATGTGAAATTTACAAGAAAGGAAAAACCTTGTACAATTGGGCTGGCTTGGAACACTGAAAATCAAAATAATAATAATTACTCTCTCTGGGGACCAGATGCCATGCTAGCACGCTGTGAAACGCATCTCAGTTAATCCTCCAACCGCCCTAACAGGAGCTGCAATTAGTATCCTGGTTTTATAAATAAGGAAACTGAGTCTCAGATGATAACTTGGCAAAGGAAATGCAACTGGTAAGTAATCAAGCTGACATGGAAATCTTAGCAGCGCACAATTAAAAGCAAATGCAAGTATTAAATGCAGAATTCTGAATTAATGCTGGCTATGCTTTCTATGCTGTAAACGCAAGGATGATGCTGTTAGTGTATTTTAAAATTTTTCTTAGGGTAACTGGATTGCAGCTCTTCAAGACAATAAGGGTATTAGTCAATATGTTATATCACTGGTTTGCAAGATGGGTTTAAAAAGCCAACCTTGGAAACCTCCTCAGAGTCCCCTGACTTCTCAGAGTTTAAAAGCTTTTTCCATATTAGAAACATCCCACATGCTGACATGATAAATGATAACACTTTCATGAGCCTCAATTCCCACATTTGCTTCAGTTCTTCCACTAAATCTACACAATTGTTTGACATCTTTGAAAACGTTCTTGAAAAGTGTCTGTTCATAATAAAAGTTTCACTCTTAAGATACATTGATGGCAGAATACATCACCTGTGGAGTTCAACTCTTCACTAACGCTCTCTTCCAAATTCCTTAAGCCAGCTATTAGTGATACTTCTGAGAGTTTATCTTAAAAAAAAAACCTCATCGTATTATGCCTGGTTGTATGTCATACATGTATACATATATTTATGCTATATTTGTATGCACATTATATATATTTATATATTATGTATATAAATTTTAAAGGCATACACATTTCTTTCAGTGTGGCCCTCGATTAGGACTTAATATTTTAATTCATTTATATATATTTCATCTTCTTTTGGACCTATGCAGAGAAATAAGTAAAGCAACCTGTTAAGGGTTCATTCAATCCCAGGTACAAGAGAGACTCCTATGGAAAACAACTCCTATTAAAAACGAACTCATACTTTTAAATTTACAAAGTGCCCAAAGATCACAGCTGTTAAAGGAAAGAGCCAATAGAGTCAGTAAGTAGTATAATTCACATCTAAACAATAAGCGATCATAGAGTCACATAAAAGGAAACTAAAAATAAGTAAAGCATGTTAAATAGTCAAGTTAAGAAATAAGGGGATAATATAAAGCAGAACTTTTTAAATAAAACAGGAGGTATAATCAGTGCCCCGTATCTGTCAGTTTCATCCCTGCATCAACCGACCTTTGATCAAATAGTATTAGTTCCAGGATCATCATGGATACTGAGGACAACTGCAGATTTCAAAATGAACCCTAAAAGAAAACTAGAAATGAAGAATTATAGTAGATGAAATAAATAATGACATTCAACTAAACACAATTGAAGACAGCAGTAGACTAGAACTTCATATCTTGGAGTTCAAAGTCAAGTAGGTCTTAGGAAGCATCACTATAAACAAAGCTAGTGGAGGTGATGAAATTCTAGCTGATCTATTTCAGATACTAAAAGATGATGCTGTGAAAGTGCTGCACTCAATATGTCAGCAAGTTTGGAAAACTCAGCAGTGGCCACAGGACTGGAAAAATCAGTTTTCGTTCCAATCCCAAAGAAAGGCAATGCCAGAGAATGCTCAAACTACCACACAATTGCACTCTTCTCACACTCTAGCAAAATAATGCTCAAAATTCTCCAAGCCAGGCTTCAACAGTACGTGAACTGTGAACTTCCAGATGGTCAAGCTGGATTTAGAAAAGGCAGAGGAACCAGAGATCAAATTGCCAACATCTGTTAGCTCATTGAAAAAGCAAGAGAGTTCGAGAAAAACATCTACTTCTGCTTTATTGGTTATGCCAAAGCCTTTGACTGTATGGATCACAACAAACTGTGGAAAATTCTTAAAGAGATGGGAATACCAGACCACCTGACCTACCTCCTGAGAAATCTGCATGCAGGTAAAGAAGCAACAGTTAGAAACGGACATGGAAAAATAGACTGGTTCAAATTGAGAAAGGGGTACGTCAAGGCTGTATATTGTCACCCTGCTTATTTAACTTACATGTAGAGTACATCATGCAAAATGCCGGGCTGAATGAAGCTCAAGCTGGAATCAAGATTGGCAGGAGAAATATCAATAACCTTAGATGCCTGCAACACCACCCTTTTGGCAGAAAGTGAAAAGGAACTAAAGAGCCTCTTGATAAAGGTGAAAGAGGAGAGTGAAAAAACTGGCTTAAAACTCAACATTCCAAAAACTAAGATCATGGCATCTGGGTCCATCACTTCAGGCAAATAGATGGAGAAATGAAGGAAACAGTGAGAGACTTTATTTTCTTGGCTCCAAAATCACTGCAGATGGTGACTGCAGCCATGAAATTAAAAGACACTTACTCCTTGGAAGAAAAGCTATGACAAACAGAGACAGCATGTTAAAAAGCAGACACTACTTTGCCGACAAAGGACGTCCAATCAAAGGTATGGCTTTTCCAGCAGTCAATGTGTTAATGTGAGAGTTGGACCATAAAGAAAGCTGAGCGCCAAAGAATTGATGCTTTCAGACTATGGTGTTGGAGAAGACTCTTGAGAGTCCCTTGGACTGCAAAGAGATCAAACCAGTCAATCCTAAAGGAAATCAATCCTGAATGTTCGTTGGAGGGACCGATGCTGAGGTTGAAGCTCCAATACTTTGGCCACCTGATGGGAAAAACTGACTCACTGGAAAAGACTCTGATGCTGGGAAAGATTGAAGGTGGGAGGAGAAGGGAATGACAGAAGACAAGATGGTTGGATGGCATCACAGACTCAAAGGACATGAGTTTGAACAAGCTCCGAGAGATGATGAAGGACAAGGAAGTGTGGTGTGCTTTTTTCTATGGGCTCACAAAGAGTCGGACGCTACTGAGGGACTGAACAACAAGAAGAGAACTGAAGATTCTACCAGAAAGTAATTAAGGAGACAAAGAGATAAAAAATATGAAAGTGAAGTTAAGAGAGAGGAAGGAGAAAAGGACAGGATTGAACAGGTATCTAATGCAAGTTCCAAAAGTTGAGAAGAGAAAAGAGATTGAGCACAAGACTCTTGTCTACTCTGTTTACTAGTGAATCTCCAATTACTAGAGTACTGGTTGGCCGTGGTAAATGCTGTGTGTGTGTGTGTGTGTGTGAAGCAAATAGTGTAGATGAACACTTAGGTAAATAGAAAGTAAAAAATAACTAAAATCTGATATAATACCAGAAGTCATCTTCCTGAGATTAAGATGGTAGCTTCAGGCTTAGACATCAGACCTCCATTCAAGACAAGAATAAAGAGGAAAAGGTCAAAATGGACACTGCAAATTTTCACTTATTTCTCACTGGTCAGAACTGAGTCAAAATATTTTTGGAGCTACCAGGGAGATTGGAAAATCAACTACTTCACTTTTATAACCCCTGTAATGGAGACAATTATGGAAAATGGGACTGACTTTGGAGCTTACGTGAGTCAGTCTGTGTCAGTCGCATTTAAATTCAAGGGATTTGAACTGAACAGGAAGGAGAGGAATGTAAGAAAGAAATTTATTTTTTAAATAATAGAAACATCCTAACTTAACAAGAAAATAAAGCAAGACATTTATTTTCATAATATCTCAAAGGTTTTGTTTTGTTTTGTTTTTTCCATTTATTTTTATTAGTTGGAGGCTAATTACTTTACAATATTGTAGTGGTTTTTGCCATACATTGACATGAATCAGCCATGGATTTACATGTGTTCCCCATCCCGATCCCCCCTCCCATCTCCCTCTCCACCCGATTCCTCTGGGTCTTCCCAGTGCACCAGGCCCGAGCACTTGTCTCATGCATCCAGCCTGGGCTGGTGATCTGTTTCACCCTAGTTAATATACATGTTTCGATGTTGTTCTCTCAAAACATCCCACCCTCGCCTTCTCCCACAGAGTCCCAAAGTCTATTCTGTACATCTGTGTCTCTTTTTCTATTTTGCACCATCTTTCTAAATTCCATATATATGTGTTAGTATATTGTATTGGTCTTTATCTTTCTGGCTTACTTCACTCTGTATAATGGGCTCCAGTTTCATCCATCTCATTAGAACTGATCAAAGGTTGCAATCTGAAGAAAGATGTGATACGGACTTCCCTGGTGGTCTAGTGGTTAAAACTTTGCCTTCCAATGCAGGAAGTGCAGATTTGATCCCTGGTTGCTTCCCTGATAGCTCAGTTGGTAAAGAATCCACCTGCAATGCAGGAGACCCCGGTTCAATTCCTGGGTCAGGAAGATCCCCTAGAGAAGGATAGGCTACCCACTCTAGTATTCTGGCCTGGAGAATTCCATGGACTGTATAGCAAAGAGTTGGACACAACTGAGAGACTTTCACTATCACTGGGGAACTAAGAACCCATGTGCCTCTTGGCTAAAAAACAAAAACAGAAGACAGAGGCAATAGTATAACAAATTCAATAAAGATGTTAAAAAATGGTTCACATCAAAAAAAAATTTTAAAAAGCAGCTATGATGGCCAGAAAGAAGGTGTACAAAGGGGAACAGAATGCTCCCTGTGATACCGTGGTCTGCCTCACACAACAGCTGAAAAAGTGGTTTCTTCTCAAATCTCTCTCCCCACCAAATCAAAATTCATTCCTGATAGAACCAAGGCTCTTAATTACCAGTAGGCAGAGGAACCCTCCCTCCCAGCCCTGGATAAAATTTTTCTGTGATGTGTTAGCAGCACAGCAGTCTTCAGACAGCAAGATAAGAAGGAACCAGCCACTGGGCTGGAAGACAGGGTACCTTTTGGCCAGACGGCTGGAGTTTGACACCATTCTTCTCTGCGTTGCTGAGAAACTGTGGAATGTGGTCAGGCTTCATTCAAGAGTAAAGAGGCTGCAACTGGTGATTGGGTTTTACTTTTAAGGACTCTTTGGAACTTCATTCAGAAATATGTACACCTGTACTCAACACCACCAGAGGAGTGGACAAACCACTTAAGCCACCCCTCCCTTCAGCCCAACCCCTGGACACACTCCTACTCACGTCATATAAGGAACAAGCTCACTGTCCCTCACGGAGCAAACAAGCCAAGGGGCCTGTTTGCTGCAGCAGGGGGCCCAATAAAGCCTTGCTCGAAAAAAAAAAAGAAATATATACATACATATACATATATGTATATGTATGTATACCTACTGGCTGCTGATACACATGGGGACCCAAGGACAGAGCTACAGGGTCACAATTTATCAACATGTGACATGCCTCCCTGGTGGTTCAGTGGCAAAGAATCTGCCTGCCCATGCAAGACACGCAGATTTGATCCCTGGGTTGGGAAGATTCCCTGGAGAAGAAATGACCACCCACTCCAGTATTCTTGCCTGGGAAATCCCATGGACGTAGTAGCGTGGCAGGCTAGAGTCCATGGGATCGCAAAAGAGTCAGATACAACTTAATATGTAATATGTAATACAACCACAATATGTAATTATTACTCTCTTAGCAGTATTAAGTCTGATTTTCTAACATATGACACAAATGAACCTATCTATAAAACAGACACAGACTCACAGACTTAGAGAGCTGACTTGTGGTTGCCAAGAAGGAGGGGCTGGGGAGAAGAGGGCGGGAAGTTTGGGATTAGCAGACGTAAACTAGTGAGTATGGGCTTCTCCAATAGCTCAGCAGGTAAAGAATCTGGCTGCAATGCAAAAGACACAGGAGACGAGGGTTCAATCCCAGGGCCTGGAAGATCCCCTGGCAAAGGAAATGTCAACCCACTCGGTATTCTTGCCTGGGAAATCCCATGGACAGAGGAGTCTGGCAGGCTTTTGTCCATGAGGTCGCAAAGAGTCAGACACGGCTGAACCAATTGAGCACAGAAACTAATATATATATATATATATATAATAGATAAATCGACAAGATCCTACTGTGTAGCACAAGGAACTATATCCAATGTTCTGTGACAAACCATAGTGCAAATGGATATATAATAAAAAAAAGAATGTCTATATGTGTATAACTGCGTCACTTTGCTGTACGTCAGAGACTGGCACAACATTGCAAATCAACTATATTTCAATTAAAAAGCATTTTTAAAGTCTGATTCTAAAAGAAAAGAGGCTGAAACATCTCCTTCCAAGAGGAAAAATGTCTCGAGGTCCTTGATTGAGACCAGGCCTGGCTCAAACCCCTTCCCTGTCTCCACCCCAGTGTTCTCCATGCCATTCTCATGGACAGTGCCATCCATGGCTCTGGCGACCTAATTCTGGCCCCACCAGAGAAGGACATTTTAAAGGAAACTTGGAAGGGAGAAAAGAAGGACTACATCCTACCTGAAAGTAAAAGTGAAGCCACTCGGTCGTGTCCGACTCTCTGCAACCCCATGGACTGTAGTTCGCCAAGCTCCTCTGTCTGTGGGATTCTCCAGGCAAGAATACTGGAGTGGGTTGCCATTTCCTTCTCCAGGGGATCTTCCCGACCCAGGGATTGAACCCAGGTCTACCGCATTGTAGGCAAACGCTTTACCATCTTTAGGGCTGATCTATTTGAAGGCCAGTCATACTAAGATGTGGATGACAATGTACTGACAAGAGAAAGAAACCCACAGCAAAGGCAGAGCGTGGGGAGGTGGGGGGCAGGGGCCCACCCAGGCCGCCTGCTGGGCATCAGCCATCCCGGCAAACCCCAGCAACAGCAGTTTGTGTAGCCGCTCCTTTGATAAACTGGGCCTAGGTCATTTTCCAATCGGCCCTGTTTTTCTCACCAAGTCATTAGACAGGGAGATATCCTGTGGCCCCGGATGCCAGACTCGAGTTTTCTCAGTGCAAGTCATCCCGCGGTGGGAATCCGGGTTTCTGTCATAGCGTCCAGAATCCCATCTCCCTCAAAGGGGGTTTTGCATGCAGGGGCTGTGGGCGCTGCTGTCTTTCTGTTCCCACAGCACGTGCTACTGCTTTCCCGTGAAATCCACAGAGCTGTCGCCCTCTTTCCACGCACACCGCCTTCCACGCGGGGAAGAGATGAGCTATTACAGCAGGATGCAGCGGACACTGGGAAACCAGCTGGACCTGACTTGGAAACCTATTTTCTGAGAGTTTCTTCATTCTCAAGGATAATACCTATCCATCCTGCCGAGTTACCGTGAAGACTGCAGTTATTATGAGGACTAGAGATAATGCATGCCGCGTTCTCAGGATGTGCTCACATGGACCAGGTTCTGAATAAATGACCCCTGTGTATTCTGGTGTCTAATTTTACTGGACTGGACTCCTTCCTGTAACTCCAACATCTTCACACACACACACACACACACACACACACCTGAATATCCAAATCCCATTGGGTGGACAAACTAGGGAAATACTCTGTGTGTGTGTGTGTGTGAGTGTGTGTGTTGAAACTGAAAGTCACTCAAGTCATGTCTGACTCTTTGCAACCCCATGGATTATACAGTCCATGGAATTCTCTAGGCCAGAACACTGGAGCGGGTAGCCTTTCCCTTCTCCAGGGGATCTTCCCAACTCAGGGATTGAACCCAGGTCTCCCACATTGAGGGTCGATTCTATACCAGTTAAGCCATCAGGGAAGCCCAAAAATACTGGAGCGGGTAGCCTATCCCTTCTCTAGAGGATCTTCCCGACCCAGGAATTGAACCAGGGTCTCCTGCACTGTAGGCGGATTCTTTACCAACTGAGCTTTCAGGGAAGCCGTGTGTGTGTGTGTGTGTGTGTGTGTGTGTGTGTGTGTGTGTGTGTGTGTGATGGGTTAATTTATTTATTTGGCTGTCTTGGGTCTCAGCTGTGGCATGCAGATTCTTCGTTTTAGTGCATTCTCTAGTTGCAGCACGCAGGCGGACTCAGTACTTGCGTTGCTTGGGCTTAGTTGCTCTGCAGCCCGTGGGATCTTAGTTCCCCGACCAAGGATCAAACCCACGTTCCCTGCACTGCAAGGCAGATTCTTAACCACTGAAACCCCAAGGGAGTCCCGTGGTGTGTGTATTATGTTGATTCTGTGTGACCACCAGGTACTGTGCTACAGAAAACAGTTAGAAATGTAGATCTAAACCACACGGAAGACCGCCCAAACCTGTGTAATGTACTCATGTATTTAATCATAGAAGAAAGAATAAGGCACTAAGGGTCTGGGTTTGTGGGCTTGCTTCTGCCAACACCACATATTATCCTTATACCAAGAACATAGAGTGCCAACAGCATCAAAGGAGAATGTTACATATAGCACCTCATTTAAAGGCCCCTAAAGGATAATGATCTGAGCACGCAGGGCATTTCTCCTCTCCTCCTGTCCCCTCCCCAAGGGGAAAGAGAAAGAAAGAAAGAAAGCCTTCCCTAATGTGTGCTCCTGAGAAGGAATTTAGCCACAACCCCTGGGGCCTACCCCAATTTGTGGACACACATACTCTCTGATCTTGGATTTGACAAGCTTCCAGGGGACCACTCTGCCCCTTCTTGAGACATTTAAGTGATTCTTGGACTCCACTTGGGACTAGCAAAGGAGATAGGATTCAGGGAGGACATTTTAGAGAACCCATCTGGGTATAGAGTCACACCCCACTTCTTCAAGTCAGTCTTGATGCTAATAAAACTGAGGCCTCGAGCTTCACCTGTGTGCTTCTTATAGCTGTCTTTCGAGGGTCTCCAGACATGGTGGAAGTGACAGGGGTGGTATTTAATGCTTCCTTTAAGCCCCCCAAGCAAGTACTTCCATCCCCATTTTAATATATGAAGAATCTGAAGCTGAGTGAAATTAAGTCACTTGCCCAGGGCTGTTGAGACAGCGGGTCATAAAGGTGGAATTGAACCCAGTCCTTCTGGCTTCAAAGCCTATGGCCCATGCTTGTGCTAAGCTGCCATTCCAGAAAGCAGATGCTCCAGCTGAGTTAACTTGAACCAACAGTCTGCTTTTTATAACACAGTCTGGGGAGCTAACCTCCCCCTCTTGTTCTTGGTTTTGATATCAGCAAAATCAAAAGCTAGAACTAAACACCAAGAAAGTCCCTCCCAGATCAAAGACTTTCTTTCAGTTCAGTGTATCTTCAGTGCTGTGGTTCCACAGATTCTAAAGCTCTGAAAGCAGAGGAAATTAAGTTTCTCACCTTTCATTGTAATGACAGGTATAAACCTAAACTTAGAGATTAATAATTTTTAAAAATAAAAGCAGAGCTGGTCAGGTTAAAGTGTCAGTTGAGAAGGTGTAGTCAAACATTTCTGGTCAACACCAACCTTTCAACACATTGAGAGAGCTTAGCGCAAACCTGGAGCACCCCGAAATCCAACTAGAAATTCACCCAAGTAACAGGAATAACATGAACTTTGGGGCCAGAAGGCCTGGGTTCCAGTGTAAGCTATTACATTTATGAGCTGTTTTCCCCAGACAAGTCATTAGCATTTCTGAGTCTCCAACTGTCATCTATAAATTAAGAGTCTATTTTCAAGGTCGCTAGGATGCAAACTGTTTTGGAAAATGTCAAACAGTACAAACATGAGTCATTAGTAGCAAATGTTCAGTCATTAAGTCTTGTCCCACTCTTTTTGACCCCATGGACTGCTGCATGCCGCATTTCTATGTCCTTCAGTATCACCCAGAGTTTGCTCAAACTCAGGACTTCCCTGGTGGCTCAGATGGTAAAGAATCTGCCTGCAGTGTAGGAGACCCGGGTTCAATCCCTGGGTCAGGACAATCCCTTGGAGAAGGGAATGGCAACCCACTCCAGTGTTCTTGCCTAGAGAATTTCATGGACAGAGGAGCTTGGTGGTCTGTAGTCCATGGGGTTGCTAACAGTCAGACATGACTTAGCGACTAACACTTTCACTTTCATGTCCATCAAGTCAATGATGCCATCCAACCATCTCACCCTCCATCACCCCCTTCTCCTCCTGCCCTCAGTCTTTCCCAGCATCAGGATCTTTTCCAATGAATTGGCTCTTCACATCAGGTGGCCAAAGTACTGGAGCTTCAGCTTCAGCATCAGTCCTTCCAAAGAATATTCAGGGTTGATTTCTTTTAGGATTGACTGGTTTGATCTCCTTGCTGTCGAAGGGACTCTCAAGAGTCTTCTCCAACATCACAGATCAAAAGCATCAATTCTTCAGCTCTCAGCCTTCCTGATGGTCCAACTCTCACCAGGACGACTGGAAAAATCACAGCTTTGACTAGACAGACCTTTACTGGCAAGGTGATGACTCTGCTTTTTAATATGCTGTCTAGATTTGTCATAGTTTTGATTAGTATAAATAAGGTGGTATTTTATCTTTAATAAGACCATAGCTTCCTATGAAAATGATCAAGGGATGCCATGTTAGAGATGGTATCTTAGAGACTCAGGGAAGCTTTGTGAAAATTCAGCAACTTGGACCAAACAGGATTCAAGAGAAATGGGACTGAAGAGGCTGATTGGAGTGATGCTCTGAGTCTCTCCCTTGGGTTGAGCTGTCAGCAGGGCAGCAGCAGACCTTCCAAGCCTCACAACTTCTCAACTACCTAAAAGGCTAGCCCTCCCCATGCAGTTGGGTAACACATGTGTTTTCAATGTCATGCAACTTTGTGCTGTGACTGGAAAATCTAATGTGTGGCAAAGAGCTCAAAGATGGAATGTGGGGCTATCGATCACCTCTCCCCCTCCAACTGCCCTGAGCTGATTGAACATCATTTTCCTAATGAACTTCCAGATGCTTTTTAGGAAGTGCCCCCTCCTTAATAACATTTAACCTTTGCAAAGAAAATGGATCCCTTTTTCGTTCTCTGTTTCTATTGCAAGCTATATTCTTGCATCATAATTTCCAGGAGTTATTTTCTATCAGGTCACCATTAAAACTCATTTGCTAAGCACTGAATTCTTGCTTCTAAGGAAAATGCGTTTAGGTTTCTGCAAACCTCTGGTCACAACACTCTTGTCAACTGATCAATACATAATCTTAATTCATGCACGTTTCTGTCTAGAACACCTTATGCAATATATTATTTGGTTGACCTATTAACACCAAACTGCCAGTGGCTTAGCAGTAAAGAATCCACCTGCAATGCTGGAGCCACAGGAGACATGGGTTCCATTCTTGGGTCGGGAAGATCCCCTGGAGGAGGGCATAGAAACCCACTCCAGTATTCTTGCCTGGAGAATCCCATGGACAGAGGAGCCTGGCGGGCTACAGTCCATGGGGTCACAGAGAGTCAGACACGACTGACCAACAGCATTGTGACTCGTATTTGAATAAAGCTTATCTAACACAAGTGTTTTCTCCAAAAAGCACACCACATCCTGAGTGTTCTTGTACTCAGAAACACTAGACTGCACGTTAGCACTATGGCTGGAGGCCATTTTTAACAGCAAAGTCACCACAAAAGGCACAAAAATGCAGAAAGCATGGCTCTAAACAGACCATGGAAAGAACAGCGTGTTTACAGAAGGAGAGTCAAAACAAGAAGGCAAAGCAACCCTTGATCCAGCCTCAGCTGGCAATGTTTGTCAGGAAACTCGAATTTTTCACTGCTCTGTGCATATCTGCAAATAACATGGAAAATGTCATCATTTGGGAGTTACAAGTAAATTCAGCAAGTAGACATATTTTCAAATATGGTGCATGGATGCTCTGTCATGTTCGACTTTTTGTGACCCCATGGACTATACACCTTCAGGCTCCTCTGTCCATGAAATTTTCCAGGCAAGAACACTGGAGTTGGCCGCCATTCCCTTCTCCAAGGGATCTCCCACACCCAAGGATTGGACCCGGTCTCCACATTGGCAGATGGACTCTACCACGGGCAGCACCTGGGGTGTGTGCTGTGAATGTACTCATGCATGTACTCATGTGCATGCGGTTTGGTCTGAGTCTCTGAGACCCCATGGACTGGAGCCCGCCAGGCTCCTCTGTCCATGGGCTTCTCCAAGCAAGGATACTGGAGTGGGTTGCCATGCCCTCCTCCAGGGGATCTTCCCGACCCAGGGATCGAACTCATGTCTCCTGCATCTCCTGCATTGCAGTCGAATTCTTTACCCACTGAACCATGGGGAAACTAGCGCCAATCTGGACTCCCCTGCAAATATGGATTTCATAATTATCTGGAGATGAGCTATCTCTACGATCGAGCGCTTATAAAGTTAATGGACCATACTAGGTAAAAGGCCTAAAACTTGACATATAATTATTTTGCTGATACTTTCTGCACATCTCTAGTTCTAGCCCCAAACTTTCTCCCAAGTGCTAGAATTATGTTCCCATCTGCTTATGGCAAAGGAACACAAGTTCAACAATTCCCAAGCTGAAATCACCTGCATTTTCCCTAAAATTTGTCTTTTCTTCTTTTATTTTTCAATAAGGATCTCTTCTTTCCAAGAAGCTTCAGTGTCTACCATCATAGATATAGTTCCTGAGCAGCTACCCTTCTGAGCACTTTATTCTTTCTTTTGATCTTGAAGAGGATTCTGTGAGATACATACAACTATTACTTCCATTTTACAGATGAAAAAACTGAGGCACAGTAAGTAGAAGGGCATGGCCCCAATCTTCCAGCAAGTAAGCTGTAGAGCTGGCTTTTGAACCTAGGTAGTCTAATTCCAAAATATGGGTGCTTTTTTTAACCATTCTGTTGTACTGATGAAATCTTGTTAAACATAAGCCATTTTGACGGTCATCTGCTTAAAAGTCTCCAATGACTCTGTATGGCCTGCAGAAGACAGACAGGTAAGTCAATAGATAGAAAATGCTCCTCCACAGAGAAATTCAGGACCCCTCCTGATCTTGTGCCAAATTTTCTTCCCTGATTTAGCTTCATGTATCCCCCTGGTGGTTCAGATGATAAAGAATCTGCCTGCAATGCAGGAGACCCCAGTTTGATCCCAGGGTTGGGAAGATTTCCTGGAGAAGGAAATGGCAACCTTCTCTAGTATTCTAGCCTGGAAAATTCCACATACAGAGGAGCCTGACAGGCTAAAGTCCAGGGGACTGAAATGAGTCAGACATGACTGAGCAACTGACACTTTTTCCCTTTCATCCCCTTCATGAATGTGTCACTACTGATGCCAAGGATGGCCATCTTTCATTCAATACATTTTTACCTTGCTGCCTTTGTGCGTTTGTGCTTGCAGACAGTCCCTCCCACCTGGAATGACTGACTGGTCCTGCAATGTGGAGGTTCTAATCCCACCCATCTCTGCAGACTACACCTCATAACACAATCAGAAGAGCCCAACACAACAGTCGGAGGCGACACGTTTGTCCTGTGGCAACAGAGGTAAAAAATTTCTGCATGGCATAAATCCTCAAAGCAGGAGGAATCACAGCACATTCCTGGTTGGAGGGACAGCATCCCACTTCCGCATGGGGGTGCTAATGTTGAGGCCAGTGTGAGGAAAACAGGAGCGACTCCATCTTGAAACCTGTCATTCATCTTAAAGACACGATGTGCACCGGGCCTGAGCCCTGCCCAAGAGTGAGGAGATCATTGCTAGTGAAAACCAGGTCTCCTGGAGACTTCCCTCCCTATGAAGAGGGAAAGCTCAATTTTTAACATAACCTCCTGCTCCTGCCTCTATAACTCAGCTTGCCCCTTGCAAGCTGGATCACATAGGTCACGTAGTCTCAGAAAGTGGGGACTCAGGATACTAGGAACTGGAGCTTATCTCACTCACCCTGGTCCTGCTCTTTGCAACTGCCCAGGCCCTGCAAACCTACTTACTCATGAATATCCGTGTAAAGGTCAGACATCCCCCTCCCAGTCTTGACGACTGTTCCCGCGCGTGCATGCAAACCCTCTTAGTTCAAACCAGCCTATTAGCAGCTAGTGTTGTGTTCTATAGTAGGCCTATAAAAACTCTGTAACCCCCTTATTCAGAGCTCAGAGCTTGGAGTGTTAACTCCTCTGGGCCCGCCGGCATAATAAACCTGAGTTCTCCAATTCTCCAAGTGTGGTGCTTGTTTTCTCGAAGACTGGTTTCTGCAACATCTACAGACAGCAAATGGAGATTGTAGTTGAGGTCAGGCTGCCCCTGTTAGATTAACCATGGAGACATCCCCCCTTCATGTATAATCATTGTTCCCCCCCGCCCCAACCTTCATTGCTTGTTCTCCTAACACCTACTTATTATATACAACTCAATCATATACAACAAAGAGGTTGCTAACATGTAGCCAGTCACATAGTGGGGTTCATAAAACTGGACCTCTCAGAAACCTCAGGGTCCTTGTTGGGAACTGATTCCCCTGGGACCCTCTGGTGTAATAAACTACCCCACTGTCTTGAGTGTCCTCCGAGGTGTGTTTTGCGACTCCAGATTCCACAACACTGATACCGTACATGATACAAGAGTCTGCCGTTCTCACTAGGCTCTGGTTGAGGGGCAAGAGTCCATGTTCTCCCATCTTCCCGACTGTTGTTGGACTCCAGGAAGAATGCCTGCCTATTAAGAGGTGCAGTGGTATCCTCCAAGTATCCCTGAAGGTTTTCTGCAAAAACTAGTTAGTTAGGGAGGAAATCTCACTTATTCTTAGGTACTTGAACACCAGTAGGACTCAGGATCCCTGAACCTTGCTTCCGAAGCCACCATCCTCATTGGCCTTGTGTCTGGGTGGTGCTTGCTCTGAATTTGTTTGGTGGCCCATGAGCCCCTGGGCTTCCCAGGTGGTGCAGGGGTAAAGGAGCCGCCTGCCAAGCAGGAGACACAAGAGACTCGGGTTCAATCCCTGGGTCGAGATGATACCTGGGTTGAGACGATCCCCAGAAGGAGGGCATGGCCACCCACTCCAGTATCCTTGCCTGGAGAATCCCACTGGACAGAGGAGCCTGGCGGTCTATGGTCCACGGGGTCACAAAGAGTTGAATACATCTGAGCGACGGAGCACCATGACCCCCAAATCCAGTTTCCTATAACGTATTTTAAAGACAATTTTAAATATGGTGCAAAGTGAAAGGAGAAAAAGAGGAATGAGTTTCTTTTCTTCTCTCCTGAAAACAAAGAAAATAAAGAGAACAGTGAGCAGGCCTGAACATTCCTAGTTTTTTTACTTAACTGCCCCAACTCTGCCCGTCTGTAACTAAGTTTGCTTTTCTGCCCCTCACTCTGTAGGAGCTTCATTCCGCACCTATTATGTCTTCCCCTTGTAGTTCTTCTTTTTGCATATCAGAAAGAAGTTCACAGAGCCAGGAACTACCAGACTGAATTACTGGATTACTGATTCCAGCCTATGACTGTTTTCAAAGCAATGCAAGAGGAAGAAGACAGGATCCCATCACCTTTGTTCTTCATCACGGACTCCTGACTATGATCCCTCATCTAAGCCCCTAGACTCCTCATGGAAGGTGGGCACAGTTCTTGAGTCACAAGCCTACTCTGTTCCCCTCTTTGCTGACTGAGAATTAAAGCCAACTTTCTATTTCCTCCAAACTCTATCTCCACATTTTTTATTCTGCTGTTCACTAAAAAATATGTTCACAACCTGAAAGCAGAGAGCTGTTTTATTTGGTAGGAATATTTAGGACTCTGAGCCCAGGAGGCCAGCATCCCAGTAGCTCTGAGAAAACTGCTCCAAGGAGCCAGGAGGGGAAGTCAGGCTATATGCAAGTTTGCAACAAAGGGAGCAGGCAGTCTGAACATCAAAGATCAGGTATCAAGTTAAGGCACTTAGCATTCTCTCTATGGGAAGATGCATATGTGTATGGGCTCACTGAATCCATTCCTTTCATATGCACCTCAGCTCTCTGGAGCCAATCCTGTTTCCTTGTTCACCTTGCTTCTTGCGTTCCCCCAGCTCCTCAGCAATCACTGTGCGGGGTGGCAGCATCCACTGGATTGCAGTTTTGGGAGCTCTCATTCACATTTGGAGGCCAGAAATCGCTGATGGCTATGACCTTTCTTGTTTATTAAAACGGCAGGAAGTGAAGTGAAGTGAAAATCGCTCAGCTGAGTCCGACTCTTTGCATTCCATGGACGATACAGTCCATGGAATTCTCCAGGTCAAAATAATGGAGTGTGTATCCGTTCCCTTCTCCAGGGGATCTTCCCAACCCAGGGATCGTACCCAGATCTCCTGAGTTGCAGGTGATTCTTTACGAGCTGAGCCACAAGGGAAGCCCAAGAATACTGGAGTGGGTAGCCTATCCCTTCTCCAGGGGATCTTCCTGACCCGGGAATCGAACCGTGTCTCCTGCATTGCAGGCAGATTCTTTACCAACTGAGCTATCAGAGAATATGGCAGGAGACATTTTTATTTCACATGTGTTGATGGGCAGAAAAAGCTTAAGATTTTGGCCAGCAAGAAATATATTTGCCCTTCCAGTGACTAATATAGGACTGTCAAGGGTGGCCCTAGATTTCTGACTGAACTGGAAAGATTCTGTGGCCATTCAATGAGAACAAGAGAGTGGAAGGGGCTTGGGTCGGAAAGCATAAAAGAAATTGTGAGTTTGGCTTTGGACTTGGTGAACACAGGTGCCTTTGAATTTCCCCGGTGCAGAAGCTGAGTGGAGAGATGAAAGGGAGGCCTTAACTGACGTAAAGACAGAAGTCACTAACATACAGGTGATGAAACTGAAGCCATGAAGATGAGGACGTTGTGGGAGAGACTAAGGAAATGATCTAAGAAAATGATCTATGGTGGAGTTCAATGAGTTCCAATTTGTAACGAAGAGAAAGAGCAGGCCAAGCCTGCAAAGACTATCAAAAACAAGGAATGTATTGTATCACTGAAAACAAAAGGAAGAGCGTGCTGCAAAAACATGAAATTCTTCTGACATCAAGTGAGATTATAATTGAAAAAGATCCTTTGAATCTAGCCACTTGGAAGCCATTGGTGGCAAGTAGCAAGAACCCTTCTGGAAATGATTATCCAAGTCAGATTAAAGTGGCCAATCAGGAAATCAAAATGAAAATTATAGATGACTAGTCTGAGGATGATGGATATCACAGGACCGTAGGTGGAGGGGGGCCAATAACAATGGCCATGAACTTGATCACTTCATGACTTCACCTCCGCCTCTTAAGACAATGAAGGGATTCTAACTTGTCTTGGTTGGGTTTCCCTTCTCTTCTGGCTACTCAATGGTAAACTGAGTAAATTACAGCAGTAACTAACACAACATTGTAAATCAACCATACCTCAATAATAAGCAAATAAATAATATCTTTATTCTGGAAGGTGAGGAAACGGTGAGACAGTCAATTGTGGAAAAGAAACATCTAAGCAACGAAAGGCATAAAGCTTTTAACTCACACTCTCCTCCCAACAGCTTCCTCCACCCTGGTGAGAAAAAAGAAGTCCTTGGGGGAAAAAAATACTCCCAGGCTAATGCTTTAACGTGTAACTATTTTTACGATCACACCATATAAAATAAATTTTGCAAAACCAATTTGGGGTGGGCCAGCCTTTCAAAAATCACTTCAGGCAGTCAGAAAGAATGTTGCATAGAAGCCAAGTTCTTAAAAAGGTGCTAAGGCAATTTATGTCTATTACTGAGGCGCATTGCTGGTGTCCTGGGGAGGTTGGTTTCCACAAGACATGGTACTTCCCTGCTCCCTCAGGATTTCTCCTGAGCACTTACTTGTCTCCTGATCCATCTGAGTAACAGAGAGTCATCTGTATACAGAGGAAGCTGACTCGTCCTGAAAGAACCCATTCGAGAGTGCTTGCCCGGTTATGAACGTGTGCCCTTTATTTCATTGTTTTGAGAAATATGAGGCTTTGCACACACCCAGTAGCACACAGCATCCAAGTTCCATATTTTTGCCCCTTTCACTCTGGGTCCAATACCTAATACCTTTGTTTATACGGAGCTTATATAACCGGCTCATGTTACTGTGTTGACTGGGCTAAAAACATAAATTATCTGCCTCACGTTTCAACAACTTTCAAATTAGGAAAACATTGTCCAGTGGACAGCTCGTATTCACTGTTTGGCCAGGTGATTTGGAGCAGATTGAAATCATCTCAGGACGTTTCAGTGTCTGACTCCAGAAGAATGAAAATTAGTCAGGCCTAAGGTCCCAGCAGCTTTGTACAAACTGATGAGCTCAGGCCAAATTCCCTCCAGGTGACTGATGTGTTAAGTTGTCAACAAACAGCTAGTCACTGATCAATTGTCTGAAGAAATAGCAGGCAAATTATTAATTCGGTTGCTTTTGCTTTAAGCCGGTCTGGTATGCAGTAAAGAGACAGCTTCGTGGGGGGTGTTAAAGAGGAACCAACCAGCTTACCTTCATAAGAGTCTATGCGTTAATGTATGATATTTGTTTTTCTCTTTCTAATTTACTTTACTCTGTATGACAGGCTAGGTTCATCCATAGTAACGCATGTATTTAGAATCTATAAAAATGCTACTGATGAACCTATTTGCAGGGTGGGAATAGAGATGCAAATGGGGAGAACAGACTTGGGTACACAGTGGGGGAAGGAGAGGCTGGGATAGATTGGGAGGTTGGTATTGACATATACACAGTACCATCGTGTCTGACTCTTTGTGACCCCATGGACTGTAGCCCACAGATTCCTTTGTCCGTGGAATTCTCCAGGCAAGAATACTGGAGCGAGTAGCCATTCCTTTCTTCAGGGGATCTTCCCAACTCAGAGACTGAACCCAGGTCTTCTGCATTGCAAGCAGATTCTTTACCTGTCTAAGCCATCGGGGAAACCTGTAAAATAGATTGCTATTGGGAACTGACCATACAGAACAGTGAGCTCTGCTGGGTGCTTTGTGATAACTAGAGAGGTGGGGGTGTTGGGAGGGAGAGAAAGAGAAAGGGGTATATGGATATATGTATGTAAATAGCTGATTCACTTTGTTGTGCCGCAGAAATTAACACAACACTGTAAAGCAAATCAGTGGCTCAGTTCAGTTCAGTTCAGTTTGGTTGCTCATTCGTGTGTGACTCTTTGTGACCCCATGGAATGCAGCACGCCAGGCCTCCCTGTCCATCACCAACTCCCGGAGTTTACCCAAACTCATGTTCACTGAGGTGATGCCATCCAACCATCTCATCCTCTGTTGTCCCCTTCTCCTCCTGCCCTCAATCTTTCCCAACATCAGGATCTTTTCCAATGAATCAGTGCTTCGCATCAGGTGGCTAAAGTATTGGAGTTTCAGCTTCAATATCAGTCCTTCCAATGAACACCCAGGACAGATTTCCTTTAGGATGGACTGGTTGGATCTCCTTGCAGTCCAAGGGACTTTCAAGAGTCTTCTCCAACACCACAGTTCAAAAGTCTCAATTCTTCGGTACTCAGCTTTCTTTATAGAAACAAATATACTTCCATAAAAAAAAAAAGGCCTTTGAATCAAACACTGCCTCTGATGGCTGTGAACTCAGTTGCCATATGATTATTGATCTTGTTCCTTTGTACATCCCATCTTCTCCTCAGATGTGACAGTGGAAACCTCTTCCATCTTGACCTTCATTTTTCCTACTAAATCAGCAACTTAGGGTGAATTCTTGCCTCAGTCAACTTCTGGCCACTCTGGGAAAATGCCAGAGCCCCCGGTCCAGCCCAGGAACATCCACCTCCCACTAAGCACCCTGGATCCACAGCTGTGCAAACCTAAGTGACCTTCATACCAGCCTTTCTGAAAACCCAACCCTACTAACCCCTCAACTGCCCATTCCTTTCTCAGTGACTATGGTCAATTAAATGCATATGTTCAAGTTAATAGTACCAACGATGAGCCTCCTGTGTGAAATATAAAACCCTTAAATTCCACTTTTTAATAACAATAATAATGATGCTAGCCAATATCCTCAGTGTGCTGTGGACACCCAACAGAAACAGGAAGGCCCCCACTCACCCCAAATGTGGGTCAGATGTCAAGACTGACAATGCATACAAACCAAGGAAGCATGAAAAGGTTTATTATTTACACATAAGGCTTTCCAGGGAAAGCAGAGCAAACCGCTCAGGCTGGTCTGAAACTGGTTTGAAACAGTGAGGCAAGGAGACTGGCTTGAAGTTTCTATTGTGGTTAAGGGGTGGGGCTGGGTGTGGATTTCAGAAGCTTATATGGTTTGAATCTTCCATCAGTTCCAGAGGAGGGACCACCCTGGCTTTTTACTTAGCTTGCCCAGATGTGAGGCAGAAGGGGAGAAAAGGGGGTGAAGCTTAAGAGCTGTCAGCAACCAAATATCAAAAATGGGTTCAGACTGTTTATTACACCGAGGCAGGTCCTGTGCTAAAGAGTTGATATGTCAACTCACTGGATTCATTCCTCAACTCCATGAAACAGCTGATTAGCCCCATCTCACAGATGAGAAAATCAGTGTCCAAAGAGGGCCAGACACATCCCCAGGTCAAACAGCTAGCCAGGATTTGTACTGATGTCTAACAACGCTCTTGCCTGGAAAATCCCATGGATGGAGGAGCCTGGTAGGCTGCGGTCCATGGGGTCGCTAAGAGTCGGACACGACTGAGTGACTTCACTTTCGCTTTTCACTTTTCACTTTCACACATTGGAGAAGGCAATGGCAACCCACTCCAGTGTTCTTGCCTGGAGAATCCCAGGGACGGGGGAGCCTGGTGGGCTGCCGTCTATGGGATCACACAGAGTCGGACACAACTGAAGTGACTTAGCAGCAGCAGCAGCTAACAACAAATGCCTTGGCTTTGGCTTTAGCCAGATAGCCAGAGCAACCTAAACCAGCCTGACACCAGGCACCCTCACACCATCAATTTACGTCCTTGTCCGTACATACACTGGGGGCTTCCCAGGTGGTGCAGTGGTAAAGAACCTGCCTACCGATGCAAGAGACACAAGAGACATGGGTCCAATCCCTGGGTCAGGAAGAGCCCCTGGAGTAGGTAATGGCAACCCACTACAATATTCTTGACTGGAAAATTCCATGGATAGAGGAGCTTGGCAGGCTATAGTCCATGAGGTCAAAAAGAACTGGACACAACTGAGCAGACACACACACAGTACATACAGTGGAGGTGGAAATCATGCTTTCAATAATGAACGTGGTGGATCAGAGTCCAGAACTCGGTCAGAGAGGTCAGAGGACAAAACAGGAAGACCTCAGTCATTGAAATCAGAGAGCTCTAGGATTGACGCCTGCCTTCCTCATTTGGGGGAGTTCAGGAAAAATCCTTACTCTCTTTGAACTTTAATATCTTAATCCACGAAATACAGGGTTGCAAAGAGTCGGACACGACTGAGTGACTAACAGTTTCACACTTTCAATGTTGTTGTTCAGTTGCTAAGCCATGTCTGACTCTTTGTGATATAGAGTACAGCATGCCAGGTTCCCCTGTTCTCCACTGTCTCCTAAAATTTGCTCAAACTCATGTCCAAAGAGTTGGTGATGCCGTCCAACCATCTCTTCCTCTGTCGTCCCCTTCTCCTTTTACCTCAGTCTTTCCCAGTGTCAGAGTCTTTTCCAATGAGTCAGTTCTTTGCATCAGGTGGCCAGAGTAATGGAGCTTCAGCTTCAGCATCAGTCCTTCCAGTGAATATTCTGGGTTGATTTCCTTTAGGATTGACTGGTTTGATCTTCTTTCAGTCCAAGGGACTCTCGAGAGTCTTCTTCAGTTCCACAGTTGGAAAGCATCAATTCTTTGGCATTCTGATTTCTCTAAGGTCCAACTCTCACATCTGTACATAACAACCAGAAAAACCATAGCTTTCACTATATGGACCTTTGTCAGCAAAGTGATGTCTCTGTTTTTTAATATGCTAAGTTCCTAATATAGCCTGCTAATTAGCACACTGAGCACTTTAAGAAGTACAATAGAAGCTTCTTTTCCTGTGGCCTTGTTGATCATAAGGCTTGGGAATAGGCTGGTTGCTATGTTTGCCTAACACATCCATTTTAGCATTTATTTCCAGATGAATGTTTACTGGCCAGATACTGGAAAAATGGTGTCAGGTAAGAGCAAAAAGATACAGACAGGCTCTCCAAGAGCTATCAGTGAGCTGTGATTTATGCTCCTGCTGTGAAAACTCTTTCCCAATCTAATCTTATCCTAACCTGTCCTAATCCAGTTACTGAAGGAAAATCAGGAGTGGCTCTTGTGCCAAATGGTTTTTCTTTCTCATCTGATAATAACCCCTTAGGACAGATTTTTGTGAGGCTGACCCAATCTATTCAGAAAGAGAATGTGAAATGTTTCATTAACATCATGTAAAACATAGAAAGAAATCCCAGGAGAAAGTTAATATCAACGATATTCAGAAATAAAGCTGGTTTCCCTTCGGAGCAGCTCCTATTCCAAGGTGTGTCTCTGCTTTGGCAGCCTCATTCCCATTTCCTTGTGGCTTTCTCATATTTCCATGTCCCCATTTAGTTAGATTTCCGGAGATGATGTTGAAAAATAGTGAGGATAAATGACTCAGAGAGTCATTCTGAAGGGTGGAGAAAGGTTAAGAAGCCTGGATATGAAACTGGATGTACTCTCCTAGTCTCAGTGACAGGGGTGAGTTCTCACTCTTCTCTGAACTGCTGTAAAATGGGAATAATATTCCCCACCTCTAAAACAGGAACCGTATTCTCTCGTGCCTGTGGATGTTGTGAGGATTAAGGGAGATCTAGAGAGAAAGGTGTCTAGGCATTTGCTGGGTAATAAGTAATGTTTTGAGGTGTGTCTCTTTTAAATGCAAGGGACAGAAATCAAATTCCAACCATGTTGATATAAGCTAGAGTTGAAGTTGACTGT
Source organism: Cervus elaphus (assembly GCF_910594005.1). Classification (NCBI taxonomy): domain Eukaryota; kingdom Metazoa; phylum Chordata; class Mammalia; order Artiodactyla; family Cervidae; genus Cervus; species Cervus elaphus. The sequence continues at coordinate 7,005,050 of NC_057820.1, read as the reverse complement.
ATGGCTCTCATAACCAACCATCGGTTCAAGGGTGGATTCTCTAGATGGCTTAGAGCCTGTCTTGACTGATAAAGTCAGTACTGAAGGGAGATGATCAATGATGTGCCTCCTCTTCATCCTTCAGCTCTACTTGCTTCTGCTTGGCTTAATTATCACACATATCCTCTTCACATGGTTGACAAGATAGCCACACAGCTCCCTGGACTCACAGCCCCGAGTTACCAATGCTAGTGGAAGGACTTCTTTTCCTGATGGCCATATATGAATCCAAATGAAGACCCTGATTGGCTCTGCTTTGCTCGTAGGTCCATCTCTGAGCCAATCACTGCAGCCAGGGTGAAACTGATTAGCATCTCTGACTAGAGGGCAGGTTACCCAGACCATGGAGTGAGGAAGAGCAATTTCCCAAAGTACGGGATGCTGATACCTGAAAAGGAGAATCAGTGCACAGCAGCAAATACTTAGGACACCATCTCTTCCCTAAACAGGTGAATGAAACCACTAATGGAGAATGTCTTCCTCCTCACCCCGCCTTCTCCCTGGACAGCTCAAACCCCAGCTGGCAGAGTGAGCTAAAGCAAGTGTGTGGAGCATGAGCCCAAACCCACACAACAAACATAATACCCAGTACATGATTTCTGGGATATTATCTCGCAATTTTCTAAGCAGCTCAATACAATTTCTTCAGTGAATTGAGTAAATAGAAGAGCAGGTTGTGTTTAGCCAGAGAAATGATAGAGTGTTGGTAGGGTTTTTTTCCCCCCAATATTTGAAAAGTAGTGACACGTAATTGTCTTGGCTCACAATCTCATGGAAATTCACATAACAGCTCCCTTCCTCTCATAAGCAATTTCCTTCCTGACAGACTTAAGTGAATGAGTGATTGCACCCCTGCTGCCTTCTGGAGAATCTAAGTGAAAAGTGTCTTGGAGCCAGGACTGCAATCTTAGAATGTTGTCTGCTCAGATCCACTGTAAAGACTTACATTAAGTCTCTGATGCAAACCTTTACAGAAAAAAGTAAGTCCCCTTAATCTTCAACCCAGACCACGGGTAAAAGCAAAATTATAGCTGAGTGGACAAAGAGATTTCCAATTAAGAAGGCTGAGCACCAAAGAATTGATGCTTTTGAACTGTGGTGCTGGAGAAGACTCTTGAGGGTCGCTTGAACTTCAAGGAGATCAAACCAGTCAATCCTAAAGGAAACCCACCCTGAATATTTACTAGAAGGACTGATGCTGAAGCTGAATCTCCATTGGCCACCTGAGGTGAGGAGCCAGCTCACTGGAAAAGAGCCTGATGCTGGGAACTATTGAGGGCAGGAGGAGAAGGGGGTGACAAAGGATGAGATGGTTGGATGGCTTCATTGACTTGATGGATATGAGTTTCAGCAAGCTCCAGGAGTTGGTGATGGACAGGGAAGCCTGGCGTGCTGCAGTCCATGGAGTTACAAAGCAATGGACAGACTTAGTGACTGAACAACAACAAATTTATGTAACCAATTGGAAAAACACTGTGACTCCTTGAGCCCCATGGATCTTCCATGGTGGGTAATGGTTGATGACGTTAATGGGAAAAAAGCGTCCATAGGGATGATAGCTGGTGTTCCAGAGAGCTTGAATAACATCATCTGTTTACAGCAGGTCTGGGCTGAAAATGAAGACTGACTACACCCGCTTTCGGTCGCTGGAGTGCGTCATTCAGGAGCACACACACACACGTGTGCTGTGTGGGAGGGGGACGCTGTGACAATAGGAGTGATTACACATCTCATCACCTGGGATGCATGTGAAGATGGAGCCCTGAGACTAGGATGGGACAAGGAGGAGAAGGTGTGTGTCTCATGTTGTCTGTAGCTTTGTTACCGATGACAAGTCGCAGATTAATTTTTTCATGATGCTTTTGTGCACCGGCAGCTTTTTGGCATGAGTCTAATGTCTCTGAAATGGAAAAAGAGGCTTGTAGAAATCAGCCCCGGGCTGTCAGCTATGACTGATGGCTTAGAAGGGATTCTGTGTCATCCAGGTTACCACCGTAATTGGATAAAAGGGAGAGGCAGAAATGACGTCATCTGGGACCTGAAATCCCTCCAGCAAGTGAGTGCTAGACGATAGGTTGAGTTAGACATGTATGAAGATCTCAAGATAACTTAAATACATAAAGTAGCATATGAGTAATGATTCAGTGCCTAGAAAAAGTCCTTGTATCTGGTAGGTAGTTTGTGAATGTGTGTGTGTCTGCTCAGTCGTGTCTGACTCCTTGCAACCCCATGGACTGTAGACCGACATGCTCCATGGTGCTCTCTGGGCAAGAATACTGGAGTGGATTGTCATTTCCTTCCTCAGGGGATCTTCCCGTACCAGGGATCAAATCTATGTCTGACCTTCATTGGCAGGCAGATTCTTTACCTCTGAGCCATCAAGGAAGTCCAAATGAGGGGATACTGATCTCTTTTCTTTTCTATCTTACAGTGTCCCAGAATCACAAATATTTTCAAGTTTAAGCTAATTGGCCTATGAATTCCTTTCCTCTCGAGAGTTGAGGAATCTGAGATAAGATGAAGCTAAGTGATTTGAAGATAACACTTAATAAATCCCAGACGAGGCGGACGGAAACCATATCTCCAACTTTCTGCTTCGCCTCCAGAGAATATTCTGATTCTTTCACCGTTTCTATCAACTTGCTGCTTAGAGACACTCTATGGTACAACAATATGTGTAAGAAATTTGATTTTTTGAGATGTGATCCAGAGCGGATCTGTCTCTCAGTCCCTTTAAGGATGATGCCAAGAGAAATGTCCTTCCTCTCTTCTCATAAACTTGAATTGTCTCCCTTACCTTCTTTGAAGATCATTGCACTCCTGATAAGAGTTCATACTAAACTGTCAACTTAGAGTGGATGCTTGCATCAGCCAGCTCCTCTGGGAAAATGCCTCAGCCCAGTCCAGGAGCATCCACCTCCCTCTGGACCCGGATCCAGACTTGTCCCAACCTGGACAATAGAGCCAGAGAGGATCTGAGAAAAATCCAGATGCCCTGAGAAGATGGGTGTGACCTCAGCCCACACCTGTCCTTCCCCACCTTCTGCAGATGAGCAAAAGGGGTCTGCAGAGTGGGGAAGCCTTGTACCAGGGCCAGAACCATGCCCCAAGTGTGCCCAGTTCACCCAGAACCCGAGGCATCTCCAGAATCACAGACAGCACCTCTAGGGAGGGGCTGGTTATCCCATCATCGTACTGGTTTTCTTGGATTGTATGTTTTGTGAGGTTAAACAAGTTACTCTCCCTCATCTTTATTTGAGATGCACTAGACATTGAAGAAAGTGGGGAAAACCACTAGACCATTCAGCTATGACCTAAATCAAATCCCTTATGATTATACAGTGGAAGTGAGAAATAGATTTAAGGGACTAGATCTGATAGACAGAGTGCCTGATGAACTATGGATGGAGGTACGTGACCTTGTACAGGAGACAGGGAGCAAGACCATAAAGAAATGCAAAAAGGCAAAATGGCTGTCTGAGGAGGCCTTACAAATAGCTTTGAAAAGAAGAGAATCCAAAAGCAAAGGAGAAAAGGAAAGATATTCCCATTTGAATGCAGAGTTCCACAGAAAAGCAAGGAGAGATAAGAAAGCCTTCCTTGGTGATCAGTGCAAAGAAATAGAGGCAAATAATAGAATGGGAAAGACTAGAGATCTCTTCAAGAAAATTAGAAATACCAAGGGAACATTTCATGCAAAGATGGGCTCAATAAAGGACAGAAATGGTATGGACCTAACAGAAGCAGAAGATATTATGAAGAAGTGGCAAGAATACACAGAAGAACAGTACAAAAAAGATCTTCACAATCCAGATAACCACAATGGTGTGATCACTCATCTAGAGCCAGACATCTTGGAATGCGAAGTCAAGTGGGCCTTAGAAAGCATCACTACAATCAAAGCTAGTGGAGGTGATGGAATTCCAGTTGAGCTATTTCAAATCCTGAAAGATGATGCTGTGAAAGTGCTGCACTCAATATGCCAGCAAATTTGGAAAACTTAGCAGTGGCCACAGGACTGGAAAAGGTCAGTTTTCATTCCAATCCCAAAGAAAGGCAATGCTAAAAAATGCTCAAACTATCGCACAATTGCACTCATCTCACACGCTAGCAAAGTAATGTGCAAAATTCTCCAAGCCAGGCTTCAGCAATACATGAACCGTGAACTTCCAGATGTTCAAGCTGGATTTAGTAAAGGCAGAGGAACCAGAGATCAAATTGCCAACATCCGCTGGATCATCGAAAAAGCAAGAGAGTTCCAGAAAAACATCTATTTCTGCTTTATTGACCAAAGCCTTTGACTGTGTGGATCACAACAAACTGTGGAAAATTCTTTCACAGGCCCTAGAGAACATATGAGGTCTCTAAGAAGTTGGTGGCCTTTCTCTTGCAAATACAACTGAATTCTTTTTCCCCTGACCTGTTCTGGGGAAAGATGAGCTTCTGATAACACTCCCTTGCTGCTGTGTAATAAAATCGAGTCAGCACCTCTCTGGGCCTTATTTTCCTTCTTTGTCAACAGAGGATGAAATCTGGTGGTACTTAGGATTTCTGTGGATTGTGCTGTTGTGACCTCCTTGGAGAAGATGTCTCCCAAGGGAAGTGCGCAACAGTTTCTGCTCCCTCCCAGTTTTATTCCTATGCCTCTACACGTGAGGTGTGGTGTGTGTGTATCTGTGTGTGTGTACCCAATCCTGTCCAACTCTTTGAGACCCCATGGACTGTAGCTTCTCTGTCCTTGGGATTTCCCAGGCAACAATACTGGAATAGGTTGCTACTTCCTCCTCCAGGGGTTCTTCCCAACCCAGGGAAGGACCTGTGTCTCCTGCATTGGCAGGCAGATTCTTTACCACTGAGATACCTGGGAAGCACTGGTTTTCTATTGCCTGTGGCCACAATGCTGCCTGCATTGCCTGAAAGGCACAAGGAAGGAACACCCTAGTGTCGCTTCTTCACTGTCTGCTCACGCAGGAACCTCAGGTGAAACTGTGAGAAAGGGGTCCTGAACTTCAGCTTCACCTCGGTAACTCTTTAGTCCAAGGACCCTCGAAGATAAGGAAGAAGCTACACTGGTATCAACCCAAATCAACTGCAGAAAGTCACCTCCTCATTATTTCATCCATATTTCATGACATGCATGCATTACTCTCTAGAGACTGACAAGGACCCCAGATCAGAACCCCAACCTTCTTCAACTTTGAGCAAGTTACCTGGCTTCTCTGGACCTCAGCATTCATCTGTAAAAGAAAAATGACAAGAGAACTTGCCTCATAGGGTTGTTGTCAAGATTTTAAACGTTATACGTGTGAAATGCTTCCAGTGCCTGGCATACAGGAAATGGGCTCACTGTTGTGCGTGCGGTTCTTTTTTATTTCGCTGCTCTGCTCCAGAGTCTTTGCTGATGTCCAGCCAGCAGTTATAAGTAGTATGGCCCCTAAGTGACAGAACTCACAGCCTCACAAGACAGACCTACACGCAGCTTCTGTTTGTGATCCGCCTGCAGGTCGCTTCCAGAGCTCTGTCCGTGTGCTGAGCGCTCTGTTGGGTGCTGAGGACATAAAGAGGACACACGTGGTCCCTGACTCTGTAGAGTCGGGGGAGTTGTGGGGAAGTCCATGAGGACTTGGGCTGCCTTGATACGAATCCAAAGTGCCAGTTGCTAACCATGTGTGTGACCTTGAGCATGTTCCTTAATCCCTGCCACCTTCCATTTCCTCTCTGCAAGACAAAGAAGCCAATGGCATTGACCTTGAATTTTGGATTAGATGTGATGCATGAAGACCTGGCCCAGGACACAGCCTAAGGAGACCCTAGCAGCTCCTTCTGGGTACTTAAAGCAAAGGGTGGGGAATGCCATGAAGGCAGCAGACCTCAGGGGCTGTAGCAGCCCAGAGGAGGACCACCCAACTCAGACAGACTGGGAGGAGGTAACAGCAAGGCTTTCTGGAGAAGGGGGTCCTGGGGTGACTGTCAAAAAGCCAGCCAGGGCTGACTAGATACGGCTTCCAAGAACACTCCAAGCAGAGAAATCACGAGATCCAGAATACTATGCAGATAGAGTTTTTGGCAGAGTTCTCTCACCAAGGGACACCTGCAGTATAAAACTGCTCTCCTGCCTGGTTCAGGTCAAAGGAAGTAGAATCTTGAAGCTGAAAAGCTTGAGTTTGAGCTAATTGCCCGTGAGGGACCAGTCTAGCTTCCACGGCTGAGCCAAATCTCCCAGATTTGTTTGGGACACTGGAATCGAAAGAGGAGGTCTGTCCCTGGAGTATCAGCATCCTAGCTGTCTGCATTTGATGTGAAATTTGACATGAAATAGAGCCAGCTTAGCAAAGCCCATCTTGAGTGGTTCAAAACTGAGTTAGACTATATCCCTCCATGCTCTTCCTCAGAAGGTCAAAATTAGTACAGCGAGGAGACACAGTGTGAGAAGGTCAGCCCACCCCTCAGTTAAGAAATTAACAATGTTGAAAATTCTGGCAGCTTCTCTCCAGGCCCAGGAGAATCCTGCGGACAGGCTGCAATGCCAAGCGCAATTATGTTCCGCAGACATGCACCACAGGGGGCTAATGTTCAACATGCAAAGGACACCTTTAAAGACAGAAATTAAATCTTCCGCAACAAACGACCCCAGAAAGCCAAGTCACCCCCAGACTCCTAGCCACTGAAGCTGTAAACTAAGAGTCACATGGGGAAGTGGATTTGGAGGGGCCAATGGGGCACAAGCTTGTGTATTTCAAGGGAGTGATAGTTGCTGTCATGCCAGACTCTTTGCGACCCCGTGGACTGTAGCCTGCCAGGCTCCTCTGTCCATGGAATTTTCCAGGCAAGAACACTGAAGTGTGTTGCCATTTCCTTCACCAGGGTATTTCAGGGAAGCAGTGGGCAAACTCAAGAAAACATGGGTAGGAAGATGAAAATAACGACCAAAGCAAGAATGCCCCTCTGCTGCCCTTGTCTCAGCTTTAAGCATGCCCCTGTTTAGATAAAACGATGTGTTAGTGTGCATCCACATAAGGGTTTTGTTTGTGCACTGGTCTGTACGTCCCCTCACTGGTTCTTTGGTAAACTCAGCTTCAGAGTGTTGGGTGACCCAGGAAAACCCAGAGTTGGCATCTGCTTCCCTTGGCAGTAGTTCTGTATGGATGAAAACCATTAGTCCCTATCCTACCTGACTTTATAGACCAAACTTCAGGATGTATGCAGTTTTAACCCCAAACCTCCCTCTCTCCACATGTCCACCAGTGTATCCCCCCATACCTTGCACACCATTTCTCCCATCATTATTGGCCTCATCACTAATAACCCCCTTCAGCTCTGCTCTTCTATCAGCCCACATTACAAATGGAATGACTTATAGGCAAGAAAGACATTTCCAGACAGAGGTCAAGGTGTGGCTGAAGATGAGAACAAGGCGGACTTAGGGGCAGGTTGGGGGTCGGAGTGAGAGGGGATCACAGTAGGGATGTATTTGTTGAACTAGCATCAGAGGTTGTTTCTTGTTTGGGGAGCAGTAAAGCCGGGGGGAGAAAAGGCTATGGTCAGACACTGGTGGACCTTAAATAATAGGCTGAGAAGTTTGTACTTCTATCCTGAAGGCAACAGAGAACTTTGGAAGACTTTTCGCCAAACGATCTTGTGTTATATCGCATGAAGGGGGAGAGGAGTCATACACTGCCCTGGTATAATTTGTTGTTTTAGTCACCGAGTCGTGTAGCTCTTTTGCGATCTCATGGACCGAGTCCGCCAGGCTTCTCTGCCCACGGGATTTCCCAGGCAAGATTATTAGAGCGGGTTGCCATTTCTTTCTCCAGGGGATCTTCCTGACCCAGAGATTGAATCCACATCTTCTGCATTGGCAGGTGGATTCTTTACCACTGAGCCACCTCAGAAGCCATGATTTAAATTACATGATGCTGAATAAATGAAAGTGTGAGCAGAGCAAGCAAGAGATGAAGGGACCCAGAAAACATGGAAGAACAGCCACACAGTGTAAGGATGGGTAGTCATGCTCATGACTACGTGTCAGCTGGCTGGTATGTGTTGTATGTCCAGTAATGTGATAAGTCCTTTATATATGTTCTCTCATTTAGCTTAATTAATCCTCACAATAGCCATGTGAGTTAGATACCATTACCCCCATTTTCCAGTTGAGAACTGAGGCCCTTGGAGATTTAATCATTTGAACAAAATTGCACAGCTGCTGAGAGATGGAAGGGAGGCTCAAGTCCACGGTCATTCTCTGACACCTGGAAGACTAATAGCAGAATGCCTCCAGTCTGCCTAGCAGGAGGCGTGGCCCTGAGCAGCTCCACGTGGACTGAATTTAGACAAGCTTTTCCTCTCCTAGCTGTTCATATAGAAATCTGTGTTTGGTTAGCCTCCCATCTGCAATTTCAGGTCAAAGTGAATTTTATTCCCACATTCTTTTCTTTCAAGCTCCAACCTCTATCTCTGTCATTGGCTTTCAATTGGAAAGTGACCCCAGAAACCTCCTTGGCCAAAATCTCCTCTCTCCTTCTGCACTGGGGTGATACGATGATTTACTGGTTGGGGTTCCCTGTAGATGGTGAGCGGAGGGGTGACCTGTCTTCTTGAAGGAGTCCATTAAAACCCAGCTACTGAGCCAAATGCAGTTATGTCTCTCCCCTGAGGCTTTCTGTTTCTCACACCTGCAATCATTTCTCATCCTGTCTCTGACTGTTTTTCCCTCAAGCATCCTCTGCCCTCCCTCTATCCATCTTCAGCCAATCTGGGCTCTTGCCCTGCGGTGCAGAGATTCCCCACCTCACCCTGGATGTCTCTCTTGCTTTGGGATAATTGCAACCCCAATATCTTACATCCTAGCCATGAACATCCAAGGCTCTGCACTTCTTTCAAATCCAGCTGTCACTGTTTCCTCTCACACCCGGGTCTTTACCATTTCCTCCCAATTGTCCCTTGTGAATTACTGATATTTCATGTGTAGCCACTTGAGATTGACTGAATGATGGTCGCTCAAAGATGTTCACAACCGAATCGCCCATTACCTGGGAATATGTTGCCTTACAAGGTGAAGAGGGACCCTGCAGATATCATTAAATTAAGGACCTTGATATGAGAAGATTACCTTGGATTTTCTGAGCAGCCCTAAGGTAATCACAATGGTCCTTACAAATGGAAGAGAGAGGCAAGAAAGAGCGTGATGCAATGTAAAGACTCAAGATGTCGCCACTGACACTGTAGACGGAAAACAGGGGATAAGCCAAGAAATCAGATCAGCTTCTAGAAAGTAGAAAAGACCAAGAAATGAGTTCCCTATTTTCTTGGGCTCCAAAATCACTGCAGATGGTGACTGCAACCATGAAATTAATAGATGCTTCCTCCTTCAAAGAAAAGCTATGACAAACCTAGACAGCATATTAAAAAACAAGCACATCACTTGGCCGACAAAGGTCCATATAGTCAAAGCTAGGGTTTTTCCAGCAGTCACATGTGGATGGAAGAATTGTACCATAAAGAAGGCTGAGTGCCAAAGAATTGATGCTTTTGAGTTGTGATGCTGGAGAAGACTTTGGAGAGTTCCTTGGACTGCAAGGAGGTCAAACCAGTCTATCCTAAAGGAAATCAACCCTGAATAATCATTGGAAGGTTATTATGATTCAACAATAATCAAACTGAAGCTCCAATACTTTGGCCCCTGATGTGAAGAGTCAACTCATTGGAAAAGACCCTGACGCAGGGAAAGATTGAAGGCAGGATGAGAAGGGGGCAATAGAGGATGAGATGGTTGGATAGCATCACCGACTTGATAGATATGAACTTGAGCAAACTCCAGGAGATAGTGAAGGACAGGGAACCCTGGCATGCTGCAGTTCATGGGGTCACAAGGAGTCGGATATGAGTTAGCAACTGAACAACAACAGCTAGAGCCTCTGGACAGAATGCAGAGATGAAGAAACCGAGGCCAAAGACCATGTGGGCAACAAAGGACGAGGGTAGATCTTCCTAGCACCAACACCTGAGTTCTTCTTTTCTACTTTACTTCTCTGGAGAGTTTGGTGAAAAATAAGTCTATTGTCTTAAAGAAGCTGAAGCCCTTAAGTCTTCTGAAGACCCTTCATTGAGCACAGATGCCTCTTCTTATTGAATTTATTCTACTATCGATACATTTTTGCATATCTGCCTCCCAGGTCTGAGGGAAATTTTTTATTCCCAGGGTTTGGCATAGTAATCAATAGCATTCAGTAAAGGCTGACTGAATAAGTGAATAATAGTAATATCCAGTGGTTATTGCAAGTTTGGACTTCCCAGGTGGCTCAGTGGTAAAAGAATCCACCTGCCAATGCAGGAGATGCAAGAGACACAGGTTCGATCCCTGAGTTGGGCAGATCCCCTGGAGAAGGAAATGGCTACCCACTCCAGTACTCTTGCCTGGAAAATTCCATGGACAGAGGAGCCTGGTGGGCTACAGTCCATGGGGTCACAAAAGTTGGACACGACTGAGTACTCACACCCAGTTGCAAGTTTACTAAACATCAAGCACTCCACTTCATCCTTGCTGGCCTCAGGCTCCTGCTTTATAGTGGCTGGATGGATGAAGAGTTACATAGAAAGGGATATGGGAATGGATGTGTGGATGGTTGGATGGATGGATGGATGGACAGATATTTGGATGGATAGCTGGATGCTCAGATAGGGGAAAATATATCTTACTACCTAGAAAGCTTTTTTTTTTTTTTTTTAACCAAAGTTTTGAACCTGATTGCAACCCTCCCACTTTTGTGTAAATAGTAAGCACAATCAACTGAGTAAAGAGTTGGAAATGCCTCTAAGATGATCTCGATCCAACCATAATTGGAAGTAGTGAGTTATTGCCTAGAAAGTGCTTTAAAAATAAAATTTGGAGGAAATTTCATGAAAAATAACAAGTGAATTGCTAGACTCCATCACAGTGCATGGGCTTCCCTGGTGGTTCTGCCTGCAATGCAGGAGACTCAGGTTTGATCCCCGGGTTGGGAAGAACCCCTGGAAAAGGGAACGACTACCACTCCAGTATTCTTGCTTGGAGAATCCCACGGACAGAGGACCCTGATGGGCTACAGTCCAAGTATATACAAGCTTCATTTTAGGGCTTTTTTTTTTCTTTTCAGTTCAATTTTGTGGCTTTCTTTAAAGTTGATTGTTTAACTGTTTCTCACAACAGTTCTAAGTAAGTAAATTACAAGGATAATATTTTATTTATTTCTGCATTTCTACTATAAAGCATAGAAAATCTGAAATATATTATTTGTCAATAAATAATGAATGAATGAATGAACTTAATTGCGCTCAGTACACATTTAAAAATCGAGAGTTTATAAACTTGTCATTCTTTCAACAAATGCTGATTTTAAAAAGCCTGATGGCCTCCAGATCCTGTTCTGCTCACCCTGAGGGAGGCACATGAGCCTCTCGAGGCCAGCATAACTACACATGGGCTGCGTGCAGAGAAACTGAGAAATCATTGAATAGGTCCATCTGCACAGCAAACGTCTATTGACCACCGACTACATGCCAGCGAGTGCTGGCGACTTTGTGAAGAGTCAGGAGTCACATGTGGTCATTGATGGGCTTTGTGTTAAAATCAGAGCTGAGATGCAGGAAGAAAAGGGTGAGGATGTGTTGCTGTCCAATTGAAAAGCACCTAAACCTTTCATCTCACAAATGCTGAGCTATGTGCATCTCCATCATCTCTATCAAGTTCTATTTGATCTGATTTTCTAAATCTCTGACTAAGAGCATGGCAGGGATGGACCTGAGGAAACTGGAAAAACACTAGCTGGAGCCCAGCTCTCCCCGCCAAGTGGGAAATGGAGACAAGCCTGTGACAAGTTTATTCCTAAAAAAATAATAGGAATGAATTTACATACAAAACAGAGATAGATTCACAGACATAGAAAGCAAACTTATGATAACCAAAGGGGAGAGGGACTTTGACTCTGGATTTTTAAACTTCTTGGACCAACGACAGAGATGGCATTTTGCTGCTTTATTTTTGGAAAAGTGACTTTTAAAAGTCTGAAAACCTGTTGTTCTTTCTTTCTGTAGTGAATAGTACAGACCTTTTCTGTAAAGGGTCTATGCTATTCTCTACCGTTACTGCATGGTATGGATAACATGAATTCTGAGGTCAAAAGGACCCGATCCTGAGTCCCGGCTGTGCTTCTGATTAAGAGTATGATCTTGGGCAATTAAGATTCTCTCTGGGCCTCAGTGTTCACATCTGCAAAATGGGAGTAATAATGTCCTTCATAATTTGATGAAGTAACAAATGCGAAGGATGTTGGTCTGTGCATGGCATAGAGCAAACGCTTAATAAATACCTGCCAACTGGGGGACTGTAGACATGGGGTGGAGGGGTCAGCCAGTTACTGAGCACCTAGTGTTTGACAAGCTCTCCACTGGGTGCTCATGCACCCATTTACTCAATGAAATTTGTGCGTGTGCCTGTGCTTAATCATGCCCGACTCTTTGCAACCCTATGGACTGTATGTAGCCCGCTAGACCCTTCTGTCCATGGGATTTTCTCCAGCCAGGAATACTGGAGTGGATTGCCAAATGTTCCTCCAAGGGATCTTCCCGACCCAGGGATCAAACTCACATCTCCTGCATTGCAGGCAGATTCTCTGCTGCTTAGCCGCCAGAAGCCCTATTTAGTGAGACTTAGCATGCCTTTTCTAGGAACAAGGCACTGTTCTGAAAACTGGGGTCACAGCAGTGAAGAAAACACAGTAGAAGCAAAACTCCTTACCTTCAGGGAGCTTCTATTACAGTGACACTGTTTATCCTCAAAATATGCCTCAGTTTCCTCATCTGTGACGTAGCAACAAGGACTGAACTTTCCTCCCAGGGTTGTAAGGGAAATTCAGTTTTTAAATATGAAGTGCTTCAAACAATATCTGGCACAGAATACGTAAGGATTTGCCTCCTAAATAATAGCTGTTGCTATTATTATTATTATCTACCTTCTATAACACTAGCACCAGCACAGAGCTGTCAGGACTGTCATCTCTCTTTTACAAGGAGGTTGAATAGTTTTATTAAAATGACACAATTTCTAAAGGCAGAGCCAAAATTTGAGAAAAATCTGTCTCCAGAATTGATATACTGAAACTTTACCCGCTATAAACATTCCTGGCTCCTTCTCCACCTGCCCTTGAGAAAAAATTTATTTTATATACTTTGATTAGTATAGACAACTATATCATAGTTCCTTTTCCAAAGTCATTTAAGTTCTTAATAAGTGGGTTTTCCTGATTTTTTTTCGGAGCTGAATGATATCATTAGCAGTTGCTATTTAGTCGCTAAGTCGTGTCTGACTCTATGACCCTGTGAGGTGCAGCATGCCAGGCTTCCCTGTCCTTCACTATTTCCCAGAGTTTGTTCAAACTCATGTGCAGTGAGTGAGTGAGTGATGCCACCCAACCATCTCATCCTCTGCCCCCCTCTTACCCTCTTGCCCTCATTTCTTCCAGCATCAGGGTCTTTTCCAATGAATCAATTATTCGCATCAGGTGGCCAAAAATTATAGCTTCAGTTTCAGTATTGGTCCTTACAGTGAATACTCACGTTGATTTCCTTTAGCATTGACTGGTTAGATCTCTTTGAATTAGCAGAGCCTTTGGAATTTTTACTCCCAGGCTGACCTCATTAGCCCCGTTTATGGATTAGGCAGAAAATGTTAGATCCTGTACAAGCAAAGAAGGTCATATAGGATAGGGCAGCTTGCTTTGATTACCCATTTTGGACCACAGAAGCCTGTACAGTAGTGATTTTATTAAGTGTTTTAATATGAACCAGTGAGACAGCTTTGGAGTTCCAAAGTGCAGGCAGGGATATGGTTTTGTTTTTGTTTTTTGGGTTTTTTTTTGAAAAGTGACATTTAGGAGTCTGAAAATCTGTTGTCCTTTCTTTCTTCCAGTAATGAATAGTAAAGACCTTTTCTCTAAAGACAATTTGAAATCCCCTTTAAGCTATAGATTAACACGATGTTGAAAATTATTCTCTCTGATAGAGGGACAAATAAGACAATGATCAATATCTTTTGTGTGGTGATGTTTCACAAAGAGTGAACTTCAAAGTTAAAGCTGAAAACTTCAGGAGGGAAAATATGCAAAATATATGAGAGGAAAGTTGAAAGATGAAGGGAAAAATGGATTCATAAAATCTAGGCCAGGGTAGAAAATCAACCTAGACATATTTTATTTAAGCCTTTGAGCTTGTTTGGGTTGAATTCTAACGGCTTTGGACGTCTTCAAAAATATCTAGAGATATTTCTTCCAGAAGGAGATGCTTGGTGTGAATATAGGAATTCAGTGAGATCCATTAATTATTTCAGTTCCTGAAGTCCTTGTTAGAGTGTCCAGGTTCTTCTGGGAAATGAGGCTCTCCTCCTGCTTAGAATGTACCTGAGAAGCGTATTATAACTATCGATTTCCTGACCGTATCTGAACCAACTGAATCAGAAGTCCAGGTGCAGGGGTAGGGGTGAGTGAGGAGCTCGCATTTTTGACAAGACCACAGGTGACTCTGAAGCAGGGAACTGCACTCTATTTCAATCTTTCTTTACCGGTCTAGTAGCCTGTTTTGTGGATGAGAAAGCTGAGAACAAGAAAAGGCAAGTAACTCACCCTAAAATTTTATGGTCAGATATACGTAAAATTCACCATTTATCCCTGTCTAAGTATGCAGTTCCATGGCAAATTTAGTTCATTCACTCTGTAGTACAACCATTACTGCCATCCATCTCCATAACTTTTCATCATCTCCATAACATTTCATCATCTCCATAGCCATTCAACAATAATTCCCATGCCTGGGGCTTCCCAGGTGGTTAGTGGTAAAGAATCTGCCTGCCAATGCAGGAGAGGCAAGGGATGTGGGTTTAGCCTCTGGATTGGGAAGATCCCCTGGAGAAGGAAATGGCAACCCACTTCAGCATTCTTGCCTGATAATTTCATGGACAAAGCAGCTTGGTGAGCTACAGTCAGTGAGGTCACAAAGAGTCGGACATGACTGAGCACAGTGACCCCACTGCCTCAGCCCCTAGTGACCACTCTTTCTGCTTTCCCTCTCTGTGAATTTGCCTATTTTAAGTATCATGTGTAAATGGAGTCATACAATATGTAACCTTTTCTGTCTGGCTTCTTTCACTTAGCATAATAGCTTTAAGATTCATCCATGTTGTGACATGTGTGCAAATTCTGTTTGTAAAGCTGAATAGCATTTCATTGCATACATGTATATATCACATTTTGTTTATTCAGTCATTCATCAACTGGCATTGACTTTGGATTCTTAAACTTCTTGGACCAAGGACATGACATTTCACTTAGAAATCTTTGTTCTTCCATCTTCTTCATAGGGTTGCTAAATTTAACACATAAAACTGTTTAGTTGAATTTCACTTTAAAAAAAATTCATGTACATTTTGAGTGTAAGTATGCCCTATACACTATTTGAGACATACTAAAAACCATTCATTGTTTATCTGAAATTCAAATTTAACTGTGAGTCTTATATTTTATCTGGCAGCCCCCTGGTCCACAGTCAATAAAACCATAAGTCAGGATATTCCTATCTACTTGGAAACTTGAGTTGCCAGAATTCTTGCTTTTGAAACTTATCTTAATCAAGATTAATATAAAGCAAGCAAAATCACAGTGTAAGCAAGCAATCTTTGTACACGTCTTCTCTGGTTCCAAAGCTTTGTCTGATGTGTCACACCATCTCTTCAATCCTGCAACTACCATCTCTGTTTTCTAGATAAGGAAACTGAAACTTGTACCTGGGGAGCTCCTAAACTCAAACAGGTGGTAACAATCAGAGGTTTGGCTCAAATCCAAGACTCCCAGACTTCAAATCCAGTCCATGTTTAATTTTATTTTTCACTTTAAGTATAGAAATACAATAGGCTTTGAAAGAACATGCACTCATTCACTGCTGGAGAAAATACAAAGTGATACAACTCCTAGAGAGAGAAATTAGGTAATAGTTAACAAGATAACCTGAGCATAAAGCACGTGTCCATCAACGTAAGAATCCCACATTTAGGAATTTACCCCAAATATAATGGAGGAGCATGGTGGGCTACAGTCCATGGGGTTGCGGAGAGTCGGACACAACTGAGTGACTTCACATACTCTTTAAACAGTATAAAAACATATAAAAACATGCAATTTCATTGCTTTATTTATAATTAAAAATACTGGAAGCCACTTAAATGTCCAAATATAGGATGTTGGTTGAACAAACTGTAAGACATAGCCAATGGAGTACTACTATACAGCTGGAAAAAAGAAGGAGGAGGAGCTCTAAGAACTGATATGAAATGACTTCCAGGAAATAGTGTTAAATGATGAAAGGAACATGCAAAAAATATATATCCTTTGTGTAAAAAGGAAAAGGAATTAAGAAACATATATCTGTTTATCTTTACAAAAATAAACCCAGGAAGGATAAAGCAGGATATACTGATATTGGGTGTGGGAGAATTGGGTGGAGGAAATGCAGGAGTAGGAGACATTCCTCTGAGTCCACTTTCTGCATAGATTTGACTTTCACAGTTAAGTTCACTTTCCACATATTTTAAAAATAATCTTAAATCAAGCAGGATGGGATGGAGGGAAGAAAACCTAAAACAGAAAATAAAGTGAAATAAATAAAGCCAAATATATTTAACATGAATACCCAAACCACACTGATGGGACGAAGGAGGTAGATAACTAATTTGAATAACTATGACACAGTATGTCACAGTTTTGAATGGGCTTGAGGATAGGGGAACAACTGAATTCCTGTTCTTAGGTTTGCTTTGCTCAGTGGTATGAGTAAAACAATTTTAAAACTACTTTTAGGATGTGTAATAGGATTGAGCCAATGTCTACCATGTCATTGAGGTTGTTAGTATCAGGGTTCTCACTAGGGAAGAAAGGAAATTTAAATATGGAACAGGGATTGGCTGAAGCAGATATGATATACATATACAATAGAATATTATTCTGCCATAAAAAAGAATGAAATCTTGTCATTTGCAGCAACATGGACAGACCTGCAGAACATCATAGTAAGTGAAATAAATCAGACAGAGAAAGACAAATACTGTATGATATCACTTGTATGTGGAACCTAAAAAGTAATAGGAATCAATTTATATACAAAGCAGAAATAGACTCACAGACATAGAAAACAAACTTATGGTAACCAAAGGGAGAGGAAGAGAGGAGAGACAAATTAGGAATCCGAGATTAACAGACATAAACTACCATATATAAAATAAATAAGCAATGAAATAATACTGTATAGCACAGAGAAGATAGCCAATATCTGATCATAACCCATAATGGAATATAATCTGCTAAAAAAAAATTAATCACTACACAGTATATCTGAAACTAAATAATACTGTACATCAATTATATTTCCATTTTTTAAAATGGAATAAATAAGTCAATATGGAAAGAGAAAAAGCAAAAGCCACCACCCGGATTGGACTCAGAGGTTGTAGTCAGTGCACGCTATCAGTCCCCAAATGAACATGTGTGTGTGTGTGTGTGTGTGTGTGTGTGTGTGTGCGTGACTGTACACATGTATGTGTATGCTTGTGTGTCGCTCATGAGATCTCATTTTTAAATTTCCAGACAGCCTGTGAGCCCATTGCTAGAACAACTGCTATTAAAATCAAATTATATGAGCTTCAAATTAAAAGAATTACATTAAAAGGAAAGGTAGCAAACATGGGAAACTCCTAAAACCTTCATTATTTTACTACATTTTACTCTGTGACTTTGATGTTACTTACATTTATTGTTAATCTCTTCCCAACTCCACATTCAGTGCAAACATCACATTGGTAGCTTAAAATTGGCTGCAGTGGGAATATTTTTAGCACTGAAATCAATAATCACTAAAATGCAAAGTCTTATATGTTTGTTTGTGAATCTGGTTGTGAAATATGTGCCAGCATATAATGAGTGTGTATATATGTAAGTATACATTCATTTTTTTCCTGTTCATATTACTGCAACTTTAAAAATGCATGTCTAAGAACTGGTGGAATGCAATCTTTGTTCACTTGGCGTTCGTGGTCTGCCCCAGCCCTTTGGAACATTCATTCTGGAAAAGGAGAACTTTGCTTACTTTGTGAATTGATTTAATTAGGATAAAGCCTGCCATTAGATGGGTAGTTGATAACCATTTGCCAAATAAATGAAAAGACAAATAAGTGACTAATAATTCTCACTTCAAAGTTCAAAGGGGTCCCTGATTAATTATGGTTATATATATCAAGATAAGCCTACCAAAGAATCCTAAGCTTCTAGCCAAACATGAGTTTAACAGACTGCTCTCTCCAGGAGTATAAATAGAATGTCACATGAATTCAGTCTTCTAAGCTCAGACTAGTGTCTCCCAACCTCTCTCCCCACCAGTGCTGGGGAAACTAGGTACAAGGGCCTGTTGTGATCACTACCAAATCTCCAGCTCCATGTATTAGGCCTTTAATTATGAAAATGGGATTTCTTCCAGAAATTCTCAAAGAATGAATTTGAGCCTTTCCCCCTTTTGGATCAGCACATTATTACTCCTACCAGCACTTACATGCATAGCCATCATCCCTTAATTAACCTCAACGTGTCTTTAGTTTATTGACTACACCAAAGTCTTGGCTGTGTGGATCACAACAAACTGTGGAAAATTCTTAAAGAGATGGGAATACCAGAGCACCTTATCTGCCTCCTGAGAAATCCGTCTACAGGTCAAGAAACAACAGTTAGAACCAGACACGGAACAATGGACTGGTTCCAAATTGGGGAAGGAGTACGTCAAGGCTGTATATTGTCACCCTGTTTACTTAATTTATATTCAGAGTACATCGTGCAAAATGCTGGACTGGATGAATCACAAGCTGGAATCAAGATTGCCAAGAGAAATATCAATAACCTCAGATACACAGATGACACCACCCTTATGGCAGAAAGTGAGAGGAACTAAAGAGCCTCTGATGAAAGTCAATGAGGAGCATGAAAAAGCTGGCTTAAAACACAACATTCAGAAAACGAAGATCATGGCAACAGGTCTCATCACTTCATGGCAAATAGATGGTGATACAATGGAAACAGTGACAGACTTTATTTTGGGGTGCTCCAAAATCACTGCAGATGGTGACTGCAGCCATGAAATTAAAAGATGTTTGCTCCTTGGAAGAAAAACTGTGACAAACCTAGACAGTATATTAAAAAGCAGAGACATTACTTTGTCTACAAATGTCCGTCTAGTCGAAGCTATGGTTTTTCCAATTGTCATGTATGGATGTGAAAGTCGGACCCTAAAGAAAGTTGAACGCTGAAGAACTGATGCTTTGAGCTGTGGTGTTGGAGAAGGCTCTTGAGAGTCCCTTGGACTGCAAGGAGATCCAACCAGTCCATCCTAAAAGAAATCAGTCCTGAATTTTCATTGGAAGGACTGATGCTGAAGCTAAAGCTCCAATACTTTCACCACCTGATGCAAAGAGCTGACTCATTGGAAAAGACCCTGAGGCTGGGAAAGATTGAAGGCAGGAGGAGAAGGGGACAACAGAGGATGAGATGGTTGGATGGCATCACCAACTCAATGGTCATGAGTTTAAGCAAGCTCCGGGAGTTGGTGATGGACAGGGAAGCCTGGTGTGCTGCAGTCTATGGGGTCTCAAAGAGTCGGACACAACTGAGCAACTGAACTGAACTGATGTGACTTTAAATTAGTCAAGGGAAATTATTCATAGAAAACAAAAAGCTGAAAACCCAAATATTCAAATCCAGTGAATAATACTTTTGAAATCAAAGAGATTATTCCATGAAAACCAAAACTGGCCAAAGCACAATTGGCCGGCTGGAGAGCCAGCCAGGTCAGGTAACATAGGAGACTCACTTTATGATGTTACTCACTTTATGATGCTTAGGAATTCAGCCTTCTCTGGACATGGACTCCACTGCAAACCTGAACTGTGAATCTTTAGCCAGTCATGTGGATTCCCTCCCTGTTTGAAGATAGCTCTGACCTCTGGTTTTTATTTCCTGCCACATCCTTTGCAAATCCTTCAAAATGTCACATCCTCCCCAAGTATCCTGGTGACCTCATCCATCACTTAGATCCTGAATTTCTTCCCATTTGAGAGGGACCCCAGACACCATGCTCCACTCGATGTCACAGGCTTCTCTCCCTTTCTCACTTGGAGGAGAGAGCTGGGCTCCAGCTGGTGGGTTTCCAGTTTCCCAGGAGAACAAACATGAGCTCTTCCCTTATGATCAGGAAGGATGGGATTGTTTGGTCCTAGAGAGAGACAGGAATGTCGTGTCCTCAAGAACCTGACCTGCAGATGTCGTGTTTGGTTGGATTCTCCAGAGTAGCCTTGACTCTCCACCATCCTGTACACAGCCAGCTCAGTCGCTTACCTTCTGGCCCCCAAAAGCTAGAGTTTGGGCCTCTTTGGGATGTATAAAACTAAATGTGCCTTACTGCTAGAGGATTCATTTCTTCTGAAAAGTCTTGTCTGGACTGCATTAAAAATTTATAATCCTGCTCCTTGTGTAACTGACCTCTTTTCTTAAGCACTAATAGCCTCAGCCACGTTGTGCATTAGTTGGTCCCTATCCTCCCTGCCAGCTCCACCCCCTCCTTCCTGTCCTGACTCACTTCACAGTGGTTCCAGCACCAAGGGCTCCATGCCCCAAGGGCTTCTCTCTAGTCTAGGCTCTGTCCTCACCACAGGAAGGAAGATCAAAGAAGAGTCTGTGACCCCTTGATGCCAGTGATTTTCCTAACTTGCTGGATTGCACTGACAGGATAGTGAGATGGCTACTGAGGAGACAAAGGGACATTCCTAAAACCAGACACAGCCAGGCCCTGCATTTGGCTTTGCTAAGAAAACGTGCACAGAGAAGCCTGAAGTCCCAGTGCCTCCATGGTTTCATACCTAAATGAAGGCAGCAACACTCCACTTTTAAAAGTTAAATGAGGCTATGGAAGTCAAATCACTTCTTGTGGTACAACAGCTATACAAAAACACAAGATTGTTGCTCTTTTTCAATCCATGCACTTCCAGCTTCTCCTACACAGTGTGATTCTTCTATCCACATTCAGAACCACTAACCAACCCTTGACCTCTTCAGTTTGTGAAAGCTGCAGATAAGTCAATTAGAAGACAGATGGGGATGATCAGAGGCATGACTTCAAAGGGAAAACACTAGCGCCGTCATCATTATGGTCCTGGTATGATTTCAGGAGACGTGCTTCCTTCCTGCCCATAAGGCCCCAGCGATTGCTTTCAGGTTCCCTTCACAGAATGATTATAACTTGATCCCCAATTTGGCTGCTCATGTCAGTAATAACCATCTCTGTCATCTGTAATATATTGAAATCTGCTGAATCTCCCACCACCACCCACTCTTGGAATAGGAAAAAAACTAAGCATATCGCCAACACATGTGACCAAACAAGAGGGAGAAAATATGGGAACCATCAGTGAACGCTTCCTCTCTACATTCCTCCACCTACTTTACTGTGATGTGGAGAGATACAAATTAAAAATAATGATGAACATTTATTAATGCCTCCAATATAACACTATTTTTCTTAACCCCTGTGTTATCAGCCAGGATTCTCTAGAGAAACAAAACTCAACGAGACAGATAGATAGATATAGAGAAGTCCATAGAAGTATACATTCAGTTCAGTTCAGTCGCTCAGTCATGTCTGACTCTTTGCAACCACATGAATCACAGCACGCCAGGCCTCCGTGTCCATCACCAACTCCCGAAGTTCACCTAAACTCATGTCCATCAAGTTGGTGATGCCACCTAGCCATCTCATCCCCCATTGTCCCCTTCTCTTCCTGCCCCCAATCCTTCCCAGCATCAGGGTCTTTTCCAATGAGTCAACTCTTTGCATGAGATGGCCAAAGTATTGGAGCTTCAGCTTCAGCATCAGTCCTTCCAGTGAACACCCAGGACTGACCTCCTTTAGGATGGACTGGTTGGATCTCCTACATATATATTATTATATAATATATAAACATTATCTCTACGTGTATGTCTGTGCTAGCCACTCAGTCGTGTCCAACTCTCTGAAACCCCATGGACTGTAGCCTGCCAGGATCCTCTGTCTATGGAATTCTTCAGGCAGGAATATTGGAGTGAGTTGCCATTCCCTTCTACATATATATGCATGTGAAATTGAAAGTGTTAGTTGCTCAGTCATGTCCAACTCTTTGTGACCCAAGGACCCACCAGGCAACTCTGTCCATGGAATTCTCCAGGCAAGAACACTGGAGTAGTTAGCCGTTCTCCAGGGGATCTTCCTGACCCAGCAATTGAAGCCGGATCTTCTGCATTGCAGGCAGATTCTTTTACCATCTGAGCCACCAGGGAAGCCTTGTATATGTGAGTATGTGTGTATATATATATACACTTAAGGAATCAGCTCATGTGATTGGAGGCTGCTAAGTTCTTCATCTGTAGGGCAACCTGGCAAGCTGGAAATTCCATGAAGATTTCTATGTTACACTCTTGAGGCAGAATTCCTTCTTCTTAAAGACACCTCAGTTTTTGCTCTCAAGGCTTTCCTTGGTTTGGATGAGGACCACCCATAATACTGAGGTTAATCTCCCTTACTTAAAAATCAATTGTTTATAGATAATAATCCTATCTATAATCAATCGCCTTTCTAGCAACATCTAGACTGGTGTTCGACCAAACAGTTAGCACCATAGCCAAGTTGAGACAAGACTGAACACCAGGTCTGTAAGGATGGCTATACTAGGCCCATTAGGGTGAGGAAACTGAAGCCCTGGGCATTAGATCATTTATCCAAGGTCACATCACTAGTGAAAGTGGGGATAGAGCTTGACCCTTGATGAAGCCCCCCCTCTCTACTCCAGCACATTACAATACAGAGAGACAAATGAACTTGCAAAATAAGCAAACTACAAGAATGATCCTAGGGACAAAGTATGGCTAATAATAACAATTTATTTCCTAAATGGTATATTGGTGGAAAAAAGAGTTTGACCAGGGTTGCTGTAATGTTTGTGTTCTTTAGCCTCTTGCTACCCAGTTTAATCTCCAGACCAGCAGCATCACTTGGGAGCTCATTAGAAATGCAAAATCTCAGGCTCCATGCCAGACCTGCAGCTTCAGAAGAATCATTTTACCAAGAGTCTTGGGTGTATTTGTTTTCTATTTTTATGTAACAAACTATCATAAACATTTTTCTTAATTTTTATAAAATTAAGAAAATTTTAATTTTCTTTCTTTCTTAATTTTTTAAATTTATTTCTTTACTTTTCTTTCTTAATTTTTAAAAATTGTAGTAGAGTTGATTTACAATGCTGTGCTAGTTTCAGGTGTATAACAAAGTGATTCAGTTATAACATATACATGTATCTTAGTGAGTGAAAAGGAGACCCGTTTATCAACTCCCAGTTCTTCAGGTCAACAACTGGGGTACAGGGTCAGCTGAGTTTCATGCTCAGAGTCTTCTAAGCCCCAAATCAAGGTACTGGCCAGGCCACTCCTATCTGAGGGTGCTGAGGGAGAGTGTGCATCAAGCCCATTCAGATTGTTGGCAGAATTCATTTTCTTGCAGTCGCAGGACTGAGATTTTCTCTTCCCTGCTGGCTCTAACCTGGGGTCCACTCTCAACATTTGCATTTCTCCCCTGGTTGGCCTCCTCCAAATTCAAAGCAGCAGCAGCAGTGCATTGAATCCTTCTCACCCTTGGAATCTCTCTGACATGTGGGTTGCCACCAACCAGCCCAAAGATGCCCTCTGTGTTCAGGGGCTTCTGTGATGAGATGAGGGCTTCCCTAGTGGTTCAGGGGCAAAGAACCCGCCTGCAATGCAGGAGGCACAGGTTCAATCCCTGGGTTGGGAAGAATCCCCTGGAGAAGGAAATAGCAACCCACTCCAGTGTTCTTGCCTGGAGAATCCCATGGACAGAGGAGCCTGGTGGGCTACAGTCCATGGGGTCACAAAGAGTCAGTCACAACTTAGCAACCAAGCAACAACAAAGTGATCAGATAAGCCCCCCACTCCCCCGAAAACCCCCCTCTCCTCAGGTTAACTGTGCCACATCTTAAAACACAGTCACCAGAGATTTCCTCCCATTCACGGGTTCCAGGGATTCAGTTCAGTTCATTTCAGTCACTCAGTTGCGTCTGACTCTTTGCAACCCCATGAACCACAGTACGCCAGGCCTCCCTGTCCATCACCAACTCCCAGAGTTCACCCAAACCCATGTCCATTGAGTTGGTGATGCCATCCAACCATCTCATCCTCTGTTGCCCCCTTCTCCTCCTGCCCTCAATCCTTCCCAGCATCAGGGTCTTTTCAAATCCAGGGATTAGCCTGTATGATATGTGTTTTTTCCCAACACCTCAAAGGTTTCTCCAATTCTCAGTGAAAACTGACCAGGCACTCCATATTTTAACTCATTTCTGCTGCTATCTCCCTGGAGACGTATCAGATACCACAGGTTACAAGGCTGCCCCTCCACCCTTCAGACACCAATCACAAGTCCACGTTGTGCTTCTGAACAACTGGCTTCAAATGGGAGGTTCTCCCCAGGTTCAGTTCATTTTCTAGAGCAGCTCACAGAGCTCAGATTAAAAAAAAAAAAAAAAAAACAATTTTTTTTGTTTACTACTAAATACATGACCAGTTTATTATGAAGGGGTATAACTCTGGAACAGCCAGATGTGAGAAAGGCATAGGGCAAACTATGAGTTAACACAGCTGATTTTAGATTGCACTTGCATTACCTCATTTCATTCTTCAGACGACTTACATGTGGTCATGGATACACGCCTTCTGAAGAAGAAGAAACTAAGACTCAGAGCATCTCACCATTCTTGCCAAGGTTATAGGTCAAGTGCACAGAACAGCTGACATTTGAACCTGAACTCCTGATTAAAAGCCATGCATACACATGGCACACGTTCATTCTTCTTCCAGGTTGAATAATGTTCTATTGTTTATAAGCGCCACATCTTCTTTATCCACTCCTCTGTGGGTGGACATTTTGGGTTCTTCCACGTACTGGCTATTGTAGATAGTGCTGAAATGAACATTGCGGGGCATGTAGCTTTTGGAATTATCATCTTCTCAGGGTATAAGCCTAGGAGTGGGATTGCTGGGTCGTGAGGTAATTCTATTTTTAGTTTTGTAAGGAACCTCCACACTGTTCTCCATAGTGGTTGCACCAATCCACATTCCCACCAACAGTGCAAGAGGGTTCCCTTTCCTCCACACCCTCTCCAGCGTTTATTGTGCGTAGATTTTCTGATAATGGCCATTCTGACTGGTGTGAGGTGACATCTCCTGGTAGTTTTGATGCGCATTTCTCTAATAATTAGTGGTGCTGCATATCTTTTCACATGTTTCTTGGCCATTCATACATTTTCTTTGGAGAAATGTCTGTTTAGGTATTCTGTCCATTTCTTGATGTTCTTTTTTAATATTGAGCTGCAAAAGCTGTTTGTATAGACTGTCTATACAGAGTGAAATAAGTCAGAAAGAGAAAACAAATATTGTATATTAATGAGTGTATGTGGAATCTAGAAAAATGGTACAGATGAAACCATTTGCAAAGCAGAAATAGAGTCACAGATGCAGAGAACAAACATGTGGACACTAAGAGGGGAAAGGAGGAACGGGGAGTGGGGTGAACTGGGAGACTGGGATTGACATGTACACTATTGATACTATGGACAAAATAGGTGACTCATGAGCACCTACTGTATACCACAGGAGATTCTACTCGGTGCTCTGTAGTGACCTCAATGGGAGGGAAACCCAAAAAAGAGGGGACACATGTATACACAGCCATTTTGCCTTTTGCATTTCTTTTTCTTGGGGATGGTCTTGATCCCTGTCTCCTGTACACTGTCACAAACCTCCGTCCATACTTCATCAGGTACTCTGTCTATCAGATTTAGTCCCTTAAATCTATTTCTTACTTCCACTGTATATCATAAGGGATTTGGTTTAGGTCATACCTGAATGGTCTAGTGGTTTTCCCCACTTTCTTCTATTTAAGTCTGAATTTGGCAATAAGGAGTTCATGATCTGAGCCACAGTCAGCTCCCGGTCTTGTTTTCACTGACTGTATAGGGGTTCTCCGTCTTTGGCTGCAAAGAATATAATCAATCTGATTTCAGTGTTGACCATCTGGTGATGTCCATGTCTAGAGTCTTCTCTAGTGTTGTTGGAAGAGAATGTTTGCTATGATCAGTGCATTCTCTTGGCAGAACTCTATTAGCCTTTGCCCTGCTTCATTCTGTACTCCAAGGCCAAATTTGCCTGTTACCCCAGGTATCTCTTGACTTCCTACTTTTGCATTCCAGTTCCCTATAATGAAAAAGACATCTTTTTTGGGTGCTAATCCTAGAAGGTCTTGTAGGAAGCCTTACAAATAGCTGTGAAAAGAAGAGAAGCCAAAAACAAAGGAGAAAAGGAAAGATATACCCATATGAATGCAGAGTTCCAAAGAAGAGCAAGGAGATATAAGAAAGCCTTCCTCAGAGATCAATGCAAAGAAAAGGAGGAAAACAATAGAATGGGAAAGACTAGAGATCTCTTCAAGAAAATTAGAGATACCAAGGGAACATTTCATGCAAAGATGGGCTCAATAAAGGACAGAAATTGTATGGACCTAACAGAAGCAGAAGATATTATGAAGAAGTGGCAAGAATACACAGAAGAACTATACAAATAAGATCTTCATGACCCAGATAATCACGATGGTGTGATCACTCACCTAGAGCCAGACATCCTAGAATGTGAAGTCAAGTGGGCCTTAGGAAGCATCACTATGAACAAAGCTAGTGGAGGTGATGGAATTCCAGTTGAGCTATTTCAAATCCTGAAAGATGATGCAGTGAAAGTGCTGCACTCAATATGCCAGCAAATTTGGAAAACTCAGCAGTGGCCACAGGACTGGAAAAGGTCAGTTTTTGTTCCAATCCCAAGGAAAGCCAATACCAGAAAATGCTCAAACTACCGCACAATTGCACTCATCTCACACACTAGTAAAGTAATGCTCAAAATTCTCCAAGCCAGGCTTCAGCAATACATGAACCATGAACTTCCAGATGTTCAAGCTGGTTTTAGAAAAGGCAGAGGAACCAGAGATCAAATTGCCAACATCCGCTGGATCATCGAAAAAGCAAGAGAGTTCCAGAAAAACATCTATTTCTGCTTTATTGACTATGCCAAAGCCTTTGACTGTGTGGACTACAATAAACTGTGGAAAATTCTTCAAGAGATGAGAATACCAGACCACCTGACCTGCTTTTTGAGAAACCTGTATGCAGGTCAGGAAGCAACAGTTAAAACTGGACATGGAACAACTAATTGGTTCCAAATAGGAAAAGGAATACGTTAAGGCTGTATATTGTCACCCTGCTTATCTAACTTATATGCAGAATACATCATAAGAAACGCTGGGCTGGATGAAGCACAAGCTGGAATCAAGATTGCTAGGAGAAATATCAATAACCTCAGATATGCAGATGACAGCACCCTTATGGCAGAAAGTGAAGAAGAACTAAAAAGTCTCTTGATGAAAGTGAAAGAGGAGAGTGGAAAAGTTGGATTAAAGCTCAACATTCAAAAAACAAAGATCATGGCATCCAGTCCCATCACTTCATGGCAAATAGATAGAGAAACAGTGGAAACAGTGGCAGACTTTATTTTGGGGGGCTCTAAAATTACTGCAGATGGTGACTGCAGCCATGAAATAAAAAGATGCTTACTCCTTGGAAGACAAGTTATGACCAATCTAGACAGTATATTAAAAAACAGAGACATTACTTTGCCAATAAAGATCCATCTAGTCAAGGCTATGGTTTTTCCAGTAGTCATGTATGGATGTGAGAGTTGGACTATAAAGAAAGCTGAGCACCGAAGAATTGAGACTTTTGAACTGTGGTGTTGGAGAAGACTCTTGAGAGTCCCTTGGATGGCAAGGAGATCCAACCAGTCCATCCTAAAGGAGATCAGTCCTGGGTGTTCATTGGAAGGACTGATGTTGAAGCTGAAATTCCAACACTTTGGCCACCTGATGCAAAGAGCTGACTCATTTGAAAAGACCCTGATGCTGGGGAAGATTGAAGCTGAGAGGAGGAGGGAACAACAGAGGATGAGATGGTTGGATGGCGTCACTGACTCAATGGACATGAGTTTGGGTAAACTCTGGGAGTTGGTGATGGACAGGGAGGCCTGGGGTGCTGCGGTCCATAGGGTTGCAAAGAGCAATTGAGCTGAACTGATACACTTAGGGAGTCTGGTTTTCCTGGATTATTAGAAAAGAAACTCTGGTATTGTTTTTTTGTGTGTGTGTGTTAATGTGTGACATGTAAAAGACTAATAGAATAATTAAATGATCCAGTGTTTGGTGAGTGACTTGCTCTGGTGAACAAGACAGACTCTCATCTCTGTCCCCACTGAAGTGGGATGTCAACAGTCAGCAGACAGGGCACTAAGGAGCCAACTGCTGTTGTTTAGTTGCTAAGTCAAGTACAACTCTTTTGCTACCCCAAGGACTGTAGCCCACGAGGCTCCTCTGTCCATAGGATTTCCCAGGCAAGAACACTGGAGTGAGCTATTTTCTTCTCCAGGGGATCTTCCTGACCCAGGTATTGAACCCATGGCTCCTGCCTCATCTCCTGCATTGTAGATGGGTTCTTTACGGCTCGAGGCTATAGTGAGGGATTCTAACCTAGTCTTGGAAGCTCAGAAAATCCTTCCAGAATGACTTTCGATTTATGGGAGTCAATTTAAAGACAAGGCACTCCAATAGCAATTTTGAGGAGATATTTTTGGATGTAAGAACTTGCCTCTTAAATCCTTCACAGCGTACCCTGGGATTTAGGTAGACATACCATGAGTCTGTGCATAAAGAAAAGAACACTTGCCTTCAAGGAAAGTTTAGAATCTAGAAATCAGGTTTTCAACTGGGCATCTGCATTTGTCAAGGGCAATGTCATGTGCTACCTCTGAGTCTCAGGTTTTGGAAAACCCTGGTTGGTAAATTAACTTTATGATCCTTCTGTTCAAGAATTCTCCCCTGGAGACAGCAGTAAGGTGTAAAAAAAGAGCTGATGGAAGGAGGGGAGCAAATACCCGGAAACCACATCTTGGAAACCATCCCAGCCCTGGTGGCCATTGGCTCTGCTCTTAGTCTGCCTGCCTGGGTAGAGAGCTGAGGCTAAGTTATTGAGCAGAAGCCAAGAAAGCTAGTAGCATTAGAGTGGGCCAAAAAGAGGTGATCTGGAGGAATCTTTTTGTTGACGGCTTTCTACGTGGCTCCACCTCGGACCTGGAGGGTGACTGGGGTCAGTGGTGGTGTGGATCTCTACTGGTTCTGGAACTCAAGTCCTGCTGAAAACACCAAGCCAGACCCCTCAGTGCCCACCACCGGCCACTTTCTCCTTTGACATTTTAACAGCCCAAGTGGAAAACTCTTAGGGACCCAGTTGGGAAGCATGGTGAGCCATGTCATCAAGTTAAATGATGCCACCTTCATGCTTTGTTTCATCTGGAAGTTTCTTAAAGTCTGCATTCTCTGAAGAGCCTGAACAGCTGGCCACCAGATGCCAGTCTGCAACCCTTGAGTTGTGTTGGCAGCTGATATTTGGGATGATTTAATGACCAATCTCACTTAAGTTGGTGCATAGTTACTTCCAAGCTGGACTTTTATTATCACCTGGCATTTAAATCCAAGACTAAGGAAGGCTTAATGAAAAGAGGACAAAAGTGGGTCAGGAAAATAGTCCCAAGGGTAGGATGTCTGGAGCCAACATAAGTTTTAAGAATTTTTGGCTTAGGATAGTATGCCTGGGTAAATAAACAAATGAGAAAAAAATATACAAAAATAAGGCTGGATTACAGATAACTATTCAAAACAAGTACCAAATTACACTACACTTCAAAACTTTCTAAAGTTTATCAAGCATACAGCCTTGGTACAAAGAACTGAAGACAACACAAGGCATGTGAGAATATCAATAAATAGTCATAAATATCAATAAATAAATAATTTTTGCCTTACTACTGCAGCGTTCAATTTTCTGAAGCAGACACAGAAGCTGAAGAATCAGAATCCTCAAAACAATTGCAGATTTTTTTTAATCAACTTCATTTATCTATAATTCACATGGCAACCATCTATGTGTATGGTTTGGTAAGCCATGACGATTATCTACCATTGTAGTCCCCTTCACAGTCAAGACACAAAATGTTCCTGTTACTCCCAGAATTTTCCACCCTGGGTTTTCAAGCATCTACTAATCTGCTTTGTGACAATAGTTGATTTGCTATTCTAGAATATCTTATAAATGGAATCATATAGTATATTCTCTTTTGTATGTGGCTTCTTTGGTTGAGCCTAGTGTCTTTGAGTTTCATCCATGTTGTTACATATCTCTGTCTTTTATTCTTTTTCTACAGTGTAGTAGTAGTCCATTATATGTGCTCATTCTCTCAGTCATGTCTGACTCTGTGACCCCATAAACTGTAGACTGCTAAGTTCCTCTGCCCATGGAATTTTCCAGGCAAGAATACTGGAGGGGGGTGTCATTTCCTATCCCAGGGGATCTTCCCGACCCAGGGATCAAACCCGCATCTCCTGCATTGGCAGGCAGATTCTTGACCACTAGCACCACCTGGGAAATCCTTCCATTGTATAAATTTAATACTACTGGTTTATTCATTCACGTGTTGATGGACATTTAAAATGTTTCCTGTTTTATTGTTGAGTAGTATTCTACGTTATGGACATACTCTGTATTGTTCATCCACTCCCTTATAGATGGATATTTTGTTTCCAGATTTTGGCTATCATAAACTAGGTTGCTATGAATATTCCTGTATTTACTACCTGTAGGTATATTTTTTCATTTATCTTGGGCAAATAACCTAGCAATGGAATTGCTGTTTTATAATAAACCTATAGTTCACTCTATATACGAAGCCGCCAACTAGTTCTCTGAAGGGTTTGTTTGGGCTTCCCAGGTGGACAGTGGTAAAGAATCCACCTGCCCAGCAAGAGACTTTGGTTCCATCAATCCTGGGTCAGGAAGATCCCCTGGAGAAGCAAATGGCAACCCGCTCCAGGATTCTGGCCTGAACAATTTCATGGACAGAGGAGCCTGGCAGCCCCAGTTCATGAGGTCAAAAAAGAGTTAAACACGACTGAACACATGGGCACAACGCTACACAACAGCTCCACACGCCTGTCAGCTCTCGGCATCCTGCATCCTCGACACGCTCGGCGTGATGAGGGTATGTAGTGTTACCTCACTGTATATTTAATTTTCATTTCCCTGGTGACATGAGCTTTTAAGACTTTTCAAGATAGGAAGAGAGACTACCTGGACTCAAGTGCAAAGAAAGAAGCTCATGAGTAGAGTTACCATATTTTCCAGTGTGCCTAAGATAGTCGTGGTTTATTCCAAGTGTCCTGGTGTATAATTACCAACAGCACGTCTGTATTAACTCAGGTTGCCGAAACAGAATACCATGGCCTGGGTGGCTTAAACAACAGAACTTTACTTCTCACACCTCTGAAGACCAGGAAATCCAAGATCAAGGTTGTGATCACTTTGCTTCCCCAGTGAAGCCTCTCTTCTGTGTTTTCATATGATGGAGAGGAAGAGACACAGGAAGCAAGCTCTCTAATCCCATTGTGAGCATCCCATCTTCCTGACCTCAACTAGATCCAACTACCTCTCATCTCCAAACACTAACACAGTGGGATTAGGGTTTCAGCATATGAATTTGAGAGAGGACAGAGAAAGTGAAGTCACTCAGTCATGTCTGACTCTTTGCGACCCCATGAACTGTAGCCTACCAGGCTCCTCTGTCTATGGGATTCTCCAGGCAAGAATACTGGAGAGGGTTGCCATTTCCTTCTCCAGGGGATTTTCCTGACCCAGAGATCAAACCTGGGTCTCCCATATTGCAGGCAGACACTTTACCATCTGAGAAACCAGTGATTTGAGAGAGGAGGTCATGCCATAACAGCCCTGTATTTTGGGTTAAGTTTTGCTGTTAAATGTCTGATGCAATCTCCTCTATCCTCACAAAACCTTCAGCAAATATATATTTCTCACCAATACATTTGAGATTATAGCTGTGCTTGTAAGTCAGGTGCCAAGAGAATGAATTACTCATTAAGACCCCATCACATTCATACGACAATTATTATAAACCTTGATAGAATTAAAAAGCTATTGTTGTTTAGTTGCTAAGTCGTGTCCAACTCTTTTCCGAACCCATGGACTACAGCCCGCCAGGTTCCTCTGTCCATGGGATTTCCCAGGCAAGAATTCTGGAGTGGGTTGCTATTCCTTCTCCAGGGGATCTTCCTGTCCCAGGGATCAAATCCAGGTCTCCCGAGTTGGCAGGCAGGTTCTTTACCACTGACCCACCAGGGAAGCTCTAACATTAAAAAATACACAACACTATATGTGTTATATCACTGAACTTTTAGCTTTCTTCCAGTCTAGTATTTTCTTTTGAAGAGCAAAGCCATAAAGCACACAGCAAGTTTAAAGAACCACTATTATCAATGAAAATATATTGTTTCAAGTTATGGTCAACTCTGAACTAAAACTGAAGATTTATCCTAAACATTTTATTTCGACCTTTTGCGAACTGAAAGAATCACCCTCCACAATCAGGTTCAAGTTTATCCATAAAAGCAAAATAAAAAGTTGAGCCTGGGATTCTGTCCACCTCAAAACCAAACCCAAGCAAGAATGTTTTCTTGACTCCTTTCCCATTTTCCTCTTTCATCCTGGCCATGAACTACCATCAGAATGAAATGATTTCAACTTCACGTAGTCTCTCTCTCTCAAGTTTCACAATATGATAACATCCAGTCTCAAGCACTATATCTGGTTAGTACTTCACAATTCTTTGAAAATGGGTGAAAGCACATATGCTCACCTCAAACTTGCTTCATATCTCTGAACACATTCTCACAACACACTCTTCCAATTGGTTTTACCCTTATGTGTTTTCATTTGGCAGGGTTTTTTTTTTTTTTTTTTGTATGCACATAAATACAAGGTATTATGTGAGTCACCATGGAAATAATAGAAAGTTACAATAAAGGCTAAGACATCATCCCAGCCTTCGAGAAACCTATACTTTAATGTGAAAAAAAGGCACTCATATAAAGAAATATGACATGAAACAGAGAGTGATAAGTACCCTGTGAGTGAGATAAATGACTGCAACTTGAACGCATTGAGTGTCACTAGAGGAAGGGCTTTGCTGGGATGAGAAAACTATGCACACACTACGTAGGGAATTAAAGTAAAGCTGTTTAATAGCTTTGCAAATGCCCATGCATACCCTGGTCAAGGAGAAGCAAAGTTGATCTTTTCTCATGTGGGGTACTGAAGCCCAAGGGTTTGTTTCAAATTCCTAATGAGCTCTTACACATTCCTCCTTCCACCCCCTAATCCACAAAGCCAAAGCTGAACCCACTTACTTAAGCAATTGCATGGGACAAAAGTTTAACAAAGTGAAGGAATGGCGTACCCACCTCTGGGCAGATGACTTTTCTGTTATCACCTGGAAACAGGAAATTGAGAACCACACCCCTCACCGGGAGCAGGGGAAGTGAAAGGGTAAAATCAGAGAAGAGCCTCTGTCCAGCTCTGAGGACAGAAGTCAGTCCCTGATCTATCACAGAATCAGAAGGGAGCTCAGACCGGAAAGCCCCAGTCTGTCAAGGCAATGCTTCCACCTACTACTCCACTGTAGCCAGCAAATTTCAGTTTTGGACCAATCAGACTGAGTCCTGGACCAACTTTTCTCCATTAGAGGGACACTAGACAAGGAAAAGATGGAGAAGGCAATGGCACCCCACTCCAGTACTCTTGCCTGGGAAATCCCATGGACGGAGGAGCCTGATAGGCTGTGGTCCATGGGGTAGCTAAGAGTCGGACACGACTGAGCAACTTCACTTTCACTTTTCACTTTCATGCATTGGAGAAGGAAATGGCAACCCACTCCAGTGTTCTTGCCTGGAGAATCCCAGGGACGGGGGAGCCTGGTGGGCTGCCGTCTACGGGGTCGCACAGAGTCAGACACGACTGAAGCGACTTAGCAGCAGCAGCAGACAAAGAAAAGAAGATTATGGAAACAGAAAGCAGTAGCATTATCTCTTTCTCTCCTATAGGCTGGAGATGAGATGTGAGCAGGGGGATAGAAGTAGTCCTTTTCAAAAAGAATCTGAAAAAGAAACATATGGATAGATAGATGGGCTTCACTAGTGACTCAGTGGTAAAGAATCTGCCTGCTGATACAGGATATGTGGGTCCAATCCCTGGGTTGGGAAGATTCCCCTGAAGAAAGAAATGGGGCAACCTGATCCAGTATACTTGCCTGGGAAATCCCATGGACAAAGGAACGTGGCAGGCTACAGTCCATGGGGTCACAAAGAGTTGGACATGACTTAGCAACTAAACAACAAACAAAATACAGATAGATCTGAACTGCTGTACTGTATATCTGCAACTAACATGATATCATAAAACAAGTATACTTCAATAAAAAAATACATAAATTTTATAAGTTAAAAAATAGAAAATAAGTATTCCCTTTCTCCTCATGAGTGCCATTACCTTAGAACAGCCTTTTCCTAAACGCCCGCCTTGCACAATATTTGTAACATAATGTGTGCCTCAAAATAAGCAATCTTTGCATCAAGTATTTCTTTGGAAGAAAATGGAATATTTAACCTCCTAGCAAAAGATTGATTGCACCTTTGACACAAACTGTTGCACATTCTTGTATCTATATCTGAATTGGTAGACTCTAATTCTGTTAAGTTTAGTTCAGTCGCTCAGTCATGTCTGACTCTTTGTGACCCCACGAACCACAGCACGCCAGGCCTCCCTGTCCATCACCAACTCCCGGAGTTTACCCAAACTCAGGTCCATTGAGTCGGTGATGCCACCCAACCAACTCATCCTCTGTCGCCCCCTTCTCCTCCTGCCCTCAATCTTTCCCAGCATCAGGGTCTTTTCAAATGAGTCAGTTCTTCACATCAGGTGGCCAAAGTATTCAGCTTCAAAAACAAGACTGGGAGCTGACTGTGGCTCAGATCATAAACTCCTTATTGCCAAATTCAGACTTAAATTGAAGAAAGTAGGGAAAACCACTAGACCATTCAGGTATGACCTAAATAAAATCCCTTATGATTATACAGTGGAAGTAAGAAATAGATTCAAAGGACTAGATCTGATAGACAGAGTGCCTGATGAACTATGGATGGAGATTCTTGACTCTAATGCCTACCCTGGTCTTAAACACACAACTTGTTTTGGCCAGTGGGTCAAAAGTAAACTTGATGCAAGCAAAAACTTGAAAAATGAGTTGCAAATTTCAATTTCTTTCCATGGACTCTTCTAATTATCTGAAGACATGTCCAGACTATCCTTCTAGGGAATGAGAACCATGGAAAGGAATCACTCGCATAGCCAAGAATATCCAGGATCAGCCCACAGCCATCGGGCCACAAGACATGTAAACAAGCCAAGATCAGAGCTGCCTAGCTAAGCATAGCCAAGATCAATAGAACTGCCAGGTCAACCCACAGATTCATGAGGAATAATAAATGTTTGCTGTGTTGTTTTTTTGTTGTTGTTGTTTTAACACAGAAGTAGCTAAGTGATGTACCCTTCTTGAAGATTGCAATGGACTGAATTGTGTCACCCTAGAATTTGTATGCAAGGAGAATAAACCATCAATCCTAAAGGAAATCAACCCTGAATACTCATTGGAAGGACTGATGCGGAAGCTCTAATACTTTAATCACCTGATTGGAAAAGAGCCAACACATTGGAAAAGAGCCAACAGATTGGAAAAGAGCCAACAGATTGGAAAAGACCCTGATGCTGGGAAAGACTGAGGCAAAAGGAGAAGGGGACCAGAGAGGATGAGATGGTTAGATAGCATCACTGACTCAGTGAACATGAATTTGAGCAAACTCTGAGAGAGAGTGGAGGACAGAAGAGCCTGGCATGCTACAGTCCATGGGGTCACAAAGAGTCAAACATGACTTATTGACTGAAGAACAACAACAGAATTCAGAGGTTGAAGTTATAACCCCTGATGTGATGATATTTGGAGACAGAGTCTTTCTGAGACAATTAGGCTTAGAGGAGGACATGAGGGGTTGGGCCCTCATGATAGGAGTAGTGCCCTATAAGAAGAGGAAGAGACACGAGACCCCTGTCTCTCTCTCTGCCTTGGGAGGGACATCTAAAAGTCAGGAAAAGCACCCTCACCAGAATTCAAGCACACTGGCACCTTGATCTCAACTTTAGCCTCCAGAACTATGAGAAAATAACTGTCTGTTGTTTAAGCCACCTGTTTATGGTATTTTGTTATGACAGCCCAGCAGACTAAGACAGATTTGGTACCAAGCTGTAGTGCGTTGCTATAACAAACATCTAAATATGTGCAAGCAACTTTGGAGCTGGGTAAAGGGTAGAGGCTGGAAGAGTTTTGAGATACGTGAGGAATATGGACATTAAAGACAATTCCCATGAGCTTTCAGACAGAAATGAGGAACGTGACATTGCAAACTGAAGGAAAGATGACCCTTGTTATAAACTGTCAGAAAATTTGGTTGAATTGGATTTACTATTGCGTGGAATGTAGAACCCGTGAGGAATGAAATTAAGTATTTACTTAAGGGGAAGTCTAAGTAAAGTGCTGAAGAAGTGGCTTGGTTCCTCCTGACTGCTTGGAGTAAAACACTAAAAGAGAGAAATGAAGAGAAATTATTAAGCAAAAATGGGCCAGAACTCAAAGATTCAGAAAATTCTCAGCTGATCCATATTGTAAAAAAATTTTTAAGTCTATTCTAAAAACACTAAGGGTATAACAAAAGTTTGAAAAAGCATCCTAGGTGAAGTGCATGAACTTAATCAGAAAGCCATGAATAGATATGAGATGATGTTAGCAGAGATATTGCCAGTTTGGGGTAGAAAATATCAAAATAAATTAAGGAAACTGTCAGACATCTTCACTATTACAAGTTAGGTCTATAGAGCTGTGTATGTTTGCGCATGCTCAGTTGTGTCTGACTCTTTGCAACCCCATGGACTGTAGCCTGCCAGGCTCCTCTGTCCATGGAATTTTCCCGACTAGAATACTGGAGTGGGTTGCTATTTCCTTCTCCAGGGAATCTTCCCAACCCAGGGATCAAACTCACATTTCTTGCATCTCCTGTGTTGGCAGGCAGTTTCTTTACCAGTTGAGCCATGGAGGAAGCCCGCTCACAGAACTAGATGTCTGTAAATGTGTGCTATCTTTCAAGAAGACAGAAGAATATCCAAGGCAATTCAGATACCATCAAGGTCACCGTTCCCACCGCAGTAGGCACAAGGACAGGAGTCAAAGCTGCTGCCACCTCAGTGTGACAGGGTGGGCCTGCACAGCCACAGGGGTGGGGTCACCCCACTGAGACACGGGGATGACAACCCCCGCAGTGACTCTGAAGGGCAGAGCATCGAACCAAAGTCTGAAGAGAATTATTCCAGAGTCTTCAATCTAACACAGACTGACATAATATGTTTTGGGCTGGCCCAGGTCAATCACCTCATCTTTCCTCCCTAGTTCTCCCATTCGGAATGAGACTGCCTATCTTATGCTCTTCCACTACTGTATCTTGGAAGCATATAACCCATCTGGTTTCACAGGTTCACAGCAGGAGAGGAATCTTGCCTTATGATGAGTCATATCTCAAGGTTCACCCATATTTGATTTAATGATATGAGATAAGAATTTGTAGTTGAGTCTTTAGTCGGTCCTGAATGAGTTAAGATGGTGGAGGCTGTTGGGATGAGATGAATATATTCTGCATGTAAAAACAACATGAACTGGGGGGAGGTCAGGGGCGGAATGTTATGGACTGAATTGCGTTCTTCAAATATTCATATGTCAAAATCCTTACATTCAATTTGATGACATTGGGTTGGCCAAAACATTTGTTCAGATTTTTCCATAACCTGAATGAACACTTTGAACAACCCAATATTCAGAGATGAGGCCTTTGGGAGGTAATTGGGTTTTGCCATCATGAGAACAGGGCTATCATGATTTAGTGCCCTATAAGAAAAAGAAGAGGGACTTCCCTGCTGGTCCAGTGGTTAAGACTCTGTGCTTCCACTGCAAGGGGGCATAGGTTTGATTCCGGGTTGGGAAACTGAGACCCCATATGCCTCACATCATAGCCAAACCATTTTTTTTTTTAATTTTTTAAAAAAGAAAAAGGAAAAGGAGAGACTCCAGACCTATCTCTTTTTACCATGGGATGACCCAGCATGAAAGCACCCACTGCAAGATGGGAAGAGACCGCACCAGAACCTGACCATGCTGGCACGCTGAGCCGTCCTCCAGCTTCCAGAACTGTGAGAAAGGAAATATCTATTGTTTGAACCACCACTTTGTTACGGCGGCCCAAGCAGGCTGAGGGAGTATCATATATAATTAATGTCACGCAGACTGATTTTGGGCTTCCCTGGTGGCTCAGTGGTAAAGAAATTGCCTGCAATTCAGGAGACCCAGGTTCGATCCCTGGCTTGGGAAGATCCCCTGGAGAAGGAAACGACTACTCACTCCAGTATTCTTGCCTGGAGAATTCCATAGACAGAGAAGCCTAGCAGGCTACAGTTCATGGGACTGCAAACAGTCAGACACGGCTAAGTGACTAACACTTACACAGATTTATTTTACCATTTTGTCCCTCTCCATGGAACATTTCAGAATATGATTTCAGAGACAACAGTCCAAGGAGACATTGGGGTGAATAAATTGTAATAAATAAGTGCCCTGGAATGTCATATTTTAGAGACATAAAAAAGAAAAGACAATCAAGATTTAATGATGGAGTGTTCTGGGAGAGTAGAAGAAGGAGTAAAAACAACATATGTTTAAAAGCCAGAGAACCTGAGTAGACTGTGGACTTGAAGACAGAACCAAGCAACTCAGGAGAAGTGGGTTTGAGGGAAAATAGTGAAGGACAGGGAAACCGGGCGTGCTGCAGTCAATGGGGTTGCCAAGAGTCAGGCATGACTCAGAGACTGAACAATAACAACAGATTTGCTTTAGAGAGATTAAACCTGACGGCAATGTACTATCTCTAGTAAATGAGGTTTAGCAGCCGTCAGAAAAAACAAGAACAATGCCAGGGGAGAGATCGGACTGGTTCTACAGATTCTAAGTGGCGAACGATCGACTCGTGAAAGAAGACCCTGCCGAGGGAAGAAATTCAGGAACTGAGTGAGGCATCTCCAAATGCCGTGATACAGGTGAGCCAGACATACAGAGGCCAGGGCGGGCAAACAAGACCACTTCTCACTTGAGGTACATTTTGAGGCAGATTCAAGACTACATATACCTCCAACTGTTGATGTCCTGGTAACCTGACAACAGTGTTCATGAGTCATTTAGCCATTAATTGAATATTGATTCACAGAAGGGCAACCAACCAAGATGGTGACCTAATTGCAATTATGTTGCCTGAAGAACAGTCGAAAGAGCCAGAATCCTTGAACTTGGAAAAAAGGAAGAGGGAGATATGGGGGAGGGGGGAAGGCTGGGCATTGCTTTCAGTTCCTGTAAAGGCTTTTATGGGATGAAAGCAGAGCAGGAAGAGTGGCTGTTCCTCAGAGGATTCTTCTGTGCCTTGTGAAGGCGTGGCTCCTTCCCCGGGGAATCATCAAGTGGAGTGGAGGAGCCATCTGCTTAGATTCTGCAGATGGATCAGTATGAGAGTGAGTGAAAATACCCTCAGGGCTTCTTCCAAATCTGAGATCCTGCATCTATTAATACAAATACGCTGTCTCCTTTCCTAATTTAGACTTTCTCCAGGAGGATCTGCAACCTTATATCACCAAGAAAGCAAAACAAGGGCCTTCAGATTGGGTCCCCATGACCAAAACCCATAAAAGGTGAGCTGGAGACCTCAGACTCAAAGAAGTGTCTTCTGCTCCATCCACACCTCTCATACCCAACAGTGACGAGCAGACAGTACACATCTGTGTACCACCTGACAAATTGGAGAAAAGCAGTATCTCCTATGTGACTGTACCTTGAAGTCAGGATTGAATTATATACAGTCAGCCCTCCATATCCACACGTTCCACATCTGCAGATTCAATCAACCACAAATAGAAAAAACAAATTTTTTTTTTAAATTTCAGAAAGTTCCCAAAAGCAAAATTTGAATTTGCTGCACACTAGCAAATGTTTACATAACATCTTCACTATACAACTACTTACATAGTATTTACATTGTGTTAGATATTCTGGAGATGATATAAAGCATACAGGAAAAATGTGGACAGGTTATATGCAAATTTTAATACTACGTCATTTTATGCAAGAGACTTGGGCATGCTCATATTTTGGCATCTGCCAGGGTCCTGGAGTGAACTTTCCCAGTTGCTGAGATGGTAAAGAATTCACCTGCAATGCAGGACACCTGGGTTTAATCCCTGTGTTGGGAAGATCCCCTGGAGAAGGAAATGGCAACCCACTCCAGCATTCTTGCCTGGAGACTTCCACGGACAGAAGAGCCTGACTGGCTATAGTCCGTGGGGTCACAAAGACTGAACAACTAACATACCAGGGTCCTGGAACCGGCCCCCATAGATACTGAGGGATGACTGTGTTTCCTGTCACTCTCTATAAATTACATTTTATTTGGTCTCCAATCTCCAAACTTTAATAACCTCTTCCAAGAGGAAGACACCAAAGTTTCCCAACAAGGTTCATTTCTCCTTTGGCCTCTTCCTCAGCATCTTCACATATTTGATAAAACTTAGCAAAGGCTTGATTATAAAATCCAGATGAAGCCACCTGGGTTTCAGGATATAATTTGAAACTTGGCTGCTTTACGCACACAAAAGAAAAGAAACCAAGTCAACTATAAGAACACAAAGCTTAATAAATGAAAAATGTTCAAACTTTATATTCAGATAGGAAAGTGAATGTTTTCCAAGGAAAACAATCTGCTGCCTCTAAAGGATTAGAGTGCCTTTCAGAGGTAATCAGTACTCATCTCCAGGGCAATGGATACTAAGGAAAATACATGATGTATGCATATTCTCTTTATTTGGTGTGAAAAATGTGCTTTAACCAGCATTTAAAATTTCAGGTACTGCAACCAGGCAATCTAAGTTCAAATCCCAGTTTTTCTACTTACTGGCTGTGTGACCTGGAATTAGTCACGTAACCTCTCTGAACTCTAGGTTCCCAACCATAAAATGAGAATAAAGTTAGCATCTACCTTATAGAACTGTCAAAAGAATGAAATGACTTAATCCATTTACAGAGCAATAAAACAATTCCTAGTACATAGTTGGTGCTCAATGAATGTTTGTAATGATAATTGCTGTTGCTTTTAAATAGTAGAAGAGAAAAAGGTCTGACTTTTTTTTTTTTGAAAGAGTTTGTGGAATGAAGAAAGCCACA
Organism: Cervus elaphus; assembly: GCF_910594005.1. Lineage (NCBI taxonomy): Eukaryota > Metazoa > Chordata > Mammalia > Artiodactyla > Cervidae > Cervus > Cervus elaphus. The sequence continues at coordinate 6,963,453 of NC_057820.1, read as the reverse complement.
TATCTACTGAGAATTACTCAAAATACCTGAGGTAGAAATAAAATGTGTCCACTAGGTCCTTCTGAACCTCTATCTGGAGCAGTTCAAAACTGGTACAAAGAAAAAAAAAACAAAAAACATGGCCTGAGTAGAGGGCAGTCTGCAGAAAAATTAGCTCTCGACTAGCATTAATGAGATATTCACTCATTTTTACAGAGGAGCAGCCTGGAACAGTCAATGTCAGAAGGATGACTTTGTTTGTGTACACACAGTAAAACAAGTGTTTGGGTAATGGAGTTTATACCAGTTAGAAGCTAAGGAGAGTACTTAATTTGTAACTTGGAATTTATAACTTTCTTTATCCCCTGCTTTGAGGGTTGCTTGTAAAATCTGACAAGACAATATTGACAACTTTCTTAATAAATGCATATATTTTAGAAGACAGGGAATAAATTTTGTTTTCAGCATATATTTTGGCCTCTAATCTTATTATGGTCTCCAATTTATTTTGCCCATCAGCACACAGTGCAGAAAACCTAAATTTATAGAAATACAACTGGCGTTTAGCTAGATTCATTTTGCAAGAGCAAGAAAGTAGGAAATAATGGCTAATATAAAAATAACTATCATTTGTTGAGCACTTATTATTGTGTTAGGCCCTTTTTGCATTTTTACATCTATTATCTCAATCAGTATTCTAAGAATCTTTCAAGATAACAATGTGTATTAGAGTAACTAATGCTAGCTAAATCCTTACAAATTAATCCCCAAACTCAGTGGGGGAACTCAGTATAGATTTGAGTGCATGGTAAGTCGCTTCAGCCGTGTCTGACTCTTTGTGACCCATGGACTGTAGCCCGCCAGGCTCCACTGTCCATGGGAATTCTCCAGGCAAAAGTACTGGAATGAGTTGCCATGCCCCCCTCCAGGGTCTCTTCCTGACCCAGGGATCAAACCAGTGTCTCTTAACATCTCCTGCATTGGCAGCTGTGTTCTTTACCCCTAGGGCCACCTGGGAAGCCCCCCAGTATACATTTGCATGTCACTAAATAATGTCTGATGCAGGCCAGGTGACTCTCCTGGGTAGCACTCTTCTAAGGGATGCCTTGCGGTGTGGGGTTCCTTCTATTATGGGGTTCCAGCACCTCTGAGTCTTTTGCTTCTTGCCCTATAGACAGGGGAGAGAGGAAGAATGTGGAGTAAGTATAGTGCAAGCAAGTGCAAATGCAAGTCGCTCAGTCATGTCCGACTCTTTGCGACCCCATGGACTATACAGTCCGTGGAATTCTCCAGGCCAGAATACTGGAGTGGGTAGCCTTTCCCTTCCCCAGGGGATCTTCCCAACTCAGGGATCAAACCCAGGTCTCCTGCACTGCAGGCAGATTCTTCACCAGCTGAGCCACAAGGGAAGCCCAAGAATACTGAAGTGGGTAGCCTATCCCTTTTCCAGCGGTCCTTCCTGACCCAGGAATTGCACTGGGGTCTCCTGCATTGCAGGCAGATTCTCTACCAACTGAGCTATCAGGAAATATCAGTTTCTAACTACTGCAGCCCATAATTAATCTATATTACTTCTGCTTATACCCCATTGGTCAGAAATCAGTCACATGGTCAATTGTACTGCAAGGGAGGCTGGGAAATGGTGAGGAAAATGTAGACCCTTGTAAATACTAAAAGTATCTGCCATGCAACTTAGCCTGTGGTCAGCGAGTATATTTCCTTCCCTCTCTTCAAACACAGAGCACGCTTACTCCTCCTCAAAGGAAGCTATCTCAACTTCCATCTGGTCACTGCAACCAGCTGAGAGTCCAGGTCTTCTGGGTTCTGAGAATTTCTGGTTGTTAAGTCCAGATACGGCATCTTTCTTAATATCTATCTATTTGACTGTGCTGAGTCTTAGTTGTGGCAGGCAGGATCTTCTAGTTTTCACTGCGGAACATGATCAAACCCTGGTCCCCTGTATTGGGAGCATGGAGTCTTAGCCACTAGTCCACCAAGGAAGCCCCATGGATGTGGCATCTCTTTATTCAGTGTCCTATGAATGAAAAGGAAAGTGATGGAGAAACCAAAAGGCCAAGTGGGTTCTCTCTCTCTCACATATACACAATACAAATGGTATAACAGCAACAGAATAACTATAATAAAAATCCCCATCCAGGAAAGAAAAAATGGCAGAAATCACAGCAGTTACTGATGCTACACATGGCCAGGCAGATATACCCACCTTCTACCTCGTGGACAGAGAAGGTTCTGGACACAGCCTTGGATCTGCTCTTTGGGGGAACTCCTTTGTCTGTTTTTCTCAATGGCCAGCAGTTCCTCCACCTCTAAGATGTGTGTTTAGGAGCCACCCCTCCAGGCAGACCACCTCTTATTTGTGGAGGAAGTTGTTTTCATTCTTCCATGACATTTTTCATATAGGGTTATGGTTATTTTAGCAATGTAAGTCCCTCAAAAAATCGTCAGGCTCTTGCAAGCCATCAAATCTATGTAGTGTCTCTGTATTCCCTTTTATTTTCCTTTGTAACTTAGCTATGTCACTCCTGGGTCCATGTCACTCTTGAAACATTTGCCAAATGCAGTCAATAGTGGCCAACACACACAACTAATGATGTTTCCCCCATTTTCTCCTTCTAGAGCTACAAGGTTACTTGGCACACATGACCTTCCAAGTTGTGACAGGTGTTAATTTCACCAAATGTGTTGTCACTGCCAAACACAGCATCTCATCTTTCCAACACTTGGTATCAAATTAACACCTACTTCCTGACTATTAGGCCAATGCCACCAAGTTTAAGATTTTGTTAGCAGTATCCCTTGTGCATTACCGATTTTGGTAGCTGTCAGGGGAAATAACTCTAGGCACGTGATAAATCACAATGACCCCATAAACAGGTCTTGCTAAGTACCTTATACATGTTGTCCAGTTGCCAGGTCATGTCCGAGTTTGCAGCCCCATGGACTGCAGCACACCAGGCTCCCCTGTCCTCCACTGTCTCCTCGGAATTTGCTCAAATTCATGTCCATTCAGTCAGTGATGCCATCCAACCTCTGTTGCCTTCATCTCTTTTTGCCTTCAGTCTTTCCCAGCACCAAGGTCTTTTCCAAAGAGTTGGCTCTTCACATCAGGTAGCCAAAGTATTTGAGCTTTGGCTTCAGCATCAGTCCTTCCAGTGAACATTTAGAGTTGATTTCCTTTAGGACTGACTGGTTTGATCTTTTTGCAATCCAAAGGACTCTCAAGAGTCTTCTCCAGTACCACGATGCGAAAGCATCAATTCCCTGTCACATAGCCTTCTTTAAGATGCTTATTAGTATTACTGAAAACGCAGTATTAGGGGTGTTATACGCAAATCAGTTATTTGAACATACTTGTGTTTAACCTTTATTAATTAAAGAAACCAACACTCAACAAATTGGGCTTCCCTGGTGTCTCAGGGGTAATCTGTCTGCAATGCAGGAGCTGCAGAAGCTGCAAGTTTGATCCCTGGGTCGGGAAGATCCCCTGTAGGAGGGCATGGCAACCCATTCCAGTACTCCTGCCTGGAGACTCCCACGGACGGAGGAGCCTGGTGGGCTACAGTCCATAGAGTCACAAAGAGTCAGATATGACTGAAGGGGCAGAGAAGAAAGAAAGTAAGTAACACATCAGAGTTCACATATCTGGGATAATTGATCCAAGTCTATGACACCACCTATGCTTGTGTCTCTGGACGGCTCCGCAGTATAAGCCAAAACAAAAATATGTTCCACCATGAACTCTGCTTCTATAGCAAAGGAAATCAGAAACTGAAGCATTCCCTGAAGTTGTAAATCCTTTCTCTCTTTGCTCTATTCCAGAGGCATTACCCTCTATCCATAGAATAATAAAAGTTATTACTATGTAATAAAAGACAACTCAAAAACACAGTGGAAAAATAATCTGTAGTTTTTGAGATGGTGAATGAGATTCTTGTCTTGAAATTTGTTTGCATAAGTTTACACAGTGAGCTTACTTAATAGATCGTGCCTCTGTCAATATTTCTATCCTCCGCCAAATGGTTTATTTATTTAATGAATGTTTTCTGTATTAATTTAGGGAATTTTTTTATGTCATAAACATTCATTAAATCTGGCAAAGGTACACAGTGTCCAATGTTTACTCTCTGTACAAGCTTCCACATATTAACTTTCCCTACAGGAACATAAATGCAAACCAAAATTGTCACAATCGTTACTTGATCTGAACCCATGCAATATTTTATCCATTCAGTAAATGTTTATTAAGTATTTGCCATATATCGGGTGCTAAGCAAGACAGCCTTTAAGATAGACTATAAGTATTTTTAAATCACCAATTTCAGCTGACCACACTTGAAGCTGGCTGAAATTTCAACTCACAAATGTGTGTGTGTGCATGTGCACGCATGTGTGTTTAATGGCAGTTGGGGAAGAGTGGTGAAAATAGTAAAAATTGCTAACATCGATTACAAGTCTAATGTCAGAAGACTTATTCAGCTACATGGATAGACTGCAAAACAAATTTCCTTCCCAGAGATGATAATTTTCTTGCAGAATGCAAATAACATCATTTTAGATATTTTCCCCTGTTAGTAAAACACAGTGTACACTAATTTAAATTTTCAAACAGCTGCATTAGGGAGAAATTGTATGGAAATAATTGTCAGTAAAAGTGATGTTTAAACACAATTTCACTAACGTCACTGTTCCATAAATGGGGACCTAAACTTTCCTGTGTGCTATTTGCTTCCAATGTAGTGATACCACTTGGTCTTAAGGCATCACTTTTAAAGGCAAAAGCCACTTGAAGGAACATGGTGAGGCGAGCAATGGATAAAAGAGAGAAATAGAACCGTTTAGATATCCGAAACCCTCGCTTTTCATTTGCCTCAGCCTGGGGTTTGCAGGACGTCACCCACTCCCACTCATTCCTAACAAGAGTATATATTAAGCTCTTTGAAATGTGAGTATTATGGGAAGGATCGCAGTTGCTTTAAATTATAGAAGTTGGCAAGTGCCTGGGAGGAGCAGGAGGTTGTTTAAACCGAGAAAGACAGTTGCAAAACTTTGTACAACAGTATGAGCTCCAAGCTTCAAAAGTATTCTCATGCGCAGACCAGCACTTTATTTTTCATCAAGCTATTTTTTGAGTTGTTTTGAAGCCGCTTCAAATAATAAACACATATTTCTGCTGGAAACATTGTTTAATGGTTTCTGAATTCATGGGACAAGAGAAGCAAGAAAGCCTCATGATTTGGTGGAAGGTTTGATGTCAGCAATGCCTAGAAAAGGTAAGCTTCCCTTTTCACTGCATGTTTTCTCTTTTTTTTTTTCCACCCCCCTCCTGTTGGCTTTCATCAGCAATATTTACTGAAAGGATTTAAGACAGCTACTTGTAGGGAAATGGGGAACTTGTAGAAAGTATGTCAACAAATGATAAGTCAGAGGTCGGAAATCCTCAGCTGTAATGTTTTCTACTTTCTATTCCGCTTGTCACAGGAACCTCTGTGAACCATTTTTGAGTACATGAAAAATGCCATTTCTCTCAGAAATTGTGTGCAGGTCTTCAAAATCTCCAGTCTGATGTGCCTAGCATTTGCCAGTGTGCTGTTGGGCTCATGTATTGCCAATGTCAGAGTGTCTATGTTTTCTTATCCCGTTATAGGCAATTTAACTTCCAAAACTGTGATCTTGCTATTAACTCAGAAATCTTTCCCATGGAAGACTGTAACATTAGTCCAGAAATTCTCTGAAGTGTGCTTACTGTGAATTCTTATGAGCTTGTTCTGCAGCCTACGTTTTTTAAAAGTTAAATAAATCGTTTGACTTCTCTTTTGGAGTGGCACAAAAGGACTGTTACAGATATTATGTCCTGGGCAGGGAGAAAGAGTTCAACTCAAAATCTGTGAAGTCGCGGTTGACAGGCAATGCTATGGACTGAATCGGGTGGCTGGGTCCTCCTGGTTGTGCTTCAGAAGCAGGCAGGAGGCAGAGAGGTTATGATAGTCCTGGTTTTCTGTGCCGGGATCGTAGGAGAAGCATCTTGTGGTTTTAGATGAAGGGGAACGTAAGTAATGTGTGTTTCTGTTTCCTTGAGAAAGCCTGTGATATCAGTCTTGCCATCATGTCAAGAGAGAATTCCAGGTGCAAAAAATCTAGATACAGAAAAGAAGAGATTTGCAAATTTCCCCCCACCGGCAGGTTGAGATTTTATCAGAGCTCACAGTCATTCCTCTCGCACACACATGAACTTGCAGGCGGAGGTTAGAAAACCCTGTGCGTTTGCTGGAGTCTGAATCGTTTGGGACACCAAGGCGACCTGGATCTATGAAACCCACTGCTGGCAGAAACTGATCACAGGTCGGTCAGGCCTGGGTAAGAAAGTGGGGTGCTACCCAGGAGCCCTGGCTCTCGGCGTCCAAAGGGCTCTTTGGGTACCAGTGGTTGACGCTGTTTCTGGAAAGCTTTTCCTTCTGCGTCAAATTCTAATGACATGAAGTGGATTACAGCGTCTTCCCCTGCCTTTGGGGGTTCTTGGGGATGGGAGATAGATTAAGATCAGACGGAAGGACAGGGATTGTAGAAAACTGAGCAGGCAGCTCCATCAGCTCACTGGCAAGGCGGTGGGGAGAGAGCTTAGTCTTTTTCTCTATCCACGTTTGTGAGTGGAGGAAGTCGGACCCCAGCCTTGCCCCTTCACTGTCCAGTTCCTTCCCGGACTTTTCTCTGCTTCCCTCTCCCCCTCCTGGACGATCCACGCCAGCCACGCAACCTCCAGAGGGGGAACAGTGGGTTGGACAGACAGGCTAGCATCTCCTCCTTCTCGTCCTCTCCAGCCATTCCCAGACCAGTTGGGGAAGCCCCCGCCCTATTTGGAGGGGGTCTCCAGGACCCCACCCCGTGACCTCATCGCAGGCAGCCGGAGAGCTGGGATGGCCAGGGGTTGCGTGGCGCCTGAGTGCACCCCGGGGATGGGTGCGGCCACGCGCGCGCGGCGTGGCGTGAGGGACTCGCCCGGGATGCAGCGCGCACTTCCCATCTCGGGCTCCCACGGAGGCTGGCGGCATTTCTGGAAGCCAGAGCCCCCAGGCCCCGCCTCTGGGCCCCCAGGAGGCCCCAGAGAGGACCAAAACAAAAAGGCAATTAGAGTTGCTAATGAAGCCCCAAGCCAGATGACTCATCTGGGGCGCAGCCACAGGGGGCGGGAGTCGGGGTGTGGGGCTTTGCGATGAAACCTGGAAAAGACGGGTCAGGGTTGTCCCCAGAAAGGATGCTGAGGTGCGGCCCAGTGTGACCTAACCGTGCCTCCTCACCTCACGGAGGCTGGGACAGAGGCCACATCTGTGAGGGACCAGAGCGTTAACTAATGAACTGCCGGAGTGCGAGCGCCACGCTGTCTGAATCTTGAAAAGCGTTGGAACCAGACTTAGCCCAGGTTGCCAGCTACAGCCGCACACCCCGAGTCCGTGGATCCGGACCTGGGAAGCCCCAGACTCGGGAATCAGCCCCTCGGGCGCCTGGGGAGGAGACACTATTGCAACTCAATAGACCTTAATTATGTGTCCACGGAGCGCCAGAAGCTTTGCCAAGGCTCTTTGAACTTGGCCCATGATGGAGACCCCAAGTGGTAACAGTCTGGAAGGTTTATGGAAAACTGAAGAGGGGCTTTGTAAATCAGCCAGCTGAAATCAAAGAGAGCTTCTGGTTACATTTGAACTAGACCTTGGCAGAGGTGTGAAATATCACGGGAGAGATCACAGGGTCAAGAGCATCTAGGCAGAAGCCAAGAAGCAAAGAGAGATTAAAGGTCATGGCTGCTCCCAAGGGAGGTGGTGAGGCTCTGTTTCCTCAAGTCTATTTCAGGTCAGTTTCATGGGTCATTAATAAGAGGATAACCAAAAGTACCTCCTGGTCAGGCAAATTTGGGAAAGCATAAAACTGTACACCACAGAGGACCAGAACTCAGGCTGCAGGGTCACAAACATGTGACTTCAAATCCCAACTCCACCCCTTAATTGCATTGTGAACTTGGACCCAGGCCGCTCCAACTGTCAAGTAAGGCCCATTATCTGCATTCTTATGAGGACACTTGGAGGATTTAATTAGAGAATTAATGAAAAAGGCCTACTATCAAAGTGTCTGGCTAAGTGTCATGGGGCCAAAGTGTCTGGCCCCATGAATGTTAGTTATTCTGACTAGTTATTAGATGCTAGTTTCTTTGCTGCAGAAATTCTTACATTTTAGTTCCTTGATTTGTCCTCTATCTCTCCATGAGTGGGTCATTAAAGTCTACTGTTTTCTAACTCATCAGAATATGAAACCACTTTTTTCTTCCCCCAAAGAGTGTCACACATGGGGAACTTGGAATGCATGCTGGAATATGGTTGGGTTGGCCCAGTGAGTTGAGGTTACCATGGCCTGCAAGCCCATGAAGTTTTCCAAGATTTAATTGAAATTTATCAGTCTTCACCTGCAGCTGCGTGAACAATCTTCCCTATTTCTATGAAACAGAAACCCCCAAACTGGGATTCTCCTATCAAAAGAAATTGAGTTATTTTCCTTAAAACTATAGTCAATTTTTACAAGGAAGAGAAAAATAGGAGCAAAGCAAATTCTTATCCATTTTGACTTTCACACCTTAAAGGCCAACCTCTGCCTCTGGTTTGAGGGCCTGTATTTGGTGGGCAAAGGCAAGGGCATAAGCTAGAATAAAACATGATCCCATCTTCAAGGAGTCATCAGTCAGATTGTCGTTCAGTCTCTAAGTTGTGTCCGACTCTGCGACCCCACGGACTGCAGCGCATCGGACTTTACCATCTCCTGGAGTTTGCTCAAACTCATGACCATTGATTCAGAGACTCTAGCAATAAGGTAGAGAAAATAAAGTGCGTGTCCTCATTTCAAAAATGCAAAATTAAGTTTACAAGGAAGAATATAGGAGGGACTCAAAGTGAATTCTGTGAAAGGGAGGCCTCAAGTCTCTGGAATGATCAGAGCAATAGGTAACTTTCTTTGACATTTACCAAGTGTGAAGAACTGTGCTAAGTATTTTGCAGTGATGACTCGTGTGTACCTTATAAGGCTCCAAGGTGGGTGTTGACTTCCCCATTTCACAGATGAACAAACTGAGCCCTAGAGAAATGCAGTAACCTGCCTGAAGTCTTCCAGGAAATATATGGTCTCACACTCAGGTCCATCTGATTCTCTGTATCCCTCACCCAGGAAAGACTCTTCAGAGAAGATAATGTGTCACTTGGCCTTGAAGGATGGATACAGATTAATGGGAGGGGAATTTCAGGCAGTGAGAAGAAAACTAACAAAGTCATGAAGGAGACCAGTATGGGGAGTGTCAGAAAATCCACCTGGTGAAACAAAGGGTGTACATAGAAAGAAGAGGGAAATGAGCTCAAAAGCCTTGGTTAGATCTTAAAAGTTTTCGTTGTCTGCGTGGCCAGTCGTGTTTGATTCTTTGCAACCCCATAGACTGTAGCCCACCAAGTTCCTCGGTCCATGGGATTCTCCAGGCAAGAATACTGGAGTGGGTTGCCATTTCCTACTCTTCCTGATCTTCCTGACCGAGGGATCAAACCCTCACGTCTTGAGTCTCCTGCATTGGCAGGTGGATTCTTTACCATTTTGGCACCTACAAGGGCAAAAATTGATGTTTGATGATGGGTGTTAACTAGACTGACTGTGATATTTCACAATATATACAAATGTTGAATCAAGATGTTGTACACCTAAAGCTAATAGAATGTTCTATGTTAATTGTTATCTGAATTAAAAAACAGAAAAAAAAAAGAAAATTCTAAAAAAGAAAAAAAAGAGTAGTTAGCTAGAAAATGCCCAAAAAGACATTATGAAAATGTAGGCGAATGCTGTTATAGAAATATGTAGTTAATAAAAATTTATGTTATTTTCTGGGGGAAAAAAAGAAGACTTGGTTGGAAAAAAAAAGATGTGGTTGGAATCAGATCATAGAAAACCTTGAATGCCAAACCACAAAGTTTGGATTTTTTTAATAGAGGAATCATTAAAACTTTGTAAACAAGAAAGTAACAGCCTGGCAGTGCTTTAGAGCAATAATTGAAGATGATTAATCAGTGTGTGCAGCAGGGGCAAAGAGGAAACCTCCAGTTACTAGGAAGTCATGTTTGTCCAGGTGGGAGACAGCAGTTGTTTGCTCCCATAATCCCTAAGGGATGCTGATGCTCGTCAGACCCAGGCTCCTAAACCTGCTACCCCAAAGCCTTGACCACCACAATGATCTTTCCAAGCAACGACCGTGAGGCCTCACTACATCCAGATTTAACCCTTAAAATGACAGAGGGGTGGAATGGAAGGGGCAAGAGGGGCTGGCAGACCTCTGAGGACCTTCTCAGCTTTCAGACTCCACGGAGCTACAAACTCTGAGCGCTTTTATGAACATCATTACCCACACATTTAGCCATTCGATCACCAGTTTCCAGACTTGTTCCTATCAAACAGGCCTGTTTCCAAAAGAACTTGAGAGTCTACAAAACTTTTATGAGTTTACAGCTATAGTGATTGTGTAATAATGAGATTGGCATGCAGGGATTACTGGAGGGCATATTTTCATATATTCCTTCAGGAGAAATTTTCATCCATCCTCTTGGCTGTCTGCCTTTTGCAAAAATTCAGCTGTCCTCCCCTTGTGTCTGAGAACACTTACAGCGGTGCAAAACCACCCCAGGATCTTGTGAGGTTTGGATTTTTTTTTTTTTTTTTTTCCGGCTGTGACGAGTCTTTGTTGCTGTGTGGGCTTTTCTCTAGTTGCAGTGAGCAGGGGCTACACTTCAGCTGCAGGACACAGGCTTCTCATTGCAGTGGCTTCTCTTACTGTGAGCTTCTGATGGCTCAGACGGTAAAGAATCTGCCCACAGTGCAGGAGACCAGGGTTCTCTTATTGAGGAGCACAGGCTCTAGGGCGCTTGGGTTTCAGTAGTTGGCATGTGGGTTCAGTAGTTGTGATTCATGAGCTGTAGAGCTCAGCCCCAATAGTTGTGGTTCACAGGCTGACTTGCTGCATAACATGTGGGATCTGCCCAGAGGGCAGGCAGATTCTTTACCACCGAGCCGCCAGGGAAGCCCCCTTGTGGTGCTTTGAATAATAGTTCTTCGTGCCGGGGTCCTATGACTCGCAGCAGTGCCCACATGGGAAATGGCAGCCCACTCCAGTACTCTTGCCTGAAGAATCCCATGGACAGGGAAGCCTGGCGGGATGGGGTCCACGGGGTCGCAAAGAGTTGAACGTGACTGAAGCGACTTCACACTCAGCACTCAGCTCCCGCAGAGGGTGAGCTTCAGAGAGCAGGAATGAAATCATCTTTAGATTTTCCAATGCCTTACAACTGTAGTAGATCTGAATCAATCTACAAACACAGGTCTGCAAGAAATCTCACATTTTTCCATTTTATTTCATACAATTTAAATCTGATTCCAAGAGTTTGTGGCAGCAGGAAGTTTAGTTTCAGAAGTGATCAAGCTCCTACCCCCCACCATCGCCAGAACTGGGGAGGTCTTCCTTCAGATCACTGTGCCTTCTCTTATAAGTTGCCTGTCCCTTTGATGTCTGTGGACTAGGCTTTCCAGCCCTGCTTAGGAAGTGACGGTCACTGTCCAGCCAGGAAGCTGGGGTCTGAGTGATGCTCAGCTGTCCTGTCCTCTGTGGTCTGGCCACACAGTGTTTCCACTTCTTACGGATGCCCCGGTCCCCGACCCCAGGCCCCCCGGGTCTGGGGAAGTCGCCCATCAAAGGCCCTGCATTCTTCTCTTTCCCAGCATCTACTCTTGGATTTGGGCTTTAGGAAAGAAAGGAAGAAATATTATTTTCAAGAAATGTCTGCTTCCTGCTCTGCCTGTATAACCTTGAAACAAAGAAGCCCAAGGAGCCAGGCAACCTTCTTGCGATAAGTTGGGAGTAGAGAATACACATGAATAAATATTTCCCTAAGTTATTTTGTCACATTACCCAACAGGTATTCAGCAGTGGCTAGTAGAATACATCTTCTGATAATTGACGAAATGGCATCTTCAGAGTTGCTCAATTGATCACCAGAGCTCATCAGGCTTTTTATTAAAAACCTACTATACGCCAGTGCCTTGCATATACTGTCTACATGGCCCCATTTTCCAGATAGGAGAGGTGGATCACTTACTTAACTTCCTGTGAGGACTGTGGGGGTGACGTAGGCATTTAAACTCCAGTTGAACCCATCTCCAAAACCCACACCCTTCCCGCCCTGCCACATGGACTTCTGGCAAGGATTCCTAATTCTCTAACTAGCAGTTCAGAGCCCTGGTATTGACTCATCTTAGAGTAGACATTTCCAATTAACATTTTTTAAGCTCATTTTGGTAAAGTATAGTTGATTTACAATGTTTTGCTGATTTCTGCTATAGAGCAAAGTGATTCAGTTATGCACACACACACACACATATACACAGTTTTCATATTCTTTTCCATGGTGATTTATCACAAGGTATTGAATCTAGTTCCCTGTACTTTATGGCACAACAAGGATAAACCTTGTTGTTTATCCATTCTCTATATAATAGTTTGCCTCTGCTCACCCCAAACTCCCAATCCATCCCTCCCCAACTTCCTCTCCCTTGGCAACCTATAGATCTGTTCTCTGTAACATTTGTTTTAAGTAGAGATTTTTTTCACCATGAACATACTCTGACTCTGTTTGAAATACTGACAATCTCATGGAATGGTTTTTTACCCCCATCTCATCAGTCATCTGTGAGGCAGCAGGGATGGAGATTTAATCCTATTTGAAAGATGAGAGCAAGGCAAAGTGACTTGTCCACGGCCAAAGGACTAGAAGGGAGATCAAAGTCCCACAAGCATTTGTCAGTCTGTCTCCCCAGCAAGGGGCAGGAGTTAGTCCTAATTAATCAAAAGTTAACTAGAAGACAGCGTTAAATATTTGCACGTTTAGTGCCTGCTCATACCGCCAATAACAGGAAACCATAGCTGACCTTGTTGCCTTAAAACGCATCCTGCTAGATGTACACGAATGATATTTGAGAGGTGTCCTTAAAACTTCAGTTGGTGGCCTTGTCAATTGCCAGCATCCTCAAACCAGGTTACTCTCTTAAACTAGTAAGTTTTTTTTTTTTTTTTTCAGTTTCTTCCTTGCACCTTTAATTTTTTTTGGAAAAAGACTTCTTTAACTAATTTTGACCTCAGGCCACTGTAAAATCTAATTTAAAATCAGTAGCATCTCAGTGTAGGGATTCTTTGAATTACCACCCCATTTTATTTTATCACAGGTGTTCATATCCATTCCTCAGATCCTTAGCCTGACCTCTTTTCCTTCCCAATAAAGACCACATACCTTGGTATGATCATGGGGTGGGAGGCTTGAAAGTCTGTCTCTTGCCCACTTCCTCGTCCCCTTCACCCCTACTACTGGCCTCCATATCTCCATATACCTGCGTATACCAAATACAAGACTGGGTGGTTTAAACAAAAGAAATTTATTTTCTCACAGTTCTGGAAGCTAGAAGTTCAAGACCAAGGTGCCATAGGTTTGATTCCTTTTGAGGCCTCTCTCCTTGGCTTGCAGACAGCCGCTTTCTCACTGTATTCTCATGTGGTCATTTTTCTGTAGAGAGCATGTGGCCAAGTTCCCCTTCTTACAAGGACACTGGTCAGACCGGATCAGGGCCCATCCTCAGGTCCTCGTTTTAACTTGCTCGCCCCTTTAAAGGCCTTATCTGCAAGTACAGTCACCTGGTGAGGTACTTCAACAGGTGACTTTCAGAGAAGCCCAATTCAGTGCAGAGCACCCCAAGAGCTATGTGCAGTGAAGTCATCATAGCCTCTAAGTCCTTCCTTCTCTCCAGGTGACACAGGTCTGAAGGATCAAGTCTGTTCCCTTCGCATGAATTATGTTGAACCATACACAACGGCTGACCTTCAACCATTCTATTGCGTGTGTGCTGTGTGCTAAGTGCTCAATAGTGTCTGATTCTTTGCAACCTTTTGGACAGTAGTCCACCAGACTCCTCAGTCCATGGGATTCCCGGGCAAGGATACTGGAGTGAGCTGCCATGCCCTCCCCTAAGGGATCATCCCAATTCAGGGATCAAACCTGGATTGGCACGTTCTGTACCACTAGTGCCAGCTGGGAAACCTTAACCATTCTATTACCTACGCAAAATGGCAATTTTATTTAACTCCAGTATAGTCTAGAGACTTAAAAACTCTCATATTCTGAAAACAATTTAGGTACAAAGTCCTTATAATATTACAGAAGTTGTCATATTTCCATCCTCCTGTCTGTTCTTGAGTCTGAGATGAAATGGTCCCAGACAAACTTTGAGAATTTATCCACACTGCAAACTCCACCTTCAGCTTCAACACCAATCATAGCAAAATGTTCATTCTTAGTAAAGCAGCCCCAGCTTCCCTTGTGGCTCAGCTGGTAAAGAATCCACCTGTAATGCGGGAGACCTAGGTTCGATCCCTGGGTTGGGAAGATCCCCTGGAGAAGGGAAAAGTTACCCACTCCAGTATTCTGGCCTGGAAAATTCCATGGACCATATAGTCCTTGGGGTCACAAAGAGTTGGACACTCTTTGCTACTTTCACTTTACATTAAAATACCACCGGTCACCAGAAAATTCGTTCTTATGAGAGAATCTGACCCTTTTAAATGTTTCTCACTGGTCTTGTTCTATTTTTAGGAGTAGCAAGAATGCCACCACTTTCCTCTGGCTTCTTAAACATTTGAAGACCGTCACCATCTGCCTACCTAACCCTCGCCAGGGTCTCCCTGGACTTGCAGGGAGAAATTTCCCTGACACTATGTAGTTTACTAGACATACCCACGCCCCTCTTGAAATGACATCCAGACCTCAACACCAGATACCAGATGACTTTCACAGTCAGTACTAACTCCGCATCAGTTTCCTGGGATGGGTAGCAGCTATGCAAAGACCTGTATGGAGAAATAATCTGAACCCAATCTAGGGTTTGCAGGAAAGAATGTAAAATTCAATTAGCGATACCTTAAGGAGGATCAGATGCTCTCCAGAACTGCTTTAACTATTAATACTACACTGGACACTGTCTGACAGTCCAGGTCACAGGGGAGCTATTACTCTCTGTGATTTAAATACTCTGTTTTCCTTAATGCTAAATTTGCATCAGCTTTTCTAGTCAGCCCATGTCAGAAAAAAAGATCAAGTATGTTGCTCAGATTATTTCTTTTCAGCGCTGTCTCTTGCTGTGGAGCACAGGCTCTAGGGTGTGGGTTTCATTAGTTACAGTTCCTGGGCTCTGGAGCACAGACTCAGTAAATGTGGTGCTTGGGTTTAGTTGCTCTGAGGCTTATGAGATCTTCCCGATCAGGGATCGAATCCATGTTTCCTGTGTTGGCAGGCAGATTCTTTACCACTGAGCCACCAGGGAAGCCCCAGATTATTCTTTCAATTTGGTTGTAGCAAAGCCAATATTCATCCGTGCTGCAGTTCTGCTTTTCTTTCTAGTTAACTATAAAGAATGAGGAATCGGGAATTGTGACCTCCGGGTATGACGTGCCCAGTCCTAATCCTTCCTGGCTGTGTGATTGTAGGCAAGTTATCTGAACACTCGGAGCCTCCATTCATCATTGAAAATGAGAACAATAAGTATCTACTCCAGCGGATCCACTGGTATCTTAAATAAAATGTTATATGAGAAAACGTTTGTAAGTCAGAAGATGAAACACAAATACTAGTCCGTGTCAGGAGTTGTTAGTTTTGGCCAGCCAGCTCATTGTTAACCTCAGCCTCTTTGTTTGAGGGGGTTTCTTCTCAATGGACAGACTGACACCTTCTCTTGTTGTTTTTCACTCAGTCGTGTCTGACTCTTTGCGACCCCATGGACGGCAGCACGCCAGGCTCCTCTGTCCTTCACTATCTCTTGAATTTTGCTCAGATTCATGTCCAGTGTGTAGGTGATGCCATCCAACTAACTCGTCCTCTGCCTCCCCTTCTCCTGTAGCCTTCAGTCTTTCCCAGCATCAGGGTCTTTTCCAATGAGTCAACGCTTAGGGATTAAAAGCAGAAGTACAAGCAAGAGGCCTGGACACACACTGGGTACTCAGCGAATGGACTTGCACAAGAGTATGAACTTGTCAAGGGAAAGAATCTTGGCCGAGACCGAAGTGTTTCCACCGAGCTGTCAAAAGTGAAATCCAGAGTGCCTTTCCCTGGTTGTTTTGATTATTCAAGGTCAAAGATGTTTGGTTTGGGATGATTTGCAATTGCCATCTGCTTACACAAATCAACACTGATGACCTAATGCTTTTGCCTGAAAAGAAAATATGCCCATCTCTCTGGATTTTGTCAGCAACACGTTATCATAGCTCTATACCATACACTCCATCAGGGGCCACACCCGAAATCTACAATGTGGCCGAGACCCAGGAGGCCTGAAACCACGCTCTCCAAACAACATGGGCGGTCATCACCCACTCCCGCAGGGATCTCCAGGGTTAATGTAGCTCTAAGAGATCAGATTTTCTTTTTTTTTTTTCCAGGAAAATCCATGTACCTGGGGTTTTATGTGGCATGTTTCCATTTTAAAAACAATTGCTGTGAACTATTACATCTAGAATGGATAAACAAGGTTTTAACTGATAGCACAGGGAACTGTATTCAATATCCTGTGATAAGCTATAATGGGAAAGAACCTTAAAAAGAAGAATGGGTACAAGTGAAAAAAAAAATACTTGCTGTGTCTTGGATCTATAGAAAAGATAATGTCATATTGTTCAATCTAATACAATCTAGAGACATAAAACGAGTTCCCATTTCCTTTCTATGTGATAAATTTCAAGAGCCCTCACTCTCCAAAAAAATTTTCTAAATTAACATGCACACGTGCTCTAGTAATGCAGCTAACAGAGAGCGTTTCCTACACAGAGGTATGCTCCTAAGCCAACCCTCATCGAATCTTCCCAACACACCAGTCAGGCTGGTACTATGTTTAACCCTATTTCACAAATGAGACCCAAAGCCTCCCCATCAGTTAGCAGTGACCCACATGTGGCTGCCCTGGAGGCTCGGACAGTAAAGAATCTGCCTGCAAAGCAGGAGACCCAGGTAAGGACGCTCCCCCGGGGAAGGGAATGGCTATCCACTCTGCCATTCTTGCCTGGAGAATTCTGTGGACAGAGGAGCCTACAGGGCTACAGTCTATAGGGTTTTAGAGTCAGACATGACTGATTTACAAATGAGACCCAAAGCCTCACCATCAGTCAGCAGTGACACATATGTACACGAATACACAGTCCCCTCGCCAGCAGAGCCGAAGTCCTCTGTCTCTTGAATTTCAGGAAGAAATTTAAAGTGTGTGTTACTGGGCCATGCCCAGAGATGGCCATGTTGGGGTGAACAATGATTCCCCTGGCCTCTTCTGGTACTTTAAAGTTCCATATGCCTCATGGGAGTCCACTCAGGCAGTCATAACAAGGTAACACCATCAACTGAGGGCTTAAACAACAGAAATGTATTTCCTTGTGGTTCTGGAGGAAGGAAGTCCAAAACTCTCTTTCTGGCTTGCAGATAATCACCTTCCTGCAATTTTTTCATGTGGTGCAGAGAGAGAGAGATCTACTGTGATGTCTCTTCCTCTTCTTGTAAGGACACAAGTTCTTTTGGATCAAGGCCCCACCTTTATGACTTCGTTTAACCTTAATGACCTTCTTAAATGTCTTGCCTCCAATTACAGTCACACTGAAGATTTGAGGTTTCAACCTATGAATTTGGGGGTAGGGACACAACTAAATCCTTAACACTCAAACTTTTTCTATGGATAATCAGCCTTTCCTGCCTTTTTCTCTTTTCTGCCCTCACCCTCAACCCTCTTCCCGCCCAGCCTACATCATTCAGCCACTTCCCCCTTTCAACCCTATTCTTTGAGTCCTGCAATTCATTATTCAACACAGCTTCTCACTTACTTAACCCCTCTTCACTCATTCTCTCTCTCTCTTTTTTTTTTTTTTTTTTTTTTTTGGCCCAACAGCATGTGGGATCTGTTCCCCAACCAGACCATATTCCCTGCATTGGAAGTGCAGTCTTAACCACTGGATGACCAGGGAAGTCCTCATGCATTCTCCACTTATTTCTCTCTTCTTTCTCAGCCTTTCTCTTTCATCCCAACTATCACCTTCTCCAATATCCTCCTCCCTCTTCGTTTTCTTCTCTTCTTCTCCACAACAACCCCCCAAGTCTAAATTCTGTGTTTTTGCTTGTTTGCCTCCACACTTCATACCCTGCAGGATATACACCCCCATAAGTGGATTGCCCTTGTTACTGAGACCAAACTTGATCTGCTCACCACACAAAAGGCTAATGAATAAGAGATGAGGTGCAGAGGCAAAGAATAGAGACTTTATGCAGAAAGCCAGCTGACGGAGAACATGGCAGAAAATGTCTCAAAATAACTATCTTATCAGGGTCTGGATGCCAGGTCTTTTATAGAACCAGAAAGAGGAGCAGTGAGAAACTCAAGTCAAAAGACAGAATAAAGAGGGAGAGGCAATGAGGAAATGAAGTAAAAAGACCCATCTGTCTTGCAAAACATCTCCAGGAATGGCCAGCATTTGGCAAGGGATGTGTTTATCTCCTCTTTCTTGCAGCCATTCACAGGTGGGCAGGGTCAGATTATCTCTGTGAGCTGAACAAAGGCACTGGAACAGTCAGGCAGAGGGACAGGGTCCTCTGAGGCAGGCCATTATATATGATTATAACAACAAAGCTCTAAAACTCTGGCCATCTGATGAGAAGAACTGATTCATCGGAAAAGACCTTGATTCTGGAAAAGACTGGGGGCAGGAAAAGAAGGGAGTGACAGAAGATGAAATGGTTGGATGGTATCATGGATTCAATGGACATGAGTTTGAGCAAACTCCAGGAGAAAGTGAAGGACAGGGAAGCCTGACCTGCTGCAGTCCATGGGGTCACAAAGAGTCAGACATGACTCAGCGACTGAACAACAACAATGACAATAATAACACAAGCAACACAAAGCAAGTCAAAGAAACAATTCCAGCATGGAATCAGAATTGGTTCTTCTCTGTAACACCCTGAGCAGTGTCTGGAATGTAGCAGAAACCCTGTAAATGTCAGAATGCCCCAGCTATACAGGATTTGAAGCAAGTTAAAAGAATTGTGCAAAATGAAGCAGTCTTAGTGGAAATTAAAAAATCAAAGCCATGCGACAAAAGAGAAACAAACTATGTGAACCATAAGGCGCAATCTGGTTATTGTGATTGAGCATGAAATTTCACTTCCTGGCAGCCAAACCCAGCATCCTTTCAGACTTAAAGTGACCCATGTGTTCTCTGAGGAAAGGAAATGAATTTCGTCCCTCTTGCCCTGACCCGTGTCCTGCCCTGGAACAACTGTTTTCTCTATATCTCAGCTTTCCTTTCAACATTCCATTCATCTTGCACTGACTATCCAGCCCCTTATGGTGTTAAAAACTCACTCCAATCCTTTTTAGAATGTTGTTTTTTGTCATAAAGAATGCAAACCTGATAATGAAGGCAGTTTGGAGTTGAAGTGGTTGCTAGGAGGTTCCTAAAGGAAAGCTGCAATCTTGGGTTGACCAGAAAGCTTACTGAATGAGGGTTCAAGCAACAGCTGTGTGGTTCACAGAAGAAAAATATCAGATAAAGGAAAGAAGGGAGGGGAGAAGGGAGGGAGGAAAGGGTTCTCCAAATCCTCTTTTGAAAAGATTTATTTATTTATTTTTGGCTTTTGGTTGTTCTGGGTCTTCACTGCTGCATGCTAGCTTTTCTCTAGTTGGGCCGAGAGGGGGCTACTCTCTAGTTGGCTATGTACAGGCTTCTCACTGCAGTGGTTTCTTTTGTTGTCCAGCACGGACTCTGGAACTCAGGCTTCAGTAGTTGCAACACAAGGGCTTTGTTGCTCCAAGGCATGTGGGATCTTCCCAGATTGTGGATGAAACCAGTGTCCCTTGCATTGCAAGGCGGATTCTTAAGCATCGGATTACCAGGGAAGCCTCTGTCTCTGAATCCTTTTCTACTTTCTTCTAAAGGTATTGAGTTTCCACATCTTCCCTTACATTGCACCCCTTCCCCTTTTCTGTGACTGTCACTTTCACTCTAATGCCGACAGAGAAACCTTTATTTCCATCTCGGACTACCCTCCCACCCCCCCACTCCCCGCCATGAAAACCTAGTCCTTTATTTCTAGAGCTTTCTCCTGAACATAGTATGTAAGTTCAGTTCAGTTCAATCACTCAGTCATGTCCAGCTTTTTGTGACCCCATGGACTGCAGCATGCCAGGCCTCCCTGTCCATCACCAACTCATGGAGTCCACCCAAACTCATGTCCATTGAGTCGGTGATGCCATCCAACCATCTCATCCTCTGTCATCCCCTTCTCCTCCTGCCCTCAATCTTTCCCAGCATCAGGGTCTTTTCCAATGAGTCAGCTCTTCACATCAGGTGGCCAAAGGATTGGAGTTTCAGCTTCAGCATCAGTCCTTCCAATGATTATTCCAGACTGATTTCCTTTAGGATGGACTGGTTGGATCTCCTTGCAGCTCAAGGGACTCTCAAGAGTCTCCTCCAACACCACAGTTCAACAGCATCAATTCTGCAGTGCTCAGCTTTCTTTATAGTCCAACTCTCACTTCCATACATGACCACTGGAAAAACCATAGCCTTGACTAGACGGACCTTTGTTGGCAATGTAATGTATCTTTTTAATTTGTTTTAATGTCTTTTTAATATGCTGTCTAGGTTGGTCATAACTTTTCTTCCGAGGGTAAGTATCTTTATTTCATGGCTGCGATCACCATCTGCAGTGATTTTGGAGCCCAAAAAAATAAAGTCTGCCACTGTTTCCACTGTTTCTCCATCTATTTGCCATGAAGTGATGGGACTGGATGCCATGATCTTAGTTTTCTGAATGTTGAGCTTTAAGCCAACTTTTTCACTCTCCTCTTTCACTTTCATCAAGAGGCTCTTTAGTTCTTCTTCACTTTCTGCCATAAGGGTGGTGTCATCTGCATATCTGAGGTTATTGATATTTCTCCTGGCAATCTTAATTCCAGCTTGTGCTTCCTCCAGCCCGGCGTTTCTCATGATGTGCTCTGAGTATAAGTTAAATAAGCAGGGTGAAAATATACAGTCTTGACGTACTCCTTTTCCTATTTGGAACCAGTCTCTTGTCCCATGGCCAGTTCTAACTGTTGCTTCCTGACCTGCATACAGATTTCTCACAGAAGGCAGGTCAGATGGTCTGGTATTCCCATCTCTCTCAGAATTTTCCACAGTTTATTGTGATCCACACAGCCAAAGGCTTTGGAATAGTCAATAAATCAGAAATAGATGTCTTTCTGGAAACCTCTTGCTTTTTTGATGATGCAGTGAATGTTGGCAATTTGATCTCTGGTTCCTCTGCCTTTTCTAAAACCAACTTGAACATCTGGAAGTTCATGGTTCATGTATTGCTGAAGCCTGGCTTGGAGAATTTCAAGCATTGCTTTTCTAGCATGTGAGATGAGTGGAATTGTGCGGTAGTTTGAGCACTCTTTGGGATTGCCTTTCTTAGGGATTGGAATGAAAACTGACCTTTTCCAGTCCTGTGGCCACTGCTAAGTTTTCCAAATTGTTGGCATATTGAGTGCACACTTTCACAGCATCATCTTTCAGGATTTGAAATAGCTCAACTGGAATTCCATCACCTCTACTAGCTTTGTTTGTAGTGATGCTTCCTAAGGCCCACTTGACTTCACATTCCAGGATGCCTGGCCGTAAGTGAGTGATCACACCTTTGTGATTATCTGGGTCATGAAAATCTTTTTTGTACAGTTCTTCTGCGTATTCTTGTCACCTCTTCTTAATATCTTCTTCTTCTGTTAGGTCCATACCATTTCTGTCCTTTATTGAGCCCATCTATCATCATCATAAAGTTTCTGTGTTGTTGTTAACTCAGCCATGACCCCAGGACATGGGTGATAACTGGTCGGTGACTAGGACTATCACTGTTACTCTAGACTCTGGACAGCACATGTCAGTAGGGTCATTGTCAAGCTGAAATGGAGGTGGCATGACTGACCAGAGGATGAGAAGAATTAAACCAAAGCACACAGACAAGGATAAAAGGTCTCACCGTGGAGATGGGAAAACTGATGGGAGATGTGAGAATGATTTCAGGTATTTGTCAGTCTCCTTCGAGTAGGATTTTGGAAGCAATTCTCCAAGATTTGGCATCAATTTCTTTGGTTTCTAATCCAAAGAGGGTTTGACCTGAGTTAAAATCACAGTTCTGTCATTTTTCTAGGCTTGTGTCCTTGGGGAATGAACTCTGCCCATCTCCACTTTTTTGATGTGAACAGTTACGATAATAGCATACATCTGGCTGAGGTTGTCACATAACATGGTGCTCAATCAATCATAGCTAAGATGAATATTCCTAGTACTTTTGTTGAAATACAATAGAGGAGAAAGCATTAGATAGAGAGGGCTGTTGTTTGGATCATAAGAGCCAAAGATTTTCTTTCCTTTTTTCCTTCCCTCGTTCTTTATGCATCATATCCATATTCAGTCATACCTTGAATTTCCATTCAGTAAGCTTTCTGATTAACCAGGAGTGACAGATTTCCTTTAGCGATGCCAAAGCAACAGCTCCAACTATAAATTGCCTTAATTACAGTACTTGCATCCTCTATTACCTAAAGCCACACTCTAAGAACAGGATTTGAATGAGACCCCAAAAGATATTCAGAAGATATGAAACAGAGCTTTGAAAAATTATGTAAATAAAAGAGAGAGGGAGAGAATCTTAGCTGTGGTTCTCAACATTTGCTCCACCTTAGTCATCCACAAGGGAGCTTTGAAAAATCCCAACACACAGACTGCAACCCAGACCATTACCTCAGAACCCCTGATGCTGGACTTCAGGCATAAATTATTTTTAAAGTCCCTCAGTTGATTCTAATATGCAGCCAAGGTAGAGAACTGCTATTTTAGAGAAAGTTAGTAGCCAGTGGTGTAGAAAGTGGCAGAATGATAAGACTGGGCGTGTACGCAAGGTGTGAGCACATAAATGACATCCTAGACTCTAGCAAGACCTTTCAGGAAAGCCCTGGGATCAGAAATCAGGCTTGAAAGGAAGGACTGAGTGGCCAGGAAGAGTACACAGCAGGCGCAGCTTAATCCTTCAGCAAATGTGGTGGAACCCAGAAAGGAAGAGTGAGGAAGATGGCTTGAGGAGTGAGCAACAGCAAAACAAGGTATTTCCAAAGTAGGGGAGATGTAAACAAGTTTCAATCAAAGATGAGTCTACCACATCTTATACATTTACTATTTAAGTTTGGGGATATCTTTAAGAAATTGGGAATAAAACCACTATATGAGCCAGCAATCCCACTCCTGGGTGTATACCCTGAGACAATCATAAGTCAAAGATACATGTACTCCAATGTTCATTTCAGCACTATTTACAATAACCAGGAAGCATCTTAGATGTATGTTGATAGAGGAATGGATGAAGAAGATGCCTGTGTGCACACACACACACACACACACACACACAATAGAATGGAGTATTAGAATATTACTCGGCCACAGAAAGGAATGAAATCCAGTCATTTGTGGAGATGTGAGTGAACCTAGAGTCTGAGATACAGACATAGAAAACAGACTGTTGACCCCGGGAGGAGAGGGAGGGATAAACAGAGAGAGCAGCACTGACGTTTATACACTACCACGCTTCCCTGGTGGTTCAGATGGTGAAGCGTCTGCCTGCAATGCAGGAGACCTGGGTTCGATCCCTGGGTCAGGAAGATCCCCTGGAGAAGGAAATAGCAATCCACTCTAGTACTCTTGCCTGGAAAATTCCATGGACAGAGGAGCCTGGTGGGCTACAGTCCATGGGGTTGCAAAGAGTCGGACACGACCGAGCGACTTCACTCACTTCACATGTGTAAAATAGATAGCTAGTGGCGAGCTTCTGTAGAGCACATGGAGATCAGCTTGGTGTTCTGTGATGACCTAGAGAGGTGGGATGGAGGGGGGGTGTGGGATGGAGGCCTGAGAGGGAGGGAATGTATGTATACTGATAGCTGATGCATGTTGTGGTTCAGCAAAAACTGTACAACCCACTCCAGAAAACTTGCCCGGAAAATTCCACGGACAGAAGAGCCTGGTGGGCTACAGTCCATGGTGCTGCAAAGAGTTGGATGTGACTGAGTGACTAAACAACAATATCAACAGCTGCAAAAATGAACACAACATTGTAAAGCAATTATGCTCCAATTAAAAAATAAATACATACAGTTTTTAAAAATGAAGTGTCAATTTGGGGAAATAGTGAAAAAATGTTTACATTGACCCAGTAGATTTGATTTTGATGATTTCAGATACATCGCAGGCTCGTGACCAAGCATACCTTCTGCTTTATGCCTCCTAACTCCATTCATTTTTATGCCTCGTAACTCCTTTCATTGTCATTTGTTCAACTTTCTGCTTTCTGGTCAAACATGTCACTTGTTGGCCTCTCTTAATCCTCACAAGATCCCATAAAGAGGCTGCCTCCCACTTTCCAGATGGGGAAGCTTTCCAGATGAAGAAATGAGATTCAGAGAGGGCCCCTGGTTGGTCCAGAGTCAATAAATGACAAAGTGAGATCCACACCTGAATCTGAGTGACCCAAAAGCACACAGCCTTTGTACATTGCTTCTGTACAAACTCAATCCTTAGAGAACTGTGTGCTTCCTTTGAAACCTGCAAAATGACAAAAACTATGCCCTACAAGACTCTTGTGAAGAGTCTGGAGAAGACTCTTGAGAGTCCCTTGGACAACAAGGAGATCAAACTGGTCAGTCCTAAAGGAAATCAACCTGAATGTTTATTGGGAGGACTGATGCTGAAGCTGAAGCCCCAGTACTTTGGCCACCTGATGGGAAGAACTGACTCATTTGAAAAGACCCTGATGCTGGAAAGATTGAGGGCAGGAGGAGAAGGGGACAACAGGGGATGAAATGGTTGGATGGCATCACCAACTCAATGGACATGAGTTTGAGAAAACTCTGGGAGATGGTGAAGGACAGGGAAGCCTGGCGTGCTGCAGTCCATGGGGTTGCAAAGAGTCAAACAGGACTTAGTGACTGAACAACAACCATACCCTGAAGGGTTGTGTCCAAGCACCAGGGCCTCTGGATGAAATCAATGAAAAATGGAAAATGTATCAGAGGCTGCAGAAGTACTTGAGCAAGGTACAAAGCATTTTCAGAGAGAGGTGGGCATGAGGTCTGTGTCGTCACTGACACAGGTGCCCAGGAAGATAGCTGAGGGGCGGCCAGAAGTGGGGTTGCCCACAACTGATACTAACCTGAAAACACTGGGCCTTGGGCCCTGTGCTCAAGTGCAGCAGAGTTTGGGCAGGAACGGCCACTCTCAGCATCATTTTCCTCCACCATCTGTCCACGCCTTCCTCCTCCCCTGGACTTGTCATCCTTGCTAATTTCTGCCTACCCAACCATCCAACTTGCGCCCACTCATTTGGCCACCTCCTCTTGCTGAAACTGAATCTCCACATCCCCTGATTATCCCTGGAAACTGATTAGCTTGCATTTGCAAGCAATATTTTCCTCCTAGTACATCCAGGGGCTTTCCAGATGGCTCAGGGGTAAAGAATTCACCTGCCAGTGCAGGAGACTCAGGTTCTACCCTTGAATCAAGAAGATCCCCTGGAGGAGGGCATGGCAACCCACTCCAGTATTCTTGCCTGGAGAATCCCATGGACAGAGGAGCCTGGAGGGCTACAGTCCGTGGGGTCGCAAAGAGTCTCACTGAGCAAGTAAACAACAACAGTACATCCAGATATATGGGGTCCAGAAGACTGCTTCGCTTTCTGGGATCTTAGCTTAGAGGGGAATGAAATGTAATAAAAAGTATAATATGAGTTCCAAATAGCTGCATCATCTGTGTCAAAGAGATGCTTTCCATTTGGGCTGCCATATGTAGATATTATTACCAGTTATCCTTACGCTCAGATGGGGGAGTGAGCAAAACATTGTTTTTCCTTCCAATCCAAAGGCCTGGAAATTGCTGATGCAATGTCCAGCAGGAAAGAGCCAGCAACATTTTGTGCTGCTTTTTTAAAACATATTTTAATATTGTGTTTTAAAGGAAACTGGCCAGGAAGGTCGTTCAAGGACACATTTTAGACTCTTTGAGAATCAAGTTGGGCAAGACCATTACAGACTGTTTAGTTTGGATAGACAAATTGCCAACATGCCCATAAAAGGAAGGGTTGGCTGAATATTTTCTTTTGGCTCTTTTTTTCAGATTTTCTTCAAAAGTTAGTCTGACAAAAATTGAAGAGAAGCCATGCAATACACCCATGAAAACAAACACTTCAAATAGAACTTGTATCTCAGAACAAATCAGTCTAGGGAATTTGTGCTAATTTGGATGAGATTCCTGTCTGTGAGGTACCAGTTTGATTACAAAATTCACTGAAAGGAAAGATGGGGCATTTGCTGGGTGTCCACTGTGTGTCTAGAGTGTGCCCAGCATCCTAACAGGTACTGGAAAAGCATTATACCATTCAGTCCTCGCAATTCCACCTTCAGAATGCTATTTCTCCCATTTGTGTGCGTGGGAGCTCAGTTCAGCCTCTCGATCGTGTCTGACTCTGCAGCCCCATGGACTGTAGCCTGCCAGGCTCCTCTGTCTATGAGATTATCCAGGTAAGATCACTGGAATGGGTTGCCATTTCCTTCTCCAGGTGATCTTCCCAACCCAGGAATCGAACCCACATCTTCCGCGTCTCCTGCCTTGGCAGGTGGATTCTATACCACTGAGCTACCTGGGAAGCCCCATTAGCTCCATTTATCAAGAGAGAAAAATAAGTAAAACTATGGCTAGCATATGGGCAAGATCTGAGTTGAAGAATGAGATTGAAACTACTATTTATTCAAAATGTGTCTGAATCAATAAATGAATGAACCTCACAAAGTAACCAAAAAAAAAAAAAAGAGGGAGAGAGAAAAATATACAAGGAGTCAATAAGCCCTGTATCCATTTCAACCCTTGGAAACTGGAAGCTGATGTCTCCTGTGAATCTAAACCTTCGGTCAAGGCATATCCCGATATTCATGGATCTCCCTGAAGAAGAGCCGCCAGCTCTTCTTCCCCCACAACTGTTTTGTGGTCAACTAGTTAAGGGAGCTTAATCCTCATCACAACGCACTTTGAAACTAGGGACAATGAGCGTCAGAAGCCTTAAACATCAGAAGAGAGAAGATTGGATGAGGTCTTGAAATGATGAGGACCCACACACCCAGTGGAGAACAGGAGAAAAAAAAGATTTGCAGATGGAATCCCTTAGCCATGGTCAAGTAGCCCTGTTTGATCAGAGAATGTTCCAAAAGGAAAGTAGTGAGATGCAAGTCGGGCAAGGGCTGGATAGGGTTCAAACCGTGAAGGACTCAGAATATAGTAAGCCCCCTACATACTAAAAAGTTTCATTCTGAAAGCATGTTTTTAAATCCTATTTGTTCTTAAGTCCAACCAAGTGAGCCCAGGTACCCAACTAACGCAATCAGCTACAGAGTACTGTACTATAATAAGTCTAAAATACTTGTCACACAAATAATACATAAAAACACAAAAAATAAAGAAAACATTTTTAATCTTATAGTACAGTACCTTGAAAAATTCAGTAGTACAGGACAACAGCTGGCATACAGGGGCTGGCATCCAGTGATCAGGCAAGAAGAATTACTGACCGGAGGAGGGAGAGGAGATGGGAGATGGCAGAGCTGAAGGATGGTCAGCAACAGGAGACAGAGGATAAGCCGTGATTTCACTCATGCCTGACGCTGCTGAAATTCGTGTTTGAAAGTTCATGACTTGAAGGTTCGTATATAGGGAACTTACTGTATGGGAGAGGTGATTTTGACTTTATTTTCAAAGACCTGAGAACCCATCAAAGGCTTTTGAGTGAGGGAGGCACGTGGGGAACAGAATTTGAGAAGAATTAAGCTGGCCATATGGGGCTTCCCTGGTTGCTCAGACAGTAAAGAGTCTGCCTGCAATGCAGGAGACCCAGGTTCCATCCTTGAACTGAGAAGATCCCCTGGAGAAGGAAATGGCTACCCGCTCCAGTATTCTTGCCTGGAAAATCCCAGGGACAGGGGACCCTGGCGGGCTGCAGCCCACCAGGTCGCAGAGACTCAGACACGACTGAGTGCCTGACACTAGCACTTCAAGCTGGCCACATAGAGGGACTGGAAGTGGGGAGGCCAGCTCAGGGACTTTCCTGAGAAGAATTCCATGACACTCAGGGCCGCGGTCATTGGGAGGCTCTGCGTGCCCAGCTGGCTGGGCTGTGTGCTGTTTGGTCCTGGCACGCAGCTTTAGGCTGTTTGTGCTCCAATGTGCTCCCGTGGAAAGGTCTCATTACCCAGGCCTTTGATGTGGAAATGTCATCCTGACAGTGAGTGGATTCCAGGAACTCTTCCAGCAGAGATCACCCACTAGAGAGAGAGGACCCCGTGACCGGCATGTTAACCTTAGGAAGCAAGGAGATGGTCATGAGAAGCAAAGTGCTTGCTTTTTTTTTTTTTTGTAAAATATTTATTTTCATTTGTTTATTTGGCTGCACTCGGTCTTTGTTGCAGCACATGGGACCTTTCTCAGCTGTGGCACGCACACTCTTAGTTGTGGCATGTGGGGTCTAATTCTCTGACCAGGGACCCAACCCGGGGCCCCTGTCTTGGGAGCTCAGAGTCTCAGCCACTGGACTCCTAGGGAACGAATTCTTTTCCTTAGAGACACTTGCTTCACCGCACCCCTGCACCACTGAATTCTTGCTTTTCTCAGAGCTATCTGCAAAGACCCCTGTACTAGGAACATCCTAACTAAGCCTTGCTTTGGGGGGCTGAGTGGATCTATGCATCTTACAGGTTGTAAAAATACAAGAAAACAGTGTGGGAGAAAAGCCTGGAGAAGATTGCCTCTCAGCTCACTTAGACATCTGATCTGGGACAAATTCATTTGGCTGCAGAACAGTCATAAAAGCATGAAGCTCAGATGAAATAATACAGACGACAGCATTATACAGGAAGGGCTGACTACAGAGGTCAGCACGCGCCTCCCTCCAAGGCCAGGCAGGGAATGCAAATGAGTACAGTGGGCTGTGTGAACCAGAGCTCCCATGCCCAGCCCAGAGAGGGTACCAACTTCTCGGTCACACTCAATTTGCTCCCGAATGTATGAATAATAATAACTAATTCAGATCATCTGCAAAACCCCAAACAAAGCCGTGGATCAAACTTGGCTGCCAGTTTGCAGACACGGATCAGCTGATGGCAAAATGTTAAGCGCAAATCCCAGCTCTGCCACATGCTAGTTATGTGTGTTTAGACACCTTTCGCACCTTCTCTAAATCTTACTTTTCTCATCGAAGAAACGTAGATAAGATGGGCAGCGCAGACAGTTGTGGTGGAGATTAACTGAGATGGTGCACAGGGCTCCGCAAATCGCAACAAATCGCAAAGCGGCAGGTCGGACCTGGGTATGGAAGCCCCTGCTGCGCCAGACATTAACGCTTTAGTTACAGGTCTGCAAGGAGGTCTAGTGGGTGAGAGGGTGGCAGCACAGCTTTCACCAAAGCCCATCGTCCAGTGTTCAGTCTCTTTAATATTCAACAAGTGACCACAGTTATTTTTAATAACTGAAGTATAGCTGATTTACAATGTTGTATTCGTTTCAGGGGTATAGCAAAGCGATTCAGTGTTCTTTTTCAGATTCTTTTCCATCACAGGCTATCACAAGATATAGTTCCCTGTTCCATAGAGCAGGTCCTTGTTGTTTATCTATTTTATACATAGTAGTGTGTATCTGTTAATCCTAAACTCCTAATTTATCCTTCACCCCCTTTCCCCTTTGGTGATCATAAGTTTGTTTCCTCTGTCTGTAGGTCTGTTTCTGTTCCATAAATAAATTCATTCGTATCAATTTTTTTTAGATTCCACAAATAAGTAATAGTATATGATATTTGTCTTCCTCTGTCTGACATTCACTTAACATGATAATCTCTAGGTCCATCCATGTGGTTGCCAACAGCATTATTTCATGATTTTTTGTGGCTGGGTAATATTCCATTTTGTATATGTATCCTATCTTCTTTATCCATTCATCTGTTGATGGACACTTAGGTTGCTTCATGTCTTAGGTATTGTAAATAGTGCTGCTACGAACATTGAGGGGCATGCATCTTTTCAAATTAAAGTTTTGGTCTTTTTAGAGCAGTTGTTTTTAAGGTTCCATTAAGGGTCACTCTGCTCCCCATCCAGACAGATTTTTGTATCACTCAAAACTGTGCTCTGTGTTAAGGGGGGATAAAATATGAGGAAAACACAGACCGTGACTACTAGAGGACAGACAGTATTTGAATGTCCAGCTTTTTGCGACCTTATGGACTGGTGCCTGTCAGGCTCCTCTGTCCATGGGATTCTCCAGGCAGGAATACTGAAGAGGGCTGCCATTCTCTTCTCCAGGGAATCTTCTTGACCCAGGGATCAAATCCGCATCTCTTGCATCTCCTGCATTGGCAGGCGGATTCTTTACCACTGTGCCAGCTCAAAGCCCTCCATCACAGTAAAGAGCAAGGTCACTAGACTTGGTCTGTCCCTGAGCCCTGACCTGGTTGAGTTTGGCCTCCTTTCTCAAGGTCTGGCAGACGTAGGAGGGTGGTCTGGACCCTTTAAAAAGCCTCAGGTATTCCACTTGGATAGCCAGCTCTCCTCTGAATAATCAGGGCTTTGGGGCTGAAGTGGGTGACGAGGCATCTGAGAGTTGGGTTCTATGAACAAAAGCAATCCATCAATCTTTTATGAACACAGTATAGTCAATTCTTGCTGTTCACAGTAGCTGTGTTATATTTAAGGTCATTCCAAAGGCTGAATTAGCAAGTTCATTGCTCCTTGGGGAAAAACAGAGTTAGGTTCTTGCAAGCCCCTGGTCACAGCATTTTCAGTAATTGACCTACACATATCCTGGTGTGACATGTGTTTCCGTTTAAAGACACTTTATTTAGTACCTATTGTTGATTCATTAGCATTGGATGCACAGCCACGGAACTGTAACTCATGCCTGAAAGATGATTACCTAACACACATATTTTCCCCATAAGGCATATCACAGCCTTCCTGCATTTAGGAACCACCAGACAGCACTCTTCTGCTCGGGGGCAATTTTAAACAGCAAAATCACCAACAAAACCCAAAAAGTGCAAAAAGCGTGGCAGCACACAGACTATAAAACAGATATACTCATTTACAGTATAGAGCTGACCTCAGCTGGGAACACGCACGTCAGGTGACTTAGATATTTTGCAGTTTTGTGTGTGTCCGAAAATGACCAGGAAAGCACTCTGGGTGTTGATTGGTGGGTTGCAAACACATTTCAGCAAGTAGGTGAATTTGCAAACGAGGAATTCATAGATAATGAGTGTTGACTGTATCTAAAAGTTATTCACACACTTATCATTTGCATTTAAACTCAGCCTGGAAAGACTCTGGTCAATTTCTAACAACTCAATTTATTTTTAAGACCTATGAGTACTAAGTAGCCTGAAGAACATCATGGATGTTGTAAAAGATAAAATGTTTGCATTGTAGAATTGGTTTTTGTTGTCATTGTTTTCCTTGAAAGGACACAGACACCAAACGAAATTATCCCTGTGGCATCTTAGAAAGATACTACATTAGCCCCTTGTTTATTTTAACTTGAAATTGATTTAAAAAAAAAAAAAAAAAACCTTCTTCCTATTAAGGCAGACTCTCTCCCTGGAATTTCTACAAATCAATCCTAGTTTTGGTGGCTCCGGAGGTAAAGAATCTGCCTGTAATGCAGGAGACCCAGGTTTGATCCCTGGGTTGGGAAGACACCCTGGAGAAGTAAATGGCAACCCACTCTAGTATTCTTGCCTGGAGAATTCTATGGACAGAGGAGGCTGGCGGGCTACAGTTGGTGGGGTCACCGAGTCAGACAAGACTGAGTGACTAACACTTTCACTTTCCCTAGTTCTGTCCTTGAGACCTACATAGGATGGGGCCAAGTCTCCTTCTACACGATGGTGTCTCAAGTATCTGAATACACAACCAATTCCCTCTTTCAAGACGCTCTTTCCCACTGTTGACATCTCCATTTCTCCCAGTTACTCCAATCTCACCCTCTCTGTTGTTTTCTTAGAACAGTGTGTCTAATCTATCAGAAATTAACCACCATGTCCTACTTAGACTCTAGAGTGAAATGAGTTGCCTAAACTCTGCTGCTAAAGTTGTTAATTTACACAGCTTCACTGACGAGTACCATGGCAGTCTATGTGAAACTTTTCAAAATAAGCACACTATTCCGCGTCTTGAAATTTATGCTAAAGAAATTATACTAAGGAAATGTGTATGCTCAGTCACTAAGTTGAGTTTGACCCTTTTGCAACCTCATGGACTGTAGTCTGCCAGGATCCTCCATCCATGGGATTTTCCAGGCAAGAATACTGGAGTGGGTTGCCATTTCCTACTCCAGGGAATCTTCCCAACCCAGAGATCGTATCCAGGTCTCTTGCATTGACAGGCAGGTTCTTTACCACTGAGCCACCTTGGGACTCCAAGGAAATTATTATGGACGTGTGCTAAAACTAAGTCATAGGGGATTCCCTTCAGTCCAGTAGTTAGGACTCTGCGCTTTCACTGCCAAGGACATGGGTTCAATCCCTGATTAGCGAACTAAAAATCCCACAAGCCAGGCAGTGGGACCAAAAACAAACATACGCAACAAAAATTTAAAATAAGGTAAAACTTAGTTATGAAAAGATGTTCATTACAGGAACCTTTATTATCCCAACATATGGAAACATCCAAGAATAGAACAATATTAAAGAAATTATGGCGTATCCATACAACCATTAAAATGACAATATGAATAAATCTACTTTGACTTACATAGGTATTTATATAATTATAATACAAAAGATTGTAAAAGAATGGTTATAATCCGGTTACATGTTATTAAAACATCCATCTATAAGAAAGGAAAACATTCCCAGGAATTTAGCAAAAGCTCTTGAAATTCAAAGTATTTCCCTTCTTCTTTATTTCTTCCTACAATATGTTATTACATTCATAATAAGGGAAAACAATTATGTTCAGTGTTTCAAAAGACTGCAATTAAAACAACACTTTGGTAGTTCCCTGTTGCTTTCAGAAAAAGGTCCAAACATCTGACTTGGGACATAATACTTTTTATGATCTTACCTCTCAGGTTCCATCAACTACCTGGCCTTATAAGTATTGATACTTTCCACATTGACCATAATGAACCACTTAAATTATGCCCAGTTTTTATCCCTGCTTTCCACCTTATACCTTCTGCTTTGACATATCCTCTATCCCCCATCTCCCCAACTGGTTTGGGGAGACGGGGCTTCCCTGGTGGCTCAGATGGTAAAGAACTGCCTGCAAGGAGACCTGGGTTTGATCCCTGGGTCAGGAAGATCCCTTGGAGAAGAGAAAGGCTACCCATGCTAGTATTCTTGCCTGGAGAATCCTCATGGACAGAGGAGCCAGGCAGGCTACAGTCCATGGGGGCTCAAAGAGACAGGCATGACTGAGCGACTAACACTTGAGCTTTCTTTCTTTGGTGAGATTACCCAAATATTTTACTACTGGCCAAACCAGTCCTGGCTGCCTGACTCTGAAGCCCACGTTGCCTCCTCTGGATCAGAATGAAAAACTGAGACAGTCAAAGTAATATTTTTCTAATTATTTTTGGTGCCATATTTAATCTCAGCATTGGCAAGTGAATTATTGATACTTGAGCATCTACAATGTTATCTGGAAGAGAAGGAAAACCCTAACATACAGTCCATTCCATTGACATATATACAGAGAGTTAAAATGATTTTTAAAATGTGAACTTTTTCCTTTTAAAGACAAATGGTCCAGGGTATTTGGAGCTATATTTTACCCAGACATTGAAGTCTAGTTCTCAAATCTATGCCGTGTGTGTCAGATTTCACTAATCTGGCCCACTCTGACTTCTTTGTCTCTTTTCATTATAAGAAGTTAATATTAAATTTCGAAACCCAAACAGCATAAATAAATTCCAGATGCCTTCTCAAATCCCTAAATCTCCCATTAGAATAAGGAGAAACTTTGCTGTATGTCCGTAGTGGGTTACATTTTAATTCACTGAAATGCTGAAAGAATCACTGAGCAATTCTTCAGCCTTTATTTCACCAAGAAAACACACGAACTTTTTGGACTTTCTTAAGGAGCAGAGTCCTCAAGAGTCACAGCACAGCTGTCTGACTTATGTTTACTTTATTTCTCCCCTGAAGAGGTAAAATAACATCATCATGAAAGGCGGGGCGCCCAGAGTCAGGCTGCCTTGATTCCAATCTAACTGGGTGATTTGGGGCAAGTCATTTAACCTCTCTGTTCCTCAGTTTTCTCATCTGAAAAATGGGGATACTCATCATACCCACCTCACAGGATTGTTGAAGAGAGAAGTGACTTTAAAGTATTCAGCACAGTGTCAGCCACAGAGCAAATGTTTGCACCCATTATTACTTAGAGGTGTATGGCAAGCTGATGGAACAGGTCTCTTTGGCTAGAAATTATTTTCCCTTCTTTCTCTCCAGATGAACAGGGCTTAATCCAAGGTTAAGGAGGCTCTCATCTTTCCGTGAGTGACTAATAAGCTAACTTCAGATCCCAGACCTTTCACCTAAGCCTGGTCCAGACCAAGACCTCCTTACTTATGTCCACATTCTTGAACCCTATGTCTTAGTCAAGCTATCCCACCAACTTTGCATCCAGAATAACTCCATTTTTGTAAACGTGAGAGCTCTGTACTAATGAGAACCTAGCATGTAGCACGGGGGACGCTAGTCAATGCTCTGCGGTGACCTACAGGGGAAGGCAGTCTGAAACGAAGGGGACAGATGCATAACTAATTCACTTCACTGTAGAACGGAAACTAACAGCATTGTAAAGCAACTGTATGCCAATAAAGATTAATTAAAAAAAAAAAAACTGTCCTCAGAGGATTTGTAGATGCAGCTTCACATCTCCAATTAATTATAGGAGATCCTATATGTAAAACGCCAAAGGGCGGTGTGTGTGTCACTGTGTGCTCAACCACTTCAGTCACGTCGACTCTGCAACACCACGGACCACGGCCGGCCGGGCCCCACTGTCCATGTGATTCTCCAGGCGAGAACACTGGGGTGGCTCTGACATGAATCACAGCAGGAGCCTCTATGGCCCACCTCCCAGAGTGATGGAAATGAAAGCAAAAATAAACAAATGGGACCGAATTAAAAGCTTTCTCACAACGAAGGAAACTATAAGCAAGGTGAAAAGGCAGCCTTGAGAATGGGAGAAAATAATAGCAAATGAAGCAACTGACAAAGAATTAATCTCAAAAATATACAAGCAACTCATGCAGCTCAATACCAGGAAAATAAACGACCCAGTCAAAAGATGGGCCAAAGAACTAAACAGACATTTCTCCAAAGAAGACATACAGATGGCTAATAAACACATGAAAAGATCCTCAACATCACTCACTATCAGAGAAATGCAAATCAAAACCACAATGAAGTATCATCTCACGCCAGTCAGAATGGCTGCTATCAAAAAGTCAAACAATAAATGCTGGAGAGGGTGCAGAGAAAAGGGAACCGTCTTACACTGTTGGTGGGAATGCAAACTAGTACAGCCACTATGGATAACAGTGTGGAGATTCCTTAAAAAACTGGAAATAGAACTGCCATATGACCCAGCAATCCTATTGCTGGGCATACACACCAAGGAAACCAGATCTGAAAGAGACACGTGTACCCCAATGTTCATCGCAGCACTGTCTACAATAGCCAGGACATGGAAGCAACTTAGATGTCCATCGGCAGACCAATGGATAAGAAAGCTGTGGTACATATACACCATGGAATATTACTCAGCTATTGAAAAGAACACGTTTGAATCAGTTCTAATGAGGTGGATGAAACTGGAGCCTATTATACAGAGTGAAGTAAGTCAGAAAGAAAAATACCAATAAACTATATTAACACATATATATAGAATTTAGAAAGATGGTAACAATGACCCTATATGCAAGACAGCAAAAGAGACACAGATATAAAGAACAGACGTTTGGACTCTGTGGGAGAAGGCGGGGGTGGGATGATTTGAAAGAATAGCATTGAAACATGTACATTACCATATGTGAAACGAATCGCCAGTCCAGGTGCGACGCCTGAGACAGGGCACTCAGGGCCAGTACACTGGGACAACCTTGAGGGATGGGTTGGGGAGGGAGGTGGGAGGGGGGTTCAGAATGGGGGACACACTACACCAGTGGCTGATTCATGTCAATGTAAGCCACTACCATATTGTCAAGTAATTAACCTCCAATTAAAATAAATTAATTTTTTAAAAAAGAATACTGAAGTGGGTTGCCATTGCCTCCTCCAGGGAATCTTTCCAACCCAGGGATGGAACCCAAGTCTCCTGGGTCTCCTGCATTGGCAACCAGATGCCTTATAGCTTGAGCCATCAGGGAAGCCCCACCAAAGTGCCATAATAAGTGCTCAAAGATGATCGTTTTCTTCCTTCCTTTCCCTACTGACATTAATGATTGATGCCTATGTTTGCAAGAAACATTTAATTATAACCATGCAAGACCTGCCTGCCCTTCTCACATTCAACAGAGAATGTGCACTCCATATATCCTTCAGCATCTCAGCTTCACCCCTCTAGACCTTGCATCCATGCCAGAAGGCAACGAGACAATTTTGGTGCTATTCCACACTTAATATATCTTTTCACCTCTCAGTAGCAATGAAAGCTGGCGTCATATTTTAGTACATACACATACCTTTCACATACTTCCCCTTACTTTTCTATCAACTCTTTATGGAGGTATTTTCATTGTTGCTGTTGTCATCACTATTATCGCAATTTTGCAATGGAAAAAACTAAAGTCTAAACAGATGAAATGTGAATGTGAAAGTCGCTCAGTCGTGTCCGACTCTTTGCGACCTCCAGGCCAGAATACTGGAGTGGGTAGCCGTTCCCTTCTCCAGGGGAATCTTCCCAAACCAGGGATCAAACCCAAGTCTCCCGCATCGCAGATAGATTCTTTACCAGCTGAGCCACAAGGAAAAAGCTTCTGTCAAATTCTACAGCTGGTAAGTGACTTGGTGGGGATTTGAACCTGGATTCTCTGCCCTGAAAGTCTTTGCTTTTCTTCTATCAAATTTCACTGCTGAAGTTACAGGAGTGCAAGTCTCAAAAGAAGCCTCACAAATTCTTGGCTTATATCAGTTCCATTGGATGTCCTATTTTATTTTAAATTCTGATTTTTTTTATGTTTTCTCTGATGTTGCCATGGTTGGCAAAACCAAGCCCAGCACAGTCATTTAGCCAGGTTGGAGCCGTTTTTGTAGGCTATCGTGATTGTGTATTGGATGGCTGGTTTTAAAAAAAAGTCATGTTTAATTGCTGTTTTCTTTCAAGCAGAATTCTGTTATATTGCAGCCAAATAATGCCTCATCTAGAAGGAAAAATGAGGTATTCCAGAAAGTTTGTTCAAAGAGAGGCAACATCTTTTGCAACCGTGAAGTACAATACACAAATGTGAAGGTCATCCATATGCAGAACAGGACAAGGAGGGGCAGAAAAGCTGCGCCATTAGAAAATGTTTGATTTCATGGAACAGAAACACAACTTCAGTGACCTGACTCAACAGTGGCTTGCTTATGCTTCTCCTCTTTTCAAACCGAAGTGAGTTTGGAGATATGCAGTCAAGGGTTAGTACAATGGCTTCACAAGGTCATCAGAGACCCAGGTTCCCACTGCCTTTCCGTTCTTCCATCTTGGCCCATGGAACTCCTTCTCACGATCACGAAATGTCAAATCTACATCAATGTCATGACTGCCTTCTGCGTGAAGGCAAAATACAAAGAGCAAAATCTGAACAGGTGGCACCAGCTGTCTTTCTCCTTTAGGAGGTTTCCTGGCAACGTCTTCCATCAACCCCTGCGTATGCACCATTGTTCTGCTGGGTGGGTCACATGACCTTCCCTGGTCACAGGGAGTCTGGGAAGATGGGTATCACTGGGTGCCATTGCCTCCCCTAAGCAAACAAGGGCACTGTTAGTAAAAAAAAAAAGAATAGCAAAATCAACATTGGGAATCAACTAAGAGTTTGCCAAGAGGACTACCATTTATCAGAGATCTGCAATGTGTTAGACACAAACTAAGACAATACTGATGCTGAAGTTCCAATACTTTGGCTACCTGATGCAAAGACCCAACTCATTGGAAAAGACCCTGATGCTGGGAAAGACTGAAGGCAAGAGGAGAAGGGGTGACAGGATGAGATGATTGCATAGCATCACTGACTCAATGGACATGAATTTGAGCAAACTCCAGGAGATAGTGAAGGACAGGAAAGCCTGGTGTGCTGCAGTCCATGGGGTCACAAAGAGTCAGACACGATATAGCAACTGAACAACAGCAGCACAATGCTAAGAAGGAAAGAACGGTATTCTTACATTAGACCTAAAGAAAATGATATCCAGAGAGATGTAAAATGTGAAATGACGCGCATTTTCCTCAGAAGATCTCCATGTGAATTTTTCTCATGTGACAATGCCTGGCACAGAAGAGACACTCAAAAATGATTTCAAATATTTCCCTTCTCTTTGTCCTCTCTTGCAAATGAAATTAGAAATGCAGTACCAGCTTCCTCTTGGAGTGCTTTAATATTTGCATTTGTCTAATTGTTCTTGCTATGATCTAACTCAGGCTGCTGTTCTGGCCGGTGTTTCCATACCCCCAACTTCTGGCAAACACAGCACTGCTGACTTTATTAGATCATGTCAGATCTTTTCCTGCTTGATATAGTCTCTCTTTTGAATTTTCTCTCCAGAGCCATCATGATATTGTTTTCACTTGTAACTTCATCAGCTATGACATAAATAGCCTTGGGTTGGGTTTTTAATCAGTATCTTCTCCTGACTGGCACTTAGTAGGAGCTCAATGTTGTCTGTTGAACGAGTGAATCTGTTTCATCATCTGCCAGCTCTGTAAGCTTGGGCATTTCAAACCTGCCGTGATGAGAAAAGAGAAAGGCTTGTTCTGAGGTTGCTTATCAGGCTTCAGCATTAGAGCTGCCGTAGCTGATGACTACAGCCCATGGCCAGGTAGTGTGTACCGTCACTCCGTTGTGTCTGGCTCTTTGCGGCCCCATGGACTGTAACCTGCCAGGTTCGTCAATCAGTGGAAAATTTTCCAGGCAAAAATATTGGAGCGGGTGGGCATTCCCTCCTCCAGGAGATCCTCCTGGCCTAGGAATCCAAGCCACATCTCTTGCATTGGCAGGCAGATTCTTTATCACTAGTGCCACGTGGGAAGCCCCAGGTAGTGAGGGAGGGAAATTCATGCAAAAGAGACGATCAGCAGATAATGTCAAAGGCAGTTACTATAGAATAGCATCCATGCTCTAACAAGGTTTGTTTTCTAGAATTCGTTAAAATTAACAGAAAATCCTGAATTGTGATAACCTCACATATAATAAAAAGTGACACAGGGGCTTCCCCAAATCCTACTTGGAGGTTTTTAGAGCAGGCAGAACACCACCGTGGAAAGAAATGTTTTCTGGGCAAGCATCGTTTTGTTGTACCAGCGGGCAAACACACAGGGTGCCTACGATAAAAGAAAGTAACCAGAATGCTTATCTCACTGACGAGTGCGTGACAAATGCATTAGCTTTGAGTTATGGGAAGCAATTAGGCAACCTCTGTAGAATGAGTAAAGAATTTTTCCTTTGTCAAAAATTGCGTCTCTTGATTGTCAGTGAAAACCAAAGCTGGAGGAAATCTGATATGTGGTCTCCTGGAGCTTTATCCATACCAGAATGTAAATTCATACCAGTGTAGAATGGGATTTCTATCTTTCCTGATACCTTTAGGTATCTGACCTCTCTTTCCAATATATTCAATGAAACAAACTTGGGACTCAGCAAGTAGGTGTTTGGCACCACATACAGCCTCATACACACAGGGTATGAGTCCCAGCACAAGTGTCTTTTCAAGGCATCTGTTAGGTAGCAAAGGGCAACTCTCAAGAGATTTCTCTTTGTCTGGCAGCATAAACAACTGAAAATGTATTCATGTACTTTAGAACCAAACAGACTTGGATTTGATTCCAGGTCTGCTATGGAATAAATGTGCAACAGGAGGCATACTAACCACCATTGAATTTTTTCCTTATCTGTAAAACGAAAATACTTAAATTGAACCAAGAGAAATTGCCATATTTAAAGTCAAGAGAAATCAAATATTCATGATCTCATATGGTTCATCCTATACCTGCGTCACAGGACCGAATCCAGAATAGAAGACTAAGTCCATGTAAGTTTATGAGTCACAGCTCTGTTGTTATATGCGATAGGCACCCAACTCAGACTAGCTTTAGAAAACGGAATATATACCAAATCACCGTAGTGTACACTGTAAATGTCTTTTGATTTTATTGGTCAATTATACATCAATAAAGCTAGAATGTCTTTAAAAGGGGAGAGAATGCATTAGCTCATAAAATTGGAC
The DNA here is from genome assembly GCF_910594005.1 of Cervus elaphus. Lineage (NCBI taxonomy): Eukaryota > Metazoa > Chordata > Mammalia > Artiodactyla > Cervidae > Cervus > Cervus elaphus. The sequence continues at coordinate 6,922,783 of NC_057820.1, read as the reverse complement.
AATCTAGGAATGGTGTCAGCTTCAGGCATGGCAAGATCCAGGGGCACAAAGGATGCTCTGTATCCCCATTCTCTCTGCTGCTCCACTTCCTTCGTATCTGTTGACTTTGTCATACATGATGGGCAGGATGACCAAAGACAGTCTTCACCAAAAGCAAAAGGAACTGTTCTGTCCCAAAGGCTGTCTTTCTTGTGTGACATGTTCAATCCTCAACTAATTGCCATTTCCACAGTGTGAGGTGCCAACTACTAGGCTTGGTCCAGCTGGTTGACTTTCTCACTTCCAGAGAGATGATGGGAGCAAAGGGACCAATGCACAAAGCCTGATTAGAGCCACAGAAGATAGGGAAGCAGCTCCCAAAGAATCCCGTAGTGCTAGGCAGGCAGGGGGAAAAAGTCCACTACAGTATATACAACACTTAGTACAGACGCTGGCAAGCAGAAGATGCACTAAAATTAACTGGAGAGTTTCCTACACTGTAATCAGAGATATAAGACAAAGTGACCGACTTTTCTCAATTTTCCCAGGACTTTCTTAGTATTAACACTCTAAATTTCACACCCTGGAAAATTCCTCAGGCCCAAGCAAAACATCTCAGTTCATCTGGACTATCCTTGGTTTAAAATGGAAACTCCCACATCTGGGGAATCTCCACGGTCCCAAGAAAACCCAGACAGCTGGTCACCCTGTTCCAAGATGGCACTTGTAAAGTGTAAATCTTAGCTGAGGTTGAGGTCTTGTTGGTACATACACAGTGGAATATTTCTTGTGTGCATGCATGCTCAATCACTCAGTTGTGTCCAACTCTTTGGAGCCCCATGGACTGTAGCCCACCAGGTTTCTCTGTCCGTGGAATTTTCCAAGCAAGAATACTGGAGTGAGTTGCCATGCCCTACTTCAGGGTATCTTCCCAACCCAGGGCTCGAACCCGAGTCTCTTGCATTGCAGATGGTCTCCTGCATTGCAGGCAAATTCTTTACCATCTGAGCCACCAGGGAAGCCCTGTTAGGTCAGTTTATTAGTTCTTGCATCAATAGAAGAATGATGTGCGTGGTACATCCAAACCCATCGAAATTGTAGGTAAATAGTCCCATGGAAAATGCAACTTTAAATTTTATTTAAAGTTACAGGGTCTGCCCCCTTTTCTTTGATTTCCCCTTCTGCTTTCTTCATTTTCTTTAGTGTTTTTCTTTCCCCCTTTCCTCTTCCCTTTCTTTCTTTCCTTTGTTCCCATCTTCCTTCTTTCTGATCTTCCTCCCTTCTATCTCTTATTTTCTTCTTTTTCTTTTCCTTTCTTGTTTGGCAATATAGTCACCTTTCAAATAACATGTGATTTAGATTTTGCTTCTGATCTTCAAAGGAGCTGCTATGTGTTGTTTGACTAAAACACGCCAGCCTCAGTAAATACATTTATCGTGGTTAATCCACTAAGTAAGTGGAAACTTCACTGTTGGTTAGGACAAGCAGTACATGTGCAATTACCATGGACTGGCTTAGCTATCGTGGTCATGATGCTGAATGTGAAGAATGAAAAAACCAGGGGTGGGGGAAGCAAAGCAAAGAAGAGGGTGACGCTTGTGAAATAAGGGGCTTGAGACTGAATTCTTTCAAGGGACATTTTGGTTTATCTGTTTACACAGGGGTTACATCTACCACTAATGGAAACTGCTGAGATTTGGGAACTCTTTCTTCTTTCAAATCAATATTATCATTAATTAAGCAATGTAAACCAGGAAATCCTTCTTGGTTACAAACTATGCTTTGAAGCCAGGCCTGCATTTGAACGTCTTCAATCAAAACCTTAAAAGTAAGCTTAGGAAGAAAGCAATGTCTAGTCTTTGAAGGAGAGCTATCATTGGGGAAAACAGAGCCTTCTCAATTAAACTTTGGCAAGGAATGAGAGTTTTATTGCCCTTATTAAACTGCTGAAGTTCTAAAGAATTAACTCCAATTTTGGAAGCAAATCCAAATGGTGCCTCATGACAGGGCTTCCACCTACAGATCAGGATCACAGCCTTGGGACTTCCACTACATTTGGGTTTTCCAGATAACAGCCATCACAGCACTTTCACAATTTTTGTCATTATGTAGTACAACTCACACCGTTTGTTTACAAAAAATTTTCCTACAATTTTACTTTTTTAATTAGTTAGACTAAGATGATATAGCCAATGCAGTTCATTAGGGCTCATGCATAGTAGCATCCACTTAAGAAGGCTTTCTTATCTCTCCTTGCTCTTCTTTGGAACTCTGCATTCAGATGGACATATCTGTTCTTTTCTCCTTTGCCTTTCATTTCTCTTCTTTTCTCAGCTATTTGATAGCTGAAAGTTCATTGCAGTAAATGATGTAATGTGACAATGCCCTGGGCAAAGACAATAGATAGAAAAACAGGCAGAAAAAAAACTACCATTGAGCAGTATTTTTTTCTGAAGCATGGTTAATTTGCAAGGTTGTGTTACAGGGAGCCAAGCCTGGTGCTCTGTGATGACCGAGAGGGGTGAAATGGTGGGGTGGGAGGGAGGTTCAAGAGGGAGGGGATATAATTATATGTATGTAACCGACTCACATTGTTGTAAAATGAAAACAAACACTACATTGTATAGCAATTATCCTCCAGTTTAAAAATTAATCAATTAAAAAAATGTGTTAATTTCTGCTGTATAGTAAAGTGATTCAGGTTCACATGTATACAGTGAACAGAGATGCTATGAATATAGGGTGCATGTATCTTTTAGATTTATAGTTTTGTATGGATATATGCAAGAAGTGGTGTTGCTGGATCATATTTTCACTTTTCTGAGGAACCTCTGTACAGTTTTCCACAGTGGCTGCACTAATTTACATTCCCACTAACAGTGTAGGAGCGTTTCCTTTTTCCACACTCTATCCAGTGTTAGTTATTTGTAGACTTTTTAATTATGGCCATTCTGACCAGTGTGAGGTGGTACCCCAATGAAAAACATTTTAGTTGAGTAAATGAATGAACATAATGGAATGTAAAAAATAAAACTTAACCACAAGGCTTTAACTATGAAATAAAACCAGAAAATTATCCATCAAACCAATCACAACCAATTGGGAAAAATCACTCCAGGTAGGAATTTAGGATGAGAAATCCTAGTCTTAAACAATCATTGAAAGAACTGTAGAGAATCTATATGTAGGGTCAAATTTCCCTGGACTATACAATATGCAAACGAATCCATGAGAAAAGCTATGCTCTGCATAAGTTCTTTAGTCTAGTTAATATTGTTGCACTGATGCCAGTTTTCAGTTGTGATATCCTATTACAGTGATGTATGATGTCCTTGGGCTTCCCAAGTGGCTCAGTGGGTAAAGAATCCACCTGCAATGCAAGAGATGCAGGAGACGTAGGTTCAGTCCCTGGATTGGGAAGTTCCCATGGAGGAGGGCATGGCAACCCACTCCAGGATTCTTGCCTGGAGAATCCCATGGACAGAGGAGCCTGGTGGGCTACAGGGTCGCAAAGGGTCGGACACGACTGAGCAGTTGAGCACATATACATGCAAGATGTCCCTATTAAGGGAGGCTAGTTTTTGTTTTATTTGGGTTTTTATGCAGCTTTCTCTAACTTCCTCTGAATTAAAATCATCATTGTAAGTGATTGCTTTACATTAGTTACTTATAATAACATTGATTATTGCATAGTATGTTAGTTTGGTATATACACTGATTTGTGTATAATTATTTATAAATAAAAAACTTTTTTTTACAAGGGGGCTGTGGAACCAGCTTGGAGAAAGAACATGCTGTTTTGCTGGAAACCCAGAAGGGCAGGATTGCTAAGAAGCCACACTGATGTATGAGTAGAAAGGTCCAGGGGTGGATGATGCCAAGCTGAGAGCACACATCCCAGACCACTGATATTTATAACAACAGATGCCATAGATCCATAGATTGATAATCTAGTCTTTGAAAAGGGGGTTAGAAAAAAAAATTAGACAAAATTTTCAGTTTATAAATAAAATAAATTCATAAATAAGTCAAGTTCCCAATATAGTTTCTTGGTTTCTTCTCTAAGCTATCTTCACCCAAAAGAAATTATAGTAAGCAAGTTGTCATAGGATTTTTCCAGTTTATAAAATAATTCCACATGAACGCTTTTACTCACCCACCAAACCATGCTGAAATAGAAACAGATAATAATGAAAACAGTGAATATTCATCTAACTCTTTTATTTACATGATCACATTTCCATGCAACTCACCAGTAAAAGTGTGCGCTTTGTAGTTCTCTAAAGAAAAAGCACCATCTTTTCATGTCTTTGTGTATGTGGCTGCTTTAGCTGGTATAAATTTCTCCTGGAGGGCTCTGTGCCTCTTCATACTCCGTTCCACCAAGATGCTGCTTCCTCTTTTTCCTGAAAGAGACTGAGTCTGATAAGATATAAACAGGCATCCCCAGATGTGCTGCCCTTGGGAAGAGTCCAGAGTTGACCAGCACACCAAGACCTGTTCCTCAGCCGCCTCTCCCGACTCTCAGGACTTAGTCCTTGGTCAGCCAAATCTAGCACCCCCATGCAAAATAAAAAGGAGAAGAATAAAGTTGGTGGTAGGCAGAGGACTTAATAAAGGTCCCAATTAGAAGGAGCTCTGTCTCAGGCATATACGTGCCAGTCACACAGCTGTAAATGAATCTGGTAGCTTCTTTCTACCATTAACTTCCCTTTAGTCACCTTTTCCTACCATGTCAGTCTTCATGTCAGTGTCTTAATGGCTACAGATACTTCAGGGGGCAAAACCTTGCTGCTCTCAGGGAGTTTACAAGCCAGTAGGAGGACAAACGTTATGCAGATCATCTTAGAGCTACTTAGAACTACAAACGTTATCTTAGAACTACTACATCTATGAAGCAACATTTATGAAGTTTTACAAAAGGAAAAAAAATCATGAAAGGGCAATTTAGGATAATATATAAGAGAGAGTAAGGGAGAGCTAAGGCAGGTGAAGGGCAAGTCAAAGAAAGCATCCTGGAGGGAGGAACAAAGTTGAGTTTGAAATGATGAGGAAAAAATGTATCAATCAAGGGACTTCCCTGGTGGTCTAGTATTTAAGACTCTACACTGCCAATGCAGAGGAGCCAGGTTCAATCCCTGGTCAGGGAACTAGATCTTGCATCCACCAGCTAAGACCTGGTGCAGCCAATTTATTTTTTTTTAAGTATCAACATAAAGGAGGCTGAGAAGAAAGAGAAAGAACCTTCTGGGCAGGCTTTCCAGAGCTGTCAGTTTAAACTCCACAGGGACCCCGAGAGAAACCTCAGAGCTGCCTCTACAGTGCTGTCCTTCTCAGAATGCTGTGGGTGACAATGTCGTCTTTCCAGGCAACTGACCTGGGAACTCGCAGGAAGAAGAAATGGAGGTTCATGGCTCTGATTCAAGGAGAGAAAACGAGATGGAGGCAGAATGTGTAATGGAAAGAGCAGGGCTTTGGTTACCAGAGTTCACACTTGGACATGGCCAACTTCTTAGCTTTGTGACCTTGGAAAAGGTATTATGACATCTCATAGTTGTTGTGAGGATTGACTTAGAATAGAAACAAGCAGGACATTGCATCCAGTGTTGAAAAAATTTGTACAACATGAGAGATGCAACTTAAGTTTTATGAGATAAAATGAGAAGTGAAGCCAGTGTTTCAGGCAGCTCTGAGAAACTGCTCTGAGGAGGTGAGGGGAGGAGTTAGGATATATTAGAGTTTTGCAACAAAGCATAAATAGTTAGGAACATCGAAAGATTACTATTAATTAATCTGAAACCAGTCATGTCAAGTTAAAGAATTTAGTGCTTATCTATGTACGGGAAGATGCAGGAGTCTGGGCTCACTGAAATCATTCCTTGGATACTCACCTCAGTTATCTGGGGCCAGTATCCTGTATTTTCGCATCCTGAGTTTCCTCAGGGTTCACCACTGGGAGTGGCTACATCTGATGGTTGCCAGATAGCAGGTATTCTTCTCCTTTCTGATTTCCCGCAGGGCTCACCAGCTCACCCTGATGACTGACATCTTTGTTAACTGATACGGCAGGAAATAGTTTATTTCTTGAAATATCCCATTTCTCACCAGTAAGGACTCAATAAATGTTCGCTCTCTTCTCTCACTTTCTCCAGGTTCCATAGGCACTGAATATACCCACCACCACCCCTCCCGCAATTTATACCCTGAAGCCCTAACCTCCAATGTGGCTGTATCTGGCGTATCTGGAGATAGGTCTTTAGGAGGTAATTAAGGTTAAATGAGGTCATAAGGGCTGGATGGGGGAGCTGATCCAAAAGTACTGCAGCCTTATAAGAGGAGAGAGAGAGAGCAAGGTCTCTCCCTCTCCCCTTTGTGAGCAGACACAGGAAGAGGCAGCCATCTGCAACTACAGCTGGGTTCCCATGAGACCCCGGCCATGCAGGCACCTTGATCTCAAGTTTCCAGCCTCTTGAGCTGGAATGTCAGTTGTCAATTTACATTGTCAATTGCTGGACTTCCCTTGTAGTCCAGAGACTAAGAGTCCACCTGCCAATGCAGGGGACATAGGTTCAAACTCTAGACTGGAAAGACCCCCAATGCCTCGGAGCAACTAAGCTTGAGCACCACAGCTGCTGAAGCCAGTACCCTTAGCGCCCATGCTCTGTAACAAGAGAAGCTACCTCAATGAGAAGCCCATGCATTGCAGCTAGAGAGTACGCCCCGCTTGTCACAACTAGAGAAAGCTAGCACACAGCAACAAAAACCCAGTAGAGCCAAAAACAAATTAATAAAGAAAATTTTTTAAATATTCTGTTGTTGAAGCCACTAGCCTATGAAATTTTGTTATGGCAGCCAAAGCCAACTAAAACAAGTCTCCATTAGAAACTTGCTCTTAACAGATCATCAAGTACAAATCATAACTACAATGACATCCAACGAATGGATTTATGAAAGGGCAAAAGCAGTGAGTGTAATCATTAAACTTGAGCTGGTTTCAGGCTTGAGCATTTTCAAAGGCAGACATGAAAGTGAAGGTCGCTCAGTCATGTCCTACTCTTTGTGACCCCATGATCGTATGTTCAGGGAATTCTCCAGGTCAGAATATTGGAGTGGGTAGCCTTTCCTGTCTCCAGGGGATCTTCCAAACCCAGGGATCAATCCTAGGTCTCCCACATTGCAGGCAGGTTCTTTACCAGCTGAGCCACAAGGGAAGCCTCAATTCATTTGGTGTTTGGCTGTGATGGCTTCCAAAATAAAGATCCAATCTGGGTCAAGACTACAGATGATGCTTTCCAATGTGGTTGAGCAGAAATGTTTTCTCCTTGTTTTTATTCTTACTGTTGCATGTGAAATGGAGACACTTAGACTCTAAGAAAACAAGTAGTGGCCAGCACAGGGAGACAAGCGTCAAGAGATGGGACGATGGGGGGAAAGGAGAAATATACTCCTGAAAAGAAGAAAAACAAAAAGTCAAGGGCCCGGGATCCCAGGCGGTCAGGAGTGTGAACTGATCCCACAGATGAATGGGATGTGACTATGGGACCACACCATTGTCAATGTATTCTCTGTGAAGTGCTGTGTTGGACACTGGCAAACACTGCTTCCCGATTTCAAAGCCTAGACAGGCTGATATGTAGCAGCTCAGTGAAGACCTCATTTGAATCTCACCACAGCCTACAGAGGGGAGCACAGTGAAGAGGGATTGTGTCCTCAGGGATGGAAGTATGGTTTCGAATAGTTAAATGAGGTTCCCATGGCTAGTAAGGCTTCCAGGGTGGCTTGGTGGTAAAGAATCTGCCTGCCAAGCAGGATGTATGGATTGGATCCCTGGGTTGGGAAGATCCCCCCAAGAAGGAAATGGCAACCCACTCCCAGTATTCTTGCCTGGGAAATTCCATGGACAGAGGAGCCTGGCAGGCTACAATCCATGGGGTCTCAAAGAGTCAGACACAATTTAGCAACTAAACCACCACCACCAACCATGGCTGGCAAGTGTGAGAGGCAGTGGCCAAGCCCTGCTTTTCTGATTTCAGAACCAGTGTTCTTTCCATGGCAAATGTTAAACTTTGCTCCATCTTGTCGTCTGATCTTGACCTGATTTTCCAAATCAAAATTTTCTCCATGCTCCATCCCATTTTCCAACCTATATTCTCCTCCTTCCAAGTCACCTGATGGCTTCTTCTAGCACAGAAAGTAATATTGGTGGAACATGAGCATCACAAGAAGAGAAGAGTGTAATGTGGGCCAGGTTTATAAAAATCCATCATATAGCGCAATTGCTTTCTTCCTTGATGAAACTTATTCACAGCAATCACCATACTACTGGGTTGACCAAAAAGTTCATTCCAATTTTTCTGTAAGATGTTATAGAAAAACCGGAACAAAACTTTTGGCCAGCCCAACATATGACCAAGCAGGGAGAGCTTTTATTAGGATCCCCATTTTGTAGCTGGGAAAACTGAGACACAGACGAACTAAGGACAGAAGTATCCAGTGACGATTGTTCAACATCAAGAAAGTGAAAAAAAGTGAGAATGCCGGTCATTCAGGGTGTCCGACTCTTCAAGACCCTGTGGACTGTAGCCTGCCAGGCTCCCCTGTCCATGGAATTCTCCAGGCAGATGCTCCAGTCTACATGGTGGCTTCAAAGGTCAAGAATCTGCCTGCAATGCGGGAGTCCCAGGTTTGATCCCTGTGTTGGGAAGATCCCCTGGAGAAGTGAATGGCTAATCACTCCAGTATTCTTGCCTGGAGGATTCCATGGACAGAGGTCCATGGGGTCTCATGGGAAAGACCAAGAGCCAGATTTCAAACCCTTGTGTCTGTCTTCACCTCCAAACAGGAGACAGAGCTGTGGTCTGATCACCAGGAAGTCATTTGGTTCCAATCCATCCCCTCACCACCCGTGTGGTCCTAGTTTAGACTTGTCACCCCTCGACTTGATCTCCTGCCTCTGTAAACTGAAGGGGCTGGGTGGCCTGGTCTCCAAGAACAATCTCTAAAGAGGTTCGTGAGAAAACACTCACGACCCGCCCTGAAGACCTGTCAAAGATGCCCCTGGTTTTCCCCCAGCAAAAAACATGTGACACCGTTTCACTTGAATTTTACACTTGTAGAGCAAATATCCTCCAGACTCTTTGTGCTGTTTCTCAAGTGCGATTCGGGGAGTGAGCCAACAGAGAGAGGAGGAGATTTGTTTTTGTTTGTGAAGTTCACAAACCCTTCTTTCAGGCTCGATCAAACCATTGGGAGGTCTGTGTAGGCCGCGCATCTCCGCGTTGCGTGGGGCTGGCTGGCCTCTCTCCCCCGCTGCCTCTGCTCAAAGTCTGGGAAGATGCTTTGGAAATAAACCAGGAAATTACTTATCAATCTAAAGCCCCAAAGAGCTATGTGTCCTCCTCACTGCCAACGGGAAGAGGATTTCACGGGAAAGCTCCGCATCTGTGTGCAGTAGAGTTCAAAGACGCCGGCTGCCGGAAGGTCTTGCGAGGGATGTAAGTACAGCGTCCCCTCTCGCGATTGAAATGAACAACTGCAGGCTTTTTTCTCCCAGAGATGAGCCTTTTTTGGCTCGCGCGGGTATTCCTCTTTCTCTGCCCTACTCTGAGGGTGAGGGGGTGTTTACTGACCCGGACTTACTCAATGACACATCTCCTCTGAGGGCTGCTCCTGTGGAACAGAAGAAAGCAAGCAAAAGTCGTCAGAAGCGGCTTTGCTGGGTTCATTTTGCAAATAGCCCTGGACTGGGTAGACACCCTCCCTTCATGGTTATAGATCCATAAACAAGAGGAGTGTGACGTGCATGTGCGCACTTGTGGAGCAAATGGAAGGGGCTCCATCACCTCCCCCCAAACACAAAATTGTCATCGCATCTGAGCCTAAATAATTCAGGTGAAAGGTGTCCCCTTTGTGTTGTAGGCTTTTGAGTACAAGAGAAAGAAAACATTAGCACTCTTCTTCTCCTGTGGAGAATTGCCTTGCAGCAGTATAAACTGTGTGCTCAATTTATTTTTGCAGCCAAATGCTCTACCACTGAGCTATACCCCCCTCAATTTATTTTGGGCTAAGGGTGCTGATTTATTTACTTTTATTCATGTATTTACATTTATTACTTTTATTTTATTACTAAAATAAATAATAAATACATTATTATTTATTTTATTAAATAAATGTGCCTGTCCCTGCATGCGGCTGTAGGGAAGACAATACATTCATTGCAATATACAAATGTAAATATCTAGGCGGTGTTAGTAAAACTATGGGTTTGTATAAATGGTAATTGCATGAATGGATCGCACAGTTTCATAAATAACACATGGCTCTGGAGCATGTGTCTTTTATGAGTATTTTCAATCAGACTGTGGTTAAGGGCTGGGAAGTCATTGCCGGAATGTAGTTCTTTTAAAAGAAATAGCTCTGTTCTGATGGACCTCTGCTCCATGAGTCCCCACGGCTTTCCCCGGGACCCCGTGTCCTTTTCCAGGGTCCCTCATCAAGAACCCCATGGCTGCGGGAACACATGTGGTGCAGAGAGTCATGAGATGGAAGGATGCAAGCTTGGAATGTGAAAGGAAATTCTTCAAGTCTGGGGAACCACGTACTGAGTCTTTGCCATGTGTTTGGCACGCTGCTTGCCATGTGTCTCGTCGTCTGTGGAACAGGTGGCTCTGGTGAAAAGCGGTGTGTTTGAAACCAAAGCACTTGGCAACTTGGCCCCAGTTAGCCTCTGTGTGACCCAGTGTCAGTTACTTAACTCCTCTGTGCTTCAATGTCCTGTCCATAAAATAAACGTAATGACAGTGGGAAACCCAAGTTTGATTCTTGGATCAAAGGAAGATCCCCCAGAGAAGGGAATGGCAACCCACCCCAGTATTCTTGCTTGGAGAATTCCATGGACAGAGGAGCCCGGTGGGCAATGGTCCATGGGGTCCCAAAGAGTCGGACATGATTGAGCGACTAACCTTAATTAATTAATTAATTAGCAGCATTCATGTGAAGCTTGAGAATTAATGGAAGTATCGTTTTCATCTCTGTCATACATGAGCTACTGTTTTATTGTTCAGTTGCTCAGTTGTGTCCAAATCTTTGTGACCCCGTGGACTATAGCCCTCCAGGCTCCTCTGTCCATGGGATTTCCCAGGCAAGAATACTGGAATGGGTAGCCATTCCCTTCTCCAGGGGATCTTCCCAACCCAGGGATCGAACCCAGGTCTCCCGCATTGCAGGTGGATTCTTTACCAGCTGAGCCACCAGGGAAGCCCAGTGAAGGATGGTGATGGTTATCCTCCAGGAGGCCCTCTCTCTATGCCTATTAACTAAAGCAGGTCCCTGGGTCCCTGTGTTAATAGTTCTTCAGAGGGTTTGGATGTGCATCAAAGCTGAGCAGTTGCTATTCTCAACATGTTTTGTAAACTGGGCAAAAATGGATCGTGACATCTCATACAAACTTCACTTGAAGAAGGTGAAAAGTTCTGTTAAGGACAAGAGGGCTCTTTTCCCCATTCAAATTTATGGATCACCCTGTGGTCAGAATCAATGTTATTTCAGAGTATTTACTATCTTGTTTCTATCCCAGCGTTTTCCTCATCTCTTGGCACACATCACCTTCTAAGCCGTGACCATCTGAACTGCTTGTCATCAACCCCTCTGATTGCATCAGTCTCCGATGATCAGCAGAAGATATGTTTCTTTCCCTTTGGAAGCTTTTTGTCACAAGTCAGTACAACTTGGTGGAATTCACCACCATATTCGAATAGCATGAGTTGTGTCCCTAATATGAGAAAATGACTCAATCAGCTTTACACAGAAAATCAGCAACATAGAATGTTTACTGTGCTGAATAAAGTATTATCAGATTGATTCCTCTGGAGACTAAGGCAGGACAGAAAGATACAAGCCAACAACAGGGGGATGTCATAACCCAGTCTGGGAGCTTCAGATGCCTCAGAAGGAGGCCGCAGAGGGCGTGGGAGAACAGGAACCTCTGAATGTTGAAAATAATTTCTGGTGATGGCAAACTTCAGGGTGTGAAGGGACATATCCCTGGCTTGTATTCTGGCTTCACCACTTTGTGCCTCCAAGACTGTCTCGTGTGTCACCTCTCAAGTATGTGTAACACACATAAACATCTTAGCATAGAACCCAGCACAGTAGATGCTCAATGAACAGGGAGTCCTTTCCTCTCCACTGTGGTCCATTCAAGCCACAAATATTTATTGAGCACTTCAGTTCAGTTCAGTTCAGTTGCTCAGTCGTGTCCAACTCTTTTTGCGACCCCATGGACTGCAGCATGTCAGGCCTCCCTGTCCATCACCAACTCCCGAAGTTTACCAAAACTCATGTCCATTGAGTTGGTGATGCCACCCAACCATCTCATCCTCTGTCGTCCCCTTCTCCTCCTCCCTTCAATCTTTCCCAGCATCAGGGTCTTTTCCATGAGTCAGCTCTTCGCATCAGGTGGCCCAAGTATTATAGTTTCAGCTTCAACATCAGCCCTTCCAATGAACACCCAGGACTGATATTCTTTAGGATGGACTGGTTGGATCTTCTACTGAGCACTTACTATGTGCCAAGTATTATTGTAGATAGAACAGTAAACAAGAGCCTAAGCCTATGCCTTCGTGTCTTTAGACAAGGAGACAACAGAATTACAAATCATAATGTAATCTGGGAAACTGAAAAGTGCTATGAAAAAAATAAAATCTGATCATGAGACAGAGTGACTAGCAAGGGCAGAAAAGGGGATATTTCTTCACCTAAGGTGGTCAGGCATTGCTTCACTGAGGAGGTGGTAGCACAGTCTGGAATCATAAGGAAAACACCAAAGCCATGGTTAAACCACTAACTCGCCATGTGACAATAGACAGGTCGCTGAAACTTCTCAGGTCTGGGCTTCGTGACCTACAAACCTCAGAGCCGGAAGAAACCGACGGGGCTTCTGTTAGTCCTGAAAGTGTGTTTTGTCATTTCCTTTCCCTGTCTTGGGATCCTATGCCATGAATAATTATATGAAAAAAAAAAAAAAAAGTCCTTGAACTAAACTGTACTACAGTTATTTCATTCTTTCATTCCATCTCCTGGGGATTTTTTCAAAAAGTTTTTCCTAACATAGATAAATGAGTAGGTCCTCAATGAATGAAGATTAATTAATGATTCTTTTCACAAAGCTCAAATCATCACAATTCCTAGGGATTACATTGCTGGAAAAGACAAGACCCACCGTATGGCAGATTTTGAGGGATGAATTGTGTAGCTTCCCAATGACTTCATGTGTGGCTTCAAGTCTGAAATCGCACATCTGTCAGTGCAGCCAAGATGCGAAGCTGCCAGAAGTTGGCTGATCCAACGCTCTACTAGCCAAGAGTCATGTGCATGGCTTTAAAAAACAATGCCTGGTCTGAAACATTTCCTTTCTTAAAATGGTGCAGCAGACCTCCTGTGGGGCTGAGACGGCATCCATCCAAAGTGAAGGTCACAGTGCAGATAACCTGTACCCGAGGAGTCTTTGTCTCTAAATTCGCTAAATATTTGTGGCCAGAGTATTCTTGGCTGTAATGATCTAGATGACTGTCTAATTACTCCACTTTGCTGTGAGCACCGTGGGGTAAACCCCAATCATGGGTCAACAGCTTAGAATGAGAGCTTTGTGTGCATGGCAACCTAAAATGTACAGGTCAATATTTTCGATTCTCAAATGCTGATATTTGGCGCTTAATTTATAAAATTGTGATCTCTCCAAATTGCAAACACATTTTTAAAAGTTGTTTTGAAGACACGGTCCAATGTTAGAAAATTCAAAGTTAGAATCGAAAGGCTGAAGAGTTAGAGCAAAGAGGATGAGACTGGGACATTGGAGTTAATTAACCGGTAGTAGAGAGAAAGTCGCTCAGTCGTGTCCGACTCTTTGCGACCCCATGGACTATATAGTCCATGGAATTCTCCAGGCCAGAATAGTGGAGTGGGTATCCTTTCCCTTCTCCAAGGGATCTTCCCAACCCAGAGATCGAACCCAGGTCTCCCACGTTGCAGGCAGATTCTTTACCAGCTGAGCCACCAGGGAAGCCCTTGTAGCAGAGCGAGTTGTGGGCAATTCCGTGATGTTCCTTGAAGCTCTGAAACAATTGTAAGCAGTGAACTGTTGTCCAGGAGGGAGAGCAATGGGGTAGGGAACTACTATTGTGCACTTACATTTTTTAAAATTAATTTTTATTGGAGTATAGCTATTTTACAATGCTGTGTTAATTTCTGCTGCATAGCAACGTGAATCAGCTATACATGCACATATATCCCCTCTTTTTTGGATTTCCTTCTCATTTAGGTCACCATGAAGCACTGAGTTCCCTGAGCTATACAGTAGGTTCTCATTATTCATCTATTTTACATGGTTGTTGTTTAGTCACTAAGTCTTACCCAACTCTTCTGTGACCCCGTGACCTATAGCCCACCAGGCTCCTCTGTCCATGGGATTTCCCAGGCAAGAATACTGGAGTGGGTTGCCATTTCCTTCTCTAGGGGGTCTTCCTGACACAGGGATTGAACCAGCATCTCCTACATTGGCAGATGGGCTCTTTACCACTGAGCCAACAGGGAAGCCCTATTTTATGAATTTTAAAAATATCAATAGTGTATGTGGGGCTTCCCAGGTGGTGCTAGTGATAAAGAATCCATCTGCCAATGCCGGAGATGCAAGAGATGAGGGTGTGATCCCTGGGTCGGAAAGATCCTCTGGAGTAGGAAATGGCATCCCACTCAGTATTCTTGCCTGGAAAATTACATGGGCAGAGGAGCCTCGCAGACTAAACTCCATGGGGTTGCAAAGAGTCAGACAACTGAGTGACTGAATGCACACACACACACACACACAAACACACACACACACACAGTAGTGTATATATGTCAACCCCAATCTCCCAATTCATCCCACCCTCCCTTCACCTCCTTGTGCACTTATATTTAATGCAAATGATGTTTCAACCTTTTACATACATTAGCTCCTTGCCGCGATCCTCCTGTAGTGTGGCTATGTCTCTGTTTATTTTACAGATGAGACTCTGAGATGCAGTGTAGTTGAGTAACAGTAGTTAAGTTCATCAGCCAATAAATGGCAGAACTACAACTTGAATCTAGGGCTGCCTTAGTTCGAAGCCAATCAGCATGCCATTTGACTACTCTGCTTCAGAAAGATAAAGGGCTCTTTAATTCCCACATGCACTACACATCCTATTTAAGTTAAAAAACAGAATTTACTGCAAGTTTTTAAATGTTGAAATGGCCTCCTGAGGGAAGAGGCAGAGGATTTGTCTTCTTTGGAGGTCTATTAAAACCAGATCAGTTATCATATACATCTAGTATGACTCTAGTGTGGTCCTTTCCCAAGGTGAAAAGATAACAAAATGATTCCCCTAGTTTCCTTCTAGTTTTCCCGTCCAAAGATGAACTCTATCGCTGCAAGGCAGAAACGGGGGTGATGGGTTTAGTCCCCACTTCCTACTCTCCCTCTCCTGCTCCACGCTGATTGCTTTGGCTGAAGGGATGGCTAGACTTTCTGGAAGAACTGTAGCCACTCAGTCACTGCTAGTCCTTTTCCCACAGTTAGGAACGGGTCTCAGCTCTCTCCTACTTTGTGCCCAACTACATGAACACCATTCCAATGACTCTATTACCTAATTTGAGCCTGTACTTCCAATGCTTCAGAGCTACAAATCAGGACCAAAGTTGCACAAAAATGGAACATTGTTGGAAAGCAAGAATGTCTTTTAAAATTCTAGCTATTATGTGTATCAGCTAGGATTACATTTGTATTAGAAAGCCCAATTTCTTTCACATGGAAGAAGTTTGTTCTTCTCACATAAGAAGAAGCTGAGAAGTAGGGGATCAAAAGATGGTGGAACATTCACACGTCACCAAGAAACCAGGATCCTTTTATATTCCTGTTTCAATAGTGTTATCATGGGGCTTTCATCCTCACAAGAGCAACATGGCTGCTGCAGTTCCAGGCATTGAGTGCATATCCCAGACAAACTTCTTGTCAAACTTTGGCTTTTATTTGAGAAGGAAAATCCTTTTCTGGGACTTTTCATATGCCTCTTATTGGCCAAACTGTGTCAAACTGCCACCGTTAGCTGCAAGGGATCTGGAAGTTTGTACTGTTTCCAGTCTTCCATGTAGAAAAAAGGCAGGGGAGAAGTGGATTGGGATGGGTTGCAAGTGAGCCAACCTACGGTATTTGTCAAAATATATGCTATAACTATGCTTGTAATTTGATACTACATTACATAAAAAATTTTAGCTGCATCTATTTTAGTACTTGATTGGAAGCATGAAAATAGTCTTTGAAAAAAAGTGATAAGAAGTAGGTGGGAACAGCATTCTATCTGAAGTACTACAAAGTAATAGAAAGAAGTGTATCGGATGTCAGATCAAAGTGTGAATCCCAGCTCAATAAATAATTAGGTGTGGGATGTCTCTGGACCTCAGTTTCTTTTATTCAAAATAACAGTAATAATAGTTACCCGTAGGATAGCTTTAAAATTAAATTAAATAATATATAAAGAGTCTGACAGGTAATAGACGTTCAACAAATAGTCGTTCTCTTCTCTTTTGCTTTGCACCTTTTATTCTGCAAGTGCAAAAACCTTTATAAAAACCCAACTCAGCCAAGAGCTGACAGTTGAAGGCTCAACCCTTTGATTGCAAGAAATTAGAACAAAGCCGCTGAATGGTGTGTAGGCTTTCTCGATCAACACACGCCAAGATTCTTTCATGTTGGGCTTCATCACATTATCTTAGCACACCAGACAAAAATGTCTAAGCAATTTTGTTTTTTAAGCTGCTTCGTTTGCTTCAAAGTGCCATCTGCTTGTGACATGTTACAAAACCAAGTCAATAGAGCCATTTGGTGACCTTTTAAAAAGTGACTTCAGTGTTTGTTACCAAGGGATGTGGTTCCTAGAATTTGTGCAATTTGTTCTGTGTTGTCGAGATGTGAGCTAAAACCTTCACAGAGACATTCAGCTGTTTCAATACATTATCTTCATCTTACCCCAGGAAGCCAGGTTTTAAATTGACTTTCTTTCCATTTTAATTATCTCCCCATGTCACTCCGACCTTTCCAGTCAAAGATGGATGATTAGAGCTTATCACCTCATAGTAACCGCTGTGAAATTAAAAGGAGGAAACAAAACAAACCGAAAAGAGCTCACAGATTTGCAGAGCCAAAATCTAGCCAGCAGCCAAAATCTTGATTTCTGCACTATTTTAAGGTAGGGGAGAATGAGAGAATGCAGTTCAAAGCCACGGGTTCTCCTTCACATATGAATTCTGTGACTTTTAACAATCTATTTAAACGTATTCTTTGGATCCTTAGCTGGGAAAAAAAAAAAAGTGACCATGCCTGCCCCTCCTATCTCACCTGGTTGATGGGAAGATCATTGAGGCAATGTGCTAAACACTGTTATTTAGTCGCTCAATCATGTCCTACTCTGCAACCTCATGGACTGTAGACCACCAGACTCCTCTGTCCATGGAATTTCCCAGGTGAAAGTACTGGAGTGGGTTGCCATTTCCTTCTCCAGGTGGTCTTCCTGACTCAGGGGTCAAACCCACGTCTCCTGCATTGCAGGCAGATTCTTTACCATCTGACTCACCAGAGAGAGAACCATGTCCACACGTTGAGTCACCTGGCCCCAAAGTAGCTGTGCTTGTACTCAAAGACTCAAGTCTTTACTGGAAACATCCTTCTGAAAAGTTTTCCTGGAAACACTCCTTTCAAACTGTCCTGACACTGATTACTCTGTCCATAAAGCCTCAAAACCAGAACAGAAACCATGGTGACCCTCCATTGTCCTTATATGTTCCTTGCTGTATTTAGACACTTCTGCAGACACCTCCCCCAAGCCTCTCACCCTTAATGGTCAGTCTCTAATTTCTAGCTGGTCTTGGCTAGAACACTCTAGAAACCAAGGAGATCTGGGAAATTTTACACAAGGTTTGGGCCTTCATTTTGGTGTAGTTAGGAAACAGTCATCACCACCTACTCCCAAGCACAGGATGGCTGGACATACATAGATGCTTTTAGGGAGTAACCTCTGAAGAGTAGATTTGCCTCCTTCACCCCTTCTGGTATTGTTCAGTCGCTAAGTCATCTCCTTTTGGAGTCTACAATATGCCATTAACCAACAAATTTTATTTTCCTTGGAAGAACAGAGAGACATGGTGGTTAGAGTTGGGTCAAGGGAGCCAGGTCAAGGTTATTTCAAGGGTAGAAAGAGACTTGTGCCTTAGTACAGGCTGAGAGCAACCAGCCAGTGGTGGAGGTTGAAGACATAAGGAAGGAGAGAAGGTCATCCAGGTGAAGTGAGACATGGGTTCAAACAAGCACTCCTGAAAGGCTTTGTGGTTGTTGTTCAGTCACTAAGTTGTGTCTCACTCTTTGCCACTCTATGGACTATAGTATGGTAGGCTTCCCTGTCCTTCACTATGTCCAGGAGTTTGCTCAGATTTATGTCCACTGAGTTGGTGATGCCATCCAACCATCTCATCCTCTGCCACCCCCTTCTCCCCCTGCCTTCAATCTTTCCCAACATCAGGGTCTTCTCCAATGAGTCAGCTCTTTACATCAGGTGGCCAAAGTACTGGAGCTTCAGCTTCAGCATCAGTCCTTCCAATGAATATTCAGGGTTGATTTCCTTTAGGATGGACTGGGAAAGGCTTGGGCTTGAGCAATCATGAGTCCTGTGTCCACTGAGACAGGCAGGATGCGAGAGAGAATGGATGGGAACGTGAGTAAATTAAGGATGGTCCTGCGTGTGTGTGTATGCTTAGTCACTTCGGTCATGTCTGACTCTTTGCGACCCCATGGACTGTAGACCACCAGGCTTCTCTGTGCATGGGATTTCCCCAGCAAGAATACTGGAGTGGGTTGCCATGCCCTTCTCCAGGGGCTCTTCCTGACTCAGGGATCAAATCTGGGTCTCCCACACTGCAGGTAGACTCTTTACCACTGAGCCACCAGGGAAGCCCAAATTAAGGATAAGAGGGAAGTTGAAGGAATCATGACGATGCTGTTTGTTCTTCTGTAGAAGGTTGGAACTGGGACCATAGCTTAAGATCAGGACAGTGAGCTGGTTAAGTGTGTATTGCAAGCATCCAGACAAGTTACTGTACGAGAGTAAGTAAGCACTAGAAAAAAAATTATATTCCCTTCTTTCCGCTTGGCAGGTTGAAATTGATAGCAAATGTTTGTCTCCAAAAGGCCTCGTATAAAAATAGCCATCAGGACGCCACCCATATATTTTGCATTTTAAGTGAAACACGTGAGCCTTCCCGAAACTTTTATTTTAAACCCTGAACCATAAAGACCTCTCTAAACTCATCTCAGTTTTGGAAATAACTTGGCCCAGGTGCAGCCTGTGTCAGAGAGGCCCCTGTGACCACACGTATTCTCTCTCCATGACCCATGAGTCTGGAGAATGTTCTGGAACTTCTCCAGCAAAGAGGTGCGTGCTGGAGGAGAAGTGCTCTCTTGGAGCTCTGGATTTTAGTGCTGTTGAAATTGCTGCCGACATGACAAACGAGAGGAAGATAATTTAAAACACGGGCTGTTCGCCTGTTCGGCCTTTGAAGATCTTAATAAGCATCAGCTTTCCCGAGCCGGATCAGGTTCTTCGCTCCCAAACGTTTCAGATTTAGACTGTCTCCCTTGGATTATTTCAACTCGGAAGGGTCAGTTAGGGGAAGGTTTGTGCTCAGACCTGAGGGGCAGCTGGTGGAAGAAAGGGAGCAGGCGGTGGCTTCTGGTGGGAGCTCTGGCTTCGCCTTTCCTGGCCCGCCCTCCCCTCGCCCACATTATGATGGGGAGAGCACAGACAGGAGTGGACCAGGTCTAGATTCAGCTGGGCTTTCAGAAATCCCAGGAGAAACCACTCGTGAGAACAAGGGAAGGAGTCTCGAGTTTCTTGAGCAGTAATTTTCTCAACCTCTCCCTGTCTTTGGTCTCTCGCTGTCTCTCTGTCCATCCATCTCAGTCTCCTTCTCTCTCTCTCTCCCTCTCTCTTTTTCCCTTTCTCTATTCCCCTCTCTGTCATCTCATTTTAGAATGTCTGTTTAATTTGTTTTTGGCCGTGCTGGGCCTTTGTTGCCGTGATGGCTTCCTCCCGGCGCGGTGAGCGGGGGTACTCTCTAGTTGCAGTGCGCATGCGTCTCGTTATGGCGGAACCACGGGCTCTAGGGCCCTCGGGCTTCAGGAGCTGAGGCTCACAGGCTCAGTAGCTGCGTTCCCCCAGGCTCTAGAGCACAGGCTCAGTAGTTGTGAGGCATGGGCTTAGTCGCTCTGTGGCCCGTGGAATCTTCCTGAATCAGAGTTTGAACCCGTTTCCCCTGCATTGGCAAGTGGACTCTGCACCCTCTGCACCCGCACTCCACCAGGGAAGCCCCTGTTTCATCTCATGTAACTGAGTAATTGCTAGTCTCTTTGGCTTGCCTGTTAGCTCCTGTGGTAGCTCAGATGATAAAGAATCTGCCTGCAATGCAGGAGACCCGGGTTCGATCCGTGGGTCAGGAAGATCCGCTGCAAAAGGCAATGGCAACCCACTCCAGCATTCTTGCCTGGGAAATCCCATGGACAAAGGAGTCTGGTGGGCTGTAGTCCATGGGGTTGCAAAGAGTCAGACACAACTGAGCAATTGATACTTGACTTGCCTGTTAGGATTTCTGGTTACCACAAAACCACTACAGTCATAGGGAAACAGGATCAAGAATCCACAAAAGGCTGGCACTATCCTGGGCACTTGGGACAGAGCTGGGATGAAAGTGAACTCACTCCTGGCAGAGCTCGTTTGAGGGATAGACAGACAAAGAAAACACACGTGTGTGTGTATGTGTGTGTGCACACGCACGCGTGCACTCATATGTCTGCCACACACATTGCACCACAAGTGATGAGGACCATGATAAGAAAGTGAAGAAAAAGAGGGCAGATGTGTTGTTTAGACAGATGGGTCAGAGAAGGCTGGGGCCATGGAGAGCCATCATCTGAGCTGAGACTTGAAGGCACAGGAATGAGCCACACCGGCACCTGGGCAGGGCTGTAACGAGCAGGAGAGGAGGCAGGACTGATGATGCTTGGCTTGTTGCAGGAACAGGAGGACACCAGGTGACTGGAAAGAAGCACATGAAGTGGACACGTGAGGTCAGAAGGGAGTGGCGGTCCAGAGCATCCCAGACCTAGGGCTTTGAGCTTCATCCTGAGGGATGTTCGAAGCTCTTCCCGGGCTGTGAACAGGAGAGTGCTGACAGGTTCGGACTTAAATTCTCCAAGACCACTAGGACCATTGTTCTGAAAATGGACTGTCGGGTGGCCAGGCTAGACAGATGACGTCATCCCCACTCTGGTGCTCAGTAGACTTGCTAGGACGCTTGTGGTTTCAACGCCAATTGCAGGCACCCTTGAAACAATTCACAATAAAGTGGACATATATTGAAAGTCTGACAATCTTCACCTTACAGATTACATCTTACATTAAATCATTCTGCCTTAAAGACAGACCCCATCGTAAGCCCAATCATAAAATGTAATGAAGTTGACTAAGGACATTCTATTTGTGGCATTTTATTTCACCAGCCAAAAAGCTTAAATACCAGACTGTTATGTTCAAAACCAGACCTAGAAGCCAAAGGAAAAAGCTGTCTGTTTGTTTTTGTTTTTCCTGGACCTGCCTTTGCTGGCAACGGGAATAATATCTGCAGAGAGCACGAACCATGCCCGAGTCCCAGCCCAAACCACCAGGGTTCCGGGGTCTTTCTTCCGTGTTTGTGACCCAAGCACCAGCTCTAACAAAACGTTCCTTTGCTTGGCCTGTCTCTTTCGCGTGAGACTCCTCCAGGGCACCCATGGAGGGAGGCCGGCTACAGAAACTGTATAATTAAAGACTTGGATGTGTGTGAGCACTCATGGGTCCCCAAAAATAGTGTTTATCAACATTGTTAGCTTTTTTTAAATTAACTTTCATTGGAAAGATTCATGCTGAAGCTGAAGCTCCAATACTTTGCCCACTTGATGCAAAGAACTGATTCACTGGAAAAGACCCTGATGCTGGGAAAGATTGAAGCCAAAAGGAGAAGAGGGTGGCAGAGGATGAGATGGTTAGATAGCATCACTGACTCAGTGGACATGAATTTGAGCAAACTATGGAAGGTAATGAAGGACAGGGAAGCCTGGCGTGCTGCAGTCCATGGGGTCATAAAGAGCCAGACAGAATTTAACAACTGAACGGCAGTGGTTGCTTTACGGTGTTGTGTTAACTTCTTCTATACAGCAAAGTGAATCAGCTCTATGTAGACATATAGCCCCTCTTTTTAGATTCCTTTCCATTCCTTTCCTACAGGGCATTATGTAGAGTTCCCTGTGTTGTACAGTAGGTTCTTGTTAATTATCTACTTTATGCATAGATTCAATAGTGCTAGCTTTAATTATTTCATCAACCGATACACATCCCTAATACTCACAGATATTGTTCTAAATGCTCTGTACTCGGAAACCAAAAGCATGAATGAAAATACCTACCCTCAAGCATCTTACATCTTAGGAGGAGAAAAGGTGATACAAAAATAAATAAGTAAACACGCAGTGTCAATGGAAAAAAATGCATAATCTAAGAGTTGCAAGTTACATTTTATTCGGAGAACTTGCTAAGGACTGTAGCCCAAGAGACAAACTCTCAGATAATTCTGAGGAACTGTTCAAAGAGGGAAAAAGGGAGCCAGGATATATAGGAGTTTTTGCTGTAATCAAACATCAAAAAATTACTGCTAATCACAAACAAACAAACAACTCACGTTAATGATTTTGCTGCTTTTCTATGTACGGGAAGATGCAAGTGTCTGTCCTCATTGAAACCATTTCTGAGCTATGCATCTTAACTGTCTAGGGCCAGCGGCCTGTTTTTCTCCATGCTGAATCCCCTCGGGGCATGCCGTCTGGGGTGGCTGCAGTGGCTGAAAGCTTGTTGACCGCAACATCCTGTTTACAGGAATGGCAGGCAACCTTCTTTGTTTACTGTAGTGGCAGGCCACATTTTTTGTTCACAATAGCATGTTAGATGATGACACATGTGATGGAGAAAATAAAGTTTAAAAGGGTGTGGAATGGTTGGATTTGCAGTTTTAAGAGTAATGGTCCAGAGAGGCTTCATTGACCAACTGCAGCTTGAGAGCAAATCTTTAAAAAGTGGTAGAAAATGATGATACACGTGCAGATACAGCTGTAGATGTCAATGTAAGTGTTGGTGTAGGTATCGGTCTAGATGGAGTTACAGGTTAAGTACAGATGATAAATGAGAATAGAGGATAAATATAAAAAATTAATAAACAGAAACCTCAATTAAATAAAATTAGGAGACTAGAAAGGGAAGTTCTCATGCCCTGCTATCAGACTCCTCTTCCTTCCTGGCAAGGGCTCAGCCAGTTAAAAGCCACCGACTCTACCAGAGCCCTCCCAACTTCCTCTTCCTCTTACCTGCATACATACAAAAGGAAGTCAGAAAGAGAAAAGCAAATATCGTATATTAAGACATATATGTGGAATCTAGAAAAATGGTACAGATGAACCTATTCACAGAGCAGTAATAGAGACACAGATGTAGAGAACAAACATTTGGGCATCAAGGAGGGAGAAGGAGGTGGGATGAGTTGGGGGATTGGGATTGACATATATATCCTACTATGTATAAAATAGACAGCTAATGAGAACCTACTCAATGCCCTGGGCTGACCTAAATGGCAGAGAAATTTTTAAAAAGAGGGGATATATGTATAAAAATAGCTGACTCACTTTGCCATATAGTAGAAACTAACATTACATTATAAAGCAACCATACTCCAATAGAATTTTTAAAAAAAGAAGAAAAAAGTTCTTCCCCTGCACACAGCTCAGTGTGGTTTTTCAGAGCACAAATTGCAATTCTCTGCTGATCCTGAATAAACCCTTAGCTGCTAAACAACAACAATAACATAGTAGGTGATACCTTTATGGGTCTCATCACTTAGGAAATTCCAAGAGTTTCAGAAGCTCTGTGTCAGAAGCTAGTGGAAGACCAAATATACATACATCACAATATCACAATGACATAGAAATAGAAATGCAATAGAGATAGAGACAGAGACACGCATCTGAGGGAAATCTTTCCAGGCAGAAAGAAGAATGTAAGCAATCTTTCAGTGACAGGGATATGCTTCAGGAGCAGCACAGAGACAGTATGTTTGGAGCAGCAATGAGTGAAGGAGAGAGAAGTAGACCATGAGGTAATGTGGTGGAGAAGGGCAGACCTGTGGCTCATTCTAAGCCTTTCATTTTCACCCTAAGAAGGGTCATATGGACCTCCCATGAAGGATCAATCTGGGGATCATAATAATATTTCTCTGTTGAGTGGCTTCCCCAAGAGCAGGAGCAAGAAGTCCAAATCGATGTGATCGCACTAATTCAGGCAGGAGATTCCATTGATAAGGGCAAAGGTGGCAGCCATAGAGATGCTGGGCAATGGTGAGATGCTTGAGATAACATTTAAGGAAAGTCAGAAGGATTCATGGGAAGAAGAGCATCAAGGGTTCTCCAAGTTATTTGGCCTGGACATCTGAGTTTGTTATCAACTAGGGATCTGAAGAAGCAGCAGCAACTGAGGAAGCAGACCTCAGGAGCTCCTTGTTGAACACGTTAGGGTCATGGAATCTATTAGACACACACGTGGAGATATCTAGGGGTGATTGGACGTGAGTCCAGAGTTCAGGAGGAAGCTCTAAATTGGAAATAAACTTCTCAAGTCATGTGACTGGATGGGCTCACCAAGCGAGAGAATGTCAATAGAGAAGAGAAGGGATCTGAGGACTGAGCCTTGGGTTTCCAACATTTATGGGTTAGGAGGAGTAGCAGACCTAGGAAGGGAGACAATGAAAAACAAAGGACAAGAGGAAAACCAAGAGACGGTGGTTCCTCAGGATGAGTGAAGGAAAGAAAGGAAGAGCTGCAAGTCAGTGCCATGAGGACTGAGAAGAGACCACTGATGTAGACACGCGGGATTGTTGATGACCTTGACAAAGGTGATTTCAGAGGAGTGGTGGGCTGAAGCCAGATGGGGTAGGTTTGGGAGAGAATGGGAGGGATGAAATTGTAGATATCATTTATTCAAGGAGTTGAGCATAGAGATCAGTTATTCAAGGTGTTTACAATAAAGAAGACCAGTGAAATGGGGCAGTGACTGGAGGGGAAATGTCTAAAGAAGGTAACATATGAGTAATGTACCTAGTATATAGAGTAATATATATTACTATATATGTAAAATTTACTTTATTTCTATACACTATGGTATGATTATATATGTATGTATAACATATATACATTCTAATCACATTCTAATCACCCAGATAATTTCTATTTCTATACAATGTATGTTGTGTGTTTATTACACTCCCACAGAAACTGTGAAGCCAGGATAGGTGATGGGTTTTCTAAGTAGATACAGAAGTCACTGAGAATTATGACAGTGATGTTGGAGAGACTGACGGGGCCAGCAGCCAACATATCCAAAACTGAGGCACGCAGTATAGATTAGGAAATGACTGGTGGATGGCATGGACTAACGACATGAGACTCAGTGCTGGAGGGATACAAGACGGCAGGAGAATGAATGATCTGGAAAGAGCAGGAAGGAGCAAAGAGGTGACCTACTTCACCTCCAGGCCCAGTGGAATGAGGAGTAAAGTAGGAAGCAGCTACCACTTGAGTGGGCTGCAGGGACAGCAATGACCTCAGTGGAGACCCAGGCTTTGGTCAGAGCAAGGAAGTGAAAGAACATCCACAAAGGAGGAGGAGGATACAGAGGACTTTGCTGGTATGAGTGGAACTTGAGTTCCAAGGGAAACTAGGGAAGGACATCTGGGCTACCCCTGGAAGGGGTGGGAGCTGGGCTGGAGAAGGGGCCATCAGAATGAGAGTCCATGGGATGAGTGATGACCTGGGAGCGTGAAGGGCATGAATTGCATAAAGGATGTGATGAGGCTTCCCTGAGGGTCTCAAGGCAGAGTGGTGGTGAGTGAGGCTGACGAGGAAAGGAGAAGAAAAGCAAAAACCTTGACAGATCCACAGAGGCTTGGAGCTGAGAGAGTGGGAAGCCTTACCTGAAGCACCCAGGGAGTCCTGAGATGCCTTCCTTGCTCCCAACATAGACTTTCATGAACCCTCTAGAGAGGTCCAGGTGCATTGGTAATCCTAGTTGAGATGTGAAAGGATAGGGTCAGCAGAGGCAGGTTATGGAGAACTGTGCATCATGTTGAAAACTTCAGCCTTTATCCCACAGACTTGGTCTTTGTGATGGGACAAGGGTCCTTATGAACATGATGCTTTTATTTCCCCTCCCACCTAACTCTTCGGGGAGTGAGGGGTTGTATATGTCAATGTTCAACCAGAGAAACAGAATCAGTTGAAGGTAATATATATACATTAAGAGATGTATTGTGAAACACTGGATTATGTGGTTGGGAAGATTGTCTGGAGAGTCTGAAATCTGTCAGGGAGACCTCCAGGAAAGGCAGACTAAAATTGTCAGGGATGAGCTGATGCTAAGGTCTGTAGGTGGAATTTCTTCTTTCTCAGGGAAGCCCAGCTCTGTGCTTAAGACCTTTGAACTGATTGAATCGTGTCCACCCAGATTATCTAGGAAACTCTCCCTTACTTAAAGTCAACCAGTCACAGATTCTAATCACATCTACAAAATACCCTCTGTGCAAAAGCTAGATGAATGTTTGGTGAGAAACTGGGAACCGAAGTGTAACCAAACTGATATATCAAACTGAGCATGACATCAGTGTATCCCTTAAAATCTATAGATCCATTTTGGGAGTTCCTTCTGTAAACAAGAATCCATGGAGCATAATACGAAGAGGAGCAAGATGGTCCACCTTGTACTTCAGAAAAATCAGATCTTTGGGCTTAAGTGATAAAAATTCTTCAGAAGGAATTTGAGCACACAGTACTAAAAATAAAATATGAGTTTCTCCAGAGTAAACCCATGTGAATTATGGTTGATCTCAGAGGGAAATAAAGCATGTTGGAAAGAACCCCAAAGAAAAGTTATTCCAAATTTCTCTGGATATTTCAAGAAAGTTCATATTTGCCCAGTGTGCAAAGATTTTTAAGCAATAGTTCAAAATTCCCATCTTCTACTAAACTTATGATTAATGAATTGACGAATATTTATGGGCACCTAATCAGTATCAGGCATTCTAATTAAAATAGGGGAAAAATAATTAAATCATAAAATTAAATAATGCCCTGAGAAGCAATTTCTCTGCAAAGGCTATTAGCTAGCACTCTCTCAACTTAAAGTGAGAAAAGACCCAATTCGAATGCTTCAAAGCAAAAAAAAAAAAGGGGGGGGGGGGGAGGAGGAATTCATTAATGCATAAGTCTGGAGTAGAAGTTCAACTTCAGGTTCGGTTGGAACCAGGTCCTCTAAGGAACATAGTCTGAATCCCTGTCCTTTCTGCATGTCTTAGCTCTGCTTTTTTCTGAGGTGGTTTTGTGGTTGATCAGGTCTCTCCTGAAAGAGGCAGAAAGGGTCACCAACAGCTCCAGGCTCACATCTTAAAGTCATCCCAGCGTTGAGTTTCCCTGGACTCGTGTAAGTCATTAGCCCTTCCCCACCCCCAAGAATGAATCACTGTGACCAGAGCCATGTAATAACCTGGAAAGGCTGGAACATGGGTGGAGAGAGCAAAAGGTCCCCAGGGGGAAATCAAGAGGCCCTTCCAGAAGCAGGAACAGATAGCGGGTAGACAGTAAAAAGCAGGGGTCTCTGTAGGAACATTACAACTCACAGTCCAGAAACCAGTGCCAGTCAGAAGAGAGCTGAGAATCCCACTGGGTGTCCTGCCCTCACTTTGAGGCTCTATTTCCTCATCTCCAAATATGGGCTCATAACAACACTTACTGTGTCTCACGGCTACAAGTGTTATTAAAACTCAAGTGCAATGTATGCAAATATGCCTTATAAATCATAAGTCATTTGAAAATAAGATATGGAGAGAGCTTTATCCATGTGGTGGGGCTTAAGTTTGTATTGCAAAAAGGAAGCAGGAAGAAAAAAAGCTAGCAGGAAAAAGTATCACTATCTGGGCAAAATGACCCACAGGTTGAGAGACTTGTTCTCTTCTACTAACATAGTCAATGCAGGTTATCCTTTACATTCAGAATTTTCATCTGAGAAAACGAAATAGTTGGACTTCCCAGGTAGCTCAGTGGTAAGGCATCTGCCTGCCAATGCAGGAGACACAGGTTCAGTCCCTAAGTCAGAACAGTCCCCAGGAGGAGGAAATGGCCATCCACTCTTATATTCTTGCCTGGGAAATTCCATGGTCAGAGGAGCCTGGCGGGCTACAGGCCATGGAGTTGTAAAAGGTCGGACACTACTGAGCACACACGCTAGTGAGAATTGTAGATTTGTTCCTCACTAGCTATATGACTTTGGGCAAGTTTTTTAATCTCTCACTCTCTCAGTCTTCTCATCTGCAAAATGGGATCATAGTAGTACCTGCCTCATAGGATAACTATAAAGACTGAATGTGTTAATACAGGTAAAGCACTCGGCATATACTCAGGCTCAATTGCTAAATCATGCCCGACTCTTTGCAACCCCATGAACTATAGCCCGACAGGTTCCTATGTCCATGGGATTTTTCCAGGCAAAAATACTGGAGTGAGTTGCCATTTCCTTCTCCAGGGGGCATATACTAAGTGTCTTATAAATATCAACAATTGTTACTGGCCCTCAAAATCATCTGGCTTAGTAGGTATTTTAATTCTCTTTTTTTTTTCTGGATTAAGAAGCTGATGCATAAAGAAATTAAGTAGATGAGGTAAGATTTGAACCCTGATCTTACAGACTTCAACTCAACTTCACCAGGCGCCACCAGGCCCCACAAACAGGTGGGTAGGGAGAGAGGCAAGAGACCACAGAGGGAAGGAGGGATGGGAGAGAGTATTCATGATGTCTAGGTTACTACCTGGACTTACTTTAAGCAGGAGTAAACGAGGTCTTCTAGAATATTTCTTTAGCCCTGGATTGAATGATAGTGTTTGAACGGCTTTGTTAGAGAAAGTTTTCAGTTCAGTTCAATTCAGTTGCTCAGTCATGTCCGACTCTTTGCGACCCCAGAGACCGCAGCCCGCCAGACCTCCCTGTCCATCACCAACTCCCAGAGTTTACTCAAACTCATGTCCATTGAGTCTGTGATGCCATCCAACCATCTCATCCTCTGTCTCATCCACATGGCATTTAAATGCTATTCTTATCAAAATCCCTAGACTCCACTGCAGAGATGGAGAAACCCGGCTCCATTTTCTCCCAGGAGACTGAAATTGCACGTTCATCCCATCGCGGTCCATGCCATTGTCTATGTATCTAGAGGCACTTACCTAACCTCGTCTCTTTCACTCCTCACCACAATGGCCCAGCATGGACACAACCTCCATGTCAGCCCCACAGGGCCGTAAAGGATGGAGGGGCAGGCCCTGTAGGTGAACTGAACCTTCTCTCCCAAGCCCACTGCCCCTTCAGCTCCGTTACAGGCATCTGACCCAGGGCGCCGCCAAGCCCAGCGGTGTGAGCACTGCCTTGCACACTCCAAGAGTCCTGCAGGACCTCCCATAGAGGCAG
The DNA here is from genome assembly GCF_910594005.1 of Cervus elaphus. Classification (NCBI taxonomy): domain Eukaryota; kingdom Metazoa; phylum Chordata; class Mammalia; order Artiodactyla; family Cervidae; genus Cervus; species Cervus elaphus. Next base: position 6,893,102 of record NC_057820.1, on the reverse strand, counting down.
GCTCCTTCCTGGACTGTGAATTGAGACCAGGAGGCTCCCAGGGAGGGGAGATTAGACGGGATAATGGGAGAGACGCCTGAGCCAGGAATTCCTTATGAAGTTGCTCTGTCTCCTTGTCAACATATGTCCTTTCTCCATCTCCTAGCAAGAAACTGCAATAATTCTCATTCTTAAAAAAACAAAGCATTAAGAGTATTTTCAAGAGGAATTTCAGTGAAAGTGTAGGGGGAGAGAAAACAGGAAGAGAGGTGAATGCCAAAGTCTGGGCCCTTGCTAACCGCCAGCTAGGAAGAATCATATACAAAAGTCGATCCGACTCTTCACGACCCCATGGACTATCCATCCAGTCCATGGAATTCTCCAGGCCAGAATACTGGAGCGGGTAGCTTTTCCCTTCTCCAGGGGATCTTCCCAACCCAGGGGTCTAACCCAGGTCTCCCTCATTGCAGGCAGATTCTTTACCAGCTGAACCACAAGGCATCATAACAATGGCAATAAAAGCTCAGAAATAGACTGTGAGTTTGCCTGGAGACACAGTCTCCCTAACTGGGCACTCATCCCTTGGGGCCACTCTGCAGGACTCTCCCACGGTGTCTGCAAGAGGGTGGGAGGGAGCAGACCCTCTGGGAAAGCTAACACACATTTTAGAGCAGCGGGTTCCCAACCAGACCTTCCCCAGAATCACCCGAGAGCTTGTTAAAATGCAGACTCCCAAGCCCTACCCCTAAAGATCCTGCTTCTGAACCTGTGGGGTGGGGTCTGGGCATCTGCGGTTTTAAGAGGGTCCCCTGAGAATTCTGATGAGTTCAAGAACCGTCACTCCTGGTCACTCCCTTTCTGTGTGACCTAGGCCAATGAGGTCACCTCTCTGAGCTTGGGGCATAGCAAGAGCTCATAAGAAATCGCGGAATTCCATAAAAGAAATAACTTTGAGTCAGTTTAGGGGGGAGCTGGCTGAAACTAGAGCCTGTTATGCAGAGTGAAGTAAGTCAGAAATAGAAAAACAAATACTGTATATTAACACACATATACGGAATCCAGAAAAAAAATGGTACTGATGAGCCTATTTGCAGGGCGGGGATGGAGACATAGACACAGGGAACAGACTTGTGGATGCAGCGGAGGAAGGAGAGGGTGGGACGAATTGGGAGATTAGCATGGAAACATGTACATTGCCGTGTGTAACAGATACCTAGCAGAAAGTTACTGTATAACGCAGGAAGCTCGACCTGGGCTCTGTGATGACCCAGAGGGGTGGGAAGAGGGGGTGCAGTAGAAGGGAGGTTCCAGACGGAGGGGGCGTATGTATTCCAATGGCTGATTCACGTTGTATGGCAGAAATCAACACAACAGTGTAAAGCAACTATCTTCCAATTAAAAAAAAAAATTTAAAAGAGATCGCTGAATTGACAAAACTTGGCAGCCTGATGTATATCCTTAGGGGAATGTCGGGATGACTCAGACTTCCCTTAGACCACAGAACCTCCGACTTGAGGGCAGGGACGGACAATCACTGAACACCAAGGAGAGAAACAGCAAGTTGTAGAAAACAAGCATCCAGCTTTCTAAAGAAAATTATCATAGTATGTGGACGTGTTTGTACAGAGTTTGAAAAAAAAAAAGTGTGGAGTATTGTGCCTGTGGGTTGGTTACTAGGATTCAAAGGAGGGGGTTTGTGAAAAAGGGATTCACTGTTTTCTTTGTATACCGCTATATCATTTTAATTTTCATGCTGAAAATGTTTATTTTATAATTTTCAGAAAATACCCAAGATATAGGTGTTTGGGGGCTTCTCAAGTGGCTCAGTGGGTAAAGAGTCCACCTGCAATGCAGGAGTCACAAGAGTCTCGGGTCCAATTCTTGGGTCAGGAAGATCCCCTGGAGGAGAGCATGGCAACCCACTCCAGGATTCTTGCCTGGAGAATCCCATGGACAGAGGAGCCTGGTGGGCTGCAGTCCAGGGGGTCACAGAGAGTCGGACACGACCGAAGCGGTTGTGCACACACGCACGTACAGGTGTTTGATCCAAACTGAACAGGAATCTGCTCCTCACATTTCAGCAACCACAGAGGAGATGGTGAAGAACCTCACTGGTCATGAGACCTGGTTCTAGCACTGTCTTACCTAGAACCACCTAAAGGGCCTTGGGAAAGAAATCTGCACCCAGGGGATTCTAATCATCAATAACAATCTGAACACTCCATCAGTTTCCCCAAAGTAAGAGTGCCTCAAAATGGATCTGCAGGACTTTAATTTATGGACGTGTTTGATGATGACGCAGAGAGATCATGACCCCAGGACCACCCGGAGAAGCCCCCTGGCTGGTCAAGAGGCTGAAGGAGAGAGAGAAAACCCTAGACCAGGACCTTTATTGCATTTTCCACAGGAAAAGTGAAAGACAGGGCAGGATAAAGAGAATTGGCTGGTTTCAAAACTTCCAGCCAGCTTAGAGGCCTAGGGACTGCCCCCAGCTGCCTGGCACCTGTCCTTGGGTGATTTAGGGCAGAGAGAATGTTGGCTTGGTGTGTGAACTGGATAAAGGAGCAGCTTAGGATTCTGGGCTCTGAATTGGACTTTGCTTGGAGAGGCACCTTCCCAGGCCAGCCCTTTGCTATCTCCACAGACTGGAGAGCCTTGGGAGGAGCAGGCTCTCCCAGGGCAGTGAGGCCATCAGTACCAGAGCATCAAGAATATAGGAAATAAGAATACGGCACATACAGTTGGCTCTTTAATGAAAGAATATCAAAGAGAGAGAGTCAGAATTGAGGAAAACAGTTAAAACAATGACCCAGTTAGGAGGCCAGTGTCCTGGGTCATAGCTCAGACCTTCTCTGCAGGAGGCATAATGGGGTGGGCGTTGAGATGAAGAAAGAAGGGGGAGGCAGGGTCAAGGCCAAGTGACAATGGGCAGCAGCAACCACCCAAATGCCACTGATGAGACAGCAGACAATTGTGGGGCCTACTATGTGCTGAGCCAATACAGAGCATGCTGAAATTATTACCTTTCTCTAAACCCCTTGAAACAGGCATTACTAACACCATTGCACAGATGAGAAAACTGAGACTCAGGAAGGATAAAGATCTTGCCCAAATTCATGCAGCCAGTGAGCAGTGGGGGGAGGACTTAAACCTCAGGCCGTGTGACTCTGAAGCCCAGTTCCTCGTAAGTCTGGCTTGAACCCGGGCAGATGCTGCTCTGAGGAGGTGGATGCTGGTGAGTTAGGGGAAGAATGAGGGCTTGCAACAACGGAGGCTTCTGATCAGGGTGCAGCCACATGACGGTTCTGAGCAGAGCTGCCAAGCAAGAAATTCAGTGCTCCTGAGACACTCGTGAGGATCTCAGGGCAGATGTTACTCCAGTCCTGGTGAAAATGAAAGTGATAGTCGCTCAGTCGTGTCTGACTCTTTGCGACCCCGTGGACTGTAGCCCGCCAGGCTCCTCTGTGCGTGGGATTCTCCAGGCAAGAATACTGGAGAGGGTTCCCATTACCTTCCGCAGGGGATCTTTCTGACCCAGGGCTTCAACCCAGGTCTCTTGCATTGCAGGCAGATTCTTCACCATCTGAGCCACCAGGCCAGCCCCTAGTCCTGGGGGGCAGCAGGTAAGGAAGAGGGCTGCAGCCTGAGGGCATCCAGATGTGGGCACCCAGCCACTAGACTTGCCTCCTGGGCCCCACAGGTCCAGATCCCCATGAAGGGGCCCTGAGCCAGCCTCGGGCAGGTTTGGAGATAAAACTGGACCATCTGTGGATGGGAGGGGAACAGTGTCTACAAACTGGGGGTCCAGGTGCACCCAGAGAGGCCCTATCCAGAAGTCAACTGAATTAGCACAATTGTGCACCAACTCCTCTGCAAACCTCCGTGTTATTGTGGTTTGGGGGAATTGAGGACAAAGCTCATCCATTCCAGCAATAGTTATTGAGCACTGACCATGTACATGATATAGGGCATCATAGTCTGGTTATCCCTAAGGCAAACCCTGGGCTTCCCAGATGACTCACTGATAAGGAATCCACCAGCAAATCCAGGAGACAAGATTCATTCCCTGGGTCAGGAAGATTCCCCTGGAGGAGGGAATGGCAACCCACCCCAGTATTCTTGCCTGAAAAATCCCATGGACAGAGGGGCCTGGCGGGCTACAGTCCACGGGGGTTGCAAATGAGTTGGACATGACTGAGCAACTAAACAACAGCAAAAGCAAAGCCTAAGACGAAGGTTTGGCGCATAAAGCAGGAGGTGAGGGAGAAAAGGGATAATAAAGCCAGAAAATGGTCTATTGTTGAATAGATTAACCCTGTGAGTACCTGAGGCTCCATCCCTCTGGGGACCCTAAGGAGTCACACAGAACACGTCTCAGAGTGGTCTCATCAAACATGGGAGGCTGGGCTATTTATTAATATCCACCATCCCATATCCTACATGGCCTGAGGTTCTCCTCTGGGCTTCCCATCTTCAGTACCTCCTGGCAGCCCACAGTCTGGCTGAACAGGCTGGAAAGCAGGTCCCTCTGGCAAGGAAGCAGAGCCCCATGGGCAACTCCGGGGCAGTGGTCAGTGTGGGTGGGGACTTCCGACCACCGCGGTGAATGGGTATGAGGTTTGGCCGAGGGCCATGGGGAAGGGCAAGCCCAGCTTCTGATCCTCAGAGAGCCCTTGCAGACTCTGTGCTTCCAGGCTGATCTATCTGCAATTACCTGGCACAATGGCTCGGCACCCAGGCCCCCATCTGATTGGGAATTCGCTCGTCACCCTTCAGGGCTGATCTCAGGCATCCCTTTCTCCAGAAAGCCTCTGGCGACCATCCCTGCTCAGGTGAGAGTCTGCTCCCAGTTCCTCCGGGCATCACTAGAGGCTCCACTGATAGTGGTCAAACACACGTGCTGTGAGCCACAATGGGCTTGAGGACACCATGGCATGGCCCTTACCTTCAAGGGGCTCACATTCATGAGAGGGAAACAGTCTCCGCCCTCCAGGCCACAAACACGCCCAAGAGTCGTGACGGCTTCATAGGCTGAGAAACGTGCTTCCTGAGAAATGAAAACAAGTAGCATTCTTTGAAATCAGCTTCCCTCTAGATCCTAGATTGTCACAGGGCACCGAACAGCCCACCTAAAAAAGCCGCACCCATATGGTGACTTCCTTTGTTGGGAAGATCCCCTGGTGAAGGAAATGGCAATCCACTCCAGTATTCTTGCCTGGAGAATCCCATGGACAGAGGAGCCTGGAGGGCTATAGTCCATGGGGTCGCAAAGAGTTGGGCGTGACTTAGAGACTACAAAAAAAAAAAAAAAAAAGAATGAAGATTTATGATAGCACTACGTGTAGAGTTGTCATATGGATTGAATGAAATGGTCCATGTAAAGATTTAGCCTGGAGCTTGAGCAGAGAGTAATCACTCAAACGTTAGCTCCTGGAACCTCAGAATACATACCCTTGACTTTAACTGGTACCTCAATTTGACTATCACCTTCTTGCACGCATGCATGCTCAGTTGCTGAGTCCAACTCTGCAACTCCATGGACTGCAAATCCATGACTGTAGCCTGTCAGGCTCCTCTGTCCATGGAATTTCCCAGGCAAGATTACTGGAGTGGGTTGCCATTGCCCATTCCAGGAGATCTTCCTCACCCAGGGATTGAACCCACGTCTCAAGTATCTCTTGCACTGGCAGGCATATTCTTGACCACCTGAGAAGCCCCGTCACCTCCTTATGTTACTATAAATAATTATATAGGTGTTGAGTACATAAAGGAATGAATTGATACACCACTTGCAAAACTTGAAAGATGCCTTCAAGTCATCTGTCCTGAGTACCCACTTGGGATCAGGCACGGCTCCAGGGGTTTTCCCAGGTATCAGCTCATCTGCTCTTCTCAATAGTCCTGAGGGATGAAACAGTCCACTGCTATGATCATACTTTTACAGAGGAGAGAAATAAGCCCAGAAAGTTTATGCGATTTTTCCAGGGCTGTGCCATTAAAGAATGGTAAGGCAGGGGTTTGAGCCCAGATTGTCTGACTCCAGGGACCAGATATGACTGTGGTCTAACATGCATGCTGGAGTTTAGGGAAATGAGACTGGGCCAAGATCATCATCTCTAGGCACAATAGTAAATCAAAGAGGTAATGCTCTCTTCTTAGAGAATGTCTAGGATTGCACACTCATTTTTTTAATTGTGGCAAGGAGAAATACTTTATTTTAAAAAGAAGAAGAAGAAGAAAGTATTTACAGAGGGCAGATGGCAGGAAGACTGGAAAACAACAGCTCCCATGGCCCTTACAGGGTTAGATGATCGGGGAGCCCATCAGAAATCAGCCGAGTTTGTTCAGAGGTAGTAAATATTGCTGTCAACGGCACTAAATTCAGCACACAAGAAGATATATGAAAGTAACCAGAGAGAAACAGAAAAGGGCTAGATTCTATTGTTTCGTTTCCTGGTGAACACAGGAAATCTGAAACCCTCTGCAACAAGAGAGGTTCTTCTGAAGAGTCTACAAAATTCCCCCTCCGACTCTCAGGGAAACCATGAAGCTGGTCAGAGTTCAGGACGGGTGATGAATGGTGTGCTGTGATACACACCTTTCCAACCAGCCCTTTCAACCTCTTCAGTGCCTGCACTTCCTAACATTCCTTGCAGAAAGTGCTGGCTTTTCTCTCCCTTTATTAGTCAAAGAGGCTAGGTTATGCAGGAGTAACAAATGTCAAATCTCAGTGGCTTAAGACAGCAAAGTTTATACATTGTTTATTGCTGTTGTTATTATTGCTACATTTTGCTGTTGCCACAATACTGTAACAGCTGCGAGCTCCCTGGAGATTACAGAGTAGGCATGCAGGGACCTGCCCGTCTCCACCATCCTCCGGTATCACCATCATGTCATGAGTCTTCACAGCTCTCTGTGGAAGGGGAGGAGAGCATGTAGACTTCATTCATGTCACTTCCACTCACATTTTACTGGCCAAGCAATCCATCTGGCCGTGGCTAGCTTTGAAAATGGAGGAAGAACGTGTCTCCGAAGAGGATAGACATGGAGATGCTCGGGGGCACCAGTGCCGTGTGCCTCACAAAGGAGAAGTCAGAGCATCTGTGAAAATACTCATTGTGAAATCTATCTCCACATTGCAGACAGCTGTAGGGGAAGGGAATGGCAAATCAATGATAAGGAACCAGGAAGACACACCATGTTTGCTGTTTAGGAGAAGTCTCTGGTTAGGAAGTCCTGGTTGGCCTGCAAAGGGGTAAGCAGGACAGAGGAGAGACAGCCCTGGAGTCATAACTGTAAGTCTTTCATTATGAGCTGCACTGACCCTCTGGAGACCAAAGCCTGAAGGAGACAACTCACCAGGGCCTGCTGGGTAGGAGGGTAGAGACCATAACCAAATTTTGAGCCCAGTTAACCATGCCCCCTGTCCCCCTCCCACACTACTGTCGATCAAAAAGCTAGGTGCACCTATTCCTATTTGAGTAACACCAAGAAATAAACCAGGCAGCAAGGACCCCAGCATGGGTATTGCAAGAAGGAGGAAAACACAAATACAGAAGGCAGATGACAAATATATACAACACAGATGATCTGTTCCAGAGAACACAGATTAGTCCTCTTCTGTCTTAAAGGAACAGACAGTACAGTTTTTCAGAAAGAAAGTTCAAAGGAGCAATAGGAATGATCAAACAAGAAATAAGGAAACCAGTTGAAAAGTGAGCTGGCAGAGCTCAGGAAATAAATGGAAGATGAAAAATAAAGCAATTAGAGAGATGAAACAGCTTAGAAGTGACAGAAAATAGATAAATACTGTTGAAAGCACAGGCCAAGTGAAAGAAATCACACAAAATGAAATAGAAAGAACAATGAGATAAAAATGATGACAGACGACAGACGAGACAATACAAAACTGACAGACACAAATCGATGTTCTGAACAGGCGGGATAAAAAGGAACAGGAAAAAACTTAAAAGGCTCTTGAAATTAAAAAAAAACTACATCTCTAGATTTAAAGCATATACCGTATGCTAGAGGGGAAAATGTAGAATTGGCAATGTAGAGATACACACTGTGAAGACACTGACTTTCAAGGGGAAGTGTTCCATCTGCATCATGCAAATAACAGAAATCACACGATTTTTCTCAGTCCCGTACAACACTTGACCCAAGAAAACCAAATCGCATCTACCCGTTCTAAGGGGAGAAGGATGACCCACAAGCTTTGCACTCAGCCAAATTCTGCTGTGACTATAAAAGAAACAGGCAAATGTTCTTAAGCATTCAGGAGTTCAAGGACTATGGTAACAAAACGCTTCTTGAGAAATAGCTGATGATGAAATCCAGAGTACAAGGCTTGATTCAAAGTTAAACACCCAGCCGTGGAGAAAAGGACAACAGTAAGCACTGGATGCGTTTAACCACGGAACTGAGGCTAAGGAACAGTGGGAGTCCACTGGCAGAGCAGAATATAAACACGATAACTCCAGGCAATCCAAAAATAATAATGAAACTAACTGAAAATCAGGAGACTGGAGATAGAAGCGAGCAGGAAGTACATAAAATCCTCCCCCTTTGTGGCAGAAAGTAAGTGTCTATTATATAAAGCGGGAACACACAACAGTTTTTTTTTTTTTAAGCAAAATAATATTAAACTCTTTATATTTTCTCAAAATTGTCTTTGAACCTTAGAAACATCTTTTAGGAATTAATCTATGTCGTTACGAACAAACGGTTATCAGAAGTTCGACATTCCTTCAGTTCGATCCTAGTTTACTTTTCTTCAGGTCATTTCAAGTAGACATTAAGTTTAGTGTGGAGATCACGGACTCCAATCCACAGCACGCAGGCTTCCCAAGCTGGGTTCAGTAATCGTCTCAATTTAATACGCATTGAGTTATTTGGAATTTTAATGATTTGCATGTTATTCTGGGGAATTACTAATGGAGTCAGCGCCCACTTTTTCTCAGTGATAAATGCATCAGTTAGGAATGTGTTGGCTGCAACCAACAGAATATCCGAGGAACCAGCAGCTTAAACGAGTAAGGGTTTTTATTTTTTCACATAACAAAAAGTCAGAGGGTCACTGGCATGGGTTCAGCTGCTCATTAAAGTCACTGAGACCCAGGCTGCTTCTCTTTTCCCACCATTGCACCCTTAACATGTTATCTTTCATCCCCAAGCTTGTCATCAAGATGACTCTGCACTTGAGACATCACCTCTGTGCTCCTCACAGGACAGGCAGAGGAGAAAGTGAGGAGGCACCAATTGTGTCTGGAGCTTTCATCAGGAAAGCAAACATTTCCAGAATTCTCCATTCAGTGTTTTCTTATACCTGATTGGTTAAAATCACATCACATGTCTCCCAAGGCCAGCTGCAAATGAGGCTATGTAATGGGCTTATATTGCCATCTGACAAAATTGGAATTCTGGCAGCAAACGTAGATGGGGAACAAATACTGATTTCACAACAGCATCAGCCACAAAAAGAAATGTGGAAAGCTGGGGAAACTGAAAATTCAGAAATCCCTGTTCCTTTCTCCTACCTAGTATCTGCTGAAGAGTTCTCATTCTCCCTGCCGAGGGTTTTGTCATCTGGGTAATGACAAAATTGGTGTTGGATACATTTTGAACAGAGCGATCTTCTGAAAATGAAAACCAGATCATGTTCCTCTCCTGTTTGCTTCAAGGTCTTGCCATTGAACTTCATGTATGATTTAACTCCCCCCCGTGACCTCCAAGACCCAGCATGATGTAGTCCGGCAAAATGCAGCTCATCTTCAGCACCCTCGTTCTTGTTCTCACTTCCGGTCATCTTGTGTCCTTCCTGCTTCAGTGTCCTGATAATGGCTAATCCTCTGCAGGGTTGCTCCTCCACCCAGATTCGTAGGTCTCATCTTTGCTGCATTTAGACCTCTAGTCTGTCACTGCCTCCTCAGGGAAGCCTGCTTGATCTCCTCCCCAAGACGTGCCATCCTCCTAAGTGTGTTCTAGTCTTCCCAGCAATTCCCGCTAGTTGAGGTTATCACTGGATTTGTTCCATCAACTGATGTCTGCCTGCCACTCTACCGGACCACCCCCTGAGAGCCAGACCATTTTCTGTTGTATTGGCCCCTGCTTCCCCAGTGTCTGGATCCCTGCTTTGCACATCTTATGTTCTCAATTGATCTCTATTGAATGAGTAAAAGGAGGGACCAGAGTTAAGAGTCCAGACAACAATATTGCCAATTTATAAAAAATACACGTCAGAGTTGAGAGTTAAGTTTTTGTTTTTAAAACTTTAAACTTTTTATTTTGTATTGGAATATAGCCAATTAACAACATTCTGGTGGTATCAGGGGGACAGCAGAGGGACTCAGCCATGCATATACATGTATCCATTCTCCCCAAAGGCCCCGCCCATCCAGGCTGGCACATTACATTGAGCAGAGTTTCATGTACTCTACAATAGGTCCTTGTTGGTTATCCATTTTGTGAGTTAAGTTTTATTGGGGGAAATGAGGACTATAGCCTTGGAGAGAGCCTCTCAGATAGCTCTGAGAAACTGCCTCAAAGGGCAGAAGGGAAGGTCAGTATAGACATGATTTTGGTGATAGGTGCAATCAAGCACATATTTTTCCAGAAAGTTTCTACTAGTCTTGTGAAGCTTTGCTAGTAACGAGGAGCAGTTGTCACTGTGAAGGATTTTGGTGCTTTTCTAGATATGACGGGATGCAAGAATCAGGCTCATATAATCTGCTCCTGAAAATATATAACTATCTGAAGATCTCTTCTGCCAGTTTTTCCCAGAGCACAAAATGCCTCATCTCTGCTTCTCCACCCTGACCTTCTTTTGGGGAGGGCTGAAAATCAGCAGCTACAGCAGCACACGATTTAATCTTGTAGCAGTAGATGCCAGGTGCCCATGGCAAGTGCCAATTTGTAGTTGACATTATCCAGGCAAAACCAGCAACAGAGACATGCATTCAGGCTAGCAGATAGGGTAGGAACACAGGGAGAGCCCATAATGGTGCCATAAAGAAGAAAAGAAGAAGATGAATAACGTGCTCACTGCCCTCAAAGGAGCAAACATCCAATGCATGCATAACAAACCATCCAGGGGACTCTGCAGAGGGAAGCAAGAAGAAAGGAGGGTGTGGGCCGAGTATGACAGCCACCAACTTCAAATTTCCAGACTGGAGAATGGTGCACAAAGGTCTCACCAGATTGATGTATTGCAATGCTACTGGCAAAAGCCAAAGTTAAAAACAACCAAAGCATCCAACAATGGGGGGCAAATTAAGACAATTTCCATACATACTTATAATATAATTTTAAATTACATTGCAGAATTATATTCTATTATATGCAAATATGAGTAAATATAGAATATGTGACACAAAGATTCCCCCCCAAAAAAATAATGCGTAGAGTAATGGTAATTTAAAAGAGAGAAAGAAAAGGTATTTTTCCAGATGGAGATGCCAAAATGATAACAGGATTATTTCTGGGTGGTCTGATTAACAGCTGATTTCTATTTTCTTTTTTGTTGTTGTTTATCTGTATAGTCTAATTTTCCCATGATGAATAGATATTAATTGCGCAATTTCTTCCTACTTTCAAATAACCAAATCAGGATGCATGCTTTAAAGTCCATCTTAACAGTATGAAGAAGCACTCGCTATCAGAAGGCCTTTCCTTGGAGCAGGAGAACAGCCTGCTGTTGAATATTCTTCCAAGCACATGCACACATTTAAAGGGCTTGGCTGACATGGGGCAAGAGTGTCAGGAGGGCAACACCAGTGGTATAGCCAGGAGGTGGCCTTGCATCACTGAAATTGATAGCACTATATGGACCTGGGAAATAGCCCCCAGAGTCAAAATGTCACTTAGAGTTGCATCTTGTGCCAGACTCACTTTATCTTCAGAATGTGCAGCTTAGGTGTTACCCAGTTTATAGGTGAGAATTCTGGAGCTCAGCGAAATGTTCAATGTCTTCCAAGAGTAAAAGCTAGACTGATTCCAAAGACCTTGTTTATTTCTTTGCCTCAGTTCATCTTCATACGTGTCAACCTCAACCCCAAACAAGTGGAAGACACCTAGTGAGCAGGTTGTCCAGTGGAAATCAAATATTTCGTGTTGCTATTCTGTAACTCTTAGTTTGAATAAAATCTAATCAGAGGCAAAATCAAATAAAACAATAACTTCAATGTGGTATCCTGGGTTGAAAGTGAAAGTGAAGTCGCTCAGTTGTGTCCGAATCTTTGTGAACCCATGGACTGTAGCCTAACAGGCTTCTCCATCCATGGGATTTTCCAGGCAAGAATACTGGAGTGGGTTGGCATTTCCTTCTCCAGGAGATCTTCCCAACTCAGGGACTGAACCTGGGTCTCCCGCGTTGTAGGCAGATGCTTTACCAACTGAGCTATGAGGGAAGGCCAGAGTTTAACTTAAACTAGCTTCCCTAGTGGCTCAGTTGGTAAAGAACCTGCCTGCAATGCAGGAGACCCAGTTTCAATGCCTGGACCAGGAAGATCCCCTGGAGAAGAAAATGGCAACCTACTCCAATATTCTTGCCTGGAGAATTCCATGGACAGAGGAGCCAGGCAGGCTACCACCAATGAGAATGCACAGTCGGACATGACTGTATGACTTTCACTTTTCACTTTTCAAAAAGATGATTGATAGATAGATAGATAGATAGAAAAAAGATAAATGGATAGATGACTAGCTAGCTAGCTAGATGATAGATAAAGGATTAGATAGATAATCGATGGGTGTGCTAAGTCACTTCAGTCGTGTCTGACTCTTTGCGACCCTAGGGACTGCAGTCTTCCAGGCTCCTCCGTCTATGGGATCTTCCAGGCAACAATACTAGAGTGTGTTGCCATTTTCTCCTCCAGGGAATCCTCCCAACCCAGGGATCAAACAAGCGTCTCTTGGGTCTCCTGCGTTGGCAGGCAGGCTCTTTAGCATTAGCGCCAGCTGGGAAGCCCAATAGATTGATAGATGATAGATTAGATAGGTGATAGATAAATGATTAGACAGATATTTAGGTAGATAGGTAGATAATAGTTAAGTGGATAGATGATAGATAGATAAATGGGATAGGGAGGTAGATAAAAAGGGCAATTCTCTTGAGGAATGATGAGGATGAAGAGGGGGCTAATCTAATAAGGTAGAAATCTACCTACTCAATTACCACCACTTCCCTCCATCTCAGCCTCAAAGAGAGCTCCATGTCTCCCTCCAGACCACTTTGGAAACCCTTGAGCTGGTCCAGTCAGTTTACCTTATAAATGAGGAAACAAGCCCAACAATCAGAGTAACTTGGTTAAGAGTCCTCGCCCAGCCATTGGCAGAGTGGACTGGAAGCCTAGTGTGCTGGACTGAATGTTTACGTCCTTCAAAATTCATATGCTGAAGCCCTAATTCTCAATGTGATAGCATTTGGAAGTGGGGCATCTGGGAAGTAATTAAGTTTAGATGCAGTCTTGTGGATGGGACCCCCTTGCTAGGATTAATGTCCCTATAAGAAAAGGAAGAGAGACCAGAGCTCGCGCTCTCCATCATATGAGGACACAACAGGAAGGTGTCACCTGTAAGCCAGGGAGAGGCTCTCACCAGGAACAAACTGTCTGGGATCTTGACTAGGGGCTTCCCAGTCTTAAGAACTGTGAGAGATAAACATCTGTTCTTTAAACCACCCAATGTGTGGTATTTTGTTACACAGCAGCTTGAGCTGACCGAGACAACCAGTCTCCCCAGGTGAGTGCTCCTTCCAGGACACCAGCTGGGGTCTGAGGACACATGGAATCCTGAGATCATTTTCAATTCCACTTCTGCTCAGAAACATTTCCAACTAAAATGTACCACTCTCTAAAATTGCTGGATTGCACAAATCCAAGAAAAGTTGAACTCATTTTATCAAACATCTATATTCCCAAAAGTCTGTATGCAAGTGAAATATTATTGACACAAACAACGTGAATTTGCTATTAGCTTTTTTTATTTGATTAGGCATCACTGCATCAATGGAACAATAATCCTTAGCCCAGGCCCTGCATCCAAATTATCTGGAAAGCTTGCTAAAAATCCAGGTTCCTGGGCAAACCTAGATTTTACATCATTAAAACTTAAAAATGGGCCCCTGATACCTGTATTTATTTAGTGCTCCCCATTTGCAATGATTTTCTCAGAAAAGGCAAGCTGGAGAATGAGGGATGAATGTGGAAAGGAGACATTGTCATTATATATGCTTTTATTGTATGAATTTTTCAAACACCGTTGCATGTTGCCTATCTGAAATTAAACTTAAAAATTCCCCTTGCATAGCCACACTAGGGAACTACAGATCTAGTGAGACAGCATTGCCTCTCTTAAAACTAGAGCAGACATAGAAAATGAACTTGTGAACACAGTAGGGGAAGCGGAGGGTGGGACAAAAGAGAGGGTAGCATTAACTAGCACACATTACCGTGTGTAAAACATCAGACTAGTGGGAAGCTGCTATATAGCACAGGAAGCTCAGTTCAGTGCTGGGTGATGACCTAGAGGGGTGTGATGGGGGGTGGGAGAGAGGCTCAAGAGGAGGGAATATGTGTATACATATAGCTGATTCACTTCATTGTACAGCAGAAATTAAAACAACATTGTAAAGCAATTATACTCCAATTTTAAAAAGTTAAAAATAGGCCATTATGCAAAATCAGCTTAAGGGTCTTGGGCAGCCTAGTGTGGTCAAGTCCTCGGTTGAGCTAATGAGCTTGGGAGTCCGACAGCCCAGGTCTGAACCTGCCTCTGACCCAATGAGCAATCTCTGTTCTGAGCATCTCGTCTGTAAAATCCATGTAGGCGGACCCACCTAACACACCTGTGAGAATGAGTGAATGCAACAGATATGAAGTGCTCAGCACGGAGCCTGGCACATAGCCAGACCACAGCAAATAATAGCTAGTCTTTCTCTTTCTTTTCTCCACAACTCCCACGCTGGAATGTGGATTACTGATAAGATCAGAACTGAATTATTTTGGAAAGAAAATTCTTCTTGGTTTCATGAAACCAAATCAGTTGACTTTAAGCTAGAGATCTAGTGTATATGCCAAAAAAAAGGTCTCCACCTGCCCTGCATTGTGTGAATGGCCAAGATTTCTCACCCCAGTTTTCTTGTCATCGGCACTGATCTAAGAAATCAGAGCTCTTGAGGCATTTTCATTCAGATGAACATGAGTTTTTATAATTTTCTTGGACTTCCTCCATACCGTTTTGAAGCTTTGGCTTATTACTTTTTTAAACTAATTCTTTCCCTTAGATATGTAAATAACTTTTATTAGATATTTGGAAAATAAAGAGAAGAGGGGAAAAAAAAACAATTCAAAATTTTGCCGCCTTAACACATTGGTTGACAATATTTTGGTATATTTCCTGCTAGGCTGCTAATGTGTGAGTTATAATCATAAAAAGTGTTATATCCACACCAAACAAACCTCATCTCCTGATTTTTCTTTTAACAGTGTGTTCCAAATATTTTCCTTATTATAACCATACTTTCAACTAACTGTCTGGTATTCCCCTGAGTGACTATCCCATAACACATTTAACAATTCTTTTGTGTTACATTATAGTTTATTCTGATTATTTTGGTTGTTTTTAATGCTGCAATGAACATCTTTCTCTGTAGATATTTTTATTGAATCAAGAACTATTTCCTTAGGCTAATTTTACACAAATGGTGCCTTCTGTTTTTCAAAAATAAAACTACATTAAAGAACAGTATGAGTCTAACTAGATAAACCTAGAGAAATTACAGCCATTTCATGTGAACGTGCTTTTTCCCTGGTTTTCAGAGTAATCAGGGAAATTAATTTCTGCAGAGCAGAAACGTGGCAGCCTGTGATCTACCAGAGACAAACGGAATTGCAAACAGTTCAAAGGGCAACATTTTATTTGGTTGCTGTATCTTCAACATCAATTCTGAATTTAAGCAAGAGACAAAGCAGGGTTTTGAGAAGCATCAGCACTTCATCCAGTTTGCAACTCTTTCCATATGTGAACAAGAAGGGGAAGACACTGCCATTGGCCCCTGTGGAAAGAAACTTGCTAAGGAAATGAGCATATGTGCAGTGCTCGGCTGCTAAGTTGTATCCGACTCTCTGTGAACCCATGGACTATAGCCCACCAGGCTCCTCTGTCCATGAAATTTTCCAGGCAAGGATACTGGAGCAGGTTGCCATTTCTTCTCCCAGAAGAAATGGATCTTCCAGACCCAGAAATTGAACTCAGGTCTCCTGTGGCTCCTGCATTGGCAGGAGGATCCTTAACTGCTAAGCCACCTGGGAAGCCCAGTGAACATATATACTAACTAAAATCATTTTTCATACCATTCAAACAGCTGGAGAGTTTCAACTAGCATCTTGAAAACAAGAGTTCATTCATCCTCCACTATTCCAGGGAGACAGTCATTCATTTCAGTAAGAACTCATTTATTCTAACCATTTTTGTTGATTGAGCACTCACCATGTACAAATGGGCTAGTATATTTTCTAAACGAGTGCTAACTTTCATCCCATTTTATAGAAGGCACACTGAGGCTCAGAGAGACTGTCACAGTCTCGAGACCACACTGTTAGTGGGTGGTAAGGTTGAAATTCAAATCATACATTCTAGCTTCAAAAACCATGTTAAGAAGCCCAGCCCCACAGACCCCTACTCTTGCTGTTGCCTGGGGCTCAGGCCTGGCCTGCTGGTGTCACTCGTGTTCATTTTCTATCGCCGCTGAAGCAAATTGTCCCATACTCAGTGGCTTAAAACAACCGGTTATCAGTCCTACAGTCTGGAGGCCAGAAGTCTGAAATGGGTTCATGGCCTGTGTTCCTTTCAGAGGCTCTAGAGGAGAAGCTGTTTCCTTGCCTTTTCTGCCTCCTCGAGGTCGTCTCCATTTCTCCTCTCCCGGTCCCCTCCTCCATCTTCAAAGCCATCGAAGCATCGTCTCCCTCCAACTCTACTTCCCTCTTCCTCAGTCTTCACATCACCTTCTGTCTACATCTCTGACCACTCCCCCGCCCCGCCTCCTCCTTCTAAGGACCCTTGCAATGAATGACTCAGTGGCCGATGTGATCAATCGAGGATACTCTGCCCTCTCTCAAGACCCTGAACTTCACATCTGCTAAGCCGCTTCTCTGTATTCACAGGTGCAGGGGGTGAGGACATGAACATCTTGGGGGACATTATTCAGCTTATGACCAGTAATGAAAGCTAAATGACAGCTGGAAAAGTCACAAGTGTACCTGCAGAGTTATTTTTCAGGAGATGACACAATAAGGGAAAGCTGTCCGATGTAGGATTCAGTGGCCCCCAAAGAACCAACACTAGGAGATGGAGAGAGCGTAAAAAGAGCAAGTATCACATTACCGTATATAAAACCTACTGTGTGGCACAGGGGACTCTTCTCAGTACCTGCTAATGACCTATATGGGAACAGAATCTAAAAACGAGTGGCCATATGTATAACTATTTACTTTGCTGTATGTCAGAAACTAACACAACATTGTAAATCAACTGTATCCAACAAAAATTAATTTTCGAAAACTTTTTAAATCAAAACGAGCAGGCATCTCAGTTTGGAGCACCCACTGTGACCTATGTACTTCATGTCCCTTAACATATGTCATCTTCACAACAACGCTGACAGGGAGTATCCTTGTCCCCAAAATAGAAGTGAAGAAAACTGAGGCTCAGAGTAGTTAAGTAACTCTCCTGAGATCACACCAGCTAGCAACGGTGTTGGGCACCAGGCCTGTGATTAGGACTCAGGTGTCTCTGACCCCAAAGCCCAGGTGTTGTCCACTCTGCCCTATCAGTTGACACCAAAATGTATCAAAATGAACATCACCAGAAACGAGGATCTAACAAGGGCAGCCGTCTGTGCACCACCCCCCCATCACCCATTTCCTTATTTATTTGTTTGTCTGTGTCTTTATTATCTATTGCTCCACGAAGGTAAGGATCTTGTCGTTTCTGATTGCTGTCCCCTCAGCTCTGTGACAGGCCAGGGACAGAGCAGACACTAAAGAAATATTTCTGTGATAAATTAATAACAGTCTTTTGACACAGAAATAACCAATGTGAGCAAACTCAACCACTTACAACACAGATGGGATGCTAAAAATTAACCAAACCCCCCCCCCAAAAGAGTTCTCAACTGCCAAAATAAACAGTTCTCAATCCAAGTTAATGCTCTATCTCTTTGGGAAACCCCTGGAGACCTAATGCAGAGCCTGTGCTCTCATTCTGAAGAGTGATTTCTCACTGATTTGTTGAGCTCTTTATCACTCTACTTCCCTGCTTAAAAGGATACACTTTGGTTATAGTTAAAATAGTAAAGGAAGGTTATCCATCTAAAACACAGGAGCCAAAGGAGCAAGGTAACTGCACTTCAATGTTCAAATATTCAAGAGACACATCATTAAACTTACAGCCTCTGTTGATGGAGACACAGATCTGAGAGACTAATTCAAGACATTTTCCTCAACCTGACAAGTTGCCAAGCTTCAGTTCCAACATTTGTGTGACTCTCTCAGCCCCCTGCACAATGGACCACCTCAGACATGAGATTCCTTGCTCTCAAATACACACAACTAGGATGACCCAGACTCAAAGAGATTATATTCTTTCACACATAGAGAACTATATCTTATGGTCAAGTCATGTGCATTCATTTATTTTAAAATTTTGATTCTGCACGCAAGTATAATGGCCACTGCTTTCATAATTCACACTTTGACCTCAAATATATGTCCTTCATAGCAGCTATTCATTTCTTTTCTATTTGTCTCTTTCCCTGAGGGTGCTACAAACTTATTCATGACAGATCCATGACTTAGTTATCCTTGAATCTCTAATCTTAGTGATCGGCATTTGTCTGTTGGCTAAATGGATGAGTCTCTTATTATTTAAAAAAAAAAAAAGCCGGATCATTAGGAATGTCAGAAAATAGAGAAAGGTAGAGAGCAACAAATACAGTTTCAGATCATAAAAAAAAAATTCTTATATTTCTCTCTGATCTTTCTTAAAATATAGAATGCTTTTTTTTTCTTTCTATTTTCTTCCTATAAAATCCTATGCATGCATTTCTGTGTTGGGACTTTCTTACTAAACATTACAACATAAGCATTGCCACATGCCATCTCATACTTCTGAACCCTGATGAAGATAAAGAATAGTCTAACAAGTTTCCTGAAGGCACAAAATAATTTAATGTCACTGAGCACATTATTAACTGCAATTCTGGTGCAATCCAAAAAGAATTTCACCTGCATTCCAACTATTATAAATCAGGCTTCAGATCTTCAGCTCTCCGGAAAAATCCCTTTGTCCCCCCTCCTCTACCTTTCAGAATCCATGACCCAAATGAAGATGCTGTCCTGTTTTCTGGGTGTGGTGAGCAGGAACAGCCATTCAAATCTATCCCTAAAACCCTCCAGCAGGAGTTTTTTGGTAAAACATGGTGTTCGGCACTTCTGGTTCTACTGCTATTCTATTGAGGTTTTTCCTATTAAAAATAAATGTTTTCATGAACTCACAAAATGTGTTAGTCATAACCATCACAAAGTTCCAGTCGATGATTAAAAAACAAACTAGATTTGGGAAAAAATTCAAGATGCCGTCCATACTCCAAATTTGTTCCTAGTAAACAGAGAACAGGGGCCAATGCCTTGAAACCAAACATATTTTTATGAAACCAAACAATATAAAACATGAGTGAGAGTACCCTTACATCACTCAGGCCCCTAAGATTAATAGACACGCTGAAAGCATTTGCTTCACACTTGCTCAACTGAACAAATACATCATTTCACAAAACAAATCCAAAATCGTGGCCATTCCCAGATGCCTAAAATTCAAGACCCTTTGCTCTCAAATTCATCAATGAAGAAGTGTAGAAGAGAATTTGGGACTTTAATCAAATGTTGAAATCTGGTATCAAGAGGAGAAAAAGTTAAAATTATACATTATGTAGCCAAAAAAAAAAAAAAAGAGGAAGAAGAGAAAATACACTGAGGTAAATATCTGCAAATAATCTTTTATATTATCGACTTTCTATTTCTTTGAGAAAAAGGACTTTCAGACTTTCTTATCATCTACACAGGATACTGGCCATTGTGTGGGCAAATTGAGTTTGTTTTGTTTCTATGTAGTGTTTTTTGACTTTGTAAAAACCAAAAGGAACATGCTTATTGCCCCTCATGGAAAGCCTGAAAAACACACTAGCAATAACAGTAGAAAATACAAATCATTCATAACCCCTTCACAGGGTACATTAGCATCTCAGAATTGAAGCATCTCATGGTTTTGATACATATTTTATTTTGCAAATGAAAATGAATGTTCTAACACTAGAGACAGTATTTGGTAGCCTACTGTTTTTTTCTTTTAAATAAATGAGTTCCCTGTAGCTCAGACAGTAAAGAATAGCAACCTACTCCTATCTTCTCACCTGGAGAATCCCATGGACAGAGGATTCTGGTGGGCTACAGTCCATGGAGTTGCAAGGAGTCAGACACAACTGAGCAAGTAACACTACACTACTCTTTTTTTCAAGTAATAGACTGTGAATATTTGCCTTTGTCATTAAATGTTCTTACAGAACATAGATTTTAATGGCTGCAGGGTGGTCCTTTTGTTGATGTGCCATTGACTTAACCAATCTATAATTACAAAACAAGTAATTTATAATGAGGATAAAGAAAGGTGTCTCATTCTATGATCATCATGATTGTATGTATAGCTTTGCCTAAAAATTTTTTTTAAATTAAGTCTTAAGAGTGAAAATGATGAGACAAAGGTTGTAAAATTTCAGACTCTTTGTGTATATTTGTCAATATAAACATGGTACCACTAAGCGTATACTTCATATTTGCACAAACAACCTATGAGCAACCCTGCCTCCTGGCAGGTTTGGATTCTTTGCATCTTTACCAAGCCATTGGACCATTAAACAATGTATCTTGTTTTGCTGCCATTCATTTAGTCATTGAACAAATGCTGACCCAGCACCTTCTACATGCCAGGGGTTTTCTCAGGCTGGAGGCACTGCGGTGAGCACAGGCTCTCACACCAGGTAGATGGGCTTTGAATCCCATCCCTGTCTTGTTTCCCTGTGACCCTGAGAATGGTTCTCATCTGAGCCTCCATCTTCTCAGCTACAGAATGGAGGCAAATGCAACCTACCCAAGAGGCGGCTCTGAAAGTTAGCCATGTTGGCGCATGTTCAGTGGTGGGGTCCAGGAGGGGTCCTGGGGGCTCTCAGTAAGTGTTGGTGCCTGAACCCCGCTTCCCTACAAGCCCGAGCAGCACCAGCTCGTTCCACAACATTGGATTTGGCTTCAGCTGGGGAGACTCAGCCCTCCACTCATGTGCCTGGGTGCCTCAACAACTCCTCTTCCACTGGAAAGAAGAGAGACTAGTGGTGGGAAGCTGATCTCTGCTGTTGGTTAGGTCTCACCTCAACCCTGCATTCATCCTGCAACAGGCTCCGTGGCCACAACACACAGTGTGAAGTCCCTCCTTTTACACTGAAGTCAGAGGCTTTGACAGAAAGAGAACTGGGCTGAAACGTGGCCAACTCTGCTTCTCACTCGGCTACTGCGCTGTCTTTTAGCTCCTTTTCTCTATGTGAAAGAATTTCCAGCAACCACGCAAGTAATGGCAGATTACTTTTTTTGCTTCAGATCTTTTATAAAGAAATTTAAAGATTATTTATAAAGAAATAAAAAATGATAGGTTTAGCTAAAATCCCATTTTTGATCCTTTTCTTGATCCTTGGTTAACTACTAACTGGAAGCTAGTACATTTCATCCCAATGCATATTTTATCGAGGTGAAACTTAACATAACTTAAAATTCACCATCTTGATTCAATGGCATCTACTGTTAACAATGTTTACAGCCACCACTTCTATCAAGATCTAATAAAACATTTTCATCATCCCCAAAGAAATCTCTGAACCCAGTAAGTAGTCATTCCCCATTTCTCACTCCCAACTCCAGCCCTTGGCAATTCCCAGTCTGCTTTCTATCTCTGTGAGTTTATCTATTCTAGATATTTCATACAAATGGACTCATATAATACATGGCCTTTTGTGTCTAGCTTCATTCAATCAGAACAATGTTTTCAAGGTTCATCCATGTTGTAAGAAGTGTCAGTACTCCATCCCTTTTAATGGCTGAACAATGTTCCATTGAATGTTGACACTACCTAAATAGGTTTGGTTGAGTACCATGCTTCCCCCAGTGGTTCAGCTGGTAAAGAAATCATCTGCAGTGCAGCAGACACAGGAGACACAGGTTTGATCCTGGGCCAGAAAGATCCCCTGAGGAGGAAATGGCAACCCACTCCAGTAATCTTGCCTGGAAAATTCCAAGGACAGAGGATCCTGGAGGGCTACAGTCCCGGGGGTCACAAAGAGTCAGACATGGCACGTGCACTGAGGTCCATGCACACCTACTTGGTGCCTCTTGCCCCGGGCCAGGATGTCTAATGTGATGACAGTCCAAGAAGGGACCCTGCTTTCCTGATGGGTACACCTGCTGGGAGGGGCAAGCAGGAAGCATAGCTGCGTGAACCACACAGGGTCTTTGCCACCAGCAGCCCTGGATTCCAGCCTTGGCTCTACACCTCACAGTTACATGAGTGTGGGAAAGGCAGTTGGTGCTGTACGCCTTTGCTTCCTCATCTGTAAAATGGGGATGAAATAGTAACCACCTCATATGGACTTGCTGAGCCTAGTACACAAGATGATGCACATAAATCTTTGCTCAGAGATGATGCATAAATGACCCATTCAGCATATTTTAAAAACATTTGTCAACCATCTACCATGCTCTAGAGTAGGGGTACAGCAGCAAACAGAACAATAAACACTAGATAGTTCACAGTCCAGAGAGGAAGCAGAGGAGATAAGATGCAGATCTTCACCCCTGTGACAAGAGGCTGATTAGAGTGAGGTCCTGTGGGAGCAGAGAGACAGTGCTGGAGCCAGCTGGTGTTGAGGAGCGCAGAAAGGGCTTCCCCCAAGACATCCTGTTTGATCCTCCAGGACTTAAGCATATGTTCAAAAATCTCTCCTTTTCAAAAATCTCTCCTTTTCTCTGTCTCCTACCACCACAGTGACCAACATGACCATCTCTTGCCCACTTATTTGCATCAGCCTCCCAAGTGATCAGATATCTCCCCTGCCCAGCCCCCTTGGACCCACTCCCCACACAACTAGAGCATCATTTTCAGCATGATAGAGATTACAGTTTCCCCCTGACTAAAGGCTCCCATTGCTCCTATAATAAAAGTCAAGCTTTCCAAGCTCTGAAATGACATCACCTTGCCTATTTCTCTGACCTTCTCTCTTGTAGGCTATCTTATCCTAAAAGCTCCAACCCACTGTCCTTTTATTTCCTAGAGTTCCCAAAGCCCTCTCCTGCCACAGGACCTTTACACATGCTGGTCTCCCTTCCTGGAAGGCTCTTTTCCTGTCTTTACCTAGTGAAGTCACCCCTAGAAATCCTCTTAAGTGTTAGAGTTGTCTGCCTTGATCCCTTGAACTAAAGGAGTTTCCCTGTTTTTCATCTCTATCACCAGCCTCTCTTCTTCTGCTTTGTAGTTCTTGCTATCTTCAGCATATGTAGCTACTAAAAAGGGGCAGTAAAATACAGTGGCTAAGAGTCTAAGACTGTTCAGCCTCAGATGAGAGACTCACCTCTTACAGCTTTTCCCTGTATAAAATGAAAATACTGGTAGCAGTAACTACCTTCCAAGATTGTAAGAAGAGGGAGTGACCGAGTATTGACCAGTGCCTGGGCACAGAGTTGAATATTAATGAAGATGTTTTGAATGAATGTGGGGGTGAATCAGGTAAGGAAACAGAAAGCTCTCACAGGTTGAAAGAGAGGAGCAATGTGCAAAGTCACAGAGCCTTTTGAGAATCAAGTGTGTGCAAAGACTAGAGCGGGCTTGTCTACCTGCCACCCTGAGCACATGGCCATTGGCTGGTCCTGGGGGTGCTGGATAGATCTCCATGGAAAGAGTCAACAGCCTGGAGTTGGCAGAGCAGCTTCCAGCAAGATCTGAAAAACTGACAGGTTCTAAACAGCCTGTAGGCCAACGGAAGGCCAGGTTGAAAGGTCTGACCAGGGTGAAAGTCACGGGTAGGTCCAAGTCAGGATAGTACCTTGAGGTGAGGGCCAGGAAGGCCTGACACCTTGAGTGCAGAAGACATAGAAATGGAGTCTCCATCCCTGGTCATGTGATTCCTCCATGATCATGTGACTCTTTGAGCAAGGATCCCTAGAAAGCTTTTTAAGAGTGCCCCACACTACCAAGACCCCTTAGAACAGGAGTCTTGGGGACTGAGGGTGTCTGGTGCCCTTGAGCCCTGGCCACACCAGGGGCAACTGTTCAGTCCCAACACAAAGCTGCCACTGGTGTCCTGCCGGTGCTGTCTAACCAGGGGGCTAGTGAGAGGGCTTCAACCAGCCCGTGAGCCTCATCGTCTATATCTGATCTGCCCAGATGCATGGAGTGCCCGCTGTGTGCCCATCATGGGACTCAGTTCAGTTCAGTTCAGTCCAGTCCAGTCGCTCAGTTGTGTCCAACTCTTTACAATCATGGGACTAGTTCTACAAAATTAAAGAACCAGGGCTTAGCCCCGGGCTGAGGTTGTATAAAGACTCTGGGGCCACCCAGCCCAGAGAGGGTACAATTATTAACAGCGCTGTAAAACAAACTTTGACTTTCTCTCCACAAAACACACCTCTATGATGGAGTCTCAGTGGAGGTCAGGTTTGCTGAGCTTTAGCGTTGCTTCCAAATGAGAGATTCTTGGCTCTGTCTGTGTTCCAGGGACTACCAGTGCCTGACTGTGAAGGGCCTTACATTCCCGTGCCTTTGTTTTCATAAAGGGATGGAGCAGTATAAATTCACACCGCCTTTTGGAAGGCAGTTTGTCAGCATGTACCAAGAGAGACATAAAACATCCAAATTTTTTTTGACCCAGTAATTCCATTTCTGGGAATCTATCCTAAGGAAATAATCCTAAATAGAGATGAAGACTTTTGCACAAAAATTTTCAATATAATCTCATTTATAATAGGAAAAAATGGAAACAGTTTAATTGTCTAAATAAAAGGGGGCAGAGATTAAATGATGGTACAATTTCTTAATGGATATTGTTTGGCCGTTAACGGTGCCAAAGAATAACAGAGGAGAAATGCTTATGATAGAATATTGGGTTAAAGGAAAAACAAGTAGATGACCCAGCAATCCCACTTCTGGGTATTTATCCAAAGGAAAGGAAAACAGGGTCTCAAAGAGAGATCTGCCTTTGTATGTTCATTGCAGTATTGTTCACAACAGCCAAAATATGCAAACAACCTAAGTGCCCATCAAAGGTTGAATGGATAAGGAAGAAATGGTATACATAATGAAATATTATTCAGTCATTAGAAGGGAGAAAATCTTGCCATTTGAGACAACATGGATGGAACTTGAGTTGGATGAACTTGAGTGCATTTTGTTGTTGTTAAGTCGCTAAGTCATGTCTGACTCTGCGACCCCATGGACTACAGCACACCAGGCTTCCCTGTCTTTCACCATCTCCCATAGTTTGCTCAAACTCATGTCCATTGAGTAAGTGATGCTATCTGACCATCTCATCCTCTGCCGCCCCCTTCCCATTTGCCTTCAGTTTTTTCCAGCAATAGGGTCTTTTCCAATCAGTTGGCTCTCTGCATCAGGTGGCCAAAGTATTGGGGCTTCAGCATCAGTACTTCCAGTAAATATTCAGGGTTCATTTCCTTTAGGATTGACTGGTTTGATCTCCTTGCTGTACAAGGGACTCTTAAGAGTCTTCTCCAACACCACAGTTCAAAAGCATCCACATTTATTGAGGAATCTAATAAATAGTACCCACGCTCCCTGCCAGAGCTTTATGGAAATTGAGAAATAAACAAAGCATTGTTGGCATCCACATTGTGGAAACAAATGAAGACCAACTAAATGAGAAGAAAGACAGGTTATTTATTCAGAGCTTGCTCTAGCAAGGGAGTCAGCCACCAACATTTGAATTTTGGCAGAGATTCAAAGGCTGGCAGAGAAGTGGAAAAGTTTATTGTGGAAGACAGAGGGGGCTTCAGGCATGCCATGATTGGGGCAAACCGTCATCGGAGAGTTGTAGGTAGGGTAATCAGAAGTGGGGCATGCTAGGTGACTGGTTGGAGCATATGTTTGGCTTTCTCTGGTTGGACTTAAGTTAGAAGTAGAGACAATAACTAGGGAAGCTGTCAGTTGTTAATCAAGTTCTGGACATTTGAGGCTGACTGTTGCAGAGGTTATTGTTTTACTTCCTGGATTGTTACTAGAAATAGCAGTCTGACTTCCCATGAATCTAGCATGTAACAGACTGACTTTCTTGGCTGTCATCATAGGTAAGAGGGTTGGTTTCCTGGGCAGGTTCCCTCAGGTTGTGGGTCAAAGTCCACTGTAAATATGGTCTGGCCATTGTCTGTGTATTCACAAAAAAATAAAAACTTGACCCTTAATGTGCAAAAAAATAAAAACGTGGCCCTTGCCTCAACCCATATTAA
Source organism: Cervus elaphus (assembly GCF_910594005.1). NCBI lineage: Eukaryota > Metazoa > Chordata > Mammalia > Artiodactyla > Cervidae > Cervus > Cervus elaphus. Next base: position 6,866,514 of record NC_057820.1, on the reverse strand, counting down.
AAAAAAAAAATTAAAAGGGATCATAAACCTAAATGTAAAAGCTAAAACTATAAAATTTCTAGGAGGATACATTTGTGACCTTGATTTGGGCAAAGATTTCTTAAACAGGATATATAAACACTAACTATAAAAGAAAAAAGTTAATAAACTATATTTGAAATGTTTCTCTTCAAAAGACATTGTTGATAAAAGCAAATCATGGACTAGGGAAACTATCTGTAAAACACACATCTGATTTATATCTAGATATATAAATTTTTACAACCAATGATAAACAGATAACCCAAAATGAACAAAATATTTTAAATGATTCTTCAACAAGGAAGATATACAGATGGCAAATAAGTACATGAAGAGATGTTCAACATCATTAGGGAAATGCAAATTAAAACCACAGCACAATGCTGTTCAGACATGCGTGCTAAGTCACTTCAGTCGTGTCCAACTCTTTGCGACCCTATGGACTATAGCCCTCCAGGGTCCTCTGTCCATGGGATTCTCCAGGCCCGAACACTGGAGTGGGTTCCCATGCCCTCCTCCACGGGATCTTCTCGACCCAGGGATCCAACCTGTGTCTCCTGTGACTCCTGCATTGCAGGCGGATTATCTACCACTGAGCCACCAGGCAAGCCCACTGCAATGCCGTCATACAAATTAGAACGGCTCAACTTTGAATGCAAAACTAGTAATACCAAGTGCTGGCAAGGATGTGGAGATAAGAACTTACATCCATTGCTGCTGAGAATACAAAATAGCATAAGCTCTTTGGAAAACAGTTCAGCAGTTTCCTATGAAGTTAAATATACACTTAAGGCTCAGTTCAGTTCAGTCACTCAGTCATGTCTGACTCTTTGAGACCCCATGGACTGCAGCACGCCAGGCCTCCCTGTCCATCACCAACTCCTGGAGCTTACTCAAACTCATGTCCATCGAGTCGGTGATGCCATCCAATCATCTCATCCTCTGTCATCCCCTTCTCCTCCCACCTTCAATCTTTCCCAGCATCAGGGTCTTTTCCAAGGAGTTAGTTCTTCACATCAGGTAACCAAAGTATTAGAGTTTCAGCTTCAGCATCAGTCTTTCCAATGAATATTCAGGACTGATTTCCTTTAGGATGAACTGGTTAGATCTACTTGCAGTCCAAGGGACTCTCAAGAGTCTTCTCCAGCACCACAGTTCAAAAGCATCAGTTCTCCGGCACTCACCTTTCTTTGTGATCCAGCTCTCAATACACTTAATTCACTTAAGGTATTCACCACCTATCTAGGTATTTAGCCAAGAGAAATGGAAATATGTGTCCACACAAAGACCAGTGAAAGAGAAGTGGAAAGACCATACAAAGATCAGTACATTAATGTTTATTGCAGCTTTAATTTAGAAGAGCCAATCACTGGAGGAAAGTCTAACGTTCCTTAGCTGGTACATAGACAAACCAACCGTGGTACCCCCATAGAGCAGAATAGTCCTCTGCAGGGAAAGGAACGTGAATGACTCTCAAAAGCTTATGCTCAGTGAAAGAGAGGCTACAGACTCGAGAGCCCACATGTTGTATGACTCCATTTCTATGACATCCTGGAAAAGGCAAAATTGTAGGGCCAGAAATAAGATCAATGGCTGCCAGTGGCTCGAATGGGAGAGAGTTCTTACTACAGGGGGACATGAAGAAACATTTAGAAAGGGATGGAAATGCTCTATCTTTAGTCTGTGACTTACACAACTGCATACATTGTTCAAAACTCATTGGACAGTACACAGAAAAAGAGTGACTTATACTCTTTATAACTTATACCTTTTAGAAATATTGTTTTGGTGTGATGGCAAAGGAGATTCTTAATCAAGATTCCCTGAAATTGAGCAGATTTTCATCCCCAGTCAATTGAGCAGAGCACAACCTAGTTTTTCCCAAAAGTCCCAAATCCATCTATACCCCTTCTGTGGGGTAGAATAAATGAAGGGGTGGAGTGTTTTTGGGGAATCCCTCCCCCTGAAGACAAAACGATCAGGGGCAAGGCTGTCTCCTCCACCATCATCCCACCTCCCTTGTGTGTTTAACTTTGAAGTAGCACATTTTAATAGATGTTTCCCATTCTCATTGCTGTTGAGTGTGTTGAATGTCATGAAAGACTCCTAATCCAAAATTTGAGCAATCCTTGGATTTTACCCCTATGGATGAGGTGATCACTAGTGAAGGTGAGGGTTTTGGAGTCCAGCTCTGCCCCTTACCAGCCTTGCCCACCTGTCCCTAACCTCAGCCCTCCTCCCTTATCATGGGGAAATCATAGTTGCTACTTCATGTGCTCTTAGTAAAGAATAAATAAGAAATGCATAGAAAGCACTTAGGACAGTGCCTTGCCATAATAAACTCTTGATGAACGGTAACTTTATTTTATTGTTTATTGCTCAAATATATGGCATCTCAGAAACAACTTTGAGTGTTCATCAATGGATGCATGGATAAAGAAAATCTAGTGTATATACATACATTTATACAATGGAATATTATTTAGCCATGTAAAAATGAAGGAAATTGTACCGTTTGCCATATTATGAATGAAACTTGAGGACATTGTGCTAAATTAAATAGGCAAGGCAGAAAAACAAACACCTTATGACCTCATGTCTATGTGGAATATTTAAAAAAAAAAAAAAGGTGAGATCATAGACACAGAGATCAGATTGTTGGTGGCCAGAGGTGGGGGTGGGAGGTAGGTGAAATGAGTGAAGACAGTCAAAAGGCACAAACTTCCATTTATAAGAGAAATGGGTCCTAGGATATAATATATACCATGGCAACCACGATTAATCATACTGTATTGTATATTTGACAGTTGCTAAGAGAATAAAAAGATTGGGGGCAGGAGGAGAAGGGGACGACAGAGGATGGGATGGTTGGATGGCATCACTGACTCGATGGACATGAGTTTGGATAAACTCCAGGAGTAGTTGATGGACAGGGAGGCCTGGCGTGTTGCAGTCCATGGACTCACAAAGAGTTGGACACGACCGAGTGACTGAACTGAACTGAAGAGAGTAAATCTTAAAAGTTCTCATCACAAGAAAAAAAAAAAAAGTTTGTAACTACATGTGGTGCTAGATGTTAACCAGACTTGTGATCATTTTGCAATATTGCATGTATGAAACCATTATTCGGTACGTCTGGAACTAATAAAATGTCATATGACAGCTACATGTCAATTTAAAAAAGAACACACACACATCAGAATATAAAAATTTTAAAAAAACAAAGATGCAGAATCTCTCATATGCCAAATCTTTCTCAGGGAGATGTGCAAATTGAAGTCAGTGCTACAGGAAGCACAAACGTGGTTATGCAAACGCGCAGAGTTCTGGTTCCTGTGGTCTGCCTTCCAGGTCAGCATTTCCCTGGTCTCTCTTTTCTGTCTGCACCACTGCAGGGACGGAGGAGGCCTGTCCAGCTCCGCTGAGATCCTTCCCCAGGGCTGACAGGCTCCATTCTGTGCCTGCCAACTCTGATTAAATTTCCGAGGCAACGCACATCACTCTGTTGGCCTTCGCATCCCAAGATTCCAGGACTCCCTAACATTTTAAAGACGGCGCTAGTTCTCTTGTGTTTCCTAAACAATCTTCAGACGGCATGACAGGTTACATGAGCAAAAGCCAAGACCCAGAGCAGCTGGCAGCAGCCTCATCTCTCCTGTATGTGCAGCAGGACCAAAGTCCAGCCCTGCACCGTGTTCTTTCCCAGAACCCACAGGCCCACAGACAGGCCTTTAAAGAGCTCAAACCTTCTTGGAATTTCTGTAACAAGTCATCAGAGAGCTCCCCGTGAACTCTGAAAGCTTCACTGAGAAAGCCTGACAGCTGCATAAAATTACATTTCAGAACTTTTAGTGCACAGTCTAACAGTTTGTGCGTAAAGTGCTTTTAAGACATTTTTGACTTGCCTAAAGAATGCCCTTTTTTTTTTTTTTTTTTTTTTTTTTTTTGGTTAAAAGGTCTCCAGGGCCGATGAGGCTGCATGGTGTCAATTGCTCTGCTATTATCCAAGATGATAAAAATTCCTAGGTTTTCCTGAAATAGTTGTGAAATAGATAATATGATATGTGGCATTTGCTTCCAAACATACCAAATGCAGGGGTGGGGGACCAGTGAGTTAGGGGTGTTGATGAAATAATATTCCCCCTGGGAACTGTTGAGCTGGGGTAGTGGGTGCACTGCAAGTCATTTTCCATTCGAGCTCTTACTGTTCTGTATGTTCAATATTTTCTGTAATTTTTACGAATTTTCTTATGACTTAAAATATCAGAAGCGATGTTTGGGGCAGAAAGGTGAGAACCAAGTATTATGATCTGGGATAATATCATTATGTTAATTCTCAGTTATCCATAATAATAGGTATTTATGTGTATGAAAAATACTGCTGTGTCTTCTCCACGTGAACCCAGGAATCAGGTCCTAGTGATCAGATATGCTGTCTATGCAGAGGAATTATTGTTGTTCAGTTGCTAAGTCATGTCCAACTGTTACCCCATGGACTGCAGCATGCCAGCCTTCCCTGTCCTTCACTATCTCCCAGAGTTTGCTCAGTTCATGTTCATTGAATCAGTGATGCTATCGAACCATCTCATCCTCTGCCACCTTCTTCTCCTTTTACCTTCAGTCTTTCCCATCATCAGGGTCTTTTCCAATGAAGCAATTCTTCTCATCATGTGGCCAAAGTATTGGAGCTTCCACTTTACCATCAGTCCTTTCAATGAATATTTAGGGTTGATTTCCTTTAGGATTAACTGGTTTGATATCCTTGCAGTTCAAGGAACTCTCAAGAGTCTTCTCCAACGCCACAGTTCAAAAGCATCAATTCTTCAGCACTCAACTTTTTTTATAGTCCAACTTTCACATCCATACATGACTACTGGAAAAACCATAGCTTTGAGTAGACGGACTTTTGTCGGCAAAGTGATGTCTTTGCTTTTTAATACGCTACATAGGTACGTCATAGCTTTCCTTTCAAGAAGCAAGCATCTTCTAATTTCATGACTGCAGTCACCATCAGTGATTTTAGAGTCCAAGAAAATCTGTCACTTCTTCTACTTTTCCCCTTCTATTGGCCATGAAGTGATGGGTCTGGATGCCATGATCTTAGATTTTCGATAGCTGAGTTTTAAGCCAACTTGCAGGAGAGAAGATCTTGGAAATGATATACAGGGGACCTGAGTTCTAATTCTGGTCTTATGTATAAATGTAACCTTTGGAAGTGTCACTTTTCACTGAACCTGTTTTCTCATCTATAAATTGGGAAAGTCAGGCAGATGGCCTTGGAGGCACCTCTCTTTCCTAATAACTTGAAATCCCCACTAGAGTGAGCTCGGCAGCATTAGAAGCCTGTCTTCCTCTTTCAGCCCCTCATCTCGCCCCTGGCACATTAGCAGAGGTCAACGTCATTTGTTCATTCGGTGCATGCATGAATTGTCTTTTATTAAATATACAGACTGCTTTTCTCACAACTTTTGGAGGTGCCCCTGGTGGTCCAGTGGCTCAGATTCTGTACTTTCAGTGCAAGAGGTTCAGGTTCCATCCCTGATCGGGGAACTAGATCCTCCATGCCACAGCTAAGACCTGCACAGCCAAATAAATAAAGAAATATTTTTTAAAAATGAACTTACATCTTTTAGTAATGAAAGCAGATTCAATTCAGATGCCAAATAAAGTCTCCTTAGTTTATTGATGTCACCTGCAAGAGCCAGGAAAGTGACTGTCAGCATCACCTCTATTTGCAACAACTTCATATTGTAACAGGGCTTGACGGACAGTTGACGGCCTGCCCCATAAAATCCCCTTCGCAGCCCTTCAGGATAAAGATCAGAGCCTTCAAAGGCCAGCAGAGCCCTGCCTGTTCCAGACACATCCTCCCTCCAGACATATGCTCTCCTTTGCCCCTTTCAGTGGACTTCTTTCAAAACCATTCTCTTCTACCCCAGGGCCTTTGAATGTGGCATTTCCGCAGCCTAGATGTGCTTTCCCACTGCCCTTCCTGGTTAGTGACTGTTCCCTTTTTGTATTTCAGATCACACATCATTTTTTCAGATAAGCTCAAGGTCTCATGGAGGTTGCTTTGCTAAATAGTCCCATAACACTCTTTGGTTTCCCTTCAGAACACTCTCCAGAGTTTCATGAATTTATCAAATGATTGTCTATGTCCTAAACAAGATATAAATAAGAAATAGCTTCATTTTTCTTCTGTCACTTCTTCCAATCAAATCCTGCTGGATCTTTACCTCTCCACTTTCATGACAACTCAAGCAAATTCCTTAGCTTTCTAGCCACTTTGAATGACGCGAACCCTCTTGTTAAGTCAGTTGTGATTCATTTTCCAACATTAAAAAGACAAATCAAAATCAATACCCCAATATCATATCCAGTACAAAGCTTGTCCCCTCTAAGGCATCAGCTGATAATATGTTATGCTTTTCAATCCCTCCCCCCCATCTTATACCTCTCCTTCCACTTTGAGCGTGTCTAGAGTCAGAGCAGAGAGGGAATTAGAAAAATGTGACCAAATTATTTTTACTTAATGGATGCTACTTGTATGATTTTATCCTGGCTGCCAATACTTACTCAGGGCCCAGGTATTAAAATGCTGTCTTTCTCTGGTTGAACATTTCTCAGGGCCATCAGAGGTTTTCTGAGGCAGCTTCGTGCTGCACAGGTTTCTTTTTATTTTTTAATTAACTTTCTTGGCATATAACTGCTTTACAATGTGTTAGCTTCTGCTGTACAAGAAAATGACTCAGCCGTACATATACATACACATCCACCCCCTCTTTTTTGGATTTCCTTCCCACTTACGTCAGCACAGAGCTTGAATAGAGATCCCTCTCCTATCCAACAGGTTCTCATTAGTTATCTATTTTATACGTAGTATCAGTAGCGTATAGGTTTCTGATATGGGTGATAGCATCACGGACTAGGTGGACATGAATCCGAGCAAACTCCGGGAGATAGATAAGGATAGAGGAGCCTGGCGTGCTGCAGTCTAGACTCTTTGCTGGGGTCGCAAAGAGTCAGACAGGACTTGGGACTGAGCAACAACAATGGGTGACAAATTTCTGGAAGGACGCCCTGAGTTGTCCCCACACCAGCCTCAGCTTCTGCACTTGGTGATACACTACATGTCTTCTTCTTGGCTTTCTCATCCCAGGAGGATACCCTCCTGGCTCAAGAGGTCCCACTAAAGTGGTCCAGCTCCAGCTGCCATCCACAGTACCATGGGTCTCTAGGGAAACGCACACCTCCTTGCCTCTTCAATAGCTGCTTCTACACTGCTCTCTCTTGTGCAAATAGCCTTCTGCCTTCAGAATTCCCTAGTTTCTGTGTTCACATAAGATATCAAACATTGGGGGTGGGTCAAGTTCTCCCACATTTCTCTGATCCCATAAGAGCTGGGCAGCTTTCAGGTTCATAGCTCAGTGACACACCCACCTGGAGAACAAGATGGTTTCCTTCTTGCAATCACCTCTAACGCGCTCAGTGATTTCTTGGGGAACATGCCACTAGGTTAGGAGCTGGACAGTATTATTCCTCCCTCCCCTCCCACACACAAAGGGAAGGTAGAAGGCATTCCCTTATCCACTAATAGCTCTCTACCTTGATGACTTGCTTCAACTAACTATTCATTGGGTTTGAATTTCCAGTTTTCTCTTATAAAAAGTGGTAAAAGTGGGCAATGGCTAGTATCAGATCCAGCTGGGTTTTGGCAAGTCTTAAGTGAATGTGTGGGCACGGATTGCCCATTGTTCTCTGCCTTGAGTCCTTAACTGAGACTCCAAGAGGATGGAAAGTCCCAGTTAACATCTGTTCAACACAGTCTTGTGATTATTCAATGAATGTCTATCTCCCCCCACTAGACTTTTTCTCTCCAAGGGCTCCACGTTTGCTCGCTGTTGAATACCAAGATCAAACACTCAGTATCTGGCATATGATAGGAGCTCAATAAATATGTGATGAGGTGATGAATTGAAAAAAACAAAAACAAACAGGAAGAAAGAGTGAGAAGACCAGATCAGATTTATATCACTAACACTCCCTGGCTTGGAGAGACTAACAGAGGAGGCATCAGTTGAGCAGAAGTAGATAAGGGAAAGATTCCCAATGCCTGGCCGCTGAGGCTTTCAGAATTGCCCATATAGCCTTTTTGAAAGAAGTTAAGTACCTGCACCCAATCCACTGGTGTGCGGATGCAATAGATCTAGTTAAGAACCCATGAGTTAAGACGCATAAGAGAAATCTAAACAATCTGTTAAGAGGCTTCGAAGGAAAGAAAGGCTGCACCTGCTGAGAGCATCAAGGAGACTTTCTGGAGAACGTGACATGTACGGAGAACAAAAGCGAGGAGGTGAAGAAAAGGACGTGGGACAGACATGGCTAGCGGGGACGTGCAAGCCAGAGAAGGTGATGTAAGCAAGGCCCTGAGGCTAGAAAGACAAGATTCCCACCCGAACCCAGAGCTGTGGGGAGGAGAAGAGGGGGTCAGGAGAGTCAGGTGTGCAAGCCACCGACTGCCAGCTCTGAATGCAGATGCAGGAACCTGGTCTTATAAAGTCAGCAAGCCCTTATGGCACGTGGCAGAAGGGTTACGTGGGCCCACTGTGGGTCACCCTGCCTAAATTCCTCATCTTCAAAAGAAGAGTGATAAAATTAGTCACCTTAAGAGGTTACGGTGAACTTACCTGGTGGTCCAGTGGTTAAGAATCTGTCAGCCAATGCAGGGGACACCTGTTCAATCTCTGGTCCCAGAAGATCCCACGTGTTGTGGGGTAACTAAACCCCTGCATCACGACTGCAGAAGCAACAAGAGAAGACACTGCAATGAGACGCCAGTGCACCACAGCTAGAAAAAAGCCCACACAGGGCCCCAGAGATCCAGTACAGCCAAAAATAAATGAATAATTTTTAAAAAGAGGTTAGGGTGAGGATTAAAGGAGAAAATGATGTAATGTCTTTGCACATAAGCTGAGAAAGTGAAAGTCAATCCACCGTGTCTGACTCTTTGCAACCCCATGGACTATACAGTCCATGGAATTCTCCAGGCCAGAACACTGGAGTGGGTAGCCCTTCTCTTCTGCAGGGGATCTTCCCAACCCAGGGATTGAACCCGGATCTCCCACATTGCAGGCAGATTCTTCACCTGCCGAGCCACAAGCGAAGCCCTAGCACATAAGTTAGGATCTTCTTTTTAAAATAACTCTAGTACCTAGAATTGACATATATATATATATATATATATGTATGTGTGTATGTATGTATTCTCAGTGTTGTGCTGAATTAGCTGAGACCAGCAAGCAACGGGCAATTCTTCACAGCTTTGCTTTCAGTAAATCAGGTTGGTAGCTTGAAACTGGCTCTGATGGGAGTATTTACACCAAGGAAATTGACAAAGCTACCAATCTGAGCCATTTTTTTGAGAGCTGTTTCACCAGCACACTATGAAATGCTGCGTGAACATTGATTGCACTGATCTAGATTGAACTGAATTCTGTTGAAAAGTGAGTTAAGCCTACAGAAAAAAAAATCACAAGAAGAAAGGAAAAAAAAAAATCTGCCTTAGGAAAGACAGAATAAGACCTTGGCCTGAGTATGAGTGGCAGGTGAAAACAGAACCCCACTCCTTACCCTCAGTCACTCTCTCCTCCGTGGCTCATCAGTGAAGAACCCGCCTGTCAATGCAGGAGACCTGCAGGAAACCTGAGTTCAATCCCTGGATCGAGAAGATCCCCTGGAGAAGGAAATGGCAACTCACTCCAGTATTCTTGCCAGGAAAATCCCATGGACAGAGGAGCCAGGCGGGCTATTGTCCATGGGGTTACAAACAATCAAACACGACTTAGTGACTAAACAACAACCATACTCTCCTCAGCATATTTTTCTACCCATCATTTTTTTGCCACTGTCTCTAAAATTAGTGTGAAAACAGCTGAGTGAAATAGGCAATAACAAGCTTTAATTCCGTCAAGGTCTGAACACTAGGAGATTATTTCAAAGAATTGTTCTCTCTGTGAAGAAACGTAAGTCCAGGAAAACATAGATTATAAAAAGTTATCTGAGATGAAAAATAATGGAAAAAAAATCAAATATTGCAGAATGAAAAAAATACTGTGATTTTAATAATATAAGAAACCTTGCCATCAAACACTATAGGGAGTTTAAGGAAGTTATGAATGATACAGAAAAAGCAAATATGAACATCCATAAATAGTATTAAAACTTGGCCAAGTTAAAACAGAAAAATAAGAATACATCTATCTCTCTGGCAGTCAACAAATTCATCCATTTCTAAGCTCTTTGGCAGAGGCGGTGCCAACACAAAGAGAAGTGGATGAGAAAAGCCCTTTAAGAAATCATTACTTACACGCACCCCAAGGTTCATAGCAACACTGTTTATAATACCCAAAACATGGAAGCAACCCAAGTGCCTGTCAGCTGATGAACAGACAAAGAAGATGTGGTGCATATATACAATGGACTGTTACCTAGCCATTAAAAACAAAGGAAACAATGCCATTTGTAGCAACATGGATGGACCTAGAAATTATCATAATAAGTAAATTAGAGAAAGACAAATATCATAGGATAGCACTTAGTTAAAATATAAAATTTTTTTTTAATTTTTAAAAAAATATACAAATGAACTTCTTTACAAAAGAGAAACAGGCAAAAAATAGAAACAAACTCACAGATAGAGAAAATAAACTTACAGTTATCAAAGGGGAAAGGGAGGGGAGGGAATAATTAGGAGTTTGGGATTCAGTTCAGTCACTCAGTCGTGTCCGACTCTTTGCGACTCCATGAACCACAGCACGCCAGGCCTCCCTGTCCATCATTAACTCCCGGATTCCACCCAAACCCATGTCCATCGAGTCGAGGATGCCATCCAACCATCTCATCCTCTGTCGTCCCCTTCTCCTCCCGCCCTCAATCTTTCCCAGCTTGAGTTTGGGACTAGCAGATACATACTCTTTTATATGAGGCTTCCCAGGTAGTCCGAATGGTAAAGAACCCAACTGCCAATGCAGGAGACATAAGAGACATGTACTCATTTATATGCAGAGTACATCATGTGAAGTTCCTTGCTGGATGAATCACAAGCTGGAATCAAGATTGCCAGGAGAAATATCAACAACCTCAGATATGCAGATGATACCACTCTAATGGCAGAAAGTAAAGAGGAACTTTGCCTCTTGATGAGGGTGAAAGAGGAGAGTGAAAGCTAGCTTGAAACTCAATACCCATAAAAGATCATGGCATCCAGTCCCATCACTTCATGGCAAATAGAAGGGGGAAAAGTGGAAGCAGTGACAGATTTTCTTTTTTTGGGCTCCAAAATCACTGTGGATGGTGACTGAAGCTATGAAATTGAAAGATGCTTTCTCCTTGGCAGGAAGGCTGTGAAAAATCTAGATAGCGTATTAAAAAGCGGAAACATCACTTTGCCAACAGAAGTCCTTAGAGTCAAAGCTATGGTTTTTCCAGTGGTCAGGTACAGATATGAGAGTTGGACCATAAAAAGGCTGAGTGCCAAAGAATTGATTCTTTCAAATTGTGGTGCTGGAAAAGACTCTTGAGAGTCCCTTGGACTGCAATGAGATCAGATCAGTCAATCCTAAAGGAAATCAACTCTGAATATTCATTGGAAAGACTGATGCTGAAACTGAAACTCCAGTACTTTGGCCACCTGATGCAAAGAACTGACTCATTGGAAGAGTTTGAAAAAAACTCATAGGAAAGTTTAAAATAAAAGGTGGGGGGAGGAGGCGGCAGAGGATGAGATGGTTGGATAGCATCACCAACTCAATGGACATGAATTTGAGGAAACTCCAGGAGATAATGGAGGACAAAGGAGCCTGGTGTGCTGTAGTACATGGGGTCACAAAGAGTCAGACACGACTTAGCAACTGAAAAACAACAACTACTTCATATAAAATGTTTTAATAGATGGACAACAAGATCCTACTGTATAGCACAGGGAACTATATTCAATATCTTGTAAGAAACTATAAAGGAAAATATATATATAACTGAGTCAATTTGCTGTATACCAGAAGTTAATACAATATTGTAAATCAGCTATATTTCAATCGAAATAAAGTCATCACTTGTATACAAATATATATAACACATATCCACAGGCTGGCATTCTGGTAATTAAGATTATAAGGACTGCAATTCCAGTCCAGGCTTTTAGAAGACCTCAGAGGAGAGTGTGGGGAGATTCCTGTAAGTGAGATAGTCAGGATTTTCTTACACATGACAGTGAGTTGTTTTGTGGTGCAATCCTAGGAGTGAACTAATGAAAACATTCAGCCTCTATGATCTGTGTGCTAATTCAAGTTCAAATATAGTCATGCCATTTTTTTCTTCCAATTGCTTTTCAGGTTCCCATTTGCTTTTATTAGTAGGTAGACTAGTCAAGCGACTTCCCAGGTTTCTCAGCTGATACAGAATCTGCCTACAATGCATGAGACCCCAGTTTGATCCTTGGGTCAGGACGATCCCCTGGAGAAAGGCATGGCAACCCACTCCAATATTCTTGCCTGGAGAATCCCCATGGACAGAGGATCCTGGTGGGCTACAGTGGACTATACAGTCCATGGGTTCACAAAGAATGGGATGCGACTGAGTGACTAAGATCACATACACACTAGTCAAGATCTAAGTCCTTTCTCTCCATGAACAATTTAAGAATACTAAGGGCTTTCTTGGTTGGAATGGGGTCCTTTCTAACTCTAACTCAGGCAGAAAGTGAAAACCAAAACCTCTGATGTTCCACTTGCCTTGTTGTTTTAACTTCTACCAAACTGCCTCACTCTGTGCAGAGTCCAATAGATGCTTGTCCATTTGCAGGAGATGTTCTCGCTGACCTCATTATCACTCACTCACCAGGCTTCAATATGATGACCCTCTTAATTCACCGTGGTGTGTTCAACCACTGTTTCCCAAAGGAGAGCCGCCATGACAGAATGACTGAAGACAGATGAACAGTCAGCCTCACCAATGTATTCTACCATAACCAGCCAACCACAAATCCTTGAGGCTTTTTGGCCCAGATTCCCACATACCACCAGCTCAGTTCCATCCTCTGGTCCACGGTGTCCTTTCCTCACAGCAGACTTTGGATCAGGCCAATCCTGTCATCCATGACTACTCTTTAAACTTGCATATGGAGAGAAGGAGCTTGGCCCTTGATTCCTTCCTTTCCAGAAGTAAACACCCTTGATTCCTTCCTTTCCGGAAGGCCTTGGAGGCTTTAAGTAAACAATCTCAACCCCTCTCCTTCCAAGGGTCCCTGAGAGGCAAGTCTTCATCAAGCCACTATCAAGGGCATCCTTTATGCACTAACAGGGTCACCTGAGGGACTTCTCTCGATAACAAGTATCTCCTTCCAAGTGACCTATATCTCTACCTGCATATATGCAGGAGCTGACATTAGTTTTTAAGTTCCACCTCATTAATCATGAGATGAAACAATTTTAAAAACTATGAGAAGACTTAGTAATAATCACACACAACATCTTATTTTGAGGATGAGAAAAATAAACCCAGGGATTCTCTCTGATTAACAAAAACTCTGCCTCATGTCTGTGCTCAAGGCATTGGTTTTGTGACCCTGTGTTGGCACTCAGATTGTGCACAGTCAAAAAATTCAAAAAACTATTTTCTTCAGAATGGGGGTTGATGGTGGATGTGCGTGTTTGCTTAGTCACTCAGTCATATCTGACTCTTTGCGACCTCAAAGACCTTAGCCTGTCAGGCTCCTCTGTCCATGGGATTCTCCAGGCAAGAATACTGGAGCAAGTTGCCATTTCCTTCTCCAGGGTATCTCTCCAACCTGGGGATTGAACCCATATCTCCTGTGTCTCCTGCATTGCAGGCAGATTCTTTACCCACTGAGCAATTAACCCAAGTATGGGAGGACAGATAGCCAAGACAAAATAAACCTTTTCAGAGTAAGGAGTCCACCAGTCTTCTTGATCAAATTTGTGACTTGTGCCCACTTCCCCAACGGGAAGTATTTCTTCCAATTTGCATTCTCAGTAGCTTGAAAAGTATGGTGGGAAAAGCAAGATAAAAAACAAAATTTTTCGGTGACTTAGTTTCCATAACTGCTGTCATAAATTACATACTACTTTTGCTAAGGAGATACGTGAAGTTTGTACCAAAGGACAAAAGGAAACTAATTGCACTGACGATGAATCGTCATAGGGTTTGGAGAACCATCTGCTTTTTGAGTTGTTGTGATCAGTTCTCTACAGGAAAAAGACCTATTAATCTTCTAAAAACACCCAATCATTTATCCATTCAGCAGAGAACAAAGAAAACAGAAGTACAGGATTCGTCCCCCTCTTTCACTTTGCAGCACATAGAATGAGGGACCATTTTCCTGCCGTATTTACCCAGGACAGGGACCACTCCCCTTGCTATCCCAGGAGACACAAGCCCAAGTCCAGAATCTGAAGATTCTACATTGAAAATGCTCAAATAGGACATAACTGTTCTCTCTAAGTTAACAACTAATTTCCAGTCAGTGAGTAATTTTTTTTTCCTGAAACATCCACTCAGCGGAAAACAAATGAAGAGGGGAAAAAATTAAGTAAACAAATCTGAAAACGAGGCCACGACACACAAGAGATGGAGGCGCCTCTACACTTAACGGCGGAGAGAAGACAGTGCTCCCAGGTTTATCTTAAACAAAAGCATGGTTTCAACTGGCGCTGACTGAGCCTCACCCGATGAATGACTTCCAGTGCCTCTGGCTCTTAGGGACCAAAGGAGAGAATTATTTTTAGCACAACTATTTGGAAATCTCTGAGAACTTGGATCTGTTTTTCTGTCTGGTACCAAAGCAAGATTTTCTCTGAGCTCTCATGAAAGATCCTCAGTCTATTGTGGATTTAGAATTCTGGAGCAACCCCTATCCCAGAGCAAGGTATGGTGTTTACTCTTTTTTCAGCATCTTGGCAGATGGCAGCTGCAACATCCTGTTTCATTATGGTAGCTTTTACATTTAGGAAGCAAATAGCTCTGGAAGAAGAATCCATGAAACTGAAGACCTCGGTTCAAATGCCTGGTGTAGCTCTAGCTTTGTGGCTGCAGACAAGTCGCCTGACTTCTCTGCACATGGGTTCCCTGTCTTACCTACCAGGAGAGGGTCTTTGGGAAGACAGGGCTTCACGTGTCAAACAGACAACAAACTGTTTGACAAATGTCAGCACTGATTATCGCTGTACCATCGTTGCCTTTTATATAAAGCAACCAGAGCTTTATAAATCAAGAGCTGTTGATAAGAATAAGTATCGATTAACTCTTTTCCTTCACTCAACCCTCGTCGAGCCTCTGCGGTAGATCGGTCTTTGTCCTAAGTGTCAGTGATGGAGTTTACATTCTGGTGCAAGAGTCAGCCATCACACCATGTGGCTGCTCCGTCATGGAGGGTGGAGTAGGGACCAGAGTGGGAGGGGCCTCATGGTCAACAGAAGAAGGCGGTCTGAGAAGGAAAACCCGGGCCCCCCAAGGCAGAGCTGAGGAAGCACAGACAGAAGGCTCTGGGGTGTGAGCACCTCAGTTCTCGTCCTGTCCTGCTCACAGCCCAGGGGAAGACACAGCCCACTGTTGTGAAATCCTTTCCCCTGTAAGCCAAGGATGTATCTCGCTTTGGCAGCCATGCTTACCTATCCTTCTAATGACTTCCAGGCAAAACACATTTTCAGATTGAATTAGTAATCGAGCCCTTTGCCATGAAGTCATGCTACAGTTTCTCTCACATGATGTCGGGGAAAAAACCCAAGTGTTTCGAGACAAAAGAGCTCGGTTCAAATCCTGCCTATCTGGGCTGTTTTAGGGCCGTGTGCACTTGAGCCCTCAGGCTCTGCTTGTTGTCGCAAATGGAAGAGTTTCCTTTTTTGTGGCTGAGTAATATTCCACCGTATATTTTATATATTTCCTTTACTCATTCATATATTTCCCTTATCCATTCATCTGTCAAAGGAAATTTAGGTGGCTTCCACGTCTTGACTAGTGTGAATGATACTGCTATGAACATTGGGGTGGATATACTTTTTGAGTTAGCTTTTTTTGTAGGAATTCAGATATCTCTTCAAGGTAATGATTTTCATTTCCTTCAGATATATACCCCAAAAGCGGGATTGCTGAGTCATATGGTAGTTCTAATTTTAATTTCTTGAGGATCTCCATACTGTCTCTTCTAATGGCTATACAAGTTCATATTCTCATCAAGGGTGTACCGTATTCTTTTTCTCCACATTCTCACCAACACTTGTTTTCTCTTTTCAATGACAATCATTCTCATAGGTATGATAGCCCGATGTGTTTCTGATCTGCATTTTCCTGATGATTGGTGATGTTGAGCATATTTCATGCACCCACTGTCCATTCATACGTCTTCTTTGGGAAAAAAAAACTGCCTATTCAGATTGCTTGCCCATTTTTAATTTGATTATTTGGGTTTTACTATTGAGTTATATGAGCTCATTATGTATTTTGGATATTAACCCCTTATCCGATACATGATTGGCAAGTATTTTCTCTCCCATATTTGCCTTTTCATTCTGTTTATCACTTCTTTTGCTGTGCAGAAACTTTTTAATTTGATGTAGTCCCATTTGTTTATTTTGGCTGTTGTTGCTTATGCTTTTGGTGTTATATCTCCAAAACTGCTGCCAAGACCAGTGTTACTGTGCTTTTTCCCTATCTGTTCTCCCAGAGGTTTTATGATTTTCAGCCTTACATTTAAGTCTTTAACCCACATTTTGAGTTTTTTTGTGAGTGGTGTGAGACAGGATTCCAGTTTCATTGTTTTTTTCTTTTTTTTTTTTTGTTTTTTTTTGCGTGTGAATATCTAGTTTTTCCAACACCATTTATTTATTGAAGAGACTATATTTTGCCTTGTGAGTATTCTTGGCTCCCTTGTCAAGTATTAGATGACCATATATGCATGCGTTTATTTTATTTCACAATAAAGGAAAACCATACTATTTACAGAAAGATCTCAAACTGTAGACAGATGTTCTAAAAGTTGAACCTTTGCATTAATTTATCCAGTGTTTTTCCAAGTATTTTACATAGCTAATTTAACAAAAACAAAGGGTTCTATGACCAAGATTTGTAAAACACTGTATACTATATTCCTACATTACAGATTCAAAATACACATTAACATGAAGGTTTTGAAGTCTACAGTACCACAGAGTAATTTTAAAAATATGTACTTAAAAGGATTAAAGTTCTGTTACTTTGTAATCCTTACAGAAAAATTGCATAGAGAGTCATTTACAATTAATATCCAGGACAGATCTGTTCAAATTAACAATAGTTCCAGACTTTTAATTTTATAAATCCAAAGGAGCACAATAGTGGGGAAAAATACATTTTAACACAAATTCTACATAAATTTACATAATTCAATGCAATCTTTCAGGGTATTTTGTATGAGGAGTGAGTGCTAATGTGTATAAGATTTCCTTTTATAATTTTGAAACTGTTCCAAAGTTAGATTGTGGTGTACGTTGAGTTGTATATTTTAAATTGGTCAGTTTTATGATGTTCACATTAAACCTCAAAAAACTTTTAAAATATTGTAATGTGTACAGACTCATGACTCACATAGTTTATTCTCATCCAAAATAACCAGATTTATTGCAAACCAATGGGTGAAGGATGGATCTTTTAATACAAAGTGTTAATGGTGCATCCCTACCTCACACTTTTTACTAGAAAAATTTCCAGTAACTCAAATTTTAAACATGAAAAATGAAACAAAGAGAGGGAAATGGACACCCACTCCAGTGTCCTCGCCTGGGAAATCCTGGTGGGAGCCTGGTGGGCTACAGTGCACGAGGTTGCAAAGAGTTGGACACAACTGAGCAACTAACATTTTTAAATATATAAATGAAACAAAAAGCTAAAAGAAAAGTAGAATTATTCTTGTTATCTTGAAATGGGAATGACCTTCTAAGCACAAGAAATTGAACCTCAAAAAATTACTTTCACAATAAAAAGACTTTAAAAAATACACAAACGAAGTGAAAAAACAAACTAGGAAATGCTATTGCTGCTCATGTTATAAACCACATGCAAAGAATATATATATATATATATATATAAATATCCATTGCACTATTGTTTGGAGTAGCACAAGGATAAAAATATCCCAAATATTCATCAATAGGTGACCTGTTAAATATAATACACCTTTATGATGGATATTCTATAACCATTAAAAAAAGAATGAGGCAGCTTTATCTATATACTGATATGGAAAGATCTCCAAGCTAGGTGAAAAAACAAGGTGCAAGAATTTGCATACAGTGCTTTTTATAGGGGGAAGGACACTAAAGTCACAAGCAACAGGAATTGCCCCTAGAGAGGGAACCTGGATGTCTGGGAGACAGTGGGGAAGGAGAAGAGATTTCCTTTTTATTGCACATTTCTTTTTTAAAATTTAATGAATGTGCATGTTTTAGCTATACAAAAAATAAACATTTTAAAAACTCTAGATTATACACACTTAAAACAGCTTAAGTCCTTTATCTGTATTTCTCAGACACTGTGAAAGGAACCCATAGACTCCAGGAATATTTCTTTAAGTCCTCTCTTTCCTCTTCCTTTTGTAATATTCTCATATTCTATAATTCCTCTCTAGTCTTTTTTCCCCAAAAAAAATCACACCTCCCTCCCAAAACAATCTCCTCTGCCCCAACCTGATTTTTTTTGTGCCAAGCACTATTCTAGAAATCAGTGGCTAAGGCAAAGATCCTTCCACTCATGGAGCTTGCATTCTATCAGAAAGAGATATTAAAAATATTTTGATAAATAAAAATAAAAATTTTAATAAAATATTTCATATAATAACCCATTGCTAATAATAAATAAAATGAGTATTTAAATAAGAATAATCTAATAAATTAGAGGAGGATGAGAACAATGGACAAGAGAAATATTAGAGCAGCATGAGACAGGTCAGGGAGTAGGAGATATTGTGATGTTAGATAAGGAGATAGAGTTGTCTTTAATGAAAGGGAAACATCTGAGCCAAGACAGCAGATGAGGAGATGAGACGTGCAGGCATCCTGGAGAAGAGAGATCCAAACAGAGGGAAGAGATAGTGTGAAGGTCCTATGGCAGAGCATACCTGGTGTCTTCAAGAGACATCAAGCAATACAGTTTGTGGTTGAAGCTGGGGAAGTGGGAAGGAGAGTAGAAGATAAGGTCAGGGAGGTGAGGGAAGTGGACAAGGTAAGACCTTGTAGATCATGTACCAGGAGGCTTTTGACTTTTAAATGAAGGACAATTACAAGGTGATCCCACAGTGTGTGTGTGTGTGTGTGTGTGTGTGTGTGTGTGTGTGTGTGTGTGAGAGTCACTCAGTGGTGTCTGACTCTTTGCAACCGTAGCCTGCCAGGTTCCTTTGTCTCCGGAATTCTCCAGGCAAGAACACTGGAGTGAGTAAGTCCCTTCTTCAGGGGGATCTTCCTGACCTAGGGATTGAAGCCGGGTCTCCTGCACTGCAGGTAAATTCTTCACCATCTGAGCTACCAGGAAAGCCCCTGTAGTTTTCTATCATAACCCACATTCCCTTGTTACCCTGATGACTCGAGTCCCAAGCCTTGAATAGTCACTCATCATCGTGTTATCATTCATCAGGTACCACAACACCTCATCCCTCAATTCTGATGAGGAATTTTAATGGATAACCATTCTGAGGGCCTTTCAAAAAATTCTAACTGGGAATGCTTTAGGCATTCAGACTATTGTGCAAACAGTATTCCAGTGCATTTGCCAATGAGTGGCCATCATTTATTCAATGATTACATCAGTTTTGGTTTTAATTTATCATTCCTTTGAGCACCATGGTCTGGCTTGTTGTTTTTGCTGTTGTTTAGTCACTCAGTCGTGTCTGACTCTTTGTGACCCCCACGGACTGTAGCCCCCCAGTCTCCTCTGTCCATGGGATTTTTCAAGCAAGAATACTGGATAGGGTTGCCATTATCTTCTCCAGAGGTCCTTCCTGACCCAGGGATCAAACTCGCATCTCCTTGGTCTCCTGCACTGGCAAGAGGATTCTTCACCATTGAGGAAATATTAATATCCTTTTTTCTGAGCACATCTTTAAAATTTCCACATCTTCTATCCATCATAACCTCAACTTTGACCACATGCTCCTCCATAGACTGATCCCCAATGATTGGCATGTGTGTTTCAGTATCTCCACCAGTGTCTGAGATGCCATTGCCCAAAGCATCTTCCCTCCAGATCATTTCAGATCCCTCCTAGGACCAGCTCCTGGGCTCAGCTACAACAATCCATTCTTGGTCTGATTAAAAGCTTCCTTATAAGTACCTGTTCTTCTCTTTCAAATCCCTTCTCAAAGCTTCCTCTAATCAGTTTTCTACAAAGGGGAAGAAAGTAGCAATTTAATAACCATGTCTTGTTTTAACTGACAAGGGTTTGGATGAAAAGATTCTTTCCATTTTCTCTCATCTGAGTCACCTTTGGAAAGACTGATATGTTTATCTGATCTGTTGGGGTTTTCAGAAAGTGCCTTAATTCCAGTAAATTAATAGGATAAATAATTTTGAGTTTGTGCTCTAAACAAAGCATAGCAAAAATATTCTCTTTCATTATTTTGGGGTTTCTTTCTTTTTATGAAGGGCAGGAGCACTGGGAACATGGAGATTTGGTCAAGGATTCAGAGCCTATATTTGGATAAGTTGCTTCAGTTTTTCACTAAATACGATTTCTAGGAATCAGACTTATTTCAAACCACATGTACACTCTGTTTTTCTCAGTTTGTCATTCCTAGGCTCTGGCAAATTTCTGGATCTGATTCCAAGATGTTGCAATTTCCCCATGGGTGCCATTAAAAGTGGTACAGCGTGCTGGTTAATTTTCTGATGTGGTTGTCAAAAAATAAAGAAACTCTATCCAATTGCTTTTCTCACAAGTTATAATTATTTCCTTTGGACAAGGATATTCCAGGCACAGACATCAAGCATTGTACAGATCTCTTATTAAAGCACAGGTCCAACCACGCAAAAACAGCTCATTTACACCATTCCAAAACCACATGTATACTTCCCCCACCCAAGAGGCTGACAGCCCTAAGCCTAGAAAATCAACTGTCCCCAGCCTAACTACCCACCACTCCATCTAAATGCCAAATGTGGTGCTAATAGATGATCCATCACTGTCAGCGTCCAAGCTCTGTGGAGAAAAAAAAATCCTATTCGATCAGAGCTGATGAGACCTGTTGCCTATTTCACTCAGAGCACATGGCAACTTGCATGGCTTAATTTCACTCAGCTATTTAATTGAGCCCCAAGACTAACAGCTTAATGGGACACTACAGTATTCCATCCTACAGGTTTTAAATTAAAGTTTGAGACATCTCCCACTCAGGACATGCAAAAAACTCCAATTAACACTAATTGGCATTACACTTGATTAGCAAGTGGAAAACATGATCTTCCTGAAAATGTCACTTCCCTTCACTTACTTTAAAAAGTCTATAAATTCTAAGAAAATGACCATGGATGCATACAAAGATTAGACATAAAGATGTCTATCTAGCATGGTGCTTATCCTGGCAAAAAAAAAAAAGAAAACAACTGGAAACAAAGATCTATAAGGGGAAATGGTGTACATAAAGGACCATAGAGACAAATGCAAATATGTTTTTAATGTTATGAAAATTTTTGACATGGGGAGGTATTCCTTACATATTGTTCAGTGCGAAAAAAGTTAAAGACTTGCAGGAATGTCATAATATCACTTTTCTTCATAGTACAGGAAAAAAAAAAAAAAAAAGACCAGAAGAACATATACATCTAAGTATAAACAGCAGTTATCTCCGGATGGCAAGAATAATGCTGATACTTATCTTATTCATTTGCATTTCTTTTTCTTTTTTAAAATGCATGTTGTTGTTCAGCCACTCAGTCGTGTCTAACTCTTTTGCAACACCATGGATTGTAACCCACCAGGCTCCTCGGTCCATGGGATTTCCCAGGCAAGAAGACTGAAGTGGGTTGCTATTTCCTTCTCGAGGGGATCTTTCCAACATAGGGATCACAGGGATTGAACCCAAGTCTCCTGCTTGGCAGGGAGACTCTACCACAGAACCACTAGGGAAGCCAAAAAAATGCATACTTTCACAAAAAGATAACATTATTTTTCAAAGTCCATCATTAATTCCTGCAGGGAAAAAAATGCAACAAAGTGATTTATTTTGGAATTTTAAAAATCAGTACTTCATCTCCACCAAATGAGAACTATCAGTAACGTGCTAATTCAGACAATGTTTTCTGAGTCACCAGGAATTTTACAAAAGCATTCCACCAAAGTAATTTTGTTCAATAAATACATTTTTCTTCCTTCTGATTTAAGATAATATTGTGCTTTTACAATAAAGCTCATTAATAAAAGAGTAATATGTACCATATGTGAAATAGATAGCCAAGGGGAATTTGCTATATGACGCAGAGAACTTAAACTGGGGTCTGTAACAACCTAGAGGGGTGGGATGGGGAGGGAGGTGGGAGGGAGGTTCAAGAAGGAAGGAACATAGGTATCCCTTTGGCTGATTCATGTTGATGTTTGGCAGAAACCAGCACAATAAAGTAAAGCAATTATCCTTCAATTAAAGAAAAATAAATTTAACTATAATAAAGAATAATGTGCTACTAACCTCAAGTGGAATTATGAGGGCAAACACAGCATTTAGACATCAGTGGCGAAGTGGTCCCTGGGGTGAATTGCTGAAAACGCCCACTCCTGTGTTCTTTTATCCTGAAACCCCCACCTCAGAGGGTGCATTGATGTCCATGTGTTTCTCTTTCAGAGCCAAAGATGTTTGTCTTGCTCTATGTTACAAGTTTTGCCATTTGCGCCAGTGGACAACCGCGGGGTAATCAGTTCAAAGGAGAGAGCTACTCCCCAAGGTATATCTGTAGCATTCCTGGCCTGCCCGGGCCTCCAGGCCCCCCCGGAGCGAACGGTTCCCCGGGGCCCCACGGTCGGATCGGCCTTCCAGGACGAGACGGTAGAGACGGCCGGAAAGGAGAGAAAGGTGAAAAGGGGGCTGCAGGTAATGAGCGAAGCTCCGTAAACACCCCTCTGCCGCCCCCACCTTAGGGTGACCCCCCCTTGCTTTGCTGCTTTTCCGAACGAGAAGCGCCCTTTCGGTCCTGTCCTGACCTCACCTCCATGAATCAGAACCATTTAGTGAGTCCTTGCTGCTGCTCTAAACCCGCTAATTGCAGTCTCACTGCATTCCTAAAGACAGCTCTTCCAAGGGGACGTGGTCCCGTTCATAGATGAGGGCACAGAGCGGTAGATGAGTCAGTAAGTTAAGGATGAGGGAAGGGCAGGCTCATGCCTGGCAGAGCTGAATTCACCTGGAACATCTGATGCCTACAACCTCTGGGCTGGTACAGTGGCTGCCTGTGAGAGGGGGCATGGATGGATAGACAGACAGATGGGTGGGGAGGAGACGGACAGATGAAGCAGGGGGCAGGAATTAGGAGCCAGAAGCACAGGGGCCATCCTCTCTGCACTCACATCCTCAAAAAGACACAAAAGGCTTCTAGATTTTTCTTCTCAAACAGGTGAAATGACAGTAGTGCTGTATAACCTTTGTTGATCTTTCTTAGTTCAACACTCTCCCACCTGTCCTATAGCAGCTAAAAATCTAGATTTCTTACAGCTCTGTATAGCAAGACAATTGTCCCCTACTCTTTCAATAACTGTCACTTTTCCCCCCCACAAATAAGTTGGCTTATGAAGCTTGCTGGATTCTGCAATGCTTCAAAGTAAACCAAATTAAAATTCTAGTGAGGCTGTGTTAATGATAAAAGAAGAAGTTTTGGATGAAATCAATCTTTGAAAACAAGTTTCTGAGTGTAAAATGTGGGACAAAGATAGGAAGAAAAAAATCAATAGATCTAAGAAATATGTCTCTCATCACTGCATGTGATTTACTGATGTTATGGGAAATAATATCATAATATATATATTCAAGTGATTAGATAATAATTCATTGCTGAATTTCTTATGCAGAAAACATTTGGCAAATCAGCAGCTACCGAATCTGTGGCCCTTAATCAACACTAGATAAAGTATCTTTAGGTGAAGTTTCAACATGAGATCAACTTTCGTTCGGAGCTCTCATCTCATCTTTCAATGCCTTCTATTTGGTAACACCTGTGAACACACTACTGTGTCATGATCATGAATATGCTTGAAATTTTACAATAACACTATGATCATAGTTAGATATTACTGGCTTTTTTAATTTACTGTGTCTGGAAGCGGTAATGTAGTGGTCACACAAAAATGCATTTAGAGTCAGAAAGATATGATTCCTTCAATTACTAACTTGGCATCCTTGCTGGGGGAAAAGGCATTTGAATCCCAGTTTCCTCTTGGTAAATTGGAGTTAGTAAGTGTGATTGTGAAGATTAAGAAAAATAATACATATAAAATGCTCAGGAATAAGTGCCATGTGATAAGCATTCTGTAAATGTTTGCTGTTATTATCTATTACATTGTGATCTGTGAATATTAGTTATAGCTATGTTTGTGAATATCCAAAGCCATATAATAAACTAGAAATGGCCTGTTTCAGGAGGTAATTGTGGTGCTATTTAAAAATATGGATATGCATATGCATTCAGAGTAAATTGAATGTTAGTAATTGACCCTGGTGCTGAAATTGAATGTTAGTATTTAGATCCTGGGGACATCCCAGGTGGCATAGTGGTAAAGAATCTGCCTGCAGTGCAGGAGATGCAAGAGATGTGAGTTCCATGACTGGATCGGGAAGATCCCCTGAAGTAGGAAGTGGCAACCTACTCCAGTAGTCTTGCCTGGAGAATTCCATGGACAGAAAAGCTTGGCAGGTTACAGTCCAGAGGGTTGCAAAGAGTTGGGCATGACTGAGTGACCGAGGAGACCATGATGCTGGGAAAGATTGAAGGCATAAGGCAAAGAAGGCAGCAAAGGATGAGATGGTTAAATAACATCACCGACTCAGTGAACATGATTTTGAGCAAACTCTGGAAGATAGTGGACAGGGGAGTCTGGTGTGCTGCAGTCCATGGGGTCCCAAAGAGTCAAACACGACTTAGCAACTGAATAACAACAACAATTGCTACAATTTTAACCATATATGAGATCAGGTAACCCCCATATTCATCAGTCCATTCACTCATCCATCTATTCATGCATTTTTCACTCAACAAACTTTTTGTACACCTCTTGCTCTCCAATGTTATTCTAAACCAAGGTTCCTCAACCTCCACACTAATAATATTTGGATCCAAATAACTGTTTCCATGGGATAGCTATCTCATGCATTGAATGACATTTAGCCACATTTCATTTGATGCCAGGGCACCCCCCACCAGTTGTGACAACCAAAAATGTCTCCTGGTATTGCCAGTTTTC
The DNA here is from genome assembly GCF_910594005.1 of Cervus elaphus. Lineage (NCBI taxonomy): Eukaryota > Metazoa > Chordata > Mammalia > Artiodactyla > Cervidae > Cervus > Cervus elaphus. The sequence goes on along the minus strand of NC_057820.1, from coordinate 6,841,017 downwards.
CCTTGGTGCTGAATTGCAACTGGTTGAGAACCCCGTTGTAGGGAATGGGAACATGAACACAACATTGCAGCCATCTTGATAAGCAAACATTGGGTGGGGGAGGCCAGTATGGAAGGACATGATTATCATATGTCATCATCATCATCATCATTATTAATTAAGAATTTACTGTACCAGTGATTTTTACATTAAGTACTTAATTTCAACCGTAACCTTATTAGCAAAAATCATAATCAATAATAATGTTACAAAAGACAAAATTGATATTCAAAAGTAAAAAGACTTCCCCAATTTTATTTAAATCCAATGTATACATACACATAGGTAAGGATACACACCAGCTAAGAAAAGCAAGAATGTCTGTGTGGTCAGTGAAGGCACATCTCATTTACAAACAATAAGAACAGAGCCCTGGGGCTTTGAGGATTAGCTTTTAATGTGTCTGGAACTGGACACAACTAGGCTGGGAGCTTCTGCTTTCTATTTCCCCTTTAATACTGTGTATGTCTTCTCATTTATCCCCACCACATCCACCTCAACCCCCAGGCAAGGTCAAGTATATGCTTTGTCCAACTTCCCTACTCTAAATTACACAGTTTGAATTATTAACTTTCCATAAAAATATGTCTCCCTTGCCATGAACTGAAAGTGTCCCTCAGTCATGTCTGATTCTTGGTGACCCCATGGACTATAGCCCAGCAGACTCTTCTGTCCATGAAATTCTCCAAGCAGGAATACTGGAGTGGGTAGCCATTTCCTCCTCCAGGGGGGACCTTCCTGACAAAGGACAGGTCTCCTGCATTGTAGGCAGATTATCGGCTATCTGAGTCATCAGGGAAGCCCATCTCCCTCACTGATGTATAGCAGTTATTGTGGTAGCATTTTTTTTTAATTAATATAACGTGAAATCACACCCCCCGGAGGAGAAAATGGCAACATACTCCGGTATTCTTGCCTGCAAAGTTCCAAGGGCAGAGGAAACACTAGACCCACCTTGTGAAGAGATCCTTCTATTTTATTATACAGCTTTGGACGCTTATGAACTTAGTTCTAACCCATATTTGCAGATCGCAATGTAACACGCCATAACAGCTAACTTGGGGATAAGGCAGCTGTCATTCACATCAAGGGCACTCAGCCCCAGCACAGCACGAAGCATGTAGTGGATGATCAATCAGTATTAGATGGTTTAGATGGATATATACATGTGCACATACACGTATGATGAGTGCATGGGTGGATGTATGGATGGATCGAAAAAAAGAAATAGCGCTAAAGAAAAAAATCCTTATAAGCTCATTTCATGGAGAACCAAGAAGAATTCCATTCTGTCCAAGTTTCAGTTTCTAGGCATAGACTAACACTCCATAATTCTCCTCTCTACCCAGCATATGTCTGACTGAATAGGGAGGGGAGAGTGATTTATCCCTTCATTCCATTCTTCATTAATTGGCCCTTATCACAGGGCAAATCCTTCAAGCACACAGGAAGAGTTACTATAAATTATTACAGTTAGTCCCTGGTTATCTAACTCCCAGCAGTTCAAAATATTCAATAGCTATAGAGATCCAAGTGTTGAGATTATAAAGACCTTTTCATGGCATTGTAAAACTGCATCTTAGTATTTATGGTCTGGTCTCTAAGAATTTTCAAAAGAATAAGACCTCAAGCAATCTAGTCCAAAACCTGCATTTCAAGGACCAAGACACTAAAGTTGGAGAGATAAAGTCCCTTCTTCACACTCACCCAACTAATCCACAGTTGAACCAGAACTTATCGGGTCTGCTGAATCACTGTTTACGACTTTCCCCGCCGGGTTTAGAGTGGATTTAGATCCAATATTTTCATAGTACAAATGTGGCGTGTGAAATTCAGACAAGAGTTGACTTGCCCAAAGTTATAGGGCCAGAGGAATTTTAGTACATAATGAAATTTAATGGTAGAAATTGTTACTGATGCCAAAATGTTTTTTTATTGATACATCAAAGTCATGTATAAAGACAGTTCCTATTGAAAATAAAATAGCAGTGTGTAAGTTGCAGTCCTTGATTCAAAAGTTAATTTCACAGTAAAATAGTATTCATATTCCATTTCTACCAAACGGAAACAAACATCAAAAGATCAGACTATCACAGCCTTATTTCAAGAAATAAATACTAGTTTGTTCTGGCTGGGGCTAGTGAAATTGTTACCAAGTCCAAGCTTACTCTGCTTACCGTACAACAGGCCAAGGAATCCGAGACGAGGTGTTGAGGCAAGAAATACGACTTTATTTGGAGGCCAGCTGATTGAGGAGATGTTAGACTAATGTCTCAAAATAACTATTTATGGGGTCTGGATTTCAGGTTCTTTTGAAGATCAGAGATGAGGGAAGGTGAGGGAACAAAGTAGAAAGGCCATTCATCTTGCAAATACCTCCTGGAATGGCAGGCCTCAGGCAGGGGATGTGTTAATTTCTTTCTTCCTGCCACCTACAGATGGACAGGGTGCTAAACAAGGCACTTTAATGTTCAGGCAGAGGGGCAGGCTTCTCTGAGATGGGCCATTATGTATGATTATAGTAATAAAAGTAATAAAAAACAAGTCAGAGAATCAGTTCCAACATGGAGTCAGAACTGGCTTTTCCCTGCAACAGAATTTAAACTTAACCGCAAAGGTCATCCAGAGCCAGAGGACAGCCCTACGACCAGTGACCATGCTGACTGTGCTGTTGTTGCTGCTATCAAGTCACTAAGTCGCGTCCGACTCTTTGCAATCCCATGTTGCCAAAAAAGGGATGCATTCATTATTAGCATTTTTCCATGCATCATAAAGTACTAAACAACTTCTTTGTCAAACCATTGAGACAAAACACTTGATGTTTTAAGGGTATAGCTTTAATTCTCCTGAAACTTGTATTATCCAGAACACTTCATTGCTAAATTTGCCAAACAACTGAAAAAATAATAAAAACTCATAAATTGATGTATGTGTAATAGCCAAATAAGTGATATAAAAGTACTATCAAGATAAAAGACTTAGCTTAATAAAATCCTGAGAACAGATGAAATTACACAGTATAACAACAATATAATTTCTCTGACTATAAAAGTGTATTACAAATTACCAATAATCTGGATATTTTTCAAGAAGCTATTTATGAAATGGATTTGGCCATAACACTGAATGACATTTTTTATACTTTTAGGTCATTGTTATTTTTCACAGCCCTTATGTCTTTCCTACGTACATGGAGACCCAGAGAAATTAAAGGACTTGCCTAAAGTAGTACATGCACTTAGCTGTAGAGTCAAAAAAAAAGTTTCTTTCTTTTAAGCTCAGCCCCAAAGGTAAAAGGCATTTTGATGAAGGGAGAACATCATTAAGCTTGACCTCCAGTCCTAGCCTTGCTACTGAAGCAAGTTTCTTCACCTGTCTGGGGCTCAGTTTTCTCCTGCAAGAAGAACTCCCACACAGGGGTAGCAGTCACAGTTGTTTGGTTATCATGACATATTGAAGAGCCCTCTCTGGGGTACACTTCACAATTTACACATCTCTCAAGAGATGTTCAGGTGCCAGAGTCAGGCAGGCTGGAGTTCAGATCACCTCTCCATCCTTCACTAACTCTGTTCCTTCAAACAAACTAACTTCTCCATCGCTCAGTTTTTTCACCTACAGTTAGAAGCAATAATAATTCCTAGTTAACAAAGTTGTTGCAAGACTTAAAGCAGAAGATGCATGCACATAAAGCATTGCAGCTGGGACATTGTAAATGTTTAATAAATATGAGCTAATCTAACTTGAATTAACTTTTTGTTAATAATACTGATAAAAGCTGAATGGGGCATGCAACTAAGTAGCTTCTAGGATTCATCTTGTCCTGCCTACTCCCATGACCCCACTCTGGGGAATAATATCATCATGCTCTTGAATTCCTCCAGTAATGATGAGTGTCTGTGTGTGTCTAATTTAGCAGCAGGTGATTCATCATCAAAATGATGGTTAATTTTTTTTAATTAATCGAGTTTTAGATGATTTCTCATATATTCAGGAAAATTTTCTTGATATTTTGATGAAATCTTTTCTGTCTTCCTTGCAGGACATCAGTGATTTAAAAAATATATATATATGAATTATTCAGTAGTATCCTGTTGAAAGTTGAGAAGACAAACTTAGGGTATGTGGGCATGTTGTTTGTGACTCTATATTTACAGGAACTATTAACTAAACTTTAAACTCTTTTTGAAGGTTTGAGAGGTAAGACTGGACCCTTGGGCCTTGCTGGAGAGAAAGGGGACCAAGGAGAGACTGGGAAAAAGGGACCCATGGGACCTGAGGGAGAGAAAGGAGAAGTAGGTCCTCCTGGGCCTCCTGGACCAAAGGGAGACAGAGGAGAGCAAGGGGACCCGGGGCTGCCTGGAGTGTGTAGATGTGGAAGCATCGTGCTCAAATCTGCCTTTTCTGTTGGCATCACAACCAGCTACCCAGAAGAAAGGCTGCCAATTATATTTAACAAGGTCCTCTTCAACGAGGGAGAGCACTACAACCCAGCAACGGGAAAGTTCATCTGTGCCTTCCCAGGGATCTATTATTTTTCTTACGATATCACATTGGCAAATAAGCACCTGGCCATCGGGCTGGTACACAACGGGCAGTATCGGATAAAGACCTTTGATGCCAACACAGGAAACCATGACGTGGCTTCAGGGTCCACAGTCATCTATCTGCAGCCAGAAGATGAAGTCTGGCTGGAGATATTCTTCACTGACCAGAATGGGCTCTTCTCAGACCCAGGTTGGGCTGACAGCTTGTTCTCTGGATTTCTCTTGTATGTTGACACAGATTATCTGGACTCCATATCAGAAGATGATGAGCTCTGATGAGGACTGCTGGCCTGAATGTCCCAAGATCCTTATGGCAGACACTTTGATTTAATCTGGGGCCCTGGAAGTTGGAAGGAGTGGAAATGAGATCCAAAAAGACTCCCACTCAGATTCCAGAGCATTTACAGACAGTTCTAGCAGAATCTGTTAAAACAAGTTGAACCACCAAACCATTGAAACCACACCAAAATGAATTATATAAAACAAAAACCCCAGATATGTTCTCTCAAAAGTGATGTTCATAAATATTTAAACAAATTAAAGACAATGTTACAAATTTTCTATTAAATTTCCTGAGTGCTAAAACCAGCTGGCAATGGTATTGTCTCATTAAATCTTCATAAAATTGCATTTTTGCCTGTTATTTAAGAAAATCAAAACATCCCAAAGTCCTTGACAATTCTCAAAAGACTGTAATAAGTAAAAACACAAAGGTGAGAGATGCCAAGTAATTTCAAACAAAATAAAGTGATTATTTTGCTGTATTATTTTTTCCTTCATGCTTCTATATATTCACTCAACAATTCTTTAATGGGACTGTAGGATCCAGACACTATATTGCTGGGTCAGATTTAATAATGAGTTAAGACAAAATTCCTAGGCTAATGTGTATTGAGCATGCTGTCACAGTTCAGTATGATAAGTGCCATGGCAAATAGGTTGACTCAGTGCTGGAGGCACATATGACTTGCTCTTCCTGGGGGTTGAAACCAGAGAAGATTTTACACCTGGAAGAAAACTGTATGTGCTAAGATGTGTATTTTTAAATAGGTGGGAGATATGCAAATAAAACAAGGAATTCAACAGCTATCGTCTCTCCCATCTCATCTTCAAAACACCAGTGGTATTTGCAATCAGGAAGGGGTAAAAAAAATTTAGAGATACCCTGGGAGTGGTAATGGAAGTGAAGAGAAACAGGTTTCAGAGATTAGTCAGTAGGTCATTTTCTTAAATTCTTTATCATGATAGTGTCTCAGGACAAACATTTGTCGTTTTAGTTTTAACACAAGTAAGGGCACGGCTTTACATCGTAATAAAATATTGTTTCTCATGGGTTTCCCAGGTAATGAATTCTAATAAAGCAAAGCATATGACCACTGATTTACAAATGAGTTAATGGAAGGAGCGAACAGGAGGAAGGGAGGGCATGAGCAAACATCTGAGCAAATAACTGTCCCGTCTAAGTCTCACTCACCCTTTAGTTCCGCTGTTCTCAGTGTCAACACCGTTCCCCACTGACCTGCAATTCCTCAGACAGTCTCGCCCATAATACCCTCACGCCCACTCCCCTGGCCAATAGTAATGGTACTCCCTAGCTCTCTCTTTTTTTGGCATCCTGTCCATCCTCTATGTTCTTTGCTCATTCATATAATAAATATCATTCAATGTCTCTATGCGTGAATCATTGCACTGAGTTCTGTGACGATAATACAACACCAAGATGAATTTGGGGCAACCCCCGCCATCGACTTTCTAAGGAAGTAAGAAAGGAAACAAGACACATGCAGACACAAAAGCCCTAGAATTCTGGAAATAGACATCCTAAAAGATGACAAGCACTAAACTGGAGATAAAATACTTTGGAAGGAGTGCTGAAGGCAACTCCAAAATTGGGATGTGAGAGAAAAAACAACTAGGGAAATCTCTGCGCCCTTGGCCTGAAGTGACAGATGGGACTTGGAATGGCCAAAGCAGACGGAGGGCACTTCCAACAGAGGAAACAATGGGGAGAAGGTGTGAGAGTGAGGGCAGAGACCAAAAGAGGGATCCATAGGCCGTATCTGCAAGAGTCTGGAATGGCAGCCTGAGAACTGGAGCCTTTCTTCATAGGAAAGCGTGAAGCCCTGTGTGTTTCGGAGCTGGACACTACTATTATCAAGGGTGAAGTTTACAATGATCACGCAGCTGTACCTGTGGGCAATACTTCCTTCTCTCATCTTGCAGATCTATCTTGCTTTCATCCTTTGCCTCTGCCTGCCACGCATTTTCCACTCACGGTTCTCCTTCTGGTCTGGGAGGCCAAGGGCAATAAAGATTAGAGAAGAGAGATAAGAGGTGGTTTGAGATAGTCATCTGTCTCTAAATAGCAGCTGAACCTGGAATTCCAAGCTATAAAGTTGTGTTTTGTTTTTCTTTAAAGAAAAAAACAACAACCAGCCAACAGAAAAAGTTTATCTGGAGAAGAACAAAATACAGACCCTTTGGAGACTATGGGATTTGCTGAAGAACAAAATACAGGCCCTTTGAAGACTATAGGATTTGCAGAAGAAACTGAAGAGGGAGAAGTCACGGAAGACAGTCACGACCCAGAAGAGTATTATGTAATTTAAATTTTCTTCTCATCATGATCCTTTAATGCATTCATTTTTTGGACTCCATTTTATTTACTTATCTCTTACATGTTTCTTGCAAAGCCTATTTTGAGTTTTTAAACTGAAGTTTCTTTAGCTGGAGTCTTGGTTCTAGGCCAAGAAATGAATTTTATTTTGAAATATCTGGCAGGATTGTGATGGGGATCAGAGAGCTAAAGTGGGAAAGGAAAGGCTATTTTGGTTTTAAAAGGATAAACTTTTAAGCAAAAGCAGGTGTCTTTTACTCCTAAAAAAAAGTGACAGATACAATATATTCACTTTTCCCGATATTTGTGTAAAGAAAGAAGAACGATTTTGGTTTAAAAAACTCCAAGTCCCATTCCAGTCATTCTTCCTAAGAGCTGACTTGTAATGAATATGTATCAAGAAATGTTAGTTGACAATGTACTGTCTCTTTCCATAAAGATTTAAAGCCACTTGGAAAAATTGATAAAATACAGAAAGGACACATGGGTCAAAAGAACATGAGAACAAAAGGGCAAAACAAATAAACAAAAATGAAAGGATGAGATTAATACAAAACTGTCTGCATGAACATGCATGTACCTCCATTATACATTTACAGAACACGTGTGTTTCCTTGTATGGGAGTATACAGAAGAGTATTCCCAGGTCATTCATCATTGTGAATGATGTTGTTTGTAATGGGAAAAAAAAAAAAGATTCCATGAACTTTAAATATACTTTTTCTCAGCCGCTCAATGAAAACGATCATGGACATTTTGTATGTAAAATACATTTTAAATATTAGTTATTGTTGCTTTGGAGAAGAGATTCTCCAGTATTCCAGCCTGGAGAATTCCATGGACAAAGGAGACTGGCGGGCTACAGTCCATGGGATCGCAAAGAGTCGGACACAACTGAGTGACTAACACTATTTTTAGTTTATACCTTCCTTTCTCTCTCCTTCTGTAGTTCCACTATCAGTAGATGACATCACTACTCACCCTGTCACCAAAGCCAAAACCTAAGGGATATCCTGAATGTCTTCCTTCCTTTCCCGGGTAAATTTCATTCACCATAAGTGTTTATGGTTCTAGCCCCTAAGAGTACATTTCTGAATCATTGTAGCTTTCCATTGCCAATGCCAAGGTTTCATTCATACATTTACCATCTCTCCTCTGAACTAGTAAAAAAAAAAAACAAAAAAAAAAAAAACTTTTGATTGAATCTTGACCCCTGGCCACAATCCTCCAATCCATTCTCCAGATTAAGCTTGATCTGTCCTTCTATATAACATACATGGTCAGGTCACTCCACAGCCTGAAAGCCATCAATGGCCCTTCAATCTCTACAAAATAAACTGTTTCTTGAAACCTAGACATCATATTAAAAAGCAGAGAAATCACTTTGCAAACAAAGATCTGTATAGTCAGACCTATGGTTTTTCCAGTAGTCATGTATGGATGTGAGAGTTCAACCATAAAGAAGGCTGAGCACCAAAGAATTGATACTTTCAAACTGGGTTCTAGAGAAGCTCTTGAGAGCCCCTTGGACAGCAAGGAAATCAAACCAGTCAATCCTAAAGAAAAGTAACCCTGAATCTTCATTGGAAGGACTGACACTGAAGCTGAAGATCCGTTACTTTGGTCACCTGATGGGAAGAGCCAACTCATTGGAAAAGACCCTGATGCTGGGAAAAAAAATTGAGGGCAGGAGGAGAAGGGGACAGCAGAGGATGAGATGGTTAGATAGCATCACCAACTCAATGGACATGAGTTTGAGAAAGCTTCGGGAGATAGTGAAGGACAGGGAAGCCTGGAGTGCTGCAGTTCATGGGTTCACAAGGAGTCAGACACAACTTAGTGACTAAACAACAACAATTTGAATTTATTTATTTGCTACCTGACATGTATATCATTTTTCTGGTATTCATACCCAGTGTCCTCCTAAAGGACCACCTTCCTTCACATGCTACGTCTTTGAGCTTCTAGGTAGAATCAAATTTTGCAGTTTGTAAATCTCAGGCCTGATAAATCGAAGCATAGCATTCTGCTCATCAAAATAATTCATTCAGGTAACTCAAACAGAACTGCGAGACTTTGCTGGTATGTCTATAAAAGAGACTCTCTTTCTTTCCCATTGGGCTTGACCCTGTGAGACTGTAACAACCATATTACAGTCACAAAGCATGAACCACACGAGAACAGAACCATGCGCAGATGGTGTCAGAACACAGAGATAAAGGGAGAAATTTAAGATCAACTGGATCTTGATCCAGACATGTCTGTAATAGCCAGCTCTTCCTGTGGACTTTTCAGTTATGGCTGCCATCAAATGCCATTTCAGTTGAGTCTTATTGAGGAGAGTATTCAGTCATTTGAAAAAGATGTTATCCTTCCTAATATTATTGCAAACAGCCTTTAGTTAGGCATTAGACTCTTTGGGATCTAGCCTCTGCCTACTCTTTCCTGAATATTTAAAATTTAGTCACTTATTATGTATTAACCAGTAGGCAATTCACATTTTCATCTCAACCAATAGATTATATCATATGATATAAATGTGTTTTTAATTTCCTTTTTTAATGCTTCTTGTTGTGATAAAAGTCACATATATAAAAAATACTATCTTAATCACATTTAACTGTACAACTTGGTGGCATCAAGTGCATACACATTTTTGTGCAACTCTTAACCATCATCCATCTCCTGAATTTTTCACCTTCCTAAACTGAAACTCTGTCTCCATTAAGCACTGAGTCCCTGTTCCATCTCCCCATCCCACCTTCTATGCCCCTGACATCTACCAATGTGCCTTCAAATTCTAGAAATCTGACTATTCTAGATAACTTCTAGGTGAAAGTGAAAGTCACTCAGTCATGTCCAAGTCTTTGCAACCCTGTGGACTATACAGTCCATGGAATTCTCCAGGCCAAAATACTAGAGTAGGTAGCTATTCCCTTCTCCAGGGGATCTTCCCAACCCAGGGATCGAACCCAGGTCTCCGGCATTGTAGGCAGATTCTTTACCAGCTAAGCCACCAGGGAAGCCCAAAAATGCTGGAGTGGGTAGTCTATCCCTTCTCCAGAGAATCGTCCTGACCCAGGAATCGAACTGGGGTCTCCTGCATTGCAGGTGGATTCTTTACCAGCTGAGCTACCAAGGAAGCCCTATACCTCACATAAGTGAAATCAAACACTATTTTCTGTACCTGCTGTATATTGGAATGCATTTTAAGGTTCACTTAATATATGTCCTACAAACAGATTGTACCTTCTTTTTTTCCCTCTGCTATACAGTGAGTTCTCATTAACTATCTATTTTATACATAGTGGTGTATATATGTCAATCCCAGTTTCCCAATTTATCCCAAATTCTTGCAGATGGAGAGAGAAATAGTACACCAAAAAAATCCCTGTGACCATCCTGTGTGTTAATCAAGACTCTTAAGATTATAACAGACAGAATCCAGTTCAAACTGGCTCAACAACAGGGAACTCAATGAAGTAACATTAAATTCTCGAGCCATCTCTGGGTTCTCATTCATTGTCACCAGGAGTTCATGTCTCCCCATCTCACAGATGGGTTCTCCCCAGTGTAGATTTCACTATCAGGCCAACACCTGCCATTGTGACAAAGACAGCCACCAACAGCTCCAGGTTTGCATTTTGCAGTCTCAACGGAAGGAATATATACATTTTCTCTTTCTCTTTCTCAGTGCTCCTAGCAGAAGCTCTAAGGATGGCAGCCCTTTATCTCTGGTTGGTCCTGCTTGAGTCATGAGTAAGCCCCTTGATCAATGATTGGCTAAGGAAAGGTGGCGTTCCCACTGGCTAGTCCATGTCACAGGTCCATTCCTAGAGCGAAGGACAGAATCAGCCCCACCTGAGTCATATGGAAAATAAAGGCTCCAGGTCTAGAGCAAGAGAGCTTATTGATGGTCAGTCAAAAGCAACAGGTGGCCTCTTTAGGCTGATTTCAGATAAAATCAAAACCATATTTATTTTGTCTGCATTATACAAAATCAATCTGTTGCCAGAATGGCTTTTCTCTGAGATAATCTAACTTTGCTCCTTTGTCCATGGAATTCTCCAGACAAGAATACTGGAGTGGGTAGCCACTCCTTTCTCCAGGGGATCCTTCTGATCCAGGGGTCAAAGCTGGGTCTCTGGCATTGCAGGCAGATTATTTACTCTGAGCCACCAAGGAAGACTAGTATTTTGTCGGACTTGCTCAATATTGTGCCCTCTACAAACCTGGCATCTGAGATGATCACTCAGTACAGGCTGTCTTCATGCTAGCTCCCAGGTGACTTTCAGTGAAAGAATGGATTGCCCTCAATTGAAATCTTCTTCTTCCCCTCCAATCTTCTGATTTTTTACACCAATAGCCTAATATGTACAAAAATCTATGCAATTATCTTTGATAATTATAAAAAAGAAGGAGGAAAGTATCCTTGGAGATTAGTCTCTTTGTAGAATCAAAAAGAAGAGCCAGTAAACCCAATGCCTTCCTTGGCCGGCATAATAATAGCACTGCTATGGGGCGCTGAAATGTTATCCTAGTTCACAAACTGGTTGCATCACTTTCGTCATGTTTTCCTTCTTGCTTCTTGAGAAATCATCAATTGATGCCTAAAGGCACAAGCAGCTGCCATTTGCTCTGTGTCTTCTTTGTAACCGGTACCATCCTGGGTCCTTTTAACATTGAACCTTATTTCCTTCTCAGGAAAAGCAGTGCTTCTCCCACTTCCATCTCCCCCTCGAAAGAGCAGCATAGGATGGACATGTCAGGACCCTCAATGCTGGGATGTCGCTTAAGAATGACAAGAGAGGAGATCAAAGTGAAGGCCACCTACCACAGTCTCTATGGGTTCTTCTCTCCATTGAATGCTCCACTCAGCACCCAAACTAAAAGGGATTTCACTATAGAGAGGTCAGTGGAACAACTGGATTCAGAAAGGCAGGCAAGGTGAAAAGAAGCAAGCAGAAGCGTTAAGGTCCAAGCACTTGCCAGGGCGGGAACAATCACCACCCGAGGTCTGGAGGGGAGGGGTGTGACAGTAGACGCTGAATGCAGCAGAGAGTGGGAGACTCGGAAGAAGACCCTCCTCCAGGAAGCACGCCTGGAGTAGCACCTGGCCATGACTCGAACCAGGCAGAAGTGGGGAGGGAGCCAAGGCAGGAAACTCTGACCCTTCTCTCCTCCACCCTCCAGTCTCCTCTCTCTCTCCTTCCCCAGCCAAATCCAACAGCTCCAGGAAGTAAGGGAGGCTGGGCAAGGCTGTGTGCAGAGAGGGGCTTCTCGGGAAAAGAACTGTGCTAGGAAGGATAGACAATTGAAGAGGAGTCAAGAATTGGGGTGGGAGCAAGTGGAAATTAAACAGCACAGGATAATACACGTGGGGTTGGAATTCCTGCCCACTTCACCCCTGCTCTGTCATGAGCACACACACACCTTACTCCCTGCCTCTCAAGAAAACGTCACGGAGACCCTGTTTCATAGACAGATCATTGTGCTATGAGGGAAAAGCTCCATTCCTCAACTGTCTTCCTTTCATGCTGGTTAATATACTTCCTACTTCAACTGGTAACTAAGCCTGTCACCATTAGGACATGCTCAAGCGTGACCAAAATATTCACTGTGGCTAGACCGTGCAAATTTCAATTAGCAAAAGCTGCACCCACCACCCTTGCTCCGCACACGGGACAAAGACTGGCCCTAAGAGACTGGTGCCGGGTCCGTGGGTCTGGTTTAGTTCTGCCGAGGAGAACCCAGGCAATATTTTACCATCATCATTATATCGCAGGCTTAGAAAAACCAGGCAGCCTGAACGCCTCTTGGCTTTCTTCACCAGACGGTCTCTGCAGTATATACCTGCTCACACACACGTGCGCACATGCATGCGCACACACATACACACACAGCCAGGAGCATGCAGGACCACACTTTCCATGGGCTTCATGCGTCCCTCAATGTGGGACCAAGATCAAGGGTAAGATGTACCAAATATGTTAGGTGACCAAAGAGTTTTCTGGAGAAGAAAATTTTTTAAAAAAATGAAATTTGCCATGAGGATTGCTTCAATTCTGTGCCATGGTTTCCAAAAGACACACCTCTCTTCTTTCTTTTCTACATCAGCAATACTGACATTTGAAGACAGAGTATCTTCGTTCTGCGGTCTGTCTTGAACATCCTTGGACATGTAGCAGCATCCCTGGCCTCTACCCTGGGGTAGTAGGAGTACCCAGCTGCCTTCAGTAGCAAACAGTCAATAATATCTCCAGACACTGCCCAATGTCCCTGGGGCAAAATCGTCCCAGCTGAGAACTTCTGTACAGTACATTCACAGTGACAGTCTATTCAGTCCCCACAATCTGTTTGCCAACAACCATTTTCCAAATGATCTTTTTTTTTCACAGACATAAACAAGTGGCTGGTTACTATTTCAGGTAAGATACTGGCTCCCTTCTGAGAACCCCTAGCTGAACTGTATCCTGTCTTGAAAGCATGCAAGAAGCAGCCAGAGACTATGCCCTCATCCCCATTCCCTCTCACCTTAGCCAACATATTTCTTTTTTGTTTTGTCTAGGATACAAAACTCACAGAGTTTCCAACTTTGAAGCACATATTCTAAGAAAATAATTGATCGTGTGTACAAAGATTTAATTATAAGAAAGAGCCTGCAGCAAGGTTTATAATATGGAAAATTGGGAAACAGCCTAAGTGTCTGATGATAGAATCGTGGTTAAATGAGCTGTGATACATTCATCCAGCAGAATATATACAGTGTCATTAAAAGTGATGAGAATGGAAATGCCTGGGCACCATAAGATGTTCAAGAAATATTAACAGAACAAAGTAGGTTATGAGAGATTCTTTTCAGTGGTCATCCCATTTTTAAACTCTTCTCAGTGATTATCCCATTTTTACAGTCTGTTTGCATGTGCATAGAAAAAGTCTGCATCGAAAGTAGTTACTAACAGAGTTTTTTTTTTTTAATTTCTACCCATTTGATCTTGAACTTCAATTTTTATAATAAATATATTTTACATAAAATTTTTATATAAGTTCTTAGATAATCAGGGTCATCACACATGATTACACTTCCAAAGGATTGCAGAGAAAAAAGTCTAAGGAAAAAGATCTCGATACTATAGGCTGAAGTATGCATGAACACCATCTCTGAAGTTTTCTGGTGACACAGCTGCCTGTCCAATCCAGAGGATTCTTTAAAGCAAAAATAAAGCAAAACGATCCTAGTTTATATATATTTTGAATTATCCCACCCTAACTTAAACAGGGAAGGAAATGAGTCTTGAATTGACATCATTTTATTGTGTTTTTATTAGTCAGGAACTATAAATCCGAAGGGTTACCCACAGTATGAAGTCATTTAGAACCAAAGCGTTTCCTGGCTGGCAAAGGCGTTTATGAGCGGCCATATAAAGAAGCCTGGATTGTGGCTCAGCTCCAGGACCATCATGGAGGTGGCAGGATTTATGGAACTTAAGCCTTACTCAATCTGGTCAGAATTCCAAGCAATGATCTGAAATCACTGAATGCAGAAAAATCATAAATTCTAAGATGTTGCAGCCATTCTCTTAAATTACAGCACTATCTTTTACAAGATTGCTTGTGAGATACTTCCCCTGATGAAATAAACAACGGGAAAAAGCTGTCTCTATAATCTCTTCCTGCCACAGCTTCAGACAACATTCTTAGCATGGCAGTGCATCTCTATTATTACTGAAATTACTCTGAAACAAGGGCGTTGCAAGGATTTTCTGCAGAAAACCCCCAGGTTTAACTGCACAGTTGGTCCTTGCTATGTCCATTCCGCTTCAGCTGATACTGCGGGCTGATCGGAAGGGGCTCAAGCATCCAGGGATTTGGGCATCTGCAGGGCATCTGGAAACAACCCCTCGCTATACTGAGGAACAACTGGATTCAGAACTAAAATTAAAGTACAGCTGCCTGAAGTGTTCCCATGGTCAGATTATTGGCAGATCATAATCAGATGGTTGGAAGGTGAGGTGGTCAGAACCCCAGATACACATGCTGTTTAATCGCTCGGTCATGTTCTACTCTTTGTGACCCCACAGACTGTAGCCCGCCAGGCTCCTCTGTCCATGGGATTTCCCAGGCAAAAATAATGGAATGGGTTGCCATTTCCTTCCCCAGGGGATTTCTGGACCCAGGGATCGAACCTGCATTGGCAGGTGGATTCTTTATCACTGAGCCACATGGGAAAGCCCAAACCAGAATACATATACATCAATATATAAAGTTAAATACATACCCAAGAAGTCCTTATCCGCTTGACTCCTCCTAGGCATAAAATTCAGATTAAATTCAGGATGTCCAATCAAATCTGAATTTCTTCTAGTGCAACAAATAACTGTTTAAGAATAAACCAAACATTTACCTGGGTGCCCTGTATTCTTATTGCGTTAAATCTGGCAACTCGACCCCACTAGAATTCTTCTGCAAAGGCATGACATGAATCCAAGTGACCTTCAGAAGGGCTATGCATTAATTTCTCCTATAATAAGAAGCAGCTTTCCTTATGAGAAGGGATTCTTAGATTCCTGAACATCATCAAAGAGTCAGATTTAACTGAATCAGAAAGATGTAAGAAAAGTTGGATGGAAAGTCAGAAGACAGAAGCTCTAGTCCCGACTGTTGAGTCTTGCCCCCCAGGCCACAGATCTGAGACCTTACACCAAGGCCTCAAAAGTGGAGCCCAGAATCAAGATCACCTTCGAAGCTGACTGAGCCCCTTTGTAAACTAAGCCCATTATTAAAAGCCCCCTGATCATCACTAACAAGTTTCTGGTCTCCCAATTAAGAAAAGATGCCCACTTAGTAAATATACTATAGTGTCTCAACCAATCACCTAATGCCAAGCATCCAGGAATTTACTTTGTCTTGAGGCTATAAAAATTGGCCATTAACCCACGAGAACTGTCAACTCTCTCCGGTCTGTTGGGAGGTCAGCCCACTGCGTTCACAGTGCTCGCATCATCTCTGCTTTTTCTTCTTAATAAACCTGCTCCCTTCTGAAATGCTCTATATCTGGAAATGCTTTTCCAACCCGTGCTCGGACTCCCTCAGTATTGGCAATTCCAATAACCAGCTTTGCATGACTTTGAGACAAGCCCCCTAAACCCTGTAAGCCTGTTTCCATAGTACAACCAAAGCAGAAAATAAGTGATTACTGTCCTTTCTCTGAACTCACAGCAGACATTGCTAATCGATCACAGCATTCCTTCCCACTGTGTCCAGGGGCAGCCACAGAATACTGCTTGGCAAAATCTCCAGGAGGCCACCATCCATGGACAAGACTACACTCTTGACAAGAAATCCACTTGCCTTCCTTGAAATAAATGAGCCAGCTCCAGTGAAAATTCGGAATCCTTTGTGTTCCAAATTCAACCCTAAATGGCAAGATCATACCTAGCTTCATACGATTAATTAGAAGCAAAACTTGACAACTACCTTCTGATGTAGATTTTTTTTTGCCTTATTTATGTATTTTTTTTCGTAAACTTTTTATTTCGTATTAGGGTATGTCCAATTAACAATGTTGTGATAGTTTCAGATGGACAGCGAAAGGTCTTAGCCCTACGTATACATGAATCCATTCACCCCCAAACTTGCCTCCCATCCAGGCTCAACAGAACGTTGAGCAGAGTTCTGTGTGCTGTACCATAGGTCCTTGTTCGTTATCCATTTTAAATATAACAGTGTGTACATATCCATCCCAGCTCCCTGGCTATCCTTTACCTCCATCCTTCCCCCTGGTAACCATAAGTTTGTTCTCTAAGCCTGTGAATCTGCTCCTGTTTTGTAAGTTCATTTGTATTATTTCTTTTTAGATTCCACCTATAAGGAATGTCATACAATATTTCTTCTTCTCTGTCCAATGAAGTAGATTTTTCTTAACTCAGAGTAGAAGAAACGGTCAAGGAATCCTGCCTTGATCAGACCTTGTAGGAACTGTCCTTGAGACCTCAGTGGAGGATGTGGCATGTCCAGATTCCCTCCTCAACGTTGCCCTTGATTTTTCTTCCCTCCCTCTGCATTGACCTTGATCCCTCTCCCCTTCACATCTGTTTCCTTCTATACTCACAGGCTCCTCATATGACCCCTGGCTTCATCACCTCTGTGTGTCTTTTCTATGTTGCAGATTCTTCTTTCTCATCATTTCAGCCTCTTCTGGCCATTCCCGGTCTTGGGCGAGGTCATGGTATCTTTCTTGCTTCAGTGCCCGATCTCTGCCTGATTCTCTCCCCATTTCCCAGTTCAAATGCCCCAGAGGGAGGGTCTCACGGCTTAGCTGGTCCCTGCTTGCCAAGGGGCCAGTCTGGGGATTGGCTATGTTCTGAGTCAGAGCCCTCCCCTGGTCCAGCCAGCCAGGACTGGAAAGACCTGGAATAAAGCATGACTGCCTGGGCGAAACCCATCAGCATCTGTTAGTGCCTTTGTTTGTCTGTTTTTCATTCTTTCTTTTCAAAAAGGTCTGAAGGGCAGACACCATGATGTACATAACATCATAGGATTTCTTGAAGACCTGAGTTGACCATGTATGTGAAAAGTGACTGTTCTAACTGGTTTCTTCCAAAAGCAGGCCCAGAGGCAGGGACCTGAATGTAAGTAGCTTATGTGGGGGGTGCTGAAAACACCAATAAGGTAGTGAGGAAGCGATGGAGGGAAAGGAAAATAGCTCATATGTGTGTGTTACTAGGCAATGACCACAGTAGCTGAGAGAAGCTTGTTCCAGAGGGAAGCTGGGGAAATGGGAGAAAACACACAGCCCAGAATGAGCTCACCCCCAACAGCGCGGAAGCTGCAGGGTCTAAAGACCGAATCCCAGGAGTCCTTGGTGGGCGTTGCTTTCCCAGCACTTTGGACGTGCCCTAGTGGTGCTGCGGCACAGTGGATTCCTGAGGTTCTGCCAAGCCTCCTCCAATTGCTCAAATGGTCAAGAAACTGCCTGCAATGCAGGAGACCTGGGTTTGATCCCTGGGTCAGGAAGATTCCCTGGAGAAGGGAATGGCAACCCACTCCAGTATTCTTGCCTGGAGAACCCCATGGACAGAGGATCCTGGGGGGCTACA
Organism: Cervus elaphus; assembly: GCF_910594005.1. NCBI lineage: Eukaryota > Metazoa > Chordata > Mammalia > Artiodactyla > Cervidae > Cervus > Cervus elaphus. Next base: position 6,822,718 of record NC_057820.1, on the reverse strand, counting down.
GTCCATGGGGTCCTAAAGAGTCGGACAAGATTGAGCGACTAACACTTTCACTTTCAAGCTTCTGGGAAGAGGCCCCCCAGGCACAGAGAGGGAGATAAGACAAATGAACAAGCTTCCTGAGCTCCTGAAGGTCTAAGGAGTAGAGGAGAGGCGCTGATATCACCTGCTGCAGCCCTCTGTCAACTCTCAAATCAATGTCACCTCCATGAGGGTGGGGAAACAGTGTCTGGCACATAATAGATGCTCAATACATATTTAAGGGATAAGTGAAAGAATGATAGAAACTTCTATATAAATGAATGTAATTATTATCGGGGCTATGTTGTGGATCCTTCTTGTTTGTTTGCCTTCTATGCTCCTTGGAAGAAAAGTTATGACCAACCTAGACAGCATATTAAAAAGCAGAGACATTACTTTGCTAACAAAGGTCTATCTAGACAAAGCTGTGGTTTTTCCAGTGGTCATGTATGGATGTGAGAGTTAGACTATAAAGAAAGCTGAATGCCAAAGAATTGATGCTTTTGAACTGTGGTGTTGGAGAAGATTCTTGAGAGTAACTTCGACTGCAAGGAGATCCAACCAGTCCATCCTAAAGGAGATCAGTCCTGGGTGTTCATTGGAAGGACTGATGCTGAAGCTGAAACTCCAATACTTTGGCCACTTGCTGAGAAGAACTGAGTCATTTGAAAAGTCCCTGATGCTGGGAAAGATTGAAGGTGGGAGGAGAAGGGGACGATAGAGGATGAGATGGTTGGATGGCATCACCGACTCAATGGGCATGAGTTTGAGTAAACTCTGGGAGGTGGTGATGGACAGGGAGGCCTGGCCTGCTGCAGTCCATGGGGTCACAAAGAGTCAGACACGACTGAGCGACTGAACTGAACTGAGCCAGTGAGGGCTTCCCTGTGGCTCAGCTGGTAAAGAATCTGCCTGCAATGCAGGAGACCTCAGTCTGATCCCTGGGTTGGGGAGATCCCCTGGAGAAGGGAAAGGATACCCACACCAGTGTTTAGGCCTGGAGAATTCCACGGACTGTATGTATAGTCCATGGGGTCGCAAAGAGATGGACATGACTTAGAGACTTTCACATCACACATAGCCACTGAAGGGATTAATAGGGTTGGAGATGGGTAAAGGGAGTGTTAACCAGGGACAATGGAACAGCAGCTGGTACCAGAAAAGGGCTGGCTTTTCACACCAACTCCTCTTCCATCACTACCAGGACTCAGACAACGCAGAAGAAACATCTTCCTCCTACATACTCTTCACGTTGTATTTTAATGACTTCTTTTCTGTAATCTTTGTATTCATTTCAGTTTTATTTTCAGCTGAATACAATGGTGATCAAGGGAGGAGGGGCGTATTTGTCTTCCTTCCTCAGTCCTGCATTCCCAAGAACAACCTGGAGCCGTACTCTTGCTTAACCCCCAACCCAGCCAGGTGGCAAACAAGACGGCAGCAGTGAGTGTGAGGGGACAGAACGAAGCCACCTCCACTGATAGCGGAGGTGTTTCCATGCAATCCTGCTTCCCTCCTTGGACATCACTAACCCGCTTGTAAAATACACTCACCAGTCACGAATGGGACAAAATACGGGCTTTCCCACCAGTGGCACAAAATCAAAGAATGCAGCTTGGATGTGAGGCTGAAACTAACTCTCCAATGGTCACCCCAGTGTCCAGACCTTGGGGAGCATTTGCCCCAGAGAATCAGAAACTTCTCTGGTCCTCAGAAAGGACCAAGGTCAGCTTCACCCTGGGTCAAGTTCATCGAACCCCACATTGTCCATACCGGCAAGTGGCCCTTTACACACAGCCCACTCCCAAGAATGACACAGAGACCAGTGGCTCATAGACCCTTGTCATCTCACCAGACAGAGATGTTCTCTCCCTCCGCCCTTTGGAGTCATTGAGAGATAGAGATGGGCGATTTCAAGCCAGTAAGAGACTCAAAGTTCTTGTGTTTCAAGATGGCAGGAACTTAGGGAGAGGGAGAAAACTGATGCCTTCCCCATGCATCTAAGGGCTGAAAATTTATGTCCTATCAAAAGAGCTGATCTGAAAACCTGTTTCTTCTTTAACTCTCAGTGAATGGATGGGAGCAAGTCCGCCATTGGATATGCAGAGGGAATTATTCTACAGAAGAGTCTTTTGCAATTTCTCTTTCGTCCTGTTACACATCAGTGTGTTTAGGTCTGTACAGAAACCACCAATCTATAGCTAGAATGCATCTTCTGTTCATTCCATCTCTCACACTAGTGCTGTTAGGAAACTCTGCAGTCAGCGTTTAGCACAGGAGTTTGAGGATGTCAAGACCGAGGCTCGAATATGCCAAAAATAAAGCTATTTCTTTGGAAATGTTTCTTCTTTCCCAAAACAGGGAGAAAATACACTTCTACTTTTGCTTCAAGGCTGACTTTGATGGCAGGAGAATGGAAAATGGCCAGCTTACTTTTAAGGGACTGACCTCTAGTGGCCAGCAATGATAACTCCTCTACTAGAAAACAAATTTTCTGACAAAATCCAAGAGTGAGCTTGGAGACACTTTTTTTTTTTTTAATGCCCAATGCTTTTATTTCTTAAGGAAGATAATGTATATTTACATTTTTTCTAAGTTTAATTTTGAAATATTCTAAAATATTGTTAACTATTTCAGATGCTCATGTATTAATACATTTGGGAGAAAGTTTTCAACAATAGTGTTTGACATAAAAATTATTCCTGACTAGTATTGATACCACTTTTTTTTTTTTTTTAGTTGGAGGCTAATTACTTCACAACATTTCAGTGGGTTTTGTCATACATTGACATGAATCAGCCATAGAGTTACACTTATTCCCCATCCCGATCCCCCCTCCCACCTCCCTCTCCACCCGATTCCTCTGGGTCTTCCCAGTGCACCAGGCCCGAGCACTTGTCTCATGCATCCCACCTGGGCTGGTGATCTGTTTCACCATAGATAATGTACATGCTGTTCTTTCGAAACATCCCACCCTCACCTTCTCCCACAGAGTTCAAAAGTCTGTTCTGTACTTCTGTGTCTCTTTTTCTGTTTTGCATATGGGGTTATCATTACCATCTTTCTAAATTCCATATATATGTGTTAGTATGCTGTAATGTTCTTTATCTTTCTGGCTTACTTCACTCTGTATAATGGGCTCCAGTTTCATCCATCTCATTAGAACTGATTCAAATGAATTCTTTTTGATGGCTGAGTAATATTCCATGGTGTATATGTACCACAGCTTCCTTATCCATTCGTCTGCCAATGGGCATCTAGGTTGCTTCCATGTCCTGGCTATTATAAACAGTGCTGCGATGAACATTGGGGTGCACGTGTCTCTTTCAGATCTGGTTTCCTCAGTGTGTATGCCCAGAAGTGGGATTGCTGGGTCATATGGCAGTTCTATTTCCAGTTTTTTAAGAAATCTCCACACTGTTTTCCATAGTGGCTGTACTAGTTTGCATTCCCACCAACAGTGTAAGAGGGTTCCCTTTTCTCCACACCCTCGCTTGGAGACACTTTAAAGATCATCTTTCTCTGTCCAGTTCATTTCTCAGTTACAGAAGAGGAAACAGCTATCCATGAAAGATCAGGAACTTGTCAGTGGTTGCTAAGGCCAGACTGGAGGCAAAGTCTTCTATATTTCATTTGGTTCATCTCCTCCCGTTGCCCAGCACATATTTAAAAGCTACCCTTCCATATATTCTGCAATTAATAGACAAATAAAACTCTTTCAAAAAACTAAAAATAGAGTCACCGTATGATCCAACATTCCCACTCCTGGGCATATATCTGGAAAAGATAAAAGCGCTAGTTCAAAAAGATATACACACCCCAGTGTTCATAACAGCACTATTTATAGTAGCCAAGGCATGAAGCAACCTAAATGTCCATCAACAGATGAATGGATAAAGAAGATATGGCATATATATATATGAATATTACTCATCCATTAAAAAAAAGGATGAAATAATGCCATTTGCAGCAACGTGGATGGGCCTAGAGATTCTCAAACTAGGTGAAGTAAATTAGAGAAAGACAAATACTGCTATCACTTATATGTTGAATATAAACAATGATACAAATGAACTTATTTACAAAACAGAAATAAACTCACTGACATAGAAAACAAAATTATGGTTACCAAAAGGAAAGGGTAGGAAGAGATAAATTAGGAGTTTGGGATTAACACATACACACTAATACATATAAAATAGATAAACAGCAAGAGCCTATTATACAGCATCTGCTTGCTAAGTTGCTTCAGTCATGTCTAACTCCCTGTGACCTTATGGACTGCAGCCCTCCAGGCTCTTCTGTCCAAGGGATTTCCCAGGCAAGAATACTGGAGTGGGTTTCATTTCCTTCTCCAGGGGATCTTCCTGACCCAGGGATCGAAGCCGGGTCTCCTGCATTGCAGGCAGATTCTTTACCATCTGAGCCACCAGGGAAATGGTTATTGTATAGCACAGGGAACTATATTCAATATCTTACAATAACCTGTAGTGGAAAATAATCTGAAAAAGAATACATATATATGTATACATACATACATATATGTTAGGCCTCCCTGGTAGCTCAGATGGTAAAGAATCTGCCTGCAAGGCAGAAGACCCAGGTTCCATCCTTAGGTTGGGAAGATGCCCTGGAGAAGGGAATGGCAACCCACTTCAGTGTTTTTGCCTAAAGAATTTCATGGACTGAGGGGCCTGGCAGGCTATAGTCCATGGGGTCACAAAGAGTCAGACATGACTGAGTGACTAACACTTATATATATATGTGTCATTGAATCACTTTGCCATAAACTTGAAGCATTGTAAATCAACTATACTTCTTTTAAAAAATAAATTAAATAAATAAATAAAACAACAAACTCTTATTTCAGGCAAACTTTCTATGACTTGCCATAAATCTAATTGGATAAAAGTGGTTAGATATTTCAACCCCCTTCTGGGTGGTAAACAGCTATAAGCTAAGAATTTTTTTTAATTATCTTTAAATCTCTAGTACTTTTCACCATACTTGTCACATGGCATATATTTAATAGATATAAATAGATGGGCAGTTTGATTTTAATTTGAAATTAGACATCAACCAAAACTGAAAGTCCCTTGCCTGGTTCTCCAATTAGCAAGTGGCAGATCTAAAGCTTGAGACCAGCGGTTCAGTTTTACACTAAAAGCCACCATCCCAACACCTTGCCCTAGAGCCCCCTGCCACTGAGGATGGCCTTCCTAAATTTCACAGAAGCAACCTTTCTGACTCTCTGAATCAACGCAGCTGATTCAAGAGGAGACAGTATTTTTCAGATGCTCAGGCAAAAGTTTTTGCCCTCGAATAATGACCCAATAAAAACAATCCTTCATATGTTGGTTCATTCCTTCAATCATTCGACATGTATTTTTTTGAGTGTTTACTATGTGTTGGGAATTTCCCTCAGTAATGAGAACCCACTGGGAGAGACTAAATGATGTCCCAGCCACCATGCTAGGAGTAAGCCCTGGGAGAATAAAGAAAGAAGGCAGTCTTGATACTGATGACAGAGCTTTCCCCAGGGTTAGTGGAGACGTCAATTAGGACTCAGCCCTGAAGCTTGCAAGCATAGATCGAAATTTTGAAGAATTTATGAATAAACCTCAACATCCCTTGATAAAATAACCCAGGTTGGTGGCAAAGAGAGAGAGTCTTCAGATGGTAAGGGGCAAAACTTGTGTTTCTTTTCCCCAACCATCATTCTTAGAATTCATTTGGTTTTTGAAGATCTAGCAAAGTCTACCAACACCATCATACTTGCTTCTGAAATTATTCTTCATCTCCTTACCCTTCCATCCCAAGCATGGGTATAAACCCTTTCTTTAATTTCCCACAGCCCAGATGAGGCCATATTGGAATCATTACAAGATTTTACTGAAGTCTCAGGAAAAAAAAAGAGGAACCACAACAGTGTTTTTAAAAGGTAGCAGCGATACATGGTGGCACCTGAGACCTGTGGGCACCCTCCAGAGGTTGGCCAGACTCCTGTAGGGTTGCTTTCCTGTCTAGCCCTGGTTAGGTGGCATAGGGCCAGATCTAAACTTCCCTACCACCCCAAGAAATTCCTCAAGTGTGCCAAAGCCCCTCAGAGTCCCAGCCCAAGACAGCAGAGCGGTGCATGATGACAAGAGTCTCCTTTCCCTTTCCCCCAAATTCCACCTCTCACCTCGTGAGAACACCAGCAGCTTCCTATTTACAGACGGCTTCTACTCCAGAAATCTATTCGCTGGACAGTTTTTTGGAATCAGCCATGCATTTCCAAAAACATCAACAGTTATTCAAATCAGAGGCAAGTCCCAAAAAGTGCTATTTATATCCTGCTCCATCCAAGGATATAATGGACCAGCTAAGGATGTTGGAAATGCAGCTCTCCAATTTGGCAGAAATCAGAATGCGAACATAGATGCTCCTGCGTGTGTGCTTGCTAAGTTACTTCTGTCATGCCTGACCTTTGCAACGCTATGGATTGTAGCCTGCCGGTCTCCCCACCCACGGGATTCTCCAGGCAGGAATACTGGAGGGGGTTGCCATGCCCTCCTCCAGGGGATCTTCCCTACCCAGGGACTGAACCTGTGTCTCCTACATTTCCTGCATTGGCAGGCGGTTTCTTTACCACTGTTACCACCTGGGAAGCCCACAGATGCTCCTAAGCACTCTCTGTATCCATATATCATTTGTAGCAATATAAGGACCCAGAGCCCCTACCAAATCTCCTGCATCAGGAGAGAAAGCGTAGTTGCCAGGGAACTGCGGTTGCAGAGACAAGAAAATTCTTGACCTGGAATCAATAGAGTAGTCATTGCTAAATTGAGTCCAGTAAACTCCCTCTGTTTCCTGAGTATCTTTAGCATTTGGGGAATTTGAAGGAAATGCAGTCCAATTCGTGGCACCGTAGGACATGAGAAAATAATAGACAGATCAGAGTGCAGAGTGAAACCGAATATAGTGTTTTTTATCAAGAGATATTGACAGCCACTCTTCTATCTAGTGATCCCAGCAACTCTCCTTGGACAAGACCTTGTTTCATTGAAGGATCATTTGAGCACCTTTTCTTGATTATGCAACTAAAGACATGGGGACACCCACTGCCCTGGGAAAAGGGGACATCACAGGATTTTCTGTGACATGACGGATGCTGTCCTTTCCAAGTGCCCCTTGCATCCTTGACATCAGTGAATAAATCTGCAAAATATCCTGGGGACAAAAGAGATTTAGACACTGACTTTCCTGCTAAATTTAGACAGCACTTAAACCTCTCTGATAGAAGGCCTAAACAGATACTTCAACAAAGAAGGCATGCAGGGGGCCAATAAACACAGGAAAGATTCTCAACATCATTAATAATGAGACAAATGCAAATCAAAACTACAATGTGGTATCACCTCACACCACTCAGTACGAGCATCATCAAAAAATCTACAAACAATAAATGCTGGAGAGGACTGGAGAAAAGGGAACCTTCCTACCCTGTTGGTGGGAGTGTAAACTGATACAGCCATTAGGGAGAACAGTATAAAGATTCCTTTAAAAACTAGGAATAAATCTACCGTATGACCCAGCAACACCACTATTGGGCATACACCCTGAGAAACCACAGTTCTAAAAGACAATTGTACCGCGATGTTCATTGCAAGACTATTTACAAAAGCCAGAACGTGGAAGCCACCGAGATGTCTATCAAGAGATGAATGGATAAAGAAGATGTGGTACATGTACGTGATGAAATATGACTCAGCCATAAAAAAGGAACAAACTTGAATCAGTTCTACTGAGATAGCTGAATCTAGAGCCTATTATATAGAGTGAAGTAAGTCAGAAAGAGGAAAACAAATATTGTATATTAACGCATGTACATGGAATCTAGAAAAATGGTATTTATGAACCTATTTTCAGGGAAGCAGTGGAAACACAGATGTAGAGAATGGACTTGTGGACCCAGTAGGGGAGGGAGAGGGTGGGGCGAATGGAGAAAGGAACATCAACATACATACACTATCAGGTAAGATGGATAGGTGGTAAGATGTTACAGTGTAACACAGGGGGCCCAGTCTGGCGCTCTGTGATGTCCTACAGGGATGGGAAGGGAGAGGGGAGGCTCAGGAGGAGGGGAGATACACATGTAATTATGGCTGATTCACTTTGTTGTATGGCAGAAACCAGCAAGACATTGTAAAAATTGAAAAACAATAGATAAAAAAACAACCTCTCTGATGGACGTGATGGCCTTAATTGGATTGATGAAGCAGAGGGGATACTTGGCACCCTGAGGAGGAAGGCAACAGGAGGAGAGGAGGCTGTGGGCTGGACTGGTGATGTGGGTTCCAATCAGAACGCAGATGCTGCGGGTGCGGGGAGGGGCAGGGCGGAGGAAGGGATGTAGTTGCTGATTTAGGCATAGCTGTGACTGAGCGCTAAAATCTCCCCAGAGGCTGCACCGTATTGGTGTAAACCACATTGGAGAGACCAGAGCTCTCTGCACCCCCAGCACTATTAACATTTCGCCACAGATCATTTTTCCAGCGGGGAGTTGGCTGTGGGGGAGGGGCCATCTTGTGCGTTGTAGTTGGAGGATGTTCAGCCACATCCCTAGAGTCAGACACGACTGAGCAACTCACACACACACACACACACACACACACACACAGGCGTCTACCCACTCGACGTCAGTAGCACCTTCCCCAAGTTGTGACAACCAACAGTGTCCCCAAACTTTGCCATAGGTCCCCTGGGATGGGAAAGCCAGCACTGGTTGAGAAGCACCATTTGGAGCAGAAGGCAACTTGGAAGCTGAAAGGTGAGGAATCTAGGTAGAGTGTTTGGACCATCAGACATATCAATGATGCTGAAGGCAAAACTGCTCCAACTTCCTGGAACCCTTCTCCTTGGTAACCGGCTAGATGCCTCTGCCCTCCCCCATCCACTGCCTCCTGGACACAGGACTACCATTTGATTCAAGTCAGAATTTAAGGACTTTGTCAGAATTCGTCCTCAGAATTTAAGGACAACTCCAAGTGAAAATGGGGTTTCAAGGAAGTCCTTCTGATAAAAACAAGCATTCTCAAGACACTATTAAGAAAATGAGACTCTCATGGGACTTCCTTCAAGGCGCAGTGGATAAGAATCTCCCGCCAGTGCAGGGGACACAGGTTCGATCTCTGGTCTGGGAAGATCCCACATGCCGCAGGACAGCTGAGCCTGTGAGCCACAGCTTCTGAAGCCTGCATGCCATGGAGCCTGTGCTCACAACAGAAGAAGCCACCGCAAGGAGAAGCCCCTGCACCCCAACAAAGAGGAGCCCCTGCTTGACACAACTAGAGAAAAGACCCAGCCCAGAAAAAATAAAATTTAAAACAAGAAGTGAGACTGCCCTGATATTTGTGCCCTAAGCTCACAGGTAAGACCAGTGAGATGCACTTAAGGGAAGTAGCTAGAGAAGAGGATGTAAAAATTGTAGGGAGGGAAACTTTTTGAGGCTTCCCAGGTGTCTCTAGTGGTAAAGAAGTGAAGTGAAGTGAAAGTCGTATCCAGCTCTTTGCAACCTCATGGTCTATACAGTCCAGGGAATTCTCCAGACCAGAATACTGCAGTGGGCAGCCTTTCCCTTCTCCAGGGGATCTTCCCAACCCAGGGATCGAACCCAGGTCTCCCACATTGCAGATGGATTCTTTACCAGCCGAGCCACAAAGGAAGCCCCAATGGTAAAGAAACCACCTGCCAATGCAGGAGACACCAGAGATGTGATTTCCATGCCTGGGTTGGGAAGATCCCCTGGAGGAGGGCATGGCAGCCCACTCCAGAATTCTTGCTTGGAGAATCTCTTGGACAGAGGAGCCTGGAGGGCTACAATTGATAGATTCGCAAAGAGTCAGACACAAGTGAAGCAACTTAGAGCTCAAGCATGCAACATTTTCAAAGAGAAAAATACTCAGACTAGAGCCCTAGTTTTCTCTATGTAAGAGCATCTCCAGTCATTTCACATTATGACATGAGTCTCTAAATAAATTTAATCTTACCGCATTTTATTCCCAATAGCTCAGACAGCTCTCTTAGGAAGTGGGAATGTTGTGAAATGAAGCAAATGAGAAAAAAAAAAGTGTTGCAATTCAACAAAGGTTGGAAATCATAGCCCCGGAGGAACAAAATTAAATGCTTTAATGTCTATAAAATAAAAATAAGCCACATAACCAATATATCTGAGTCAGTAAATGTTTCTCTCCATTTGCTATAGAAACAACAGGCTCAAATTTACTGGAGTTCGAGTTATATTTCAAGGAGAGATGTATATAGTTCAGTAAATTGGAAAATATAAATCAAATGTTGAAGAATGCAGTTTTATAAAATTTATGATTCAAAGGTGATTCTTCAGCTTCCAAGTTGAACCTTATTTTAGTGATGCATGTTCCCTTGTGAAACATTTTTCTTTCATGGAGAATAAATCAGCTACAAGCAAAAATATTTTAGAACTCCAAGACCCGAATAAGAATGACACATTTGTCTGAAGTTGAAATTGTGTTCGACACGCCCAGGTGTACAAGGCATACTTTAGCCATTTATTGACTGAAACAACGCACCACTGCAGCTTTTATCCGAGCCCTCTCCTGGCAGCATAATGCTTTCATCTCAGGTACTATCATTTTTCCATGTTTATTCTGGTGTTCTAATCTCCCAAAGGGGTTTCTAGTGCATCATGCTTTAGTGACATTACCCTTGAAGGCATTGAATGCATTATTCTAGTTTCTTTTAGGTATACATGTAGAAATCATGTGTCTCAGAGTCCCATGTAAAAAAATAATGACTAAATTTCATTCATCAATTCATTCATTCATTTATGTATTTATTTAAAGATATGACCACTACGGTTACTATTGATGCATAACAAATGAGCTCCAAAATGCAGTGACTTAAAAGAGTAATTTTATTATGCACATGGATTCCATGAAACAGTAATGTGAACAAAGAACTGGTTGACTAATCTCCACTCCATAATATCTGGGGCCTCAGCTGAGAAAACTTGAACCCTGGGAGGTCAGTCAAAGTTTAGGGGCTGGAATCATCTAAAGACTTGTTCAGGTGCATGTCTGGAGCCTTGACTAGGGTGACTCAAAGACTAAGACTGGAAATGTAAAATGGCTCAGCCACTTTGGAAAACAATTTGGCAGTACCACAAGAAGTTAAATATAGGATTACGATGCAACCCAGAAATCCACTGCTAGGTATGTATACCCAAAAGCACTGAAAATGGGGCTTCAAACAGTCTTGTATGTGACTATTTATTGTAGCATTATTCACACTAGCCAAAAGGTAGAAACAGTCAAGGGTTTATCCGCAGATGAACGGATAAGGAAAATGTGGAATATTACTCAGCCTTCAAAAGGAACGCTGTGCTGGTGAGGGCTGCAATGTGGATGAAACTCGGGAGCCTTATGCTAGAAGGAAAGCCAGACACAAAGGAACACACTTTGTGTGATTTCACTCAGACGAAATATCTAGAATAGGCGAGTTCATAGAGACGGAAAACAGATTAAGGCTACCTGGGGCTGGGGTGGGGTAGAAATGGGGATTTATTGTTTAAAATGTAAAGAGTTTCTTTTTGTTGTGTATGGGCTATCATCTTTTGTTATTCTGGCTGGTCCAAAATAAGCTTTGTTTCCTTTAAATAAAAAGAATTTGTAGTCAAATAATATAGTTAATATATTAATTTATTAATTATTTGATACAGATTCTTTTTTTTAAACGGGAGGATAATTGCCTTACAATTGCCTTAGTTTCTGCTGTACCCAGCGTGAATCAGCTGTTTGTCTACACATATCCTGTCCCCCTGGAGCCTTCCTTCCATCCACCCCCATGGCACCTCTTTAAGTCATCACAGCGCGAGCTGAGCTCCCCGGGTGATGCCGCAGCTTCCCACCAGCCACCTGCTTCACACATGGGAGGGTATGTATATGTGAACGCCACTAAGGAGTAAAGCATTTCTGTTGGGGTCATGAAGTCTTAGACAGCGACAATGGTTGTGCAACATTGTGAATGTAACCGATGCCACTCACTTGTACACTTAAAAACGGCTGAAATAGCAAACTTAACGCCACACATATATTCATAACAAAAATGTCTCACCAGGTACAAGCAGTTTTATGGACAAGTTCATAAAACAGATAATGTATGTGTGTGTGTGATAAAGAGAGAGACAGACAGAAGCAGAGAGACAGAGAAAGACAGGGAGAGAGAGAAAGAAAACATATCTGTCTTCCTTTTTAATGTTAGAATATGCTTTATTCTCAAGAACAATACAGGAAAAATAATAGGCCAAACTCAGTAAGGAACATTAAAGCCAAAAAAATCTAAATATGAGTAACAATATCCCAACAATTAGTTTTTAAAACATCTTTACCAAGTTTAGTGTATCCTAGGAATGAAAGAAAAGTTTGACATTGTCATTGTGATAACAACATTAAGAGAAGCCTTATCATGGCCCTCTGGAGTAAGTACTATTATTAACCTCATTTTACAAATGAGGACACTGAAACTTTGAGAAGTTAAGGAATTTGACCACAATCCCTCAGCTCTGAGATCCAGCATCCAGAGTCTCTCTCTTCTCTGCTCTTGACCTGCACTGGATATGGTAGATCTCAATAATTTCTCCTTCATGTCTTTCATCCAAACTTTTCCTAGCTTCCACCTCTCTGTGCCACCTTTGAATTTTTAAATCTATCTTTTACATCACTCATTTTCTGTCCAGCTCTCTCATCCATATGTTAACCCATCCTTTGCCTTAAATTAAAAAATTAATATATATATGAATATGACTCATACATATACCGCATTGCAAATCAACTATATCCCAATAATTTTTTAAATTCATGACTTTATTATTCACTTCTAAAAGCTCTAGCTGGTTCTTTTTCACTTTTTCCTGCTCTTTTTGACAGTATCGCCCTCTTCTTTCATAGTTTCAAAGCCTCCTTTTAAGTTCTTTAATGTTCCTTGTTTTTCTCTGATTCTCCATAGGATCACTGTATCATCAGACGTTCTTGGGTATCTATTGCACCCTCTGACTGTCGGTAGACTCCTGACTGTTTCCTCCTGTGTGTCTAATTTTGGATTGTGAGTTCACCTTGAGAAGGTTTTTTCGTCATCACGCAGTCGTGTCTGACACTTTGTGACCCCATGGACGGCAGCATGGGTCAGGTTTACCTGCAGCAATTTCGCCTGGACTGCTTGAAGGTGCGTCTCTCCAGAGAAGTTTTGTATCTGCCCTTGGGCACCCGACAGGAATACAGTAGCCTGAGCCCATTTTTTAAATGTGTCCCCTGGGGAGTTCTTAAATGATGTAGCATAAGTAAGGCAATTCAGGAACCTGGTGCAGGCCAGTGGTTATGAATTCCCCAGAGAATATTTCCCCTGCCACATGCAGAGTTGGTGAACCCAGACAGAGCAGTTTTCTCCTGGAGTCCCGGCACCCGCGCTGGGTCACAGGCCCTTTCAATTGAAAGACGTCTTTCAATTCTGAGGGTCTTCTTTACGTTACTTCTTTGACACATTGTACTTTTTTGTTTTCTTGACTCTCTTTCTATATAACTGCGAGTTGCATTTCTTAACCTGTGACCCTCTCTGTTTCTCTGTATTGCCTACCTAGACAGCATATTGAAAAGCACAGGCGTTACTTTGTCAACAAAGGTCCATCTAGTCAAGGCTGTGGTTTTCCCAGTAGTCATGTATGGATGTGAGAGTTGGATTATAAAGAAAGTTGAGCGCAGAAGTATTGATGCTTTTGAACTGTGGTGTTGGAGAAGACTCTTGAGAGCCCCTTGGACTGCAAGGAGATCCAACCAGTCCATCCTAAAGGGAATCAGTCCTGGGTGTTCATTGGAAGGACTGATGCTGAAGCTGAGACTCCAATACTTTGGCCACCTGATGAGACGAACTGACTCATTCGAAAAAACCCTGATGCTGGGAAAGATTGAGGGCGGGAGGAGAAGGGGACGACAGAGGATGAGACGGCTGGATGGCATCACCGACTCGATGGACATGAGTTTGAGTAAACTCCGGGAGTTGGTGATGGACAGGGAGGCCTGGCGTGCTGCGATTCATGGGGTCTCAAAGAGTCGGACACGACTGAGCAACTGAACTGAACTGAAAGGCAAAATACTGCTTCTTTCATTGAAGGAGCCAGACATGCCTGTACCTGGGACCTGTTATTTGTGACTACTCAGTTCCTCACGAAAATAATGTCCTGTGTTTTCCAGTTTGATGCCAGTGAAGGTGGGACTATACAATCCATGGAATTCTCCAGGCCAGAATACTGAAATGGGTAGCCTTTCCCTTCTCCAGAGGATCTTCCCAACCAGGGATCGAACCCAGATCTCCTGCATTGCAGGCGGATTCTTTACTAGCTAAGCCACCGAGAAGTCCAAGAATACTGGAGTGGGTAGCCTATCCCTTCTCCAGCGGATCTTCCCGACCCAGGAATCTAACCCAGGTCTCCCACATTTCAGGCAGATTCTTTACCAGCTGAGCCACCAGGAAAGCCCTGTACTTGATTAGGGCCCAGCTTAATGACCTTACTTTAAACTGATTACCTCTATAAAGAGCTTGTCTCCAAACAACGTCACATTCTGAGGTTCTGGGGATTAAAACCTGAACATATCTTCCTGGGAGACACAATTCGCCCAGCACACTGTAGGGCAAAACCCTGAGTCTCTCTGAAGTGCTGCTGAGCAGACCAGCTCCTGTCCTCATTCTGGTGCCTACCCGACCCACCCCACCCCTCCCCCCCCCCATACACAGATACACACACACACAGATGCACACACACACACAGATATATACACCCAGGCACACATACATGCACAGTCACATACACAGACACATAGACACAGACTTTTAGACGGACACACACACACAGATACACACACACGCATAAATACACACATACAGATACATGCACCCAGACACACACATGTACACACACACAGACACTCAGACAGACACACATACACATATACGGAGACACACACAGACACACAGATGCACCCACATACATATACAAAGATGCACACACAGAAATACATACACAGACACACACAGATACACATATACACACAGAGAGACAGACCCAGAGACACACGCAAACCCACACAGACGCAGATACACAGACACGAACACACACAGAAGGACCCAGATACACATACACACGGCCTAGAACATTTGGCGTGTGGCTTTCTTTGGCCTGTTCATTCCAGTCCTCAATCATTGCCTTTGCCTCTTTTCCCATTTCCTTTGCTTTTTGAGCCTTAACAGTGATCTCCTTTTTCAGTAAGTTCAGGGTGACTCAGAGAATAAGCAGGGTCATCTCACACGTTCAATTTTCTGTGTTTAACCAGAGAACAGTCCACAGCAACCTCAGGGAGCATGCAGATAAGTCAGACATCCTCACCCTGTAACAGGACCTTTCCTGATTCTAAGCCACCCATCTCTGAGCATCGCCTGTCATTGATCAGAAATGCCCGGTGACCGATAATGTAAGTGAGGGGGCTGCTCTGAAAATTTGGCCTCATTTCTGCCCAGGGCCCCCAGGCTCATTCTCTTTGTGCTTCTCCTGTAAGCTGTGCGCCTCTGCTCACCCTGGGTATGTGCCTCTCTGCTGGAAGTAACCTGTCGCTTTAAAAGAAAAAAAAAGGCTGCGGAGTGACCTTCCTTAGGAACGGGTTGCTAAGCGGGTGTTTTTGCTGAGACGTGGCTGCAGCTTCCCAGGGAGCAGCCCAGGAACCGCCCCAACACTCAGCCTTTGCCCTCCGGAATTTTTTAGAGGCATCATCAGGGAGAGCCGTCTCGCTCCACGTTCAACCCAGAAAGCGGGATCTGCAAAGTGCCCTGAAAAGTTCCTTAAGGTAAATCAGTTCTTCCCGGGAGCAGTGCTGGAGCAGTGGGGTCCTGCTGGCAGCTAGCAGGCTTGGAGCTCAGCCTCTCCCCGGGATGCCCTGAGCCGATTTAATGAATTGTAAATGTAGGAGTCCTTGTTATTATTTACGCTTTACTTTCTGAGATGAAAACATGGAGCGTGACTCGGGCTGCTTTGATTAGAGCCACTGCCTGGTGCCTAGCTTGCAGGAAATGTAAGTCCAGCTCATGACAGCCCCAGGGGAGAATGCCTTCAAAAATCTCCCTCTGCTTCCTTCCTGGGACATGCACGTCACCCTGTTGCATTCCTGTCTCCCGGAAGCACTGGTTGCAGGCTGCATTACTGGGTCTTTTCATGCCAATCGGTTCAAGGAGCGAAGTACTAGTTACTGCAAGCTTCACTTTCCTCAGCATTAGACAGGAAGGACCGCTACAGACAAAGGCTGACTGCTCTCGCCAAGAGACAAAGAATTCTATCAGCTGCGAATTAAGCTGATCCTTTCCTTTTGTTGCAAACAGGGGCTCTGAAACGCTATTAAAGTCTAAGGGGAAATCCATGGATGTTACTGGATGTTCATATAACCTTTTCTGCAAGTAAATCCAGTACCAGAAAGAAATCTCTGGCAAATGGATCTCCTCGAGCTTATTTAAGGAGTCATTCAACCAAACACGCATTGAACAGCACCAGGGCACCAGGCTTCAGCAAGGTGCTAAAGTTTAGAGTGTGCAAAAGTGGGCCAGACCGGGTCAGGAGCTCAGAGTTTGCTGGAGAGGTAGACCTATAAACAGATAATAACAGCACAGCGCGATAACTGCCATAGGAGACTTATGAAAGGCTTTGAGTGCTCAAAGCACAGCGGGATGACCCCCAGGGAGCGCCTGGGAGCACTTCGTTCATCCAGTGAATGCACTGGGCGTATATCACATCCCACAGCTCAGATGCAGTGTTTATATGTACTCTTTGGAGACCATATTCACTATATTGAGCTGATAAAATGATTCTATAAAGCTGCTTATCACTCACCTTTTACTCTAGGAAGCAGTGGCTGGAAGAACTTGGAGAATTAGGTAAAGAAATCAAACAGGGTATGTTTGGACCAGAGGTCCAGGCTTTAACAAGATAAGACAGAAAAAGCTAAGTGCTATCCATGGGTTGAAAAGGCTCACGGGCGTGAAGACAGAGGAAGGTTTCAGAAACACCCTAAAAGGAAACAGAAAGGAAGCTGCCCTGGGCCCAGCTGAGGTACGGGTGAGAAGCGTTATTCATTTCAGTGACTCAACGTTGAGAACCAAAGGTGGTCATGGGAGATTTGATGTCACCTAAGGTCTTTCTTATGACTCCATTCCCCTTTATTTTTTTTTTTACCTTCCCTATAACTTTCTTCTACTTTCCCCCTCTAGGATCACCTTTGCTTAAAAATTAACACTTTTCAGTATTGAGAGCCTGGTCCATGATGGGCAATTTACTACATATAGTCTATCATTTGAAAGAAAGTGAAAGTTGCTCAGTTGTGTCCAACACTTTGCGACCCCACAGACTATACAGTCCATGGAATTCTCCAGGCCAGAATACTGGAATGGGTAGCCTTTCCCTTCTCCAGGGGATCTTCCCAACCCAGGGATCGAACCCAGGTCCCTGCATTGCAGGCGGATTCTCCACAAGCTGAGCCACAAGGGAAGCCCAAGAATACTGGAGTGGGTAGCCTATCCCTCCAGTGGATTTTCCCAACCAGGAATCGAGCGAGGGTCTCCTGCAGGGCAGGCAGATTCTTTACCAACCGAGCTATCAGGGAAGCCCTGAGCCATGGAGATTCTATCATTTAACCCTAATAAAACAATCACTTATCTAGGTAGGAATTATAACCACAGTTTACAGATACAGAAATGTATCTCAGAGGGCTGAAGGTTTTGCTCCCAGATCACCTAACTGAATGAGAGCTGGAATTTGAACCCAAGTCCGTACAATTGTTTACAAAGGCCTCACTCTTTCTATAAAACCATGTCTTCAGTGTTCTGGAGTAGGGTGCATATATTATATTATCTTTCTTTCTTTCTTTCTGTTTTTAATGGAGACATTAGAAGATCGAACCTATTATGTGACCTTTTAAGCAGCCAAGTTTGAAATGCCTCGCATACAGCGCCACCCTTTTCGTTAACTTCCAGTACTTTTTCCCTGCGTCCTATATAACCTACCACAAGACAGTCTGGGTAGGACTGATCACTTGATGGCCCTCGGAGAGGGTCCAATTGTTTGGGTGAAGGTGTCAGTACGTTCCTTGAAGAATATCTTTGGTTTCCTGCATTGAGTTAAACTAAATAAATCAGTGACCTAAAGTAGCCAAAGTCCTTTCACACGGGGGTAGTGCTCTGTGCTTTTCAGTTGTAAATACTTCCAGAATAGTGGACTAAGGGAGACGAGTCACTGACATTGCAAAACAAGAGTGAATGTTGAAACAGACAGGTAGGGGGCTGTGGGGGAGCACTGTAGGGGTCAAGTTCTGAACAGGATGTATAATAACCATAACTGCGAATCGTGGAGCCATCCGAGCTTCACCTCAGGGCATCCCTTCATTGCCTCCCGTGCACAGAGGCCTCTACTGCTGGCTGGAAGTGCTCCTGCGAGCCCTAGTGATAAGGTACATCTAGAGAGAGCACAAATAAGGCTCCAGTGAATCACAGCTCTCATTTTGATGTTGCAGGAGGAATATATTATTAATGACACACACTCAATACGCATGATGATGACAAGCTGCCTATTAACGTTAGGGAGTATTGATTTGTTTCCTCAGCAACAGTGTTCATAACAAGATAAATTTTGATGTCGTTTGATTTCCTTGGAAACTCATTCAAAGGTAATGATCAGGAATGCACGAGGAGGAAAAAAAGTCAACCCCATTACATTTTTCATGTTCTGCTTCTATTTCTTTCATATGTAACATTTTTAACTTATGGAGGATCTTTTTTTAGCTACTAAAATACTGCACATTTCTTTTGTTTCCACTTCATAATTACCAGAGTTGCAGTTCAGAGAGTTCCCATGTCCTATAGCATTTTATGCTGATTGTCTGCCCTCTGGTTCTCTCTAGATTACCTCCTCACCCTTTTATTTTTCTTTTATAGAATTTCAGATGCTTTATTTCCCTTGAACTTTCTAACTCCGCGTTAGGGTCAAAGAAAGCTTGAGTGCTTCAGATGAGCTGCTTACATGACCAAGACCAGTTAAGATTCCAACTCCACAGCTATTAAGAAGGGCTTATAATATGTCAGCCCTGCCACTTCCCCTGTGTTCTCTCCTTTAATCTTCTCAGCAGCTCAAGGATGACAATGACGCGCCGAAGGGCTCCAGAATGTGGCCAAGGAAGACACGGCCAGTAAAGAATGATTGAGTCATTCATTCATAAACAAATGTTTATCATGTCTACTGGGTACAACAGTCCTAGGCTCTGGGGCTAAACAATGAGCAAACATTCCTGCCCTCCTGCAACCTGTGTTCTAGTGAGAATGGGCAGATGATAACAAATAAATATATATGTCAACTGGTGATAAATACCATGGAGAAAGAAATCTCTATAAGGTGGCTGGGGAGCTCCAAGGGGGTCAGGGGTGGACGGCTATTGTAAGCATTCAGGGAGGATGTCTCTGATAAAATGAAATGTGAGCAGAGCCTTGAGGGAAATGAAAGAGAGAGAGAGTCTGAAAATGCTTGGGAAAGCAAGTTCTAAGCAGAGCCAGTAAGACAGCTTGGAGCCAAGAAGATTCAAGTACAGATCTTACAAGGCCTTTTAGGCCATTGAGGAATTTTGAGCTTAACTCTAAGAGAGGGAGGTCACTGGAGTATTTTGAGCCGAGGAATGACATGACCTCACTTACACACTAAACAATTCACTCTGGCTTCAATACAGAGAATGGATTGTAGGTAAGTGAGGCTGGAAGCAGAGAGGTCAGGAGAGTGTCGCTCAGTCGTGTCCAACTCTTTGTGACCCCATGAACCATAGTCCATGGAATTCTCCAGGCAAGAATACTGGAGTGGGTAGCCTTTCCCATCTCCAAGGGATCTTCCCAACCAAGGGATCAAACCCAGGTCTCCCACATTGCAGGCGGATTCTTTACCAGCTGAGCTACAAGGGAAGCTGAAGTCAGGAGACTTACAAAAATGCCCTGAGAGACAACAGTGCCAGACCAGGGTGGCAACAGTGAGCCATTTAGAGCTGGCTGGACTCTCAGTATAATGTGAAGGTGAAGCAGGCAAGGTTTCTGATGGATTGATGTGTCGTGTGAGAGCCACAGGGGACTGAAGGATGACTCCAAAGTTCCTGGCCTGAAGGGGGAAAAGATGGAGTTCTATGCATTATAGCATGCAGTTGACACCACCCTTATGGCAGAAAGTGAAGAAGAACTAAAGAGCCTCTTGATGAAAGTGAAAGAGGAGAGTGAAAAAGTTGGCTTAAAGTTCAACATTCAGAAAACTAAGATCATGGCATCTGGTCCCATCACTTCACGGCAAATAGATGGAGAAACAGTGGAAACAGTGGCAGACTTTATTTTGGGGGGCTCCAAAATCACGGCAGATGGTGACTGCAGCCATGAAATAAAAAGACGCTTACTCTTTGGAAGACAAGTTACGACCAACCTAGACAGCATATTAAAAAGCAGAGACATTACTTTGCCAACAAATGTCCGTCTTGTCAAGGCTATGGTTTTTCCAGTGGTCATGCATGGATGTGAGAGTTGGACCATAAAGAAGGCTGAGCGCCAAAGAATTGATGCTTTTGAACTGTGGTTCTGGAGGACTCTTGAGAGTCCCTTGGACTGCAAGGAGATTCAACCAGTCCATCCTAAAGGAAATCAGTTCTGGGTGTTCATTGGAAGGACTGATGTTGAAGCTGAAACTCCAATACTTTGGTCACCTGATGAGAAGAACTGACTCATTTGAAAAGACCCTGATGCTGGGAAAGATTGAAGACAGGAGAAGAAGGGGACAACAGAGGATGAGATGGTTGGATGGCATCACCGACTCAATGGACATGAGTTTGAGTAAACTCCAGGAGTTGGTGATGGACAGGGAGGCCTGGCATGCTGCAGTGTATGAGGTCACAAAGAGTCAGACACGACTGAGCGATTGAACTGAACTGTGCATTATAGCAAGGAAGGCTGCAGGACATGCAGATTCAGGGTGATGACAAGGAGCTAGTTTCAGGCATTTTGTTAAGCCAAGAGACCGTCTCCCCAGGTAGTAGAGTGGTAAAGAATCCGCCTGCCAATGCAAAGGAAGTGAGTTCGATCCCTGGCTCAGGAAGATCCCTTAGAGAGGGAAATGGCAACCCAACCCAGTATTCTTGCCTGGAACATTCCAGGAAGAGAGGAGCCTGGCAGGATCACAAAGAGTTGGACACGACTAAGGGATGGAGCACACACACAAGCTAAAGGCAGGTGTCTGTCGAGCATGTGCATACTTGAGTCTGGAGTTCTGGGGACATGTGTGGGCCTTGGTCTAAATGTGGGAGTGTCAGTAGACAGACGGTATTTAGAGCCGAGAGACGAGACAAGCTCACCAAGGGAGAGAGTTGAGGGAGGCTCTTCCCCAGACACTGTCGCATGTGGTGCTCACCAGACCAGCAGGTTGAGCGGGAGAAGTGGTGGGCAGGAGGTGAACCGGGAAAGAGTGTGCCTGAGAAGCCAAGGAAAGAAGCTGCTGCTGCTGCTAAATCGCTTCAGTCGTGTCCGACCCTCTGCGACCCCATGGACTGCAGCCTACAGGCTCCTCCGTCCATGGGATTTTCTAGGCAAGAGTACTGGAATGGGTTGCCATTGCCTCCTCCGCAAGAAAAGAAGGTATTGCAAGAAAAAGAAGGCAATGGGTCACTTTCTTTACTCACCGCCTCTGATGGGGCAACTAAGCTGAGAGCTGAGGGCTGAACATGAGACACGGCGCGGCGATGCAGGGGTCCTCATGAAGAGGAAAAGCTAAAATGTCACATAACCTCCTTCTCCTCCTGCCTCTGTAACTCAGCTTGCCCCTTGCAAAGCAGATCACGTAGGTCACGTAGTCTCAGAAAGTGGGGACTCACCATACTAAGAACTGGAGCTTATCTCACCCTCCCTTGTCCTGCTCTTTGCAACTGCCCAGCCCCTGCAACCTTGTTTAATCACACCTGTCCGTGTAAAGGTCAGGTACCCCTCTCCCCATCTTGACTGCTGTTCCCACGCACGTGCAAAACCCCTTATTTTAAATCAGCCTATTAACAGCTAGTGTTGCCCACTGTAGTCTATAAAAACTCTGTCTATAAAAACTCTGTAACCCCTTTGTTCGGGGCTCAGAGCTTGGAGTGTTAACTCCTCTGAGCCCGCCGGTGTAATAAACCTGAGTCCTCCAACTCTCCGAGTGTGGTGTTTGGTTTCTCAAAGGCTGATTTTTGCAACACTCAGAGATGCTGGCAAGAGCACTGTCAGGGACTGCTGGGCCCAAAACACTGATTTGGAAAGAGAGGGTCTGAAGAGTTCCTCGTAGAGGGCTGAGCAATTGAGTGAGGGTAGAAAGAGACATGAAACCCAGAGAGAGCTTTTTTTAAGGAAGCAGCCTTTGTAAACAGATGGGAATGAACCCAAAAAGCAGGAAGAATGTATTATGCAGGTAAGAGGGGGAGACCGTCTGAATCAAGGTCCCGGACGGGGAGAGGGCAGAAGCAGTACCCAGGCAGAGACCCTTGTCCAGATAGGAGCAGGACAGGCCACGGGAGCTAGCGGAAGGGGAGGGGATGCCATGACTCAGTGGGATGGGGCAGGGGAGGGGAGAGGGCCTCTCTGGCCTCACCTCTTTGCCCTTGAAATGAGAATCAAGGCCAAGAGCAGAGAGTGAGGAGGGACAGGACGGTGGACATTTGAAAGGAGAGGAAAGTGAACATCACTCAAGCATGTCCGACTCTTTGTGACCCCAGGGACTGTAGCCCGCCAGGCTCCTGAGTCCATGGGATTCTCCAGGCAAGAATACTGGAGTGGACTAGCTGTTCCCTTCTGGAAGGGATCTTCCCAACCCAGGTCTCCTGCCTTGCAGGCAGATTCTTTACCATCTGAGCCACCAGGGAAGGGAGAGGAGAGGCTATGAAATAATCCTTCCGGAGCTAGATTTCCACCAGGGTCGTCGGACACCAAGGGCAGAACCCTCTCCTGAGACCCGCCTCCTGAACAGGAAAGCCAGCTTCCTTGCCAAGCTCGTGGGGACGGAGGGACCAGCCTCCCTCCTTCTCCTCTGGGGTTCATGTCCATCAGGCCTGGGGCCTAAGAATGCATTCCTTGGGGCTGGACCGTCTACTCAGCTCAAACACTTCCCTCGCCATCAAGGTCAGCTTCAGAGTTGTCAATAGTAAGAAGAAAGAAGTTTCACTGAGTTCAACGCCCCTGACTTCTCTTTGTTCTTTGCCTGTCAGGGAGGAGCCACCACCGAGAAAATGAAGTCCAAGGAAGAAAAAGTGAAAATAATTACAGAGGTGAGTGGTGGTTTAGATGCACCTGATGGATGTCTGACTGTGTGTATGCACAGGTGTGTCACACGTGTTGGTGAATGAGGAAGTTAGGCCAACAACAAGCATTTCTTGCACACCTACTGCGTGTGTAGGGCTTCTGCAATGGCTCAGAGGTAAAGAATCCACCCGCAATGCAGGAGACACAGGAGATGCGGGTTCGGTCCTTGGGTCAGGAAGATCCCCTAGAGAAGGGCATGACAACCCACTCCAGTATGCTTGTCTGGAGAATCCCATGGAGCGGAGGAGCCTGGTGGGCTACAGTCCATGGGGTCACAAAGAGTCGGACTTGACTGAGCATGCTTTGTCATCATTTCCTGAATTCCAACAGACAGTAGTTCTGAGTTACCACCTACAACAGGGCCCAGTTCTGCTGAAGCACCTGGTCTCTAAAAAATTCAACACGAGGGTAAAAATTATACATTATGACCACTAATAAAATCCCCACAGAGTCCTGCAATTTCTGACTCTTTTTGTGCAAAACATCATTAAACACTGTCTGGAGCAGAGGAGGAAGCCCAGCCCGTTTGGAGATTAGAGACCACCAATCAGGAAAGAAAGTATTCCTCTGAGTCTTCGCTTCTCTCTTGGCTCCAGAGCTCAGTAACTTGAGACCACGGAGGCAGAAATGGGACAATATGCTGTTTTCAATAGGTACTTCAACAAGCCTGAAGGAACCAGATCAGATCAGGAAGATTCACTTTAAGCAAGATAAGTACTAACAACTTACCTGCATCTACCTGTGTTCATTCATTCATGCAACAAAGACGGATTGTGCCTCTGGTCCCTGGCCCTACAACACTGAACAAAACCCTGAGTCCTCTTGGAATTGACACTCGGTCCAATCTGAGGTCCTATTGCACAGCTTTCCATTGATGGAGGATCAAAACTTGATTGGAAAGCCAAAAAAAAATTACGAAGATTTCTCACAAGTCCATTCTAAGTCAATAGAACTTTGACTTGAATTAAGAGCCACAGTTGCACGCTCAACATGAATGTCTTATAATCCAAGTTGGTGAATTCCTGGTAAGCCCTGAAGAAGAAGGCTTAAAGGAGGGTGGGGCTTGCACCCAGTGGATGTCAGATCGATCAGGTCCTGTAGACAAAGGACAAGCCCAAGCCATGCACCTTCCCTGGCTGGAACCTAAGATCCCCCCTCTGCAGTTAAGGTTCAGGTCTCCTCTAACCTGACGGCCAAGGACACTGATGTGTGGTTAGCACCTAGCCCAGCAAACTGCATGCCATTTCTTAGAAACCTTACATGATTCAAATCCATGCTTTGTGTTCCAAATTCCAGTAGAAGAACAGAAATTTTCCAATTTTAGGACAAATCTGTCAAATCTGGTATACCAGGAGAGGTTCTAGATTCATCTTGCAACCTCTTTTACACCCAGAGGTGCTTGTGCCCTGGTTTGAAAAACTCAGACTAGAAAACTTTAAAGCTGGGAACTGGAGAAGCTTCAGTTTTAAAAACTTTTGACCACAAATTTAGAAAGCATGACGTGGAAAAAAAAACCAAATT
Source organism: Cervus elaphus (assembly GCF_910594005.1). Lineage (NCBI taxonomy): Eukaryota > Metazoa > Chordata > Mammalia > Artiodactyla > Cervidae > Cervus > Cervus elaphus. The sequence continues at coordinate 6,797,746 of NC_057820.1, read as the reverse complement.
GGAGCTATTACAGGATGTCTCCCTTTTCAAAAAGACCTGCAAAAATTTCCATTAAGTCTAAACATCCATGGTGATTTCACACGTATCTTCATTACCCTCTACCTGATTGTATGGCTGGGAGCAGAGAAGCCCAACCCTGGAGACCCTCAGGGTGATTCTGTCTTCTTGGGCTAGGGGCTTCCATCTGGGTCAGAACATAGGTCCTGGCAGATCAACTTGCTGGTGGCCTTCATGACATTATGATTTTTGAGGGAAGTCACCAGGCACCTCTGTGCCCATAAGGCCTGGAACACAGTAAAAGTGAAAAAGTCACTTGAGTCATGTCTGACTCTGCAACCCCATGGACTATATAGTCCATGAAATTCTCCAGGCCAGAATACAGGAGTAGGGAGCCTTTTCCTTCTCCAGGGCATCTTCCCAACCCAGGGATCGAACCCAGGTCTCCCGCATTGCAGGTGGATTCTTTTACCATCTGAGCCACAAGGAAAGCCCCCTAGAACATAGTAAGCACCCAGTTAATGCCCCAGGCCTGAATGAGCACCTGGGGCCATGGAATCTCCAACACCATCCCATTGACCATCTTTCCGTTTGGATACAACTTTTCAAGAATGTGTCTGTTTGGAGCAAAGCAGATGGTGGCTGTGTAGCTCCGTCAACTGCCCCTTCACCACATTCAGCATTAGTGGGTGCAGGGTCCAGACCAAGGCGGTCATTGGAACACCCAAGAATCCCACCCCTCTTTCTTTCTTACTATTTTTTTCCCAATTTACATGTACACACTAAGTGACCACACTTCCATTTGCATTTTCACAAAGGAGTTTGTTGACGACAGTGAGGATGCAGAAGAGGAAAGACAGAAGAAGCCCTCGAAGGTTCCAAGACAAAAAAGAAAGAAGCAGGTAGGGATGGCAGAAGCCCGCGTCTGCCTACTGGGCTGTCGGTTAAGAGCCCACCGCATATGGAGGGGCCACGCGGCCTCCTGCGGGTACCAGCACTTGGGTTTCTCTGGAGGAGACAGGGATGCGGGTGGGTGGTCCAGGTGAAGGACCCCATGTGGGGCTTCATGGGTGACCCTCACCATGAAGCCATGGGCAGTGTTTGGAGCATCTTTCCCCTAAGGTTTCTCGCATCCCTGGAGAGAAGTTTAGAAATGCTGGAAAGAGGCCCTTCAGTACCGTCACTGTCAACCACAAATCGGCACTTGCCGTGGCTGCTTGCCATCTGCCTCTGCCAGGATTAAAGCATGTGCTGCTGCAGCCACTGACCTCCAGCATCCCCTAGAGGAGGTCAAGGTGGAGAGCAGACGTGAGGCGCTCTGTGCTCCGAGAAACTGGCAGGCGAGGTCTTTAGATAGTCAGATGTTCTCAGGAGCTGATTTTATGAGCCCACTTCTTATATCTCCTCATATCTAGAAAAGCAGTAAACTCCTTCATGGTGACGATTGTTTCTCATGACTAGCAGAAGCTTTACGAGACCAGCAGAAACATTCTACAAAAAAAAAAAAAAAATACGTGCTTGATTGCGTGTATCCACCCTTTACCAAAATCAAGAATATACCGTCTTTTCCCCCTCTCTCTTTGGAGCAGCTTCTCAGAGGTGCTGTCGCCCAGGCTGCAGTCCTCATTTTGGCCCAAATAAAACTTAACTGGCAGCTCCCAAATTGTGCATCTTTTTTTTTTTTAAGTAGACATCATCAAAGGCCATAAACTAAGATGTGCAGTAGATGGCAGTGCAGGATAACAAATCCTGGGAACTCCCACTTTCTCCAACTCCAAGCCCAAATTCCGCCTTGGTTTAAACCAGAGGCCAACCCCCTTCTCCCCGAGCGGAGTGCTGGCTGGTGGTCCAACCCCTGGCCCTGCTCTGCTTCAGAAATTTCCCTCCCTGGCTTGGAGCATCCCGGAGCAAGGTCCACCTTCTCAAGGTAAATAGATGCCCTTGCAAAGGAGTCGTCCCCTGCGGAGGGAGGCAGGAAAGATCTCGTGGAGGCGCGGTTTGCTCGGGAAAATCCAGATGCCAGCAAGGGAGGAGGAGGGAACGCCATTTTGAGCCAGCAGTCACGTGACGGGGCTGCCTGGAGGTGGGGGGGGCCAGGGAGGTGGGGAGGGCAGTGTGAGGGCTGAAGTCTGAACCCTTTTCAGCCTCCCCCCCTCACCCAGCACCATCCCATTGGGATAAACCGGGCCGAGGCGCCTCCTTCTCTGCTGGTGGATGGAGCGGCCGGTGGGGGTGGCGAGGGGAGGGAAGCGGTACCCGGCCAGAAGGCTGGTCCCCTGGCCAGTCAGGGAGGTTTAACCCTTCCTGCAGGGCCAGCCCGGGGCCAGGGAGCCCCACGGAGGCAGCAGATGAGCCAGCGCAGAAGCAAAGAGCTCAAGTCCCCAGCTCCAAGGCCACGCTCACAGTGAGCAGGGGTGACCAGGGTGGATGCGCAGCTTAGACTGAGCCGGAGGAAGGCGTGGGGATGCAGAGAAGGCAGCCCCAGGCGTGCGCTTTCCAGAGACAGGTCTCTTTCCTCCACTGCGCAGGAGCCCCGATCACAGACCACGTGCAGTCTTCCGGGCTTTGTGAGAAAGCTGGGGGAGCGTTTCTAACCCCAGTGGCACGTCAGAATCACTAGGGGATTTTTTTTTTTTAAATCAGATATCTCAGGTCTACTCCAGGACATTCATTTAAGTCAGAATGTCAGTGGTTTACCAAGTGCCTGATAGGTAGCAGCATCTCAGTGAATGGGCTTTTTGTTTCCCTTCGTTTACAGTGAGGAAGGAAGGTTGGCAGTTCACTAACTCACCCAGAGTCCCGCTGTACATCGGGGTTCAGAGGCCAGCCTTTGGCTGGTCCAGAGGCCATCACTCACTCACCTCACCTGTGGCCTTCATTGCTCCTTCTGCTCACCTGCCCACCCTCCTCTAAAAGTCTGGGGGAGGAGTCAGAAGCTGGTCTTCGCCTTAGGTTAACCCAGGACATTCTGACTGCTTCTTTCAAATGGGTTTCCCTGGTGGTTCAGTAAAGTATCCGCCTGCCAATACAGCAGAAGCAGGTTCGATCCCTGGGTCAGGAAGATCCCCTGGAGCAGGAAATGGCAACCCACTCCAGTGTTCTTGCCTGGAGAACCCCAAGGACAGGGGAGTCTGGTGGGCTGCAGTCCATGGGGTCACAAAGAGTCAGACACATACTCTCTCACCAAATGAGTTGAAGCTGGGATCAAGTAGTTGGATAATTATTTTTCTAGTTCCCTTTCCTTCAAATTTCTACAGAGCGCTACGCATTGTACCTAGAAAAAGTGAAAACACTCATTTTATTTTAGGGTGCCTGGGTCGCTCTCTCCAATAAGAAACCTCTTAGAGAAAGTCAGGATCACCACCGCTTCCTGTGGGGTGAGGAGGGTCTGACCACAGCGACCCAGGTGGCAGAGACCATGATTATCTAGATCTGAGTAGGATCGAGTCCTGTCCTTTTGCTAAGTGACCCACCTCATCCCGAGACAGGATCTGAGTCAACCAAAGCCCTGGGAGCCACAACCTCTGACCCTCTGCCCACAGCTGCCGGATGCCGGCCGCGAGGAAATGGTGTCGGAAAAATCCCCTGTGGACGACCAGCAGGAGCCGGGGCAAGAGGGCTCTGACACCCGCCTCCTGGGCATGACGAGCCGGCGGGGCGCCCGGAGTAAGTGTCTCAGCGTTCAGTTCATTCAGTATTTATCTGCTGCCTCCTGTGATTAGCACGGAGCAACACGGGGACTTGTCAGGGGGATTGTTTTTTTTTTGGTGCGTGTCCACCACCCTGCACAACACTTCACCCCAGTTCTGAGAGTACATTTCTAGGTTAGCATCTGTCTGGGAGACAGGATACAACCACAGGACATAGTTATATAGCTACAGAATTTTGGAAGCGCTCAGTGAAATAGATATGGTGCAAATAATCAGATAGGTAGAAATTCAAAGGCAGGTGAAATAGCAAGGCATATTTGTCAATGATGGGACTGGAATCAGATGTTGGAAAATCTGAGGATGTCTCTGAGGCTCTTGGAGACCTTGCCGCTTGAGGACCCCTTCTCTTACCCCTCCCCCAACCCCTCCCACAACACAAACACACTCAATTTCCACCCCAGGAACCATGGCCTGTATTTTACCACAGGATTACTCTTGCTCATCACAGTGGCCGTCGTTCATTATCGGCTCAATGTAGGGAAAATTATTACCCCTCACTTGTTGCTTTTAAAAAAAAAATCTATTTGCTTAATTATTTGGCTGCTTCGGGTCTTAATTGTGACATGTGGGATCTTAGATCTTTGTTGCAGCACGAAGGATCTCTGGTTGTGGCATGTGGGATCTAGTTCCCTGACCAGGGATTGAACTGGGCTCCCTGCATTGGGGACTCTTAGCCACTGGACCACCAGGGAAGTCCCTGTTGCTGTTTTTGATCAGTGGATTAGACCAGAGAAGAAAGTGTGTTACACTTCTTAGCTGTTACATAATTATTACTCAGCTGTTACCCTACTTCCCTGTAGCTAAGCTAGGGAGTAAAATACCTATTGGAAATTAGAAAACTTTTGGAAGCAAGCTCATCTGAAGTCCGACCCTAAGAAAAATGCTGTTCGCTTCCGAGAGCAATGACGCAATAGGACTGGTACAAACAACTATAACAGAACCACGCTTTAGCCCACGCAGCTGCTTCTGTTCCTGAATGCACAGAATTATTCATTACCGAAGGTTACAGTTTATCTTAGTGTGCGCAGGCTGCCCTAATATACTATACCATAGACTGGACGGTTCAAAAGCACCAAACTTTTATTTTCTCACAAATCCTGGAGGCTGGAAGTCCCTGACCAAGGTGCCCATGGGGTCAGTTTCCACTGAGGCCTCCCTTCCTGTCTTGTACGTGGCTGCCATCTCCCTGTGTATTCCCTCTGGTGTCTCCTCCTAGAAGGACACTAACCCTTTTGCATCAGGGCCCCACCATATGACCTCTTCATGACCTCTTTAGAGGCCCTATCCCCAAATACAGTCACACTGAGGGTCAGGGCTTCAACTTGTAAAAGTTGTGGGGACAGTTCAGTCCATAGCACAACTATGGAATATTTAATTGTTTTAAATATTTTTAAGTTCAAGGGGGGAAAAAATGTCAGAGTGTGTCCAGGAATAAAGGCTCTGTGAAAAGTGAATTCTTTCCTTCTTTCTAAGATAGGGGAGATAATGTTTCCATGTCACCACAGGGGTGATTGTGAGGATCAAATCAAAAAGAGGATGTACAAGCATTTTAAATAGTGTGTGCTGCCTTGAAGGTTTAAATAATATGCATTAGCATTCTAAACTGGAGATTGAAATGGCAACCCACTCCAGTATGTATACATATATCCATATATACATATATCCCCTCTTTTTAAATGTCCCTTCCCATTCACGTGACCACAGAGCATTAAGTAGAGTTCCCTGTACTATATCCTGGAGGAGGGCATGGCAACCCACTCCAGGATCCTTGCCTGGAGCATCCCAGGGACAGGGGAGCCTGGCGGGCTGCAGCCCACGGTGTCGCAAAGAGTCGGACACAACCAAGCAGCTAAACACACACACACCTGTGCTACACAGTAAGTTCTCATTAGTTGCCTATTTTAAGTTGCTTCAGTCATGTCTAACTCTCTGTGACCCTTTGGTCAGTAGTCCACCAGACTCCTCTGTCCATGGGATTTCCCACCCATGTCTCTGCAAACGGCATGATTTTTTAGCGAAAGGGATTTCCATCATGCAAGCATGTTTTCTACTCGACCCCTGTTCTTATTTTTCCCCAATGAAACTGGAAACATGACCTTATTTCCTATACTAACAACATTTCAGCTCATCTGTTAGGTTGTATATGTATGGTTATCAAAGGAACTTGGATATTCTCAAAGTAAATCTGATGTCACCAAGGCAACTGCCGAGAATCCTAAACATAGTACCCTTGGGGAACCCTATTCTTCATTATGAAGATTCAAAGCTACACAGAAGTAAAAAGTATAGTGAAGCGTATCTTATCCAAGGATTAACAAGATTTTGCCACATTTATTTTTCTTTCTGGTCTTTGCCAGAGTATTTTTAATTATTTTAAAAAAACATAAAGTTTTCCATCTAAATTGTTTTTCAAGATACAGTTCAGTAGAATTACCTGTATTCACTCTGTTGTGCGATAGATCTCCAGAACTAGTTCATTTTGTAAAATTGAAATGCTATCCCTGTTAAAGAGTAACTCCCCCTTTTGCCACCCCGGGGCCCTGGAAGCCACCATTCTGCTCTCTGCTTCAGTGAATTTGATGACTTTAGATATGTCTTGGGCTTCCCTGGTGGCTCAGTGGTAAGGAATCCACTTGCAGTGCAGGAGATGCAAGAGACCTGGCTTTGGTCCCAGGGTTGGGAAGATCCCCTGGAGGAGGAAACGGCAACCCACTCCAGTATTCTTGCCTGGAGAATCCCATGGACAGAGGCGTCTGGTGGACTCCATTCCACAGGGTCGCAAAGAGTCAGACCCAACTGAAGCACCTGAGCACGCACACACAGATACCTAGTATAAGTAGAATCATACAGTATTTGTCTTTGTGACTGGCTAACTTCACTTGGCATCATGTCTTCAAGGTTCATCCACATTGTAGCTTGTGACAGGGACCCCTTTTAAGGCTGAATAATATCCCATGTATAGACTACCCTTGGCTTATCCATTTATCCTTCATGGACTTTTGGGTTGCTTCTCCCTCTTGACTATTGCTAATAATGCTGTTTTCAACATGAACATGCAAATACCTCTTCAAGATCCTACTTTTAATTTTTTTTTGGATGTATACCAAGAAGTGAAATTGCTGGTTCCTATGGTATTTCTGGGCTTCCCAGGTGTCTCAGTGGCAAAGAATTCACCTGCCAATGCAAAAGATGTGAGTTTGACCCCTGGGTCGGAAAGATCCCCTGGAGAAGGAAATGGCAACCCACTCCATTATTCTTGCCTGGAGTAGCCCATCGATAGAGGAGCCTGGTGGGCTACAGTCTATAGGGTCACAAAGACTTGGATATGACTAAACACAAGCAAGAACCAATATGGCATTTCTATTTTGAATTTTTTGAGGAAACCATCATTACTGTTTTCCATCCTGGGTGCACCAAAATTTTACATGTCCACCAATAATGCACAAAGCTTAGAATTTTTCCATATCTTCACCAACACTGGTTGTTTTCCTTTTGTTTGTTTGTTTGTTTTTTAATAGTAGCCACCCTCATTGGTGTGAGATGATATCTCACTGTGGTTTTACTTTGTGTTTTTCTAATGAGTAGTGATGTTGACCATCTTTTCATATGTTTGTTGACGATTTGTATATCATCATTTCAGAAAGGCCTATCCTTTGCCCATTTTCTGATCAAATTACTTGCTTTCTTATTATTATTGTTGCATTAGAGTTGCTTACATATTCTGGGCAATAATCGCTTATCAGATATATGATTTGTAAATATTCGCTTCCACTCCACACTTTGTCTTCTCTGTTCACTGTGTCCTTCAAGGCACAGAAGTTTGAAGTATGTTAGCCTTTGTCTACTTTAGCCTTTGTCTATTTTAGTCTTCGTTGACTATGATTTTGGTGTCACATCCAAGAAATCATTACCAATCTCAATGTCAGAAGACTTCCTCTGTGTCTTTCTAGAAATTTTATAATTTTAGGTCTTACATTTATGTCTTCAATCCATTTTGAGTTTATTGTGTAAGGTAAGGGTCAACTTCATTCTTTTCCATGGGGATAGCAAGTTTCCCATCACCATTTGTTGAAGATACTGTCTTTTCCCTAATGAGTGATCTTCACATCCTTGTTGAAGATTATTTGACCATATCTGCCAGGTTTTATTTCCGAGTTCTCTATTCTATTTTATTGGTCTATATGTCTGTCTTTATGCCAGTACCACACTGTTTTATTTGCTGTAGCTTTGTAATGCTTTGAAATCATGAAGTCTGAGACTGCAATTTTGTTCTTCTTTTTCAAAATTGGTTTGGCTATTTCAGGGTCCCTTAATATTCCAGATGAATTTTAGGATGAATTTTTAATGAGAAAAATACCACCAAGATTGTGATAGGTATTGTATTAAATCTATTGATTGCCTTCAGTAGTATTGACATTTTAATGTAAAGTATTTAAAGTATTAAGCTTTCCAGTCCATGAATAGAGATGATTTTCCATTTATTTGTGTCTTCTTTAATTTCTCTCAGCAGTGTTTTACAGTTTACAGTGTGCAAGTGTTTCCCCTCTTTGGTTAAATCCATTCCTAAGTGTTCATTGTTTTCATGCTATTGTAAATGCAACCGTTTTCTTAGTTTCCTTTTTTTAGATGTTTCATTGTTAGTGTATAGAAACACAACTGATTTTTGCATATGCATTTTTTATGCTGCAACTTTGCTGAATTTGCTTGTTTCCACAGTTTGTGCATGCATAACTGTGTGTGTGTGTATGTGTATGTGTGTGTGTATTTGTGTGGAATCTTTAGGATTTTCTCTATATAAGACCATGTCATCTTATACCTGGAGGAAACCAGAATTGAAAAAGACATATGTTCCCCCAATGTTCATTGCAGTATTATTTACAATAACTAGGACATGGAAGCAACCTAGATGTCCATCCGTAGATGAATGGATAAGGAAGTTGTGGTACATATGCACCATGGAATATTACTCAACTATAAAAAGGAATACACGTGAGTCACTTCTAATGAGGTGGGTGAACCTAGAGCCTATTATACAGATTGAAGTTAAGTCAGAGGGAGAAATACAAATACCGCATATTAATGCTTATATATGGGATCTAGAAAGATAGTACGGATGCTTCTACATGCAGAGCAGCAAAGGAGACACAGATGTGAAGAAGAGACTTTTGGACACGTTAGGGGAAGGAGAGGATGGGGTGATTTGAGAGAAGAGCATTGAAACATACACATTACTGTATGTAAAATAGATAGCCAGTGGGGGTTTGATCCATGATGCAGGGAACCCAAAGCCAATGCTCTGTGACATCCTAGAGGGATAGGGTGGGGAGGGAGGTGGGGGAAGCGCTCAGGAGGTCACAGCATGCCTGTGGCCGATTCACATTGATGTATGACAAAAACCATCAAGATATTATAATGTAATTATCCTCCAATTAAAATAAATAAGTAAATATTTTTAAAAAGGCCATGTCATCTGCACACAGAGATAATTTTACTTCTTTCTCTCCAATTTGAATGCCTTTTGTAACTTATTCTATCTTGGTCTATTGGATCTGTTAGTACTCTAGACTGGGGAGCTTATTAGCAGCAGAAATTTATTTCTCACAGTTCTGAAGCGTGAGAAATCCAAGATAAAGGCACCAGCAGATAAGGTGTCTGGTACGGAGGGTCTCATTCTTGGTTCATAAGTGGCTGTCTTCTTCTTGTGCTCTCACATAGCAGAAGGGGCAAGGGAGCTCTCTGGGGTCTTTTCATAAGGGCACTAATCCCATTTGTGACAGCTCTACCCTCTCATGACCTAATCACCTCCCAAAGGCCCCACCTCCAAATACCATCGCACTGGGGATGAGGCGGGAGGACACAGCCTATGGCTCTTACCGGATGCTCGGGTCTGGGTTTGTAGCCCTGTGTTGAGTAGAAGTTGGGGGTGGGGGGGGGGCTTCCTCGCCTTGTTCCTCATCTTGGAGACGGTGCTTTCAGCTTTTCACAACTGAGTATAATGTCAGTTGTGGGCTTTTCATGTATGACCTTTGCCATGTTGAAGTAATTTCCTTCTATTCCGAGTGTGTTGAATGTTTTTATCATAAAGGACGTTGCATTTTGTCAGATGCTTTTTCTGTATCCATTTAGGTGATCGGGTGGTTTCTGGCCTTTGTTCTGTTAACGAGGTGTGTTACATTGATTGATTTTCATATATTGAGCCCTTCTGGCACCCCTCCCCAACCTGGGCTGGGACTAATAAAAGGTTCAAGAGGCTGTTTCTCATGACTGATTTATAAACACTACTTACCTACCTTTTTTCTAGGCAAAACCTCAGATTTAGTGGTTTCTCTATTCCAAAAAGATTTATGCCAAGGAAGTTGTGGAACTGTTTTAAGCTCTTATGATTTCATTGTATTTTTCTTCCTTAAACACTTACTTGTTCACCTGAACCGTCCTCCTCTCCCCCAGAGAGAGAAAAAGAGACAGAGGGAAAGGGAAGGAAGGGAAGGACAGAGGGAGGAGACAAATGATAAATCTGGCATCCTTGAACTCTGAGAGTGAAAGAGGAAAGAAAGGAAGGAAGAATGAAAGAAAGAAAGACAAACAGATCATAAATCTCTTCAACTCGAGAGAGAGAAAGAAAGAGGGCAGACAAACAGATGATAAACCTGACAACCTTGAACTCTGAGAACTTAATGTTCTCAGAGTGTGCTAAGCCAGGCAGTAAGCTTTCTGATGAGATTCCCATCAAGATTCCTCATTCTCTTTTCTTACTCCATTATGTTGCACAAGATTAAGAGAAATAAACATTCCAAGTCCACAAACATTCCCCGACAGCAGAGACACTGAAATCAGGCTCACTACTGCTTGTCACTACTTTTGGTCATGGGACCTGGAGCAACAACCTAGACTCCCTCAACTGCAGGAGCCTCGTTTATAAAATGGAGATCGTAAAAGCCTTGGCTTCATGCAGCCATCGTGACAATGAAATCAGATGATACACAGCAAGCGCCCCACAGAGGGCCTGGTACCTACATGGTCACCTTCTCCAACTGGAAGAAGAACTTCATGCTAAGTAACCAACACAAATATTTCCCTCTTCTGAGGGTGAGGGTGATCATACGCAGGCACTGTCTTTATATGCATTACGTTAACTCCGAGCAGCCCCGTCATCAGGCGTTGTTTTATAGTTTTGGAAATTCAGGTTCAAAGAGAACCAGCCGCTGTAGATGGTAGAGCCAAAACTGAAACTCCAGTCTACACACGTCAGGAAAATCCGTTCTTTTTGGTTTTGCCATTGCTGTTGTTGTTGAAGTGTCGTTGATTTACAATGTTGGGTTAATTTCTGCTCTACGGCAAAGTGACTCAATCGTACATATATATACATTCCTTTTCATATTTTCCATTATGGTTTATCACGGGATATTGAATATAGTTCCCACAAATTATCACATTGATACTAAATGAATTTGTGTTAATAATTGCTGCACTGCAGCCTCATTCTACACGCACAAATCTTAACTCTGGTCTTTAAAGATAATGGTCTACAGTTGCCCCGGGAAACTGCAATGCCGTCTGTACTTTGCTCGTGGTCGTGCTCTGGTTTCCCTGCGCTCACTCACCACCCAGTGACCACAGCCACCCGCCCACCGCCTCCTGCCAGCCAAGTGTCCTGGCTCTCTTGCTGCTGTTCACGCTCTAAGTCGTGTCTGTGACCCCACGGACTGCAGCACGCCAGGCTTCCCTGTCCTTCACCATCTCCCAGAGTTTGTTCGAACTCCTGTCCATTGAGCTGGTGACACCACCCAACCATCTCATCCTCTGTTGTCCCCTTCTCCCCTGCCCTCAATCTTTTCCAGCCTCAGGACCAGTCAGCTCTTTGCCTCAGGTGGCCAAAGTATTGAAGCTTCAGCTTCAGCATCAGTCCTTCCAATGACTATGCAGGACTGATCTCCTTTAGGATGGACTGGTTACATCTCCTTGCTGCCCAGGGGACTCTCAAGAGTCTTCTCCAACACCACAGTTCAAAAGCGTCAGTTCTTCGGCACTCAGCCTTATTTATGGTCCAACTTTCACATCCATACATGACTACTGGAAAAACCATAGCTTGGACATGCTCACTTAGGTCCAAATTTTTGACTTCCTCTTATAGGTCTGGCCTGTTGCTCAATTCTATGATCCCAGCTCCTGACCTTGAACCTATGACCTTCTCTATACTGTAGCATCCCTACAGGCTACTGCACTCCAAGTGTTGTCAAGTCCAGATTGTCTTCAGATACTTAGGTACAAGCATCCTTGATGATCTGGCATCCCCCACTGCTCCAGGCACATGCCCAGAGGGGCCACCTCCCTGATGAACAGCAGTATAAACACACACATTGAAAGGTTCGGCTTCTAATTGCTATTCAAACATACACATAATCAACGACATAGTCAATGACATTCCAAATAAAGATAGCATTGCGCTGAACGGGTGCTTGTTCCAAATCAAATAAACATTTAGGAAAAAAGTACACATTTCTGCCACAATTCCAACTTGCACCATCTCTTAAGGGAGGAGCTATCAAATGCTAAGTAGTTTCTTATGAACATAAATTTCTTCATTACTGACATCTGTTTTCCATTCATTCGTGTTGCTTTCTCTGATTAAAGCATCATTTCCGAGCCAATTTTTCAGTATTGATTGCAAATAAAGTTCAGAATCCAGTGAAATTTGATGCAAATGAAAGAAAAACAGATCATTTGTTATAGGCATAGTTTTTAAAAGTCACCAAGAGCTGGAAAGACTGACCCAGGAAACAAATGTTATAAAGTTCAGTACAAGACAAAGAGAACCACCCAGAGGAGCTACTCTTGGGAGTTGCCTTGGAGCCCAGCAGCTGGAAAAGGAAAGAAGATTCTAATAAGAGGATGCACACTGATGTAGGAAATGTCAAAAGTTCATCCACGCTGGAGTTCATGACCTTACAGGGTACTGGGAGGGGCGGTGAATTATTGTATTAAGTAAAATATTTACATAAGTAAAAATAAATAGTACGCTATATTTCATAACATTTTTTCCTGAATATTATGTTTGACATCTTAAAAGAAAAAGAAAACTTTCTGGTTGGGGAGACACTAGCCAATTGTTTAGAAATTTAGAGACAGCAAAGACCCCAGACTGGAGCATGCCTGAAATGCTAACTAACCAACCCAGAGCCTTACCCCTTGGGTCTGGCCAGTCGAATCCCAGGAAGCAAGAGTCCTCTGCCTGGATCACTGCAGGGCCAGGTACCCGGCAACAAGGGACCACCCCGTACCTTAGAGCCCATCAGAACAGCTCAAACTGGCCCGTCCTAACCTGCTTACATTACTTTGTCAACAAAGGGCTGTCTAGTCAAGGCTATGGTTTTTCCAGTGGTCATGTATGGATGTGAAAGTTGGACTGTAAAGAAAGCTGAGCGCCGAAGAATTGATGCTTTTGAACTGTGGTGTTGGAGAAGACTCTTGAGAGTCCCTTGGACCGCAAGGAGATGCAACCAGTCCATCCTAAAGGAAATCAGTCCTGAATATTCATTGGAAGGACTGATGTTGAAGCTGAAACTCCAATACTTTGGCCACCTGATGTGGCCACCTGATGACTCATTTGAAAAGACCCTGATGCTGGGAAAGATTAAGGGCAGGAGGAGAAGGGGATGACAGAGGATGAGATGGTTGGATGGCATCACCAACTCAATGGACATGGGTTTGGGTGGACTCTGGGAGTTGGTGATGGACAGGGAGGCCTGGCATGCTGCAGTTTATGGGGTCGCAAAGAGTCGGACACGACTGAGCAACCAAACTGAACTGAACTGAACCTGCTTGCCCTGCCCTGCCTTCTCTTTCCCTCAGAAATCCCACAAAAGCCGTGGTCGAAGCCCTCACCCACTTCTGTCTTCTCCTCCTGACCACCTCAATGCCTTTCCATGTGCCCTGCATGGCACGCCCTGCCCCCTGGCTACAGAGCCTCTCCTCTGTCTCCGCTTGTGGCCACACCTGACTGCCCATCTCTTAAAAGGACTCAAAGAATATTAAACAGACCCATCTTTATCATTGGGCTTCCCAGATGGTGCTAGTGGTTAAGAACCAATGCAGGAGACATACAAGATACGGGTTCGATCCCGGGATTGGGAAGATCCCCTGGAGAAAGGCATGGTAACCCCTTCCAGTAGTCTTGCCTGGAGAATCCCATGAACAGGGGAGACTGGCAGGCTACAGTCCACAGGGCTGCATAAAGTCAGACACGACTGAAGGGACTTATCACACACACATCTTTGTCATGAGTTATCAAGAAAGGCATCTTCCCAAAAACTCCGTCATAGCAAAATTTCTCCAGGGTCATCTACTCCCATTCTTTCTGCAATCTTGAACTTTCTCCTCTAACTGAGATCCCCACTCCCTGTCGACCCCATCCTTGTCGAGGTGCCCATGAACCACGCATTCATCTAGGGTCAGCGCTTCATCTACCTTCCTTGACCTTCAGCCACACCCCCCACACCTCACACTTCCCGTCCTCTGCAGTCAGCTCCTGGACACCACTCTCCTGGGTCTTCCTTCTCCCTCCTTGGCTGGACCTCCCCACCTCCTCGCAGGTTCCTACACCCCAGCCTCTAATAGTTGGAGCCCCTAAGCTGGGTGCTCAGCCCCCTTTCCTTAGTCAACATTCATTCTCTCTGTCATCTCGATACTTTCAATTTCAGCTTCTAGATACTGTAGGTATAACTGATCAGTCCCCGATTTTTGTCTCCAGCCTGGGACTCTTTCAGACTAAATGTGAACTACCTACTCAAAGCCACGTTTGCATATCGCATAAGACAGCTCGCATTTTAATAGACTTGTGGAAGTATAACTTGCATATCATAAAATTCACCTATTGTAAGTGTACAATTCAACGACGTTTAGTAAATGTCTAGGTCTGTGTAACCATCACTACGATCCGGTTTCAGGACATTTTCATCACTCCAGAAATCCTTGATGCCCATTTGCAACCACTGCCACCCCCAGCCCTAGACAAACACTGATTCGTTTTAAATATATTCCCACAAATATGCCTTTTCTGGACATTTCATGTAAACAGAATCGTACAATATGTAGCACTTTGCGTTTGACTTCTTTCCCTTAGCAAAATGTTTTTCAAGATAATAAACGTGGTAGCATATATCCACACTGTGTTCCTTCTTATTGCTAAATTCTGTTCCATCATCTGGATATGTGTGCATACATTTTATTTACATTCACCTGGTGATGGATATTTGGATTATTTCTAGTTTGGGGCCATTATGAATCATGCTTCTGTGAACCGGGTCGTATGATGAATGTATGTATTTAACTGTATAGGAAACTGCTAATCTGTTTCACAAAGTGGCTGTATCATTTCACTTTCCCACCAACAGTTTGTAAGAGTTTCTGTTTCTTCACTGCCTAAAAACAACTGATTTTATCCGTCTTCCACTGCAGCCTTTACAATGCATGTACGGTGCGATTTCATTGTGCTTTTAACTTGTATTTCCCTAGTGACTAATGATATGTTTCAGATGCTTATTAGCCACTTGTATGTTATCTTAGTAAACTGCCTATTTAATTTTTTACACGTTATTAATTGGATGCTTCATCTTACTGAGGAATTGTAAGAGTTCTCTGTACACTCTGGATACAAGTACTTCATCCGGTCTATAGTTAGCAAATATTGTCTCCAAGCAAATGTCTAACCTTTTCACCTTCTTTGTTTTATAATCGTGTTCAGTTGTTTATTTTCGGCTGTGCCGGGGTCTTGTTGCTGCATGGGCTTTTCTCTAGTTGCAATGAGCGGGGACTACTCTCTGGTTATGTGCAGGCTTCTCACTGCGGCGGCTTCTCTTATTGCAGAGCACAGGCTCCAGGGTGCACAAGCTTCAGTAGTTGTGGCTCGCGGGCTCAGCAGGTGCAGGCCCCAGGCTCTAAAGCACAGGCTAATTTGCTCCACAGTATGTGGGATCTTCCCGGACCAGGGATCAAACCCGTGTCTCCTGCGCTGGCAGGCAGATTCTTTACCACTGAGCCACCAGGGAAGCCCCCCTTTTCCAAAACAGAAGTTGTTAATCGTGGTGAAGTCAAATTTATCACTTCTTTTCTAGTGCGGAGTGTATCTAAAAATTCTTTGTCAAACCCAAGGTCATGGACATTTTCTCCTGTATTTTTTTTCGGAAGTTTTCTCTTTTCAGCTCTTCCATTTAGTTAGGTCCATGAACTATTTTGAGACAACCCAAATTTTACTTGGCTGAACCTGAGCTTCTGATCTCCTTCTTCCAACCCTGAGCTGTTTCTCCTACAAAACACTCTTGCAGTTTCAGAAGCTTTACCTCCTATTTCTCTGCTTGGAAGTCTCTGAAGCTTGTTAAAGCTGATCATGAGGGTGGGAAAATCCTGGTCACCTCCATCTCACTAGAGAAGACATTTCATCTTTTCTGTTGTTGCTAGTCATTCAGTTGCACGTCCAACTCTTTGCAGCCCCATGGACTGTAGCCCTCCAGGTTCTTCGGTCCTTGGGATTCTCCAGGCAAGAATACTAGAGTGGGTGGCTGTTCCCTTCTCCAGGGGATCTTCCCAACCCAGGGATCAAACCTGGATCTCCTGCATTGCAGACAGAATCTTTACCATCTGAGGCCACCAGGGCAGGATTGGAGTGGACTGGTGTGGGTTGCCATGCCCGCCTCCAGGGGATCTTCCCAAGCCAGGGATCGAACCCATGTCCCTCATGTCTCCTGCATTGGCAGGCGGGTTCTTTACCACTCATGACACCTGGGAGGCCCCAGGGAGAAAGATTTCATAGCTGATGCTTGAACTGAATTCTCTAAGCCAGTGCTCCCGAGTGGGTTGGGTAGAATGTGTATTCATACCCTGTCAGAGATTAACTGCCACAAAAACATTTCAAGCTCAGAAGCTTTACCTACTGTTTTCCTTTTAGAAATTTGAGAAGCTTGTTTGAGATGGTCACCCTAGTGTCTCCCACACAGCACCTGGCCCTCCTGATGCTTCTGTTGTCTTTTCCACTCTGGCCAAGGCAATGTGGAAGGCTCAACCTGAGGCGAAATGGTCGGGTCAAAGTGTATCTATGATGTTCTTTACCACTTTCCAGAGTCTCACTCAGGCCTGTTGGAAGCCCCATTGTCCTGCGAAATCACCACGATGATGCTGGAACACAGGCACAAATGGCCAAGCTGGTGGGGCTGGTCTTGCACAGACAGATGGTCCCTGTATCTGCTGGCTGATGCTGCCATGGTGAAGTATCGTAGATGGACGACTTGAACAGCAGACGTTGAGTTCTCACAGTTCAAGAGGCTGGGAGCCCAAGTCAGGGTGCTGGGAGCACTCCCAAGTCAGGGTGCTGGGAGCACTCCCAAGTCAGGGTGCTGGGAGCACTTCCAAGTCAGGGTGCTGGGAGCACTCCCAAGTCAGGGTGCTGGGAGCACTCCCAAGTCAGGGTGCTAGGAGCCCAAATCAGGGTGCTGGGAGCACGTCCAAGATTGTGGAGGGAAGATCTTAGAAGCCTGCCCACCTGTCCATAGAAACAAGGTCACATCAACTCAGAGGCAGTAGATGAGAAGATTGGAAAATTATTTCAAAGGGCAACGCCTTTTTTATTAGAAGGGGTGTGTGTTTTCTGAAGAGTAAAGTATCATGGAAGTGGTTTAGAGAAAAATGGACGGTGTTGATCGTTTGACGAAGTCTGTAAAGAGAGAGACGTGGAGTGCAGTGAGTGTGGGTGACGGGAGAAGGTGACACAGAAGATCTGGGAGCCACTCGCAAACATGAGGCTGATGAGGCTCTGAGGCTCACAGGTCTGCTGGGCAGCCAGGGAAGTGTTGTCGAATCTATTAATACAACCCCTGCTGCCCCTGATGAAAAACATCCCTTGGCTGAAGCATCCTTATTTCATACCAATGGACATTATGTATATATATTATGTATATACTTTTAACGGAATGTCTTGAAATTCTCTCACTGCCCATAAGCTCTTGCACATGCTCAAATCAAATCTTTCAAAATTCGAAGAATTATTTTCATCGCACTCTTTCAGCCTGACATCTCTCACACCTTCACATTCCTCCACGCATTTTCCTTTTCATTGATTTACTGCTACAAGGTGCCAGGTACAAAAGTCGCCATCAGAGTCCTTGCCATCAAGCAGGTCACATTCTAGCTGGGAAAACAACATCTCACCACCTAGTTGTACAGATCAGATTTAGAAATCTCTGTACCCTCCAAATGTCTTTCACTAACACCGAGTTTATTTTTAAAAATTGAGAAAGGACTACTTTTTACCCCCTCAACATTTTCCAAGACTTTTAAAACTAATACTTGCTAAAGAAGCCCCTTCAGTTTTGTTATTCAGAGCAGATGGTTTTTAAATAAAATATCTTGTCTCTTTTAAATAATATAAAATTATTCTAATGAACTCCATGTTTGTCGTTTTGTTGTTGCTTAGAGCTAAGTTATGTCCAACTCTTTGTGCAACCCCCATGGACTGTAGCCTACCAGGATCCTCTGTCCGTGGGATTCTCCAGGCAAGACTACTAGAGTGGGTTGCCATTTCCTGCTCCAGAGGATCTTTCTGATCCAAGGATCAAACCTGCATCTCCTGCATTGTCGGGTGGATTCTTTACCACTGAGCCATCAGGGAAGCCCCATGGAGTTCATTAGAATAACTTTATGAATGATATCTTGTCTCTTTTAAAGAATAATTCATAAAATTATTCTAACAATCTCCATGTAGGCAGCAGCTATTTTAAGTCAACTTGAAAAACTAGATCTCTTTTAAAAATAAAAGAGGAGGGATAGTAAATAAGCAAGAGTATTTTTTTTTTCATGTTCAAAGACATTGCTTCTTTCTGGGAGCAGAAGGCAGGGGGTGATCAGCCAGAGAGCAGGGGTCCAGTCTAGAAATCCTTTATCTGCCTAGGTGGTCCATTCACACTTAGTGACACTTAACCTGTGCCCACCCTGTGTGGTTGGGGACCGCAGAACTGAGGGGAGGAAGAAGGTATTAATGCAATAACCACACAAATACATAAATTCAAAACATGACAAATGTGAGACAGAAAAAGTCTTAGGACTCTGACATGGGGATATGATCCACCATGGGTAGATGGCCTTTAAAATGGGAAATGATGACTTGATTTTTAAAGTTGGCTTAAAAAGTGCCAAAGGCCTGTTCATGGAACTAAAGGAGATTCTTGTAAAGAACTTGAACCTCAGCCTGCACATGCAAGACATGACCTTTAAGATGATTATTTCAGGCCTTCCACCCGGCATGGAGGAAGCCTCCGGCAGGTGGTTGGCACCCGATGAAGTAGGATTTTACATCCTTCTGTCACACGAAAGGAAGCACACTTGGCCTCGGCACCGAGTGACTGGCTGCAGAAATAGCTCCCTCTTCTGCACAAGCAGAGGTGAGGGGTCAGCACGGTGGGCTCTGCCCGGCATGGCTTCCTCGCTCCCCACTAATAAAGCATCTTTATTAGCACCTGCTAATAAAGCATCCTGCCTTCTCTCTTCTTCTTTCACTTGTTAGCCTTCCTCCTTTAACAGGGCAGATGGCTACAGGGTCAGAAAACTCCTCTCTCCACACTCTCTCGCTCAGAAAAGGTTTTTCTCAAGTGTCAGCATCACCAGGGTAGACACACTTCCTCAGTCTCCATCTCGGGCGCTGGACCCCTTCCTGGAGCTCAACATGCAGGACCAGTACACGTCCCCATATCCTGCCGGCATCTCAGACTTGTCCCAGCTCCGATTTACAGAAGTCAACCAATCACCCTCCTCACCAGTACCTCCCAGGCTGGCATGCCTCCACTTTTTTCTCCCTCAGGAGCCCCAAATCCATACTTACCTCGGCCAAAACCTCAGACACCTTTGCCTTCTCTAAACTGGGGGTCCTCCAACTTGAGTCCGTCTTAAAATCACCCAGATGGCAGCTCCACCTACAGGTTCTGATTCAGTGGATCTGTCTGGGGTCTGGCCTGAGTGTTTGCTGGTCCACCAAGTGCCCAGAAGGTGCTGCTACTGGGGGAATTAATGCTTGCCTCGGGCTTCCCTTGTGGCTCAGCTGGTAAACAATCTGCTGGCCACGTGGGAGACCTGGATTTGATCCCTGGGTTGGGAAGATCTCCTGGAGAAGGGAAAGGCTACCCACTCCAGTATTCTGGCCTGGAGAATTTTGTGGACTGTATAATCCATGGGGTTGCAAAGAGTTGGACACAACTGAGCGACTTTCACTCCCCATCGTCACTGGGAACCACCGTATCATCTTCTTGCTGCCTCTTTGCAACCATGCCCACTGGCTTCCTCTTTATTATCCCAGCCGGGGTCTCTGCATCTCCACCCCAACCGTCCTGTGCCTGCAGCCCTGGGTGCAGGCCAGAAAATGCTGCTGCTCCTCCTCTGCTCTCCACGTCCTTCAAGGCACCCCACCACATAGAGAATATATTCCAGTTTCCTTCATGTGACATCAGAGACTCCCCATGACTTGACCCCAAACTCCTTCTGCAATCTTTTCTTCTACTTCCTCCCAGTAGAGCCCCCTCTCCTTTAAGTATCATAACATTCTGTTCCCCAAGCCTTTTGTTGTATTCCTACCCCTTTCATAATGGTGTAGAGCATTGGGGGATCAAATCCTAAGCATTGTACCTCCTGAGTACACAATTGTCGTTCCGGTCACCTTTTTGAAGATTTTTTAAAAATATTTATTTTTATTTATTCATTTGGTCTTGTTGGCTTTTAGTTGCAATACACGAGACCTTTCAGTTGCAGCATGTGGGATCCAGTTCCCTGAAAAGGGGTCAAACCCAGGTCCCCTGCTCTGAGAGCAAGGAGTCTTAGCCAGTGAACCACAAAGACTTCCCTTACTTGCCAGTTACTCCAGGGTCTTCATCTTCAAGATGCCTGGTGAGTGATCCCTCCTGGCAGGAATGGCATAAAGTTGATGAGAAGATGCAGTCAGTCAACACATTATCACAGAGCCTGGGACATAATAGCTAAACGACAGTTCGTGATAATTTAGGTATAGGTTTGTGCCAAGTTGCTTCAGTCATGTCCAACTCTTTGCAACCCCATGGCCTGTAGCCCACCAGGCTCCTCTGTCCATGGGATTCTCCAGGCAAGAATAGTGGAGTGGGTTGCCACGCCCTGCTTCAGGGGATCTTCCCAACCCAGGGATCGAACCCAGGTCTCCTGTGGCTCCCGCATTGCAGGCGGATTCTTTACCGCTGAGCCACCAGGAGTTTATGTACAGGTTTGATACTATGTACAAAATAAATGTTGTCTGTTCGATATAGCCCAAGGCTATGGCTTGAGCCTGTAGAAAAACTTTCTCTGATCGAAGCTATCAGTGCTGTTGAAAGTCAAACCCCAAAATTTAATCAATAGTCATTCATTCATCCAAGGAGCCTATTGTCAAATCAATAAATTCGAGAGCCTCTTCCCAATGGTAAATGAACTGGTGTGCTTGCGCCTTGAAAAATCAAGTGTCATTTGTTCAATTCTTAGTTAAGTCCATGTGTCAGCCCTGGTAGGACCGAGGTTGTCACTATCCGTCTTAAAGAAGCCAAGACACGTCCTTATTACATCAGATGGGGGAGGTTGTTCAGCTTTATCCCATGATGGCTTATGTGAAGTTCTAAATTTGCAAAATAAAATGACATTCTCTTATTATTTTTTAATCTAATCTCCCCTTGGGAAGAAAAAGATGTTGTTTTAAAGTAATTTTCTTGTATTGTTTTAGGCTTGCCTCCAATCCCTTCAACTTCCAGAACAGGCTTTGCAGAATTTTCCATGAGAGAACGCATGAGGGAGAAATTACAGGCTGCAAGGGTGAGAGAAACCGCAGGGATATTTTTCTCGGTGCCAATTACCTTGCTTCCAGTCTTGTCTAGCTTGATTCGTTTGCTCAAAACGGCGTGGATTTGAATACTGTTAAATTTGTTTTTCATGCTCTAAAGGTTAATGCAGCATTTAACTAGGAGCACAGATGCAAATTACACTTAAGAACAATGTAATGTCCTTTTTCTAAGCCATTGTTTTTACCTCTTAAAGAAGCATAACATGCGTATTTTACTGATTGATTTCCTCCCGAGATGGTGACTGAGGTTTTCATAGCATCACTGACATTACTTAGCAGTAATTTTCTGTTTGACTTTTTAGTCCAAAGCAGAAAGTGCGCTGCTGCAGGAAATCCCCACCCCTCGGCCCAGGCGCTTCCGAAGTCCCACCGAGAAAGAATCAGAGACGGAATTTGGCACGGAGGTGAGAAATGGGCCATCCCTACTTTGTGACCAAAGACAGTGACGCCAAATAGAAATGTTCCAGCAAAAGTTCTAGAACAGAGCTACGCACAGAGGGTGTTAAACACTCATTAATAATAATAGCTGCTATTTATAGGTGCTACTGGGTGCTAGGCATTTTGCCAAATCTTTTCCCCATGTTATCAGAGGCCCTTATCCCAACACCTCTATGAGGTGGGTACCATGATTTTCGCTCACATTTGCCATACGAGGTTCAGAGGGCCTGCCAAGCCATCCCCAGGTCACAGAGCACGTATGTGGACCAGTCAGTATTGGATTCCAGCTCTGTCTCATTCCCCGTGTGTCTCATGGGTCAGCGTTGCTGGGTCCATGGATCTTGCTGGGAAACAGAGAAAGAGATAAGAATAGAATCCAATTGTGGGGACTTTGAGCGTTACACCAAGGCGCCCCGATGTTTTTTTCTAAGCCATGGAAAGCAATGGAGAATAGGATCGGGTGGTGGTCTGAATGCACCGGGCTGACTTGTGTGAATCTGAGATGCTGGTGAGGCATCTCAGTGTGTTCCTCTAAAGATACACAGAGAGGAAGGGACCCGGCCTGGAGACACAGATTTAGGAAGTATTTCTACTGTGGTGAGTTTTGAAGTTTTGAGGGTGTGAATGACGATGGTCCTACACTTGGAGAAAAGCTGACAATAAAGCCCAATGAGGCAAAGAGGAAGCCGGTTAAAGTCAGAAAGTTGTATCAGCGATGTGGCTGAAGGACCAACACATCTAGGGTGGAAGAAGGAGCAGAAAGAACAACAGGGCACATGGCTCAGTGAAGTGTTTGCAAGTTTAATCCAGTGGTGTGTTAATGATGATGGTTTTGGTTGTTTTTAAAGTCTAAGCATTAGGGATATTTCTGGAGCAGTCACAAATTTCTTAGATGATGCCTTTTCTTTTTCTATGATGAGATGTTACAGATTTTCATTTACCTATATTCATCGCCAATAAGCCAGAGATTGCGTGATTACAGGGAAAGTTGCAGTCGTGCTCATGGGTTTTCAGAACACTCCGTCGGCCCCCTAAAATGGCTTTATGACAACTGGCTACTCCGTTCTACAGGGGACACATTTCTTTTTCTTTATTTCCAATTTATTTTCTTCCATGAGAACCATAATTGTAAGAGCCATAGTTCTAAAGTATTGGAAAATAAAGAAAAAGTACCAAGACTTTCTTGGTGAGCCAGTGGTTGAAACTTCATCTTCCAATGCAGAGGGTGAGGGTTTGACCCCTGGTTGGGGAGCTAGGATCCCACATGCCTCTTGGTCCAAAAAACCCAAAACATAAAAACAGAAGAATATTGTAATAAATTCAGTAAATTCAATAAAGACTTTAAAATAGTTCACATCAAGAAAATATTATTTTAAAGGAGAAAGTCCCTAAAATCCCATCATTATGACACAAACACTTTGGTTGTTTTGGTGGGTGTGTGAGTAAGCATAGGAGGGTGTGGTCTCCCATGTCTGGGTTGTCTGCACCTTCTTGATGGATAATCCTTTCACACAATCATGATAGTTCTCCCTTGTCCAACAGGCCATGAATGCGATATCCAAATCAAGTTGGAAGTTTTAGAAGTGAAAAATATACTCCCTTGGCTTACAGAGGTGTTTATTTCTCTTTGTGAACAGGAACTTGACCTTTTGTCTAACCGAGTGCATATCCCCTAAGAGCCATTCTCTGACAGTGAGGCAAACACCACCTGCCTTGCCCTCAGACCTGATCTCAGGTTTCCAATGGAACGTATCACTCACAAGCACACTTATTCATGTACATAGCTTAGCCCAGAAGAAGAATATAAAAAGCAGCCGATGTTGGGCCTGCGGGGCAGAGAGCACATGAAAATGCAGGTGCTGGACTCTAGCTGCCCAGCACTAAGTTCTCGCAATCTCACTCACCAGCTGCATGACCTTGGATGTCTCTGAGTGGTAAATATAACCCCCTTCCCCACTTCCCACCTCTTTTTTTTTTTGCTGCGTTGGGTCTTATTTGAAGCATGGAGGATCTTTTGTTGCAGCACATGGACTCTCTAGTAGTAACGTGCAGGCTGAGTTGCTCCACAGCAAGTGGGATCTTCAGTCCCTGACCAAGCATCGAACCTGCGTCCTCTGCATTGCAAAGCAGATTCATAACCATTGGACCACCAGGGAAGTCCCCTCGCCTCTTTAAAATAGGGATACAACCCAGAACCTGCTCCTTGGTATTGTTTTGAGGATTAAAGGAGTGCATACATGTCACAGGGTTTCACACAGTGCCTGGTTCATGGGAAGCCCTCCCTCCATAGTTAGTAGCTAGTGTCAGAGGCTGTAGGGTCAGAGCAAAAAGAAGAAGCCGCTTGGGAATACTTGGGTCAGGAATCTAAATCCATCAGCACAAACCTATGCTAAACTCTTGTTTCCATTTCACTTTATCCTCAGCAGATTTGTGATAAGAGAACAGAGCCAAATACTCATCTCCAAGAACATGTCAACAAAGAGGTGGGAATAACACAGAACATTTGACTCCTTGGTCTGCACTAGGCTTGACCAAAATGTCTCTGTTCTGCGGACCTAGTTCATCGTCCCAGGTGCCCCAGGTTCTGACCCCTGGACACACTCTACCTGTTGCCAGCCTCTCTAGGAGGCTCCTTCCTGCTGGGTGTCCAATGGGCTCTGAACACACAGCCGTGACAGTCACGGCCCACTCTCAAGGACCCCCAGTGGGGATGACAGACAGGTGATCAGACAGTGGGAGTGCAGGGTGGTTAAGATCCACAGTGGGTGCCTTGAGGAAGCCTTCGAAAGGGCACTTCCCTTGGAGTCAGGTTATGTAAACTATGAAGTGTCTTGGCTTAGGCAATGGTTTCTTGCCTAAGGCATTGTTTTCTTATCAGTGACTCAAAAACACAAATGGCAAAAGTATAAATCAATACACTGGACTTCATCAGAATTAAACACGTTTCCATTTCAAAGGAAACCAAGAAGAAAGTGAAACGACAACAAACACACAGAATGGGAGAACTTATTTGCAAGTCACATATCCTGATTAGTATCATGCCTGATACTGAGAGCATATGAAAAGTCAGAGCTATCTGAAAGACTTTCCAGATTAGGATGTCTTTAGGGAATTAAAAGTACTGACTAGTAGTTAGAAGAGAGGTCAGGGCTGGAGCTATTATATTTTGTAATTATGCTTTGGTAAAAGTAATGAGACTTGAGATTGTCTAGCTCAAGCTAGAAAAGGATCATAGAGCCTTCTTGGAGGTTACAACAAATTCAAGGATGAGAAAGAATTCCTAGCTGGACACAAGCACACGTCATCATAGGCATTCACTTGAAATTGAATATTATTACTTTAAGCTTTTATGAAGATATTATAGATGATAGTTCTTTAAAATTTAATTCTGCAATCATTTGAAATATATTTAATGGCTTTTCTTATGCTAATATAATTTACTTTAAAATATGTTGAGATTTTGATAAAAATTAAATTACCACCACTTTGATCAAGTCCATACATATCATAGTAAAACTGTCAATCTTATAATTTTAAAAGATACCAAAGAAATTATTGTCCAAACCTACTGTCCTTTCTGTCAAGCAAATACAGAAAGAGATGGAAAGAAACAGAAAGAATAAAATACTGATCTCCACCTACACATGTTTGCCAAGTGAAATTTTACCTACTTATTTTATTTTTTAAACTGCTAATGTTAGACTTTCTGCCTAGTCTTCTGTTTTATTATCAGTCTTTGAAAGTGAAAGTGAAGTCGCTCAATTGTGTCCGACTCTTTGCAATCCCGTGGACTATAGCCCACCAGGCTCCCCCAACCATGGGATTCTCCAGGCAAGAATACTGGAGTGGGTTGCCATTTCCTTCTCCAGGGGATCTTCCCGACTCAGGGATCGAACCCAGGTCTCCTGCACTGCAGGCAGATGCTTTAACCTCTGAGCCACCAGGGAAGGCTTGCCTACACAGAGTTAAGCCTCTCATCTCTCTGATCGGCTGACTCCTTGGCTTATTTATGTTTTCAAACATAAATCAGTCTCTGTCTTGGGCTCTAGGAGGTAGGGGATTCTGAGGCAGACAGGAGCAGAATGGCATCTTTAACAGTGGGCGAGAAAGGTGTAGCCTTGTTTTATGAGAAAGACTGAACTTAGCAGACCCTTAGAAAGCCTTCCTGACCTTTCCCTGGTGGCTCAGTAGTAAAGAATCTGCCTGCAAGCAGGAAATATGGGTTCGATCCCTGAGTCGAGAAGATTCCCCTGGAGAAGGAAATGGCAACGCACTCCATTATTCTTGCCGAGATTTCCCTGGAGAAGGAAATGGCAACGCACTCCAGTATTCTTGCCTGGGAAATCCCATGGACAGAGGAGTCTTGTGGGCTACGGTCCATGCAGTCACAAAAGAGTTGGACACAACTTAGTGACTAAACCACCACCACCAATTTTTAATGTTTATCCTTACATTACATAATACTCATCTGCTTCTTTCCTTGTCTTCAAAACAGCCACTTAAAATTCTGGAATTTACCAAGACAAATATTAACCCTGCATTGCACTGTGAAATTTATTCATTAGCACTGCTTCAACTTTTATATAATTGAATGCTAGTAGTTAACTATTTGGGCTTCCCTGGTAGCTCAGCTGGTAAAGAATCTGCCTGCAATGCAGGAGACCCCACTTTGATTCCTGGGTCGAGACAATGCCCTGGAGAAGGAATAGGCTACCCACTCCAGGATACATGGGCTTCCCTGGCGGCTCAGACGGTAAAGAATCCATCTGCAACCCAAGACCTGGGTTCGATCCCTGGGTTGGGAAGATCCCCTGGAGGAGGGCATAGCAACTCAGTCCAGTATTTTTGCCTGGAGAGCCCCATGGACAGAGGAGCCTGGTGGGCTACAGTCCAAGGGTTGCAGAGAGTCGGACACAACTGAAGCAACTTAATACGCACACACAGTTATCTGTTTAAGCTACTACTGCAAAATGAGAAGATGGAGGAAAAGCATTGAATCGTACATAAGTCGGAATTGTATGTATTCTCTTGATATCACGATAGATTGCACCCAACTGATGCCCTCATTTTTCTTCTTCCCATTGCTGGACATTCAGCTGCACTTACGTGGAATTTCATAGTGCCTTTAGCTTGCTGCTCCAAATATTTCTAGCTTTCATCACAGAATGTCTCTGGATAAATGCCTGAGGGGGCCCACTCAGCCATTCTGAGATTCATACAAAACTGAAAGGGCAGGGCCTGGGGCAACCCTCATCCACTTGGACTTATTGACAATCAGACATGGTTGACGCTCTTCATCATAGACTGTTTGGAGACGATCCTCTGTGAGCTGGATAATTTATTGATCTTTAGGGTGAAATAGCATTTCCATTTGGGGATTTATTGATTGTAAAATTTTGTATTCATCTAGTCATGAGAGAGACAGAGCTGAGGAAGAAAACAATCAGCCACTTTACCATTCAAATATATTTGTAAACATTTCATTCCCTAGAAATGGTGAGACGCATCAATGGTCAGAAGATAAGCCTTTTGAGGGTTAACGCTTGTTTTTTTTAAACATCCTCAGTTTCTTGATTTAAACGATGTATCTGTTATTTTTTTCCACTTGTATAGCTGGATAGAGAGGTACAAAGGACTCAAGAAGAAAATGACTCCCAAGGTTATTCAAGAGTAAAGTTCCACGATTCTGTACGAAAAATCAAGTCTAAACCCCCGGTGAGAAATCCTGTCTTTTAAAATCATGCTAGCTTTAAATTATGCAGGCTTTAAATCATGTATTTTATTGATTTGTTTCTGTGTTTCGAAAATGTTCAATGAGAGATAACTATACACATAGGCTGACTCCTACTGCATGAAATATGCAAGAAAAAAATATGAGGAATGATTCCTACTTTCAAATCCTAGAATCTTATGGAGAGCTTAGAAAGCTGCCTATTGTGGGGAAAGAAAAATGCCTGGAAGGGCAGGAAATGTTCTTGATAAACTGATTTGTTCAGCTGTGAAGTTGTTACCAGCTTTTATTATGGGAAAAAGTGAGATACTAATTCAAGAATTAAAACAGACCAGCAATGGTATTTT
The DNA here is from genome assembly GCF_910594005.1 of Cervus elaphus. Classification (NCBI taxonomy): domain Eukaryota; kingdom Metazoa; phylum Chordata; class Mammalia; order Artiodactyla; family Cervidae; genus Cervus; species Cervus elaphus. The sequence goes on along the minus strand of NC_057820.1, from coordinate 6,769,654 downwards.
TTCAAAGTTTAACAAACTCTGTCTTGCTCATAATTGAAAGTATCTCAGCACTGGCCTATAAATCACTTTTTGGCATTTTAATCATCTTTTCTAAAGCTTTTAACTGCTGTAAATAATACATTTTTGTGTTTGTAGGAAGGTAAATAATTGCTGATTTATATTTTTTAAAAAGTAACTCATTAAAGTTACTTAACTAAGGAGGCCTGTCGTATCTGTTAAAGTTCATTACCATCAACAGGTAATGTGTTTAGGAAGTCTGGAATGCTCTTAGCATCCAGCCAGCTGTCAGTGAACTGCACAGAGCTTATCTCAGCCCAGATAGTCTGAAATTCTACTCCTTGCTTCCTCTCTGTAGGTTCCACCTGGCTTCCCTTCTGCTGAGGAAGCGTATAACTTCTTTACTTTCAACTTTGATCCCGACCCAGAGGAGTCAGAGAAAAAACCAAAAGCCAAACATAGACATGGAGCTAACCAAGAGGAAAAGGAAGGAGAGGAGGAAGAGCCGCCTGTGCAGGAAGGAGTAAGCAAAACAGTATTTAGTATAAAAATAGTGACGCGGAGAGGGAAGATGTTAACCGTGATGGTGATCGTGTTGGCGGTGATGGTGGTGATGATGGTGATGAGGGTGATGGTGGTGATGGTGATGGTGGTGATGATGGTGATGAGGGTGATGGTGGTGATGGTGATGGTGGTGATGATGGTGATGAGGGTGATGGTGGTGATGGTGATGGTGGTGATGGTGATGGTGGTGGTGGTGGTGATGGTGATGGTGGTGGTGGTGGTGATGGTGATGGTGGTGGTGGTGATGGTGGTGATGAGGGTGATGGTGGTGGTGGTGGTGGTGGTGATGGTGGTGGTGGTGGTGATGGTGATGGTGGTGATGGTGATGGTGGTGGTGGTGGTGATGGTGATGGTGGTGGTGGTGATGGTGGTGATGAGGGTGATGGTGGTGATGGTGGTGGTGATGGTGGTGGTGATGGTGATGGTGGTGGTGATGGTGATGGTGGTGATGGTGATGGTGGTGATGGTGGTGGTGATGGTGATGGTGGTGATGGTGATGGTGGTGATGGTGATGATGGTGATGAGGGTGATGGTGGTGATGGTGGTGATGGTGCTGGTGATAAAGATGGTGATGAGGGTGATGGTGGTGATGGTGATGGTGGTGATGATGGTGATGAGGGTGATGGTGGTGATGGTGGTGGTGGTGATGATGGTGATGGTGGTGATGGTGATGGTGGTGGTGGTGGTGATGGTGGTGGTGGTGATGGTGGTGATGAGGGTGATGGTGGTGATGGTGGTGGTGATGGTGATGGTGGTGGTGGTGGTGATGGTGATGGTGGTGATGGTGATGGTGGTGATGGTGGTGGTGATGGTGATGGTGGTGATGGTGATGGTGGTGATGGTGATGATGGTGATGAGGGTGATGGTGGTGATGGTGGTGATGGTGGTGATGGTGCTGGTGATAAAGATGGTGATGAGGGTGATGGTGGTGATGGTGATGAGGGTGATGGTGGTGATGGTGATGGTGGTGATGGTGATGGTGGTGATGATGGTGATGAGGGTGATGGTGGTGATGATGGTGATGGTGGTGATGGTGGTGATGAGGGCGATGAGGGTGATGGTGATGGTGGTGATGGTGGTGGTGATAAAGATGGTGATGGTGATGATGGTGATGATGGTGATCGTGTTGGTGGTAATGGTGGTGATGATGGTGATGAGGGTGATGGTGGTGGTGGTGATGGTGGTGATGATGGTGATGGTGGTGATGGCAGTGATGATGGTGGTGATGATGATGATGGCAGTGATGGTGGTGGTGATGGTGGTGGTAAGATGATGATGGTGGTGGTGATGCTTGTGATGGTGCTAAACAAAATGGAGAAAATGCATGAAGTGATTAACAAAGACCTAGAAGAATTAAAGAATAGACATTCAGAGATAAACAGCACTATTACTGAAATTAAAAATACTCTGCTGCTGCTGCTAAGTCGCTTCAGTCGTGTCCGACTTTGCGACCCCATAGATGGCAGCCCACCAGGCTCCACCGTCCCTGGGATTCTCCAGGCAAAACACCCTAGAAGGAATCAATAGCAGAATATCTGAAGCAGAAGAACGAATCAGTGAGCTGGAAGATAAATGGTGGAAATAATTTCTGAAGAGCAGAATAAAGTAAAAAGAATGAAGAGAACTAAGGATAGTTTCAGAGATCTCTGGGACAATATCAAACACACGTCCTAACTGAAAGCGTTGTGGATACTACATTCACATGACTTTCTGTAGCCCTGGACTTCTCCTCATAATTTGGGGAGTGGGGGCCTTGATTAAGTATGTTCACCTTTCTCTTGTAGGAAAAAAGAAAAAAATTGGAGCAATACAGTTTGAAGTTTTTTCTTGCTAGACTCCACACAAGGATTAGTATTCATTTCATGTACGAAAATGTCTGCCTCTCCAAGGCAAATGAAAGCTAGTACTCTCTCCTCTCAGCCTTACAAGTGAACAGTTTTTGTGCCCCATACCACACCCAAGCTACAACTCAGATTCTGTAATTGTGGGTGGGATATGTGAGACCACAGAAAACACACCATGAAAAATGGGCAAACTTGAATAGCCATTTCTCCAAGGAAGATATACAAATGGCCAATAAGTACATTAAGAGATGCTTAGCAGCACTAATCATTAGGGAAATGCAAATCAAAATCACAATGAGATACCGCCTTACACATATCAGAATGACTATTAAAAATAGATAGGAGATGTAGATAGGAAGGAAAGAAGGAAGGGAGGGCAGACAAGTGTTGGCAAGGGTGCAGAGAAACTGGTGCATTGCTTGTGGTGATGCAAGGTGGTGTAGCTGCTGTGAAAAAGTCTAGTGGTTCTTCAAAAATTTAAACATAGAATTAACATATGATCCAGCAACCCCAATCCTGGGTATATACCCCAAAGAATTGAAAGCAGGCACTCAGATCTCTGCACACTCCTGTTGATAGAAGCATTGTTTGCAGTAGCCAAAAGTAAAAGCAGTCTAACTGCCCATCAAGAGAAGAATGGATGAATAAAATGTGGCATATACAAGAGAATATTATTCGGCATCAAGGAAGGAAATTCTAACATATGCTAAACAGGGATGAACCTTAAAGACATTATGCTAAGTGAAATAAGCCAGTTATAAAAAGACAAACCTTGTGTGAATATTTTCACACTCACGGTGGATGCAGTCTTTCTGGTGGACCAACTGCAGGTCCTGGCTTCCTCTGCTGTCTTCTCTGAAGTTTTCTCAGCCTGTCTTTGCTCAAAGTAGTACTGGAACAAAGGCAGGAACAAAAAAGATCACACACTGATACTACAGGATATTTTCTCTTTTCTCCTTTTGAAGTTTGTGACATTCTCTGCCTTCAGCTCAGTACAACGTGAACCTGGGAGTTAAGCCCAGGCAATCTGAGCAGGGTATGGACCCCACACTTGGTGCCTTTCCCACGGGGTTAGTGCCAGGTGGAAGGTTAAAATATGCATAACTCATGAACCCAAGTTCTCTAAGTCATTGTCGAAGAATAGACACTCTCAAAGGAGGACACCCGCATTGAGATTTCACTTGCTTTGCTTAGCATATCTCTTCTGACCCTTCTGATTGTGGCATTTTCCAAGTATGTGAAATAGTGGGAAAAAAAGCATATTAAATAGGAAAGTCAGTGTCATTTTATGCTTTCTTTCAGAAAAGATAAAAGGAAAAGGTAACTTGATCTTAGGATATGTTGGTTGGTGCGTTTAATATCATGGACTGTTTTTATGTTTAATGTACAATTAATGTACATTAATTGTCTTTGGGACTTCCCTGGTGGCTCAGTCAGTTCAGTCGCTCAGTCGTGTCCAACTCTTTGCGACCCCATGGACTGCAGCACACCAGGCTTCCCTGTCCATCACCAACTCCCAGAGCTTGCTTCCCTGGTGACTCAGATGGTAAAAAATCTGCCTGCAATGTGAGAGACCTGGATTCGAACCCTGGGTTGGGAAGATGCCCTGGAGGATAGCATGGCATCCCGCTCCAATATTCTTGCCTGGAGAATTCCATGGACAGAGGAGTCTGGTGGGCTACAGTCCATAGGGTCACAAAGAGTCAGAGCCGACTGAGCAACTAACACATTCACTGTCACTAAGTATCTTTTCGGGATTGTTCCTTGATGTTCTTTAATGTGACGCAGGATGAGGAAGAGTGGTTGGATGGCAAAGATGCTGAGGATCTTCTCCTGGGCTTAGATCACGCAGCTGAAGACTTTGTGGCAATCAGACCTGCCGATTATGAAAGTGTCCACGTTCGGCTGCAGAAGGAGAAAGAGCTCCTATTCATACCCAGCAGACGGACAGGTACTTTTTCTCTTGGTCTTCCTGCCCAGATTCGGCATCCTCATTTTCCTTTCGATGAAATAGAGCTGGTGTGTAAAGTTAAAGTGAAAATGTTGGTCACTCAGTCATGTCCGACTCTTTGCGACCCCATGGACGATAACCCACCTGGCTCCTCTCTGTCTGTGGGATTTTCTAGGCAAGAATACTGGAGTGGGTAGACATTTCCTTCTCCAGGTGTGTAAAAATGCCCAATTTCCACAACCGAACCCAATTTCTAATCTGACTTAATAATCAAGAAACAGGTTCAAATCATTGTACTCATTCCTTCCCCCACTGTGTCCACAAGTCTGTTCCCTATGTCTGCATCAATTTGAGAGAGTAGCATGGAAACATACTCATTACCATGTGTAAAATAGGTCAGTTCAGTTCAGTTGAGTCGCTCAGTCATGTCTGACTCTGCGACCCCATGGACTGCAGCACGCCAGGCTTCCCTGTCCGTCCCCAACTCCCGGAGCTTACTCAAACTCATGTCCATTGCGTTGGTGATGCCATCCAACCACCTCATCCTCTGTCATCCCCTTCTCCTGCTTTCAGTCTTTCCCAGCATCAGGGTCTTTTTCAACGAGTCAGTTCTTCATATCAGGTGGCCAACATATTGGAGTTTCAGCTTCAGCGTCAGTCCTTAAATGAATATTCAGGACTGATTTCCTTTAGGAAATTGGTTGGATTGGTTGAATCTCCTTGCAGTACTAGGGACTCTCAAGAGTCTCCTCCAACACCACAGTTCAAAAGCATCTGTTCTTTGGCACTCAGCTTTCTTTATAGTCTGACTCTCACATCCATACATGACTACTGGAAAAACCATAGCTTTGACTAAGACAGACCTCTCTTGGCAAAGTAATGTCTCTGCTTTTTAATATGCTGTCTAGGTTGGTAAAATAGATAGCCAGTGGGAATTTGCTATATGACACAGGGAGCTCAAATCTGGCGCTCTGTCACAACCTAGACGAGTTCGATGGGGTGAGGGGTGGGAGGGGGGTTCAGGAGAGGGGGGACATATGTATACTTATAACTGATTCATGTTGATGTGTGGCAAAAGCCAACACAATATTATAAATCAATTATCCTCCAACAGTCCTTGGCGGGCTGTTGCTGCCTGTCGCTCCCACGGACCCCGCAGACCGTCAGCAAAGATCTGTTCTATGAACAGATCAAAGTGTGAGGAAGTAAATGAAGTCACGTGGACTCCAGCAAACTTTATAATTTACAGAGCACTTCCTCATCCTGCACCCCATTTAATTCTCCCAGGAGCCCAGAAAGATAGATATTTTCATCCCTTATGTATGAGAGAATAGAGTTCAGAGAAGAGGCTGGCCCAGATTCACTCCACTGATGAGGCCAGCAGCCTCCCCTCTGATCTGGGTACCACACACTCCTCTCGGTGTGTGAAGCCACTCGGGCCAGTTAGGTGTCGAATTATTTCATGATTCTCCAGCACAGTGCTGCAGGGAAACACATTCACCTTCCCCTTGGTCCTGCTTCTAGACATCGGTTTGGGGCATTTGCACTTTCCAAGAACCAAAGTAAAATCTCTGGTGGTGTCTTTAATTCACCAAACTGCAGCTTGAAATGTTTAGGTTGGCACTGATGTGGCTCGTGTTTATGTATGAACTGTCTAGTGCCTACATATAAAAAGCTTCCTGAGAATGTGCAGCCCAGGTACCTGGAAGACGAAGGCCTTTACATCGGGGCAAGACCGGAGGTGCCTCGAACCAACCAGAACATCATGGAGAACAGGCTGCTGACCCAGGAACCGGTGAGCTCTCAGCCCTGTTCCCGAGTGTAGACAAGGAGGGATTCACAGAGGGTCTTTATCCTGAGGGGCCATCACTGGGGGGTGGGGCTCATTTCCTTCTGAGGATGTCTGCAGACTGGTTCATTCTGTCGCTGTTTTGTTGTTGTTATTTTAATTTGTCCTCCATACCTTTAGTGACCCTCAAACATCACCCCTCTCCGCTCAATCCTACCTTTCCCAAGCTGGATTCAAGCTCTTCCTACTAAATCAGATATTGGCAAACCATTTCCCAATTCACAGAAATTTTTAATTGTCCCAAGATAGAATGTTCTCAATTGTTTTTCTCCATGGTCGTCTGTCTTGAAATTTTCACGAATACAATTTCCCTGGTGGTCCAGTGGTTAAGAATCCGCCTGCCAATGCAGGGACACGGATTCAATCCCTGGTCCAGGAAGACCCCACATGCCACGGGGCAACTAAGCCAGCATACCACAACTACTGAGCCCATGCTCTAGAGCCTGGGAGCCACAGCTACTGAAGTCCGTGTGCCCGGATCCTGTGCTCTGCGAAAGAGACGCTACCGCAACTAGAAGGGAAGGCCCAGCACTGCAGCTAGAGAGTAGCCCCTGCTCACCCCAGCTAGCGGGAGCCCCTGCATAGCAAACAGAGATACCAGTGCAGCCAAAAAACTTAAAAATAAAAATTAATTTTAAAAAATTGTTTAATAGAAAATGTTTTTCTTAAGCACTCCTGTGAAAGTGAAAGTCGCTCAGTTGTGTCCAACTCTTTGTGACCCCCATGGACTGTAGTCCATGGAATTCTCCAGGCCAGAATACTGGAGTGGGTAACCTTTCCCTTCTGCAGGGGATCTTCCCAGTCCACAGATCAAACACAGGTCTCCCGCATTGCAGGTGGATTCTTTACCAGCTGAGCCACAAGGGAAGCCCAAGCACTCCTTTAGCTTTTTCTTAAACATTTTTTTTTTATCAGGAGGGGGCTGAAAACTATATCTTAGTTCTGGGGAGCATTAGTGAAGGCTCAATTTTTTTAATTTTTTATTGGAATACAGTTGATTTACAATTGTGTTAGTTGCAGGTGGATATACATAAAGCCACTCTTTTTTTTTCTTTTAGATTCTTTTACCATATAGGCCATTGCCGAATACTGAGTATAGTTCCCTGTGCTATACGGTGGTGGTGGTGTAGTCTTTAAGTCATGTCCGACTCTTGTGACCCCATGCACTGTAGCCCACCAGGCTCCTCTGTCCATGAGATTCTCCAGGCAAGAATCCTGGAGTGGGTTGCCATTTCCTTATCCAGGGGATCTTCCCACCCCGGGGATCAAAGCCCGGTCTCTTGCATTGCAGAGATTCTTCACCAGCTGAGCTACGAGGGAAGCTCATGCTATATAGTAGATCTTTATTAGTTATTTATTTTATATATAGTAGTGTGTATCCCCTGGAAACCATAAGTTTATTTTCTACAGCCACGATTATATTTCTGTTTTGTAATAAGTTCATTTGTACCCTGTTTTTTAGATTCCACATAAAAGCAATATCATATGTTATCAGTCTTTCTGTGTCTGGCTTAGTGAAGACTCAATTTCTGACAGAAATAGGGACTTTAAAATGTCTAGGGAGTGGGAGGTGGCAGAGAGGTTCAAGAGGGAGTGGACACATGTATACCTATGGCTAATTCATGTTGTTATATGGCAGAAACCAAAGCACCATTGTAAAGCAATTATCTTTAATTTAAAATAAATAATTTTTTTAAAATAAAAGATCTGCGGGGCAAGGGGCAGGTGCATGAAATATGCGTGGTGACGGAGGATTTCCCCACAAACGCTGTTTATTTTTGTAAACCATTTTGTGTCCTTCTGCTGATCCCAGGGGAGGAGATGGTTTGGCGATGACGGCAGGATCCTGGCTCTGCCAAACCCCATCAAGCCGGCTCCTTCGCGCCCGCCCATGTTGACACAGGAGCAGGACATTAAGGCAGAACTGGAAACACTGTATAAGAAGGTAAACCTCCCCCTCCCGTTTTTAATACATGAATCTGCTTGAAAGTGCTTTGCTTTTTGAAGGGCTTGGAGTGATGAATTTGCAGTGTCCTATTTTGACTTTTCTTAACTAATTCACTCTCTTGCACATAAAGAGCAAACAGCAAGCCTGTTACATAAGACTGAGTCTCCTGCCCACACCGAATCCTTTCTTAAACCCTTTCTTTCATCAGCAACTGAGCTTCCCAGGTAGGAAGCGTTGGGTCAGTGTCTTTATTCCCATGTCCAGGTTAGCTGCCCCGATAGTTTTTCTTTTCTCTCTGTCGTCTCACACATACGGCAGGGTTATCTCCCCCACTGTCTCTGTATTATATCACTGGAGACTGTCTATCCTCCCAAATCCTTTCTTTGGTATTTTTCTCGGCTCTTAACCACGCTGCCTGGCTTGAGTCCTGGCCCTGCCTCTTGTTTGGCTCACTGGACCCTTCCTCTCTCTGCGCGTTTTTTCCTTTGTAAAATGAGCTTAATCATGGCAGCCGCCTACTAGGATTGTTTTGCAGATGACTGAAATAATACATCAAAGTGCTTGGAACAGGGCTCAGTGAGGGCTGATGCTGGTGTTGAACAGGCAGCTGCCTGCCTTCACTTTTTTCTTCCCCCCAACAATAAATGATTACATTTATTAGTTATCCTTTTTTTTAAATTATCAAATAAATATATTCTGGGGGAAAGAAGCTATATTAAAATTAAAAGAATTGCTAGGCTTTGGTTACATATTTCTTTAATGTCAGATACATTCTTACTAAAAGTTCAGATAAATCTATGAACATGTAGTGACATTAGAGATTAGAATAATTATTTTTTAAATGCTTCCAATTTGGGTCAACATAGAATGACTTTTTACTATGAAATCACTTCTAAACTTTCAATCTATGTCCCTTAAACAACATATCATGATTTTCGTTTGCTATATTATCATTATGACATTATTATCAAAGCTTACAACTTACACATCTTGTCCAGGACCACAGTTTCCAATATCCTTTTGCTTTAGTTTTGTACTTATGTGAATTTAATGATGCAATTTATGCTTTTTTACAATCTTTCTGTTCCTCAAGGATTTTGTTTTTCTTAATTTTTTAGCTGACAAATACCTTGTTTCTATGTCTTGGAGCTTCTGTGTTTCCTTGTTTTCCTAAGATATATCCATATGTACTTGGGCTTCCCTGGTGGCTCAGACATTAGAGAATCTGCCTACAATGCAGGAGACCTGGGTTCAATCCCTGGGTCAGGAAGATTCCTTGGAGAAGGGAATGGTAACCCACTCCACTGGCCTGAAGAATTCCATGGACAGAGGAGCCAGGCCGGCTACAGTCCATGGTGTTGCAAAGAGTCAGACACGACTTAGCAACCCACACCCACACACACAATCCAGTTGTACTTATTCCTTAAATTCTTGTGTATTAAGAAAGACCTGTCTTGTTTTTTCTTGTTTTTTTATTTTCTTCCTTCATGTTGAATTATATTGCTCTTGCTCTCCTGAAGTGTAGCAAGGATCGCCTCCTTCAGAAACTTGTGTAATTAGAAATGTGTAACATTTTGACACTTCTAAAGCCACAGAGAATAAGAGGATATAAGATCATCCTATAAAGCTCTAGAGCTATAGAGTTAGGTGATGAACAGAGAAGACCTGGACCCAAATCAGAGAGTCTGAGCAGAGTCTGGGTGTCTACTAAGTTGTGGCTTTGAGCAGTTCCCTTGACTGCTCTGAAGCTGTTTCCTTAATTAAAAAATCACCATCATCTCTACCTCATATGACCATTGTGAGTTTTGAGATGATGTATGTGTTTGCCCTTTTATTAAATTGTGAAATTCTATAAAATATTGTTATCAGAGACAAATATTAATGAGTGGCCACTCTGGACAGAAATGTGGACCCTAGGAGTGGATTTACAAAGCAAGCATAAACCTAAGCCCCAGGCCATGAGGGATTTACCATCTACTTGCTTTATGACAAAGATACATGATATAATTAGTGATCTAGACAGTATCAACTTGTACCTAATAATCCATCCATCTCCATCCATCCATCTACTTCAGCATGAAACACTAATACAATGAAGCACAAATTTATGGGCTAAAATTAGAAGATAGAAGAGTTATTACTATGGAGAGTAGGATCTTAAGGGAGGCCGTTAATCTTATCTGTCTCCTTCAGAAGTTCTGAGCTAATTGGGAAATGCACAGGAGTCAGAGAAGGATGCAGATCTCAGTTACAGCTAAGGGCGAGGCTGGATAGGAGAATGCGGCTTGGACCCAAGGCGGATTGGGCTCCCTGCTCCCTCTCCCATGAATTATGTCCCCCGTGTAGAGAGTTTACCATGTGGCATGCCTGCAGGGAACCCATGGAGCCAGTGAGCTGGCCCTTAGGAGACCGCTGAGTGAGGACAGCTAGATGCCACCAGTGACTCTGTCCAGCCAAGAACTTGGATTACTGGATCTTGGGCTTCAACTAATCTCCACTCAGACACCGTCTTCCTTCTCTTTGGGGAAGGAGCCAGTGGGGAGAGCACAGTCCTTCCTTCCAGTCCTTTTGAGAGGGGGAGCTTCCTAGCTTTGGGCAGAAACAGGAAAGTAGAGGAAGATAAGAGTTCCACTAAGAGGGGCTGGTCATCTTGCTTCACAGAGCAAAGAAGTTAGAGAAGAGAGAGATCTGAAGGGGCTGAAGTCTTCCGAGATCATTTCCTAGAGGGTTAGGCTGCAAACATAGCAAAGCCTGGAGAACAGGCCAGGCTTCTGCCTACGAAAGAAGCAAAGGTTATATTAAAGGAGTTGTTCTGTTTAGTTGCTAAGTCATGTCCAGCTCTTTTGCAAACCCATGGACCATAGCCCACCAGGCTCCTCTGTCCATGGGATTTTCCAGGAAAGAATACTGGAGTGGGTTGCCATTTCCTACACCAGGGGATCTTCCTGACTCAGGGATGGAGCTGCATCCCTTGTGTCTCCTGCATTGGCAGGCAGATTCTTTACCACTAGCACCAGCTGGGGAGCCCTCTGTCCTCTACTAAATTAGAAGAACTGTAGTAGTCAGCACTCTTTGGGTTGCAAGTGACAGAAACCCACTGCAAACTAGCTTAAGCCAGGAGAGAACTTAGTGACTCAGAAAGCTGGAAGGACCTGGGGATGAATCACAAAATGAAGGCGGGGCTTTAGGAGCCGGGACCCCGGGGCCAGGGACTCAGTGCTGGCAGTCTCTCTCTCTCTGCCTCTCTTTCCTCTGGTTCTCCTTGAATGGAGAACCTTCTCTCCTGTGGAATGGAGAAACTTCTCTCCTGTTGTAGGCAGTCCAGAATTTTCCATGGGTGAGGACATTGATAATGTAATCTCAGAGATGCCAGAGGAAAAGGATCGTCTCTTGTAGCAAGATTCCCATTATCAACACCAAGGACAAACTAGTCAGTTTTAAGAGGAACATACACTCCCCGACCTGATGTCCTGGAGACACACCCAAAAGATGGAGAATGAGAAAACTTCCCAGGGAAGACCAGAACAACAGCTGTAGAATCTACTGCCGGCTCTGGGCTGGATTCAGGTTCTGTTGCTATTATTTTCTGAGGGAGGGCAAATACATACATTTTACTTTAATTCCACCAATGATTGTTCTTTCTCTGTACAACCTTAAAATTTTTCTTTCATCAGCATGCAACCCGGCATGCACTGAGAACATCAACAGATAATCCACATGCATTGCCTCTGATAGTTTAGGTTTTCAGTTTTCCACCAAAGACTGAAGAATCAAACAATTTCAAAATGAAAACAATACACCTTAGAAATATTATTGGCTCAGCAGTAAAGAATCCCCCTGCAGTGCAGGAGCTGCAGAAGACTCAGGTTCAATCCCTGGGTCGGGAAGATCCCCTGGAGGAGGAAATAGCAACCCACTCCAGTAATCTTGCCTGGAAAATCCCATGGACAGAGGAGCCTGGTGGGCTAAAATTCATGCGGTCACAAAGAGTCAGACACAACTTAGAGACTGAACAATATTCTTACGAGGAATTGTTGGTACTTATTTCCTGATGGTTTTCAGTCTGCAAGAAAACCGATATAAGAGAAAGACAAGGAAGGAGGGATCCTTTTCTCCCTAATAGGAATAGAGTTGGAGTCTTTTGAGCAATCTTACTCGATGCCGACCAGGAGTCCTGGAAGCTTTTTCACTTGGTTGAGCTGAGATGAAGGTAGAGACCACCACCAATCATTTAAACATGGGCTAGTGCAGTTTTGGAGGAAGAGACACATGATAACATTATAAGTAAGCAGGACCATGGTGGCCTTCCCAGGTGGGTGGGGCTAGTGGTAAAGAATCCGCCTGCCAGTGCAGGAGATGCAAGAGACACAGGTTTGATCCCTGGGTCGAGACGATTCCCTGGAGTAGGAAGTGGCAACCCACTCCAGTATCCTTGCCTGGGAAACCCCATGGAGAGAGGAGCCTGGCGGGCTACAGTCCATAAGGTCTCAAAGAGTTGGACTGAGCACACAGCCCACACATAGGACCATACTACCAATATTACTTACTCATACCAAGCAGAGTACAAGACAGAACCTGAGGGCCACACTCTGAGTGAGCCCAGAACTCTGGAACCTGTGGTAAGAGGAACGGCAAAGCAAGAACCAGCAGGAGCCAAGCAGTTGCAGAGGCATGTTTCCATTAAGTCTCTGGATTGTTGCTCAGGGGCACAAGTCTTTGCGAGGTGGAAATATTTTAATTAATCCAGGTGGCCAGAGGGATCATAAGACACGTAGTCACCACCTGCAGGTTCAAAACCCTTACCACGATGGCAGGTTATAATTGAATCCTTTTACCCAAAAGAAAGAGAAAAGAGATGGACCTTTGTTGTGGCAGCATGATGGGTGAGGATATTAATGTCAGAAATAGGGCTTTCGGAAGGTACAAAATATTGGTGGAATGTGACCCCTGTGGGGATGGGTTTCCCTCCTTGTAAATCCAAAGGGAGATTTGACTCAACATATTTTGGAGCTACAATACTTTGGCCATCTGATGCAAAGAGCTGATTCACTGGAAAAGACTCTGAGGATGAGAAAGATTGAAGGCAAAAGGAGAAGGGGGTGGCAGAGGATGAGATGGTTAGACAGCATCACCTACTCAAGGGACGTGAATCTGAGCAAACTTCAGGAGATAGTGAAAGATAGAGTAGCCTAGTGGGCTGCAGTCTGTGGGGTCACAAAGAGTCAGACATGACTTAGCCACTGAACAACAACAACTGAGGTATAGTTGATCCATTTTTTTTCAAGCCTACCATATTTGTAAGCACATCTCAGTTTTACAAGAACATTTTTTAAAAATAAAAAAATCTGTGTGTAGGTCTTCTCATCAAAGATAGACTGACTTATTTTCTAAGAAAGAAAACTTATTGTTTTATGAAAATGGAGGGTATACCATATTGGAGGCCTGTAGGAAATCACAAATCCTAAATATAGATTAAGAGTCTACTAATCTTTTAGGGGGGAAATAAGTATGAAATTGAAAGACTAAAAAGAAATACACTCATATATCCTTACACATGAATATCGATACAAAGACGGTAACACAAAACCCAACAACAAATTTACTGGTAAATGAAGACTCATATGTGTATGTATTACTGTCAAATATTGGTACAATTTCAATGACTAATAGTAACTGAAAAGCAGATCACACTGTATAACAAGTGTGAATGCCTTTTTGTCCATGCATACATGCACATCCACACACATACACACAGTGTGACCTCCAAGCTTAGTCTGATGGGGAGAACAATAGGATCTTGTGAGCTAAGATTCTAACTCTGGAGTCCCCTCTCCTGCTTTCCATCCCTCCCTCTGCACATCTCAGGTTTATCCTTCCTGCCCCAGGCTATAAAGCTCATGTCCCAGTTTCCCCCTCTCAATCTACGGCTGCTCACAAACAGGTCCCACTACATGTAGGCAACCACTCATCTCCTGGAGTTATTGCACGAAGGTGGACCCCTTCCAGGGCCCACGAGTAGGATCTTGTGTAGCAGTCCACGGTCCCCTAACAGAATGAGTGAGGTGATATACATGAAGTACTTTATACAATGCGCTGTTGTTGTTCAGTTGCTCAGTTGTGTCCGACTCTTTGCAACCCCATGGACTGTAGCCTACCAGGCTCCTCTGTCCATGGAATTCTCCAGGCAAGAATACTGGAGTGGGTTGCTACTCCCTTCTCCATGGGATCTTCCCAACCCTGGGATTGAACCTGGGTCTCCTGCATTGCAGGTGGATTCTTTACCATCTGAGCCACCAGGAAGCCTTATACGATGCCTGGTGACATACAAAATGCCAGCTGAATCTTTATCCTCAGAGGTGGAGCCAGAGCTGGAATCCAGGGCTTCTGTCCCTAGTTCAGCATCGTTACATGATACCATGAAGAAGGTTAAATGGAGAGACTCCTGATCACGTTACCTACAGCCGAAGAAGGATGAAAGCTTCACTTCTGAGTAGAGTAGCTGCTGCTGCCATTTAACCTCATAACTTGTAAATAAAACATTCGGGCCACATAATCTTTTCAACCTAGACAGTATACTAAAAAGCAGAGACATTACTTTGCCAACAAAGGTCCATATAGTCAAAGCTATGGTTTTTCCAGTAGTCATGTATGGATTTGAGAGCTGGACTCTAAAGAAAACTGAGCGCTGAAGAACTGATGCTTTTGAACTGTGGTGTTGGAGAAGACTCTTGAGAGTCCCTTGGACTGCAAGGAGATCCAACCAGGCAATCCTAAAGGAGATCAGTCTTGGGTGTTCATTGCAAGGACTGATGCTGAAGCTGAAACTCCAGTACTTTGGCCACCTGATGCAAAGAACTCAGTCATTTGAAAAGACCCTGATGCTGAAAAAGATTGAAGGTGGGAGGAGAAAGGGACAACAGAGAGTGAGGTGGTTGGATGGCATCACCGACTCAATGGACATGAGTTTGAGTAAACTCCGGGAGTTAGTGATGGACAGGGAGGCCCGGCATGCTGCAGTCCAGGGGGTCACAAAGGGTTGGACACAACTGAGCGACTGAACTGAAGTGAACTGGCTGAATCTTTTCCAGGTAACATAAATAGCTTCCAGAAGTTCCTCTCCGCAAAGGGGAGGCTCGAGTGAAGTGTGAAACCACACATCCTGACTGTAGTCAGTGTCCATGACAAGGAGAGAACATGAAGACACAAAATCAATAAGGTCACCTCCCCGTTTTGGAACTCCCAACCTCCAAAACTAGGTTTCCCCAAGAGCAGCAGTAATCGACATAGAGTATCTTAGTAAATTCAATGAAGAAACCCAGAGGTTGATATAACACACTGTATACCGATTGAGCCAGGAAAGTTCCAGTGGAAATTTCCACTCCTGTTTTCTACACACTCGGCTGCCCCACCTCCCTCGGGCTCTGTTATTTTGCAGACTAATTTTCTTCTTCCCAGGAAAACAAGAGCCAGCACGAAGCTCGGTTCAGTAAGTTAGTCTCTGGCTGTTGTCTGCAAACTAAAAACTTGTCCACATGGAGAGAGTTTCTACGATCCAAGTATGATCAGTTTGGACTAGAATCTATGCTCTTCTCATTAAAAGAATTTCAAGGTCACCAGCTGCAAAAACCAAGAGTTCCAGGAAATGAGATAGTCGAATGACAAAGATTAGGGCTATGACTCAGTGGAGATAAACGCTCAAAGACCTAGGAAAGCAAGATTGAAGTGGTGTTCAGAAAAGGGCAGGCCCCGAAAGCTCCAGGGAACAGGACTGGAGCGTGGTCCTCCTGGCTTGATCAGGGTAGAAGGGACCTTGCGCCTGGCTTTCCCACTGCACATTAGATCAGGAACTAGGACGTGCCTGACCCTGTTTCCCCTACACTCTGCTCTCTTTGGCAGGCAGTAAAATACATCCACAGAAGTCAGCATCTGATTGGATCTGGGGACTCTCCTGGGAATTTCCAACTGGACATTGATATTTCGGGGTTAATCTTCACGCATCACCCCTGTTTTAGCCGAGAGCATGTGTTGGCAGCCAAGCTGGCCCAGTTGTATGACCAGTACCTCGCAAGACGCCAGAGGAACAAGGCAAAATTTCTCACTGATAAGGTACCTGTGATCTCTTGCGTGCCAATTGTTGATGGGGTTGGTTCTCCCGAGGAGCCCAAACAACACAAACACCTGTCAGGAGCAAACGCTCACATGCCTCCTTCATGTTCCCTCTGTCTAGGATGTGATGTGTTGTCCTACCTAGAGGCACAAGAAAGTCTAGGACAATGTATGTTTAATGTGTGCAAATTCAGTGGCACACGCTTGGCTTAGAGAACCATTTGTGCAAACCGAGCAAATGATCTCACTCACCTCGAATGGGTATTAGATGGAAGATGTGAGGCTACGTCTTGCCTGTGTGATCTCAGAGGCTGAGATGGTTCACAGTTTGAGGATCTCTTGGTCCTCAGAGACATTCTCATCATTGCATATTAATTTCCCCCAGTACGATACCTAAACAAAAGTCAGTTGTCTCAACTGATGCTCAAGGAAATGGCTATCCACATTGGATTTACTTCTAACGTGACACTGTCCCATGGAATATTCATGGATAGTCTTGATTATAGATAATTTTAGTCTTAGGCCCTGTTCTTAAAAACTTACTGCCCAAATAAGAGATACGGCCAGAATGCCTGCTCTTATGAGTCTGTAATTTTATGTTCTGTATCGCAAGAATATCATTCTGTGTCCAGACTTCAGAAGAGACTCCTTCTCCCTTGAAAGAAAATTTGTTTATGAGACACTAGAGTAAAGAAGTACCTGTCGTGAGCAGATGGGTCTGGACCACAGAACAAGAATGGACACACACAGTCCAAGAGGGAGGGGACATATGTGTATCTGTGGCTGAGATGGCAGAAATCAGCGCAAAATTGTAAGCAATTATTCTCCAATTAAAAATAAATAAACTACACAAGTAAAGACTAGAGGCAATATTTCTGTCAAAGTTCACTTCGGCGGAAACGTGGAGATGTCTGAGTGCTTGCACATCCCTTGCGTCATCCTAAATGAGGCCTGTCTGAGGTTGCAGGCATCATCTTACCCTGGAGAAATGGGTGGGTCCAAGCACATCAGTTGTGGTGAGGAGTAGAGCTTCTAACTCAAAACTTCAATCCACATTTCTTTAAGCTCCATGCTCTAAGAAATGCTGTTCAGATGGGCCTTAATCCAGCAAAAACTCCTAAGACTCTTGAAGCAACCCCCAAAACCATCAATGAATATAAATCTGAGATTCGGTGAGTAAAGTCTGTGATTATAACTGCTGCTTTTTTCCCTGTACTTGTTGAGAGTTTATTTTTTCAGTTTTTCCTGAATGCACTGAATACATTACAGCCAAATGGGCTTCCCAGGTGACGCTAGTGGTAAAGAATCTGCCTGCAGTGCAGGAGACCCAGGTTTGATGCCTGGATGGGGAAGATCTCCTGGAGAAGGAAGTAGCTGCCCACTCCAGTATTCTTGCCTGGAGAATTCCATGGACAGTGGAGCCTGGTGGGCTACGGTCCATGGAGTCGCAGAGAGTTGGACACAACTGAGCAATGAGCACTTTCACTGTCAAATGAAATAATGAGATATGTCCATCATATTAACACCAAATTTGAAGCCCAATAAAAGAATGAGGATGAAGGTGGGGGCATGGAGGACTGGGGAAAGTGGTTGGGGGGAGCAGAATATGATAACCTGCACCCTCTGTTGATGTAAACCAATATTACTACAGCCACCACTTCTGAGAGAGTGTCTTGTCCGGAAATGAACAAAGAGTTGAAAAATGCCCATGAGTTAGAACCCTGCAATTCTGCTTAAGACACTCCAAAGAGCTGTGGGTACCTGTACACTGGAGACGTGTGCAAAGGTTCCACAGTATCACTCACAAGAGCAAGAAGCTAGAAATAACCCCACACCAGAGTGAACCCATCAGCTTCAGTCTTAACAATGAACATCCATACTACAGTTAGGGTGACTGAATTAGACCTGCGTGTATCATGGGTAAACTAGTGTGGAATGAAAAAATCCAGTTGGAAGAGGGTACTCGCTGTGTGATACGGGTCATGAAACCTAAAGACCACGTGGAATGACACTCATGTCTTCCAGGTACACACACATCTGTGTCACATAGGGATAGAAAAGACACACAGGCCAGTTTCTTCCTCCAGGGAGGGAAAGAAGGGGATGAATGGAGAGGTCTTCGAACGTAACTCTAAACATTGCAAACAAACAAAAACCCTGAGTAAATGATCACTGAAGACTCAGATGATGGAATTTTTCAGAAATGAAGTGCTTTTTTTTTCAGGCTTTTAAGTTATTTCTTGAAGTACCTTTATTTATTTATTTTTTTAACTTTTTGTTTTATATTAGAGTAAAGGCCTCTCAAGTAAAGAATCTGCCAACCCAGGAGCCGTGGGAGACACCGATGCAGTCACTGGGTTGGGAAGATCCCCTAGAGGAGGAAATGGCAACCCACTCCAGTACTCTTGCCTGGGAAATCCCATGGACAGAGGAGCCTGGAGGCCTACAGTCCGTGGGGTCGCAAAGAGTCAGACACAGCTGAGCAACTGAGCAAGGATGCACGCGTAGCTGATCAACAAGGCTGAGATAGTTTCAGACGCACAGCAGAGGGGCTCAGCCGTGCATATACATGCTTCCGCCCTCCCCCAAACTCCCCTCCCATCCAGGCTGCCACATCACATTGAGCAGAGTCCCCTGTGCGTAGGATCTTGTTGGTTATCCTTTTAAATATAGCGGTGTGTGCATGTCCAACCCGAACTCCCTAGCTGTCCAAAAGGAGTCTTATTCTAGTTCATGGCCTTCTAGCTTTTCTAAGGTCTTCCAAGAGTCCTCAGTCCTGGCTACCCAATAACTAACTGGCTGTTATCTTCCACCATCTTCCTTTTCCATGATACCGATTGAATGAGCTTCAGTCCTTTATCTGTGTGTCTGTCTCTTGAGCTGAACTATAGACTCCTCGAGGACAGGAAGTAAAAGTGTTAGTTACTTTGTCGTGTCCAACTCTTTGCGACCCCATGGACTGTAGCCCTCCAGGCTCCTCGGTCCATGGGATTCTCCAGACAAGAGTACTGGAGTGGGTTGCCATTTCCTTCTCCAGGGGAATCTTCCTGACCCAGGGGTCAAACCTGGGTCTGCGGCATTGCAGGCAGATTCTTTACCGTCTGAACCACCAGGGAAGCCCCTTGAGAACAGACACCTCCTATCTCCTACATGCTTCTGAATCCCCTGGAATGACATCGGGTGCTTGCTCAAGAGGAAAAAAAATTGAATTAATTTATCTACTAACTAAGTAATAGCATAATGAAGCACATTTGGGTTCTGTATTGGGCTATTATTTGTAGAGGGGGCAAAATTAGGCATTAAATAATTCCCAAATACATAAAGTATTATTTTCATTCAATAAGAATGAAAGCATTTTCAAATGATGCCTCTACAAATCAAGCCAAAATTTTGCTAATCTAGTCAGCACCAAAAACTCGCCAAGGCATGTAGTAACATTACTTCATCTCCTAAATGTAGAACTTGTGATTTGTACTAACACAGACAGACTTTAATATACCAGTTGTTAACTGGTTCAGCAACATACTTTCCTATTTACAATAATTTAGTCCTTGAGAACTATATTTACTGGACCCTTTATTTTCACAACTTCAAAGCTGGCTGTTTGTTTAAGACTGCACAATATGAATGAGAATTTTAAGTGGTAATTTAGTCCAATTGAAGTCAGATTCTCCTAGAGAAAGCAAAATTAAATAACCTCTCAAAACAGACCAGCATCCTACTGACTTCAAGTTTGCATTCATGTTTTTGGTTTTCTAGTATGTAAGAAATGTCATAGTTATGAAATTAATTATACAATCACTGCAGTGTTATTAGTTTCTATTTTTAATTTGCAAACACACCTAAATAACTTTAAAATACATATCCATGTATTATATCTCCTAGGCAAACAAGAAAACTGCGTGATGCTGAACAAGAAAAAGATCGAATGTTGCTTAAGACCATCATAAAAGTCTGGAAGGAGATGAAGTCCCTCCGAGAGTTCCAGAGGTTTACAAATACTCCCTTGAAACTTGTTTTGAGAAAGTAAGCTTTTTTCAAACATTGTTTTATTGGTTTATAACATGCACAGAAAATGTATTTGCTGTTATTATTACTCTGTCACTTAATTTCAAGAAACACCTAGGGTGTTGTAAATTATTTTAAGGGAAAAAGTTGACCAGAAAGCCGATGAAGAAGCATATGAAGCAGAAATTCAGGCTGAGATAAGTGAATTGCTGGAGGAGGACATGGAAGAGTATGAACAGAAGATGGAAGCGTACAGAGCCACACAGCAGCAGTGGAAAGCCTGGAAGAAAGCCCAGGTCTGTGAACAGCCTTGAACAGAACTGCCCTGGAGGACAGGGGCGTCTGGGTGGAGGCAGCTTGGGACAGGGGGAGGGAAACTGGGCAGGCAGACTGGGGTCCCCTGCTCGCTCTTCTCTGCCTCCCCCTGGCCCTCTCACTGGGGCACAAAAGGATGAGAGGGCGAACTGGTTGATGCAGTTGTTGAAAATGTCACCCAGCCAGCAGATACCAGAGCAAGCTTTTTCCAAAAACAGGTCTCTGTATCAGGCTGTGGCTATCTGAGGGAGCAAATAAAGTAAAACACAGTAATCACTCATGAATGTATTGAGCGCTGTGCTAAGCCTTGTACACACCTTATACCATTGAATGTAGGGTATTGGTGCTTCTGGGTTTCTGTCAGAAAATTGTGTAACTTTGTGCACATGTCCCTGCAAAACTGAATCCAGGGACAATAAGTAAAAGACCACGGTGTGTAACAGGCCTAAGTTCATCCACCTCAGTTCAACTGACTCACATTTCTTCCTTTTCGTGGTTAAGTAATAGTCCTTTGTATACATGTACCACAACATCTTGTTTTTTGTTGTGTTTTTTTGGATATTTTACCACAACATCTTTATCTATTCATCTGTTGATGGTCATTTAGGTTGCTTTCATGTCCTGGCTATTGTAAATAGTGATGCAGTGAACATTAGGGTACATGAGGGGTAGGAAGGAGGCCCAAGAGGAAGGGGATATATGCATGTATATATATACTTACAGTTGATTTGCATTGTTATGTGGCAGAAACCAAAACCAAACTGTAAAACGATTGTCCTCCAATTAAAAGTAAAAATTAAAAAAAGATCAGGGGGACCTGCAGGGCCAGTTCTGCTCACAAGCCTTACTTTAATTTCAAGATGCATCCTTGGTCTTTAGAACTGATCACATGAATAACCAACTTCTTTAAGCTCTCTGTAGGGACCAGGCACTGTGATAAGTGCTTTCCAGGCGTGATCTGATTTCAACAGCTCTGGGGAAAAAAAAAAACTCTTATGATTGTTCCCATTTTGTGGATGAGAAAACTGAGGCACAGGGAGGTCAGATGGCTTCGTGAGCTGCCCAAGTGCACACAACTGATTGGGGTGAAGCTGGGTTTGCATCCCAGGCCTGTCTGATCCTGAAGACTGCTTTTCAAAGAAATTCCAAAATTTCTGCTTGAGATAAGTTTGCCTCTTACCCAACAGAGGGCCAGAAAGAAGAAAAAGAAACAGGAAGTCGAAGAACACCCCGCCGATGAGGAGAGGGAGGAGCCAGGCCCCGGGGAGGAGCCTGAGAAACCCGTCCCTCCCGAGCCCGTGGACAGGGCCGTGATAGAGCAGCAGGTGAGAGAGAGAGCAGCCCAGAGCCGGAGGAGGCCGGGGGAGCCCACGCTGGTCCCAGAGCTGAGCCTGGCAGGGAGCGTGACTCCCAACGACCTGTGTCCCAGGTGAGCAGATGCCCCAGCCGTGAATGGGGCGGACATGTGACGCGCACACACACATATGCACCAAGTGGAGTATGCGTCACCTGGCCAACATGGAATGACCAGGAGAATCCTAAACTCTCTATAGCCATATAGTAGCGTGGACCGTAAGCCACTGCAGGTGTTTGTCCAGATTTTGGCGATTCCCTATGATTCACCCACCCGGTGCATCCCCACTGGCCCCACGGGAGCTCCCCACCTGAAGCTGCCCGTGAGGAATGATCTGCACAGTGCCTGCCCGCACGGCTTCTGCTTTGGAGCCTTTATCCATCCTTTCTGATCACTGCTAGCACATGCCCTCTCCCTGGCAAAGTGGATTCCTACCCACTGTACCACCAGCGAAGTCCCCATGGTATGTCTTTTAAAGGGAAAACTTAGGTTTGATTTTACAGTCTTTGATGATGAGTCCCATTTTGACCAAAAATGTATATCTCCATCTGATTTCTGAGTTTTCACTGGGTTTGGGGACTATAAACCAGGTTTCCTTGAGTCAGTGATTATAATCCACCCCCTTCATCAGGCCATCAGCTGAGGGGGCCATGCAGAAGAAGGAGGTGTTTCAGGTCTGTCACTGGCATGAGGTTATTGGAAATAAGCTTTTTAAAAAACTCAGAGTGAAGTCTTTGGGGGTCTTGGATACTTCTTGAGATGGTGTCAAATGTTTTTTTTTTTTTTAATTTTTTTATTAGTTGGAGGCTAATTACTTCACAACATTTCAGTGGGTTTTGTCATACATTGATATGAATCAGCCATAGATTTACACTTATTCCCCATCCCGATCCCCCCTCCCACCTCCCTCTCCACCCGATTCCTCTGGGTCTTCCCAGTGTACCAGGCCCGAGCACTTGTCTCATGCATCCCACCTGGGCTGGTGATTTGTTTCACCATAGATAGTATACATGCTGTTCTTTTGAAACATCCCACCCTCACCTTCTCCCACAGAGTTCAAAAGTCTGTTCTGTATTTCTGTGTCTCTTTTTCTGTTTTGCATATAGGGTTATCGTTACCATCTTTCTAAATTCCATATATATGTGTTAGTATGCTGTAATGTTCTTTATCTTTCTGGCTTACTTCACTCTGTATAAGGGGCTCCAGTTTCATCCATCTCATTAGGACTGATTCAAATGAATTCTTTTTAATGGCTGAGTAATATTCCATGGTGTATATGTACCACAGCTTCCTTATCCATTCATCTGCTGATGGGCATCTAGGTTGCTTCCATGTCCTGGCTATTATAAACAGTGCTGCGATGAACATTGGGGTGCACGTGTCTCTTTCAGATCTGGTTTCCTCAGTGTGTATGCCCAGAAGTGGTATTGCTGGGTCATTCAAATGTTTTTTATAGGAAAAATAATTGAGCAATTTCACAACTGGAATGGGCCTAAATTCAGTTCAGTTCAGTCATTCAGTCGTGTCCGCCTCTTTTTGACCCCATGGACTGCAGTGCACCGGGCTTCCCTGTCCATCACCAACTCCCAGAGTTTGCTCAAAACTCATGTCCATCGAGGCCTACATTATAGAGATGTAAAAAGTTAAACCCACTCTCCCAGTTTAATGAGTACAGAATTTCTATTTGGGATGATGAGAGCATTCTAGAGAAGGATAGTGGTATTGGTCACATCACATTGCAAATGTACTTAAGGGCACCAAATGGTTTGCTTAAATAATGTTAACATGGTAAGTATTATGCTGTGTGTATATATATAGCCATAATATTAAAAAATAACACTCAAAAAACCCTGAGTATGTTTTGGATTTTTCTGCTCTCACCTTTTCGAATCCTTAACAGAGTGAGTTACTATTGACTTAAGCAATAAGTGGCATTTGGAGTGAGCATCTCTACAAATAAATAAGTAGACTTAAAGAACACTCTTGAAGGTGTTGACTTTTATTTTTTTAACTTCCTGGCTATAAGAATGATATGCTTGCTAGGATATCTCCTGTCTTCTACTGAGATTCAAATGACCTTTAAAAATAAGGAACTTTTCTTAGTTCCCTACAGCCAAAGAGCAGTGACTCACCGTCGGAAACTGTTAAGAAAAAGTTTGGATTTTGGAAAAGCTGACTTGACCCAACTGCTACAATATGCTCTGATATTTTTTTAGGATAAAACATCACATCCAAACATAAACCACTAGTAGCTTTTATGGTCTGAATTCAGTCCATTTGACAAATAATGTGATTCTTTTTACTTAAACTGCTGGATGCAAACATAAGGCTTACTTGGAAAAAAATTTAAAAGACTGTAGCACAGCGATGCTTGGACCACAGTTCTAAGTCACCTGTAGGCTTTCCAGTACCTCTTATTTCACATCACATGTACTATTATATCAAGCCCTGCAAGACCTGTGGCTGCCTTGGCTCAGTGAAGACTGAAGCAACTGGAGCGTCACCTCCAGGGTATCCTCCTCTGCTCACACCCTTGTGTCAGCCACTCCGCTTACACTTAGTACACGAATACTGACCCGCCTGCGGATGGTCTCACTCTGCAGGGTGGAGGTCTTGCGAAGGGAAGACGTCAAGAGACGCTCGCTGTTCCTAAAGGTGACCTTCAACAACAAGGAGGTGTCCAGGACAGAGAGCCGGCCGCTCGGGGCGGACTTCCGAGTTCACTTTGGACAGATTTTCAATTTGCAAATATTCAACTGGCCGGAGAGTTTAACGTTGCAGGTACCTTTTTAAAATTTTCTCTCCAGTTTTTAAAATTAATTTTTATTGGACTATGGTTGCGTTATAATGTCGTGTTAGTTTCTACTGTATAGAAAAGTGAATCAGCTCTATGTATACATGTTAGCCCCTTTTTCGGATTTCCTTCCCCTTTAGGTCACTGAAGAACATTGAGTAGAGTTTCCTGTGCTATACAGTAGGTTCTCATTAGCTCTATCTTATACATAGTAGCAATAGTATATGGGCTTCCCAGGTGGCTCAGTGGGTAAAAGCCCACTTGCCAAAGCAGGATACATAAGAGATGTGGATTTGATCCCTGGGTCAAGATCTGCTGGAGGAGGGCGTGGCAACCCACAGCAGTATTCCTGCCTGGGAAGCCCCGTGGACAGAGGAGCCGGTGGGCTACGGTCCACGGGGTCGCAAAGAGTCAGACAACTGAAGTGACTGTGCACACACGCCTCAATAGTGTATATATATATATCAGTCCCAATCTCCAATTTTTCCCACCCCATATTTTAATTACAGTCGCTGTCCCAAGAACTTTTGCTCATCACAGGTGCAAGATGGTTTTAAATTGTCCATTGGTTACACTAGTGTCCTGATAGATTCTCAAAGGCAATAGAAGGTCGAGGCACGTCTTAAGGTCTTGGCAGAAAAGATCTGTTACCCTGCTTGGCTCCCAAAAATGTTGGCAGAGTAACTGACCACAGTGCTCAAGTGTGTGTCTCAGGACAAGATGTGGGGGTAAGGGAGCAGGGAGAGTAGAGAGGTCTCTGGCTCATTCATCAGAGAACTTCAACCTCATGCCGTACCAAGATTCTGACATAATATACCAGAGAAATCAATTTCTGTCATCACAGATCATTTTAATAGGGGTGGTGGTACAGATGCTAGGATCCCCCCAAAATAAATCAAACTCCCAGCTAGCCTAAAGGCCAGCATTAGCAATATATTTATTTGTGTCTGTTATCGTTTTCTAAAGCTGCCATAACTAAGCACCACAAATCTGGTGACTTAAGGCAACAGACATTTACTCTTTCACAGTTCTGAAGGCCCTGAAGTCTGAGATCCAGGTGTCCGTGGGGCCATGCTCTCTCCAGAAGCTCTAGAGAAGAAACTTTCCTGCCTCTGCGGCTCCTGGTGGCCCCAGGTGTTCCTTGGCTTGTGGCAGCGTCCCTCCAAACAATGCCTCCATCTCCACGTGGCCTTCTCCTGTCTGTGTGTCCTTTTTTGTCTCTTACGAGGACACTCCTCTTGGATTTAGGACTCACCCTAATCCAGTATGAGTTCATCTGGATCTTTAACTAATTATACCTGGAAAGACTATTTTTTCCCAACTAAGGTCACATTCTGTGATCCCAGGTAGACATAAATTTTTACAGGACACAATTCAACCCACTGGGCTTCCCTGGTAGTTCAGTGGAATCTACCTGCAATGCACGAAATGCAGGTTCAATCCCTGGGTCAGGAAGATCCCCTGGAGGAGGAGATGGCAACCCACTCCAGTATTCTTGCCTCAGGAATCCCATAGACAGAGAAGCCTCGTGAGCTACAGTCCATGTGGTTGCAAAGAGTGGGACACAATTTAGTGATGAAACAACAGAAATGAAAAACAAGACAAAGTCAACCCACTTCAATGTCTGAGGCTTGCTGGTCTTCTGGCAAAGCCTCTCATGTTGCTGACAGATTCTGTTTCATGATCCTAATAGGCACGTTAATTAGGCTTGCAAATACACAGCACATGTACTGTTGTCTGCCATCTACCACCCATGCAGAAATCACTAATCCTTATCCACCACTTGTTCAGAAATTTCTTTTTTTTAAATTGGAGGGTAATTTACAATGTTATGTTAGTTTCTGCTGTACATCAACGTGAATCAGCTCTTTGTATACACATATCCCCTCTTTCTTGAGCCTTCCTCCCAGCCCCTCATCCCACCCATCTTCACTATCACATAGCACTGGGCTGAGCCCCCTGTATTATGCAGCATAGCTATTCCCCCAGGCTATCCGTTTTACATATGGTAATATATGTTTGTTGATGCCACTCTCTGAATTTGTCCCTTCGTCCCACCCTCTCCTTCCCCCACTGTGTCCCCAAGTCGGCTGTCTACACCTGTGTCTCTCTTCCTGCCCTGCAAATAGGTTCTTCAGTACCATTTTTCTAGATTTTATATACATGTGTTAATATACAATATTAGTTTTTCTCTTTCTGACTTACTACCCTGTGCAGCAGACCTAGGTTCATCACCTCACTACAACTGACTCAGAAATTTCTCATTCTTGTCCACCACCCTTGCCAGAAATGACAGCTGAACATGCTTATTTTCCCCCACTGAGCCTGGATATAACTTCAGACTCCTCCTCAACATGGTACTCCAGGCAGCCAATATTTATCATTGTAATTGACATTAAGTCCACAAATACAATTACAGCTGTGTAGTTATTAAAATATTTTTGTATTTCTCTACTTAATGATTGAGTACTGGTTACAGGTACAATTAATTGAGAGAATATTGTATTTTGACTGCCTAGAAATAATATTGTACCATTTGGAAATTTTCCATATGATTGCAAGTTTTATATAAGGGAAGGCTCAACAATTACCGGCAACTTCAGGAGGGTAAAAAAAAATCACCTTAAGAGCATCTGTT
The DNA here is from genome assembly GCF_910594005.1 of Cervus elaphus. Classification (NCBI taxonomy): domain Eukaryota; kingdom Metazoa; phylum Chordata; class Mammalia; order Artiodactyla; family Cervidae; genus Cervus; species Cervus elaphus. The sequence continues at coordinate 6,742,286 of NC_057820.1, read as the reverse complement.
TATGCCAGTGCTATCAAATGCTTAACTTTAGAGGGTAACGTGCTTCAGAAAAGGTTCCGAGACTCTCAGAAATGATCATGTATCCCTTGATGACTCAACACCAAATTGCTTAATCATGGAGAGCCAGCTGAGGGTCTGATGCTGAGCCAGGAGTTTAGGGGAACGTTGGAAGCCGTTTATAAAGAGAATGTGTATGGCCCTGCCTGCGGGAGCTTTAAATCCAGCTGGGAGATGAGAGAGACAACTATTGGGGTGGCCAAAAAGTTCATGTTCATTCAGGTTTTTCCATACGATGTTACAAAAAACCCAAACGAACCTTTTGATCAACCCAGTTCAAAGAAATAACACCAAGCAGAGTATGGATACACAGGGTATGGAAGGGAACAGTGTCCACGGTGATGTTTGATTTTTTTTTTTTTTGCATGTTTCGAACCACAGGACTCAGTGTTTCCTAGCCAGGCTTGAGATCGGCTGCCAGGGCAACCCTACAAAGCAGAAGATCAGTCCACCCAGAAAGCCCAGGAGGGAGGGGATGAGGCTGGGGACCCACAGAGGAAATGGGAGGAAGGAATTAATTAAAGCAGCACTGCAGCTTGAGGGTTTCCCAGGCGGCGCTAGTGGTAAAGAATACTCCTGACAATACAGGAGACATAAGAGACACGGGTTCAATCCCTGGATTGGAACGACCCCCTGGAAGAGGGCGTGGAAACCTATTCCAGTTATTCTTGCCTGGAGAAGCCCATGGACCGAGAAGGCTGGCGGGCTACAGTCCATGGGGTAACAAAGAGTCAGACACGACTGAAGCGACTCAGCACGCACACACAAAGTCTTGAAAGAAGGGATTGGCGGGACTTGATGATGGCTTGATTTGTTGTCATTGTTCATTCATTAAGTTGAGTCTGACTCTTTGCGACCCCATAGACTGTAACCCACCAGGCTCCTTTGTCCATGGGGTTTTTCAGGCAAGAATACTGGAGTGGGTTGCCATTTCCTTCTCCAGGGGATCTTCCTAGACCAGGGATTGAACCCGCCTTTCCTGCATTGACAGGCGGACTCTGTACCACTGAGCCACCTGGGAAGCCTGTGATGGTTTGACTAGAGAGAGTAAAAAGAAAGAGCGTCAGAGTTGGTCCCAGGTGAAGAGTGAGATGGGACCTCACAGGATGGAAGCTGAAGCGGGACCAGAGTCCTTCCAGAAAGGTCTCGAAACTTCTGGATTCTGAAGTCTTTCCAAAATAAATGCTTCTTCTTGTTGTTCAGCTGCTCAGTCATATCCCACTCTCCTGGTCTTTCCCAAAAATGAAGTTTGACTTAGAAATAGAGAAAGCTTTGTGATAATGACCTTCACTCCTTTATCATGCACACCTGTCATGCCACCCCATACTCATCAACCTGACTCCCCAAAACTAACAACAGTTGTGTAATATTGCTGGGTGACTTTTATGCATCTTAGCGTTATTGGTTTTTTTCCTTATGAATCAGTCTTGTTGAGCTTTTATATTCCTGGCACGTGGACTGAGATAGGGAACTTTCCTTTTAACTCAGCTGACAGTCACTTGACTCTCTCTTCCAGAGTCTCTCCTGGTTTCTCTGGCTTTTCTGTTAGAACCGCACTCTCGGGGTGGGGACACCAGTCCTATTTGGAGATGTGTCCTGGATGACCTTCCTTCGTCTCCCCGGGACGAGGGGGAGAGAGAGTGAAATACCCAGAGGAGGCTTCCTCCCAGAAGCTCAGCAGGGAAGGGATCGGGGGTGGACAGGGGACCATGGTTTACTTTAGGGTGTGGTTGATTGGAGCACGTTTGTCAGCTGTGGGAAAAGTGGCCAGCCCAGAAAAGATTGATGACTTGGAAAATAAAAGGGAAAACTGGAAGGAGCGGGTGGGAGAGGGGAGGGAAAGAGAGTGGGAGTGTTGAGAGATGATGGGATGGAGTATCACAAGTGCGCCAATCAACCACACCCTAAAGTAAACCTGTCAACCCCCGATCTGTTCCCCTCCTTCCCTTCCCTGCTGAGCTTCTGGAAGGAAGCCTCCTCTGGGTATCTCCATTCCCTCTCCCCCTCGTCCCAGGGAGACAGAGGAGGGTCATCCAGGGCACATCTCCAAATAGGACAGTTGTCCCCACCCCAAGAGTGCGGTTCTAACAGAAAAGCCAGAGAAACCAGGATATTAATGAACCTGTAGTATCCCATAGGTTCATGAGAGGTGAATCAAGACAGACTAGCGGGACGTTCCTGGTGGCCCAGTGGTTAAGATTTCGCCTTCCAGTGCAGGGGCTGGGTGTTCGAACCCTGGTCGGGGAGCTAAGGTCCCACATGCCTTACATCCAAAAAAAAAAAACCAGAAAACAGAAACAAGATTGTAACAAATTCAAAAATGATCCACATCAAAAAAAACTCTTTAAAAAAATAATACAGAATAGGAAGCTCCTTTGAGTTGGGGGTGATGACAGAGAGGAGGGCAGGCCTCGGTCGCCCAGAGTCTTTTCAGGGAAGGAGGGGAGTCTCTGGGCGCAGGAGTAAACAATGTTTGATCCAACACTGAGGGGAAGTGGGGACATCAGCCTAACAGACTGAACCACGGCGTCCCCGGGGCTGAGATCTCAGGGCGGCCCCCGGTACCAGATCCACCGCTAGCACGTGAAAGCTAAGCCGTGCAGTGTTCTGTTTTGCTTTGCTTAGGTTTTAAGACCAGAGAATCACGACTTAAGACCGTGCAATATAAACTACTTCACGATGGACTCTTCTTTCATCTGTCTTAATGCCCCTACATTTTTCTAAGATTTGGCTTGTTGACACTATCCTAAGCACTGTTGTTAGCAGGTAAATTTGCACCAGAATGTTGACTTAAAGCCAACCTCATTCCAAATGCAGCAGAACTTAATAATAATCTCACAGAGTCCCAATTTGGTAGCAGTTGATCTAATTGCTATTCTGAATTCACTGCTGCCTTTTTTTTTTTTAATACAACAGGAATTTTTGAACCATTGAACGTAAATCAAATTATATTTCCTGTCTTGTTTCTTCATTAACATTTCACCTTCAAGCAGACACACACAAACACTCATTTTGCTTAGAGCAGTGCTTCTCAGTGAAGATAACACTGCGCCCCTGGGGGACATCTGGCAATGCCTGGTGACATTTTAATTATTACAGGTGGTGAGGAGCTGCTGGCACCTCAGTAAGCAGAAGCCAGCGATGCTGGTGAACACTATACAATGCACACCCACCACAGCAAAGAGTTGTCCAGCTGCAAAGTCAGTCGTGCTGAAGCTGAGAACCCCTGACGTAGAAAGAAAACAAAATTTCAACTTAATTATACAGAAAGCAACTTACAAATATTTATAAAGCCCAATGACTCAATGGACATGAGTTTAAGCAAGTTCTGGGAGTTGGTGATGGACAGGGAAGCCAGGCATGCTGGCGTCCATGGGGTCCCAAAGAGTCGGACACAACTGAACGACTGAACTGCACTGATGAAGCCCAAAGTGTCCACTCTCTGATTTTTAAAAATAGCATTCTATTCTAGCATTAAATAGAAAATAGACTGCGCAGAAAAAGACTGCGATTTTAAAAATATAGGGAGTCTTGAAAAGACAGATCTTACATATTAAAGTTTAATGTAAATAAAAGAAAGTCTTATTTTACAAAGCTTTTGTTGTTGTTGTTGTTTAGTCAGTAAGTTGTGTCTGAGTCTTTTGAGACCCCATGCACTGTAGCCTGCCTAGTTCCTCTGTCCATAGAATTCTCCAGGCAAGAATACTGGCGTGAGTAGCCATTTCATTTTCCAAAAGATCTTCCTGACCCAGGGACCCAACCTGGATCTCCTGCATTGCGGGTAGATTCGTTACTGTCAGAGCAAGCAGGGAAGCCCAAGAGTAGTTAGAGATACAAAGTCAGGAAAGGTTTAACTAAATGCTTAATACTGCATTTATGTCACCTTCTGAAGCATTTTACCAGCATAAATGGTATTTTCTGACTGTTGGTATGGTTTCTATCCCCTTAACTTGAAGTAATAGCAAACTTGTATTAGTCCCTCATGTTTTTAAGCATTTGAAACAATGTAGTTTGTTTTTTACCTCCTTATTTTTGGGTACCCGGAAATATAGATGATTTAACTCTAAATATGGACTATGCCATAACATTCCTATAGATTCTCAGAAGCTTAATGTCTTCCTTGATAAAAAACTAGGGTGTCTCAAAAAGACATTCTTACAAGTTAAAATTTAATTTAAATAAAAGAAATGCCTATTTCATAAAACTGAATAAAATCAATTGGCCAACAGGATTTAATTAGATATTTGGGAAATGTAATCATGTTTATGAGAAACTTTTGTGAACTGCAAGGTATTAGAAAAATGCACATGCTTGTTGCCAACTGTATGCCCAGATGAAGAAGAAATGGCATTTATACAGAAGGATAGAGGTTTTTCATCCATCTCAGCTAAGCTGCACCACTGCCTTCGTGCTGAACTTTGGGTAACATCCTCATTTTACAATGAGAGCAAAAGTCAGGGGATGTCACGCCCAAGATCAAGTTGCAGTGTCAGGGTTCAGATCCAGACCAATCGGACCACAAGGAGGCCACATCCTGTCCACCACACAGCCTTCTGCAGGCAGTGGGAGGAGCTGACAGTCCAGTAGGGAGTGAAACAAATCAGGTGAACAAATCTGAGAGCCAGGCAACTCCCAAGTCTACCATCGGTTCAGAGAAGAGAACAATTCCATCCCATGGATTTATCATCTAACACCTCGCTTCCAGTGAGAATTAACGTGCTCCATTCTAAATATATCAATTCACAGAAGAGAGGTGCTGAGCGATCAAAGGGAAATCAAACAAGGTCTCTACCCTCAGGAAGCTCACCCTTCAGTGAGACAGATAATAAACAAGGAATTTCAGTAGAGGGGATAAGCATTCCTGCAGGGAAAGCCCAGGGATTGGTGGGGGCATACAAGTAAGTGTGGGTGGGCATGTGACAACTTTGTGCAGTCCTCACACAGGGTCCGATACAGCAGAGCACCTTCCAGGGAGCTCAAACACCCTCTCAAAGTGGACAGTACACCCTCTCAAAGTGGACAGTGCACCCTCTCAAAGTGGACAGTGCACCCTCCCCTGGCCAGGAGAGCCAGTCCCTTGAGAATCTGAGCAACCAGAGAGTCAGAGACAGGAGGATCTCGGAGGGCTTTTCATCACAGCTGCCCATGCTAAAGACTGTACTTTAAACTTTTGTTCCTGTCGTTGTTATTGTTTAGCCACTAAGTCGTGTCTGACTGTTTTGCAACACCATGGACTATATCCCACCAGGCTCCTCTGTCCATGGGATTTCCCAGGCAGGAACACTGGAGTGGGTTGCCATTTCCTTCTCCAGGGCATCTTTCCAACCCAGGAATTGAACCCATGTCTCCTGCATTAGCAGGTTGTTTCTTTAACACTGAGACACCCCGGAAGACCAACCTTTGGTTTTAGCCATTGTTTATACAGCATATCCACGTTTTGTGGTTCTTTCATTTAGATTTTAAATTCTCTTTCAATCATTATTTCTCACCGGTCTGTCTAAAGTAATTATATTTACTTCATAAGTCATGGATTATGGTTATGGCTTTAAAAGATTTCTTAACTTTTATTCACCTTTCTGATTTTCCTTGACCGGAGAGGAAAACATAACAAAAAGTGAATGCATCCTGAAGTGAGACAGTGTTAGATTCACATCCCAGCTTTGTGACTCATGAGATGAGGGACCAGGAGAAATTTCTCCTCTTTGCTGAGCCCCACATCCATCATCTAGGATTGTGGGCTCTGATATCTTGCTTAATCTTTACCAGAAACCATCCTTTATAGGACTGTGGTTAAGATTAAGCACGGTATCAGACCTAAAGCTCTTAATGGCTTCACAGAAAGGCCTGTCTGGATGAATGAAAATTCAAGGAGAAGTACAAAAAGAATTTTAAAGAAAGAAAAATGCGCCATTCTCTCAGGATGAAACTTTATGCCAGAGAGTCCATAACTTAATGGGTCAAACCAAGGTGTCTTATGCAGTGAGCAGCAGCTTGCTCCATGTTCTTTATAGTCTGTGATATTATAAAACCGCAGGCTCTTATGAGAAGTTGGGATAAGCCAAAAAAATTGATCTTTCTTTTTCCATTAGAGTTCTAAACCAATAAAAGTATAGAGAAAATGCGATACAAAGAGGGGTCATTTATAAATTAATAGAGGCTTGAGGGACATACCAATCAATTGCAGTGTATGAAATAACTGTCATCTAATTCAAAATATTATACTAATTTTTTGAGATTCTGAAAGACATTTGAAACTTACTGATATTTGACATTATTCAGGAATTGCTGTGATAATTGTATGGTAATTATGCCTTTTTATATCCTCTTTTAGAAATACATACTGAAATATTTACAGATGAAATGATGTCTAAGCTCAGAATACTAATGAAGAGGCAAATAGTTGAGAACATAGACAAAACCAGATTGACAATAACTTAATGGTAATTGAAGCTAGGTAGGTGATGGGTTCATGGTATATTATTCTTCTAATATTACTTATATTTGAAACTTTCCTTAAAAGATCTTTTTAATATAGATAAAAATATCACCTATCTCCTGATAAAGATGAAGTTGGAGAGTGTGGCTTAAATGCGCAACTCATGGGCTGCCCACTGAGCCCTTGAATCAAGCAGGGGTGAGCCCTGAGCACTCACAGGCCTCTTGGTGCACCAGCCCGTTAGAGTAGCTCACGGTGGTCCTCAGTCTGGGGTCTTGGGTTCCGTTCCTATGGAGCCTCCGCCTTTGTCTCTGTCCCAGTGGCCCTTCCAAACTCAATCGGCCATGTTGCAAATGTGAGCTGGTGAATACCAGGTAGATGAGGCCAGGATAGCAGGCCACATGAATCCGTCCTTCTCATCCTTGGAAAAGAATCCACAGCACGACACACGCTGTGTTAGGGAGGGCGGGTAGCGAGACTCCACAGTGTCATCTTTGCACATTCAGGTGGTGAGTGGAAAGATAATCAGAGGGGGATCGATTACATCAGAAGAAAAACAGGAACATTTCATCGAGAGATGAATGGATAAAGAAGTTGTGGTACATACATACAGTGGAATAGTACTCAGCCATAAAAAGGAACGAAACTGAGCCAGCTCCAGTGAGGCAGATGAACCTAGAGCCCATTATACAGAGTGCCATAAGTCAGAAAGAGAAAAACAAATGTTCTGTATTAGCGTACACATATGGAATCTAGAAAAATGGTACTGGTGAACCTATTTGCACGGCAGGGATAGAGGTGAGATGCAGAGAGTGGACTTGTGGACACAGTACAGGTGAGGGGAGAGTGGGACGAACGAGAGAGCGTGACACACACACCATCACGGGTAAAGCAGCTAGTGGGAAAAGCTGCTCTACAACACGGGGGATGCAGCTCAGTGCTGTGATGACTTAGGGGGTAGGCAGGGGGTAGGGGTAAGGGAGGTTCAAGAGGGTGTGGACTTACGTACACCTGTGGCTGATTCACACGGATATATGGCAGAAACCAACGCAACACTGGAAACCAGTCATCCTCCAATTAAAAATAAATTTAAAATCATAAAAGAGGGAGCAGATATATGTATACTTAGAGCTGATTCACGCTGTTGTTCAGCAGAAACTAACACAGCATTATAAAGCAGTTATCCTCCAATTAAAAAATAGAAATGTTTAATTCGTAGAAATAAAAGAGTGAGATCTGCATTTTAGAAAAATGTGTACCAGCCAGAGAGGCTTCATGGAGAGAGACAATGGAACGTGGAAGGAAGGCAGCAGAGCTGAGAAATATTTTATCTTCTTAGCACAAAAGTGAAGTGACCCAGGAATACAGGGGAAGCTCGATCACTTGGAGCAGAGGGTTCGACTGAGACCGTATTGTATATTCGTAATCTATGGATGCCCTGGCAATGGGGCCTTCATCTCACGGTGATGGCATGATAATGAGACACACTGCAGTAATCAGCTTCAGAACTATAGGCGGTCCTGTTGACCCCATTTTGGGAGAAGGTCTGTGAAGGAGATAGATAGGGCTCAGCAACTAACAAAAAAAAAAAAAAAAATGAAGGTCCTAAAAGAAAGCCTTTGAGCGATTCACCAAGTAATAGATTTGACCCGATACCCTAGAGTACTTCGGGGTATAATGCTTTTCCTACTGACTTTGAAGTTGATGCAGATAATAAGCCATCTGGTGGTTTGTCCAAATTATCTCACCTTTCTACCTGATGCTGTTGCTCTCTGAAATAACTTGAACCAGGAAGAAGAGGAAGCCTATTCTCTAAAACTAACCTGTATTAGTTTGAAATAGAAGCACTTGCAGTACCCTGATGCTTTGTCATCAGCCTCTCTCCCACAGACGATTAGGTCAGGCAAGAAGACAGGATGCCGATAACTTGCCAAATAGGGTATGATCTGGTCTCCATGGAGACCAGAGCAGCACGACTCAACCCTCCACTCTGACGTGGATGCTCTGGACTAGAACAGTGATCAGCAGAGACAAAGGGGCTGGTTATCTGGGAGTGAGCACCCTGTGTTGCTGTTTTTACTTGGCTTTCTCTTCCCCGATTCCAGGTCTATGAGACCGCTGGACACAGTGGTACCACCTTGCTGGCGGAAGTGTTTCTGCCCATCCCTGAAACCACCGTTGTCAGCGGAAGGGCTCCCATTGAGGAAGTGGAGTTTAGCAGTAACCAGCACGTGACCCTGGACCATGAGGGAGTCGGAAGTGGTACGAAAGGCCTCAGCGGTTCACGGAATCACTGTCAGATTTGAACATCTGTTTTTTTTCTTCCCTTATCAGACAACCAGACAATTCCAACATTGCTATCAGAAGTTCAAATGAAAGCAATAATCACATATGATTTTTCGCAAAGTAATTTTTACACACCATGGGCGACCAGTAAATTCATGTAACTGTACAAGTGTAAAGTAGTTTGGCCACGTGAATTAAGGGCCTTTAGATTGCCTTTGTGGAGAAGGAAATGGCAACCCACTCCAGTACGCTTGCCTGGAAAATCCCAGGGATGGGGGAGCCTGGTGGGCTGCCGTCTATGGGGTTGCACAGTCAGACACAACTGAAGCGACTTAGCAGCAGCAGTAGCAGCAGATTGCCTTTGACACCTTAATTCAACTTCTAGGAATCTTTCCTGAAAAAATAATTTAAAATGAAGATAAAACTTTGTGCATAAAAAAAAAAAAGTACATCATAGTGTTATCTGTAAGGTGGAAAATTTTGAAATAAAATAATGGTAATGGGGATATTATTAAATAATATTCTCTCATCTCTCATTCTCTCATGGACTTTTTCACTCTGTCAACCATGTTTTTTTTTAACCTCTCTTTAATATACTTGACATCTCTTTCTTCCACTTCTGTATTCTGTGTAATTTCTTTAAATCAGTCTTCCAAATCATGAATTCACTTTCTGGCTATGTCCAGTCATCGAAACTCATCACTGAGTTCCTCATTTCAATGACTGTATTTTTCACCTCTGGAAATCCTATTTAGTTTTTTTTACAATCAGTTCTGACAACCTTGGGTCATTTTCTGGTACTCTCAATCACTTATTTTATTCATTCATTCATTCCTTCATTCTCTGTGTGTGTGAGTCGCTCAGTTGTGTCCAACTCTTTGCAACCCCTTGGACTGTAACTGGCCAGGCTCCTCTGTCCATGGCATTTCCCAGGCAAGAAGATTTTTCAGTATTCTGTATCTGGCATTCCAACACCTTTCTGCTTATTGGTCTGATTCTGTTTCCTCGCATGCCTGGTGATTTTTTATTGTGAGTGCATATCTGGATGCAAGAATTCCTTGAGTCCCAAATCTGATCACCAGTCTAAAAGTCTGGAGATCTAAGCTTTTAGTTCCAACTCTGTTACTGACAAACTGTGTGACCCTAGTAATCATGGAACCTCTTTGACTATCATCTTCCTCATTCATAAGAGGGGTCTAATAATACCTCCCTTAAATGTCTTGTGGGCTTATTTTGAAGATCAAGATGCAGTGTTCAGTATGAAGGAAAGATTTTTTTTTAAGTCATAAAATAAAATAAGTACACTTTATTTATTTTTATTTTGGCTGCACTGGGTCTTCATTGCAGCATTCCAGCTCTTCATTGCAACACACAGGCCTACTTACCCTGTGGTATGTGGGATCTTAATTCCCTGACCGGGAGTCAAACCCATGTCCCCTGTATTGGAAGGCAGATTCTTAACCACTGGACCACCAGGGAAGCCCCTGAAGGAAAGCTGTTTGGAAAACACAAAGATGCTATTATAGGGTTAACAGTGGTGTTGTTTTGTGTTAATATCAATAATATTAACTGGGACTCCAGAACAAGTAGTTCCTATGAAAGTGAAAGTCGCTCAGTCGTGTCCGACTCTTTGCAACCCCGTGGACTATACAGTCCATAGAATTCTCCAGGCCAGAATAATGGAGTGAGTAGCCTTTCCCTTCTCCAGGGGACCGTCCAAGCCCAGGGATTGAACCCAGGTCTCCTGCATTGCTGGCGGGTTCTTTACCAGCTGAGCCACCAGGAAAGCCTATGTTTCATGCTTAAAAATCTTTTCTTCTTTTACATGATTAATGTCCTGTCCGGAGACTTTTTGTCATTAATGTTGAATCAGTGGGAGCCCAGTCAGTGAGGCTTTGAAGTCTCTAGCATAGCTGAGTGACAGCATGTGAGGAGTGGTCAGTGCCTGCCAGGTCTGTCTGAGGCTTTGCAGGTTTTTCCTCACTTGACATGCTGTTTCTCATTCCAGGCATGCTCTCACCTGAGGGCCTTTGCATCGTTCTTTCTGCCAAGAAGGCTCTTTCCCAAGATACCTACATGCCTCCCTTCCGCTTTCTTCAGGCCTTTCGTTATTCAGAAGGGACCTCTCATGGAGCCTTCCTTTGCCACTTAACATTGGAAAGTTCAACCCCTGCCTCCTCCTAAAACATATATTTTCTAACACTTTTCATACTTTTTTCTCTTTTGCACTTACTACTCTCCAACATGGGGTTTCCCTGGTGGCTCAGTGGTTAAAAATCTGCCTGCAGTGCAGGAGACTCGGGTTGGATCCCTGGGTGGGGAAGATCCCCTGAAGAAGGAAATGGCAACCCACTCCAGTATTCTTGCCTGGAGAATCCCATGGACAGAGGAGCCTGGTGGGCTACAGTCCATGGGGTCACAAGAGGTGGACACAATTTAGTAACTAAATCATCACCACCACCACTCTCTAACATGCCAGCCTCATCTCTTATTTATCACATCTATAATCTGTCTTTCTTCAGTTCAGTTCAGTTCAGTTCAGTCGCTCAGTCATGTCCAACTCTTTGCGACCCCATGAACCACAGCACGCCAGGCCTCCCTGTCCATCACCAACTCCCGGAGTCCACCCAAACCCATGTCCATCAAGTCGGTGATGCCATCCAACCATCTCATCCTCTGTTGTCCCCTTCTCCTCCTGCCCTCAATCTTTGCCAGCATCAGGGTCTTTTCCAATGAGTCAGCTCTTTGCATCAGGTGGCCAAAGTATTGGAGTTTCAGCTTCAACATCATTCCTTCCAGTGAACACCCAGGACTGATCTCCTTTAAGATGGACTGGTTGGATCTCTTTGTAGTCCAAGGGACTCTCAAGAGTCTTCTCCAACACCACAGTTCAGAAGCATCAATTCTTCTGTGCTCAGCTTTCTTTATAGTCCAACTCTCACATCCATACATGACCCTTGACTAGACGGACCTTTGTTGGCAAAGTAATGTCTCTGCTTTTTAATATGCTGTCTATGTTGGTCATAACTTTCTTTCCAAGGGGTAAGCGTCTTTTAATTTCATGGCTACAATCACCATCTGCAGTGATTTTGGAGCCCAGAAAAATAAAGTCTGACACTGTTTCCACTGTCTCACCATCTATTTCCCATGAAGTTACGGGACCAGATGCCATGATCTTAGTTTTCTGAATGTTGAGCTTTAAGCCAACTTTTTCACTCTCCTCTTTCACTTTCATCAAGAGGCTCTTTAGTTCTTCTTCACTTTCTGCCATAAGGGTGGTGTCATCTGCATATCTGAGGTTGTTGATATTTATCCTGGCAATCTTGATTCCAGCTTGTGCTTCCTCCAGCCCAGCGTTTCTCATGATGTACTCTGCATATAAGTTAAGTAAGCAGGGTAACAATATAGAGCCTTGACGTACTCCTTTTCCTATTTGGAACCAGTCTGTTGTTCCATGTCCAGTTCCAACTGTTGCTTCCTGACCTGTGTTTCCTACTTGAATGTAAATTCCGTGAGGTCAGGGATTCCTATCAGTTTTCTTTGCTGCTGTCTTGGTAACTAGAATAGTGCCTGGCATGAAGTAGGGGCTCAAATAGATATCTACTGAACTAATGAAGGAGTGTCTTCACAGTAATCCTTAAAAGGGGGTGCTATCATTATTATTATAGTATGGGCTTCCCTGATAGCTCAGGAAAGAATCCACCTGCAATGCAGGAGACCCCAGTTCGATTCCTGGGTCGGAAAGATACACTGGAAAAAGGAAAGGCTATCCACTCCAGTATGCTGGCCTGGAGAATTCCATGGACTGCATACTCCATGGGGGGGTCACAAAGAGTAGGACACGACTGAGCAACTTTCACTTTCATTATTATTAACTCCATTTTATACATAGCGAAACTAAGGTTCAGAGAAGTTAAGCGATTTGTCCATGGTCACACAGCTGTTAAGTGGCAGAATACATATGCAGTTGGTCCCAGTGCGGAGCACATCACTGATCATAATGCTACACTCTGCTATCAGAGATACAGCTGAGGGGCCTACTGTGTCATCACCTGAAGTTCAAGGTTGTTGATTTGAATGATGTGTTCCATCCCCCCACCCCCATTTGTCTGCTCTCTGATTTGCCTTCTCACTAGCATGGGGCTCACTCCCTCTTTCTAAACAGCATCCTTTTTCATCCGCTGCTTCCTCAGGAGTGCCCTTCTCATTTGAAGCTGACGGTAGTAATCAACTGATTCTAATGACCTCGGGGAAAGTGTCCAACAGCGTGGCGTGGGCCATTGGAGAAAACGGAATTCCTTTAATTCCTCCGTTGTCGCAGCAGAATATTGGATTCAGAAGGTAACGTGCGGCTAGAACAGCCGGTGAACAAGGACAGCATTGGCGTTAGCACGATTCAGTGGGGAAAAGGCTTTGCAGTCTCACAGTCTTTCCTTTTATTACCATGTGCCAGTATTTTCAGGGTTTTGTGTGTGTGTGTTCTTATGATAAAAAGTAAAATGCTAATACCCTAACAAATCCCGGATGTTTGTCAGCATCAGATACACTGAAAAGCACTTTCCCCTATCTAGTCTTCCCCAGTATGTCTGTGAAGTATTTTCGCAGTTTTACAGCCGGGCAGAGTACATGGCATGTGTTGTTGCTGCTGTTCAGTCGCTAAGTCGTGTCCCCCTCTCTGTGACCCCGTGGACTGCAGCTCACCAGGCTTCCCTGTCCTGCACTGTCTCCAGGAATTTGCTCACGTTCATGCCCATTGCGTCAGTGATGCCGTCCAAACATCTCATCCTCTGCTGCCCTCCTGCCTTCAGTGTTTCCCAGCATCAGGGTCTTTTCCAATGAGCCGGCTCTTCGCATCAGGTGGCCAAAGTATTGGAGCTTCAGCATCAGTCCTTCCAGTGAATGCTGGCATGGCATATAGTTGTATATATTTGGCCCTCAGTCAGAGATTGCTGTAAAATATGGCTGATGTCGAAACTTCTGGGTGTATGAAAGGCCCTATTGTCAGTCCCCTTCCTTGACTGCTAGCTGTCGGTTTCCCTCAGAACAGCAGGAAGGGACTCACTCCAGACGGACGGGCCACCCCTGTTAGTGGTTGATGTTCATCCAGGCAGCCTGGACTCTGGAGCCAGGTGCCTGGGTTCCAGGCTTGCTTCTGTCAATCCCCAGTGGATGTGTCTTGAGTGGATCATTTTACTGTCGTGGCCTCAGAGGCTCCATAAAATGAAAGGACGTTTCTTTTTTTTTTTTTTAATTTATTTATTTTGGCTGCACCAAGTCCTCGTTGCAGTGTTCAGGCTCTTAGCTGTGATGGGATCTAATTCCCTCACCAGGGATCGAACCCAGGCCTCTTGCCTTGGGAGCAGGGAGTCTTAACCGCTGGACCACCAGGGAAGTCCCAAAAGGACTTATCTTGATCATCAAGAAGATACATTACAAGTCACACAGTGTCATTTCCAACACATGGAAAAACAGAGGAACAGGGTCGGTTTTGTTCCCTTTATGCCCTCGCCTTCCAATGTAAACACCTGGATCCATGTGATAATAACAATGAGGTCTTTCTCAGCCAGGAGCCTGGCAGCATTTCCAGGGGAGGCTTGTTTACGCCTTTATGTACAAGCCTCCTGTACTTTGTCTCATTGAGTTTCCTGCCGAGGTTAAAGCTCCAGCTCCTCAGGAGAGAAGGAAACACAGCGTGAGGGACGGGAGACACAGCCCTGTTAATAAAGGCCCAGCTCAACCATGATGACCACCTAGCCCCTTTGGAATTCAGTCGTGTCCAAAGTTGGGGCTTAAGTTAGTTGCATAGAGGTTTCTTCTCTTTGATTTTAGCCTCAGGCCCAAGTGGTCCCCAGGTACCTGGGAGGTGGGGCCTTTGGGGCATCCTACACCAGGTACTCTGGTCTGGATCCAGTAACTCAGGAGACTGTTGCAGAGACGCAGGGTCACATTTGCATTCCTTCTAATTATGCATCTTTTTCCCCCAGTTGTACTGAGATTTAATTGACATGTAACATTGTATAAGTTTAAGGTATACAACAAAATGATTTGATATTTCTAGATATTGCGAAATGACTTTCACAATAAGTTTGAGTAACATCCATTGACACACATTAGAGATTTTTTTTCTCCACCTTGGGCTGAGAAATTTTAAGATCTACTCTCTTAGCAATCCCCAAGTGTACAATAGAGTATTAGTAGCTACACTCATATAGTCATACACAGATTGAAGGCAGGAGGAGAAGGGAGTGGCAGAGGATGAGATGGTTAGATAGCACCACCAAACTCACTGGACATGAATGTGAGCAAACTCCGGGAGGTGGTGAAGGACAGGGAAGCCTGGGGTGCTGCAGTCCATGGGGTTGCAAAGAGACGGACACGACTGAGCGACTGAACAGCAGTAGCTATAGACACCACGCTGTACATTAGAGTCCCAGAACTTATCCATCTTACAACTGGAAGTTTGTGCTCAGGAGTGGCTTCATCCGTTATCCACCCCCCTGACCTCTGGCTCCACCAATCTTTTCTCTGTTTCTACATGTTTGGTTATTTTAGATTCCAGGTAAAAGTGAGATCATCTCACTTAGCATAATGCCTCAATGTCCATCCATGTTACAAATGGCAGGATTTCCTTCTTTTATGACTGAATTTTATATATATATATATATGTATATATATACACACACACATATCACATTTTACTTATCCACGTGTCCATTGATGGACACTTCGGTGGTTTCCATGTCTTGGCTGTTATAACTGATTCTGCAGTAAGCATGGGGGTGCAGAGACCTCTCCAGGACATTGACTTTGTTTACTTCGGATGTATCCCGAGAAGTCAGATCGCAGGAGCATGTGGTTGCTCTACTTTTAACTTCTTGAGCCTCCATGCTGTTTTTCACAGTGGCTGCACCAACTTACATTCCCACCAACAGTGCACAAGGAATTCCCTTCTCACATCCTTGCCAGCACTTGTTATTGCTTGCCTTTTATGACAGCCATTCTGACAAGTGTGAGGTGACATTTCGTTGTGGTTTTGATTTGCATTTCCCTGATGACTGGGCATCTTTTCATGTGTCCATTGGCCATCTGTATGTCTTTGGGAAAATGTTCATTCAGATCCTTTACCCATTTGTTAATCAGATTGTTTGTTTTGTCGCTATTGAGTTGAATGAGTTCCTCATATTTTTTGGATGTTTTTATGCTTTATTAGACACATGCTTTGAAAATATTTTCTGCCACCATTCATGCTTTTTTATTACCCTTATGACATATTTAATAGCAACCATCAGGTAAGGACAAATGGCAGAAGTCCTTCCTACCATCAGATTTTCCTTCACAGAGCAGGGCTGACCCTGTGGTCCTGTGGTCCTGATGCAGACTGCTCTGTGATGAAGTCTGTCTCAAGGAATCAACTTCTGTTTTCAGCGCTTTGAAGAGAGCAGATGCCATCTCCTCTATCGGCACGTCAGGACTGACAGACATGAAGAAGTTGGCCAAGTGGGCGGCAGAGTCCAAGCTCGACCCCAACGACCCCAGCAACGGCCCCCTGATGCAGCTGATCTCGGTAACGCGGCAGGAGGCCTGGGCGCACACCACTTCTCCACTCGGTGTGGTAACCACAGAAAGGGCAGGGCTTTTTACACAGGTCCCCTTTCGCGCTACGTTCTCCTAAGCCAGAGTGTGTAAGAACGTGAGGGCTGGGTTGAATGACAGGTTTAAATTCTAGCTCTGCACCTACTGACTGTTGGGAGCAAGACAAACGTGGTCCGAAGCCCGTGATGCCCTCACAGTGTCATCGGGAGGAAATGAGCTGCTGGGTGTCAGCCCCTAGCTGTCCACACACAGCATGCAGGAAGCACCAGGTACTGCTGAGGTTACGGGGCTTCCCAGGTGGCGCTAGTGGTAAAGAACCCTAAATGGTAATCTAAATAATCATCCAACCAGAAAACTAGCAAAACCACCATTTCTGAAGACACCCCAGTGCAGGAGAAATAAGCAATGCAGGTTTGAGCCCTGGGTTGGGAAGATCCCCTGGAGGAGGGCATGGCAACCCACTCCAATATTCTTGCCCGAAGAATCTCATGGACAGAGGAGCCTGGTGGGCTACAGTCCATGGGGTCCCGAAGAGTCAGGCATGACTGAAGTGACTGAGCACGCATGCACGCACGTTGTGGTTACTCTTACTTCTAACCTCCGTAAAACCCCTACGGAAAAGTTTCGCTTCGCCCCTTCCGTGGAGAGACACTGAGCTCAGCCTCTCGGGATTCCTTGCTCCAGGGCACGTAGCTGGTGAGGTCGCGGCTCCCAGTAGATGCGGTTTCAGGGCATTTGCTCTTTCCACGTCACCTTGAAGGGCTGATGGGGCATCTTCAGAAATGGTGGTTTTGTTCATTTTCTTGTTGGGTGATTAATTAGATTACCATTTAGGTGTCACTTAAATATTTTTGAGATAAATTGCTTGTATCTATCATAACATTCAAAATTCTTTCTTTGGTGAATTTATGCATAAAATGGCACATTAGTTAGTAAATGATTTCTCTTGGTATCAAAGACAGTTGCTTTTGCTCCCAAGTTCATAGTTTCCACTGAAACCTAATAAATAAGTATTTGATCCAGAAGGTGTCCATAGCAGCACGTTCTGTGATCACATTTCTTAGTTCATCGGGTTAACTCTAACCAGGATGAAAACTTTCATGTTCCTCTAGTGATTCTAAGAGAAGTCCCAAAGCAAGCTTCAGCTTATTCTGATTTTTATCTTTATAAAATCTCCTTCCAACATGATACTTAGTGCAGACAGAGCGTTACTAGAAAGAACAGGCCATATTACCTGAAGTGTAGCCTATTCCATGTAAAAGTCTCAAATTTTGTTTCAGTGACTTGCCCTAAACTGACAATATTTAGAGTGCATATGTCCCCTTCATTAGCTTTCCTGATGACTCAGATGGTAAAGAATCTGCCTACAACACAGGAGACCCAAGTTCAGACCCAATTTGGGCAGACTCAGGGCAGACTCCTGCCTACAATACAGGAGACCCTGGGTTGGGAAGATGCCCTGGAGAAGGAAATGGCTACCCACTCCAGTATTCTTGCCTGGAGAATCCCATGGAGGGCTACAGTCCATGGGATCACAAAAAGTCGGACACAGCTGAGTGACTAAATGCTTGCTCCCCTTCAGGTTTCTTCTTTTTAACTATTTGCTTCCCAGAGAAGGACAAAACACAGGGTTTGCCTTCCTGTTGCTGTTCAGTTGCTCAGTCACGTCCAGCTCTTTGCGACCCCACAGACTGCAGCATGCCAGGCTTCTCTGTCCTTTACCATCTCCTGGAGTTTGCTCAAGCTCATGTCCATTGCGTCGGTGAGGCCATCCCACCACCTCATCCTTGCCTTCCTGACTAGCCTCTTTTATGAACCAGGATTGTCACCGCAGGATCACCTTTCCCATTGCAAAGCCCCAGCAGATCTCTGCTCTCGGAGTCTCTGTCTCTGCAGGTCAAGGCTGCAGCTGACACAGCTCCCAGCAGAGGAGTGGACGCCTGGGCAGAGGGCAGCCCAGATCTGCTCGTCCCCTCTGGCTTGCTGAAGCTGTGCTTTTTATGCTGGTGCCTGGGTCCGTCTCCGGTTCACTTTTCCTAACGACCAAGGCCACCAAGTGGTGTCCAAGAACAAGGCAGCATGGCCGTGGAGCCAAGTGAAGCTGACGGACTGACTCTGGGGCCCTTGTTTACGTGCAGAGTGGAAGAAAGTGAAAGTGAAAGTCACTCAGTCGTGTCCGACTCTTTGCAACCCCATGAATCCATGGGATTCTCCAGGCCAGAATACTGGAGTGGGCAGCCTTTCCCTTCTCCAGGGATCTTCCCAACCCAGGGATCAAACCCAGGTCTCTCGCATTGCAGGCAGATTCTTTACCAGCTGGGCCACAAGAGAAGTCCATTTATGTGCATAAATATAGTCTAAAGATTATATTTTTAAAATGTTTTGAAATATATTTAAAATGTTGAAGTGTAAAAAATTAAAATATTTTTAGTAGTAGTAGTTTAGTTGCTAAGTCATGTCTGACTTTTGAGACCCAATGGACTGTAGCCTGCCAGGCTCCTCTGTCTTTGGGATTCTCCAAGCAAGAATACTGAGTGGGTTGCCATTTCCTTCTCCAGAGGAATCTTTCTGACCCAGGAATCAAACCCAAGTCTCCTACGTATTTTTTGCAGTAGGCGTTTGGTAACACACTGATATAACTGACTCATTTATCAGTCTGTTATATTTTCATAACACCTATTAGGGGAGCATGCATACCAGAAATGAACCATTTGCTTTTTATTTCTCTGGAAAAATGATTTGTGGTACTTTTTATAACTATTCAATGGATATAATAGCATCTCCCTCATTGCCATTATAGTTGACTGTGTTTTCTCTTTAAATGAAATAGTGGATGTTTCAAGTCTCTCCATCTAAAACTGTTCAACATTCAACATCATTCCCAAAAGCTCAGGGCCAAGTTTCCTTGGGTGACATCTGCCTGTCACCTAGAGCTTTGTATTTCCTGGTTTTCATAGGTCGCTACCAGTGGTGAATCCTACATCCCTGATTTCTTCCGACTCGAACAGCTCCAACAGGAATTTAACTTTGTTTCGGATGAGGAATTAAATAGATCCAAACGATTCAGGCTTCTTCTTCTTAGAAGCCAAGAGGTGCCAGAGTTCCGACATTATAAGCAAATTCCACTGTATGACCGAGAAATTATGGAAAAGGTATTTCAGGTAAGAGATTGCCTTAGAGGGGTTAATAAAATAATCAAATATTTACTGTGCCATTTTGTTTACTATTATATATATGTAGTTGTCCTTGCAGTGTTCTCAGTAGCAATATTGGTTTCTTCTTTATCGCACTTTACATAGTCTTTTCATTATTTTTCTTGAATCCAATGTTTAAATAATCTCTTTGTCTCAGTCTAATTACATCTAAACTAGGAAAAATTGGGGTTGTAGGGCTGAAGAATCTCTTAAGTGTTAGAGTGGCAAACGGTCCTGCCTTAGTCAGGAATTCAATGCCATTTTTTTCAAATTAATTTATTTACTTATATGGCTGCTTCGGGTCTTCGTTGCAGCCCACAGGATCTTCGTTGCATCATGAGATACCTTTCATTGCACTGCACAAACTCTCTAGTTGTGGCTTGAGGACTTAGTTGCTCCAAAACATGTGGGATCTTAGTTCCCTTGATCAGGATTCAAACCCATGTCCCCTTCATTGCAAGGCAGATTCTTAACTACTGGACCACCAGGGAAGTCTTTCAATGCCATTTTAATTCAATAAGTATTTACTAAGCACAAAACACGGTGGTAAGTGCCACTTGGAAGATAGATGGGTAGGATTTGAACAGCCTGGGTGAGGGGGCAGGAAGTGGGGAACAGGTCTGGTCAGGATGGGGCAGGCCCCTGGAAGCAGAAAGCCTTGGGGGAGGATGGGGTGGGGCAGGGAGCCTTTGAGGAGTTACAGGGAGCAGGCCTGTCTAGGGGGCGGGCCAGGGAAAGCTGGACAAGTTTATGTTTGATGAGGTAAAGAAAGAGCCACTAGAATTTAATATCAGTATGACTTCTTTTTTTTTTTTCCATTTATTTTTATTAGTTGGAGGCTAATTACTTTACAATATTGTAGTGGTTTTTGTCATACATTGACATGAATCAGCCATGGATTTATATGTATTCCCCATCCCGATCCTCCCTCCCACCTCCCTCTCCACCCGGTTCCTCTGGGTCTTCCCAGTGCACCAGGCCCGAGCACTTGTCTCATGCAGCCAGCCTGGGCTGGTGATCTGTTTCACCATAGATAATATGCATGTTTCGATGCTGTTCTCTCGAAACATCCCACACTCACCTTCTCCCACCGAGTCCAAAAGTCTGTTCTGTACATCTGTGTCTCTTTTTCTGTTTTGCATATAAGGTTATCGTTACCATCTTTCTAAATTCCATATATATGTGTTAGTATGCTGTAATGTTCTTTATCTTTCTGGCTTACTTCACTCTGTATAATGGGCTCCAGTTTCATCCATCTCATTAGAATTGATTCAAATGAATTCTTTTTAATGGCTGAGTAATATTCCATAGTGTATATGTACCACAGCTTCCTTATCCATTCGATCAGTATGACTTCTTTAGTTTGTTTTTTTTCACTGTCATTACTCTAGGAGGTGGGTCTGAAAAGATATTGCTGCAATTTATACAAAGAGTATCCTGCCTTACATTTTCCTCTAAGAGTTTTATAGCTCGTGGCCTTACATTTCAGTCTTTGATCAAATGCAGTATAATTTTTCATGCAGAAATTATTCTTGGAGAGATGTCTTTGGTTACTTGGTTCTTCTTTGTATCAGTTTGGACTTGTGATTATAAGTGATAAAAACCCAATTTGAACCAGCTCCTGTACCAGGGGAGTTTATTAGATGATGAAATCACAAAATCGAGCTAAGCGTCTGAGACATCTGAATGACAGGAGCTCGTCTGCCCGTCAGAGCCACCCAAGGAGTGCCAGGCTCCTTCTCCTTCCTGTGGAGGCTTCACGTGGTATGGTGGCTTCATTTTCCCCCACTGCAGACAGATTTCTCTGCTTGATCACTTGGTCACCAGTATCACCCAAGTTCACACCTAGGAGCCTCAGCCAGGAGAGAGAGGTGGGTCCTCTTGTCCCGAGTCTAACAATCTTGGGGACAGGGTCTTCCCTGGTGTCCAGTGGGTAAGAATCTCCTTTGCAAGGCAGAGGATGAGGGTTTGATCTCTGGTCAGGGAACTGAGATCTCACATGCCACAACAAAGACCCCATGTTTTGCAACTAAGACCTGATAATAAAGAAATATTTTTGATGCAGTCAAATAGGAAATAATTAAAAAAGAAAACAACCATCTTGAAGACAGCTCTTGAGCCACCCAGGCTGGGTTAGGAGCCACCCTGGGCATCAGCTATGACCAGAGAAGGACTGAAGGAGAACGTGGCAGCTCCCTGGGGCCCACATGGAATTTTCTTGATAGAAAACAGAGAGGAAAGTACCGCTGCCTAAGAAGAGAAAGCCAAAGGCACCCACTGCTCTCCTCCAAGTTGGTGACCCAGGTCGACTGCAACCAGATCTTAGTTACTCTTTTTGTAATTGCTTTATTTGAAATAGAAAGACAAAAATTAAGCAGGGGCTTTGGCTAAGTCATTTGGGTGAGCTTAGTATCTGGATCTACAGTGACTCGATTATCTCTATGGCCTCTCTTTCTTTCTGCGTGAACTCTGTAATGTGTAAAAACAAATAACGTATATGATGCAAGAAATTTAGAAAAATGGTACTGACGAACCTACTTGCAGGGAAGGAATAGAGACACAGACCTAGAGAACGGACTTTGGACACAGAGGGGGAAGGAGACGGTGGGGCAGATTGAGAGAGGAGATAACTAGTGGGAAGCTGCTATAAAGAACAGGAAACTCAGTCTGACGCTCTGCGATGACCTGGAAGAGTGAGATGCGGGGTGGGGGGAATGCTCAAACGGGAGGGGATGTATGCATACATATAGCTCATTCACACTGTTGTACAGCAGAAACCAACACAAATTGTAAAGCAATTGTACTCCAATTTTTAAAATAATTTTGAAAAAGCATTGTAACTTGTAACTACTTGTAAAGCAGTTCAATCATCTGTTTCCAAATCCTGGATGCTGCATCAGAGATCAACTCTGAACCTGAAGTTCAGAGGGAAGTAGAAGGAAGATTTAGAACCATCATTTGTGACTTAAACCACACAGGACAAATAATTCTCTAGTCTGGACTGTAGCCCACCAGGCTCCTCTGTCCATGGAATTTTCCAGGCAAGAATACTGGAGTGGGTTGCCATGCCTCTCTCCAGGGGATCTTCCCGACCTGGGAAATGAATCCTGGTCTCCTGCATTGTAGACGGCTTCTTTACTGTCTGAGCCACCAGGAAAGCCCAATCTCAAAGAAGGCATGAGAGAGTACGAGTATTTTAAAATCATAGAAGTATTGCTTCCTTTTAATTTTAGGACTATGAGAAACGGTTACGAGACAGAAATGTAATCGAAACCAAGGACCACCTGGATACCCACAGGGCCACAGTAGCCAAGTACTTCCAACAGGTAAGGAAAATCATTTTAAACAGTCCTTGTAGGGGACAAACAGGCAGCATCCTGATGTTGGAGACGGGACATCTCTATCCTCAACCCTTGTCAGCTCATTTTCTCATAATTGTGGTTTACTTGCTCAGCCGTGTTTGACTCTACTGCGACCCTATAGACTGTAGGCCACCAGGCTCCTCTGTCCATGGGATTTCCCAGGCAAGAATACTGGAGTGGGTTGCCATTTCCTTGTTAGGGAGTCCCTCAAAGAATATTCTAGAGTGGAAAATTCTAGGGTCACAATGGCAACATGAATAACCTCTCTCTTCCTTTTAAGACTAGACATAAAGTCACTTATCCTATAGTAGTTGGTAATCCTTTATGGCTTGCCAGGATCCTCTGTCCATGGGATTTTTCAGGCAAGAATCCTGGAGTGGGTTGCCATTTCCTTCTCTAAGGGATCTTTCTGGCCAGGGATCAAACCCACATCTGCATTGGCAGGTGGGTTCCTTACCACTGAGCCACCAGGGAAGCCCTTCTCATAATGACAGATATAAAATTGATTAGCAACTATCTTCATTTTTGTAACAGAGTTACTTGGTTCTCCTTTGTATTAGCTTGGATTCATGATTATAAGTGATAAAAAGTCCAATTTGAACTAGCTCAGGCACCGAAGGGAATGTATTCGTTGATGAAATGCTGAAAACACTAGGGCATGTCTCAGTTCATTATCAGTGGTTCTCTTAAGAGGGGTGTGATTACAAGACACTTACTTTCTAAATCATGATTTTTTAAAAAATATTTGAATGTTTGCTGTGGCAAAACTTGCAAATTTGATTAGATCCCATTTGCTTATTTTTGTTTTTATTTCTATTGCCTTGGAAGACTAACTAAATATAGAATTACCACATGAATGTGTGCATCTTATTACCTTTGTAATAAAAAAGTTTTATAAACCACATCCTCACTGCCCTTCTGCACTAGAAAATCAAAATATTCTTTTGTCCTTCCTTTTAATTAATTTAACTTGTAAGAAATGCTACAATGACTACAGTACATTTTCCCTAGCCAGTTAATCTACCCTGTAGCTCTTGTATAAAAAAAATTTATGACATTTAAGAGAGCCTCCATTTAAAAAATAATTAAGAACTTAATCAGTCTAAATAGGGGAAGAACTTAATCAGTTCTGAATGGGTGTGCTTCGAAGTCTGTTAGTCACTCAGTTGTGTCCAACTCATTGTGACCCCATGAACTCTAGCCCGCCAAGTTCCTCTGTCCGTGGAATTTTCCAGGCAAGAATATTGGAGTGGGTATCCATTCCACTCTCCAGGGGATCTTCCTGACCCAGGGGTCAAACCCAGGTCTTCTGCATTGCAGGCAGATTCTTGACTGTCTGACGCACCAGGGAAGCCCAAAAGTGGAAGTTCCAGTCCCTCAGTCATGTCCCACTCTTTGTGACCCCATGAACTGTAGCCCACCAGGCTCCTCTGTCTATGGAACTTTCAAAGCAAGAATACTGGAGTGAATATCCATTCCTTTCTTCAGGGGGATCTTCCCGACCCAGGGGTTAAACCCAGGTCTCCTGCATTGCAGGCAGATTCTTTACCATCTGAGCCACCAGGGAAGCCCTTGTGTGTTTCAAGACAGGTCCTATTTTTTTTATTTGTTCATTCATTTTTGTTGTTGTTCAGTTGCCAAGTTGTGTCTGACTTTTTGCGATACCATGGACTGCAGTATGCCAGGCCTCCCTGTCCCTCACCATCTCCCGGAGTTTGCCCAAGTTCCTGTCCATTGAATCGGTAATGCCATCCAACTATCTCATCCTCTGTCACCCTCTTCTCCTTCTGCCTTCAGTCTTTCCCAGCATCAGGGTCTTTTCCAAAGAGTCATTCATTCATTCAGCTAAATTTTCTGCCAGGAATGTGTCCAGATCCTGAGAATACAGCAGTGAACAAAATAGAATGCCCCTGCTTTAGGGAGCTTACGTTAGCGAGGAAAGCTGGTTGATTTACTGTAGGAAGGGGTCAGAGCTGTGATGGAATATGAAAGTGCCACCGCACCACCGTGACATTCGAGCAGAGAATGGTGCAGTTCAGCAAACAAGGACATTTAAATTAAACGTCTTTCTCTCCCTCAGGTTAGAGAATCAGTGATAAATCGTTTCCTCATTGCGAAACACCACTTTCTTCTTTCGGATTTGATAGTAGAAGAAGAAGTTCCCAATATCAGGTAAAGAAAATATATATTTTTTTGTTATTTCTTGTGTTATATTATATTAAATATTCCCTGTAAATGTAAGATTTTTATCAGTGTATGATATGCATTTGGCCCCCTAACAGTACTAGAAACTGGTAAAGCCTGATGAACGCCTGATGTCAGATTCTCGGGGGCTTCAGTTCGCACGTGTCTCACGAGACCCTCTCCATCACACTCCAGTGGACCCCACCTCCCCTCCCACCACCCCCAAGGGCACTTCCCCAGCCTTGGCCACACATGAAGTGTGACGGCATCCTTTCCAGCACATCGTCCTCCTGCCTTCATCACCTCCCCGGGCCAGGGTCTCCCCCACTCCCCGGTCACAGGGCAGTGGGGTGGCCAGAATTATCCCGCTGAGATTCTGAGCGGCAGGGAGAGGCCAGGTTCCAGCACCGCCGCCAGGAGGCACAGAGCTGCCCTGCGTTTGGTGGCGGGTGGGCAGCCGGGGAAAAGGGACATTTACATAGAAGTTGGGAATTGACTCTATTTGTTTGCTAGATCATCTCCCTATCATTTAGAATAATCCTCAAATGGTCTCAAGTCGAAGCAGACGCATGAAAGATGAGAGAGAACTTTCTATATTGGTGGGCTTGTGCAGTCCGTTAACTTCGTGACCCTTCCTGTGGTTAAATCTCTTGGTCTCCTGAAAGGGCTTCCCTGGTGGCTCAGCTGGTAAAGAATTCGCCTGCAATGTGGGAGACCTGGGTTCGATCCCTGGGTTGGGAAGATCCCCTGGAGAAGGGAAAGGCTACCCACTCCAGTATTCTGGCCTGAAGAATTCTGTAGACTGTATAATCCATGGGGTCGCAAAGAGTTTTTGCGCAAAGTCACAAAAAGTCTTTGGACATATGTCGCAAAGTCGTTGGACATGACTGATGGTCTCCTGAAAAGGCTATTTCCTACGCATGGACTTCCTCTCTACCACCCAGCTGGCAAGGAGACAAAATGCTGGTGCGATCCATGGTCGCCCCTTTTGCTGGCTTTGCCTCCATCCTCACACAGAAGGGAGGCTGTGCCCACAGAAGATTCATGTAAACCCTCTCTCTATTCCAGGCCCAGAGTCCAGTCATGGAATGTTTTCTTTTTCAATCATGAAAATTACGTTTTAGAATAGATGATGATTTTTCATGCTGTTTTTCCATTTCTTTTCTTTCTTTTTCTTTTTTCTGCTTTACTTTTCTGCATTAAGTTCTGAAGGCTCGGGGTATGTTCTTTCTTCTTTTCATTTTGGTTTGTTCTTGGCTTTAGATTAAGATATTTCTGTATGTAATGGTCCCAGCCACCAAGACGTTCTCATGCTGACTAAGGGGCCAGCTAAGTCTCGTGACAGGAGACGTCCCTCGGGGAGGAAGAAAGTGCTGAGGAAAGAAGGGATGTGCTTTGTTACAACCTCCTGGCAAAGCTTCTTCCCTGAGGTTCCCAAGTCTGGGTTAGGCAGGCGTCCTGGCAGAGTGATTAAAAAGATGGGCTATAATTTGTGACAGCATAGATGAACTTTTGAGGGCATTCTGTTAAATGGGATGAGTCAGAGAAAGATAAGATCTCTGGGATTCTCACTTATATGTGGAATCTAAAAGAGCCAAACTAATAAGAACGGAGACGAGACTGTTGGTCACAAGAGGCTGGGGGCAGGGGGGGATTGGGGGGATATTTAAGGGTAGAAGGATATAAGCCTGCAACCAGTAGATAAATAAGTCCTGGAGATCTAATGCACAGCGTAGTGATTATCATTAACAATATAAACTTCAAGGGCGCTGAGAGACTGGATCTTAATTGTTCACACCACAGAAAAAAAGAATAATTACCTGAAGTTACAGATAGACGTGTTGGCTAATGCTACCTATGGTGGTAACCATATTGCCATATATAAATGTATGAAACCAATCTACCATACACCTTGAACTTAAACAGTGTTATATGTCAACTACATCTCATTAAAATTCTAAAATTAAAATATGCGGCAAATCAAAAAAAAGGCATTTGCAAAAATGTAAAACAGTGTCACTCTCCTCACACTCTTGGTTTTGGAAAAGATGGTTATTTTTCACAATTTTACATCATGTTGTTATATAACATGCTTATTCTTGTCCCAAATGAGTTAATGGAAAGATATACGCAGATTTTCAAAGAAGAAGTTGGGCTGTCAAGTCAGGGTGATCTGAGCTTGAACCCCAGCTCCCTCTCCTCCTATTTAGGAGCCTCCAGCAAATTCTATCACCTCTCAGAGCCTCCAGTTTCTTCATATGAAAAATGGGGTAATACCCTCATAAGGCTTAGAAAGAGTATACGTAAGGCCCCTAGCACTCTGCTTGAGCCGTAGCGGTGCTGGTAACCGGTAGCTCCTCTGTGTTCCCTTAGAAGGCCCTGGGGGCTCACGGAACCACACCCCGGGAGTCCTTTGCGGGTTGTCTCCCCGGGCTGGCACACGCCTCTCGGAAGGAGGGCCCCAGGGCAGCCTGTTCTTCTGCACTCACAGAGAAGAGCGGCGTGAGCGTTGCCAGCCTGAGGCCAGCTCTGTGCAGCCGGCCTTGCTCGGTGGCTGTCGGGCTTAGCCATTCATCAGCTTCCCGATACGAAGTCGCCACGGTGCTCTCCTTAGTATCTGGGGCAGAATTAAACTCTGTTCCCTGGCCCTTCTGATTCACAGACTGCATTGCTTTCACCTTCCAGGAAGTGTTCATGGGTGTCATCTCAGTGAGAGGCAGAGACATAGAGAGGTAGAGAGACCCCCCTGCCCCTCACCCCCCACTTTCCTCCTGTCTCCATCCCCTCCTTTCTCCAGCATAATCACTGGCATCGTGACCATTGTCATCATCCCAACAGTCACTGTGTTAGGGCACCTGCTAATGCTAGACCCGTACTCAGGGGCTTTGTGTACACTCCTGGCTTAGTCCTCTCAACAACCCCAAGAGGTAGGTATTAATATTCCATTTTACAGATGATGAAACAGAGATGGCAAGAGGTGAAATGATTTGCCCAAGTTGAGCAGGACACACTGGCCTGGAAATACGGGCCCCGAAAAGTGGTAGAACTGCAATGAAGTAGGTCAGTGAGGAAGGTGGAAGGAGGCATTCGGTGTTGCGGGATTGGCAGGAGCAAAAGCGGACACTTGGCAAGCTCAGGCCACGTCTGAGGGGCTGGGGGATGAGCAAGGCAGAGGCCAAGCAGGAGGTGCAGGGTGGGGCCCAGAACCCCAGTTATCTGCCTCGGATCAGGAGCTGCTAAAATAATATATTCATCATCTATGCAGTAGGTCTTCCCCATCTTAGGAGAATGTCTTGACAATTCCCACCCCTCCTCAAGAAGACAAAGAGTTTTTCAGGGGGCCGTGAGGGACCTTGGGGCAGAGTGTGGGAAGGTGTCTTGTGAAGTTTCCCAATCTTTCTTTTCCCTGGAGTCCTAACTCTGTTCTGTAATCATTAGCATTTTGGGCCTGAGCCTTTTCAAGCTGGCAGAACAAAAGCGACCACTGAGGCCAAGGAGAAAAGGCCGGAAGAAGGTGACAGCCCAGAACCTGTCGGACGGAGACATAAAGCTGCTAGTGAACATTGTCCGGGCCTACGACATCCCAGTGAGGAAGCCGACGGCAAGGTGAGCGCCCTGCGCGCCGGCCTGGGATGGGAGGGGCAGGATCCCACCTCTTCACTCTGTGTTCACTCTCATCATTAACCCAGTTGCCACTCTGTGGGGGCGGAGGGATGGGATGGGGGTGAGGGAGGGCGTTCTTGATGATGTCAGGGCCCCGTTGGTTCCAAGCAATGGAACCAAGATGGCACTAGAGGTAAAGAACCCGCCTGCCGATGCAGGAGACGTGGGTTCAATCCCTGGCTCTGGAAGATGCCCTGGAGGGGGGCATGGCAACCCACCCCTTTCTTCTTGCCTGGAGAATCCCATGGACAGAGCCTGGAGGGCTGCAGTCCATGGGGCTACAGAGAGTCAGACATGACTCAGCACAGCACAGCACGGCAGAACCGAATCAGTCTTTAGGGTAAAGAGGGGTTTTGTTGGCCATATCTCACAGAACAAGAGGACATCAGATATGGTGGAACCACATGGGAGACTGTAAAGGTTAAGCTGGCGTCTTCAAAGGCCCTTTGTCTCTCTTGCTTGCTTCCTTCTGTGAATTTGCTCCATTCTTTGTGTGATGGAAGTGATTCATCCTCGCCAGTTCCACCCCCAGCCATCGGTTCCCCAAAAGGTCCTAACCCAGGTCAGGAGTTGATCCACACCTAGTTACCTACAGTCAGGAGTGGGTTCTCAGGGACCATCCTGAAGACGGGGGACAGTCC
Source organism: Cervus elaphus (assembly GCF_910594005.1). Taxonomy (NCBI): domain Eukaryota; kingdom Metazoa; phylum Chordata; class Mammalia; order Artiodactyla; family Cervidae; genus Cervus; species Cervus elaphus. The sequence goes on along the minus strand of NC_057820.1, from coordinate 6,712,870 downwards.
TCAGAGAAGTGGGTGAGAGCTGGGTAGATACCCCAAAGGTGCATATTCTAGATTCTGTGAGCACAAAACTGCGACTTCTTTGTTATCTGCTCAGAGAAAGGAATTATACCTACTGTATTTCATACACTGGGGCAATGGGGACTCCTCAACCATAGGGAAGTGTTGTATAATCGATTAGTTGTATCCGACTCCTTGCGACCCCATGGACTGTAGCCCACCAGGCTCCTCTGTCCATGGGATTCTCCAGACTAGAATACTGGGGTGGGTTACTGTCCCCTTCTTCAGGGGATCTTCCCTACCCAGGGCTCAAACCCGGGTCCCCTGCATTGCAGGCAGATTCTTTTACTGTCTGAGCCACCAGGGGAACCCAACTATAAGTAAGGTGAGCCTAAATTTCTTAGCCCTTTGGAGAGCAGACACAGAAGGACCAAGAATTACTTCTCTTTGCTGGTGCCCTTACCAGTGTGAGGAGGGAGGCTATACTTTATTGTACATTCACCGTGTTCTAGGCACTATGCTAGGCACTTTCATATCTATAATTTCACTTATTTCTCACTACTATTACTGTCTCCATTTTACAAAAGGGCGAATGGAAGTGAAGAGCGTGTCATGGCTTGCCCAAGGGCCTCCAGCTGTCTGACTACGGAACTGCCCTGTTCTAGCCTGGGCCTCTTTCCTCCCTAGGTTCTTGCCTTTAAATGATCTATCCACTGCCACCCCCCTATTATTTTGCCCTACTTTTTTCTTCTGCTAACTCTTCTACCCATCACAGAACACCTGATCATCACCAACTATTCCCAATGTTTTGTCACATTTTGTTTAGTAAATGTCTGTCTAAGCTCTTGAATCTGTGCCATAGCATTGCTTCCCTAAGTCACATCCCAGCCTTTTCATCTTGATCCCATTAAAGCTCAAATGTGGGGTGAAAAGCTGTTTTTTTTTTTAAAAAAAGAATAGGCAATAGGTATTATTTTTTTGTTTCTATGAAGTTTTTTAAGATTTAAACAATTTCATAAAAATCATTACAAAGAAGCATAATTGATCCTATTGTTTTACATTCAGTGTAGACTCATCAAGTCAGCTCAGATACCAACTCTTGCACTAAACCCACCCAGATCTTAGCCCTCTCCCCTTACAACTAAACTAAATAGGATTTTCAGTACTCTCTCTGCTCTCTTATATGCCATGCCCTCTAGTCTAACACATACCCCACCATATTATGACTATTTGTTCATCTAGTCTGAGCTAAAGTGTATCTCATTTGCCTTTGCAGCCCCAGAGTCTAACGGATTGCTAAAATATAGCAGGTACTTAACAGATGTTTGTGTAATACTGTAATTGACAGTGTTCCAAACAGGAAAAGGTTTTCTCTGGTAGCTGTCGAGTTGAATGTTCCACTTTCCTTGTCTCATAGTTTGTCTGAAACCCTTTCTGTGAAAAGGTAAGACACCCTGGTGGAAAGAGACAAGGTGTACTTTGCCAATGAATGTGAAATACTAGATACACCAGAAAATTCAAAACAAATACGCAAGTGGGTTGTTGGGATGAGGGGGAAGGGGTCTGGGAGAGGATCTCTGGACATGACCTTCACTTCTTCCTTCACGAATGGCAGTTCAAAGGGGAAAGAGGACAAGACTCGTAGATCCTAACTCGAGCCAGGAATCACTGACCACCTTTTGCCAGTGATGCTTGGCAGGCCCAGAGAGAGATGTCTTACCTGGGATGTGTAGCCCAAGCTTCCTGGAGCATGAAGGTTCAGAGAAGATACAGTGAGAGAGGACCTGAACTGGATGGACGCAGGGCAGGCTGGTTAGGCGGCTCAGGATTCTGCTTCTTGAGAGGGACTGCTGCTCTCAGTCATGGGGGAAGGCACCATGAGAGCGTAGAGAGAAGAGGTCCCTTTCTTCTATTCCAGCCAGGCATGCAGACCTGAGGATGGACGTTGGAAAGGGTCTAGTAGTCACCAGGTGAGGAGGGGGGACCAGAGCATATGAGAAGGCTTCTAAAGCAGCAACAAGCTTTGCAAGAATGTCTGCCGGGATAACTATTCAGCACCAAACATCTTTGGAGAAACCATCTGCTCAGTAACATAATTAGACTTTCCCCGTCATTTATTTCTTCTGTTCATTTTCCCCTCCCAGTAAATTCCACCAGACATCAAGATCGTCAAGGACCTACAGTGAAAAGCACGCGGCTTCTCCGACAACACACAGCCCAGTCCACAACGCCGACTACCCCCTCGGGCAGGTGAGACACCCAAGTGCTGGATCTCTGCTTAGCATCTTGCCCCTTGTGTTTTTAAGAATTGCCTAGAAAGTTCATAATCCATTTTCTGTCTCATTTTCCTTGGAAATATATTATCTAGACTCATGTTTTTCCTCTGCTCAGAACAAAATAATTCTACTAAACTGTTACAGACTGTTTTCTCTTGACTAAAAAAAAAATAGCATAGAAATTTATTAAAAGTATATGCATAAACTTCCAGTTTCTGCTTAGGATTTAGTGAGCTGAAAAGTGTTTCAATCCTAAACTGAAACAAACCAATAACAAAAAAATCCAGCTACACAAAAACTGTACATGTTCTTTTTTTTTTTAAGGTTTTAGTACGTCCTTTTGTAGAAGTTTCATTTCAGCGAACAATCTGCCATACAACTACTGCAGAAGGACCAAACCCCAGCTGGAATGAAGAACTTGAACTTCCATTTAGGTAGGCATATTTTCCTCATACCACAAGTGATTCCAATCAAGGGGGGAAAAAAATGGGAAAATGTCCAGCTTTTGAAATGTGGGTTCATTGCTAGGATACCCAACTCCGCTCCAGGCTCTGGTTCCTTAGAGTCCAAGCTTTCCACTCCCTTGACCCCACAGGCCCTACACTGATTTTCTTTTCTTCCCTCTCTCCCCAGCTCTGGGCCTTAAGTAATTTCAAACCCAGATCTCCTTCATTGCAGGTCTCCTGCATTTTGGGTTGTTTCTTTACCAACTGAGCCACCAGGGAAACAGAACTAGTTAAGTCAGAAGACAAACAGGGGGGAAAAAAAGAGAGAGAGAGAAACAGATACCACTTTTCTACATAGTAGAAGCAAAAAGAATGAGCCAAGTTCAAGGCCAGTGCTCAACCAAGCAGGTGCAGTGGCCTGGTCTGGAGCCATGCCGTGGAGAGGCCTGCTCTGGCCAGGCCCGGCGGAACTTAGAGCAGTTGATGTTGTAGCAGATGAACCTCCCCTCGGCCTTGGTTTATCGGTGGGGAAAGTGAGTGGGGGAGCTTCCCTGGTGGCTCAGTGGTAAAGAACTTGCTAACCAATGCAGGAGACACGGGTTCAATCCTTGGGTGGGGAAGATCCCCTGGAGGAGGCATGGGCAACCCACTCCAGTATTCTTGCCTGGGAAATCCCATGGACAGAGGAGCCAGGCAGGCTACAGTCCATGAGGTCACAGAGAGTCGGAGACGACTTAGCAACTAAACAACGACGACGACTATGCTATAGGGTCCCCGTGCTGGAGAAATCCTTTAACTGAAAACACTGCCATTAGCCCTCATTTCTTTGCTTATATTCAGGTGTTGGTCCTGCTTGGACATTTGAGTGCTCATTATTTCTCTTTTGCTCCTTTCGTGTCCTCTGATCGTGGTACGCATTTGCAGGGCCCCCAACGGGGATTACAGCACCACCAGCCTGCAGTCAGTGAAAGATGACGTGTTCATCAACATCTTTGATGAAGTGCTCTACGACGTCTTAGAGGTGAGCTCACGTTTTTGAGGAAGATGTCTGGACTTGTTTTCATATCCTCTACCTGCCATGCGGGTCCTGTCAGGGAGGAGAAATTTTCCCCTTATTGTTGTGGGCTCTGTTGGCTGGCCTGATAATTAAGCTGACACAAGACAGATTAACAGGGGGGAAAGAAGCCAACCTTTAATTTAATTTAACGTACAACCTTTAATTGCACGTACAGAAGTCTCATAGATACAGGATCTAGGAAGTGACCAAGGCAGACAGCTTTTATACCTTTTGGACAAAGAAATGATACATATGTGAAGAGTTGACAGGACAAGGATGTTTGCATTCAGTGTGGTAAATTAGTAAAGGCTAACGAGGCGTGTTTCTGCAGCCTCCTCGGCCCTGGAGTTCCTGTCTCTGGTGAAAAGGTGTCTCTCTACACAAGATGCAGGGGGGGTACCTTTCCCCAGGGTAGGGGCGGCTGTTATTTCCTGCTTTCTGGAGACTGCAGACAAAGACGGGTCCGGGTGTTCTTGTACCAGCTGTTTTTCAAGTAACTTGAATTCAAAATAATCAATATGCCACTTTGGCAGACCTGGGGGCAGCCCGCCCTGAGTACCATTGGTCCCCAAATTCAGGATGTTTGAAACCTGACATGTATGAATGAGGAACGGGAGGAGGGAGGAAGAGGAACAGCTTTTTTTTTAAAAAAAAAAAGTTGTATTTATTTATCTTTGGCTTTGCTGGGCCTTTGTTTCTCTGAGGGCTTTCTCTAGCTACTCTGCGAGGTCTTACTGCCGTGGCTTCTCTTGTTGCGGTTCACTGGCTCTAGGGCGCATGGACTTAGTTGCTCCACGGCATGTGGGATCTTCCAGGATCAGAGATCAAACCCGTGTCTCCTGCATTGGCAGGCGGATTCTTAACCACTGCACCCCCAGGGAAGCCTGAGAACCAGCCATTTTATTTCCAATTTGAGTGTCTGCTATGATCCAGGAATTGTGCTAATTATTAGCACATTGCCTTAGTTCTTTATAAGCACATTGTCTTTATTCTAAAATAACCCTATGAAACAGATTATTGTTTCTGTTGTTGTATTGTTTTTTTCTTTTTTTAAAAATATTTATTTATTCATTTGGCTGCACTGGGTCTTAGTTGTGCCATGTGGGAGTTAGTCCCCTGACCAGGGATTGAACCTGGACCCCCTGTATTGGAAGTGCAGATTCTCAGCCACTGGACCACCAGGGAAATCCCCAAAGTATTCTGTTAAACTCCCAATTTATTGATGAGGAAACTGAGGTCCAGAGAGGTTAAATGACTTTTCTAGTTTTTACATAACTATTAAGTGTCTCAACCAGAATGTGACTTAGATCTGTTTAACCTAAACCTACCATGCTTTCAGCTAAAATCCTGCTGCTTTCCTGCTGCCGAGTTACTTATTAAATGACTGTCTGGAGTTGTTAAACAATTACGACTTCCCACCCCTCCTTTAGGATGACCGTGAAAGAGGAAGTGGAATCCACACTCGTATTGAAAGACACTGGCTGGGGTGTGTGAAAATTCCATTCAGCACAATATATTTCCAAGCAAAGGTAAGCGTCTGAAGTCAGACTTCCATGGCAATGGGAAACTGATCGATCCAGTTTTCCTGTTACAGCTTACTTTGTAGAGGTATACCCTTAACACTGGGGCTTCCTTGGTGGCTTAGTAGTAAAGAATCCACCTGCCAACGCAGGAGATGGGGGCTCGATCCCTGAGTCGGGAAGATCCCCTGGAGAAGGAAATGGCAACCCACTCCAGTACCCTTGCCTGGGAAATCCCATGGACAGAGGAGCCTGGTGAGCTACAGTCCTTGGGGCCGCAAGAGTCAATTGGATACAACTTAGCAAATGAGCTAAAGCACCCTTAACCCTGAGAGAACTGATGTGCAAGGTCATTATTGGAAAGATAAAAGTCACTATATAAAGCCAGTTATCTTCTGTCATATTTGCATGACTTACTAAAACAATCTTCCTGCCATTTAGTAGTTCAGGTACTACTTTTGCAATGTGATAGCTTTTTTAACACTTAAACAGATGTGAAGAAGGTAGGACAAAGTAGAAACTTGTCAAAAATGACAGGAGTGGATAGATGCCTCAGAATAACTTGAAGAAAACAATCAGGCCAGCTGATGGCCCCTTTAATCACGTGCATTCATGCTTCCAGAGTCCTCGCTATTTCAGAAATGAACAACAGTTGACTCGCTCCACTAAGTGCCGTTCTTCAGAGTTTAACCACTTTGTGTGCGAGGATCCATCAGGCTAACAGTTCTTGAACGGCAGAGTAACTCTAACCTGGGACAGTTACAGGTTTTGAAATGGCTTTAACATCCCAGTATTGAATCCATAGCAACAGGAAGCTTTGCAGCCAAGTCGTGCTAATCTCACACAGCTACAGAGGAGACAGTTTAATTCCATACGTGATGACCACATGGAACAAATGCTGCCTCAGTCACAGCCTCAGGCAAGACCCAGAGCAAAACTCCAGTCTGAGAGACTTGAATTGGTTGGAATATCAGGAATCATTTGGCATTGCAATCTTCCCTAAACCAAAGGGACCGTCTACAGGTAATGCTGCAGATATATGCTTGCCAGAAACTCTACACGTTCCTCTTGGACTAGATTTGAAATGAAAAATAGAATTTAAAGAGCACATCATTTTGCAAATCCTACTGCCCATGTTACTTGGCATCACCCTAGGAAGGGTACTCAGAAGTAGTTACTCCAAATCCCTTCTCGATAAAGGAATAAACTTCTTTGTGTGTGTGTGTGTGTGCTTTATTTTTTTTTTTCATTTATTTTTATTAGTTGGAGGCTAACTACTTTACAATATTGTAGTGGTTTTTGCCATACATTGACATGAATCAGCCATGGATTTACGTGTGTTCCCCATCCCGATCCCCCCTCCCGCCTCCCTCCCCATCCCATCCCTCTGGGTCTTCCCAATGCACCAGCCCTGAGCACTTGTCTCATGCATCCAACCTGGGCTGGCAATCTGTTTCACCCTTGATAGTATACTTGTTTCAATGCTGTTCTCTCAGAACATCCCACCCTCGCCTTCTCCCACAGAGTCCAAAAGTCTGTTCTGTACATCTGTGTCTCTTTTTCTGTTTTGCATGTAACTTCTTCACTATATTTTGGTAACAGCCACACTCTGGTTGAGTCCCCTAGCTTGCTCCCTTTCCAATAGCTCTGTCACCAATGTCTTCTCTAAACTGCGCCATAAGCCAAGCTCCTCCCTGTTGTTGGTGCTGCCGCCCAGTCGCTAAGTCTGACTCTTAGCGACCCTGTGTTCTGTAGCTGCCAGGGTTCTCTGTCTGTGGGATTCTCCAGGCAAGAATCCTGGAGTGAGTTGCCATTTCTTTCTCCAGGGGATCTTCCCGACCCAGGGATCGAACCCGCATCTTCTGCATTGGCAGGCGGACTCTTTGCCACAGAGTTGTTTTGTCTGTTTAGTTGTGAGGTTTAATTAAGGTGACAAATAAACTAGTCGGAAATGCTATATGATATGTGCCTGAAAAATACAGTTATTTCTATTATTATTGGGATTCCCTGGTGGCCCACTTATTTCTATTATTATTACTGAATCAGAATTCTGTTCATTTTGTGTGGCTCCAAACCAAGACCAATGAATGATGGGTTCCAGGGAGGAACTTGGGTTTCCCAGGTGGCTCAGTGGTAAAGAATCCACCTGCCAATGCAGGAAATGCAGGTTCCATCCCTGGGTCCGGAAGATTCCCTGGCGTGGGAACTGGCAACCCACTCCAGCATTCTTGCCTGGAAAATTCCACGGACAAAGAAGCCTGGTGGGTGACAGTCCATGGGGTCGCAGAGTCAGACATGACTGAGCTACTGAGCACGCACTCACGCACTAGTACGGACACAACTGGTATCTAGTGTATTGAGGCCAGGAAAGCTGCAAATGCCCTACAACGCCCAGGCCTGCCTCCAAAACAGAGCTATCCGGTCCCAACACCGACAGTACCCAGGGTGAGAAACTCTGTCCTAAGTTCTTACACCTCAACTATTTGGAGACGGTGCCCATTGCCTCCTGGCTCATCTGTTATTTCAGCTGAAGTTTGTACGGCGCTGTGTTTACACTCTTCTCCCCCCTGCATCCTCTCATCCGCCTGGTGCAGGCTTTATGGACACTCCAGCAACGTAAACGTTAGTCAGTCAGTTGTATCTGACTCTTTGTGACCAGCAATGTAAACTTAGTCACTCAGCTGTATCCGACTCCTTGTGACCTCATGGACTGTGGCCCACCAGGCTCTTCTGTCTGTGGGATTCTCCAGGCAAGAATACTGGAGTGGGTTGCCGTTTCCTTCTCCAGGGGATCTTCCCCACCCAGGGATTGAACCTGGGTCTCCCACATTGCAGGCAGACTCTTTACCAACTGAACCACCAGAGAAGACCCACCAATGCAAGAGGAAAATAAACAAGAGCTTACTTCATTCCTCTCTAGAGAGCACAGTCACTGAAAGTTTCGGTTCTTTCTTTCTTCTGAGAAATAAATGTCGCAAAAGACTGAAATTAAAAATTGGATTCTTTGAAAATCTGTGAGTTTCAAATTCTAGCCCTGAGTAGTTCTGTGGCACCAGTCTTTCATAAACTTGGTTGTTTTGACTACAAAGGTGTAAAAAGTTCTGCCTTTTTGAACCTCTATGTAAGTTAGGTCATTTTATGTAAGTGGCTTATAATTCATTCAACCTGCATTTATTGAGCACGTCCTGTGTGTGTACACAAAACACTGCTATATATTGGAGAAGGGTGTTACAAACAGTAACACAATACAGGTTCTCTGTGCAGAGAACAATAATCTATAAGTATATGCTAAATATGCACACAACAAAGTCTGGCAGAAGTGTCAATGCGATAAATGAAAGAAGCAAGCTACATGTGAGGCTGGTGGGGATGACAAAACAAACCACAAAGGAGATGATATCTGACCTGAGCCTGAAAAATGATTCAAATTCTAAAATGTGGAGACCGGGAGCTGGGCATCCTAGCGAAGGGGACTGGCTGCCAGCTAACGCTTGTCAAGGGACAGTCATTTTAGTGTTTTACATCTACTAGTCCACACATAATTACCCTACAAAGCAGGTACTGTTATTGTTTCCTTTTCACAAATGCACAAGTTGAGTCACTTGGGGTTTAATCCAGTATTTGAACCCAGTACCTAGTGTGGGAAAGACTGAAGGCAGGAGGAGAAGGGGACGGCAGAGGATGGGATGGTTGGCTGGCATCACCAACTCCATGGACATGAGTTTGAGCAAACTCCGGGAGATGGCGAAGGACAGGGAAGCCTGGCGTGCTGCAGTCCATGGGGTCGCAAAGAGGCGGAAACGACCGAGCCACTGAAGAACAGCTACCACCTAGTGCTGGTTTCAACTTGCACAACTAGTACACGCTCTGCCGAGCCAAGCAAAGCAGGCAAGGAGAGAGAGCCTTGCTGAGGGGCGTAAGGAGACAAGCCTGGAGAGACGGGTGGGCCCGGAATACCAGTCTGAGCAGCTTCTACTGAGTTCATCAGATGATGGGGAGCTGACGCTTGCCTTTGAACTTCTATTGGAAAATCACCAGGATGCTTCAGTTCAGCTCAGTTGCTCAGTCATGTCTGACCCTATGGACTGTAGCACGTGTCTGACCCCGCTCTTTGTGACCTTATGGACTACAGCACGCCAGGCCTCTCTGTCCATCACCAACCTCCAGAGCTTGCTCAAATTCAAATCCATCGAGTCGATGCCACCCAACCATCTCATCCTCTGTCGTCCCCTTCTCCTCCTGCCTTCAATCTTTCCCAGCATCAGGGTCTTTTCAAATGAGTCAGCTCGTCACATCAGGTGGTCAAAGTGTTGGAGTTTCAGCTTCAGCGTCAGTCCATCCAATGAATATTCAGGACTGATTTCCTTTAGGATGGACTGGTTGGATCTCCTTGCAGTCCAAGGGACTGTCAAGAGTCTTCTCCAACACCACAGTTCAAAAGCATCAATTCTTCGGCACTCAGCCTTCTTTATGGTCCAGCTTTCACATCCATACATGATTACTCTCTCTCACTCTTACCAGGATGCTTACTGAGTTGTATTTTCTTCACAGATCGATGGAACGTTTAAGATCAATATTCCCCCAGTGCTCCTGGGCTACAGCAAGGAGCGAAGCGTGATGATGGAGCGGGGTTTTGACTCTGTCCGAAGCCTGAGTGAAGGCTCTTATATCACCCTATTCATCACCTTGGAGCCTCAGCTGGTTCCTGGGGAGTCGGTTCGAGAAAAGGTAACTGTGTACTCTCTGGAATCCTATATGAGACGTGGACAAAATGTGAGAGAGGCCTGCTAGGCTATGCTTTCGTAAAATTGGACTGAACAGATAAGCATCTTGAGCATCTTACTTGAACATCTATTACATTCAGAGGGGAGCTTCCAAACCATGAGAGACCAGGCCGTGACTGGGGCCAACAGGCCGAAAACCAGAGGGGCCTTTGCACTGGGCATTCTTCCCGGGCACTGACCTCCTGCTGCAGGAGTTTTAAGAGCCCTGTGGCCTTCCTTCCTTGAAATGAGATGGCGAAGCTGTCAGCGGCTGCCGTCAGTGGCTTGTCACTGCCCCACTGTGGCTGCAGCTGGCATTTCTCTTAGACCTCCAAGATGCAGGCTTAAAAATCCCTCTGAAATGCAAACTCAGCCTCTCTGTGCACTGACAGGACCCTGGCGTCCTAAACACACAGCAGCAGAAGCCACCACTCAGGGAGCCCCCTGCAGGTTTTTCAGGAGAGAGGTTCTTGCCCTAAATAGTAGGGACCATAACCTGGAATTGATTTTCTGCTCAACAGTAACTGCCAGGATTAGCAGATTAGTCTTCCCTCCACCATCATCCCATGCTGAGCCATAACACGTGATTTTTTTAAAAGGGATTTACTCATGGAATTGTCTAGAAAAATCAATAGTAACTCCTGAAACTCTTATTTTAACATCCCTACTTTGTCTTGGTAAAAACCAGAGTGTTTTAAAGTAGATTATTTCTGTTACTGAAGTCTTCCTCTTATTTCCTTTTTTTTCTTTCTTGCTTCTGATAGATGGGTGACATGCTTAAAAAGGTACCATGTATTTTGTTTTGCTGTTCATCAGTCAATGGTTATTGGGCTTTAATCACCTGCTTCTGTCCTCTGCCTCGTTATGGAAGCTGCTGGGTCCTAATGTATGTGTCATCCCTTGGCCAGGAACTACAGACGTCTGCAGTTCATGCCTAGTTGTGTCTCCGGGCCCATTTGATCTTGTCAGAAAGGTTCTTACTTAGCTCTGAATCTGGAAGTCACGTGTCAGAATGTCACCTGCATACGGGGAGCCACCTCCACCGTCTCCAAGCCCATAGAACCCATGAGCTGCTTCTTACAGAAGCAGTGTGGCTGTGACCGTTATTTCTGGCCAGTGGAGCTGCCACAGTATAGGTAGTGAAGGAGATGGGAAAAAAAAAAAGAAAACATTTAATTTTCTGTAAATATTCACATTAACCAAAAGTTAAGGAATTGAATCAGTTAAGAATCTTCCAGATTTCATGTTGAATCAATTGTGAATTTGTTGGTTCTACCTTTATTTGTTTTATAATAAATAGCCCCAATCCTTTTAGTATTTAGCTTTCGCTTGGCACTTCTTAGATTACCAACTTAGCATTTCTTGTTGTTTAGTTGCTCAGTCATGTCCGACTCTTTTGCAACTCCACGGAGTGTAGCCAGCCAGACTCCTCTGTCCATGGAATTCTCCAGCAAGAATACTGGGGTGGGTTGCCCTTTTCTTCTCCAGGGCATCTTTCCGACCCAGGGATCGAACCTGTATCTACTCCACTAGCAAGCAGATTCTTTACCACTGAGAAACCAGGGAAGGCCTCACCAGTTTAGCATACTACTCCTTAAATTACTGCTTCAGCCCAGTAAATGGTAATCCTGGTAATCTGAACAGGTATTAACGACCATTATGAGATACCTGTTAAACGTTCACCTTACGCATGCTTGGTGCAGAGAAGAACGCAAAACGACTCAGCCATGGGCCCTGCTTCCAAGAAGCACTGGCTATGGAGTCAAAATGCACAGCAGATATTCAGGTCCAAGTGGCAGAAGAAGTTTTATATTGGGTTGGCCAAAATATTCGTTCATGTTTTTCCGTAACAGCTTACAGCAAACCCAAATGAACCTTTTGGCCAACCCAGTACATACTTGTTTCAGCTTGGAACGCCAGCAGTCCGCGCTGACTCCAGATTTTCACTGTTCTCTCTGGACAGTGCCTATAGGTGCCTCTCTCTAATGCCTCCCTGGCACACGGCGTCTATCCCTATAGGATCTCTGGTCAAGTATTAATATTTTAAGCCCCTGATTCCTTATTAATGGTCTCCTCTAGATCAGAAGTCTCTTGAGGGGTCTGCCTTATATACATTTACCCAGACGGCCTCAAACCCTTTTAGACTTTCAGCAAATATTTTCAAATAATTGGATAAATGGATAAATATATAAATTAATGAGTATAAAGGAAGCAGGGATGAATTCAAAAGGGTGCTTTTCTTCACATCACCCTTGTTTCATAATTCTTGCTCTTTTTAAGGTTATGATTACTTCTACTCTAAGCGTCTATGACACACTCATACTGAAGTTTTATAAGCTCACTTTTTTTCATTGACTTATAAACTCATCATGACACCTGTTTGGTAGCTGCCGAGTCTTGGCACTGTGCTGAATACATGGTCATAATGACGATGCTATAATGACAATGTTAAGATTCAGGTGGAAGCGGACGCCCCATGAGAATACCCAGGACATTTTTGGAGATGCCTCCATCCTACCTCCCCCCAATTTCTTAGAGTACAGCCATCAAATTAGAAATGGGAACCACAGTCCAGCTCCAATATGAGAGAAGTCAAGAACAGTCCAAGCTCATGAGGGAGGGGATATATGTATACCTATGGCCGATTCATGCTGTAGAGCAGAAGCCAACACAATATTGTAAAGCAGTTATCCTCCAATTAAAAGTTTTTTTAAAAATCCATAACTTATGGAATAAAAAAGGAACAATTTTATATTCTAGGTCCTATTAAAAGTCATAAAATAGTAATGGGATATTTTGTGTGCTCTCATTCATTCATTCGGTAACACTTATTGAACACTTTACTATGTGCTGGCTAGTATCCTCGATACTGAAGATTAGGAAAAAAAAAAAACTAGATCAAAACAAAAATCCCTGACTTCAAGAGTCCTATTCTGTGAGGGAGACAGCATAATCAAATATATTGGCAGCTTTAAATGCTAAAATAAATAAAGAGTATGAAGGGGATGTCTGGAGGTATTTCCCTACTCAAAAAAAAAAAAAACAACAACTTTCAAGCACTGCCTGGAATGTAAACCTTACTTAGAAGTTGACTTTCTAGTAAAATTTTGTGTTTGTCAAAGTAAGTAATCAACCATACATAAATTTTTTTACTAAACAACAAAAATCTTGTCAGAACACTTAAATATCTGCTTTATTCATGCTACTTTTTAGCAACGCCTTTAAGGGAAAATGACACCATATGTCCAGAGACAAGTGAAATCTTCTGTTTCTTCTGCTTGAGTTACTTTAAAAAGTCTGAGATTTGGCTCATCTTGGATCAGAGAACCACTTTTAAAAGCATTTTATAAATGTTTAAGTATTATATATTTCACATTTCTAGTTCTGCTCCCTTTTACTTCAGGCTCATTACTGTTATTTATTACATTGGCTATGGATTAAAACCTTTTAACACATCCATATATACTTGTTGCTTCCCAGTGGCTAAGCAGTAAAGAAGCTGCCTGCCAATGCAGGAGATGCGGGTTCGATCCCAGGTCGGGAAGATCCCCTGGAGAAAGAAATGGCAACCCATTCCAATATTCTTGCCTGGGAAATCACATGGACAGAGGAGCCTGGTGGGCTACTGTCCATGGGGTCACAAAGAGTTGGATGCAATTGGGCACAGATGCATGTCTATATACTTATAAATCTGTTGTCCTTTTAACACGAGCTGCTTTAGCTTTGCACTTGAAATGTTAGGTTTCTGAGTCCCTCTAATACCAACATCAAAATACGTATAAAACTATTGCTTGGAGTCATCAATCAGAATTAGTACATCATAGCTTAATTTTTATGTGTTGCTTTATTAATCTGATACTTTCCATATGGCTGTATGCCTAGTGACTACTTTCTTGTTGTTCAGTCACTAAGTTGTGTTTGACTCTTTGCAACACCCTGGACTGCAGAACGCTAGGCTTCCCTGTCCTTCACTATTTCCCAGGGTTTGCTCAAACGCATGTCCATTGAGTCGGTCATGCTCTCTGACCATCTCATCCTCTGCTGTCTCCTCCTCCTCCTGCCTTTCATCTTTCTCAGCATCAGGGTCTTTTCCAATGAGTCAGTTCTTCACATCTGGTGGCCAAAGTATTGGAGCTTCAGCTTCAGCACCAGTCCTTCCAATGAATATCCAGGGTTGATTGCCTTTAGGATTGACTGGTTTGATCTCCTTTCAATGCCACTGAATATATTTTAAGTATTTAATGAGTCCATCTGATTTTTAGGTTATAAATATAATTAAATAAGGCTTTAGGAACACCAGGGCATGACAGTGTTGTAAGGGGGTCACCGAATCACACCCTGAAGCACACATTGAGTCCACGTGGACCTCGAGATCCCAACAGGTTCCACCGTACCTCCTATAATCATACACGTCTTTACTTTTGAAGTTTGATTCTCAGGAAGATGAGAAACTGCTTCAAGCAACAGAGAAGTTTCGAGCTGAGTGTGCCTTGAGGTTTCCCAACCGGCAGTGCCTTACCACAGTGGTCGATGTTAGCGGAAAGACCGTCTTCGTCACTCGTTATCTCAAGCCTTTAAACCCTCCTCAGGAGCTCCTTAATGCTCACCCCAACAACCCCCAGGCAACAGCGGTAAGCATTTCATTGAGAATCAGTGTCCGCGCTTAAAAGGTTTTAAAATTCAGTATGTGAAAGTCGCTCAGTTGTGTCTGATGCTCTGCGACCCCATGTACTGTATGTAGCCTGCCAGGCTCCCCTGTCCATGGAATTCTCCAGGCCAGAATACTGGAGTGGGTAGCCATTCTCTTCTCCGGGGGATCTTCCCAAGCCAGGGATCAAACCCCTGTCTCCCGCATTGCAGGCAGACACTTTATAGTCTGAGCCACCAGGAAAGCCCAACTTCAGAGTTTAAGTTAAATATTCATATTGAAATTTCTAGATTAACAACTTAAAACAATCTTAAACATTGGGTATAACTTCCAAACTAGCAGAAGATAAAATGACAAAACGGGGTAAAGAGAGTGAGGAAGGGATAAAAACACAGAAAAAGTGTGAAAAATAAAAAGCACAGAATAAGGTAGGAGAAATAGTCTAAATATTTACCAGTAATCACAATCAAAGTGAAGGGATTAAACTTTCCAGTTAAAACACAAAGACTGTAAAGCGAGATTTTTAAGAGAGTTTGTGGTGGAATTTGACACAGATTATAATATTTATACAGCGACACAAAGAGCCAAAAATAGCAAAATAATCCTGCAGAGTCATAAGAGCTCAGTGGGAAGATCCACCATGTCATACAGTCACTAAGGTAAAATCGTACCGATGCCCAAACGAAGAGAAAAATGGAAGAGAATTTAAAAAATCCAGAATAGGGCTACACAAATATGACCCACTCAAACCTGATGTATGACAAAGCTGGCGCTGGAAATTAGTGAAGGAAAAACTGACTATTACATAAATTGTACTGGGATCACTGATTTTACCTATGGAAAAAAAGATAAAAATCCATTCCTGCTTCACACCACTCAATAGACACACCACTCAGATAGACTGAGAACTTATATATGAAAGGCATTTTTATCCATAAGACCTGATATAGGAAAGCTTCCATGATGTCTCAGAGGTTAAAGCATCTGCCTGCAATGTGGGAGACCCAGGTTCAATCCCTGGGTCAGGAAGATCCCCTGGAGAAGGAAATGGCAACCCACTGCCTTTAACAAGCCAGAAAAAAGCACTGACTACAAAGAGAAAGAATAAATTTGACCACATTAAAACTGAGAACCTGACTTTAACAACAACAACAAAAAAACAGCACAAAGGAAATGAAAAGACAAGCCACAATTGGGAGAGGATATTTACAGCTTATGTAACAGACAAAGGAATAGTAACTAAAATATATTTTTTAAAAACTACAAATCAACTTTATTTTTTTCCATTTATTTTTATTAGTTGGAGGCTAATTACTTTACAATATTGTAGTGGTTTTTGTCATACATTGACATGAATCAGCCATGGATTTACATGTGTTCCCCATCCTGAACCCCCCCCCAACCTCCCTCCCTACCCGATCCCTCTGGGTCTTCCCAGTGCACCAGGCCCAAGCACTTGTCTCATACATCCAACCTGGGCTGGTGATCTGTTTCACCCTAGATAATACACATGAAAAACTACAAATCAACTTTAAAGTGTACAACATACTTAAATACAAAGTCACAGAAGTGGAAACATGAAGGGCCAATAAACATATAAAAAGACGTTCATCCTCCTTAGTAATTACAGAAATATGAACAACGACCACAGCAATGCACCAGTCTTGGCTTCTAAATACCACTGTCCTCTATGTAAATGCAAAGAGTTGGATACAACTTAGCAACTGGACAACAGCTATCTAAAGGGAACCAGAACTTAGAGAGAAATGGGTGCTCAGGAAAATAAAAGACAATCCTGGAGAGTTCTAACAGTAAGGGGAAAGGAAAAAGAAGATGAGGACATTTCAAAGACTCACAAGAGCCTTCTATAAAAGGCTTTCTTCATCTGTAAAAGATGGATAATAACGATAGTCTTCCTTGGGATGTTTGGAGAGGATTAAACGAGATAATATTAACACAACACTTAGTTAGCACTTGTGAGGATTCATTTTGTTCATATAAATGTCTGTGATACATGAAATTTTCTTGCAAGAAATGAGGTAGAGGATCCTGCTTTCTATTTTATTGGAAAATCAGTTACAGCTAATTTTGTTTAAACAGGAACTGGTGGCCCGATACGTGTCTCTGATTCCTTTCTTGCCCGACACCGTCTCCTTTGCTGGTGTCTGTGACCTGTGGAGCACTTCTGATGTAAGTATTCTTCCTCACAGACGTGCTGGCTTGAGCTGACTTCATGGAATATCAGTAAATGGCTTGCTTAATTTTAAATTGCAACACCCGTTAGTCATTATAAAAGTCTACACGGCCATCTGTTTAACAGAATGAACTAAATTCATTCTGAAGTACTTTTTTCTTCCTGGTTCAATCTACCCAAACAAATTAGTTAAGCAAATTAACTAATTATTTGTGCACACACACACACACACACACACACACACACACACCCCTACTTCAAATGTCTTAATGCTGATTTGTCCCCCCAAAGTTATCTTAACAACACCCCACTTTTATTCATAAAATAATCAAAACCACATTTTATATTACATTTGGAAATTGCATATCCCTTAATTTACGGGGGCTTCTTAAGGCATGTCATTGTTCATTAAGTATTTCTTGACCCCCTGTCACATGTCAGACACTGTACAGAGTTCAGGCTATGAGCAAAATAAACATGGCCTCTGACATCTTGGAACTTACAATCAGTGGATGCTAGCTACATAAACTTCCAAATGAGTCTTCAATGGTATAAACATGTATTATCACTGGTATTCATTTGGCTTCTGGATCTCAGGTACTGTGTTGGCATAAAGTTGAACTGTGATATACAACTCCCTTTGAAGGATGGCTCTAAAAGGAAGAAACTGAAGCACACTTTAAATTCTTTGTTCTCCAATATGTTTTGGAAGCCCACTGTTGACAATTTTAGAGATAAAATTTCACAACCTTAAGATACTTAAAAGAAGACATACAATGAATAGAAGAGCTATGTGCTCTAGAGCCAGACTGGCTTTCCACTTTCTAGGCATTGCTTCATCTCTCTGTGCCTCCACTTCCTCATCTGTAAAATGGGAAGATGAGAGTATGACCATCAAAGGTTTATTCCAGGATCCAATGTACTGACTCATGCAATGTGCTTAAAAAACAGTGTGGCGGCTGGGATGGGACGACAGGATATGAGCAGGCAGAGCACAGAGGATTTCCAGGGCAACGAAAATATAGCACATGATACTACAATGACCGATTGTCAAACCCACAGAATGCACACCACCAAGAGGGAGCCCTGTATGTAAACTATGGACATTAGGTGACTAATGGTGTGTCCATGTAGGTTTATCCACAACACGTGTCCCGCTCTGGTTGGGGATGTTGATGGTGGGGGAGGACGTTGATGGTGTGCATGTGTGGGAACAAGAAAACATGGGAAATATCTGTTGCTTCTTTCCAGCATTGCTGTGAAGCTAAAACTGCTCTAGAAAATAAAGTCTATAAAAAGAAAGTGTTAGCACAGAGGGAGCTATCATATTTAAGTTCAACATGAAAACTGAAACTTTGAAATTTATCTCCCTGACCCCACCCCATAATCGATTCTAGACATTCATGTCATTGAAATGTCAGAGAAAATAACATGTCCAACTAAAATTGGGTGTTTTTTTTTTACCAATATCTCTTATCCTTTATTTTTTTTTAAATTTTTTTTATTTTATTTACTTATTTTTTTTTATTAGTTGGAGGCTAATTACTTTACAACATTTCAGTGGGTTTTGTCATACATTGATATGAATCAGCCATAGATTTACACGTATTCCCCATCCCTTTAAACCACTTATCCTTTAAACCACTCATTTTAAGAGTTATACAGCCCGTCTAGAGTGAAGCAGCCAATGAACATGATTTTTCTTTCCTTTTGTTCAGCAATTTCTCGATCTCCTGGCAGGAGACGAAGAAGAACACGCAGTTTTACTATGCAATTACTTCCTCTCCATGGGAAAGAAGGCCTGGCTGGTGGTGGGCAATGCTATTCCCGAGGTAAGACCATTAGGCTGGTGCTCACCGAGAAGCTCATTGTCTAACATGGTGCTGTCATGTTCCAGGTCAGGGGCAGGACTTATTTTCATAACAGTTCCTGCAGCTGCAAAGAAAGTAGTCCAGAGATGCCACAGTAGGGTGTGACAACCAGTGATGAGACATGCCAGGGTTTTCAGGGTACTTGAGCCCTATACGTTTGAGGATGTTCTGGGCAAATCTGAGCCCTTTTCCACCCATCACCCCCACCTGGCTCTGTCCTCCCGCCCGTCTTAGAAGAGCTCTGACTCCCTCTGTGATCGAGTGTTATTCATGCCAAGGAATAAAGGGATCTGAAGAAGTGTGGCAGAGGTAGAGACCCTTTCACACCTGCTTCGTCCACAAGCAGCCGCTGTTAAGCTGGCAGGCGAAGCGGAACAAGGCAGATAACCACAGGGGCAAAGGAAAGAACGTTCACGCCATATACTGGTATCACTGGTTATCTTTATTAGACCAGAAATAGAAACTACGAAAATTTGTTTCCCCAGCCCACTGCAAATATCCCTAAATTGGGAGCAGGTTGGGGTAATTTGGGGGTACAAATCTTAAAAAGTCACATGGATTGAAGCAGCTTATCTAAAAAGTGTTTCAGAAGACGGGCCCCCAGGCTCTGGGAACCCTTGGTGACTAGACAGCACAGGCTGCTGCTAGACAGGTAATGTCACAGCTGAGTCCTAAGTCGCTCTCAGTCACTGTCTTCCAGAGAGCCTGGTACCAGGGAAAGAGGACAGGACTAGGAAGTGCCAAGGCCCGGGTTCAAGGCTCTGCCCACTCCTCACGAGCTATGTGACTCTGAGCCTCATAAAGAAAGTTGGGGTGATAACATCCCTCTTCAGGTTTTCAGTCCCAAGCCCACCCCTCCTTGGGTATACTCAACCGTCAACAGTTCATAAGTATCCTTTCACAGTACTTTCTATTCATTTATGTAATTATAAAAGTGTATCAAATACAATTTCCTGTATTAGAAACAGGAATTTTCTTTTTTTTTTTTGAAACAGGAATTTTCTAATTCTGTTTAGAATTTTCCTTCTAAACAGGAATTAGAAGTATTATTCAGATATAATCAGCCTTCTGAATACTTAAAAGGCAAACTTGCTGACTCTGAAAAGAACACCCAGTTACTATTTATTTCCATCAATAATCATGCTTCAGCCAATCTTAAGATATCTTGCCATTTTCAACACCATAGATGGACCTCAAGGGCACTATGCTAAGTGGAATAAGTCAGAGAAAGACAAACACTGTAATGTGGAATCTAAAAGCCAAAGTAAATTAACAAAATAATGAAACAGAAACAGAGACACAGATACAGCAAAAAACGCAGGTGATTGCCAGTGGTGGGGGGGTGGGGTGGGGGGACAGTGGTGAGGAGAGAAATATGTGAGGAGGGTTAAGTACAAACTTTTAGTTACAAAATAAATGAGTCACAGCTACTCATTATGAAATGTATAGTGTGGGAAATATAGTTAACAATTATGTAATGTCTTCATATGGTAATAGATGATGACCAGACATCATGATGATCATTTTGAAATGTACAGAAATAGCAAATCACTATATTGTCTACCAGGAACTAACATAGTGTCGTAGGTCAATTATACTCCAAAACAAAGAAACTCAGAAAAAAGATCAGATTTGTGGCTACCAGAGGCAAGGGATTGGGGAGTGGGTTGGAATTAGATGAGGTAATCAAAAGATACAAACCTCCAGTTGTAAGAGAAATTCTCAGGGTGTAATGTACAATATGCTAAAGATAATTCACACTGCTGTACATTATAAATGAAAACTGTTAATACAGTAAATGTTAAGGGTTCTCATCACAAGAAAAAAAAATTGTTTAGTTAAAGTTATATCTATATGAGATGATGGATGTTCACTAAATGTATTGTGGTCATCATTTCATGATGTATGTAAATCAAGTTATGTTGTACTCCTTAGACTTACACAACGCTGTATGCCACTTATATCAATAAAATTGAAAATATATGTATACCATTTAACTTTTAAAAAAAGATACGTTAGTTTAGTAACATGACCACTGTTCCTATTTGGTCACCATAACTGAAGTAGTTCCAGGTGCAAGAATTTTGCAAGAGTAAACTTTTGATTTTACTAATTCAACATAATCTAGAACTTCAAACCAATTTTCACCATTAGCCATGGGGTTTAGAAATTAGGTGTCCAACTAAAATAATGAACTGTCTGTGCAAACTCCTCTTGGCCCTACTTGCATAATTAATTGGAAACTGGTTTAATGGCTGTTTTCTTTCAGGGTCCAACTGCCTATGTGCTAACTCAGGAACAAAGTCACTATTTAATATGGAACCCCTGCAGTGGACATTTTTATGGACAATTTGATACCTTCTGCCCCTTAAAAAGTGTGGGCTGTCTAATAGGTCCTGATAATGTAAGTATTACCGTTTCCTCTGAAATATGGTTGGTTGACTATTTTTTTTAACAGACGTATTAATTTTAATAATATTTATGTACCAGAAAATTTGCATATATATGCATATGTATGTGTGTGTGTGTATCTATATATGTAAAATTGTTGCTGTTGAGTCGCTAAGTCACGTCCGACTCTGCGACCCCACGTACTGCAGCACGTCAGGCGCCTCTGTCCTCCACTATCTCCTGGACTTTGCTCAAATTCATGTCCATTGAGTTGTACTGGACCTGGTGGCTCAGACAGTAAAGAATCTGCTTGCAGTGTAGGAGACCCAGTTTCGATTTCTGGGTCGGGCAGATCCCTGGAGAAAGGCACAGCAAACCACTCCAGTATTCGTGCCTGGAGAATTCCATGGCGTGAGGAGTCTGGCGAGCTACAGTCCATGGGGTCGCAAAGAGTCAGACATGACTGAGCAACTATCACTTTCACCTTTCACACTCAATTAATTATTGAGTTGGTATTGGTAATTAAAGAAACAGTATCAAGCAAAGGTACTCTATAAGGCACTGGTTAAAAACATGAGTTATTAGATCTCACTGCCTGAGTTTAAACTCCAGTGTCAATGTTTACCAGTTGTGTATGCTTAGGAAAGTTTCTTAATCTTAAACAGCATCAGTTTCTTCCCTGGTTAAATGAAGGTATTTGCTAGTAAATACAAAGTAATTGTGAGAAGTAAATAAGATAATCAATACAAAGCAGCTAACACACAGTAGCAACCCTATGTTGGCTCCTGTGACTGTTTTTATAATCATCATCTACCTTAGTAATCTCTGAACTTAATGTCAGAAGAATCATTTGAACACGTATCCCCAATATATGTATTCTTATTTGTGAATTATGTACTTACTTATGTATTGATAAATTATTTACATTACACACAGAAGAATTATATCTTTCTTAAAGAGAAATAATTAGAGGGTCTAATATTTCTTCCTGTGTCACTGTGATATGCACCCTACTTTGAAGACCTCTGGTCTATGGGTTACTATCAAAATTAGAGATAAGATACATGGAGCACCCAGCCAAGTACCTGTCTGCCATAGGTATTCAGCAAATGGTAACTATTATTAACTACAGGTGTGAAAAGCCAAGTGCAGCATCCCGTGTGCATGTTACTATTTTTAATTAAAAGCATTTGGATAATCACAGATGATCTGCTAAGCTCCATCTACATGCAGAGAAGCACTCTAAGGTCATGTTAGTAGTCAGGCAGAGTCAGTGGGTACTGAAAAGCCTTTGAAGAATCCCATTCTCTGTCAGAATTATTAGTTCTCAGAACAATTACCGTATGGCTGACCAATTCACATAGAGCCCAAGTGCTGTGAGCAGGAAAGAAGCCTTCCCTCCTCTTCTGTCAAGACGAAGGGCAGTGGCTCACGGTGCCGGCAGCGGCTGGGAGGAAACCTGCTCGAAGCCTCGGTCGCCCTCCAGAGAGGACCCGCCCGCGCTTCACTCTCTGGGTCCGGCCCTCTGAACCCTCAGCTGCCTCTGCTCCACCACCTCGTTACAGACTGCCAGCCTTTCTCCTTCACGCCTTTGCCAAGAAGTCAGTCCTGTCCATCCATGTTTGTTTCCACTCCTGCTCCAACACTTGCCTCTGTTGAGTTTTCTCTTATCGTTCTCTGTCGATAGGCTCGGAAGTCCAACAGTCCTAAAATATGCTATACCCTAAACTACCACTGCCCCTCCTTGTCTTCCTTCCAAAATTCTTTAAATTCTATTTATAGGCCCTGCTTCCTCTTTCTCAGACTTCATTGCTGCTGTTAAGTCGTCCGGTCGTGTCTGACTCTTTGAGACCCCATGGACCGCAGCACACCAGGCCTCACTGTCCATCACCATCTCCTGGAGTTTGCCCAAGTTCATGTCCACTGCATCAGTGATGCCATCCAGCCATTCCATCCTGAGCCCTTTTCTCCTTCTCAGACTTTAATCCTTTATAATCTAGTCCTCTTCCCTGATCAGTCTACAGAAATAAACTCTGAGAAGTACCACTGTCTTGCTAATGGATAAATAAGTCCAATGGTTTACTCTCTTCACTCATTTCTCCTTTTCTATGGCACGTGACACAACTACTCACCTCTTCATGGTGGGGGGGGGGGGGGGGACGACAACTTGCCCAGGCTTGGTTTACTAGTAAAGGACTATTGGTTTTTATTTCTCTGCAATACCTTCTCAGGTTTCTGCCACTAACTCTTCTTTCCACACTTTGAAGTAGATTTTCCTGAAAATTCTATACTTAGATTTCTTGCAGAACACACTTATTATTAATTATAACTCTAGTTTATCCCAGCAAAAAAAAAAGTTATAATTCACTAGCCCAGGAATCTTTGGAACCTGAATTTTCAACTGTTTGCTAGACAGTGAGCTGCTGATCAAAGTCTCAAACTCAGGACACCCATAACTCATTTTTCCTTTATCTCTGAAAACAGCCCCTCCACCTGGCCCTCTCACTTCTAAGGAGGTCAGTCACTCAGATTCAAACTCCATAACTGTCCTTGAGTTTCCCCCTCCCCTACTTCCTCCTACTTCAATCCTATTAACAGATATTAGTACCAAGTGATATAGATACCACCCCTTCTGTTTTCCAGGTCATGTCATTATTATTTCAGCCTGCATGACTATAAATAACCAACTAAATAATCTGTCTCCAGTTCAGCCCATGATTTAGTCCATTGACGCCTGGTTCTTTCCGAATGTTCAGCTTTCCTCATGCTCAGAAGGTACTGAAGGCACCCCACTGTATATAAGTTTAAGAATAAACATCTCACCTTGGATCTAATCTGCCCTCAACTCTCTTCCCAGTGCTATTTCCGACAACTTTTCTGCACTTCCCCTACCCTACAGCCAGACTGTAATTCTTAAAAACCTTGCCCTCTTAAAACTACTTGCTCCTATCCCTGTCTAATCTCCAAAGAGCAAATAATATTCCTGTTAAAATAGAAGATAGATTTTCATTCCTCTGCTTAAAATACTCCAGTGACTTCTTGGCTCACTCCAAAGTCAAAGCCTCAACCTTTAAAATGGCCCACGAGGCTTCTACGATCTGACAGCTGCCTGGCCCCACCATCTTCACTGATCTCTTTCTTGCTTCTATGTGCTCATTCCTCTGAAGTCACTTTGTTCTCTTTGCTGTCCCTCAAACGCTCTTTGCATTTGCTATTTCCTCTGCATAGATGACCCTTCCCCTTACCAGACAGCTTCACTAATTCTTCCCTCACTTCATGTTCTTTCCAATGTAAACATCCGTGTGTGTGTGTGTGTGTGTGTGTGTGTGTGTGTGTGTGTGTGTGTGTGTGTGTGTGTGTAGTCAGTTATGTCCATCCGACTCTGCGACCCCCTGTCCATCCAACTCTGGGACCCCCTGTCCAGGGAAACATCCGTGTGTGTGTGTGTGTGTAGTCAGTTATATCCATCCGACTCTGCGACCCCCTGTCCAGGGAAACATCCGTGTGTGTGTGTGTGTGTGTGTGTGTAGTCAGTTATGTCCATCCGACTCTGCAACCCCCTGTCCAGGGATTCTCCAGGCAAGAATATTGGAGTGGGTTGCCATTCCTGTCTCGCCTCCAATCACCTCTTACTGCATAGCTTTCTCTACAACCTGAGGACTTCTGTCACATGCCTTACTCACCACTGTGTCATTAGCGTCTGGCACAGCTCCTGGTTGGCATATGATAGGCCTAACTACCTACCTGTAACTGTGTGCATGAGTGGTGAATTTGTCCCATTCAACATAATCGTCAGGTGTCTTACATTTAGTTCTAATCCAGTCGTGGATAAAGTTGTAAATGAAACAGAGTTTCTACCGGCACGTAGCAGCTAATGAGAAGACAGTGCAGACAAACAAGTACATGGGCTGTCAGATGATACGTGACGTGGGAGAGGGTATCACTGGCCCCAGTTCTGCACCCCTGCCTGTACCCACAGCCTTCGCCCTGTTACTTGGCAGTTGTTTAGTTGTTTAGTCGGATGGACATAACTGACTACACACACACACACACACACACACACAACGATCAATACGAACAGCAGTAATAAAATAGCTAACAGCTACTGAGTACTCAGTATGTACCAGGCATTGTTCTAAAGAGGTATAAATAAATTAACTCAATTAATCTTATGTGTAAGTTTAACTTGGCACAACACACTAAAAACTCATCCCCAAACTAAACGGCTTCAGACAATCATTCTCATGGACCTGTGAGTCAGCTGGGAGCGCCCTGCTTCAGAATGAGTTTTAATTCTGGGACTTGGGGCAGTGACAGCCGGCAGGGGCACGAGAGGGCGAGCAGGAACATGCAGAGCTTCTTCGGAGGCTGGGACACACAACAGTGACACTGCTATCCCTCTCTACTCACCAGAAGCCAAGAGCCAAGGAAATACATTTCTACCCTTTTAGTGGAGGGCTTTCTGGGTGGCTCAGTGGTAAAGAATCCACCTGCTAATGCAGGATATGCAGGTTCAGTCCCTGGGTCAGAAAGATCCCCTGGAGAAGGAAATGGCAACCCACTCCAGTATTCTTGCCTGGAAAACCCCATGGACAGAGGTACCTTGAGGGCTACAGTTCACGGGGTCACAAAAGAGTCGGGCACAACTTGGCAACTAAACAACTGCCAAGTAACAGGGCGAAGGCTGTGGGTACAGGCAGGGGTGCAGAACTGGGGCCAGTGATACCCTCTCCCACGTCACGTATCATCTGACAGCCCATGTACTTGTTTGTCTGCACTGTCTTCTCATTAGCTGCTATGTGCCGGTAGAAACTCTGTTTCATTTACAACTTTATCCACGACTGTATTAGAACTAAATGTAAGACACTTGACGATTATGTTGAATGGGACAAATTCACCACTCATGCACAGTTACAGGTAGGTAGTTAGGCCTATCATATGCCAACCAGGAGCTGTGCCAGACGCTAATGACACAGTGGTGAGTAAGGCATGTGACAGAAGTCCTCAGGGAAACATCTCAATCTAGTGAGACAAACAATGATCAATACGAACAGCAGTAATAAAATAGCTAACAGCTACTGAGTACTCAGTATGTACCAGGCATTGTTCTAAAGAGGCATAAATAAATTAACTCACTTAATCTTATGAGGTAAGTACTATTATCCCACTTTTATAGAGGAGGTATGTTTCTAATCACCAGGAACTACCTTATTTCAGCAATCTACATTCAATAGTAAAGTGCACCTCGACTGCGGATGTACAAAAATGTAAAAAACTGGCCCATGGCTACTACGTGATGCCACTGACTGTAAAACGCTTGTCAGTGTTAAGAATTAAAATATGAAAAAAACAAGAGAATCAAAATATGACAAAAAATGGGCAAGCTGTACGTCGTCTTACTCTCTCTCTGCTGCCTCTCTCTAAACACACATACATCTGCCACCATATATACTAATGTAGTCTTGTCTTTCTTAGATTTGGTTTAATATTCAACAATATGATTCCCCACTACGGATAAATTTTGATGTCAGCAAGCCCAAGCTATGGAAATCTTTCTTTTCAAGAAGTCTTCCATATCCTGGCCTTTCCAGTGTTCAGGTATATATATATATATATTTTTATATAACAATTAAATGTAGACAGACAGGTCTTCCCTGGTGGTTTAGATGGTTAAGAATCTGCTGGCAATGGAGGAGATGCGGGTTTGATCCCTGGTTTGGGAAGATTCCCTGGAGAAGGAAATAGCAATCCAATCCAGTGTTCTTGCCTGGGGAATCCCACGGACAGAGAAGGTTGGTGGGCTACAGTCCATGGGGTTGCAAAAGAGTCAGACACGACTGAGCAACTAATACTTTCACTTTCAAATGCAAAGAAAGGGAGGAATTTGCCATTGTTATACTGGGTAGCCAGATATTTTTTGATCCTTAATTCCACTCCTAGGTATTTAGTCTAGGATAATACTTCATTTTCAAACTTAGTTAAGCCCAATTCCCAATAAGAAACAGACCATCATATAATGAACCACTATACACATACATAAAAGAATAAATTTGATAGAGTCCTATGATCTAAAAAAAAAACCCCACAAAATATATTTTTCAGATGCTACAATGGTCTCAATTCACTAAATTAATTTCATCACAGGTTTCATGTTGAAATATGAAATCAAAATTCACGGCATGGTCCAGGAGGGACTCATTAATTTAGAGGGTACTGGACATTAGTAGATTATAAATAGCAAGCCTGAGACTTACTTACTAAAACTTTAAATTTGATAGCTATAGATACATACAAACTGTGTATGTAATATAAAATGTATTTTTTTTGCTGTGGATCAAATCTTTCCAAAAGATGTTTTAAGAAAAATCACTTTAAGAGAGATTCTTCATGGATACAAGGTAACATAAGAGTTTTCATAGGAAAACTGTTTGCAGAAGCCTAAGGATTAGAAGGACAGAAGGGGTAAATTATGGTATACACTGGAATATTTTATAGTAGTTACACAAATGAATCAATATTCATGAATCTTAGTAAGCACAGTAAAAGTATGTATTTGCTATCTTCTCTAAATATAATGTTAAAGGGGAAAATATGTTCACAGGATAAAATCACTAAAGTTTAGAAAAATGAAAAGCAGCACAATATATTGTTTAGGGATGTGTATATCTGTAGTTAAATCATGAACACATTTCACTACTTTGCCTGTCTCCACTGACAACGTAAACGCCACAAGGGCAGGGATTCTGTTCATACGGGCTACATCCTCTTCACCTGTATAAGCGCCTGACACACAGCAGGTCTTCAATACATGCTGAGTGAAAGAGTGCTGAGAAAACAAATTCAGATCATGGTTACTTCTGCGAGAGAAAGGGTAATAAAACTGAGAAAGAACTACACGGCACTGTATTTATTTGTGAAGCTTTGCTTAAAAGTAGATCTTGGCTACATTAGCATCTGTGATATTATCCTAACTCAATGAATTGAGTTCATAATTTTAAAAAAAGATTTAGAGAAGGATGTACAGCTATTAAAATAAACTGTAACTGATTCCTAAAAATTTGTCAACTGTCTTGTTTTTCTTTTATAGCCAGAAGAGCTTATTTACCAGCGCACAGACAAGGTGGCTACAGCTGAACTACAAGACAGGTGACATCTTGTGCAATCTGTAAATCCATGTGCAATCTGTCACTAGGAGTGTTAATATCAAACTACACAGTTCTCAGCCTGGGTCAATGTGAACAGCAATTAAGCTTTAATTCGTGTTTACAAAGCTCAGATGTGATCTGTAAATCCCGAGGCTCTGGCATCAGCATGGTGTGAGCCACAGAGCAGTGAAGTCCAGCACCGATAGCTAGTTCTCCAGAAACCTCCCCCCAGATTAGAGTTCACGGCATGCTATGCGTGAGTCCCATTCAGTAATCTCACAATCCTTGGCTTAAACAGGCCCATTTTGTCCAGTCAGTGATTCAGTGAACTTCAACTACTTTCTGAACCTAGCACATGGGATTAATAGAAGGCTGGTTAAGAGCCTGTTTGAGCCCCATAATCCTTATCATGAACCCTGCAAAACAGAACTTTTATTTTCCCAGTTTCACAAGGCTCAGAGAGGTCCACATACTTGTTGGGGGCTTAAGGGGCTTCTGAGCCCAGCCAGACCTCTCTAGTTTCAAAGTCTATGTGTCCTTTCTGCTGTCTCAGGCCACGGGAAGAGGTGCATGTCAAAGTGTACAAGATCACAGTGAGGCTTTTTATGGTATTATTACCAAAAAACACCAATTTACTCTCAACTCCAAATTTAAAATAAAGCTGTGAGATCCTGAGAACAACTAATTCCTGGAAGAAAAAAAAAAAAAAGAATCTTGTTTCTTCAAAAAGTTTCAAAATGCTATGCTTTGTACTTTTGTTTACAAGGGAAAAGTTAAGTCACCCAAAAAAATGGAGCATATTTTTTTTATAAACAGGATTGAAAAAATACTAAAAGAAAAAATCATGGACTGGCGGCCGCGCCATCTGACTCGGTGGAACAGATACTGCACCTCCACGCTGCGTCACCTCTTGCCTCTGTTAGAAAGGAACCAAGAAGACGTGGAGGAAGACCACAGAGCAGAACTGCTCAAACAGCTAGGAGACTACAGGGTAAGCAGAACATTTCAAATTGGAAACTGCTCAGTACGATGGGCTTCGGAATCAAAACGCCTGTGTTAGTTTCCACACTGTATAGATGAAGCAGCAGAGACTAAAAAAATGTAATTAAAAGTTCAAAGCTCAAGAATGAACCCACCATTAAATAGCAAAATGTCTCTATAAAACGGAAATATCACCATTTTTTTGGTAGGAGGATCCTGTGAAAAATATCTTTTATAAAGTCGCAAGAGTATTACATAAAATGAAAATATTTGGCTAAATCATGTTAGACTCAACTGAACATCAAGGTGAAGCCAACCATTCTTGAGCAGACTTTAAGGATATGATTTTATTCTGGTTGCTTTTTGTTGCTAAAAAAAAAAAAAAAAAAATTCTCCTTACGAGGCAATATATGTTCTCTACTGTCAGTAGTGCCCTGTGTTCATACCCTATAGCCAGATACTAAAACCTAGAAAGCAGTGGCAAACTCAAACAGTAAGCCTCGTTGGTCAAACAGTACGACATCAAGCTGGACATTTTAAAAATTCATTTCATTTCATTTCTGGCTGCACTGGGTCTCTGTTGCTGCACATGAGCCTTCTCTAGCTCCAGCAAACAAGGGCTACTCTCGCTGCGACGCAGGGACTTCTCATCGCAGTGGTCTCTCTGGCTGTAGAGCGCAGGCTGTGGGCACGCGGGCTCAGTCGCTGTGGCACACTGGCATAGTTGCCGACAGCAGGTGGAATCCTCCCAGACCGGGGACCATGTCCTCTGCATTGGCTGGCGGATTCTTAACCACTGGACCACCAGGAAGGTCCCAAGTTGGACATTTAATTCTACTCAGTGACTAAAACTCACCCTTTAAACTTCCAAGGCTAGGTTTCAGCTGGGATGCTTTCAACTAACAAAAAACTTATTTCAAACAAGCATGAGCATTAACAGCCTATGGGCTTATTAGGGTAAAAATTAGGGGCGAGTAGCTATTGGGGCTACACCACATGTCTGCACGTCTTCCCACTCTGCCCTCCTCCATGTGATGGCATCACCCACAGAGTGGTTTTCCTCATGGGAGCACTCACACATGGACACACATGGGCTGGAATAGTTGCTGGTAGGACTCACAAATGGACACACAATGCTCTGAGCAGCAGCGGGCATCCATATGCCGTTATTCCTTACAAGTTCCCTAGATTACATACCCTCTTTCCTATAGATCAACACTGAGGCCAGGGTAGAATGCATTAATCTACCCTGGTTCCTGGTATTGCATGGGTTTCTTTCTATGCAAACTCGGAGCTATGAGGAAGAAGGAAGGGAACGGTGGAGGGTGGCTGGGTGACTAACAGGTATCTTAAACATAAATTCAGTATGTTAGCTATCAAAACACTTGGCCTCTCTCCATTTTTTGTAATGCTAATATATAGCTGAATAGAAAAACAAAGCTAAATAAATGACTTTAAGACCCAAAAGGAAGACTTCCTATTTAGAACTGCACATATTTAATTAGGGGGAAAATACAGTGAAAACTTCACATTCAGCAATGATTAAAATGTTGGTTGTTTTGTTTTCCTGCAGTTCTCTGGATTTCCCCTTCACATGCCATACTCTGAGGTGAAGCCTTTGATTGAAGCTGTGTACAGCACTGGAGTACATAATATTGATGCTCCTAATGTTGAATTTGCTTTAGCTGTGTATGTCCACCCGTACCCCAAAAATGTTTTGTCTGTCTGGATCTATGTTGCCTCCCTTATACGCAACAGATAATACTTCCCTGTATGTTTTATATCATGTAAAATTTATAATTAAGAGAATATTTTTTTAAGTGCTCTTGATCTGTCAAGAGGAAAGAAAATACTTGCAAATAATGAAATAAAATTATCATGATTTTCAAAATGTGCAAATTTTATTTAGTTTTTCTGCCTTGTCTCTGCCACTCTGACCCTAAATTCAACTGTGACAGCTCAGAGTTCCTATGACCTTTATTGCTCTATGCTTTTGCACCTGCTCACCTTCTACTGAGAATGATCTTCTTCTTTGCCAGTAAGATATCCTGTGCTTTTAAACAGAAATAATTAATACTGTTACAATAGCCATACTACCCAAAGCAATCTATATATTTAAGGTGCTCACTATCAAATTACCCTTGACAGTTT
Source organism: Cervus elaphus (assembly GCF_910594005.1). NCBI lineage: Eukaryota > Metazoa > Chordata > Mammalia > Artiodactyla > Cervidae > Cervus > Cervus elaphus. The sequence goes on along the minus strand of NC_057820.1, from coordinate 6,681,430 downwards.
TCACAGAACTGGAACAAATAACCCTAAAATTAATATGAAACCTCAAAAGATCCAGGACTGCCAAAGTAATCCTGAGGACAGAAACAAAGCAGGATTAGCAGCCCTCCCAGAAGATTTCAGACAACACTGGAAAACTACAGTAATCAAAACAGCATGGTACTGGCACAAAACCACACATACAGATCAACAGAACAGCATAGAGCCCAGAAATAAACCCACAGACCTATGGACAGCTGATCTTCAACAAAGAAGGCCAGGATGTACAATGGACAAAGACAGTGGTGGTGGGAAAGCTGGTTAGCAGCATGGAAGTCAATGAATTTTGCACACATACTCACACCATAAACAAAAATAAACTCAAAATGGCTTAAAGACTCAATCTAAGACATGACACCATAAAACTCCTATAAGAAAACAAGGTAAAACAGTCTCTGATTTAAATCATAGCAATTTTTTCTTAGATCAGTTGCCCAAGACAAAAGAAATAAAAAATAAACAAATGCGACCTAATCAAACTTATAAGATTTTGCGCAACAAAGGAAACCATTAACAAAACAAAAAGACATTTTTAGACTGTGGACTGGAGGAAAACATTTGCAAATGGTGTAAACGACAAGGGCTTAATTTCTAAAATCTACAAAAGAGCTCATACAGCTCAATATCAAAAAACCAATCTACTAAAAAACTGGGCCAAAGACCTAAAATAAGGCATGTCTTCAAAGAAGACATACAGATGACAAACAAGCACATGATGAGATGCTCAATATCACTAGTGGTAAGAAAAAGGTAAATCAAAATTACAATGAGGGATCACCTCACACAGGTCAGAATGGCCATCATCAAAAAGCCAGCAAGTTAATGCTGGAGAGGATGTGGAGAAAATGGAGCCCTCCTACACTGTGAGATACAAATTGGTGAAGCTACTATAGAGGGTCTTAAAAAAAAAAAGTAAAAGTAAAGTTATCATATAATCCAGCAATCCCCAGAAGAGATGAAAACTCTAATTTGAAAAGACACATGCCCACTTATGTTCACAGCACTATTCACAATAGCCATGACATGGCAACAACCTAAACACCCACCAACATGAATGGATAAAAAAGATGCGGTACATACATACAACGGACTATTACTCAGTCATAGAAAAGGATGAGATGCTGCCATTTGTGGCAACATGGATACACCCTGAGATTATCATATTAAGTGAGTCAAACAAAGACAAATATCACTTATATGTAGAATCTAAAAAATAAAATAAATGAACTTATTTACAAAACAAACTGACAGACACAGAAACCAAACTTATGGTTAGGAGAGGGGAAGGGAGAGAGGGATAAATTAGGAATACAAGATTAACAGATACACCCTACTATATATAAAACAGATGAAGAACAAACACCTACTGTACAGCACAAAGAACTATGTTATCTTGTAAAAACCTAAAATATACTATTCATCTGAAATTAATACTGTAAATCAATTATACTTCAATTTAAGAAAAAGAGGTATCCAGGGAGGGTAATTATGTCATACACCACTCAGGATAGAGCCCTCAAATTGGGATTTAGTGCTCTAAGAACAGACAGGAGACTTTACTTCACCTCTACACCATGCATGGATACAATGAGATGTCTGTCATAACAAACCAGAAAGAGTCTCCATGAGACACCAGATCTGCCAAAATCTTGACTCTGGACTTCCCAGCCTCTGGAAGTGACAGGAATACATGTTATTTAAGCCACCCAGCTTATGGCATTCTGTTTTAACAGCCCAAATCAACTAAGCAAGCCGGGTAACATTAAAAGAAACTAAATGCATGTACTGACATGGAAAGTGGTACACAAAATAGAAACATGTAAAACAGGATTTCTCAACAGCAGCACTACTGACTTTGCTTTCTTCTATGCAATCTCTCTTCTATGCTTTCTTCTCTGCAATCACCCTGTTTTTTCAGTCTTTTAACCTTCCTGAGGCTTTCAACAGCTAAGTCAAATACCTCTCTTGGCAAATGACACATTGCCCTTGAAAATATGTGGGTTATTTTCAAATATCTTTTGATACTGATTTCTAAAGTGAGAAGACTCCTTATGATTTCAAAACCTTTAAGACCATGAAATTTTTGCTCCTTGTTTTCATCCCTAGGTATGTTCCATGGTCTCCTGGTTCATAGTCTATGGGAAGTTAAATAGAATTTGTATCCTGATGTTGTGTGAAAACTGTTTAAATCTTAATTATGTTGAATTGGTTCATAGTGCTTTTCAGGTCTACCATATTGTTCTACTTTTCTATCTAATCATTCTATTCATTTTGGGGCATTTGATACTGAAAATCCAACTAAAAATCTTAATTTATCTACTTTAAAAATAATTGTTACAGCAGACCTATACGCAATTTTGTCCCATATTTTCCAGTTCAGCTCAGTTCAGTTCAGTCGCTCAGTTGTGTCCGACTCTTTCCAACCCCATGGACTGCAGCACGCCAGGCCTCCCTGTCCATCACCAACTCTCAGAGTTTACTCAAACTCATGTCCATTGAGTCGGTGATGCCATCCAACCATCTCATCCTCTGCCATCCCCTTCTCCTCCTGCCCTCAATCTTTCCCAGCATCAGGGTCTTTTCAAATGAGTCAGCTCTTCACATTAGTGGCCAAAGTATTGGAGTTGCAGCTTCAGCATTAGTCCTTCCAATGAATACCCAGGACTGATCTTCAGGATGGACTGGTTGCATCTCCTTGCAGTCCAAGGGACTCTCAAGAGTCTCCTCCAACACCACAGTTCAAAAGCATCAATTCTTGGGCGCTCAGCTTTCTTTATAGTCCAACTCTCACATCCATACATGACCACTGGAAAAACCATAGCCTTGACTAGACGGACCTTTGTTGGCAAAGTAATGTTATCATACTTCCATAATTTAAAAATGAAGAAAAAACAAGACAAGGATGCCCACTCTTGCCACTTTTATTCGACATACTATTGGAACTCCTGGTCACAATATTAAGACAAAAAAAAAAAAAAAAAAAAAGCAAGCATCCAAATTGGAAAGGAAAAGGCAAAAATGTGCTTGTAGATGACATGATACTGTATATAGAAAGTCCTTAAGGCATCACTAAAATACTATTCAAATAAATTAATTCCACACAGCTGCAGGATTCAAAATTAATATATGTCCCTCCTTAGTATCCACAGGAGATTGGTTCCAGGACCCTCTTTTGGACGCCAAAATTTTCAGATGTTCAAGTTCTTTACAGTTGGTTATATGCATTTGCAGGTTCTATACCCATGGATCCAATCAACCACAGATTGTGAACTCTTCTCCAACCGTGTTTGGTTGTATCCACAGGTGCAGAAACCACAGATATGGAGGGCCAACTGGACATAAATCTGTTGCACTTCTATATGGTAATAACAAACTATCAGAAAGAGACATTAAGAAAACAATCCCATTTATAACTGATCAAAAAGAATACAAAACCTACGAATAAACCTAGCCAAAGAGGTAAAAAGCTTGTACTTTTCCAAGTACAAGCTATAAGACACTGATGAAAGAAACTGCAGACAACACAGATGAAAAGACACACTGTACCTGTGAATTGGAGGAATTAACATTGTTAAAGTGGCCGTACTACTAAAGGCAATCTACAGATTCAACGCTATCTCTATCAAAATACCAAAAGAACTGTCACAAAACTAGAACAAACAATTCTAAAATTGAATGTAAACACAAAAGACCCTGAACAGCCAAAACAATCTTGAGAAAGAACAAAAGAAGTGGGGGCATCAGCTTCCTAATAATAAACAGACACATAGATCAATGGAACAGAGTAGAGTCCAGAAGTAAACTCACACTAAGATGATTAATCAATCTATGACAAAGGTGGCAAGAATACAAATGGGGAAAGGACAGCCTCTTCAATAAACAATATTTTGAAAACTGGACAGCTATATTATAAAAATAATCAAACTGGACTAGTTTCTCACAACAAATAAAAAATAAAATCAAAATTGATTAAAGACTTAAACCTAAGACCCAAAACCATAAAACTCTCAGAAGAAAAGATAGGCAGTATGCTCTTTGACATTGGTCTTACCAATAGCTTGGATATGTCTCCTCAGGCAAGGCAAATAAAAGCAAAAACAAGCAAATGCGGCTGCATCAAACTAATGAGCTTTCACATGGAGAAAAAAAACTCTCAACAAAACAAAAGGCAGCCTACTGAATGGGAGAAGATATTTGCAAAATAATGTACTTGACAAAGGGTTAATATCTAAAACATACAAAGCGCTCACACAACTCCGCATCAAAAAAACAAACCACCAAATTAAAAAATGGTCAGTAGATGACTTCCCTGGCAGTCCAGTGGTTAAGATCTTGCCTTCTAACGCACAGAGTGCTTGTTTGATCCCTGGTCAGGGAGGTGATCTCATATACCTTGTGGCCAAAAAAAAAAAAAGAAACATAAAACCGAAGCAATACTGTAACAAATTCAATAAAAACTTTAAAAATGGTCCCTGTCAAGAAAAAAAATATTTAAATAAAAATGGTCAATGGACCTGAATAGATATTTTTTCAAAGACATACAGCCAGCTGACAGATACATGAAAATATGCTCAACATCAAGACTAGGAAAATGCAAATCGAAACCACAATCAGATACCACTTCAAACCAGCCATAATAGTACTAACAAAAAGACAATAAATAACAAGTGTTGGTGAAAAGGTAGAGGGAAAAGAACCCTCATGCACTGTCAGTGGGACTGTACATTAATGTAGCCCCTATGGAAAACAGCATAGAGGATTCTCAAATTAAAAAAAAAAAAACAGCCATTTCACTTCTGAGCATTTACCCAAAGAAAACAAAAACACTAATTTTAAAAGTTAAATGCACTCAGTGTTCACGGCTACATTATTTATAATAGCCATGGTATCAAAACCACCTGAGTCGATGGAAAGATCTATGGATAAAGAAGATATGATGTGCGTGCATACGCGTGTGTGTTTGTGTGTATGGAATACTCCTTAGCCATAAAAAAATCTTGCCACTTGAAACAACATGGATGGATCTAGAGGATATTAAGTAAAATACACCTGACAGAGAAAGACAAACATGACATGATTTCACTTAAATGTGCAATCTAAAAAACAAAAGCAGTCTCCCATAAATACAGCAAACAAACCAGTGGCTATGGGAAGGGAGTGGGGGGTAATAGGGAAAGGGGACTAAGAGGCACAAACCCTGTTATATAATAAACAGGTGTCAAGTCATCATGCAGTACACTTGAAACAAGACTGTACAACAACTATATTCTGATAAAAAAAAAACTTAAGAAGAAATTTTAAAGCATCAATTATCCTCAATAATGAAACAGCAGTGCTATTTAAAAACTAAATGCAAGTTATGCTATCTTCCCATGAAACAGGTCAGGTGATGACAGAGAAACTGAGTTTCCATATGACAACGTGTTCATATACTGAAGTCAGTCTGGCTCAAGACTGCCAAGTCCTGTTCAATGGTTTTCTAAACATCATGTAGCACAGGACAAAGCAAAAGGGGAAACCCCTCAATTACCTCGAACTCCTGGAAAACCAGCTGCTCAAATTAGTTACTTTATAAAGAATAACATTTAAGCCAAGTCCCCAAATACCATTTAATCATGATTTTTCCCCTAAGTATTATCAAAACTTTTACTCCCCGAATAGGACAGGTTTCTGATGACATGGGGTATACCCTTAAGTCCTCCTGTGGTGACTCACGACTATAGTTACAGATGACTAATTTTACCATGCAGTTTGATGGGACTCACCCCAGAAGACTTATTTCAGTTTCTTTTCTTAAAATAGTCCCTAATGTCAACTTTTCAAACAAACTTTATTAAACACTTAAGGAAATAAAAATACAGTAACCACACAACAGTCAATCTACAAAATAAAACTTCTGACCCTGTTAACTGCTCACTAAAACTCAGATGTCCTCTTCAAGTTCTCTAAGGGAATCAGACTTTTAAAGGAGGCAGCTAGGTGCAGTGTTGCCACAAGAGGCGTGAGGACTTAATAAGCTAAGAGACACACACTCAAAGGATAAGATGGTCTGATCATTCAGCTGCCCCACCCTACATACAAGAAACTACAGGGGTTCCATCTTAACGTTTCACAAATGTTAGCAGCAATGGAATCAAAATGACAGAATCCTTAGAGGAAAGTGAAACTTCAGAGTCATTAGACATCCTTCCTTACAGGGGATCCTCTCTCAAGAGTGTTTAGTTCAAACGTTAATTAAACTGAAAAGCAGAGTGACGTCTCCTGATTTATATTCTCATCAACTGATTCTTCCTTCATTTTAGACAACTCTTTGTAGTTTCCCCTTAGCCTGAACTGGAAGCTGCCCACCTCTAGTTGGTATCTTTCCTACTCCTTCTCTTCCTCAATGAAACAAACAAACAAAAAAAATACTTGGGACCACAAGAAACATGACTGCAAGATTACCTCCTATTCTATAGCCTTTAGGTATTTATAAAATAGGATGGTATGCTGCTGATAGAATACTATACATAGCATGACGTAAACTTTAGTCAGTATGTGCCTTTCTGAGTAACAGGTCTCCATGCCAACTGTCATTTCACACAGCAAAGAAGATAAGCCTATGAATCTGAATTTTGACTACTGCACGATTAATTTCAAAGAGACATTTCAGCTCAACAAAATCAGGTATCTGTCTAAAACTACTTATTTGTCAGGGACACTGATTTCACGGGGGTTCAAAAGACCCATTTCACAGTAAAGTAACTCTGGACTGAGATTTGTAACACAATCAAAACACAAGAGAGATTACTTGGTAAAGTCCTCAAAGATTTTATTTATGTATTTCTTCAAATGACTGTGGGACTTTTAAAAACCCCTCCCAAACGTGACAAGTTTTCGGACGGTGGTGGGGACTGGGGTCTCTGAAGAAAGGAAGTACAAAGACACTGGTGCTGTGCCGGCTCAAGGAGCCAACACCAGGAAGCCAATTTATTTCACCATCTTAAGAGAATCTTACATGTGGGTATGTTTGAATTGGCCCTCTGGGAACTGTTCAAATTAAAGGAAACATATGGAAAAGAGACCGGTTTTCAAAACGTGCAGTCTCTGAAAATAAAACTTCAGAAATGTATGTCTGAAAAGATCTGTAAAGCTTGGTACAGTGTTTATCTATAAAGAGAACCAATTACCCATTGACTTCAAAACTCAAAATAATGTAAAAAAGACTTTAAATGGCATGGTATTAGTGACAATTTTTTTCAAAGTATTCAATTTAAAAGAAATCTGATAAAACTGTTCTCACCCTATGAAAAGATCTAATCCCTCTCTAAAACAAAAATATGATTTGCAAAGAGAAACAACACTGTACAATTCACTGGTAAATTAAGATTTCTGAGGCTGTAAGAAATGGGGCCAAAACAAGTCACACTCAAAAAAGGGATGGTTAACACAAGAAATGTGCTATAAGTAAAGTGCATGAAAGGAAGCCTGCTCAGCTAAATGAAGTAGACAAGGGTCAGAAGTCAAGGGTCATTCGCCAGAGCGGCAGCAGGCTCGAAAACCACACTGCAGGTTCTGGCATCCGCTGGCCGTGTCAGCATGTGGACCTGCGTGAAAACAGAGAAGTGTGAAAGGAGGAAATTCTCGTCACATAAAAGTAAGCCTGCTAGTGAAAGAACTGTAAAACACTGATTATTTTTACTGGTAATACATTTATAGCATAGAAATGAAATCCCACCATGAGTGTATAAAAATTTTTTCAGCACAGAAGTCACCAAAAGCAGTTTAACTTTAACTAATACAGGTAAATGAAAAAGAAGAAGGAAAAGAAATAATTTTGTTGGCAACAATCCTACAAACAAAAAATCCAAGGCGAGATAACTCACAGAAGCAAGACTGCCAGGCTAAGTGAACAATGGACCTCTTACACCATGAACATCCTTCCCAGAAATAGTATTAAGGCAAAAACAACCTCATCTGTAATAGATAAGCTAAAGAATCCGCTATTCAGCAATTACAATAAATACTACATTCAAAATTTATGTTAAAAATAAACTATGTAGACCTAGCCTTAACATGTTTGCCATATTGTTATTTAACATCTGTTCCCCAAAATAAATCATGTGCTATGGTTAAATTACTTTCCAGAATTAAGTATGCAATGAATAAATAATTAAAAACACATCTAAAACATAATAAAAATTGTGATTCAATTACAAAGAAAGCAATAAAACATCTGTGGAATAACTGATATTTTATTCCAATCACATTATGCAATTCAAGACACTAGACTAAAAGATGCATTAGGGAATGCAGCTGAGAATTAGAAAGTGTCAGAGAGAGCATGGCATATATTCAAATGTTAAGTACTCTGAATGAATCATAGTTTTTATAAAGGCAAGCAAATGTGGAAAAAGACATTTTAACTATATTGAAGCTTTTCAGTATGTCTGCACCATGAACAAAGTTAATTAGTTCTTTACTCATCAATTAGAACCAAAATACTTGCATTTGTAACACTAAGGACCATAAAAATATATAATACAAGAAATATAATTTTATTGTAGAAAATAACATTTTATAAAAAGGATCAAACCTGAAAAATCATAGTACTCTGGGATGATACCAAGACTTTAACTCAGAAAAATAGGCTAAATTAGTTTCATTTTGTTTTTTGAAGTACCAAACCATTGCAAAAGAAAGTGATTATGCTAATAGCAACGTAAGAAAGTAACAATTTGCAAATCAACACCCAGAACACACCTATTTCCCAGAATTTAACTATTCTTTGTATTCTTGAAATGGCAATATACAAAACAAGAAAGATTAATTTCTTAGGATATACAAAAAAGTACAGCATTCAAAAAAAAAAAAAAAAGTACAGCATTCATATAGCTCACTATGAAAATAATAATGTATCTTTAGGAAAAGAAACAAATGGGCTTTACAACCATAGTGGAACTATAATAGCTTATAATTTCATTTATCTCCAAATACTTATATTTAATTTTGAAAGTAATATTATGTCTGGATATGGGGAGCAAATAAGGGAATGCACAATGGTCTATCAAAGAGGACTGGCCTCAGGTGTATAATTGCTGAAGCCAATGATACATAGGCTTCACTGTATCATGTTTATATGTTTAAAATTTTCTGTAACTTTAAGTCTCAAATCATTTTAAATATAAAACTGAATTACCACAAAGCCTATTTTTTACTTAATCAAAATTAAAATGTGTTCTTCTAAAATAAAAAGACGAATGTGTCAAAATTTAAAATTCACAAAGCAGCACTTTTGTTAAGATTATTTTCTCTTAAAGTAAGACACAATCTAGCAATCTTAATCACAGAGTCAAAATGAAATCTCTTAGTGCGTGTTATCAGATATTCGAAACGCCCTAGGAAGGAATCCTCTGGCTTGAAAATCTTCTCACACTGACAACATTTGACCAGGTATTCCCTTTGAACACATTTTCAGCTTTAACTGATACTCCCCACCTTCCTTTCTGAGTCCGCTTCCCTTCCCCCTTACTCTGGTCACTGCTCAGCCTGCCAGTCGCTGAGGGGCACCTTTCTCGGAGACCCAAGGCCCTACCTCACTACCGCTGCCCCGCCCTGACACAGTCCCTGTGACGGAATGCTTATACTGGCAGCTTTTACAAAAACACATCTAACTATCATTTTCTCAGTGTATAATTCTAACTTTTCTGAAAGGGAGAAATATGAGGAAAGAGACATGGAGACTTCGGTGCAGTGCTCCAAAATTAAACTCCCTATAATACTTTAAAATGTCTATACTCCTATTTTCTTTAAAAGGACAGAAAGGTAAAGAAGAAATTTTATACTGAAATCAAAAGTGGCCTAGGAAAAAGTCCTAAGCAATGGCTGAAAGCAATGAAATAAAGTATCTACTGGTTTGCAAGAGAGACAATAAAAGGGAGCCTCGTAGGAGCCAAGTGGATCAAGGATGCCACTCAAAAAATTTGTTCTTTTCCAAACACAGGTATATTCCATTTAACTGTGATCTGCTTTACTGTACTTAGCAGATACTGCATTTTTCACAAACTAAAAGTCTGTGGCCACCCTGCACTGAGCTCGTCTACTGACACTATTTCCAACAGCATTTGCTCCCTCCTTGTCTCATGTTGAAGCAACAGCTGACTCATTGGAAAAGGCCCTGATGCTGGGAAAGATTAAAGGCAGGAGGAGAAAGGGACGACAGAGGATGAGATGGTTGCATGGCATCACCAATTCGATGGACATGGGTTTGGGTGGACTCCGGAAGTTGGTGATGGATAGGGAGGCCTGGCATGCTGCAGTTCATGGGGTCGCAAAGAGTCGGACACGACTGAGCAACTGAACTGAACTGAGCTGTCTCTGTGTCACATTTTGGTAACTCTCACAATATTCAAGCTTTTTCATTATCATGACATTTGTTATAGTCAGTGATCTTTAATGTACTACATGACTATTCTTCTGAAGGCTCAGATGATGGCTAGCATGTTTTTTTTATGGCTAGCATCTTTTAAATTATGTACATTGCTTTTTTAGACATAAAGCTATTGCACTTAATAGACTACAGTATAGTGCAGACATAACTTCTACATACACTGGGAAACCAAAATATTCATGTGGCTCACTTTATTGCAATGTTCCTTTATTATGGTGCTCTGGAACCAAACTTGCAATATCTTCGCGGAAAGCCTATACCACACAGTTTTTCATTGTTCTCGCCAAAACACAGAGGCCCAGTATCCTCAGTGTTTACCCTGGAGACCTGAGTCGCTTTGCTCTCAAAGTCTCAGGGATGGCAGTAGGGCTAATAGAGGAAGGAAAATGCAGAAATTAAAATACGTGCCCTACATTAGGTAGAAAATAACCCTTTCCTGATACCTGTCAGTTTCTCCTTATTCGTCACAAAGTTATTGCTCATACTGATATAAAATGGGCTCCCTTTCTCAAACACACACTAGGATATCTGTCTGAGTTTCAATGGAAATCTAAGGGCATAACTGTACTTAGCCAATAACTGTAACACTACCTCAAAACTACAACCCCATTGAAAGGTCAATGATATTCCAGATGGCTGATCCTAATAATCCATAAAAGTGGATTCATCCATGAATGGATTTTATTTTGTTGAAAGCCTACAGCAAAGCAAAGGTAAAGACAACCACTGTTTTTAAGTTAGTTTCATACTATTGGAAACAGGGGTGAACAGCAATTTCCAAAGCATAAAAGTCATAAGCAATGTAAACACTTAAGATGCTTCAGTATCAGAGGGCTGTTCAGAAAAGGGAATAAATGGACAGGAGAATAAACAGGCCACAGAAAAAGCGAGGTAGAATTAGAAAGAAATAGGACTAAGATATGCTGGGTTGCCAAGGATCTCTAGATGCACTTACATAGACATGGAGTTCAAAAGGTAAACACTGGACTTATCACCAGTAAATACCGATCTTGATGTGAGATTTAAAAAACAACCCAATGGTTATAATATATGAGGGCTAAGTTACAGTAGAGGATAATAAACAGAAAAATAACATCTGCATAATCATCAAATAAAATATTTAAATGCATGGTAAAAATAAATTTCATAAGAAAACGTTCTTTAAAATACTAGAAAAGAAGAGCTATAATGTTAGCTATCATTATCTTCCCAAATTTTTATTACTGAATTATTTGTTTTTCTTAGATTTTAAGCACATTATTTATGCTGTGTATCTGCACTTACCTTCACTTACCTTTAAAGTTCCTTTTAACTTAAATTAGAAACATAAGAGAGCAAATCATCTGAGACTGTGTCACCTACTATGAGCTAACCTCTCTTAATTCATAAACATACACTGAAATGCAAATCAGTACAAAAAGCTTATGTGCCATCATTGTTCAGATGTTCTTCAGAGCTCTAAAATTATACAATTCCATCTACTGCTTCTTAAACGACAAAGAATTTTTTAAATGTCAAGGCTAAGAAGTCTTCTTTATACTTAAATCTTAACTTTTTTGTCAATCAAAAAACAAATTTAAATGTCATGAAGAACAAAATTCAGAAGAACAAAAATGTCATTTTATGTCAATGCTTAGTATAGTGTCTTGCTCACAGGAGACAATGCTTGATAATTAATCTTCTCCAAAATCTCTGCTAAGGCTTAGGAAACAGAAAATTTTGCTTCATTTATCATTTATTTAATGAACATTATTTATCAGTATTTACTTCTTTTAGTAGTAACCTGGTAGTTAACTATGGAAATAAACTCTTGACAAAATGAATTTTCACTGTGTTATTCTCAAATATTAAAATAAAATGTGTTACCTGAATATGCCCCCTATTAGTCTAAGAACATGTATAAAAATATTGGCTACTTTCAAAACTAATAACAATAATAATAAAAAGGGAGCCATTACACAGTCACTAAATATTTACTATACAAGCTGAACTGTAATGAAAGATACTGGATCAATCCCATGTCATCTTGCAAAACTGGAAACAAGGCAACTTTATTTAACACTTTCTAGGTTGTCAAAATATCCTTTAAGGAAAAGACTGTTATCTGGAGTACTGCTTTAAGAGCAACTGGCTGGAACTCTGGAACATATTATAAATTCATATGACAAGTCACCCTGTAAATTTTAAAGGATTTCCATTTCCCCCAAATCATGCTTTAAGAAGCTGTAAAAGGAGACTTGGTATTCGATTATACAAGCACTGTCTATTTTGTTTCAAACCCTTTAAAGACAGATATGTTCATTAAAATTGGCTTATTGAAAATTACCACTTATTTTATAAAAAAAAAAAAAATCTTAACAAAAGAATTCAACAAACATTCAACAAAAGGAATATAGCACCTCCTCTGGAACACTTTAATATTTATATATTCAAAATAGGTCAAAATGAAAGAATTTCTAACATACTAACAAGTTTTAAAAAATATACATGCAAAAGAAGCAGGCAGGTCATAAAAATGAAGTGAAACCCAATCCCCCCACCAAGCCAATAATATCTACATACCCCAAAATAAGTATAACAAATTAGGTTCGAAGATTTATTCCCATAAGTATAACCTATGGTGAAATCAACGTAGACAAATCAAATGTATTACACTACCAATTAAGATATTTTTCCTACAAAAAATAATCGCTTATTGATTACTTCTCATAATACATAAGCCTTAGTAAATACAATGGTGAAACTACAATGACATAACTATACAAAAAAAATGAATAAGTAAAACTCTTCCCAAGCTCCCGAAGAAGCAAACGCACCACCACAGCACTCACACTTTCTTTCACACACTTAGCAGGTTGCAACCAATGTGACATTCACTTTCACCATTCTTATCATATACCACAGGCAGTGAAGAGCAAAGAAATGCTCCAACTTAGAGCTGCTATTTCCAGAACACAGGAGGTCATCTCCTGCATCACCAATGTGATTCCAGAAATCTCTTCCTATATATATATTTAAGAAAAACCTCATCTGAGAAACAGTAGATTTGCTAACTTCTCTGCCTACTAGGCTGCCATTCAAGAAGATACCATTCCTCTAAGTCTTCCTGGCCTCTGTCCAGTTCTCTGCCTGAGAGAAACTCAGTTGACCTTCCCATGATCTTAAGATGAAACTGGACTCTCAAAAATAACAATATATGATGTAAAAAGACACAGCAGAATCTGAACCATGTAAACTTTTCCCAGTTAGAAATATAGGAGGTTGATTTGCTTATGCTTCAGGATTTCTGAATTGCAGGGTCCACCAGCGATTACCAGATGACCAACAGGGCAGTGAATGTACTTTGAAAAAGCACATTAAACAGTCCCTCTGCAGGGTAGGAATAGGCTTAAAAAAAACATAACAAAACAAAACATCAAGAAATATTTACCTGATGCTGTTAAAGAAAGTGCAGGACTCCATCTCCAAAATACTATAGGGATTTTAGTCACATTTAAAGCACCTCAGTCTCTTCCCATTACCACACTCACCATCCTCCTCCATCTTCCAAGAGGTTTATCTGGAACCAGACTCAGGGTCCCTGAGAAGCTCACATCACCCAAGTCCTCCTTTTTCTACTATACTATGAAGCTTTCTTGCCCTATAAGAAAACTGACTACCATCCCTAAGAACTGGGTGTTACCTAGAACATCAGTACCTCTACCGTTAATGAGTGCTCTTTCACTAGAAGAAACTCCCAAAATTTTATAAGAACTTTAGTAATTCTACAAAAACTTGCCCCTCTGGATTGATTAAACTATTACATATTTCTAAAATCTGGTAGAATGGATAGCTGAAATCTCTCTCCATAAGAAAAGCTCACGTTTAGAAAAGGACTAAATCTCAAATTACAAAAATGTGTGGTAATTTGAAATCTAGAAAACACAACAGAAATCCTAAGTATTATCAGAACTGTTAAAAAGTGTTAAATCAACTCCTCCAAAATTATCTCATTGTTAAAAAAGGCATTACCGTTAATGTTGTCACAGTAGTAAAAGTATTCATCATTTAGAGAAGGACATGCTGAAACCAAGTCCTGCAGGCCCGCACCAGTTACAGTAAGACAACCAGAGAGATTAAGGTGCTCCAAATAAGGCAGCCCTCCTCCCAGAGTCAAAACCCTGCAAGAGAAGCAATCCAACAGAGAACAGATTAATAATTAAAAGACAGACTCTATGAAAACTTACGCATGTGTATGGTCCAATGGAATATGAACAGATCCTTCAGTCTGAAAATGAGGAAAACTAAAGAATTTCTATAAAACATGACAACTAACTTCATCCTTAGGTAGGACACTGTTCACTTAACAGAGACACTTACAAGGATATTCAATAAACAAGTCTTTGAAATTTTCTTTATAAGAACATGATAGTAAGTCAATTCTTACAGGAAGGAAATACTGAATATTAGAATTGTAACCTTCATTCTCCTACCAAATTGTCTAAGTAAAAATTATCAAGAAAATTACTGAACAGTTTGGTAGTTCCTCGAAGAGTTAGAGTCAGCCTATAACCCAAAATTACTATCCTAGGTGCATATCCAAGGGAAGTGAAAACACATGCTCATAGAAAAACTTGCAAACAAATGTTCACAGCAGCATTACTCATAATACCCCCAAAGTGGAAACAATCCAAATGTTCACCAATGAATGAGTGGATAAACAAAATTTAGTATAAATAGGACGCAGCTACAAAGTACTGATAAACGCTACAGCAGGGATGAACCTTGAAAACACAGTGCTAAATGAAAAAGTCAGACACAAAAGACCATATATTAGGTAATTTCATTTATACAAAATGTCCAAAATAGGCAGAAAAGACAGACAAAGTGGATTACTGGTTGCCAGGGGCTGGGGACAAAGAGGAATGAGGAATGACTCCTAATGAGTATATGGCTTCTTTTTGGTTTAATGAAGATGTCTCTAATTTGATGGTGGCAGTGGCTGCCAACCTTGTAAATATATTAAAACCACCGATTTGTACCCTTTAAAAATAGATTTAATGTGAATTCCATTTCACTAAAAATGAAAACATCAGGTTTCATGGCATACCTTAAAAGAAGTTTTTAAAACACTATACAACAACGGTAAAATGAGAAATTGACTACAATGACAATGGCAGAGCTGAAAAATATTAAGAGCAAAATTGAGAACATCAATTTTCAGTATGCAACAGCAAAAACTGGGAAAACTAGCAACAGTCCATCTGGACAGAGATATCAAAAAGCCTATGATACAATCAATTCAGTAAAAAAAAAAAAAGACAATTAGCATCATTACACAGGTACATGGAAATTAGGAAGTAAAGGTAAGTAAAAGTATGTAAACTATTGAAGTCAGAATAAACGAGGGAAATATTTATAAACTCAGTGAGAAACACTAATTGGACAAACGTCGGTATATACATTTTAATGTTTTGTCACTGCATGTTTAAAAGAAAAAACTGGTCAATCAAAAAGGGTTTATCAAGACCCCAATATACTTAAGAGATTTAAATGCACACTTCTCCTGATATTTTAACTGAAAAAGACTGATTCTTTTTCTTAAATCACAGATTCCCTGATCTCTACCGGAGTTTAACAACAGCAGCAGGTCAGAACCTCTGTATCTTCACTGGGCCAAGTAATTACAGACAGACATCTTTAAAGGAAGACAATGTAAGATTTACAGTTTATTGAATCTTTTTTTCCTGTAAAGTTGAATAGCTCATAATTAAAAAATAAAACAGCTTCTAAAAAGTGACCTAAAAGATCTCGGAAGGTACCTCAATGCACAGACTACCTCATGTTCTAAAACTTAAAAACTTTCAGGACGTTGAGGCAGACTGCATGGAATATAAAACTTCATATTACAAACACACTTCAGTGAGCTATATTTGCATTCACTCGCCTCACCGATTCTAGTGGGATAACAAAGAGACAAAAGTAAACAATTATACGATAAATGCTCTTCCGGGAATATAGTAAGGGTGGTTGTGGCCTGAGGGAGAGGGGGTCGCACACAAAGTGACATTTTAACTGGAATGGAAATAGAAACAAGCAGAAGTCAGCCAACACACGCATGTTACAGAGACAGCAAATGCATAAAGACAAGAGAAATACAGTACAGGCAGACCTCAGAGACGACTGCAGGCCAAGTTCCAGACACTGCAACAAAGCAGCTATCACAATAAAGCAAGCCATACAAATCTGCTTTTCTAGCGCACGCAAAAAAGTTACGTTCACATCATACTTAAGAGCCTATAAAGTTTACAACAGCAATGTCTAAATAATTACACGCATACCTTAATAAAAAACATTTTATTTAGGTTGTTGCAAAAGTAACTGCAGATTCCAATGGCCACGGGACTGGAAAAGGTCAATCTTCATCCCAATTCCCAAGAAGGGTAGTACTAAAGAATGTGCTAACCATCAGACAGCTGCATCCATCTCCCACATTAGTAAGGTCATGCTTAAAATCTTGCATGCTAAGCTTCAGCATTATGCAAACCAAGAACTTCCAGATGTCCAAGTTGGGTTTAGAGAAGGAAGAGGAACCAGAAATCAAATTGCCAACATTTGCTGGAGCATAGAGAAAGCTAGGTTAATTCCAGAAAAACATCCACCTCTGTTTCACTGACTACACCAAAGCCTTTGACTGTGTGGATCATCATAAACTGTGGAAAGCTCTTAAGGAGATGGGAGTACCAGACCATCTTACCTGTCTCCTGAGAAACCTGTATGCAGGTCAAGAAGCAACCGGTAGAATCCTGTATGGAACAACTGATTGGTTCAAGACTGAGAAAGGAGTATGACAGGGCTGTCTGCTGTCACCCTGTTTGTTTAACCTATATGCTGAGCACATCATGAGAAACGCCTGGCTGGATGAGTTACAAGCTGGAGTCAAGATAGGACGGAGAAATATCAACAACCTTAGACATGCAGATGATACCACTCTAATGGCAGAAAGCAAAGAGAAACTAAAGAGCCTCTTGATGAGCGTGAAGGAGAAGAGTTAAAGAGCCAGATTAAAAAAAAAAAAAAAAGACCATGGCATCTGGCCCTATTATTTCATGGCAAATAGAAGTGGAAAAGGTGGAAGTAATGACAGATTTCCTCTTCTTGGCTCTAAAATCACTGCGGATGGTGACTGTAGTCATGAAATCAGAAGACGACTGCTTCTTAGAAGGAAAGCTATGACAAATCTAGACAGTGTGGTGGAAACCAGAGACATTACTCTGTCAACAAAGGTCTGTATCATCAGAGCTATGGTCTTCCCAGCAGTCACGTACAGTTGTGAGAGTTGGACCGTAAAGAAGGTGGAATACCAAAGAACTGATGCCTTCCAACTGTGGTGCTGGAGAAGACTCCTGAAAGTCCCTCAGACAGCAAGGAGATCAAATCAGTCAATCTTAAGGGAAATCAACCCTGAATACTTGTTGGAAGGACTGATGCTGAAGATGAACTCCAGTATTCTGGTCATCTGATGTGAACAGCCAATTCACTGGAAAAGTCCCTGATGCTGGGAAAGACTGAGGGCAGAAGGAGAAGAGGCATCAGAGGATGATGAGATGGCTGGATGGCATCACCGATGCAATGGACATGAACTTGGGCAAACTTTGGGAGATGGTGAGGGACAGGGGAGCCTGGGGTGCTGGCAGTCCATGGGGCACAAAAAGTCGGCCGTGACTGGGTGAAGGAACAGCAACAGGCTGCTGCAAAAGTACCTGCAGATTTTGCATTGTTGAAATCTGCCATTTGACAATGGAATACTTTCTTAAATAAAGGTGGTTAACTTATACATCATTTCAATGCACATTTCTTGCTTTGTCTTTTTGCTAATGACTTATTGTGTGCATGTTAAGTCACTTCAGTCGTATCCGACTCTTTGCAACCATATGGACCACAGCCTGTCAGGCTCCTGTCTGGAGAATTCTGCACACAAGAATACTGAAGCGGGTTACCATTTCTTTCTCCAGTGGATGTTCCCAACCCACGGGCTGAACCCGCAACTCTTGAGCCTTCAGCATTGGCAGGTGGGTTCTTTACCGTATTTTTTTTTGACTAGGGAAATGATGTTAGACAAAAAGTAAATTCGAGTGATTTTCTTATTTGAGTTCAAAATATCATAAAGCAGTGGAGACAACTCGCAACATCAGCAACACATTTGGCCCAGGAAACGCTAATTAACGTACAATAGTGGTGGTTCAAGAAGTTTTGCAAAGGAGACAAGAGCCCTGATGATAAGGAGCACAGAGGACGGCCATGGGAAGTTGACAACCAACCGAGAGCAATCACCAATGCTGATCCTCTTACAACTACACATGACGCTGCTGAAGAAGGTCAACTGTTCTGCGGTCACTCAGCATTTGCAGCAAATTGGAAAAGTGAAAAAGCTTGATAAATGGGTCCCTCCTGAGCTGACCTGGAGAAAGCAATGGCAACCCACTCCAGTACTCTTGCCTGGAAAATCCCATGGACAGAAGAGCCTGGTAGGCAGCAGTCCATGGGGTCTCGAACAGTCAGATGCGACTGAGCGACTTCACTTTCACTTTTCACTTTCATGCATTGGAGAAGGTAATGGCAACCCACTCCAGTGTTCTTGCCTGGAGAATCCTAGGGATGGTGGAGCCTGGTGGGCTGCCATCTATGGGGTCTGCAGAGTTGGACACGACTGAAGTGACTTAGCAGCAGCAGCATGAGCTGACCACAAATCTAAAGAACTGTCCTTCTGAAGTGTCTTTTTCTCTTAATCTATACAATAACAAACCTTTTCTTCATCAGATTGTGATGCGCAATGAAAAGTGGACTTTATACAACAACCAGCGATAACCAACTCAGTGGTTGGACTGAGAAGCCCCAAAGCACTTCCCAAAGGCAAACTTGCACAGAAAAAAGATCATGGTCATTGTTTGGTGGTCTGCTGCCTGTCTGATCCACTACAGCTTTCGGAATCCCAGCAAAACCATTACATCTTTAAAGTATGCTCAGCAAATCGATGAGATGCAACAAAAACTGCAGTGCCTACAGCCGGCATTGGCCAACAGAAAGAGGGCCCAATTCTCTTCCATGACAGTGACCGACTGCGCATCGCATAACCAACAACTTCAAAAAGGTGAATAGGGCTAGAAGTTTTGCCTTGATCCACAGGGTACAGAATGGATGCTGTGTTAGCAGGCATGAAAACAACATTAATCTCACTGTAAACTTCCATCACTCTTGGGTGACCAGGTACATTGTCTCTGAGCAATATTTTGAAAGAAACCTTTTTTTTCCTGAGCAGTAGATCTCAACAGTGGGCTTAAATAATTCACGTTGTAAACAGATGCACTGTCTTCCAGGCTTTGTCACTTAATTTACAGAGCACAAGCAGAGTAGATTTAGCATCTTTCTTAAGGGCCCTAAGATTTTCAGAATGGTAAATAAGCACTAGCTTCAACTTGAAATCATCAGCTGCATTAACTCCTAACAAGAGAGTCAGCTGTCCTTTGAAGCCAGGCACTGATTTCGCCTCTGTAGCTGTGCAAGTTCTAGATGGCATCTTCTTTCAATATGAGGTGGTTTCATCTGTTGTTTAGTGTAGCTACTTTCATTGTTTACCTTAGCTAGATCTTCTGAGTAATTTGCTGCAATTTCTAACACCTTGCACTTTAACACATTATGGCTTCTTTCCTTAAACCTCATGATCCAACCTCTGCTGGCTTCCAACTTTCCATCTGCAGCTTCCTCACCTCTCTCAGCCGTCACAGAGTTGGAGATTAGGGTTTTATTCTGAGTTAGACTTTGGCTTCAAAGAATACAGTGGCTAGTATAGTACCTTCTATCCAGACCTCTGTACCTTTCTCCTTACCAATAACAAGGTTGTTTTGCTTTCTTATCATTCACTGGTTCAATGAAGTAGCATTTTTAATTGCTTCAAGAAATTTTCCTTTGCTTTTACAACTTGGCTAACTGGTGCAAAGGACCTAGTTTTCAGCCTGCCTTGACTTCTGGCATGCCTTCTTAACTAGGCTTAATCATTTCTAGCTTTTGATTTAAGGTGAGAGATGTGTGACTCTTCCCTTTGCTTGAACAATTAGAGGTCACTTATAGGGCTATTTACTGGCCTAATTTCAATACTTTTGTCTCTCGGGATGGAGAGAGACAGGGAAACAGTCAGTTGGTGAAGCAGTCAGAACACACACAGACAACATTAATCAATTAAGTCTGCCATCTTATATGGTTTGTGGCACCCCAAAACAATAGTACCATGAGAGATCACTGGTCACAGACCATCATAACAAATATAATAATAATGAAAGTTTGAAGAATTAAAGTGTAACACAGAGATGTGACGTGAGCAAATACTGTTAGAAAAATAGCACTGACAGACCTGCTCAATGCAGGGTTGCCACACACCTCCAATTTGTGTGAAATGCAATTATCTGCAAAGCATGATGAAGCAAAGTACAATAAAACAAGATATGCCTATATATTGGAGGAAAAGGAAATAGATAAGTATAGTTAAAGAAAGGAAGGTTCTCGTGTGTGTGTCATGTTTATATTTACCTATTTGATGTCTTTTATTTGTGAAAGGTGAAGATGGGAGGAAGTAAAAGATACTTAAAGAAGGTAACAAGAGATAAACTACAGGGGCAATCAAGGGCCAAGAATGTGAACTTTAATCAAAGGGCAGTTAGACTCACTGAAAGACTTAGATAAAGGAGTACAAACAAGTAATAAGAAATGCATTCTAGAAAGACAACTGTAGCCTACTTTTTATCACCAATGTCCAAGTATGCCAGGCACAGGCCTATACAGTAAAATACAAAATACAATCTCTGCCCTAAACCAAAGACAGAAACATTTAAACAAAGTATTAATAATACATGTGATAAGAAAAAAAAATTTTAGAAATATATCAAGTTAAGGAGATAATACAGATCAGGGAGTGATTCAGAGCAGTAATCTTTAAAAGAACAGAACAAAATCCAGAATTCATTGATTTTGTACAATTCACATTATCTGGTATTCAATCAAAAACTATTAAACATACAAAGAATAAAAAAACAAATTAAACAATAAACAGACCAATAAATGATAAAGATGATGAAATTAATAATGACTTTAAAATAGATTTTATGTTAAATATGCTCAAGGATTTAAAAGAAAATACAAACATAATGAAACAGAAAAATATCTTGTGTATTTTTACTATTTTGGTATGTTTTAATACATTTACATACATTGTGTATTTAGGTGTACGTGTGTAGGTATATGGGGGCGAACACAAGTACACCAAATGAAACTTCAAGACACAAAAAATACAGTATCTGAAACAAAAAGTACACCGAACGACGTCAGCAGTGACTAAACACTGTAAATCCAATTCGTGGACTTGAAGAACAACCAGATGAACCAAAATGAAGCACCAAGAGAAAAACAGAAACAGTAAGGAAGAAAAATAAGGAAAAGCAAAGTGTTACGAGTTGAACTGTGCCCCTTCTCCTCTGTCTTCACAAAGTATGTTGAAGCCTTAACCCTCGTATCGTAAGCGTGACTCCAGCTGGAAATATGACCTTTGCAGAATTAATCAAGTTACGATTAGGTCATTAGGGTGCGCCTTAATCCAGCAAGACTGATGTCCACACACACACACACACACAGATAATGCCATGTGAAGACGCATAAATACACAGACGCAAAAATGGGACGGCGTGTGAAGAACACCGAGGCAGAGACCGGGGCTACTGTGCCACAGCCCAAGCAACACCTAGTTACATAAGAGGTAGGAAAACTTAAGAAAAGACGCTCCCTTAAAAGTTTTCAAAGGGCGCATGGTTTGGCCAACACCTTGATTATAGAACTCTAGTCTCCAGAACTGTGAGGGAATAAATTCCTGTCATTTTAACCACCCAGTTTGTGGTACTTTGTTATGACAGTCAGGGAACTATTACAATCAAGTGACCTATGGACAGCATCAAGAAATCTGACATATATGAATTCCCAGCAGGAAGCAAGGGTTACAGAATAATGAAGAGAGAAAATCATGGCTGAATCTTGTTTTTCAATTTCATGAAAGCTAGAAACAACAGATCTAAGAATCTCAATAAGATATCCCAAGCAAGATAATGATGAAGCTATCCATATCTACACCAAGGCATACCATGTGCTAACTGCTTTCAAAACAGAAATGAAGTTTTTAAGGCAGCTTAAGGAAAAAACATGCATTACATACAGAAGAATGAAGATAAAAACTGAATACAATTCTCATAAATTATGCAAACTGAAAGACAATGGAACATCTTAAAAGCGCTAAAACAAAACTACCAACCTAGATTTCTATACACAGTGAAAATCTTTATAAAATCAAAGTGAAATAAGGAGCTCTCCAGACAAGAGTTGATAGAGTTTTTACTGTCAAAAGACTTACAGTGCGAAAAACTACAGAGGACTTGGCAGGGAAAAGAAAAATAATACCAAATGGAAACATGAAACTTTACAAAAGAAGAATGCCAAAAAAGGTGAAACAAGATTTGTTAATTTTTTTTTCTAAAATACAATTGTTCAAAGAAAAAATATTAACAATGTTATTATAGAGTTATATAGAAATAAAATATATAACAAAAACAGCACAAAGAATGGGGAGGGAAACAAGAGCTTACTCTTTGAAGATTCTTACATTCTTTGTGAAGTCGTATAATACCGTTTGAAAGCAGAAAGTGATTAGTTAAAAATGCACCTATAAAAGCATAAAACGTTCATTATAAATCTATGTTAAAGGGTACACAAAGTATAAAGAGCTTCCCTGATAGTTGGTAAAGAATCCTCCTGCAATGCAGGAGACCCTGGTTCAATTCCTGGGTCGGGGAGATCCGCTGGAGAAGGGATAGGCTACCCACTCCAGTATTCTTGGGCTTCCCTTTGTAGTTCAGCTGGTAAAAGAATCTGCCTGCAATACAAAAGACTGGCTTGGGAAGATCCCCTGGAGAAGGGAAGGGGTGCCCACTCCAGTATTCTGGCCTCGAGAATTCCATGGACTGTATATAGTCCATGGGGTCGGAGTTGGACATGACTGAGCGACTTTCATTTTGTACTGTGTATAAACAGGGCAACAATGGAGAAACAGACATAGAGAACAGACTTATAGACATGGGGAGAAGGGAGGAGAGGGTGAGATGTATGGAAAGAGTAACATGGAAACTTACATTACCGTATGTAAAATACAGAGCCAACGGGAATTTGCTGTGTGGCTCAGGAAACTCAAACGGGGGCTCTGTTATCACCCAGAGGGGTGGGGTGGGGAGGGAGACGGGAGGGAGGTTCAGAAGGGAGGGGATATTTGTATGCTATGGCTGATTCATGGTGAGGTTTAAAAAAAAAAAGATGTAACCTGTACCTATAACAATATAAAGGGAGATGAGACAGAGATGTCAAGAGTAGGGTATTTGTACATGATTGAAACTAAGCTGATTATCAAACTACATTGTTTTTAAGTTTCAAGGTGTTAATTTTATCCGTTAAGATAACTAAAAAAAAAAAAACTTTAAAAAATAAAGAAAATGGGGGGAAAGGGAATCAAATGGTATACTACAACAAACGAAACATAAAAAGAGGACATCACTGAGAAAATAAGGAACAAAAGCATGAAAGTCATAAGGAAAAGAAACAGCTATATGGCATAAAGTCCCCCTCATCAGTAATCACTTTAAATACGAGTCCATCAGATTCTCCTACCAAAAGGTAGTAATTAGCAGAAAACAGATTTTTTAAAATTTTAATCAAAAAATTTTAAAAACATGGATCCATCTATACACTCTGTATTACAGACCTCACTTTTGATGCAAAAACACAAAGAGGTTAAAAAGGAAAGCATGAGAAAAGACTTCCATGCAAAAAGCAACCGAAAGAGAGGACTTCCCTGGCAGTCCTGTGGTTAAGATGCCACGGCTGCACTGCAGGGTACACTGGCTGAATCTCTGGTTGGGGAACTAGGTCCAACCTGCTGCAAAGCGTGGCCAAAACAAAGTAACCAAAGAGAGCCAGGGGAGCTATAACATTGTGAAATGAAAGCGATTTTAAAAAGGTAACCTTTAAAAAGCAAAGGATATGATATATTAGCAAAAGGCTCACCACTCCACTCAGAAGATTAAAAAAATTATGAACAAACACACATTTAACAGAGCTCCAAAATATACAAAACAAAAGTGAAAGAACTAAGGGGAAAAACAAACAGCCCTCCAAAAACAGTTGGAGATTTCAATACCCCATTTTCAATAATGGATAGAACAATGGAAGAAGACCAAGAGTGAAAGAGAGAACTTGAACTACACAATAAACCGATAGCCCTAACAAACATATAGAGAACATTCCAGTCAACAGCAGAATACTCATTCTTCTCAAGTGCACAAGGAATACTTAGACCATGTTTGGCCACAAAAAAGATTTTAAAAGGTTTACTAAATTTTAAAAGATTGACTATTCTGTCTGATAGTCTACTTTTCTTGTCCTACTTCTACCATTAAATTGTAAACTCTATGAAAGCAAGGACTTTGTCTCATTTACTCTGGACTCCTATCAGTTGGAAGAGGGCAAGTCACATAGTAGATAATCATTACCAAGATAATCTAATTAAAACAGCCGCACTTTTTAAAATCTGAGCTGCACTCAAACTGCAGTTCCTAAGGTAGTTCCTGTGTCCCCCATTCCCCCAATGAATTCTTCCCTGAATTTAAACTCTGTCATAGCCTTATTGCCCACTATTCCCCAATATACATCCTTCACTACAACCAAACCAGAAAACCAAATCTCCTTTGAATATTCCCCAGAGTCCAACTTAATCTGCTAAAGACCATACTTAAAAGACAAGAGGGATTATTAGGCTTTATCCTGGATTAATTTTTGCTGTTTAACATGCCTGACACCCATTATTAAAGAGCCTGAGTAAAATTCAAGTTTATGACAGGGTAAAAGAGAAAACATGAAATCAATTTCTGAAGGCTCATGTCAGATAATCAAACAAATACTGCACACTATTAATGCTGAGAACAACTGTAACAACAAAATAACCTAACAACAGATACACAGCGTTTTTGTTGCTGTTTAGTCAATAAGACGTGTCTGACTCTTTGCGACCCCATGGACTGCAGCCCATCAGGCTCCTCTGTCCATGGGATTCTCCAGGCAAGAATACCGGAGTGCGTTGCCATGCCTTTCTCCAGGGGATCTTCCTGACCCAAGGATCGAACCCGTGTCTCCTGCTTGGCAGGCACTTTACTGTGGGCTCAAATGACCGCTACTGCTTGGAATGGTCTCTTCTCCTTCTGTCATCCATCAATATCCCTCGTCTTTCTTCAAAGCTCAAGTCAGGGTCCTCTTTTCATTACGTTTTCTGATCATTTGCTGCAACTGGATGAGAGGCCTCTCTCTCTCAGCCTCAGAGAATCTGTAATCCAACATCCCTTAGAGAATGTACACACATAATACACAGAAGATGTGTATTCCCTCTCTGTTACAAGTCTTAGAGGGTAAAAACTATCTTATTCAGCTTCACATCCACTAAAGCACCTGAGCAAATGTGTTGGAGGTATTTGCTAAGTATTTGTTAAACTTTTAAGTTCTTCCTCATCACAAACGAACTGAACTGACTGAAACGTCATGCTGAAGTTATATCATTCCAACAGTGCGATACAGCAGAAGCGGTTAACTCTTTCAGTTAAACAAACCAGCTGAAAGGAATGACTTAAATTCAAAAGTTTACACTCCACTGAGGAGAACACGTCCGTTTCCTAACACTCTGCAACTGATTACTCACCTGAGCCCATGGTCTGTGATCTGGTAACACCCAGACAGACTGAGAAACAGAAGCACACGCCCAGTCTCTTGGTCGGATTTTTCACTCCCAGAGTAAATTAAGTCTTTTTCCCGAAGCAGTCTAGTCCTTGGTGCTTTTCTACACAGAGCGGAAGACTCTGGGAGAGCTGACATAGTTCTTAAAACTGTTCCTGTACAACAGTATGAATGACCACAAAACGCAAAGGCCGGAGAAGCACACTGCTGTTGCCAGCAGACACTAGTCCTTAGTCCAACAATGTCCTTACTGTAACAAGCAGAGGAGGAACAACTGAAGTTGGATGCTGTTTCCATTACACAAAGACTTTCAACATTTCTATGTCTCCATTCTACAGCATCTTCAATATCAGCCAAATCTTCAGCATCTAACATCCACACATAAGGTGAAGTGAAATCGTCAGAAGAAATAGGCTTAGTCCAGGGGTGTTCATTATCTACTTCTTCTCCAACATCCTTGTTAGTTACATCATGCATACAGGCAGACTGCTTGGAGGACTGCATGGTAATGTCTTTATTTTTCCATGTAGTCGAAGTAACTTTGCTTGTAGAAGTTTTTAAAAGGCCACTCTCATGAGTTGTCAAAATTCCAAGAGCTCTAGAGATCTTCTCTAGAGCCACATCTGTGATTTTTTCACATCCAGATAGATCAAGATGCCGAAGACTCTGGCAGCAACCAAGCCAAGACCAACTGTTAATTAAGAGGTAACAAGACTATTCGTGAATATCGTTAAATTCTTCAAAAGCATTTATTTATACGTAAATAAATGGAAACTACAGGAAAGAGTTTAAATCTTATATAATCAATCAAACATTTACTGAATATCTATTGTCAAGGATTTTTTTAGATGCCGGGAACATGCAAAGATAACAGGAGTAACTGGGAACTAATTGCTCCAGGAACTAGCAGAGAATCAGCCTTAGCCAGGGAAGCACACACTGCCCTCTCTGCAACAGGAAGACAGGTACTGACAGAAACACTAGGTGGGGAAGTGCAGGGTGAGGCAGGAGGAGGAGGAAAGTAGCAGCGTTCCAGGAAATAAAGTCTGAATACAGCTTGAAAATAAGTGTCAGAACTTCAGAATAAGTACGAAGAGTAACAGCGAGCTCTGCCAAAGGGCACTGCGAGCCACACTGAAAACGAAAGCGTCTTCAGAACAGCCCCAGTCTACACCACTGCAGCACAGCTCAAGAGCCTAGACACGGGAGGAGGTTACAACGATGACAGGACGATACAAAAGTAAGTTTCGGGACCTAAAGACAAGAATGAAGAATTGCAGGGTGCCATCAAGTTATTGCCATAACATGACCAAAATTTGATAGCAAAAAATGATAGTATGATTCAGTGGCAATGATGCAAATGAAAAACTACAGAACAATTCTATCAATTCATAGTTAGAAATCATCAAATTTAAATACTCAAAAATAACCAACCTGTCAAACGCAGAATCTGAAATGTCAGTTTGGGTGAGATCCAAATGCTCCAAATTAGGACAAAGCTCTAAAATCTGCCTAACCTAAAAGGGGGAAAAAAATCACTGTGAAGATCTGCAGACGTTTAGTTAGGGTTAGAGATGTAACTTTTAGTGAACAATATATCCAGGACTTCTCAAACTTTTCTGCATGTAAAAATCACTTCAATTCTGCATTACAAATATATATTGTGATGAAACCCCAGAAAATGTTTTATTAATTTACGTTTTTAAGGAATACCCAACAAGATTCTGATGTAGGATGTCACAAGATCATCTTTTATAAAACCGTGATTTAATCTCATCTGCCCATCTTCCCATGCCTTACATATTATAAAGAGTCATGTACGACTTCCCCTGATAGTCCAGGGGTTAAAAATCCATGCCTCCAAGCCAAGAGGCCTGGGTTCAATCCCTGGTCAGGGAACTAAGATCCCACATGCCGCGGCAAAAAAAAATTTTAAAACAAAAAACCTGGGCTTCGTCATTTAACACCTGTGAAACTAAGTAAATTATTTAACCTCTCTTGGTCTCTGTTTCCTTTTCTATAATGTGTAGCAATGATATCTACGTACAAAGATTACTATGAGAACTGAAATGAAAAAAGAAGAAAATGGGCAGTGTATGCCTACCTATGGGAAGGCACACTCGTGGGTAAAGTTATTTTTCTCAAGCTTAGCAATAAGCAAACCAAATGGAGATCATTGCTACTTTTTCTTAACACCCAAGCTAGTGCAAAGTTGTACCTACCATTTTGCTGGAAACTGCAGAGCTGTAGGCTAATACTAAAGTTTTTACAGAAGTGCCAACATATGGTAGAACATTATGAATTAAGCCGTGGAGTAAACGTTTCTCCATTTGTGCAATGCTGATAGCAATCGATTCCTCTCCAGACTCTTCTAGAAAATGAATTCAAAAGTCTAAGAAGATGATACACCACTTATAATCAGGCTACTCAAGGAATCACTATATTATTAAATATGAAATACTTTTTGCTCTCCTTAAACTCCCTTATATATGCAAAGCAAATTTAATGGACGAGTTCTCATTAGCCAGCACTTAACATTTAACAGTTTTGATATCAACTGAAAAGAGACAAAGGGGGAAAAAAAGTTTAAATGGGAGGGAAGGTAGAAATTTTTTACATGATTCAAGGTTGAAGGTAATTTTCTTCTCAAGCTAATTAACGGAGGGAAGGTTAAAAATAACCAAAAAACGGGCCAAAGAACTAAACAAGACACTTCTCCAAAGAAGACATACAGATGGCTAACAAACACATGAAAAGATGCTCAACATCACTCATTATCAGAGAAATGCAAATCAAAACCACAATGAGGTACCATTACACGCCAGTCAGGATGGCTGCTATCCAAAAGTCTACAAGCAATAAATGCTGGAGAGGGTGTGGAGAAAAGGGACCCTCTTACACTGTTGGTGGGAATGCAAACTAGTACAGCCGCTATGGAGAACAGTGTGGAGATTTCTTAAAAAACTGGAAATAGAACTGCCATATGACCCAGCAATACCACTCTGGGCATACACACCGAGGAAACCAGATCTGAAAGAAACGCGTGCACCCCAATGTTCATCACAGCACTGTTTATAATAGCCAGGACATGAAAGCAACCTAGATGCCCATCAGCAGACAAATGGATAAGGAAGCTGTGGTACATATACACCATGGAATATTACTCAGCCATTAAAAAGAATTCATTTGAATCAGTTCTAATGAGATGGATGAAACTGGAGCCTATTATACAGAGTGAAGTAAGCCAGAAAGATAAAGACCAATACAGTATACTAACGCATATATATGGAATGATATGGAAAGATGGTTAACGATAACCCTATATGCAAAACAGAAAAAGAGACACATATGTATAGAACAGACTTTTGGACTCTGTGGGAGAAGGCGAGGGTGGGATATTTAGAGAGAACAGCATCGAAACAGATATTATCTAGGGTGAAACAGATCACCAGCCCAGGCTGGATGCATGAGACAAGTGCTCCGGCCTGGTGCACTGGGAAGACCCAGAGGGATCAGGTGGAGAGGGAGGTGGGAGGGGGGATCGGGATGGGGAACACATGTAAATCCATGGCTGATTCATGTCAATGTATGACAAAAACCACTACAACACTGTAAAGTAATTAGCCTCCAACTAATAAAAATAAATGGAAAAAATAAATAAATAAATAAATAACCCCAGTTTCAGGTACCAAAAAAATTTTGGAAAAAACATTTTGACTACCTAAAGAACAGTGCAAGTTCTTCAAAAGAATACAGGATATGAAGAAGAAAATGAACCACAGTAAAAATAATAAAAAAGTATCATTCATTATCTT
Organism: Cervus elaphus; assembly: GCF_910594005.1. Classification (NCBI taxonomy): domain Eukaryota; kingdom Metazoa; phylum Chordata; class Mammalia; order Artiodactyla; family Cervidae; genus Cervus; species Cervus elaphus. Next base: position 6,651,307 of record NC_057820.1, on the reverse strand, counting down.
ACATAAATAAAAGGGACATGGACCTAGAAGAGATTTGAAACAAGTTAGGCTAGGCATAATGAATCAAGGAAGGAAAAATATCTTAGAATTCTTAAGAATTTAAAACTGAGCAAAGCTTTTGCTTTTCACTTAATAACTTCTGTAAGGCTTAGATGTTTAAAAAAGGATGCAATACTGTAACAACAAGTACCAAAACCAAACAACAAACAAAAAACCCAATTTGATATACGGAAAAAAAACACACTATACTAAAAACAATGAATTAATAATCTTATCCTATTGCTTTCTTGCAATCTAACTGGAATGTCTCTAAACATAAAACAGTTCAACAGGAGAAGCTGAGGAAGTCTCTTTTAACACAAAACTGAGTGCATCAGACAAAAGGAACTTAAGTAGAAAGAGTAACTCTGAATTTGTGACTAATGTTTCCATATTACAGATATTATTCTAAATTCTTCCTTTAGCCAAACATAAATGTGAAATATAGGGATAAAAATAACTTTTAGTGAACCCTATTTATTCTACTCTAATTTTATTTCCAAATGATTCTTTTGTTTCTGTGGTTGTCTCTAAATATGTACTGTTTACTATGAAATCCTAAGAAAAAGGAAACAAAACATCCTATGAAGAGTAATAACTTCTCTGCAAGATTAGTAAAGACAGCTAAGCTGAAAAAGTACTAACACAGATGGCAGATCCAAGTTTAGTCTTAGATGTACTACACAGCTAAACAGATATATTACCTTAGAAAGGCTCCACCATTATAACCTTAACCCTTCCCTTTCACTGTGAAAGAAAACAACAGTTGTCTCTTTGTCTATCTTTAAGAGCTGAGATAAACACATTAAGTTTGATAAGATCTTTAAAACTCAACATGGATATTATAAATTGATTTTTTTAGAATGGGTAAATCAAGTCTTCCTAATAGTTCAGTTGGTAAAGAATCCGCCTGCAATGCAAGATATCCCGGTTCAACTCCTGAGTCGGGAAGATCCCCTGGAGAAGGGACTGGATACCCTCCAGCATTCTTGGGCTTCCCGTGGGGCTCACCTGATAAAGAACCCGTGTGCTACGCGGGAGCCCTGGGTTCCATCCCTGGGTTGGGCAGATCCCCTGGAGAAGGGAACGGCTATCCACTCCAGTATTCTGGCCTGGAGAATTCCAAGGACTGTACAGTGCATGTGGTCACAAAGACTCGGACACAACTGAAGGACTTTTACTTCCCTAAGGTGATATAAGACTAAAGACTGTAACTCCTTGAGGTCTTCGCTCAAATTTCACAAGAGACCTTACTACCCACTCTATGGGAAATGATAACTTCTTTCCTCTCTTCCTGGCACACATCTCCATTCTTTTTCTCCACAGTACTTGATACTATCTAATAAAATACATATTTTGCCTGTGTTTACTGTCAGCAGCCTCCTCTAAATTTTAAGCTAAACAAAGCCAATGATTTTTTTCCATTTTGTTACCTATTAACCTCATGCCAAAAAAGTGGCTGCCACAGGGTAAGCAAATCACCAAATACCACTAGAATAGACCTCTTCCTTATATGACACCTTCAAAACATTTAAAACTATGCCATATTGTTTATTTCATAAAAATAAACCTGATACTGAAAGAGTCATCTCTGTATTTATAGTCCTTACTTTCCACAAGTTTAGTTCTTTTGCCAGACCAGCTGACTATAAGTGGGCAGCTTACAAATAAAAAATTCCTACAGGTTCAATTTTATGACGTATAAGAATATCTTATTCATCAATTCTTTCTTTTTACTACTTCATCATCTTTTAATAATCATTAGCTAAGATAATATCAAGACAGAATTTGCGTCTTTCTCCTCCATATTCCCAAAGAGCATCTTTCTGCACCTCTACCACAGCACTCTCCAATATGCACCATGATTAAGAAACTTATAATCTCAATTCTCCGGTCTGTGAGTTCTCTGAGTGCAAGGTCAAGTCTTAGTCACCTCTGAATTCTCCCACGGTGCTTAATGAATGCCTACACTAGTTTATAAAATCCTCTACCATTTACAATGAGTTCCCATATGTATTACCTCTTAATTCTACAGCCACCGCAGGAGGCAAGTGGCATGACTGTTTACAAATGAATAAACAGGTTCAACAGCTTCATGGTGCTTCCTCTGGGCCACAGACAACTCATAAATACTACTGAACTGATCAAATGAAGTGGCCCTAAAAACACACAGTAAACTGCAGAGCACTATAATGAGTGTATATTATTTCAATAAGGAAAAAAGCCATCATTTTCTGATTTTTTAGGTGTTTGCATAAATATAAAAGCATGTGGGAATCAAGCCTATACACAATTAAAAATTAAACAGAATTTTAAGTACACTTACTATTCTGTCAAAGTTTTAAAAGCAATAGGATTAAAAACACCAGTTACTTTAGAAAACACAAACTACATAAATCCTAGCACCTAAATACTTGTTAAATGTAACATTAATTATTAAAGCACTATGTAACAGTTTTAATTCTAAACATAGCTTACCAGATTCATCTATATCGGCATCTTCATCCCACTCCTGAAAAGCACGACTTTCATCTTGTCTATTCTTCACCCACTCCTCATCAGGTTCAGTATCAAGTTCAGCTGCAGGACCACTGTACCAGTCACCTACTCAACAAACAAACAAAAGGAACAAAGTAAGATCAGACTGTGTGCTTAGTCTCTCAACTGTGTCCGACTCTTTGCAACCCCATGGACTGTAGCCCACCAGGTTCCTTGGTCCATGGGGATTCTTCAGGCAAGAATACTGGAGTGGGTTACCATGCCCTCCTCCAGGGGATCTTCCCAACCCAGGGATCAAACCCATGTCTCCGGCATTGCAGGCGGATTCTTTACTGTCTAAGAGAGCAGGGAAGCCCAAGATTAGACTGGCTATCATTAAAAAAAAAAAAAAAAAAAAAACTTTTTTTTTTCTTCTTCTCCAAAAGTAACTTATTTATAATAAAAACCTCTGCACAAAAAAATACATGAGCTCTAGGCAATGAGCTAGCTATTGTTAGAAATACTCAACTGCGATTTTAAAAAGTACACTTAAATAAGCACAAAATTCAATTTCAGACACACCAAAAGAACTATTTCAAATAATTATCAATAGTCTTAACATGCAATTTCAGAAATCACTGAAAACAACCAAGCCTTTTTCCCTTGCTGTGGCTTCAACACTGGCTCCAGCAATACCTCCATTACAACAGCTAATAAACAGAAGGAAGCAAGACTTTCTATTCAGCAGTGAATTAGTCAGCAACTCAGAAGTAGGTGGGAACGGAAGTCAAAGGAAAAGAGTAAGGTAAACCATACATTTAAAGATCCCGCAGAATGCACTGAAATTATTTGACTGTGAAGAGACTATGCACAATTAAATTTCTGAACTCCTAACATTAGTACACCTATCAATAACTTAGTGCTTCTCAATCTTCAGTTCAGTTCAGTCACTCAGTCATGTCCAACTCTTTGCAACCCCATGGACTGCAGCACGCCAGGCCTCCCTGTCCATCACCAACTCCCGGAGCTTGCTCAAACTCAGGTCCATCAAGTTGGTGATGCCATCCAACCATCTCATCCTCTGTTTTCCCCTTCTCCTCCCGCCCTCAATCTTTCCCAGCATCAGGGTCTTTTCCAATAAGTCCATTCTTTGCATAAGTCAAAGTGCTAGAGTTTCCAGCTTCAGCATCAGTCCTTCCAATGAATTTTCAGGACTGATTTCCTTTAGGATTGACTGGATTCTAAGGTTAAGGATCTCAACCTTAGCACCAATGATATTCTGAATGGGACAACAGAGGATGAGCCATGGGGTCACAAAGAGTCAGACACAACTGAGCGACCGAAGTGGACTGAAATGATTTTATTCTGGACTGGCTAATTCTTCCTTGCAGAGGGCCCTCCCATGCACTGGGCGGTGTTGAGCAGCAATTCTGGCCTCCACTCAATGGATGTAGTGTAATACTCCAAGCTGGGACAAACAAGAATGCCTCCATTTCAAAACAGGGGACATTTCAAAACATCCCTTGGAAGGGGTAAAATCAATTGTGATCAAGAACAGGAAACAAATACCGTAAATAAATTAAATTAACATCATTTTTATTGGATCGAACTTTTTAAGTATATTAAAAACAGAAAAAAGCAATATACAGCATATACAAGATACAGTTAACATCACAGAAATCTAGCCTATCATTGTTTATATTTGATCTTTATATCAAACAGTACCTAATTATGTATTAATAAGTAATTTTTCATAATCAAAGATACAATTTAAAAAAGAATATTTGATATATCCAAACTTGCTTTATTTGACTTTTCACTTAATATATTATTATCCTCAATAGGAAAAGTTATTCCACATTAAAATAATAATTCTAATCATTTGGATTATATAAGTCTACCCAATATTCCAAATAGCTTAATGAAAAAAATTAAATACCCAGCAAAAGCCTATTTTAAAAGTGCTACATATTAATATAAAAAATAAAACTTTTAAAATTAGGTTTATAGCTTATATAAAATAATATGTATTTCCATGTCAAAGGGACAAATTACAGAAAAATTTTTTTTTAAAAATCAATGTAAATTTGAGGTAAATACTCACCTAGAAAAATTGTTTTAATTCAGTGACAGAAGAATAAATGCCATATTAGTTACATTTATACCATGACTGCATCATACACTCATGAAAACAAAATTTTCTTTCTTTATATAAAACTACCTTAGCACAATGAAATTAACTAATTCAAAACGGTTAAGTTATAGCATGAGGCATTACTAATCACAAAAAAATATGCTATAAACAAAAACAGATTCAGTTATCTTGAGCCACTTTCAAAATGGAAACAATACTGCCTCATTTTTAAATTTTATCAGATTAATTTATTAAAATACTCATCTAACTATTTAAAACTGCTCTGACAACCTATTAATTTTAGTTTTAACTTTCTGTTACGGAAAATTCCAAACGTAGTCAAAAGTAGGAATAAGTAGCATTAAACAAGTAGGATAACGAACACCTATGTACCTATCACCTATCTTCAACAATTATCAATGTTTTGCCAATTATTTTTCATTCCATCCCCAATTATTTTTTCCTAATTATTTTAAAGGAAATTGCACACATCACACAATTCACCCATGAATACTTAAGCATAGTTAGCTTTTACAAACCGTACACAAAGAAAGACCTGTAATCTAACGATAAAACCTAGCTTTTAGTCAACCTTTCAGAGTTTCCCTCTCTGGCCTTGCTTATTAATGCCTATATGTATTCACCTTAAAAAAAAAAAAGACTAAAATATTTTTAAAACAAATTAAGCATCTCTTTACCTACCTCTGGCCCAATGAACAGGGTAAAGATGCTTCCAGAGTGATCCAGTCTTTGCCAGCTGAGACCATTTAGTGCTCACTTGACTGCAGCGACATAATTCTTGAGGATTAAGATAACTGAAAATTGACACCATTACCTCAGGAGGAAGATGAGTTATACCTGTGGATTGTTCTGACACCTCTGCTTCTGAAATAAAAAAGGAAAAGTTTAACATTAAAGGCTACAAGAGCAAATGCAATAAGAAATTACAATCACATTTCTATAAGTAAAATCCAGTGCCTAAAGTCCACTCCTTCCTGCTTGCAAGATGTGAAAAGGAAATAACATGGATTAGAGGTAACATGGAGATGTTAAACTTGCTAAGGATCTGCAGGGTTAAACTATCATGGCCCAAATCATACTGCATCAGTGGAAGCTACAGTAATGAACACAGAACTGACTTCCTTTTACAAAGGCGTCACCAAAAAAAAAACAATGCTCACTTTATAGTATAAGAAGCATCATTTGAAAAAGGAATAAAACAGGTTACACAGCTTTAAGTCAGCAAGTATAGTCAGCCAGATTATGACATCTCCAAGGCATTTATAATGACATACCAACCTCACCATGTTTTCCGTTCATGCATGACAAGTATCTCCCTTGTGTTTCCTCTTTGATTTTCACATTTCTTCTAAGAGCTCGTGAAACCTGACCTCTTTAACCTTTAGGTGCCCTAATCTACTTATCCTATTTAAGAGCCAGTTGAGACAATATAATGTAAATATTTCTAATGCTGGTATACATTTTACCAAGGATCTTTTGTCAGCAACTATTACAGAAAACAGTCACTGGATATCCAATCACTCATAATGTATTATTTCAGTAGCAATATATCAAAGGAAAACTGAAAATGAGATATACAATAAAGAATATAAAATTAAAAAGTTTCAACAAAAAATAAAAAAGTTTCATCATTAAAGTAATGAGAAGAATCTGAATATCTTACACACTTGTCTTTCACAGAGCAACTTAAATAAAGAAATGCTATCATCAAATTACTTTAAACTAACCCTTTTTAAATGGCAAATATTTCAAACACAGCACAACTATAATTTACTTTGAAGGAATGGGAAAATTCAATGTAACAAGTATGGTGTTTTTAAATCCTATGTTATAATTACAACTAAACCAGACACAACAGGTCTTGGCTTGGTGTGTAAGGCAGAAGCTGTACTTCAGAGTGAAGCACATAAGCTTTATGGGTTTAATTACAGGTTAAGCTATAAAAACAATTTAGTTTCAACACGTTCAACATGCATCTCACCTACTTTGTGCCAAAAATAAGAGAAAAGGACCAATTTCAAAGACTTTGAAGCAATTTAAGGAATGTCATTGCTATGCTCATCTAGCAAAAGCAAAGGAATCTTTACTAGCCTAAGGATACCAACAATTTTATTTAATGATGTTTTAAAACACAGAGTTATTGAAGAAAAGAAAGAATAAAAATGAGGAAACAGTCTGTTAAGAAAAAAAGCAGGTATATTTTATTTCCATTTGTCATTTATTTTCTCAAAGTGACTATACACAGAAAAACTATGCCTCTCATACTCACTCCCCTGTGTATTTCTGCATATAAGCTATGAGAAAGGGTAAAGAAGAAACGATAAGCATCAAATGGTTTTGAAAACTGATTTAAAAAAAACAGGGACAGATATAAACAGCCACTGTGGTCAGTGGAGCTCAGAAAATTGGATGACCCTGCAAAAGTGCTCTATATATGGTAGTTTCCAATAATTCTGATTGGCAATAATAATAATACCTAGTATTATTGAAGTATTATTAAAATATTATATATAAGTAGTATTGATAGTTATTATTGCTAATCAATATTATTATTATTATATATAAACTACTTTAAGAAACACTATATTGCATGTGGCCCAAATAAATGAGCTGTATAAATTATCACTGGTGTATACTCGCTAAGTCTTGTCCAATTCTGCAACTCCATGGACTGTAGCTCACCAGGCTCCTCTGTCCATGGGATTTCCGAGGCAAGAATACAGGAATGGGTTGCCATTTCCTTCTCCACGGGATCTTCCCCACCCAGTGATCAAACTCATGTCTCCTGTATTGGCAGGCGGATTCTTTACCACTGAGCCACCAAGGAAGCCCATAAATTATCACAGACAACAATAAATCCTAAGAAACTATTGTCCTCAATTAAATTTACTATACTTGAAAAGAAATGGCTTCAATTATTTGTCAAACAAAATATTAAGTTCATAACAACAAGAAGTAAATGGCCTTGGGATGAATAAATCACCAGCTATCTAAACATATGTCTCACCTTTATCTGACTTTTCATCCACAGAGTATTTAAAAAACTTCTGCCGCTCCTCAGCTTGATTCCAGAGGCTAAGACCTCTAAGGAGTTCTGCAGTATCCTTCTGAGAGCAGTGCTGTGCAATCACTTTCTTTTTAATATCCTTAAGCTCTTCATAGGTAAAATATTCCATTAACATGGGCTGAAAAACCTAAAGGAAATACAGTACTCATAAGGAAATATGCTTAATTAGTTTTGTTTTAACCTACCTCTTTTAAAGTATTAATAGTTCAAGTGTAGTAGTATGACCACATATTTGGAAGGCATAAAAGTTGCTGTTAACACTAGAATACCACCATCAAGATCCTTCTTTCTATGGCTTTTTCAGTCGATTTAAAAGTATTCGACCCAGAAGGTCTCCCTGCATACACTGTATAATACATTCTTAATCATCCTCTTCTGGTGAGACATTTAAGTCAGTTAACTGTCTCCTGCCTCTACAGCAACTGACCTCTACCCAAGCAGGGGCCTCTGAATCATATGAGAATGGTACCCGGTGGGCTGGAACCAGAAAAACCAGAGCTTGATGACACCTTCACCTATTCAGTATTGTAGGAGATTCTCTCTTCAAAACAGATGCTGGGCCCCAACCTCCAACTGAAAGAATCAGAATCTTCAGAGGTGGAGTAAAGCGAGATTTTTTCCCTTTGTTCCGTAGATAATTTTGGTGTGCGTCACAGGTTAATAAACACTGCTTTAGTAACTCGGTGGTTTTAGAACTGGTTGCATATTTGCATTTTACAGTGATTTGGGGAGCCTTTAAAATATACCCATGTTAATATCTACTTTCCATATGATTTAACTGATCTAGAAAGGGCTTAAAAGTAGATTTTTTTTAATAGCCATCTGATTATAAAGTGAAGCCTTATTACAGTGAGAACCACTATAATACCTGATTTACAGCTGAATAAAAATCCAGTACCTCACAAAATATTCCCTCTATTCCTTTCCTGATACTCACCCCACTTTAGAGAAAAGAGAGAATGAGGAAGTGTTTTGCTCATCCATTCAGTGACATCCTAACAGGAATGAACTAGGCAGAAGGCTGCTAAGTTCAACACCACCATTTAATTACTAAAATCCACTACTAAAAAAAGACACTAAAAATGTTTAAACTTGAGATGAACACAGAAAACATTAAAAAAAATATTAAAATCTTCTAACGGTTCAGAAAAGACATTAGAGGCATAAAAAGTTAACATTCAACATGGTAGGTTCATCCACACAGTAAGACAATAAATATGTTTTGAGTAAATGAATTCATCCTTCATTCAATGAAAAGCAATGAGCTCTCTAAGGAGACAAAATTAACGCTTTTTTCCCTTGAGTTTTTCTTTGTTTTCTAAAATGTTCTAGAGGTTCATCTTCCTATGTATTATTTTGAAGAATCAAAATAACACTTTTTAATTTTATAGACCAAAATCACAGGGAGAAAAAATTATACTTACCTCCTCTTCCTCTTTCATGTGAGGAAGAAAGTCTCTTGTAAAAGCCTCCAGTCTCTCTTTCAGTTGTTTTGCATAATTTAACTGCTCATACTCATTCTAGAAATAAAAAATTGTATTCTATAAAAATTTTGCCTCCTAATTTATATTATATCTGATCCTATAGTCAGTTTAAAATGTTACTTGAAACTTCAGAAAAAAAAATTAGACTAACAAATACCAAAGTGAGCTCTGTACTTTTCTAAGTACAAAAGATGGCCTCAAAACATCTCTTTAAAGAATCTTGAAATCTTTTACTAATGTGATCTCCTACTTCTTTTTAAAAAGTCATAAAAAGTCTAGAAATAGCAAGCACTTGCTCAAAACTTCTACTGATTTCTAATGCATAGATTTATACATTCAATATGTTCATTTTCCTAATATACCTCTAAGCAGTCCACAAGAGTCTACTGGACTATATTCACTACAAAATCCCTTTAAGGTCGCCTAGTGTATCCTTCACTAAACAATCCAGAATAGCTGTTACATGACCCTGCAAAACACCATAAACACTTCTGAAGGCAAGGCTCTCACTGCAGCCTGAAGTAAAGCACTGTAATCCTGGACAACAGCTAAACTGTTCCTCCCCACATGAACTAAGATCGCATTTCCCTGTAACTTATCCATCACTACCTGTGGAGAATTTACAAAATAGTGAAACTGATAAAATGTGGGAACATTTTATTCCCTGCTGAGTCCTCTCTAGTCTCCTCCTTTCTGAACTAATTTATAGTCAACTGCTTCCTAACAGTCTACCCAATGTCCTATTCTCTCAGGATTTTACACATTTTCCCTAAGCATACTCAAATTTGCTTTTCCAAACCAAATTACTCTTCCAAGCATGAAGCCCAACTAACGCTTCCTCCTGCTAATCAACATCCACCTGGACTGCACAAACAAGTCACACTCGACTTGTCCATAATGGATCTCTTCATTCCCCAAGTCTCATCTACATTCCCTAGAAAGCCAAGCTCAGTTCTCAGTTTCATTTTGTTTCTCTCTCCTTTCCTCCCTTTATATGCAAGCACTGGTGGTAGTAGTCGCTGAGTTGGGAACAACTCTCGGGACGCCGTGGACATAGCCCGCCAGGCTCCTCTGTCCATGGGATCTCCCAGGCAAGAATACTCGAGTGGGTTGCCATTTCCTCCTCCAGGATGTTTTCCTGACCCAGGGATCGAACCCGCTCCTCCTGTACAGGCAGGCAGATTCTCTACCACTGAGCCAGCAGGGAAGCTGTTTGCAAGCACTACCTTTATCAACCTCATGTCCTACACTGTTCTGAAGTCTGTTCCCTCCCCTCTCTCTTTGCGAGTCACTACTTTAGTTCTGATCTTAATCATTTCATTGCATAGGCAATACATGAACATAATATGAATGCAGAGTATAATGAAGCATTTAATAAATACCACCTTCCTTCCCAGTACCTCTCCCTAGGCAATCTCCCACCTCCCTACAAGTGGCTACTATGTAATCTCCTACAGACTATTATGATCATCTTTTTATAACAACCATCCTGCTTGAGCCTTTTCTTTCCCTTCAATCCATCCTCTTCCCTGATGCACAACACTCTTCCTAGAATACAAACTTATCAATGAAAGGTGCGTGGTGGTCTGACAGAGCTGCAACTGAAGTCCATATTTCACCAAGCCAAAAGAGGGACAGAGGAAGATCAAATTTCAAATACCCTATAATAAATAAATATAATTAATAGAGAAATTTCTCTACACAATTATCCTAAACGATACCCAAATATATCTTTAATCTTATGTTACACAATTAAAAATTATTCTTTGTAATCAGCCCCATGGCCCTGTTCATTCTAAGTAACAATCTTACCTTTGGTGGTGGTTTAGTCACTAAGTGGTGTACAACTCCATGGCCTGTCAGATTCCTCTGTCCATGGGATTTCCCAGGCAAGAATACTGGAGTGGGTTGCCATTTCCTCCTCCAGGGGATCTTTAGGACCCAGGAATGGAACCCAGGTCTCCTGCACTGCAGGTGGATTCTTTACCAGCTGAGCTCTAAGAGAAGCCCATCTCACCTTTTGTCACCAGTAACTGCATCTATCCGGGCTTTCCTAGTGGCTCAGTGATAAAGACTCTGCCTGTAAAGCAGGAGGCCCAGGTTTGATCTCTGGGTCAGAAAGAGCCCCTGGAGGAGGGTATGGCAACCCACTCCAGTACTCTTGTCTGGAGAATTCCATGGACTGAGCCTGGCAGGCTACTGGCTACAGGGTAGCAAAACAGCGACTAACCAACAACAAAGAAGTGTGACAAAGATGCTCACTAAACCAGAGTCTTCTCAGGCTCCACCAAGTCTTCTCAACTAGGCTCTGACCTTGAGGTCTGTCCTTGGCCCAGTTATTCCAGTTTTAGCAAAAATCATCCAGAATCAGTTTATCCACCCTACTCCCACCACCTTCAGCATTTGATAACCCTCAAGTATCTATGCATCCTCAATATCTTGCCACCTTGGTCTATTCTCAGCAAAAGGCAACAAAGGTCAGTCTAGCAGGAATCTCCCAACCTTGATGCTTCCTCTTAGTAATTTTCCTGACCCTTAGCCGGTTCTCTGGCTTTCCCCACTGGTCCTTGTCATATTCTGAGTTCAGTCCAATCTCTCTCCCTGATTGCAAAACTCCACTGCAGTAATCCCCTGAAAAAAGTCTTCCTTACTGTCTTTAACAAGTGTCATTTTTTTTTAACACAACATTATTTGCTATGAAACACTAACAAGTTTTGCCAATGATATATCAGAAGATGGCACAAGCTGTGATAAATATCCATTTGTACAACTCACCTTAACATTCTTCAGACCCTTTTCAAAGAGGCTAAGCATCTCAGAGAGTTTATTGTCAGAATGTACATTATAAATGGTCTGGCTGCGTTGTTGAAGCAAACCAATAATGTATTCATTTTCAATCTGCTCGTGCATTTTGAACTCCTTAAAAGTAGCATACAGAGACTGCAGAAGAGCACGGAAATCATTGTTGTTGGAAAAGTTGGTTTTAGAAAGCTGGAAAAAATTTAAAAAGAAGGCATAATAAGTACATACAAATATGCATCAAAAGGAAATATTCAAATGCATTCCTATTTAGTTTTGTACAGAGCAAAACACCTCCCTTACACTTTGTTAAAGTAGAAAAGGAAATTCCTAAATTATAAGTTTTAATGGTATAATAAAAAGTGCCCCAGGCAGGGAAGATGTTGATTTCTGAAGGAAAGGATATATACACCAACAAATCACACAGTTTCTTTAAATATGAGATTAAACCAGACTTCCTCAAAACCTAAAATTCCATTACTCTATATCCCATATAGTAAACACAGATACTTCACAGAGTTATATGTAAACATTAAAGGAGCTGTGTTAGGATAAAGTGACACACTTTTTTCTTTGTTCAAATGCCCTATATGCTATTATACTACTTTTACAATATAAGAAATTCAAAAACTTTCTATTATAAATTGTTTTAACTTTAATATCACGATGAGTCTGATTTGTTCAGAAAATAAAGTACTGAGCTATTAGAACATTATTAGATAATTTTAGGAGAACTAATTTTTTTTTTTTTTTAAGAAAACCACGGTCAACACTTAGCAGTTTATATAAGGAACCATGTACTTTTCTAGAGTGGAAGCACTTGAGCAGTACAGTGTGAAAACCTTGTACATCAGGGCAAAAGAAAGTACATGCTCTTGAAGGAAAGGCTAAAATCAATGAAAATATAAATAAATATATACACTGTCATTTTCTCTAATTCTATTCAACAAGAGAAAATGACGATCCTGATATAATTTTATTTTTCTGCATTTAATGTCAAGTTAAATTCTCATGTTGAAAGCATACATATTATCAAGAAACTTGATTCAAGCTGAAGTTCAAAGTAATATTCAAACCTTCTGTTATCTCCACTGTCACATTCAATGCATCTTCTATGATGTCAATTCCAATTTCAAAACCCATTTTAAAAGTGAAAATCTGATTAGGTTAAAAACAACACAGAGTAAATGAAGAAGAAGCTACAAACACCATACTTCCTAGACTTGTTCTGCCAAGTCTGATCTAGTATTCTGAAAATAGAGAAGAATCCATGGTGTCTTAATTGCCTGTTTTGGGCAAGAAGACCAGGCTCATGACGCAGCATCAGAAAGATGACAAGACTCCTAAAGTAAGACTATTCCACTATATAATTTAACCAAGGATTTTCTGTGAAAGGCAGAGGAATGAGGCATAAGGGTCATTTACAAAAAAACAGATGTTAGCGTCAGATTCTCTAGGGGTGGTTCCCTTCTACTTGTCTATTAAGCTCAGTAACTCTGGGCAAGCTATTTTTCGCCAATGTCTTAGTTTCTTCTCGGTGTTAAATGGGAATAATAAAACTACCTGTACTTCACATAGCTGCTGTGAGATTAAATTGGTGCTTAATAATTAGCTATCATTACTTTGAAAATTATTCATTTTTATAAAAATTCATGTGCATTTTTTTAACTTTATTCAAATATTTAATGAGTAGCTATTATAAGCCAGTCACTATTTCTGGTAGTCGGGATAGCTCAGTGAACAAAACAGACATCTCTGCCTTTATGAAGTTTACATTCTAGTGATGGGAAATAAAATAACAAACTAACCACAATAAATAAATTACTTATAACAGGTGCTGGCAACTTTTTCTGTAAAGGGCCAGATATTTTAAGTTTTGTGGGGCATACCATCTGAGCAACTATTCAATTCAGTTTTTGTAGCGCATAAGTAGTCACATGAATCCGTGGCCATATTCCAATGAAGTTTTATTGATATTTATGGGCACTAAAATTTAAATTTCACATAATTTTTGCATGTCATAAAATATTATTCTTATTTTTTCCAACGACTTAAAAATGTAAAAACCATTCTTAGCTCCTTAGCCACACAAAAATAACTGGGGATAGAGTTGGTTAATCCAAGGTTGTAAATTTTCTCCTAAGAAATGTCACACAAAATTACAAGAAAATTCACTAGTGGCTAACCTCAGCAAATACTATCATGTGTCATTATATTAAAAGAAATTAAAAATGAGTGAGTAGAGATTGATAAGAGGTATAACAAATGAAAGCATTAATGATAACTAAAATTTTTTAAAAAAACAAAAGGATAACAGAAAACTAAATAATGATCTCATGTGAGTTATGGAAAATAACATCTTAAAAAAAGACATGCAGGAAGCTTCGCATATATCCTCACTGAACTATGAGAAAGTCTTTCATATTTAGTAACAAGCTCAGGTAAAGACCATGTCATGCTACAGGCTGAGAAGCCAAATTCGAGGAAAGGACTCTACGTGGTACAGAGTCAGTCCCGCAGAGTGGTTAAAGATGCTGACTGCAGCTAGGCTGCTCAGGTGTGAACCCGTCTCTGCCAGCTTTGTACCGCACTCGATTTCTTCCTCAGTAAAATAGGCCTGATGACATTAACTACCTAATAAGGCTCTTGTGACAATTTAGTAAGTTAATATATTTAAAGAACAAGGAATATAACATACATAATCCTACCTAGGTTTTTCTCTTATTCCTTATTCCTATGAAAAAATGAAAGTGAAAGTGTTAGTCACTCAGCTGTGTCCAACTCTTGTGACTCCATGGACCGTAGCCCACCAGGATCCTCTGCCCATGAGTTCTCCAGGCAAAGAATACTGTAGTGGGTTGCCATTTCTTTCTCCAGGGGGATCTTCCCAACCCAGGAACTGAACCCGGGTCTCCTGCATTGCAGAGAGATTCTTTACCAACTGAGCTATTTAGCCCAAATAAAGTTAGAAGTCCTTATCCTACCGAGCAGTTTTTCTCCACTTGAAAAGAGCAACTGTCTTTAACCAGATATCTAAAGTCAGTGCAGTGAAAAGAATAACCTGAGCATATACAAATTACCTTTTTAAAAATTTATTTATATGAATCATTTTTTAAAATTGCTTGCCTCTGCAAAGTTATTCAGTCATAGAGACTTGATTGAAACAAAACAATAAACATAGACACTAACAACATCTGGGACATACTGAGGCCTACAACGTGGTAGGTACTATACTAAATAATTTCATGTATTACTTAATTCTTAAGAACAATCCTAGTAAATTGATGTTACATTTACCATTTTATAGGTTAAAAACCTGAAGCTCAGAGAAAATAACTTATCCCAAACCATACAACTCGCAGACACAAAACAGAGACCAAGTCTCTGGGTTTGTGAGACCTGCTTACTTCCCACAAGATACCATTTTAGTCTCCATCATACAGCCATCTTTTCAGATCCAATGGAGTAAACTGTCAGAATGCTTGGTCTAAAGGACTCCTTCTCACTAAGGGGTTGATTTTGCCCCCAAGGAACTGATGGACAAGGTCTCTACTGCATCTTAGTGGGTATGGCAGGAAAGGACTAAACATCCTACCATGCACAGGACAGCCTCCACAACAAAGCATCATCTGGCCAAAACGTGACAGTGCTGCAGCTGAGAAGAACGGCTCCAAGTAAGTGTTTTTTCACCATGTTTAACCAGAGGGCAGGAGGAGAAGGGGACCACAGAGGATGAGATGGTTGGATGGCATCATCGACTCGATGGACATGGGTTTGGGTGGACTCCGGGAGTTGGTGATGGACAAGGAGGCCTGGCATGCTGCAGTTCATGGGGTCACAAAGAGTCGGACACGACTGAGCGACTGAACTGAACTTAGTACGAAATACAGTCCAATCTAGATACATACACTTCTACCAAATTTCAGGAATCAATACTTCCCTCCCTAACCTGTGATGTACTCTCATCATTTACTTTTCTCTTTCATGTTTTTAATGCTATTTCTCATCCACAAAACTGATTCCAGGACCTACAAATGGGTCACAGAACTCACTCTGAAAAACACTGTAGGATTATAAAAGTTCCAAAGTGACCTGTAAGCTTGTATCCTCTGATGCATGGCAAACTTAACACAGGACCAGGATACACAAAATAAAAAAAATAACAACATTCAGGCACATAGTATCTCCTATATTTTCAAAGAATTTATAACTGACTTTCTGTCTCAGACACTCTACAATGTAAAATCATACTTACAGACTGGCTTTAAACTGATTTGAAGTTGTGTGTCACTTAAAAAAAACTATGTATTAAGTTCAAAAACAGATACGAAAAACAGAATAACAAAAACTCAAATAACATTACCCCAAATAAGTTTTTACTTTTTCGTTCCTCAGCCAGATAATCCTTTCATTTGATCAAGACAGATTTACACTGAATGAAGAAACCTTAGTAATTATCTGCTCAAAATGACAGAAAAACCTATGATCCACTGATGAAATGTTCTGCATAAAATCATGTAATTAGTAATAAGGAGCAGAACGAGTAGGGTTAACGCAAAAAAAACCATTGGCTTCAGAAAGGAAAAAAAAAGTCCGAAAGACGAAAATTCAGCCTCCCCTAATTACTAGCTGAGTGAGTTAGTTTGGTAAGTTATTAATACTTAACCACTAAGTCTGTTTCCTCATCCTTAAATAAGGTCAATACTTGTCTCACAGGGCTCTTGTGAGGATTAAAAGTAAGGAAGTACATAATAAGAATGTGTTGAATTCCCTTTTATTTCCCCTCCTTAGCTCTCAATTCAATATTCTCTCCAATAAATCAATCTTCCCAATGTCAGTCAATAACAGTTTTTACAGGTATGCAGAGAAATAGAAAAACAAGGAAAACTAAATATATTCTTCATAAAGCTATACTCATTCAATTTTTTTAAAAAATAATCTATTCAAATTATTCTGAGCTTGTTTTCTCCCTAAGGTTTTGGTCTTAAGATGTCCTATCTTTATAAAATGATAAAATAGATGGCATAAGATTCTTATCTGAAAAACCTGGGCACTCCTTAGAGCCTCTGCCAACTGAACTTTTTATAGCTGGTCAACGTATAAGTCTGGAAATCTCTGTACCATGCACATCCTTACAACCATCACCTACTTTGCTCTCAGAAATCAATTCAAACAGGCTGTTAGCCCACTTCTGACCCTTTAATGTAAAGCTGACCAAATATTGCCCCCTTTGCTCCCACCATAGGTCATCTGGATTTCCACAAAGCACAAACCTTAGACTACCATCTGAAGAAAAGGAACAACTTCTCAAACGGCCAATACAAGCTACTACAGGACTAACTGACAGTAAAAACTCCACGCTCACTGGCAGAATTAATGCTGTTAAGTTTTGAGGATTAAGGAAAAACTGAGGTATTAGAATAAACTGGAAAAAGGATGTGACCCAATATAAATATTGCCTAAAATCATCCCAATTTGGAAGGTGAGTGAATTAGCAAGATTTCATAATAGATTGTCACAAAAAAATTTTTCAGAAACCATTCTGGTTTCATACAAAGAAAATTAAACTAGGACTCAGTATCCTGACTTGGCTTCCATTTGGATCCATCACTGACTACTTATGCAAACTTGGTCTAACTAATCTAAGCCTACACATCCCCAGCTATAGAACAAAAATATTTCTGCTTTTACCTAACTAAAAAGACTGCTATCTGGATAACAAGAGTGAAAAACTTTTCCATAAAGCCTTCTATAAATGTAAAAGAAAACTCATGAGCAAAGTATTAAATTAGGTACTATGCAGCACTATTTAAAATGGCTCATAACTTCAGAATAAATTATTCTAAGTCATCTAGCTTAAACATGTAAATAATGGGTGTTACTAATAAACAAACGAATGCTTCTAAAATACACCACACTTGAAAAGTCAATATTCAAAATAAAACTGACTTCTTTATAATTACTGAGCATTCAGAGACAACATAAAGAATACCATGAATTAACATATCTTGAATTAAGTACAAAAACTAGTTCTCATTTTGTGAGGTTTTACTATATGCTGTTTGGGTTGGATACCCCCTGGTCTATCCAACCAAAACATGGTAAAGGCAAAAGTTGAGGTGATAAATGAATAAAAACGTATAGTCCTTTGAGACAATTCAGCCATCATAAAATACTTTTTTCCCCTCTAGCTCCCAAGGGCATACTAGGAGAAATTTCAATTAACTATTTGCATCAAAAAGAAATCCAGATGTAGAATTCCTATGCATTTTTCCCCCTAAATCACCTTGTTCTCTGATCCATAGCTCATAAAAATTGGAATTTTTAATCTTCCTGATGAATATATACAACAATCTAATCAATTCAAAATTAGTGATAATTTTAATTTCTGCTATATCAAATTGAAACTGCTTTCAAGAAGGGACATCGAACTACCAAGAATCTTATTTGACTAAAATAGTGCTTTTAAAAAGGGCACTGTATTTTCAAAATTTGTTCTAACGTTCTCAAATCACCAGGTAATGACACACAATATTAGTGACTGACTGCTTCAAATTTTTTACACAGGGCTGGTCAGTCTAGCACGTAACTAAATAAAGTTGTGATCCTTAACTATTTAGGGAGGGTCACCATCATTTAGAAATCTGATGAAAGCCATTGAGCCCTCAGAAAAATGCACCAAAATTTTCAAAACGATTCCAGGTGGTCCTGGACTACCTCTCCCCAATCTATAATAGAAGACTTCAAATTCTATTACTTCCTCATTAACTTTACCTTTTCAATTTTGAGAAAGTTAAACATCCTCCCCAATTTTTTTCTTTCCTGCAACTGAAGGATACTGTCAGAATAACTAAGTTCAAAGGTCAGAGCAGGTAAACAGGTAAAAACACTACAGTAGGCTAACTCAAAAATCCGAAGTTATAGACTTAACTGACTACTTACCCACTTATTATGTTTCTCCTGGATAAGTGACTCTTACCCTTGGCTGCACGCTGGACTTTAAATAATACCTGATGCCAGGTCCCACCCTCAGAGATGCTGATTGTAGCGGTTAGGGCATCGGGACTTCTAACAGCCTTCAGGGTGATTCTAACGAGCAAAGAAGGTTGAGAACCACTATCCTAGACTACCCTGGTATTTAAACCTATATCTGAATCGTGTATTTTTAATTTTCAAAATGGAGGGAGGGAGGAAAAAGATGGTTGTGGATGCTTTTTTTAAGTGTGGCCTGGCACTGAACACTGAAGGCATCCTCCAACCAACTCACTGGGCTGTAAGAACACCTCTCTTCTCTCAACCGTGCTGTAATTTCTGAAAGTTCATCAAAGTTGACGTCTACGCTGAAGCATTAGAGGTCTTTAAGTGCTTTTTTGTTTGATTCACTGCTACACAAAGCATGATTGCCAGGTCGTCTCAGAATACCCGTAGGTGGACTCTCCCCAACACAAATGTTTGACAAAAATGCGGACTCCTAACACCGTTTGAAAATTATAGGCAAAAAGCCCTGGGATAGCTCCACAAATATGATTTTTGAGCTTTAGGCTGCACCTATTGAGAGTACAAAACGGCTCTCGCAGTTCCACCAACTTGTTCCCAGACCCTTTTATTTGAGCCCACGTAAAGAATTCCAGCAGAGAATAGCTGTCTCATAACAAAACCGACCTCCAGTAAACGCTCTGGACAATCAAAGTTGCAAGGGGGAAAAAAAAAATGACCGCAAATAAAAGAGTGAATGTTCTCTGCTTCGTAAGCCAAGAAACCTTTCTCCCAAATCAAGCCCCTGCAAAGCTGAGAGGGGGAAAAAAAAAAAAATGGGCAGACCGAGTTGGGAAGAAGATGCCTGCGGGGCCAGGACGCAGGTCAGGGGTTCAGAAGAAGGATGGATGGGTGATAGTTAAGGAGGCACGGGGAGACCCCCCCCCCCCAAAGCCGGTCGGGGCAGGGCGGAGGGGACAAGGCTGAAAGGGGAGGGGGTGCAGCTGCGAGGACGGCCTGCGCCGGGCGGAGGAGGCCCGCAGGTGGCCGGCCTGGGTCCCCAGGAGTCGGCAGGGGGCGAACGGGCCCCGCTCCCCCGGGGGACCCGGCGGGAGGCCCGACGCGGCCGCGGGAGCGCGCCCCCGAGGGCGGCGGGTGGCCAGGCCCTCGGCCCGGAGGGGGCCGCGCCGCGAGTTCCCGGGATCACGTCCGAGGCTGCCAGCCCGGCGGGGCGCGGGCTCCCGGGGAAAGCGCCGTGCTGACAGCTGCGCAGGCGGCGGTTAGCGCGGCGCGCGGCCCCTGGACGCTCAGGGCGCCGCGCAGGCCCGGCCCGCCCGGAGACCCGGCCCGCGTCTCCCCTCCGCCCGCGCGCTGCCCGGAGCCCGAGGCCCCGCAGAGCTGTACCTTGTCGCAGTAGAGCCCCACCAGCTGCTTCATCCGCCAGTGCGGGGCGGTGAAGACGTCCACTTCTTCGGGGAAGGGCGCCATCGCCACCACCTCAGCCGCCGCCGCCTCAGCAGCCGCGGCCGCCGCCTCTCCATAGACACCCTCGCCGCGGGGCAGAGGCGGCGCGCCCCCCTGCGCATGCGCCCGCCCCGTCGGCGCGCGCGCCCGAGCTGCCCGGCCGGCGGAGGCGCGGGGGCGCGCGCGGGCTGCCGCCGCCATGCGGTCCCTGCTGCACCACGTGACCCGACGCGCGGCGGAGGCTCGCGCTTCCACCTCCGAGCTCCACTTTCGTTCCTCGTCTGCCCGAGAAAGAAACCGTGTCTTTCCCCCTGTTTGTTTCCCTGTTAACGTTTCGCAACAGAAAAGACACGATCTGAGCGGAGAGAGTGTCGTCTCAGAGGCGTTGTCGGCGCTCCTCTTGGCCGCTGCGCCCACCAGGCCTTGAGGCCGAGGCGCCGAGTACAAAGGGCCGCGGTCGGTCGGCCCGGCCGCCCAGTTCGCCTGAGCGCCTGCGCTGGGCGCGCCCCGGCCCCCACGAACCGCTCTTCGCCTCCCGCCTTTCCCGGTGCCTGCTCGGCCCCCCGGCCGGAGCGCTGACCTCCCTGCCCGCCGGTCAGGGGTCCCCAGTGATGAGGGGAACCGGGCCTGGGGGGTTCCAGGAACTTGCGCCTCTCAGGGAAAACCGAGAGCAGGCCGAGGCCAGACAATGGCGGCCCCTGGGCTTGAGGGCGGGCGGGCGGGGAACCCCGGGGCTGGGGGCTGGGCGGGGACCACGCTTCGCCGCAGGGACAGGCAGGAGCGGAAGGCCGAGCAGAATCGTGGAGGAAGACTCCTGGGAGGGAAAATGTCTCCTGGGAATCAAAGGCGGGAAGACGCTTGAAGCTCAGAGATACCCGGTCAGGGTTGTCAGTAAGGGCCCTGGGTGCTGGGGAGTCGCGAGGGTAAATAATCCCAGAAAGTCGGTTGCGGGGAAAGAACCGCAGGACACATCCCTCCATTTTAAGCTGAGACTCAGAGAGAAAGGAGACTGCAACCAGGTCACTGGCAAGAAAAAGGTCAGTCTTTTCCGGACAGGTCGACTCATCCTGGCCTCAGTCCTCCAGGAGACCTAGGAAGACCCAGGTATGGGTCCAGATCAGACCTGGACTGTGTGAAATGAAAATACGGCCTGCCATGTCAATAAATAAGAAATGTTTTATGGCCATCAGCGATTTCTGGCATCCCAACGTGAATGAGGGCGCTCAAAATGGAATAGGGTGGTGGATGCAAGAAGCAGCTGCCACTCCTTAAGATGATCCAGGAAATAGGATTGGCCCCAGATAGCTGAGGGGTGAATTCAGTGAGCCCAAAGGCTGGCATCTTCCATACATAGCATGCTAAATTCCCTAACTTGTAGTTGAGTTTTCTTACCTCACAATAATCGTTCATGTTCAGACTGCCTGCTCCCTTTTTGCAAACTTGTATATAGGCTGACTCCCCCCCTCCTGCCTCCTTGGAGCGGTTTTGTCTGAGCTACTGAGATGCTGTCTCCTGGGCTTGGGTCCTAACTGCTCCCATCAAATAAAATAACTCTCTACTTTCAGGTTGTGACTGTATTTTTTAGTTGACAGCTGGTTGGTTGGAGGGTTCATGAGCATACAGAGAAATGGGAGTGAAAACAGGAAAGGTTGAAAACCTGGGGTTATGGGGTGTGGGGGTGTGTGTGTGTGTGTGTTCAGTCACCTCCAACTCTTTGTGACCCCCCATGGACTGTAGCCCATCGGGCTTCTTTGTCCATGGGATTTCTCAGGCGCAATTATTGGAATGGGTTGGCAGCATTTCCTCCTGCAAGGGATCTTTCTGACCCAGGGATCGAACCCATGTCTCCTGCATCTCCTGAATTGGCAGGTAGATTCTTTACCATTGAGCCATCTGGGAAGCCCTGTTATGTAATTTGCTTAATGACTATAAAATCCAGGAGAGCAAGAACCAGGTGTGTTCTGTTCAACCCTTACATCCATACTATCAGAGTTCCAAGACAATATAGGGGTTTGATGAATATTCAATAAATGATGGAGTAGAAGAATATAAGAACTTTGCATAAGAATGCTTTCATTTATTTCTAATCTTACTATGTGCCACTTACCGAAAGGCAGTATGAGCAGTGTTTGAGAGCACAGATTGGCGCTGAAGCTGGATTCCTGGTTTGAGGGATACTGCGTGTGTGACCTTGAGCAAGCTTCCCTAACTTCTCTGTGCCTCAGGTTCCTCATATATGTAATGGGGTTAACACAGCCATGAACTCTATGCTTGTGCCCCCCTCAAATTCAAATGTTGAAACCCTACTCCTCATGTGATGTTATGAGGTGGGCAGTTGGGAGGTAATAGGATTAGATGAAGTCATGAAAGTAAAACCCTAATACTGAGTCCCTAAGGAGCTCACCACCCTTCTGTGCTCATTTGCATGTGAAGACATGAGATGATGGCTTATACATAGTCTGTCTTAGAAATGAGAACAATTCTTGTATAATAGAATATAGAGAAGGTCCTTGATAGCTATTTCACTTTCTCTCATCCTCTCCCCCATCTTCATTCTTTTTAAACTCTACTATTTCACTACAGCTTTGCGTCTATATTTTCTGATATCCCCCGGAAGACATTTTCTTATTTTCCTTCTGTTTCTTTACCCTATTCTGATCTGTCACTCAAGTTGTTTCGAAATGTGGACGCAGACCTCAGGTCAACCAGTTACGCAGAGCAATGAGCTCCATGATACTAGGCAAATGGTTTTATCCTCAGCACTTAGAACAATGCCTGTCATACATACACTGAGTACTCAATCTTTGTTGAATAAAGAAAGAAGGAATGAAGGAAATTCATGGCATTCTGTAATTTCCCCATTTTGTGTGTTAGTCACTCAGTTGTGTCCAGCTCTTTGCAACCCCATGGACTGTAGCCCACCAGGTTCCTCTGTCCATGGGATGCTCCAGAAAAGAATACTGGAGTAGATTGACATTTCCTTCTCCAGGAGCTCTTCCCAACCCAGAGATCGGACTCTGGTGTCCTGCATTGCAGGCAGATTCTCACCATATTTTGTTTCACAATACCAATTTGTGTCTGTTGTTCACCAGTATACGCCCAGAACCAGGCACATTGAATAGGTGTTTAACAAACAAACAAAAAAAGGCATTCCACACAGTTTCACTGTAACCTAGACCCTGAAGCAGTGTAGTTAGCTGAACAGTAGTAACAGCCATATTGGACTGATCATTTCAGGGAATTTAAGATGATAAAATGAAAGAAAGTAATAAAAAAAAAAAGAAGTAATAAGTCCCGAGGGTCATTCTTCCTTTCAGAAGACGCTATTAACTTATGCACCGTGTGCTGAGTAAGGTAATAATTAATCACCAGATATATCCAGAATACATGATTGATTTACATTAAACTTTAGCCCTAGAAAGAAGACATTGATCAGCCTAGAATCATTTTTATGGGTTCCTGCAACTACAGCAGATCAGGAACTGCTATGAAGGTCAAGGTTATTGGCTTAATCATGCCTTTATGATTTCTTCTGACATATGAAAGTGAAGGAATTCTAACAACCATCTCCTCATAACATCACGTGAGGAGATTTCAACATCTGAATTTGATGAGGGCTCAAGCAGTGAGTTTATGGCTGTATTAACTCCCCTTTACACATGAGGAAACAGGCACAGAGAAGTCACAGGTAACAAGGGACTAGATAAGGCATAAAAACAGAGCAGCAAAAATGCACGGTGCAAAGTGCCCAGTGGACTGGGAACGCCTTTCTTTTTCTCATTCTCTCTGAGAACAGCATGCTATGGGGGAAAAAAATGCCAAATCATTCCCCAGTGACCTAAATGTCTGATGACATGAGGCCTCTTTACTGGTATTGTTGCAGTGAAAAGGAAAAAAGAGGAATGAGTTGGTTTTGGTTGTTTTTTTTTTTTTCCTCTTTCCTAAGAATAAAGAAGATAGTGAGCAGGCCTGATCACTCCTAGGTTTTACTTTGTTACGTTGACCATCTGATTCGAAGAGCCGACATACTGGAAAAGACCCTGATGCTAGGAAAAGACTGAAAGCCAAGGAGAAGAGGGCGGTAGATGATGAGTTGGTTAGATGGCAGTTGGTGATGGACAGGGAAGCCTGGCATGCTGTAAAGAATCGGACAGGACTTAGTGACTGAACAACAATCTGGAATCTGTGACTAAATTTCCTTTTCTGCCCCCTAAGTCTGCAGAAGCTATATTTCACACCTGTTGCCATTTGATTCTATGCTAATTACATCCTGTTTCTGGGGCTCACCTTTACAAACTACCTCTCCTAGTTTTTCTCTTTTTGCATTATAGAAAGGGCCACAGGGTTACCAGGCTGCCAGACTCAATTACTGGGTTACCTGACACCAGCCTGTGACTGTTATTGAAACAATGCAAGAGGAAGAAGAATACAAGATCCTGACACCTTTGTTCCTCCCCCCCTAATCTTATATAAGCCTCTGGACTCCTTGTGGAAGGGCCATGGGCACACACAGTTCTTTAGGCAGGAGCTCACAGGGTGTCCCCCTCACCCCGTCCTGCCCCAACCACTCCACCAGCTGAAGATTAGAAATAGAAAGCCACCTTTATATTTCCTCCAAACTCTGTCTCCATTTTTTTTTTAATTCATATTTGGTGGGCAGAGAAAGCCAAGTTTGGCAGCAACACTGTTTTCCAGCCCTGGTTTTGAGGGCCCTGGAGAGGATTACGAGTCAGGGAAAGTCCATACAAAGGCATTTATATTTAACTGTGTTTAACTGAGTTTAACTGAGTTTATGACACAGCACTTTTCCCGCCAAGCAGCGCGTTAGTTGTGAAAGTAAGCAATGAAAGGCCTTTGCTAACCCCAACGGAGAAGGAAATGGCAACCTACTCCAGTATTCTTGCCTAGAGAATCCTGTGGACAGAGGAGCCTGGTGAGCTGCTGTCCATGGGGTAGCACAGAGTCGAACACGACTAAAGCGACTTAGTGTGCGTGAATGCATTGGAGAAGGAAATGGCAGAAAAAAAAAGAAGGAAATGGCAACCCACTCCAGTGTTCTTGCCTGGAGAATCCCAGGGACGGGGGAGCCTGGTGGGCTGCCGTCTATGGGGTCGCACAGAGTCGGACACGACTGAAGAGACTTAGCAGCAGCAGCAGCAACCCCCAACAGTTGGAATCCCAGACCTAACTCAGTACCAGAGCTGATCCTTACTGTCAGTCAAAATAAGCAACTAAGCACGCGCGTGCACACACACATACACACACACACAGGCACACACATGGCAGGCTAGGTTGATTGATTTAGGAGTAAAGCTCTTAGCAGGGATGATGGCATTTTTAAAAGAAAAGATAGACACTGAGTTGAAATGTGAGGCCCAATGCTATGTTTTTTCTTTTTTCTTTTTATTTTCCTTTCAAATGCTGTATTTGCGCATGAAGCCCAGAATAGGAAATATACATAGGTCTGCACTTTGCTGCATGCTTTTACTTTCTGTCTTTTAACTTAAATAGCAAGTGCTATTGTTATTTTCCCATTGGTTTTCACTAAACAGAGATGAGTGGTTGTGTGTATTCTTTTGCTGGGGTGGTCAAAAGTAAATATCACAGACTTAACACCAGAAACTTTCTCACAGTTCTGCAAGTCCAACATGGAGGTGTCAGCAGCTTTAATCTGAGGCCTCTCTCCTTGGCTTGCAAATGGCCACTTTCTCGCGGTGTCCTCATGTGGCTTTTGCTCTGTGCCTGTGTGTGTCTGGCGTCTGTGTCCTAATCTCCTTCTCAAATAAGGACACCAGTAAGATTGCACCAAGGTCCACCCTAACCACCGCATTTTAACTTAATCACCCCTTTAAAGCCCCTATCTCAGAATACAGTCACCAAGATACTGAGGGTTAGGACTTCAATATATGAATTTGAAGGGAGCACAATTCAGCCTCTAACTCTACAGAAAGAAAAGCTTGTCATAAAAGGTACGGTAAAGGCTTTTTCACAATAAGAAAAATAATGGGAAACAACTGGATGTCTCTCAATAGAATACTGGATAGTTGATAAATTATGGTACATTGATTCAATAGATAAATAAATATGCACCTGCTAAAAAGTACAAGATAGATCTATATTTGCTGCTATGGAATGAAACCAAGGTGTTCCAAGTTAAGAGGGAAAAAACAACGGAGAGAACATTTTGTTAAGTATGTTCTCCTTTGTTTTTTTTTAAATATAGTATGTGTTTCTAGAATAAAACAGGAAAAAGTTGTAAGCAGGGCTCCTAGGATGAGAAACAGTTAAATGTTTTTTAAATATATCCATACCCTTTGGCACAGTTTTAATATTTTGCTATGTTCACCTATTTTCCTTATAGTTATAAAAATCTGTCAATAATAATGCATTTTAAGAGAATTTTAAATCAATAAAAATACTAACATGTTTGGTTGTATATAATCAGTAGCAACAGTTCTAGTTTCAGGTAGAGCCATTTCATGTTGTGTCAGTTGCCAAGTTGTGTCCAGCTCTTTGCACCCCCATGGACTGTGTCATGCCAGACTCCTCTCTCCTCTATCTCCCAGAGTATTCTCAGATTCTTGTCCATTGAGTTGGTGATGCTATCTAACTGTCTCATCCTCTATCTCCCTCTTCTCCTGCCCTCATCCTTTCCCAGCATCAAGGTCTTTTCCAATGAATCGGTTCTTCATGTCAGGTCGCCAAAGTATTAGAGTTTCAACCTCAGCATCAGTGCTTCTAGTGAATATTCAGGGTTGATATCCTTTAGAGTCGACGGGTTTGATCTCCTTACTGTCCAAGGGACTCTCAAGAGCCTTCTTTAGCACCACAGTTTGAAGGCATTAATTCTTTGGCACTCAGCCTCCTTTATGGTCCAACTCTCACATTCATACATGACTATTGGAAAAATCATAGGTCTGACTATATGGACCTTTGCCGGCAAAGTGATATCTCTGTTTTTTAATATGTGGTCTAGGTTTGTCATAGCTTTCCTTCCAAGGAGCAAGTGACTTTTAATTTCATGGCTGCATCACCAAAGTGATTTTGGAGCCCAAGAAAATAAAACCCATCACTGCTTCCACTTTTTCGCCTTCTATTTATGCTTACCCCAAAACTATATTCTAATCTGCCCTGCCTCTGACTACTCTGATTACACTGCCCTTGGGTCCACATCTATTTTTCCAATAGGAATGGAAGCCTCCTTGAGGGAAGGGACGGGTTTTTTATGACCTTGTAGAAATAGGTATGATAAAAGGTTAACTGAAAGCAACATGATCAAAATTGCACATGATCCACACCAAGCTTTTAAAAATGCATAGAAACGATTGCAAATAAGTGGCACAGAGTCTTATTAAGTCTCCTCTGAGAGACACAGTTACAGATGATTCCCTCCCTGCTCTATATGTTTCTCTTCTTTCCAGTGTTTTGAATGAGAATGTTTACTTTTGATGTCAGAATACAGAAATGACTATATTACAAACAATCTTACAGCAACTATATTTTAAAATACTTTTGAAAGGGGATTGGAGAAGGAAATGGCAACCCACTCCAGTATTCTTGCCTGAAAAATCCCATGGATGGAGAAACCTGGTAGGCTAAGTCCATGGGGTTGCAAAGAGTCGGACACAACTGAGCGACTTCACTACACTTCGAAAGGTGATAAAAGGAAATGCTGTGTATCAAAATGTTGGCACTGGCTTTTGGTGGTGGGACTATGACTGATTGGAGGAGAGGAGAGCTACTTTTTTTTCCTCGAAATTTTAGCAACCAATTTGTTTCCAAATTTTGTATTTGAAAAACAAAATTAAGGTTTGGTATTTTTTAAGATTTCAGTTTAATTAATATGGATCATCTTTAGATCCACCATTGTAGAGCTATATATCCGTTTCTTGGAAGTCCTGCTCTGCCACCCAGACATATAGATGCTTCCTGTACCTCTGCTGGAGGCCTGTGAGTGCATCTCATGCCACACGGTCCCATCTTCTGGAGTGGGTCTCTCCCAGTCTGTCACTAGGAAACCATTCCAGTGAGTTCTAGCTGAGTTCTCATCCTTAGACCACCAAGCCATTGTGGCACTTCCTACAGGACATAGACTCAGGACCCTCTTCACCAAGGCTAGGCTGCCCTGGACTTCCCTGGTGGTACACTGGTTAGGAATCTACCAGCCAATACAGGGGACAAGGGTTTGATCCCTGGTAGGGGAAGATCCCACATACCATGGCATAACCAAGCCCTCGAGCCCCAACCACTGAAGCCCATGCTCTGCAAGAAGAGCAGCCACCACAGTGAGAAGCCCCCGCACCGCAACTGGAGTATAGCCCCCACTCGCCGCAACTAGAGAAAGCCCCCGCCCCTCAACCAAGACCCAGCGCAGCCACACATCAATACAAAAGCAAGTAATAAAGTGCAGCTAGTTGCTAGGAAGGTGGGGGTTAGCCCCCACATTAGGCATTTTCCTGTCTGGTGGCCCTCTGTCCTCACAGTGAGTCTGTATCCATTTCTAGAACTTGAAGTTTGCATTTCTGGAGTACATTCTTGACTCAAAGAAGGAGGCAATGGATCGAAATGCTGGTGCTACTTTCTCTAGCCTTTTTTTCAAGTTGTGGAGCTCTCTCCCCTAGAGGAGGTTTACTCATGCCTCACAAGTGAGAAAAAGAAATGCTGGGACATATACAAAGGCACAGGAGAACAGAAGAGCTGAGGAGAAGAGGCATAAAAGATAGGACAGACATTAAAAGATGAGGAAGCGCAGAGTGGGGGAAGGATTAAAGAAAGGTAAAAGATACAGGTGGACGTAAACAGAAGAAAACAATAATCAAGATGCATTGATGGGAATTTGCTGTCTGGCTCAGAAAACTCAAACGGGGGCTCTGTATCAACCTAGAGGGGTGGGATGGGGAGGGAGATGGGAGGGAGGTTCAAAAGGGAGCGGATATATGTGTACCTATGGCTGATTCGTGTTGAGGTTTGACAGAAAACAACAAAATTCTGTAAAGCAATTATCCTTCAATTAAAAAAAAAAACAAAAAACAAAAGATGCACTGTGGTCAGGACTTCCCTGGTGGTCCACTGGCTAAGACTCTGTGCTCCCAATGCAGGGGGCCCAGGTTCGATCCCTAGTCGGGGAACTGGATCCCAAACGCCACAACTCTGAGTTCCTGCACTGCAACTAAATCCTGAGTGCCGGAACTAAGAACTGGTAGAGACAAATAAATAAATAAAATTTTTTAAAATGCATTGAGGTCTTAACATGTCCCAGGTACTTAAGTGCTTCACATGAGAATTGTCATGTGTAATCCTCACGACTACTACATGTGGAAGGTTCTACCATTTTTCCTACTTGATGGGAAAAGGAAAAGACCGTTTAGAGTTATTATTCGTCCAAGGTCATAGAGGTAGTGAGTGGGAAATCAGGAATTTAATCTCTGTCTTCCGCACCCTAGAACCTGTACTTAACCTTACACTGAAAAACAGTTTTCTCTCATCAGTTTACATCAACACACTAAACGCCTAACATGTGCTATTAACCTTTGAACAGGAGCCAAAGGTGACAAGGAAGAATATAGGCCACACCACAAACTACATAAGTGTCTAAATACAGAGTAGTTCAGTTCCTTAGATTATCTTTAGAAAAGACACAGTTTAGATAACGCTAAGACTATAGTTTGCTCCAGTAGGGATACTGCTGGGCCCCAAGGGGCCTCTGGGCACAAGGCCTTTCATGTCTTCTATTTCTTCATTGATAGGAAATAGCCTTCATTCAGGCACCATGACCTTCCCTGAGTTCCAAAGAGCAGATTCAAACAGTTGTTAATTGGGGAAGGGAGAGGATGTGAGACCAGGAGAAACCAACAATCAGGAGCAGCCTTGGGGCAAGGTCCTATTTCCCCACCAAGGGATGAAATGTTGTTTTTGTTTAGGTGCTAAGTCACATCCGACTCTTTTGCGACCCCATGGCCTGTAGTCTGACAGGCTCCTCTGTCCATGGGATTTCCCAGGCAAGATTATTGGAGTGGGTTGTCATTTCCTTCTCCAGGGAATCTTCCCAACCCAGGGATGGGACGTATGTCTCCTGCATTGGCAGGAGGGTTCTTTATCACTGAGCCACTAGAGAAGCCTCATGCACAACAATGCATGAGCTATTTGCAAATATTTGAGCTATTTTGCAAATATTATAACCCCTTCCAGGTGGGAGAAGGTAACAATTGACAATGGAATGCTGCCATGAGAATGTAGACCCCAGTTGGACCTGAAGGTTGATGATGTTGACTCCTACTAACCTCGCTACCAACTCATTAGAAAGATGTGCACAAGCTGATCATGCCCACTTTGAACAATTACTATAAAACTTCTCACTATGTTCCCCAAGTTGGGACACACAGTTTTGAGGGCATTAGCCTACTGTGTCCCCCTTTACCTGGCAAAGTAATAAAGCCACTTTTCCACTTCACTCAGAACTCTGTCCCCAAGATTCAATTCAGCCCCAGTACACAGAGAAGCTGAGCTTTTGGCATCAGTAGGAATATGGAGATAAGATGTGCACAGTGGTCCATAATGTTTCTTTGCAAAATTTCCAGAGAAATAAGAGCCTTCCATTTCCTAGACATACCTGTGTGTCACTTACCCATTCTTAATATTGCCAAGTCAACACCAACTCCAATCAAAGACTCTATTATGAGCTGACTTGCAGGATGGTGCAGTGTGTATGGCCCGAGGGAAAGGTGGTGACTAGTATCATGGGCAACTTGCTTCAGCTGTTTTCAACATGTAATGAGGGAAAGTATAACCAGTTTCTGGAATGGAAAGGAATGATAAGCTTCTTGTAAATTGTCAGGTTTGCATTCATTGTAATGATGACATCTGGCAGGTGATTGCTTAATCTCTGCCTACGCAGGCAGAGGTGAGTGTTTAGAGAAGTATCAGTTTGGTTTCCTTCCTCATAACCTAAAACACAGTTCAAAAAATATTACCAGGTGTATAAGACAACTCTCAGAAATTTAAATGCTAAGAGGTATATGAAAGTCCTGAAAGTGTTAGCCACTCAGTCGTGTCCGACTCTTTGTGACCCCCACGGACGGTAGCCTGCCAGGCTCTTCTGTCCATGGAATTCTCCAGGCAAGAAAACTGGAATGGGTAGCCATTCCCTTCTCCAGGGAACTTCTTGACCCAGGGATTGAACCTGGGTCTCCTGTGTTGCAGGCAGATTCTTTACCATCTGATCCACCAGGGAAGCCCATATGGATGGCAAGAGTTATATCAGCAGAAGGAAACAGGCCTGTCATATATACCTCCTTTCCAGTAGTCATGGATGGATGTGAGACTTGGACCATAAAGAAGGCTGAACACTGAAGAACTGATGCTTTCAAACTGTGGGGCTGGAGAAGACTCTTGAGAATCCCTTGGACAGCAAGGAGATCAAACCAGTCAATCCTAAAGGAAATCAACCCTGAATAGCCACTGGAAGGATTGATGCTGAAGCTCTAGTATGCTGGCCACCCGATGTGAAGATCTGACTCATTGGAAGACTCTGATGCTGGGAAAGATTGAAGGCAGGAGGAGGAGTGACAGAGACAGAGGATGAGATGGTTGGATGGCATCATCAACTCAATGGACATGAATTTGAGCAAACTCTGGAGTTAAAAGGACAGGGAAACCTGGCATGTTGCAGTTCATGGGGTCGCAAAGAGTTGAATGCAATTGAGTGACTTAACAAACCATACAAGCCTGATTCTCATTAATTGATTGGGTTTAGAGGGAACAACTTGGTTAATTCATAAAACATTGTCCTGAGATCTAATTCCATCTCTTGTGCCACACTACTGAACCCATAAACTCCAGAGCCTGTGTGCCACAACATAATACAGAGTCCCGTATGCTGAAACAAAAATCTCACAGGATGCAACAAGATTCCATGTGCCGCCACTAAGCGCAGATGCAGCCAAATAGATAAATATTTTTAAAAATAGTTAACTGACCTTTAATCAATCACTATTTTCTTTATAACTAGTTTACCTGTGATTTGTTCCATCTGCTTTTCTAAAACGTCTCTGCTAGGATGATTCTTTGGATGACTACAGACTTTTCCCCGTATGTGCAAGACTGTAATAAAACACTGACATATGCTTGTAACTGAACTGAAAGTATTCTTTAACAATAGAGAAAGTGTAAAGGTAAAGTGGGTAGTAATGTGGAGCCAGTTTCCTCACCTGTAAAATGCCATGAGAGTCTATACCTCCCAGGATATCCTGAGAATTACATGTTGTGTGGAACAGAGAGCCCAGCATAGAAACACTAAATATTAGCTGTCACTTTTGCCTATAAAATGAAGGGATTGGATAAGATGCTTTCTTTGGTCTCCTGCAGTTCTCAGTTTCTGGGACCCAAAAATAGTATCTTGAAAGATATTTCTTCAGGTTAATTCTACAGATTAATTTAACAGAAGAGAGACACTCAGAGTTAAATTTGGATGTTCAGTGACGTAAAGCACAAAATGTCAGTCAGTGGTTGAAACAAGATAGAGGCATTCTCTTTGTCTCATGGTATTAGCTATCTATTGCTGTATGACACATTACCCAAAACTTAGTGATTTAAAACTTTTGTTTCAAAATAAAATAAAATAAAACCTTTGTTTCACAGTTTCAGGGGATTAAGAGTTCCATAGTGGCTTAGCTAGGTCAATCTAGCTCAGGTTCTCTCATGAGAATACAATTAAACTGACAATCTAGTCACATAAAATAAAACAGTAAGGCATACTGACCGAGTCTGCCAGGAAATAATGAATAAGGAAGAGAAGGTTGTGAAATACTTACCAAATATAAATGCCCAAGTTGAGTCACCTTTAGGATGGGTCGAAATAAAAGGAATGCTATCATTCATGAAGAATCACAGATTTAAACATGTTTAATCTTGCCTGTCTCTAACTGAACATTCCCGGAAAATGAGATTTCCCCCCCTTTTTACACACAGTTTTACTATTTCTATGATCTTGCTCTTCAAATGTAGGGGTAAATCATGTACTGATGACAGCCATCAATCAGGGAAAGACTGACTATATACCAGCCACCACCTTATCTGACAACATTGTGAAGTAGGCTCTACCAACCCAATTTTACACAGGAGGGAACCAAAGCTCAGAGGTGCAAGTAGGATTTGAAGTCGTATCTCTCATTTTCAGGGCACCATGAGACTCTTTCCCCCTGTACTTTATTTCCTGTTAAACACAAGTCCTACCATGTAGTCTGCTGAGAGCTTAATTAGAAGAAGTGCAGACAGTGGGGAATAATATATGACAGAACAGGAGACAGAGTGCATACTGCCTTGAGATTCTTAAGCTAAGTGTCAGCTTACTGTTAGCTAAATTAATGAGAGAAGATCTGAAATAATAATTAAGAGTTAATGGTATGGTGCTGACAATGCAAGTACAGTAACACTTCAACCAGAGGGCTGTGGTGCCAAGAGTCCCTAACTAGCCCTATTCCTGATGATGTTTCTCAAAATATGGTCCTTTTGGAACTCAATTAATATCACACCCCATTCTTTTGAAAATCTGATTTCTGAGACTCACCTTTGAAATGTTGAGTTAGCATATTTGGGTCAAGGTCTCAGACCATATGATTTAGTTACATATGATTCCTATGTAACTAAAGTTTCAAAAATACTATTCCGGTTATTAGAAGACCCCGGTTCGATTCCTGGGGTGGGAAGATCCGCTGGAGAAGGGATAGGCTACCCACTCCAGTGTTCCTGGGCTTCCCTTGTGACTTAGATGGTAAAGAATCCACCTGCAATGTGGGAGACCTGGGTTCTATCCCTAGGTTGGGAAGATCCCCTGGAGAAGGGAAAGGCTACCCACTCCAGTATTCCGGCCTGGAGAATCCCACAAGCTGTATAGTCCAAGGGGTCACAAAGAGTTGGACACAACTGAGCAACTTTCACTTACTATGTGTCCATAATTAAAACTGTGCCTGTAGTTAAAACTGTTCTCAGACTTGATAAGGTGATTGTAGAATTCATGTAACTCATGGTATCATTTGCAAAACACATTGACATGATACCCAAAATGTAATATAGCTAAATTTGCATGATCAATTACTAGAGAAATGATACAGACTGTTTATTCATGAGTAAACAGAGCTGAGCTCAAATCTCTTCATAGTTATGTAACTATGGCAAGTTCCTGAACACTTCTGAGTCTAGGTTGTCACTTCTGTAAAATATTGATTATAATGTCTTGATGGGTTATTGTGGAGACTGAAGATAATGAACATATAATGCTTGACATATACCAGTGAGTGTGAGTAAAAGTTGCTCAATAGTGTCCGACTGTTTGCGACCTCATGAACTGCCACATGCCAGGCCTCCCTGTCCATCACCAACTCCTGGAGTTTACTCAAACTCATGTCCATTGAGTCAGTGATGCCATCCAAGCATCTCATCTCTGTCATCCCCTTCTCCTCCAGCCTTCTCTCTTTCCCAGCATCAGGGTCTTTTCCAATGAGTCAGTTCTCCACATCAGGTGGCCAAAGTATTGGAGTTTCAGCTTCAACATCAGTCCTTCCAGTGAACATTCAGGACTGATTTCCTTTAGGATGGACTGGTTGGATCTTCTTGCAGAGAGTCCTTTGGACACTCAAGAGTCTTCTCCAGCACCACAGTTCAAAAGCATCAATTCTTCGGGGCTCAGCTTTCTTTATAGTCCAACTCTCACATCCACACATGATTACTGGAAAAAACCATAGCTTTGACTAGATGGACCTTTGCTGGCAAAGTAATGCCTCTGCTTTTTAATATGCTGTGTAGGTTGGTCATAACTTTTCTTCCAAGGAGCAAGCGTCTTTTAATTTCATGGCTGCAGTCACCATCTGCAGTGATTTTGGAGCCCCCAAAAATTAAGTCTGTCACTATTTCCACTGTTTCCTCACCTATTTGCCATGAAGTGATGGGACCATATGCCATGATCTTAGTTTCCTGAATGTTGAGTTTTAAGCCAACTTTTTCACTCTCCTCTTTCACTTTCATCAAGAGGCTCTTTAGTTCTTCTCCACTTTCTGCCATAAGGGTGCTGTCATCTGCATACCCGAGGTTATTGATATTTCTCCCAGCAATCTTGATTCTAGCCTGTGTTTCATCCAGCCCAGCATTTCTCATGATGTACTCTGCATATAAGTTAAATAAGCAGGGTGACAATATACAGCCCTGATGTACTCCTTTCCCGATTTGGAACCAGAGAATTAAATTAAATGTGAGAATTAAGTGGGATTATATAGGCAAGGACTTTATAACAATGCCTGGAATATAACCAAAGAGCTTAAAAAGGAAGACTTTGTTCATTTCTGTTGTTATCCAACAAACACTGTGCGTCAGAAACTCCAGATTCAACATAGCCAAAAGTAAACTTGAAAGACAGGGGCAGGGGGTAGGGCATAAATTTTAAAAGAATGACATAGCCCGAGGACACACACAAACTGATTAGAATCAAATAGGCCCAGGATGGCAGACAATTCAACTTCCACTAGACCTTGAACCTCAGTAGATGCTCATTGTAACACAGAAACAAGCTAAGTGATACACTTACCAGTTCCATGACACTTCTGAGGCCGACCATCAAAGATCAAAATTGCCTTGTGGCCCAATTTCTAGAAATATTCACCCCTTCCTCATAAAGGGCTTTCCTGGTGGCTCAGATGGTAAAGAATCTGCCTGCAATGCAGGAGACCCAGGTTTGATCCCCAGGTTGGAAAAATCCCCTGAAGAAGAGAATGGCTACCCTCTCCAGTATTCTTGCCTGGAGAATTCCATGGACAGAGGAGCTTGGCCAGCTACAGTCCACTGGGGTCACAAAGAGT
Organism: Cervus elaphus; assembly: GCF_910594005.1. Classification (NCBI taxonomy): domain Eukaryota; kingdom Metazoa; phylum Chordata; class Mammalia; order Artiodactyla; family Cervidae; genus Cervus; species Cervus elaphus. Next base: position 6,615,001 of record NC_057820.1, on the reverse strand, counting down.
TGGATATGACTGAGAAACTAATACTCCCCAAAATAGCTGAAGTATGTCTCCCACTCATTATTCTATGAAATTACCCACTCCTATAAGATCAGATAACCCCATACCCTGGGGTTACCCACACTCACCTTATGAGATGGCCCACGTTCTGTCTGCAGAGTGTGTTTCTTTCTAAATAAATCCACTTATTACCTATCACTTTGTCTCCCTCTGAATTTTTTCTGAGATGAGACACCAAGAGCCTGAACTTCATTGAGTCCTGAGACCAGATGTGTGACCTCAGTTAAAAGACCTCGGGCTATTCCGGATTCAAAGCCCAGTCAGGGGTTTGGGTGAGTTCAAGTCCCAACCTGAGGTGCATTGTTTCAGACTCACCGTTTTCTCTGTCCTGTGAGGGCGCCAAGTCTCTGCATTCTTATCACCCTGGCTTTTGTCACTGTTCATCTAGTCACCCCAGCTAGAACAATGACAGCAAACAAACTTGAGTACAAGACCCTATTCTAAGGACTTTCAGTATAAAATTTTATCTTTTCTCAGAATGACTGGAGTGTAGGCACTATTATCATCCCTATGTTACTGCTGCAAAGAAACAACTCATTGGAAAAGACACTGATGCTGGGAAAGATTGAGGGCAAGAAGAGAAGGAGGCAACAGAGGATGAGATGGTTGGATAGCATCACCGACTCAATGGACAGAGTTTGAGCAAACTCTGGGAAATAGTGAAGGACAGGGAAGCCTGGCACGCTGCAGTCTATGAGGTCATAAGACTTAGTGACTAAACAAAAACAACAACTTTACAGATACAAAAACTGAGATGGAAGAGATGCAAAATTTGCCCAGGGTTATCCCACTAACACAGAATCAAGATTTTAACATAGCCAGTCTAGCCCCCAAAACTGTTATTTTATTTTTTACTTATTTTTATTTTTTGGCCACACCTCAAGGCTTGCGGGATCTAAGTTCTCCCACCGGGCCCTCTACAGGGAAAATACAGAGTCTTAATCATGCGTATTTCAAGGAAACCTCCTAAACCTGTTATTTTAACATACATGATACGGCCTCTAGAGATTTTTGAGTTATTTTTAAAGGTTTAACTCTGCATCACTTGAATATCTAATAAATTACACAGCCTTCTTAAACGCCCCCAATCCATCCCCTTCTCTACACACACTGACATAGACCTAGTTTAGGCTCTAGTATCTTCTGCTTGAATGACCAGTCTCGCTGGTTTTAGCTTCCTCTCATTCGATTCTGCCAAACCAACCAGTCAAAAGGCTTCTAAGGTAAATCTGATAAATAACTCTCCCTTGATCAAAAACTTTGACTGCCACCCCAATTTTTACCAAATAGGATGCAAATACACGTGTCATTCAATGAGGTACCTGGTGGAGGACCTCACAAACAATATTGAGTGTGTTACATTTTACTTTTATCCATATGACCATGTCTTTTTCCCCACTAAAGTGGGCCCTTTTTGAAGGTAAGGACACTGTTTTGTTCGTCTTTATTTAACCCATAAATCCCCAGGTCCCAGCAGAACCATAGATATGGATGAAGTCACAATACTGCTAATATGTGAATCCCAATGATTCATTGCCCCACCAGCATGTGAGAGTTGGACCATCAAGAAGGCTGAGTGCAAAAGAATTGATGCTTTCTGATTGTGGTACTGGAAAAGACTCTTGCAAGTCCCTTTGACAGCAAGGAGATCAAACTAGTCCATCCTAAAGGAAATCAACCCTGAATAATGATTGGAAGGACTGATGCTGAAGCTGAAGCCCCAATAGTTTGGCCACATGATGCTAAGGAACCAGCTCATTGGAAAAGACCCTGTTGCTGGGAAAGATTGGAGGCAAGAGGAGAAGTGGGCAGCAGAGGATGAGATGGATAGCTGGTGTCACTGACTCATGGACATGAGTTTGAGAAAACTAAGTGAGACAGATAATCAAGGACAGGGAAGCCAGGAGTGCTACTGTCCACGGGGTTGCAAAGAGTCAGTGACTGAACGACTTACTGACTGAACAACAACCAGTAAGTGCAGAATCTGTAGCTTCAGGAGAACCTGTCACCATTACTAAGAAGTGCTTTTGAGCCCCTAGGTGTGTTTCTCACAGTTCAGTTCAGTCGCTCAGTCATTTCCTACTCTTTGCAACCCCATGGACTGCAGCACCCCAGGCTTCCCTGTCCATCACCAACTCCCGGAGCTTGCTCAAACTCATGGCCATCGAGTTGGTGATGCCATCCAACCATCTCATCTCTGTCGTCCCCTTCTCCTCCTGCCTTCATTGTTTCCCAGGATCAGGGCCTTTTCCAATGAGTCAGTTCTTTGTATCAGGTGGCCAAAGTATCGGAGTTTCAGCTTCAGCATCAGTCCTTCCAATGAATATTCAGGACTGATTTCCTTTAGGATGGACTGGATGGATCTCCTTGCAGTCCAAGGGACTCTCAAGAGTCTTCTCCAACACCACAGTTCAAAAGCATCAATTCTTCGGCACTCAGCTTTCTTTATATTCCAACTCTCACATCCATACGTGACTTCTCACAGGCTCTGTAACAAATTCACTCTCTTTATAGTATGCCACTACCTCAGATAACAAGAGAGCCATTGTGTCTCTGCCTTTCTTCCCCTGAGTCCTGTATTCTCATATCATGAGCTTAGGTGCCAGGTTGTAAAGAATAGCTTTCTTCTTTGTGACCTATTGTTAAAGTGATCCCAAAGGAGGCTTATTTCAGCACTGTGTCTTTGGTGAAATAGCTTTTAACTGTATCCAGTTACAGCCCTCCAGCTGCCTGGGCACCATATTTGCTCTCAGGGGTCTGAATCCAGGAAAATTTGAGGTTCAGACACACTGTCATATTCAGAATCCCCACTTCACTCCCACAGTGGCTTTAGTGTTGATGTTCCAAGCTCAGCTTCTCTGTACACAGGTGCCAAATGGAATCTCAGAGACAGAGTGCTGGGTGAAGTAGAAAAGAGTAGCTGATTGCTTTGCCAGGCAAAGGGGGACAAAGCGGGCTACTGCCCTCAAAACTGTGGGTCCCAACTTGGGGGACATAGTGAGAAGTTTTATAGTTCCGTTCAGTTCAGTTGCTCAGTCGTGTCCAACTCTTTGCGACCCCATGGACTGCAGCAAGCCAGGCCTCCCTGTCCATCACCAACTCCTGGAGTTTACTCAAACTCATGTCCATTGAGTCGGTGATGCCATCCAACCATCTTATCTCTGTCGTCCCCTTCTCCTCTAGCCTTCTCTCTTTCCCAGCACCAGGGTCTTTTCCAATGAGTCAGTTCTTCTGACCAGGTGGCCAAAGTATTGGAGTTTCAGCTTCCACATCAATCCTTCCAATGAACGCCCAGGACTGATCTCCTTTAGGATGGACTGGTTGGATCTCCTTGCAGTCCAAGGGACTCTCAAGAGTCTTCTCCAACACCACAGTTCAAAAGCATCAGTTCTTCAGGGCTCAGCTTTCTTTATAGTCCAACTCTCATATCCATACATGACTACTGGAAAAACCATAGTTTTGACTAGATGGACCTTTGTTGGCAAAGTAATGTCTCTGCTTTTTAATATACTGTATAGGTTGGACATTGAGAGAGCCAATTTCTAGGTAGGTTGATAAGAAGTCCAGGGTCCCCAAGGAGGAGAAAGGGGTCTGGAGCCCTCAAGAAGGAGAAAGGGGTCTGGGGCTCTCTAGGAGTAAAGGACAGAGGTTCGTTTCTACATTGCTTTGTCTTAGTCAACATACTAATGTATCTTGCTAGAGGACATGTTTCTCCTTAACAAGAACCTTCTGACTAATCCTGTCATCTTAAAATATATATTATGGGAGTAGGCCTGATAAGATCTTTCTATTGTTCATTTTAATCTTGTTAATTTAAGATGTAAGTTATGGGACTGGGTCTGTAAGTCCTTGATAAGACTAGCTAAGGGGGAATTCTCCAATCCCCTTCTTTTTTTTTTCTCCATCCCCCTTCTGATGTCTGTGTCAGAAGCTTTCTCTGTCTCTTTTCTTACTTTAATAAAGCTCTGCTACACAAAAGCTCTTGAGTGATCAAGCCTGGTCCCTGGTTCCGAAGCTAAATCTTCTTCGGAGATCACGAATCTGACATCGTTCACTGTTAAGCTATCAACATGGTCAGCCTGTGGTCATTCTTCTAATAGGTTGGTGGTGAGGTAAGTAGGAATCTGATGCTGGGAAAGATTGAGGGCAGGAGAGCGGGATGACAGAGGATAAGATGGTTGGATGGCATCACCCACTTGACAGACATGAGTTTGAGCAAGCTCCGGGAGTTGGTGATGCACAGGGAAGCCTGGCATGCTGCGGTCCATGGGGTCACAAAGAGTCGGACACAACAGAGCGACTGAACTGAACTGAACTGAAGTAGGATTCAACATCATCAGCCTTCAGGTCTAACTGTTCTGGGGTCTACAAGCTCGTCGGCAGCAAAACATCATTAATCATGGGGGAAGAGGGTTGGGTATCTGCCAACTAGCTCAAATATATTGTTGTGTGTATCCACTGATGGGGAAATAGGACTTTGCCCCAAGGCTGCTTTTGATGGTTTATTTCTCCCTGGTCTTGAATCCCCTCCTTTCCCTAATTGACAACTGCTTGAATCTACCTGTTGGAAGTCAGGGAAGGTCCTGGAGGCTGAGTGAAGTCTGTCTCCTGCAATCAAAGAAGTGGGGGACACAGAAAGTCCTTGTGCCCAGGAGCCTCATGGGGCCCAGCATGGTGTCAGTCTTGGTCCAGCTCAATTATTTTTCCCTTAAGGTGATCTGTCTTGCATAAGTTACCTCCGTAAATTAGGTAAAACTTCCTACAAGTATGCCAGAGGTACCTAAAGTGATCTGAATCCCAGAATGCCCACAGGCGATGCCCAAGGTATGCACTCCAAGGTATATTTGTCTCACCCCTTCCCATGCCCCTCACCAATTCCACTGCCTAGAATGGAGCTTTGTTCATACCAGAGCCTCAGTCAGTATTTTAAGACATGGAATAATATTTGAAATTTTATGCCACTTAAGGAGAACTCAAGTTTATCTGAGGAAAGGAACAAAAACTAGAATGAAAAACTATCTGACCTTCAGTCAAAACGACACAGAAATCCTGATATTTAAAGGGGGAAAAGAAAAGACAAAACAAAAATGAAAACAAAAACCACGGGCTCTCAGCTGAGATGAATTCAGCTGTTGCTAAGACTATAGTCATCAGTATACATGCATCTATGTTCTCCAGAGGAATCTTCTGAAGAAATCTGGGTCACAAGTGAATTAATTGTTCACAACCACACGCCACACCCTTTGGTCTGAAGAAAGAAGTTGACTCACTTTCCTTATGGCCAATTGCAGTCAGAATTGCATCAATTTCCTGTTGACACACTCTTTTCTTTAAAAAAAAAAAAAAAAGAAAGAAACCATTTAACTATCTTGTTTCTGTATTGCAAATCGCTTTGGTTGATTTGACTTTTCAGATATTAAATGTATGAGATTTGTTGTTGTTGCTCTGATGACACTGCGGCCTGTTAGGCAACGTGGTATTAATGGAGAAAATTCACCCAGTTCGTAACTAGATTAGGGTTTTAAACATTGGTAGTGTTTTCAGCTTATTAAAGCTGAACATTTTAATGTGAACATTTCAACAATACTAGTACCATTACAAATTGCAACTATTAATCCTGAAAATCTCATCTTAGCCTTAATGGTTAGAATCATGGTGTCATGCAAAGGGCACTTGACTACATTTCATAGTTCTTTGTCTCTTTCACTAAACAACTACAATGATCATGGACAAACTCGATAACTTTTATGACAATCTATGAGAAAACAATGTAAAAGTGCCTAGCATAACACTTGGCATATTGCATAGGCATTCAATATCTGTTAAAGTGAAAGGTTTAACAGACATTAAACAACTTAGTCTTCATAAATTACGCACTAAGTATATATTTGACCCTCCTGTTTGACATGTAGAGCTTTCCGTGGTAGCTTAGCTGGTAAAGAATGCACCTGGAACGCAGAAGACCCTGGTTCTACTCCTGGGTTGGGAAGATCCCCTGAAGAAGGGATAGTCTACCCACTCCAGTATTCTTGGACTTCCCTGGTGGCTCAGATGGTAAAGAATCCACCTGCAATGCGGGAGACCTGGGTTTGATCCCTGGGTTGGGAAGATCTCCTGGAGAAGGAAATGGCAACCCACTCCAGTATTCTTGCCTGGAGAATCCACCTGGACAGAGGAGCCTGGCGGGCTACAGTCCATGGGATCGCAAAGAGTCAGACATGACTAAGCGACTAAGCACATTTGACATGTAGATGTGAAAAGACTCATCATTACATTCATATGAGCCTAAGCAAAGTCTCATATTGCCTCTAAATACAAGTCAAAAGTCATAATATAGTGCTTTAAAAAACAACAGTTCACAAGCTAATTGTGGACTGAAACCAGCAAATCTTTTTCATAGAAGATGCCAGAGAAATTTACTCAGAGTCTGAGCAAGGAATAGACCTATTGCCACAAGCACCATACTCAACAGTGGCCACTGTTATGAGAAAAAAAATTAATGAAGAGGATGTGATAAATAAAACAAGAATTGGTCAGGATATTTTGATTGCTGTCTTCTCATTAATTCCTGGTATAAGATGGTCAACTTAAATACACATTTGTCAGAAAATATATAGTATGGTATTTTTGAATTTGTAACTTGTAATATTTTAATCAAATGAATACAAATTGAACTTACATCATATTTTTTAAGCAATAAGAATAAAGAATGATAAAGTGAAAACTGTTCAACTGCTGGATCTGGGGTGTAAAAACAATAAGGAAAAAAATAGTTATTTTAAACAGCAAATTTTGACCTCATTCACGACACCTTCTAAAGCAGAAAAAAAGTACAATACAAAAGATTATAATAAAGTTTTTTTTCTCTTTTTGGCTACTCCATGTGGCTTGTGGGGTCTTAGTTCCTTAACCAGGAATTGAACTTGGCCCTTGGCAGTGAAAGTATGGGGTCCTAACCACTGAACCACTAGGGAACTCCCATAATGAAGATAATTTAATATGTAGGTTTATTAAATTGTCAAAGATATTTTTAAAATAGAAGCTTAAAATCTTCAAAACTAAAAATCTCCTTGGATGCAACGTGCTGAATTTATTGATAAGGAAAGGGGAAAAATACATCAAGATCCCATCTAAGCATTGTTAGTGATTAAGCCTTACTACTGTCATTAAAGCACACTGAGAGACAGAAACTAATTCACATGTTTTCTTACAGCATGTTTGGATATGGTGTGTATAAATTAAAATGTAATAAAAAATGCAGAGTGCTAACACAGTAGCTCATTTGTTTTACTACTGTGAAACACTTAGAAGCAATACTTACCACAAGTCCATAAAAATTTCAAAATCCAATTTGATGAAAATAAGCTGCATAACATTTTTAGTTTATTGGATATATACAGTAAGATCAGTTCAAACAGGATATGTTATGTTGTTAAAATATAACATCACACAAAATTGAATTAGATATATTTATTTTAGATAATATATTACTGGTAATATAAGTTTTAAAATATTTTTTATTGAAAATTTCAAATGAAAACAAGAATAGAAACAGTGGTATAATGAACATTGTCAGGCACCAATAATTATTAGCTTCAATAATTATCGACTAACATACAATATAACAAAATTCTGTTATCTGAATATGATTTTGGTAATTTCATTGAGGTGTTAAAGAACACAGGGATAGTTATTTTGATTAAATATTTAGTACTATTTGGTTGACTATTTTTTTCTAGTTGAAAAATAATTGTGATTTTGCAAACATTTCTGAAGACTATCTAAGTAATAACATGACACACATAAATGATATTTTCAGCATTCTCAATGAACTTTCTTTACAACTACAAGGATTTATTTCAACATATAAATGTATTTAAAGGTTCCAAAAGGCATTACTGTCATGGCAGTAATCACACAAGATATTAGTACTCCCCAGTTTTTCACAACATATGGAAAACAATAAGATATGTTGAAAGAAAGATATATTTAGTGGGGGGAATCAAACTATTTTATTGTGGGACTTTAGGGGAAGGGTCAAAAGGCTGGGAAGATGAGATCCAATATCCTTCTCCAGGCCATCTGCCCAGCTTCTCAGCTGCTGAAATTGAAAAAAAAGATATTAAAAAAAATATTTATGTATTTGACTGTGCTGGGTCTTAGTTGCAGCATGTGGAGTCTTTAGTTGGCATGTGGGAATCTACTTCCCCATCTAGAGACTGAAACATCACTGCCGGAATTGGGAGTGTGGAGTCTTAGCCACTGGACAACCAGGCACATACATGAAGGAAAGATATTGTATATCTAATATTTCTGGCACAAAATTTTGTAACAGGTTTATGGAGGTATCACTGACATACAGTGAACCACACATATTTAAAATGTACAGTTTGAGGTCTTGGCAGAAGTATAAACACAAGAAACTGTCACCTGAATAAAAATAATGAAAATCTTCCCCATCCCCAAGTCTCATGGTATCTTGGGTAAGCCCTCCTTCCTGCTCTTTCCCCTGCCCCTCCACTCCTGTCCCCACACCCCAGGCAATTAATGCTCTTTTTGTCTCTATCTCTTTAGTTTGCATTTCTGAGAATTTTATATAAACGGAATCATTTGTCTGACTTCTTTCACTCAGCATAATTATTTTTTAAACCCATCTATGTCATGGTTTGCTTCAATAGGTGATTCCTTTTTATTGCTGTGTAGTATTCCATTGTATGTTTTCTATTGGATACCAGTTTATTCACCTGTTATGGACACTTTGGTTATTTCCAAGTTTTGTTATTATAAAATGATAAAGCTACTGTGAACATTTCTATACAAGTTTTTGCATGGACAAATATTTTCTTTTGGGTAAATATCTAAGAACAGAATGGCTAAATCATTTGGGAGATGCTTCACTTTACAAGAAACTGCCAAAGTATTTTCCAAAGCGGTTGTACCATTTTACATTCTTTGTTGTTGTTGTGTTCTTCAGTCACTAAGTCGTGTCTGACTCATTGCGATCCCGTAGACTGTAGCATGCCAGGTTCTTCTGTCCTCCACTATCTCCTGGAATTTGCTTATTTCGTCTATTGAGTCAGTGGTGCTATTTAACAATCTAATCCTCTGCTGGCCCCTTCTCCTTTTGTCTTCAGTCTTTCCCAGCATCGGTATTTTCCAATGAGTTGGCTCCTCACATCAGATGGCCAAAGTATTGGAGCTTCAGTTTCAGCAAAAGTCCTTCCAATGAATATTTAGGGTTGATTTCCTTTAGGATTGACTTGTTTGATCTTCTTGCTGTCCAGGGGACTCCCAAGAGTCTTCTCCAGCACCACAGTTTGAAAGCATCAATTCTTCCATGCTCAGCCTTCTTTGTGGTCCAACTCTCACATCTGAATGACAACTGGAAAAACCATAGCTTTGACCATACGGACATTTGTCGGTAAAGTGATGTCTCTACTTTTTAATATGCTGTCTAGGTTTGTCATAGCTTTTCTTCCAAGGAGGAGCATGTTGGAATTTCATAGCTGCAGTCACCATCTGCAGTGATTTTGGAGCCCCCATAAAAGAAAATCTGTCACTGCTTTTACATGCTTTACTCCTGGCAATATTCTTTGTTCTGAAATCTACTTTGTCTAGTAACAATAGATATTTTAAATTTCTTTTAATTAGTGTTGCCATCATATATTCTGCAAAAGGACATTGCAACCGATTCCAGCATTCTTGCTGGAAAATCCCATGGACAGAGGAAACTGGCAGGTTACAGTCCAAAGGGTTGCAGAGTCAGACATGACTGAAGCGACTTAGCATGCATGCAAACACTATCACATCTCTTTTTGCCTCCTTTTTAACCTACATGTGTCATATAAGCAGCATATAATTAGGTCTTGCTCTTTTATCCAATCCAACAATCTCTGCATTATAACAAAGGTATAGAGCCAGTGGTTCTCAGCCGGAGGCAGTTTTGCAGCCCCAGAAGAATTTGACGATCTCTGGAAATATTTTTTTATTTTTTTTTAAATATTTTTTTATGGAAATATTTTTTTAATATAGTACACTAACGCATATATATGGAATTTAGAAAGACGGTAACGATAACCCTGTATGTGAGACAGCAAAGGAGACACGGATGTATAGAACAGTCTTCTGGACTCTGTGGGAGAGGGCGAGGGCAGGATGATATGGGAGAATGGCATTGAAACATAGAAATTATCATATGTGAAACGAATCGCCAGTCCAAGTTTGATGCACGAGACAGGGTGCTCAGGGCTGGTGCACTGGGATGACCCAGAGGGATGGGATGGGAGGGAGGTGGGAGGGGAGTTCAGGATGGGGAACACATGTACACCAGTGGCGGATTCAAGTCAATGTATGGCAGAACCAATACAATGTTGTAAAGTAAAAAAGTAAATAAAATAAATAAATGAATAAATAAAAATAAAAAACCAAACTAAACCTTCTAACTCCACCCAACAATGGGAAATCCTCTCATATCTCATTACTTTTGCTGGATGATCTATGTACTCCACAATGGGGAGTGAAACAGTAAAGCAGCTTAATGACTATGAACTGAAACAGTTATCTGTTGTGAAAGGAAAATATGAACTATTTGGAAATAAAGCTAATTGGTGACTTGTGAAAAAGATAGTAAGTAACATTTTTAAAATGTAAACGCCATTATTAGATGCAGGCAGTAAACTAGCAAGGCTGCAGATCAGTTTGCCAGAGTCTAGTGTGTTTTCTTTTGCCTGAAAGACTGGATTTGCTTTGACATTTCTTGCCTTACTCACAGATCTGCTAGTGATGAATTCTTTCAGCTTTTGCTGGAAAAAACTATTTTGCTTGTTTCTGAAGTATTTTCTCTGGGCATAGAATTTTAGATTGACAGGTTTCTTTCTAGTGCATTAGATAAGTTTGTCTACTGACTTCTCAACTGAATTATTTTCTAAATCTGATCTCACTGTCATGTTGGAAACAGTGCCCTTTTTCCCATTTTTTTTCTTTTTTTAAAAGATTGTATCTTAATCCTTGGTTTTAGGCAATTTGATTATGATGTGCCTTGGGGTAGTTGTTTTCCTGCTTCACATACTTGGGATTCATCAATCGCCTTAGATCTGTGGTTTTATAATTTCTGTCATTAAAAAAAAATGTTTAGTTATTTCTGTAAATAAATCCTTCAGGTTTCTTCCGCATCTCTTCGTCTCCTATTACAGGCATATTAGGCAGTGGTTCACAGCTCACCTGTTGGTCTTCTGCTTCTGGGCTTTATTTTGGATAGTTTTTATTGTAACATCTTCAGACTCATAAATCTTTTCTATAGTGTCAAACCTGCCATTAATCCACCCAGTGTTTTATATCCCACACACTATAGTTTTCATTTCTAGACGTTTGGTCTATCTCACATGTCTCTACTTAACTTTTTTAACATAGGGAATAGTTACAGTATGCTGTGCTTAGTCATTCGTTGTGTCTGACTCTTTGTGACCCCATGGACTGTAGCCCACCAGGCTCTTCTGTCCATGGGGATTCTCCAGGCAAGAATACCAGAGTGGGTTGCCATTTCCTTTGCGACCCCATGGACTGTAGCCTACCAAGCTTCTACAGGCAAGAATACTGGATTGGGTTGCCATTTCCTTCTCCAGGGGATCTTGCCAATCCAGGGATCGAAGCGAGGTCTCCTGCACTGCAGATAGATTGTTTACCATCTGAGCCACCAGGGAAGCCCCCCCAAAATAGAGGCAAAGTGTGTGCTCAGTTGCTCAGTCGTGTCTGACTCTTTGTGACCCCATGGACTGTAGCCCGCCAGGGTCCTCTGTCCTGTCCATAGGAATTTCCAGGCACGAATCCTGGAGTGGGTTGCCATTTCCTTCTCCAGGGGATCTTCCCGACCGAGGGATGGAACATGTCTCTGAGTCTCCTACTTGGGCAGGCAGATTCTTTACCTCTGCACCACTTGAGAGGTTACAGTATAATGCCTGCAAATTTTAACATCTATATCAGTTTCAATCGATTTGTCTCCTTACTGTGGGTCCTATTTTCCCACTTATTTGCATCTTTGGTAATTTTTGAGTGGATGCCAAGCAATGAAAGATTTACCTTTCTAGATGCTAGATATTTTTGCATTCCTTTTGCTCTGGCACATTAACTTGGAAACCATTTGGTATTTTTAGGTCTTGTTTTAAATACAAGGCTGAACAGTGCTCAGCCTAGGGCTAATAATTCCCTATAACTTGGCAAGACCCTTCTATGTACTCCATCCATTGCTCTGTGAGTGAGGTTTTTCCATTGTGTCTTGTGGGAACAGCCATTATTCCCAGCCCTCTTAGAGCTGGGGTCTATTGCTTGTAATACCTTCAGGTGGCCCTTTTCTTAGCCTCAGGTAAGTTCCTCACCTTTGTGCACTGATCAGTACTCATCTGAAAACTCAAGAGAGCAAGCATCTTTCCAGATTTCTAGAGTTATGTTTCTGTGCTGCTGACTCCTATTAGTCTGTGCTGCAAACTCTAGCCACTGTGGTTTCACCAGACTCTCAGCTCTCTCTCATACAACCTAGGGTCCCACCAAACTCTTCCTCTGTCCCCACAGCCGTGCTGAGCCTGGAGATTCTCTCAAGGCAGTAAGAGGGAGCAACCATAGAACTCACCTTGTTCATTTCCTCTCACTCAGGGTTCACATCCCTTATTGCCTGTTCTTCATTGCCTGGTGTCCAGTGTGTTTAACAACATTTTTTGATATATGTTGCCTATTTTTTTTCTCTTTTACTGTTTCTGGCATGGTTCAAATTTTTAACCGTTGTATCCCAGAAAAAAAAAAATTTTGATGCATTCAAGAAAACTATCCGGTTAGATTCATTTGCCTTCTAAAACTCTGGATCAGAAATTGAGTTGTATATACTTGGTAATTAAAGAACATGAAATATTACAGCTTAATTTTCATAGACACAAAAGATTGGGAGACATTAAATGTATGATTCTTTTTGATGAAATAAGACTGTCCACAGACTTCCCTGGTGGTACAGTGGTGAAGAATCCACCTGCCAATGCAGGGGATGCAGGTTCAATCCCTAGTCTGGGAAGATTCAGATGCCTCGGAGCAAGTGACCTGTGCCCAGTAACTGCTGAGCCTGTGGTCCAGAGCCCAGGAGCCGTACCTACCGAGCCCTTGTGCTGCAAACACTGTAGTCCATACACCCTAGAGCTGGTGCCCCACGAGAGAAAACCCTGCTCACTGCAAGTGGAGAAAGTCCGTGAGCAGCAACAAAGGCCCAGCACAACCAGAAAACAAATAAATTTTAAAAAATGACTGTTCATTGAAAAGCGGAATTACTATAATACTATTCACTTTCAATATTTAATTCAATCAAAACAAAGCAGACAGAGTTAACCAGATATGTGGAATTGTTCTTCTGCATCTCAGACTGGAATGAACGTACAGTGTACTCATCACATTAAATAAAATATTCCTGATTTTTATCTGTATTGTGTTTATTTGGGATTATTTTTCTATGCTGCATTTAAATATTAGTGAAAATATGTTTAATCATAACATTTCTCCCCTACAAAGTAAAGGCATCATTTCATGAAACTTTTACTCATAAATCTTCCTTCCTCTTTATCAGCTCATTTCTACTATATTAGAAAATGATCAAAGTAATGGCTTAAATGATAAATTTGTCATGTACCTATAGTCACTGTTTTTGCAAATTCCCGTCAGTTCACTGAGAGTTATTGAAAAAGAAAGCGGTGAGCTTGCCACTGTCATCCACTTCTACTCATCAGAAAGATGAAGCAACTCAAGATATTTCAGTGAAGTGTAACCAGGCTTGTAGAAGATTTTTCGCATCACTAACTTCACAGCATCTGTTCGGTTATGTAAGCTTTAGAGGAATGTAACTTCCCTCTAGTTTTCACTTCCTATATTTTGTTACATAACTCATTTTCTTCACATTGGGGTGAACTTGCAGATATTTATTAGACAAGTGAAAACAAAAATGGGAAACAAAGTATATCGGTACAAAAAGAAAGAAAGTGAACACACACAAATTACTTAGGACTAAATAACCAGTGACTATTTTAGGCTATGGGCTTCCCAGGTGGTGCAATGAATGGTAAAGACTCTACCTGCCAATGCAGGAGAGGTAAGAGACAGGAGTTTGACCTCTGGGCTGGGAAGACCCCCTGGCAGGAAATGGCAACCTGTTCCAGTACTCTTGCCTGGAGAATCCCATGGACAGAGGAGCCTGGCAGGCTACAGTCCATACGGTGGCAAAGAGTTGGATGTGACTGAGTGACTGTGTACGCACACAAACACACAGGCACACATTTTAGGCTATAAAGATTTTCTTACGTTCTTCCTATCCTGGGTTTACCAGGTTTTCAGGCTTAGGTTCCTGTTTAAGGCCCCTCTGACTATTGCTTTCACTCTCAAGTCTTAGCTATCACACTGGCAGCGAAAAAAAACAGAACCACTCACAAGAGTTGAAAGTTTACTACTGTGTATACTTTATACAGTTAGACATGTACTGTGACTTACCTTCTTAGTCACAAAATCTCTTCTTGGAACAGGCAGAAACGCCATCCTGACCACTTCTGACTTTTTTCTGATGCATGAAAATCTTCAGATGAAGGTCTGCATACCTGAGGCGAACAAGTGAAAGGGAGTATTAAGTGGAAAAAAGCTCTACTTCTATTAAGTTAGTTGTTTGGCCTTTAGCAAATATTTAACTCTCTAGGATTTAGTTTCAGTTCAGTTCAGTTCACTCACTCAGTCGTGTCCAACTCTTTGTGACCGCATGGACTGCAGCAAGCCAGGCTCCCCTGTCCATCACCAACTCCCGGAGCTTACTCAAACTCATGTCCATTGAGTTGGTGATGCCATCATCCTCTGTCGTCCCCTTCTCCTCCTGCCCTCAATCTTTCCCAGCATCAGGGTCTTTTCCAGTGAGTCAGCTCTTTGCATCAGGTGGCCAAAGTATTGGAGTTTCAGCTTCAGCATCAGTCCTTCCAATGAATATTCAGGACTGATTTCCTTCAGGATTGACTGGTTTGATCCCCTTGCAGTCCAAGGGACTCTCAAAAGAGTCTTCTCCAACACCACAGTTCAGAAACATCAATTCTTCAGTGCTCAGCTTTCTTTATAGTCCAACTCTCACATCCATACGTGACTACTGGAAAAACCATAGCTTTGACTAGATGGACCTTTGTTGGCAAAGTAATGTCTCTGCTTTTTAATATCCTGTCTAGGTTGGCCTTAGTTTCCCCACGTGTAAAAACAGGAATATTAGAAATGAAAAGACCACAGAGGAACACATTTATAATCCTTAATCATATACATTAGGACACTGTTTTCACCTCCTGATATGAATGCAATAGAATGTTTACATGTTGTACTCAGTCATGTCTGACCACTTGCAGCCCCATGGACTATAGCCCGCCAGGCTCCTTAGCCCATAGAATTTCCCAGGCAAGAATATTGGAGTGGGGGTGCCATTCCCTTCTCCAGGAGATCTTCGCAATCCAGGGATCAAACTCACATCTCTTATGACTCTTGCATTGGCAGACAGATTCTTTACCACTAGCACCACCTGAGAAACCCCAATAAAATGTTTATAAAACACCACATAAGTATTTTACCCCGATTCCTGAAAAAGAAAAAATTTTATTCTAGTCAATAATCTACCCTTAAATAGCAGTTCATGGGAAATATACTTGAAATGTACAGGCTGCGTGATACTATGAGGATGAAATCAGCTGCCAGGGTCCAGCCTCGGCAGGATCCAGGGGATACCCTCAGGATGAATGGCGTCAGCGAGAGAGAGAAGACATGTGAGACTAGCCTTGATAGGGCCAAGTCTGCGAGGGAGAGAGAGAGAGAGAGAGAGAGAGAATGACCAGACGGGGGTGTTTGCGGGGTCTGGCAGAGTCTGGCAATGCTTTATTTTTTACCGTGGCTTTTATACCCTAAATTAGTACATTACTAAGGGGAAGATAGTTTAACATTACATCAGCCTGTTCTTCACAAAACCAGGGTGTTTTCTGCATACTTCTTTGAGAGAGTCTTATAAATTTCTTCTGGCCTTGGGGCCTATTGACATTTTGTGACCTAGGTGAAAGCAAAGCTGTTTTCTGTAATCTATTCTTTAATGAACACAAAGGTCAGTCCTTTTGCAGAAGTTATCAGTTAAATTTATCTAAAAGGTTTATCACACAAAGACTCTGCAGCTCCGGTGAGGCAGCCCCTGTTTAGCATTCCTGGTTAAGATGAACAATTCTAAACTCTTATTTTTCTGAATCTTTAACTATAACCACTTGTAGAATAATATTTTTATGTTTTCTAATAGGGCTTCCTCACCCCCAAAGGGCTCTGTGCCTTATTAGGGCCTTTATGTAATCAGGTTCTTTATGCTGTTTTATGATTAGGGTATTATAAGCAATCATGCATATTAGTACCAAGGGCATAAGCGCATTTGCCAAACAAACTAAAATACCAGCAAAGGAGTTTAAATTAAAACACTCCTTTCACCCTGGATAATCTCATAAAATACCACCACCCGGGAAACTTATTGATTAAAGTTCTACATTGATTCTTATTTGGAAAGAGATCGGGGAAGGCCTTCTGCCTGTGTCACAGAAGTCTATTGAAGCAAGCATCAGAAAGACAGATATCATCTTTAAGGTGAGCACCGGGGGCAGCTTTTCTGAATCCCTGAAAACCTGATCCGCCTTGCCCGTCAGGTTTTCTCCCTCATGACCTTGTCATGGGTGGGATCTCGTGTGTCGGCTCCCGGCAATCAGCCAAATCCAGAATATGGGAAATTCACCTAGACAAATGACCCAATCTCTACCACAAATAAATGTCAATGAAAGAGAGGGGAAGAGAGCCTGTTATGTATTAAAAGAGACATAAGAAGCAGCAAATGAAATATACAGATAGTTTAGATCATAATTCAAAGAAACTGGTGTGAAAGATAATTTTTTTTTTAGAAAATTAGAAAAATCTGAACACTGGAGCATAGATGAAATGAGAGCTAAGATTTGCTTTAAACTAAATCTAACTGAGTGGAGCGTGATATGTGAAATGTGTTCATGTGGCCTGGGTTGTGGGAAGAGAGAAGGAAGAGAAACAAAACTGGTCTCATACTAACAGTGGTTAAAGCTAGGTGTTGGGTTGTTAGGCTCATTTCACTATTCTCTTTGAAAATTTTCATAATATTAAAAATACATATGATTTTCACATCTATCAACTTTATGTTTATTTACCTAATACATCACTAGGCCTTGTTGAAGATATGGAATGCTCTGAACTAAGTGCAAAATCCTAAGAACACAAAAAGACCAAAAAAAGTAGTCATTAAAAACCCAACTGAGGGACTTCCCTGGTGGTTCAGTGACAGAGACGCCTCACTTCCAGTGCAGGGGGCCTGGGTTCGATCCCTGGTCAGGGAATTAGATCCCACATGCTGCCACTAAAAGTTCACGTCTTGAATAAAGATCCTGCATGCCACAACTAAGACCTGGAACAGTCAAATAAATCTTTTTAAAAACCCAATTGAACTAGCTAACAAGTGATAATTCTATAAATGTTAAGAAAATAAGGCACTGATACCTACAAAATTAATACACCTAATTAGCCTGAAGAATGATCAACCCATGGACCATCTTTTTTCACCTAAACTCCATCCATAATACCCCCAAATCCCTGGTCTCATATTAGAAATGGCTTTTTAAAAGTTTCATTAGTTTGAGTTGCCTTCAAAAGAATTTTTTTAAGTCTTTGGGGCAAAAACCATTTCCTATGCTTAAACACACCTAGCTCGATTCTCCACATTTGACAACTTCAAGAACATACACATATCAGTTGTTAAACAATTTAATTATGGGTGAGTGGGAGAGTGAAAGTCACTCAGTCGTGTCTGATTCTTTGCGGCCCCATGGACTATAGCTTGCCAGTCTCCCCCGTCCATGGAATTCTCCAGGCAAGAACACTGGAATGGGTAACCACTCACTTATTCCAGGGGATCTTCCCAACCCAGGGATTGAATCCAGGTCTCCTGCATTACAGGCAGATTCTCTACCATCTGAGCCACCAGGAAAGCCAATTTTATTATATATATATATATTTACTATCTTATATATATACATAATTTAAAACAAAAAATCCACTTACTGTGTGTGTGTGTGAGTTGCTCAGTTCTGTTAGACTCTGCAACCCCATGGGCTGTGGCCCACCAGTTTCCTCTGTCCATGGGATTCTCAGGCAAGAATACTGGAGTGGATTGCCATTTCCTTCTCTGGGGGATCTTCCCAACCCAGGGATTGAACCTGGGTCTCCCACACTGCAGCCAGATTCTTTACCAACGGAGCCACCAGAGAATCCCAAATATATATATATATATATATATATATATGTATATATATATATATATAATTTGAAACAGGAAATCCAATTACTACAAGATATTAAGATTTGTTATAAAGCCATAATAATTAAGGGGTTTCCCAGGTGGTTCAGTGGTAAAGGATCTCCCTATCAATGCAGGAGCAGCAGGAGATGCAGGTTAGATGTAGAGTCAGGAAGATCCCCTGAGAGAGGAAATAGCAACCCACTCCCGTATTCTTGCCTGGAAAATTCCATGGACAGAGAGAAGCCTGGCGGGCTACAGTCCATGGGGTCGCAAGAGTTGGACATGACTGAGCACCAATGCACGTAGTATTAATAATTAAGACAATGTAATAATGGTCTAGAGATAGAGAAAAATCATAATTAGAATAGAGACCAGAAAGAGAACTGCATCGTAGGCAGACTTGATGTATGCCAGAGCTGCCAAAGACTATTCAATAAATAGGGCTAGGACAACTGTTATTAGTGAAGGGAAAAATGAAACTCTACATCCACCTCAAATCAAACATTAAAGAGAAAAATCAATTCCAGGTACATTAAGGATTGAAATGAAAAACATTCAGAAAAAAAGAATATATTCTTTTACTCTGGAGGTTAGGAAAAATTTCTTAAATAAGACATAAGACATGCCATTAAAGAATAAGTCTTACTTTCATTAAAATTAACTCCTACCCATCAGTAAGAAAAAAAACAGATAGCATAACAGAAAGGTGGACAAAGATATAACAAAAATTTTATTGATATAGAAATTTTAAAAATACATGAATATATTCAACTCTCCTTAGTTTTCAGGATAGTGCAACTAACATAAAAGTAACATTCCCTCTTATTCCAAGAGACTGGAGAAAGTCAAGTCTGACAAAACCAGGTTTGGGCAAGGATGTAGAATAAGAATTCTCACACATGCCAATAGGATTGTAAGTTGGTCCAAGCACTTGAAAATAATATTGGCATTACTAACTAAACTGAACTTATGCATAATCCCATCTAGCAATTCTAACTGTATTCATTTGCTAGGGTAGCTGTAACAAAAATGCTAAGACTGGGTGGTTTATTTATTTATTTTTTTGAGACTGAGTGGTTTAAAAACTGATTGATTTCCTCAGTTTTGGAGGCTAGAAGTCCAAAATCAGTTTGGTTTCTTCCCAGGCCCCTCTTCTTGCATTGCAGATGTCTTCTTCAAGTGTCTTCACTGGCCTTTCTTCTTTGCATGCCCATGTCAAGTGTCTCTCTGTATGTCCAATCTCATCTTCTTTTTTTTTAAATTAATTTATTTTAATTGGAGGCTAATTACTTTACAATATTGTAGTGGTTTCTGCCATACATTGACATGACTCAGCCTTGGGTGCACATGTATCCCCCATCCTGAACCCCGCTCCCCAATCTCGTCTTCTTACAAGAACAACAATCAGACTAGACTAGAGCACTCTCCACCAAAGGTCTCATTTTAATTAACTATCTCTTTAAAGACTCTATCTCCAAAGGCAGGCAATTCCTTAGATAATGGGAGATGTTGAGACTCAGGGCCTCAATCAAGAATTTTGGAGAATCCCAATTCAGCCCATAACACCACCTCTAGGAATATCAGCCAGAAAAACTTTTGTACATGTTTGAGAATGTTGATAGCATTTAGTTCATAATAGTAAACAACATAGCAGATAATTCAAATGTGTTGTCTTTCTAAAGCAAAATACTATATAGTAGTGAAAAGGAAAAGACTATAATTACATACAAGGGCTTCCCAGGTGGCACAATGGTAAAGGATCTACCTGCCAAATGCAGGAGCTGCGGGTTCAACCCCTGGGTTGGCAAAATCTCCTGGAGGAGGGCATGGCAACCCACTCCAGTATTCTTGCCAGGATAATCCCATGGACAGAGGAGCCTGGTGGGCTACAGTCCATGGGGGCATGAAGAGTCAGACACAACTGAGTGACAGCACACATAGCAACATGCATAAATCTGGATCATTCTTAGAAACAGTGTTAAATGGAAAAAAATTCCTTACAAAAGAATACATGCAAAATAGCTACATTTATAATAAGGTTAAAAAAAGCAAAGACACATTGCATATCTGGGGGATACAGTAGGTAACCTTATAATAAACTCTAAAGAAAAGCAAAGTAATGAATAACAGAAAATTCAGGATAGTGGTTTCCTCTGGGAAGGAAGGAGGGGGAGCACATTAAGAAAGAGACATGTGTGTGTGTGTTAGTCGCTCAGTCATGCCTGACTCTTTGCAACTCCATGGACTGTAGTCCACCAGGCTCTGCTGTCCATGGAATTCTGCAGGCAATACTGGAGTGGGTAGCCATTCCCTTGTCCAGGGGATCTTCCCGACTCAGGGACTGAACCCACGTTGCCTGCAATGCAGGTGGATTTTTTACTGCTGAGCCACCAGGGAAGCCCAAGATTACCTTGGTATTCTATTTATTAGTTAGATGTTCACTGATCATTGGAGGCCAACTGAGACCACTATGTTACCAACAGAAGCGATACTAACTTTGGCAGCTTTCAAGATTCTTTCTCTCCGCATGGAAATACTGGACCCAAGCAAATTCAACTCGCACACTGGGCATTTCATTCACCCTGATCAAAACACTTAAAATTGCATCCGGTTTCACACTAAGCTTTTGGGATACTTTAGAACACACTTGCTGATTCATGAAATAAACGGAGATGCAGCCTAGATGCTCACAGAGATAGCCCCAAGCCCTGAACCTGAGGTGCCCAGTGTAGTTGCAGGGAGAGGAGCTTGGCAGGGCCACTGCCCCTGTAAAGGCTCCACATGAAACAGACTCTGAAGGCTAAGCATACCAACTATTGTTGCTCTTTGCTTTTTTTTTTTTTTTTTTTGGTAAAGGTGAAAACCCTTCTAGATGTCCTTCAACTATCAACCCTGGTGCTCTGTGGCAACCTAGAGGGGCAAGATGGTGTGGGGTATGGGAAGGGGGTTCAAGAGGGAGGGAACACCTACCACTGATTCATGTTGATGTATGGCAGAAACCAACACTATATTATAAAAACAATTATCCTCCAATAAAAAAAAAACAACAAACAAACAGGTACTAATACAATACAGGTCTTTCCTAAAAGCGAAGTGGCCTAAAGCAAACTTTTAAAAGTGGGGGAGACCTGTATTATCAACCTGAAAAATAGTTGTCTGGTAACAAAATGAACTCTTCTTTGCACTGACTTTTTTTGTGCCTAAAAACGTGTTCTGTTAAACTATTCACAGGACAGAAATGAAAAATATTTATTTGTATACATTTTCTATCTATTTGATGAAATGCAGATTTATCTTAAAAATCAGTGAACTGCTAACCTAGAGACACAAACCTAAAATGATTATTAAAATAAGTCTTCCTAAATAAGTAAACTCCTTGGAAGGAAAGGACCAACCTAGATAGCATATTAAAAAGCAGAGACATTACTTTGCCAACAAAGGGCCGTCTAGTTAAGGCTATGGTTTTTCCAGTGGTCATGTATTGATGTGAGAGTTGGACTGTGAAGAAAGCTGAGCCCCAAAGAATTGATGCTTTTGAACTGTGGCGTTGGAGAAGACTCTTGAGAGTCCCTTGGACTGCAAGGAGATCCAACCAGTCCATCCTAAAGGAGATCAGTCCTGGGTGTTCATTGGAAGGACTGATGTTGAAGCTGAAACCAATACTTTGGCCACTTCATGCAAAGAGTGACTCATTGGAAAAGACCCTGATGCTGGGAGGGATTGGGGGCAGGAGGAGAAGTGGACGACAGAGGATGAGATGGCTGGATAGCATCACCGACTCAATGGACATGAGTTTGGGTAGACTCCGGGCGTTGGTGGTAGACAGGGAGGCCTGGCGTGCTGCGATTCATGGGGTTGCAAAGACTCGGACACGACTGAGCGACTGAACTGAACTGAAATAAGTAAACAAAGTAAATGATAGCTGTTGCTGTTCGGTCGCTCAGACCTGTCTGACTCTTTGCGACCCCATGGACTGCAGCACGCCAGGCTTCCCTGTCCATCACCAACTCCCAGAGTTTGCTCAAACTCATGTCCATCGAGTCGGTGATGCCATTCAGCCATCTCATCCTCTGTCGTCCCCTTCTCCTGCCTTCAATCTTTTCCAGCATCAGGGTCTTTTCCAATGACTCGGCAATTTAGAAAATCTCTATAATTCTCTTACAGAGACTGACAAAATTAGCATGCTCGCGTGTGGCCGAGTGGGGCGACCCGGCCGGAGGCGGCGGTTCAGCATCACCAGTCACCAACATCATCAATCACCAGCATCATCAACATCAATCTCGGTTCCGGAGCGGCTGCTGGGCCAGCTGGAAGGTCTGCTTGATTGGTACCAGCCTCTTCTCCGCTCCCATGGCGCAGGACCGGGTCGAGGCGAAGCCCGTCCGCGCTTGACAACAGCCAGAGACTGACCACCATCGGGGTCTCATTAGACGCTCGGGACTCTGGTCAGTCAGCCGCAGACAGCCGACCGTTCTGTTACCGCCGGAGCCTTCAAATATCTCCCGCGAGAAAAGGAACCACCGCGAGACAACCGCGAGAACAGGGCCTCCTCCTGGCTTCGCGCGTGCGCAGAGGGCCGAGCCGGTCCTCTGCCCGTTGCGGGTTGGATTTCTCTGGATGCAGAGGCGAGGCCGGAAGTGGTGTTTAGTAGGGAATGGGGGGCGAGGTACACTGGCGGTCGGCAGGTTCGGCGGGAGGCTCGCGGCGCTGGGTTGGAGGTGAGAAGGAAGAAAGGCGAACTCTGGTGGGAGTGATCCGGATTCGGCTGAAGGGAGACATTGCGGGGTTCGTTGGCGGGGGGCACGTTTCGGTTTTGCTCACAGGACGGATGGACGTCCACTGGAGGTAGGGAGCTGCGATCCGGGATCCAGGGGCAGTTGCTCTCCGGTCGGCTGAAGGGGTCAGACTGGGGTTCGTAGACCTTGTTAGCTCCCTTGAGATCTGGAGGAAACGGGAGTCTCCTGGGAAGAGGATTACATTCTAATCTACTTAAAGCTCATACCTGCAAAGTCCTCCTCTTAAGGTGAAATTGCTAATGAGTGCACGACAACAATACAGGAAACAAAAGGAGACTATCAGACAGAGACAGAGGGTAATTTTAAGTTACTGGTTATGAGACAAGCAGGCAGTGCCTTCAGGAAAGAATCACGCCTTAACCATCCTTTTAAAAAATAGGATGTTTTTTGACTGACACAGAGTAGAAGTAAAACTATAACCAATACGTGTGTACTCAACATCCAAGTGGAAAAATTATTATTATATATTTGAAGCCCTTGGTCTGCTCCATCCAATTCCATTCTCTTGTCTCTTGACCAAGGTCCCTCCCCTTTAAAGCACCTTTATGTTTTATTTTTTAATTACATGTATAGTGCTGTTTTGCATAGTTTTCACAGTCAGAAATGTGTATATCCTTTGGCAGGTTTCTTTAACTTAATGTAAGATTTGACAGTGTTGTGTAACTCTAGCTTATTCATTGTTAACATCTGAACAGGTGTGTTCCCTTGTATGAATATATCCACTATCCATTTTCTTGCTTTGTATTCCCAGCGCCTGGCACATTGTAAATCCTTACATGTTAGTTGAGTGGATAAATGCTGTGGCATTTGAGCTAAATCATAAAGAACAAATAGAAAGAAAAAAAAAAAAAGAACAAATAGGATTTTAAATGACTTAAGGCAAGAGAAGTATTCCAGGCACAGGGAATACCAGTCAGTATGAAAGCAGAAGTGTGAAAGTGTCCGAGGTATTTCAGGAACTCACGGCAGGCCCTGTAGGATTGTATGGAGATACCCGTTTAAATGATGTTATCCTGAAGAGATTGCACTGGTTCATAGCCAGTAGAGGTTTTTGAATTAGGAGCAATCTGATCAGAGCTGTATTTTTAGAAGATAGTACTCAGAGCACTATGGACATATGTCTAATAGGTAAAAATTCATGGCAGGTCATTAAAGACCACACCTGTCAGGCATCATCATAATGATCATTGCGTTAAGCTTGTAAGGCAATCATGCAGACCTGCTTAAAACCTTAGAACATTCTCCTGGTCCATTCACAGCACTTTGTAGAGGGTTATTTCATACCTTCTGTCAAGCTTGCAACATTTTCTACTTCAGACTCCCATTTAGTTGTTACCTTGTATCCTCTTTCGGTTAACAAAGGACTTCCACATGCTTTCTTCCTCACATTTATCAGGTCTGTACACTAATATACTATGTCTGCTGTTACTGTAGGTGAATTGTCTGAAGAGAGTGGGTAAGCCCTCTAGGAATACTTTTTGAATACAGCAGTATACACTGTTGCTCTGAAGCACAGCCGAATGGACTCCTAAAGAGGCTTTCCAGGTGGCACTAGTGGTAAAGAACCCTCCTGCTGATGCAAGAGAAGTGGGTTTGATCACTGTGTAGGGAAGATCCTCTGGAGGAGGGTATGGCACTTCACTGCAGTATTCATGCCTGGAGAATCCCATGGACGGAGGAGCCCAGCAGGTGGGCTACAGTCCATGGGGTCGACTGAAGCTCATATCATTCTGTAATCTCTTTGGGTCTTCCCTGGTGGTTCAGACAGTAAAGAATCCGCCTGCAAGGCAGGAGACCCAGGTTCAATCCCTGGGTCGGGAAGATCCTCTGGAGGAGGGAATGACAGCTCACTCCAGAAATCTTGCCTGGAGAATTCCATGAGCAGAGGAGCCTGGTGGGCTACAATCCATGAGAGTCACAAAGAGTTGTACACAACTGAGCAACTAACACTTTGATTTTCAAAGAGGATTGGGTTGAAATGAGAATGGTAAAAATATAAAAGAACAGAATGATTTAAAGACAGTAGTTTTTGTCTAAAAGAATTACTCATACCCATAATAATATAAATGAGAGATTCGTTTTTTAAAAATCTGTTTCTTATTTTCAGGTAGAGTGACGTGTTTGACTTTTTAAGATGAATCTAAATATAGTTTACATTTATGTTTTTATAAGCAATTTATTTTGAAATAGAATATTGTCAATCCAGTTTTAAAGGTCTCACTAATCTTTGTCTTACATATCACCAAATTGTTCAAATATAGTTTGGTAACTTATTTTTCACTGACTAATAAAAATAGAATGTCCATGGTACAGTTTACTACAGGTGTCATTCATTCTCTGATTTAACCTTTCAAATGCATTTATTGAGAACCTACCATGTGACAAACACTGTTCTAGGAACAGGTAGATAAAAAGATTCATTAGTGGAAAGTCACTAACCTGAAACTGTATCCCATGCCTCTATTAGTACACTGTGGTATATAAGATACTTTCAGCTACAAGTATTTGGTCACCTTAACTCTTGAAAGCCTCTCCTAAAGAATGGCTAAGCTAAATGCACAGCCGATTAAAGAGCATTATTGCTCTTCTTATTCATCAAAGAGATCCAGATGCAGTTGCTTTTCCAGCAGTTTAGTTCTGGTTTAATATGTTGATGCTGTCCCCCATACTTTGCCTCCATCTGGGCGGCATCTGCCAGAAACTCATTCCTCCTCCAAAGAAAAGCTTTGCCTCTTTCTCAGAGGAGGGTAAGATATTTTGAACATGTCATCTTTGGGGAGACATCTAAGGAAGACTAAGTCAGAAGCATCTACCAGACCCTGAATTCTCTCTCCCGTAGGTTGCTAAGTCGTGTCGGACACTGCAACCCCATGGACTGCAGCACACCAGGCTCCCCTGTCCTTCACTATCTCCCTGAGTTTGCTCAAACTCATGTCCATTGAGTCAGTAGTGCCATCCAACCATCTCATCCTCTCCTGCCCTCTTCTCCTACCCTCAGTCTTTCCCAACATCAGGGTCTTTTCCAATGGCTGACTTTTTAAAAATGAGCATCCTTGTTAAAAATGCATGTTTACAAACAGTGCAGCAGTCAGGTTCCTTAGTGTTTACCCAAAGGAGTGGAAAACTGTTGTACACAAAAATACTGGCAGCCCATGTTTATAGCAGCTTTATTCACAAATTGCCAAAATTTGGGAGCAGCTAAGCTGTCTTTCAGTAGGTGAATGTATAAATAAACTTATAACCAAATATTTTTCAGTGCTAAGAAGACATGAGCTATTAAGTCATGAAACTACCTGGAGGACCTTTAAATGAATATTACCAAGTGAAAGAAGCCAACCTGAGAAGTCTGTATACATGTAATTCCGACAGTATGGCATCCTGGAAAAAGCAAAACTGTGAAGCTGAGCTGGTTAAAAAAATCAGTGACTACTAGAGATCAGTGGGGGTAGGAAGGAAGGGAAGGATAAATAGACAGAGACACAGGGTTTTTAGGGCAGTGAAAATACTCTGTGTGATGCCATGTGATGGATACATGCCATTATTCATTTGTCATAACTCATAGGATGTACAACCCCAAGAGTGAGCCTTAATGTAAGTGATGGACTTTGGGTGATGGCGATGTGTTGGTGTGGCTTTATCACCTATAACATGTACCACTACTCTGGTGAGGGATGTTGATAATGGGGAAGACTGTGGATGTGGGGGCAGGGCTATGTGGGAAAAAATCTCTACCTTTTGCTCAGTTTTGCTGTGAACCTAAAGTTGCTAAGTTTATTACATTAAAAAAAATGTATTATACATGATATACTATAAGTCCCCTTCAAGTTTACTGTTAAATACAATTTAATGAAGTCTTACAGAAGACTGTCGCCAAGGCCGCCTCCCTCTGGCAGCATCTTTCTTGTTTCAAGGTCAAAACATGATGCCTCTTTCAAATATGGCATGATTTTTAAAAGATTAGACCAGAATAAATGCAGTGGTGACAGGCTGATGAAAACTGATGGCATGCAGATCATTCGTGGGCTTCCCTGATGGCTCAGCAGTAAAGAATCCACCTGCCAATTCAGAAGACCTCGGTTCAAACCCTGGGTTCGGAAGATCCCCTGGAGGAGGAAATGGCAACCCACTCCAGTGTTCTTGCCTGGAAAATGCCATTGACAGAGGAAGTTGATGGGCTACAGTCCTGGGATTGCAAAGAGGCAGACGTGACTGAGCACAAATGGAAGACTTTACCCTTCTTCCATTCCATTCTTATCCCCACCCCAAACACACACACAAAGTGGCATCACTTAATGGAGAGGTTTGTAAGGAAGTGCTGTATTATGCTGATAAGACCCAAATATCCCAAGTTGAAGAAAGCGACGCAGTAAGTACTTTGTAGATGGGCACAGTCAAAGTGAGCCAAGAGGAAATAACAGTTAGTGAATGAGCTGTGCTTCTCCATGGTCTGCTGTGTTCGGCTTTGGCAGTGTACTCTGCATCTGCTGGTACTGACCCCCAGGTCTCACATCATTTTTTCTCTCTCCCAGTCTTGGTTGAAGTGTTCTGCCTTTTAGAAATGGGCCTAAACCTGTATAACATGGTGGTGAGGAGAACTATAGCTTTTTGCTTCAACATTCATGACCTTGGATCTTGTAAAGGTCACTAGAGCCGGGAACAGTACTCCTCTGTCTTGTAATGTTTAATGTCATATTTCTGGTCTTATTCCCAGGTTAAGGGTGCATTCCAAGAAAGCTCTAAAGATATATCACCAGCTCCAGCCATATAGTTGACCTAGCCATGGAAAACCTTGTTGGAACCTTACTAGATCAAAGCATAATTTGCCATCTTAAAAAATATGCTTCCCATCAGAAAGTATCAGGAATAAAAATCTGAGATATATACCCACCACTTCAAGGAAGTTCCAGTGTCAGCCAACAGTTGAGCAGATCAGCTAGTTTCTTTGATCATCAAGCAGACGTAGTCAGGCTGCCAACACAACAGAAGAAAATGTCTCTGTGTCAGTATTTTTCATGTTATGTGTGGGACCCAAGGAAATCAATTTTGTGAGTCATGATGAACATTTAAAAAAAATGAAATATCAGAGTGCTTTGCATAAATCCTTTTGCCAGAATTGTGCACCTTGCAGGGAATACTAAGGTCAGTTTCAATATGTGAAAAGATATTTGTTGGAGGGGATATGATGAATATAGTGTCCATTGATTGCTTAAGAAACCGTTTTTCAATAATTTGTCCATTGATGTTTGGTTTTCATAACAAAACGGCTGATGTGCAGCATAGTTGTATATTATAACTTGCAACTGGATATAAAATCTGAGATGTTCAACTGAGATTCAGTTGTGAATTAAATGTTTTGGAAAGATGTTATCTAGGCTATAAATAGGTATACACACATACATACATATTTGAGTTAGTGGCAATTGTAACATTCAAAATTGCTTTTAAAATGGATCATTTCTTTTTTAAAAGAAAGAGGAATAATGAAGCAAAATATGCAAAAGCATGTTCAAGTTCTACCTCTGGATCTGGAAGTGTGACCAGTGACAATTATGAGAAAAATATTGACTCTAATCTGCAAACATCAACTGCATTTGAACCACATTTCAAAAGGAAAAAAGTCAGTGTAAGATGTTATAATGAAGATTATTTAAAATATGGTTTTATCAAATGTGAAAAACCCTTTGAAAGTGACAGACCTCAGTGTGTTATTTGCAGTAATATTCTTGCAAACGAAAGCTTAAAACCTTCAAAATTAAAAAGGCACTTAGAAACACAGCATGCTGAACTTATTGATAAGCCTCTTGAATATTTTCAAAGGAAGAAAAAAGATGTAAAGTCACCAACACCATTTTGTAGCTATTCTGCTGTCAGTGAGAAAGCCTTATTATCATCGTACTTGGTTGCATATCGTGTAGCAAAAGAGAAAATGGCTTACACAGCTGCAGAAAAAATTATTCTTCCAGCATGCCTGGATATGGTGTGTACAATTTTTGATGATAAATCTGCAGATAAATTAAAAACTATTCCTAATGATAGCAGGATAGCTCTTCGCATTTGTACAATTGCTGAGCATTTAGAGGCCACGCTTACTACTCGAGTACACTCAGGAATAGACTTTGCAGTTCAGTTTGATGAAAGCACTGATATTGGAAGCTGCACAGAACTTTTAGTCTATGTGAGATACACATGGCAAGGTGATTTCATGGAGGATTTTTTGTGTTGTTTAAACTTAACCTCATGCCTAAGTGAATTAGATATTTTCACAGAATTGGAAAAGTGCATTGTTGGTCACTATAACTTAAACTGGAAAAACTGCAAAGGAATCACAAGTGACGGAACAGCAAACATAACTGGGAAACAGAGCAGAGTAATTAAAAAGTTGCTCGAGGTGAGTAGTGCCACGTGGAATCACTGTTTTATACATTGTGAAGTGTTAGTGTCCAGAGAGATCCCACAAAATCTCATGGAAGTATTGAAAAATGCGGTGAAAGTTGTTAATTTTATTAAAGGAAGCTCACTAAACAGCCGACTGCTTGAAACCTTCTGTTCAGAGATTGGAGCTAACTATACCCACTTACTGTATCACACCAAAGGCCGCTGGTTATCTCAAGGGAAAGTACTAAGCAGGGTTTATGAACTCAGGAACGAGATCCACATTTTTCTCACTGAAAAGAAATCTCATTTGGCAACTATTTTTGAGGATGATATTTGGGTAATGAAACTGGCATATTTAACATATTTTTGGCATCCTTAATGAACTCAGTTTAAAACTACAGTGGAAAAACAATGATGTATTCCAACTGATGGAACGGATCCAAGGATTCCGAAAGACATTATTGTTGTGGCAAGCGAGACTGAAAAGCAACCATCCTAGCTATTACATGTTTCCAAGATTTTTGCAGCACATTGAAGAGAATGTTATTAATGAGAACATTTTGGAGGAAATAAAACTAGAGATACTGTTGCGTCTCACGTCTCTCTCTCAAACTTTTAACGATTTCTTCCCAGAAGAGAAATTTGAAACACTAAGACAAAATTGTTGGGTAAAAGATCCATTTGCTTTTCGAAACCCAGAATCAATAACTGAGTTAGACCTGGTGCCTGAAGAAGAGAATGAATTATTGCAGCTCAGTTCTTCATTCACAATGAAGAATGATTATGAAGCATTAAGTTTATCAGCATTTTGGATTAAGATAAAGGAAGACTTTCCTTTGCTAAGTTGAAAGAGCGTCCTGCTACTATTACCATTCACGACAACTAGTTTGTGTGAACTGGGGTTTTCGGTCTTAACCCAGTTAAAAACAAAGGAAAGGAATGGATTCAGTGGTGCAGCAGAAATGTGGTAGCACTCTCCTCCTGTGTTCCAAACTGGAACGAGCTCATGTGCAGGCAGGACACTCCCCACGTTAAATCGTTTTGACCCGGTTTTTGTTTGCGTTTCATATATTGTGATCCTTTCCTGTGTTGTATTTAAATGTTAATATAGCAGTGTATGTGGTAACCTATGTTTTATTTTTGTTATATTTAAATACTAATAAAATCATAATTTTATGTCCATTGAACAGAAATCTAATGAATTTTGATTAGTGGACATGCACTCTTGTAGAGACATTTGGGATATGAAATGAAGAAAACAAAAGATCATTCTCCAGTGGAGCTTTAGTTCTGGCAAGGAGAGAAAGATGATAAATGTAATAAATACAACCTTTATAATATTTAGCAGATAATAAGTGCTATAGGAATGGACTTCCTCAGTGACTCAATGGTAAAAAATCCCCCTGCAATGCAGGAGACAAAGAGACATGGGTTTGATCCCTGGGGTGGGAAGATGCCCTGGAGGAGGGCATGGCAACCCACTCCAGTATTCTTGCCTAGAGAATTACATGGACAGAGGAAGCTGATGGGTTACAGTCCCTGGGGTCACAAAGAGTTGGGACATGACTAAGCACATGTGCAGTGCAACAAGTGCTATAGAAAGTAATAAGAAAGGTCAGGGAAGTATTTGAGAAGCAAATCATGAAGGACTGGACCATTATAGGGCCTCTGGGTTTTGTCAGTGACATGGAGAGCAATTGGGTTCTGTGCAGGAGAGACGTGGTGTGAATTAGGTTTTCAAAAACTCCCTCTGACTTCTGTTTTGAGAATAGATTGAATTTAAAGATTGCCTCTTTAAAGAAGTCCTTCCTAATCACCTTAGTTTGGAACATTTTTTTATTATTCTTCCTTCTATTTCTTTGCTTTCTTGGTGGTATGTAATTTTTAATATTTGTATTTATTTGATTACTGGTTCTGTCAGTCTGCCACCTTGGAATGCATGCTCCATAGGAGCAGAAATTGTGTCCCATCTTGCATGATACATAGTAAGTAGATATTCCATTTACATCAGCTGAGGCACAAATGAATCCGTGATACCTATCACTTGTAACTTGAGGTCATATTCCCTGGAATAACTAATGTATGGCAAATTTCTTTGTCCTTTTTTACATTTAAATATCTGATTTGGGGGGACCTACCTGGTGATCCAGTGGTTAAGACTTCACCTTCCAGTGCAGGGGGTTCTGGTTCAACCCCTGGTCAGGGGACTAACCTTGTGGTTCAGCATCTGCCTGCAATGTGGGAGACCTGGGTTTGATCCCTGGGTTGGGAAGATCCCCTGGAGAAGGGAAAGGCTACCCACTCCAGTATTCTGGCCTGGAGAATTCCATGGACTGTATAGTCCATGGGGTCTCAAAGAGTCAGACACAACTGAGTGACTTTCACTTCACTTCAGGGGACTAAGGTCCCAAATGCCGCAAGGTGTGACCAAAATTTTTTGTAAAATTGGAGCTTTGTCGGATTAGAAGTGTTCCCAAGCAGCACTGATTTGATGTTGCTTCCTCACATCGTTGCTGAAAATGAAGCAACTTAATTGCTTAACAGGTCTTCCTCAAACTGCTTTCAACTTCTGCCTCTCGTATTTCCTGACTCCCCTCCCCACCTGTTTCTTTGCAGCCTCTCCTAGCATTGTTGTAATCTTTGGAGATTTTTTAGATTTTTCTATTCTGTTAAAAGTAATAGACATATCCCTTTTGGGTGCTTTAAGTTGGAAGACAATTCTCCATGAATAGTTCACATTTCTGCACAATCTGAATCCTCTGAATAGAAGTATTTGGATTTAAATTAAGAATATGCGTGTAAGGGAATATTCCAGGATGGTGAGACTAGAAACATCCTTCTTCCCAAGGAACATCCCTGGGAAGTAAAGGTCAAGTCTTCTTACTTCCCTGGAGACATTTGCTTGCCTTCCAAGAGTAATAATGAGTAATCTCTTTGTGGAGAAGGGTAGGAAGATGTACCAGTAGCCCCTTCAAACC
The DNA here is from genome assembly GCF_910594005.1 of Cervus elaphus. NCBI lineage: Eukaryota > Metazoa > Chordata > Mammalia > Artiodactyla > Cervidae > Cervus > Cervus elaphus. The sequence continues at coordinate 6,582,413 of NC_057820.1, read as the reverse complement.
CGTTTCCTGTGGTGCAAGCACTGCATGAAAAGCTAACACCTACTTCCCTGATGGCTCAGACGGTAAAGCGTCTGTCTACAATGAGGGAGACCTGGGTTCGATCCCTCCGTCAGGAAGATACCCTGGAGAAGGAAATGGCAACCCACTCCAGTACTATTGTCTGGAAAATCCCAGGGACCGAGGACCCTGAAAAGCTAACACCTGCAGGAACTGGAGCATAGGCAGCGACCCCACAGCGCTGATCTGGCTCCCCGCCCCCCCTTTTTTTTTTCTTGCTATAAGTAATAAGTTGTATCTCTGACCCAAAGGTCTTTTATCTTTATGACCAACATGTCACCTCTGCAGTTCACGGGGTCACAAAGAGCCAGACACAACTTAGCGACGGAACAACAATGTCACTTCTACAAAATCCCTTTTACCGTGTGTGACAACATACTCACAGGTTTCAAGGATTAAGACTTGGCCATCTTTAGTGGGAACCATTATTCAGCCTATCACAGTCCACCCCCAGTCCTCACAGACTCTTATACGTCCCACATGAAAAATACGTTCACCTATTACAGGGGCTTCCCAAAATCTCAGACCATTACAGCATCAACTCAAATCTCATATCTCATCATCTAAATTATGTATGGGTGCACTTCTGGGTATAACCTATCCTGGAGCAAAATCTGTGGACCTGTGAAATTAGAAAGTAAGTTTGTGTTCCAAAAATAGAATGGTGGGACAGGCATAGGGTAACAGATCCTTCCTCATTCAATAAGGGAGAGAATGAAAGAAAAGAGTCAGTTGATCACCTGTAAAGTCCACCTAGGCAAACTCCATTAGAAGCATAGAAATAACTTCATGGCTCACGCCTCTGCCCCCTGGACTCCTGATTCCACTCTCTGGAGCTCTCCACCCTTGAAATCATCTTATGAAGAGTAATACAGCTCTGTTGTCCACTGCCTGTTTTCTGTCTGTAGAATTTTGGGAATCTGGCAGCATTTACAACTTTGTCCCTTGGCCCTTTTCATCCAACCTGACTATATTTCTGTTGGTACAGCAGTCTCATAAATGTTGTGGGTGATAAACTCACTCTGTCAGAAGAGGCTACTCCACAGATATTTCCTGAACCACTTCATTTTTGTTTCTGGCTTCTGAGTCATAGAACCCTTCAAAGAACCCTCTATGGACTTGAATCTGCTAACCTTCTGTACTTCCCAGTTCAGTTCAGTTCAGTCGCTCAGTCGTGTCTGACTCTTTGCGACCCCATGAATTGCAGCACACCAGGCCTCCCTGTCCATCACCAACTCCCGGAGTTTACTCAAACTCATGTCCATCGACTCGGTGATGCCATCCAGCCATCTCATCCTCTGTCGTCCCCATCTTCTCCTGCCCCCAATCCCTCCCAGCATGAGGGGCTTTTCCAATGAGTCAACCCTTCGCATGAGGTGGCCAAAGTACTGGAGTTTCAGCTTCAGCATCAGTCCTTCCAATGAACACCCAGGACTGATCTCCTTTAGGATGGACTGGTTGGATCTCCTTGCAGGCCAAGGGACTCTCAAGAGTCTTCTCCAACACCACAGTTCAAAAGCATCAATTTTTCGGCGCTCAACTTTCTTCACATTCCAACTTTCACATCCATGCATGACCACTGGAAAAACCATAGCCTTGACTAGATGGAATTTTGTTGGCAAAGTAATGTCTCTGCTTTTTAATATGCTATCTAGGTTGGTCATAACTTTCCTTCTAAGGAGTAAGCGTCTTTTAATTTCATGGCTGCAATCACCATCTGCAGTGATTTGGGAGCCCCAAAAAATAAAGTCAGCCACTGTTTCCACTGTTTCCCCATCTATTTGCCATGAAGTGATGGGACCAGATGCCATGATCTTAGTTTTTTGAATGTTGAGCTTTAAGTCAACTTTTTCACTCTCATCTTTCACTTTCAGCAAGAGGCTTTTTAGTTCCTCTTCACTCTCTGCCATAAGGGTGGTGTCATCCGCATATCTGAGGTTACTGATGTTTCTCCTGGCAATCTTGATTCCAGCTTGTGCTTCTTCCAGCCCAGCACTTCTCATGGTGTACTCTGCATATAAGTTAAATAAGCAGGGTGACAATATACAGCCTTGATATACTCCTTTTCTATTGGAACTAGTCTGTTGGTCCATGTCAAGTTCTAACTGTTGCTTCCTGACCTGCATATAGGTTTCTCAAGAGGCAGGTAAGGTGGTCTGGTATTCCCATCTCTTTCAGAATTTTCCACAGTTTATTGTGATCCACACAGTCAAAGGCTTTGGCATAGTTAATAAAGCAGAAATAGATGTTTTTCTGGAACTCTCTTGCTTTTTCAATGATCCAGTGCATGTTGGCAATTTGATCTCTGGTTCCTCTGCCTTTTCTAAAACCAGCTTGAACATCTGGAAGTTCACGGTTCATGTATTGCTGAGGCCTGGCTTGGAGAATTTTGAGCATTACTTTACCTAGCGTGTGAGATGAGTGCGATTATGCAGTAGTTTGAGTATTCTTTGGCATTGCCTTTCTTTGGAATTGGAATGAACACTGACATTTTCCAGTCCTGTGGCCACTGCTGACTTTTCCAAATTTGCTGACATATTGAGTGCAGCACTTCCACATCATCATCTTTCAGGATTTGAAATAGCTCAACTGGAATTCCATCACCTCTACTAGCTTTGTTCATAGTGATGCTTTCTAAGGCCCACTTGACTTCACATTCCAGGATGTCTGGCTTCTAGGTGAGTGATCTCACCATCGTGATTATCTGGGTCGTGAAGATCTTTTTTTTTTATGGTTCTTCTGTGTATTCTTGCCACCTCTTCTTAATATTTTCTGCTTCTGTTAGGTCCATACCATTTCCGTCCTTTATTGTGCCCATCTTTGCATGAAATATTCCCTTGGTATCTCTAATTTTCTTGAAGAGATCTCTAGTCTTTCCCATTCTGTTGTTTTCCTCTATTTCTTTGCATTGATCTCTGAGGAAGGCTTTCTTATCTCTCCTTGCTATTCTTTAGAACTCTGCATTCAAATGGGAAAATCTCTCCTTTTCTCCTTTGCTTTTCCCTTCTCTTCTTTTCACAGGTATTTGTAAGGCCTCCTCAGACAACCATTTTGCCTTTTTGCATTTCTTTTCCATGGGGATGGTCTTGATCCCTGTCTCCTGTACAATGTACTTCCCAAGCACTAGCAAAAGTCTATCCACACTTAAAATGGTTAAGATGATAACTTTAATGTGTATTTTACCACAGTTAAATTTTGAATTAAAAAAAAAAAAAGACAATACCTCACCAACCACATCATTGGCTAACTCTCCAGAGCATCCTTTCCTAACAGTGAATCTCTTAACTCCAGCATTATTTGCAATCTGCATAGTCTAAGACTTTCCCAAATAAAATTCTGCTAACTTTTTGTAACAGTTCTCTCCACCTTTTTCTTTCACATTTTACCAAAGGCAACAAGGAGAAACCAGGTCACACCTTCAAAACTTCTCTGGGAAATCTCAACCAAATACCCAAATTTGTTGCTTACAAGTTCTGTTTTCTGTATAATTTATAGGACACAGTATTACTATTATATAAAAGAACCCCCTTGCTTCCAATTTCCAAAAACATATTCCTCTTTTCCTCCTGAGACTTTATCAGCAGACACTGATATTTCTTTTTTTTTTTTTTTTGGCTGTGTCACATGGCATACGGGATCTTAGTTCCCTGAGCAGGGTTCAAACTCATGCCTCTGCAGTGGCAGCTTGAGGTCTTAACCACTGGACCACCAGGGAAGTCCCCCAAACCCACATTTCTACTAACTGTGTGTTAACGGCAATCTAGGATTTTCTATCATGTTCCTCAAAATTCTTCCAGCTTCTACCTGTTACCCACTTCCGAACCACTTTCATATTTTTAGCATTTGTTACAGTAGAGTTGGCAGAGTTTGGAGCCAGAAAAAAATCTTTCTTCCAATGATTGAACTCACCACACTCCTTCTCCAATTCCACTTCTTCTTTGGGGAATGCTCCTGGCAGACTCTGGCCAAGATTATCCAGAGGTAAATGCTCATGATGTCCCTCCCAAGCTTAGTCTTGGATCTGAAGACAAAGGGAGGCAGAAAGACAGACACTTCAGAGACCAAAACCTCTACTCACTTCCTCTTGCTGCGGTAACAAATGACCACCATCTGAATGGCTTAAAACGACATGGATTTATTATCTTTTGGAGACAGAAGTCCAATGATCATCTCATTGGACTAAAGTCAAGGTGTCAGCAGAGTTTGTTCCTTCTGGAGACCCCAGGGAAGAATCTGTTTCCTTGAGTTTTCAAGCTTTTAGGGTCTTCCTTCATTTGCTGTCTCACAGCACCTTCCTACATCTTCAAAGCCAGCAGCAAAGCACCTTCAAATATCTCTCTGCTTCCATCACCACATTGCCTTCTCTCTACGATTGTCTTCACTTATGAATCTATTGGACCCATCCAGATGATCCATTATAATCCCTCCATCTCAGGATCCCTAATTTAACCACATCTGCAAAGTCCCTTTTACCGTGTAAGCTGATGTAGTCATAGGTTCCACAGGACTAAGACAGGGACATCTCTGTGGGACCATTACTCAGTTGACCACAACTGAAAATATACACAAGGAACAAATAAGACAATGATAAGCATTTAAAGGGGCTTCCCAGGTGGCACTGGTGGTAGAGAATCTGCTGGCCAATGGAGGAGACAGAAGAGACATGACTTCCATCCCAACTCTTAGATCAGGAAGATCCCCTGGAGTAGGAAATGGCAACCAGCTTCAGTATTCTTGCCTGGGAAATTCCATGGACAGAGGGGCCTGGCAGGCTACAGTTTATGGGGTCACAAAAGAGCTGGATGTGACTGAATGACTGAGGACAAGTATTTAAAACATTCATTGAAAAAAAAAATTCATTGAGAGGACATTATGAAACATTCAAACCTTCAAATCCATTCTCTCTCTTGCTTCATCCTCCAGCAACCAAAAACTTCAACCAGCAAAAAAGACAAAATTTTCAATAGGGAAGTTCAGGAATTACTGAAAGCATTTGTTGTTCAAGAGGACAAAGTTCAAATTAGTACTGTGTCCAAGATCTTTAAGATATAAAATATGACCCTGGAAAGTCCCTGGTGGTCCAGTGGTTAGGACTCCATGCTTTCACTTCTAAGGGCACGGGTCCAATTCCTGGTCAGGGAAATAGATTCTGCAAGCCTTGAGGTAGGGCCAAAAAAAAAAAAAGATATGACCCTAACTTTTTTAGTCAGATCTCAACCTGCACACTACTTATCAGTGAAAATAAAATCTCACCTTTTCTAGAGAAGCCCCATGCTTTCCCATTGTTCTGCCTTTGCTCAGGCAATTGGTTCCATCTGAAATCTCTTTTCTCCCAATTCTGTATATCAGCATTCTCTTCTTTCTTCTAGAACTTCATATAAGGAGAATGATAAAGTATGTATTCTGTTATGTTTAGCTTCTTTCATTAAGCATATGTATATTTTTAGATTCTTCATTGTTTGCTCCTTTGTGTCATTTAGTTGTATTTTATTGTAGACTACATCACAATTTGCTTATTCTTTTCTCGTTGGGTATCTGTGGTGTTTAGGGACTACTATGAATTAAGCTGCTATGCATATTTCATGTATAAATCTTTCAGTTCAGTTCAGTCGCTCAGTCGTGTCTGACTGCGACCCCATGGCTGCGGCAAACCAGTCTTCCCTATCCATCACCAACTCCTGGAACCTACTCAAACTCATGTTCATTGAGTCGGTGATGCCATCCAACCGTCTCATCCTCTTTCATCCCCTTCTCCTCCTGCCCTCAATCCCTCCCACCATCAGGGTCTTTTCCAATGAGTTGGCTCTTCGCATCAGGGGGCCAAAGTATTGAAGTTTCAGCTTCAACATCAGTCTTTCCAATGAACACCCAGGACTGATCTCCTTTAGGATGGACTGGTTGGATCTCTTTGTTGTCCAAGGGACTCGCAAGTGTCTTCTCTAACACCACAGTTCAAAAGCGTCAATTCTTCAGTGCTCAACTTTCTTTATAGTCCAACTCTCACATCCATACATGACTATTGGAAAAACCATAGCTTTGACCAGATGGACTTTTGTTGCCAAAGTAGTGTCTCGGCTTTTTAATACACTGTCTAGGTTGGTCATAACTTTGCTTCCAAGGAGCAGGCGTCTTTTATTTTCATGGCTGCAATCACCATCTGCAGTGATTTTGAAGCCCAAAAAATAAAGTCTGACACTGTTTCCACTGTTTCCCCATCTATTTCCCATGAAGTGATGGGACCAGATGCCATGATCTTAGTTTTTTGAATGTTGAGCTTTAAACCAACTTTTTCCACTCTCCTCCTTCACTTTCATCAAGAGGCTTTTTAGTTCCTCTTCACTTTCTGCCATAAGGGTGGTGTCATCCACATATCTGAGGTTATTGATATTTCTCCTGGCAATCTTGATTCCAGCTTGTGCTTCTGATGTACTCTGCATATAAGTTAAGTAAGCAAGGTGACAATATACAGCCTTGACATACTCCTTTCCCAATTTGGAACCAGTCTGTTGTTACATGTCCAGTTCTAACTGTTGCTTCTTAACCTGCATACAGATTTTTCAGGCGGCAGGTCACATGGTCTGATATTCCCATCTCTTGAAGAATTTTCCACAGTTTATTGTGATCCACACAGTCAGAGGCTTTGGCGTAGTCAATAAAGCAGAAATAGATGTTTTTCTGGAACCCTCTTGCTTTTTTGATGATCCAGTGCATGTTGGCAATTTGATCTCTGGTTCCTCTGCCTTTTCTAAAACCAGCTTGAACATCTGGAAGTTCATGGTTCACATACTGTTGAAACCTGGCTTGGAGACTTTTGAGCGTTACTTTGCTAGCATGTGAGATGAGTACAATTGTATGTTTGTTTGAACATTCTTTGGCATTGCCTTTCTTTGGGATTGGAATGAACACTGATCTTTTCCAGTCCTGTGGCCACTGCTAACTTTTAAAAATTTGCTGACATATTGAGTGCAGCACTTCCACATCATCATCTTTTAGGATTTGAAATAGCTCAGCTGGAATTCTATCACCTCCACTAGCTTTGTTCATAGTGATTCTTCCTTAGGCCCACTTGACTTCACATTCCAGGATGTCTGGTTCTAGATGAGTGATCACACTATTGTGGTTTTCTGGCTCATGAAGATCTTTTTTGCATAGTTCTTCTGTGTATTCTTGCCACCTCTTCTTAATATCTTTTGCTTCTTTTATATCCATACCATTTCTGTCCTTTATTGAGCCCATCTTTGCATGAAATGTTCCCTTGGTATCTCTAATTTTCTTGAAGAGATCTCTAGTTTTTCTCATTCTAGTGTTTTCTTTTATTTCTTTGCATTGATCACTGAGTAAGGCTTTCTTATCTCTCCTTGCTATTCTTTGGAACTCTGCATTCAAATGGGTATATATTTCCTTATCTCCCTTGCCTTTAGCTTCTCTTCTTTTCTCAACTATTCGTAAGGCCTCCTCAGACAACCACTTTTCCTTTTTACATTTTTTTTTCTTGGGGCTGGTCTTGATCACTGCCTCGTGTATCATGTCAGGAACTTCCATCCATAGTTCATCAGGCACTCTTGTCTATCAGATCTAATCCTTTGAATCTATTTGTCACTTCCACTGTATAATCATAAGGGATTTGATTTAGGTCATACCTGAATGGTCTAGTGGTTTTCCCTGCTTTCTTCAATTTAAGTCTGAATTTTGGAATAAGGAGTTCATAATCTGAGCCACAGTCAGCTCCTGGTCTTGTTTTTCCTGACTTTATAGAGTTTCTCCATCTTTGGCTTCAAAGAATACAATCAATCTGATTTTGACATCTGGTGGTGTCCATGCACAGAGTCTTCTCTTGTGTTGTTGGGAGAGGGTGTTTGCTATGACCAGTGCATTCTCTTGGTAAAACCCTGTTAGCCTTTGCCCTGCTTCACTTTGTACTCCATGGCCAAATTTGCCTGTTACTCCAGACATATTTTCATTTTTTCCTTTGGCAAATACCTAGTAGTAGAATATCTTCCTTGGTGAGCTGTCTGCTCATATTTTAAAAGCAGATACCATTTTAAAATTTGGGTGGTTTTTATTATTTTTGAGTTGTTGAATTCTTTCTAATTTCTGGATGTAAGTGTTAAAGCAGTAGTCAGCATTTACATTATTGTGTCTCATGAATATTATTCATAGCTGAGCTTAGAGTATTCTGTGATTATGTTTTTTTCTTGTAAACTTACTTAACTGAGAGATAATAATTGTCTCCCTTCTCCCAAGTTTATTTGGTTCGTATTCTGTTAACACATACATTTGTAATCATGGTTAAATTATCTGCAAGATGTATAAATCTCTCAATGCATTCAGAAGCATTAGTCAATACTTCAGGTGATTTCTTTCGCACTGTCTGTCGTTTTCTCTGTTTTTGTTTTTTTTTTTTTCTTGGAAACATCCTTCCTAGAGCTGTCAGCACAATGAATGGAAATGGCTTGCTCTCAAGTTCATCTCTGAAATTTCATACTCTTGAGATTTATCCTAAAGACTTCCAGAGAGAAAGTCAAATAAACAGGATTAGGAAAATGGCCTTGGCTCTTTCAACAATAATATAGACATCAGAAAACAATGGCGCACTACCTTCAAAATTTTGAGGGAAAATGATTTTCAACTTAAAATTCTCTCCAACCAAACTCTCAGTGAAGTGTGAGGGTAGAATAATGCCATTTTACATTATTATGCAAAAGTCAAAAAATTTAGCCCCTATGGCATCTTCTGAAGATGCTATTGGAAGATGCGATCTAAAGAACAAGAAAGAAGACAGGAGATCTAGGAAACAGGACATCAACTCAAGACAGAGGAGAACCAGCATCTTCCTGGACCACTGCAAGACAACTATGCAGCAACTTGAGAGCAGTGAGCTCAGATTGGGACAGTAAACTGGACAAGAAAGGATGTTTCCAAGAAGCAAAAAGAAAGAGAGCATGAGACACCTGAAATATTGACTGATGCTTTAAAATGCATTGAGGGATTTAAAAGTCTGGTAGAGAATTTGACCATAATCATAAGTGTACATATTACACCAAGTAAACAAATAAGCCAGTGGTGGGGAATGGTGGGAGAAAGACTGCAGGCAGCAACCAAGACCCAGTGTAGCCGTAACAGTAGGTACGTAAGTGTTAGTCGCTCAGTCGTGCCCGACTCTTTGCAACCCCATGGACTACAGCCCACCAGGTTCCTGTGTCCATGAGATTTTCTAGGCAAGGATGCTGGGGTGGGTTGCCATTTCCTTCTCCAAGGATTGAACCTGGGTTTCCTGCACTGCAGGCAGATTCTTTACCGACTGAGCTACAAGGGAAGCCATAATAAAAATAAATAAATCTTAAAAATAAAAAAAAAAAAGACTTGCCTAAAGAAAGATACAGAAGGCTGTATTTTTCCTCCCAGTGTATTTGGCTGCAGTAGGTCTTTATTGCAGCATGAGAGATCTTTAGTTGCAGCGTGGGAGATCTTTAGCTGTGGCATGCAAACTTTTAGTTGCAGCTTGTGGGATCTAGTTCCCTGACCAGGGATCAAACCCAGGTTCCCTGCATTGGGAGCATGAAGTCTTAGCTGCTGAACCTCCAGGGAAGTCCTAAGGCTGCCTTTTGAGGATATGTGGAGTTAAAGTTCAAATTTCCTTTTCCACAGTGGGAAGTCAAAGATACTATCCAAGACGGAAACATCAAGAACAGCATATAGGTTTATTATTTGGAAATGTGGAAGTCAATACCAGGGGAATAAAAAAAAACCTGCTGAAAAAATTTTAAATGCTTATTTCTGGAAAGTGGAGTTCAGTTAGGAAGGGACTGGACAGGAGAATGAGGGTTTTGATTAAAACTTCAAAAACAAAAAAAAGAGATTAAAATAAAACTTTAATAATGTAAATGCTGTAAATTATTAAATGTAAATTTAATAATGTAAATTATTTACATTAAAAGTTAAATTTATTAAATCTAAATTTAATAATGTAAATTCTAGAATCCTCCCACCCTACCTCTCACAGACCTCCCACGTTTATTACATGTCTGCCAGACACTCCGTTCAAAGCTATCATCACCGAGGGACTGAGGACTTGGCCCTCCACGTGGAGTTCTGCTAATCTTAGCTCCCTGCACTGATATCTCAGGAATTCTGCACCTATCTGGAAAGGAGTCTGTAACATTGGACAAGTTACTTAATTTCCCTGAAGCTACTCACCTGTGAATGGGAGTGATAAATATAGCCCAGAGAGGCATTGTGATAAGGCAATGAAAAATATGCACTCAGAGCGCTTGGCACTTTGTAATAAATAATAATTATTTCCTGAAAGCAAATATCATTCACTTATTATTGGGCCGTCGAGAAAGAGGACGTCTTTGAAAGCTGTCGGTGTGAAACTTGGAAAAATCTTCCCTTGGGGGACTGAACTCGTCCCACCCCTTCTCCAACCTGCTTGCTTCCTGGGAGCTCCCTCCCGGTGGACTCTGGCCACGGTTAGCTGAGGGCAGTAGTCCTGCCCGGGGTGATGTCCCAACTCGGTCCCGGAGCTGAAGCAGAAAGGGGGGGACAGGAAGTGAGCGCGGGTGCCGATTGGGCTAAGAGCGCGGCGCGGGGGCCGCTCAACCGGGCTGGGAGGGGAGGGGCGGGTCCCGGAGCAGAGTCGCCCGAAGAGCCAGCGATGGCTGGCCCGGGGAGCGCACGCGGGGGCCGCCCGCGGCCGGCGCTGCTGCTGCTGCTGCTGCATCTGCGGTGGCCCCCGGTCGCCGGCGCCGCGGGCGCGCGCTGGAGCGGGCCGGGTACCACCCCGCACCTGCAGAGCATCTTCCTGGGCCGCTGCGCCGAGCAGACCGTGCTGCAGAACCCGGAGCTGCGGTGAGCGCGGCAGGGGGCTGGGGAACCGGAGGGGGAGGGGGGTGGGGGAAAGGGGTAGGGGGTGGGACACAGGGGGAGGGGTGGGATAAAGGGGGGAGGGGTGGGATAAAGGGGCAGGGGTGGGATAAAGGGGGGAGGGGTGGGATACAGGGGGGAGGGGTGGGACAAAGGGGGGAGGGGGTGAGACAAATGGGGAGGGGTGTGGGGTGAAGAGGGAGGAGGTGGGGAATCTACTGGGTGCCTGAGTGCGCTGTTGGGGTCTGGAGGTGAGTCGTGTGTGTGTGTGTGTGTGTGTGTGTGTGTGTGTGTGTGTGTGTGTGTGTGTAAAGATGAAGAGGAGGGTGTGTTTGGGGGCTGGTGGATGAGGATGAGGCAGCGGTGTGTTTGGATCGCAACCAGCTTAAAATTTAAGCAGAATGCTCAGACCCAGGAACGTGGTCTCCAGCTGGAATTCCCGGAGCCCGACTCCTTTGGGAGTTCACATTTCACATCTCCTCATTTACAGGCCGTTTAAAAGTCTGAGTCTCTCTTGCCAGCACTGTGGTTCGTAGTAATTTTTGTTCCTTCTTGGGAGACACCTTTTCAGTTTTCACAAGGCCCCTTTCTTGTGCCATTTGTTTTTATTGAGACGCATTTTAGGCAAATAAAAAAGAACAGAGAGTAACACAGGGAACACCCATGTTATTCACTGCCCAGCATGAGAAATACCAAGGTAGGAAAAGGGTGGAAAGTGTTTTTGGAAAGCCAGGCGGGACTTAGGAGTTGCTGCAGGCTCTGTAGGTCATGCTTCCTGCCTTAGTGGGAGGTGGAATTTTTCCACACTTGGTCCTCACTCCTGATTTTATTAACATGAGGTCCTGCCTGTCCGCCTGATCTCACCTGGCCTCCAAGCGCAAGATGGACCTGTGTCTAAGTGAAGGGGCACCTAAAGCCAGGAGCCCATGTGATTTATCAGAATTGTCTCCTTCTAGCTACCTGCATTTTCTGCCATCTCTGTGAGCCTGTTCTAAGTTCCACGAGATGTATGTGGCACCTCTGAAAGACACTTCCACTGTCAGATTTCTAAATCCATCACCAAAGTTATTTTTCTTCCTCTTCTGAACTGGGGTCAACGCATGAGTCATGGCAATTTCCTGTCTTTTTTGTATGCCCACTTCTGCAGTGCTGATATTTGACAAAATCGCTCATAAAAAAACTTGGAGAGAGAAGAGGAAATGTATCACACTGGAATGTAGTCTTTAAAAAAAAAAAACAAAAACCAAAAAAACCCCAAACAAACATGTGCTTTTCTGCAGGGACAAGAACTGCACAGCCATCTGGGAAGCCTTTAAAGTGGTGCTGGATAAGGATCCCTGTTCTGTGCGCCCCTCGGATTATGACCTTTTTATTAACCTCTCCAGACACTCCATTCCCAGAGACAAGGTAACCCTGCCTTCGGACTCTGCTCTGCTTCATCAAGCAGCCAACTCCCAAGGAGTGCCAGTCGGCTGGTGGGAAGGCGACTCTGTCTTCACTCGTGCCCCTGCGTCCCCTCCCTGTCGTGGGCAGAAGGAGCTTTCTTAAGTCAAGAATTCAGTGTAGGAACCACTAGAACATCAGGGTGTCACCACACATTTCCTGCGGGACCGCTACACCTGGCCAGTTCTGAATAGTCTCCATCCTAATCTACCCCAGAGGCTTGAACCTTGAAGACTTCAGAAACACCCCCTCTCAATATTCTTCCAGGAGACCAGTCCCTCCTCTCATCAGGCCTTAAGATGATGTCCATTCAGGACCAGTTTCTTTAAGAAACTGGTTAACATGTACACAAGTGGTTTACATGTGTGTATCCTGTCTGCACTTGAATCCCTAATACAGTGGAAGTAAATGAAAACATCCTTGTAAACTGCTTGTTTAGAACAACTCCTTGAATTTAGAGAATGCTAGATACCATTTTTATTTCTCTGACATAAATTCTTTTTTTCTTAATGAAGGGCATATTTATTTTTGACATAAAAACTTGATTTTTTTCATTGTAAAGTCATGTAGTACTGATGTTTACAAATGAAAACATCTGACTGTTTTTTTGTTTTTTTATTTTAGGTAGAGTCAGGTGAATGGAACTGGGAGGTTCAAATGTATAATAGGCTGAAAACATGCTTTTTGAATATATGCTGCCATTTGAATCTTGCAGTCATTCTGTCAGTGAAAAGAGGAGCTGTTACTGTTTTTTCTTTCTTTTTGGCTGCACTGTGCAGCATGAAGGGTCTCAGTTCCCTGACTAGGAATCAAACCTGCAACCCCTGCAATAGAAGTGCAGCGTCGTAGCCATGGGACGGCCAGAAAAGTGCCTGCATGCATGCGTGCTAAGTCGCTTCGGTCATGGCTGACTCTTTGTGACCCCATGGACTGTAGCCCACCAGCTTCCTCTGTCCATGGGATTCTCCAGGCAAGAACACTGGAGTGGGTTGTCATGCCTTCTCTAGGGGATCTTCCTGACCCAGGGATGGAGCCTGCATCTCTTAGGTGCATTGGCAGCTGGGTTCTTTACCACTAGCATCACCTGGGAAGGCTCAGGGGAGTGCCTGGGAGCAGCTATATTTGTTCTCCTTTCTCATAGACTTTGAGACTCATGAACACTGAGCTACTCTTATGTACCAGGCATTGTTCTCAGGGTTTCAGATGCAATAGGGAACACAGTCTGCCCTTGGGTACCATCCAGTCTAGACCGAGACCCTGGTTGGGATACTAAGGATATGATGGCGTGATGAGGGGAATATTGTCATTTGTGTTATTAGTGTCTGAAAACACTGTAACTTTATAGGAGAAAACTATAAAGTATAATCTAAAAGCAATGTGTTTTTGAGGCACCTTACCCTTTAGGAATCCATCTGTGATTATACGTCATCTTAGTCACAACTGTGAGAGAAGAGAAAGGGTTCATACTCCCCATTTTCCATGTGTGGAAACTGAGGCACAGGGAGATGACTTAGCGTGTTCATGATCACACATTTAGGGTGTTACAGACCCAAGATTCAAACCCAGGTCCCTTGATTTTAAAAAAATCTATCATTTTTTAAGTACTAGAAAATGTAAGTACGTGTGTGTGTGTGTGTGTGCGCGCACGCTTAGTCACTAAGTCATGTCCAAATCTTTGTGACCCCATGGACTGTAGCCCACCAGGCTCCTCTGTCCATGGGATTTCCCAGGCAAGAATATTGGAGTGGGTTACCATTTCCTCCTCCAGGGGAATCTTCCCAACCCAGGGATTGAACTGTGTCTTTTGCATTGGCAGGCGGATTCTTTACCACTGGCCCACCAGGGAAGCCTATATATATGTATCTACTTATCTACTTTGTTTTTACTGCTGGGAAAATATTTCTTAACATTTACATGTTACCCTTGCAATAAAGGGAAGAGAGCTGGTGTGCATTAATCACTCAGCCACGTCCAACTCTTTGCGACCCCATGGACTATAGCCCACCAGGCTCCTCTGTCCACGGGTTCTCCAGTCAAGAATACTAGAGTAGGTAGCCAATCACTTCTCCAGGGGATCTTCCTGACCCAGGGATTGAACCCAGATCTCTTGCATTACCATCGTCTGAGCCACCATCTAAGCCATCAGGGAATACCTATCTACTTTTTGTCACTGCTGGGAAAATATTTCATTAGCATTTGCATGATACCCTTGCAATAAAGATGTTTGCTGGTGGCTCAGATGGTAAAGAGTCTGCCATGTGGAAGACCCAGATTTGATCCCTGGGTTGGGCTTCCCACGTAGCTCAGTCGGTAAAGTATCTGCCTGCAGTGTGGGGGACCTGGATTCAATTCCTGGATAGGGAAATTCCCCTGGAGAAAGAAATGGCAATCCACTACAGTATTCTTGCCTGGAGAATCCGATGGACAGAGGAGCCTGGCGGGCTACAGCCCATAGGGTCACGAAGAGTCAGACACGACCAAGCAACTAACACGCACCTGCAATAAACAGAAGAGAGTGGGCAGCCCTCCCCAAGGGGGTCAGTAAAGACAAAGACAATATTTGCCTGTCATAAGGCAAGTCTCAGTTGAATGAGAACTGATTGTCCTGAGTTGTCTTCATGATGCTGTGCCTGAAGGAATCTGTTGTGATTTTTTTAATGTTTTCATTTTGTGTTGATTTTTCCTCAGTCCCTGTTCTGGGAAAACAACCACCTCCTCGTCACCAGCTACGCAGAGAACGGCCACCGCGTTGTGCCGCTCTGCAACGTTCTGTACGGCAGGCTCGGAGATTTCTTGAACTGGTGTCGACAGACAAATGCCTCAGGTGAGACTTCTGCATGTATCACAGGAAAAGTCAGTGTTCCTATCTACTGTGGGGCTTCCCTGGTGGCTCAGCTGGTAAAGAAACTGCCTGTAATGCAGGGGACCCTGGTTCTATTCCTGGGTTGGGAAGATCTGCTGGAGAAGGGACAGGCTGCCCACACCAGTATTCTTGGGCTTCCCTGGTGGCTCAGCTGGTAAAGAATGCACCTGTCGTGCAGGAGACCTGGGTTTGATCCCTGGGTCAGGAAGATCCCCTGGAGAAGGGAAAGGCTACCCACTCCAGTATTCTGGCCTGGAGAATTCCATGGACTGTATAATCCATGAGATTGCAAAGAGTCGGATACGACTGAGTGACTTTCAATGCACTTGCCGTTTTTGTTAAATGCTTTCATATGCATTTATCTCATCTGATTGCCCTCAAATCCTCCCTCCCAGGTAAAGTGGTCGTCATCATCATAATAATTAATAACAGTAATAGAGAGCATCCATCTTTGCTAGGTGCTGTTCTAAGCACTTTACATATGCAGTATGTTCCCTACATATGAACGAGTTGCATTTCAAGAGTGTGTTCGTAAGTCCAATAAGGTAAGCTAGGTACCCGACTAACACAATCAGCTACATAGCACTGTACTTTTCACACAAACAATACATAAAAAACAAACACAAGAATAAAGAAAACATTTTTAACCTTATACTACAGTACCTTGAAAAGTACAGGACAACAGCTGGCATACAGGGGCTGGCATCCAGTGAACAGGCAAGAAGAGTTACTGACCAGAGGAGGGGGAGGAAGTGGGAGATGGTAGAGCTGAAAGGTTGTCAACAGTCGGAGACAGAGGGCGAGCTGAGATTCACTCGCGCCCGTTGTTGACGGTGCAGGTTCTGGCTCCTTGCTGGAACCAGATGCACACCCACATCTTTGAAAGTTCGCAACTTGAAGCTTTGTAGTAGGGGAGTTACTGTATTAACTCATTGAATCCCTGCAATGGCCCCGTGGGATAGTCCTCTCCTGATTCCTGTTCTGACAAACGAGGAGACTGAGGCACAGCAAGGCTGAGACGCTAGCTCGGGAGTGCGCAGCATTGTTAGCAGCAAAGTTAGACCGTCTGATTTCAGTCCTGCGTGACTCTATCTCACTATACTCAGAGAGGTAAACTGAAGCTGAAGGCAGTTAAATGACTTGAGGAACTGGGGCCAAGATTCACCCCTCTTCCCACTGGTTCTGAAACCACTCCAGACCACTAGCAGATATTTTGAGATTCAAATTGTCAACTGAAAAAGAAAATGCACAGTGTTAGAGCGGCAAGTCAGTTTCCTGTAGGGCAGCATGAAGACTATAGTCTGGGAGACAGCATTTCAGATAGCGCTGAGAAACTGCTCTAAAGAGGCAGTGGGGAAGGTCAGTGTTACGTATGATTTTGGTGAAGGGGGTGTGTACAGTCAGGCACTCACTTTAGCAAAGACTGGCTGCTAGTCACAAGGAGCAGACATCACCACAAAGGATTTTAGTGCTTTTCTAGGTACGAGGAGATGCAAGAATTGGGTTCGTAAAATCTCTTGAAAATATCTGTCTGAAGACCTGTTCTGCCGGTTTTTCCCAGAGCACAGAGCGCCTCATTTTTGATCTCCACCCTAAACTCTTTTCAAGAGGTGTTGAAGGGCAGCAACTGCAGTGGCTCATGATTTATCCTTGTAGAGGTGGATGGCAAGTGCCAACTTGTAGTTGGAGAAATCGCAATGAAAGTTAAAGTCACAGAAGCCAACCTGATGGTAATGCAGATACTTCTTATTCATTGACTCCTGCTGGCAATACAGTGGTCTCTGCCCTCAGGGAGCTTGTAGCCTTGGTGGTCGGTGGGAGGTTGTAGCCTTGGTGGTACGCAGGGGCGGGGCATTTAGTCCAGAGAGATGTGCTCTGAGGCAGGAAGGACTGGCCACTCAGGAGTAAGCAGAGAGAGACACCAGCATGGATCAGAGACTCCAAAAGCTTCCCAGAGGCTCTTAGCTCTCTGTGAATCTTATACACTGAGCAGGACCAAGGCCAGCAAGGAAGTGGGTGCAGGGAGGTGGTCCCTTCGTGAAGACTGGAGATTCTTCCTCCCTGGGTATTGGAGTCACTTTAAAAGTTAACTTCAGTTCAGTTCAGTTGCTTAGTCATGCCTGACTCTTCACGACCCCATGGACTACATCACCCCAGGCCTCCCTGTCTGTCACCAGCTCCCAGAGCTTGCTCAAACTCATGTCCATCGAGTTGGTGATGCCATCCAACCATCTCATCCTCTGTCGTCCCCTTCTCCTCTCGCCTTCAGTCTTTCCCAGCATCAGGGTTTTTTTTCCAAGGAGTCAGTTCTTCACATCAGGTGGCCAAAGTATTTGAGTTTCAGCTTCAGCATCAGTCCTTACTGATGGGTTAACTTACTGTGTATAACTTATGGGTTAACTTACTATATATAAGAGTTAGCTTACTGTGTATAAAATAGACAACTAACGGGAACATACTGTATAGCTCAGGGACCTCTGCTCAGTGCTCTCTGGTGACCCCAATGGAACGAAATCCAAGAGCGTAGATATATGTATACATGTAGCTGATTTAGTAAAGAATTCACCTGCAATGTAGGAGGCCCAGGTTCAATTCCTGGGTTGGGAACATTCCCTAGAGAAGGAAACAGCAACCCACTCCAGTATTCTTGCCTGGGAAATCCCATGGACAGAGGAGCCTACTTCCTACAGTCCTTGGGGTCACAAAGAGTCAGACGCGACTGAGCCACTCACACACACATAGCTGGTTCACTTTGCTGCAGAAACTAACACAACATCGTTAAGGAAACTATACGCCAATAAGATTTCTCAAGAAAATTTAAAAGAAATGTTAACCTAAGCTCAGTTCTGTTTGTCCTCCATTCATTCATCCATCCATGAAGTTCGTAGAGTACTTGCTCCACGCCAGTGTTTGCTCTTCTAAGCACTAGGAACACAAGACAGAATAAAACCAGCAAAATAACACCTCACCCTTACAGGGGTGAAGATAAGATCATAAATAGGCAAGTGATAATTTATAGTCTGCCAAACAATTGAAGGCTATGGAGAGAAATGAAACAGGGAAAAGAGGGTAGGGAGTGCTGGCTGGTGGGGAAAGGGACATGCAGTTTTACTTGGGCCCAGAAAAGGCCTCACTGAGAGGCTGGTATTTGAGTAGAGGCCTGAAGGAGATGAAGAACATTTCCTCATGCAGGGAACTGTAAGTGCAAAGGCCCTGAGATGGGAGTCTGTCTGGCAGATTCAAGGAACAGAAAGGCAGGCAGTGAGTGAAGAGGCAAGTCGTCAGCTACTAGGCTAGGGGAATAAAGGGCATGATGGCTCAGGACACTGGCTTTCACTTTGAGTGAAATGGGAAGCATGGCAGGGTACAGATCAAATGTCTGTGGCCATTCTTCCAGTGGACTGTGATCAGGAGGCTGCAGTTTGATTATCCTGCAGAGGGTGGGGGAGGCTGAAGGGGGAGCGTGATGGAAACACTGAAGAGAGGGAGCTGTTACTGAGTCACTCAGTCGTGTCCTATTCTTTTCGACCCCATGGACTGCAGCACGTCAGGCTTCCCTGTCCTTCGCCATCTCCCGGAGTTTGCTCAAATTCATGTCCATTGAGTCAGTGATGCCATCCAACCATCTCATCCTCTGCTGCTCTCTCCTCCTTCTGCCTTCGATCTTTCCCAGCATCAGGTTCTTTTCTAATGAGTTGGCTCTTTGCATCAGGTGGCTAAGGTATTGGAGCTTCAGCTTCAGCATCAGTCCTTCCAATGAATATTCGGGGTTAATTTTCTTTAGGATTGACTGGTGTGATCTCCTTGCAGTCCAAGGGACTCTCAAGAGTCTTCTCCAGCACCACAGTTTGAAAGCATCAATTCTTCGGCACTCAGCCTTCTTTATGGTCTAACTCTCTCATCTGTACATGACGACTGGAAAAGCCATAGCTTTGACTAGATGGAAGAGAGGGAGACTGTGGTATAATAGAAATGAATATTTGGTCTTGGTCCCCTGGTTTCTGGCAAGGCTCTTGAAAACCTTGGCTTCAGGAGTGATGAGTGTCTTGTATGGTAATGCGATGACAGTGGTTGGGAGCTGCTAAGTAACTTTTGCTGGGGGCTGCTTGCCAAAAACACAGAGGCATCATTAGAAAGCTGGAACTTTCAACCCCATCCTCTGTCCTCTGGGAAGGGGAGCAGGACTGGAGATTGGGCTAATCACCCACGATTGACTCAGTGACACCTACATCATGAAATCTCCATAAAGACCCCTGTCTGATGGGGTTCGGGAAGCCTCCAAATTGGTGAGCACCTTAAGATGCTGGTGCACCCAGAGGGGATGAGGAAACGCCGTGCCTTTCCCTTCAAGATGTTCACACGGTGCCCTGCTTGGTTCTCCCTGGAATGAATTGTCAGTGAGCACTTTCTCCTTTTTTTTTTTTTAATAGAGTAAATGGGGGACAAATCCCATTTTATAGCTGCTGAATTTCACACTTAAAATTTTTAAATGTGGTACATTTTAACATTTTGAATATTTTAAATGTTATAAAATTTCTGCTTTCTGGCTAAGGACTGTTATTTTCTTGGTCTGTTTTTCTTGTATTTACTTCCAAGACTTGTGCTACTTGCAGAAGACATTTCTCCCAATAAAGCAAAAAAAAAAAATATATATATATATATATATATATATATATACATGTTATGCATATACATTTAAAATATTTATAATTTTAGTATGTGTATAATTTATAATATTATATAACTTTTGGATATATATATATATATATATGTTGGAGTAGGAAATGGTAACACACTCTAGTATTCTTGCCTGGAAAATTCCATGGACAAAGGAGACTGGCAGGCTACAATCCATGGGGTCACAAAGAGTCAGACACCACTGAGTGACTGAGCACACACACCCACATCAGTATATGCACCACTGACTAGAGCCCCAGCAGAGAAATACCCCAACTGTTCAATTCTCCACCTTCTTCACATTTGTGTGGAGCAGAATGACAAATATCTTCTTATCAGGGGTTGGATGTTCCTCACCAGGCTTCTTGTGGTCTAGGTAGACAGAGCTATGAATTGTAAGCCCATACACATTCTATAGAAAGCAGTTCAATATATTTTGTGGAGGGACTTCCCTGGTGGCCCAGTGGTTAAGATTTTACCTTCCAATGCAGGGGATGTGGGCTTGAGCCCTGGCTGGGGAAGGCTCAAGATCCCACGTGCCTTTTGGCCGTAAAGCCAAAATGTAAACCAGAAGCAATAGTGTAACAAATTCAATAAAGATTAAAAAAAAATCCACATTAAAAAAAATCTTTATATGTGTACCTATAGTGGACCCAGCAAATATTTTCAATAAATCCCTTCCTGTTTTTTTTTTTTTTTCCCCTTCCTGTTATAATCCTTGAAATGAAATGTGTCTGTCTGTTTTCCCTGTAGGACTCGACTACCAATCCTGTCCAACATCAGAAGATTGTGAAAACAACCCTGTGGATTCTTTCTGGAGAAGCGCATCCGTCCAGGTAATCCTAGGATGCGCTGCTGGGTGGCAGAGCAGGTGTGGAACCTGGGAAGAGGGGGCCGGAGTGTTCAGAGGCATCACTGAGGAGGAATGGGCCATCGCCTCATTCCTTAATTTCCACGAGTCTCACTTTCTGCCACGTTCTGATTCAGCCTCTCTGCTCCATAAAGGCGTGAGGATTTAAGAAGCTGAAATGCTTAATGCAGTGCCTGGGGCAGAGAAAATATTCTGAATGGTAGCTTCAGATGGGGATCTTAAACAGTCGTTATTATTACTGTTGTGTCGCGGTTGTTAGTATTTCAAACCAATGTGATGTTGGTTGTGATGTGAAGTGGTGTAACCCCTGCTTTATGGGAGAACCTGGGATGCCTGAGATTTATATGTGGGGTCAGAAGCATCCAGAAGGCTGATATTCTTGGGGAAGGAGATGATAGGAGACCAGAGATAAACTCGAGGCGCAGAAAGTGAAAGTGAAGTCGCTCAGTCATGTCCGACTCTTTGCGACCCCATGGACTGTAGCCTATTAGGCTCCTCCACCCATGGGATTTTCCAGGCAAGAGTACTGGAGTGGGTTGCCATTTCCTTCTACAGCAGATCTTCCCGACCCAGGGATCGAACCCGGGTCTCCCACATTGTAGGCAGACACTTTACCGTCTGAATCACCAGGGAGGTCCCATGGTCCCCTAAAGGCCAGTCTGTTTCTTAGAGAATATCATAAGCAGATTCGATAGTGATCAATAGCTAGAAAACACCAGTGACTGCAGCTTACATTTGCTGTCACCAGCATTAGACCAAAGATTCCAAATAAGAGGGTGACATTTTTAGATCAATGCCCGACAAAGATCAGTCAACTGTTAGCTGCATTGGCTAGGAGTCTGGTGATGTCCGGTCCTGCCACCGAGCCCCTTTCAGGATTATCTATGTCCCTTTTGGTCTCATTTCCTATCCTGGATCACCAGGTGTCTACCAGGGCCACTGTTAATCAGGGCAAGAGGCACTTTGGTCAAATCTTCCGCTACAGGGAGAGTTTGGAACTAAGCAGAGGGTGGCTCCCGACAAAGGAGTTCTTCTTCCTCTCTCTCCTGCCAGCTTCGGGGAGCCCTCGGTCTGTGCTCACTCCCCACAGGTTCTGCCTGGAGTGCAGACTCCAAGGGGTGGGCTGCCTGAGCCCCTCATTGAGGAGTGGGGGACTGCGTGTGGCCACATCATCACCTGAACGTGGGGTCCTAATGACCACGCAGGGGTGACGTCAGCATCGTATGCAGAGAAACCCACGTGCTACCCAGTGGACCTTCCCCATTTCAAAGTGTGCTCCAAGCCACCTCTGATTTAAAATGGGAGTCTCATAACCATGCTCACCCTTTATGGCTGGAGAAGGAATTGGCAACCCTAGTGTTCTTGCCTGGAGAATCCCATGGACAGAGGAGCCTGGCGGGCTGCCGTCCATGGGGTTGCAAAGAGTGGGACATGACTGAGTGACTAACACACACACAGACATTTTACAATTATCCTCAGATAATCCTCACATTATCCTCAGAACATGCTGGGGAGTCTGAACATGAAAAGAGATAGTATAACATTGATATACTGATGAGGAGAGGATCTGAACCATGGCAGAGAAATATGCCATAAATAGTAATATCATTTTAAATAATTTGATCATCACAGCACTCCTATGAGTAGAGACTCTTACTACCCTTGTTTTACAGATAGGGAAACGAGGCCAATAAACTTAATCAGACTAATTACTGAGCTAATAAGTGCAGCAACCGGAGACCATGACTTCATACAGCCTCACTGTATCTGCCTTTTTCTTTTTTTTTGACTGTGTCATGCGGCATTCAGGACCCTAGTTCCCCGACCAGGTATTGAACCTGTGCCCCCTGCAATGGAAGAATGCTGTCTTAACCACTGGACCACCAAGGAAGTCCTGGCATGCTTTGTTTTAATGAAAAAAAAATTATCACTAGTTTAATAGCTGCTCATGATAAAGAATGACAAATTATAAAATATATAAAGAAAAAAACTAATCATTCACATTCCTGCTACCTAAGAGCAAATCGTTGGTCGTCAGACCTTGGCATCTGCAGGTTTAACCTCGAATGTTCGCATATTTGGAAGCAGTCTGAGACAGGCGTGGTGGCATGGAGCAGTGTTGTGGCCGGTATTGGGCGGCCAGGCTCTCCTGGTGGCTCAGACGGTAAAGAATCCACCTGTGATGCAGGAGACCAGGGTTCGACCCCCGAGTCAGGAAGATCCCCTGGAGAAGGAAATGGCAACCCACTCCAGTGTTCTTGCCTGGAGAGTTCCATGGACAGAGCAGCCGGGCAGGCTACAGTCCATGGAATCACAGAGTTGACACGGCTGAGCAACCAACGCTTACAACTTAACACTGCCAGAGAACAAGCCCAGCCTTGCGTATCTCAGATCTGCGCGACGGCCCCGCCCTGCTCCACCTTCATCTGGAAGAAGCATTTTATCAGGGAAATCATATGCTCCAGTAGTGTGCTGAGCAGCAGATTGGGGAATTTCTCTGGCCCTGTCTCTGCCTTCGGAATTTCGGGGGTTGACTCATTCCCACACTTCTGCCCATTCATCTTCGTGTTTTTCTTTATTTATTTGACTCCCCTGAGTCTCAGTTGTGACAGGCAGGATATTTTCAAGTTGCAGCACACGGGAGCCAGGTCCCGGACCCGGGATCGAACCCTGGCCCCCTGCACTGACGGCGCAAGAGGCTTAGCCGCTGGACCACCAGGGAAATCCCCGCCCATTCATTTTGAACGGAGTTGAGCGCAAGCCATGCCCTGTCCATCTGTCTCACACTTTGCTCTGGGTGTAAGCGCTTCTGGGGCTATGGCCAACCTTCTGTAGGCTTTTACTGGCGGCTGGGTCGTATTTCAGACGTGTGAGCGCCATGATGAACTTACCCTTCCCTCTGGCTGACTGTTTCAGATTGGTTACAAACCGTGCTGTGGAATAACTCTCTGTGCTCCAGGGGATCCTTCCTGATGTTTCCTGAGTATTTCTGGCTCATCTTCCGGGCATGTGTTTTGCATTCATTCTGTCTCTTGAAGTTACTTCTGTGAGACTTGCACTGGCTAATAGGATGTGAGTAGGAGTGACTGCGTGACTTCTGGGTGCCTGGGTGCGTGCCAAGTCTCTTCAGCTGTGTCCGATTTTTTGCGACCCCACGGACTGTACCCGCTAGGCTCTTCTGTCCATGGGATTCTCCAGGCAAGGATACTGGAGTGGGTTGCCATTTCCTCCTCCAGGGCATCTTCCCGCCTCCAGGATCAAACATGAATCTTCTGTGGCTTCCCCATTACAGGCAGATTCTTTATCACTGAGCCACTGGGCAAGGCTTGAAGAACTGGTCTGTGGCTTGCCACTTTTTCTCTCCCTTCACTGATAAACTATCCACATCTGCAGATATGGAGACTTCAAGTTGGGTCCCAGAGCAGGAGCATATGTAGGAAAACCCAAACCCCAAATCCGAAAACCGGTGATACACATGTAACATATGCATGAAATAAACCTTTCTTGTTTAAAGCCACTGGGATTTGTGAGGCTGTTTGTAATGGCAGCAGCATAAGATAGTGTACACTGGTTGATCCAGGGTTGGAATCTGATAGTGTTTTTGCATTATTTTATTTTTTAAAAAATAGTTCTTTATTTATTTTGACTCTGCTGGGTCTTTGTTGCTGCTTGAAGGGGCTTTTCTTTAGTGGCGGTGTGGGAGTTCTCTTTGCAGTGGTTTCTCTTACTGCAGAGCCCAGGCTCTAGAGCGTGGGTTCAGTAGTTGGGGCTCATGGACTTAGTTGCTCGGTGGCCTGTGGGATCTTCCCAGACCAGGACCCATGTCCCCTGTATCTGCAGGCAGATTCTTAACACTGGACCAGCAGGGAAGTCCTGTATTGTTTTATGATGGTAGATCACAGGCATGAGGTTTGCACATTTCAAAGCAATTTGCTTCCCAAGATATGCCCATTTACATCCCTTCTAGCTCTGTGGAATACCATATTTATCACACCCTCGTCAGTATTGAGGATTGTCAATTGAAAAAAACGGTTGACTATTTCATAGGTGAAAAATGGTGTCTTGGCTAACTCAAAATGTTTGTTTCTTTTTTGCAGTATGCAAGAGATAGTTCTGGGGTGATCAACATCATGCTAAATGGCTCAGAGCCAGCAGGAGCCTATCCTGTAAAAGGGTAAGAATTCGAGCCCTAGCATATATGACAAAGATGCCAAGATGTCTTTTAATTGAGGCTTAAGAGGATCATCCCCATATTCCAACCTAGTGCTTTTGTAAGTTCAGCTGGAGCACAACCATTGAATGACCTGGACATCAGAGCCATGTCCATACCTTTATACCACTAACAGCTGAATGCATGAATGCAATAAGTAACCTAAAAATTAAAGCTAAAAAGTAACCCCCAAAGGGCTTCCTTAGCGGCTCTGTGGTAAAAAATCCACCTGCCAATGAAGGAGACGCAGGTTTGATCCTTGAGTCAGGAAGATCCCCTGGAGAAGGAAATGGCAATCCACTCCAGTATTCTTGCCTGGAGAATCCCATGGACACAGGAGCCTGGTGGGCTACAGTGCATGAGGTTGCAAGATGTAGCAACAAAATCACCAACAACAACAACCCCCAAGAGTGTTAAAAGTAATGTGTAAATCAACTAACAATGATATAGGAACAGTGTCATATTGCTTTAGGACTTGACAAAACATGTTTCTCAGTTTTTTTGCAGATTTTGAAATTCCCTACCTACAGAAGGATAAAATCACACGAATTGAGATCTGGGTGATGCATGAAATCAGAGGACCCAAGGTGTAAGTTATAGTGCTACCGGTGATGGTCATGGTACAAACATGCTTTTCTTGGATGTGATATGATCTGGTCTGAGTTACATGTATGTTTCTGGGGAAGCCACTGTCTTCTCTGTTTATAGTGTGGTGGGCAGAGAAAGGCAAAGGCTTGACTTTCTGGAAATGCCACGAGTCAGTCCGGAGCCCAGAGAGAAAGCCTCCTTTATCCAGAGACTCCTCTTAGGCTTTCTGAGTGACCAGGGCAGTGTCGGATAGGAGAGGGCCTCATGCATTGGTGTGAGACAAAGCCAGTTTTTTCTCTCTGTCATTGGAAGTCCGAAAACCTCACCAGGAGTTCTCAGAATGGACTCATGGACTATGTAATGAAGACATTCTTTTCAGAGAACAACCAATTTCATAACTGGGTCTCAGATAACTGGCTGAGAAAGCTTTTAAGATCCATACTTTTCTGGGAAACCACTGGCTCAATGGTTGCATCAGCTCAGATATCAGTGCAAGCTTGAAGTCATCCTTTTTTTTTTTAAACTTTTTATTTTGTATTGGGGTACATAGCCGATTACGTGTTGTGATAGTTTCAGCTGAACAGCGAAGGGGCTCAGCCATACATGTACATGTATCCATGTAGTGTCAATGACACTGAAATGTAGGGCTGAACCTTTAACAACAGGGGACTGCTTTTTATGAATTATGGTCCGACTGTAAAAAGGAGCCCAAGCAGGAATTTAAAAAAATAATGGCAAAGAGGTACATACGTGGACACACAGACCTGGGCAAACGCAGATTAAACACGCATTGAGCAGCAGAAATGGATTGTTCCGTTTTCAGTCTCATCGGAATAAATAGGTTTAAAAAGTCTAAAGTGATGTACATCATCATGTTAGCAGCGGTTATCGCCAGTGATGTGAGATTTAGGCCCCCCTTTTGTTTATTTGAGTTTTCTAATATTTTTTGACTTTGTATGTATTTTCTATTTCCATCTGAAGATTGACTTAATTCACTGTGGGTTGGATAAGGGGGCAGTCAGCTTGCTCGGAGCCCGAGCCCAGCGCGGCGTGTACGCTGCGGCTGGGCTGCGCCCTGCAGTCCACCGCGCATGCGCTGGCGCGGGCCTGGGGATGGATGTGCGTGAGTCGCAGGCTTTGGAAGAAAGCTGAGCACCGAAAAATGGATGCTTTTGAACTGTGGTGTTGGAGAAGACTCTTGAGAGTCCCTTGGACTGCAAGGAGATCCAACCAGTCCATCCTGAAGGACCTGGTGTCCATTGGAAGGGCTGATGCTGAAGCTGAAACTCCAATACTTTGGCCACCTCATGCGAAGAGTTGACACATTGGAAAAGACCCTGATGCTGGGAGGGATTGGGGGCAGGAGGAGAAGGGGACGACAGAGGATGAGACGGCTGGATGGCATCACCGACTCGATGGGCATGAGTTTGAGTAAACGCCGGGAGTTTGTGATGGACAGGGAGGTCTGGCGTGCTGCGATTCATGGGATCGCAAAGAATCGGACACGACTGAGCGACTGAACTGAACTGAACTGAACTGAACTGAACTGAACTGAACTGGACTGGACTGAAGGTTCAGAGCATCTCCACGTGGGAGCGGCGGCTCGAGTGCCCGCAACACGGCTGGGTTCAGAGAATCTGCCACGTATTTCTCCAGGGAGGAGTAGATCTCAGTAGCGCGTGGCCAGGATAACTTTTCATTAACACGGAAACAGCTTCTTTTATGTGTGTGTGTCTGTGTTTGCGTTTCAGGGAATCCTGTGGAGAAGGCAGCGTGAAGCTCCTGGAAGAGAGGCTGGACAAGATGGGTTTCCAGTACAGCTGTATCAATGACTACCCGTAGGTGGCGGATTGTAATCCGTTGTTCGGTCACTCAGTCGTGTCAGACGCTTTGCAGCCCCATGGACTGACTGCAGCAGGCCAGGCTTCCGTGTCCTTCACTGTCTCCTGGAGCTTGTTCAGATGCACGCCCCTCAAGTCTGTGGCACTGTCTAACCCTCTCATCCTCTGCCGCACCCTTCTCTGTTTGCCTTCCATCTTTCCCAGCATCAGGGTCTTTTCCAAAGAGTCGGCTCTTCACATCAGGTGGCCAGAGTATTGGAGCTTCACCTTCGGCAACGGTTATCAGTGCGTAGATTGAAAGAAGAAGCAGGGGGCTGTTGGAAAAGTGTTTCAGAGGTCAGCCCCAGAGGCCACGGAACTGTGCCTTCCTGTTGTCGCTGGATCTGGGTGCTGGTGGTGCTTTCCGGCTAGAGTTCCCCCTGACCCGCCCCCCGCCCCACCCCACTGTCCACAGCTGTTTTTAAGGATGCTTACAGGATGGACCGCAGCCCTTTATCATTTGTGAGTGTCTGGTTTCCTCCTCACTCGCTTCCCTGCATGGGGAGTCACCTCCCCCCGGGACTGTGACCCTTGCTTCTCTGGATGCCACACTACCTGTGATTTGTGTTAAGGGGAGTTTGAGATACTTACAGAGAGATGCTTGGTGGCTGTGGACCAACTGAAAAGTCATCATAGCTACCATTTATCACGGACTTTATGGGCCAGGTACTTCATATACATGTAGTCAGAGATCATTTCAAGGTACTCCTGATTCTTGGAAATGTAAGTAAGTTTGGCTCAAATTCTGGGACGACTGAAAGCCCTCACCCGGCCTGGGAATTCCTTACCTATTGCTTCCTGCTTCTCCTATGTATCAGCACCTGAGTTTGCAGTCCTGTTTGTTTCCCCAGGGGTTGGAGTCCAACACTTCAGTGACTCAGGGGCTTTCCCAAAGGTTTGTGAGTGCGGCAGGGTGCGCGTTACATCTGCAGCCTTTACCAGCGCCGGTGACTGTCCAGCTGGCCCTGCCGCCCTCTGGCCTTCTCAAAAGGGACCTGGTGACCTTCCCACCTGAGCAAAGCCCCCAGAAGTGTGGGTCTCCCCCTCCTCAGGCCTCCCCCCAGGAGAACAGGCCTATTCTTTTCCCACAGCTTGAAGCTGGACTGTTTTCCTCGTCTATTATTGCTAACGCTCTCAGAAGACTCTGAAGTTAATTAGGTGTTGTCATCACCCTGTTTTGAACACAATGCAAAGCACATACTCTTGTTTTGGAAATATAATCTGTGTTCAGAAAAAAGCAGAAACTGTAAGGATCCAGTTGGATGAATTTTCCCCAGGTCACTGTACACGTGTACCGGGATTAAGAGGCAGAGTGTTACCAGCATCTCCGGTCTCTCCTTGGTCTCCCTTTCAGGCTCCCCATCTGCCTGTAGTAGGAACCACTCTGGACTTGTAAGATCATAGATTCGTTTTGTCTGTTTTATATAAATACATATCTGCTTTCTATAAATATCCCCTTTTCATGAATGGGTAAATGAAAGATCAGAGAGGTTAAGCGAGTTTCCCAAGGTCACCACTCCCTGACACAGCTGAGTTTTGAACCCATCACTGTGTGACCCTGAAGCTTCCCCTTTTCTTTCTACTCTAATATTCCTCCTTTCTTACAGCATCAGCTTTTTGTAAATTAAATAAAAGGCAATTCTGATTTAAAATAGCTCAGGGATAGGGGAAAAAAAAAAGCATGGCTAAAAATCCCACAGTTATGACCTTTTGCTTTGGCCCAGGGACTTCCCTGAGGAGGCTGTCTTTTTACAAGTCATCAGGTCAAGTAGGGGCCCAGGGTTGCCTTCCAACTCACAGCTGTGAGCCTCAAGGTCTCAACCTGCTTTTCCTGAGTCACGTTGCCCCACCAAAGCTGGCCCCAGGCTCTGCCCTTGCATGCCTGGCTTAGCATTTCTGTACCACCCGTGGGCTGTCTGTGTTTTGGGGTTTTATTGCTCCTGGGAGCTCGGAGGAGATAACAACAGGCTTAACACAGGGTGAACAACCAGGGTTAACAGATCAGACTCAAGCTCAGATGTAAGTGAGAATCCCCTGCCCGTTAAATTTCAGGGGACACTGACCTCTGTGCCACGGTGGTCGAACTTTCTCCCCAAGTCTTGCAGATTTCGGCAAGGTCTTTGTTCACAGCCTCTCGTCTCCTGTTTTCTGCTTTGCACTGTATTGACCCACACTCCGTGAAACTCAGTGCATTCTGGTGGGAGAAGCGGGGAGGCATGACAGCAATACCAAGCTACTTTTTAAAAATTATTAATTATTTTTTGGCAGTGCTGGATCTTTGCTGCTGTGAGGCGGCTTTCTCTCGTTGCAGCCAGCAGGGCATTGCTCTCTAGTTGCGGTGCTGGGGCTTCCTTTGTCAAACACGGGCTCCAGAGCGCAGGCTCAGCAGTTGGGGTGCTCTGGCTTAGTAGCCCTGCACCATGTGGAATCTTCTGAGACCAGGGATCGAACCCATGCCCCCTGCATTGGCAGGCGGATTTGCAACCAGTGGCCTGCCAGGGAAATCCAATAATAGACTACTCTTGTTTAAAAAGTAAAATGTATCTGAACGGTGTC
The DNA here is from genome assembly GCF_910594005.1 of Cervus elaphus. Lineage (NCBI taxonomy): Eukaryota > Metazoa > Chordata > Mammalia > Artiodactyla > Cervidae > Cervus > Cervus elaphus. The sequence goes on along the minus strand of NC_057820.1, from coordinate 6,552,402 downwards.
CACTGAGGCCTAGAGAGTCCTGGGGTGGGTCACGTAGCATGCCATAGACAGAATGCATTCCTGTTCTTCCCAAGTGCCGTCCAGGCGCCCTGTGATGGCTGACAGCCTCTCCTCGCTGCCTCTCACTGCCACCAGGCTCCCGTCTTCACCGCTACTGTTCCCTTCCTCCTGGCTCTCCTGGAACCCACATCCTCTCGCCTGGTGGTAGCCACGCGGTCTGGGAAACAAACTCACTCAGGAGGACGGTGCAGACGGTGGAGTGCAGTTATTACACCGCGGGCCCCAGGCAGGGTCTCCTCTCAGCCAGGGACCCCGACCAGTTCTGTGAAAACCTTACACACCCTAAGTGTACGTGCACAGACCCACCTCCCCAAATTCCCTGAAGCTCGTCTGAACAAAGGAAAAGAAAGATACAATCAAAGTTAACCCGTGATTCATGTGCCTTAAGTCTAGTTAGTTAACAGTGGACAATTATCTATAGGCCTGTGGTCATACCCAATAAGCATAATAGAATGTATGGTTCTATTCCGTTAGGCAGACAATCAGGGTATTCTTCTAGGTGACGGAGAGCCCTGGGGCTCTTCCTTCTGGGGGCCTGGTTTTCCAGTTGGTCTCTCATTTCCATAGATTCAGGGCATAGAGCTCCAAGTCCACAGTCCGGCCCAGGATGGAGTCCTGCTTTCAAGATAGAGCCTGTTCTGTTTCCTCCTTCAGCCATACGGTGCAAGCAGTTAGCTTTCTTCCCTGAAGCTGAGGCACGAGCCATCACCCACATGCTTCAAGTTCAACCTTCTGCCTAAAGTTCTTATCGACAGATTTTCCAAGCAAAGTTGTACGTCTTTACAGAAGTGGTCCATGCCCAGGCTTTGGAGGGGAGGTTCAAGTTCAGCTCCTCAACTCACACTGTGAGAAGAACTTGGGCACGTTCCCCTGGACGGCCTTCTCGGCTGTAGATCGCAGATAACAATTTGTTGCAGTCCAGCTGCTCAGGTGTGTTGGACTCTTTGCAGCCCCACGGACTGCACCACGCCAGGCTTCCCTGTCCATCACCATCTCCCAAAGTTCGCACAAATTCATATCCCCTGAGTCTGTGATGCTGTCTAACTATCTCATCCCCTGCCACCCTCTTCTCCTCCTGCCTGCAGTCTTTCCCAGCATCAGGGTCTTTTCCAATGAGTTGGCTCTTCGTATCAGGTGGTCAAAGCATTGGAGCTTCAGCTTCAGCATCAGTCCTTCCAGTGAATATTCAGGATTAATTTGCTTTAGGATTGATTGGTTTGATCTCCTTAGTACCTGCTTTGGTCAGTTGTTGTAAGGAGGGAATGACATCATCTATGTGAGATATTTAATACATAATCAGATTTTCTGGTACATAGTAAGTGCTCAACAAATGCCAGCTAATATTTTTGAAAAGAAACTGTGTCCTTCAAGGTCAGAGACTTTGTATCTCCAGTACGTTGCAGGTTCCTCATAAACGTATGATGAAGGAAAGTCACTTGACTCATCCCTTAAATATTACTTCTTTTCATTTTGCAGACCAGTGAAGCTCTTACAGTGTCTGGAACACAGCACTCATCCTGACTGTGCCTTAAGTTCGTAAGTAAATGTTTAACCTAACTTCCTTGCTTCCTGAAGATAGCCAGCCCTTGCTATTCAAAGGACGCTGGTGGATCACAGTGTCATTTTATGCCCACTCCCTGAAATGCCCGGCTGCAGAGTAAGGTTGGAACTTGTGCACTGCCCTGCTGTCCATCTCTGCGCTGCTGGGTCAGTGAAGGTTTGCTGAGCATCCGTGCAGCTCAGCTGACCCCCGCATGTCCCATGGGAGCAAGTCCAGTCCGGCTGCACCAGCTGCAGCACGAAGGCTGGACCTGGGGTGGCAGGACCACCTTTTAATATTTACTTCTGTGGACCTCAGAAATGAAAGCTATTTTACCAGCAAAAGTGGGTTTATTTGGGGGGACCTCCCTGGTGGTCCAGTGGTTAAGACTTTGGCTTCCAATGCAAAAGGTGTGGGTTCGATCCTTGGCTGGGGGGTTAAGAGTCCCCCCTTGCTTCGTGGCTTAAAAACCAAAACGTGCAACCGAAGCAATGTTATAACAAATTCAATAAAGACTTGAAAAATGGTCCACACCAAAAAAACCTTTTTTTTTTTTTTTTTTAAAGAAAGTGCATTTATTTGGGACTAGTAGAAGAATTGCAGTTTGGGACAAGCAAGCTATAGCAAAAACTACAGGCAATACTAGAGTGGTAGCCTTTCCCTTCTCCAGGGGATCTTCCCAACCCAGGGATCGAACCCAGGTCTCCCACATTGCAGGCGGATTCTTTACCAGCTGAGCCGCAAGGGAGGCCCAGCAAATGAAGGAGAGGGGTGTTATTTTATAGAGAAGGAGGAAGCTGGGAAGGGGTGTTTTGAATGAGGGTCCGTCAGAGAAAAGGTGATGACAGTCTCTCTTTGGCTGAGTTGCCGGGGTAGTCAGTTCCTTACAGAAGACGGTGTGCACGTCTTTCCTGCTGTGGCCTCTAACTGTTTTGCTCCTGTCCATGGTTCTTCTTTTGAGGTCTGTAGTTGACAATTCTTCTGTAATTGTTGTGCCTGGCCCTGCCTGAGAGCGCCCCCTTCTGGCCTCCTGACTCCATTTTAGGGGTGAGGTTTCCCTTGACAAAGTTTCACGTTTCTTAATCCTGATATGTTTTAAAATCATATTGATTCATGTCAATGTATGGCAAAAACCACTACAATTTGTAAAGTAATTAGCCTTCAACTAATAAAAATAAATGAAAAAATTTAAAAAAAATACACACACACAAAAAATATTAGACTTTTTGAAACGATGATGCATGTGCATAGGATGAAATTCAAAATTACAAAAGGGCAGAAAAAGTGAAAACTCTTTCTTCCTCTGTTTCTGGTTACTCAGTTTCTGTGTGTGGGTGTGTGTGCTCAGTTGGGTCCGACTCTTCACGACCCTATGTAGCCCACCAGGCTCCTCTGTCCATGGGATTTCCCAGGCAAGAATACTGGAGTGGGTTGCTATTTCCTTCTCCAGGGGAGCTTCCTGACCCAGGCATGGAACCCGCATCGCTTGCGTCTCTTGCATCGGCAGCCGGATTCTTTACCACTGCGCCAGCTGGGAAGCCCAATTTCCTTACCCAGAGGCAATTACTGTTTCTAGTTTCTTTTGTGCCCTTCTAGAATATTCTGTGTTTGTTAGAACACACAAACACACAGATACAGACACGTTTCTCTTTTTCATTTCATACAAATGATGGTAGACACAGGACCCTGCAGCTTGCTGTTTTCACATATTGGTATCTTAATGTCATCCCCCTTCCTGTAGTATTCTATTGTATGTATGTCATGATTCTTTTTTTTCTTTTTAACACGGGAGATACTCTCTCTTTGTTTGGAGTATAGCCTATTAACAACGTTGTGATAGTTTCGGGGGGACACCAAAGGGACTCGACCTCACAGATGCATGTATCCATTCTCCCCCAAGCCCCCCTCCCATCCCGGCTGCCACATAAAGCTGAGTAGAGTTCCATGTGCTATTCAGCAGGTCTTTGTTGGTTCCACTTTTTTTTTTTTTTGGTTCCACTTTAAATATAGCAGTGGCACATATCATGATTTAGCCCATTACCCATGGGTGGCCAAGTAGACCGCTTCCAAAAGTGAAAGTGAAGTCGCTCTGTCGTGTCCGACTCTTTGCAACCCCATGGATTGCAGTCTGAGAGGCCCCTCTGTCCATGGGATTTCCCAGGCAAGAATACTGGAGTGGGTTGCCATTTCCTTCTCCAGGAGATCTTCCCGACCTAGGGATCGAACCCGGATCTCCCGCTTTACCGTCTGAGCCACCAGGGAAGTCTATTATTAACAGTGAAGATGATGATTTCTTTTTTTAAAATTAATTTATTTTCAGTTCAGTTCAGTTGCTTAGTCGTGTCTGACTCTTTCCAACCCCATGAATCGCAGCACGCCAGGCCTCCCTGTCCATCACCAACTCCTGGAGTCCACCCAAACTCATGTCCATTGAGTTGGTGATGCCATCCAGCCATCTCATCCTGTGTCATCTCCTTCTCCTCCTGCCCCCAATCCCTCCCAGCATCAGGGTCTTTTTCAATGAGTCAACTCTTCGCATGAGGTGGCCAAAGTATTGGAGTTTCAGCCTCAGCATCAGTCTTTCCAGTGAACACCCAGGACTGATTTCCTTTAGGATGGACTGGTTGGATCTCCTTGCAGTCCAAGAGACTCTCAAGAGTCATCTCCAACACCACAGTTCAAAAGCATCAATTCTTTGGCGCTCAGCATTCTTCACAGTCCAACTCTCACAATTTATTTTAATTGGAGGCTAATTACAATATTGTGGTCATTTTGCCATACATCAACATGAATCAGCCGTGGGTGTACAGGTGTCCTGACCTGCCTCCCACCTCCCTCCGCACCCCATCCCTCTGGGTTGTCCCAGAGCACCAGCTTTGAGTGCCCTCCTTCATGCCATGAACTTGCACTGGGCATCTATTTTACATATGGTAATACACATGTTTCAGTGCTCTTCTCCCATATTGTCCCACCCTCGCCTTCTCCCAGAGTCCAAAAGTCTGTTCTTTACATCTGTGTCTCTTGCTGTCTTGAATACAGGGTTGTCGTTGCCGTCTTTCTAAATTCCATATGTATGCATTAATATATTGTATTGGTGTTTCTCTTTCTGACTTACTTCACTCTGTATAATAGGCTCCAGTTTCATCCACCTCACTGGAACTGACTCAAATGCATTCTTTTTTTATAGCTGAGTAATATTCCATTGTGTATATGTACCACAACTTCCTTATCCATTCATCTGCTAATGGACAAGATGATTTCTTTTCCTCTACTCCCATTTCCTCTAAGTAATTTCTGTCAGCATTTTGGTCCATTTCTGCCCAAACATCTCAGTACACACCTATGTTACCAGACACAGATGTGAGTTTGTTCATCTGTTTGTTTTTTATTCGGTCTTATTTTCATTTATTTACTTGCCTTTTCAGAAAAGTTACTTATTTTTAATTGGAAGATAATTGCTTTACAATATTGCGTTGATTCCTGCCGTACGTCAGTGTGAATCAGCCATAGATATACGTATGTCCCCGCCCTCTTGAGCCTCCGTCCCACCTCCCACCCCATCGCACACCTCCAGGTGGTCGCAGAGCCCCGGATGTGAGCTCCTCATATAGTAAGTTCCTGCTGGCTGTCTGTCTTACCTCTGCTGATGCATCTGTTTCCGTGCCACCCTCCCGGTTCGTCCCCCCTCCCCTTCCCTGCTGTGTCCACAAGTCTCTTTTTTTTTTTTTTCCTTCCTTTTTTTTTTTTTTTATTTATAGTCTTTATTTATTTATTTATTTTTTCAGTGGGTTTTGTCATACCACAAGTCTCTTCACTGTGTCTGCATATCCATGCTGTCCTGCAAATAGGTTCCTCAGTACCATCTTTCTAAATTTCATACATATGTGTTAATATATGATAGTCATTTTTCTCTTTCTGACTTACTTCACTCTGTGTAATAGGCTCTAGGTTCATCCACCTCATTAGAACTGACTCAAATGCCTTCTTTTTCATGACTGAGTAATATTTTATTGTATATATGTAACAGAACTTCTTTTTCTATTCATCTGTCAATGGGTGTCTAGGTTGCTTCCATGGCCTAGCTATTGTAAATAGTGCTGTAGTGACCATTGGGTTGCATGTGTCTTTTAGAATTGTGGTATGTGCCCAATAGTGGGCTTGCTGGATCATCTGGTAGTTTTATTCCTAGTTTTTAAAGGAATCTTCATACCATCTTCCATAGTGGCTGTACTCGTTTGCATTCCCACCAACAGTGCAAGAGGGTTCCCTTTTCTCCACACCCTTGCCAGCATTTATTGTTTGTAGGTTTTTTGATGATGGCCCTTCTGACTGGTGTGAAGTGATACCTCATTGTAGTTTTGATCTGCATTTCTCTAACAATCAGTGATGTTGAGCATGTTTTCATGTACTTCTTGACCATAAGTCAAAAAGAGAAAAACAAATATCGTATTTTAGTGCATATATTGTGGAATCTAGAAAAACAGTACAGATGAACCCCTTTGCAGGGCAGGATTAGAGACACAGATGCAGAGAATGGACGTGTGTGGACATGGTGGGGGAAGGCGGGGGGAATGAATGGGGAAATTGGGATTGAGTTGTATACACACTACCGTGAATGGAACGGCAATGGAGGAAACAGGAGTTTCACATGATCAGAACCTGCACGTGTCCCTGGCGTGGCTGGCGAGGTTAAGGCCCACCCTGCAGTGCTCTGCTCGTCACTCCCTGGGAATTAGGCATGCGTGTTTTTGAGGCCTCTCACAGGAAGGGAAAGAATAAACGAGGGCCTGGGTCTTCACTTTCCTCTCCTGAGAATGAAATCCACCCTCCTTTCTCTGCTTAATAGCTATCTCAAAGGCAGCGCATCCCAAACTGGACTCCTGAATCTACGCACTGTGTTGGGCCGAGTCATGCATCTAAAGATGTGTAGGTCCTAATCCCTGGAATGAGTGGATTTTACTTTATGTTACAAAAGGGGCTTTGCAGATGTAAGAACGTAAGGATCTGGAGATGGGGAGATAGTTCTGAACTGTCCCGGTGGGCCTTGTGTGTAATGTAAGTGTCCTGACAAGAGGGAGTCAGAGGAGGCTTGGTTCAAGAGGAGCCGAAGGCCTTGTGGTCACGGAAGCAGAGACTGGAATCCTAGCACAGACAGCCCGTGTCCAGCTGTCCTCAGCCCCATGGACTGTAGCCCACCAGGCTTCTCTGTCCTTGGGATTTCCCAGGCAAGAGTGCTGGAGTGGGTTACCATTTCCTTCTCCAGGGGATCTTCCCAGTGGTGCACTTTAAAAATATATTTTTAATTAATTAACCAGCTTCTTGGCTGCACTGGGTCTTTGTCACTGCGCCTGGGCTGCTCTGGTTGCGGCGAGCAGGACTTGCTGTGGGGCTCTTCTTGCCGAGGAGCACGCGCCCTGGGCGCATGGGCGCAGTAGAGGTGCTGCAGCAAAGTCTGTAACACACGCGGGCGTCTGTTTAAAAAACAAGTTAGAGAAAGAGTAGATGGTTTATGTCAGTTATACCTCCATAAAGCTGGGGGTGGTGGAAAACCGTGTAACAATACGGAAAAATTCTCACAAACAACTAAAGTAAGAAATGTGGAGTAAACAATCTTATTGACTTATAAGTTAATGGCCAAAAATTCAGTGGATAGTGGATAATCTGCAGGATTGGTGAGGCTACGAGGAAGCAGACATATTCGTGTTACTGACATAAGGGCGTGCTGTGTCAGGCAGGGTTTGAAGGAGAAAATCAGATTTCTCATCTTGGCCCCAGTTTACTGTTCAAAATGTATTCCCCTACTCTGGCCTGGCCCTAGGTCACAGAGGTAGGAGAGCAAATTTCACTTGCTTAGGAATAGTGGAGAAAAGGACTTTTCATCTGAAGAAATTCAGAATCTAACGAGCAGTTGTTGATATAAAGCCAACTTATATTACTTTTGTGGTAAGTTTAGTAACAATCTGTATTTTTCTGATATTTAACTTATTTATAACATTTTAGAGGATTTGGCATGTAAGAATAACTCTTGGAATAGCCCTGCGATATCAATATAAATTTAACTTTTAAATAACTGATTTTTTTTTCCCTTTTTTTTCATTTATTTTTATTAGTTGGAGGCTAATTACTTTACAATATTGTAGTGGTTTTTGCCATACACTGACATGAATCAGCCATGGATTTACACGTGTTCCCCATCCTGATCCCCCCTCCCACCTCCCTCTCCATCCCATCCCTCTGGGTCTTCCCAGTGCACCAGCCCTGAGCACTTGTCTCATGCATCCCACCTGGGCGTAGACCTAGGATTTTTAGTTGAAAGTTATAAGAGACTTTTACTTTTTTAAATCAGTCGTTGTTTCTTTTCATTTGCTAAGTTGTCTCTGACTCTTTGTGGCCCCATGGACTGCAGCATGCCAGGCTCCCCCCTTCTTTAAATCAGTACTGGAATGTTTAAGAGAATTAAGATTAAAGTTTATACATTTGTTAAATTTACTAGCATCAAGTATTTGAGAAGATTATGCTCACTTGAAGTCACTTAACAATATTTTATAAAGAAAATGTAATATTTTAAAATGTAAGTTTAAAATAATCTAACCTAAAATAACTTGAGCTTAAAATGTCCTGGGAATTAGAATAATTTTTGAAGTCCCCTTAGAAGTTATTATCAGAGTTCATTTGGCTTTTAAATTAGAACAAGACTATTCATAAATTAAATAGAAAAAGTGTATGGGAAAGTCAAGATTTTGAATTTATTAATTTAATAGCTAGAATTAATTTTTAAAACCAAAGTAACTGCAAGTAATGTGTTTTTCCCTCTGCATAAATGCTGTCCTCAAGCACAACCCCACTTTGGCCTGAAAAGCTTAAGCTAAACGTGTGACAAGTCAGTGCGGAGAACGTGGACCCAAACATGTAAAGTGAAAGAAAACAAAACTATATTTCTGTTTGTGCATGATATAGAATGTAAATGGTAGAAATGGATCTGAGATGATAAACTAACAGTGATTATTCCTTCTAGGGAAGGGAGTGAGAACTGGGAAAAGGTGACAGGAGACCCACTACTACTGTGCTTAGTTCTGTATTATTTTATTTTCTTAAAAAGTAAGAATAAGTTTATCTCTGTCTTAATAGGTTAATTATTTAAAAGCAAAAACTAATCAGTTTTGAATGAACGAAGTCTAGAAGAGGAACTGAATCAGGTTGCAGTTATAGAAAATGTCCAGCAGGCGGAGCCATAGTACTCTTTTGTGGACTGCTGGAGATTCCTTCAGCGGAAAAAGGGGTGGTCAGCCCTCACGTGGAGTAAGCAACAGTAAGCCACTAGTAGTAGAGCCAGGGAATAAAGACGTCAGATTGTCTCATAATTTTAAAAACGTTATCTTTGATTGCTTTCAAGGAATTCATTAGTTCTGTTTTTAAAAATCTGGAGGTCAGATCCTAATCACTATGGCCACAATCCTGATTTTGGCCAGAGCCTCTCTCAATGTCTTTACGTCATAACTGGTTTTTCATCACCAGTTAAACTCTAATGGAGTAATACCCATCAGTAGATATTACTGAACTTGGGTAACTTTATGGTGCATCCGTACAGTCAGAATTCACCCAGGAGGAAGGATGAGTACTTCCATAGGTACCAGTATGGAAGCATGTCCAAGATGTCGTGTTGGGTGAAGAAGCAAACTGTAGATTCCATTTGTGCTTAGATGAAAGGATGTGTTAATATATGTGCATGCATGTGGGAGTGTCCTGAGAGGACAGCTCAAACTATCAAGAATTATCTCTATGCAAAGTGGGAATAGGGAGGCCTGGGTGGGGAAGATCCCCTGGAGGAGGGCATGGCAACCCACTCCAGGATTCTTGCCTGGAGAATCCGCTGGACAGAGGAGCCTGGCGGGCCCCAGTCCATGGGGTCGCAAAGAGTCGGACATGACTTAGGGACTGAACAACAAAGGAGCTTTTACTTTTCACTTTGTGAATTTCTGTGCTATTTATTTATCTTGAATTTGTTTATTATTTTTGGCTCTGCTGGGTCTTCCTGCTGTGCGTGGGCTTTCCCTAGTTGTGGAGAAGGGGGATCACTCTCCAGCTGTGGCGCTCAGGCTTCAGTGGTTGTGGCTCACGGTCATAGCTGCCCCACGGCATGTGGGATCTTCCCGGAGCAGGGATCCAACCTGTGTCCCCTGCGCTGGCAGGCGGATTCTTAACCACTGGACCACCGGGGCAGTCCCTTTCTGTACTATTTAGAGTTTCCTGTAGGGTGCACGTGTATTTTCAAAAGTAGGTGTCACCCATCAATACTGACTTTTTTTTTTTTCTGTTTTCTTTTTAATTTGCAGGGCAGCAGCATCTACTCAAAGGGAAGCCTTTTATGCAGAACAAGGTGCCTACTTCATCTTTCCTCTCTTAGCAGTGTTCACTTCAGTTGCTCAGATGTAACTAGAAACTCAGTTTTGCTGCCCTAAGTGGCCCGCAGACCTGCCCTTGCCCAGTCATCCTTGTTCTGTATACATCAAGTGGTTCCGTTGTCTAAAGAAGCTTCCTGCTGGGAGAGCAATGTTCTGAAATGATTGTGAGTGATATACATGCTCAGGATTTCAGCAATATCTAGTTCTATTTAGCTGGTTAAAAACAACTGCATTAGAACAAAGTTAGTTATTATTTTCTTATTTTCATAATACAACGCACTGAGACACAGACTGTCTTTTACGTAAGCAAACATTTTAAGAAAATTTTAGTACAACTGTGTACATATTTTCATATATTCTTATACCACCAGCAGGGCATACTGCCTGTTTGTTGAATCTTCATATTCAAAGATGTTTGGCAGGCAAAGAGCTATGTATGAAGATGTCCATTTAATGGTTATTTATAATGAGGGGGAACTAAAAATTCTAATAATAGGGAACTCTTTGCATATGGTTTACTATATCTGTAGGATGGGCTATCATTCAAATAAGAAAAGTTACACTTATCAGTCCAGCTGTCCTTCATCCAGTGAATGGAGGTGCTAACCTTGGTACGGTGGAATACTACGCAGCAGTAAAAGTGACCAGCTATGGATAAATGAAGCTGTGTGAGTGAGTCTCAATTGCATTGTGCCAAGCGAAAGAAGCCAGACCAAAAGGCTACGTACTATATAATTCTATTTACAGGACATTCTGAAAAAAACAAAATTATAGGAATGGAGTACTTTTCAGCCTCAGCGTTAAGACCTGAGAGGGCACTAACTAAAAAGGAGCCCTGCAGGGGCTTTAGTGGGAGTGACAGATGGTTCTGGGTCTTGCCTGTGGTGGTGGTGGTAACAGGAATCTATGTGTTTGTCAACTCTCCTTCCAGTTTTTTTCAGAATTGCCTGCAAAGGAGTCATTTCATTGTATATAAATTATTTTCAAAGAACATTTCATGCCATATAAAAAATGTCAATGATAAGTGTAAGACGTAGGACATAAAATTGTTTCTCATATGATCCATTTGTCAAATAAAATACAAATGTAACACATCAATGTCTGTGTATTACCTATTCATACTTAAATGAGTGAATCAGACCAATCAATCCTGAATATTCACTAGAAGGACTGATGCAGAAGCTGAAGCTCCAATACTTTGGCCACCTGATGCAAAGAGCCGACTCACTGGAAAAGACCCTGATGCTGGGAAAGATTGAAGGCAGGAGGAGAAGGGGGCGACGGAGGATGAGATGGTTGGATGGCGTCACCGCCTCGACATGAATTTGAGCAAACTCCTGGAGATGGTGAGAGGCAGGGGAGCCTGGTGTCTGCAGTCCGTGGTCACAAATAGGCACGACTTAGGAACCGAACAGCAAGATGAACGAAAGGAAGCGTTAGTCGCTCAGTCGTGTCTGACTCTTTGCAACCCCATGGACTGTAGCCTGTCAGGCTCCTCTGTCCGTGGAATTCTCCACGCAAGAACACTGGAGTGGGTTGCCATTTCCTTCTCCAGAGGATCTTCCCGACCCAAGGATCGAAAAGAAGCCCAAATGCAGAGCAGTAACCGCTGCAGAATGGTCTTTTCAGTGATTCCTATTCTTGACCTTTGACCTTTTGTGTTTTCCAAATTTTCTCTAATAAGCTCACATCCCTTTTCTAATCAGGAAAAGAAAAATAAACCCGCTTGTGTGTCTGGTCATTTAACGCAAAACACATTTCCAGAAGAGGAAAACAAAACCAGAAGTTGTCACGAACACTTCTCTGTTCTTGCTCCTTATTTTTTTCGCAGAGATCGGGTGTGGGAGGTTCAGATGTGAGAACCAGCGTAATTTGATGCCCCGGTGCCCGCAAGTGGTAACGGGAGCTTTCACTTTCTGTCATTTCCTGTAACCCTGCGGAGAGAAAAAGAACTGCCCATCGCAGGCAGAGCTGGTCCTCGAATGTGCTCATCTGAGAGCAGGGCTCTCTCTTCCTCCTGACTCCACTCCAGTTTTTTGTAAACCCTTGCCCAGAGTCTGACGGTCATGGTGTATAACATGTGTTTACAGTTCAACCTCGTGCGTCTCTAGAGAGCAGCTGAGATGCTGCCCCGGGCCTGTCTCACTGGCAATGATCGCAGGTCTCCTAGTCAGCTCCCTGTGCTGCCCGTCTCTTTCTCCCCTGGCTCCTCCTCATCGCCCACCACTACCCCTCTCTCGTGGGGTCCACACCCTCATCCACCCCTCCCCATTGTGCTCTCTCCAGGGTTCAGGAGAGGCCAGGTTCCTTGACGATCAATATCAGTCAGCTTTATCACCATCATCATCACCGTCTTCGTAAGCTTCAATATCACCACCATCACCATGCCTAGTATTTCTTGAATTCTTACCAAAAACCAGTCATTGTTGTTCTGCCCGTAGTCCGAGTCCCCGGTCGGGAAAGAAGACTCCTCGAAACAATGCAACTCGCAATAGGGGAATTTATTACTGACTGGAGCCAGGGCCTCCCGCCCTCACCAGGTGTGTGAGGACGAAAGGCCAAGAGCCCCAGTTCTCTCGGGTATTTATTAGCTCAAAATAAGCAGCAGGTAGTTGGTGCAATCGGATTGGTTACACAGTGGGTAGTTGGCGCAAGCTGATTGGTTACACAGTTGCAAGGTGATTTTTGTTGGCCCAACGTGGGGCTTTCAGCTTTCCCCTGATAGGTTCCCTTTTCTCTGGCTAGGCATATGTTGATTGGCTGGCTCCAGGAGGCCTGATTATTATGTTACCCTGGGAAACCAGGCCTACTCCTAATCTAGGCTGCCTGCCATGGCATTAGCTGTGATAGCCTCACAATTGTTATCTACTTTAATAATTCATATAATTCTCACTACTCTCCTCATTACTCTCTCATAGTATCTCATCCCCATTACTGTCTAATCTTTGCAGATGGAAAAATCAAGGCTTGATAAGGTTAAATCACTTTTTTCAAGGTCGCCCAGCTAGTCATGGAGGGGAAGTGTTACAGCTAGGTGGACTGACTCGAGTTGGTGTGCCTTCCCATCTGCTGCACTAAATGAGTCCCCAGGAATGTTAAAAAGCAAAACAAACAAACCAAAATCTTGGATTCTGTTCCAGAAACCTCTGAACTCACTCTCCCTTCTTGTTTCCACTTTCTTAGTCTTCTTAGATCTCCAGCCCTACATTCCACCTACTGTTTATGTTTTTGCTTCTCCCTTATACTTTGACACGAGAAATAATCTCTCTTGTCTTAAACTGGGCTCCCCTTTTTTCTACACTTGCATCTGTCCTCCTCACCTCAGCACACTTAAGGACACTTTTCAGGGTAACACGCCTTCTATCACTCCTTCCCAGAGCAGACATTGTTGGACCACTATTCAGACCACCTGAGCCCTGTAGGTGGGAATTAGACTTACAGCTCGAATCCTTCCAGGTTTGCAGGTGAGCGTGTGGAATTACCAGCATCAAGGTGTTTTCTTGCTTTCCATAGCTGAGGCTCCGTGGGTTTTGGAGAAGCCTGGTATGGATGGTTGAATCTTGGGGTGTTTTTTTCTTTTTATAGAAATGTTGAATGCATGTATCCTTTGTCATGAAATACCAGGTTATGGATGTCTTACTTTAGCTCCAGAGAATACATCTGACCAAAGTTTTATAGAAGAAAGAGACAAAAGGAAAGAAAGAAAGAAGGAAGAAAGAAAACCTTCTGTGTAGTGTTTCACACTTCTGTCCCAGTTCACTCACCATAACAACCCACATCCCGTGACAAGAAGTACAGCATTATGAAGAGAGCAAGCTTGCCAAAGCGACTTTTGTTCCTAGTTCAGCTTTGGCATTCATCCTTTGTCCTTCTTTGTGTAGGTCCCTGAATTTTATGATACCTCGCTTCCCTACCCAATGAGCTCTGGTAGGTTTCCAGATGGAACCAGACCTTACCAGTTATCTTAGTACTGAGGATTATCACTTGAGTTACCACCTCTTCTCACCATGTCCAGCAACAGTAGGTTAGACAAGTGTCCAAACAACATAAATCTGGTCAACCAGAAGGAAAGACAGACATTGTGATCCACGCAGTTACACAAGGACGCATGCTCAGAGAGGCCCATGCTTAGTCTAACGGCTCTGTCTTTAAATCCTTAATTTTTGGATAAGGAACTCAGCACTTTAATTTTTCACTGGGACCTGCGAATTATGTAGCTGGTCCTGAGTGGAAGGAAAGCATTCCGAGACAGAGCGGGTCTTGGTCTGTCTAAAGTGGCCCTGTTAATATGTAAGAAACAGGTGATAGAGGCTCTGACCGTATTCAGTCTTGGAAAGCAAAGCAGACTTGGCTACAGGCTTCCAGGGCTTGGAGTAGAAAATGGCAACCCACTGCAGCATTCTTGCCTGGAGAATCCATGGACAGAGGAGCCTGGCAGGCTACAGTCCATGAGGTTGCAAAGAGTCGGACACGACTGAGTGACTGAACATATACATTCCAGTGTTTAATGGGAGCTGAAAACACCCCTGTTGGCACCTCCTGATCATATTTCATGTGCCTGGGAAATTTTTTACCTTCTAAGTCCCACGTCCCCAAGAAAGAAGCTAGTAGCAGGGTTTCCCAGTCTCCCTTGAAGCCAGGGTGCAGACACGTGACTTGTACTCACTGGCCAGGTACTCATGCATGAGACTGTTCTTCAGGGGAAAGAGAGGTGAACGTGGAGATGTGGCTGGAGATTTAGCCTGATTAGAGGGGAAAGGCATCAAGGGTGGGGCGATACTGGTGTCTCAGGTGATGCAGGTTGCTGTGACTGAGCTCAATGGCTCTGCTGGAGGGATAGACATTGCTAATTTGGGTGTGGCTCCAGGTTGCTTCCATGGTAGTTCAGTTGGGAAAGAATCTGCCTGCAATGCAGGAGACCTGGGTTTGATTCCTGGGTCGGGAAGATCCCCTGGAGAGGGAATTGGCAACCCACTCCAGTATTCTTGCCTGGAGAATCCCATGGACAGAGGAGCCTGGCAAGCTACAGTCCTTGGAGTCTCAAAGAGTCGGACACTACCTAGCGGCCAAACCATCACCACCACCAGGGTGGCATAGTCTGGAAGCTCCATTCCCTGGCTTTCCTGGAGACTCTATTAATATGAGTGCTTTCTGCTTAAGCTGGAGTGGATTCTGTTGTTTGCAGCTGAGAATCCTGACTGACAAGCTCCCAACTCTAACTGAAGCCCTCTCCAGCCAAAGGCGAAGGGGAGGGATGCCTTGGCTCACCACGTCTGCACATTTGGGAAGCTTATGAGGTTGTTATTGTTGTTATTTTTTAACCTTTTATTTTGAATTGGGGTACAGCTGGTTAACAATGTTATGATAGTTTCAGGTAAACAGTGTAGGGACTTAGACATTCATATACCTGTATCCTTTCTCCTCTAGAATCCCCTCCTTATGAGGTGTCTCGGTGATGAAGGAGGGGATTCTCATGTGAAACGGCAGCTCTCGCCAACATGGTCGGTGTTGGATGGACTGCCTTGTCTGGCCTAGGCAACTTCCTGCTGCCTCTTGCTGTACGCTTTCTTTCTAACCTGAGGTGGTGGACCACAGTGTTAAATCCATCACTTTACACTTCATCTGCTTGTGCTTTGAACCACCATCTCTTCTTAAGTGAATCTCACTAACTCTCCTGTCCCTCCTCTGTTGAAAATAAAGGTTACTGCCTTAGTCCATTTGGGCTGCTGCTATAGCTAAATACTACAGACTGGGTACACGCCAAGTCGCTTCAGTCGTACCCAACTCTTTGCGGCCCCATGGACTGTAGCCCACCAGGCTCCTCTGTCTGTGGGATTCTCCAGGCAAGAATACTGGAGTGGGCTGCCATTTCCTCCTCCAGTGGATCTTCCTGACCCAGGGATTGAAGCTGCATCTCTTAGGTCTCCTGCATTGGCAGGTGGGTTCTTTACCACAGGCACCGCACCAGGTAACTTAAAAACTGCAGAAATTTACTTCTTATAGTGCTGGAGGCTGAGCAGCCCAAGATCAAGGTAGCAGAAAAGTGTTCTGGTGAGGGTCCTCAACCTGGTAGATAAGCCAGAGCATTCCTGCTGTGTCCTCACATGGAAGGGGGAGCTAGGGCTCTCTCTGGAGCCTCTAAGACACTAATCCCGTGTGTTGGGGCTCCACCTTCAAGGCTTACATGTCCCCAAACCATCACTTCAGGTGTTAGGATTTTAATGTTTTGGGAATGAGTCTGGGGGTGGGGGGACAAAAACATTTAGAACACAGCAGGCACTAATGCCCAAGTCCACTCAGAACACGTCACAGCTCATCAATCCTGCATTTTACCCCTTCTCCTTAGAAGAGTCAACTCCACCCACAAAGCAGTCTGGCTGTCCCTCTGTGCTCAGAATGCTCTGACCCTCTGCTCCACACCTACGTCTTTGCCGTTTATCTCCTGCCCACCATTTGGATCTCAGCTTAAGGCTCGCTTCCTCCCCGAAGCTTTCCCTGACCTCCGTTCCCCGTCTAGGTCAAGTTCCAAGTTCTTTTCCTTATTTTACTTTGTAATTATACATTTGTCAATATCAATATTGATTGACATCTGTATCTGCCCTCTCAAAAGCCCAGGGACCTGTGCTGTGCTTAGTCGCTGAGTTGTGTCCGACTCTTTGTGACCCCATGGACTGTAGCTCACCAGCCTCCTCTGTCCATGGGGATTCTCCAGGCAAGAATATTAGAGTGGGTTGCCATGCCCTCCTCCAGGGAATCTTCCCTGCCCAGAAATAGAATCCAGGTCTCCCACATTGCAGGCGGATTCTTTACCAGCTGAGCCAACAGGGACTAGAGGTGGCATGAAAAGTAATTAACCATCACTGTGTCACACGGCCTGACCAATCAGAGCAGACACCAGATGTCCTAATCAGGAAAGTCACTAGCATTAGCAGCAGCAGCCATTCAGGGATGGGGTTAACTCTGCTCATTGTATCTTCAGCCTCTGGCCCAGTGCTTGACACCTAAAAGATGCTCAGTATGATTTCCCTGGTGGTACAGTGGATTGCAGCCACGAAATTAAAAGACACTTACTCCTTGGAAGGAAAGTTATGACCAACCTAGACAGCATATTAAAAAGCAGAGACATTACTTTGCCAACAAAGGTCCCTCTAGTCAAGGCTATGGTTTTTCCAGTAGTCATGTATGGATGTGAGAGTTGGACTGTGAAGAATGCTGAGCGCCAAAAAATTGATGCTTTTGAACTTTGGTGTTGGAGAAGACTCTTGAGAGTCCCTTGGACTGCAAGGAGATCCAACCAGTCCATCCTAAAGGAGATCAGTCCTGGGTGTTCATTGGAAGGACTGAGCTGAAGCTGAGACTCCAATACTTTGGCCACCTGATGTGAAGAACTGACTCACTTGAAAAGACCCTGATGCTGAGGAAGATTGAGGGCAGGAGGAGAAGGGGACGACAGAAGATGAGATGGCTGGATGGCATCACCGACTCGATGGACATGGGTTTGGGTGAACCCTGGGAGTTGGTGATGGACAGGGAGGCCTGGCATGCTGCTGTTCATGGGGTCGCAAAGAGTCGGACATGACTGAGTGACTGAACTAAACTGAACAGTGGATAAGAACAGCCTGCCAATGCAGGGACATGATGAGTTCAATCTGTGTTCAACTACTGAGCCCAAATACTGCAACTACTGAAGCCCAGGAGCTTAGAGCCTGTGCTCCACAACCAAAGAAGCCAGCACAACGAGAAGCCTGTGCACTGCGGGGAAGAGTCGCCCCCATCCTGTGCAGCTAGAGAAAACATTCATAGCAATGAAGACCTAGAGCAACCAGAAAGAATGAGACGATAAATTTTAAAAAGATGCTCAGTAGCAATCCCCGTGAGTAAATGATTGTTCTCTGTTCTTCATCCTAGATTTGCTCCACAGCTTTTTCGGACCTAAGGTGTTGGACCCGTTGTGACTTCCTAGCCTGCCCTGACTCAGGACACGGACTCCAGTGAGCCTGGCCTCCTGAAGCTCCTGGTCATGCTTTCCAACTTCCAGGCCCAACAGACACTCGGGCACCTGGTGGAAGAGTGAATGCCTTCCTTCAATCCAGGACACTCTGGGGGCCATGGTGTGATGGGACACCTGCTCGAGAGGGAGCAGAGGGGGCTGGGAACACGGTCAAGCTCAGGATGGGTTAAGTAAGCAGAGTATGGCAAGAAAGATGGCAGAGAAACAAAACCAAAGAAGACCTGGAATGATGTAGAATGTTTACGGTGCGGCCACGGCTATGAATCGTAAGAGTGATATCAGTGTCTTAGAGAGGCTGTGCCCAGCTGGGCTTCCCTCTTGGCTCAGCGGGTAAAGAATTGGCCTGCAGTGCAGGAGACCTGGGTTCAATCCCTGGGTTGGGAAGATCCCCTGATGAAGGGAAAGGCTACCCGCTCCAGTGTTCTGGCTTGGAGAATTCCATGGACTGTACTGTACAGTCCATGGGTTGCAAACAGTTGGACATGACTGAGCGACTTTCTCTTTCACCCATTGGGCACCATCAGACCAAGGACTTGCCATAAGCCAGACGTGTCCTGCTGGCTCACTCCTTATGTCTCGAATGGGTTGGTCTCTCTGTGCTGATATCCCTTCCTGCTGATATCCCCTTAGGCCTCAGGGCTTCCCAGATGACTCGGTGGTAAAGAATCTGCCTACCAACGCAGGCGACTGGGATTCAATCCCTGGGTCAGGTAGATCCTCTGGAGAAGGGAATGGCAACCCACTCCAGTCTTCTCGCCTGGAAAGTCCCATGGAAGGAGGAGCCTGGTGGACTATGGTCCATGGGATCACAGTCAGACACAGCTGAGTGACTGAGCATGCACGCATACGCCTTAAGCATTACCTTGTGGGGGAGCAAAATTTTCCTCCCTGAAATGTCTCTTTAGCATGTGGATTATTTTGAGCCGAAAAGAATCAAGACCCAAAAAGTCAGGAAGAAACCTTGAAATTCCTCCTAACTGCCTAAAAGAATTTAGATGGAGGGGGTTCTCTAGAATAGAGCTATCACCAGAGATATCCACAAAGATCTGGGCTCAGTGTGGGTAGGGGAACTCGACAGGGCTTAGAGATCAGAGCCCACTCTGTGACCCACTGTCTCTGCGTGACCCACTGTCTCTGCGTGACCCACTGTCTCTGCATGACCCAGCAAATACGTGTTTACCAGACATTTGCTTGGCTATTTCCTGTGAATTGCATTTTTACCCTTTGAGGTTCCCAACCACTACCCCGCACATCCTCTTTCATCTTTAGCTGAAGATTTTATTTAAAGTGAAGGCTTCAATTCCTTTGGTGAGTGCCTTAGTTTATCTGGGCCTCTCCCATGTATACTAAAGAAAGTGAAGTTGCTCAGTCGTGTCCAACTCTTTGCGACCCCATGGACTGTAACCTATCAGGTTCCTTTGACCATGGGATTCTCCAGGCAAGGATACTGGAGTGGGTTGCCATTTCCATCTCCAGGGGATCTTCCTGACCCAGGGATCGAACCCGGGTCTCCTACATTGCAGGCAGATGCTTTAACCTCTGAGCCACCAAGGATATATACTAAACTTCTGTTTGATTGTCTCCCGTTACTCCGTCTCGCATTGATTCAGTTCTTAGTCTGACCAGAAGCATCTAGAAGGGTAGAGGAAAATTTCTTCCTACCGACAACCTCCTGAGTCCTCTGGTTCCTCTGCCACCAGGGCCTTGGTTGTTCTTTGCTGCCCCAGCCCCTGTGAATTTTCCTGACATGGTCCATCTGCTCTGTCTTGTCATCACTGGGACTGTGGTTTTTTCTGAAGACTTACGCATCATTTCCTCCCTGGCTCAGCCTCGACTGGGTAAAGTGGACGCTTCATGTGTGGCTTTAATGAGAAAGTAGACTTGTGAATGAACTGGCTTCAGAGAAGAAAACACAGGGTGGGTGACTCTTTGATTTTCTTTTAATGTAAATTTTGTTGGAGGAGATCAGGGATGGTACAAGGGAAGATTAAAAGCATCGTGTATCACTTTTCTTTCTTTTTTTAAAAAAACCTTTTTATTTTGCATCAGAGTATAAGCCGATGCCCTGGTGGCTCAGGGGTAAAGAATCTGCCTGCAATGCGGGAGAGGCGAGTTCGATCCCTGAGTCGGGAAGATCCCCTGGAGGAGGAAATGGCAGCCACACTAGTGTTCCTGGAAACTCATGGACAGCCTGGGAAAACTCACGGACAGAGGAGCCTGGCAGACTGCGGTCCATGGGGTCGCAAAGAGTCAGACACGACTGAAGCGGCTGAGTATGCAGGCAAAGCCAATTAACAACGTTGTGATAGTTTCGGGCGGACAGCGAAGGGACTCAGCCATACACACATATACACACACGTATACATACACACACACACACACATATATACACACACACACACATGCATATACATATACACTCAGCCATACATACATATACACTCAGCCACACACACATATACACTCAGCCATACATACATATACACTCAGCCATACACACATATACACTCAGCCACACACACATATACACTCAGCCACACACACATATACACTCAGCCATACATACACATACACTCAGCCATACACACATATACACTCACACACGCACACACATACATATACACACACATAATACACATACACTCAGCCATACACACATATACACTCAGCCACACACACATATACACTCAGCCATACATACATACACACACACACACACATATACACACATATAATACACATAATACACAGATGCTTACACACATACACATACATACATACACACATAAACACACACATACATGCATACACATACATATACACTCAGCCATACACACATATACACTCAGCCATACACACACACACACACACACGTGCACACACACAAACACACACACACAGACACACATACATACATATACACTCAGCCACACACACACACACGCGCACACGCATGCGCACACGCACACACATACACACATAATACACATAATACACAGATGCATACACACATATACACTCAGCCACACACACATATACACTCAGCCATACACACATACACTCAGACACACACACACAAACACACACACACACATACACACACACACATACATGAGCATAAACACACACACATATACACACATATAATACACATAATACACAGATGCATACACACATACACATACATACACACATACACACATGTGTACATGCTCCCCCCCACCCAGGCCGCCGTGTAACACGTACATACACACACACAAATACACACACGTGTGTGCATGCTCCCCCCATCCAGGCCGCCGTGTAACACGTACACACATACACACATACATACACACATACACACACACGTGTGTGCATTCTCCCCCCATCCAGGCCGCCGTGTAACGCTGAGCAGAGGCCCCTGAGCTGCACAGTAGACTCTGGCTGGTTATCCATTTTAAATAGAGAAATATCATATGACATCCCTTATATGCGGAATCTAAAAAGAACAATAGGAAGGAAATTATTTACAAAATGAAAACAGATTCACATACTTAGAGAACACACTTATGCTTGGGGGGCGGGGGGATGGGGAGAAGGGATAGTGAGGGAGTTGGGGTTGACATGTACACACTGCTGTATTTGCAATGCATATTTATGCTCTACTTTAGTGAAACGTGAAATGTGTGATATACTCTAGTGTGGGTGAGGGGAGCAGGAGGGAGCATGACAAGAGGTGTAAGAACTTGGGGTTCCTAGAAAGGAAAAGAAAGACCCCTCCTGACTTCCAATTCAGCTTGTCTCAGGGCCAGCCGGTTCCTCAGGCTAATCCCACGGAAGCCGGGCCAAGGGCATCTATTAGGCCGGGCTTGGAGAACACAGCGTCCACTGCCTTTGGGTTGCCTGGGTAACCAGTGGGTTCGCACAGTCTCTCACAGCACGCTGATCTGTGACTCCATTACATGCTGTCATTTTGAGCTCCGTGGAAAAGAAAGGGATTTATTTTTTTAAAAAAATAACATTACTTTTTCTGAGTACAAAAAGGACAACGGCTCCCTTGAAAAACTTTGAACGATACAGAAAGATTAATGTAAAAGGCAATATGTGCCTTCTGTCATATTATATGCAACATAACAGATTTTTCTCTATGTGTATTCAGACACATTTGTTGGCCTGGTTGCTAAGTAGTGTCTGACTCTTTGTGACCCCATGGACTGCAGCCTGCCAGGCTCCCCTGTCCTTCACTGTCTCCCAGAGTTTGCTCAAATTCATGTCCATGGAGTTGCTGATGCCATCCAACCATCCCATCCTCTGTCATCCCCTTCTCAATCCTGCCCTCAATCTTTCTCAGCATCAGGGTCTTTTCCAATGAGTTGGCTCTTTGCAACAGGTGGCCAAAATACTGGAGCTTCAGCTTCAGCATCAGTCTTTCCAATGAAAGTTTAGGGTTGATTTCCTTTAGGATTGACTGGTTTGATCTCTTTGCAGTCCAAGGGACACATGCTCCTGTTTCTTGGCTGTTATTTGACAACTGAGAGCAGGACCATTTGACTGCAGATTCTAGGCTTTTGACATGTTAAAATGCTGATTTCAAACAACTGCTGATCCACTTCCCCCCAGCCTAACTTGTACAGAGGTGCCAGAGAAAGCATCCTAAGAGAGGATCCCGATTTCATGATCCCCTAATTAAGATATTACAGGAAACTGGGACCCAGAGGATGGTCATGTCTCAGATCTCAGGTGAGTCCTTGGGGTGGGCCGCCAAATGTGGATACTTGGTTTCATGCACAAAATAATTCCAAAGTGAGCCAAAGTAAAGTTAGAGCAGATTTAAAGCAGATTTATTCAAGGAGAAACACATTCCATAGACAGTGTGGACCATCTTAGAAGGCGAGAGGCTCTGAAATATGGCATGGTCTGTACCTCACCAGGCTCCTCTGTCGCTGGAATTTTCCAGGAAAGAATACTGGAATGAGTAGCCATTCCCTTATCCAGCGGATCTTTCTGACCCAGGGATTGAACCCAGGTGTTCTGCATTGCAGGCAGATTCTGAACTGTCTTAACCACCAGGAAAGTCCCAGTTTTTATGGGCAGGATTATTTCCTTGGAAGGAGAGCTATAACAAACCTAGAGAGCATATTAAAAAGAAGAGGCATAATTTTGCCAATAAAGGTCTGTACAGTCAAAGCTGTGGTTTTTCCAGTAGTCCTGTATGGATGAGAGAGTTGGACCATAAAGAAGGTTGAGCACTGAAGAATTGATGCTTTTGAACTGTGGTGCTGGAGAAGACTCCTGAGAGTCCCTTGGACTACAAGGAGATCAAACTTGCAAGGAAATTAACCCTGAATATTCACTGAAGGACTGATGCTGAAGCTGACGCTCCAATACTTTGGCCACTTGATGTGAAGAGCTGACACATTGGAAAAGACCCCGATGCTGGGAAAGATTGAGGGCAGGAGGAGAAGGGGCGACAGAGGATGAGATGATTGAATAGCCTCACCGACACAATGAACACGAGTTTGAGCAAACCCCGGGAGATACTGAGATAGTGAAGGACAGGGATGCCTGGCATGCTGCAGTCTATGGGGTCGCAAAGAGTCAGACGTGATTGAGCGACTGAACAACCACAATGCACACAGAACACTTCTGGTTGTCAAATATGTGGATTTTTTCCCACACCAAGCAATTCACTGACACCAGCCGTGTGTCCTACAATTCAACTCAATTCAGATGCTACCTACCTGCATACAGCCTCAGATTCCACAGGTTATGGGCTCAGTCCCACAAGACTGCCCTCCACTTAGTCCCCTTCAGAGGCCTGTCCATGGCCCAGGTTTGTTTCTGAACCAAAGTTGGGTCTGCTCACCCACCGGCAGTGAAGACAATCTACTGACACCAAGTTGTGAAGGAAAGTGCAGCATTGGTTGTAATATGCCAGACAAAGAGTCCAGGACAGGTAGTGCTCAAAAACCCAGAACTCCCCATGGGTTTGAGCAAAGTAGTCTTACAGGCCTGGTTGGGGCGGGGGGGGGGGGCGGGGTCACAGAGTATGTGGCCAGCTCGTGCACAATTCTCTGATCCGTTGATGGTGACATAACAGATCAGGGTCATAATGATAATTCACATTATCAGTCTTCAGGCTCCAGGAGGCCTGGGGGCTATGCGCTCAGGGTCATCAATTAATTAACATCTTCCTCTGTTAGGAAGGGGGTTTTAGGATCTGAAAAAACAACTCAGAAAATGTGCATCAGATACTGTCACCATGAACTTCAGTTCAGTCGCTCAGTCGTGTCCAACTCTTTGCCACCCCATGAACCACAGCATGCCAGGCCTCCCTGTCCATCACCAACTCCTGGAGTTTACTCAAACTCACGTCCACTGAGTCGGTGATGCTATCCAACCATCTCATCCTCTGTCGTCCCCTTCTCCTCCTGCCTTCAATCTTTCCCAGCAGCAAGGTCTTTTCAAGTGAGTCAGCTCTTCACATTAGGTGGCCAAAGTATTGGAGTTTCAGCTTCAACATCAGTCCTTCCAATGAACATTCAGGGCTGATCTCCTTTAGGATGGACTGGTTAGATCTCCTTGCAGTCCAAGGGACTCTCAAGAGTCTCCTCCAACACCACAGTTCAAAAGCATCAATTCTTTGGCATCCAGCTTTCTTTATAGTCCAACTCTCACATCCATACATGACCACTGGAAAAACCGTAGCCTTGACTAGACGGACCTTTGTTGGCAAAGTAATGTCTTTGATTTTTAATATGCTGTCTAGGTTGGTCATAACTTTCCTTCCAAGAAGTAAGTGTCTTTTAATTTCATGGCTGCAGTCACCATCTGCAGTGATTTTGGAGCCCCCCAAAATAAAGTCTGCCACTGTTTCCACTGTTTCTCCATCTATTTGCCATGAAGTGATGGGACTGGATGCCATGATCTTAGTTTTCTGAATGTTGAGCTTTAAGCCAACTTTTTCACTATTCCGTTTCATTTTCATCAAGAGGCTCTTTAGTTCTTCTTCACTTTCTGCCATAAGGGTGGTGTCATCTGCATATCTGAGGTTATTGATATTTCTCCTGGCAAGCTTGATTCCAGCTTGTGTGGTGGGGGTTTTAGCATCTGAAAAAACAGCTCAGAAAATGTGCAGCAGATACTGTCACCATGTCCTTCAGAGAGGAATGAAAGCAGAGGGTATGGGAGGGGGAGTCTGTCCCGGGAAGGCCCACCAGGTCCTGCCGAGGTTGTCACCTGTGCTTCTGTTGCCGTTGTTCAGTAGCTCAGCCACGTCCGACTCTTTGTGACCCCATGGACTGCAGAAGCATGGACTGTGCTTCTGACTGTGGCTGTAGGCCAGAGTTTCCCACGACCTCCTCTTTGTAAAGCCGATTCTGGCCTCTGTACCCCGACACTGAATTAAACCTTGGGGATGGTTTTGGGTGAAGTAGAAAAGAATGGCTTTATTGCTTTGACAAGTAAAGGGGGCTACAGTGTGCTAATGCCCTCAAAACCGTATGTCCCAAGTTGGAGAAATTTTATGGTAATTATCCAAAGAGGGCGTGATCAGCTCATGGACATTCTTCTGATGGATTGGTGGTGAGGTAAGTAGGAGTCCGCATCATCAACCTTCAGGTTCCAACTGGTCTGGGGTCTACATGCTTGTGCGTAGCATCTGTGGTTAGTCATTCACTTCTCCTACCTGGAGGGAGTTTCAGTATCTGCAAAATAAGTCAAAGATACTGATTATTGTGTGTACTGATG
This sequence comes from Cervus elaphus, assembly GCF_910594005.1. NCBI lineage: Eukaryota > Metazoa > Chordata > Mammalia > Artiodactyla > Cervidae > Cervus > Cervus elaphus. The sequence goes on along the minus strand of NC_057820.1, from coordinate 6,526,658 downwards.
GAGAAGCAGGACCTTACCCCAAGGCTGCCCTATTGTTTCTCTTGAGTGTTTGTTTTTCCTGGTCTCACATCCCCTTCCTTTCCTAATGAATAACTGCTTTAATCTGTCCAGTGGAACTCAGGGAAGGTCATAGAAGCTGAATGAAGCCTATTTCCCATGATAAAAGAAATGAAGGTCCCAGGAAGGCTGTGTGCCCATGAGCTCCACAAGGCCCAAGCCCCACAAAGCTTGGTATCATTTGTGATTAGTTTGCCAAAGTGGGTCACATAACTCAGGAAACCTGCTCACAGATGATCATTTAATAAAAAGGCTGTGACTCAGGAGGGCCCCCCCAGTGGCCCAGTGGTAAAGAATCTGCCTGCCAATGCAGGCAACGAAGGTGACGCAGGTTCAATCCCTGGGTCAGGAAGATCCCCTGGAGAAGGAAACAGCAACCCACTCCAGTACTCTTGCCTGGGAAATCCCATGGACAGAGGAGCCTCGTGGGCTACAGTCCATGGGGTTGCAGAGTTGGACACGACTTAGCAACTAAACAACAGCAATAAAACTCAGGGACAGCCAGATGGAAGAGCTGCAGAGACAGGGGACAGGGGAAGGGCATAGAGCTTCCAAGCTCTCTGCAAGCCCCACTCTTCCCACACCTCCACGGGTTCAACAACCTGGAAGCTCTCCTTTGAGGTTTTTATGGAGCCTTCCTTACCTCGGCATGATTGATTAAATCGTTGGCCATCAGTGATTGAACTTAAACTCCAGCTGCTCCCCTTTCCCCCTGAGGTCACCAGTCCTCCAGTCCTGGGGTTAGTTCCCCTGGCAAGCAGCTCCCACTCTCACCTAGGGTCTTTCTAAAATTCAACTATTAACATAACAAAAAACACCTTTACTGCCCTCCTCACTTAGGAAATTCTGAGGGTTTCAGGAGTGCTGTTGCAGGAACAGGGATGAAGACCAACTATATATTTCTTATCAGAAATCACAGTATGACAGGGAGCCGAGTGGGGTCGCTGCCCAGCACCATGGCTAAGAGCAGATCCTGTGAGGTGTAAATGAAGAATTGCCAGCCATCAGTAAACAAAGGATGTTGCAGCCATCAAACCATCACATTATAGCCATCCTGTCTGTGAGGAAGCTCACAGAAACAGGATGTTTGCCATCAGCCCCCGCAGCCACTCCCCCACCCCACCCCTCACCCCAGGGTTGTACCCCGAGGAGACTCGAGATGAGAGTTACAGGATGCTGGCCTCAGATAGCTGGGGTGTCTACCAAAGGAATGATTTCTGTGAGCCCAGACTTTTGCGTCTTCCTATACATAGAAAATTGCTAATTTCCTTAACTTGAGGTCACTGGACTTTTTAATTAATAGTAAACTTTTGATGTTTGGACTACCTGGTTTTTGTTGCAGAAACTCCCATATAGCCTGGCTCCTCCCTTACCTCTTTGGAGCAGCCCCTTAGAGCTATCTGAGATCATGTGTCCCAGGCTGAAGACCTCAGTTTTCTTTGCCAAATAAAACATAATTCTCAACTTTTAGGTTGTGATTTTGTTTTTTTTTCGTTCAACATCAGTTCAGTTCAGTCGCTCAGTCGTGTCTGACTCTTTGCGACTCCATGAACCGCAACACACCAGGCCTCCCTGTCCATCACCAACTCCCGGAGTCCACCCAAACTCATGTCCATTGAGTCGGTGATGCCATCCAACCATCTCATCCTCTGTCGTCCCCTTCTCCTCCTGCCCTCAATCTTTCCCAGCATCAGGGTCTTTTCAAATGAGTCAGCTCTTCACATTAGGTGGCCAAAGTATTGGAATTTCAGCTTCAGCATCAGTCTTTCCAATGAATATTCAGGACTGATTTCCTTTAGGATGGACTGGTTGGATCTCCTTGCAGTCCAAGGACTCTCAAGAGTCTTCTCCAACACCACAGTTCAAAAGCATCAACTCTTCAGCACTCAGCTTTCTTTATAGTCCAACTCTCATATCCATACATGATACGGGAAAAACCATAGCCTTGACTAGATGGACCTTTGTTGACAAAGTAATGTCTCTGCTTTTTAATATGCTGTCTAGGTTGGTCACAACTTTCCTTCCAAGGAGCAAGCGTCTTTTAATTTCATGACTGCAGTCACCATCAGTCAACATAGGTCTGGCTAATCCTGCCTTTATCACTTGCTCGCTGTGTGGCCCTGGGCAGATCATGTACATCTCTGGGTTGCATCACCTTGCTGTAGACAGAGGTTATAGGTACTCAGAATGAAATGAATCCATGTGCGTAAGAACCCAAGACAGTGCCAGGCATGTCGTAGGTAAGCACTGTGGAAGTGTTAGCTGCTAGTGTTGTTATTGAGACCGGAGGGAAGAGGGCAGGGCACAACTGTTAGAATGACACAGTCATTGCAGATACCACATAAACTGGCTGGAACCAATGAGGTCCAAGATGGCGGAAGATTCAGCTTCCATAGACCTTGAGCCTCCTTATACGTTCATTGTGATGCCTCAGCTTGCTAAATGACACACCCACAGGCACCATGACAGTTTCAAGGCCAAGGCTAAAAGGCCAAAAAGTGGGCTGTGATCCAGTTCCTGAAAATCCCTGCCTCTTCCCCAAATAGTTGGGATAATCTTCCCATATAATAGCTTATGGAATGGCCCAGCCCATTAAAAACTAACCACCCCATGTTTTGGGGCTTTTTGCCTTCTGAGATAGTCCACACTCTGTCTTATGGAGTGTGTATTTCCCTAAATAAACCTGCTTTCCCACATAACTCTGGGGGCAGAGCCACCCCCATGCCTGCCCACTTATACCCCTGACAAGCATCCTATATTAATAAATCTACTTCTTGCCTATCATGTTGCCTCTTGCTAAATTCCTTCTGTACTGAGACATTAAGAACCTGAGCTTCAGTACATCCTGGCACCAAGTAAGTGGTTCTAATTAAAAGACAGAGGGTTAGAGTCCCACCCATGTGTTCAAGTGCCAATCTGAGTTTTGGCTGGTTTCAAGTCCCAGTCTGAGGTGTGCACTTTTGTTATTACTACTAGAGATGTTAGATAATTATTTAAACACTCTCTACCAAGACAGTACTTTCTAGTGCAGTCCAGGAATTACTATGCAGCAGGCACTGTGCCAAGCATTTTCATAGATGCCCCATTTAGTCTTCACCTGCCCCATGAGATCAGTTCTTTACATCCTGTTTTGCAGAGGCGAAACTGTAGAAGCAGAGAGTTTCCATTACAAGGCTAAGACCTCTGAGAGTTCCTCCTGCCCTGGGCAGGGAGGGTGGCAGCCAGTCTATTCAGAAGTGTGACGCACCAGCTCTGCTTCTTCATGAACTGACATATCCAGTGCCAGCATCACACCTGGCACTTAGTACATGCTTAGTCCGTATCTGCTGAATGAGTGAATGAAGACTGGCATTAAACCACAAATGAAATGCTCGTGAACAGCCCCAGAGCACAAGACTGGGCAGGCACGTGTAGGGACTGAGTATTTGTCTTTCCTGTTCGGCTCTGGGTCTCCATGGTAACCACCCCCAAAACTGGTTGTTTTCTCTCTAGTGTGACATACTTGATACCAAGCGACTTTTGGAACCTGAAGAGGACTAGTAGAAACTATGATGGTGAAGATTGTTAACCACAGACAATAAAACAGGCAGTTACTCTATCAGCAAAATGGGTTTGGGGGGTGGGGTGGGGAGCAGCAGAGAATTACAAGTTGGGACCGGCAACTACAGTAACCCTATGGAAATCCAGTAAAGCGAAGGAGAGGAAGCTCTCTGGTGGAGGAGAAGGGGAAGCTGGGAGGGACTGTTATAAACAAAAAGTCCATTGGAGGAAATTTGGAGTTCGAAGTATGGTGGCTTTTCATTGGCTGGGTTGTTGCTAGGCAAAAAGGAAAAACTTTTCTTTCTTCTGCTGGTGGTAGTCAAGTAGTGTCATTTGCTGCGGGAGATGCAAACTACAGTTTCTTCCTGTTGGGATCGGTGTGGACTCAAAGTGGTACTGGTGTGAGAATGCCCCGCTTCAGCCCTCCTGACTCCATTTTAGTGAGATTCCTGTTTATTAATTTTCACAAGATACTGACAGCTTATGCGTGCATGCTAAGTCACTTCAGTCATGGCCGACTCTCTGCGACCCCATGGACTCCAGCCTGCCAGGCTTCTCTGTCCATGGGATCCTCCAGACAAGAATACTGGAGTGGGTTGACGTGTCCTCCTCCAGGGGATCTTCCAGACCCAGGGATCGAACCCAAGTCTCCCGGGTCTCCTGTACTGGCAGGCGGGTTCTTTACCAGTAGCGCTTCCTGGGAAGTCCTCAGCAAGTCCAGAGGCACAAATGCCTTTGACTTCCACAGAAAGGAGACCAAAATCTCCAGGGGCCCTGGCTGAGTTTGGTCTGTGTCAACGTCCCTCAAAAACTTAAGAAGCAACAGGACAAAATAGAAGCCCAATTTGAAAAGGAATTTCCGAACTTTGAGATAAAACGGAATGTTTATGAGCCCTTCCTCGCTAGGATACTAAATCTATATGGTGCATGTATCACTATTAATGTCACGGAGGGACGTGCCCAAAGGTGAGGAAATAAGATGTAAAACAGAGAGGACCTGAATTCTGAAGCATGTGATGATGCTGGTAAATAAAAAAGGAGGAAAGAGAATGGGAAAAAAAATCCCAAAAAATCTCTGAATATTGGTTGATTCTTCCCTGGTGGTCCAGTGGGTAAGACTCTGCCTGCCAGTGCAGGGGACACGGGTTCAATCCCTGGTGCAGGAAGATCTCACATACCATGGAGTGACTAAACCCTTGGGCCACTACTACTGAGCCTGCTCTCTAGAGCCCACGAGCTGCAACTACTGAAGCACCCTAGAGCCCGTGCGCCTCAGACAGAGAAGCCACTTGCAGTGCAATGAGAAGCCTGTGCATTGCAACAAAAAGTAGCCTCCACTCGATGCAACTAGAGAGCCCGCGTGCAACAATGAAGACCCAGTGCGACATAAATAAATAATTTACAAAAACCCCAATATATTGGAAGGCAAAAAGACTTTGATTGAAAACCACAACGATCCTCTTCGAATGATCTTCAAAGATGTGAAGTAAGAGTGACTACATCTTGGCCGGCTGATTGGTTGCCTGTCTGAAATTCTCCTTGAACACAAACTTTACGGACTAAACTGGCTTCCTCCCCCACTTTGTGCTTCTTTATTCCAGCCCAGAAAACCAATCAACAGTGAGTATTTCAAAATGAAGTTATAGAAGCAGATTGCTGAAGAGAAAACCAGCTTTCTGGACTCCTTGCTTCTTGAGATAATGACAATTGAGGTTTACAAGGGTGCCAAGGGGATATGATGAATAAAGAGTGTCACCTAGATGAGAATTCAGGGCCCCACTCCACATTGGACAGTCCAAAGCAGGGCTGAACCAGCCCTGAATGCTATTCTTCCTTTTTTTTGACGTCTTTCCAAAATTCCTCCGTGCCCCAAAGTGGAACTCGTGAAAATGAAACTTCACTGAAGAACTTGTGGTTGCTTGAACTTACTTAATAGGCTTTGGAAACATAGAGTTCAGCTTTACACTTATACAAGGAGACTTGTGGCGCTAAAGACAAGGGCAAACTCAGACACTGAAAGGGCAAGCAGGACTTAACTATTGTGGAGACTGGGAACCTGTCTGTTTAAAACCTGGCCAGGATTCTGAACCTCCACTTAACAACCAGTGAAGCGGGTGGCAGGATCAGCATGATGCTAATTTCAACACAACTATTCCTTACTTATAGCCTTATGTTTCTGTGACTTTTTGGTAGAGTCTATCTCAAAATATTCCCCAACGATGAGAAAGGTGTATGTATTCAATCACCTTACTTGGAATTTCAGGCAGGTCATTTTTCCCCCCCAAAATATGGATTGAAGCAGGTTCTCAAAAGCATATTGATTTGTTGCTCTGTTACTTTGGTCCTTTAGAATTCCCCATTGTCATGTGGCTATTCAAGGGTAGCTGTCAAAATTACCCAAACGCTTCACTGAAATGACTTACTTGTTTGAGAAAAGTACATGCTGAAAAGTCAGTCTGAGTGTGTGTGTTTCTGCTCTGTGCAGAAATAGATAGGGGTTAACTTGACTTCTACCTACTGCACCTGCATGATTTTATGATAGAAATGCGACATGATATCTCTAAGATGGTACCTTGTAAAGCTTTACTATTTGGGAATAGTTGCTTCACAGTTAAAAGCTCTTGGAAGAACACATTATGCTTCTTTGGATTGGGTTCTGGGTGACACAGTGACCTGCACAGAATTATAATCAGAATGAAGTTCTTGTTTACCACCGCTGCTGTTAATAGAATTTAGGAAGGATGGCAGGAGGCAGGGAGGGAGAAAGACTCTCCTGACCCTGATAATTAAACTGGGAATTGCTCTCTCTCTTTCTATATATGTGGTGGAGACACAGGGTGTTTTGGGATTGCAGAGTCAGGACCTAACCCAGTGTAGCATCAGGAAAGGAAGGCTTCCTGGAGGAAGAGACTTGTAAGTTGAGATGGGAAAGATAAGGGCTATTCAGCCAGATGAGAGCTGGGAGCATGAGGAGATGCATTGGAAGCATTTCTAGGCATGGAGACTAATATATACAGGTGTTTATGTCCTCACCTTATTGAGTCTGTCTTAAATGTTTGCAGTTAATTTAACAAATTTATACTACTCAGCCAATTTGTTGTTTAGCACGTGCTAAGTCATGTCTGACTGTTTTGCATCCCCATGGACTACAGCCTGCCAGACTCCTCTGTCCATGAGATTTCCCAGCCAAGAATACTGGAGTGGATTGCCGTTTTCTTATCCAAGGTATCTTCCCAACTTAGGCTCAAACCTGCGTCTTCTGCATTGGCAGGTGGGTTCTTTACCACTGAGCCCCAGGGAATCCCATTAATCAGTTCAGGTCAGTTGCTCAGTCGTGTCCAACTCTTTGTGACCCCATGGACTGTAGCCCACCAGGTTCCTCTGTCCGTGGGATTCTCCAGGCAAGAATAGTGGAGTGGGTTGCTGCACCCTCTTCCAGAGGATCTTCCCGACCCAGGAATTGAACCTGAGTCTCTTTTGTCTCCTGCATTGGCAGGGGGGTTCCTAGCCACTAGTGCCACCTGGGAAGCAGGCAAAGAGGTGAGGCTAGGCAAATTAGGCAGGGAAGAGTGCTGAAACGTTCTGTCTGCACCCTTGATAACCTTCATGAAAAGTCACAGTGGTACACATGGAAGCAAACCTAAATGTTCATCCAATGGTTGCTTCCTCCGATGGATGAAGATGTGGTTCATATATACAATAATGAAATGTTACTTGGCCATCACGAAGAATGAAATAATACCTTTTGCATGAACATGGACGGATCTAGAGAGTGTCATACTAAGTGAATTAAGTCAAAGACAAATATCATATGATACCACTTATATGTGAAATCTAAAAAAAAAAAAAAGATACAAATGAGCTTGTTTACAAAGCATAAACAGACTCATGGACTTCACAAACAAACTTATGGCTACCAAAGGGGAAAGGTAAGGAGGGATAAATTAGGAGTTTGAGAGTCACATTTAAGCGCTACTGCTGATATATATAAAATAGATAATCAGCAAGGACCTTCTGGATAGTGCGGAGAACTCTACCCAGTATTCTGTAGTAACCCACGTGAGAAAAGCATCTGGAGAAGAATGTCTGACTGAATTACTCTGCAGTACACCTGAGACTAACACAACATTGTAAAACAACTGTACTCTAGTATAGAATAAAAACTTAAAAAGTCACTGTGATAGATGCCCAGGATCTCTCAAACTTAGAAAGGGCTCACACCATAGTGTGGGTGGGGGCAGGTAAAAACTGACGACATTATGGAGAGTCTGGGTGTCAATGGCCCATGGGGGTCACATTTGACCCAACACTTGCCCTTATGCAACCCAAAAGCCACAAGGAGGTTTTACATTTTTAAATAGTTGAAAAAAAGCCAAAGAAGAACAATATTTCATGACAGGTGGAAATAACATGAAGTTCAAATTTCAATGTCCGGAAGTAAAGCTTTAGTGAAACCCAGCCAAGCTCGGTTGTTTATGCACTATGGGCGGCTGTTCCTGGGCTGCTGCAGCAGAGCTGATTAGTTGCAACAGAGACTGTATGACCAGCAAAGCCGAAAGCACTTATTACTGGGCCCTTCGCAGAAAAATGGGCTTCCCTTGTGGCTCAGCTGGTAAAGAATCTGCCTGCAATGTGGGAGACCTGGGTTCGATCCCTGAGTTGGGAAGCTCCCCTGGGGAAGGGAAAGGCTATCCACTCCATTATTCTGGCCTGGAGAATTCCATGGACTGTATAGTCCACGGGGTGGCAAAGAGTCAAACATGACTGAGCGACTTTCACTTCACTTTGCACAAAATACTTTCTGGGACTTCCCTGGTGCTCCAGTGGTTAAGAATCTGCCTTCCAATGTGGGAAGGCACAGGTTCAATCCCTGGTTGGGGAACTAAGATCCCACATGCCAAGGGGTTGCTACACCCCAGTGCTGCAACTAGGGAAGCATACACATAGCAATGAAGACCCAGCACAGACAAAAATGAAAAAGAAAATCCTCGCCAACCTATGACCTGAAAGTCTGAGGATGTCAGTAGCCCTCATCCCCGCACTACGCTGGGAGAAGTACAGGCGGTCTGGTTGGTACACGTTGGCTACACCCTCTCCTTCCTTCAGACACATGATGCAAACATGATATCACATTTCCTTCCAACACCTTCAGCTCTGCCGTCTTCCACAGCTGAGACAATTCTGGAACAAGCAGTTTCTCAAGGAGGAGGAGAAGGTCTTTCTTTGCCAGGCTTTTGTTCAGTTGTCTTCCCTCGAGAACTTGAGAATCAGGGAATCCCTTTTATTACTTGTGCCCAGTTAAGTTGTTTTATGCTTAAGTTAAGCTGATGCTTTTGAACTGTGGTGCTAGAGAAGACTCTTGAGAGTCCCTTTGAGCTACAAGGAGATCCAATCAGTCCATCCTAAAGGAGATCATTCCTGAATATTCATTGGAAGGACTGATGCTGAAGCTCCAATACTTTGATCACCTGATGCGAAGAACTGACTCATTGGAAAAGACCCTGATGCTGGGAAAGATTGAAGGTGGGAGGAGAAGGGGATGACAGAGGATGAGATGGTTGGATGGCTTTACCGACTCAATGGACATGAGTTTGAGTAAGCTCCGGGAGTTGGTGATGGACAGGGAGGCCTGGCGTGCTGCGGTCCATGGGGTTGCAAAGAGTCAGACACGACTGAGCGACTGAACTGAACTGAACTGCGGTTAAGTTGTTGACTGACTTAACAATGTAGTCAGAAGTTGCTCTGACTTTCCTTAAAAGCAGACCCAGTGACAGAAACTAAGTCCAGGGTGAGTCCCAAGTCAATTTGGGAGGGGCTGGCAGGAAACACTGGTGAGGAAGTGGGACGTGAGTCCGTGAGTGCAGGAAACCAAACCAGGTTATCAGGGGAGTGGCTGCGGACAGCGTAGATGATACTTCAGAGTTTCTGCACCTGAGGTAGGAGGAAGGTGAGACGTTTTTCTGCCGGTCAGTCATGAGTGGCGGACTGCTCCCAAGAGCATGTCTGCTCTATGCTGCGGTGGCCAGTGGTGGCAGGAACGGGGCTGGGACAGAGATGCTGGCAGTGCTACGCCCTTTGCCCTTTTGTTCCCAAGCCTGTGCTTGGGCAGTGGCACAAATACTAACTCTCTGGCCTGAGACCTGTGACAGAAGCTGCCAGTGGTAAATTATATTGGTGCATTATTACAAAACCAAAGTGTACATGTGGACAGCAAAACAAACTTATCAGGGAATTATTGGAATTTTTTGAAGAATTTAGACCCACTGGTTTTGAAAACTGCTGCAACAATCCAAAGCAAATACCCACAGGCTTAGAGCTAAATTTAAAGATTGCTACAGTGGACAGAAAAAGACCAATGTGCTCATGGGGGAGAATGGATACATGTATATGTATGGTTGAGTCCCCTCCCTGTTTATCTGAAACTACCATAATATTGTTAATCGGCTACACCCTAATACAAAATAAAAAGCTTCAAGTTTGAAAACAATAAATTAGAAAAAAAAAAAGCGAACAATTTGTTTATATGAAGTTTCAGATGAAACAATGTAAGAAACAGTTTTAAAGCTTATTTTTCCTTATAATTTAAGATACAATGGCATGCTGCAGTTCAAGGGATCGCAAAGACTCAGACAAGACTGAGAGACTGAACTGAACTGAACAGTGAAAGATTGAATGGAGGAGCATTTAGACTTAGGTTCAAACCTTGAAGCCACTTCTGGTTTGTTGCATATTTGCTACAAGTTATGGAAAGGTCCATCTAGTCAAGGCTATGGTTTTTCCAGTGGTCATGTGTGGATGTGAGAGTTGGACTGTGAAGAAAGCTGAACGCCGAAAAATTGATGCTTTTGAACTGTGGTGTTGGAGAAGACTCTTGAGAGTCCCTTGGACTGCAGGGAGATCCAACCAGTCCATCCTAAAGGAGATCAGTCCTGGGTGTTCATTGGAAGGACTGATGCTGAAGCTGAAACTCCAGTACTTTGGCCACCTCACGTGAAGAGTTGACTCATTGGAAAAGACCCTGATGCTGGGAGGGATTGGGGGCAGGAGGAGAAGGGGACGACAGAGGATGAGATGGTTGGATGGCATCACCAACTCGATGGGCATGAGTTTGAGTAAACTCCGGGGGTTGGTGATGGACAGGGAGGCCTGGTGTGCTGCGATTCATTGGGTTGCAAAGAGTCGGACATGACTGAGCAACTGAACTGAACTGACTGAACTGATAAACATATCTATTTGCTACTGAAGATTAAAACAGCACATCAAAAATTTTTATTATAATTCAACACACTGTTCTAACAGTGCTCTGGTGAAGCCACTCCATGTTTTCTTTATATTCTTTCCACAAGTTTGTTTGTTTCATTTGTTTCAAATTCTTGATGTTGGGTTTCATCTTACAGGGAACTTCAGGCTTGTGAAACAGGCATTACCTGAGACTTATTAGTACTTCTTTGTGTCAAATCAAAGTGGAACTAAAGCATATTCAAATCATTTCAAGCGCAAGCTGCATAGATTCCTCATAAGTTAACTGTGTGTGAAAAAATGTTAGTCGGTCACTCTTGTCCAACTCTTTGTAATCCCATGGACTGTAGCCCACCAGGCTCCTCTGTCCATAGTATTCTCCAGGCAAGAACACTAGAGTGGTTGCCATGCCCTCCTTCAGGGGATCTTCGCAAGCGAGAGATCAAACCCACATCTCTTATGATTTCTGCATTGGCAGCCAGGTTCTCTACCACTGGGAAGCCCTTTCTGTTTTCTAACTGTTGACTAAAAAATATATATACAACTTGAGAGTTTTGAGTTAAGTTTTATTTGGGGCAAAATGAGGACTGCAGCCTGGGAGGCAGCATCTCAGATAGCTCTGAGAGGCTGCTCCAAAGTGGCAGTGGGGGAAAGTCAATATATAAGGTTTTGGTGAAGGGGGAGTTCAGTGCCATGAAGCACTCATTCTACAAAAGGTTTTTGAGGATCCGATGTGAAGGGATTTAGTGCTTCTCTAAATATGAGGAGATGCAAGGATTGAGATCATAAAATCTGTTCCTAAAAACATCCAACTATCTAAAGACCTCTCCCACCAGATTCCCTGGAGCACAGAGGGCCTCACTCCACTCTGAACTCCCTCAGGGGGTGTTGAAGGTCAACAGCTCTAGCAGCATGGGGTTCAATCTCCGTTGAGGCAGATGGCAAATGCCTTTGTTGTTCAATTCTTGGCAATGCTCTTGGTAAGTGACAATTTGTAGTTGACATAACTAAGTTCATTTGTACCCCTTCTTTTAGATTCCACATACAAGCACTATTATATGATATTTGTTAAAGTGTATTATTTTTACTATTTGACAAACTCTTTGCCACAAATTTTAGGTAAACATTTGGCCATCTGAGTGAGTAACCTTAACATAGTCCATTTCCCAGAAACACAATTTGGATCCAACTGTTCTTTTATTCAGTTTTATTCCGTTGTTCCTTCGCCATTATCTTTAATACCTCCACTATAGTTGGCTTCAGGTCAAACAACAGGGAGGGAACACAGCCCTGCCCTTCAACAGAAAATTGGATAAAGATAGACTGAGCATGGCCCCACCCTTCAGAACAAGACCCAGTTTCCCCCTCAGTCAGTCTCTCTCATCAGGAAGCTTCCATAAGCCTCTTCTCCTTACCCATCAGAGGGCAGACAGAATGAAAACCACAGTCACAGAAAACTAACCAATCTGTTCACATGGACCACAGCCTTGTCTAACTCAATGAAACTATGAGCCAGGCCATGTGGGGCCACCCAAGACAGATGGGTCATGGTGGAGAGTCCTGACAAAACGTGGTCCACTGGAGAAGGGAATGGCAAACTGCTTCAGTATTCTTGCCTTAGAACTCCATGAACAGTATGAAAAGGCAAAAAGACAGGACACTGAAAGATGAACTCCCCAGGTCAGTAGGTGCCCAATATTGCTACTGGAGATCAGTGGAGAAGTAACTCCAGAAAGAATGAAAAGATGGAGCCAAAGCAAAAACAACACCCAGTTGTGGATGTGACTGCTAATGGAAGTAAAGTCTGATGCTGTAAAGAGCAATATTGCATACAAACCTAAAATGTTAGGTCCATGAATCAAGGCAAATTGGAAGTGGTCAAACAGGAGATGGCAAGAGTGAACATTGACATTTTAGGAATCAGCGAACTAAAATGGATTGGAATGGGTGAATTTAACTCAGATGAACATTATATCTACTACTGTGGGCAAGAATCCCTTAGAAGAAATGGAGTAGTCATCATAGTCAACAAGAGTCTGAAATGCAGTACTTGGATGCAACCTCAAAAGCAACAGAATGATCTCTGTTCACTTCCAAGGCAAACCATTCAATATCATGGTAATCCAAGTCTATGCCCCAACCTGTAATGCTGAAGAAGCTGAAGTTGAATGGTTCTATGAAGGCCTACAAGCCCTTCTAGAACTAACACCCAAAAAGATGTCCTTCTCATTATAAGGGACTGGAATAAAAAAGTAGGAAGTCAAGAAACACCTGGAGTAACAGGCAAATTTGGCCTTGGAGTACAGCATGAAGCAGGGCAAAGGGTAACAGAGTTTTGCCAAGAGAATGCACTGGTCATAGCAAACACCCTCTTCCAACAACACAAGAGACGACTCTACACATGGACACCACCAGATGGTCAACACCGAAATCAGATTGATTATATTCTTGGCAGCCAAAGATGGAGAAGTGTCAGGGAATGTTTGACGGGAGGATTCCTACGTGCTGTCTCTCATGAGTCCTTTGTCCCTCTTCAAGCGGAACAGCACGCTGCTCCCAGGGACTGAGGTCATTGTGTGAGGCAAGCATGAGTCTCCTTTAGTAAACATTCTCCTTAGGACAAAACAGCTTAATCTCCTTCCCCTTACTTGAGATATAGATTGTCTCCTGACCTTGTGACTAACGTTACCCCTTGTTCCCTTGGTAACGGTTGCTGTACATTTGGTTTTCTGATCTCTATCATTCCCGAAAGAAGTTTCTTGTACTGCAGCCTATATATACTCATAGAAAAATCATTAAAGCACCTTTGCTCCATCAGAGCTTAGGTCCCCGGGTCTTTTTTGTCTCTCTCTCTCTCTCTCTTTCTCTCTTTCACTTTCTTATCGTCGACTCCGCACCACAAGGTTCCGGTCCATTAAAGGACCCCAACAAATGGCGCCCGAACAGGGACTTGAACCCTGGACCCTCAGATATCATTAATATCATTCTAGGTTATGAAGTCCTTCCTTTACGTATGGGCCCAGCAGAATTATGTATAAACGTTAGTCGACAAACTTGGGCTTTCGTCCTGCCTCCAGAAAAGGATTTTCAGACACTACTTAGATTATTTACTGCCCTTTCTTTGTCAGTAAACCATGTTTATACTACTGAAACTTTAGAGAAAGAATTAGGGAAAGAACAAAGAACAACATGCCAACGGTTTACTAATAAGAACTTTAAATATATTCCTGTTCACTGGGACAAATGTCAGGCCAAACCAGGAAAATTAATGTTTATAGCTAATCATATAATTGTCAATTGGGGACCCCATAGTATGTGGTTATTGAACTGCTCAGATGATATTAACAATACTATGTATGATTATATTACTCAAGTAACATGGAAGGTTACTAATACTACAATAGAACATTACCATGACAGAGGACTTCTTGGCTAGCTTGATGATGGAATGGCCCCCGCCTCGTCCTCGAATCATCCTTGATAAACAGATTGGGCCTAAACAATGGGACATCTGAAAACTTGCTGCATACACCGAAGAACTTGGGACTTGGACCAGACATTCCACGGGGACCAATCATAGCTATAGCAATTATTTCTTTCACTATAATCAATCATATTTTATACAAGCCTATGTTCCACTTCCTTTTGTTGTAGCTATAAAAAATTTACAATTCAATAAGACTATACGTTTTGTAACTTGCATAAATTGCAGATTATATACTTGTCTTAACTCCTCTATTTCCTTAAGATATGATTCTCTTTTAATTCTTTGATCTCGACGTAGTCTATGGTTACCAATAAATCTCCAATGGCCCTGGGAAGAAGGTCCCATGGCTGGATTTGCTTCCCGGTTGCTTACTAAATTGCTCTAGCGATGTAAACGATTCATTGGATGGCTGATTTTTGGCATTATAGGATTAATAACTATTTGCACCATTGCTGTCATCACTAGCGTTACTTTACAAATCTCAATTCAAACACATAATTTTATCCAAAATTGGACTAAAAATGCTTATAATATGTGGGCCACTCAGTCTCAAATAGATGAAGATATTCAAAAAGAAATACAGGAACTGAAAACAGCCATCGAATGGGTTGGAGATCAATTAACAGATGTACAAAAACAGGTGATGCTAAAATGTGACTGGAATTCTACTCAATTTTGTGTTACTCCTGTTCATTTTAATAATAGTACCTACAACTGGGAACAAATCAAGTTTCATTTACAAAACATACATGATAATGCATCTCTGAATGTACAATTATTACAAAAAGAAATATGTAAAACCTTTTCTAATAATCTTCCCTCTTCCACTAGTATGAGAACTTTAGCTATACAATTGGCTAATCAATTATCTGGGCTAGACCCACCTAGATGGTTTCAAAGCCTTACTCATAGCATTGGGTCTAGAACTATAATTTTGGTGATTGTCTTAACAATTATATTTGTTGTCTACTGTTGCCTTCATGCAAAGATTGTCAAAACTAAACAAACTCTGATGGTCAGAACTCTTCTTACAAATATTATAAATAAATAAGGGGGAATTGTCAGGGAATGTTTGACGGGAGGATTCCTACGTGCTGTCTCTCATGAGTCCTTTGTCCCTCTTCAAGCGGAACAGCACGCTGCTCCCAGGGACTGAGGTCATTGTGTGAGGCAAGCAAGCATGAGTCTCCTTTAGTAAACATTCTCCTTAGGACAAAACAGCTTAATCTCCTTCCCCTTACTTGAGATATAGATTGTCTCCTGACCTTGTGACTAACGTTACCCCTTGTTCCCTTGGTAACAGTTGCTGTACATTTGGTTTTCTGATCTCCATCATTCCCGAAAGAAGTTTCTTGTACTGCAGCCTATATATACTCATAGAAAAATCATTAAAGCACCTTTGCTCCATCAGAGCTTAGGTCCCCGGGTCTTTTTTGTCTCTCTCTCTCTCTCTTTCTCTCTTTCACTTTCTTATCGTCGACTCCGCACCACAAGGTTCCGGTCCATTAAAGGACCCCAACAGAGAAGCTCTATACAGTCAACAAAAACAAGACCAAGAGCTGACTGTGGCTCAGATTATGAGCTCTGTATTGCCAAACTCAGACTTATATTGAAGAAAGTAAGGAAAACCACTAGACCATTCAGGTATGACCTATATCAAATCCCTTATGACTATACAGTGGAAGTGACAAATAGATTCAATGGACTATATCTGATAGAGTGTCTGATGAACTATGGACTGAGATTCATGACATTGTACAAGAGACAGAGATCAAGACTATCCCCAAGAAAAAGAAATACAAAAAAGCAAAATGACTGTCTGAGGAGGCCTTACAAATAGCTGTGAAAAGAAAAGAAGCCAAAAGCAAAGGAGAAAAGGAAAGATATACCCATATGAATGCAGCGTTCCAAAGAATAGCAATGAGAGATAAAAAAAAAAACTTTCCTCAGTGATCATTGCAAAGAAATAGAGGAAAATAGTAGAATGGGAAAGACTAGAGATCTCTTCAATAAAAGAGATACCAAGGGAATATTTCATGCAAAGATGGGCTCAATAAAGGATAGAAATGGTATAGACATAACAGAACCAGAAGATATTAAGAAGAGGTGGCAAGAATACACAGAAGAACTGTAGAAAATAGATCTTCATGACCCAGATAATCACGATGGTGTGATCACTCACCTAGAGCCAGACATCCTGGAATGTGAAGTCAAGTGGGCCTTAGGAAGCATCACTGCAAACAAAGCTAGTGGAGGTGATGGAATTCCAGTTGAGCTATTTCAAATCCTAAAAGATGATGCTGTGAAAGTGCTGCACTCAATATGTCAGCAAATTTGGAAAACTCAGCAGTGACCACGGGATTGGAAAAGGTCAGTTTTCATTCCAATCCCTAAGAAAGGCAATGCCAAAGAATGCTCAAACTACCGCACAATTGCACTCATCTCACACACTAGCAAAGTAATGCTCAAAATTCTCCAAGCCAGGCTTTAGTGATACGTGAACTGTGAACTTTCAGATGTTCAAGCTGGATTTAGAAAAGGCAGAGGAACCAGAGACCAAATTACCAACATCCATTGGATATTGGAAAAGCAAGAGAGTTCCAGAAAAGCATCTACTTTTGCTTTACTGACTATGCTTAAAGCCTTTGACTGTGTGGATCATAACAAACTGTGGAAAATTCTGAAAGAGATGGGAATACCAGACCACCTGACCTGCCTCCTGAGAAATCTGTATGCAGGTCGAGAAACAACAGTTGGAACTGGACATGGAACAACAGACTGATTCCAAATGGGGAAAGGAGTACATCAAGCCTGTATATTGTGACCCTGCTTATTCAACTTATATGCAGAGTATATCATGAGAAACACTGGGCTGGATGAAGCACAAACTGGAATCAAGATTGCCGGGAGAAATATCAATAACCTCAGATATGCATATGACACTACCCTAATGGCAGAAAGTGAAGAAGAACTAAAGAGCCTCTAGATGAAAGTGAAAGAGGAGAGTGAAAAAGTTGGCCTAAAACTCAACATTCAGAAAACTAACATCATGGCATCTGGTTCCATCACATCATGGCAAATAGGTGGGGAAACAGTGACAGAATTTATTTTTTTGGGCTCCAAAATCATTGCAGATGGTGACTGCAGTCATGAAATTACAAGATGCTTGCTCCTTGGAAGAAAAGTTATCACCAACCTAGATAGCATATTAAAAAGCAGAGACATTCCTTTGCCAACAAAGATCCGTCTAGTCAAAGCTATGGCTTTTCTAGTAGTCATGTATGGATGTGAGAGTTGGACTATAAAGAAAGCTGAGTGCTGAAGAATTGATGCTTTTGAATTGTGGTGTTGGAGAAGACTCTTGAGAGTCCCTTGGACTGCAAGGAGATCCAACCAGTCCATCCTAAAGGAAGTCAGTCCTGGGTGTTCATTGGAAGGACTGTTGTTGAAGCTGAAACTCCAATACTTTGGCCACCTGATGCAAAGAGTTGACTCATTTGAAAAGACCCTGACATTGGGAAAGATTGAAGGTGGGAGGAGAAGGGGATGACAGAGGATGAGATGGTTGGATGGCATCACCGACTCGATCAACATGAGTTTGAGCAAGCTCCGGGAGTTGGTGATGGACAGCGAAGACTGGTGTGCTGCAGTCCATGGGGTCGCAAAGAGTCAGACATGACTGAGCGACTGAGCTAAACTGTTCTTTTATAAATCAATGACTTTTGTATCATCATATCTGTCTCATGGACCTGTCCAAAATTTTAGAATGAACGTTGTAAGATCTCTATGTCTGTCTTTGCTTAAGGATGTCTTTGGATGTATGTTAGAAATGCATGCATTTTTTGTTACCTCCAGATGATGTTGCTGGTTCTTTAATGTTTTGTTTTCCAGATTTAAGGAAATATTTTTTCTTTTCTCTTAAGCTGGTGGTCATTTTCCACCCACTGACCTCCTCTTTATGCCTTGACTGTCAGTCCCCACTTGTCCATGCTCTGTTCAGTTTGGAGTCAGCTCTATACCAAGGTCTCTTTCCCCCTATTATAATTGTTCTTGATTAAAATTTGCCATCTCCATTTTAACTTCTGTTACATTAACTTGGCAAATTGTACCTTTGTAAAAAGAAACAGAAAGTAGAAAAGGGATTGCCAGGGGTTAGGGGGAGGGAAAAAACAAGAAGAGGTTGGTAAAAGGGGTACAAATTTTCACTTTTAAGAGGACTACTGTCTGAGATGACTATGGTTGAGAACACTATATTGAGTAATTAAAATTTATCAAGAGAACAGAACTTTAATGTTCTCACTAGGAAAAAAAAAGGTAAATTTGTGAGGTAATGGTATGTTAATTAACACAAAGGGGGGAATTCCTTTACAATGCATATGTATATCAAATTATCAAGTATGTCAAATTATCACTTTAAGTAAGCAACAATTTGTCAAGTATACCTTAATATAGCTGAAAACAAAATCACAGGAGAATCTTACCAATGGAGAAGGCATTGACTCAAATCTGCACACCTAGCCTTGCCCTTGTTTACTGTTTTCCCTAATAATCTCCTAGAACTATCTCCTCCACACCTTTCCCTATTCAGGTGGAATTTAATCCTGAATGCCTAATCCTCTCAGGGAGTTACTCAGTCTTCCCCTGTGTATCTCTAAAGTGTGCATGAGGTATGTGCTGTGTGTGTGCTAAGTTGCTCTGGCTTGTCTGACCCTTTGTGATGCTATGGACTGTAGCCCGCTAGGCTCCTCTTTCCATGGGATTCTCCAGGCAAGGATTCTGGAGTGGGTAGCCATTCCCTTCTCCAGGTGACCTTTCTGACCCAGGGATTGAACCCATGTCTGCTGTGTCTCCTGCATTGGCAGACAGATTCTTTAGCTCTGAGCCATGGGGGAAGCCATACCTGAAGTATAGATGTTAATAAATCTGTTTTTTTTTTTTTTTTTTCTGTGTCTCTTATTACAGATCCTTCAGTCAAGAACTTAAAGGTGTTCTTATTTTTCCTTCTCTGCATCTGCTTTTAGCAGTGGGGAGGAGGGAAAAAACTCCGTAAAGTCAGTTTAGCCAGAATGCCCCCTATTCTTGATGTCCTCTGGGGGTCATTTTCCACCGATTGACCTCCGCTTTATGCCTTGACTGTCAGTCCCCACTTGCCCATGCTCAGTTCAGTTTGGAGTCAGCTCTATACCAAGGTCTCTTTTCCCCCTATTGTAATAGTTCCTGCTTAAAATTTGCCATCCCCATTTTAACTTCTGTCTGCTTCTGGTTTTCTTTGAACTCAGTAACATCTGGAAGTACGACTCTCCTTCTCCCCAAGATTCACTGGCCATCTCTTTTTTTCTCCTGAGTTTATTCATTTAACTGTTTATTTCCAACTGTGCCGCTTCCCTTCACTTACTAAGGAAATATTTTCTTTTCAAAAATTGTTTTATTGTGGTACAGTTGATTTACAATGTTGTGTTTGTTTCAGGTGTAGATGGAAAGTGAATAAGTGATACAAATACATCTCTCCAGGGCTTCCCTGGTGGCTCAGTGGCCAAGAATTCACCTGCCAAAGCAGGAGTCCCAGGTTTGATCCCTGGGTGGGGAAGACCCCTTGCAGGAAATGGAGACCCACTCCAATATTCCTGCCTGGAAATCCCATCAACAGAGGAGCTTGGCGGGCCATAGTCCAAGGGGTTGCAAATGAGTCGGACACAACTTAGCAACTAAACAACAACAATACGTATATCCACTCTTTTTTGGATCCTTTTCCCATCTAGGTCATTACAGAGTATCAAGCAGCGTTCCCCATGCTATAAAGCAGGTCCTAATTAGCTGCCTACTCTATGTATAGCAGTGTGCATATATCATTTCCAATCCCCTCATTTATCCCTCCTGCCCTCTTTTCCCCCCTGGTAACCATATACTTGTTTTCTACATCTCTGATTCTATTTGTACCTTTTCTTTTCTTTTTTTTTTTTTTTTAAGATTTGACAAATAATATTTTCTATTCAGAAGGGGAAAAAAGCAACACTTCAGAGGGAAGGTCATGTTGGTCCAGGAAGGGAGGAGTGTTGAGTAGACTAAAAAATACATAGACACGATGCTCACCATTTCCTTTGTCATATGGTGCTTATTTCCTTGCTTCTCTCTTCTCATCACAACACAGAAAACCTAGAATTTTTCATTTTTCACAGATCATCCCAGTTCATCTCTTACAAGAACTCATGGCAATGGGGAAGGGTGGCTTGTGCAAGACCAGAAGGTGAATTGCTGTCAGTTTATAAATATGCTAAAAAGCTTCAGTTCTGTCCTTAGAGAAAGTGAAAATGTTAGTAACTCAGTCGTGTCCAATTCCTTTGTGATGTGATCCCACAGACAGGCTCCCCTCCTATGGGATTCTCCAGGCAAGAATATTGGAGTGGGTTGCCATTTCCTTCTCCAGGGAATCATCCCGACCCAGGGATTGAACCTGGGTCTCCTGCATTGCAGGCAGATTCTTTACCAACTGAGCCACCAGGAAAGCCTTAGAGAAGTGGGGAACTATTGAAGGTTAAAAAACTCAGACAAGGGAGATGGATGATTAGATCTGTGCTCTGGTCATTAATTCATCCAACAAATATTGTGTGTCTATAACTTTCAGACACTACGTGCTATGATTACTTCAGGGAGCAGATGAAAATCCACACCTTCTTGGAGTGCCCTTCTGGTAGGTGGGGGAGATAAACAATAAGTAGCTTTTATAAAGAAGTAAACTGTATTTTAGAAGGTGATATATGCTATTAAGAAAAATACATAGCAGGATTTCCTTCGTGGTACAACGGGTAAGAATCCATTTGCCAATGCAGGAGTCAAGGGTTCAATCCCCAGTCCGGGAAGATCACCCGTGCCGCTGAGCAACTAAACCTGCGTGTCACAACTATCAAACCTGTGCTCTAGGGCCCGGGAGCCACAGCTGCTGAGCCCATGAGCTGCAACTACGGAAGCCCGAGTGCTCTAGAGCCTGACTCCTCAACAAGAGAAACCACCGTGATGAGAAGCCTGCAGCCCCCAACCAGAGAGTAGCTCCCGCTCTCTGCACCTGGAGAAAGACTGCAGGCAGCAATAAAGGCCCAGTGTAACCAAAAATAAACAAAGGTTTTTAAAGAGAAAAGAGAAATACAGCACAGAGAAGTGTTAGAAAGAGTTGGGCTGAAGGTTGTGGTTTTGTATAAAGAAGTCTGGAGAAGCCTCCCTGAGAAGATGTTATTTGAATAAAGGTTTAAAAGCATAGAGGGATTAAACCAAAGAGGGATCTCTGTGGAAAGGAACATTTCAGGCAGGAGCAGCAGAAGCACAGGCCTTGGCAGGGGTCGGGGTTGGGGGTGGTCGGAAGTGGGGAGCAGTGTCTGAATTATTCCAGGGAACCGAGGAACAGGAACACAGGAAATGGGGAGGCCAGGATGGTGGGGTCAGTGTGATGGAAGGACAGAGGCCAAACCAGGCTGGATCTTGCAGGCCATTTTGCAGACTTTCTTTGCAGTGAAAAGCAATTGGATGCCCTCTGGAAAGAGCCTTCTGGCCATAGCATGCTGATGCCCCAAAATACTGGTTGAGGATGCAGATCAAATATCCATCACTAAGAAGGTGAAGTGCTATCCTGGTTTCGTCTGGCAATGGATTACTCTCCACCTCTGAGTCTTTGAAACAGTGTTGTATCTAAAATACATGACAGCAGAAGCCAACACAACATTGTACAGCAGTTATCTTTCAATTAAAAAATAAAATAAAACACACCACGCTGTACTCTTCTTCTAAAATGTCAGATTACCTGTGTTGGCACTTTCCTCAAATCTGTGTCTGTCTCTGGGGTTCAGATAGGTCTAGGCTGATGCCATGGGTCTTTTGGAAGTTCACTGTGGGATTATCAGATAACAAAGGAATTCTGGAGAAGAATTAGCAAGTCATCACTGTATCCATAGTGAAGACTGTGTGTGTGTGTGTTTGTGTGTCTGGACATCAAGCGTCCCAGCTGATCCATGATAGTGCCGATTGGTGTCCTTTGTCCTGGTGTAAGTATTGAACAGCCACCCTCTCTGCTAGGGAGAGCCTCAAAGAGAGGAGACTTGTGAGGCAGAGAGCCAGGAGTAGCACTGTGGGGGGACCCAGCCCCTTCCCACCAAAGAGTGACCCAGCTGGGGTGTTGAGAGGGTGACAGGCAGGAAGGCCAGGGGTCTCCAAAAGGAGGAAATAGGCTGCAAGCATCAGACATGTTTTTATCTCTCCTTAAGTGGCAGGAGGAAACAAACTACAAGTGTCGGATTTTTTTTCCTTCTCTATACAAAATTAAAAGGAGGTTTATCTTAAAATTCTGTGTTGCCATGATGACACCTGCTTTCACTTGAACTTAACTTTTCTCAAATCTTGAGCTAACCAATGCGTTTTTCTTATGGAAATGTTTTTGTTAAACTGTGTTAATGAAACTAAGTATTTGCTTCGGACTTTGCCTTTCTTCGAAATGGTTCCACCCAAGACTAACTTTTTTCTTTTCTCAAATCTTGGGCTGATACTAGCTCAACAAACCAGTATTCATATCAGTTGTTTTATGTCTGGGGGATGTCTGGCATGGGGGATGTGCCATCCTATCTCGAAAGTGCACATTGAGGGAGAGGGGCCTGGTGAGCCTCCGTCCGCCTTGAGGGGCCTCTCTTTTTTTTTTTTTTTTTTTTTTGAGGGGCCTCTCTTATCTGGTTAACAGACGTCAGTTAGCTTGCTAAAACGAGCAGGGGGCGGGGGCACTCTTACGACTCCTTTCTGACATCTATGTCAGAAGCTTTGCCTGTCTCTTTTATACTTTCATAAAACTTTATTACACAAAAGCACTGAGCGAACAAGCCTCGTCACTGGCAGTGGATTGAATTCCTCTCCTCCAGAGGTCAAGAATCCCAGCATCTTTCATGGCTCAGCAGCAACCTTTCAGTATCACTGCAGGTCTCCTGCAGTGAGAGTGGCCGTCAAAAGCAGTAAACGCCGGCACATGTGTTTGTGATTTATGGTTTTCTTCAAGTATGTGTCCAGTAGCGGGATTGCTGCATCATACAGGAGTTCCATTTTTAGTTTTTAAGGCACTTCCGCACTGTTCTCCGTGATGGCTTTATCAATATACATGCTTACCATCTCTACAGGAGCGTTCCCTTTTCTCCACACCCTCCCCAGCGTTTATTGTTTGTAGTTTTTTGGATGATGGCCATTCTGACTGGTGTGAAGTGATACCTCATTGTAGTTTTGATCCACCTTTTCTCCAACAATTTGTGATGCTGAGCATCTTTTTATGTGCCTCTTGGCCTTAAGTCAGAAAGAGAAAAACAAATGTCATATATTAATGCATATATCTGGAATCTAGAAAAACGGTACAGATGAACCCAATTGCAGGTCAGGAATAGAGACACAGATGCAAAGAAAGGATGTGTGAACGTGGCAGCGGGGAAGAGGGGGTGGAATGAATTGGGAAATAGGGATTTATATAGAGTACCTTGGGTAAGATAGACAGGTACTGGAAACCTACTGTATAGCACTGGAATCTGTACTCTGATGACCTAAAAGGGTGGGATGGGGGTGGGCGTGAGGGAGGTCCAAGAGGGAGGGAATATATATACATATATAGCTGATCCACTTTGTCATTCAGCAGAAACTGTTGCTGGCCAAAGTCTTGGCTTTCTCTGCCCACCAAAACTGAATAAAAAAATGCAGAGACAGAGTTTGGAGGAAAGAGAAAGGGGACTTTAATTCTCAGATAGTGGAGAGGGGCACACAGTAGGTTCATGCCTCAAGAACTGTGCCTCTCCCTGCAGGAGGAGTCTAGGGGCTGATATAAGATGAGGGCTTGCAGTCAGGAGTCAGTGATGAGGAACAAAGGTGTTAGGATCTTTATTTCTTCCTCTTGGCTTGTTTCAAAGGCAGTCATAGGCTGGTGTCAGTAACCCAGTCATTGAGTCTGGTATTTCGGTGGTGGCTTTGCTGCCTTGCTTCTGATATGTAACTACAAGGGGAAGGGTGTTGTAAGGGTTAACACCAGATGCAGGATGTATTTATCATAGAGTCAAAGACAAACAGGTGTAAAGTGTAGCTCCTGCAGGCTTCAGCTCAGTTCAGTTCAGCCACTCAGTCCTGTCAGACTCTGAAAAGGAAACTTAGCTATAGACATGCAGATTTAGGAGCAGTTCAAGTTAAAAAAAAAAACCAAAAAACTGTGAACTTTTAGGCCTGTTCATCATTCTCTTTATCGTCTTTGTTCTCAGGAAACGGAAAGAAAACCTTATTCCTCTTTTTTTTGTCCTTTTCACTGCAGCAAAACTAACACAACATTGTAAAGCAACTATACTTCAACAAATTAAAAAAAAAAGAAATCAATGATGGGACAAACTCAAACTGCCTTGCAAGCAGAACCAGTCTGCATCCCTCAGGGTCTTAGCAGGACCCAGATAAACACACTCAAATTTTGATAATTTGAAGAGGGTTTAACAAAGGACTGTTTACAAAGGTATTAGGAAGCATCACTACAAGCAAAGCTAGTGGAGGTGATGCAATCCCAGCTGAGCTATTTCAAATCCTAAAAGATGATGCTGTGAAAGTGCTGCACTCAATATGTCAGCAAATTTGGAAAACTCAGCAGTAGCCACAGGACTGGAAAAGGTCAGTTTTCATTCCACTACCAAAGAAAGGCAATGCCAATGAATGTTCAAACTATTGCATAATTATACTAATTTCACATGCTAGCAAAGTAATGCTCAAAATTCTCCAAGCTAGGCTTCAAAGTATGTGAACTGAGAACTTCCACATGTTCAAGCTGGATTTAGAAAACGCAAAGGAACCAGAGACCAAATTGCCAACATCCATTGGATCATAGAAAAAGCAAGAGATTTCCAGAAAAAACATCTTCTTCTGCTTCACTGACTACGCTAAAGCCTTTGACAATGTGCATCACAATAAACTGTGGGAAATTCATAAAGAGATGGGAATACCACACCACCTTACCTACCTCCTGTGAAATCTGTATGCAGGTCAAGAAGTAACAGAATAGACATGGAACAATGGACTGGTTCCAAATTGGGAAAGGAGTGTGTCAAGGCTGTATATCGTCACCCTGCTTATTTAACTTATATGCAGAGTACATCATGTGAAATGCCAGACTGGATGAAGCACAAGCTGGAATCAAGATTGCCGGGAGAAATATCAATAACCTCAGGTATGCAGATGATACCACCCTTATGGCAGAAAGTGAAGAGGATTTAAAGAGCCTCTTGATGAAGGTGAAAGAGGAGAGGGAAAAAACTGGCTTAAAACTCAACATTCAAGAAACGAAGATCATGGCATCCAGTCCCACCACTTCATGGCAAATAGATGGGGAAACAGTGGAAACTGTGAGAGACTTTATTTTCTTGGGTACCAAAATCGCTGCAGATGGTGACTGTAGCCATGGAGTTAAAAGACCCTTACTCCTTGGAAGAAAAGCTATGACCAACATAGACACATATTAAAAAGCAGAGGCATTACTCTGCCAACAAAGGTCCATCTAGTCAAAGCTATGGTTTTTCCAGTAGTTACATATGGATGTGAGAGTTGGACTATAAAGAAAGCTGAACACCAAAGAATTGATGCTTTTGAACTGTAGTGTTGGAGAAGACTCTTCAGAGTCCCTTGGACTGCAAGGAGATCAAACCAGTCAGTCATAAAGGAAATTAATCCTGAATATTCATTGGAATATATTCATTGGAAGTTCCAATATTTGGCCAACTGATACAAAGAGCTGACTCATTGGAGAAGATCCTGATTATGGGAAAGATTGAAGGCAGGAGGAGAAGAAGATGAGAAAGGATGAGATGGTTGGATGACGTCACTGACTCAATGGACATGAGTCTGAGTAAGCTCCAGGAGTTGGTGATGGACAGGGAAACCTGGTGTGCTGCAATCCATGGGGTCGCAAAGAGTCGGACACGACTGAGTGACTGAACAACAAAGAAACACTGACTGAAGGGACCAGTGGATGAAATGACTGCAAGAATCTTGAAGGAAAGTGTCCCATAGAGAGGTCAGCAGTAACCTTCTGTCAATGAATCGAGCAGGTGAGAGGCCGTCTGTAAGGAGTGAGCCAGCTAGGGCAATGGCTGCAGTCTGAATGCTTGTGTGCCCCGCCCCCCCCCCCCCCCCCAGTTCATATGTTGAAATCCTAACCCCCAAAGATGGTGGTATTAGGAAGTGGGGCTAGTGGGAGGTGCTTACACCATGAGGGTGGAGCCTGATGAATAGGCTCAGTGCCTTATGAACGTGATCCCAGAAGTCTCTCACCCCTTCTGCCATGGGAGGACACAGGGAGAAGGTGCCCTCTGCGGACCAGGAGGATGGACATCGTCGGAACAAGGACACACTGGTGCCTTCATCTTGGGCTTTCCAGCCTCCAGAATTGTGAGAAAGAAATTTTTGTTGTTTAGAAGCTACCCGATCTTTGTATTTTGTTATAGGAGCCAAATGGGCTGAGACAGGAAATGCACAGCTTTCTCCTTCCTCCCTCTGGGAGAACCAGCTGGGGCAAGATGGGGGCAGAGAGCCAAATGGAGGCAAATGGAGAATCTGGGGGCAAGACTAGGGATGTCCAGTCCTCAGGCCCTTCAGTACATGTCACCGATGGGAACTGAGCCGGAAAGGCAAGTCCTGACAGAAGCCACAGACTGTGGCAGCCTTTATGACCAGAGGTGAAATACTCCCCATGAAGACTCACGGAGAGGGTGAGGTGGAGACGCTTGGAAAACAGCTGGTATTGTGCAAAACACACGGAGGCTTCAGAAGGTGCTGAGATAGAGATTGTTGGGGTTATGGTGATCCCACTGTGAACTCTGGCATCAAGGGACTCAGGGAGATGAGCATGTGTAGCTTGGAAAGATTTCTGAATTCCAAAATAGTCTTGGTCATGCACACATTTAGCAGGGCTGCTATCTAAGAGCACTTCAGTCCGCCTGCTCTGTTCTCAGGGTTCCCGGGGTCAGCGCCGAGGAGCCAACGCGGGAGGAAGGATGTTGTCATCCACTCTGTGTGGTTTTGAATCATATGAAGAAACAACAAAGGATGCAGCTGCATACACACTTAATTTTGTTCATTTCTCATCTGGAGGCTGATTTGATAAGCATGCCTGATAAGATGAGAAACACATGCTATCCTAAGTGTCCCTTTTTCTAGCATATTACAATGTGTTTTAAAATATGTTGGGTGATTGTTATGTTATTTCCGAAAAGGCAGTACATACCCATGGCTCAAAAATAAAAACAACATAAAAAGCCTCACTCCCAGCCTTGTCATCTGTTTCATTCCCTCCCTTTCAGTCTGATAACCATTTGCTTCTTTGTGGAAATACAGGCACATAGGAAGAAATATTATTGCTCCCTATCTTTTCTTATACAAATGAAAGTGTTCAATACACAATACTCTGTATCTTGCTTTTTTCTGTTTCCTAACATATCCTAGGGGTTACTTTGTCTCAACACATGGAGTGATTCCTCACTATTTTTTAAAAAACAGATATTAATACATAATATTCCATGGGAGAGATATTTTAATTTATTTAACCCATTCCCTGTTGGGAATATCACTTGGCTCATTGGCATTTATTTTCTCTTATTAACAAGGTTTCAGTGAGTATTCTGGTATACTTGTCATCTCTTATGCGGGCAGGGATATTTGCAAGATAAATTCCTAGAAATGGAGTCAATGGAGTCAAACACCCTACCCTTCTACTTCCAAAGAAACAAGCTTCTTGATTATTTAAAAGACTCCAGCTTTTAATTCCAATGGTCTAAAAGTTTCAGTGACAGAGGTAATGCAATCCAAGAGCCAAGAATTCATCCACCAGGCAAGTCTTGTGTTGACTGATAGATTCTCTAGCGTTCCAAAGACTGAAAAATCTTTCATTCCTAGCAACAGCAGCACATGCTTCAAAATTTCATGGTAAAATCGGTATTTACATTGCAAGTAACCATGGACTTTGAAAAAAAAAAGTAAAACAAAACACAACAAAAAATCAACCACACCATTAACAATAGCAACCAAATGTGAAAAAAAAGTCACTTTCCAATGTTTCTGTTAATACACAGCAAGGTGGATTTGTAACCGAGCAGAGCCCTATGTGGGCTTCCCTTATAGCTCAGTTGGTAAAGAATCTGCCTGCAATGCAGGAGACCTGGGTTTGATTCCTGGGTTGGGAAGATCCTCTGGAGAAGGAGATGGCAACCCACTCCAGTATTCTTGCCTGGATAATCCAATGGACAGAAGAGCCTGGCGGGCTACAGTCCATGGGGTCACAAGAATCAGACACGACTTAGCGACTCAACTACTACTAGAGCCCTATGTATGGACCCTTCCCAGGACAGACAACCCCCATGTCCTCGATGTCCTCTGCCTGCCTCTTGTTTGCAGAAAACCTTTAGCTTCCTAGGCTTTCCCCAAGTTCCAAAGAATAAGTTTAATGAGAGACATGAGAAAATGTGGAAACCAGAAAACATTCAAGCAAGACAAAAAAAAAATTTAGCCATTAAACAAAGGATCTTTCGTTCCTCCTCAAGGGCTATAAATAATATTCTCAGCCACATCCTTTGGGCTGTTTTGCAGATACTAAAACCCCCACCAGGTGGAAAAAGTTAACTCTGTGCTACCCAGAGACACATAGACTCCAGACTGGTTAGAACCAGAAGGTTGATGATATTGACTCCCAATGACCTCACCATTAAGAAGTCAGAAGAATGTCCTTGAGCTGATCATACACCCTGTAACTCTCTCCCTCAGCCTGTCCTTAAAAACCTTTCCCTGAAAGCCATGGAGGAGTTTGGGTCTTTTGAACATTATCCACCCAGATTCCTTGCTTGTTGCTGACAATAAATGCTGTACTTGCTTTCACCACTGGTGTCAGAAGACTTGGTTTTACTGTGCAAAGATGAATGGACCCAAGTCTGGCTTGTAACAAATGGAGGGAAGTTTCTCTCATAAAGGAAAAACACAAGAAAGCCTGGCCATTTAAATGTTGTGAAGATAGACTGGGCAGTAAAACTTAACCATTAAAAACCCTCAGGAGAAAAGTGGGTTTAGCTCCATGAAACTCCCATCTACCTGAAAACTTCTCTTACAGACCTGCAACATTTGTCTCAGCCATTTTTGTTTGTGGTCAAAGGTTTGTGCCATAAGGCAGGGCTCGGGTTGGGATGTATTCAAAAAAATATATTGAATCTATATTTTGCAGTACAAGTCACACCCAGGAAGTACACTCAACCATTCTCTGCAGCTAAGTGGAAATGTCTCGAGAATGTGGTGGCTAGGTTAAGAAAGACTGAGAAACATTTTGACTTGGAATGCGTTATGCACCTCCTGGCCTTGTGAAGATGGTGTCCTGCATGGAAGGTGAATCTTTTCCGGTTGAGTCAGGCATCACCATACACTTGGGTTATTGTAGCACTTAAGGTGTTTTGTGCTGTTATTCCTGCTGGTGACGTTGGAGGGTGAGGTTTAGAGTGATTTTCACAATGTTTTTGTGTGATGTAGAATTATGCTGTGGCCAACCAGGTCTCTTTCCATGATGGTCAGTCTTCAGAGTGCTTTTCTGGGCCCAAGATTAGACACCAGTTCTGCTACGTCTCTATCTTGTGACCTTAGCTGCAAGACGGAGCTTCTCCTGTCTATCAGAGGGAAAGCCCCTAGCTCCAGGACTGCTGTTAATAGTGGTCCTCCTGATAAAGAAAACATTGCACCTTCTCACCACCCCTTCCTGTTAACATTACAAGAATTACTTTTATTTATGGGAAATTCATTATAGAGTAAATGCTTAATTTTAAAAAATCTGACAACACCATCATTTTTTTTTTTTTTTGGCTATACAGTAGGTCCTTGTTGGTTATCCATTTAAAGTATAGCAGTGTGTACATGTCTATCCCAAACTCCCTAACTATCCCTTCCCCCAATCCTTTCCCCTGGCAACCATAAGTTCATTCTCTGAGTCTGTGAGTCTCTTTCTATTTTGTAAATTAGTTCATTTGTATTATTTCTTTCTAGAGTCCACATATAAGGGATGTCATACAATATCTCTCATCTCTGTCTGACTTACTTCACTCGGTATGACACTCTCTAGGTTCATTCATGTGGCTGCAAATGATGTTATTTCATTCTTTTAAATGGTTGAGTAATATTCCATTGTATATATGTACCACATCTTCTTTATCCATTTCCCTGTCAATGGACATTTAGGTTGCTTTAATGTCTTGGCTATTAGAATCAGTGCTGCAATGAACATTGGGGTTGCCTGTATCCTTTTGGGTCATATTTTTCTCCAGATATATGCCCAGGAGTGGGACTGAAGGGTCAGGTCTATTAGTTTTTTAAGGAACCTCCACACTGTTCTCCATAGTCGCTGTACCAATTTACATTCCCACCAACAGCAACACCAGCGTTTTGGTTCACGATGTTTAATATCAATTAAAGGTTTGAATAGGTATAAGGTATTTGGTGCCATTTCTCACAATGAACCAGAACACAGTGTTTCCCACCTGAGCCACGTGCTGTCCATCACGTGGTGTCCTGGTCCTCCCTGTGGGGGTGTCACGGGGTTCAGTCTTCGCGGGGCTATGTTCTTTGACAGTGTTGTGCACAGGAGTCCGTGCCTGGAATGCAGTTCAATGCCATTCCTACGAAAGGAGTCCGTGCTTTGAAATGGATGGGTCTGAAGTTACTTGGTGGCCTCTGCCACCATCACGGTTCTTAGTTATGTAAAACAGAACTGTCTCCCAATAGTGCATCATAGGATATTAAGTTCCAACATCGCTTGGAGGGTGAAGGAATTAGGAAAGAATCAGGAGTAATATCCAAATGACATCACTGGTCCAGGAGAGAGCCTACTGCCCAGATCTCTGAGCAAAGGAACTGGAGCTTGGACCACGGATGTGCAGTCTAAGAGCTGACCAACAGGACGTCCCTGGTGGCACAATGGATAAGAATCCACCTGCCCTTATAGGGGACATGAGGTCCAACCCTGGTCTGGGAAGATTCCACGTGCCACTAAACCTTTACACCACAACTACTGATCCTGCCCACCTAGAACCTATGCTCCACAGCAAGAGAAACCACTGCAATGAGAAGCCCATGAACCACAGGGAAAAGTAGTCCTGCCTTGCTGCAGCTAGCGAAATCCTGCACAAAATAGTGAAGACCCAGTGCAGCCAATAGATAAATACATAGAAAAGAAAAAAGATCTGACTAACAGAATCCACATCAGCTCTGCGGCAGAAAGTCTGAAGTTATCACACTCAGTTTCCAAATCTATAAAGTGAGTAATAGCAAGAATGCCTACATCACGGAGTTATTTTCAGAATTTAATAACTTAATATGTGTAAAGAGTTTGATACTGAGCCAAACGTGGTTCTGTTTGCCCACATGCAGCAAAGCCAACCTACTGACACTGGTTGTAGTGAAGGAAAGTAGTGTTTATTGCAGGCGCCAAGCAAGAAGAACCGGCAGCTTATCCTCAGGAGACTCAAACTCCCTGATGACGGTCAGGGAAAAGTCTGTAAAGGCAACATTTGGTGGGAGGGTTGCCACTTGTGGATTTTTTTCTGATTGGTTGGTGGTGAAGGTAAGGCAATGACATTTTGAGAGTCTCAGTCATCAACCTTCTGGTTCCAACCAGTCTGCAGTATCTGTCCTTGTGGTCATCATCCTTCATCAGGATAGGGGTCTTATTTCTGGGAGGACAACTCAGATGTCTATCAGATTGTTATGCATCTCCCTTGAGGATAACTAGAATTCTGTTTTATTGCTGATCTGTTGTTATTACTTTCCTTGTTTAACCACTTTTCCTCCGTTTCTGCATTTCCTCACTTCCCTAATTAGTAAGTGCTTAAGTCTGTTCTTTGAAACTCAGGGCAGGCTTAGGAGACTGAAGTCTTTTTCTATGAAGAACAGGGGACATAGTTCCCTCCTTTTGTGCTTAGGAGGGCCCTACGGAGTCCTGCTTTGTTTCAAGCCCAGTATAGAGTGTCCGCATAGTAAATGCTTCCTCTTCATTTCTTCCTCTTCCCCCTTTTCCTCTCTTTTTTTCATTTTTCTCTGCCTCTGCCCCCTTTCTTCCTTCTTCCCAACTCCTGAGTGATAAGAAGTGGAGTATAAATAATTCTGGGACTTCCCTTGTGGTCCAGCGGCTCAGACTCCACACTTCCAATGCAGGGGACCCAGGTTCGATCCCTGCTCAGGAAACTAGATCCCTTTTGCCTCAACTATGAGTTTGCACACTATAACAAAGATCCAAGATCTCATGCGCTGCAGCCAAGACTCAGCGCAGCCAAATAAATAAATAGACATTTTAAAAATAACAAAAAATAAACCATTCTGCTTATGGAAGTGATTTTCTTTGTTTCAGGGCCAGAAGGAGCTACAGGGTGCAAGTGCCCAAAAGCCACTTTTTCACTGGATAGTATCACAAACTAATAAACACTGAACACACCTCTCTCTCCATTTCTCTCCCCCACACCCTGCCCTGTTTCTCCAGCGACATCAAATATGAAATGAGCTGGTTCATATCAGATTCAAGAGAGGTGAGAGGACGCTGCACCAGAGAATGTAAAAGACGTGGGGGCAGGTCTTCGTTTTTTAGCATCTCTGTTGAGACATATTTCACATACCATAAAATTAATCCTTTTTAAGGTATTGATATGAAGGCAAAAAGTAGTATGAACAACAGCACAAACAACTCCTTGTTTAACCAGCAGAGAATCGAAGGCACCTTTGTTATCTAATCTTTCTTGGGCTCAGGAGTTTGGGCATGTCTGTTATGCGGCAATGCTTTTTGCAGTCTCTTTGGCTTTTTGACCAATGGTGCTGATAGATTTTTAATTATATTTCTGTTTACAAGTTCTTCTGCACTGGGAACCAAGGTTCCCAGAAGACTTTGTCACCAGGTACCTTGGTATTCTGCTAGCATGGATCTCTTGAGTCTGGAATGAAGACAAAAAGGAAGTCATCGGTTTCCTTATATATAGGCAATGGGTAATGTAAACCTGATAAAAATAAACCTTCTATTTTCCAGTTGTCAACCTAAAAGAAAAATTCACAACAAAAGAGTTGTGAGTTAAGTTTTATTTGGGGCAAAATGAGGACTGCAGCCCGAGAGACAGTACCTCAGATAGCTCAGAGGAACTGCTCCAAAGAGGCAGCAGGGGAAAGGTCAGTCTATATGAGATTTGGGTGAATGGGAAATACATGCAATCAGGCACATATTTTCCCAGAAGGTTTCTACTAGTCTCATGAAGCTCTGCTAGTCATGAGGAACATTCATCACCATGAAGGATTTTGGTGCTTTTCTAGATATGAGGAGATATAAGAATTGGATACATGAAATCTGCTCCTGAAAATACCTAACTACCTGAAGACCTGTCCTGACAGTTTTTCCCCAAGCACAGAGTGCCTCTTTTTTGCTCTCCACCCTGAACTGCTTTCAGAGGGTGTTGAAGGTTAGCAACTGCAGCAGCTCATGATGTAATCCTTCTAGATGTGGATAGCAAGTGCCCACGGCAAGTGCCAATGTGTAGTTGACACAGCTACGAAGACATCCCATCCTTGGGAAGGCAGGTCAATTTCAATACCACGGTAAGAGGGTTAGTTTCCAGATTGTTTCTGGCCAATCAGTCCAACTCAGGGTCCATCCTGGTGGTGCATGCATTGCTCAGCTGAGATAGATTCCAGTGTTGAGGATCCTGGGAGGTTGGTAAGATGTATGGACCGGAGTCTCCTCTCTCTTTTTGGCCTTTCCTGAACTCTTCCAGGTGGTGGTGGCTTATTAGTTCTGTGTTTCTCACCAGGGCCTCCTGTTGTAAGATAACTCATGTAAGTGGTTACTATCGAGGTTACTACCAGGGAAGTCAGGGTTGGTTAATGGGTCCCCTAACAAAAGGTTAGGGAGGTCAGTCTTTGTAGTTGCTAACATTAGGAAGATCTGAAAAGTTGGTGACGAGGATTATGAGAGGCTTATATCAAAACTGTAGGCTTCCCTGGTAGCCCAGTTGGTAAAAAAAATCCACCTGCAGTGCAGGAGACCAGTTCAATTCCTGGGTCGGGAAAATCCCCTGAAGAAAGGATAGGATACCCACTCTAGTATTCTTGGGCTTCCCTAGTGACTCAGCTGGTAAAGAATCCACCTGCAATGCAGGAGACCTGGACTCGATCCCTGGGTTGGGAAGATCCCCTAGAGGAGGGCATGACAACCCACTCTAGTATTCTTGCCTGGAGAATCCCCATGGACAGAGGAGCCTGGTGGGCTACAGTCCATGGCGTCACAAAGAGTCAGACATGACTGAGTGACTAAGAACAGAACAGCATAGCACATATCAGTCTTGTATTGACCTGGGAATGTGATAACAGATCCAACAATTGCTTAGATTGTGTTCAGTAGCTATACTTTGTGACAACTTTATACTAAAGAATTTTCTTTCCATCATATATACTGGGGCAAGAGACATCTAGAAGTAAAACAGTAATTTTTGGTTTAGATTGGGAGACATACATTTGGAAAACAGTTCAACTGAACTAGTAGGATGGATCATACAGGCTTGGTCCAGACCCATGAGTTATAGCTATCTACTACTGTCTTATTCTAGCCTTCTTCTCATCTTGTGACCCTTTTAAAAAAAAAAGGACTACTTCATGGTACATCCCAGGTAGCTCAGTGGTAAAGAATCCACCTGCCAAGCAGGAGACATGGGTTCCATACCTGGGTCAGGAAGATCTCCTGGAGAAAGAAATGGCCACCTACTCCACTATCCTTGCCTGGGAAATCCCATGGACAGAGGAGACTGAAGGGCTACAGTCCATGGGGTTAAAAAGAGTCAGAGATGACTCAGCGACTAAACAACAACAGCAACATGTTACATTTAGAAATACTTAACCTGTAAGCATTTAGTTTAAAAAGATTATTTATTTTAATTTATTTGGCCATACGGGGCCTCAATTGTGTATGTAAGATCTAGTTCCCTGACCAGGGATCAAACCTGGGCCTCTTGCATTTCAAGGATGGAATCTTTAGTCACTGGACCACCAGGGAAGTCCCTATAAGCACTTATGTTTCAACAGAATTGAATAGAACTCCTCTATGGATTAATTTTGGCAATACCATCCAGAAACAGAAACATACCATATTTGTAACATATAGACAAACATCTAAATAGACACAGAGATCACCTAGTTTTCATTTTAAAACTTAGTCGTGAATCATGTATTAGAGTATAAAATTCATAGTGTGTGTGCGCTCAGACAGGTCTGACTCTTTGTGATCCCATGGACTGTAGCCCGCCAGGCTTCTCTGTCCTTGGGATTTTCCAGGCAAGAATACAGGAGTGGGTTGCCATTTCCTTCTCCAGGGGATCTTCCTGACCCAGGGATCAAACCCAGGTTTCCTGCACTGTAGGCAGATTCTTTACCAACTGAGCTACAAGGTTTTAAAAATATATTTAAATATATATTTATATATATATTGTGATTATGAATAATCTTATTTGCAGTGCATGTGTTAGTTCATAAATAATCATAAGGAAAAGTTAATTTTACTTGCTTTTCAAAGGTCTCCCCCCTACCTTTTTTTCCTTTTGCTGCTGCTGCTGCTGCTAAGTCGCTTCAGTCATGTCCGACTCTGTGCGACCCCATAGACGGCAGCCCACCAGGCTCCCCCATCCCTGGGATTCTACAGGCAAGAACACTGGAATGGGTTGCCATTTCCTTCTCCAATGCATGAAAGTGAAGTCGCTCAGTCGCTCAGTCGTGCCCGACTCTTAGCGAGCCAATGGACTGCAGCCCACCAGGCTCCTCTGTCCATGGAATTTTCCAGGCAAGAGTACTGGAGTGGGTTGCCATTGCCTTCTCTGGTTTTTCCTTTTAGTTTCTACTAATTGAGTCAGATAGAGCTTCCAGGTTGCTCTAGTGGTAAAGAACCCACCTGCCAAGGCAGGAGACCTAAGAATCATGGGTTCAGTCCTTGGGTTGGGTAGATCCCCTGGAGGAGGACACAGCAACCCACTCCAGTATTCTTGCCTGGAGTATCCCATGGACAGAGGAGCCTGGTGGGCTACAGTCCACGGGGTCACAGAGAATCAGACACAACTGAAGTGACTTAGCATGCACAGCACAGTACAGTTGAGTCAGAGTCATGGTCTCTGGCCATGTGGGCTGTGTTTACATTTCAAGGACTTGATAAAAACAGTTATGGTTTTCATCTCTCTCCTAGGAATACTTATGTTCTCTTGGCATCAGAATTTTGAGAAAACTTTGTCGGGCTAACTTTCTCTAACTGCGTGCATGAAAAGCAGTTTGGGAATGTCAGGAGAGCCCCATCTTGGCCACTTCAGGGTGAGATAAGTATTTGCAAGGACTGGCTCCATCTCAGATGGACATGAATTCAGCTGGAGTTCCAGGGGCGGCTGCCAGCCTAGGAGCTGGTAGGCTTTAGAAGCACAATTTCCCTTTTTCTTTTAGTTTCATTTTACTGTAAAGTACAGATCTTTCTAATTTTTAGTCATGTTAAAAAATATTAGCCAACTCATTTGACTCCAAAGTTCCTTCTATCCCTTTCCTGCCTGGAAATGCCCTCTGTGTGACTTACTCAGAAATTCCCTGTTTCTCTAAGAACTTCCTCCTCTATCCCCTGCTAAGAACTTCCCGCTATGTCCTCTGCTTAGGAAATTCTCCCTAGATCCCTTTCACCTAGAGACTCTACTGCTACCTCTTTAAGATTCCAAGTCTTGGGACTTCCCTGGTGGTCCAAAGGCTAACACTTCATGTTCTCCATGCAGGGGGTTTGGGTTTAATCTCTGGTCAGGGAAATAGATCCCACATGCTGTAACTAAGAGTTTAAATGTCACAACTAAAGATCCTGCATGCCAAAAGTAAGACCAGGTGCAGCAGTCGAATAAATAAATAATAATTTTTTTTTTAAGTCTCCAAGTCTTAGGAAAATAGCCAAACAAAAGTCGTGGCACATCACTTAGTACAAGAAAATCCAGCTATCCGGAAAAATTCACTGGAGCACCTGAAGAGGGATGTGAAATACATCTAACAATGCCTATGACAGTAATCAACAAACAGTCTATAACAGGAATAGAAAAGAGGTTTATTTGAGCCAAACTAGGGGCTATAGCCGAGGAGACACAGGCTCAAGAGGCAGTTGAATTGTTTTCCACTGGACTATAAAATGGGAGAGGCTTATCAAGGCAAAACCCATAAAATTTCTTAAGTTGTTTGTCAAGAATCGTAATTGGAGTAGTAAGAAGTAAGAGAGCTTGATAAGTAAGGGTAGTTTGGGGTCTGAAATTACTGCGTGTTACAACAGGAGACCGTGAGATCATACGGCTGCAGCTCTGTTAGCAGATACGGTTTTGAGCATGGTGGTGTCCTAAGTCTGATTCGGTTCAGAAAACTCAGGTTCTCAGTGATGCAGGAATGTGTCTGAAACCACATCCACATTGGCCATCAGGTTCCATTTTGAGTGCCTGAACCACAGCTACTCCATTTTGATTTTTAAATAGTTAAAGCAAATGTACAGTGTATGTTATAATGGGCCACAAAACAGGCTGTCCTAGTCAGCGTGAAGTTTAAGCTAAATTGCTTTTAAGCCAGAATAACTTCCCCATGTCTCAGTATGGAAAAAGCTCTTCCATCAGGTTTTATAGGGTTAAAATATGTATTAATTTCCAGTTCCTTCTGATTTCTGTCATGTTTCTTCTAACACGAAGAATAATATTTTAAATCGACATAATATTGTAAAGCAATTATCCTCTAATTAAAAGTAAATTTTAAATAAGAATACTATTTTATTCAAATTCCAGAACTTATTTTAAGAAAATCATAGGGGATGTACCCAGAGGTTTTTAGTTTTTTTTTTTTTTCTGGATGTTATAATAGCATAGCAAAAGATTGGAAATAGTTGAAATTGAGATAATGATCAAATAAACCATGGTAGGCCAATACTATGGAAGGCTATACATTGTTTGCAATACTACTTATGAAGAATATTTAAAGAGGGTAAAATATCTGTTAAAATCCTAGAGTATAAATGTTAGGAAAATCATATATATAATGTTATTATTATTAATGATATTTATTTCTGAGTGGCGTTATGAGTAATTTTATTTTCTTCTTTGTAGTCTTCTTAATTTTCAAAATTACATATCGCCAGAGACTGAGGCTGGGTAGGACTGTGGGAGCACCAGTTCCTAACTACTAGACAAGGCCCTGGCATTGCAGAAAAGAATTTCCACAAAGACAGAAAGCAGTGAAGCAAGTAAAATATTTATCAGGAGAAAAAAGAGTACAGCACGTGTAGAGAGACAAATGGTGGACTCAGAGAGAGAGAGAATCGCTGAGTCCCACCTTCATGGCGATTGGAATTACTTTTATGGGTCGTTTCTTCTGGATTTCCTTTGGCCAGCCATTGTGATCTGCCTGGTTCACAGTCCATATTTGGTGTATTTCAGGATTCTGCCGGGTTTGCACATGCATCTCTTACCCATACAAAGAGGTGTATGGGTAGAGCATCTCTTGACATCATTCCCTTTTGACCTCCAAGGAGGCTTTCTGCACTTGTGTGGCCAAGGAGGTCTTCTAACTTTCAGAACGAGAAACATGTGGTCTAGACTCCTCCCTTAATTGTCCTCCTATTCTTGTCTTGGAGTTTTAGACCACAGGGAATGAATCTCCCAATCACTTAACCCTGGGGCGGGGGGTGGGGAGGTGGTTGTTCAGCCGCTCAGTCGTGTCCACCTCTTTGTGACCCCATGGACTGCAGGACACCAGGCTTCCCTGTCCTTCACCATCTCCCAGAGCTTGCTCAAAATAATGTCTACTGAGTCAATGATGCTATCTAATCATCTCATTCTCTGTTTCCACCTCCTCCTGTTCTCAATCTTTCCTAGCATCAGGGTCTTTTCCATTGAGTCAGCTCTTCACATCAGGTGGCCAAGGTATTGAGCTTCAGCATCAGTCCTCCCAATGAGTATTCAAGGTTGATTTCCTTCAGGAGATGGGGGCGTCCAACTACCTCTTACCTCCTTATCTTGATGAGTTTCTCTGTTCCCTTTGATCTTGCCTCAGGTGATTTCTTGGCTCCTCCCTTGATTATCAACTGTTGGAATCCACCCCTTGGAACACAGTGAAAATCATGGAAGTTAGAGTCTTACTTACAAGAAATGGGGAACAAAAAAAAAAAAAAGCCTTCCGTGTTCAGAAGCCCACAGGACCGCCCCGGTTTCAGTTACAAGTCATTATATATTTGCAAAAACTTGTTCAATATACAGTACCAAGGGTCAATCTTTATATAAAAGTGCTGTTGCTCTTTTGTACTACTTTTTGCGACACTATGGACCATAGCCCGTCAGACTCCACTGTCCATGGAATTCTCTAGGCAAGAATACTGGAATAGATTGCCATTCTCTTCTTCAGGGGATCTTCCTTACCCAGGGATCAAACCTGGCTCTTCTGCATTGCAGGCAGATTCTTTACCATCTGAGCCACCAGGGAAGTCTAATCTTAACATAGCATATGAACTTTGGGTGATTATGATGTGTCCATGTAGGTTTACTTGTTGTTCAATCACTAAATGTCCGACTCTCTGTGACCCCATGGACCACAGCATGCCAGGCTTCCCTGTCCTTCACCATCTCCCAGAGTTTGCTCAAAGTCATGTCCATTGAGTCAGTGATACTATCCAACCATCTGTCCTCTGTCATCCCCTGTCCCCCTCCTCCATCCCCTTCTCCTCCTGCCCTCAATCTTCCTCAGCATCAGGCTCTTTTCTAATGAGTTGGCTCTTTGCATCAGGTGGCCAAAGTATTGGAGCTTTAGCTTTAGTGACAGTCCCTCCAATGAATATTCAGGACTGATTTCCTTTAGGACTGGTTTGATCTTCTTGCTGTTCGAGGGACTCTCAGGAGTCTTCTTCAACACCACAGTTTGAAAGCATCAATTCTTTGGCACTCAGTCTTCTTTATGATCTAATTCTCACATCTGAACATGACTACTAGAAATACGATAACTTTGACTACATGGGCCTTAGTAGATAAAATGATGTCTCTGCTTTTTTTTTGTTTTGTTTTTGTTTTTTTTTGTCTCTGCTTTTTAATGTGCTGTCTAGGTTGGTTTCATGGCTGTAGATGGTGACTGCAGCCATGAAGTTAAAAGATGCTTGCTTCTTGGAAGAAAACCTATGACAAACCTAGACAGCATATTAAAACGTAGAGACAATACTTAACCAACAAAGGTCTACAGTAGTCCTATTTGAATGTGAGATTTGGACCATAAAGAGGGCTGAGCATTGAAGAATTGATGCTTTTGAACTGTGGTGTTGGAGAAGACTCTTGAGAGTCCCTTGGACTGCAAAAAGATCAAACCAGTCAATCCTAAAGGAAATCAATCTGGAATATTCATTGGAAGGACTGATGCTGAAGCTGAAGCTCCAATACTTTGGCCACCTAATGTGAAGAGCCAACTCATTAGAAAAGAGCCTAATGCTGGGAAAGATTGAAGGCAGAAGGAGAAGGGGACGACAGAGGAAAAGAAGGTTGGATGACATCACCGACTCAATGGACTTGAGTCTGAGCAAGTTCCGGGAGACAGTGAAGGACAGGGAAGCCTGGTGTGCTGCAGTCCATGGGGTCACAGAGAGTCAGAGATGACTCAGTGACTAAACAACAATAGCAACTGGTTGGTTGATGAATTACAACAAATGTGCCTTCCTGGTGGAGGAGGTTATGGGAGGGAAGGCAGTGGGTGTGTGGGTGAAGGGGTATATGGGAACTCATTCCTTTCTGCTCACTTTTGCTGTGAATCTAAATCTGCTCTAAAAGCTTGCTTATTTAAAAAAAAAATTAGAAAATCAGTGAATGATATATAATATCCTTCTTTTCGGTGTATTCGATTTGGGGCTTTCTTTTGAGCATTTGTTTATTTTATTTTTAGCCTAAAAAAAATACAAGACTGAGAAAACATAGTTTCACAGCTGTCTCTTAAATATTCAAGAATGTGTTCCTCCTCCCAGCTGAGATATTTGACCTTTATCCCTTTTGCGTTGGAATATAAGAATGGAAAGCACAAGTGTCCGAGGGACCCAAATAAACATCTTATAAAGGAAATCATTGAGAAGGTTTTGGCATGACTTTGGGGAATTCTGGGTGGTTTGCCATTCATACGTGTAATGACTAGCGTATAATCTTTGCCCAAGTTAAATTCATCCAGGCTAGATTTGACAATGAGTGTGCTGTCCTGTTTTTAAAATTCAGCATCTACTCTTCCTTCTTCTGGGGATGATATTGTTATTTTTTTCTGTGGAGAACTTCCCCCTCTCCATGGGGGCTGTACCTCCCAGATCAGGCAACAGGAGACTCAGACCTAATGTCACCAGAATGTGTCAGCCCCTGGCTAAAATGATCGGCTCAGAGCCAATGGTAAGAGCTTTTTAAGTGACTGGAATGAGGGAGTGTGTGTGTATGTGTGCATGTGTTTTCTTAGCTAAGAGGAAGCATGACATAGAAGAGCATGCATTCGGCACCCATGACTTGGGTTTGAATCCCAGCTACCCAGTTCCACTACCCTCTGGCCGAGTGGCCTTGGGTAAGTCACTCATCCTTTCTGGGTCTCAGTCTTGCCCTGCAAAATGGGGCCAAGAATTCTCCCTGTCTCACAGGTTGTTATGGGGGTTGAACGGGTGAATGTTTGTAAAGCCTGTCCTGATGTTTGTCTCCTCAACACTGTCATGTGAGCATCTCAGATTTAACACTTCACACAAATTCTTTCATTGTCTTCCTCAGCTCAGTGAATGACATCTCCAGCTTTCCTGTTGCTCAAGCCAAAAATCCTTGAAGTTGTCTTTGACCTTGATCTTTGTTTCTTTACTCTACAAACAACTCTGTCAGGTCTATCTTCAAAAATAGATCCAGAATTCAACCAACTTCCACAGATGTCAACCTGGCTCAGGGCACCATCATCTCCTATCTGGATAATGGCACCATAGCCTCTTAAAGGTTTTCCCTGCTTCTGCTTTTGCCCCACTTTAGTTTATTCCCAACAAGCAGCCAGAGTGAACCTGATAAAACCAAGTGAGAAAATATCACTCTAC
The DNA here is from genome assembly GCF_910594005.1 of Cervus elaphus. Lineage (NCBI taxonomy): Eukaryota > Metazoa > Chordata > Mammalia > Artiodactyla > Cervidae > Cervus > Cervus elaphus. The sequence goes on along the minus strand of NC_057820.1, from coordinate 6,484,203 downwards.
TGTACTGTTGACCTAAAAGATGGTCACAACCTAAAAGTTGAGAGTTATATTTTATTCGGTGGGAATTTTTAGGACTTAAGCCTGGGAGACAGCATCTCAAATAACCCTGAGAGATTGCTCCGAGGAGAGTTCAGGTTATATAGAAGTTTTGCAACAAGGGGCAGGTAGTCTGAACATCAGAAGTGTTTTGTGAATTAAAGAAAATCAGATATCCCAAGTTAAGGAATTTAGGGCTTTTCTACGTATGGGAAGATGCAAGAGTCTGGGCTCACAGAAATCATTCTTTTCCCACATATCTCAGCTATCTGGGGCCCGTATCTTGTGTTTTTCACATCCTGAGTTCCTTGGTGCTCACCATAGGCAGTGGCTGCAGCCTATTGACTGCTGGATTGTGCAAGGATTCTTCTCCTTCCTGGGTGCCCTTAGGGCTCAGAGATTCACATGTGGAGAGCCAGAATTGCTGATGACTATGACAGCCTTGTTTACTGGTACGGCAGGAATACTCCATTTCTCAGCACCATGAGTGTTCATCTACCCCATCACATGCCGTCACGTCTCCCCATCTCTAGCCTCTTCTCCCACTTCCTCCCATCTTGCTCTCTCTGCACTTGGCATCTCTTACCTGATTTTTGCTCTTTTGTCAACACACCAGGTGCTCAGCATTCACTCTTTTTCTTCCCTCTGCTGGGACTCTGCTTGCTCTGACGTCGTGTGGCTACCCCACCTTCTTCAGATCCTTACCCAAAGGCTGCCTTCTCAGTTGGAAGGTCTTCATTCCAGTGTTGCCACCCTTGCCCTCCTCTCCCAGTGCTTATCTCATTCCTTGCTTATTTTGTTTCCTAGCTCTCATCACTACCTCACATGCCCTGTGATTTGCTCATGTTATTTTATCCATTATATGTCTGTTCCCTCCCATTAGAATCTAAGCTCCATAAGAATTGAGTTTTTAAACTGCTGTGTGTCTGTGTGTGTCTGTGTGTGCTCAGTTGTGTCCAACTCTTTGTGACCCCATGGACTGTAGCCCACCGCCCTCTGTCCATGGGATTCTCCAGGCAAGAATACTAGAGTGGGTAGCCTTTCCCTTCTCCAGGGGATCTTCCCAACCCAGGGATCGAACCTGGGTCTCCCACATTGTAGATAGATTCCTTACCATCTGGGCCACTAGAGAAGCCCTTCAACTTATACAGTGATGTATATCAGCTATTTCTCAATAAAAATCGGGGCGGGGGGAAGGTTAAAAAAATGAAACAGTTCATGGAACATAATAGGGGCTCAGTGACTATTTAATGCAAAAATGAATGAATAAATGAGCAAACAAAGAAAGATTTGCATTATAATGTGATATTCTTCAAGACACAGTTTTACAGACACACAGTTTTGTGTCTACTAGGGGTCAGAGACTTGCTAGTCATGGGGGTCACACCCGAGAAAAAGATTGTTTCAAATTAAAGTCTAGAGTAGGGCAAAGAGGAATGAGGAAAATGACCCCCAAAATTCCCAACCGACCAAACAAACAAAACCACCCAGGAAGTTTCAGGTGCATATGGACGCTCATGACAGGAATGAGAAAGTTTGTAAAAGATTCTAGACATGGGGTGTGTAAGCTGTGACCTAAAAGTTCACGAAAGGGCAAGTAAGGCGACCAAAGAGGTGGAGGGTGAGGAGAGCTAAGTTGCCAAGTCTATTAGGCTGAGGTTAGAGCACTGACCGAGGAAGAGGCTGAGGAGTTGATTTATCACAACGAGCAAGCCCGGGCAGTGCAGAGAGAACACACAGCTCGGAGGGAATAAAAAGCAACTCACGGCTTTCTGCCACGTCGTGTCAATTCTGCTTCATTGAAAATACAGGATAAAGGGTGAACGACGTGGCTGTTCTCAGTTTCAGGATGTGGGAGATGTCACTGTACAGCTTTCGTTTTCACAAGAAGGTGAGAAGAAAAAAAATCCCCAGATGAGAGGCTGTGGTGTGTTTGACATCAATGGATGTGTGTTTCTGATGGTTTTGATATTTGACATCTATCCACCCTTCTGATTTGAAAACACGTTGCAAAGACAAATGCCTTCCTAAGAAAATAGGTCCATTCTAAAACCCCTGATGATGCTCGGAGTTGATGGCTGCCATGGATTCATACCCAAAAATATGTTTCCAGAAGTTCCCACTCTGGACCACAAATCCTCTGTAGCAACAGGTTGAGCCTGTCAATGCTGGGCCAGTACACAGTTGGAACCCATTGACTATCTGCTGCCTAAGTACATAGAGGTAGGGTTAGCTGGACAGGCTTGAAATGAGATTGTCTGAGTTCAAACCCCTTTGTGACTAACTAACTTTGGCCAAATTGCTTACCTTTCTAAGCCTCTAATTCCTCATTTTTTCTAGTCCTCATGTGGACTAACAAAGAATTTACACAATGGCAATGCTGTAGGGTATCGTACACAAAGTATTTGACAGTAATTGATGTTAGCAATTAATACTGAAGGAGGAAATATAACTTCGTAATTAACCGTAGCCTTTCCCCTCCCCTCCCTTCAACATTGCACTTTACTTCTCAGATGACCAATAGATGCTTACTGGATGGATTGGTTTTAGCTGGTGAGTCTTTTTTATTGTTTTCGCTGGGTCTTCATTGCTGGCTCTTCTGCTCTGCAGGAGAGGAAGTTGTCCTTCAGAGATATTTTGTTACTTGCCCCACTGACAGAAAAAATAGGATCTTTGGCTCAGATGGTAAAGAATCTGCCTGCAATACAGGAGACCTGGGTTCGATCGTGGGTCAGGAAGATCCTCTGGAGAAGGGAATAGCCATCCACTCCAGTATTCTTGCCCAGAAAAGTCAATGGACAGAGGAGCCTGGCAGACCATGGAGTTGTAAAGACTTGGACACGACTAAGCGACTAACACTTTCTCTCACTTTTAAGTGGCAGAGATCATTCAGGTTAACTTAACTGGCAAACCTATGCTTTTATTGTAGATTTAACTTTTTGATCGTTATTTTTATTGTTATAACATTATGGCCCAAAATATGGGCAATTAAGTTTCCACTTTGGGTAAAAAATTGAAGTACAGTCGATTTACAATATTGTGTTAGTTTCAGGTGTATAGCAAATTGATTCAGTTGTATATCTGTATTTTTCAGATTATTTTCCATTATACTTTATTACAAGGCATTGAATACTGTTCCCTGTATTATACAGATAATCCTTGTTGCTTATCTGTTTTATATACAGTAGTGTGTATCTGTTAATTCCATATTCCTAATTTATCCCTCCCCCTTCCCTTTCCCCTATGGTAAACATAAGTTTTGCTTTCTATGTCCCTGAGTCCATTTCTGTTTTCTAAATACATTCATTTGTATTGTATTATTTTTTAGATGTCATGAGTAAGTGATATATGATATTTGTCTTTCTCTTCCTGAATTACTTCACTTTGTATGATCATCCCTAGGTCCACCCATGACACTACAAATAACAATATTTCATTCTTCTTATGGCTGAGTCATAGTCTATGGTAAACATATGCCCCATCTTCTTTTTCTAAAAAATGTTATTTATTTATTTTATGTTTTACTTTTTGGTCACGTGCGGCATGTGGGATCTTAGTTCCCAGACTAGGGATCGAACCTGCGCCCCCTGCACTGGAAGCTCGGAGTCTTCACCACTGGACTACCAGGGAAGTCCCGCCCCATCTTCTTTATCCATTCATCGATCGTTGGGCCCCAAGGTTGCTTCCGTGTCTTGGCTATTGTGAATAATGTAAGCAAGCCTGCGTTCTTAATTGCCTTACACAGGCACTCCTCAAAGCTAGCTTCCTTCCCCGCCCTCAGCAATCCACCATAGTGCCTGGCGTGTGATGGGTCCTGAATGTATCGGATCAATGCCATTTTTTGAGCCTGAGTGCATGGTACCATGTGCGGAGCACCTAACCTGCCCAAGGTGTGTATACTATCCCACTCAATCCCCACTTTGACCTAAGTAAGCATTATACTGTGCCCATTTTACAGATGAGAAAACTGAAATTCAAAAATGTAACTTGCCCCAAATTGTACCTTATCCAGATAGTGTAGGGAGGGTGGCTCCCTTTTTGTGTCTTTGTAATCTCCTTCTCCCAGGGCATACCAGGGTGTCTGACATTTGTAGCTGAACATCTGACTTGCAGAAAGACAGGATACAAGGTGAGAGGGTTCATAAATCAAGAGGCTTAGCAGGAGCAAAGTTCGAGAGGGTCCTTTTAGACATTATTTTCTCAAGTGTTCGTTGCATTTGACAGAAGGAGAGGCTGAAAGCTGAAGTGCTCCCAGGCCACTCCTGATTCATAATCAGAAATGGAGACAAAGCAAATCTGAAACTAACTGTGGGTGTGAGACTCAGTTGGTATAATCTCTTTGGTTGGCAATACATTACAAAGTTTAAATGGTTGTGCTGTTTGACCCAGGAAATCTACTTTTAGGAGTGTAAGTACTCAGATATGTGAAAAATATGCTAACACAAAAATTCCAGTATTTAATGTAGTAAGAAAAGAATGAAAAACCTAAATGCCCATTGATATGGGTCTACTTAGATAAAGCATGGTGCGTCTGGTCCCATCACTTCATGGCAAATAGATGGGTAAACAATGGAAACAGTGAGAGGCTTTATTTTCTTGGGCTCCGAAATCACTGCAGATGGTGACTGCAGTCATGAAATTAAAAGACGCTTGTTCCTTGGAAGAAAAGCTATGACAAACCTAGACAGCATATTAAAAAGCAGAGGTGTTACTTTGCTTGCAAAGGTCTGTATAGTAAAAGCTATGGTGTTTCCAGTAGTCATGTATGGATGTGAAAGTTGAACCATAAAAAAGGCTGAGTGCTGAAGAATTGATGCTTTCGAACTGTGATGTTGGAGAAGACTCTAGAGAGTCCTTCAGACTGCAAGGAGATCAAACCAGTTCATCCTAAAGGAAATCAATCCCGAATAGTCATTGGAAGAACTGATGCTGAAGCTGAAACTCCAATACTTTGACCACCTGATGAGCTGACTCATTTGAAAAGACCCTGATGCTGGACAAGATTGAGAGCAGGAGGAGAAGGGGATGGCAGAGGATGAGATGGTTGGATGGCATCACCAACTCAATGGACATGAGTTTGGGTGAACTCCAGGAGTTGGTGATGGACAGGGAGGCCTGGCATGCTGTGGTTCATAGGGTCACAAAGAATCGGACACGCTGAGCGACTGAACTGAACTGAAGAGGAACATCCAGGGTAGGAGAAAGAATGACTGTCTACATATTTACCTGGTTCTATTTGGCTTTTATTCCATGTGTATTTATCTTTTCTTTTAATGTTTTTTCTTATTTTGGTAAAAGTCACATAATATAAAACATACTATTTAACCATATTTAACTGTACAGTTTAGTGACACTGAGAACATTCACATTGTTTTGCAACTCTCACCATTGTCCATCTCTCAAATTTTTTACATTCTTGAACTGAAACTGTACCCATTAAATATGAAACAACTCCCCCATTTCCAAAAACAAATGCCTTGTTACAAGGGATTGTTTGCGTGGCAGATCTTAGACGCTGTAATAACAAAAGACTTAGTTCAGTAAGGAATAGGAGTAACTGATTTTGGATCTTGCTCAATATTCAGTATAAAACAAAGTTCACACCCAGGAGAAGGGAGTGGAGGAAGGCAGAGCACAAGGTCAGAGATCAGGGAAATGAACCCATCGGTCAAAACCAACTTTTCTCACCCCATATTCATACTATTTCATGTAGATCTGAGATTGTAAAAGTAACCCTCTGAATCTAGTTTGGAAAGGATGGGGTAGCAGGGGCCAGAAATAAGACTCTGGTCTGTGATTCATTCATCTATTCATTCAACCAGCAGTTGTGGACACCAACTTGAGTCCCAGGATACTGAGAGAATGAGCTAGTATTCCTGCAGACCCAGGCTCAAGCAAACTCTGATCCAGTTGAAGAGGACATCTTGAAGAAATTCTCAGAGGACGTGTTCCTGGTCTAGGTGGTCCAGACCAGAGATTTGGGGCTCTGTAAGGTCACTGACATCTGTGTTCTTCTGCTAGGAAAGTATACAGCTTGGAGACCTAACCCAGTTTGGGAGCTCCATGGGGTCAGGAAAGGCTTCCAGAGAAAGTCACATTGAAGGAAATCAGGAGGAGTTGGCTGGGGATGGGAGCAGGGGTGGGGAGGGGGGTGAAGAGGTGATGGCATCTGTGAAGACCCAGTATCAGGGAAGAGCTTGGGCTTAACCCCTTGTCTGGGAAGATCCCCCACACCACGGGGCAACTAAGCCTGGAAGCTGCAACTACTAAGCCAGCATGCTGCAACTAAGCCCAAGTACCTAGAGCCTGTGCCCTGCAACCAGAGAGGTCACAGCAAGGAGGGGCCTGCGCACTGCAGCTAGGGAGTAGCCCCCGCTGTCTGCAAGCCCGCACAGCCAAGACCCAGCACAGTCAAAAATAAATAAATAAACAAAAGTTCTAGCGCATTACAAATGGCTAAGATGTGAATCGAATAAAAAAAAAAAACAACAACAACTGTATGTGTCCATACCTATGTCTCCAGGACTAACCCCTGGCCTGCATGCCAAATGTTTATATCCCATCAGTCACTTGGTGTCTGCTCTTGCAGTCTAATAGGCATCTCAAGCTTAAGACCTCTGAAACCAAATTCTTGCTTCATGCCTTTTCCCCCCAAAACCAAATCTATTTCACCCCCAGTTTTTCTTTCGCTGTACATGGCAATTCTGTCCTTTCTCTGGTCAGTTACTCAGACTAAAATTACTGGAGTCATCTTAGACTCCCCTCTTTCTGGTAAACCCTACATCCAACTCATAAGTAAATTCCCATGCTTCTGCTTTCAAACTACGTCAGGAATCCAACTTCCTTTTTTTCTTTGCTGCTTCTGCTGTTACTCTCCTGGTTACAGTCATCATAACAGGTGTCCACCTTTCTATCTTTACTTGCCTACAATTTATTCTCAATACAGAAGCCAGACGGAACCTTTAAAGTGTCATACCTGATCAAGTCACTCAGTGACCTCAAATAGGTTAAAAATAAAATCCACAGTCCCAAAAGTCCTTCGTTTGTACTGCTGGGCTATAGGTGGCCTGCCTTCCTCCTACCCTCTGAACTTCTCTCCTGATCTTCCTCCCTCAGCCCTGCATAACAGACCAAGAGCTTTTCTTGTTGTTGTTCAGTCGCTAACGCGTGTCTCACTCTTTGCAATCCCATGGCCACACACCAAGCTCCTCTGTCCTCCACTACCTTCTGGAGTTTTCCTGCCTCAGGGTATTGGCACCTGCTCTCTACACTGTATGGAAATTTTTTGCCCCCGGAAATCACTTTCCTTAGGTGTCTGCTGAAATATCAGAGATGCTCCTAGTGTAGAACCTTGAGAGAGGCAATGCAGTGGGTGCGGGAAAAGCCATTGCATTATTTATTGAATCACTACTTTGAGTACTTACTGCGTGCCAGACACATGCCAGGCACGTTCCAAGCAGCACCGCATGGGTCACAGAACTGCAGCCTGTCGACAGCCTCAGGGAGTAGTTGAGTGCTTGTCATGTGCCTAGCTAAACACTTGGCAAGTGGAGAAGTGAAGTGAAAGTCGCTCAGTCATGTCTTTGCGACCCCATGGACTATAGCCCGCCAGGCTCCTCTGTGGCCGGCTTCCCTGTCCATGGAATTCTCCAGGCAAGAATACTGGAGTAGGTAGCCATTCCCTACTCCAGGGGATCCCAACCCAGGGATCGAACCCAGGTCTCCCACATTGCAGGCAGATTCTTTACCAGCTGAGCCACCAGGGAAGCCCTTGGTAATAATGAGCTCCCTCAATCCTCATAACAGCCCCATAAAGTCAGTATGACTATGGTGCCCACTTTACATCTGAAGCACAAAGAGGTCAAGTGACTTACCCCACAGCACCCAGCCAGAACTTACTCTGATGCCGCTGGAGAGAAGGCTTAAGCAGAGCCTTTACAGGAGGCTGAGCAGGTGTTTCTCAAAATGATAAGCAGAGGTAGGCATTGCACGCACACAGGCTGGGAGGCAGACAGTCACTTTGTGTAAAGTTCAGCTTGGGAAAGGGAGCCAACCAAGGTGTATAGTTACACTGTCTGTTCTTTGAGCGTCTGCCAAGTAAGGTCAAGGGCTTCCCAGGTGGCTCAGTGGTGAACAATCCGCCTGTCAATGCAGAAGAGGCCGCTTTGATCCCTGGGTGGAGAAGATTCTCCAGAGAAAGGAAATGGCAACCCACTCCAGTATTCTTGCCTGGAAAAATCCACGGACAGCGGAGCCTGGTGGGCTGCAGTCCATGGGATCGCAAAGAGTCACAACTGAGCGACAGGACAACAAATAAAGACAAAGTGGTGGCTTCTCCCTGGAGATGAGGAGCCTGGCTCTCTCTGCTCCGGAACTGAACAGTTCAGTTCAGTTCAGTTCAGTCGCTCAGTCATATCTGATTCTTTGCGACCCCATGGACTTTAGCAGCCAGGCCTCCCTGTCCATCACCAGCTCTCAAAGCTTGTCCAAACTCATGTCCACTGAGACAGTGATGCCATCCAACCATCTCATCCTCTGTTGTCCCCTTTTTCCCCTACCTTCAATCTTTCCCAGCATCAGGGTCTTTTCAAATGAGTCAGTTCTTCACATCAGGTGGCCAAAGTATTGGCCATTCATTCCTTCCAATGAATATTGAGCACCACAGTTCAAAAGCATCAGTTCCTTGGCACTCAGCTTTCTTCACTGTCCAACTCTCACATCCATACATGACTACTGGAAAAACCATAGCCTTGACTAGGCAAAACCTTTGTTGACAAAGTAATGTCTCTGCTTTTTAATATGCTGTCTAGGTTGGTCATAACTTTCCTTCCAAGGAGCAAGCATCTTGTAATTTCATGGCTGCAATCACCATCTACAGTGATTTTGGAGCCCCAAAAAATAAAGACTGTCACTGTTTCCACTGTTTCCCCATCTATTTGCCATGAAGTGATGGAACCAGATGCCATGATCTTAGTTTTCTGAATGTTGCGTTTTAAGTCAAATGTTTCATTCTCTTCTTTCACTTTCATCAAGAAGCTCTTGAGTTCCTCTTCACTTTCTGCCATAGGGTGGTGTCTATCTGAGGTCATTGATATCTCTCCTGGCAATCTTAATTCCAGCTTGTGCTGTATCCAGGCCGGCATTTCTATGATGTACTCTGCATATAAGTTAAATAAGCAGTGTGACAATATACAGCCTTGATGCACTCCTTTCCAAATTTAGAACCTGTCTGTTGTACTATGTCCAGTTCTAACTGTTGCTTCTTGACCTGCATACAGATTTCTCAGGAGGTAGGTCAGGCGGTCTGGTATTCCCATCTCTTTCAAAATTTTCCAGTTTGTTGTGATCCACACAGTCAAAGGCTTTGGCATGGTCAGTAAAGCAGAAATAGATGTTTTTCTGGAACTCTCTTGCTTTTTCGAGGATCCAACACATGTTGGCAGTTTGATCTCTGGTTCCTCTGCCTTTTCTAAAACCAGCTTGAACATCTGGAAGCTCATGGTTCAGGTACTTTTGAAGTCTGGCTTGGAGAATTTTGAGTACTACTTTGCTAGTGTGTGAGATGAGTGCAATTGTGCAGTAGTTTGAATATTCTTCGACATTGCCTTTCTTTGGGATTGGAATGAAAACTGACCTTTTCCAGTCCTGTGGCCACTGCTGAGTTTTCCAAATTTGCTGGCATATTGAGTGCAGCACTTTCACAACATCCTCTTTCAGGATTTGAAATAGCTCAACTGGAATTCCATCACCTCCACTAGCTTTGTTCGTAGTAATGCCCACTAAGGCCCACTTGACTTCACATTCCAGGATGTCTGGCTCTAGGTGAGTGATCACACCATCGTGATTATCTGGGTCATGAAGATCTTATTTGTACAGTTCTTCTGTGTGTTCTTGCCACCTCTTCTTAATATCTTCTGCTTCTGTTAAGTCCATACCATTTCTGTCCTTTATTGTGCCCATCTTTGCATGAAATGTTCCCTTGGTATCTCTAATTTTCTTGAGGAGATCTCTAGTCTTTCTCATTCTATTGTTTTCCTCTATTTCTTTGCACTGATCACTGAGGAAGGCTTTCTTATCTCTTCTTGCTATTGTTTGGAACTCTACATTCAAATGGTATATCTTTCCTTTTCTCCTTTGCCTTTTGCTTTCTCCTTTGCTTTTCTCAGCTATTTGTAAGGCCTCCTCAGACAACCATTTTGCCTTTTTGCGTTTCTTTTTCTTGGGGATGGTTTTGATCACTGCCTTCTGTACAATGTCATGAACCTCTCTATTCATAGTTCTTCAGGCACTCTGCCTATCAGATCTCACCCCTTGAATCTATTTGTCCCTTTCACTGTATAATCATAAGGGATTTGATTTAGGTCATACCTGAATGGTCTAGTGGTTTTCCCTACTTTCTTCAATTTAAGTCTGCATTTGGCAATGATGAGTTCATGATCTGAGCCACAGTCAGCTCCTGGTCTTGTTTTTGCTGACTGTATAGAGCTTCTCCGTCTTTGGCTGCAAAGAATATAATCCACCTATCTGATCCAGTCCATTTTAGTTCGCTGATTCCTAAACTGTCGATGTTCTCTCTTGCCATCTAGGAAGTGAATGGCTGAAGGCTTTTTAAGACCGTGAGATCCTTATTGGTCGAGCGATCGCCACCGAGGGACTTCGAAGGAGGGGGGAGGAGCAGGAAAGGAAGCGAGAGAAAAGGCGAGCGAGCGCTAAAGGGGAAGTGCAGTTTGAGAACCGGGCTAGGGCTCTCCTCCCGGGCCGCTCGGACTCCAGCAGGCTCTTCTCCAAGTTGGTCCCGGCGACCCGCATCCGACTCCATGGGTGACTGCTGCACCCAGAGGAAGGTCTGCTGCTTCGTTCTTTTGTGCCTCCTGGTGGCGGGGATCACCGGGGGGGCGATCGGAATCTACAAGTGGCACCACTCCGGGCTCAACAGGTGGCACGGGAGAGGCAGCACCGCCGACTTTCAGAAAATCATCCAGGAGCGATGCGACTACTACACCCAGCAGATCCGGCCGGGTGCCAGGTGAGTGGGCGTCTTAGGCGCCCCGCGGGGCCCCACGCGCGGTGGGGACGGCGCTCGGCGGGGCGCGCTGTGCACAGCTGGACCCCGAGCGCCGAGCGGCAGCCGTCTGGATTTGCTGGCAACAAGGCATCTACTGTCCCGAGTCAGCTGAGAGCCCGCCGGGCGGTGCCGAGTAAGCAGTCCGGGCTGGCGTTTGCGCGCGCCACTCGCTAGAGGTGCGGGCGGCCGGTGGTCCCAGGGAGCCCGCCGACAGCGCGCGGCTCCTGGCACGTCGGCTCGGCGGGTGGGACTTGACCGAGACGCCCTGAGCCTGGCCTTCCATTTGGGGCCGCAGCCCACCCCCCCGCCCCGGGTGCCCACCGCCCGGCGACTGGTTCGGAAAGTCAACTGGAGGCAGGTGAGCTGCTGGCATTATCCACTTTGCGCGGGGTTTCTGTTTGCCATCTCTTGCCTCCCAAGTCCCCGGAGTGTTGCAGATGACACTGGATTAAGTGGTTTGCGGAGCCTGAGGTCGGGGGAGGACAGTGTCTGGAGGGCCGGATCACCGACATTCATTTCATTCATTAATATACCAGCCCCGAGATTCTGCTTGTGCGCCCTGAAATGAGTGTGACTAGAGCTGCCAGTAACGACAGAAAACAAAGTAACAGCAAGGTTAAAAATTAAGATTCTAACAGCCGCGAAAGTGCATCTGCTTTATGAATCGGTAGAGACCCTGGAAACACCCAGTCTATGGAAACTTTTGTGAAGGTTTCTCGCGCCCTATCCCAGCTAGCCACTAATCTCTCCCCAAAGTGAACCGATTTCCTGACTTCCATTACCAGGGCTTAGTTTCACCCGGAAAACTCAGTTTTGAAATTGTACATGAAGTAGAATAAGCTGGGAAGTAAAAAGGTGCTGGCTCTCTTTTCCAGGCTGCCAAAGGCGCGCAGGCTAGCGCGAAATCCACCTAAGTGATTCAAATCAGTTCTGCCTCCTAACACACTTGACCCCGGGTGGGGGAGAGAGGAAATGGGTAGAGAGACCCCCCCTTTCCCCTCCCCCAAGCCTCCCTGCGGGTGCCCTTGAATTCAGGTTCTCGCGCAACCACTTAAGTTTCTTACTTGCAAATTGTTCTAGTCCAAAGATTGCCTAGGTCTCAAGTGTTTTGCTTACAATTAGTTAATTGAGAGAAAATGTAGAAGTTGAGCCATCCCTTTAGATTTCATTTAACGTATCAATTAAATCAAGTGATGTGCTGTGCTGTGTTTAGTTGCTCATTGTGTCCGACCTTTTGCGACCCCATGGACTGTAGCCTGCCAGGCTCCCTTGTCCCTGGGGATTCTCCAAGAAAGAATACTGGAGTGGGTTGCCATGCCCTCCTCCAGAAGATCTTCCCAACCCAGGGATTGAACCCAGGTCTCCTATGTTGCAGGCAGATTCTTTACCAGCTGAGCCACCAGGGAAGCCCATGAATATAAGAGTGGGTAGCCTATCCCTTCTCCAGGGGATCTTCCCCACCGAAGAATCAAACTGGGGCCTCCTGCGTTGCAGGCTAATTCCTTGCCAGCTGAGCTACCCCAGAAACTCAAATCAAGTGATACACAATCTGAAATGGTAATGATAAGAGCGATCATTTTATTTTCGCTTAATTTAATAGTCTTTAAATTGCTGTTGTTTGATCATCTTTGGGGCGTTCACATCCATATAGCAAGCAGGATGCCATAGAGATCAGGTGGCTTTTTAGTTCTTGTCAGGATGCTTACTCAATGTTAGATACACACTCAGAATTCGAAACACACAATGTCAAAAAAGCACATCCTTTGGTGAATGCATATATATGTTTAAAATATTAATGGGGCTATCTTGTTACTATTTTTTGAACATCTTTCCAGATATCTCTCAATACACATACACACACACTTTGTGTAAGCAGGTTAATAATTAATCTGGTACTTCCTGTGTGCCAGGCACTTAAAAAATGTTAAACCAAATATTTAGCCCTTTCACAACTATCTGAGGCATTACTTGTGCTATTATATGTAAGCAAACTGAATTGGAGAATTTGAGCAAACTGCCCCAAATTTGGCTCCAGAAACTGAACTCTTAACACTCTGCTACCTGTGTAGGTTCTGTAGGTGGAGGGACCATAATGCATTGACTGTGTCTGGAACTTTTTGGAAAGAAAGGGGACACTATTCATAATTCTGCTGGCCTTAATCAGAACATACGGTCACTTTATCCTTGGGTAGTTTAAGAGCAGGAACTCTGGAGTCACACTGGGATTAAATCCCGGCTCTGTCACAGTGTAACTGGGCAAATTACTTACTTTCTTTGAACTTCAGTGTTCTTAGCTGTGAAATGGAATGTCAGTACCTACCACATGGGGGGAATGATGAGAATTAAGAGGAAAAATCCTGATATGTTCTAAACGTTCAACATGCTATCTTTGAGGGAAGTGCAATATCACAGACATCTTTCAATGATAATAAACATGGACCAAGGCCAGCATCAAAATAGATGTTCCTTTTCTATAATCGGCCTAAAGGTGACCTCTAAAAACCATTTGCTGTTGGTGCAGGACTTGCAGAGCTCATGGTCAGATCAACCCATGCATGAGCTCTCCCGGTCACACTGAGATGATCCTCACTGGAAAGGAGCAGATTATTCCTAATCTTCCCAAGCCAGGGATCAAACCTGGGTCTCCCACATTGTAGGCAGACATTTTACTGTCTGAGCCACCAAGGAAGCCCTAAATCAGAAGAGGAGGTTGCACAAAAGAAAGAGATATCCCAGAAGAAACTGAAAAAACAAAAACTATGGCCTGGGAATAAATGCCGCAAAAAAAAAAAAAAAAAAATCCAAATAAAAGTAACAGCAAAAAACAAAAAACGTAGGTGCCTAAGATTTGATTTATTTAAATCACAATCCACTAAATCAATTCTTCAATGATGAAAAATTTTTTCTACTGTAATTATTTTTTTTTTTTAATTCATAATTGGTCCCGGAGATCTTTCAATGTCACTACACATAGGTTGTGCAGGTTAAGTCACTCAGTCATGTCTGACTCTTTGTGACCCTTTGACTGTAGCCCACCAGCTTCCTCTGTCCATGGGATTCTTCAGGCAAGAATACTAGAGTGGATCTAGTATTCTAGATCCCTCCTCTAGGGGATCTCACGGACCCAGGGATTAAATCCCCATTTCTTATGTCTCCTGCATTGGAAGGCAGGTTCTTTACCACTAGCACCACCTGACAGCTAATAGTATTCTGTAGGGTGGATGTAAATATTTCCTACTGATACAAAATTAGTTTCCAATGTTCAGTCCCATTCATTTATTCAATAAATGTCTGTTGAGCATCTTCTATGTTTCAGAAAGTGATCTAGTTCCGACAATACAGGATTGAAAGACAAAGTGCCCACTGTCATGAAGCTATCATGCCGGTTGGGGAGAAACATGCTGCAATGAATATTTTTGTTAAATATACAATTTTTGTTATATATATTATGTTATATATATATTTGTTTTATATATATATATATATATATAGCTACCCAAGTAACTAATTTTTGTTATATATATTATGTTATATATATATTTGTTTTATATATATATATAGCTACCGAGGTGTCTCAGTGGTAAAGAATCTACCTGCAATTTGCAATGCAGGAGACACAGGAGACAAGGGTTCGATCCTTGGGTCAGAAAGATCTCTGTGAGGAGAAAATGGCAACCCACTCCACTATTCTTACCTGGAGCATCCCATGGACAGAGCATCCCATGTAAAGAGGAGCCTGGGGAGCTAAAGTCCAGGGGGTTGTAAAGAGTTGGGCATGACTTAGAGACTAAACAACAACATATACATATATTTGTGTACATATGGGAGTGTTTCTACAGGATAGATTTCTACTGGGCCAAAGGGGAGATTATGCATATTTTAAAATTTGATAAATATTTCTGAATTCTCTCCAAAGTAACTGTATCATTTTATACTCCCATCACCATCTATCAGAGGTCATGCTTTCCCACAATCTCTTCATTGCTGACTAGTACGAACTCTTTCGAGTTGTGAGAAAAACGACTAATTGTTCCCTGATTATTGGTGATTCTTAGTGTATTGTGTATGGTTATTGGTTGTCTGTATTTTTTTTCCTGTGAGTTTCCTATTCAGATCCTTGTTAATTTCTACTGTGTTGCTTATTTCTTTCTATGAGAATTCTTCATATATTGTAGATTATATGTAATCTAATGGTGTTTTCTTTCTCTCTGCTTGTTGTCCTTGTAGCCCTTCTAATTTCTGTTCCCCCAGAGACTTTAACTTCAAGGTCATGGCTCTTTGGTTAATAACTTCCTCCTTCTATGTTGTTGAAAGTCTAGCATGCTATTTCCCTTGTAGTCATACACTCTTTTCCCTGATGAAAGCTGAGACCATTTCTGCATTCCTTCTTTGCATCCATCTCTTGCCTAGACTACTCTCTCCTGCCTTGGTCATTTATAGAGGGCCCAAGCAGCAATTTATGCCAACTGTTCAATTTGGTATTTCTACTCTGATCTGGCTCTTCTTACCCCTGCAGTACTTTATTCAAACTATGTATAACATATAAAAATGTGATAAGTAATATCATGGAAAACAAGACTGTCATAAAAATGATAATAATTGCAGCTATGTAAAATCGAGTGTCGAGGAAGAAAGACAGAATGTGGCAGTGCTAGGTAAACGGACTTGTTAGCCACTGATAATTATTACCCCACCGCCTTCAGTAGGTTTATGGTAGGTCTCTTCCCTTATCACTCTTCACTTACAAATAATCTGTAGTTGGTATTTTGCTTATCTATTACCATGTAACAAAACATCCCCAAACTTAGTGTCTTAAAACATAAGTCGTTTTACTGTTTTGCATGACTCTGAGGATTGATGGGCTTAGCTAGGTGGTTCTTCTGTTCCTTGTGGTGTCGGCTGGGGCCGAAGTCACTGGGGGGCTTAGCTAAGCTGGAGCATCCCAAACAGCTCAGACGTCACTTCCATGAATGGCATGGTGGGGGTGTCAGCTGAAAGGCTGGCGTCACCTGGGATGCTGGAAATGCTGAGCTTCTTCTGCATGATGTCTCAGAGCCTTCCAGTCACACCCCTGAAGTCTTGACCCTGTGAATGTGTTTTATTGGCAGCACCCTGGATGTGATCATTGCCTGGAGGCCATTTCTTGCTTTGAAATTCTTTTACTAGGAAAGACTGGGAACGAAGAGCAGTTTTATTTCAAACCTAACAAATCTTGACTTGGAAATGCTTGCTTTTGAATCTGCTTAGAAAGGAACAGTTCTCTTTTGGTTTATTTCTCTCTTTCTCCCTGGATGTTTCTCATAGACAGTTGAAAGAAATGATTTGGCACTTCCAACAGTCTGCCTGGAAATCTCCTTAGCCAAAACCCTAAGTTCACTAGGTCTGTTTCTATTGGCTCCATTATGGCAGGTGACAGGTCTTCATAGCACAGGTTTCGTTTCCCTAGCCTCCAATAGCAATTTCTGTCCTGTCTGTTCAGCCATCACAAATAGTCTTCTTGAGGCCTTTCTACTAATAACTGTAGCTTGTCACCCTGTCCTAAATGCCAAAGCTCGTTGTAATCAGGAAGAGAAAGAGACAGAGAGATAGAGACAGAGGGAGAGAAAGAGCTCATTTAACGTATTATTGACCAGAGACGTGGCAATGTGTTTTTAAGAGTGATACAATTAACATCACCATGCAAGATTGTTAGAGCTAAAAATTGATCAAGGGTTCATCATACAACTTGTGGTTGTTATCATTCATATTTTGCTCCATTAGGTTTTTGTTCCAACCTTATGTATATCATAAGCAAGTTTATTACCATAAATTTTTTAAAAAGGACATACCATGAAATTTTATTTTATTTTATTTATTTTTATTAGTTGGAGGCTAATTACTTTACAATATCGTGTTTTGTTTTGTTTTTTATTTTTTTTTACGAAATTTTAAGTGAAGAGTCATTTTTCGGTGAATTTTGTGCAGATACTTTCTCTGATTGTCCAAGCAACATAGATACTAGGATCTCAGAAGATGATAGTTCTTCAGAATATACTTCTGCTTCAGATGATGTGACTATATTGGGCCAACAAAAAGAATAAAATCCTTCGTGATTTAGTATTCACTTGCATAGCAAATCGCTGACCATAGGCATTAGTTTCTGCAAAAATCCTTTAGTCGATAATGTTTAAAGAATTGGCTTACATGATTTGGAGTCTCACAAGGCAAAATCTTCAGGGTGGGCAGGCAGGCTAGAGATCCAGGGAAGAGTTGATGATGCAGCTCCAATCTGAAGGCCTTTGCTGGCGGAAGTCAGTCTTTTTTTTAAAGCTTTCAACTCACTGAATGAGGCCCATCCAGACCGTGGGTGGTCACCTGCTTTACTCAAAGTGCATCTATTTAAATGTAACATACACACACACACACACACAAAATAAATGCAACATACATCCAGATGCATTTGATTAAATCTCTGGGTACCATGGGCTAGCCAAGCTGACATAGAACATGAACCATTGTACACATGCTGGACTGCAAGGAGATCCAACCAGTCCATCCTAAAGGAGATCAGTCCTGGGTGTTCATTGGAAGGACTGATGTTGAAGCTGAAACTTCAATACTTTGGCCACCTGATGCGAAGAACTGACTCATTGGAAAAGACCCTGATGCTGGGGAAGATTGAAGGCAGGAGAAGAAGGGGAAGACAGAGGATGAGATGGTTGGATGGCATCACCGACTCCATGGACATGAGTTTGAGTAAACTCCAGGAGTTGGTGATGCACAGGGAGGCCTGGCGTGCTGCGGTCCATGGGGTCGCAAAGAGTCAGACACAACTGAGCGACTGAACTGAACTGAACTGAACACACGTTTCAGGTTTTCGTTAGGCCATGGCTCGCTTCCAGGTACACTTTCTGTTTTGGTTATCTTTTGCTGCATCGAAAACTACCCTAACATTTAGGGGCTTAAAGCCGCAGCCATTTGTAGTCTTTCCCGATTGAGTGGCTTGTCTGGGATCAGCTGGATGGCCTGCTTCACATGGTGCCAGCTAGGGCTGCAGTCATCTGAGGGACTGACGTGGCCGGAACATCCAAAACGTGGAACCTACAAGATGGCACCATGGCATGTGGTACCAGCCGGGGTGGTGGCCTCGCTTTCTCTCTCTGTATTCTTTTCAGGGCCCCTCTTCTCGTGGTGTCACCATACGATCTCTTTGTGGTGCGGCTGGATTTCTTCCGAGTTCCCAAACTTTCAGAAGTAGAGGCCTTCCTAAAGCATTAGGCCCGTAACCAGCACAGCATCACTTCCGCGTTGGTTAAAACTGTCACCCCTTCAGCCCAGATTCAGGAGGCAGAGAAACAACACCGCCCACTCCATTCGAGGAGGGGCAGGTAGTGTGGACAGCTTCGCCCTTTGTGTATCGTTATGTTAGCTTGTAAATGTTCGTTTCCTTATCATCTTTTTTGTTCTTCTGTTACATCTCTTTCTACCTTATTGCTTTTTTTTAAAAAAACTAGACTTAAAAATGCTAAAAATCTAGCAAATGCCTCGTGAAATATGAGCTCGCTTAGTCTAGAGACATTCTGTTGAGGGATCTACCTCGAGGATCTAAAAGAGTGCCTGGAATATAATAAGCAAGAATATTTAGCTGGGTTAAATGAATGGTGTACAAGCCAGTAGGGGCTACACAGATGGCTCAGTGGTGAAGAATCCGCCTGGAATGCAGAAGACGTGGGTTGGATCCTGGTCCAGGAAGATTCCCCTGGAGGAAATACAGCAACCCTCTCCAGTATTCTTGCCTGGGAAATCCCATGGACAGAGGAGCCTGGTGGGCTACAGTGCATGGCGTTGCAAAAGAGTCAGACACAACTCAGAGACTAAATAACAATATACAAGCCAATATATTACAAATAATAGAAATGAACAAAATCATAATAAATGATTTTTTTTTGTCCCTGTCCCGAGACAAGCTAGGGTCCTGGCTGAAGACCTTGTTTGCTTGTTCATGCTCAGTCATGTTCAACTTTTTGTGACCCTGTGGACTGTAGCCCACCAGGCTCCTCTGTCCATGGGATTTTTCAGGCAAGAATACTGGAATGGGTGGCCATTTCCCTTGGATGGAGAGGGGCTGTTTAATTCATCTCTGCATTCCCTGTGGTCCAGCACGTCCTCCATCACATTACAGAGTCTTAATCCGTGCTTGCTGAATTGAACCTGCTTAAGTCCACACCGTGCTTGTTGATACATAAACAGTGAGGGACTTAATCAGAGAAGATTCTTCTTTGATCTTTTCCCAACTGCTAGTGATCACTTCTGTGATCACATCCACTGTCTCTTCTGATGCCTGTATCTCTAGTTCATCATTTGTTTTGGCTTCTCTTTCCTTTTCAGAATTTCCAGTAAGATTTCTCAGGGCCAAGTCTTCATTTTTACTTCCCCATGCCTCCCATTTTAATGACTCTAGCATTTCCCTAACTTCCACTTCCTGTAAAATGTATGAGCAAAAAATTGTACCCAATAGCAGATTCATATGAACTCTTAGTCAAGGCTTTCGTGTGTGTGTGTGGAGCTGGGGCGAGACGTGGAGGATTCGGGGAGGAAGAGCACATGGGTCTTGCTCTCCATGTCCTGCAAGGCCGGTTTAGGAGGACGGGCCTGGAAACAGTAACGCAGGACAGTGAGATGCACAGCAGCTGAGAGGATGTACCCAGACGAGAGGGGCCCTGAGCAGGGAGGGGCCGCTTCTCTGCTATTAGCCCTTTTTGCTGGATTCCCCAGGGCCGTGTGGTATGTACACAGGTACCCATCAAACAAGAAAATATCGGTACGTGAACTGCCATGTACTGAGGGTCAGAGCAGCACCACCGAGATTCAGCAAGCTGAACCCACCTGGAAAGGCTGGATCAGGAAGGAGCTGATGAAAGAGGCCAGGCATGAAGTCTTCCCTTAACGGTAGGGTTTCCACAAAAGGGTGTCCCCAAGAGTGTGTGTTATCCCTGTTGAAGAAATCCTGGGAGATAGATAAGATGCTATTGCTTGTGGCAGATTGGCCAGGCCGTGGACCAAAGCTCTCTGACGGCTGTGGGACCTCGGGAGGATCCCACTGGTTGGAGGGCCATGCTGGCCCGTGTGCAGCCTGGGCTTGCCCAGCACACGAGACTGTGTGAGGGTGGCCGTCCTTGCGCGGGACGGAGCGGCGGTGTGGTTGCCCTTTGCGGCGATGGAATGGCCACTTGCTCATCGTGCCTCCTCCCAGTGAGACCCTGAACTTCATCAGCGCGCCACAGGGCCTCGGGTCCCCCCGTGCGCTCTCTGCGATTATCAGTTTTCCTTCAAGCCTGTCTTTCCTTCTGGGCTTCTAAGGCAGGGACCAGGGCCAGAGAGTCTCAGGTGGGCCTGACTGAATGTGGAAAGTGAAACAAGGATCCGAGCTGCTGCTATGGTTCCGAGGAGGGAAGTCGGACCCTGCAGCTGAGTTATCCATGGAGGGAAGGGTGGGGTGGAGGATGTATGCAAATTAGCAGAGTGTGGGGCCTGTAGGGCTTGGGGTGCTCCCAGGACATCTGGGGGAAGGTAGCTGGGGGTGGGTAGAATCTTCTAGAAGGAGGGGTTAATTGGATGCTCTGGGCGCCCATTAGATGGCTGAGTGAGCGAGGATAGGAATAGGTGAGAGAGAAGGGGAGAGGCCACTTCCAGGCTCTTTGGCCTTGGGCTTTGCTTCTGATGCTGTTCTTAGAAAGGTCCGTGCTGCTTGCAGCCGCCTGCAGCCCAAGGTCCCTCCCTGGTATCATTATTAATAACCGAAGGAAGTGGCCATGAATAAAGAAAACCTTTATTCAGTACCACAGTGAGCACTCACGGCCTCTCTGCTTCCTCCTCCCCTCTTTGAAGGGAAAAATCCTTGGAAAACAGCTGCCAAAAGCCTGTTTAGAAATTTCGAGGGGATGAAGGTTGGGAATCCATGTGTATGGGTTGTCTGCAATGCACTAGGAGCTTTATCTCGGGGGTTCTTTCTCAACATTATCAGCATCCTGTCGGGGAAGTCTTAGGACAAGCATTGTAGGGATGGACCCGAGACAGTTATTATAAATGATTAAGTGACAGTTAGAGCTCGCAAAGCAACTTGTGGGGCCCTCGTACAAGTAAAGATGACTTGCTTGTTGTTCAAAAAGCAGCAGAAAGATTTCTTTTTATTCTGTGGTCTCTCTCTCCACTGGAGCGGTAGTTTGAGCTTCCTAGGTGGCACTAGTGGTAAAGAACTCCCCGTCGATGCAGGAGACCTAAGAGACATGGATTCCATCCCTGGGTGGGGAAGATCCCCTGGAGAAGGAAATGGCAACCCACTCCAGTATTTTTGCCTGGAGAATCCCATGGACAGAGGAGCTTGGCAGGCTGTGGTCCATGGGGTCACACAGAGTCAGACATGGTGGTTTATCACTATTATTTTATGTGATTTTTTTTTTTTTTTTGGCTGCGCTGGGTCTTGGTTGCTACACGTGGACTTTCTCTAGCTGCAGCCAGAGACGGCTACTCTCTGGCTGTGGCGCAATGACTTCTTGTTGCGGTGGCTTCTCTTGTCGGGAACCGTGGGCTCCAGAGTGCTGGCTCAGGAGTTGTGGAAAATGGATTTAGTTGCCCCCCAGCATGTGGGATCTTCCCAGACCAGGGATGGAACTCATTTCTTCTGCACTGGCATGTGGATTCTTAGCCGCTGGACCACCAGGGAAACCCTGCCGGGTGGTTTTTACTTGCTGTTTGAGGTCAGGTTGTTACCGAGTCCAAGCTCACCACAATCGATCTGAGATGAGGCACTGCGATCAGGAAAGGGCTTTATTTGGGAGGCAGCCTACCAAGAAGATGGCAAGCTAGCACCTCAAAAGAACCATATTGTGGGGCCTGGATCCCAGGTTCTTTAATGAATCAGAAATGCAGGGAGGTGAGGAAACTAAGTAAAAAGACTATTTAGTCCTTACAAATGTCCCCTACAATGGCAAGTCTCAGGCAGGGGGATGTGTTAGTTTCACTTCCTCGCAGACCTTCACAGGTGGGCAGCTCGGCTCATCTCCCTGAGGCCAGCCATCATGTGCGCAGGTAACAACAAAAGGGGCAAGATGAGGGTTCCAGTCACAGAAATAGATCCTGCAGAAATTCAAGATGAACCTTTCCTGGTTGCAGGGTCCCCTTGAGCTTGGGGGTTACTGGCAGGGAGAGTTCAGAGCCTCACAGGTGCTGGACTGCTCCCCGCAACTTGCTACACAGGGAAGGGGTACCTGAGTCCATCAGACCTTCCTGCTGGTGGGCAGAGAGAGGAAGGGCCCTCATAGGCAAGACCCTGCCCCAAGGAGGTGGAGAAGCAGCGGATGGGGCACCATATGTGAGCCAAGGCTTCGAGGCCCTGGCGCCCCTTCCAATGTCCCATCGGGCTTATCTTGTAGAAACACAAAAGCAAAGGTAAAGTTTTTAAAAGTTTCCAGACAGCGACTTCAGACCATTAAACTCTAAGTGTGGTCTTTCTGAGCCCCGGGCTCTCTGTGACTGTATCAGGGCGTGAAGACAATCTTGAATTTAGTACACGGCAGAGTGGGGACTGAAACTCATCCCTTTCTACTCTTGGAGCCATCAGGCCCATTCAAACGTGGAGGAAGCAGAGACAGGGAGAGCTCTTCCCAGGGTCAGAACTGGCGAAATGGTAGAACTGGCTTTTGAACTGACTGCATAGCCTGGAGCCGTCCCATTCAATGGTTTCCAAAAGAGAGTTCTAAGCAAGGCTGAGGCCAGAGGCAACCCGTTCCCAGTGTGTTAGCGTTTCTGCTGTCTCCAGACGGAGGCAGCCGGTGTCCTCCTCTGTCATCTCACAGGTGAGTCATTAGGCTGCTGGGTGAGGTCACAGGTCTGAATTTAGTGAGGCAAGGTCCTAATGTTTGTGCGTCAGGACTTGCTACAGATTTCCGCAGGTAAGGCAGCAGGGTGCCACACCTGCGCTGGTTATCAGACGCAGTCTTTGTGGTTTATCTCACGTCTTGAACTGTCACCTCTTGGAACTGGGTCAGGAAGGATGTGGTTCATACCAGGCACGTTAATCTGGGGTCCCTGGAAGCCACTGCCGATTGCTGACAGGGCGTGGGGGTGAGCCTGGGTTCAGCCTCAGCCTGCCCTGTAGATAGATGCTAGCAGTGGGTTAGAATGAGCCCGAGAGATGACGTCTATTTGTGACTCTGCAGCAGAATCACGTTGCTCATCAGTAGAGAAGAGTAAAATATTATTTATTCCACCTGGGGATATTCTTCCCCTTCACTTTCAGATATGGATGCCTAAGTGCACCAGTGGGTAACAAATGAGAGCGATTCTGGAGTAGGGGAGGCCAGAGGGGACAGAGGATAAAGGGCCTAAAGTTGTGCGGTTAAGACAAATCTGATGGGAGGGACCGTAGGTGACCAGATGTCCTCTACCAGCTGAAAAAGAGTCTTGTTGTGAGTGGACCAGATGTGTGTTGTGTAGCTCGGCAAGGCAGAATCAGAGCCTCAAGAGGCAAAAAAGCCAAGAATATCAGCCAGTATTTGCACAGCTCATCACAATCTTTTTGTTGAGCTTTTTTTTTTGTTGTTGTTGTAGTTGCTGCTGCCACATGGCATGAGGGATCTTAGTTCCCCAACCAGGAATTGAACCCGTGCCCCCTGCAGTAGAAGCCCAGGAGTCTTAACCACTGGACCACCTTGGAAGCCCCACAACTTATTTGAACTGAATAATTTATTTGAATTCATTTGTCAAAGCAGGAATTTCAAAATGCTTAGAGTAGGAATTTTATAACGTACAGAATCAACACATGTCAAAGATTTATTTATTCCTTTATGAGGGAATCTGTAAAGTGATAAAGTCCACTCAGAGAACATTGGGAAGCACTGGATCACTTATAAGTATTTTAAAAGGAATATTAGAATAGATTGGTAGGTTAGATTTAAAACTGGTCAGTGTTCTGCAAGGCAATAAGAAGCCATAACCTTTGGGAATATCTTTTCTATCAGACAGAAATTATTTGCATCTCTAACAGACAAGATCTATAAGTTACCATCAAACTTCACAAGGTTTGAGAATCAGTAGAAGAGACAAAGACACAACTTGCTAGATAATTAATTCATTCTGGAGTAAACTTGTCAAGAAAGAGGAAAGTGAAAAAGCTGGTTCAAAACTCAACATTAATAAATTAAGATCATGGCATCTGGTCCTATCACTTCATGGCAAATAGAAGGGGAAAAAGTGGGAGAAATGGCAGATTTTATTTTCTGGGGCTCCAAAATCACTGCAGATGGTGACTGCAGCCTTGGAATTAAAAGACACTTGCTCTTTGGAAGGAAAACTATGACCAACCTAGACAGCCTATTAAAAAGCAGAGACATTGCTTTGCCAGCAAAGGTCCATATAGTCAAAGCTATGGTTTTTCCAGTAGTCATGTATGAATGTGAGATTTGGTCCATAAAGAAGGCTGAGTACTGAAGAACTGATGCTTTCAAATTGTGATGCTGGAGAAGACTCTTGAGAGTCCCTTAGACTGCAAAGAGATCCAACCAGTCAATCCTCAAGGAGCCCTGAATATTCATTGGAAGGAGTGATGCTGAAACTCCAATACTTTGGTCACCTGATGCAAAAAGCCAATTCATTGGAAAAGACCCTGTTGATGGGAAGGATTGAGGGCAGGAGGAGAAGGGAGAAGCAGAGGATGAGGTGGTTAGATAGCATCACCAACTTAATGGATATGAATTTGAGCAAACTCTGGGAGATAGTGGAAGACAGAAGCCTGGCTCCAGAGTGTTGCAGAGAGTTGCACACTTAGCAACTGAGTAACAACAGACTTGTTGAACAATGACCCAAAAGGACATTGAAAGGATGTGTGCCCACCTTTTGGTTTTATTTCCAAATCGTGTCTATTTTTTGCAATACAGTTATTCAGTAAGTTTTTATTGAGCTTCTGTTACCTCTCACAAACCCCACTACATCCTGGGGATATAGCAGTGAACCAAACAGACTACATTCTTGCTCAGATGCAACAGATATTCTAGTGGGAGGTGGGGCACAGGCTAGAAAGCAAAAAATATGTCGTGGGATGGATGGTGACATGTGCTGGAAGGAGTGCTTAGTTTTAAGTACGGTAATAAAATAAGGAAGGCTTCAGTGAAAGATGACAGGTTGGTAAAGACCTGAAGAAAGAGGGAGAGCAAAAACTAGAAAAGTCTGCAGAAGAGCATTTGAGGCGAAAGAAAGAACATGGGCAAAAGCACTAGACAGCAAGGACACACATAGGAACAGAACTTTTGTTACAGAAATCTTTAAACATCTATAAAACTAGAGAAAATAATAGCCAACCCCCTTTTGAGCATTACTCAACCTCAAGAATTATCAACATCCTGCTCTTCTTCTTTAATCTGTCTTCTCACATTTCCCCCCCTAAAGCAGAGGTTCTCAACCTCTGGAATCTAATGCCTGATAATCTGAAATGGAGCTGATGTAATCAGTTCAGTTCAGTCGCTCAGTCATGTCCGACTCCTTGCAACCCCATGAATTGCAGCACGCCAGGCCTCCCTGTCCATCACCAACTCAAGAGTTTACTCAAACTCAAACTCATGCCCATCGAGTCAGTGATGCCATCCAGCCATCTCATCCTCTGTTGTCCCCTTCTCCTCCTGCCCCCAACCCCCCCCCAGCATCAGGGTCTTTTCCAATGAGTCAACTCTTCGCATGAGGTGGCCAAAGTACTGGAGTTTCAGCTTCAGCATCAGTCCTTCCAATGAACACCCAGGACTGATCTCCTTTAGGATGGACTGGTTGGATCTCCTTGCAGTCCAAGGGACTCTCAAGAGTCTTCTCCAATACCACAGTTCAAAAGCATCAAATTTTCGGCGTTCAGCTTTCTTCACAGTCCAACTCTCACATCCATACATGACCATTGGAAAAACCATAGCCTTGACCAGACGGACCTTTGTTGGCAAAGTAATGTCTCTACTTTTTAATATGCTATCTAGGCTGGTCATAACTTTCCTTCCAAGGAGTAAGCGTCTTTTAATTTCATGGCTGCAGTCACCATCTGCAGTGATTTTGGAGCCCAAAAAAGTAAAGCTAATGTAATAATAATAGACAAAGTGCACAATAAGTGTAATTCACTCAAATCATCCTGAAACCACCCCACTCCCACCCCGTCTGTGGAAAAATTGTCTCCCATGAAACCCGTCCCTAGTGCCAAAAGTTTGGGGACAGCAGCCCTAAAGCACTTTCTTTAAAGCAAATTCCAGATTTCACATTATTTTGTCTGTGAATACTTCAGTCTGAATCTTGAATGAAAAATAACCTTAAAAAAATTCAAGCCAGTGTAATACCATACTCTCATATAACAAAATAAAGAGTGGTTTTTCAATGTTGTCCAATATCCAACTTGTGTTCAGTTTTCTATGATTTTCTTAAAAAGCATGTAGTTTTACAATTGATTTGTTCAAATAAAGATTCACCCAGTACATTCAGCTATCTGAAGTATCCTCTAAGTATCTTCAAGGATATATTATTAGTTTCCTTTAATTCATAATCATTTTTAAAAGCCTGTTACTCTGTTGATGAGATTGGGTGATTTGTCTTGTAGAATTTCATACCTGCTGAGTTTGGCTCCTGGTTTTATTCCATGTTCTCCTCTAGTCCCTGTGGCAAGTGGGCTCTGCTCAGCTGTTTCCAGCTCTTTGCGACCCCATGGACTGTAGCCCATCAGGCTCCTCCACCCGTGGGATTCTCCAGGCAAGGATACTGGGGTGGGTTGCCGTGCCCTCCTCCAGGGGATCTTCCAGACTCAGGGATTGAACCCACGGCTCTTACATCTCCTGTCCCTGTGTGACCAGCAAACAGAGCTAGGTTAGAGTCAGATTAGATTTGGGGGTGGTCAGGAATGCTTCATAGAGGGAGCTGTGGAATTCCTCAGCCATCACCTCAGGCAACGCATAATGTCACATTGTCTCGTATCTAGGGGCGTTAACAAGATTGGCCTTTATTCATTGGCCTAATTCATTCGTTATAAAGTTCCACAACAACTTTTCATTGAATTAGTTTAGCAGCATTTGATGACTGTTACCAAGATTGATTATTTCCATAGGAGCTGTAACATGGATGTTTTCTTTCTTTTTTGTCAAAATGCTTTTACTTAGATCCATAGAAAATGTCCTATTTACTGTTCATCAGTTTCTCAACCTTAAAAAACTTAGCAAGTACAAACTTAACAGAAGAGTCTACAGTGATGAATGTAACTTGAACAACAGAAACTAGAAATGGATGGAAAAGAAGATGAAAATTATAAATTTGAAAACAAAATGTAGTTTTTTGAAATTAAAAAATCTTAGGCCAGATATTATATGTACAATCACCAAGTAGCATTAAAAAAATAAAAACATGTGCATTTAATAGTGATGAGTAAAATGGATATTATCTAATTGTAAAATTCCTTCTGCACTTCTTACTCTGATTCTTACAAACAGAAGGCTATCTTTCATCAAACATTTGGTTGTCCTGAAATAGAGTCCATGAAAGAAAAGCAGGACACATGCTTGGTTCTTTACCTTTAAAAAAAAATCGATTTATGGAATAACAAATTGGTTAGTGCTCTATCAACTTCTAGAGGTGACCTATGAGTTTTTTAAAGTATCATTTTGAACTCATGATTTTTTTATATGTTTAATGAGTATCAGTTCCTTACATCACTATTTGGACTACATCAGAGTGCTAATTGCCACTGGATTGTCATAACTATTCAGGCTTTTTAATAGATGATGCTGGAAAACATATCCTTTTCAAGAAAGAGAAATTATGAGTTCAAGACGCAAGCCTTTTAATCTAACATTTAAAAATTTTATGTTTGTATGTTTCTCTGACACTAAAAATCTTGTTTCCTAATAACATTAACATAATCATGTATTTTCTTTCATATATATTAAATAATAAATAATTATATGTATATTATTATTGCTATTAGCGAAATATGTAAATGTCTTTATGATTCTTTTGGTCCTTAGGATATAGGATGCATCCCACTAGTGATGAATAGTGATGTATAGACTGATGGATAGTGGTGTACAACTGTCTGACACCATATTAAAGGGATCCCTCTGGTTGCTGGGTTGAGAATAGGACAGAGACACGGAAGCCACCTAGAAGTTCGTATAGTTGTTCAGGTGAGAAGTGATTGAGGATTTGGTCTTGATGGATGGGGTTGAGAAGGGGACATATTCTGGATATATTCTGAACACAGATTTCGTATGATTTGCTATGAACTTGAATATAGGATGTTAGAAAAAAAGAAGAAACAATAAAAACTCAGGTTTGTGGGCTGAGTTACCAGAAAAATGAATTTCCCTATATTAACAAGGGAAAGACTGGGGTGAAGCAAGTTGGGACAGGAACCACCAGTTTGGTTCTGTACATATTAGCTTTGCATTGTCCATGGTCATTCAAGTGCATACATTGAATAGGATGCCGGTTTCTGTGAGTCTAGGGTACTGGGGAGAGGTCTGGGCTGAAGATATGAAAGTGAAAGTCAATTGTGTGTAGCCGTTCAAGCAGCTGTTTCATGTGGAGGAAGTGTTACTTGTCTTATTCAAGTGCTTCTGACAGGCTAAACAAGATGAAAACTGAAAACGGACCAATGGATCAATGGCTTGACAAAATGGATTTTAGAGGAGTGGTCATGGTGAAAGCCTGGCATAATGGACTGAAGAAGAGCAGGGAAGAGAGGAACTGGAAACTGAAAATAGACAGCTTTCCCTAGGAGTCTTGCTGGAAAGGAGAGCAGAGATGACATGGTGATTGGATGGATAAGGGGGGATCCAAGATGGGAGAAATTGGGGCTAGTTTGAGAGACAGCTTCTTTGAAGTGGACTGAGGAGTTGTCTAAGTAAAGAATGCTACTGAACTTCTACAGTTCCTAAGCTCTTTGACAACTGGACGACCAACATCAAATTCAGCCACATTTTTAAAGTGACTCACCTTGGTCGTTTTTACCCAAAATTTCAACTTAGTTTTCACAGGAAAAAACCTTTTCTTTTTTCACTCACCCAATTTATTTGCAAACAATTTAATGAAAGGATATAATTAAAGCAAAAAGAATAGGCATACACTTATTTAAGAACAGGTAAATAAAGAACCAAATGAGTGAAAATGAAAGTTCTTGGGTATACTAGGAAGTAGCCTATTAATTGTGTAGAGGATGGGCAACTTGTATAGAGGGAGTGAAAAATGGTGGTGGTTAATGCAGAGATTCAGTTAAGAGTTTCTTTTTTCTTTTTTGTAATGAATGATTTTAGAAATGGTCAGGCATTACTTTTTTGTTGTTGTTGTTAAAGATCTTTTTCTTACCTCAGGTCAGAAAACTATGACGACAAAGTTTTCTTTAAATGAACAATAGTGTAAAGATATGCCTGCAGTGCAGGAGACCTGGGTTCGATCCCTGGGTCTGGAAGATCCCCTGGAGAAGGAAATGGCAACCCACTCCAGTATTCTTGCCTGGAAAACCCCATAGACAGAGGAGCCTGGTGGGCTACAGTCCATGGGGTCACAAAGAGTCGGACACACTACTGAGCAACTCACTCACACACACTCATGGTGTAAAGAACAGATGCAAGATGGTGAGACTGAAACATGAAACTGAATGATAGATGAAATCAAGAATTGCTTTCATGTGTGCGTGGAAGGGAACGAGTGGTTATATTCACAAGTTTTTGTAGTTGATCTGAGTGGAGAATAGTGATAGCTTATGGTGAACGATGTTGGATTCGTGATCTCTGAAGAAGATTTAGCTTCGGGAACAGGGACCAAGCTTGATCACTCAAGAGCTTTTGTGTAGCAGAGTTTTATTCAAGTTAAGAAAAGGCTCAGAGAAAGCTTCTGACATAGACATCAGAAGGGCATGGAGAATGCCCCCCTTGCTGGTGTTAGCAAGGGAGTCATATACTTTTAAATTAATTATTACAAGTAAATCAAAGGAATGTCTCAAAGTTGTAAAGATCTTACTAGACCCACTCCCATAATTTACATTTTAAGATAACAGGATTAGCCAGAAGGTTTTCAGGAAGGAGAAACTGTCCTCAAACAGGATACATTGTTGTTATATAATCTTTAGTACGGAGTTTAAACTGAGTCATTTAATGGAGTTTAAACTGAGTCATTTGTTGTGTAATCATCAGTTCCAGGCTTAAAGAAAAAACGGTTTTATGTGACTAAGACTATGGAATATAGAGGAAAAAAAGTTTGTCCTTTCCTCCTCCTTGAGAATTCCAGACCCCTTTCTCCTCCTTAGGAACCCTGGACTTCTTATCAACCCGCCTAGGAATTGACTCTCTCAGTAGGAGATCACGGTTTTTTTTTTTTTTTTTTTAATCACCAGTAAATACCTGCTCTGAAACTGGGAGGGATGATGAGAAGGTTGTTTTTAAAGATAAAAGAGAAAGTGAAACCTGAGGTCAGAAGCTTGAATAAGTGCTAGGTGAGAATGACATGCCTTGTCCTTGCAGTGACTTTTCTTCTCATTTTAAAAATAAAGCATGCCCTTTCTAGAACACTTGGAAAAAAAATTTTTTTTAATGTACAGAAGAATACAAAATCACTTAGCCCCCAAGTGAAGTGAAGTGAAGTCGCTCAGTCGTGTTTGACTCTGTGACCCCATGGACTGTAGCCCGCCAGGCTCCTCCATCCAGGGAATTTTCCAAGGCAAGAGTACTGGAGTAGGTTGCCATTTCCTTCTCCAGGGGATCTTCCCGACCCAGGGATCGAACCCAGGTCTCCTGCATTGTAGGCAGACGCTTTACCATCTGAGCCACCAGGGAAGCCCCAAAGTGGAATTCTAGATACTAGTGGGGCATACGACAAAAATTAAGGAGATTCACAAAAGGAAGCTGTATACCTGCTTAAATGGGTGACTTCAGCCAAGTAGTTTTATAGATACAATTCAAATTTCCCCTATAATATGACATTGAAAAAATTGCTAACCTATGTTCTCCGCTTCCTACATGAATGCATCTATACAGCAGAAAGCTACCTACCTCTTTAGTCTCTGGATGTTTTGAAGCAGTTAGTAAAGCTTGATTTGAAGTGATGTTAACAATTCCGCCCATGCTTTTACTTGGCCATGATACATATTCGCCTTGCCATGGTCAAGATGTTTCTTTTCTCTTATTGTGACTATCAAGAAAACATTATCAAGTAGTTTCTGTCTTTGGCACCCCACAGTTTAAATATTGTAAAGCACATAATAAATTTCTTCCTTCATTATCTTGGTTTCTCGGAGTAAAAGTCTGTGTATGAATTAGCTTGTCTAGAGCAGTAATAAAATCTCCTTGGGGATTCTTTAAGAGTAAGGAAAGATGGAAAACATACAGTTTTGTATGGAAACTGGGAGAGATTTAAAACTGCAGAGGAATGTGTGAGACTGAGATCAAAGGTAACTGTTTGTATTTGGGGGATCTGATTTCATGTTT
Source organism: Cervus elaphus (assembly GCF_910594005.1). Lineage (NCBI taxonomy): Eukaryota > Metazoa > Chordata > Mammalia > Artiodactyla > Cervidae > Cervus > Cervus elaphus. Next base: position 6,452,634 of record NC_057820.1, on the reverse strand, counting down.
AGATACTTCTTGGTAAAAATTTTAAAAGGTTTGCATTTTTTTTTCTTGTCTAGTATGACTTCTTTGTTCCCACTCATATTTCATTTTGTACAACTCCTTGGAGCTCCTTTCTGTCTGCTAAATTGGGTGCTGTTCCATTCATGAATTGTTGATCTTTTAAAATAAAAAATAAATTTAAAGGTTCGGAAACCAAGATTATGAACATATCCATTTATGCCAAACATTGTACTTTTTGTATTTGACAGGTCTAGTTTTCTTCATTCTTTTCCCTGTTCAATATTCCTTACTCCTCAGTTCATATATCCTCTCAAGTCTTTTCTTTTAAACACGTTAAATCATGACAGTGTTAAACACACTGAAATATCTGTGGGACAAATATCCATTTACTCATCGTGCAGAATTAACTGACAATACAACTTTTGTCATATTTCCTTAAGATCTTTTCCCCCTAGTTTTCAAAGAAATGACATGTTAGAGATAAAAATCAAAGTACATCTTCCCTCAATTTTCTTCTTTCTCATATGCAAGCAATACTTGATTCACCTATATCTTTCTAGAAATATTTTCTGAATATATGAGCACATATGCATATATTCATTTTTTCTGCACACATTCTTTCGCCTGTGTCTCACTTTTTTTTCACTTAATAGTGTATCTTGACTATCAATGTAGTTCTGTCTCATTCTATAATAGCGTTCCACTTTATAGATTTACCAAGTTCTAGACTTGCATTGATGGACGTTTGCTGCTGCTGCTGCTGCTAAGTCGCTTCAGTCGTGTTGAACTCGGTGAGACCCTAACTCTTCTCTTCGTGACCCCATGGTATTTAAACATGAAATCAGACCCCATGGACAGAGGAGCCTGTCGGGCTACAGTCCATGGGGTCACAAAGAGTCAGACATGACTGAGCGACTTCACTCTAAACTCTTTAAACTTTCACAATAGATTGCAAACTATGCTGCAATAAAATCCTTGGGTTTGTAAAACGGAATCCTAGAAGTCAAAATACTTACCACTCTACATTTTGAAAACATGGACACACTTCTCTTGATGAAGCAATCCTCTTCATGAGGCAATGAAACTTTATTTCCCTGTATGTTAGCTATGAAGGATGTTTTAAAAACTTTCTGATTTTTGTCAATCTGATAAGGGAAGATGGTACTGCATTTGAATTCTAATTTGTATGTTTTGTGTTTTTGCCCTGTAGAATGAGCTTTGCTTTTTTCCCACTTACCAATATGTTTTGGTGATTTCAATTACATTATTTTGATGATTTATTCATGTTGCTATATGAGCACTAATTCATTCATTTTAACTGCTGCATAGTAGCCTAGCGAATGACTATATCCTACATTTATGAATAGATTTCCTTTTTCTAAAGGTATAAATTCAATATATTTATTTTAAAATGTTTTCTTTCTCTTTTAACTATCACAAATTATAATTGTACAATATTGAGAAGTGTAGAACGAAATACAGTTATGGGAGGAGAGTTGCCCCACAGTGCTCTGTGTTGGCCTCTGCCGCGGTCAGCGTGAGTCGGCCACAGGTACACACGCCCCCCCTCTGCACCTGCCTCTCACCTCCCTTCCCATCCCACGGCTCTAGGCTGTCACGGAACCCTGGGTTGAGCGTTCTGTTTGACACAGCTAATTCCCCCTTACTCTCAGTTTTTGCTGACCTAAACCACGCTGAAACACACACATCCACTGGCGCCTATGTTTTTTCTCAGATCTTTAGCTAGAGATGGAATTCCTAAGCCATAGGGGGTCATTGTCACCTTTCCTGGGTGCATTAGTTTGCTAGAGCCGCCATAATAAACTACCACAAACCGGGTGGCTTAAACAATGGGAATTTATTGTCCCACAGTTCTGGAGGCCAGAAGTCTGCAGTCAGGCTGTCAGAGGGCTTGGCTGTTTCCGAGAACCATGAGGAAGCCTCTCTTAGTTTCTAGACACCGCAGACATTCCTTGTCTGAAGTGAAAGTGAAAGTGATGTCACTAAGTCGTGTCCAACTTTTTGCGACCCCATGGACTGTAGCCCACCAGGCTCCTCCGTCCATGGGATTCTCCAGGCAAGAATACTGGAGTAGGTTGCCATTTCCTTCTCCAGGGGATCTTCCCGACCCAGGGATCGAACCCGGGTCTCCCGCATCACAGGCAGACACTTTAACCTCTGAGCCACTAGAATTCCTTGTCTAGCAGATGGCATTCTCCCTGTGTTTCCACATTTCCTTCCTTCTGTGTGTGTCTGTCTCTAGGTCCAAATTTCCTGTTCTTTCTAAGGACCCTGGTCATATTGGGTAAAGGATCCTCCTTATTCTCACCTTAACTTCATCATCTGCAAAGATCCTATTTCCAAATAAGGTCACCTTCTGAGGGGCTGGGAGTTAGAACTTCAGTATCTTTTAGGGGACACGATTAGCTCATAACAGTGGGTGTATCAATGAAGATGCTTTTGGTCACAAGAAAAAGAATACTCAACTATAAGAGGTCTAAAACAAGAGGTTTTTAATAGACACACATAACAAGACATACAGAAGTGGGTGGTCCTTGGGTAGGTTCAGCAGCTCACCCATTACTTGGGACCTTCCATTCCTCCATCTCCCTAGGGCGGCTTTCATTCTTGTGCTTCTTGTCACAAGACGGCTGCTGCAGTTCCAGGCATTACGTCCTTGTATCATGATACCCAGGAACAGAGAGCAAGGGGATGGGCATGACTGCCTTCCCTGCAAGTCTCCTTATCAAGGAATAGCAATCCTTCCCAGAGCCCTCCTGCAGTTGCCTCTGTGCTTCCTCCTTGAATTTTATTAGCCAGAATTGGTGCACATGGCTCCCTAAACTGCAGAGGAGGCTTGCAAAGTGAGTATTTGATATTTGGAATCTCTATGATGGGAGACATGCTTTGCCAGTAAGGAAGAAGAGTGAATGATATCTATTTGGGTTGGAAAGCAAAGTTGTCTGCTACATCACATATGGCCAACCTGGCCTCCAACTTTGTGGTATCAGTTTCCCTTCACAAAAGCAGGGTGAATTCACCTGTTACCGTGCATCCTCACCAGCACTTGGAAATTGTCAAAATATTTTGCCCATCTTTTGTGGCTCTAATTTTTGTCCCCCTGATTACTAACACAATTGATCATTCTTTAATGGTTTTATCGGTCATTCTGGTTTCTTCTGTGAAATGCCTATTTTTATCTTTGAATGCCTGTTTTTATATTGAATTTTTTTCTTTATACTGAATGTATAAAGATTCTAAATTTTTGTCATTTACATGGATTACAAATAAGCTCTCCCTATCTGTGGTCTGACCTGACGTTATTTATCAGGTCCCTTGTCTTACTGAAGATTTTAATATATTCATATTATCTTTTATGGTTGTGCCTTTTTGCATCTTTATTTTTATTTATTTATTTTTCTTTTTGCATCTTTAAAAAAATGTTTATTTATTTTTTGGGCCACACTGCAGGGCATGTGGGATCTTAATTCCCCAACCAGGGATTGAACCCATGCCCTCTGCATTGGAGGCTTGGAATTTTAACCACTGGACCACCAGGGAAGTCCCTTGTATCTTATTTAAGAACTTATTTTCTACCAGAGGTCACAAAATGTCACATATAATCAAAAAATTTTAAAACAATTGATTTTCATTAGTGTTTTATACTTTTGGAATATATTTTTGTGTGTGGTATAATGTAGGAACCTAATTTCATTTTTCCCCCTGCAGTTGGATAGTCAGTTCTGTGAGTTCTATCTATTAAATAATCTATTATTTATGAAGGGCTTTATAATGCCACTTTTGTTGCATATCAGGTTTATTAGTTCACTTCTGGGCTCTAATATGTTTTATGATCTTTTTATTTCTAAACCACATTGTTTAAATTACTAATGTCTTGATACTGAGTAGGGTACCTCTGCTTTCTGCTAGTTTATATTTTTTTTTTTTTGAAGTTTATGCAAACAGAATCACATACTCCATATTTTTGTCTCTGGTGTCTTTCAAGGCTTTGGCATGATGTTTTTTTTAGTTCATCCGTGTTGTACCAATAGTTTCTTCCCTATTATTGCTGAATTGTAGTCCCTTGTGTGTGCATATACCACAATGTGTCTATCCATTCACCTGTTGATGGGTATTTGACTTGTATTCACCTTTTGGATATTATGAGTAAAATTTCTATGACTATTAGTATACAAGCTACTGTGTAGACATGTGGTTTCATTTTTCTTGGGTAAATTCCCGGAAATAAGGTAGCTGAGCCATCGTGGTTTAGCTGTGTAAGAAACTGCTATGCTGCTTCACAAGGTAATTGCATAGTTTTATGCGTCCACTATCAGGGTATGAATATTGTTGCTAGCACTGTTATTGTCAGGCTTTTATGTGCTAGCCATTCTAACGAGCTTCCAGTGGTATTTGAATGGTGGTTTTAATGTGCATTTCCCTCATGACTAATGATATTGAACTTCATCTCATGGACTTATTGAAGTATGTATTCAAGTCTTTTGCCAATCTTTAAAAAATTAGATTTTTGTTCTTACTGTTGAGGTGTAGGTGCTTTATTTATACTGAATACAAGTCCATTTTCAATTCAGTTCACTTCAGTGGCTCAGTCGTGTCCGACTCTTTGCAACCCCATGGACTGCAGCTCTCCAGGCCTCCCTGTCCATCACCAACTCCCAGAGTTTACCCAGACTCATGTCCATTGAGTCAGTGATGCCATCCATCCATCTCATTTCTGTCGTCCCCTTCTCCTTCTGCTTTCAATCTTTCCCAGTATCAGGATTTTTTCAAATGAGTCCTTTATCAAATGTGTCCTAAACATATTTTCTTTCACTTTGTAACTTGTCTTTTCATCTTCTTTAATGGAGTCTTTAAGGACCAAAAATTTTTTTAAAAAACCTTTATAAGATCCAATTTGTTCATTTTCTCTTCTACAACTTGTGCTTTAGGTCTTTGATCAATTTATTGATCAAAAGATCAAAATTATTGTGTATAGTGTGAAGTGAGAGTCAATTTCTTTTTTTGCATATGAAAACTTATTTGCTATAGTATCATTTGGGCTTCCCAGGTGGCCCTAGTGGTAAAGAATCTGCCTGCAATGCAGGAGACCAAGTTCAATCCCTGGGTTAGGAAGATCCCCTGGAGGAGGGCATGGCAACCCACTCCAGTATTCTTGCCTGGAGAATCTCCATGGATAGAGGAGCCTGGTAGGCTACAATCCATTGGGTTGCAAACAGTTGGACACAACTGTAGTATCACTTATGGAAAAAGCTTCCCCTTGCCTTCTTTGACTCCCTTCCTGAAAGTCAGTTGACCGTGTCTCAGTCAATTCCAGAGGCTGTAACAGAATAGCATAGACTGGGTGGTTTATTGGCAACAGAAATTTATTTCTCGAAGTTCTGGAGGCTAAACATCCAAGACCAAGACGTCAGCAGATTCGGTGTGTGCTGACAACCCACTTCCTAGTTCAAAGATGGCCCCTTCTCACTGTGTCCTCACAGGGATTAAGGAGGGAGTTCTCTGGGTCTCTTTTATGAGGTTGCTAATTCCATTCATGATAGCTCCGCTCTCATAAGCTAATTACCCCAAATGCCCCACTGCCAAATAGTATCGCCTTGGGAAACAGGTTTCAACTTATGAATTTTGGGGGTCACATTCAGTCTATAGCACCAAGTATGTATGGGTTTCTTTCTGCCCTCTCTTCTACTTTTTTGATTTATATCAATTCTTTCATGACTCCTACATTGTCTAGATCACTGAAGCTCTTTAGTAAAACCTTGAAATCAAATCCTGTAAGTCTTCTAGCTTTTCCCCTTTGATTGGTTTGGCTAGCTTGTATAATAAAGTTTAGACTCAACTTGTCAATATTTTTAACAAAGCATGCTGTAAGTTTGATTTGTATTTTGTCACCATCTTAATATTGAGCCTTCCAACCCATAAATATGGTATATTTCCTTGAAATGTTAATCACTCAGTTGTGTCCGACTCTTTGCAACCCCAAGGACTGGAGCCTGCCAGACTCCTCTGTCCATGGGATTCTCCAGGCAAGAATACTGGAGAGGGTAGACATTCCCTTCTCCAGGGAATCATCCCTACCCAGGGAACCCAGGTCTTCCGCATTGCAGGCAGATTCTTTAATATCTGAGCCACCAGGGAAGCCCTTAGGCATTTGAAAATTTCTTACAGCAATATTTTGTTTTCAGAGTACAAGTTGTATATATTTTGTTAAATTTGTTAATATTTCCCACTTTTGCACTCCTATAGTTTAATATACATGTATATATTCTACTTTGATATAATATGTAGTATGTAGTTTTCATATAGTACATTATGTGTAGTATTTAATATATAGTTTATAGCATAATAGGGGATGACAAGGGATGAGACGGTTGGATGGCATCACTGACTCGATGGACGTGAGTTTGCGTAAACTCCAGGGTTGGTGATGGACAGGGAAGCCGAGTGTGCAGCAGTCCATGGGGTCACAATCAGACACGACTGAATGACTGAACTGAACCGAACCGATACAATATATTACATATTCTGATCAGTACCACCTCGACCCAAAGACTTCTCCATCCCAGTTCATGGCAATGCCATCCTTCCAGTGTCTCAGGCCCCAAACCCTGGAATTATTGAATCCTTATTTCTCTAGCACTACTTATCCTGTTAGGAAATCTGCAATGAATCAAACATTTATCACATCTGTTACCTCCCTGGTGCAAATCACCATGGGCACTCATCCAGATTACTGGTCTACCTCTCTCTGCCTTTTCCACTTTTCAGACTCTATTTAACAAAGCTGTCCGAGAAATGCTGTGAAGCCTAAGTAATGCCAGGTGCCTCTCCTCAGTTCACCGTGAGTAGAAGCTCGCTGAGCTCAGCCCAGTGGACAGCATCGCCTTTCTGACCTCATTTCCGTCCACTGTCCACCTTGCTCACTGCTCTAGCCACACTGGCTTCTCTGCTGTTTCTGGATCACACCAGGCATCAGGGCTATTGTGAACGCTGTTCCTTCCACCCAGAATGTGGTGGGTGTCTGTGTGACTAACCTCCTTGCTTCCTTTGATCCTTTGCTCAAATGTCATCTACTGTCCTCCCTGTTTAATGCCAAACACAGACACTTCCTCCCAATGACTTCTGACTCCCTTCTCCTGTTCTATTTTCCATTTTCTCCCCTCATAGAATTTATAAATTGCTAGGATATTCTATAATACTCATTATCTTTATTGTCTATTATCAGCCTTGCTCTGGTAGAATGGAATTCTCCCAGGACAGAGATTCTTGTCTGTTTTGTTCACTGGTGCATATTATTTGCTCATAAATGTGCCTGGAACATAGCAGATGCTCAATAAATATTTTCCAGGTGAAGGAATGAATGATTTCTGAGCTTTCCTTCAGCCTGAAGAGTCTTCTGATTTTAAGACTGCTGAAAAAATCCTCACCACCTCAGAGAATGTGGTCAATCTCTTCCTCCTTCCAGTAGGTGGCGGTCTTCACCTTCAACGCAGGCTTCCGGGAGCCTCAAATTTGAGACTCCACTGATTCCTGCATCGCAGGCAGATTCTTTACCATCTGAGCCACCGGATCCTAATTTCTGTTAGGACTCAACTTCATTCTCAGGATAAGTTGTTATTGTTGTTCAGTCACTCAGTCGTGTCCGACTCTTTGCGACCCCATGAACTGTAGCACGCTAGGCTTCCCTGTCCTTCACCATCTCCCGGAGTTTGCTCAAATCACTGTCCATTGAGTCAGTGACGCCATCCAACCATCTCATCCCCTCTGTCATCCCCTTCTCCTCCTGCCCTCAGTCTTTCCCAGCATCAGAGTCTTTTCCAATGAGTCGTCTCTCCTTATCAGGTGGCCAAAGTATCCGAGCTTCGGCTTCAGCATCAGTCCTTCCAATGAATATTCGGGGTTGGTTTCCTTTAGGATTGACTGGGGATAAGAAGGGACATGATTTAAAATTTCCTGCAGGGGGCAGCATTGTTTAGCAGAAAGAGAGGAGTTTGGCGATCAGTCACCTGTCCTGACTGCTGATTGACTTTGGGCAAGTTGCTAAGCTCTAGGACTAGGTAGCTCCAAAGCAGGGGAAAGGGTAGTCCCCCCACCCCAACACACACACACGTAAGGAGGGCTGGTGTAAGAGTTAAACCGGATGTGTCCACGATGAGCACGTGGTGCGTGCTGCGGTGTTCACACCCTCTCCTCGCCCCTTCTAGCACTCCCCTGCCGCTGGGCACTGGAGGCACCTGCGTGAGTGGGTCAGAGGTAGAAAGAGGGGCAAGCGGTGAACAGGAGGGAATACTCATGGTGGGAGGGAAGCTGGTGGGGGTCTGTGGGAAGGAGCTGAGTGGTAGGAAGGGGCGGACATCTCGGTGACCTTGAATCCTGACACTGGTGCCCAGCCTGCATGCATCGAGACTCTAGGTCAGCAATTAAGGAAGCAAACAGAAAACTGCTGTCAGCCTGGGAGCCCAGCTCAACCCAGAAAGTTGCTTATGACAAATCACTTCTTTCAGAAGCTGCTCCTGGAGCTTGTCAGGCATGAACACTGATGAAGCATGCTGATTTTTCACAGTCTTCCCTGGTGGCTCAGATGGTAAATAATCTGCCTGCAATGCAGGAGACACGGCTTCGATCCCTGGGTTGGGAAGATCTGGTGAAGGGAATGGCTACCCACTCCAGTATTCTTGCCTGGAGAATCCCATGGACAGAGGAGCCTGGCGGGCTACAGTCCATGGGGTTGCAAAGAGTCGGACACAAATTAGTGACTGAACAACAAAAAAACAGTTCAGATTGCTGGTTACCGCCAATGCCTGCTCCCCTACCCCCATCCCCCGAGAACACCCACACAAGAACACCAGTGGTTGAACAAGGTGGGTTTATTGCTCTTTGCAGAACAACTGGACGCTCACCCTAGGGATGCACAGGGGCAGGAGAGGGCTCCATCTAAGGATGCTGTGCGTTAGTTGCTTAGTCGTGTCTGACTCTTTGCAACCCCATAGACGGCAGCCCACCAGGCCCTTCCGCCCATGGGATTCCCCAGGCAAGAACACTGGAGTGGGTTGCCATTTCCTTCTCCAAAAGAAACTGTAGAAAGAAAGTGAAGTCCTCAGTCCTGTCCGACTCTTTGCGAACCCATGGACTGTAGCCAACCAGACTCCTCCATCCATGGAATTTTCCAGGCAAGAGTACTGGAGTAGATTGCCTTTTCCTTCTCCATCTAAGGATGTTAGAAGGGACTTAAAGGATTCTGACTTGTTTTATGAGATTTTGGCCAAGTTTCAATGAGGCTGGTTTTCCCTGGATGCTGCCAGGAGGCAAAGGGGAAAGGAGTAATCCTTCATGTGCTGTCTTTTCAGTCGTGTTTGACTCTTGCGACCCCCATTGACTGTTGCCCTCCAGGCTGCTCTGTCCATGAGATTTCCCAGGCAAGAATCGTGGAGTGGGTTGCCGTTTGCTTCGCCAGGGGATCTTCCTGACCCAGGGCTCAAACTCGCGTCTGTTACATCTCCTGCATTGGCAGGTGGTTTCTTTACCCCTGAGCCATCAGGGAAGGCCATAGGGGCTGGACCCCAGTGATATTCGCCGATGCCTGGGCTCATCAGGAGGAACGAGCCACTCGACTTGGCCAGCCTGAGTCAAGAAGGCAGAAGACCCTTGGAATGGCTGCTTGGCTAGTGCCCTGCAGGGACAAAACAGGCTCAGGGGGAATAGAAAACCGGAGGCTAGTCCTTACTCCCCTGGGTCCAGCTGTCTGATCTAATATTATACTTGGGATGCCAAGTCCAAAGGCCAGAGTTTGTCCTGACGACGTTAGCCGAACTCTGCCAATGGAAACCCACTCCCTGCTCCCCCTGCCAGGAAACGATGGGCTCGGGTTCACTTGAAACACAAGCTCACAAAGGAAGGTCCAGCTGGGTCTCTGCCGGCACCTCCAGCTAGCCTCCCCTCCATCTCTGCTGCCTCGCCTGCCTGCCTGCTCTCCTCCAGAGGCTGTTTAGAGGGGGCCGTGGGGTTCGAGTTTCTATTACAAAGACTTCTCTCCATCTTTGAGGCCGGCACAGATTTTTTTCAGAATGATTTTTCAAAAAAAAAAAAAAGTCAGCAGAGGCCAACTCCCTGCTTCCAGCTATCCACCATCTTCCCCTGGTAATTAGGTAAGATTCGGAACCGTTTCCTCGGTCTAAAAGGCCCGTGTGATCTCCTCTAGATTACTTTTGTGACTTGACTTCTCCCCTCTGCTCCCCTTATTCTTCCCTCACTTCCTCAAAATCAGCAAGTTCTTTTCTGCCTCAGGGCCTTTGCACTTTTGCAGGGCTGTCTGCCTGGACCGCACCCCTTCCCAACATCTAGTCTTAGGGAGCCATTTCCTGACCAGCCTTCCTAAAGTGGTCATTGCACCAAAATTCCCCACTGATTCCCTACGCTCTTATCATCACCTGTACTTGTTTTGTTAGCTTATTTGCTTGTTTGGTTCCGATCTGTCTCTCTGACCAGAGAGGAACCTCACGAGGGCAGGGACCTTGTAGAGCAGGGAGGCTGAGGCTCATCCCGTAAGGACGGTGCACACGAGACGCAAGGGTGTGGATGAACCACTTGACACATGGTGGCTTTCTCAGCAAGACTTCTTTGGTGTGTGTGTGCGCTGTCATGTCCAACCCTTTGTGGTCCCGTGGCCTGTAGCCCACCAGGCTCCTCTGTCCATGGGATTCTCCAGGCAAGAATACTGGAGTGGGTTGCCATGCCCTCCTCCAGGGGACCGTCCTGACCCAGGGGTGGAACCCGCGTCTCCTGCATCTCTTGCATTTGCAGGCAGATTCATTCATTACCACTAGCACCACCTGGGAAGCCTTGTGCTCTAAACATATATTTGAAATCGAATTATTCTTCTTTTACTTTGCTTCCTGTCTTATCTCACAGAAGCGGAAACTGCCAAGGGATCAGGCAGGCGTTCACGAGTGCATTCATTTCCAAGGATCCCTGCAAAGCGACAAAGGAGGACTACAAGCCCCTGCTAGACCTGGCGTATCCCACTGTGCCCTGTGGCAAGGTACCTGGGGCCAAGTTATGGATTTAAAAACTGAGGTTAAAAGCCAAAGGGGAGAGGTCATGATCAGGGTGAGGGAAGAGGAAAATTGGATATTAGGGTGTAGGCTTGATTGGCAGGGAGGGAGCTTGTGGGCCTTTGGGAGACCAGGATGTCACAGGGATTCAGGACACCCCGGGGGACACGAGGTGAGAGAGAGAATTGGGGATATAGAAAGAGGAAAGGAAAGTTGGCCAAAAACCAGGCCAAGCAAACCTAACGTAGATCCCAACCCAACCCAAACAGAGGTAACCCACCTGATGAAATTCAGAACTCTCCCTGACCTCTGGCGATGGTGATGCTGGTAACAGCAATGCCTTTTTGAATTTTCTGAGTCTCCTTTTTGTTTACAAAGGGCTCTCTGAACTTTATCCTGTTAGGTTTTCACTGTCAACTTGTGAAATAGACAGGTCAGGCATCAGTATCTCCATTTCACCAGAAAGAATACCGAGACTTCATGAGTTTGGGGACCATGATGACTGAGTTTGATGATCCTGAAAGTGCCCATCTGAAATGTGCAAGGTTCAAGATTTAGAACCAGACAGGCCTGAATTTTAATACACTAATTATACCGGAAAAGGTCTATAACGGAGTGCATCTTTTCTTTTAAGAAAAACTTTATTTGTTTTAATTGTAGGATAATTACTTTACAGTATTGTGATGGTTTGTGACATACATCAATATGAATCGGCCATAGGTATACAGGTGTCCCCTCCATCCTGAACTCCCCGCTCCCATGGAGTGCATCTTTTCTAAAATCAGCGTTTAAGGTGAAAATTCAGTGTGCCCCAAATCATCGTCATGCAGCCCTGCAGCCTTAAAGCCACAAATTACAGCCCATCGTTAGAGCTGCGGTTGCTATGAAGCTCTGGTTGGTACAACAAGAACCAGGCCCTTCACAGAGGGGCTGCTCGTAGATTACCACCCGGGAGACGCTGGCTGAATAGGTGATGGGGCCGCTGACAGGAGACAAGCACTTCACTTGTATTGTCTCATTTCATCTCAGCATCTCAGGGGTCCGTTACAATTGTTATCGACGGGGGCTAAGAGGTCAAGAATCCGCCTGCCAGTGCAGGAGAGGGAAGAGATCAGGGTCTGATCCCTGGGTTGGGAAGATCCCCTGGAGGAAGGCATGGCAAGTGTTGGTTGCTAAGTCATGTCCAACTCTTTGTGACCCATGGACTGTGGCCCACCAGGCTCCTCTGTACATGGGATTCTCAGGCAAGAATTCTGGAGGGGGTTGCCATTCCCTTCTCCAGGGGATCTTCCCCAACCCAGGGGTCGAACCCGGGTCTCACTTGTTACCATCTGAGCCACCAAGGAAGCCCCTAAGGCTTCCCTGGGTCGGGAAGATACTCTGGAGAAGGAAATGCAACCCACTCCAGTATTCTTGCCTGGAGAATCCCGTGGACAGAGGAGCCTGGAGGGCTGCAGTCCACTGGGTCACAAACAGTCAGAGACGACGGAAGTGACTAAGCGCGCACACACCATTTTACGATGGGAACATAAGGCTTAGAGATTCTTTAGTCACCCGAGGTCAGACAGCTAGTGAGCAGTGATGCTGGGTTTTATACAGGCAGCCTGACTCCAGGACCTGGCTTCAAAGGGCAACGTCCACTGCCTCCTACTGAGAATGAACAGATCCATGGAACAGAAGATGGTTCTGAAATTCGACTTTACAAGGGACCTTTACAAGGGTCGCTGAGAGAGCTCACTGTATTTGTTCTTTTCCTTTGTTTGTAAGGGGCTAGGGGAGATTTGAGGGGGAAAGCAGGGATTATAGAGCTCTTTAAGAACCAATGAGCAGCATACTAACACATATATATGGAATTTAGAAAGATGGTAATGATAACCCTATATGCAAAACAGAAAAAGAGACACAGAAATACAGAACAGACTTTTGAACTCTGGGAGAAGGTGAGGGTGGGATGTTTCAAAAGAACAGCATGTATACTATCTATGGTGAAACAGATCACCAGCCCAGGTGGGATGCATGAGACAAGTGCTCCGGCCTGGTGCACTGGGAAGACCCAGAGGAATCGGGTGGAGAGGGAGGTGGGAGGGGGGATCGGGATGGGGAATAAGTGTAAATCTATGGCTGATTCATATCAATGTATGACAAAACCCACTGAAATGTTGTGAAGTAATTAGCCTCCAACTAATAAAAAAATTAAAAAAAAAAAAAAAAGAACCAATGAGCAGTTTTCCCAGAAAATGGCATGTAGAAAAAATTGTTTTGCCAAAAACTTTAGGAATTTGGAACTTCCTAATGCCTTCCCCAGATGCGTTTGGCACTTTAAAAATTCCAAGATTTTTTAAACTTTTGTATTTACTTAATTTTTGGCTCCACTTTTTAATTTATTTTATTTTTGAATTTTTATTTATTTAATTTTGGGTCTGTTGCTGAGCTCAGGCTTTTCTCTCGTTTCGGTCCACGGGCTCCTTGGTGCAGTGACTTTTCTTATTGCAGAGCGGGGAGTCTAGGGGGCGCGGGCTTTAATAGTTGTGGTTCACGGGCTTTGTTGTCCCTTGACATGTGGGATCTTCCCACATCAGGGATCGAACCTGTGTCCCCTGCACTGGCAGGCAGTTTCTTAACCATTGGACCAGCAGGGAAGTCCTATTATAAGATACTGATCAGTGGCTTTCAGGCTTCTTTCCTGCAGTCCAGAAAAATCAGTTCACTTTAACATTGTGACCTAGAGAACACACACACACATGCACACACACACACATGCGCACACACCCTCTCACTCACACACAGAAATTGATGATGCCTGCCGTACTTACTCTTACACAGGTGATTTACGTGATGTTTCCCATGTTTTCTTTCATTTACAGAAGATGCAGATTTGGTGTTTTTATTCAACTTAGTAAATCTATCTCAATAATAGATTGTGTTTATTCTTTCCTAGGCGGTCTTTTGGAGCAAAACACGGGAGCTGGCTCATGAGTATGCGAAACGGCGGGGCCTGTTGACCCTGGAGGACACGCTGCTGGGTTCCCTTGCGGATGGCCTCAGCTGGTGCGGGGAGCCAGGCTCTCCTGGTGAGACTCGGGGCCTGCGGGGCGGCCCCGGGGACGGGCAGGGTGCAGGAGCCTCCCAGCTGGTCAGTGCTCCTACAGGTGCCCCCGGCACCCTTGAGGACAACTCGGGCCGATGGAAGACAGCATCCTGTAGGCCAGCTCACGTTTTCTAGAAAAAAATAAATGACTTCAGGATTTGGGATTGCTCAAGCTTCCTGATTTTCTCCTTTCTGAGGGAAGGTGTAGCCTGCTTCGGAATGGTTGGTGGTCTGCTTTCTCTAAGGGCATCCTTCAGGACCAAAGAATTATCGGGCAGGAGGAGCCTCCAACGGAAGCAGGTAGAAGTCCTTGATCTGCAGAACAGCCCCAGGGGCCACGGGCTGGGCTTCTCTGTCTCGGGCTGTGTGTAGCTTTGCCAGAGATGAGAGGTCCCTTTACCTTCCTAGAAAGACCTAGAACACCTCCCTGTGGGAAGGTATTTCTACTCAGAGAGTCTGATTGCACTTTCACTTCTTTTTGTCCTTCTCTTTTTATTTTTAATGTGGGTATTTTTACTTTTAGTAAAACTTTTAGTTTTAGTCTTTCACTTTATATATTTTACTCTTTATATTATTTTATTGCTTTAGACTTACCCAAAAAAAACTTACTGTGGTGGCTTCTTCAACCCAGATGTGCACTGTTTCCAAATACAAAAGGGATGGACTCTTTTTTAAAAAATGATTTTTAAAATTTATTTATTTTTGGCCATGCTGGGTCTTTGTTGCTGTCACGGCTTTTTCTCTAGTTGTGGCAAATGGGGGCTACTCGCTAGTTGCTGTGTGCGGGCCTCTCGCTGCCATGCCTTCTCCTGTTGCAATCATGGGCTCCAGGGTGCGTGGGCTTCTGTAGTTGGGGCCCGTAGGCTTAGTTGCTCCTTGGCATGTGGGATCTTCTTGGATCAGGCATCTATCCGTGTTTCCTGCATTGGCAGGTGGATTCTTCACCACTGAGCCACCGGTGAAAAAGTTGGCTTAAAGGTCAATATTCAGAAAACTAAGATCATGGCATCTGGTCCCATCACTTCAAGGCAAATAGATGGGGAAAGAGTGGAAACAGTGACAGACTTTATTTTGGGGGGGCTCCAAAGTCACTGCAGATGGTGACTGCAGCCATGAAATTAAAAGATGCTTACTCCTTGGAAGAAAAGTTATGACCAACCTAGACAGCATGTTAAAAACCAGAGACATTGTTTTGCCAACAAAGGTCCATTTAGTCAAGACTATGGTTTTTCCAGTAGTCGTGTATGGATGTGAGAGTTGGAGTATAAAGAAAGCTGAGCACCGACGAATTGATGCTTTGGAACTGTGGTGATGGAGAAGACTCTTGAGAGTTCTTTGTACTGCAAGGAGATCCAACCAGTCCATCCTAAAGGAAATCAATCCTGTATATTCATTGGAAGGACATATGCTGAAGCTGAAACTCCAATACTTTGGCCACCTGATGACTCATTGGAAAAGACCCTGATGCTGGGAGGATTGGCGGCAGGAGGAGAAGGGGATGACAGAGGATGAGATGGTTGGATGACATCACCGACTCAATGGGTGTGAGTTTGAGTAAACTCCGGGAGTTGGTGATGGACAGGGAGGCCTGTCCATGGGGTTACAAAGAGTCGGACGCCACTGAATGACTGAACTGAACTGAGCTGAGCCACCAGGGAAACTCCTCCATTTTTCACAATTGAAATATAGTTGATTTACAGTGTTCTGCTGGTTTCTGCCGTATAGCAAAGTGACTCATTTAAACTCACATATGCATTCTTTTCTAATATCCTTTTCCATTATGATTTATCCCAGGAGATTGCATATGGTCCCCTATGCTATACCGTAGGACCTTGTTGTTTGCCTATCTTTGATTTTGAGGCTCAGCATATTTGTGTATTTAATGGTGGACATTTCTATTCCTATTGTTAACTGACAGCTCATATATATTCATCCTTTTATTGGAATGTTTATTGCTTTCTTAAAGAAGTTCGATTTAAGTCGACAGTGGTGGCTACTATTTATTGGGACTTATAATAGCCCCAGTCCTTGCTCTGTGTGCTGTATGAATATTGGCTCATTTAATCCTTCAGGACTCTACGATGATCCCATTGTGCAGGTGAGAAGTCTGAGGCCCAGGGCTGCAGAGTGAGTTGTTGGTTAGTGAGTGGTGGAGCTGGAGCAGACCCAGGATTACTGGCTGAAGGATCCGTATTCTTAACCACGTGACATCCTGCCTGTTCTCTGTCACGTGTCTATGTTTCTCAGCTTCTGTTTTTCATTTAATGCTGTTTATATTCTGTGTTTTGCCAACAGAAATGCAGGCAAGTCTGTCAACCCTGTCCCATTTGGCTACTGGGTTGCCTATTTTGCTTAGAGTTTCCTCACGTAAGACTGAGGTCTTCTATATTTTCATCTAGTGCTTTTATTTTGTAATTTTCAATTCATCTTTAATCTAGACTTTTCACCTAGAAATATGACATATAAATATATCTGTCCACTTTTTTTTCTTTTTGGCTAAATTCCAGTTTTCGCCATATTTCTTGCTTTCCTTTTTAAATTTCCCTTATTGTAAGTTGGGCTTCCCAGGTAGCACTAGTGGTAAAGTGTCCACCCGCTTTAGCTTTTGATGGTCATTCATTTAATCCTTTTAGCTTTTAAAGGTGTTTCCTTAAAACTTTTTAAGTTTGTTTTCTTCAATTCTTTCTTAGAGTGAAAAGTATATAAATATCTACTTCTCATCTAGTTACCATTTAAAGTTCCTTATTATTGCTCTCTTTTCAATTGAATCCCATATAGGTCATTTTATTTTGTCAGCTTCCTTCTTCTTTGCCCTCAGTTTTTATTGATTTTAACCTCTTCCCCTTATTTTATTTGTTGTCTTTCCAGTCCTAATTTTTATGTTTTAACTGTTCTACAGTCTGGTGTTTTCCTTATTTTTTACTACATTAATTTTGCCTTGTTTGTTTTGTTATGAAAATGGTAGTTTCCATTGTAACCTTCTAATTCCTTTTTTTAAAAACTTCTTATTCTGCTTTTTAGGTACTTGATTTCTCTTTATTCTAAAATTTCTCTCCTTTTTTTCCCTCTGACTTTAAAGTTTTGTCTAATGTGCAGGTGGCAAGGGGGAGATATCCTTGTGGGCAGGAGGTAGGTGACAAACTCAGAGACTTCTCTCTGGCTTTCTGTTCATGAAACCCTATAAACAGGGGCACCATTGTAGCACCTTACAAAATGTATGTTCACTTCATTATCATCAACATTTTTGCCTCTCTTGGAGATGATTCAAATTTATCTTTCGACTCCACAGTATTTATTTACATCTGTATGTGGGAAAGTTTTTGTTCTAATTTGTGTTATTTTGTTTTTAATGCATTTAATTATTATGGAAACCCTAAGGATTACTTCCTCATCCCTGGGAGGTTTCTGATCTAGAGCTTTATTTTCTGTCATTGGCGGTCAAGCCCACATCTGGAGTTATGTTAGTTTCCCGAGGCTGCCGTAATGAAGAACCACATTTTTGCTGTTGTTCAGTCACTAAGTCATGTCCAACTCTTTGTGACCCCATGGACTGAAGCACGCCAAGCTCTTCTGTCCTCTACTATCTCCCAGAGTTTACTCAAATTCCTGTTCATTGAGCATGTCCGGTGATGCCATCCAACCATCTCATCCTCTGCTGCTCCCTTCTCCCGCCTTCAATCTTCCCAGCATCTGGATCTTTTCTAACGAGTCAGTTCTTCACGTCAGGTGGCCAAATTATTTGAGCTTCAGCACCGGTTCTTCCAATGAATATTCAGGGTTGATTTCCTTTAAGATTGTCTGGTTTGATCTCCCGTCAGTCCAAGGGACTCTCAAGAGTCTTCTCCAGCACCACAATTCAAAAGCATCAGTTCTTCAGCACTCAGCCTTCTTTATAGTCCAACTCTCACATCCATACATGACTACTGGAAAAAACCTTAGCTTTGACTAATTAGACTTTTGTCAGCAAAGTAATGTCTCTGCTTTTTAATGTGCTGTCTAGGTTTGTCATAGTTTTCCTTCCAAGGAGCTAGAGTCTATTAATTTCATCTTTGCATTTGCTCTTTGCAGTGATTTAGGAGCCCAAGAAAATAAAGTCTGCCTCTGTTTCCACATTTCCCCGTTCTATTTGCCATGAAGTGATGGGACCAGATGCCATGATCTTAGTTTTTTGAAAGTTGAGATTCATGCCAGCTTTTTCACTCTCCTCTTTCACCCTCATCTAGAGGCTCTTTAGTTCCTCTTCACTTTCTTCCATTAAGAGTGGTATCATCTGCATATCTGAGGTTGTTGATTTGTCTCCTGGCAGGTGGCTCAGTGATAAAGAACCTGAGATGCGAGTTTGATCCCCGGGTCGGGAAGATCCCCCAGAGGAGGGCATGGCAACCCACTTCAGTATTACTGCTGAGAAAATCCCATGGACAGAGGGGCCTGGCAGGCTGCACTCCATGGGATCACAAAGAGTCTGACACAACTGAATGACTGAGTGCACACACACACACACACACAATCTCGCTTCCAGCTTGATTCATAGAGCATTTCGCATGATATACTCTGCATGTAAATTAAATAAGCAGGGTGACAGTATACAGCCCTGTCATACTCCTTCCCCAATTTGGAACCAGTCCACTGTTCCATGTCCGGTTCTAACTGTTGCTTCCTGACCTGCATACAGGTTTCTTAGGAGACAGGTAAGGTGGTCTGGTACTCCCATCTCTGAGAATTTTCCACAGTTCGGCGTGTCCACACAGTCAAAGGCTTTAGCGTAGTCAAGGAAGCAGAAGTAGGTGTTTTTCTGGAACTCCCTTGCTTTCTCCATGATCTAATGAATGTGGCATCAAACAATATAAATTTATTTTCTTACACTTCTGGAGGCTAGAAGTCCTAGATCAAGGCGTCGGCTGGGCCGTGCTCTGTCTAAAGGCTCCAGGGGGAGAGACTCTGACTCTTCCAGCTTCTGGTGTTTGCTGGAAAACCTTGCTCATGGATACATCACTCCACCCCCGTCTCCATCCCCTTGGCTGTGTTTTGCTGTGCGTCTCCACAGTGTCTTCTCCCTGTGTTTGCCTCTGTAACCAAACCTCCCTTCTCATAAGGACCTCAGGCTTATGGGACCAGGACCCACCCAACCTAGCGGTCTAATTTTTTAAAATTAATTAGTTTTAATTGGAGTAGCAGTCTCATTGTGATTTGATTACATCTGCAAACACCCTTCAACACATCTTTTGGGGGGTATGCGATTCAACCTATACCAAGAGGGAGCAGAAAGATGGGTATTTTTGTAGGGTCAGCTATGCACATGGCTGCAAAGAAGACAGGCAGCTGCTACATGTCTGACTTCCGGGGCCTCTCCACACCCCCAGGACCTGCTTGCTGGTGCAAAGCCGGGGTGACACAATGCCAGATTGTCCCTTCACTCTCATTCTGCTCTCCTTTGCCATGCCCAATCAGTCCCCACCTGGTCATTTACCTGGCATTCATCCTTTCCTTCCTGTGTCTGTTACCACTGCCTGAATCCAGCTCACTAACATGCTCCCCTTTCTTGCTGGATAGACTGCTCACCCCTGACCCCTTTAGGTCAGCCTGTATCTGGCCATCACAATGGGACTGCTTCTGTCTCATACCTAAAACCCAAACAGCTCTCTTTTGCCTCTAAGATAAAGTCTGAATTCTGTCTTTCATACACCCTATCACCAGTCCGGCCCCTCCCCATCCCTTCTGCTCTGCCAAGGTCATTCTAAACCACAGGTCTCTGCACTGCTCTCTCCACATGGATCCCCTTCTACTCCTGTCTTCCTTCAGTCTTTCCCAGGGTCTTTTCAAATGACTCAGCTCTTCGCATCAGGTGGCCAAAGTATTGGAGTTTCAGCTTCAGCATCAGTCCTTCCAATGAACACCCAGGACTGATCTCCTTTAGGATGGACTGGTTGGATCTTATTGCAGTCCAGGGGACTCTTAGAGTCTTCTCCAACACCACACTTCAAAATCATCAATTCTTCTGCACTCGGCTTTCACCATAAGGACTTCAAAGTTCTCATAGAAAAAAAAAAAAAACAACAAGAATATGAGGTGATGGATGCACTAATTAACCTGGTGGGGGAGAAACTTTCCAAAATATGTATGCATATCAAATCATTACATTGTACCCTTCAGGTATTTTACAATTTTATTTGTCAATTATTTGTTGCTGCAGCTGTTCAGTTGCTAAGTCATGTCCAACTCTTTGAGGCCCAATATGCTGCAGCATACCAGGCTTCCCTGCCCTGCACTGTCTCCCAGAGATGGCTCAAATTCACATCCATCGAGTCAGTCACGCTGTCTAACCAGCTCATACTCTGCTATACCTCAGTAAAAAGCAGTTGGTGTGTTAAGGCAGGTATCCTTGGTAGAAGGAGCACAGAAACTGCGTGTTCCTGCCTTATGTCTGTGGTTCCTCGCTGACAGCTGAGCCTGTCTGGATGCGGTGTGTGTAGGAAGACTCTGAGGGTATCTGAGTCTAAGGGTGTGGGGATGAAAGCAGTGAGGGAGGAAATGATCTCAAATTCTTCCTGGAACTGGAAATACTACTGGGGGCTTGTCTCTGTCAGATGAGCTTTTGCTGCAGTTTTCCAGAATGATGACTCAAAGCTGGTCACTGTATTCCTGTCTGGGGCATGGAGGGTAAGCTGAGGACTTGGAAGGGATCCAGGGGGCACTTAGTTAAATTGGGTCGAGAGGCGTCCGTTCTCCGTCCTCTGTCTTGGCAGTGATGCCGCGGAAAGTGACTCCATTGAGATCCGACAGCCCACAGAGAACAGAGATGAATTACGCCTTTTCTTGCCCACTTTAAGTACTTTTCTGCAAACCATGTCTTTTAGATTTGAACTATCAGTCTTGCCCAGACTGGAAGAGAGACTGCAGAACCAACTATTTTTCTGTATTCTGGGAAGCGCTATCTGAAAGGGTAAGAACCGGGGTGGGATGGGGTGGGATGGGAAGGAGTCTCTAGAGGGAGAGGATATATGTATATTTATGGCTGGTTCATGTTGTTTGGGCTTCCCTGGCGGCTCAGACGGTAAAGCGTCTGCCTGCAATGTGGGAGACCTGGGTTCAATCCCCGGGTTGGGAAGATCCTCTGGAGAAGGAAATGGCAACCCACTCCAGTAGTCTTGCCTGGAAAATTCCGTGGATGGAGGAGCCTGGTAGGCTATAGTCCATGGGGTCGCAAAGCAACCGAGCAACTTCACTGGCACTGGCATATTGTTGTACGGTGTGAAACCTACCCAACATTGTAAAGCAGTTATCCTCCCATTAAAAATATTAAAACAAAATAATTCACTTTATGAAGAAAAACAAGCAAAAGGGTAAGTACCACAAATGAAATTCTAGAATTTGGAGGCCAAAGAGCTTAGGAGGTCATCCCGTCAGTGGTAGGTTTTAATTCACTTGGAGAAGGGAGCAGCCCAGATCCTTTTAGAAACAAAGGGTTCTTTCCTGAGAAAAATGTTCATAAGCACATGCCAAAAGATTTTCACATGTAATCTGTGGCCATTCATGGAAGGTCTGGGGCTCTGGATGAAGATTCCCTGCTTCTGCCTTTTTTTGGAGCTTTGGCTGCCAGGCACCTCTGGCTTGGTTGAATCCTCTGATCCAGGTATTGGCCAATCTTAGATTCCTGGAACAGTCCTAATAATCTACACTCGCAGACCATTTACTGTGTGCTCGGGGTAGTCCTCAGCGTTTTACGTGGGTTAAAATCAGGCATCCTCGCAGAACTCTGTGAAGCAGGTACCCGGAGTGTCATACCCGTTGGAGGTGCAGGTGAATAAGCATTCCACTAAAGAGATGCAGCAAGTGGCAAATGTGGGTGTTTATCCCAAGGTGTCTGACTCCAGATCCAGGATTTAGCCTGGGAAATACCACCTTCCCCTCTATCTATGTATTTCTGGCCTCATTCTAAGCTGCTTTTGTGCTTATTTTTAAAATAATTTTGTTTATTTATTTATTTATTTTTGCCTGTGTTGGGTCTTCATTGCTGCACCCGGGCTTTCTCTAGCTGCAGTGCAAGGACTTCCCACTGGTGTGGCTTCTCTTGTTGGGGAGCACAGACTCTGGCCGCATAGGCCTCCGAAGTTGTGGTGCATGGATTTCATTGCTCTGCAGCATGTGGGATCTTCCCAGACCAGGGATCGAACCTGTGTCCCCTGCCTTGGCAGGCAGATTATTAACCTCTGGACCGCCACAGCAGCCCTGTCCTGGCCTTTCTGTGAGCACTTGCCTCAACCCCTACCAGGCGAAATCCTATTCATCCTTTAGGACTTGGTTTTTGTCCTCCTCTGTTACACCTTTGCTGGCTCTTCCTGCTCTCCATCATAGGGTATTTGGACATCTTGCTGTCCTCCCCTCTCCTCCGTCCATGGACTTTCCTTGGGCGCCCACTCACAGTGCCCTGGCTGCAAGGCTCCAGCGCTGTGGAGGTGGGTGGGATGGCCAGGCTCACAACTCTCAGTCCCAGGGGCTAAACCCACGTTAAACTCATCAGCACAATGCCCCAGAGCTGGATAATGAGAGAAGGGGATGCAGAGATAGTCCCAGGGGTCTGGGTGGGCCTCCTGGAAGAAATAGTAGATTGCATAGTGTTTTTATTTTGTATTAGCGCTTAGCCGATTAACAGCAACGTTGTGAGGGCTTCACGTGAACAGTGAAGGGACTCAGCCGTACATATACAGGTATCCATTCTCCCCTCCCTAGCTTGCATAGTTTTGTTCATCTTATTTTCCCCAGTGTCTAGCGAAGATTCCAGCTGAATCTTTGTTGCATGAAGAACTAAAACCCCATGCTCAAAAATATCCACTCATTTGTTCATTCTCCTCTCCTCATTATGCTGGTGCAGCCTTCAGGGCCACCGTCTGTCACAGTTTCTTTTCCCTTGGCATTTTCTTTTGTCTTTCTTCGTTTCTTACGGCTGAAGGGTCTGCTCCCACTGAATGAGATGTGTGGCGTCTACCGTGCGTGGTGTTAGGAAAGCAATGTTAACGTCCTTCTCCGGCAATGATGCTGTTCTTACTCACCCAGACTTCTGCCTTCTGAACCGCCAGCTTAGCAGCGATGAAGCTGAACTTCATTGTTCAGACACAGATTGGCACAATGGCTTCCAGAACTCCGGAGGGAAGCATATGCCCTCCAGTAATTTGGGGTAAACGTTCCTTAGGCCTCGCTGTCTGAGGTAGAACCCTGCGGACACTTCCTCTTTCACCAGCTGATGTTAAGAGCTGTGGGGGTGGACCTGCTGGGGACTGGCAGCGAAGTTTGCATGCTGAGGAATGGTGTTTCTGTTTTTAAGTTTGCAGAAAATGTCTGTGGTACAGTCCAGGTGGTGCTCAATGGATCCATCGAGAACGCCTTTGACAAAATGAGGTACTTATTTCTTTGCCTCCTGTGGGTTAGGGTTAACGCAGTCTCCTCCTGGCTCTTCTGCCTTTAGAAGAATATGCTTTTCATGTCGAACTTCAGGACTGAAGATGTGGGCTGAAAAAGGTAAAATGTATTCTATGGTGAGATTTTTGTCTTTCTAAGTCAACACTTGTGTCCAGTTTCTCCGGTTTAAAATTCTCCAAAGGTCCTTGCACGGGGTCCAGCTCTTCCTCTCAGCTTTCTGAGGCCTGCTCTCTCTCCTGTAGACCTTCCCAGGTGGCTCCGTAGTGAGGAATCTGCCTGCCAATGCAGGAGACACAGGAGGCATAGGTTCAGTTCCTGGGTTGGGAAGATCCCCTGGAAGAGGAAATGGCCACCCACTCCAGTATTCTTGCCTGGAGAATCCCCATGGACAGAGGAGTCTGGCAGGCTGCAGTCCACGGGGCCACAAAGAGTTGGACACGACTGGCTGGCTGAGCATGCCCGCTCTCTCTCGTAACACTCCATCCTGCCCATTTCCCTTGCTCACCCTGTTTCCCCACAGGACCTGTCCCCTCCTTCCTTCTGCCTGCCTAAAATCTTCTTCTCCACGAACATCTGCCCGAGACTCCTCTCTCCGCCCTGGACAGTATGGATCCCCGTGGATCTGCTGCTGAGAACAGCGGGAGCTCCGCCATGCCTTTGACCTGCATTCCATCTTTTGCAGGCAGTGTCAGCAGTTTATTGTCACAGTTAAAAGTGGGGACTCCAGAGGTCATGACATCTTACCTGGGTGACCTTAGCAGGGCCCCACTAGTTTCTGAGTACCTGAGGAGGTGCTGGTGATGTGAAGATGGGTGGGAGGGTGTATGAAAGATGCTGAGCCACACAGAGAAAGTGCTGGTTGAGTATCTCCTTTCGCCCACACCACTGACCCTGGTCTCACCCCGGCTTTCCTTCGCTGACCCCCTTCTGCACTTACAGGTTCTACCACATTGCTTACCTTGGTCTTTCTTCTCCAACCTTTCCCTGGATAAGGCTGATTGAGACGAGGGAACATATATTAATGTGCCCCAGGGGCTTCCGAGGTGGCGGAGCAGTAAAGAATCTGCCTGCCAATGCAGGAGATGTGAGTTTGATCCCTGAGCTGGGAAGATCCCCTGGAGAAGGAAATGGCAACCCACTCCAGTATATTCCTCTCCATGGGCAGAGGAGCCTGGTAGGCTACAGTCCATGGGGTCGCAAGAGTTGGACACGACTGAGTGACTAAAGCGCCATGACTGGGCACTCCAGGTGCCCCCCAAATGAATTTTCCTTCTTTCTTCTTTCTTAAAAATATTTATTTGGCTACATCCTGTCTTAGTTGCAGTTGCCCGCATGGTATGCAGGATCTTAGTTCCCCAACCAAGGTTTGAACCCACGTTCCCTGCACTGCAAGCGGATTCTTAACCACTGGACCACCGGAGAAGCCCCCCTTGCCTCTGTTAATGTTTGAGTCCTCCAGGAAGCCTTTGTCCTCTTGTCTTCTTCTGACCCCAACCTCGCGGGCTTTTGGGTGCAAGTGTGAACATTCCAGAATTTTGTAATCTGGTATTAGGGGCCCAAGTACTTGTAACAGGAGTTGTGGCACCTAATGGGGAGAGCTTAGGGCTGGGGTCAGAACAGGACATAGGGGTCTTTCAACGACATGCTTCTCAAACTCACTGTGCGTGGGGATCACCTAGGAATTGTTGGGCTGCTGGCTCAGATTCAGCAGGTGGTGTTGGGCAGAGATTCTGTGATTGTAATGAGCTCCTTACCTTGGTCTAAGCGAGTGTAAGATAATTGTATCTTCTTGGAATAGCAAGTGTGTAAAGAATCAGCATCAGTGTACAGATGAAGACCCTTATTCTGAGAATCTTCCTTACTTGGGGTCATCCTGAATAAGTAAAGGTGGCTGATTCTGATGCAAATCATGGGTCACTTCCAAATGGTAGGTTCTAACCAGTGACACCCGCCCGATGACTTTTCACAGGGGCTGTGGGTGCTCCAACAATCCAGCTTGAGGTTAACAATGTTCTGTGTCTCTTCTATCTTAGCATATTTGGACGAGTGGAAGCCCCTACCTTGAGGTCAACGGTTACACTACAGGCCTGGCTGGTACATGACCCTGGAAAACCTCCCAGGTATGTGTTACTACTTTGTACTCCTGTATGTTCTCAGGCTTATTTCAGGAATCAGTCCATGAAAGACAGGGATGAATGCTCTGAGAAAAGACTGGCTCAGGAAATGAATGGGGCCTTACTCTACATTTACCCCATCCCAACATAGCTCAGTTGGTAAAGAATCCGCTCAGCAGGAGGCCCCAGTTCAATTCCCGGGTTGGGAAGATCTGCTGGAGAAGGGACAGGCTACCCACTCCAGTATTCTTGGGCTTCCCTGGTACTCAGCTGGTAAAGAATCCCCCTGCCATGTGGGAGACCTGGGTTCAATCCCTGGGTTGGGAAGATTCCCTGGAGAAGGGAAAGGCTACCCACTCCAGTATTCTGGCCTGGAGAATTCCATGGACTGTATAGTCCACGGGGTCGCAAAGAGTCAGACACGACTGAGCGACTTTCACTCACTCCACAGTCTCTTAATTGTGTCTCCGTGGTAGGTCTCTACCTAGTTCATATCTTAGACTCTGCTGCAGACCTGTGAGCTCTCTGAAGCTCCCTCCACATCACGTCTTCATCCGAGGGCCCTGCCCAGGGCCTGCCTCCTGGAAGACACCAAGTGACTCCAAGGAAATGCGTGTGAGCTCTTGTTATTTTAACACTTTCTTCTTTTTCCCTCCAGCGACTCATGCTCTGGCCCCTCTATAAAGGAACTGGAGTCCATCCTGAATCAAAGGAGTGTCAGATTTATCTGCAGGGATAATCTCAGGTAACTGATGCTCTCCCGCCAGGTACAGATGCTCTTCCCTTGGGCCGTGACGGCGGTCTGGGTGGTGACCTTCAGCGAACCCCAACCTTCTCCCAGCTTAGCCTGGAAGCCATTTCCAGCCAGTGGCCTTCTGATGTCCACTCCCCTGCCCTGTTCCTCGTCCTTCCCCACGCGACTCTAGCAGTGATTTGCCTCTAAATGTGACCCAGGTTTGAGGGCATCTTTCCTGCTTTCCCATGTGAGAGGCCTGACCCAGAGCTCCTGACTTTCAGGGGTGTAGAAGCACATTTTGCCAAAAGCAAAGGATTTATAAAAGCCTTGTGATTTGGCATAACTTGCAGGTGGGATTGCTTTGGTTGGGTCTCAGTTGTACATACATAACACTTGGTGGCTTACACACAGACCCAAATAGCTCAGCTCACACCCAGGTCAGCTCCCTTGGGTGCGTAGCTCCTCTAGATACCAACACTCAGATAAGCTCAGCAGGGCTTTAAGCAGACACTCACAACAGACAGGAGGCCTGACGTCAAGCCTCCACATTTATTCTCCTTAAAGCCCACCAGCCTTTCTGGGCTTCACTCCATCATCTGTAACATTGGAATGGACTGGGTGATTTCTAAGACTTCCTAGCTTGGCCTCCCTGACCCTTGAGGGTCAGCCCCCTTGGGTAGAACAGCAGCTGTAACCATAGTCTCATATCATAAAGAGCAAGCTTTATGATTTTCTAATTAAAAAATGTAAAATCTTAAAACTGTTTACCCATAACACCTATTTATTGGAGGAAAGTTTAAATTACAGATAGGCATATGTTTTTTTATTTTTTTCTTATTTTCAAAAATTTTAGTTATTTGTTTATTTTTGACCGTGCTGGTCTTTGTTGGCATGTGGGCTTTTCTCGAGCTGTGGTGTGCGGGCTTCACATCGCAGTGGCTTCTCTTGTCGTGGCTCCCCGGCTCTCGGGCGTGCGGGGCTCAGTAGTTGGTGGCACGTGGGCTTGTTTGCTCCACAGCAGGTGGGATCTTCCCAGACCCGGGATCGATCCCATGTTCCCTGCATTGGCAGGTGGATTCTTATCCACTGTACCACCAAGGGAAGCCACAAGTATATATTTTTTAAAATCACCTGTGACTCTGTTATCATAACCAAGACCCCTCACTGTTTTTAAGATGTGTGGTCAGTATTTAACTCCAGGCAGAGATCTGTGCTAAAAGCATCTTTGGAAATTTTCCCATATGTGACAGATAGATACGGGACAGATAGTTCCCAGAGAACAGATGCAGAGAGAAACACTTTCTCAAAGAACATCGAAGCTGAAATGCTTCCCATCACTTCCCTGTCACCACCCTTTCCCACCAACCATGTCAGAAAGGCAGGAGGACAGATTCAAGGAACAGTCACTGAAGGCTTTGTCTCTCCGATGACCTGAATTCCCCATCAGCCAGCTGGCTTCTCTCTGGAAACTGCCAGAAAATAACACAAGCTTTCTACAGCAGTTAGGTGGGAAAACAGAAAAAAGGAACAACTATAAAGGAGACATGGCAGACATCTGACCAGTCTAAGTTACTCAAAGTTATTTTGCATTAAGAGAATGGAATACGAAAGCCCAGGACAAGATTAAGGAATGTAAGTGAGTCATTCACAAAACTCTTATCTATTCCCTTACAGTAACCATTCACCTTTTTTTTTTTTTTTCATGAATGGCCCAAACTGCAGGCTCTGGGTGGGCTCACTCATCCTTCACCTTGCAAAAATAATTAAGTATACCTTCCCACCTGGACTTGTGGAGTGGCCTACATAGGAAGCCAGTACCTGTCACTCAAGCATCAGTTCATGTGACCGTAAACTTGGGGACCATATTTGAAATCACTTCTGGTTTGCTCCAACCATGAGGTCATGATATATTCAGCATAACCAGACCTCCAGGGTCCCCTGTTGTATCTAAAGTTCCCTGTTGTACAGAACTGTTGTATCTAACAGTTTGAAGACTTTGCAAGAAACTTGCTTGTCTCTGCTGCTACTGCTAAGTCACTTCAGTCGTGTCTGACTCTGTGCGACCCCATAGATTGCAGCCCACCAGGCTCCCCCATCCATGGGATTCTCCAGGCAAGAACACTGGAATGGGTTTGCTCATCTCTAGGGGAGCTCAAAGTGAATGTCATGGATATAGATGTCGACTGTAGACTCCCCTTCCACAGCATTATTTTCTTGAGGATGAGGTTACTTTTCCCACCTAGAATGTATTCAGGTGGGTTTTCCGGGTGGCGCTTGTGATAAAGAACCCATTTACCAGTGCAAGAGACATAAGAGATGAGGGTCCGACCCCTGGGTCGGGAAGATCCCCTGGAGTAGGAAATGGCAACCCACTCCAGTATTCTTGTCTGGAATATTCCAGACAAGATTGGACAGAGGAGTCTGGCAGGCTGTAAGACACGGGGTCTCAAAGAGTCAGACACGACTGAGCATGTGCGCACACACACACACACACACACACATACGTGTTCACGTGGGGGATCCCAGACCACAATGTTGGTGAGGATGGATGACTCTACTTAGAGCTGATGTGCCCAGCTGGTCACGACAGAGGGCTAGAGATGAGCCTGAGATGGCCCCTCCTAGAAGCCCAGGGATGCTGCTAGCTACTTCTAAGGCTCTCTCTCTGTTTCTTGACTCACATTTAACAAAATCAGATTTGACTGCAGTTTAAGGAACCACTTTCCCCCACTAGACAACCCCCTCCACTAAGTGCCAGCCACTCCCATTGAACTCCGTTGCTTTGTGATTTGATTTTTAAGAAAAAGAGGGTCATTCACCTGCCTATACTATAGGAGGTATTCTGTGCAAAGAATCAGGGTCCTCTCGCTAATGGCAACCAGCCCTCTTCTGGAGAGTCTATGACCTCTTGCTGCCTGATGCTTTGACCCAACACGTCCTCAGGAAGTTCTTGAAGAAGAGAAAACCAATCCTCAATGGAAACTATGGGGTCTGTCCTCTTTGGTTGCTGCTTCTGCTGTTTCTTGACCATCAGTTGAGGATCACAGCACCTATCTGTGACATGTGAGCCCGACATTCGTTCCCATCTCCACATATTATCATAAAACATCAGTTATCTATTTCTCTGGCTTTGCACATGAAATGAAGCTAAATTGGGCTGTAGTTTCAGTCAGTCACTCTTGGACTTGACCTTTCTCGGTATTGTCACTGCAGCAGAAGGAACTTGTGTGGATGCTAAGTGGCCCACGCATACTTTTGTTGTTAATGAAGGGCCTTGTTTCATTGGCGAGTTGACCAAGGTGTATCGTACTGCCTCTTGACCTTTTTTTCTTTCTCATCATAGCCGTGACCAGTTTCTTGGAAGTTTCTGAGGATTCATTTTGCAGATGAGTCAATCAGCATGGTTGAGCCCTGGCAGTAGAGATCAACACACTCGATTCAGGAGACACGCTGGCGGAAAGCTGGGACTTTGGGGGGAAACTTTCGTCATAAAATTAACGCCAGAGATGGAAGCCTTTTCCTCTGGAATCTTAAAATAGCTTATGCTATTGACATAGTTTTTATCTTGATCTAATAGTCAAGAAAAATTAATTACTGTATAAAGTTAGAGTTGAAATTTTATATAGTTTTTTATTTTTTTTATATGATTCTTTTATATTGCTAATATGTTGGTAACATCCTTTCTGTTGAAGAATGACCTCTCCAAACCTATTGGCCGGTCAAGAAAAATAAATGCCCAGACTTTTCAGCAAAGATCACATATCAAAATGGATGACCTTATCTCAGGATATATTTTTGTATCTTTCCTACAGATAAAGTATAGATGCCATGGTTATGGGTCATGTTATGTTCTGTAAGATGTAAATTACTCCTGCGCTTGGGGTTTTATCTCTAATCCTTCCAATAGCCCTGTGAGGTTGATATTACTATCCTCCATTTGTTAAATGAGAAGAATAAGTTCAGAAAGTTTATATAATTTCCCCAAAGTCATACATTTAGGTCAAGGTAGAGAATGAATTTGAACTCGACTTTGTTTCAAAACTTCACGTGCTTGCCCTTTCTAGGCAGATAACACTAGACTGATAGCCCTTATGTTCTCTTCTAATGAATGTATGTTGGATTAAACTGAATACGGTAGAGTCTGAAAAGTGATTTTTCTGGATGGCTTCAAAACAGGTACATTTTTTTATCCTTTTCCTTGCTTCTCCTCATCTTGGTGTCTTGTGTAGGAGTCAGTTAAAATGTATTTATTTGTTCTTGATGCTGACAGTTTGCATCTCACTTGAATTTTACTTGATTAGTCTTGCTTTGGGAATGCTCATGTTTACTACTGTTAAAGAACCAACATTTAACCTTGTTGATTTTCTCATTCTACTTATTTAGGTTTTACTTTTCTCTGTATTATTAGAGATAGAGAGATTCTAATTTCTTTGCATTTCCTTATTCAGCTTCTTAAGATGGAAGTTTAGATCACTGAGTTTGTAGTACATTTTCTTTTCTTCTATGTGCATTTAGTACTATAATTTTTCTTCTGAGTGCTGTCTTTGCTGCAGCTCTTAAAATTTTTGCTATGTCTCTTTTCCTCATAATTTAAAAATATTTTCTGATTTAATTGTTATTTCAAAATGTGTTGTTTAGGTTTTAAACATTGGATATTTTCTAGTTCTTTGTTGTTCTTGTCAAAACATAAGATGCATCGAGTGGAGAATTAATAAACTCATTTGGAAATCCTTCAGGGAACCCAGCAGGTGTGTTGAAAACAGCATACATTTTGGAGTCAGACGTTTCTGGGTCCATATTTTGGCATCACTCTACGCTTTAGAATGAAATACCTAATCTCTCTGAACTTCAGCTTCTTCGTCACTTAAATAAGGATTATAAATTTACCCTCATCAAAGTGTGGTGAGAACTAAAGAAGATGACAGAAAATGACAGTCTAACACAGTGAGTCACGTGTCAGAGGTCACTAGAACATAGACTCCCTTCTGCCTGCCCCTTGATTGCCAGTCCGGTTCCCATCTGGAGTCCTTAGAGCTACGGCCACTGCCATCAGAGCAGGGCTTCTTCACCGGCCCGTTCTCCGCTTTCTCGTGGACTGTGGTCTTGGCTAAAATGAGAGGAGATGCTGGGGACCAGTTCTGGGTAAGGTTCAGTCTTGCCTCTTGCCTACCTGCAGAACATCTTCAGAGACAGGTCCCTGCTAATTCACTGGGTAACCCGGCTGTTTTTCTTCCCACCACTCTGCCTTATTGTTGGGCTAGCTTGCTGAGTTCTGGATCCTTTAATGTACCTTCTTTGTTTACCAGGATACCCCCATGAGGTGGCTCCCTGTGTCAGGAAAATTTTGTCCTTAACATCTCTTTTCAGTGATGAAATGGATAGAGTAAAAATCAATTTGTGAGAATCTTCTCCCACAAGAAGACTGATTTGAGTGCTTAAGGTCAAAGCTGGTGGAGACCAAAGAGGGGGCTGGTCCCCAGATTGTCACACCTGCTGCAGGACGCCCTGCGGCCCCTGGAGGCGGCTGGGGGCTGAGGTGCTATTTTCTCCTCACACCACCTCTGTATCTTCATTACCATGATGTTTCATCCGTGCCTCCGCTCTCCCTGTAATTCTGATTTTGCATCTTTGCCATTGACCATGCATCATGGGCCTTCCCTGGTGGCTCAGCTGGCAAAGAATCCACCTGCAATGCAGGAGACACTAGTTTGATCCCTGGGTTGGGACGATCCCCTGGAGGAGGAAATGGCAATGCACTCCTGTATTCTTGCCTGGAAAATCCCATGAGCAGAGGAGCCTGGAGTGCTATAATCCACAGGGTCGAAAGAGTCAGATACAACTCAGTGGCTAAACCATGCGTCTCTAGCCCTAAGTACTTTTTCTGTAAGTAGATCCTCCATATCCCTCTTCTTATAAGTGACATCTCTACCAAATTACTGATTGCTCATCAACCTCATATTTTACTCATAAACCTGCTATGGCTTCTCTCCCCACTTCATTCCTGTGTGCTCTAGAAAAATCCTGTTACTATCCCAACTTTTACACACCACCATATTCACCCAAAGGCTGTGGGAATGAACCAGAACCTAATTTCCCTTCTCCAGCTCCTTGAGGATCACTATTTTCCTTCTATAATGGTTTATGACCTGATAACATTTGAGGCACACTTTCAAATACAGTTCTCATAGTTGAAGGGATACACATGCATGTATGCATTTATATGTATTTCTGTGTACACACATTTTTCTCAGTCCATAGCAATGCTGCATTTAGTAGGTCTCTCTTAGTCCCATTTGTGTTGACCTGTTTCACACCACATCTGTGTCTCTTATATACTTGGCAGACAAAGCCAAGTATATATCAAATATTTTGGCAAAATGCATTCTTTCTGTCAGCTCGACAACTTTCTGTTCCTTTTACCTCTTGTTGGGAACAAGCTCACCCAAGTCTGTACACTCCCCGATGGAAGAGATGCCTTAGGAGCCTTGCTGACTTACTTCCTGGCATGCAGTTTCTCCTGAGGACTGCTCCCAAGACTGTGACTTGAGCATCTCAAGTAGAATCCACATGGAGCAGAACAACTCTGTGTTTTTGTGGGTTTTTAAAGGGCAAGTGGTTATGTATATGGGTACAGGTTTTGTATGGCAAATTAGAATTGTGTGAAGCAAAATGTTAAAATAAACCTACAGCATAACTTTAAAAGGCATTTGTATTCATTTATTTATTTGGAGGATAATTGCTTTATGATGTTGTGTTGATTTCTGCCGTCTGATCGCTTGAGTTGGTCATAATTATATCTCTTCCTTCTTGAGACTCCCTCCCAACCCCCACCCCCATTCCATCCCTCTGAGTTACCACAGAGCACCAGACTGGGTCCCCTGTCTTATGTAGCAGCTTCCCATAAATAAAAATAAGATATTAAAAAAGAGGGGATACATGTATATGGCTGGTTCACTTTGCTCTACAACAGAAACGAATACAACATTGCAAAGCAACTGTGCACCAATAAAAATAATCAAAAAAATAACAGTACTAGAAAAAGACAGCATTTTATAAATGCAATGTTAGCCTAACATTTTCCCACAGTTTTTAAATAATGAAGCAACTAATTTCTTTTTGCTCCATTAGCCATCATTTTTTAAACTTTTTATTTCCTGTTGGACTATAGCCGATTAATAATGTTGTGACAGTTTCAGGTGAACCGTGGAGGGACTCAGCCACACATGTGCATGTATCCATTCTCCCCCACACTGCCCTCCCATCGAGGCTGGCACATAACATTGAGCAGAGTTCCCTGTGCTATATGCAGTAAGACCTGTTGGTTATCCGTTTTAAATATAGCAGCAGTCTTCCCAAGTAGCTCAGTGGTAAAGAATCTGTCTGCAATGCAGGAGTCATGGGTTCAGTCCCTGGGACAGGAAGATTCCCTGGAGAAGGGAATGGCAACCCACTGCCGTATTCTTGTCTGGAAAATCCCATGGACAGAGGAGCTGGGTGGGCCGCCGTCTATGGGGTCCCAAAAGAGTCGGACACAGCTGAGTGACTAAACAATAACAATGGGTCAACCCCAGACTCCCTAACTATCCCCCCCAACCTGTCCCTGATAGCATATGATATACCTCCTTCTCTGTCTGACTCACTTCGCTCAGGATGACAAATCTCTAGGTCCATCCATGTTGCTACAAATGGCATTACTTCACATTCTTTTTGGCGGCTGAGTGATATTCCCCTGCATAGACGTATCACATCTTCTTCATCCGTTCCTCTGCTGATGGACATTTAGGTTGCTTCTTTGTATTGGCTATTGTAAGCAGTGCTAGCCATCATTTGAATATATGTTTTTTAATATAAATCCATCAGGGACTCTGATTCTGGGTGCTACCCCAAGAGGCAGGGGTTAGCTGGCGCTTAGATCACACTCAAAAAGCACAGAAGGGTTTGAATTGATCCCTAAATAGCGTTTATCCTTGAACTTAACTCAAATTGGGTCATCATGCTTTTTTTCTTTTTTAATCATTTAAGCAAAGTGCAAACAGCACAAGGTAGCGAAAACCATGGGATTAAGAGACAAGTGACCCAGTGAGAAAGTTCATTAACATCTGTGACTCTCCAGTTTGGAATATATTTACAACAGATATCAGTGAATTATACAAAGAATGAATAATAAAGGGCTTTGTGGAATTATTCTTTTAAAAACAATTGTGTCTGCAAAAACTGCTTGCCCTCACTTATGTGTGGAATCTAAGAAAGTCAAACTCATAGTAACAACAAGTGGAAAGGTGGCTATCAGAGCCGGAGGGGTGGGGAACAGGACAATGCTGGTCAAAGGGTGTTGTAAACTTCTGGTTATAAGATGAGAAATTTCTGGAGATGTAGTGACTAGGGAAGCTGAAGCTCCAAAAGTCTGGCCACCTGATGCAAAGAACCGACTCATTGGAAAAGACCCTGATGATGGGAAAGATTGAAGGTGGGAGGAGAAGTGGATGGCAGAGGATGAGATGGTTGGATGGCATCACCAACTCAATGCACATGAGTATGGGCAAGCTCCGGGAGATAGTGATGGACAGGTAGGCCTGGTGTGCTGCAATCCATGGGATCACAAAGAATCGGACATGACTGAGCGTCTGAACAGCAACAAAATAAATATCAAATTTTCTCACCACACACACATACACACACAGAGGTAACTATGTGAGATGATGAATGTGTTAATTAGCTTAATTGTGATCATCATTGAGCAATGTATATGTCTACCAAAACGTCACATTGTACACCTTAAATACATATCAATATTTATTTGTCAATCATACCTCAATATATCTGGGCAAAAAAACCTACAACAATTATCTATAGGGTTGGAGGGAGAATCAAACAAGCTGGAGATGCTCTTCCAAAGACAACATGGCTTCTGGCCTACCCCACCCCAAGGTCGAGTGAGTCGGGCAGCCGGAGAGAGGATGGACGGTCATTATGGATGTCTTGCGGATGGGGGAGGTGGGAATAGATGCTCAGAGGGGTCCACATAATCAGTTGAAGACCCGAAAGCTCTCAGCATTCATCTTTGTCATCAGAGACATCGAAGAACAAATAGTGCTGTTTGCTTTCCAGCAAGAATCTCAGCTTGGAAGTTTGGAGAATCATGTGATGACCCACCTTTGTCCTGTTAAGAAACCTCACTTGAAACCTCCCAGGAGTCGATGTGATGAGATAGTGAAATGTGTGACTATTATTAAGGAACGTAACTGTGAAACAACGTTTGGAATCTTGAACCACTGCAGACCTGCAGAGAAGAGAAACCCCGTCAAACACATGTATCAACCAGTGACCTTAGCTGCAACAAGTGAATACAGCTCTGGCCGGAAATACGTTATCTAGGGAAGCTCAGAGGCTGGCAGGTTTTCCAGGAGGGCAGGAGAACAGTTTGAAAGCCACTTAGTCAAGAGCAACCCTCCAGGACTTTCTCAGTGGTCCAGTGGTTAAGAATCCACTTTGCAATGCAGGAGATGTGGATTCAATCCCTGGTCTAGGAACTAAGATCCCAAATGCCACTGAGCAGCTAAGCCCCCACGCCACAGCTACTGAGCCCTTCCGCCCCAACTAGAGAATCTGTGCACTGCAACAAAAAATCCCGTGTGGAAAACCAAGACGTGACACAGCCAAATAAAGAAATATTTTTTAAAAAGAGCAACATTGCACATGACTCCACAGACAGGTCAGGTCGAGGAGTCATCCTTGCCCCCAGGACACTCAGCTGTCACTCTGTCACTGTCCAGTGTGGCCACCATTGCTTCTGGGAGTAGGAATAACTGAAGTGGGTGGTGCATGGTGAAGCCCAGGGAGCGTGGCCCTTGCCTCCCATGCTAGCCTCACGTTCACGGTCACCCAGATCCATCTGACGTCCGGATCCTGACGTGTATAAAATGCTTAGAACAGAGCTCAGTTTTTCTACCTGTAAAATGGGGTGATAGTGGTGCCCAACTCTTTGGGTTGTTTGAGATTTAAGTGAGATGATAGATGCACAGTTCTCAGACTAGTTCTTGAGGTGGTGGTCCAGTAGTTAGGACTTGGCACTTTCACTGCCGTGGCCTGGGTTCAATCCCCTGTCAGGAAGCTAAGATCCTATAAGCTCCATGGCTTATGTATATATACACATATATACATATATAAACAGTGCTTGGGCTGGGAGGTGGGAGGGAGGTTCAAGAGGGAGGCTGCAAACATATACTACATATACCTATGACTGATCCATGTTGATATACAGCAGAATAAATAAAACAAATTAAAAAAAAAACAGTGCTTGACACAGAGTACCATCAAGTTTAGTTTTTTAAGTTCAAAAAATACTGTTGGAACCTGTTTTTATTCTAGAGTAAACTGCTTGGCAAGCCTACTTGGTTTGGAAGCTGAGACCCAGAGACCTCATGGGCAGTGGAGGAGAGGGTAGGGAATGGCTCTCTTGACAACCAGCTGGGTCGGCCACACTCTCTCCTCCTAGGTGGGCTTTGAATCATCCTAGGTGGGTACTACGTGCCCACCTGAAAAGACTGGCCAGAGAGCCTGATAAGACCTTTCACTAAGAGCTGGCTTCCACTCTTGGAAGATCTTCCTGACCCAGAGACTGACACTGTGTCTCCTGCATTGGCAGGCGGGTTCTTTGCCACTGTGTCACACACCAAGTGATAAATTGATTCACTGATTCACTGATTCATTCAGCAAGCTTTATCAAGCCCCCATTATCTACCAGTCAGCTGCAAGAGGGCTTCCCTTGTAGCTCAGCTGGTAAAGAATCTGCCTGCAATGCAGGAGACCCAGGTTCAATTCCTGGGTCAGGAAGATACTCTGGAGGAAGGCATGGCAACCCTCTCCAGTATTCTTGCCTGGAGAATCCCGTGGACAGAGGAACCTGGTGGGCTACAGTCCTTGGGGTCGCAAAGAGTCGAACACGACAATGACCAAGCACAGCACATCTACCAGTCAAACCACTGTGAGCCGTCAGCCTTCCTCCCTACCTCCAGGACATGGTTTATAGTGATGCACTGGGCTTCCCCGGCAGCACTAGTGGTAAAGAACCTGCCTGCCAATGTAGGAGATGTAAGGGGCGTGGGTTTGATCCCTGGGTCCGGAAGATCCCCTGGAGGAGGAAAGAGCAACCCACTCCAGTCTTCTGGCCTGGAAAATTCCATGGACAGAAGAGCCTGGTGGGCTACAGTCTACGGGATGGCAAAGAGTCGGACACACCGAAGCGACTTAGCATGCATGCGGTTTACATGTGTTTCCTCCACCATCTCCACCTCTGAAACTTTAGAGACAGACAACGCTTTTCCATCACTTTAATTCCATGAACCTAGTCCTTACTGGTTGAAACAAGTACAACATATTAAAAGCCAAAATTACATCATAGAGGATGAAATACAGAAGATCTTAAAATCAATACAAGCAAGCAACAAAACTGACCCTAGTGTACTTTTTATTGATAATTCAGCCACCCAGGCACAAGAAATTAATTCAAGTCTTGTTTGAACATAATATCCTGACTGTGCACTGTTATTGGAATGTATTCTAAGGATGAAAATAACCACAAATCAGTCTTTAACTCTAATCAACAGGTTTGTTTTGACATGTATCACCCTTTGCAGGTTAGACGAAATGACTACAAAGAATGAATATGTAAACTGAGAGAAGACGAATGAGGTGTTGAGTTTGAGTTGATGGGGTCACTGTGAACTTAGACATATTTGCAGATGCGATATGGTTTAGCTGCATTGCTGTTTTGCCATATTTTAATTTCTCTGAGGTCCTAATTCTACAACATATGTTGAATGCTTCCTATACTCCAGACCCTGTACTCAGCAGTTTACATGAAATATTTCATTTAATTTTCACCATCGCACTTTGTGATTTGTACAACTGTTATAAAAAGGTGACCGATTTGCCCACAATAATGGCAGAGTTAGGTGTGATCTGACCCCAAATTGTGCTTATAATCACAGAGATGAACAAGACAAGACATAATCTACTCCATCTTAAAAACTGCCTTCATTTTAACACTAAACTTGATCTGATAACTGAAATAATTGTCTTACAGGAAAAGCTTTGGAATCACCTAATTTGTCGATAAAAGTATTTGTGCTCATTTGGCATAGGGCATATTTTAAGGGGTTTGAGAAGCAAGAACTGGGTTTTAGACCCAGTTCTGAAAAATCCCAGCTCCATGACCTTCTGCAAGTACTCCAGACCTTTCTGGGTCTCTTGTTTTTGCTTTTCTAATTGAAGGAGCTGGAAGACATGTGGAGTCACAGACTCGAACGTCTGCCGATGTCGACTAGAAACATAAATGAGTAAAATGCCCTCAGGTCCTGTATCCTGCCTGCTTGAAGTCCTCTGAACTTCTAATTCTTCAAAAGAAACCAGCAGTCCAGGCTTGTTTGACACTTTCCAAATCTTAAACTAATAACTAAAAAAAAAACAAACCAAAAAACAAACAAAAAAACCCTTGTGTCAGAAAAGCAAACAAACCAACCTGTATGTAGCTCTCAGACCAACACCTTGTACATTTGTGGATCAGATAAACTCTGAAGTCCCTTCGAGGGGAGTCTTTGCAGAAAATGAAATGGTCACTTCAATCATGGAGAAGATGTTCCATGCCTTAAATTGTGAAACTCAAAGTTGATTACCTGGTTGATCTCAGAACTTTGAAGTAGTGGACAAATCCTAGCACCTTTTTGGGCCACCGTCTTCCTATGGTGCAATGAAGAGCCTGAGTGTCTCTGGGGAAGTGGGGATAAACCTAATACCCACTGAGCCCCTGGTATACGTCAGGGACCTTCATGAATCATACCATTTGTATTAGCTGGGGTTGTGCAGAGAAACAACCAGCAGTAGATAGATGATAGACAGATAGATAGAGGATGATGCTGTTAGTTGCTCAGTTGTGTCCGACTCTTTGTGACCCCATGGACTGTAGCCCGGCAGGTTCCTCCATCTATGGGATTTCCTAGGCAAGAATTCTGGAATGGATTGCCATTCCCTTCTCCAGGAGATTTTTCCCAACCCAGGGATTGAACCTGGGTCTCCTGCATTGCAGAAAGATTCTTTACCATCTGAGCCACATGGGAGATGATTAAATTGATGGATAGATAGATAGAAGATGGATAGATGATAGATTAGATAGATGGATAATGACAGATGATTAGATAGACAAGTAGATAAATGACAGATAGATGATAAATGGATCACTAATACGTAATAGATGGATAGACAGGTAATAGATAGATAAAGGATAGATAGAGATGGATTTTAGGAAGTTGGTTTGTGTGATTATGAAGGCTAGCAAGTCCAAAATCTGCAGGGAGGACCATCAGGCTGAGACCCAGAAGAGGTAATGATATAGTTCAAGTTTGAAGGTCACCTGCTGGCAGAATTCCCTCTTGTTCAGAAGAGGTCAGTCTTTGTTCTACTACTCAGGCTTTCAACTTCTCGGATGAGACTCACCCACATTATAAAGGGTAATCTGTTTTATTTAAAGCCCACAGACTTCAATGTTAATCTCATCTGAAAAGAAAACAGCCTCTCAGAGACATCAAGATGATGTTTGACCAAAACACTTGACAAAGTGACCTGTTCAGTTCAGTTCAGTCACTTAGTCGTGTCCAACTCCTTGTGACCCCAAGGACTACAGCACGCCAGGCTTCCCTATCCATCACCAAAACCCAGAGCTTGCTCAAACTCACGTCCATCGAGTTGGTGATGCCATCCAACCATCTCATCCTCAGTGGTCCCCTTCTCCTCCTGCCTTCAATCTTTCCTAGCATCAGAGTCTTTTCCAATGAGTCAGTTCTTCACTTCAGGTGGCCAAAGTATTGGAGCTTCAACTTCAGCATCAGTCTTTCCAATGAATATTCAGGATTGATTTCCTTTACGATTGACTGGTTTGATCTCCTTGCAGCCCAAGGGACTCTCAAGAGTCTTCTCCAAAACCACAGTTCAAATACATCAATTCTTTGGTGCTCAGCTTCCTTTATGATCCAGTTTTCACATCCATACATGACTACTGGAAAAACCATAGCTTTGACTATATGAAACTTTGTTGCTAAAGTTATGTCTCTGCTTTTTAATATGCTGTCTCAGTTTGTCA
Source organism: Cervus elaphus (assembly GCF_910594005.1). NCBI lineage: Eukaryota > Metazoa > Chordata > Mammalia > Artiodactyla > Cervidae > Cervus > Cervus elaphus. The sequence continues at coordinate 6,412,082 of NC_057820.1, read as the reverse complement.
TACATTTTTTTCAAGGAGTAAGCATCTTTTAATTTCATGGCTGCAGTCATCATCTGCAGTGATTTTGGAGCCCAAGAAAAAAAAAGTCTCTCTCTGTTTCCATTGTTTCCCCATCTATTTGCCATGAAGTGATGGGACTGGATGCCATGATATTTGTTTTTTGAATGCTGAGTTTTAAGGCAGCTTTTTCACTCTCCTCTTTCACCTTCATCAAGAGGCTCTTTAATTCCTCTTTACTTGCTGCCATCAGGGTGGTGTTATCTGAGTATCTGAGATTATTGATAATTCTTCCAGCAATCTTAATTCCAGTTTGTCCTTCCTCCAGCCAGGCATTTCTTATGATGTACTCTGCACATAAGTTAAGTAAGCAGGGTGACAATATACAGCCTTGATGCATTGCTTTCCCAATTTGGAATCAATGTGTTGTTCCTTGTCTGGTTCTAACTGTTGCTTCTTGACCTGTATACAGATTTCTCAGGAGGCAGGTAGGGTAGTCTGGTATTCATATCTCTTTCAGAATTTTCCACAGTTTGTTATAATCCACTGAGCCAAAGGCTTTGGCATAGTCAATGAAGTAGATGTTTTTTGGAATTCTCTTGTTTTTTTCTATGATCCAACGGATGTTGGCAGTTTGATCTCTGGTTCCTATGACTTTTCTAAATCCAGCTTGAACATCTGGAAGTTCACGGTTCATGTACTATTAAAGCCTGGCTTGGAGAATTTTGAGCATTACTTTGCTAGCCTGTGAGATGAGTGTAACTGTGCAGTAGCTTGAGCATTCTTTGGCATTGCCCTTCTTTGGGGTTGGAATGAAAACTGACCTTTTCCAGTCCTGTGGCCACTGCTGAGCTTTCCAAATTTGCTGGCATATTGACTGCAGCACTTCCACAACATCATCTTTTAGGATTTGAAATAACTCAGCTGGAATTCCATCACCTCCATTAGCTTTGCCTGTAGTGATGCTTCCTAAGACCCACTTGACTTCCTACTCCAGGATGTCTGGCTCTAGGTGAGTGATCACAGCATTGTGGTTAGCTGGGTCATGAACATCTTTTTTGTATAGTTCTTCTGTGTATTCTTGCACCTCCTCTTAATATCTTCTGCTTCTGTTAGGTGACCTGCTAAGCTGATACATGAAGTTAACATACCATTTAGCTTTCACCATGATCCATGAAGTAGATTACTATCCCCATTGTACAGATGAGGAAACCAAAGCTCTGAGAAGTTTAATGACTTATAAGCAATGAGGGGCAGAGCTGGCCTTCAAACCTGTATGTCTGACTTCAGAATTCATTTCTTTACCCAGTTCTATCATGATTCTAGATATTTTTAAATATTTTATTGGTTTTTGATTGTGCTGGTCCCCGTTGCTGCAGGGGCTTTCTCCAGGTGTGGGATTAGGGCTGCTCTCTTAGCTGCGGTGGGTGGCTTCTCACTGCGGTGGCTTCTCTGGTCGCGAAGCGTGGGCTCTAGGCACACGGGCTTCAGTACTTGTGGCACGCGGACTTAGTTGTTGTCTCACAGCATGTGGAATCTTAGTTCCCGGTCCAGGGATCAAACTCATGTTCTCTGCACTCTGGGACCCTGACCTTTCCCTGAATTTTGTATCCTTGGAGGCTAGTATCCTGTCTGCATATAGTAGGTGCTTAATAAATGCTCACTGAATGTCTCCATGGATAGAGGGGTAAATAGAAATGATCTATTTACATATCTGTGCTTCTACGACACAGTTATCTCCTTAAGTGAGTGAAAGTCGCTCAGTTGTGTCCAACTCTTTGCGACCCCATGGACTATACAGTGCATGGAATTCTCCAGGCCAGAATACTGGAGAGGGTAGCCTTTCCCTTCTCCAGGGGATCTTCCCAACCCAGGAATCGAATGGGAGTCTCCTGCACTGCAGGCGGATTCTTCACCAGTTGAGCCACCAGGGAAGCCCAAGAATACTGGAGTGGGTAGCCTATCCCTTCTCCAGGGGATCTTCCTGACCCAGGAATCTAACCAGGGTCTCCTGCATTGCAGGCAGATTCTTTACCAACTGAGCCACCAGGAAAGCCCTACCTCTTTAAGGACAGTAGCTAAAAATATGGGCTCAGGACTTGGACCATCTGACTTTAATGTCAGCCACCCCGCTTACTGACCCAGGCTCAATGTCTTTGATTGTGAACTATTGCTAAAAATAACTCTGCTAAAAAACCTCTGTGAGAACCCATAGACTGCAGCATGCCAGGCTTCCCTGTTCTTCACTATTTCCCAGAGTTTTCGCAAACTCTGCTGCTGCTGCTGCTGCTGCTAAGTCGCTTCAGTCGTGTCCAACTCTGTGCGACCCCATAGACGGCAGCCCACCAGGCTCCCCCGTCCCTGGGATTCTCCAGGCAAGAACACTGGAGTGGGTTGCCATTTCCTTCTTCAATGCGTGAAAGTGAAAAATGAAAGTGAAGTCGCTCAGTCGTGTCTGACTCTTAGCCACCCCGTGGACCACAGCCTCCCAGGCTCCTCCGTCCATGGGATTTTCCAGGCAAGAGTACTGGAGTGGGTTGCCATTGTCTTCTCCATCACAAACTCTGAGTAGGTGATAAATGGTGAATGACTCATTTTATCCTGGGCCACTAGGGGGCGGAGAGGCAGGCAAATCCTCCCTCTCTTTTCTTCTCTGGGTTGTTTGAGCTCAGCCCGCAGGTATGTTCCCTTTAAATGCTCTGCCAGCCCTTGAAACTTTGGGGACCAGGGCAGTAGATTGTGAGGGTTTGGTGCTGTGAGGATGCAGGCCCCGAGAACTTTCAGTGACCCTTTTCCTCTTGAATTTTCACCTAAATTATTTACATCTGAAATGAGTTGAGAGTGAATGAGGAATTCGCATTCTTCAAAGCTATTAATTTCACTCTCCCTAGTAATAGTTGTTATTGTCATTGCTCAGTTGCTAAGTCATGCCTGAGTGTTTGTGACCCCATGGACTGCAGGATGTCAGGTTTCCCTGTACTTCACCATCTTCCTGAGTTTGCTCAAACTCACATCCATTGAATCGGTGATGCTGTCTAACCATCTCATCCTCTGGGATCCCTTTTTCCTCCTGCCCTCAATCTTCCCAGCATCAGAGTCTTTTCCAATGAGTCGACTCTTCACATCAGGTGGCCAAAGTGTTGGAGCTTCAGCTTCATCAGTCCTTCCAATAAATATTCAGGGTTGATTTCCTTTAGGATTGACTGGTTTGATCTCTTCGTAAGAGGGACTCTCAAGAATTTTCTCCAGCATCACAATTCAAAAGCATCAATTCTTCAGCACTCAGCCTTCTTCATGGTCCAACTTTTACCTCTGCACATGACTACTGGAAAAACCATAGCTTTGAATATAAGGACTTCATTCAAAGACACCGGGGTTCTTGGCCTCTGGAGGAGAAGAATTCAATCCAGGGCCAGAGATGAGGCTGGATCGCTCAGAGCTTTTGTGTAATAAAGTTTTATTAAAGTATAAAGGAGATAGAGAAAGCTTCTGACATAGACATCAGAAGGGGGTAGAAAGAGTACCCCCTTGCTAGTCTTAGCCCTGGAATTATATACTCTCAAATTAGTTATTACAGTGAATCAAAAGAATGTCTGGAGGTTGTAAGGACCTCACTATACCTACTCCCATAATTTACGTTTTAAGATAATAGGATTAGCCAGAGGTTTTTTTTCTTCCAGAGACTGTCCTCAGCAGGATATATTATTGTTATATAATCCTAAGGAATGTAGAGGGAAAAAAAGTTTGTCCTTTCTTCCTCCTTGAGAATTCCAGACCCCTCTCTCCATGGGGACCCCTAGACTTCTTATCAAACTGCCTAGGGATTGACTCTCTCAGACTTTTGTCAGCAAAGTGATGTTTCTGCTTTTTAATATGCTGCCTAGGTTTGTCATAACTTTTCTTCCAAGGAAAACCATGAATACTCTTGTTTTCCCTAAAGTCCTTGCTACACTCTTGTTTGTTTCAAGACCAGAGAAAATCAGAAACACTGTTAAAGGGATCTCTCTGTGGAGAGATCCACACTTCCATCTCTGAGGTTACCCCACATTAAAGTAGTTCAGATGTGCCTTGGCATGAAATCACCATAATGGCCAGACTCATAATTTTTAAAAGTGTCAGCTTATCTTTACCTCTCACCCTTTATTCTGGCTTGGCAGAAACTTATAAACTACTGGAAAAGATTATGTAGCAACATGTCCACATTTCAATTACCCATTAGGTAGGTACTCTTGTTTGAATTTAGTAAAAAAAATTTTGACTAAAATATTATATGTCTAAAATAATAAAATACACTTATTTGAGTCATGCACAAAAAAACAACCAAAACAAATGGATTTGGAGAATTAATAGTATATTCTATATTACTAATAATAGAATATATTTTAAATTAATAATAACATAGAATAATATTGACATTGGGTTGACCAGAAAGTTTGTTCTGACCAACTCAATAATAAGATATGATGTACTGGAAGGACCATACAATATCGTAATATAATATTATTAATATAATAGTTAATAATAATATATATCTAAAATTTTTGCCTACATTTTGTGCTTTTAGTCTTAGAGTGAAGATATATTGAATTTTCTCTCTGAACTGAAGACCAAATATTCTCAGTTAAGAATATGTTCTAAATAGACATGTGGCCAAGAAAAACTAGAGGATACAATTTTTGAATGACAAATTATAGATTGGATTGGTAAAGAATATCAGGGCATTTAGGGTGTGGTCCCAAGCTCTCAAGTCCAGGCTTTGCCTTTCTTGATGCCTGTGGTATCTTTCTCAAAGACTTAATGCTGGGAAAATTTTATGTTCCTTTTATCATGTAATCAGGAATGTCATGTCATGTAATGAGGTCATCAGAAAGTACCTGAAAGTCCCCTTTTCTAGCTTCAAAATGCAAATGATTCAGAAAACACTCAGACCATTTATTTTGGTATTGGAGAATTAATGACAACTCAGCATATCCCAGATTTTGAAATTAAAACTTGCTCTTCAACTTCTGTTGCATTGACACATTTTAGTTTTGAAGGTATTGGGATTTTCAGAGAACATAGAGAAGATGTGGGGTTACATGTAACATAAAAAATACAGCAAATGTTTATTGAAATACTTGATAAAATGAACATTTATTTATGTAACATTGATATATAATTTGTATAACTTTGTATTTAATTATAAAACAAAATTTGGAAAATAGGCTATTAAGAAAAAGAGGAAAAAGAAAATAAAAATTACTTCTAATTCCATCACCCAGGGATAATTACCATTCTCATATTTTTAGTGGCAAGCTTAATCCCTGGCAAAAAGTAGGTCCTCAAGAAGTATTAGTTCATTGACTATGTCCTTAATCTTCGTTATTATGAATATGTGTATTTATATATATATAAAATTGCAGTCATACCATGTGAACTGTTCTGTAATCTGTTAACACACACTTCCAAATTATAAAAAATGAGTTTTCTGCTTCAACACAGAAAACTCAGAAATACTTTCATGACTTCAAACAAGTTGGTCAGGTTATCCTTGGGAAATAGACTCAGAAGGAGAGGGGAATGTGTGAGCAGAAAGTTTATCAGCGTGCTCTTGGGATCAGCACTTTGGGAGGGGAAACAAAAGAGGCAGTTTTGAGCAGAAGGAGAGATGAATCTGCCATGCAGCCTTAGAAAAGGTCCCGGATGATCCCAAAGGGAGCTGGGATGGTCCTCCTGGGAGTCCCTCCTGGAGATAAGGGCTGGAACATTGAACTCTGAACAGTCCTTAGAGGCAGGTTTCATTACTTGCTTCCCTGGTGGCTCAGAGGTTAAAGCGTCTGCCTGCAATGTGGGAGACCTGGGTCAGGAAGATCCCCTGGAGAAGGAAATGGCGACCCAGTCCAGTATTCTTGCCTGGAGAGTCCCATGGACAGAGGAGCTTGGTGGGCTATAGTCCACAGTATCACAAAGAGTCAGACACGACTGAGCGACTTCACTTCACTTTCATTACTTGCGGGTAGGCTGGTCCCTTCATCAGAAACAATCCTGGAGGGAACTCAGCTGAGAACCATCAGCTTCCAGCACTGCTGGACGCCGGGGAGATGAGTAATGAGGGTCCAGGGCTTGCAGGGCATCTGAGCACCCGCGGGGCTACGTCACACCTGCCAGGGATGCCGCGGGGCCGTCTTAGCTTCTATCTATTTGGGTGTTCTATTTATTCATACCATTTGCGTTCTGTCATTGTGTGCCAGAAGTGACATGTGACAAGGTGAGTACTTATCCCCTGCCCCTTTAAACTGTCTTCTACTTGTGACTATATGGGCTTCCCAGGTAGCTTAGTGGTAAAGATCGACCTGCCAAGCAGGAGACACGAGTTCGATCCCTAGGTTGGGAAGATCCCATAGAGAAGGAAATGGCAACACACAGCTGTATCCTTGCCTGGGAAATCCCATGGACAGAGGAGCCTCAGGGGCTACAGTCCACGGGATGGCAAAAGAGTCAGACACAGCTTAGCAACTAAACAGTAACAAGTTGTGACTATAGCTCAAATGCTACGGGCTCATTCTTTTGAACATTCTTTCTGAGCTTGATTTTTCTAAGTTGTTTCAGTCCTGATTTGCTGAAGGAAGGTGATCATATTGGGCTCAAACAAAAAAATGAGATGTAACTTTCATTTCACACCGGTCAGAGTGGCCATCAACAAAAAATCTGCAAACAGTAAATGCTGGAGAAGGTGTGGGGAAAAGGGAACCCTCTTACACTGTTGGTGGGAATGTAAATTGGTACAGCCACTATGGAGAACAGTATGGAGGTTCCTTAAAAAAACTAAAAACAGAACTATCATATGACCCATCAATCCCACTCCTGGGCATATACCCTGAGAAAAACACAATTTGAAAGGATACATACACCCTAACATTCGTTGCAGCACTATTTGCAATAGTCAGGACATGGGAGCAACCTAAGTGTCCATCAGCAGGGCAATGGATAAAGAAGACATGGCACATATATACAATGGAATGTTACTCAGCCATAAAAGGAATGAGACGGGGCCATTGGCAGAGCTGTGGATGGACCTAGAGACTGCCATACAGAGTGAAGTAAGTCAGAAAGAGAAAAACAAGCATTGTGCATTAACACATGTATGTGGAATCTAGAAAAACAGTACTGATGAATCTATTTGCAGAGCAGAAATGGAGATAAAGACACTGAGAACAAATGTGAGGACACCAAGGAGGGGAAGGAGGAGGTGGGGTGAATTGAGAGATTTAGACTGATACATATACACGAGTACGTATGAACTTGTTGACTGCTGAGACCCTGCTGTACTGCACAGGGAACCCTATTCAGCGCTCTGCGGTGACCTACATGGGAAGGAAGCCCAGTAAAGAGGGGATATATGTAGATGTGGGTTTTCCTGGTGGCTCAGCTGGTAAAGAATCCTCCTGCAATGCAGGGGAGCCCGGTTCAATTGCTGGGTCAGGAAGATCCCCTGGAGAAGGGATAGGCTACCCACTCCAGTATTCTTGGGCTTCCCTGGTGGCTTAGTCAGTAAAGAATCCACCTGCAATGTGGGAGACCTGAGTTCAATCCCCGCGTCAGGAAGATCCCCTGGAGAAGGGAGAGGCTACCCATTCTAGTATTCTTTCCTGGAGAATTCCAAGGACAGAGGAGCCTGGTGGGCTACAGTCCCAAAGAGTTGGACACAAGCGAGCAACTTACTGTTGCTTACACAAGCAAGCACATTACAGTGAATTTTGGGGGAGGACATACCCAGCACTTGTGTATACATATGGCGGATACACTTTGCTACACAGCGGAAACTAACAGAACATTGTGAAGCAATAAATTTTTTTAAAATATGAAGGGATATAAATGGCTGACTCTAATGATTTTTTTGGGCTCCAAAATCACTACAGATGGTGACTGCAGCCATGAAATTAAAAGACGCTTGCTCCTTGGAAGGAAAGTTATGACAAACCTAGACAACATATTAAAAAGCTGAGACATTACTTTGCCAACAAAGGTCCATCTAGTCAAGGCTATGGTTTTTCCAGAGGTCATGTATGGATGTGAGAGTTGGACTATAAAGAAAGCTGAGCACTGAAGAATTGATGCTTTTAACTGTGGTGTTGGAGAAGACTCTTGAGAATCCCTTGGACTGCAAGGAGATTCAACCAGTCCATTCTAAAGGAAATCAGTCCTGAATATTCATTGGGAAGACTAATAACTGAAGCTGAAGCTGCAATACTTTGGCCATCTGATGGGAAGAGCTGACTCACTGGAAAAGACCCTGATGCTGGGAAAGATTGAGGGCAGGCGGAGAAGGGGATGACTGAGGATGAGATGGTTGGATGACGTCACCAACAACTCATGATGGACACGAGTTTGTGTAAGCGAGTTTGGTGATGGCCAGGGAAGCATGGCGCCCTACAGTCCATGGGGTCACAAAGAGTTGAACACAACTGAGCAACTGAACTGATCTGAATAACCAAAAATCTGGATCCCCCTAAAACTCTGCGGGAGTTTCTAGAACTCATCCTAGAATTATGAAGCACCATTGGCAAAAGTGTGCATTGTCCCAGGGTTCTGCAGTGACTCTATTTGCTTTCAATGATCCTCCGCCACTCTGTCTGCTTGAAGCGAGGGATCATAATTTAAGCAGACAAAGATGAGAAACTGTGCATTCTCCTGGATGTGGCTTATGTGGGAACACCTTGAGGTCCACCCAATCAAAGGCTGCTTAGTCCTTTGACTAAGTTACCAAGTCACCAAGTATTTGTTTTCCACTGTTTTCTTCAGATATGAATGTTGTCTTGATAAATATTAAATAGGAGTATGTTGAGGGAAAATTGTTAAGTTTAAAGGGACCTCAGCTGCATGAGACATGAGAAGGGGGGCTTCATGTTCTGGCAAAACTGCAGCAATGGTCAAGCTGGACTGGGAGGGATAGAGCTGCTCCAAGTTGATAGGTCTCTCTTGTGGCTCCCATTCAAGCCGAGCTGTGAGATCAAAGTGCTCATCTTCTACCAGTGCGAGGCACACACCCACCTACCAGGTTGCCGGGCCCCTCCTCCAGGGGATCTTCCCCACCCAGGGATCGAGCCCACATCTCTTACATCTTCCACATCAGCAGGCGGGTTCTTTACCACTAGCACCATCTGGAAAGCCCTCTGTTTACAACAGAATACATTTAATAGAGGGATTTATTGCACCAGTAATGAAGGAAGCCAGGAAGCGAGATTGGGACTGGAGAAGAATAACAGCTGGAAGCCTTCGCTACTCTAAGGCTGGAAAATCAAAGGGAGGAAAACCTGTCACCAGATCCTAGGGGCCAGGTCACCTGGCTGGAGATGGGACCAGGTGGGCCTCCTGGGCAGAAGTAGGGAGTCCCAGAGATGACCAACCTGCCGAAGGAAAGGCAGAGAGGGTGGGAGGGGAGCCCTCACGTCGCGCTTTTCCTCACCTTCCTGTCTCCATCAACTCCTGCAGCTACTAAATTCATCAAGAAGCCAGAAGACACGGGAGTCCTCAGGAGTCAGCTGCCCTGAATACAGAGAAGAGCAGGGCAGAGTAAAGAATAAATTCGAGGGTGAGCAGAAAGTGAAAGTGTTAGTTACTCAGTCATGTCTGATTATTCGCAATCACATGGACTGTAGCCCACCAGGCTCCTATGTCTGTGGGATTTCCCAGGCAAGAATACTGGAGCGGGTTGCCATTTCCTCCTCCAGGGGATCTTTCTGACCCAGGGATCGAACCCACATCTCTTACGTCTCCTGCACTGCTGTGGGTTCTTTACCATAAGTGCCACCTGGGAAGCCTGACGGTGATCAGGCCCAGTGCAGTCTATCAGGAGCAAGAAGGGGAGCTTTGATGGAACCAGTCTTCTCCCCATCAATCGTCCAAGAATCCCAGTGGTCTTCTCTGGGAGGCAGTAACTCCTCAAAGGGATCCAACTCTTTGTCATACTTGGACAACAGGGCCCAGACTCAGGCCCCCAGGGTGGAGAGCCTGTTGTTTAAATTTAAATGCTTAATAAGTCCTCAGCAGCATGATCTTGATGCCAGCATGTTGGTTAAGGTGGAGTTCCAGTCTTAGGCACATGCCTGACACAGTGGGCCTCTCTATCATGGGACCTTGGCTTGGAACCCGACATTCCACTTCCTCATGCTGAGTTCTCCACTGGAAGCCTAACCTCAGCCAACATCATTGCAACCAACAAATATGTTCTGTTATCACTGAGCCTCAAACAGGAACGTTTTCAACTCTTTATCCCTGCTCTCCCATGATCTCCCTGGCCCGTAAGAAAATTTCCACCTCTAACCCAGTAATCTTTTTGCCTTCTCATACTGTTCATGGGGAGCTCAAGGCAAGAATGCTGAAGTGGTTTCCCATTCTCTTCTCCAGTGGACCAGCTTTTGGTGGAATCCTATCTGAGCTATTTTGAATCCTAAAAGATGATGCTGTGAAAGTGCTGCACTCAGTATGCCAGCAAATTAGGAAAACTCAGCAGTAGCCACAGGACTGGAAAAGGTCAGTTTTCACACCAATCCAAAAGAAAGGAAATGCCAAAGAATGATCAAACTACCACACAACTGCACTCATCTCACATGGTAGCAAAATAATGCTCAAAATCCTTCAAATTAGGCTTCAACAGTACGTGAACCGAGAACTTCCAGATTTACAAGTTGGATTTAGAAAAGACAGAGGAACTAGAGGTCAAATTGTCAACATATGTTGAATCATAGGAAAAGCTAGAGAATTTCAGAAGAACATCTGCTTCATTGACTATGCTAAAGCTTTTGATGGTGTGAATCACAACAAACTGTGGAAAATTCTTCAAAAGATGGGAATACCAGACCACCTTGCCTGCCTCCTGAGAAACCTGTATGCAGGTCAAGAAGCAACAGTTAGGACCAGACATGGAATAATGGACTGGTTCAAAATTGGGAAGGGAGCATGTCAGGACTGTGTATTGTCACCTGCTTATTTAATTTATATGCAGAGTACTTTATGCAAAATGCCAGACTGAATGAAGCACAAGCTGGAATCAAGACTGCAGGGAGAAATATCAATAACCTCAGATATGCAGATGATACCACCCTTATGGCAGAAAGTGAAGAGGAATTAAAGAGCCTCTTGATGGAGGCTAAGGAGGAGAGTGAAAAAGCTGGCTAAAAACTCAACATTCAAAAAACTAAGATTATGGCATCTGGTCCCATCACTTCATGGTAAATAGGTGGGGAAACGATGGAAACAGTGATAGACTTTATTTTCTTGGGGCCAAAATCACTGTGGATGGTGACAACAGCCATGAAATTTAAATACATTTGCTTCTTGGAAGAAAAGCACAGACAAACTTAGACAGCATATGAAAAAGCAGAGACATTACTTTGCTGACAAAGGTTCATATAGTCAAAGCTACGGTTTTTCCAGTAGTCATGCACGGATGTGAGAGCTGGGCAATAAAAAAGGCTGAGCACAGAAGAACTGATGCCTTCAAATTGTGGTGTTGGAGAAGACTCTTGAGAGTCCCTTGGACAGCAAGGAGATCAAACCCATCAATCCTAAGGGAAATCAGTCTTGTCTATTCACTGGAAGGACTGATGCTGAAGCTGAAGATCCAATACTTTGGCCACCTCATGCAAAGGGCCAAGCCATTGGAAAAGACCCTGATGCTGGGATAGATTGAGGGCAGGAAGAGAAGGAGGCAACGGAAGATGAGATGATCAGGTGGCATCACCGACTCAATGGACTTGAGTCTGAGCAGGGAGATAATGAAGGTCAGGGAAGCCTGGCGTTCTGCAGTCCATGGGGTTGCAAAGAGTCGGACATGACTCAGCGACTGAACAACAACATAATTCTACCACCCAAGATTCTCCATGTTGTATCACTGAAATTTCAACACTCACTCACACACACACACACACACACACAGTCATACACACTCTTATTTTAGAAATTTTGTCAGTTTCGAAGAGCCTAGTCTTTTCTACTCTCAGCTGTGCTAGCCCCTCTTTCTGAGACTTAAGTGAAAGTGAAAGTGTTAATCACTCAGTCGTGTCCAGCTCTTTGCAACCCCATGGACTGTAGCCCTGGGTAGGGAAGATCCCCTGGAGATGAGAATGGCAACCCACTCCAGTATTCTTGTCTGGGAAATCCCATGGATAGAGGAGCCTGGTGACTAATACTTTCACACTTTTGTGACTTAGGGTAAGGTAATTAACTCATCTGAGCCTTGACTGTCTCAAAATTTAGTGGCTTGCACAATTACCCTTTTCTTGTCCCAATTCTGAGCAGCTTCCAGCTGGAACAGCTCGTGTCTGCCCCCATGGGGTCTCAGTATGGCTCCCCTGGGACCTCAGGGCTCAAGACGGCCTCACTCACATGCCCAGAGCACTGGCTGGGGTAGCAGGAACGGCTGGGGACAAACTAGTGTGAGTGGGCTTCTCTCTCCCTGCAGTGTGGGCTGGAATCACCTACACGTCTGGAACCTGTAACCTAGGTTTCTTTCTATGGTTGGTTGGATTCCCCTCCTAGTAAAAGAAGAATCCATGTGGCTCTTTAGGGTCTAGGCCCACAAGTCCCAGAACATCACATTGGCTGCATTCTATTTGTCAAATTGTTATAGCAGGCAGGTAGCTAGAGATGGGCAGAGAAATGAGGCCAGGTGGCAGGAAATCACACATCTTGCAAATGGTGCGGACTGGGAGAGTCCATAGACAGACAAAGAAAAGCAGGAATTTCCAGACTGACAGGAAACCACACATTTTGGGTGATAAGTGTCCGGGTAGCAGACAATGAAAGGTGGGGCCAGGTGAGAATCTCTTATGTCCAATGTAACCTGTTGTTTATTATACTCTTGAGAGTGAAAGAAAGTGAAAGTGAAAGTCACTCAGTCCCGTCTAACTCTTTGCAACCCCATGGCCCATACGATCCATGGAATTCTCCAGGCCAGAATACTGGCATGGGTTGCCATTGCCTTCTCCAGGGCATCTTTCCAACCCAGGGATCGAACCCATGTCTTCTGCATTGCAGGCAGATTCTTTACCACCATGAACCCCAAGGGAAGCCCGCAGATACTGTTAATCAACCACAAAACTTTCTAATGAGGTCCTCTTGCATTCTTACCATTTTTCTCAAGATTAAGCTCTAGACAAGTATCATCAATCTAAGTATTTAAAAAAGAGATGAAAGGCATCTACCACACTGGCTTATTTTCTGAGGGGTAGGAGGGCTGTGAATATTTTTAATACACTCCCCAGGTCAATCCTGACATACCCTGCCCCCTACTGGTGGAGACCACTGCCTTAGCCTCTTCATTTGGCATAGCAGAGTACCCTCAGCAGTGGCTTTCTAATAGGATTGGATTCTCACATCACATTCTCAAGCAAACAGGATTTGGTTCTCACAACTCAGGGGAAAGATGATGCAACTGGGACTCAGAAAAAGTTGAACAGTCTGTTCAAGTTCCATTAGTGGGTTAGTGGTGGTCCCAGTGTCTTTTTACTTCTCACCCAAACTCTCAGAATCATAGACCCTGGAAGGTGAAGTGACGCTATCGGGTCTAAACCCCTTGCTTCATGGCTTAAGACACAGAGTCCCAGAAGATTGAGGGTCTTTCTTCTGGTCATAGGAGCCTCGTTGGCTATGGTCTGTGGGGTCACAAAAAGTCAGATATGACTGAAGCAACTCAGCATGCAGCCACTGGCTGTGCCCGACAGCAGAGGTTAACCTCAGTGCTGGAAGCCAGGTTCCCTGTTTCTAGGGAACTGCCCTTTACCTCCATTTCCGCAGAGCTAAACATTCCCACTTGGCTGACTTTAGACTCTTGGTTCATCCATTTGGCTGATCTGCCCTTTGAAATTAAGTAAGAAAGGAGGTGAATTCTCACAGGTTCAGACCCACAGTCCAAAGCAGTTCCTATACTTTTAACAGTTATAAAAGTATAAAAGTATTTCACAGTTATAAAAGCTGTGAAATATTTAAATTAGTCTTTATGTTTAGAATTTGCCTGTCAGAACGGGATTCTAAAGATTTGGGAATATGCTGCTCTGACAGATTTTGTTCTTGCCTTTGATTTAATACTGTCATTGGAGGTATTTCATGCAGAGTCCTGAGATGTTTTGCAGAGTGATATGTTTTTTAAAAATCTGATACATTATTTATGGATAAACCTAACCTCACTAGCTTCTTGAATTTATCTAATCAACATACAACCTTATTTATCTAATTAATTTATTTTACTTGCCAGCTCCAGAGCAAGTGAGCTCAGTAGTTGAGACTCGTGGGCTGAGTTGCCCCACAACAGGTGGAACCTTAGTTCTCTGACTAGGGATTGAACCCGTGTCCCCTGCTTTGGAAGATGGATTCTTAACCACTGGGCCACCAGGGAAGTCCCAGATGTACATCTTCTTAATAAACAGATTTCCAGAGCTGGAAATTGTGTGTTAAGAACAATGAGACAAGGAGTTGTGATTTTAAAAAATATATATTTTTTATTTATTTGGTTGTGCCAGGTCTTAGCTGTAGCACATGGGATCTTCAGTCTTCAGTCTGCTGCATGCAGGGTCTTTAGTTGCGGCATGCGGGATCTACTTCCTCCACCAGGGATCGAATCCCAGCCCCCTGCATTGGGGGGCATTGGGAGCATAGAGTCAACCTCTGGACTACCATCCCAGCTGTCACTTTTTGAGTGCAGCTGGGAACCAGGGGCTCACCTATACTCAGTCATTCAGCCTCTACAGAGTCTGTGTGAGATGAGCATTGTAAAGTGAAAGTGAAGTCACTCAGTTGTTTCCGACTCTTTGCAACCCTAAGGACTGTAGCCCGCCATTCTCCTCCGTCCATGGGATTTTCCAGGCAAAAATACTGGAGTGGGTTGCCATATCTGCCTCCAGGGGATCTTCCTGACCCAGGGATTGAACCCAGGTCTCCTGCATTGCAGGCAGACTCTTTACCATCTGAGAGTCAATGTGAGATGAGCATTGTAAGCCCCAGTTAAGTACGGATGAGGAAGCTGAGACCCAGAGCGGTTTGCCGTCTACCAGTATCTGTACGGCACACTCACCACCTGGGCTACCGCCGCAGGTGACATCAGAAGCCGGTCACTTTGTGACCAGCTTCTCTACTCCGCTTGCCTCTTCAAGCACATCTTCCTAGATATTCCCCTCTGTTTTCTACAACCTCAATTTTTTGGATTTTTGTTACATTATTCTTATCAGCACACAAACATACAGTCAGTTCCACCATTTATCAAAAACAGGCATATAAACGTAAAAAAAAAAACCAATGCTTTTTTTTCTGTCTGCATTGCTGATTTCATTTCTCAACGCCCCTTTGAAGCAAAATACTGTGGAAGGATTGATTATACAGGTTGATTCTTATTCCTTTCTTCCTGTTGTTTGACCTTACCCCACCTGCTTGCTGGTCAACACTAAGACAGGGTTCAGTAGTTGTGGCACATGGGCTTAGTTGCCCCCTGGCATGTGGGATCTTCTTGGACCAGGGATTAAACCCATGCCCCCTGTCCTGGCAGGTGGATTCTTTACCCCTGAGTCACCAGGAGGCCCCAGGTTTACTGCTTGGGCTTCCCAGGTGGCTCAGGGGTAAGGAATCCACCTGCAATGCAGGAGACACTGGAGACTCGGGTTTGACCCCTGGTCCGGGAAGATCCCTGCAGGAGGAAATGGCAACCCACTCTGGTATTCTTGTCTGGGAAGTGGACAGGAGGAGCCTGGCAGGCTACAGTCCATGGGGTCGCAAAGAGTCAGACACGACTGAGTGACCGAGCACACATGCTCGACCAAGACAGCTCTGGCCACATTCCCAGGGGGTACTAGTGCTAAAGACCCCGCCTGCCAGTATAAGAGACTCAGGTTTGATCCCTGGGTCGGGATGATCCCCTGGAGGGCACAGCACCCCACTCCAGTATTCTTGCCTGGAGAGTCCCAAGGACAGAGGAGCCTGGCGGGCTACTAGTCCACGGGGTCGCAAAGAGTCGGACACTACTGAAGTGACTTAACGTGCATGCCTGTTGTTAAATCCCCCGTCCTTCACCTGTGCTCACCTTCCCTGGCCTTTGACACGGTCACGTGAGGAGGGTGATGTGGGCACGTGAGGCGCTGGCGGGGTCATGACCGGGGAGCAGCTGTACTTTACTGCAGTCAGCTGTTGCGTTCTACCCTATGGTGTTGCCAGATCTTCAGGGCTTTTTTGAGAAGCAAAGAGGAAAGGCATTTAGATTTTCATGCTAAATTTTTAGAATGCTTGTGACTAATTGCAAACTTTAAGAGTAACGTGCAGGACTTCAAATCCACAGGTCAGCTGGTCTCCATTTCTCACCTTTGCACCAAGCTTAAGTACCTGCAGAACAATCTGTTCTAATTTCTCTCTAGACTCAAGTGCCAGAGACATGTGTTGGTAGTTTTAATATTCTTTCCATCTTCCTGCTTTGTATGTATCTGTGTGTGTGTATGTGTGTGTGTGTGTATGTGTGCATGTTTCTTTTTTGGAGAAGAGTGGCTTTTTATTACAGTATAACATACATACAGAAAAGCAGTTAATAATAAATATACACTTTGAGGAGTTTTTCACAAGATGAGCATCTTGGTCAAGAAACAATTCTTTTCCCCACCCTGGAAGCTTCCTTCACACAGTTTCCAGTAACTACCCCCTCAGTTCAGTTCAGTCCCTCACTTGTGTCTGACTCTTTCCGACCCCATGAACTGCAGCACGCCAGGCCTCCCTGTCCGTCACCAACTCCCAGAGTTTACCCAAACTCATGTCCACTGAGTCGGTGATGCCACCCAACCATCTCATCCTCTGTCATCCCCTTCTCCCCCTGCCTTCAGTCTTTCCCAGCATCAGGGTCTTTTCAAATGAGTCAGCTCTTCGCATTAGGTGGCTAAAGTATTGGAGTTTCAGCTTCAACAGCATTCCTTCCAATGAACACTCCAATGACCTACCCCCTAAGGATAACTATATCCTGCCTGTTGCAATGAAAAGGAAAAAAGAGGAAGGATTTTTTTCTTTTTCCCTTTTCTAAGAACAAAGTAGATAAAGAGGACAGTGAGCAGGCCCGAACATTCCTTGTTTTTTTTTTTTTTTTTTACCTTAACTGCTCCTAATTCTGCATGTCTGTAACTAAGTTTGCTTTTCTGCCCCCTAACTCTGCAGGAGCCACAATTTACATTTTCTCCTTTGACTCCATACTAGATACATCCCCTCCCTGGTGTTTACCCTTACACCTTTCCCCTTATAGTCACATATCAGAAAGAATGCCTCAGAGCCACCTAACTGCCAGACTCAATTACTGGATTACTGATGAAAGTTTATGACTGTCTTTGAAACAATGAAAGTGGAAGAAATCAAGATCCTGCCACCTTTGTTCCTCATCACTGACTCCTGACTAGGAGCCTTGCCTTATATAAGCCCCTAGACTCCTCATGGAGGGGGCGAGGGGCACAGTTTTTCATGCATGAGCCTACAGTGTTCCCCTCTCTGCTGGCTGAGAATAAAAGCCACCTTTCTATTTCCTCCAGACTCTGTCTCCATATTTTTCATTTGGCTTCAGTGCCCAGAGAAGGCCAAGAAGATTTTGGCTGGCAACATGCCTTCCTGCACCACAGAGTCTTTTTGCCTCTCCTTATGAACTTTATATAGATGGAATTGTAGAACATACTTGCTTTTGTGTTTGGCTTTGTCAGCTCAACTTTGTGAAAGTCATCCGTGTTGTTTCATGTTGTACATTTTCTCTTTTTAATTAGTGTATAGCATTTCATTGTGTAGATAGACCATGATTTATTTTGTGTATGCTACTCTTGATGAGTAGTATTCGGGTAATTTCCAGTTAGGGTTTATTAGGAATAATGCTGCTACCTTCTCACACATGTCTCTTGATGGACCTGTGTATGTATTTCGCTAGGTATATATTTAAGGTGGATTGCCGAGTCATAGGTTAGGCACATGTTCAGCATTAGTAGTTCCTACCAACAAAGTTTTGCAAAGTGACTGTCACAACAGACTCTCTCCCAGTGTGTGAGTTCTGGTTGCTCCATGTCCTTGCCAACACTTGGCATTGTCTTTGTTTCCATTTTAGCTGTTCTGGTGGGTGTGAAGAGATACTTCGTTGTGGTCTTATATCCGTCTTCTCTTCCTTTAAATTTGTGTGCTATGCTATTATTGTCAGGGGTACTTCTATATAATCTATACACTACTTAAGGAGCCCATCTATTATAAATTCTTTAAATGACTCTCCACTGCTTTCAGGGTAGAGCTAAAACTCTATAACCCTTTTTTCCCCACTGTAAATCCTAAGTGCTTTCACTTAGGTCACACTGAGCATCTGTTCACTCTTTTTTCCCTGATTTTTCCTCTTCCATGCTCTTTCCCAGGTTTGGTCTTTCTGTGTGTTGTTCTCTCTGCCTGGAACCCATTCTCTGACATCACTGCTTGACTAATAGCTTCTCAGCCCTCAGGATTCAGCCCAAACTTTACCTCTTCCAGGAAGCCTCTCCTGACTCTTATAACTTAGCTGCTCATACTATGCCAAAATGGTTGATTTGCTTATTAACATCCATCAGTTCTTCATGAGTAAAGGCAATTTACATGGTTGTCATAGTGTATGAGCGGCAAGTGTTTATTGAATGAATGAATGAATGAACCAACAAGGGCATCAGTAAGAGAGATTTAGAAAGGGGAACAAACTTAGAGATTGATAATGGTATTTATTCAAGAGGAATTTCTAATAATAATAATAATTATGTCCCGTGACTCTCTTTTCTTCAATTCACTTAAGCAAAGCATTGGTTCTGGAGAGCAAGGCAACACATTCTTCATTCAATTCAATTCCAGTGTTGAAAAGATGCTTCAGGCTTATGCAAAAATGAGTTCCTTTAATCACAGAGGTTTACTCAGGAAGCCACAGGAAAAGTGATTAAAACAGATGATTCACTACTGGGTTTAGCCAGAAGTTGTTTCAAACCTGCCCTGAAGGTCTGGTGGGTGGGGAGATTTGCTTCCCTTCAGCTGTCTTCAGGCTCAAACACGGTCAATACAAGTTTGATCGCTTAGTGTATCTTTCCAGATTTCCTGCATAGGGAAGTTCTTATAATCCAAGAATCACCTAGGGAACAATGGGCCACCCATGCGTCATCTGATTCGTCTTTCAGTGTCATAACTCTGTGATTCTTAGTGAACAGTAGAACATTGATTGGTTCCAGGCTTAAAAAGTATCGATGGACAGAGTATTGCCAGATGAGCCAGACTTAAGCATGCTCTCCTGAAGCAGTGAAACAGAAGAGGAAACCTTGAACCCACGGGTTGAGAGAAAATCACCAGCTAGTGGATCTCATTCATTGTTTTAAGAACACAATATTATTTTAAAATTATTTTCTTACCCTCAAAAGTAAGATGGAGAAATTAATGTATAATCCTACAAAAATGCTTCTGTCCTGTGGGAGACAACTCACCCCCACCACGTCCCTCCCACTCGTACAAGCTCCACACAGGGAGGGACCATGCCTTCTTTTCTGCATTCCCAAGGTGTGTGCGTCAGCACCTGCATTTGATAATTGCTCAATAATCATTTGAATTAAATAGATTTATAACCCATACATTTACTGTCTCTGATCATACATTTTGTTTTTGCCCTTCAGCAACTTTGATGTACAACTCAGCACTTTTTTACATTCATTAAGAATTATCGCGTTGGCATCAGATGTAGGTTTTACTGAAGGATTTTTAGGAGAAATAGAAAGATTTCCTTACAGAGCCTGTGGCGTTTCCTCCCCTAGGTCTCCATCAAACACATACTTCCAGTTTCTCTCTCTCTTTTTTTAAATTTTGGGCACTGTATTATATCTCTTCAAATCTCCCTCAGGAGTCCATATTTCCCAAGGAGTAAGATATGAACCCATAAGAGACACTTTTTGATTGTATGTGTAATGATTTTTAGACCATTCCTAGAAAGAGCATAATAGCACATCTTGTAAGGAAAACTATTCTCTTTAAATTTTATTCTCAGTCCAATTACATCAAAGAGAATGGTTTCAGTTTGCTGCTATTATATCTTCTTTTTTCCCCCCCTTAAAGCCTATCTTCTTTCTTTTATTTTCTTTTACCTGAGAGAAAAGAGGACTTAGACTCACATGAGACAGTGGTTTCTAGATAGACACTTTTTTTTTTTTTTCTGTTCTGTGTGGCTTTCAGGATCCTAGTTCCCTGACCAGGGATAAAACATGACCCTGGCAATGAAAGAACCAAGTTCTAAGCACCTGACTGCCAGGGAATTCCATCTAGCTAGACTTTAATAAGGAAATGGCAAGCCACTCCAGTAGCCTTGCCTGGAAAATCTCATGGACAGAAGAGCCTGGAGGGCTGCAGTCCATGGGGTCGCAAAGAGTCAGGCATGACTGGGTGACTAGCACTTCCTTACTTACACTAAGACTTTAATAACTTGAATTTCTTCACAGTATATTTATTTTCATGATCACTTTCTGTATATCTAAAGTTATGTTAGTTTTTATTTTAATGTAGTGAAATAAGCCTTCCTTTTAAAATGAATTTAAATTTAAAAATTGAATCAATTTAAAGACAATGGTAATTGATAGTTGGTAACTTTAGAAAAGTAGAAAATAGTAATTTTTTGTGTCAACTTGGTTAGGCCCTAGCACACAGGGAGTTGTTCAAACATTATTCTAGATATTGCTGGGAAGGTATTTTAAACTCATGGTTAAGATTTAAATCAGTAGACTTTGAGTAGAGCAGATTACTCTTCACAATGTGGGTGGGCCTCATCCAATCTGTTGACATTTTTAATAGAAAAAGACTGACCTCTCCCAAGAAAGATGCCATCCTTTGGACTCAAACTGTAACTTCTCTTTGGGCCTCCAGCCTGCGTGTCTGCCCTGAGAATTTTGGACCCGCTAAGCCTTCACCATCATGTAAGCCATAATCATTAACCCTTGAGTCAGCATTTTGCTTTAAAAGACAAGGGCATAGGGGCTTATACACACTTTCAGAGGTGGCCTCAGAAAAGAGATCCATAATGTCAGCTGATCAGGAGAAAGCAGGTAAAAAATAGGGGAAACGTACGTGGACAAAGAAAGACTCCACTTGGGAGTCAGTTTTCAGCAAGTCCCTGATGGCGCGCGCGCACACACACACACACACACACACACACACACACACACACACGCACACACACCCCAAACACATACTCACAAAACCCGGGTCTAAGATTAGGTAGCTATTTGTATTTATTCTCAGGGCTTCCTTTGCAGCTCAGCTGGTAAAGAACCTGCCTGCAATGCAGGAGACCTGGGCTCGATCCCTGGGTTGGGAAGATCCCCTGGAGGAGGGAAAGGCTACCCACTCCAGTATTCTGGCCTGGAGAATCCCATGGACTGTTTTATTTATTCTCAAGTACTTTTTCTTGGAAAATATCACTGAAATAACTGGTTGATCAGTCAATCCAAGTTTATTTCCACCCTGACAAGGTCTTAATAGAGTCTCAGCGTGGAGAAAACAAAGTTAGGATATTTAGATATTTATGGGGTTTGGAGTCTGGTTTAAGGTGGGTCTTTCAGTGCACGGGTTTGATTACCACTGGGCAAGGATCATGTCATAATCACTTAGGATTAATGGACACAATGAGGCAGGGGTTCCCAGGCACAGCTTTAGATGAATCCAACTTGGGGTATAATTGTCACTGTTAACCACCTACTGAAATATCGAGCAGTCAGAAGTTCTCTTAAATCGATTTGACCTCAGGAAGTTCCTGACCCAAAGAATAAGATCATTTGCAACTTCTTATCTTTCTGGGCAAACAGATGTCTCCTGGAATAGCAGTCATATTGTTCAAGATGGTGATGGCACAATTTGTTTTTGCCACTTAGCACGTTTGAAGCATGACTCAGCAGTTTTTCCATTCTTAAAGAATTTGTTGCTTTGCTGTACAATGATGATTTTAGTGAGAGCTTCTTTTAAGGCACAAAAGAGCAAAAGGTTTATCTTGTAAAGTCACACTGAGGAAGACAGTAGAATATGAATGTCAGGTCAAGATCGACAGCTTGTGGGCATACATAGCTTTGGTTCCCATGATCAAGACTCCTGATTACAAATGACAGAAAAAAACAACCCAAACTGGGTTTTCAGCACAAAGAGATTCCGTTGACTCGTGATGCTGCGAAGATTCCAAGTCCAGGCTCGGGTGGAAGCAGGGGCTCCCACGATTACATCATATATTATGAATCTATGATTAGAGAAAGATATTCCACTGTTGTATTTCTCTTCATTTCGCAAGTCTGCTGTCCCCTGTGCTGGCCTCATTCTTAAGCTCATAAAGTGAAAAGAAAGTGAAGCCACTCATCGTGTCTGACTCTTTGCGACTCCATGGACTATAACCCTCCAGGCTCCTCCGTCCATGGGATTCTCCAGGCAAGAATACTGGAATGGGTTGCCATTTCCTTCTCCAGGGGATCTTCCCGACCCAGGGATTGAACCCGGGTCTCCTGCACTGCCGGCAGACTCTTTACCATCTGAGCCACGAGGGACGCTCTCAAGTTCATAGGGACAGAGTAAAGGGACACGGTAGGTCATTAAATAGTTAATCCCACAAAGGGATTGTAAGTAGAAAAAAATATGGGAAACCCCTGTAGGTTAAGTTACTCAGGAAAGCAGGTTTGCTTAACCACAAAACCAAGCAGACTCGATTAGCAACAAAACCACATGACAGAAGCATGAGACATGCCCCCAAACAATAAAACAACGATGGCATGAGACCCACATCCTGCCCAGAGAGCCCAGAGTTCCTAGTACCTGCTCTCTGCCCACATAAAAAGTGATCATTTGTGGACCCAGCTTGACCACGCTGGGACAGGAAAACTCCTCTGCTCAACCAGGAGGAGGAGCTGATGATGGATGCATGGTATCTACTCAAGAAGGATGCAGAAGGCCCTCTGCACTCCACCTTTCCTTTGCTTATAAAACTGTTGCAGTAAGTTCCAAGGGTGTTGCACCCTCTCACCTGCCTGCTTTAAGCCTCATAAGCACCCATTCTAATAAATCACTTCTTGCGTATCACATTGCCGCTTGCTGAATTCTACCTTTGCTGAAACATAAAGGGCTGTGGTACTGGAGCTCTTTGGAGCCCCTGAAGTGACAGCCAACGGTTTCAAAGCCAATTTTCCCTTCTCATGGGGAATGTGGAAAATGATGGAGGGATGTTATTTTAGAGAGAGGGCTCCAGAACGCCTCTAGGAAGAGGTGAGTTAAATCAGCCATATGAATATCTAGGGCAGGACTTCTTGGTGGGGTGGAAAGCAAGGAGCAAAGACCCCAAGTGGGGAGTAAGTTTAAGGAGTGTGGAAATGCAAGCAGGCCAGTGGGGACTGAAACAGGAGAAGCAAAACAGAGCAAGGAGTCAGAGCTATTAGAAATTAGAGATGAGACCAGAGAGAGAAACAGATTATAGAGGGATTTACAAACCATGGAGAAGAGGTTGTATTTTATCCTGCCTGTAAGGAAGACTGGAGGGTACTGGGCAGGAGAATAATGGGCCTGTTTTAAGTATTAAACTGTGCTCTGGGTGCTGAGAGGAGAATTACTTGGAGGGGAACAGAAGTAGAAAGTCCAGTTAGACAAGGTATGAAGTGATGGTGGTTTGATGGTAGAACCAGCAAGGCCCCTGTATATGGATTTGATGTAAGACTAAAAGGGAGAAAAGGGTCAAAGAAGGGTCCTAGGTAGTGTGCAGACTGCTGTGAGTCGGTGCTCCTACCCTGCGCGAGTCCACAAGCCGCTTTCTCTGCTGTCTGACCCGCTCGGCTCCACGATGCCGGTGGACCTCGGCAAGTGGTCCGGGCCTTTGAGCCGGCAGGAAGTGGATGAGCGGCCGCAGCACCCGCTGCAGGTCAAATACAGCGGGGCGGAGGTCGACGAACTGGGGAAAGTGCTGACACCCACTCAGGTTAAGAACCGGCCCACCAGCATTACATGGGATGGCCTTGATCCAGGTGAATTGTACACCTTGGTCTTGACAGATCCGGATGCTCCCAGCAGGAAGGACCCCAAATACAGGGAATGGCACCATTTCCTGGTGGTCAACATGAAGGGCAACGACGTCAGCAGTGGCACGGTTCTCTCTGATTATGTGGGCTCTGGGCCTCCCAAGGGCACAGGCCTGCACCGCTACCTCTGGCTGGTTTACGAGCAGAAAGGACCACTGAAGTGTGACGAGCCCATTCTCAGCAACCGATCTGGAGACCGCCGTGGCAAATTCAAGGTGGCCTCTTTCCGCAAAAAGTATGAGCTTGGGACCCCAGTGGCCGGCACATGTTACCAGGCTGAATGGGATGATTATGTGCCCAAGCTCTATGAGCAGCTGTCTGGGAAGTAGAGGAGATGGACACCGTCCCAGAGTTCCCAAATAGTGTTTCAGTTTAGTGATGCATGTAGATTTCCCCCTATCTCTCTGCCCAAACCCTGAGTGGTCAGATTTACATTTAGGGTGACTTTTCTTTCCTTCTGCCTGTATTGTATAATTTTAGGGGGTTTATGTTTTGATCAAATTTGAACTCCGTTTTGGTGGGGGATTCTTTAAGAAGAAAACAAATTCTGGTAAAAAGACCAGGTCTGCAGTATTAGAACAGAGCTTCAAAGAATCTTTAAGGGAGGTTGAAAACAAAAAAGAGATTGATTGCCTCCGCCTTTGTGAACCTGAGCACAGAATTGTGTGTGAAGGCACCTACTGGCATGTGTTTTCACGGCTCTGTCTCACCAAAACAACCAGGGGCCGGCATGTCCACTAACCCCCAGCGTCTCAGACTGGTTACTGCTTGTCTGTCCCGCTGTGGCTCCTTTAAAGAACAGTACTGAAAAAAACTCCACAGAAGAAGTTGCTTTTCTGTTAAAGCCTGGCCATCTAGATGAGCAGCAGGGCTGGGTAAGAGGTTATCAGAAATCCTAAAGTCTGTGCTTATTAAATTGATCACTCTTTGGTTTAAAAAAGAAAGCCAGTCTGGAGTTGAATGTTGTGTTAATTTTGCTGTTTGCTTATATTTGAATAAAAATAAAAACACTGTGTAATTGAAAAAAAAAAAAGAAGGGTCCTAGGTTACGATCCAAATAAATGGATAATCATGAGAGTCATCTACAGAGCTGGGGGTCTGTGGGGAAGCAGCCAGTTAGGAGTCAAGGGTTCTTGACATGCTTACCTACTAGGCACCCATGTCAAGTGCCAAGTAGACACTTGGACCCAGAGGACAGAGTTGTCTATGTTTTCAGAGGCAGGCATATAAATGGCAAGAGCAGGGTCCCAGGACTGATCCTTGGAACACTCCAGGAGAGAGAGGTTGGGAAGAGGAGATGAAGACAGAAAAGATGACGCAGAACAAGCAATCTGTAAGGTTAGGCAGACTCAGGGTGTGATGTCCCACAGCCTGGAAAAGGGAGAATTTCCAGAAAGACTGATCCATGTGTCCTAAGTTCCTGAGAGTCTGAGCCAGACGAGCTGTGAGAACTGACAAATGGAAATGAGTGCTGAACAGTTTAGATCTGCAAAGCACATGTTATTTCCTGTGGACTAAAGGCATTGTGCTTGGAAATCCCTGTTCCTGCTAATGATGGTGGAAGAGGAGGTTAGCAAGGTGGTTAAAGGTTGCTTTCTCTTCTGGGATTTTAATTATTCTCTTCGGGGTTGCCTCCACCTCTATGGGGTAGGAAGTTCAAACATAAGACTATTCATGAGGATATTTTCTCCCTCTCTTCAGGGGTTTCCTCACTCCTTAACCTCAAGAAGGCATCTGGGGACAGAAGGCAATGCGTGGAGCTAGGTGGGGTCTTGGTCCTGGGTCTTTGCTGCTGTGTGTGGCTCCTGCTGGCTGGTTCCCAGTCCCGGCTCTGTTCCTGAGCTCGGGGCCCTGACACTCCATCCCTGTCTGCATCCCTCACCCACCAGCTCTCTCAGCATCTTGCGGTCCTCTTCCTCAGGATGGGGGACCACAGGAAGAGAGGTGACGGCTCTCACTGCCCTCACAAAGCCCCTCAGCCATGGGACCTGGGAGGCAAGTACAATGCTCAACGGAAGCTTTCTCTCTGAGCCTCATGATTTGCCTGAGTGATGGCAGCCCCTGCTTAGAATAGCTCCAAACCCTTGCAGATGATTATATTCTCCTTCACTCCCCTCCGCCCGCGGGGCTTTGCCCCCAGGGCGGGGGCAGCCGGGATACTTGGTTATGACACCTCTGTCCCATTCCTCCCGTACTGCTTCCCCCTTCACGGGGGCACATCACTCACATCAGATCTGGGGTCTTTCCTCAGGCAGGTGCTGTGACCCGGTGATCCTTGGAGGTCCAGGTTAGACAAGTAACAGGCAACATTGCCAATACAGAAAAGCCCTTCTGACCTGCTTGTTTTTTTGTTTTTAAGTTTGATATTTAACACAATTATCTTCCTAGGAACACTAGAAAGTCAACTTTGAGAGTCAAGGCTAAGAAATGATTTCTAATAAACCAGGATTCCAAACCAGTCAATCCTAAAGGAATTTCTAATAAGCTAGGATTCCAAACCAGTCCATCCTAAAGGAAATCAGCCTTGAATATTTATTGGAAGGACTGACATGGAAGCTGAAGCTCCAATACTTTGGCCACCTGATGCGAAGAGCCGACTCATTAGAAAAGACCCTGATGCTGGGAAAGATTGAGGGCAGGAAGAGAAGGGGATGTCAGAGAATGAGATGGTTGGATGGCATCACTGACTCAATGGACATGAGTTTGAGCAAGCTCCAGGAGAGAGTGAAGGACAGGGAAGCCTGGCGTGCTGTGGTCCATGGGGTCACAGAGTTGGACACGGGTGAGCAACTGAACAGCAATGAGGGATTCAAAGCAGACGAATCCATCTGCCCAGTGCTGTGGGGAGCCACAGGCAGCATGCTCTACAAGGAATGAAAAATACAACGATTGATCAGGCACTCTGTTTTATTTTCATTTGTGCTGGATCTTCGCAGCTGTGTGAAGATCCTGTGCCCTGCTTTTCTCCAGCTGCCTTGAGCGGGGGCTGCTCTTTAGTTGCCGGGTGCAGGCTTCTCATCGCAAAGGTTTCTCACGGGCTCTAGGGCATGCGGGCTTCAGTCGTGGTGGCTCCCAGGCTCCAGAGCACAGGCTCAATAGCTGTGGTGCACAAACTTAGTTGCCCTGAAGTATGTGGGGTCTTCCCAAGTCAGGGATTGAGCCCAGGCAGGCTATTTTCATAATGCTTTTGTCTGTCCCCTTCCAACACCCCCTGGTATAATCTCATGAATTGCATTGCTTTCCCTTCTCATGTGACTTTCAGCCATATATGAGCAGTTTCTCTCGCTCAAACTACTCCGAGTGTCCATTCCAGTTCTGCCACTCAGATACTTCTTGCACAGCTGGGGGGACCTGGAAACTCTCATATGCAGTTTCTAGGAATCAACATGGATGTCTTTGGGGGATGCAGCATTCTGCCAATCACAAGTCCATGGCTACTTGGCATCCTATCAACAGTCCCGTTAGGATACAGTTGGAGGAAGGACGGTGGTTTAGGACAGCAGTTAGGACAACGGTCCCTCTACTAGTGAAGCTAAGTTTCAGGGGGTATAAATTGGAGAGGGAAGCCATTGCCAAAGCTATGTGTCTTCCTGGGTGTGTGTGCCAGGGTGGGAGGGGGTGGGGGAAGCAGATAAGAAATGTAGCTACAGGGCCCCTCCCCAGCGATTCTGATTGATTAGATCAGAGCTGGTGGTGCGGTATTAGGTCCCCCTTCCTGGTGCAGAAGGGTGTGAATTACACTTCCCCGAGCTTGTGACCCTGCCCGTGAGAGACCACGGGTGGATCCTCCTTTTCTTATTCCCCTGCTGAAGTCTGGCCTCGCAAGGACACCTAGGTGGCCGAGTCATTTCCCAGTTGGTCAGCAGTCACCACCAAGAACGAAGATGCTGGGGAGGGTCAAAATGGATGAGCTTCCTCGGTTGTATGTTCCTGACAGATTTCCTTCCTTTAGGGGACAGTGGTCTTACTTATCCAGGTCACCTGCCAAAAAAGGGGGGAGCTTCTCTGGTGGCCCAGTGGCTGGGACTCTATGCTGCCTGCAGGGGACCTGGGTTAGAGTCCTGATCAGGGAAACGGATCCCACATGTTGCAGTTAAACATCTCATGTACCACCGCTAAGACTCAGCACAGCCAAATAAATAAATGAAAATTTTTAAAGGGAGAAGGACAACAAGGGCTCCCTGCAAATCATTTTTGGGCAATATATAGTATTTCAGTTATAGGAACATATTTCATTAAATTTTTAGTTGAAAAGGTAATAGAAATTGAAAAAATGCATACAATGTAAAAAAGACAAACCTCCCTCCCTAGTTTTCCTCTCTCCCAAACAGCTGCTATCAGTTTTTTTGGTCCAGAAATATACACAAACATATTTATGTAGACATGCCCATTTTTCTCTTATACAAATGTAACAATCTTGTGCACACACCATTCCCTATTGTACCTTTCCCCCTGGGACCTGATTTCATATTCAGTTCCGTTCAGTTCAGTCACTCAGTCCTGTCCGACTCTTCACGACCCCATGGACCACAGCACGCTAGGCCTCCCTGTCCATCACCAACTCCCGGAGTTTACTCAAACTCAAATCCACTGAGTCAGTGATGCCATGTAACCATCTCATCCTCTGTCGTCCCCTTCTCCTCCTGCCCTCAATTTTTCCTAGCATCACGGTCTTTTCCAATGAGTCAGCTCTTCACATCAGGTGTCCAAAGTATTGGAGTTTCAGCTTCAGCATCAGTCCTTCCAATGAACACTCAGGATTGATCTCCTTTAGGATGGACTGGTTGGATCTCCTTGCAGTCCAAGGGACTCTCAAGAGTCTTCTCCAGCACCACAGTTCAAAAGCACCAATTCTTTGGCACTCAGCTTTCTTTATAGTCCAACTCTCACATTCATATTAGCACGTGAAATTGGCTGCGTGAGATCAACTCCTTTTCAGAACTGTACCCCTCACAGGGATGACTGTGACTGATCTTGACTCTTCCTTATTAATGCCTTTTTAGGTTGTTTCCAGATTTTGCTACTACCAACACTGCTGTAATAGCTAGACTTGCATACATGTCAGTTCCTGACCATCAGAGTCTATTTTAGGGCAAATATCTAGATATGGATTTGCTGGGTTAAACGGTTTGTTCATTTCCAAGTCTGATTCTATACTGGCAAACTGCTTTACGAACAGCCTGTGGAGATTTGCTACCAGCAAGAGATTGTGAGAGTGTCTGTTTCAAAACTTTCTCTTTCGTACCTGCTCTGAGGCAATCCGAGTTGCGTTTTGGAGTCTCTTTTAAAAGATGCCAGTTGTCCCAGTCCCAGCTGTTTGAGTGTGGGGGAAAGGGTACCAGTCTAAAAACTGGAGCAACTAGATCCTAGTCCTGCCTCTCTAATTCCCTCAAAGACCTCTTGACCAGTTACTTATTCTCTCTGGGATCCAAGCTTCTCATCTGATGACAGGCCTCTGAACTAGACAAGGGCTGACACCATGATCTCAAATCTGTGATCGCCAACTGACACAGCCACGCACCATGTCGATGGTCGTTCACCACAATGTCCAAGAGCAACTCAATCAATAAGCTCTGATCGAGTCCCATTAAGAGCCCAGCTTGTGTGTCACATATCCTGTCAAATACAAGCGATAAAGCATGCTGCTGCTGCTGCTAAGGCGCTTCAGTCGTGTCCGACTCTGTGCGACCCCATAGACGGCAGCCCACCAGGCTCCCCCATCCCTGGGATTCTCCAGGCAAGAACACTGGAGTGGGTTGCCATTTCTTTCTCCAATGCATGAAAGTGAAAAGTGAAAGTGAAGTCTCTCAGTCGTGTCCGACTCTTAGGGACCCCATGGACTGCAGCCTACCAGGCTCCTCAGTCCATGGAATTTTCCAGGCAAGAGTACCGGAGTGGGGTGCCATTGCCTTCTCCGGATAAGGCATGAGCACTCACCGTTTGAGAAAGATGGTTACCAAACCTCAAGGAGGTGGTGAGCCACAAACAGTGGCATGTGATCAAGTGTCACATGGGTGGCATGGATAATAAGGGTTGAGAGATTGACATCAGGCACTTAGTGTCAACAAAATATTCCTAGAAAGGTGCCGTTTACCTAAGATATAAAGAGAACTAGAAATCTAGCTGGCAGCAGTGGTAGAAAGGAAGCTGGGGCATAGGGTGGTGTGAAAGTCCCCCGCCCCCCAACATAAAGAAACGTCATGCTGGAGCACAGGAAAACTCCCACCCCAAAGGCGGCTGCGCCTTATCCGTTGTTTGCACAGTTGCTGAAAACCAAGAGTGAATTCCTTGTCCCCACCACCAATAAGTCTTCACAGTCTCTCCTGTCTCAGGTGGAGCAGCTCTGCTCTTTCAGTTTGGTAAAACCTTCAGGCTGCCTTTGACGCCTCTATTTCATGACTCACATCCAGCCGGTCACCACATCCTACTGATTCGCCCTTCAAAGCGGATCCAGAATCAAGGTCCTTCTGTCCAGCTTCACTGCTCCCACCTCGGTCCTGGGCTACCACCATCTCTCAACTGCACAGCTATGAATGCCTCTTACCTGGTATTTTGCTTCCACCTGACTCCTCACATGTTACTCTGGGCTAGAATGATCCTGTTCAAATGAAAGTCAAACCATGTCATTCCTTGGATGCCCTCCGACGGCACCCAGAGTGAAAGTCAGGCTTTATAATGACCTACAAGATCCTACACGATGTGACAAGTGCCCCCTCGTCTAGACCTCCTGCCATCCCCTCCTCATTTCTCACTCCTTCCCCCATCTCCAGCCCTACTAGCTTCCCAGTTGCTCCAGTTACACACCAGCGGAACTATTGTGCCGCTTACACTCCCTGGCTAGAAAACGCTTTCCTAACATAGCAATAAGCTCACACTTTTGCTATCTTCTCAATGAATCCTACCCCATGAGAAATGGAGTATTTCCTGCCATATCAGAAAGCAGGAATGTCACAGTCATCAGCAATTCCAGCTCTCCAGCGTGAGCTGATGAGCCCTAAGGGCACTCAGGAAGGAGAAGGATACCTCTGATCCAGCAACAATCAGACTGCAGCCACTCCCTACGGTGAGCCGAAGGTAGCCCAGGAAGTGAAACACAGGATACTAGCCCTGATAGCTGAGATGCACATGAAAGGAATGAGTTCAGTGAACCCAGACTCTTACATTTTCCCATACACAGAAAAGTGCTAAAGTCCTTAACTTGGGACATCTGGTTTTCTTTAATTCACAAAAATATTTTTGACATTCATACTACCTACCCTTTGTTACAAACTTCTATATAACCTCCCCCTGCCCCATTTCCTCTGTACCAGTTCTCTCAGGGTTGCTTTTGAGATGCTGCCTCCCAAGCTTAAGTCCTAAAAATTCCCACCTGATAAAACATAACTCTCAACTGTTCAGTTCAGTTGCTCAGTTGCGTCTAACTCTTTGCGACCCTGTGGACCACAGCACACCAGGCCTCCCTGTCCATCACCAACTCCTGGAGTTTGCCCAAACTCATGTCCATTGAGTCAGTGATGCCATCCAACCATCTCATCCTCTGTCGTCCCCTTCTCCTCCCACCTGCAATCTTTCCCAGCATCAGGGTCTTTTCCAATGAGTCAGTTCTTCACATCAGGTGGCCAAAGTATTGGAGTTTCAGCTTCAACATCAGTCTTTCCAAAGAACTGTTAGGTTGTGAATTTTTTTTAAGTCAACATCCAAAAGCCCTATTTATAACTGCAATCTGCTCCCACTTCTTTGGCACTTTCACTCCCCTTATCATGCTCCACTTTTTCTCATAGCACTGATTTTACTGTACAATTAAATTATTATTTTCTTACATTGATTGCATATTGCCTATCTCTTCCCACCCCTCACCAGAATGTCAGCTCCACGAGGGCAAGGCTATATGTCTGATTCTTGCATTTCCTTAGGACAGTGCCTGGCTCATAGAAGGGCTCAATGGATATTTGTTAACTGAATGCCTAAATAAATCAGCTGATTTCTGGATGTGCTGCTATGAAGGCCAAATGTTTTGGGCAGTTATCATCAAGATGGCATTTTCCTTTGTCTTGTCTTTTGTCCCCTGAAAGAAAAAATGTTGCCTGCCATATCAGTAAACAAAGAATGACGCAGCCATCAAGCCAGCACTTCACAACCTCTCCGACACTGGGCACTGAGAGAACCCAGGACGGAAACAGGATGTCTGCCATCCAGCCGTCAGCCGTTGCAGTCACCACCACCCCCTCAACAAGGCACCTTGAGGAGACTCAAGATGAGAAAACACAGGATACAGGCCCCAGATGGCCGAGATGTGCATCAAAGGAACGATTTCAGTGAGCCCAGACTCTCGCATTCTTCCATATATAGAAAAGCACTAAATTCCTTAACTTGAGATACCTGGTTTTCTTTCATTAATAATCTTGATTTATTAATAGCTAAGGGCTTCCTTGGTGGCTCAGTTGGTTAAGAATGGCCTGCAATGCAGGCAACCTAATTGTCCATCAAGTTCAAGACCTGGGTTCGATCCCTGGGTCAGAAGATCCCATGGAGAAGGGAATGGCTACCCAGTCCACTATTCTTGCCTCGAGAATTCTGTGGACAGAAGGGTCTGGTGGGCTACAGTCCATGGGGTCATACACTGTTGGACATGGCTGAGGGACAAACACATTAATAATCAATACTCAGTTAATAATCTTATGATGTCCTGACTAGGTATTTGTTGCAAAAACTCCTCTATACCCCATCTTCTCCCTTATCTTGTCAGAGCGGTCACTAAGAGAGATCTGAGAGTCCTGTCTCCCAGGCTTGAAGTTCTCAGAAAGTCTGCTAAATAAAACATAATTCTCAACTTTTAAGTTCTGCAATTCTTTTCAGTCCACAGTCCTCTGCCCACCAAGCTGGTGTGTTCAATGACGGCTCCCTGCTGGATGTTAGCTGATTCATTACTGAGTAAGAGAGGCGGAAAGATGGAGTGTTTGCGCCAAGAGCTTGCCTTCTGGCTCGGTCGCTTACTGATTGCTTAAACCATCATCCCAGGAGCTCAATTTCCTCATCCGCAAACTGGAGGCAATGATACAAATCTCTTCAAACTGTGGTGCTGGAAAAGACTCTTGTGAGTCCCTTGGACTGCAAGGAGGTCAAATCAGTCAATCCTAAAGGAAATCAGCCCTGAATATTCACTGGAAGCACTGATGCTGATGCTGAAGCTCCAATACTTGGGCCACCTGATGCGAAGACCTGACTCCTTGGAAAAGACCCTGATGCTGGGAAAGATTGAAGGCAGGAGGAGAAGGGGACCACAGAGGATGAGATGGTTGGCACCCAACTCAATGGACATGAGTCTGAGTGAACTCCGGGAGAGCGTGAAGGACAGGGAAGCCCGGCGTGCTGCAGTTCATGGGGTCACAGACACAACTTAGTGACTGAACAACAACAGGCAAGAAGATTACATGAGATAATAATGTAAACGGCATTTTTGCAGGATACCTGCTGTTTAATAAGTACTCAAGAGAACACACAACAGGGACTTCAGATCTTCCCCGGCTCTAAGGGGGAATTAGGTGGGGGTGGCCCTGGGGTCACACCCTCCTTCCATTGTCTCCACATCCAGGTGATTTCCCCAGGTTTCCAGTTTCTTTTCCGTGCAGTCACCTCCCCGTGACAATCTTTGCCAGCCAAGGGGGAAAAGCCAGTTTTGGTCTCAAGGGGGGAAAAAAAATTAAAAGCTGGCTCAAGGCCAACCTTGCAAGAAATACCCTCATGAGGGTTGCTCTCTCCTCATTCCGCCAGCCCCACGCCCACCAGCTGACCCCTGACTGCTAAGGAATTAAGGTTCCTGCCTTTTCAGGGAAGGGGACCTTTGAAAGGAATGGGATGGGCGAGATTATAAGCAAGGTGAAAAGAGATCACACCAAAGGTGAGAGTCTGGGCCTCCCGGGAAGGCTGGCAGCTGTGTAGGTTTGGGAGGGGCCAGAAGAGCCGTGCCAGAGCATCCCAGAGGTTCGCTGCCCGCAGGTGCCGCCGGGTACCTGGCCAGTGCGGCGGCCGCGTTGATTGGCCCGCGCGCGTGGGACCACATCAGGCGATGGGGTGGGGCGGGGCGGTCCGCTGAGCGGGGTGTGTCCAGCCCCTGCCCGTGTTCCTTTCCCAGGGTGTGTGATTAGGCAAATGTGTGAGCCACCAAGGTCCCCGCTGCTGCCAAGTGGGTGACTAAGTCAGCCCTGGGTGGGAAAAAGAATGTGCATTTAGAATGATCCAAGTTTCCTAACAGAGGGAAATCTGCCTCCAAAGACCCAACTCTCCCCACAGCCTCACCCCTTAACAAGAGGTGATTTACTGACCACTCTGTTGAGTACTTTCCCTGCCCTGGGGCTCACTGGATTCTCACAACAGCCCTGAGTAGGAGATGTTTTAATTCCCATTTTACAGATGGGGAAACTGAGGACCAGAGAGGCTCAGAACTGTACACCCACACAACCGGTCAGTCAGTAGCAAAGTCAGGTTTATAATCCATTGCCCTTTGCCTTCAAGGGGACTAATGATTATCCTGCCCTTCTCATTTAATTTTTAAATAGTGCAGATTTTTGCATTTTGTTTGTTTGTTTTTTACCATACTGGGTCTTAGTTGTGCAATGTGGGATCTAGCTCCTGCACCAGAGATTGAACTTCAACCCCCTGCACTCGGAGAGCGAAGTCTTAGCCACTAGGCCAGCAGAACTCCTTGTCCTTTATTTTTAAGAAAATGGTAAGTTTCTACTAATAAAGCATCTTCTTTTCTTCAGTGAAATATAGTTGACATAGAACATCATATTACTTTCAGGTGTATAACATGATGAGTGGATGTATGTGTCTATTGCAAAATCATCACCACAATAAGTCTGGTTAACATCCATCACCACCCATAGTTCGGATTTTTTTCCTTGTGATGAGAACTGTTAAGAGCTACTTTCTTAAACATCGTCTTGTTAATCCAATTGGCTTGAGGACTTGAAACCATTTTTCCACATCGTAGGTGGGGACAAGAAGACCACATGCCTTAGCCTCCACCTTCTGCAGACCAGACTTATCCTTCTATCCAAACTTGCTTTTCGAGAATTCCTTAGGTCACGGAATCAGCAAGTCAGAAATTCAGAAAGGGTCTTCACTGCCCACCCCTCCAGACTGCTCTGAGGGCAGAGAAAGTAGGCTCTCTAAGTGCTCTGTCAGCTAACTCACCCTTCTTTATGCCTTGGGCGGGGAATGGGGGCTTTCCTTGATGGCCTGGGGGACCCTCCTAAGCCCTCTGCCCACGCCCCACTGCTGCCCCCAGTCCAGACTCCAGCCCCGCCAGGCCTGTCTAGTCCTTGTCATGTCCCTCTGGGTGGGCTTTGACCCTGCTCTCTTCACTATCAAGCTCCATGGTCAGAATATCTGATCTCAGGACCTCTTCACAATCTTCAAGGTTATGGAGACATCCCAACAACTTCTGTTTCTGTGAATCATACCTGTTAATATTTACTGTATTAGAAATTAAAAATGAGATTGTTAACCATTATTTTTAAAAAGTATTTATTTATTTGGCAACATTGGGCCCTAGCTTGCAGTACCTAAAACCTTTCACTGAGGTGCACGGGCTTCTCTGGTTGCGGCCTCAGTAGTTTTGGTGAGTGGGCTCAGTTGTCCTAAAGCATGTGGGATCTTAGTTCCCTGACCAGGGATTGAACCCTCATCCCCTGCACTGGAAAACAGATTCTTAACCGTTGGACCACCAGGGAAGTCCTCTAAACCATTGTTTTAAACAATAATAAACCCACAACGTGTTAATAGAAACACTTCTGTGAAAAATAACTATATTTTCCAAAACAAAAGATAATTAGAAGAATGGCATTGTTTTCTACTTTTGAAAATCTCTTTCCTGCCTGGCCAGAAGCCAGCGGGCTCCCCATCTGCGTTCAGTCGGTCACAATACTACTGCAGCCTCTGAGAACCCCAGCTGTCCACTCCTGAGGGGCGTGTGAGAAGACGCTGCATCTTAGCGTAGCAGGGCAGTAGTCTGACTTTGTGAGCCCCTGAAAGCATCCCAGGGACTCGCAGGAGTCTCCAGACCACTGTAAAGGCAGCTGGCCACTTTAAGAATTCTTCGCCTTGTTTTGCTTTGTCCTGTACTAGTTTTCCATTTCAAATTCATCTTCTGCCAGTTATTTCTGCTTGGTGCTAATGGCTAATAGATAAAGGCTGCCAGTGACCTAGATAGCCAATAATAGAACCAGGCAACTTCCCACACGGAACCAAATGGAGCCATTAAAAATTATTTTTTCTTATTGTAATTCAGTATCTTTTCCATCACAATAAAATCAGGTGATAGTGATTACCCACAACCTTTTATGTCCAAAGACATTGTTAATACTTGTATAGATTCCTTGACCTTAGACCTTAGACCCAGGAGGGGGTCCCTGCCTCTGGCAGGCAGCATAACAGCCCCCACATCTCAATATATTCTCAGCCTCATGCCTGGAACCTAAAAATATGTCACCTTACCTGGCAAAAGGGACTTTGCAGATGTGGTTAAGGTCAAGAATCTTGAAATCGGGAGAAAAGCCTAGATTATCCAGTTATTGTTTTTCAGTCATTAAGCCTGTCCAGCTCTGTGTCCCCTTGGGCTGAAACACGTCAAGCTTCTCTGTCCTTTACTATCTCCTGGAGTTTGCTCACACTCACGTCCACTGAGTCGGTGATGCCATCCAACCATCTCATCCTCTGTCGTCCTCTTCTCCTCCCGCCCTCACTCTTTCCCAGCATCAGGGCCTTTTCCAATGACTCAGCTCTTCTCATCAGGTGGCCAAAGTATTGGAGCTTCAGCTTTCGTATCAGTCCTTCCAATGAAGTACTGATAATTTCCTTTAGGACTGACCTCCTTGCAGTCTAAGGGACTCTCAAGAGTCTTCTCCAGGACCACAATTTGAAAGCACCAGTTCTTCAGTACTCAGCCTTCTTTATAGTCCAGCTCTCATGTAGAAAGGAAGTTACACTGTAGAACCTCTCTAAAGGCAGAGCTGAGACTCTTGCCTATTGTTCTCAAGCAAAGCTATATCCATGTCTGTTCAACCCCAGAAGATGCTGGGAAGAGGAAAATGCACATTGATGATTTCCAAGCTCTTTCTCAAAAAAAAAAAAAAATGTTTTGACAATGCTGGTTTGCTTTCTTCCAAGGTTTTAGTAGCGAACTTCACAAAAATTTCCCTACAATATCTTGAATGAAATAAGAGAGTAATGATTGCAGTTCAGCCTAGGCGGTTATTTTCTGCCCAGTAAAGTCATAAAAGGGCAGCACACCCCCCTTACTGTCACTCTATGAAAGAGTCATCTGGTCAACCCCATAGCACTTGACCATGGACCGTCAGCAAAGTGGGGATCCTGAAAGCTCAGGGCTCAGGACACCTCCAAATCTCCAAGAATATCACTTTCAGCAGACAGGTAGAAGCCATGCAGGTAAGATCAAATGTTACTTAGAGATGTACTAGATGGGAAATAAAGGCACAGTAGGTATCTCCATAAGTATCTTGAAATTTTAAAGTTTTTACCTTTAAAAAGATCACAGTCCTGGCTTGCCAAGTGAGGGGAGCCATCTCAACTTTTTTTTTAACTTATTTACTTGGCTGCACCAGGTTATGTGCACACCGTAGCAAGTTCCATCTTTGTTGCAGCATCTTCAGTTGCCCTATGTGGAATTTAGTTCCTTGACCAGAGATTGAACCTAGGCCCCTTGCTTTGGGAGCTCAGAGTCTTAGCCACTGGACCACCAGGGAATTCTCTCAACTTTGATGGAGGCTGAAATAACAGAGTGGCACACCTCCCTGCTCCGGGGTCTCTGTTTACTCTGATGGCCCAGATGGGCTAGATGCCAGCCCAGCACACTGTGGCCACCTGTATTCCATGACCACCCTCTGAGGGACAGTTTCCCAAGACACCCAGGGACTTGGCTTGAGACCCCGCTGCAGCACAAGGGCCTCTTTGGTTATCACTGTGTCCCTCTGGATGCAGGCTCCCCAGAAATGACAGTGCCTCTGCCATCAGGCCACCTGTCACACCTCACCAGTCTTCTCTGCAACTTTAGCTCTCCTCCCCACCTCTCCCCTCTCCCTCCTCTCTACCTCTCCATCTCCCTCTCCAACACCCCCCAACCTTCCCTACTTCCCTTTCTCCCTCCTTCCTGCTCCTCCCTCTTCCCTTCCCCCTCCTTCCTTCACTCGTCCTCTCTCCATCTCCCTCAAGGGGCAGAGGGGATAGAGTTAAGAACTAGCAGCTAGCCCACCACGGTTGACCTGGCTTCTTGGGAATGTGCTGCTCTCTAGAACTCTGTCTTGAGCACCTGCCCATGTTATGTACTATGCTCAGGCCTAGAGAAACACAGGTGAATAAAACACTGTCCCAACCTAGACTTACAGGATTGTTAGATCAGGAAGGGACTCCAAGGAGTCAATAAAGGAGCACCTGCTGTGACCAAGACCCTGGGTGCACAGAGGTGAAGCCAGCTTTCCTCTGCCCTTAGGAAATGATAGCTAAATAAATCCTTGCAGGAAGCTGTCATAACAGAGACAGAAGGGCACTCGGGGATCTTCGATTCACCGGGGGAGTCAGGAGTCAGCAGAAGAATTACAAAGAGCTTGAAGCTCTGTTTCTGAAATGAGCTAACACCCATGAGAGTGGGCTCTCTCGTCCACTCCTGGTCGGAGCGTAGGTTGGGACGATTTTCAGAAGTGGAGACAGAGGTGGAGACGGCCCACCAGTGTGGTTCCCAGATGGCTTAGTGGTAGAAGGATCCCCCTGATACTTTGAGAGGCGCAGGTTCAATCCCTGGGTTGGGAAGATCCCCTGGAGTAGGAAATGGAACCTGCTCCAGTATTCCTGCTGGGAGCTTCCATGGACAGAGGACCTGGCAGGCTACGGTCTATGGGGTCACAAGGAGTCAGACATGACTGAGCAACCGAGCACACACGCACACGTGCTTGTGCAGTGGTGTGCAGGCTGCAAGTGTCCTCTGACTCAGGAACCCACCGGTCAGGGATTGAGCCTAGGAACTTATGGCAAAAGTTTGCTCAGATTCAAGCCTGATGGTGTTCCCTGCAGCCTTTGTAACTGTGAGATATACCAACCAAGGGAAAGCTAATGTTTCATCACTGTTGTTTTTCAGTGGCTACGTCATGTTCAGCTCTTTGCCACCCCATGAACAGCAGCACGCCAGGCTTCCCTGTCCTTCACCGTCTCCCAGAGTTTGCTCACACTCATGTCTATTGAGTTGGTGATGCCATCCAACCATCTAACCCTCTGTCACCCCCTTCTCCTCTTGCCTTTAGTCTTTTCCAGCATCAGGGTCTGGTTTCATTCCTTTTCATGTCTGTTAATTCTATGTGTTAATTACCAAGAAGGTGCTTCTCTGCTTTCTGGATGGGGAGTCTTCCCCACCTCCTTCCCCATTAGGGGCAATAAGCTTTGAGGATGAGTTCTGTCCTGAGAATACATGAAACATACCTGCTTTGTTGGTGCTATTCAGCTGCTAAATCATGTCCAACTCTTTGTGACCCCATGGACTGCAGCACACCAGACTTCCCTGGCCTTAAATATCTCGCAGAGCTTGCTCAAACTCATGTCCATTGAGTCGGTGATGCCATCCAACCATCTCATCCTCTGTTGTTTCCTTCTCCTCCTGTCCTTAGTCTTTCCCAGCATCAGGGTCTTTTCCAATGAGTCAGTTCTTCGCATCAGGTGGCCAAAGTATTGGAGCTTCAGCTTCAGCATCAGTCCTTCCAATGAATATTCAGGGTTGATTTCCTTTACACAGACTTTTGTTATTGTTGCTGTTTAGTTGCTAAGTCATGTCAAATTCTTCTGATCCTGCTCCTCTGTCCATGAAATTTCCCAAGCAAGGATACTGGAGTGGGTTGCATTTCCTTCTCCAGAGTATCTTCCCGACCCAGGAATCAAACCCACATCTCCTGCATTGGCAGGTGGATTCTTTACCCCGAGCCAACTGAGAAGGCTTTGGGTTCTGACGAACTGCACTGCAAAATGAGGACACAGGGAAACCTGTACTGATTCTCTGTTTCAGGACCTGTCAGATTGTCAGTGACTCACCTCTCTGCCCTAAGACTTACTTGGATTTTGTTAATCCAGTGAGACAGAAGTTTCAGAATGCCCAGAGACTGACACTAGCCACTGACCCTTTTTCCCCATCCAAGATAAAGCTATGCAGCATTTAGATATTGCCAACATCACTTCCAGCCCTCTGCCCATGGTGGATGTCTGCAAGTGTAGGTTTCATTATTGACCAGAAATGGTAAGGTACACAGACCAGGAGATGACTGCCATTGAAAATTACCTGCCAGCCACACTTCCCAGGGGAAGGGGACACATCACACCATGTCTGGCCACAGGGAGACACACTAGGGCTGGTCAGGTGGCAGACAGTGGGAGGAGAACATGGCAAGAGCTGCACTGGGGTTTCTGTGAGAAGCTATGGGCACGGCAGGCTTAGCGTTGGCTGCTCTGACTAATTTCATCAGGTTCTACAGAGTAGAGACTGTCCTGCATTGTCTGGTACCCAGCTCTTCCCGGGGTTGGGGGTGGGGGGCGGGATCAGAGTAGGGGAATATTGGCCTGGAGTGTAAGAGTCCTGTGTGAGCCCAATAAGGGAGATGTTTGAGGTGTGGGCTTTGGGTTCACAGGTTTGCATTCGAGGGGAGGATTTTGCAGCTGGATTTTTTTCCTTCTTTTTCTTTTTTCAAATTAATTTTTTTGGAGTATAGTTGCTTTACAATGCTGTGTTAGTTTCTGCTATAGAACAAAATGAATCCGCTCTCCTATACATCTGCGCTTCCCTTTCGGCCTTCCTTCCCATTCAGGACGCCTCATAGGGCACTAAATAGAGTTACCAGTGCTGTACAGTGTGTTTGCGTTCGTTATCCACTTTATACACAACATCCATAGTGTACTAAGCATGCCAATCCCAACCTCTCAGTTCCTCCCACCCCCACTTCCCACCTGGTGTCCATGCGTTTGTTCTCTATGTCTGTGTCTCTCTTTATGCTTTGGAAATAGGATCACCTATATACCATTTTTCTAGATGCCACATATACGTGC
The DNA here is from genome assembly GCF_910594005.1 of Cervus elaphus. Classification (NCBI taxonomy): domain Eukaryota; kingdom Metazoa; phylum Chordata; class Mammalia; order Artiodactyla; family Cervidae; genus Cervus; species Cervus elaphus. Next base: position 6,370,938 of record NC_057820.1, on the reverse strand, counting down.
TAATATATAATGCTTGGTTTTCTCTTTCTGACTTACTTCACTGTTATGACACTCTCTAAGTCCATTGACTTAGATCCATCTCTAAGTCTCTATGAAGGACCCAGTTTCATTCTTTTTTATGGCCAAGTAATATTCCCTTGTATATATGTACCACACTTTCTTTATCCATTCCTCTGTCTACGGAAATAAGTTACTTCCATGTCCTGCCTATTGTAAATAGTGCTGCAGTGAATATTGGGGGTACATGTTTCTTTTTGACTATGGTTTTCTCAGGGTATATGCCCAGGGGTGAGATTGCTGGGTCATATATTAGTTCTAAATTTAGTTTTCAAGGAACCTCTGTACTGTTTTCCACAGTGGCTATACCAATTCACATTCCCACCATCAGTGCAGGAAGATTCCTCCTTCTCCATATCCTCTCCAGCATTTAATGTTTGTAGATTTTATTCCATCTCTAGAAATTGGCTGGTCCTGGAAGTAGAAGTGTCTTCTGGGCAGCAAGGCCCCAAGATATCAAAACATTAGGAAATACAGAAAATAATAAAATGTGATTAAACTGTGGGTGATATCTAATCATGCACTGTTGGCTCAAGAATGGGCTCAGGGCAGCTGATCTGCAATGGCCAGAAAAGCTCTGACCTTGGGCAGGTGATCACCTTTAAGGTGGGAGGTATCCTGAGCCCTGTTATGCCCTCTGTGGACCAGAGTCCCAACTTCCCCGTGTCATATGCACCAGAGCAGCATGGTTGGGTTTTTGTTTTCGTCTCCAAGAGAAACACAGCACTCAGCCAGCATTGTCTCCCCAACAAGAGGGCTTTGTGTAGGAACTTCTGCACATGGCACATTTTCTTCTTCCTCTTAGCCATCCTTGTTTTTGTTCATTTATTTTCCAGGAAAAAGACACACAGAGGCTGGTGGACTTACTTCAGGCTTGTTTAGTTATACTTGCTTCCCAAGAAGAGGAAGGGCTTTGTCACAGGCCCTTCTATAGGATCTGGGGAAACTGTAGAGGCCTGACTGAGGTGAAGACAGGGGCCCTCTTCAAGGCTTTAGTGAAGTGAGCGTTCTCCATGCCCAGGACATGCTGGGGATGAGGCAGAGTCCAGCCAGCAGCTGTGAATCGGGACAAGGAGGAGGAAGTGATCCCAACATCATTTGGTGAATGGACACTAGTCATTGATACATTAGGTCACTCATTCAACAATGGTTTGTTTATTTGTATATTTAAAAACATGGGTACTTCTCTGATGGTCCAGTGGCTAAGACTGCATGCTCCCACTGCATTGGGCCCAGGTTTGACCTCCAGGGAACCAGATCCCACATGATGTAACTAAGAGCTCACATGCTGCAGTGAAAGATCCCGCATGCTGCCAGGAGGATCAGAGATCCCACGTGCCATAACTAAGACCTGGCATGGTTAAATAAATAAATATTAAAAACAAAAATCCCCTAGAAAAACAAAAACCATGATATTTGTTAATTGCTTTAACATTCTAGGAAGAATATTACTTTGCCAAAAAAGGTCCTTCTAGTCAAGGCTATGGTTTTTCCAGTAGTCATGTATGGATGTGAGTGTTGGGTTATAAAGAAAGCTGAGCTGAGTGCCAAAGAATTGATGCTTTTGAACTGTGATGTTGGAGAAGACTCTTGAGAGTCCCTTGGACTGCAAGGAGATCCAACCAGTCCATCCTAAAAGAGGTCAGTCCTGAGTGTTCATTGGAAGGACTGATGTTGAAGCTGAAACTCCAGTACTTTGGCCACCTAATGGGAAGAGCTGACTCATTTGAAAAGACCCTGATGCTGGGAAAGATTGCAGGCAGGAGGAGAAGGGGATGCCAGAGGATGAGATGGTTGGATGGCATCACCGACTCAATGGACATGAGTTTGGGTAAACTCTGGGAGTTGGTGATGGACAGGGAGGCCTGGCATGCTGTGGTCTGTGGGGTCGCAAAGAGTTGGACACAACTGAGCAACTGAACTGAACTGAACATATTCATCATTTAGTTTTATTTGGAATGCTAATTCTACTTATATGGCGGTGATATTGGGAGCTGAATTTCCCTTTCTATGAGGGAGAAAGATCCATAGAAGACCCAGCAGGGCCTCCATCCTCTTCCCCAAGTGCCTGGAATCCTAGCAGTGGGGTGGAGAACCGGAGAGAGTTACAAATCCCCCGGCCATCAGGTTCAGTGAATTCACCCGTGGATCCAGGTCAACATGTGTCTGTCCTAAATGACAAGGCAGAGCCAAAAGGAAGAGGGAAGACATCTGCTAAGAAGCAAGAGGCATCCCGGCAGAGGTGGAAAGACTGCTTTGTCTTCTCAGAGTTCTCTGAGAAAAGATTAAATCATAGATTAGCTGAAGTCACAGTTCTCTGATCTGTAAAGGGTGTCAGAAAAAGTGATGAACTGAGATGGAGAAAGCTGATGGTTATCTTCACCACCTGTTTCCCCTTCTAAAGAGAATGAGTTCCAAGGAGGGCTGATCCTCTGCTAGGATGGTGATGGAGACTCTGAGAGGCTGATGGGGAACACTAACTTGCTTTGGAAAAAGAAAAGAAAGAACAATACGGATATCGGAAGAGATGTTAGTAACCTGGGACAAGAAAGTGAAGCAGGCTGTGGTTAAGATCACAGATGCGGCAAGAAGAGCATTGGCGAATGGGCCTTGGTAACCTTGGTAACCGTATTTTTTGTGTGTGTGATGGAGGACTCTGCCCATAATATCTTCAGTAGACTGTGGACATTTCCCTAAAGGGCTGTTTCAGGTTGACCTTTTTGGGGTACAAATAAGTGCTGCATCTTTCTCTGAGGTGGGCACAGGGGTGAGACCAGAGGCAGGCAGGTGGCACGCTCATCTCCACTCCTTTGGCCAAAGAAAGTCCAGGGGCCACATCCAAGGTCAAGTTTCATTAGCTCCATTTGTCTCCTAAAAGGAAGAGTTATTCGTGTCTGTCTCACCCACCAGGACTGGAAGCGTCTCTGCAGTCACTCTTGTCCATCTCTGTGCCTCCAGAGCCTCGCACAGTGCTTACACAGAGTAAATACTCTGTGAGTGTTTATTGCATAAAATGTCTCTGGAGAATTGCCTCCTCTTTCCATCAGCACCACCTGAAGTCCAGGCTGCCCCTGGACTGTTCCAGAACCTTTTCCATGACTGCCATCTTTTCAGCTTCTCCCACTGCAAATGCACCCTGCACTCCATCCCCATTGTCTTTGCTCCAACACTGCTTCGATTGTTGTCTCCATTGACTTATGGAACTTTAGCATTTCCAACCTTCCTTCGGAAATCTCTTTTTTCTTTTTTAAATTAATTTACTTTTAATTGAAGAGTAATTGCTTTACAGTATTGTGTTGGTTTCTACCAAACATCAACATGAATCCTCCATAGGTTTACCCACGTCCCCTCCCACTTGTCAGGAAATCTTAAAGGCTCCCAATTACTAGAATCATGTCTACATTCTTCATCCTGAGGTTTAAGATCACACAGGGAGTTCTAAGGATGGAGAGGATTCAGGAATAGGAAGAGCTCTTATAGAACATTCAGAGTGATACAGTTATTATTTTTTTGTGGGAATCATTTGTGATTTTCTTCCATGCAGATATATAGTAAGATGACATTTTCCACCCCCTTAAACTTGGGTGTGACCACTGGACTTGCCTTAACTAAAAAAGTGGAGGTGAGCATGTCACTGAGTAGAAGCTGGGTTGTCACGCTCCTACTCTCCCACGAGGAAAGTGACCATGGAACTCCATCAACCCAGGCCCTGGGAGAGAATCCCACAGAACACACTCCCTCAGCTGATCTGTGACAAACATACAGGAGGAACTACTATTCCCACTTATAAAACGAGAGCCATTCCTATCTTGCTTGATAGAGGAGGAGAGGAAGGTAAATGGCTGAATCACTTGCTCATTTCACTCAGCTACTCAGGGGTAGAACAAAGAGTTCCCCAGTTCTAGTGGGAGAGCTCACCTCTTGGCCCCCCCCCCCAGGAAGATGCATAACTGGGGGGAAAGCACAAAGGCTTTGTCATTAGGCAGACCTGGTTCAAGTTTTGTCATATACCAAGGAGTCCCGCAGGTGGTGACTGCAGCCATCAAATTAAAAGATGCTTGCTCCTTGGAAGAAAAGCTATGACAACCGCTTCCTATACAGCTAGATAGTGTAATAAAAACCAGAGACATCACTTTGCCAACTAAGGTCCGAATAGTCAAAACTATGTTTTTCCAGTAGTCATGTATGGATTTGAGAGTTGGACCATAAAGAAGGCTGAGTGCCAAAGAATTGATGTTTTTTGAATTGTGGTGCTGGAGAAGACTCTCAAGAGTCCATAGGACTGCAAGGAGATGAAATCAGTCAATCCTAGAGGGAATCAACTCTGAATATTCATTGGAAGGACTGATGCTGATGTTGAAGCTCTAATAATTTGGCCACCTGATGTGAAGAGCCAACTTATTGGAAAAGACCCTGATACTAGGAAGGACTGAAGGCAAAAAGAGAAGGAAGTGGCAGAGGATGAGATGGTTAGATAGCATCACCAACTCAATGAACATGAATTTGAGCACACTCCAGGAGATAGTGGAGGACAGAGGAGGCTGGTGTGCTGCAGTCCATGGGGTTGCAAGAAGTCACACATGACTTAGCAACTGAACAACAATGACAACAAAGGAGTCCTGGTTCTCCAGCTATAAAAGGGCAACAACAATCTGTCTCATAATTTTGTGGGAGGATGATGAGAAATGGGATATTTCCTGCCATATCAGTAAACAAAGAATATCACAGTCATCAGCAATTATAGTCACCACAGATGGTGAGTTGGTGAGCCCTGAGGGAACTCTGAAGGAAATAATATCTGCTATCTGGCAACCATCAGATGGAGCCACTCCCTATGGTGAGCCCTGAGGAACTCAGGATGTGAAAATACAGGATACTGGCTCCAGATACTTGAGATGCAGTATCAAAGGAATGATTTCAATGAGCCCAGATTCTTGCATCTTCCCATACATAAAAGAGCTCTAAATTCCTTAGCTTGAAATGTCTAGCTTTTCTTTTATTAGCAATAATCTTTTGATGTTCAGATTGCCTGCCCTTTGATGCAAAACTCCTACATAACCTGGCTCCTTCCACTTCTCCTCCTTGGAGCAGTTCTTCAGGATTGTGAGCTGCTGCCTCCAAGTCTTGAAGTCCTAAAAATTCCCACCAGATAAAATATAATTCTCAGCTTTTAGGTTGCAAATATGTTTTTAAGTCAACAGTGAAATAAACTAGGGTGGAGTACCTTGGCAGGCATATGGTACAGACCTGGAAGAGGTCAGTTAGCCTTGTCTCTGACCCATGATCTGGCTCTCCTCTTTGTCCTCTGGATTGACCACAGCCATCCTCACCTCTGAGATCTGGCTCACTCTGTTCCCTCCCCTTCACCTCCTTTTTCCTCTCCAGAAGCCCAGTTGAAGTCCCACTTTCTCCATGCTGCCTCCTTCCATATTCCTGCTCACACTCTCCTCCCCAACCGTGGGACTTCTGATGTTTAATCAGCCATATGTATTTAACTGTTTCACCGATGAGTGGGTTTTCTCCATAGTGACAGCAGACACATCCTGAGGCATTGACCAGCCTCACACCTCTTGCATCTTAGCTCTGCCCCAGCTTAGTCTGTTATTGGATGAGAGGCTTTGGGGACTTCCCTCCACATCCTTGAGCCTAATTCCTCCCCTGTGCACATGGGGAGTTGCTGGATGAGCACTAAAGGTGCTTCCACTCAGGGACAACACAGTTCAACTGGCCTGAGCCCTCAAACAGGAAGTGATCCACAGGAATCATTGAGTCCTGAGCATCTCCATGGACCAGGCATTGTAGCAGTGCCTTGCACTTTCTTAATTGTCAGCAGGACCTTACATCGTGGGATGCTGACACATGGAGAGCACAAAATTTGAAGACATTCTGTAACTTAACTGGTTGAGAATGGTTTCTTATTAATAACTAAATATTTATGTGTGAGAGGCTGTGCTAGGGATTCAGAGAGGTGAATAAGGCAGAAGCGGTATCTGGATTCAGGCTTCCCAGGTGGCACTAGTGGTAAAGAACCCACCTGCCAATTCAGGAGACATAAGAGATGTGGGTTTGATCCCTGGATAAGGAAGATCCCCTAGAGGAGGGCATGGCAACTCACTCTAGTGTTCTTGCCCAGAGAATCCCACGGACAGAGGAGCCTTGAGGACTACAGTCCATGGGGTCACACAGGGTTGGACAGGACTGAAGCGACTTAGCAGGCAGGCATGCACGGTATCTGGATTCATGGAGCATACAGCCCAGCAGACAAATAAGATGTTCAACTCTATGATCATTCCATCAACCCTCCTCCATCCTGCACATCCCTGTATTATTATATTCCATGTATGAGAGGCACCATCATCATAGTACTGACCTCTGAGTCAGCACCTTCCATGAATGGTCACAAGGAAATTCTATATATACTGTCTCATTTACTCCCAAAAGCATTCTGAAGAAGGTGTATTATTATTGTCTTTTGATGTTCTCTAAGCGCATAGAATAGTGCAGAGGCCAATTAAATTTTACATGTATAAATTGCCTTGTTAGAAGAGCTTCATGAAGGTTTACCTGTCCAAATGGGAAATGTGAAGAAGCCAGAACCCAAGCAATGAGAGAGTTTTGAGCCTTCCTATTACTTCTCAAAAGAAATACAAGTTCTTTATTTTCCCTATTTACCTTCACTTTCCCCTCAAATGACCACAATTCTTGTTTTGGTTTTCAGCATCTTTTCAGCCAGCCACCATGTAGGTGACATCTCTGGTTGATCCAGCCAACTGCAAGCCCAAGATGTTACTATTTCCAGAGAGAATGGAGACCACAGTTCACAGAGACCTTGATCAGAGACAAGAACCCCTTCTTCAACTCCCTCTGTGAGTGGTCAAACCCTTAGTCACTCTGGGAGAGAAATCCAGCTGAAAACCTGAAGAAATGCCTCAAGAGGAAATCTGACTATATCTCCCAACCAAGAGACAAAGCAAGACACACAAATACAGTAACCTCTGATAAGTCAAACTAAATGAGCTAATAAAAATCAGTGCTATTGAGATGTCCAATTAATTTAAACACAAAGATTATTGGTTTCTAACCTCTCTGATTCTAAGCCAGCAGCTCTCACCAGAGGGGCCTTTATCCAGCATAATGTGGTTGGGGTTTTGTTTTTAAGTGTAGTTGTGAAGTCGGTCTTGGAGATTTCCTTACTGCTGGTCATTGTCTGGAGCTCTGTTGGATGAGTTCGTGTTTCAAACCTTGGCCATCTCATGCATCTCATGCTCTGATCTTATATATATGGCACCCAGCCATCCACACACTCATTCATTTACTCAACAGTGAGCACACTCATGTATCAGGCACTATCAGTTATGAGCTCCCAGCTAACTAGTGGGGTTTGAGGGGAAGGACACACATTTGGGCAATTAGAGTTCAGAGGGTGTTTGGCTCTGTTCCCTCCTGGTCTCTCTGTTCTGGACTCCATCAGTGATCTTCCTTCTTCCAAAATTTCATCAGTTTCTCTGTCTTCTCTGCTTCTTCTCTACCAGTTCTTTCTCAGACCTCCTTCATATCATAAAACTGCACTGAGCTGGAGGTCCTCCGAGGTGTCATCTTATCCACCACCCCCCACCCAAACCCCTAAGTAATCTGCATTCTCTGTGCGTCCTTCACCTTCACCTCATTCCTCAACCCGTGACAACACATCCACCAACTTCAGTTATAACTGCTCTTTCAAAAGTCACCTGTTGCTCTTGTTGTTCAGTCACCCAGTTACGTCCGACTCTTTGTGACCCCGTGGACTGCAGCACGCCAGGCCTCCCTGTCCCTCACCATCTTCCCAAAGTTTGCCCAAGTTCATGACCACTGCATCAGTGATGCCATCCAGCCATCTCACCCTCGGACTCCCTCTTCTCCTTCTGCCCTCAATCTCTCCCAGCATCAGGGACTTTGCCAATGAGTTGGCTGTTTGCATCAGGTGACCAAAATAGTGGAGCTTCAGCTTCAGCGTCAGTCCTTCCAATGAGTATTCAGGGTTGATTTCCCTTAAGATCGACTGGCTGGATCGCCCTGCTGCCCAAGGGATTCTCAGGAGTCTTCTCCAACACCACAGTTTGAAGGCATCACTTCTTTGATGCTCTGCCTTCTTTACCATCCAGCTCTCACCACCATGCATGACTGCTGGGAAGACCAGAGCCTTGATGATACAGACCTTTGTTGGCAGAGTAATATCTCTGCTTTTCAACACCTTGTCTAGTTTGTCATAACTTTCCTGCCAAGAAGCAATCATCCTCTGATCTCATGGCTGCAGTCACCATCTGTTGTCATTTTAGAGCCCAAGAAGAGGAAACCTGTCACTAATTCCAACGTTTCCCCTTCTATTTGCCATGAAGTAATGGGACCGGATGCCAAGATCTCAGTTTTTAATATTTAGTTTTAAGCTGGCTCTTTCCCTCTCCTTCTTCACCCTCATCAAGAGGCTCCAGCAACCTCCTAATCCAACCAGCAGACACGCTTGTCCTTTTCCTTCTACTGTGTCTAATGCTGCTGATCACTCCAAGAAGCTTCATTCTCCTGGCTCCTGTCTCCTCCAGTCTCCTCCTTGCCTGCCTCCTGGTAGGTGGCCCTTCCTCTTCTCACCTCTTAGATCTCATGCTCCCCCGACAACTTGGCCCCCTTCTCCGGACACGCCTATCTCCCTGGAACTTCTTATTAACCCTCACCGATTTAACTGGAATTTGCCTACTGATGGCCTTAGCATCTAGACCTCTGGGCAGAGACTATCAATGTGCTGTGCTGTACTTAGTTGCTCAGCCATGTCCAACTCTCTGCAACCCCATGGACTGTAGCCTACCAGGCCCCTCCAGGGGATCTTCCCAACCCAGGGAGTGAACCCAGGTCTCCTGCATTACAGGCAGATTCTTTACCAGCTGAGCTACCAGGGAAGTCTGACCACTCAATATTTGGACTCAAATTAGAGTGTAAGCTAGATATCTGCACTCTGATGTTCCATAAACAGTTTATATTCAACTCGTTTCGAAGAAAGCTCATTCGTTACCATTCTCTAAACTTGTTTGTTTTTCCTTCTATATATCTTTTTAAATCTCAGTTGCTGGTCCAAGTATTCAGTTGGTCATTCAAATATGAGTCCTGGTTTTTGTCTTCACTGAGACCCATCAGTTTCTTTCACCATCGAAACAACCTAAACGTCCGATGACAGATGAATGGATAAAGAAGATGTGGTAAATATATATATAGTGGAATATTACTCGGCCATAAAAATGAGTGAAAGTGGATCATTTGTAGAGATGTGGATGAACCTAGAGACTGTTATACCTTACAGGGTGAAGTAAGTCAGAAAAAGAAAAACAAAGATTGCATATTAATGCATGTATGTGGAATCTTGAAAAAAGGTAGAGATGAGCCTATTTCCAGGGCAGGAATAGAGACACAGACATAGAGAATGGGCATGCGGATACAGCGGGGGAAGGGGAGGGTGGGATGAACTGGGAGATTAGAATTGACATATATGCATACCATGTGGAAAATGGATGGCTACTGGGAACCTCCTGGATAGACAGGGAGCCAGCGCCGTGCTCTGTGGTGACCTAGAGGGGCGGGAGGGAGGTTCAGAGGGAGGAGATATATGTGTACACACAGCTGGTGCACGTCACGTGCAACAGAAGCTAATGCACTATTGTAAAGCAATTATCCTCCTAATGAAAATGGATCACCGATAAGGACCTACTCAATACTCTGTAACAACCTAAATGGAGAAAAGAGTTTGATGAAGAATAAATCCATATACATGTATAACTGAATCACTTTGCTGTGCATCTGAAACGAACCCAGCATTGTTCATCAACTATACTCCAGTGGCACAGCCATCAGCCATTTCCGGCCCCCAGATGTGAATGAGGGCTCCCCAAACTATGATCCAACAGATGCCACCACCACCCCCGGCCCCCACCCGCCACCCCCCACAACGCTGATTGCTGAGCAGCTGAGGGAATGCAAGAGGTAGCCATTTGCCACTCCTTAAGGTGAACAAGGAAGCAGGATTTGGCCCCGGAGAGCTGAGGTGCACATGAAAGGAATGAATTCAGTGAGCCCAGAGGTGTGCTTCCTCCCATACACAGAATGCTAAATTCCTTAACTTGATACCCAATCTTTGATGTTCAGACTCCCTGCCCCTTTGTTGCAAACTTGTAACAAAGTCTGTGTAGCCTGACTCCCCGTCCTGCCTCCTTGGAGCAGTTTTCTCAGAGCTACTGAGATACTGTCTCCCCCCGGCTCGGAGTCCTAAATATTCCCCCCAAATTAAATAACTCTCTACTTTCAGGTTGTAACTGTATTTTTTTCAGTTGACAATTTAAAGCGAGTTGCAACTGTCTAGATCATTACGAGGGCATCCTTGTGTGACTCTTTCTCCTGAAAGCACCGAGTTCATGAGATGCCAGTCTGGTTTTTCTAACTGAATTCTGAGAGCTGTGAGATCCATCCTGACGCTGGGTGGGGTGACATTATCAATGGCCCCCCCTATCGTACCGAAAGTGTCATCTCCAAATTCACATACCAAGATCATAGCTCTTACTACTGATATTTTAAAAATTAGTTACTACTTCCACGTTAGCCTGGGTCACGCGGAAGTGCTGGTTTGTGGGTCAAAAACGACACCACGTCGGCAATTTCACAAGGTTCCGTCTCACACAAAACACAGCAAACCAAGTTTGAGAGTATAAAGGGTCCAAAGGTCCCTCTCCCATTCTAATCCCTGCTTCCTCTCCCCAAAGGCAACAGCTGCTGCCTCCTCGACCTGCAGAATAATTGCAGACAATTTGAGAACTATTTTACTTGCATATTAATTTATGAACACGTAGAAGCATGGCCTGCACCCTTTTTAAAAAATTTATTTTTAATCGAAGGATAATTGCTTTAAAATACTGTGTTGGTTTCTGACATACGTCAACATGAAAACATTATTTCTTTAGCTGAATCTCTTAGAAATCATTCAACTAACTTGATACCTATGGCTATGTCAGTTCTTTCCAGTGTTGTGCCATGATGAACAATACCAAAATGAACACACACACACACACACACACACACACACATATAAACACACCCCCTTTGTTATCTGCAAGTATATGAGGCCTGTATCTCTATGCATTAATCACTCAATCATGTCTGACTCATTGTCACCCCATGGACTGTCACCTGCCTTTGTCCATGAGATGTTTCAGGGAAAAATACTGGAGCGGGTTGCCACTCCCTTCTCCAGAGGATCTTCCCGACCTAAGGATCAAACCTGGGTCTCCTACTTTGCAGCCAGATTCTTTACCATCTGAGCCACCAGGGAAACCTACATCTCTGGAAGGGAAATTACTACTCTAAAGGGCTGGTGTTTTTAAATATTGAGAGATATTGACAAGTTCCTCTCCAAGTGGGTTGCACTAACATGCCTTCTTCCCAACAGCATGTGTCTGGTCTCCACTCGACACTAGTCAATCTCATACCTTCCCTCATGACGTGCAGATTATTTTTAAAATCTATCGGATAGTACTATTCCTCTTATTTATTTATTTTTTGGCCTCTCTGTGAGGTGTGCGGGATCCTAGTTCCCCAGTCAGGGACCCAGCCCGAGCCCTCTGCAGCGGAAGCACAGAGTCCTAACCACTGGACCCTCAGGAAGTCCCTTGCAGATATTTTTGACGCACACACAGCTTGTGTTCGTTAAGAAACTTAAACTAAAATGGCGATGCTCAGAGTGCTGGTCACTGGCCTATTGGCTCTCAGACAAGCTCCCCATATCAGTGATTGATGAGGGGGAAGGATGGGAGGTGAGCGCTGAAGCAAACTCGTAGCCCAGACTCTCCTGTCCACTGACTTCAGATTAGGATTGGCTGGTGGAGCAGAGTGGCGGAGTTGGGACGCTGGGACCTTGCTCACTCTTGTTGGCAGTGGAAAGGGAAAAAGACGAGTGAGTTTTTCTCTTTCCCTTTCCTGAAAACAAAGAAGATAAAGAGAACAATAGCAGGCCTGAACATTCCTAGCTTTTTTTTTTTTTTCCCACTTTAACTGCTCCTCTCTCTGAATGTCTGGAACTAAGTTTGCTTTTCTGCCCCTTTCTTCGGCAGGAGCTGTAATTCACATTTTCCCCTTTGACCCTATGCTAAATACATCCCCGATCTAGTGTTTACCCTTACAACACCCTTCCCCTTATAGTTATATATCAGAAAGAAGGCCACCGAACTGTTAAGACTCAAGAGGCAGAAACCAAGATCCTAACACCTTTGTTCCTTACCACTGACTCCTGAATGCAAGCCCTCATCGTATATAAGCCCCTAGACTCCTCATGGGGCTTGGGGCTGGGCGGGGAGGGCACAGTTTCTGAGGCATGAGCTTACTGTGTTGCCCTCTCTGCTGGCTGAAGATTAAAGCCACCTTTCTAATTCCACACACTCTATCTCGCATTTTTTAATCCGGCTTCAGTGGGCAGAGAAGGCCGAGATGCTGGCCGGTAGCACTCTGTCTGTTTCTGATGGCGTCTCCTGCAGACACTGACCCCATTTCTGGGGCGGGGAGGGGTGTTCTGCCTTCAGGTGGGCGCCCTGGCCCTTGGGCACTGCTTGCTTCAGCTGTTCCCTTTATCCCTCCATCCCAGGGCTGCTCGTGGGAAGCTTCTGGCTCTCGGACTGTGTCGCTCTACTTTGTTCATCCTTGCAGCTTTTCCACTATCCTTGCCACTGGCTCCCTATTCAAAATCACCTTTATCGAACTCTCTGCTTTGGCTTCGTGTGTTCCATATTTTTTCCCCTGCAAGGGACACTGAATGGACGCACCCCAGGTCAACAAAAGTGAGAAGTTGCCACCTTCTTAAGCTGATGGTGGGAATGAAAATTATTGCAGAATTTGTTTTTGGCAGGCAGCTTGGTAATATCGCCCAGGAGCTTTAAAAACGAGCCTGCTCTTGCCTCATGTTTCAGAGATACATGTTGAAATATTTATGAATGGAATGATGTATGTCTGGGATTTGCTTCAAAACAAGCCAAGGGAGAAGATAAAAGGAGATTGGCCCTGAGCTGACAGTTGTTTAATCTGGGTGAAGGGTGCTTACACGTTGGTGACACTCCTTGCTTTACTTATGAGTGTTTGCATATTTCAATAAGAAAAAGGGTCCTTCCAAAGCAAAGTCTTGGACCTTGCAATCTACTTTCTAAGAATTTATGCTAAAGAAAAAACCTTCTAAATGTTAAAAAGGAAAGATAAGGAAAAAATTCTAAATGTTATAAAGAAAAGATTTATCGTTAAAGATGGTTTCTACGAGCACTGTTTATAATAACAAACAGGTGGCAACAATCTGATCTTCTGACAGTGGGTTGGTCCTATCCTAAGTTATATGACACATTGGAAGTGGTTTAAGCTTAAGAAGAGTCGTGTTTCAGAAGCAAGCATATTGTCAAAGATCTTCGTGACTTTTTTTTTTTGTTCATGATAATTTAAGTGAAAAAACAAGTTATAAGCATGAGATAATATAAATGAATTAAAACTGTTTTTACACGTGTCTGAAGGAGGAGGTAAGGGGTATGCACACAAGTGTGAACAGTGTCACGTGGATAGGGTTGTGTTCTTTCTTTCTTTTACTTGTTCACACTTTCTGGTTGGTTTGTTGTATGATAGTTCTTATTATCATGTACAAGTATCAAAAAGTAGGACTTGTGACCTATGAAGCACACAAGTGTTACTTTTGAATTATCAGAGATGAATGGCACATCCTTTTTTTCCTCACTCCCTCTTCCCTTTTAATGCCCCTTTAAAATGGACCCTGCCCACACACTGCTATATTTAAAATGGATAACCAACAAGAACTTACTGTATAGCACAGGGAACTCTGCTCAATGTTATGTGGCAGCCTGGATGGGAGGGGAGTTTGGAGGAGAATGGATACATGTAAATGTATGGCTGAATCCCTTTGTTATCCACCTGAGACTAGCACAACATTGTTACCTGGCTATACCCTAATATAAAATGAAAAGTTTAGAAACATAAGCTATCAAAAAAGAATCAACACTACCCTTGACTGAAGGTTTGCATGCTGAAGCTGAAGCTCCAATACTTTGGCCACCTGATGCGAAGAGTTGACTCATTGGGAAAGACTCTGATGCTGGGAAAGATTGAAGGCAGGAGGAGAAGTGGGTGATAGACGATGAGAGGGTTGGATGGCATCACCGACTCAATGGATATGAGTTTGGGTAAACTCTGGGAGAGAGTGAAGGACAGGAAGCCTGGCACAGGTTGGGGAGAAAAAAAGGAAAAAGAAAAGCGGGTGCCAGGGGGAACGGGAACGGTCATAAACCTTCCCCGCTGGGCTGACGCTGCGTTTACCCGTGATCAGGAGCGTGGGGGACGGGATGTGGGTGACATAGCAGGCATGGGCACTGTCTGGCGTGGCCCCCTTCACGTGCCCTGGCCGCCCTGCCCTCATCATCCCCTCTTGCTGGTCCCCATCCACTGGGCTGCTGGACCCCTCCTGGCCTCGGCCCCAGCCTTGCCCTCACATCCCATTCCTGCCGCCCATCCTGCAGCCCCTCAGGGTTTTGACTGATGACTCTTGTTTCAGGGGATGCTCCCTCTCAACAGGTACCATCTCAGCTGCTGACCCATTTTTGGCCACATCATCTAATAATAAGGATAAACAACCAGGCATTCAACTGTGAACCAAACTGCTCTAAGGACCGTCATAAGCATCATCTCATAGAACCCTCCAGTGTTCTGTAAGAATGACAACACCTCCCCCCTCCACAGCCTCCCACCTGCCCCCGATTCTGCAGATAAGAGGCTGAGAGAATCAAAGGAATGAAATGACTTGCCCAGAACCCCACCCCACAGGCACCGGGGCTTAGGGGCAGAAGCAAGGCTCAAACCCAGGTCCCTGCAGTTTCTGCTACACGGTGGGTGCCTTCGTGTCTGTAATGACACCGGGAAGACTGGACTCTGGAGGTTGCCTCTGCCTTGTGCCAGCTCTGACCCAGGCCAATACTGAGCCTCCCTGCAGCCTGGCTCCTCATCTGTAGGAGAGGCGTGACAATAAGATTGTGCCATGCCCCGTCACTCCAGTCATGTCCAACTCTGCGGACTGCAGCCTGCCAGGCTCCTCTGTCCATGGAATTTTCCAGGTAAGGTTACTGGAGTGGGTTGCCATGCCCTCCTCCAGGGGATCTTCCTGACCCAGGGATCGAACCCACATCTTCTGCATTTCCCGGATTGCAGGTGGATTATTCCCTGGTGGCTCAGATGGTAAAGCGTCTGCCTGCAATGTGGGAGACCTGGGTTCCATGCCTGGGTGGGGAAGATCCCCTGGAGAAGGAAATGGCAACCCACTCCAGTGTTTTTGCCTGGGAAATCCCATGGACAGAGGAGCCCGGTAGGCTATAGTCCATGGGGTTGCAAAGAGTCAGACACGACTGAGCAACTTCACTATTTACCACTGAGCCATCGGGGAAGCCCGACAATAGGACAGCGGTGAGGATGAAATCAGAGGATGAAACGGCACAGGGAAAGTACTTTGAGCGATGCCCTTCAGAGTGCAGCCTTGTTGTGCATCACAATTGTTCTCAGAGCTTGAAAATCCCTAAGCCGCCCACCCCTGAGATTCTGTCATTGATCCAGGAGCAGCCTAGACACTGGGTTTTCTAAAACCCCCTCCTCCAGGTGATTCTAACCTGCAGCCAATCTTGGGTCCCACTGCCCAGCACACAGGAAGCACCTAATAAATAATAGATGCTTTGTCCTGTCTGGTCACACCCCACTTCTGGCTCCCAGATTCTGAGGTCTCCAGCCTCAAGCTTCCCTGACAATGATGCTGTCCATTCTGGGGTGGCCCCTCTGGGTTCCTGGGTTCCTAGGGCTCCTAGGCAGCCCTAGCTTGCCCTCGGGCTGCAGGTATTTGGCTTAGAGCCAGCCCTGTGCCCAATTTCAAGAAAGACAATTCCAGAACACTCATGCTAGGGGCAGTGGGTGCAGAGGGAGAGGCTTGAGGGGCCCTAGATGCTCTGGGGGCCCTCCTGTAAGCGGAGGAGCCCCCACCTAGGCTGATTTCAGTGGGGGCTGCCGCGTGTCTTTGGAAGCCAGTTCTGACAGCGTTCAGTACAAGAGTGCCACTCCCAAGTCACACGGTGACCTGGTGGCCAGGGTCTGGGATCAGCGCCTGGGTTTGCAAAACCTGACTTTAGTCAAAATTGCCTAAATGGAAAGGAAATGCAAAAAAGAGGGAATATATGATACATATCGCTGATTCACTTTGCTGTGCAGCGGAAACTAACACATTGTACTATTTCAGTTGTTGTTCAGTCACCAGTCACGTCCGACTCTTTGTGATCCCACGGACTGCAGCACACCAGGCTGCCCTGTCCTTCACCATCTTCCAGAGTTTGCTGAGACTCATGTCCATTGAGTCGGTGATGCCATCCAATCATCTCATCCTCTATTGTCCCCTTCTCTTCCTGCCTGCAATCTTTCCCAGCATCAGGGTCTTTACCAATGAGTCAGCTTTTCCCATCAGGTGGCCAAAGTATTGGAGTTTCATCTTCAGCATCAGTCCTTCCAATGAATATTCAGGACTGATTTCCTTTAGGATGGACTGGTTGGATCTCCTTGCAGTCCAAGGGACTCTCAAGAGTCTTCTCTAGCACCACAGTTTGAAAGCACCGATTCTTTGGAACTCATTCCAATAAAATGTTTTTTTAAAAATTGCCTTTATGACTTCTCTGTGGTTGAATACCAGAAAAAGTTCCAGAGCAAAGTAAAATGTGTAACTTTAGACACTAGGAGACCAGGAATGGCTGAACAACAGCAAGCTGTCATTCTCGATGCCTTGCTCAGCCTTGTGCGCCCCAGCAGGTGGGACTGTCTGTAGAATTCACACCTTTGCACTTGTCTTTCTTCACCCCCTATGCCTCCAGCAGTATGCTTGTTGTTCCATAAAACTGAGCAAATTGACAACGTGCTATGACTTCCCCCTAGTCCAGTTGTTCTGTATCAGGGTGATTTTGTCTCCAGGAGACATGTGACAACCTCTGAAGATATTTTTGGTTGTCACGACTGGGGGAGGTTCGCTACAGGCATCTAGGGAGTAGAGGCGAGGGATGCTGTAACCATCTAAAATGTGCAAGATAGGAAGTCTCACTCGTGGAGTGGATGCACCGCCTGGGCCCCTCTGCCATCTGGGACCCCAGACTACTGTTAACAAGGGACTTTCCAGTACTGATCAAGTCTGGATATGACGAACAAACCTGAACCCAAGCAGGAGAAGTCGATCCAGACTCCAGTGACTTAAAAGGTTTGACTTTGTGGGCACACCAGAAATGTGGACGTCTGGGAGAAAAAGCAACATACAGACTCTTCTTGGAAGTCTGACTGTAATGTGGATTCATGCCTCAACCTTCAAGGGTCTTCAGCTGGAGAAACATGAGCCAGACCCCAAATCAGCATACCTTCACCTGCCCAGCAAACCAGGCCTCTTCTTCCTTAGCTGTGGACACAATTTATCTGTCTGTTAGATCACATGGGCTTCCCAGGTGGCACTAGTGGTAAAGAACCCTCCTGCCAATGCAGGAGGCATAAAAGACATGGGTTCAATCCCTGGGTCACACAGATCCCCTTTAAGAGGGCATGGCAACCCACTCCAGTATTCTTGCCTGGAAAATCCTATGGACAGAGAAGCCTGGCGGGCTACATGGGGTCATAAGGGCCAGACATGACTTAGTGACTAAATCTCCACCACAACATCAAAACCACATGAACTTAGGTTAACATATGACAAAGACTTTTTACAGTTGTTTACAGACTCAGTAATGTTTCAGTTCTTCAGTCACCCGCTCATGTCCGACTCTTTGCAACCCCACGGACTGTAACACACCAGATCTTCCTGTCATTACCATCTCCCGAAGTTTGCCCACGTTCATGTCCGTTGCATCGGTGATGCCATCCGGCCCCCTCATCCCCTGAGGCCTTCTTCTCCTTCAGTTACACCAAAACAAATCCTTAACTGACATGTTTGATTGGACTGCTTGTTCTCTGCAACTGCTGTGTTACCTTGTTCAGAAGGATGAGGCCTGAGGGGTTTTAATGCCTGCTACCACATGCAGGGTCAGTCGCATGCTCAGTCGCTCAGCCGTGTCCGACTCTTTGTGACCCCATGGACTGCTGCCCACCAGGCTCCTCTGTCCATGGAATCTTCCAGACTAGAACACTGGAGTCGGTTTCCTCCTACAGGGATTGAACCTGCGTCTCTTGCATCTCCCACGTTGGCAGATGGATTCTTTTACCACTAGCGCCCCTGGGAAGCCCCTACTAATACACATGCATGGGAAAAAGATTATTTAGAGAATGGGTTCCTGATGATCATTGGGTATTTATCCCCGAAGGCATTACTGAATGCCCTGACATCTGGTGCCAAGGAACTCTGTACCATTATGGTACAGTTAATGTGAGTTTGATGTGCCGACTTCATGCATTGCCTATTGTTTTTGGAGAGGAATATTGACTGCCTCTTTTCACTGGAAGTTATTTGAACTTTCATAACTATACCCACTTTTTGACAGATTGTGATAAAGCTACCAAAAAACTGCTGTATGGATCTGCTTCTCTTATTGGGAGCCCTACTTATTAGAGAACTCCATCCACTATTGTGAATTGACTGTTTTTCCTAAATCCTGTAATGTCTTTTTAAAGATAGCCACTCAATTTGTATGTATTGTAACCTGTGATGTAGAAATGACCTCTATGTACCAGTTAGGAAACCCTTTTTCTGGATTCCTAACACTTGTTGAATAATGAACTCGTTCCAAATTGGGAAAGGTACGTCAAGGCTGTATATTGTCACCTGCTTATTTAACTTATATGCAGAGGACATCATGGGAAACGCTGGGCTCGATGAAGCACTAAATGGAGTCAAAATTGCCAGGAGAAATATCAATAACCTCAGATATGCAGATGACACCACTCTTATGGCAGAAAATGAAGAGGAGCTAAAGAGCCTCCTGATGAAGGTGAAAGAGGAGAGTGAAAAAGCTAGCTTAAAACTCAACATTCAAAAAACTAAGATCATGGCATCTGGTCCCATCACTTCATGACAAGTAGATGGGGAAACAGTGGAAAGAGTGGCAGACTTTATTTTCTTGGGCTCCAAAATCACTGCAGATGGTGACTGCAGCCATGAAATTAAAAGACGCTTGCTCCTTGGAAAAAAAGGTATGACAAATCGAGATAGCATATTAAAAAGCACAGACATTACTTTACCAACAAGGGTCCGTCTAGTCAAAGCTATAGCTTTTCCAGTAATCATGTATGGATGTGAGAGTTGGACCATAAAGAAAGCTGAACACCGAAGAATTGATGCTTTTGAACTGGGGTGTTGAACAAGACTCTTGAGAGTCCCTTGGATTGCAAGGAGGTCAAACCAGTCAATCCTAAAGGAAATCAGTCCTGAATATTCATTGGAAGGACTGATGTTGAAGCTGAAGCTCCAATACTTTGGCCACCTGATGAGAAGAACTGACTCACTGGAAAAGACCTTGATTGGGGGAAAGATTGAAGGAAGGAAGAGAAGGGGATAACAGAGGATGAGATGGTTGGATGGCATCACCAACTCGATAGACATTAAGTTTGAGCAAGCTCTGAGAGTTGGTGATGGACAGGGAGACCTGGCATGCCGCAGTCCATGGGGTTGCAAACAGTCAGACATGACTGAGTGACTGAACTGAACTGAACACTTGTTGATCATTTATTTTGGAAAACTGTTAGTAGCTCAGTCATCTCCAACTCTTTATGACGCCTTGGACTGCAGCCCACCAGGCTCCTCTGTCCATGGAATTCTCCAGGCAAGAATACTGGAGTGGGTTGCCATGGCCTCCTCCAGGGGATCTTCCTGACCCAGGGATTGAACCTGGGTCTCCTGCATTGCAAGTGAACTCTTTGCCTTTGAGCCACCAGGGAAGCCCGCCTTTTAATTGGAAGGGGACCACTTATTACATTCCCCCATGAGACTTTGGGTAGTGTGGACCCAAATGTTATTCCCTCCTCTTTCTGTTCTTGATATTAGCTTCTCCTTAGAATCCTTATGTAAGATTTTGCAAGGAACGAAAGAATTGCAAAATTTCATGTGTAAATGTAACCACACCTTGATGGAACACTCTGTTGCTCCTACAATTGTGGCCAATAAGTTAATGGATATAGTAATTGATGTACGAAAACATTCATGGAGGGACGTTTTCTCTACTAAATCCCCTACTGCTCAAAAATGGTTTTCTGCTTTGTTTAACCCATTACTCCTTTCTTTGATCAACTTATTTCTATTGATAATCTGGAATTGTTATTCGACTCATACAGTTAAGAAGACTGCTTGTGATAGAGACTTACAGACTTAAGAGAACAAACGTATGGTTGCTGGGGGGAAAGCTGGGGGGAAGGGATAGGTAGGGAGTTTGTATGGACATGTACACTCTGCTGTATTTAAAACGGATAACCAACAAGGACCTACTATATAGCTCAGGGAACTCTGCTCACTGCTATGTGGCAGCCTGGATGGGAGGGGAGTTTGGGGGAGAATGGATGCATGGGTATGTATGGCTGAATCCCTTCACTGTTCACTGGGAACTGTTACAACATGGTTAATTGGCGATACCCCAATATGAAATAAAAACATTTAGAAAAAGAAGACTGCTTGTATTATTTTGCCTTGTTCCTATGCTCTTCAACCTAAACAGGTTTCACCGAAGAAGTATACGTGGGAATTGTGAGTGGGCAGATGGTATATAGAGCAGTGACATCGGGGGAGATGACCTGGGAACCAGGTGCTGGGCTGGGCCCCAGAGCCCTCAGGCAGTAGAACCGAAGGAGAGGAGGGGAGGATCCTGGCAAGTGAGCTGGAAGGCTGGTAAAAAAAAAGCCCCAAAGTTGTCCTAAAGGACCAGCAGTGTCTTCACCTTCCTCCTACTCCTCGGAAAGTCCTTCCAGTCAGCGACAAGTATGAGATGCTCAAGCGCCGTTAGGGAGAGGGTGGTCCTTGGGAGTAGATTATAAACAGTCAGACCTTTGGCATGGCAGATCTCGAGTCTTGTGCAACCTTCTTCTTCTCTCTCTCTCTTTTTTTTTTTTGGTTGGAAAACGTTTAAGTATGTTTTATTTTTTATTGTACGTGCAACCTTCTTAGAGAATTGTCTCCTTGTCTCTTCTCTCACTCAATTGCCTCATCCATTCATTCACTGATATAAAATCTTAAAGACCTGTTTGTGTAAGGCCCATGCTCTAGACTTTAAGTGATGTCTAATTCGTCTCGGATGGATATTCTCAGACCCATCTTGTAGATGGAGAAACTGAGGCTGAGACAGAAAATATGACTTGTTTCAGGTCACACACCTAGAAACTCAAGTTTTCTTTTACGCTGAAGTCTACAGTCTTTGTTCTTGCCTTCCTTTCTCTCCTCTTTTATTTACTCAGCCAAGATTTTTGGCGGGCTTCTTATGTGGTGGGCTGGGCCCTAAGGGCTGGGGCTGTAGTGATAGACAAGATGGAAATCACCTTTGCCACGTTATTACCCACATATCCAACTACCCGATGAGAAGTTCCTCCAGGATAACCACCTCAAACTCACCAGGCCCCCGACATCCTTCCTCCAAAATCTTCTCTGCCCCCGGCATCCTGACACTTTACTTAGCAGGCCTCCAAATGAATATTTTCTTGTGTGTTGTTCATGGAAGACTTTTGAGAGACAGATCGCCAAGTAGGCATTCAGCGTGGCATGTTATGAGAACCAACCCCGTAGGTGATGCCTGGCCTTGTGTTTGTCCGCCCTGAACACTTTGCCTCCTTTGCGTGTCCTGCCAAAAGCGACTGAGGAGGGAGGCTGGTGAGAGGTGTCTGGGTCGGAGGCCAGGTGAGATGTGCTGGATTCCAGGGGTTCAAGTCGGCACTGGTTTTGCTGTGGTTCGCCGCAGCACACAGCCAAGCCGCCGCAGGGAAGAGCCCCGCTTTCTTTTCTTCTTTTTCTGCTGAGATGTAGTTTTAGAAGGAACCGGAGATGTTCCCACGACTGAGCAGCTTGAGGGGATGCAGAATAGCCATCTCACTGACTTGAGAGTGTCCAGTCTTTTCTTTTTTTTTTCATTTATTTTTATTAGTTGGAGGCTAATTACTTCACAACATTGCAGTGGGTTTTGTCATACATTGACATGAATCAGCCATGGAGTTACATGTGTTCCCCATCCCGATCCCCTCTAAGAGTGTCCAGTCTTTTGTTACCCAGGGAATCATTCCTTCAGGGACACAGCACAGATACACGCATGTGCGTGCACGCACACACACACACACATGCACGCACGCACGCACACATGCACGCACACACGCGCATACACGCATGCACGCACGCACGCACACACACGCATGCACACACACACAAGCATGCATGCACATGCATGCTGGCTCCTCCACTTCAAGAAAATGTGCTGTGCTGTGCCAAGTCGCTTCAGCCGTCTTTGCGACCCTCTGGACTGCAGCCCGCCAGGCTCCTCTGTCCATGGGATTCTCCAGGCAGGAATACTGGAGTGGGTTGCCGTGCCCTCCTCAGAGAAAGAAAATACGGAGTGCCGAGTTGGATAGAAGCTAATGTAAAGTCTGTGTTGGCTTTTAAAATATTTTTAATTTGTTTTAAAAACATCCCCCCTCAGGATGTGACTATGGCCAAAGACAAATGGAAAGCTTGAGCGTCTGGCACTTTCTCTATAAGAACACAGAAGGGGCTTACACGTGGATGGGATGGAAGCATCCTGCTTGTGTTACGGCCTGGTCCACATCTAGCAACCACAAATGCCCATCTTCTCTCAACCAGGGAAGAAATCCTGAGCTGCAGATGCAGAAAGGGCTTGGGGGCCTCCAGACCCGGCTTCCTCCCAGGCACAACCTCTCCCAGGCTTTGTGACCTTGGCAACTGATCCAACTTCTCTGAGCCTCAGTTTCCTCATCTAGAAAATCAGGATGAAACACCTCTCAGTTAGTTGTTTGGGAATAAAAAAGAGAATGGGGCAAAGTCACTGGCACGTACCACCCTTAAGTAAGGGTTGCTAGCCTTGGCTGATCGTGTCAGAAAAAAGATGAACTTCCAGTTTTACAAGTTTATATAAGGAATTCTGAGCTCCATCCACAAGCCAGTCTTGTGCTGTGGACTTTAGACGGTCAGTAGTGCTAAACACCCACAATGTAAGCCATGGGGCACTGGGCACTTAAGATTTATTGACTAGTGCAAGTCTTACAACATCTCTGAAGGTGATTTCATTATGCTGCAAAATTTTAATCATAAGTTGAATTCATTAACTCTGGTATTTGCAAATTCTGAAGGCAGAGCGGCTTCTGGGTTGGTTTGGTTTAAGCTATCCAATAGTACCATCAATAGACTTTATTATTATCATTTAACTCCTCCCCATTGTCTTCTTTTCTCCCTTCCTTCCCTCCTTTTCCTTTCTTATTCCTTTTTCCAGCAGTATAAGTTTCACCCAAATAATCTTTGTTGTTGAGATGACATTATTGGAACTCAGTTGTTGTTGTCTAGTCACTGAGTCATGTCTAACTCTTTTGCGACCCCATGAACTCTAGCCCACCAGGCTCCTCTGTCCATGGGATTTCCCAGGCAAGAATACTGGAGCGGGTTGCCATTTTCTTCACCAGGGGATTTTCCCAACCCAGGGATCGAACCCATGTCCCCCTGCATTGGCAGGAGGATTCACCACTGAGCCACCAGGAAAGCCCTCCTGGAGCTCAGACAGTTGAATAATTGGCTCAGAGACTTTGGTTGGGAGATGTCAGAGGCAAACCTTCAGCTCAGGTGCAATTGACTCTGCCATACCTGAAACAACCTCCTCCCAGCTCTGCCGGCTTTGAGTAGGGTCTAGTCGATTCTCCAATGTTTATGTCACCCAGACCAGGTCAGAGTTGTTATGTAATGACCCCTGGAAGTGTCTAATTGTCTTTTCCTATCTTAGGACTTCATAGAATTGAGTGACAGAGGGGAGCCACACTCTGTTTATACCTTCAGGGGAAAAGTTATTCCCATGGTGTGGCAAGGAGGAGCTTAGGGAGTGTCTGGATGTTGGTTAAGTTCTCTGGGGAGTGGGGGTCAGGTTCACAGGTCAGGTCCTTGGCTCTGCCCCACAATGACATTGCAGTCTTTGATGTTTCTGAACACACCAAGTGGGGTCCAGTCATTGGAATGTAAGCACCACTAAGAAATGTTTTTTCTTTCTTGTTTGCAGATATTTTTGTCCTTTAGATCCATAGTAGGAGCTCACACCTCATTAATTAATTTCAGAGTGTTTTCACTGACTGTTTAAACATTCTTACCCCAGTGAGTCACCTGGCTTGATTCCTCACTGCGTTTAGATCTAATCTCAAAAATCAACTCCACCGAGCGTGACCATGTCACCTAAGGCTGGTTACTGTCCGTTGATTTCACCCCTTTCTCCTCCTTGACTTTTCCTTTCTGTCATTGTATGTTTGTGAGTTTTGGTTGCTTTCCCCACTGGGAGCTCCGTGGAGGCAAAGTGTTCATCGCTGGTGCACTACCATCTCTCTAGTTGCTAGGACAGAGGCTGCAAGAGTCTGTGCTCAATGAATGATGTTCTGGGTGAACTAGTGAATGAATGAATGAATGAATGAACACATGCATAATCCATGGAAAGAGCTTAGCATAGAGTCTGGGCCATAGGGAGTGAGAGAGAACTACTCGTGTTGATGCTGTTAAAGATGATACCCAAATGCACTCTGAGGCTGTAACACTCTGGGTGGACCACTGACAATGTTCCGTGTAGGTTCTGGCAGGCTGGTGAGTGTGGGAGGCCCTCTTCCACCCCATTTGCCATTCCTTCCTGACACCAACTCTAAAAAGACCCCAAAGAACAGTATTTCTGCCAACTTCCGCTCCTTACTTTTTGTTCGTTGTGGAATTGTGACATGACTTTGGGCCTACATTCTTCTCTCTCCCTAGCTCTTGAATTCAAACCCTTTCAGATCTTTCAGACTAGCATGTAAATGACTAATGACATCATCCCTGCATTTCACCACCATCTACCCACGTGGCCTCTCCCATCTTTTAGGATTTTTCTCATCTCTTTGCTTTCATGTATCTGTCAACTGCTGATTGTACCTCCATTCTGCCCATTTCCTGCCTAAAGATACTCTCCAAGTTCCAACTCCAGTATCTCCTCTCCTGTTAAGCTCAGCCTGAGATCTTCCAGAAGTTTCTGCCTCTTCTCTTTGGAGTTCCACCCTGAGTTTCCCTCTTGCACTTAAATCTTCCTCTCAAGGCACTGCACTTAGCCAGGCCCAACTCTGCAAGCTCAGGAGTCCTGTATATGGCAAATGGTAACGGGAACCCTAGCTTGAAGCTGTGGAGGATGTTGCTCCAGCTCATGGATGTGATTTGCTGATGGTTTTGAATTCTGCCTCCCCTCTTTCCATCTGTGAGCCCCTGAAAGGTGTCTTCATCACATGATGCTTCAGGTGACCCACTTGAAATGAGTTCAGTAAGCATCAAATACCACAGATCAAAGCCTGAAATTGTGACGATAGGGATTCAGGAATGGATCACCTTATGGGATGACCTGGGATGGCTGGTGAACAGGATACTTTTTCCACTGATATATGAGGACCTGTTTGCAAGTTCGTTGGAACTAGGCAGAGAGAAATCAGACAATGGTTGAACGTATTTCTGAAAAAGGCACAGGGCTTTATTTTCTTAATTGGGCAGAAAGTGCACTGCACGGAAGTCACCACTCTGACTCACTCAGTTCAAAGACTGGCCCTTACTGCTCATAGAAGCAAAGCCTTGTGGGCCATGGAAAAATACAGAGGACAATAGCCTCTTAAAATCACATCTAAGGAAATGAATACAAAACAAATTCCAAACACAGAGATAAAAATTGCAAAATCTGTTTAAATAGTCCATTGCACACCCATAGCACAAATGTTCATCTGACAGGGAGTTAGAAGATCTTTACAGCATATGAAAAGGTTTTGACGTGACACCTCCTAAAGGACTCTGTTCTCTTTTGACCTTGTTAGCATGAACTGCCCTGTACCATGGAGAGGAAGAATTTGCACAAAGAGCCCCAGGTCTCCCCACAGTACTCCAGGGCTGCCTTCCTTTGGTTTTCCAAGTCTTCCTCCAGACACTGAGGGTCTTTGGTGGTCATGGGCTGGGTCTTTTCTGGGCTGGGGGAGGTAATCACTTCAACCTTGTCCATGGGAGAGAGCTCCATTAACTCCTGGCTGGGTTTCTTGATCCTAATCAGAGTAGAGTTCACCAGCTTGAGATTCGATTCTGGAAACTTCTTTCTGCACACCCTGGTCTTCAGGACACTCTTGGCATCACCACAGATGACCTTCTGAGAACGCAGGTTCCGGCCAATTTGTTTCCAATAGGCGTTGTTTTTGTGCAACTCTAGGCATGAGGTTGGATTGCCAGTGAAGAAACAGGAAAACGTGTTGTCCTGTTGGGTGCATTCGACCTTCAGGGCGATGCCGTCCTCCTGCTCGGTCACCGTCCATCTGCAGTCAGCGTGGTCCGGGGTGACGAATTTGCCTTTGATCGGGCGCTTGGTTGGCTGGCTCCTCGGCTCCTTCCCAGGCTTGCCCAGAGCATGCGCTTCATCTGCATTGGCTTTGCTGCCGTGTCTATTCCTTCCTTCCTTTTTGGCCTCCGCCAAGAGCATCGGAACAGCCAGAAGGAGGAGGGAGAGCAGGGTGAGGCTGTGGGTCCTCATGCCTTCAGCTTGGTGGGAACCTGTTTGACAAAAGGCAGGTGAGTCAGCGCTGGCCTGGAGGAGGACCCTCCCCCCCACCTGGCATAGGTCTGCCTGCTTCAGGGTGAGATCCAAGAACAACCTATTTCCTGGAATCAGCAGACAAGCAGCTGCTCTATTCGCATTTCTGCTTGAGCCTTGAATGCCAGAAACTTCCTACTCTTCACTCACTCTTCCATACCCTCTGAACCCCATTAGTCCTCACTCCCTTATCCCCTCACTCAGTTACTCCAGATCCATTCAACATTCAATACGCTTTCATGGCTCACCGACCACTAGCCATGCCCTAGACTAGATGTTGAATCTATCAAGGTGAATAAGAAAGTCTCACGTCTTAAAAACTTGGAGGCAACTCTTTGGGGGAATCTGAATAGCATTGACCTGGTGTGTGTCCCAACCATGTCCCCCAACCTGATCTTGGGCAAGTCACTCTCCCCCTCTGGGTCTCAGCTCCTTTATCTGAAAATCAAGATGTTGGGTGAGATGATTGTTGACTCTGTTTCAGCTCCGGTGGGCTGAGCTTCTATCTCACCGTTCCACATGGACTCAGATGATCACACAGCGAGAAAGGACATAGAAAGTGATAAGGTGATGTCTGACCCAAGGTTAAATATGCATGAGGTCTGGACGCTCTGAGATGAGTGGGTTGGTGAGCAGGGGCATTTGGGCTTCAGTAAGAACCTGGGGAATGGCATGAAGAATGAGAGATCACACAGTTTGACCGGGCAGAGTGAGCCGGGAGAACAGAGGTGAGTTTCCATCAGAGCACTTAGATTGCTTTGACACTGTCCTTACCATAGAGAAAGTCCCCAGTCGATGCTTTTAAAAATAAATCATTAAAGACATAGGATGATTTAAACCGTTATGCTGAACTGAATAGATTTTATCAAGTGGGCAACAAAAACCACCCCTCAAAGAGAAGAATGAGCATTTCTATTTGACACCAACTACGTGCTAAGCACATGACCTGTGTTTCACTTTCACCTTGTTAATTCACACAAGAGCCCTGCCTGGCAGGTCATAATGCATCACCACCAGGTAACAGGCGTGACAGATAAGGTTCAGAGCGGCAAATAAATTGCTCAATATCCCATAGTGAGCAAGTGACACAGTTGGGACAGGCAGCCAGAACCTCTCCTGGTCCTTTATACAACCACGCCCTTCCCTGAATCCCTCTTGCTTTCACCTTACTCTGCCTTTCAGAAAGAAAAAAGCGATTAGGAACAACTCACTTCGTCTGGCTTAGTTCTTGATGATAAGTTCATTCGTATCACCGCTGCTCCATTTGAAAAAAATACAGACTTTTGTTTAAGAAGAGGTTGATTTGGGGAATGGTCTTGATCTCATTATCTACCCTGGGCATATGGCTTCTCGTTAGGACTGATAAAGGGACAGAGGGAAATTGTCAGTTCCTCGGTCATGTCTGACTCTTTGTGACCCCATGGTCTGAAGCCCGCCAGGCTCCCCTGTTCATGGAATTCTCCAGGCATGAATACTGGAGTGGGTAGCCCTTCCCTTCTCCAGGGGATCTTCCTGACCTGGAGATCAGACCCTGATCTCTCTTACATTGCAGGCAGATTCTTTACCATCTGAGCCTCCAAGGAAGCCCTTCCTGATAACGGGAAGACAGTCACAAAATGTGGGCTCCCAAAACGAAGTTGGGCTGGGAGCTAGGTATGTCAGATAAAGACCTGCTCATTCCTCACGGCAGTGGGACTCAGCCCCTACTTGTCCCTGAGGAGATCCAGGTTCCAGGAACCTGAGGTCCTCGTGGGAGCTGGGGTGGGGAGGGGGGTGGCAAGTAATGACACTCTTCAGAGAGCCAGGCTCTTACCTTGTTCTGAGCTTGCAGGTCCAGTGCGACCCCAGATGGAAGAGGAAGCTTGCAGGCGCTCCGTGGTCTCATCCACGGTGAGAGGCCGGGAAGGCCGTTTATATAAGAGCCCACACACACAGGGATTTACACCTCACACACCTGTGTCACTTTATTCACACTCCTCCCAGCCACGCCCCTTCAGAGGAAGCCAGTTCCTCCAGGGAAAGTGGCTGGCGTAATCCTGTCTGTGTGTACGTGTGAGAGGCGGGGGGGTGTTACATGCAGGGCATTAGACCTGGTTCTTCCAAGCCCTTTTTCTTCCCCCAGTGGCCTACTGAGGAGGACAGCAGAGCCTTGCAAAGACCCTCCATGATGGTAACAGGACCCCAGCAACAGAATCTTGGTCGGGGGCAGTTATGAACAATAACTCATTCTACCCAAAGCTCTCCCTTAAATCTCATCAGAGCCCCTCCATGATATACCGACCTACATTGTTGTTGCTCAGTCACTAAGTCACGTCCGGCTCTGTGACCCCACGGACTGCAGCCCGCCAGACTCCCCTGTTCTTCACTATCACCCAGAGTTTGCTCAGATTCACGTCCATTGAGTCGGTGATGCTATCCGACTATCTCAT
This sequence comes from Cervus elaphus, assembly GCF_910594005.1. NCBI lineage: Eukaryota > Metazoa > Chordata > Mammalia > Artiodactyla > Cervidae > Cervus > Cervus elaphus. The sequence goes on along the minus strand of NC_057820.1, from coordinate 6,341,600 downwards.
GCTGTCACCCCCTTCTTTTGCCCTCAATCTTTCTCAGTGTCAGGGTCTTTTCCAATGAGTCGGCACTTTGCCTCAGGTGGCCAAGGTACTGGAGCTATAGCTTCAGCATCAGTCCTTCCAAAATAATTCGTCCCATTTTACAGATGGAATTTTGGAGCTTGAAGGTATTTGGGGCTGGGCCAAGGTCACAGGGCTAGGAGGATGAGGAGCCCAGGGTTTAAAGCCTGGACTCCCGGGATCCACTCTGTCCTCTTTTTGCCTGACACACTCAGTGAACACTTGGTGAATGGAGGATTAAACTGGGGAAACCACCCCAGCATTTGAATCCCCATTTTCACCTGAGGCACTTGAAGTTACTAGGTGGGCAAAGGAACCCTTGGGCCCTGAGAGGCCAGTAAAGCAGAAATTCCTGATTTGGATCTTGTTGAAAGTTTACACCTTGTGGTCACAGGTGGGGTCCTCACTCTGCTGAGCCTCCTCCAGGCAGAGTCTAGACCTAGTGGAGCCCTGGACTCAGCATTCATTTAGCTGTGATCTTAACCTTTCTGACCCTCTCTCTGCTCATCTACTGACAAATGATGATAACAGCACCTCATTTAGGGTCTCAAACTCAATTATTTGGGCTTCCCAGGTGGTGCTAGTGATAAAGAACCTGCCTGTCAATGCAGGAGAAGCAAGAGATGTAGGTTCGATCCCCTGGAGGAGGGCCTATCTACCCACTCCAGTATTCTTGGTCTGGAAAACCCTATGGACAGAGGAGCCTGGTGGACTAAATTTTTCAGGAAGCTGAGCCATTAGCATCAAGTGAAGCAGAACAGATTTGGTTCATAAGGTGGCCTTTAGTTACATTCTTTAAAAACAGGTACATTTTGTTTCCTTACTGAGAATGTAAAAAGAACTCACATCTGCAATGATATGGACTTCACTATATTTTATTATTTTACTTTTCATGATGTTTGAGCATAAGAAGTTGTTTGTTTTCTTCTTGACTCTGCCGTAAGGAAAAACAATAGCATAAGAATTATAATAGTAATAATAAGTAATAAATGGCAGCTGACCCTTGCCGTTGGGATAGGAACAATAAGGAGTGCTGGGGGCTATGACAAGCTGGGTAGTCCCTGATATCTAAGTGTCAACACTCAGCTCCAGGTGACAGAAAACATGTTGGCATGAGGTCAGTATTCTCAGACCTAATGAATTTATTCACATGTACTTTTTATTGGAGTATAATTGCTTTACAATGTTGTGTTGGTTTCTGCTGTACAACAGTGTGAATCCTATGTGTATATATACATATACATATATATAAATACAAACACACATACATCCCCTCCTTCCTTAGCCTCCTTCCCACCCGCTCCCATCCCACCATCTGGGTCACCACAGAGCGCCAAGCTGAGCCCCCTGTGCTAATCAGCAGGTTCTCACTAGTCATCTGCTTTACACATGTTAATGTATATATCTCCATGCTAGTCTCTCAATGTGTCCCACCCTCCTCCTCCCTTCCTATATCCACATGTCTGTTCTCTATGCCCGAATTTCTATTTCCTGCCCTGCAAACACATTCATCTGTACCATCCCTGTAGAGTCCACCTATGTGCATTAATACATCTTTATTTTTCTCTGTCTGACTTACTTCACCCTGTACGACAGTCTCTAGGTCCATCCACGTCTCTGCGAATGACTCAATTCCATTCCTTTTCATGGCTGAGTAATATTCTGTTGTACACATGTGCCACATTTCTTTATCCATTCCTGTGTTGATGGACATTTAGGTTGCTTCCATGTCCTGGCTACTGTAAACCATGCTGCAATGAACACCGGGGTGCATGTGTTTGCATTATGGTTTTCTCAGGGTATATGCCCAGTAGTGACATTGCTGGGTCATATGGCAATTCTGTATAGAAATAGACATCTTATGAACTTTTAAAAGATTCCTCAACATGCAAATGTGTGTATATGGAATTGGGTTGGCATCTAAGTGAAATTTTCTAAAACATTGTCCTAGCCCACAATAAAGATATAAAAAGTTGTAACTGTGGTTGGATTCCATCCAAGTTCCACCTGTTCGAGAATTCCAAGGTCACAGAGTTATGGATGTTCTTCATGAATTCCACCAAAGGAGGATATTTCCCCCAACTCCAAGCCTCATGTAAAAGTAGCTCATCCTGAGATCTATCCCCATTATTATGATCATCACCTCACTGAATCATGACTTGCACAAACAGGCACTTACAGAGTGGTATTTTGGAGGATTATTGGAGCCAAGTGAGACAAAGTTTCCTTGTTCCACAAGGAGATGGAGACCAAGGTGGTCTCCTGCAAAACAAGAAAATCATCTTAGCCTCAGGTGACAGCCAGATTCTTCCTGGAGAAAGACTATAGGTCAGAACACAAAGCAAATTTAGAAGTCAACATGTGGCCTCCAGGATCTTTTCTGAGAAATGTCTCTAAGATTTGGCAGGGAACATGTAACTTACCCCCAACAACTTCCCATGGATCTTCACCCTTTCTGTTGAAGGTCCAATCACAACTTCTGCCTTGACCCTTCTTTTCTAAACAGGGGTCATAATATTAGACCAGGATTTGTAGCTTTTCCCCTATTAGCTCAGCCTGTTATTTAAAATCCATTTCTAGACACAAATACACTCTTTAATCCGGCCACACTAAACCACTAATCCACCCTTTCCTGAATACTTGGTGAGCTTGTCCTCTTCCTGCTTTTGCCCCTGCTTTCCCCTTTACTTGGGATGCCCTTCCAGTCCAGCCTTGCCAGACACACACAGGTCCTTAAGGCCAAGCCCCAATGTCACCTCCTCTCTGCCGGTGTCACTGGTCCTCTGAACTTTTCCCGTGCTCTCCTTCTCATGGACGTTCATGGAATGAAATAGACCATCACTCCCAATGAGTGTTTACAACATGCCAGCATTGTGTTAAGGCTGTGTCCACACATTAAGTCATAGTTCAATACACTGAGAAAATAATACCGATGAACTACAGTGCACTGGGAACTGGAATGGATCTGGGGGTCCCAGCATGGCTGCCAACCACATGTTCCCACCACCTCCCCATACTTCCAGGACCAAGGGGGTCCCTGACTCCTAGAGAACTGACTCTGGATCTTCATGGTACAGATGACACACAAGTAGAGAAAGACTAAATGCAGGCCACTTCTAATATTTTTATTAAAAACAAAGTAATATATCCTTACTTTGATAAATTAAAAACTTTTCTCTCTTTATAAACATCTATTAAAATATTAGAATAGTATTACCTAAAGGGCTTCCCAGGTGGTTCAGTGGTAAAGAATCTGCCTGCCAATCAGGAAATGCAAGAGATGCAAGTTTTATCCCTAGGATGGGACGATCTCCTGGAGAAGGAAATAGCAACCCACTCCAGTATTCTTGCCTGTGAAATTCCATGGACAGAGGAAGCTGGTGGGCTACAGTCCATGGGGTCACAGAGAGTCAGACATGACTTAGCAACTGAGCATGCATGCACCTTTACAAAATATTTGCAGACAGTGCCCTTGCCCTACATCCCACCCATGTTCCTCTATTGTTGACTTTTTCATTATAATGCTACATTTATAAAACATATTGAATCAATATTGCTATGTTTTTACTACATTCCTATTTTGTTCAGTCTTCCTTAGTTTTTACCTCATGCTCTTTTTAAAATCATTAATAGACTTTATTTTTGAGTAGTTTTTGTTCCTAGAAAAGTTGAATGGAAAAGTTCAGAAAATTCTCATACCAACGCTGTCCTTCACAAACATAGCTGTCCACACTGCCAATATTTTCCACTAGAGTGGTACAATTGTTACAGTTGATGAACCTTCTTTGGGACATCATAATTCCCCCAAGTCGATAGCTTTCACAGTAGCTGACTCTTGGTGTTATAATCCACAGTTTTGGCAAAGCTATGACGGCATGTTTCCACCATTACAGTGTCATGCATAGTAGTTTCACAGCCCTACAAATCCTCTGTGCTTACCTATTCTGCCCTCCCTAACCCTAAACTTATCCCTAATCTTAAATCTAAACCTCAATCACTGGATACCCCCTCAACTTTCTACTGTTTCCATAGTTTTGCCTTTCATGAAGGCCATAGAACTGGAATCAAACAGGATTTACTCTGTTCAGATTGGCTTCTTTCACTTATAAACATGATTTTAAGATTTCTGTGTGTCTTTCTGTGGCTTGGAAGCTCATTTTTTTTTAAATCACTGAATCATATTTCATTGTCAATTTGTACTACAGTTTATTTATCCATTTGCCTCCTGAAAAACATCTTGGTTACTCCAATGTTTTGGCAATTATGAAAAAAAGCTGCTATAAACATTCATATGCAAGATTTTGTGTTAATATATGTTTTCAACTCCTAATGGTCATTTCTTGAAAACGTATGTTGACACCAAAATCTGCACAGGAATGTTTATAGCATAAGTTTTCAACTCCTAATGGTTTTTTGATGCTTGATCCTTGAAAGAAAAGCTATAATGAACATAGACAGAATATTAAAAAACAGAGAGATCACTTTGCTGACAAAGATCCATCTGGCCAAAGCTATGGCTTTTCCAATAGTCATGTACAAATGTGAGAGCTGAACCATAAATAAAGCTGAGTGCCAAAGAATTGATCCTTTTGAACTGTGGTGTTGGAGAAGACTCTTGAGAATCCCTTGGACAGCAAGGAGATCAAACCAGTTAACCCTAAAAGAAATCAACCCCGAATGTTCATTGGAAGGACTGATGCTGAAGCTGAAACTTCAATACTTTGGTTACCGGATGCAAAGATCCAGCTCATTGGAAAAGACCCTGATGCTGGGAAAGATAGAAGGCAGGAGGAGAAGGGGGTGACAGAGGATGAGATGGTTGAACGGCATCGTTGACTCAATGGAGATGAGTTTGAGCAAACTCTAGTAGATAGTGAAGGACAGGGAAGCCTCGTGGGCTGCAGTCCATTGGGTTGCAAGGAGTCAGACACAAATGAGTGACTAAACAACAGCAACACAGTCATTTCTGTTCAGGAAGCCAGCTGAGATCCCACGTGACCTTTAATAGACTCGACTCCTCTATTTGTGCATAGAGCTTCTTTTGGTTGTGGTGTTTCCTCAAATGTTCCTTGTTTGTGATGACCTTGACAGTTTTCAGGATTGCTCAGGTGTTTTGAGAACGTGTCCCTTTGGGAATTTGGTGTTTTTCTTGTGATTAGATTGGGATTATGTCACTCTTTTCTTCAACCAAGATTGAAATGATGGACAGCAGGTTCCTTTGGGGGTTCCATAGAAAGTCTGAACCCAGTAGTTGAGCATGTGTCCTTAGGCAGTCTGGTCGCAGATAGTTTTGAGGCTCCAAAGCTGATTTTACTCTCATGCATTTATTACCATATGGTTCCTTAATCTAAAGGCTGGTGTCTGGTAGAGGGGTGGGGAGTACAGTGACTGGAGATATAGTAGCAGGTGTGATTTTGTTCTAAGGTGAATCTTAACTGTGCATTGCCAGGCTAAATTTGCTCCTTCAAAAATGACCTCATGTACAGTCAAAATGCTTAGTTACTATATCAAAGCAATATTATTTTTTTGGTCAAATTCTGTGCATTCTTGTCAGAAAAATGAGGAAACTGGTCAAATAAACACCAGTTGAGCCAAAAAATTGATGCTTTTGAACTGTGGTGTTGGAGAAGACTCTTGAGAGCCCCTTGGACTGCAAGGAGATCCAACCAGTCCATCCTAAAGGAGATCAGTCCTGGGTGTTCATTGGAGGGACTGAAGCTGAAGCTGAAACTCCAATACTTTGGCCACCTCATGCGAAGAGTTGACTCATTGGAAAAGATCCTGATGCTGGGAGGGATTGGGGGCAGTCATTTTTAAGCTTAAACCAAATGAAATGGCTGTTTGTGGTAGGTTAAAATGATGGAATATCAGGAATTTTAATTAGATCAAACTAACAATAATAATTAGAGATTTTTAGAAGACCTTCTCTCTAGTGATACAGCTGTTTCAAAGCCTTATATATTCAACATCTTTTAGTGTTTTATAATGAAATTTCTCCATACAGGTTCATTGATTATCTCTAGGCTTTTTACATCTTTCTTTAAAAAGGAATCACTCTAAAGCATCTTGATCATTCTTTAAAGATGTCTGCTTCTTTTGAATAAAATTTCCGAAGCGCACACGTGGCCGTGCACCTCTGCATATAAGTGCACACGCACACATGCACCCGCACACTCTCGTGTCGGTGCGTCACATATGGGTATGTGCAACGTATGCACACCTGTCACCTCCACGTCTTGGGGCAGAAGGCCTTAGAGAGGCTCCCTTTAGAATTATCAGTCTCTAACTGAGTCTCTAGCCCTCAGTCCCTTTTGTCACGAAGAGTGCCAGTCTCCACCCTGGAAAACTGGAGAAGAGAGAAGACAAGTTGCCCTCTGCGTGAACGCTATCAGTCACCTGCACGGGGGCATAAGCTTTGCTGCTTTTGTCACATTAATTCACTGGAAGGACTGATGCTGAAGCTGAAGTTCCAATACTTTGGCCACCTGATGCAAAGAACTGACTCATTGAAAAAATACCCGGATGCTGGGAAAGATTGAAGGCAGGAGGAGAAGGGGACGACAGAGGATGAGGTGGTTGGATGGCGTCACCGACTCAGTGGGCATGAGTTTGAGTAAACTCTGGGTGATGGTTATGGACAGGGAGGCCTGGTGTGCTGCAGTCCATGGGATCTCAAAGAGTCGGACACGACCCCCCTCACCTGTCCCGCTCCTCACCCCTGGAGTGGGTTTCCATTCCCTTCTCCAGGGGGTCTTCCCGACCCAGGGATCAAACTGGGGTCTCCCACATTGCAGGTAGATTCTCTACCATCTGAACCACCAGGGAAGCACCTGCATACACCAATGAAGACCCAGCACAACCAAAAATATGATAAATAAAAAGAAGTTCAGATGGAAGACATCAGGAAACAGCTCTAAAAAGGCCTGGGATGGCACCTGGGGCAAATGGTACCCACAGATGAAGAGCACAGTCCTTGTGCCTGCTGTGAGTTGTAGAGAAGACAAGGGACCTGGGGATAAGACACTATAGGCTCCAGAAAGAGCAGGGCTAGCCTCTACCCAGACCTCATTCATTCTGCCACTCCGTCCGTCGTCCACTCACTCTTCCAGTTCATCCAGAGGGTGAAGCTCGTGAAGCGCTGCGTGTCCCAGGCTCTCTCTGTCACTGAGGGAAATGCAGTCAAGAGTGACTTGATTCCTCCTCAAAGAGATGGCACTAGACAGGCAGGAGGAGGATGCCAGTCACACCAATGCGTGATTGAGCTGTTGGAGGGAAGGCTGGAATGCCTAGGGTGGGGACCTCTGACCCAGCCAGAGGCAATTTCTCAAGGGCCTTTCTCAAGAGACAGCTCAACAGCCGCAGGGAAAAGAACAGTATTTATTCAATCATTACTCAGTAACCACTCTAGGCAAAGGGCAGCATTAGTCACTGTGTGGAATGCAAGGCGAATGTGATTTGTGCCACCTTCAAGACTGCCAGCTCCGTTGATGGCTCACTCTCTGGGGATGCCCGCAGCAGTGACATCGCATCACATCTCAGCCTTTAAGCTTCTGGTGCTCCTCAACTGCTAATAGAAAAGGTCCACATCTCTGGTCTGATTTGAGGTCTTTCCCATCTTGATCCTGGCTAACCTCAAGGTCATACCCACCACACTTAACGCATGTCCCTGGATTCCAACTTTACATCACTGTCCACTCCTATCCTCCCATGTTGCACTGTTTCAGAACAAGTTGACTCTGCCAAACTGTTTCCTTGTCCTGAAATTCCATTCCACCCTTATTTATCCAACCCATTCTCTCTCTACCTGGCTCCCTGCGCTTCCGACAGAATTCACTGTTCCTTCATCTGGGTTCTCACAGCTTCTTACAGACATCACCATGCTTTCACTTCATGTGTCACCTGATTTGGGTTCATTCATGTACTGGTCACCTTCATCAGCTGAATAATGGCATCCTTAGATCAGGGCTCGAGCAGGAAGCTTAGAAAGCACTTAACAAATATTTATCGCTTTGAATTGGCTTCTGTATTTATCAAGATTATTCTGATAGTGATAAGAAAAAAACTGAAAACAACTGAAACGAAACTGAGAATTAATTGGAAATTTCTCTTTCTATTTATTGTATTTTTAGTTGTGCTGTGTCTTCATTGCTGTATGCAGGTAAGGGCTTCCCTAGTGGTTCAGACAGTAAAGAACCTACCTGCAATGTGGGAGACCCAAGTTCGATCCCTGGGTTGTGAAGATACCTTGGAGAAGGGAATGGTAACCCACTCCAGTATTCTTGCCTGAAGAATCTCATGGACAGAGGAGCCTGGAGGGCTATAGTCCGTGGTGTTGCAAAGAGTTGGACACCACTGAGAGGCACTTTTCACTCAGAGTGTAGCCCCTGGATCAGCATTGGCATCATCTGAGATTTGCCAGAAATGCAAACTTAAAATGGGAACCTTATTCAGCCCCAACTCACACCCCTGTGCTTTAACAAGTTCCGCCGGGTGATCCTCACACACACACTCAAGCATGGACATCAACAGCTTCAGCAACTACAGACTTATTCTCTCAGATACAAGGAGCAGAGCGTCAGCTGGGAGCGGGCTGTCTAAGCTGACCCAGGGCCCGGGTGCTTCCGCGCTGCTCGTTCACTGGCTTTGTTCTCAGCTTTGTCTCGTGGCTGCAAGACAGCGGCTCAGCCTCTGATCAGAATCTTCTCGGAATCACGTCCGGGAACAGGAGGGGCGATTTCTCCTCACACATCCTTTCCATCAGGGAGGAAATCCTCCCCCAACCCCCAAAGGACCCTCTCCTTTTCCCTCAGGAACCAGGGCCGCCTCCCATGGCCTAAGCCATCATGGATGCGGGCGGCGAGGGACCACGGATGGCTCAGACCGAGCCGCATCCACTGCCGGTGGGCTCAGCGGGGCCAGCTCCCTTGAGTGGGTGGGAGAGGGGATGCCCAGACCTGGCGGGGGCTTTGGCAGCAGGTGAAGAGGGTCAAGCCAGCTGAGAGGCACCCCCAGGAGGGTCTGCCGCACAGACCGACAGGAGAGTGGTTTGGAGCCGTGGTCCCCAGGCTTCTGGGCACCAGGGGATGGTTTCGTGGAAGACAATTTTTCCACAAACCAACGGAGGGGAGGGGGTGGTTTCAGGATGACTCAAGTGCATTACATTTATTGTGCAAAGTGACAAGTGTGACAAAGTGAAAGTCGCTCAGTTGTGTCCGACCCTTTGCGACCCCATGGACTAGACTGTCCATAGCATTCTCCAGGCCAGAATACTGGAGTGGGCAGCCCTTCCCTTCTCCAGGGGATCTTCCCAACCCAGGGATTGAACCCAGATCTCCCACATTGCAGGCAGATTCTTTACCAGCTGAGCCACAAGGGAAGCCCATTGCACTTTGCCTCTATTATTATTTCATTGTGAAACATAATGAAATAGTTATACACCTCATCAAAATGCAGGATCAGATCACCAGATTCTCTAAGGAGCATGCCACCTAGACCCGTGGCAGGCCCAGCTCACAGTAGGGGTCTCCCTCCTATGAGAATCTAGTGCGGCCCCAGGTCCGACAGGAGGCGGCGCTCAGGCAGTGATGGGAGCGATGGGGAGTGGCTGGGAATACAGAGGAGGCGTCACTTGCTCGCCCACCACTCACCTCTTGCTGTGCAACCCGGTTCCCAACAGGCCATGGACTGGGACCGGTGCGTGGTCCAGGGGCAGGGGACCTCTGCTCTAGATGTTGGAGCGATCCTGTTGCTTTGTCCCCTGATCCGTCAATTAAACTCTAGGGTGGGGATCTCCTCTGTGTCTGGGAGCCTTCTCCATGGGTCATGGATGAGCAGGATTTTCCAGGTGTATCAAGTGAGTTTTCATTTGTTCAGAAGGGCCAAGGAGAGAGGCGGGGCAGGCAGAGTCCCCCAGGCATCACCTGCCCCACGGGTCTGTCCCGAGTGGACGTTGTGAGTCTTCCCAGGTGTCAAGGCCACACCCAAACCCCAGCATCACCATCCACGCAGCAGGGCTCCGCCTGCTCAGTCCTCTCATCACCTAGGGTGCCTGACAGCCTCCAGGGACACAGTCCAGGGCATTTGCAGTTTCTAAGTTCACGAACAAGGCTTCACCTGGGGACGCCCTGGGAACTGAGGAACCCGGAGGTTTACCGGAGTCCCGCCAAGCCCCCAGCTGGAGGACACACGAGCCTCACTGGAGGGAGGGGTGTTCCGCTTCCAGAGTCAGCTTCCGTCCAACAAGCCAGGCCGCCTCACCGACATGGGGTTCCCCGGGGGCAGCAGGGACCGAGGCAGCGCGTGGGGCCCTAGTGACGAGGGCGCAGCTGCTGCCGAGAAGTGCCCTCGTCTCCAGAGGCCTCCAGACAGAAAGAGGACGGCGGGGACGAGAGCCCTGCAGGGATTCCAGTGCGCGTGAGCCCTGGGACCCCGCGGTCCTCCACGGCGTATTATCTGTGATGCTGACTTGGTCGGGTGGTGTTTTTAATTCGCATCCTGGGAGAAGGCTGCAGCCTCGAAGCTCTCCCGTGGAATCTCAGGGAAGGCTCCACGCCCCAGGGGATTGTTCTGGTTACAAAGCAACGCTGAGCGCTGAGCCGGCGGTGCTGAGAACTCCGGCCTGAGGCGGCTTCCGAGCTTCAGGGCTTGAGGCGTTTCTCGGGGTTGCTCAGGGCTCACTCTGCTCCGGGGCGGAGGGGAAGGCCCCCATGGACGGCGTCTGAGAGGGGCGGCGGGGGCCTGGCTCCCGGCCAGCAGCGGACAGCACGTCCTGGCGCAGCCTCGCCCGTGGGCCCTGGACCGTCTCCGAGTCGCCCCGGGAGGCCCCGGAGGCGGGGACCCAGGCGCTGACGAGTCGGCTTCCTCAGGGCGTCTGACTCCGCTCTGCTCTCCCGGGGCCCTGCAGGGGTGCGTCCGGGTCCCCCCGGAGACGACCAGGCCCCCGACCACAGCCCTGCGGACCCAGGAGGAAGAATGGGGAGCTTGGAGCCGCACAGAGGTGAGGGCCCCGGCCAGGGGGTCTCCATCCCAGGTGAGGGGCCTCCGGTACCCGGGAGGGGGCCGTGGGGGCGGGAGGGAGGCAGACACCAGGTCTGCTGGGAGCCAGCTCTGCCCCAGCTCGCTGTGTGACCGCCGTCACCAACCTCCCAGCACCTCGGCCTCCTCTGCAAAAGAAGACGGTGATGGCGACCTAGTGCACGCATACTCGAAAAGCAGTGTTTGCTTCCTTTTGCCTTTTGGCAAATTGCTTGACCTCTCTGACCCGCGATTTCTTCCTCTGCAGATATAATGATGCCCATGACATTGAGTTGTGGAGAAAATATGATAATAGCTGATGTCTATGCATTGGCTCAGCATTTATTCTGTGACGCTCCATCTTCAGTTCTTCACATGTATTATTCACTCCTTCACTCTCTCAAAGGACCCATGAATTAGGTACAATTTTCATGTCCTTGTACAGATGAGGAAAGGCGATACGGAGGTCATGAATCCAACCCCAGGCCTGTAGCCGGTAGCACAGCCTGGCTGCTCACTGATGTTAGCTTGGGGGGGGAAAGTGGAAGATTTATCTCTGAAATATTAGCATAGTTATTCTGAGCAATGGGCCCAGGGGCCATTTTAAGTGTCTGTTTTGGGATTTTTGTCAGTTTTCAGATCTCCTACCATGAAATGTGTGACTTTCATTATGAAACACGCACGCGAGAGTCTCAACATAGGATAACATATATCAGAATGGAAACCACAGTTCAGCTCTTCTTGATCTGGTGCTCTGCAGGTCGCTGAGAAGAGAGGGTCATACAGTGCCATTTGTGGGAAGCATCCCTAAGAGGTGACCCCAGCAAGACAGATGCAGATGGGGGGGGGGGCGGCTCCTGGGGGCCAGGGGAGGGGCGGAGCAGTTGTTTCACGAGGTCGGCGGTGACCTTTCTTTGGAGGTGATGAAGGCATGCTCAGACTAGACAGAGACAGTAGTTGTCCAACATGGTGAATGGACTAAATGTCAGTGAATTGTACACTTGACAAGGGTTAATTCTATGTGATGTGAATTTATCTTAATCTTTTACTATGGAGAATAGACTCGTGCCTGTAGCTTATTCCTGTCCAGGGTTGGATCTGCTGGAATGACCCCACAGACACACTTCCTCCCAGGGAAGGAGCTCCAGTGGGGAAAGCCTCCTCTGCAGGTTTTGACTGAGGCTCTGGGGGAGGCCAGTCCCCTGTTGGGGCCCCAGGACCCTCGTGGAGGGCACTTATCAGGCCCCTTGGAGCCTTAGGGCCTTTTCTGGATGAGGAGCCCCTCTCCCCCGCCTCCTGCCCCCTCCTGGCTGCCTGGAAGATCCATCCTGTCACAGCCTCCACCCCTGGGGCAGAGGGTGGGGGGCGGGGGACAGGTCAGTGCTCGCTGCCCCCTCATCGGACTTACTGTTCTTTCCCTCTGATGTGGTTGTTCCAGGTGAGTCACTTACCCAGTAGGCCCCCTCCGTCCTTCATGTCTGACCCCCGGGTCTCCCTGGGCCCCAGCTAGAAAGCTGCTGTCACAGGATAAAGGGAAGGAAATGAGGTGGCAGAACTCGGAAGCACCACCCCCACCCCAGCCAGCCCCGAGCAATCTCCTGGCCTGGAATCTTCTCCCAGCTCCTCTGCCCTTGGGAGAAGCCTGCTCCACAAACCCAGCCCTGGAGTGGTCAGATCGCACCTGCCCTGTGGCCTCGGGGCCTCCTTGGACCAAGCTGGTTCCCAGTTTCAACACTTTTAGGAGCCGGGGTGGGTGAAGGGGCCTGTGACTAGAGAGCTCTGAGGCCCTGCAGGCGCAGCAGAGAGCCCTCCTTCCCTCCTGCAAAGTCTTCCTTGTGGCTCAGATCGTAAAGAATCTGCCTACAATGTGGGAGACCCAGGTTCATTCCCTGGGTGGGGAAGATCCCCTGGAGGAGGGCATGGCAACCCACTCCAGTATTCTTGCCTGGAGAATCCCATGGACAGAGGAGCCTGGTGGGCTACATCCATGGGGTTGCAAAGAGTCGGACAGGACCGAGTGACTCACAGTTTCACTTTTCCCTCCTACAAACAGCCAGCACTTGGCAACGGCCTCCTGAAGATTTCTATGGGGAGACAGTAAAATCTTGTGTTTCAATCTGAGCTCTGCTTTCTCTGTGTCCTTGAACTTGGGTTTCCTTCCCTGTTCAAGGGGGAGGTAGGAGCAGCCCCTGTCCCCAGCCCCCAGGCCCCCCAAGGGATGGAGAAGCCGGCCTAGGCAAGGGGGTGAAGGCCAGCAGGCCCTGCGAAGGGGCCAGGAGACCCCGAGCTGTGGTGATGGGATGTCGGCAGCCTGGGAGAGGGGCCGCCACCAAGGCCCGCACACTGTCATTTTCACACATTTCCCAAAGCTGCCTTATTTATTTTCTCAGGGGTCAGCCCCCTGGGGTTAAAGAGCTGGAATTCCCAAGGAGGCTTTCATTAGCTTTCCGATGTAAATAAGGAAACTTTCTTCCTCCTGGCTGCCAGGAATCTGATCCCTTCCCTCCCCGGGAGGGAGGTGTCCTGCCCTGTATGGGCACCAGGGAGATCACTGGACTGGTTTCCACCTCACCCTGGAAGGAGCAAGTGACCATGGTTACCGTCGGGGCCTCCTCTGCTGCAGCGCAAGGGTGCAGTCTGCTCCAGGCCTGGGAAACCCCAGGGCCCCCCAACCTCCCACACCCCCACCTAGAGGAGCAGCTCCAGGCGGTGGGAGAGGGCGTGGCCGCCCAAATCTCAGCCTCCGACTAGATGTTAGACCCTTCTTGCTGTTGTTGTTGCTCAGTCGTGTCCGACTCTTTGTGTCCGCATGACTGGAGCCCACCAGTAGTTTCCCAGGCAAGAATATGGGAGAAGGTTGCCATTTCCTACTCCAGGGGATGTTCCTGACCTCGGGATCAAACCCATGTTTCCTACATCGGCAGGCAGATTTTTTTTTTTTAACCACTGAGTCACAGGGGAAGCCTTGAGGGGGACATGGAACATCTCTAAACCTCAGCTTCCTTATCTGTAAGATAGAGACAACACCTTTCCCTTCGTGGGGTGTGGGTTCATTTGCTCAGGCCGCTGGAGCCAAGTACCACACATTGACAGGACTGTCTCACACGAGGGAAGGGTCTGTCCTAAGACTCCGTCCTTGGCTTGCAGGCGGCCACCTTCTTTCTGTGTCTCTGCACAACATCGCCGCTCTATGTCTGTCTGTCTGTCCTTTTTCTAAGGACACAGTCATTGTGAATTAGGACCCATCCTAATGATCTTACCTTAACAATTACATCTGTAAGGACCCTGTCTCCGGAGAAGGTCACGTTGGGAGGCATTAGGGCTACGAACTTGAACATGAATTTGGGGGGATGAATCCCACCCATATCATGGCAGTTGCCATGGTGATAGGAGGTGGGGGTGAGGAAAGGATCATATACATGTTCTCTCTTCTCTCCTAGAGGAGGGAGCCCTGGTCCTGGGGACACTTCTCTCGTCCTCTTCTTGCCTGGGCAGTAGAAGCAACTCTGCAGGGCTCTTGCTGGGTAGTTCCTTACTGTATTCTAGAAGATTCCACTGTACTCTATGATGGACAAGGGCCATGAGCTCAGCATGGTGTCCCGTGACCCAGAGACCTGCTTCAGCACATTCTTCCTTGTTTTTTCACCCACAAGCTTCAGGCTTCCTTGTGTAGTAAGCCGTCTGGGGTGGTGGCCACAATCCCAGACCCCAAGTCAGGCCCACCTGCACCCCGTCCCTGACCTCCATCCTCAGCAGTGGAGCTTTGCCAAGCCTCTTCACCTTGGGAATCGAGAAAATGGATCCCACGTGTTGTGTCTGGGACACAGAATGCTCTGGAATCAAATCTCTCGGGCTTGCGTGAGTGCGCCCTCAGTATCCGTGCCCACGTTACGTGGCGGGTCCCTCTCCGTCTCCATCCTCCACGGCCCTCCAGCCTCTGCTGGCTCTGCGTCCTGTCTGAATCTGGGCAACTACTCTGTTCCATTTCCTTCGGGGTCTCCCTTGTAAGCAAGTTAACAGGTCTTGTCCTCCAATTAAAAATAAACTTAAAAAAATAAAATCGGAAAAAAATAAAATGAAATAGTAAAGACCCCTTGGCAGATGTGACTCTGCTTTTCAGGGCAGCTTTCACGAGACCCTGCTTACTGTTTAATTCCCTGTGAGCTGTGAGCAGGAGGCAGGGGGAGAGAGCCTTTCCGGAACATTCCTGGGCCTCCCCCCTGCAGACTGCTCGCCATCTCCGTGAATCTTGCAGGCGGATGGTAGGACGAGGGCAGGGGTGTCAGCAGGCTGTGTGCCCCTGATCCCAGGTCACTGCGGGAGACACGCAGTTGAAACCATCTATTTCTGTGTGGGTCACGAGAAAAGAAGCCGTCAGTCAAGGCTCAAGGAAGGGTTTTGCTTTATCTGTCTCTGCCAAATGGTCCAGCTTCATTACATGCCCTGGCATGCACTGGATGTCGCCCGGGGTGACGGCCACACCCAGGCCCTGACCACACGGGGTCCAGGGGCAGCGGGACAAAGGCTAGAGCTGCCAGCCTCCGACCAGCCTCGGCCACGATGTGTGCAACCGTGACACACGCTGTGTCCTCCAGGGGCGCAGCCGAGCCAGCAGCTGGCCGCAGGGACCCCGCAGGTCAGTCAGGGACAGCCAGGGGCCGGCAGGCAGGGCAGAGGGGCCAGTGGGGGCCCTGGGGCGAATGGTGCCCTGGAAAGGACTTTTCCTGGGAGCTTGGAAGATGGGAGATTGGGGGAGAAACAAACAGGGGAGTCCTTCCTAACTTCCTAAGTACTTGTTGAACCCAGTGCTCCTTATACAATAATTCCATTGTTCAAGCTTCTCAAACATGCAAGACAGGGATTGTTGGAATATGGGCTGGAATGGTTATCTTCAGAAGTAGAGCTCCTTGGAGCATGGGGACCACACTTGGGATCTGCTTCTACTCATGGAAGCGAGGGTCATCAGACTGAGATTCAAAGTGCCTGGCCACCGTGTCATTCACCCTGGTGAGGATCTGCAAGATTTCCAGGCTCTTTCTAAGCTCGATCAGGAAGGAACAGAAGGCCTGCACAAACCAGGAGCCCCTCTCTGGGTTCCTCCATGAGGAATAGCCTCTAACTGTGGAATAGGCAAAGAGAAAGTCAGCTTCAACTGGGATCTCATATCGAGGACTAGCATCTCTGTCACTGATGGGTGGATCCCGTCATCGAGCTCTGTCTCCTGGCAAGCGTGAGTGAGGAAGAGTTTGGGTTTCTCCAACAGGGCCAGCCCTAAAGGAAATCAGCCCTGAATATTCATTGGAAGGACTGATGCTGATGCTGAAGCTCCAATACTTCAGCCACTTAATGCGAAGAGCTGACTCACTGGAAAAGACCCTGATGCTGGGAAAGATTGAAGGCAGGAGGAGAAGGGGACGACGGAGGGTGAGATGCTTGGATGGCATCATCAATTCAATGGTCATGAGTTTGAGTAAACTCCGGGAGATGGTGAAAGACAGGGAAGCCTGGCGTGCTGCAGTCCATGGGTTGCAAAGTATTGGACACAACTGAGTGACTGAACAACAGCAAGAGGAAAGTAATACTAGTGATTAGTCCCAGAGGGGTAAAACACTCTGTGCATAGATGTAAGGTTTTGTTTTGTTTCTTTTAGTTTTGGGTTTTTTGTTTTTTTTTTTTTTTTTGCTGTTTGATCAACTCTGAAATAGGTCCACATGACCATTTTGTATCGGTCTTCTCTCTAATCACCACTGTTCAACGTCAACCATCATGAAATTAGAAGAAGCTTTCTCCTTGGAAGAAAAGCTATGACAAACCTAGACAGATTTTAAAAATCAGAGACATCAAAAGTCTCGGAGTCTCAGCATCAGTTCTTCCAGTGAAAGTTAGTCAGTGTGTACGTAATACACAAAATAAAGTCAGGGTGTTCCTGGCCCCGGAGGAAAAGGACAGGCAGAGCAGCGGTTGCCCTGGGAAGTTCTGTTTCGAGTCCTCTCGCCCAGTGCCTGGCACAAGCCAAGCTCTTGGTTCGGATGATGTAGTTTCTGTTCCGCGGCTCACACTCAGCCCTCTCTGTGTGCCTGCACTGTGCTCAGCTCTGGGGAGAGAAACTCCAGGAGGACGGGGTCCACGCCGCCCCCCGGACGCTGGGTTGGGAGCTGATTTCGGTTCCTGATCTTTCTCCCCGTTCCCGGGGGAGGGCGGGGGTCTCCCTCTGCTCAGTCTCTCATCGCCTGGACCCCGAGTCGCCCATGGGGTGACTTGACACGGGGACTCCCACCCGGGCGACCTGGTGAGCGTGTTAAAAAGACAGAAACCAGCGTCACCCCACCTTAAAGAGCTTGGTCCCTGCCCTTGAGGCCACGCTCTTCCAGTTTGGGTTGAGGGGAGTGAAGAGGAGATAAAGTTAGATCAGTGAGCGTATTAGTGAGATAAGAGACGGAGTAAAACACGTCTCCAGGAATGCGGTTGTTGCTGTTTGTTGTTTAGTCCCCCGACTCTTTGTGACCCCACGGACTGGAGCCTGCCAGGCTCCTCTGTCCATGGGATTTCCCAGCAAGAATACTGGAGTGGGTTGCCATTGCCTCCCCCAGGAGATCTTCCCCACACATGTCTCCTGCAGGCCCATTCTTTACCACGGAGCCAGATCACCGAGCACATTGGTAAAATAAGAGACAAAGAAAGACATACCTGCGGACACCTATGGGGCCCCGACATAGTAACCTGTGGGGATCCTAGCACACCTAATCCCGAGGTCCCCGCATAAACTTGGCTGATTTTCTGGCCACTGTGTACACAGAGCTCAACAGTCTATAAACACCCGGTGAGGACATCGTGACTCCTGTTCCCCTACAGCCCCCTTCCCCGAGCCAGGGCTTCCTACTTGGCTTGGAAGGTCTTTAGGGTAACTTTTTCTCGCTGTCTCAGGGATCTGTCTTGGGTCCTCAGTGCCCAGGGCCCCCAGGAATGGACCTGCTGCTGAAGCCTCATCTCAGGACTCTGGAGTCCCCACACTCCCCGCCTTGACATGTGTGTGCATGCTTAGTCACTAAGTTGTGTCTGAATCTTTGTGACCCCCATGGACTGTAGCCCACCAGGCTCCTCCGTCCATGGCATTTTCCGGGCAAGAATACTGGAGTGCGTTACCATTTTCTCCTCCAGGGGATCTTCCTGATCCAGGGATTGAACCCGTGGCTCTTGTGTCTACTTCATTGGCAGGCAGATTCTTTCCCACTAGCTACTTTAATAGAAAATAAAAGAAATTTTAAAAAGAAACTTTACTGAGAAGCAACATAAATATATCTGGGGAAAAAAAACAATCATCTGAATGAATTCAATGATTTAATTCATCTTAGACTTCAACTGATCACAACCAACTTTTACAACAGATGTTCACGGTTTGGGTTCTGTTCAGGCTAGTATATTTTTTTTAAACTTTTTGTTTTATCTTGGGGTATGGTTGATTAGCAATGTTGTGATAGTTTTAGGTGGACAGCAAAGGAACTCAAGCCGCACACACACCTGTATCCATTCTCCCCAGACTCCCCTCCCAGCCAGGCTGCCACTAGCAGCAGGCAGAGTTCCCTGTGCTGGACTGTAGGACCCTGTTGGTTGCCCACTTTAAATAGAGCAGAGTTTGTGTGTCTCCCCCACACTTCCTAACTCTCTGTCCTCTCCATTCTTACCCCCCGGCCCCTCCACCTCACTCCGAGCCCCTCTCCTCGGCCGCGGCAATCACAAGCTCATTCTTGACGTCTGTGAGTTGGTGCAGGCTAGTTTATTCCTTTGTCCTTCTTTTTTTTTTTTGGTTTGTTTTGACATATGCTTTATTTCTTCTGGATTATATCACTACCTAGGAGTAGAATTTCCTTTGTCCTTGGTTGATAAAGAGCCTCCTGGTACCAGCTTTCAGAAGCATCAGTGACTCCACATCGCCACCCTGTGGTGATCTTATCCTGAAGACTAGACGGGGACAGGAGGATTTTTTCTTTTTTCTTCCTTATTAGCATTTCCATCTCTTTTCTACTTGAGTGATAATCAGACTACACATCCACATACCACCCAAGCCTTGCTATGCCTTCACTGTATATTTTCACATTAGATTTTTATAACAAAGCCGTAATGTGTGGCTGTTATTTATGCTTAAAATAAAGATGAGGAAAATGACTTAAGTGACTTCCCTATAGTGTTAGAACACCATCCTTTTAGCTGCACCCAGATTGCCTTCTTCAGGTATGCACTCTTTGTCCTCTGATAGAAAAAAAAAAGTTTTTCATCTTTTTTGTTTGTTTTTTTAAAGAAACGGCCCTGGCTGGTTTATTTTTTTTTTGGCCGAGTGGTATGCAGAATTTTAGTTTCCCATCCAGGGATCGAACACATGTCCCCCTGTGGTAGAAGTGCAGAGTCTTAATCACTAGACCACCAGGGAAATTCTCAAGATTTTTTTTTCATCTTTTTGTGACACCACAACCCCAAATCAAGCCTGACAGCAAATGAGGGCAGGATGCCGGGGGTAGGGGGAGATCAGGAGATAAAATTTCACATGGAAAATCCTGATAAGACTTCAGCTGGCAGCCTGGGGGCTGAGAAAGGAGGGAGAAGCAGAAAGAGGACAGATGCTTCCTGGGTGCAAGGTGAGTGACTCACAGGGTCCATCCAGAGGGATGGGGACGCATGCCTTTGCATAAAACGGTCGCTGTCTTCAGCACGTCTGAAGTCTTTCCCAACCCTGATTTCTAAAGTATTGATGGATATGTGACTTTGGGGTGTTGGCTAGAAGTTAGGCATGAGCAGCGAGTGGTGACCTAGCCAAAAAGGATGGTCTCGAAACGCCATCCCAGACACATCCAGGAGATCTCACGGATATGTTACAAAAGTAACCCCAGAGACTTTTCCACCTCCAGCACCTGCACCCTAGGCATACAGTGGATACAAAAACTAACCACAAGGGCTTCCTCAAGTAACCCTGGGGAGCTAGGAGCCCATTAAGGGTTCATAAATATTCTACACATAAATAGATCTGATTATTACAGACCCAATTATGGGAAGACATACACAACAGAGCCTGCTGTTACATAACTTGCAATTGTCAGCTGGTCTTGAGCATATGCCCATTTCCATTTCCTTCTATTTTTTTTTCATTTATTTTTATTAGTTGGAGGCTAATTACTTTACAATATTGTAGTGGTTTTTGCCATACATTAACATGAATCAGCCATGGATTTACATGTGTTCCCCATCCTGAACCCCCCTCCCACCTCCCTCCCCACCCCATCCCTCTGGGTCTTCCCAGTGCACCAGCCCCGAGCACTTGTCTCATGCATCCAGCCTGGGCTGGTGATCTGTTTCACCCTAGATAATATACATGTTTCGAAGCTGTTCTCTCAGATCATCCCACCCTCGCCTTCTCCCATAGAGTCCAAAAGTCTGTTCTATACATCTGTGTCTCTTCTTCTGTCTTGCATATAGGGTTATCGTTATTGGTACCATCTTTCTAAATTCCATATATATGCGTTAGTATACTGTATTGGTGTTTATCTTTCTGGCTTACTTCACTCTGTATGATGGGCTCCAGTTTCATCTATCTCATTAGAACTGGTTCAAATGAATT
The DNA here is from genome assembly GCF_910594005.1 of Cervus elaphus. Taxonomy (NCBI): domain Eukaryota; kingdom Metazoa; phylum Chordata; class Mammalia; order Artiodactyla; family Cervidae; genus Cervus; species Cervus elaphus. The sequence continues at coordinate 6,320,923 of NC_057820.1, read as the reverse complement.
TTTTTAATGGCTGAGTAATATTCCATGGTGTATATGTGCCACAGCTTTCTTATCCATTCGTCTGCTGATGGGCATCTAGGTTGCTTCCATGTCCTGGCTATTATAAACAGTGCTGCGATGAACATTGGGGTGCACGTGTCTCTTTCAGATCTGGTTTCCTCAGTGTGTATGCCCAGGAGTGGGATTGCTGGGTCATATGGCAGTTCTAGTTCCAGTTTTTTAAGAAATCTCCACACTGTTTTCCATAGTGGCTGTACTAGTTTGCATTCCCACCAACAGTGTAAGAGGGTTCCCTTTTCTCCACACCCTCTCCAGCATTTATTGCTTGCAGACTTTTGATAGCAGCCATCCTGACTGGCATGTAATGGTACCTCATTGAGGATTTGATTTGCATTTCTCTGATAATGAGTGATGTTGAGCATCTTTTCATGTGTTTGTCAGCCATCTGTATGTCTTCTTTGGAGAAATGTCTGTTTAGATCTTTGGCCCATTTCCTTCTATTGACTGGTGGTGGGTACAAACCTTATTTCACACAAGGCACAACAAAAAGAAGGATACGGGAAGTGTAAAAAGAGGGGAGCCAAGAGACATGGGGAGACTGACTCCTTCAGGGTTGGCCGGCACTCATGTCTGGGGAGTGTCTTTCTAATAAAAGATCTGTCCACTTGAGCTGAACTGAAATTTGTCTGTTGTTTTAAACCCTTGAGTCCTTTCTTCCAAATCTTTGTTGCAATGAGACAAGAACCAAGGAAGGGAAGTACACCTACCTGACAAAAGAAATAAATAAAAAAAATATGTTGTTAAAGAACAGTCACAAGACCACCCATTGCCTCCAGGATGGTCTCAGACTTGAGCTCTTTAGGCACAAAAGAAAGCCCTTCAAAGGGTTTCTTCATGCTGATTATAAATTGCTGTCGTTGTGGAGTTCAAAGACTTCCATATATTGAGCAAACTCGGGAGATTGTAAAGGACGGGGAAGCCTGGCGTGCTGCAGTCCATGGGGTCGCAAAGCGTCAGACACGGCTGAGCGACTGAACGGCAATATGACATACACAAGGGATTTTTTGTGCTCACGTATTTCTTAGCCAGTAAACTCAAAGCAGTTAGACCCCTTACCCCAAAGCGTTTCTCAGGCACTTCTTAAATAAATCCTTCCTGTAGATGGTGGGATGGCTGTTGAAAGGGTCTATAATTGGCTCAGTGTCCAAACTGGCCCAAAGTTCAAGTAAACTTTGAAACTCTGAATGTAAGAGGAGTAATATATATCTGTGTGCGTGCTCAGTCGTGTCCAACTCTGCGACCCCATGGACTGTAGCCCGCCAGACTCCTGTCTGAAAATCCCTAACATGGGATTTTCCATGTTAGAATACCGGAGTGGGTTACCATTTCCTACCCCCAGGGGATCTTCCCCACCCAGTGATCCAGCCCGCGTGTGTCTCCTGTATTTGCAGGCAGATTCTTGACCACTGCACCGGGAGTTTATGGGAGAGATGAGAGAGCTCAGCGCCATCAGTTTCAATCCACTCATTCAATTAATTTGACAAATATTTACTGATGTTCCTAAATAAAGCTCAAACAGATCACGAGTCTCTTAAAAGTCCTAGAGCCTGTGAAGTAGCAGAGTGTATAAGTGAGTAATACAGCCGCTATTACAAACAGCAGTCTATTTGTATTATAAAATAAGTCCCAAGTCTCAGGGACTTAACACACTGGAAGGTCATTTCTTCCTCACATGAAGTCTGATGAGCATTCCCATAGCTAACGATGGGTTTCCCTGATGGCTCAGACAGTAAAGAATCCACCTGCAATGCCGGAGACCTGGGTTCGATCTCTGCATTGGGAAGATCCCCTGGAGAAGGGCTCGGCAACCCGCTCCAGTATTCTTGCCTGGAGAATCTCCGTGGACAGAGGAGCCTGGCGGGCTACAGTCCACGGGGTCACAAAGAGTCGGACAGGACTGAGCGCCTAAGCACAGCACAGAGCTAATCATAGCCAAGAAAAGTAAGGCTCTGCCTCTACCGCCCCAGCTTCAGCCAACTTTGCTTTTGTTGTTGTTCAGTCGCTAAGTCACGTCCGACTCTTTGCAATCGCAGGGACTGCAGCCCACCAGGGGCCTGGGGAGCAGGTGTGTCAGGGTCCCCACAGGCTACTATGCCAGGGCCCGTCCGTAAACCCGGAGGATGCGGTGATTCCAGCTCTCTGAGGCTAAGGGCGGTGCTGAGGGAGGCAGCTCTGCCCACAGTCTGCCCTGGGGGCTCTGGCTTAAGACACGGCTCCTGGTGGTACCCCAGCTTGAAACACAGCTCCCGGCCTGCTTGTGGGCTCTTGTGGAGATCCAGTGCCTTAGAGAGGATGGCCAGATATCATAGCACCCAAGAGTCCTCACCCTGCCCCGGTCCCATCCTAGGTTAAAGGTAGACTTGGGAGAATTCCCTGGCTTTCAGTGGGGAGGACTCTGCCCTTTCACTGGTTGGGCCTGGGTTCAATCCCTGGTTGGGGAACTAAGACCCCACAAGACGGGCGCTATGGCCAAAAAAAGACAGAGAGTTGGAAAGACAAATAGATTTCTAGCTTTAAAAAAGAGGAAATGGAATATTACAGAGCATCAAGCCTGGTCCCGCAGATGAGTGCTCTTCACACAAGAAGGCTGAGGTCCCATGCTTGGGGATCCACTGTGTCTGCCTTGGTTAGCCCACGGCCAGCCTTTGACTGCCTGGACCCGGCTCCCTGGAAGCCCTGACGGCACCTGGGTGTGGTTTAGGGCGGGCTCATGGCAACTAAAAACTGATGGCATCCTGTGGATGACAGCAGCCACCAAGTGCCACGGCAGCCCTGGAAAGCCCGCGTCTGTGTGCCAGGGGAACGGAACGGCCGTCGGGATGTGGGACCTGCCTGGAGATCATCCGTCTTTCTCAGTGTGAACCACGACCCTTACAGCTCAAAGGGGAGCCTTGCCAGATCCTGGCAGATACACGGCCTCTGCCCTCTGCTGCCATCTGGTGGTGGCTTGTGGCCTCTAAGGCCTTTGATACTTGACCCCGTAACTGGAAATGCCTTCTGTGAGAGCGGTGGGTTTGGGCCAAAACACAGTAGCACGCGAGTCCGAGATGGGCCACCTTTCTGCACATCTGGATCACTTACGGCCATAGGTGCCGCGGCCCACTCAGCAGGGGGCCCTGACGGGGGGTTGGTGACCCTGACACTCCTACAGCGGTTTCAGTTCCTTCCCCTGCTCAGCTGGTGTCATCAGAGGCAGAAGGGACTTTGAGCGCTGGGGCTGGAAAAGGCGGCTGGAGACAGTGCTGTCAGCACTGCGGCCTCCCTTGGAACCGGACCAGGTGGGCATCAGTGCAGGCGGTCCTCAGAGCGAGTGCATCCGGGGCCGCTCGCTCCAGCGCCCGCACCTCTGGGACTGGAAGCAGCGGGCAGGGGTCAGAAGGCAGACCTCCCAAATCTGCAGGACGGGGGCCTTAGTGCCCGTCTTGGCACCCAGTGTCCGTGGGCAAGCTACTCAGGGAGCATGCGCACTGCTGACTGGCTGCCTTCAGACCGGGGTGGGGAAAGGACAGTGGTGCAGAGCTTAGAGCTGAAATTAACCAAGATTAACCTTCCCTGGAGGCTCAGCTGGTAAAGAGTCTGCCTGCAATGCGGGAGACCTGGGTTTAGTCCCTGGGTTGAGAAGATCCCCTGGAGAAGGGAATGACAACCCATTCCACTATACTTGCCTGGAGAATTCCAAGGACAGAGCAGCCTGGTGGGCTACAGTCCATGGGGTCACAAAGAGTCTGACACGACTGAGTGACTAACACTGCTTCTACTACTAACCACAATGTACCAAGACTTCCCCTGGAATTTGCCAGCCTTCAGTAGACTCCATGCATGCCTGTGTGCTAAGTCGCTTCAGTCATGTCCGGCTCTTTGTGACCCTGTGGGCCGCAGACTTCCAGGCTCCTCTGTCCATGGGGTTCTCCAGGCAAGAATACTGGAGTGGGATGCCATTTCCTCCTCCAGAGATCTTCCCGACCCAGGGATCGAACCAGCGGCTCTTACATCTCTTGCAGCAGGAGGCAGGCTCTTTACCACTAACGCCACCTGGGAAGCCCTCAATAGGCTCCAGGGTTCTAAAATATTGGATACCACAGGAAAGCCCCAATGGGTCAGCTCTGAGTACTCTCTCGGGACTGGTTCCACCTTCTCCCTGTTCTCTTTCCACCCTTGTTGTTCAGTCGCTCAGTCGTGTTCACTCTTTGCGACCCCAGCGACTGCAGCACGCCAGGCTCCTCTGTCCTCCACTATCTCCTGGAGTTTGCTCAGATTCATGTCCGTTGAGTTAGTGATGCCTTCCAGCCATCTCATTCTACTACCTGGGCACCCACCAACAGTCTGCAGTTTGCACTGAGACTTCACCACATTTCTTGGACCAAAAACTATTTTTAAATCTGGGTTCCCAACCCTGGGCCAGGGACTGGCACCAGTCCAAGCCCTGTTAGGCACCAAGCCACACAGCAGGTGAGGGGGCAGGTGAAACCCTAACCATCCCCCACCCCCGTCCATGGAAAAATTGTTTTCCACAGAACTGGTCCCTGACGCCCAAAAGTTTGGGGACCGCTGTTCTAACTGAAGCAGGATATTCATCAGGGTGATTCGAAGCACTGTTTGGGCCAACTTTATGTAGTTTGGACTAATCTGGAAAGCCTGTTAAAATACACATTCCTGGACCTCATCCTTGGAGACTCTGATTGAGTGTATCTGAAGTGCGGGAAGAATGAGCCTCTTTGGGATTCCCATGTAGCTCAGCAGTAAAGAATTCACCTGCTGATGCGGGAGACAGTGGTTCCATCCCTAATCCAGGAAGATCAAACATGCCTTGGAGCAACTAAGCCCCTGGACAACCATTGAACCCGTTCGAGAGCCTGGGGGCCAGAAACACCGAGCCCACCTGCTTCAACTACTGAAGCCCAATTGCCTAGAGCCCATGCTCTGCAACAAGAAAAAACACCGCAGTGAGAGGCCATGACTGCAACATGTAGCCCTCCCTCTCTGCAAGTAGAGGAAGGCCCACGCAGCAGTGAAGACCCAGCGCGGCCAAAACGAAATTAAATTAAAGAGCTAACCTTTTGTGAGCTCCGCGGGTGATCCTTCTGTTTCTTGGGCCACACTTTGGGTAGGACTGATTTATACTGTGTTTCATCACTAGAGAACACGGGACAGCTAGCTGGTGGCTTTCATTTAAAATGCTGCGAGTATGTGGTCTGTGCCAAAACCCAGCCTAGCTTGAGACTTTATTGCTGAGTCCGATTTGTACTGCTCTCTGTAGGACAGAAAAATAAATCAAGAGACGAGTTGTGGGGGTAAGGAAAAACAACTTTATTTGGAAATCCCTTAAGACAGAGAAGATGGTGGACTCCTGTCCCAAAGAATCATTTTAACTGAGTTATAATTCAGACTCCTTTTATACTAAAAGGGGGGTGGGTGTGGCTGGTTTCTGCAGCCATTTGCTTTTCCACTTCTTTAAAACATTATTTTTATTTAAATATTAAATTTTTTTTTTTACAATGTTGTGCTGGTTTCTGCCAAAGATGCTGGGGTCCCTTATTCTTGCAGCAGTCCATGTAGGTCTGGTCATATAGGTGTTCCTATAACCCTCCCAGCAAGAAAAAGTTATCCTCTGTTTATCACTATATGAATGGCAGAGTGTACACCTCTTAAGGTCAGAGCCTTGAGAATGGGATGTCTTGGGTATTTCAGGCTATAGGCGACATTCTTTTACAAAATGAGCAGAGTCAGCATGACTAAGCGGAGGCAACAGAGCAGGAAGATCAGAGCTGAAGGGAGGATTCCATGAGCAGTCAGGTTTGTTCTTTGTAAGAATGTGCCTGTGCTGAGAGCCAGGAGCTGCGGAATCCGGGAGACCTGGGTCCTATGGGCTGGGCCATACTGGACAATCGCTCTGTAAGCTTCAGGCCACTGAGTTTATAATTAGAACTAAAACTGCTGACCTCACAGGGATGCAGTGAGGATTATGGAAGGGACAAGTGAAGGGTCCAGAGCCTTCATTGGAAACGGACTTGTTAAGTGTGAGGTAGATTTTTAATGTATATATTTTTTTAGAAATTTAACTGCAAGAAACCTCTCCTGACCCCCAATACCCTTGACTCCCACCCCAGCCTTCTGTGTCTCATATACTCATCAAGTGGGTCATCTTGGTTTCCACCGCTGAGACGGAGCTCCTAGGAGGCTCGACCTAGTCTGTCAGTTCACTCCTACCCCACCCAGGGTCTTGTACAGTGCTTGGGACGTGCAGATGGTCAACACATATATATAGTCTGCTAGCGCCAGCCTCCAAGAAGCTCAGTGTCAGAAGTGGAAACCAAGACGACCCATTTGATGAGTGTGTGTATATATATATATATGTGTGTATAAATTGGGCTTCCCAGGTAACACTGGTGCTAAAGAATCCACCTGCCAATGCAGCAGATGCAAGAGATGCATGTTCCACCCCTGTGTCGGGAAGATCCTCTGGAAAAGGAAATGGCAACCCACTCCAGTATTCTTGCCTGGGAAATCCAATGCACAGAGAAGCCTTCAGGGCAACAGTTCATGGGGTCACAGTCAGACATGACTGAGCACACGCACCCGCGCACACACACACACACGTATATAAATCAGATGGAATGCATGTAGAAACTGTATTAATAACTCTCAGCCCAGGTTACACTTGAGAATTCCCTGGGATACATTTCAGAAATTCCGATTCAGTTAATCAGAGGCTGTGTACCCCAACCTTGGCCTTCCACCAGAATCACCAGGCAAAGTTTTAAACCCACATGCTGAAGCCTCACCTGTCGGCATCTCTTGGGGGAGGACCCAAGGACCAGCAGTTTTAAAAAGCTCTTTCCTCAGAGGAACCCAGTCAGTCAGAGTGGGGCTAGGCGTCACTGGGTCAGACGCAGAGGCAATTGATTGACACAAGCAGTGGGTTAGTCACGTGCTCTTAGGTACAGACTTTACTAACATTTTTCACTTCCTGCCATTCTCGATGTTGGTGATGCGCCTTAATTTGTGTGTGTCCGGTACAGCTGGCTTTTGTGTTCACATCTCTCTCTCTTTGGCCATTTGTTACTGATGTTGGGTGACCGTGCAAGTTGAATAATATCCTCTCCTCCCCACCTTTTAAAAATACTTTTGTTGATTTACTTTTTCGGCCGTGCTGGGTCTTCACTGCTGCCTAGACTTCTCTCTAGCTGGGGCGAGCGGGGGCTGCTCTCTAGGTGTGGTGCCCAGGTCTCTCACTGCAGAGGCTTCTCTTGCTGCGGAGCATGGGCTCTAGGGCGAGCGATCTTCAGTAGTTTCAGCACACGCATTCAGCAGTTGCAGCTCCCAGGCTCGAGAGCGCAGGCTCAGCAGTAGTTTACTCAGGGGATTAGCTGCTCGATGGCATGGGGAGGAATCTACCCAGACCACGGATCCCACCCGGGTCTCCAGCATTGGCGGATGGATCCCTCACAACCGAGCGACTAGGCAGCCCCTCCCGCCCTCCCCCCCCACCCCCACCCCCACCCCCCAACTTATGTCCACTGGTCTCAGCGAATGCTTGAAAATAGGCTGTTTGCAGATGTGGGCAAACGAAGATGAAGTTGTTCTTGCCTAGGAAGGGCCCTGATCCGACGACCAACGTCCTTAGGAGGTGAGACACACCAAGGGAAGCTCCAGCAGAAGACAGAGGCCGGGGCAAGCTCTTCCTCGGGCTTCCTGGGAGGAGCCAGCTCTGCTGACGTGTGGGTTTCAGACTTCCGGCCTCCGCTAAAGTGGAGAACGCGTTGCTCTAAGTCAACCGGTTTGTGTGATGTGTTACAGCGCCCTAAGAGAATAATAGAGACTTCAATGACATCTGTTGTTTGGGTCTATTTTTCAATGAAACGATTAGAGTCATAATTGTGAAATCATTCTTTTATTGTTCACACACACATCTGCTATTGATACTCATTGAACTTTCTCTAACAAGGGGTCCAAGCTCCCATTCGATGAAATGTACCAAAATTCCTGTATTGTTCCAAAGGATTAGTGGGAATTAATGAATGTGCTGCATATTTAAACTTTCATGGAAGGCTCAGATGATAAAAGCACAACTTGTAAAAAAAAAAAAAGACACCCGTTCTTTCCTCTCTTTGGCCATTGGGCACACATTCCCTGTGATCTCACTGGACTCTGTGAACGCCTGGAGGGAGGTTACTTTCCCAACATTTGGAATCGCTGCAGGTCAAGAACTGGTCAAGTTGGATCTGTTTACAAACTCTGCTCAAATTGTCTGAGTGCCTTGTTCTACACGAGAACGGGTATTAGCATGTCTTATACTGTAACAAAAAAAAATACACCAAAAACAGCATGTTATCATTAAGAGGAATTTACATTATGGATTACAAAGACAACTTACTGGTTCTAAAAGTTATAGAACAATTTGTTACAGCTACAAAGAAAGTTAAAAGGTATATTTACATTTCCTTCCCATTAAAAAAAACCCAGAGAAATAAACCAGTTTTATCTATTAATAAATTTAACATAGACAATTTTCATTTATTCCAGAAGGATTTCTTCAGTATTCACCCTGTGCCAGCTCCTATTTTAAGAGGCAACACCCTTTATATTTATTTGGGCATATCTGTTGCAGTTATGTAATTTTAATATTATTAATTCAGTTTTAAAAGTTCATCCTCTAATAATAAAGCCCTTCCCAGTCTCATCTTGGGAAATATGGTTTAAAAAAAAGGCTTACGTTTTCATGGGTACAGTTTGAACCATGGGTACAGTTTGAACCCTGGGTATAGTTTGAACCCTGGGTTTACTTTGAACCCTATCAAATACAAAAAAAGGGAGACAATTACAATTACAGCTGGACAGTTGCACCCTCCCGACACACACATGTTTTTACTTTAATACAAATGCTGCCAAGCAAGTTCAGGAGAAACAGGTGTTGAGAAGGAGGCGAGCGGAGTCAGAAGGAGCACAGTTTGCTACAAGTTCACCAGGCGGAGAGTGAAGGGGGAGCAAGGGTCAGAATGAAAAGCAGTGACAACAGTTACAAAGTAAAGTGCCAAGTCCCCGAGACAGAGGACCTGCAAAGAAGAAATAAGAAGGCTGATTAAGACAGCTGAGACGAGTAAGCAGGAGGAAAGATAGTGAAAATAAGTGTAAGAAAATCTTTACAAAGGAAACATCTGATTAGGGGTGATCCCGCCACTTTAAAAAGCAATCGAGTTCAACCTCATCAGAGCCCTTTTTTAACAAGTGCTTGGAGGGTGGCGCCACTCAGAAACCACCGCAGCCTCTTACTTGTGCACCGGCTCATCCTCATACACGTCTTCAGAATACATTCGACGGAGGTACTTAGCCAGCTTCACGGCAAAAATGAGAGCAGGAAGTAAAAGCACGGTCGCTTTTCCTATGCCAAACCAAAACAGATTCTGGGGCGGTGGGAGAGAAAAAGGAAATCACGAGGATTAGATGCTTGAAGATGGGAAATGGAAAACAACACTGATTTGGGGCAGGGGGGGTGGATTTAATTTCGCATTTTTTTTAATGAATTCTAATTTCATGAACTTCAGATAAGCCAACTACCGGCTGAAGGGCTAATCTGTTATTCTAGTTCATTCTGTCTTTCTGAAAACATGGAATTGATCCTCTTCTATTTATTTTTACAAATGAGGCACAGAGGCAGAAAGTGGTGAAGCGCGATTAAGCACCTAGGGCCCCAAAACAACTGGGAAGGGCCCTCCTCGATGGCTCCCCCTTGCGGCCAGCCACAGAGGCACGGACAGTGTGCAGACCGGAGCCCCAGTCCGGGTCCGAGCTGTTCTGATGCGATGGTGGCTCCTGAAACTTTCTGACTTTGCATCTGAACAGTGCGATGATAGATAGCATCTCTCCCCCAAGACATTATTGTGTGAGGAAAACAGATACGATGATTTTGTGCACAGGAGGCTCCCAACAAACGTTCAGTGATGAATTGAACTGATCTTTAACAACGGTCACAGGCTGGATTCAATCCTGTTCTAAGAAGCAACATTAGAGTAGTTTTTAAAAGATAGCTGCTGAGACTTCCCTGGTGGGACTCAGGCTCTGGGCTCCCAGTGCAGGAGGCGCAGGTTCGGTGCCTGATCCGGGGCCTAGATCCCACTAGATGCCTCAGTTAACAGCTGCAACTAAAGATCTCGCATGCTGTGAAGAAGACCCAGCACAGCTAAAGAAATAAATATTTAAAAAGAAAAAAAGCAACTTATGGCTCTGCAAAAAAAAAAGATAGCTGCTGATATTCCTAAGTCACATGTCCAGTAGTTAAGAATCTGCCTTCCACTGCAGGGGGCCTGGGTTTCATCCCTGGTCAGGGAACCAAGATTCCACATGATGCATGGTGCGGCCAAAAAAAAAACCGTTTTCTTCATGGGGGTCGCCTGACTTCTGTAAATAAAGTTCTACCAAGGAATGAAGATAGGCAGTGAGGACGTTGAATTTTCCAGCCTATTAGTATCACAACAAATTCATCTTCAATTTATAGATCCTAGGTCTTGAATTCTACCACTGTAACAGACCCAAGCAGAAGCCTATTATTCTCTTTTTAAAAAATTTTTATTTTTTAATTTTTCTTTACTATTATCATTATTTGGCTGCCTAGCATGCAGGATCTTAGTTCCACGGCCAGGCATTGAAACCATGGCCATTGCATCAGGAACAGAGTCTCTTTCTATTGGACCTCCTGGAGATCCAGAAACCTGTTTTCTGTTATAGTATGAACTATCATCTGGAGAACGCAAAAGATGGTGAGTTCATTGTGTCTTCCTTCGAAAGACGAAACTCTTACCAGAGGGTCGACGATGTAGCTGCACAGAAAGACGTTAACAGCCGAGTCCAGTGCAGTGGCCGCCGGTTTGCAGGCCGCAATTTGCTGGGTGATCTATGGACGTGAGAGACACAGGCAAACTTTGATGGGGCCACACCCACACAATCCCATACAACGTTCAGCTCTGGGTCTCCAGGCCCCCTGGATAAGGAACTGAGAGCTGATTCTATGGATGAATTCTACAACACATGAAAGCATGTACTCGAAAACAAGACCCCAAGTCTCTCTGAGCCTCAGTTTTCAGCTCCCTCATCTGTTATTTGCTTATTCCCCAAGTCGTGTCTGACTCTTTGAGACGCCGTGGACTATGGACCACCAGGCTCCTCTGTCCATGAGAATTCCCAGGGAAGAATACCGGTGTGGGTTGCCACTTCCTCCTCCAGGGGATGTTTCTGACCCAGGGATTGAACCCGTGTCTCCTGCATTGGCAGGTGGATTCTTTACCACTGAGCCACCAAGGAAGCCTCCAGGAAAAAAGGAGAAAGGGGCGGCAGAGGATGAGATGGTTAAATAGCATCACCAACTCAAGGGAAAATGAATTTGAGCAAACTCCAGGAGACAGTGAAGGACAGAGGAGTCTGGTGTGCTGCAGTCCTTGGGGTCCCAAAGAGTCAGACACAACTGAGCAGCTGAAACACAACGCTTGTCATTCGGAACAGTCAGACCCAGCCGGGTAGCCTCTGGAGAGAATTAACGTACGTACACGTGGCCAGCACAATGACTCAGTCTGAATTTCTTATCTGACCCCTTGGTAATCTGACAAAGTATGTGGGAAGAAAATGGAAAGTTAAGTAATGAATACATGTACATTTTACAACAAGGGTTGGCCAACTTTTTCTACAAAGGGCCGGAATGTAAATATTTTAGGCTTTGCAGGCTAGGCTGAGACATATCTGTTGCTCCACTCTGCCATGGTGGGGTGAAAACCACCACAGATGAACAAATGGGTGTGGCGGTGTGCCAAGAAAACTTGATTTACAAAACGGGCAGGACCTGTGGACCCAGTCTGAGAAGACAGAAAATAAGGTACTCATTACTGAGGTTAGAGCAAACACGTTTAATGAACCACAGACAGATGCCCCAAACCCATCAAGTTAAGGCGACTATATTCATTCACTCAAAAACTCTGGAGGAAGCACAGGAAGCTATTACACAGCTCTTCAGGGCAGGGGCATGTCTTATTTCCTTTGCTTTACTGGTTGACTCACCTCCCCCTTATCGTCCACCTTCACATGACAAGGCAACTCAGGTCATTAATAACCTTATGTTTCCCCTAGCTCAAACAAATCTATATACTCTCTTTATAGGCTTTTTCAAAGTGAGTTTTATAAAAACTGGGGGAAGGGTGCACATGGGCTAGTGGAACAACATAGAAAGTCCAGAAGTAATCCCACCCACTTAAGGGTGAATGAGTCTATGACAAAGGAGGCCAGAATACACAATGGAGAAAAGACAAGCCCTTCAACTAGTGGTGCTGAGAAAACTGGACAGCTAGGTCTAAGAGAATGAAAGTAGAACGTTCTCTAACAACATATACAGAAGTAAACTCAAAATGGATTAACGACCCAACTGTAAGACTGGATAGTATGAAAATACCTAGAGGAAAACTTAGGCAGAACACTCTGACATAAATCACGGCAATATTTTTTGGATCCATTTCCTTAGACTCTGAGGCTGAGAGTAATGTAAACAAAAGCAAAAATAAACAAATGAGACCTAATTAAACTTAAAAGCTTTTGCACCACAAAGGAAACCATAAACAAAATGAAAAGACAACCTATGGAATAGGAGGAAATACTTGCAAGTGATGTGACCAACAGTGGCTTACCTTCCAAAATAAGTTTGCACTGCTCAATACAAAAACAAACAAACAAACAAAAAAACCAAACAACCCAATCAAAAAATGGGCAGAACACCTAAATAGACACTTTCCCCAAAAAGATATACAGATGGACAACAGGCATATGAAAAGACGCTGAACATTTCTCATTAGTAGAGAAAGGCAAATCAAGACTACAAATGTGCTATTAACTCTCACCAGTCAGAATGGCCATTTTCAACAAGTCTACATACAGTAAGTGCTGGAGAGGGTGTGGGGCAAAGGGAACCCTCCCTGGACTGTTGCTGGGAATGGAAATGGCGCAGCCACCATGGAGAACAGTGTGGAGGTCCCTAAAACACTAGAAGCAGAGCTACCATCTGATCCAGCGGCCCCACTCCTGGACATGTATGTGGAAAAGACGGAACCTGGAGTTTGAAAAAACTGCAGCACCCCCATGTTTGCAGGAGCACTGTGGACGCCAGCCACGACGTGGAAACAACTTCGTCCTCGAGGTACTGCGTGCGACCGACATGTGGTCCCTTGTCCAGTGAGGAGACGCACGGAGGCGATGGTGAAGGCAGTGCCGACCCGAGCCCCCCACCTACCCTGGGTGTGCTGGGCGGTCCAGTACCAAGGAGACCCCAAGGCTTTCAGCTCTGGGGGCGAGGGGTGGGGGGCAGCGGAGAAGCTGGGCTTTGGAGGAGAGGCGGGCACCCGGTCTAGAAGGTGGGGCCCGGGAGAAGAGGAGATGTGACACACCCAGAGCATCGTGTAGAGAGAGAGGTGAACCCGGAATCGGATTGAGGCTGGAATGCGGGGTGAGTCAAGAGAGCAGGAGGAGGGCGCTCAGACAGTGAAGGCCTGGGAGCAGAGCCGGAAGAGCTCCTGCCTGCTCAGGGCGGCCTGTCTCCCCGCCTCACTAGACTTCCCGGGGTCCCTCCTGGCCAGCTGCCCCTCCCCCAGGGACTCAGCTCTAAGCCCACCCCCAGTGGAAGAGTCCTTAGTGGGGACCGGCCCAGAGCCCCAGGTGACAAAAGGCACTTGTGAGATGCTGAGTTCTCCACTGGCCGTGTGCTGGGAGCAATGTGCGCCACTGGAAACTTCATTCTGTTCCTCGACATCTCTCTTTCAACCGACTCCTGGAGACCCAGCTTTGTGGACTGACTTTTGCCCCCCACGTGTTCCCAGAGTAAAATCCTAGCTCCCTGTACCTCTGAATGCGACTGTATTTGGAGATGGGGTCTTGAAAGAGGCAATTCAGTTACAGTGAGGTCGCTAAGATGGCCCTGATCCAGCAGGACCGCTCTTCATATTAAATAAAAGAAGAAGAAATTGGGACACAGGCTCATGCAGAGGGGATACTCCGTGGAAACACAGGAGAAGCCACGGAGAGGCCTCAGAAGAAACTAACCTGCCCACACTTTGAACCTGGACTTCCAGCCTCCAGAATCTTGAGAAAATAAAACTCCTGTAGTCTAAGCACCGAATCCACAAATAAACCCATGACGTGTTAATCGCAGGTTCAGTGCTGCCCGGGGCGTGGACAAACCACAGCTGCAAATGGCCCCTACAGTAAGGAGCTTGTGGTTCAGCAGGGGAGACACAGTGGAGGAGGCCAGAATTCCGCTGTCCGTGACGGCGGACCCGGGAAGACACCCAGGGTGGGCAGCGCTTGTGTGACTTCTTATGGTTTCCTCTACCCGTGGGCCCTAGGTGCAAGGTTTACCTATCCCCTGTCTAATTTCTGAATCCTGGTTTTACCCTAGAAAATGACATGTCCCCAGACATGGAACCCCGCATTCCAGCCGCAATCCGAATCTGGGAAACGTTCACCCTTAGGTCCATCAAAGACACGCCACTTACGGCCATCTTGACCCACTGCAGGTAACGTTCAAAGTAGCTTATTATCTTACTCCCGAACTGCTTACTTTCCTGGAAAGACATTAAAGAGCAACAAGGCTGTTAAAATGACTCCACCACTCTAGAGAAGCATGGGGCTATGGTTGCACACCCCCCTACTGGTATAACAACTTACTTCAATGACAACTTTGGCCAGCTGGCTGGTGAGAAAGTACTGGGTGGAATTCAAAAAGAAAATGATGTTGGATACTCTGTCCTGCAAAATACAGCAACGGGCGACACGGTGTCAAGAGACACAGGGGTTTCACCAGACAGTTTGTATATCGATGCAAATACAGTTCACGCAGCCCCTGAGCACCATGACTTGCCAGTGAAGACTGTACTGGCAGTTCATGGTTAGTGATCCCCTCCCGGCTTTGGCTTCCCAGGGCATGGGTATACGGCCCCACTCCGTGATGAACCTGGCTGTGTGAAACTTGTTTTGGCAGGCGAAATGCGGTTGGGCTTGCCCCGTGCTGGTTTCCAGTGAGAATGAAAATTTGTGGGCCACAGGCACTATGTTTGGAGGCTGTTTGTGAAGCTGCAGTATCTCTGTAAAAGTGACCCACGGGCCGCCTACACTTGCATTGCACACGTCCACACACGGCTTTCCGTTGACTAGACAACAGTGTGCCAGGATGCAGTCTGCATTTGCAGAAGTCTTTTAGAAAGGGGAGGACAGGGAAACTCAGTCTGGTGTTTAAAATGGGTGGATAACTAAGACTTGATTTTACTTAAAATAACTGCAAAACCCAACACCTCTGAAAGTCTGCATGTACTTTTGTGACAAGACCCCAAGACAGAGAAAGAAAACACATCCTTACCCTCAATCTGCTGGTCCTGTGATGAAGTCCCTTCATTTGCTGGTGCATGATGCTCTGGTGAACAGACACAGGTCATATTTCCCGGTAAGTGAAACTCGAAGATCACATGATCTTTGTGTCCACCCCCCTGCACCCCCACGCCAAGTCAGCCATCAAATCTGACCTTACTCTGTGATGGTTTCATTCAAGAAAAAAACACCAGACACGGGGAATGATATGCACCTCACGTATCTGGGTGTAAGAAAACCTGAAGAAGAAAATCAGAATACATCTTCTGGGCAGTTACTCACGTGTGACAGAGCCACACGACCCTTCTGAGGCGAGTTGTTCAGAGTAAAACCTGCCCCACAACAGTGGCTTCATTTGCCTGGTTTAGACGAGCGGTTGGCAAACTTTATCAGTTCAGGGCCACATAAGAAGTATTTTCGACTTTGGGGACCACACTCTGTCCGAATCTCTCCACTCTGCCCTTGGAGCCGGGAGCAACCACAGAGCATCTCTGAATAGGACCAGCCTGGCTCTGCTCCGGGAGAGCCTTGCTTCTAACAAACAGGAGGCAGGAGGGGCATTCCCTAGAAGTCCCGTGGTTCCGACTCCGCGCTTGCACTGCTGGGGACCTGGCTTCAATCCCTCGCTGGGGAAATAAGATCCCAAAAGCCACAGGCCATGGCCAAAATTAATCAATTAATCAAATACAAAACAAGCAGCAGGCTGGGGGGCATGCAGGGGCTACAGTTTGCAAAGCCCTGGTTAAGGTCATGGGTCATATCTATAGAACAACTTGCCTAACTGTAGGTCAGCACAACTCTGCAAAGGCCAAGGAGGCCTGTGTCTACTTGAAGGAAAGCATGTCCAAAGGGACATGTCCAAACCAACTTAAAATGTTAACAAATTTGTGCAGCGCATAAAGGATAGCACAAAGAGAACTGTGATGAGCCCAAACACAAATGAAGAAAATTCTAGAGGACTTTGTGAATTAGAAAGTCAAGTGGGAACATGAAGAAAGAGAAGTCTACAAGCAATAAATGCTGGAAAGGGTGTGGAGAAAAGGGAACCCTCTTACACTGTTGGTGGGAATGCAAACTAGTGCAGCCGCTATGGAGAACAGTGTGGCGATTCCTTAAAAAACTGGAACTAGAACTGCCATATGACCCAGCAATCCCACTCCTGGGCATACACACTGAGGAAACCAGATCTGAAAGAGACACGTGTACCCCAATGTTCATCGCAGCACTGTTTATAATAGCCAGGACATGGAAGCAACCTAGATGCCCATCAGCAGACGAATGGATAAGAAAGCTGTGGTACATATACACCATGGAATATTACTCAGCCATTAAAAAGAATTCATTTGAATCAGTTCTAATGAGATGGATGAAACTGGAGCCCATTATACAGAGTGAAGTAAGCCAAAAAGATAAAGACCAATACAGTATACTAATGCATATATATGGAATTTAAAAAGATGGTAATGATAACCCTATATGCAAAACAGAAAAAGAGACACAGATGTACAGAACAGACTTTTGGATTCTGTGGGAGAAGGCGAGGGTAGGATGTTCTGAGAGAATAGCATTGAAACAAGTATACTATCAAGGGTGAAACAGATCACCAGCCTAGGTTGGATGCATAGACAAGTGCTCAGGGCTGGTGCACTGGGAAGACCCAGAGAGATGGGGTGGGGAGGGAGGTGGGAGGGGGGATCGGGATGGGGAACACATGTAAATCCATGGCTGATTCATGTCAATGTATGGCAAAAACCACTACAATATTGTAAAGTAATTAGCCTCCAACTAATAAAAATAAATGAAAAATAATAATAATGAAAAAATATATAAATAAAATTAAATCCCACATAAAAAATAAAATAAAAACTAGTTCTAGAAGATTCTAAAGTTGGCGTCAAGCCAACAAATAAGCTTCTTCAAAGCTGAGCAGGCTGACTCTGGAAGCTGGTTCCCCTGACAACTGCATACATGACCCCCCGCCCCAAGCACACATCAAGCATAATAATAATGGCTCCTGTTTGCAGAGTCCCTCTGGGGTGTCAGATCCTTCATCTCCAAGAGCCAGGTAACAGTGAGGCAAGGACCCCTCCTCCTGCTTTTAAACAAGAAAAACTAAAGTTACCAGTCTCGGGAGAGACAGAAGCAAGAGTTGAAATCAGGTTGACACGACTCAAGAGCTTATGTTCCTTCTCTGCTTCCTTTCTGGCATTTAAGAAAGAAGCCAGAGGGTAGTGAGAATAAAAAGAAAGGAAGGAATTGAGAGAGAAAGACTGACAGATATACACAACCGTGTGTAAAATAGATGGCCAGTGTGTGAAATAGATAGCTCCCTGCTGCATAGACAGGGAGCTCAGCGCAGTGTTCTGTGATGACCGAGACGGGTGGGATGGAGTGGGTGGGCGGAGCGCTCAAGAGGGAGGGGACATACGTATACAGACGGCTGCCTCACCTTGCTGTAGAGCATAAGCTAACACAATGCTCTAAACCGACTATTGTTGTTGGTGTTTGGTCGCTAAGTCATGTCTGACACTTTTGCAACCCCATGGATTGCAGCCCTCCAGGCTTCTCTGTCCATGGGATTTCAGAGGCAAGAATACTGGAATAGGCTGCCACTTCCTTCTCCTGGAGACCTTCCCAACCCAGGGGTGGGACACACGTCTCCCGTATTGGCAGGCAGATTCTTTACCTCCGAGCCACCAGGGAAGCCCAAAGCAATGATGCCCCAATTTTTAAAAAACTAATTATTCAAAACAAAAAAAAAAAAAAAAAGAGAAAAGTTGAGAAAGTCGGATGGAAGAGAGGAGGGAAGATGTGAGGAACAGGGAGCAGAGCTACATGCAGACAGAAAGGACATCACATTGCCATCAGGGATGTCACGGCAAGGTGTGAACGCAGAGAGGCTGATAAAGCAGGTAAGACCGAGTCTAGCACTCTACCACCTGCATGGCTTAGGGGAGCCTTTTAAGGCCATGAAAAATGAGAGCAAAACGGATGGAGGCAACTGCGCATCTAAGCGGTTCATACACAGATAGGAAAAGGTAGAGAAGGAGGCGTGGACACTGAAAACAAGTCCTCTTCAAAGCCCAGCTACTACCATTTCTTTTAAAAAGAGCTCCGCTTCTTAGCCTGAGGTTAACTGAATTTGACCTGCGTGTGAGACACAAACGTTATCACTGGGCTGGGCGAAACGGACTTTGCACAGGCCACAGTGAAAGAGCAAAAGGTGTAGCTTCTCACCATTGAATTCTGCAAAGGGACTACTTGGTTCTGATGGATATTTCTTAAGGTATCTACGTGATCCTTCAAGCTGGTTTTCAAGTTTCCTGGGGGCTACAAAGAAAAGACAGTAAATAAACATTAGTACCTCCTTCCAGACTCTGGAGCAGTCTCTCTAGTCACCACCAGACACATGGATAAAGCCCTTCTTATATGATGATGGGCTTGGAGGGATGGTCCTGAGACGCCCGTAGTCCATAGCGTGGACAAGAGTCGGACATGACTGGGGCATTGAGCACTGCCTCCCGAGTCCAGGGTCCTGACCACCATGCTCTGCTGCTTCAGGAAAGAGACCAGTTGCAGCCATTTGTCACCAACCAGCAGAAGAGCTGGTGATGGGGAAGCTTAAAGGGTTTGAGGTGCTTTTTGCCCTTCCATATCCGCTCATCCTTGGAGCCGTAAAGCACCAAGTGGGATCTCGCTCCCACGTCCAAGTTACCATTCCTTACACTGCAAAAACATGCGTGCACTGGTGCTGGGCAGTGGAGGCACGATGGCATGAAAGCAGACCAGTGCTAAAGCGGTGGGGCTGGGGACGGCCTTGGAACGCCGCTCTGGGAAACTTCACAAGCTCACGGACGGTCGGACCACATGGCAGTGGCCGCTGGTGGGAGCTTCTCAACAGGCACGGAGGCGCATTTTTATACCAGGGACACCTGCGGCGCCAGGAACCTCTTCCTGGATCCTCTAAGAATGCTACTGACCTTCGCCCTCTACAGCAAGGACAGCCTTGAACAGGATCGTCTCTACTCACCAGCTGGTTGGCTTTTCTTTGGAGATTGTCTGCAAACGACCTAAGATTTACTCTCGTGGGACTTCCCTCGGTCTACAAAAGAGGTGTAGAAAACTGATATGGAGATGGGATTTTTAAACCTTAACCTGTAACATGCAGAAGGAAATGGCAACCCACTCCATTACTCTTGCCTGGAAAAATCCCAAGGACAGAGAAGCCTGGCGGGCTACAGTCCATGGGGTCACAAAGAGTCAGACACGACTTAATGACTAAACAACAACAACCTGTAACAAGCAACAGAGTGAACGTGGGTCCATAAACACAAGGTAAGGCTAGACACCCCTGCATTGTTCACACATACAAAACAGCATAATTTGCTTTCAACCATACAGAGAAAGAAAGTACCTGCTGTAATGGACATGAATCTCGAAAAACTTAGGCTACATGAAATGGACCAGTGAAGGTCATCAGACAAAAAAAGGGCACCCCGCTCATATGAAATATCCAGAATAGGTAAATTCATAGAAGCCAGGGGCTGGAGTGGGAGACGGGGAGCAATTACTTACTGGGAGCGGCGCTTTCTGTTGAAGGTGATGAACACACATTAGAACTAGTTAGAGATGGTAGTCGTGTAACATTGCAATTATACTAAATGCTAGTGAATTATTCAGTTGGTAATAAAAGAATTAATTAATGTTGTGCAAATCTCATCTCAGTTAATGAAAAACAAAAACAAAAAACAAACAAAAAAAAACATGCAAAGGATCACCCAGGAACACGCAGGTCATACCGCGTTTATGTAGGCAGCATAGTCTATTTTGCCTATTCCCGAAGAGCTGATATCCATAAGGGTTTTCCTTCCTGTTTTATCCAGCAGTTCTATATCGTTAATTCTTAAATTCATATTTTCCAAATTACTATTTATGTCTCCAGTATGCTGCAGTTAAAAAAAAAAAAAAAAAAGATTAGTAAGTTCACTCGTCTCCAAAAATGTCCCTGATTTAATGCTTTAAAGGAGCAATAAAATTACTCAGGCCAAAAATAAACACACCTGCACCTGACTGACATGTCTTCCTCGTTTTCTTGTCTTCCCTCCCAGCCCTTCCCCAACTCCCAGCCTTCTTCGCTGGGCCCCAGGCCAAGCACCATGTGAGGACCTGGGATGCAAAGCAAAAGTCTGCTACATCCCCACCCTCCAAAGACCTCAAAGTGAAGAGGCGGTACTGTGATAAAGGCACATGAACTGCATCAGGACACGACCCTTGCAAGGCAGGGGGCTGGGGAGGGCTTCCGAGAGGAGGTGGCTTCTGAGAAAGCCTTGACAAACAGAGATGCCAAAAGGGGCCTGGGGGCTGCTTTCCAAGGGAAGGAGGTGGTCTGCCCTGGACTGGCTAGTGAAAACACTCCAGATCACGGGCATGCGGCTGGTGACTGTGGGGTCTTGTGTGTCCAAGGCACCGCTCATCATTGAGAAATGGCATCATGAGTGAGCAGAGGCCATCCCTTTGGGACCTGGCTGCAAAATAGTATTATATTTATGAGTGCATGCAAGATATGTCTAGAGAAGAGAATACAAAATTTGTACACAGCTTTCAAATAAGCCTCTTGACCTCTGAAGACCCTCAGGCCATCTTGACCTCATGGTGCCCCTTTGGTGATGCCTCCGTACAGAAGCAGTGGGGCTTGGGGAACCACCTCTTTTTTGACTTTCCTGATATCTGCTTCTATGTTGGAAGCCCAGAAGGCACCAGCTTCCTTAGCTTCTTTCCTACACAGCAGAGAAAGCCAGCAGGCCTCTAGGCATGAGGGAGTGGGCACCACCTAGCTAAGGACACCAGAGGCCTGGGCCGCCGGAGCCCCCGGCCCCTTCCCCAGCCAGTGCACTCCGCAGGGGCCTCTCCTCGGTGTCTGAAGGCTCCAGACTCGGCTGGGGGCCGGGGTGAAGGAGGAAAAGTAGTCATCCACTCAGTCCCTTTCCATCCCTGCTGCCAAGCTGTGTCTTGCCAAGGGCCCATCTAGGAGCCCTGGGGTCCCCCCACCATTCACACGGAGTAAGGACCCTGTGGGCCACTGTTCTTGTCCCTCATCAGCGATGTGACAGAAAAGGGTGGCTGGTCTGCGAGAGTCAATGCCCTGGGAAGCAAGTAGGGTTTGTGCCTCCAGGGACTCCGACATTCAGCAAGCTAAACTCTTTCCCCATGAAGGGTCTGCGGGGAGAACCCTGGAGATGCTTTTGTTCCATTCAGAGGAGAAACTCATGTCTCAGAAAGTCAGCTGGTCAGGGGTGACACCAAGGTCTTGGAATTAAATAGACGTGAGGGTTGCACGGCCTTGCAAATGTACTAAAATCACTTCAAATCGGCTCATTTTATCTAATGTGGAATCCACCTCAAAAGAGAAAACGGGGACCACTGAATTTGGTAAAGAAATATGTCGATTTCCTGACTGGTCCTAATTACTCACCTCTGTTGGAGAAGGAAATGGCAACCCACTCCAGTACTCTTGCCTGAAAAATCCCACGGATGGAGGAGCCTGGTGGGCTACAGTCCATGAGGTCGCAAAGAGTCAGACACGACTGAGCGACTTCACTTTCTTTCTTACTATAGTTCCTTTTAGAGAAGGAAATGGCAACCCACTCCAGTGCTCTTGCCGGGAGAATCCCATGGACAGAGGGGCCTGGTGGGCTACAGTCTATGGGGTTGCAAAGAGTTGGACACAACTAAGCAACTAACACACACATACACACGCACACACTCACCTTTGTAATGTTGAGCTCTTCACTGACATTGTAGATGTGGTCGAGCTTAAGTGTTGCATAAAGGCCTTTATTTTCTTTGCAGTCACTGAGGGAAGAAACAGAGAAATCAGGATGCAAAAGGGCAGTTGTGGCTACCTCTGTCCGCTGCGAAGGATGGAGAAAAAGGTCAACCGTTCATCTTTGTTTAATCTGTGAATATGAACATGACATGGCAGCTGGGTGTCAATGCAATAAGCTGCCACCAGTGTCCCCAGGAATCCCCCGGGGGGCCCACCATTCCTGACGCCTTTCTCTCTTCTCCTTAATGTCCCACGTTTGGAACAGATACAAGGTGAAAGGTGAAAGTGAAGTCACTCAGTCATGTCTGACTCTGCCACTTCATGGACTATAGCCCACCGGGCTTCTCTGTCCATGGGATTTTCCAGGCAAGAGTACTGGAGTGGGCTGCCATTGCCTTCTCCAGGGGATCTTCCCAACCCAGGGATCAAACCCAGGTCTCCCGCATTGCAGGCAGACGCCTTACTCTCTGAGCGACCAGGGAAGCCCACAAGAGGACAGGTAAATACTACAGCCTAGTGCTCCAAGTGACAACAAAGTTTACAAATTGGGACGACACAAACTCTAACCCGAAAAGAACAACACACGTCAGAGAGATGCGTGTTACCAAGCGTTATCCTTATTAAAAGATTTAATAAATATTTAGTAGAAGATTCTATCGGGCTTCCGTGGTGGCTCAGTGGTAAAGAATCCACCTGCCAATGCAGGAGACATGGGTCCGATCCCTGATCTGGGAGGATTCAACATGCCATGGGCCAACTAAGCCCATGAGCCACAACTATTGAACCTGTGCTCCAGAGCTTGGGAGCCACAGCTACTGAGCCCTCGTGCCCTAGAGCCTGTGTTCTGCAACAAGAGAAGCCACTGCAATGAGACGCTCGTGCAAGGCAGCTAGAGTATACCCCTGCTCACCACAGCTATAGAAAGGCCTGCTCACCAACTAAGAACCAGCACAGCCAAAAGTAAATATATATATATAAAACTTTATCCACTGACTTCCTGGCAGTCCAATGGCTAAGACTCTGCACTCCCAATGCAAGGGTCCTGGGTTTGATCCCTGGTCAGGGAACTAGATATCACATGAAGCAACTAACAGTTTATGTGCTACAATTACAAATCCTGTGGGCTGCAATTAAGGGCCCAGTGAAGCCAAATAAATAAATAAATTTGTTGTTAGTCAGTTGCTAAGTCATGTCCCACTCACTGCCAACCCATGAACTGCAGCCCACCAGGCTCCCCTGTACTTCACTATCTCCTGGGTTTGCTCACATTCATGTCCATTGAGCTGGTGACGCTATGTAAACATCTCATTATCTGTCACCCCCTTCTCCTCCTGCCTTCAATCTTTCCCAGCATCAGGGTCTTTTCCAATGAGTCGGCTCTTTATATCAAGTGGCCAAAGTATTGGAGCTTCAGCTTCAGTGTCAGTTCTTCTAATAAATATTCAGGGTTGATTTCCTTTTGGATTAACTGGTTTGATCTCCCTGCTGTCCAAGGGACTCTCAGGAGTCTTCTCCAGCACCTCAATTCGAAAGCATCATTTCTTTCATGCTTAAACTTATGATCCAACTCTCACATCCATACATGATTATTGGAAAAACCACAGCTTTGGCTAAACAGACATGTCATGTCTCTGCTTTTTAATACGGTATCTAGGTGTGTCATAGAATTCCTTTCAAAGAGTAAGCGTCTTATAGTATCATGGCTGCAGTCACCATCTGCAGTGATTTTGGAGCCCAAGACAGTAAAACCTGTCACTGCTTCCACTTTTCCCCCATGTACGTGCCATGAAGTGATGGACTGGATGCTATGATCTTAGTTTTTTGAATGCTGAGTCTCAAGCCAGCTTTTTCACTCTCCTCTTTCACCTTCATCAAGAGGCTCCTTAGTTCCTCCTTACTCTCTGCTATTAGAGTGGTATCATCTGCATATCTGAGGTTGTTAAATATTTTAAAAAATACTCTATCAAGCCCCCTCCTGACCATCTCCCTCCACATTTCCAGGGTTGAGCTCTACTTACTAAATCTAAGGTTGGACTAAGGGTAGGAGACAGGGACGGGCTGACAAACATCCACTTTGGCTGTAAACCTAACTTGGCCTCACCTCTCCTAACTTCTCTGAAACGTGGCAAATGCCTTCTCCAGCGAGCTCAGCAGGGTGGCCACACCCTTGCACATCCTTGCCACCCAGATGACCTCGTCCTGGGTGCTGCTTCCTTCTGCAGAGTCCTCGAGGGACGCCTGGGAGAAGAACTTCCCAGAATCCTGGGAGGGGTGACGCTCCTCTGCGGGGAACCCCAGGCAGGCTGGCGTTGGTGATACACTGACCACCAGAGGAAGGAACAGGGAGTTCAGCTGGAGACAGAATCCCAAAGAGCTGGCACATGACGCTGAGAAGCTTGGCTTCCTTCTCTCAAGCCTGGTGAGGGTTTCATTCATTGCATTCATTGGAGGGCACAGAGACTCCAATGGACTGAAAGTGTCTTCCTAAAACACTGTTTGAGAAGGCTCCTATGACCCTCTGGGCAAAGCAGAAGACCACAAGTGATCAGCAAGTCTGCCATGGGGGCCGCGTGCCAGGAGGATGGACCCCTGTGCTATTTACTCTCTGTCTAGTTCCCTGGAAGTGAGGGTAGCTGGTGATACTCAGCTGACTATGATCATCCTACTGAAGTGACAGGAAGTGGACCACGTGGTCACAGAGGCCCTGGGGGTGGAGCCGGGCCTGGGGCCCAGGCGGCCTGATTCACAGCCTGGTCCTCAGGCTACACCACTATCAGCCCCTGAGAGACTCGACCTGATAAGAGATGTTTGCATATGGAGGGCTGGGGAAGTCTTTCCGGCTTCTGCAAGACCTAACTCAAAAATTTTTTTTTTAAATTAATTAATTTATTTATTTATTTTTGTCATACATCAATATGAATCAGCCATAGATTTACACGTATTCCCCATCCCGATCCCCCCTCCCACCTCCCTCTCCACCCGATTCCTCTGGGTCTTCCCAGTGCACCAGGCCCGAGCACTTGTCTCATGCATCCCACCTGGGCTGGTGATCTGTTTCACCATAGATAATATACATGCTGTTCTTTCACAACATCCCACCCTCATCTTCTCCCACAGAGTTCAAAAGTCTGTTCTGTACTTCTGTGTCTCTTTTTCTGTTTTGCATATAGGGTTATCATTACCATCTTTCTAAATTCCATATATATGTGTTAGTATGCTGTAATGTTCTTTCTCTTTCTGGCTTACTTCACTCTGTATAAGGGGCTCCAGTTTCATCCATCTCATTAGGACTGATTCAAATGAATTCTTTTTAACGGCTGAGTAATATTCCATGGTGTATATGTACCACAGCTTCCTTATCCATTCATCTGCTGATGGGCATCTAGGTTGCTTCCATGTCCTGGCTATTATAAACAGTGCTGTGATGAACATTGGGGTGCACGTGTCTCTTTCAGATCTGGTTTCCTCAGTGTGTATGCCCAGAAGTGGGATTGCTGGGTCATATGGCAGTTCTATTTCCAGTTTTTTAAGAAATCTCCACACTGTTTTCCATAGCGGCTGTACTAGTTTGCATTCCCACCAACAGTGTAAGAGGGTTCCCTTTTCTCCACACCCTCTCCAGCATTTATTGCTTGTAGACTTTTGGATAGCAGCCATCCTGACTGGCGTGTAATGGTACCTCATTGTGGTTTTGATTTGCATTTCTCTAACCGTGTTCATGGATTGGAAGAATCAATATTGTCAAAATGGCTATTCTACCTAAAGCAATCTATAGATTCAATGCAATCCCTATCAAGTTACCAACGGTATTTTTCACAGAACTAGACCAAAGAATTTCACAATTTGTATGGAAATACAAAAAACCTCGAATAGCCAAAGTAATCTTGAGAAAGAAGAATGGAACTGGAGGAATCAACCTGCCTGACTTCAGACTCTACTACAAAGCCTAACTCAAATTTTATGCTAACTAAAACAGATTGCTTGTGGCCTGTCAAAGAGACATTTGTAGGTCAGCTTACATACAATGAAATTATGAGAGAAAAGGGTGCACTGACCAGGAGAATGTACCCATCAAAATAAAGATTAAATGTTTCCCTCCCTGGGACATCAATGCTGGTCCTTCCTTGGTGATAAGACTGCCCTTCAGGTGCCAAGGCCATGCTGACTCACCGTATATACACTGAACAGTTTTGTTTTTTGAAATCTTTAATGCATGTACCCCTGACTTTAATGTTACTTGTCCTGACAGGATATAAAACTGTGCCCAAAGACAGTTTTTGGAACAACTCCTCAGAGCTGTCTGAGAGGCTGTCTCCCTGGCTAGAGTCCTCAGTTTGGCTCACATAAAACTCTTTCCTATTCCTATTAAAGACTGCATATTTCTGTTCTTTGCTTTTTTTCTGCTGTCCCACAAGGCTTGTGGGATCTTAGTTCCTGAGCAAAGGATGAACCTGGGCTCTGGCAGTGGAAGGATTAAGTCCTAACCACTGGACCTCCAGGGAAATCCCATGCTTATCATTTCCACTGCCAGACTCATCCAGTGAATTCTAAATTGTTATACAGCGTTTACCTGGGGTCAGGGTGGTTCTCAAACAAGAGTTTTCCCAGGGTCCCATGAATGTATTTTAGGGTCACCTCTACCAATGAGAAGGAAATGGCAACCCACTCCAGTGTTCTTGCCTGGAGAATCCTGTGGACGGAGGAGCCTGGTGGGCTGTGCTGTCCATGGGGTCGCAGAGTCGGACACAACTGAAGTGACTTAGCACGCATGCATGCGTTGGAGAAGGCAATGGCAACCCACTCCAGTGTTCTTGCCTGGAGAATCCCAGGGACACAGGAGCATGGTGGGCTGCCGTCTATGGGGTCGCACAGAATCGGACACAACTGAAGCGACTTAGCAGCAGCAGCTACCAATGAGTTTTAGTGATAAAGACAGAGTGACCTGGGATGCACCATCCTAAGTCCTAGAGGGTTTTCTGGGGAAGAATGCCTTTTTGGTCTTACTGCTGAGACCAGAGACTGGCTTACGTCTGAAATTGGAAAGTTGACCATTCAAATGAAAGACATGCTGAGAGCAAAATTCTCACTGTAAAATCACAACATTCTAAGTAGCAAAAAAAATGCATAATGCAATTATTCATACCTGTAAACTTGTTCAAAAGTGAGATTAATATCTGGTTTGTTAAGTACTAGGCCAGAGAGATAGTATTCCCAATCCTCATTTAGTAAATATGGAGTGTCCAAAATCTAGAAGAAATTTAAAGACAGTTTTACACTAACATACATGCATATAATTAAATGAATATTCTGTTAAACATATAATGTTTGGGATATTTTTATTTATATCATGATTTACTTCATGATTTTCAACTTTAAACTAGAAAATAAAAGTGTGATTGGAATAGACAGATCACTGGGTAGAAACCATAGGAATTATTAAAAGTATGTTTTTGAGAGGAACATTTAAGCAAAATAAAGATTAGACATGGCTGAAGAATAATTTGATTCGGAATATCTAACAGAAAGCCATGAAGCAGTAGACTCAGCTCTTCACTCTTTCGCCCTAGACAAATGGAGTTAAATCAGGCACATTCTTCAGCTTCATATTATGTAATTTTAAGATGGGCTAATGAGTACATGGGAGAAGGCAATGGCACCCCACTCCAGTACTCTTGCCTGGAAAATCCCATGGACCGAGGAGCCTGGTAGGCTGCAGTCCATGGGGTCGCTAAGAGTCAGACACGACTGAGCGACTTCACTTTCACTTTTCACTTTCATGCATTGGAGAAGGAAATGGCAACCCACTCCAGTGTTCTTGCCTGGAGAATCCCAGGGACGGAGGAGCCTGGTGGGCTGCCGTCTATGGGGTCGCACAGAGTCGGACACGACTGAAGCGACTTAGCAGCAGCAATGAGTACATGACTGTATACATACTTGAGTGTAAATGGGAAATACCCTCATTTTTCAAAATATTCTCCTCTACTTTTAAAGAATTCCTTTTTAACAACTTAACGTAGAATAAAAGATGATGAAGTTGGGCTTGATGCATTAATTTTTTTATCAAGAGGCCACACGGAGATCGTGTGACAAACTGATGCTCCCAACTGAATTTTCCTGAACCAAGTGAGAAATTAAAAAACCTCCACAACAACTGGTTTATCTTAGGAGTCCCTCACCTGATTTTATAACATATATGAGGTAGACAAATAGGTACAATGAAACAGGAAAGTGGAAACACATTTTTAAAATCAGAATAGGGAGAAAAACACTGGGAAGTCAAAATGAGAAGACAGACCTGTAGATCAAAACGTCTTCGTTAGTTAATGAAGCTAAACTTGGATATGGTGCCCTAAAACCTGAAGTAGTTGGCTGCAGAGGGAGAAAGTGAAGTTCAAATTTAATTCCCAACTACCTCATCAGATTTCCACCAGGGACAACCCTCCACCACGAGGTGCGCCATTCAGCAGTCCCCTTCACGTCAACGTTTTTTGAAGATTTATTTATTGGCTGCATCCGGTCTTATTGCAGCATGTGGACTCTCTAGGCGTGGCTTGCGGGCTCATCACGAAGGCTTAGTTGCCCACGGGCGGTGGGATGTTAGTTCCTCCACCAGGGATCGAACCTGAGTCCCCTGCATTGCCAGGTGGATTCTTAGCCACTGGAACACCAGGGAAGCAGGGAAGTCCCCTCTTTCATTGCAAATTTAGGGCCCTTCCACCATCTGTGTGGACAACTGTCATCTGGGAAGTTCTTTGAGACATCAGAAACCTCTTGAGGTATGGTAGGAACCTGGAAAATTTATCCTCTGATAATCCACATTTGGGAACTACTTCTGAGAAGAACTGTATTCTCCCCGAATATGACAACCAGCGTTGATGAGTAAGCCTTAACTCCTGGGACCGATTTCACTGACATTAAAAAAAGAATACAGTTGACCTTTCAACATGGGTTTGACCTGCAAGGATTCACTTATACGTGAATTTTTTTCAGCACTAAATAATACAGTGCCACGTGGTCTGAGGTTGGTAGAATCCGAGGAAGGGTATATGGAGCAACCATGTGGAGAGAAGGCTGAATATAAGTTGAATGCCCAGAGGATCGTCACCCCCAATACCCTGGTGTTCAAGGGTCACCTGTACGGCCGTATTTTTTTTTTTTTTTTTTTGCTCTGACAGATGGAATCTCAACCTACTGAATACAAATCAGGTGCTCACCTTTTTACTCTTGAAGAAACCCACTAGGTTTGGGGGGAGCATAAAAGCTTTGGCTCAAGCCCTGTGTAATGGACACACAATCCATATTTACCTGGAAGAACTTCTTGTTTCTGTAAGGCTCACAAACCAGATTTTCCAAATTTCCACCAGTGACAAAAGTCAGCACCACGATGGTCATGACTATCCAAGAAAAGAAGAAACTGAATCCAACCCCACTGGAAACACAAACAAACAAACAGGAAAAAAAAAAAGTTAATTCTACAGGCAGTTATTCACTATTACCAGAACTTACTCATTCTACCTATTCCACGTATAAAATGACCTGGGACGTCAGCTTTCAGCAGGTTAACCCGGGTTCAGCCTACCCAGGGATGCAGACAGGAAGTGCAAGGAACACCTTAAGGGGATACTGGGCCCTGGGCCCCTGGCCTGCCTGCAGCCCAGCACCGCGGCGCAGATGTGGACCTGGGGTCACCTGAGGGAGCCAAGGCTGTCCAGTGAGTAAGGAGGCTGTAAGTTAGTGTCCCTGGAAAATGCTGATAGGACAGCTGATAGGACAGAAATCCTATCAGCAAACAAAGGACGCTGTAGCCATTGGCCGTCCCATTACACCGGCCCCAACGGTGAGCCCTGCGGGGCTCAGCATAGAAACAGGATGCCCACCCCCCCCATCTAGCCATCACCCGCTGCAGCCACCCCGAAAGGCCGCCCCCTGAGGAGACTCAGGAGGACAAAGCATAGGACCCGGGCCCCCGGATAGCTGAGGTGCTCGTTGCAGGAATGTCAGTGAGCCCAGACCATGTGGCTTTCTTTTTTTTTTTTTTTTAAGAGATGAATCTGTAGACATGCCGCCTGCATTGTAATTTTATTTTTAATCTGTAGAATGTTGTGCTAGTTTCAGATGTACCACAGCAAAGTAAATCAGTTGTACCTATACATAGGTCCACTGTCTTTTTTTTTAGATTCTTCTCCCATATAGGCCATTACAGAAGACTGAGTCGAGTTCCCTGTGCTATACAGCAGGTCTTATTAATTATCTATTTTATATACCCTAGGGTGTGTGTCTATCCCAATCTCCCAGTTTATCCCACCACGCTTTACTCCCTGGTAACCATACGTTTGTTTAGTCCATTCGTGACTCTATTGCTGTTTTACAAATAAAAGTTCATTTGTACCCTGTTTTGTTAGATTCCACATAGGAGCAACATCACATAACATACTGAGTGAAGTAACTCAGACCCAGAGAGACCAATCCCACGTGGTTTTCTTTAATTAGCACTAATCTTCTGAGGCTCTGAGGGCCAGGTCTTTGTCGGAAAAACTCCTCTGTATCCTGGCTCCTCCCTCACTTCTTCAGAGCAGTTCCCTCAGAGCGACTTGAGGCTGTGTCCTGGCCTTCAGTCCTCAGTTTTGTCCACCAACTACAACAGAATTCCCAGCTTTTAGGGGGTACGTTTTTTTTTTTTTCCCTCAGTTGACAGCAGGAAATGTACTCTGGGGAGTCTGAAAGCGGCAGATGTATTCAGATATTCAGAGGGATGCCGACAGAGAAGCGCTGTGAGGGAAAGCCCAAGATGGTGGGCAGGGGCATCCAGCGGGGAAGCCTGGAGGATCCCGGGAGGGAAGGCCAGTGAAGGTCTTTAAGCACGGGAGGAACATGCCCCGACTTCCCTCTGCAAAAACAAGCCCTCTTGGCCGCGTGTGAAGGGTGGATGGACAGGTGCCCACAGTGGAGGCTGTCAGGGAGCTGGCTGTTTCTGGCCCCGGATGGGGACCTGTTGCAGCTGGGAGTGGTGGAGTGGAATCAAGGGTGAAAGAGGGCTGAGCCGGGAGGAAGACACGGGAGGATATGGTGAAGCTCATGCGCTGGCGATGAGGGAAGGGAATAGAAAGGATGCACCAGGGCCCGTCAGCAGCAAGGACAGAGCAGGGGAGAAGATGGACTTTTACAAGGTCCTGTTTTCCGGGAGATGTGGCGGAGGAGATGCTGTGCAGATGCAGTCTGGGGTTTGGAGCACAGAGGCCTGGGGTACAGACCTACTTTAGGGAGTCAGTGGCTTAGAAATGATGACTGATCCTTGGGGCGGCGGGGGAAGGCACAGGCAAGCCTAGGACTGACTGGGCCTGGGGGCACCTCACCATTTGAGCAAGAAGTGGTGGAAAGACAGTCAGCAACGGGGACCAAGGTGGAGGCTCAGGAGGGTGGGAAGGAAACCAGGAGGGTGTGAGGTCACTGGGAGTTAAGGAGTGTTTGCAGAAGGAGGGACAGCTGTTCTGTCGCTGCTGTGACATTCGAGGAGGACTCAGAGAAGTCCACTGGGCTGGAGACGCAGAGGTCACTGCTGATCTGACAGTGACAGGCGAGGAATCACGGTGGCTCGGGCTGGGCAGGAGGTGGGACACCAGGAAACGGGCAGCAGACGCAGGTCTTTATTTCAAGACGTCTGTGCAGAGAGGGGCGTTAGAGGGAAGGATGGGGTGTCTGCAGGGGTATTGTTCTCATTTCTAAAGAGGGGAGAGCCCCGTGTTGTGGCCAATAGACGTTCACCACTGTACCCCACTCAGCCCCTACAATGCTCCCCAGAGCCTCCGAAGACACAGGATCACAGAGAAGCCAGGACTCCTCCTTTCAGATCTTTTCACTCGGATCCTCCTGGGAGGCAAGGACTCTTGCTTGGTTGTTAGAGACACCATGCTCTCTACTGGACAGCATCAACCACTTTCAAAGAGCAGGTGGTGTTTTGGTTTGAAGTTGAACTAAACATACTCTTTCTCATTTCTACAAGCAAGTCAGTGATTAGAAGGAAGAAACAGCATTCTAGCTTGATGAGTCCATCCAGTTGTTGACCAGATGTCTCAAAAGATGCAGCATTCTGCCAAGCATAGCAAAGTATGCCATGCTGAGGGGTGGGCTTCGATGGGACAAAAAAAAAATTGCAGAAGCCCTCAGGGTGCAGGCCACCCAGAATGCATCTGACAGCAATTGATAGCTACCAGCCTTTCCCCTACTGCTGAGATGGGTCCTATGGCTCCCAAGTCATAGGTTTACATG
This sequence comes from Cervus elaphus, assembly GCF_910594005.1. Taxonomy (NCBI): domain Eukaryota; kingdom Metazoa; phylum Chordata; class Mammalia; order Artiodactyla; family Cervidae; genus Cervus; species Cervus elaphus. The sequence goes on along the minus strand of NC_057820.1, from coordinate 6,288,384 downwards.
TGACTCTAACATTTAGAGATTCCTTAACCTGAGACGTGAGTATTACATCCAAACTGAAGTGGCTCTCAGCCTCCCATCAGTTTGCTCATGACTCTATTTTATTTTAATTTTTTGAAGCTAGATATCACATTTTTTTGCTTTCATTCCCACCAAAAAGTAGAATAGACTTTTATGAAAGCTGGACCTTTTCAGAGCAATTTATTTCCTTCCTTCAATAATTAAAAAAATGTATCAACAACATGTAAATCCACCATGAAAATACTGATAAAATAGCCAAGTGATAGGACTATTAAATTTTGAACATTAAATTAATCTTCTGTCTATAGCTATGGACATTTAAACAAAAGGCCGGGCAAATACATTCTTCCTTGCCAGCTTAATTCCTGAAATTTAGGCATGTGAGCAAGAAGGCTTTTCCATGGGTGGAACTCTGTCCAGCTTTGTCCAATTCTCGCAGACTCCCATGTCATTAGCTTTAAGGTTATTTTTAAAACTTCACTTAAAAAAAAAAAACAACTCACAAATGAACCTAATGGAAAGACTCACAGATGTAGAGAAAGACTGGAGCTTGCTCGGGGAGGGGGTAGGGCAGGGAGAGTGATGGGCTGGGAGTTTGGGGTCAGCGGATACAAATTATGCCATTTAGGATGGATAAACAACAAGGTCCTACTGTATACACAGGGAACTATTATTTAATATCTTGGTGATGGTTTATAGGAATAAATAAAAAGGAATGTACACATGTGAGTCACTTCACTGTGCAGCAGAAATTAACACACATGGTAAATCAACTATGCTTCAGTAAAACAAAAACTCATGTGCCTGTATTCATGTGAATAAAGGCTTGTATTACAGTGAAGCTTGAAGCTTTATGGAAATGGCCTCAACTTTAGAGTCACAGCTCATCAGTAGCCAGATTATTATAGTGACCCAAAGTTTAAAAAAGCAAATTAATGCATGTCACTATAGACACAAGTAAAGAAATGGCTGTGGTTTTGGTTCCCTATGACCCAAAATACTTCTTCTAAATCTTAACCCTCCCCTGGATCTTCATCACCACCACCCCCAACTCATTCCCAGGAGTTTTGGAAAAGAGAATATCACACAGCTTCCTCTCTGGGGAAGCACTCCAAGCTTTTACCCCTGGTCACTGGTTTACATTTCTGGCTCCACCTCCACTTCCATCCAGCACATACCCCCTCTGCTTTGTTATAACCTAGTAAACGGTTTTCTTTACAAAAATAGGAACTTGGATACGAATCTAACTGAAACAGGGATAACTGCTCCAGTCTGCGTCACATTGAACACTTGCTGGTACCTCGTATCTGATCCCATCACTAATACAGGCTACCTGTCTAACTCCCAAGGGTGCTGGCTCCACAATCCCTGTTCTAAATCGAGTCTCTAGAGCTTCAGAGTGAACAGTGTCTGATATCAGGTCAATCTTCAGAAAGTATCGAATAGTATGGGTTGGTAGATAGATTGACAGACAGACAGACAGATAGATGCTGTTGTTTTTTAGTTGCTAAGGCGTGTCTGAGTCTTTTCGACCCTGTGGACTGTAGCCTGACAGGCTCCTCTGCTCATGGAACGTCCCGGGTAAGAATACTGGAGTGGGTTGCCATTTTCTTCTCCAGCGGATCTCCCCAACCCAGGGATCAAACCTGCGTCTCCTGCTTTGGCAGGCAGATTCTTTACCATTGAGCCACCAGGGAAGCTCAGAGAGATAGACAGATAAGGGGGAAAATAATGAGAATTAAGAAAGCAAACTTGGAAATAACTTCCTGATAGCTGCTTTAAGGAGGAGCCTACTATACTCACATAGATATACTTATAAACATGCATTTTAAGCTTGTCTCTCAAAGTGTCACTGACCTAGAGTTTCCTTGATTTTTATGCTTAATGGAATTTCCCAAACCAATGAAAGCATAATCACATCAGGTCTCCCCGGTCGGTCACAGGAACCCAGAGTGTTTGGCCCGGAGGCCACCGGGTCCCTGTCATACCATGGTCCCCACCCTGTGTTTCCACCCTTCACAGACCAAGGAAGGGCCGGGACTCACACCATGAGGAGGACGCCCCCGGTGTTCGAGACGCAGCCTCGGTTGGTTGGGGTGGCATTCTGGTCATAGCCCAACGTGCCACACAGCAAGCCCAGGAGGTAAAAAATCAAGATGAGGGTCAGCAAGCAGCAGATGGTCAAGCAAACGAGCCACCTGGTGGAGCAAACACAGAGCAGGCACACGTGAGTGGTGACGTCATCACAACACAGGCGTGCTGGACCCGGGCTGGAGGGGTCCACGTTACCCTTGGCAATCAAACATCAGAGTCCTGCTAATTCCTCAGAGGGAGAGCGTGCTGTGAAAAGACCCCTTTCCAGCCCGAGTCCTCCAACCCAACCAAATCAACATTTATCCTGGTTTCAAAGAGCTCTCAAAGGTCATGGGATTATCGCTTCTTTTCCTTCACTTTAATTCATGGGGCCCAGAAGCAGGGTTGACTCAGCCTCTCCGAGGCAACTGACAACCACGCCCCTTAAGGCTTTTCAGTTCTCTGAAGGTTCCGGATGCTACAAGTGTGGATAATCAGGGTGTTAGAGAAAAGGGTAAGTGATGGTTGGAACGCTGCGTATTCAGATAGTTATTGAGGGTGGACCCAGGACAAGCCAAGCTTAACACTGATTTACTTCCCCCACCAAACACAACCATGCCCCTTAAGGCTTTTCAGTTCTCTCAAGGTTCCCGAGGCTGCAAGTGCTTATTACAAGGAGGATGAGATTCAGACAAATCGTGATAGACAACAGATAAGAAGTTGGGACTGGTTCCCCTGGTCTTTTATCTAAAATGTTTTGTGATTTGAGGAATACGAGGGACGGGGGTGGGGAGTAACCTGTGTTCCTTGCTGAGGCAGGTACCTTCTACTTGACGAGTGCACTGACTCTTTTAGAAATTTTCACATCAAGTGAGAACAGTGCATGCTCAGTCGTATCCAACTCTTTGTGACCCCATGGACTGTAGCCTGCCAGACTCCTCTGCCCATGGGATTCTCCAGGCAAAGATACTGGAGAGGGGTGCCATTTCCTACTCTATGGGATCTTCCTGACCCAGGTATCCAACCCGAGTTTCCTGCATCTCCTACAATGGCAAGCCGATTCTTTACCACTAGCATCACCTGGGAAGCCCTTAGAATTTTAGGCCCATGCCAAATCAAATGCCTGCAGAATGGGGGTCTCAGTGTTATGGGAGGTCTTGTGAGACACTTGAGGATAAGGGATCCTCAGTTAGGTATTGCTGGCATTCCTTGAACGTACAGCAACCCAGGAGCGTTCAAGGGTAGAAATACTTCCCAATCTTTAAAACGCTAAAAAACAGAGTATGTACTCTGTGACCAAAGCTGTCACTGCAGTTTTTCATTCAATTAAGAATAAACTCAATCATTATTAATAATGGGCTTCCTAGGTGGCACTAGCAGTAAAGAACCCGCATGTCAATGCAGGAGACCTAAGAGAAGAGGGTTCAATCCCTGGGTTGGGAAGATCCCCTGGAGGAGGGCATGGTACCCCACTCCAGTGTTCCTGCCTGAAGAATCCCAAGGACAGCCACCTGCACCTACTCTGTGACATTTTGTCCAGATCCTGAGGATACCAATTTAAATAAGCCATGGAACCTGGCCTTAGGGATCTTTTACTGTTAATACATGCCTCATCTGCTTCATTAAAATTTCTTTTTAAAATAAGCTTATCGTCTCAGGGTGTGGGAGGAGGAAGGAAAGGGAGCTGGTATGTAGACAGATCATTGCACCAATCCTCCCATCTGTACCACTCTGACTTCTAATGAGATTGCAGGTCCATTGGGAAAGGGTCTGTCTTATGTTTGTTCAAGAAGGTATTGGTGTCTCAGATGGTAAAGCGTCTGCCTACAATGCGGGAGACCCAGGTTCAATCCCTGGGTTGGGAAGATCCCCTGGAGAAGGAAATGGCAACCCACTCCAGTATTCATGCCTGGAAAATCCCATGGATAGAGGAGCCTGGTGGGCTGTAGCACATGGGGTCGCAAAGAGTCGGACATGACTGAGTGACTTCACTTTCTTTTGTTTGTTCTGACGCCTGCTGGGGTGGCCAAGCCGCATGGTGGGAAAAGGCTGGGTGAGACACAGCGGTGAGTGAGGGCACAGTCAGGTGGGGGTTGAAAGCCTACCTTTGCCATGCTGTCCTCAGTCTCGAGTAAGTCACTTCACGTCCCTGAGTCTCAACAAAACAGGGTTATAAACGCAACACAACCTGAGGGGTTTCTGTGAGATGCCACATGGACGGCTCGTGGTGGGCACACCTCGACTCTTCCCTGAAGGCTAGCAAGTACTGTTACTGTCTCACTATTTATCCTGTGCTCCTGCATAATAAATAACACAAGTAGGGATGGTGGTCTCTGCAATCTCCTGGGTTTGGACGGCTGGAAGAGTTCAGTAGTGGTCGTGAGGCTGAGCCTTTCAGAGAAGAGATCCCGTCTTCCTTCTCATGTGATCCTGGAGATCCCGTGAGTCTCTCCTGTCCTGTCCTCCCCTGAGCTCTCGTCTAAGATATATGCCCACCAGCATCTCCCAGGACCACAGCCTATCCTTAGTGTTTTTCTAAAGGACAAACAGCGGGGATCCACAGCAGCTTCAGACAATCCACTGGTTTCAAGGATGCTCTTTTCCGTAAGAACCAACCGCTATGGATTTATTTTATATATGCATAAAGAGAAAAATATTATCTGAATGCTCATTCTAATTTCTTTTAAATTGTAAAATCTTGTTACATACTTTAGATAATTATAACCAAGACTCTGGAAGCCATAAAAATTGCAAATAATTGACTATTTGGCTCAAGAGCTTCCAGTCTTCAATTTATATATATATATATATATACACACACACACATACACACACATACATATATACACACACGTATGTAATGCTTCATGAATTTTCATGTCATCCTTTCACAGTGGCCATGCTAGTTTTCTTAGCAGAGTTTCAATTTTAGTATACGTGCTGCTGAAGTGAACACTTCAAGTTTTTAAATGAACTTAAACTAGGGTGAACACACATCCCCTTATGGCCTCTTTGTACAATTTGCTGTCTTAAGATTACCCCGGTTACATCGTCAGATTTTCACCCCCTTCCCCAGCAAGTTCCACGCTCCTAGTGGCACAGCTCAGAGAGGGCACTGACCTGTATGAATTGCATTTTTCCACAGTGGGTAAATAGTGGAGGATATAATCTTCAGAGTTATTAATGTAACGGACGAAATTCGACAGTGTCTTCTGAATAGGAATCTTTGTGCTTACATTTTTTACATCAGATTGAATGGAATTCAAGGTCTTTTTAAACTCTGAAAACAAAGATGCCTCAGTTATGCATTTTCATAGAGAAGACAAGGCACTTAGTTTTGGAACTCAAGCTTGAACCACTTTTAGTTCTTCCCATGTTATGCAGATGTTTAAAATATGAGAAGATTCTACAACAAGCATGAATGCAGCCAAGTCTACTGAAAAGCAATTGTTTAACAAAAGAGCAAGCTATGAGAACTGACTTAAATGACATGGTGTGAAATCAAGCCAGAGTTTTCTTCTACTTATTTCACTAAAAAAAGAAAAGTAAAATGGACCAAGTGACTAAACTGTACTGTGTGCCTACAATAGACAAGGCATTTTTATAAATGTTAACTCATTTCTCATTCCCACTTCACTAACAGGGATGCTGGACTCATAGGGGTTAAATCACTTGACCATATGTCTGTTTTTCAGAAAGTACTAGAAATGGGATTAAAAACTCAGATTCACCTACCTGTAAAGCTTCTGTTAAGTGATTTTGCAAAAAAAAAAAAAAAAGCTATTTAATAATATAAGAATCCCTCCATCTACAAAACAGCACTGAGGAACACAGTAATTCTCCAGGAACAATTTTTTGAACACGTGACCTCAGGTGACATTTTTGTTAAAATTGTTCAGTCAAACTGAATCTTGCTGAAGTCTACCTGTGTCTCCTACATGCAAAAAGCAGTACTATTTCCATCGGTCAGTTTCTATTAGCATGTATCCTCATCTCTCAGGGAGGTGATGTTGCAGCTTTCTGGAATGTGTGTGATCATCAGGGCAGGTCCTGGGATCACAGTCAGCAGGTGGGGACCATCACCACTCACTAAGACCTGAAGGGGGCCTCATCCACAGTGATTCTTGACGCGGGGACATCCCAGAAACATACTCATTGGTCAAGGTCTGCTGATTCTAAAGGGCAGATACACGTGGGCAGATACACGTCTCTGCGGCAGCGGAACCAAGACTGGCAGGTCTCAGGATGCGATCCAGGGCTCCCGGTGAACTTCCGGGAGCTGGGAGCACCGTCCGAAAGGAAATGACGTCACACTGGTGGGGGGTTTTTGTTTTTGTTTTTTTTTGGAAATTGTGCGGTTCACCTCCGTGTGAATCCTCAGGAACTCCGAAGAGTCACAGTGGGTGGACATCTCCTCCACATGACTCATGCCCAGAGACCCAGGACCGTCCACCTGGAGACTCTGTAGGTCTCTTTTTTAAATTAATTAATGTGTTTATTTTTGGTCATCTTGGGTCTTCGTTGCTTTGCACAGGCTTCCTCCAGTTGAACGGGGGCTACTCTTCACTGAAGTCTGCGGGCTTCTCGTCACGGTGGCGTCTCTTGTTGCAGAGCAATGGCACACAGGCTTCAGTAGCTGCAGCACTGAGGCTCAGTAATTGTGGCTCGCGAGCCCCAGAGCACTCTGGTTTTGGGGCTCTTGCAGGACCAGGACTCGAACCCACGTCCCCGATACTGGCAGGCTGATTGTTATCCACTATGCCGCCAGGGAAGTCCTCCAGGGCTCTTTATTCACCCTGAAATTTCTGGGGGTTGGTACACGTGTCATATAGATACCCTCTCCCCTAAGCGCAGTTTCCTCGTCTCCGAATCGGGGCCCTTCCGCTTCTCTGGCTGTGTTCCTCCCCACATTCCGCAGCCTTGGTGACTGTACGCAGCTGCCGCCCTCTCGGCAAATACCTTCTTCCGGCTTCAGTTCAGAGGTTGCTTCCTGAAGCCTTCCGCTATTCTCTCCGGCCGCTGGATCCCTTGCACTCACCTCACCAGGTTCCCAGAGGGTGATAAAAGCCAGCTGAAGGGTTCATGCCCAGCTGTAGGGTACACGGGGGTCATGTCTCCCTCACCTCCCATCCCCAGAACCCAGCAGCAGCAGGCACATAGCAGGCGCTAAGGGTGATTTGTTTGGGAAGGACATGAAAACCCTTACTTGTCTTCAGCCTGGGGGGCAGGGTCGGGGGCGGGGTGGGGGGACGCTCGCTCAGACTCAAGAAAACTCTGGCTCGTGTTCAGGTGATGGCCGTGTGTATACCCGGCCTCGCGCATGCAAAGTGCACGCCTTGCTTGGCCAGACTTACAAGGGAGGGCGGCACATGTTGGCAGAGGAAGTCCAGGAAGAACAAACAAAGAGAGTAAACACAGAGATTAGTAAGCAAGTGGCTCTCAGATGTACAGCGTAGGTTATCCCTCAGAGGCTGGCACAGGAAAGCCAGAACTGTCTTGAATAGGTCAGTATTTTAAAGCAGAATCTTAAACAGACGGGAAACCACAGAACATCCAAAGCACTATGTAGTAGGAGAAAATTCTTTTTACTCAAAGTCTTAATGGGTTGAAGGAACAGTATTGGGGTGGGGGGCGGAAATCAAATACCTCCAACACAACATTTTAAAACCAGCAACAGGTTTTTCCTGGTGGCTCAGCTGGGAAAGAACCTGCCTGCAATGAGGGAGACCTGGGTTCAATCCCTGGGTTGGGAAGATCCCCTGGAGTAACGGAAAGGCTACCCACTCCAATGTTCTGGCCTGGAGAATTCCCTGGATAGTGTAGTCCACGGGGTTGCAAAGAGTCGGACACAACGGAGCGACTTTCACTTCACCATCAACAGATAAAAAGAAGCACTAAGAAGATGATTTAAAGAAAAGAGAGGAGATAGCCTTACACAGCTTCAGAGATGTGTCCCCTTAGCAAACAGCCCAGGGGACTCCACACTCTTGCACAAAGAATTGTTTATACTGTGTTCTTTCTCTGTACCTTCACCCTGGGTACGACCACCTGAATTCACTGTGACTTGGTCGCTTGAGATCAGTGGGATTCTCTTGACATCACTTCTGCCTCTCCAAAAGCCTAAGCACCTTAAGACCCTACAGCAGCATGACATCAGCCTCCCTAGAGAAGCATGACGTCAGCCTCAGAAGCAGACCGATGTTTTCCTAAAGAGACAAAATAAGTTCCTAGACAGAGTGTTCCTTTAAAAAATCAATTTTAAGCTCTTTTAGGAGATAAATTTACAGTGAAAACAACCCAAGTGTGACCTTCCAGATCGTAAGCTATGCCTGTTGTTGGTTCTTATCGCACCTGCCAGGTTATCATCACAGTCTGACCCTCAGCCCTGCAGCTTCCAGCCACAGGAGGATGTTAATCTGTGTTTAATAGGAGTATTATTTTTTAATTGATATCATTTGGTGAAGGTAACATTATTGAAATATTCATTATTTAGTTTTGTAGTTTGGGATTTTAGTGAGGAATTTTTTAAAGAGGGAAAAAGAACAATTCTTAATAATGCAGTTCTTTGTGCTAACCAGCCAACTCTTAACAAGGAGACACACAGTTACTTCTAACGGGCAGTCTCACCTGATATGAAGTCCCTGGTTTGATTTTTCACTTCCCCAGGTATGTCAGAAAGAGAGTCATTGGCCTAAAGAAGGTTCAAATAAAATCATTATACAGAGTAAGTAGAAGAGCATTTCATAGTATTCATGTTCAGCTTAGAATGGAACAGAGAAGCAAAACTCAAATGTAACCTTCATCTTAAGGCTGAAATTATCATGACATGGTCATTAAAAGTCTAAAAATAAATATTCCCCTTTAGAGAGGACTTGCTTTAAATTGTATCCATGGAAGATCACATTAAAAGTTTTTAATTTTCAGTTCATGTTAAACGTTTCCATGTATTTAACCCAGTGTTTCTCAGTTAGGAACAACTTTGTTCCCTAGGAGATATCTGGCAATGTCTGGAGATGTTCTGGTTATCACAACTGATAATGTCCTTGCCATTGGCGGGCATCAGCCAGGGATGCTAATAAATACTTGACAGTGTGTAGGACCAGTCAAAGTGCCCCGAGGTTAAGAAACTGATCTATACAATGTTCCACGTGTAGCTATTAAGTGAAACTCTAAAAACAGAATCTTATTTTCCAAAGCAATTGCATGATAACATTGGAGATCTAGTCTCAGGGAGAATAGTAAGGTCCTAAAACACAACTTAGAAAGAATACAAACTATAGTGAGGCTCAAATGAAACTTAAAGCAGCCATGCCAAGCTCTGTCACTCTTGGGCTAAATCCATGAAAGGACAATGTCATTATTTCCAAGCAACTTACCTAAAGAGCCAGATTTCTGTATAGAAGGGGTTTAATTTGTGTTTCTTAACTGTCTGCTGGTGTATTTAGACATCTGTTAGGGAACACTGTAGTGATTACAACCTCTTATGAACTGAATGTCTGTCTCCCTGGAATGTATATGTTGAAATCTTGACCCCCAAAGTGATGGAACTTGGAGATGGGGTCTTTGGGACGTGATTATCTCATGAGGGTGGAGCCTCCATGAACGGGATTAGTGCCCTGTTAAACGGGCATTAGTGCCCAGAGAGCTCCCTCTACTTGGTGAGGATACAATGTGAAAATGCCTGTCTGCAACCTGGAAGAGGTCTCCCTCATCTGAACCCAACCGGGCTGGTAACCTGATCTTTGACTTTCAGCCACAAGAACTGGTCAGAAACACATTTCCACTGTTTATAAACCACCTGGTCTATGATGTTCTCTTATAGAAGTCCAGGCTTCTCAGGTGGCTCAGTAGTAAAGAACCCACCTGCCAATGCAGGAAACATAAGAGACATGGGTTCCATTCCTGGGTCAGGAAGATCCCCAGGAGAAGGAAATGGCAACTCCAGTATTCCTGTCTGGGACATCCCTAGGACAGAGGAGCCTGGCATGCTGCAGTCCATGGGGTGGGAAAAAGTCAGACATGACTTAGTGACTCAACAACAACGATCTAAGTTACAAACTTTATAAGATTTATGGTGACAAGTTCCCACTTTAGCTTAGCAACATTGATGTCATAAAAAGGAAGTTCATGACTTGTGTTTCCTCAAAAGCAGCTAAGCCACCCAGCACACTGGTACTTGTAGTGGCTTTGGTACGCCTGACCCCTCTACATTTATCTGTGTTTGGACTTGGGGAGGTCAACCATCACAAGAGGTTTAACGTCTAGAAAAGGATTTACAGATCTTCTGATTCCGTTCCTTCATTTAACAAACAAGATGACGTCAGAGTTCAGAGACCGAGAGTTTCTAACGACTTGTCTAAGGGGACACTTTCTTCGTTAGCACACATGGCTGAGTGTCTGATAGACAGCTGATGACTTCTTTTATGTCCACGCTTAAAAGATGGAGTTGAGAATAAAGCTACAGCTGATGACTTCTTTTATGTCCACGCTTAAAAGATGGAGTTGAGAATAAAGCTATTCTCTCCCTCTTCAGCTCTTGGGGAAATTCCAGTATTCTGGACCAAGGTGGTTGCTGTCTTTTTTTAGGGTTTAAAGTCTTGTGGGACAACAAAGGCAGGAAAGCAATAGTCACTGTGATGAGGAACTTAACAAAGAATATTTGTGATGCTCTGAGAGTGTATTAAAAAGGGTTCTGATCTGGTGAAGATGCCCAAGAAAGGCCTCATTAAGAAGGTGAAATACAAAACTTCAGGTAGCTACTGGTAGCCCAAGAAAAAAAGAGAAAGTGCCAGGCAGAGCACACAGCCTGCACATGAGCAGAAGTGGGGAGAGGCACCGCGTGGCTGACTCCCCGGCAGAGCGGGAGAGCGCCTCGTGTGAGAACCAGCCCAGGGTCCGCCCTGACACCCAGGCGGTCCTGGAGGATGATATCCATCACCCTTCTTGGCAGCTCGGCTCCAGAATGTCTCTGCTTTTTCGCTGTTACCTAGTTCCTTGTGCACTACTCTACTCTTGAAAATAATCTAGAATAAGCTACTGTGTTTGGTTTTGTGTTTTTTTTTTTTTTCTCCAAAGACCATACCTTTTGGACCAGGCTGGACAAATCTGTTTGAAGCAGTCCATCAAGCTGAGCAATGTGTCCATCCAAAGATGGGAGCTGAAATTTTATAAAACAAAGTATAAGGCCAGGTGGTTACCCCGCACCCCCAATTCTTTGTCATAATCAAGGGATCTTCTTAAATCCAACTCCTGAGACATCTACATTATAAAGGGTGTGATCTACGTTTCCTCTGAACAGAAGCACATCGTTGGAAGAAAACCATTGGCTCAGAATGGACTCCACAAGTGTTGATTTTACATGTTTGGAGGTCTCCCATAGCAGTCAGCTAAAAGTGAGGGCAAGAAATTTAACACAGATTGAATACGTGTGACCTCACATGTGATTGAATACAGGGACTGAATATTGTTGAATACAGTTGTAGACAGCTTCTTAAAAAATAGCCTTATAAAGAGAATCCCTGGTGGGTCTGTGGTGAAGAATCTACCTGCCAATGCAGGAGATGTGAGCTTGATCCTGGGTCAGGAAGACACCCTGTAGAAGGAAATGGCAACCCACTCCAGTATTCTTGCCTGGGAAATCCCATGGAGAGGAGCCTGGCAGGCTACAGTCAATGGGGTTGCAAGAGGTGGATATGACTTAGCAGTGAAACCACAACAGTCTTCAAAAATGTCTGTGTCACCAAAAAAAGACTGAGAAACTGTTCCAGGTTAAAGGAACTAAAGACAAATGACAACTAAAGACAATGTGTACTCCAGACCAGACCTTGAACTGGGAAAAGAGAAATCAATTTTAAAGCGCATTTTTTTTTTTTAGAAAAATCAGCAAATTTTGAATATAAACACTGGATTAGATGGTGGTATTGGATCAGTATTATGTTACCTTAATTTTGGTAGTCATAATCATTAGTAAAATTAGGAAACACATCAAAATATTTAAGGGTAAAAAAGCATTATGTCTACATCTTTCCTATACATGACTGAGAAAAGAACAGAATGCGAAGTATTGTACCCATATAGATGACAATGTAAACAGATGATAGATACATAGATAAATGGATAAAATGGTAAGATTAAACAAATGGAACAAAGTGTTGACAACTGTTGAGTCTAGGTAAAAAAATGTAGACAGGGAAACTTGTACCATTGTTGCAAATTCTCTGCATGCTTTTTAAAGCACATCACAATTAAAAGTTTCTCCCAAAAGGACTCAATGTCAAAGAATTTAGATGCAAGTATACGTCCTACGTATTGCTGTTTGATGACAACAGAAGTTACTGCAGGAGATCCGACACAGATGTTGAGTGTGAAGTGTCTGAATAAAACTGATTCACGAAATGTGAGAGTGAGAAAAACCTAACTACATGAAAACACTGTTTTACGTAAGTGTGACATGTACACATCACTGGGCTTCCCCAGGGCTCAGTGCTACAGGTCCACCTGTCAACGCAGGAGATGCGTGTTCGATCCCTGGGACAAGACGATCCCCTGGAGGAGGAAATGGCAACCCACTCCAGTGTTCTTGTCTGGAGAATCCCATGGACAGAGGAGCCTGGTGGGCCACAGTCCATGGGGTCACAAAGAGTCAGGCAAGACTTAATGACTGAGCACACACACAGGTACATATCACTATCATGAAACATTAAAAATATAAGTACTCGTGATTATTTTATCTACATCCCAGAACTCCATATTTTCAAGTGGTTCCAAACCCTTTCTTTTTCTAATCTTCTTCTTGGAATTGTGAGATATTACCTTACATTTTGGTATCTGTGGTTAACACACTAGGCCTCTCATTTAAAAGCAAATTTTAATTTTTAAAGGTCTGCAAAAAAGGCATTCAGCTTCCTTTTTCATTTTTAAAGCTGAATTCATCACAAATACATTAGTCCCAATACAGAGAGGGAAGGGGGGAGAGGCAATAGCAGGACTGGGAATGAAGAGGTACAAAGTACTGTGGATAAAATGAGTTAAAGGATTCACTGTACCACACAGGGGATATGCCAATATTTTAAAAAACATACACTGAAATTGTCAAAATAAAATAAACAGAGACAGAAGAATGGTGGGGGAGCCGAACTCATTGTGAGGGTGGCGGTGCGTGCTGTCGTTTCTGGCTCTTGGTGACCCTACAGACTGCAGCCCACCAGGCTCCTCTGTCCACGGGACTCTCCAGGCAGGAACACTGCAGTGGGTTGCCGTGCCCTCCTCCAGGGGGTCTCCCCCACCCCGGGATCGAACCTGCGGCTCTTGGGTCCCCCACATCGGCAGGTGGATTCTTGACCACTGGCGCCACCTTGGCAGCTCGTTCATCCTGATAAGTTTCAAGCAACAAATGGCGGAGAACTCTCAGGGAGCATTTCCCATCCTCCATTCTCTCCAGCTGCAGCCATTCCGACGTGCTGGCCACCTAACCAGGAAGGCCGACCGAGACCCCCCCGACCCCCGGCCACCGGGCCCCTGGCGGCTGAGCCAGGCTGAACCCTCCCGGCCGTCCCACTGACACCGCCCTGGAGCAGGACTGCCCTCTCGTCACCTGATCAAAATTGGCGCTGCCATCCAGGACGTTCAGAGACTGCCTGATGCTGGCGCACGTGGTCGCCGTTACAGGAAAGGTGCACTGGGGATCCGTGAGTGTTTGCTCCATGCTCGTTTTCATGTCTCTCAGGCTGGTGCGAAGATGTGCAGACGACTGCTTCATGTCCGTTAAGACAGTGTTCACTCGGGCAAGGGTAGCTCTATTAGTTTTCATGTCTGTTAGGAATACAGCCTGCTTCAGGATAGAGGACCCGCTGGGCTGACCAGTGGGGGAAAAAAGTCCCTTCCCATCTACAAAAGGACCTTAAAGGAGCTTGAGATCAACTTGCAAAAATGACACTGCAAGGCACCCAGGAGAGCCCGCTGTGATGGGCAGACTGACAGGGGAATCCACGGCTACTGTGGCCCCGTCTGCCTCTGCCAGCGACTCCAGCCAGCTCAGTTCCCCCAGCTGAGGGCTCTTTCAGACACACAGGGGCGAATATCAACCTAGGGATGGGACTGGGACTCATGGGCGCAGCATTAAGTGGCTGGCGTTGGAGCAGCAGCCACAAGAAAAGGTGTCCCCACCCTAGCCTTGCCCAGCCTTGAGGAGTTTAGCCCAGACATCGCCAATCCCGGGTAGTCTTAATCCACAGAAAACCTGATGACACCCAGACAGATCTTAGCGATGGATATTCAAAGAGCTGGAAGTAGACACAGCAAGAGATCACAGATTTGGTCCCTTAAAAGCCGAATCTAAAAAGACACGATACAAATGAACTGGCTGACAAAACAGAAACAGACTCACAGACGTAGAGAATGAATCTATGGCTGCAGAGCGGGGGGACGGAGGAGAAGGAAGTGGCAACCCACTCCAGCATTCTTGCCTAGAGAATCCTGTGGACAGAGGAGCCTGGTGGGCTGCTGTCCATGGGGTCGCGCAGAGTCGGACACGACTGAGGCGACTTAGCAGCAGCAGCAGCAGCAGCAGGGGGGAAGGGTGGAGGAAAGGGACACTCAGGTACATGTAGGTGGGATGGACAGGTACACACTGCGATGTTTAAAACGGATGACTAACAAGGACCTACTGCGTAGCACAGGGAACTCTGCTCAAAGTTACGTGGCAGCGTGGATGGGAGTGGGGTTTGGAGGAGAGCCGATACATGTGTATGTATGGTGGAGTCCCTCTGTGGTGCACCTGAAACTATCACACATTGTTAATGGGCTATATCCCAAGATAAAGTAAAAAGTTTAATTTAAAAATAAATAAATAAATAAAAGGAAAATGTTAAAAAAAAAGAGAGAGAGAAAAGATTCCAGATTTAGATTCAGACAGTCTACGTACAGATTTCAACACAGATCCTCTCTGTGTAACCTGAAGCAGATACCTGAATATTCTTCAGCAACATCCTCATCTGAAAAATGTTAAGACCACCACAAGGTTTATCACAAAATGTGGGGATCAGAATGATCACATTGAAATCCCTCAAGGGCAGCAAGTCCGCCTCTTTTATTTTAGAAGCCTCCAGAGCCTAGGCCACATTCTTATCCTCGGCAATCCCTATAGATTGTTTGCTCTCTGATTTCTCTGGTGCTCGGGAATCGATATGCATGACTAGGCAGGTAGCAAAATATAACTCTTTTCTCCAGCGACTTAAAGTCACAGCATAAGAGATGTGAAATTTAGAGGACACTGCTTTTTGTCTTCTGGGCTCGCAAAACAGATGGTGGAGTATCAGGTCACGACAGGGTGTTACTAGGAAAAGTGTGATGTGAAAGTTGCTCAGTCGTGTCCGACTGTTTGCGAGCCCATGGACTATACAGTCCACAGAATTCTCCAGGCCAGAATACTGGAGTGGGTAGCCTTTCCCTTCAGGGGATCTTCCCAAACCAGGGATTGAACCCAGGTCTCCCGCATTGCAGGCAGACTCTTTACCAGCTGAGCCACAAGGGAAGCCCAGGAAAAGTGTGAATGCCCTTAAAAGCTGGTTCCCCCAATTGTCTCTGGCAACCACATAAAACTTGGTTCTAAAACCACACACACAAACACACACACTTTAATGCTTTTGTGTTGCGGTCTCATCCCAGTTCTTCTAGCTACCTTCCAGGACTGGATCAAAATTTAAGACAAAAGACTGTCTGAAGCAGACCCCAAGATTTTCTATTCCGATAAGGTGAGATCCCCATTTGGGATGAAGAGGCGGACAATTCAATCCTGAAAGCCTCCCCAGGTCTTAGAGTAAGTCACCAGACCTAGGCTGGGGTGCCACCTTGGATGACATGGGCAATGCCATCTCCAAAGTGTAAACCTGTTGAAGCAACATCTAGAATCAGAGACTCTCCTCGTAACCAAGAGATGACTCAACCAACCTCCTAATTTGCAGATGAGCAAACAAGGTCCCGAGAGGTGAAAGAGTTTGCTGGAGATGCTATAACAAGGTAGTAAAAGAACTACTATCCTAACAGTAATTTGAGATAATAATAATAGAGACTTCATCAAAGAGTCACTCTGAGCCTCAGACTCTCGTCTTTTCCACCTGCCTCCCAGGTTTAGCAGCAAAGCATGGAGCTGGTACCCAGCTCACATTAGAGGCTCAGTAAGTATCTGCCATGGGGGAGCAAGAACACGGTTGCAACTAGAAACACACAAGGGAGTGCAAAAGAACGTCCCCAAACGTGACTCCCACCACACCACACACCTCACATTTTAATGCTCTGTGGTTTTCCTCCCACAGCCCTTTCCACTTTGACTTCAGGATGAGTCATTTTAAGGCAAGAAAGGAACAAAAACGACGACAAAGAATGACGGATGATAAAATGAGTTGAAGGTCCGGAAAACCTGAGTCCGTTTAGGGACCATGTGTAGACGTCCTGGCTTATGGGTGGCTATACTGTCATGTCCCAAGAATGACTTAGAAATAAGTCAAAGGCTTCAAAGCATTTCATAAAACATCTACTGGGTTATAACTCTGGGAGTCATTCCAAGCCTACCGAGATCACACATATTATGTATCGGAAGTCAGGGGAAAGATATTTTAGATTCTCAATTTTAACTAATTAACATTTTACCAGCTCATAGCACACTTCCTTTATAGGTTCTGGCCTGCAGCTCAAACATGATTTGCAGAAATCCATTTGCAGGTTTCTGCTTTCTCCAAAGGCCAACAGGTACATGAGGCTGCAAAGAATTTTTAGCAAAAAACTTGGTGAAGCAGTTTCCTAAGTACTGGCAACACCAGAGGCTAACA
The DNA here is from genome assembly GCF_910594005.1 of Cervus elaphus. Taxonomy (NCBI): domain Eukaryota; kingdom Metazoa; phylum Chordata; class Mammalia; order Artiodactyla; family Cervidae; genus Cervus; species Cervus elaphus. The sequence goes on along the minus strand of NC_057820.1, from coordinate 6,271,468 downwards.
TTTAACCATACAGGCTGGTTTTAAGAAATATATAAAATTACAATAATACAGGAAGCGCTGAAAAGAAAAATAATGTCTGTTTTAATTGATTTCAATCCAGCTAGGATTGTAAGGCAAATGTTAAACACTGGGCAAACCAAGAGGCTGACTCACTGGAAAAGACCCTGAGGCTGGGAAAGATGGAGGGTGGGAGGAGAAGGGGGCAACGGAGGATGAGATAGTTAGCACCACCGACTCAACGGACATGAGTCTGAGCAAGTTTTGGGAGCTGGTGATGGACAGGGAAGCCTGGGGTGCTGCAGTCCATGGAGTCGCAGAGTCAGACACGACTGAGCGAGTGAAAAACAATGACGAGGCAAAAAGTAAAGTATGTGTCAACCACACTGCATCATTCGCACACTTTTGCACAGTGCTTATGTTCACATAACTCTGGAGCTGGAGGAGACCTTGGCAGACCAACACTCCAGTGAACAGGCTCAAGAGGGATCTGGGGCACAGAGGTGCCTGGCATCACCTTGTGGTCACACCAGCTTTTTTTTTTTCCAATATCTATCTATTTATGTGGCTGTGCCGGGTCTTAGGTGCAGCACACAGCATTCTTAGCTGCAGTCTGTAGGATCCAGATCCTGATCAAGGATCAGTGAACCCACTGGGAAGTGCCACATTTGATGTTATAATGAGCAGGCCCAGAGGATCCGCTGGATGCTACAGGCAGTGGACAGGGAAGGTTGTTACATGTCTACTGGACACAAGGGAAGAAGTCGCAAGGTGAAGCAGCAAGGAGCCACTGGGCCCCCATCCTTCCTCCTAGTTCTGTTCCTGCCAGCTAAGTAACATATTCTGCTAAGATGTAGGACTGGGCGGGGGAGGGGGTGCTGGGTGGCAGCTACAGAGGGAAACTTCTCTGGGGAAAAGTCTGGGCTTCATTTTCCTTCCTGTGGCCGAGATGCTCAAACAGCAAGCGACCAAGACATCACGGAAAACTTGTTATTCAATTCTATGACAACCCTGGGCTCCTTGTCTCAGATATAACCTGGTTACCTGGACAAACTGAGCTGAAATCGGCGGTTCGTAAACTGTGGTCTGTGCATAGAATTCAAAGGGATTTGTGAGCTTGGAAGAAAAAAAAAAACCATACCAGACCAAACTCCCATCCTATTTCCACTAGTCCCCAGTTACACTTTCAGCCTCTAATTTCTCTCATGAATATAGACGGTGAATCTCCATCAGTGCCTTGACTGTCCCTGAAGAAGGCAGAAATATTTTCATTTCATATTCAGTATTGTAATATCAAGTCTACTCATCACTACTTTAAAGGATGGTATTTATGAGACCCTCTGCTACATACTATTAGTTAATGAGCTTAGTCAACAAACACAGGTTACTCCACTGCAAACCCACTTTTTTAACACTCTGATACCCCAGCCTGACACTCTACTTATGGAGGGTGTCACTTGATTGTTGTTGTTCAGTCGCTCCGTTGTGTCTCTTCGTGACCCCATGGACTGCAGCACGCCAGTCTTCCCTGTCCCGCACTATCTCTCAGAGTTTGCTCAAACTCACGTCCATCGAGTCAGTGATGCGATCCAACCATCTCAACCTCTGCCACCCCCTTCTCCTGCCCTCAATCTTTCCCAGCATCAAGGTCTTTTCCATTTTATAACTAATGCCATTTAACTTTCAATAAAAGATGATAACACGCGGTTTTGGGGCCACGTCTTGGCCATGATCACAAAGAGCTCATTCATAAGTGTGATTGCTGGAGGAAAGAGAGGTTACGCTCAGTTGTAAGAACATGTACTAATTAACAGGAATGAGAGGTTACACTCCTTGGACAGTGAGCTCTTTATCTAAAACACTCTGATCTCATTTTTGAGCATTTTTTTCTTTCACTCATCATTTTTTGGCTCCATAGCAGGCCCTCTTACAGTTGTTAAAGATTACCATATTTCCTTGATTCACCGGCTCCTTTTACTTTCTTTTTTACACTTTAATTTTCATGAAATGAGGATGTATGTTTAATCAATAGTGCATTTAATGTGATACTTTCCTCTTTTCCCCCCAAAAAGATATGTATTAATCCAGTGGTCTATACAATATCTGCTGCCTTAAAATAAAGGAGTATTATAGTCTGATAAGGAAGCACAAATAGCACAGAATATATTGACTAGGAAATCAGAAGCTTTTAGTTCTCCTTGCTTATGTGTTGAAGCCTGGAGAGGAAACTAATGGTTGTCCACTGTATTAGTTATCTATTGCTGCAGGCAATATTATTCCAAAAGCCAGCAGTTCAAAGCTACAGAGATTTATTATCTCGCACAGTATGTGAGAGTCAAAAACCTGGGATTGGCTTAGCTGAATGGCTGGGCTCAGGATCTCCTGGGTCTTACAGTCAAGCCGGCAGCTGGGACTGCATCCATCTGAGGACTGACCGGGGCTGGTCCATCAGCTCCCTCAGTCAATGACCTGGTTGGCGGGCGGCCTCAGTTCCTTACTGTCTGGGGAAGGAAGGGGTCGTCCTCAATCCATCTCCTTCCCTCACAATTATGGTTCATGGATAGAACCAAGATTAAGCATTAAATGAAGATCTATTTCCACTAGTTTAAGCAGATTCATTGTGAAATGCAGGACAACCCGTATACCCCAACAATACCTCAGGAAGGACAAAAGCAAGAAACCTTTTTTTGTTGTTGTTTTCTTTTTTCCTCCTCCATTCACCTTCCTTTATTCAGATACCACTGAGCCTCTGCTGTGATTGGTGATGATTTAATCATAGGGGTAAGATTCATTCTAACTGATCTAAAGATCAGTTCAGTTCAGTCACTCTGTCATGTCTGACTCTTTGTGACCCCATGGACTGCAGAATGCCAGGCTTCCCTGTCCATCACCAACTCCCGGAGTTTACTCAAACACATGTCCATAGAGTCGGTGATGCCATCCAACCATATCATCCTCTGTCATCCCCTTCTCCTCCTGCCCTCAATCTTTCCCAGCACCATGGTCTTTTCAAATGAGTCAGTTCTTCGCATAAGGTGGCCAAAGTATTGGAGTTTCAGCTTCAGTATCAGACCTTCCAGTGAATATTGAGGACTTATTTCCTTTAGGATGGACTGGTTGGTTCTTCTTTCAGTCCAAGGGACTCTCAAGAGGCTTCTCCAACACCACAGTTCAAAAGCATCACTTCTTCAGTGCTTAGCTTTCTTTAGATATTCTAAAGGTAGGCCTTGCTGTTTTAAACTTCAATCCTTAAAAGGGTTAAATACACAGACTAGGAACCCAGTTGTCTCTGGACAGAGGTAATATAGGGCTTCCCTGGTGGCTCAGATGGTAAAGAATCCGCCTGCAAGGTAGGAGACCTGGGTTCAATCCCTGGGTTGGGAAGATCCCCTGGAGAAGGGAATGGCAACCCACTCGTTTCTAACCTGGAGAATTCCATGAACAGAGCAGACTGGTGGGCTATAGTCCATAGGGTCACAAAGAGCCAGACACAACTGAGTGACTAAGACACACACAGAGTTTATAGATAGATAGATAGATAGATAGACAGACATTAGACGAAGAACCAAGTGACTAACACACACAGAGTTATGTATGTGTGTTATGTACGTATGTATGCACACATATATATGTATGCATATATATATTAGATGAAGAAGGTTCTGTGGCATTTCGTGCAGATGAATCACATGCAGCACAGGGTCTGGAGGAGAACAACACCTTCAGGGACTCACATCAGAATGAACACTGGGATTCACGGCTGGAATGGAAAGTAGGGTGCTGGCAGAGGAGACTGGAAAGATAGTGGGGCCAGGTGTGGAGGGAAGGGAGGGAGGAAGGGAGGAAGGGAGGAAGGGAGGGAGGGAGGGAGGGAGGGAGGGAGGTTGGGAAGCTGAGTTGTCCCAGTGGAGGCGGGACAGGTGGACGCCGTCTGGGTCCCGGGGCCGCACCGCTTACCTTCTGCCAAGGCCTTGATGTCCTTCAGCACAGGGAGCACTTTGGGTTTGAGACGCTCATAAATGCTGCCTCCCAGCAACAAGTTAATATCTAAATCCCAAAAAGCATAAGGAAGGTTGAGGATGGACTCTTTCTCTCTTTGCCTCTGACCTCTAGGTCCCAGGGCAGGGTCCCGTGGCCTGGTTTAGTCTCTTCCACCACAAAAATCCCACTTTGTACCCCACAGCCCACTTGGGCAGAGACTGTCACGTGGCAATTTCTCTGCACACGTCAACGCGCCCCTCGGAAGACTTAGCAAAGACTTGGTGTTTCTTCGCCCCGGGTCCCTGTGTGCCTTCTCAACTTAATCCCTGGCTGCCCGCATCCCACCCCCATCTCCAGCTGGACCAGGGTCACTGAATCCCGGCTTGAGCGACACTTGGAGCCGGATCCCTTCTTTGACGTTGGCTGCCTTGTAGGACTCATAGCCACATCCCTGGCCTCTACCAATGAATGGGACCCGATCAGGACATCGAAACTGCCTCCAGGCGTTACTGGATGTCTTGAGGGCAAAAGAGCCCCTGGCTGCTAACAGCTGAGCGCTCGGGGAACAGCACTGCCCGCCCCTCTGTTCCAGAAGCCACAGCTCCTCGGGGTCCTGCTCTGGCTTTAGCAGCAGACTTGACAGAGACCCACTTCTCCTCTCACGAGGGGAGTGAAGCAGAAGTGCCGTGGCTGCAGGAAGCAACAGCGTTTTCACAATAAACACGCGGTTTTAGTGTCTGAGTCACCAACGATGCACTGTCAGTAACACCAGGGAATTACAGTTCTGTTTCTCCCATGTGTTGACATAGAAATTGCAGAAACGGCATACTTCGTTTCTTGGTCTGTTTTATGGGAGATGACCACAGCATCTTCGAGCCAAGACAAACAACCAAATTTGAGGCAACGTTCAATGTTACTCACTATCCAGATCGTCAAATGCTTTCTCCTTAGTGCGGGTATACTGCTCCAGTATATAGTCAATTTGCTTTAAAAAGAAAAAAAAAAGGTTACATGAAACTTCCTCTTGAGGTCCCAAGCCACAATAAAAAGAGATTTAACATCTGAAAATTAGGCAGGACTCCCAGGTGGCTCAGTGGTAAAGAATCCACCTGCCAAGGCAAGAGATGAGGGTTCGATCCCTGAGATGGGAAGATCCCCTGGAGAAGGAAATAACAACCCACTCCAGTATCCTTGCCTGGGAAATCCCATGGACAGAGAAGCCTGGCAGGCTACAGTCCATGAGTTCACAAAGAGTCGGACACAACTGAGCAATGAGAACACACACACAAACAAATATTAGCAAATCAGTGTTTATAAAACAGGTTTCATTACCAGAGCAATTTCAAGCAAACAATGTGGAGTCAATTATATTGCCAAGAAGAAAGGACAGTGACACCAGAGATATTGTTTTTTAAAGAAATCATGAGATCTTTAAAATGGTTAAGAACTTCTATAATAAGTATTATGTTATACCTTAATAAAGACAAAAAATAAAGTGAAATGAAATAAGAGCATGCATGCTAAGTCGCTTCAGTCATGTCTGACTCTGTGCAACCCCATAGACGGCAGCCCACTAGGCTCTTCTGTCCACAGGATTCTCCAGGCAAGAATACTGGAGTGGGTTGCCATTTCCTTCTCCAGAAATAAGAGCACTAATTCTGAAATGAGACTTTGTACTCTTGGGGAAAAAAAAAAAAAAAAAAAAGATCACTTACTAGCCCTTTATTCCTTTATCTGCAAAATTAAAAGACAACGCCTGGATTTCAGCAGGTTCAAATGTGATTCCAAACATACAAGCAACTCCAAAAGGCCTCAGACACAACGCGTCGGGGGAAATACTGGTTGTGGTCCTTACCCCTGGCACCGCATTCAGGAGAGTTCTCAGGTCGTTGAAGTTACTGTCTGACAATTTCCGAGTCTCTTCCACGTGAGTCCTCATGTACTGATTTGCCGCAAAACCATAGATGATACCGATGCTGCAGGAAAGGGGATGGAGAAGGGGACACATTCACTGTGCGAGCCGTGGCCGGGGGACCAGACACAGAACAGCCCGCAGCCGGGAGGAGGGAGATGGTCTTTCTGAAGAGCCCCGCCCCGTCACAAGCCCCGCCCCTCCCGAGCCCCGCCCCGTCGCAAGCCCCGCCCCTCCACTGCCGCAGCCTCCCTGCCTCCAACCCGTAACCCACCCACCACCACGTGTGGACCCCAGAACAGGACTCGGTCCTCTCAGAGAAGACACATCCAACTCAAGACACATTGTTCTGAATATGAGTCAGTTCCAGTGAGGTGAATGAACCTACAGCCTGTTACACAGGGTGGAGTAAATCAAAAAGAGAAAAACAAATATCATATATTAACATATATATGGAATCTAGAAGAATGATACTGATGAACCTATTTGCAGGGCAGAAATAGAGACTCAGACACAGAGAACAGACTTATGGACACAGCGGGGGAAGGGGAGGGTGGGACGAATTGAGAGAGCAGTGTGGAAACACATACATTACATTATGGAAAACACACAGCTAATGGGAAGTTGCTGTATGATGCAAGGAGCTCAGCCTGGTTCTCCGAGACAATTGAGAGGCAGGATGGGGTGGGAGGTAGGAGGAAAGTTCAAGAGGGAGGGGACATGTGTATCTTATGGCTGATTCATGTTGATTATGGCAGAAACCAACACAATATTGTAAAGCAACTGTCCTCTGAGTAAAAGTAAATACATTTTAAAAGATACATCATTCTGTTAAGGATGACTCTCATAAATGGAACAATGTTGAGAGAACAGAAGTTACACAGGTTATAAGGCAGGGTGTGGAATACAGTCCCACTTCTTTGCAGATGCGAATGTATGTATGCAGACTCTGTGAAGCACATGTGCATGCACATGCACAAACATACACACACATATACACACATGTACCACATACATACCACTGCTTCCCTCAAGAAGACTATCAGGAAAAATACTAAAATCATAAGATTGCTTTGGGCTTTCCCATGCTTTTGACTAATCTAGTTTGTTAGCTACTACATTGTCCAGGTTGAAAATAAACATGAATTACTTTAGCATTAAAATGTTATATGAGAAGCTGCACATAACAGGGTACATCTTATGTCATTCCATTTTATGCGGAGTACAAAATCAAACAAAATGATGAAGCTAAAAGTCAGTAGTTATATTTGGGGGAGGGGTGGATAATGACGTAATCAAGTGTGTTGACTTCATGGGAACTCATACATGTGTGCTTATGATATGAACACTTTTCTCCATGTAAGATGTACTTCAATAGAGTTTCAAAAACACTGCATGAGGGACTTCCCTGGTGGTTCAATGGTTAAGAGTCCATCTTGCAGTGTAGGGGACACGAGTTCGATTCCTGGTCAGGGAACTAAGATCCCACACGCCACACAGCAGCTAAACCCGTCTGCCTCAACTACTGAGCCTGACCATCACAACTGGTGGCAAACAACAAATAAATAATAAGTAAATAAATATTTTTACACACACACTACATGAAAGACATCTGGCATGAAAGCTGCTTTACATGAAAATAAAACCCGTATTTTTTGAGCCACCCGAAAGGTCTACATTTTATTTTATACATACTTATATATGTCTTAAATTTTATATATATGCCTCCCTTTTATGCATTTATCATTCTAAGGTCTCTTGATGTTGACTAACAATCTCTTGACAAATTAATTTGACCAACTGGTTTGTTTTTGTGTCAAAGCTTTTAAACATTAAAACGTTACATTTAAAACTGCAAATCCCCAAGGCCCTGTTGGATTTAACCACTAGGTGGCAGCAAGAAGTTACATAAACATAATACAGACTACAGAAGTTAACAAAATTAGTTTGTAATGAAGTGTTAGTTTGTAAACATAGAATAGAAGGTGTGACTATGTTTCTAAAAGAAAGTTTTGCAAATAATATGCAAACTTTGGGCAAAAATATGATTCAGAATATGAACACTTCTTCTTCACCAAAAGCAGCATCTTAAGAATTATATATTAATATTTTAACAAGTAGGGTGGCCAGCTGTCTTTTTTGCACCAAGTCTCAAGTGTTCCCAGGACACCTCTCAGTCCTGCATAAATGAGTAATCATTTATCCCATTTTGGTTATGAGTCATTCCAAGAAGTAAGGCTGGTCTGGTTACCAAAGGAGGAGGGGGGTGGTAAATTAGGAGGTTGGGATTAACATATACACACTACCATATATAAAATAAATCACCAACAAGGTCCTAAGGACCTGCTATATAACACAGGGAATTATGCTTAGTATTTTGTAATAACCTATCTATGGTTTTTTCCAGTGGTCATGTATGGATGTGAGAGTTGGACTGTGAAGAAAGCTGAGTGCTGAAGAATTGATGCTTTTGAACTGTGGTGTTGGAGAAGACTCTTGAGAGTCCCTTGGACTGCAAGGAGATCCAACCAGTCCATCCTAAAGGAGATCAGTCCTGGGTGTTCACTGGAAGGAATGATGCTGAGGCTGAAACTCCAATACTTTGGCCACCTCATGCGAAGAGTTGACTCATTGGAAAAGACCCTGATGCTGGGAGGGATTGGGGGCAGGAGGAGAAGGGGATGACAGAGGATGAGATGGTTGGATGGCATCACCGACTCTATAGACATGTGTTTGAGTAAACTCCGGGAGCTGGTGATGGACAGGGAGGCCTGGCATGCTGCGATTCGTGGGGTCACAAAGAGTTGGACATGACTGAGTTACTGAACTGAACTGATATGGGAAAAGAATCTAAATATATATATGTGTGTGTGTGTATAAATATATATTGGAGAAGAGAATGGCTACCCACTCCAGTATTCCTGCCTGGAGAATTCTATGGACAGAGGAGTCTGGCGGGCTACAGTCTATGGGGTTGCAAAGAGTCTGACATGACTAAGCAACTTTCATATATATATACACACACATATTCACACACACATACATATGTGTATATATACTTATATCTATATATAAGTATACAGAGAAGGCAATGGCAACCCACTACAGTACTCTTGCTTGGAAAATCCCATGGACGGAGGAGCCTGGTGGGCTGCAGTCCATGGGGTCGCTAAGAGCTGGACATGACTAAGCGACTTCACTTTCACTTTTCACTTTCATGCATTGGAGAAGGAAATGGCAACCCACTCCAGTGTTCTTGCCTGGAGAATCCCAGGGACCGGGGAGCCTGGTGGGCTGCCATCTATGGGGTCACACAAGGTTGGACATGACTGAAGCGACTTAGCAGCAGCAGCAGCATATATAATTATATGTATGTATATATATACATACATATATGTACATGTATGTATAATTGAGTCACTCTGCTGTATGTACACCTGAAGTGAACACGATACTGTAAATCAACTATACTTCAATTAAAAAATTAAAATTTTCAAAACAACAAATACTTTCCCATAGCAATATTACACAGATGTGTAGTATTGTGCAATCTTTCCACACTAACCCCCAACAGTCTATAAGAGAATGCTGAAACTATTTCTTGTGGTTAACAAGTGCAGCAGACCGAGTTCGAGCAGGAACAGGAGACTCGGGTCTGGTCCCACAACTGCCAACAACACACACTGTGGGAGCCTGAGAAAGTCCTTTGCTCATGTGAGCGTCCGTTGGTATCCCAAAACTATAAAAGCCACTAGACCTGTGCTTCTGAGACAAAGGAGGGTGGTACTGGGTGTCCATGAGGGCTCCAGGATTTTACATTTGCAGTCATGCTGACGATAATCTTTAAAAATGAAATTAACAATAGTCTCTGGCACTTGGAGGACCACCTTAGAATCCACTTTTGCCTGTCTTAAGTTTGCATTAGTATTTATGAGGCTGAAATTATACCAGAGCAATAATGCTCAGTCGCTCAGGCATGTCTGACTCTTTGTGACCCCATGGACTGGGGCCCCCCAGGCTCCTCTGTCCATGGAATTTTCCAGGCGAGAATACTGGAGTGGGTTGCAAGAGCAATAATGGCTATTATTAATAAATGATATATTCATACAAAATAAGGCCAAACAGCCCAAAACAGCAACTTTGAAGTCATGTCAACAGAAGAAAAAAAAAAAGTTGAATTACAGTAATATTCCTGCAGCTTTTCTTACCACACCAAATTTCCACCACTCTATATGGTAAGTCAGGATCACCACCTGATACCTCTGCCCACCAGAGGAGTTCACAAAGGGAGGCCCTTGCTCTTCCCCATCACATCCAAGTTATTTGTCATTCATCATTCTCCTGACCCATTTTTCATATAAGTCAAAGTGCACTTGGGAAACAAGCAGCAAGTTCAAGTCCAGGCTGGATGATCTGCAACACCCAACATCCCATTCGGTCAGTTTAATGGCTCAGTCGTGTCCGACTCTTTGCAACCCCATGGACTGCAACACACCAGGCTTCCCTGTCCATCACCAACTCCTGGAGCTTGCTCAAACTCAGGTCCGAGTCAGTGATGCCATCCAACCATCTCATCCTCTGTCATCCCCTTCTCCTCCTGCCCTCAATCTTTCCCAGCATCAGGGTCTTTTCCAGTGAATCAGTTCTTCCCATCAGGTGACCAAAGTATTGGAATTTCAGCTTCAGCATCAGTCCTTCCAATGAATATTCAGGACTGATTTCCTTTAGGATGGACTGCTTTGAACCTTCCGTTGGATGGTTACAAACTAACAGTTTTGTTGTTAACTTTTCCCTGAATCCCCTGGATAGGAGAACGCCTTGCCTTGAACTCCCAGAAGGCTCACCCTGAAGTTCTGACGGGTTTGTCTCACTTCATACTCTCTTTTGCCTTATTTCCACCTGTGCTGAACTGCCCTAAAAAGAGGTGGGAACTGCTTCTTGGTCAACCTTGGGTAATGCAGGGTCTTGTGTCCAAGGTGGGTGCTTGGTGCAGATGGATTTAAGGACTGGGCTTTGTTTCATCTGGTCCATTTAGAAGATTAGCCATAGGTTCAGAGTGTCCCAGGCAGAAACCATCCCTTTAGTGAATAAATGCCTTCACTCCAAACATAAATCAGGAAACATGGCATTGCAAAAAAAACAGCTGACTTTCAATGCAACATATTTAAAGACACATTTCTGTTACTCAGTTATGAATCTAATTAAAATGAAAGCCATGGATCATTTTTCAAAAACTGTACTAAACAGAATTCTGGGGTAGAATTCAGCCAACTTTCAAAGCTGATTTTCATAATCACAACTCACTGCAAATTTTATACTTAAATTAAAGATGACAAATTCAAATGCCTATGCAGGCAGGCAGAAAGCATGAAGGGCAAACTGTGTGGGCTGGACTGGGAGAGCTGGGAGATCAGAGGTGGTGATGGCAGAGATTCTCTGTGCCTCTGGTAAGTGCTGCCTTGATGCAAGAAGACCAGAGTTGCCAGATCTTCCAATTATTCACAAAAATCTGGGAATCTAAATAAAATTTCCTATTTAAAAAAAATTTCCCATTTTTAAATACTACCAGCAAACCAAAGAAAAAAATCTGAATACTACACAAACCAATTGTATAACTCTTATTCAAATAGAAATAGAGAATTAAGAGGGCTTCCCTGGTAGCTCAGCTGGTAAAGAATCCGCCTGCAAAGTGGGAGACCCACTGGAGAAGGGATAGGCTACCCACTCCTGTATTCTTGGGCTTCCCTGGTGGCTCAGATGCTAAAGAATCTGCCTGCAATGCAGGAGATCCAAGTTTGATCCCTGGGCAAACCACTCCAGTATTCTTGCCTGGAGAGCCCCCTTGGACAGAGGGACCTGGCAGGCTACAGTCCATGGGGTCACAGAGAGTTGGACATGATGAGTGACTAAGCACAGCACAGCAGAGCAATAAGGGGGCTTCCCTGGTGGCTCGGTGGTAAGGAAACTGCCTGCCAAAGTGAGAGAGGAGAGTTACATCCCTGGGTCAGGAAGATCCCCTGGAGAAGGAAATGGCAACTGACCCCAGTCTCCCTGCCTGGAAAATCCCATGGACAGAGGAGCCTGGAGGGCTACAGTATATGGGGTCTCAAAAGAGTTGGACACAACTTAGGAATAAACAACAAGAGAATTTAAAAGTTACATTTGGGGGAGGGGGGCGGGCGGGCGGCTGTTGGTTCAGACATTCCTTATTATTCAATGTCCTTTTAGGTAAAAAAAAAAAAAAAAAATCACATGAATTAATATTTTGGTTTTTTTTTTTTTAATGACCAGCAGTCAACTATCGGGCTTCCTTAGTGGCTCAGGTGGTAAAGAATCTGCCTGCAATGCAGGAGACCCGGGTTTGATCCCTGGGTCAGGAAGAACCCCTGGAAAATAGAGTGGCAACCCACTCCAGTATTCTTGCCTGGGGAATTAAATTCCATGTACAGATGAGCCTGGTGGCTACAATCCATGGGGTGGCAGAGTCAGACATGACTTGAGTGACTAACACTTTCACTTTCAATCAACTCTTGGGATTTAATGATAATGAGGAAGATTCACCTCACATAAAAAGGGAATAAGATTTCAATCAAATGATAGCCAAATGACTATCAGTTCTCTGGCACTGACACAAAAAAAGCCTTTAAGCTATCAAACCACATACTTTTATGTTGTACAACAAAATCTCTTGAAGTTTTTAGCAGAAGATGGGCATTTATTTTATGATATATAACATGACACTTTCTATATTTTACATGGACACACTACTTTTCCCTCATACACACTTAAAAGTAAATGCTTAAAAGTTTTTAGAGTTTCTAAACCTTTAAGATGGGTAGCAATTTTTTTCTACCAATTCCTACTGACAATGAAGTTCGCCAATAAGAGCCAAATAAATGCTTTAAGTTTGTAACTGACCTCTTACTTTTTAAAGATACCTTTTCAATTTCAGCTTCAATTTTAAATAACTAGCCCTCTCATTAAAAAGTCTCATGATTTTCCAGGCATGCTTGCTCGATTTCTTTTCTAGAAGTTTGTGGCCTCCAAACCCGGAATTGACATCACATCCTAAGACCAACAACAAAAATGAACTTTGAAAAGAGCCACCTTCCTGAAAATGACTGGGATTCAGTTTTCACCCCAGTACCTGGCAAAAGCTGACTGGTACGCTCGGCAACAACTGCATGCTGGAGAAAGAAAGGCACAGCTGTCCCTTTTGTTGTTGCTTACAACCTTTTTGAAATTCTGAAAAATTCAGTGATGATAAATGCAAAGGAAAGAAAGGAGAGAAAACCTGTTTTTTTTCTGGAGCGAGACACATCTGCTTAGAGTCTACCGTAAGACGGGGTGATGTAATCTACTGCTGATCGTCAAACAGACTTACGTAAACATACATCAGGGTCTGTGGAATTCGAACATTCCACAGCTGCCTTGGGAAAAGCTCAACAGGAGAAAGAACACGACCACATACATTCCACATATACCAGGGGATCTTTCTCCTTGACACCTATACTTTTCTCAATTAGAAAGAAAAGATTTTAAAAAATTTTGCAAAATAGGATGTATTAAAAAAAAAAACCGAGACACTTAAAAACCAACTTCTTTTTGAATGTAACACTTAGTATAGAACCACAAAATGGGACTGAACCTGATAAAGGGCAAATGGACTGCTCTGGGCTCCTGAAAGGACTTATTAAAAAAATCACATACAAAGATTAAATATCAGTAATATTCAATCTCTGCTGAGGTCTTTGGAAGCATACGCTAACACCTCTTTTTCTCTCTCCTTCTGCCTTCTGATTTTGTGGACACTCACTCTCCTCTTATTTTATCTAATATTCTGATTTTACGGACATAGTTCCTCCTCCTTTTTTTCTAGTCATAGTATAGATATTTCTGTTTTCCTCTGGTTTTTAATCTTCTTGGCTAGTTTTGTTTACTTGCAAACATTTAAAACAACTCATGATGTTGAAGAAAATACAAACAAGTAGATATTCTAAAAGGATGACTTAAAGTCACTATTTAAATTTTTTAAATTCAAAGTAAAGAAGTTTAAATTTCTAGTCTGAATTTAAGGTAAACAAAACAATTTTAATACTCCTCTTATTTAGACCTATCTATAATTTGTATATAAATTCAATGTATTATGTGAAATAAATTAATTTAAAATGTGTCACAGCCTCAAAGAGTAGATTCACTCTGGTTTAATTATATTGAATTTAAAATTATGATATTAAATTATACGTTTTACTTGAGTGGGCAAAATATCTTCACTGAATATACAGAAGATTATAGAATCACAGATGTATTTTTTAAAATGATTTTCTAAACTAAAATATACTCAAGAGAGAAAAAAAACCTCATCTAAATTTGTTTGATAAGTCTGAGTCCTCAAGAATAAAAAAATTTATGTAGCACTCATTTTATATAAAATGAAAGCCAAGCTTATTGCTGACACTGAAGCTGTAACATTTATATATCTTTACATAACATGTATCTACATGAAGTGAAAACTATTAAGTAATCATGCTAACAAGAAGCCCCTCGGACAAGTATTTTCAAAAGACACTTTGTCACCTGAACCTCATCTTTGATGTCCCGGGGTGTGTAGAGAGGAAGAGGGACCACAGTTCAAGACTCTGGATGAATGAAGGATGTAAGCTTCAGGCTTCAAGGAAATGCACAGGCTCTGACTTGTCTTGGGCGGTCACTGACGTTCCTCTGGTAGCTACTCCCCCAGCTGTAGGGTCTGTACATTCCTGAAAACACTTCAAACACCAAGCAGAGAGCCTGGGGACATCTGGAATCACCATCGCCCCAGCCTTAAGCTGCCTTTCAGAGTTCAGTGGGCGAAAGCAGCCAGATTCAAATTACAAACCAAGAGACAGAGGCACACAGGGAAACAGGAAAGAGAGAGCGGACCCACAGCCCTGCCTTGCGGACAAAACACACACACAAACTCCCTGGTGGTCAAACCAAGCTGCGCGAAATCAGCTGGGGAACTCTTAGTTCCCCAAAGAGTACCTCTCTCCGTGCCTCTACTGATGCCCACACTTAAAGAACTTTTCTTCTTTGGTTTGTAGCCAGAATTTCTGAGCTTTAAATTGTTCTATTTAATGTCTGTTTTCTGCTTAAATTCCCCAATATCAGTTCTTTAGCGAAACTTGAAAAATCTTTCTCACGGCTATCAAGCAACTGTGATGCTTGCAGACACATCAAGGAGGATGTGACTCTCCACTCCTCACTATCTCTGGGACTCCTTGAAGCTCAGCATCACTCATGTCCCAGGCACTTTATTTCTGGATATGACACGCTTATTGAATGGATGAAGGAATGTGGAGAGACGCCCAAATATCACCACCAGGGTGCCAAGATCATGAAGCACACTCCTTTTGAAGGAATCTGATTTGGACTCAAGAAATCCCATGGACAGAGGAGCCTGGAGCTCTACAATCCATGGGGTCACAAAAGAGTCGGACACAAATTTGTGACTACACAACAATTGTCCTCAGCTTAAAAGCAGTGTCCTGATTCGTCAGTCCACTGAAGACTTCTGGCAGCAGCAGGGGCTGCCGGAGAAACATCCTAAGTCATGAAGTGTGCTCCAGGCTTCAAGAGAGCGTTCCATATCATTTCCAAAAGGAAGAACACCGACAGAACCAGAAATAGGCAAATTCTATAACTGGGTAATGCATCACTAGGGTATAGGCACCTGCCTCCAGATTGCCATGCAAAACACTGAAGGAAATGTTTAGAGAACATGGCACACTATAGGAGCTAGATCATTATTTTTTTTTATTTATTGAATTTTATTTTATTTTTGGCCACACTGCATGCACAGCATGTGGGATCTTAAGTTCCCTGACCAGGGATCGAACCCACAACCCCTTCATTGGAAGCACGGAGTCTTAACCACTGGACAACCCGAGAAATCCCTGAAGGAGCTAGATTTCTAGATTTATATATGTGTTACTTATTTTTCACTCAGTAATAGTCTTGATGCTATGTTTAATTAAACGGGTACAGCTGTTTCACAATGTCGTGTAAGTTTCTGCCATACAGTGAAGTGACTCAGCCACAGGTACACACGTCTCCCGTCCCTCCTGGGCCTCCCTCCCACACTGCACACCCATCCCAACGCTCTCGGCCATCGCAGAGCCCCGAGCTGGGGTCTCTGGGCTGTGCAGCTCATTTCCACTCTCTGCTTTACACGCTGCGGTACACGCACGCCAATCTCAACCCCCCGGTTCGTCCCAAGTCCTACCCCATGGCCACACACTCATTCCCTACTCTGAGTCACAGTTGTGAAGATCATTCTCTCAAGAACCTGTGACTGCAAGCGTAATTATCGTTTTCAATGGGGAGAGAGGTATAGTGAACAGATTCTTTCTCACAGTAAGAATCTACATTGAACAAACTTTAAAAAAAAAAAAAAGGAAGACAGGGTTCCAGGATAATTGTAAAAATCAAGAAAACTGGCTATATGATTAGGAAGCTAATTCCGTCCAACAATATTCTAAATCTCCCAATTCAAGGACGCTACCCATCTGTAGAGTGCAGGGAATTATACTCAATATTTTGTAATAATGTTTAAAAGAAAAGAATCTGAAAAGGAATATATGTGTGTATATATATATAAATATATATATATATATATACACACATAGGTACATATAACTGAATCATTGTGCTATACATCTGAAAGTAACATACTGTAAATCAACTGATCTTCAATTTAAAAAAACAAAACAGAACAACTTTTTAAAAAAAGACCCCTTGGGACATAAAGACCAGCTAGTAAATACTTGCTCTGCCGTCCTGCATGGTCCCTGTCTCGAGAGAGCTATTTAAGAGGAAGGAGGTGCTGTCCTGAAAGGCGAATGCTTTCTGCAGGCCCGACTTTATTCAGATGTCTTCAAAATGAAAAAAATACCACGAGGTTGGCTTATCACCTAAACTAGAGCAGTCCAATGACACTGCCAACTTCTGTTTATAGTGAGGCTTGGGACAAGCATCTTTGTTCTCTTTTCTGGTTTTCTTTTTTTTTTTTTCTTTTTCCTGTTTCTGTATTCTCTTGTGGTTCAAGCTCATGTGCTTAACAGGTAAACACAAGTATTGCTCATCAGCCTCAGACCCACTCAGCTGTTGTCCAAGGTTCTACTTGCCTCATGAACACACAGATCACCAGGAGGGAGACTGTAAAATACTTCTTGAGGAAGGGACCATTTTTCTTCTGACGCTGGTGCATTTCTCCACCACACTTGTTACAGCAACGACACAGACAAAAGAAAAATCCCACCAGAGGCATCAGAATAATAAACAGCAATCCCAGGGCAGCACAGATAATAACCCCGATCTCATAGTAGATAATCTGCAAGTCAAACAAAAGAAACAGCAAAGACTATGATACCAGTTACACAGAGAACATTCCACAGTGTAAACATTTCATGCTTTTCAACCTATTTGCCATCATGGCTTAAAGCCTCAGGGGTATGTGTGTGTGTGCGTATGTGTCCACTTTGAAGATCCTTCCTGAAACAAAGGATGCAGAGATTTCAGTTGTCAGAATATGGGATCAAGCAGTTGCTACCTTCTTTCAGTCAGTCGGTTCAGTCGCTCAGTCATGTCCGACTCTTTGCAACCCCATGGACTGCAGCATGCCAGGCTTCCCTGTCCATCACCAACTCCCGGAGCCTACGTAAACTTATGTCCATTGAGTCGATGATGCCATCCAACCATCTCATCCTCTGTCAGTTCCCTTCTCCTCCTGCCTTCAATCTTTCCCAGCATCAGGGTCTTTTCAAATGAGTCAGTTCTTCTCACTGAATCCAGTGAGTCAGTTCTGGAAAAGACCTTCTTTCAACTTCCAGGAAAATATCCAAATGCAAAGTCAAGCTGCAAATTGTTTAATTTCAACCCCAAAGAGTCGGATATGACTGAGAGATTAATTCTTCCACTTTCACTTTCAAAGGTACTTTGTTTTCAAATGGCATGATAAATTTTGCCAGAACTCCTTGCATGATGAATAAGCCCCGGTGGCTCGGCCGTAAAGAATCTGCCTGCAATGCGGGAGATGCAGGAGACACAGCTTCAGTCCCTGGGTGGGAAGGCCAATCCCCTGGAGGGGGAATTGGCAACTCACTCCAAGATTCTTGTTGGGAAGAGTCCCGTGGACAGACGGGCCTGGCAAGGCTACCGTCCATGGGCTCGCAGAGCCAGACACAACTGAGCGACTAAACACACACACATACCAAGGGTGTTTTTCACCAGAAAGACAGAACCAGCAGTAGTTATTCAGGATTCACAGTAGTTTGGATAGGATCAATTAATGACAAATTCATCATTGTAGAAGAACCTGGAATATACCTAAATTTAAGGGAAAAAGTCTCAGTCTCTCCAAATCAAACATGATAGTTTCCTCACCCAGGTACTGAGAATAAAAATACATACCTTGTAAGGTCATCATGAACATTGTAGATCATATGCAATTAGTGATAAGGTGCCAAGGAAAGTACCTGGCACAAGCAGACGGTCCATACGTGCCCCTTTCAGGCCGGTGGGATGGGGCTCAGCAGCCTTCATCTCATAAATCTCTAGGTTCCTAACGAGCCCAATTTCTAGACACAATCACATGACCAAAACCTGTTTTCATAAACAGAGCTGGCTTTATTCCAGCCTAGTAAAAATTAACGCACCAGGAGGATAAAACTTGTTCTCGTTCCAGTCCCTGCAGGCTAGTGCTCACCGACATAAAGGAAGACATTGTGAAAGAATGCAGAAAAGCTACAGGTTGGCAGTTTGAACTACGGAGCAGCGAGAGAGCAAGACATTCTGAAGCCAAGCGGAGCAAAGGAAAACGAAACCCATGTCTTGTTCCTACAAGTAAATGTGATGTCCTTGTGAGACAGCACTGAACTTGGGAGTCTGAGAACCTGCTCTGAATCCCGGCAGAGGAGGCTTTTAATTCTCTAAAGCAGGAAATGTTACATTAGGGTTAACGTCGTTAGCAGATTGAGAGGGACAGATAATTAAATGAGCTAATGTGTAAACAACTAGCAAAGTGCCCAGCACACAGCAAACATTCAATCAATATTAGCTAACTCTGTGGGCAAATGCTTATTATGAGCATTGAACTAGGTGTACACGGCACTTGAATATTACCTAATTCCATATAATTAGGTATCCTTTATTCTATAAGCTTAAAAGGATACAAAGGAAAAATAGTGCATTTTTGATGCATTCATCAAACATACTCCTTAAAATAAACCAGACACCACGGCCATGCAGAGTCATTACTTGCTGGTCTGTAACCCTCCCTTGAGGATTCACATCACTGGCCACTTGAAAAACCAGCTCTAGACACACGGAACTCTTACTTATTCTGCTACCATTTCTCAGCAAGTATTCTAAATTGTAACTATTTTTAAAAATTGTTACTACTTCTAAAGGAATTTAAAATCCTTCTGAATCCTAGGAGACAGAGAACCCCAAATCCAGGAGAGAAGGTGTATTGAAATGTTTTACATGCACTATCTTTAGTTCCAGATAAGAACTTTATATTTTGTATATAAGCTTTCCAATGAAGTGAAGTGAAGCGAAAGTCACTCAGTGGTATCCGACTCTTTGTGACCCCATGGACCATAGCCCACCAGGCTCCTCTGTCTTTGGGATTCTCCAGGGAAGAATACTGGAGTGGGTATTCTTCTCCAGGGGATCTTCTCCAGAGGATCTTCCCAACCCAGGAATTGAACCCGGCATTGTAGGCGGATTCTTTACCATCTGAGTCACGAGGGAGGACTAAATACTGGGTTGAACAGTATCTGGAACAAGATATGTCATTTCCAGAGTTCACGTCTAGACTGAAGTCTGGCCAAGATCTGGCAAGGACCTAAATATTGTCCTGATACACCAAGATCTCCGGACAGCTTTGTGGGTTGTGTTGAAGAGAAGATTGAAATTTTAATCTTGCCAAGATGGTTTCTTATTCTTTCCTGGAGTACTAGAGCTGAAAGAGAGGATGAAGACGATGGCAGAAACAAAAATGAAACAACTTAAAAACCATCAGTGGAGAGGACAGGGAACTGGGAATTCTGGCAAAAGCGTCACAGCGGGCTTTACACAGAGCAACGTCAAACAGCAAGCAAGGGCGTTACCTTCAGAGTCAAGACTACGTTTTCTGGCTGAGGAGGGCAGAGCCGTCGCAGAGTTTGTGCAAGCACGGGCAGCATGCATCAAGAAAACAGAAAACGTTACTGGAGCGATTAACCGCCACTGAGAACATCAACGTTCCGCACGGAGAGAATCAAGAGAGAGAAGGAGCATTTATGAGAAAAATAGCGTTTCAGGGAAGAGTCGAGTTCTAGGGCCCCCACTTGAGTTTACAGCTGGGTTTCTTGAAAGGCTCTTCATCAGTGTGCTAATCAGTTACAGACCGGGAATTAGAGGGAAAGTTACAAATGCTTAACACACTAACCACGTGGTCCCCATAGAACAGAGTCCAGGGCTGCCTAAACCCCAGAACCCAAGGCTCCACCTTCCAGGTGTCCTTTCTGAAATGACAATCCGATGATGTCATTCTCTTGCTTAGCAGCATGCCACGGGGTCCCACCAGGTTTAATTCAAACTTTTCCACGGGGGCCTATCTTACTTACTCCTGGCTTCCTGGCCCCCTTCTTGGCCACTCGAGTCCCTGGAAAGCCCGTGCTCTCTCCCTTCCTCACTTGGAGCTCCCCCTGCTTGAACATTATTCCCATTACTCTTCTCCTGAGGACACTCAAGTCTGAGTGTGGATGTTGCTTCCTCCAGGAAGTCTGTCCTGATGACCACGTCTGGGTTGGCTGTGAATTCTTCCTTCGTGCTGCTGTGGAGTACTACACCTGCCCTTTCAAGGAACTACAGCCCTTCCGTCGCGTGGAGTGATGGCTCCAATGTGACCTGCAGCCCAGGAGGGTGAGGACCGTGACCGTCACACTCACCGTCTCTCCCAGGTGCTCGGCCCGGGACCTGTCTTATGAGAGGTGCCGGATCACAGTCAGACAAGCTAATGGAGAGAACAGAGAAGGAGCAACATCGCCTAAGACCAACAATCCCTAAACAGTGGTCCAGAGATGGGGGATTGTCAGCGACAGGCAAGGACCAATCCCCGGCAAAGTAATGAGCTTCCCACGATGAGAAATCTGCTCAAGTTATGAGACTGTCCCTCGTTTTTTTTAAAAAAGAGGGAGGCAGTTTGTGTATGAAGCGGGGACAGTCATTGTTACACTTCTGCAAACACGGAGGCTGGGTTGCAAACGTCACAAACCCATCTGGATTGATGACCTGACATTTACAAAGTGACGAATCAGTATCCCAGGACAGTTAGCTCCGGCGAGGTCGGGACTGAGGCCTTAGCAATCAGTCCCAAGCCCTGCACCTGACCCCAGAGGAAGCTTCAAGACCAGTTCAGTGCAGTCGCTCAGTCGTGTCCAATTCTTTGCGACCCCTTGGGCTGCAACACGCCAGGCTTCCCTGTCCATCACCAACTCCCAGAGCCTGCTGAAACTCATCAAGTTGGTGATGCCATCCAACCATCTCATCCAAGACAGTGAGGCGTAGTAACTGAGGGATGAAAAGAATGAGGAGGATCCAGCCCAGCTGAGTCTAGAGGAGCGTCAATCAAGAGGCTGGAGTGGAGCTGAACCAAGGCCACACGAAAACCGCTTCAGGAATTCATCGCAAGGAGACTCGAAGTCCTGCCGACACTGATGCTCAGAATATAAAAGATGGCAGGTGGGAGGGGGGCAGGAGGCTGGGGAGAACATCCCCTGAAAAGTTTTAAAGGTGTGGGTGACACTTATGCATCATCAGTGCGAGGTGATCCTAAGTCACCACCTAAATTATCTGATGCCGTGCACTCCTTGAAGACAGGAAGCTTGTCCTTTAACTGAGCAGGCACCGCTCTGACGAGCTAGGCTGAGAGGTTCTCCCTGCAGAAACCCCAAGTGAGCAGTGAGACAAGTGATGCTGCACTGTTTCCCTTGTTTACAGCCAGCCAGCAGGTGGAGAGTCTGTGGAAGGGCTGGCCCACACCCCCTGGTCCCCAGGGGAAATGTATTCTTCCACATCAGGGTTGCTTTGCATAGCTCATTTTGCATCACAAGCCCAGGGCTTGGCTCACGCCCTGCGTGCCAAAAGCTCAGGACGGAATGGATGAATGCATTTAATTGCGACCTAAACACCTCTGCTGCGGGTAGTCTACTCCTGTGAACACTAAGAGTTACTATTTGCAAAGCACGTTCTCGGGTGCCGGCCATGGAGCCCGTACTATGCAAATGCTAGCAAACATTTGGGAGTGAGTTTCAAAAGGGAGGGGATTTACGTATACCTATGGCTGATTCATGTTGAGGTTTGACAGAAAACAGCAAAATTCTGTAAAGCAATTATCCTTCAATAAAAATAAATTCATTAAATAAAGAATAAAAACCTAAACACAAGTAAAGAAAAAAAAAAAAAAAGAGGGTTATTCAAGTTGTTTCTCAGATTTCTATAGCTTCATCTGTCTGGTCCTCAGATTTCCTCACGGCTCCATAACTCCAAATTGTCTTCCGATCCAGGTCTTCCACTTATGCCTGACCATTTCTTGCCGGGGGAATTGCACACAGTAATCTTTCATGGTTTCATAGGTAAAAGGTGCAGCTCAGGGGCTCTCACCCTCTGTGCTCACAGCTCAAGATACTCGAATGGAAGCCACTCTTCCCAATGAGTCACCTTAGGATGCCACTGTAAAGTCCCTTACACGCCAGCACCACTCTGGGGGCTTTCTTGATTTCCTCAAGTGCCAGTAAACTTTCCATCCTCAGCACGTTCACCGCCCTGGATCTGAACTTCTCATGGCATGTGTATCCCTCTCCATCTTGTCTTCCAGGTGTCTACTGCACCAGTCAGCTAGGGCTGCTATAACCAAATACCAGGGCTGGGTGGCTTGAAGAACAGAAATTTATTTTCTCATAGTTCTGGAGGCTGGAAAGTCTAAAGTCAAGGTGTGGGCGGGGTTAGTTTCTTATAATGCCGCTCTCCTTGGCTTGCAGATGGCCATCTTCTTCCTGTCTCCACAGAGACTTTGCATCCTAATCTCTTCTTAGAAGGAGACCAGTCAGACTAGATTAACACCCACCTGAATGACCCCATTTTGACTTAATCACCCCTTTAAAGACCTTACCTCTAAATACAATCCCATTCTGAGCCACAGGGGATTAGCACTTCAGCGTATGAGTTTTGGACACAATTCAACTCACAATGTCCAAGCATACACAAGTCTAACCCCACGACCTCCTTTTCACCAACTGCAAATTCTTGGAGTAAAGACATTACTTTCACATGCTTGTCCTCCTATTATGCATTGCTTCTAGTGTGCACTCTGTAAATACTCATTAAGTGAATACATTAAACAAAGGAAGAAAAAGTGCTTTAGAGACCACAGATCTTCAAGTACTACTTTGCATGTTCAGCTGAGGTGGAAGGAAGAGGCAGTTCCATGGGAAGGAGTCATATTTCCATCCAGAGTCAAGGCTACCCCTTGGAACACAAGTTCTACACCTATTGACAGCTTCCAAATTCCCAAGGGATGAAGTTCCCTGAAAGAGCCCGTCTAGAAATCACCAACTCAGCTGCCCCGGCTACTGTGGGCTCACCAGGAGATGAAACGAGCTCAGGACATGCACAGCTGAAGGACTCCCAAGGGCCGTTCAGCTGGACAGAGGGTCCCTGTGTGACTGCGTATACACCCAGTGGGCATGGCCAGCATAGAGGATGCTGTGGAGTCCACCCGAGTCCCGAGACCTTTAGCCATCTCCGTGTGCCTCCCCAGACTTCTTACTGCTGGTACTCGTGCTCGAAGGCATCTTCCAGAACCGTGGAAGGTCAGAGTGCTCAGGGATTAATACCGCCCCCTGCCCGGAGCGGCCCTTAGGGTGCCTCTTCAGTCTCCGGGCAGGGAGCGCGCAGCCCCCGCCCCTTCCGGTGGGCTAGTCCACCGGGTCCAGCCAGGGCAGCTGCTCTACGGGACGGACCTCTGTCGCCCCCTGTGGTGGGTGGTGGAATGACACACCCGCTGTAGGCTGCCCTCCCTCCAGTTTCACCTCCCACTCCCCAGCCAGGGTTCCCGGAACTTCCCAAATAAGCGACTCGCCCTGAAGTCCTTGACTCAGGCTCTGCTTCAGGACAGCATTTACCTGACTAAGGCCAATTAGAAAGCTCCCCTCCCAAGGCGCCCTGACCTCCTGGGTGTCTTTGTTTAACCAAATCCTTCTCCCTGGATAACTGGGAAACGTGACCCAGTTCCACGCTTAGGGTAGGAGTCCATTCATTCACAAGGGCCCAGTTCTGTCTCCTTTCTCCACCCCAGCAGTGTTTATCTATTTGTAAAGATGCCTGAGGTGGAGAGGAAATCAGGAACGAGGGGGCCCCCAAGTCTACAGGAACTCCAGGTCTAATATCAAGCCAACCACAGAGGACTCGTCCAGGGATGGTGGCAGCCAACGTCAGCTCATACTCAACAGGCTGCTCAGAGTCACCTCAGGGTCCAAGGCCCTAGACCCCCAGGCCTGGCCCAGATGAAGCTCGGCCGCTCACCCCCTCCCATGCCTCTGCAGGGCTAACAGGCACTCCGGCTGGGCTGCTAATTGCATGCAAATTTTTAACATAAATATGAGAGCAACAGTCATTTTATTCTGCCCAGGGAGGCAGGCAGACACGGGGCATCATGTCTGGAAGATATAAATGAAGCCAGTGGAACTGAAGAATAAAGATGCTTTCTGAGGTATTAGGGCAGGCTGCAGGCACCAGGGAGTAAATGGCTCATTTCCTTTTACACACATAAACGGCCATGAAATGAGGCTTTCCTCTCGGCTTTTACATTCAGTTTTGCCTTGACTGTCATTTTACTGCAAATTGAGAATATGCAGCCGTTGTTCCCACTGTCAGGCAAGGAGGGCTAACTGCCCTCCTGGTGCAGGGCCCTCACACCCACCGGGGACACGTTCATTCACATCTGTCATGCTGGCCATTAAATAAATAAAAGT
Source organism: Cervus elaphus (assembly GCF_910594005.1). Classification (NCBI taxonomy): domain Eukaryota; kingdom Metazoa; phylum Chordata; class Mammalia; order Artiodactyla; family Cervidae; genus Cervus; species Cervus elaphus. The sequence goes on along the minus strand of NC_057820.1, from coordinate 6,246,520 downwards.
CCTGCTGGTCCCTTTGATTGTTGTCTTGACAACCACCTTCATACCAGGAAAGGTTGGAATGGGCAGTCTGACCCTGCAGGACTAATAGCTTGACAACCAGATTCAACTAATCTTTATTATCCTAACATTCATGGCAACAAACATTTGCCTGTTTGTTTTACTGGCAGCTGGCATTCATCATAAGCCAGAATCGAAAGAACACATTTGTCTCTTGAAGGCAGTTAATCTCGTGGATGCAAACGGTGAATTCACAGCACCCTAACCCTAACGCTAACCTTGGAGCTAAGCAGAGGCGTGAAGGTGCCTGGGTACCTTCTGACAATACTGGCCGCTCACCTGAGCGGGGCCTTCCAGGCCCTGCCTTGCCCTGGCCCCAGCTCACCCGGCCTTCCTCTCCCCTCATCCACTGGCTCCATCTGTGGGCTTCCTCCTCTCACACCCGCAGCCTGGGCCCCCCCCCCCCAAAGCCACCTCCCACCCACTCCAGCCCTTCTCAGCTTTACCAGAGTCACCTCCTCGTGGAAGCGCTCTGGTCAGAATTCACTCTTTCTCCTCTACACGTGTGCATGCATGTGTTACAAGTATGCATCCCTGCTTCTAGGGATGTTCAAACCACTCCACTTGTTAGAGGTCTCCTCCCTTGCTTAAAAAAAAAAAATAGCGTAAGACTTCATTAAAGGAACTTTTAGATTTTCAATAAAATACAGCTTAAAAGGTGCATATTTCTGTAAATGCCACCTTTGAAATTTCTGTAGTTCAAATGGGATTTAAAAGGTGTTTCAATATTCCATAAAACTTCTAAGTCAAAATATTAGCTAAATTCACAGATAACTGGTTATTTAAAATTAACTTTCAAGTCAGCCATTATTTTGCTCATACTCATTTTCTGATAACAAAGACATCAATCCAAAATTACCTTATCATACTCCTTTGAGGGGTCAAACTTCTTCTGTATAATATTTCTTAAAATATCTGGGGGGAAAAAAAGCCACAAAACAATAGCAAGATTACTTTTTCAGTAAAAATATAAAAAGGTTATTTAGAAAATATGTGCTCACAAATTATTGAACTGCGACATAATATACTTTTATTTCTCTTTCTTAAAGTAGGTAAATAATTGAGCTAATGAGGCTCTAATCAATCAAAGAATGGAGGGCAGATATTTTTGACCTAAAGTTTTGCTAGTTGGCAGAACTGGAGGGTTGCCATTTTTAAGAGTTTTCAGCTTTTCACAAGACGCCTTCATATTTACCAGCAAACTACATGCACCTACTTAATACTCACTGATAAAATGTTACACTGAAGTCACCAATTCTTTTTTGTCAATAAATCAAGTTTAATTATTTCTTTTTAAATTTCCAATGCGGCCACACCCATATGTTGACTCTGGTTGCTCAGTCATACAAACTGCAAGAGCTGAGCAACAGAAACCATATGGTCCTCAAAGCCTCAAATCTTTACTGCCTTGCCCTTCACAAAACAAGCCTGCCAACCCTTGTCTATATGAACACGTTGACAGGACACTGAATTGCAAGGTTTAAAGTTTTAATGTGACCGGAGTGCTTGAATTTTGCCGGTTAATTTATGTAATCCAAATTGGACAGACAGCAACCAGCCTTAGGAAAGAATGAAGATCTAAACTGTAAATGTGATTTTCTGTTTTTAGTTGGAAAATGCAGTAACAGTTGCACGCAGGTTAGTGACATCAGATTTCCTTAGTGAACTGTGACTCCATGTATCCCTAGAGGTTTTTGTCCCACAGCCCATGAAACTGCGAATTCTTACTTGGAAACACAGATGTAATTTAGTCTTTAATAATCCCACATTTACATGATATTTTACAAATCAAAGGAATTTACAATTAACCTAATCCAAGAGCTCTTTTATTAAGATTTTTTTTTTTTTGATGTGGACCATTTCTAGTCTTTATTGAATTTGTTACAATATTGCTTCTGTTTATATGTTGTGGTTTTTTTGGCCCAGAGGTATGTTGGATCTTAGCTCCCTGGCCAGGGATCGAACCCACACCTCAGTCTCAACCATTGGACCTCCAGGGAAGTCCACTACCAAGAGCTCTCAGCATGAAATGTCCCTCCCCACCTCCAAGCAGTGCATGAAAATCCGGAAACAGTAAGCAAAGTTGGATGTTTCTGGACATGATCATTTGGAGCATTTAAAAACGCTCATGTAGGTCTGGAGCTACGCTGTATCCCAATCCACCCATCTAGTAATGACATAGCGCAGCAGACGGCAGGTGGCTCAGTGGTAAAGAATCCACCTGCCAATGCAGGAGAAGTGGGTTCCATCCCTCGGTTGGGAAGATTCCCTGGAGGAGGAAATGGCAACCCACTCCAGGATTCCTGCCTGGAAAATTCCATGGACACAGGAGCCTGGGGGGCTGCAGTGCATGGGGTCACAAAAAGTCGGACACGACTGAGTGGCTGAGCACCCACGATGCGCTGATAGGGAGGATGATGTCTAAAATCTGTGACCCCAGCCCAGGTCTCCCTTCCTCTGGTGGGGGCCCATCCCACACTGCCCACTGTCTCCTGCCCCAAGAGTGAGCATCTGGGATGTTCTGGATCCTGCACGATCGCTTCCAAAGTGCACTAACAGGGGGGCAAAGGCAACCCCAGGGTGAAGCCTGTTTTAAACCAAAGATGTTCAAATGTACAGGCCAGGAAACAAAGCAAGTCACGTGCCCACAGGACATGTGAGGGTTTTCCTTCTGGAAAACCGCTTCCCAGATGCGTGGAGCAGACACATGTGATGCAGGAACAGGGATTTTCAGGCTGGCAGGGGCCCGGGGAACCCTAGAGCTTCTCCAAGGTCCCACAGGGGCAACCCGGGGCCAGAAGGCCACAGGTATCCTCCGGCCTTGAACCAATCTCTTTGTTTCACCTGCACACACCTGACAAGTGTTGCTCAAGCAGAGGCCTCACTCTGTTGTGCTGGCCAAAAACCCGTCTCAAGACTCTGAGCACAGACATCTCTGTTCCTGTGGTTTAAAGCAGCACCATGTTACAGAAACACGCCAAGAGCCACGTAGGTAATTTCAGATTTCCGAGGAGCTCCATTTAAAAAGGTAATTAATTTAAGATTAATTTTAGGGACTTCCCAGGCAATCCAGTGGTTAAGACTCCACACGTCCAATGCAGGGACTGAGGTTTGATCCCTGGTTGGGGAACTAAGATCTCACATGCCTTGCAGTCCAGTCCCCCAAAAAATTTCTACCATGCCAAGGTTATACAAATATTTTTAAACATTTTTTAAGATTAACTTTAATATTTTACTTACTCCAAGTATATGCAAAACAGTATCACTTCAATGTTGTTGCTGTTCAGTTGCTAAGCTGTGTCCGACTCTTTGAGACCCCGTGGACTGCAGCATGCCAGGCTTCCCTGAGTTTGCCCAAACTCATGTCCGCTGAGTTAGTGATGCCATCCAACCATCTCACTCTCTGTCACTCCCTTCTCCTCTTGCCCTCAATCTTTCCCAGCATCAGGGTCTTTTCAATATGGTAACAATATAAATACGAATCTGGAGGGGCTTTCCAGCTGTTTCAGAGATAAAGAACCCGCCTGCCAATGCAGGAGACCCGGGTTTGATCCCTGGGTCAGGAAGACCCCCCCTGAAGGAGGAAATAGCAACCCACTCCAATATTCTTGCTCAGAAAATTCCACAGACAGAGGAAACTGCTGAGTTACAGTCCACGGGGTTGCAAAAGAGTTGGACACGACTGAGTGGCTGAGCACACACAAATATGAATGAGCTCTTTTACAGTCTTATTTTCATACCAGGAGTTCAGAAGATAGTGCGGATCCCTTCGGTTCAGTTCAGTCGCTCAGTCGTGTCCGATTCTTTGCGACCCCATGGACTGTAGCATGCCAGGCTTTCCTGTCCATCACCAACTCCCGGAGTTTACTCACACTCATGTCCATTGAGTCAGTGATGCCATCCAACCATCTCATCCTCTGTCATCCCCTTCTCCTGCGTTCAATCTGACCTCCTTTAGGATGGACTGGTTGGATCTCCTTGCAGGCCAAGGGACCCTCAAGAGTCCTTGGATCCCTTCAGTGCATTGCGATTCAGACAAGCTACAGTTCAAGTGCTTTGTGGCCACACGCGGTGAGGGACTTCTGCCCTGGACAGCACAGGCCCAGAGGTGGCGGGACCCCTGCTTACCTTCACCCTGGGGTTCACCCTCTCCCAGCAAAGTCCCAAGGCCTCTATTCCCTTTCTTATCGTCCCATCCTTCTCAGTGTCCCTAGCCACAAGCACACAGAATGAGCATCCTTCACGCTCAGGACCACAATATCCACGCTCCCCTCAGCTTCCCTGTGTATCTCTTAATTAAGTGGCTCTTCATCAGGGTAAGCGAACATGAGAACTGCCTGCCCAACGTGACGCAAGCATCTTTCCTTGACAGGCCAGGGACCGATCTTGTGGCTCTTAACTCCTCCAGAAGCCTGGAAGCCTCCAGGCAAAGAAACTCTATCTCAGAACTAATAGCTTCATTGCTGGTGAGAACTCTGAATCCGCTACCATCCATCTCAGATAACACGTGCGAGAACTGGGGCCCCACCCCCCCCCTCCCCGGGTGGTCCCCAAGCGTCACACTCACTCTACTGCACCCGGTCCTTTTGTCTTTGTCTTTCCTGACCGGCCTGTGAAAGGCTTCTGGTGCAAACCACCTCAAGCCTCCGGATCGCCTGTGTCCTCACACGGAAGGAGGTCACAGAGAGGATGTGACCGCGGTTGGCCTGCGAGCTGGACCCAGGCACTCAGAGGCTCCCCCCTCTCTGCTCACAACGTCCTTTCTGCCCACCCAGTCCACACTAGGAGCCGGTTCAAGGACGCGGCCTGCAGAGAGTAATGTGAGCTGAGACCATCTGGATGGTGTGCACCACAGCACCCAGTCAAGCCCCACATTAACTTGGAAGACTCAGGTTGGGTGGGGGAATGCAGAGATCTGCTCATCTTTCAGCCCCTCAAGACAGGCCTTGAAAGTAAGTTTTCCTCCTTCTCAAACCTGCTACTGACCCATCACGGGGACCTCTTAAGCCTCTCCTTGCTCTCGAGTTTCAGATGTCACCTGGGTCCTCCGGCCCCCATGCTGCAAGGCTGTGACCCAACCCAGCAGCAAGTCCCAGGGCTCCAAAACCATCTGTGGGGTGGATGCCGCCCAAACACAATACTTCTTCACCAGAAAGAGTGTTGCTTCCACCCCGCAGGTCCGATGGGACCCCTGAATCTGTGACCAGCTCCCCGTATCACCTGCTGAGTATTAGCCGTTAGCAGGTGGGCGGCACAGAGCCCCGGAGAACACGCAAACCGAGACCTCGGTCTAGGCGGGGCGCTCACTGCAGACTGCCCACCATGACCGACACCAGCTCTGATGCTTCCCAAATGGACCGTGAAGGGAAGTGAGGAGAAAGTCGCTCAGTCGTGTCTGACTCTGTGACCCCATGGATTGTAGCTGCCCAGGTTGGGTTCGATCCCTGGGTTGCGAAAACCCCTTGGAGAAGGGAAAGGCTACCCACTCCAGTATGCTGGCCTGGAGAATTCCATGCACTACAGTCCCTGGGGTCGCAAAGAGTCAGACAGGACTGAGCAACTTTCCCTTCACTTCACCTCATGGTCCATTTGGAAAGCATCAGAGCTGGTGTCGGTCATGGTGGACCGTCTAAATGGACAGTCTCGCCTAACACTCCCCACCGTGTTTACATGCTTCTCAGCTCTTGGGAAGGCAGGCACAGCTCAAAGCAAGCTATAAAATGATCCATACCATAAGGGCAGCAGGTTCCATTTGCTGCAAGAATCCTGCTGACTTAAACCTGACCCGCTCTTCGGGTCACTCAGCACTCAAACCACCGTATGAAGTGCCTACAGGGTGCCAGGTGCTCTGATCATGATAGAAGGGAATCAGACTCCTTGCTTGAGAAACCACTGTATTCACCCGCCCTCCATGAGGCGTCAGTGTGGACAATAGTGACCTCCCTGCCCCTCCAGAGCTGAGGGAGGATCTACTGAGATGGGACCCGAAAGGCTCTGAGCACAGGACTGGACCATTCCAGGAGGCAAGTGAGATCTCCCTGCCCTGGACTCAGAGGGCAGTCTGGTCACCTTTCTTCCTGCCCTGGATTCATTTCTTACTGTCTTTCCATGTTCTTTTCCATAACATAGTAGTTGCGTCTGAAGATACAGCAGTGTGAAGGAAATATATAAACGTGGATAAGGAAGTTACTTTCATGGTAGAAGACTGTTTCTCAGAATCCAACTCCATGGGTCTTCCTGGGTAGACCGGCAGCCTCTCTGTGCTCAGCTCCCAGACCTTACAATGTCTTCTCAACTGGGGATTTACTTTAAACTTCATGTGATGATGGAAATTAAGAAATGCAGCAGCCGGACGTCTTGGTGGTTCAGTGGTTAAGACTCGGTGATACTAAAGCAGGGGGCAGGGTTTGATCCTTGGTCAGGGAACTAAGATCCCACATGCCGTGTGGCCTAGCCAAAAAAAATTAACAACTAAAAAACTACAGTATAGAAAGTCTTGAAAATAACAAGAGAAAATGCTTATTATATACGGAAACAAGACTATTACAAATAATGTAACTTCCCAGAAGAAACTATGGAGGCTAGAGGACAGTGTAATGAATGACGGGATTCATAGATCTGAAAAAACACAAACAAAAGTTGTCAACCAAGAATTCTAGATGCAGCCAAATATCCATTAAAATAATAATAATAATAATAAAACAATTGTGGTAGCAAGAGCAAGAACAATCCCTTGGTTATACTACCAAGTTACAAAGTGGGTGGGTTTTGTTTTTGGCTCCTTATGTGTGCGTCTGTATATGTGTGATTTCTCCATGAGTTTTTTGATGTTTGAAGCTACACAAGCCATGTAAAATAAAAAAGTACCTCGTGCAGGCTCTGTCTATGACAGATCCATCTACCTTAGCTTAGACAACACTCATCTTGACAAGTAGCTCAGTAGTTCAGTCGCTCAGTCGTGTCCGACTCTTTGCAACCTCATGAACCTCAGCACGACAGGCCTCCCTGTGGGATGAGTTGGTCCATCACCAACTCCCGGAGTCTACCCAAACCCATGTCCATTGAGTTGGTGATGCCATCCAACCATCTCATCCTCTGTCATCCCCTTCTCCTCCTGCTCTCAATCTTTCCCAGCATCAGGGTCTTTTCAAATGAGTCAGCTCTTCTCATCAGGGCGCCAAAGTTTTGGAGTTTCAGCTTCAGCATCAGTCCTTCCAATGAACACCCAGGACTGATTTCCTTTAGGATGGACTGGTTGAATCTCCTTGCAGTCCAAGGGACTCTCAAGAGTCTTCTCCAACACCACAGTTCAAAAGCATCAATTCTTCGCTGCTCAGCTTTCTTTATGGTCCAACTCTCATGTCCATACATGACCACTGGAAAATCCATAGCTTTGACAGGATGGACCTTTGTCAGCAAAGTGATGTCTCTGGTTTTTAATATGCTGCCTAGGTTGGTCATAGCTTTTCTTCCAAGGAGCAAGCATCTTCTAATTTCATGACTGCATTCACCATCTGCAGTGATTTTGGAGCCCAAGAAAATAAAGTCTGTCACTGTTTCCATTGTTTCCCCAGCTATTTGCCCTGAAGTGATGGGACCGGATGCCATTCATGGTGTTCTCGAGACAAGAATACTGAAGTGGTTTGCCGTTCCCTTCTCCAGTGGACCACGTTTGTCAGAACTCTCCACCATGACCCGTTGGCCATCTTGGGTGGCCCTACACAGCACGGCTCCTAGTTTCACTGAGTTAGACAAGACTGCGGTCCATGTGTGTGGTCCACGGGTGTGGTCCACGGGTGTGGAGGAGCTTGGGGCCTTTTGTCCTGAGCAGAGATTAGCACAGGGCTCGGTATGTGGCATCAATATAGTGACGTGGGACTGTGGGCGTCTGTCCTTCACGCTCATGCCACTCTGCCCTGAAAATGGGAGGACCTTGCTTATTCAGTTCTTCAGTGACTGGAATTGGGAGAGGACTAGACTTTTCTCCAGCTACATATTACCTCCTCACACCCAGCCTCAAACACTGGAGATAGCGACCTATGTCAGTCAGGTTCTCCAAAGAAACAGAACCAGGAAGAGGTGAGATGATAGAGACAGAGATAAAAAGACAGAGGAGAAGAGAGAGATGGAGATAGAAATGAAGAGATGAAGTGACAGAGATAGAGAGATGAGATAGAGAACTACATAGAGCTAGAGACAGAAATAGAAGGAGACACGGAGGGGGAGGGAGAGAGAGAAGGTGAGAGACTGATCTTAAGGACGCGTGGGCACGAGCCAGTCTGAAATCTCAGGGCAGGCTGGGAACTCAGCCAGTGGCGGACATCACAGTCTTGAAGCTGAGTCCCTCCTTCCTGTGGAAATCTGGCTTTGCTCTGAAGACTTTTCAGCTGATTGCATGAGGGTCACCCACATTATGGAGGGGAGTCCCCTAGACGAAGTCATCTTCCTGTAGGTGTGAACCACATCTACAAAACACCTTCCCAGCAATGCTTAGATTAGCATTTCACCAAATCACTGGGTACCACTTCCTGGCCACGTGGACACAGAAGACCAACCACGACTTGGCCATGCCAGCTGCGCTCCCCAAGGAATGGTTACGCCCCATGGGTGTGCTGGAGCAGAGCGTATCTGAGCAGCCCTGTCACCCTCAGCAGTGGCAACTCCTGACAACCTGAGCCCCCAGCCAGGTCATCGGGTCCCTTTAGGCAAGGACGGGGGACCAAAGGTCATCTCTGAGGACAACTGATCTGAATGATGGAACAAAGAATGCTGAGTTGACTTAGGTTTGGTGTGCGCTGAACTAAAAAGGCAGACAAACAATTGTATCTTGAAAAGACTTCCTTCAAAAACCTCAGAACTAAATTGGTTGGTCAGTTGCAAGGTTAAGTGTCACTTCTTTGACAAAGGTTCTTAAGCAAGCCCATATTCCAGCAGCCTGATTAGTTGAAACGTGTTCGCTGTTCTTTGACATCGGGATGAACGTGACCTGCCCACTCCTCAGTTCACACCTTCGTCTGGCTGCTCTGGATGTCAATTTGGGGACCCAAATGATGCCACTGCCTCCGGTCCTGGAGCTCACCATATTCCTTCTGGAGTGTCCACAGTGAGTCTGTCTGAACTTAACACTTAAAGAAGAATGCATTTCAACAACCCCTTCAGGCAGCCACAGTCCTGTACCTTTCAGTTTCACAGAGCACTTCCTTCTGCAGTTCACCTCCTCCATCAACACACCTAAATCCTTTGGTTTGTGGTTCATAAAGGGATTGATGATTCAGATATTTGAAAGCCAAGCTGCCTTTACTGGAACTTATCAAAGGTAGTCCCCGTGTCTCCAGGTATGTCACCAAGTATCCCAGAGGGCAAACCCCTTTTCCCATATTTAATACAATCTGAATCAACCCTTGATGTGGTTTCCCTTCATTTCGACAGTTCTCAAATTGACTGGAGCTGCTTCCCTGCAGAAGGACGCATGCGCTTGCACCAGGATTCACATTGGCACTAGCTCGCTCTTCCAGAAAAGAGCCCAGGCAAATGCTACACAGGACACAATTCTCGAGAAAACCTCCGGGACCAGTCTGGCCCTTGACTTTCCCCGGCACTAGCTCACACCCATCCATGCTGGGGATTCTATTTCTCTGCTACCACGTACAGCCAGGTCTGCGACTGGGGCAGGCTAGCCCTTCAATCATTTCAAGTGCCTTAGAGGAGGCAGGCTCTTTCATTGCACAGGAGCAGGGGGACTTGTGGGGTCTCTGGAACTTGGAATCCCTGACAAAGATGCCACTGGAATAAGGGCTCAAAGCACAGTGGCCTCCCTGATCACGGGACGGGACTAGGAGGGGGCCACTGGGCCTGAGACAAAGACGGACCAGCAGCTGTGTTGCATTTACCACCGCTGGTAAATCCAGGACAGGGGAGGCAGGGAACATGGCTAAGATACCTGTGGAGTCCAGAGTATGTGGTCATTCCCTCGCTAAGACATTCCTGGAAAGCACACTTTGGTCTGCTCTCCGTTTGAGGAGTGTTGGCCTTGAGGATGTTTGAATCACATCTTTTGTCTGCGCCAAGTTCCCCATGACTGCACAGACACTCCTGTGAGCGTGTGAATCAAAATCCCATTTTGCTCCCTCGTGTGACAATAGAAGGCTCAGCTATGGACCACGGCCCCCCATGGATACAGAGTGAGACCAGGAGCAGAGCGAAGCAGGAAGAATTTTTCCTGTGTATACTCTGAACTCCCTTGAATTTTTAAGAGAGTATCTTAAAATTTTTAAACAAAGCTATTTATTGTATAATAATGAAACAATATGAAAGACATCCTCTTTCACCTCTTTTCCAGCCCTCCTCTCCCCAAAAATCTATAAAAGGACAGAGTTCGTGACACTATCAAGCTAAAAAATTCTAGTTCCTATAAATATAACCAGATTTGACAGTTTCTTGTGTAGGAGATGTGATCTGGAGTCATTGTTACAGTATGTCAGCATGTAGTATTTGTCATTTTAAAAAACAAACAAAAAAACCTTGCGATTTCCCTGGTGGTTCAGTGGTTAAGGCTCTGCACTTCCAATGCAGGGTGCATGGGTTTGATTCCTGGTTGGGGAACTCAGATCCCACACGCTGCATGGCATGGCCCAAACAAACAAGAAAAAACCTGAAAAGAAATGAAGCGAAAATCTGCAAAATTTCAGATGTTTCCCAACACATAATCATTGGAGAGGTAATAATCAAGTGTTCAAGATCTAGAAAAGCCCAGTTTTGTCCCAACAAGCATGTGGTCCAGGCAAACCACACTCTTCCAGCGTTTTGTTAATAACACACCAGCAGCGCTCTTTTTGTGGTTTTGTCTCCATTCACTCAGCTTGCGTCAGCTGAGCTGTACAATCTCCGAGAGTCTCTCACGTTTGTCCCCAAACTGCTTTCTATCAGTTGTCCTTGTTGATGTAATCTCATAACTTAATTAAACATTATATAAGCAGATAAAACACGACAACAAGAAACAAAAGTTGTTTATACAGATTCTAAATTGGATGTTTTTTAAAACTCAATAAAAAGGGGTTATTTTGCAAAAGAAAAGGTCTGTTGAATGCACTGTGGGAGCAGCCGCTCTGAAAGCCCTGATGAAAGGGAAAGTGTTAGTTGCTCAGTCCCATCTGACTCTGTGTGACCCCATGGACTCTAGCCCATCAGGCTCTTCTGTCCTCAGGATTTCCCAGGCAAGAATACTGAAGTGGGTTGCCATTCCCTACTCCAGGGGGCATTCCTGACCCAGGGATCAAACTCGGGTCTCCATTCAGGAGAATTCTTTACCATCTGAGCCACCAGAGAAGTCCAAAAGTCTTGATAGAAAAACAATAAGAATCTAGGGGGAAAAAAAAATCAGTGCTCAGTTGACACCACAGATTCTTATTAATGGCATAAAACCTGAATTAGAAGCCACAAGAGCTGTGTTGCTGGGGAAATTCCTACCCAGAGACTTACACTCCTCTGACATTAGGATGACACTCCCCTGACATTCACAACAAACTGTGGAAAATTCTTAAAGAGATGATAATACCAGACCACCTTATCTGCCTCCTGAGAAATCTATATGCAGGTCAAGAAGCAACAGTTAGAACTGGACATGGAACAATGGACTGGTTCCAAATTGGGAAAGGAGTACCTCAAGGCTGTATACTGTCACCCTGGTTATTTAACTAATATGCAAAGTACACCATGTGAAATGCCAGGCTGGATGAAGCACAAGCTGGAATCAAGATTGCCGGGAGAAATATCAATGACCTTAGATATGCAGATGACACCACCCTTATGGCATAAAGTGAAGAAGAACTAAAGAGTCTCTTGATAAAAGTGAAAGAGGAGAGTGAATAAGCTGGCTTAAAACTCAACATTCAGAAAACTAAGATCATGGAATCTGGTCCCATAACCTCACAGCAAATAGATGGGGAAATAGTAGAAACAGTGACAGACTTTATTTTCTTGGGCTCCAAAATCACTGCAAATGGTGACTGCAGCCATGAAATTAAAAGACGTTTGCTCCTTAGAAGAAAAGCTATGACCAACCTAGACAGCATATTAAAAAGCAGAGATGTTACTTTGATGACAAAGGTCCATCTAGTCAAAGCTATGGATTTTCCAGTACTCATGTATGGATATGAGAGTTGGACCATCAAGAAATCTGAGCAGTGAAGAACTGATGCTTTTGAACTGTGGTGTTGGAGAAGACTCTTGAGAGTTCCTTGGACTGAAAGGAAATCCAACCAGTCAATCCTAAAGGAAATCAATCCTGAATATTCATTGGAAGGACTGATGCTGAAGCTGAAACTCCAATACTCTGGCCACCTGATGCGAAGAACTGACTCACTGGAAAAGACCCTAATATTGAGAAAGACTGAAGGCAGGAGGAGAAGGGGATGACAGAGGATGAGATGGTTGGATGGCATCACCGACTCGATGGACATTAAGTTTGAGTAAGCTGCAGTAGTTCGTAATGGACAGGGAAGCCTGGCGTGATGCAGTCCATGGGGTCACAAAGAGTTGGACACGACTGAATGACTGAACTGAACTGAACTGACATTCAGATTGTTCAGTGGAAAATGAGGACTCAGGAATCTACAAACTAGTGCCACCACCTAGAATGGAGAACTTGTCAGACAACAGGTGACATTATTGCTTTTCCTGGATGCATTGGAGAGCTGAGACCGCAAAGCAATCTATTCCAGTGAACACCACACTGCTGAGATGAGACACGGGACACACTAGCTATTTCCCCTTTGGTGGTCAAACAGAAAGAAACCCTTGCAAGTGTTCACAATGCCTTAAAGCCTGAGTGTGGACTAGCATGTCCCCTTGGGCTACCTGAAAGCCCAGAATCCATGGAGGGGCTTGTATTTGCTGGAAGCCTCCACAGGGTGATTATGAAAGATACTGGGGCAGGGCAGGTACCCAGAGGAAGTCCCCTTGGTGGCAAGTGGGCAGGAGGTGGTGAGCTGACACACACAAAGTCCATATATTTCCCTGGACATTCCTTACAGACAAGGCAACATCTCAGAGCCCAAGGCCAAGGCCAAGGCCACGCTCCACTGCTTCTTCCAGGGTGGAAGGAGAAGCAAAACCCAACTGATCATGGAAAAGAGGCTGGAAACCCTCCTGCCTGTAGGACACAGGGAAAGACCAATTGCTGGTGGGGAGGGCAGGGTGGAAGCAAGACTCCTTTGCTCCCAGGAAGGAAGGCACTCTTAGGGCAGAAGGCTTGCATCTTCCCAACACCAGGGCAGATGCATGGCTACCACAGGCAGAAGGCCTAGGAACGCCGAGAAAGCCCCACTCCCACCCCCCAGGCCCAGGGGCACAGGCCTGGCTAAGCCTGAAGTGGCCCAGGGTGACACTGCCTCCCACCATGAGGCAGCAGCAAGTGACAAGCGCCTCCACCAGGGCGGAAGGAGCCGGAGCACCGGGGGGGCTATGGGAGAGCAGGGGCCGACCAGTGATGAGGGCGGAGCGGGAACACTGCAGACAGCCCTCCTGCACACACACACCAGGCCCCCACTGTACACAGGGGAACTGTGCGCTCCACTGCGGGGGGAATTGAAAGCCTGAGTGTGGTGTGGTGAAGTCGCTACATCAACAAACTGACTCAGCCCAGCTCACGAGCTCACCGGAAGGACTCACCGTCCCACACGAACAGCCTGACAGGAGAGGAGACATGTCCAGTTCACCCCAGTTTCTACAATTCTACACAGTGTCCAGCATTCAGGAAAAAATTACAAGACACACGTGAAAGAAAGAAAAATATATGACCCATCATCAAGAGAGTATCAGATCCAGAGACAATCCAGATGTTAGAGAACCTTCAGACAGGAACTTCCAAAAAAAAAAAAAGGAAGAAAAAGGACTGTTGAGGGGATTTACATTTATAAATCAAGGTAAAATAAAAAGCCTAAGAAAAGTATGTACAATTTTTCGGATACTCCAAATTTACCAACTTTAACCAATCAACTACCAGTCATAGTTATGTTGAATAAGAGGACTCTACTCTCCTTAAATTAATCCTAATTTTTTTTTTTTACTATAAATCAATCAGCGGCTATTCTCTAAGAATTATGATTTGTTCTGCTCTGTCCAAGTTTGCAAACTGTGGGCCCCTACATCTATATTCTTTCTCAGCATCCTTTAGAGGAAATGGAGGGGAAGATAGTGTTATGTGAGTCACTCGGTCCTGTCCAACTCTTTGTGACCCCATGGACTGTAGCCTGCCAGGCTCCTCTGTCCATGGAATTCTCCAGGCAAGAATACTGGAGTGGGTTGCCATTCCCTTCTCCAGGGGATCTTCCTGACCCAGGCCTCCTGTATCGAAGGCAGATTCTCTGCCATCTAAGCCACCAGGGAATTCATGGGGCCCTGTGAATCACCACTGAGCCATGTGCTTTAGGCAGCATGGCAGAGCAAGAAGAGTATGCGGTTTAGAACCAGTCATAACTGGCTTCAATTTCTGCCTTCACTACTCAGAAGCCATGTGACCGGTTAGAATATGGATCAAATTACAGAAACTCTCTGGGCCTCAATTTCTCCACCTGTAAAATGAAGAGAAAGCAACTGCTACTTAGAAGCTTATCAGGATGACATAAGATGGCCATCACACACAATCCTCCCAGCAATCTTGTAGGGGAAGTGGGGCCATTCTGATTCCCCACTGAGGACCCCGAGGCTCAGAAGGCTGATCAACATACGGCATGGATCGCTTGGTTCATAAATGGTGGGGCAGGAATTCAGACTCAGGAACATCTTAATGCTGAAGCCCACGCCCCTTCCAGTACACAGCCCTGCGTGGTTCAGATTCCAGGTCCAGCCTTGCCACCTGTGGGCAAGTAAGGTGACTTAGGCCATTATCTGAATTCTCTGCGCTTCCATTTCTTCATATGGACAATGAGTTAATAAGACCTACCTGGCAGGATGATCCCAAGTGATGTAAATTATATGTGGTGTGTAAAGTGCCTAGAAGGGTAGCTGACATCATAATTAATGCCTCCAAATCGTGCTGTTGATGGTGGGGTGATGGAGGCGGTGGTGCTGGTAGCTGAAGCGGTAGTTTATGAAAAGACAGGTCTTTGGGTTTTTTGGTTCAAGATAAATATTGGCAAAATATCCATTAGTGGCAGATTAACAGGATAAGACTGTGGTCTTAGTCCGGTCCTCCATTTACTTGCTCTATCATACTCATTTAAGTCCCTTACCCTCTTAGGTTTGAGTTTTCCTATAGGTATAATGACATAATTAGACTACACTCACAAAAATATTTGATAGGTAGATGGAAAGATATACTATGTTCACAGATTGGAAGAATCAGTATTACTAAAATGTCCATACTACCTAAAGGCAATCTATAGATTCAGTGCAATCCCTATCCAAATACCAACAGCATTTTTCACAGAACTAGGACAGATAACTCTAAAATTTGTATGGGAACACAAAGACCCTGAATAATCAAAGCAGTCTTGAGAAAAAAAGAACAGAGCTGAAGGTATCATATGCCTTGACTTCAGACTATGTCACAAAGCTACAGTAGTCAAAACAATATGATACTGGCCTAAAAACAGACACATAGATCATATAGAGAGCCCAGAAATAAACTCATGCACTGTGGTCAACTAATCTATAACAAAGGAGGCAAGAATATATAATGAAGAAAAGAGAGTATCTTCAATAAGTGGTGCAGGGAAAATTGGACAGCTACATGTAAAAGAATGAAACTAGAACATTTTCTCATACCTCATGCAAAAATAAACTCAAAGTGGATTAAAGACCTAAATGTAAGACTGGAAACCATAAAACTCCAAAAAGAAAACATAGGCAGAACACTCTTTGACATAATCATGGCCATACTTGTTTTTGATCTGTCTCCTAAAACAGAAGGAATAAAAGCAAAAATAAACATTTGGGACCTAATTAAACTTAAAAGCTTTTGGATAAGAAAGGAAACCACAGACAAAAAATGAAAAGAAAACCTACTGATTGGGAGAAAGTATTTGCAAATGATAAGACTGATAAGGGGTTAATAACTAAACAGCTGATACAACTTAATATTAAAAAAAAAATCCAACTAAATAATATGCCAACAATCACAAGAAAAGATGCTCACCATAAACAAACATCAGAGGAATGCAAATCAAAACTACAATGAGGAACTTCCCTGGTGGTACAGGGGATAAGACTCTGCCTGCCAATGCAGGGGACAGAGGTTTGATCCCTGGTCCAGGAAGATTCCACATGCCGTGAATCAAACGAGTCCACATGCCTCAACTACTAAAGTCAGCGCCCCCAGAGCCTGTGCTCCACAAGGAGAGAAGCCCCTGCAATAAGAAGCCTGCACACCGCAGGGGAGAGTAGTCTCTGCTCACTGCAACTAGAGAAAACCCACGTGCAGCAACAAAGGCCCAGCACAGCCAAAAATAAATCAAACAAAAACAAATTTTAAAAAACACACAGTGAGATATCGCCTCACACGTGTCAGAACGGCTCTCACCAAAGAGCACAAAATAACAAGTGCTGGCAAGGACGTGGAGAAAAGAGAACTCTCGTACGCTGTTGGTGGGAATATAAACTTGTGCAGCTGTTAAAGAAAACACTGTGGAGGTTCCTCAGAAAACCAAAAACAGAACTACCATATGATCTAGCTATCTCATTTCTGGGTGGATATCTGAAGGAAATGAGAATGCTAATTCAAAAAGATGCATGCACTCCCATATTCACAACAGTAATATTTACAGTGGCCAAGACATGGAAGCAACCTAGGTGTCCTCCAACAGACGAATGGATCAAGAACATGTGGTATATGCACAATGGAGTGCTACTCAGCCACAGAAAAAGAAGGAAATGTTGCCATTTGCAACAACATGGATGAATCTGGAGGGTCTCATGCTTAGTGAAATAAGTCAGAGAAAAACCAATACCATATATTACTGCTTACATAGTCCATCTAAGAAAAATAAAACAAACTAATGAATGGAACAAAACATAAACTCACAGATCCAGAGAACAAACTAGTGGTTGCCAATGGAGAGAAGGTAGAGGGCAGAAAGTAGAGGATTAAGACTGGAGTAGGGGATTAAGAGGTACAAACTACTACGTGTAAAATAAAAAAGCTGCAAGGATATACTGTACATCACAGGGAATACAGCCAAAACTTTATAATAACTTAAAATGAAGTAAAATCTGTAAAAATTTTGAACCACTGTGTTGTACACTTGAAACTAATGTAACACTGTCAACCAATGATACCTCAATAAAGAGATGGATCTTAAAAAAAAAATTTTAGTAAGCACAAATATGTCCCAGACCCTATACTAGTGCTAAGGCTTCAGCAATGAAAAGATATAATCCTGTGGTTAATGGGCTCGCAGTCTACCAGGAAGACAGATAACAAGACAGAAGGTAGGTGTGCTATGTGGGACAATGAGGTCGTACAAGATTCAACGTCTGCAGGCTAAGCAGAGGACCTCTGGGGAGGAGAGAAACAGGGCAGGAGATAACTGACCTGTGTCTTAACGGAGGAGGAGAAACACAGTAAGTTAAAGGAAGGAGCTCCAAGCAGAAGGAACAAAGCTGGGGCCCAGCTCCTGAGCCTAGTTTGGTGGTCTGGCCTTTTACACAGTCCTCCAGTCACTCCTCGTGGCAGAGATGAGAGTTAGAAACTCAGAATGAGGCTGGGATTAGCAAGAGCCTGGTGGTCCCCAAAGTCAACGTCCTAAACTCCATTACCAACACAACACTGCTTATTTGTTTTGAACCTCTCCTACCTAATGAAAAGAAGAGAATGAAATGCCCAAAGCCCACCTTCTTTCGATTTAAACACAATACAAGCCAACTTCTGTTGGGTCTGTAGCTGTGCCTGTCTGTTAGCTATGGGATGGAAACTCTGCCAGCAGCATGGAAACGAGAAAGAATGCTCCATGAGAGCTGAGTCTAAGCACCCTTGGGCCCCTGCTGAGAATTCACAGGCTAGAGGAGGCCTCCCCAGCAACTGATGGAGCCTGTGGACCTTCCACCCCTATCGTTTCGACATTCGTACATGGACACACACATTCCCTACACTCATAAAGAATCCAAGTTCCGAGCTCTGTTCCAGCCACTCCGAATTACCCGAGTCCTTGGGAAGTACTAGACTGTGCAGTTCCCCCGCACCTGAGATGTGGCACCAGAATGCTTCTGATGCAGCAGAAAGCCCACTAGTGACTGGCAAAGAAATGGTAGAGCACTCCCGTCTACAACTACCATGGTGATGATTTCTACAGGCAGGTGTAATCCAAGGATGCTAAAAGCGCTCAGCAAATGAGTGCTGGGGAGCAGGATAGGCTATGGAGAATCTAGAAGAGAAACCACCTCAACCAAATCAAACTTCATTTCACCAATAATGGGACCAACTGACATCAATAACCTCCTGACATGATGCCACCCCTGACAAAATATTTCATTTGAATCTAATCATGAGACATTGATTAAATTCAAATATAAAAGGACATCTGGGGAGGAGGACGGCTTAGGTTTTTCCAAAAAAAGAGTGTATTATATAAAGGAAAAAAGTCCCAGAGAACTGTTTTAGATTAAAGGAGACTATATCTATACAGGTGAAGCAGGATTTTAGACTGAGTATTGGATCTAGGGAATTAAAAAATATAACATTATGGGAAATTCTGAGAAATGTAAATATGAACTGTACACTAGATAAAAGTGTTACAATAATGTTAAATGCCCTGAGTGTTGTACTTGCATGTGGTTGGAGAGAGACTTATTCTTTTTTTTTTTTAACTTTTTATTTTGTATTGGGGTATAGCCGATTAACAATATTGTGATAGTTTCAGGTGGACAGCAAAGGGACTCAGCCATACATATACATGTATCCATTCTCCCCAAAACTCCCCTCCCATCCAGGCCACCACACAACATTGAGCAGAGTTCCATGTGCTATACAGTAGGTCCTTGTCAGTATCCATTTTAAACATAGCAGTGTGTACATGTCCATCCCAAACTCCCCAAGTACCTCTTCCACACAATCCCCACTCCCCCAACAACCAGAAGTTCATGAGAGAGACTTATTCTTATGAGACACATGATGAAGTATATAGTGGTGTGACAAACTGTGAACAACTGATGAATCTAGGTAAAGAATATACAGATATCCATCTGTACTGCTTTTGTAAAATTTCTAAAGATGAGAAATATTCCAAACAAAACTTTGGAAGGAAAAAATCTCTTGGCTCTCTTCCCATCTACCCCTGCAACCATTTTCCAAATTATTTTGTTTATAAAGGGATTTGGAAAATTCCTTTTCCAAATTATTTCCCATACCAGTTAGCCCATTAACTTAGTTTTCTGTTTATCAAGCTCAAAACTTTTGGACTCAGCTTTGGAAAGTCACAATGCTTAATGGGGTCTTCCTTCCTTGTTGGGATTCTAACTCAAGGGAATAAAGGAATCAGTTAAAAGGTAACTGGGAAAATGTGGATATCAAAGGGAAATGAGAACTAATAGTAAAAAATTAGCATTCTCATTAATTTTGCTAAGTTGGTAATGGCACTATGGATAGTAAGAAATGTCCATATTCTTTATAAATGCATATGGAAGTGGAAAAAAGAATTAAAAAGGAAGATGGATGAAACAAAAAGGACAAAATCAGGTAATTTTTTCATCTGGGCCATTGGCATGTAGGAATTCATTGTATTATTCTTTCCAGTTTGGGGTAGGTTTGAAAATTTTCATTACCAACAATTTGTGAGAAATCTTACTGCTCTCTCACTCCATCATTCAATTCAGATATTCCTCATATGTAACCTACTTTTAATGAACTCACCTACTGATTATTCCCTGAGACTCTCATCTCTTCTAACTCCACTCCATCCTATACAATGTTGTCAAACTAATTAGCCTACAACCCTGTTGGAAGAAAAGTGATGACCAACCTAGACGGCATATTAAAAAGCAGAGACATTACTTTGCCAACAAAGGTCCGTCTAGTCAAAGCTATGGTTTTTCCAGTGGTCATGTATGGATGTGAGAGTTGGACCATAAAGAAAGCTGAGCATTGAAGAATTGATGCTTTTGAACTGTGGTGTTGGAGAAGACTCTTGAGAGTCCCTTGGACTGCAAGGAGATCCAACCAGTCCATCCTAAAGGAGATCAGTCCTGAATATTCATTGGAGGGACTGATGCTGAAGCTAAAACTCAAATACTTTGGCCACCTGATGCGAAGAGCTGACTCATTGGAAAAGACCCTGATGCTGGGAAAGACTGAAGACAGGAGGAGAAGGGGACGACAGAGATGAGATGGTTGGATGGCCTCACCGACTCAATGGACACGAGTTTCAGTAAACTCCAGGAGTTGGTGATGGACGGGGAGGCCTGGTGTGCTGCAGTCCACGGGGTTGCAAAGAGTCAGACATGACTGAGCAACTTGACTGAACTGAACAACCCGTTTTGCGTGGCCTCTACCACTTCTCTTCCAAGCTGCCTAGGTCCGAACATGCTGTCCTGGCCTAGTCAGCACCGGTGCTCCCTTCCACTCTTAAAATGTTCTAGCTTGGATGATAAATTGAATGGTCACTGTTAACCAGGTGATCCTGATTCCAGGATCTGATATGTAATGCTATGTGAACTTGGCCATCTATTTAATGTCCCTGACCTCAATTTTCTCATCTGTAATATGGAGGCAATAACACCCATCATTAAAAATACATGAAAAGCTCTGAACAAGATGCCCAGCACATATTACACAATCAATAGACAGTTGCTGTAATTATGTCACCCTATAAATAAAGACTTCTCCAATCCAGCCAGATCTCTTTCTTTTCCCCCAAACAAAACATGCCTTATTCAAGACCCCTCTGAGGTTGGTGATTCTATTCCTCCATCTATCTCCTTCTATACCCTTCAAAGTTAAAATCTGAGGCTCTCAGCTGACTTCTCCTGTCATCAAATACCTACAGCTCATCACTCACATGTGGCACTGAATGACCGGCTTACATGTCTCCCAGACTATTTATTCTCTGTAAATGCAGCTTGCCTCCTCAACCGGAGACTGCTGGAGTAGGAAATGTTCTCTCTCCCACGTAAATCTCATAATCACTAAACCAGTGTTACCATCTGTGGCAAGGGCTCAGTAAAACTTGCATGCCCTAAACAAGACACCAAAATCAGATCTAAGAAACTAACTTCATCAAAGCAAGAATGTTTTCCTTGAAAAAAAAAAATCTAGAAACAATCATGGCACTATTCTTAAGCAGTTTTGCTATTTTGTTTTAAAACAATCCTCCTCCTATACTATTGGTGGGAAAGTAAATACATACAATCACTAAAGGAGAACAGAATGGGGGTTCCTTAAAAAACTAAAAATAGGACTGCCACATCATCCAGTAATCCCACTTCTGAGTATATATCCAGAGAAAACCATAATTTGAAAAGATACAGGCAACGTTCGTTGCAGCACTATTTACAATAGCCCAGACAAGGAAGCAACTTAAATGTCCATCAACAGAGGAATAGATAAAGATGTGGTACATATATAGAATGGAATATTACTCAACCATGAAAAAGAATGAAATAATACCATTTGCTGCAACATGGGTAGATCTAGAGATTATCATATTAACTGAAGTCAGACAGAGAAAGACAAATATCATATGATATCACTGATACGTGAATTCTAAAAAAAAATTATACAGATAACTTATTTATAAAACAGAAGCAGACTCAGACTTTAGAAACGGACTTATAGTTACCAAAAGGGAACCACAGGGGGAAGGGATGGATTAAGGATTCGGGATTCACACGCACATCCTCCTGTACCCAAAACAGATAGTCAACAAGGACCTATGTACAGCACAGGGGACTCTATTCAATATTCTGTGACAAGCTATATGGAAAAAGAGTCTGAAAAAGAATGGGTATGTGTATCACTGAATCACACCTGAAACTAACACAACATTATAACTGAACTATATTCCAATTTAAATAAAAATTAAATTAAAAAAAATAAGAAATAATTTGAAAAAGGAAAAAGAAAATCCTGCATGTCTTTCCAAAAGGGGTGGGGTTGAGAAATCAAAGACTTCTTAAAGTGAAAGTCACTCAGTCGTGTCCGACTCTTTGCAACCCCATGGACTATACAGTCGATGGAATTCTCTAGGCCAGAATACTGGAATGGGTAGCCGTTCCCTTCTCCAAGGGAACTTCCCAACCCAGGAATCAAACCTAGGGATCGAACCCAGGTCTCCTGCATTGCAGGCCGATTCTTTACCAGTTGAGCCACTAGAGAAGCCCTCTGACAACTAAAACAGAGTCCCAAATCACCATTACTCTTGAACCTTAAAATCCAGGTCATTTCAGTGGGACATTAAACAGCAAACAAAATCTGATTTCTCTCCAGCTCTAAGTCCTTAATTCAGTCCGGTTTTTAAATGCACAACCTGTTTTTTTTTTGTCTCATTTATCATAAGAAAAAAATGATTAGACCTTCAAGCACAGTCAGTTCTAGATAATCTATATACACAGGAGACCAGTGGGTAAATGGTTTGAAACCAGATGATCTAAATTAAATGTCTTTTTGTTTTTCCTCTAAGGTCACAACTTTAGGCTCACATTGTACATGGGAACAAAAGGTGGTTTTAGATACAACAATAACCAAAAAAAATCTTTGCCTAGGGAAAAAATCTGGAAAACTGTCTTTGTTCTTTGGGTGGAGAACGGACTCTTTTAAAAATGTCTGTTTCTGTGCATTTTGTATATGAACATATTCTGTCTGTAAAATGGGTACAAATAAAGGTATGTCAGTTGCGCTTGCCAACAATGACATGGCCAAAAATGATAAACGACTCACGCTGTCAACAAAAGCATCTTCGGTCAACAAAAGCTCCTGCTACACCTCGAGTACCAGGAACCCAGCTTGCAACAATGAGCAGACGCTGCCTCCCTCCCAGCCAACCACTCCCTCATCATCTCTCCTGACTCCCTGTCCTGCCAGCTCGCGTTTGGCTGGATGGTCTAAAACGAGCAAGCTCCCTGTCTCTCTGGGCCTTAGTGTTTTCATCTACAAAATGCAACAGTGAAACTGGATGACTATTTCTGACCCGCTGGTTGCCCCTAAATAAGTTCCCCAAAACCAATGGCCCAATGCCAACTGACAATCAAGAAATGGGGCAAAGGGTGTCTGCATAAGGACCTGCTGGCACGGAATCAGTACTTAAAAGACTGACTCTGGGACACAACCCGGCAGAAGGCACTTCACAGACAAACCCCTCGAAAAGGAAACAAACAGGTGGGAAGATAATCAACCTTCCCAGTGATCAGAAACATATATTAACGTAATGAGATACAATTAATTCCATCTTAAAAATGTCTAACACATTACTGGTGGTGGCATCAACCATTTCAGGGCCTTCTGGTGAATTGATAGTTCTTTCCAAAACTAGCTTTTTATTGTTAACTCTAGGGAAAACAATTCTAAATGCCTGAATAAGTCTAGCAAAAAAATTGGAAATAAAAGTATGGAGGGATAAGTTATTTCCCGTGTGATTCCACCCATTTTCTCCATGAAGTACGAGGTCCCTGTCTGGTGGAGGAGGGTTCAGGGTAGAAATCTGAGAGAGAGAAGAGAAAGTATGCAAATAAGAAGGGAATTTACTCCATGTCTGAACTGCCGGGGGTGTGCTGTGTTTGGAGGTCCGATTTAAAGCAAGTCCTGTAGACACAGTCGCAATGTTTCCTAGAAGCAGTGAGTTGCTCTGACACGGACATGGAAGGTGGAGTAACCAGAAAGTGGGGCGACCAGATTTGAGATTTTGCCAGAAGAGAATCGAGATGGATGAGAAGAGGAAGGGGATGGTGATGATGGTCATGAAGGCATGACACGTGCAAAGCCACCACTGACAGGAAGGAACGTGGAAAGCTTCTGGTTACTAACAGGCCAGCGGGGGCAGGGCAGGGTGGGGAGGTGTACAAGAGCTTATCCACAGGTGCAAACACAACAAACATTTAAGGAGCACTTGCTGTGTACTTTCCGGGGACGCTCTTCTGGGCTCGGGGGACACAGTATGGAAGAGGTGAGCCCAAGAGACCCACCCTTCAAGATGCCAGTCAGCAAGATAAGAGATGTTTAGTAGAACACCAATATATGTACCAGACAGAAAGATGAAGCAAAATAAGGACTGGGGACAGGGGTATTCCATTAGGGAGTGTGGCCAGAGATGGAGATGACATCTGAGCAAAGACCAAGTGATGTGAGAAGCAAGCCATGCAGAAGAAAGGACCACGAAAAGAGAACAGTCAGAGGCCAAGGGTCCATGGCAAGACATCGTGGGGTATGTTCCGGGAAGATGGGGGAGGCAGCTGGTGCGAACTGTTATGGTCCTTTGGAGGCTACTGTGTACCCCCTCCCCACTCTCTCTGAGCTGAAGCATCCGCACTGGTTCAGGTGATGGGCGGCCTCGGAGAGGGAGAACCGCCCGGACAGAGAAGCGCACAGATCTGATACACATGCTCACAGTGGAACTCATGGATTTACCTGCAAGCAAGCGGGCTGTTTACGGAGATGGGTTTGTTCTGTTATCACAACGTAACACTCGGGAAGCATGTGTTTCTAAAGTCAGCTGTTAATTTAGGAATAGATGTTCATCTCGACTCTGCTTTATTGCTATTGCACTAAATTCCAGTTATATTTGGAATGACTCCTTAAAGAAAGGCAGTTCCTTGCAAAGCAGGCTTTCCGAGTATTCCGTCATTTAATAGCACGGTAGCCTTGCAGCGTTAAGCGCACATGTCACAATCAATCGCCCTTCCAGAAGCCTGCTGTCCAAAGCTCATTAGCCTGAGCTTCTAGGTCAGCCAACCTCCACAAGGATATTAGCACCCACACAACCGCCTCCTCTCTGGGATACAAGGCTATTTACTGTCAATCAGGTTGGGAGACAGCCTTCATCTCCGTCAACAAACACGCCATACTGAGTCAGTGACACCGTCAATTACATTATTAAAATATTAAATATTTTCAAATAATTGGACAAAGACTTACAGATTCCTGCAATACAAGCTAAACAAATGTCAAACACAAAGAAATTAGGTCACCCCCACCTTTTGGTCCACAGTGCTGACTCCAAAGTTTCCTCCCAGAGAATTACCAAACAGAAGCCCGTCTCGCTTTCAAGCTGCTTCCTGTGAACGGGTCACCCCTCTCTTGGAAGGGCTGCAGAGACTTCTCTCACCTAAGCCACCGCCCTGGGGGTCTTCTCCATCCTTTCTCTTCTAGTTTTAAAATTATTTTGGCTGTTTTTTTAAAATCCCACTCAAGAAGAACTTGGCTTTTAGGATTTTATTGTTTAATTTTTTAAATTAATTTTCATACAATTTTCAAAGGCTCTGCTCCATATACGGTTATGACAAAATACTGGCCATGTTCCCTGTGTTGCACAATGCAGGGCTGAGCCCGTCGTGCACCTAATAGGCTGGTCCTCCCACTCCCCCACCGCTTTACAGCCCCTCCCCACTCTCCCCACCGGTAACTAATTTATTCTCTGACTCTAAGTTTGCTTCTGTTTCGTGATATTCACTAGTTTGTTGAGTCTTTTTTTTAGATTCCACATATAAGTGATGTCATACATTATTTGCCTTTCTCTGTCTGAGTTACTGCACTTACATGATGCCCTCCAGGTCCATCCATGTGGTTGAAAATGACAAAATTCCCTTTTTTTTAATGGCTAAGTGATATTCCACTGTGTGTGTGTGTGTGTGTGTGTGTATACCACCATCTTCTTTATCCATTCATCTGTTGATGAAGGGTCTCCAACATGCCAGACACTGTTAGCATCAGTAACTTTGTAACCTAAGACAGCAAACTATTAAAAGGCAGTGTTAAACGTGCAATAGTAAAAGTGCATAAAATACAAAGACACCGAAATAATACAAACCAAATGACGAGAGGAGCGTGACCAGATTTCCAGAATAGGTATCACATGAAGCCAGCTTTAAAGAAACAGAAGGAGTTTGCCAGAAGGCCAGTGGAGGGAAGGAGTCAACAGAATGAGGTGTCTGATCTCCAGGGGGTGAGGTCCTCGGGTCAAGCAGGAAGTGTAGGAAACAAAAAACAGGTAGAAAAGGAATTACTCATCAAAGTCCCTTAAATCTTGTCTCAAGCAAGCAGTGAGTTTCTCTTTAAAGCACTGATGCAGGAGGTAGCTCCATACTACATAATGCAACTGAACCACTGTAGGAAGAAACATCCGCACTGCTTAAGTTACTTCTCTGTCTTTTTCTTACTCCTCAACACATAAAGCTGAATCTTCATGAATTCAAGGCATGGACGATGTGCGTGTACAAACGTACGGTGGAGATTCTGGAACTAAACCCCACTTTGCAGCTGATCAGACAACCCAAACATCAATCGCCGCCCTCAGAGAACACGGCTGTGTGTCAGCCATCACCATGAAGTCACACCCCTGCCCGTGGTCCTCTGCAAACGCCAGCTCACTCGTGCAGATGGTTAGCTAGAGCTGTTGTAACAAAGCACTGCAGCGGGGGCTTCCCTGGGGGTCTAGTGGTTACGAATCCACCTGCTGGTGCAGGGCACATGGATTTACTCCCTGGCCTGGGAAGATCCCACGTGCCAGGAGGCAACTGAGCCTGTGCTCCACAACAGGAAAAGCCACCTCAACGACGAGAAACCCATGCACCAGAATTAGAGAGCAGCGCCTGCTCGCCACAGCTAGAGACAGCCCGCGTGCAGAAACAAAGATAAATTTGTTGTACCTTTGTATCTTTATCCAGTGCAGCCAAAAATAAATTTTAAAATAGTGTTTTAGAAAAGGGCCACAATAGAGTGGCTTAACCAGCAGAAATTTACTGCCCCCTGCTTCTGGAAGTCTGAAATCAGGGTGTCAAGGCTCTCCCTCCGAAGGTGCTCAGGGCGGACCTGCTCCAGATCTCACCTGGGTCTGGTACTTCTTTGCCTGAGGCAGCGTGACCCCAGTCTTCACGTGGCATCCTCCCCGGGTCTGAATCTGTCTCCAGCTTTCCCCTTTCACAAGGACACTGGTCCCAGGGGATTTTTAGCCCATGCTACTCCAGGAGAACCCTACCCCCAAACAAGGTCACATTCTGGGGTACTGGGGGTCAGGACCTCAATGGACTAACTGTGGGAGGAACAATCCAACCCATAACCCTGGGTTTGCTTTCAAGTTTCTTTCTGCCTCTCCGTATATAATAAGTAATTAGATATTAAACAAATGTGTGATTACAACATTACACAAACTGAAGAAATATGAACAGAAAAAGAATGAGCTTTGAAAACGAAGTCTAATGTTCTATAAAGACTTAGTAAAGGCCAGTTCAATGGATGAAATATATGTGAGTAAACTGTAAAAGTCTGGGGAGGAAAAACCAGGCTGAAAATTGAGAGCTCTGAACTTTGTTTTGCTCCACTTCAAAGAAATCAAAACAAAGAACCAAAAATTATGGAGGATGCATCGTGGATGCTGTTTATATCGAAGACACTAATTGATGTTAAACTGTTAGCAATTAACTCATAATTGTAAAATGTAAGCCTTGGCCCTACATCAAAAGATTGGTGAATGAACGTTTTAGGTTCCTTGCTTTCAAAGAGTTTTTATTTTAAGCAACATGAAGGACAAGAAGAGATATCTACCATAAAATGTTGAGTGAACAATTCAAGTTTTGGAATATACAAAGAAATCTATGTTTTTCTGGAGTTCCAATGTGCTTGAGAGCCTGTTTACAAACCATTTTGAAAGGACTGGATGTGTTATGAATGAATGAATATAGATGGTGACCATCCGTGCTGCTAACATCACCAAAAGGAGAGATAACCAGATGTCAACACCATCTATAAACTGTTATTTCTCTCAAAACAAATCTGCATCTGAGCTCTACAGGTCTTAGCTTATACGAGACACAGATGACAGAGAAACATGTAAAGAACACCATGAAGATGGAATCGGCAAAACTCAGCCCGTGGGAAATACTACTGCAACAGTAACTAAGTTCTTCAACAAATAAATTGCAAGGGGGAAAAAGACACAGCGGGGCATCGTGTAAGGTAAAAACAGACTGCAGTGTACTGGCATCATTGGGATCCCAGTTCAAAGGGTTCTAAAAACTGCATTTATGAGACAATCAAGAAATCTGAACATTTCCCGAATATTTTATCATACCAAAGATCTCCTGCTAACTTTATACACTATAATAGCATGATGTCTTTATTTTTAAAGAGTTACACTGAAATATTTATAGAGGAAATGATAGAAAAACTGGAATTTGTTGCCAAATGAAGGGGGTGAGTACGAGGATTGGGTAGACGCAGAAATAAGACTGGTTGGTCATGGGCTGAATTGCAGAATCTAGGGTGATGGGTGATGAGAGCCTTTCTACTCGCACATGTATTTGAAATTCTCCATATTTTTTTTTTTTTAATTAAGGATTGGGTTGGTATACTCACTGTGGAAAACTGTTTGGTAGTATTAGTAAAGGTGAAAAAAATGTTTACCCCATGGCCCAGCAATTCATTCATAAGTGAATTCATCCCAATTCATATATATTATGTGAATATATCACCACAAAAGACACATACAAGAATCTTCACTGCAGCACTATGTATTGAGGCCCTGCTATGGACTGAGTCACCCCAAATTCATAGCCCGAATCCCTAACCCTCAGTATGCAGGAGTTTGGAAGTGAGGTCTGTGGGAGGTGATCTGTTTAGATGCAGTCATGAAGATGGGCTCGTGGGGGGATTAATGTCCTCGCAAGAAAAGGAAGAGACCAGGGACTTCCCTGGTGGTCCTGCAGCTAAGACTCCGAGCTCTCAGTTCAGGGGGCTCAGGTTCGCTCCCTGGCTGCGGAACCACACGCAGTAACAAAGAGTCTGCCTGCCACAACTAGAGAACGATCCTGCCTGCCACAATGAACATAGACGATCCCACATGCCGCGACCAAGACCTGGTGCAGCCAAATAAATTTATAAAAAAAGAAAAAGAGGGACAGACCAGAACCTTCTCTCTCTCCACCAAATGAGGACACAGCAAGGAGGCTGATGCTGCTGCCAGATCACTTCAGTCGTGTCTCTTTGCGACCCCTGATTTAGCAGGTGGAGGGATGGGTTTCAAACTCCCAGGTCAGGCTGATGTTTTTGGTCCAAAGGCCACACCTCAAGTAGCACTGAGCTAGGA
Source organism: Cervus elaphus (assembly GCF_910594005.1). Taxonomy (NCBI): domain Eukaryota; kingdom Metazoa; phylum Chordata; class Mammalia; order Artiodactyla; family Cervidae; genus Cervus; species Cervus elaphus. Next base: position 6,217,244 of record NC_057820.1, on the reverse strand, counting down.
CACCAGTGTCCACGTGAACATGACAATCTCCAGGAACAGCCTCAGTGGGCAGTGCACACCTCACCCCACCCCCACGGCCTCCTTCCGGCAGCTCGGGCTGGGGTGACAGGTTTACTGAGCGATGCCCACCTTCCATCGTCTATCAAACCCCGTGCAGGCACGTCAGCCAACATTCCAGAGCCGGTCTGCCATCTGCCCACAAGCTCCTCCCCAAGCTAGGAGCCTGACAACCTCCCAGATACGCAGGGCTCTGGGCTCCCTGCTCTCCGGGCCCCGTCCTACCAGCCCCTGTCTCATCTTGCATCATTCTGGCCTCTCTGCTTGTGGACCAGGAATGCTCGACTCTGCTCTCTGAGCTCCTCCACACCCACACAGCGCAGCTCAAATGCTATTCCTCCAGGAAGTCTTCTACGATGGCCCACCAGCACGAGTCCCTCCTCCGGAAGTCGTGGGCACTGCTCAGCAGGGACCAGACTCCCAGCCTTGCAGCTGACTGCTGAGGCAGAGGCTGCTGGCTCAACGTCAGTCTTCTGAGAGCAGGGAGCCCAGGCGGCACCATCTCTCCAAAGGGCACCCGGTGCCTAGCTCACTGCAGATTTGTTGTTGTTCAGTCACTCAGCCATGTCCGACTCTTTGCAAACCCATGGACAGCAGTATGCCAGGCCTCCCTGTCCTTCACCATCTCCCGGAGCTTGCTCAAACTCACGTCCATTGAGTCGGTGATGCCATCCAACCATCTCCTCCTCTGTCGTCCCCTCTCCTCCTGCCCTCAATCTTTCCCAGCATCAGGGTCTTTTCCAATGAGTCATGCATACCCAAGGTCACACAGCTCGTCGACACAGGAGCCAGAATTCAAATCCAGGCAGTGGTTCCAGAGTGCAGACTCATCACCACCACTCAAATGTCAGGCTCAGGACTTCCCTGGCGGTCCAGGGGTTAAGACCCACACTTTCAATGCAGGAGTTGCAGGTTCGATCCCTGATCCGGGAGCCAAAACCCCCACATGCTGTGCGATGTGGCCAAAAAAGCAACAACGACAAAACCTGTCAGGCTCATTTCTGAATCTAGACTCCAGCCCAGCAGAGGGTACACGACAGGCCTGCCTGGGGCCACCCTCCTGTAACATCCCTCTGCTTCTGCCCCAGCACTTCCAGATCACAGTGGACAGCTGCTTCTCTAGGTGTCTTAGAACTTCTCTCCCACTCAGTAGACAAGCGATGTCTCCTACCGCATGGGTCTCATCCCACAGCTGCTGGGGCGGGAGGGCATCTCTTTATTGACATTTGTATTTAATCGATGGCTCAGATGGTAAAGAATCCACCTGCAATGCAGGAGACCCGAGTTTGCTCCTGGGTCGGGAAGATATCCTGGCGGAGGGCATGGCAACCCACTCCAGTATTCTTGCCTGGAGAATCCCGTGGACGGAGGAGCCTGGGGGGCTACAGTCCATGGGACTGCAAAGAGCTGGACACAACTGAGTGGCTAACACTATGTGATTAATCTCTTATTTCCTGCGTGTACCTGAAGGCCTCAAAGAGGACATCATTGCTGGAGGCCAGGAAGCTCATCTTCTCACATCTTCCATGGGACTGGCACACACTTCACGGACAAGCTTATGGGAAGACAGTCAACAAGACTTGCTTTTCAAGTCCACAGTATGAAAGCTGTACTAAGAGGCCCACCAGATGGATTAGCGGAGTGCCCGTTACACACACTCTCCAGACCCGCCTCCTTCAGGAAGCCCATGGAGGAGATTCACGCTCACAGTGCCCTGGGTCAAACCCTGGCATGGTCCCCGAGCCATCAGAGTGTGTGACCTTGCAGCTGTCCTTTAACCTCCCTCCCTGGGTCTCCCTTTCCTTATCGGCTAAACATAAGCGGCAACTATGACCCTGGACATTCAACCCAGCAGTCCTGGCTCTGCCACTGGCTCGTTGTGAAACTCTGGTCAACTAGCTAGCTCTCAGGACCTCAGCGTCCTCTTCTGAATAAATGGGGTTAATAGTCCTCAGCTCACAGAGTTGCTGAGCTGTTCAAATCCCCAGAAGCAGGCCCGTTGTGGCTGTTGGCTGTTGTCACTGTTAGGATGCAAAGAGATGGTAGACGGCCCAGCAGTCAGTAACACCGGGGAGACAGGTTCGATTCATGTCATCCTTTCCCTCCACGACCTTATTTACGGCTGGGCGGGTTGCCAACACGCATCCACGTGATCTGAAGGAGACAATGCTGGCTCCATCTGATAAAGGGGAAATACGCAGGTGCTGGATATAATACAGCGCCCTGATTCTAGGTGGACGTTGGCACAGACACACCTATTGGGCCATCTGCCCGACCACTCCTTTCCTGAAAACCAGCTTCCCTGCCTGTGATGCCTCGGGGCTGTGCTGGCTCTCAGCGCCAGGCCCACGTGCGGTGTGACTGTGGGCATGGGTACCCCCATGGGCCCGTGGCTGGCAACTGACCCCAGGCAGCACCGGGATTGAGACTTAAAAAGAGACAGAAAGACAGAGAAGGCCCACGGATTCTCTAGGAAGCTGGCCTGAGACCGATGAGGCTGGCAGCCTGGAATTGCCACCATGAGGACTGCAGGATGGGGGAACCCAGAGGAAGGAAGGAAGAGGCCATGGGCAGGGAGGAGCCCAGAAGGGGGGCGGGCAGAGTCTGTGCTGACCGATCCCCTCCTCAACCCCTCAAGTGTCACGAAGTAACCCGGAGTTCTGATGATTAAACCCCCTTTGAAAAAAATATTTTTAACTGAAGTATTTATTACAGATTTACAATGCTGTGTTAGTTTCTGGTGGACAGCGAAGTGATCCGGAATACACAGATATAAAGACATATATATATATATTCTTTTTCATGTTCTTTCCATCTTGGTTTATTACGAGATACTGAACACGACTCCCTGAGTTATGCAGTAAGACGCTGTTGCTGATAAAGACCTTTTTGGACCGCCTTTGCGAATAGGTTTCCGTCACCTGCAACAGACAGACTCACGGCGCTCAGTCTGATGGCACCAAAGTCCTCAGACGCCAAGCTCGGCTCCTCCCGCTGCCCCACTTCTACCACTTACCCCAATCCAGCCCACACCACGCCTCCCGGGAGCAAATCAGATCAGCCTCAGACGCTGCGAGAAGTCGGTCGTGTGTGCACGTGTGCTCAGTCGTCAGTCCTGTCTGACTCTTTGCGACCCCATGGACTGTAGCCCTCTAGGCTCCTCTGTCCATGGGGATTCTCCAGGCAAGAATACTGGAGTGGTTGCCATGCCCTCCTCCAGGGGACCTTCCCAACCCAGGGATCGAACCCGAGTCTCTTATGTCTCCTGCATTGGCAAGCGGTTTCTTTCCCATGAGCGCCACCTGGGAAAGGCCTAGAAATAGGTCAACCATCCTCAACACTAATCTAAAGATATACCAAAACAGAGTAGAGAATAATTCTAGAAAATTTCTACGAAAATAAAAGCAGAGGAAGGCTTTTGGTTTGCTCCATTAGAAAGGCTCTGACATGGGTCATGATTTCTGCCAAGATCATCACAGGCACAGGAAACTGGAAAAGGCACCGCTCACCATCCACACCAGATCATCTCCTGCAGAGCCCGCTCTCAGTGGGCAAGTCACTGCTTTTCATAGTGACTCACAATCAGTTTAAAAGCACTATTATTAAAATAAGAGGGAGGGACTTCCCTGGAGTTACGGTGGTTGTAATTCCGCGCTTCCAGTGCAGAGGGTGTGGGTTCAGTCTCTGGCTGGTGATTTAAGATCTAGTGTGCGGCATAGCTTGGCCAAAACAAAATAAAATGGAAATAAATTACCCACCAAGAAAGCTATAGAATACAGGAGAAGTAACCAGTCCTGGAGACAGTGGGTTCTCAATCTGCCACTGGCTACTTGTATGCTTTGAACCTGTAATCTCACCCTGACCTAGTTTTCCAATCTGTAAAAGGGGCTGTAAGAAATAGAAATAAGATCACCATCCACCTGTCAAAGTTGGTGGGAGATTCAAACAAGCTGATGTGGTGCACAGTATGCCTCACGGCAGACCCTGGAGACAGCGGGGGGAAAAAAAAACAGAGAAAAACAAGCACCCGTGAGATGCAGACACTCTGTGGGAGCAGACACTACTTAGTAAACCAGCGCTGCGTCCAAGTCCTGGCTTCTAGACCAGCTCTGCTGCTGCGGGGCTTGCTGGGGAGACACAGCGCAACCAACTTCAAAAGTAACAGAACTGCTTCTCATAAGGCATCTCCACGGAGAATGTTCCTAAGGAAACATCAGCAGGAACATTTTAAAGATCCCTCCTGGAGACAGCTTTTCTTTTCTGTATTCTTCCCAAAAACAATTCTGGCAACAAGTTTGGTCAATGCTTCCTTGCAAATAACAATATGAAAGTAAATGTGTTAGTCACTGAGTCATGTCCCACTCTTTGCAACCCTGTGGACTATAGCCTGCCAGGCTCCTCTATCCACGGAATTCTCCAGGCAAGAATACTAGAGTGAGTTGCCATTCCCTTCTCCAAGAGATCTTCCCCACTCAGGGACTGAACCTGGTCTCTCTCATCATGGGCAGATTCTTGACCGTCTGAGCCACCAGAGAAGCCCTAAATAATAATATGATGAAGGTTTTTCTCTGCGCCTTTCAGGCATGGTTTTAAACACAGGCTTTACATGCATCATCTCATTTAAGTCTCACAGACAAAAGCTATAGAGTCACACTACATTTATGAGAACAGAGGCTCTGAAAATTGTCAGCCCAACAGGCAACAGTCAAGACCTAGGACTTAAACCAAATCCCCTGGACATAAATGAAACCTGCCTCAGTTTGCCCCATCACCTGCCCACGTTAGTTCATCATTACCACCCTCTGGGCCGTGGCAGGAGCCTCACCCTCCCTGTGAGCTATCCTACCAGCTGCAGCCGGATTCTTTTCCCAAAACCCAAGTCCACTTCGAGGCTGGTTCACAGCACTCGGCAAGTGCACCACAGAAGGCGTGGCTTTCAAGAACACTTGCCAAATGAATGCAACCTTTGCTTACGCTGCCTTAGCCTCCTTCCTGCCCCTACAAAGCTCCCCAGGCTGCCGGTCAGGGTCCTCTAGCTCTAGCTCCCCAGCCTTGGCCAACTTACCCCATGAGTGCACACCTCGTGGGTCCACATGAACTGCTGCCTCCTCCACTCTCTGGACACGCCGTTTTCTCTGCCTGGCACACTCTTTCCCCATCTCCCCAGCCCCCCAGCCCCCACATACACATTCTGCCATCAACACCCTTTCTAGGTTAATAAACGGACTAACAATTCCTCCCTAATATAAGTCATCACTCACTTCTTAATGAGCCAAGCCCAGGACACTACATCTCTCCTGCAGCTTCAGATCAGGGCAGAGTTTATGAAATACCCAGACCAAGTTCTAGAGCACACTCTGCCGAGCTGTATGCCTACCTGTCTTCCTGGTCTAATCTAAGCTAATCTCTTCTTCAATGCAGGAACAGGCCTGTGTCTCAAGCCCCAGCGGAACAGGAACTCTCCATCGTGTATTCACCAAGATACAGCCTGGGCTTCTCTTTGCTGGTGTTCAGTCGCTCAGTTGTGTCCAACTCTTTGTGACCCCATGGACTGCAGCACGCCGAGTTTTCCTGTCCTTCACCATCTTCTGGAATTTGCTCAAACTCATGTCCATTGAGTCAGTGATGCCATCCAACCGTCTCCTCCTCTGTCGTCCCCTTCTCCTCCTGCCTTCAGTCTTTCCCAGCATCAGGTTCTTTTCCAAAGAAGTGGTTCTTCCCATCAGGTGGCCAAAGTATTGGAGCTTCAGCTTCAGCATCAGTCCTTCCAGTGAATATTCAGGGTTGATTTTCTTTAGGATTGACTGGTTTGATCTCCTTGCAGTCCAAAGGACTCTCAAAAGTCTTCTCCAGCACCACAGTTTGAAAGTATCAATTCCTTGGTGCTCAGCCTTCTTTATGGTCCAAATTTCACATCCATACATGACTACTGGAAAAACCATAGCCTTGACTATATGGATTTTTGTCGGCAAAATAATGTGCTTCTCTTTAGAGAGTTCCAAATGCAAAATTGGGTATTCCATTTTGGCTGGACCCAGGATGCAAATGTGGAAAACTCCCCAGGTTCTATGGCACGAGAAGAGGGAGCCGGGTTCCAGGGCCCTCCCTTCCTCTTCTGCCCCGGCACTGGGATTGTGCCCCCAGAACACTTCTGCTCTCTCACATGAAAGAACAGACCTATGGGATATGATCCTCTGTGAAGATGTTACTCCACTCATCCTGAAGTTAACTGTTTTGATTAATGTATAAAGTTAGTTAATACATAAAAATCTACCTCTCTCTTATGAAGATGTCACTCTTTGTTATGGGGCTCATGAAATGCACTCACCCCAAAGATCACTGCAACACTATTCACATCAGACAAGACAGGAAAGCAAGCTAAGGGTTCATCAAAAGACGAATGGACACCGAGGATGTGGTGCATATATACAACGGAGTATTACTCAGCCATAAAAAAGGATGGACTAATGCCACTTGCCGTGACATGGATGGACCTGGAGATGATCACACTAAGTGAAATGAGACAGAGCCAGACAAACATCACAGGATATCATTTACACGTGGAGTCTAAAACCAAAAAACACAGATGAACTTCTTTACAAAACAGGAATAGACTCACAGAACCAGAAAACAAACTTATGGTTACCAAGGGGAAGGGGAGGGGAGGGATGAATTGGGAGGATGGGACTGACATAGTCACACTACTGTGTATAAAACAGATAACCAGCAAAGACCTACTTATAGCACAGGGAACTAGGGCAAAGAATCTGAAAAGAATACATATATAAATATATGTACACACACACACACACACACACACAAAACTGAACCAATGTGATGAAAGCCTGAAGCTAACACACACTGTAAACCGACGATACTTCAATTATTTTTTAAAAAGTCATGTGAAAAGGGGGGAAAAAACCCCAGAAAACCATGATTGTGCTCTAGTGTCCTTTATTATGCAAAGCACCTAATGAGCACTTTGAAGCTACTATGAAAGTCAGTAACTGAGTGGAAGAGCGTAAGTAAGGAAGTGGTGGAAGACAGCCGACACTTGCAAGCATCAGCTGCTAAGTTCAGTATTATATCCTCCAAGCAGCCTGACAAGCTTTTTGAAAAGGGCAGTGTTGGTCTGCTCTGGTCTACTTCTGGGAATTTCTTTCTCCAAAGTAGCAAGTATTGATGAAGGTCAAAGGACAAGGAAGGCTAACACCCTAGGATTACACTGGGATTTAAATTCCACACTAATCATGTTGTTGGAGATAAAAAAAAAAAAACCCTAGAAGGCAATGGAAGTAAGACACCTTTTAACCTGATCATTCGAATGAAGACCTTTAAAAATATTGTTTTCCCTAGTGAAACTAGTGTGAGGAAGTCTTCCTATGAAACCCAGAGGGAGAAAAATAACCATATGGAAAGAGATTACAGGATTAACTGATTACATGATCTGCCTTAGAATGACACAAGGAGGCTTCACAGTCTTTTTAAAGAAGTCATTGCAGATTCATATCAAACAACTGAATTCTAGGTTTTCTACATAAACAAGAAGCCCAGACTACATTCACTAATCGGCATCTGTGCTTGCTTGCCTTTGTGCTCAGTCCTGTCTGACTCTCTGTGACCCCCTGGACTGTAGCCCACCAGGCTCCTCTGTTCATGGGAGAATGCAAGAATACTGGAGTGGGTTGCTGTTTCCTTTTCCCGGGGATCTTCTCAACCCAGGGATCGGACCCGGGCCTCCTGCACTTTCAGGTGCGTTCTTTAACCACGGAGCCACCAGGTATTTACTGCTCAAAAAGTCTGTTCGGGTTTCTGCATAAGGTGTTACAGAAAAACTCCAACAAACTTTTTTGGCCAACCGTGTATTTATTCAATTATATTTACATCAAGTCTAAAGATAAATGAAGAGATATCTATTGAGAAGCGCGACCTTGTGTTCAGTATGAACAAATAAACTCAGGGTGTCTTCTGCTTCTGTCCTTTGGCCTTCCAGATTGAGTCTTTTAGGCAGTGACGTAAGCAGTAAGCAGTGCTTGCCCAGGACACTCTTCTACGACAGAAGGGCTCCGAGGGATTTACTTCACTGAATCGAAATTTAAACTAACAAAAATTTGAGAACTACACTTCAGACTGTTTCAACTGCTTAACCTGACATAAATACATGTAAAAAGTTCTATGTAAATGTATATTAAGAAAATCTATAAACTGCCCATAATATAAACAGGTGCTAAGGTTTGCTAAATACATTCTCTCTCCTCCTCTCTCTCTCTCACAAATAATCTTCTTATGAACAATGGCTGACCATCTTAGGAAAATGATCAAGACTACCACAAATTTTATAACACTTAATAATCAATAATAGTATGCAAATCTTCATAGTTAAAAGAACAAGCCTAAGCTAGATCTAACATTAAACCAATAAAAATTTAGACTGCCAAACCCTAATAGCAGACACTTCCCATAGACCACTTACATTTTCATAATCCCGTTCCTGAAAACACACACCCCGAAGACTTCCCAGGACAGATTAGCCCCAGTGCTAAAGCCAGACAGTGGCACATACACAGAGCAACTGCACGATGCCAGCCAAGTTCCCTCCTGTCCTCAGACTCAGACTCATAGAACTGAAGCAAACAAGTTACCCAGGTAACAGGTTTGTTTCACCTGACCTAGCCTGAAGCAGTGTCAAAACCACGTATCGTAGTGGGTGGAGGAGAGTTAAACTTCTAACATTCAATGTCCATGAGCGGTCATTATTGACTTCTCATTTGATGGCAGGGAATTCGCACTTTTAGCCTACCTTTTACCTTTGGTAGGAATTTGAGGATAATTCCGTTCTCTAACCAACACAAAGAAGGAGGGGATGGAGGATAAAGAATTGGAAGAACAACATGGCAACACATTTCAGTTTCATTTTCTTATCATCACGTTCCTGACAATCTATTTCATTTGACTTTCTTAACTTCCATCTAAATGCTTTCTGTTCCTGTGCCACTCACTCACTCAGAATCTCACACTTGACCACAGAGAATACATCCTCCTCCTATCATGCTGTCATTAACACTAATGCGTGTGTGCCCGGGAGCGGTGTTTGGGGACAAATTCTATCTTTTTCCAGCCACGGGACTTACCTTCAGGGAAAGCATTGGGCTGCACAACATGAACAAACAGGCGCACGATGTGAAAGAAGAAGCCAGCGGGACCAGGATCGTAGGAGTCGCTGGTCTGATAGGGGGTTGAAGGCAACTGGAACTCCAAATCAGCAGGACGGTACCCGGATGATGACGGCTCCTCTGACACGGTGTCCTCACAGAGGCCCAGCAGCAGGAGGAAGCTGAGGAGGAGGACCATGGCTAGTAAGATGCCCTGAACATGAGGTGGTACTGGGGGCCGCCCACGTCAGGGGTTCTGGAAGCCTTAGGGGCGGCAGGAGCGCGTTCCTGTGCAGAAGAAGCGTCCTGAAGTTGAGTCTGTGGTGTCCTCAGTTTCCTGGCCGGGCTGGCATGCAGCGAAGGGCAGCAGAGAACCTTCTCTGGCAGGCAGGGGAGGGGGACTCAGTCCATCAAAGCAGCATTCCTGGCAGGGAGAGAAGAGACGGGGAGTCACTAATGCCTGCAGCCTGCCCGCACCCGCAGCTCGCCTGGTGGAGAGGCTGCCAGGCTTTAGAGCAAGTGCTCAGCCTAATCCGCTGCTGGGGAAGAAACACAGAGCCTGCTCCAAGCGTGGGGGCAGGAAAGCTAGAAGGTCCCCGGCCAAGAGCCAGACCCAGGAACGCCAGGCAGTGGAGTGACTGTGCGGTCTCAGAAGCTAACACTTAACCGCATCTGAAAACGTTCCACACGCCCACAGGTAGGAACTCACTTAAGGCATTATCCCATTTCGCAGATGAGGAAACTGACTCAGAGAATCTCAGTGATTTGCCCGAAGCCACCGCTGACTAATGGTGGGCCAGAACTCACATCCAGTAGGTGGCTTTCAGAGCCCAAGCCTGGACTGTCCCAACTCTGAGACACCCTCCCTGCGGAGCCCGCCATCTCAGAGAGGCAGAGCCCCCCAGCAATAGATAAGATGCTCATTTTTCCTCCAGTTTTGGGCTGTTCTCCCCATCTCTGCAAATGTCTTACTTTGTCTTTTATTTTACTAATGTGCTCCGTGATCTGGCTCCGTGGTAAAGAATCCGCCTTCAATGCAGGAGACACGGGTGGGGAAGATCCCCTGGAGGAGGCAATGGCAACCCACTCCAGTATTCTTGCTGGGAAATCCCACGGACAGAGGAGCCTGGTGGGCTACAGTCCGTGGGGTCACAAAGAGTCGGGGGACTAAACAACAAACAGCAACAACCGCATTCCTGGAGACGTGTTTTACTCCGTCTCTTATCTCACTAATACGCTCACTGATCTAACTTTATCTCCTCTTCACTCCCCTCAACCCAAACTGGAAGAGCGTGGCCTCAAGGGCAGGGACCAAGCTCTTTAAGGCCGGGTGACGCTGGTTTCTGTCTTTTTAACACGCTCACCAGGTCGCCCGGGTGGGAGTCCCCGTGTCAAGTCACCCCATGGGCGACTCGGGGTCCAGGCGATGAGAGACTGAGCAGAGGGAGACCCCCGCCCTCCCCCGGGAACGGGGAGAAAGATCAGGAACCGAAATCAGCTCCCAACCCAGCGTCCCGGGGGCAGCGTGGACCCCGTCCTCCTGGAGTTTCTCTCCCCAGAGCTGAGCACAGTGCAGGCACACAGACAGGGCTGAGTGTGAGCTGCGGAACAGAAACTACATCATCCGAACCAAGAGCTCGGCTTGTGCCAGGCATTGGGCGAGAGGACTCGAAACAGAACTTCCCAGGGCAACCGCTGCTCTGCCTGTCCTTTTCCTCCGGGAGCAGGAACACCCTGACTTTATTTTGTGTATTACACTCACTAACTTTCAAAATAAGGATGGGGTTCTCCAGAAACCCATAGGGATTCCCTGGTGGTTCAGACGGTAAAGCATCTGCCCTCAATGCAGGAGACCCAGGTTCGATCCTTGGGTCAGGAAGACCCCCTGGAGAAGGGAATGGCGACCCATCCCAGTATTCTTGCCTAGAAAATTCCATGGATGGAGAAGCCTGGTGAGCTACAGTCCATGGGGTCGCAAAGAGTCGGACTGAGTGACTTCACGTGCTTTCCCTTTCTCCAGGAACACACGCAAGATGTGGGAGAGGGACCACTAAGAGATGGACACATTTGTACAAGAGGCCAGAGGACCCACGATCTGTATTCCACCAAGTCAAAGAAAGCCCAGACCAGAGGCAGGAGGTGATGAGCTACCTGAGAGAAGATGTTCATTCACATCGGGTGCCCTTAGAACCGCCTCATCTTCTAAGCCCCGCCCACTGCAGTCCCGTCTGCCCAGACCTGCCAGTGGAGGGACCCTCGACTCTCCCCTTCTCAAACCACGGGCTGCCCGGCTCCCCAGCGGTGCCCAGTGCCACCCTCATGGAGCCCCGCCTCCGGGTCCACCTCACCCACGGACACAGACACACCGGGACCCTGCCAGGGCTTCTAAAGGACGATCCCTGCCAACAACCTGTGCTCGGGCTCGGAAGCACGTGAGCCTTTCACGGTCTCCACCACGAATCAGCGCCCTGCTCGGTCCCCGAATCTCTCCCAGAGAGAACAGATAAGAAGGAGGAGACACAGCAAGTCAGCCTCTGCCCAGCCCGTCTGCAGCTCTGCGGGGCTGAACGGGGCAGGAGGGAGAGACGACGGAGGGGCGTGTGGTTATCCAGGTAGGACCACGCTGCTGCGGGCGGGCAGGCGGGCATGCACGCACATCACACACAATCCGGGCACGCACACTGACACACAGTTCACACAGACACAGCACACATGGAACACACTCCACAGGCGGGCATGCACGCACATCACACACACGGCTCAGGCACGCACACTGACACACAGCTCACACAGACACAGCACACACGGAACACCCCAGGTGCATACACTCCACAGGCAGACGTGCACACACATCACACACATGGCTCACACAGACACAGCACACTCGGAACACCCCAGGTGCATACACTCCACAGGCGGACGTGCACACACATCACACACACAGCTCACAGACACAGCACACTCGGAACACCCCAGGTGCATACACTCCACAGGCGGACGTGCACACACATCACACACACTGTTCACACAGACACAGCACACTCGGAACACCCCAGGTGCATACACTCCACAGGCGGACGTGCACACACATCACACACACAGCTCACACAGACACAACACACTCGGAACACCCCAGGTGCATACACTCCACAGGCGGACGTGCACACACATCACACACACAGCTCACACAGACACAGCACACTCGGAACACCCCAGGTGCATACACTCCACAGGCGGACGTGCACACACATCACACACACAGCTCACACAGACACAGCACACTCGGAACACCCCAGGTGCATACACTCCACAGGCGGACGTGCACACACATCACACACACAGCTCACACAGACACAGCACACTCGGAACACCCCAGGTGCATACACTCCACAGGCGGACGTGCACATGCACATGCACACACGTCTTGTTTTCTGCTAAAGGACACGCAGAAGCACAGCAGCTGGAAGGATTAAAGACTCAGCTGCTAAGAAAGGCTGATTTCCTGGTGATGCCACCAAGGCCCTGCTGGGGACAGAGGGAAACGCAGTGAGGGGAGACGGCAGGAGGCCCACGGGAGACCTGTGAATAAACAGGCTCCAGCCATCCTCGATGAAGAGCAGGCTGGAGAGATCCCTCAGGAAAGGCGAAGATGGGGCGTCCACTGGGTTAGGGCAGCACCCGAGCGGCGCATGCGTCCTGCTCCCGAGTGGAGGTCCCTCTTAACTTCTGGAGCCACTTTTAAGAACATATCGAAACCTCATTACTTACAAAACACCAGACTACAGATAAAAGTCAAGGTGACAAAGAAGCTTTTGTCTCAGTTCGAATTGCTGTGCTTTCAAGGTCTGGGTACTTTGGTACACTCAGTAGCAAGAGCCCCTGAGAGCCATCAGGGAACTGCCAGCACAAACCCCAAGATGGCTCCAGACCCAAGAGCCAAATCAGCGTAAAACTGGGTCTTTTGTTTCAAATGAGATTATCAGACTGCATTTCTGGAGATGTGGCCCATTAATCTGCATGTTTAGCACCCTCCCCTGGTGACTGATGCTTAGACAACAAAGGCTTGAGAACCAGCACTGTTCCTGACTAAGCCATACCTCTTTCCAAAGACACCTCCATCCTCCCAAACACAACTGCAGAACAACAGACTTGAAGCAAAACCTAGCTGAACATCTTTCTTTGATTGCACTGAGCGGACCAAGCCCAGCAGCTTTGTGGGGCCCCTGACTCCCCATCTTGGTGCCGTTGGAGCCTGGCACATACTAGGCACTCAGCAAGGATGTGTGCATGCTAAGTCACTAAGTCCTGTCCGACGCTCTGGGACCCCATAGACTGTAGCCTGCCAGACTCCTCTGTCCATGGGGTTTTCAGCCAATCAGACGCTCACTCCTGGGCTTGTGCATGAAACACAGGGCAGCAGAGGCAGTTTCTGCTTCAATGATGGCAACATGCGAGCAGCCACAGTCAGAGCCTCATGGCAGCCACGGCCGTACCCCAACAGGAATCCTGCTGTAAGCCCCAAGTCCACTCCTCTGGGCTCCCAAGCCTGGCCGGCCAGCCAGCCTTTCGGTCCCATCACTAGCTCACCCCAGTATCCAGTCTCTTTTCTGCTAAAATTATGCAGAATTGCTTTCAGTCATTTGTAACCATGCATCCTGACCTTGAACTAATCTCAGTGTGAACTCTTGATCCCTACAAACGGACTTCCTTCATACTGCGAATGGTCCCAACAAACCAATATTTGCCTTATTATTTTCTACCTGTCCTTTGATGCACTTTGCTTCACCACACTAGACACACAGGAATAGTCCAGCATGGAACTCAAAGTGAAAGTTAAAGTCACTCAGTTGTGTCCCACTCTTTGCGACCCCATGGACTATGCAGTCCATGGAATTCTCCAGCCCAGAATACTGGAGTGGGTAGCCTTTCCCTTCTCCAGGGGATCTTCCCAACCCAGGGATTGAACCCAGGTCTCCCGCATTGCAGGTGGATTCTTTAGGAGCTGAGTCACAAGGGAAGCCCAGGAATACTGAAGTGGGTAGCTTATCCCTTCTCCAGCAGATCTTCCCGACCCAGGAATCAAAGCAGGGTCTCCTGCATTGCAGGCAGATTCTTTACCAACTGAGCCATCAGGGAAGCCTGGAACTCATAAGAAAGTTCATTTTAAAAATGGGATACATTAAGAAAACTAAATTAAAAGGCACTGTAGCAGGGAACAGAGGGCCCCGGCTTTTACGAGGAGGAAGTCTCTAGTCCCACTGACGACCTGAGCACAGCAGTTGTTTGCAGTCCCCCCAGCGGTTCTCATTGCTGTCTGCAATGCGGGGTTTTGAACGGCGTGGGAGAGTTGGCGGTGGAATTCAGGTGCAGGGCCTGGCCGCACTCACACCTGGCAGTCCACAGAGGGTTCGGACCGCCCCTGCCTGCCAAGAGCAACAGCCTCAGCTCCGCCGCGGCCGCCGCTGACAGAGGAAACTCACAAATGAAGGAGAAGATCCAAAGTCCTAAGTTCACACACGTTGAATAATAGGAAGTTGCCTATATTCAAGTCTTTCGAAAAGTGTCATCCGGCTCAAGCAACCCAGGAACAGCCAGCAGTTGAGTCTCCGGGGGCGGGGGTGGGGGTGTCTCTGTTGGGGTGCGGGAGGGGACGTTCCAGGATCCCAATCACACACCTGCTGAAATTAACCAAGCTCAGCCGCCTGTCTCCGGAACCCGGGAAAAGCGTCCTCCAAGCCCCGGGGCAGGAGCGAGTTTCAGCAGCTGCCGCGGGCTACAAGGCAAAACCTGTTGCTACTCCAGCTGGCGGTGCCTATCGTCCCCGCCTTTCCCTACCACCCTCCGCCGGCCCGGGGCCCCCTCCTGCCCGCGCGCCCCCGGCGCCAGGAGCCTTTCCAGGGCTGCTGGACAAAGGATGCGCGGCCGGGCGGGCGGGCGCGCGAAGCCCGGAGACTCCAGGAATCCTTCACCACCGGGGGGAAGGGGATGGGGGTGCCCGAGTAACTTGGCCGCCGCTGGCGCAGGCTGGAGTGGACTGGGGTCGCGGGTGAGAAAGGGGTCAAGACCGGTGC
The DNA here is from genome assembly GCF_910594005.1 of Cervus elaphus. NCBI lineage: Eukaryota > Metazoa > Chordata > Mammalia > Artiodactyla > Cervidae > Cervus > Cervus elaphus. Next base: position 6,201,964 of record NC_057820.1, on the reverse strand, counting down.
GCCCCGGGCTCCCGCGATCCGATCCGCCGCCGCTCTCGGCGAGGACTTGGAGAAACTGACCTCCGGCCCCCGACTCCCCGACTCCCCGGCACCGCGAAGCTCTTCGTCTGTCCACGCTTCCCTTTGTTATCCTCCCGGACGCCTTACCGGCCAGGGTGCGCCTCCAACACCCCGTTCTCCGTCTGGCAATCGCTGAAGGTCCCTGCGCTGCGCGCCCAGAGCGGACCGAGCAATGCTTCAAGCCAGGGGTGACTGCGCCCGCACGTGGGCAGGGCGACAAGGCCGCCCGCCCACGGCACCCCCAGAGCCCCACGTGTGCCAGTCGGCTGCACTCCTTACTCCTTTCAGCAAATCAGAGGAAGGGGACCCCTCTCCATACCCAGCCGTGGGGAGTCAATGCCCCACACCCCTCGCTCCACTACCCCCACCCTCCGCCGGGGACTCCCCGCACCGACCAGCAGTTCCCAAGCCCCAGACCCGCCTCCCTGGTCCGCCCCCCTCTCACAGAGCGAGCTGGTGGCCTGGGGTCCGAGTCGCGCTTGCGCCCCCATCTCTGGCTCGCACCCCGCAGCCGCCGGCTTCTCTCCGCTGCGTGGAAAGACCCACCACGCAGCCCGCAAAGTTGGCGCGCGTCAGCGCCCTGCCCCGAACTCCCGAGAGGTCCACCTCGCCCTGCAGCCCCTCGGGCTCCCCCGCCGCTCTCCGGGCTGGCATCACCTGCCGCGGGCCGGGGAGAGAGCGCCGCGGGCTGGGAGAGGGGGATACAGAGTGTGCCCCTCCCCCCCATTTCCCGCCCCCCTAGCTTTCTGGGCGGGGGGCGCTCACCCCCGGGGTTGGGGCCCCAGACGCCTTCCTGGCTCCGAAGGGGCTACTCACCGCGCGCCCGGTCCAGCTCTCCTTCGGGTCGAGCCGCCGCCGCCGCCTCCGCCCCCCACCCAACCCCGCTCTTTCCTCGCCTCACCCCACCCCTCCACCCGGCCCGCTCCGCCCCGGCTCATAAATCATTTATGAGTCGGCTTCGGGGACCACCGGGCTGGCTTCCGGAGAGGCGGCCCCGCAGCCCCGCGCGTCTGCCAGACAGACCCTGGGACAGGGCGGGTCTGGAAAGGCGCCGGCCTTGGAGGCGCGCCGGCGAGGCCCGGGGCAGGGGGTGCCGTGGGACCTGTTGCAGACCGCCCACCCCCCTCGCCCCTGCACTCACGGGCGGGGACTTGAGGATGCGGCCCCCGGAATGCGCCGCTTCCTGAAACATACTCACCCGCGGCGGGAGGGCCGAGCGCGCGGCCCGGGGCCCAGGTGGGGACCTGCTGGGGGTTCTGCACGCACGCGCGCCCGGTTGGACCCGCTGAGCAGCTTCGCCTACATGCCCCGGGGCACCCCCGGAGACCCAGCTTCTGCCATTTCCAGTGGCGAGAGCGGGGCTCCGGCAAGCACGCCCTTCTCCCAGCACCCACGCCTCCTCAAGGCAGGCTGAGCGTCTGTTTGAACACCGCTACTCTTCTGAAACTTCTCTCTCTGGTTCCCACTCAGACCTGCCTCGGTTGACTCCCTCTGCCGCGTTAGACGATTTTATTGCCAGATTCCAAGACTTTTCTTTTTTTTTTTTAGTTTACCCAAATAAAACCAAACTCAAATCCTTTGGTTCCTCGGCGTGCACTAACCGTGATGCTAGTGGCTGGGGCTAGAACACCCACAGAGAGCCACTCTTGCTCCCATATACGTACACAGGCAGCCGCTATAGGTCCAAGCACTCGGAGCTTTCATCCCTCCTTTCATTTGCTGGGAGTTACCTGCCATCCCCACTGGCTGAGGGGCACGAAGCTCCCGCCGAGAGCAACCAGCCCCCCTCTTCCAACTGCGCTCACAGGAGGTTCACCTCACTCCTCGCTCACTACTTCCTATCTCCAGTGGAGAGTACTCCCTGGTGGGAAAAAGAAGACTTATGGAAGAAAAGCACCTTCCGGACAGTGTTGGGAACACAGTAGGTGTTTCATGTTTGTGATAAAGATGGATTGATGGATGCATGGAAGGATGGACAGACCGACAATTGAATGATGGACAGGAAGGTTGACTTAATAGTTCTTTCACTTACCCCAGAATCTAGCAGAAAACAGGTGCTCAAAACAGTATTATTTGTTTGACAACTATTAAGTCAAAAAAAAAAAAGAAAGAGGGGAGGAGCCAAGATGGCGGAGGAGTAGGACGGGGAGACCACTTTCTCTCCTACAAATTCATCAAAAGAATAACTGAACGCAGAGCAAACTTCGCAAAACAACTTCGGATCGCTAGCTGAGGTCATCAGGCGCCCAGAAAAGCAGCCCATTGTCTTCGAAAGGAGGGCTGTATAGTTGGAGAAGTCCTGAGACTACAGGAAGAATAAAACTGAAATCCAGAGGCAGGAGACTTAAGCCCAAAACCTGAGAACACCAGAAAACTCCTGACTACATGGAACTTTAAGTAATAAGTGACCGTCCAAAAGCCTCCATACCTACACTGAAACCAACCACCACCCAAGAGCCAATAAGTTTTAGAGCAAGACATACCACACAAATTCTCCAGCAACGCAGGAACATAGCCCTGATAATCAACATACAGGCTGCCCAAGGACACACCTAACACATAGACCCATCTCAAAACTCATTACTGGGCACTCCATTGCTCTCCAAAGAAAAGAAATCAAGTTCCACGCACCAGAACACTGACACAAGCTCCCCTAACCAGGAAATCTTGACAAGCCAATCGTCTAACCCCACCCACTGGGTTAATCCTCCACAATAAAAAGGAACCACAGACCTCCAGAATACAGAAAGCCCACTCCAGATACAGCAATCTAAACAAGATGAAAAGGCAAAGAAATACCCAACAGGTAAAGGAACATGAAAAATGCCCACCAAGTCAAACAAAAGAGGAGGAGATAGGGAATCTACCTGAAAAAGAATTTAGAATAATGATAATAAAAATGATCCAAAATCTTGAAAACAAAATGGAGTTACAGATAAATAGCCTGGAAACAAAGATTGAAAAGATTCAAGAACTGTTTAATAAAGACCTAGAAGAAATAAAAAAGAGTCAATTAAAAATGAATAATGCAATGAATGAGATCAAAAACACTTTGGAGGGAACCAAGAGTAGAATAACGGAGGCAGAAGATAGGATAAGTGAGGTAGAAGATAAAATGGTGGAAATAAATGAAGCAGAGAGGAAAAAAGAAAAAAGGATCAAAAGAAATGAGGACAATCTCAGGGACCTCTGGGACACTGTGAAACGCCCCAACATTCGAATCATAGGAGTTCCAGAAGAAGAAGACAAAAAGAAAGGCCATGAGAAAATACTCGAGGAGATAATAGCTGAAAACTTCCCTAAAATGGGGAAGGAAATAGCCACCCAAATCCAAGAAACCCAGAGAGTCCCAAACAGGATAAACCCAAGGCGAAACACCCCAAGACACATATTAATCAAATTAACAAAGATCAAACACAAAGAACAAATATTAAAAGCAGCAAGGGAAAAACAACAAATAACACACAAAGGGATTCCCACAAGGATAACAGCTGATCTATCAATAGAAACCCTCCAGGCCAGAAGGGAATGGCAGGACGTACTGAAAGTAATGAAAGAGAATAACCTACAACCTAGATTACTGTACCCAGCAAGGATCTCATTCAGATATGAAGGAGAATTCAAAAGCTTTACAGATAAGCAAAAGCTGAGAGAATTCAGCACCACCAAACCAGCTCTTCAACAAATGCTAAAGGATCTTCTCTAGACAGGAAATACAGAAAGGTTGTATAAACGTGAACCCAAAACAACAAAGTAAATGGCAACGGGACCACACCTATCAATAATTACCCTAAATGTAAATGGGTTGAATGCCCCAACCAAAAGACAAAGATTGGCTGAATGGATACAAAAACAAGACCCCTATATATGCTGTCTACAAGAGACCCACCTCAAAACAAGAGACACATACAGACTAAAAGTGAAGGGCTGGAAAAACATATTTCATGCAAACGGAGACCAAAAGAAAGCAGGAGTCGCAATACTCATATCAGATAAAATAGACTTTCAAATAAAGGATGTGAAAAGAGACAAAGAAGGACACTACATAATGATCAAAGGATCAATCAAAGAAGAAGATATAACAATTATAAATATATATGCACCCAACATAGGAGCACCGCAATATGTACGGCAAACGCTAACGAGTATGAAAGAGGAAATTAATAGTAACACAATAATAGTGGGAGACTTTAATACCCCACTCACAACTATGGATAGATCAACTAAACAGAAAATTAACAAGGAAACACAAACCTTAAATGACACAATGGACCAGCTAGACCTAATTGATATCTATAGGACATTTCACCCCAAAACAATCAACTTCACCTTTTTCTCAAGTGCACACGGAACCTTCTCCAGAATAGATCACATCCTGGGCCATAAATCTGGTCTTGGAAAATTCAAAAAAATTGAAATCATTCCAGTCATCTTTTCTGACCACAGTGCAGTAAGATTAGATCTCAATTACAGGAAAAAAATTGTTAAAACTTCAAACATATGGAGGCTAAATAACACGCTTCTGAATAACCAACAAATCATAGAAGAAATCAAAAAAGAAATCAAAATATGTATAGAAATGAATGAAAATGAAAACACAACAACCCAAAACCTATGGGACACTGTAAAAGCAGTGCTAAGGGGAAGGTTCATAGCATTACAGGCTTACATCAAGAAACAAGAAAAAAACCAAATAAATAACCTAACTCTACACCTAAAGCACTTAGAGAAGGAAGAAATGAAGAACCCCAGAGTTAGCAGAAGGAAAGAAATCTTAAAAATCAGGGCAGAAATAAATGCAAAAGAAACTAAAGAGACCATAGCAAAAATCAACAAAGCTAAAAGCTGGTTTTTTGAAAAAATAAACAAACTTGACAAACCATTAGCAAGACTCATTAAGAAACAAAGAGAGAAAAACCAAATTAACAAAATTAGAAATGAAAATGGAGAGATCACAACAGACAACACTGAAATACAAAGGATCATAAGAGACTACTACCAGCAGCTCTATGCCAATAAAATGGACAACTTGGATGAAATGGACAAATTCTTAGAAAAGTATAACTTTCCAAAACTGAACCAGGAAGAAATAGAAGATCTTAACAGACCCATCACAAGCAAGGAAATCGAAACTGTCATCAAAAATCTTCCAGCAAACAAAAGCCCAGGACCAGATGGCTTCACAGCTGAATTCTACCAAAAATTTAGAGAGGAGCTAACACCTATCTTACTCAAACTCTTCCAGAAAATTGCAGATGAAGGTAAGCTTCCAAACTCATTCTATGAGGCCACCATCACCCTAATTCCAAAACCAGACAAAGATGCCACAAAAAAAGAAAACTACAGGCCAATATCACTGATGAACATAAATGCAAAAATCCTTAACAAAATTCTAGCAAACAGAATCCAACAACATATTAAAAAAATCATACACCATGACCAAGTGGGCTTTATCCCAGGAATGCAAGGATTCTTTAATATCCGCAAATCAATCAATGTAATACACCACATTAACAAATTGAAAGATAAAAACCATATGATTATCTCAATAGATGCAGAGAAAGCCTTTGACAAAATTCAACACTCATTTATGATTAAAACTCTCCAAAAAGCAGGAATAGAAGGAACATACCTCAACATAATAAAAGCTATATATGACAAACCCACAGCAAGCATCACCCTCAATGGTGAAAAATTGAAGGCATTTCCCCTGAAATCAGGAACAAGACAAGGGTGCCCACTCTCACCACTACTATTCAACATAGTGTTGGAAGTTCTGGCCACAGCAATCAGAGCAGAAAAAGAAGTAAAAGGAATCCAGATAGGAAAAGAAGAAGTAAAACTCTCACTGTTTGCAGATGACATGATCCTCTATATAGAAAACCCTAAAGACTCTACCAGAAAATTACTAGAGCTAATCAACGAATATAGTAAAGTTGCAGGATATAAAATTAACACACAGAAATCCCTTGCATTCCTATATACTAACAATGAAAAAACAGAAAGAGAAATTAAGGAAACAATACCATTCACCATTGCAACAAAAAGAATAAAATACTTAGGAGTATATCTACCTAAAGAAACAAAGGACCTATACATAGAAAACTATAAAACACTGATGAAAGAAATCAAAGAGGACACAAACAGATGGAGAAACATACCGTGTTCATGGATTGGAAGAATCAATATTGTCAAAATGGCTATTCTACCCAAAGCAGTCTATAGATTCAATGCAATCCCTATCAAGCTACCAACGGTATTTTTCACAGAACTAGACCAAAGAATTTCACAATTTGTATGGAAATACAAAAAACCTCGAATAGCCAAAATAATCTTGAGAAAGAAGAATGGAACTGGAGGAATCAACCTGCCTGACTTCAGACTCTACTACAAAGCCACAGTCATCAAGACAGTATGGTACTGGCACAAAGACAGAAATATAGATCAATGGAACAGAATAGAAAGCCCAGAGATAAATCCACGAACCTATGGACACCTTATCTTTGACAAAGGAGGCAAGGATATACAATGGAAAAAAGACAACCTCTTTAACAAGCGGTGCTGGGAAAACTGGTCAACCACTTGTAAAAGAATGAAACTAGAACACTTTCTAACACCATACACAAAAATAAACTCAAAATGGATTAAAGATCTAAATGTAAGACCAGAAACTATAAAACTCCTAGAGGAGAACATAGGCAAAACACTCTCCGACATAAATCACAGCAAGATCCTCTATGACCCACCTCCCAGAATATTGGAAATAAAAGCAAAACTAAACAAATGGGACCTAATGAAACTTAAAAGCTTTTGCACTACAAAGGAAACTATAAGTAAGGTGAAAAGACAGCCGTCAGATTGGGAGAAAATAATAGCAAATGAAGCAACAGACAAAGGATTAATCTCAAAAATATACAAGCAACTCCTGCAGCTCAATTCCAGAAAAATAAATGACCCAATCAAAAAATGGGCCAAAGAACTAAACAGACATTTCTCCAAAGAAGACATACAGATGGCTAACAAACACATGAAAAGATGCTCAACATCACTCATTATTAGAGAAATGCAAATCAAAACCACAATGAGGTACCATTACACGCCAGTCAGGATGGCTGCTATCCAAAAGTCTACAAGCAATAAATGCCGGAGAGGGTGTGGAGAAAAGGGAACCCTCTTACACTGTTGGTGGGAATGCAAACTAGTACAGCCACTATGGAAAACAGTGTGGAGATTTCTTAAAAAACTGGAAATAGAACTGCCATATGACCCAGCAATCCCACTTCTGGGCATACACACTGAGGAAACCAGATCTGAAAGAGACACATGCACCCCAATGTTCATAGCAGCACTGTTTATAATAGCCAGGACATGGAAGCAACCTAGATGCCCATCAGCAGATGAATGGATAAGGAAGCTGTGGGACATATACACCATGGAATATTACTCAGCCATTAAAAAGAATTCATTTGAACCAGTCCTAATGAGATGGATGAAGCTGGAGCCCATTATACAGAGTGAAGTAAGCCAGAAAGATAAAGAACATTACAGCATACTAACACATATATATGGAATTTAGAAAGGTGATAACGATAACCCTATATGCAAAACAGAAAAAGAGACACAGAAATACAGAACAGACTTTTGAACTTTGTGGGAGAATGTGAGGGTGGGATATTTCAAAAGAACAGCATGTATACTATCTATGGTGAAACAGATCACCAGCCCAGGTGGGATGCATGAGACAAGTGCTCCGGCCTGGTGCACTGGGAAGACCCAGAGGAATCGGGTGGAGAGGGAGGTGGGAGGGGGGATCGGGATTGGGAATACATGTAAATCCATGGCTGATTCATATCAATGTATGACAAAACCCACTGGAAAAAAAAAAATAAATAAAATAAAAAAAAAAAAAAAAGAAAGAAAAGGGCTTCCCTGGTGGCTAAGCTGGGAAAGAATCCATCAGAAACTCGGGAGACCTGGGTTCGATCCCTGGGCTGGGCAGATCCCCTGGAAAAGGGAAAGGCTACCCACTCCAGTATTCTGGCCTGGAGAATTCCATGGACTGTGTAGTCCCCGGGGTCACAAAGAGTCAGACACACTGAGCGACTTTCACTTTCACTTAACTTTTAAACTGATCTTGGGGCTTCCCTGGTGGTTCAGTAGCTAAGACTCCACTCTCTGAATGCAGCGGCCAGGTTCAATCCCTGGTCAGAGGACTACATCCCACAGCCCACAGCCAAGAGTTCCCAGGCTGCACATGAGATCCTGCATGCCACAGCAAAGGTCAAAGATCCAAGACCCTGGGCAGCCAAGCCATTTTTTTAAATGCAAGAAAATAAAAAGTTTAAACTGTGCTTGACTGTGCGTATTTCTAGGATATTTCCTAGCTCAGGAAACTTCTGAAACCTGTACTATCGGCATGGAGAGGTTAGGTGGTTCAGTTCAGTTCAGTCGCTCAGTCATATCCGACTCTTTGCGACCCCATGAATCGCAGCACACCAGGCCTCCCTGTCCAGCACCAACTCCCGGAGTCTACTCAAACTCATGCCCATCGAGTCAGTGATGCCATCCAGCCATCTCATCCTCTGTCATCCCCTTCTCCTCCTGCCCTCAGTCTTTCCCAGCATCAGGGTCTTTTCCAATGAGTCAATTCTTCGCATGAGGTGGACAAAGTACTGGAGTTTCAGCTTCAGCATCAGTCCTTCCAATGAACACCCAGGACTGATCTTCTTTAGGATGGACTGGTTGGATCTCCTTGCAGTCCAAGGGACTCTCAAGAGTCTTCCCCAACACCACAGTTCAAAAGCATCAATTTTTCGGCGCTCAGCTTTCTTCACAGTCCAACTCGCACATTCATACATGACCACTGGAAAAACCATAGCGTTGACCAGACAGACCTTTGTTTGACCCTGACACATCTAATAGCTGCTCCAGGTCTCTGCTGAAACACCTCCAGAGGCCCCCACACTTCCACTCAAAGGCAGCCCTCTCTGAGTGGGGCCCAGAGGTGAGCTCACCCCTCCCAGAAGCAACCAGTTCTCCTGCCTCGAATTTGGACTCTATTCCTTTTTATCCCTGTGACTTTGGCTGCTTCATCTCATTGAGCCTGTTTCCTCATCTGCAAAGTAAAAATAATTATGCCTCAGGAGGCTCTTTTTTACCCTTAATAACAATGATAGTGATAATAATAACAATAGTAGCAATGTCTGACTCTGCAACCCCATGGACTGTAGTCCATCAGACTCCTCTGTCCATGGGATTTCCCAGGCAAAAATACTGAAGTGGGTAGCCATTCCCTTCTCCAGGGGTCTTCCCAATGCAGGGATCGAGGCTGAGTTGCCTGCATTGCAGGCAGATTCCTCACCACTGAGCCACCAGGAATGTCAATAATGTTGATAGCTAAAACTTAAATAATGTTTACTACAAATGAAGCAGTAGGCTGAGAGCTTTACGTGCATTATTTCATGTAGTCTTACCAATAACAACAGTAATCTATTATCTTCATCTTAAAGATAAGCCTAAAAGAGTTTCAGTAATTTGCCCAAGGTCACAGAGCTAGTAAGTGAAGCACTGAATTTGAACCCAGAGTGGCCTCCAGAGCCCATGATTATCCTAAAACACCAAAAACACCCCAAAGATGACAGGAAACCCTCTGTGCTTGTACTCTCCCAGCAGACAATGTTCTTGTTCAGTCGCTCAGTCATGTCCACCAACTCTTTGTGACCCCATGGACTGCAGCACGCCAAGCTGTCCGTCACTCTCTCTCTAAATTTGCTCAAACCCATGGCCATTGAGTCACTGATGCCATCCAACCATCTCATCCTCTGCCGTCCCCTTCTCCTCCCACCTTCAATCTTTCCCAGCATCGGGGTTTTTTTCAATGAGACAGCTCTTCACATCAGGTGACCAAAGTATTGGAGTTTCCTCTTCAGCATCAGTCCTTCCAGTGAATATTCAGGACTGATTTCCCTTAGGATTGACTAGTTGGATCTCCTTGCTGTCCAAGGGACCCTCAAGAGTCTTCTCCAACACCACAGTTCAAAAGCATCAATTCTTCTATGCTCAGCTTTCTTTATGGTCCAACTCTCACATCCATACATGACCACTGGAAAAACCATAGCCTTGACTGGATGGACCTTTGTCGCAAGAGCAATGTCTCTGCTTTTTAATACACTATCTAGGTTTGTCATACCTTTTCTTCCAAGGAGCAAGCATCTTTTAATTTCATGGCTGCAGTCACCATCTACAGTGATTTTGGAGCCCAAGAAAATAAAGTCGGTCACCATTTCTATTGTTTTCCCATCTGTTTGCCATGAAGTGATGGGGCTGTAAGCCACAACCTTTGTTTTTTAAGTGTTGAGTTTTAAGCCAGCTAAATATAGATTAATAATAGATTCTTAAATAAAATAGATCTATTCTATGCAATAGATTTAATGTAGATTCTTAAAGAAGAGTAAAATACTCTTCTTTCACCTTCATCAAGATAACAGGAAATCCTCTGGGCCTGTACTCTCCCAACACATAGTGTGGATTGAGAGGGTCCAGCCACTGGTCTTCCTGCAGACACTGAGGGCTTCAACTGTTTTTATCCATTTCATACCCCTCAACACCTACTCTACCTGGACCATTGCAGGCGTTTAATAAATGAATGAATAAATAGTAAAAACAGAAAAATATTAAGATGTGTTCTGAGCAGCTTTAGGCAGACAGTGACAGTACCTAATGATTTGTTCTGTTGAACTTAGCTTAGAGTTCTAATCCAACAGTCTCATTATTCAGCACAACTGATTTTCTTTTTTTTTTTAAATAGAGGTCTAGCTGGATTACAATATTGCATTAGTTACGGATGTACAGCACAGAGTTTTGTTTTGTTTTGTTTTCTGCAGATTATATTCCATTACAGGCTGCTACAAGATATTGGATATAATTCCCTGTGCTATATAGTAAATCCTTGTTGCTTATCTATTTTATGTATAGTAGTTTGTACCTGTTAATCTCATATTCCTAATTTGTCCCTCCTCACCCCCTCCTCTTTGGTAATCATAAGTTTGTTTTCTATGTGAGTCTCTTTCTGTTTTGTATATAGATTCATTTGTATTAATTTTTAGATTCCACACATTAGTGATACCCGTATAGCATTTGTCTTTCTCTGCCTGACCTATTTCTCTATGTATAATATCTCTGAGTCCATCCATCTTGCTGCAAATGGCAATACTTCATTCTTTTTTATCGCTGAATAATATATGGGATATATATATACACACACATATGGGAGATATATATATCTGGGAGATATATACACACACATATGGGAGACATATATATAAATATATATATATTACATATATATATATATATATATAACATTTTCTTGAAGCAGTCATCTGTTGATGGGCACTTGGGTTCTTTCCATGTCTCCACTATGGTAAATAACTGCTGCTATGAACACTGGGGTGCATATACCCTTTTAAATTAGTTTTCAATTTCTCCAGATATGTACTCAGGAGTGAATCATATGGTACCTTTAACTTTTTCAGGACCCTCCACACTATTCTCTTTAGTGGCTGCACCAGTTTATATTCCCAGCAACAGTGTAGGAGGGTTCCCTTTTTTCCACAGCCTCTCCACCGTTTACTATTTGTAGACTTTTTGATGATGGCCACTCTGATGGGTGTGAGGTGAATACCTTTTGATTTAGTGCAACTGAATTTCTACATCATCTGTTACAGGCAAGGCTGGAGAAGGTGATGCTGTTCCCATACGCACACTGAGTCATTAGATGCAAACATTAGGTCTCCCTTTCTGAAATCACTCCTCAATTTTCCTGCCCAGATGAAATTTAAACACGAGACAACTGGTCGCCCTTGAAAGAGCTAGAAGAGCCATTCAGATTCAGTCATGAACAACTAGTGTGGTCCCTAGTAAGTCACGTAAACCCCTGTGCTTCACATTCCTCATTGGTCAACAGCAGTACTCAATGACCATAGAAGGCTAGAGGCCACCATCTTGGACAGTGAAGACAGGACATTTCCAATATCACAGACAGGCCTGTTGGACAGTGCTGCCTTAGAGTGAACCATAATAAAGGGAAAATTACAACAGGAATGCAATAACAAACTCAAGTTTCAAGAAAAGTTGTCAGGGTTATGTAACATTAGAAATGAAGTGTTGACTGACACCAGTTATTGTCAGTATACAACCCCTGGTCATTCAACAATCCTTGATCTTTGGCAAGATGTTCCTTATGAAGAACTGAATATTTTCTTCTGGGTCTAAGACTAAAACAAAATAGGTTAGTGAATATATTATTCTAATTAATCTGACAATTTCTATGAATAATTATGTTCCAAAAAATTTTGTTTGTATGACTTGAACAAATATGGCAGCATATGACTCTATAGAAAAATAAATCCATATCATCTCAACATCTACTGACTTATCTTCTTAAGACTGAAATTTCTGTAAAGACCATCGGGGAAAGAGAGAGACAGACAGAGACAGAAAGAGGAAGAGAGTAATTGTTCTTAATAGAAATTCCACTAGTTTTGAAGGGAATGGCTTCATGCAAGGCAGGGTTCCCTCATAAATGTTTTACCTCATGATTTCCTGTTAATCTTGCTTTTTTCCACTTGCCTCTGGGCTTAGATTCCAAAAAACTAGCATTGTTGGTGTTTAATAACCAAAAGTCAGAAATACATCCTTGAACTTTGAGAACCTTCAGCTAAGGCTTGGAACTCATCCATCAAGCCCATTGCATGATGGTTCAAAGATGGAGAGGAAAAACTTCAATCCAGTTTGGAGCAAGAGGAGGAAAGAGGGAGAAGGGGCCAGGCCAAAGATAGTGCCTCCAAGCCTGGATTCCAAACACGAAACCTTAGAAAACTCAGTCACAATTTAACGGGGCAGGTGTGGGGTAGTTTTATATTTTATGTGCTGAATCTGTCTTTTCGTAGCCGTTTGGAATAAATGCCTCATCTCCAGGGCTGGCTTTCCCTCTGACATCATTTTTAACATGTACTAACTCAGATGGGGAGTCATAATTTGCCTTTAGTAACCATATGGGAAACAGGAGAACAGCGAAAGGTGAGAGAATTATAAAGTGTTAGGATACTCACTCTCATTTTCTTGAGGAAGGCAAGGTTCTTTCCAGCCAAATGCTATTGAGAGGTTGCAGAAGGAGGGAGGCAGGAAAATTCCACAATTTCTGATTCTGTAGTTTTCAGTTTTTATCATAGCCCCAAAAAGATTCACCCAGGAACTTTTAATTTACGCAACACAAAACTTATATCTAGGACTTCCCTGGTGGTCCAGAGGTTCAGAATGCACTTGCCAATGCAGGGAACATGGGTTTGATCCCTGGTCCAGAAAGATTACACATGCTGCAGGGCATCTAAGCCCGTGTGCCACAACTACTGAGTCAGTGAGCAACATCTACTGAAGCCCATGTGCCCTAGAGCCTGTGCTCTGCAACAAGAGAAGCCACTGCAGCGAGAAGCCTGCACACTGCAAGTACAGAGTGGGGTGCGAACCACTCACCACAACTAGAAAAACCCTTGCGCATCAACGAAGACACAATGAATACAGCAAAACAACCAAAAACCAGAAAAACAAAAAGAACTTACATTTAGGCACACACTGTTTTGCCCATCTGGGAAAAATTACTATTATTACTTTCCTCTAAAGAACTATTAATTTGCATTGTCTTCATCATCATCTGAAAGTGCTTATTAAGCATCTATTAATATTATTCATTCATACATTCATTCATTCAGTAATATCTACTCAGCACCTGAAACCTAGCAGGATCCTGCAGTGCCCTCCTAGATAACCATACAGTGAAGAATCTGTCTGCAATGTGGGAGACCCAGGTTTGATCCCTGGGTCAGGAAGATGTCCTAGGAGAAGGAAATGGCAACCCACGTCAGTATTCTTGCCTGAAGAATTTCATGGACAGAGGAGCCTGGTGGGCTACAGTCCACGGGGTCACAAAGAGTTGGACACAACTGAGTGACTAACACTTTCACACTTTATGGCTCAGGTAATGTTTCAACAGTGAGGAAGACCTGATGGCTACTTGGAATCATGTGATCAAAACAATCATTTCTGAAAATAGAAGATTACCCCCCTCCCCAGCATGTAGCCCCTTCTTCTTTTCCCTATTCCAACTCTGAGCAAAACCTGGGGAGTTGGGAGTTGGTTCTTTGGGACATGAGTCCACCTTCTCCCCAGGACTGCAGGCTTCCTCAACAAATCTGTCTTTCCTTTCATCCAACATTCACCACTCAGCATTGGATTCTTCTTTTTTAGGAGATTCTTTTCTTAAAATTTTATTTATTTATTTTTCTTTTTTGGCTCTGCTGGGTCTTTGTTGCTGCAAGGGCTTTTCTCTAGTTTCAGAGAACAGGGGCTACTCTCTAGTTGTGGTGTGTAGGCTTCTCACTGCTGCGGCTTCTTTGTAGAGCATGGGCTCCAGGGCATATGAGCTTCAGCAGTTGCAGCATGCAAGCTCAGTAATTACAGAATACCGCCTTAGTTGCCCCGCAGCATGTGGAATCCTCCCAGACCAGAGATTAACCCATGTTGCCTGTTTTGGTAAGCAGATCTTCACCCACTGTACTGCTGGGAAAATCCTAGATTCTTGAGCAAAAAGCTGCTGAATCTGGGTTCAGTAACATGGTTCCTCATTAGTAGCTGGAGATTCTAGTTACTCTGACCCAGCATATACCTACAAAAAGTGTCACCCTGTGTCAGGGACAGTTGTGGGGGAGTTTTATATTTCACATGCTGAATCTGTCTCCAGTAATTGTTTCAAAACTTATGAAAAAAGTCATTTATCAGATCTTGTCTTTTCCTCTTATTTCCTAGCATATTTCCTTCATTGTGAGACTTTCTAAAAAAGCATTCTCTGCAAAATTCTCTTCTGCTTCATACTTGGCTACCTAAGCTATCAGATATTTATTTTAAACCGACTACACGTCTTGCTACTTGAAACACTATTTACTTCTGCCCAAGCAATTAAAGTGTTAAATTATAGTCCCAATCAGCTACCATGCCAGAGTGAGAAGCTGAGGTGTGTTTTGTAGGGAAAGCCTTGGAGGTGGAGGCTGAACAGACCTGGGAATGCGCTCCAGCTCTGCTACTCTATTCCTTCACTCACTCACTCATTCATTCACTCACTTGCTCATAACGAATGTTGATTCAGCCCTTGCTGTGGACAAGACCCAGCAAAGACATAGGGCAGAGAATAAAACAGAGGACGCCCCTGGCCTCCCAGGGCCAAACGTCTCATAGGGAGGGCATGACATGCTGAGAGCATGACTCAGCAAAGACATAGGGCAGAGAATAAAACAGAGGACACCTCTGGCCTCCCAGGGCCAAACCTCTCATAGGGAGAGCATGACATGCTGAGAGCATGACCCAGCAAAGACATGGGGCAGAGAATAAAACAAAGGACACCCCTGGCCTCCCAGGGCCAAACCTCTCATAAAGGGGAGCATGACACATACTACGAACCAACAAGGCAACAAGCATGTTCACATATACTCTTCAGTAAGTACTTGACCTCTCTGAATTTCAGTTTCCTTGCCAAGAAATAAAGGTTTTACAAAGATTAAATGAGATGATGAGTGCAACATACCTGGCACACAGCAGGCAATGAACAGAGGCAGTTATTCTGCTCCTGTTAGTTCTCTGTCAAACTTTCTTTCACCCCTACTCCTGAAAGTTATTTTCAACTTCTAGTAGGGTAGGGCTCTTGGTGGAGAAGGAAATGGCAACACACTCCAGTATTCTTGCTTGGAGAATCCTGTGGACAGAGGAGCCTGGAGGGCTGCTGTCCATAGGGTTGCACAGAGTCGGACACGACTGAAGCGACTTAGCGTGCCTGCATGCACTGGAGAAGGAAATGGCAACTCACTCCAGTGTTCTTGCCTGGAGAATCCCAGGGACAGATGAGCCTGGTGGGCTGCCGTCTAAGGGGTTGCACAGAGACTGACATGACTAAAGTGACTAGCAGCAGCAGCAGCCGGGCTCTTGGATCCACAAGCTAAATATTTATCCCACACATATTAACATAATGTTTACCCCACAAATATTAACATCCTAAGGATTTGTAAGGCTCCAAGCCAGAGAGGCTAAAGGAGCTGGATATAGTCTGATCTCTGCTGTGCAAAAGAAACTGTCCAAGACTCAGAAATGGGTCAAGGAGATGAGCGGGTATCTTTTCAGTGGAGTGAGGCATGTGATCTAAAGGACCTTCTGGGAATTACTGGATCCTACAGAGGCGTGTATTTGATTGTAGTTCTATTGACTAGGTTATATCACAACTCTGTAAGGGTTCTGTTCTCTCTGTTCAGTCAGTCAGTCATGTCTGACTCTTTGCAACCCCATGGACTGCAGCAAGCCAGGCTTCCTTGTCCTTGACCATTTCCTGGAGTCTGCTCAAACTCATGTCCGTTGAGTTGGTGATGCCATCAAAGGTCCTTGTAGTCAAAGTTATGGTTTTTCTAGCAGTCATGTATGGATGTGAGATTTGGACCATAAAGAAGGCTGAATGCTGAGGAATTGATACTTTCGAATTGTGCTGGAGAAGACTCTTGAGAGTCTGTTGGGCTGCAAGGAGATCAAATCAGTCCATTCTAAAGGAAATCAACCCTGAACATTCATTGGAAGAACTGATACTGAAGCTGAAGTTCCAACACTTCAGCCACCTGATGTGAAGAACTGATTCCTTGGAAGACCCTGATGCTGGGCAAGGGTGATGGCAAAAGGAGATGGGGTCAGCAGAGGATGAGACAGACAGCATCCTGAGAAAACTCTGGGAGACAGTGGGAGGAACTGGAAACTCTGGAAGGACACGTGGGAGCCTGGCTTGCTGCAGTCTGTTGGCTTACAAAGAGTCAAACATGACTTAGTGAGTGACCTACAACGTAAGTTCATCAAGAAGACAAAAGTAGTGATGAGACAGAAATTCACATTTTAAGGCAAGGCAAGAAAAATTTAAATATAAAGCTTTTTTAATTTTTTTTTTCCTGCCCTTTGGCCTCCTCCCTCCCCTCTGGCGTGCATCAGAACCTGCATTATGTTTTAACCAGACTTGCTCAACCATGAAGATCTATTTTTCTCCTACTGGCTCCAGGCAAGTAATTCCTTAGAAGATAACAATCCTGCCTCAAACCTATAAGGGGTCAGGAAGACCCACTCTCACCTTGTACATGCAGAGATCTTCAGTGAACTTTATTCACGATGCCAACATATAATTTCCCATAGAGATAGTGACTGCTGTCAACAGATGGGTCAGATGACCTGGGGAGATACTGGACTGCACCAGATGGAAGTTTACACTTAAATATTTACTTATGCCTTCATAACAAGGCTTCCTAGGCAGCTCAATAGTAAAGAATCTCCAACGCAGGAGAAATAAGACATGTGGGTTTGGTCCCATTACCCCAGTCCAAGCTCACTCTGCTCATCACACAACAGGCCAATAAATCTGAGACAAGGTGTTGAGAAAACGAAGGGGCTTTATTTGGGAGCCAGTTGACCAAGAAGATGGCAGGCTAGCACCTCAAAATAACCATCTTGTAGGGCCTGGATGCCAGGTTTTGTTTTTTTTTAAGGGATTAGATTTAGGGGGAGGTGAGGGGTCGCAAAGAGTCAGACACGACTGAGCGACTGAACTGACTGACTGACTGAGGCAACAAGATAAAAAGACTATACAGTCCTTACACATGTCCCCTACAATGGCAAGTCTCAGGCAGGGGGATGTGCTGGTTTCGCTTCCTTACAGTCCTTCACAGGTGGGCAGCACAGGTTACCTCCCTGAGGCAGGCCATTATGTACACAGACAATAACAAAAGTAGCAAGATGAAGGTTAAAGTCACAGAAGCAGATCCAGTATAAATTCAAAAATAACCTTTCCCGATTACAATCCCTGGGTCAGGAAGATCCCCTGGAGGCAGGCATGGCAACCCACTCCAGTATGATTGCCTGGGAAATCCCATGGACAGAGGAGCCTGGCGGGCTACAGTCCCTGGAATTGCAAAGAGTCAGACACGACTGAGCACTCATGCAACACGCCGTTATTAGTGTCACCGGCTATACTCCTTGTATTCTGCCCATTTTATGAGATTATTGCTTCTTGCGTTATGTGTAACCCTCAGATAAAATTAATGATCATAAGGTGACTTGAAACGATTGGCCAAATGTAGAGTTCTATAAGATGAACTCTTATAGAGTTCTAGGTATGGGAAGAAGCAACAAGAGGGAACCATTTCCTGGACCATAACAGACCAGTGAGGCAGGCAGTTCAGAGGCTTTTGCTTATTGTTCTAGCTTGAGTCTGGCGCCTTAGATCACTCGGCCATCCTGATGGCCCTTGCTTATTGTTAACAAGGTTCAGTCCAGTGATAGCGCACTGAGTGGCCTGTCAACAAAATCCTTGCCTGACCTGCGTATGAGGACTCCCAGCACCGTGGGACAAATTGGTCATCAAATGCATCCCAAACCTTGGTTGAAGTTAGGACCGAAAGGGAAGTGATTATAAAATAAAGAAAGTTGCCTGTCACCCAGTCCATAACAATCAAGCCATTAGCTGCTGCAGTAACTGACCTGACCTGCAGTACATCCGCTGGCATTCAGGACAAAGATCAGAATAAGGTGCTCTGTGTTCTGGGAAAACTAGGCCTTCCTGTAGTTAATATACTTTCAAGAGGAGTGGTTTATGAACCTGGATTCTTGCATGTCTCCATTCTTAGAGAAGTCCAAACACCATTCATTAAGATGATTATCCCTCGAGGCCAGCAGCAACCTTCTATGAGATGTGTGATTCACTGCACAAACTCCTTTCAACAAAGTCACGTATATAGTGGGTGGCCACCCCCTTCATCTCTTTGGAGTAGTCCTCAGAGTAGTCCTTGGAGTTCTCTGAGAGACTGACTTCTCCTGGGTTATGATCCTTGGTTTGCTGTTTGTAAGATTTTCCATTTCTTTCTTAGATTGACTACTGATTCATTTTTTTCCTTGACATCAAGTAACAGCAAGAGTGTGGGGAGATGGGTGATTATTTCCATGGGACAGTTTGCTGGCTGCTGCCATTTGTTGACCATCTACTGTCTGTCTGTCCAAGCATCGAGCAAAGTGCTTTCCTTTATTTAATTACACCCTCCTGTGAGGGCAATGTTATCCCCATTTTCCAGAGAAGGAAACTGAGGCTCACAACCTCAGGCTGTACTATCTTTTCCAACAGTAAGAACAGCATGCGTGCTAAGTCGCTTCAGTCGTGTCCAACTCTTATGACCCTGTAAGCTGTTGTCTGCCAGGCTCCTCTGTCCAGGGGATTTCCCAGGCAAGAATACTGCAGTGGGGTGCCATGCCCTCCTCCAGGGGATCTTCCTGACCCAGGGATTGAATCCATGTCTCTTATGTCTCCGGCACTGGCAGGCGGTTCTTTACCACAAGGACCACCTCAGCAGCCCAACCATTTATTAAGGTAACCATGACTCTCAATATTTCATTTACTATTTAAGATGATCCTAGGAAGCAGGTATTATACAAGCAAATTAAACAAAAAATTTCGAGGCAGCCGCTATGTGCCAGGAAGTGCTTGGTGGCAGGAATACAGCAGGTGACAGTTCTTGCCTTTCTAGAGTGTTTCATCCCGGAGGGAAAGTGGACCTGAACAGATATGTAAATGGGGTGATTTGTTTCAAAATCCCACCTTCTGCCTCCCAGCTGGAATTTCGTACCAGGGGAACACACAGCAGCCTTCAGACTGGAAGCAAAGACCCAAAACTTTTCTGTTTCTTATTTGCAGCAAAAAGGCTCCAGCCTCCTACACCTTCCCTTAGTTCCAAAGGACAAATCCAAACAGTTACAAAGGGGAGTGAGGGAATGCAGAAACAAAGGAAAGGCAGTCAAGAAACAATGGCACAGAAGTAGAACAGGGACCTGGCTCTTCCTGAAAGGGTATCCAGAACAATCTGATATGTATCTCTGAGTTCTTCTATAGGAGCCCAGGTGGGGAATGGTAACTTCAGGCTGAGCACAAGCTGATAGACCCCTTCTGGCTGGAATCGGGAGGCTGATGACTGAGATTCCTGGAACACCACCCGGTAGCCTCAACACCAACCAATCAGAGGAAGGTCACACACCCTATAGCCCTCCCTCCAAATTCTGCTTATAAAAACTCTTCCCCCAAAACCATCAAGGAGTTCAGGCTACTCCAAGCATGAGCTGCCCACTCTCCTTCCTTGGCCCTTGCAATAAACCTTTTTCTGCTCCAAATTCTGATGTTTCAGTATGTTTGGCTTCACCGTGCTTCAGGGACTGAACTTGGGTTTGATAACACTCAGGTTCAGTCAGTGATATTATATGGCTAGACTGCAAAGTACCTAGAACATACAATTTGGAGAAAATGAGGAGTGAGAGATGAGTCTAGAGCAGGGGGCTGGGAGGGTCAGGCTATGAAGGGGCTCATACATCAACCATGCTAAGGCACTTGGACCACTCTGCAGGCAACAGAAGAGCCATCAGTGTTATAAAGTGGGGGAATGAAGGGATGACACTAGTTTCTGGTAGATCATTCCAGAAGGAGAGCTGGGGACCAGGAGGGTGTGTAGAGTGGGAGAGAGGGGCCTGACCAGAGGCCACCCAGGGTGGGGGCTGAGACACTAGCTCATGGGGGCCTTGGTGTCCTAATCAGGATTCTGGCTTTTTCCTCTCTGTTGAAGGGCTCTGGCCTTTGGAATATCCATGAGATTTAACCACTCCTTGTGTTGTTTTCTCCCAACTGCTGGCAAGAAGAGCAATTATTATCTGTAGCTAATGTCTGTTGGCCTCATCATCCTAGGACTACAAAAAGTCTCATTTACGCTTATATCCCAGTGAGGAGTCTCCACACCCTGCCCCCTCTACCTACGTAGGCAGAAAATTAGATGCCTTTTAAAGTACCAATGAAGTATTTTGGGGAGCCCTCAGAGGTGTCTGGCTTCTCAGGTGGTGCAGTGGTAAAGAACCTGCCTGCCAATGCAAGAGACTCAAGAGATGCGGATTCCATCCCTGCGTTGGGAAGATCCCCTGAAGGCAACCCATTCCGGCATTCTGGCCTGGAAAATTCCATGGACAGAGAAGCCTGGCGGGATCTATGGTCCATGAGGTCACAAAGAGTTGGACACGACTGAGCACACGCGCGCACACACTAAAGGTGTCTGCTGCCTGCCGCCCCCCACCACTCAGAACCTGACACATCCTCAGCTGCTGCTCTAACACCCACGACAACAGAACCCCCTGGGGAAGCCCATCTCCCGCCTTGGCGGGCGGAGCTCATCACAGGACGCCAACACCCTTGCCACCGTCACCTCCAGATTGCTACAAGGTCTGCAAAACGTGGAGCTCCAGGGGTACCGCTCCGACCAGGGGCTATGGCCTCATCCCCAAATCTGGGCCATAATTTGGAAGGCTAAAAGACTCCCCAGAGAGCGTCCAGGGAAATGATTCTCAAGGCTAGCTGAGGAGTCCCCAACCTCTGGGATCTGATGCCTGATGATCTGAAGCGGAGCTGATGTAATAATAATAGATATAAAGTGCACAATAAATGCAATGCACTTGAATTATCCCCAAAGCCCCCCCCCCCCCATCCCCAGTCCATGGGAAAAAACTGTCTCCCATGAAATGGCTCCCTGGTGCCACAAAGGTTGGGGACCATGGTTCTAGCCCCCCATTACTGAGGGTCGGTCCGAGGGGTTCCCCCACTAAAACCCAAGGGGACCCAAATAAACCTGGATCTTTTTGCCCCTTCAGGCCCCCCTTCACAAGCTTTGGCTTCCCAGGCACCCCGCACCGCCCCCCCCAACTATGAAGTGTTAGTCGCTCAGTCGTGTCTGACTCTTTGTGACCCCACGGACTGGGGCTCGCAAGGCTCCTCTGTCCATGGGATTCTCCAGGCAAGAATACTGGAGCGGGTTGCCATTCCCCCACCCTTCACTTTACTCGCCTCCCAAATGCCCCAGCGGTGCCTGCAGCCAGTGTCCCCAGGGTCGGCAAAGATGCCTCATACCACCCTCTTCCACACACCGAGGCTCAGATCTCCCCACCTCCCTTCTTTGCAGAAACTCACGTGGTCCTTGACGCTGGCAGTGGGAGCCACGCAGGATTCAGGAGACTAGCTAGGTGGTCGCTGGAAGATGGGACAGAGGGTTCCAGATCCTCAGCTCAGGTATCTTTGCTTCAAGGCCCTGGTGGGAGAAGAGAGAACACTGGAGAAGCCCTGCTTCCCGAAGGAGAGGAGGGTCGGGGCTGGAGAGGTGTGGGCATCGAGCTTTGCAAAACAAAAGGCACCAGCAGATTGTGTGCTAATACCTGATAAAAGCCCATTTACTCCTCTGTTACCAGAAGCCTTTTCTCAAAGAGCTTCCGCTCTGAGTGTGGTTTTCTAACTCTGGGGCAGGGAGCCCTAGAGTTTGCACAGGACAGGGTCCAGGTCCAACTCCTATTTCAAGGGGAGCACACGCCCAGGTGTCAGTTACATATGTCGGGTTACTAAATAAGATCTTCATTTAAGAAAAAAGCATCTATCTTTTATCCTGCTTCAACATTTAGAATCGGCCTAGGGAAAGCCCTGAAGTGGGCATTCCCTAGGGGTCCAGTGGTGAGGATTCTGGACTTTCACTGCTGGGTGTGCCAGTTTGATACCTGGTTGGGGAACCAATCCTGCAAGATACACGGCAAGGCCAAAAATTAAATTAAAAAAAAGAAAGAAAGAAAAGTCCAGAACTTGACAAGTTGTCAAGCAGCACACAGATAAGAAGGATGTGACGGTAACTGCCACTTGTCCACCAGTGTCCATCTCTCTATCTTGTTTCACTCACAGAGACCTCAGAGAAGCAGTTACCCACGCCTCCTCCAGAAAAGATCGCATTTCCCAGCCTTCCTCGGAGCTAGGTGTGCCCCGCTTCACTAAATTATGGTCAAGCAGAATGAAGCCAGAGTGGAGGAGGCAGTTCTCGGAAATGTCCTTAGAAGACGTATTAAGGAGGGTTCTCCAGAGAAACAGACCTGAACAGGAGATCTATACGGATATTTATTACTACAGATTGGCTCACATGACTTTGGAGGCTGAGCAGTTCCTCAATCTCCCCACAGCAAGCTGGAGCCCCAGGGAAGTCGGTGGTATAATTCAGTCTGAGTCTGAATGCCTGAGAACCAGGGAAGCTGATAAAGTAAATCCCAGTCCACAGAGAGGGGAGATGAAATGAAATGTCCCAGCTCAAGCAGGAAAAAAGAAAAGGGGGAAATCTCTTCTTACTCAACTTTTTGTTCTAGTTAAACCCTCAATAGGTTGGACAATGCCCTACCTCATTGGGGAGGGTGATCTAATTCACTAAAGCTACTCATTCAAATGCTAATCCTATCAGGAAACGCTCTCACAAAGACACCCAGAAACAGTGTTTAAACTGGGCACCTGTGGCCAGTCAGGGAGACACATAAAATGAACCACCACAAAGGGAGATGGTTTTCTTTATCACTTCCTCCTACCTGCTGGCCAGAATTTGATTGATGGCTGGAGCTCCAACAGCCATCTTGGGCCATGAGTTCACCTTGAGACTGGAAGCCACATACAGCAGACATGAAAGGAACAGTGGGGTATAACTCCCGCCCACACCCCTTCCTCCCACCACTGTGATTATGAGTGGCAAACATCTCCATAAGATTTATGCTACAGTTATTTTCATTTTTTTCTATTACTTATAACCAAACATCTTCATAACTAAATGCCAATGTATCACATTCCATGAAAAGTGGTGGGTCCTGTGGGGGCTTTTTTATTTGTCATTCATTGCTGCCTTTATTAGTAGAGTGTATTTGGTCTCACATTCTCATTTCAACCACTGACTTTTCACTCAGGAAGCGTCTGACTATAGCTGCTGCCCACTTAATAGAGCAAGAGGTTTGGAGGAGGGAGGATAAACTCCAAATTTAAGGCAGAACAAACCACTTCCTCCATCATTCATTTGTTCATTTTCATCAACCAAAATGCTGACTGACTCTTTTCCAGGGGTTATGCAGTATCTCACTGAATTGTCACCAGCGACACCATGAGGGAGGCATCATCCCCATGTTCCAGGTGAGGAAACTGAGGTCCTGAGAAGTAAGGAGATGGCAGAGGGATGATCAGCCTGCCTCCCTTGATTCCACAGTAATTATTTTTCAAAATCATCAGACATATTTTCATTTGACTAGTGGGAACTTGATTGCACAGACTTAATCCAACAAGTCAGAGAATGAAATAGGGTGAAGTGTTCAGTTTCCAGGTGATAAGAGGCTGGGGTCAGGCAGTCAGTTAACCACTATCCACGGAGTGCCCGGTGTGTGCCATGCACTATTTTTAGAGTGGGTTGTCACTGATGTGGGGTTTACAGGGCACCTTCCCTCTGAAGTGTGAGCATCTCTGTTTCTGTGCAGAACCCACATCGCCCTGGCACACTCTCATTGTTCAGATGGAAAAATACCAGCCAGGGGTACTGGGAGCTGAGTCTGGTTCCACGTGTACCAACTGCCAGCTGCGTGCCTTCAGAGGCTGGTTAACCGCTCTGGTCTTCTGTCTCTTCTTCCGGGGCCTTCAGGGTTTCCCCCCCAGCCTCTCTGCTCGTGCTCTTTTCAAGTGTTCCTTAATTCAGACTTGGTCAAAGCTCATCGGGCAGTGCCATTTAGAGTTTTCCAAGAATTACACTCTTCGTGGAAACGCAGGAACCTTCCGTTAGGCCCCCCGAATAATTCACATATAAATATTAAGCTTCAGCTGCAGTTTCCTTTTGTAAAAGAGAGAAGACGTTTGAGGAGGAACTGCAGTTATAGTTGAAGTAGTTCCTGGAATCTTGTTTTCACTTTCTCTTTGATCTTTTTCTTTTAGGAACCTCCTCTGGGAAGGAGCCCCATCGTAATGTGTTTCAAAAGTACACTTGGTAATAAGAAGCTGGGGTTCTTGATTACACTAACAAACAGACAGAACCAGAGTCCCAAGTCGGTCTTGGAGCTGTGATTCTACAGCTCAGAATAAGGCCGGGAATAAGTATACTTAAGAAGCACCCACAGACTTCCCAGGTGGTCCAGTGGTTAAGAATCCACCTGCCAATGCAGGAGATGTGCGTTTGATCCCTGGTCTGGGAAGATTTCACATGCCCCAGGGCAACTAAGCCCGTGTGCCCCAACTACTGAGCCCCTGAGCGCTAAAGCCTGTGTTCCACATCAAAGCTAGCCCTTGCTCCCTGCAACTAGAGAAAGCCTGCATACAGCGACACACAGCCAGCACACCCACGAATAAATAAATGAGAAGCACTCAGTTCCTGGGCTAAACTAAGATGGGAGTGCAAGTCCTGAGGTTACAAGGAAGTTGGAGTCAGAAGCTTGATTCCTGACCTTCCCGTGTATTAGCTGTGTCATCTTGGGCAAGTGTTTTACTGAACTCACAAAGTACTGATGAGCAGGGGTCCATATCATCTGCCAGATCATGGGCCCAGATGAAGGGCTGATGAGTGGAAAGTGAGAAAGGCGTGGGTGTCCCACAGCCTGGAGGGGAGATTACTGAAGGGCAGGGACACGGCCTTCCCGCCCCTCCCCCCTGCCCCCGAAGGTGAGCAATGCCACCAAAGTGGACGGTGTGGGGGTGCAAAATGACTTCCCTGAGAAAAGATAGCTCAGGACGTGAAAGATGACTAGGACTTGACCAGGTGAGCGGGTGGGCCGAGAGCACTGCAGGTATCAGGGCTAAATGCAGTAGAGCCGGGTGCCCACCTGCACTCCTGACTCAGACCTTTTGAGGAGTCAAGAAAGAAAACTAGAAAGCGACAGGGGAGCAGGGGGATTGAGATCAGAGGGGAAGGAGATCACGTGGTCTCACCTCCGCGCAGGCGCCCTAACTCTAAAGGTGAAGGGAAGTCATTCAAGGATGCCGGGCGCTCACGGAGCCATCAGATGCTGAAGGCCCTTCTCGGGCCCCCGAATCTTCATCAGTAAGTGAGGCGCTCCTGCCTTCTCTCTTTCCCACCACAGTGGTCTAATTCTCCGGCCAGGGGAGCGGGCTTTCACCCTGGAAGCCAGATCCTGTCCCAGCTTTGCTCAGAAGCCCCCAGTTGGTCGCCACCTCAACCCCGACTCAGAACAACTTGGAAAGTGCCCAGGGTGGCCTCTGATGACTGCCCCCCGACATCCCCCAGCTCCAGCCTCCCTGTGACCCCCAGGCCCCAGCACACTGCCCTCAGGCTGTGCCCTGACTACGCCCTCCCCCTGGGGTCTCAGGCCCTCCCGAAGGCTCCCCTCGCTGCCCACCAACGCGGCTCTGATTTTCTCTGGGGCACCTGTCATCTCAGATATCTAGTTGTCTAGTTCTTTCCTGTCTACTCCTTCCAGTAGAAGGAGAGCTCCTGGGAACAGGGATCTGGGGTCTGCTTGCTGCCATCTGCCCTGGAGTCTGGCGCAGAGCGCCAGCCCACAGTATCTGAACAGTCCCTATCTTGCATGTTTGATAAGTTCGAATAATACTATTATTGCAAAGATAGCACTGAATTTAGTTGTTGGGTTGGTCAAAAAGTTTGTTCAGGTTTTTCCATAACATCTTATGAAAAAAACCGAGTGACTTATTAGGCCAACTCAGTACTTAGGAAGTGAAAGATGTTTGGACTCCCCTGTTTGTTTCTCCCCCAATCTCCTGTCTTCCAGGCTCCCAGGAAAAGTCCTTTCCAGGGCACCATTCACCCCGGGGACCCCACCGGCCCCTCTGCCCTGCCTGCTGGCCCCTAGCTGTCCCTGACTGACCTGCGGGGTCCCTGCCGCCCGCTGCTGGCTCAGCTGCGCCCCTGGAGGACACGGCGTGTGTCAAGGTTGCACACACTGTGACCGAGGCTGGTCGGAGGCTGGCAGCTCTAGCCTTTGTCCCGCTGCCCCTGGACCCCGTGTGGTCAGGGCCTGGGTGTGGCCATCACCCCGGGCGACATCCAGTGCATGCCAGGGCATGTAATGAAGCTGGACCATTTGGCAGAGACAGATAAAGCAAAACCCTTCCTTGAGCCTTGACTGACGGCTTCTTTTCTTGTGACCCACACAGAAATAGACGGTTTCAACTGTGTGTCTTCGGCAGTGACCTGGGATCAGGGGCACACAACCTGCTGACGCCCCTGCCCTCGTCCTACCATCCGCCTGCAAGATTCATGGAGATGGCGAGCAGTCTGCAGGGGGGAGGCCCAGGAATGTTCTGGAAAGGCTCTCTCCCCCTGCCTCCTGCTCACAACTCACAGGGAATTAAACAATAAGCAGGGTCTCATGAAAGCTGCTCTGAGAAGCAGTCACAACTGCCAAAGGATCTTTATTATTTCTTTTTATTTTTTTCCAATTTTATTTTTTTACTTTTTAAAACTTATTTTTAATTGGAGGACAACTGGTTTACAATGTTGTGTTGATTTCTGCCATACATCAACATGAATCGGCTGTAAGTATACATATGTCCCCTCAGTCTTGTACCTGCCTCCCACCCCACACTCCATCCCACCCCTCTAGGTTGTCACAGAGCCCTGGGCTGAGCTCCCTGCATCATAAAGCAAATTCCGGCTATCTATTTTACACATGGTAATGTATATATTTCAGTGTTACTCTCTCAATTCGATCTGCCCCACCCCACCTGTGTCCAAAGTCTGTTCTCTATGTCTGCATCTCTAGTCCTGCCCTGCAAATAGGGTCATCAGTACCACTTTTCTAGATTCCATGTATATGTGTTCATATATAATATCTGTTCTTCTCTTTTTTGCTTACTTCATTCTGCGTAAGGCTCTAGGTTCATCCAGCTCACTAGAACCGATTCAAATGCGTTCCTGTTTATGCCAAGCGGTCTTTGAATCACCCTAGATCGGGGCATTGAACCTGAGGCTTCTGGTTAGCTGAAGGGTTTGGATCCCCTGGAGAAGGGAATGGCTACCCACTCCAGTATTCTGGCCTAGAGAATTCCATGGACTGTATAGTTCATGGGGTCGCAAAGAGTCGGACATGACTGAGCGACTTTCACTTTCACTTTGGACCTGGCCACAGAGCCTGTGTGCCAGGCAGTGTGGGTCTGTGCACAGAGGTTGCTTGATTCTTTCAGACTCTCAGCACAGACCTGTGCATGAGTCCATCTTGGAGAAGAGAAATAACACACCTGTGGTCACTGCGTGAACAGCAGCTCAGCCCCCAGGGCCTCCGAAGACCCATCGGCCAGGTCACCAGCACTGCTCGGAGCGAAACAGGGTAGATGAATAACAGCAAAGCCGGAGACAGTGAGAAGCAGGCTGAGAAAAAACCAAACAAAGCAAGAGGAGATTGACATGTTAGCCACGACTGTTTCTGGGAGCAATGGGACAAAAGTCTTTTTCTTTTAACTTATTTCTGTATCTTCCAGATTTTCTATTTTACAAACCTTTGTTTGAAAGCATGACCATTAAAAGAAGAATACTCTTTGAAGGCAAAAAGAGATCCCATAGTATTGTCTGAACATACCTCCATCCAATCCCGCCTTTTCTAATTTTTTTAGGTTTGAAAGTTTTTCTATTGTTTGAGTTTATACGTGATACATTTTGGTAACCAGTTTTTCTAGGGAAAAAATGAGAGTTTAAGGATACGTTTAGTTTTCCCTCTGGAACTATTTAGTTTAAAGATTTCATGTAGTATAGTGTTAGTCGCTTAGTGGTGTCCAACTCTTTGGGACTCCATGGACTGTAGCCCATCAGGTTCCTCTGTCCATGGAATTCTCTAGGAAAGAATACCAGAGTGGGTAGCCATTCCCTTCTCCAGGGGATGGTCCTGACCCAGGGATCAAACCCGGGTCTACTGCATTGTAGGCAAATTCTTTACCATCTGAGCAACAAGGGAAGTCCACTTTAAAGGACAATTGACCAATATCTTCTATAAACATCAGAGTGCATTGTTTGGATTTTTTTTTTTTTTATGGATAGTTTTTATTTCATTTACACAGTTGTAAAGTTTTATCTCTTTAGGGACTAAGCTGCATTCAGGGAGCTGAGTTTGCCCTGAGACACCATTTCAGGGCAACCCTCTTATTTGTCTATTCTTAGCTTCAGTGATGGTTTTAAAAATAAAATTTTAAATTGCAGCTTCAGCTGATGAGTCCAATGGGATAGCTACTGAACTTGGTAATTATAAGATTTCCTAGAATAAGTTTAATTGGCAAACAGATGCTTGCAATCAGCTGTTATTGTTGCAATAAATATCTCTCTTGCCTTTTCAAGCCCTGGGTAAAGCTACACTAATTGTTTTAGCTTCCAGAACAATGTTAGTTAAGCATCACACATTTATGGGGACTCATTGCAGCCAATTGTTTTGATTCAACTGGGACAGATGTCTGTGTAGCTCAGAGAAACTCCTCACACATACAAAAGACAATAAAAAGCTATTCTCATTCTTGTGGGAAAAGGTCACTTTTTTTACCCTTTGGTTGTTAGGATAAGGTTTACAAATCCATGCTTATTTATATCTAGCTACATCATCTTCTAGACTTTCACTCCGAATTGACAGGGATAAAAATAATTTGAATATAAGCCATTAAACTAAATATAAGCCATTTTGTCTCTAAGTATATATGTCTGACTTTAAACCCTTGTTCTGCTTCTTCCTAGCTGTGTGACCCTGGGTGGCTCACACAGCTTCTCTGATCCTTGTTTATAAAACAGGGATGGTAATGTACATGCCATAAGATGTATATCCTGTAAAATTGCTGTTTTTTGGAAATAAGATTTTGGAAATTAAAGTATGTGATGGTGTGAAGCACCCAGAGCACATTTAAATTCATTTCCTTTGCCCACTCTGATTCTCAGAGAAGAATGTCAGTTTTATTCAATTAAGCAAACATTAATTGAGCACTCATTATATGCAAAATCCTGGAGATACCAACACTGCATTTGAGATTTTTAAGAAGTTCATCATCTTCTAAGGAGGACAGACCCCTGTTATGTTCTAAAAGTCTAATGAAAGTGCTGAGGGATCTGAGGGAAAGGAATATTAGTTTTGCCTGGTACAAAAAGGTTTTCACAGAAACATTTAAGAGCTTCAAGCTAGCCCCTGAAGGATGAGTAGTTCTGACCTAAAGAGAAGCAAGATGTGGAAAATGGAAAAAGGAAGAGAACACAGTAAGAGACAAAAGCAAGAAGGAAGACAAGACAGTAAATGTGTGCAGTGTGGCCGAGGAACACTGAGGAGAACTGGGTCTCCTCGGAGGAGAGGACCAAGTACCAGAGAGAGAAAGATGGGAGACAGAGTCACCAAAGGCCTAGAAATACCTGTGGCTCATCCACATTGCCTCTGCCAGCGTCTGGCCCTTTAAGAGACCAGGCCCTTTAAGCCTGAGGTCCAGAAAGGCAAGTGTTGGCACTCCAGTGGAAGGTCAGTACACACCTATCACCTGTAATTATTTACTCAACAGACACTCACTGAGAATCTGCTACGTGCCAGGCCCTGTCTGAGACCCTTGAGAGGCAACAGGGAGCAACACACGGCTCCTGCCTTCATGGGATTCCATTTTCCCAGGGCAAAGTCACAGTGATCAGATACACAGATAAGTGTGCTGTAGAATAAACTCTGGGCTTCCCTGGTGGCTCAGACGGTAAAGAATCTGCCTGCCAATGCGGGAGACACAAGAGATGTGGGTTGGATCCCTGGTTTGGGAGATCCCCTGGAGGAGGCCATGGCTACTCACTCTAGTATTCTTGCCTGGAGAACCCCCATGGACAGAGGAGCCTTGTGGGCTATCGTCCACAGGGTCGCAAAGAGCTGGACACAACTGAGCGACTAAGCAACAGACAGAATGAAATTTGGGGAATAGAGCTGTGAAGTAAAAGTGTAGCGTATGGATGAGAGCTGTTTTCCAGGGGCGGTCAGAGATGTCTTTCGGAGATGATGCTTAACCAGAGACCCGAGTTATGTGAATAACTGTGGGAGAAGCTTCCGGGGAGAAGCGTGGCAGTGGCAAGGCCCTGATTCGGGCAGCTCCACGGGCTCGGGCAAGAGTCAGGAGCCTAGGTGTTCCCAGGGCAGTGCCAGGAAACAAGGTCAGAGATTTGAGGGCGCAGACGAAGCTTCCTAAACCCTAAGCTCTATAACATGCCCCCCAATCATGCTCTGACTTTCTGAGCTTGGTCTTCCCGGAATATGAACTTGGCTCTTGCAGGGCAAAGTCTCTTGACCCTCCGTGGGCTCCCTCTGCCCTCACACAAACCCCTGGCCCCAGTGACCCCCCATGGCGCACAAGCCTAGACACTCGAGTTCGGAAAGGCAATATCTGCAGGGATGCGGTCACGTGGGTGGCTGTGCCTCCCCCGCACAGCCTCCTCATCCGCTTCTCACCCCGCTCCTCCGGCTGCCCGTAAGGATGGGGCGGGCCGTGGCGGGCTTGGCTCTGACACTCCCGTCTCCCCCGAGCGTCTCCCTGGTGTCATCACGCCCCCGCCGCTCCTCTCACTTTCTGACCTAACCCTGAACACAGGCCCTTCCATCAGTTTGCCCCAACCCTGATCTGAGACCGGGCTGGACGGTTTCGCAGGATTTTATAGGAGGCTTAGGGACCCCGGGAGGGACGCTAATAGAGTAACTGACAACTGTCCCCGCCATGGCGGCTCTCAGAACCCTCCAGACCACCTGCAACTGCCTGTCCCGCTTGGCTCCGCCTCTTCCTGGGCAGCCCCCTGCCCCCGGGGTCCGGTCCCCTCAGAGGGGCCCTCAGAGAAGCAAGCAGCCAACTCCTCACCAGGTCAAGGCCCGCCTTCCACTCCACTTCCTGTCCCAGAATCCTCTTCTTCCGGCCTGATTGACACCAGCGTCGCTGTGGGAGACCCTCCCCGGCACCCAGGGTCTTGGAGCCCCAGCTTGATCACTCCTGAGTGAAACCGAGTCCGCCTAAGACTGGGTTCACTCACGGAGGTATGATTAACCTCTCTATCCCAGACTTCATTTCCTTTCTTGTCCTTCCCAGATCCCCTCGGGATTGAAACTGAAATTGTTAGTCCCTCAGTCGTGTCCAACTCTTTGCGATCCCATGGACTGTAGCCCGCCAGGCTCTTCTGTCCATGGAGATTCTCCAGGCAAGAATACAAGAGTGGGTTGCCATTTCCTCCCCCAGGGGATCTTCCCAACCCAGGGATCAAACTTGGGGTCTCCTGCATTGTGGGTAGATTCTTTACCGTCTGAGCCACCGGGGAAGCCCTCCTCAGGATTGAGGAGAGTCAAAGGAAAGAGGGAACTGAGACCATACAGGACCCCTCCAAGTCCCACCATCTCATTTGTAGAAAAAAGGCCTGAGTCCCCATGCCTTCCCCAAGTTCCAAAGAGCAGACTCAAGCAGTTAAGGATTAGAACAGTAGTCACTGGTTGGTAGTCCAGTGACTCCTGGAGTCACACACAGGAATCTGGTGCACACCCTGAGTTGTTCTGTAAAAGCTAAGACCCCACCAGGTGGAGTGTGGTGACTGTGCAGAGCGTAAGCTTGGAGACCCCAGGCTGGTGGTCTGATCACCATCATCTCAGAAGGGTGGTGACTGAGATCCCTGAACTGTGGCCCTGCTACCTCACCGCCGACCAATCAGAAGGAGGCCCACAGTGAGGCATCCTAGGACCCTCCCTTAACCCTGTCTCCAAAACCCTCACCTGCAAGCCATCCCAGATTCAGGTCTTTTGAGCCCGAGTCTCCCTGTTCTCCTCTTTTGATGTCCTGCAAGTCAACCCTGAATTTGCTGCCAACACCATTGTCAGAGTTTGGCTCTTGGTGAATCAAACATATGAACCCTCACTCGGTAACAAGAGTTTTGCCTCAGAGTGTCTTTTCAACTGCCATGATATGAACAGTTCAGTTGCTCAGTCATGTCCGACTCTTTGCGATCCCATGGAGTGCAGCACGCGCCAGGCCTCCCTCTCCATCACCAACTCCCGGAGTTTACTCAGACTCATGTCCATCGAGTCAGTGATGCCATCCAACCATCTCATCCTCTGTCATCTCCTTCTCCTCCCGCCTTCAGTCTTTCCCAGCATTAGGGTCTGCATGGGTGGAATTCATCCCCCCAAATTCATGTTCAAGTTTGTACCCCTAATACCTCAAAATGTGACCTTCTCCAGAGACAGGGTCCTTACATATGTAATTGTTAAGGTAAGGTCATTAGGATGGGTCCTAATTCACATTGACTGGTGTCCTTAGAAAAAGGGGACATTTGGACAGAAAGACAGACATAGAGGGACGATGTTGTACAGAGATACAAAGATGGCCGCCTGCAAGCCAAGGAGGGAGTCCTAGGATAGACCCTTCCCTCATGTGAGACAGTCCTGTCTGTGTGTGGCACTTGGCTACAGCGGCCTGAGCAAATGAACCCACACCCCACGAAGGGAGAGGTGTTGTCTCTATTTTACAGATAAGGAAGCTGAAGCTCATAAAGTTTCCGTGTTCCCCACAAGGCTTCCCTGGTGGCTTAGTGGTAAAGAATCTGCCCGCCAGAGCAGGAAACACAAGTTTGATCCCTGGATCAAGAAGATCCCCTGGAGAAGGAAATGGCAATCTGCTCCAGTATTTTTGTCTGGGAAACTCCCCGGATAGAGGAACCTGGCAGGTTTAGGAGCCTGGGGACACAAAGAGTCAGACACGACTAGGCAACAACAACAGCAAGAAGGGTCTAACATCCAGTCAACAACAGCAAGAAGGGTCTAACATCCAGTCGGAGGCTGAGATTTGGGCTGCCAAACCCTCTCCCACCGTCTGGAGCTGCTCCTCTAGGTGGGGGCGTGGGAGGTTGGGGGGCCCTGGGGTTTCCCAGGCCTGGAGCAGGCTGCACCCTTGCACTGCAGCGGAGGAGGCCCCGACGGTAACCATGGTCACTTGTTCCTTCCAGGGTGAGGTGGAAACTGGTCCAGTGATCTCCCTGGTGCCCACATAGGGCAGGACACCTCCCTCCCAGGGAGGGAAGGGATCAGATTCCTGGCAGCCAGGAGGAAGAAAGTTTCCTTATTTACATCGGAAAGCTAATGAAAGCCTCCTTGGGAATTCCAGCTCTTTAACCCCAGGGGGCTGACCCCTGAGAAAATAAATAAGGCGGCTTTGGGAAATGTGTGAAAATGACAGTGTGCGGGCCTTGGTGGCGGTCCCTCTCCCAGGCTGCTGACACCCCATAGCCACAGCTCGGGGTCTCCTGGCCCCTTCGCAGGGCCTGCTGGCCTTCACCCCCTTGCCTAGGCCGGCTTCTCCACCTCTTGGGGGGCCTGGGGGCTGGGGCAGGGGCTGCTCCTACCTCCCGCTTGAACAGGGAAGGAAACCCAAGTTCAAGGACACAGAGAAAGCAGAGCTCAGATTGAAACACAAGATTTTACTGTCTCCCCATAGAAATCTTCTGGAGACAGTTGCCAAGTGCTGGCTGTTTGTAGGAGGGAAAAGTGAAACTGTGAGTCACTCGGTCCTGTCCGACTCTGTGACCCCATGGATGTAGCCCACCAGGCTCCTCTGTCCGTGGAGATTCTCCAGGCAAGAATACTGGAGCGCCATGTCCGCCAAGAGCCATGTCCTCCTCCAGGGGATCTTCCTCACCCAGGGAACGAACCTGGGTCTCCCACATTGTAGGCAGATTCTTTACCTTCTGAGCCACAAGGAAGACTTCGTAGGAGGGAAGGAGGGCTCTCTGTTGCGCCTGCAGGGCCTCAGAGCTCTCTAGTCACAGGCCCCTTCACCCACCCCTGCTCCTAAAAGCGTTGAAACTGGGAACCAGCTTGGTCCCTGAACCGAGGAGGCCCCAAGGCCACAGGGCAGGTGCGGTGTGACCACCCCAGGGCTGGGTTTGTGGAGCTCGGAGAAGATTCCAGGCCAGGAGATTGCTCGGGGCTGGGGTGAGGGTGGTGCTTCTGAGTTCTGTGACAGGATGGATCTTCCAGGCAGCCAGGAGGGGGGCAGGAGGCGGGGGAGGGGGGCTCCTCATCCAGAAAAGGCCCTAAGGCTCCAAGGGGCCTGATAAGTGCCCTCCACAGGATGCTGGGGCCCCAACAGGGGACTGGCCTCCCCCAGAGCCTCAGGCAAAACCTGCAGAGGAGGCTTTCCCCACTGGAGCTCCTTCTCTGGGAGGAAGCGTGTGTGTGTGGGGGGGGGGGTGGGGGGGCGGTCATTCCAGCAGATCCAACCTCTGGACAGGAATAAGCCAGAGGCTCCAGTCTGTTCTCCTTAAAATATTGACAT
Source organism: Cervus elaphus (assembly GCF_910594005.1). Taxonomy (NCBI): domain Eukaryota; kingdom Metazoa; phylum Chordata; class Mammalia; order Artiodactyla; family Cervidae; genus Cervus; species Cervus elaphus. Next base: position 6,166,677 of record NC_057820.1, on the reverse strand, counting down.
TGACAAATTCACATCACATAGAATTAACCCTTGTCAAGAGTACAGTTCACAGACATTTAGTCCACTCGTCATGTTGGACAACTACTGTCTCTGTCTAGTCCGAGCACGCCTTCATCACCTCCAAAGAAAGGTCACCTCCGACCTCATGAAACAACTGCTCTGCCCCTCCCCCGGCCCCCAGGAGCCCCCCCCCCCCGCCCTCCCCGCAATCTGCATCTGCCTTGCTGGGGTCACCTCTTCAATACTTCCCACAAATGGCACTGTATGACACTCTCTTCTCAGCGACCTGCAGAGCACCAGATCAAGAACAGCTGAACTGTGGTTTCCATTCTGATATATGTTATCCTATGTTGAGACTCTCATGTGTGGGTTTTATAATGAAAATCACACATTTCATGGCAGGAAACTCGAAAACTGACAAAAATACCAAAATAGACACTTAAAATGGCTCCTGGTCCCATTACTCAGAATAACTATGCTAATATTTCAGAGATAAATCTCCCACTTTCCCCCCCAGACTAACATCAGTGAGCAGCCAGGCTGTGCTACTGGCTACGGGCCTGGGGTTGGTTTCATGACCTCCGTATCGCCTTTCCTCATCTGTACAAGGACATGAAAATAGTACCTAATTCAGGGGTCGATTGAGAGAGTGAATGAGTGCATAATACATGTGAAGAACTGAAGATGGAGGTCACAGAATAAATGCTGAGCCAATGCACGAAAGTGAAAGTCACTGTGTCTTGTCTGACTCTTTGCGACCCCATGGACTATACAGTCCATGGAATTCTCCAGACCAGAATACTGGAGTGGGTAGCCTCTCCCTTTTCCAGGGGATTTTCCCAACCCAGAGATTGAACCCAGGTCTACCGCATTGCAGGCGGAGTCTTCACCAACTAAGCTACCAGGGAAGCCCAGCTATTATCATATTTTCCCCACAGATAAATGTCATGGGCATCATTATATCTGCAGAGGAAGAAATCGCGGGTCAGAGAGGTCAAGCAATTTGCCAAAAGGCAAAAGGAAGCAAACACTGCTTTTCGAGTATGGGTGCGCTCGGTAGTCATCACCGCCTCCTTTTGCAGAGAAGGAGGCCGAGGTGCTGGGAGGTTGGTGACGGCGGTCACACAGCGAGCTGGGGCAGAGCTGGCTCCCAGCAGACCTGGTGTCTGCCTCCCTCCCGCCCCCACGGCCCCCTCCCGGGTACCGAGGGCCCCTCACCTGGGATGAAGACCCCCTGGCCGGGGCCCTCACCTCTGTGCGGCTCCAAGTTCCCCATTCTTCCTCCTGGGTCCGCAGGGCTGCGGTCGGGGGCCTGGTCGTCTCCGGGGGGGACCCGGATGCACCCCTGCAGGGCCCCGGGAGAGCAGAGCGGAGTCAGACTCCCTGAGGAAGCCGACTCGTCAGCGCCCGGGTCCCCGCCTCCGGGGCCGCCCGGGGCCACTCAGAGACGATCCAGGGCCCTCGGGCGAGGCCGCGCCAGGACGCGCCGTCCGCTGCTGGCCCGGAGCCAGGCCCCGGCCGCCCCTCTCAGACGCCTTCCATAGGGGCCTTCCCCTCCGCCCCAGAGCAGAGTGAGCCCTGAGCAACCCGGAGGAACGCCTCAAGCCCTGAAGCTCGGAAGCCGCCTCAGGCCAGAGTTCTCAGCACCGCCGGCTCAGCGTGCTCAGCGTTGCTTTGTAACCAGAACAATCCCCTGGGGCATGGAGCCTTCCCTGAGATTCCACGGGAGAGCTTCGAGGCTGCAGCCTTCTCCCAGGATGCGAATTAAAAACACCACCCGACCAAGTCAGCATCACAGATAATACGCCGTGGAGGACCGCGGGGCCCCAGGGCTCACGCGCACTGGAATCCCTGCAGGGCTCTCGTCCCCGCCGTCCTCTTTCTGTCTGTCTGGAGGCCTCTGGAGACGAGGGCACTTCTCGGCAGGAGCTGCGCCCTCGTCACTAGGGCCCCACGCGCTGCCTCGGTCCCTGCTGCCCCCGGGAGCCCCATGTCGGTGAGGCGGCCTGGCTTGTTGGACGGAAGCTGACTCTGGAAGCGGAACACCCCTCCCTCCAGTGAGGCTCGTGCGTCCTCCAGCTGGGGGCTTGGCGGAACTCCGGTAAACCTCCGGGTTCCTCAGTTCCCAGGGCATCCCCAGGTGAAGTTCGTGAACTTAGACATTGCAAATGCCTTGGACTGTGTCCCTGGAGGCTGTCAGGCACCCTAGGTGATGAGAGGACTGAGCAGGCGGAGCCCTGCTGCGTGGATGGTGATGCTGGGGTTTGGGTGTGGCCTTGACACCTGGGAAGACTCACAACGTCCACTCGGGACAGACCCGTGGGGCAGGTGATGCCTGGGGGACTCTGCCTGCCCTGCCTCTCTCCTTGACCCTTTTGAACAAGTGAAAACTCACTTGATACACCTGGAAAATCCTGCTCATCCATGACCCATGGAGAAGGCTGCCAGACACAGAGGAGATCCCCACGCCTAGAGTTTAATGGACGAATCAGGGGACAAAGCAACAGGATCACTCCAACATCTAGAGCAGAGGTCCCCTGCCCCTGGACCACGGACGGGCCCCAGTCCATGGCCTGTTGGGAACCGGGTTGCACAGCAAGAGGTGAGTGGTGGGCGAGCAAGTGACGCCTCCTCTGTATTCCCAGCCACTCCCCATCGCTCCCATCACCGCCTGAGCTCCGCCTCCTGTCGGACCTGGGGCCGCACTAGATTCTCATAGGAGGGAGACCCCTACTGTGAGCTGGGCCTGCGATGGGTCTAGGTGGCATGCTCCTTAGAGAATCTGGTGATCTGATTCTGCATTTTGATGAGGTGTATAACTATTTCATTATGTATCACAATGAAATAATAATAGAGGCAAAGTGCAATGGGCTTCCCTTGTGGCTCAGCTGGTAAAGAATCTGCCTGCAATGTGGGAGATCTGGGTTCAATCCCTGGGTTGGGAAGATCCCCTGGAGAAGGGAAGGGCTGCCCACTCCAGTATTCTGGCCTGGAGAATGCTATGGACAGTCTAGTCCATGGGGTCGCAAAGGGTCGGACACAACTGAGCGACTTTCACTTTGTCACACTTGTCACTTTGCACAATAAATGTAATGCACTTGAATCATCCTGAAACCATCCCCTCCCTTCCATTGGTTTGTGGAAAAATTGTCTTCCGTGAAACCATCCCCTGGTGCCTAGAAGCCTGGGGACCACGGCTCCAGACCACCCTCCTGTCATCCGTGCAGCAGACCCTCCTGGGGGTGCCTCTCAGCTGGCTTGACCCTCTTCACCTGCTGCCAAAGCCCCCGCCAGGTCTGGGCATCCCCTCTCCCACCCGCTCAAGGGAGCTGGCCCCACTGAGCCCACGGGCAATGGCTGCGGCTCGGTCTGAGCCATCCGTGGTCCCTCGCCGCCCGCATCCATGATGGCTTAGGCCATGGGAGGCGGCCCTGGTTCCTGAGGGAAAAGGAGAGGGTCCTTTGGGGGTTGGGGGAGGATTTCCTCCCTGATGGAAAGGATGTGTGAGGAGAAATCGCCCCTCCTGTTCCCGGACGTGATTCCGAGAAGATTCTGATCAGAGGCTGAGCCGCTGTCTTGCAGCCACGAGACAAAGCTGAGAACAAAGCCAGTGAACGAGCAGCGCGGAAGCACCCGGGCCCTGGGTCAGCTTAGACAGCCCGCTCCCAGCTGACGCTCTGCTCCTTGTATCTGAGAGAATAAATCTGTAGTTGCTGAAGCTGTTGCTGTCCATGCTTGAGTGTGTGTGTGAGGATCACTCGGTGGAACTTAAAGCACAGGGGTGTGATTTGGGGCTAAGAGAAGCTCCCGAGTTTGAGTTTCCAGCAAATCTCAGATGATGCCGATGCGGATCCTGGGCTACACTCTGAGTCAAAAAGGAAAGTGTTAGTCCCTCAGTCGTGTCCGATTCTTTGCGACCCCATGGACTGTAGCCGACCTGGTTCCTCTGTCCAAGGAATTCTCCAGAATATAATACTGGAGTGGGTTGCCATTTCCTTCTCCAGGGTATCTTCCCGACCCAGGAATTGAACCCACATCTCCTGCATTGCAGGCAGGTTCTTTACTGTCTTAGAGTAGGCATGGCTGAAAGTCATTTTAGTCATGCACTCTATTTCTTGCAACCCAGAGCATGCTGGCTGTTAAGTGCTTTTGACCCATACGTGACAACAGAGAACTCTACTTCACATTCACAAAGGTCTGATGCAGCCCTAGTTCATCTGATCTTAAGATTCAGGAGGTGACTTGCTTTGCAGATGAGGAAGCTGAGACCTAGACAATTGCACTTGCTGGAAGTCTTTTGTTGGTGAGGGACAGAATCCTGGCTACAAAGGAGTTTAAACATAAAGGTTGTTGACTTAGGTGTCCAGAAAGAACAGGGGCAAATCCAGGCAGAGCCGGATCCAATCGTTCCAGTGATGTTGCCAGGGCTTTGTTTTGTTTTATTCTCTCTGACTGTTGACCAACTTTCTTCAAGAAGCAGAGAACCTGACCATTAGTAACCTAAGGTTCTCACTGCCCCCCACGGGACTGAGATCCCCAAATGAAGTGTTCCTCTTGTACCGTGTCCACATATGAAACCCTTGGACCACTTGCTGGGAGGAAAAAATGGAATTGGTGAGAATGGTTAGGAAGCAAACCCAGTCTCCAGGCATGAGATGATATGGCTCATGGCAGGCTGGGAGGTATAAAGGTTGTGAAAAGCAGCAGAGTGTGTTTAAATTCAAGTATCTTCTTGAGATTTTCATTTACATATATTTAAACACCAGACAGAAATACCAGAATTCTTGTTGCAGGGCTTGATCCTGAAAATGTGGTTCCCTGTGGTTGGAGTTTTTCTTTGACCCTGCAGCTTGAAAATGTTAATTATTGCCTCCTTTGACTCAATGGACACGTTTGAGCAAACTTCAGGAGATGGTGAAAGGCAGGGAAGTCTGGCATGCTGCAGTCCATGGGGTCGCAGAGTTGGACAAGACTGAGCAACTGAACAACCATTAGTTATAGGGACCCTGAAAGTCAGTGTGCCTGACTGGAGGAATAGCATCGATAATGCTGTGTCCATCCCTTTGAGGATATGGCATCTGGATACTCCGGCTCCCCATAGACCAAACATCCCAGGAGGGGCAGCCTCGGGGCAGAAAGAATCACTTCATCACACTCTCCCTCAATTTTCTTTTAGGTTTCTATAGGCAGCTTTGTCTTGGGTTTGACCACAGACTGATTCTACCATCTGCCAATTTAGAATTTGGTCAAATGTGCATTTAGTGACCTCCAAAATGCACACACACACACACGCACACACACACATTGCACATACATGCCTCATGCTCCCAATGTCTTCAAGCCTCCCCAGGCTGGAGTTATGATCACCTTGACCATAATCCCTATGGTTTGCAGGTAGGTCTTCTGTTTATATTCCAGGCCTTTTCCATCCCAAATAGCCTATTAGCTGAGTCAGAATGGATCTCAAACACAAGCTTCCAGACTATCTTCAGATCCCTTGCACATCCCTCTGGATCTTAAGACTTGAATCAGACTTGTTTTGCCAAAATTCCACTCCTCTCTTGAGGTCCCTTGCAGAGCTCCCAGCACCTTCAGTGGCTGTGTGAATTCATCCGTCTTTGGGTGACAGAAACAGTGGGGATCACAGCTGGGGTCTGCCTGCCAGCCAGGGACTGACTTCACACCTGTATCGTTTAGGCCTTAGGGTTGGCTCTCCTGTGTGTGACTACAGAAGAAACTGTCAGGGGTTTAAACACGACAGGTGTTTATCTCTTCCTTATGTAACCGAGTCTGGAGATGGACTGCTCAGGGTAGAATGATGGCCTCATAGCCATCAAGACTTAGGTTCCTTTTACTTTTTGCTTCTCCATCGTCGTATATCCACAAGGTCTCACCTCTGATCCATGTCCAGTGCATGACAGCCAAATTGGAGGCGAGAAGGAGAGATGATGGGAAAAGCAGAGTGTGTATCTCCTTCATTGACGTGAATTTTCCTTCAGGTTCCACCTAAGAGTGTTGCTTGTATACAGGGACAAAGATGTTGCTGCCCACTAACAGTAACTTCTTTAGATGAAGAGCAACCCCCCTTTAGCTGGGGTCATCACAGTGTGGAACAGAGACTCTTTTTCAGTTTAGATATCTAGCCACTGGAAAGGAGATGGACAGTCAAGTCCAGCTTCTAGAAAGTGTCTTTCAGCCTGGCTCCTGCTGGCTGGAATACAGAAATGATGACTGGAGCGCAGAATACATTTTGGACCATATACTGGGGATATGAAATGAGATAGAAGGTGCCTCGGTCTTTGACAATCATGGGATGTCTGTACCAGACTTGGTTGGCACACAGGCAGGCAGTATTGTGAGACCTAAACGTCTACCTTGATTTAGGGAGTGTTGCATTAACCGTTGGTGCAGAGCTGGGTAAATATCGTAAGTAATACGCAGGTGGCTACCAACTCCTCCCAGGCAGTGACTCTCAGCTGGGAGTTTAGGGATTGGAACTGGAGGTCATGCTCTCTTTAGGGTGTTTATCAGAAGCTCCAGGGAGCTTTGGCTAACTGACACCCTTTTCCCACTCCAGCCCCCTGCCCAGAGGTGCTGACACACCCAACACCCTATTGGAAATCATTGTAGGAACAATGTTAATGAGGGACACGTGTTAAGTAAGGTAATAGTATGGAGGCAGGAAAGATGTTGAGGCTAGTTAAGCTAGAGTCCATCCTAAAGGAGATCAGTCCTGGGTGTTCATTGGAAGGACTGATGCTGAAGCTGAAACTCCAATACTTTGTCCACCTCATGCGAAGAGTTGACTCATTGGAAAAGACCCTGATGCTGGGAGGGATTGGGGGCAGGAGGAAAAGGGGACGACAGAGGATGAGATGGCTGGATGGCATCACCGACTCGATGGGCATGAGTTTGAGTAAACTCCGGGAGTTGGTGATGGACAGGGAGGCCTGGTGTGCTGGGACTCATGGGGTTGCAAAGAGTCGGACACAACTGAGTGACTGAACTGAACTGAACTGAAGCTAGAAGGCTGATGATCACACGGGCACAATCTGGAGGATGAGCGGTGGAGGTGGCTTAGGTGGGTGACGTTAGATTTGGAGCTGACTGAGGCATCCACACGGAGGTGTCCATCCACGCCACCCAGCCACACGGTGATGCCCAGAAGCTGGTCAGAACAGCCGCCTTGGAAGTCGCTGCAGAAAAGTTCTTTTTGAAGACTTGAGATCTGCAGAGGAGAACAGACACAACAGGGAGCCCACGACAGGGGGTCCATCCAGGGTTGAAGGGCAGGGAGAAAGTAGAGCAAATGGAAATGAAGGAGACAAAGAAGCAGCATCTGGAGAAAGGGAGAAAGCGGGGCCGCGATGACGGCTGAGTCCAGGCAGCAGCTTTTCTGGAGGGAAGGGGGAAATGGAGTGGAAGCACCAAGAGCTCAGAATCAAGAAGGACAGACAACAGCAGAGCAGGCGAGTGAGCCTGGGGTTCAGAAACCTCTGGTGACCCCACGGGGTGAGGCTCAGGGGCTTATGGCCGGTGGGACAGGTGGTAGTTTCATGAAGTCTAAGACAAAATAAATAACAGTAATGCAAGAGGCAGCTGTGAAAACCACCTTGATGGATCAGATCATTTCCCGGTAAGCAAAGGTTATAACCAGATCCTGCGCTTGTATGATACTTGATGCCTTGCCAGGCAAAACAGGCTGCATAATTTGCAAGACCTAGTGCAAAACCAAATGTGAGTTCCTTGTCCAACAATTATGAAAAAAGATTTAAAGATGGTGACAGCAGAGCGTTGAAATGAGTGTGGACCCCTGTCCAACTGAACGGGTTGTGGTTTATTATAGCAAAAGCTCAGAGAGTGTGAACAGCAACAAAAAGCGGGGCACGGGGCTTGGGGAAGGGTCCAGGGGAATCCCAGGGGTGAGTAGCCCGTGGTCCTCTCCCAGGAGACTCAGGATGGTCCTCACTCCTCCCGGCCGCCACGTGAGACATGTGCACTGTGAGACGTGCACATGAGACGTGTGCACTGTGCAGTTAGCCAGCCAACTGCACACACCCACCCTGGGTGTCCAGGGTCTTTATGGAGATGAGCCATTCAGACACAGTTGACTGCCTCTGTGGCTGACTTTTGTATGTAGCTCCTTCCAGCAGGGCAAGCTGATAGTGCTTGGCCCATGGGCCCCACCCTAGACCACAAGGTCAGGGCAAACTGTCTGGCCTAGCCCCAAACCCAGGTAACCAAAGGCACTGCTAGCAGGCAGAACATTCCAAGGGCTTGGAGGTTACCTCCCAGGAGCTGGAGGCAAAGCCACACCTTTGGGCACAATCAATCCTTTATTGCAGGCTCCTTAACCCCTGGGACTCAGACTGGTCCTGGTCCTTGCTCTGTTAGGAGTGGGCCCCATGGCAGAAGGTGAGTGCCGGGTGAGTGAAGCTTTATCTATGCTCCTCACTGCTTGCTTGCATCACTGCCTGAACCACACCCCACCTGTCCCCTCCACCCCCACTGTCCTTGGAAAAATTGTCTTCCACGAAACCTGCGCCTGGCACCAGAATGCTTGGGGACTGCAGCCTTACTGCGCACCAAGCTGCCTCTACCTCCAGCTTGTCTATCTGTTTCTCTGGAATGGAGGGCCCAGGCCTTTTCTTAGAAAATCCCTCCAATGTGTCTACCCGCTTGGACCTTCTCCCAGTCCCTGGAGGTGGGCACAACAGACATAGTGATCTCTAGTTCCCAAATGAGTCTGCAGAGGCCTGGAGTGTAGCAGAAACTTCTTCAAAGTCACCCAGGTTGTTCTCATGCTCACGTGTCCTGGGACCTAGGCCCATATCCTTCGACTGCACCCAGCTGCCAGGGGCAGGGGTCACCCCGCGGGGCAGCAGCTGCGCGGGAAGAAGCGGTCATTGGAAAGGTCACAAGAGTGAAGTCAGCTGTGCTTCACCTCAGATGCACTGAGATCTGAATTTTTTTAAAAACCCATACAAGCCTGCTGAAATTAACCATCCACCTTGGCCATCCAAGCATCCTCCCGGGAGAATACAGAGGCAGGGTTTATGGATACATTTCTGCCTGTCGTTACACGCTGCCAAAAATAGTCTTCCTTCTCTGTGTTGGGGAATCCGGCCAGACTTTCCAGGAGACAGGACGATCCCGGGGTGCCTCCCTGCACCCCTTGAATGGAAGCCAAGCCTGTCTCTAGCACTGCTGCGAATTCCCTGAACCACTGGTCCTCCGCCTTGGCTGAGAGGCTGAGCCCTTCGTGATGCACCGAGTTGTCTCCCAGCCAGGGGACGGTTCTCCCCGAGCCTTACCGCCGGCTGGTCCCATCTGCCGCGGGGAGCCTGGGGGAGAGACGGTCACTAAGGTAACCCGAGGCCCCGGGGGCAGACACACAGACTCACAGCAGCTGCCACTGCTGGGCACGCGGCCTGTGCCCTGCTCGGGGCGGGGGGGCGGGGAGGCTCCCAGGGGTCCTCTGCCAGCTGAGGCCTCCAAACCGGGGCATGTGCAGCTGCCTGGAGTGAGTCTTCTAGGTCTCTGCACACTCCTGTCGGATCATGGCGACCCCAGGGACCTTGGGGACCCCCTCTCCAACTGGGGAGACTGCGGCCAGGACTAAACTGACACTTAGCAGCAGAGCAGGGACTTACCCTCAGCGGTCCTGACCCCTGCTCTTCCTTTGGGGTGACGTCTTGATGCAGTGGGCTCCCCAGGATCTCATAGAGAGGGGCTGAACACTGCCGTCGTGGACAGCATTCATTCATTCATTCATTCATTCATTCACTCACATAGCAGACTTTTACTTGAGTGTTTACTGTAGCCATTTCCCAGGGCTACCACAATTTGGTGACCTGAAATAGCAGGAAGTTATTTTTGAACAGTTCTGGAGGCGAGAAATCCAAAGTCAAGGGTGGTGCTCCCTTCAAAGGATCTGGGGGCGGGTCCTTTCCCATCTCTTCCAGCTCCTGGCAACTCTGGGCATCCCTTGGCTGGGGTCTGCATCCCTCCAACCTCGGGCTCCTGGACGTGTCCTGAGCTGCAGGCCTGGGCTCCTGAGCAGACGATAGGGACACCGGGACCTGAGGGCTCGGCCTCTGGATTTCAGGGGCCCCCAGGCAAGTGGCACCTCCTTCCTGGAGCTGCTCTGGAGGCCCATGGAGGAGCAGCAGCAAGGGGTGGAACCTGCTCCCCTGGGGCTGGGCGGGCCATGGGAAGTCAAGGAAGGAACCAGACTAGAACCTTCCTGGAAAAACTGTTCAGGAGGCTTCTGGCCAGTCAAGGCGACCTCCAAGGTGAACCCCTCGGGTCAGAGATGTGATGGGACTTCCCTTGGGGTCCAGGGGTTAAGATCTCATACTTCCACTGCAGAGGCCATGGGTTCGACCCCTTGTAGGGGAACTAAGACCCCCACATGCCAAGTGGTACAACCAAAAAAAAAAAAAAAAAGATGTGAGAGGTCAGACAGAGTACACCTCCAGCGCCAGGAGCCCCAGGAGGTGACAAGGGTGGGGAAACGAGGGATGGGGGTATCTCTGAAGAGCCCACAAAACACCCCATGAAGGAAAGAGGAGAAAGGGGGCTGTTAAGAATGAATTACATACCCCCCTCAAAGTATGTTGAAGTCCTGCACCCCAGGGCCTGTGAATGTGATCTTATTTGGGAATGGGCTTGTGGCTAATGTCATTAGTGAAGATGAGGTCACCCCTTATCTTCAGAGGAGGAGGTGGTCTTAATCCCGCGTGACTGGCATCCTTATAAGAAGAGGGGACTCCGCAGGCGCAGAGAGGAAGAGGCTGTGTGAAGACAGAGGCAGAGACTGGAGCAATGCTGCCCACAGCCCAGGATACCAGGAGCGAACAGAGGCTGAAAGAGGCAGGAGGAGCCTCCCCTGAGACTTCAGAGGACGTGTGGCCCTGCCCAAACCTTGATTTTGAACTTCTGGCCTCCAGATTGTAAGACGGTAGATTTCTGTTGGGTTAAGCGCCCCAGATCCTGGTGGTTTGTTAGGACGGCAGCCCTGAGAAATTAACCAGAGGGCCTACCTTTGGTTGCATGGCAGGTTGTGGTGGTTATTTAGTTGCTAAGTCGTGTCTGGCTCCTTGCAACCCCATGGACTGTAGCCCACCAGGTTCCTCTGTCCAGAGGATTTCCCAGGTAAAAATACTGGAGTGTGGGGCCATTTCCTCCCCAGGGGCTCCTCCCTACCCAGGGATCGCACCCAGGTCTCCCCCGTCTCCCACTCTGCAGACAGGTTCTTTATCACTGAGCTTCCTGGGAAGCCCATCCAGCAGGAACCAGCAGCCTGAGATCCCAACAGGAATTCAACAGAGCTGTCTGTCTGCACATCTCCTTCCTCTTCGCTCACCCTTCTCCTCCGGCTCCGGAGGATCCAGACACACCAGGTGTACGGAGGAAAGGAGAGGAAACGCATGAGTACAGGCCAGCCTCTGGCTCTCTCTAGGAATTAACTACCCTGGGAGGGGCTCCAGGGTCAGCAGAGCCCCAAGATGTCAAAGCATCAAAGAATGCAGAGTTAAAAGGCCCGATTAATACAAGAATGGTTTCTTTGCTACTGCAGAACTGACCGATTGCGTGAGGTATGCCTTCTGCAACCTTCTGGAAGGTGAGGAAACAGGATGAGCTGAAGGACACACGGTGTCCTCACGCCTGCTGCAGTTCTGCCTGCACTGGGGGAAGGACATTGCTTTGAACCAGACATGAGATGAAAAAGAAAAAAAAAAACAAGTCAGCCTCAGATTAGATTGAAATCTTTAACTGTCTGAAAATAGCCAGAATGAGCTACAGAATCCACCTATGCCATGTGGGAAGTTGCTTCCAAGAGCCCAGACGGGGAAAGGACTCCAAGGACACGTGCAGGTAGAAATATCTGATGGGCTCTGACAGGAGCTCCCCCCTCAGCTGCAGCAGGTGGAGCCAGAACAACTCTGAAGACACAGGCGATGGCAGGAAGTGATCTCAAAATCCCCGCCATCCCTGGTGCCTTTCCAAAACGGAAAGAACGCTCAGTTCAGCTTCACAGAAGGTCTTCTCTGGGGACTGAAACCAAACCCCGAGCTCAGGTCACTGCAGAGAAATGATCCAGACTTCAAGGAATTGCAAAACACGTGTTCGGGCTACAGATTCCCCTGGAGGCTGACCAGCCTTCTGCGGTCAAGATGGGCTTTCAGAGAGGGGGCACCTTTGAGACTGGAGGTGGTTATGCAAATGCCAGGGCAAACAGATCGCGGCTTCCTGGTCGAGGGCCTGGGTGCTTGGCGCAGATGCTGTGGGTCTTTGTTCTTGGCCAATTGTGCAGTTGGCTACGTGGCTTTATCACCGGGGTTTGCTGCAGGAAACAAGACCCTCTAGTGGTTTCTAGGCAGAAAGAGAATTAGGACAGGGAATTCGGTGGTTACAAAGTCATCTGAAGGCAATTGAGGAAATGGGAGATGGGGGGGCTCTAGACTGGATCTCTAGGATTCCCTGGTGCTTACATGATTAAAGGGCTTACCTGATAGCTCAGTTGGCAAAGAATCTGCCTCCAGTGCAGGAGACCCTGGTTCGATTCCTGGATCAGAAAGGTCTGCTGGAGAAGGGATAGGCTACCCACTCCAGTATTCTTGGGCTTCCCTTGTGGCTCAGCTGGTAAAGAATCCACCTGCAATGCGGGAGACCTGGGTTCGATCCCTGGGTTGGGAAGATCCCCTGGAAAAGGGAAAGGCTACCCACTCCAGAATTCTGGCCTGGAGAATTCCATGGACTGTATAGTCCAGGGAGTCACAAAAAGTGGGACACGACTGAGTGACTTTCATTTTCACTTCCCAGTGGTTAAGACTCTGTGCTTCCACTGCAGGGGGTGCAGGTTTGATCCCTGATCAGGGAAGTAAGGTCCTGCTTACAGCACAGCACAAGCACACTCATGCATACACACACACACACACACACACACAAGCCAGCTGAGTCTCCAGCAGTGTGTAAAGAGTAGACAGGATTTGTTTTCATCGGTACATTAGGAAACTGATACGATAGTGACTGTTGTCAAGGAAGAAGTGTGTCATGCTCACAGATCCCCCGAAACAGGAGGTCTGGCGAGCTATGCAGGGCCACGTGGGAAAGCACCATGGTCCTTTGGAGGCCGTGAGAGCAAGAGGAAAACGTGGACAAAGAAGAGCCTCTACCCTGTTCCCAGGGGAAGGGACTGGCTGAGGGCAGACTCTGGGGCATGGATGCTGTCCCTGGGAGTCTGGTCCCCGGCTTTGGCAGGGAGTAGGGCAAGTGAGCAGTGGCTCAGATGGTGAAAGCCTTGGAGGAGGTGGCTGGGGGTCTGGGCTCTGCATTACTGGTCAGTTTGCATAGGAAACACAAGAGTACAGGCCAGCCTCTGGCTGTCTCTAGGAATTAGTTACCCTGGGAGGGGTTCCAGGGTCGGCAGGAGCCCAAGATGTCAAAGCATCAAAAAATGCAGAGTGAAAAGGCCTGATTAATACAAGAATGGTGCCTTTGCTACTGCAGAACTGACCGATTGCGTGAGGAATGGCGTCTGCAACCTTCTGGAAGGTGAGGAATCAGGCCGCAAGGAAGCTGCTGAGTGTCAGAGGATCAACAGGTGTGTACAAACTGCCAGCAGAGCTAAGGCATCAAGTCCTCCAGCCGCAGAGCCCGCTGCTGTTCTCATTATTGTTCCGAACTGTGTACTTGGGCTCCACAACGACCATATCACTAAGTTTGCAGTTAAAAAGGGAAATCGTCCCTGTCATCTGATTATCCACTAACAGTGCAATATCCCAGGGGCACAGTTCTGCTCACACGTGCTTACTTGGGAGCACCTGTTGTTCGGTCACTCAGTCATGTCTTTGTGACCCCACGGACCGCAGCACACCAGGCTCCTCTGTCCTTCGCCATGTCCCGGAGTTCGCTCAAATTCATGTCCATTTAGTCCGTGATGCGATCTAACCATTTCATCCTCTATCACCCCCTTCTACTTTTGCCTTCAATCTTTCCCAGCGTCAGAGTCTTTTCCAGTGAGTCGGCTCTTCGTATCAGGTGGCCAAAGTATTGGAGCTTCAGCTTCATTAGTCCTTCCAATGAATATTCAGGGTTGATTTCCTTTAGGATGGACTGGTTGGATCTCCTTGCGGTCCAAGGGACTCTCAAGAGTCTTCTCTGGTACCACAGTTCTAAAACATCAGTTCTTCATTGCTCAGCCTTCTTCATAGTCCAGCTCTCACATCTGTACATGACTACTGGAAAAACCATAGGTTTGATTATACGCAGCTTTGCCAGCAAAGTGTTATCTCTGCTTTTTGATATGCTGTCTAGGTTTGTCAAGGGCTTCCCTGGTGGATCAGATGGGAAAGAATCTGCCTGCAGTGTGGATCCCCTGGAAGATTCCTTGGAGGTGGGAATGTTCCCACTCCAGTATCCTTACCTGGAAAATCCTTTGGACAGAGGAGCCTGGCAGGCCACAGTCCATAGAGTCGCCGAGAGTCAGACAGGACTGAAGCAACTGGGCGTGCACTATATGTGTCACAGCTTTCTTGCAAAGAGCAGGGATCTTTTAATTTCATGGCTGCAGTCATCATCCACAGTGATTTTGGAGCCCAAGAATATAAAATCTGTCACTGCTCCCACTTTTCCCCATCTATTTGTCATGAAAGGGTGGGATCAGATGCCATGAACTTTTCTAATGTTGAGTTTCAAGCCATCTTTTTCACTCTCTTCTTTCCCCTTCATCAAAAGGCTATTTAGCAGCACTTAGATGCACCAGGTTCAAGTGAATAGCAGTGTCCTGGGGATAAGCAAGTAGTTTTGAACCTCATTTTTCCATGCGGACTTGGGCCTTGCTGGGAATAATATTGCCTACGAGAGGAGCTGCTAACAAGGATGGTTTCCAGCACCTCCCTGAAATATCCCAATAGTTCTTCCACACGTGGTATGTGTTCTGCTGCCCATGAGGTAAGCTGCAAAGTGAGCCAAGCCTCAAAGCAGGATAATGAGGAGGCAAACCCCAAATTCAACCAGGGAGGGCCAATCCCTGAATGTGCGTTTCCTGGAGTTGGGGAAACCAAGTGAGGGAACTGTTCGGTGAGCAGGGTCAGAGGACATCAGGGGTGGCAGACCACAGAGAGCTCCCCTATGTCAACAAAGGCCAGTGTCTCAGCTTGCTGGTTGCGCCGCATTTTCCAGAAGACATCTGCATTTCTTTGCACTCTTTCACTCACAACTTTTATGGATTGTATTAACAACTTATCCTTCACAACTACAAATGTGATACACACTCATTGTAAGACTGAGAAATGTATAAAAATAAATCACCACAATGACAACAGGGGTCATACAGTAGGTCCCCTATAAACAAAGTAGTTCCATTCTGTTCTGTTCTGAGCGTGCTGCTTGAGAATCCAACAAAGTTAGCCTAGGTACCCTAACTAACACCGTAGACTATATAGTTCAGTTCAATTCAGTTCAGTTGCTCAGTCGTGTCCGACTCTTTGTGACCCATGGACCGCAGCACACCAGGCCTCCCTGTCCATCACCAACTCCCAGAGTCCACCCAAACCCATGTCCATTGAGTCAGTGATGCCATCCAACCATCTCATCCTCTGTCATCCCCTTCTCCTCCTGCCCTCAATCTTTCCCAGCATCAGGGTCTTTTCCAATGAGTCAGCTCTTCGCATCAGGTGGCCAAAGTATGGAGTTTCAGCTTCAACATCAGTCCCTCCAATGAGCACCCAGGACTGATCTCCTTTAGGATGGACTGGTTGGATCTCCTTGCAGTCCAAGGGACTGTCATATAGTACTATACAGTACTCTACTGTAATAGATTTATGATACTTTTCACATAAATAATAATAAAAAGCCAAAGAAACACAAAAAATAAAACATTCTTAGCCTTACAGTACCTTGAAAAGTACAGTAGGACAGTACAACAGCCGGCACCCAGGGGTGGCATGGCGTGGATAGGCAAGAAATAGAGACTCTGCACTGCTGGACTCTGCACACTAAAGTATACACAAGCGCAGCCGCTTGTGGAAGACGTACACGTGTGACAACGCGCACCAGACACGTGAACTACTGACTTACACGCTGGGACGTGCCAACGCACGTCTGCATCTTTGAAAGCTCGCAGCTGGAAGGTTCCTCTGCAGGGGACCTACTCTACGGCCGCAGATCACAGCAGGTGTTGTGAGGATGCGGAGCGATTAGAGCCTCAGCCTCAGCTGGCCTTAGCACAGCGGCTCTGCCAAACAGTCTGGCGGCTCCCCAAAATGTTCAGCAGAACTGTCCTGTGACCCGGCAATGCCACCCCTCGGGACATACCCAAGAGACATGAAAGCATATGGCCACATAAGGGTGAGAGGGTAACAGGCAGGAAGGCCGGGGGTCTCCAAACGGAGGAAATGGGCTGCAAGTGTCGGACATTTTTTCTCTCTCTCTTAAGTGGCAGGAGGAAACAAACAAGTGTTAGGTTTTCCCCTTTCTCTACACAAATCTTAGAAGAAGTTGCTTTTCACATTCCGTGTTGCCATGACGACACCTGGTTCCTCCCTCCTGAGCCTAACTTTTCTCAAACCTTGAGCTAACCAATGAGTTTTTCTTATGGAAATGTTTGTCTTAAGCTATGTTAATGAACTGTGTATTTACCCTAGACTGTCTTCAAGTCAGTTCCGCCTCAGACTCAGAACCGACTTGACAAACCGGTATGTTTTACTCATGCAAATCTTCTCTTAAGCTATGTTCATGAGACTGTATTTGCTTGGAAACCTGCCTTTCTTCGAGATTTATGTCAATCATTTTTAGGGCCAGGGAAAACTCACCTTGTGCCAATGTTATCTCAGAATGCATGTTGTGGGTGAGGGGCCTGGTGCCAGTCTCTGAGTTTTGAGACATTTCCTTTCTCTAATAGCAGACTTCTAGTAGCTATATAACATCCAGCTAAAGACTAGTGGGGGGCACTGTTTCTGCCCCCTTCTGATGTCTATGTGAGAAGCTTTCTCTGTCTCTTTTATACTTTAATAAAACTTTATTACACAAAAGCTCTGAGCAGCCAAGCCTCATCACTGGCCCCAGATTGAATTCCACTCCTCCGGAGGTCTTTCACGGTGTCTTTCATGGCTCAGCAACAATCTTTCAAGAGCCTGCCCACAAATATTCACAGCAGAATTATTCACATGAGACAAAAAGTGGAATCAATCCACATGTCCATCAGCTGATGAAGAGGTATAGAAAAAGGTGCTCTCTCCAGACAGTTGGGACAAAGGGAACAAAGTACTGACACAGGCAACACCATGGATGAACCTTGAAAATATTAGGCTAAGTGAAAGAACTCACAAAAGATCACATGTTGCAAAAATGTCCAGAACAGGCAAATCTCGAGACAGAAAGTATATTAGTGCTTGTTTAAGGCTGGGATGACAGATGAGGGTTTCTTTTTTGGTTACAAAAATGTTCAAAACTAATTGAGCTAATGATTGCACAACTCTATGAATATTCTAGAAATCAATGAATTATATTCCTTAAATGGGTGGATTTTATGGTGTATGAATTATAGCTCAATGAAGCTGTCATGAAAATTAGTTAAGAAAATTTATGTCCACACAAAGACCTGTATATGGATGTTTACAGCAGCTTTTATAGCATAATTGCTAAAACATGGAAGGAGCCAAGATGCCTGTAGTAGGTGAAGGGGTACTGTGATTCATCCAGACAATGGAATATTATGCAGTGTTAAAAAAGAGGTGAGCTATCAAGCCATGGAAAGACATGGAGTAATCTTCAGTTCAGTTCAGTTCAGTCACTCAGTCGTATCCGACTCTTTGCAACCCCATGGACTGCAGTACACCAGGCCTCCCTGTCCATCACCAACTCCCAGAGCTTCTTCAAACTCATGTCCATAGAGTCGGTGATGCCATCCAACCATCTCATCCTCTGTCATCCCCTTCTATTCCTGCCTTCAGTCTTCCCCAGAATCAGGCTCTTTTCCACTGAGTCAGTGCTTCGCATCAGGTGGCCAAAGTACTGGAGTTTCAAGTTTAGCATCAGTCCTTCCAATGAATATTCAGGACTGATTTCCTTTAGGATGGACTGGTTGGATCTCCTTGCAGTCCAAGGGACTCTCAAGAGTCTTCTCCAATAGCACAGTTCAAAAACATCAGTACTTTGGTGCTCAGCTTTCTTCATAGTTCAATGCTCACATCCATACATGACTACTGGAAAAACCATAGCCTTGACTAGACGGACCTTTGTCGGCAAAGTAATAGCTCTGCTTTTTAATATGCTGTCTAGGCTGGTCATAACTTTCCTGCCAAGGAGTAAGTGTCTTTTAATTTCATGGCTGCAGCCACCATCTGCAGTGATTTTGGAGCCCAAAAATATAAAGTCTGTCACTGTTTTCATTGCTTCCTCATCTATTTTCCATGAAGTGATGGGACCAGATGCCATGATCTTAGTTTTCTGAATGTTGAGCTTTAAGCCAGCTTTTCCACTCTCCTCTTTCACTTTCATCAAGAGGCTCTTTAGTTCTCTTTCTGCCATAAGGGTGGTGTCATCTGCATATCTGAGACCATTGATCTTTCTCCTGGCAATCTTGATTCCAGCTTGTGCTTTATCCAGACCAGCATTTCTCATGATGTACTCTGCATATAAGTTAAATAAGCAGGGTAACAAGATACAGCCTTGACGTATTCCTTTCCTGATTTTGAACCAGTCTGTTGTTCCATGTCCAGTTCTAACTGTTACTTCTTGACCTGCATACAGATTTCTCAGGAGGCAGATAAGGTGGTCTGGTATTCCCATCTCTTTAAGAATTTTCCACAGTTTGTTGTGATCGACACAATCAAAGGCTTTGGTGCCATCGATAAAGCAGAAGTAGATGTTCTTCTGGAACTCTCTTGCTTTTTCGATGATCCAGCTGATGGTGGCAATCTAATCTCTGGTTCCTCTGCCTTTTCTAAATCCAGCTTGAACATCTGGAAGTTCATGGTTCATGTACTGTTGAAGCCTGGCTTGGAGAATTTTGAGCATTACTTTACTAGTGTCTGAGATGAGTGCAACTGAGAAGGCTGTATATATACTGTATGAGTCCAATAGTCTGACTTTCTGGAAAAGTCAAAATTACACAGAATGTAAAAAGATCAGTGGTTGCCAGGGTTTGGGGGAATGGAGGGAGGGATGAAAAAGCAGAGCCCAGGAGGTTTTCAGGGCAGTGAATCTATTTTTTTTTTTTTTTCTGCACAAAGGTTTCTTTTTATTCATAACATAGGCAAAGTTATTTAAGTCAATAAATTTTTAAGGATTTTCACACGTCCTGATTCTTTCCACTGCTAGTCACCATAGTTCCTCCAAAGTTGTCATCTTCAAGGCAGCCCTACAAAAAGTTCTGCTCAATCCACAGCTGTGATGCCTGTATAACAGAAATATTAAAGGTTTCATTTTCAGAGATGCTCACGTAAAATTCTGAAGCCAGCTACCCCAGTCAACTAGAAAACAACTCCAGAAATCTAGGCATAGACTGTTTCATGCTAGGCATAGGCTAGCAATGTCTGGGTACTAGAACAGTGCTAACCTTCACAAGTGAATCTATTCTGGGTGATCCTGTAGATACATGTCATTATAGATTTATCCAGACTCATAGAATGTGTGCTCACCAAGAGTGAACCCTCCTGTAAACTATGGACATTGGGCGATCATGAAGTGTCCATGTGGATCATCTTTGTAGCACGGGTACCACTCCCTGGGGCATCTTGATCAGGGGGTGGAGGCTGTGAATGTCTGAAGCCAGAAAGCATATGGGAACACTCTGTACTTTCCACTCAGTTTTGATGTGAACCTAAAACTGGCCTTAAAAAATAAGGCTTACTTTTTTTAAAAATAAATCACTTGAAGGGAAAAAAAATTAGTTAGAGACTGATCACACACATCCATGTTCAGTCAACCATCTTAATTGTGTGCCTAAAGTTTTGCAGACTTTTTTATATAGTTTCATGTTATAGCATTTTAACTTGTTTTTCCTTACTTAGCAATATAATGTAAATATTTTTCTATGTAAATAAAGATTTTTATTATACTTTAAAATATCTGAATGGAAATCTATTATGTAGATGAGCTATAATTTATTTAACATTTCTCCTTTTTAGACATTCTTCTGCGTTAGTATAAAGAACCCTGTCATAAACCTCACACGTTCTTAGAATAAATTCTTAATGACAATAAATAGTGAATATCTGTTTAGTGTTTATAAGGGCCAGTGACTGCTTGTGCTGTACAAATGTTGTCTCAGTTAACAAATGCCCAGAGAAATTGAGGAACCTGGTACTAGAATTAACTCCATTTTACAGGTGAAGTGACTGAGGTTTGGAGATATCAAATGACTTGTCCAAGGTTAAACAGCTAGTAAATGGTGAAGACTGTGATCAAATCTTAGGTTTACCTGATTCTAGATATGTCGTGAATATTCATGGGAAGGACTGATGTTGAAGCTGAAACTCCAATACATTGGCCACCTGATGCGAAGAACTGACTCATCTGAAAAGACCCTGATGCTGGGAAAGATTGAAGGCAGGGGGAGAAGGGGATGACAGAGGATGAGATGGTTGGATGGCATCACAGACTCAATGGACATGAGTTTGAGTAAACTCCGGGAGTTGGTGATGGACAGGGAGGCCTGGCCTGCTGCAGTCCATGGGGTCGCAAAGAGTCGGACACGACTGAGTGAGTGAACTGAACTGAACTGAACTGGGAACTTATGCTGTTAATTGTTTCTGATCCCTAAACACACGGAATAAGTTTCTGTAGCTTTTCATTCTTTCCATACCTTCAGTCAAATAGCCCTCCAGAAAGTTCATGATAATCTATCTATGTCTTGTGTAAGTCACTCAGTCATGTCCAACTCTGTGACCACATGGACCATAGCCCCTCAGGCTCCTCTGTCTATGGGATTCTCCAGGCAAGAACACTGGAGTGAGTTGCCATTCCCTTTTCCAAGGGGTCTTCCTGACCCAGGGATAGAACCTGGGTCTCCTGCATGGCCCCACAAAAAGTATAGGCAAGTACTCTTGACTCTCAGCAACACTGGTTTTATAGTTCTTTGTAATCATTGTGCTAATTTCATATTTTATAGTAAAAAAATGATGTCTTGTTATTGTTTTAACTTGTGATCTTTAAGCTACCTGAGACTGTATATTTGTATGTTTATTGCCTGTATCCATTTATTTTCTCAAGAATCAATTTTGAATATGCTTTTTTCCCCCTCTCATTGGACTTTTGTTATATAATTTTCAAATATTTTCACACTTCATGATTTTTCATTGTAACTTGACAATTCGCATTTTTTTTTCTTATTGACTTTTATTTTTAGACTTTAAAATGTTCTCTTACTGACTCCTCTCTACATGAGTATAGCAGCAACGGAGTTCCACAAGGAACAAGCTGGCAATAGCTAGTTAGAAAGCTAGCTCCTGAAATGGCTTAAAACCAGTCTCTGCTCTTGTTTCCTCTCCAATCAAATCCAGAATAAATATTCATATTCTTTCTTTCCGCTTCAAAAAGTCAGACTGAACATCAGATATAGAAGGTCGGTATCAAAGGTCCAATCTGGAGCTGACATTTGGTCCATAAGACAAAAAAAAAAAAAAGTCACGGCAAAGTCCTCCTTATACTTTTGCTGAGTGATGAAAAATTTTAAGATACGATTCACTTATCAAGAAACTTACCATTTAAAAGTATAAAATGGAATGCTTTTCTTACACTTGCAAGGTTGTACAAACATCCCTACTCTCTAATTTCATAATGTTTTCATCCCTCCCCAAAATGACTCTCCATACCCGTTAGGCAGTCTCTCCCCATTTCCCCTCCCCCAGCCCTGGAAACCACTGCCATGCTTTTGGTTTCCATGGATTCACCCATTTGTATAAATGGAATCCTACAGCATGTGGTCTTTCTGTCAGGCTCCTTTCAGTTAGCATGTTTTTAATCCATGCCAAAGTTAGAGTCAGTGCTTCTCTTTCTATAGCCAAACAATATTCCATTGTATGGAATTGTGTTCCTCCATTAATGTTGATGGACAGTTGTTTGTTTCCACTTTTCAGCTACTATGCATCATGCGGCTATGAAGAGTCATGTACAAATTCTCATGCGGAGGTCTGTTTTCACTTCCCTTGGGTATATATCCAAGAGAATGGCTGTCTCATGTAGTAACATTATTTAACATTTTGGAAAACTGCTAAATTTTTCCATAGAGTCTGCACTATTTTTCAGTTCCCACCAGCCATGTGTGAGGGTTCCAATTTCTCCACATCCCTGCCAACACTTGTTAATTTAAAATGTATTTATTTTTATTACGGCCCTCCTAGTCGGAGACTTCTGCATGGAGGGGACTTTGCGTCTATTGAAATAAAGACAAGTTTTCTGAGTGGGTCTTCCAGAGAACTACTAGACAGGTCAAATGATGCTCATTCTTTGGGAATGATGTTTTGAAAGAATTCCAGCTTTGTTCTGCTTCATCCAGTACCAGGAGTGCAAACGGTTATTTTTCAAGGCTACTGATGAGGTGGAAAGTGAAGGATAGGACCAGAGCAAATTAAAAAACAGAAATTATATATATATATATATATATATATATATATATATACTTTTCTTTTTTTTTTTTTTTGCAAAATTGTCTGATTTCTAAAACACCTTTTGAAGGCCCCAACTGAAAACATTTGTAGGTCAAAATCAACTGTGGGCCCCAGTTAGGAAACTTGAACACAGAGAAAAGTGGCTTGGAATAGAATGGTTTTTCAATTGTTTTAAAGGAGTAGACAATTTTTGTCAGATTGCATTTTATATTCAGAACCAAAGGTGAGATGGGGATTCCCAGGTGGCTCAGCGGTAAAGAATCCACCTGCCAATGCAAGAGATGCGGGTTCCATCCCTGGGTTGGGAAGATCCCCTGGAGGAAGAAATGGTAACTCACTCCAGTATCCTTGCCTGGAGAATCCCATGGACAGAGGAGCCTGGCAGGCTACAGTTCACAAGGTCACAGAAGAGTCTTGACACGACTGAGCGCCCAGCACACACAAGGGTGATAGGGAAAATATTTCACAGTCCCAAGGCCTACCACCGGCCCCTCAGAACAGACTCAGCCTTAGCTGTGCCGGGTGATGCCCTTCGAATGGCTGGATTGTGGGCAGATGGCAGGGAGAGAATCCTCCCCCCTTTAGTCCCCAGGGAGCTGGTGCAAGGGGACCTTCCTATTAAGTGGGCATGGGAAAGGAGAACGTGTCTGCTGAACCCCACTGTAGCCCAGACCCTCTGCAAACCGCACTCCCCGTGACCCACGTCCTGGCCCCTTGCTCCTGTGCCCCGGACTCCCTGCCCCTCATCTGCTACAGGATGAAGGATGGAGCTGGTGCGCCTTGTTGCCGGGGTCTCCTCCTGCAGGGATGGGCGGGGCCCCCGGCTCCCTGGGTCTCTGCTCCCCCATCCCCGCAGGTAATGAGGGGCAGTGGTTACCTCTCTCTTCCCAAGCACCTGCCGTACTACGGGGCTTCACCCTCTGAATGCAGGTAGGTCTCGGGCATCAGGATGGGGCTGGCTGAGCGCAGCGGTGGGGGCTGGAATCTGCAGCCTGTGTTCTCTCAACCCCACGGAGTGCTCCTGGAGGAAGGCTCTCCCTCTGTGCTCCCCGCTTTCCCCGGTCTCTCTCCTGATGCTCTGCGTCCTCTTCTAACGCTCCACCCCAACTAGCAACTGCGCTCGCCTCCGTGTGTTTCCTAGTCTAGCTTTGCTGGGTGCCCAGGTCTCATCGGTGGGTCCTGAGTCCTCTCTGTCCCCCTGCCTGAAAGAACAGGCTCAATTCCACCCTTCTCACCCAGAAGAGAGCTCAACGTGAGCCTTGATTTTTCTGGTCTCCCATAAGGCAAGCACGTTCCCCCTAGACTGCCTCTTAATCCTAGAGAAACAAAAGCCTTGGCATTGTTAAGGTACTTTGCTCAGGAGCTTCTGATCTGGTCTGAGTCTGGTTGATACTGTGAATCTAATCAGTGCTCAACAGGCTCCGCCCTCTTTCATGACTGACACCCGTGCCCCCGCCCCCAACCCCCGGAATATTTCTCTGAAGGTGGATGGGATTAATGACCTCACCTTTCAGTCGGCCCCTGGGTGTCAGCAAACTGGCTTCAGTTCTCATCTCCACCACCTGCTGCGTGACCTTAGGGGGGGTCACCTGGCCTTCCTGGACCTCAGGCTCCTCGGTTATAAACCTAAGATAAGACTGTCCTCTTTGCAGAATATTACTCAGCCATAAAAAAGAATGAAAGAATGCCAGCTTCAGCGATGTGGATGGACCTAGAAATGATCATACTTAAGGGAAGTAAGTCAGAAAGAAAGACAGAAACCATATGATACCACTTATATGTGGAATCTAAAATAAGACAGGAATGAACCTATCTAAGAACAGAAACAGACTCAGGGACCTAAAGAACAGACTGTGGTTGCCAAGGGGGATGGGAGTGGGGAGGGAGTGGGAGTTTGAGATTTGATGCAAGTGTGTAGAATGGATAAACAGCAAGGTTCTACTGGGAACTGTGGTCAATGTCCTGTGATAAACCCTCATGGGATCCCCTGGTGGCTCAGACGGTAAAGCGTCTGCCTGCAATGTGGGTGACCTGGGTTTGATCTCTGGGCCAGGAAGATCCCCTGGAGAAGGAAATGGCAACCCACTCCAGTACTCTTGCCTAGAAAATTCAATGGATGGAGGAACCTACTGGGAAAGATTATTAAATAAGAATGTACACAATGTATAACTGCATCACTGTGCTGTAGCAGAGATTAACACAACATTGTAAATCAACTATATAAATAAAAACAATTTAAAAAAAAAAGAGTATCCTTCTTGCAGTGAAGATTTAAAATAGTGTGTGGAAGGAACCAGCCCTCTCGTTGACGTCAAGTCGGCCAGCAACAGAAGGGAGTTCCTTTCTCTGCAGCCCTCAGCTTCCGGGGCTGAGCCAGCTGGTGGGTGTCCATGCCCTCTGGGGGGTTATTCATAGGAGAGGACAATTCTGTGACCCTCCACTGCCTGCCGGCCCTACTGGCTCTCAGGACATGATCATGATCCAAGGGGTAAACAGAGCCCCAGGGCTGCAGAAAGGCTACAGATGGAGTGAACAGCTTGGTGGTTCAGTCGGGTCTGAAGCTAGACTGCTTGGGTTTGAATGCTGCCTCCACCCCTTCCTGTGTTCCTTTGAACTTGCGGCTTTTATCTGAAGTCAGAGTCTTATCTAGAAAAAGGAGTAGCTCGTGAGAGTGCCCAGCTCAGAAAAGGTACATGCAGAAGGAATGCGCTAAGCACTCTCGCCATGTGAGCAGAGAGTCCAGACCTGGGAGGAAGCACCCCCATCAATACAAGCTATGTTCTGTGTGTTAACCTCACCAGCTGCCCTGAACATCCAGTTAAACTGCGGTATGCAGGCTCTGGGTGAGTTGTACGTCGCTTTTTGAAAATAAAGGCTTTTTATCATTTGATCAGAAAAGGCAATGGCACCCCACTCCAGTACTCTTGTCTGGAAAATCCCATGGATGGAGGAGCCTGGTGGGCTGCCGTCTATGAGGTCGCACAGAGTTGGACACAACTGAAGTGACTTAGTAGCAGTAGCAGCAGCATCATTTGATCAAAACAGCAACTGGGCTTCCCAGTTGCCAAGAATCTGCCTGCCAGTGCTAGGAGATGTAAGAGACATGGGTTCGATCCCCGGGGTGGAAAGATCCTCTGGAGGAGGGCATGGCAACCCACTCCAGTATTCTTTCGTGGAGAATCCCATGCACAGAGGAGGCTGGCGGGCTACAGTCCATGGGGTCGCAAAGAGTTGGACACGACTGAAGTGACTTAGTGCACAAAACAGCAAGGAGGTTGGGAGGCTGGTCTTGTGAGTTTGGACCAAGTTTAGGAACACAGAGACCAAAAGTTGGAGGTCTCAGGTAGGAAACAGTGTCTGCACTGAGGTATGGCTTCAGCTTTTCAAACTCGGTCTGCAGCTTGCGGGGACGGCTGGGGTGGGGGTTGTCTCGTGGCGTAACTGCATAGTCATCTTTCACAAAGTGAAGGAAAGGACTTTCGCAAAGTGAAGGAAAGACAGCATCCATGTCAGTCATCCGTGTTAAAATGGCAGAGCTAATTAATGCCATTTTAACTAGAAAATCAGAGGAATTTAACTTGCGGTGGCAGCGGAGTGTCCTGCTCAGGGGAGGGTGGGGCAAACCTGTGGCTGCGGGCACAGAGCTGCATCCGGGTGAGCCCTACCTCCATCACCAGCCAGATGTGTCGCCTGTAGGGCAAGCTGTCTACCTTCCCAGGTCTGGTGTTCCTACTCTGAAACATGAGTGTGCATGCGGTCACTTCAGTCGTGTTTGACTCTTTGAGACCTTATGGACTGTGTAGCCCACCAGGCTCCTCTGTGCATGGGATTCTTCAGGCAAGAATCCTGGAGTGGGTTACCATGGCCTCCTCCAGGGGATCTTCCCCACCCAGGGACCGAACCCAGGTCTCTCATGTCTCCTGCATTGGCAGGTGGAGGGGTTAATAGTCAGCCGCCTGTTACTCTGGCTAAGCCATGAGAAAATCACCATGGGAAAAGAATAAAAGCAAAATATAGCAATACATCATAACCCAAATAAAAGTACATCAGGTGGATTAGTTGGGGTCATCATGCCCTGCTAAGCTAGGGAAAAACATAGTGTGGACCTTGGAACACTGGGTCAGCCCAAGTTCAGAACGCTGCTTGTGCACACACCAAGATGTTTTCCCAAGGCATATGTGGGTCTATGATCTCCAGCGAGGTGATACCCCTTATACAAGAAAGTACCAAAGATAGTTTAAAGTAATCAATAAGATGGGAGACGTGACCGGGGACACAAGAGTCTGACTTCATCATAGCACAACAGATACTTTCCACTTGCCAAGATACTAAATAAACATGATGTGACTCCGAGGAACAGGGCTCTTGATCCGAGAGGACTTGAGTCCCCTGGTCCCATCTTTAAGACTTTATTTCTGTTTCTAGTTTCTTTTTCCCAAACTGTGCATTGATCACTTTCGATCCCTACTTGGCTTTGGCTGCAGCAGGCAGGCAGGTTC
This sequence comes from Cervus elaphus, assembly GCF_910594005.1. Classification (NCBI taxonomy): domain Eukaryota; kingdom Metazoa; phylum Chordata; class Mammalia; order Artiodactyla; family Cervidae; genus Cervus; species Cervus elaphus. The sequence continues at coordinate 6,139,559 of NC_057820.1, read as the reverse complement.
TCTACCACTAGTGCCACTTGGAAAGGCCTGAAACGTGGGTGTAGTCAAACCTATGTCAACTATTAAAGATAATTGAGGAGAACAAATCCAGAAAGTATTAAGTTCTACACAAATGCAAGGTTTTGTCATGATCACATCAGATTCTTCTCTCAGCTTATGTCCTGGGAGCTCAAGTTCACCAGAGAACAGTGATTTTTGTTTCCTTGTTCATTATTCTTTTTTGATCACCACTTAACAAGGATTCAAAGTAGCATATATAACTTCCCTTGTAGCTCAGTTGGTAAAGAATCTGCCTGCAATGCAGGAGACCCGGGTTTGATTCCTGGGTCAGGAAAATTTCCTGGAGAAGGAAATGGCAACCCACTCCAGTATTCTTGCCAGGAGAATCCCATGGACAGAGGAACCTGGCAGGCTACAGTCCATGGAGTCAAAAGAGTAGGACATGACTTAGCTACTAAACCACCAAAGTAGCATATAGAAACACATAGTCTAGCGGCATTCCAATACACACTACAGTGAATCACAGAGGGCTATTTCTTACAGGCAATGCAGTGCGGTACAAGTGATTCTTTGGGATTCTACCTCCTACTTGATTTGTTGAGTGAATGAATGCATGAATTGAAGTTAACGAATTGAGATTCCCTTTCAGGAAGATTCCTTTGTGCAGGGAGTGTGTACTTTTGCAGAGTCCATGATAACTTGTTGGGTCATCTCTCCCTTACAAGCATAATCCAGTCCCAGAGGCATCATAAGAATGGGATCGATTTTTCTATCCATCATCACTGACCATCTGCTTTATGGCAAAGAGGCTGACACTCCACATAGACAGGAGGCAGGACCTGGGATGTGATGTGATCAAAGATTTGATGAAGCACTCCTCTGATGGCATGGACACAAACCACCGGTAGAAACGCAGATGCTTTATCTCTGAGCCCAACAGAACTGAGCAAAGCTCTCCTTTGGGGAACTGGGAATCTTGAGCCTGACTGGGTTAGAATGGGGACCAATTGCTGTGTCCTTACTCTTTTGGGGCAACCACGATGGAGGGAAATGAGAGGATGCTGTGAGCTGTGTCCCAGAGCCAGGGCTCAGTTCATCGGATCAGGTCTGTACACCACGACTCAGGATGACACGGGCCCCATTGAGTACGACTCCCGTTCCGTGTAGCACCATCGTCCTTAGCCACCAGAGAAACATCCAATGAAGAGTTTAAACAGAACTTTGGGGGGGATTGTGAGGACGATGTGCTTAAGAAGACACTTGGAAAACTTACCCCACGTGAAAAAAAGAGTGCTGAGAAATAGCTGCAGCTTGAACACAGCTGGAGAACCAGCGCTGGGCTTGGTGACTAGACCTGAGCAGGATGAGCCTGCTACCCTGAAATGAACTTGAAGGAAGAACGCTGGGTATCTGAGATGAGAACTCCTGTCCAAGGATAACTCCCGTCACTCTGGACTGATTATGTCCGCCCACCACCCCACTCCCCAGCCTTGCCCCAAGTTCATATGTTGAAATCCTAGTGTGGTGCTCTTAGGAGGTGGGACCTTTGGGAGGTGATTAGGTCATGAGGGCGGTGCCCTTATGGATGGAATTTGTGCCGTGTTCGTCAGGGTTCTTCAGAGAAACAGAACCAATGGGAGACATTGGTTTAGTTGTTGTGGTTTAGTCGCTCAGTCGTTTCCAGCTCTTTGTGACTCCATGGACTGTAGCCCACCAGGCTCCTCTGTCCATGGGATTTCTCAGGCAAGAATGCTGGAGTAGGTTGCCATTTCCTTCTCTCGGGGATCATTCCAACCCCCAACCCAGGGATCAAACCTGCATCTCCTGCATTGGAGGTGGATTCTTTACCACTGAGCCATCTGAGAAGCCCCATAGGAAACATACAGTTATATATAAGAGGAGATTTATTCTTGGAACTGGCTCATGTGGTTAGGGAGGCCAAGAAGTCACAAAGTCTGCCCTCTGCAAGCTGGAGAATCAGGAATTGAAGGTCAAATTCAGTTCAAGGATGCAGGCCTGAGAGCTGGTGGGGGGGTGGTGGGGGTTGTTGGTTTTAAGCCCCTCTGTCTGAAGGCCTGGGGACCAGGAGCACTGACATCCAAGGGCAGGGGAAGATGGTGTGCCCCAGATCAAGAAGAAAGAATTCACCCTCCTTTCCCCTTTTTGTTCTTTTCAGCTCCTCAACGGATTAGATGATGTTGCCACACTGGTTGAGGGCAGATCTCTTTATGCCTCTTCTGATTCAAACACTAACCTCTTCTAGAAACACCGCCCACCCACATGCCCCCGACCCAAGGACACACCAAGAAATGACGTTGTCTCAGCTGTCTGTGTGCCTTTAGTCCAAGCCAAGTTGACACGTTAAAATAGCCATCATGGTGCCCTTATCAGGAGAGACAGGAGAGAAAGCGTGCTCTAGCTCTTTCTGCTTCCCGAAGACAGTTGCCTGCCCGCCCGGGAGAGGCTCCTCATCAGACAAGATCTGCTGGCACCGCGGCCTTGGCCTTCCAGCCTCCAGAACCGAGGACGATTTGTTTTAAGCCACTCCATCTTCGATAATTTGTTACAGCCGCTAGACTGGCTAAGACAGCCCGGAGGAGGCTCTCCTGAAGCCTGCCCATGATGGCCTCTGGGGCAGGCGGCGTTCAAACGACTCCCCCAGGCAGCCTCCTTCCGTCTGTCCCAGAGCCCAGACCCTGGCGCTGGATACTCGCCTGCCTGCATCCCTCTGTTCACTCACCCTGTTGCTCTCTTAGGCTCACGTGTTCACACCTGCCCATCCTTCAAAGACTGATGTTGGCTCTGAGGTCTGCCTGATGTCTCCTCCCCTGTTTTAAAATAATTAACACAATTTAAAAAATTTATTTGATTTTGGCTGCACTGGGTCTTGGTTGCTATGCTGTCTTCCTCCAGTTGCAGCGATTGGGGGCTACTCTGTAACTGCAGTGTGTGGGCTTCTTATTGCAGCGGCTTCTCTTGTTACGGGCCACAGGCTCTAGAGCAGATGGGCTCAATTGTTGTGGTACAGGGGCTTAGTTACCCCACGGCATGTGGAATCATCCCAGACCACGGATTGAACCCATGTCCCCTGCACTGGCAGTTGGATTCTTAACTACTGGACTACCACGGAAGTCTCTCTCCACTCTTTTTCTTAAAAGATTTTTTTTTTTTTTTGGTGGGGGATATGGACCATTTTTTTAAAGTCTTTATTGAATGGGTTACAATATTGCTTCTGTTTGATATTTTAGCGTTTTGGCTGAGAGGCACGTGGGATTTAACTCCCTGACCAGGGATCGAACCTGTACCACCCACATTGGAAGCTGAAGCCTTAACCGTGGGCCCACCAGGGAAGTCCCTCTTTACCTTCTCTTCTGTGCTATTGAAACCTTGATTTTGTTCGGAGCCAATATGCTCCAGGCAGTTGATTATGCTGGGTGTAAGCTGGTGTTTTTTCAAACTATGGACACAATCTATCTATCACAGGATTATGAAATCAGTTTACTCGTGTGACTAGCATCTAGAAACTATAGACAGAAAATTTTTGAGTGAACCAGAGTGAAGGTAAGTATTATTTGGTGAAATTTTACTTTTTAGTTACATCTACGTGCTACACTGGTTTCAACGTGCCGTGTGTAGTTGACCCTTGAACCACATGGGCTTGAGCTGTGCAGGTCCATTTATACATGGAGTCCGTGCGGTCACAAAGAGTCAGACATGACTGAGCAGCTAGCACTTTAGGGCTTCCCTGGTGGCTCAGACGGTAAAGAATCTCTGCAACACAGGAGACCTGGGTTCAGTCCCTGCGTTGGAAAGATCCCCTGGAGAAGGGAATGGCTACCCACTCTGGTATTCTTGCCTGGAGAATTCTGTGGACAGAGGAGCCTGGCGGGCTACAGTTCACGGGGTTGCAAAGAGTCAAACTCGACAGAGTGACTAACCCTTCCACTTTTCCCTTTTTTTTCAATAAATACGACTACTGTGCTGTGCTGAACCACTCAGACGTGTCTGATGCTTTGCAACCCATTGGACTGTAGCCCACCAGGCTCCTCTGTCCATGGAATTTTTTCATATAAGAATACTGCAGTGGTTGCCGTTTCCTTCTCTAGGGGATCTTTCTGACCCAGGGATCAAACCTGAGTCTCCTTTGTCTCCTGCATTGCAGGCAGAGTCTTTACCTACTGGGCCATTGGGGAAGCCCCAAATACTACTATACTACTATAGTCGTACACAATCCATGGTTGGTTGAATCCAAGGATGGGGAAGGGTGGATTCGGAAGGCCTGCTATAAAGTTATACACAGATTTTTGACTGTAAGGAGGTGGATGCCCCTAACTCCCACTTTGTTCAAGGGTCAGCTATACTTCCCATGTGGGCCTTCATCAAAGACTTCCCAAATCACTGGTGGAGGCCAAGCAGAAGGCTCTCAGATTTCCATCTCCCAGACCCACTTGTAACTAAATACCAATAAATAAATAAAGATATGAAAACATGTCACGAAGATGAAACATCTAATAAATATATTTCAAATATTTAATCATACCCTTTCTTATGGAGAAGGAAATGGAAGCCCACTCTAGCACTCTTGGAAATCCCGTGAACTGAGAACAGAGGAGTCTGGTGGGCTACAATCCATGGGTAAGGCTGGCAGGGATTAGAACAGTCAGCCAGCCCATGGCTGGAGGGAGGGTGGGCTTTTGGTGCGCTCACATGTGCCTCTGAAATCCAGCTTCATAACTACAACAAAATTCATTTGGAACCTTTGTCCAGGGAATTCCAGTTCTTGGAATTTATGTTAAGGAGATAATCAAATGTCCAACCAAAGGAAAGGATTAAACAAATTATGATATGGCTGTATATGGAATTCTATCCAGCCACTGAAAATATTTTAAATCATTAACATGGAAAAACGTCCACCCCATGTGAAGGAAATGAAGCATGTTGTAAACCAGTAATGCAGAGCCTCATGGAAATATGTTCACATGTAGAAACCTACACCTGTGTGTATATGATGAGAAGCAATTTGAAAGAACATGCACCAAATCAGATGGTGAAATGATGGACATTCCTCTCCCCTTTTTTATTTTTTAATGTTTATTTTACTCATTCACTTATTCGGCTGCCCCAGGTCTTCGTGGCAGCATGTGGGATCTTTAGCTGTGGCATGAAAACTCTTAGCTGTGGCCTGTGGGATCTAGTTCCTTGACCAGGGATTGAACCCTGGACCCCTGCCTTGGGAGCTTGAAGTCTTAGCCACTGGACCACCAGGGAAGTCGTTCCACCTTTTTCTAAATAATCTTCTGATTTTTCTATAATGAGTGTTGTCTGTTACCTGAAGATTGAAACTAACATCAGGGTTTAAAATACGTATCACTGCTCAAGCCAGGATGGGGACCCCCATGCTCCCTCCAGAGCTCAGAGACAGCGGTGCAGGGCCTGCTGTTTCCACGCGTTTAGCAAGCACGTGACTAACTCGTGGTGTCGAGCCTTGCTCCTTGGTCCTGGCACATGCATCCAAACTCTTGGAAAGCTAAGGCCTTGGATTCCCAGTTGGTACCTGGACATCAGGACGCAACTTGGAGGGGTGGATGAGAGACCAAGGAGAGACCCCTGGAAAAGTGCCCACCGTCACAGAAAGCCACGCCATCATGCCTCATGCTGCCTTGGTTCCTTGGGGAGGAAAAAAAGGGTGATTCAACAACAAGCAGCAGAACTGGAACAATCCCCTTCTAATCCAAATTAAAAAAAAAATAGCACTCAGCCAAGCCAATCTATGGGGAATTAGAATCATATGAGAGTCTGGAAAATGTGAACCGAAAAGAGGTCTGGAGGAATGGAAAGTCTGTTTCACTGCTCATGCTTTTGTTAGCAAACTACTTGGCTTTTTTTTTTTTTAAGATTTTTTTTTAAAAATGTGGACCATTTTGAAAGTTTTTATTGAATTTGTTACAGTGTTGCTTCTGTTTTATGTTGGCCAGGAGGCATGTGGGATCTTAGCTCTTCCACCAGGGATTCAACCCGCACCCCCTGGGTTAGAAGGCGAAGTATTCCATTGGACTGCCAGGGAAGTCCCAGAAAACTACTTGATTTAAGGAAAAAATCTTGCGCCTGTTGGGAAGAGCTCTCATGCAGGGATGTCCTGGGGTCTGAGCGCTGCGCAGTTGTGAAGGACCGGGGCTCTGCCATCAGAGGGACCAGCCTTTAAATCTTGGTCCTGTGTTTCCCGAGGTATGTGGCTGTTGAGAAAAACCCTCTTAGCCTCAGTTTGCACATCTGCAAAATGGGGACTGTACAGGCATATTGAGCAGATTAGATGAGGTAAGAATCACAAGAGCCTTGTATGATGGCTTTTGTGCATGCTCAGTTGCTCAGTCGCGTCCGACTCTTTGCCACACTATGGACTATAGCCCACCAGGCTCCTGTCCATGGGATTCTCCAGCAAGAATACTGGAGGGTGCTGCCATGCCCTCCTCCAGGGTCTCTTCCCGACCCAGGGATTGAAACTTTGTGTCCTGTGTCTCCTGCACTGGCAGGCAGATTCTTACCACCGAGTCACCTGGGAAGCCCCAAATACTGTTCTAAAAAAAATCATTCTTATTCTTATTACTACTACAGTTCTTGCTTCAAGCCAGAGCCGGATGACATCGGGGTACATGATGAAAGCAACTTGCCCTGGGACAGAGGTTGGGTGCCTGATAAAGCCTGTTTGAGGCAAAATCCCATCTTCTAGGACCTACACCATCTTTTAAAAGCATTACTTTTGAAGGAGAAATGAACATCCATTATATATATTTGCAAGGGAAAGTCATATTCTTTGTTGCTGTGATTTCCAAGTAAATATGGGTTGAATCTGAAACCATGTGGCTTGATGTCACCCCGGCACCAGTTTTTTTTCCCAGTTCTCAGTGGAGTCCCAACAGCAGGGGAGCTGAGCCCCGGCTTCCTGTTACTCAGCTGGGGGCTCTAGGGGTGTTGCCTTCCACTTCCTGTAATGCAAATGTGCTTTCCACCCTGGGCTGGTGACCGGGTCCCAGCCTGCCTGGGCAATCATTTCAGAGGGTTATCAGACCCAGAGGCCACTCATCACAACATCATCTGCTGAGAAACAGAAAATCAGCCACTGATGGATTTTACCTCCTCCACAGTGCCGACATTGACAAAGCGGGAGGAAGCCTAGACTGAACTCTCTGCTCCCTGTTAGTATGGCCAATGAGCTTTAAAGGTTCTTGCAGGGGGTGGGGGGGCTCCTTTGTCCTTCCGAGGTGGAAACAGAGCAGCGAGGTCAGCCTGGGGGGCTCCTGGCCCTGCCTTGGCCCGACTCTAGGGTTTCCCCAGTGTGGTTTATTCCATAAAAACCACCCCCTCGCTGGTGTCCCTGATTCCGCTCTAGCTGCCTGCGGTCCATCCTTCATGCAACAGGGAAATGCAGCATCCTGACCTCTTGCCTGGTCCTGAAACCAGGAACATCCTAGCTCCTCCTGGTCCCTGGGCTTGGCTAAGCGGGACTCCTGCCCCCCATCCCACCTCTTACTGCACCCCAAGCTGCAATCTGTCCCCACCATCACCCCCCAAAGCCCTGCCGACTTCGTTCTGCAGGTAGACTATACCCTGCTCGCTGTCCCTTCTGCAACTCTGAACTTGCTGGTCTCTGCCCGAGCGAGGTTCCTACCAGCTGAGGTCACATTGCACGTGTCACCTTTTAGAGGATGTCCCTGACCATTGAGCTTCATGAAAGCATCCCATCCCTGTCACATTACCTGGCTTTCTCTACGGCACCATCACCCCCCACCTGCGGAACTACTCAGCTGTTCTCAAGATCACTGTCTGGCTTCTCCACTGGAGAGTAAGCTGTTACCTGATCTGCCGTGTTGAGGCTCCCAGAACAGCAGGGCTGCTCCCAGAGGGGACTGATCTCCTGCAAAGGATTTTTTAAAAATTTTATTGGAGTATACTGGCTTTACTTTGCCAACAAAGGTCTGTCTAGTCAAAGCTGTGGTTTTTCCAGTGGTCATGTGTGGATGTGAATTGGACCATAAAGAAAGCTGAGCACCGAAGAATTGATGCTTTTGAACTGTGGTGTTGGAGAAGACTCTTGAGAGTTCCTTGGACTGCAAGGAGATCCAATCAGTCCATCCTAAAGGAGATCAGTCCTGGGTGTTCATTGGAAGGACTGATGCTGAAGCTGAAACTCCGATATTTTGGCCAGCTCATGTGAAGAGCTGACTCATTGGAAAAGACCCTGATGCTGGGAGGGATTGGGGGCAGGAGGAGAAGGGGACGACAGAGGATGAGGTGGTTGGATGGCATCACCGACTCGATGGGCATGAGTTTGAGCAAACTCCGGGAGATGAAGGACAGGGAAGCCTGGCGTGCTGCAGTCCATGGGGCTGCGAAGAGTCGGACACGACTGAGAAGCTGAGCGGAACTGCTGGTGGCTTTGCAGCACTGCGCCCGTTTGTGCTGCACACCGAGGTGAATCAGCTGTTGCTGTGGTTCAGTCGCTCAGTCGTGTCCGACTCTCTGTGACCCCATGGACGGCAGCTCGCCAGGCTTCCCTGTCCTTCACCATCTCCCAGAGTTTCACAGACTCCCGTTGAGTCAGTGATGCTAAGCCTCTCATCCTCTGCCGCTCCCTTCTCTGTGTGCCTTCCATCTTTCCCAGCAGCAGGGTCTTTACCAGTGAGTTGTCTCTTCTCATCAGGGGGCCAAAGTATTGGAACGTCAGCTCCAGCATCCGTGAATCAGCTCTACGTGTATCTATATCCCCTCTTTTTATGGGTTTCCTTCTTGTTTGGGGCCCCACAGAGGGCTGAGTTGAGTCCCCTGTGCCGTATAATAGGTTTCCATTAGTCATCTGTATTATACATAGTAGTATATACATGTCAAAAATAAACAAATGGGACCTAATTAACTTAAAAGCTTTTGTACAGCAAAGAAACCAATAAATAAGACGAGAAGACAACCCTCAGAATGGAAGAAAATATTTGTAACTGAAGCAACTGACAAAGGATTAATTTCCAAAACATATAAACAACTCATGCAACTCAATAAAAAACAAAAAAACAAAAACAAAAAAATGGGCAGAAGAACCTACATAGACATTTCTCCACAAAGGGTTTTGATGCCCAGTTGCACAACTTAGGGCTTCCCAGGTGATGCTAGTGGTAAAGAACCCACCTGCCAATGCAGAAGATATAAGAGACACGAGTTCGATCCCTGGGTCGGGAAGATCCCTTGGAGAAGGAAATGGTAACCTGCTCCAGTGTTCTTGACTGGAGAATCCCATGGATAGAGGAGCCTGGCGGGCTACAGTCCATGGGGTCTCGGAAGAGTTGGACACGACTTTGAGACTAAACAACAACCAGAAAAGAACCTTCTTTGCCCCCCCCCCACCCCCCAGTTCTATTTTAGTCTCTTCAACCTTTACCTTGGGAAGAGCAGCTGGAGCTGTTTTTGGCCCCATAATGTAAGGCCCACATCCTACACGGTGATGGCTCTAGGCAAGGGTTCTCGAACGTGATCGTGCATGACAATCACCTGGAGGTCTGTGAAAACAGATTCCAGAGTTTTGGGTTCAACGGGGCTGGGCAGGGCCCCGGAATCTGCATTCCCATGTTGCCAGGTGATGAGATGCTGCTGCTCCGGGACCACGCCTTGGGGACCACTCGTCTGGGCCGCGGGGCATCGGGTCAGCACAGCCTGGACCTGTGCAGGGTTTCGTCCTTTGCAAACTGAGTTTTAGATGCTTTATCTTGTTCACTCCTCCCAACAGCCCTGCCAATATTATCAAGCCCAGTTGACAGAGGAGGAGACGGAGGTTCGCAGTGTCACACAGAGGAAGCCCCCGACTCAACACCACACAGCCAGCCAGCTTTCCCTGGGTAAACATCCTAGACGTCCAATGTCCACCAGGTCACCACACCCTGCTCCCCTTAGGTCCTGCTACTCTGGCGTGGATGAACCAGTCGCCTCCGTAAGGGGTCTCTGCCTCTGCTTTGGAGAAGGCAATGGCAACCCACTCCCATACCCTTGCCTGGGAAATCCCGGGGATGAGGGAGCCTGATGGGCTGCCGTCTATGGGATCGCACAGAGTCGGACATGACTGATGCGACTTAGCAGCAGCAGCAGCCTCTGCTTTGCCCTCTTCCCAAAGCAGCAGAGGGCACCGGGGTTGAGAGAACAGCTTTCTAGTTAGGAGAGGGTTTTAACTCTGTGGTCTGACGGTGCAACCTGTGTGATCTGGGACAAGTTTCGGGACACTCTGTAGTTTACAAAGCATAGGGACACCTTTGAGAAGATACTGCAGGTTGGATGCTGGATCACGGCCAAATCCAGTATCACAATAAAGTTGCTGCTCTTTAGCCACTAAGTCGTGTCCAACTCCTGTGAATCCTATGAACTGTGGCCCGCCAGGCTCCCCTGTCAGTGGGATTTTCCAGGCAAGAATACCAGAGTGGGTGGCCATTTCCTTCTCCAGGAGGGGATCTTCCTGATGGAACCCACATCTCCTATATTGGCAGGTGATTTCCTTACCACTGAGCCATCAGGGAAGCCCATCACAATAAAGGGACTCAAACAGTTCAGGTTTCCCAGTGCATTCAAAATTATGCTTATCTTACAATCTATTAATTGTGCAATAGCATGGTCTTAAGAAAAAAAGTGTGTGTGTGTGTGTGTGTGTGTGTGTGTGTGTGTGTGTGTGTGCTCAATCGCTTTAGTCTTCTCCGACTGTGTGCGACCCTGTGGACTGTAGCCCACCAGGCTCCTCTCTCCATGGGATTCTCCAGGCAAGAATACTGGAGTGGGCTGCCATGCCTTCCTCCAGGGCTCTTCCCGACCCAGGGATTGAACTAGCATCTCTTGCATCTCCTGCACTGGCAGGAGGGTTCTTCATCACTAGACCACCTGGGAAGCCCAAAGTATACACCTCAATTTAATGTAAAAAATATTTTATTGCTAAAAAACCCTAACCTTCATTTGAGTCTTTTTCCTGACGGAGGGTTTGGAATAATTTAAGAATGACCAAAATGTGAAACAGAGACACAAACAGAGCAAATGCTGCTGGAAAAAACTGTGCTCACAGACTTGTTTGTTGTCGGGCACACACTTTCAATTTGTAAAAAATGCAGTATCTGTGAAATGCAATACAATGAGGTATGCTTGCAGTTTTTTCTTTTTCATTTATCTTCTCATTTGATAGGCAGTGATCACTCTGGCATATATAGATGTTGAACTATAATGCTGTACTCCTGAAATGTATAATAATTAATCATAATAAACCATAGTGTTTTAAGGGCTTCTCAGGTGGCGCTAGTGGTAAAGAATCCGCCTGCCAACGCAAGAGATGTAAGAGATGCTGGTCCGATCCCTGGGTTGGGAAGATCCCCTGGAGCAGGGCGTGGCAGCCCACTCCAGTATTCCTGCCTGGAGACTCCCATGGAAGAGGAGCCAGGAGGGTCCAAGGGGTTGCAAAGAGTCGGACACAACTTGAAGCTACTTAGCACACAGTGGTTTAAAACAACTAAAAAAACACAAACTCTCTTAATTGCCTCTCATTGCCTACAGGTTGGAATCTGAGATCCTTGGTAAGGCATTAAAAGCTCTGGAAGACCTAGCCTGTCCCCTTCCCCAAATCCCCCCAGGATAAAGCTGTTTTTCCTGGCATTTTCAGCATGACGGCTGGCACTCTGCAGGCCCTCAGGTATGCATGTCTCCGTGAACAAAGCTTCGTGGTGCAACCATGCTGTGCTTCCCCCTCCTTCGTTCACTTCTGAATCACCCTTCCTTTCTTTGTTTTATCCATTTAATTTCTTCTATTTTCAAAGAAGCCTAAATGAACCTCCCGAATGACTTCCAGGTTTATTCATCCAATACACATGTATTAGCTGCATCCACGTGCCAGAAACTGTACAAGATGCCAGGGCTACAGTGGAAACGGTGGAGCCCGTCAGAATTAGATGTTCTGCCGGGAGCGGCAACTATGTTTGTGGTTGTCCCTGTGAGGCGAGCAGAAGTAACGCCATGGCAGGCAGCTTAGATTAGGAGTAGGCCTTCCTACTTCTGGGTGGTAAGATTATCAGGCTACCTGGATGCAACCAATCAGCATTCGCTTAACACTGACCGCTGTTTGCCAATTAGGAAATTAGGAATGGGGCGGAAACCCCCGGGAAAGTCCCGCGCACGCGAAAGTTTTGACCAATGAAATTGCTTTGCAAACTTGTAACCAATCCGCTTAAACCAACTACCGACGGCGTGTGCTCACCCTATAAATCTGTGTAACAGCTTGGGCTCGGGGCTCTCTGACCCTGCACCACTGCGTTGGTTGCGGCAGAGGCCCCGGCTCGAGTCAGTAATAAACTTCCCTTTTTGCGAGTTGCACTGTCTTGGAAGCCTTCTCTATTCCCGCTCAGGGATTCGGACATCGGGCATAACAGTCCCAACCTTGGCAAGTGGTCCCCGCCAGACTGCTGATAAACTCTGAGCTGACAGCACGGCGTCTTCAGTTCTGTGCATGCACGGGGCTGAGCCATGACTATTTTACATCAAGCTTGACAAGCATTTTTGTTGGGTTTCACTTATCTGGTTAACCCTGACAAGATCTCTGACTGTCCTCAGTATTTACATCTTTATGTAGACATATCTACAATGAAATGAAAATTTGCTTGTTGGAAATAACTGCAGTTTCAAAAGCACCCACTTTGCAGGTGATTCACCCCTCAAGAGCTTAAACACTCAGTAATCCCTGACCTAATTCCCTCAAAAAGGCGCCAACTGTATTCTCAAGACCCTCAGCTTCTTCACCTGACAAAGAGAAAGTTGTAAGTGAAAAGCAAAACACATCGTCAGACACCTTCCCTTCTTTTTCACTTTAAATATCAAACAACTTCAAAGACAAGTTTACTGTGGTAAGTCAAAACGTGTCTTTTACTCAGTTGCCGGTGTGTGAAGTCTTTCTTTTCTTACTGAAATTCTCAACAGCAAGTCCAAGCTTGCACAACACCTGCTGAGCACCAGCTGTTCTTAAGGAAACTCCTCTGATAAAACAAACTGCCTTAGAAAGCCAATTTCTTTTTAACAACTTCCGGTCTCAGTGGCACGGGTTCCTCCTTAATCAGATGAAGCCTAATCTAAAGCACCAGAGGGGTCTGCTCCCTCCCTAACACTGGGGTATTTGCAGCCCTTAAGTGCCTGGCACCACTTGCCAGATAATCAGGGCTCTGCGACTCTTTTGCTATATTAACTCCCTTCTTTCCAGTCCTCTGTGCTGTTAGGCTGTTCTCATGATCTATCCTTCCTGGACAGTGGCCTGAGAGACGGGGAACGCACATCTCCTCTGTAGTTGTTGTTTAGTCGCTAAGTTGTGTCTGACTCTTTGTGACCTCACAAAGTGTAGTCCATTAGGATCCTCTGTCCATGGGATTTCCCAGGCAAGAACACGGGAGTGGGTTGCCATTTCCTTCTCCAGGGGATCTACCTGACCCCGGGATTGAACCTGTGTCTCCTGCATTGCAGGCAGATTCTTTACCACTGAGCCACCGAGGAAGCCCATCATCTCTAGAGTATATGAACAAAGAGGACTTCACCACTTACAGACACACCTAACGTCGTCTCAGCCAGGCTGAGATGAGCTGGGAGTCTGACCGCTGAGTGTAGTCGTTTTATCTTTTCATGACAACAACAAATAGCAAATATCCGGTGTATTTGCAGAAGCACATGTTTGGGAAGTGAGGTCTGACATCCACTCCTTTGATGTGAAGCTCTCTCTAAATAGGCCCTTTCAGATTTCCATACGAATGTGGGCTCTAATGGGCTTCCCAGGTGGCATCAGTGGTAAAGAACTGGGCTGCCCATGCAGGAGACTTAAGAGATGCAGGTTCGATCCCTGGGTGGGGAAGATGCCCTGGAGGAGGGCATGGCAACCCACTGCAGTATCCTAGCCTGGAGAATCCCATGGACAGAGGAGCCTGGTGGGCTACAGAGTCGGACACGAATGACGTGACTTCACACAGCACAGGGGCTGCAATGCAGACCCTCCCGGTTTAGTGGCTCAGAACCGAAGGCATGTACAGTCTGAGCTGACTGCTCCAAGCTGATGGGCAACTCTGCTTCCCAGAGGCACTCGGAGGCCTGGGTTTCTTCCCCACCCCAGGCTCTGGCATCCAGTGAGCCCTGCGCATTCACCTGCCTGGCTAGGGTACACCTCCAGGTTCCAGCTGGTGGGAAGGGGAGAGCCGGAGGAGACCCATCAGCTTCCAGCTCTGGGTGAGAATCAGCCATCTGACCCCATGGATTCATAACAGCAAGAAGGGCTTGGGAACGCAGTCCCCCTCGAGGCAGGCAGGTGCCCGGCTGCGACTGTGCTTAGCCACGGAAGACGCTGGTGGACGAGCAGTACTGAGCGAAACAGTCTTCTCTTCCTTCTACTTTACAGAAGCAGGGTGAAGCTTTAATGAAGTTATTTTAAGAATTCCAATAGGAAAAATAGTTCAGATTTCCATCAAAATGCTACAGAATTGTATTTATTTAAGAACCGAAATAAACATGAGATCATCCGGTTATCAGGTGACTTGCCCCCAGCAGCTGCTGTTTCACTGACTTGTTGAGCGTCAGCCCCCCCGGGAGGGCAGGGACTTTGTTCAGTGCTGGTCCCAGCAGCAGGAGCGGTTCCTGACACATAGGAGGCGTTAATGAGTGAGCATTGAGTTGCTCAGTCGTGTCCGACTCTTTGTGACCCCCTGGACTGTAGCCCACCAGGCTCCTCTGTCCACGGGATCCTCCAGTCAAGAATATTGGGGTGGGTTGCCATGTCCTTCTTCAGGAAGAGTTAATACGTCTCGGTTAAATGAATAAACAGGTAGATGGAACAGAAACAGAGCAACATGTAGGGATTTTAAATTATTTTGTGCCTTTATATCTTTCTCCGCTGAGTCGGGCTGCCAAGCGGCTCAGTGGTAAAGAATCTGCCTGCCAGTGCAGGAGACGCAGGAGATGTGGGTTCAATCCCTGGGTCAGGAAGATCCCCTGGAGAAGGAAATGGCAACCCACTCCAGTATTGTTGCCTGGGAAATCCCAGGGACAGAGGAGCCTGGCGGGCTACAGTCCAGGGGTCACGAGGAGTCAGACAGGACTTAGCTGCTGAGTACACAACACTGCTGAGTTACCAGGGGCGGCAGGAACGTCTCTGACGGACGATTTCTAATTATAACAAGACTCCAGGCTCTGAATGATTCCTGGTGTTTATACTTCTATCTTAAAGAAAAAGCTATGAGCCTGACTCATGTTGTGCCTTGGATTTTTTTTTTTAAAACCAAAGCACTGTGTTCAACTTGACTCCCAGATGTGAAAAGTGCATGGTGTGACATTCAAAACACCTGCAAAATGAAATACCTTAATTTGTTGAGATACTAAATGGTCTATGATCAAGATCCAGCCAGTATTTCTCTCCAAAGATAAAAATCAAACATTTTTCTATCATTAAAACCAAAAGAGTAATTCAAATTAGAGTGTCCTGTCACTTGTGAATTGGAAGGAAATTCTTACAGAGTGGGAAATTCATTCCACCAAATATAGCAGTCAATATAATTAAAATAAATTCAGTGGCCGTTTTTAAAAAAAGATTATAAAATTGAATTTATTGAGTTTCACACAAGATGCACTTATAAAATTAGTACTGAATGCCATTTTAACAGAAGAAATGAACATCAGTCCAAACTCCCAATACATTCTGCAAAAAAAAACTTCCAAAAATGACAGCATAGTTACAGAGTCATTCAAGCTGAACTGAAAGATATACCCAAATCATATTTTTGCTCTGATCAGGGCTTTGTTTGGCAAAGTTTTCCCCAAGCTATGCCCATTCCTAGTGGAACTGTTCCTTATGGTGGTGAAGAGAAGGTGGAAAAACAATAATAATAACAATAATAATTCTAACATGGGCCTTCACTGAAACATACACAAAGCAATTTCAAGTCTTTCGTTTTTAACTTAGAGTACTTTCTGGTTTCCCAAAAGCATTTCTGTATTATTTTCTTTTTTTTAACCTTATGTGAACAATCATCTTCAGATTCCTTTAGCTTTAATGCAACACATTAAAATTCGCTTTTATTTTTCAGAGGAATGAGTCAAAGCATTAAAGCCTACTTTACATTTCACCCAGGAGATAAGACAAATCAGCTAAAATTTACCTTCTGCCGTATCACATGCAGGAAATATCAGCACAAGAGCTGAACTTCAATGAAAACATCAAAGGAAGTTAACAGTTAACGGCAACATCTGGACATTCTGAAATTAGACCCTGGACAATTTTTTATAAAAATGCAGAAAGGCTCCTCAAGATAAAATGTGGTGGAAAAGAACCTGTCCTGTGATGTGGGCCATGGACGGGTAATTAAGCAGAAATGGAATCTTGATCTCAAACAAAACCAAGAAGCACCATTTGGCTGCTCCCCACACAAGCCCCTGCCCACACCCGGACGGCCACCCGCACGCCCCAGACGTCTCCTTTCCTTTTCCCCAGACAGCCTGCCCGCCCTGGCGCACACGCACCCGGGGGCCCACCTCCCCAGAGCACAGACCCAGGCCAGGCGCGGGCGCACAGACAGACAGACAGACAGGCAGACGGGCAGACAGGCAGACCAGCTCTTTCTAGGAGCCCGAGCAAGATGATGCCCCAGTCTTGTGTGGACAAGACTGACTTTAAAACCGCGACTTGGAAAACCCAGTTGAAGTTGATACCTTTCAGTTTTGTCCTCTGACAGTTCCTCAGCCTGTTCAATACCAAACCCTTTTAATGGTAACAACTTAGGAAGCAATCAGTTTGAAAGGGAAACCAGTTAACTCCACCTGAAAATGAACACTGCTCTGCTTTCTTCAGAATAAAAAGTGCCTTTCTGTCGGGGAATTCCTATTTTATCCACTGCAATTACACAATACACAGCTCACGTTTGGCTGTGAAGAGTAAAACGGAAAAACTAGGAAACATTTTCTCAGTGATGCAAACCTTCATTCATTCATATTTTTTAAATAAACTGGCTTAAGGGTTTGTTTTTTTTTTTCCTTTCCCTCTATAAAATGCTACTATCCATCATGTCTCATTTAAGGTAGCTTTTTATTCTGATTAATTCAGGTACATCTTTTGAAGTGTATTCTGGTGGTAAGAACATTTATCTTAAGTTTAATTATTGTTATCTTTTTTTTTTTTTTAAATGCTTTGGCAGATGAAGTTTGAAAACTGTGGGAACAGAATGAGGCTGGAAACGGAGCGTCATGTAAGAGCTCCACCGTCTCCAGCGCATCCCGACGCCGAGGAGGACTTGAGGTGGAGTCCCGTCCTCTGGAAGCACAGGCTGACGGAGCGGAGGGGGTGGTTGGGTCACTCCCGCGGGGCCCAGGGTGACTCTGCGGCTTCCCCGAGCAGGAGGGACCTTTCCTGAGCCATCCATCTGTCCAAGGGCTCGAGGCTGGAGGTCGCTGCTGGCTGCCCCGTGTGACCTGACCTTCAGCCAGACCACGCCACTGAAGAAGGACACTAAGATTTGCTTTCCATCAATAAGTTAAGTTCTTAAATAAATATTTAAGTGCCGTCTTCAGCATCTGTCCGTCTGGGGGGCACTACCTCTGGGGCCCCGAGATTGCATCTTTGGCACTCGGAGCTCCGGAATTCAGTCAATTCGGTTTCCACAAATTGTGAACCTGTCTATCTCTAACAGATCTTTCTTTGAGGACCTGTGTTTCAGTTCTGAGTTCTCCTGTGTTATGTCCTTCTCGTCGCCGTCCGGGGTGGTCAGAAGCTGATCAGAGCTGCTCGTCACGAGCAGCGGGATCGCATTTTCCTTCTGATGAGTGGGCTGGCTGGTGACTGAGGCAGACAGGGTTTCTTCTGTGGAAAAACAGACCCGTGTAATTAGAAAAGGGTGTCCCACCAGCCTATCATAACCACAAGCTTTCCAGTATAGTGGGACTGAAAAAAACTGTCAACTGTCCATGCTTTCAGATAAAGCAAACAATAGCCTAATATTAACAGCATGGTGTATAAGCCCTATAGCTTATAATGAAACTTAAGAGGCTATACTATTTCCGTTTCCTCATCCAAAATTGTATATGACAGTGTAATGTGGACCACGGCCCACAAATAGCACCGTTATCAGATCTGGGGAAAATCAGAAGTCCTGTGTCACAACCATCTTCCTGCACAAGCAGGTCCTAGGAAGACCCCGCCAGGCCCAAACACTAACACTGCCTCCCCCAGGACAGCAGGGCCGAGCAGACGCGAGACCACTGTGCCTCTTGCGCGTGGTCACGGTAGTTAGAGTCGGCATTTTACCTCCAGGAAGTTCAGATCGGAGATTAAAAACACACCCGTGAACGAAACCCCAAACGACCACGGGCATCCCGAGCCTGGGGGCCTGGACACACCAAACTGCGAACTGTACACTCAGCCCGTACCTGAGCAGAGTCATCGGGGTAAGAGTGACGCCCCACAGAGGGTACCCGGGTGAGACGGAGGGCCGGACGGGCGCTGACACACACACGGCCGCGACGGAGGCAGGAGCTCGGCGCCCCGCCCGGCACCCCTCCGCCCGCTCGGCCTCCCCTCCGGCTCACCTCCCGCCCCGTCGCGGGCAGACGCTGCGCCTGGACACTGACCCCGGCTCTCTGCTTTGCCGCCCCACTGTGGAGCCCCCGCCGGCCCCTCTCCTGACGAGCCCCCCGCACCGGGTCCTACTTTTTCTCGTGCTTCGGGACTCAGTCCAGGCCTCGCCACCTCCAGGAAGGACCCCTCTCCCGTCCCCTCTATAACTCCACTGCTCTCCGATCTGGATCAGCCACTTCTGCCGTCTCCTCTGTCAGTCTGTGAGGTCCCAGAGCTTGATTTATTTACCTCTGTAGCTCCAGGGTCTCATATACCGCCTGGCACAGCCACGGAAGAGTAAATCGTTTAAACTAAAAGTCATCTGAATAAATACTCATGTGGACGTGGAACCGCCGTCCACTGACAACAATTAAGCCCCAGTCTCTCCTCCAGTCTTCCAGGCCAGAAATCCTGGGGCCACCCTTAACTCCTCTCTGCAGGGCACAAGCTCCCAGCGAGCCCTGCGCTCCTGGTGACGCACCCAGAATCTGGTCTCCCGCAGCGCCCACGCCGACCTGTGCACAGAGCTGGGCATTTTCCCGCCGGCCTCCACTCCTGGGCTCGCCTTCCTGAGTCTATTTTCCACAGAGACCGAGACTGATCCAGCATCCCGGCCCCCCTCTCTCCAACGGCCTCTCCCTACATGGCAGAAGCCAAGATGCTCATGAGAGCAGCGGGAGTCCTGGGCGGCCTCTCAGGACCCTGGTCCCTCTCCCCTGGGGTCGGGGCTCTCGGGTCTCCCCACTGCCCCTCTCCCCCGGGGTCGGGGCTCTCGGGTCCCCCCACTGTCCCTCTCCCCCGGGGTCGGGGCTCTCGGGTTCCCCCACTGCCCCTCTCCCCTGGGATTGGGGCTCTCAGGCCCCCCACCAGTCCCTCTCTCCCGGGCTCAGAGCTCTTGGGTCCCCTCACTGTCCCTCTCCCCTGGGGTCGGGGCTCTTGACCCCCCCACCCTGTCCCTCTGCCCTGGGGTCGGGGCTCTCGGGTCCCCCCCGGTCCCTCTGCCCTGGGGTCGGGGCTCTCGGGTCCCCCCTGGTCCCTCTCCCCCGGGGTCGGGGGTCTCAGACCCCCCAGTCCCTCTCCCCCAGGGTCGGGGTTCTCTGGCCTCCCTGGCTCTCGCTGCCCCTGCCTGAGGCCCCTGCACGTTCACCCACACCCCAAATCCTCACAGCTGGGGGGCCCCCACCCCACGTGTCCTCCCACCAGCCTGCTTCGCCTTCTCCCACGACACAGTGCACATCCACCCGCTCTCCCCCCGACCATCTCGTCTGCAGCCCAGCTGTCCCTGGACCCGCCAGGTACCAGGTGCCCGACAACCATCTACTGAACAGGGACAAACAGAAAAAGGCTTGGAGCTCTTCCCTAGGGGCGTCTGCGATGAGATCTCAGCATGAACACTAATAATCCACAGCCGAGCAAAGCAAAATCCAGTCTTGAAAGCTCTGCTCAACAGTGATTTTTTTATCACAGAGCGTTCAGACTGACTCTCTAGGTAACGATTCAGAGGATGAACAGAGAGCCACACCTACCTTGGGAGGCTCTGCACTTGTTCTGTGGTTTACCGGGCGGTTTGCCGGGAGCGCTGGCCGGGGGCGGGTTGAACAGCTTCTCTTCCATCTTGGCCTCCTTCACGTATTGGCAGGATTTCCCCAGCAGGACGATGCTGTTCAAGACTTTCAGGGAGACCAACCTAGAACCGGGAGACACCGCCACGCGCTGCGGGGGCCCGTCGCTGCACACGGGGGCCCGTCGCTGCACACGGGGGCCAACCGCCCCCGCTCGGCCGGGGAGGAGGGGACGGCGGGGAGGGAGGGCCACCCGGTGCCCCGGGTCCAGCTCCCCGTGCACACCCGAGTTTCTGGAGGCTTCTTCACCCCAGGGAAGCAGTTTTGAAAAACTCCTTGGTTTTTAGCATAAGAACTAATTATACTTAGAAGTCTTACCTGGTGCTAAATTGTCTAACATTTATTCTCTTACTACAAAACAAAGACATTCAGCAAATGCAGATGAAAACCAACAAAACGTTATAACGCCACACCGCGGAGCCAACCACTGCGACATCAGGAGTATGACCCTGCCGTCGTCTGTGCTCGGAACGGACATCTATTTGTACCTCTCGCTCTCCAGAATCGGGGTGTCTTTAAGAAGGCGGTGGGGGATTGGCGCTGACAGCCGGAGTAGAGGCTCTGGGGGCTGAGCGTGTGGGTTCAAGCCCTGACTCCACTGCTCAGGACCTGTGTGGATCTCAGTGAATTCCCTACCGAGTTTGTCCAGAAAGGAGGTGAGATGCTCACAACAGTGCTGCCGCTGCTGCTGCTAAGTCCCTCAGTCGTGACTGACTCTGTGCGACCCCGTAGACGGCAGCCCACCAGGCTCCCCCGTCCCTGGGATTCTCCAGGAAAGAACACTGGAGTGGGGTGCCATTGCCTTCTCCGCAGAACAGTGCCGGGCACACAGAAGCGCCCACCAGCGCTGCGGTGTGACCACCGCGGCTGTAAGTGACGATGCACCCGGAACATTCTTCCGACCCGCTGTGGCTCCTCAGTGAGCTGGCCGCGAGGGGCTTGCAAAGCTGCTCTGTGCCGGCCATCGTATAACAGGGCCCCCCAAAGCCTTCAAGTTCTGGTTACTTACATTACTTCTAACATGTTGCTTCTATTAAAAAGTTTCTGCTTAAGAAAACTATGTTATATCTCTGTTTCCTTAAGATAAACTCCAAAATATCTATAATTACAGAAGTGGGATTTCTGGGCCAAAAGGTACATAGTATTTTTAGGCATTTGAAATGAATCTGGCAAAAATTCTGAAAAAAGCAAAACAAAGCTCTTCACACTGATGTGTATGTGGTGTGTGCTCAGTGGAGTCCGACTCTTTGCGACCCCACGGACTGCAGCTCCTCCGTCCACGGGATTTCCCAGGAAGGAATACTGGAGTGGGCTGCCATTCCCTTCTCCAGGGGATCTTCCCGACCCAGGGAGCAAACCCATTATTATCTCATGTATTGCAGGCAGATTCTTTACTGTCTGACAAGGCCTAGAGTGTGCTTAATAATTAGTGTGGCAAACATAGTAGAAAAAAACATTTTTTAAAACACAGAACAACAACTGACTGTAACGGCAAATTTTATCGTAAAAGAAAACATGGGTGAAACTTAAGCCTTAAATAAGGAGGACTATAAGTAAGTGATTTCATTAAAAGATTAAAATACAATCTAAATGGAAGCAACCTAGATGCCCATCAGCAGATGAATGGATAAGGAAGCTATGGTACATATACACAATGGAATATTACTCAGCCATTAAAAAGAATTCATTCGAATCAGTTCTAATGAGATGGATGAAACTGGAGCCCATTATACAGAGTGAAGTAAGCCAGAAAGATAAACACCAATACAGTATACTAACGCATATATATGGAATTTAAAAAGATGGTAACGATAACCCTATATGCAAAACAGAAAAAGAGACACAGATGTACAGAACAGACTTTTGGACTCTGTGGGAGAAGGCGAGGGTGGGATGTTCTGAGAGAACAGCACTGAAACAAGTATACTATCAAGGGTGAAACAGATCACCAGCCCAGGTTGGATGCATGAGACAAGTGCTCAGGGCTGGTGCACTGGGAAGACCCAGAGGGATGGGAAGGGGAGGGAGGTGGGAGAGGGGATCGGGAAGGTGAACACATGTAAATCCATGGCTGATTCATGTCAGTGTATGGGAAAAACCGGTACAATATTGTAAAGTAATTAGCCTTCAACTAATAAAAACAAATGGGAAAAAAAGAAAAAAATAAAGTGCCATCAATACTTCTGCCAAATAGCATATTTAATTTAGCCAGAGTTTAACTGAGTCACAAATACATTTGGGGATACATGCTGTCAAGGGAGATCCCAGGACAGTTGTGACCCGGTTGCTGTTAACGTCTACTACATTGTGCATTTATATGTGTGTGTTTGTGTGTTAAGTCACTTCAGTCATGTCTGACTGTGTGACCCTATGGACTGTAGCCCGCCAGGTTCCTCTGTCCAGGGGACTCTCCAGGCAAGAATACTGCAGTGGATTATGCCCTCCTCTATGGGAATCTTCCCGACTCAGGGATCAAACCCGCATCACTTTACATCTCCTGCACTGGCAGGCAGGTTCTTTACCACTAGCGCCACCTGGGAAGCCCTCTGCCTTTACACTTTACTGTATAACCAAAAACATATTAAAGAACAGTTAATCTTACCCCAAATAGAAGAGGATGACGCAGGCATAAGACAGGATTCCTTGCACCTTAATTGAACTTGTTACCACTCTGATGAGCTAGCCAGAAACAAACCAAAACAACAAATCACATAAACAAAACACACCAAGTTATTAGTTAACATTTGAAAGAAGGTTTCTCCATGCCGACTTTAACACTCTGGGCACATTCCTGTGGCTTCTGTCTAAACCCAAGAAAGCAGTTATAGGATGTGTCAATTCACACCAGAACCTGGCTGCTTGTGGAACCTCTTATGGTAGACGGAGATTCTTTGGGAAAATCTAAAATGCCCACTAATGCCAAATTCAACCGCTGACTCTAAAGTCAGACACTGCACCCAGCTCATGACTGACATTTTTACCTGTACTTAACAGAGATACAAATAAGTTAGTTTTAAAAATAAAAATTATTTTGGAAACTATAAACGGATTCATCTAGCTACACGCATCCCCACCAGGGCTGGAAGCACTTGGTGAGCGTGCCCCTCATTCTTGCATTTTCTGTCCTTTGTTCTTTGACTCTCTGAGAACCCCAAGGACTTGCTGAGGGAGACAGAAAAGGGAACCCTTATGGGGCATATACTGTTTAACCAAACTAAATATTGTTAGGAAACTAATTTACTTACAGGCCAGAAAATTTCTATCTCTTTTGGAGAGTTATGGTTGCTAAGTTGCTTCAGTCGTGTCTGACTCTGCACCCCATGGACTGTAGCCTGCCAGGCTCCTCTGTCCATGGGATTCTCCAGGCAAGAATACTGGAGTGGGCTGCCATGCCCTCCTCCAGGGATCTTATATTTTCTTACTTATCTCACAGAAACATAAGAGTAACAACGCTATCTCTGGAAATTTGCTGAATAAATCTGATGGGATCTGTCACTGAAAAATATTTACACATGTTACAGGTTCACCTTAATGTACCCATATATTAGGGTATGTGGGGACTGCTAGGTGAAAACAGAAAATCAGGGAAAATAACCAACCTTGTCCAGTAATGTCATCCTCAAGTGGAAGAGTCTCAATTAAATAAATAACACAAGAACATTTCAAATTATATTTTAAAAATGCTTTTAATAAAAGAGCAATTGGGAGGAGCTAGACAGAATGAACTGCCATATATATCCAATAAAATCTCTGTCTCAGTCTCTAATGGGGAAATGACCTGTCATCAAACATTTGTGATGAAAAGTAATATGGTTCTAGAATTTTGTTCAGAAATATGAAAAGTAAAGAGGTTTCAATGACTTCATTTTTACCCAGTATATCATTAGGTAACTTTAAGATACATATGTCCCAAGTCTAATTTCCTTGAGACCTTGATTTGATTTACTTTTCTTGGATATGAACTCATTCTAGGACTTAAAGTAACATTTACAAGGAAACACTGCTACTCTTGGCCTTAATGCAAGAACTAGCTTGGTTCCCGAGGCCTCAGTTTACTCCTCAGGGGCCCTAGATTTCTGCCAAAGCTCTGGGGTCACTCTGGCGCTCGGTGAGAAAAACACTGCAGGAGAAAACCCACTGGGTCTGCACGTAGCTCCACAATCCCCTTCAAAACTACAGATTTCCCAGAAGTGTTCTGCCAATCAAGTATTAACTTAACTTAAATCTTCTGGTATAACCACCATAAAAACTCACTCAGAGAATAAACTGAAGATTGATGAAAAATCTAAAAATACTAATTTAAAAAATTCATACTAATTATGATCAGAATTTTCTGGTAAGTAAGTTACTAGACAAATTATTATTTGGCAAAGCAGGGCCACATTTAAATCCAACCACTTAACTAATCCTTAAAAAAAACAAAAAGGCAGCCTAGGTTTATTTTCACATGGCAAGTATCCTTTTTCCAGTTGCAGAAAACAAAGAAAAAATCTTAAATTCTATTTTATCAATCTCTTAAACCATTAACAACAATTTCACTCTTCAGAATCTTCTGTTTTTCCAAAATTCTAGGACTTCCTTTCCCTAAGCAAAAGAAAGCCATATTTGTATATAATAAAAACAAACTACTAACACAACTGAAAACATTTAGGATGTGTTTATCTGGAGAGTCCTGCTGAAGTTTAAATAACATTAAATCTATTAATCATTCATCCTCTAAAAAAAAGTTAGGCAAGCTGGTAAAAAATACAGTTAGTATGACCGACAACTTCTTTCTACATCTCTTAATTTCCATGAGACTTTGCGTCTTTGGAAAACTTCAGATATCCTTCAATGAAAAGACAGTTGCATTTGTTTTGATGTGAGAATAGTTAGCCAAAAAGGAATGCAATCAAATATAAGTGCAGTCAGCAAAATCTTCTTAATTAACATTATTAGAGCTCTAATTAAATATTACAGTAACTATTTGCAAGGCTGTTCTGAGCAATTCATTAAAATATCAGAAGTTGATGACTAATGTTTTTGATCGAGTAAGTTTCAGTGCCATTATTTAAAAATATATATGATATTTCCTGTGTATAACAGCAGAAAATTCCCTTGTAAAAACTTTGGAAAAAAATTTAAGTAGTACTCATAATGAATACAGAATACTTCATTTGAGCAATCGTGTTTATTTAATCTATTTCATCTGTTGCCAAATTTTTACTACTATAAATGCTACTGCAGTGCATAACCTTTCCTATAAATCACCATTTGCCTTTCATGACTGTTTTCTTAGGAGAAATTCCTAGAACTGGAATTACTTCATCAAAGCATAATACTGTCATGGGGCTCTTCAGAAATGCTGGATCAACTCACACTCCCACCAATATGTGTTACAGTGGCCGCTCAATGCCTACCACCAGGTATTTCCATTCAAAAAGAAAAACCACTGCCAAGTGAAGAAGCAAAAATGAATATTCTCATTGTTAGGAAAGCTATCACGTAAAATATGTCTTAACATCTTTTATCCATTAAATGGCTCAAAATCCAAAAGGAAAATATTATAATTTAAAACAAAATTTCCTTCTAAGTCATGGACCTTTAATTTTACTATCAAGTCATTTTAGAACAAACTGATTGATAATCCATTTATTCATATTCTTTAATGACGGTCATCTCATCATAGAAAGCGTATGGACTTACTAAAACAGCTAGTGGGAGAGGAATAAACCCCATCCTCCGGGCCACGGAGTCACTATAATCAGTATATGCCTGGACAGAGAGAGAAGAAAAGGATTTATGGGATTTGATAAGCACTTAAAAAGCAGAATTCATCAGAAAAGTCAGGTACAGGAATGCTGTCTGTGCTTATATGTAATGTTTCTTATTGTTATTGTAATTAAAATAAGAAATGTTTCAAACTTAAAAAAAATAGTACAGTTCATTCATCACCAGCAAATATTCTAAACAGGTGAGACTGTGAGCAAGAAGAGACCCTAGTACCTATATTGAAATTTAGTAAAACAATGGAGTGACCTAAATATTCATAAGAACTTTAAAATACAAAGTTGCATAACTGCTTCAATGCTGTAGAAACCATATATTAGCATTATTTTTATTATTTTGTAAATGTTTAGTGTCAAGAACAGAAATAAGGTGGTTTACCTAACTTTCCCTTAATTAATATCCCATGCTATATTAAACTATTATTCAAAAAATTAATTATTAATTAATTAAACAATTGTTCAGTTAACTTCAGATTATGCCTTTTATATATAATGCTTACATTTTTCTGTCGACTGCTAACAAGGTCAAAAGCAAGGCTGGCTCTATATTCACTGTAGACCTAAAGACAAATAAGAATGAGGTATTAAGTAATATAGTGCAAATATAAAACATGGAAAGATTTACTTTGTAGATACAATGTTCAATAACTAGCCAGGAAGGAGGTGCTAATAACCAAGTGACATCTGGGTAGTTTTTCCCTATTTGTTCACCTACAATAAGAGTGAAAAAGAGCCTCAATTCCCCTTGATAGGTTCAAGGCCTTTTAAAGGTTTCCTTTAAAGAGGGATAAATATTCAATGATTATGGTCATTGAGAGTTTAGACTTTTAGGAAGAGTGGCTATTTTAAGTAGTGCAAGGCACAGAAAATAATTCTGAAATTATAAATTAAATGAACAGTTTTAAAAATTACTACTGTACATCTAATGATAATGATATCTTCTTAGAAGAGTGAATGCTAAGTATGATATTAAGCTGAGTTGGAGAACACAGCAGTCCTGAAGGCACTTGCAAACTGTCATTTCCACTACAAAACACACTAAATATTTGAATCAAGGCTATTAGCTTTGACTTCGGTTGCTGAGAAAATGTCACATGAAAAGGGATTCCTGTTTTGAGGAAGCCAAGACAGTGAAGGGTAAAATTGTTATATCCGGTCTTTGCAAAAAACTGCATGATCATCTTTTATTCAAGGATACTAACACACTCAGAAATGCCGGAACCCCATCATCAACTGCAGCGGCTGCAACCGCACTGCATTGTAGGTCTGTGTCTTTTAAAATATGACAATAAGCATGCACAACCCAAACCAAATTGAGATACTGGTAAATCACTATTCATTTTGGTCCTAGGTTAGGAATGAGCATTGCTCTTGAAAACTAGACTGGTAGGATGACTCAGTGAGTAGGCTTCATTTTGTTTATATCAAGCCTACAGCCACATTTCTATTTTTGGAAATGCTACAAAATACCTGGCTGTAACATAAAACAAATCTCTCAAAGTTCCAACAAATGTTTTCAGTAGAAAAATATAAGGTGCTTGTCTTCTAGGACTTACCAAAAACCTATTCATAATCACAGGAGAAAAGAAAACCAATTTTAAAATATAAAATACTAAACAATCCAGTCAAAGAGAGAGGTTCTGATATCTAATATTTTAAATAGGAACGTGATTTTTAAAAGTTTAATGAGACAGGTTATGATGGTATCAACAGTTTATAATGGTTTTAGTTAGTGACAGACACCCTGATCTCAACTACTGGTCAGTCTATACCTCTACCGGAAAGTACAGACACAGAACTGTTTAACATTGAAATAATGTACTTTTGGCAGCATAATCATTTTTAGAAATTTAAAATTATAATTCTAACTTTAAAACTGTAGTACTTTTCTATCGTACTCATAAATTCAGTAAATTTAACTTGCTATTCTACAACCTTATGATACTAATCAGAAGTCAACACCAAACATTGAATTGTTTATTAAAATACATACATCTGCTGTGATGTCATTGAACTTTGTGATAAAAGCATGTTTTACAATATCCACAGCAATTTCTGACGCGACCACCATACAGACATCTGGAAATAACACCCAGAGATGATCTATAAAGTAGGAGAGAAGAGAGACAGTTACATCTCTTAATATGAATAGAGTCCATAACATCCTATCATAGGCTCCCAGAGAAATCTGCATTCTCCACAGGGTAAAACTGTAACATTTTCAACAAGTGATAATGGAGAGAGAACCGGCATAGAATTAATTATCAGGAAGAGTCATATCTTATCAGGCTAAAGGCTAAGTCATTCAACAAGTGCTTACTCTGTGCTTGGTACAGAGGAAGCCTTGAGGGGGGCGCCAGGGTTAGCGGAGCCCGGCCTCTCCCTGGGGAGAGGTACAGGACGACTGGTGGGATGGTGAGTGAGGAGGCTCCGTCTAAACCTCTCGGGCTGCCTCAGAGTGATGGTAGATAACTGGGAGGACAATGTGCTAAAGTCAACTGAACCGTTTTTTCCTCTCTTTGATCACTAAGATTCAACGATACTGATCCATCCTTTATTTCACCGTCACACAGAGGTAACCTGCCAGATTTGCTCACCTTTATTGTATTTATTAAAACATCAACTCAGTACCAAGTGCCTGATTAACAAATGCAAACATCAGGATAATCTGCTTAGGCCTTGAAGAAGGATACACAAGTGGGACAGAGCAGGAAAATCAGGAATGTTGGCGGGGACCCGCGGCAATCCCACCCTGGGGCAGCTGGCGGCGGGTGGAGGGTGCAGGGCTGGGGCCCCCTGCTGACCAGGAAGGAGGTGCTGAGCTTCAGTCAGGGCACCTCGACCTCTTTGGACAATCAGCTCTGCCACTGACTGGCTACCTGAGTTCCAGTTTCCTCGTCTATGAGAGAGAAAAGCATCTACGGTGCAGGGCTGAGCAGGGTCACTGGGCACAGGCTGCGGAGGTGCGGTGTGGTCCGTGGGAGCCGTGTGCGTGCGCTCAGTCATGTCTGACTCTCTGCGACCCCACGGACTGGAGCCCACCAGGCTCCTCTGTCCACGGGCTTCTCCAGGCAGGAATACTGGAGTGGGTTCTCATTCCTGCTCCAGGGGATCTTCCCCACCCAGGGGTCGAACCTGCGTCTCCTGCATTGGCAGGCAGGTTCTTTACCAGTGGTACCATGCTGGGCCAAAGACTACTGTGGGGGGTCTAGCTCCCACCACCCCATAGAGCACAGTCAACCCATCCTACACGTGAAGAGTGGACCAGCTAAAGGCTTCTGGAGTTTTCTGCACTTTTCTGTGTACTCATTTTATTCCATGGAAGAGAATGATTTTTCGCTCAGGAGCAAAACTGAAAGGCACCATAACTGTTAAGACTTCCTTACCTGGATTCCAAGAAAACTGCTCCATGTTTCTCAGACATACTATTAGCAAAAGCACATAATTTGTGAATCGTTCCTTAATATCTGAAAAAAAGTTTAACATAAAAGTAGTATATATAAATAATACTATAGTATGTATCTAAAATAATTTTTAGTCAGAATATGACGAAATTGTCTAACAGTGTAAATGTCTGTGAAATAAATATGTTATATATAGGGTGGTGCTACACTGGCAAGCCATTTACTTCTTTCAAACCAACATAATCCTAGTACAGAAATGCCAGTTCTCTACAAACCTCAAAAAATGTTCAAACCATCTATCTGGTCAGACTTAGTCAAATTCCTCCAATGGTCTTTGGGGACATAAGGAAACTGTTTTCATTTTACAAAAGAAGAAAAAAATAGAAGCAGAGAGTAAAATACAAGACTTTGGGTAACATAAAACCCCTGCTTCCCAGACTGCTTCCGATCTGGTAAGTATTTCAGGTCTGGAATACAACAACCAACTGGATGACTCCTTTAACTAGCTAACAAAGCCAACAGCATTACTGAGGGAACTTAGGAGAATAAAACAACGCAAAAATTAGGTTTCATGAGGATAGTAATCTTAATTACTAAGTATTCTGAGCTTACTCTGAATGAATTTAATAAAAGGAAAGAACTAAATTCCTGCTAAGGGTTAGTTAACACATTTCACTTTTTAACCTGTTAGCTTCTTATCATCATCTAAGATACTATGTAATCAGGAAATGGAATGAAATAAATCTGTCTGACTTGGGGTGAACTCTTACGTTAGTTAAAAAGTGAAATTTTTACCAAAATGGGAATGTTTTCTCTTAATCGCTATTAAAGAGCTTAAAAACACTGGTGACTAATGCTTTAAAAGTACTTTTGATATTCAAATTATTAATCTGCTTTTTCTAAGTTACCACTAACAGGGATATGCTTTAATGTATTTACAATCACATTTTAAACGTGAAGTGACTATTTCATTTCCAACAGTTATTTAAATGAATGCAGGTACACAGGTTTATGTTGAGACTTAAACAGAATCACCCTGAGCTGGAACCATACTTCAAACCAATGTAACGCCTGCAGGATCTTTCTGAATGTACAGTTTACAATGTCAGTGGGTTAAAAACTATGTAAAACTCTCCATTTTAAGAACCCAAATCAGAAAGGCCTAGATTCCATACTCAACTGGGGCTTACACTGACATGAAGTGGAAGAAAGGACCAAAAGTTAAAAAATTGGGTTTTATTAACTAAACTCTATTCCGCGTGTCCTTGGACAATTCCCTGAAAGAAAATGCACAGTAAGGCAATAAACTGAAAGGATACAGTTGCTCTAAAGTTTCCAAAGAGGAGAGTGAAAAAGTTGGCTTAAAGCTTAACATTCAGAAAACTAAGATCACGGCATCTGGTCCCATCACTTCATGGGAAATAGATGGGGAGACAGTGGAAACAGTGGCTGACTTTATTTTTTGGGCTCCAAAGTCACTGCAGATGGTGATTGCAGCCATGAAATTAAAAGACGCTTACTCCTTGGAAGGAAAGTTATGACCAACCTAGATAGCCTATTAAAAAGCAGATTCATTACTTTGCCAACAAAGGTCCGTCTGGTCAAGGCTATGGTTTTTCCAGTGGTCATGTATGGATGTGAGAGTTGGACTGTGAAGAAAGCTGAACACTGAAAAATTGATGCTTTTGAACTGTGGTGTTGGAGAAGACTCTTAAGAGTCCCTTGGACTGCAAGGAGATCCAACCAGTCCATCCTAAAGGAGATCAGTCCTGGGTGCTCATTGGAAGGACTGATGCTGCAGCTGAAACTCCAGTACTTTGGCCACCTCATGCAAAGAGTTGACTTATTGGAAAAGACTCTGATGCTGGGAGGGATTGGGGGCAGGAGGAGACGGGGACGACACAGTATGAGATGGTTGGATGGCATCACCGACTCGATGGGTATGAGTTTGAGTAAACTCCGGGAGCTGGTGATAGACAGAGAGGCCTGGAGTGCTGCGATTCATGGGGTCACAAAGAGTTGGACACGACTGAGCAACTGAACTGAACTGAACTGAACGTTTCCAAACTAGGTTTTCAACATTAAACTCGTTCAAGGTTCTGAATTTGATCCCACGTCCGTGCCATCTCTCACTCGGAGAGATTTTTCTTTTTCTTATGTGGGAATGGGTTTTAATGCTGCCTTTGGTAAAATTAATTTGTTGTAAAACTTGAAGGTAGACAGAAGGGGGTACAAGGCAGACCACACCGCACTGTAACAAGAACTCTTCTACCTCTAACAAAAAGCAAGACTTTTCAAGCTGATTACTAACCATTTATGCCATAATATACTCTTGAATTTCTTGTAAACGCACATGCATTGCTTGATCAACATGCCATTGTTTTCAGAGCTTTCTGAAAACTGAAATACTAAATTCCTAATTTTTCTAAGCTAAGAGGTTGTAATTCTGGGGACTTGTTTCTAAAAGAAAGGAAAGGGGACATTAATTATCTCAACATACTGGTGATAAGGTTGCAAATTGTTCACAATCTCCTCCACACAATAAAGACTAAGAACTGTTAAAACTTTAAAAAGACCTGCAAGCCTAGTTTACAGCTCTACAAAGAGTGCCTACTCAAATCAGGCTACTACGTAGAAACAGCATGATTTCTGCTACAAGTGAAATTCTCATAGCTGCCTCCACAGAAGAAGCAATCCTATCTCAGCTTCCCTCCTGTCTCTCCCTTTCCTCTTTCATTTCAAATTCACAGAGACTGGCAGCACACGTCCGAAAGAATATTACCGAACAGAAAGGCACAAGCCAATGCTGCCTCTCACAGCTTCGAGGTCTAAGGTTTTACCACTGTTCCACAGACTGGCTGAAGTTTTTCATGAGCTCTTTTTGTTCCCTGCCTAGTTATCAAATCTCCTATAATTCCAGGCGTTCCTTTGCTTTAATATATTCACATGCCATTACTTTCCTTGCCTAATACAGAGGTAAAATTTACACACATGCGAAGTTTTACGTGTAGAATCTGATGGGTTCTGATGAATGTATAAGCTCTGCCACCATTCCTGTAACTAAAACGTGAACAGTTCCATCACTGCAGTAAGTTCCCTCACACCCCTTCCTGCCCAATCCCCATCCCCAGTAAGCAATCAGTTTGATTTCTATTATCATAAATTAATTTTGTCTGATCACAAACCTCATAAATATGAAATCTCACAGCATGCACTTATTTATGTCTGGCCTCCTTTCACTCAGCATAAAGCTTTTTAGATTCCTCTATACAGTTGAAAATACAGTAGTTCTAACTGCTGAGCAGTGTTCGCAATGTAGACACACACATTTATTTATCTGCTTTCCTCTGAACAGGAGGGTCTGGGTTGTTTCTAATCTGGGGCTGGGAATAAGGCTGCCATAACCGTTCTTGTACAGGTCCTTTTGTGAAACCATGCTCCCGCTGCTGGGTGACAGGGCAGGCGGCCGTGCAAGGCTGAAGAAACCCCCCAAGGGTTCCGGGAGCAGCTGCAGCATCTCGCGCTGGCCCTCAGTGCTGGACGCGCCTCGGCGTCACTGACACGCCCGGGCAGCCACTGGACCGGACGATCCGGTGCAAATGGCAACATGGTGAACGAGACAAATAGCATCTTCACAAGAACAGTCTTGACTTCGCAGACGCCCATCCAGGGACCCATGGGCCACACCTTGAGAACCAAGGCACTGCTGCTCTGATTATGACAACTATGTTATGATAATGTTTCTGGGATACATTTTGTGCCCTCACACTTTGCAGAATTAGGAAGGAGGCAGTAAGTCTTAACTGAGAAAGCTGAGACCTAAGAGCCAATCTGAGGTTTGTGGTCATAATTCTTCTCTCTATGGCTAAGTGAGTGACCTTGAGCGAGTCAGATCATTTCCTCTGTGTTTCAGTTTCCACATCTGTAAAATGGAGTTATATCAGCAGCTTTCAAGAAATTTCTGAATTAGAAAGATAAGATAATAAATAATTATGGGCATTTGTATAGCACTTGGTGCTATAGTATGGTAAGGTATGGTACCATACTATACCATAGTATGAAAGTATGGTAAAGTACTATACAAATGCCTGTAATTATTTATTATATTAAACATCCTCAAGATCACAATAACCAAAATACAAAAAACTTAGTGAAGATGTTGAGAGAGTTAAGAGAAAACACAGCTTAAGTCAAAGAAGTAGTGGCCTGTTGGAAATGTGACATTAAGAGTCTCAGAATGAATTACACAGTAACACTGCATAAAGCTTCAAATAGAATCTGATTAAACATACCGCTATTGGACATTTGAAAAAGATTGTTCTTTTCGAACTTCTTGAAAACACTTCCTTTAATTTCAACAAACTGAAACAGAAAACACAAAAGTCATCTTTATCATTACCACACTTTTAAAAATTGACACGCCATATGTGAAACTTGCCAGAACAAATAACAATTAAGAAAAAAAAAAAAAAACTTTCTCCCATCTAGAATACTGCTGTTAACATACCCATACAACCTCAAAAATATTAAATAAAATCTCATACTTACATTATTAGACATCATGATAGTAAGCAGGGACTTGTTGTGTGAGTTAAAAGCCACATTCAGAGTTGTTGCTTGAACCATTATAAGGATGGCATGCAAAACTAGCAGTAAGCGATGTCAAGGGAAAAACTGAAGTCTGTTTCCAGTTTATGTTAACAGATAATGCTATTAAAATCTCAGAAGTTTATAATGGGGAAAAATATGACTATGCTTTCTAAATCATGCCTTACACAAGTACTTTTTTATCTTTGTAATTTCCCTATTAGCTATAGTTGATACAAATTTGATGGGATAAGAAACCTATGAAATAAACTATGAAACAAACAGAAGCAGAAATGATCCCAACCAATTAGATGGGGAGTTCTGGAGGACAGCCGTCTTGCTCTTTCTGGAGCTGTGGCATTTGGCACGATGCTTGGGAAATGGAATCTCAGAAAAGTTTTTTAAATAATGGAATACATTATGGTAAATACTGAAAGAAGAGACTTAGATATATACATTGTGAATTCCGATAATTTGCATCCTAAAACAGAAAAGAACATAAAGTGAGAGTCAGTCTGGAACTGATTTTCCTCTCTGGTTTTTGCTGGGGGATGGGGAATGCAGGAGTCAGAAATGTCTGGTAATTAAGATTCTTCTTCAGATGCCAGTTCAGAAGACATTCATGAGTTTTAGAATTATATCGCCTGTGGAAGAGCTTAAATTCCATGGAAGAGCTTAAATTAGAACAGTAACTTTTGGTTCCACTGTGTCTGAAACAATCTTTTACTCGCCACAGACGTTTTCCCCATACAGTCCCTTAACTTCCCAAATGTTAATACAATTCTTTTAAGCATTGCTCTTTCAAAGACAGTACAAAACAAAACCCACATGACACATTCCTGTGAACCAGTCCAGCTCCGATATGAAACGAGTGTGAGTATGCACATGTATGTAAACAGACAGGCATGTATAGTATACATACATGTGCACACTGTGTTACATGGTAAAACATCTATTCTCCAAAAGAAAAGCTTTCAGATGGAGGTGAGGGAGGGGGAAAGAAAACCTCTAAAATTCCTCCTCAGCTAATTTCAAATTTTACTTCTAAATGAACTGTATACATTTTTCATTTTTTTTATTGAAGAACTGCATACATTCTCAGCTGAAGGTTATAACAAAGAATTCATAGGTTTAAGAGCAACTTAATAAAATTCTAACCTAAGTATGAAAAAACTACATAGTCTATATAAATCTGAAGTATGTATAAATATAACTACCCCTTTATTCTAAAATCCCTCCTTATAACCAGTTTCTAGCAGTTTAAAGGGGCATGCACACATAAGACTCTCTAATGTACAGTTAGAGTTGACCGCTGAGCAACATGGGTTTGAACTGCACGGGTCCACTTACACACAGGTAGTTTTCAACAGTGAAACACTGCAGGACTGAGCGGCCTGCTGGCGGCTGAACCCTCAGACACAGAGATTGGTTATAATTCACTCTTGGGCTGCTGCCGCTGTTGAGTCGCTCAGTCGTGTCCGACTCTTTGCAACCTCGTGGACTGCAGCCCGCCAGGCTCCTCCGTCCATGCCATTTCCCAGGCAAGAGTACTGGCGTGGGGTGCCATTTCCTTCTCCAGGAGATCTTCCTGACCCAGGGATCAGACCCACATCTTCTCTGTCTCCTGCGCTGGTGGGTGGATTCTTTACCACTGAGCAACCAGAGAAGCCCCATACTTGGTTTAGCCCCTGTGTTGTTCAAGGACTAAGTAGACTATTATAACCAATTTCTCAAAAGAAAGTAGACATTTCACATTAATCTTTAGGATACACACACACACACACCTCTTTAAGTGTGAGAAACAGCTAACCAAACAGAATAGTATAAATATGCGTTGATGGTTGGCGTTTCTGAGAAGTCTAAAAGGATACAGACGTAGAGGACGGCCATGAAAAAGTGGGGAATCACCCCGATGTGGGCTCTCTTCCTTTCTTTGGGCTCCGTTGCTGTCCAGTAGAGAGCATCTAATATATCTTGTCCAAATGAGGAAAACAGACGATCTGCTACCTAAAGAGAAAAATTAAGGAAACATGTTTCTTACTATGCCATCTGTACATCTTATTAAAATTCAGAGGTAACACAAATACCGGAGGAGATAAGCTCCAAAAGAGAGCAGGATCTTTGTTTACTTAATCGTTCACATTTTCTTATTGTCTGACACAACCTGAACACCCAAGTGTTATACTAACTGAATTAGAATTTGTCTAACTAGCCACGTTTGTAACAAGGAAAATCTTAGTCATTAAATAAAAGGGAGAGGACACATCAAAATCATAGTTCTTCTGGTTTTAACTTTTTGAATTTAAATTCAGGACTCAAACTTAAACTTTTAAGGACAAATATCATTTGACCCATTCTCCTTATACCTAATATTGGTAAGTAACAATAGCTGTGATTTGTTTGAGGTTTATTATATAAGAATATAATAAGCAAATTTATTCCTGGAAGACATTTTCAAGTACTGATCTCCATGAATATAGTTTAATAGATAAAGAGAAGCACAAATCATTCAGGATTCAGTTGGAACATCACATTCTGAGATAGGACGTTCCTGGCCCATCCAACCTCTGGTGGCTCCCACGGTCTCTAAAGCATCACCCTGTTCCTCTTCATCACAGTATTTATCATTGCCTCTCTCTCACCTGCCTATTCATCACGGTATTTATCACTGCCTCTCTCCCACCTGTGGAGTATTAGCCATGGGACTAGGCTTGTCCACCTCGGGCTCTTGGGGATCTCAGCATGCAGGAAGTGTTGGTTAAACACTTGCTGAATGAAGAAACGACAGCTACCATTAAGGGAGCTCCCACCACACACCTGGCTTGTGCTAAGCTCCTTCTATGTGCTGTCTCATGGAATCCTTGTAATTCTCCTAGTATCTCCATCTCACAGATGACAAGCTGAAGAGCAGAATTGCTCAGCAGCTGGACGCACGTGCAGGATAACCAGGATTGGAGAGAGTTATCTCTAGAGCCTGGACTCTGGTCCACTATGCTTAAACTCAACTGCAGAGTGAGTGGTCTACAGAGTGAGTGAGTATTTAAACCACTGGGATCAGCAATTCATGGATCCTCCTGCTTGGCCCACTTCCTGATAACAGCAACAACAGCACCTTGTGGGGGGCGTTGTACATCAGGAGGCACCTATCTTAAGCTTTGGGGGGAGGGAGAAGCCTGGTCGGCTGCAATCCCCCCAGAGAGGAGGCAGCGGGGCCTGACGTGGAGAGCTGCCCACACGGCCAGAGGGGACAGGAGGCCTGGGCTCTTCTTTGATGGGACGGAGGGGGCGCAGGATGGCCACTCTGCTTCACAAACCCAGCCAAACCCACTGTCAGCACCTCACCTGACCTGGCGACAAGCCCACACTGCGGAGCTGGGGTGTAGTTCCAACTCATCTCAGCTGATGAATGTAGGCGCAACCAGGATGGATAGAGGGCCGCGGTTTTGTGAAGAGACAGGAAGTCCCCACCCAGGCAGTGTCAGACCAGAGAGGCCAGCAGCCCCACATTACCCCAACGTGTCCGGAAAACCCACTGGAGACATGACTTTGCCAACAAAGGTCTGTCTAGTCAAGGCTATGGTTTTTCCAGTGGTCATGTATGGATGTGAGAGTTGGACTATAAAGAAAGCTGAGCGTCGAAGAATTGATGCTTTTGAACTGTGGTGTTGGAGAAGACTCTTGAGAGTCCCTTGGACTGCAAGGAGATCCAACCAGTCCATCCTAAAGGAAATCAGTCCCGAATATTCAATGGACGGAATGATGTTGAAGCTGAAACTCCAGTACTTTGGCCACCTGATGTGAAGAACTGACTCACTGGAAAAGACCCAGATGCTGGTAAAGATTGAAGGAAGGAGGGGAAGGGGACGACAGAGGATGAGACAGTTGGATGGCATCACCGACTTGATGGACTTGAGTTTGAGTACATGCTGGGAGTTGGTGATGGACAGGGAAGCCTGGCATGCTGCAGCCCATGGGGTCGCAGAGTCAGACACGACTGAGCGACTGAACTGAACTGAATCTAAGAGACAGGGAGACCTTACTGGTGTCCCCAAAAAGTAGTACAGAAAAGTGCAAACCGAATCTTAAAAGGTTAATGATATAACCCAGGTTATTTTACTATTTACATATTTACTATTATTTAATATTTAATACTACTATTTAAAAAAACCTTAAGATTCTGCCTATAAAGCAAAGCGTTTTTTTTTTTTTGCTTTGTATAACTGTTTATTTTTTATATAAATGCAGATTTTCATAGGATGACTACTTTAAAGTGTAGTGCACTTTGAAGACATATTGTATTAAAAGCTTTAAATACTTAGAGAAACTGGGAAATTGTTCACTTGTTATGTGTGAAAATTTAAAAGCAATTTAAAATATAAATCTATTATAGCCAATAAACACATAATTCTAAAAATATCTTCATAACATTTACAGTTCTAGCAAAAAGCACACATGGGCTTCCAATGAATCGGAAAAATTCCCCTGCCATCTGATAGTTTACACTCTCAAGGGGGCACTGGCTCAGAAACGTCTAAGCAGCTGATCCCCCTCCTCCCCACCGGGGGACACACGGTGCCCTGTGGGCTGCCTGCCCCCAGTGTGTCCTGGGACGCCTAGGCACCATCTTGTTCGAGGGCTTCTAAATCAGATGTGCATTCTCACAAGGCCACCATGACGGTACGAGCCCCAGAGGCTGGAGGCGCCACTGGCAGAGGTGGCGGGAGGGTGTCCTGTGCGGGAAGCCGTGTGCCGTGGGCCGGGCCTGCCGGACTCACCTCGAGCATGTTGTAGATGATGTACAGCTTGATGACCGACTGCCCCCGGATCAGGTGATACATCATGGAATAGTCCACGTAGTGCATCATGAAATAGCAGATGACCAAGATGACCCCCTTCAGGATGTCACACACCTGGGCGGGCTGAAGCACACGTCGGTCCCTGAAACAGACGAGAAGTAGTAAAAAGGTGAGTCTCACCTTCTGTGCTCTTGAATAAACCATCTTAGGGGACAGGCAGTGGCAAACAAAGGAAACGGCAAACAAAAGCTTCATACTAACGAGGAAAGTTATGCTGACTACTCAACAGTAGGAAATTTCCTGCCCAGGTAGAGAGTATAAAGATACTAGACCAGAATTACAATGAGAGGAAGTGGGAAGCTTAACGAGTGACCACAGAGGGCAGGTGGCTGCTGGCCGAGCGCCTGGAAGCAATGGGTTTCCACAATGAGGACACAGGCCTCCCAGCTCATCAGGAACCCAGGACCCCACTGGCACGGCCCTTCTGACACAGGGGTAGCGTTCGACACTATTTTCCATGATCAGTTCTTACAGACAGCACAGTGTTCCACTGCATGGATGCATCATAATTTAACATAACACTGACAGATTTCCAGCCTTTTGCAACTATAAACCATGATGTAAGGTACATGTCATACCTCGTAAGTGAAAACACATCTATAGGATAAAGTCTTAAAACTGGAATCTCACGTTACGTTCACTTTGTCCTTCTGGTAAGACCTGTGCTGCCCTCTGCAGGAGTTGTATCAATTTACACTTGCACCAGACGCCTGGAGGCTCACGTGCATCAATTCAGGGATACTGGCTAATGCCACTGGTGAGAAATCCAATCTAGCAGTTTTACTGTTAATTTCTCTCACTAGAACACTGACATCTTCTTTAAATATTTATCTATACTACCTGTGAATTCTCTCCTCGTATCTTCTTACTAGTTTGTAGGATGGTTGTTATATTACAAACATTAGCCCTCTGGAACATAAGTTGGAAATACAGTTGCCCCCTGAATAACATGGGTTTGAACTGCACAGGTCCACTTACACGTGGATTTTTTCCAATAAACACGTGCTTCAGCACTACGTGACCTGTGGTTGGTTGAGTCCTCGGATGAGGAACTTCAGACAGGGAGGAGTCCTGGATACAGAGTGACCATGGATATGGCGGGCTGGCCACTGTGTGTCAGGCTGGTACCCCAACCCTCAGGGGCTCAAGTGCCAATGATGGTTTTGTCTGCTAAGTAATATGAGCAGAATCATTCCTTACTTCCAAGGTCAGAGTACAAGGACCTAAACCTAAATTGTGAATGGAAATGTATTCCTAAGATACAGGGAAAAAATACACTAGAAAAGAAGAAATTAAGATGTTTGTCACAACACGTAAAGTTCCTGTGGCTGGAGTGGAAAGGTGCTTTCTCTGTCTTCTGCAGGCTGATTCCTCAAGATGGAAAACGCTCAGCCCCCACCTCGGCAGCTTACATACCGTGCGATCCACAGAAAGCCCAAAGATCTGCATCAGGGGTGCAGAGCCGCTTCACTTCCGCCCCCGTGATGGCACTTTGGCTCCCACTAAGGGGTGAGCCCCCTTTTCAGGAGCCGCCGGCGTCCTGAGCTTCCACTTACTGGCTGTTCCTTGGCTATCTACTCTCTGAGCTCCTGCCGAGCCCTCGGCCACATTCAGATCAGGGGCACTTTTCTTCCAAAGATCCTTGTTGGGTTGGGCAAGGACGGGTAACCGCTGCCCAAGCGCTGTGCCGTAAGGCGACGTGAGGCGCGCAGAACCTCAGCGACGTGCGCTGGGCACGGCTTTCCGTCTCTTCACAGGGAGAACACGGAACCCGACAAACGCCCTGAGAAGAGGCAGACTCTGTGAAGACTGCATCCAGGGAGGGCCAGCAGCAGATGACCCTGGGCTGAACCAATGAGCTTAGACGGAGAGACGGGTCAGGACGGTTCAGGTCACACCCCGGGTCTTGAGACGGGCACAAGAGACCGAAGGGAGTTCTTCTCAGCAGCGGAGGTGGAAATCTTGGGGAAAACTGCCTCCAGGACAAGGCTGACGTATCTCTACCATCACTTCTCTGTCCCTTCCTGTCTCCAATGCTCTTCTTCTCCCTCCCCGCAGACGCGGCCCTGTTTTTCCCCATGAAATCTGGAGTGAGCTCTGTCTTAGTTTGGACACTGAGCCCAGAGCACGGAACTCTGCTAAGGGCTGTGCAACTCTCAAGGGAATTCGCTGCGCTCCCCCCCCCCCCCCCCCCCCCCCGCCCCCCGAGACACATGTTTGTCAAGAGCCGGAGGTAAACATCGCTAATGCAAACAACGAGAAAAGGAGACACTTGGACACTCTTGGGCCCTGGACTGTTTGCCTGTACCCCCAGGATGGCCGGGGCACAAACGGAAGCCTCTGCCGGGAGCGCCCGCCCACGTGCCCGCAGAAGTGCAGGCACAGATGGGCACACGCTGAAAAGCACACATCAGCCATGGTCGGGGCCTTCTGCTTCAGCACTGGAGGCTGTGTTTCATCAATGAAAGAAAATGACAGGAATGAAATGCAGGATGGTATTAGTGAATCTGTGTTAATTACCAAAAGGATTTAGGTAACTAACTAAAGCAGAAATCTGTAGAGATTTTAGGACTAGAATGGCATCTACTCAGTTAACTGGTCTCAGCCAAAGCTCTTTAAGAGATGAAGGGACTTTTAACACATATATGTTCAATTGTGTCTCTTTATAAACATTTGCAACAATGGAACAATGAGTCAGTATATTCTCTAAGAAGGAATGGCTTCCCTGGTGGCTCAGATGGAAAGAGTCTGCCTGCAATGAAGGAAACCTGGGTTCGATCCCTGGGTCAGGCAGATCCCCTGGAGGAGGGCATGGCAACCCACTCCAGTATTCTTGCCTGGAGAATTCCATGAATGGAGGAGCCTGATGGGCTACAGTC
This sequence comes from Cervus elaphus, assembly GCF_910594005.1. NCBI lineage: Eukaryota > Metazoa > Chordata > Mammalia > Artiodactyla > Cervidae > Cervus > Cervus elaphus. The sequence goes on along the minus strand of NC_057820.1, from coordinate 6,097,815 downwards.
CATGGGGTTGCAAAGAGTTGGACATGACTGAGTGACTGAACTGAACCAAACATTGAAAAGCTATAATCTCAAATAACTTAATACCACAATGTTTAAACCAAGAGGATACTAAGTTCAAAATTTGGCATAAACAACTTTAATTTAGCTTCATGTTGCCTAGGATTAAATCAGGTTGCGAAAATGCAGAAGTGCTGTAGAATCATGCTACAAGCCACAGGCCCTCTGTGGCAGGCACCATTCTAGGCACCTCGTACGCTCTCTTTCAGTTTCTGCAATAATCCTATGAGATCCAATGAGGAAGCGACCATCACCATCCTAATTTCCCAAAGGGTATTAGGAACGTGTCTGCAGCTGCACAGTTCGGAATTAACAAGTGGCGGAGCCAGGATCTGACTCTTGGCCTCTGGCTCTAGAAGGCAATTTCTCACTCCTGCCTACTATTCTAGACATTTCTTTAAAAGAACTTTTTAAACTCACAGGAATCAGCAACTCAGCATGTTTGATCTTGCAGCATAGTTTAATATTGTATAATTTATCACTGTACTGTCATCTCATTTGGAAAAATGATTGTGCTAAATACCAAATATAGCTATAATTTTTGCTCTTAATTTCTAAAAAGAGAGGGGAAAAAAAGGACTATTTCCACTGGATCCACTGCTTCCTGTGCAGGCTCTGCTTTGGTGGAAATGTTCCATTGCTTAGATCATAACTGGTTACTACGGAGATGACTGATTTTAAAAATTGATTTATTCAAATAAAAAATAAAAGAAGCAGAACTGTTCAGAAACAAAGGGTCTTGCTATCATATACATGTACCTGTAAATGAAAAAGGAAAGCTGCAAAAACTGGAGGAAAAAAAAAAATTCTAAGGTGGCATCACAACCTCTCTGAAGTAAGATTGAATCTCAGAATAAGCTCATCTGGTGCAAACAACCTGAACCAATTCCACTGTTTGTTTCCTTCTCTGCCAGGACATTTGTGGATGTCTGTATGATATGCGTTTCCAACTTCATAAGAAGCTTACCCACCAGCCCTGCCAGTCAGCTCTGAACTGGTTCCTGAATAATGCTTTCAGGGTGAAGCTCTTCCTCATAAATGCCTATTAAACAGCAGTTACTTGTAATTCACTTTGTAAATGCTGAAAATCCCACACAAACACACAAAGTAGTGGAGGAAGCTGCTAGACAAAGTGAAAAACCCGCTGATCTAATTTATAGCTTGGTCATCAGTTATCACAAGACAAGTAATACTAACCAAGAAATTCAACAGAACTTAAAAACATTTAAAACTTTCAGGTTAAGCCAAGCTTGTGGAAATTAAAACTTTCTACATTTCTAAATTTTATCTTTCGGTCATTCAAATACTTCCCCTGGATTTGCACATTTATCCAATAAAGGGCCCCGTTGCTTCAAGGGCACTCTTGGGGAACAGAATGATGGAGCAGAAAGATGATCAGCTGCAGTTTTCCTCATCCTGGGCAGCAGGAGGTAATCAGCTGACTAAGACTGAAGTGTAAGCTGACAAGTGAACAGAAAGATCAGGAAGGAAGAGCAGGCAGCACCCATGACCAAGGGAACTGGGGTAATCCGTGCCTACTGCATTTTCAAGTCGGTGTTCAAACATGCCAAGGTACCAGCGTGAGGTACTTCATCTCAAAATACACAGGCTGGATCTAACTTTCTTTCTCTCTTAATGCTTGTAGCTGCTCATGGTATGACTGAAAGAATGAAGAAATACAAAGGACTATTGGAAAAAAGTGAAAAGTCAAAAATGGTGTCCATTTTTGAAAGAGAAGTCATTTTCTAATTTTAAAATAAACTGCAATAAACTATTGAGATTAAGAGGTTTTCCTTACTTAGAAGACTGAAAATTGAACACCTTAAGCTTTTGCAACAGACAGTAGAAAACTTAATTACAAATGCTTAAACTGAATGACTAAAGTGTTTCTTGGGCTTTAAAATGGTTCCAAACTATACTAGGAAAAAAAGCACTGGCTTGATAAAGCTATGTTTGGTGCTTGAATGATGCAAAATAAAAACTGCTCACATGGAAGGAACTTAAGCTCACATGAAGGGAACTGATGCGGCATTGGGAATGAAGGACTTGATGTCAAATCTAGACAACATGTATAATTGAAATTCATTTTATCAAGTGATCTTCCTAGGTTAGGTGAGATTCTGGTCATATCCTGCACAAATGTGGACAAAACTTTATCACCAAGTTAGGATAAGGAAGCATGTTTCCTTCCGAAGTGTCCATCTCCAAACGCTCATGTCTGTTTCTCGTTATAATCAATATCTGTCTGTACTGATGTCAATTTGGCAAGAGAAGAGAAGAAAAATCAGGGTGTACTCACCACGAGGAGTCCCTGTGACACCACATTCCACTCTACAAGGGAAGTGAGAGCGCGCCTCCCTTCGGTCTGATTTACGAGAGAGAAAGAGAGAGAGAACGTTGTAATGTCGCTACGCCACTGACAGCGCCACGGTAGGAGCAGGAGGGGACGACGACGCCGGAGGCGGGAAGACCCTCTAACAAGACATCGCTCTCTACAAATGAGCACGGAGACCCAGCCTGGGAGGGGAAATGACGGCCGGCCGTGTTTCCCGGAGAAGTGATGTGAGCGTGACAAGGGTAGCAAGAATCACCCAGGTGGAAATTAAGGCTTATGTCTAAAGAGAGGAAGAATCTCTTATGTGTGTGTGTGTTTGTGTGTGAAGTTCATTTCAGGGAGAACTACCTTGGAGGAAGTAAGGCAGGGGAGGAAACCCAATGGGTTAAGAAACACTTGAGCATCTGAAATTCCTAATTCTTCAGGAGATGAGAGAGATTTCTGTGGGGCAAATTACCACTGCCTTAAAAACAGAAAGGTACATGAAGCCTCCAATAAGAGATGTTATGCTTAAAACCAGGGCGAGAAATCAGTAAAATTTACTTGCACGTATTTTATTTGCTCTAACAGTAAAAGAAAAATACTCTTAGCATTTATTACTTAAACCTCAGCTACACTTCTTACTGTCTAAAATATCGTAGCAAAGTTTTCAAAACTATCAGTTCTTGGCACCAGAGAGTATCATTTTTCTCTACAACTTCCCTCAACTTTTAACTCAAGTTAATACTGAGGATTCTAAAACACAAAATTAAGTCACAGCTTGGAGGAGGAAAAAGGATTCATAAAAATGCCAGGTAAATTAGAGACACACACACAACTGTTATTATTTATTTATCCCATAGGTTCAGAAAAATAACACTGGATGCCTCTTTAGCATGAAGCACATTATACTGTAGAGCAGTCAACTTTTCTAAAAACAGAATACTTTCATTCTGTCAAGAAACAAAGATATCTCATATAATAAATCAAGACTTCATTCTCATTTTCATCTCTTCATTTAAAAAATTATCCAAATTCAAGAATTTTCTCAAATGTTTTCCCAAAATTATACTACCCTACCTGAGAAAGAGGGAAGAAATACATAAATCAACAGGCTTCTAGAGAACCTGCATGTATTTATTTTAACCTATAACAAAATATAGCAAAGATTTTTCAAGATTGTTAATTCGTTAGCAATAACTTTCACCTAATTATTCTTGAAATTGCTACGGGTGGGTGTAAACTTTTTATGGAAGCAGTGCACCCTTTGCAGATAACATGTATACAACCACAGAGTGAAGAAAAATTACCCTGCCAACATCTCAAAATAAAAAATATTTTCACAGGGTCAGAGGCCGGCAAAGCGCCCGCCAGTGGAGCAGCCACAATACACGCCGGCCTCCATAAGCGCTGCTGAGTGGCCCCGGCCTCAGCCTGAATGAAAGGCAGCGAGTCGGCTTCATGACCGGGCCGATAAAACCCCCAAGCCAAACCCCGTGGCCGGTTTACGGAAGATTCAGAAGTGGATGCAGAGAGTCCATTCTAAAGCAGAAAACCTGGGAGACTGTCAGCTTCCACAGGCCCCACAAACACTGCGCCAGACGTGACTGCACGAACGGGAGGTGAGAGCGCTGATCCCATTTCTGAAAGGAGGGCCGTGCCAGCCCTTGGCCCGACGGGACCCCGACAACACAGCACCAAGGCCTGCGGACTGCGCTGCGCTTCAGCCAGCATCCTGACCACTTTGACAAATATCCTTTTTCCTCCATCCCCAACTTTTTGGGTATAATTTCTAAGAACTAAGAGACTAGGAAGACAGTAAGTGTGTTTGTTTGTTTTGGGCTGCAGCCAGCGGCAGGTGGAATTTTAGTTCCCTGACCAGGGATCGAACCTGTGCCCCTGCATTGGAAGCATGGGACCTTAACCACTGGACTACAACGGAAGTCCCTAACTTTTTTTTTTTAACATAAAGGAAACTAAAACACAGGAGTGTGAGAAAAAGGAAATAGAAAAAAATACAATTGACCTCTTTGCTGGTCTCTTTCTTATCTCTTCGAAAAAATTAAGTCAGACTGAAGGAAAGAACACTTTTTGCTTGCTGAAAAAGATGGAACATGATACAGCCACAGGACAGAAAAGTCAAATAATCCTTAAGAGAAGTAGAATGTTGGTAGAAAAAGAAGGCAAAACTTGTCTGATTAATACTTTTGTAAAAAAAGGAAATGTATTTATATACTCCTAAAATATTTGAAAGATTTTAGACAAGTATTAACAATAGTTTTGGTAATACAATTTTTTACATTATATTTCAAGTTAGGAGCTTTAAAAAAATAATGCTCAGAAGACATTGCTCCCTAAATTGCTCAAAGAAAATATGAACTGCAGCCCACGTTACTGTCAGCAAAGTACTGCATTCTGATAGAGCAGGATGGCACTGTGACAGGAAGGCAGGGTCTCCACACTCTGTATGATCTGCCTATGCTCACGGAGCGCTCAGAAGTGCTGAAACTTTGTTATACCGTTTTAACTGTGCTTCACGTTATATACACATATATAAGTGATGGCATAAAATGTCATTTTTCAGAGGATCCAAACTGCAGAACAGTAAGAAGCATCTGCCCAGGAAAACAGAACGGCGCCTTGCAGCAGTGTGACGGCTGCCCTCTAGTGTGGGCCTGGCTGCAAGAGCAAGAAAACGGAACAGACTTGAATCCTGCTTTAAAACGTCACTCAGAGTAACTTAGATTGAAAAGCATTTTAAAGTAATATATGACAGTTATCATCTTTATTTTATCTGCTAAGAAAAAAATCTGAAAAGGTCTAGAAATGGTCGGCTCCAGGGACCACTGACCATCCACTGAAGCCACCAGGAGCAGAGGGCTCAAGGCACCCCGGCACTCTGCAACAGCTCTCCCGGTTTCCACAACAAACACCAAAGGGCTTCTCTAGGCGACCTTGGTGCCTTGCTCCCCCAGCAACAGGGACACAGTTTAGACGCCTCTGCAGCAGCAAGATGGTTCTTCAAATAAGAGCCCAGAAACAGAGGCCCCCGAGAACACGGCAAATCTCCTTGCCACTCACCCCGTGAACATCCACTGAGGGCTGAGACCCCAGGAGCCCCTCCAGAAGGAAGGAGTCTTTAGGTTACACATCCTTTTGACCCTCCACCTCACCACGCCAACAGTCACACAGAACAAACTTAAAGATAGCTAGAGTAGGAACTTGCCTCACACTGCTGAGCTGAGAATAACTTAGAGGTAACCTAGCTCATGGAGCAGACATCAAAATCTATATATGGCATCAGTTATTTTATGTTAGGCAGCCTCACCTGGCTTTACCCAACTTTCCATGTGTTCATCCTTGTTATGCAAGCACACATGAAGACTTCTGTTTAGTACATGTCTTATTAGATTTTTTTTTTCACTCTTCTGAAAACGTAACTGAAATAACCATGACTTTATTGAGCTCCCAAAGATGATAAAGAAATAGTGATAGTATACAAGGTGAGGCTTTGTGAATGTTACAGATGTCTTCCAAAATCGACTCCTGGTATGAATAAGGCCTTCTTAAAAATTCTTCCAGAGGCATAAATCAAGTACTTGAATACCTTAAAGTTGATGGTAAATTCCTAAAAAAGATTCTCCCACTTGGTTAATTGTACTTAATAAAATATAAAACATAATTCTTTCATTCTGGAAGCAGAGTAAGAAGACAGAGTATAAAGTACTACATGTAACAATGATGTAATCTTAATCCTTATAATTGTTTTATTCCATGTGATCTTGCAAAGGAGAGTTTTTATTCTTATCATAATATCATGATAAATAAAATTCTTCTAATTTATATGGAGGGATTTCTTCCTTACTAAAATTGATTAAGGCTCATTTTCAAAAAGGCCGAATGTCATTCGGTACTTACTAAATATCAAGTACACGCTCATTTACTAAAAGAGAAACTTCCATGACTTTGAAAAGAAAACATATAATTCTGTATATATTGTATATTATAACTTAGTTTCTGTGGTTATTGATAATAATGCTATTAATTATACATTTAATATACCCATGGAAGAGTCACCTACTTCATAGCTAAGTTTCACATATTATTCATTTTAGTATTCTGAAACTTTACGGAATGAAATGTATTTTAAAAAGTGAAGCAATGTTACAAATGCAACTTGGGCAACTGTGCTAAGAACTGTAATAATGTTACAGAGAGGGACTACACAGGGTAGAGGCATGGAGACACAACTACGAGAAAAAAACTGTAAAATTCAATTTCTAACCTCAAGACCAATAAAGCATCAAGATTCATGTAAGCTTTACATTTTCATCTTCCTGTTCCTAGTTTCGGAAGAGAAGGAAGGAAGGAAACTAGTATCTGTTCTGGTCACTACGCTGGGTGTTCTTTTTACATCTCTTAGTCTTTGCAGTAAAAGATGCCGGCTCTAAATATCCCCTTTCTGAGGATGGGGACCCAGGCTGAGAGAAGTCAGGCAGTGGCTCACGAGTCATCAGTTCATCAGTGCTGGGCCAGGCTGTCTGATTCTTCCCACCAGGACAATGTCTGTCAGGGTTTTCCCCTCTTACAAATCAGAGGGTATCTCACCTGTAAGCAGGTAAGGTGTGCCAGGCCACAAAGACGCTGGCTCTTAAATGAGATGGAGGAGAAGCCCTGCAGTGGGGGTTCCACAGGGGCTACTGATGCTACCCGCCCCTCCACTCCCCAGCCTAGAACCTGGTCCTCACTTTATACAGACGATGCTTAAGAGGCTGGGGACAGGAAGAAAATAAAGGTACAGGCTGCGCCTGCAGAGTGGCCATGCGGTTGGTCCTGACCCTCAGCGATGGGCCCTTTCTATGCCCCCTGGTGGCTCAGATGGTAAAGAATCCGCCTGCAACGCAGGAGACCTGGGTCTGATCCCTGGTTGGGAAGATCCCCTGGAGAAAGGAAAAGCTACCCACTCCCGTTTTCTTGCCTGGAGAATTCCATGGACAGAAGAGCCTGGCAGGATACAGTTTATAGGACTGCAAAGAGTCGGACACAATTGAGCAAGTAAACACACACACACGCACACTCTCCTGCATGATTAACATCTGCCGCCTGGCCAAAACAGGTTCTGGTTCAGAACCATTTGGGGGAAAAAAAAAAAGTACAGATAAAATGTAGAAATATTATATAAGCATATTATATAATATTCACTACAAAGATAAACAGCATTAGTTGATGCATTAAGGGCCAAATTGTAAAAGAAACTTAATAAATTATCCCTATTCTAAAAAAATCTATCCAAGTGATTATTAAGCACAAGTAGCAAAAATAATTTAAACCTTTACAATAGTTTATCATCTTAAAACTTACCTTAGGCCATAGCAAGGCAGGGTGAAGAGCCTGAATAGGGCCAGGAAGACTCTGACAGGAAGCAGGGTGAACACATAGAGAAATGCATCCAGGCACAGAAAGATTCCAAACACCATGAGCTGGATTTTAAAAGGAGAGAAGAACGTAAAAGACAAAATGCAAAATAAATATTCTTTAAAATGTTGTAGATGAATATTTCAAACAATCAAGGAATTTCTAAACTTGTTAGGAAATTCATTTCTCATAACTTAGCTATGGGAATAACAAGTTAACAGCTCTCCTTGTGTATATGAGCCATATTCTAATGAAGAATTCCTTTTCAAAATGCAAGCTTGTAGTTCTTCTTTCAGAGCCCTTGGTTTACCACCTACACAAATTAATTATTTCAAAGACAAATCACCCTCAACCACAGCTATGCCACATCTGATGTAGCTCTCTGGGTACTTCTCCTCAAGCTGCAGAGATGTTATAGAAAACCTTTCAGATAAAACGTAAACTCTAACTTTAATGTAAAGAGAGTATTCATTTTAACACAATTTCAGGCACACTTGAACTTGCTGTGCAAAGAAGCCATTGTTCCTAACTGGAGGGGCAGCTGTTAATGTCTGCATCGCTGCCCCTTCTTGTGTACCTGCCACATCCTCCCTATTTCGGGTGACACTGTACACTTCTATCTGTTAAATTCAGGACTATATTTCATGCTCTCGTCACTTCATGGCAAATAGAAGGGAAAAAGTGGAAGCAGTGGCAGATTTTATTTTCTTGGGCTGCAAAATCACCGCAGACGGTGACTATAGCCATGAAATTAAAATAGGCCAATACTTTGGCCACCTGATGCAAAGAGTGGACTCATTGGAAAAGACCCTGACGCTGAGGCAAAAGGAGAAGGGAGTGGCAGAGGATGAGACGTTTAGACAGCATCACCTACTCGACGGACTTGAATCTGAGCAAACTCTGGGAGACAGTGGAGGACAGAGGAGCCTGAAGTGCTTCAGTCCACGGGGTTGCAAAGAGTCGGAAACAAGTTAGCGACTGAACAACAATACTTCACAGATGGAAGGCAGAATCTTGTGATGCCTTAGCAAATAGCCACACCCAGGCTGTTAACCTGTACTGTTTTAAGAGGGATGACTTTCTGTACATTTGACGCACAAACATGGTATGACGTACACACCCTCACACACAACACTCCATGTATTCTTAGTCAATAAACTGTCCTACAGAAATGTACTAAGTAGCTAAAACCCACACTGTTACGGGAAGAACTGCATACCCTCCCCGCAATTCATATGCTGAAGCCCTGACCACACCCCTCCCTCCCCACACCTCCGCCTGTGACTGTACTTGGGGAGGGGGCTCTTTAAAGAGGGAATCAAGTTAAAATGCGGTCATGAGGATGGCCCTCATCCGGCGTGACTGGTGTGTCCCTCAAGAGACATGAGGACGCAGACACCAGAGACGATGACAGGGCACGGAGCGGGCGGGGCACACAAGCGGGGCGAGGCCTCAGGAGATGCCGCCGTGACAGCGCCCTGCCCCGCTCCGCTCCGGGGTCTCCTCACCAGACCGACAGCGTCTCTTACAGAAGCGGGCTTTCTCTTAGACAACAGTCATCCCTCTTAGGCTTAGAGAAACTTGTTTTAGTATTGCTTCTCATCTATGGCAAGCAACAGTAACAAACGTCCAAGGGCCTTCCCGTCGCATTTTAAACCAGCCCAGGAAGTGAAAATCCCCCCAGCCCTGAACGCTCAGCGCCTAGGGACCACAGGAGCTATCGCAACGACAGATCACAGCGTGAAAATGGAAGGAAAGCAAGTGGCTGCGGTCAAAGACACGTCAACTGGGGGCCAGGAAAGCACCCAGCTATGCCTTTCAGGGTTCAGAAATGTGGGAAAGTGACTCCATTCCTGTACCTACTGCTCAGGTGTTACGCTCGTTCACAAAGCACAGCGTTCTTTTAAATCCTTTGCAAATGACCATGAGAAAATGTCCTTAAAAGGCAATAGACAAGATGTAATCCTGAGAGCAGTCACCCTGGAGGGAGGCAGAGGAATCCCTGGGTGCCCTGCTGCTGCTCCAGGGCCTCTGGTTTAATCTGTCGGTGACCCAGGCCCTGTGCCAAGGGGGCCTCCCGTGTCCTCGGGCCCCCAGCACCATGCTGCCTGCTTCACCCCCGTCAGCTCCTGAGCTGCTGAGTCAGCCCCGCTAGGCACACCAGGAAGCCACGGTTTTGGCGGCTGGACCCCCTGCCCACAGCCGTGCCCACAGGGAGCTGGCCTGCACCCTGCGGCTGTCTGCCTCCAGGCCCCACAGGTTTGAAGCCGTGTGAGTGCAGCAAAATATCTCAGGCCCAGTTTTTGCTAGGTATAGAAGGCAGCGTGCTTTGGCATCTTGATAAAATGTTGTAGACTGTTGTGGTTGCTTAGTCGCTCAGTCGTATCTGACTCTTTGTGACCCTACGGGCAGTAGCCAGCCAGGCTCCTCTGTCCGTGGGATTTCCCAGGCAACACTACTGGAGTGGGTTGCCATTTCCTTCTCCAGGGGATCCCCAACCCAGGGACTGAACCTGGGTCTTCTTCACTGCAGGCAGATTCTTTACCCTTGAGTCACCAGGGAAGCCCACCTTGATAAAACAGACAAGTATTACTATTTACTTTTCATTGGGATCAAATAACCACAAAGTAGTCACGCAGTCTTAAGCAATGCCTGATGAAACTGTCCCTAAAATGTAGAGGCTGTAACTACAAAGCAGAGCGACTGGTGTCATTTGCCATCCTCTGTTTCCCTTCTGAGAAACAAAAGTCTCCTTTAAATGTCACTTGAAAGGTCAAAATGAATACAGTGGTGTGGCTAAAATCAAAGCAGCACGGTGCTGCTGGAATCTGCCTCTTTAGACCGTGGGTGAACACCCGTCCAATCAGATGGTAGTCAGGTCGCCGTGCACCCTGGGCCCCTGTCTCTCTCTCGCCCCTTCCCCATTTCTCTCCTGCTCCAGTTCCGTGCCACACCCCCCCAACTTTACCCATCTTGTAGAAGATGATAAATTATGTACAAGTATGTATAAGTTATAACTATCTCCTGCCTTAGCTGTGTCTCAGCTTTACAGGGTGGTGGAGGGGGAAGCCTTATAAATACATCATCTCTCTGAACCTGCAATTATATGAATAACAAAATGCAAAGACACCAAAGCATAATGAACATGCTTCAGGAAGAAATCCTACACTGCAGCTGCCAGCTAATACCTCTTTTCCAGCTGGTGGATTTTCCCAGGGATGGATGACAAAATGCTACACAAGGTTTTGTATGCAAACTTCCCAGGGCTGACTCAGGTTTTGATTTCTCCCTCCTCCTCTCTCTTAACTAAGCATTCAGTGCACGCTCTAGAGTCCCCTGCCTTTCTGTCTTGCGGGAGATCTCGTGTGGCAGGGTTTCAGAAGACTTTCACAGGTATTGGGCAATAGGGCTGGGTGCTAGCCTCTGTCCATCCTCCGTCCAGCCTCATGTCCACCTGGACCTCACTGCCACGCCCCCAAATCTGCAGCAAGGTTCGGGGGCTCACCTGGGGCCTGAGCAGCACAGGCAGGGCCAGCCTCCCGCAGGTCTGCAGAAGACGTGGTTTTGAGACTGAAGCACTATTTCTACCAACGACATCTGCCACTCAGCCTCAACTTTGCCACTGGATTTGCGCTTGTATGTTAAAAAAAAAAAGATTTACCATTAAGTTTTTAACATCTGAACTTCAATGTGAAAATCACGATTCTGTAACACTGTTGGTCAACATCACCTGCTAGTGAAAAGTTCCACAACCAGCTCTTACCACACTCATTTTTAACCTACTGCTATTGCTCTTGATCATCTGAAAGATACCAACCTGAAAAGTAATAAATAAAATGCTGGCCCCTCTCCACAGAGAGCAGAGCAAGGTTTCTTCACTTTTAAAAAATGTTTCCTTTTTTGACCAAAACCTCCTGCCTTCCTTTTAATGCCACTTGGAATTTCAAAATAAATAAAACGTTATGGCTACAATTGAAAGCAGCACAGGGATTGGAAGGTGCCTCTCTGAACTGCAGAAGCCACCTCTGGCAATTCTGTATCCATCTCCCCCACAGCCCCCAAGCAGCTCCTGGAGCCACGGGCGCTGCTGTGGGGTGGGGGCCGGGAAGCAGGCGTCCAGCAGGAGGAGGGCTTTCTTTCCACCCTGGTCTCAGTGTGTGAGGCTCGGGTCCACTCCTGAGTCTTGCTCAGTCCTGTACACGGGATACGAGGTCACTGGGGAGGGGCCGCTTCCCCAGGGAATTCAAAGCTAGCGGGGACTGCAGAGTGAGGGCCGCATGAAGGATGTGCTCTGGGTGCGCTGGGGACAAGACAAGGGCTGTGCGCGAACTGGGGTGGGGACGGGGGCTGGGGAGTGGGCACCCAGGGGAGGCAGGAACAGCCAGCAAAGCTCCCCCACGAGGAGAAAGATGGGTGTGAGCTGCTGCCAGGCGCGGAAAGGAGGAAGCGCACGTCAAGCCAAGCCAAGAGCGCCCGTGTGCTCTCGGCCAGCTTCACAGCGCCATCTCAGGACTGTCTCACTGACACAAAAGCCAAATAGCGGCTGTAGCTACATCTTCTTAACACACCCTCACACTACGGAGCAACAGAAGGCTTTACGTGATATGTTCATTCGATTCCTTATTTTGAAAGGAAGTTTTTGATTTATTTTTCCTAAATGTTTATCACCTGTCTGACTTAAAAAAGCAGAATTGAGTTCCTCCACTAGAGATATCAAATCTCCCTTCTGTGACTCTTTCCCTTATTGCCACATCCTGTTCTTGTGTGTAAACTCATCCACAGGGTCATGGACTGCCGGCCGTCCTGAGATGACCCAGTCCGACCTCCTAATCTCAGACGAAGACAGTCAAAGCCAAAGCAATGCCTTGATCGGCCACTGGGCTCTCCCTGAGGACCTGAGATGAGAAGGTGAGGCTGTTCGTCTCCACCCCAAGATGGCCTGTGTGACACTAACCTGTCCTTTGCAATAGTGACATAGTCTATGCCCCAAACACAACGTTCTATACCCACCGTCATACTTATCTCTTCAACTCAATGATCTTAAGTAGTTACTATTTAAGACTAAGCAGTTGAATTCAATTTTCTATAAATAACTCTAATGTACAAAGCATGGTAACAATGAAAAAGACTGTCAAAATGCAGAATTATAAGGCAAAGAAAAGTCTAAATTATGATTTCACTTTAGTTCTACATCTTAGGATAGGCAAAGCTATATAAATGTATGTTACCATAGAAAAGAAATTTTGATAAAAGTCTTCATAATAATCACCCCTACATCTGACATGTATTTAACGTGAGGGATAGATTTCTTAAGCGGTGAATTAATCAGCTGGTCTGAACCTGAAGAGCACATGCCTGGAGTGGCCTGACCTCTCCCGGCTTCTCTTATTTCTAGTCTATGCGGAACATCGCTACGCTTCAGAAGCGGAGCGCTGGGGGGCAGACGACCCCATCACCACCCTCCACCTGCTTCTCCCTTTGCTGGAAAAGCCCAGTCCCCGTGCAGCGGGATGGCTGTGCGACTCAGTTTGGCCAACAAGGCATCGGAGGAAGAAGGCACACTGGGCACCTCTGGGGGAGCTTCTAATTTACTATGAAAGGGATGGTGGAGAAGGGGGCACCGTCCATCTCCTGATTATAATGCAGATACAAGGTCTGAGGTGCAGCTGACATCCTTCTAGTAAAAGGCAGCAAGAGGACCAAGAGCCAATTTGCTGCCAGTGACGGTAAAAGAGAAAGATAAAAAGGACTTGAGTTCATGCTGGCCTCATGAATCCGCTGGAAACAGATTTTCCTCTAGACTTGTCAAAATTTCTTAAAAACCTTTTTGTTTAAGTCACTGTTAGGTATTCATGCTCAGTCACTCACTCGTGTCCGACTCTTTACAACCCCAATGGACTGTAGCCCTCGAGGCTCCTCTGTCCCTGGGATTTTCCAGGAGTGGGTGGCCATTTCCTTCTCCAGGGGATCTTTCTGACCTAGGGATCCAGCCCAGGTAGGTCTCTGTGTCTCCTGCATCAGTAGGCAGGTTCTTTACCACTGTGTCACTGGGAAGCCCATTCTGTACAGACACAGATAAAATTATTCTCAAGAAAAAATTTTAATTTCCTTCCGATGCCAGTCTAAACTCCTTGGTCTAACCTTCAGAGTCCCTGGTTCCAACCCATCCTTTCACTGCACCTGTCCTTTCTTTTGTGCTAACAATCTCCCAGCTCTGGGTCTCCCTAGTATACCTCACCCCCTCACCTCCACATGGACTTCCCTGTGGCTCAGATGGTAAAGAATCTGCCTGCAATATGGGAGACCCAGGTTCAACCCCTGGGTCGGGAAGATCCCCTGGAGAAGGGAATGGCAACTCACTCCAGTATTCTTGCCTGGAGAATCCCATGGACAGAGGAGCCTGGTGGGCTCCAGTCCGTGGGATTGCACGTGTTGGATGTGATGGAGTGACTAACACTAACACACACCTCCACGTATGCCCTAAAACGTACACAAGTGCCCTCTTTTTCATCACCTTGCCATTCCCTTCACGAGTCCCATGTTTATCTCTGTACTTCCCCACAGTAAAAGTGCCTGGAACATAGCACTCAAAACTAAGACTAAGAAGATAAATAACTGCATGAGGGTGGGTGGTTGGTTGTTCAGTTGCTAAGCTGTGTCCGACTCTTTGTGACCCTGTGGACTGCAGCACACCAGGCTTCCTTGTCCATCACCAACATCCGGAGCTTGCTTAAACTCATGTCCACTGAGTTGGTGATGCCATCACCATCTCATCCTCTGTCGCCCCATTCTCCTCCTGCCTTCAATCTTTCCCAGCATCAGGGTCTTTTCCAATGAGTCAGCTCTTCAAATCAGGTGGCCAAAGTTTTGGAGCTTCAGCTGCAGCATTAGTCCTTCCAATGAATATTCAGGGTTGATTTCCTTTAGGATTGACTGGTTTGATCTCCTTGCTGTTCAAGGGACCCTTAAGAGTTTTCTCTCGCACCACAGTTCAAAAGAGTCAGTTCTTTGATGCTCAGTCTTCATAATGGTTCAACACTCACATACGCATATGACTACTGGAAAATCCATAGCTTTGACAATATGGACCTTTGTCGGCAAAGTGATGTCTTTGCTTTTTAATACACTGTCTAGATTTTTCATAGCTTTTCTTCCAAAGAGCAAGCATTATCTCTGTAGCCATCAGCTAAACTCCCATGAAAGACATAAGCTTCACTTTCAGATAGCCTGACTGAAAGGAGAAAAGGAAGAAAACATTTTTCATAAAGGTTCTTTCTGCCTGAGATCAGCAATCCAAGAGGTTGGGGGTCAGAAATCACGACCCTTCCAGGGTAAGAAGAGCCCTTCATTTGCAAGTGAAGCAGGATGGTTAGAAATAGAGCCGGAGATCAAAGAGGGACACAGAGAACCTTGAAAACCAGTCCTCTCCCAACCACTCCCCGCTAGACTCAGCCCAGGGCGACTGCCATCCCCACTGCAAATGAAACGGCCACTGTAGTGCAACCAGGGGACAAGAAACCTTATGAACTTTTTCCTGTTCTCCAAGGGCAGGGCATTCCAATATGCTGAAGTGAGACTTCAGCAAAGGATTTTAAAACACTTAGAGAAGGTTTCTGTTGTTTAGTTGCTAAGTCATGTCTGACTCCTGTGACCCCATGGACTGTAGCCTGCCAAGCTCCTCTGTCCATGGGATTATCCAGGCAGGAGTACTGGGTGGGTTGCCATTTCCTTCTCCAGGGGATCTTCCCTGCCCAGGGATCCAACCTGCGTCTTCTGCATTGCAGGTGGATTCTTTACCATTGAGCCACCTAGGAAGCCCACAGAAGGCTTACCACGTAATTAACACTTGGATGAGAAAACTGAGGCACGTGGAAACAGAAGTGAATTGGTCACGGCCTCACACTTGATAAACTGTGGAGCCAAGATTCGAATTCAGGCAGGCTGGCCTTTGAGTTCATGCCCTTTAACCACTTTAATATCCTGGATCTCAGTTCAGGATGCAGGGATACTGCAGTTTAGCTTCCTCCTTGTGTGGAAGAAAAAAATACAGCTCCCGAAGTGGAGCATACGAGCAGTCAGTAGCAGATCTAAACAAGAACCACTGGAGCATGTGGGAGCATGGAGAAAGGATTGTGGAGGAAAAGAAGAAATGTTGCCCCCAAGCCAACAAATGCTCCAAAACTCCATATCCTTACATTTCATTGAGAAGTTCAAGCATAAAAATGTGCTAATAAAACTAGAAAAACTACTTTATATAAGCAATTCACATTTACTAAATGTCAAGTATAACATGTTTATCTACTGACAATATTACACAAAAAACCTGTCTTTTTTTTCTTTTTAATAATTGCAAAAGAGGTTTGGTTGGAGATGTTGAGTTGACCTTTCTCTTGACTTTAAAAGAATAAGCATTAATTACATGCTTTATAGTATCTGCAACCCCTGAAGACACAAAGTGCTCTTTAATTATCAAGTTTCTCTTTTTGCAAAGGTTAGGTGGAAATACAGTAGCATTTATCCCCCTCAAAAACAACAACAGTTTCTTAAAAATTAGTATGGTATTTTATATAGACAAACAAACACAAAGGTAACCAATAAAAATAAGTTATATTACCATGAACGTCTCGACTGCCTCTCAACTCTCACGATAAATGCCTGAAGCGGGACCCCCTCCCCACATCAAATAAAGGCGTTAGAGACAGAAGAGTGAATTCATGCTGTTACGAGACATAGTTAAGCCTGGAATTAAACTGAAATCTAAGTCTGCTTTCCTCTATGCGTCACCTAGTCTTATTAAGTTGGTATAAAAGTAACTGCGGTTTTGGACTGTGAATTTTAGATTATCACTAGGCTCAAACACTTCTTTATTAATCAAAATAGGAACCATTAGAATCCACACATTTTTGCCAACAGAAATAAGTTTATTTACTCCTGTAGTATAAAAATCCATGCTTCAGGATTCAGCGGGCTGTCGGAAACCATTTTCTGCCTCCTGCGGGTTATGGCAGTGTTTTGCCTACAAAAAGCTGTCAAGATGCTTGAAGAAGTGGTAGTCGATCGGTGAGAGGTCGAACAGGCAGAAGAACTCTGTAGCCCAACTTCTGAAGCCTTGGTTTTGTGCCGTGTGGTGGGCGTTGTCATGGAGAAGAACTGGGCCCGTTTGTTGACCAGTGCTGACTGCAGGTGTAACAGTTTCCAGTGCATCTCATCCATTTGCTGAGCATACTTCTCAGATATAGTGGTTTTGCCAGGATTCAGAAAGCTGGAGTGGATCAGATTGGCAGGAGACCACCAGTGTCCAAGACCATTTTTTTGGGGTGCAAGTTTGGTTTGGGGAAGTGCTTTGGAGCTTCTTCTTGGTCTAGCCACTGAGCTGGTCATCACTGGTTGTATAAAATCCACTTGTCACACATCACAATCCGATCGAGAAATGATTCGTTGTTGTTGAAGAGAATAAGAGAAGACGACACTTCAAAACAATGATTTTGTTTTGACTTTTCAGTCAGCTCATGAGGCTGCCACTTACCGAGTTTTTTCACCTTTCCAATTTGCTTCAAATGCCGAATAAATGTAGAATGGTGGAGGATTAGTTCTTTGGCAACTTCTTGTGTAGTTCTAAGAAGATCTGCCGTGATAATTTTCTCAAGGCCTGCTGCTGACTTCCAACGGGCAGCCACTAAGCCCGTCAGCTTCAAGGCTCTCGCCTCCTCTGCAAAACTTCTTGAATTTCCACTGCATTATATGTTCGTTAGCAGTTCCTTGGCCAAATGCATTGCTGATGTTATGAACTGTCTCTGCTGCTTTACGACCCATTTTGAATTTGAATTAAAAAATTGCTCAAATTTCCTTTTTGTCTAACATCATTTTTATAGTCTTAAAATAAATGTAAAACAAACAGCAAGTAGTATGTCATTAGCAAAAAAAAAAGTGAGAAATGCACCTTAAAATGGGGTATAACATAATCATATTTATATAAGAATGTACTCCAATATCAAAGGGCCAAAGCACAATCACTTTTGCACCAACCTAATAGAAGAAACTTCTCTAAAGTGAAAAAGATGATATTCTTTTGTATATTTTAAGCAGTAAAACAGCTGAAGTATTGTTCTCAGAGACTAAATCAACATTTCCTAAATAGTCCTAAAACCAAAAGCCTTTCTCATGGGAAACAGGATTAGAACAAAATGGCAACTGTGTGTGTGAGCGGTGTCCACTAAACTTTTCTCACGTTAATAATGTTTCACACACATACAAGTGAAACCAAAGTTTCAAAAAAAAAGAAAAACAACACTTACCCTGAGTACAGGCAATGAATGCAATGTGATACTTTTTTATTCTTCAATTAAACAGAATAAATCCTCATCGATTACAACTTACTATATGGATTATTCCACCTACTACTGGTCCTACAACAGACCACAGTTTGAAAAACACTGGTTTACAGATCTGAAAGAGACACGTGCACCCCAATGTTCATCGCAGCACTGTTTATAATCGCCAGGACATGGAAGCAACCTAGACGCCCATCAGCAGATGAATGGATAAGGAAGCTGTGGTACATATACACCATGGAATATTACTCAGCCATCAAAAAGAATTCATTTGAATCAGTTCTAATGAGATGGATGAAACTGGAACCCATTATACAGAGTGAAGTAAGCCAGAAAGATAAAGAACATTACAGCATACTAACACATATATATGGAATTTAGAAAGATGGTAATGATAACCCTATATGCAAAACAGAAAAAGAGACACAGAAGTACAGAACAGACTTTTGAACTCTGTGGGAGAAGGTGAGGGTGGGATGTTTCGAAAGAACAGCATGTACATTATCTATGGTGAAACAGATCACCAGCCCAGGTGGGATGCATGAGACAAGTGCTCGGGCCTGGTGCACTGGGAAGACCCAGAGGAATCGGGTAGAGAGTAAGGTGGGAGGGGGGATCGGGATGGGGAATACGTGTAATTCTATGGCTGATTCATATCAATGTATGACAAAACCCACTGAAATGTTGTGAAGTAATTAGCCTTCAACTAAAATAAATAAATAAATAAATAAATCTTAAAAAAAAAGAAAAACACTGGTTTATATTGAAGTCCCATCAAGACCTGCAAAGATTTTCCCAGAAGACAATTTAATACTCACAACAACAAACATGAAAAGCTTACAAGTTTCTGTGAGAAATCCACCCAGAAATTTGCGTGTGATTTCAATGCTGTTGGGAGAAATATCAATAACCTCAGATATGCAGATGACACCACCCTTATGGCAGAAAGTGAAGAGGAACTAAAAAGCCTCTTGATGAAAGTGAAAGAGAAGAGTGAAAAAGTTGGCTTGAAGCTCAACATTCAGAAAACTAAGATCATGGCATCCGGTCCCATCACGTCATGGGAAATAGATGGGGAAACAGTGGAAACAGTAGCTGACTTTATTTTTCTGGGTTCCAAAATCACTGCAGATGGTGACTGCAGTCATGAAACTAAAAGACGCTTACTCCTTGGAAGGAAAGTTGTGACCAACCTAGACAGCATATTGAAAAGCAGAGACATTACTTTGTCAATAAAGGTCCGTCTAGTCAAGGCTATGGTTTTTCCAGTGGTCATGTGTGGATGTGAGAGTTGGACTATAAAGAAAGCTGAGCACAGAAGAATTGATGCTTTTGAACTGTGGTGTTGGAGAAGACTCTTGAGAGTCCCTTGGACTGCAAGGAGATCCAACCAGTCCATCCTAAAGGGGATCAGTCTTGCATGTTCATTGGAAGGACTGATGCTGAAGCTGAAACTCCAATACTTTGGCTACCTGATGTGAAGAGCTGAGTCATCAGAAAAGACCCTGATGCTGGGAAAGATTGAAGGCTGGAGAAGGGGATGACAGAGGATGAGATGGTTGGATGGCATCACCGACTCGATGGACATGAGTTTGAGCAAGCTCTGGGAATTGGTGATGGACAGGGAGGCCTGGCGTGCTGCAGCCCCTGGGGTTGCAAAGAATTGGACATGACTGAGTGACTGAATTGAACTGAAAGCTGAATTATTGCTTAACTCTTTCCTTCTCATAAGAAATTTCCAAATGGTTCTGACTCATCAACTCTGTGAATGCAGAGGAAAAGGGCAGCCTTGGCTTCGTATCTGATCAGTCCTGGTGGCCTAGGACACATCAAGGGAGGACCACATGGAAGGATTAGTGGATGCTGTTACATGTTTATTCCACACTGAGATGTTTTCTGTGTTGAAGGTGAAACAGACTATCCAATCTTCTTTGGAGAAAGTGTCCTTTACATTTTTAAAAATGAGGGCTTTCTGAAAAACTGACACTTTAACAAAGGGTGAAATTAAATAATTTATATTGTGCTGAATGGGGAAAAAAAACTGCTTCTAGGAAAAACAAACTGAGGAGACCTAAAAGAATAAGAAGAGAGTAATTCCTTGAAGAAAGTTATCTGAATGGAACATAAATGGGAATTGTTGCTCGTACTGTGTAGCCGCCACTAGTGTCCACCTCATCTGTGGTCCCGTGGACGGGCAGCCTGGTGGGCAAGGGCCCCTCTCTCCGCTGGATTCTCCAGGCAAGAAGACTTGGAGTGAGTTACCATTTCCTCCTCCAAGGGATCTTCCTGACCCAGGGATCAAACCCATGACTCCTGCATCGGCCGGTGGATTCTTTACCACTGAGCTACTAGGGAAGACTCAAATGGGAATTCAGCAAGTTTAATAAATAGCGAAGTTACAGATCACTGGATCTGACACTGAAAAATGCACCTTTTAAAAACTCTTCCTATCTGGGAATTCCTATCCCACCTAATTATTCATGATCACATTATTTCCAATATTTTAAAAATTCCACTCAAGCAGTTCACATTGTTTTTAACAGAATTAACATGTTGACATAATTTTTAAAATGATGGCAAGTAATTAAAAAAACCCCCAAAACAGTACCTTTTCCAATTCTCTTGGTATTCGCATACAAGTGTACACTCTTTCTCTTCTTTCTGTATACTTGGCCTCATTATGTTCAAGGAAGTACCCTCTGGTTAGTTCAGCGCTGAGGAACCTCAACAGTGAAAGCTCTACAAGAAAAAAAATGACAAAACAAAAAGAACAGCATTTATCAAGCAACTTCCATGGCTAGCTGGGGCCCCAGGTAATACATACGTAAAACAAGATAATAAAGTAATCTACATTTCCGCGCCCAACTAAACTGCACATAAGCCATCAGCAGAGAGTGAGAAAACTACCGTTTTTGTGTGATATTAACTGAAAATGTCATGGGAATACACCAGGGGCCACTGCTATAAGCCAGAATATAAGTCAGAAGTTCTCTGTGAGAGTCTCGTGAGGGGCCTTAGGTGATAGAGGGCCTGGGCTGATGCAGAGTAGAAGGCAGGGAAAAAGATACTAATGGAAACACACACAGAGAGTGGGTACCGAGTACATAGAAAATGGAGACACACACACACACACACACACACACACACACGGAAACACACACAGAGAGTGGGTACCGAGTACATAGAAAATGGAGACACACACACACACACACACACACACACACACACGGAAACACACACAGAGAGTGGGTACCGAGTACATAGAAAATGGAGACACACACACACACACACACACACACACACACGGAAACACACACAGAGAGTGGGTACCGAGTACATAGAAAATGGAGACACACACACACACACACACACACACACACGGAAACACACACAGAGAGTGGGTACCGAGTACATAGAAAATGGAGACACACACACACACACACACACGGAAACACACACAGAGAGTGGGTACCGAGTACATAGAAAATGGAGACACACACACACACACACACACACACACGAGCTGAGTCACCCGAGAGGTGCGCCTCCAGCCCAGGAGTGAGCTGGGGTGAAGTACACACTCTACACTGGTGCAAATTCTTCTTCTTCAGCCTCAGAGATGCTGCCAGTGTCTAAATAACGCCATTTCCCCAGGTGAAGGCTTCCCAACACAATGGTAACTGTGAGTCATACAAGACAGAACCTCAACCCCATCTGAAGACCGCACTCCCCATGGACCTGTCCACCTGTTTTCCATTCCTCTGATGCAAATTCACCCTCCGTCATCTCATCTCAGTTGAGGAAAGAAAGGCCAGAGGAGGCTGAACGCTTTCCACTGGGCAGTATCTGGCAGACCTGGGATGCCAAATAAGGCTGTTACCTGATCCCAATGTTTCTACCATGCGAGCAACACTTCCTGGAAGCCCACCGCCTCTGTGACCACTCAGCCCCCGACCTCAGACCCCTCCCTCCCTCCTCTCACTCTCTGGGAGGCCGTCCTCTCTTCCCGGACTCAGGACACCAAGGGCTGCAAACCAGCCTCTCTGCTCTGAGCTGGCCTCATGGTCCTTTCCCAAACCCCATGCTGGTGTTCTCATACAGATGACAAAGCAGGGAGGTCAATTTCACTTATGAGCGTCCACATGTGGAGTTGTCTTATGTGATGCTAGGATTTAAAGGCTGCAGGCGTGGGGACGACTGCACAGTCCTAAACACTCTGGAAGAACCTTTAGGAAGACTCAGAAGTGGACTTACTACCTTTCAGTGGGCCTAAAACAGCTGACTTCTTCCAGCACTGGGACAGACAGTAGTTCTGTGAACATCAGGTGAAGTGGCTTGCTTATATGCAGAAGTGAGAGTCCTACCCACCTCCAAATTACAGATTTCTTTAAATACAAGATTCATAATCGACTTGGAGAGTCAGTGGTACCATGAAAACCACCTGGAGACTCAAAGAGGTGGAGAGAGAACCCGACCTGTGCCTACTGCAGCCGGGCAGAGAGGCAGGTCAGATCACACAGTGACCACGAGCGCGGCGCTCTCTGGACACTACGGCTGAAACCACGGAGACAAGGTGTGAACTCCACCTATGTGCCTCAAGGCAACCGTATCCGTGTGGAGTGAAACTTCTGGCTCAGAACTTTCTAACATGTTGATGGTGGGCTAGATCCAGCACAAGATCTACTACGTGAAGGAGAGAAAAAAAAAGAGTGTGTTGTGCTGTAAACAAGGACAGTTAAAGTGGAAGAGAAAGATAAAACAGTTAAGACTTGAACGCAGTTCGATTTTCCAATTGGACAGAGGAGAGATGCTCTCATTAACAAATATCTATAAATATCAGTTCTTTCATGTGAATGAATCCTGGGAAGCCACGGGACATTCAGGAAACAGAAGGAACTGCGCTGGCACAAACTGGCACTGAGGCCAGAAAGCGGGATCACAAGCCCCGAGGGTCGAGTCACGAGACTCCCTGGTCTTCCTGCACCTGATCCTGACGGTCTTGCGGGTCTGGCTGGGGGCTCTGGTTCCCTACGGGCTTCCCAGGAACCTGCCTGCTAATGCAGGTAGATGCCAGAGATGAAGGTTCCATCCCTGGATCAGGAAGATCCCCTGGAGGAGGGCATGGCCACCCACTCCAGTCTTCTTGCCTGGAGAATCCCATGGACAGAGGTGCCTGGCGGGCCACAGCCCAGGGGCTGCACAGAACCGGACATGACTGAGCGACTTCACACACACAGGCGTGCAACAGACAAGGCCACAGTAAAATTCCGGCCGCCCGTTAAGGCCGTACTGTTTCATGTGTCACCAGGCACCTTTCCTTTTCTCTTCTCATCTTTCTTTCCTACACATACTCTCCTGGGGTGGTCTAAGGTCAAAACCATCACCTCAATCCTGATGTTGCCATAGCTTCCGTTTTTGACTCCTGAGCCTGGGCTCCTATTTCCCACTGCCTTATGAGCAACTCCACCTAGAAATTCCAAAGGCACCTTTAGCCAGCAAACTGCACCCCACCCTTTCCCCATTGAGCCCACTACCGCAGCCCCACCGTTAGTTCAGGGCTCACCAGTGACCCGGCTCCCGGAAGACTCCCCGGGTTTCCCCCTGGAGCCCGGGTACACACACGCTCTCATTCGGGGTTCTCCTTTCCCTCTGCACCCTCAGGGCGCAGCGCTGAAGAGCGGCTCAGCCCATGTTCCCTGAACAAACGTGTGGCTCAGAGGAGAGGGAGGCAGTCACAGAGGAGGCTGTAGCCGGAGAGCAAAATTCGGAATGAGAGGAGGCGGCAGCAGAGCGCGGCAGCTTCTCGGGCACAGCGCCCGGGACTGGGGCAGGTGTGCTGTGAGATGCAGGCGCTCTCAGCAGGGAAGAGCTCTGGAGCATCCGGTCAGTGAGCATCCAAAGGATGGTCCCCGACAAGCACCTGCCCTCCGCCCCAGGGGCACAGCCAGTAAGGGCAGGGAGTGGAGCTGGGGGGGCGCGCACTAGTACCTCGGCATGTGAAGGATTAGATAAACAGGCTGTCACACAAGTTTACATTTTGAAAAGCAAATTAAACTGAAAGGCTGGGATGACCTGTCTGTGTGGTCAGGCCACTCAAGATGGCTGTCCTCTTGCTCTCTGTCCATGCCCTGACCGACCAGGGCCTGCTTCACCTGTGTCCCAGGCGCAGGGCTGACCTTCCTGCAGAGCCACCCCGGGCCTGGCCAGCTCCAGACTGTGCTGGTCAAAGGGCAGGGAGGGGCCTGGCCCTCGGCTGGTTTCCCTGGTAACCAAAGAGCCCCCTTCTCCCTGGGAGCCGAGCCCACCACCACGTGACTGTGTGTGCTGGACTTCGCTTCACACATAGAAGCGCCCTCTCCCCTCAACCATTTTAAACCACTGAGGTCTCTGTTGCCACGTCCCGGCTCTTCCTTCGGTCCTGAACCTGGGCAAGCTCAGGCTGGGTGGGCCCGCGGGCTGCAGCCTGACCCTGTACCCTTGTTTATTTAGGAAGTTATCCTCCGGGCTGGTGTCCTCCCTGGGCCCGCAGATGACGGAGCTTCCTCCAGAGAGAGGGTTTTGTTCTGGTCCAGCGGAGGACACAGGAAGAGCAGTCAGATGAGGGCGGATCCACACCAGTTCTGTCCCCACTGGTCCTGGGACCCCGCTCGACCCACAGATTTCAACATCACAGAAAAGCGAAATGAGGCTCTGAGCGGTTTTATAACACCTGTTATCTGCTTGTCACTCACAAAGGATGTTCGAGGGACTGGGTATGAAAGGGTGTGAAGACCGCAAAGCATGACACGCTCTCTGGAACCACTTACTAGTAACTTCACATGGTCTACAGCACTAGCCAATCCGAGTCTGGTGGTCACCTAATGCTTACAGCTATGTCTGCACTCCTGTTTCCAAGGATAAAAGGGAACACATCTAACAAGCATATTTAACAAACTATATAACCTAAGGTATTTTCCTTAAACAAGTTTTAAAAAATTATAAAATATAAACCTATAAGGGTGTTTTAAAAAACTCTATTATAAATGTGAAGAAGTACTGTATCAGGATTCTACCTCTAGAAATGCAAGAATTTCAGTTGTAAACACCAATTTTGATTCTCCAATGGAAAATTTAACAGTAAACCCAAGCATTAAAGGACAAAACATGTTTTGAGTACACAGTTCTCATAACCATGAGACAGGCTTTATCATCACCATTTTATAGATGAAGAAACTGAGGCACAGAGAAGTGAAGGAGGCCCCCAATGTCACAGAAGAAGCAAACAGTACAGTCAGCATTCAAATCAAGCAGTCCATCCCTAAAGCCTGTGCTTTCTGGCACTAGATTATTCTATCATTGTCTTAAGTGCTTTTGTAAATAGGCCACTGTGTTCTGGAAAACTGGGAACCGCCCCCCCCCCCCCCCAATCTCTGTGCTCCCAGCACCCTGGGTTTACCTCCGTGATGTTACACTGTTTACTAAGCGGCTCCCTCACCAGCCCTTAAGCTTTCTGAAACCAAGCGCCATGTATCCGGATCTTCCCGAAGTCCAGCCCCCAGTGAGTTGAGTGTAAGGGTAGGGTTTACCTATCATTAACACCATACTAGTGGGTTGGAGAACAGTTTTAAAAGAAACATTAAAGCAATACTAACAAAAGCACCGAGTTTCATGGGGTGAGACAGCTGGAAAGCTTTCTTACCTCCCCCTCCCCACAGTCCTCTGTCCACCCCCCCACACTCCTGAAGGCCTGGCCCTGCGTAAGGAACTAGGGTCCTCTGCTTCCCTGGTGGCTCAGACTGTGAAGAATCTGCTGCAGTGCAGGAGACCTGGGTTCGATCCCTGGAGTGGGAAGATCTCCTGGAGAAAGGAATGGCCATGCACTCCAGTATACTTGCCTGGAGTACAGGGGAGCCTGGCAAAGAGTCAGACATGACTGAGGGACTAACACAAATGAAACACCTGACTGAGGTGGCTTACAAAGGTGCGGCACACATTACTTCATAAAATCCTCACCACAGCTCTGAGAGCTAAAGGTGCAGTTAACAGTGTTCACGTTTTGCAAATCAAGAATCTCAGAGCTTAAGAGACTTGTCCAAAGTCACTGAAAAGCTAAGAGGCAAGTTGGGAATAGAACCCAGCACCGAAGAATTGATGCTTGCAAACTCTGGTGCTGGAGAAGACTCTAGAGAGTTCCTTGGATTGCAAGGAGATCAAACTAGTCAATCCTAAAGGAAATCCACCCTGAATATTCATTGGAAGGACTGATGCTGAAGCTCCAATACTTTGGCCAACTGATTCGACAAGCTGACTCATTGGCAAAGACTCTGATGCTGGAAAGACTGAAGGCAAAAGAAGAAGCAGACAGCAGAGGATGAGATAGTCAGATAATATCACTGACTTGATGGACATGAATTTGAGCAAACCCCAGGAGATGGTGAAAGACAGGGAAGCACGGCGTGCTGCAGTCCCTGGAGCTGCAAACAGTTGGATACGGCTGAGCGACTGAACACACACTCTCTCCTAGACCGTAATTATCATCCATCTATCTGACAATCACACTAGAGAAGATGACCGAGCCCTGACCTGGCTTCCACCTCTCAGAAGGAGCCTCTGATTCACACTGCAGAAGGGGATTCTGTTGCCCTGTGGCCCGAGCTCCTAAGGCATGATAAGGTAGTCCTGCTGCTGTGTGGTTGCCCCCCACCCTCCACTAACCTTTTGCTGGTCATGAATACATTCTGCAGGATGCTACTTCTGTTCTGGAACCTTCCATTCTGGAGCATAGCTGTGTTTCAGTGTTTTTGTTTGTCGTTGCTGTTGTTTTAAACACTGTTTTCTCCATTCTACGGACATCCCTGAACTCACTTGTCCTGTGATACAGGCAGACTGCCCGGCTAACTATTCAGGAAGATGACTACTGCTCTTTGACCTGTGGCTGCCATTCTTCAAGAACTCGGCTGGCTCAACGGACCAGAGCTCCCACGGACAGAGGGGCTGGCGGGCGACAGTCCACAGGGTTGCAAAGAGCTGGACATGACTCAGGAACTGAGTTTTCTCCACGCTGTGCTGGTGCTTCATCCCTTCTTAGCAAGACTGACTTTCATTTGTTATGTCAAACATCTGTCTTTATAGTGTAAGTGCAAATTATTTTCCAAAATAAAATAACCCAATTGTTTGTTTTCTCAATACTGTTTGAGCTTTTCAGATGTCAACCAATTTTAGTTCATTTATCCAGTTCTCACCAAGAAGAAATATTATTCAGTAAAAGTCTTTTAAAAATAGAAGTATTTCACTATTTACTAGAAATAAGAGCTTCTACATTTGAATAAGTAAGCCTTGCCAGTTATGAACATTTAACACTAGGAAAATAATATCATAAATCCAAATCAATTCCTCCAGATTATTTTTAATTAGTATACATCTACCACAGAATTCCTTGGTGATCCACTATCCTAAATTGAGAAAAAGTACAGTATAAAAGGCTTCCTCCTCATCCCTGAACAAAGAAATATCATGATTATCTTCTGAGAGAGCTTGTTTTAGAAATAAGAACTCAGGATAAAAAAGTATTAATTTGAAGTAATGAGTAATCATAAATATATTTACATGTTCAGTAATATGTCTAAATATAGATTTCTTAAAATAGCATTGACCATCAAAAAAATTGGAAAGTAATATTGGCTAACTGCTAGGACAATACTATGAAACTTGCAAATCTCCATGATCTTAAATAATGTGAGCCTTAATAGGCTTTACTAAAGTTACACTAAAATATTAGTTACAAGTTTATTACACAAATACAAAGGCACACCCTTGTACAAGGCCAACCAGGAATCAGAAATGATAGCAATCTTGCTTTCCTAAGTCAAATATAGTAAAGGTATCTCTTAAGCTGTTAAAGCTCTCAAACTGCTTATAAATAACCTCATTTAGGGAAGTAAACAACAGAAAAGATACTCATAAATTTAGAGGTGGAAAAACAGATACAAAAAGAATAGTGAGTTTTCCCAAGGTTACAAAGGACTAAAAATGCAAACAGAGTATCAATAACTTGTCAGTCAATTATATACAGTCTTTTCAAAGACCTCTTTCATGCAAGGGTTCCCCAAAGTGGGCTGCAAATGAGCTTCTAGGACTGAATTTGGGAGGGCAGACCAGATGAAACCTTAACATCTTAAAAAAGGTCAAGATATTGACCTGGTCGAAGATCATAGCATTGCTTTTCAGTTTGCAGGTACTAGTTAAATAAAACAAGTGAGAATTTTAAAGAAAAGCAATCATCTGTCAGAAGAAAAGAAGCTAATTTTACATTATCTGTATCAGGGTTGTGTCACTCCAGGTAATTTCTTAGGCAGTTTTACAACTATTCTTAATTTCCTTTGTAGATGAGAAATTGATTTACTCTAGGGCATAATTTTTCAAATCACAGCCTTTAATCGTCCATCAGGATAAGTCTCAGGCCACAAGTATAACTATGTAACATTTTATACAGGATTAGGACTGGTTATATGAAAATGTATTTTAACATATTAAACTTTCAATTACACAACAGGACATGGTGAATCTGAACCTTAGTCCCAGACGAAATCTTTTGTGGGAGCTGCTAAAAAGGCATCAGTTGGTTTTTCTGGGCTTTAGTTTTCCTTCCTCTATTCACTCGCTCATGGAGGTAAGCAAGAGGTCTAAAATGCAAAGAAAGTGAAGAGAAGCAAAAGGGGTGGTAACAAGTTTAAGCTCCAGAAGTGAAGAGTCACCACTGAGAAAGGAACGAAACGGGCCCCACAGCACTGGGGCCATTTATAGTCAGAAACCCCATGTTCATCCATGCCCTACTCCACGTTTGTTCTATAAGCAAGGCCTGCTCCTGTTTCATACTCCAATACCTGCATTATATAGTCACTGCTCCATCGGCACCAGTAGATGCTGTGTTCACTCTACACCAGGTCTTCTATTGTTAGGTCTCCAGTCATTAGAGCCAACTTAGATACTTTGGACACTAACCCACTGAGTGGCAGAGTTAAGAAACAGAGCCAAGTAGATTAGGCAAGCACAGCATCTACAAAGCAATTCAACAACCGAAATAAGCCAAGAACGCATTGCCCAACGCTTAGTCCAAAGTTGACTTGCTGGACCTAGATTCCTAAATGGGAACAGGGTTATGCAGAAACTCTACCACTTAGAACTTCTGCAGAGCAGTGAGGTGGGGAGTAAGCAGGGAAACATAGCAACATGTACTCTTTTTTGGCGGGGTGGGGGGGTGGGGGAGTGGAGAGGCGGGTGGGAACCTCCTGGCTGGCAGGATCTTAGTTCCCTGTTCAGGGATCAAATCCACGCCTTTGGCAGTGAAGGCGTGGAGTCCTGAAACCACTGGATCACCAGGGAAGTCCCAGTAATATGTACTTATTATCTGGTCTTATAGCAAAAAGGACAATAGAAGTTGGTCATAGTTTGTTTTAATTTTTACATTTATTTTTATTGCAGTAAGAAATATATATAAATGCTACCATTTTAACTATTCTTAAGTGTACAACGCACTCAGTGACATTAATACATATTTTTTAAGAAGAAGAAAAAAAGAAGAGATGAATCTGCAGTTCGTGATGACTAATATATCCAGAGTTCAAGACGGGGATCACATGAGGCAATGGTGGAATAGCGTTCAACACAGTGACCATCATGAGAGAGAGAACGAAACTGGGAGAGAGGAGTGGACTAGCCATTTCTAACCAGGGTTTAAGTACCAGCACCTGAGAAAAGTCTCAGCCCACCGCCAGGCTACACACGACTCAGAGTGAGTTCAGTGAACAAAGTGATTACAAGAGTTTACAAGAGAAAAACAAAGCTTACCCTTGATGTAGCTGTATATATACCAACCAACGTACATATACATTCTACAAACATATACATAAACAGACAGGTACAAAATAAAACTAGGGACCTCAAACACTATGTTCTGAATTATTTTACTTGGACTGAGAGGGTCTGGCTAATCACCTAATCTGCATATTCATTTACAGGATCTTGAATGGTTAGGACAGGCCAACAAATGCCTAACTTATAAAAGTCCTACATTCCCTGGGAGAAATGATAAAGGGGACTTTGGAACTAACTGATGGTTTAGGCCACCAAGACACTAAAATTATGACTTCCAAAAGGCAAGACAAAGGTTGCCCTGAATTGGCAGGAAAGGAGGGAAGACCAGCCTATCAGAGGCAGCGCCAGAATGTAAAAAACGGACAAAGGAACACCTTTAGGCAAGCATCCAATCTTGGAAGACATCTGACTCAGGAAGAAATGCTTCTCACAGGACACTAGGTGGTGCCACTCCAAGGCCCTCTGGCCCAGGGCAGCCCCTAGGGAAGAATTTTCTAAATTCTGGACGGGAGCAGAAGGAAAGGATGCTAAGCCGTGGAAAGGAGCAATGCTGGAGGGTCAGGGTGAATGCACTAGGCACTCAAGCAGCCCAGGGCCTTTCAGAATGACTGCAAGAATCCTAATCTCCAGTGAGGAGAGTTTGCCCCGAGCAGCATCAGAGTTAGGGAGTGGGTTCTGGCAGTGGCGAGAGCTGTGTGCCTAGCAGAGAGGTACAGACACCCGGGAGAAAGGACACGGGGCCCACGTGGAGGCCAAGGCAGAACAACGCTGGCTGGTGACTCCAGCTGAGACCCTCCTGGGACCCTCACCTAAGTCCTGATCCTCAAGAGCTGCCACATGCATCTCACCTCCACTGAACAGATGGAACTGGGGAAACACTTAACTACGCCAACAACCAGAGCCGGAAGTGTGTCCCTGATAATGACTTTCCGCAACTCTGGGTTGAAAGTCCAGCTTCAAACATGTTAAGTAAACCACCCTCAGTAACCCATGATGAGGAAGAATGCACGGGCAGCATGAAGTCTGTGGAAGTCCATGGTCACAGGTATCCAGACGGATGTCGGGCAGGGCCACGGAAACAGTGTTAAGGGTCCCAACATCTGTGCTTATCAAAAGGCTCCTGACAACTTCATTTTTTTGTGCGTGCAAGCCACATTTTTAACGGTGGATTTCCTGAAACTCAAAAAATTACAGTGAAACCTGGCCACACTGCTCTCTACTTGCACCAGAGTGCTTTTAATTTTCAAGTCCAAGTAAGTAAACAGACAGCTGAGAGATTTAATCCTTTGTCTTACTCAGATCTGACCAATTCAGAAAGTAAACACTCTCCCAAGCAAAAGTTTAAATTGACAACTTAACCAAACAGAGTTGAGAATTTTTAAGTGGTCCCACTGAGAAAGACAAAACAAGGCACAGTCTGTACTTAATTTTTCAAAGATAAAGATCTCTAAAAAAGCTAACCTCTGTCTAGTTCTGCTAATTAGCAAATCAATCACGATCTCACTTGATCAGACCAAGTTAGCGCTAAAGGACTTCCAAGTCTTCCATACACAAATACAGTCAATGATGCAGTAAGCCTGAGGACTTAAACATTTATTAGCACGAACTGCAGGAAATAACGACTAATGCAGCTCCTACTGTGTACCAGAAACAATTTGTAGTTGGAAGAAATTCGAAGGGAATTACGGCTCCACTGATCTTCAAAACTCAGAATTACGCAAAATTAAAATGCTATGATCACTCTACATTCAATGAAACATACACCTCAATGTCTTCCCTTCTTTCGAGCCTCATACACAACTGCAGTATGAATACAAAGGCAACTTTTAAAAACTTTCTGAACACAAGAATAAAATCCTTAGCTGAAAGAAACAATATGAAAACAACAGGCTTAAAAACCGGTCATTGAAAGAAGGGTTCTCAAGTGCTGCCTTTTCTTTTCTTTTTTTTTTTTTTTTAAAGTGGCTTAAGTTTCGGTTTAGGAAAAGTTCACAGGTAACACGTGCAGGACTGCTAAATATTTATCCCCTGGGCAGAAGGGCTCAAACTTCACTGTCATTACTACCACCGCGTTATCTGCGGCAGAACACATTATTTAGAGAGCAAGTTAACAGGTTCGGGTGACTCAAGTTCGCTGGAAACAGAAGTCACCTTGGCACACAGATAATGAAATCCAGCCTCGCGCTGCTCAGTTTTGGGCTCCCCGAGCCGGGGATGGGGGGTGAGATGCTCGCCAACGTTACCGAGGCGGGAGGAGACCCCACACGCTTTGTTTCGTTTTTTTTTTTTGTTTTGTTTTGTTTTAAAGAAAGCCCTTTCAGAAGCAGCAGGAAAAGGGAGTGGGGACGAAAGCCCCCGGCTGCTGCCCGCCTCTCTCTCGGTCTCTAGGACGCACCTGGCCGGGCGGGCGTTTTATCGCCTGGGGGCCTTGGCGCTGCCGGCGGCCCCGCCCGAGGAGCCTGTCAGCGGCCGCGGCGCCTCGGGAGCCGCGCCGGCTCCGCGCGCGCCCAACCAAGCCCCGGCCGCCCCCGGGGCTCGCGGCCGGAGTCCCGCGCGGCGCCTGTCGCCGCCCTTCGCCGCCCTTCGCCGCCCCGGCCGCGGCCTAGCGCCGGCCGCCCTTCTCACCTGCGCGGCTGCGGCGCCGCTCCCGCCGCCGGTCGCTCTCGTAGAAGCCCAGCGTCTCCGTGTGCTGAGGCGCCGGCGGGGGCCCGTGACCGCCGCCGCCGCCGCCCAGCTGTTCCGCCTCAGCGCGGCCATCCCGCTCGGCGCCGTCCGCGCCGCCTTCTCTCGGGGCGGCCGCGTCGCCGACGCCCGCCATGTTCCGAGCACAGCAAACCGTCCCCACCGCCTCCCTCCAGGCGCCGGCCCGGCCTCCGCCTCCGGCCGGCCCCCTTCCCGCCTCGCCCCGCCCCTCAGCGGAGCCCGGGCCGCCGCCGCCGCCGCCATCCGCGGCCCGCCGGCCGGCGCGCACCATTGGCGTAAGCGGCGCGTGAGAGGAGGCGGCCGTCGCCGCCGCCGCCGCCGTCGTCGCCGCCGCCACGGCCGCCGCCATCTTCTTCCTGCCGTCGCCGTGACGCGCGCTGCCTTCCCGCGCCGCGCCGGGCTCCATGCTGCCGGGCCGCGCGGACGGGGAGAGCGAGCGCCTCCGGGGCTCGGGTC
Source organism: Cervus elaphus (assembly GCF_910594005.1). Lineage (NCBI taxonomy): Eukaryota > Metazoa > Chordata > Mammalia > Artiodactyla > Cervidae > Cervus > Cervus elaphus. The sequence continues at coordinate 6,064,686 of NC_057820.1, read as the reverse complement.
GGGGCCCCGGCGGGAGCAAGCCGAGCGCGGCGGCGGCGGCGGCCGGAGGGTCGGCTGAGGAGCCCCGGGACGGCAGCCGCTGCTGCTGCGCCCGCTGCCCGCCGTCTGCGAGGTGGCCGGCCGCTCGCCCGGGGCCCCTTTTGCAGGCTCGGTGCCCGGAGTGCGCCGGCGCCGCCGCCCGCCCGGTCTTGGCACCGCTGGCGCGGCCGTAGCGCTGCGGGCCGGCCTCCAGATGATCCCCGACCCCCGCGAGGCCCGGCCCCGCGGGTCGGCTCCTTGGGCTCCCGCTCTTCTGCATTGTTAGGCTGGCGCGTCAGCATCCCGGGCCTCTGGGGGTTTTGTTGTTGTTGTTGACAGTTTCCAAAGCATTTGGGCCAGAAGGTGCCCCGGAGATGCTGCCCAACAGGTGGGGGTGCGGAGTGGGCAGGGCCCGGACCCGGGGACTCCGCCCGAGAAGCCGGGGGCTTTCTACGTTTGTTTGCTTTTTTTTCCGCGCCCGCGGACCTCCTAAGGCCGCCTGTCGGCGTTAGGGTTAGGATGCGGCTTTCGGCCGCCCTCGCTCATCAACCGGGGCGCCCCTCCTTACTTGGGGTGACTGCCCTGGGCAGCTCGGGCGTGTGTGACTCCGCACCGAGCGCGGTGTCCAGACCGCCGCCGCCGCGGGGAGTCAAGGTGCTCCAGACTGCGGGAAGGGGCCGGCCGCTCCGTTTATGGGGGTGGGGGGTTTGTGGCCGGTCAGTTTCTTGCCTGCCAACTAAAACCTGTGCCTCTGAGGGTTCCCTTTTGCTTAAAGAACACTGGAATTCTTCGCTTAACGTTAAGTTGTCTGGAAGTTCCCTAGACCTCAACTGGAGAGCTAGATAGATAAATAGAAAAGTGAAGTCACTTAAGCCGTGTCCGACTCTTTGTGACCCCACGGACTACTGTAGCCCACCAGGCTTGTCTGTCCGTGGGATTCTCCAGGCAAGAATACTGGAGTGGGTTGCTATCCCCTTCTCCAGGGGATCTTCCCAACTCAGGGATGGAACCCTGGCCTTCCGCATTGCAGCCAGACGCTTTACCGTCTGAACCACCAGGGAAGCCGTGATAGATAAAAGCGGGTGTGAACAGAGCAAAAATCGAACTCATGGTGGTTCATCAGAGACGTTGAGGGTTCTGTTTTCGCCAACGGGTACCCACCTGGTTGCGAACTCAGAGTGGGCTGTTGTGGGCTCCATGCAGAGAGGACAGCCTCCTCACAGACTAAGAGCAGGTTGAGAGGGGGGCGCGGGACCCAGATGGACCAAGAAGGCCGCGTAGATGGGAACTGACCCTCGGGCACCACAGTGAAAGGAGGAACTGATGCCTCTGGAACATGCTTATCCTTCAGAAAACGGAATCGCTGGGAGGATTACGTTTCTAAGCATCCCTGTGACCACGAAATAATCTTGTTTTGGTTACATCTGTCAAAACAGAGTTAAGAAATCAATCAAAAACAAGTGCTCTGGTCAAATCTTCAGAATCATTTTGAAAATCAAAAGGTACTGAAAACTGTGCGGCCTCTGAAATTCCTTAAGGCTCGAATCTGTTATTCTGTTATTCTCTGATCTTTAATAGAGTAAAATCATCCTGTTCTATTATTAACCGATAGTCCAGGAGGAAATAAGCTTTTACTGCTTGTTTCTGTCAGTTCCCGATTCCTGTCTCATCACGTTGATTGGCTGATGGGCCCTGCTTTTAACTCCACAGGAGCTGGAAGGGAAGGAATTGTAAAGTCTGTTTCCTAAGGCAGCCAGTTGTAGGAATGGATTTCTCTCTTGTTCTGTAATGGCCTGAGGAAGACAGGGAGTTCTGAAGGCCGTCTTTGTCCTTTAAAATAGTTAGCAAAGGGAGGGCGCCTTGTATTGAGGGCCAGGTGTGGAGGTGATTCAGCAGAGGGGTAAACCTGAAACAGGAAAGCTGAACTCTGGTCACTTTTCGCCAAGTGGATCTTTTTACAGGCGCTACATTATTTTCTGTAATGTTTTGTGAAATTGCACCACTTCAAACCAACCCACCTTGAAGTGGGACATGATAAAAAGCATTTTTGAAGGACTTCTGTGGTGGTCCAGTGGTTAACATTCTGTGCTTCCAACACAAGGGCTTGCATTCAATCCCTGATCAGGGAAATAAGATCCCACATACTACTCGGTGTGGCCAAAAAGAAAGTAAAAAGCATTTTTGAAATGAACATTAAATAACTTTTTCAGTCAACACTATTCTTTCCTTGTCCAGGTATTAATAATTAGTCAAATAAATACCTTATTGTACATGAAAAGTTTCTTTGTGTTCATTCCACCCATTGTCAAAATTTCAGAATCCAGGAAAAGGGCATTGTCAAATATGTATTCTGTATCATCAAAAAGGCAAGTTACACATAATCTTAAATAGTTATAGAGCATAGAAAACTAACAGTTCTCTGAGGACAATAGATAGAACTTATAATGTTTTCTTTATCAGTTGCAGAACAAAATGTATAAGCTTAGATTTATTATGCTACTGTTAGGAAATAATAGGAGTAGTTAAAAAAGACATGATAACCCTCACATTAAAGACACATCCAAAAGCATTTTGAGTTAAGGTGTAAGTTAACAGCAGGATTTGGTTGACCATAAGCTACAGGAATTGAACTTAAAACATTAATTCAACAAACAATTGGATGGTATGCTGTTAATATGTCACTGGGTTAACTGCTAGTCAAAGAGATGATTCATCGGTGGGTGACAGGTCCAATAGAGGAGAGTGATGGGCATGAGTGAGATGCTGAGAATAGTCTACATGTAAACAGGATAGACAGAAAACGATTCAAGGAGTGGAGAAACTTCTCAAGGGATTTATACATTCAAATTGTCTTTTAATATGTATACATAATAACTGATTATGTAAATTAAATCAAGAGCTTGTAAATTGCTGCACATATTCTTAATTAACTGTGTAACCTTTACCTAATGGTGATATCTACCATGTAGCTGCTGTATTTTGAAAAGAACAAAACACAAAATGTTTTTTAAAGAAATGAAAATTGGGTGAGTAGTATATATAATTGAAAAAAATCACATAACTTCATTTTTTAGTAAATGTTTAATAACTTATTTTATGACTATAGAAAATACATTGAACACACTGTGTATGAACCATAGGTTCAAGCTCCAGAAAATTTTCTTATGAGCCCTATAAACTCTGGTTCTCAGTATCTTTCACTGGTAGATGGGGCAATACCTACACAATCAGTTCAGTTCAGTCACTCAGTCGTGTCCGACTCTTTGCGACCCCATGAATCACAGCACACCAGGCCTCCCTGTCCATCACCAACTCCCGGAGTTTACTCAAACTCATGCCCATTGAGTCAGTGATGCCATCCAGCCATCTCATCCTCTGTCATCCCCTTCTCCTCCTGCCCCCAATCCCTCCCAGCATCAGGGTCTTTTCCAATGAGTCAACTCTTCGCCTGAGGTGGCCAAAGTACTGGAGTTTCAGCTTTAGCATCAGTCCTTCCAATGAACACCCAGGACTGATCTCCTTTAGGATGGACTGGTTGGAACTCCTTGCAGTCCAAGGGACTCTCAAGAGTCTTCTCCAACACCACAGTTCAAAAGCATCAATTCTTCGGTACTCAGCTTTCTTCACAGTTCAACTCTCACATCCATACATGACCACTGGAAAAACCATAGCCTTGACCAGACAGACCTTTGTTGGCAAAGTAATGAATCTGCTTTTTAATATGATATCTAGGTTGGTCATAACTTTCCTTCCAAGGAGTAAGCATCTTTTAATTTCATGGCTGCAATCACCATCTGCAGTGATTTTGGAGCCTGAAAAAATGAAGTCTGACACTCTTTCCACTGTTTCCCCATATATTTCCCATGAAGTGATGGGACCAGATGCCATGGTCTTAGTTTTCTTAATGTTGAGCTTTAAGCCAACTTTTTCACTCTTCTCTTTCACTTTCATCAAGAGGCTATTTAGTTCCTCTTCACTTTCTGCCGTAAGGGTGGTGTCGTCTGCATATCTGAGGTTATTGATATTTCTCCCGGCAATCTTGATTCCAGCTTGTGCTTCTTCCAGCCCAGTGTTTCTCATGATGTACTCTGCATATAAGTTAAATAAGCAGGGTGACAATATACAGCCTTGACGTACTCCTTTTCCTATTTGGTACCAGTCTGTTGTTCCATGTCTGGTTCTAACTGTTGCTTCCTGACCTGCATATAGGTTTCTCAAGAGGCAGGTCAGGTGGTCTGGTATTCCCATGTCTTTCAGAATTTTCCACAGTAGTAGGAGCTAAAAAAAAGATTTTTCTTTTTATTCCTCCTTAGTGCTAACTTTGAATGCTTCCTTTTGTTTAGACTGAGTAGGTTTTACTTCTCAACTACAAAGCAACTTACCTCTTGGTGATATTTCTGGTATATTGCCTCTAAAATATGTTTGAAATTAGTTCCATATACTTATCCTGAGGAACAAAAACATCACATGCTTTGCTGACTTGAAAGGACCCTGAATCTGGAGAAGCCTGGCCTCTGGCTCTCCCATCAGAGTCTTTTGACCTAAGATGACACATGTGAGCTCTCCATGTTTCATTTTCTCCCCTGTAGACCATTGCACTAGATGACCCTGGTGTCCTCTTATAGAATTTTGTGATAAAATCCTTCCTGACCCTTTGTAGATTCTTGGACCCCTGAATTATAAACAGCTAGATATTTGCCTACACTCTCAAGATTTGTAGAAAAGTATGAAATCCTTAGTTATAGATGACTTTGTAATCAGGTCTAAAAGGTGAATGCAGGGATTTCAAATGCAGTAACTTTATTGATAGAGGCTTCCCTGGTGGCTCAGTGGGTAAAGAACCCACCTGCCAATACAGGAGATGTGGGTTCCATCCCTGGGTCAGGAAAGATCCCCCGGAGAAGGAAATGGCTATCCACTCCAGTATTCTTGCCTGGGAAATCCTGTGGATAGAGGAGTGTGGCAGTCCATGGGGTCACAAAGGGTCGGACATGACTTAGAGGTTGAGCATGCAGGCACATAACTTTGTTGATAGCACATCAAAGGTGTGTTATCTTTAATGTCCCTTCTTCATAATCTAAGCATCAGTTCTTCATCCCTGTGTGTGAGAACTGATGGTTCCCGCCGACCTTTCCAGTCCTAACGCCAGGACTTTTGTACTTTTATAAATTTCCCTTACGGGACCCGTGCATATGTAAGTCTAAGAATACTGCTTGAAGGTGGCATTGAACAGCAACTGAAAAGGTATTGGGTTGGCCAAAAAGTTCGTTTGGGTTTTTATTAATAACATCTTATGAAAAACCCAGACGAACTTTTTGGCCCAACCCAGTATTTGAGATGATTACTGCTATAACATTCATTTTGGTAGTATAGATTCAACCACCAAATAGTGTACAGTTGAAAAGAATTCTGCATTTCCCAGTTGAAAATTCATTTCAGCAATACATGACTTCTATTCTCTAAACCATAAATACCACAGATCTAATTCACAAAATGTAGTGCTGAAGTTAATTCATCAGCCATTTTCTTTCTGAGAAAAAAGTATGAATTGAGGTTTTTAAAAAATCCGAGCAGCTTTGCAACTGCTGTTCTAAAGAAATAAAATATACTGTGGGCCCTCGAGCAAGCCTTTGCAGTAAATTTCTGTGAGTTTATTGAATCTCTGAGTTTCAGTAATAATATTTCCTATCTTCAGTAATCATTTTTGGACTCATACTTATTATGTTTTATCCTGTCTGGGCTTTATTCCATGAATTTCTAAAGAACATCAACTCAGTTTGTTTCTGGAAGATGTAGCACAAATTGAATAATGTGCCTTTGATTCTAACGTACCTGTTACAACTTAACTAAAACGGTCATGAGCAAAATCTTATTTCTAAAAGCTTTTCTCTGGCACAAGAATATAGGACTCAAACCGTTCTAAACAGGACCTACTGAAAACTGTATTTTGTTACAAGAGATGCTTTATAAAAGATACTCTGTTCTGAACGCCTAAAAGTAGGTTCTGTTTATGTAATAAAAGTGTATGAACATAAATCCATATTTTATTGGCTAATGAGACCTTTTATTCATGATCAGTTATAAGGTTTGCATCATATTAAATTTTAAATTTCTGGAAAATTCTGAAATACTGATGGGAGAGACCATGGTGATGGCTTAGCAAACTCTGCAGTCCAGATTTCTCTCTTTGAGGAGAAAAACATTGTTCATTTTTCATTATCCCGATTAAAAAAACAGACGTGTCATGTTTAGAGTGGTTTTAATCATTTAGTCAGTTAATTAACAAGAATCCATTTGCAGACTGAACTGTTGATAACTGTCAAAATCCTTCATTAGGATTCTAGCTACCAAAGGTTTTAATTTTAGGAATCATGCAGCAGAGAAGATTTTATTTATCACTTGGTTCATGTCACTAGCCTTTTTGGATTTTGCCTTTCAGAATTTTTTTGTTTTTATTGTCCTGTTTTTCATTATTCCCTGGTGGTGAGTTATTTATTGCTTCTTCTGGCCAGTTACCAAGTAGTAGTTGGTAGTCAGAAGACCTCACATGCTATTTAGGACATTTTTTCTTTCTTTTAGTGTCTCTAGTGGCTCTCTCTTGGATCAAAATAACTGAGTACTGTTTCTCTTTACTTCCACGCCCTTTTAAGTTCTTTTTGGCTGTGAACATGCAGTCCTACCCTTGTAATTAGCTTCCCTTCTGCTCATGAATCAGTATTTCCATTCTAATATTTTTTTTCCATTTCTCCTCTTTGTTTCTGATATAGTTAGAAGTGACTGTACCCCTTGGGTCTTATTAACATTGATTATTTAAATTTTGCCTCTTCTTGTGCAAGCCTAAGTATTTATCTCTTTTTGATCTTTGATGCCAAAATAATAGAGTCTGAAAATGATCCTTTTAAAAGGGTTTTTGCTATCCAGGCTTTAGAAATTTGTCTGTATGAGTTTATGGCCTTGAATTTTCAAATTGCTTTTTTGTAAGCATCTATCGTAATCTCCTTTTCAATATTCTAAATTTATGTTTATATTTAAAACCCTTTTGTTGTTTCCAATATTTTTCTAATTTAGTATCAATTTCAAATACTGAACAACTTTTATCTCTTATCTTCCCTATGAATGCTTAATAAATACCTTAACTTAGGTGTACAGTTTCATGGAGAAAAACATTATTACAGCTAGTTCTTCAAAACAGCAATAAAAAGAAAACATGTCTTGTGGCTTTACTTTCTTGGGCATTGAGCATTACTTTCTTGGGACAGTTTTATCTTCCTAATTATGCTTTGCCTAAGCTGATACTAATATTAATTCACATTGCCTTGTGCATATGCCCACCGATAACAGATATATGCTGGGGTTACAAGTATGGCATGGGTAATTCACACATAAATATTTGTTTGTTAAGGAAACAGGCTAAATCAGATTCTGATCATTATTTATCATCTCTTGACTTTAACTTTGACCTTTTATCCATATTCTTAGCTCTGTAGTAACACATATATAAATAAAAATACATTTCTAGTCCTGCAAGCTATTTTTATTATTTTATTCAGTTTTAATATGTATTACTCTGGAATTTATGATCTGACATGGTTAGCTAGATATCCTTTTTCTAGATATTGTTGAGTTTCATGCAATCTGAGTTTATTTTTACAAGCTTACTATTCTCTTTCACAGTTTCCAGTTTATCTTAGTACAGACAATAAAATCTTTCTTGTACTAAGTAATTACAGGTTCAAAAATAAGTTGATTCTGGTGAGTTTGGGCAGCTTAATATTCACTCTAAATCTTCAGCCATTTGTTTCTTTCTAACATTGTAATAATGTTCCATAGAGAAAGCCTAATTGGTACAATATGGTCCCTTCTCTGGTGTTTTATAGACAATGTTCTGTTTTATGGAGAGTAGTATAATTGGCTTCTCCCTTGAAAGCAAATCATTTTCTTTGTATTTGTGGGGATTGTTAAGTGGTATTTTTAAAAACAATATATTAGGAGTGTTTTTTTTTTTTTTCAGAATCTGTAGTTTTTAAACTAAACTTTCAGATAGGCAGTGTACGTTGATTCTTAAGGGACTTGTATAAACACACAGGTGGATTCATCCATGCAAGCATTTATTTCTAGCTAGCTGATGGTTTTCTCAAAACAATGTTTTGCTTCTGTACCAGAGTGGGTGGCATCTTTATTTGGGACTCGACCTTACAAAGGCTTTCCCGGTGGCTCAGACGGTAAAGAATCTGCCTGCAATGTGGGAGACCTGGGTTCAATCCCTGGGTTGGGAAGATCCCCTGGAGGAGGGCATGGCAACCCACTCCAGTATTCTTGCCTAGAGAATCCCCATGGACAGAGGAGCCTGGTGGGCTACAGTCCATAGGCTCACAAAGAGTTGGACATGACTGAGTGACTAAGCACAGCATAGACTTTACAATCTGGCTTCCCCATTGGATTCCCAGGTAAAGAAAGGAAAAGGAAAGTGAAGTTGCTCAGTCATGTCCAACTCTTTGTGACCCCATGGACTGCAGCCTCCCAGGCTCCTCCGTCCATGGGATTTTCCAGGCAAGAGTACTGGAGTGGGTTGCCATTCACCTGCAAATGCAGGAGACATAAGAGACACAGGTTCGATCTCTGGGTTGGGAAGATCCTCTGGAGGAGGGCTTAGCAACCCATCCCGGTATTCTTTTCTGGAGAATCCTATGGACAGAGGAGGCTGGCAGGCTGCAGTCCATAGGGTTGCAGAGTCAGACATGACTGAAGCAACTGAGTACAAGGATGGGACAAGATTCTACAATCTAACATCAAGTGATGGCAGTAGGCTAGAAAAGATCTTCATTGTGTCTGAAGACATTACTAGTCGTCCTTGGGATGAGCTCTGGGTCTTAATTCCCTGATAGCAGAGGATGGGCTATATTTTCTTGTAGTTTCCTTTCAGTTTTAGACTTAGGAGGTTTAGAGTATGAATACCTCTTGGGGGTATTTTAGGTTGAAGTTAAATGTCGACTTAGCATAAAGCTTGTAATGTTATTTTTCTTCTGATGAAGTCAAGTTCCCTATTCTAAATTATCATGCTTATCTTAAATTGCTTACCTTTAATCCACAGACTTCAGTATTTCCTATTCAGCAAGCATTCGTTGAGTGTTTTTGATGTCGGTTACTATATAGAACCCAAGAGTAACAAAGACAGATGACATGTGTTTCCTGTCTGCAAGTAAATATACTGCAGTATGAAAAGTATCAGGGCTTCCCCGATGGCTGAGCCACAGTGGCTCAATGAGTAAAGAATCATCTGCAATGCAGGGAACACTGGTTTGATCCCTGGGTCCAGAAGATCCCCTAGAGGAGGGCATGGCAACCCCCTCCAGTGTTCTTGCCTAGAGAATCCCATGGACAGAGGAGCCTGGTGAGCTACAGTCCATAGTGTTGCAAAGAGAAAAGGCTGAAGCAACTGGGCATGCACACACTCATGGTAAGTGTCACTGTAGAGGAATGAATGAAGTGCTGTGGTTATTCAGAGGGGAGATGGGATAATTCTGGTGGGGGTGGGGGGGGGGTGGGCTGGGGCAGGCAGGACAGTTTAGAAGCAAGTGGCTTTTGAACAGGTCTTGGAAGGTGCCCTGGTGGCTCAGCTGGTAAAGAGTCTGCCCGCAATGCGGGAGACCCGAGTTCGATCCCTGGGTCAGGAAGCTCTCCAGGAGAAGGAAATGGCAAGCCTCTCCAGTATTCTTGCCTGGCAAATCCCATGGATGGGGGAAACTGGTGGGCTACAGTCCAAGGGGTAGCAAAGAGTTGGACCAACTGAGCGATTTCACCTGGAAGATATTTTTGTAGGGTGGAAAACGGGGCAGAGAGAGGTGGCTAAAAGGCCTTAATGGGCACATAGAGCAGCGTGGACAGAGGGAGCAAGGCAGGAAGATGCAGTGTTTGAGTAGAGCTTCAAGACTGAGTTTGTTTCCAGGGCTAAACCAGGCTCCTCTGTCCATGAGATTCTCCAGGCAAGAATAATGGCGTGGGTTGCCATTTCCTCTTCCAAGGGGTCTTCCCAACTCAGGGATCAAACCCGAGTCTCCTGTATTGCAGGTGGATTCTTTACCACTGTCCCATCGGGACAGCCCCTGTTTACTATATATTAAGTTTTATTCCAGGAAATAGTGGAGGACAGAGGAGCCTGGTGTGCTATAGTCCGTGGGGTCGCAAAGAGTGGGACTTGACTTAGCGCCTGAACAACACCAAGTCTTATTCTCAATATCATATCTGGTTAACTTTTACTGACATCTTTTTTTTCTGAAGATTTATCTCAGTATGTTTACAGAACGCACATTTCTTAAAGATGTGTTTTGTTTTGTTTGGCTAGAAGACAAAGGATGAGGTATTTGACAGGGAATCACAGGGGCAATTTAATGATAAGCAATGTATTCTTTACATAGAGAATATCACATTTCACCTCCCAGCCCCGAATCTTTCAGTCTATTGAAAGAATAAAATGGGATGATGGCTTGGAGGTTGCTCTTTGGAACATTAAAGTTCTAGATTATTTTGAATAATTATAAATATCAGAAAGAGCACTATTAAATGTTATGTCTGAGTCTTACCCCTCTCCCCCCGACAGTTCTGGGGTGGGGTAAGAACTGTACGTCAACTTGGAATCAGGCTGTTTGAAGCCATTTAATTTAGACACTTATTGTTTTAATATAAGCACTTTTCCTTTGGCAGGCAGTGTACAATTTTAATTAGCACTTGGAACACAGCAGAATAGGTTGACGAGGTACACGACACAAAGAAATGTGTTCATAATGGCCTGCCCGAGGACCCTGGCAGCGTCCAGGAAAGCGGCTTCCAGCATAATGCCCGATGCTTCTGAGAAATCACCTTTGCTCTTACACATTTAATCACTTCAGTGTTCTGAAATGTCAAAATGCTGGCATTCGGTGCTTTGTCATCTAAACCACACTCGCAGGGAATATTAATTTCTTAAGCTTGTTATGTTGCAGCAACTGGTATATGAGAAAACTAAACTCATTTTCTATATCTGCCCAAGGATTTGCTTCCCAGCTTTCCCAGTCAAGCTCTTAGTCATCCTTTAAACCCTAGTTGGAATATCCCTCTTCCCAGTCTTGCCTAACCTCCCCTTTCCCCACAGCCAGTCTCTTTTCTGTATGTACCCATGATCCATGCACCTGCAACTGCATTGTTATTTGTTTTTAATAATTTTACTTGCTTATTTGGCTGTGCTGGGTCTTCGTTGCTGTGTGGGCCTTTCTCAAGTTTCAGAGAGCTGGGGCTCAGTGATGGCCCTCTCTAGTTGTCGTTTATGGGCTTCACGTTGCAGTGTCTTCTCTTATTGTGGAGCACAGGCTACAAAGCACAGGCTCAGCAGTTGTGGCCCATCACCGACTCCCGGAGCTTGCCCAAACTCATGTCCATTGAGTCAGTGATGCCATCCAACCATTTCTGTCATCCCCTTCTCCTCCTGCCTTCAGTCTTTCTCACCATCAGGGTCTTTTCCAATCAGTCAGTTCTTTGCATCAGGTGACCAAAGTACTGGAGCTTCAGCTTCAGCATCAGTCCTTCCAATGAATATTCAGGGTTGATTTCCTTTAGGATGGACTGATTTAGATCTCCTTGCAGTCCAAGGGACTCTCAAGAGTCTTCTCCAATACCACAGTTCAAAAGCATCTATTCTTCAGTGCTCAGCTTTCTTTATAGTCCAACTCTCACATCCACACATGACTACTGGAAAAATTGTAGCTTTAACTTAGATAGACCTTTGTCGGCAAAGTAATTCTCTGCTTTTTAATATGCCACCTAGGTTGGTCATAGCTTTTCTTCCAAAGAGCAAGCATCTTTTGATTTCATCATTGCAGACACCATCTGCAATGATTTTGGAGCCAAAGAAAATAAAGTCTCACTGTTTCCATTGTTTCTCCATCTATTTGCCATGAAGTGATGGGACCAGATGCCATGATCTTCATTTTTGAATGTTGAGTTTTAAGTCAGGGTTTTCACTCTCCTGTTTCACTTTCATCAAGAAACTCTTTAGTTCCTCTTCACTTTCTGCCATAAGAGTGGTGTCATCTGCATATCTGAGGTTATTGATATTTCTCCCGGCAATCTTGATTCCAGCTTGTGCTTCATCCAGCCCAGCGTTTCTCATGATGTACTCTGCATATAAGTTAAATAAGCAGGGTGACAATATACAGCCTTGACCTACTCCTTTCCCAGTTTGGAACCAGACCCAGTTTGGGACAAAGACTCTACAGGATGGAATAAAAAAACGTGCACTGTATGGTTAAATCGTTATAGGTTTAACCTTAACTGCTGTTTACTTTCCGTGGAAACTTGGACAAGTTGCCTGACTTCTTTGTGCTTCCTTCAATAAAGGGAGTAATGCCTGCTGTGCAGGATTGTTGCGAAGATTAAACACGATCCGTCCTTCTATTTGACAAACTCACAGAGACGGCTCCTATTACACACAGGTCCTCTGTGCTAAGAATACAATGGTGAATGAGGCGTGGTTCTCCCCCGAGAACGTGATGATTTATTGGACAAGAAAACAAGGGACTGCAATGTCATTCTTGAAGGACGTGTAGGAATTTGCGAGCACAGAGATTCTTGGGGTTGGATGCGGGCAGCAGGATTTGAGGTCTCAGGGGATACCATGAACTGCTCTCGCGTCAGAGAGAAGATGGCAGGTCAGGACGCAGAGAGAGCCGTCATCGGGCAGTGGATGCGGGGCTGAGGATGGAGGTGGAGAAACCCATGAGGGCCCCTGTGTGCCAGGCATGAGGCAGAGGGAGCCTGTGATGAATGTGTGATCAGATGAGACATTCAGAAAGCTCTCCCTCCGTCCAGTGAGTGGGAGTGGTTCACGATAGTCTGGGAAACCAGGAGGACCAGTTAAAGAGGCTGCCGCGCTGAAGTGCTGTGGCTTCCATAGCAGGAATCATAGTGGGGATGAAGTGATGGGAACACCTCAGGGGACATTTAGGAGCCAGAAAGCTCCCCCGGTGGCTTAGACTGTAAAGCGTCCGCCTGAAATTCGGAAAACCTGGGTTTGATCCCTGGGTTGGGAAGATCCCCTGGAGAAGGAAATGGCAACATATTCCAGTATTCTTGCCTGGAAAATCCCATGGACCGAGGAGCCTGGTGGGCTATAGTCCATGGGGTCGCAAAGAGTCGGACACGACTGAGTGACTTCACTTTACCCTCCTTTTCCTTTAGGAGCCAGAAAAGGCAGGATGTGATCAGAAAGAGTGAGAGGGAGGGGAGGGGAGTGAGGGAGAAGAAATGATGTGGGATGTAAATGGGGGGAGGAAAAGAGAGTCCCGTTTGGAAACTGTGGAGTTTGAAGTGCCCACGAGGAAGGGTGGGACATTTTGACTTCATCATTTTCAGCTCTTGTATATTTAGACCCTGTTGGGTTTTGTTCTGGAATGTAAACACTTCTGTTAGGATGATATCAACACTGATGAATTCTGTGAATGCCTTGGAGGCAACTTAATTCCTTAATCCACTTTCTCTGCAGCATATTAACACTGTTCCCACTGGTTTCTACTTTCATTTTTATCTTACCAATGTTATTTGCATCAGGATAAAATCTTTCTCATGTACCTTTCATAAGGAAGACATGATTTCTCAACCTCTTTTTCTTCATCACGGTCAAATTTTTATAGATCATAGTTTTTTCTATGCAAGTCTCCTTTTAGGTCCACTTTTTTCTTTTTTACCATGCCAAATTTTTATATACATAAACTTTAATCAAGTCTTTTTAATTTTTCATTAATCTGTAAGCAATATATGTATTTTTTTTTTTTTTACCATTTGCTGTTTTTTCCTATTGTTCACTGTAGTTTGCTTTTCTTTTTAACCTAACCCAATATTTTCTAAAAAAATTTTTGTGGTTTTTAAATTTAGCAATGATATATGATCCTCAAGTCAGCTTTTCATCTGTCATAAACTTTTCTGCCCCTCATTTTCAGGGCTCAGTCACTCATTCGTGTCTGACTCTTCACTCATTCGTGTCTGACTCGTCATGACCCCCATGGATTGTAGCCCACCAGGCTCCTCTGGCCGTGAAACCTCCCAGGCGAGAACACTGGGGTGGGTTGTCATGCCACCCATCCCCGGGACCTTCCTGACCCAGGGATCAAACTCAAGTCTCTTGCGTCTCCTGCACTGTAGGTGGACTCTTTACCATTGAGCTTCCCCGGGAAATCTGTTTCATCTTGGCCCGTGTCGGCTTCATTTTGGTCCTTCAGATCAAACTGCCTTCTAATGACAGAACAAAAGTGGCCTATTTCAGCCCACTAATAGTCAAGGAGGGGTGTTCAGGAAATAGCATATGTATTTAGGTATGGCGGTTTGGATAGAAGTTGGGGTCAAATGTAGATTTGGGTGTCATTTGCTTCAGGTGTTGAGGACAAGGGAATGGGTGACATCTCCCAAGGAGGGTAGACAGTGTGATATGAGAGCATCCAGGAAAAGTAGGGGGAGCACCAACACTCCAGAAAGTTGGAGGAGCCTGAGGAGAAGGAGTGCATGGAGAGAGGCAGGAGGCAGGAGGAACCCCGGCGGAGGGCATCACCATGGAAGTCGGGTCATGGAAGAGCAGTGGTCAGTGACGAGGGTGCAGCCGAGGGCATGCAGGAGACACACGAACCTGTCCTTTAGTGTTAGCAACAGTGACGCCATCATTGTCACGAGCAGTAGAGAAACACAGCTGGGGGGACTCCCAAGAGGAGTGAGAGGGAGGAGAAGACGGGGATTAAGCTGTCCAGCCAACAGGGCTGCAAGAAGGCAAGCTTGTTGGCTTATCTGTTGACTGGTTTGTTTATTTCCTTTTAACAGAAGAGAGAAGGGCTTCCCTTGTGGCCCAGTGGTAAAGAATCTGTCTGCCAACCAGGAGACTTGGGTTTGATCAGTGAGTCAGGAAGATCCCCTGGAGAAGGAAATGGCACTCACTCCAGTATTCTTGCCTGGGAAAGCCCTTGAAGTCACAAAAGAGTCGGGCACGACTTGGCGACTAAACCAACAACAAACAGAAAAGAGGCTTCAGCATGGTTAACGGCCAGTGGGTTGGAGGGAGAGAGTGAACATGCGGGAGAATTGGAATGGGATCTCCAAGGACAGTGAAGACCCCAGTCCTTTCCAGGGGGGTGTGATCTGACGTCAGTCTTGCTGCCTAAAGCTCTGTATCCAGTGAGTCAGCAACCCAGTGCCCCCAGAGATGTAATCATCATAAATCAATTGACCTGTCCAGTTGGTGTCCCAGTTAATGTTCTGATGCCTTGCTGGGCCTGGAGCTCTGCCTTAAACTACTGCTGTTTGATTCACACTAAAATCTTTAGTCAAGGGGATTTATCTCTTGTCTCTAAACCCATGATGCTCTCATCTGCCTTGACCTGCTGTAGTGAATGTCCAGCTGCCACATGGCTTTCCAGGTGGTGCTAGTGGTAAAGAACCCGCCTGCCCATACAGGAGACTTAAAAGATGTGGGTTTGATCCCTGAATTGGGAAGATCCCCTGGAGGAGGGCAGGGCAGCCCACTCCAGTATTCTTGTCTGGAGAATCCCATGAACAGAGGAGCGTGGCGAGCTACAGTCCATAGAGCTGCAAGGATTTGGACACAACTGAAATGTCTTAGCACACACACATGCATGTTTTGACACCCTTGCTCTCTAGTTGTGAGCGAGGGTTTAGCGCATCGACCTAGAACTGCTGCTCACGGGGCGTGGTGCTGTGACCCTGACCATCCCTGCTTCTCCTGTGTGTTCTCAGACTGCGCAGTACTTGGGTTGCCTCGCAAAAAAGGAGGCCGGAGGCAACACGTATCAGCTGTGCCTCCTCCAAGCTCCCCCCAGCCTCCCAGCCATCACTTTGCTTTCTGCTTGCTAGGTGCTTCCTTGCATCGAGCACTGTGGTGAACAGTGGGGTTAAAATATGAAAACACACTGTTCTAGCCCTCTCAGAGCTCACGGTCCAGCAGGTGAGTTAGTTTTTCCAATAATGTGTGAAAGCAGATGGCATAAAATGTCAGCAGATGCGCGTGCATGCATCCGTGCTCAGTTGCTCAGTCGCGTCCGACTCTTTGCCACTCTATGGCCTGTAGCCCACCAGGCTCCTCTGTTCATGGGATTCTCCAGGCAAGGATACTGGAGTGGGTTGCCATTTCTTTCTCCAGGGAATCTTCCAGACCCAGGGTTCAAACCCTCACCTCCTGCATTGGTAGGCGGATTCTTTATCACTGAGCCACCTGGGAAGCAGAGACCAGTACATGGCCTTAATTATTATTATTATTTTTGTAGAATCTGTATCAATCTTGGACTTTCCTGGTGGCTCAGTGATAAAGAATCCTCCTGCCGATACACGAGATGTGGATTCGATCCCTGGGTCAGGAAGATCCCCTGGAGAAGGAAATGGCAACCCACTCCAGTATTCTTGCCTGGAGAATCCTTTGGGCAGAGGAGCCTGGTGGGCTACAGTCCATGGGGTTGCAAAAGAGACTAAGGCTGAGCAACTAAACAATAACCACAAGTAGCAATCTTAGGAGGGCAGTTGAACATATGAAATGCACTCATTTTTTTTCAAACTTTAAGCTTTGTATTTTGTATTGGGGTGTAGCTGATTAACAGTGTTCTGATAGTCTCAGGTAAACAGCAAAGGGATTCAGCCACCCACATATGTATATTCATTCTCCCCCAACCTCCCTCCCATCTGGGCTGCCACGTGACATTGAATAGAGTTCCACGTGCTCTACAATGGGTCCTTGTTGGTTATCCATTTTTAAATATAGCCGTGTGTACATGACCTTCCCAAACTCCTTAACTATCCCTTCTCCCACCCAGCACTGCAACTGTAAGTTCCTTTTCTAAGTCTGTGAGCCTCTCTTTCTGTTTTGTAAGTGAGTTCATTTGTATCATTGTTGATACACATGTTGTCATTGCCCCTGCCAGTTCACACAGACCCAAAGGTTAACTTCGTATTAGGAAGCTGGACAGGTTTCAGGACTGTGATTACCTTCAAGAAAGCTTGTCTCTGTAGCAGCTGACACAGCTACCACCTCCAGGACTTCGAAGAACCCTCATTCTCTTTGCATCCTTTGTTTTTATAGCTAGCATCCCACCCTGTCCCCGTTCTGACCCTTCTTTTGGTTTGTTTTTCTGCTGTTGTTTTGCCTTTAGGACAAAGTACAGGGCACTTCCGTTGGCTGTTCTTGAGTCAACTGTGTTTGTGTGACCTCCTTGGAATTTCGTTCTGAATTAAAGAAAGGTGGACCGAGCAGTCATGAGTTCTCCCTGACAAGTTCTCTCAGCTTCTGCCTTTGCTTCGTGTTGCCCTCCCAGCCCCACAGAGATGCCGCTGCCTCTGGGTCTTAGCAGAGACACCCGGTGTGGGGTGACCCTCTGGTGGGTCAGGATGGGGCTGGAAGAGCCCAGGGAAGATCAGAGACGTCCTGTTTTTGTTTCCCCACACCAAGCCAGAGTTCCCCTTGTTTAATTAGGTTGGAAAGAATCAGAGATACTGGGCATATCTTTCACCCCCTAAATCTAAGTGTGCGATCAACCCTGCATGCAAATGATCTGTAGACCAGTTTAATACCAACTTCAGACCCACAGGCTTCCCTACTGGCTCAGAAGGTAAAGCATCTGCCTGCAATGCAGGAGATCCGGGTTTGATTCCTTGGGTGGGGAAGATTCCCTGGAGAAGGAAATGGCAACCCACTCCAGTACTCTTGCCTGGAAAATTCCACGGACGGAGGAGCCTAGTAGGCTACAGTCCATGGGGTCGCAAAGAGTCAGACACGATTGAGTGACTTCACTTTCACTTTCAGACCCACGGTAGGTTGCTGGGAAAAGGAAGGCCTCACCCCGGCCGAGAGCGGGCTCTCTTCCTGACGTGTGTCTCAGTTCCTGACCTCGTCCCCTGCCAGGGAACGGGTGGGGTTGGGGCTGGGCGGTGTTCACCACCCGTCTTTGTAGGTCAGGCTCTGCACAGTTCTTTCACGTGGTGTGGGTCCCCCCACTCCGTCTCCCTGCCTTGCTTGGGGTGCAGGTCTCGGGCTGGGCTCTGCCTGGGGAGTCCTGGACACATGTCCAGTCCATTCCTGGCATATTAGAGGGATCCTCTCATTCTCGGGATCCTAGACATCATTTCCTCGCTCGCCTTCCCTCTTTCCTGGTGCAGTGGGTGGGGCAGTGAGTGCTGGACAGACAAGCATTTGAGGTCTACCCTCCCCGTCTGCTCCCTGAGGCAGTGAAACACGTGGGTGTGAAACCACCTTCCTGCTCCGATGGGGACCAGGGAGCAAAGACAAAGCGTGGGACACGCGTGGAGAAACAGACACAGTTTACTATCTTCAGTTAGGATCCTGTCCCACAAGCCCCAAACGATCATAGCGAAGAGGGTCTCTCCCAAATATTTAGAAAAAAATGTTTCTGATTTTAAAAAAATCTGGGGTAATGACAGATTCCTGGCAAGACAGAGGGAGAAGTTCCTGTGGGCTGGCGGAGGGCGGTTTGGGGAAATACTGTCTTGCTCCTGCGGCTCTGCCCTTCCGGTTCTCCTGCCACTTCCTCTGGGCCCCCCTCCTCCTCATCCACGTGGTCCCCTTCATCCCTGCCTTTCCCCGCCTTTGTCCTCCTCCCGTCCTATAGACATCCCCGGAAAGCCCTTTGGAGAGGACCCGGCGGGCCCCAGTCGGACCCCCACTTTGGGGGGTTTGTCCAGAAGGCCATATGCCACGCTTTGACTGCTTCCTAGGGTTTACTTTCCTTAAAATATCTCCTTTTAATTTCTGCATTTTTTTTTTAAAGTTTTATTCTTGGAACCCAAGGTTTGTGTGACTCCGAAGTCAAGAGGAGAGAGTGCTCCTCGGGGCCCCATTGCCTCCCTCCTGCGCTCTCCACCCCCCTCGCCTCTGCGTCTGCGGGTAACTCAGGCTGTTGCCGCAGATAGCCTTCTACCGTCTCTTTCTGCGAATATGAGAATATACACAGGAAAAACACCGCATGTGACTTGCCTGGTTGCTCCTTGCTTTTCTGCACATCATTTATCTCAGCTTCCATATTGGTACCTATGCCTTTGACCTTGTTTTTCTTCAAGGCTGAATATACAGGATTATGAGAATGTATCATAGTTTATGGGCTTCCCAGGTGGCTCAGTGGTAAAGAGAGGGCTCCTCCAATGCAGGAGACGGAGGATATGTGAGTTCCGTCCCTGGGACGGGAAGATCCCCTGGAGGAGGAAATGGCAACCCACTCCAGTATTCTTGCCTGGGAAGTCTCGTGGACAGAGGAGCCTGGCAGGCTATAGTCTTTGGAGTCGCAGAGTTGGACACAACTGAGCGATTGAAAAGAAGGAGTAATAACAACATCGTAGTTTATAAGTCTGCTACGGATGGAGGTTTGGATTGTGTCCAGTGCTCTGCTAGTATAAATTATGACACAGTGAATAAGTAGCCTTCTCCCTTTGTCAGCGACTTCCTTTAGGTAAAACCACTAGGAGCGTGGATAGTAGGGCAGGAGGAAGGAATAGATGGAGAGGTAGAGAGAGAGATGCTTGATTGTTTAAAAAGATGGTGCCTGGGACTAGAACATTTTTGAAAGGAGCCCCATATGCCCTTGGGAATCAGCTGACATTCCAAAGCGTTTTCTCTTCCCAGGGGCTTTTGTGTCTTGTGAGAGAACCCTGAGAACTACCCCAATCTGTCCACAGGCACTGAATTAATGGGGGACTCTGATCTGTTTCCCCTTCATGGATCATAGCCTTGTTGTGGTCACAGGGCTTGTGTAACTCAATGAAGCTAGGAGCCATGCCTTGCAGGGCCACCCACGACGGAAGGGTCATGGTGGAGAGTTCTGACAAAACGTGGTCCATTGGGCAAGGAAATGGCAAACCACTCCAGGATTCTTGCTGTGAGAGCCCCATGAACAGCATGAAAAGGCAAAAATATAGGACACTGAAAGATGAGCCCCCCAGGTCAGAAGGGGTCCAATATGCTCCTTGGACAGCAAGGAGATCCAACCAGTCCATCCTAAAGGAAATGAACCCTGAATATTCATTGGAAGGACTGATGCTGTAGCTGAAGCTGAAGTACTTTGGCCACCTGATGAGAAGAGCTGACTCATTGGAAAAGACCCCGATGCTGGGAAGGATTGATGGAGGGAGAAGAAGAGGGCAACCGAAGGTGAGATGGTTGGATGGCATCACCGACTCAGTGGACATGAATTTGAGCAAGCTCTAGGAGACAGCAAAGGACAGAGGGGCCTGGCGTGCTTCAGTCCCTGGGGTGGCTGAGAGTCGGACATGACTTAGTCACAGAACAACAAAAACAAGAACAACTGCTCTGTCTGAGGTTTGAATTTGTCCTGGAGTATGTGACTGACAGTCATCTACTTAAGCAGGTCAGGGTTTCCGTGGTGCCAGGAAGCCTCCTCTCCAGCACATTCCCTGATTTTCCCTGACTCTTTCTACAGGAACAAGCCTGACATTTACGATCAGAGCTGTCCAGGAGGAGAGCACTTACTGGCCTCAGTGTGTTGATGGCATCTGTCCCAGTGTCCCAGGCACTTCCTTGAGAAGACGTTTCGATAGAGCAAAGGTCAGAGGGAGTGTGACGATGCCAGGTGGGAAGATGGGAGGTGGGGGGAGGGGTGAGACCCCCAATCCCTGCAAACTTCACATCTCACACACAGGTAGACTTTAACCCCTGATGCTGCTGTTCCCCATCTCATTAATTTGAATACCCTTGACTTGGCTCAGTGGAAACCTCAGTTATCTGTGCTGTTCTCTGTCACTTCTTCACCCTGCAAGTGTCATCTGTTTTGTCCTTTCTCTGTTCCCTGGTGGCTCAGATGGCAAAGAATCTGCCTGCAACACAGGAGACCTGGGTTTGACGCTTGAATCGGGAAGACCCCCTATAGAAGGGCATGGCAACCCCCTCCAGTATTCTTGCCTGGAGAATCCCCAGGACAGAGGAGCCTGGAGGGCTACAAGTCCATGAGGTTGCAAAGAGTGGGACACGACTGAGCAACTAACGCTTCCACACTTCTCTGTTCCAGTTCTTACTGCCCTAGAGAGAACCTCAACGTTTCTCCCCTGGAGTCAAGCAGAAAAGCCTGCCGACTCTGGAGCCAGAATCCCAGGTTTTTTGTTTGCTTTTGGCTCTGCAGAGCATCATGTGGAACTTCAGTTCCCTAAGCAGGGATCGAACCCATGCCCCCCGCATGGGAAGCTTGGAATCTTAACCACTGGACACCAGGGAGGTCCTGACTCGCAGGTTGAAGTGACTACTCTGTGCTTAGGAGCCTGACTCCCTGGACCACTTACTTAGACGTCAGTGTCTCAGTTTCCTCCTGCCATTTGAGATGCATGATAGGCTTTGTCACATTCAACCCTCGTGAGGATTAAGTGAAATAAAATGTGGAAAATCCTTGGCACAGCACCTGGCAAGTCTTAAGTACACAGTGAGCACTAGAGATCACTTCAAGAGCCTCCTGACCGGTTTCGCTACCTTCTCTGTTTCTCTCTAATCCATCCCCCCCAGGCTGGGCAGACTGCTTCCTGTGGGAGCGGCTTGCATGATCCTGTGGGCCTTCTCAAGGTCCACAAGCCCTCTTCCCAGTCTCCTCTCCTGCCGCAGCCCTGCAGGACTCCCTGGACCTTCCCCTGCCACCTGCGGTCACCTCTCTGCCCCCTGAGGCTCTCATCGGGGCTTGCCTTCTTTCTCCTTTCCCCCTTGGTTAATATCCGCGTCTCAACCTTCAGGCGCAGATCAGATGTCCCGAGCTCAGTGACCACGTTGCCGACTTTCCCCTCCTCATCACCGTGTCACGTGGCCTTCTGTCTTGCCTGCAGTCTCCTGGCAATTCGTCAGTCCCTCCGATGTGGCCGCGGCAGGGAGAACAGTGTGCACCCCAGGTTACCCGGCCCCAAGGAAGGGAAAGCCGTGCCCTTCCTGCGCGTCTAGGTGCCCACAGGATCTGCTGGGATCAGAGCGCCTTCCACCTTCGCTCACGCCATCCCGCCTCCCTCTTCCCAGCACTAGTCACCGTCCCAACAGGAATGGAGGCGAGTGTGCTTTTTTCTGTGCACAAAAGTAGTTGCCAAAGACAATGAGAAGAGTGAGCCTGGTGAAGGGCAGATTTATAGGAGCTAAATAATCTGATGGCCACACCATCTTTACACTTCTCCAGCACTTCTCTTTTTTAAAGAAGTGTTTATCTGTTTGTTTATTTGGCTGTGCTGGGTCTTAGTCGCCGCACGCTGGATCTTCTATCTTTGTTGCGACATGTGGGATTGTTGGGGTCTGGTTCCCTGACTAGGAGTCGAACCCGGGCCCCCTACATTGGGAGTGCAGAGTCTTAGACATCCCTGGGCCACCAGGGAGGTCCTAGAAACTCCTTAATATGAGTGTCAAACTCTGGGAGATTCCTACACCGAGGATTTGCTGGCCTCTCCTTCCTGTGCTCATCTGCTTCCTTGGAGGAAGTTAAGAGAAAACGAAATAAAAATCTCTGAGGCCATGAAAGTAGTTATGGTTTTGTCTCATCGTCCTACAGAAAGAAGAAGGTTCTCTACTCTGCGCCTCTTCCTTCTGGGGATCCTTGGTTTAGCAACATAGCAAAGAACACACAGATCTGAGTCCTTGCGGGTCTGTGTTGGTTCTCAGTCCCCTTCTGGAAAACGTTTGCTAAACCCAGCTGGGTTAGGCTGGGTCCTTAGAAGCAGAGCCTGAGGCAGGGGTTTCTGTGATTCTGATGTTTTGAGGGAGTGCTCCCTGAAGAAGGGGTGTAAGAGGAAAAGAGCGGGGGACCCCACATGGACGAGGCCTTGGGGCTGACTCGGACCTGACCCCAGGGGGAGGTTCAGCGTATACACTGCGTCATCTGGTCCTCTCTTCAGGCGAAGGGGTGCTGTTTCAGACCCTTGTGTTGGTCAGTCATTATCCCTGTCTTCTCTGAAGGAGGGATGGTGGAAGCTGAACCTCCTGGATGATGTAGCTGTGTTTGGTTGGGTGCCCACAGATTTTTCCCACAATCCTGGAGGAGCAAAGTGGAAGGAGGAAGCTAAGAGGACATACTGATGACTAGAAATATGACCTCACGGGCACCTTGGAGATACTGAAATGGGATGTGCTAAGTGGGTGCAGATGGCACCTCCCTGTGTATGCCTGTGTCAGCGTTTCCCAGGACACCTGGTATGTTTGTTGTTGTTCAGTCGCTAAGTCGTGTCTGACTCTTTGTGACCTCCCGGACTGCAGCACTCCAGGCTGCCCTGTCCTTCACCATCTCCCAGAATTTGCTCAGACTCCTGCCCATTGAGTTGGTAATGCTATCTAACCATCTCTGTCATCCCCTTCTCCTCCTGCCCTCAATCTTTCCCAGCATCAGCGTCTTTTCCAACGAGTTGGCTCTTTGTATCAGGTGGCCAAAGTATTGGAGTTTCAGCTTCAGCATCAGTCTTTTCAATGAATATTCAGGGCTGATTTCTTTTAGGATTGACTGGTTTGATCTCCTTGCAGTCCAAGGGACTCTTAAGAGTCTTCTCTAACACCACAGTTCAAAAGCATCAATTCTTCAGTGCTCAGCTATCTCTATAGTCCAACTCTCACATCCATACATGACTAATGGAAAAATCATAGCTTTGACTTGATGGAACTTTGTCGGCAAAGTAATGTCTCTGTTTTTAAATAAGCTGTCTAGGTTGGTCATAGCTTTTCTTTCAAGGAGCAAGCGTCTTTTAATTTCATGGCTGCAGTCACCATCTGCACTGATTTTGAAGCCCAAGAAAATAGTCTGTCACTTTTTCCATTGTTTCCCCATCTATTTGCCATGAAGTGATGGGACCGGATGCCATGATCTTCCTTTTTTGAATGTTGAATTTTAAGCCAGCTTTTTCACTCTCCTCTTTCACTTTCATCACGAGGCTCTTAAGTTCCTCTTCACTTTCTGCCATTAAGGTGGAATCATGTGCATATCTGAGGTTATTGATATTTCTCCCGGCAATTGGTGGCAAAACCTTTGGTTGGGGAGTTACTGCAGGAGGCTCTAAATTGAGCTCTGAGACTTAAGACAAAAATAGGATAAGTGTTGAGTTACAAGAGTCTATTATTTGGAGTAAAAGGAAACTATAATGTGAAGAAAGACACAAAGCTTTATTAACCTCTCCCAATAATCTCAACCTGAATGTGTGGAACATGTGCCCAACTTGGGCAGCCTTGTTCCTGGTTAGATACCTCAGATGGCTCCAAACATGACCCCAGAGATTCCAGAGCTCCCAGTGTCCTGGAATAACTTCCTTGTCTGCTTCAACTTGTCCTTGTAAGAATGGATGAACTCAGAAAGCTGATGTACTTGCAGACATAATGGCCAACTCTGTATTTAGAGTTGGACTGTGAAGAAAGCTGAACACCGAAGAATTGATGCTTTTGAACTGTGGTGTTGGAGAAGATTATTGAGAGTCCCTTGGACTGCAAGGAGATCCAACCAGTCCATCCTGAAGGAAATCAGTCCTGGGTGTTCATTGGAAGGACTGATGCTGAGGCTGAAACTCCAATACTTTGGCCACCTCAGGCGAAGAGTTGACTCATTGGAAAAGACCCTGATGCTGGGAGGGATTGGGGGCAGGAGAAGGGGATGACAGAGGATGAGATGGCTGGATGGCATCACTGACTCGATGGACATGGGTTTGAGTAAACTCCAGGAGTTGGTGCTGGACAGGGAGGCCTGGCGTGCTGCGATTCATGGGGTTGCAAAGAGTTGGACACAACTGAGTGACTGAACTGAACTGAACTGAACTGTATTTTTGTGTATTGAAGGGTCTTTAAAAAGATCACAGCTTGCTAGTTGACTGTATGTCTGTGGGTCCTGCTGAAATTTTTACTGATATCAGATGGTCCAGCATCATATCTCTAAAGCTTTTGCCATTAGGTTTTCAATGGACAGTCCTGTCTCTGCAGTCACCATTTTCTAGACGCCCAAGTAATGTCTTCCAAGAGGCAAGGTTATTCTTGGTGAAAGAGCTTGAACTGTTTGAAAACTGAGTTTGAAAATTTTGCCTTCCGAAGAGTCACCTGATCCTAAAAACTGTGGCTATTGCCGCTTTCTGTGTTTCTGTGTGATTGAGAGCTACAGAGGCAGATGCTGTTCAACAGCGCCTATTAATGGTCTGAGAAATCTGTAATTGCTAGCTTCTTTCCTTCTTTCTTTTAGAAGTCTAGGGCAGAATAAGTAATTAACAGCTAATTGAGACGGTCCATTCATTTTGTTCCTGGTTAATGTCAAGAAGGCTCTAATCTTAGTGCTATTGACTCCAGGAAATGATGTGTCAGACTACCTACAAAACTGCAATGATATTATTAAAAGATGTTTTCAGAAAAGTCATTTTCTAAGCAGAGATAATAAGACTTAAGATGTATGTGTGTGCTTATATCTATAATGAGTACCTGGTGTGCTGAAACTTTTTAGTTAAAGGTGAACATAGAAAGTCACATAGAAGTTGCATCCTTTATATAAATGTAACAATTGAGGCATATCTTGACTTTGGGAAATGGTATACTAAGTAGCTTAAAAAAGAAAAAATCCTGTGATTTAGCCAAACTTCTCCTCATTTTGCCGAGGTCTGGGGAGGAAGTAGATGTATTTGCCTAAAGATCCCAAAAGACTTGTGAAAAGAGAAGAGGTAAGGTACCAACTCCTTCCACCAAAACTTTTTTTCTTTTTTTCTGGGCCAGGTCTTAGTTGTGGCATGCAGGATCTATGATCTTTGTTGCAGCATGAGGGATCTTTAGTTGCGGCATGTGGGATCTAGTTCCCTGACCAGGGATCAAACCCAGGCCTCCAGCACTGGGAGTGTGGAGCCTTAGCCAATGGACCACCAGGCTGTTGTTCAGTTTCTAAGTCATGACTGACTCTTTGTGACCCCACGGACTGCAGCACTCCAGGCTTCCCTGTCTTTCACCATCTCCTGGAGTTTGCTCAAGTTCATGTCCATTGAGTCACTGATGCCATCCACCCATCTCATCCTCTCTCATCCCCTTCTCCTGCCCTCAATCTTTCCCAGCATCAGGGTCCTCTCCAATGAGTCAGCTCTTCTCATCAGGTGGCCAAAGTATCGGAGCTTCAGCTTCAGCCTCAGGCCTGAACAGCATGAATCAGGGTTGATTTCCTTTAGGATTGACTGGCTTGATCTCCTTGCAGTCCCAGGGACTCTCAAGAGTCTTCTTCAACACCACAGTTTGAAAGCATCAGTTCTTTGATGATCAGCCTTCTTTATGGTCCAACTCTCACATTCATTCGTGACTACTGGAAACACCATAGCTTTGACTATGTGGACTTTTATCAGCAAAGTTCCCTAAATCTTAAAATTAGAAAAACCTGCTACAGTGGATGGTGGTGGTCCTGACCAAGGTGCTGGGACAGAAGAGGACACTTGAATTCCCCCAAGGGAAGCTCACCACAAGACAGAGCGGAGCTTGGCAGTAACCTGAGTGCCACAGGATAGTCCCAAGTCTATCAGCTTCAGCTGATCCACCGTGAGCCTGAGTTCAGAAGATCCACAGGTGGGAGCCAGGAGGCCAGCCATCTTGGATGGTTGGTAAAGAGCTCAATTCCAGGTCAAAGTGTTCTAATCAAGGCAAGACAATGACCTGCTTTTGGTATTAGACAGTTCAATCCAGTAGCCAGTGTAGAGTCTACACCTAAGAGGAACAGGAGTGGAACCTGGGAGGCAGTTATTGTGGTCCTGGGAGAGGGATGGGGCCAGAGGTAGAAGGGAGAAATTCAAGTAGTGAGAAGTAAAGCCGTCATATTGGTAACTGATGAATTCAATGGGAGCAGTTCTTAATTTGTTTGCTATTTGTGCTGTTCATTATTATTATAAATGGTGGGCATTTGGAATAAGTGGCCAATTATATTTTTGCTGATTCCACTTGTTTCAGCTGTTGGTCTCTAAAAAGAAAATTATGACAATGGGGCTTTGATTAGCTTCACTCATTTTCATAATGACCCTGGTTATCATTCCCAGTTTCTTGAGCGGAGTCATCGTTTTAATTTGCATAAGTGGCTTTTGGATATGCAAAGCCAATTAATTAAATGCTAGATATCAGTTGATACAGAAGAACAATTATCTTGATATGGCCATGATGTTAAAGAGAACAAACGTCTGACTGGAGGGTTTGCCAACATTTCCATTGAGTTAATTCTAGCTGCCAGAGATTGATGAGAGGAGAACACAAAGAGAAGAAATGTAGATGGTCTTGGCCAAATGCTGTCTCTGCAGCCTAGAAGCATGGGGAGGGGGGTGATGTCATTTTTTTTTTTTTTTACCAAAAGTGTTTAAAATGATAAAACTAACACATTTTTGTTGTAAAACAATGACCACAACAACAGTAACCTAAAATGATAAAGTGGGGTATATAGTAGAAATGGAGAAAACATCCCCACCGCCCACAATGTCCTACTTTCTGGACCCAGTTAGTAACCACTCTTCATAGATTCTTGTGGATTCTTCCAGGTCGATGGTGTCCTCAAAGAGATCCTAATCGTTTTACAGAATCGAGGACCGCACACGTGTCATCGAGGTAATCCTTGACCTATTTTGTTATCAGATAAAGTCCACTTGACGATTCAGTTCATAGCTTGCTGGTTGGCTGAACGCTGGGATTGTTGTTGGCAGGAGATGCTGTGCTGTTGGGACCGCAGACAGCAGACAGAGAGACACGACAGGAAGCCAGGGAAAAAGGGTCAAGTGAAGGTTGAATACAGATGGCCGCTGCCAGGCAGGAACTAGGACGAGCTCAGGACTGGAGGCTTGGAAGTCTCCCTTCTCTGCCTTCACTTTCTCACCCCAGTCCTAGTCCCTCTAATGCCTGGCTGCTGAGTTTCACCCGCAGGTTTCTAAATTATTCTCCCCAAGGTCACAAAGGGACACTTGGTCAGCACACTGAGCGACATTCCCTCAAATGTCGCCTTCCTTAACCTCGCTCAGTATATGGCATTTCCAGCCCCCGTCCCCTTCATGCATCTTCCCCTGCCTTGGGGCCGCTGACGATGTACTTACTCTTTCAGTTCCTGACCATCCCTGACCTTTCCGGCCCTGATTTTCATCCTGACTCTGTTCCTCTCCCAGCCCTCAAGCTATGGACATTGCCTACAACCTGGTCCCTTTCCTGCTCCTCTTTTCTCTGCATTCCCTGTTTCTAGGACATTTAATTCATGTCTATGTCTTAAAGAGCCTCTTGATGAAGGTGAAAGAGGAGAGTGAAAAAGCTGGCTTAAAACTCAACATTCAGACAATGAAGATTATGGCATCCGGTCCCATCACTTCATGGCAAATAGATGGGGAAAAGATGAAAACAGTGACAGGCTTTATTTTCTTGGGCTCCAAAATCACTGCAGACAGTGGCTGCAGCCATGAAATTAAAAGATGCTTGCTCCTTGAAGGAAAAGCTATGACCAATCTAGACAGCATATAAAAAGCAGAGGCATCACTTTGCCAACAAAGGTCTATCTAGTCAAAGCCATGGTTTTTCCAGTAGTCATGTATGGATGTTAGAGTTGGACCCTAGAGAAAGTTGAGCACTGAAGAATTGATGCTTTTGAACTGTGATGTTGGAGAAGACTCTTGAGAGTCCCTTGGACAGCAAGGAGATCCAACCGGTCGGTCCTAAAAGAAATCAGTCCTGAATATTCATTGGAAGGACTGATGCTGAAACTGAAGCTCTAATACTTTGACCACTTGAGGTAAAGAGTCAACTCATTGGAAAAGACCCTGATGCTGGGAAAGATTGAGGGCAGGAGGAGAAGGGGATGACAGAGGATGAGATGGGTGGATGGCATCACCGATTCAATGGATTCATCTGCAAGCTCCGGGAGACGGTGAAGGACAGGGAAGCCTGGTGTGCTGTAGTCTGTGGGGTCACAAAGAGTTCGACATGACTTAGCGACTGAATAATAGCAACAAAAATGTCTTCAACAATGATCTCTGTGAGCGAGATGCTAAGTTATATAGTCATTATAGCTAGAAATGAAAGTAAGACTCTGGCCCTGGACTTCTCTCGGGTCTGATCTTCCATTTTCTGTTGCCCTCTCGACATGTCCTGTGTGTATCTCAGACTCAGCACTTCTAAGACTACGGTGGTCCTCTTTTCCACCTGGCAGACTCCTCAGCACGGCCTAGAAGGGTCTTCATGATCTGTCCTCACCCACCTCTGTCCCGTCTCTTCTCGTGCTGCCCTCACTGAAACGCCCAGTTTCCCAGTCATGTCTAAATAACCACAGGTGCATGACCATGCCATGTAATCTTGTACTTCAATGTTCTTAACTATGTTCCCTCCACCTGAATAACCCTTCTTTCTGTGCCTGGATTTCTCTTCCCCCAGACAACCCTTCTTCAATCCTCAAAACTTCCCTTGAGCATCACCTTTTCGAGGAAGCCTTCCTTGAATTCCTGGATCCACTGCCCCTCTGTGGTTTCCTGTATCACCCCTGGAAACTCCTGTTATGAAACTTATCACATTCCAGTCTGGTTGGCTGTTTCCTCATTTGTGTTCCTGACAAGCTGTGCACCCTTTGAAGGGAAGGAAAATGTCTTTGATCTCTGCACCCCCAAGGCCTAGAGAAGTGTTTCACATACAGTAAGTACTTAATAAATGCTGGATGAATACAAGAATCAGCATCTCCCTCTTGGGTGATGGAAAAGCCATTTGACGTTTAGATCTCTAACCCTGACATCTCCCCCAAGTCCGGAATCATGTCCTTGTTTTGCAACCTCTCCACTTGAATTTTCAGCAAGTTGATCAAAGATAATAGGTTCAAAGCAAAGCCCTTGATTCCTTGGTCCACTAGTCTCCATCTGAGAAGGGCGCAACTGTTTACCCAACCACTCAGGACGAAAACTTCGGAAGCATCCTAATTTCTCTCCTTTTCTTCTATACTACATCACATTGAATAAAACAGATCCTGTAAGCCTTATTGAAACATATATTGGGAATCTGGCTGGTCTTTGCCTTCTCTAAAAATAACACTTTAGGTCAAGCCATCGTCATCTCTTGCCTGGACCCATGTTTTGTAGTACCTTCTTGCTTGTCTTTGTATTTCCACTTGTGTTCCTCTATGAATGATTCTTTTGCACAATGACCAGAAGTCCTTAGCCTGGCCTTTGGCTCCCCTTTTAGCCTCCAGATCTCTGACACTTCCACAGAAAGGACTCTGATCACACATCTTAAAAAGTACCTCCCTGATGCTCTCGCCCTCCATACTCTCACCCTGACTTTTATCTCTTTATCCCATGACATTTTATATTTCTTTGTACATCTGCTGATGAAATCTTATCCCTGGTACAGATGCTCCCTGAGGGTAAGGTCTTTGTTCACCAAATTCTCTGCAGCCCAGATTTTGGAACAGTTCCTGGCATTATAGTAAGAGCTTGATAAATATTTGACAGATGAATGACTTATTCTAGCGTAAGGGCTGTGAATCATTTTTGCCTCTTCACTCGCCTTCCTTCCTGTGTTGAGCCACCAAGTCCTTTAGCGTCTTCCTGGTGTTAATTCAATTAAGATTTACTGATGCAAACTGATTGACTTGCAGTGTGTCTACCGTTGAGCTATTTACTTCCCACAATTGCCGTATCAATAGAAATAAGTGATGGAGTAAGAACTTTGTAAACTCTAAAGCACCGCACACACATCATTTGCCTTCCAGCACCCCCATCCACCCCAAGATGACACTAATTAACATTGCTTCCACTTGAGCCTCTCACTTATCTTCCTGCTTCCAAACTCTCCCCAGATAATATATTCCAAACTCTGCAGCTGACTTAATTTTCTTAAAGCATTGCTATAATTATGTTCCTCTCCAACTCAAAAACTTTGCCTGTCTTCCAATTTCTGACCAAAGAATATATACAAATCCTTGGCTTGTAACCAAGATTTTCCCCAACCCAAGTTCAGATGGCCTTTCCAGGGTCTCTCTCTGTTACCCACGGATGCTCTTGATGTTCAAGTCCTTCTAGACCACTCAGTTGTCCTTGAGGACAGCTGCCTTTCCCCCTCCCCTTCACTCATGGTCTCTCTCTGGCAGGAATGCTTCCTGAACACCTTCCCCTGAAAAGTTCACACCTGGTAGGTTCAGAGCAAATGACCTCACGATGATGCTGTCCTCCCAGGGTCTTTCCTCTGCCAGGTGAATGTTGATAGCATTTAGTTCTTCCTTTTGAGGGAGCACTCACCTCCCATCCAGCCTTTCCTTAAAGGAGGAAGGAAGGAAAAGGAGGCAAGGAATAATTTTACTATCTCTCTCTTCTCTCTCCATCTTGACTGGGGAGGTAGAGAAAGTTGGACGTCTATTTGTCCAAGCTTCCCTGATTGCTTCTCCCCATTTTCAAATGGGCCATGTGACACTGTCTCTCTGGGATCTGCCTTTCAACAACCAGCTTGCATTTGTGGCTTCCGCCTCTGTATGATAGACTTTGAAGTGGGGTTTTCATCTTGCTGGATGTAGTGGCCTGCCTTTCTGAGTGGGAGGAGCCTACATTTGCTACAGGATGAGCTCCATTTTCCAACCCAGCCTTCCTGAATTGTAAATTTAATGCTTTGGCCTTCATGCATTGGACTCTATTTCTTAATTGTTTCTGGACTCTGAAGAGGAAGAGCAATTAATTATCACCCTCCCTTAAACTCAAACATCACCCAGATGATATTTTTTAATGCACTCTCCTATAGTACAGAATTTATAATATCTTATTCAGACTTGTAACCTAAGATCAGAGGCATATAGAAAAGAGAGGCAATATTCTATACTGTTATTCTTCTTGAATCTCTTCAGGTTCATGGGCCAGCATTTATTGGCATGGAGGTCGTGATGGGCAAATAAAGCTGACGCTAAGAAACAAAATTAAAAATAAAATACATATGATGAGAAATGGGAAGTTTCCTGTAGGAATTCTGGCTGAAATTCAAAGCTAGTTAAGATGTATGACAAATTCCCTGTGTTATAAAGATCAATGCTAGACACATTTCTGCAGGATTTACTGAGAGGTGAAGAAACCAATTCTTTGTCAGCTCCATCAACTCCATCAATGACCTTCAACTACATAAGAAAAAGCTAAATGATGCTTTATGTGGGATTCTTAGGTATAAGAGCATCACAGTATTTTTCTGGTCTTCTCTCTGGGGTGAGAAAGGAGGGTTGTCCCTTTAAGCCAAATTAAAGTGGTCCTCCAGCAAAGCTAGAAAGGAGGAAAGTCTGCCAGGAGAGGACACTGACATCCCCCAACCATGAGACTGGGGCCTTCCCCTTGCCTGGGGGTCCCGAGGGTGGGAGGCTGATTGGAGCTGTCTGAGAGGGCAACTGGGGATGGAGGGCAGGAACGACCATCCAGGACTTCCAGAGTGTGACAGAGAAGCATGTCGGATAAAGAAACACAAAGGGCATTCAATTGACCAGGTATGGATTATTTTATTAATCCTCAATGCAAACTTAAGGAGTGATGCTTTTATTCCCATTTTATTGATGAGAAAATAGAGACACGAAGAAGTTATTTACACAGGATCATAGAATTAGCCAGCTGCTGACTTGACATGTTGAAGAGCAGATCCTTGGCTTGATTTTGATACCGTCTATCTGGTCTTCGAGTTCCCTCATAGCTCAGTCGGTGAAGAATCTGCCTTCAATGCAGGAGACCTGGGTTTGATTCCTGGGTCAGGAAGATCCCCTGGAGAAGGAAATGGCAACCCACTCCAGTTCTCTTGCCTGGAAAATCCCATGGACAGAGGAGCCTGGCGGGCTACAGTCCACGGGGGTCACAAGAGTCGGACACGACTTACAGCTAAATGGCCACCACCATCTGCTCTTGATACTCAAATTGAATATTCGCAGCTCCTCTCTCTCTCCCGCATTCTTCCCTCTCCCTGAACTCAAGGCTTGTATATCCAGCTGCTTACGTGATAACCCCATTTGGGTATTTAATAGGCAGTGGAAAAATAATATATACGAAATGAAAACTCTTGATGGCAACCCTGTTCCGGTCTCACTTTTCCCCATCTCAGTTGCTCAGGCCAGTCCCTTTCTGTCCCCCTCTCTTGTCGAATACATTCAGCTCACGTAGAACTCAAATCCATCCACTTCTTTCCCTGTCTACCGCCCCCTTCTTGGTCCAAGCCCCATCACCTCCTGTCTTTGATCTTTCCTCTTCAGACCGCAGAAGACACTCCCTTCGCTGGTCTTGCATTTCTCTTCAAATAAAAGCCCCACTGTGTGCGTTGGAGCCCGGGAGGCCTGGCTTCTCCTGCTCGCTCCCTTCCCCCGTTTCCCACTGGACTTCAGCAGCACCACCTCCGCTCTGTTCCCCGGGAGCCTGGGCACCTGCCCGTGTCTTCTCTCTGCCTGGGAGGCTCCCGTCCCATCATTTTGCACAGATAGGTCATCTTCAATGGACGTGAGTTTGAGCAAGCTCCAGAGATGGTGAAGGACAAGGAAGCCTGGCGTGCTGCAGTCCTGGGGGTGGCAAAGAGTCGGACCTGACTGAGCGACTAAACCACAACAAGGTCCTTTTCATCTTGAGGTCATTTCAACTCATAGGTCCCCCTCTCATCGCTATTCCTGGTGACTCCATCTCTCTTTCCTGTTTATTTTTTTCATCGCCCTTTATACAATTGGTAATTATCCTCTGCCTTCTTTTTTTTGCGTTAGTTTTTGGAAGTATTCATTTCCATTTCCTCCCCTCAACAAGAATGTGAGCCCCCTGAAGATGGGGCCTTGCTTACCTTCTTCTTCATCACTGTATTCCCAGAATCTAGCATATCACCTTGTGTGGAACATGTGTGCACAAACACCAGTTAAGTAAATGAATGGAAATTTCACTAAACGTTTGTTGTGTAGACAGAACTATATGGGCTTCCCTGGTGATCCAGTGGTTGATAATTCGCCTTGCAATGCAAGGGACATTGCTTCCATCCCAGGTCCGGGAGGATCCCACAGGTCTCGGGTCAGCTGAGCCCGTGAGGCACAACTCATGAGCCCGCCCTCTGGATCCCTCCAGCTGC
Source organism: Cervus elaphus (assembly GCF_910594005.1). Classification (NCBI taxonomy): domain Eukaryota; kingdom Metazoa; phylum Chordata; class Mammalia; order Artiodactyla; family Cervidae; genus Cervus; species Cervus elaphus. The sequence continues at coordinate 6,030,635 of NC_057820.1, read as the reverse complement.
AACTGCTGGGCCCGCACATCACAACTACTGAAGTGCATGTTCCCTAGAGACTGCGCTCCACAACAAGAGAGGCCACCGCAATGAGAAGCCTGCACACTGCAACTAGAGAAAGCCCATCCAGAGCTACAAAGACTCAGCACAGCCAAAAATATCTATTTTTTTTTTTTTTGTAAGAGAGAGCACCATGTATCAGAGGCCATATACTGGACATGGTCAAGTTTTGACCTGATGGGAGTGGAGGTTTGCTGGGGTGCAAAAGCACATGGCCATCATGATTAGGACAATTGTCTCTTCTGGAGACCCTGAAAAAGCACCACCACTCACTCATACTTATTCCTGTGTTCAAGCGGTATTTATCATGTTCTCATGTCTGAAGCACTGGGTTAGTGGCCAAGGATAAAATGACATAGGCACCGTCCCTGCCCCCTAAGCTTATGGTGTCAGTTCAGTTCAGTTCAGTTGCTCAGTCATGTCCGACTCTTTGCAACCCCATGAACCGCAGCGCACCAGGCCTCCCTGTCCATCACCAATTCCCGGAGTCCACCCAAACCCATGTCCATTGAGTCGGTGATGCCATCCAACCATCTCATCCTCTGTCGTCCCCTTCTCCTCCTGCCCTCAATCTTTCCCAGTAGCATCCTCCGTTAGAAAAGAGCAGGGGAGAGTGGGGAGGGGGCAATAATGGAGCAAGTCTCTATAATGTCTGTAGGAAGTTGAATTCGCAGTATTTTAACCTTGTGTTAGTTGCTCAGTCAGGTCTGACTCTTTGTGACCCATGGACTGTAGCCTCCAGGCTCCTCTGTCCATGGGATTCTCCAGGCAAGAACACTCAAGTGGATTGCCTTGCTCTGTCCAGGGAATCTTCCTGACCCAGGGATCACACCTTGGTCTCCTGCATTGCAGGTGGATTGTTTATGCTCTGAGCTGCCAGGGAATCTTAAATACAATGTAAAAGAAAAACACAGAAAGAGTCTCCACCCAATAGCAAAATGCCCACTCTGTAAAGACAAGAACCATTGAGTAGCTGAAGCAGAACTTCATCTAGAGATCAGTGAGATGATTTGTTGGTGTGAACATGGCCCTTCTCTAACGTGAAAACTGTAAGTTGGCCATCCAAAAGCTGAAACTTAGAGCTCAAGATACTTTGAGCCATTTAGAAATTACATGAGCCCTATTATTCAAGATGGCAGGGGACAATGGAAAAGGCAATGGAAAAGTTGAAATTGAGAAGCTGGATGAGAGTGCCTGCTTTGTTCCTACCAGCTCATGCACCTTAAGAGTTAATCTTTTCTGGCCCCAGATGACTATCTATGTATTGGGGATGAGAAAAAGCACGTATCTCATGATATTGTTGTAGATTAAATGAGCTAACCCATGCACAGTGCTTAGCATAGTGCTCGTCACCTAGCATGGGGAAAAATGTTAGGTAATATTAACATGATTTCGGGGGGGAATTATTATAGCAGCACCCAAGTCACAGGGTTATCATGAGGAGTAAGTGATGTGTGTGTGTGTGTGTGTGTGTGTGTGTGTGCACGTGCACACGCATGCATGTGTTTAATACTTATTACAGTACAGAACATGGTAAGACAATAAATATTGGTTGAATAAGCTACTGTATTAGAAAATCTACAAGGTGTAGATTGTTATAAAAGTGCTTCTGCTTTTATTATTTATTGTCTCAATAAAAATAGGTCAAGTAATCAAAAGCCTTTGTGTGCAAAAAAAAAAAATAAAAAAAAGAGAAAGATGCTCAAAACTTTCCCAACCAACCAGGAATGATATGTAGAATACTTAGCAATCGGTAGGGCACGTGTGTAGATCAGTCAGAATGGCTACCAGCAGTAGCTACAGAGAGTAGGGTTCCAAGACCTCCCACGTTTCCCAGCATTATCCCTTTAGCTAGAGAATGTGAGAAAGCCTTGGAGGAGCCCTAAGGAGGAACCAGAGAAAAAGAAGAAAGGTCTGGAGTAGAGACATTCTACCCCAGTGAGCATAGAAGTCGTTTTCTAACAAATACAAACCAATTTTGCTATGGACCCAGAGGGCGTTATGCTTAGTGAAATAAGTTGGACAGAGAAATGCAAATACTGTATGTTATCATTTATATGTGGAATCCAAGAAATAAGATAAACACAAACAGACTCACAGGTATGGAAAACAAAACTCCTACATACCAGTGGGGAAGAGGGGAGGAGGCAGGACAAGGCAGGAGGAGGGGATTAGGAGGCACAAGTTGCTGTGTATAAATAGATAAGCAACAAGGATAGGGAAATACAGCCGCTGTTCTTTATTAACTTGAGAGGGGGCATAATCTATAAAAATACTGAATCACTATGCTGCACACCGGAGGACAATATTGTAAGCAAATTGTATTTCACTGTAGGAAACCACTTCGCTGATTTAATATCTGGGTTAGCTGGGTGGGTGTCTGTGTTCTGTGTATCTGCACGCTCAGTCATTTAGTCGTGTCCAACTCTTTGCAGTCCTATCAACTGTAGCCTTCCAGGCTCTTCTGTCCATGGGGTTCTCCAGGCAAGAAGACTGGGGTGGGTTGCCATGCCCTTCCCCAGGGGATCTTCCCAACCCAGGGGCTGAACCTGACTCTCTTATGTCTCCTGCATCAGCAGGCAATTTCTTTACCACTAACACCACCCGGGGAAGCCTGCCTACGTTCTGATGCAGCTCTGAACTATACCCTATGGGAACTGGAGTTGAAAGGAGAGAGAATATATCCCATGTATACTGTTGTCCCATTCACTTTCCATCCTAAACTATGGTTTGTTTGCTTCTAAGTAATGTTCTGTCAAAGAACTAGGTCAAAGAAAAGACCCCCGAGAGCTCAGCATCAGGAGAAGGGTGTGAGTGTTCCTTTAGGGATCTGTGAAATGCAGTCTGTTTTTGGTAACACGTGGGTGAGTTGCCAATTGCATCATGCGTAGCTGTTCACTGCTCTTGATAATATGTTATTAGTCATCTTTATTCTGACAAATTTCTCCATGAACTATAGATTCGATGCTGAATTTCAAATCCACTTGAGTAACAATATGTATAACTCGAATGTTAGAGATCCTGCATTATTGAAAAACAGCAACTTATTTGACGACCAGAGGGAAAGTTGGTGAATAAACAAACTTCTAGTCACTATATTATAAAAATGCTATTAAGGAATTGATATTTAACATTCTTCTGTGTAACTCATTTAAGATTTATATTGATATACTAAATATCCTGACAAGTCAGTGGCCACTGTGGGGTTGGAAGTCTGGAAATTATAGTTAGGAGAGTTGGAAGTGAGATCACAGATCTTTATGTTCTTTTCTAAGTGAAAGATGTTTGAAAAGGCTGTGTAAGCTGATTAGCACAAATGACTTCCACAATTCACCTTCTGGAGAGCTTATGCAAAAGTACTTTTTGTAAAGTGTATTAGCCAGGATTCTCCAGAGAAATAGAACCAAAGTTTTGTCTCTACCTCTATCTCAATCTCTATTTCTAATCTTTGTATCTATTTTTCTATTGATCTGTGAGATTTATTTTAAGGAATTGGCTGTATATCTAATCTTTATATTTGTTTTTCTTTCTTTCTCTCTCTTTCTATCTATCCATCTATCTATGAGACTTATTTTAAGGAATTGGCTTATGCAGTTGTGGAGGCCTGGGGAGTCCAAATTCTGATGGGATAGGCCAGCAGGCTGGAGACCCTGGGAAGAGTTGTAGTTTGAGTCCAAAGGCAGCCTGCTGGTAGAATTCCTTCTTTCATGGGTGAGGTCAGTCTTTTTCTATTAGGACCTTCAACTGATTGGATGAGGCTCACCCACATTATGGAGGGCAATCTGCTTGACCCCAAGTCTACCAGTTTAAGTGTTAATGTCCTCCAAAAAAATACCTTTGGAGAAACATAAAAAGCAATGCTTGACCAACTGTCTGGGAATTATGGCCCAGCTAAGCCGACAAATAAAATTAGCCACCACATAATTTGCTGTGAAGTATGACCAATATTTTTATTGTTATTTATCTGTTTGTAAGAGAGAGCTGCCAAAATGGCCAAACAGCAGCTCTTTGAGGAATAGCTGCAGGTTGAGATATTAAACTGGAAAGAAGACAATTTAGGGGCTTATAGTAATACAAAGATAGTAACACCTTGCTGTTCTCACAACCCAGATACATATATCACCCACACATTGTATATCTCTAGGCTGTGAGAACATCAAGGTGTTACTATCTTGTATCTCTCTGTACCTTATACTATCTTATAGATATATATATATCTTAAATATATATTTTTATATATCTATCTTACATATCTTCTGCATTTTCAAAATGCTCAAAATGCCTGCATATGAAAGGCAAGAAAGAGAACCAGGACTTTCAGAGGAGATGGATTTTGACTCAAGATCAGTTGGAAGCATCAATAAATGATGACTTCTGACAACAGCTGATCCTATGCAGTATCACTCCTGACCTTCTGTGGTGACTTTATTGCCCACTGCTCACAGTGACTGTCACAAAGTTTCCCCTTTTTCATCAAGTTCCTACCCTCCCATTCACTTTATTTCCCTCAAAGCAGAGACAAAAGGCCACCGATTCTGTAGCATCCTTCTTAAACACCTCTTTTCTCAGACCTTCTTTCTTTCTATCTCAATGAATAGATTTCCTGGATTTTCCCCAAGACCAGTACCTGCTTCTGTGCTTGGCTCGTCCCTTTCCACCTTCTCCAGGTCCTTGCTCATTTGGTGAACATACAATTTTTTAGAAATAAATATTAGATGTTCTTTGCACTTAATATTTTGTAGCAGTTGCTTTTTCATCTTATTGTCTGCTAGCTAAGCTTATGGCTGACAGGATTTATATGTAAACCAGATGAGTAACATATTTATCTATCTGTCCATCGCTCACCTATCTAGGTTCTATCTATCTTTGTATGTTTGGACTAGTGTTGGGGTCAGTGAAATGAAGTGAAGTGAAGTGAAATGAAGTCGCTCAGTCATGTCCGACTCTTTGCAACCCCATGGACTGTAGCCTGCCAGGTTCCTCCATCCATGGGATTTTCCAGGCAAAAATACTGAAGTGGGTTGCCATTTCCTTCTCCAGGGGATCCTCCCAACCCAGGGATCGAACCTGGGTCTCCCACACTACAGGCAGACTCTTTACCGTCTGAGCCACCAGGGAAGCCAGTGAAGTGTGGGAGTAAAGATAACAAAACGAAAAGCAGACATACAAAAGCAGAGAACCATAAAGTGTGAAGTGTTTGTGGGCAGAGAGACTGAGAATTCTTTGCTATTTGTACTAAGCTTTAATACATGCTAGCAGAGAAAGCGTGGGGCATGGTGACCAGAATCACCCACTTACTATGCATGAAAGACAAGTTGCAGACGATAGCGACATGGATGCAGTGACTAGGCTTCCTCCCTTCCGTATTTCCCTATCCCCACTGCTGGACCCACTATCTTGTTTATCTTAATATATGATTTACACAAAATAATTCCCCCCTTTAAATGCACAGTTTGATGAGTTTTGAAAGATGTATGCACTTATGTAATCACCAGCACACTCAAGACATAGTTTCAATCCCATCATTCCCCAAAGTCCCCTCATGTTCCTTTGCATTCAAAGGTCCCCCACTCACAGTTTTAGGAAACCACTGATCTGGTTTCTCTTGGTGTCCTGAAATACATGTTTGTGTCTCCCCAAGATGGATGTGTTGAAACTCTAACCCCCAATGGGTGGGGCCTCTGGGAGATAATTAGGTCGTGAGGGTGGGGCCCACATCATGGGGTTAGTGCCCTTATTATCAAGCTGTCTGCTGTCTCTACCACGTAAAGACACAAGGAGAAGATGTGCTTCTATAAGCCAGCAAGAAGGCTCTCACCAGACACCATCTGTCTGCACCTTGATCCTGGATTATCCAGCCTCAAGAACTATGAGGAATGTTTGTTGTTTAAGCCACCTAGTCTATGGTACTTTTGTTATAGCAACTTGAACTGACTAAGACACTTAGTATTGACTAGTGTTGCCTTTTCTAGAGTGGAGTCACCTATTAGCTTTGACTGTGTAAATAAATGGTGGCAGACAGTATGACTTGTTTATGCTTGATTTCTTTTCCTTAACATAATTTTTAAGATTCATCTATGCTATTATATATATCAGTAGTTTGTTCCTTTTAATTCCTCAGTGCTATTTTACTGTATATGGTGGTGGTTTAGTTACTAAGTTGTATCCAACTCTTTGCGACCCCATGGACTGTAGCCCACCAGAGTTCTCTGTCCATGGGATTCTCCAGGCAAGAATACTGGAGTGGGTTGTCATTTCCTTCTCCAGGGGATCTTCCTGACCCAGGGATCAAACCCAGGTCTTCTGCATTGCAGGCGGATTCTTCACCACTGAGCCACCAGGGAAGCCCTGTCTTATCATAGAAATATACCATAATCTGTTTAACCGACAAAATCACATATTTGAGTTGTTTCCAATGTTTGGCTCTTATGAATAAGGCTACTGAGAACGTTCATGTGTGTGGACATAAATTTGAATATTTGGTAGGGGGTACATGCTCAGGAGTAAGAAAATGAGTATATATTTAGCTTTATAGGAAAATGCCAACTGTTTTCTACCAGCAATATTGCTTCATTTCTTCCTGCCAATATTTTAAAATTTATCCATTCTAATAGATGGATAGCTGTATTTTATTTTTAGCTTTTAATGTTTTGCATTACCTAATGACTAATGATGTTGTTTGTCTTTTGGGTATTCATATATCATCTTCTTCTGGGAAATGTCTGTTTAAGCCTTTGCATATTTTTATTGAGTGCTTATCCTTCTATTATTTGATTGTAAGAATTTTTGGTATATGCTGAATTCAAGTACTTTGTCAGATACATTTAATGCAAATATTTTCTCCCCATCTGTGGCTTGTCCTTACATTTTCTTAATAGCCTCTTTTGAAGAAGAGGTTTTAATTTTATAAAACTCAAATATATTATTTTTTCTTTCATAATGCAAGCTTCTGAATTCTACCTAAGAAACCACCAGTGTTGGGAAGATTTTCTTTTATGCCTTTTTGTAGAAGTTTTAATAGTTTGTCCTTTTATGTTTGCCTCCTATCTATTTTGAACTAGTTTTTATGTATGCAGTGAGCTAAGAGTTGAGGTTAATTTTTTGTGAATGGATATTCGGTTGTTCAACATCATTAATGGAAAAGACTATTGCTATTGATTTATCTTGGTGTTTTCAGCAAAAATCAATGGGCCGTGTTTGTTGGCATCTGCTTCTGAGCTCTCTCTTCTGATCCATTTATTTATGTGTCTATCTTTGTATGAGTCTCACATTGTCTTGGTTTCTGATGCTTTACAGTAAGTTTTGAAATTAGGTGATGTATGTTCTCCAACTTTACTCTTCTGTTTCAAAATAGTTTTGGCAATTCTAAGTCATTTAGATTTACAAAAAACTGTAGAATCTAAGTCTTTTTTAAAAAAACTGCCTGCTGCTGTTCTGATTGGGTAGGATTGACATCTTAACAATATTGAGTCTTCTAATCTGTGAATTTTGTTGTTTTTCAGTTGCTCAGTCATGTCTGACATTTTGTGACCCCACGGACTGCAGCATGCCAGCTTCCCTGTCCTTCACTATCTCTTGGAGTTTCCTCAAACTCATGTCCATTGAGTCCATATGGCTCTCCATTAATTTAGCTCATCTTTAATTTCTCCCATCAAAATTTTTGTATTTTTCAAGGTACAGAGCCTACATATACATATATTTAAATTTGCTATTAACTAGTTTGTGTTCTTTGATGCTATTAAAAATGGCTTATTTTGGAAATTTTGGTGTTCATGTCTGTTGCTGATATAGAGAAATATAATTGGTTGCTGACCTTGTATCGAAAACCTTGCTAACTCCATTTAATTAGCTCTATCTGTTTTATGTTTTTTTAGATTCCTTAGGGTTCTCTATGTACATATTCCCTTTAAAATCAGCTCCATATCCCTGATTGTTTTCCTTGGAGAGCTGGATTACAATCGTTTCTTTGAATCTGTGGTTTCTCGCCATCCTGTGTCTGGCCTTTAGCTCTTTTTGTTTTAGACTCTGACCTCACCAGCAACTCCGATCTTGGAGCCCATTGTTGTCTCGGTGGGAATGCCTTACTCTACCCCCAGCTCTAGCGCTAACCTCAAGAATCCTAACTTCCTTCCTAGAAGCATCTGGAATGGAAGGCCATTCCACATTCCTTAGGATCATGACCTGTAAAAATATGGGATAAAGTTTTAGGGAGATACAGAGTTGGAACAATTAAAGAAAAAAGCAATCACTTTAGAGAGACATGCACCGTTCACCGAGCACTACTTACACGGAGTTTTACCAGCACAGCATTGACTGAAAAGAAAAACGCACGACATCAAAGTTGTGAGTTGTGTTTTATTTGGCAGATTTCCTGAGACCGTCAAGCCCAGGAGATAGGACTCTCAGATGGCTCTGAGAGAACCGCTCTGAAGAGGTAAGGGAGGAGCCAGTATATATAGAAGTTTGGTAACAAAAACCAGGTGATCAGAACATCAAAAGATGACTGTTAATTAAAGAAAATGAGATATCTCAAGTTAATGAATTTAGTGCTTTTCTATACATGGGAAGATGCAAAAGTCTGGACTCACTGAAATTATTCCTTTGACGTGTACCTGGGGTCAGCTCTCTGGGGCCAGTATCCTGTGTTTTCCCATCCTGAGTTTTCTCAGGGGGCACCCTTGGGGGTGGTACCTGCAGTGGTTGCGGGCTTGATGGCGGGCATCCAGTTTCCATCCCGAGATGGCTTGATGGCTGCAACATCCTTTGTTTCCTGATTCAGCAGATGTTATTCTTGGTCCACAGTGCAATGAAGTAGAATTGAAATGTACTGCCGATAGAATTATGTATGGTCCAATTATACTATGTAACAAGCAATTATAGAATGAAGTAAGCCAGAGAGAAAAACACCAATACAGTATACTAACGCATATATATGGAATTTAGAAAAATGGTAACGATAACCTTGTATGCGAGACAGCAAAAGAGATGCAGATGTATAGAGCAGTCTTTTGGACTCTGTGGGAGAGGGCGAGGGTGGGATGATATGGGAGAATAGCATTGAAACATGTAAATTATCATATGTGAAATGAACCGCCAGTCCAGGTTCCATGCATGAGGCAGGGTGCTCAGGGCTGGTGCACTGGGATGACCCAGAGGGATGGGATGGGGAGGGAGGGGAGAGGGGGGTGGGTTCAGGATGGGGGACACATGGACATCCATGACTGATTCATGTCAATGTATGGCAAAACCAATATAATATTGTAAAGTAAAAAAATAAAAAAATAAAAACAAAACAAAACAAACAAAAAAAACCTTAGTGCAATCTACGCTAAGAATATGTTTCCCACGTGTCTCAGGTAAATTGGTGCCCACTGTGGAAAATAGTATGGTGGTTTCTCAAAAAACTGAAAATAGAATTACCATATGACCCAACAATTCCACTCCTGGGTATAAATCTGAAAAAAAAAATGAAAAGGCTAATTTTAAAAGATACATACTTTCCAGTGTTCATAGCAGCATTATTTATAGTAGCCAAGATATAGAAGCAACCTAAGTGTTCATCAACAGATGAATGGATAAAGAAGATGTGATATGTATGTACATATACATATATGCAGTGGAATATTACTTAGCTATAAAAAGAATGAAATAATGCCAGCTATAACAACATGGGTGAACTTGATGGGTATTCAACTAAGTGAGATATGTCAGACAGAAAAAGACAAATGCTATATGGTATCACTTATATGTGGAATTTAAAATAATAAAACAAGTGAATACAACAAAAAGGATACAGACTCACAGATATAGAGAAAAAACTAGCGGTTCCCGGTGGGGAGAGGGAAGGGGGGAGGGACAATACAGGGGTAGGGACTTAAGAGGTACAAACTATTGCATATGAAATAAATAAGTTGCAAAGATACATTGTACAACACAGGGAATATAGCCAATATTTTATAATAACTATAAATGGAGTATAACCTTTGAAAATTGAGAATCGCTGTGTAGTACACCTGTAACAATATCACACAGCTCAGTGGGTGAAGAATCTACCAACAATGCACAAGACATAGGAGATGGGAGTTTGATTCCTGGATCAGGAAGATCCTCTGAAGAAGGAAGTGGCAACCCACTTCAGTCTTCTTGCCTGGAAAATCCCATGGACAGAGAAGCCTAGCATGCTACAGTCCAAAGGGTCTCAAAGAGTCAGACACCACTAAGCCCGATCACGGATGTCTCAGTTTAAAAACAGAGTGTGTAATTAATGCTTGAGGAAAAGTTTATGATTTATAAAGTACTAACACAAATTACATCATGTAACCCTCTCTCTCCCTTTGTCCCAGTGAGCTGTATATCTTAATGCTGAATTTTAATGAAGACGATGAGTCTCAGACAGGCTAAATAATTTAACCCGTGTCATGTACCTGGGAGATGGAGGGGCTGTGGTTTGAGCCCTGGTCTCCGACACAAAATCACATGTAATTCCCACCACTCCTTGTGGCCACACGAATGTCGGTCCCGTGAATGACCACCGAGTGTGGTGTCTGAGAACACGGACTATCTGTGTGAGAGGGGGCGACTTATTTACAGGATCTGGGGCTGGTTTTCATACCTATGAAATAATAGTAGCATCTATTTCACAGGTAGATTTTGAGGACTAGAGGAAATAATTTAAGTAAAGAACAATGCAAAATCGCCAAAAAGTTCATTTGGGTTTTCCGTAACATTGAGGAAAAACCTGAATTTTTTGACCAACTCAATACTTGGCATAATAATTCCACCAGAAAATCTAGCTATCACAACTGTAGCACTATATGTAATTTGATGCTAGGTATATGTAATTCCGTTTGCACTGAAAACATGCTTGGTGAATGGTCATTATTAGTTTCTTGTGGTAACGAGGGTGGTAGCTCTCCATGAGTAATCTGCTAACAGTCTCTAACAAGGTAAAATTTGGAAACTTTTTTTTTTTTTTTGCTGCAATATATATATTTTAATTCAAAGTGAATCGACAGTAATACACCATAAATTCTTATTTTGACACTCACCAAAATAGTCACCTGGAAAACCCGCTTTTTGTGACAAAGTACAGAAAGCTTGGTCACATTTAAATCACTGAGAACTAGAGAGAAATACTATCACAAACCGTAATAGACATTACATCCATAAAAATTTTCCCAGTCCTTATTGTAATATTGCACAGTGCAATTGCTACATGGCAAACTAGTGTAGCATAGAAGTAAAAGCAAAAACAAACAAACCAAAGAAAGAAAGCCACAAGTCTAAAATTGTTAAACAGTTAATAGCTCAAACTTAGTAATCAAACCTATATCATTGGCTTCTTTAAAACAAATCTTCCTACACCTTGCAGTGTATGATTTAACTTTTACTTAACACAAACCAACTTTAGAATTAGTAGTAGAGATTTTTTAAATGAAAAACTTTTGCTACTACAGTCCAATTATACAGCAAACACTCCCAAAATAAACTTAGATTGTATTGCAGTTTCACTTAACAGTATATAAAATGCTGTGTTGTGACAGATATCAACTATTCATTAGATATTGAATCAAAAAATTTGGAAACTTTTATAGCAATTTTTTTTTTTTTTTTTTTGCTTCCTTGGTGGCACAGACGGTAAAGAATCTGCCTGCAATGCAGAAGACCCAGGCTTGATTCCTGGGTTGGCAAGATCCCTTGGAGAAGGGGATGGCTACCCACTCCAATATTCTTGCCTGAGGCATTTCATGGACAGAGGAGGCTGGCAGGCTACAATGCATGGGGTCACGCGACTGAGCAGCTAACTTTCACGTTCACACTTTTTCATAGCAATTTTTTAGATTGCTGTAATATCTGAGAACATCATCAGCGAACTCATTTTATTTCTATAGTATTTAAAAAAAAAAAGTCAGTCTGCAATGAGTCATTGTTGCTCTTCAGTTGCTAAGTAATTGTGTCCAACTCTTTTCGACCACACGGACTGCAGCACACCAGGCTTCTTTATCCTTCACTATCCCCTAGAGTTTGCTAACTCATGTCCACTGAGTCATGAGTTATACGTGATGGTTGGGGAAGGAAGTTTCTTCATCACAGAGAATTTGAGAAGCACTAGGAAAAAAAAGCACAGTCTCTCATCTTGGGGAACCCTGAAGATTGAAGCTCCTAAACTCAAGGGCAGAGGGGCAGTGGAACCGGGGAGCCAGACGTCACATGAGAGGCTTTGGAGAGGTTCTTCAAATGTCTTCAATGGAGACAGGTGTTGAGTATGGTTTAAGCCAGGGGCCACAAACTGAAACTCCCAGGTGGGCAGCCGACATGAGTCATGGGGCCCGAGTCTAAAAAAAGTCTGTGTTATTTTGATATGAAACATGTATGAACATTTGTCTTGTTGTTCTCAAACTATATGGACTTCACTTTTTCATCTTCTCAATTTTTGCTGGAAATGTGTCACAGAAATAGCTCTCAGTGTGAACACGATTCTAAAAAACAAACAACAACAAAAAACACCAGTGCAAGTTTGATAATGAATGGTAAACTGATTTAGCCAAGTGTGGCAGACAGGATTCTAAGCCTCCCGCCTCGTCTTGGTGTGCATGGCCTGCAAAAGCCCTGGGACTGTCACTGTGATGTGATGTCATCCCCATGAATAGCTTGTGTCACACAGGGACTTGGCTTTAAGGAGAGGAGAGGAACTTGGGTGGGCCAGCCCTAGTCAGGTGAAGCCTTAAAGGGGCCTGGGCTCCTCCTGGAGGGAGAGCTGGGGCATGAGTGGGGTGCTCCCTTGCTGCCTTTGAATACGGAGGAGGCCACGTGGCAAGGAACGCAGGCGGCCAGCAGGAATTGAGAGAGTTCCTGCTCAGAACCGAGAGACAAGTGGGGAGAGCAGGCGTACAACCACACAGGACGGAGTCCCTGCCCCCACCGCGTGGTCTGCAAGAGGACGAGAAAGCAGGCTGGCTGGCACACAGACGGTAGCTTTGTAGGACCGTGAGCAGAAGACACAGTCATGCTGTTCCCGGTCTTCTGACCACAGAGATGTCAGCTGCCCTGTGGGTGCTGTTTTAAGCCTCTAAGGTTGTGTGGTCATTGTTACAAAACAATAGGAAACTAACACAGCTCGGAAACAGACACCGGGGTCAGAGCAGATGGAAGATTCCGGAGGGCTCTTGGTTGGTTAAAGGGGGTGGCTGCCACTTGATGCCAGCTGCATGTGAAAATACGGAGGGGATATAAGTATACTTGTAGCTGATTCGCATTGTGGTATAGCAGAAACAAAGCGATTATACTGCAATTAAAAAATAAATTACAAACGAGAAAATATGGACTCTGTTCGCAGATCTGTGGGCTCTAGAGAAGCCAGGAATCTGGATTTTTGTATGAAACAGCTTGAATTTTCATATGGAAATTCTACACACACACACATAGAGAGAGACACATATACACTTGAAGTCAAGAAAACCACCTTCATGCCCTGACTCTGTAGAATGCCAGTTTGCTACCAACAGTCTTAAATTTCTAATTTGTGCTGGTATGTTTTCTTAGAGTTAAAATTTCAATTTTCATTTGTAGATCATTCATTGCCAAGTAAAATCCAAGATGTGACCTTGAGGAAAGTTTCGTTGTAACTGGTGTTGGTATCTATCCACAGCTCTCTTTGCTTAGAAAGTGAAAGTCGCTCAGTTGTGTCCTACTCTTTGTGACCTCATGGACTGTATAGTCCATGGAATTCTCTAGGCCAGAATACTGGAATGGGTAGCCTTTCACTTCTCCAGGGGATCTTCCCAACCCAGGGATCGAACCCAGGTCTCTTGCATTGCAGGATTCTTTGCTTAGAGATGAATTGTCATTTCCTTTAGTTAAATATGAATGAAGAAAAGATACCTCATAGAATCCACCCTTTTTTTCCATCATACTTCAGTCTCAAGACTTTTTACCTGAAATGGAATGTGTGAATGTGTAGACTACAATGATACCTCTAATAAATCCAATTTCCTTTTAAGTTAAGCTGAAAAAGCACCAAAGTTCTTTCTCTTGTTTTAGAAATCTTTGCGAGGCTGACGTTTGTTATTAAAGTAGCTTCTCACAGTTTTATTACTTACTACCGTGTGATATCATTATTTGTTATTCCATGCTGCCACCTAGTGAAATAGCAGAAGGACTGTGCGGGTGAGTTCAAATTTTATGGTTTTTGTATCTGAATTTTGGTGCGTATTGTGATTCTCCCAAATTTATATAGTGGCGCTTTTGGTAAAGAACCTGCTTACCAATGCAGAAGACATAAAAGACGTGTGTTCGATCCTTGAGTTGGGAAGATCCCCTGGAGAAGGGCATGGTGACCCACTCCAGTATTCTTGGAGACCCGGGTTCAATCCCTGAGACAGGAAGGTCCCTTGGAGAAGGGAATGTCTGCCCACTCCAGTATTCTTCCCTGGAGAATCCCATGAAGAGAGGAGCCTGGCGGGCTACAGTCCATGGGGTCGCAGTGTTGGACATGACTGAGAGACTTTCACTTTCACCCTTAGAGTTAAAGTGTTGGTATAGGCTAGATTCCCTAGAAAATGAAGGGTCTATATAATAGGAATGCTTTTAGTTTTTTTAGAAAACATCGTTACTTTGTTAGACTCTTGGAGGTCTAAAATAAAATTCAAAAGCAGGTCATTTGCAGCAACATTGATGGATGTAGAGTGTCATACTGAGTGAAGCAAGTCAGAGAAGGGAAAAATGTCACATGACATCCCTCATAGGTGGAATCTAAGTGGAATTTAAGGTGAAATCTAAGTGGAATCTAAGGTGGAATCTAAGTGGAATTTAAGGTGAAATCTAAGTGGAATCTAAGGTGGAATCTAAGTGGAATTTAAGGTGGAATCTAAGTGGAATAGGTGGAATGATACAAAAGAACTTTCTTACAAAACAGAAAGAGACTCACAGACTTAGAGAATGAACTTACGGTTTCCAGTGGGAAGGGATAGTTAGGGAGGTTGGGAAGGTCATGTATATACTGCTATATTTAAAATAGATAATGAACAAGGACCTATTGCATAGCACATGCAACTCTGCTCACTGTTATGTGGGCAACCTGGATGGGAGGGACATTTGGGGGAGAATGGATAAATGTATATGTATGACTGAGTCCCTTGGCTGTTTACCTGAAACTACCACATTGTTAATCAGATATATCCCAATATAAAAAAAAGCAAAAGCTTGAAAAAAATTCAAAGACATTTAATATCTTTGTAATGTTTTAGCCTTACATATAGCTTGCTTTGTTTTCAAAATTGTGTTTCATTTGTTAGAGATGTGGAGGTTCACAAAAATGGGGGGACTTCCTGGGAAAACAAGTCATCATTCTTTTGAGTGTTTCTTTAAAACAAAATGTTCCTGCTGCACCAGCCTCCACCCTAGTATGTAAATTCTTATGTTCCTGCTTCCCCCATCATTCCCAGTCTCCTCACCATCCTGTGTCCAGTTATGGGGATTTAATTTCTGAGCAAAGTACTTAACATCTGAAATTTCCAATATGTGACAAGCAGGTCACCTATTGCAATCACTCATAGATTCATAGCATTTCCTCTGCTCGAAATGACCTCAGACTTTAAAAGCATGTACTATTCTCTCTTTGTAGAAGAAGCATCACCTAGATGGGCCCTGTGGCTTTCTCGGGTCTCAGAGCATCTTCTCGACAGTGCTGGGATGAGGCTGAAGCGTCCTGATGGTCACTGGGACACCAGGATGTGCTCCTGGTCCTGATAAGAGAGCTTGCTGGGGCTGAGCCGGGCTGGGGAGGAGACGCCACTCCATCAGAGGGGCCGGGGGACCCCCGTCAGAAGAGGGAGCCTCAGCTCTGGAGCACTGGCATGGTCTGCAGCCAACGAAGAAGTGTTTATCAGCAAACTCTTATTCACCCAGCCTGTGGGGACTCACCCTGCATCTGCCCAGGTCATGCAGGGCAAGGAAAAGGTGTGCGTCTACCCTTCCTTGGAGAAGGAAATGGCAGCCCACTCCAGTATTCTTGCCTAGAGAATCCTGTGGACAGAGGAGCCTGGTGGGCTGCTGTCCATAGGGTCACATAGAGTCGGACACGACTGAAGTGACTTAGCATGCATGCGTGCATTGGAGAAGGAAATGGCAGCCCACTCCAATATTCTTGCCTGGAGAATCCCAGGGACAGAGGGGCCTGGTGGGCTGCCGTCTATGGGGTCGCAAAGAGTCGGACACGACTAAAGCGACTTAGCAGCAGCGGCTTCTCTTCCTGCTCAGAGGTGCTGGCCGGAGCTGAGAGATGCTGAGCTACGGTTGGCAGCTGGCTTGAAGGGGATGAGCCTGAACCACCCCCTTTGAGTCCCCAAACACCTTTTTCTAGATAAGCCAAGAAAAAGAAAAACTGCTAGAGCCATATTCTTATACTATTACTAGTCATGAATGATCACTCATTAATTTCATAGAATTAATTATTAAAATTATATAACGAGTTACTTATTATTCAGCCTAATTATTACTAGTAATTGTTAATTGTCTATATTAGTTTAATTCCATGTTAATATTTAGTATACTAGTATACTATGGTTTTTCCAATAGTCATGTACGGATTTGAGAGTTGGACCATAAAGAGGGCTGAGCGCCGAAGAACTGATGCTTTCAAATTGTGACATGGAAGAAGGCTCTTGAGAGTCCCCTGGGCTGCAAGGAGATCAAGCTAGTCAATCCTGAAAGAGATCAACCCTGAGCATTCCCTGGTAGGGCTGATGCTGAAGCTGAAGCTCCAGTGCTTTGGCCACCTGAGGCAAAAAGTCGACTCACTGGAAAAGACCCTGATGCTGGGCAAGATTGAAGGCAGGAGGAGCAGGTGGTGGCAGAGGATGAGATGGTTGGACGGCATCACTGACTCAGTGAACATGAATCGGAGCAAATTCTGGGAGATGGTGAAAGACAGTGGAGCCTGGCATGCTGCAGTCCATGGGGTCACAAAGAGTCAGACACGGCTGAGTGACTGAACAACAACAAAAACTATCTAATTATTACTGGCTGTGTTAATAATTAGTACTAGCTTTTTCACAGCAGTAAAATCAACGGTAGAGATAAAGACGATCGTAACCGTAAACAACCCCCCAGGAAACTCGAACAGTTCTGAACTCATCTGCACCTAACAGCGTGGTTTTCAAAACACATTCTAAAACACTGAAAGACTTTTTAAAGAGAAATGGGTATATTTCTGCTAACAGTGAGAAAGCTTCAGTTCAGATCAGTTCAGTTGCTCAGTCCAGTTCAGTCGCTCAGTCATGTCCGACATGAATTATTACTGGCAATAATCAGAGCACAGGCTCTAACCTCGTGAGCTCCGCCAGCTGCTCTTTGGCACGTGGGCTCCTCCCGGACCAGGGATCGAACCTGTATCCCCTGCATTGGGGATTTGGTGACTCAGATAGGGGACAGAGTTTGCTCTGGGGATAAGCAGGCACATGAAAAAGCTTGGAATGAGTCTGGTTGGACATGGGCCTTTTTAGATTAGATACACTGAGAGTAGATAAAAGATCACCATGGCCACATGTTTCTGCTTAATTCTGAACTTGTGGACATGGGCCTTTTTAGATTAGATACACTGAGAGTAGATAAAAGATCACCATGGCCACATGTTTCTTCTTAATTCTGAACTTGACAAGGTTTCTTTGGAGTGGAGGTCACTAAACATCTAATCTTTTTCCATTTTGGTTTGTTTTTAACTATACATATTATCTCTGTGAATAGATTGGAAAAAAATTATGGAAGGAAAATAAAAGGGAAGGAGGATCATGATTGAGGCTGTGTTCCTCAAAAGTAGACAGAGTGTGGCTGAAAGGAAAACGTCTTTCTGTCTCCTATAATCTCCCACTGAAGACATTTTTAGAACTCTTCCTGAGCAAGTATTTATCCAGCTCCTATTGGAAGAGTCCCTTTGTCTGCAAGGAGATCCAACCAGTCCATCCTAAAGGAAATCAATCCTGAGTATTCATCGGAAGGACTGATGCTGAAGCTGAAGCTCCAATACTTTGGCCACTTGATGTGAAGAGCCAACTCATAGGAAAAGACCCTGATGCTGGGAGAGATTGAAGGCAGGAGGAGAAGGGGGCAACAGAGGATGAGATGGTTGGATGGCATCACCGACTCGATGGACTTGAGTTTGAGCAAGTCTGGCAGTTGGTGATGGACAGGGAAGCCTGGCGTGCTGCGGTCCATGGGTCACAAAGAGTTGGACAAGATACAGAGACTGAAGAGCAACATCATTGGATGAGAGCCAGAACATCCTGGGTACCAGAGCCAAAATGCTGAATTGGAGACTTTGTCCCTGTCTTCAGAAGGAGGGAGGCCAGGCTGGTATCTTACAATGTCTCAATTTCCTCCCACTCAAGCCCTAAATTAATCTCTTTTGTTGTTGTTGTTTAGTTGCTAAGTCGTGTCCAAGTCTTTGTGACCCTATGCACTAAAGCCCGCCAGGTTCCTCTGTCCATGGAATTCTCCAGACAAGAATACTGGAGTGAGTTACCATTTCCTTCTTCATGGGCACTTCCTGACCCAGGGATCAAACTTAAATCTCTTGTTTTGGCAGGCAGATTCTTGAGCAGTGAGCCACTAGGAAAATAGTTAAAATTTAACCTCTGCCCCATCCTTATTGGCGTGTGGCTTGGGATGGTGGTTTCATTCTGTTGAAACAACCCTGCTCAATCAGCATTTTAAGGAGAGAGGTCATTATCCTGTCATCTGACAGCACTCACAACTCAGAATGTTGACTACCTGGCACCTTTTGCTGGCAAGGTATGAGGTGCTCTGTGCCATAATCATGTAGGAAGACCCATGCCAACCTGTCACCATGGAAACCCACTGGGCAGAGCCTGGTAAGTGCTGCCAAGTCTCTCCAAAGCCTTGTGATGGGGGGCCTGTAATCCAGAACCCCCTTGTTAAAGGGCCTCCTCCGCGCATGTCTGCCTTGATTTCAGTGACTGCTCCCATGCACCAGAGATTTCTCCCCTGAAACTTGTCACGAGAGAGTCCTATGGTAGCCCCGTTTCTAAGCATCCCTGGCTATGCTGAGGGGTGTCACCATCCCTTATTTCCAAGCCTCTTGTTACTTTAGTTAGTTAGTTCAGTCGCTCAGTCGTGTCTGACTCTTTGGGACCCCATGGACTGTAGCACACCAGGCCTCCCTGTCCATCACAACTCCCGGAGCTTGATCAAACTCATGTCCATCGAGTTGTTGATGCCATCCAACCATCTCATGCTCTGTCATCCCCTTCTCCTCCTGCCTTCAATCTTTCCCAGCATCAGGGTCTTTTCCAATGAGTCATTCACATCAGATGGCCAAAGTATTGGAGTTTCATCTTTAGCATCAGTCCTTCTAATGAATATTCAGGATTGATTCCCTTTAGGATTGACTGGTTTGATCTTGCAATCCAAGGGACTCTCAAGAGTCTTCTCCAACATCACAGTTCAAAAGTATCAATTCTTTGGTGCTCAGCTTTTTTATAGTCCAACTCTCACATCCATACATGACCACTGGAAAAACCATAGCTTTGACTTGTCACTTCAGTTCAGTTCAGTTCAGTTCAGTCGCTCAGTCGTGTCCGACTCTTTGCGACACCATGAATCGCAGCACGCCAGGCCTCCCTGTCCATCACCAGCTCCTGGAGTTTACTCAGACTCATGTCCATTGAGTCAGTGATGCCATCCAGCCATCTCATCCTCTGTCATCCCCTTCTCCTCCTGCCCCCAATCCCTCCCAGCATCAGGGTCTTTTCCAATGAGTCAACTCTTCGCATCAGGTGGCCAAAGTACTGGAGTTTCAGCTTCAGCATCAGTCCTTCCAATGAATACTCAGGATTGATCTCCTTTAGGATGGACTGGTTGGATCTCCTTGCAGTCCAAGGGACTCTCAAGAGTCTTCTCCAACACCACAGTTCAAAAGTATCAATTTTTCGGCGTTCAGCTTTCTTCACAGTCCAACTCTCACATCCATACATGGCCACTGGAAAACTTAGTGTGCTGTATTTGGAACCCATGGCACCAGCTGGCATTAGAGGAAACTTACCTCTAAAGCTGTAAGGAATCAAATGAGCTTTTATCTAAGAACCTGACAAGTTGGGTGAAAAAGTCTTTAGGGACTGCATTGCTGGTGAGCCAGAAGCCCACCTAAGATTAGAGACTTCTGGGGAAGGACACCACAACTGTGTCCATGACAGGACTCGGTAACCTGACCACCTTTTGGGATCAGGACATGACCGGGCAAGGACAGCCTCTGTTCACTGGCCACTGTTTCTCTCAGTGTGTGTGTGTTCAGTCTCGTCCAACTCTTTGGGATCCCATGGACTGTAACCCACCAGGTTCCTTTGCATGGAATTTTCCAGGCAAGAATACTGGAGTGGCGTGTCATTTCCTCCTCCAGGGGATCTTCCCAACCCAGGGATCGAACCCGAGTCTCATGCATCTCCTACATTGGCAGGCAGATTCTTTACCACTAAGGCCCCCTGGCAAGCCCTGGTGTCTGACTCAGATCTGCCTTGAAATATGCCCGTTCCCTGATTCTATCCACCAACACTGCAGCTCAAGCAAGACATCCTAAGCAGGAAGATGGATGCAAAACACAGTGTATGATGGAGTCTTGGACTGAGATCCATAGACTTTTTGATGTCCTGCTCGTATTGCTGTTCAGTCGCTAAACTGTGTCTGATTCTGTGACCCCATGGACTGTAGCATGCCAGGCTTCCCTGTCCTTCACTATTTCCTGGAGTTTGCTCAAACTCATGTCCATTGAGTCAATGATGCCATTCAACCATCTCACCCTCTGTGGTCCCCTTCTCCTCCTGCCTTCCGTCTTTCCCAGCATCAGGGGCTTTTCCAATGACTTACAGGCAGCTGGAAACTCAAGTATCTCATTCAGAGTATAGGGTGTCCCACTGCCTTCAAATTCAGAAATGTATAGAGGGTTGGACTTAGTAGGGCACTGGTGGACTCTCAAATGCTCGGTGGCTCTGGCTCCTGGGAATGCGTTCAAGTTACCGTGCCTCAGATTAGCCCCCTTTGGAAAGCCTGAGAGCACTGGACAGGGCTGGAGAGTAATCCCACCCGAGCCTGGGGAAGGACCGGGAGATGAGGCGGAGGTCACAGGTGCTGATCGAGGTCTTCTGGGAGAAGTGAAGCAACGGGAAGGGGCAGGGACATCTCCTGGGACCCAGGCGCCTTAGAAACCATCTAAGAAGGCCATCAGGGGCCACAGGGAGATTTGGGATCATGGACTGGGTACTTTGCTGTCAGGCAAGCACCTGCTTGTTTCTCAGGACTCGCTTTCGTGAACCAGAGGGGCCTGTGAGAACAAAGATTCATAATTCTTCACTTCTGCAATTTACATTTTTGGCAGGGCATGAGTGACCACTGGGGAGAATGGTCAGGCATAGTCTGGATACTCTCACGGTTACTCTCTTTTGGTATTTAGTAACGGAATCCTTTTCTAAGTGGCGCAAAGGCAATCAAACCTATCTATGCATGTCGTTGTTGTTCAGCCGCTAAGCTGTGTCTAGTTTTCCGAACCCATGGACTGCGGCACGCCAGTCTTCCCCCTGTCTTTTGCTATCTCCTGGAGTTTGGTCAGATTAATGTCCACTGTGTTGGTGATGCTATCTAACCATCTCATCTCTTGCCACTCCCTTTCTCCTTTTGCTTTCAGTCTTTCCCAGCATCAGGGTCTTTTCCAAATAGTTGGCTCTTCTCATCAGGGGGCCAAAATATTGGAGCTTCAGCATCAGTCCTTCCAGTGAATATTCAGGGTTGATTTCCTTTAGGATTGGCTGGTTGGATCTCCTTGCAGTCCAAGGCTGCTATGTATAGGAGGCTTTAAAAGAGAAATTCTGGAGGAAAAAAATCCCAAACTTGAATCATGGCAATATCATGGGCATATTTGTAGCCCCAGGGGGATGACTTTGGGTGCTACCTAACTCTCTGTACCCAGATGTCAAGTCAGTGTATTGAATCTTATTTTTCAAATTTACCTACCCACATAAGCTGTTTTTCAGAAAACTTAATAATCACATTTACATGCTTACCATGCTTGCTGGCGTCAGGCTCTGCTCTATGCATTTCACACGTATAACTCATTCATTTTCTTAACAACCCTGGGGGGAATGGATTCCTGCACCCTGCATTTTACTTGTAAGCAATTTACCCAAGGTCATGCCGCTCTGAAGTGGAGGAAGTGAGGTTCAAACCAACATGGTCTGAGCTTGGAGGTTGGTTCCTAACCACGACCTCCACTGCTTCTGATGATGTCATCTGCTCACAGGATATTTCTGAATTTAAGCTGACCACAAGCAGCCTTTAGAAACAGCCTTAATTTACTGTTTAATCATTGCCTTCTTCCTGCCCCGGAGCTCCACTGGATGCTCTGATGCTCTGACTTAAATTTCTTAGGATAAGTGTATCTGTTAGGGTTCTTTTTTGGCTAAGATCATATAAAAAGGAGAATTTGTTAGAGGGATGTTGTGTGGATCAGGGAGAGGGAGGGAGGCTGGAGGATCTGGCCTAAAAACAGGATGAGAGGGGCCACAGACAGGGACCTTGTGTGTGGAGGAGCACAAGTAACAGGGCCCTTGAGCTGGAAGGATGGGCTCCATTGCTATGAGATCCAGCGGGAAAAGGAGCCCATTGTCCAAGCTCAGGTTCCGTGTCCCAGTGGGTGTACTGGATGGGGAGAGAAAGGTTGTGATGGAGGGAGCCTTTGGATACCTCCAACCTGAGGTAGAAACTGTGGGGCTTTAGTTGTGGGGGAAAGGAACTTCTGCCCTCCCAGAGCAAGGGATGGGCAAGGCTAAGTGAGAATGGGCAGAGGATGAATCAAGGAAGAGACAGATTTGGAAATGATCATAAAACAAGTAAGTGGTTATGTAAGACTTCAACTTGGGTAACAGGAGAGAGCCTGGGGAGAAACTAAAAGGTCTAAGAGGATGACTCAGCAGCAGTGTTCTTCCTCTTTGTGCTTTTTTTTCTTCATGTTCTGAGACATCACCTCTGGCCCCAAGTATACACGAGCAACTCTGAGAATTAAAGCTTGTTTATTTCCACATCTGGGGCCTCCCTCGTGGCTCAGTGGTCAAGAATCCTCTTGCGATGCAGGAGACATGGGTTCTGTCCCAGGGTTGGGAAGATTCCCTGGGAGAGGAAATGGCAACCCACTCCAGCATTCTTGCCTGGGAAATCCCATCGACAGAGGAGCCTGGCAGGCTACAGTCCATGGGGTCGCAAAATAATCGGACACAGTTTAGTGACTAAACAATAATAACATTTCCATGTCTGTCTTCTGGCCTGAAAACTTTCAACTGAGGGTCATTTTTCTCAAGTCCTAAATCTCATCTTCATATGATTTTGTTCCCCAGCATTTTCAATCCCAGCTCATTGTACTTTTACGAGAGAGTGCAGCAAGTATAGTTTATCTTCTGAATAGAAATGTAATTTCGGAAGCAGGCCATTCTCCTTGATTACAAGCAAAATCAAACTTAATATTAGTTTGGATTTATTTGACTGTTAATATTATTTACTTTCAGAAAACAGACTAACCCCAATTAGCATTGTGAATTGTCTGCCCCGTAATGACCAGAGATTCCTTTCTATTACATTACTGAAATCATTTGCATAGTAATTACGGTTTAGCTATATTGGTGAGTGAGATTGTTTCCCTTCTGGTAATGTTGTACGATGGTCTCTCATTAATCACGTGGAAAACCTTGCCAGATGGCAGAATTAAGCAAGTATAGTAATATACTCCCACTAAACTCATGGTTATTTGAGGTTCGAAACCAATGTTTCAGTCTGCTCCCCCATCTTCCCTCAAATGTGTTTTCCTTTCTAAACCACTCATACAACAGAAAAACAACTTAAGTTGCAAATGTGATTGGTCTGGGGAGCTTTTATTTAAAAATTCAGTAGTGCAGTTTGGTGCTCTGTGATTACCTGGAGGGAGGGGGTGGGGGGGGAGGGAGGGAAGGGAGGCTAGGAAAGGGATGTGTGAATAATAACGGTTGATTTGCATTGCTTTATGGCAGAAACCAACAAACGCTGTAAAAACTAAAAAATTTTTAAAAATTAAAAAAAAAATTAAAGTGGAGAAAATAGAAAAAATTCAGTAGTGCAAATTACGCATCTTGTCTTCTCCACTCTCTCTCCCTCCTCCATTATTATCAACAGAGCCTGAAAGCAAATATGACAGGCTATCAAGACAATTGAGACATATGCATGTGGGTGTGTGTGCGTGAGTCTGTGTGTGTGTTTGTGTGTGTACTTCGCTCTAACCAAATGTAGCACAGGAGAATCTGAGTTTGCTTAATAGAACCAAACAAAACTGGGACTTCGACTTCACCTTACAAAAGGACTGTATTTAAAAGTGTCTTTGAACCACCAGTGCCCTGGATGCAATCCAAATATTATTTAGGGACTTCCCTGGTGGTCCCCAACAATTAGCTTCCCTGGTGGCTCAGAGGGTAAAGCATCTACCTGCAGCGTGGGAGACCTGAGTTTGATGCCCTGGGTTGGGAAGATCCCCTGGAGAAGGAAATGGCAACCCACTCCGATACTCTTGCCTGGAGAATCCCATGGATGGAGAAGCCTGGTAGGCTGCAGTCCAGGGGGTCACCAAGAGTCGGGATGCAACTGAGCGATTTCATTCATTCATTCATTCTGGAGGTCCAGTGGTAAAAAATCTGACTTGCAATGCGGGGGACACGGGTTCAATTCCTGGTCAGAGAACTAAGATTCCACACTCGGTGGGGAAACTAAGCCACCACATTACAACTACTGAGTCTTCCTGCTACAATTACTGAGCTCACACACCACAACTAGAGAGTCCAAGTGCTGCACTGAAATACCCCACATGGTGCAATGAAGATCCAGTGTGCTGCAACTAAAGACCCGATGAAGCCAAAAAAATATTATTTAATATCTAGTGTGTTACATTTTTTGGAAATTGATTCAACAAAAAGTCTCAATTGATGTACACACACACAACACACATGTGAACAAAGTCACAGATGCGTACACATCACCTGAAGTTTATCTGGGACAGAACGGTATATGGGAAAGAAAGTAGGCGAGGAGCCAGGCAGCTCTGGTCCATTCTTGGCTGTGGTTGCATGGAAGTCATTCTGCTTGAGCACTGGTTTCCTCATCTGTGAAACAGCTATAACAGTAGCCTATTGGTATTGCTGGGATACAGGGTGAACACCTGGGCTTCCTAGGTGGCCCAGGGGTTGAGAGTCTGCCAGCCAGTACAGGAGACACAAGAGACTCAGTTTAGATTCCTGTGTCAGGAAGATCCCCTGGAAGAGGAAAAAGGCAACTCACTGCAGTATTCTTGCCTGGAAAATTCCATGGACAGAGGAGCCTGGAGGGCTGCAGCCCATGGGGTTGCAAAGAGTCAGACACGACTGAGCACGCACACCAAACACCTTAGCAGAAATCGCCAAGACAGTGCCTTACGTAAGACATAGGGATGTTATTCCCTTCAGAGGACAGCCAAAGTCAGCAACTCAGTCTCCTTGCTGCTCCCCATCCCTGTGTAGGGGGACGGGTACCCTTGTCCACAAGATCCAGGGCAGGTCACCACCACATCTACGCTCCAGCCTGTAGGAGAAGGAAAAAGGGAAGGTGAGGGTGTGCCCCTAGCTCTTAACAGCCTATCTGGAAGCTGCACAATCACTTCTGTTCATGCTTATTGGAGAAAACTTAGTTACTTAGGTAGCCCCATCTGGCTGCAAGGGGAGTGGGACATTTTCATCTTCACTTTGGTTGTCCACATGCTCACTTAGAACTAGAGAGGGTTCTGCTACTAAGGAAGGAGTGAGAATGGATACTGGGGCATGATGAGCAGTCTGCCACCCCATCTCACATGGCAATCAGGAAAATTAAATGAGATCATAATACCTGGAACAGTCCACGTTCACAAATCATAAAGCCCTTTGCACACTCATATTTCTATTAACAGCCCCATTATAATAGCCAAAAGGTGGAAGTAACCCCAGTGTCCATGGATGAGTGAATGGATAAATGAAACATAGTGAATATACACACAGTGGAATATTATTCAGCCTTGAAAATGTAGGTCATTCTGACCTACCTAACCTGTAGGTAGGTCTACGGCATCGAGGAACATTGAGGACATTATGCTAAGTGAATTGTCAGTCACAAAAAGAAAAAATTACTGTATGACTCCGCTTACATGAGTTACTTAGGATTTTCAAAATCACAGAAATAGAAAATAAAATGGAGGTTGCTGGGAGCTGGAAGGAAGGGCAATGGAGCATTTTTAACAGGAAGATAATTTTGGTTTTGTAAGATGAGTCCAGTGGGAAAATTAGCAGCCCCCACTGCAAGTCAAGAAGGGTTCCTTCCCTAAGAACGCAAGAGTCAAGGCACTGCTTGAATTCATTATTCCTAATGCTGTTTCTTGTTTGATTGTTTTTTCAGGGAGCTCACAAGATAACAACACAAAAATAACAATCTGACTCCTTATCTATGTGTAGCACTTAACAGTTTGCAAAACACTTCTGGATATAGTGTTTCAGTCAAGAGAGGTGATTCCTGCAAGAAAAAATGGTGGTGTCTCATAAACACGAAGACCCGTCTAGTCAAAGCTATGGTTTTCCCAATAGTCATGTATGGATGTGAGAACTGGACCATTAAGAAAGCTGAGTGCCAAAGAATTGATGCTTTTGACCTGTGGTGTTGGAGAAGACTCTTGAGAGTCCCTTGAGAGTTGCAAGGAGATCCAACCAGTTCATCCTAAAGGAAATCAGCCCTGAATATTCATTGGAAGGACTGATGCTGACGCTCCAATACTTTGGTTATCTGATGAGAAAGACTGAAGGCAGGAGGAGAACAGGATGACAGAGGATGAGCTGGTTGGATGGCATCACTGACTCGATGGACATGAGTTTGAGCAATCTCCGGGAGTTGGTGATGGACAGTGAAGTCTGGCGTGCTGCAGTTCATGGGGTCTCAAAGAGTTGGACATGACTGAGCTACTGAACTGAACTGAACTAGGAACCTTAGCTTACTGTGCTGGACTTCTGACAACTTGCCTTGTGATCTTGGACAAGTCTTTTAGCCTCTCAAGACCTCAGTTTCTTTACCTGAAGATTGAATGAGCTGCATACAAAGACCTCAGAGGTCCTTCCCAATACTCAATTCCCACCTGTTTCTCTTCTTCATTAGAGAGTGAGTTCATGGAAAGCAGAGACCGCCTGTGCCTTGTTCACTGATTTATCCCAACAATGATCACACGTGGCAGAGAGCTCGGTAGGCACCCGGCTAAATCCTGCGGAATGCATATGAACAACTCCAGGTCTGTTTCCTGCGGTGGCTGCTTTTCTCTCTATAAACTAATCTCTAAATTCCCTCCATTCTTTGGTTTCCGTGGTATTCCTACAGAATAACATTGGAGTGAGTCCTAGAATTGGTGTCAGAATTGGCTCTTTTCTGTTTGTATCTTGGATAACTACTCTGAGCCTCAGTTTCCTTATCTCCAAACTAATAAAATGATTTCCACTTCACAGAGCTGTAAGATTGAGTAGACTTGATCATGAATGTGAAAATGCTTTAGTAAGCTTAAAAAATACATACATGTATGAGTTATGGTGGTAACAATACTGATTATTGTAAAGTTCTTGGCAGGAACAGTGAGTGCTAAGTTTAATTTAATTTTATATCTATTAATAATAAGCATCTTGAAGTATTACAGAGGGGTAATGATGACAACAATGTTCCCTAAATAAAAAAAAAGACTGCATCTTCAGCCAAAATGTGAATATTGGAGACTATAAATAAATTATTCCTTTCTATTATCATGAAATATTCAAGAGAACCACTAATATTATTTTTAATTCAGAACAGTTGAAAGATAATGAAAAATTCTAGGCCAAATTCTGGAAAGTTAAAGAGATAGAAAAATCAGTTATGTTAGCATAAGAGAAGTAATAGTAGAAAATTAGATATTAGGAAAAACAGTATATTTTAAAAGCCATTGGCAGTAGTTCAATTCAATTGATGAATAATAAAGTTGGTGACAGGTCATATCACCCTTCATACATTGTCCTGCTAATGTTTCAGATATAAAAATATCTACTAGAAGGATCTAAAAAAGGGTATGTATATATTGGGCTTCCCTTGTGGCCCAGCTGATAAAGAATCTGCCTGCAATGCGGGAGACCTGGGTTTGATCCCTGAGCTGGGAAGATCCCCTGGAGAAGGGAACTGGCTACCCTCTCCAATATTCTGGCCTGGAGAAACAAATAAAAAGAAGAAATAAGTAACGGATCTAAAAAATCTTTCAGGTAAGATTGTGTGTTCTGGGCTCAGTCGCTCACCTGTGTCTGACTCTTTGCGACCCTATGGATTGAGAACTTCACAAAATGCAGCAAGTCATGTCATTAGATGGTAAAAAGAAAAGTTTTTGAATACAGCTATAAAAATTTGGGCTGTATCACAGAGATATTCATTTAAGCCAAAGGAGGGAGAAAGTGTAGCTTGACTTATTAAGACAATTTTACCATCAGGATGCTTTTATTGCAAGGAAGAAATGATACACAAGCATGGCGTTTACATTGGGCTTCCCTGGTGACTCAGTTGGTAAAGAATCCACCTGCAATGCAGAGACCCGGGTTTGATCCCTGGGTCAGGAAGATACCCTGGAGAAGAGAATGGCTACTCAGTCTCAGTACCCTGAGACTTACATGGACAGAAGAACTTGGCAGGCTGTACCGTCCATGGGGTCTCAAAGAGTTGGACACGACTAAGTAACTAACACACTTTCCATTGTTTTTCATTTGCATATAATTTCCAGATGGAGGGTGCATCAAGATTGAGTATATCCAGATTAATGAACTAGGTTATCTCTGAAAGGCCCATAAGATGAAATTTCTTATATTGAATCTCATTTTCAGGGCTCTCCATTATGTAATTGGAGACTCATTTTGATTAAAGGCCAATAATTCATTCAACAAATATGTATTCATTTCCCACAGTTTGCTGGGAACAAACAACGTGGAGATAAAACAGCAAACATGATTTGGGAGCAGGGGGACTTCCAAATACATCTTGTCTCATTTATTCACTCTTGGGGCTATTTATTCACATTGGATGGCTAGTCTTCCTCAGGATCAGAAGTTCAGAGGAGAAAAAGCCAGCCATGGTCCCAGCCTTCTTGGCACTTACAGACTAGTGAGAATAAGCAGCCATCAACTTACTTACGACTTACCATGTGCAAGGCACTACATGAACAAATTATGTTCGTAATATTTCTTGCCACACTGTGAGGGTGATACCATCTGACAGAGGAGGAAACCAAGGCTCAAAAATGGCAAAACAACCTGCCCAAGGTCATAGAGCTCACAAGTGGCAGACCTGGGTTTTGAACCCAAAGCCTACACTCTTACCTACTCTGCAACACCACTTCCTATTTCTGGAACTATTTCTGGGAAAGAAAAAGAATGAAGAACCTTGGTGGCTGGTGTAATTGCTGTCTCGGGTGCAACAGACAGGGAAGAAGTGAGAGGGAAGGCAAAAAGTTTGTCTCTGGAGTTTAACATTTATTGAACATCATGTGCTTCCCTTGTGGCTCAGCTGGTAAAAAATCCACCCGCAATGCAGGAGTCCTGGGTTCGATCTCTGGATTGGGAAGATCCCCTGGAGAAGGGAAAGGCTACCCACTGCAGTATTCTGGCCTGGAAAATTCCATGGACTGTATATTCCATGGGGTTGGAAAGAGTTGGACGCGACTGAGTGACTTTTACTTAGCTTCATAGTGATTTACATACACTTGTTTAATTCTTTCAATATCCTTATGAATTGGGTAATCTCATTTATAGGTATGGGATTGATTGTTTTATATCCATTTATTGTTTTTCATTAAAAATTCTTGAAATTGGTTCAAGATGGTGGAGCAGAAGGACATGTGCTCACCTTTTTTGAGAACACCAAAATTGCAACTAGCTGTTGAACAACCATCGACAGGAGGATGCTGGAACCCACTAAGCAATTCTGAAAAACTGCCTATGTTTGATAAAACCAACAGGGGCCTGCTTTTCTCTTGTAAGTTTGGTATTGACTGAGGAGTTCAACAGTGTCAGGGTTGGCATTTGTGCAATTATTTTGGCTTTTCCTTCTGACTGCAAGAAGGCTGCTACAGTTTCAGCCATCTTGACTGCATTCAAGACAAGAGGAAGGAGAAGGAAGGTGGTGCTAGGTTAATTTTTTTTTTTTAATTGTAACAGTAAAATATTCCCGGGAAGCCCCAAAAGACTTCTACTTACATGCCAGAACATTCTCATGTGGCTACATCAAGTCGCAAGGGAAGTTAGGAAAGTGATCACTAGCTTTTCAGCCATTGCAATGAAAGATGTAAAAAGAGACAGGAGATGAAAATAAATACTAGGTTGGCTAAAAGTCAGTGTCTGCCAGAGTATACCAGAGAGACAGAGTAACTTATGCAATGTCATATAGCCATTCAAACTCACACCCAATGACTTCCAAAGTGTACGCTTTCACTCACTCACTGACCCTGGTCAAACTGTCCTAACAATTCATGGCAATGCTTTATGGGGAAACTGATAGACAAGACAAACCCAGTAGCCATTCACTCCATAGCCGTAGAGTTATCGTCATGAGGTTTTCCACGAAGGGACCACGAGAGTAGGTCTAGCGCCTGGTTTAGACCCAAGAAGCACCCGGCATGGGTGTGTCCACTTCTCCAAGGTGTCTACCCCTCATGAAGTTCTTCCTGGTTAGAAACTCGTTTCCCAAGCCAAGGTGAAGATTGTTAGAACTAGAGAAGAGACGCAGCTTAGATAGAAAATAATAACTAACATTTATAGAGCATTTAACATCAGGTACTATTCTAAGGGCTTCATGTTGGATATCATTTAATCCTTGTGACAACCCTATGGGATAGAAATGGTCATTATTCCACTTTTTAGAAGGGGAAGACGGACATAGACTGCCCAGCGTCAGCTGTACGTGGTAGAGCTGGAACTCCAACCCACCATCTTAGCCGCTGTGATTTAACTGCTCAACGCTGCCCACACAGGATGGGGCTTTCAGGGTGGCTTAGTGGTAAAGACTCCTCCTGCCAATGCAGGAGACGCAGGAGACACATGTTCGATCCCTGAGTGGGGAAGATCCCCTGGAGCAGGAAAAGGCAATCTGCTCCAGTATTCTTACCTGATTCCATGGACAGAGGAGTCTGGTGGGCCACAGTCCATGGGGTCGCAGAGAGTCTTACACGACTGAGCAGGCAAGCACAGAGCTATTTACTAGCCAACGCCCAGGCAGGGTAGTGGCGGAGGGTCTGAGAAACCGGACTTGTCAGCGAGACTATCTCCTCTGGGAAGCCTGGAACTTCCTTCCGGGTTTGGAACTTCCTTCCACAGCAGACAAATGCGCTCACATCCTGATAGTAAGACTTTATTTCCTCTTTTAATTAATTAAATTTGTTTAACTCTCAAGGCAAGGCTAGAGGTAGGTCTGGCAGGAGTTATGATTGTCTGAGCAAAATTACGTCAGTTTCACAGCATCACACAGGCAGCGAGAGGGAGGAAGGAGTGCCCGGTGGTTCGGTCAGGCACACTTCGCACTCAGTACAGCAGCCCAGGAATCTAAAGAGCAAGCGCAAACACACACGGGGAGAGGCGCTACGGACTCATGAACGTGACCCACATCAAACCAGCGTGAGGGAGAGACGGGACACCCCGGCTAAGGAAGAGGAGGGGACGAGGCGGCAGAAGCAGGGATACTGGAGGGACCAAAGACAGACTTCCCCAGTTTCTAACTAGGCTGGAAAAAGTATCGACAGTTGCCTGGATCAGGGCAGGTGTGTGTGTCCACCGCTTACCCGCTTAGGTAGGCACAGCAGACATAATCAGTGGATTGGACTGGGATCACAGCACTGACCTTGATATGGCGCTCCAGGCAAAAACTACCACCTGAATGTTGTTCTGTGAGACCACACCCAGATGCCATCCCTCCATTGAAGAGTCAAAAGCTGAAACCTGCACATTCTCGGTCAAGA
The DNA here is from genome assembly GCF_910594005.1 of Cervus elaphus. Taxonomy (NCBI): domain Eukaryota; kingdom Metazoa; phylum Chordata; class Mammalia; order Artiodactyla; family Cervidae; genus Cervus; species Cervus elaphus. Next base: position 5,998,516 of record NC_057820.1, on the reverse strand, counting down.
AACACACAGAGAGAGATCTTGCATACTTACCAGATATATCCTGAGGGCTCTTGGTCATTTTACTCAAGTATCTGAGCCTCAATTTCCTCATTTACAAAACGAAGACAATAGTGCTTACTTCACAGGGCTGTTGAAGGATTTAAAACCATAATTCCTACCCAGTATTTAGTGGGTGCCTGTTTTTTTTATCATTATCATCAGTGCTAGATGAGGGATGACAAATGCTTCCTCACAAAATCCGTTAAGTACCAATGTAAGGAAAAGACAGAATTCAGTCTCTAATTTGGTTCCCAACATAGAATCAAATTGTTTCATTGATTGACTGATTTATTGATTGATTAATTCAAGAGTTATTGACTGCCTGTGATGTCACTCTAGAGTAGACTCGTTGGAAAAGACCCTGTTCCTGGGAAAGACTGAAGGCAGGAGGAGAAAGAGGTGACAGAGAATGAGAAGGTTGGATGGCATCGCCGACTCAATGGACATGAGTTTGAGCAAGCTCTGGGAGATAGTAAAGGACAGGGAGGCCTGATGTGCTGCAGTCCTTGTGGTCACAACGAGTTGGACACAACTGAGCAGCTGAACAGAACAGCAACAGAAGCTGCAACATCAGAGTCATCCTACTAAACATGGGAAATGCAACTGTGGGATTCAGCAGTGGGCTTTGACATCTTTCCTACGGTCATCTTCTTGGAGGATGTGACTGTGTAACAGAACTGATTGGGACTTTACTCTCTATGGTCAGTGACTTGGATCCAAGACTGAAGTCAAAGAGGTACACAGAATGCATGGTGTGCATGCTCACTTTTGTCTGACTCTTTGCTACCAGGCTCCTCTGTCCATGGGATTCTCCAGGCAAGAATACTGGAGTGGGTTGCCATGCACTCCTTCAGGGGATCTTCCCGAACCAGGGATTGAACCTGTGTCTGTAAAGTCTCCTGCATTGGCAAGCAGGCTCTTTACCACTAGCACCACCTCAGAAGCCCCAGGTGTTCATCTTTAGATTTCTATAAATTGGGGCTGCCTCTTTTGGTGAAACTATAACAATGGTGTTTTGGGTAATAGCAAAAGAAAATGCAAGACTCTAGAGATGGAGATCAGCCAAGGAGTTCTGTCTTTTAGTCCTTGTTAAATAAAGCTTCAGAATCTGTACTGTCTCTTCCGTCTCCTAGATGATGGTGTGAGCCGGTAGAGAAAATACTTTTATGTTTTTACTAGTTAGGGCTTTCTGAGCAAAGAAATCTAGGAGTTGGATTGAAGGACCAGACTGAGATGTTAAAGACATTGAAAAACCCAGAGTCCTCAGGAGGCTTATCTTTCCACGTGTGTACTCGTTAAAGGGGGATAAGACTCTTGGTTATACACTTCAGTTTGTCTTCTCTATCCCCTAGAGATATTTATTTAAATTCCAAAGTGTAAAAATTCTGGAACTTTCTCCCTGTTTCCCCCAAAGGAAAACATATACCTTAAAGAAATGAGGATTTTCTCCCTCTTTCTGGAGCACAGGGAACAATATGCATATGCACTCCCAGATATATATTTTCAGAGTCCCTCCCCTGCGAGGCTCACATTGCATCACCCCAGAAGGGGGAAGAACGGAGGCATGAGGAATGGGTGCAGTTATTGTTGTAAGCCCCAGAGGGATCGGGTGGAGAGGGAGGTGGGAGGGGGGATCGGGATGGGGAACACATGTAAATCCATGGCTGATTCATGTCAATGTATGACAAAAACCACTACAGTATTGTAAAGTAACTAGCCTCCAACTAACAAAAATAAATGGAAAGAAAAAAAAAAGAATAAGGATTGCCTTGACTGGAAACTTCATGTGTGCATTCCGGACAGTATATAAAAATAGAAGTATTAAAAACTTCTCAGCTGGGAGCCTGAAGACTGGTGTATTTTATGCATTGATGGAGGCAAACAGCAGATGGGTCACCCAGATGTACAGCTGGGCCTTTGTGTACACAATGGGATAGTGTCTGATGCAGGAGGGGGATGGCAGGAACGAGGACATCTTCAATCAGCAAAGAAATAAAGGGCCCGTAATAATATCTAATCACTATTGTCTTTTTGCATTTGGGGGGGCATTTTATGTTTACTTGTCACACAGATGATACAGAAGTGTGCTGGTTAAGTGTTTAACAACCAGTTCTAGGGGTGGGGCAGGGTCTTGACTTGTAGTGTTTGCCAATGTCTGTGGTGTAAATACTCCCAGCACACTGACTGCAGACTGGTATGTCAACCAGCTTGTGAAATTCCTGAAAGTGTAACAGTAGGCCCTCCCAAGCTGGTATGAGCCAGCTGTTCCACATGACTGGCACACAGCTAAGACAAACAAACTACAAGCCGGAAGGGAACATGTACATTGAAAGAGCAAGCAATAACGGAGAGTTCCAAATAATATGAGTAGATGGTCCCCCTTCAAGAGTTAAGGTTTAATTGCCACACACTCCTCTCCCACCTCCCCCACCACTGAGAGTGTGTTACACTCAGTGACTCTTTGCAAAGAATAGCACAGGGCAAGGGAATAATAGCACCTTTACAGTGGAGAAACCTGGAAAATGCTAATAACAAATAATAAAACAATAAAAGTTACATCACGTGATATGGTGCCACGTAGTTGCCCTGCACCCCTTAACTGGATGTAATGAGAAGAGTAATTCATACCTGTATGTTTGTTCAAAAACCTCATAGCCTCAGGCTAATAATGAAAAACAAATGAACAAAGAAACAGGCAAACCCAGGTTATGTGATATTCTATAGGGTATTTGATCAACACTTTTAGAACTCTCAAGGTCACAGCTACAAAGTCACAGACCAGAGGAGACCAGGAAGACATGACAACTGAATGCAATGTGGCACTCTGGGTTGGATCTGGGAACTATAAAGGATAGTAGCAAAAAATAATGATGAAATCAAATAAAGTCTGGAGCTTGGTTAAATGTCAGGGTCTTGGTTTTGACAAGTGTACTGTGAAAATGTAAGATGTTTCCAGTGAGTGAAATTGGCTGAGGGGTGTATAGCAACTCTGTGTAGCATCTTTGCAACTTGTCTGAAAATCTAAAATTATTGCAAAATAAGAATGTTTACTGATATTTAAAAGGTACAAGCATCAGAGGGGGCGGGGTGATGGACAGAAAGAACACAGAGGATTTTTAGAGCGGTGAAACTATTCGGTATGATACTACATGCGTGCTCTGTCACTTTAGTTGTGTCCAACTCTTTGTGACCCCATGGACTGTAGCCCATCAGGCTCCTCTGTCCATGAGATTCTCCAAGCAAGAGTACCGGAGTGGGTAGCCTTGCCCTCCTCCAGGGGATCTTCTCAACCCAGGAATCGAACTAAATCTCTTGTGTTTTCTGCGTCACACGTGGATTCTTCACCGCTGAGCCACTGGGGAAGACTGTAAGATATTGTAATGATGGATACATGTCATTATGCACGCATGTTAAGTTGTTTCAGTTGTGTATGACTCTTTGTGACCCCATGGACTGTTGCCTGCCAGGCTCCTCTGTTCATGGGATTCTCCAGGCAAGAATACTGGAAGGGGTTGCCATTCCCTCCTCCAGGGGATCTTCCTGACCCAGGGATCGAACCAGAGTCTCTTAAGTCTCCTGCACTGGCAGGCAGGTTCTTCACCACTAGCGCCACCTGGGAAGCCCACGTGTGTCCAAATCCACAGAATGCAGCACCAAGAGTGAAGTTTGATTTCAATTACGAACTTTGGGTGATAATAATGAGTTCATGAAGGTTCATGGATTGTCACAAATGTGCCCCTTTGAGGGGATGTGAAGAATTGGGGAGGCTGTGGGCATATGGAACCTCTTGACTTTTTGCTCAGTTTTTCTGTGAACCTAAAACTTTTCTTAAATATAAAGTCCATTAGAAACACCAACAGCATCCAGGCAAGCATAAGTCCTAAACTAAAAGGAGTGTTAATAGCGTTATGCGCTACTTTCCTCATTGTATGTGGATGATTTGTCCTCAGAAGACACCAAGGTTCTTAGTGTCTGTCTTCTGAGACATGGGGTTTTTCCATGAAAAGTGAACACAGGGTTTCTCTGAGCTCTCAGGAGATAGATAGAAACGTCCATCATGAAGATGTTTCATAACCCCTTCATTTTTTTCAAGTAGAGTTGATGTACAACATTAGATAAGTTGCAGCTCTACACTATAGTGATTCACAGTTTTTAAAGGTTAGACTCCACTTAGTTACTATAAAGTACTGACTATATTCCCTATGTTGTACAATATATCCTTCCTTATAGCTTATCTTATACATAATAGTTTGTACCTCTTAATTCCTACCCTATTTTCCCCTCCCCACCTCCCTGTCCCCACTGGTGGCCACTAGTTTAGTCTCTTTACCTGTGAGTTTGTAACTCCTTCGTTTTGGAAGTCAGTTCCTTAAAATCAAAAGAGTGCTTGTTTTTTCTTGCATTCTTTCAGATGTTTTCAGAACATGTTTGTTCTTTATCCAAGTAGAAATATAGAGTGTTAGTTGCTCAGTCGTGTCTGACTCTTTGTGACCTCATGGACTGTGGTGTCCACAGGGTTCCTCTGTCCAAGGAATTCTCCAGGCAAGAATACTGGAGTGGGTAGCCATTCCCTTCTTCAAGGGATCTTTCCGACCCAGGGATCGAACCCGGGTCTCCTGTGTTGCAGGCAGATTCTTCCCCGTTTGAGCCACCAGGGAAGCCCTGACATTAGAGTCAAACGGTGTCCTTTTTAATCTCACGTTGCTATTCATTCGCCAAGTCATGTCTGACTCTTTGCAACCCCGTGGACTGCAGCATGCCAATCTCGTGTTACCATCAGCTATATAAAACCAACCTGATTTCAGGTCATTTCAAATAGGTCTATGTAGCTCTCTGTGAGCTACAGAAAGGTGAGAGAAACTCAGAGCGAAATTTCTTGGAGTTTTAGCTTCTTTAAGCTCTCAGAGAAACTAACAAAAACACAATGCGCACTCATCGCTACTCCATAGCAAACAAACACTATTTCATGTTAAATTTGGTGAGAACTTTGATAATCTGACCCACTGCTGGATGGGAACCCACTCAAGGTGACTCAGTGACAATGGGAAAGCTCTGAGCACCTTACCTCCCACCCCAGGGCCCCCGTCGCCACAGCAACTGTGAACAGCGTGAAAACAGGAGGAGGAACCACAGTATCAACTGAATAAGGGCTGGAAGAAAAACAAGCGTATCGATGGCTTTTACCCAGCATCCTTTTGTTTGCAGCAATAACCCTGCCTGGAAAACTATCATTTATCAATGTCCTAACTTTTCTATAGATGCTTAGTCTTTCTTGAGCAAAAATCTTTAAGATGTGGTTTAAAACTTTGCCTTAGCTTTAATTACTTATCCATGTGCTTCTATTGTGGTAATTGTGAAAGCTCCATTTTTTTTTTTTCTTCCCCTTTCCTAAATCGGAAATCACTGGTGAATGAACAGCTGGGCTGGGCTGTCTACTGAGGTCTCTAGAGAACAGCTCCAGGTAAAGAATGGTTCTGACTAGATGGCAAATCAAAACAGACTATGTCTCCCTGCCTTGAAAGCATTCTTTGACAAGGATGAAGCAAGAGAGAGGGTGGCAGACTTGAGAATGTGAAGGAAACCGACCAGCTCTCGCAGACAAAACAGCGACTGGGCCACGATGTGGAAGAAAACCTACAGCTTGGAATGGAGAGAGGGGGCCCTTTAGAGGCAGGATCCTCTCTCTCTCTCTCTCTTATTTGCTTATTTTTGGCTGTGCTGGGTCCTCCCTGTTGCACGCGGGCTTTCTCTAGTTGGGGCGAGTGGGGGCTCCCTCTGGCTCTGGTGCCCAGGCTTCTCACTGCGGTGGGTTCTCTTGTGGCACAAACGCTCTAGGCCTCCAGGGCTCAGCAGTTGTGGCTCACAGGTTTGGTTGCCCCGAGGCATGTGGAATCTTCCCAGACCAGGGATCGACCCCACATCCCCTGCATTGGCAGGCGGATTCTTAAGCAGTGAGCTACCAGGGAAGCCCCAAGGATACTCCCTTGTGTCTGCTTCTCTCTTCTCTGCTTTCTGCCGATGGGAGCCAGGAACACCACTCCGCAAGCGCAGCCCTGGCTGGAGACAACCACGAATGTCACTCACATGCGGTGGGAGTGGGAAGCAAGTGAGAGGCGAGGGCGGACCTTCCTTCCTCTCTGCATACCAAGGAGGAGATGAGGAGATTGTACATTGAGGCGCTCAGGGCTCAGGAAGGTTCTTGAAGGTTGACGTGTTTGATCCCTGGTTAGGGAACTAAGATTCCACAGGCTGTGTGGCATGGTCCAAAAAACAACTTGATTGACTTTTTAAATGCACTTGGCTACTCGTGGACTTTTAATAACAGCCTCAAGTTTGAGAGTCGGCTGACTTTATGAAAAGGTTGAATTTCTTAAAATTCATATGTTGAAGTCCTCACCCTTAGTACCTCAGGATGTGACCTTATTTGGAAATAAGGTCATTGAAGATGCAGTTAGTCAAGAGGGATGGAGTAAGTGAGCCCTCATCCAATATGGCGGCCGTCCTCACAAAGAGGGGATGCTGGAGACAGGCGCATGCGCAAAGAGAAAGCCACGTGAAGGTGAAGGCGGAGATGGGAGTGAGGCCTCTGCAAGCCAAGAGCCGTCAAAGATGGCCAGCAAACCCCCAGGAGCTCAGGGAGAGGCACGGGACAGATTCTCCCTCACAGGTCTTTGAGGGAATCCAGCAGGTTGATAGTTTGACCACAGACTTCTAGCCTCCAGATCTCTGAGACAATGTTGCTTAGTCCACCCCACTGTGGTCCTTTGTTGAGGGCAACCCCAAGAGAGTATCATTAATGCAGAGGCCGGTGTTGCCTGGTGGGGAAGCTGATGGGGGAGACTCAGAAGAATGTGTAACACCAGAGGCTCAACCTCCTGAGGCATCATCCCCTCTCCTCCTTCAACTCACTAGGAGGCAACTTGAGGCTGGACCCCCTCCTGTGCAGATGACACGGGGAGGATGCTGTGAGCATCCACGTAGCACCTCAGAGTCACCAACCATTAGAACTAATGAGAGAGACTGGTAACGTTAGCAGAGACTATTCAAATTTCTGTGTCCCTCTATACCAGGAATAAAAGCTGGAAAACATAGTAGAAAAAAGAAAGTGAAAGTGAAGTCGCTCAGTCATGTCCACTCTTTGCAACCCCATGGACTGTAGCCTAACAGGCTCCTCCGTCCATGGGATGTTCCAGGCAAGAGTACTGGAGTGGGGTGCCATTTCCTTCTCCAGGAGATCTTCCCAACCCAGGGATTGAACCCGGGTCTCCCACGTTGTAGGCAGATGCTTTACCATCTGCACCACCAGGGAAGTCCTAAACATAGTGGAAAATAATACAATTTTCACAACAGTGATAAATCTGCAACATCTCTAAGAATTTACTTAAAAATGCACAAAACTCTACAGAGTAATTCAAACCTTTTATTAAAACATAGCTAAACACCTGAAAACATGATTGGACCATTATGTTCACAAGTGGGATGCCTTGAAATTGTAATGGAGTCAAAACTTCTAAAATCAATTTGTGAATTAAACACAATTAAAATTTCAGCATTTTTTTTACAAAGTCAGCTGACTCAAATTTAAGGCTGTTGTTAAAAGTCCATGAGTAGCCAAGTCCATTTAAAAAATAAATTAATTGGATTTTTGGCCATGCCACACAGCATGTGGGATCTTAGTTCCCTAACCAGGGATTGAACATGTGCCCTTGGCATTGGAAGTGTGGAATCTTCACCACTAGACTGCCAGGGAAGTCCCACCAGCTCAAATTTTAAAAAGAAGAGAAAATAAGGAGAAATTCCTTGGCAAATATGAAGACATACTGCCATGATATGGCAACAAAAGGAGTTGGTGCAAGAATAACCAACTACAATAATGGAGTTAAATAGAAACTTCAGAAGCAGATGCATCTATACCTAGGAATTTGATGTAGGAAAGAAATGGCAGACATGTTAAAAGGAAAGGACCAAAAAAAATAAATAAATAAAAGGAAAGGACCAGTTCTTATTAAGGTGATATTGGGAAATGGATTAATATTATAGAGGAAATAAAGTGGGACCTCTACTTCACACCATATACAAAGGGAGAACTTTTAGACAATTTCAGACCTAAATGTAGAAACATAGATGTGCAAGGTAATGAAACAATAGGAGAATTTTTGAATGGAATTAGTACCAAGTATACACAAAGTGCTCTGGCAAATCAACAGCAACAAAAAAGACACAAATACTAACACAAGGACCAAAGAGCAGGGGATTCAGAATAGAAACCTCGAGTGGCTCACGGGTATGGAAAAGAGTTCAGACTCACTCTTAATCACAGAAACGCCCAATTTAAACAGCAGTGGGACATGGAAACGACCTAAATGTCCATTGGTAGAGGAATGGATATAGAAGGTGTGGTATACATATACAGAGGAATACTACTCAGCCATAAAAAAGAACGTAACAATGCCATTTGCAGCTACATGGATGCAACTAGAGATTACCATACTAAGTGAAGTCAATCAGACAGAGAAAGGAAATTACCATATGGCATCACTCACATGTGAAATGCGACACAGATGAACCTCCCTCTCAAACAGAAACAAAATCACAGACATAGAGATTAGCTTTGTGGCTGCCAAGGGGAAGGGGGTTGGAGGAGGGAAGGAGCGGGAGCTTGGGGTTAGCAGGTATCAGCTTGTAAGTGTAGAATGCATAAACAACAAGGTCCTGCTGCATAGCACAGAGGACTATATTTGACAGCCTATGATAAACCATAATGGAAAAGAATATTAAAAATAAATGTATGTATAGGCATATATATGTATGTGTGTATAACTGAATCGGTTTGTTGAACAGCAATAGCGAACACAACAATGAAAATCAACAATACTTCAATAAAATATAAACGGTGATGAGATGCCACACTGCACCTGTCAGGTGGGTTAAAATCAGTTTGTTGCAGAATATTAAGTCTGACAAGTGTGGCAAGGGTGTGGGGAAACAGGTGGGACTGGATCAACATTCTGGGAAGTGATCTGGCTAGAAAGATGGCAGAACTCAGGAAGATATTATTTTTTAGGTTGTAGAGTAAACAAATTTTTAATTAGAAACATGAACTTCTAAATAGATTTCCAGGTGGCACAGTGGCAAAGAATCTGCCTGCCAATGCAGGAGATGCAAGAGATATGGGTTCTATCCCTGGGTTGGGAGGATCCCTTAGGAGAGGAAATGGCAACCCACTCCAGTATTCTTGCCTGGGAAATTCTGTGGACAGAGGAGCCTGATAGGCTACAGTCCATGGCGTTGCACAGTCAGACGTGACTGAGTGACTGAACGCACACACATACTGAAGGATATCAACCGTTGAGGTACCTTGATGAATGACAGAAGGCTGGGTTCATTGTTCTCTGGGCAATGCGGTTGGAGAAGGACACGTCCTGTGGTGTTAGACCCACCACCTCCGACTTGAGTGCTCTTTCTGCTCTACCAGGGACAGCTAAGACCATTGTTGCCATGAGACTGAAGCCAGCCACAGCAGATGACTCTTGTTCATTTTCAGCTCAGACTGGAAAGCCAGGTTCACAGTCTTAAACAAAATAATGCTTTATAATTGACTTTCATAAATATGGCTAATATAGTAATGCTTCAGAGGGCTGTGTCTCGGTATTGATTGAGAAGGTTGAAAGATCAGACCTACTGGAGAAACATGTGGATTCACCTTTGCATCCTTAGTCCCTAGCTAAGTTCCTGACGTTTAGGGACTTAATCACTTTAATGGAAAGAAGGGACAATCTACTTGTTTCCAAAATCATGGGAAAACATTTTCTTTTCTTTTTTTTTTTTTTTGAGACAGTGACCTCAACTCTTTTTTCTTGTCTGAGAATCCTTTTATTCAAGAAACATATTTGAGCAACTGTGTGCCAGGAAATGTACCAAGTGCACGACATGCATTTCCTTGTTGAGCCTCCTCCCAAGGACCCACTTGGAGAAGCTGTCAGATTCCTGTGTATGGAAGAACAAAGGCTTGGGGGGCCTTCCCTCTATTCTTATGGAGCTTGCAAAAGTAAATAGGACATGCTCTTTCCTCAAGAATTAGCATCTTCCCTGGTAGCTCAGACAGTCAAGACTGCTTATGATGTGGGAGACCCGGGTTTGATCCCTGGGGTGGGAAGATCCCCTGAAGAAGGGAATGGCAACCCACTCAAGTAATCTTGCCTGGAGAATTCCATGGAGAGAGCTCATGGGGTCGCAAAAGAGTCAGATACAACTAATGGAGTAACACACACACAGGGTCAGTTATAGGGCTTCCCAGGTGGCGCTAGTGGTAAAGAACTTGCCTGTCAATGCAGGAGACACAGGTTCAACCCCTGGGTCAGGAAAATCCCTTGGAGGAGAGCATGGCAACCCCTTTCAGTATTCTTGCCTGGAGACTCCCATGGACAGAGGAGCCTGGAGGGCTACAGTCCATGGGGTCACAAAGAGTTGGATGCAACTGAAGCAGCTTAGCATGCTCACACCCACAGTCAGTTAAAAACTGTGGGAAGTCTGAAATATTTTAGGTAAAGAATAAAAAATCGACTTAAGAGACCACAAAATGGAAAGTTTAATTCTCTCTAATTATGATTGGCTTCCCAGAGATGGCAGCATATGCAGTGAATTTTGAATTGTGAAGTGAATTTGGTTGCTCCCATAGGAGAAAGAAATGGCAACCCACTCCAGTATTGCCTGGAAAATCCCATGGACGGAGGAACCTGGTAGGCTACAGTCCAATGGGTTGCAAAGAGTCGGACAGGACTGAGTGACTTCACTTTTCTTTCACTACAGGCATTTTTTGGGCGGGGAATAAGCTTGTTGAAAGGCAGCTATAGGAAAGGATGGAGTGTTTAAATTAGGAATAGTGAAAGCAGTTGGAAATGAAGGACTGAATATAGAAAGGCACATGGGAATCTGAGATGCATCTTCATAGATGCAATACTTAAAAAGTCTGGGATTCCATAACCTCACTGAAGGGAATGCTGTAGAAGATACATCCTAAATGTGGAGTCAAGAGTGAACCCCCTGAAATTTTTGGCGAAATGTGTGTGTGTGTGTATTTGTAGGAGAGAGAGTATGTGTGTGAAGGAGATGGTCATATGAGTGTTTTTTTTTCTGGAAAGAAGGACCACCATCTGTGGCTGACCACTTCTTCTCTATGGGTTTTGTAACCTATGAAAAGGTGAGGAACCACTGCACATATAGTGAGAAAGCAAAGATTAGACCTTAGGAGTTACACAGAGTGTATTTGGTGAAGAAGGCTATAGAGATATGATCAGAGAGGAGAACCATGGGCATCTACTATTACAGAGGGCAAGAGGAAAGGGTTAAAGCATAGGATGACTCGGGACTTCGCTGCGGGGCCGGTGGCTAAGACTCCACGTTCCCAGTGCAGGGGGCCTGTGTTCCGTTCCTAGTCAGAGGACTAGATCCCGCTTGCCCTGGCTAAGAATTCACATGCCCCAAGAAGGATGGACCATCCTAAGTGCTGAAACTAAGACCTAGTGCAATCCAATAAATAAATAATTTTGAAAAGCACTGGACAACTGGTCAACCATACCTAATGCATTCTAGTTTGAGAGTTCTACCAGGTATGATCATCTCTGCTCTCATGCGTTATCAGGAAATCATTATCATTTACAAGCTCCAGTGGATGTTGCGGTCTTCCCCGATGGCTCAGTGGATAAAGAATCCTCCTACAGTGCAGGAGCTGCAGAAGACTCGGGTTCGAACCCTAGGTCCAGAAGATCCCCTGTTGGAGTATGTCATAGCAACCCACTCCAGTATTCTTGCCTAGAGGGTTCCGTAGACAGAGGAGCCTGGTGGGCTACAGTCCATGGGGTCGCAAAGAGTCGGACATGACTGAAGCTACTTGGTATGCATGCACACACAATGCAGGAGAGACAGGAGATGGGGGTTCAATCCCTGGGTTGGGAAGATTTCTTGGAGGAGAAAATGGCTACCTGCTCCAGTATTTTTGCCTGGGAAATCCCAGTGGACAATGGAACCTGGTGGGATACAGTCCATGGGGTCACAGAGAGTTGGACACAACAGAGCGACTAAGCACGCTTGCATGGATATTGTAAGTGATGAAGAGTAGACAGGCTAATTCAATCACAACTGGAAGCTGAGCACTATTTGAAAATGGTCCACAAGATGGCACTATGGGCCAATAAGAATATTCATCTGGCTTCACAAGTGAAATATGCTTCCTTTCCTCTCATTTTTCTTTCTCCTTTGCTAATATGCTGCAGCCTGATCCCCCGCATTATTTGCCTATTAAAAACACTGGCATTTGGAAATAATATCCCTAATTTTCACTATTCGTGCTTACTCTTTGTGTAATCCTTGGTAGACTTTAGAAAACCTTCATCTGAATCTCAGTTCTAACACAGAAAGTTGGATCTAATCCCTAATTTACTAAAACCCCTCATAACGCTGTGTGTAGTCACTGCTGGCATTTATTGATCCTTGGGGGAGCCGTGAGGTTGGAAAAGACAGGAGGAAAAATAAGATTGAAAGGAGAGAAAAGGCCTCTAAGTTTGATGAGAAGAGCAAAGAACACAAGCTTCAGCCATGATCCAGCTGGCAAGGGAATAAAATGGCCAGAAAACCCACGGAGGTGCTTTCAAGGAAGAGAGCCTCATTATCCCGGGCTGCATATTAGTCAGAACTTTCACGTGAAAACCTACATTTAGAAATTATTATTTCTATGCAGAAAGAACAAACGACTTAAATTAGGCACCAGGAAGAGGAGTTAACATATATCCTTTGGATAAAGAAAATCGCCATGCAATTTTCCATTCATATGGCACTTAACCAGCTTCCAAAGTGCTTTTGTTTCTCCATCATTTTGTTTGATTTTCAAAACCGCCTGGCAGTGGGCAGTGTAACTGACCCCCCCCCCCTACTTTGCACAGCAAGAGGCAGAGGCTCAGAGAGGTTAAGAGTCTTGTTCAAGGGTGCACAGCCATTGACTGGGAGAACAGGCAAGAAAATCTAAGTCTTCAGGTTTTTCTTTTTTTCAGTTTTATTTATTTATTTACTTTGCAATATTGTATTTGTTTTGCCATACATTGACATGAATCTGCCATGGGTGTACATGTGTTCCTCATCCTCAACCCCCCTCCCAAGTCTTCAGTTTTGTAATATGTGAAATGGGGCAGAGGTGTGTTAAACGTAACCATGTACTAAAGGTCTTGACACAGAGTCAGTACTCTCTAGCTAGTTTCATTGTTTAGAAGGAATAGGATAAAAATGCCTATTTCCAATGATATATATGTTAAGGATCTTTGATTGCAAAGACAGAAGCCAATTAACTTGTTAACAACCTGCTAAATTACCACCCAAACCCCTCCCTTTCTGCCCCCCATTGTGCAAAAAAGGAAATTTTGGAAGGACCCAGAATAGCTGCAAAATCAGAAAGAGAGCAGAACAGCCTGGCTTTGAAAAGTATGTGCACGCGTGCTCAGTCGTTTCTGATTCTTTGTGACCCCCATGCGCTGTAATCCACCAGGCTCCTGCGTCCATGGGATTTTCCAGGCAAGAATACTGGAGTAGGTCCCCATTTCCTTCTCCAGGGGATCTTCCCGACCCGGGGATCAATCCCAGGACTCCTGCGTTCGCAGGCGAATTCTTTACCACAGCGCCACCTAGGAAGCCCTTGAAAAGTACAGAATGCAGGAAAAAGTGGGATTGACTCACTTTGGGCCACATGTATACTTCATAGCTAGAGGGAACAAGGGACCTTAACTGACAGCCCCTGCCAGGGGAGGATGAGCTATCTTGAGGGAGAACTGGGATGCTATTGCAGAAGGAGAAGAAATGTGTCCAGCAGAAAAAAAATTGAAAGTCATCACACAGGGTATTTCTCAAATGAAGGCCCTAAATGTCACTCCTGTTGTTGTGTGGTTGCTCAGTCATGTCGGAATCTTTGTGACCCCATAGACTGCAGCACGCCAGGCTTCTCTGTCCATCACTGCTTCCTGGAGTTTGCTCAAACTCACGTCTATTGTGTTGGTGATGCCATCCAACCATCTTATCCACTGTCACCTCCTTCTCCTGTCCTCAGTCTTTCCCAGCACCAGGGTCTTTTCCAGTGAATGGGCTCTTTGCATCAGGTGGCCAAAGTATTGGAGTTTTAGCTTCAACATCAGTCCTTGCCTTGAATATTCAGGGTTGATTTCCTTTAGGACTGAGTGGTTTGATCTCCATGCAGTCCAAGGGACTCTCAACAGTCTTCTCCAACACCACAGTTTGTAAGTATTAATTCTTTGGCGCTCAGCCTTCTTTATGGTCTAATTCTCACATCTGTACATGACTGTTGGAAAAGCCATAGCTTTGACTATGCGGATCTTTGTTGGCAAAGTGATGTCTATGCTTTTCAATATGTTGTCTAGGTTGGTCATAACTTTTCTTCCAAGGAGCAAGCATCTTTTAATTTCATGGCTGCAGTCTCCGTCCACAGTTGTGAAGCTAAACATTTTTGTGCCCGTCACTGTTACAACTGTGAACTCATTTAACTCTCTGATGACCCTACAAAGCAAGTAATAGAATGTGTCCCATTTTATAGGAAAGAAAACGGAGGCACATTTGACTAGGGTGGCTGAAAACCGGCGAGACCTCCTCACATCAGAAAACAGTAGTCTTTAGAGGATCGCTGTAAATCAAAAGGGTTGATATTAGATGGAACATGAAACTGTGGATATTTAGCCATTTTTGGCCTCGAAGTTGCCTCTTACTACATCTGGTACTTGTATGGTACTCAGAGAAGTGCCTGCAATATGTGTGTGTGTGCGTGTGTGTGTGTGTGCGTGTGTGTGTGTGCACTTAGTTGTGTCCAACTCTTTGTGACACCGTGGATTGTAGCTCACCTGGCTTCTGTCCACGAGATTCTCCAGGCAGGGATATTGGAGCACATTGCCATTTCCTCCTCCAGGGGATCTTCCTGACCCAGAGATCGAACATGCATCTCTTGCGCCTCCTGCATTTACCACAGTGCCACCTGAGAAGCCCCATTCTGTGATATAGTCAGCGCCCAATGATGTATTTCATTATTATTAAATGATCCTGCCTGTCTGCAGGCAAGAGGGCTTCAAAAACTAAAATCTCGGGAGGCCATTATCATTATTATTTGAGGTAAAAGTCCAGGAATGGGTCCTTTGATGAGAGCTACACTGCAGTTTCCCAAGGAGCAAGCTAGGCATCTGTCCGCTTGTTTTTTCCCACTACGGTCTCTATCTCTGTGTGTCTGCACCACTAGCTTCTCCTCTTATTTCTCAGACTTGAGACTTGGGTGATTTCTTTGGCCCTGAGAGCACAGCGCGAGGTCTTTGTTTTATGGCAACACAAGAGCGTGTGCAGAAGCCCTTGACTCATCCTTTGGGGCTCAATCCCCTCCCGCCTCGTACCCTCTCCACTCCCCCCACGTTGCTGGCCCTTGCAGCTCTACCTCTGAAACTATCCTGAAAACAATGGGCTGCATAACCCAGAGCTAGAAAGGTTTCTGAGAGTTGCTTAGCCCAACCTTTGAGTCTTTTGTTGACAAAGAGGTGGGGCGGTTAGTCAAACAGGTGCAAAAAAGCTGGGAGATGGCCCAGGTCTAGGAGGGGAGCTGCCCCTAGCCCGGGAACCTCCAAACCTGTGATGTGGTGGGACAGTCAGTGACTCCACAATTCCCCGGAAATCCCAGTCACAGCTCCACACACCGCCACTGGAAAAGAAGGCAAAAACAAGCCCTGCAGCCCAGTTACCCACTTCTCCCTCAAACCCCAGCCTCGATCCGACCTGCCCGAACAAGCAAGGCCACGCAAGAGCCAAGAGTTACTTATTTTCTGGAAGGAGATGCGAAGATCTGTTTTCAGCGAAACCGGTTTCCAAGAAGCATGTGGCTTCTTGACGCTGACCCACTTCTGGATTCAATCCTGGCTGCCTTGGTTTCGAGAATATCATCAGGATAGCTTTCCGGCTGGGCAGTCCACATGGGGACTTGGTCCGTCTTTAAAAGGCACAAATAGCTGCATTGCATAATGTAACCTGATGTTCTGACAACCCCGCTTGTGCTCAGGCTCAATTTAAAGGTCACCATCGTGGAGAAATAGTGGCAAGAGAATGAAAGCACCTTAAACATGAATTTCACAGGCGTTTCCTCATTTTAAAGTCTTACAGTGTAAAATAGAGGCAAAGTTGCCTGTGAGTCTAACAAAATACGTAAGCGTAGAATCTATTTCTTGGGAACGAGATCATTTTAACAAAAATTGTAAGACAGACAAGTGTGAGATGGTAATGTGTATCTTAGATGCTCCATGAAATATTAATCATTCTTTTCCCCCTCTACTTCTTTGGGCTTCCATAGTGGCTCAGACAGTAAAGAATCTGCCTGCAATGCAGGCAATGTGGGTTCCATCCCTGGGTCAGGAGGATCCCCTAGAGAAGGAAATGGCAACTCATTCTAGTATTCTTATTTATTTACTTTTTAATTGAAGGATAATTGCTTTACAGAATTTTATTTGGCACTCCAGTATTCTTGTTGCAAATCCCATGAACAGAGGAGCCTGGTGGACTACAGTCCATGGGGTCGCAAAGAGTTGGACACGACTAAGCGACTAGACAACAATACTTCCTGAGGACCTACTGTGTGTCAGGAACTGGGCTATTAATCAGATAGAACAAACCTAATCCCTGCCATCAGAGAGCTCTCAGTTGGTCAGGAAAGAAAGACACAAAACCACGGAGTTACAGGAAAGGGAGATGAGGGTTGTGAAAGAGAACATGTATTTGGGAAGCCCACAGCGGGGGCACCAGTAATAGTGGAAAGGGGTGGACAGCGCCATCCCTTATTGATGTCATGATCTGGCTGAGAGTGCAGAGGTGAGCAGGAGAAGGAAAGGTGTGACCCGGACAGGGGAACAGCATGTCTAGAAGATACGAGAGGAGAAAGCACGCCTTAGCTGGCACCAGAGATAGTCCAGAGCGGGAGCAGCAAGCTTTTTGATCAGTGTTTACTGGAGAATAGTTGCTTTTCAGTGAGTTAGTTTCTGCTGTATAGCAAAGTGAATCAGTCTGTATACATATACATCTAGCCCCTCTTTCTTGGATTTCCTTCCCACTTAAGCCACCATTGGAGAAGGAAATGGCAACCCACTCCAGTATTCTTGCCTGGAGAATCCCATGGAGGGAGGAGCCTGGTAGGCTACAGCCCATGGAGTCGCAAAGAATCAGACACGACTGAGCGACGTCACGTCTTTCACTTAAGCCACCACAGAGCATTGAGTACATTGAGGAGGGTTCCTGAGCTGTTCAGTAGCTCCTCATTAGTTGCTTATTTTTTATATATGGTATCAATAGTGTATCTATGTCAATCCTAATCTTCCAACTGCCACCCCCCCCCCCAACTTGGTATCCTTATGTTTCTTCTCTACGTCTGTGCCTCTATTTTCCATTTTGCAAATAAGACCATCTATACCATTTTGCTAGATTCCACATATATGTGTTAATTTATGATATTTGTTTTTCTCTTTCTGACTTACTTCACCATGTTTGACAGTCTGTTGGTCCATCCACGTGTCTACAAATGACCCAATTTCATTCCTTTTTGTGGCTGAGGAATATTCCATTGTATATATGCGCCACATCTTCTTCATCCTAAATGCTGATGGACATTTAGATTGAGAGGAGCAAATTATAGCCCCCAGGCCAGATCCAGCTTAGTTCCTAGTTTCATAAATAAAGTTTTATTGGAATACAGCTGCATCCATTCCCTCATTGTTCATGGGAGCTGTTGTGTTGCAACAGTTGAGTAGCTGAGACAGGAGATGTATGGCAGCTAGCCCACAATAGGCACTTAATAGATTGCAGCTGTTATTATTATCTGCATTCCCCTCATGGTGCTGTGACACCATAATGACACTGCTGTGAAATGGCTTATGGGAGAATAGAAAGTTCTTGTCTTCCCAGGAACTTGGCCAGAGCAATAAGTAATTGTCAGATTTGGTTTTAGACCCATCCTAATTGATAAAAAACCATTTTGCATCAGTACCTACACTGCTGACATTCATCTAGTCAGCGACAGGGTCATGCTGTCATTAAAGGCATCTGTAGTTAAAGGTCAACCCATGTGCAAACACTCTCCCTTCTGAAAAATTTATCAGTCTCTGAATTCTACTCTTCATATATATATACATACACACACACACACACACTATATGTATACACATGCACATTATATAACATACATTATGCATTGTATATGTATACATATACATTACATATATATACACATTACATTATATATATATATATATTAGACAACCAGCTCTCAGCCCTGCTTGGCGAAATTGGACTTTACGAGCTGTTATTTGTCTCTCCAGTTATGATGGCCTCTTTTGTGGACATGCCCAAAGTGAAAATTTGCCTAGGCCAGGATTTGAGCAAACTCCAGAAGATAGTGGAGGACAGGGAAGCCTCACAGGCTACAGCCCATGGGGTCGCAAAGAATCGGACGCGACTTTAGCGCCAGAACAACGACAGCATCTTCCTGCAGTCCCTGCTCTCTTGTCTATCTCTGCTTTTTCTCAAGTTGGGAATGTTTACCGCTGCTGTTAGCTGAGACCAGGGGAGCTGCCACACAAACTTGGCTTTGAATAACACCGCATCACATAACACGAGGAGGACGTCATTGCATTTTCCGTCTTCAATTCTTTTACATAGCAATGAAGAAAACTGGCTTTGGCGCCAGACTGATCTGCGGTCGTATTGGTTACCTGTTGCTGTGTAAGAAATTAGTCCAATATTGAGACTTAGAACACCAACAACATTTTATTATTTTAGATCATATGGGTCAGGACTGTGGGGGTGGCTAAGCTAGGTGGCTCTAACTTGGGGGGGTCTCCCAAGATTATAGTAAAGATGTCAGCCAGGTTGCAGTCCTCTGAAGGCTCAATGGGAGTTAAAGATGCTCTTCTAAGATCCCTTACTCCCATGGCTGGAAAGTTGGTGCTGAATGTTGCCGTGTGGATTTCTCCATCCTGCTGCTTGAGGGCCTCCATGACGTGGAAGCTGGCGCTCCTGGAGCAAGTGATCTAAGGGAGGAAGGCAGAAATAACTATATCTGTTATGACTTAGCTTTGCATTTTGATATTTTGAGCTGCTAGGCTTCCTGGGTGGCTGGGATGATAAAAAAATCTGCCTGTAATGTGGGAGACCTGGGTTCAGTCCCTGGATCGAGAAGATCCCCTGGAGAAGGGAATGGCTACCCACTCTAGTATTCCTGCCTGGAGAATCCCATGGACAGAGGAGCCTGGCGGGCAACAGTCCATGGGGTTGCAAAGAGTTGGACATGACTGAGGAAATAACACTTTCACTTTGAAGAGAATAGCACAAATTGGGTGACTTTTTATTTATTTTTTCCTTTTTTTTTTAAAAAGATTATTTATTTTTAATTGGAGGATAACTGCTTTACAATGCTGTGTTGGTTTCTGCCATACACCAACATGAATCAGCCGTAAGTATACATATGTCCCTTCCCTTTTTTTTTAATTTATTTTTTGATTGATAGATAATTGCTTTACAGAATTTTGTTGTTTTCTGTCAAACATCAACATGAATCAGCCATAGGTAAACATATGTCTCCTCCCTTTTGAACCTCTCTTCCACCTCCCACCCCATCCCACCCTTCTAGGTTGTCACAAAGCAGTGGATCTGAGTTCCCTACAACATACAGCAAATTCCCACCACTTACGTATTTTACAAATGGTAATGTGTATGTTTCCATGCTACTCTCTCAATTCGTCCCACCCTCTCCTTCCCCCATTGTGTCCATGGGTCTGTTGAATTGGGTGATTTTTAAATAACAGAAATTTGTTTGTCATGGTTCTGGAGACTGTAAGTCCAAGATCAAGGGGCCAGCATGGCTAGTGACTGGTGAGAACTCTCTTCCCAGGTGCAAATGGCCATCTTCTGACCCTAACTTCACATCATGGAAAGAAGGCAAGAGAACTCTCTGGACTGTCTTTTAATGGAGCACTAACCCCATTCACGAGGACTTGACCTTCAAAGGCCCTGCCTCCTAATGCCTTCAGAGTGAGGGATAGGATTTCGACATAGGAATTTTGAGGGGGCACATATATTCAGTCTGTAGCATTGAGAAAGTCATGCATTATCACTTCTGTTGCATTCTTCAGTCACATGTACTAATGTTGATATAATACAGGAGTTGACTACACAAAAGCATGGATTCCAAGAGGCCAAGGTCACCGGGGGCCACTCTGATGGCCATCTCAGGGTCTGTTGCTACCACTTATGAACTGTGTGATGTTGTCCATATTATTGCCTTTCACTGTGCCTCAGTTTTCTAACTTGTAAAATGAGAATAATATTACCTACCTCATATGTGGGCTTTCCTGGTGGCTCAGACAGCAAAGAATCTGCCTGCAAAGTGGGAGACCAGGTTCAATCTCTGGGTTGGAAAGATCCCCTGAAGAAGGGAATGGCAATCCATTACAGTACTCTTGCCTGGAGAATTCCATGGACAGAGGAACCTAGGTGGGCTACAGTCCATGGGATCACAAAGAGTCAGACATGACTGAGCGACTAACACTTTCACTTCATATATAATATTTTGAGAAATGATACTAGTGAATCCCAAAGAACAATGCTTAACTTATAGTACATGCTAAGAAATGTCCAGTTAATACTTTCAAACCACTCGATTTCAGTCTTACTCAAAGAGCCAGTCCACCATGAGATAAGGAGCTAACATAAGAATATAAATCAACACATTGCACCTTCACTGAGGGAGTTGTGCTACCAAAAAAGAAAAAGTCAGTTGTAAACTAAAAAAAAAATTTAATTAAAAATGTCACTTAAACAAAATGTTGCACGTACTGATGTAGTTGATTTGCATTTTGGAGCAATCTGTTTAGAGTAGATAGAAAAGGCAGTTTTCAGACCAACAGCCAGCCCACAAATCCCACTTTGAGTCATGCTTTCCTAACTCAGGGAGATCCAACCAGTCCATCCTAAAGCAGATCAGTCCTGGGTGTTCATTGGAAGGACTGATGCTGAAGCTGAAACGCCAATACTTTGGTCACCTGATGTGAAGAGCTGACTCATTGGAAAAGATCCTGATTCTGGGAAAGATTGAGGGTGGGAGGAGAAGAGGACAGCAGAGAATGAGATGGTTGGATGGCATCACCGACTCAAAGGACATGGGTTTGGGTAAACACTGGGAGTTGGTGAACAGACAGGGAGGCCTGGCGTGCTGCGGTTCATGGGGTTGAAAAGAGTCAGACACGACTGAGTGACTGAACTGAACTGAACTTCTTAACTCTTGATAATCTTCCTTTTTAGACACAAGTGCACAAGCAACAGTGTTCAGTGTTTTCTGTTTTCCCTTCTCCTAATTTTTCAAAATGTAGAGGGAGGCCCATGAGAGCAGGGAATTTTATAAAACTCACAAAGTACTATCACAATGCAGAGGAAGGATGGGGAGGACAGACTAAGAGGGGTATTTATTTGACAAGTGGAGAAGTCATGGAATGATATGGAAGGACAATTATCTGTTTAATGACCAATGGTTATTTCCCTCCGTTTACTAATGTCTTACAGAATTTCTTTTTGAATAAATGTAGTTCAGATGGTAAAGCATCTGTATGCAATGCAGGAGACCTGGGTTTGATCCCTGGGTTGGGGAGAATCCCTGGAGAAGGAAATGGCAGCCCACTCCAGGACTCTTGCCTGGAAAAGCCCATGGATGGAGGAGCCTGGTAGGCTACAGTCCATGGGGTCGCAAAGAGTTGGACATGACAGAGCGACTTCACTTTCACTTTTCAACTTATTTGAACAAATAATTTCTTTTTAGTTTAGGTTCCTTAAAAGCAGAACCTGAGCCAAAGACTTGCCTATAGGGTATTCATCCTGAAAGTAATTCCAGGGAGAGAAATTGGGGAGTAGATAGGAAAGGAAATACCACAGTGAATTGTTGAATCGGCCAGTTCTGTAGTGGACTGGTATTCTGTCTCACCAATTATCCATCAGCTTTCTTCCCCTATTGGTCAAATATGATCTCCTGGTCTTAATTCTCCTTTACTGCTAGGTTGCATATTACAGATTGCATGAGTTCCCCAAAGGAGTCATGGGCGATGCCAGAAAAACTCCAGGCTAGGAAACAAGAAGTGTGCGATGTAGGTGGAGGCCAGGGGCTCTGTGATTCCTCAGAAGAGCTAGTCAAAGTCTGCTACTTGGAACTTTCGCAGCAGTAGCTATTGTGAAATGTAGGCCCAGGAAGATTCCTGTGAATCATAAGAAATGTTCCATAGAATGTATGTAAAATAGACATATTTTGAAAATAAAAGTAGGGACTTTCAGTTTCAGCTGGAACATATGAAGAACTCATAAGCTATTACTCCCATCCTTCATCCTTATAAGAAAACACTGGATAAACTGAGAATCAGTGACTTTTATCAGACCCATCAGAGAAGTAATATTGGATCATCAGAGAAGGCTGGATTCAGAGATGTGTGAATTCAGAGCAAATTGCCATCTCCAAGAGTAGAGAGAGAGAGATTTCCTTACCTTGAGTTAGAGTCATCAACTGGTAGGGGCATTTAAATGTCATTTCAACAAATTTCCAGATATGGAGTGTGGATGAGTGTGACAATGAAAAGCTGCTGGGGCTCATCAGTCTTAGACTTCCCCCAACCCAAACTTTCATGAGTTTTAGCCCCAGGAATCACATCAGGTTCTCATGGTGGGAATCAGAGAAAAATCTCCTTGTAGCTCTGGCAGCCATTGTGAAATAAGCTCAGAGCTTTCTTTACGACAAAGCCCTATTCCCTTAGGGAAGGACTTACCTAGAGCCTTGTTCCAGGAGGAAGAAGAGGATTCTTCCCTACTCCTGCCTCCCTGTCCTACTTAAGGGAAGAAAATTCAATTTAATAAGTGAACAGGCCTTCAAGGTGATTGATTGGGAATGCTATAGCCATGGATGGGGTGGGGAGCAGAGAGAAAACAGCTATTCTTTTGAGGAAACGATATGAAGGTCACAGTGCCAAGATCCAGGCTCATTGAAAGGCTGATAGTTAATCAGAAGGTTGTAGGATGCCTTCTCTTTCTCTCTGTCTCTGACATCTTACCATCACACTAACAGTGTGGGGGATTACAGGGAAAAGAACTGCAAGATACAAGCTCTCTCTGGGGAAGACTACACAGAAAAGCCCAGAGTCAAAAAAGGAGACAGAATGAGTAACACTAGAGGAATTTGAAAACTTAGGCATCAGCAGCTACAGGAGACATTAAATACAGCCTTTTTACTAGGCAGACTAGCACATATTATTACACTAATGGCCTATTTACACCAGTCCCTATTATCTGATATCACATGTGTCACCTTCAGCAAAAAGTTACAAGGTATGCCAGATCAAGAAAAAAGTACACTCTGTAGAGATGAGAAACCCATCAGAACCAGATTCATATATGACATGGATGTTGGAATTATCCAACAGGAAATTTAAAATAATTGTGTTGCTCTTTAGTTGCTAAGTCATGTCCAACTCTTTTGTGACCCCCATGGACTGTAGCCCACAGGAGTCCTCTGTCCATGGGGTTTCTTGGGCAAAAACACTGGAGTGGGTTGCCATTTCCTACTCCAGGGGGTCTTCTGGACCCAGGGATCAAACTCACATATCCTGCATTAGCAGGTGGGTTCTTTACTAAGCCATCTGGGAAGCAAATAATTATGAGTAATATGCTAAAGGAAAAAGTAGACAACATAGAGGAACAGATGGGTAATATAAGCAGAGACATGGAGTTTCTAAGAAAGAATCCGAAGGAGGTGCTAGAGGAAAGAAAACTTACAGTGACAATGAAGAATGCTTTTGATGGGCTCATTAGTCGACTAGACATGACCAAGGAAAGAATCAATGAACTTGAAGATAGGACAATAAAAACCCCACAAGATGAAATGCAAAAAAAAGTATCAAGCAACAGCGGGACAATATCAAAAGGTGTAACATCTGTGTAAAGGAAAGTATCAAAAAAAGAACAGAGCAGAAGAAATATTTGATGTAATAATGGCCAAGAACCATAGATCCAGGAAGTCCAGAGTACACCAAGAAAGATAAATACCAAAAAGTCAACACCTACGTTCATCATAGTCAAACTGCAGAAAACTATAGACATAGAGAAAATACTGAAAAAAGTCAGAAAAAGCACCTTATCTATAGGAGTAATAATGATAGATTATATCAGACTTCTCATCAGAAACTGGGCAGGAAAGAAGGGAGCAGAGTGAAACATTTAAAGTGTTTAAAGAAATATCTACCAATAGAAAATTCTAAATGCAACAAAATTATCTTCCGAAAGTAAAGGAGGGATAAAGACTTTCTCAGACAAACAAAATCTGAGAAATTCATCAGCAGCAGATAGGTATGTCTGTGTGCTAAGTTGCTTCAATTCTGTCCGATTCTTTGTGAGCCTATGGACTGTAGCCCACTAGGCTTTTCTGTCCATGGGATTCTCCAGGCAAGAACACTGGAGTGGGTTGCCATGCCCTCCTCCAGGGGATCTTCCTCACCCAGGGGTCAAACCTGTGTCTCTTTCATCTCCTGCATTGACAGGCTGGTTCTTTACCACTAGAGCTACCTGGGAAGCCCAACAGATATGCAAGAAATGTTAAAAGGAAGAAGGAAAATGGTCTTCAGGAAAAAGGAAGATGATATAGGTCAGAAATGTGGCAGAGTGACAGAGAAGGAATAAATAAAGGTAAAGCGAAGTCTTTTGTTTTTCTTATTCTTAATCTGGTAACTGTCTGCTTAAAGTAATAGTAGGAGCAATGTATTGGGAGATGACAGCATGTGGATAAGTGAAATAAATGACATCAGTGTCATAAAGGATGGTTGGGAGAAATGGATAACACTTTGCTAAGAGATAGCTATACTACTCATGAGGTGGTATAGTGTTTTGTGAAAGTGGATTTAGATGAATTGTAAATGTATATCACAAACTCTGGCAACCACTAAGAGAGCGGATCAAATGAAATCATACTCAAATTGAATCCCATACCTAAATGTAAAATGCAAAACCATAAAACTCCTCACAGATCACACAGAAGGAAATCTAGGTGAGCTTGAATTTGATGATGACTTTTTAGATACCTTATCAAAAGCAAATTCGTGAAAAAACTGGATAACTTGGAGTTGATTAAAATGAAAAACTTTTCTTCTATGAAAGACACTTACTGACATGGCTCCTCTTATCTTCATCCACTGACTATTGTTTTGCCCACTGGTCAAAATGGGCCTAAAATGGACCTAATCCTTCCACCTGAGTCAGACATTGAGCCAATTAGAGCCTTTCCTTATCCTGCCTAACTCTCGACAAGTAGGGGACGATCAGACTCCCTGAGAGGGCTGACTTCAGGCACGTGAGATAAACATGCTGTGGTTTCTCAAAGCCCTCACGTAAGAGCCTGTGAGCCGTGCAGTATTCAGTACCTAGTCTGGTGAGGGCCACGGGGCTGCGTGTGTTTGAGAAGAACAGAGGACTTTAAAGGCGTTTTGTTAGCAAGTGTGTTCGCCTGAGGGTCTGCATGGTCTGATTCTCCCCAAACCCCTCTAGAAGCTCTGTTTCCTGATGATCAGTGGTGAAATTCCCAGAACAGAATGGGTTGTGTGAAATTTTAGATTTTATGCAAGTTCACAGTTAGAACCCACGCACAATTACTGCTAAGCTTTTGATTTTGTCCCAGTGAAAGCCCCTTGGATTAGGCCTTTCAGAAGGAAGGAAAAAACCCCCTTCTGAACTTCTAGTCTCCGTTGGCTATTCTACGACAGAATAGTCTTCATACTGCCAGCGCATTTACAATGTAAACGGTTTCTTTTCAAGGTTAAGGTTTAAGAACCCAAGGCCACTATTGAAACAGCAGGGGCAGAGCGGGAACAATGCTGCTGGCATTCTAAAAATAAGAAGCTTTATTTTCAAACTGCAGGATGGGGTTTAAGAGACAGAGTCTCAACAATTTACTCTTTTTTTGACCGCCACTTGTAGCCCTTTTCTGTCAATTCGGCTTAGAGAAAGAGTCTGGTCCCATACATTTGTTGCTCAGTTGGTAAGTCACGTCTGACTCTTTGTGACCCCATGGACTGCAGCATGCCAGGCTTCCCTGTCCTTCACTATCTCCCGGAGCCTGCTCAAATTCATGTCCACTGAGTCAGTGATGTTATCTAACCATCTCATCCTCTGCCGCCTTCTCCTCCTTTTGCCCTCAATCTTACCAGCATCAGGGTCTTTTCCAATGAGTCGCCTCTTTGCCTCAGGTGGCCAAAGTATTGGAGTTTCAGCTTCAACATCAGTCCTTCCAATGAAAGAGCAGTAATTTCTGAGAATCACATAAGATGAACTCTCTGGGATACGTATCCCCAAACTTCCCCTCCTTTTAGGGCTCAGGTGATGAACTATTAGAGTCGTGGTGGCTGAATCTTAGGCAGGATCATGCCTCTGCCAAGTACAAACTGACACCTGCCATCCACCTCTGCAAGGATTGAATCATGAGCCACGGCAGCCGCTGACCCTCAACACTCCCTGAAGGAGTTCTGGGTGAAGAGCAGGAATGGGGCGCTCTGTACTTTCGGAGAAGCTGGCAGGGCAAGTCTTCAGATAGTTAGATAAGTTCAGGAGAAGGTTTTATGAGCCCAATTCTTGCATCTTCTCCTACCTAGAAAAGCACTAAAATCACTAACAGTGATGTCTGCTCCTCGTGACTAGCAGCAAATTTTTGACAAAGTGTGTGCCTGACTGCATGTAAGCCCTTCACTAACATCATGTATAACACTGACCTTCCCCCTGCCTCTTTAGACCAGTTCCTTAGAGCTATCTGAGATGCTCTCTCCTGGGTTTATAGTCCTAACTTTGCCCCCAAATAACACCTAACTCACAAGTCTCATATTGCACTTTTTTTTTTCACCTCCATCAGCTATATCAGCAGGGAGAAAATCCTGAAAGGGAATCATAACTGCAGCAATTGATGAACTGAGCATTGAGGCTTTAGGGAAGAGCTTTCCTTTGCCATTCTAGAGGGTAAGACATGCACAGGAGGCAGGCTGGAGTTCCTGGTGCTTTTCATTCCTTCCTTCTTCCCAAATCTTGTCCCCAGTGGGCAGGAGAGAGTGTCCTTTAGCCGAAGAAGGCATCCAAAGTATTCCATGGGAGGCCGCACTATTAGCACCCGGAAAATTTATTTGTCCTGAAGATGCTTTTCTTGTGAGGAGTCATCTTGGCCCTCTCTGGATGGCGTTGTTGCCTTAACCATGTCGGACTTAGGAGGCATGAAGCTGGGGCTTGGGGGAATGAATTTCTTGGAGGAGGGGAGGCAGACAGAGGTTAGAGAATCTGGAAGAGTCTAGGAGTGAAACACTAGTGTTCCATGAGTATTTGCGGTGTGAGCGTGCATGGACTGGAAACTGACCCGATAGGAAGAGGAAGCACCTGCCATAGACTCGGTTGGTGGCGGTCAGTAATCAGGGAGACTGCGTGCTTTCTGTAATGGACCGAACCAGCAGACCCACCCAGACTGTGCTGGGCATCACAGAACACTTTCACAGATTTTTAATATATATAGAAAATGAAGAAAACACTTTTGTATAGCTATATATATATGTATGTGTGTGAAAAAGTGTGAAAGTATTAGTTGCTCAATTGTGTCCGACTTTATATAATACTGTGGACAATGACAACATATTAAAAAGCAGAGACATCACTTTTGCCAACAAAGTTCCATCTAGTCAAGGCTGTGGTTTTTCCAGTAGTCATGTATGGATGAGAAAGTCGGACTATAAAGAAAGCTGAGTGCCGAAGAATTGATGCTTTTGAACTGTGCTGTTTGAGAAGACTCTTGAGAGTCCCTTGGACTTCAAGGAGATCCAACCAGTCCATCGTAAAGGAAATCAGTCCTGACTATTCATTGAAAGGACTGATGCTGAAGCTGAAGCTGCAATACTTTGGCCACTTGATGTGAAGAAGTGACTCATTGGAAAAGACCCTGATGCTGGGAAAGATTGAAGGCGGGAGGAGAAGGGGATGACAGAGGATGAGATGGTTGGATGGCATCACTGACTCAATGGACATGAGTTTGAGCAAGGTCCGGGAGGTGGCGATGGACAGGGATGGCTGGCGTGCTGCAGTCCATGGGGTCGCAAAGAGTTGGAGAGGACTGAGCGACTGAACTGAAGCTGAAAGTGTGGAGAAAGAATGCCACCTGTCATTTCAGTAATCAAAGGGTGTTCTGGCCATAAACCCACTGGCTGATGCAGCGCCCCCAGTGCTGGGCCCTGAGGGGAATTCAGCAGGGAGGGAAGCAAGATATAGGTCTAAGATAGTGTTGACTGATGCACCAACTAAAAGTTGAGAACTGTGTTTTATTTGACAGACTTTCTGCGGATGTCAAACTTGGGAGGTAGCCTCTCAGATCTCTCTGAGGGGCTGCTCCAAAGAGGTAAGGGAGGAGCCAGGATACATAGGAGTTTTTGCAACAAAGACCAGGCAGTCAGAACATCGGAAGATTATAGCTAATTAAAGAAAATCACATAATCTCAAGGAATTTAGCACTTTTCTATGTATGGGAAGATGCAAGATTCTGGACTGCCTGAAATCATTCCTTTGATAAGCACCTTGGCTATCTGAGGCCAGCATGCTCTTTTCTCATCCCAAGGGATGAGAAGGGAATGGAAACTCACTCCAGTATGCTGGCCTGGAGAATTCCATGGACAGAGGAGCCTGGTGGTCTCTAGTCCATGGGGGTCTCGAAGTGTCAGGAACAACTAAGTGACTAACACTATACCACATAGATAGAAAAGCCCTAAAATCATTAACTTGAGATGTCTGGTTTTTGTGATTAGTAGTAATCTTTTGATGTTTGACTACAAGTTTTTTTTTTTTTTTTCCCAGCAAAAGCTCCTATAAACCCTGGCCCCTCTATTACCTCTTAGGAACAGTCCTTTAGAGAGCTACCTGAGAGGCTGCCTTCCTGGGTTATAGTCCTCAGTACGGTTACCGAATAAAGCATAATTCTCAATGTTTAGGCTGTGCATTTTTTTTCAGTCGATAATATATTTTATATTATATATTATTCATTTATATATTTACCTTTTATAAAATATGTATATTATATATTTAATGTTTATATATTACATACACTATATATTATATGTGTGTGCCTGCTAAGTCACTTCAGTCATGTCCAACTCTTCATGACCCCATGGACTGTAACCCTCCAGGCTCCCCCATCCCTGGGATTCTCCAGGCAAGAATACTGGAGTGGGTTGCCATTTCCTTCTCCAATGCATGAAAGTGAAAAGTGAAAGTGAAGTCGCTTAGTTGTGTCCGACTCATAGCGACCCCATGGACTGCAGCCCACCAGGCTCCTCTGTCCATGGGATTCTCCAGACAAGAATTCTGGAGTGTGTTGCAGGGCGCTTCTGCAGGGGACCTTCCTGATCTAAGGATCAGACTTGAATCTCTTACGTCTGCTGCATTGGCAGGTTGGTTCTTTACCACTAGCACCACCTAGGAAGCCCCTATATATTATAGAGTTATATTAAATTATATATGTGCCAAGCTCAGTCTTTTCAGTCAGGTGTGACTCTTTGTGACGCTATGGACTGTAGCCCATCAGGCTCCTGTCCGTGGGATTTTTCAGGCAAGAATACTGGAGTGGGTTGCCATTTCCTCCTCCAGGGCAACTTTCCGACCCAGGGATGGAACCCGCATCTCTTGTGTCTATCGCATTGGAAGGCGGATTCCTTACCACCGCACAACCTGGGAACCCTCTACAAGTTTTATCTTAATAAATTGAAGACAGGGAGCAGCTATTTTCTTTGCTCTTTCACAGTTCTGTGTTCTTAGAAACTTTGCTGTGCTTAGCAAAGTATACAGTCAATCAGCAAATATTTCTTGCATTCACTTGCTACATGACATGCTATGATGCCAGAAAATCTCTTGTCACAACCTCATTGAACTTAAAAGCACCCAGGTACGCCCTTCATAGATAGATTTTCCAATGATTAAATATGAGTCTAAGCCAGGGCTTAGTGTAAGTATTGGGTTTATCTAAACCATCTATTGTTCTTAAACGGTGTCAGAAAGTTGTCACTTTGACTTTTCATTTTTCAAATCAGCTCCCACAGGGGTTTGTTCACCTCTCAGGAAATTGGCTCCTGAAATGTAAGCCTCTGGTGGCAGCTTTCTAAAGTCACATGGTCAAAGTATTATAGCAAAAATCGTAGGCACACATGTCTAAGATAAAATCTCAGTATCTTTTGCTAAGCTCTCTTTAAAAAAAAAAATCCAAATGAGTTCTCTTTAGTAAAAGGGAAAAGCATGTTCAAATTTCAAGCAAACCTTATAAAGTTAATATTTCAGAACAAATCATGTCTTTTTAAAAAATATTTATTTATTTTGAATTGATTGATGTTTGGTTTACAATATTGGTTTGATTTCTGTCATACGTCAACAAGAATTAACCATAGGTGTACATATGTCCCCTCCCTCTTTATTCCCCCTCCCACCCCCTACTTATTCCCACCTCTCTAGGTTATTACAGAGCCCCAGTTTGGGTTCCTTGATTCTTCCAGCACATTCCCACATGATAGTGTAAATGTATCCATGCTTTATTTCTTCGCCTTTGCTGTAGAGGGGACCATCTTCCATCATCTCTGCATCTCCTGTGCTTTGAAGAGCGTGTAACTCCTATTACACACCTGGAGATAGTTGTTGAAATCAACTAATTAACTATCAAACACATGAACTATTTTACACAATGTCTAATACCCAAACCCAGTCACGATATCGGCATCGAGGGCAACAGACATTTGGAAGCTTTTAAGTTTAGCAGGGAACTTTGGCATATTTTTAAGCTCCATTCCTTACTTCCTTCTTCATTATCAAAGCACATCATTATTTACCAACGCTCCCACTTAAACAAAGAAAGTATTACCTATTGGATTAGTTGAAATCTTCATGAGAAATGTACCTGTGTGCCATCGTTTTGATGGATTTGACCTATAATGTGATCATATAAGAAAACATCTCAGCAGGGGCTCTCTGAAGAAACAGGAAAGAGCTCAGGAGGTGAGGAACAGAAAAGGAAGTCAGCGGGGTGCAGAGAGAGGGTGCTGTGGTTAATAAAAAAAGGGAGAAAAGATTTTCATCTAAAATGAGAAAAGAGAGGATGGGGAAAAACAGCTGCATTTATACAAGATCCTATGATTTGCTTCCATTTATGGGCATAATGGGAAAAAATAGCTTGAACATCGGGGTTAAAATTGGGTTTTGAATTGAAAAGAAATTCAATTGGATAGAATGGCAAATCCGAACCGAGACATAAGATACCCTTGAAACGGTGTTAGAAATGTGAGGAAAATGGCCATGCTTTAGGATGCTGACCCAGAGGAGTCGCCCAGGGTATATATTCATTTAAACTTCACTGGTTTCCAGCCTATTACAGTTCACAGAGACCTCGGAATTGGTGAACAGCTGAGCTGGCATGCTGTGCCAGCTTGGGGAAGAGGATCCTGGTGCTTCTGAGCTGGTATTTCTCAATCCCAGTTGTGCAGCTGGATCCGTGTAAACCGAAGCCCCGATCTGCCTTCACCACCATGCTGTCACTCAGCCCGTCTTTATGAGTCAGCCCGTGGTACCACAATTCCCCGTCTATCCCACGTAGACACCTAGGCGTCATCACGCCTACTTTTCTCTCACCTTCCTTTTCTAGTCCGTCAGCAAGGGCTGCCAATTTCATGTCCTAAATGTGTCCCTAACCTGGTTGCTTCTCTCTTCCACTTCCAGACCGCGAGTCCAACTCCCCAACATAATTTTGCATCTTAATTCATCTCTCTGCCTCCCCTCATGCCTTTCTCATATCCAGTCTTCTACCAGCAGCCCGAAGGAGCTCTTAACACCCAAGCCAGATCTTCAGTGGCCTGAGAACCAAGCTTCTTTCCTGGGCCTGACTAGCCCTACATGCCTTCCACATCAAACCCTTTTTTTCTATTCTCTTGCTCATCCAACACCCTGAGACCACTGTCTCAGCTCTCCCCTGGATCTCCACTGAAAGGAAGAGAGAGGAATACAAGAGAAGAAAGGAGAAGTGGGAGAGGAGGAAATAGGAGACCTAGCAACATGCTGGCCGAGCACCTGGAGGAGGGGCAAGGATGCAACAGGATAGAGGAAGCAGGGTCTGGGGCCTGCAGAGAGGGAGAGGGGTACAGAGAAAGCCTATGCTTACCCCGCAGAACCCAAGACAATCTGGGGACTTGGAAATGCCGTGAACTGCTGAAGGCCGGAGGAGACATCAAGGCTAAAAACATGAGAATTGATTGAAAGTCTGATGCAGAACAGTAAGATCCCAGACCCCCCGAGCTTCACCTCTCGCGGCCAGGAAACAGCCCTTCTTCCCTTCTCCATGGGACTGGAGGTTAAGTCTCAGGCCTTGAGGATGCCAGTCAGAGGGGAGGGGAGTGAAATGGAGGAGGGAGGCATCCGGTGAATAAAGGCGTTTAATGAAAGTCTACAGACTGGACAGGGAGACACTACAGCCTGTCCCGGGCCCCTGCTCCCTGACTTGCTTCCAGATCTTTGCTAGTCAGGAGTGTTCCACCCGCCATCACCAGCACACACACACCACAAGACTCTTCCTTCAGTTCAGTTCAGTTGCTCAGTCGTGTCTGACTCTTTGCGACCGCATGGACCGCAGCACGCCAGACCTCCCTGTTTATTACCAACTCCCGGAGTTTACCCAATCTCATGTCCATTGAGTCGGTGATGCCATCCAACCATCTCATCCTCTGTCGTTCCCTTCTCCTCTTGCTCCGAATCCCTCCCAGCATCAGGGTCTTTTTCAATGAATCAGCTCTTCACATCATGCGGCCAAAGTATTGGAGTTTCAGCTTTAGCATCAGTCCTACCAATGAACACCCAGGACTGATCTCCTTTAGGAAGGACTGGTTGGATCTCCTTGCAGTCCAAGGGACTCTCAAGAGTCTTCTCCAACACCACAGTTCAAAAGCATCAGTTCTTCAGCACTCAGCTTTCTTTATAGTCCAATTCTCACATCCATACATGATCACTGGAAAAACCACAGCCTTGATGAGATGGACCTTTGTTGACAAAGTAATGTCTCTGCTTTTTAATATGCTGTCTAGTTTGGTCATAGCTTTCCTTTCAAGCAGTAAGTGATGCTTCTTTGGAGAAATGGAATTGCTCAGGGAAAATGGCTGTAGATATTGACACTCTGACCATGCTGAGTCTCTCCAGTCAAAGACACAGTTTGCCTCTAACCCACCTGAGTGAGGCTTGGCAGCACGGAGCTTCCACTCATGTCCTCACGCCTCATTTTGTGAAAAATGCCAAGAGGAAAGACAGATAAAAACAGAGAACAAGAACCTCAGAAGAAACAAAGACAGCAAAAGGGCATTTAGAAATTTCATTACTGGTATCTTTAGGAATACAAAGCAAGATTTTGAATCCACAAAACAGAACAGGATGACATATGAAGGAGCAACAAGAATAAATAACACTTCAATTTTAACAATATAATAATAGAAGTGAAAAATTAAATAGAAAGCTTGGTGGAAATGTCAGGAAAATCTTTTAAAAACTGGAGCTAGAATCAAAGATGTGAACATTAAGATAGAAGAGATAAGAAAAATTAGAGAACCAATCTTGAGAATCAAATATCCAGCTAATGGGGTTTCCAGAAAGAGTGAAGAAAATAAAAATTGGAAGGAAATTATCAAAGAATAGTAGAGAAGTTTCTCGGAATAAGAAGACACCACTCCTGAGATTGAGGATGCCCTCACATCCCCATCAAAATGAATAACAAAGATCCACATGAAGCCCATCATTAAGAAATTTTAGACAATTAGTGAGAATAAGAAGAATCAAGGTTTTTAGGAGAAAACTAAGTTTTTAGGAATTAGAAAATGCAAGTGACACAAGATGCTAGAAGACATAAAAATGCCTTCAAAATGCCAAAAGAAGATTATTTTCAACAAATAATTCACTATTAAGGTATCTTAATAGTCAATTCTAAAGGAAATCAACCCTGAATATTCATTGGAAGGACTGATGCTGAAGCTGAAGCTCCAATACTTTGGCTACCGGATGTGAAGAGCCAACTCATTGGAAAAAACCCTGATGCTGGGAAAGATGGAAGGCAGGAGGAGAAGGGGGCAACAGAGGATCAGATGGTTGGATGGCATCACCTACTCAATGGACATGAGTTTGAGCAAACTGCAAGAGATGGTGAAGGACAGGCAAGCCTGGCGTGCTGCAGTCCATGGGGTCCCAAAGAGTCAGACATGACTTAGCAACTGAACAGCAAGATATCTTTCAGTCAAGCCTAAGTGTAAACCAAGGTTATTCTCAGACCTGAAAGGATTACACATTTTTATCTCCCACACATCCATTCTTATGAAGCTATTGGAAGATAAATATATTTTAGCAAGAAAGGGAGTAAACCAAGAAATAGGAAAGCATGAGGGTCAGGGAATAGGGAACCCAGCAGAGAGGCAGAGAAGCTCCAGGTCACAGGAGTCTTGGAGGGTCATCCAGTTTATCCCAAGTTTCCAGCCACAGCTGAGGGAATGGGAAACCAGGTGGATCCCAGGAGACTCTAGAAGCAGAGGAGACAGAGCTGGGAGTCCCGGGAGACCCAGGCATTTGAAGATCTCAGGATAGAGACCAGAGGGGAACACACCACTCGCAGAGAACCTGAAGAGTTGCAGTGGTTCTCCCTTGAATACACAGTTGTGTAGCAACCAGTGCGTGCCTGCCAGGAAACTGTTCAAGACCAGGGAAGGAGCCACCCAAAAGGGTTAGAGGGAAGTGTCCAGAGCTTACCCAGAAATAGGAATAGTGCCTGCTCCCATCTGCCAACCCAGAAAGCCTCATAATTCATGAAGCACTTGTGAATAACAGTTCAGCCTCAATGATGGTGAAAAACTAACCCTATCTGTCACCCTGTCAAAAACTCTGAGGTCTGCAAAGAAGCAAGAAACAATGACCCCAAATTAGGAGAGATGTCAATTCATTGAAACTGACCCAGAAATAACACAGATGTTTAGACTAACATACAAAGCATTAAAAGTTGCTGCCTCTGTAGAGCATTTCTTTAAAAAGCCAGAGAAGACCAAACATGGTGAGTTGAGCCATAGAAGAGATTTTCAAAAGGCCCAAATCAAAATTCTAGAGGTGAATAGTATAATGTCTGAGATGAAACACAGTGGGTAGGACTAACAGCAGATTAGACATTAAATTAACCATATTCAAGATTACCTTGATTATGTAATAGCTGCAAGATAATTTTAAAATCCTAGAGGACGCAGTTCTCCTATCTTCATCCTCATTTATAATCAACACTGGACTTTCCTATTGACAGTACCTTGAGTTAATTACAAAATAAGTTGGCATTGATGTTAAACCTGGCAGGTCCTTCATCAAAATAGACTCTTTTCAGGTCATAAGGATAAATGGCTGGCTCATTAGCTTGTCATGAATAAATCCCTTTTCTCAAATATATGCATGCCATGTTTTTAACATTTCGTGCTACAGACAACAGAGTTTTAGTGGGAAGGGCTAGGATGTGAAAGCCTGCCTTTTAATCATATTCCCCAAGTATTTGTTGAACATGTCCTGTGTTTGCAGGTGTTGTGAGAGGTCCTGGGGACCCAGTGGTGAATAAGACATGGTACCCATTCTCAGGATGCTCCAAATCTGATGGCAGGAGACAGACCAAAAAGCTTGCTATTTCAACATAGTATGCTAAGACCAGGATGGGGAAGTAAAGGTGATGATGGAAGTACATAGGAGCATATCTATTCAGGTTTGGAAGCCAGAGAAGACTTGCTGGAGGAAATGAGGTCTCCTCTGGGATCTGAAAGATGAACAGGAATTTACCCAGTGAAGAAGTTGATTCCTGGAAGAGGGGCTGACAGAGGCTCAGAATCAAGGGAAGACAGGCATCTTTGGGAAACTGCAAGGAACTCAGGGTGGTTAGAGAGTTTGAGGACCGAGTTTGGTGACAGATATGCCTGGAGAGGTTCAGTGTACATACTGTCCTGAGGGGAAGGGAAGGATGGAAGGAATTTAGAATGTGACCACATGTACTTTTAAAAATGCTGACTCAGGGGACTTCCCTGGCGGTCCACTGGTTAAGACTCTGTTTCCAGTGCTGGGGGAATGGGTTCGATCCCTGATCAGGGAACTAGATCCCACATGCCATGACTAAGACTTGGTGCAGCCAAATCGATAAATAGTTTTTAAAAAGAAGTAGGTGAACCTAATTCATTTAAAAGTAAAATGTTGACTCAGGATGTAGTGATAGACTTAAAGAAAGGGCAAGGAGAAGCCCTCTGCCTATGTGCAGATCACCCCCCTGCTCACCTCCTCAGACACCTTGCTCTATGCCTACTTTCATTATCACCTCTTTCTGCATCTTCCCATCTCCTCTGGTTCCCTCCCATCAGCACCAAAGCATCTCCCAGCCTCAGCCATCTTGGTACACGCTCCCCTGATGCCTTTTGCCTGCCAGCTCTCTCTCTCTCTATGTTAGAGTTTGCCTGAAGACCTGGCCACCTTAGCCTTCACCACTTCTGACTTCCCCATTGACCCCTTAGCTTTCCAGAGCCACTAGTGTCTTTCATGGGCTAAACACAATGGATTTCTTTTTAGCCTTTATATTGCTTTTCACACTGCGGCCCTTAACATGATTGAAATGTCCGGACACTTTCTTGAAATTCTTCTCTCCCTTTGCTATTCCTTCTAGTCCCTTTCTGCCCACTCCTTTTCCTTTGTTAAAACATAAAAAAAATGATATTACCTAGGGATTTGTGTTCAGGCCATTTGCTCCACTATTTAAAGGATTTAAAACAATATTTGACTTTCCACTATTTATACAAGGAATGCATAAATATATTTGTTTAAAACCATTCATCATTTACAGATAAAGTCAAAGTTCTCCTTAAATACCAGGGAACTTGATTATCCTTTGATGAGATACATTCCTGATTTTCATTCCTCAGCCTTTAAAAAAATTATTTATTTGGCTGCACTGGGTCTTAGTTGTGGCAGGTGGTATCTTTAGCTGCGGCATGTAGAAGCTAGTTCCCTGATCAGAGGTTGAATCCAGGCCTCTTGTGTTGGGAGGACTGGATCTTAGTCGCTGGACCACCAGGGAAGGCCCTGGTTCTCAGCCTTTACATACACCGCTTATACCCCAAGAAAATTTCTACTCTGGTATGTTTTGATCATCCTTGTAAATATAGATTTATTTCATTATTTGATTTATGTTTTTTTAAGACTGCAGATTAAACCAGAATCTTCTTTGATAACCATCTGCAATCCTGAGCCCCTTCCCTCAGCCCAGAGGTCCCTGTTGTTTTGGTTTGGTAAAATGATTCTGGATTTTTACTTACAAGCCCACAGTTGGACAGTTTAGCTTTATGGCACTTTTAACAATCTTAAGTAAACATACTTTTGCAGCTTGTTTTTTATAAATTAGCAATATGTCTGAAAAATCTTTCCTTGTTAGCACTAATGAGTCAACCACATTCTCTTAATATACAAATTACCACAAACATGGTGGTTTAACACAGCACACATTTACAGTATTAACCTACAGTTCTACATGTTGGAAGTCCAAACTGGGTATCCCTGGGCTAACATCAAGGTCCTGGCAGGGCTGCCTTCCTTCTGGGGATAGCAGGTGAGCTTCTCTTTCCTCACCTTTTCTACCTCCTAGAGGCTGCCCAAGCTCCTTGGCATGTGGCCTCTTCTCCATCTTCAAAGCTATCAGGGGAGCATCTTCAAATCTCTCACTGACTCTAACATTCTGTTTCTCTCTCACTCTAAGGACCCTTGTGATTCCATTGGGTCCAGGTATACAATCCAGGATAACCTCTCATTTTAAGATCTTTAATCCCATCATCTGAGGAGTCCTTTTTGGTGAGAGGTAATATATTCCTAGGTCCCAGGGACCAGGACGTGGATATGTCTGGGGGGTGGTTTTGCTGCTACCACAAGTCCCATATAGTCTGGAGCTGTTTTCTTCTATATTTATATGCTCTCCAAGTGACCCTCTTCATTTTCAGGAAGTGTTAGTCTTTCAGTCATGTCTGAATCTTTGTGGTGCCAAGGACTGTACCCCACCAGGCTCCTCTGTCCATGGAATTCTCCAAGCAAGAATACTGGAGTTGGGTTGTCATTCCATTCTCCAGGGGATCTTCCTGACCCAGGAATCAAACCCAGGTCTCCTGTATTGTAGGTGGACTCTTTACTGTCTGAACCACCAGGGAATTCTTGTGAATGATTTCCATTCACACTTCCATCTCCAACCTGAGCTGCATTTATTGGACAACTGGACATCTCCTGTTTGATGTCCTACAAGCCCTGGAACCCGAGCGTCTTCTCACTTTTGGGTCTTTGCACACTTTGCTATCTTGGCTTGAACAACCTTGTGTCCTTTCCTCAAGTAACACATCTTCTTTGTCTTTCAAGACTCAGGCATGTGTACCCTTCTCCAGGAAACTTTTTTGGGATTACTATTCATATATTCTAGAACTACTCCTCTTGTTTATTCATTCTGCATTGTAAGTGCCTGTGTTTACACGCCAGCTTTCAGGGCTTAAGTGCTTCTTGTAATCCTAGTGCTTGGACTGAGTCTGGTACCCAGTGGTCACTCAACAAATATTTGTTGAATCTGTAAGGTCAGTTAATGTTTATTGAATATATAAGGTCGGAAAGCACAGTCTTTTTTAAAATTAATTTTTATTGGATATATAGACATTTTACGATGTTGGGTTAGTTTCTACTGCACAGCTAAGTGAATCAGCTGTATGCACACATATATTCCCTCTTTCTTGAATTTGCTTCCCATTTAGATCACCACAGAACCTGAATAGGCTTCTCTGAGCTCTGCAGTAGTTTCTCATTAGTCATCTATTTTATGCATAGTATCAGTAGTGTATCTATGTCTATCCCAATCTCCCAATTCATCCCAGCCCTCTTTTCCCCTCTTGGTTTCCACACATTTGTTGTCTATTTCTGTTTCACAAATAAAATCATCTACATCATTTTTATAGATTCCACATATATATGCTAATAGATGATATTTGTTTTTCTGTTCCTGACTTATATCACTCTGTTTGACAGTCTCTAGATCCATCCATGTCTCTACAAATGACTCAAGCTTGTTCCTTTTTTATGGCTGTGTAGTATTACTTTGTATATATGTACCACATTTTCTTTATCCATTCTTCTGTTGGTAGAAAGAACAGTCTTGACAGCCAGCATTTATTTTGAATCTGCTCTCAAAATCAGCTGCCTGTAGATTTCCAACCCAGGAATGACTGACATTTCCCTGATGAAGCAGTTTAGGAAGAAGGGATTACAAGTTTGACATCATGCCAGCTTTCTGGGATGCAAGCTTGATTCTGCAGTTCCTTTGGTCTAATGCAAGTTCAGGAAAGGATAATGGACTTGCAAGACATGAGCCTAGTGACAGTGAGGAACAGCTCACCTCTCATCCCGCAAGGTAAAGGAGAAAGGGAGGGTACTGTGCTCTTAGCAAGCACAGCTGCGAAGAGAGAGGCATCTGACAGGGGCTCAGGGTCTGCGCTGTTCCTTGCTGGCTCATCTGTCCCTGCCCATCTCTTTGCAAATAGTCCTTTTATTATCCTCTCAGTAACTTATCCAACTTGAATATGCTCTCTACTTCCTGCCAACATGGACAGTGATCACATGTAATCTGTAACCAGGTCCTCAATATTTAGTATCAAGCTTGCACACTAGCACTCCATTTATGTGTAAGGGATGAGTATTAAATACTCTGTGATAAAATATTGCAATAGTTGTTCCCTTTTATAATGTCATGGGGAATGTTATTTTGGAATTATGGAATGTTATAACTGGACCTGATCTTAGATATTTTCCAGCTACAACCCATCATTTTTACTTGTTTAACAAATTTTTTCAAAGAAAAATATGTTTTAATCACAGGTCCTAAAATTTTGGACATGCTTATTTGACTTTAAAGGACTAATATTCTATTTACTGACCACTCTCACATATTTGCCTATAATGATCTTTCCAAGGCAACACTTTATTACTTTGATTCAATGTGCAATATATACACACACATATATTCTAATATATATATATATATATATATATATAATCTAAGAGGAAGTTTCCTGTGCATTGTACCAATGCTGAGAGTATGAAATAGTGATTTGAAGAAAGACTGGTGTCATACAAGCTTGGGTTTGAATCCTAGAGTCGCCAATAGTGGCTTGGTAACTTGGGCATAGTCAGTTTCTGTCAATTGCAAAAGTGAAGACAATATTAATTATGCCACTGGTTGGTTGAGAAGATGACATGGGTTGATGCATCTGAATTCCTTGGCCTAGAATGTGGCCCTTGGCACTTGCTAACAGCCATTACTATCAATAAGAAGTTCTGGTCCTGGATGTTTGTTTTACTATGTTTGGCTAACCAAACTGAGGTGAAAGGGAAAGAGTTCAATGAATATAAAGGGCTTGATGTGGCCTGGCGTCTGCTGAGAACATCCTCACTGTTAGCCTGTGTTTAGAGGCGAGGAGCTCTTGCAGTCGATTCTCAGGCTTGTTCTTTTCCAGACTCTGGTTTGACATCTGTGGCTTTTCCTCTTTCCTTTTTCTATGTGTTTTTGTAACTGAAATTCTTCAGTCAAATCCATCTCATAGAGGACCAGCAAAAGAAAGGGAAAAAAATGTACTTCAAGGGAGCTTGACATTTGTTCCCTGCACCTTCTTTCCTAATCCCAGGTCTCTTGGGAAGATTCTAGCATAAAGAATCCACCTGCAATGCAGGAGACACAGGAGACTTGCATTTGATCGGTGGGTCAGGAAGATCCCCTAGAGGAGGAAATGGCAACCCTCTCCAGTATTTTTGCCAGGAAAATCCCATGGACAGAGGAGCCTGGCGGGATATGGTCCATGGGATTGTGAAGAGTCAGGCAGGACTGAAACGACTGAACATATGTATTATTCTTATGCTCCCAAGGTAGGCACTTCAGTGAAACAAACATCTGATTTAGAGATGCCTCCAGCAAGCTCTTACTTTAGAGTTTGTGGGTCTGCAGACCTAATCCAGCAAAGCTCCTGATACAGCAAACATTTCCTGAAGTCCTATTTCCTTCCCAAGTATTTTGGAGCTTGCAAACTCAGATATAATGAATGGAGCCATTAGAGTGAACAATCACTCAACAGCATAAGTTATTTTAATGGGCCCATCACTTGAAACTAAACTTCCACCATCTGTTCTACCCTTTAACTGCAAATGCAAAAAGAACACCATTCCCAATGGCATCATAAAAAGTTAGATATAAGTGATTTAAATGCATGTTTTGGTTCTGTATTCAGTGCAATATAGATCTGAAGGAAGGCTTATATTGGATGTATTTTTTTTATGGCAAAATCAAAATTCAGAGGAGGAGAGTTTCTTTGTTCACAAAAAAGTGGCTTTTTAGTTAGTATGGAATATGATCTACCATGCTATTTATTTATTCCTTCCTTCATTTCTTCTTTTTTTCCCACAAGTATATGGAATGCCACCTTGTGCCTGGCAAAGTGCTAGACACTGGGAGTGTGGAAGTTAACTGTGATAATTAGCAAGACCCCTGGCACCTCCAAAGAAAAATAAAGCAGAGCGTTTGATATAAATAAACATAAAAGTCATGTGAAAACTCAAACATCAATTTTGTGTTCTGCTTCAGAATGTTAACTTGATGGAGTGGGAAGAAGTTTGCAATGAGTCAGATCTTGGTTTTAAATTCCCAACTCCTCCACAATGTGACCTCTCTGAGTCTGTTTCCTTATCTGCCATTTATATCATATCTGATTCTGTTTCATCACCCGGAAAATGGGAACAACATCTTCCTCATGGGGTGTGTGTGATTGAACAAGTTATGCATGCAAAACTGCTCATCTGGGGTGTGGAACACTGTGGGCAATCTGTTCATTCTCCTGATTTCCAACGTATTTTATTTTTTTATAGATTTTGGAAAATTACTTTCCATGCATAAAATGATAGATTCATGAAATACTAGAATAGGAAAGAGTCTGAGATGTATTCAGTTTCTTTACATCCAATGTTCCTTATTTTATAGACAATCTAATTTAAACCCAGAGAGCACTAATAGCTAGCTCAGTTTTGCAGTTTTCAGTGGTCTCTAGAACATTCTGATTGTGATTCTGGTTTTATTATTCCATCAGTTAAAAAAATAAGTAGACACTCCCCATATATGTATGTGTTTAAAGTACAGTGAACTTTTTGTATATTTGATATTCATGAGCTACATTAACAATTGTACAAACTATGAAAAAATATATAATAGAAATAAAGAATGAGGTAATGATGAAGTAAATAATATTTATTGTTGCATTAATTTTGATGGCTTTTATTAAGCCAAAGGCGTACATCCTAATGGCACAAAGTGAAGAGGAACTAAACAGCCTCTTGATGAAGGTGAAAGAAGAAAGTGAAAAAGCTGGCTTAAAACTCAACATTCAAAAGCTAAGATAAGGGCATCTGTCCCCATCACTTCATGGCAAATAGGTGGGGACAAAATGAAAACAGTGAGAGACTTTATTTTCTTGGGTTCCAAAATCATATGGATGGTGACTGTAGCCATGAAATTAAAAGACACTTATGACACTTATACAGTGTATTAAAAGGCAGAGACATCATTTTGCTGACAAAGATCTATCAAAGCTATGCTTGTTCCAGTAGTCATGTATGGATGTGAGAGTTGTACTATAAAGAAGTCTGAGCACCGAAGAATTAATGTTGTTGAGCTGTGGTGTTGGAGAAGACTTTTGAAAGTCCCTTGTACTGCAAGGAGATCCAGTCAGTCCATCCTAAAGGAAATCAGTCCTGAATTTTCATCGGAAGTACTGATGCTGAAGCAGAAGTTCTGATACTTTGACCACCTGATGTGAAGAGCCAGCTCATTGGGAAAGACCCTGATGCTGGGAAAGATTGAAGGCAGGAGGAGAAGGGGATGACAGAGGATGAGATGGTTGGATGGCATCACTGACTCAATGGACATGAGTTTGAGCAAACTCTGGGAGATGGTGAAGGACAGGGAAGCCTGGCGTGCTGCAGTCCACGGGGTCACAAAGAGTCAGACAGGACTTAGTGACTGAACAACAACAACAAAGGCATACACACTAGTCTCTGTGTATACATTATATATTTAGTGAAATCCATTATTATTATGACTTCTTAATTCCACAGTTCAACACTCTTTAGAAAGTTTGAAGGGTTTTAACAGATTTCACTATTTCTAGCTTGTGATGGGCTTGAGTATCAGGAGGAAAAGAACCAACTCTGCCAATTTCTTGTTTTTCTCTTGTACTCATATTATGCTCCATCTGCAGTGTCTGCAGGAATATGTTTAGTCATTTCTCCATTTTGTGATGATTAGTTTGGTTAAAGCTGGACAATAAAATGTCCAAATTCACTTATCCAGACACATGTTAATATGCTGACAGTGAATGGGTGTATAAGGAAGAAGCTTCTGTCTCTTGTCCTTGAGAGTCCTCTGTAGACATTGTGGGACTCTTGGAAACAGCCGAGGGAAGGTGAGAGCGTCTCTCTGTGTATCAAATACCAGCAAAGATTTTCCTAGCTTTTCAAAAGGTAAACAATTAAATAATGGCCCTAATTTTTTTTCCCTCTCTCCTAAATGACAATCTTGATCATTTTACTTTGGAAGCCACTGTGTTCATGGAAGAGGAAGGATTAGAGGCTGAGTCTACTGATTTCTCAGTGAATTTTTGTGCAAAATATAAAGGATTTTTAT
Source organism: Cervus elaphus (assembly GCF_910594005.1). Taxonomy (NCBI): domain Eukaryota; kingdom Metazoa; phylum Chordata; class Mammalia; order Artiodactyla; family Cervidae; genus Cervus; species Cervus elaphus. The sequence continues at coordinate 5,954,568 of NC_057820.1, read as the reverse complement.
AACAAAATTTGTATTCTACTGTAGTATAACATGTTCATAAAGGTACACATGCCCCAAGGGTGCACTTTCCTGAATTTCCTCACCATGAACCCACATGGCCACAGTGTAGGTCAAGAACTAGAACCTCCCCAACACCCTAGTGTGCCCTTGGGTTTCCTCTTAGCCCCCAATAATTCCTTTTTGACCTCTAACTCCACATTAGTTTTGTTTTAAAATTTATATAAAAGGAATGATGCAATATGACCTATTTTAAGCCTGCATTTCCTTTGCTTGACATTGTGAGATTTATCTGTGTTGGTTGGTGTACTGGTAGTTCCTTCACCTTCTTTGCTATGGAATCTTCAGTGCATATATGGACCACCATCTACAATCATTCTGTGCTGATGGAAAGTTGAGTTGTTTCCAGTGTTGGTCTATTATGAATGGTGCTCCAATGGGCTCTCTTGTATACTTGGTATGTAGATGCCTGCATTTCTATTGGGTATAAATTTAGGAGATACAAGTAGCAGTATGATTGCTGAGTCATAGAGTAAACATATAATAAGCTTTAGAGATATAATGCCAACATCTGCTGGATCATTGAAAAAGCAAGAGATTTCCAGAAAAATACCTATTTCTGCTTTATCGACTATGCCAAAGCCTTTGACTGTGTGGATCACAATAAACTGTGGAAAATTCTGAAAGAGATGGGAATACCAGACCACCTGACTTGCCTCTTGAGAAACCTGTATGCAGGTCAGGAAGCAACAGTTAGAACCAGACATGGAACAATGGACTGGTTCCACATAGGAAAAGGAGTACATCAAGGCTGCATATTGTCGCCCTGCTTATGTAAATTATATGCAGAGTACATCATGAGAAACACTGGGTTGGAAGAAGCACAAGCTGGAATCAAGATTGCTGGGAGAAATATCAATAACCTCAGATATGTAGATGACACCACCCTTATTGCAGAAAGTGAGGAGGAACTAAAAAGCCTCTTGATGAAAGTGAAAGAGGAGAGTGAAAAAGTTGACTTAAAGCTCAACATTCAGAAAACTAAGATCATGGCATCTGGTCCCATCACTTCATGGGAAATAGATGGGGAAACAGTGGAAACAGTGGCTAACTTTATTTTTTTAGGCTCCAATATCACTGCAGATGGTGACTGCAGCCATGAAATTATAAGATGCTTACTCCTTGGAAGGAAAGTTATGGTCAACCTAGATAGCATATTAAAAAGCAGAGACATTACTTTGCAAACAAATGTCCATCTAGTCAAGGCTATGGTTTTTCCAGTGGTCATGTATAGATGTGAGAATTGGACTGTGAGGAAAGCTGAGCACCGAAAAATTGATGCTTTTGAACTGTGGTGTTGGAGAAGACTCTTGAGAGTCCCTTGGACTGCAAGGGGATCCAACCGGTCCATCCTAAAGGAGATCAGCCCTGGGTGTTCATTGGAAGGACTGATGCTGAAGCTGAAACTCCAATACTTTGGCCACCTGATGCAAAGAGCTGACTCATTGGAAAAGACCGTGATGCTGGGAGGGATTGGGGGCAGGAGGAAAAGGGGACGACAGAGGATGAGATGGCTGGATGGCATTACCGACTCGATGGACATGAGTTTGAATAAACTCCGGGAGTTGGTGATGGCCAGGAAGGCCTGGTGTGCTGCGATTCATGAGGTCGCAAAGAGTCAGACACAACTGAGCGACTGAACTGAACTGATATATATATATATCAGTTCATATATATATATATGAAGCATATATATATATATATATATATATATATATATATGAAGCAGCTATTATTTCAACAATATTATGTAAGTAGCCACATAAGAATGAACAACATGCAACAATAAGAAGTTACCACTCACACAATCTGTGGGATGCCTGAGGTGCTGCTGATTGGGACTCAAATGGACTTGGCTTCAAGCTGAGCACTGAGTTCAGATCTATTCCATGTGTCTCCCATCTTCCTTGAACCAGAGACTCCTCAAGGCACATTCTCCTTAAATCTCAACCACATTCCCTCTCAAGACTGGAACCAAGATGTTATGTCTAACTACAAAAGCTTATTTCAAGATTCTGCTCATATGATGCCCCTCAGTATTCCAGTGATTAATACAGGTCATGTGGTCAAACCCAAAGGATAGGGGAAATTCTCTCCCCCATCACGAGGTCTTTGTTAGTGTGTGGAAATATAATCCTATCACACAGAAATGAAGAATTTGAACCCATAATTCAGTTGACTGTATAATCTTCTGAACAGTACCAGTCCAATGTACACTGTGAGCAATGGATTTTCAAATTTCCCATTATTTTACATCCTTAACATTTTTGATGTATTTTTACTTTTTTTTAATGATAGCCATTCAATGTCATGGTTCTAATTTATATTTCTCTAGTGATTAATGAGGCTGAGTACCTTTTCATGTGTTTGTTGGCCTTTTCTGAAGTGCTTGCTGAAGTCATTTACCCATTAAGAAGATTAGGTGGCAAGTCTTTTTCTTATTGATTCATAAAGTATATTCTGAAATGAATATTTTGCTGGTTATCTTTTGTCTATTCTGTGTCTTGTCTTTTCACCCTCTGAATTGTGTCTTTGGACATAGATTTTAAATTTGAATCCAGTCCAATTTATCCATCTTTCCCTTTATGATTAATGCCTTGCATGTCCCACTTGAGAAACCTTTGCCAACCCTCAGTTCATGAAGATATTCTCCTGTGTTTTTCTTTTAAAAGCTTTATTGTTCTTTTCATATTTAGATCTACACTCTGTCTGGATCTGGAATTGATTTTTATGTATTTTGTGATGTAATGGTCCAGATGCATATGGATATCTAATTGATCCATACCGTTTATTGAAAGACCATCTTTTGCCTCTGCCCTACCAATTTTATATTAAGTGTCCATTATGTATTTAGCATTTCTGGACTCTCTGTTCCATTCCACTGGCCTAATTTGTCTGTCTAATGTCAATACTATGCTCTTTTAATTATTATAGCTTCTTAATATATCTTCATACCTGACACCATAAATCCTCTAGATTTGCTCTTCTTCAAGATTGTCTTGACTTTTCTTGACCTTAAGTTTCCATTAAGAGTGTTTAAACAAGCTTGTCAATTTTTATAGCAATCCTCTTGGTATATTGATTAAAATTACAATGATTAACTTGTAGAGAACCAATCATTACATTTTTCAATCTATGAACATGATATATTCCTCCATTTTTTAAAGGTCTTTAAAGTGCTTTCCTCAACATATCTTTTGCAATATGGATTAGCTGAAAATATCTTAAAGTATCAAACTCTGGTTCATTTTGTTTAACAGTTTTTCAAATCATCTCTTTCCTCTATTATTTCTCAGTATAGAAGCAAGAAGAAGCCAGACCTTACTGTAACATTTTTGTTGAAACCTCCTTAGCTAAATATCCAAGTCCTTTGCATGATTCTATTTATATGTAACTGCAGGACACAATTCAGACACCCTTTCTGCCATGATTTAAAAGGGATTCCCTTTCTTCTGAATTCCACTCACTGATTCCTCATTTCCCTCTGTCCCTCATTGGCAACACTTTGACATCATATTTCTACCAAGAATCTGTGAAGATTTAGTCATTCTCTTTGCCAGTGAAAGTCCTATAGTCAAAGCTACAGTTCTTCCTGTGCAAGGACAGCATGTAAATTTGTGAAGCATCCCATATTTTGGGGGCTTCCCTGGTGGCTCAGATGGTAAAGAATCTGCCTACAGTGGAGGAGCCCCAGGTTTGATCCCTGGGTCAGGAAGATCCCTTGGAGAAGGGAATTGCTACCTACTCCAGTATTCTTGCCTGGAGAATCCCATGGACTGAGGCGACTGGAGAGCTACCTCCATGGGGTCACAAAGAGTCAGAGACAACTAAGCAACTAACACTTTCACTTTTTCACGTGGTTCTTCTAGCAGTCCTATACGGCTGTGAGTGTTTCATCTTTAAGAAGGCTGAGCACTGGTGCTTTCAAATTGCCAGAGGAGACTCCTGAGAGTCCCTTGGACTGCAAGGAGAACTAACCAGTCCATTCTAAAGGAAATCAGTCCTGACTATTCATTGGAAGGACTGATGCTGAAACTGAAGCTCCAATACTTTGGCCACCTGATGCGAAGAGCCTACACATTGGAAAAGACCCTAATGCTGGAAAGACTGAGGGCAGGAGGAGAAAGGGGTGACAGAAGATGAGATGGTGGGATGGTATCACTGACTCAATGGAGATGAGTTTGAGCAAGCTCTGGAAGACAGTGAAGGACAGGGAAGCCTGGGATGCTGCAGTCCAGAGGGTCACAAAGAGTTGGACACGACTTAGTGACCAAACAACAACAATAAGGCATTTTCAGATATGATCTATGTCTTCTCTATAGTGACCCTTATTTCCTTCTGAATCCTCATGAAGAGTCATCAACATCAATATTTCTACTATTTTCAAGGCAATTTAGGCTTTTTATATCACAGTTATCAAAAATTCCCAGCCTCTGCTGGAAGCAGAGCCACTCTCACATTTAAAGTTTTATTTCAATAACACCCCATTTCCAAGTACCAGCATTTAAATTAGCTTTCTATTGCTGCTATGACAAAGGACAACAAATTCAGTGGCTTAAAGCAACACAAATTTATTATCTTGTAGTTACAGAGATTCAGATTTTGAAATGGATCTCAATGGGTCGTGATCAAGGCATTGGTAGGGCTCTCTATATTCCATTCTGGATGCGCTGAGTGAGAATCCACTTTCTTGCCTTCTCCAGCTTTTAGCATTTGCTCACATGTTTTGGTTCTTGGCCTTCTTTTTCCTCTTCAAAGCTCACAGTGGCCACTCAAGTCTTCCTCATACTACATCACCATGACTCTTTGACACCCTCTTCCTCATTTAAGGACCTGTGTGATAAAATCTAGGAAAATCTTTTTGTTTTAAGTATAGCTGATGAGCAATCTTAATCCCCTCTTGCCATGTACTATCACATATTCTAGGGATTAAGTTTCTGGGGATTAAAGAATGTGCATCTTTGTGGGGGGCATTATTCTGTGGAGTGAGTGTGTTTCTCTCGAAATAAATCTACTTCTTACTTGGTCTCCAAATTCTTCTGGGCCAAAGCAAGAACTTCGGATTCACCAGGAACAATTTGAACAGACTAGTACACACTGTAACCTGTGCACATCTCTATCCCAGCAGGAATTGTCTTCTTTGCTACATGACTGTTTTCCATCCCTAGACAGCAACCTCAAGGGGGGACTCATGTCCTACTATTGATATCTTTGTATCCTCACATCCAGCCTGGCACCTGGCACACAGTTGCTGTTTGACCACCTTCAGCTGTCAAGGAAGTTTCACAATGGTCAGGGTGCCTGAGCTGGGTCTTGAAGGATGAGTAATTTGGTTCGAGAGGTCATGGACAAGGCAATCGTGCAAGAAGGAATAGCTCATGTCTCCTAAAGGACCATTAGGTGTTTCCTTAGAAGACTTTTCCATCTCTGATCCCTATCCCCAGACTTTTCCATCTCTGACCTATCCTGGCAGTCTAGGTCACCCTGTCACGCTTCTGCTTTCCGAATCACAACATGCATGCCCTCTCCCTTCCCATCACCTTCCCCACCTACCCAGTCTCAGCAAAGGGAACCTCCATTCCTTCACCCAGTCACTCAAGCCAAAAGCACAGTTCACCTTCTGATTTCCTTTCTGTCCAGAATGTCCTGCATTCCTGCTAGCAGCCCCCCTTCTCAACTCTATCAGCTACAGGTGGGCACTTGCCATCTACCTCTACAAGGATTAAATCATGCACTGCTGCAGTGCTGACCTTCAACACCCCCTGAAAGGAGTTCAAGGTGGAGAGCAGAAATGAGGCATTCTATATTCTGGAAAACTGGCAGAACTGGTTTCCACATAGTTAGATATTCTCAGGAGACAGTTTCATGAGTCCGATTCTTGCATTTCCTCGTATCTAAAAAAATACTGAAATCCTTCATGGTGCTATCTGCTCCTTGTGACTAGCAGTGACTTTCATGAGATTTGTAGAAACCTTCTGCAAAAAATATGTGCCTGATTGTATGTATGCCCTTTTCACCAAAATCACATATATACTTTTCCTCCTATCTTTTTGGAGTAGTTTCTCAGAGTTATCTGAAGTGCTGTCTCCCGGGCTATCGTCCTCATCCTGCCCCCAATAAAACTTAACTCACAACTCTCTCATGTTGGGCATTCTTTTTTTTTTTTGAGTCAGAAACTCCATCTACAAGCTGTAGCCTCACTACCTCAATTCATATGTTGGAAAAGATTCTGGAAGAAGTTCTGGTTCTTCTGGTCCCAGGAGAGTGATAAAAATGTCTTTTGTTAATGAAGCAATCTTTGGTAAAGAGTCTGCCTGCAATGCAGGAGACCTGGGTTTGATTCCTAGGTTGGGAAGATCCCCTGGAGAAGGAGGTGGCAGCCCACTCCAGTATTCTTGCCTTGAAAATCCCATGGATGGAGGAACCTGGCAGAAGACAGCCCGTGGGGTCGCACAGAGTCAGACAGAACTGAGCAACTTCACTTTCATAACTTTCTTTTGGGAAGAGCCTAAGGATGGGGGCTGGTTGCTAGTGGAAACTACTAACTACTTGATCAATAGTGTCTATGTGATAAAGCTTCCATAAAAGCCCCAAAGGATGGGATTTGGAGGGCATATGAATTGGTGAACCAGAAACCTTCTATGTGCCACGGTGCCAGGCTCCAAATTCTATGAGGACAGGAGCTCCTTTGTCTGGGATCTGGCCCTGTGTTTCTCTTCATCTGGCTGTTGGTTCATATCTTTTAATGTCCTTTGTAATAAACTTGTAGTCTAGTGAGTAAACAGGTTTCCTGAGTTCTGTGAGCCACTGTGGCAAATTAATGGAACCCAAAGATGGGGTCATGGGAACCTCTGACTTATAGACAGTTGTTCAGAAGCACAGCAACAAGTTGCGATTATAATTGACATCTGAAGTGGGGAGAAGGAGAGTCTCGTGGGACTTAGACCTTAACTTGTGGATCTGATGCTGTCTCCTGGCAGACAGTCAGACTGAGTTAAATTGTAGGATACTCAGCTGGTGGGTATGGGGAGAAATACCTCCTATACAGTGTAACTGGTGACCCAAATATTACTTCCTTGCAGTGAGTGTCTGCTCACAGAACTTAGAGCATCCTGCAGGCAAGCCTCTGGACTTCCCCTCAATCCTAACAATCCTGAATTTGCAGCCAGCATACAGTGTCGGACTTTCCCGAGGGCTGTCACTCTTCTGCATGCCCTGCCCTCCTTCCCGAGTCCATGTCTGTGCTTTTAGCCTGTTCACCTGTCTCTTGTCCCCTGCCCTTCCTCTTCTTTCTAGAACCTACTTCAGAGGAGTTTCATTGCCAAGCAGTTTGGCTACAAATTAAATATTAGAGGCACTGCAAATAATGTTAACGTACCACCTCTGCATTCTTGTCTCTTTTTGACCTTTGTACGCAAATTATAGTCAACAACTCACCCTTGACAGGGTGCATGATTTCAATTGTTTTAAAAAATAATTATCATTCTAATGAAGCAAGACCCCCAACCTGGGAGGTGAACAACTAAATCTTGGTGCTTTTACATGCCTACTGAGAGATAAGATGATATAATACGATAATAACTAAAGAGCTATTATGTTGGTTAATTGCAATTTTAAAACAACTCATTGGGGGAAATAATTCATAAATAGATGGGAATACAGAGAAACGATGACACTCTCCATAAATATGTCTCTTTGATGGCATTCATTTGTAAATACAGTTTTAGAAAGATATAAGTTTCTGATTTTGAATATGCTTGGAATTTCATGCCTGGCCCCAGATTAATAATGATGTAAAAATTCCCTTCATGTTTACCATATCACTGTGACACTGGGCTTTCTGATAATTTGGGGAAGTTTAGGGCCAAACTGGAGGGCTTCCCTGGTGGCTCAGCGGTATAGAATCCTCCTGACAATACAGGATACACAAGTTTGATCTCTGGGTCAGGAAGATCCTCTGGAGAAGGGAATGGCCAGCCACTCCAGTATTCTTGCCTGGGAAATCCCATGGACAGAGGGGCCTGACAGGCTATAGTCCATTGGGTCGCAAAGAGTTGGACAAGACTGAGTGACTGAGCTTGCACACAGGGCCAAACTGAAATAGTGAAAGCATTAACCCAAGAACTGGAATAAAATCATTAAGTATGCTTTGCTTTCTAATGAACTGGCATGCAACTGTATCCAATTTCCTCACTGCTTTCCCTTTGATCTCTTTAAGGTTTTCCTTGGTCAAACCTCTCCTGTTTGAATTTGCACTAATTTGTAACTCCGCATCTTCCATCTGGGGATACAGATCTGTGCAGGCCCTCTTCCACGCTGGGCTAAATTTGCCCAGCACCTGGTTGAACATATTGGTTTCGGCATATTTACCCAAATCGTTAGTAAAACATCAGAAACAGTCGGCTCCTGCGAATTAAATCACAAGCAGCGTCCCTGTCACTTACACTAATACAATTTAGACTTGAAATTCACAAGCAGGCGCACCCTGCTTCCACTCACATCCAGGCAGCCCCTGGAAGCCTGAATCGGGCACTCAAAACATCCGTTGAGCTGGGAGAAATTAGGAAGATACTTCAGCTGGTTTCAGTCTTGCGTTTCATACATATTCTGTGGATAATTTTCCAACCCTTCCTTTTCATCTCGTTTTAACTTCCCCAAGTCCTTTGACTAGCTCTGTGTAGAGAGTTATTGCCAATCTCATTTCCTGTGGTCTTTTCAAATCCAATCTTTTTAGTTCCCTCTGTTTGGTGGAGGGATTAGAGCTTCTTAGCCTGAAAGCTAGTTTTGGAATGCAGGTTGAGGGTCAATGGTGAAGACTGTTTCCCCTTTCCATTTTTGTCTGATGTAGCCTTTTTGATTTACATGTCTGGAAACCCACAAAAGCCTTCTTATTGTTATTGTAGCTGGAAAATGGCCCGGATCCAGCCCAATCCTTTGCAAAAAAAAAAATCCTTCTTTCTGTTCCTGCCTTTTGCTGTAGAATTCATTATTGTAATGCATTGTTTACTTACATTTCTATCTGGTGATAATGAGCTTTTCAGCCTTTAAGTTTTAGGCTTCCTAGCCACAGAGGGAAGGCCAAGAAAAAGAGAGGGGAAAAAATGGGAGGGGTGAGATATCTCACCCTGATTCTAGCTTCTCTGCCCAGGTTCTGAACACTTATAATTAACTCTTTGTGTCTTCCCCATCTTAAAAAAAATCAGGATTCGAGAATGAACCAGCCTGTTCAAATTCTCTTCCAAGTCACATTCAAGTTCATGTGAGCTCATCCCACATCTCACTCTTGATTTTTAAATTTTCAATGAAATCTTTCTGTTTTGTAAAAACCACTACAGAACAGATGTAAGAACTTTGCTCTTAACCTTCTCTTCACCTTAGCTGCACCCACAGTTAACATTTTTGCCATGTTTTAAATTTCTCTCTCAACACACATAAAGATACACGTGTTCTTATTTCTCTTTGCATTATTCTTTTAATAATCATTATTATTGTTTTGCTGAATCAGTTGTGGAAATTTGGCACCCTATCCCCAGATACTTCAGTACGACTCTCCTAAACAGAACCTAAACCCTTCTCTGATATACTCACAATGTGATGACCAAACTCAGGAAATTTAAACTGAATGCAAACTGTTATCTAGTTTACAGTCCAGATTCAAATTTTGCTAATTGCCTCTGTGCTTAGCCTTAGGTACTATTTCCCTCTCTAATCCAGGGTCCAACCCAGGATCACTCATTGCATTTAGTTATCGTTTTCCTTTGGTCTTCTTTCTTGTCCTCCTCTCTATTTTGTTTTAAACAACACTGACATTTTTGAAGAGCACAATCTGTTATTTTGCAGAATGTTTCTCAGTTTGTCTGATTGTTTCCTTGCAATTTGACTCAGTTTTTGCAGTTCCAATGGGTTTCCCTGGCGGTTCATCAGTAAAGAATCCACCTGCCAATGCAGAAGACGCAGGAGACATGGGTTCAAATCCCTGGCCTGGGAAGATCCTTTGAAGAAGGAAACGGCAACCCACTCTAGCGTACTTGCCTGGGGAGTCCCATGGACAGAGGAGGCTGGCAGGCTACAGTCCGTGCAGTCACAGAGAGTTGGACGAGACTTAGCGACTAAGCAACAACAGTGCAGTCTCAAATCTTTGACCAATCCTTTGCATTTGCAGCTATGGTCTCAAATCTCTGACAACCTTTCATCCTTAGCCTGGAGATGATCATTCTCTTATCTTAGTCAGGATCAGTGATTTTGTAACCCTGGGAAGATATAAGATAAAATGCATGAATATAACTACATATATGTGAAGAAATAAATTTGGTATTTAAACCTTAATGTAAATTGTGATTATACAAGTGTGCTAGGAAGTTTTGTATTGATTGCTCTGTTAGAATGCATTTTGTAAAGCGTTTGAGACTTTTATGAGATCTGACTTTCTATAGAATTTAGACTTGAGATTTCAATTTAAAATATTTGGAGGTTTTAATCTAATCACATTTACTTAAAAGCTTAAGAGTATCTAAGTTGCTAATTTATTCATTACTTTTGGAGACATTGAAATGCTTAACTGTATCTGATCTACCCAGTTGGTAAATTCATATATATTAAAGGGAGAGCTTTGGAGAGTTAGATTTTTTGTTGATAGCTTCATAAGCCTGTCTTGCTGGCTGTTTAAAGTGCTTGAGAAAATAAAATATGTTCAGTATCTGACCATGGTTTGACATGTTTAAGGTAATCTAATTAATGAAGTTTTAGATAGTATGAGAGTTTTTAATTTATTAAGTTTTTAAATTTTTGTGATTTTCACTTGATATATTTGAGAAAATTTGATGAACTTTAAAAATAATGTTCACAAGCTTAGAGAAAACTGATCTATGAAAGTGGTATAAATCGAAGAATAGAACAAAGGAGAGTGTTTTTAATTTTCACAGCTACTAACTAAACTTATAAGCAAATACATTGGATTTTAAAACTGAATTTGAAGTCTAAAGGAAAGACGGGTTTGAAATTAAAAGAATGAAAAAAATGACTATTAATGAAAACCCAGGATATGCCAAATACTTTTTTATCTCACACCGATCCTCCTTTGGACATTAAAAAACAATTAAATAATTAAACAAAAACCTATTAAAACAATGAAAAAAACCAATCAGTAATAGGCCAGAAAATCAAGGCACACCATGCTAAGTATACAGTGGAAAAGGCAGACACAGAGGATTGGAGAAGGCAGATCCTCTGATCTCAGGATGGCGTGGGGCTAGGGATGCTCCAAGGATGGTGATACTAGAATGGAGTCTTCCATGGTGAACAAGAGATTGCCCAGCATGGAGAAATGGGACGGCCTTTACCCCACGAGCAGAGCACGGAGGATTGTTCACTCTGAGTTGTTGAGATGCAACTGAGTCTGTGCAAGATCTAGCCAGATCTTACATGGCCTGAGACGCTAATTAAATTGTTTGAAATTATTCACTTAATATTCATTTATTTATTGAGTGCCTATGGTGGGCCAGTGTCTCTGCTTCTCTTTGAGGTTAAAAAAGATGGAAAATCAGAGCCCTGTCTGTGTCATGATACTTACTGCATCACACCCAGAAGAACTGGTTCACTGATGTATCTTCTTCATAAGGCTAAGAACACCTTCAGGAAAGGGACTTCCCAAGTGGCTCAGTGGTAAAGGATCTGTGCCAAGGCAGGAATGCAAGAGACAAGTTCAATTCCAGGGTAGGGAAGACGCCCTAGAGTAGGAAATGGCAACCCAGTCCAGTATTCTTGCCTGGGAAATTCCAGGCACAGGGGAGTCTGGTGGGCTACAGTCCATGGGGTTGCAAAGAGTTGGACGTGACTGAGCACGCACCTTCTGCAAAGGGGTATTGGCTTTCACTTTCCTGTACCTACACCACTTGGCATAGAGCCTAGAACATAGGAAACAGTGGATGAAGCCTTGTGAGATAAGTAAAATAAGTCACAAAATAAATAAGTAACCACGAGTAAACCAAGCTTGACAATTCAGTGTGATAAGGATTAAACTCTTATTCGACATATATTGTAAGTGCTTACTGTGTGCTTTTAAAAGAAACTTGGATACATCTGTGAACAAAACTGTAAAAAAAAATTCCCTGTGTCTTAGGTAAGAGTCTCTAGATCCAGAGCCTGGAATAGTTTTTCTTGGCCAAGTGACTGACCCAGGAAGTGCTCATGGGAGAAAGGGAGTGAGGATTTGGGATAAGGAGGAACTCAAGCAAAAAATGTGGTCTCAACTGAGGCGAGCCTTGATGCTATGAGGGAACTCTGAAGCACAAATCATGTAACACTGTCCCATCTTGGGACAAGAGGGGAGGGACTAGCCTTTTGCATCCTCATGTCCATCTCTCATTGACTGACGTCTGTCCCCTTGAAGGATATAGATAGAGTCTTATAGGTGTCTACGGGACAGAATCCATTAAAAGGACATGGAACTACCAAGAGCCACTCTGGAGGATTACTTCCCGCCAATTTTATTTTTCCCTGGTCTTTTTACATTGAAGATGTTTTATATCCTCTTGATGATGAGGATCTACTACCCTTGCTGGTATAGTAACTCTTTTCTGTGACTTCTGGTCTACTTCCATGAGCAGCTTCAACTGACCAAGAAGCACTCTTCTAGGTCCCTTGGTGAAAGCATCCCCTTCTCTGAAAACCAGAACTTTTATCCCTATGGAGTGTGAAGTTATAGGCAAAGGAAAGACCTATTTCCTATGTGGATCACCCTGCTTCTATCCTGAGGTCTCTCACCAACGCATTCAACCTATTGAACGGGCTTAGTCATTCAGTTGTGTCTGACTCTTTGTGATCCCATGGACTGTAGTCCACCAGGCTACTCTGTCCATGGGATTTTTTGGGCAAGAAATACTGGAATGGGTTGCCATTTCATTCTCCGGGGATCTTCCTAACCCAGGGATCAAACTCGCGTCTTGTGCATTGCAGGCAGATTCTTTACCCTCTGAGCCATCTGGGTGGAGAACAAGAGTGGGTTGCCATGCCCTGTCATTGAACAGGTATCACCAATTAATGACCTTTGGTTTAAAGTGTACAGTGAGTCCCCTACATCCTACATACCAACTTTCAAGTTTCGAACTTTCAAAGATGGGAACATGCGTTCCATCAACGTCAGGCTCGAGTGAAATTGCAGCTTGCCCTCCAGTTAGGTTAGTTGGGTAGCTAGGCTAACTTTGCTGAACTTACAAACTAATCGGACTTCAAATGCACTCTTGGAATGAAACTTGTGTGCGTGTGGGGTACTTATTGCATACCACATCATAAAGGATATCACCTCGTATTTATCAGTCTGGCCCCTCAGCTGTCCTCCAAAGGTTATTCCCTTCCTCTATCAGGCCAGTAGTGTCTGGATAGTTCGCAGTGCAGCAGTTCTAAAAGATTCCACGGTTGTGGGGCTCATTAACATCTTCACGATGTCCAGATGGTCAAGCTGCTTTTGGACTATGTAACGACGGAGAATGGAAAAATTAACATAGGGCTGCAGCAACGCTGTGAATGCGCACTATTATTTGTCCCATGAGGATACAGCCTACTTCTCATCTTCCTCTTTTATAAGGATGAAAAAGAATGCAGTCATTAGATCAATAGCACACACAATACATCTTAGATCATATTCATCTCCTCTAGTAAAGACACCACGTCTGGCACGGCAACTTCTCATAAGACTATACTTGGCCAAGTTTGTGATAGCCCATAAATATCTATCATGATCCATCTGGCTTTTGCACTAGTGACATGAATGGGCTATGACAGGCTATTAAGGATCTGAGGGTGACACTGACATCTGCCATACATATTCTGGGAGGAGACATTGTTTTTGATTTATTATCTTGGAGGGTAGACCAACTTCACAGACTTTCACTTGGCCTTTGTTGCTATCGTAGGTCTTCTTCTACAGGTTAATTTGAGAGTTCTGCCAAATTGCCAAGTATGACCATTTTGATTATACTTTCAGGAATCAGGGAATTAGCACTGGGTGAATCTGTGGAGCCAATGGATCCACTTTGAGATGGACCTGGGCCGGGAAATTCATTTATTACTGACCCCTCACAGCCCCCACTTTAACCAGGTCAACAATAACACTTTCAGTTCCTGGTTATTAGTGTCTATTCATAGCCTGTATCCTAAGTCCTTGAAAGACTTGACTATTTGCCTGTCCCCAGTACACAATTATCTGTGTAAATAGCCATCATTCTTTTGTTGCTTGCTGGGCAGAACTGGGAAAACACTGCTGTGTACCCTTGGTGTGTACACTTGTACACTTGCATTGTGACACATTTAAAAAAATTTATATTTTATAGTGGAGTATAATTGATTAACAATTCTGTTTCAGTTGTACACCATTGTGATTCAGTTATACATCAATATGTACCTATTATTTCTCAATTTCTTTTTCCATTGAGGTTATTAGGGAATATTGAGCAGAGTTCCATGACATGTACACACTGCTTACTTAAAATAGATATCCAACAAGGACCTACTGCAGATACTTTTTATGGAGACCTGGTTTTTCCTTCAGTCAGTACTCTCTGGATCTGAAAACTCTTCTGGTCTGTAAACTGGACCATCATGACTTTCCACTGAGGTCAGCTGACCTTATCCTTCTGGTCATCCATTCTCAAAACTTTTTGGATTATGTATTTTAAGCAGTAGAGTTGCTGGTCATCCCTGTATTATATTGTCCCTAAGAAGGCCATGTTTTATGAACTATTTCCAAGATTCCTATAGGCTGCCATTCCAATGTTGGTGTCCAAGATGGCAAACAGGTTCCGTGTGTTTCTGATTTCTCAGTTCTCCCACGTGAACCCTTCAACGTCATGTTCCCATGATCCTCATTGCTATTAGGGAGCCGATTCTGAGATGGTATCTGCTGTCATCTGTCCTGACCTACAGAGGAAACTACTCCTCAGTTTTTCACTGCTTATGACTCTCTCCCCAGTGCCCTCTTTATCACCTTGGTAAACTAACTGTCCTCCAAACCATCCCAAGGAAGACGTTTAGCTGGTACATTTCTGGTCTTGTCTAATAGACACATTGTAGCATCCTCACTTCTCTGAGACTTAGGAACCCTTCCTCCCTGGTCTTGATGCTTTATCTGGCATCCGTCCTTCACACAAAGTGGGCCATTACTTTTTCCAAGTCCTTAAGAACTACTCCAGCAATGTCTTAGAGCCATCGCTTGGGGTCCATCCTTTTCAGGATGGTACGTGCCGTATTACAGAGGAGAGTCCCATGCTGACAAGTTCTCTGTTATCTAGCTTTGTATCCCCCCACCTTGGTCCAGCAAAATCAGGATCCACTCCCAATCACATTCTCTGGTCCTGGAAGTACATGTTAGCTTGGTTCTACAGCTCTTTTGGAATATAATCTCTTCCTTCACTTTGCAGTATTGGCATTTCTCTAGTCAGGTCCAGCTGAGTTTTAACTCTAGTTATAAATCTGGTGGCCAGCAGGAAAGGTGGAAAGAGATTCTAACGAGGGCAAGTAAAATGTCGTAAGTCATTGCTTCATTTTAGATCTCTGAGTAGTTTTCAAGCAAGCCAGTCTCTATCTTCCAAACATAGGAAGGGACCACTTCTTCAGGCCCAGAAGATTTGGGGGAATTTGGGGGTCAATATTCTCAAATACATCTGTCCAGATATCCCCATCTCAAGCCTCAGGGGACTACTATTTTTGTATCTAATGACCTTTTTATTGGATATTTGCCTAGGCTAATTGTTCAGACTTGTCTAAAGTTCTGTCTTTCTTAAAATTAAGTCTAGTGCATGATCTTAATCGATGCCTGTGTTTTAGCTGTTAGATCAAGGTCTTCATATACTGTCAAGGCCACCCTATGGCGCTCTCACTTTGCTTGGAATTTTTGACTAGAAGATCTGACACTGTCATTTTCCCTTTGCAGTAGATCAGTGTTGCTTAGAAACTCTCACCTGATTCTCCAGTTCTTTTTTTTCGGGCAAGACTTTATTGGGGTGCCTGATGCAGCAGAGGGGAGTGAGAACAAGCAACATGTCCCCCTGCTTGTCCACTTGCTGCGGGGAGCAAGCTCGTTCCTTATATGCGGTGGGAGTAGGGGTGTGTCCAGGGGTCAGGCTGGAGGGGGCCTTAGGTGTTCTGTCCACCCCTCTGGTGGTGGTGAGTGCAGGCGGCATGTGTAAACTCTGCTTTTGCTCCCAACATTTCTTACAGTTTTTATTTCTTCTGCATCTCTTGGGTGCCAAGACATGGTAGCAGTAAACTTACCTCTTTTCAACTGTTCATCAAAGGTAAGAGCCCTCGGCCATCCCAACACTTAAATATGTCAGGAATGAGCTATACTCTATCTACCACCAGCAACAGGGTCCCTATTACCATTCAACCAGCAAGCAACACAGTTTGAGAATTCCATCTTCAGAGTTTCCCAGGACCACTCACTTCTGGCACCAACTGTCTTAGGCTTGGTTCCCTAGAAGCAGAGTGCCTGTCCAAGGATGAGCATTCTTATTCAAGTGACTTATTGGGAAGATGCTTTTCAGAGAAGGTGAAGGGAGGGAAGCAGAATAGAGCAGGGATAAAACTACCCAGGGATAGAGGTAGTCTCAGCTGATGACTATCTTCCATCTATGCCTATAGTGATGCTTTGGAAAACAGTTTGCACCACAAAGTCCTCCCCACCCCAAGGCAGTGGGCCAGCTTTTTCATACCTCATGGGAGTCAGTCTGTCTGACTATGATCTGGCTGTGACCTGCCTCTTGAGAGGAAGGGCTGTTTTTGTTGGCTGAGGAAAATTCTATGAAGGACAGGGCACAGATGTGATAGATCAGTGGGGAGTCAATGGAAGGGAGCATGGTTAATAGAGGTTTTTTGAAAGCTGGATGAAAATAACAGTGGGTTTGCTATGGGGAATGACCAAGTAGAAAGTGAAAATGTAAAGTTAAATGAGGGAGGAAAATTGCTGTAGCTCAGTGGTTAAGTGGGGATAGAGTACAGTTTAGAAAAGGATGGATTCATCTAAGCTAAAAGCATGGTGTTTCATCCACAGTAGCAACAGAAGAGGGATATTGGCAGAGGCCACAGGGAGGGGTGCTCACCTCCCCAGGCATGCTGTCCAGGAGGCTGCAAGGCAGAGACATGGATCTGATAGGTGCTTGTTGGAATGGCAAGAAGTCTCCCTGACAGAAGTCACATCTCATCTGCACCTTAGAGAGGAGTAACTTGGATGATAAAGAATTTGTCTGCAATGCAGGAGACCTGGGTTCAGTCCCTGGGTCGGGAAGATTCCCTGGAGGAAGGAATGGCAACCCATTCCAGTGATCTTGCCTGGAGAATCCTGTGGAGAGAGGAAGGAGCCTGGTGGGCTACAGTCCGTGGGGTTGCAAGGAGTTGGACATGACTGAGCGACCAACGCAATACTTAGAGAAGAGTAAGAGGCCTTGTTTAGACAGAGAAGAGGTCAGGGAAACTTTCTATTTTTGTAGTTCTCTCTTCTGAGGAATTTATACTGCTTTCCAAATTAAAGCAACCCCTCTGAAAAACATTCCAAACTTATCTTTCTGAGCCAAGGGAAACAAAAGAAATCAACATTTATTCAAGCTCTATTGGAGAAGACTCTTGAGAGTCCCTCGGACGGCAAGGAGATCAAACCAATCAGTTCTAAAGGAAATCAACCCTGAATATTCATTGGAAGGACTGATGCTGAAGCTGAAGCTCTGATACTTTGGCCACCTGATACAAAGAACAGACTCATTGGAAAAGACCCTGATGCTGGGAAATATTGAAGGCGGGAGGAGAAGGGGATGACAGAGGATGAGATGGTTGGATGGCATCACAAACTTGATGGACATGAGTTTGAGTAAGCTCTGGGAGTTGGTGAAGGACAGGGGAGCCTGGCATGCAGTCCATGGGATTGCAAAGAGTTGGACACAACTGAGTGACTGAACAGCAATATACCAGTGTAAAAAGTCAAATCCACACCACTGGGTGCAGAATGCTGAATTTCATATCGAAATTTTTCTGGAAATCAGAAAAAATGAAAGACAGTTCAGTTCAGTTCAGTTGCTCAGATGTATCCAACTCTTTGCCCCTCCACGGACTGCAGCATGCCATCACCTGTCCATCACCAACTCCTGGAACTTGCTCAAACTCATGTCCATCGAGTCGGTGATGCCATCCAACCAACTCATCCTCTGTCATCCCCTTCTCCTCCTGCCTTCAATCTTTCCCACCACCAGGGTCTTTTCCAATGAGTCAGTTCTTCACATCAGGTGGCCAAAGTATTAGAGTTTCAGCTTCAGCATCAGTCCTTCCAATGAATATTAAGGACTGATTTCCTTTAGGATGGACTGGGTGGATCTCCTTGCAGTCCAAAGGACTCTCAAGGGTCTTCTCCAACACCACAGTTCAAAAGCATCAATTCTTCGGTGCTCAGTTTTCTTTATAGTCCAACTCTCATATCCATACATGACTACTGGAAAAACCATAGCTTTGACTAGACAGACCTTTGTTGGCCAAGTCATGTCTCTGCTTTTTAGTAGTCTGTTTGGGTTGGTTATAGCTTTTCTTCCAAGGAGCAAGCATCTTTTAATTTCATGACTGCAGTCACCATCTGCAGTGATTTTGGAGCCCAAGAAAATAAAGTCTCTCACTGTTTCCATTGTTTCCCCCATCTATTCCCCCATCTTGAAGTGATGGGATGAACCCAGCCTTGCTATATCACCTGAAGATCTTTTATCCATCTGCCTACTTAGGAGCAAAAGTTCTTTACAATGTTATGATTCAGATATCATGACTTCTTCTCAATACACACCCACAAAGTGCATTTGTTCCTGCGTGCATATTGTATATATTAATTGTGCATAGCTTCATTTTTTCCCCCGATTGATTGTGTCTCCATTACTTCGTGTTCCAGTGTCTGCTTTGGTGAGTGTGCGTGTCAAAGTCATGACCAATACCATATTGGCATCACGCTCTGCAATCTTGACTTCATGACATTCTACCTAGGTACCTATGGCACACACATAATCACAGTAATTGGGAAGAAAACGTCGGTGATGCTGATGGTGAGGCTGAGGTGACGTGATCTCAGCGCCTATAATGGTGCTCAGCACATAGTAAACCTTTAATTTGTTGGGCAGATGGATGGATGGTGGTGGAATGCATGAACTCACGAGTCACAGGAAATTGGATTCCTTAGATCCTGTTACCCCTCACTTGGATATGTTCTTCTAAATATAGAAGAACCAAAAATCAATTCTTCAATTATTAGCAAATGATGCCCAAAACTCAGTTTCTCTGTACACTGAGGCCCAATTGAATCTCTGGGAGAGTTTTGGGTAAAGTAGAAAAGGGTAGTTTTATTGCTTTGCCAGGCAAAGGGGGACATAGAGGACTCATACCCTCAAAACCATCTGTCCTAACTTGGGGAAGATAGTGAGAAGTTTTATAGTAATCGTTCAAAGAGGGCATGATCAGCACATAGATGTTCTTCTGATGACTTGGTGGTGAGGTAAGTAGGGGTCAGTACCATCAACCTGCAGGTCCAATTGGTCAGGGGTCTGCATGCTTGTAGGCAGTATCCCATCATCAGTCATTAACTTCTCCCACCTGGAAGAGGTCACAGTACCTGCAAAGTAGCTCAAAGATACTGTTGTGTACCAGTGGATGGGAAAATAGGACCTTGCCCCAAGGCTGCTCTTGACTGTTAATTTCTCCCTGGTCTCGCATCCCCTCCCTTCCCTAATTAACGACTGCTTGAGTCTGCCCAGTGCAACTCAGGGAAGGTCATGGAGACCGAGTGAAGGCTATTTCCTGTAATCAAAGAAATGGGGGCTCAGAGAGGCCTGTGTCCAGGAGACCCACAGGGAATTTAGTGGTATCACAAAGTTTTCTTGTCTTTCTTTACAGGTAATTATGCTGCCAAGGGGTGAGTTGATTGTTCCCTCTCAAGAGAGGGGTTGTGATACAGTGAGAAGAATACAGATTTAGAAATCGAAGCCTGGTGTTAAAAATATAATTCAGTTATTTCCTAGCAGTGTTATCTTGGGCCAGTCACTTAACCCCTCTTGGGCTTTCTCTACATCTACAAAAAGCAGAATAATAATAGCCTCTATTGTACGGGATTTTGGTAAGGATTACACAAGATAATGCACTAGAAAATGGTTTGTGTGCCAGAAGCAACACAGAAATTTGCACTGCTATTCTTCTCTTTGATGCAGACGATGTCAGCTAACCTCTCTTTATGAATTCATAGGGGCTTAGCTTTTCAGATATGTTATCTTTTCATTTCTGCCTAGAAAAAAATAAAGATAATGTGAATGCTGATAGTCCCCAGGAAAATAAGCAGAATAATGACAGTCCTTCACCTCTGCAGAAGTGAACAGCCTACACAGTGCATTCCACACACAATTGTGTCCAGTCCTCACAAGGGGCTCAGGCAGTCTGTTTGAGTTCCCTCATCATTGTCGGGAACTCTGCCCCCAAAAGCATTTCCCCAAGTAGACCCTGCTGCTGAATTCCCTGGGCTGAAAGGAGCATGGAGGCTGGAGTCCCAGCTGCCAGGGCTGGAGGTCTGCGTCCTGGCTCATTGTTGACTCCAACTGTGAGGATTCATTCGATAGGTCAACGTGGCTGGGTCACTGTGTGCCCAGGCTTAATGGTCAAACGTCAATCCATTATCCTGTGTGTTTCTGCATGAGATTAACTTTTGAATTTGGTAGACTACATAAAGGAGATGGACTTCCCTAATATGGGTGCACGTGTGTGCTCAGTCTGACATATGTGTGTCTGACTCTTTACTACCCCATAGACTATAGCCCCCCGGGTTCCTCTGGCCGTGGGATTTCACAGACAAGAATACTGGAGTGGGTTGTCATCTCCTCCTCCAGGGGATTTTCCTGCTTCAGGGATTGAACTCACATCTCCTGCGTTGGCAGGAAGATTCTTTACCGCTTGAGCCATCTAGAAAGCTAATACAACTGGATCTCAGCTAATCACTTGAAGATTTCAGTAGAACAGAGAAGTTCAGGAAGAGGGAACTCCACCTACCTGATTGCTTTGAGCTGGGACTTGGGCTCTTCCTTGGTATGGAGCCTGCTGGCTTTGGACTGGAACCTATGTCATCAACTCTCCTGGTTCTCAAGCCTTCACACTCAAATGCGAACCACACCATCAATGCTCTTGCATCTCCGACTTTCCAACTGCAGGTCTTAGGACTTCTCAACTTACATAATCGTGTGAGCCAATTCCTTATAATAGTTAAGATTGGATTGATCAAAAAGTTTGGGTTTTTCTGTAAGATATTATAGAAACACCTGAATGATCTTTTTTGGCCAACCCCAGTGTATACACATAGGTAATATATGGATGTATATCTATATAACCATGTCTTTATATTTATCTCCTTTCCATTGGTTCTATTTCTCTGGAGAACCCTTGTATACCAATCAAGTTGAAAACTACATATGGGAATAAAGCTCTCAATAAATAGTGGAAGTATTTATGGAGATATGGAAGACTAGATGTTACATAAGACTCCTCCCATGATAGTACACCTAAAAATGCTAGATAAAGTATTTTCAAGTATTTTATTAATAAACATTACATGTTAGAACAGCCCCAGATTTGCAAGAAAATTGCAAAGCTAGCACAGCATTTCCATATAACCACAGGACCAGTTTCTTTTATGATTTTACCATCTTACATTATAGAGTACATTTGTTATGATTAACCAATATTGATATATATTATTATTCATTGAAGTCCACAAGTTATTCAGATTTCCTTGATTTTTCCTTAATGTCTTCCACCCCCCCCCCCCCCCCCCATTTTAGACTTCCATCCTGGAGGATACACATTACATTTAAATGTCATATCTTTTAGGACTATCTTGGCTGTAAGTTTCTCAGACTTTCCTTGTTTTTGATGATTTTGACTTTTGGATGATTTTTTTTGATGCTTTTGATGCTTTTGAGGATTACTGACATATACTGGAGGATGCCCCCTCTATTGTTATTCATCTGTTGCTTCTCGGCTCAGATGGTAAAGAATCTGCCTGCAATTCAGGAGACATGGTTCAATTCCTTGGTCGGGAAGATCCCCCGGAGAAGGGAACTGCTACCCACTCCAGTATTCTTGTCTGGAGAATCCCATGGACAGAGGAACACAGCGGGCCACAGTCCATGGGGTCACAAAGAGTTGGACATGGCTAAGTGACTAAGGACACACACACACATACAGGGGTTTTGGGAGATAGGTATGAGGAAATTACAGACAGTGCATCTCAGAGAGCCAAGGGAAGTATGAATGAGAACAGAGGAACATGGAGGAGTCAGGAAGTCTAATGAAACATCCAGAAAGAGATGGTAGAGAACATGGAAAAGTCATAATAAAGAAAAAAAGAAAAAAAACTCTGAGAATTCCTACTGCCAATTAAACATACTATTTCTCACATCTACAGGGCCAAATAAACCACAAACCAGATCAAAAAATAAATAAATAAATAAAAAACAAAAAAACAGAATCACCTAGATACACGGCAAAATTGAAGATCATTAAAGACAAAGAGAAGATCTTAAAACCAGCGAGAGAGGAAAGATAGAAATGTACAAAGAAACTGAAATTAGACTGACAACTGATTTCTGAATGGTAACAAAGCTAAACTTATTGTGGCAATGATTTCACTAAATACATAAATCAAATCATTATGCTGAACATGTGGTACTGTAGGTCAATTATATCTCAATGAAACTGGAAAATTAGTATCAAAGGAAGTTATAAGGCTGAAGAAAAAGTTTTTTCGAAGTGTCAAGAGAAAATAACTTTCAAATTACAACTCTAATGCAAGTAGATCTTTCAGAAATAACTTAGGAATAAAAACGTATCAAACAAAATCTGTACTAATTAATTTCCATTAGGCTTCCACTAAAGGAATTTCTAAAAAATGCACTTCAGAGAGATGAAAAATAATCCTAGAAGATCTGAAATGCAAGATGGAAATGTGAATAAAGATAGTGGTAAACCTACGGGTAACTCCCCAAAGTTTGACTATAAAAGGCAATGTCTACAATGTCTAATTTATGGAGGTATGAAAATTTGGCATAGAAATAAAATCCTGCATATTGTACAAATCAGGAAGGATATTTGCAGTTAAAAACATTCACAAATAATGTTGTTCAGGAGGAAGGTAAAGTTTTATATTTCCCTGAAAAGTGAAAGTGAAGTTGCTCAGTCGTGTCTGACTCTTTGTGACCCCATGGACTGTAGCCTACCAGGCTCCTCTGTTCACGGGATTTTCCAGGCAAGAATACTGGAGTGCATTGCCATTTCCTTCTCCAGGAGACCTTCCCAAATCAGGGACTGAACCCAGGTCTCCAGTGTTGTAGGTAGACACTTTACCATGTGAGCCACCAGCCTTTGATAAGGTAAATATGCAGTTTAAAATTTTCAAGCTAACAACATACTATAAACAGTACATTTCCAAGCTAGTAAAGGAGAAAAAGTTGGAAGTGTGTTGTGTAGAGTGAAGAGGAATTCAATTACATCAGTAGGTGGAAAGGAGAAAAAAATAGAAAAAGGATAAAATAGGAAGTATAAAGTAAAACAGGGGCAATAGTTTTCAAATCTCAGTAATACACACTATGGTGCCTCAGACGCAAGTTCTGTTCAACTGCAGCAATAGCTATAGAAAAAGATAAGACTGGATAATTTGGGGTAGGGTACACTGGGGTCTAATGTATTGTTCATAATTT
This sequence comes from Cervus elaphus, assembly GCF_910594005.1. NCBI lineage: Eukaryota > Metazoa > Chordata > Mammalia > Artiodactyla > Cervidae > Cervus > Cervus elaphus. The sequence continues at coordinate 5,930,764 of NC_057820.1, read as the reverse complement.
TTCTTAGAAAAACTTTTTAGGAAATTATCAGTAGAAGGAAGCTTTTCTAAAGTTAATGAAATCATTTACAAAACAGTTACAGCCAATGCCATACTCAAAGGTAGAAAATTAAAAGGATTCTCTTTAAGTTCAAGAATAAGACCAGGATGGTCCTTTAACTTCTTCTATTCAACCTTTTTCTAGAAGCCATAAGTCATGTAATTAGATAAGAATTATAAATTAATTTCAAAGTTTGGAAAGGTAGAAGTGAAACTGCCATAATTCATATATAATACTGTCTACAAAGAAAATGTAAATGAATATACAAAAAAGTGAAAAGAATTAGTAGGAGTGTTTAGTAGAATAGAGTAAGACTCATGGATCTAAGATACAAAAGTTAGAACATCTCTTTAGATTCAAAAAAGAAAGTTCAAAAGATCAGAAAATAAAAATTTAACTATTCAGGTATCATTCCAACCAAAAATGCAAACTACAAAGGAATAAGGTTTTAACAATGGCATACAAATTAGTTTTTTTTGGTGTCAAATTAAAAACTTTATTGAAGGACATTATGAAGACCCAGCTAAATAGACATAGTATGTTTATGTATAGAAAGTATTCATGTTGTAAAGATGTCAGTTCTCCTCAAACTGAATAATAGACTCAATTCAATTCCAGTTTATAGATCTTCACAAGTTTTCCTGTAGAACATGATGAGAACACTCTAAAGTTTTCATGAAGTACATTGGTCGAATTTTCTGGGAAGCGGTTGCAAAGATGAGGTTAGAGGTTTATTGAGTGTAATGCTCATGAGAGATAAAGGGAAGAGGAAGCTGGAGGGGGCAGATAAACCCTTCAGATTGATTTTACCCCTGTGAAAAGATAGGAGGAAGAAGGGAGAATCAGGCAAGGAGAGCCTCGGTCTGCAGAGTAGCTATGAGAATTCTCCACTAGTCCATGGGGGGCTTGGGTGCGTGGCTGCCTGGAGGAGTCCCACTCAGGCCAGTGGGAGCCCTTCCTCAACCACCTTTGTGTTCGGTCATTAGCTGGGCCTGTCCGTGGAGTGCACGGCCTCGGGTTTAAAGATGATGAAGGCTCTGAAGTCACCTCTAGCTGGAAATGGTGCACTGACTGCACTCCCTATGCCACATTCTCTTTGAAGGGAGATCTAAATTAAGTGTGTGTGCTTTTGCAGCTGCCCCAAAAGTCAGTTTATCACTCAGTTGTATCTGACTTTTTGTGACCCAATGGACTGCAGCACGCCAGGCTTCCCTGTCCTTCACCAACTCCTGGAACTTGCTCAAACTCATGTCCATTGAGTTGGTGATGCCATCCAACCATCTCATCCTCTGTCGTCCCCTTCTCCTCCTGCCTTCAGTCTTTCCCAGCATCAGGGTCTTTTCCAGGGAGTTAGTTCTTCCATTCAGTTGACCAAAGTATTGGAGCTTCAGCTTTAGCATCAGTCCTTCCAATGAATATTCATGACTAACTTCCTTTAGGATAAACTGGTTGGATCTCCTTGCAGTCCAAAGGACTCTCAAGAGTCTTCTCAAACACCACAGTTCAAAACCACCTGTTATTTAGCGCTCAGCTTTCTTTATGGTTCAACTCTCACATCCATACATGACTACTAGAAAAACCATAGCTTTGACTAGATGGACCTTTGTAGGCAAATAATGTCTCTCCTTTTTAATATGTTGTCTAGGTTTGTCATAGCTTTTCTTCCAAGGAGCAAGCGTCTTTCAATTTCATGGCTGCAGTCATTGCAAAATGGCTGCAGTCACTGACACAAAAGACAAAGTGTCAAAATCAGGAGGAAGAGATGTGCCCTTCTTAATAAGGAGACATAATAAAACTGTAGTAATTAAGGTATTACAACATTGATGTGGGGACAGTTAGGCAGGCCAATGGGAAAAAACAGTATTTGATCCACACATAAGTGGAAACCTGTGAGATGACCAAGCTGGCCCTGCAGATTAGCAGGGAAAAGATGGGAAACTCTGTAAATGGTGCAAGGATGCTTCGTTATCTAGATGGTAAGAAGTGAAAACAGATCCTCGCTTTGTCTCAGACAAAAGAATATTTCAGATGGATTGAGTACTTCGTGTCAATGGCAACACTTTTACAAGAAAATATAGGAGAATGTCTTTATGATCTTGAGATAGGAAGAATTTCTTAAGATCTGAAAAGCACAAATCATAACAGGGAATATTGATAAATTCCATACCTTAAAATTGACTTTTGTTCATAAAAACATATTATAAACAGAGTAAAAAGGTAACCTATGAACCAAGAGCACGTACTTTTAAAAATCTTTTTATTTTGTATTGGAGCATAGCCGATTAGCAATGTTATGATAGTTTCGGGTGGACAGCAGAGGGATTCAGCCATATATGTACATGTATCCATTCTCCCCCAAACTCCCCTCGCATCCAGGTGGCCACATAACATTGACTAGAGTTCCCTCTGCTATGCAGTAGGTCCTTGTTGGTTATCCGTTTTAAATATAGCCGTGTGTACATGTCCATCCCAAATTCCCTAATTATCCCTCTCCTCCCCCTATCCTCCCCTGGGGCAACCATGAATTCATTCTAAAAGTCTGTGAGTGACAGAATGTGTTTTTAATATATAAAATTGAGATAGTACTAATATGTACAGTATGTTTAAAGAAAAGCTCTTGAGAATCAACCAGAAAAAAAAAAAAAAACAGTGATTCCAATGGGTAAATGGACTAAACACAGGAAGAGGAATTTCCCAAAAGGGAAAACGTAAATGGTCGATGAACATGAGAAAAGATATTCAATTGCCTTAGTAATGGAAGAAACACTAATTAAAATAGGATATAAAATTTTGCAACTATTATACTGGCAAGCAAATATCTTGAAAACACCAGTTTTTGGCAAGAATGTGGAGTAATGGGAGCTTTTGTATGTTGCAGGTGGGAGTGTTCATTGGCAGAATCACTTTGGAAAACGGTTTGTGATTATCTCATAAAGTTGCAGCTACGCACATCCTATGTCCCTTGATTCTACCCCTGAGTATTTGTTCTTTGGCAGTTGTCTTCACACTGTAGTGCAAATGTTTCCTGGGGCTTCATGAAGATTTTTCCAGGGCTCTGCAAGCATAGGTGTCTTTGAGTGAATTAATTTTTAGATCTTCAATATCTATCTGTACTCTTTTCTAAAACTGTTCTGATAACACACTTTGGAAAAAAAAAATCTTTGTTGGGTCTCCCTTTTCACAATCATCCTTATTCTGTTGCTACAAAAGAAAACCTCTCACTGACCCTCTCTTACTCGGGTGCATCTGTCTGGGATGGAAAAAAATCCCTAGGGAGCACCAAAAAGTCAATGCGAGATATTGTTGCCTTGGGGCTTCCGTCAATCAAGATACCATTAACCTATGGGGAGGCTTTGTGATTTTCGTGGTCTTGTAAATTTTTCTGTTAAGAGCAGAGTATTGTGTTAGTAATGGAATATTTTGGTTCGCATCAGGATATTCTGAATCCAGCCTCAGAGATGACAATTTTCCTTACCTCCTGAAATCACCTACTACTCTCCAAAACGCATCACTTTTGTGAACATCAAAGGTAGCAGTGTCTTATTTCATCCACGTGACAAATTTAGAGCAAGACTGTATTTCTATCACCTGCCATGCATCCATCCATCCCACTCATCTGCCTATGTATTGCCTATGTTAGAATCATAATACAAAAGTAAATTGTTTGCCAAGGTTTCACAGAAACACTTTTGCTTAATTTGAAATATGAAGTCAAAATTTTTTTTCTGACACAAAGTCTGGCCTGACTGATTGGTTAAAGCTAAAGATTAGTTTTGCCTGTTCAGTTATATACTGGTTATTCATTTCTAAAGTTTAGATGGAAATGTTTTAAAAGTAAGTTAGGATAAAAACAATTTTATAAAAAATATTATATAAGCAAAATTTGATTAGAATCAACATTTCCTTTTATTTTTAACCTTTCCAGGTTACATAACCTATAAGCAAGGGGACTCTAAGTGAAAAAATTATAGATACGATATTCAGTTCAGTTCAGTTCAGTTCAGTTCAGTCAGTCAGTCGTGCCCAACTTTGCATCCCCATGAATCGCAGCACGCCAGGCCTCCCTGTCCATCACCAACTCCTGGAGTTTACTCAACTCATGTCCATCAAATCGGTGATGCCATCCAGCCATCTCATCTCTGTCGTCCCCTTCTCCTCCTTGCCCGCAATCCCTCCCAGCATCAGGGTCTTTTCCAATGAGTCAGCTCTTTGCATCAGGTGGCCAAAGTACTGGAGTTTCAGCTTCAGCATCAGTCCTTCCAATGAACACCCAGGACTGATCTCCTTCAGGATGGACTGGTTGGATCTCCTTGCAGTCCAAGGGACTCTCAAGAGTCTTCTCTAACACCACAGTTCAGAAGCATCAATTTTTTGGTGCTCAGCTTTCTTCACAGTCCAACTCTTACATCCATACACGACCACTGAAAAAACCAGATATTAGCCCTTGATAAATCTTTCTGGAACAAACATAAGATAAAAATTCTTTGTTCTGTTTCCCAGAATTTGATAAAAAGCATTCCTCAAATGACTGAAAAGGATTTTATGAGTCAAATGCTTGACAGTTCTTTACTTTCAACAAAATCAAAAAAGGATCTCATCAAGTTGTCAGCTGAGGGATCATTAAAAATAATTTTAAAATATGCTAGATTACTAAGTGACTCTGCATGAAACCACAGAAGAATTCAAAGCATCCAAAGATCTTTCTATAATATTCCTTTCCAGCTTTAATGTCAATGGCAATACGTCTGTGTCTTGAAACTTCCTGTAATGTACAGAACACCGCAGCAGCTGCCGGAATCTCTGTGAGGTGAAGGCAACGTGTCAGCCTGGGTGTGGGAGTCTGGGCTGGGCGGTTCCTGGAGACACCGGCACACGCTTTCCTTCACATGTGCCCGGCAGCAGGGTTGCCTGTTGCCTGCGGTTTTCTCCCCAGCTTCATCCACTCCCTGAGGGTCTCTCTCTGTCCCACTCCCACAGAAGACAAAATCTGATTTGAGAACAGGAAATGATGGGTGAAAGTGTCAACTGCTCATGGATTTGTATGTGAATTTGCATCATCATAAGGTTTTACCATATTTGCTGTTGTTTTTTAGTTTTAAAGTCATGTCCAACTCTTTTTCGACCTCATGGACTGTAGCTCACCAGGTTCCTCTGTCCACGGGACTTTTCCCAGGTAAGAATACTGGAGTGGGTTGCCATTTCCTTCTCCAGGGAGTCTTCCTGAACCAGCAATTGAACCTGAGTCTCTTGCACTGGCAAGCAGATTCTTTACCACTCAGCCACCCGGGAAGCCCTTTACCGTATTTCTACCATGTCAAATTTTACAGTCTTTGCAAACACTTAAGTCTCTATCTAAAACTTTTAGATGTTTACTTAAAAATATTTAAAGAAATATTTTGCTTCTCAAAGGTTTTAACAGATACTGAGGCAAAAATAAATTTTTTGAAGAGCTTTGTCTTAGGAAAATTCTTGCCTATATACAGTAGGGCTCAAATATAAGAATGTTTTTTGTTCATAAGAGCAAAATGGTAGAATAATCAAATGCTCATTTGCACTAGAGTCAAGAAATAATGTATGATGCATTCAAACAATGAGATACCATGTAACAATAAATTTAAGAAATGAGACATATTTATAATTATGGTTTTCAAAGTTGAGTTACAAGAGATAGTTACAAAAGAATATATACACTATGATTTCTTTTATCTGGAAGAGGGCATGGAAACCCACTCCAGTTTTCTTGCCTGGGAGATCCCATGGACAGAGGAGCCTGGGGGGCTACAGTCCGTAGTATTGCAAAAAGTTGGACATAAATAGGACTGAGCACGCACACCCATGAACGCACGATTTCATTCATCCAAAGTTCAAAGACAGGCAAAACTAAATATAATATTGCTTGGGGTTTACCATGGAAAAATCATAAAGAAAAGCAAGAGAATGATCACTATAAGATTTAGGATACCGTTTCTTTTGGTTAGAAGGGTGCAGTAATGTATTAAACACAAACCAGGAATTTATAGGACTACTATTTGTTAAACTGCAAGGCAGATATCAAGTTTTTTTTTTTAAAGATACCAAGTTTTAATCTTCTTTCTGTTAAAATTATAAATATGTATTATCCCTTTACTTATAAACTGCTCTCCCGTATGTCAATTGTAAAAGTATTAACTAGAATATTATAAATGATAGTGTTGGTAGTTATAAAATTAATATTAAACACTGCAGTACTATTATAATATGGCATTTTTTAGAAGCAATGGAAGGAACATTTTGAAGAGATGGGAGGAACACAGGAGTGTCTGAGACTCACATACCACTGCAAGGGATAAAAGTGGAGGTTAAGATAAGCAAGGAGCAGCTGTGACCTCTTACAGATAGACACCTCTCATGTTCCTGTTGGGATTTTCTCTCGTCCATCCCCCATCCCACCCTGTCCTCTCAGGAACCTCCAGGTAGCTTGGACGTTGGCACCACTGGGAGGGTAGAGGTATTCTTGTTCTGCATCTTCTTTCTGTTCTGACACAAGACCCGTCTGGCAGCTGGGGCACAGAAGCAAAATCATGGTTAGGGTCTGGAAGGAAGGAGGCAGTTCATTAGCCTCCAAAATCCTGAAGGGCTTTATTAGGAAACCTTTATTTATGCAACTGGAAGTTAAGGCAGACACAGTGGTGATTAGGGGTCAGCGAGATTGTAGGGGCAAAAGACTCACTCTAGACTTCTTGTTGTTTAGTTGCTCTGTCGTGTCCGATTCTTTGCAACCCCATGGACTGTAGCCTGCCAAGCTCCTCTGCCCACAGGGTTTCCCAGGCAAGAATCCTGGAGTGGGTTGCCATTTCTTCCTCCAGGGGATCTTCCCGACCCAAGGATGGAACCCACATCTCCTGATTCTTTACCACTGAGCCACCTGGGAAGCCCCCAGACTCACTGATTCCAGGACTATGAGAACAAGGGCAATTCCAGCTGCCACCATCCTGTAAGCCTGTGTTTCCTCTACCTGCCTGGTTGGGAGCCTGCTCAGGACCTTGGCTCTGAAAGCAGACTGCCCCCTTTAGTCACTGTGTCCCCAGGTCCATTCTCAGCAATAACTTGAGCACATATTTTTGGCTCCCCTGTTTCCTGTTATTCTTGCCCCTTGCTCATCCTTAGTGGATATATGGACTTGGGACCACTGACTTCATCTACTGCTTATGCTCCTTGAACTGTGTAAGTGAGGCCTGAGTAAGACCCCTTAGTTTAAGCTCAGCTCTGCCCAAAGATAGGATTCACTTATACAGCCTTCCTCTGGTCTTTCTCCAGTTGCGAACTGACGGCTGGTCCCAGTCCACTGCAGGGTCCTGAAGAGACCTGCCGTGCTGGTTTGAAGGGCTCCAAAGAAGCTAGGGTGGGCATAAAAGTCCCACTGGGCAGCACTCTTCTCACGATACCTATTCACTGTGAGAACGGCTGAGGGCTTGGATAGAACCTGAGCAAAGAACATTCACTTTGAGTCATTACTAAGTGAATAGGAAGCAGGGCTGGAGCATTTTATTCAATGTTCTCCCGAGCATTTTCATGAACGTCATTCTTTCCAATACGTCGTGCAAACAGATGGCAAAGATCCATATAGTTGAAGCTATGGTTTTTCCAGTCATCATGTATGGATGTGAAAGTTGGACCGTGAAGAAGTCTGAGTGCCGAAGAACTGATGATTTTGAACTGTGGTGTTGGAGAAGACTCTTGAGAGTCTCTTGGACTGCAAGGAGATCCAACCAGTCCATCCTAAAGGAAATCAGTCCTGAATATTCATTGAAAGGATTGATACTGAAACTGAAGCCCCAATACTTTGGCCACCTGATGCGAAGAGCCCACTCATTGGAAAAGACCCTGATGCTGGGAAAATTGAAGGTGGGAGGAGAAGGGGGCGGCAGAGAATGAAATGTTTGGATGGCATCACAGGCTCAATGGACGTGAGTTTGAGCAAACTCCAGGAGATGGTGAAGGACAAGGAAGCCTGGTGTGCTGCAGTCCACAGAGTCACAAAGAGTCGAACCCGACTGAGTGACTGAACAACGACAAAACACTGACGATCCAATCTTCCAGTTGGGAAGTCATAACGCAGAGTTATATTAAAGGCTCTGAGTTTTGCAATAGATTTCATCCTGTGTCTGCCAAACGTAGAGGATCATGAGAATTCATTCTTCCTTCCTTCTTCCTCCCATCTCCCCCTCTCGCCTTCCTTGCTTCATCTCTCCTAACATCCCAAATGGCTAGACTTGTTTAGCATGCAATATGGGTGACTCGGCTCTAGGGACAGGGCTCAATCCACAACAGTAAGTGAGAGGTGGGTCTCCCAAGTAATTACGCACTGACCATTTGGCTGACCTTGACCCCCTGGTGCCCTTGAGGAAACACAATTCAACTAGCTCTATGACATCACTGAAAAGAGCATGTTGGAAGGTCACCCTGACAGATGTTCCATATTATTAGTTGAGTTGGATGAACTCATTACGCTTAATGAGAATGAATTTATGTCATTTTATTGACATAAATTTCCCAGTAAAACATAGATCTAAGTAATAGAATGGTCCCTCTGCACATAGCTCTAGAGTCTTTCAACATGTTTCCATGATAAATTACTTTACTTAATTGGCACCTTCTGTCATTCTGGTGACATTTTGCCTACTGATCATATAAACAGTTCTTGATTATCGATGCGCTACAACTGAATCATAGGTAGATGTTTCGAAACATTGTATGGTGTTTAAATCATTTATATGTAGTCTCAGAGTGCATTCCTTCCTTCTATAAACATTATAAGTAGACTGAGATCATAGTCCCCTGTTAAGTATGAGAAATAGAGGATTGAAGCAAAACCAATTTCACTTTTTCAACAGAAACTTATAAAATGGGACCTCCTGCATGCAAAATGCTACCCACAGGATTTTCTCATCCTTGAGGCATTTTTTTTTTTTTTTTCAGTATTTTGCAACTGAGAAATCTGAGACTTAGCGACTTTAAACTCTTCCAGGGCCATTTTTTTTGCTGTGAGATTCCATTCGAGTGAAAGTAAGCAAAATCTTGATAAAGATAATGCACATTTATACATCGTCACATGTGTGCCTCCTCTACCTGTGGCTGTGGTTTTGTGTACTTTACTGCACATTTCCCTGTAGATCACAGTAGTGAATGACCTTTATTTCAAGCCCAGGATGTCCAGAAGCAAGTGTAAAAGCAGCATTATATAGCCAATGGTAAATGACAACCCACTCCAGTATTCTTGCCTGGAGAATCCAATGGAGAGAGGAGCCTGGTGGGCTGCAGTGCATGGAATCGCAAAGAATCGGACACGGCTGAAGCGACTTAGCACACACGCACCAACAATCTCAACTCATGAATGCGCTCTCGGAACGGAGCTCGTTGGTACGTAGGGGACTTCCTGTATATCAGCAGATCTGCGGGGGTGGGGTGGGGTCCTCTGAGTCACTCTTATGCAGCCTCTCCTTGCCCTTGCCTGTGGGGGCTTCAGCATGTCAATATCAAAGGAGATTAGGACCAGTAATCTGGTTGTAAAGGGGGGCCAGAGACCTGTCTCAAACTACAATTAAATAGCAAAGGTTTATCAAATATAGCTTATTTAGGCTTTTACTGGGTGCAGCTTTTTATTCTTATGAGTTATCATAGGTTATATTATATGATATATATGGACTTCCCTTGTGGCTCAGCTTGTAAAGAATCCACATGCAATTCAGGAGACCTGGCTTGGACCCCTGGGTGGGGAATATCCCCTAGAGTAGGAAATGGCAACCCACTCCAGTATTCTTTCCTGGAAAATCCCATGGACAGAGGGGTATGGTGGCTATAGTCCATAGTGTCATAAGAGGCAGATACGACTTATTGACTAAACCACAAAACCACCATATGATATATAACATAATTATATATAATGCACATTGTATAACAAGCTATAAATTATTATTATAGGCTTCTACTAGACATAGGTTGCTGTTGCTTAGTTGCTAAGTCGCCTCTGATTCTTTGTGACCCCGTGGACTATAGCCTGCCAGGCTCCTCTGTTCATGGGATTTCCCAGGCAAGAATACTGGAGTGGGTTGCCATTTCCTTCTCCAGGGGATCTTTCTGATCCAGGCATCAACCCACACCTACTGCATTGCAGGCAGGTTCTTTACTACTGAGCCACCAGAGAAACCAGACATAGGTTTTCTTAGACACAGATTAGCTGTGGGATTTCATTAGAGTCTAGGTTATTTGGAGATGCCTGTGTTTGGGGCAGATGATTAGAATATGGTGATTAAAGCTCCTTTCATTAAGCACGCACTGGGTGTCACCTTTGTCCCCACGTCCCTCTCAGAACCCTCCATGACCTGCCAGGCAGTTTGGACAGCGCTGGTTTAGCCTTAGAGCCAGGCTCTTGGCGTTGGAAGCTGAGCATCCTGTGACCTTGGCAAGCATCCGATGACCTTAGCAAGCCTCTCCCTCCCCCAGACACAGTCTCCTGGGACACGGAAGGATTCATCATCTTGCCCCTAGTCTGTTCCCCAGGATTTTCTGAAGACTAATGAAATCAAGTCCACAAAGTTTTTTTTTTTTTTTTTCCCCCTTGGGGAACAGGAAGATGAAGGGAAGAGAAGAGAAAAGATACTATTAAATTAAATTATCAGGTCTAGCCACACGAGGACAACATTTTGGATCCAGCCTGCTGAGTTGGATCTATCCATTCACTTTTTTAACAGAAGGGCTCAGAGCCTCTCCCGCTTCCCCCTACATCGGGGAGGAATTGGAAAGTGATTGACAGTTTTGTCTTCCTTCTGGCAGTTCTCAGGCTCTCCTCCTACACCGTCAACTGGTGGGTGTCTGGGGGACCACAGGGGAGGGGAAGGATGAGATCACGTGACCAGCAGCTAAGCTCCTGTCCTTGACACAGGCTTAGGCGGTGATCCAGCCTGAGACAAGGATTGCCGAGTTACTGTAAAGAGAAAGCCTCTTCTAAATGCCCAGACTCCCAGGCTCTCACCGCAGGCTTGAGGGATTTGACTGTGAATACTTCTGGAATCCTCTCCAGCTTGTTCTTGATTAACCATTGAGATGACAACACACATTTCAGCAAGAAGTAGACCTCACTGCTCTCACAGAGAAGACTGAACAAGATGTTAGCCCTTGTCCTGAAACCCTGATGGATGGCCTGGTTGATTTATTTTTGTATCATGGTTGTGCATTCATGCACCATGCAGAGCATCCTGGAGAACAATGGAGAAGCAGAGATGAAAACCCAAAACCAGTACAATGGTCCCTTCCTAGATTTTAGAGGCGGGGAGACCATCTGATATTGTAAGCAGAATGCAAGGATATGCTTATGAATTTACTTAGAGAGAGGATGCGTAGCTTTGATCAGGTTCCTAAAAGTTTAAAAGCTGCTTGTTCGTGAGCAAGGTCTATTGTAAAGGCTTTTGTGTTCATGTGTAGAATGTATTAATTCAATCTGAGTCAGGTGGAGTGGTGATGGGACGTACAGGTGAAAATATGAACTCTTGAAGGTGGCCACCGATGGCCCAAAGAGACAGCAGCTGGACAAAAGAAGCAGTTAGGATTTCTCCTGGGGTGTTTTAACCTGATGCCTGAAAATAGGAAGGTGAATGAGAACCTTCTGGGAGAAGAGAAGAGGACAAACTGATGGTGAGAGAAGCCTGAGTGGAGGATATACGTCTTCACGGTTCCCAGGAGTCTGCAAATATTTTGGGAAGACAAAGCAAGTATGTTCCCCCCAACCATTATCACCCCTTCCTTAGTAGGGATGCATGCATGCTTAGTCACTTCAGTCATGTCCAACTCTGCGACCCCTTGGACTGTAGCCTGCCAGACTCCTCTGTTCATGGAATTCCCCAGGCAAGAATACTGGAGTGGGTTGACATTTCCTTAGTAGGGAGAATCACAGTGATTTTTCTTTTACAAATGTTGTGCTTTATAAATAAGGGTGAAGAAAGGTGCCCAACCTACACATGTTTGTGGCACCTAATTTAGTGTTTAGCAATCATCTAGTAATCTATTTACAGTAAGTCTCCCGCATATGAAAAAATTCTGTTCTGAGAGTGTGTTCGTAAGTCCAATTTTTTCATAGGTCCAACAAAGTTAGCCTAGGCACGGAACTAACACAATCAGCTATATACTGCTATTTTTTACGCTTTGCTTCTGGACATCCTGGGCTTGCAATAAAGACACTTGTCCTTCTGTACCCTATACAGTACTGTATACTAATGCACACAAAGGCACAGGCACTTGTGGAGCATGCACACACGTGACAACGTACCTCAGACGCGTGAACTTACTTACATGATTGAACAAGTGAACGCACATTCACATTTTTGAAAGTTTGCAACTTGAAAGTTTGTAGGCAGGGGACTCACTGTATTATCTCCCCAACTTAAACTCTCTGAGGGCAGGAGCTGTGTCTTACTCATCAGTGCTTTTCCAGCACCTACCACAGCCTGCGTGGCCTAGGCTTTGTATAATGGCCCCAATGAATCCTGCTTCCCTCATCCCCTTCCCGCTCCCCCCCACCCCACATCAAGAGGCGACCTCTGTGTCTTCACTGCTTGAATACTGGCTGACCACATGGCTTGTTTTGACCAGTGGAATGTGGTGCAAGTGACATCATACCCATTGCAGAGCTTTGGACGTAAGAGGCCTTGTGGCTTCTGCGTTCCCTGTCTGGGAACCCTGCGATCCCATGTCCAACCCGGCTAGAGGCACCCCCTGCAGAGACAGAGCCTGGACGATGAGAGAACAGGAGAGAAGGAAGGACACAGCTACCCCACAGCCTCTCTGGTCGTCTGAGCAGAAATACCGGATGTAGATATGAACGGATCTTGCATCCTCCAGCCTAGTTAAACCGTCCCAGTCAACGCCACATGGAACAGACACAAACTGCTCCAACCTAGACCTGCCCGAATCTCAGAATGCGGATCGAATGAATGTTTGTGGAAATATGAAACCTCGAAGATTTAAATTGCAATCCACTAAATTTTGAAGTGATTTGTCATAAGAGCAACAGATTATTTGATACGATGGTAGATAGATGACACTCAACAGACATGTATTGGTGAATGAATAAATGAATGAAACTAACCTGATCTCCTCACTAAAGAGATGCAGATTATCTGTGAGGAATGTCAGATCGATCGGTATATACTTGCTAACCACTCGTCTGAGTATGTAGGGCTAACATAAATACTGCTATCATTTTTACTGTGTCTATCATCTTATATCAGCTCTCCCCGGTGGGTGTCTGGAAGATGTCCTGCTTTACAGAACAAGGAAGTGAGTGCTATGGACAGAGGTGCACAGGGCTTCAGAGAGGTGGGTTGGAGGGACATATGGCTGCTTAGGGTGGTTGAACAAGGCTTCTGAGGGAGGGCCTTCTGATATGAGGGGGTGACTTCTGAGATGAGGGGTTTCCTCCACCACCTGAGCAGCAGAGAGAAACTTGCAAGCAGTGGAAACAAAATGTGCCAAGACACAGAAGCTGGAGACGTTTCATAGCAGGCAAAGACCCACGAGCTGCTTCCAGGACTGTTTTGTTTCACCAGAACTTACTGATGGTTTTAGGATTCCACATGTACCTGAGGGAGTGGTAGATGGCTGGGGGCTGGTGGTTGATGGAAGAAATATTGAGGAAGTGAGTTGGGACCTGAGTTTGGGCAGTCCTTTTGGTCTGCAGAAGTAGAAGTTTTCCCTCAGGACACCGGCAACCACTGGGGGATTTTTTTTTTATGTTTGATAGGCTTTATTTTTTTAGAGTAGTTTTAGATTCTCAGCAATATTGAAGAGAAGATACAGAAATTTCCCATATTCACCCTGCCCTCACGTATGCACAGCCTGCCTCATTATCCACATCCCACACCAGAGGGGCACAAATGATGAACCTCCACCGACATATTCTAATTCTCCAAATTCTGCTGTTGGTGTTAGGGGTCACTCTTGATGCTGTATATCCTGTGGACAAATTTATGATGGCATACACCTGTGACTATAGCATCCAGTGTGATTTCCTTGCCTTTATGTTTATTACAGGGTTGTCACGAACAGTTGCATAAGTTGTGCACTGCTCAATCAGGTCATAGTCTGTGTATGTATCTATGTGACACCTTGCTTTCCAGGTGCCTGGCACATAGTAGGTGTTCAACAAACATACAATAAAGTGAATGAAAAGCTATCTTTCAAGATTCTCTACTATTCATTCAGCTCCTTCTGTTTATTTGTGGCCCAGGAAGATAAGATAGAAATATTAATGTAGAAAAAAAGTGATTTCTAACCTAGAAGTTCTTTCCAAGTCTTTTTCAAACCAACAAATTCCCTGGCATCTAAATCCTAAGTCTGAACCTGTTTATTCTAGTTTGGAAAAGACTTCAGACATTACCCCCAATCTGACACAGGACCTATGTTACTCTCATTTTATCATCAAAAACTTCATCTTTTCGTAATTTCTCTTCTTAGCTGCAAGATCCCGGCAAGTCTGAACTTGGCACAGATGTAAAGAACAGACTATTGGACTATGTAGGAGAAGGTGAGGGTGGGATGATATGAGGGGATAGCTTTGAAACGTGTATATTACCATGTGTAAAATAGATGACCAGTGCAAGTTCGATGCATGAAGCAGGGCACTCAAAGCTGGTGCTCTGGGACAACCCAGAAGGATGGGGTGGGGTGGGAGGTGGGAGCGGGATTCAGGATGGGGGACACATGTGCACCCGTGGTTGATTCATGTCAACGTATGGCAAAACCACCACAATATTGTAAAATAATTATCCTCCAATTAACATAAATAAATAAATATATATATATATGCATATATAAAAGAGGAGCCTAAGGAGACATGATTGTAATGTGGTCTCCCAGATGGGATTCTCAAAAATAAAAATGATATTAGGGAAAAATTGAAGCTATCTGAATAAAGTATGGCCTTTAGTTAAAAAAAAAAAATTGTTAGAGGAAAATATAAGGGCTAGATCGTAATAAATATGAAAGTCAGACAAATTTCATATGCCAACTCATGAAAAAAATCCACTGGAGGATTTTAAGCAGAGCTGCAACATGACCTCATCTGTAAAGACAGCCCCCGGGTTGTGAGACTTAAGGAGCAATCCAGGTTTCTGAGTCTCTGACTCTGACCCCAGGTAGCAGGCTCTGCTTTCTCTTTGATGCTGACTGCCTTGCTAGAAGTGCATTCCCCTGAGGCCACTCTGTGTCCTTGTTCATCTCCTTCCCACGCACAGAGGCCATCAAGTGTTAGTGCTGAGATAAGGATACCTGCTAACTCATGTACTTGTTTTTCAGACATTGACATGACCAAAAGACTCTTGGAACTGCATTTTCCTCATGTGACTAGAAAACAAGTGTAGAGTGCCTGAGGGTCTACAAACACTTACTTAAAGGCAGAAGATCCCCTGGAGGAGGGCATGGCAACCCACTCCAGTATTCTTGCCTGGAGAATCCCACGGACAGAGGAGCCTGCCGGGCTATAGTCCATAAGGTTGCGTAGAGTCAGACATGACTGAAACGACTTCGCACACAGACAGAAAAGACACAGAAAGTAAAATCTCACAATAAGAATAGGTTTTCAGAAATCCTTTGGACATATTCTTGAGTGAGCAACTCGTGATTTTCTGCAAACATTTTCTGTGAGCTCAGAACCACATATTAGGGGATTTTATGAGTGGGGTGGACCCTGTTCTGGAATGCATTAGACTTCAGAGGCCAGAGAAGTTTGGTTCTCCCTCTGATCCCCAGGATTTATGACATTCTTAATCAGGAAGAAGGATCTGCAAGATTTCTTCCAATTTCAAATGAAGGCAAAATTTATGTGCGGTCGGGTGAATTGGCCGTCTCTTTCTAGGAAAGGCCATTTCATTTCCAGCTTTCATTTAGAGTTGAGAGTGATTTATCCCCTTGGTTAAGTGCCACCTGGTTGGACTTGAACTGAGGTGTTTGTGAGATGTTTATTAGACTGTGGCCTGAGGCTGGTGGTGTGCCTGGCCCAGAGGCACCACTGTTCTGTCCCCCCACCCCCCACCAAGCCACCACCAGGCTGCACACACTTACGCTCAAAGCAATGCCAGTCCCAATCACAGAATAAGCACAAGGCCATCAAACCTCTACCAATGCCTTTCCAAGAGCTCCAAAGAGGATCTCAGTCTTGTTCCCAGTGAAGCATTTTGAAACCTAGAGTTTCTGTCTTTGCCATATATGGGTTTTGCTGGCATAGTCCAGTCCCAAATTCTGCCTCTCCCTAAAGTGAAAGTGAAAGTCACTCAGTCGTGTCCGACTCTGAGAGTCTGGGCCAGAATACTGGAGTGGGTAGCCTTTTCCATCTCCAGGGGATCTTCCCAACCCAGGGATCGAACCCAGGTCTCCTGTATTGCCCGTGCATTCTTTACCAGCTGAGCCACAAGGGAAGGCCAAGAATGCTAGAGTGGGTAGCCTATCCCTTCTCCAGCAGATCTTCATGACCCGGGAATCGATCCAGGGTCTCCTGCATTGTAGGCGGATGCTTTACCAACTGAGCTATCAGGGAAGCTATCAAGGAAACCATAAAACTCTAAAAGTCTCCCTCTTTTGTCTCTTCCTTTTCCTTGTTTAGCTCAAGTCTTTATCTTCTCAATCAACATCATCCCCCCAGCCTTCATCATCTGGATCCAACCAGACAAAGAAGAGCCAGGAATGATGGTCACCAGAATCTTCTTCCTGCAACAATAGAGTGTTGGAGGAGTCAGGAAGAGTTCTGAGTTCTGAACTCGGGCCTCGAAGGCCTCTCTGCCTCTGTCATGGTCACAAGAGCAAGCCAAGAAGCCTGTGGGAGGCTAAGACTGTGGGAGGCACACGGGAGACAGGGGCATCCTTGACCACCCAGGCCCCCGCATATACACCAGTTGACCATAGCTGTGGGCAAGCCCAGGAAGGACCAGCCAAGCCTAGTCCAGATCAACAGAACCACCCACTGCCCCCCAGAATTGTGAGTGTCAATTCAGAGCTATTGTTATGGGCCGTTGAGTTTTGCTGTGAATTTCTGTTATGACGCAGTACGATGACAATGGGTAGGCAATGGTGACTGGCCACTGTCTTAAGTGCATCACGATCCAGGTTAAAGTCTAGCTTCAACCTCTCCTAGTCCTAAGGACGTATCTTTGCCCACGTCAACCTACAATGATTGCTCGTTCAGCCGCATTTCCTTACCATAGAATTAGGCATCAATCTTAGTTCTGTCTTGTAACTTTTCCCATTTTCCTCTTGCAAATAAGAGGCTCAATATTGAGGGAAGGAAATTTTCCCTCCTTCCCTTCTAGGTTCTTTGGTTGGCCTAATAATTAAATTGACATAACATGGATTAATGGGGAAGAAAACCTCAAATTTCATTTCATTTGTACAGGAGACCCCCTCAAAATATGAGACTCAAAGAAATGACTAAGCTTTCATACCTTTTAGACAAAGAAACAGTAAATTTGTGGAGACTTGACAAGACAGAGGGGTTTGGCCTTGGGGTAGTAAATTAGTGAAGAAATAGCAAGATTAGTTTGTTTGGCCTTCTCAGACCTAAATTCCCTATTTCTGGTGGTGAGGATGCCTTCTACCCTCCTGGGACGGGGAGCGGACCTTCCACAGGGGAGATTTATCTCCTGCTTTCAGAGGGACAAGGGAGGGTCAGAATGTCCTTCTTGTCCTGGCTGTTTCTCAGATAACTTTAATTCAAAGTAATCAATGTGCCAAAGTGACATATTCAGGGGTGGCACATTCTGTCTTCCCTCATTCTGTGACCTTGCCACCCTGCCCCCACCAAAACTGTGTCCCACTTCGGCATCTCATGATGTCAGATCATCACAACTCGAGGGAAAAAAGAACTTTTAACAGTCCACATAAAATCAATAATATTAATTCTTAAACCTGCCTCATGCATGTTGTTCCACGACACTGAAAAGCTGTCAAAATGTTTGTCAAGAGAGAAAGAAAAAGCAAAGAAAACATGTGGGGGACTTCCCTGGCAGTCCAGTGGCTGAGACTGTTTGCTCCCAATGCACTGGGTCGGGGTTATCAAACCTGGTCAGGAAACTAGATCTCACATGCTGCAATTAAAGATCCCACATGCCACAACTAAGACCCAGTGTAGCCAAATAGATTAATTGTTATTTAAAAACAAAAACAAGCAGACAAAATACTTGAGTGTTATCCAAGCAGGGAAGAAGTCTCCCAGGTTAGACGGCGCTAGTTCCCGAACCCCCTCCCTCTACTCCTCCTCCATTGTGTCTGGAACTCTGCTTTCTCTAGAAGAGATGGCAAGCTTCCTGAGGTCAGCATCCATCCTGTTTTGCTTTCACATCTCTCCTGAGACCTTACAGGGCACCAAGAAAGAGGCCACCATAAGTGACTGCTGGTTGCCTACTTGGGTGTGTGTGTTCAGTCGTGTTTGGCTCTTTGCCACCCCATGGACTGTAGTCCACCAGGCTACTCCGTCCATGGGATTCTCCAGGCAAGAATACTGGGGTGAGTAGCCATTCCCTTCTCCAGGGATCTTCCTGACCCAGGGATGGAACTCACGTCTCCTGCATCTCCTGCATTTGCAGGCGGATACTTTATCGACTGAGCCACCTGGGAAGTCCAATCACTGGCTACTTGACGGACACATGAAAAGGGGTAGAAGCACCCGCTCCTGCCCCCAGAGGATGGATATGTTGCAATTGTTGCCTGCTTTGTCCTCTCATTTCTCCTTGATCACTGCCTTGGAAGAGTCCTCCACCCCAACCCTAGGGAGCCCATTTCATTTCCTAATTACTTTCCCTGCTGAGAACATTCTTGTCTTGCTGTATCTAACCCAAATTTCCCCTTCTGTAGCTTCAGGCCATTGCTCCTTAGTCTAAATCCTCTGAAAGGGAGAATAACTCCCTTGATTAATTTATATTGTAATCTCAAAGCTGTTTATACATCACAGTTTCTGCTTCCCCTGGAGTCTCCTTTCTTCCTAGATTAGAGGAATAAGATTTCTCTCTCTCCATTTCTTCTCTATAGCTGCATTTTTGGTTTACAAACCTCTAAGGTGTTTCTAGGTGTTGTGTTGAGATATTTTTCTTTCTGGGCTGATGTATAATAATTGCTCTCATTTATTGAATATTTACTGCATGCCCTAGGCAGCAGACTAAGCATTTCTACACACATTATTTTGTTTGACTATCAGAATAAGGTAAGTGCTGTTATTAACCTTATTTAATCCGTGAAGATCCCAAGCCCAGAGAGGTTAAGTAACATGTGAAAGTACACACAGCTGATTAGTGGCAGAGTCGGGGCTTGAACTCCAGTCTTTTCAAGTACAAACTATTTCTTTTTGTTCTGTTTTTATTATCCTTTAAATTGAAGTCATAGTTGGTTTTTACACATACCAGGCAATATGATGCAGCTGATCCATTGTTGAGTTGCTCAATTGTGTCTGACTCTCTTTGACCCTGTGGACTGTAGCCCACCAGGCTCCTCTGTCCATGGAGTTCTCCAGGTAAGAACACTGCTGGCCATTCCCTTCTCCAGGGATCTTCCTGACCCGGGGATCCAACCCACATCTCCTGCACTGGCAGGCAGATTCTGTACCACTGAGCCACCGGGGAAGCCCTCATCAATCCAGGGACCACAGCCAAAGTAGCACGAAGGGCAGATGATCTCAAAAGCAGGTTCCCTTCATTGAGAACATTCAGTGATGTTGTTGGAATTCCTAAACTTATTTGGCCAACCTCCCCCCAGACTCTTACCCACTTTGACCTGCATCCTTCTATGTCATGCCTCTATTAAGCCAACATCTTGACTTCCCTTTGACTTTCATTATAGGCTCATTTGGTGATTTTTGGATGCTTGACCTTGCCAGATACTGCAAGTGATACATCCTGATACGAGAGCATCCCGGATTTTCCCAGGATGAGCACGTGGGAGGTATCATAGGATGCTAAGAGCCCATGAGAAGAGCTGAGCTTACTAAATGGGAAACATGACGATCTCTGTATAGGAACTGAGGGTCACAATTTCAAATTTAGGCTTTTGGTCTCTTCTGATAAGATCCCCATATAGATTGCTTTGGAGATACAGGGCAGAAATTTATTCATCCAGCCATTTGACAGATACTCTTTGTCTATGATACGCCAGGCAATATGCTAGGTACTGGGGACATAGCAGCGAGCAAGACAAAAAATTGCTTGCTCTAATGGAGCTTCATTCCAGCGAGAGGATCAGATAAGAAATCAGCCAACAAGCAAATTCATAACATAATGTCAGGCAGTAATAAGTGCTGTGAAAAAAAATAATTTGTCAGGTTTAGGAAATGGAACTTGCTGGCGGGGGGGGGGGGGGG
The DNA here is from genome assembly GCF_910594005.1 of Cervus elaphus. Classification (NCBI taxonomy): domain Eukaryota; kingdom Metazoa; phylum Chordata; class Mammalia; order Artiodactyla; family Cervidae; genus Cervus; species Cervus elaphus. Next base: position 5,910,357 of record NC_057820.1, on the reverse strand, counting down.
GGGAGCAGTTTTAGACAGAGTGGTTGGTAAAGATGTCTCTGGGGAGGGACATCTGAGCAGAGATGAGTCACACACAGGGCTTCCCCAGTGGCTCAATGGTAAAGAATCTGCATGCAATTCAGGAGCCACGGGTTCAATCCCTGGGTCTGGAAGAACCCTTGGAGGAGAGCATGGCGACCCACTAAAGTATTCTTGCCTGCAGAATCCCATGGACTGGAGGCTACAGTCTATGGGGTATCAAAGATTCCAACATGACAGAGGCGACTTAGCACCCACGCGTGAGTGATATAGATGATCGAGCCCTACAGAGCTCTGGGGCCTATTCCATGCAGAAGGAGAAGCTGGTGCTGGGGTTCCCATGTGGGAGCCCCCAGGAGTATCCAGAAGGCAGCAGATGCCCAGAGGGGCCGAGTGACATTAGCAGGGGCAGAGGTGGCAGGAGGCGAAGTCAGTAAGGGAGGCAGGGGCTGCTCGGAGCCTGGGTGGCTTTGGAGAACTTGAGTTCTCCTTCACGTGTGATGGGAGATCCCAGGACAGCTATGAGCAGGAGACAGGTCCGCTCTGACATGTGATTTATATGAGATTAGGAGGCGCTGGGAATCTGGAAGTCAGGCCATAGCCTATTTTAATCTTAGATTTATTTTTGGCTGTGCTGGGTCTTTGTTGCTGCTGCCAGGCTTTTTTCTAGCTTCAGAGATTGGAGGCTACTCTCCAGTTGTAGCGAGAGGGCTTCTCATTGTGGCGGCTTCTCTTGTTGCCGAGCGCAGGCTCTAGGGATTCAGCTGTTGAGGCTCCTGGGCTCAGCAGTTGTGGCTCCCAGGCTTAGCTGCTCTGTGGACGTCGAGTCTTCGTGGATGAGGGATCGAACCCGGGTCTCCTGCACTGGCAGGTGAATTCTTTACCACTGACTCACCAGAGAGGCCCCAGAGCCTATTTTTGTAAATAAAGTTTTATTGGAACTCAGCCATATCTGTTAATCTACATGCAGCCTCTGGCTGCTTTTGCACTGCCAAGGTAGACTTGAGAAGTTGGGACAGACTTGCCCGTCCGTCCTCTACATGAGCACCAGATGGATCAGCCTACAGTGTGAATCTGAGGATGCCAGGCCTGCCTCCCTTCAATCAGTGGTTCTCCATCACCTACAGGCTAAGTCCAAGCCCCTTTTCACGGAGGAAGAAAAAAGCTTGTGAAACAAACATCCAAATGTTTCACCATCTGCCTCCAGCCTCACCTTCTACTTTCCACACTATAAACAAGGACTTGGGAGTATTGAACCTCACGCTGTTTTCCTTCTGTGTTTCTGTCTGACTGTTCCCTCTACCTGAATGCTCTCCTTGCTGGCCCCCTCCATCGCTAGTTTGTCTCTATTTATCCCTGAAGGCTCCTCCTGGATGTCTCCTCCCCTGACCTGTCCATGCAACCCCCGCCCTTACTGGGATACGGAGGTACACCCCTTCCTCTGACTTCCTGTAACACTCTGTGTACACATTTGTATTGCCTCCCGAATTTCTCTTCATCTGTCTCCATCCATTAGAGGGAAATGAACTCAGTAAGGAGGAACTTGAACACAGACCCTTGCTGACAGGAAGGTGGGGGCTGGTTGGGTTCCCGGGTTGGCCTGATCTGGAGGCTTTGGTTCAGCCTTTCTGTTTCGGCCCTGTTGTCCTCCAGGTTCTGTCTTCCTCTCCACATCGGATGCATCCTGGTTGTAATGGTTTCACTACATCCTGTGACCAGAAGGGCTTCCCAGGTGGCGCTAGCTGTAAAGGATCGGCCTGCCAATGCAGGACATGTGGGTTTGATCCCTGGGTCGAGAAGATCTCCTGGAGTAGAGAATGGCAACCCATTCTGGTATTCTTGCCTGGAGAATTCCATGGACAGAGGAGCCTGGCGGGCTACAATCCATGGGGCTGAAAAGAGTCAGACAGGTGCAGCCTGTATCCACTGTTAGAGGAATCTCCTTGAAGACAGTGATGTTGCCTGTTTCATAGTTACACCCTAACACTGGGCCCGGTGCCTGATACATAGTACACACTCAGGAAAGCTGTGATGAATGACTGAATTATAATAACATTAAACAAAATTTAGTTAGGAGAAAGACAACCTTCAGAGAAAAGCCACACTTGGGCCAAATGCAGAAAAATATATACTTTACACCACTTTATTCCCTACCTGCACAGCCAACCTTCCCCTTCATTATTCCAGATGATTTGTGTCCTCTTCATTATAGATGTCATTATCAATGATTAAAATTAAGTAGGTGCCTAGTGGGCAAAGATGCAAAGAACAGGGATTGCCATTGAGAACACAGACTGATGGGCAGCCAAGGAAAAGCCCATGGAGCTGTGGTCCCCACCTTCTGCTGGGTGCTGTTGGGGGCAATCGCTTAAATATTGAAAGCAGAAAGTCACCGAGTTCAGATACTATCCAAACATGCTGAAGCTGTTGAGTGAATGATTCCTAGGAACTTTAATCACTGTTTCCAGAGTCCCTCAGGGGACAGAAATGTTTAGACTTAATTAATACTACTTTCGGCACTCGGCACCTCACCCTGGGTCTGCAGGATGGTGGTGGAAAGCTGTGCTGATCTCTGCTAGTCTGTAACCCTCCTGGATGAACAACCTTTGGTTACGAGGGACATGAGCCCAACTGGAACCAGTCTGAGATTCCCAAGTTGCTCTCAGAGTTTAAGGAAGAGGGCCTTTCCCGGATGGTCAGTGGCTAAGACTCCACGCTTCCAGTGCAGGGGCCGTGGGTTTGATCCCTGATGGGGCTTCCCTAGTGGCTCAGATGGTAAAGAATCTGCCTGCAATGCAGGAGACGCAGGTTTTATCCCTGGGTGGGGAAGGTCTCCTGGAGAAGGACGGGCAACCCACTCTAGTATTCTTGCCTGGAGAACGCCATGGACTGACGAACCTGGTGGGCTACAGTCCATGGGGTCTCAAAGAGTCAGACATGACTGAGCAACTTCCACTTCCATACATAATTTATGGGTCTTCCTTAGTGGTTCAGATGGTAAAGAATCTGCCTGCCAATGCCGGAGACACAGGAGACATGGGTTCCATCCCTGGGTCAGGAAGATCCTCTGGTGGAGGAAATGGCAACCCAGTCCAGGATTCTTGCCTGGAGAATTCCATGGAGAGAGGAGTCTGGCGGTCTATAGTCCATGGGGTTGCAAAGAGTGGGACACGATTGAATGACTAACACTTTCACTTTCAGGAAACTAAGATCTCACATGCTGCGTGACACAGCCGAAGTGAAAAAATAAAGAGTCAAAGGGAAAGCTGAAAGCCAGGCCTTGGGACAGAAGGACAGACGTGAACACGGGGAACCGGATGGAGGGGTCTGAACTCCACTGTGATTTACTCCGTCTCCCTCTCTCTCTTCCCGCTCTCTGGTTTTGGGCATCTCTCTTCCCCTTGTTTTGTATATAAAACTGGGCTCATTGCATCTGCAGCTCCTTGCTTTGCTTCTTCTCAGGCTGACCCCAGAGAGAGAGGAAAAAAAAAAAACCCCAGGAAATAATCTGATTGGACCAAACTTGAATGGTATCCACGTAGTCTGGACCCATTAGTGGCCATGGGCCATGGTTCAATGAGTGGACCAGCTTGGGTTAGACATCCACCCTCCAACCAGTTACTGCGTCCAGTGAGCTGACTTCATGCACCTCCTTCTGTGTCTGTTGGGAACGCCATGTGAAGAGGTGAGCATAGACCCAGAAGCTCCTTTTTAGCTGCACAACCTTGGACTAGTTATTTAACCCCTGTGTCCACTCTGCTACTTTTCTGAAAATGGAGATGTTAATAATAATATGGACATATATATAATATATTTATATGTTTATATAATATATAAACATGGGCTTCCCTGGTAGCTCAGGTGGTAAAGAATCTGCCTGCAATGCAGGAGACCCCAGTTAGCTTCTTGGGTTGGAAAGATTCGCCTGGAGAAGGGATAGGCTACCCACTCCAGTGTTCATGGGCTTCCCTGGCGGCTCAGACAGTCAAGAATCCATCTGCAGTGTGGGAGACCTGGGTTTGATCTCTGGGTTGGGAAGATCCCCTGGAGAAGGGAATGGCAACCCGCTCCAGTATTCTTGCCTGGAGAACTGTTATGGACAGAGGAGCCTGGAGGGCAATAGTCCTCGGGGTGGCAAAGAATCAGACATGACTGAGCGACTAAGTACAGCACAGCACAATATATAAATACATATTTTACACACACACACACACACACACATACATATACACATACATACACAAGGGCTTCCCAGGTAGTGCTAGTGGTAAAGAACCAGTCTGCCAATGCAAGAGACCTAAGAGACATGGGTTTGATTCCTGGGTTGGGAAGATCCCCTGGAGGAGGGCATGGCACCCCACTCCAGTGTAATTGCATGGAGAATCTCATGGACACAGGAGCCTGGTGGGTTACGGTCTACAGTCCAGAGGGTCGCAAAGAGCTGGACACGACTGAAGTGACTTAGTACACACATACATTTGAGGACTACACTATGTGTGTGTATGTATGATATTTATTTTCACAATAGTGCAATATCAGCATTATTGGGAGTGATGGAGATAATCAAGATAAAAATAGGGATAATAGTAATATATAGCATGAGAACTAAACATAAACGTATGTAGAGTATGAAATGAAAATATGTATGTAAGCACTAAGCACTTTCTGTGTGTCCCTGGATACATTTATATGAATGTGTGCAGATGTGTAGACTATTCTTTTGCTTTCACACTGTCACAATGTCCATACAACCATCATCCCCATTGCTTAGAACAATGTCTGACACATAGGAAAGGTTATGCAGCATCCTAATGGCAGCTCCGCAGTCGTGGCCCATTGGGGCCCTGTCTCCTGGACTCAGGTGGCTGTTACTTGGACCCCACTGACACCGGCTGGATCAGAATCCAGGAGGACTCAATTCTGGGTCATCTGAACCAGTTCTGAACCACTCTCCAAAGTGAAGTGAAGTGAAAGTCGCTCAGTTGTGTCCGACTCTTTGCAACCCCATGGACCATACAGTCCTTGAAATTCTCCAGGCCAGAATACTGGAGTGGGCAGCCTTTCCCTTCTCCAGGGGATCTTCTCAACCCAAGGACCGAACCCAGGTCTCCTGCATTGCAGGTGGATTATTTACCAGCTGAGCCACAAGGGAAGCCCAAGAGTACTGGAGTGGGTAGCCTATTCCTTCTTCAGGGGAATCTTCCAGACCTAGGAATTGAACTGGGGTCTCCTGCATTGCAGGCAGATTCTTTACCACCTGAGCTATCAGGGAAGCCCACTCCGAGGGCATCTTCAATTCTTCTGACTAAAGTTAAGCTTGGTTTGTGGGCCTGCACCAGCGTGGAAAGTCAACTATCCCCTTTCTCCTCCACGGACCATTGTTGTGTCAATTCAGGAATGCAACTCTAGGTCTAGGTATGGACACCATAAAATATCTTGCTTTGTGTAGTTTGTTAGACTTGGGAATCACTATATATTGTATCAAGATAGATAGCATTAAGCCATATTCACTTCTACTCTGAACATTTTTGAAAGAACAGGTTGAATCAATAACCACATGCTATAACATGCTACCCTCAGTTGACAGAGGCATCTGATAAATTCCGTTTCTATTTTCCCAGAGTGAGTGCCTTGTGAATGAATTTTCTGGCTCCAAGTACTGAGCAACTACCCCAAACATAGGGAACTATGGCATCCTGGAGTGTACAAAGTTCTTCAAAATTCTTCTTCAACATTCAAAAAACTAAGATCATGGCATCCACAGACATCACTTCCTGACAAAATAGATGGGGGCAAAGTGGAAACAGTGGTGGATTTTATTTTCTTGGGCTTTAAAATCACTGCAGATGGTGATTACAGCTATGAAATTAAAAGATACTTGCTACTTGGAAGAATACCTATAACAAACATAGACAGTGCATTAAAAAGCAAAGATATCACTTTTCAGACAAATGTCTGTATAGTCAAAACTATGGTTTTTCCAGTAGTCATGTATGGGCTTCCTTGGTGGCTCAGACTGTAAAGAATCTGCCTGCAATGCAGGAGACCTGGGTTCGATCCCTGGGTTGGGAAGATCCCCTGGAGGAGGGCATGGCAACTCACTTCAGTATTCTTGCCTGGAGAACTCCATGGGCAGAGGAGCCTGGCGGACTACAGTCCGTGGGGTCACAAAGAGTCAGACTTGACTGAGCAACTAAGCACGCATGCATGGCATGCAAGTTTGGATGTGAGGATTGGACTATAAAGAAGGCTGAGGTCTGAAGAATTGATGCTGTTGAACTGGGGTGCTGGAGAAGACTCCAGAGAGTCCCTTGGACTGTAAGGAGATCAAACCAGGCAGTCCTAAAGGAAATCAACCCCGAATATTCATTGAAAGGTCTAATGCTGAAGCTAAAGCTCCAATACTTTGGCCACCTGATGCGAACTGACTCATTGGAAAATATCCTGATGCTGGGAAGGATTGGGGGCAGGAGGAGAAGGGGACTACAGAGGATGAGATGGTTGGATGGCATCACTGACTCAATGGACATGAGTTTGAGCAAACTCTGGGAGATTGTGAAGGACAGGGAATCTTAGCATGCTGCAGTCCATGGAGTTGCAAAGAGTCAGATATAACTTAGCGAGTGAACAACAAAAACAACAAATTCCTCAACAGATCCCATGGCTCTTTGAACAAAATTTGCTGTCCTCATCAGAGCCTATAAGGCTCTCAATTTTTTCAGTATGGTGGCCTCATTTAATGAAATTAATGAAACTTATAAACTGAGTTCTTCAGTGGCACTGGCCTTATTCCAGTTGCTGAATAGCCACATCTGTACTGTTAATGCAGAGACAGAAGGTTGCCTTCATCTCAGAAAGTTCTATTGGATGTCCCTGCTCTGTATAGGCTAGCCCAGACTATCTCACAACAACACTATGGGATACCTTCTTTCATTTCTGAACACTTTTTTATTTTCTCCAATGCACCCAACTCTTTTCCATGATCATTCACACTTCTCCCACCCTCACCTCTCTATGACATCAGGTGTCACGGTAAATGCCACCTCCTTCAAGCATTCTTCCATGATCCCTACCTCCAATCTCAACTATGTGCCACTCTTTGTCCCTCTCATAGTGGCCTTTTACTGTCATAGTACTTAGATTTATGTAGGTTTTTAGATATCTTTTTATAGGTAATGCCTAACTTTCCCATTAAGCTATACGTTCTTGATGTAGATCATCAAGAACTTTGCTACAATATTGCTTCTGTTTTATGTTTCTGTTTTTTGGTCCCAAGACAGGTGGGATGTTAACTCCCCAGCTGGGGATCGAACCTCCAATCCCTGCATTGGAAGGTGAAGCTCTAACTACTGGACTGCCAGGGAAGTCCCCTAAGCTGTAGGCTCTTGAGAGCAGTCATGCATTGGTACGTTAACCCCAGTGTCCAGCACGTGGTAGACACTCAAGAAATGTTTGTTGGATGAATGCACGGCTGAATGAGTTCTCCTGTGCCATCTCCAGCATGTTCTTTTGTTTCCAGATGATGCGGCAGACTTTAATTGTCTCTTCCCATGTTCATCTTCCTGCTCTTATTCTGCAAAGGGTCATCTTCAGATTCCCTTGGAGTTCAAGCCTCCAAGCCAGTCTGTTAGGACATACCTCTCTCTGTGGTGTATCTGTGCCTTAACTACATTACTGGGATGTAGTTTCCCAGGGAAAAAAAGGGGAGGTGAGTTGGCAGAGTGAACTAAACTTTCTTGTCCATGGTCTATGGCTTGTTTATTTTTCATAATAATAATTGGCAGTATGAAATATTTTAATTTTCCTATAGCTATGTAATTAATATGTCCACATTAGAAATCAATTATCCTTGATAATTAGGTGCTATAGCTCGTAAGCTGAGCGCCAGTCTTGCTAACGAACTGAATGAGACATAATTTCTTGTTGTTCAAAGAGACGATCAGCTCTAATCAGCAGTAAATTCAATCAAAACTTACTGACACCAATTGAGATCACATTAGAGTTTGTAAAAATAGGATAATTATGTTCATCTTTTAAGTCGCAGGTATTGTAACAACTCTAAAATGTGTGCCCGTTTGAATAAACACTTAACGTCTGCTGGCTCTATGCTGGCAGATGTCGAAACATATAATCTGCATAAATAAATTAGAAGTCTATTTTTCCCCTTCATAGCCCTTTAGTTTTGTGAGATTCAATTAATGCAATCTTTTTTTTTTTTAATTTAATGAGCTCAGAATACCAGGCCAAGCAACGGAACATTGAGACAGGACAGCCCGTGGTAAAGAGCTGTTGGTGTTACTTCCTTGTAAATCCCTCTTTATCACTTAAAAAAAAAAATTATTTTCTTAAAGTACAGTTGATTTGGGTTTCTCTGGTGGCTCAGCAGTAAAGAATCTGCCTGCCAATTCGGGAGACACAAGAGACAAAGGAGAGTAAGGTTCGATCCCCAGGTTGGGGTGATCCCCAGGAGGAGGGCATGGCAACCCACTCCAGTATTCTTGCCTGGAGAACCCCATGGACGGAGGAGGCTGGTGGGCTATAGTTCACGAGTTTGAAAAGAGAGTCAAACACGACTGAGTGAGCACAAGCATGATAGTTGATGTATAATGTTGTGTTAATTTCTGCTGTTCAGCAAAGTAACTCAGCTAAACATATATACATTCTTTTTCATATTCTTTTCCTATATGGTTTACTATAGAATATTCAATATGGTTCCCTATACAATAGGACCTTGTTGTTTATATACTTTGGTAACCTTTCTTCTTCTTTTTAAAAATTTATTATGTGCTTTTATTTAGTTAAGCATTTTTATTGGAGGATGGTTGCTTTACAATGCTGTGTTGGTTTCTGCTGTATGCAAAGACAGTCAGCGATACATATACGTGTATCCCCTCTGTGTTGGATTTCTTTCCTGTTTAGGTCACCACAGGGCGCTGAGTAGGGTTCCCTGTGCCGTAAAGTAGGTTCTCATTAGTCATCATTTTATACATAGTATTAATAGGGTATCTATGTCAATCCCAATCTCCTAATTCATCATACCCTCTTTCCCCCTTGGTATTTAAATATTTCTTCTCTACATCTGTGAATCCCTCCTTATTCTTTAAACAGAATTGTAATAGGGACTAAGATAATGGGTGTTGAAGCTAGGCTGGCTGGGTTCAGATCCTACCTCTGTACTCAGAGCTGTGTCTCGGCCAAGTGCAGGGGCAAGGTCGGTGCTCTATCTTAGCTCCCCTGAGTCCCTTCATCGTAGACCCCCTGGGTTGACCCTCAGCTCATAACCAAGGAACACAGGAGTGCACAGGGCTGGGTCTCTTGTTTTCAGTTCAGCTCAGTTGCTCAGTCTGTCTCTTTGCGACCCCATGAACCACTGCACACCAGGCTTCCCTGTCCATCACCAACTCCCGGAGTCCACCCAAACTCATGTCCCTTGAGTTGATGATGCCATCTAACCATCTCATACTCTGTTGTCCCCTTCTCTTCCTTCCCTCAATCTTTCTCAGCATCAGGGTCTTTTCAAATGAGTCAGCTCTTTACATCAGGCGGCCAAAATATTGGAGTTTCAGCTTCAGCATCAGTCCTTCCAATGAACACCCAGGACTGATCTCCTTTAGGATGGCCTGGTTGGATCTCCTTGCAGTCCAAAGGACTCTCAAGAGTCTTCTCCAACACCACAGGTCTGTTGTTTTTGGTCGGCACAATTCTGCTATGGCTTGCATCCCAGAGTGTAAGTGCAAAACTGGGCGGGGGGGGGGGGGGGGAGCGGGTGGTGTGTGTGTGTGTGTGTGGAGCTCCCTCTAGACTTTGCCCTATTTCTTCCCACTTGCTGGCCTTCCTCTCCTGCCCTGCCCTACTTTCCCTGCCCTGTTCAGGCTATCTGAAAAACAGTCCTTCAGAAACTACTTGCACTTGAGCCCTCCCTCACACCGTCTCTTGCTGGGAGCCTGACATAAGGCAAGGAGTGTCCTCTATATCTGTGTTTCACTTCCTTTGGGCATCATAGTAGGACTCTGCTCCTGGGTTGCTGTGAGTTCATTTTGTGGAAAGCACATGGAGTTGTGTATTTCACACTCTACGTGGAAGTTAGATATTAGTAGTGTTCTGAAATTCGCTTTATAAAATACAAATACTGCCTTAATACAGTGTGGGGTTTAGTGAAGAGATCAGAGGGGACAGGCTTGTGTTTAAAATTTGACTGCTGACCATATGTCTTTTTATTTATTTATTTGGCTGTGTTGGTCTTAATTACAGCCTGTGACATCTTCATTGTGTCATGTGGGATCTTTCATTGTAGCCACACAGACTCTCTGGTTGTGGCATATTAGCTTACTTGCTCCACATCATGTGGGATCTTAGTTCCCTGACCAGGGATTGAACCCATGTCTCTTGCATTGCAGAGTGGATTCTTAACCACTGGACCACCAGGGAAGTCCCCCTATGTGTCCTTGAATAAACTTTCCTTAACCTCTTGGGACCTCCATGTCCTAACCTTGGGGAATAAAGGTGATGTGTACACCTGATTGGGCAGTTGCACAGATTTAAAGAGAGAATGTTGGTCATATGAACAGTGTTATGTGTGGCTCAATGTTTCTACTAGTACACTTACTAGTATGTCTTACAAATCAGCTAGCATGACATTCAATTCAGCTAACACTGATTAGCAGTGATAACAGCTAACATGGATTTGCCAGCGTTCCTCATCAACCATGGTCCTTGCCATGACCCTGCAAGTATTACTACTGTGGCAAGCATCACAGTGCCAATTTGTCAGATTGAGCAATCAAGACCCAGTGAGAATTGGTGAGGCAGGAAAATTGAAATAGCTGATTTGGGGCAAAAATAGAACAACCCCCCACGTTTAGTCCCTATTTCTGTTCTGTATCCACTACACTGTCCTGTCCTGTGTTTGAGAGAATTGGAAGAGTTTGCTGGAGAAAAGGGGGTGAGGACATGAGAGCTGTCCCCGAACATTTGAAGGAGAGAGATGGTGTGGTACAGCGGTAATGACCAGGGCGCTAGGCCACGTGGTTTGGGTTTGACTACAACTCCATCACTTAATGTGTGACAAGTCAGGTAATAGCCTCTCTCTGCTCTGCTCCCCCACCTGTAAATGTGTCTTTAGGAATATTACATGGATGTCTATGTCTGAAGTGGGGCCAGTTTTACCATCAGACATTGTAGACACCAGACGGGACAAAGCCTTAAATTTTAGGGGTCCAGCATAATGTTTTAATTTCTGGTAAAATCAGAAGAAAAAAAATTAACTTTTCAGTGGAAGTTAAGTATTTAATATATCAATTTATTATAATTATTATATTAATATATTATATATTAATATATTCATGTTTATATGAATACAATCATAAAATAACATTTTGTATTATTATTGCTATTGTTATTTTTCATGAAGGAAAGGATCCAGGAAGGTAAAATGTCTAGAATTCATGGGGGCTATAATGTGGCCTTGGGAGGGAGTATTTAGGCCAGAGACACCATCCTGGGTAGCTGTTAAGCTGTCTCCACGTCACTGACTCAATGGACATGAGTTTGGCACAAACTCTGGGAGATGGTGAAGGACAGGGAAGCCTGGTGGGCTGCAGTTCATGGGGTCTCAGAGCTGGACATGACTGAACCACAAAAAGCAACAACCTCTAGGGGGCTCTGCAGAGTCAACTCAGTCACTGAGAGGCTCTGCACACTTACACATTTCTTCCATTTTTCCTCTTTCCCTAAGGATCTCTCTGCTTTATACGCAACAAGCTAGAGAATGTATCAGGCTTCCCAGGGGCTCAGTAGTAAACAATCTGTCTACCAATGCAGGAGACCCACGTTCGGTCCCTGGGTCTGGAAGATCCCCCGGAGAAAGGAATGGCTACCCACTCCGGTATTCTTGCCTGGAGACTCCCATGGACAGAGGAGCCTGGCAGACCATGGGGTCACAAAAAGATCAGACACGGCTTAGCGACTAAACTACAATGACAGAGAAGACCTCAGCCGTGACCCAGGAGTCTTGGGGCAGTTAGGGCAAAGAGATGATGGAAAAACCACTGGGTGGACCCAGTCGGGTGGCAAATGCCACGTCCTGTGGATGTCCCCTCTAGCTGTGACCCACCGAGGTCTGCAGTAAGTCTACTAAACTTAGCAACCTTCTTCCACCCCATCCTTGGGCAGAATCGCTCTGACACATTCAAGGCCAAAGGCCTGACTGGGTCACGGTGTGCAGTAGTGGAGCCTGCATCAGAAAGAGAGATGAAGTAACAAGTTCTTTATACAACGGGATGCACTGGGCTGCCTTGTTACTCAGAGTGTGGCCCGGCAGCATCAGAATTGCTAGGACACTGTCGTAAGTGCAGAATCTTGCATCCACCCCGGGCCTGCCAGTTCTCCACAGATGTAAATTTCTTCAAAAAATTTGGGGTGGACCAAATGTCGCACATGGGGGCTTCCCAGGTGGCGCTAGTGGTACTGAACCAGCCTGTCAATGCAGGAGACATAAGAGCTGTGAGTTTGAGCCCTGGGTTGGGAAGATCCCCTGGAGAAGGAAATGACAACCCACGCCAGTGTTCTTGACTGGAGAATCCCGGGGACAGAGGAGCCTGGCGGGCTACCATTCATGGGGTTGCAGAGTCGGACACAACTGAAGCAACTTAGCATTTAGCAAATGTCACTTTTCTAAATTTGTCTAAATGGAATCAACTCTGGCTCAGAATCACTGCACACCAAGATCCCCGAGTGGAGAGGGCAATGGCAGCCCACTCCAGTACTCTTGCCTGGAAAATCCCATGGACGGAGGAGCCTGGTGGGCTGCAGTCCATGGGGTCGCTAAGAGTCGGACACGACTGAGCGACTAACACACATGATGAAATAATATTTTGGATATATGGGGTTAAGTAAACACTATTAAAATTAATTTCACTGTTTTTTTCTTACTCATTTTAAATGTTTACCAGAAAGGTTAAAATTCCTACGTGGTTCACATTATGAAATGGGATTCCCTGGTGGTTCAGATAGTAAAGCGTCTGCTCTCAATGCAAGAGACCGGGTTCGATCCCTGGATCATGACAAACCCCTGGACAAGGAAATAGCAACCCACTCCAGTACTCTTGCCCAGAAAATTCCATGGATGGAGGAGCCTGGTGGGCTACAGTCCGTGGGGTCACAAAGAGTCGGGCACGACTGAGCGACTTCACTTTCACATTATTTCTGTTGGACACCCTCCTTCTTAGAATAAAAAGTCGGGGCCTGAAGCCCAAGTGGGCTCTTAACTCAGCCGGCCCACCCTTGTTGCTGTCCTGGGAATCCTGGAATTCCGCATCCTGGTGCCTGCTGCCCCGGCATCCTGTGAGGGCTGCAGGAGGAGGGTGAGGCCCTTTCGTTCGCTCTCTGATCTGTCTGTCGGGAGAGGGACAGGGTTACTAACGTTCCCCTTCTCTCCCATTTTACAGATGAGGAAGCTGAAGTCCAGAGAGGGGAAGCAACTTACCCGAAGCCACACAGCGAGGTCTAAGAGAGCAGGGCACCCACAGCCCCTGCCCACACCACGGGGCCTGCCGCCACCTCCCAAAGGCGAAGGAAAGCAGCAGGCAGGGTGGGAGACAAAGGGGGCGCTCCCTGGAAGGGGCGACCACGCACCCTGACTTCTGAAGGTGCTTCTGGGCGACTGCGGTGCTGCGGCTGTCCTGTGGGCACCCCTCCGCCCCTCATCCTGAGCTCTCATTTAGTTTTGCTGGCCTCGGTCCTCTTTCTTCTTTGTTTTGAGCTGAGCTGGGTCTTCCTTGCATCTCGTGGGCTTTCTCTAGCTGCATCACACAGGCTTCCCTTGCTGCAGTGGGCATGCTTGATTGCCCACAGGTGGGATCTTAGTTCCCCAACCAGGGATCAAACCCTAGCCCCCTGCATTGCAAGGCGGATTCTTGGCCACTGGACCATCAGGGAAGTTCCCTGGCCTCAATTTTCAATTCTTATTTTGGTTGTGGTAGGGTGTTCTTTGGCTTATTGACTCATTCATTGTCTTTATTTTGGTTTCCCTAGTGGTTCAGAGGGTAACAAAGCTGCCTATTATGCAGGACACCCGGGTTCAATCCCTGGGTCTTGGAAGATCCCCTGGAGGAGGAAATGGCAACACACTCCAGTATTCTTGCCTGGAGAGTTTCATGGACAGAGGAGCCTGGTGGGCCACAGTCTATTCTATGGGGTCGCAAAGAGTTGGACATGACTGAGTGATTAACTCTTCAATTTTGGCTGAAACCTGCCTTAAACCCCCTGTGAAATGAGGCAGGATGCAAATAACCCGATAAAACACAGCTAACAAGGATTTCTGGGTCTCCCTGGAAAGAAGGCTGAAGAAGGGGCTCCTTCTGCCACATGGCACACAACTGTGTACAGCCTTGGGTAGGAGTGGGGGTGATGGTAGGATGGATACATTTTCATTTAATAAAATACAGCCCAGCCTGGGGCTGAAAGGTTGTGAGAACTCTTGGTGGACCTGGAGAGATGCTGAAAGACACAGGATCAGGTTCAATTCCCTCCAAGATCCCGTTACAACATCGGTTTCTTTCCCCCTTTCCCACACCTTGGGGGCGCACAGGGCTTTTCTGTGTGAGAAACTCTAGGAGAAGAGGATTGTGTTTCTCGGTGGAGTTTCACCAGGACTTGGGTCTAACTTTACCCTTGTCCTTATCTGCAAGCAACAGTAGAGATTTTGCAGGCAAATCAGGATGTCTTTTTAGACTGTAATAAAAATCCTGGGACATTGCAGCTTTCCTCTTGATTTCCTTGATACCATCCCAGTTCCAGAGTTGGGGGAAAAGTCTGGGACTCCAAAACTACCTTGCTTCTGCCAGATGGAGTAGAGAACCACATCGAAGAAGGATCTGATTATGGAGAGCTGACTTCCACTGGGTCACCTCTTCCTTTAAAGAATACATCCTAAAAAAAAAAAATCACTTCTAGGAAGAATGGACAAAATGGGTATTCATTGGAAGGCAGATGAAGTATCTCATGGGGACTCAGTTGCTGCTCAGTTGTATTCAACCCTTTGAGACCCCGTGGACTGTAGCCCGACAGGCTCCTCTGTCCCTGGGATTTCCCAGGCAAGAAGACTGGAGTGGGTTGCCATTTCCTTCTCCAGGGGAGCGTCCCAATCCAGGGATTGAACCCATATCTCCTGCTTGGCAGCCAGATTCCTTACCATCTGAGCCATGGGGAGCTTTACCCCATGGCAGCTATGGATTCTTTACCATCTCCCCATGGGGAGCCCACTGGGGACTGACTCGGTTGTCTTACCTTTAAAAGACTGCAGCATCGTGGTTATCTGTGCCATTTCTCGTGGGCGTCTATTTTTGGACAGGACACTGGGCTTTGCTGTTGACACCCATTATTTTATTGAATCTTGATGGTACTCTGTGGATCGTGTGTTACTGTTCTTCTTGTGCAGATGAAACTGAAGCTCAGGGAGGTGAGGACGTAACTTGGTCTCATGGCTGGAGGAGGTAGGTGAGAGTTTCGAGCAAGTTCTACCCATCTTCAAAGCCAGATTAGGACAGAGAGATGGGCTAGATGCATGCCAGTTCCCCTTCCAGGTCTAAAATCAGCCCTACTGATTCAAATATGATTCACTAAAGCAAGCTTGATGGGCCACATTCGGGTGACACACGTGCCCAACCAAGTTCTCCTTATTTTCATCAAATAGGCGCGTGTTTGCTAAAGATAGGCAGAGAGAAGGGGCCAGATGAGGCTGACGCCTGAGCTGCCTTCCCCAAGGGCTCTGTTCATGGGAACAGACAAACGTCCAGGACCATTCTAAGCCCACAAACGCCAACCACAGGCCTAGGTGGTACCCAGGGAACCTGCGAACCACCCTATATACCTTCCTCTCCCACATTGCCTTTCTTTTTTTTTTTTTTTCCACATTGCCTTTCTATGCAGTGGCTTGATCCCAGGTTTGATTACCTGGTAATTTCATCCTTCAAGAACCAGCTCAGCAATACCTTTGTCTAAAATGTCCTCTTGGTCTCCCTTTCATCCCTTCGCCACGCTAGGAAGGCTTTGTCATTCCATTGCCAAGCTTCCACAGCATGCTCTTTACTTCTGGAGCAGGACACACTCAGCAGAGCAATTGGTAGTTGTTAGGAAGTCCTTGTCCAAGGATTAGAGCACCTACGACAGGTCCCTATCTTCTGCCAAATGTGACGATCATCACCAGTGGAAAAGCGTAGAAACAAAACAGTTACTTCTTCCTCAGTTGCCTACCTCCTTCCTTTTGCACAAGATAGGGTATTATATTTCAAAATGACCATTATTCTCTAAACTCAGGAAATGAAAGGCAAGTGCTATTATGTTAATGAGTTGAAGCTTAGCTTAACAGATTCTGTGAAGGGCATAGAGCATTGATGCTGGGCAAAGAGAAGAGGCAAGTCTCTGAGACTAAGAAGTAAAGTTGCTGTTGTTCCATCACTAAGTCGTGTCTGACTCTGTGACCCATGGACTGCAGCATGCCAGGCTCCTCTGTCCTCCACTGTCTCATGACCACGGAGTTGTGCAACCATCCTTTTCCTCCCCACTGCACCTTTTTGGAAGAATTCTTGCTGCCTTCTGAGTTGTTAGGATTTGGGAGGGCAAACATGGAAAAATGCCTAGAAACAAAGAAATCTAGAGCAAGGAGGGAAGTAAAGTAAAGAAAAGGGCTCTGGATCTGTGGACTTTGAGGGTGCTTGAACAGAGAGCTGACCTTGAAGGTTTTAAACACAGATATAGGACTTCCCAGGTGGCATCAGTGGTAAAGAATCCACCTACCAATGCAGGAGACTCAGGAGACTCAGGTTCAATCCTCGGGTCAGGAAGATCCCCTGGAGAAGTCAATGGCAACCTACTCCTCTGGTGGGCTACAGTTCATGGGGTCGCAAAGAGTCAGACACAACTGAGCGACTCAGTGCGCACGTGCAGGTAAAGTGGAGTGGGCGAGTCCTGGAGGGGAGGAAAAAGAAGGAAAAATAATTTTAAGAAACACTGGAATAGACTGTGAATCTGATCATCTTTAAAGTTCTTTAAGAGCTACATGATTAGAATTCAGCGTAGTCGATTTTTGAAGCGGCATATGTTTATTAATACAAGGGACACAGAGATGGACCAAATGGCTTGGGGTCATGGGGTCTACAGAGGTCATGGGCGAAAGATGGTCCCTGTGTGTGAAACAGACTGGTGCCCTGGGGCTGAGGAGTGAGGCAGGATGAGAAAGCTTGGGTAACAGACCAGCCAGGAGGCAGAGCGGACAACTGCCAGCCTGCCTTTTGGGGTGAAATGGGGCTGTTCTGTGTGGCTTACTGGCTTTGCTGAGATTGAATGTCAGTTGACCAGGTCAGACTTCTCACTGGGTTGGGGAGAATATAATATTTTGTGGAGCACCTCCCTCCAGGGAAGCCAGGACTGTGTCTGCTATGCTGGGTCTGGATGTGTCAACCTGGCCTGGAGTTGCTTTTGGAAGCCAGGGATGGGGAGGACAGGCTTGTCACACCCCAGAGTGAGCATCTCAAGGTGGGCAGGAGGCTGGTGAGAGGGGAGGAGACAAGGGAGCAGCTAGTGAGCGCCGAGGCGGCGGTGGGTGAGCGGCGACAATTCTGGGGTGCAGAGATGGCCAAGAGAGATTTTCAGAAGAAAACTGTCCTAATGTTCAGTTTGAAATTCTTGGTTTTTCCATGATGCAAACCCGTTCTCCATCTCCCCTGGTTTTCCCCCAAATACTCAATCACGTGTACTGTCCAGGAGCAGTCCAGAGGTTCCGTGTGAGCTCCCTGTTGCGGTCGGTGTCACTGCGGTGGAGCAAGAATTTTCTTTTCTCCTCTGAACGAAGACGCAGAAGCAAGGTTTTCAAGGCAGAGAAGACCGCAGGAATGGAACTGGTCTCCCAGTTGTTTGAAATATTGGCTGAAAGCATTGAGATTTTTATAGATTATAAAACAAAAGTTCCAATCTCATTAAGATTTCAAGGGCCTGAGTGGGGAAGATCCCCTGGAGAAGGACTTGCCAACCCAGTACTCTTGCCTGAAGAATCCCAGGGACAGAGGAGCCTGGGGGGCTATATAGTCCACAGAGTTACAAAAAGTCGGATATGACCGAAGTAATTTAGTGCACATGTGCATACACGCTTACGCACACACACACAAGGGAAAAGGTGGGGGGGGTGGGATAAAGTAGAAGTTTGGGATTCAGATATACACACTACTTATATACAATAGCTAAACAGCAAGCACCCAGTATATAGTACAGGGAACCACTCAATATTTTGTAATAAGCTAAATGGGAAAAGAATCTGAGAAGTAATATATGTATATACACATGTGCACACGTATATGTGTATTTGTATAACTGAATCACTGTTGTACACTAACACAATGCCGTAAATCAGCTATATTTCAATTAAAAAATTAATTAAATAAAACAAACCTCTTTCCAGGAGTTTTGTCCAGCAAGAGGATGCAGGATATTTGGAAAGATCGCTTACTCTGGGGCTTCCCAGGTGGCTCAGTGGTAAAGAGCCTACCCGGCAATGCATGAGATGCCGAAGATACAGGCTCAGTCTGTGGGTTGGGAAGATCCCCTGGGGGAGGGCATGGCAACCCAGTTCAGTGTTCTCATGGACAGTCCTGGAAGACCACAGTCCGTGAGGTCACAAAGTGTCATACACGACTAAGAGATAAAGCAACAGCACAGCACATCTCACTCACTCTATTTAAGGCTTTAATGTGAAAAAGACTCCCAAACGTTGTTAATTCTGACTATAAGAAGCCACTATACAAGGTACACTACCATAGAAATTAGTATGTATATGAAATGCACACACATATAATCTCAATTTTGCAAAAATCTACCATGGAGTAGACTGTAGCGGGTGAAGCTGTTGAATCTTATACCTCTGCTCAGGATTAGTCATATAAATCGTCCAACAAGCTCATCTATCACATCACATGCCAGGAGTTATTCGGTGTCTTATACTGCTCATATAAATCGTCTTTCGTAATAGCTTCCTTCACATCCAGCTCTGTTAACCCCCGGATGCCCATTGTGTGTGGCCAGTCTTGGAAATACACTGCTTTCTTTATGGTTGTGTTAGTGTCTAATCTGGCTAGGTTTATTTCAGTGTTTCCTCGATGTGCATGAGTGATCTGGGTGTTTACCAGAAGCTTCCTGATAAAATACTCTCTTCTCTGCTATCGTAGACTTACAGTTTACTTTAAAAATAACTCACTTGAAATTTAATAGGAGGTTTTAAGGCCACATCTGATTTCAGCTATATATATCTTAACTTTTACCAACACTCTTGGCTTATCAACCTTGGGGTTTTCTGAGTGATTGAGAGGAAACACCAGCTTGCCATTGTCTTGTGCCCTGTTAATTCATTCACTGCATATATCAAAGGGCTTCCCTGGAGGCTCAGTGGTAAAGAACTCACCTACCAATGCAGCAGATGTGAAGAGAATTGGGTTCCATCCCTGGATTGGGAAGATCCCCTGGAGAAGGAAATGGCAACCCACTCCAGTATTCTTGCCTGAAAAATCCCATGGACACAGGAATCTGGTGGGTTACAGTCCAAGGTATTGCAAAAGATTCAGACATGATTTGGTCTAAACAACAACAATAAAATATATCAAAACTATACCAAACAAAAAACAAACTGGATTAGCCACGTAATAAACTCATCAATACATGATAACCTGAAATCATTTCAACCCAGGGGCATGAGTTTATAGGTAGAGAGTAGGAGAGACATTCTTAGCGAAAGAGGGGACAGGAAACACAAGCCCTTTAAGATAATTAACTAGTTTGGGTTTTTAAAAAAATTGAAAATAAAAGTCCCTGAATCAATGATAGTTATTTTCTGAACTCTAATGTAAAAGATAAATGGTGCTTCTGACTTGTTTTTTTCCAGTGGCAAATCTAAGCATCTTTTTTTGGAGGGAAAGGGAAGGGGCTAAAGCCATCGTTCAGGTTTACAAGTGAAATGTGAGCAAGAAGTCATTTGTGACATTCTCTTTTGTCTGGAA
Organism: Cervus elaphus; assembly: GCF_910594005.1. Lineage (NCBI taxonomy): Eukaryota > Metazoa > Chordata > Mammalia > Artiodactyla > Cervidae > Cervus > Cervus elaphus. Next base: position 5,890,300 of record NC_057820.1, on the reverse strand, counting down.
ACAGTCCTGCGCAGCGTCAGTGTTCCCATTGCACAGATGAGGAAACTGAGACCCAGGAGGCAGAAGTGGAACATATTGTCACTCATCTACATCTCTCTGGCTCCCAAGTCCATCATCCTGCTGCGCTGCCCACCTCACCCTGCGCTTCCCTGCTACTTCCGCTTCTGCCTTTCTAGGCTCCTCTGGACGGGAAACCCTGTAATAGCTCTGCAAGCTGTGTACCTACATTCCTACATGGCACCTCAGCTTCATTAGAAAGTAAAATGAAACTAGCTTGATCTGTCCTGATCAAGTCCTACATGGCACCTCAGCTTCATTAGAAAGTAAAATGAAACTAGCTTGATCTGTCCTGATCAAGTCCTCACAGCATTTGTTTTCAGTATGTGGTTGATTTCAGGATGTATGTTCAGTTGCTCAGTCCAACTCTGTGAGACCCCAAGGACTGTAGCCCACCAGGCTCCTCTGTCCATGGGATTCTCCAGGCAAGAATACTGGAGTGGGTTGCCATTTTCTCCTTCAGGGGATCTTCCCCACCCAGGGATCTAATCTAGGTCTCCCACATTGCAGGCAGATTCTTTACCAGCTGAGCCACAAGGGAAGCCCAAGAATACTGGAGTGGGTAGCCTATCTCTTCTCCAGGGGATCTTTCCAACCCAGGAATTGAACTGGGGTCTCCTGCATTGCAGGCGGATTCTTTACCAGCTGAGCTACCAGGGAAGTCCTGAACATAAGAAGAGAACAGTTGTATGTTACAAAGTCCTGCAGAGGGATTCACAGTATCAGGCAGAATTGAAGGCGGGGGATACAAGAAGCTGAGAGCAGGACAGACGGTTGAAAGCCTTCATGGAAGCAGGAAGGGCCCAGGTCTCTTCTCTAAGTAGGAACTATCCTGCCCCACCTGGTAGAAACCTGGAGGTTGGCTCTGAGCAGAGGTTAAACCAAATGGACTCTAGACTCTGGGACCTGAGACAAAAGATAAAGAAACATAGGAGCTTAATAATAATAATAATAAATGTAGATTGAGTGGGAATCTGCAAATTCAACTGTGAAATTCTCAGCCTCCAACTGTGCTATGAATGCTCACAGGCCAACTTTCAGCCCTTGATGGGAGCTTGGAGGATTCTCTGAGTGGAAATAGTCAAGCCCAAGGTAAAATATCTGCAGATTCTGACAGTCTGGGGGGAGAGGTCCCTCATCACGGCCGGGCCCAAGTCTTGTCATTTTATGGTGAAGTCCATTACTTGGTAAATCTTGCCCATACACAGGAGTCCCGGGCAGCTTTTAAAAATCTCATTCCAAATATGAACAGACAACTGAAGATCATCTGATATTTGCAAAAAACATCTAGTATGAAAAATAGGCACCTCAACAAACCATTAACAGAAAGAAACCCAGAGGAAAGAGAAACAATGTGGTAAAAAGAAGAAAATTTACAACAAGAATTAACAATAATTCCTTAGGAAGGTAAGGCAAGATATTATACCCATGAAAGGACTGTAAAGAAATATTCAGAAGAATTGAAAAAGCAACTCTTAAAAATTAAAAAATATATATATACTTCTACTAGAAAGATTAAAAAGTCAGTAAAATAGCTGGAAGGTAAAGTTGAAGCATCCCACAGAAAGTAGATAAAGGAGAAAGAAAGTAGACAAACCAGGAGAATGAGGGATGGAAACTATGAAAATAACATAAGAAAATTCCCCAGATTTTAAAGACAATATTAAGACTTTAAAAAAAGACCTTGATAAGGCATATTAGAAGAAAATTTCAGGACACTGAAAAAAAAAAGGATTAGCAATCTTCCAAAGAGAGAAACTAGTGCACCTGCAAAATATTAGGAATGAGAATGATACCACACCTCTCGGTAGCAGTACTGGGATCCAGGGACGGAGGAGCAACTTTAGACTCAGAGGGGAAGTTCCTTGCATTCCAGGGTTCTATATCCAACCCAGGATTATTCACACATGGTGCTAGAATAAAGACATTTGTAGCCATTTAAAATCTCAACCCCCCTTCTTCATAGTCCCTTTCTGAGAAGGATGTGATTCACAACAAAAAAGGCATAGGAGTAGAGGCTGGGAGAGGTGGGACCCTGGAAAGAGTAAACCCCACCCAGCAGAGCAGGGAAGGGGTCCCCAGATGATGAGAAGAGATGTCCGGGCAGGACCGTCTGGCAGCAGACTCAGAAGAAACCACATCCAGAGAGCGGTAGAAAGCTGTGGAAGAGGGTTTCCGACAGAGGAACAGCTGAGGGGTGTGTTGAGACTCCCATAGGGTTTGGAAAAGAATTTGTGATGAGTTGGTAGAACATTAAGCAGATTATATGCAAGGCCATTATTAGCTCGAGGGAGAACATTTCAGAAGGGAAACCTAATTAGCTATGAATAAGATTTACACAAATCAGTCTGATAAATACCAAATACAGAGTAGATCAAATAACTATGTTAGAGAGATAAACAAAGGGGGAGGTCAGTGTGTGTGTGTGTGTGTGTGTGTGTATGTGTGTATACACACATATAGGGAGAATGAGAGCTAAATTGCAATATATAAGAAGTAATGGGGGGTAATATTTGTTGACTGGTTTCACATATGCTGTGAACTGTTGTAGTGCTTCATATTGTGTATTATTGGTTAGCCACGCAGTCGTGTCTGACTCTTTGTGACCCCATGGACTGTAGCCTTGACAGGTTTCTCTGTCCATGGGATTTTCCAGGCAAGAATACAAAATGCGGGTTGCCATTTCCTTCTCCAAGTGCTTTATATGTACTAACTTATATAGTCCACAGGAAAACAGTTCCTGAAAGAGGTACAATTTTATTCCCCATTTTGTAACAACAGAAACTGAAGCACGAACAGATCATAAATTACTGCCCTGAAGTCACACAGCTTTGAACAGAAGGCAGAAATTTGAACGTGGCCAACTGAGGGTCAGAGCCTATGTCTTCACCTACTCCACACCCCTGCTCTGCCAACTCTGCCTGCAGCCCTTTGGATCAGTGGTCGGGCTTCAGCTGCTGAATAATTGCTTGGGTTAAGGTATGAGCCCTATTAAATGCTAATGTCAGAAGGTCTAATGTATCATTCTTAAGGGGTTTATACCTTGCACAGAGAGATATAGCTATTGTCTCAGCTGTCTATGGCAGAGACCCAAAGATAAAGTGCCTGAAGGAAACATGGAAGCTTAGTTCCCTCTTGGGTAAAGTCCAAGGTGGCCAGATATCTCTGCTCTGCAAGGCTGTCAGGGCCCATGTAGGTGCTTCTGTCTCAGAGCTCTGCCGTGTCTAAGACGCTGTCTCTGATGGCTCACTGTATACCCAGCTGGCAAGCTCCTCCTTAATGAAGGAGTGATTAAAAAGGGAGCATATGCCGTTCTTTGGAGCACGTGTCCCAGAAGATGCTTGTATATCTTGTACTTTACAGCCATTGGCCAGATCCGAGTCACATGGCTGCAAGGAAGGCTGGGTGTGGATGTTTTTATTGTAGCTGCAGAAGGAGGGTATAGTGTATCTTCATCACCTAACTCGACCCTTGTGAGAAAGCTTCCTAATTCAAGCCCTCTGACCTTGTCTCATTGTGTCCTGGGATGTGTTTTAAGTATAAAGAGCATCCCTTTCTGCTTTCATCAAAAGTCAGTGTTACTGGGGCGACACTGGAATAGGGAAAAAGCCAGTTGTCCGTGTCGTGGCATAAACACTCACCTCTCCCCTTCTCTGTTATTCTTCATTAATAAAACCCACTTGGGTTTTGAAACCCTTGGTGGTACAGGCTTTGTGATGTTGGAGCAGTAACTGAATCTCTCTAAACCAGTGGTTCTCAAGCAGCATAATCTTGCCCCCTGGGAGACATCTGGTAATGTCTGGGACCTTTTTGGTTGCCCCAGTTGGGGGAAGGGGTATTACTGACATCTGGTGGGAGGAGACTAGGGGTCTGCTGAACATCCTACAACACACAGGACAGCCCTGCTCTGTAAAGAATTATCTGTTCCCAAATAGGGCTGAGTCGATAAGTTCTGTTCTAAGCTTTGGTTCTTTCCAGAAAACTGGGGAGACAGCAGTATGTGCTTCATGGACTGTAGGTAAAGATTCACTGGCTCTTATTGGCTTCCCTGGCTTTGATTCTAAAGTGTCTGCCTGCAATGCGGGGACCTGGGTTCGAACCCAGGGTTGGGAAGATCCCCTGGAGAAGGAAATGGAAACCCACTCCAGTATTCTTGCCTGGAAAATCCCACGGATGGAGGAGCCTGGCGGGCTACAGACCATGGGGTTGCAAAGAATCGGACACGACTGGGCGACTTCACTTTCACTTTATAAAGGCTTTACGGAATGCCTGGCCCTTGGAGGGGTCCTCCTCTGCGCTCAGGGGTTCCTCATCTTCTCTTCTCTGCCTGGCTTCTCTAGACTTACCTTCTCACCATCTTTGACTCACAGTATGTATGTCTCTTGGGAAGGGAAATGAGAGACATTAAATTTTATCAAAGAACTATTAGATGCCAAGATTTTTTAACACAAATCACCTCATGGAAAACTCTCCCAAACTGTGTAGGGTTCATATTCCTGTCCCTGATTTGCAAAAAGGCCAATGTGTTCAAGGCGACTTCCCCAACACCCTCAGGAAAATGGAGTTGATGAGCAGGAGGGTGAAGATTGTGCCCTGTGCCATGGAAAGTCTGGGAGGTTAGAGGGAATCTGAAGAGCTAAAATGCTCTGGGTGGAAATCAGGAGAGATGGATGTGAAACAAGATGCAGATATGGGAGGGCAGGGAGCTGAAGCACAGACCACCCCCCACCTCCCCACTCACCTCAGACGGGGTTTTCCAAGGCAGGTTTTACTTCAACTTATTCAGGAGGCTCAGCCATGCTGTCTTGTTCCCACACAATGACGGGCAGGCTTGTCTTTTTTTCGTTGTTGAATCCTAGGGGTTGGGGTTTGTGTTAATTTCCTAGGGTTATTATTATAACAAAGACAAACCTAGAGAGTGTATCGAAAAGCAGAGACATCACTTTGCCAACAAAGTCTGTATAGTCAAAGGTGTGGTTTTTCCAGTAGCCCTGTATGGATGTGAGAGCTGGACCATAAAGAAAGCTGAGTGCCAAAGAATTGATGCTTTTGAACTGTGGTGTTGGAGAAGACTCTTGAGAGTCCCTTGGACAGCAAGGAGATCCAACCAGTCCATCTTAAAAGAAATCAATTCTGAATATTCAGTGGAAGAATAATGTTGAAGCTGAAACTCCAATACTTTGGCCACATGATTGAAAGAGATGACTCACTGGAAAAGACCCTGATGCTAGGAAAGCTTGAAGGCAGGAGAAGGGGACCACAGAGGATGAGATGGCTGGATGGCATCACCACCTCGATGAACATGAGCTTGAGTGAACTCCCAGGAGATAGTGGAGGACAGAGGAGCCTGGCATGCTGCAGTCCATAGGGTCACAAAAAGTTGGACATGACTTAACTGCTGAACAACAACAGAAATTATAAAAAATCACCACAAACTTGGTGACTTAACATAAACGTGTCCTCTCGCAATTCTGGAGGGCAGGATTCTGGAATCAACGTGTCACCAGTACTGTGCTCCCTCTGAGGTCTCTAGGGAAGAATGTTTCTAGCTTCTGGTAGGTTCTAGCGATCCTTGGCATCCCTTGGCTAATGGCAGTATAACTCTACCCCTGCCTCTATCTTTACGTGGCCTTCTTTCCTGTATGGCTAGTTTCCCTGTCTCCATCTTTTCTCATGGCCAGTCATTGGATTATGGCTCACCGTAACCCAGTAGACCCTCATCTTAACTGGATTTCATCTGGTCTGACTTCCAAATAAGGTCACATTCACTGCTGTCCTCAGTTAGCACTCAAATGTATCTTTGTTTGGGACAAAATTTAACACACAACATGGTCTAAACAATGTACGTATTTTTAATTAAAAATATAAAAAAATTTTGGTTGCATTTTGCATCAGGTGGAATCTTAGATCCCCCCACCAGGAATTGAACCTGTACCACTATAGTGGAAGGCGAAGTCATAACCCCTGGAGAGCTAGGGAATTCCTAAACAATAGCTTTAATGGATGAAAGCGAAATCATATTTTCTTAGAATAAATTTATTGTTCAGTCACCAACGGTGTCCGACTCTTTGTGGCCCCATGGACTGTAGCACACCAGGCTCCTCTGCACTGCACCATCTCCCAGAGTTTGCTCAAACTCATCACACTGAGTCAGTGATGCTATCTAGCCGCCTCATCCTCTGCGTCCCCCTTCTCCTCCTGCCCTCTATCCTACACTTTATAAACCAATGGTGACTTTGAATGTCTAAGAGAGCTCAAAGTACACTTCCGGGATCCTGACAACGCTGGTCCCTTCTCAAGAGAGGAGACTCCCACCACTCTTTTCCACCCACCAAACCAGCTCCTTGATACCTTCAATGTTTCAATACAGGCAAACTCTACAAGAACTTGCTTTAGAATTTGAAAACAATAATTTAGGAGAGAGGAAGGTTATTTATTTATTTTTCCTCTGTTTATGTTTTTCAGTGGAGAAGGAAATGGCAACCCGCCCCAGAATTCTTGCCTGGAGAATCCCATGGACAGGGGAGCCTGGTGGGCTACAGTCCATAGGGTCACAACGAGTTGGACATGACTGAATCGACTTAGCATGCATGCATGCTTTTTTAAATTGAAAGATTACAGATAAGAGCTCTTTGATTTTTGGAGTCAGTTTGAAAAGAAAGACTTGCCTGGTGGTTCAGACAGTAAAGAATCTGCCTGCAATGCAGGGTATCCGAGTTCAATCCCTGGGTTGGAAAAAGCCCCCTGGAGAAGGAAATGGCAACCATTTCCAGTATTCTTGCCTGGGATATCCCAAGGACAGAGGATTTTTATCTGGTCTTTATATGGTGTGTTTGCACAGAAAGTCTTCATTATGCCAGTCAAGGCAAAAGCCTTTTACAATGATCTCTGCATCATGTTTTCCCTTCAAGACAAAGAGGAACATTTATGCAATTAAAAGAGACTGATTGAAAAAAATCTGTGTCTGGCAGAAGCTTCGATTTATGCATTCCAGCTCAAATGACCGGGGGACATTAGGAAGTTGCAAAACTGGGCAAAATCACTGCCCCCCCAACCCAGAACATATTTTGAAGAGAAAAAAGGAGGTGGATTTCCCAGCCTTCAGCAGCCCGGCCCTCTCCTCGTCAGTCTGCAGGAGAGCCAGGGCAGCTCCCTCAGGCCCTAATCAACTTGCTCAAACAGGCTGCAAAATCGATCTGACAGCCCATGAAAGGGAGTTTGGAGGCGCGGAGGGGAGGCACCAGGGAGGGCTGAGACGCGGTAACGCGAAATTCTGTGTTTTCAAGGATATCACCGTGTTTGCCTATGTCAAGGGCTGCGACAGCAGAAGGGGCCTCTGATCTTTCGGCTACAAACTAGTCGTGACAAGAATGCTACAGTGTGTGTGTATGTGTGTGTGTGTGTGTGTATGGGGGTGTCTTTTGAGTCCTGGGCTTGGAAACATTTATTCAAATTGGTGGGGAAGAAAGGTCTTTCGGACTGAAGACTAAATCCCTTTGACATGAAGAGTAAAAGCAGTTAACAGCTGTTGATCGTATGCTGAATTGTTGGACACATTCAGTTGTTTCTTTTAATCACTATGATAATCCTTGTTGTTTAGTCGCTCAGTCGTGTCCTGGCAGTGGTAAAAAAACAAAAACAAAAACAAAAAAACAACTGCCTCTCAGTACAGGAGAGTCAGGAGACCTGGGTTCGATTCCTGGGCCAGGAAGGTCCCCTGGAGGAGCGAATGGCAACCCACTCCAGTATTCTTGCCTGGAGAATTCCATGGACTGGGGAGCCTCAAGGGCTATGGTCCATAGGTCACAAAGAGTTGGACAGAGAGACTTGAGAGCAGCAGGGATATTCAAAATATTTAACCACCAGAAAGGCACAGGCAATGACCATTTAGAAGAGCTGGTCCCAGAAAAGTTAGGTAGGTAGCACCAGCTTGGAGGTGCCCTCAGGAAGCTTAAGGCAGGTACTTTTATCTTTAATTTTAAAAAAGTTTAAAAGTAGTCAGTTTTATTTTACTTGGATTTGAAAATATTTTAACAGAAGTAGAAATGAAGGAATCATTGAACTTTATTTATTTGTTTGTTGGCTGCCTATGAGCCTACAATTATTTTTTTCATGACTTACCAGGTGGCTCAGTGGTAAAGAATCCACCTGCCAATGTGGGAGACTCAGGAGACATGAGCTCGATCCCTGGGTGGGGAAGATTCCCTGGAGGAGGAAATGGCAGCCCACTCCAGGGCTCTTGCCTGGGAAATCCCATGGACAGAGGAGCCTGGAGGTCTACAGTCCATGGGGTCTCAAAGAGCCAGACACAACTGAGTGACTGAGCATGCACACTTTTATTCAACAACCATTGGTGGTTCTTCTACCTGAAGTGTAAGGAATATGAGAAAGACACTGTCTTTATACACACTTTAGGCTCCAAATAAGCATAGCCTCACAAACTGGTATTCCCCCCACCTTTAGTTACTCTGAGCATGTGTGTGTGTGTGTGCCTGTGTGTGTTTGAAAGGGAAGTCTCTCTGTTTGTATTCTTTCCTCAAAATGTGTGAGGGTCTATGCTCCTCACTGCGTAAACAAAATGTACGCTGGATGAAGAGTGCGTTAGGAGGATATCCCCACAGGTCAGAGAAGCACCCTTGAGCTCCCTCCCAAACTTGTCTGTCCATTGGCTTTGAGGAAGCTACTATTTTAAATCGATGCAAAGTATTTCAGTCTTAGGATTTCAATACCAGGCAAGTCATCTCTATTGGGAAGGAGAGTTGGTTTCCCCTAAGACAGACAGCTCATAGTGTATGACTTAGGATTTGAACTCAGCTCTCTTCACTCCAAAAAAACCACTTTTTCTACCATTCTACACTCTCATCCACGCACTCCATCTTTTCTGCAAGGGCAGAGGCTGCAAACCTGCCTGAAAAAAGGGACTCTGACACACTCTCTTACAAGAAGTAAGAATTGTCAAAGCTTTCCTGTGAAAATGTTTGTCGAGATGATGAAGGATTTTCCCAACAACTTTGAGAGTTGGAATATGAATCATGAGGGCTGTGCTCAGTATTTCAAAAGGCTGTTGGGTCACCAAAAACGTGTTGCCAACGTCTATCATTTCCCCAGTGCCCCCTTTATAAGGGGGGAAAACATTAAGACTTATGATATGGGACTTCCCTGGTGGTCCAGTGGCTAAGACTCTTGCTTCCTGTGAAGGGGCCAAGTTCCATCCCTGGTCAGGGAACTAGATTATACACACTGCAACTAGAACCCGGTGCAGCAAATAAATAAATAAAAATGAAGTGAAAATGAAAGTCACTCAGTCGTGTCCCACTCTTTGAGACCCTATGGACTGTATAGTCCATGGAATTCTCCAGGCCAGAATACTGGAGTAGGTAGCTTTTCCCTTCTCCAGGGGATTTTTCCAACCCAGGGATCAAACCTAGGTCTCCCGCATTGCAGGTGCATTCTTTACCAGCTGAGCCACCAGGGAAGCCCAAGAATGCTGGAGTGGGTAGCCTATCCTTTCTCCAGCGGATCTTCCCGACAGAGGAATCGAACCGGGATCTCCTGCATTGCAGGCAGATTCTTTACCAACTGATCTATCAGGGGAGCCCTGATAAATAAAAAGTAACTATTAAAAAAAAAAGAGTTATGACCTAGATGCTCTTCTGGGGAAAGGATAGTGTTCTGAGAAATACTTTGAGAAAATACCATTTATGACTTAAAGCATATTTTGCAAACTTTAGTTAAAATGTTGGTTTCCTAATACAGAAAAGATTGCATTTGGGACTTCATGGATTAGTAGTATTGCATGGCTTTTTCTTTATGAGTTGATTCAAGTGGCCTTAAACTTGTGTCACTTGGATACATTCTGATACATACAACAAAGCACCATCAATACTTTTAACAGACAACCCCAAACCAACAACAACAACAACAAAAAAGAACATTGATGGAGATTCAAGGAGAATGCCCACTCCATCCATCCTGTTGAAACAGATGAGACACATAGCATTCTTTTCATCTTCTTTTTTCAAGTGAGAGGAAAAACCAATACTCCTCTTCAAATACAAACAGAAATTTACTCAGCAGCTCAGAACAAGTCAAGTCCAGAATGGACATACTTGCCTCCCCAGGGATCAGCTTAGCTCTTTTATGTCTATTTAAAAACCTGTGAATGTATGCTTCCTGCTGTTCTCTGGCAGGTTTGAATTGCATACATCTTGCTACACTGTATTTTTCTCACTGAGCCTCTACTACAATATATCCTTTCCTTCTTACAGATTCAAACCCCGTCTGTGATAATCAGAACTGTAGAATCGGAAGGCCGTTCCCAAAGTGGATCTGCACATCCTCCAGTGGTAAAGCAGATGACTGTAGGTGATAGGAGGTAATTACCTATCCTTATTTTAATGGCCATGTGTGTATTTTAATGAGTATGAGAACACAGCATTGGAACATGAAGCTGTGATTGCATAGCTATGACTGCTTGGGACTATGCAGCTATTTATGGTCAATTAAAAGATGCTGAGAAAATAATGATCAAAATAATATATGAATATAATCAAGAGCCTGAACTATCTGGGAGACGATTCTATCCAGGTGAAATAGCATCCCTGAACATCTTCCATACTATGGTCTCAGCAGATGCACAACCAGCTTCTGCCCTTGAGGGAAAGAGGTAACTCTGGGAGTGCAGGGTGAGTCGGTGGAGAGGTTGGGCTTTAGAAGAGCAAATGCTTTTCCTTAAGTTCGATCAGCCTGATATGCTATTCTCAAAGGGAATTCACAAACCCATTTTCTCTACTTGCCTACGTAAAACACAAATTTGAGATTCAGATCTCATCACTGATCTGAGGATGAGTTACTTCCATTGGAGCTATTTCTCCAACGTGCTAAGTTGCTTTAGTCGTGTCTGACTTTTTGAAACCCCATGGACTGTAGCCTGTAGCCTGCCAGGCTTCTCTGTCCATGGGATTCTCCAGGCAAGAATACTGGAGTGGGTTGCCGTTTCCTCCTTCAGGGGATCTTCCCAACCCAGGGATCGAACCTGTGTCTCTTCGTTCTCCTGCATTGGCAAGCGGGTTCTCTACCACTCGTGCCGCCTGGGAAGTCCCGCTTCTCCAATACCTTGGAGAAATAGAAGAGCAGGCAAGGGCCCTAGAGAAAGCCCCGTGGGGGCCTCGGGCCGGGACTTTCTGCACTGGGTGTGTCCAGGTTTGGGTGGATGACTGTGGGCACTGACCGCAGGTGGCCCAGTGCTTCCTGCAGGTCAAGGAAAAGGGCAAATGTTGACCTGGCCATCCATCAGCTGCCTGCGGCCACACTCATGTTCTCTTCATGAGTGTAGGCTGGTATGGTTTTATCTCAACTGTGCCTTTGAAGAAAATGGGAAGGATTTTTTATTGTTAAGGAGTGAATCTACACTGAATATGTGGCGTCCTCCCCATGGTGTTTGGAGAAGGAAATGGCCACCTACTCCAGTATTCTTGCCTGGGAAATCCCAAGGACAGAGGAGCCTCGTAGGCTCCAGTTCATGGGGTTGCAAAGAGGCGGACGCGACTGAGCGACTAAACACAACAACAACTACCTTGGTGTTATTTAGACTTTTGAAAATGTACGGTGGACTGTTGCACTTGTTTTGACTCGATCACGGGTTCTGTCCTTAGCGCTCGATAAAAACAGAGAGGAATGTGGAGTGGATCTGTTCACACTCCAGCTGATACTGATAAAGAAGGTTGAGTGCTGAAGAACTGATCCTTCCCAACCGTGGCGCTGGAAAAGACTTGAGAAGCCTGGCGTGCTGCAGTCCATGGGGTCACAAAGAGTCAGACACGGCTGAGCAACTGAACAGCAGCAGCTGATACTTAGAACCTCCTCTCTGCCAAGGTTATGCTTTCAAGGGAAAAAGAGTTGGATCAATGAACTTTGAAGTCCATTTCAGTATTACCTCCTCCATGAAGTCTTCCCTGTCGTATCTCATCCTTGTCTTTGTTCTTTGATCTCCTGTGTCTTTTCATCTGCACCGCTTTTCCAGGTAAGGACACTGCTAACTGAGTTTTGGCTTAATCCACTTCTTTTGTGCACCCTGCACAAAGCCCTGCTCGGTGCTTTGTGTAAAAGAGCAAACCAGAAAAATGGAAATGGGGCTGAGGAAAAAGGAAGAAGTGCAGAGATGGTACTCAATTCAGCAGGACAGGGCCAGGTGGTCACATAAATGGCTCTGGAGATGAATGTGTCCAGCTGGCTCCGAGGGGACATTTACGGAGCACTCAGTAGCCGAGTGCTGGCTGAGCATGGAGGAAATCCCAAAGCGAGTGTGCCTGCTCTAGAGGGAAGGTTGGCCTGCGTCTGCGTGATCACAGTTGAATGTGCCGATTATTCCAGGGTGTGTTAAATGGGGTCCAAATGTGTATCAGGTCACACCTTATGTTCAGAGGTTGACGTGTCCTTAACCCTCTGAGTTGGGATCATTAGGGATGACCGTTTTCATATCACTGTGGCTTTTGTGAAATCTAGAGGGTTTGTTCACAAGATTGTAAATGCCTAAAGGAACTGGGTGGAAGAGCAAGGACTTGGCTGTACCTTGCTTGACTCAGAAACAAAAGCAGATGACCAGCTTTTTTATGTATTATGGCCTGGATACAGAGGATGGGGGGCAGTGGTTGGCGCCATGTTCAGCACTATAGCAGAGGGGGAAAACATGGTCTTTGCTGTCAACAGGTGGGGCTGGGAGCTTGTCTTTGTCATGTAAAGCTTGTGTTACCTCAGGCAAGTTATTTAATCTTTCTAAAGTCTAGTCTAGTGTTTTCATTGGAAATGGATTTTATTTATTTCATTTAAAAAAAATTAATTATATGTGTGTGTGCTTAGTCTCTCGGTTGTGTCTGACTCTTTGTACCCCCCTGGACAGTTGCCCACCAGCCTCCTTTGTCCATGGGATTCTCCAGACAAGAATACTGGAGTGGGTAGCCATGCCCTCCTCCAGGGGATCTTCCCAGCCCAGGGATCGAACTCAGGTGTCCTGCATTGCAGACGGATTCTTTACCATCTGAGTCACCAGGGAAACCCAATTATATATTGACAGAAATTGCAGAAATATTACAGAGGTCTTGTGTATTCTTACCTCAATTTCCCCTCAACAGTTATATCTTACATGATTCTAATACAGTATCAAACAAGAAAACTGACATTGGTACAATGTGGGTGTAATTCTGTGGCATTTTGTCATGTGAGATCCATCTAATCCCCCAGCTCGTCATTTCACAGTTATTCCGTCACCACAAAGATTTCTCTGCCCCCTCATAGTCACAACCACCACGCTCACCCCCATCATCCCTAAGCTCTGGCAACTACTCATGCCTTGAAAAATGGATTTTAAAACACCCGGTCCAGCCCTCAGTTAATATTGTTTTGATTATTATTTTAATTCTGGATCTCATTTGGTCCTATGACAACTTTATAAGTGCTGATCCACATCCGTATTTTATAGATGAGGAAGCCAAGCCCTTAGAGGGTTGGTGAGCATAACTGAATTGCCCATGGCCACAAAGAGGCTGAGGTGGGTTTTGAACTCGTGTCCCCCATCCAGTGACTGACTTCACTAACTCACGTGGGTAACTGTGACTACTAGTAAATTGTTTTGTACAACCTGCACAAACACTGTGGCTACTCCCTTCCAAAATGGTGGAGACACTCACAAGAGTTTAAGAGATATCTCTGTCTTCCCTTAGGAGTGCTCCACTCCAGGTTCAAAGTTCAGTAACTACTTGGAGAGTTGTCTTAGAGCAGACACGTCACTTTTCTCTCCAGGCTTTTTTTAATATCTCACCTAGAAATGAAGAGAGCTAAACTCTGAAGGGTAACCTCTTGGCTCTAACACTTAACAGAACACAAAAGACAGAGATATTCTATTGGGGGAGAAAAATCTTGTGAGGATCAGTAAAGACAAAGACAGGAACAGGAAAACCACTAGAGCTTGATGGCTGAAATCGAGTGAATGTCGCTCAGTTGCGTCTGACTCTTTGCGACCCCATGGACTGTCAGGCTCCTCTGTCCATGAGATTCTCCAGGCAAGAATATTGGAGTGGGTTGTCATTTCCTTCTCCAGGGGATCTTCCTGACCCAGGGATCGAACCCAAGTCTCCCACACTGCAGGCAGACTCTTTACCGTGTAAGCTACAAGGGAAGTCTGCCTGATAGTCGAGGAACTATAAATAATGTGGGTAGGGTGGAAGAGAAAGTTCAGCATGAAGGGGAAGTGAGAGAGATCTGGAGTGGCTGGGGACTTTATCTAGAAGATTCTCACAGTTCTCAGAAAGCGTAAATGGTCTTTCAGTGAAGAGTGTAATTATTTGACTCAGAATTGTGTACAGGATACTCATGTATGTGCCTGTGTATGGGAATGTGTGTGTGTCTGTGACAATAGATGGACACAATTTATAAGCAGGAAGGAGTCGGAGAGCGAGCCTCTAGCTTCCCGCCTACCACTGCTAGGAAACACACTGGTCCATTTTGGTTTGGAGATTCTAGAATCTAAACAGAATTTGGGTTGAGACCCGAGGGTGGGTGTGCGCGGGTGAGAATATAAGAGCTGACTTGTGTTGATGGACTCTGAGAGGAGTTGTTTAAACTGTAAAAGCAAGATATGAGTCAGGCTCATCTTCTGTCTCTCCCGGCTGCCCCCAGAGGGAAGAGGCAATGGCTGAGTACATCCATTCCAATAAATAAATAAATACACATTTTGCAATGATTGCTGTCTGCCAATATTTAATACACCTCCCAAGTGGGGAAAATGGCTTACAGTCTCTCACCATCTTGCTTGCTCCCACTGTCTTCCCAGCTCCTCTCTTGGTCAAGACTGAAGGCTTTGGGAGTCAGTTGAGACATTGCTTTCCCCATTATCAAATCATAGACCTGCTCTCTAAATATTCCCTACTTCTGATTGTGCTAAGTGAGGTCTCCCAGGCTTCAGCTAGGGATATGTTTTTTTGGTCACCATGCTGATGGCCTCACAGATCGTGTAGAATCCGTGGGACGTTGAGACGTGAGGGAGAGGAGACTTCTCTGCCAGTCTGCCAAGAAGTGGGGTGGGAAACAGGGACGAGAACCCCGGAATTGCTAAAATGGGTCCATTGGAGTGGAAAGGGGGAGGGTGGTTAGCTTTTGTAAACCATCCAAGCCCATTTCCATAAACGATGAACATTTGGATTGAAACAGGATCTTGGCTTCCCTTTCGCTCCAAATGGCCAGGGAGAAGGGAACACGGGCTCATTGGGTCCTAGGGAGAGAAACCTGGCACCCTGCCCAGAATGATGATTTTACATCTTAGAGAAACGACGGAGGGAAGACATCCCACAAGAAGCTGTTGATGAGTGAAGCGTGCATTTGTTCCAAATGCCCTTTCCCGGCTGAGCCCCACCCCTCCATTTCAGAGCTTCCCGGCTGCCCAGTAGCCTTGTTGAGGACAGTTTCTAGTGGATTTCACTTTGAAGAGTTTCAAAGTAATTCTGCTAATGTAAGAGCTGTTCCTATTTTATGGATCAGAAAGCATTTGAAATCTGTCCTTTAGCCCAGTTAAGAGCATCAGAAAAAAAAAAAAAGCAGGCTTTTATAATAGCTAACTTACTCTTTGCCAGAACCATTTTGAGTACTTTAAAAAATATTAACTCATTTAATCCTCACAACAAACAGCCCTTGGAGGTATGTGCATTTATTATCTCCATTTTCACAGATGAGAAAAACTGTAAGCAATTTGCCCGAGGTCACATAACTAATAAGCGATGGAGCCAGGGTTTCTTTCCAAGCTGTCTGACTCCATAGCCCACACTTTGAAGCTCACTACTCCATGAGCAAAGATCCCTACTTCCATGGGTTGTTCTTGAGAGCGAATGAAATCATCAGTAAGGGTCAGTCAGTTCAGTTCAGTCGCTCAGTCGTGTCTGACTATTTGTGACCCCATGAATCGCAGCCCGCCAGGCCTCCCTGTCCATCACCAACTCCTGGAGTTTACTCAAACTCATGCCCATCGAGTCGGTGATGCCATCCAGCCATCTCATCCTCTGTCGTCCCCTTCTCCTCCTGCCCCCAATCCCTCCCAGCGTCAGGGTCTTTTCCAATGAGTCAACTCTTCGCATGAGGTGGCCAAAGTATGGGAGTTTCAGCTTCAGCATCAGTCCTTCCAGTGAACACCCAGGACTTATCTCCTTTAGGATGGACTGGTGGGATCTCCTTACAGTAAGGGTAAGCCACAATAATTAAATACATGGCGATGCGTGCTCGGGTGTATCCGACACTTAGCGACCCCACGAATTGTGGCCCACCAGGCTCTTCTGTCCATGGGATTACCCAGGCAAGAGTACTGGGATGGGTTGCTGTTTCCTCCTCCAGGGAATCTTCCCAACACAGAGATCGAACCTGCGTCTCTTGTGTCTCCCACATTGGTAGGCGGATTTTCTACCACTGCACCACTGTCAAATATTTGAGTGTTGCTTCTGTTAATGCTTCTGACTCCAAAATCACAATGTCAAGAGGTTGTCTTCCTTCCTTCCTCTCTTCTTTCCTTCCTTGCATTTTTAATTCATTACTAACCAGGGGATTTTTGGCAAAAACTAACTCCTGTGGCTGGCGATTTTTATTTTGGCTGGCCAAAAAATCTGTTATGTCACTAACACTTTGCAGGTTGTTACATTCAATAGGTACACCTCACACACCTGTAAAGTCTTCTCCAGCATCTTGAGTTTCATTTTCACTTTCCTTATCAGAATCAATCCCTAAAGATTTTTGTCTTTTTGCTGTTCTAAAATTCACATCGTCTGAATGAGAACTATATTCTGAAGAACTGTCATCTTCTGAAACACTAGCATATGTCATTCAGGCAATTGGAGACAGTATCTGCATAAAATTCACTAAAAAATAATCTTCACTCAAAATTTCAGGACGCATCATTTTTGAAAATTTTTTGGTAATAAACTTGCATTTATACTATACATAATGTTGGAACAAAAATGTAACGGAGCCCAGTGTGAAGGATAACAACGGTCATAAGTTGTATAATGAACCTTTGATCAATTTTAAGCTCTAACAACTTCCCACCATGATGTTAATTGTATCACTCTCTAAAAACATATTGATATGTCTCTGGTCAATAACATTTGGGTAACAAGAGATGTATTAATAGGTCTCTGGTCAATAACGTGTTAAAAGGCTCCTGAATGGGCTCAAGAATCCAGTCCCCTATGCTAATCAACAGGAAATGGAAGGCAGGCAGGGAGGAAGGAAGGAACATGATGCTTTCCTTTCCTGTTTTAGTCCTTCTTCCCTCAATTCTTCCTCCAGAGCCCACACTTTCAATTAAACGTCTCCCCCATAAACCATTGTCTCAGACTCTGCTATTAGAGGAACCCAGGCTAAGATTTTGTCTTTCCCTTCCATCCTCCCTTTCTTCCTTCTCTCCTAATTCTTTCTTTTTTTTTTTTTCAGAGTGATATTGTTCTGTTTTCTTGGATAAAGAAATATTTTGAGCTTATTAGAAGCATCTGGTTGAGAAGCCCAAGTTCAAATATAGCAGATTTGGAGCTAGTCCTGGCTGAGATGGTAAAGAATCTGCCTGCATTGTGGGAGACGCTGGTTCAATCCCTGGGTCAGGAAGGTCTCCTGGAGAACGGCATGGCTACCCACTCCAGTATTCTTACCTGGAGAATTCCATGGACAGAGGAGACTGGTGGGCTACAGTCTATGGGGTTGCAAAGAGTAGGACACAACTAAGTGACTAATTCTTTCACTGGCCAACAGCCTGGGATACAACGGGATTTCTATAAAAGTTTAATTTATTTTTTCAGAAGTTGCCCAATCCTCCAAATACCCAAAGTGTAAAGTATATTTTTACATTAGCAAAGTTATAAAGTTATGGTTTCATTTTTCTTTATTAATTTACATTTGCTGTCCTCTAGGTCTTACTTCATCGCATGTGGAATTTCACTAGTTCAAGAAGACAAGAAAGGGAGGGGAAACACTTTATTATATATTGTGTGCTCAGTTGCTTAATCGTGTCTGACTCTTTGAGACCCCTGTGGACTGTAGCCCCCCAGGCTCCTCTGTCCATGGGACTCTCTAGGCAAGTATACTGGAGACAGTTGCCGTTTCCTCCTCCAGAGGATCTTCCCAACCCAGGGATCAAACCTGCAACTCCTGCATGGGCAGGTGGATTCTTTCACCACTGCGTCACCTGAGAAGTCCCCGTTGTATATTATAGTCAATTTTGGCATGTTGGAAAGGTTTTTTTTTTTTTTACTCAAATTACAATTTTGAGGATCACTGGTCCACTGATCTTTCTGTCTCTTTATATTCTTGATGCAGACCAGGAATGAACATTTGCAGGAAGAGACTGTTTAGCCAGTGGACTAGGAGATGGCAAGGCTTAAGTAGGTCCAGCTGGCAAGGCTTTGACAAGCGTGTCCTGTGAAATGAAATCTTCCCACCAGAAGATGAAAAGTGAGAAAGAGAAAGTAAAACATGGAGATTTGAACAGTGGGGGAAAGGCAGCTCCCTGGAGAATTAGAGACAAGACTAAAAATCTAGAATACTGATATTTGTGCTTTATATTATAGGAGTAGTTTGTAGTTTCATTTATAAATTGACTAATTTCTCATTAGTTGAGTGTCTGCTATGTGATGGGAACTCTACCAGAGATATCTGTCAATATTATATCAATTAATTGTAATTGAGAGTTGTAGTCTGTGACCTTCTTAACTGTATAAACTTGTTTTCTTTTTCTTTTTTTCATATCTAACATAACCAAGCAGTGATTGTAAGGCATGCTTGTCAACATTCTTAACTGCCTTTCTAAGTCTGAGAAATTTCCTCCAGTATACGTTTAGTTGTCACCTAGATGAAACCAGAAATTCACCTTCCATGCTTTCCTTGCTGGAATGTGACTTCAGCTCTGGATAGATACAACTGCATGAGATTTCAGTTCAAAAGCTAGCAAAGTGAAGGCTCATATGCTGAGCAAGATCCATCCTGGTGAAGCCAGGGTCAGGATCATCCAGCAGGCAGAGGTGCCCAAAGCAGAGTTTCTGGTGGTGCCATCCGGCAGCAGACATGGCATCATGGTATCTGAGCCTGGAAGCGGTCGCCCTGGGGTCAGCGGGAGAGCAGCCCTTTGCTGTAACATGGACGTTATTACCAGATGAGTGTGTGCGTGCCTGCTCAGTTGTGTCCGACTCTTGCAACCCCGTGGACTATAGCTCGCCCTGTTCCTCTATCCATGGGACTTCCCAGGCAAGAATACTAGAGCAGGTTGCATTCCTTCCCGACCCAGGGACTGAACCTGCATCTCCTGCATTGGCAGGTGGGTTCATTACCATTGAGCCACCAGCAATGAGTAGTCTCCTCCAAGTGCTATTCTCCTGTTGTTGTTCAGTCTCTAAGTTGTGTCTGACTCTTTGTGACTCCATGGACTGCAGCATGCCAGGCTTCCCTGTCTTTCACTGTCTCCTGAAGTCTGCTCAAACTCATGTCCATTGAGTCAGGGATGCTATCTAACCACCTCATCCTCTGTCACTCCCTTCTCCTCCTGCCCTCAATCTTTCTAGCATCAGGGTCTTTTCCAATGAGTTGGCTCTTCCCATCAGGTGGCCAAAGTATTGGAGCTTCAGTGTCAGCATCAGTCCTTCCAATGAACATTCAGGGTTGATTTCCTTTAGAATTGACTGGTTTGATCTTGCTATTCTCTGAACTTCTCCAAAGTTCCTAGAGCTTTTCTGATTAAATCAGTTAGAATAATCCTATAACAGATTCAATCTTATGATCAAATTTCTAAAGTCTTGAAGGTGGCATGAGAATTCTTTGAAATATCCCTCTTTCACAGCAAAGACCTATAAATGATAAAAAAAATACCTTGTAAATAAACATCAGTGTGTATACAATATTAATAAATGATACTAGCACTTGGAAACAAGAGAAGATTCTTTATGGGCCAGAAGTTGTGAAAAATTCTTAGTAGAAGGGATAAGTTGTGTTAACCAGCTATTGCTCTGTAATAAACCACCACAAAAATAACAATGACAAAATAATAAATATTTACTCCTTGTTCATATATGGATGGGAGAGTTGGATCATAAAAAACTCTGAGCACTGAAGAAATGCTGCTTTCGAACTGTGGTGCTGGAGAAGACTTTTGAGAGTCCTTTGGGCAGCAAGGAGATTAAACCAGTCCATCCTGAATGAAATCAACCCTAAATATTCATTGGAAGGACTGATGCTGAAGCTGAAGCTCCAGTACTGTGGCCTGATGGGAAGAGCTGATTCATTGGAAAAGACGCTGATGCTGGGAAAGAGTGAAGGCAGGAGGAGAAGGGGATGACATAGGATGAGATGGTTGGATGGCATCACCGACTCCATGGACATAAGGTTGAGCAAACTCTGGGAGATAGTGAAGGACAGGGAGGCCTGGTGTGCTGCAGTTCATGGGGTCTCAAAGAATCAGACATGGCTTAGCGGCAGAACAACAACCTCGTTCACTAGACTGAGAGGAGTCATCTGGGTGATATTTTTCAAGTGACGGGATGAGAACTGGCTGGCATAAAGCTGGTCTAGCTGGGTTCAGTTTTCCTTGGCTCCTGGCCACAGGCTTAGTTTGGACCTTTCCTCCCATTTTCTTTCTTCTGGGACCAGCAGCTGTTTAGGGCATTTGTTTCTCATGGGGATGACGAAAGTTTAAGAAAGCAAGGTTAATCATTAAAGCAGGTCTTTACTTTTATTAGGCCTGCTAACAACATCTCATTGGCCAGGAAAAGCCACATGGTCAAGCCTAACATCCAAGGTTCAAGGGTATGTACGCATTCTGGGGTTGAATGTGGGGAGAGTGAATATTTGCTGAACAAGATGTAATACCACAGGACATCATAGCTATTAATGAAGGTTATCACCCAGCCCAGTTCACAAAAGGGAGCTCCTAAGTCTCACTAAATGTCTGAACAAGGCCCAGATTATGAAAGAGACCACAAACCTAAAAACTGCAAGAGTGTTTATATGAGAAAATAGAGTGAATAATTCAGAATAGGAAGAAAAATACTTTTAAAAGTGTGCTCAATATTATTTGAGAGATAAAGAGAAGAAATTAAATCTCAGGGGGTTGTTATGTGGACAGACTAAGCAGGGGACAAACATCAGGGATCTTAAAAAAATTTTTTTAAATATAACTGTTAAAATAGAAAACTCAACTGACAGATGGATGCAGCTGGATAATGAATTGGTGAGTTTGAATATAATATTTGCATATAGTAAATGAATGTTGAATGAATTCATGAATGAGGAGATCAAAGGAGAACCTTATTAGATCATTGTAGTCCAATGTTTCCTGGTGTTCAACATGTGTCAGTATTCCAATGTGGCCAGATTTACTTGGTTATACATAAATATCTCGAATCTGTTCTACATTCTCACTTCCTAGTGAGGAAAGCCACCATTCCCTTTGGCCAGAACTGGTAACATCTTGCTTCCTGATCTTCTATCATCTACTCTTGCCCTGTCCTATCTATTTAGAGCATCCATCACCATCTTTTCTATTTTTTAGAATCCTTCATTGGCTCCTGTTGCACTCAGGATCAAGTCCTACATCTGCAGCATTGTCTAAAGGATTCGCTGGTGGCTCAGATGGTAAAGAATCTGCCTGCAACAGGAGACCCGGGTTCGATCCCTGGGTTGGGAAGATCCCCTGGAGGGGGAAATGGCTACCCACATCAATATTCTTGCCTGGAGAATCCCACGGACAGAGGATCCTGGTGGGTTACAGTCCACGGGGTCACAAAGTGTCAGACACAGCTGAGCAACTTACACTAACATTAACGTGCACTTCCAGCCTCATCTCTTAACCTCTTGCCACGTTGCTTATTACACAACAATTACACTGGCCTCTTCTTATCTGTCAAATCAGTCAGAACAGGTCTAGACTTGGAAACTCTGCCCAAGGTGCTCCTTCTATTCAGGAAAGTCAAATCACTTCCATTCTCCAGTTGGCTTGGCAAGTTCCTCCTTTCTGTTGAATCAGTTTTAACGTCATCTTAAATAGGGCAACTCAAACATCACTTCCCACGCTCCCTAGGCTAGACAGTTTTCCTCATTATGTACGCCAACAGCACCTGTTGTCTTCCTTGTATGCCCCTAATCACAATCATAATTATATATTATGTACTATGCTTTGTTTAAAGTTGGTTTATCCGATAAGGAGCCAGTACTGTCTCAGATGGTAAAAAATCTGCCTGCAATGTGGGAGACCCGGGTTTGATCCATGAGTCGGGAAGATTTCCTGGAGAAGGGAATGGCCACCCACTTCAGTATTCTTGCCTAGAGAATTCCATGAACAGAGGAGCCTGGTGGGCTATAGTCCATGGAGTCGCAAAGAGTCAGACACGACTGAAGGACTAATGCTTTCACTTTTTCCAAAGTGACTACAGGATATCTAAGGGTTGGGATTATGACATTTTTTTTTTCAGTGCTATAACATGAACTCCCAACCCAAAACTGAGCAAGAAATATGAATGAATGCATGTTTAAATAGCAGGTGTATCATGATTTACCCAACTGAATTGTGAACATATACTACCGGACTTTGTGACCTTTTGTGATTGATTAAATCCTGTCTGTATAAGGAAGAACTGTAAGATCTTTTCTAGTATTTGGCTTACCAAGAAGAAGAAAATCAGTCTGTTTGTTATTCTGAGATTCACCGTTAGGTGACCAACCTGTATCATTCTAGTGTTGAGCTTTACCAGTAAAGCATTTCAGTGGTATTATTCAGGAAACACACCGTTTCTTCTCCACATTAATTAAAGTACCTTTTCCACCCTCTTCTTCACAGCTTCTATCAAGTTTTCAGTGCCACCAGGAATATGACAGCAGACAGTTTTTAGTTGTCTACCTAACATTCCACCCTCTTTGTAAATAGAAATCCAATTTTGTTCAGGTTTTCAACTCCAGGGCCAAGGACCTTATAAAAGACAGCTCAAGCTCAAATCCTAGGGTGTCTTGATTAGTCTCAGCCACCTATGATAATTAATTATGGCTACATTTTCATTAAACAAAATTAAAAATGCTAGAAAAATAAAAAATATATTGCTGTTTGACTGTTCAAGTCCAAGATCAAGGTGTCAACAGGGCCACGCTGTCTATGAAGTCTCTAGTTGGGGGGGATTCTGGTCCATGCTTCTCTCCTAGCATTTGGTATTGTCAGCAATTCTTGGCATCCCTTGGCTTGTACATGCCTTACTCCAATCTGTATCTTCGCAGGACATTCTTCCAGTATGGCTCTGTATCTCTTCTGCTCATAGGGACACCAGGCATATTGGATTAAGATCTATTCCAATTTAGTTTCACCTCATCTTAACGTGATGATGATGGAGAATTGATGCCTTTGAACTGTGGTGCTGCAGAAGACTCTTGAGAATCCCTTGGACTGCTAGGAGATCAAACTAGTCAATCCTAGAGGAAATCAACCTTGAATCTTCATTGGAATGACTGATGCTGAAGCTCCAACACTTTGGCTGTCTGATGCAAAGAGCTGACTCATTGGAGAAGACTCTGATGCTGGGAAAGACTGAAGGCAAAGAGAGAAGAGGGCAAAATAGGATGAGATGGTTCAATAGCATCACTGACTCAATGGAAATGAATTTAAGCAAACTCCGGGAGATAGTGGAGGACAGAGGAGCCTAGCGTGCTGCAGTCCATGGGGTTGTGAAGACTTGGATACCACTTAGCAACTAAACAACAAGATCTTAACTTGATTACATCTGTAAAGACCTTATTATAAAATAAAGTGAAGGAAGGGATGGTTCATAGGTAGTGGAAGTGAGGACTGGAACATAACTTTTTTGGAGATAAAATTCAACCAATTACACATTCTTCTGAAATTGAAGAAATGCTATTATTTTTCACTGGAGAAGAAAATGGCAACTCACTCCAGTATCATTGCCTGGAAAGTCCCACGGACAGAGGAGCCTTGCAACCATGGGGTGCAAAAAATTGGACACAACACAGCAACTAAGACAATGACAATATATACCACAGCATTTAACATCTTCATTTACGGAGCATTTTCGACATCTAGAATTATTAACTTAAGACAGATTCCAAGAAGAGGAATTCCGGGGTCAAGGTATGCAAGTGGGCATTTAAAAGTTCTACAAATTGCTACTTTCCTTTCCAAAGCTATAGGTTTAAATTGCTGTTAGTAATACATGAGGGTGTCTGTTTTACCTCACTCTTGAATGAGGATTTTTTTAGGGCTTATTTTTTGTTTTCTTTTAAGGGCAAACACATATAAATGGCCTATCCGCAAAAGTAGTATCTTATAATATGTATTGAGGTTGAACTTTTCTTATGCTTTATTTGATGATTACATTTCCCTTTTCGGTAAATTTTTCTTTCTTTGATAACTTACCTATAAGAGTCTTCATGCTTTGTTTATTTGTTTCTCATATTTGTTGAATTATTTTCCTAGTCTTCTGGTTATTGTTATATTTTTGTTTTTACCCTGCAAAGATTTTAATTACTATACAATTGTTTGCATAAATGATTTTCAAAATATAAACACAGAGTGTAATGCAAGTACGAATCCATCAGGCTGGGTGCTGCCTGTATACTGTACCAGCATCTGTATGTCCATCTTTCTCTCTATGAATTATTTTGTCATTCTTGAGAATCAAAAACTTTCTCCCTCCAAAACAAGGGAATTAAATGGAATCCTCTTTTAATTTTTACTTATATGGGTTATATTCTCTAATTTACCAGAAATGGCCTTTGTTATGTGGAATTATTTAATTATCTAAATATGTTAACTGGTTGTCCCAGCTCCATTCACTGAAAAATCCTAGCTTTTATGGGAGTTGACTTACGATGAATTATTTACCATGTACTAGCATATGATATATAACAGGATCTTTTTTCTGGCTTATTGTCCTTAATGCTATTTTTGCACCAGTGTCACATTATTTTGATTTTTATAGCTTTATAAAATATGGTATACTTCCTCTTTAAAAATTTCTCAAATATCCTGTTTATTTTTATAGATTATTAACCTTAGAATCAATTTGTCAAAATCAAGGTGTCACTTTTATTAAAGTTGTAGCAAAGCCACAGATTCATTTAGGAAGAAGTTACACCTCTGTTACACTTAGCACTACCACATGATCTGTCTGTCTCTCTCC
Organism: Cervus elaphus; assembly: GCF_910594005.1. Lineage (NCBI taxonomy): Eukaryota > Metazoa > Chordata > Mammalia > Artiodactyla > Cervidae > Cervus > Cervus elaphus. The sequence goes on along the minus strand of NC_057820.1, from coordinate 5,865,053 downwards.
TTTTATGTAAGGTTTCTTTTATAGATCTCCTCAAAGCCTTCTAACTTTCTTTATATAGGTCACAGTTTCCATCAGAATTATTTATAACATTTTTGTTGCTACTGGAAAGAGAATTAAAAAAAATTTTTTTACATTATTTTTGGTAATCGGGGAAAGGTATATCCAACTAAATGCAGCATTCCAAAGAATAGCAAGGAAGGAAAGAAGGTCTTCTTCAATGAGCAGTGCGTGAAACTAGTGGAAAACAACAGAAGACTAGAGACCTCTTCAAAAAAATTGGAAATAGCAATATTTCACCCAAAAGGACAGAAACAGTACAGACCTAGTAGATGCTGAAGAGATCAAGATGAGAAGGAATGAATACACAAAGAACGGTACAAAAAGGATCTTAATGAACCAGATTGCCATGGTGGAGTGGCCAGTCGCCCAGAGCCAGACATTCTGGAGTGTGAAGTCAAGTGGGCCTCAGGAAGCAGTGCTGTTACTAAAGCTAGTGGGTCTGGTGAAATTCCAGTAGAGCGATTCGAAACCATAAAAGATGATGCCATCAAGGTGTTGCACTCATTATGTCAGCAAATCTGGAAGACCCAGCAGTGGCCGCAGGGCTGGAAAAGGTCAGTCCTCACCCCAATTCCCAAGGAGGTGAGAGAGTTAATTCTTAGGTAGGTTGGTAAGAAGTTCAGGGCCCCTGAGGAGGAGAAAGGAGTCTGGGGCTCTCGAGGAGGAGAAGAGGACAAACTTTTTTTCCTACATTCCTTCTTCTTAGTCACATAAAACGTTTTTCCTTTAATATCTCAAGGGTATGTTTTCTCTTAAGCTCTGTACTATGATTATAAAACAACAATGTATCTTGCTCAAGGACAGGTTTCTTCTTAACAGGAACCTTCTGACTAATCTTGTTATCTTATAAGGGACAAGTGAAGTGAAGTTGCTCAGTTGTGTCTGACTCTTTGCGGCCCTGTGGACTGTAGCCTACCAGGCTCCTCCATCCATGGGATTCTCCAGGCAAGAGGACTGGAGTGGGCTGCCATTTCCTTCTGTAGGGGATCTTCCTGACCTAGGGATCAAACCCAGGTCTCCCGCATTGTAGGCAGATACGTTACCATCTGAGCCACTAGGGAAGTCCTAGATAAGGCTTATCCCTTAGGTTTGGTAAGACCTCTCTATGGTTAGTTTTAATCTTGTTAATTTAACACATCTGTTGTAGGAGTGGGCCTGGTAAAAGTATATAAGGTCTTGATAAGATTAGCAAGGGGAGGCACTCTCCATCCCCCTTCTGATGTCTATGTCAGAATCTTTCTGTGTCCTTTTTCACTGTGATAAAACTTCTGCCACACAGAAGCTCTGAGTGATTAAGTCTGGTCCCTGATTCTGAAGCTAAATCTTCAGAGATCATGAATCTCTCATCATTCACTGTAAGCTATCAGATGGTAGTACTGAAGAATGTGCTAACCATTGGACAGTTGTTCTCATCTCCCATGCTAGTAGGGTCACGATTAAAATGTTGCATATTAGGCTTCAGCATTATGTGAACCAAGAACTTCCAGATGTCCAAGCTGCATTTAGAAAAGGCAGAGGAACCAGAGGTCAAATTGCCAACACTGGCTGGATTATTGAGAAAGCAAGGGAACTCCAGGAAAACATCCACCTCTGTTTCATTGACTACACAAAAGCCTTTGACTGTTTGGATCATAGCAAACCGTGGAAAGCTCTTAAAGAGATGGGACTACCAGACCATCTTACCTGTCTCCTGAGAAAGCTGTATTTGGGCCAAGAAGCAACAGTTAGAACCAGACATGGAAGACCTGTTTGGTTCAAGATTGAGAGAAGAGTATGAGAGGGCTGTCTGCTGTCATTCTTTTGTTTAACCTGTACACTGAGCGCATGATGAGAAGTGCCTGGCTGGATGAGTTACAAGCTGGGATCAAAATAGGCAGGAGAAATATCAACATGGGTGGTACCACTCTAATGGCAAAGAAGAATTAGAGCCTCTTGATGAGGGTGAAGGAGGAGAGTGAAAGAGCTGGGTTAAAACTAAATACTAAAAAAAACAAGATCATGGCATCTGGCCCCATCACTTCATGGCAAATAGGGGAAAAGATGGAAGTAGTGACAGATTTCCTCTTCTTAGACTCTAAAATCACTATGGATGGTGACTGCAGCCATGAAATCAGAAGGTGATTGCTTCTTGGCAGGAAAGCCATGATAAACCTAGACAGTGTGTTGAAAAGCAGAGACATCACTCTGCTGATGAAGGTCCGTATAATCAAAGCTATGGTCTTCCCAGTGGTCACGTACAGTTGTGGACCGTAAAGAAGGCAGAATGCCAAAGAATTGATGCCTTTGAACTGTGGTGCTGGAGAAGACTCCTGAAAGTCCCTTGGACAGCAAGGAGATCAAGCCAGTCAATCTTAAGGGAGATCAACCTTGAATATTTTTACTGGAAGGACTGACGCTGAAGCTGGAGCTCCAATATTTTGTTCATCTGATGTGAACAGCCGTTTCATTGGAAAAGTCCCTGATGCTGGGAAAGATTGAGGGCAGAAGGAAAAGAGGGCATCAGAGGATGAGATGGCTGGATGGCATCACCGATGCAATGGACTTGAACTTGGGCAAACTTAAGGAGATGGTGAGGGGCGGGGGGCTTGGCATGCTGCAGTCCATGGGGTCACAAAGAGTTGGACACGACTGGGAAACTGAACAACATTTGCCTATTTTAGATTCAAACTCCTACATTTTATTAAGTCTTGATAGTATCTACCTCATTCCTTTGGATTTTCTAGATCTTTAAGTACATGAGTTATAAAGAAAAAATTTTTTCTCTTTTCAATATTTAAATTTGCTTTTAACTTTTTCCTTTCATCAGAATTTCTCAAACAATGTAAAATATAATGATATAAAACTTGTTTTTTTGGTTCTTAATGTTGCTATTTTACCTTCAAGTGATTGTCAGCTATTACTATGAAATATATATTTTTTTCATGGTTAGCAGCTTTTCTTATATTCCTACTTGAATTTTTTAAATATAAGTTGGTCACAAGTTTTATGAAGTGCCTTTGTACCATTTATTCAAGTGACACAGCTTTTCTTGCCTTTAACCTATTGCTATATGTTAATAATAGCTTATTATTTGCAAATCATTGCTAAAATTCTACATTATATTATATATAGTTCTGGTATGCTTAATATTTGCTTAATATTTTGTTTTAGTAATTATTAACAATAGGCTTATTTATCATTAGTTACTAATAGAAGAGCAACAATAGTTTATTTTTTTTCACATAGACTTTACCTCATATAAAAGAAAGAATTATATGGCTCAGAGCATTGGTCTGGAAAAGAACTGAAGGTCTGGGAAGGACTGAAGGAAAAGGAGAAGACGGTGGCAGAGGAAGAAATGGTTAGATCGCATCATCGACTCAATGGATGGATTTGAGTGAATTCTGGGAGATAGTGGAGCACACGGAAGCCTGGCGTGATTTAGTCCATGGGGTCTCAAGGAGTCAGGTACTTAGCAACTGAACAACAGCAGTAATGAAAGAATCTGGAGCTTCTCCAAAGTGAAGCTATTACTCATTTATTAATTCATCATTTATATATTTGATGTAAATTTGCAAGTACTTTCTGAGCCTTTCCTAGGCTGAACAAGAGTGGAAATTCTGAGCTTAGTCTCTGCTGACACTAACGGCTTGAGTGAACATCCTGACTCTGTTATTTACTGGTATGTGAACTTCAGCCAGTTACCTAAACAGCCTGAAAAGCCTCAAGTTTTCTCATCTGAAAAATGAAATATTTGTTACTAAATAAATAACACCTACTTGAGGGTACATTGGGCTTCCCTGGAGACTCAGGGGTAAAGAATCCACTTGCCAATGCAGGAGACCCAGATTCAATCCCTGGATTGGGAAGATCCCCTGGAGAAAGAAACACAACCCACTTGAGTATTCTTTACTGGGAAATCCCGTGGACAGAGGAGCCTGGTGAGCTACAGTCCATGTGTTCACAAAGAGTCAGACACGACTGAGTGACTAAACCCTACACCCTACACATCCTCCACCACTTGCAGGTACATATGAAAAGAGCGTCTGTAAAGCGTTCCCAGTGTCTGCACATGCAATCTTCAATACAGGTTATTAGGATGCCCTTACTACATCTGTTAGGATGCTTTTACTATGCTCTTATTACATGTGCTAACAGTTGATCATCTAAGGCTTCCCAGGCCTCCACTCTCCCAACTTGCACAATGAGAGTCCATTTCCCTATTCCTCTTAGTCCATATCCGTATTCCTTTAATCACCACATACATTCCCCATTCCCCACCACTCTTATGCCCCATGTCAAGGCTGCTGGATAAGAACTGGACCAGTTTGAAGATTAACAAAGAAGTATGAGCCCGATGGCCGGGTCACCCACTCCATGACACCTAAAGAGCTCCTGGTTGGGGAAGTTGCGGTAAATATGTTTCTATAAGATGTCATAGCAGGACAGTACCCTGAATGCTTGCCTCCCAGTTAAAGCTCCTACCTAACTTGTTCAAGCATGCATCAGTAGCTCCAAGCTGCAGAGAAGAACATTCAGATGGCTGCACTTTCTCCAAAGCTATCCCCATGTCCCCTTGCACAAGCTAAGCTTCAGAGGTCTTGGCCTTGATTGCCTTTAAGCAAGTGCCTTCTGCACACCGCGGGCTCCATCAGAATCTCCAAGGATGGCTGGCTGTTGTTTTCCTGGTGAGTCGAATGATTTACTGTGTTTTGCAAAAATGACTTAGTGTTTGACCTCCCCTCCTTTGGAGAAGCTGAGCTAAGTGGTCTTGTGTCCCTGTCCTCTGCCCCAGCCCTTTATAACAAGTCACATTTCAGAAGGCCCATGGGAATCGAGATCTCTCCAGCTGCTGAATGATATCAGCCTGAGACACGTGAGGTTTGCTTTGCGTATTGTGTCAGCTGCAGACATAATTCACTAAACTACCCAGACATGGGGGTGTCACCAAGTGATGCTTCTATTTACGATGTCTCAGTTCTCCTATCGGCAAACACTGCTGGGCAGATTTCAAAGGCTTGCGGCATGTTTCTGAGCCACTTGGTCCCTCCCCATCTTGCCTTCTTCTTCCCCTTTCTCTCTGGGTTATGCTGGGCGACCCCAAGATTTCCAGGGCCAGTTAGCAGGTTAGAGCATGTTGACCTGCACAATCACGGCATTTATGGTCACCATAATTTCTCATAATATGGAAGCTTATACTGGCCCTCTTTGTGGCTTTGTTCACAGCCTGCCAGCAACAAGGTCATTCATCTATTATAATCAGAATTCTTGAGTGAACTATTTTTTAATTATGACTTCTAGTAGAAGTTGTTACTGGTTGAGAAAGGAGGCCAGATGGGAGTTTGCAGCCCTTTGATCACAAGGCTGAATGATTTGCTTTGATCATAGAGACAACAGTTCATAAAAGAGGCTGGTCTCTTCCTGAAATTTGCAGGTAAACAGAGGTTTGAAACGATTAGGCAATGAGCAATTCAGATCCCAGACAATGGTCTTCTTTGAACTGGATTTAGGGGCTACTGATTAACACAGCACAGGGGACTGAAGGGATGAAAAAAAAGGTGGCTTTAGTCCCCAGGGAAGGTGCATTGAGAGGTCACCAGCTTGGTGCTCTGGAGTTAGATCTCTGGGTCTAACCTGGTGCCTGCCCAGCGTTCAGGCAAATTGGTATGAAATGAACAACACAAGTGACCTCAGAAGGAAGACTAACTCCTTAAGAAAAGATGCTGGTAGTAGAAAACTTGCAGGGTTTGGACGTAGGAGAAACTGAGATAAAATCCTTGCTTCTCCAAAATAGGATTTCCCTGTATTATGTACCGAAACAAGTGTCTGCCACAGAGCTGTGGGCTTCCCCCATGGCCCAGACAGTAAAGAATCTGCCTCCAGTGCGGGTTTGATCCCTGGGCTGGGAAGATCCCTGGGTTTGATCCCTGGGTTGGAAAGATCCCCTGGAGAAGGGAATGGCTATTCACTCCAGCATTTTTGCTTGGAGAATTCCATGGATAGAGGAGCCTGGCGAGCTGCAGTCCATGGGGTCTCAAAGAGCTGGACACGACTGAGTGTCTAACACACACACACACACACACATACACACACAAGTACAGACAAAAATGTCTGTATACAGAGCTTGTATAGCTTCCTGAGTCAAACAGTGTTTCTAACTTAAAATCTATCTCATTTTCACTTTAATTTTAATCATATTAATTATGTAATATGGACTTCCTGGGTGGCTCAGACAGTAAAGAATCTGCCTGCAATGCAGGAGACCCAGGTCCATTCCCTGGGTGGGGAAGATCCCCTGGAGGAGGGCATGGCAACCCTCTCCAGTATTCTTGCCTGGAGAATCCTCATGGACAGAGGAGCCTGGTGGGCTACAGTCCATGGGGTCCCAAAGAGTTGGACACGACTGCACACAGCACAGAACATTAAGTAATACTGTTGCTTCTTTTTTTATTTTGTAACATTTTGTGATTTTTTTTTTTTGTAAAATACTGTATTTGTTGTCTTTCTTGCTGTTTAGTCTCTAAATTGTGTCTGACTCTTTTGTGACCCCATGGATTTTAACCTGCCAGGCTCTTCAGTCCATGGGATTCTCCAGGCAAGAATACTGGAGTGGGTAGCCATTTCCTTCTCCAGGCGGCCTCCCAACCCAGGGATCGAACCCAGGTCTCCCGCACTGCAGGCAGATTCTTTACTGTCTGAGCCACCAGGGAAGCCTGGCAGTAGAGCGATGATTCTCAGCTGATGGAATGAAATAAAATGGGTAATTTTGCTTTAGAAAAATTCTTCCCTCTCCATTTATTATGTGTAGTTACGAGGGTTCATTGCTTAAGCTTTTCTGTACTAAGTATCTTTATCTGTACAAATTGGACATTAATGCTTCAGTGGTCATTTTTATGGTTTAGTGATATGCCTTTTGAGAAAGGAGCCCTGCTAGATGCCAGGCATTTGGGAAAAGAAGAAAATGCCTCTGTGTCCTAAGTCGGCCTTTATAATCTTCCCATTGTATCCTTATTTACCCGGAGGAAGCTTTGGAATGCCTTCTCAGCATGCACCTGTCACCTTCATAGAATACTTGGTTTTCCCAAGTAAATTATTTCAAAGTGATATTTTTGAATTGTATTCTGATGGGGCTTGTTTGAACATTTATATGCAAGAATTTCATTTGTTTAAAGTGTGTGTGCTTTGGGGGGCTCCAGGGGGTTCTGCCACTTGGGGGAGCGGCTTAACTACTGGTAGTCAGCTTTAGAGATACTGGCTGAGTGGGGAGTATGCAGTGTCTGAGGTGTTCAGATCCTATTGGTTGTGAATCTGGGGTGTGTGATTTGGTCAGTTTACCGGGCATGACCTCCTGACACCAGTCAATTACCATCTGATTGTAACATAGGGATAAGTCACTGGGGTCTGATAGTCACTGCGAAAGAGACGTTGGTCTTGAATAAGTAAGCCAGTCACCTTGGGCAACAAGGCAAAGGCCCAGCGTCCCCTCTGCCTTGAGACTTGTCAGACCCTTGGCGCCTCGGGAGGAGACGCCGTCTGAAGAGCGGTCCCATCAGCTGCCTTTCCTCGTTCCTCTCCTTCAGGTGTCTGCAGCTCCACTTCTGACCACTTGGATTTCTGTGCCACGGCCGGTGCTGTTTCATGGAGGGGTCGCGGAAGCCTGGGACAGGTGGTCCTGTGTGGAGGAGATACCTAAAACTTCCTGCTGCCCCAGAACCGGGGGAGGCCAGTGAAGCGAGGTGTGGGATTTCCAAGTATTTAAGGACACCAGGACACGCTATGTCAGGTCATCTCACTGAGTCATTACTCAACACCAACTGCATTAGCTGGGCTGCCATCACAAAACACCACAGACTGGGGACCTTCAACAATAGAAATGTATTTGTCCTCTTTTCTGGAAGCTAGAAGCCTGAGATGGAGTTGGTGGTGGTGGTGGGTGGGGGGTTGGTTTCTTCTGAGAGCTCTCTGCCCGGCTTGTAGGGGGCCACCTCCTCGCTGGGTCCTCACACTGTCTTCCTCTGTGTGTTGGCACTGTTGTTACTTTTCATTCGTATCCGATTCTTTGTGATCCCAGTGACTGCAGCATGCCGGGCTCCTCTGCCTGTGGGGTTTTCCAGGCAAGAATATTGGAGTGCACTGGGTTTCCCTTTCCTTCTGCAGGGGATCTTCCCGACCCAGGGATCAACCCACGTCTCCTGCATTGGCAGGCGGATTCTTAACCGCTGTGCCCCCCGGAAGCCTGTGTGTTGCATTACCTGTGTTCAAATTCCCCCTTCTTATAAGGACACTGGTCTCACAGCATCAGGCCCAACTCATTTTATCTTGAAGACTTCTTGAAAGAATCTGTCTCCAAACACAGTCCCACCCTGGGGTGCTGAGGGTTAGGACGTCAGTCTGTGAGGCTGGGGTCCCGACATAGCCTGTTCGGCCTGTTAGGTGTCAGGCCCTGTGTTGGCACTTGGCGTGTGATACAGACCAGACCCGGTTATTGCCCTCGGGGCCTTGGCCTCCGCCGATTGCTAAGACCACCTGCCGAAAGTCAGAGGGGCATCTCTGTGCTCTGTCATCTGCTAAACCCCAGGGGCTGACTTTGCCCTTTGGCTCCTTTCAGCGATGCGGGCCACAGCGTTTGTGAAAACTCTTGCATGGTTGACTTCTGAGACAAAAACCCCCGTTCAACTTTGATGTTTCTGTAGGTATATATTGGCAATCGGCTGCTTTCTCCTCTAAATAGTCTTCCTTGGGGGCTGGGACGGTCTAGGACCTTGCTGCTTACAACCTGGGAGCTTGTAAGAAACGCCTCATCTCGGGTCTCACCCTAGAGCCACTGACTGAATTGTTGTCTTGATTTCTCTCGAGATCCTCAGATGCTCTGTGGGCCCCTGAAAGTGCAGAAAGCGTGGTCTGTGGATGTCTGCTCCCATCGCTGCTGGCCACCTGTCAACCTCTTACCTCCAGAGTCCAACCTTCTACCAACTTCCACTCCTGTTGGTAGCTGTCCCCCGAGCATCTCCATGGGCATGGCCACTTACTGTGCCCCATCTAACTCCTCATCCTGTCTCCCTTGTCCATCCAAGCCCCTGCCAGCCTTTCAGTTTCTCTTCTTCTGCTTCTGCTTCCAACAAGTACGGCTGACTCTTTTTCTTTCAAAATATTCCCTGTCTCTCCGTTTCTCCTCTCTTTCTTTTTCAGTGCACTTGCCCAGTCTGGGTTTTCATCCCCTACCCTCTGGGTTAACAAAAGCAACTTCCAGTGGCTTTACTGGCAGGCAGCTTTTTCTCCTTACTGATTCCTTTGTTTCTGCTTGTCAACGCTCCCTCCCTCTGGTTGCCAGGCAACACTCACTCCTACCTTAGAACTTCTCCAGAACCCTTTCCTGACCTGCATAGTCACCCCAGGAATCCTTTCTTCTGTTTCCTTAGGAACTCTGGGCCTCAGTGTCCTCATCTGTGAAATGGGTTGATTAGAAGTGTTAGAATAAATGAGTTAAGGGCATGGACACAAAATGTGTAAAAAGTGTTAAGTGTTACTTCTGCAAACATTTCAACTTCTTGACAGGTAGTCTGGAAATTTTCTTTCCCCTTTGTCTAGACCAGGGTTTCTGAAAGCCTAGCCAGGTGCCATCCACAATTGGCTTTGAGCACAGTATTTAGAAAACAATAGAAGCTACAATGACTTTGGGGTATTACCTAAATGAGGAAGCAGAGGAGTGTGCCATCGGCTTGGTGGATTTATGGCTTTGAGTTTGTGCCCAGAAGCTGTTTGCAGAGTGAGTATTTTTAGAAATGTGAAAATAAATACAATTAAATTAAGGAGATGTGTCATGAATATCTTCCCAATATTTAGACTGTTCTCCGACTGATACAGCTTAGGTAATGACAACTCTTTGAATAATGGTGCCGTATTTCTAATTAAACAATGAAGACTCACCAGTTATTCCTTCAGTAAGACTAGGGGTCAAAACCCTAGAATGTAAAAGAAAAGAGATTTTAAAGGGACAGAAGTGGCAATAAAGTGGAAATATGTTCGCTTGACTCTTTTCTGTGCCTTAGTAACTCTTCATGGCCTGAGTATATGTCTATTCTCACATTTAAACAGCTTTTTGCCGCTCGATATAAAAGTCAGCTTGGGAAGGAGAGAAAACACACTTACACTAGAATCAGGCAGAGGCAAGTCCTGGTTTATTAGCTCTGTGGCCTTAAGCAGATCTCTTAACCACTCAGGGCCTCAGTTTCCCCCTCTTTAGAGTGGGGAAACTTAATCCCAGGCCCGTAGTTTGGCTTTGGGAATTAAACTAGATAATGGGTGTGTCGTGAATATGCTTGTGCGCCTTCATAGTCACGGGGTCAGCAACGCTGCTTGACTTATTTCTTTCTAAATCAAATCAAATATGGCTCAACCAACAAACTCAGAGTTGAAGGAAAAAATACCCAACGTTTTAGTGACTCCTTCCTAGGTTGTTCCAGGAGTTGGAGGAAGAGCTGCAGGAGTTTCTCGGGCTGAGGACACCATTCTGAGTCTTGGTCTCGCCGAGGACCACGTGGTGCAGAGCTCTGCTGAGTGACGGAGCACTGCCTTCTCATGGACACGCTTAGCAGCAGAGCCTCAGCTCCCAAAGATGTGGAAATGAGGGCAAGATCTCAAGCAATCAAGCCAACCTGAAGTTTTGGATTTTCTTTTTTTTTTTTGGCTGTGCTGCTACATGGCCTGTGGAATCTTAGTTCCCCGACCAGAGATCGAACCTGTGCCCCACACAGTGGAAGAGCAGAATGCTAACTGCTGGACTGCCAGGGAAGTTTTTTTTTTTTTCTGTTTTTTTTCTTTGGCTGCAGTGCATGTGGGATCTTAGTTCTCTGACCAGGGATCGAACCCGAGCCCTGTGCAGTGGCAGCACAGAGTCTTAACCCCTGGACCACCAGGGAAGTCCCCAAGCCAACCTGAAGTTTTGCCACTGTTAATTTATGACGTCTGGAAGGTACTTGAACATACTTCAGTATACAAAGTGTGATATTATGTGTGTGGCGGGGGGTAGGTGTGTGGGTGGGTATGTGTGTGTGTGTGGTGTTAATCTATCACCTACACGTTGCTCACTTTCTAATCAGGAGTGCCCACACTGACGGGCACAGACCCAAAAGTCTGCTAACCACACTGGATCAATAGCTTAGGCTTTGCTGAGTAACTCAGTGAATGTCTGAAATGGTTTTTTTACTAGTAAAATTGATCTGTTAACCTGCATGATGCATATTAAAGATGGAGTCTCAGTGGTGACATTAAAAATAGGTAATCCACTAGAACATTGCAGATACCCCCTGCCTCCCCACCTGAATCCTGCAGTGCCCCCAGCCTGTGCCCTTGGGGGTGATGCCCCGGTCTCTCGCTGGCTCCCTTTCTGTCTGCATCACCGCCTGTACATCTTTGTTCTTTAAGAGCTGGCCCCAGCTGCGGAATTGTTGGGACGTGCCCCACAGCAAGCAAGCAGCTCCTGTTCTCAGCTCCCGTTGCTGGGCCAACTGATGCAGTGACCCGAGGGCGTCCCACCTTGAAAACCACCCGTGGGTTCCCACATGCTCCTCATAGGTCTCCTTCGCCCACGATCAGTTTTGGGGACCCTTTGATCCTAACACTGAATCACAACAGGACCACCTTCTCTGCTGGTCCAGACCACAGGGCAGGTTTCTGTTTTGGCCTTTGGTCTCGGTCTGTGCTTCCCAGTAGTAAAGAACCCACCTGCCCAGACAGGAGACCTAAGTCATGTGGGTTCGATCTCAGGGTCGGGAAGATCCCCTAGGGGAAGACACGGCAACCCACTCCAGTATTCTTGCCTGGAGAATCCCATGGACAGAGGAGCCTGGAGGGCTACAGGTCCATAGGGACGCAAAGGGTCAGACACAGCTGAAGTGACTTAGCACACACGCACTCTGTCTGTGATGCCAGGAACCCTCACTGAATCAGCTCCTACCTGGAGCATGCCTGGCACTCCTTCCTCTGGGCTGGTCTTTCTTCTCTTGGCCCTACTCTCTCATCTTTTTAACATGGCCTGAAGGAACTGCTTTAAAAATCAATTTGCCCTAAGTTAGTTCAAAACTGCCCAATGAGTATACACTTGAAAGAGATTACAATTTATAAACATCTAACTCAGGGACAGCTCCTTATCCTATTCATTCTTCCCACAGACATTTTTTTTAAAATGAAGATTTATTAGGTAATCTATGCTGGGAACACAGCGGTTCCAGCCTTCAAAAAGCAGTGTTGTCAGATCTGCTCAATCGCTCAGCAGTGTCTGACTCTCTGTGACCCCATGGACTGTAAGCCACCAGGCTGCTCTGTCCATGGGATTCTCCAGGTAAGACTACTGGAGTGGGTTGCCATGTCTTCCCCTAGGGGATCTTCCCGACCCAGGGATCAAACCCACGTCTCCTGTATTGGCAGGCGGATTCTTCACCCCTGAGCCACCGGGATGCTGCTGGGTATACAGGTGAGCATCCGTCAGCACCAAAACCATGTGCTAAGTGCCTCAAAGGAAAAGAGGGATGGAGAATGGGGGAGGGGTACCAGCACCAGACGGGGCTCCTAGAAATGGTACCAGTAGGGTTTCACTCAGGTAGTTGATTCCCCCGTAGGTTCTATATGCTGAAGTTGGGTCTGGAGGCTTTATGGCTTGTCTACAGGACAAGGTGTAGTTCGGTGTGCCATACTTATACGTGTAAAATGACATTGCTTGTTCTGGAAATGCAGTCTTGTAAGTTACATTTCATGGGTAAGTAGAACACAGTGCTATTTTTAACCCTAAAATTGAAATGAAAAGGAAGGACTATGAAATGAGACCACCTGGAAAGAACGGAAAAGCATCACTAAGACGTCCTGACAGCTGAAAGTGAAAACTCGGGGAAGCATCTGGAAGCAGGCTTGGGTGGTGGGTGGGGTGTCTGTAGAAACGGCTCAGAGCTTCGGAGAGGGGATGACGGAGGAACAAGAAGCCATGGGCACGTGCCTGCAGCCTTGAAGCAGAAGGAGGATGTTCAGGGGCCTTTCCGTCATGCTGGTGGTCTGCCCCGGAAGTGCAGGCAGGCACCCAGACATCTCAGGAGAAGTTTTCTCTTGAAGATAGATAAAGCCCCTGCTTTCTTGGGGAAGGTTGGTTGCACTCCAAAGCACCTTGCCTTGGGTTGGGTGGGTCACCTCTGCCAGGGACTCACACCGATCTTTCTCCACGTGCAAGAGTTTGAGGTCCGCTTGCGCCTGTGTGATGTTTCACGTTTCAGTTTGGAAAGCATTAAGTGCAGAGCTTCAGAAGGGGCTTGTCTGCTCTTTGTGAGGTTATCTCTCGTTCACTTGGCTGGCTCACGGCAGGGAGGGGTGTGTAGCCACAGACAGATCACATGTGACTGGGGATCCCCATCTTTCTGACTATCGGGTCCCCCCCTTCTCTCTATAGTCAGGGGTGTGGCTGCAGGTTACAGACGCGGGGCTGGAGGGAAGCATGTGAACTTCACAGACCTGAGTACAAGGCTGCTTGTCTCTATGTGGTTCTAGTCAAGTTCCTTAACCCTTCTGACCTGTTTATTTATCTATTGCTTGTTGCTGTTTAGTCCCTCTATTGTGGACTCTTTTGAGACCCCTTGGGCTGTGGCCCGCCAGGCTCCTCTGTGCATGGGATTTCCCAGACAAGAATACTGGAGTGGGTTGCCATTTCCTCCTCCAGGGGATTTTCCTGACACAGGGATTGAAGATCAACTCTCTTGCATTGGTAGGCAGATGCTTTACCACAGAGCCACAGGGAAGCCCTCTTTATCTATTAAATACAGATAATTATAACCTTCTGTGGTTCATAGTCAAAGCGAAGTAATAAGAAATGGAAAGCAAATGGTGTGTAACAAGTACTAGATAAATGTGAGTTTCCTTCCCTCCCTTCCCCTGCAAGAGCCCACTGAAAGCGCCAGTGCAGGCAGACCAGAGCTACCCGTCCACGTGTGTCAGGAATTTCACTGAACTGGAGAAAATATATAGATAGAAACTAGTAAAAATGTTAGAAAACACTAGAAAATATATGGATTAAAATAGGTAACACGGTTGAGATATTTTTGTGAATTAACACGATACCAGGTCTGAAGAGTCAAGGCTGTGGTTTTTCCAGTAGTCATGTATGGTTGTGAGAGTTGGACAATAAAGAAGGCTGAGCACCAAAGAACTGATGCTTTCAACTGCGTTGTTGGAGAAGACTTTTGAGAGTCCCTTGAACCTCAAGGAGATCAAACTAGTCAATCCTATAGGAAATCAACCCTGAATATTCATTAGAAAGGCTGATGCTGAAGCTGAAGTTCTGATACGTTGGCACTTGATGCAAAGAGTTGATTTAATGGGAAGGGATGCTGAGAAAGGGCCTGATACTGGGAAAGTGTGCCTTTTCTGGTGCGCTGTCCACCATGAGAGCGGGCCATTGGCTTTCTCTGTGAGCCTCTCCGTTTCCCCAAAGAGGAACCACTCTCCCTACCCACTCTCTATCAAGAGGGAGAAAGACTGAAGAAGCGGTTGTAGATAGAGGGATTTAAGAGGTCAAGGATGGTTGGACAAGACATGCTCTAAAAATGCTTTTGACTTTGAAAGTCTATGATTCTTTAATTGAAAAAATAAATTCTCATAAATAATTTCACATTATAGAGCTTTACTATTTTCCTGAATATTCATTGGAAGGACAGATGCTGAAGCTGAAGCTCTAATACTTTGACCATGTGATGTTAAAGACCTTCATGCTAGGAAAGACTGAAGGCAAAAGGAGAGGGAGGCAGAGGATGAGACAGATAGCATCACCGACTCAATGGACATGAATCTGAGCAAACTCCTGGAGATAGTGGAGGACAAGGAAGCCTGGCGTGCTACAGCCCAAGGGGTCACAAAGAATCAAACATGACAGCGACTGAACAACAAAAATCATTGTTCAAAATATATGTTGGCAGCAATAAATCTATATCTTCTTCTATGCAATGTAGCAGACATTCCCTGGGTTGGGAAGATCCTCTGGAGAAGGGAATGACTACCCACTGCAGTATTCTGGCCTAGAGAATTCCATGGACTGTATAGTCCACGGGGTTGCAAAGAGTCGGACACAACTGAGCAACTTTCACTTTCATGATTAACATAAACATAAAATAAATGTGATATTAACATGGCTCATCAGTAAAGAAGTGGAATAATTCTTTATAATTCTGCCACCTGTTAAAACAATAACTATTAACATTTGAGGTTCAAATAACTTGTCCTTGTTGGCTCAGATGGTAAAGAATGCACAATGCAGGAGATCCAGGTTTGACCCCTGGGTTGGAAAGATCCCCTGGAGAAGGGAATGGCAAGCCACTCCAGTTACCTTGCCTGGAGAATTCCATGGACAGAGGAGCCTGGCGGGTTACCGTCCATGGATTCTCAAAGAGTTGGACATGACTGAGCAACTAACAGCTTCACTAACTTGTCAAAAGTAGTTCACCCCGTGAACATCTGTGTCTTTGTATTTTCATCTCATATACTATATATGAAGGCAAATCTTTTAAAAGTTCATTAAAATAGGAAAAACTGAAATATCTTTAATATACAAAAAAAAAAAGAGAGAGAGAGAAAGTCTGTGATTCTGAATCCCTGGCACCTGAGTGTTGACCTCTTTAGCTATAAGATGAGACTGACAGATATTCCAAAAAAAGAGCACATCATTGGAGTCAGGAGGACAACAAGGACTCCAAAGCAGATACAAAGCAAATACAGAGGAGGAAAAGGGGGCGCAGAAGATCATAATTTGGCTCTGTTTTCAGGTACGGGGGCAGACAAGAGTGCAGGTCTTTGGAGCGCCGCTTTGTTCTTTGCACACATGTTTAAGCCTTTCATTAACTTTTTGTTGCTGGGCAAACACAGAATCAAGTTTGCTCCCTTATATTCTTGTCTACTGTGTGCTCAGCGCTCTATGTATTTATATATATTTATATCTTATTTACTCCTCGCAGTTGTTAAAGAGAAAATGCTCAGAGATGTAAAGAACTTGCTGAGGTCACCGAGTAAGTGTCAGTCCTGAGTTTTAAATCCAGATCTCCGTCTCAGTCTTCTTTTATGTACTTTTTCCTGCAGAAATAATAAAATCAATGACATGTCCTGAGTGCCTTGTGCCAGACCTCACGCTAACCTCTTTGTATGCCTTATCTGGTTGAATCCTTGCAACGTTGTGAGGGATGAATGGGGGTTTTGGCATCTAATTGTATCCACTCCTAAAGCAGCAGAAAGGAAAAGTTGCTCAGTCATGTCCGACTCTGTGACCCTATGGACTGTAGCCCACCAGGCTTCTCCATCCCTGGGATGTCCCAGGCAAGAGTACTGGAGTGGGTTGCCGTTTCCTTCTCTAGGGGATCTTCCCAACCCAGGGATCAAACCAGGGTCTCCTGCATTGTGGGCAGACACTGCCGTCTGAGCCACCAGGGAAGGCAAAAGGGGTCCCTAAAGCAGCGGGGTCCCTTTAAATCATCACTGAGTCTGTGGGGAAGTATTAAATCTGATCACCAGCCCTGGGATTCTGAGCCCCAGTCAGATGCTGGTGAATGAGATCCTACCTCTCACTTAGGACAGTATTGAGGCTAAAGTTTTCTAATTGGACAGTTAAGCCCTCACTGACAGAATCTAGCGTCTCCCCCAGGTAGTCTTGGAAATGATGACTTGCATCTCCTTCCAAAATGACCATGCCAAGTTCAAAGGTTAAGAGTTTGGCACTCACAATTGAACTTAATGAAGAAGCAGAAGACTCACAGACTTATAGACTTGTGAGAGAAAATAGACCTGGGGTTGCCGAGGGAGGCTGGTGGGGGAGGGATGGTGTGAGAGTTTGGGGCTAGCAGGTGCAAACTAGGGTATATAGGATGGATAAACAGTAAGGTCCCACTCTATAGCCCAGGGAACTATATTCAGTATCTTGTGATAAATCACAATGGAAAACACTACAAAAAAAGGAATATATTATATGTGCATAACTGAATCACTTTGTCATACAGAAGACATTAACACAACTACACTTATGTTAAAAAATGAATAAGTAAAAAATGAAAAGAATTTTTAAGCTATAAATAGTTATTGCAGTTATATGATTATATATATTAGCTATATAATAAGCTATCAGGACGATCTCCTGGAGAAGGAAATGGCAACCCACTCCAGTACTCTTGCCTGGAAAATCCCATGGATGGAGGAGCCTGGTAGGCTACAGTTCATGGGCTGCAAAAAGTCAGACACGATTGAGCGACTTTCTTTCTTTTCTTTCTATAGCTTAAGAAAAAGAGCTTGGTGGTTTCATTGACCTGGGTTTGAATTTTAGGATTGGTTTCCCTGGGATTCAGGTAGATTATTTAATCTCTTTGAACCAGTTTCGCTATTTGAACAATGAGAATCTATACAATGGAGACTTGTTAAATGATTTAAATATTTACAATTAGTCCAGCAAAGACACCGATCTATCCACATGGACACCCTGCTGTGTTCGGTAACTGGAGAGGGCAGTTCCAGGGGTCTCTGAACTAGGGAGAGGTCGGGTCAGTGCTGACTGCTAAGACCTTCCTGTCTGTTTCCCAGTTTCCCCACAGAGGGACTGTGGCCATGAACCTGGAGTGGGTAAGGGGTGATTGGGAGGGTGGGAGAAGATGAGGAAGATGGGTAGTTGGTAAGAGAAACTCAGCAGATCCAATCATTGAGAAGAGCCTTCCGTGAATAACTAAGAGATCGTTTCTGTTGAAATCAAAGAACCAGAAGATAATGAGGCAGGAAACGAATTCCTTCGAGTGGGTACTCTATGCCGGCACTTGCTGGAAGGCAGTAGTTAAACACAGGGCAGTCTCTGGAGGAAGATGGCCCGAGTGTAATCCTGGCTTCACCACTTACTTGCTGTATTAGTGTGGGAAAATTTCCCAGCCTCTGGGTGACTCACTTTCTCCGTGTGTAAAGTGGTGACAATAAATAGTACACACTTCATTTTGACGCTGTGAAGAGTATACACCCCATATTTGATGGAGTGAATGAATCTAGGTTAAGTGTTAAGAATCATGTCTGGAAAAAATTCAACACTCAGTAAGTGCTGGCTATTGAAATAATCATTAATATTATATTTGAACATTTTATCACCAGTTATTAAATCATAAACTTTTGTTATGGTTTCCATTTCATAAATTAGGAAATTGAGGTTCAGAGAGGTGAGGAAACCGGCCAAAGCTCACACATATTAAATCTTTTTTAATTCCAAATTATGCTGTCCCATAAGTCCATACTTAGGGAAAAAGTGAAAAATCAGGTCACATGAAATGAAATAGGAAGGAAGAGGTTCTAATGACTTATATGGCCATCACTTCATAGCATCTAACCAGGTGTTATTAAGTAGCGGGGTGGGGAGGGGAAACAAAACAAAATGAATAAACAAAGGCAAGGAAGGTTCAGAGCAGCTTACTACCTGTACAAGTGGGATGTGGGGAGAGAGGTAAAGGTGTGCTAGCGGCAGCTTGCACCAGCTTCTGAGGCTGACTGTTGAATTTTCAGGCATTTTGCCAGCCAACAGACATCCCCATGGAAGCTTGAAATTGGCACGGTAAGAATATTTACACCATGGAAACTGGCAAATACCCTAAAAAGATAAAAACTCATGCAAAATAGATCAGCTATGATGGAAGGGAGAGAAGGGAGAGGTAAAGAGTAGAAACATGCTTTTTTCTGGATAGAACTTTCTGCATAGTTTTGGCCTTTAGATCATGCAAATATGCTGCTATTTAAAAAAAAAAAACTTCGTAAATTGAAAGTAATATGCAAAAGACTCTAACCGTATGTCAAACTGGCATCACAGGCACGAAGCTCACATTTATTTCAGGGGCTTTAGAATACTGGGATCCTCGGTGGAACATATTCTAAGGATGAGAAGAGGTATAAAGACATTTTCAACTTCCACAAACAATTTTGTTGGTTATAGTAACTTCAGCATTGATACTCTGAAACTAATTTTTTTATAATGTTGGTTAGAACAACTGAATAATATTCTTAATGCTCTCAGAAGTCATCATTTTCAGGTAAGACACAATTATGTGGTTAAAGGAAATGCTATTGAATTGAAGTGTCAATAAGGACACAGAATGATATATATATGTATATAGGATTCCCTGGTAGCTCAGCTGGTAAAGAATCTGCCCTGTTTCTATTCCTGGGTCAGGAAGATCCCCTGGAGAAGGGAATGGCTAACCACTCCAGTATTCTGACCTGGAGAATTCCATGGATTCTATAGTCCACAGGGTCGCCAAGAGTCAGACACGACTGAGTGACTTTCACTTCACTTCGTATATACATATATGCACATATACATTCATACACACACACACACACACACACACACACACACACACACAAACTGTTTTCCCTAGCTCTATCTGTAGAAATGGCAGCAAAGTGCACCCCCTGACATCCAGATTATGACCTCTCATTCAATTATCCATTAAAGGGAACTGGAGATTCTTAGAAAAATAGGAAATTCTAGGACTGGGGCCAAGATGAACTAGAAACATCTTATGCCAAAAAGAGAAGAAACTTTCAAAGTTTAATAGTGTAATGTAAAAAAGACCCAGGAGTCAGCTTAAAAATGGTTATAAAATGTTATGAGAATTTGAACACTAAAGCAGTAATTATTACAATAGGCTAAAACATCTGGGGCTTCACTCATGGCTCAGAGGACTTCCCTGGTGGTTCTTCTGGTAAAGAACCTGCCTGCAATGCGGGAGACCTAGATTTGATCCCTGGGTCAGTAAGATCCCCTGGAAAAGGGAATGGCTATCCACTCCAGTGTTCTTGCCTGGAGAATCTCATGGACAGAGGAGCCTGGCAGGCTACAGTCCATGGGATTGCAAAGAGTCGGGCACTACTGAGCAACTAACACTAACAAAGCATTTAATCAATAAAAATCCATGAGTCTGTAATAAAGTTAACATGAAGAAATATCTCATTTGTTATCATCTGAGGCAATTTTAAAAATAACAATTGATTACTCAGAAAATTGGTAATTATATGAACAAGATTTAACCATTTATCCTATCTATCCAATAGAATTTATGCTTTTGTGTTATCAAACAGTCCTAGTTGATGACAGAAATCTCTGTTTTATAAGAGAACATTAGCCAATAAATAGGAATGGAATAATAGAAATAAAATATCTCATTTTTCAAATCCTCAAACTCTTTTGGAACTGTTGATGAAGGAAAGATTTTCTATTGGCAGTAAAATCATTAGATGAAAGCTTGATGAAGAACTGGACTTTTGATAGTGCCAAAGAGATATCTAATACGTTGCTATCTGTTTGCCTGCCTGCCTGCATGCGTGTGTGCTAAGTCATTTCAGTCGTGTCTGACTCTTTGAAACCCCATGGACTGTAGCCCACCAAGCTCCTCTGTCCATGGGATTCTCCAGGCAAGAATACTGAAGTAGGTTGCCATTTCCTCCTCCAGGGCATCTCCCCAACCCAGGGATCAAATCGGCTTCTCCCTCATTGGCTGGTGGGTTCTTTACCACTAGCGCCAAATGGGAAGCCTGCTATCTGTTTATTAGATATTAAATATCTAATAACAACTGTACAATGAAGTGAGTAGGAGCCAATCTTAGCCTCACGATGACTGTAAACTTGTCAGGGCTATCATAACAAAACACCATAGAGTAGATGGTTTACATATCACAAATTTATTTTCTGGCAATTCTGGAGGTTAGAAGTACAAGAACAAGATCTCTGTAGAAGGGAGTCTTCTGAGGCCTCTCTTCCTGTCTTTTCTCTATGGTCTTCCTTCTGTGTCTCTGTCCTGATCTCCTCTTCTTCTAAGGCCACTGGTCATACTGGGTTAAGATCCACCCAAATGACTTCATTTTACCCCAATTATTTCTTTAATACTTCAATACTTTGGCTAACCTTATGTGAAGAGCTGACTCATTAGAAAAGACCCTGATTCTGGGAAAGATTGAGGGCAGGAGAAGAAGGGGACAACAGAGGATGAGATGGTTGGATGGCATCACCAACTCAATGGACATGAGTTTGGGCAAACTCCAGGAGATGGCGAAGGACAGGGAAGCCTGGTGTGCTGCAGTCCGTGGGGTCCCAAAGAGTTGGACACAATAGAGCGACTGAACAACAACAATCTCTTTAAAGACCCCACCTCCAAACACAGTCAGCTCGTGAGGAATTAAAGGTTAACCTTTCAACATATGGATTGGGAATGGAAGGAGGAGGAAGGGATGCAGTTCATTCTGCAGCACATCTTGTGGATGGCTGCCTTCTAACTGTGCCCTCACATGGCAGAGAGAGAAAGGATTCTGTGAGAGAGAGACAGAGCCAAGAGAGGTCTCTGGTGTCTCTTGCAAGGACCCTCATCCCATCATTTGGGCCCAGCCCTTACAACCGCATCTAATTAAATCTAATTATGTCCAAAATACCATCACATTAGGATTAAACCTCCAGCAATTCAGTCCATAGCAATTTGTTTAAAGATAATTGATTGTGGTGGCAGATATATGAACCTACATGTGTAATAAAACTGTACTCATCTAAATAAACAAACACACACATCAGTACAAAAAAAACTGTGGAAGTTTGAATAAGATTGGTTGTGTATATAATACAGCACTTGGCCAACAAAGGTCCGTCTAGTCAAAGCTATGGTTTTTCTAATAGTCATGTATGGATGTGAGAATTGGACCATAAACAATGCTGAGTGCCAAATAATTGACGCTTTTAAATTGTGGTGCTGAAGAGTCCCTTGGACAACAAGGAGATCAAACCAGTCAATCCTAAAGGAAATCAACCCTGACCATTCAATGGAAGAACTGATGCTGAAGCTCCAATACGCTGACCACCTGATGCAAAGTGCCGACTCACTGGAAAAGACCCTGATACTGGGAAAGATTGAAGGCAAAAGGAGAAGGGGGTGGCAGGTAATGAGATGGTTAGATAGCATCATTGACTCAATGGACACGAATTTTGAGCAAACCCCAGGAGAGAGTGAAGGACAGGGAATCCTGGCATGCTGCAGTCAATGGGTGGCAAAGAGTCAGACATGACTTAGCGGCGGAACAACAACAACATCATAAATGTCTGTATCCTGACTGTGATACTGAACTGCAGTTCAGAGGGTATCACTAAGGAAAGAAACTAGGTAAGCAGTACATCGAATTTCTGTATCATTTCTTGTGGTCTACAGTTGTCTCAAATAAAAAGTTTAATTAATAAAAGATAATTTATTGTTTAAACAAGAGTAGTAACAAAGTTCTGTGTGATTTATAACTATTTATTTAAAAGTAAGATGCTTCAAAGTGTTGGCACCCATGTGAAAGAGGAATCACAGAAATGTTATTGAAAATCTTATACAATATATATAATTGTGAACTATCACTAGAAGTTCAGTTCAGTTCAGTTCAGTTGCTCAGTCATGTCCGAATATTTGTGACCCCATGAATCGCAGCATGCCAGGCCTCCCCGTCCATCACCAACTCCCAGAGTTTACTCAAACTCATGCCCATTGAGTCGGTGATGCCATCCAGCCATCTCATCCTCTGTCGTCCCCTTCTCCTCCTGCCCCCAATCCCTCCCAGCATCAGGGTCTTTCCCAATGAGTCAACTCTTCACATGAGGTGGCCAAAGTATTGGAGTTTCAGCTTCAGCATCAGTCCTTCCAATGAACACCCAGGACTGATCTCCTTTAGGATGGACTGGTTGGATCTCCTTGCAGTCCAAGGGACTCTCAAGAGTCTTCTCCAACACCACACTTCCAAAGCATCAATTTTTCGGTGCTCAGCTTTCTTCACAGTCCAACTCTCACATCCATACCTGACCACTGGAAAAACCATAGCCTTAACCAGACGGACCTTTGTTGGCAAAGTAATGTCTCTGCTTTTTAACATGCTATCTAGGTTGGTCATAACTTTCCTTCCAAGGAGTAAGAGTCTTTTAATTTCATTGCTGCAGTCACCATCCACAGTGATTTTGGAGCCCCAAAAAATGAAGTCTGACACTGTTTCCCCATCTATTTCCCACGAAGTGATGGGACCAAATGCCATGATCTTAGTTTTCTGAATGTTAAGCTTTAAGCCAACTTTTTCACTCTCCTCTTTCACTTTCATCAAGAGTCTTTTTAGTTCCTCTTCACTTTCTGCCATAAGGGTGGTGTCATCTGCATATCTGAGATTATTGATATTTCTCCCGGCAATCTTGATTCCAGCTTGTGCTTCTTCCAGTCCAGCGTTTCTCATGATGTACTCTGCATAGAAGTTAAATAAGCAGGGTGACAATATACAGCCTTGACGTACTCATTCTCCTATTTGGAACCAGTCTGTTGTTCCATGTCCAGTTCTAACTAGAAGGTAGACTGCTATAAGCTGAAGCTGTATATTATAAACCTAAAGCAACCACTATATTAACACAACAAAAGCAATAGTTAAGCCAAAGACGAGATATAATGGAATAATAAAAATATTCACTTAGGAAGCTAGGTAACAGGCTTCCTACACCTTGTCTGCAGGTCAACATGCTTGACAGAAACCCCTCTATTTCTGGCCCAGCTTTTTGTTTCCCTTCTTTGTGCTTTCAGAAATTTTCATCCTTGAATTTTAAAATGCAACTATCTCTCAGGATGATATGATTACATTACATGACCCAATACAATGAAAACGGCACTAGAAGTTCAAGTCTGCTGCTCCTTAGCTGGTGCCTCTACTCCTCCAGACTCCAGCTCTGTTCGTTTTCTCTGCTGCTGCTGCTGCTGCTAAGTCGCTTCAGTCGTGTCCGACTCTGTGCAGCCCCATAGACGGCAGCCCACCAGGCTCCCCTGTCCCTGGGATTCTCCAGGCAAGGACACTGGAGTGGGTTGCCATTTCCTTCTCCAATGCATGAAAGTGAAAAGTGAAACTGAAGACGCTCAGTCGTGTCCAACTCTTCGAGACCCCATGGGCTGCAGCCTACCAGGCTCCTCCGACCATGGGATTTTCCAGGCAAGAGTACTGGAGTGGGCTGCCATTGCGTTGGGGTCCATAATGGTGGTTGTGAAAATGGAATGAGATTGTCTGTTTTCTACTCGGCACCTACTCATCCGGCCCTTAGCATTGTTAACTTCCTTCCTTCCTAATGAACAAAAATAAGAGGAGACCCAAACCAGAACAGACAGGAGAGAGAAGGGGCAGGCAGTTAACATGAAAGAATAAATTTTCTTCATCTGGATGGTTTTGGGGAGGAAGAACCCTGTGCTGAGATCTCTCAATACAGTTCCTACAGATTATAAATTGCTTTGTCTTTTATTTTCTTTTTTCTGCCAAAAGCTACCCACATCAATAGAATCAGCTGAGATAAAACTTTTAAAATGATGCAGCCAAGCCTGCCCTAAATGATAATCTTCCAGGATGTTGCAGAATTCAGTCTAACTTAGGGTGTCTGATCTTGAAGCATAAAGTTAGCAAAACAGAATTGATAATGCCTCTCATCTCTGAAAGCAGCTGAAGGGTTAAATTCACTAAGTAGAGATTTAAAAATAACACCTGAATTATTTCAGAGCCATTTTCCTAAAGAGGCTAGTGGAGTTACTCAAACAATCATTGTTAAAAGCTTTTTCGGTCTTTCAGCCCCCCAGAGATCATTTAAGGAGAAGAATAAAACTTTATGTGAGGAAATGAGCATTGAAGGAGGATATGATAAGGGCTAAACAACGGCTCCGAATCGAGCGCTCACTAAATGTTATCTAAATGCACTGACGCCAGGGACGCCAGGAGACTCCGCAGGGGCCTTCAAGACAGGGGCTCCCTGGACCTAGAGACTCGCCCAGAGAGCGGACTCAGTCAGAAAGAGAAAAACAAACATCGTGTGTGAACACACATGTGTGGAGTTCAGGAAAATGCTACAGATGAACCTATTTGCAAAGCAGAAATAGAGATACAGACATAGAGAACAAATGTATGGATACCAAGGGGGGAAGTGGGGTGGGATGACTTGGGAGATGGAATTGACATATATATACTTCCCTGGTGGCGTCCACCTGCAATGCAGGAGACCTGGGTTTGACCCCTGGGTCGGGAAGATCCCCTGGAGAAGGAAATGGCAACCCACTCCAGTATTCCTGCCTGGAGAATCCCATGGACAGAGAAGCCTGGTAGGCTACAGTCCATGGGGTCGAAAAGAGTCGGACACGACTGAGCGACTTCACTCACTCACTCATATATAAAACAGGTAACTAGTGAGAACTTACTGTGTAACACAAACTCTTCTCAGGGCTCTATGGGGGCCTAAATGGGAAGGAAATCCAAAAAAGACGAGATATATGTGAACATATAGCTGCTTCGCTTTGCTGTATAGAAAAATGAACACGACGTTGAAAAGCAACTCTATTCCAACAAATTTTCTTTTTTAAAGAGAAGGGTTCCCGACTGGGTAAGTTACATGTAGAGTTTAGAAGACTGTGTTTTTTAATTAAAGCAGTGCAAGAGAAATCGTATCTCCAGAGAAGTGTTTGCTTGTTATTTGATAATGTGATCATTTTTCATCCTAACCTCAGTGTTTTGCTGTCTACAATGGGTTCACTTTAAAGGGATGTTATAAAGATTCAATGAGAAAATTGATTAAGATGTCTTAGAATGGTGCCCAGGATATAGTAACTGCTCAATAAACTGACTCTTCCTCATTTTGTTATTTGCTTCCGCCCGCGCCACCGCCTCCCCATCAAAACTGAAGCATCTACCACGTGATGGGAACAATGGTGAGACACAGGGTATTAGTTAGGCTTAGAGCTGCAAAACAGCAGAATCTATTGGAGCTACTTTAGGCAGAAGAGGATCCTGCTTATCAAAGGATATTTGGTAGCTCATAGAATCTCTGGGGGGCTTCCCAGGTGGTGCCAATAGTAAAGAACCCGCCTGCCGATGCCTGCCGATGCCTGCTGATGTATCACATAAGAAACTCAGGTTTGATCTCTGGGTCCTAAGGATCCCTTGGTGGAGGGCATGGAAACCCACTCCAGTATTTTGCCTGGGAAATCCCATGGACAGAGGAGCCTGGCGGGCTACAGTCCATATAGGGTTGGACATGACTGAAGCGACTTGGTGCAACACACACAGAGTCTCTGGGAGGCCTAGCTACTGGCCAACATTGGCAGCCACGATGCCAAGTTCTTCCACCGGACTGAACCAGCGGATCCTCCGCTCCTGTCACTGGAAGAAAGCTTCTCAGCCTGGAGCCAGTGCCGGGGGTCAAATGTCCTTCTTGCTGGAATGGCTTCCATATGGTCTTGCCTTCTTCAGGATACTGTGCCTGAAATGAAGTCTCCAGTGAGTCCTTCTGATGGGAGAAGCCTTAGTCACACGCTTAGCTGCCTTAGCTGCAAGGAAATCTGGTAATGTGAGTTTCTAAAAGCCATCGTGAACATCCATTATATAAGAACTCAATCTAGTGCCAATATCAGAAAGATAAGTACATTATTACAACACCAGGAGCATGGAAGGCTGTATTATTATCAGAAAGACTCACTCTCACTCTCTCAGAAGGACAGTCTGCTTGATGTTAGACTTGGCTGTGTGAACTTGCTTTTGTCTATGGAATTGTGTGTGTGAGGCGGGGGTAGTCATTTGCCATATCCCAGCAGAGGCTTCAAGAGATATTGAACATTTTCTCTATGGCTTTCTTTTGTGTTCCCACCCTCTACCCTGAGGACTGTATGGTTCTGATTGGAGGATTGCTTCTCTGTCTGGGTACTTAGATGAGAAAAAAATGAGGACCAGACCCAGACTTGATCGCAAGCAGGTAGAACCACCGCATTTGACCTGCTGCTGCTAAAATGCAACATGAGCGAGAAAGAAGTACTTGTGCTTGTAAACCTTTGAGTTTGGAGGTTGTTTGTTATGCAGCGTAGTTGCAGACAGAGCTGACCAATACAAGGAGGCAAAGGAGGATGCAGGTACATACCAAGTGCTGAAGGAAACAGCACTGGTTTCCTACTGGGGGTTAGGACTTCAGCATCCCTTTGGAGGACATGATTCAATCCATCACAACGTCCATCTCTTTGAGATGTTCTCTCACATGTCATGCATTGGTACAGATTGGACAATCAGAGGCTGAAGAGAGAATTGTAAGGCACGTCTGCAGGTTCAGCGATGAAAGAGGACACACAGACTAAAGAGGCAAAAAGTGATGGAACATCAAGCCATATGAGTCAAGACACTGTCACTCACTAGCTTGTGTCTGGGCAAGTCACTTCCAGGATTTCAGCTCCGTTTCCACATGCATAAAGTAAAACAAACAATCTCAGCTGGTCAGTCTCTGCCTAGCTTTTTGAGATTGTTGGATGTTCTGGGCAACCCCCCACCCTTTGTACTTTCATTGAAACCTTTCCTTCCCCAAAGCTCTCTGACCTTTAAGTCATGACCTTTGCCTGGTGAACTCTGAGTATCAGATCTGAGTATTAAAATGTACAATGGTGGAAGTGAAAGTAACAAGCTTATAACAATAATAAAGCCAATTGGACCACTCTGAGAAAGGTCTAAGATATTATGTATCTAGCTGATGAGAGGATTAGCTTGAGCTGAGCTGGTTTCTGTGGGGCCCAGTAGTTGATTAAGTTGGATGCTGGGGAATTCTGTGCTGTGTGAACTCCGTGGTGGAAAAATTTTGAGTAAACAAGTGATGAAAATGCAGGACAAGCAATTTCATCCTTTATTCCTAGAAAAGACATCCTATTTCTTGTTCAGCTTCTTTAATTGCTTTATGAGAAAGATTTTTTTCCCCCCAGAGTAAAATGTTTTAAATATTGCCTAGATTTAAAATTGGTTAAGGAGGTCAGCACAGAGCAACCCAGCTTAAATTTCCAAAGAGCCAATTGCAAAGTATATTACACTTAGACTCAGCTGGCTGCACAGATTTTATTTCCATGATGACAGTTTCATTTTAGTCCATTTCCCCCACACTTGGAAGGGGAAGGAATTTCTTATGAAATTAACCACGCACCATTTCTTATCCTGCCTTTGCTTTTCTAATTAAGGATTCAAGTTTGTGGTTGCCCTTCCAGCCGGCTTTACTCCAAACTGGAAGACTCGACTCTTCGGAAACAGAACTTGAGCTTTGGAGTTCAATAGTCCTTGGTTCAAGTTCATGCTCTACCACTTATAAGTACTGTGACTTTTGACACTTCATCTCTGAGATTCAGCTGTAAGATGTGAGCAATAAAATAAAATAGCAAGTTCAAGTGGACCTGTGTAGTAGTTGTCCAGTAAATTTTTGGTTCCCCCTTCTTTCCATTTACTGAATCTTCCTTCTAAGATTCTGCTTCACCAGATGAAACTTTGAACCTGCCACATTTAGTAATCTGTCAGTCTATCAATCTATCTATCCTCCCCATCAATCCATATTTTGAGCACTTCATCTTTCCTCTTTTCTATGATCCCCAAATTACTCTTTCTGTATTCTGTCCCCGAGGCTCTCTGGGCACCTGAAATTTATTGTAAAATCCTATTCATGGGAATGTTTATAGACTTAGACAATAAAACATTTCAAAGCAGGAGAGATCTTGGGGGTTTTAGCCCATATCTCTTAATTTACTTAGGAAGAGAGGTTGAGAGAAGTGGAAGACGCTTCAAGGTCTAGTGGAAACACTTCACTAATTTATATAGGTTCCCTTGACCTTGAATACAGGGAGTCTAAACAGAGCGAGTGTTTTTCCATGTTTGTCTTTTACTAGGAAGAAAGATAATGATAGAAGTGGTAAAGATGGTGATAATAACATGCTTCCTTTCTCAGTTCGGTCACTCAGTCGTGATTTCCTTTTAGCCCTTGTCTTATGCTTAATGCTATGCACCATGTACTACTTTACTTTCAGTCAGTCAGTTCAGTTCAGCTGCTTAGTTGTGTCTGACTCTTTGCAACGCCATGGACTGTAGTCCACAGGGTTCCTCTGTCTGTGGGATTCTCCAGCCAAGAACACTGGAGTGGCTTGCCATGCCCTTCTCCTGGGTATCTTCCCAATCCAGGGATTGAACCCAGGTCTCCTGCATTGCAAGTGGATTATTTACTGTCTGAGACACCAGACAAGACTAGGGTACTGTAAAGGCCTAAGTAGCCCATTGAGACAGTGCTGACTTAATAACTGCAGGAAGCTGCTACGCTGGAGGCTGGGAAGAGAAAACTGGGTTCTTAGAGCCTAGGGCTGCAGCATCCGACATGGTGGCCATCAGTTCCGAGTGGCTTTCTAGGGCTTGTAATGTAGCCAATCTGAATGATGAATTCCTCTACATATAAAATGCATCCTGGATTCAAAGTCTCCAGTACATTAAAAAGGATGTAAATTATGCCATTAATGATGCTTTTAATATTGATGCTATATTGTGATAGCATTTTGGATAAATTGAGATGAGTAAAAGTGATTAGTAAAAATAAATTTCTCCTGTTTCTTTTTATCATTTTTACAGTAGTGACTAAAAAAGTTTTAATTACGTGTGTGACTCACATTTGTGGCTCTCATTATCCTTCTGTTATTGTGCTAACCTAGATGCAAGGAGCAGGAGCCCCATAGCATGCGAACCCAGACATACAAGGAGGGGGTGTGGGCTGGCTGGAGCTTGCCTCTTAGTGAGGGGTTCAACTGCGCTGCTTTGAAGGGTGTAGAAAAAACCACAACTGTGACCACCTGCTCTGCCAGAGCAAGAAACCCCATCGCTGATGTGACAAAGACAGGAAGAGGAAGCACCCAGAAAGGTCTGTGTCCCGCCATCCAGACCCCCGCTTTTTCTAGCAGCTGTTACTGGCAAAGCCTAACAGGGAACCAGCTGGCAAAAGAGAATTGTTTGCAGAGCCCCAGTGCCAGCGTCACAGACCAGATTAGGAGAGGATGGGCTTGGAGCAGAGAGCCTATAATTTATTTATTTGGTTTTAATTATTTATTTCTGTTTTGGGTGCACTGGGTCTTAGCTGCTGCTGCACACAGGCTTTCTCTAGTTACTTGGGTGGGAGTACTTCTGGTTACTGGGCTTGGGTTTCCCATTTGGTGACTACTCCTGGTGGGGACCACGACCTCTAGAGTGTGGGCTCTAGAGCACGGGAGAGTCTATTGTTTAAGAACCAAAATGCCACTCAGCTATTGAAAAGAAGGTGTTTGAATCAGCTTTAATGAGGTGGATGAAACTGGAGCCTATTATACAGAGTATAATAGTAAGTCAGAAAGAAAAACACCAATACAGTATATTAACACATACATACGGAATTTAGAAAGATGGTAACA
The DNA here is from genome assembly GCF_910594005.1 of Cervus elaphus. Lineage (NCBI taxonomy): Eukaryota > Metazoa > Chordata > Mammalia > Artiodactyla > Cervidae > Cervus > Cervus elaphus. The sequence continues at coordinate 5,834,748 of NC_057820.1, read as the reverse complement.
ATGACCCTATATGCGAGACAGCAAAAGAGACACAGATATAAAGAACAGATTATTGGACTCTGTGGGAAAAGGCGAGGGTGGGATGATTGGAGAGAATAGCATGGAAACATGTATATTACCATATGTGAAATAGATCACCAGTCCAAGTTCAATGCAGGAACCCCTGATGGCTCAGATGGTAAAGAGTCTGCCTGCAATGCAGGAGACCCGAGTTTGATACCTGTGTTAGGAAGATCCCCTGGAGAAGGAAATGGCAACCCACTCCAGTATTCTTGCCTGGAGAATCCTACGGACGGAGGAGCCTAGCAGGCTACAGTCCATGAGGTCGCAAAGAGTCAGACACGACTGAGCAACTTCACTGTCACTTTTCACTTTCCAAGTTCTATGCGTGAAACAGGGTACTCAAAGCCAGTGCACTGGGATGACCCTGAGGGATGGGATGGGGAGGGAGGTGGGAGGGGAGTTCAGGATGGGGGACATGTGTACACCCATGGCTGATTCATGTCAATGCATGGCAAAAACCAGTACAATGTTGTAATTAGCCTCCAATTAAAATAAATAAATTTTAAAAAATAACCAAAATGCCTGGCATTGGCACTTCCCTGGTGGTCCAATGGTTAAGAATCTGCCTGTCACTGCAGGGCACACATGTTTGATCTCTGGTCTGGGAAGATCTCGCATGCCGCAGGGCAATTAAGCCCATGTATCCACAACTACTGAGCCTGTGCTCTAGAGCCCATGTTCTACAATAAGAGAAGCCACGGCAAGGAGAAGCCTGTGCAGCGCATCAAAGAGTAGACCTCACTCACCGCAACTAGAGAAAGCCCACGCACCGCAATGAAGACTCAGCGCAACCAAAAGTAAACAAAAGAAAATAAAAAGTGCCTTGTAAGACTTTCTTAGTTTTCAAGAGAAGCAAGAAGTCTAGCTCTAAAGAAAAAAAAAAAACAAAACTAAAAATTTTCCTAGTTCTAAATGCTGTTGATTAAATATTTCCCAAAATGTTACATACCCAAATCAAGTACATCTGCAGGTCACTTTGTCTGTGGGCAGTGACTGGGGGACCATGGTCTAGACAGATGTCCTGAGATCCTCTACAGCCCTGACTATCTGTGGTTCAGTGAGCACTTAATTGTGTCTCATAAAGATAACCAAACCAATCCAACTGATCAACCCTAGAGGAAATCAACCCTGAATATTCATTGGAAGAACTGATGCTTAAGCTGAAGCTCCAGTACTTTGGCCACCTGATGTGAAGAGCTGACTCATTGGAAAAGACCTTGATGATGGAAAAGATCAAAGGTAAAAGAAGGGGGTGGCAGAGGATAAGATGGTTAGATAGCATCACTGACTCGATGGACGTGAATTTGAGCAAACTCTGGGAAATAGTGGAGGACAGAGGAGTCTGGCTTGCTGCAGTCCATGGGGTCACAAAGAGTCAGACATGACTAAGCGACTCAACAACAACAGCAAAGATGATCAAAGTTCCCTGGATAGAAAACATGATGGACTGTGTTCCAGGAAGTCTTCCTAGGGGGAGCAGAGGCCTGGACTGAGGCCTTGGATAGTCTTCCTTGTAGAAAGACCCTCATACAAAGTTCCGGGTCAGTTATTTGCAGCTTTTCATCTGCTTGTTCTCTTGGGACTGCAAATACTGGTCCTAGCATTGTTTATACCTGAGGGTGAGATTTACTTGGGCCATGCACTGAGCTTCTGATCCAGGCCCAGACGAGGTAGGGTCCATGACAAACCCTCCCAGAATCCCTCAGAGCCAAGTAACAACTTTCAGGTGGAAAAGTGGGGCATCTTGAAACCGCTTAAAAACGGAGTCTCTTCTCTATTGAGCTTCATTGTGGTTCATATCAGAAGGGGTGAATCTCAAACATACGAGTGTTTCCATTTCCAACTGTTTGTGTTTGTTTACTGATAAGGGAGGCATAATATCATGTAATAAATCTTTCAGAAATTAAAATGCTAATGCTCATCTTAAAAGTTTAATAAGGAAGACCCTTTAAGTATACTTATGCAAATCTAATGCAGAGTGATAATTAGCATTCTAAAACTCTGAAAATTACAGCCTGGATCACAATGTTGTCCAGGCCATGCTTTTTTCTAAGGGGAAACAATGTGCATTCCATTATCTGCAGGAAAAAAAAATCCTTGCAGAGAAACACTGTCTAGTTGAGGCCCTGCTGCAGGCTTGCAGGAGCCCTACTGCCCTGGATGTTCACTTCAACCCCCTCCTTTGGAGCCAGCTGGAGGCTCCAGCGTTAGGAATCCCTGCATCCCCAAAACGATTGGAACTGGTCAAGCTTCTGTGTGTATGTGTTTCAGTTTGTGTCTAGTGTCCATGTAACCAGTTGGAGGCAGCTTTTGAATCTGGTTGGGATGAGATGATGGTAGAGTCTGTAAAGGCTCTGCATTCATGGGACCTTGCTCAGGAAAATGCTTCTGAACATTTCTCTTTTGAATACACTGCTAAGGCTTGTGACTTGTGGATGAAATCTGTTCCCAGGACCCCAGCCGTGGACACTGCCTGATCGCACAAGTGAAAGGTGACTGACCATAAAGAGTGACCTGGGGATGGCCGGCCACCTCCAGGGGGATTTAGGGTGAAATTGACCCATCAGGGCTTCCCAGGTGGCACTAGCAGTAAATAACTCTCCTGGCAATGTAAGAGACGTGAGATATGCAGGTTCGATCTCAGGGTCGGGAAGATCCCCCTGGAGGAGAGGATGGCAACCCACTCTAGTATTCTTGCCTGGAGAGTCCCAGGAGACTGGTGGGCTGCAGTCTATAAGACTGCAAAGAGTTGGACACAGCTGAAGCGACTTAGCATGCACGCATATTTGTTGTGCATGTTATTTCTATTATTATTACTCTGCCTCAGATCATCAGGCATTAGATCCTAGAGACTGGGGACCCCTGCCTTAGGAGATAAATCCTTGACCTTGAGAAACTCTGATCCAGGCTTTCCATCCTGCCTCTAGCCCATTTGCTGGATGTGACTGGGAGATGTGTTGGGAATATCCACAGGCATTCACCGTAGAGAAGTCAGAAGATGGTGGATAGCCTGGGCTCCTCCTTACTGGCCCTTGGAAGGTTACGGGTTGGTTACTGACCCTTGAAAGGCCTAGAAGCTCCAGGGAGGATCAGATCGTAGAGTATAAGAAACACAGTGACATGCCCTCAGAAGTTTAACACTCTCTTTCTAAATTAAGCCAGTCTTCACTAGCCATGTATGTATGAACAAGACGAGCCATAATCTCAACTCTATTCAGTTCCTGTCCTTACATCAAGGCTTTGTTTGGAACTCATCTCTTCTCCAGGTAGAAAAAATACTTCTGCCCCTTTGTGTTTCCACACCCCACCACTCTAGTCTCTAGCATCACAGCCCTCAGCTTGCCTTCTGTTGCGGGGTTGTTGACAATGGTCCATGGATGTCTCTGAAACCCTGAGGAGACTGAGCACTCTTGGAAGCCAAGACCCACTTTTCTCAAGCCTTGCACATAACAGGATGGCCACCCACTCCAGTGTCCTTGCCTGGGAAATCCCACGGACAGAGGAGCCTGGTGGGCTACAGCCCACGGGGTTGCAGAGTCAGACACGACTTAGAGATGAAACAACAAAAGTACATAATAGGAGTTTCCAAAAGAATTTCTGAGCTGAATTGTTGAGTTGAATTTGACTTAAAACACAGCCGCCATCTTCTGGACAGATGATCTGGTTTAGGAATAGTTTTCATAGTTACTGGTGTTTGTTTAGGTAGGTGTCCACAGATGCAGAAAATGTTGGAGGGAATTTGATATTTGAAGGGTTCAAGACACTTGACCCCTTAAACTCTTCTGAAGAGCTATGTGACATTGCAAAGAACCTGGACTTCTGAGAATTAAACTCTGTCTGTTCTGTGACCTGTGTTTCCTGCTACAAGGAGGGCACGTCAACCCACTCCTATACCTTGCCTGAAGAATCCGATGGACAGAGGAGTCTGGTGGGCTGAGGTCCATGGAGGCGCAAAGAGTCGGACACGGCTGAAGCCACTGAGCACGCATCTCCTGCCGTGATGCCTTCACAAGGGCTACTTTCCCGGGTCAGTGTTTCAGATGACTTTTTTTTTTTTCAGATGACTTTTATAAGACGGAAGCAAAGGCTATCATAATGGAGCCTGGAGAAACTGATGCCCTCAATAAATGGTAGTTAAGTTCTTATCAAATGTGAAAAATTGGATTCTCACAAGTGAACTCAAACGGCAGAACACAACATGGTTTTGAGGTTTTCTCCTTCTTCTCCATCCCTCCCCAGTTCTGTGACCTTCCAAACCTCACCATTAATAGTTCATTTCTTTGTAACCACCACAGTCCTGTATTAAAAGACATATTTCCTTGACTGGTGGGGAGTAACCTTTCAAATGCTATGAATGAATCTCAGAGATCATTTTGGTTGTTATTATCAATAGGAGGGTGTTGGACTTGAAGGACCTGGAAGGGGTACAGTGATTTGAAAAGGAGGGCAGATCACAGTATTGGGAATTCAAGCCTTAGTGCCAGGGAAACTGGCTTTTCTAAGAAACTGTTTTTTAATCTTTGGATCCTAATGTTTGAGTGGGGGTGGGTAGCGGATTTGTCTGTCTCACCCTTGTGGAAGGAAATCTACCAGCTTAATGCTGTTGACCCCTCTCAACCCTCCTGCCTGGGCAGTGGACTGTCTTACTGGTTGGATGGTTTTGAGAAGGGAAGCCAGGGGCAGCCTCTACCCCTCTCCTTGCCCTTATGAAGGGAACACATATTTTGCTGACTCAGTTCGCTGAGGCATGGCAAAGCAGGTCTTGCCAGGAAGCCTTCAGGGTTGCGGAGCTACCTGCAATTAGCCAGCTATGTCTCTCTAAAGTCTTGGAAGCCTGCCTACCTGCAGATATAAGCCACATTCTCCACATTGATATAGTCCGCAATGAGGTAATAGTCTGATTGGCATATACTATAATCTATGTCCAACTCTAAATTGATTCCAAACTTGGTCAGAAATGAGACTCCTTTATGGGTTAAAACCCTCCTGCTCCAGCATATAAGAGTCATCATTCATAATTCTCTCTTTGTCTTAACCATCAGGATATTCAGACCCTCAAGTGCTAAGGTGGTCAACTTAAGTGTAACAATACACATTAAAATGCAAATAAAATACAGAGGGATTTTGGTATGTTTTCTCTTCTTTTCTTGTATAAAGAACTGGTGAAGCCATTGGACCAGTTATGAATAGAAGAACCATCTGCGTTTGTTCTGGTCCAAGTTTCTCTTTACTCTGGTTCTCTCGGTTCTCATCAGTTTGTCCTCTGCACCTTTTGACTTAAGTCAGTTGCCAGGGTGCATGCTTTCCCTTGATTACTTACATAAGGTGAGACTGCAGACCAAACTCTTAGCTTCTGCATACTGTGATTAAAAAATAAGATTTTATATTCAGGCACCTAATGGAAAACATTTCTGAAAAAGCATCATCCCAGGAAGGGTTGCCCCGTGCTTCCACATGGCCCTGCCCATCTCAGTCTCTGAGAACATCTATAGTCACTTTCTTCCTTCTGAGTCTGATGGCGGTGGGTTTACAGTCCCCTCTTCTCAGCAGTGAGAGAATCCCTTTGATTGGAGTGTGATCTGAAAATGGATTCCTTCTTTGAGCAGAAACTCAGATGCTATTACATCAGCTGTAAAAATGATTAAATATGTTTCCCTCTTTTGCAAATGCTGTAGATGGTGTTTTATTGCCTAGCCAATCTGTGCCCACCGTGATGGGGTTTACAGTTTCCCCTCCCTGAGCCTCAGACTCTCCATCTATGAGGAACCAAATATAGGTTCTCTGGCTTCCAAGCCTCTCATTTCTAAAGGAATCAGGTATCCATGGAGACAACAGAAGATTAATACTCAAAATAGACAGTCATTCATTTCTCTCTGAACAATAAAACAGGAAAAAAGGTTGTGTTAGGTACCGTCTGAATTCTTATAACAAATTAGGAGGGCCAGTTGCAGAATAGAATTGGAAGGGAAGAAGCCACCCCCGTAAACATTTTCTTGAGCATTTGAATGTAAAGCTCATGGAACGACTGAGGTAATGCATTTATCATACAAGGGAACATCAACTCTCGTGAGCACTGGTGAATTTCTCCTAGAATTGGGTCCTGCTGGCCTTCAGTGGAATGGAGGTGCTGTTCATATTTTTATGATAGAAGTGACTCAGGCCAAGCTTGTCCTACTGTGTGTGACGTCAGTCCCTAGCTAAGGAAGCTGAAGCTAAGTCCTAGCCCACTCTTTCATTTCGTGTTTTTCACAGGCCCCATGGCCATCTAAGATTATTTAGTCATTTTCTTTCTCCCTCAACTTGATTCCCTGGGAGCAATACGCTGAATGGTCTATCTGGAAGCCACATCCTTGGCTAGAGAAGAGCAGAACAGCTTGATTTGCAGTCTTACCAACATTTTACCTAGTTAAGAAGTAAAGGTCCATACAGAGTGAAGTAAATCAGAAAAAGAAAAACAAATATCATACATTAATGCATGTATGTGGAATCTAGAAAAAACAGTATAGATGATCTTATTTGCAAGGCAGAAATACAGACACAGATGTAGAGAGAAAAAAAATGCATGGATACCAAGAGGGAGAAAGAGAAGGTGGGATAAATTAGGAGATTGGGATTGATATATACACACACTACTATGTATAAAATAGGTAAGTAATGAGAACCTACTGTATAGCACAGGGAACTCAAGTAAATTCTCCGTGGTGACCTACAGGGGGGAGAAATCTCCCAAAGAAGGGATGTATGCATACATATCGCTGATTCACTGTGCTGCTCTGCAGAAACTAACGCGACATTGTAAAGCAACAATTGTTGTTCAGTCGTTCAGTCACATCGGGCTCTTTGTGACCCCACGGACTGCAGCACACCAGGCTTCCCTGTCCTTCACCATCTCTGGGACTTTGCTCAAACTCATGTCCATTGAGTCAGTGATGCCATCCAACCATCTCACCCTTTGTTGTTCCCATCTCATCCTGCCTTCAATCTTTCTCAGCATCAGGGTCTTTTCTAACGAGTCAGCTCTTCGCATCAGTGGCCAAAGTATTGGAGTTTCAGCTTCAGTATCAGTCCTTCCAATGAATATTCAGGACTGATCTCCTTTAGGATAGACTGGTTGGATCTCCTGGCAGTCCAAGGGACTCTCAAGAGTCTTCTCCAGCACCACAGTTCAAAAGCATCAATTTTTTGGCACTCAGCCTTTTTTTATTGTCCAGCTCTCACATCCATACATGATTATTGGACCTTTATAGACAAAGTGATGTCTGGTTTTTAATATGCTGTCTAGGTTTTTCATAGCTTTTCTTCCAAAGAGCAAGCGTCTTTTAATTTCATGGCTGCAGTCACCATCCTCAGTGGTTTTGGAGCCCAAGAATTCCACAACTAGTTTTAGGAGCAATGGTTTAATTTCTTTAGTTCAAAATAGTGTGTGCATATTAACTATATTTTCTCTTTGGCTCAATACTTATTAAGGAAAACTTTAAAAAAATTTAAGTGGTTAAGAATATTTGTCTAGGTTTCTGTTAAACATCTTTTTGTATTATTATATTGCAATTAAAGCAAGCGACCCATACAAATTACTGCATTAGTAAATTTTTTTTTTGGATCTGTTATTTGGAACAATTTTCTGTATGTTGTTGTTTAGTCACTAAGTCCTGTCTAATTCTTTTCAACCCCGTGGAATGCAGCACTCCAGGATTCCCTGTCCTTTACTATCTCCTGGAGCCCAAGAAAATGTAATTAATCTGTCTAAAGATAAAAATGTATGTATTATTCCGATCTAATTACATTAATTTTCTGTTTCCATTTTTCCTTGTTTAATCTCTGAAAAACTAAAGTGATATGCTGCCATTGTACTTTAATCAAATTCTTGAGTTCTAATATTCTTTTGCTTTATATTTTGATGCTTTATTTCTTGGAACATAACGGCACTTTTAGTTAATATAAAATTTAATATTTTTTACCATAAATTTTGACTTGTCTAAAATTAACATTTATTTTGATTTCCTTTTGTTTATGTACAGTTGATAATTTCCCATCTGCTTAATTGTAATCATTCTATGTCACTTTCATCTTATATGTGTTTTCTTAATTGCTGAATACTGATTCTTTTTGCATCTGTCTCTGTTTTGTGTTTTGCCTTTTAACAGGGGAGCTTAAGTCAGTTAGGCTTATTATCATAGCCCTTAGTTTGACCTTATTCCTATTGTATTTTCTAATTTTTATATTTTCTTATATGTAAAATACTAATACAAATAATTTATAATGTTAATTGTGCCAGATGTTTTATGTATGATACTTTATTTAATTTGCAGCACAACTTTTTGAGTAGAAACTACTGACATGTTTGTTTTATAGATAAGACAACAGGAAATCAGAGGAGTTTAAGTAATTTGTAAGGTCATCCAGCCAGAATATGCCAAAGTCAGAGTTTGCACCTAGGTCTGACCCTCCAGAGTTCAGATGTTTCGCCACAATTATACACATGTCCTTCTAAATACTCTATTTAAAAAAAATGATATCTGGTCTTGGTGTTTAGAGAAGAGAGATTGTTTTTCAGCTCCCAATATTAGTACTATTTCCTGTTTTCTTCTAGTGCTTTGTAGTTTTAGCTTAACTCTCTAATCCATCTGACAATTTTATTTGCAGGCTAAGGCAAATATGTAAAATAATGATTTCAAAATGTATAGCCAACAGTTTAAATATTATTTAATTTCATCCTCTGCTCATAGATACAAAATTCCATAAATGGAGATTCAGACGTTGGTGTGTTTCTGAATCCTTGCCCTGGTGTGCCTGCTTCGGGGCCGATGCTTCACCATCTTACACTCTGCTCTGATGTCTCTGGGGGTCAGGGTCCCCTCATTGTTCTTCATGTTCAAAAACGTTTTAGGCTATACTTTCCAGTGTTTGTTTTTGCAGTAACATCAGTTGTCCGCTGTTTTAAGGGCAACAGCTAGGGGCAATTTTTAACTGGGTCTCGTTTTAAATCAGAAGTTATCCACAAACCTCTTTCCTAGGAATATAAAGCAATAATGAACCTATCAACAGCACAGAAAGAGACTCACAGACATATAGAACGGACTGGTGGCTGCAAAGGGGGAGGGGAAGCGAGAAGGATGGACTGAAAGTTTGGAGTTAGGAGATGCAGACTCTTATATTCAGATTGGATGAGCAACAAGGTCCTCGTGTGAAGCACAGGGGACTACATTCAAGATCCTGGGTAAACCACCAGGATTTACTGGGTGAATCAGCACCACCAGGATTTACTGGGTTAATCAGTACCACCAGGGTTTACTGGGTGAATCAGTACCACCAGGATATACTGGGTGAATCAGTACCTCCAGGGTTTACTGGGTGAATCAGTACCTCCAGGGTTTACTGGGTGAATCAGTACCACCAGGGTTTACTGGGTGAATCAGTACCACCAGGGTTTACTGGGTGAATCAGTACCTCCAGGGTTTACTGGGTGAATCAGTACCTCCAGGGTTTACTGGGTGAATCAGTACCACCAGGATTTACTGGGTGAATCAGTACCACCAGGGTTTACTGGGTGAATCAGTACCTCCAGGGTTTACTGGGTGAATCAGTACCACCAGGATTTACTGGGTGAATCAGTAAATAGCCAGTATTTACTGGGTAAAATAATATAAAAAATAATATATACATGTGTATAACTGAGTCACTTTGCCATGCAGCAGAAAATTATCACAATATTGTAAATTGACTATACTTCAATAAAAAAAAAATTAAAACAAAAGCAAAGCAACAAACCAAAATGTGAGACACAGCTATCTCTTGGTGGTGATAAGATAGGTGGTTTCAATTTTATTTTATTATTATTGTTGCAATAATAATTATTATTACTGCTTATCAGTACTTTCTAAAATTTTCTACAAGGACCAAGCTAATAAAATAATAGAAATATATTTAAAACATTCCTTGAAACAAAATAAACACATAAGCAACCTTGCTGGAGAGAAAAAAATAATTTATCTGGATCTTTAAAAGTGATGTCCACTTTGTGCACCTATTTGAAAGAAAGGAGAGAATAAAGAATGCTTGGGCTTAGTCATTATTGAGATTAAATCTGCTAACAGAGACAATTTTCTGACTTTTAAAAGGTACTGTGTCCTTCTGTTCAAAGATACAGACTGAGGAGCTTCTGTGACGGCTCAGTGGTAAAGAATCCTCCTGCCAGTGCAGGAGACAGGGGTTTGATCCCTGGTCCAGGAAGATCCCACGCGCCATGGAGCAACAAGCCCTTGAGTCACAACTACTGACCTCGTGTGCTGCGACTGCTGAGCCCACGTGACTCAACTGCTGAGCCCACGTGACTCTACTACTGAGCCCACATGACTCTACTGCTGAGCCCACGTGACTCAACTGCTGAGCCCACGTGACTCAACTGCTGAGCCCACGTGACTCTACTACTGAGCCTGCGCTCTAGAGCCCTGGAGCTATAACTGCCGAAGCCCAAGCTCCACGGAGCCCATGCTCTGCAACGAGAGAAGCCAGCGGGATAAGAAGCACGTTCACCACAACTAGAGAGTAGCCTTTGCTCACTGCAAGTAGAGAAAAGCCCATGAACAGCAGTGAAGACCCAGCGCAGCCAAAAATAAATAAATAAATAAAATCATATAAAAACATACCACCTGGGGATTCTGTACCCTCATTATCTGAGTTCTGCCGTGACAGGTAAGCCACACTGACCCTCCTGGGTGGCGGCAGAAGGGTAGACCCAGTGGCTGACTTACACAAATGTCCACCCGGGAGATTTCTCCCCTCACTCCAGACAATGGCTTCCACTTTTAAATTTTTGTCAAGAATCTCCCAGGGTGCCCCTGGCAGAGGCGAACTCCCCAGACCCAGCTGCAGAGGTAACTGAACGGATGTGAAACGTAGCTTCAGATGTTTCTAGCTGCTCTCTTGCCTTGAGCGAAACCACGGGTGAGTCCTTAAGGCAGGCTAGGTTGGCCTCATTTACACAGAAAGGGAGGTTTTCCTTGGGCCAAATGGGATAATTCTTGGCCAGGCTGCTGTACGTTCCTGATGTCATTTGTCTGAATGCTTTATAATTGGCCAAATTCAACCTAGAGTCTGCCATAGAGTGAAGTAAGTTAGAAAGAGAAAAACAAATATTGAATATTAATGCATATACATGGAATCTAGAAAAATGGTACTGATGAACCTATATTCAGGGCAGGAATAGAGACACAGACCTAGAGAATGGACTTGTGGAAGGAGAGGGTGGGGTGAATTGAGAGAGTAGCAAGGACATATATACACTGTCATGTTGAGTTAGATGTCAGTGGGCGGCTGCTATATAACACAGGGAGCTCGGCTCAGTGCCCTGATAAGCCCAGAGGGGTGGGAGGGAGGCTCAAAAGGCTCAAGATGGCATCTGTAAACATACAGCGGGTTCACTCTGCTATAGAGCAGAAACTAACACAACGTTGTAAAGCAATTATACTCCGGTAAAAATAATAGTGCATGGTGGATTTATCGTGAATCAGGGGAGTTCTGCAACTGAAGGAGGAGGGATGGTGTGAGAGGCAGCTGTGTTCCTGGCTTGCACGGCCAGGACTCTGGTTCCTGGGGAATTTTTTTGCATCTCACAGTCTCTGATGTTTGATTGCTCCTCTTAGTCATCTTACTTACTGCACTTGGTCTTATTTAGAATAAAATTTCTGGGAGTTTCCTGGTGGCCCAGTGGTTGAGATTCTGGGCTTTCACTGCCATGGCCGTGGTTCAATTCCTGGGTTGGAGAACTGAGATCCTGCAAGCAGGCATGCCCTCTACCCCTCTGCCAACACCCCCCCCCCAAAAAAAAAAATAAAGCTCAAGCCAAGGACATAGGAGAGGAAACACAGGCTGGAAGTCCGTCACCTTGAGGGCTGGATCTTGGCACTGTTGCTTTTTAGCTGGAGTTCTTTGGGCATCTTCCTTCAGGTTTCTTCACTTCAGTTTTCTTACCTGTAAAATGACAACTTTAAGGGCTCCCCACCCAGGGTGGGTCTATTAGAATCAATACATGCAAAGTGTCTGGAATGAAAAAGACGCTCAATAAGTAGCAACGGCGGTGATTTTGCATACATCTGTTTAGTTACAGGTGTGGGCGGGTTTGCCTGGGACAGAGGAGTTTCCCAGGAAGAGGGATGTTCAGTGTTACAACTGGGGTGGATCCAGGAAAGTGGAGTTAGTCACTTTCTTGTGGGAAACAATCATGATGAATTTTGCTCAGGCATTGCTAATATGGTTCATGTCAATCTTTCCCCGAGTGAGGGCTCCTTAGAAGCTTTCCCAACACAAGGTCCAAGTTGCCATGATCAACAAATAGGGTTCGATCCCTTAGACAGTGCCTAAGTTTTCCAAAATTCCCCTTCTTTACCTTAGACTGCAAGGAGATCAAACCCATCAATCCTAGAGGAGATCAGTCTTGGATATTCATTGGAAGGACTGATGCTGAAGCTGAAGATCCAATACTTTGGCCACCTGATGCAAAGAGGCGACTCATTGGAAAAGACCCTGATGCTGGGAAAGATTGAGGGCAGGAGGAGAAGAGCACGACAGAGGATGAGATGGTTGGATGGCATCACCGACTCAGTGGACATGAGTTTGGGCAAACTCTGGGAGATAGTGGAGGACAGAAGATCCTGTTGTGCTGCAGTCCAATGGGTCACAAAGAGTTGGTCAGACATGACTTAGCGACTGAAAAACAACAATAACCAAATGTAAGTTTTTATTTTTAAAAATTTCATTTCTGTGACACTTGACTTCAGCTAGGTCTCAGGAGTTCTATTAATTTCACACTCATTTGTAAATTTTTAGTTTTCACTTCAAGCACGAACACTTTCATTAGAACATAACAGAAGAATTTGCAACCCTCCCCCCAAAAGCGAACTTAACTCTCCGAATAAGTTAAGAATGAAAAAGGAGAGAATGACTTGTCTTTGGAAAAGGGCTCAAGATACAGCATGTCAGCTCTGAAAGAGATACAAACAAGAACTTCCTCCCAAGCAGGTTTCCCTAACTCAAGAAGAAACACAGTCAGCCCTGCGTAGCCAGGATTTCCTTTTCTGCAAATTCAATGAATTACAGATCAAAAATATTTGGGAAAAAAGTTCCAGAATGTTCCAAAATGCAAAACTTGAATTTGCCCACTGGCAACAATTTAACATAGCATTTACATTGTATTAGGTTTTGTAAGTAATCTAGAAATGCTTTAAAGTATACAGGAGGATGTGTGAAGATTATATGAAAATACCACGCTGTTTAATGTAAGGAGCTTGAGCATCCAGGATTTTGGTAAGGGAAGGTTTAGGGGGTAGGGGTGGAGGTTAAAGCAAAGCAGCGGGAAGTTCTGGAACCAATCACCTACAGATGATGAGGGGTGACTATATTTTATGGAGATTCATTGAAGGCCATTGGAAAATAAGAAAATATTTCTTTCTCCAAGGTTGGTAAAGTTCTGGAATGAATAGGAACTGAAAATAAAACAGGAATGGGCTAGGCCATAGCCACTGCTTCACCAGTTTCCTTAATTTATAGTTTTAATTATCTTTCCCTGACTTTCCTAGCTCAGTGGCTTCAAGTGCAAAAAAACACCTTTATATACACACCAGCAGTGCTGATACGGTAGGTTTTGTTTAAACGCAAAGTCCCCAGCATTCCCGATGGTCAGAGGCACTGTGCTGACAGCAGCGATGGATCAAAGGAGGCGAAGCCAGACAGCAGTTTCAGAGCAGCTACCAGACACTCAGATGTGCACGCGTGCATCAAAGCGTCACCCCTCTGGGTGGAGTCATTGCCACCAACACACAGTCACGGCACTTGTGTCTCCCCAGGGATTTCCTGCCGCTCACCAGAGAAAGAACAGACCTTGGGGGCAGGCGCTGATTCAAATGCGACCTTGCTGTTTTTGGTCTGTGTGACCTTGGGCAAGTGATTCGACCTCTCTGATCTTCTTGTGCAAAACGCCTGCATCCCTGCTTATGAGATGCAGGGCACAACATAGGAGGGGGGAATGAACATGAGTGTCGTTCTTATAACCTCTTGGAGTTTTATTCCTGATGCTTCGTGGACACTTTGTGTATACTCAGACTCACATGGTTGACATTTTATGGACTTGTCTTCTATCCCAACTGTAAGCACCTTGAAGGCAGGACCAGGTGAAGGAATCCCTTATAATGCCCAGCATCCTGCTGGGCAAATAGCCAGTAAGTGTAATGTTAATACACACTCATTAACATTCAACCAGCTTATTATTCATGATTATGGAATTCGAATGGGGTGTAGAAAGGGAGTTGACCAGTCATAAATAATTGGCTTAATACATTATGGTATATTCCATTAGTGGATCATTATATCGAAATTAAAATCATGTTTTTAAAGAATAGTTAATGAGGTAGCTCATGATATAATATTATATGAAAAGGGCGGGATAGGTAATTATCTATTCTGTATATTACCAACATTATAATGTAGCTGAACCTAGAAAAAAAAAAGATGGATTTGCATCAGAATATTAGCAATGGTTATATATCAAGGTAGGGGGATTACTCTATTTTCTTCTTGTCCCCATTTTCTCAAATGGTTTACATGAGCATGTATTGCTTAACCATCAGAAAAAAAAGGCTAGTAATTTTTTCAGATTATGAGACTGATGCGCTGCCCACTGTGCTAAGAGGGCAGATCCTAGTAATTTTTTATGGCAGATGGAGGGGGTATCCCACTATACAATGAATTTCTCGGAGGCTGCCAATCCTGCTTAAGAGAAGTTGACCGGTTGGCCTGGCTCTCACAGTGCCCATCCCCAAGTTGTATCAGTGTGAGTTGTGTTTTCCTGTTGCGCTAAATGTTCACCTCAAAGTAAAGGGGAGATGGAGAAAGAGAGAGGATTTCCCAAAGGGACTGGGCCACTTATTTATAAATCCCTTGTCAGATGTCCCTGAGATTTCATAACCCTCAAAGGATCTACTTTGTTTAATTATCAGGTGAGTGACAATTTGTGGCTTCTGGTCAAACTCTCTGACACGCCCTGAAACACAAAGTCAGTGGCAGAAGGTGGATGCCAGGACCCCTCTCGGAGGCTAGAGAATACCTCCAAACCCCGCGTTATGGACTACACGCTTGACGATAAGTCTGACAGAGTGGGTCAGAGTCAAGGTGACATGATGGTGTCCTTTGTGATCTCTGTGACCTTGGGTAAACTGTTTAAGTGCTCTACACTCCATCTTCAAAATAGGGGGAAAATAACCTCATCTTACCCCCAGAGATATTGCAAAGACGCAATGAGATCATGCTTATCTCATTTCTAACCTAATCCACAGAAGGTCAGACTACCACTGTGGTTCCTAAACCAGCCTGATTTGGTGACAGGAGCCCAGGCTTTGACCTCGAGGACCCAGCTTCAAAGCCTGCCTTACCATTTATGAGCTGTGTCATCAACAGTGTTAACTAAACCGCTCGGGTATCAATCTTTGCATCTGTAAAATGGGCCCCTAATGCCAACTTCCAAATGAGGATTTAAGGAGTAGAGAGAATGGGGAAAACAGATAGAACTGCTAATGACTAAAGCTGGGCAGGTAGAGTGAGTCAGAATAATGGTGTGAGGGCGACAGGCTGGAGCATCTAAGAAGGGCATCCGTGACCGGACACCGGCCACGTGTCGCCACCCAGGAATTCAGACGTGTGAGTCTATGGTTGTTAGATCGGTTGGTTAAGAGAAGCAAGAAATTTTAATTTTTATCATATATTAGCACATATACGTGGAATCTAGAAAAACGGTGCTGATGAGCCTATGTGCAGGGCAGGAAAAGAGACGCAGACCTAGAGAATGGACTTTCGGGCATAAGAAGGGGACAGGGTGGGATGAACTGAGAGCGTAGCGTTGACATATACTCACTGCATATGTGTGCATGCTCAGTCATTCCAGCTCTTCTCTTTGTGATCCCACAGACCGCAGCCTGCCAGTCTCCTCTGTTCATGGAATTTTCCAGGCAAGAATATTAGAGTGGGTTGCTATTTCCTACTCCTCATATATACACTACCATATGCAAAATGGGGCTTTGCGGGTGGCTCAGACAGGAAAAGAATCTGCCTGTCATGTGGGAGACCTGGGTTTGATCCCTGGGTCAGGAAGATCCCCTGGAGAAGGGAAAGGCCACCCACTCCAGTATTCTTGCTGGGAAATCATATGGACGGAGGAGCCTGACAGGCGACAGTCCACGGGGTCGCAAAGAGTCAGACATGACTGAGGGACTAACACTATATATAAAACAGACGGCTAGTGGGGAGCTGCTAGATAGCACAGGGGGCTCAGCCTGGTGTTCTGGGATGACCTGGAGGGCTGGGAAGAGGAGGGTGGGAGGTGGGAGGTCCATAGGGCAGGGAGGATACGGACACATTTGGCTGAGTCACACCGTTGTGCAGCAGAAACAGTATTATAAAGCAATTACCCTCCAGTTAAAAAAATAAAATATTAGAAGGCAAAACATTTTAATTTTTATTGAAAACATCAGGTTTTTTCCCCTTTATTTTTAACTGAAGGATAATTACAACATTGTGTTGGTTTCTGCCACACATCATCATGAATCAGCCGTATCCATACATATGTGCCCTCCCTCTTGAACCTCACTCCCACTTCCCACCCCATCCCACCCCTCTAGGTTGTCACAGAGCCCCCGTTTGAGTTCCCTGGGTCATATAGCAAATTCTCATTGACTATTTTTTTCCAGTGTTATCATGCTTTTACTGATCAATCTGTGCCCAATTAAAAAATAAACAACAAAAAAATACCCTTATCTAAAAGCAAACTTCGGGATGAGAATTAAAGCAAATCTGATGTCTCTGAGGACAAGGGTCTGTGAAATGGGGTATTGAAAGCACTTGCAATTTGAAGGTTTCCTCCAGAGGGGACTTCATGGTCTCATTAAAAAAAATAAGTCACATAAAGGTGTGATTTTAGTTTGGACTATATTTTCTTTTTTTTTAATTTTAACTATTTACATTTTTTATTGTAACTATTTACCATTGACTATTTACATATGGTAGTGTATATGTTTCTATGCTATTCTTTCCATTTGTCCCACCCTCTGCTTCCTACCCACCCCTCATGTCCATAAGTCTGTTCTCTATGTCTGTGTCTTCAATGCTGCCCTGTAAGTAGATTCATCAGTACCATCTTTCTTGAGTCCATATATATGTGTTAATATGATATTTTGAAAACTCATCAGTTTTTAAATGTTAGCAAATAACTAGAAGTTTTTCAGACATCTTTGTGTAGGCTGCCACGGGTAGGTTGGATTCTCGGTTGTTTATTCATACCCTTGAGTCTACAAGACGTAGAGTTTATTTCCCTGCTCCACTGATGCTGGATTGTCCTTGAGAGTCGCGTTGGCCAATGGACGCAGTGTGAGCAAGTGTGTGTCTGTGAGATTTAGCTTCTCTTCTTTCACTTCTTTCAGAATCTGCCAAGAAAAGTGTGTGCTCTGAAGACTGCCTGTCCTAGATAGAGACCCGAGGGGCAGATGTGAGGAAGAGTTGGTCCAGGTGATCCACAGTCCCATCAGGGAGAAAAATAAAATATTTCTGGTTATCGGCTGCTGAGATTTGGAGGTTGTTACAGAGCAAAACCCAACTATGCACCACCACTGTGTTTCCACCATCGTGAGACCACTCAGGCAAAGGACCTAGCAAGTGGCTGACACGTAGTGTGTACTTGAGAAATGGTTGCCCTTGGAATTATTCTGGGCCTGACAAATCTCCTGGGCCTAACAAATCATTTAAGTTAGTTGTAAGCCAGTGTTTTGTAAAATGTTTTGTGCTGACTTGACCTCTGAGAAACTTGAACAAGCCCATCTCCGCTACCTCTCATCTCTTATGTACCCACAAGGGTAAAAGTCACTTTACGTTGTGCCATAGAATGACAGATTGCAACATAAAGGGAAAATGCGTGGTAAGCAGTGGTTTCATGATCTCTTGCTTGGGAATTTTTAACTTGTCTATTTCGATACGTATGATAGAGTTTAGATATTAAGGATTCAGATGGAAATGATTAAACCACTCAGTCCTAGAAAAGTCTAGCAGGACAGTGAAAGGTATTTAATAACAGAAACAAAAACTTTTCAGGACAGAGCCAAGGCACAAGCAAGAACCAAGTGCTCTTGGATCTCAGAGGGGTCAACAGACACTGACCAGAGTTGGGGAGTCATCTCAGGGGCCAGGAGAAGCAAACTGGGCCTTTAAGAGTGAATAGCTTTGGGGACTGCCCTGGTGGTCCAGTGGTTAAGAATGATTACCTGTCAAGGCAGAGAACATGGGTTCGATCCCTGATTTGAGCAGATCTCACATGCCAGGGGGCAACTAAGCCCAAGCGCCTCAACTACTGAGCCTGCATGCCAAGAGCCCACACTCGGCAACAAGAGAAACCACTACAATGAAAAGCCCACCCACTGTGACAAAGGCCAGTGCAGTCAAAAATAATTGATTAATTAAAACAAAAAAGGAAAAATAGAATATAATTGTTTAAAAAAAAAAAGGATGGGGTAGCTCTGGTTATGTAAAAAGGTGGGGGTGGCATTTGAAGAGGGAGAAACATGCAAAGGTGTGTCTGACGTGAGCACTTAGTGTATTCAGATAACAAAAGGGAGTGTAGGTAGATGATGGTCAGGCACCAGTGGGAAGGGGCTAAGGACACTGTCAGGAAAGCAAGGACCAGCCTGTGAACTGTGTTGGATGCTGGAGAGGTTTGTTTCCAAACACGGCCGCCTGCAGTTTCCCCCCTTGTTGGAGGCACCTTGCTACTTACCCATCACAGAGGGAAGTCTGGGTCTCTGCACCTTGAATCTGGCCTGTCTTGATGGACAGCGCAGAGAAGTGATGGTGTTTCAGTTCTAGGCACTGGCAGTTTGCTTCTCCTCCCCTGGGAACCCAACCTCTACTCTGTGAAAGCCCTGTGGAGAGGCTGTACAGGAAGGCACTCTATTCAACAGCCCTAAATTCCACCCTAATTGCCAGCTATGTGACTGCACCATCTTGAATGTCCAGCCTAGCCAAACCTCTGATGACACCATCTCCAACCAACGTCTGTGCCCCTAAGTGCAGACCGCCTGACCATTGAGCTCTCAGAAGGTTAACTGGTAATAATAAATTGCCTCTTGAGTCTCCGGGTTTGGGGTCGATCAGCTGTGTAGCAATAGATAAGTGGAACAGACGTCAAACAAATTGTCCCAGAAATCATCTGTGATGACTGCAGGTTGGTGACTTTAAAGAACTGATAAAAGGAAGCCTGAAATGATGAGGTGGGCAGAGGATAAGCTAGCAGTTCTCTTACCCTAGTGGGGAAGTTTCAATTACAGTAGCTGTTTCCCTCAATTTCCTTTAGCTCTGTTGCTACTCTACTGCACATTTTCCTCCCAATGCTAATGTTGTAAGGAAACAATGTGATGCTCTAGCGAGAACTACAAACCCTATAGGCTTTGTAGTCAAGGGAGATGCAGAAACAAATTCCACCCATGTCACCCGTGAGCTCTGAGATGGAGCAAGTCACTTACTGAAGCAGACGGTTGCTGCCCTTTCTGGGACTAGCCTCCCCGTGCCGAGATGCTAAGACTGTGGCCTTCCAGTTGATCTCTCCTCTGCAGGACAGCCCTTGGCTGATGGGGGCCCATCTTATTCTGAAGATACTGCCTCCCACACACCCTGCGAGTGGCCCCAGCCAATGACTGACCAGTACAAGTGTACAGAAATCTGGCCGCTGAGTTGCAAGGGTTAGATAACTCTGTGCCCCAAGCTTTCCCCTGCACCATGGACCAGGCTCAGCAAGTTGGCTTTCTGAGTTCGCATCTTTCCTAGCTCTTTCCTCTTTCCCATCTTCCCCCCTCCACTCCCTTAAAGATTTTTTTTTTTAACTGTGAAGATCCCCTCAGTAACTCTGTGCCCCAAATTCTGGTCTAGGGTTCTGCTTCTGGGACTCTCAACCTAAGAGACACACTCTCCCTTCTCTTCTCTTTTTCAAGCCCCTCTTTTCCAGAACTGGCTGAGATGATCTATTACTACAGCCTGGCACTTTATACACACCCAGTTAATGCTAACAGATTTCTTCTCTCATCTTTCTCCGTCGAACAGAGTAGACAAATGCGACGAAAGTTCTTGAGACCCAAAGTCCTCAAATGAGTTTTCTGTAATATTTGTATAATGAGCTTTTTAGAAAAATAGGCAAGTGGGAGCACTGGTTTATAAAAAATGGGGAGATGGAGGCCTACTTGGTGGAGCTGTGAGGATTACCTGAAATAAAGCCTCCTCTGTCCATGGATTTCTCCAGGCAACAATACTCGAGTGGGTTGCCATTCCCTTCTTCAGGGGATCTTCCCGACCCAGGGATAGAATCTGGGTATCCTGCATTACAGACAGATTCTTCACTGAGCTCTCAGGGAAGCCTGAAGTAATGTCTGTGGATCTTAAATTGAGATGTTTGGTACAGAGTAAGCACTCAGTGAGTGGAAGCTGCTGCCCTTGTATTGACCAGCCATAGGGAGCCAGGTCAATCCTTGTTTTCCAATTCCTGTGTCTGTGGCCAGCACAGAGAAGGCACCTCTGTATTTGCCCAGGTAAACTGCAGTGAGTGTGGAAGAAACTGTACTTTATAAGGATGAGCCGTTTTCACAGTCCCACTCCATGTGGGATTTGGGTCATAAATCCATGCTCAGTACGTCTCATCATCGTGGGCAGATTTCTCTGCCGGGATCACAGACACACAGACTCCGTTGCTTTGGTCGTTAACACAGTTTATTATTGGCACACTTATCATTAAAGCATACATAAAATACAGCTGTTTTATAACACACGAGCCACTGTGTCTTTACATGTATAGAGGAACATATTAATATGCAAATGGAAAAATTAGTTCTTTTATAAAGTTTCACATAAATACACTGGAATTGCCCCCAAAGAAAAGTCCCCATAAAAGAACCAGGTGAGGGCTTTACAAAATATTATACAGGAAATATACTATGAAGAGAAACAACAGTAAACTCAGATACAATAAAAAAAAAAAAAGAAACCCAAAAGTTTCAGATTTATTAAACTGCCCACAAAATTAATGGATTACATGGCTTGAAATATTTGGATCAACAGCAATTTTACAAACGAATACATTCTCAAGGGGCCAGGTGCCTTTCTTTACATAAAAATCTGTCTTGGTGTCTCTGATGACAAAAAGACATTTCTTGTTTCTGCACTCGGGCGCGACTGAACCAGCTCGGGATCGAGGACCAACTGACATTAGCTTGGCCATGAATTACCCTGCTGGGCCCTCTTCGCTGTTACCCAAAGAAAGAAAAGGTGAAGGAGAAAAAAAAATAATAATAAAGGTACGTTTAAATTACTTTCCAAAAGCGGATTTTTTTTCCTTTTCCTTTTTTACTGAAACAAGAAACTCTCAGATGCAAGTCAAAAAGCAGAAAATATTTTACAATATTAAAAAGTCATCTGTAGTTGGATTCGGCATAGAATGGGATCCTGAGCACTGAGGGTTTACTGACAATATGGCCTTCGTTGGATGGTGGGATGCGGGGTTGGCGAAAGGAAATTAACAAACAAGGTTCAAACTGAGCCAGGAGAAGCGCTAGCATTTGCTCTTGTTTTAATTATGATCAGTGCCAGTATCTGTGTTACCTGCGAAGGCCTCCAGGGAGGGGTCATGGACGTTTATTTGGAATGGTCCTCTCAATTAAAAAAAAAAAAAAGGAAGAAAGAAACTCAGATCATTGTGGTTTAGAGATCGGTATCTGCATGGCAAAGTTTTAATGTCTGCTCCTTCCTCTCCTGTAAGTAAGGATCTGAAATAGTGAGCGTGACCCATGGGGGCTATGGACAGTGGATTCTGGAGCCGGTCACTCTTACTGGGAAGCCTGGGGCGGGGGGTTCTCTGATTTGGTCTCTTGAGTGGCCGGAGGTTTACTGTTCCATGGACTGCTGTTCCCCAGGGCGGGTGAATTGGTGAAGTCTTCCTCGTCGTCCATGCCGTTGGCCGCATCATACTGCGTGTTTTCTAATCTAGTGATTAGCCTTTCGTCCTCGTCCCCAAACTCACCTCCCATCAGAGTTGGCTCTCCTACCACCATCACATCCTGTGAACAGCAGCTGACATTATTACAGGGAACCTTGGAAGAGAGAAGCCCACTTAAAACACTCGCGGGAGGAGGCGCTGGGGGACCCGGGTCAGACACACCGTGTCCTGTAACACCGGGGCCAAGTCTCAGTGGCGGGGGGGCCAAGACGCATATTGGATTTCTACAGGAAATAAACATCGCCTCCTGACGGGAAACAACCACGCGAGTTTATGTCCTTAGTGTGCAGCCTGACACCGGAGAACGAGCAATGCTAGCAATCTGCAGAAATAAAAAAATGGATTTTTCAAAATTAAAAAAATCCACGCTTTGCAACTTGCCGACACTGGGGACTCTTGAGAGGGCAGTGGGCGCTCTGCGAGACCTTGGAAACGCCACCACTTTTACTGAGGGTCTCGGGGCGGCTTTGCAAACTACTGAGAAAGCAGCCAACGCCGGGGAGGACGCGGTTCTGCCGCATTCGCGCAACTCATTCCAAACGGCACTTTCTCTGTCCCAAGGACGGTATATGTTTTAATTGAAGACAGATCTCTCTTTTTTCCTACTTAGCCAGGCCCTTTTATGCAGCCAACATCCTTGACATTCTCCTACTTAATTATGGTAATTAATTTAGGTAAAGTTTTCGATAAAAACAATGTTCACACTGATTTGACAATTTGCATAGCTAATTAAGTCATTAGCAAAAACCTGCTGATTGCCAACAAGCCCTGAATTTACCATCTGTTATTCCGTGGTGCCTGTCACCTATCCCCACACAGGCAACCCCACCACCAATCTGGGCAGTAAAGAGAACCAGTCTGTCCAGCTGGTGCCATTAAAGGAAGACGAAGATAACTAATGATAATTACATAGATGAAGCTGGTCGTCATCAGAGATGGAAGTGTGCAAGAAGAATCCATCTAATCACTCCTTTAAGTACAAACTGTCCTTCCATGCAAACAAGGAAGGCACCTCCTAGAGCTGGGAGCTTGGCAGAGGCCACCGCTGCAGAGGCTCGAGGACAGGGGAGAAGAAAGCCTACCCAAGGCGCGGCTCCGGCCTCCGTGTTCCAAGGGGGCCCTATGGGCCCGATGGCTGACCTGGGCACGGCACGGGGCGTCCGTCAGGTGGATCCTGCTCTTCCAGCTCTGAGCAACAATCTACTTAAGAGTGCCCAACTGCCCTCGGCCTCGGCTGAAGCTGAAACATCAGGGCCAGCCAGATGCTTTTGGAGATGTAAGTACGCATTTGCTGACACGGATGCGAATTTGCCTTGACAACTGGGCAAACGTTCTTTCCACAGGGGCAAGAGAGGCTGCCTGGGGCAGTCTATGAGTGGACCACTGCCTGTGGTCAGGAGAAATGTCCAGCTGTCCCCCCAGGGCCCTTCTCGAAATTTGAAGGTGCCCTTTTGTGACCACCCGGTTTGTTTGGGAATGGAAAACCTTTGTCAGATAGATCGATTCCCCTCGAATTAGAGGGAAGATAATCAGTAGGTTTCACACTGTGCTTTCAGACTAATCAATCACTCTTGTGAAATGATAACAAGGATGTTAAAGAGAAATGTCCCAGATGAAGTAAATGGCTCAAAGGTGACCTGAGTAGACTCAACCATCGAGGTGCGGCAGGGTATTCAATTGTGAGTCCCTAAGAACGTCCTTATGATGCCACCAAGAGCTAGACGTGACATCGACTTATGAGAGACTCACAAGGACTCTTGAAATGAGATGCAAAATAGAGACAGACTTCGAGTGTCAAGAAAGCCGACAGGACGTTAGATGGAACGGGGCTTCCACCTGATCCCTTGGGGTGCTGGGGATACAAAAAGTGACCCTTCATTGCAGGCCATCGGGCGACTGTGCTTATGGTCAGGAGCAAAGGCAGGAGGCAAGACCAAGTTAAGATGTGGCAGAGCGCCACACGAGGGAGAATCCCGCCTTATGACTTGGGTGCAGCACCCTTTGAAGAGCTGGGAAAACACAGGAGTTAGGTGTCACAGGGCAGGAGAAGAATGTTAGAACCGACGCGTGGGTCTGCATTTGTACTGTGAGTCCAAGGTCAGCCAGAGAGGCTGGGGGAATGGGAGGAAGTAAGCATAATTCGGAAACAGAAGAAGCCAACTTAAAAGTGATATTAGCAAAGAAGTTCCCAACACTCCAGATGCCTTCACAGTATCAGCAAACAACAGCCATTCCAGAAAAGTCCTACGAAAATAGTGATTTGAATCTCTTCAAACGGGGTTCATACAGCCTTCTAGTATGTTTGGTATATCTTTGTTCCAGGAACAACTGGAAAAGATGCCCAGGCATAGATATTTTTGAGCATCTGAAATTTCAGAGAGATGCCACGTTTGCCTTACTGATTATAAAACATATCCTTAGCCAGATGCATAATGGTGGGTGTACCTACGTGAGTGTGTGTACACATGTGTGCATGTGTGAGTGATGAATAGATGGCAAGTTATAATAAAACAGACACATGCTAAGGACTTTGTATGCACCTAGAGGCTTGAGGACAGTTACACAATTATGCACAGGACTCTCGCTGGCTCTGCTAAACCTCCAGGCTAGGACATGGGTTCTCCACTCAGGTGGGCTTGACTTGCTATCTTCACGAAATGAGTGGAGACATAAGGCACATTTTGCGTGCGTGCTCAACTACTTCACTTATGTCTTATTCTTTGCGATGCCACGGAATGCAGCCCGCCAGGCTCCTCTGTCCATGAGATTCTCCAGGCAAGAATCCTGGAGTGGATTGTCATTTCCAGAATTCACCAGGGGATTGTCCTGCAGATGATCTCTTTTTGTCTCCTACATTGTCAGCTGAGTTCTACCCCAAGCACCACCTGGGAAGCCCAAGGCACATTTGGGGCTCCTTCTAACGGGGTATTGGCATCGTCTTCCCCACACTCCCACATCTTTAAAAATCTCCACCCCCCCACCCCCACCCCCGCATCATTCAACATCCGCAGTGAGAGCTGCATTTCCTGCCCTCTCTTATGGGGACACCCCCCACCACAAACAGGAGGCAATATTGGTCCACCTGAGAGTAACCCATGTTACTCAGCTCCCCGCGAGGCAGACCCCTCTGCTCCCTGCTGGAGACCCTGGGATGCCACCAGCTGGTGCCCCTGTTACATCTTCTCACTAAGCCCCCCAGCGAGGAC
Source organism: Cervus elaphus (assembly GCF_910594005.1). Classification (NCBI taxonomy): domain Eukaryota; kingdom Metazoa; phylum Chordata; class Mammalia; order Artiodactyla; family Cervidae; genus Cervus; species Cervus elaphus. Next base: position 5,809,413 of record NC_057820.1, on the reverse strand, counting down.
CACCAACCTCTGAGCAGGACTGGGAGGGACTCCTTTTAGGGCTCCTCCATGCTTCTCCTTAAACTGGCCAGCAGGGGTCACTGCTGTGGACTGACACAGGTCTCCATCCCTCCCAGGGCTGAGGCTGCGGTTCGGGGTCGCTCCCAGCCCCTGCTCATGGAGTGAGAAGCAGAAGCCTAGGATTAAACCCGAGTCCTTGCCGGACACACACGCTGCCGTCCGGCCGCTGGGCGGACCACAGCCGTGGCTGCGGTAACACACATCTCTGTCCGTGCCTTCAGACAGGGCAGCTAAGGCCAGCAAGTTAAACAGGAACAGGGCGTGGGTGATTCAGGACACAGGGCTGAAAGGTGTGACCCTTACAAGCCAGTCGGTGCTTATCATCTGACAGCCAACCAGCCGGGGGACCTACAGGAATGGACACGTTTGCCTAACCTGGATGGCTTCCCTGTTTCTCTCAGCCATTTCTAAGTTTCACTTAATGAACATCTCCTTCATTGCACGGTGAGGATACTACAAACATTCTTCCTGCACTTTCTAATGGTGCCTTGCTCTTGTCTGAAGGGTCTCAACTCATTAAAGACCGTCTCAGTACTCTTGCCTGGAGAATCCCATGGACGGAGGAGCCTGGTAGGCTGCAGTCCATGGGGTCGCTAAGAGTCGGACACGACTGAGCGACTTCACTTTCACTTTTCACTTTCATGCATTGGAGAAGGAAATGGCAACCCGCTCCAGTGTTCTTGCCTGGAGAATCCCAGGGACAGGGGAGCCTGGTGGGCTGCCGTCTATAGGGTCGCACAGAGTCAGACACGACTGAAGTGACTTAGCAGCAGCAGCAACATAGGTATCTTCCAGCAAAACGCAATCGTTGGTTGGGAGGACAAGAATGTAACGGAGTAGAAAAAGTCAGGTGCTCTTTAAAAAAATTGCAGTGCTTCTGACCAGGCCCAGGTATGCTAAAATACACGGACAGGTAGCTGCTATTCTGTACCCATGGCAGACATCACTAACGGATAGCCTACCACGCCCAGTTCAGGCTTAGAATCTTTCTGGACACCCTACCCTGAGAATTGACCCCAGGAGACTGAGTTGGCAGGAAAGAAGAAACCTCTTCATCATCCCTCCTTTAAATAGTGAGCTCTTAAAAAAAGAAAAAAAGTAGTGAGCTCTTCAATGACAGAACTTGGGCATCTTTTGGTCTTTTTTTAAAAAATTATTTTAAATCTTGGGATTACCAACACCTGGTATAGTGTAGGGCACACAATAGGAGCTCAGAAAATGCTTGACGAACTGCTCTGAATTCTTGCAGCCCCTGTGCCTCTAAGTAGCTACATCAGAGTTCCAGAAATCTCTGGAACGTACTTTCAATTATTTGTGGAAACTAACAACCTTTAGTTTCTAAAACTCTCGGATTAAATGAATAAATAGGCTACTTGTGTATGCTTTGGGGGCTGATTTATTTACACCTGGCCATTTTTTTTTTGTATGCATTTTCCATTTAACCAGCCGTGGGTATAACTTACTGGCACCTTAATAAGAAGACTGATTTTCTCCTTTCATTTCCACCCCCCTCACTCTTCAGGGATGATAGCCCAGTTCAAAAAACAGAGGTGACTCTGGTATTATCTAAAGACTGAAATTCTTAATGCTCTTGAAATTAAAATGACACCTACCCCACAGGCTGGCCACTCTCTCGTGACCCTTCCTTTTTAATGTACTGGGGAATGATGACCATACCCTCTGTCTATGGAGGACAGGAGGAGAGGCCGGGTAATTCTCAGATGCGCTGATGGGGTTGGGTTTAGCCGAAGAGAACTGACCAATGGGATGTGGGGGCAAGTGGGTAGGTGGGGGACAGATTTGAAAGCCACATTTAGAAGTAAGTGGAGAACCTTCTGGAAAGGATGGTCCACTCTCACATGGACAGGAGACAGAGCAGGATCAGAACCTGAAGGAGGAGGGCCACAGCCCAAGAGGGGAGACGAGTGAGAAAGAGGGGAGAGGTAAAAAAACTGCACTGGAGGAGGAGGGCGGCTGCAAGAAAGGGCACACTCTCAAAGACACAGGGTCCAGAGGGCACCTCTGAGGCACCACGAGAATCCCCGGGATGGAGGCAAGGACAGTCGAAAGCCTGGTGAGGTGATGTACCAAGGTTTGCAGAGAAGGAAAACTCGCAGGTCACTGAAGAGGCAAGACATGCTTCAAGGAACATTGAATTTATCAATAAAAGCGGTAAGTGGTCTAATTCTGGGATGAGGAGTTCAGAGTCCAGAAGGAATCAGGAGGAAGGGAGAGGATTGCGGAAGAGATCAAGAGGAGAGGAAGAAAGTTCCCTTCTAGGGACACCCTCGGCTATCAGTCTCAGAGTTCAAAGAAGCCCCCTTCTGAGCGGCCCATTTCCTTCATCAAGACCCAGAACTGAAAGAAAAGGGTCAAGAGGTCAAGAGAGTTGAGCCCAAACCTGGGGCTGAAACTCCCCCTAAGCTAGTGAAACAGAGGAAGCAAAATCCACTGAGCTGCCCTGGCCTTGAGTTAATTACCTGAGTCTTAAAATAAGAGGAGATGCCCATGTCTGGGGCGGGGAGGGGTTGGGGACAGCCGAATGACAATCTGGAGTCTGAGTGCCAGGAGCTAGCTTTCCAGTGGAACACGGGGTCCCGGCGATGGTGCTCAGAGCCCCTTATCTGCCAGCAGGCACATCGCTCAGTGATATTTTAATTAAACCTTAGGTGACATGTCCCCTGTCTGCGACTCTGACGGCATTTTCATTCCTGCCCCGCTGCAGCACAGACTCTGCGAATTGCTTTCTAGGTCCCAGTTTGCAGGGGCTGGTTTTCAGGACAGAGTCCTGCCCCCTTCCTCCCAACTCCTGTCCCTGCCTGCCCCTTCCCCCACCCCACCTCCCGGCCGCCGGTCCAGAAGGTCTCTGCAGCTAAGAGTCTTTTCTGCGGGGCGGGGGCGGGGGGTGGTGGTGCCTGGAATTGGGAGGCGGCAAAGGCGGGAATTGCAGCCTGCGAGGAAAGCGAGACTTACAGGTACCTGACTGGTCAGACTCAGGTTGGCGGCCGCGGTCTTCTTCTTGCTGCCGGCGCTGTTGGCCGCGTTGCCCGCGCTGCTGTTGGAGGTGCTGCTGGTGGAGTTTTTCCGTTTCCTCCGTTTGGTCGTCGGTTGCCTTGCGGGTTCTGCTGCAATACGGAACAGGGAGGCAGGGTCAGCTCCCGGGCGCCTGCCGCGGGCCCTCCAGGGACGTTTTCCTAAAGTGAAAACGCTAGACTATCGCCATTTCCCCCACGCCCCCTCCTTTTAACTTGACAAAAAGGAGAGAACTGACGATCTAGTTTTAGCACAACATGATGGACATTCTTTTCTTTAACATGTCTATAAAATGATTTGCATTTAATTGTTCTTTCTGATTTCATCTGCATGTCTCCTGCTCAGCCATGTCCTACTCTTTGTGACCCCTTGGACTCGAGCCCGCCAGGCTCCTCTGTCCATGGGATTTTCCAGGCAAGAACACTAAAGTGAGTTGCCATTTCCTACTCCAGTGGCTCTTTCTGACCCAGGGACTGAACCTGAGTCTCCCTCTTCTGCATTGGCAGGTGGATTCTTCACCACTAGCACCGCCTTGGAAACCCATCTATATGTCTGGGATCTGTGAATAAGTCTTAGGGGTGACTTATACCCCTATCACAATTTGAACTTAAAATATTATTACCACTGTGAATTTTGAGAAAAAATTTTTATGGCCTACCTTCTTTTTATAATAAAAGGGGGGCTCTGAGAACCCGCCTGTAATGAGGAGACTTGGGTTTGATCCGTGGGTTGGGAAGATCCTCTGGAGAAGGGAAAGGCTACCCACTCCAGTATTCTGGCCTGGAGAATCCATGGACAGTCCATGGGGTTGCAAAGAGTTGGACACGACTGAGAGACTTTCACACTATTCAGACTGAGATTCCTAGGGAGCCTCCGAGGCCTGAGAAAAGTGTGTTTGTGTGTGTGTGCGTGCACGCACATGTGTGCACCCAGTTGTGTCTGAGTCTTTGTGACCCCAGGGGCTGCAGCCCACCAGGCTCCTCTGTCCATGGAATTTTCCAGGCAATAATACTGGAGTGGGTTGCCATTTCCTACTCCAGGGATCTTCCCGACCCAGAGATGAAACTTGCAACTCCTGCATTGGCAGGTGGATTCTTTACCACTAGCGCCACCTGTATGAACTTAGTTAAATTAGGGACCCACTGAGCAAGTGCAGCACCTACTGGCCAAGTGTCATATTGCAGCCAAGCTCTACTACACCTTGGAATGCTGAAGTAAAAAGGTGTCCATCCAACCAGCCATTGACGTGGAACTTACGGATTCCCAAGCCCTGGTGTTTAAAGAATGCAACTAACTGGAAAATTCCTGCAGGGGGAATGTCTTAATATGCTATAATCAATATATTAATGAAAGGAAACGACCTCTTCCAGAAGGTTTAGAAATAGAAAAAAAAAATTTTTTTGAACCTGAAGGATGAGGCAAGATCTTATTGGAAGTGTAAAGACTTATGGAAATGTGTAGTAAGAAGAATTTCATTTATTTATTATGTATTATGAGCATGACTCATTCTTTTCCTATTCTATTTTTGGTCATTATTTTATATTCATAACAACTCTATTAATTAGGTACTATTATAATCTTTGCTTTAAGAATGAGAAACTTTCAGAAGACTGTTCCAGGCCCTTACTGGAAATGCTATGTAAGAGCATCATTTGCTAACCCTACTCTAGATCCAGCCCTGATGGAGAGAAGGTAAGCTAGGGCCATACCGGAACTAAGTGAGGGGACCTTTGGCATTTTCTTGAGACATCTTTGCTGCTTCTAGTGGACAATGGGGTGAGTTTGTCTTAAGGCTCATTTCAAAGACTACTTGGTCCATCATGTTATTCCTGACTTTTGATGAAGCAGTAGAAGGTTTCTATTTAGACACTGCTTTTTCTTTCATAAGTATTTTCATCTTAATGTCTGAAGATATTCATTGACAGAGGCCTAACATCCCTATCCATGGAGAGTTATGGGTGCTTATTCTGAAGGTTATGGAAACAGAAAACAGAACTGTTCCAGCTTAGGCAGCTGGAGGTGAGTTGAGTGGTACAGTCTAAAGTTAAGCAAATACCCCAGTTCTCCCTGACCAGCACCTTCTTCCTTTGACTTGAATTGAAATCTTCTGCTTTTTATAAAAAAAAAATTGTATTTTTAATGGAATTTTGGGAAAATATGCCTAAAATGTATGCTCTGTGTGGCTCCTACTGCCTGTAGGTGGCTGTAGGAATAGAGTCATGAATTGAAGACATAAAAACTTATTGTGACATAGGTCTCCATTGATTTAGCCTTGCACTAACTTTGGCAAGTTCTGCTTTAAATCTCAGGCCTATTATATCAAATGGGAAAAACAAGAAATATCTCATACCTCACAATAACCCTAGTGAGGATTCAATAAAAAAAAAAAAAAGGAAAGTGCTGAGAGACTGTTATTTGTGACTGTTTTCATGCCATGCTATAAGCAGAGTGGCTTGACCAGTGTCTGGCATCTTGTAGGGGCTTGGTGAATAGTTGCTGAGTTAATGACTGAATTAATGGATAATATATGAATTACGGGGCTTCCCTGGTGGCTCAGATGGTAAAGAATCTGCCTGCAATGCAGGAGGCCCCAGTTCAATCCCTGGGTCAGGAAGATCCCCTGGAGAAGGGAATGGCAACCCACTCCAGTGTTCTTGCCTGGAGAATCCCATGGACAGAGGAGCTTGGTGGGTGACAGTCCATGGGGTCACAAAGAGTTAGAGATGACTGAATGACTCACACACACACAGACAGACACACACACACACACACGTCATATGAATTACATGTGCATACATCAGGAAATAGAAGTCTTCAAGACCTGTAGTGAGTGAAATTTTTTCCCCATAAAACCTTATTGCTATTGAAAGAGAAAATAAGGCCAATTTAAGCACATTTAATACCTTTGAAAAATGATGTTCTAAATGTCGAAAATTCCCCTAAGATGGGGATGCAACTATTCTATATAAAGTAATGCTCATTTCCCCAGCTTTCTAAACATGTACTTGACTACACTGACTATATTCTCTTTATTTAAAACGCCTGGCCAATTACCAGTGGAAGGTGACCATTATATTTCATGATTCAGAAAGCTATGTCCCTCTTGTTAATAATTACTCTTCATAAAAATAATTTTTAGCGACTGGATACATTTTGCTTTTACGATCAGTGAGGCTCAGCACACGTCTGGGAGTGAACATGTATTAGATAGAAAGACAGTTAATGATGACTCGGAGCAGTGATTTCAGAACCCCAGCAGGAGGCCACAGCATCTAAACTGCATCCTGGGGACGTGGGAGAAATGGGGCCTTTTATGTATTCTTTTCATGATCAGAGTACCCTTTGATATTATGTATCTTTAAAAACGGCAAAACTTTCTCCCTCCCTCCTTCCCGTTCTTCCTCCATCTATTCCTTCCCCCCTCCCTCTCTTCCTTCTTTCTGTTTTCTGCCCACTCCCCCATTCTTCCTTTTTTCTTCCTTCTCCCCCTTTCTTTTCCTAATTTCTACCATTCTTCAAAGAATAAAGAAAACTAAAGTAAGCCATCAGCGGTTACCAGTCTTGTCCAGTGGAACGACCACTGGCCTGGGAGACAGCGAACCTTGGTTCTCATCTCGGCTTTATCAACATCTTCTCGGTAACGTTAAAGAAATCAATTTCCTTCTGTGAGTTTCAGGTCCTCCTAAATCTAGCAAGTGAGGAGACTGTGGAGCACGGTCACTACATCGAAGAAGAATGCTTGTCCTTCACCAACTCAGTGTCTTTGGATCCAACATCAGGGTCAGAACATCCCTTATAAACTACTTTGCCTGATACGTTTATAGTCACTCCAGTTTCCTCTCCCTTCATCCCCAGAAGAAGCCTCAGAAAAAGCATGTAGATGGAGAGTGAAGAGCGAGGTCTTACCTGGCGGCGCCACCATCCGCTGCCACTTCTGAAACAAGCAGGTCTTCAGGCAGTCCCGCGGACTGAGGTTGTAAGTTTTATGTCTGGACATCAGTTCTTGCATTGGCTCCAGTATTACACACAACTGCAAGGAGTTCAAAGACACCAGTGTTTCACTACTTGATAATATTATTTGCAATAAATAATATTAACAGCCGGAATCCATTTAGAAGCGTAAAGACACTTTTCTTCCCTCTCCCCCCAAGCATTTTTTATTTTTTTCTGGTTAAGTGTGGAGGAAAAGAAATATTACCAACACTTGATAATGCTCACTCTCTTTAGTATCATTTATAATATCATATTACAGCTGAGTGTGATTTATATACACACACACATATTTACCCACATATTCTATACTGGTGGTTGGGTGGATATACGCAGTTATATTCTGAAATGAAGTGATTCTCTCTGGTTAAAGAAAAAAGCTCTTTCATATAGCGCAGCATGCTCAGATTTCTACTCTAATTTCCGTTGTTTTTCCTGTTTGCCTAACCACACACTGTGAGTTACAATGGCAGTTTATGTAGATTTTCTGTCAGTGAAATCATCATTCAAGCTTTTGAGAACAAAGTGGTAACTTCAAGTATGTTTTTTGATCCTAATTCTTATAAAAAACCGTGATGAACACGACTTCATTTTTATCCATGGACTCATCTGTATTTTACACAAGATGTGAAAATTGGTAACGTATATACTCCCACATATATCCAGTGTGGGGTTTTTGCTCTGGTTCTGTACGTAGACACCCTTCTTGCTTCCTTTAGTTAGACCTTTCAGCTCTACTGCAGTCCAAGACATCTGACGACAAAGACTAATGTATGAAATAAGAAGGTAAATCCAGTTAGCATTGCCCTGGACTTTTCTGAATTCCTTCTCAGTTGGGAGATCATCAGAACGGTGCTGCATTGAGAGGGCTGTTGCTGAGAGGGCAAAGACCACAGGTTGGAACAACGTGTCCATTGCTGTTGCAACAACAGCAATACAAACACTGGCAACGCACCAGTGCACGCACGCGAAGTCTCTCCGGTCGTGTTTGATTCTTTGTGACCGCAAGGACTGTAGCCCGACAGGCTCCTCTGTCCGTGGGATTTCCCAGGCAAGAATACTGGAGTGGGCTGCCATGCCCTGCTCCAGGGGATCTTTCCAATCCAGGGATTGAACCTGCATCTCTGACATCTCCTGCACTGGCAGGCGGGTTCTTTACCGCTAATGTCACCCAGAAAGCCCTGGCAATGCACCTATCCATCCGTGTGAAAAGACGTCATTTTATTATGAAAGACAGACGTTCAATCTCTGCCTTCATCTGCCCATCTTTTTTTACTACCTCTTTCCCTTTCTGTCGTGTCTCGTCTGAGTATTTCCCTAGAGGCCACACTTCTTATTGTCCACTGGGTTCCCTTGACCCGGAATTCTTCGCTCCTCTCCTCCTGGTTTACACCCACTCATCCTTGAAGGCAGAGTCCCTTCTTCTGTTACGCCTTCCTCCCCAGGACTGTGTACTTCTTCCCGTATGGGCTGAGCTGAATACCTCTCCAGCAGAATACCTCTTTCTGCTCTATGAACTTATTTACATTTTGGAACCATCAGCTTCCAAGTCTCTTCTCCACTTGACTTTGAACTCTTTGGATGCTGAAATGAGACTATGCCTTTTATCTCTGTGTTCCTAGACTTGGCTCAAATGAATGGATGCATTGAAAGAGTGTTTCTCAGAAAGACGGGAGGACCTTTCTCTGCCAATGTTCCTCAAAGTCTAAGGCACACTTCTATCAAAGTCAGATGAGTTGATTGTTAAAAATGCAGACTTCCGGGCTCTGCCTCTTCTGTTTTATGGAATCTGGAGATGGGACCCTGAATCTGCATTTAAAAAGAGCATTTCCTCATCTAATTCTGATAAGTATTACCCAAAGCTGAGAGCCACTGCCCTGCAAATGCTGGGTTTTAGCAGAGATAAATACAGAAGCAAGCCATGCACAGATCTCCAGGGGGTTCCTGTTCAAATTTCTTTCTCTTCTCACTGCCCTTCCCCACTTTCCCTCTTCTCAAGTCTAAGCAAGATAATAAAAATTGTCTTCATCTAGAAAAATTCCTTAGCCCTTCCTAGCTATCAATGACCTAAGCCAAACTCCACTAACTCAACTAACCCCACTCAAGGGCCAACTGTGATCTCCTTTCATTTGCAGTTTCTTCGGGAAAAGAGACTAAGATCTCAAAGCTTGAGTGACACAGGTACAGTGTGAGTCAAAGAGACAAAGTCACTAGGGCATCAGGTTGCAAAGTAGTGAGATCTGGGTTAGTTCCAACCCATCTTCAATCTTGTCTATCTCTTGTTTATTTGAGACCTTTTTGAAACCTTTTTGAAACAATAGACTGGTTCCAAATTGGGACAGGAGTACATCAAGGCTGTATATTGTCTCCCTGCTTATTTAACTTATATGCAGAGTACATAATGAGAAATGCTGGGCTGGATGAAGCACAAGCTGGAATCAAGATTGCCAGGAGAAATATCAATAATCTCAGATACGTAGATGACACCACACTTATGGCAGAAAGTGAAGAGGAATTAAAAAGCCTACTGATGAAAGTGAAAGAGGAGAGTGAAAAAGTTGACTTAAAACACAACATTCAAAAAACCAAGATCATAGCATCTGGTCCCATCACTTCATGGCAAATAGATGGGGAAACAATGGAAACAGTGAGACACTTTATTTTCTTGGGCTCCAAAATTACTGCAGATGGTGACTATAGCCATGAAATTAAAAGACACTTGCTCCTTGGAAGAAAAGCTATGACCAACCTAGACAGAATATCAAAAAGCAGAGACATTACTTTGCTGACAAATATCCATCTAGTCAAAACTGTAATTTTTCCAGTAGTCATGTATGGATATGAGAGTTGGGCTATAAAGAAAGCTGAGCACTGAAGAATTGATGCTGTTGAACTGTGGTGTTGAAGACTCTTGAGACTCCCTTGGACTGCAAGGAGATCCAACCAGTCCATCCTAAAGGAGATCAGTCCTGGGTGTTCATTGGAAGGACTGATGCTGAAGCTGAAACTCCAATACTTTGCCTATCCAATGCAAAGAACTGACTCATTGGAGACGACCCTGATGCTGGGAAAGGTTGAAGGCAGGAGGAGAAGGGGATGACAGAGGATGAGATGGTTGGATGGCATCACCAACTTGTTTTGGACATGAGTTTGAGCAAGGTCCAAAAGTTGGTGATGGACAGGGAGGCCTGGCGTGCTGCACTCCATGGGGTCACAAAGAGTCAGACATGACTGAGTGACTGAACTGAACTGAACTTGAAACCTAAAATGTTAATAAAGAAAAACCTGTGAAAGAGGGAGGGTTGCTATACATTTAAGTCTATATTCCAGTGTGTTTTCCTCTACTAATAATTCTTTACTGGAAATCAAAATATGTGTGCAAATTACAGACACCCCTCAGGTCTTCCCCTGTCGCTCATAGCACACACAGGGAAAGGCTCCACATCCTCTCTCCACACAGAGATGAGACGGCATTATCCATCAAAGAACTGCTGTTAGCTTCAGACGGGGTCAGAAGATATCTGCATCTATTATTAAGCTGGAACAGTAAGAAAAGCTTTCAGAGAAATTCCAAGGACTGGGAAAACTTTTTCTTTTAATTAAAAAATGTAAAGATTTTAAAACCATTTCCTTGTGGTCAATTCCCATTCTTGAGAAATTGATTTACAGTGGATATAAAATTTCATGGATGGAGTGGAACAAACATGGGCTTCCAAACTGAGAAGTCTAGGTATAATCTTATCTTTGGCTGAAACACTTAATAATGCTGACACTCGGTTTCACCTGTAAAACCATACGTATCTCGGATATTTGAAAAAGGTGAGATGATACGTCTTGACACGTAAGTTCAACAAACAGTAGATATTATGATCATATATTAACAAGCACAGCGCAGATTGCAAAACAAACCACATTTCTTTTACATTAAATCAATAAGCATTTACTGAGTTTCCTCCTAAGTTTCAGGCACTCTGCTTAGGACATAACTATGAGAATAATATAATCTCAGTCCCCCAGATTTAGTCCCTTAAAAATGATTTTAAGTATATTAAGAACACTACCCTATGTTTGTACTTTAAGCTGCTTAGAAAATCACATCTTCCTGAAGCAAATATTTTCATGATTACAAGTTAGATGGCAAATATTTTTATTATATGACAAGTTACCTATCTGGACCTGGAATGGGTGGTCAGCGTTGAACATACTAAGAAATGGAAGAGTTGGATTTATCGTGAGAACTCAGAAGCTCATTTTCTCTTTCTTTTCCCCCCTTTCCTCTTGGGTTTTTGGGCAACACTTCTTTCAGGTGCTAATCCTCAGGATTTATCCCTTCCCCTTTCGTGTAAAAATATCTTCCCATCGCTGTAACTCACCCCAAAGGAATTTGCATCTCTGAATACTAATCAGGAATCCCCAAAGCCATTTTTCTTCTGGCAGAGGGGTACCAGGCTTGGGAGGCAGCGCGCACCGCCCCTTATTCATGTATGCAAATGAGCCTTCCGTTCTGGGCGCCAAGCGGGCGCCTCTGCCCGGCTGCGTGCTGTAGGTGGCAGAACTAACTCAGACAAAAGCCTCCTTCTCAGGCAGCAAGCCAGTGCATCTTGGCAACAGCAGAAGCCTGAGGCGTTATGGAATGAGATCGGGAAGATGGTTCGTTGAGTAGGTTCCGGCAGTCACTCGCTAAATCCTTCTGGAGCCAGGATTCCTGTTATCCTTGAAGTCTCAGACCCCCTTGAGGATCTGGTGAAGGCTATGCAGCCTGTCTCCCAAATTTTGCACAAAATATTTGTAAGTTTATAAAACCTCCTACATTGCCATCCATTGACTGTAGGTAAAGAGTCCCCAGTTTGTAATATACACGTAGAGATTATGTAAGAAACTATACAAGAAGTGACAGATTTCAAAGGTGCCTTTGCCCCCACCTTCCACACACACACACACACACACACACACACACACACACACACACACACACTCCAACCTCACATGCATGTTAATGGAACTGAGCAGAGTAGCAGAGTTCTCTGATTTTACAGAACAATGTTATCTGCAAAGCTCTGTTTGCTATAAAGTTCCCAGTCCTGGTCTCCCTGCTTGAAAAGAAAAGATTCAGACAAGGACATTTGCAACACTGCATTAGCCTGCCTGAGTCTGCTTTCCACCTGCGGGGCTGCTGGAGCGGTGAAAGGATCTAAAATAGAAGCAGAAGCTAGGAAACAGAGACTCGACCCCGGGGCTCAGAAGAAGGGAACTTAAGAACGGAGAGACTAGTTTCCCCGACAGAGATGACGTCAACTGACTTCCTGACCAAGGAACAGCCACCCAAAATCCGCGTCCCTCCTCCAGCCAATGAACTTGTGGCTGGAATGCTGGCCGCACCCCTGCCTCTTTGGCACGCCTCGTCCACAAACACAGCCCGCCCCAAGCCCTCAACCGATTTGCTGGGGCTGGCTACGGCCTACGGTTCCCAAGTTGCAGTTCCTCCACTGTTCCTGGTTTTCTGGATTTCTGGTCTTTTGAACTTGCCTCAGTTTACCTCTTTTTTTTTTTTTTTTTTAGGTTTCTCGAGGATACCAGGCGAATCCCAGGACATTGTGTGAGGGAACAGGAGTGAGCAAGGCCTGAGATCTCTCTGAATAGGAAGCCCCTAGACTGGTACTCATTGCCTGGTCCAGCTAGGATCCCAAAGAAAACCACTGCCCAGCCTGGCCAAGCTCTGAGGATGGCTTGGGCAGACTTGGTGAGAGTTTTAGGCTGGCCTTGCGCCTTCGATGCTTTCAATTTCATTTTCTGGGATTATGGCCCAGCAGTGACCCTCTGGTATGAAACCCAAACGTATAACCACAATGATGACTTGCTGAGGGGATGAATGAATGAATGTTGAACAGATATTGTGGCCAGATTTATAGCAAAGAGCCATTTGCTAGTGGCAGACAAATTAGGCATTGTCCTCTGGGCTTAGAGGTGATGAACTTGTCCATTTACTAGATAACTGATTGCCGTGTCTGTGCAGAATGCTTTGCATGTGTACACGTATACATGCATATATGCAATTACTACCTGTCGTGGCTGAGCCGGGTGATCTTAGCTCAGCCCCAGACTCCTGCCTTTTCATAGTAACAAAGTGAAAGTGAAAGTGAAGTCGCTCAGTCGTGTTCGACTGTTTGTGACCCTGTGGACTGTAGCCTACCAGGCTTCTCCGTCCATGGGATTTTCCCGGCAAGGGTACTGGAGTCAGTTGCTATTTCCTTCTCCAGGGGAATCTTCCCGACCCAGGAATCGAACCTGAGTTTCCTGTCATAGTAACAAACAGCCTACCAAATCTAGACAGCATGCCGTTTTGTTTTGTTTTCATCTAACAGTTCTCCCAGAGAAATTTGATTCTCCTTAGCCATACATAACTATACACCCATACTCTTTCTTTTTGCTCATCTCCTGATCTGAACCTGGGAATGGGTGGTACTTATTAGAGTTGAAAATGAAATGAAATGTTAGTCGCTCAGTCATGTTGGACTCTTTGTAACCCCAATACTGTAGCCTGCCAGGCTCCTCAGTCAGTGGGATTCTCCAGGCAAGAATACTGGAGTGGTTGCCATTCCCTTCTCCAGGGGGACCTTCCTGACCCAGGGACTGAACCGGGGTCTCCTGCATTGCAGGCAGATTCTTTACCGTCTGAGCCACCAGGGAAGCCCTGCTGAGTTGGCGCTGGCTTAAAAAGCTGATACCTTGGGATTGGCCTTTGGCTAACTCCCAAAGTTGGGTCCTGACCACAACATTTTAATTCAGTCTTTCTGGATGATGGATGACATGCTCTGAGCTTGAACCACCTACTGTTTGTATATAGGTTCATCCAGGGTCACCGTGATCACAGCTGCTTAGGCCATTGCTCATGTTGTTCTTGCCTTAAAGAACTTCTTCCCTCCTTCTCAGTCATCTTAATGGGATATTGGCAAGCTACAGCCAGTGGGTTTACTGTGACCAAGCTTTTGTATTGTCCTGAGCTGCTTCTATGTTGCAACACTACAGTTGAATAAGTACAACAGAGTCTATGTGACCCATAAACTCCTAAAATATGTACCATCTGGCCATTCACAGAAAGGTTGCTAACTCCTTTCCTAGACCAATGCTACTCAAAGGAGGTGCTCTGCAAACCATTTGTTATGTGTCCTCGAAGGGATAAGGAGCTTGAGGCAGGGCATAACTCAGTTCATTGCTTCCTTCATTAAAAAAGTCTTGTGTCAAAAAATGTCAGATGAACTAAACAATGTATTCAATAAAGTGGTTGATTTACATTCTAGAGCGAGCTCCTTCTTTTGGTGTGGATCACTAAAGAGTTTGCAGTCTGGCCCTGTCGGCAAACCATGTTTGATTCTCACCAGTATGACTATTAAGGTCTGCAAGGTCCAGCCCAGAGCTAACATCTGTCTCTGACCATCCTCACTCACAAAGGCCTCTTACATCTGCAGCACTTATTACTAATCTATGTACATCCCAGAGTTTATGTTTGCGTTGGGAATTTTCCTTTCTTGTGGATTTGTTTCATCGTCTTATCTATAGCAAGCCCTATTCTACTTTTCTCTCCCTTTTATTTAACACGGTATTAGGCATACTCAAATATTTGTTGAGTCATACCTTAATAATCACTGTGGAATATCTAACCTATGTCTGTCTCTGGAGTATGTACCTGCCACATATTATACCATTAACCCTCACCACTTCCTGTTCCACTTTTAACAGGTGAGAAAACTCAGAGATTCAAAGCCACTAAGTCACCCAGAGTTGATATTAAAGAGTGTGATTCTTATAATGTATCCAAGCTTATATAACCATTTGAAGGGCAGAAAAGAGGTTCACAGTCAAGTTTGCCTGACTCCAGCCCTGCGCTCTTAACTCATTACTGCTCTGCTGTCTACCTCTCTGATTACGAATGGCCTAAGTCTCTGCTAAGATACCAAGTTCCAAGGCTTTCTCTGTCTTTTATATTGTTCCTTGCACATGGTATTGTGCAAGGAATAATGCACACGGAGAGATGTGTCTATACGGAGACAAGGGTGATACAGAGGGGTGCAGGCTTTGGTGCCAGATTCACATGGATTCAAACCCACGTGTCTGCCATTTACTACTAGCTGTGTGTTCTTCACCAAGAATTTCAGCCTCTCTGAACTGCAGTTTCCTCATCTGTAAAATGGGGACACTGACGCTTGTCTCTGAAGATGTGTAAGAATACATGTAAATCCTTAATGCAATGCCTGGACTGAGGTAGGTACTCAAAAGATGGAAATTGACATTATGATAAATACTGGCTGCATCTGTGGTGCAGTCCCACGGAGCCAATAGATCAACGTGTGATGTGATTGGTTAGCTAGTTGGGGAAGTAAATCACCTTGTTTCCTTGAGACTTAGGGGCTCTAGATGCTCCAAGGGATGGTAATCAGGCCAATGGTACATGGAAATTTAGTAGCTAATGTCTCTGATGATTGGGCTTCCCTGGTGGCTTAGACAGTAAAGAATCCACCTGCAATGCAGGAGACTCGGGTTCGATTCCTGGGTCTGGAAGGTCCCCTGGAGAACGGAATGGCTATCCACTCCAGGATGCTTAGGGCTTCCCCAGTGGCTCAGATGGTAAAGAATCGGCCTGCAGTGCAGGAGACCCAGGTCTCTGATAATAACCCATTTTTAGCGATAAATACAAAATGTTCAAATCCACAGAGCAGAGTCCTTTTTTCTTTTCTGTCTCCCCCAGTAACTTACTCTTCTGGGTAACTCTGAATTAGAAAGATATCAGAGGATGGGGGAGGGCTGGTTAAGAACAAGTTCTTATCTAAGGGTGAAGGAGCCTCTCCTAATTAAGAAACACAGCACAAAAAGAGATCTCATATAAAACAATAGAAAAAAATATAACTTACAGAATCTAGAAGGAAACAAAACAAGCAGATAATTCCCCTAGAAACAGATAAGAGTGAATAACAGGCACCCACAGGAGTAAAACCCACTCTGCCTTCAAGCATGAAAACCGGGGGGCGGGGGGGGGAGGCTTTCCCTGAGAAGCTGTGCAATTCCAAAACATCAGATTATGATTTGGGTTTATTTCCTGATAGGATTAAAGGTAGATTGATTGTCAAATTCAAAACATCCTCTTTTTTTTTATCTGAAGATTCAACCAGGGGAGCCTTTGCCTTTTCTCAATTGTTTTGCAAATTGATTACTCAGGGAAGTTATCACGTCCGCCAGAGATGGGCAGCTCTCTGCAGGCTCCGTCAGGGAAGGGGGCGCAGAGGACCCCCGCTGGCCTTGGAGGGATGGGAGGGACGGTCCTCTGCCTGAGCAAGGACTCACGCATGTGCATTTCAGAATCTGTGCCTTGACCTCAATTTTGAGGCCATGAGGAAGGATGCCTGTACGTGACCACGGAGGCCACTGGTTGCTTTTCTGACCCACCCTCAGGGGAGAAGAGCTGGGTTATTTTCCTGAGCTGCAGAGCCAAGCTCAGGGCTGGTTTCTGCTGTACTAGTCAGGCCCATGATGAGATGGGTCAAGATTTCGAATGTTTATTCTCTTTCCTTCTGACCCATGGACTGAATCCCTCCACCCCGTCAGTCGTTCCGGGTACCCCTTCCACGTTGCTCTGGTCATTTGTCTTCTTGTCCTTAGACCCACCCATTCCTCCCCGCTCTCCTGCAGAGGACAGACCTCTGCATATTATTTCACAGCTGCTTTTGCCAACTGGCCTCGGGTGAGGTTGGGCCAGTTGAAGAAATCAGGGGAGCCTGGGGGGAAGTGGGTTGAGCTATTTAAGTGGGGCTGCCATAACTGAGGAAGGCAAACCAGGTGGCTTAAAACAACAGAAACGTATTCCTTCTCAGTTCTGGCGGGCGGAAGTCTGAAATCAAGGTGACAGCAGGGCTGTGCTCCCCCTGAATTTTCTAGGGAAGAAGCTCTCCTCGCGTCTTCCATCTTCCGTTGGCTCTGGCTATCCTTGCTGCTCTTCGGCTTCAGGTTCCAGGCCTGCAACCTCTGCTTCTGTCTTGCCTGGCCTTCCCCCGCCCCATGTCTCTGTACTCTTTCCTCTCCTTACCAACGCATTAGTCACTGGATTTCCAAACAGTCACTTCCTGAGATTGGAGATAAACATGGGTGTTGGGGGAACATCGCTCATGGGACGGCATGGGGCAAGGTAAGTCAGCGTGTTTCTTGTCCTTTCTGTGGTTCAGATGGCCTCTCCAAGGTCCAAGCTGTCACCAGGGTCCACGATGGTCCCAACTTCTCCCAGGAGGCCTGACAGGAACCCCTCTTGCCTTTCTTCCCAGGAGGGCAGTAAATAGACTTACGGCTGCCTCATCTTCCCCTGGTGCCGTATTATATCTCTATTAAATTGCCTGCTGTGAGTTTTGTTTTCCTGGATAGATTCCGATTGGCATTCATGGTTTGTCAGACATCAGACCATATCTAAAAGGTGTGTTCTTGCCTGGAAAATTCCACAGACAGAGGAGCCTGGCGGGCTGTAGTCCGTGGTTACCCTGAGTCGGACATGGCTGAGCGACCGAGCACAAAAAGGTGTGTGGAAGCATCCCGCGTGGGGGGTTAAGCATGCATCTGTGTCTCCGGTTCAAATCGCAGCTACTTCGTGGTTGGACGACCTTGGGTGGGTTACTCAGGCTCTCGGTGTTGGAACTTCTCCATTGGCAAAGACAGGGTAACAGTGGTATCTAACTAATTAGGATGTTAGGAGAAACAAGAAAATCCGTGTAAAGTGGATTTCCTTAGGTTCTAACATATGGAAAGTGTTTTCTAGATGTGTTTATTATGATGGGGCTGATCATCAGTCTGTGAGGCAGGGGCTTCATGGAAGACATCTGGAACCTTGTCAGAACACACCTAGTAAAATTTAATGGGCATTCTCTGCTCAGTATATTAGGCTGGCTGAAAAGTTTGTTTGGGTTTCTCTGTACTATCTTACGGAAAAACTTGAACAGACTTTTTGGCCAGCCCAATGTATACACATATATACACACAAGTTAATTACTAGATCTTGGTGATACAACGGATGTTTAAAACGTTCAGTCAACATGCCTTTCCTATAAATAACTTGTTCTGACCACTGAGCCTTGGCCACACGTATCATATTCATGTGTTCTACTAGCATCTCTAAATCTGAGGGCATAGGAGCTGGAATGTTTCCAAAGGAAAGAGATGACATCTGCCTGGAACTACCCCATGATCATTAATAAATATCTAATGAGTGTGCTGTCAGTTACCTATAGGGCTATGAGCAAATTTTAGGTACATTTTAAAAAATTCTTGTTGAGCAATTATTGCACCCTCAGATGAACCAGGGGGCCTCCCAGGTGGTTCAATGGTAAAGAAACACCGGCCAATGCAGGAGACGCGGGTTCGATCCCTGGGTCAGAAAGATGCCCTGGAGAAGGAAATGGCAACCCGCTCCAATATTCTTGTCAGGAGAATTCTGTGGACAGAGGAGCCTTGTGGGCTACCGTCTACGGGGTCACAAAGAGTTGGACACGACTGAGCAGCTGAACACATACACACAGCCCTGAAAATAAAGGTCAGCGGCTCAGAATTACTCTAAGAGTCTCTTTATTGTCTGTCACTACGTTAGGGTTCTCCAGAAAAATACACAGAACTAATAGGAGATAATGGTGAGTGTGTGCATGTATTGTAAGGAACTGGTCACGTGACTGTGGTGGTTAGCAAGTCTGAAATAGTTTCCAGAGCTGAAATCTTATGCAGGAGTTTAAGCTTCCATCTTGAGATGGAATTCCCTCTTCTCCAGGAAACCGCAGTTTTGTTTTTAAGAACTTCGACTGATTGGATGAAGCTCACCCAGCAGTAATCTATTTCACTTAAAGTCAACTGAGGGCTGTTGTTGTTCAGTCGCGAAGCCGTGTCAGACTCTTTGTGACCCCATGGACTGCAGCACACTAGGCGTCCCTGTCCTTCACTGTCTCCTGGAGCTTGCTCAAACTCATGTCCATTGAGACAGTGATGCCATCCAACCATCTCATCCTCTGTTGCCCCCTTCTCCTCCTGCCTTCAGTCTGAGGGCTGGATGATCACCAAAGCCAACCAGATGCAAATAAATTTACAGCAAACCCTAGATTAGCCTTTGATTAAATAACTGATACCATAGCTAATCTGAGCTGAAATGTGACTCCCTCAAATTCCTACATTGATGTCTTAACCCCCATTGTGACTATATTTGGAGACAGGGCTTTAGGAGGTCAATAAGGTTAAGTGAGCTCATAAGAGTGGGGTCCAAATCTGACAGATTGGTGGCCTTGTAAGAGGAGGAAGAGACATCACAGATATCTTTCTCTCTCCATGTCTACCATGGACAACGAAGCAAGAGGGAAGTCCTCTGTAAATCAGGAAGAGAACTCTCAGCAGAAACGGAACCCTGCCATACCTTGATCTTGGGCTTTCCAGTTTCTAGAACTGTAAGAAAATAGATTTCTATTGGTTAAACCACATAGTCTGTGGTATTTTGTTAAGGCAGCGTGACTATCTTAGGTCTGCCTGAAAGACACAGAGAACTATCATAGCTTCCCCACTACACTGCAAGGAAGTGGAGACCTGGGATATAATAAAATAAAAATTATTTTATTTTAAAAAATAATACCTAGTACCAAGTTACTCCTCTGCTTTGCTTCAGGGCAGAG
This sequence comes from Cervus elaphus, assembly GCF_910594005.1. NCBI lineage: Eukaryota > Metazoa > Chordata > Mammalia > Artiodactyla > Cervidae > Cervus > Cervus elaphus. Next base: position 5,789,653 of record NC_057820.1, on the reverse strand, counting down.
CGGCTGGGAGGTTTTGTTGCTTGGCAACAGCTCCCACGCAGGCAGGCACTCCACAGACAGTTGTGCCCTGGGTGCCCAGGACCAAGAGAGACGAGTCCACATGCCCACCCCGACTGGACGGAACCCAGCCGTCCTCCCAGACAGTGGCTGTGGGAATGCTGCCCCAAACCCCACAATGCAACACTGTCTTTAACAGCCTCGAGGGTATTTACAGCAGGGCAGGAGGGAAGGGTATGCACGCAGTTAATGCTCAAGAAGGTTTTAACTGCACAAGCAGATAGCCGTGTTCCTTGCAACCTGTGACTGACAACTCCCAAGGACCAAGTCAGAATGCCCCCACCCACACTATTGAGATTATAAGGCCTCATTCATAAACGCCCATGCATAAACATTGCCTCAGCACAACTGCAGTTTCTCAGTTCCCAGGGGAAAATAACCAACATGTGCAAACACTACGTCCTTCCAGTGAGGGGCCGTGGCAGTCAGCTCAGTCCTCAGTTGTGTCCGACTCTCTGCGACCCCATGAACTGCAGCACACCAGGCCTCCCTGTCCATCACCAACTCCCGGAGTTTACCCAAACTCATGTCCATTGAGTCAGTGATGCCATCCAACCATCTTATCCTCTGTCGTCCCCTTCTCCTCCCGCCTTCAATCTTTCCCAGCATCAGGATCTTTTCAAATGAGTCAGCTCTTCCCATCAGGTGGTCAAAGTATTGGAGTTTCAGCTTCAACATCAGTCTTTCCAATGAATACCCAGGACTGATCTCCTTTAGGATGGACTGGTTGGATCTCCTTGCAGTCCAAGGGACTCTCAAGAGTCTTTTCCAACACCACAGTTCAAAAGCATCGATTCTTCAGCACTCAGCTCTTCTTTATAGTCCAACTCTCACATCCATACATGACCACTGGAAAAACCATAGCCTTGACTAGACGGACCTTTGTTGGCAAAGTAATGTCTCTGCTTTTTAGGATGCTGTCTAGGTTGTTCATAGCTTTCCTTCCAACGAGTAAGCATCTTTTAATTTCATGGCTGCAGTCACCATCTGCAGTGATTTTGGAGCCCACTCCTCTTAAAGAACTACATTCTAGTGAAGGAGACGGATACATTTTAAAAGAAAAGATATGTGTTAGTGAGGAGTACCAAAGAGAGAAAAAAATCAAGGAAGGTGGAAAATTTGGACATTTTGGCTAAAGTCACTGTGCTTGGAAGATTCATAGCTCTGCAGAGTCTCATTGGATGTGTGAATATGTCAGGTTGTGGCAAAGGGAATTAAAGTTGGTAATCAGTTGACCTTGAGATGGAGAGAGTAGTCTGAATTATCTAGATGGGTCCAATTTATTTAAAAATTTTTTAAAAAAAATTTATTGGCGTATATTTGGAGTATTTGGGCTTCCCAGATGGCACTAGAAAAAGAACCCACCGGCCAATGCAGGAGACATAAGAGATGCGGGTTCAACACCCCTGGGAAGATCCCCTGGAGAAGGAAATGGCAATCCACCCCAGTATTCTTGCCTGGAGAATCCCATGGACAGAGGAGCCTGGTGGGCTACAGTCCATGGTCGCAAACAGTCAGACATGACTGAGCGAATAAACCAACACCACCCATTCTCTTCATTTGCATCTCTATTCCTGCCCTGCAAATAGGTTCATCTGTACCACTTTTCTAGATTCCACATATATGCATTAATATACAATGCTGGTTTTTCTCTTTCTCACTCCTTTTAATCCTAGACTCTTGACAGGATCACAGCCAATAGCAGGTACTTGATAAACATCTAATTGAAGATAGGGATTATTCCAAAGTCCACATTCCTTCTACCACCCTCCTCTGCTGTTGCAAAGTTATGCCTTCTTTGAGCACACCGGTTTTGAAATCAAGATTGATTTAAAAAGCATCCTGCCAAGGGCGCTCTCCTGGGGCCAGCATTGGGCTCCCAGTGCCTCTGTGACCTCCCTGGAACCTGCCGCTCCCAGCGGTATCTTTCGGAAGCAGCCTGGGAAGTGACGATTTCCTGGTCTCCCGCTCTCTTCGCTATCTGGTGTGAAGTTTCAGAATGACATTTCCTTCCTCTTAATTTCTCCAAAAGGCCAACAACACGTTATTCAGGAGTCCTGCGTCCAATCCTAACACCCGATGCATCTGATAGGCAAGCTGCTCGCTTTTTCTGTTTGTGCAGCAGAGACACCTTATCACTCCTCCTGCACCTCGAGTTTCCATTATGAAATGCATCTCCTATCACACTTCACCTGTGTCCTTGGCGGCTCCCTCTGGTTCACGTGGCTTCTCAAACACTATTCGTCTTGTTCAAGTTCTTCGGGGTCCAAAATAAATCATCGCCTTGTCACCCAGACTTGCACGTGGCCCACTGGCGCGCTGCTGCGTAGACAGATGGACGTATGCAAACCAGGGATGCGGTTTAGGAGAGCCATACTCTTGGAATAACTTTTATCTGGGAGTCTTCTGTCCAAGAGTACCCCAGAGGGAAGCGGTTTTACATCACCTAAGGAAACATGCCAACGGATCGTTTTTTCTGAGGACAGTTGGCAGTTCAAACAATGAGGGAAAGCAGAAGAGCACCTAAGGTGAGCACCGCACAGTTTTCATTTAGGAATGACAGGCTCTAATAAAAGGTTGTTTTTAAGGTTTCATTCTGGCTTAGCGTGATCCTCTTGGGCACTAAAAATAAACAGATTATACAGAGCTAGGGTTCTGGGGAAAAAAATCAGCTTCCTTTACTGCCCTCCTTTTTATCCTCCCAACTTTCCTTTTTCATTTTTTTTCTTTTAATTTTCAGTATGCCAAAAATAAGGTTTTCAGGAGCATAAGAAATTATGGATTTCAGGCATCACAATATGTTCTCCAGGTACACACACACACACACACACATGCCTATATGCACACACACACACAGTGCACACTTACATAATGCATACACACACATGCATACACAGTGATATGGAATATACACAAATACAATACACACTTACACGCATATACACATGCACACACTTGTGCACATATATGTGATACACACACATACACATCCTTTTAGGTTTCTATACCACGGCTAAAGCACAAACGCAGTGTTTTTCACAGGACTGGTGCTATTTTTAGACTAAATTATGGGAAGTCTGCAGCACTAGTAAATGGACAAGAAGCACAGAGCCCCAGTGCATGGTAACATATCAACGTGAAAGCTAGCCTGGCCTTCAGCCAATGAACTGTGGTTAGATGCTGTAGCAATGGAAGTAAGAACACCACTTACAAAGGAATGATTAATAAGCTGACAAACTTCCAGGCATTTATTTCCTATTCTTTAGTGCCAGCAATATTCATAGTAGCATGTTTTCATCTTTATTAGTAAAATCTCCCAGCCGGGTCCTCTTTGGCATGTTCATGGAGGGTTTCTTAACTCTGCTGCAAATTGTTTGGAGAGGTGAACATGTGATAAACATTCCTTTTTCTCTGTCACCCTAACAGACCTTGTGTGTTTCTCTGTCTCCACGACAGGTGGCATCAAACAATACCGTTATGTTTTCCCAAACTTGACACGAGCAGAAATCTTTTCCGACAGAGGGATTAGCATCTGCTGGTAACTGACTCATGGCCACTGAGTGCAACTTCCTGGGTCACGTTTGTTTCAGGGAAATTCTGTCCTTCTTGGTGGCATCTGCCCCCTCTGTGGTCACGTTGACTTTCTTTGGAGGTCAACCCCTTTTGGGGGCTTCCCAGGTGGCGGTCCTGCCAGTGCAGGAGATGTGAAAGACAAGGTTTGACCCCTGGGTCAGGAAGATCCCCTGGAGGAGGAAATGGCAACCCACTCCAGGATTCTTGCCTGGAGAATCCCATGGACGGAGGAGCCTGGAGGGCTATAGCATATGAGGTTGCAAAAGAGTCGGACATGACTGAGCCCTGAGCACCAGCTGGTTAATCGTCTCCAACGCCCTCTTTGGGATAAACCGATGATATTAGTCATCAGGGAAGATGATGCAAAATGATGTAATGAAAAATTATGGGACGGAATGAGGGTGATCAACTTCTTCACCTGGGACAGACCCAAATTTTAATACCAGAAGTCTCACATCCCAAAAACTGCTCAGTCCCACTCAAAGTGGGGTGTTTGTTACCCCAGATGGTAGAGTCATCAGCTTCAGCGAAGGAAACCTGGAGGGGCTGGGGTGTGAATTCAGACCCTGTTCCAAATTCCAGTGGCCCCTGTCAGCTCAGTGACCCTGGGTGACCCTTTAACCTCCTCAAGCCTCTGTGTTAACAAAATGGGGTGAATGCCTAGTCTTAGGTTGCTGTGAGGTTTAAGTCACATTAGATATTTAAGTTGTAGAACACCATGCCCTCGCCCCTTCCCACTGCCACAATCATTTCTGAAGTTATAAAAGCATCACGTCCGCAAAAATAAAAATAGCTGCTACCTCATCTGTTGGATGAGACAAGGCCAAATCTGCACATACAGGGAATAATGAACTGTATCTGTCTAAAATAGATAGCTAATAAGGACCTGCTGTCTTACACAAGGGACTCTACTCAATATTCTGCAGTGATCTACATGGGGAAAACATCTAGTGGATATATGTAGATGTATAACCAAGTCACTTTGCCACACACCTGAAACTAACATACATACAGAGAGAGAGAGAGAGAGAGAGAAATAACAAACTTCACAGCCAGGGTTGGGGGGCTCTTAGGTGGTTTGTGATGGGCTCTCGGAAGTGGGTTCTAGAAATGTGACAGCAAACGACACAGTCGAGTCATGCTGTCCATGGTGGTCCCTTTCTCTTAGCTCCCATGTGATTTCCCCAGGAAGGCAAGACTTCAACCGACAAGCCCGCCTCCTTCACCATCTCCTGGCTGGACAGATGGTGCGTATATAAAAGGCCCTGCCCTCCACTAAAATTCTATTTTGGGGCTACATAAAAATGACAATGACTGGGAAGTCACAATTTTTAATTAAATGTACTAAGAGAGTACAGATTAATGCTGCTAACCAAGAGAGTAATGCTCCCAGGCCAGCTCCTGCCTCCTGAAGCAAAAATCTCCCTAACAGTGGAGCTTTTAAGAATTGCTATTTCCTGCATTAATAATACTCAAAACCACATTCATAACAATATAATTAGCAACACAGTTCCTATCATATAGCACGTGAGGACTCTGCATTATTAATTACACCAACAGAGCCTTCGCGTGGAGAGCCAGGCTCTAATTTTAGCTTTCAAGGTAAATGAACCTAAACATGGGGGTCGGGGGAGCCCCGCAGAGCAGGGTGACCCGTGCACAGCTCCCGTCTCTCTGGTGATCACTAAATAACAACGAATGCCCTGTCCACGGCGCCTTGGGGAATGACATAGGTTTTAAAGTCCAAGCTTGAGTGAGTTGGCTGCACTCCCAAATTTTGTACACAGCAAAATATGACAAATATCCGAGCACTGCTTATTCTATCTCAGGCTCCATCTTTAAATCCACAGGACATCATGATACTTGTCGATGGATGAGCTGAGCAGGAAGGCCTTCCTGAGGGTCTTAGAGACCAAGTCTTACCCCAGTGGGCTTGGCCCACTATTTCCAGCCCCTCCTTTAACACTCCGGGTGACTTTGTGAGACTCTTGCCTCTAGTACCAGAAGCACTCGGGTAAGGAAGATGCATGCTTTGTCATCTCTGGTTTTGCTAAAGGCCTGTGCTAGTCCTGAGAAAGGAAATAAAATGTTGAGACAGTTGTTTGTTGTTTAATTGCAATGCCGTGTCTCTTTTGTGACCCCATGGACTGTAGCCCACCAGGCTCTTCTGTCCATGGGGTTCTCCAGGCAAGAATACTGCAGTGGGTTGCCATTTCCTCCTCCAGGGGATCTTCCCCACCCAGGGACTGAACCCGAGTCTCCCGCATTGCAGGTGGATTCTTTACCCCTGAGCCACCAGGGAAGCCCACTGAAACAGAGTAGCTCTCACCTATATTCCTTGTGCAGCTTATAAGGGCGCCCGTTTCTGTATATCTTCACAAGTCTTACCCTCGAAGAAATAAGCTTGCCAAGTGGGTAGATACAAAATGATAGGAAATGGTTCTTTTCATTTGCCATCATGGATTCTGAAGAGCACAGCTCAGCTGAGATGGCAACAAGGAGGAGGACGTTAAACCCAGCATGGGCTAGGGCAGGATCAGAGGATGCTTCTGGGGGTCCCCTGGCTCTCCACCTGTCCGCAAGGTACCCGGCCGCCCTCAGCAGCACCCTCCCCACACTGCCCTTTACTGTGAGATCTCTCTGCTCAGAATGCCCAGGGTAGGCATTCCTTCACCAGGATCTAGCCCTTTGGTGGTTTCTTACTCTCTGTGTTCCATTAAAAAGGCAGTAACAATTTTAAAAGACTGTTTTCCAAGGATCTACCAGAGATTAGATGGACATTAGGCTAGCTTCTGAGGATGCTGAAATAAATAAGCCCTGTTCCATAACTCAGAGGAGCTCAAAGCCCAGTGAGGAAGATGGACAAGTGAAAACAAAGCCACTGAATATAATTCATTGTGAAAAGCAAAAACATAAATGAGACCTCTGTATATGTCATAAAGGGCTTATTCTCTCTAACCCACTCCTGCCTGAAAATGCACAAGCAGGTGAAGAAAAAGCAGTGTCTCCCACTTAACTTTATGTTCCCACCCAGTATGAAGAGGAGCATCCGGTCTGGGTCTTACTCACTGGGTGAAACTTCAGGGACCGGACTCCCAGCCCTGAGGTCCCCTTTGACACTCAGGGTGGGCGTGGCTGAGACGCCTTGGCTCAGAGAAGGGAGCTGCTTTCTTTTCTGTGTGAGGGTCAGAAAGGAGTGCCCACAGGAGTGGAGATGCAGAATGGACTTGTGGGCACAGCAGGGGAAGGAAACGGCACTGAACTGAGCGAGGAGCACTGACATATGCACGACCATGTGTAAAACGGGGCTTCCGGTGGCTCGGGGGTAAAGAGTCTGCCTGCCGATGCAACAGACATAAAGGTCAAGGTTCGATCCCTGGGTCAGGAAGATCCCTGGAGGAGGAAATGGCAACCCATTCCAGGATTCTTGCTTGGAGAATCCCATGGATGGAGGAGCCTGGAGGGCTAGTACGTGAGGTCGCGAAACAGTCGGAGCAGCACTGAGCAGCAGCTGGTTAATCGTCTCCAACCCTCTCTTCGGGATAAACCGATGATATTAGTCATCAGGGAAGATGATGCAAAATGATGCAATGTAAAATTATGGGATGGAATAAGGCTGATCAACTTCACCTGGGACAGCCTCAGATTTTAAAACCAGAGTGTCTGCTGTGTGTTGTGATGCTATGTGAAGGGCTAAGGGTACCAGAAATAGCTACTTCTCTCAAGGAATTTGTCTCTTAGGAAGACGGACTAGTGAACAATAATGAAGTTACACTGTGAGAAATAAAATAGTAGAAATAGGATTAGGGTGTAGAATCGTTGGGAGCTTCCCAGGTGGCTCAGTGATAAAGAATCTGCCAGCCAATGCAGGAGACTCAAGAGACAGAGATTTGATCCCTAGGTCGGGAAGATCCCCTGGAGGGGGCAACCCAATCCAGTATTGTTGCCTGGAAAATCCCAGGGATAGAGGAACCTGGTGGGCTATAGTCCATGGGGTCATAAAGAGCTGGACACGACTGAGCACGCTAGCACGCATTCATGTGTGAAATAGATGGCTAGTGGGAGCTCAGCTCAGCGCTCTGTGATGACCTAGAGGGTTGGGATGTGGGGGGTGGGAGGCAGGCTCAAGGAGGAGGGGATATAGGCATCATATAGCAGATTCACATCATTGGATAGCAGAAACCAAAACAACATTGCAAAGCAATTATCCTCCAATAAACAAAAATAAAGGAGACCCCCCCAAAAGGAAGGTCCATTGAGCTAGGTTTTGAATGTGAAAAGGAATTTTCCAGACAGAAAAGAGGGAAAATCACATGCAGACACATGGAACGTCAGCCCATAATATTAATAGCATATTTGAAGAGTGTCTGATATTATTCGGTGCGGGAGGGGGGGCAAGATTGACAGAAAATGAAGTCCAGGGCCTATAACATGTGTATTATCAATATTTCCTATTATATATTTTGCATATATTAGCAAGTATTTGGCAAAAGAATAAAAAATATCCCAGGTTGAAGTAGTTTGGAATAAAATGTTGAATGAATTACAATGAAGCAAATTTTCTGCAGGAATTCTCAGAGCCATCAGCTGAATTCCCAAGAGGAGGTGACAGGATTTCCCAAATGTATTACTAGGTTGAACCCCTTAAAAAAATCAAATTTGCCAGATAAGAAACTGTCAAATAGTGGCAATTTTATATGATTCAAACTAGCATTTTACCACCAAGCTCTATGATCAGGGACTTCTGTTTTGGAGAACAGTTTGCAAAATACGAGTAGAAGTGTTTTCCCTTCTAGAGCAGAACCCCTCGTGAAAAGGGAATACGTCATATTTTCCTTGTACACTGTCCCCACTTCCAGACTAATTGCTGTTTAATAAAAACTTTTGAAATCAGGCTGTCTAATGGACTTTTCTCCAGGACAAAGAATATCTACCTACAGATAGCAGAAATGTTTCCAAGTCACCCCTTAGGTACTCGAGGGCATAATATGCAAAAAGGAGAATCGGATCAGCAGACAGCCCAAGGTCAACAGACTGGACTCGGTGATTGCTGAATCACAGACTGCATCCCTGAATATTCATTAGAAGAAGTGATGCTGAAGCTGAAGCTCCAATACTCTGGCCACCTGATGCAAAGAGCTGACTCATTAGAAAAGACCCTGATGCTGGGCAAGATTGAAGTCAAAAGGAGAAGAGGGCAACGGAGGATGAGATGTTTAGATAGTATCACCGACTCAATGGACATGAGTTTAAGCAAACCTGGGGAGATACTGAAGGACAGAGGAGTCGGGCAGGCTACCGTCCACCGTGTCACAGAGTCAGACACAACTCAGGACAGAACAACAGCAAGAAAGGCCTCACCCCATCCTGGAGACCAGAGCCAAGTAGCAGACTAAGAAACTGTGTGTGGTCCACCTGGACCACACAAGCTGGCCGCTCAGGCGAGCTGGGCTGCTGGTCAAATGCCCAGGTGGCCTCCATCACTGGCCAGAGAGGACGGAACCTCTTTAAGACGCTTTTGCCTCCAATGACACAAAAAACCCTGCACCCAGGGTGAGAAGGTGGAGCCGTGATGTGAGCAACAGGCATGCATGTGACCCCAGACTGGCCCAGGAAAGGACATGTGTCCTCATGAAAAAGGAGATGTCCTAGGGTGGAGGGACTCCTGTCCGCCAGCCTCCGGAATCGCAGGCCACCGATGGCTTAGGTGATGGAGAGTGGCTAGAGGAGGGGGTGGCAAGGCAGCTGAAAACCCTCCTGGGGGCTTGACAGGGGTGGGGGGAAGGCCTAGAAGGTGAGCACAGGTCAGGAGTCAAACAGGTCTGCTTGTTAATCCTGTGCCCCGGTTTATCACTGTGTGGCCTGGGGCCAGTTCTCAGTCTCTCTGTGCTCAAAATGCAGCATCCTTCTCAGGGATGCTCTGGAATTTAAACAAGATGACGCGTGTAAAGCACCAGGCCTGGTCCTGAGCTGGCGCTTAGCCAGTTCTCTGTCATCAGTCATGTTACTCCAGGTTTGTCTTTGCTTCTGAAGTCACATCTTTACATCGCCTTTTTGGAGATTTTTAAAAAGTTGATTTTTTTTTTATTGTTATATGACATCAAAAGTCATGTTCGCATGACTATGGGTCTATTTTTTTTTTTTTTTTTTTTTTGAGGACAGAGAAACTATCTTCCTTTTGATTCCTAGAAACATCAGTTTAAAAAAATTTTTTTTCACCTGAATGACAATATAAGAAAATCCCAGGAGACTTTGTCAGGGACAATACAGTTTACTTTTCACTGAGTAACACTAGTTTCTTCTGATCTCCCTTCTTTTAGAAGGAAAAGTGCAGATTTCCTTAGTTTCTTCTTCCTGCATGAAGACCTTGATGTAGAAATACTGCTACCCCAAAAGGCATAATTCCGGGGGGAAGAATATATTTCAAGCAAAAATTCTTTTACATCCATGACAGCCTGGTCTGTTTTCCCTTCTTCGCTTATTTACTGAGAAAACGGAGTCTGCGACTGACCGCACAGAGGGTGTTGGGAATTCGGCATATCAGTGTCTGAGGTCAACACTAACTGTTTTTGGGATTTCCTCGTGGTCTAGTGGCTAATAGTCCATGTGCCCAATGCAGGGCGTCTGGGTTCGATCCCCGCTTGGGGAACCACACATGCCATAACTGGAACAAGAAAAAGATCCTGTGTACCACAATTAAGACTGGGTGCAGCCAAATAATTTTTTTTAAATAAAGAATAAAACAAAACAAAACCCCACTAGTCCCTCTTACTGTTTTTTGTGGTTACTCTGCTGCGCTTAGCTGCCCTGTCCTGTCCAACTCTTTGCAAAATCATAGACTGCAGCCCGCCAGGCTCCTCTGTCCATGGGGATTCTCCAGGCAAGAATACTGGACTGGGTAGCCAGTTCCCTTCCCCAGGGGGATCTTTCCAGTCCAGGAATCGAACCCAGGTCTCCCGCACTGCAGGCGGATTCTTTATCGACTGAGCCACCAGGGAAGATCGCAACAGTTTGCAAAGCGCTTTCGTGGAGAGTGGATTACTGTTCCTAATGTTCCCCTATCCATCCAGAGGGGAGGGCCAACGAAGATCGCTCCTCCTTTTACAGGCAGTGAAAGCAAGACGATGATGTTGTGATAATGCCCTGACCAGTGGTGACCAGGGCTTGGGTGGGATTCGAGTCTGGGTCTTTTCCTGTCTGTCCCTGGCTGCCCCCTTTCTGAAGCCCCTGCTCCACTGAGTTGCCTACAGCGTAGTGAAGGGAGTTACTTCTCACAGGGGTCACCCCAACTGTTGAGGGAGGAAGCCCCCTTTCATTTACATCATGTCACTTGGTCCCTTTAACATCAGGGCTGGCGACAAGGGACTTGGGCATGGGTGATACAGCATTTTGGTAACTGAGGAGGTGGGTTGTGAATGTGACCTGGTGAGCACCTCCCCATGAGTCACCCCCAAACTTTGCACTTGCTGGGCCCAAGTCCTGGGATGTCTCATCTGCTTGCTTAACACAGCGGCAGAAGAAATAGGGGTTATTCCCTGATGGGCCTGGACTGCGCTTCTAAGCAACAAACTCCGTTTTGCTTTCTCCCAGCATCAAGGAGGCATTAAGAAGAAAGATGTGAATGGATAAAGAAGATGTGTAAATGGAATATTACTCAGCCATTATAAGGAATGAAGTAATGCCATTTGAAGCAACATGGATGAACCTAGAGAGTATCATACTGGGTGAAGTAAATCAGAGAAGGACAACTATCATATGATGTCACTTATATGTGGAATCTAAAAGAAATTATACAAATGAACTTACAAAACAGAAACACTCACAGACTTAGAGAATAAACTTATGTTACTGGCAGGAAGGGTCGGGGGGAGGGGCAGTTATGGAGTTTGGGATGGACATGTGCACACCGCTGTATTTAAAATGGATAATCAAAAAAAAAAAAAAGGTAATCGACAAGGACCTACTGTATAGCACAAGGAACTCTGCTCAATATTATGCAACAACCTAATTAGAAAAATAATTTGAAAAAAGAATGGATCCATATATATATAAAACTGAATCACTTAATTGTATAACTGAAGCACATTTTTAATCAGTTATACTATAATATAATATAAAAATATGAAAAAGAATATATATGTATAATTCACAGGGATAAATTAGGAGTTTGGGGTTAACAGAAACAAACAAAAGTGAAAGTGAAAGTCATTCAGTTGTAACCAACTCTTTGCAACCCCATGGGCTATACAGTCCAGAACTCTCTAGGCCAGAATACTGGAGTGGGTAGCCTTTCCTTTCTCCAGGGGATCTTCCCAACCCAGGGATCGAACCCGGTCTCCTGCATTGCAGGCAGATTCTTTACCAGCTGAGCCACAAGGGAAGCCCAACAGACACAAACAACTATATATAAAATAGATAAACAACAAAGTGCTACTGTAAGGCACAGGGAACTAGATTCTACATCCTATAATAAACCGTAATAGAAAAGAATCTTAGAGAGAATACATACATCTATATAACTGGCTTACTCTGCTGTGTACCAGAAATGAAAACAACATTGAAAACCAACTATATTCCAATTAAAAAGAAATGACTAAAGACTGGCTTTGTGAGCTAGGCTGCTGAGCACTGCGTGTGACTAAGAAATGAAACATCCCTGCTCTGCACCAGAGCCTTCCAAACCCGGCTGCCCGGACTGCTTCTCTTTTCTGTTCACTAGAATGAAATCAGGCAAGCCTAACAAGGAAAAGCTATCACAATAGCAAAGATTTAGCGGGAGAGGAGGAGTGCTATCCTGAAGCTTCATTCAACATGCGCTTTCCTTTTCCCTTCCCACCATTCTCATCCAGGTCCGTGAAGATGTTTATTCCACCCATTTGTGGAACATCTGCTATGTGCACATACGGCATCAAAAGTGGATTTTCTACAGTCAGCCCGCTCAAACCTTGACCTTGAGCACAAAACCTTCTTGAAGCCTCAGTCTCAGTTTCCTCATCTGAGAAATACCAGCTTGTGAGATTGAGTCAGTTAATCACTTACTCATTCATTCATTTATCCCTTCACTCACTAAATGTGTGAATACCTACTGTGTGCCAGACATTGTTATTTCTTAGCTCAGTAAACATTTACTGAGCCACCTACTCTGTTTACTGAGCACCTACTACATGCCAGGCATTATTATTATTAAACACTATGGGGTTTATTTTTTATTTGACCGTCAAGACGACCCTGTGGCAGTTCCTTTCATTATCTTCATGTTACAGATGACGAAATGGCAGCAAAGACAGTTGAAATAACTCAGGGTCACGTCACCAGTAAGCGGTTGAACTGGGATAGGAATTCACACTCAGTGGTCCTGCGCAGGTCCTGGCGAATAAAGCATGACACTCAGTCCCTAATCTGACGATGCTCACAGCTTAGTAGCAAGACAGCTTTGAAAGTGGTGGTGATATGTAGGCACGGGTTCACAACAGAGCTATGACATATGGAGGGAACTCAACCCGTCTGAGTTGGAGGTCAAGGAAACCTTCACAGATAGGGGATTTCAAGTGAAATCTTGAAGGACGTGTGTACTTTCTCGATGAAGGAAGGGAGGGAAGGAAGGACAAGGCATTTCAGGGAGAGGGAGAAAAGGGTAAAAAGCACAGAAAAGATCAGACGTGTGTGGGAAACTGTCAGGAGTTTAGCAAGGCTGGAATGCAGGACATTTACAAGAAAGAGGAGGGAAATGGAGCTAAACGGATAAGCAGGGGCTTTAGTTTTCTCTGGTCACATACACAGGCCGGGGCAGTCACTGCCCTCCACCACGCCGGTAACCATGGTGATGATAGTGGTGACGATGATAGTAGATTAGATTTGCACAACACCTAGCAGTTTATGAAACACGATCACATACATTACAGTGTATCATTTGATCCCACGGAGAAGGCAACACAGGGAGTATGTTTAATCCCCCTGTTACACAAAAATAGTTTAACCTCCAGTTGCTTACAAGAGTTTGTCTCAAATGTACTCAGTCACCCCCAAAAGCAGTGATCAAACACTGTTTTTTATTTGCTTGCTTTGCATTTGGAGTCCAGGAGTCTACTGTTACTTCTCTTATCCAGTAAGAGAAAAAAAAAAAAATCGATCAGATCCACTAAAAGTTCACCATTAGTCTGGCAGAGTTAATGTTCACCAAATAAGCATGTGCTCCCTTGAATCTCCTAATCCCTGTCCCCTCCCCTCCACCCCAACTTCCAGTTGAGCCAAAGTCATATGACTAATTCTGACCAATGGGCTGGGACTAGAGGTGAGGTGTCATTTCAGGTTAAAGTAGTTACTTCCTTTCTTTTAATTGCTCTTCACCTGACGCAGGGACATCTTATCTTCTAGATGAGATAGCTTCAAGATGGCAGAGGGTGGCCAACTCAAGCTGGAAATAAGTCTTTATTGGGTCAAGCCAGCTGCAATTTTGGGTCTTATCTTTACTCTGACATAGCCTAACCTGTCCTTCCTACAACAGTTTTCCAATGTTGGCATTTATTCCTTACCTTCTATTAGTCTTTATCTCAGGCTGACACATATCTTCTAGAGAACAGAGACAAATAGAAGTATGCGAGAAAGCATGCTAATCTCACAATAGGGTTGGCTGAGCTCACTTCTCTTTCTTGCTCAAAAGTCTTCAAAGATTTTCCACTGCTCCGGCTGACGTCTGAATTCCTGAGCCTGGCAGGTAAGATATTTTGTGATCTACTCATCTTTGTATTTTATTTCCCACCAGAATTTCCTCCCCAACTTAATTTCCTGCCTCAGTGCATCACATGGAGTCCCTGCATATGTCCTTCAGGAATTAATTACAGTCCTCCTTCTCCTACTGGATTGTAAGTTCCTTGAAAGCAGAGCTGTGGTGATTGTTTGGAAAAAGAAATTATTCCCAGGAAGAACTTGGCACAAAAGGAATGTGCTTGGGACTGAATGCCTTGGGGAAATGATTCTGTGAGAAAGGACCATTTTGCTTTGGACCCTTTTAGACTCCCAAAGCATTCTAGCTGATTTTAAAAATGATGTCATTTAGGTACTGATGAACCAATTTGCAGGGCAGGAGTAGAGGAGACTCAGATATAGAGAATAGACTTATTTATGGACTTGGTGGTAGTAGGGGAAAGAGAGAGTGGGATGAATTGAGACAGCATTGAAATATAGACATTACCACGTGTCAAATAGATAGCTAAAGGGAAGGTGATGTATGACACAGGGATCTCAACCTGGCACTCTATGACCATCTAGAGGGATGGGATGGGATAGGACGTGTGGACACCTATGGCTGATTCGTGTTCATGTTGGCAGGATACTACAAAATACTGTAAAGCAATTATCCTTCACTTGAAAAAAAAAAAAAAAGAAGGAACCCACCCTCCTTCCCTCTCTTCCTTCCCTCCCCAGTTAGTCTGAGATCGTGCAGGCTTTATATTCTCTGGGCCTCGTCATAGAACTGAGGACTCTTGTTTTCTCCTGACACCTCCCAAGGCATGCAAAGACCCAGTGGATAAAGATATCTCAGTACAAAATAGATAAAAATCATATCCAAGCACAAAAAGCATCCCTTGCACTCTGTTATTATAATAATAGCATGGCTGGTACTTTCCTCCCAACGTCTCCCCATGGAGAATTGAAAAGGCACTCCATGTGAGGGTTCAGCATCATCAGAAGGCATACATGATCAGCATAAATGTCTCATTCCAGGTGAATCCACTTCAATTATATATTTAATTCAGCTGAGCACTCCCCAAAGAAGAGTTATTCTGTATTCACCTGCCAAAGTATTTCCGAAAACCTCATGGGGACAAGGATTTGCCAAAATTCATGCAACCTTTCTTATATTAATGCAGAAGAACTTGAAGGTTATTGAGTCCATGCTTCTGACAGCCCCTGCAGTTACAAATAAAGCAGCTAATGAGAAGAAAAACTGCCCCTACCGCCTTATTTCCTAATTCCCAGCCATCTTTACGCAAGAGTGCTGTGACAAATGGTACTTTTCACCTTTTTAGCACGCCCCTTCTCCGATTACAGATTTAGATGGATAGCATGATCACAAGAGTTAAACTCCCTGAAGCAAATGATTGCTTCTAGCACCCACCATATGCAATTCGGGTGAAATTTCCAAGCGCCAAATGAAATAATTCCAACAGGGAAGTCTAACTCGGCAAGTGAATTTATAAAAATTAAAAGGTCTGCGAGGTGATGCTCATGGACCCATTTGTCACATTTCTCCTCATTAAGATTTAATTGAAATGGACTCTGGTAACTGTAAGAAAAGTTACATTCTTATTTTAGACCATCTGATAAAAGAAGGTAATCTTTTAACAGTCCAGTTTCCACTTGGGGTCAGCTCCATGCCCTGTGGTTTCACAATGGACATTCGCGTGATCATACCAATAAATTCAAAATACAAGAAATATCATTATTGCTACCAAAAACGCAGTCGCGTTTTGACATTTCAGGAGCCCGGGTGTCTGTAGGCACAATTAAAACAGCTTCTGAACCAACTTGAAAATGTGAATTGGCCCCCTACCATGTAAAACTAATTTAAAGGAAATGGAGAGTCAAAATATTGTCAGTTAACATAATTGCCTTATATAGACGAAGCCATTCATTTATCTGTACTTCAGTGTAATTGTAGAAGTGAGTGTTAGTGTAAAACACACTCTCACGTCTATGTAAGGGGTGGGGGAGGGTTAGAATATGAGAGTATCCTCGTCTGGACTGCTAGGCTGCAGATGCATAGAATGTCACTGAACGGCTTGCAAGTCGTGTGATAGTGCTGGCTACTAGGAATCTCAGCTCCATGCTGCTGTCTTTCCCACCAACACGGCCGACTGAAAAGAAATAAATTCCCAAATGGTCCATGTCAAGGTCACCAACCCACCCCCCCCCCCAACTCTGCTAACCCACTGTGTGTGCCAAACTTCTCAGGGGTGTCTGACACTGCTGCCAGGCCATCCTTTTATATATGATAGACTTTCTTTGCGCTTCTAGGTCTTTCTCCTGATTGCCTCCCTCTATCTCTGATGACTTCTCTTGGGTCTCCTCTCAGGGTTCTCTCCCGCCAATGTTGGTCCTTTTCCAACTTTTCTGCTCATCAGGTCTGTCTGGCTCCTTGTTTAAGACCTTCCCATTGGAGTGGGTTAGATAATGTCCACCAAGGCAATGTAAGTTACTGCAGCCACTATGGAAATCAGTGTGGAGAGTCCTTAAAAACTAAAACTAGAACTACCATATGATCCAGAAATCCCACTCCTGGGCATACATACCTAGAAAAAACTATAATTCAAAAAGATACATGCATCCCAACGTTCATTGCAGCACTATTTATAATAGCCAACACATGGAAGTAACCTAAACTTCCATCGACAGATGATTGGATAAAGAAGATGTGGCATATATATATATATATACACACATATATATATAAAATGGAATATTAGTCATCAAAAGGAAATGAAACAATGCCATTTGCAGCAACATGGATGAACCTAGAGATGATCACAGTGAGTCAGAGAGAGATGAACACCATGTGATATCACTTATATGTGGAATCTAAAATACGATACAAATGAACTTCTCTATGAAACAGCAACAGACTCAGGGACATAGAGAACAGACTTGTGGATGCCACAGGGGAGGGGGCTGGGAGAGGGAGGGATTGGGAGCTTGCAGCTGCAAACTATTACATGTAGAATGGATAAACAGCTAGGTCCTACTCTACAGCACAATATCCTGCGATGAACTGTAATGGAAGACAATATAAAAAAGGATGCATATGTATGTATAACTGAAAGACTTTGCTGTCCAGCAAAACTCAACACATTGTGAATCAACTATCCTTCAATTTTTTAAAAAGAAACAATACACACACATTTGTGTGAGATTCACTGGACATGAATTTGAGCAAACTCTAGGAGATCGGGGCTTCCCTGTTGGCTCCGATGGTAAAGTGCCTGCAATGTGGGAGACCTGGGTTCGATCCCTGGGTTGGAGAAGATCCCCTGGAGAAGGAAATGGCAACCCACTCCAGTACTCTTGCTGGGAATATTCCGTGGACTGAGAAGCCTGGTAGGCTACTGTCTACCTACCAGTCTTCTCAGTTCATGGGGTTGCAAAGAGTCGGACACGACTGAGCGACTTCACTTTCACTTTCATTTTCTGGGAGATAGTGGAGGACAGGGGAGCCCTGCATGCTGCAGTCCATGGGGTCACAAAGAGACACAACTTAGTGACTGAACAACAATTGAGGAAATGTCTCTCCACTCCACCAAAAGCACATGAAAGCTTGAATTCCACCTTCCCTGCTCATCTCTGTAATCCCAGCACCCCACACCATGCCTGGCACCTAGCAGGCATCCTAAACATTTGCTACCAGAGTTGATGAATGCTCGGCACATAATAAGTGATCAGGATATTCTGGTCATTAATGCTAAGCTTGGTGAGAGCAGCAACACATCTTCATTCTTGTAATCCCCAGGCTTTGGAATACAGTGAGAAGAAGAGATTATCTTGTGTATTATCAAAGGTAATGACTATTCTCTTGACTTCATCTAATAATCAGCAGTTTAAGTATATCAAAGGTATTTTTCTCTATCATAAAACCGTAGACAATAAAGACTGTTTATACACACAGTCATTGCCACAGCTAGAAATTGCCTAAAGCCACTGGGAAATTAATAAGGAAATAATAGTTTTCAGGGGGTGAAAGAGCTCTAATAAGAAAAAGCTAAGGGAACACATGTAGTTAAAAGTTGAATCAACTGTATGTATATATAGTTATAGAAAGCATGGTTATAACTACTTTTTAAAATATTAGGCAGTCCCCTTACCAATTTATAGCTATGCCTAATGAAGTAAGCATGCCTGATACTTTTAAGAAAGAAGAAATAACATAAGAATATTCTTTAGACTCAGATTGGGGGGAAGGCAAGTTCTAGAGTTTTCTAGAAAACTCTACATCTAGAAAAACCAAAGTTAACCTTGATTAAATAGATTTTTAAAAAGTAACTCTATGTGCTAATATTATCATATCCAGAGATTATTCCAGAGAGTCACATTAAAACTGTGAAAACACTTCCTTTTCTTAAAGAATTTACAGAATTTTCATGAGTAGACAAATCTCCCTCAGGATTCCAGGCATTGGTTTCTACATGTGCCTCTGAACATTATAGTATTTTTGTATTAAAACCTCTATGTCATGTTTTAAGAGGCTCTTTGGGTGTGTGTACTGAATTACAAACCACAGTGTTATTAAAAACATTTAAAAACATCTGCTCAGAGAGTCTAAAACAGCACAACAGAAAGACTAGAAGGCAGTCACAACACTTTAGACCCGATCTTGTGAAGGATGAAACCAAATATCTCCTTAAGGACAGACACCTATGTATTCCCTGAGGACCCTGAGTCAGTGACGTTCTTTTGGAAGCTCTCCAGATTTCTTCCTCCTAGAATTCACAGAATCCCTGACAAAGAATCTCGGTGGGTAGCAAAATGGACCAAATGCTCAATGGGCGAAATGGTCCAAGAAATAATATCTGTGAGTGTTAGGGCTTTGGCTCCAGGCTCCCTCCCTGTTTCTTCCTGGGCTTCATCCTTCACAGTGATCTTCAAGGTTGTAATTGCCAGGTAGATGTTCAGAAGACTCCCAGCTTATATTTAAACCTTTTTGACAATCTACCTGTCTCAAATACCTTCTAATCCAACACATCAAAAAATAAACATGCAAACAAAAGACCAGCTCAGTGACTCTGCACTCAACACCCTCACCCCACAACCACCCTATACAAAATCTTCGTCCAGTCCCTTCTCAGTAAAGGTGTCCAGCCCCCAGCCTGCTTTGATAACCAGAGAGAGAATGGATACCTCCTTCTCCCTCACACCTTTTATCCAATCTAATCACTAACTTTTCTTTCCTCAGATCTTTCAGATGCACTCATTTCTCTGTGTTCTTTACCTTCAACAGGTTTGCACTGATTTAGGGTAAACTTTTGAACATCATAGGGGTCCAGCTCGTGTCTCCAGCCTCAGGTTAAACCATGCTCTCTATTTGGCTGTTTGGGTTTCAGCCACATTCAAATTTTTTAGTCCCTGAAATATCACTGTATAAAAGCCCCCTGCTTATACCGGGTCTTAATTCATTTTGGGAGAGTTTGCCTTCCATCCCCCTTCTACCTCCAACCTTCATGACTTTTACTTTCTCTCTTCTGACATGTGCTTTTCTTTCCTAGACCTTACTTACTGTGATTATAATTTTACATTCATGAGTTTTATTCATTCAATGTGTATCATTCCCATATGTTAAACTGTACTGACCTCAGGACCAACTAAATAGACCAATTACCTAGAACAAATTTAAAAATTTATCAGGACACTCCCCCTCCAAAAAAAAAAAAAAAGCCCCAAGCCCAGATTTTTTCACAGGGGAATTTGTCCAAGGTAGTTTCATAGAGAACTTCTGCAATAGCTTTCACAGACAAGTAACCTCAGTGCCACTTAGATATTCCTGGAAAAAGAAAAAAAGAAAAGAGAGAAACATTTCCAAAACATTTATGAGGCCAGGTTACCAACAAGCCTCGGCACTGAGAAGAAACATCATAAAAGGAGAACTTTAGTTGGATTTTTTAAAGACTCATGCAGAATTGTAAATAAATATTAACAAATGAACCTGTGACGCACCAAAAATATTTGTCCCAAGTGGAATTTGTTCCAAGAATAAAACGATAATTTACTAAGAAACTTATCAAGGTAAAATAGGTTTGCACACAGAAGAATTGCCCTGAATCCACTCTGCCAGTTATTGCTTGTTCAATCTTATTCAAGTTATTTAACCTCTATAACTGTGAGTTTTGTTTTGTTTATTTGCTTTA
Organism: Cervus elaphus; assembly: GCF_910594005.1. Classification (NCBI taxonomy): domain Eukaryota; kingdom Metazoa; phylum Chordata; class Mammalia; order Artiodactyla; family Cervidae; genus Cervus; species Cervus elaphus. Next base: position 5,769,131 of record NC_057820.1, on the reverse strand, counting down.
GAGTGAAAGTACTAATAATATTGACTTCTAGACTGGGTAAGGATTAAGTGAGTTGCTACATGTAGAGATCTTAGAATACCACTTTGGATAACAACTACACCAAGTAAGCACAATTACTTTTATTAAAATATCTAATTGCAATAAAAAAAAGAGAAAAATAATATCATCTCCTTGGACACCGTAAATACATGAGATAAAATTCAATGTCCATCTGTTTCTTTAAAGAGTGCTTAATAAAATAAGAATAGATAGATATTACTCTAACATGAGAAATACGTCTATCTCAAATCATAAGCCATCATCCTGCTTAATGAAAAAAATCTAGAAGCATTCCCATTAAAGTCAGACACAAGATAAGAATGTCAATTATCCTATTATTTAATACTTTTCTGATGGTACTAGCCAATATAATTAGAAAAAGAAGAAAAGAAAATATAAAAATTGGACAAGGCTTTGTAAAATCAACATAATCTGCAAATGAGATAACTTAGCTGGAACACCCACCCAAGAAGACCAACTGAAAAAAAAGCTCCTGAAACTATTAAGAATGATGCCTAGGAACAAAACCAAATATAATAACTCAATAACATTTATAAATACAGTGAAAACAATAGACTATAAAATAAACGAAAAGATCATATTTATGATAATGAACCAAAAACAGATGAAGATGCAAAGTTATCAAGAGATGTAAAATAAAATAAATGTCTATATCTATATACAAAATACAAATATATGTGCACATACATGCAAAAAAAACCTCTCAACACTTTACCAGGGGACACAAAAAGGACCTTAATATTGGAAAGGCTATCGAAAATTATGGATAGAAAGACAAAAGGTCATAATGAAAGCAATTTCTCCAATGTTAATTTAATTAACTCCAACGTAAATTTAGTTTCCGTCCAGTCAAAGCTATGGTTTTCCAGTAGCCATGTATGGATGTACGAGTTGGATTATAAAGAAAGCTGAGCACTGAAGAATTGATGCTTTTGAACTGTGGTGTTGGAAAAGACTCTTGAGAGTCCCTTGAACTGCAAGGAGATCCAACCAGTCCATCCTAAAGGAGATCAGTCCTGGTTGTTCATTGGAAGGACTGATCCTGAAGCTGAAGCTCCAATACTTTGGCCACCTGATGTGAAGAACTGACTCATTGGAAAAGACTCTGATACCAAGAAAGATTGAGAGCAGGAGGAGAAGGGAACAAAAGAGGATGAGATGGTTGGATGTCATCACAGACTCAATGGACATGAGTTTGAGTGAATCTGGGAGGTGGTGATTGACAAGGAGGCCTGGCGTGCTGCAGTCCATGGGGTGGCAAAGAGTCAGACACGACTGAGCCACTGAACTGAACTGAAATTTAGTTTCTCCAATGTATATTTAATAGCATTCCAATACAATACAAATAAATTTATTTTTAATTTGATAGTCTAATTCTTGACCTGTATGTAGGTCAAGAAACAATAGATAGAAACAGACATGGGAACAATGGACTGGTTCAAAATTGGCAAAGCAGTACATCAATGCTGTATATTATCACCCTGCTTATTTAACTTATATGCAGTGTACATTATGTGAAATGCTGGGCTGGATGAAACAGAAGTTGGAATCAAGACTGCTGGGAGAAATATCAACAGCCTCAGATGCCACTTCCCTTATGGCCGAAAGCAAAGAGGAACACTTTCTAACACCATACACAAAGATAAACTCAAAATGGATTAAAGATCTAAATTTAAGACCAGAAACTATAAAACTCCTAGAGGAGAACATAGGCAAAACACTCTCTGACATAAATCACAGCAGGATCCTCTATAACCCACCTCCCAGAATATTGGAAATAAAAGCAAAAATAAACAAATGGTACCTAATTAAACTTAAAAGCTTTTTGCACAACAAAGGAAACTATAAGTAAGGTGAAAAGACAGCCCTCAGATTGGGAGAAAATAATAGCAAACAAAGCAACAGACAAAGGATTAATCTCAAAAATATACAAGCAACTCCTGCAGCTCAATTCCAGAAAAATAAATGACCCAATCAAAAAATGGGCCAAAGAACTAAACAGACATTTCTCCAAAGAAGACATACAGATGGCTAACAAACACATGAAAAGATGCTCAACATCACTCATTATCAGAGAAATGCAAATCAAAACCACAATGAGGTACCATTACATGCCAGTCAGGATGGCTGCTATCCAAAAGTCTACAAGCAATAAATGCTGGAGAGGGTGTGGAGAAAAGGGAACCCTCTTACACTGTTGGTGGGAATGCAAACTAGTACAGCCGCTATGGAAAACAGTGTGGAGATTTCTTAAAAAACTGGAAATAGAACTGCCATATGACCCAGCAATCCCACTTCTGGGCATACACACTGAGGAAACCAGATCTGAAAGAGACACGTGCACCCCAATGTTCATCGCAGCACTGTTTATAATAGCCAGGACATGGAAGCAATCTAGATGCCCATCAGCAGACGAATGGATAACGAAGCTGTGGTACATATACACCATGGAATATTACTCAGCCATTAAAAAGAATTCATTTGAATCAGTTCTAATGAGATGGATGAAACTGGAGCCCATCATACAGAGTGAAGTAAGCCAGAAAGATAAAGAACATTACAGCATACTAACACATATATATGGAATCTAGAAAGATGGTAATGATAACCCTATATGCAAAACAGAAACAGAGACACAGATGTACAGAACAGACTTTTGAACTCTGTGAGAGAAGGTGAGGGTGGGATGTTTCGAGAGAACAGCATCGAAACATGTATATTATCTCGGGTGAAACAGATCACCAGCCCAGGCTGGATGCATGAGACAAGTGCTCGGGCCTGGTGCACTGGGAAGACCCAGAGGAATCAGGTGGAGAGGGAGGTGGGAGGGGGGATCGGGATGGGGAATACATGTAACTCCATGGCTGATTCATGTCAATGTATGGCAAAAACCACTACAATATTGTAAAGTAATTAGCCTCCAACTAATAAAAATAAATGGAAAAAAAAAAGAATCTATTAATGAAGGTGAAAAAGGAGAATGAAAAAGCTGGTTTAAAACTCAACGTTCAGAAAACTAAGATCATGGCATCTGGTCCCAACACTTCATGGCAAATAGATGAGGAAACAGTGGAAATGGTGACAGATTATTTTCTTGGGCTCCAAAATCACTGCGGATGGTGACTGCAGCCATGAAATTAAAAGACACTTGCTCCTTGGAAGAGAAGCTATGACCAACCTAGAGAGCATATTAAAAAGAAGTCAATCCTAAAAGAAATCAACCCTAAATATTCAATGGAAAGACTCATCCTGAAACTAAAGCTCCGATACTTTGGCCACATGGTTCGAAGAGCCGACTCATTGGAAAAGACCTTGATGCTGGGAAGGATTGAAGGCAGGAGGAGAAGGGGATGACAGAGGATGAGATGCTTGGAAGACAGCAACAACACAATGGACATGCGTTTGAGCAGACTCCAGGAGATGGTGAGGGACAGGGAGGCCTGGCGTGCTGTAGTCCATGGGGTCACAGGAGTTGGATACGACTGAGTGACTGAACAACAACAAATATATTTTTAAAGTTTAGATGAAAAAAATAAAAACTAAGAATTTTATAAAGAAGAATAATGATATGATCTTAATTCTACTAGATGCTAAAGTATATTGTAATGGAAAGGTAATTTTTACAGCTTGCTTTTGGGGGAGTTCCTGGTGATCCAGGGATTAAGACTCTGCTTTCACCGCAGGGGGTGAATTTCGATCCCTAGTGGGGGAATTAAGACTCCACATGCCCTGTTGTACAGCTTAAATAAATGAATAAATGTGGTTCAGGATAAAGAAGATAAAGACAGGTTAACAGAACAGAAATTAGAGTTCATAGGTAGGCTCAAATAGTTAGGGCAAAGAAGAAAATGCCAAATTGAAATTTCAAATCAGTGGAGAAAATATGCATTAACTAACAAAGAGTGTTTAGGCAACTGACTAATTAAATAGGATCTTCAGTCCAGATGGTAAAGAAATCTGCCTACAGTACAGGATACCCAGGTTTAATCCCTGGGTCAGTAATATCCCTTGGAAAAGGGAATGGCTACCCATTCCAGTATTCTTGCCTGGAGAACTCCAAGAACAGAGGAGCCTGGTGGGCTACAGTCCATGGAGTCGAAGAGTCAGACATGACTGAGTGATTAACACTTTCACTTTCACATTTTATACCCCCCAAATTCCATGTGGATCAATTATTAAAACATGAAAAAGTCCCCCAAAATTTAAAAGTGGCATTAGAAAGCATAGAATATATTTTAATTATTACTAGCTCAGAGGACTAATGCTAAATATGAAACACTTTGTGTTTCATAAGACATAGGGGAAAAGACAAAAGACATAGGGGAAATACTGCTTCATGTGACACATCAAAAAACATTTGGATAAAATAACTATAGAAAATTTAAAAAACCCAAAAACTTCTAATGTAATTTCAATTATAAAAGAGAGTATGCTTCTTTAAATTATAAGAAAAGAACAAGCCAAAAGGAAAATGGCTAAATTATATGAACAAATAATTCACAAGAAAGGAAATACAAATGGCTCTTAAGTATATGAGAAGATAATAAATCTCTCTTGTAATAAGAGAAAGGCATATTACAATGAAAATGAGATACCATTTTTCACCTACAATATTGGAACATAGAAAAATTTGATAACCTTTAGTTGTTGAAAAGTGTGGAAAATAGTCATTTTATGTGCTGCTGGGGAAATGGGAACTTGGTACAACCTCTATGTTGAACAGCTTGACAATATCTATCAAAATTGCAGTGTATGTGTCTTTTGACCTGGAAATTTTACTTCCAGGAATTTCTTCTATGAATTTAGTCTTTTAGTTGCTCTTGAGTAAAATCAAATATGAGAAGACATTTGCACATCATTGTTAATAATAGAAAAAGATTAGAAAGAACCCAAATGTCCATCAACAAAGTACTTGCAAAATAAATTATATCTCTAGAGTGATACACCTCTTTAGAATATATCTCTGCTGCTTTTATAAACAGAATCACTGCTCAGCTCTTAAAACAGTATGAACATTATATCACCATTTGTGCATACACGCATGTGTGTGTCTGTGTGTGTTTATAACAGTATATACTTAAAGTATATGCAGAGAATATTCCAGGAAGAAAATGCAAGAAACTAACAATGTTGGCTGCCTCTAGGGAGGTGAACTGAGAGGTTGAAACTAGGTGTAAAAGGTGTATATTTAAAAAATGTTTTCACAGTTTTAAAATTTTGCAATATATATAAATACATTATCTATTCAAAATATAAATAATTAAGCTTTAATGAGGTAATGAGGGCTAGTTGAAAGACCTACAATGCCTGACGCAGGGTCACCAGGCAATAAATGCCTGTTACATTTGCTATTATTATGTTAAATAGCAATTGGAAGATGATGGTGGAAAATGGAAAAATCATGGAGTCAAGTGATTGTCAGTCTTGGCTATGGGCTGCCCTGTCCCTAAGTATTAGAATGAACCATACGAAATAGCCAATATTTAATAGCATTTGACCTGCAAAAATAGCAATTTCATATAATTCAACCCCAAATTACTTTATTCATTGTAAATTAGACTGTAGGTGATCATGAAAATCATGGTGACCATTAGTTCAATTATTCCTCACCATTGAAACTTGACTGGTTTCCAATTCGGAGAGTGAGAATTCAGAGAGTGAGTTAGAATAATGGGAATACTGAACTACATGGATTAATTTGGTTCCTGAATTTTGGATAGTGAGTAGCTTGAATTGGATAAGGAAGAATTTATTTAAACTTTTTCTTTTTCAAAACTCATTGATTCCTGAATTAAGATAACAAGTTTGGACGTTGAGGGTTTGGATAGTCAGTGAGGGGTACCTGTTTTGCAGAAGAACCTCATAGCTTTCAAAGCATTTTAGTATAAGTGACCTCATATATTTCTTAATCTATGGAGGTGTTATCCCAATGCCCATCCCGTTTAACAAAAGGGGAACTGTTTCCGCTTTAAATTGCAAGCCACTGCTAACCAATGCAATACAACTGGTGTTGAGGGATTTGACAAAAGACTAGACCTACTGCTAGGACAGGGCAACCTGTTCAATGGTTAAGACTACAGGTCACATCTCTTCCAAGCAAACATTTTTCCTTCCTGCCTTCCATCTGTTAGTGAGAGATCAAAAGTCCCGAAGCTCTGAAGTTACATGCCAGTGGTGGTAACAGCACGATGGCCCAGTTGTGTCTGACTCTTTGTGGCCCTACAGACTGGAGCCTGCCAGAGTCCTCTGTCTATGGAATTCTCCAGGCAAAAACACTGGTGTGGGTTGCCATGCCCTTCTCCAGGGGATCTTCCTGGCCCAGGGAAGCTGGGTCTCCTGCCTTGCAGGCAGGTTCTGTACCAGCTGAGCCACCGGGGAAGCCCAAAGGGAAGAGTAACTGCACTGGCCAGGATGGCTACCCTTTTGCATGTTTGTAAATTCTGTTAATCAACCTCAAGAAAACTCTCATTTTTCTACCTAAGTTTCCCCCTCATGGTAAAACCATTCAAGAATATGATAGGTGACTGCAAACTCCTTCTGTAGGTAAAACATAGGCAGAATCCCAAAGGGACATTGAAAATGGAAGAAGGAAGACAACCGCTTTGATCAGTTCCTAAGGCTACGGACATTTATTCTACAAAAGCCACACTGTGAAGCTTCTGGAGTTGAGGCTGCTCTTATGCCAAAAGTTTCCATAATGATCTAAGGCTGTATTGAACCCAAAAGGGGTCAGTTCATCCCTCCAAAATCTTGGGAACAGTCAAGAAGAGAGGAGGGTGAAATGAGCTGCCTTCTCAGGTAGACTCCCAGTCTTATGCTATGACTGACCTAGGAAAAGTTTTAAGGAAATCAGAAGCAACATATATGAGATTCTCATGAGCACAGAAAAATTCAGTATCAAATAGGGAATCTGCTGGCTAGAGACCACAGTAGACCCAGGTATACAACAGGTGCTCAGGAAACATTTGTAGACTGAATGGGACCTGAGTAAACCCAGGTATACTATAGGTGCTCAGTAAACATTTATAGACTGAATGGGACCAGAGTAGACCCAGGTATGCAACAGGGGCTCAGGAAACACTGTGTGGATCACAATAAAGTGTGTGGATCACAATAAACTGTGGAAAATTCTGAAACAGATGGGAATACCAGACCACCTGACCTGCCTCTTGAGAAACCTGTATGCAGGTCAGGAAGCAACAGTTAGAACTGGACATGGAACAACAGACTGCTTCCAAATAGGAAAAGGAGTACGTCAAGGCTGTATATTGTCACCCTGCTTATTTAATTTATATGCAGAATACATCATGAGAAACGCTGGACTGGATGAAGCACAAGCTGGAATCAAGATTGCCAGAATCAATAACCTCAGATATGCAGATGACACCACCCTTATGGCAGAAAGTGAAGAAGAATTAAAGAGCCTCTTGATGAAAGTGAAAGAGGAGAGTGAAAAAGTTGGCTTAAAGCTCAACATTCAGAAAACTAAGATCATGGCATCTGGTCCCATCACTTCATGGGAAATAGATGGGGAAACAGTGGAAACAGTGGCTGACTTTATTTTTCTGGGCTCCAAAATCACTGTGGATGGTAATTGCAGCCATGAAATTAAAAGATGCTTACTCTTTGGAAGGAAAGTTATGACCAACCTAGATAGCATGTTAAAAAGCAGAGCCATTATTTTGTCAACAAAGGTCTGTCTAGTCAAGGCTATGGTTTTCCCAGTGGTCATGTATGGATGTGAGAGTTGGACTATAAAGAAAGATGAGCACCAAAGAATTGATGCTTTTGAAATGTGGTGTTGGAGAAGACTCTTGAGAGTCCCTTGAACTGCAAGGAGATCCAACCAGTCCATCCTAAAGGAGATCAGTCCTGGGTGTTCATTGGAAGGACTGATGCTGAAGCTGAAACTCCAATACTTTGGCCACCTCATGCGAAGAGTTGACTCATTGGAAAAGACCCTGCTGCTGGGAGGGATTGGGGGCAGGAGGAGAAGGGGATGACAGAGCATGAGCTGGCTGGATGGCATCACCGACTCAATGGACATGAGTTTGAGGGGACTCTGGGAGTTGGTGATGGACAGGGAGGCCTGGCGTGCTGCGGTTCATGGGGTCGCAAAGAGTCAGACACGACTGAGCGACTGAACTGACTGAAACACTTGTAGACTGGATGGGACCAGAGTAGACCCAGGTATACGACAGGGGCTCAGTAAATGTTTGTGAATTGAATGGATGTGAATGAGCCTTGAAAATGGGGAATCAAGACAAAAAGCAAACCATAAACCATCCTATACTAATAAGCTGGTAGACTTTGGCCAACCTGGAATCTCTTGAGTGTAATTTCCTCATTTCTAGCATAGATTCTTTAACATTTTGTTTATTGTACATGTTAATATTTCTACTCTGTGCTCCTCCTTTTTAGAAGGCTTGAGTAGAAGTCCTTAGAAGTCACGCTCATCTCCTGTGTTTTATAGATGAGGCACATTCATCAGATAAAGTTAATGACATCCCTCCCCTCCCGTCCCCGACAGGATTGTTTGTAATTGCAAAGAAGAACATCAGATCCTTAGAGGAAAGTGCTGTGTAGGCGCTCAGTCTGTAGTGTCAAGGATGGTTAACAGCCTTCACACAAGCGTCCTTGATACTCCCAGGCAGCACTTGGACTTGGGATTTTATAAATGGTTTGCTCTTTAAAACTTCCAGCTCATCAAGGAGCACAACCAAGTTGAGGAGACTTAAAATCACTGGCTCTCTATTCAGGGGCGAAGAGACAAGATAGCCGCTCTCAAAACACCTGCATCTCAGTGACAGGTATGAGGGGGGAGAACAACAGAAAGGTGAGACTGACGACTATGCAGGGCAATTCAACTGATGAAAACTGCCATGAGGGAAAGAAGCCGGGTAAAGAGGCAACGGAAAATAACTAGGGCGGGGAGTCCTCTTTAGATTGGCTGACCAGGTGAGACCTTTTGGAGGAGGAGGCAAGTCCTGAGACCTGAGTAGTAGGGATAAGGGAAAGTGTTAGCTGCTCAGTCATATCCAACTCTTTGAGACCCCCTGGGTTGCAGCCTGCCATGTTCCTCTGTCCGTGGAATTCTCTAGGCAAGAATACTGGAGTGGGTAGCCATTCCCTTCTCCAGGGGATCTTCCCAACTCAGGGATCGAACCACGGTCTCCAGCACTGCAGGCAGATTCTCTACCATCTGAGCCACCAGGGCAAGTTTCTGTCTAGCGCCCATTGTAGATACTCAACAATCCTAGCTCTCTGCCTTCCCTTTCTCCTTAATTATGGTACACACCCTCCATCCATTCCCAAGCTGCTGATGATGATCAGGACTGGAGGGTTTAACCTCACCTGCCTTCCCTCCTTTCCACATGCTTGTTTGTTACCTACCTACTCTGCTCCGTGAACTCTGCTGGGGACAGACAATGCGCTCCTGCAGCCTATCAATGACAATAACTGCTCTCTCTAAGGAATGGGGGTTTTCTGTGGGCAGAGACACGGTGCCCATGCCAAGTTGGAGAACAACAGAGACCAGGCATGGAGAAGGGTCTCGAGCCTCAGAGCTGAGCAGTGGAGCCTGCCCCTCTTCATATGCAGGCTACTTCCCTGGATGTGGTGTGTGCTCAGTCACTCAGTCATGTCTGACTCTTTGTGACCCCATGGACTGTAGCCTGCCAGGCTCCTCTGTCCATGGGATTCTCCTGGCAAGAACACTGGGGTGGGTATCCATGCCCTCTTCCAGGGGATCTTCCCGACCCAGGGATCGAACCCACATCTCCTGCATTGGCAAGGGGGTTCTTTACCACTGAGCCACCTGGGAAGCCAGCCTGACTGTGCTCTTAAATTAAAATAAATTCAAACAGCTCTCCTCTGGCCGCCTGCCCTGCATTTTCCTGACATATTTGTGACCCATTCTAGACAATTAGAAGTTGAGACTCCAATACTTTGGCCACCTGATGCGAAGAACTGACTCACTGGGAAAGACCCTGATGCTGAGAGGGATTGAGGGCAGGAGGAGAAGGGGACGACAGAGGATGAGATGGTTGGATGGCATCACCAACTCAATGGACATGAGTTTGAGTAAACTCTGGGAGTTGGTGATGGACGGCGAGGCCTGGCGTGCTGGTGTCCATGGAGTCGCAAAGAGTTGGACACAACTGAGCAACTGAACTGACTGACTGAGACAATTAGGAAGGCTTTTTTTCAGGACCAGGAACTCTGGGCTCCACCCTGCATTTCACTTTGCAATCCCTCATCCATTTCCGCCTAGAATCTCACTGCCCACCTTCCCATCTCCCCTGATTTTCGGTGTCTTGTTAAATGATAATTTCTTTCTTTTTCTCTAGTACCTGAGACTGGGAAATTTCTTTCTTTAATCCCAGCCCTATTTGTACCTTTAAGGCCAAGAATTATAGAAACATGCATGGCTCTAAAATGGTTTTCATTTACGACTGCTCATAGAGTTAAAATACTCTATGTGTGCATGTGTGTGTGTGTGTGTGTGTGTGTGTGCGTGTGTGTGTGTTTTCCTTTAATGTCTGGCAGCCATTTCCTTATATCCCTGTTTTCTGGACACTGAGCTATCTCTATGTTATGATTATTTTACCTCTTTAAGAGTGAACTGCTTTAATCCCCTGATCATGCAGTCACGTGAGCTACTTTTCCATCTCCAAACGCAATTAAAAGTGCCCTTCGGGTGTTCCAAATTTTAATCATTCTATGTGTGCAGCATTCCCGGGCTCAGAAGGCCTTTCTCGGCCTCCTCTCAGATGGAGCTTTTCTCCAAGGAGGAGAAGGTGGAGCAGCGGAAAGTCAGAATGAGGGGCGAGAGCTTGGTTTCAGAGGCCAGGCCCCTCAGTCTTAAGGCACCGTCTCTCCTGCTGGGACCAGCAGGCCATCCCCAGCAGCAGTGGGTGGAGGGGGCTACAGGCTTGGGGCCGAGCCAGGAAGCGTTGTCGCCAGGACCAGCTTAGCAACCTTAGGCACGGACTGACTTTTCATCTGTATAATGTGGATAATAATTGCTGTCTCATCCTTTTGCTGACAGCACAGAGAAGTTCCTGCCTCACTAACAGTGTTATCATGGTCCTGATGGTGCTGAACTGTCTCTGAATCCCTTCCATGTCTGATGCTCTAAGCCAGTGCTTGTCCAGCTGTGGGTCACGTGCCCTTGACTAGTGACCACACGCTCCGTGATTCGGACAACACCCGCACCCCTTCATAGCCTGCACAGTGGGTGAGTCCACCACATGAACTTGGATGAACTTGGATGTCCTGGCGATGTCCAACTGCTGTAGTAATTTTTACGCTTTTAATTCTCGTTTTCTGAACTTCTCACAAACTGATAATGAACTGCAAGCCTGCAGTGATCAATGCCTTAGGCTGTGAGCCGTTGGAGGGTCTGTACCATGCAGGTGGTGTGGGAAGCCCAGGAGATTTGCTGGGATGGTACCCCCCTACCACACCCCCACAATTTAGTGCTTAGGAAGCCTGTGCTGCTGGTCTGCCCACAAGAACGGTGAACAGTCTGCCCAGGTGCCAGCCCATCACCATGGTGACTGCCATAGTTCATCTCGGTCTCTGAGCAAGGATCCTGTTCCACCCTCAGGTTTGGCTTGGCATGTAGACAGGAACGGGGGTGGGATTGCCATCCTTTCTCGTGCCATAAAACCAAGGAAAACATCCTGGCTGGCAGTCAAGCCTCACAAAATAGCAACAACAACAGAAACTCCTGGCAGGATTTCAGAGGGCTGACTCCTGCAAAGTCACTCTCCCTCCAAAAGGCCACTTGATGTCAGTCAGTTGAGGGTCATTTTCCAATGCAAACTGCCTAGTTCTTCCAGGCACTGGACGATACTCCTTTGGTACCAGTACAAGCTACATGCAGGGACCAGTGTTCTTTAGGGCCTAACAATCACAACAAAAATCTTCATTCACGTGGGAAATTAAAGGTACAGGGTCAGAAAACATTAACTGTGAAAACTCAATGCTTTCAAGGCCAGTTGAGGATACTGTGTTTTTGAAGGGATAGACTTCTTTAACAACAACAAAAGGTCATAAATAGCATCGAAAACACCCAGTGATGATGGTGATACATTTGTAATAACATTTCTATTGAAAAGGGAGTTCCAAATATTTGGCACGTGCCTCAGACTCTCTCCTGCTCCCATTCTTGGCAGCTGTCATTTGCAAATCCCTTCTCTCTTTTTTTCCCCTATCATCTGGCTTCAGAATGTCAGTGTAGAATTCAAGGCCATGACCAATGTTCAGGAGATGATAAATGGAATGGGAGTTATTTGGCTTCTTGGTGTAGTCATTTCGAGTAACATGTGCTCTTCACATGCATTATCGTTTTAACCCTCGCCTGCAGTGTGATTCTTGCTGTTCACAGTGAGTAATCACTCACACGTGAGAAAACTGGAGATCTGAGAAATTAAGGCGGTCAATCAACAGTGACCTTGGAGTCCTGATCCACTGCTCTGGACAACACAGGAGGGGACGAGGGCTTGTTATGCTCCTTCTGTATGCTGTGTGCATGAGCGCTCAGTCACCTTAGTCATCTCTGACTCTCTGCAACCCCATGGATTATAGACTGCTAGGCTCCTCTGCCCATGGGATGCTCCAGGCAAGGATACTGGAGTGGGCTGCCACGCCCACTTGCTCCAGGGTATCTTCCTAACCCAGGGATGGAACCCACATCTCCTGTGTCTGCCATATTGCAGGTGGATTCTTTACTCACCGAGACACCTGTGTCAGGCTCTTATAATTTTTAACTCATTTAATCTTATAAATCGTAATTTGCACCAACCTGTGAGACATTATTCTTCCTGATTTTCAGATGAAGAGAGTGGGGTTCAGAGAATTTTAAACTTGTTCAAGACTGATATAGGTCATAAGGGGGCTAGGATCTGAACCCACATTGCTCTGAATCTGAAGCACATCTGTTTTACTTACTATGTGGCCGCAACAGTTCAGACTCTGCAGACAACACCACTGAGAGCAAGACATGCCGGGCGTTTAGAGGAATGGTATTAATGACAGCAACAGCTTGCACATGACTCGTTTTCAACATTTAGAGAAGTGATTAAATTACCCTACACGGGTATTTGCAGCTATTATAAATGGTTAATATGATGGCTATGTAGAAACAGGCAAAAGTGTTTACCAAATAACATTAAGAAATCTTATGTGTACTGATTACATTTATGCAGAAATTATGCATACAGATGGATAAAGAGTAAGACCCACCAAGAAAATAGCTTTTGGCTGGGATACAGGACAATAAAATGCTTTCGCATTATTAGTTGCTCAGTCGTGTCCAACTCTCTGCGACCCCATGGACTGTAGCCTGCCAGGCTCCTCTGTCCATGGAATTCTCCAGGCAAGAATACTAGAGTGTGAGCCATTCCCTTCTTCAGGGGATTTTCCTGACCCAGGGATCGAACCCAAGTCTCCTGCATTGCAGGCGGATTCTTAACCATTTGAGCCCCCAGAAAAGCCCAAGACATTTTAAAGCTGCATTAAACAAAATGCTTAAAGAAGTGTGTGCGTTCAGGCATCAGGAAAAGCTGGCCAAAGAAAATAGGCAAAAATAATCACCCACTAAGAAATGTGTCCTCAAGAATTTAAAGAAGATATTTCCAAAATGATGGGATGGCCATAATGGCATTTAGGGCAAAAATTAAATACTAACTCTGAGTGGTTTTAGAGTAAAAGTTTGACATTGGGAAGTCTGAGGATTTTAAGTGGAGACTTTGTTCACTAGAGTGATCCAGAGGCCCCATTCCATGCTTCTTTCATTTCCTCAATGCATTCAACTCTGCTGCTTTTTAGATTTCATGGTGAAGTTTTAGGTAACGACTTTGAAAATGAACCACACATTGTTTTTTAGATGCTGTAGGGCAAGTGAATTCATCTGAGTTCTATTACTTCTTGTGTCTATATGTCATTCAAAATCTAGCCTTCCATTCACCAAACTCCCATCCACCAATCATCCATTCAAGAAGCATTTGCTGGGTGCCTACCAGTTTCCCTGGTGGCTCAGACAGTAAAGAATCCCCCTGCAATGCAGGAGACCCAGGTTCGATCCCTGGGTCAGGAAGATCCCCTGGAAAACAGAATGGATACCCACTCCAGTATTCTTGCCTGGAGAATTCCATGGATAGAGGAGCCTGGTGGGCTATGGTCCATGGGGTCGCAAAGAGTCAGACACAACTGAGTGAATCACTTATCGTGATCTAGAGCTTGTGAGGCCCTAGAGATAAAAGACAGCCAACTTGTCCTCGGGTTCCTCTGAGTCTTACACGGGAAACATGGAGAGACTAAACAGTGGAGACAAACAGGGGCATGGAGAGACGATTCCTACCCAGGATCTGCCGAGAGCTAAGCCGCATATCCTGTGTGCAGGACACCAGGGTCATGGGGGAGGGGCAGGTACCCCACTGGGAGTCAGAGAGAGATGCTCAGAGGAGGTGATGGGCAGTGGGTCCTGAAGAACGAGGAGAAGCTAGGCTGGGGAAATTGGATGGAAGGGAAGGGGAGGAACCGCGGTCCAGGCTTCAAGCCACACTGCGCCAAGGCATGTGGGCAAAAAAGCATGGCCAGTTTAGGGAAGGGCAGGGGGTCTGTGTGGCCACAGGACGACACATGAAGTGGGGAAGGGAGGTAGACCAAGGCTGGGAGGCGCAAAGGCCCCAGTGGAGGGCTTTGTGAGCCAAGGTCAGCAGCAGAGCACTTGATGAGTGCACTAGAAACTGTACACGAATGCATTTAAGTCACCTGCTGAGACCGACACGGGTGGGTATTAGAGGAACATTCTGGGCTGATCTGAGGTCCCCAGCTGAGGCTGGACAGACCCACCTATCACCGCGTCTTCAACTCCTCACAAAAGGGGATGTGCCTTATCCATCCTCATCAACACCCCACCTCATTCCTTTTGTGCCCGGGCCCTAGTAGATGCCACTCAAAATGTCTCTAGGCTAGATGATTGACTTAAAATTTACACACAAAGCCAAACAACCCCACATCGTCAAGGGATAAAGTGGTGTTATCCTGCGGTATCCAGTGGGCAGAGACTGTCTGTTCCTACTGTTGAAGCAGATGAGTGAAAACGGCACATCCCACTTATGGCCAAGGCAGAAATTCGCAGGGGTTTCCTTTAAAAGCTTATGGACAGGGTTTCTGCATTACCAACCCTCATTCTTTTTATGGGATAGGAAATGAAACAGACGTCAGTTATTTCAGTTTCAATTTTAAAGTCTTATCTTTAGAGCTATTTAAAGAAAATAAATCCTCCACACAGTAAACATTTACATATAAGAACTGCATATAAGAAATCTGAGATGGTGGCAATTTCAAACCCTGAGTTAGAAAGGGTTTTCACTTTGATGAAATGGAAATAAAGAAGGATCGGACTTCTGGGTGTTCTGACCAACTGGAGCTCTTCTCATAAGCTCTGAATACAGGGGAATCTGATGAATGACTTGATCCCACCAAGAAGAAAGGACCAGAGACCCTATGAGAGCATGCTTGCAAAGAGAAGGGAGCTCCACATGAAGGTATCTCATCGGAAATCAGTTAAGGGGGTGTTACATCCCACTTCCCAAATAGGGAAGCAGGCTCGGAAAGGTCAAGTAACTTTTCCAGGGTCACACAGCTAGCAAGTGGCAGTCCTCAATATATACTCTTGTATGTCTGACCCTTAAGTCGAAGTTAAACAAGCTTAAAATTAACATTCCAGTTACGTGAAGCCATCTTGTTGGAAAATACCCTGCCTGAAAAGATTGCAGGCAGGAGGGGAAGGGGGCAACAGAGGATGAGATGGTGGATGGCATCATCGATGCAATGGACATGAACTTGAGCAAACTCCGGGAGATAGTGGAGGACAGGGAGACCTGATGGCATGCTGCAGTCCGTGGGGTCTCAGAGTTGGACAGGACTTAGCGAATGAACAAGTGAAACTGCCTAGAATTCATCCATAGCCCCAGTTTTCTCCATCCTTCTCTGATGCTACTCTTGGATGGGACCACCTACTAATCTTTCAGAATCAATTCAAGAGCCAGTTCCTCCTTGGAGACTTGGCCTCCCACCCCCACTGTCCAACAACCTCTCTGTTCCTTGTGCCTGGAGTCAGACTGTGGGTTCTAATCCCTTCTTGGCCACTCACCAGCCCTGCGACCTTGGGGAAGTACCTCCCTAAGCCTCAGTTTCCTCACCTGCAAAATAGGGCCAACAAGAGCCCCATAAAGTTGTTGTGAGTATTAAAAAAATAAAATAGAACAACTCCTTGTCCAGAGCACAGCAGCATGCCTGGCATGCGGGAAGCACTCAGGGATGTTAGCTAGCATTTTGTGCGTTGCTGTAACCAGGCAGATGTCTCTCCCAGCAGAGTCTTTTTTCTTTCTCCCCTGCTAGACAGTGATCTCCTTAAGGGTGATGGACACGTGGTGTCCCATAGATCCCTGTGGGATGAACCATGAATAATGACCGAAGGAGGATCTGGCGGCGGGGGTTACCCTCCCCAGAACGCACTGATTAAGGGGCGTCATCACCCCCGTGAGAGTAAATTCCTCCGCCTCCAGGAGACGGTGGACACCTTTGTGAAACACACCACCCAGTTTCCAGGACTCCTAACAACCGTTCACTCTGCAGGCCCGTTCCCAGCCCGGCCGCAGCCAGGAGAACTACCCCAGGGACACAAGGTCAGCAAGCCCTGGCCTCCCGGAGGTCAGCAGAGGTCAGCGTCCAGGGGAAGAGAGGCTGCACGCGGTCGGGACGCCATCCCTGCTCCGCCACCTCCAGCCTCCGTTCTGCTCCGCGGGGACCAGCGGGCCGGCCAGCATGCCCCTGGGCACCACGCCCCTCCGGCCTTGATGTGCTGGAGGTGGCCAAGGGAACGCAGGTAACCTGACAACTCCAATTAAAGGACAACAAGTGGTCTGTGGCCACTTCAAAAGCATCAGGTCAACAGAGTCCCCAGCAGCACGCTGCCAGCTGCTCCAGCAACATCATCTGTGTTCACATCTCCCGAGCTGGGCCGTGTGCTTCGCCAGCTCCTTCCTCTAACTGGGGGAACCGCCTCCTTGTAACCTCTCCCACAGGCCGCCCTGAGAGCGATTGGGAATTTCAGGCAAAGCTGGGTGATGATAACTGCTTACCTCCTGTATTGCTTATTTTGGTTCCTGAAAGACAAAGCTTATTGAAATTTCAGATGTCTGAGGTATTTAAAAATCTCTATCCCTCCTTTCCAAAGCAGGGTGCATTGATGTTTAAAATTCTTCCTCTGATTTAGAAAGCCCTGGATTAGTATTTGCCCAGATAAAATGTCCGACTTCTTCTTCCGATGCTGGGCGTGGCTAGTGAAATTCCTGGCTAAGTGTGTTGAAACAAGTCTTCAGGTGACCTTCTGAGGCTGGATCCAAAAACCCATTTCCTCAGAAGGATGGGAGAGCTTTTTAAGTAGTTTTTATAAATAAAATTATTTTCTTTCTTTCTTTTTCTTTTTTTTTGGCTGCTCAGCTTGTGGAATCTAGTTCCCTGACCAGGGATTGAGCCTGTATGGTTTGCATTGAAGTGTGAAGTCATAACCACTCTGGACTACCAAGGAAATCCCAATAAATGTATTTTCTTACTGCTCAACTGTTTTGCAGATATTAGGTGATAAGAAAATGTTATATATTGGTTCTAAAATGAAGAAATAAGCTTTGTTTTTCATTCTTAGTGACTACTGACCAGGATAGGTCTTGTCATGGAAGCCCATGTACACTGGTTTTGGGCTCTGAGTTTGAGATTCTGCTCAGCCATGACCTGCCAAGTGGTCCTCAGCTGCCCAGAGGGATTGTGGATGGGAGGTTGGCTTCTATGCTGACTACCTTCCCCCCGAGATGCATGAGTCCCTCCCTGGGCTCTTCTCACGGGCCTTGCACACCTCTCTAAGCCAGCACACCTCTCCCTGCCAGCTTTGCCCACCAGCCCGTGACCACCACCCTAGGAAGGAGGCCACAGCTCCATGATGGATGGAGGGCCGTCACCTGGCACGCTGCCAGGAAGATAGTCGGCTCAGAGCGTGCCCTGAACCAATCAGTAGGTGAACAAGGGGTTGGGTGAGTGGAGGCAAGAAAGGCAAATGGCCACTGAACTGGGATGCATGAGCCTGGGAAGCCAAGTAGTGTTCAGAGGACTCGGAGTGAGAGAAGAAAGCCAGACACCATGTTGCTCCAAGGAGTTCCAGGCTGGGGAACAAAGATGGACATGTAACAGGTGCCCAATAAACTATGACAGCAAACACTAACTGGGCACTTTCTGGTCCAGACCTTGGGCTAAACCCTTTGTGTGGGTTCTCTCTCTTAATCCTAACCTGGGGCTTCCCAGGCAGCTCAGTGGTGAAGAATTCACCCGCAGTGCAGGAGAGGCCAGAGACACGGGTTCGATCCCTGAGTTGGGAAGATCCCCCGGAGGAAGAAATGGCAACCCACTCCCATATTCTTGCCTGGGAAGTCCCATGGACAGAAGAACCTGGTGGGCTACAGTCCATGAGGTCGGAAAGAGCTGGACATGACTTAGCAACTAAACAACAACAATAAATCCTCACATTAAACCCTACAGGGAGCTGACGTAACTTTTGGTGAAGGAGATTAAGGATCCAGTGAGAAACACTGACTCCTCCATTAAGGCAGGAAAGACTCGATCCAATTCCCATCAATATCCTCATTCTATGAGACAGTGCTGTTTGCAGCAACGTGGATGGACCTGGAGAGTGTCATACCACGTGAAGGAGGTCAGACAGACAAACTAAGTATCAGAGACTGTCACTTATCTGTGGAATCTAAAAAAAAAAACGATGCAAATGAACTTATATACAAAACAGAAATAGGTTCACAGACACAGAACACAAACTTACAATTACCAAAAGGGGAAGGGGGTAGGTTTGAGATGAACAGACCCACACTACAGTATATAAAATAGGTAAACAACAAGAACCCATTGCATAGCACACGGAACTATAGTCAATATCTTGCAATAACCTAGAATGGAAAAGAATCTGAAAAAGAATATATATATGCATATACTATATATATACTTATGAATCACTTAGCTATACACTTGAAACTAACACAAATTGTAAATCAACTATATGCCATTACAAAAATAATTTAAAAATCATCATTCTACATTCTTACCAGAAAGGCAGTGTTTGCCATGGAGCACATAGGTTCTAGAGTTCAAGTTCTGATTCTGTCATTTGAGGGCATAAAGCTGGGTGACTGATTTTATTAACACCCTTTGGGCCAGCTCTCTTATGGGAAAGGCACTGTTGCACATGGACCATTGTGGAGTCCAGCTACATCAGGGTAGCCTGCAGTACTTCACGTTAGGTGGTAGCCTTGGAAATGTGACTCTCTGTTGCCCCAACCGTACATGGTTCCCTGTGTCATTATCAGCAGAGGGCTTGGTGCCATTCCCTCTCTGCTGGTTTGATGTCCTTACTCTTTGCACGCTGGAAGCAAACAACTGCAGACGTGGGGACCAGTGAACCTTGCTGACCCCATGGTGAAGGTGACCATTTTAATGATGACGACAGAGGAGCTGAGCGGGTGGGGCACGTAGGGAGGAGGGAAATGCAGCATTTATCGCTTTGTGTTAAATGCAGCTGAAATATTTAATAGTCTGTTCAAGAGCTCAGCAGAGATCGAGCGGCCGAATCTAGGATGGACGCCAAAGTCCCAGATTCCTCGGAGGTGTCAGCTGAGGACACGTAGCGTGGGACTTCTCTATCTGCCTAAGGAGAGGCATCATTAGATGGTTCAAACAAAATCTCTCCCGGCCCCTGACAAGACGCAGCGCTGGGCGGTGTGGGGCCGCCTTCTGAATTCCTGTGGCTGGAACAGCACTGAAGACCCCCATGTCCTACCCCCGCTGTGCCAGCAGGCCTTACAGGAGACAGTGCTGAATGCAGAGCCTGGAGGTTGGGGAAAACACAGCCTCATCTCTCCTGCTGAGAGCGCTGTCTTTGGACCCAGCCTCCTGTGCAGACCCTGGTTTCCCTCTGAACCGTTTAGTGGAGAGCGACCTGGCTCATGGCATCCAAGGCGGCAGGTGTGTTGGCATGAGGTGGCGGGGAGTGAGGCTGATTCTGGGTCTTGCCACAACAACTGGATTTGGTTCTGGGGCATCTAAACCAAATGGAAGAAGACTCTTCTTCCTTTACTCAGGACGGAGACCCTGCTATCCTCATGTTTAATCCTTTTGTGCATTCCTGGCCCTGGTAGCCCAGCCAGCCAATTGCTCCAAGATCTGGCTCCCAACAAATTCTCTCTCCCTCTTCTCCTTGGCCTCGCCCTTCGCATCTCAGCATCACCAAACTGCTCGGCATTCCATTCCCTAACCTGTGCTCCTTCCGCTCCCTCTGATGGAAAAGGCCTTCCTCCTCCTTCCTCTGGCTTTTCTTTATTCATTCTTTCACATTCTACTCAGGCATCACCTCCTCCATGAAACCTTCTCTGGTTGATTCACCTGAGATGTCTATCTTATACTCCCATAACTCAGTCTGGAAACTTGTATCATGATATTCATCCTTTTCATACACAATGATCTCTCTTTATAGACCTCTCTTTATAAACCCTCATAGGGGAGGGTTTCTTCATAACAGGTGCCATGACTTTCATCTTTGAATCTTCAGATCTAGTTCAGCGCCCGTCACATTGCAATGAGGGCACGATTTGGAAACATCTGTGAAAATCATTCTTCATTTACAGAAGAGAAGGTCCTGCCAAAGCATTTCAACATGTCAAAGTATGCAAACGTGATTGAACTTAGAGGACTGCGAATTCAAAATAAGATTCGCAAACCTGCCCTTAAGGATAAAGAAACAATAGTATATTTTGTAACCACTGAATTTGATAATGTCAACCATTATACTATTTTTGGGTTGAATAGATTCTACAGCACTGCTGTTTTCCTTCCTGTTTAATTGCATTTTTAAAAGCTTAAATGTGAATTTACTATGAATCTGATTCTTTCCACCTCTCAGAATCAACTGCCAAATAAATGAACACATTCCAATGCTTTCATCTAATAGTAAACATAAGTTTTCAGGTAGATAAAAAGGAAAAGAAACAATGGCATACACAGTCTGATGGGGTGGGCCCCAGAGAAGCAAGGCAATGTGGAAGCCAGCGACTCAGAGGCAAAGGGATGTGGACCATGGCCACTGCCTTCGTGTTGGTTCTGGAAGGCAATGCTCGCTTTATGAAGGAAACCATATCCTCTACTTACAACGTGGTGACTGCCACTCCACACTGAAAACCAGCATTGACATATATACACCATGCATGTGTGTGTGTGCAAAGTCGCTTCAGATGTGTCCAACTCTGCAACCCTATGGACTGCAACCTGCCGGGCTCCTCTGTCCATGGGATTCTCCAGGCAAGAACACTGGAGTGGGTTGCCGTGCTCTCCTCCAGGGGATCACACATACACCACCCCGTGTAAAACAGACAGTTAGTGGCCATCTACGGTACAGCACTGCAGTGCTCAGTGATGACCTAGAGGGTTCGGGGTGGGAGGGAGGGAGCTCAAGAAGGAGGGGATAGACACACACAGCTGATTCACTTTGTTGTATAGCAGAAACCAACACAACATTGTAAAGCAATTATACTCTGATCAAAAAGTGAATTTAAAAACATGAAAACACTGATTTATAAAATGAGTATAGAACATTTGAAAAAGAAACAGTATGATGTTTGTTACCCTGTTAGACCAACTATGGAGGCTGAATTATGGGGGTAGAGAGTTTTGCCAAACATTTAATTTTTTTTAATAAAAATTCACTTTATATCTAAACCAGAAAATCTATTGCATGTAACACACAGAGTCACCAACAAGCCTTAGAAATAAATGTCTGTGTTCCAGCACTGAGGTGAGTTTCTTCAGGGGACCCTCTCTGGAAGGCACGCTGAGCCTCCTCAGGAGTGACCAGTGTCTGGACGCAGACACAGAGACTATGAACTCAGCAATGGGACACTGGCAACTTGAGACCATCAGAAGGGAAACAGTGCCAAAGCATTTGATGAGAGAGACATTGCCAGCCTTTGAAAAATTCTTTCTGGGAGTCATACAGAGAGAAGATGCTCAACCCTGACAAAGTCTAGGTTCAATGCTTTTTGTTAATTAAATCCAATCATCCATTGATCACACACACACAAACACACACACACACACAGAGTGGTTTAAGACATATACATTGTGCGGCTATTCACAACTGCCAAGGCTTGGGTACAACCGAAAGGTCTATCAGTAGATGAGTGGATACGTAAGATGTGGTACATATATATGTGGAATATTGCTCAGCCATAGAAAAGAATGAAATAACGTCATTCGCAGCAACATGGATGGATCTAGAGATTATCATACTAAGTGAAGTATGTTAGAGGAAGAAAGACAAATACTTCTTAGAGTAGAAGTGATAGCACATACATGTGGAATCTAAAATAAGACACAAATGAATTTATTTAAAAAACAGACTGACAGCTATAGAGAACAGACTCGGGATTGCCAAGGCGGAGGCAACGGGAGAGATGAACTGGGAGTTTCGGATTAGCAGATGCAAACTACCATACACGGAATGGATAAACGACAAATTCCAACTGTATAGCACAGGGAACTATATCAATATCCTGTGATAACTATAATGGGAAAGAATACGAAAGAGAATGTCTATAGATGTATAACTGAATCACTTTGCTTTACAGTAGAAATTAACACAACATTGTAAATTAACTATACTTGAATAAGATACATTTTAAAAAGACATATGTATTGTGCTGTATTACCTCATTTTAATTCCTTACTTCAGTTCAGTTCAGTTCAGTCGCTCAGTCGTGTCTGACTCTTTGTGACCCCATGAATCGCAGCACGCCAGGCCTCCCTGTCCATCACCAACTCCCGGAGTTTACTCAAACTCATGTCCATCGAGTCGGTGATGCCATCCACCATCTCATCCTCTGTCGTCCCCTTCTCCTCCTGCCCCCCGATCCCTCCCAGCATCCTTGGTTCAAGATATGCTTAAATCTCTAAAACACTTTTCAAACTCAGCGGGAAATATCCTCAGCCCATTGGTCTTACCCTGAGGTAGTTGAGGGTGAAATTTGTCAGCCCCATCCTGGTGATGTTTTTGGACAGTTGATCCAAGACCTGAGGATCTTGTGCCTAAATAGGAAAAAAAAATCAAATATTTTATCCCCGCAAGATGGCATCAAGGAAGTCCTGATTGTGCTACTGCTGCTAAGACATGCACCTTGTCAGTTTTTCTCAGAGAGTAGGTTGCTGGAGGTAATTTATTTTACATTTTGAAGATACTTGCGTATAACGCTCAAGGTCACCTTTGGGTCAGTGGTGCAAGACTCACTGCCAGGGAGAATTGAACTTAGTCCGATGGGAGAAAGGACTTTACTTCCTCCATGAGAGGCCCCGTGTCTTCCAGAGGAGGGTTATTAAGCCCGGTCAGGACACCTCCAGGTCCCTGGCACCCCCTCAACCCTGAGGGGAGGTGGGGTCTGGGTTTGGCAAAACCATGCTTTAGGGCTTCCCAGGTGGCGCTAGCGGTAAAGAACCTGCCTGCCAATGCTAATGCAGAAGATGTAAAAGACTTGGGTCTGATCCCTGGATGGGGAGGAAATGGCAACCCACTCCAGTATTCTTGCCTGGGAAATACCATGGACAGAAGAGCCTGGCCAGGCTACAATCCACGGGGTTGTGAAGAGTCAGACAGAACTGAAATGACTTAGCACACACATACACATGTTTTAGGACTGGCCTTTCTTGTATGTTATAATAGTTTTTTTAAAAAGATCTTCAAATTTTTTATTCTAATCTCTATTAATTATCTACTGATGTTATTTATGGGGGGCACATTTTTATTTATTTTTATTTTGTTTTTGACCACATCATGAGGCATGGGGGATCTTTGTTCCCAGACCAGGGATCGAACCTGAGACTCCTGCAATGGAAACGTGGATTCTTAACCACTGGACCACCAAGGAAATCTTGTGACAGTGTTTGTAGCAGCTTGGAGTTGAGTCCTATATTTGAAAATTTTGCAACTGCTATGAAATATATTAATACGTATATATTAAAAATGTCTAACTCTCCTCCCTGTTAAGCTGAGGCTAAAAATAGATGTCCTCAACAACTTTCATCCTGAAGGATTGTAAAGGTATGCATTCTATTTTCATAAATATCAGCCACATTAAAAATACCAAGATGTCATGTTTCACGGGCCACCCCCAATGTTCTGTTTGGTGAGAAAAGAAGACAAATTCTTTCTGGATTCCATTGTAAGGTGAGTCTCTTAGTCATTGCTCTTTCTTTCTGTTTATTTTTCCTTCTTTCTTGATAGATATAAACTATTGCTAAAGAGAGGAAGTTTTAAGTAAACATCTCCTTGCCTCCAGGTCTGCATTCATGAGACCATCTAGGTTATACCAACATCTTAATTTATTCTTTTTCTGTACTTAATTTCCCTCAGAGTAATGCAACCAATTGGCTTTGTGTATATAAATTAAAAAAAAAAAAAACAAAACTAATGTAGGTGAAAATAGCTTGCCATTTTTCATGTCAATTTCTGAAAAGAGGGTCCGCGGTAGACATGCGTGCATGCAAGCTAAGTCACTTCAGTTGTGTCTGACTCTTTGTGACTCTGTGGACTGTAGCCCACCAGGCTCCTCTGTCCTTGAGATTCTCTAGGCAAGAATACTGGAGTGGCTTGTTGTTCAGTACTGGAGTAGGTTACAATTACAGCTGTTAATTGTATTCTCTTTTCACCACACAGGGTCTTAAAAATCGGGCTCAAATCTGATTTTGCTCCAAAGCATTTTCCCAGAAACTGCTGCATCGTGCATTCTGGAAGAAAGATTTATTAAGTTAATGCCTGGTTACGCCTTCTTATGGGACTGACCTGATGAGTTTCTGTCAAGTCTTACCACCAAAACATCTCTCTAGATTGGCATCGAATACACCCTTGCACCTTCTTGATGTCCAACCAATTTGATATGATTTACAGCCAAATGCAACCAAGAGGAACCCAGGTCTTCCTCGGGTTTCCAATGCCGGGGTTAGGAAGTGTGTAGACACAAATCTGAGGTATGTGAACCCCACATCTTGTCAGATGGTTCCAATAAAAACTGGAAACTGTTTTTCCTATTCCTTGTTTTATTTCTCTCCTCATTTATATGTAACAGGTTTATTAGCCCAGGCAGAGTGGCACTTGATAACAAATGCATGGAATTTAAGAAAAGTACACACTGTTTATTGAGGTAACCTTCATTTGGAGTTTAAAATAATAAAGTAGGAAAGAAAATAGTCTTACAACGCACCAAACTCAGAAACAAAGGAGGGCAAAAGGGGCCTGTTGGTGAAAATGGTTGAGGGGAAAACTCAAAATTTAGAGTTAATTACCTAAAGTGTGAAGTTTCTGGGAGCTGTTTCACAGTGAGAAAACATGGCTTCTCTTTTCTGGGTAAGGTGAGGGGATGAAAGGGAAGAAAGTGAAATAGAAATTAAGGTACTTACATGCATGGCTAGAATGCTTCTTGGGACTAACTCTCTGTATTGTCTAATGGTAAAGTGCCACGTTTTTATTCTCATGAGGTCGTCAAAGGTGAACTCCAAAATCAGTCTGCCTTCTGTACACACCTGGAAGGATAAACAGGGGGCTCAGTGGTTATGCACTTGGGGATCACGACGTTTCTGTAATTCACACGTCAGCCACTCAACACAGTCTCCCTGACTCCTCTTGGGAGGTGCTTGATCCTGGCAAAAATGTGGCACAGATGATGTATCCAAGGAGACAGGTATCAGCTCTGAAATTAATGGGGTCAAAGGTCAGCACAGCAGCTCACCAGGCATGAGCTACTGGTAACTCAACTAGTTTTGGCTGAAACTCCAGGAGCCCCTATTTCTTCATTTGTAAATATGCAGACAAAGCCCATCTTATAAGCGATGCCATGTCAAACACTCCTGGTATACAGAGTGTCCCCCATAACATCAGCATGCTTTCACCTTCTTTCTCCTCCACTTTCATCATACTTCTAGAAAAAGAGTTTGAGCTTTGTTCTAATCTCGGTTATCCTACTCTGGGAGAAAGTACCTAATAAACGTATTCCTGTGTAAGTGTGAGTTACTTCAAGGTCACCCAGGCAGGAGGAGAAGGGGACGACAGAGGATGAGATGGTTGGATGGCATCACCGACTTGATGGACATGAGTTTGAGCAAGCTCCGGGTGTTGGTGATGGACAGGGAGGCCTGGCGTGCTGCAGTCCATGGGGTTGCAAAGAGTCGGACACGACTGAGTGACTAAACTGAGCTGAACTGAAGCAGAGGAAGTTTTCGTTTCCAAAGAGAAATGTCAGAGGGTGGTGCTTAATCCAAGGCTGTGGGTTATCAGTTATGGATGTTTGGAAAGAAAGGCATTTTAGGGTGAATTCCTTGAATCACATTCTATTAGCCATGACGAATTCTGCTTGTACAAAGGGCCAGGCTTTGGGAAGCCAAATTAATCTAAGATAAATGTATATTATTAATGAAATATAGTGAGTCTTATAGAGTGATCAGTGACAGGGTGGCATTTTTATCTGCTTTTGAAAGTCAGATGATTTTTGGCATGCAGTTCATTTTTCTTTTTTTGACAGCTTACGGGATCTTAGTTCCCTGACCAGGGATTGAACCTGGGCTCGTGGCCATGAAATGGCCAAGTCCTAACCACTGGACTGTCAGGAGATTCCCTAGTTCCTATTTTATTCACATTTCTTCTCACTGTTGTGCTCTGTGCTTAGTTGTTCAGTCATGTCTGACTCTTGTGCAGCCCATTGGACTGTAGCCTGCCAGGCTTCTCTGTCCATGGGAGTTTTCAGGCAAGAATACTGGAGTGGGTTGCCATTTCCTTCTGCAGGGGATCTTTCCGACCCAGGGACTGAACCCGCATCTCGTGGGTCTCCTGCATTGCAGGCAGATTTTTTACTACCCACGAAGCCATTGGGGAAGCCTTTTTTCACTGTTAATGACTTTGAAATGAAAGAAAATGTGGGGGAGTCTTATGCCACTCATTCTATCTCAGCTCTAAGATGGGAAGCAGTGACAGTATATTGGTCC
This sequence comes from Cervus elaphus, assembly GCF_910594005.1. Classification (NCBI taxonomy): domain Eukaryota; kingdom Metazoa; phylum Chordata; class Mammalia; order Artiodactyla; family Cervidae; genus Cervus; species Cervus elaphus. Next base: position 5,741,924 of record NC_057820.1, on the reverse strand, counting down.
AGTTTAAATAATTGCAGCTCATTATTCAGCCCACGTTTGCCTAGAGAAACAGTACAAAATAGGAGGCTTTGCACCAGAAAGTCCTAGATTCAAATCTTGACTCTCTTTTCCACTTATTTTGCAACTTTTGTAAAATCAGACGGATTCCATAAGTTTCAATTTCCTCATCTGCAGGATAAGGATAAGAATACTCTTAGACAGGGATGTTGGGAAAGTATATTATGTGAAATTTAGTATATAGATTGCCTAGTATTGTTGTTGTTGGTTAGTCGCTATGTCATGTCCAACTCTTTGTGACCCCATGGACTGTAGCCCGCCAGGCTCCTCTGTCCACGGGATTCTCCAGGCAAGAATCCTGGAGTAGGTTGCCATTTCCTTCTCCAGGTGATCTTGACCCAGGGATTGAACCCATGTCTCCCGCATTGGCAGGTGGATTCTTCACGGCTGAGACACCATGGAAACCCGCCTGGTATTGTACTTGGCAGTAAATGATAGTTTAAAGATGAAAGACATGCAAGCAAAGAACACAGAGCCTTAGACCAGGGATTGTTGTAATGTCCTATCTGAGACTCAGGGGGTTATGAGCTGTTATCAGGGGCTCTTCTGGGAAGACCTAAGCCTCCACCTAACACTGAGATTCCCACTCACTTTCTTGATTCAACCAGAATAGCTTCAGTTTTATCTGTTTTAAGTAGTGGACCTCTGATCAAGCCTTTCTGGAGAAAGATTTCTTAGACTAAAAAAAGTACAAAACTTTGGAAATCATTGCATTTACACTTAAAGAAAAAATAACAGTCAACTGAATAGGGAATATAGTCATTTTAGAAATAGTCTAAACAATAGTCCATGAAGATAATTAGCAATATAAATCATTCTTTTAGGCTTCCCAAGGTGGCGGTAGTGGTAAAGGAGACATAAGAGACAGGGGTTCAACCCCTGAGTCAGGAAGATCCCCTGGATCAGGGCACAGCAACCCACTCCAGTGTTCTTGCCTGGAGAATCCCATGGACAGAGGAGCCTGGCGGGCTACAGTCCGTGAGGTCACAAAGAGTTGGACACGACTGAAGTAACATAGCACACTACATCAACCTTTTATGAAATCTTGAGAATCACTTCAAATGTCTTTTCTAATGAGTCAGCTCTTTGCATCAGGTGGCCAAAGTATTGGAGTTTCAGCTTCAGCATCAGTCCTTCCAATGAATATTCAGGACTGATTTCCTTTAGGATGGACTGGTTGGATCTCCTTGCAGTCCAAGGGACTCATTTGAAAAGACCCTGATGCTGGGAGGATTGAGGGCAGGAGGAGAAGGGGACGACAGAGGATGAGATGGTTGGATGGCATCAACGACTCAGTGGACATGAGTTTGGGTAAACCCCAGGAGTTGGTGATGGACAGGGAGGCCTGGCGCGCTGCAGTCTATGGGGTCTCAAAGAGTCTGACACGGCTGAGCTACTGAACTGAACTGAATAATCACTTCCTTCTTTGGGAATTTTATACCAAAACCCATCACTTATTGAATTCCAACTATGTCCTAGGCACTGGGTGAGGTGCTTTCTAGTCTCTCTAATTTAAAGAACTATTTTTTTTTTTTAAGAACTATTTTCTTTAAACAAGCAAAACACTAAGTGCCTGAGAATTATTAACCTGTTGATAGAGCACCACTTAAGGAAGATGCTTAAAAAAAAGAAAGATGCTAGTAACAGCTGCCATTTTCATTTCATCAAAGGTCTCAGAAGCACTGTCAGATAATTATTGATAATCTGGGTGAAGGCCTCTGACTCAGATCCGATTAGCACAAGCTGTGGGTAATTCCAAGCATTTGGGCTCCTTGCCCCCAAACTCCTCGGATAAGTGGTCTTCAGAGCCTCACCTCTGGCATCTTCACCATGAGAGTTGAACGCAGTGAAATGGGGGAGGACTTCAGCGTCTCCACACCACTCCTCCACAGCCTTGCCCATCAGCATCAGAATTTATTTACCAAGGTTTTCCAAAGAGTTGCATGGAGATTAAGCCACGCAATTCTTCCCTGAGTGTTAACAGACAGAAGCCACCTGCAGGGGAGGCTTTCTCAGAAGGGAGGTGACTATCGCCAGACAAGGGCAGAGAAATGTCTTGGCAAGGCAGGACAGGGATATTTGGATGCCATAATCCTTTTCTTTTAAAGAAAGGGGGTTATTGGCTGTTTAAGCAAATATTAGCCTAGTTAAATGTCATGCTTTTTTTATTATCTAATCTATTTGTTTTGTATTTATGAGACACAAACCCAAGGCAGAGAGAGGTTCTGGTTTACTTCTACAGGAAGAGGATTTAATAAAGGGAAGGCCTGGATGGAGTTCTTGTGGTGAATTACTCAGTTGGAGAATCTCTAAGGCCACATTCAACTGTATTCTTTGTTTACTGTGATGTAGCAAACCTGCTGAGGACTCTTCTTGCCATCAAACTGCTAAGGGTCTAGGAAAAGAAACATCGCAACAACCTTGGACACTCCTTTCTCAGCTAAAACCAAGTACTCAGGTTTATCCCGGACAAAGAATGTGCAAGAGAGGAATCCTGAGAATTGAATCTAAGTGTTTTCTTTAAGGGAAACTAGATGACTGAAGTGGCGTGAAAGTCACTCAGTCGTGTCCAACTCTTTGTGACCCCATGGACTGTAGCCTGCCAGGCTCCTCTGTCCATGGGATTCTCCAAGCAAGAATACTGGAGTGGGTTGCCATTTCCTTCTTCCAGGGGATCTTCCCGACCCAGGGACTGAACCCAGGTTTCTGGCATTGCAGGCTGATTCTTTAGCATCTAAGGAGTCAGCCCTGGTGACTTCCTTGAATGAAAGGATGGGAGACAATTTGGTCAATGCTGACCTTCCCCAAGCAATTCTTCCCATAGTCTCCTCCCAAGCCCTGCGCACCCTCTCCACCCCTTGCCCCTCTCATGGAGGTCAAAGGAAACTGAAGGTTTTGTGATTTATTTTATTTTACATGCAACAATCAGAAAATGAAGTAGAGGTGCTTAAAAAAATATACATATATATATTCCTTGTTTGGAGTAATAAAAAAATGAGCATAGCTTACAAAGAGGAATTAATGTTTCCTCTTTTCAGAAAACTCTGCACATTCCTCATAATCAATACAATTAATGTAGCTTTTATCTAAAGTTGGCCTTTTTTTAAAAAAAAATCTGCCTTTCACTTGGAATCCAAATTCAAAAGGGTCCCCAATTAAGAAAACATTTTCTGTTGTGCTGAATTCATGTTACTGTGAGCTCTGACATTTTGTTTCTGTGGTAACCAAAATCAGCTGATTAGTTGGCATGGCAACAGAAAAGATGTAATCCCAGCAGACACACTCTAATCAATGCCCCCAGCACAGATGGTCTCCGGAGGATCAACAAGAAAGAGGCTGGCAGGCATTCAGTGCATCACGTGTTGGCTTGAGACTAGGCCAGGAATAAGAGAACTAAAAAAGAACATTTCTCAAACTAACCCGTAGCTTTTTAACCCTTTTCTTTCTTTGCCTAATTGTAAGGCAATGCTGACCATGTCATTGTATAACAAAATGATTCTCATGCAGCTTTTATGAAATATAATATGCTTGTTAGATGGGAGTGGAGTGTTCATTTAATTTTCTTGGTCTTTATGCTGAGAACAGTATGCATGGACTAAGATTTTTAGATTAACAGTTGCATCAGGATCAGTGTATCTTACTTAGAAATGCTGCTCATGTAAATCCATAGTGATGTAGTCGTTCAGTTGTGTCCAACACTTCGTGATCCCATGGACACCTTTGCCCCTCAGGCTGCACTGTCCATGGAATTTCCCAGGCAAGAATACTGGAGTGGGTTGCTGTTTACTTCTCCAGGGGATCTTCCTGACTCAGGGATTGAACCCAGGTCTCCTGCATTGCAGGAAGATTCTTTACCTACTTAGCCACCAAGGAAGCCCATATGTAAATACATATATATACATTTACTAGAGTGATATACTCATTGATGTTATAGTAATTCCATTAGAGTCAGGATGAGAGCGTAAGGGGCTTTCCAGGCAGTGCTAATGATAAAGAACTTGCCTGCCAATGCAGGTAGCTTTAAGAGGCAAAGGTTCAATCCCTGGGTTGGAAAGATCCCCTGGAGTAGGGCATGGCAACCCACTCTAGTATTCTTGCCTGGAAAAATCCCTTGGACAGAAGAGCCTGGTGGGCTGCAGTCCATAGCGTCGCAAAGAGTCGAATATGACTGAAGCAACTTAGCACACATGCGTGAGAGATAAATGTATAAATCTTGGAGGATGACATTAAATACATACATACACATTTATTCGAGCAATGTGATCATTGATATTATAATAATTTGGTTAGGATAAGAGTATAACATGGGGTGCCCTGGTGGCTCAGATGGTAAAGAATCCGCCTGCAAGGCAGGCGATGGGGATTCAACCCCTGGGTCAGGAAGAATCCCTGGAGTAGGAAATGACAACCCACTCCAGTATTGCTGCCTGGAAAAATCCCACGGACACAGGAGCCTGGCGAGCTACATTCCATGGGGTAGCAGAGTCAGACACGACTGAGCGACTGAGCTTACACACAAGAGTATAACATAATAATAATGATGAACTGACTGTCAGAGACATCAGTGAGGACTCATACTGGAAAAAAAATGAGTTACTCATGTCTGACTCTTTGCGACCCCATGGACTGTAGCCTGCCAGGCTCCTCTGTTGATGGAATTGTGCAGGCCAGAATACTGGAGTGGGTATCCATTCCCTTCTTCAGGGGATCCTCCTAACCCAGGGATTGAACCCAGGTCTCCTGCATTGCAGGTAGATTCTTTGCCATCTGAGCCACCAGGGGAGGCCAAGAATACTGGAGAGGGTAGCCTATCCTTTCTCCAGCGGATCTTCCCAACCCAGGAATTGAACTGGGGTTTCCTGCATTGCAGGCAGGTTCTTTACCAGCTGAGCTACCAGCGAGGCCCACACTGGTTGGTATTTCCATGGTACTTCTCCACAGTAGTAAATAATTTCACAGTAAATAATTGAGATAAGAAAAGACCATAGTCTATGTTTATAGAAATGATATGGTATCCAATAATGGCTGTAATTATGGTTCCAGTTTGTGATCCCCAAAATAATGCAACATGTACCCCAGAGAGGGTCCTTTCTGTATCGGCTAGAATTCACATCCTCAAATACAATTCAGAGGTCTTTAATTCTGAAAACCTTAGGGATTGCTCTTCTGATTATTAAGCTTTGTTTCCAATTTGATCCAAAGTTGAATACAGAAAAGAAAGCCTTCAGAATATATGTGTAAAAACTCTCATTACAGCATCTATAGTGTTCCTAGGGTCAGGAAATTGCAAAACATGTTTTGTGGTCCTGAGGAACATTAAATATTACTGTTGATTAGGGCTGAGGCTGATTTTTGATTCAGCAGTTGACCACATTTTCATAAAAGCAACTCAGAAATGCAGAGTTAAATGCTATTTGGAGAATTAGAGTTTATTGATAGTCTAAATTAGAACAATGTGATAATGCCTACACATAATGTGCTAAGTGATACCATGTACTAATAGCAGGCTCCCCTTTAAAAAAAAAATAAAGTATCAGCTACCAAACTATTTTTCTTTGTGATCCTGAAAGGTCATTAGCCTTCTGATTTCTACTAAATCACCATATTATTTTATTACACAAAGATGAGTTATTTTTAATTAATATAAGAACAAAAGAAAAATTGGAAAGATTCTTTGTGTAGTATAATAATCACCCAAGGAGCAAAAAAAAAAAAAAAAAAAAAGAGAGAGAGAGAAAATGAAACGCTTTGGAATTTTCTAAAAATAAATGTGCATAATTAGCATCTGGACGAAGGCCACACAGCTAAGCTACATTTCCCAGAAAGTGATATTTTTCATCACAGTATAGAAATATTCATTACCGGAGCTGGCAAAAGTATTGCCACAGAGTAGAGTCAGATGGGTGATCTAAATAATTAAAGCTTGAAATCCAGAGAGCTGAGTTCAGGAGAATGTCCCCGTGTGGGAGGGGCTGCCATATGAGTGGGAGTACTCCAGCCGGGAGGAGGAGCAACAGAGAGCCTTGGTTTCTTAATTTGAATGAAAAAAACACAAAACACCTTATCAAGTCATAAGAAGAATGGGATTCTTTTTGATTTAAAACCAATCTGGCATGTACAGCACGATATCTTCAGAGCAACTGACTATGTTCATTTCTGAGACAGTTTCGGTCTGAGAAAGAAATGGAGGAAATATATGAAAGGCTCATTGCAATATGCATTTTTATTTTCAGTGGCTACAAGCTTTGGAAGTAGTTCCTTCATTACAGCCAAGTTTAATTATCACAGATTTCTTTTTTCTCTGAAAGCATAAGACACTGATGTGTTTTTCTTGAATGACCTAAAAGTAACACTAATGTTAGTGTGTTCAGTGGCTCAGCTGTGTCCGACTCTTTGTGGCCCACTGGGCTGTAGCCCACCAGGCTCCTCTGGCCACGGGATCTTCCAGGCAAGAATACTGGAATGGTGTGCCATTTCCTTCTCCAGGGGATCTTCCTGACCCAGGGATCGAACCTGTGTCTCCTATGTCTCCTGCACTGGCAGGCAGATTCTTTACCACTAGTGCCACGTGGGACGCCCAAAAGTAACACCGTGTGTGTGTGTGTGTGTGTGTGTGTGTGTGTGTGTCTTAGTTGCTCAGTTGTGTCCGACTCTTTGCCACCCCACGGACTGTAGCCCGCCAGGCTCCTCTGTCCATGGAATTCTCCAGGCAAGAATACTGGAGTGAGTTGCCATTTCCTCTTCCAGGGAAAGTAACACTAAGCCTACACAAAGGATACTGAAGCGAGAGAAGAAGGCTCTCCTTGCAGTGTTCAGGCTTTGTAATGCTAGAAACGGCTCCTGTGTCCACAAGGTGATGTAAATGTTTTGTGTCTTCAAAAATAAGTGAGTGATGGACAGGGTAAACCATCACCCAGGTGACCATTCCTTTCCACACAGCAAAACTCTCTTCAAGACCAGCACGCTCCATCACATGCGGTGGGAATCTTCCTTATCCCAGACTGACAGCTTTTCTCTCTGCTCAGTGGTTAAAAAGGGAAAATGGGAAAAACCCGCCTCCTGTTCCACATTTAAAATGTCTATGGATGATCATCGAGATACCATAAACTTAATGGCATTGGATGATTCGTTTTTGCATTTATATAAGCATTTCCTTTGCCTGTGGTTTTTAACACCCCTGTGGGCACCGGAAAGGTGAAATTACACCAAGATCAAAGAATACTTTAAATAATAAATGTTTTATATCTACTCTTTCAGCAAAATAGTGTGTAAGTAGCAGACACATCTTCAGTTTTATAATTTAGGCTTCTGCAATTAACCCTGGTAATTCAACTTCTCTTAACTATAAAGAGAAGGTTGTCATGTGTTTTCAGCTAAAAGAGAGAACTGGTCTTGTTGATGTTACAAATCAGTTTCACACTGAGTCTTAGTCAAAATGCAATGAACTAGTGTTCATTAAAATAAACTTCCATTTGCCAGATTCTTTGTCTAAATATTTATTCTTAGTAATTTTTCTGCTTGGGAGATGATATGAAGTGATTGTCTATAGTGTTCCATTTATATTTTTATACTTTTGTGTTCCTTAAAGATTATGACTAGCTGAATTGTGGTTGCTTCATTTTCCCCCTGCTTCTTAATATTTGAATTTAGCTTTAAAAACTTTAATTTCAATAACAAAGCACAAACACTGAATGCACAATAATAGAAGAATGTTCTTTTAGTTGTAGGATATCCCTGAGTATCAAAACCGAAATTCTATGTAATGTATATCATCATGGGCTATAGTGAATAAAACATAGTATTTTTCGAGTGTTATATATTTGAAACACACTAATATTCCTTAACACATTACTGACCAGAGACATATTAACACCACAGGCGTTAGTGTCTACAAAAATCCCCCAGTCAATAATGTGTTAAAGGGCTTCGTCACAAGAAAGAAATTCTAAACGTGTAGCGATGGATGTGGGGCTTCCCCGGTGGCTCAGACAGTAAAGAATCCGCCTGCAATGCGGGAGACCTGGGTTCGATCCCCGGGTCAGGAAGATCCCCTGGAGGAGGGCATACAACCCACTCCATTATTTTTGCCTGGTAAACCCCACGGACAGAGGATCTCGAGGGGCTAGAGTCCATGGGGTCGCAAAGAGTTGGATAAGACTGAGTGACTAAGCACAGTGATGGATGTTAACTACATTTATTGTAATCACCTCACAATATACACATGTATCAAATCAACATGTTGTAAACGTAACACTAATACCCTTAGAGAAGAAGAAGAAGAAAAAAAAAAGTATAAGTGGTATAAGTGTTAGCCGCTAGTGGTGTCCGACACTCTGTGAATCCATGGACTGAAGCCCGCCAGACCCCTCAGTCCCTGGAGTTCTCCAGGCAAGAACAATGGAGTGGGTTGCCATTCCCTTCTCCAGGGGATCTTCCCAACCCAGGGAACAAACTTGTGTCTCCCGCCTAACAGGTTGAGTGTTTACCAGAGAAGCCTGTTAAATGTCAAACATATCTGAATTAAAAAAAAAAGAAAAAAACACTAAAATTGTAATTTAGTAGCCTAAATTTGATAGGCAGCCAAAATGTTCTTCTCTTTCTTGAAGGTTTATCCCATTTGACTTTCCTGGGGTCTGTATCAAATGCACAGGGTCCCCCCAAAGAGTCTTGCCAGGTTACAAACCAAAAAGATGACCTCACAGGGCTGCTCGGATTTGGCATGTGAGAGGTCAGCTTAAAGTTCCAGAAGGAAACCCTCATTAGTATCCTGCCGTTCACCCAGAGAAGAGCAAGCCTTGTCACCGAGCGCGCCCCGTACCTTGGTAAACATGGGCTTCCCGTGCTGGGTGACCATCGCACACTGGTCGCAGTCCACCGTGATGGATGAGTTGTGGTAGGATTCCTTCGAGTGTTTGAGGATGTAGTACAGGTCGGTCACCCCTCCTTCAAACACAGTGCTAAAATAACGAGGGATGAGGGTCCTGCCAATAGCTGGAAGAGAGACACAGAGAAACAAACCATTAACGATAATGTCCGGATGGTCCCATACACCCCACACCACGGCCAGACCTCCAACGGGATACAGATCATACCAAGAGGCAAATTTTCCCTCCTTACCAACTGCCACATCCTTTATGGCTTACAGTTAATAAAACAAAATCTCTAAGTATTCAGGAAAAATTTATGCGGTCATCTTTCCAGATTTGGTGTCCATCAATAATGTCAGAGTTAGTACTTTAAACATAAAGGGGGAAATGCTGATGACGTTTGACCTCATAGATATTCTCTAAGTTAACATATTTTCAAAAAATAAACATATCGAATCCACTTGGATTTTTCAATGGATTGTTTGCACACCAGTTACTCAATCATGTTTTATTATTTGTAGTAGTAGTCATAGTAATATAAGTTTTGATAATGTAATGCTTTGTGGGGTATGAATTATTTTGGGGCTTTACTCACTCATTGGGTCTTTAGCACAAAGTCAAGAGACTAGGGAACTATAATCAACAAAATGATTATTACAAAAGAAAAAGTTATCAGGAATGTTTGAAAGTCACATGACTTATGAGTAGATAACTGGGGTCTCTAATGTCAAATCTGCAAACGCCCATAGGAGTTTGGGATGGACATGTACACACTATTACATTTAAAATGAATACCCAGCAAGGACCTACTGTATGGCACAGGAACTCCGCTCAATGTTATATGGCAGCCTGGATGGGAGGGGAGTTTGGGGGTGAATGGATATTATGTGTATGTATGGTTGAGTCCCTTTGCAGTTTACCTGAAACTATACAATATTGTTAATCAGATACACTCCAATATAAAGTAAGAACTTAAAAAACGTCTGCATACATTGAAACACTTTCCAACACCATGTCTCAAACTGCTTTAATGAATGGATATCTTTAACAGGTGATCCCTATCTCTATACAAAGAAATCCATACCTACGTGAATGCTGACTGCGCTATCTGCTTCTGGAGTTGGAAGAAAATCTCTTTCTAGAATCAAAGGGCCATCTTAAGAAAACCTGACACCTTCCACTTAGTCTAAATTGGTCTCTTTCATTCTGCGTGTCCTGTCCTGTCCCATTTTAGTTTGAGCAGTTCGTAAGTAGCTGGGTCTCTCTGATATATGATGCTTAGAAACAGCTAACAAGCCCTTGCTTTAGCAGAGATTTTAAATCCTCTTACACTGAAAATCCCAACTCATAATATCAGGAATTTTGCCTATGTGCAGATTTTGAGGCAAAGTACTAAAACACTCTCAAGTGATTCAAGGTTTTAATAAATCTCTTACATTCACCATATAAGGCTTCCTGAAAGACAAAAATAATATTTAAGATAAATACATTACCAAAGAGTGCTTTAGTAGGAAAGATCATGCAATCATCACTTGAATGTTTAAAAATGTTTAATTTCATTTTCAAAGAATCAGTAGTAATCCATTTCGTATGAATCTATATCTCTTTTGTACACGGATTTGGAAAAAATACTATAAAAAGAATATCCTGCCAAATGTTTTCTGAAGTGATCGCTAAAGAATCCCAATGTGAATGACTAGTCTCTGAATAATTTATATAGTTGTTATTGCTTCATATTTACTGCAGTGAAATCAATCAACAAGTGTGTGCTGAATATTCCAGGATCTTTGGCAATTTCATCCTAAATAATCCTTATACATACACTTCCTAAATACTGCCTAATCCCCAATAGTGCATGTTTATTTGCTAAATATAAAATTCAAATAAGAGTCATTTGAGTCCATCATATCCTTAAACATATGCATAGCTGATATGTCATAAAGAAAACTTTGCTAATACGAAAACCCTTATTGTACTTTGCTAAGCAGCTAAAATTAATTAAATGCATTTCAAATATTCCAACTTAAAACTAATTACCATAAATCAGCTCTAGCAATTTGATATTTTGGGATCTGTACCGTGGAAAGTAAACACACACCATAAAAATATAGATGTAGGGTGAAAATATTTCACTACAATATCCAAGGAATTGTCACATTAAAAAGGTTATGCAAATAAACATCGTTGGATTAGCCACATTATCATTTATTCATGAATCATGCACAATTTAATTTCTCTGTAGTAATGTTTGCTACATGTAAGCATTATTTTCATTCATAGTTTAAGGAAATTCAAATGGGAAAAAAGTTCAAAATTCCTTAACTTTCAATTGAAATTTTTCAATCTTTTTTTGTGATAAAAGTTACATAAAATAAAGCATACTATTTTAAAAGTATGTTCACTTTGCTGGGCAACTCTCACCATCACCCATCTCCTGAAGTTTTCACCTTCCTAAACTGAAACTCTGTCCCCTTTAAACGCTAGCTCCCTCTCCCCGCCTCTTGACCCCCTGTTCCCTGGCATCTAACAATATATTTTCTGACTCTATGAGTTTGACTACTCTAGGTGATGTGTATAAGTGGAATTATAGAGTATTTGTCTGCATCTGGTATATCCTCTCTAACTCTAGATAATGCGCAAACTCTATAGCCAATAGACGTAGAGGGTGTCAGCTTTGCTTCACTGAATCCTTTCCATCACTGAAGGGAATGACTGTTGAGGACACCTGAGGGTTGTTTTCAGTCCTGTTTCCTCTGTGGGACTACCTCCACCATTTTCCCACTGTCTTACTTGGACCATCACACACAAAGCTCTGTTATCCTCCGTGGTAGACTAGCGACTCTGATGACCCCAATGAATCACAGCAGGGGGATTCACAACCTTACATATGTAGTCTCCTCTTTTCAGATCGGGCCTGGATCCTGTGATCTGCTCTCATAAATAGAAGGTGTCTTACTTCACTCTGTATAAGCTCTAGGTTCATCTACTTCACTAGAACTGAGCAAAATGTGTTCCTTTTTATGGCCGAGTAATATTCCACTGGGGCTTCCTAGGTGGCTAGTGGTAAAGAACCTGGCTGCCAGTGCAAGAACACATAAGAGATTCAGGTTCGATCCCTGGGTCTGGACAATCTCCTGGAGGAGAGCACGGCAATGCACCCCAGTATTCTTGCCTGGAGAACCCCCATGGACAGAGGGGCCTGGTGACTTCAGTCCACAGGCTTGCAAACAGTGGGACATGACTGAAGCGACTTAGCATGCACGCATGCAATATTCCAGTGTATGTGTATCACAACTTCTTCATCCATTCATCTGTTGACGGACGTCCAGGTTGCTTCCATGTCCTAGCAATTGTGAGTACTGCTGCAACGAACACTGGGGTACATGTGTCTTTTTCAATATGGTTTTTTCAGGATGTATGCCCGGTATTGGGAATGCTGGGTCACATGGTGGTTTTATTCCTCGTTTTTCAGGCAATCTCTGTACCATTCTCCACAGTGGCTGTATCAATTTGCAGTCCCACCAACAGTGCAAGAGAGTTCCCTTTTCTTCACCCCCTCTCCAGCATCTGGTTTCTGAAGATTACGCAGAGTGAAGTAAGTCCAGAAGACAAAGACAAACACCCTATATTAATGCACATATATGGAGTCTAGAAAGATGGTACTGATGAACCTATCTGCGGGGCAGAAATGGAGATGCAGACACAGAGAACACACTTGTGGACACAGTGGGGGGAGGAGAGGGTGGCACTGAAATATGTACAGTTCCGTATGTAAAACAGTCCGTGGGCATTTGCTGCATGATGCAGGGAGCTCAAACCCTGAATTCTGTGACAACCTGGGGGGTGGGAAATTAAAAGATGCTTGCTCCTTGGAAGAAAAGCTATGACCAACCTAGATAGCATATTGAAAAGCAGAGATATCACTTTGCCAATAAAGGTATGTCTAGTCAAAGTTTGTTTTTCAAGTAGTCATGTATGGACGTGAGAGTTGGACCATAAAGAAGGCTGAGGGATGAAGAATTGATGCTTTTGAACTGTGGTGCTGGAGAAGACACTCGAGAGTCCCTTGGACTGCAAGGAGATCCAACCAGTCTATCCTAAAGGAAATCAGTCCTGAATATTCATTGGAAGGACTGATGCTGAAGCTGAAGCTCCAATACTTTGGTCACATGATGCAAAGAGCTGACTCATGAGAAAAGGCCCTGATGCTGGGAAAGATTGAAGGAAGGAGGAGAAGGGGACGACAGAGGACGAGATTGCTGGATGGAATCACTGTCTCAACAGACATGAGTTTGAGCAAGCTCTGGGAGATGGTGAAGGACAGGGAAGCCGGTGTGCTGCGGTTCATGGGGTCACAAAGAGTCGGATACGACTGAACGACTGAACAACAGAGGGGTGGGATGGAGTGAGAGGTTCAAGGGAGAGGAGACATACCTATACCTATGGCTGACTCATGTTGACATATGGTAGAAACCACCATGATATTGTACAGCGATTATCCTCCAATTGAAAATAAATAATTTAAAAACATCCCCAGTTAAGCATCCAGCCAACAGCCCGCAGTAGTTTGCATGATGAAGGATGTTCAGGACACTTGAGCCCCCAAAGAGCTGCCTTGAGCATTTCTCACATGGATCAGACGCAAGCTGCCTTCCAGAGACTTTGCCCAAATTTGCAGAATCATAAGTCAATAAAACAAACGTCTTGGGGCATTCCTAAGTACAGCAATGAAAATCACAGTACACTTTCAATCTCTTAGGCTACAAAGATGAGCAAATTAGAATTCTTCCCTGGAAAAGGATAGTTTTGCCACTAAAAGCATGTGAATTGTAGAAACGCTGAATTCTGTACAGAGGAAGCAGATCAGAGAGACTGACCCTCTTGGACTGATGTGGACCTCATCCCAGCCGGGACAGAAGCCAACTCCATCTCTCGGAGGTCCCACTTATGTGAAATATGCACCCCCACATTTTTGCTCGAGTTTGTGTTAGATTTCTGTGGTTAGTAAACAGAGATATTTTGATTAATGCTGTCTTGTTTCAGCAGGGAATAAAGGAGTGGACACACAAAATAAAGAGGAAGTGATGAGAAAAAGTTGTCAGAGACGACATCTGTATTTTAATTGTTGCTGCTACAAACGTGGCCTTCCCTGGTGGCTCAGTGGTAAACAATCCACCTGCCAATGATGGAGACGCAGGTTCGACCTTTGGGTTGGGAAGATCCCCTGGAGAAGGAGATGAGAAGCCAATCTAATTTTCTTGCCTGAGAAATCCCATGGACAGAGGAACCTGGTGGGCTAAGTCCATGGGGCCACAGAGTTGGACATGACTTAGCAACTAAACAAGAACAACAAACTTAGTGTCTTAAGATCCATCTGTCTATCTATCACCTATTATTTATCTTACAGTTCTGACAATCTGACACGGGTCTTGCTGGGCCCAAAGTAAGGTGTCAGCAGGGCTGTGCTCCTTTCTAGAGGCTCTTGGGGAGAATCACTTTTCTTGCTTTTCAAGCATCCACAGGCTCTCTCTTACTCCTGACTGTGGCCCCTTCCTCCGTCTTCAGAGTCAGCAACGGTGGATGGACTCTACATGGTCCTATCCTCCCCTCCTCCTCCGACTCCCTCTCCCACCTTTAAGGGCCCTCATGAGTGCACTGTGCATGTGTGTATGCTAAGTCACTTCAGTCACATCCGACTCTTTGTGACCCCACGGACTGTAGCCCGCCAGGCTCCTCTGCCCAAAGAATTCTCCAGGCACAAGTACTGAAGTGGGTTGCCATGGCCTCCTCCATGGGCATCTTCCTGAGCGAGGGATCGAACCCAAGTCTCTTGCGTTTCTTTCACTGCAGGCAGATTCTTTACCCACTGAGTCATCTGGGAAGCCCCCCTGAGTGCTCTTGGCCCACCCAAATAATCCAAGATCATCGCCCACCTCAAGATCCTTCATTTAATTGAATCTGCAAAGTTCATTTTGCCAAAAGGTAACGTCTTCATAGGTTCCAGGGGTTAGGACTGAACTTTTCTGGGAGGCTGTTATTCTGTCTGTCATCAAAGAGCTTCTGTTCTACAAGGGAGCAGAGTCAAAAATACAACACACACATGCACACTAGATACATTTAATGTGCAATAAATGGAATAAGAAACCAGAAAAAAGAATTGCATGTGTTTGAGGAACCTGCTCTATAGCGCGTTCATTGATTTCCTCTATAAACCTTCACAGAACCCAGAGTAGTTGCTGGAAACACAAGGACAGATTTTTGTCCTTGTCTTAACACCTCACTTCTAATAACAAATATCTAAGTATCTGTAACATAATGTAAAAATAAAGTTAAAAAATAGATTTGTGATTTTGAACTCTGCCATTTTCTTCTGAATCCTGAATTTGATGTAGAATTTTATTACTTTTGAAGCCCTAAGATTAGAATGTCTTTTTAATTTAATAAATGGTGCACTGCACTGCACAGCCCAATATAAACGACTTTAAAGTGAACGTTTCTGATTTAGACCCCATGGTCCCCTAATTCATCAGCCACACCAATTCTGAGTCTAATAAGTTGTACACTGTCTCACTCATAAGCTACACCTATGCTTTACATTGATACGTTAACCCTTGGAATAAAAAATAATTTAAATATTGATATGATAAATCTATATTTGTGCCTCCACGAAAGGGATTGTATCTTTCAAATATACTTGAAAGGAGATTAAGATTCTAATAATTATAAAGGTGATTCTGTTTTCCTAACACATTTAGGTCAAAGCTCCAAAAAGCTGGAAAGAGAAAGTATGGTGAGTCGGATAGCATGAGAAGATTTTCTGTGATATTATGTGAGTGGAATACTGTATATGTTACTTATCCATGTGTTTAGGAAACAGAAAAGAAGATCACAGTTTAAATTATTCAGGAGTCTGAAATGTGTATAAAGAATGTTTAAACAATGCTCTTCCTTGTAGGTAAACAGGATTAGTCCAGAATAGCTAACAATTTGTGTCTGTGTGTGTGTTATTCGCTCAGTCGTGTCTAACTCTTTGCGATCGCATGGACTGCAGCCCACCAGTTCCTCCGTCCATGGGAATTCCCAGGCAAGAATACTGGAGTGGGTTGCCATTTCCTTCCTCGGGGAATCTTCCCACCCCAGGGACTGAACCCCGGTCTCCTGACTGCAGGCACATTCTTTACCATCTGAGCCACAGAGAAGCCCATTATCCAAAGGTAACTTGGGTGCTGAGCACTGAATTCCAGTTCCTTGGGAAGTTTTTCCTTGTTGTTCTGTTTGTCCCCAAGCATTGGCCCCTCTTCTCCAGAGGTTCTTGCTGTGAAAATTGGAGGGTTGATGGAGCTGTGGAGGCAGGGTCTAGCTTCTCTTTTTTCTCATAGATGTTACCGGTAGACATTAAGCTGTCTAGAGGATACCCGTAGATATTAGCTGATTTCTCCCCCCATTTAGAAACCAAATGGTACATATTGGTAGCTCATAATCACTGAGAAGATATAAGCATCTGCCTTTTGGAGTAGTTTGTCTCTACTAATAATTATGAAATGCTCTTAAACTCTTGGGGATGTTCAGAAGGAATTCACATGAAAGACATTGCAAGAAGAAAATAATCACATGAGAAAACGTTCAAACTAGTAAATCAAGGTACATATTAAAATAAAATTAAAAAGATTAAAACATCAACCTGATGAGGTTGTGGTGAAATGAGCATGCTCAGATACTTCTAGGGAAATCAATGTAACAATTACTCCTAGTCTGGAGAGTGTCTAACTCAGATAGTTTATTAGATGTGACACTAAACTCTTGGTAAAGATCCTGGCCAAACTGAGGATCTAATGTTCAGATCTTAAGTGCTCTGAAAACCATTGTCCAATGTGAAGACCTTTTGATTTGGGGTCATCCCTTATATTCTAAATGCCTATAACTTCACCTTTCAAAAAAAAAAATTCACCTTTCAAAGAAAATTCACTCCAAAAAATGTAAAATGTTGAGGATCCCAATGAAAATGGGGAATAAGAGCAATGCATATAACTAACAATATATTAGGACCACTTAACACTTGACAATTATTTAACCAGTAGTTTTCTACCTCATTGGAAAAGGAAATCATGCTACCACACTGCACATTAGTGTTAAATATTATAAAGCACAGTTAAATATTATAAAGCAATTGATAACTATGATTTTTAAACATTTTTTTCATAAACATGACAATGGATAAACTGGTTGTCTAAATCCGAGTAGTTTTTATAGAGTTGTTCTAAAGCTGCAGTCCCTCAAAAATTCAAAAGGAAATTCTACTAGAGATACCACTACATCATAGTACAAAATTCTGCTACATAATATACGTGAAGATTCAGTCAACTTTAGACTTATCTGAATTCAGAAATCAGTAAATGCATTATGCTAACATAATGGAAATGCTCCTAGTACTGAAATAAACAATACTGATGTTTTATTTATGGTACTTGTGACATCACACATAGTCGCAGTTGTGTCTGACTCTGCAGCCCCATGAACTGTGGCCCACTGGAGCCTCTGTCCATGGAATTCTCCAGACAAGAATACTGGAGTGGGTTGCCGGTTCCTCCTCCAGGGGATCTTCCTGACCCTGGGATTGAACTCGCATCTCCTGTGGCTTCTGCATTGACAGGAAGATTTTTTACTACTGAGCCACCAAATATAACTATATAACCAAAATGATGGAATTAAAACATGCTTGAACTTTGATGGGAGTGACTTAGGATCAAGGCAGATTCCTTTGTCTTGCTGAAGGTAAAACAAGCCAAAATCACTTGAGTTTCATAAATTATTTTCATTGTAATATACCTTTAACTACTTTTTGTAAACAAAGCAATCTGATTTAAACATTCTTCTTTCTTGCTATTTCAAACATTCTTTCCTTCAATATATGTTTATTAAGTACCTGCTATTGGCCTGCCATTGTTCTAGGTGCTGGAGATAAATAGCACACAAGTGGGAAGAGAGACAATAAAATTGGTAGGGAAGGAAGGCAGGCTGGTTTAGTTTGGCTGCTCTGCAAGGCTGCAGTGGGGAGGTGTTGATGGAGCTGAGTCTAGGCTGGACAGGTCATGTGAGCATCTGGGAATGAAAAGGTCCTATAAGGCAAAAGCCCTATAACAGAAATGAGCTGGAATTGAATGAGCCTGGTGTGTCCTAGGGTCAGAAAGAAGGAAGTGTGGTAGGACCATAGTCATGGAGAGTGAGATGACAGGTGAGTTCAGAAAAGGAGGTGGGGCCAGACTATCCAGAACCTTCTTGGCTGCTGCAAAGACTGGCAGATCAATCTCAGTGCAGTTAGGCAGCAGTTGCAGGCTTTAGCCAATGATGTGATCAGACAGACTTACTCTGTTTTTCATTGTATTACATTATGATCTGATGAAGTTGCTGCTTTTAAATGTGTCATCCACCTGTCAACATGGTTCCAAAGTGCCACAAAATTTTTTGCTCCTCCCAGAAATCTAATAGGCATTTTTCTTCTGTTTTCTACCAGAAGACTTCTAGGTCACACCACCTAGCAAGAGATGCTGGAGGAACAACACAGACTGTGATAAATCCCATCCCGCTCTTAGGGAGCTTCCGGTCAAGTGATTCTTAGAGCTATGAGTTCATCAACTAAGGACAAATATAACAGGATGCAAGTCACGGCTCATTCTTGTTCACCGTTGTTTATTCATTCTGGACACACAGATGCAATCCATACATATTTGCTGAATGAGTGAGTACAGTCCATGAATGGATTTGCACTTTAAAAGTTCCAAGAATTTACATGTAAGACTTGCCTCATTTCACGTTATTTAATTCAACCAGTGCTTGGGCATAATCAGATAACTTTGGTCCATGTTTTTTTTCCAGCTATACCATAGAGTGTTTTTCTCACTTATGTGCCTTTCATGATGGGCAAAATTCTTTATCTCTTTGTGCCACAGTTTTGATGATGACATTGTGCAAGGGAAGTCCGCGGCCGCTGTTGCACCTCTTCCCACGAATCAGTACCCTATAGGTATGAAATGGAAACCCTTGTGACTTTCAGGTTAAGTACATGTCCTAGTTACCGTGTCTCACGGACATGGGCAGAGAGGGAGGTGTCAGGGGAAATCCTGAGCTGAAGGGTGAGCAGACACCAATCAGACACAGGGAAGAGAGGAGTCCTGGCTGAGGAGACAGCATGTGTGTAAGGAATGTGTTTCCATTTAATTTAAATAATTAAATTAAGGAGTGTATTTCCCATGATTTGGGCTGTGGCCTTTTTTTTTAACTTTTAAAAATTTAAAATTTTTTTAAAGTTTTTTTTTTAATGTAAACTGTTTTAAAAATCGTTATTGATTTTGCTTCTGTTGTACATTTTGTGGCTGTGAGGCATATGGGATTTTAGTTCCCCCACCAGGGATTGAACTGGCATCCTCTGCTTTGGAAGGCAAAGTCTTAACTACTGGACCGCCAAGGAAGTAGCAATCAGAACTTATACATTTATACCTTAGAAGAGTTTGTCTGGATGAACTATTACTTAACCATAACATTCTCTCACTATTTCCTTATGACAGTATGATATTCTTTTAGTTATCCAAACTTTATAATGTAGTTTACATCTGGTAGATTTATTTCTGCTCTATTATTTTTATTTCAACATTTTCATAACTGTTAATACTGCTTATTCTTCCAGATAAACCTTAAGATAATTTTGCAAGTCCTGCCCTCCTACCAAGAAAAACTGAAAGGAGGTTGGTTTAAATTAAATTTACTAAAAAAGAAGTCACATCTTTAGAATACCCAATCATCCCGAGGATAAAATGTCCATTTGTTTAAATCTTTATTTCCACCTCAAAATAAGTCTGTAGCTTTCTATAAGTAGATAGCTAACAGTGCTTGAATATTTTAGTTATGCTGAGTGGTTAGTGTAATTTTTTTCATTATTTTTCTGTTTGGAACACAGACACTTACTTGAATGCTCTTACTATTTTAATAGTCTTTTGGAAGATTGCTTTGATTTTTCTAGGTGAAGAAATCTATGTATTTCCTTCTTTCCAATATATTTATATCATTAATTTCTCATCTTACTACAATAGTTGGAATAGCTCTTCCAGGACAAAAGGATTAAATAATGAGACAAGTAGTAGGCTTTCTTTTGTTCCCCTAATTTTTTTGAGCATTTCCTCTAAGAGTAAGGGAAGTACTTTTTGTTGATTTGAGATCTGATCATATCACTTATTATGGAAAGAGAAACAAATTATTTTTGTAACTCTTGTGTTTATGATTTTGTCCTTTTTAGTCCTGATGAATGTCTAATTTGATCAGGTGCTTCCTTACTTACTATTGAGTTGGTTGTCTAAGTTTCCTTTAGAAAATTACCTATTAATATATTTTCAATTATTAAATAATTTTTTACTTGGGATAAACCTTTCTCTTGTGCACACATATATTTTAAATAAAATTTTGCATAAATTCATGATTTTATTAATTTCTTTAATAACAAAGATCCATGAAAGCAGTGCTTTATATGAGGCAGTAGCCTAGGCACTAAATTAGAATGATGGAAGAAGAGAAGACCTCACATTTAGTCCATGACTCCAGCATTTTCTAATTCCAGTGGGTTTCTGAAGATCTTAAAAAGCACCCCTAGCTAGTTCCATACTTCAAAAATACTATTAAAAAAGAATATGTTTAGCATGTTTCTCTGATTCGAGTGCAGTGAACTCAACTCATGGTGATACTGATTAGCTCCTGATTAGTGATTATGAATAACACTTAACATATGTGGGAAAAATATGATACAGCATACTAACAATTATTTAATAAATATAATAAGATTATCCATGATTATATTTCACATCCTCACTTTATAGCAGAAAAATCTGATGGCTAGAGAAGAAAACTGCATAGCTACTTGGAGCCAGGGTGAGATAAAGTAGAATGCCTATTGCTTTTAATCGGCCAACCTTTGTTTGTTTCTATGCCTGAATTTAATTTTTATTAATTTTTTAGTTACATAAGTAATCCACATGCAAAAAAATTAATACAGTGCTGTTGCAGAGACTCACTAACTGTTCACTAGACCTGATTTCTTTTTCTAGGCGTTGAGAAGACCTCACTTCCTAAACTCCCTTACGGCTGGGAGGCTGCCTTCTGATGGCATCGTAACCAATGACCAATGGATGTTTCTATTCTTTTCATTTCTTCCCACCAAGCAGACATCAAGAAAAACTATTCAGCCTTCAGAAATAATGGATGAAATCATTCTATGTGCAACTGATAAGCTCTTTCCCAGCTCTAACAGCCAGATGTTGAAGACCCAGGAGGGGATTCCATGGACCCCTGAGAGTACACACTTTGTCCATAACTTCACCAGCACTGAATATTGTCAACTTTTGCATTTTTTCTGCCACTTAGATCACAAAGCATTTCCCTCACAACATGACGACCGTCAAGGATGCAAAGTTTTATGTATGTGTAGATGATGAAATTAAGTAATTAACCACAGACTTCCAACTCATGGGGTTATTGCTCCAAGTAAGTTATCCATATCTGACATTTTCAGATGGTTTGCCATTTTCTGGAATTTTTTTTTTACCCCAAACCCCTACACTATACTAAAAGAAAAATAAAGAACTTCTCTAGACTAGAGAAGCAAAAAAAAAAAAAAAAAAAAAAAATTCCATTCCTTGATTTTTCAAAGGTGCCAAACATCAAGAATTCTTATGAAATTATTTCAATATGATGATTTATTGGAACTGCTCAAACTCAGACCCGTGGGGACACCACAAGTCATTCAATTCTGTGTTTTAATATCAGCACAGTTGAACTGAGTTAGAGAAAGGCTGCCAGAGAAACAGACACATGTGTGTGATTTCAAACTTAATCGAAACCAGGACTCGGCAACCTTTAGCAATGCCAAGAGTGGCGAAAAGGCAGACACGGGGAAACTGGGCCCGTCCCCAGGACTGGATATTACACAAGACGTTCCCTGTAAGGTGTTAAGTGGTCACTAAAATAGAAGCTAATAAAACATGACCCTTTAAAGTGGATTTTGAAGTCACGGGAAAGGTTTGTAGAATTAAAATAGCAAACTGGCTGTCCCCACCATTCTCCCAACTCCATTTCAGTCTCACCCATTCCCTTAGCGTTTCCAGGCTCAGCACACCTTGAAACCGTTTCTCACGTGGCATCCTTTGCCTGTGATACCCTCATCTTCCCTCTCCTGCTTCATCCTAAGTCCTAGGCAGCCTTAAATCTCAGCTCAAGGACCACGTCCTACAGTGGAGTGTCCCTTTTTCCCTTCTAGTTTTCCACTTCTTTCCTTAGTACTTTTCTTTAAAATTATTACTATTATTTTGGCTGTGCCCGAGGCAAGTGAGATCCCATTTCTCAGACCAGGGATCAAACCTGTGCCCTCTGCAGTGAAAGGGCAGAGTCCCAACCACTGATCACCAGGGGAGCCCTCTCCTTGGTACCCTTAAAGTGACTTTAAGCTTGGATGCTGTAGTCAAAGTTCTGAATTCATTGACTCACTTGGTGACCTTGAACAAACCATTTATGCCCTTCACACCCCGGTTTCTTCATCTGTAGAAATGGGAGTAGAAGATCCATGCATCCAGCGAGCAGTTACAGGTACTAACAGCATTATACATGTAAAGTATTTGGCACAGAGTCAGACTCTGTAAGCGTTTAATGCATGTCATTGTTCTGCGTGTGCACAGACCATGCGGCTTACCCGGCAGCCCTGGAATCCTCCATTTTATTGTCTTTCTATCAGTGACTGAGGTTCCCTGAAGGCAGAGAACATTTCTCCATCATCTTAGTATCAAAGCCCATTCAGGATGTGAATAGCTACTTAAGAGACGTTTGGCAAGTGCATGAAGGTAGACTTGGCATGTCTGTGTAGAGAGGCTGCCAGCCCCAGACTGGTTATGGGTACACCTGGGGTTTTAATGCAGAGGTAAAGCCACTTTCAGAGTTCAGGGCTGGAGAACTAAAATCACAAGGAGAAGAAAGGAATGTTTTAAGGTCCCATGTCTGGAATTTTCATATCTGAATGTTCTGGTCCAGATAATAAAGGATCAAAGATTAGTCATTTTGAAAGATTCATCTTGGGATTAAAGCTAATTTTTACAAGTAAAAAAGTGTCTCAACTGAGACTCCTTAGTTTGAAGGGGCTTCACCCTTACCGTATCTGTGGGACTGATTTATAAACATCCAAACTCCATAAACAAGAGCAGGCCTCTTTGAAAAGGAAACTAAAGGGAAAGAATCCTGGAGAATGGGAATGACAACTCAGGGACTGATTTATAAACATCCAAACTCCATAAACAAGAGCAGGCCTCTTTAAAAAGGAAACTAAAGGGAAAGAACCCTGGAGAATGGGAATGACAACTCATTCCAGTTTTCTTGCCTGGAGAATGCCACGGACAGAGAGGAGTCTCGTGGGCTATGGTCCGTAGGGTTGCAAAGAGTTGGACATGACTGAAGCGACTTAGCATGTACGCATGCAAAGGGAAAGAAAGAGAGAAGGAAGAAAGGAAAGAAGGGAATGAAATCAGGAAGGCAGAGAGAGAGAGAAAGAAAGAAAAGGAAAGAAAGAAAGAAAGGCACCATCTGCAGGCCAAGTCTGCATTCCAGGGACATTTTACAGGGATGTAAAAATCCTTGGAAATGAGAAGCAGTAAAAGAGGGTCAGCTTCGCATTCCACAGAAGTCCACTGGGGGCTGTGCTTCTGACCCTTAGATGGTGTCTACAAGCAAAGGAACAGTGATTCTGACGGTGAATTCAGTGTTGCCTAGGCTTTCTGGCAGCAGCGCTTAACAGCCCCACTGCACCCACCCGGGTCTGGTGAAACCACGTGGGCGCCAGGTGTTGGAGTCTGACACGCCGAGTGCAGGTTTCAGAAAAACCCGAGGGTTTAGGAAAGAGAAGGCAGCTTCTGAGTGCTCTGTGGGTTCTGGGATGGGTCTGGTTTGCCTGAGCCTTGGTACCCAGTTACCAGCATGATGCTAACCTCTCTTGTGCATTAAAGAGCATTAAAAAAAAAAATCCCTCACTACCCACCATCATCCAATAGCCCCTCCCTGACTGCCCATCTCCTCTCAGTAAACAGACTGTGACTCCCCTCCCCATCCCCAGGATGAAATGACACTTCTGGTGTCTGCACTCCATCGCCCCTTCGAGGGGAGGTGCCATCTTACAGGGAGACGAGGGTCCTTGGACCACAGGATCTGGAGCAGGGCCACTGCGCCCTGACAGGCACACAGGTCTGTCCTCTCTCTCAATCCTCGCTTTCTCCTCTGTCACATAAAGAACTGACAAAAAGGCCCAGGGACCCTCCTGGCATTGTTGCTCTGAGGTCTCACTAGCCCTGACCTCTTCCCAGGAGTGAGCCATGGTGTCAAGAATGTGGACTTGGAGCCACCTGGCCTGAACTTGAATTCCAGCTCAGCTGCTGTGTGACCTTGGACAAGTGACTCAATCACCCTGAACTCAGGTTTCTCATTTGTCAGATAAGGACACGTACAGGGCCAGCCCACAGGGATGCTGTGCAGAGCACATAAAATCAACCACAGAATGCTCTCCCCTCTGGCTATTAAGTAGGTAATGAATTATTAATCACATCCTAATTAATTTTTCTTCATAGCATTGATCACATATTATATTTGTGTATTATCTGCTCCTTCGCTGGAACACAAGCCCCAAGAAGGGAGGAGCTGTGTCTGTTTGCTCCTGGCTGTATTGTCTCAGAACCCAGAGAATATGGAATAAAGAGTAGGCACTTACTATATATAGAATGGCTGAACTTTGCATGGATGAACATAAAGATATCAGGCTTCCCAGGCTGTGCTAGTGGTAAAAAAAAAAAACCTGCCTGCTAATGCAGGAGACATAAGAGACGTGGGTTTGATCCCTGGGTTGGGAAGATCTCCTAGAGGAGGGCATGGCAACCCACTCCAGTATTCTTGCCTGGAGAATCCTGTGGACAGAGGAGCCTGGCAGGGCTACAGTCCATAGGGTCACAAGGAGTTGGACTTGACTGAAGCAACTTAGCATGTGCACACGTTAAGACATTACTATCATTATTACTATTATTAGCATGCCATACAGATTAAATAGCATGGAGCATGCCTGAGTATTGAGGATGTGTTCAACACACAGCGAATAAAGGCTAGAAGGAAAAAAGGAAGGAGATGGTGGACAAATGCAAGGAAGAAGAACAGACACATTCCCAAACAACTTCTGCATGGGAGGCAACGAGGTGAACGTGAGGTCAGCGTGAGGGGAATGGGTAGGCGGGCCAGTGCCACTGAAATCCTTGGCCAAGCACCCACATGTGAGCTGTGCTTGAGGGCGGGGGAGACAAGGAGGACTCATGTTGGGTGGGAGTTACTCCGGCTGCAAAGGAGTGGCAGGTTGGCTGCGTTTGGGATCTTGAGGCATCTCCTGAGCTATTTCCCAGGCTAGGGAATCAGGGGTGCAACTGCCTGCTTAGTAAAAGGTGCCCAGATCTTCCCATGAAGTGAGCTGGTGCTCGCTTCATCCTCTCCCTCACAGGTGGTTAGAGAAGAATCAGCCTGGGGTAGCATGAGAGACACAGCTGTGAAACCAGACAGAACATGGCCAAACCTACTTCATTGGCAGCCACGGTGTAAGACAGTTAACGAGAATGGATCCACTTGCTCCTTTTCTCTGTAGACCCCTCCCCCTCCACATCACTGTAGTTGTTCATTTGCTAAGTTGTGTCTGACTCTTTGTGACCCCATGGCTGCATGCAGTCTGCCAGGCTCCTCCGTCCTTCACTATTTCCCAGAGTTTGCTCAAATTCATGTCCATGGAGTCGGCGATGCTATCTAACCAGCTCATCCTCTGCCGTGTGCTTCTCCTCTTGTCTTCAATCTTTCACATCACCAGGGTCTTTTCCAGTGAGTTGGCTCTTTGCATCATGTGGCCAAAGTACTGGAGCTTCAGCTTCAGTATCAGTCCACGTCCCTACACATGTGTTACATACCTTGGTGGCTGGTCATAAGCTAGTTCC
This sequence comes from Cervus elaphus, assembly GCF_910594005.1. Lineage (NCBI taxonomy): Eukaryota > Metazoa > Chordata > Mammalia > Artiodactyla > Cervidae > Cervus > Cervus elaphus. Next base: position 5,715,967 of record NC_057820.1, on the reverse strand, counting down.
ATGGAGATAATATTACATACTTTGTAGATGAGCTTAAGGATTACCTGAAATAGAAAAAGGCGTTGAATATCTAGCTGAGCTCCCAGGACTCAGTAGACTCCTACAGGTGAGGGTACAGAGTTGGGACCTCACAGACAGCAAGTCCTTAATACTTGTTTACTGATGATGGCTGACAAAGGCTGAAATCCAGATGCCTCATCAAAAATCATATAAATCTCTCATCATCAACATAATACTTTGGTCACCTGATGCAAAGAGCCAACTCATTGGAAAAGACCCTGATGCTGGGAAAGATTGAAGGCAAAAAGAGAAGGGGGCGGCAAAGGATGAGAAGGTTAGATAGCATCACTGACTCAATAGACATGAATTTGAGCAAACTCCAGGAGACAGTTGAAAACAGGGGAGTGTGGTGTGCTGCAATCTGTGCAGTCACAGAGAGTCAGACACGACTTAGTGTCTGAGCAACAGCAACACCCACAACCATCTACACACACAAAAAAGATGATTCTAAGTGTTTTCACGAAAGCAACTTGCAAGACGGCTGCTTTTAAGGATAGAGGGGCTCAGGGTCTGTTCCCGCCTTTCTCTCTCCTTTTCTAGCAAATGCAGAGCTAACTGCATTCACTGGTCTGCACTTCCCAACTTGTCCAAGATCCCAAAGATTAAAAACAGCAGAGCATAGTAACATGGGTACATTTTTCTTGCCCGTCTACCATTATTTTCTCAGACTTGGCCACTCTTTGTATTTTTTTCAGAGTTTACGTTGGAATGACAGCTGGCCGGAATGACAGAATGTACCTTGCTACTTCAATAGCATCTCTACAAAATTCTTTCTCCTTCCATCCCTCCTTCCCTCCTTCCCCTTTTCCTCCTCTCTCTTCCTTGCCTTTCCTCCAAGGTTTGTGTTTTCAGAATTTCACCCCCTCCCCCAGAGGGAACATTTTAGCAGCATGGGTTTATGACTACTGTAAAGAAGAAAGTTTGAAAGGCAAAGTCAGAGACGTGATTCCCCAAGCTTTATAACAAACCCCTGTCAAAACATAACAAACCACAGCCAGACATGAGCCACGGTGACAGAAAGTAAGACCATAAAGATGATGGAGATCAGACGGGACAGGCACTTTATAGAAACAAACACCTTCCTTGAAAACAGACAGAGCAGACATAACACTGAAAAACCCTTCCCGAAAAAAAAAATGGTCTGAAGAAATAAGGACAAAAACATAAAATTCAAATGACAGCCCAGCCCAGGGAGATAAACCCAAGGCAGAAAGAATCCAATTTTACTAAATCAAACCGACATCTCTTCCTGACTTTAATTGACCTCAGTAAGCTGGATCCTAAACAAACATAAAATTAAGAAGTTGGTAGCATCCAGGGGAGAAATGGACCGTCCATGTGTAGACATTTGAAGTTTCACTTCTTGGGACTTTCTTGGTTTTGTATAGAAACATGAAATCATTCACTCCATGGGGGGTGGTGGCCATAGCGCCCAGCGTGGGGTCGATTCAGTGTTCCTGAGAGTACCCATGGAAGGTTTAGAGTTGAGGTCTGGCTCCAGCCATCAAATATCAGTTCAGGTTTCCGTGGTGCTGTCATCGTTGGAAAGAAATGAGCACAGGAAGAGGAAGTGAAGTGAATGGATGCAGCTTACCAAGACACCAAGGAGAGCTCTGTCTCCTGTTAAACTGGAAGCATTACACTTCCAGGCACCACACTGATCTCTATTACCAGAAGTCCCTTAGTCATCAAGGCATGTATGTTTTGAAAAAAAATCTCCCCATAGTCTCTGGTTTTCCTTTGCTGGACATTCTTGCTGACCCTTCTTCCTTCCTTTATTTATTTTTTTTCCCGGGTAACTCTTCCTCTTCTTTAGCTTCTGACTTGGGAACTACTTCTTCTAAGGAGTCTTCTCTGATTTCTGCAGGTCAAGCTGGTTTGGTCTATCTCTTGCAAATTCTTTTGACAGCCTCTCCTTCTCTGTCATAGAATTTATCGTATCACAGTGGTTCTCCAACAGACTGCAACTTGGGGAGCATGTTGAGATAAAGGTTCCTAAACCTCACCTCCAAAAGCATCTGTTTCAGCAGGAGTGGGATGGGGCCAGGGTCTGGTATTTTTTAACAAATACTTCAGATGCTTTGATCACAGATAATCCCTAGAGCATATTCAGAGACTCTGGTTTATCTGACTTCTCTCTGAGTTGTCTTACTATGTTGGGTCCATGAGAACAGAAACGAAATCTGCCGAGTGTCACACTTGTATCCATAGGATTGATCTGAGCAATCAGCATTCAATAACAGCCACTCCCTCTTTTGTTGTTGTTCAGTTGCTAAATCATGTCTGATTCTTTGTGACCCCATGGACTGCAGCATGCCAGGCTTCCCTGTCCATCACCAACTCCTGGAGATTGCTCAAACTCATGTCCATTGAGTTCGTGATGCCATCCAACCATCTCATCCTCTGTCATCCCCTTCTCCTCCTGCCTTCAATCTTTCCCAGCATCAGGGTCTTTTCTAATAAGTCGGCTGTTCTCATCAGGTGACCACAGTATTGGAGCTTCAGCTTCAGAACCAGTCCTTCCAATGAATATTTAGGGTTGATTTCCTTTAGGATTTCCTTTTTTGATCTCCTTGCAGCCCAAGGGACTCTCAAGAGTCTTCTCCAGCACCACAATTTGAAAGCATCGATTCTTTGGCTCTCAGACTTCTTTATGTTCCATCTCTCACAGCCATACATGACTACTGGAAAAACCACAGCTTTGACTATATGGACCTTCGTCAGCAAAGTGACGTCTCTGCTTCTTAATAGGGTTGCCAGAGCTATACTCCCCATAAATGTATGTCTGTATATATGTAGGCATGTAGATGGCTGTGTATCTGTATATGTACATGTGTACATATGTATGTGCATATGTTCACACACACACATATAGTCACAGAGTGAATGTGGTATGGAGCTGTGTTTGGTAGGTTAGGCAGGTAGGTTACCGTACCTACCTGTGTTTGGTAGGCATGGTATGGAGCTATGTTTGGTAGTCCTGTGTGTTTGACAGAGATGAGAATGATCGAGGCATGGAGTACTGAGGAGCAGCATCTCATAGCCTCTGGTTGTCCTCACCGATTCTTCCATCATGTGTTGCCAAGAGAATGGATGGCATTCTCAGAAAGCAAAACAGAAGCAAAACCTCCCACTCACTGGTGACTAGGTAAGAACTGGTCACCTCTATCCTACCAGACACTCCACTAGGCTCCCCCTGCTGAGTCTTCCTGGCTGCAGACCCTGATCAAGGGACCTCAGCATCACCTAGAGGGCATGTCCTCTGGTGGCACTTCTGCTGAGAAAACAAATGCTTCAGTTCCAAACAACCAAGACTGCGGTGGGGCCACATGTCAAGATAATGCTGGGAAACAGACTTGAAAGACGAAGTCTCTTCTATCAGTCACGTCCCCAAACTGTTATAAATCTGGAACTGCCCACACTCCACTTAACATGTTAGAATACAATTGAGTGCTGAGTTTTACTCCAGGTTCATTATAGCGGGGACTTTGCATGATGAATGTGCTGGAGATGAGGGACTCACAGTAATCCAAGAAGGCAATTCCCAGAGCCAACAGGCCATTGTGAGCATGTATGAATTGATAACCAGAGTGATCACTCGTGCAATTTCAGGCTGTGGAGATACGAACAATATCTCGCTAGTGGATAATATCAGTTGTCAAGCATATGTTTTATAACCCCCAGGACTCCCTCTTGTTTTTGCAAGCTGCTGGTGGATATCTTTGATTTTTTTTTTTTCCCTAGCTGCATAAGACTTTGGAAAGGTTAGATTTCTTTTTTTTTTTTTCCCTTCTTTGACCAGAGAGGTTAATAGTAGAGAAAATGCAAGAAGAAAAAAGAAGTGAAGACAGAAAATAAAAATTATGAAGAACCATTTCATTAGTTCTTTAAATACCACTAAAAACATTTCAAATGCGTATTTTAATATCTGTAGTCAATGTTACAAGAAGACTGCATACGTCAGAGGCACTGCTTTCTCTCCCTGGAAGATTATGAGGGTGAGATTTAATTGTCTGTACATCTTTTAGCCCCTGGTGTCTCAGGGTTCTTTAAGAAAGGAACCAAGTCTGCTCACCTCCACATCTTGAATGCCCAAACCAGCACCCTGCACAGTTGGTAAATAATTGATATGGTCATCAGTTCATTCATCACCTTGGATTTCTTTTTTTTTAATTAATTAATTTATTTTAATTGGAGGCTAATTACTTTACAATATTGTAGTGGTTTTTGCCATACATTCACATGAATCAGCCATGGGTATACATGTGTTCCCCATCTGGAAGCCCCCTCCCACCTCCCTCCCCATCCCATCGCTCTGGGTCATCCCTGTGCACCAGCCCTGAGCACCCTGTCTCATGCATTGAACTTGGACTGGCGATCTGTTTCACACTTGATAATATACATGTTTCAATGCTATTCTCTCATATCATCCCACCCTCACCTTCTCCCACAGAGTCCAAAAGACTGTTCTTTACATCTGTTTCTCTTGCTGTCTTGCATAGAGGGTTATCGTTACCATCTTTCTAAATTCCATATATATGTGTTAGTAAACTGTATTAGTGTTTTTCTTTCTGACTTACTTCACTCTATGTAATAGGCTCCAGTTTCATCCACCTCATTACAACTGATTCAAATGCACTCTTTTTAATGGCTGAGTAATATTCCATTGTGTATATGTACCACAGCTTCCTTATCCATTTGTCTGCTGATGGACATCTAGGTTGCTTCCGTGTCCTGGATATTGTAAACAGTGCTGTGATGAACACTGGGGTACACATGTCTCTTTCAATTCTGGTTTCCTTGGCATCACCTTGGATTTCTAAGAGCTGGAAGACAGGAACTGACCAGGTAGACTGTGATTAGGAGCCAACCCAAGCAGATATGACCCAGGAAAAGGGGTGAGCCTCTGGGGAAGGTGACGGTGAGAGACAGGAGGTAGGAAGGAAGGAAGTTCTCTTAAGTCTGTGCTTCTGTTTCTCTCTGTAAATGAGTTCACTGACTTAGAGAATGACCATATGGGTAACAGGAGGGAAGAATTAGGGGGCGGGATAGCTAGGGAGCTGGGGATGGACACGTACACACTGCTATATTTAAAACGAACAACAAAGTCCTGCTGTACAACACAGGCTTCTCTGCTCAAGGCTGCGTGGCGGCCGGGACGGGAGGGGAGCTTGGGGGAGAGTGGATACACAAACCTAGACAGGATATTAAAAGGCAGAGACATCACCTTGATGACAAAGGTGCGTATCATTAAAGCTATGGCTTTTCCAGTGGTCATGTATGGATGTGAGAGTTGGACCACGAAGAAGTCTGAGTGCTGAAGAATTAATGCTTTTGAACTGTGGTGTTGGAGAAGACTCTTTGAGAGTGCCTTGGACTGCAAGGAGATCCACCCAGTCCATCCTAAAGGTGATCAGTCCTGAGTGTTCATTGGAAGGACTGATGCTGAACCTGAAACTCCAATACTTTGGCCACCTCATGCAAACAGCCGACTCATTGGAAAAGACCCTGGTGCTAGGAAAAACTGAAGGCAAAAGAAGAAGGGGATGACAGAGGACAAGATGGTTGGATGGCATCATTGACTCAACAGACATGAATCTGTGTAAACTTCAGGAGATAGTGAAGGACAGGGAAGCCTTGTGTGCTGTCCTCTATGGGGTCACAAAGAGCTGGACATGACATAGCAACTGAGTAACAACAACAACAAATATGTATGGCTGAGTCCCTCTGTTAACCATCTAAAACTATTGCAACACTGCTAATTGGCTCTGCTGCTGCTGCCGCTAAGTCACCTCAGTCGTGTCTGACTCTGTGTGGACCCCATAGACAGCAGCCCACCAGGCTCCCCGGTCCCTGGGATTCTCCAGGCAAGAACACTGGAGTGGGTTGCCATTTCCTTCTCCAATGCATGAAAGTGAAAAGTGAAAGTGAAGCCGCTCAGTCGTGTCCGACTCTTAACGATCCCATGGACTGCAGCCCACCAGGCTCCTCCGTCCATGGGATTTTCCAGGCAAGAGTACTGGAGTGGGTTGCCATGGCTTTCTCCGCTAATTGGCTAAAAAGAAAAAAAAAAAAGAAGGAAGGAAGTTCTGGGTTGGAATTAAAAGACTTGAATGATGTGGAAGAGGAAACAAATAGCTGCCTAAGACAAATACAAAAATACAGGCAGGGAATAGGTAAGGAGCTTTTTCTGAATCAACAGAGAATTGGCGTTGCCAGGAATGTTCTAGACTCTTGAGGATTCTTCTTTGTGGAGGAATCTCCATTAAAGTGATACGCCTCACCTCCCTTTGCCTCTTTGCTTACTCCACCAGGGTGAATCAGGGGCATAAGAAATCTTATCAAAGAGTTGCAAGTTCAGAAGGCAAAATTAGGTATGCGTAGTCCTCCTAATTCTACTTCCTTCTTTTGGATACAAGCTCTACAGGGAATGTGTGTTCCCCTCAGCTTCTGTAGCATCAGAATCTGCCTTCTAGGATGACAAGCAATGCTGGTGACGTGGTGAGTAAGTCCACTTGTTCTTGGATTTAATTTTAGGAAATCCATTTGCCTGGGGATATATGGTATATTCTCCAAAGAGTATCTGTACCAGAATTATAAAGTCGTCTGCATCTGGCATCTCTTTTGTCTTACTTCTCAATTGGTTTAGAACTTTAAGGGTTAAAAAAAAAGTGTCATTTATTGGAATCTCAATTCACCAGACAAATAATTGGCAGGCAGCAAACAGATTTCAACCCAATTCGATTTCACAAATGCTTTTCACACACCTACTATGTCTACAGCCCCACATTGCCTTTCGGGATGTTTACAGCAGTAACCAAGACAAGATTTCAGGCCAGGGCACCATACAGCATTCTAGACTTGAGAGGGGGAGCAGATGTCATGACTGCTGACTTAATGGCAAAACTCATTGCCCAGTGCTGAAGATTAAGATATACAAGCTCTTTGGTTGACCTAGGTTTCACATTAGAAGGCGCACTTGCAGCCCCAAGTGCATCTTGTAATGTGAGTCCCTTGAAAGCAAGAACTCTGCCTTAGTCTTTACCTTGGTCTCAGTGTCTGGAACATGGATTATCCTAGAACATCATAATGGAATTTTTGGCTAGATGGATGGAAAAGTCCTGCTGGATATGGAAAGACTCTTGTTGTGAAGAAGATAAAAATCACCTCCATCTCAAGTGATCAGAGTGACAAGTCATAGAGAGTTTGAGCTCTTCTAACAGTTGGACTTTAAATAAATCATGCAAGTTTAGAAGATGTTTTCAAAAACAGTAGAGTAGAGATTCTTTCTAGATAAAGAATCATGTTTCAACAGTGAAATGCTTTGAAACAAAAATGAAGGCTGCTTTGTAGGTGGATAAAAAATGTATACAAAGATCTCCTGCTTCTTCCTTCCGTGAGTCTTTTCTTTTGGTCAGATGGTTAGGAAAGAATTAGTGGAACCATGACACTTGCTTTTTGATGGGGAAGATTATTTTTGATTTTCTAAATGACTGAGTCAGGTATCAGTTGGAGAATGCCAAAAGTGAATGCTTATTTAGATTCAGAGAAACCACAGATTGAATTGTATATTTCAAGGGGAACAAATAAAGAGAAAAAACAAAAACAATGACTATCTGGCATTATAGGGTGCTTTTGATATCTCTTGGTTGAATGACGTAAGTGAAATAGACACATGCTTAGAAAAAGAAAGCCCAGACAACTACAAATCTCAAAACACTGAGATGTGGCAGCGGTCAAGTTACAGGCAATAGCTTTGGGGTATCTTTCCCTGCACACCTAAAGTCCCCTGCGTCTTCAGGAAGCTTTGGGAATTAAAGACAAAATAGCGAGAAGAACAACAGCTGTTGGCTAACTTCCTATGGCAGTTTTGAATGAAAGGTTTTGAGTTCAGCTTTTGCTCTGCAGACAGAAGTTATGAAGGGTTTTGAACCCTGGAATGGATCTGGATTTAAATATTTCCTGGCTTTAAATTTCCGTGACTGCTTTTGGTAACAGACCAGCAGTGCTTAATTTTCTCTGTTAATACGTGCATCAAATCACAGAGGAACTAAGAAGGAATTTTAATGGATCTGGTGTGGGGTGAAAGCATGTGTTAGTTAGTGGGGAGAATGTACAAATCTCTGTGTGCAAAAAGAGTCATTTGTATAATTTTTGAGACTTAATGAAAACCTCTACAAAAACAAGGTCATATAAAAGCTGTTGCCCCAAGTCTATAACCCTGTGTAATTATCTAAATTCCGATAAACCTATCATTCTACCAGTCTCCCATTTTGCCACGTTTATTTTTCTACACCTACCTCTAGATAGTTCTAACCACCTCCCAAAGATGATAACTGCTCCATTCCCAAGCCAAGTATATGACTAGAATGCAAGTTCCAAGAGGGAAGACTTTTTACTTCTTGTTCCTTCTGTGTCTCTAGGGCCCAGACTACTTCCTGGCACAGAGCAGGGACTCAATAAATATTTGTTGAATAAATAAACAAATGATGATCGCTATGAATTTAGCAAAAACAACACTCATTGAAAGTAACCAGAGGAAAGCAGGGGAGAAAAAGCCATGCCAAAAAATAAAAAGGACAAAATGTTCTGCAAAGAGATGCCATTTTATTGCTTTTAAACATGCTCTTTAAAATCAATGACTATCAAGTGCTACTAATTTATGTGTTACTTAGAGATATTAATACTTGCATAGATCAGTAAGGCCATATTTATAATTATCATGAGACATATATACCTAGAAGTGGCTTAAAGTACTGGAAATATTTTTTTTTAAGAGTTTAACACCCCAATCTAAAAAGCCTCTTGATGAAAATGAAAGAGGAGAGTGAAAAATTTGGCTTAAAACTCAACATTCAAAAAACTAAGATCATGGCATCCTGTCTCATCACTTCATAGCAAATAGATGGGGAAACAATGGAAACAGTGGCAGACTTTATTTTTGGGGGGAAGCTCCAAAATCACTGCAGATGGTAACTGCAGCCATGAAATTAAGACATTTGCTGCTTGGAAGAAAAGCTATGGCCAGTCTAGAAAGCATTTTAAAAAGCAGAGGCATTACTTTGCCAACAAATGTCCATCTAGTCAAAGCTATGGTTCTTCAAGTAGTCATTTATGGATGTGAGAGTTGGACTATAAAGAAGGCTGAGTGCCAAAGAATTGATGCTTTTGAACTGTGGTGTTGGAGAAAATTCTTGAGAGTCCCTTGGACTGCAAGAAGATCCAACCAGTCCATTCTAACAGAAATCAGTCCTGAATATTCATTGGAAGGACTGATGCTGAAGCTGAAACTCCAATACTTTGGCCACCTGATGTGAAGAACTGGCTCATTTGAAAAGACCCTGATGCTGGGAAAGATTGAAGGCTAGAGGAGAAGGGGATGACAGAGGATGAGATGACTGAATGGCCTCACTGACTTGATGGACATGAGTTTGAGCAAGCTCTGGGAGCTGGTGATGGACAGGTGGCCTGGTGTGCTACAGTCCATGGGTTGCAAAGAGTCGGACATGACTGAGCAACTGAACTGAACCAAACACCCCAATCTCCTCTACCATGGCATATAGAAAGGCAAAATTGGAAATAGTGACAAATTTTATTTTCTTGGGCTCCATAATCACCACAGTGGATGGTGACTTCAGCCATGAAATTAAAACACGCTTGCTCCTTGGAAGGATAGCTATGACAAACCTAGGCAGCATATTAAAAAGCAGAGACATTATTTTGTCAACAAAAGTCCATATAGTCAAAGCTCTGATTTTTCCAGTAGTCACGTGTGGATGTGAGAGTTGGACCATAAAGAAGGCTGAATGCCGAAAAACTGATGCTTTCGAAAGTGTTGGAGAAGACTCTTGAGAGTCCCTTGAACTGCAAGGAGATCAAACCAGTTAATCCTAAAGGAAATCAACCTTGAATATTCATTAGAAGGAATAATATTGAAGCTCTAATACTTTGGTCACCCGGTGCAAAGAGCCAACTCATTGGAAAAGATCCTCATGCTGGGTAAGATTGAAGGCAAGAGGAGAAGGAAGTGGCAGAAGATGAGCTGGTTAGATAGCATCATTGACTCAATGGACACGGGTCTGAGCAAACCCCAGGAGATAGCGGAGGACAGAGAGCCTGGTGTGATGCAGTCCATGGGGTCATAAAGAGATAGACATGATTTAGTGACTGAATGATAACAGTCTTCTCTACAATTGCCAGACTTTCCTTTGTTTATTTTAAAGCAAACTGGTTTTAGTCTCGTGGAGAAAAGAACTTCACACTACATCAAATTAACAGGATCGTGAATTTGAGGTGTTTAAATAGATTGTATTGCAGCTGGTAATGTGATGGTAGTAACATAACTGATGTTATCCAAACCCTTTCTGCCAGTTTTAGCTTCCCAAAAGTATCAGTCCTACCGCTACCAAGAAGGATGTTAAGAGCTAACTAAATTTAAGTTCTTCTCAGGTGCTGGTCATTGGATTAAGTTTGTTTGTTTTAACTCTATTATTTCCTCTAATACTCTCAATGACATTACATAGTAGTTACTACTATTATCTGAATGTTATACATAAAGGGGCCCAGGCTCAGAGAGATAGAATGAGTAACTAGAATGTCTGACCCCCAAATCGACCAATCAATAATATTAACCCCTCTCATGCCCCCTCTTTTATTGTGTAGGAAGGTTATGCGCCCCTTGAATTTTTATTTAACTTTATGCACAAATGAACCTCCCAGCACACCCAGAAATGGTGTCAACCACATAACAGATGAACGGTGAAAGTTTAGCTAGATTGATGCCACTGTGTGAATAAAGGGTATGATAGTATAGTTGACTATTTTTTAAATATTAAAGAATCTATTTATTTGGATAGCATCTCAAAGAGAATACAATAGTATCTTTTGGAGATGGCACAAATCTACAGGGATCTAACCATCTGCCAAAAGTGTCTGGCCAAGTTCAATAGTCTTTAAACTCTTTCAGTGGCTCTCCCATTGTTTCCAAGGTGATGCTATTGCTGTTCAGTCGCTAGGTCATGTCCAACTCTTTGTGACCCCAAGGACTGTAGCACACCAGGTTTTCCTGTCCTTCACTATCTTGCAGAGTTTGCTGAGATTCATGTCCACTGGGTCGGTGGTGCTATCTAACCTTCTCATCCTCTGCCACCTCCTTCTCCTTTTGTCTTCAATGTAAGCCAGCATCAGGGTCTTTTCCAATGAGTTGGCTCTTCACATTAAGGTGAAGTACAGACACTTTAATATGATTTCCAAGGGTCTTTCATAACGGGGTCGCTGCTTATCTCTTTGATCTTGTTTCTTACAAGTTCCCTGCATCCCCTGTTCCTCCTCATCCTCTCCTTCCTCCTCCTGTGTCCCTACCATTCCCCTCACATCACAGAAAGACACACAGCCTTGATGCTAACAGAACATTTTCCTGCTCCTCTAAGTCTGACAACTTTCCATGGCTTCTGCATTTTTAGCTCATGAGATTCCATCTGCCTGGAATGCCATTACCTTTCTCTGGCTAATTTCTTCTTAAAAACCACCTCCAGGACATTTGGAGAAGGCATCTCTTAGCAGTGCTTCTGCCATTTCTTCTGCTCTCCAGTAAGAGACCACAGCTCGCACTGGACAATTAACTTGATCCCCACCTGATCATAAGCTCTTTGAAGGCTGGAACTACAACTGTTCTGGTGCTATGTCCCTGCAGCACCAGGGACAGAGCAGGCTGAATGTGCTCTTGCTGAATGAATGAGTTGGACCCAGCAACCAGGATTTCAATGCTCGCTGGGTTCTCGTCCATGAATACATCAGCGTATCAAGTGGGGAAGACGCAGAAGCAATGAAGTCTTTGTGCAGTACCGTCTTCTGACTTCTGGGAATGGTGTTCACATGGGTCACAGTCTGAGCTGCCTTGAAACCTCATAGAGGCGTAACCACAGTCCCGAAGACTACTCAGTTCTGTGGCTTCTCTGAGCCACAGGAAGCCAGTCTTGATCTGGGCATGCAGTTTCACCTGTGTTAGCATCCTCTGTTGTATAGAATGGGCCTCCCAGGTGGCTCAGTGGTAAAGAATCCGCTTGCCAATGCAAGAGATGTGGATTCGATCTCTGTGTTGGGAAGATCCCTTGGAGAAGGAAATGGCAACCCACTCCAGTATTCTTGCCTGGAGAATTCCATGGACAGAGGAGACTGGAGGGCTACAGTCCATGGGGTCTCAAAGAGTTGGACACGACTGAGCATGCACGCACGAATGATGATTGTAAAGAATGTCTGAAAACTTCTTAGGAAGGCACACCTCTCCCACTCCCCATATCTACATGGAACCCTCATTCCCTTCTGCTTTGTCCCAGGATCACAGCATGGCCCAGTTGGAAGGGTCTGTGGAGACCGTCTCGCTCAGCACCCTTATTCTGATATAGGTTGATGCAGGACAGGGAGCTGGAATCCCTCAACATCACACAGTAGTGGGCAGAACCCTGCATGTGTGAACCCAGGTTTTGTGTATTATCTTAAATTACTGACAGAACAACTGTACGGGGTGGCATCTGTTATTGACCCACCTGTACAAGTGAAGGAGGTAAGGCCTAAAGATGCTAAGTGGCTGGTCCAAAGTCCCACACCAGCTGGAACATCTAGCGCTCTGCCCCCACTCACTGCTCCAAACCCCCGCCTTCCAATCAGAATACACGTCAGTTACCGGACCACCCAGAGAACGTGAGATTTAAATCTCACTACCAGTCTAAGCCCCTGGGTTTGATTTGCCCCATCTTCTTCTTTCTGTTTTGCAGTAGAACAATGTCACTGAACTCACTCTCAATGTACTGCCTCGGGAGACATGTCACCATAAAGCCTAAAGTATGAAGCTGGTCAGGAGTGACCAGCTTATGCTGACAGCTCTGAGAAGCCCTGATTCCAAAATCCTGCTAGCTCTGTGCCCTAGTCCAGTACTTGGAACCAAGGCAGATTCCCAGGGAAAGATCAAGCAAGTACAACTTGTACCCTTTTCCAGGGGCACTCGGGGCAAAACTGCGCTTGGTTGCAGCTTATCACAAACATCTTTTTCTGTACTGGCTGTGTGACCTTGGACAGGCTGCTTTTCCTCACTGGGCCACTGGGCCTCAGCTTCCTCACCTATAAAATGGGAGTGGTAACAGCCCTCCTCTAGAGTGCAGTGAGTTTTCGATGAGGTCTTTGGAAGAGAGACTGTCAGTGGAGGTCAGTTAACCATATGTTTAACGCACAGGAGCTTCAGAGCAAGACCTCTCCTGCCTTCTAGTCTGGACAGATGCCAACACCTGGGGGAAAACACGGCAGAAAACAGATCCGCTTGGATGGCCACAAAGAGAGAACCGGATTACAGACAGGACTCACCAAGAATGGCAAGCAGGCTGAGCCCAGACAGCTGCATTTAGCCTTATTAAAGGCTGCTGCTGCTATTTAAAGAGAGCTTCCCAGGTGGCGCTAGTGGTAAAGAACCCGCCTGCCAATGCAGGAGAAATGAGAGATGCGAGTTCAATCCCTGGGTCGGGAAGATCTCGAGGCGGGCACAGCAACCCACTCCAGTGTTCTTGCCTGGAGAATCCCATGGACAGAGGAGCCTGGCGGGCTACAGTCCACGGGGTCACAAAGAGTCGGACATGGCTGAGCCACTGAGCACGCACTATTTAAAGAAGCTCTCCTGGGGAGGCTCTCTGAAAAAGCACACCCACTCTCCTCAACATCTCCCTGCCTGATGGCTGCGTGTTTGTAGTCATGAGGGCTTCTTGGCAGCAAGACAAGCCCATGAGTCACGTTGAGAGCCCAGTGCCTACAGGATTATTCCCTTTGGTGTCATGCCCACACCACCATAATTCCGCGTTCCATTTGCTACTTCATGTTTTTAAAGCTTCTGCAAAATAAATAACCATTGAGAGGACTAGAAATGGATATGGATGCCACGGGTGTGGTTCCTGTTACTAGGGCAATGTGCTTCTGTTCTCCCCCAGCCTAGTAGAAAATGGGTGGTGACTGCTGAAAGCATTAGGCTCATCCATCCAGCCCATCCTTCCACACAAATGACTGCTCCACTAGGAGCTCATTGGAACCTTCCTCTACCTTCCAGAAACAAGGGGGAAAAAAAAGACAACATTCATCGTCATCATCATCATCACTGTCTTTATCACTATCATGATTATTTTTAGCTGCTACTTATTGTTACATATCAAGTCATTTACATTAATTATCTCCATTTGATTGATGGAGAAATCAGGAAAGATTTCTGATGGAGAAAGATTAGATGAACTGCTCAAGTTTGTGCCCGAGAGTTAGGATTCCCAGTGTGGTAGATTGCTTCCCAGGTGGCTCAGACAAGTGAAGAATCTGGCCACAGGCAGGAGACCGAAGTTCGATCCCTGGGTGGGGAAGATCCCTTGGAGAAGAGAATGGGCAATCCACTCCAGTATTCTTGCCGGAGAATCCCATGGACAGAGGAGTCTGAAAGAGTCATACACGACTGAGTGACTAACACAATTTCCCAGGGTGCCTCCACGATGGCACCCAACTATCCCTGCCTTCCGGTATTCATACCTGGGGGCAATCCTCTTCCCTTTAGCGTGGGCTGGATTTAGTGGCTTGCTTCTGGCAATATACCACACTGTGGCAGAGGGGACGGGGCATCACTTCCAGGTTAGGTGATAAAGGACCGTGGCTTTCATCATGGCTGGTCTGTCCTGCCTGCTCACCCCGAGGAAGCCAGTTGCCAGGTGTGAGCTGCACCATGGGAGGATGGTTCTGGTTTGCAGACACCAAGGACGTAAATCTGCCAACAGTCATGAGAGTGAGCCTGGAAGCAGATTCCCCCCAGTTGAGCGCTGAGATGAATGCAGGCCCGGCTGACATCTGGATTCAAGCTTTGTGGGGAACACTGGTCCAGAGGCACCCAGCAAAGACACACTGGGCTCCCTAAACTATGGAGAATGCGGGATAATAAATTTTTGCTCTTTCAACTGCTGTGTGTTGTGCTAATGTGCTACACGTGTGCTACGTGCTAAGTCGCTTCAACCTTGTCTGGCTCTTTGAGATCCTATGGACTGTAGCCTGCCAGGCTCCTCTGTCCATGGGATTCGCCTGGCAAGAATACTGGAGTGGGTTGCCATGCCCTCCTCCAACCCAGGGACTGAACCCACATCTCTTATGCCTCCTGCACTGGCAGGTGGGTTCTTTACCATTAGCATCACCTTAGCAAAAATCGAACTCTTACACCAGCTTTGGTTGGAAAGGAAAGTGAAGTCCCTCAGTCGTGTCCGACTCTTTGCGTCCCCATGGACTTACCAGGCTCCTCCATCCATGGGATTTTCCAGGCAAGAGTACTGGAGTGGGCTGCAATTTCCTTCTCCAGGGGATCTTCCTGACCCGGGGATAGAACCCAGGTCTCCCACATTGCACGCAGATGCTTTACCCTCTGAGCCACCAGGGAAGCCAGCTTGGTTGACCTCAAAGCTAAAGTGTTGGACTCTTCCTCTGTGTTACTGTGTCCTTAGCACTCCTGTCTTTCCATTGTAATGTTGCAAGGCAGTGCTCTGGGGACCTCATCCCAAGGATGACCCGCAATGGAGCAAAAGACAAAAAGATTGGGAGTTGAGAAAGACAGAAGAAAGAGTGGAGGGAAGTTGGTTAAGAAATCCCAAAGTCTGACCTTTTCGCACTCCACCATTGCTGGACTAAAAGAAGGAGCCCAGCTGTGCACAGTTCAAAAACTGAGATACGCTGAGTCTAGTAAGTGTTATAACAGCCTTTTGGGGCTAGATTGTAGCCAGGGCATCATATATAGTTGTAGTATACGGGCACTGCTTAGAGGTGGAAAAAAAAAGTGAAAATGATGTGTTAGTCACCCAGTTGTGTCCGACTTTTTTTGACCCATAGACTGTAGCCTGCCAGGCTCTCTGTCCATGGAATTCTTCAGACAAGAATACTGGAGTAGGTTGTCATTCCCTTCTCCAGGTGATCTTCCTGACCCAGGGACTGAACTGGGGTCTCCCACATCGTAGGCAGGCTCTTTACCATCTGAGCCACCACGGAAACCCATAGGTACTAGTTACAGTCAGCAAGAGTGAACTGAAATTGGCTGTATCCTCCTGAAGGGGATCCCTTCCAACTCATACATGGGCTTCCATTGGCTGTGGTCATTACCATGTCTTATTAATAACACGTGGACTAGGACAGGACCTGTGGAGCCTAGGAATACCCCAGAAAGCTGCATGGTGTCACTCAACAGGGCTTCTCTTTATTTTCCCTTAGTGTTTTCTTGTTGACTGGTAAAGTCTTTGTCAACATCCCAGACAATCTCAAAGGTGGTAATGATCTAACCAGAGCTGAGACAGAGGTGACTTTTGTTATTGGTGGTGGTGTTTTAGGAGCTTTAATTGATCTGAAGCTTCAAGGGGGGAACTGGGTGGTATTCCTTCGGGGAGCCTGACAATAGCTGTAGGTGGGAGTCAATGAGAGAGACCCACCGAGAGAACACGAGAGGCACAGAGTGGACCGCTTTCAGAGCTCCCTGCACGATATGTCTTTCCAGCACCTGAAGACTCCACCTCCAGGGCCAGAGTCCTGCCGACTCTGTGTCTTTCTAAGAAGAGGGTGGTGCCTTGCTTCCTTCAGGGGCAGAAAGGATCCGGGTGCAGGAAAATGTGTCAGGCTCGTCCTCTGGTACACTGGCTTGGGGTGCAGGGCAAGCTGGGTTGTGCATTTGGACATAAGCTGGAGGAGGCAGGCCCACTGCAGGGTCTTAGGAGAACCCGGGGGCAGAGGGTGGGCACAGGAAGACTGAAAAGTGTCGGGTACCTGCAGCTGCTGCTTAGTTGCTCAGCCGTGTCGGACTCTGAGACCCCATGGACTGTAGCCCCCCAGGCTCCTCTGTCCATGGGATTCTCCAGGCAAGAATACTGGAGCGGATTGCCATTCCCTTCTCAAGGGGATCTTCCCGACCCAGGGACTGAACTTACGTCTCCTGCATTGCAAGCAGATTCCTTACTACTGAGCCACCTGGGCGCTCCTATATCCTCCACCCAAGTTCTTCACTCTACGTCCTGAATCTATATGCAAGACCCAGTTTAGCTCTGCGCCTTTAGGGTCCCTCATGTAATGGACCTCACCAGCTATGTGGAACTCAAGGGGTCTCCATTTCATTGCCCTGGGGTCACAAATGGCAGATGCCGCACGTGACCTGACCAACATCGCCTGCCTAGCAACACCGCCAAGCATCCCATGCCTCCTCAGGTCTCAGGGTTTCACCTGAGCTGCACCCCCCACCAGGACTGCTCCCCCTCCCATCTTCCTTTTATCCTCACAATTATTTCTCATCCTGGTGAACTCCTACACATACTTCAAAACCCAATTCACAGACCATTTTTCGCAGGACACCTTTCCTGACATCTGGTGACCTACCCCCACCGCAGTATCCCAGGCTCTGTCAGAAGAGCCTCTGCGTCCTCCCAGAACAGCAGGTGTTTCCTCTCACACAACATGCGTCATGCTGATTGTAACGATCTGTCTTTATGATCGCCCTTTCCTATTCACTGAGAGTTATAGCCGATAGCAGGCATTTCAGTATCCCAAATGCACACTCTAGGGGATCAAAAATATTTTTAAAATGAATATATACATGTAACGGGAAAGCATGGGAGGAAAAGCGACCCCGTGAAGAAGGTCTAAATGGTTTGTCCCTGAAATGTGCCTGCACGTGGAGGCAGGGCGCTCTGCACTTTTTTAATGAATTACTCCTGAAACCGTGTACAAGCCGCTGTGTCCTTGTCTTTGAAGTAAAGCGCTGCCTCGGGAGTTAATGAATAGGAAACGTGAAGATGCCAAACAAAGACTAGGTGTTGGGCTGGGGAACTGGCAACAATTTAGACTAATTCAGCCACATAGCAGAATCACTGAACTCCTGATTTCCTGCGAGATACAGATAAAGTCTTGACACACAGTCCTACGTTGGTTTTACAGGAAGCAGACCCCCCCTGATGGAAACTGTTGACCACGGGAACATAGACTCTAAGACTGGTGAAAGCTAGAAGGTTAGTGATGCTTGAAACTTCAGCTTGATGCCAACCAATCAGAGAACTGTCCACCAGCTGATTCCACCCTGCTCTTTAAACACTACAAAACTCCCCACTGCATCCTTCGGGGTGGGTCACACAGTCTTAATGGCATTAGCCCACTGTGGCCCCCTCTGCCTGGCAAAGCGATAAAAGCTATTCTTTCCTACTTCACCCAAAACTCTGTCTCCACGTTGCTATTTGGAACCTGGTGAACTGAGGCTGTTTCAACAACTCTACACATCCCACTGAGGGTTCAGAGGACTGGCGTCTGAGGCCTGGCCTGATCACCCAGGCCCTGCAGACGGGAGGGCCAAGCAACCAATGTGAAATGAACATGCGCCAGCAATTTACTGTTTGGATACTGTCCCTTCACTGTGCGTCTGTGCATGTATCACTAAAGAAACACACCTTGGTCCCCGGGTGGGTCATAAAAGCCCAGGGTAGCTTAGAAAGGTTCCTGAACGGGCCAGAAAGTCCCCGAGCTTTGGGTTAAACACAAGGGAAGGAAGAGGAGGCTCTGTTCACAGTATTTGGGGTTTAGTGAAATTGGACGATACGTCTTGCCTGGCACCCTCTCCCTCTAACTTTTAAATCCTCGTAAACTTCACAGGAATCAGAAACAGACGGGTTGCATTCCTCTGACTCAAGTCATCAAAATATTGTATTGTAAGGATTATGTGAATTCCAGAGAACCTTAAAGAAAAGCATTTTTTATCTCATGCCCCCAAAACTCCAAATAGGATCCTCACAGCAGGGGATTGTGTCATCTGACTTAGAATGTCTCGGGGCGCTTCGCCACGCCTTTAGCTACAATAGGAGCCATGGCCCAAAGTAATTGATTCTAACCCAAATTAACAGCCAGCGAATTTGGTTCAGATTGATTTGCCACGCTCCATCTTCCTAATAATCATAGGAAGAGAAAAATAACTTCAGGGGAGGCCTTTCTCAACTTTCTCGCTTGACAAAATCCTACACATCCTGCAATGAGTCAAACCTTTTTTACCCTCTCCCCCAACATCAGAAAAAAAACCTCTCTCAAATGTGGCTACTCATGTTCCTATCCTTTCAAATGGCCGTCACATGGAGCGTGAATAAATGTCAGCTCGTGGACTTCATTCAGAGGCTTGTAGGCAGTGCCTGAGAAAGATTGAGAAAAGGTTTTGGAGCCGATGTGGGATGTCATGTACTAGCTTCAGTTGAGAGTATCAAGACTGACTTGTGATGTTTGCTCTGGACACAGGTGGAGGGAGTGATGGGAAGCTTGCTGTGAATGTACTGTCCTTGGTTAGTGCTGGAACGCAGTCATACCCTGAAATGTTACTGGGAATATTTACATGTACATCAATCACGCTTTCCAGTTCTTGTGTTGGAGGAGAAGGAAGGCGGAACAAAAAGAGATTCTTTAGTGACATGTGCCCTTCCCCAAAATGCACCAATGAAGTGTTCTGTGTGCTAACAACATAGCTTTTTAAAAAGTAAAACAAAATTTTGCATTTGTACAAAGCTTGAGAAAAAAAATAAAGGACAGAAAAGGTATGGACGTAACAGAAGCAGAAGATATTAAGAAGAGGTGGCAAGAATACACAGATAAACTATACAAAAAAGATCTTCATTACCCAGATAACCATGATGGTGTGATCACTCACCTAGAGCCAGACATCCTGGAATGTGAAGTCAAGTGGGCCTTAGGAAGCATCACTATGAAAAAAGCTAGTGGAGGTGATGGAATTCCAGCAGAGCTATTTCAAATCCTAAAGGATGATGCTGTGAAAGTGCTGCACTCAATATGCCAGCAAAGTTGGAAAACTCAGCAGCGGCCACAGGACTAGAAAAGGTCAGTTTTCATTCCAACCACCCAAAAAGGCAATGCTAAAACATGTTCAAGCTACTGCACAATTGCGCTCTTCTCACACTCTAGCAAAGTAAAGCTCAAAATTCTCTAAGCCAGGCTTCAGCAGTATGTGAACTGTGAACTTCCAGATGGTCAAGCTGGATTTAGAAAAGGCAGAGGAGCCAGAGATCAAATTGCCAACAACCGCTGGATCATCAAAAAAGCAAGAAGACTTTCAGAAAACATCTATTTCTGCTTCATTGATTACACTAAAGCTTTTGACTGTGTGAGTCACCAAAAACTGTGGAAAATTCTTCAAAAGATGGGAATACCAGACCACCTGACCTGCCTCCTGAGAAATCTGTATGCAGGTCAAGAAGCAACAGTTATAACTGGACATAGAACAACAGACTAGTCCCAAATCAGAAAAGGAGTATGTCAAGGCTGTATATTGTCATTCTGCTTATTTAACTTATATGCAGAGTACATCATGAGAAACGCTGGACTGGATGAAGCACAAGCTGGAATCAAGATTGCTGGGAGAAATATCATTAACCTCAGATATGCAGATGACACCACCCTTATGGCAGAAAGTGAAGAACTAAAGAGCCTCTTGATGAAAGTGAAAGAGGAGAGTGAAAAAGTTGGCTTAAAGCTTAACATTCAGAAAACTAAGATCATGGCATCTGGTCCCATCACTTCATGGGAAATAGATGGGGAAACAGTGGAGACAGTGATAGAGTTTATTTTCTTGGACTCCAAAATCACTGCAGGTGGTAACTGCAGTCATGAAATTAAAAGATGCTTGCTCCTTGAAAGAAAAGCTATGACCAACCTAGACAGCATATTAAAACCCAGAGATATTACTTTGCTGACAAAGTTCCATCTAGTCAGAGCTATGGTTTTTCCAGTAGTCATGTATGGATGTGAGAGTTGGACCATAAAGAAGGCTGAGCACCAAAGAACTGATGCTTTTGGACTGTGGTGTTGGAGAAGACTCTTGAGAGTCTCTTGGACTGCAAGGAGATCCAACCAGTCCATCCTAAAGGAAATCAGTCCTGACCATTCATTGGAAGGACTGATGCTGAAGCTGAAGCTCCAATACTTTGGCTCCCTGATGTGAAGAGCCAACTCATTAGAAAAGATCCTGATGATGGGAAAGATTGAAGACTGGAGAAGAAGGGGATGACAGAGGATGAGATGGTTGGATGGTATCACTGACTGGATGGACATGAGTTTAAGCAAGCTCCAGGAGTTGGTGATGGACAGCGAAACCTGGCGTGCTGCAGTCCATGGGTTTGCAAAGAGCCAGACATGACTGAGTGACTGAATGGTCTGACTGAATGATAAAAAACTATTTCTGTACAGTCAGCAGAAGCACACAGTTATCACACATGCACGTACTTCACTTGGCCTGTCCAGCCCCTTCAGCTTTCTGCGCCGAGACTGTTTTGGCATCTTCATTTTCTGCCGGGTTACACCCATCCTGGCCAGCATCAGCTTTCCCCCTTTTCCCTTTGGGTAACTTTTCTCCCTTCTTTGCAGGGACCGTTTTAGAATTAAATGTTCATGTCCTGCTTAAAATACCATCATTGTTCATGAAAAATATCTGTAATAAAGCTGGATACAATTAAAAGAAAAAAAGAAATTCTGCCTTGTCTTTGTTGTATCATCGCCTGACTCTGCTCTGCTCATTCAACTTTGTAGCAACCCCCTTCTGTTTTAATTGTTGTTCTTACTCTCCCATCAATTAGAAAACCAGGAAAGCCTTTTGGAAATGTGTAGAAAGAGTAAATATGATTTCAAATCTGGGCTCACGGGTTCTGGTATGAGTGAAATTCAGGAGCCTTGCTGCATGGGATTTATCATTCCCATAGGGGGCTCTGATTATCATTTGTCATGTCTTAGCTTCTCAGATATGTTCCAGATAAACAGATGCTCTTACTAAGAAGTGGCTCCTTAAGACTGGAAGAAGCATGATGGTGCTTAGTCATCCAGAACTTTTGCAGGGTTGAGGGTTGTTTTATATGTGAGCACATGTAGCATAGAAAGCCATTATAAATTACTAAAGTTCCCATTGACATACACTGAGGGTCAAATCCTGAACATCATAAGCATGTTATTCCCATTTCACAGATGAGAACACTGAGTCTCAGGGAGCTGAAGTGTTTAGGATCATGCTACCATATCAAAGACAGAGCTGAGATTCCAGTCTGCTTGGGTCCACAGCAATGTAGACAATCCTCTGTCATTACCTCCTGCCCTAGCCATCCTGCATTTGCTTCTTTTCTCCCAAAGTTACCAGATCAGAGAAATTGGAAGGGAGGAGACACAGAGATCATGCTTAGCAGCCAAGAGCTCCAGGGTAGCCAGCCCAGGGGAGCAGACTGTGGCCAGCCCACCAGTGTTACGTTTCTGGTGGGGCTCTGATTATTTAGGAGATAAGCTGATCCCCGGACAATAAGATGCTGTAGTTTATGTGATGATGCTTTCAGCTGTATGGCAACTTCTATTTGTGTATTTTGTTTTCAACTTTGCATCTTTATTCTTGGAGATTAATATGACAAATCACTTTATTGCAGCAAATTCTCTTACATTTTGACAAGGGGAGTGCAGAGTTGGGGTGGGGGGAAGCGGACAAGAGCGGCAGTTTGAACTGGGGAGAAGCCTAGACCCTACAATGATTTTAGAGAGAGATGACATTTTTTTTTTAAATTTATAAATTATCTGCTAGCTCAAACAAGAACAAAAGGCTCTCAAGTAGCTTGGAGTATTACAGCTCATATATGTCAAAGCGGTTTAAACAGGATTTGCACAAAGGAAAGAGGAGAAGCATTTCAGAAGGAAAAGCGATGTAATTGCACTAAGACCTTAGGAAGCACTATCTGGTTGCAGTCAAGTTTATTCCGCAGTTTGCACTCTCCGATAACAAAGAATTTCCGGATAGGAGTCCGGTTGGATCTTCTTTAATTGAAATTGGAAACCCCCAGCTGATCACAAGCAATTTGGGTGCTGAGATTCCCCAAAACCACTTTGCTCTAGGATAAACAAAAGTGCCTTCTGCTTGTTGGCTGTAAATCATTGGGTTTGGAAACACTTTCGCAGCCCAGCCCAGACCAGGTAAAATATTCCCAGACTCTACATTTGTGGAGTTTAAATGAAGGAAGTGTCAGTCACAAAACCTGAGTTGTTTTCTCAGCCTCACATAAGGAATCCCAGTTCTCTGAGATAAAGATTTGAATGCTCCATGGAAATTCTTTGCTGGGTAATTCCTTTTTTCAGCATCCCCTGCCATTACAGAGAGGAAGTTTGTTTGTTTTTTTCATTAAATTTTTTTTAAACTTTTTATTTTGTACTAGGGTATAGCTGATAAACAAACAATGTTGTGGTAATTTCAGGCGAACAACAAAGGGACTCAACTATACGTTCACATGCATCCATTCTCCCCCAAACTCTCCTCCCATCCAGGCTGCCACACATCACTGAGCAGAGTTCCCTGTGCTATTCAGTAGGTCCTTGCTGGTTATCCATTTTAAATACAGTGATGTGTACATGTCCATCCCAAACTCCCTAAGTTTCCTCCATCCTTTCCCCCGGCAACTGTAAGTTCATTCTCTAAGACTGAGTCAGAGAGGATGGGTTTTGACTGACAGAGGCTGCCACACCTTTCTCTTAAGCAAAGATGTGGGCGCTTCAATGATATACTGTGACGACTCTACAAAGTTAACTATGCCTTATTCTTTAATCTCACAAATATTTATGGAGCGCCCCCTCTGAGTCAGATGCAGGGCTGGTTACATGATCAACCAGTGGTCCCCATCTACCCTTATGGAGTAGAAATCTACAGGACAATAAGCAGGTGACGACACTCATGAGCATAGAGTCACAGGTTGTGATAAAAATTACCAGGGGAAGCCTGGATGCTCAGTGGGAGAATAATGATGAGATTTCAGTAAGATGGGAGTGTTGGGGGACTTCCCTGATGGTCCGGTGGTGAAGATTACAACTTTCAATGCAGGGGGCGCAGGTTCAATATCTGCTCAGGGGACTAAGATCTCACATGCCCTGCAGTACAGCCAAAAAGTAAAAAAAAAAAAAAAAGAAAAAGATGGGGGTGTTGGGACAAACCTCCTGTCTGGGAATAAGATGGTAGGAACAACAACATGAGGATGAATTATTCTTCCACATCTTAACTGCGGAGACCTCTTCTTCCACTTTTCTACTGAGAGCCAGCCAAGATGTAGCAACCATGGCAGATGCTTGAGATGAAATCTGAACAAGACGTGCCCTCCATCAAAGGAGAGGGGCCAGGCATATCAGACTCTGCAGCCAGGTGCCAGGGTTGAAATCTGGACTCTACTACGTATCAGCTGGACATCTTGGGTGAGTGACTTCACCAACCTCTGTTTCTTTTTAAAAACAGTGTTAATGGCACTCACCCCATGGGGTCATAGGATTATAAGGATGAAATGAATGAATAAATGTAAAAGGTTTGGAAACAGTCCTTGGCACATAGGAAGGGTTTTGTGTTTTTAGACACACATGGAGTCTGCAGACTCATTGGAAAAGACCCTGATGCTGGGATAGATTGAAGGCAGGAGCAGAAGGGGGCGACAGAGGATGAGATGGTTGGATGGCATCACCTACTCAATGGACATGAGTTTGAGCAAGCTCGTAGAGATAGTGGAGGACTGGGAATCCTGGCATGTTGCAGTTCATGGGATTGCAGAGAGTTGGACATGACTGAGCGACTGAACGACAAGGGTGGGGGAGGTGCGTGGGGGGTGTGGATAATTACATAAGTCATTCACTGAGGGAAAGGGCTTTATAAGTGAAGCATCATCCAAGTGCAAAGAAGGGAACAGTGGATTTTGCTAGAAAACGTGTCTAAAAAAGGCTCAGTGTTGCAGGAAAGAAATACATTATACCACGCATGCAAAGAGAGCTCTGTTCTTTGATTTAATATCTTTTAGCTTCATTTTCTTCATCTGAGTGATGGGTGTGATGACCTCCTCGGAGGCTGTAGCCAAAGCATGTCATCAGAGTCAGGTTCCCTGTGCAGCCGCAGAAGGTGTCTGGGTGAATCACTCCACAGATCTTTGTTGGAGGATCACACAAGAAGGGGCTCAGGAAGCCACCTTGCCCAGCTCGGCTAGAGCCAGCTCCCGCTTGCTCGGAACTCACGGAGTCCCTGCGGAGGACGACGTCGTATTTTAAACAAAACTTAAAGGACTTCCTAAATGAAAAGGAAATGGGTGCAACTTTAATGATAGCCAACAGGGCAGCTTTTTCTTTTGTTTCTTTTTTTTTTAACTTAAAAAAAAATTCCAGATACATTTGAATGTTTTTGTTTGAAATATAGTTGATTTACAATGTTGTGTTAGTTTCAGATGTACAAGAGATTCACCTATGTGTGTGTGTGTGTGTGTGTATTTGCTCAGTCGCCAAGTTGTGTCTGAATATATATATATAAATACACATATATTCTTATATTCTGAGCTTCCCTGAAGGCTCAGATGGTAAAGAATCTGTCTACAAGGCAGGACACCTGAGTTCGATTCCTGGGCCAGGAAGATCCTCTGGAGGAGGTCATGGTAACCTACCCTAGTATTCTTGCCTGGAGAATTCCATAAACAGAGGAACCTGGTGGGCTACAGTCTATGAGGTCATAAAGAGTTGGACACAACTTATACTTTCTTATATTCTAATACACACACACACAAACACATACACACACATATATCCTTTTTTAGGTTCTTTTCCATTATAGGTTATTACAGAATATTGAGTAGAGTTCCCTGTGCTATATAGTAGGTCCTTGTTGGTTATCTACTTTATATATAGTAGTGTACATATGTGAATCCCAGACTCCTCACTTATCTCCCGCTTTCCTCTTTGGGAACCATAAGCTTGTTTGCTGTGTCTGTGAGTCTGGTTTGTAAATAAATTCATATAAGTGATATCATATGGTATTTGTCTTTCCTTGATTTTCAAATTAACCTTCATTGCTTTTGTGTTTTGTGAACCCCATGCTCACGGCACGTTGAAAGTCTGCACGTTCCTTCATCTCTCTGGCAAACATTTATCCACTGAGCTCCTCTGGCCAAGCACCGTGCTGGGTATCAGAGCATAGAGGCAGACATCTTATACCTTCTGCACACAAGTTCATCATTTGATGCTCAACACACATAAGGGAAGATTGTTTCAAGAAGACAAGAATGTGTGCTCTGTGATAGAAGCCAGCACAGGATTTTAAGGGAGCAAAGAGACAATCTCCTCTTTGGAATTTGGAAGATAACTATTTAAATGTCTTATGCCCTTGTGATGCAAAAGACAGCAGTAAACTCAAGCTTGGATTCTTCAACTTTGGAATGTTTCAGAGAAGAGTTTGAGCGCTTTGGAGAAACTTGAAAAAGTTTGCAGAAGGAGGAAAAGAGACTAAACAAGAATTATAATCCTCACTTTGTTTCACATTTCTTACCCTGAATAATTCCACGTAGAATTAGTTCTAGGGAAAAGGTTCCTAACACTGTCTGGCAAAACCAACCAAACAAAAACAACAACACGAACCACCTCCCAAATTTCTGTTGCCATGTGAAATAGTTCACAGGTTAAAAAGCTAATTGTGCTCAATTGGGTAAACAGAAATCAGGCATAGGCATGACTTGGCTTCAGAGAAAACTATAAGACAAAACTCAAGGGTGAGCGTAACATTCTAAATACAACCCTGGCAAAACAAAGCTTTTAATGAGAACAAGATAGCTATTATGATGAAAAAAAAGAAATATACAGGACGTTGGAACCAAATAATTTTTTTTCAAATATTGAATGTAGCTTACATTTTACGTTAAATTCATTCTTTCAGTGAATATGTAATGGGAGACTCGAGGAGGTAGAACAGAAAGCAGACAGAAAGGTGTGGTTTCAAGGCACACACAGTCTTTTAAAGTACCAGTAGATGCAAAGATGACTAAAAGCACCCATTATCCACCCATCTCCAAAGGACGTTACAGTCATCTCACTTTGTGCACTTAGTTAAACCTCAAATTTTTATCTATGTATCTACCTATATAGTCATTAATTATTTGCTAACATTCACTATGTGCCAGCCTATTTTATTTACTTTTGTAGCACCCTATACTTTGGCCACCTAATGTGAAAAGCCAGCTCACTGGGAAAGACCCTGATGCTGGGAAAGATTGAGGGCAGGAGGAGAAGGAAGCGACAGAGGATGAAATGGTTGGATGGCATCACTGACTCAATGGACATGAGTTTCAACAAACTCCGGGAGATAGTGAAGGACAGGGAAGCCTGGCATGCTGCAGTCCATGGGGTCGCAAAGAGTTGGACACAACTTAGTGATTGAACAACAACAAATTTCTCTTTTATGAGTACTTGTCACAATTGGAATATACTAACTACTAGCATAATCAGCCATTTGGTATCTTATGACTCTTTTATTCTATAAGGAATATGAGAGTTTAGCATCTCACCTTAAGGGTCTGCAAAAAAAAAAAATGCAGAATAAACAAAGAGATGAACAAACAGAATAGTGAAGAAAGATCAGAGAGAATAGTAATATGGCCAAGTAAACGCAGTCATGGAAACTCTCTAGATGGTAAAGGGATTTTAAATAGTTAACTGAAATAATAAAAATCTCCGAAGTGTGCTGAGTTGTTAGAAAGGCTTCAGAGATGGTCCTGACTCTCTAAGGAGAAGGAAGAAGCTGCAAGGACAATGCTAGGGATGTGCACTCATCCCTTTTTCTTCCCTATTGTTTCTCAGATCCCATGGGATAAAGGAAGGTATTAGTAATATTTTTGGATTATTTACTACCAGTCAGGTGTTATTAAAACCACTTGTTATTTGTGAATTAATTTAATTCTCAAACAGAGTCTATGACAATGATATTACTGTGATCTCAGGCTACATATATTGAAACTAACCAATAAAGAGGTGAAGTAACTTTGCTCAGATCTTACAGCTGGCAATTGACAGACACAGGATTCAAACCCAAATCATCTTGCTTCCAATGTTTTTCTGGACAGTGCAGATTCTACTTTAAAGGGCTCCTAATGAATGGCTTATCTAATATTTTGTACCTAAGATTCACATTTGGAACTGGTTCTTAGGAAATACTGCCATTTTAGTTAAAATTCAGCCATGATGTCTAGATGACAGTATTGCTTTCAATTAAGTTGAGTCTATTTCCACTTGAGGCTCAGAGCGGTCTCTGCAATGAAGCCAACTAACATTACACCACTGTTCTACCTGGGAGACTTCAGCTATAGTTCTTAATATCAGGAAGTTAACACAGAGCACAGTCTACACCATTGTCTTAAAATGTGTGTGTGTGTGTGTGTGTGTGTGTGTGTGTGAGCACACACGTGCACACATAGTCCTGCATTTAGTTTACTTCCTATCGCAGCACTGCATATTTAGGACAGACAGAATACCAGTTCCACATGACAAAGAAATTAAAATTATGATGGAGATCATGATAAATCTACAGAAAAGAAGATATATATTAAAGTAATGGATAATTCTTATACCAGAGCATGTGTGTATGTGTAGACATGTGAATGGGTGGTACAGGTGAGGGAACACAGAAAACTGATAGAAAAGTAATATTTAAAAAGGTAAATAGAGAATAGAGAGCTTTCCTGAGGTTAAGACCAAGAGTAACCAGAGAGTGAAGGGACGTGATGTAATGAAATTTACGAACAGGCGATTCTCAAGTGGAATGAATGGAAGTTGCTTCACAGTCTGACTGTCAGAGCTGGCCTCAGCCCCAGAAATCAAATGGCCTCAGAAAAGAGAGTCTCTTAGAGGGAAAAGCATAGCAGCTTCAGTACAGAAGAGAGCAAAGAGGTCGTCCCTCCTCCATTAGGACACCTGGAAAGTCTGCATTGCCTAGCAAGATCAATATGACATGAACTACACAGTAACTTTGGAGATAAACCATAGAAAAAGAATATTTGTAAATAGAAGAGGAAAAAAGAGAGCAAAAAAGGTAAAAGATGAAAGAAAAACGCACTTCTAAGAAAAAGTAAATAAGAGGGAGAAAATGTCCCATAAAAATTCATGATTAGAACAGCTTGATAAGATTATGAATTTAGTAAATTAAAAATTCAGAAGCAAGATGAAAAATGCCAGAGGGAGATAAATTAAAAATTAAAAAGAAAATACAACAAAACAAAATAGATTCAAGGGATTAGATCTGACGGACAGAGTGCCTGATGATCTATGGACGGAAGGTCATGACATTGTACAGGAGGCAGGGATCAAGACCATCCCCCCAAAAAAGAAAGGCAAAAAGGCAAAATGGTTGTCTGAGGAGGACTGACAAATGGCTGAAAAAAGAAGAGAAGCAGGCAAAGGAGAAAAGGAAAGATACACCCATCTGAATGCAGAGTTACAGAGAATAGCAAGGAGAGATAAGAAAGCCTTCCTCAGGGACCAATGCAAAGAAAGAGAGAAAAACAATAGAATGGGAAGACTAGAGATATCTTCAAGAAAATTAGAGATACCAAGGGAACACTTCATGCAAAGATGGCCTCAATAAAGGACAGAAATGGTATGGACCTAAGAGAAGCAGAAGATAGTAAGACGAGGTGGCAAGAATATACAGAAGAACTATACAAAAAAGATCTTCACAACCCAGATAATCACGATAGTGTGATCACCCACCTAGAGCCAGACATCTTGGAATGTGAAGTCACGTGGACCTTAAGAAGCATCACTATGTACAAAGCTAGTGGAGGTGATGGAATTCCAGTTGAGCTATTTCAAATCCTAAAAGATGATGCTGTGAAAGTGCTGTACTCAATATGCCAGCAAATTTGAAAAATGCAGCAGTGGCCACAGGACCGGAAAAGGTCAGTTTTCATTTCAATCCCAAAGAAAGGCAATGCCAAAGAATGTTCAAACTAACACATAATTTAAGTCATCTCACACACTAGCAAAATAATGCTCAAAATTCTCCAAACCAGGCTTCAACAATATGTGAACCATGAACTTTCAGATGTTCAAGCTGATTTTAGAAAAGGCAGAGGAACCAGAGATCAAATTGCCAACATCTGTTGGATCACTGAAAAAGGAAGAGAGTTCCAGAAAAGCATCTACTTCTGCTTTATTGACTATGCCAAAGCCTTTGACTGTGTGCATCACAACAAACTGGAAAATTCTGAAAGGGATGGGAATACCAGACCACCTGACCTGCCTCCTGAGAAACCTGTATGCAGGTCAAGAAACAACAGTTAGAACTGGACATGGAACAACAGACTGGTCCCAAATCAGAAAAGCAGTATGTCAAGGCTGTATATTGTCACCCTGCTTATTTAATTTATATGCAGAGTACATCATGTGAAACGCCAGGCTGTATGAAACACAAGCTGGAATCAAGATTGCCGGGAGAAATATCAATAACCTCAGGTATGCAGATGATACCACACTTAAGGCAGAAAGGCAAGAAGAACTAAAGAGCCTCTTGATGAAAGTGAAGGAGGAGAGTGAAAAAGTTGGCTTAAAACTCAACATTCAAAAAATGAAGATCATGGCATCCGGTCCCATCACTTCATGGCAAATAGATGGGGAAACAATGGAAACAGTGACAGACTTAATTTTCTTGGGATCCAAAATCACTGTAGATGGTGACTGCAGCCATGAAATTAAAAGATGCTTGCTCCTTGGAAGAAAAGCTATGACCAACCTAGACAGCATATTAAAAAGCAGAGATATTACTTTGCCGACAAAGGACCATCTAGTCAAACTTTGACTTTTCCAGTGGTCATGTATGGATGTGAGATTTGGACTGTAAAGAAAGCTGAGTGCTGAAGAATTGATGCTTTTGAACTGTGCTGTTGGAGAAGACTCTTGAGAGTCCCTTGGACAGCAAGGAGATCCAGCCAGTCCATCCTAAAGGAGATCAGTCCTGGGTGTTCATTGGAAGGACTGATGCTGAAGCTGAAGCTCTAATACTTTGGCCACCTGATGTGAAAAGCTGACTCATTTGAAAAGACTCTGATGCTGGGAAAGATTGAAGGCGGGAGAAGAAGGGAATGAAAGAGGATGAGATGATTGGATGACATCACTGAGTTGACGGACATGAATTTGAGCAAAGTCCAGGAGTTGGTGATAGACAGAGAAGCCTGTCATGCTGCAGTCCATGGGGTTGCCAAGAGTGGGACATGACTGAGCAACTGAATTGATCGGGTGATAGATTCTCCCCAAAAATGTAGTATAGGCAGTTCCTTGAAAAACTAAAAATATAAGTACCATATGATCATGCAATCCCACCCCCAGGAATATATCTTTGTACGATATGTGCACCCTAATTTTTATAGCAGCACTATTTACAGTAGCCAAGACATGAAACCAACCTAAATGTCCATCAACAGATGAATGGATAAAGAAGATATGGTACATATACATGACTACATGATGGAATACTACTTAGCCAAAATAAGAATGAAGTAATGCCATTTGCAGCAACATGAATTGACCTGGAGAATGTCATACTAGATAAAATAAGTCAGACAGACAAAGGCAAATATCATATGATATCACTTATATGTGGAATCTAAAAAAAAAAATGACACAAATGAACTTATTTACAAAATGAAAAAAGACTTCTAGACTTGGAAAACAAATTTATGATTACCAAAGGGGAAAGGTGCAGGGGAGAGAGAAGGTAAGAGTTTGCGATTAACAAACAATAACTACTATATATAAAGTAGATAAACAGGAAAAGCCTGCCGCATAGCACAGGGAACGCTACTCAGTGTTCTGTAATAACTGATATGGGAAAAGTATCTGAAAAAAGAATGGATGTATTTGTATATACGTGGTCCAGTCAGTGACTGTCCTCCACGTGGCCATGAACAATCACTTGGAAGCAGTTCCTGCGAGGAAACCCAGGGACCTTTACTCCATAGAGTGATAATGTGTTTAAACATTGCCCCACCTGGACTGCGGGCTCCTGAGAAGCAGACATTCTCACTCTTCTTTGCAGCCCCTTGGAAGTGTACAGACACTTCGTAGGTGGTCAGACTTCTTCCCAAGTGGCGCTAGTGGTAAAGAATCAGCCTGCCAATGCAGGAGACCTGGGGTTAATCCCTGGGCTGGGAAGATTCCCCTGGAGAAAGAAGTAGCAACCTACTCTGGTATTCTTGTAGGTCAGCTGGTAAAGAATCCGCCTTCAACGGAGGAGACCTGGGTTCGATCCCTGGCTTGGGAAGATCCCCTGGAGAAGGGAAAGGCTACCCACTCCAGTTTTCTGGCCTGGAGAATTCCATGGACTGTATAGTCTACGCGGTCTCAAAGAGCTGGACACAACTGAGCAAGTTTCACTTTCCTTTCCTTTCTGAATATTCTGGCCTGGAGGATTCCATGGACAGAGAAGCCTGGTGGGCCACAGACCTTGGGGTCCCAAAGAGTCAGACATGACTGAGTGCAAACACACACACGAAATAATTGGTATCAAGATCAACACAGTATTTGATTAGGGCTTAAGTCTGAATAAAAAGGAGAACGTGGAGGGGGGAAAGTGGGAGAACTTTATCTTCTTTAGCTTTCCTAGAAAACAAGGATATTCTCCAGCTCGAATTGGAGACAGAGCCATCTACAAGGGAATACCTTTCACATCAAGGGTATCATAGATTTTTATACTTACTACAACAATTTTCCGGTAGATGGCAGTAAGCCGTCTTGGTCTACACAGTCAGTTTATTACAACAACTTTCAAACAGATGGAGATAAAAGTATCTGGAGGGAGAGACACTGCTTCCTAATTCCCATGGAGACTCCATGTGTATAAC
This sequence comes from Cervus elaphus, assembly GCF_910594005.1. Classification (NCBI taxonomy): domain Eukaryota; kingdom Metazoa; phylum Chordata; class Mammalia; order Artiodactyla; family Cervidae; genus Cervus; species Cervus elaphus. The sequence goes on along the minus strand of NC_057820.1, from coordinate 5,683,196 downwards.
TGCCCAGGGCAGGAATTCAACATACCTATGTTCAAAACCTCATTCCTCTGATTGCTAGCTGTATGATCTTGGAAAAGTAATATAACTGCTTCAAGGTTGAAACTTCCTATCTGTAAAAAGGCTTAATAGAAGTTCCTGTCTCATAGAGAGGGATCAAGGAGTTATTAAACAATACAAGTAAAACATTTAACATGACTAACTGGCACAAAATAAGACCTAAATGGTATTTTATACCATCACCACCAAATTATTATTACTGCTGTTGTTGTTAAATTATTTTAAAACCTGCTTCCTTTGTATTTTCCAACCCAAGAAGGCAAATCAGTCTCAACATAATTAGAGTATGCAGATCATGCCTAAAAATATAGCAATTATTTCCAACTGATAAGATATATTTTGTATTTTAAGCACTTCAAAGTGTGTTGTCTGTTTCAAGTGTTTGAATACAGGCATCTTAAAATAACTTCTGCATTTTGGTCTTTGGTGGAAAGAGATTAGTGATTTTTTTTTTTTTAAAGGCTGCCTGGTGATTAAGCGCATCTCACAAATAAAATGTAAGGAATTTATTTACTGTATTGGGTCACTCAGCCATGTCCAACTCTTTGCAGCCTCATGGACTGTAGCCCACTGGGTTCCTCTATCCATGGAATTTTCCAGGCAAGAATTCTGGAGTGGGGTGCCATTTCCTCCTCCAGGGGATTTTCCCGACCCAGGGATCGAATTGGCATCTGTTACATCTCCTGCATTGGCAGGCGGATTCTTTACCACAGTTGCCACGTGGGAAGCCCATTTATTATATTAGAGTGTATATTTCATCTGCTGACTCTTTCTTTACAGATAGCTTTATAATGCAGTCTAAGAAAGAGTTTTAGTGCCTTGGCATAAACAGCATCTTCCCTTGCTCTTTCTGTTGGTATCTCCTCAACAACAAGCAAACTTTCCAAGTGCTGCTTCTTAGTAATTGTTTTTTGTCAATGTTTTGTCAACTTGTCAATTGCTTGCACACAGTTTATGAACATTCTCACAGCACAGCTGTCTGCAGTCTGACGGAGAAGCTCATCCCTTTGGGATGCCTTTGAACATGGCAGCCCTGTTTGAGTGAGTTCTGTTCATGCCCAGGATGATAGAGAGAGTCCATGGGAGATTTATTGCCACCTTTTGGCAGATTCAGATTTTGACAGAATTTCTTTGAATACAGAATGCCGACCAGTGCACAAACACGAACGGATGGGGCCTGTGCTTCAATATTTCATTTCAAGCTCCAGGTGTTTCCTTAAGGACAGGTTGGTCAAATGCCATTGGCTCCTCCTGCCAGCAAGGTACCTGTTCTCACCACCAACCTCATCATCAGCATTTCCCAGGAGCCGGTTTTTGTTTTATACTTTCTGATAAAGCTTCTCTCTTTCATAATCTCCCATTTCAGATCCCTGTAATGTTCTCTTGACAAACTACATCTTTTCCGTTCACCTTCCATAGCAGATATTCAGACTAATTAACCTTCCTGACACTTTTTTTTTTCTTTCCTTTTTTCATTCTCAACATCACTCTGTTACCATTCTAAGTCCCTTCCAAAAATCTAATTTGCTTCCAGTGGCCTGCCTGATATAAAGGCATAAGTACAAACATTTAATTTGAGGAAAAAAAAAATGTACTAGTTTTGAAATAAAGCAACTTTCCATTCTATGTATCAGCTGTGTTCCATTTAGGCTGTGACCAAGGGGAGAAGGATGGACAATTGAAGGCCATGTAGAAAGTAGAGCATCTTTTAGGCAACAGATTAAACCCCAGTGATTCAGACCCCAGCAATTCAGAACCTGAGTGAATTCACAGGGGCGGTCAAAGTTTCCTTTTACAATAGTTATGATAAAAACAAAAGGATCAGTTGGGTAGCTCCAATGTATAAGCAGGGCTTCCCAGGTTGTGCAGGGGTGAAGAACATGCCTGCCAATGCAGGAGACACAGGTTCAGTCCCTGGGCTGGGAAGATCCACTGGAGTAGGAAAGGTCAACCCACTCCAGGATTCCGGCCTAGAAAATTCCGTGGACAGAGGAGCCTGGTGGACTACAGTCCATGGGGTCGCACAGAGTCAGACACGCCTGAACGACTGAGCTTATGCGTGAGTACCCGAGTCATTACCGTGGGAACCAAACAGGCTGACTGTCAGAGAACCCGGCTGCCTTAAGAAGAGGACCCCGCTCAGGCTGGAGCCAGGGCTCACACCTTTCAACGCTTTTTTAGCGATTCTACAGATAGAAGGATGTGTCTCTGAAGGCTCTTTCCATCCCTGAATTTTGTTATTCTGTGAAGTAACCAAGCATCTGAGGATTCCAGGAGCATCAAAACAGAATATGTAAAATCAATAAGTTAGGGACTACGTTGCTGGTCCAATGGCTAAGGCTCTGAGCTCCCGATGCTGGGGGCCTGGATTCGATCCCTGGTCAGGGAACAAGATCCTACACGCCTGCCACAACTAGAGATCCCGAGTGCCACAACCAAGACTGAGAACAGCCAAATAAATAAATAAATGTTTAAAAAATCAACAGGTTAATTACAAAATGCCTTCACCTTTTCATTACAGTGCATCTCCAAAGAATGCCTTCTAAATTACTGTGACTTTCTCACCCCTTAATTTTCAAACAATAAGTTATAATTTAGAAATCTCTCTACCCTTTCTTTCTTTTTGTCTCTCTCCCTGCTTCTCATCTTGATTTAGAGACCTGTAAATTCTGTATTAGGGCACTCTCCCCAGATCTTTACTCCATTTATATAATGGGGTTATACAAACACACACATTGCCACGTGACACTGCAGAATCTTCCGAAAAATTAGGGAGAGCAAACTTCCCCACACCGTGACTTTTGGGCCCAGACCTGTGACTTGACCAAAGAAATGTTACTAGTTTGACATGGCCACATGCATGTCTGTCGCTGCCATAAGGGGAATAGGGTCTGGGTAAACAGTGGTCCCTGAATGAACTTGACCTACAGACTGCAATCAAGCCCTGCCTCTCCTAGCAGAGGTGGCAGAATTACCGCCGACTTGTAGTCCTAAAAGCAAAAAATAAATATTTGCTATTTTAAGCCACTGAGATCTGGGCTTTCTATGCAATATTATCACAATGATAGCTAACCCTTCCTTGGACTATCAAGCGAAAACAGACTAAATTGATTTGTATCTCCCTGTTCGGGTTCTCCCCCACTTCACACACTGGGGAGGTATTATTTGTACAATAGACAATACTTCAGACTTAAGAGAAAAAGGGGGGAATGATGCAGCTGCTTTGGAAGAGTCTGACAGCTCCCCCAAAAGGTTAAACATGATTCAACAGTACCACTACTAGGTACCGACTCAAGAGACACAAAAGCATATGATGTTCGCACGTGAACTTGAACAAGGATACTCAGAGCAGCATTATTCACAACAGCCCCAAAGTGAAAACAATCCAAATATCTGTCAGTTGAGGAGTGGATAAATAAAATGTGGCCTGTCTACCCAGTGGAAAAAGATTTGGCCATAAAAAAGAATGAATTACTGATAGGCACCCTAACACGGGTGAACCTTGAAGACAAGCTTAGGGAAAGAAGTCAGTTCCAAGGACCACATGCTGTATGCCTCCATGAATAAAATGTCCAGAATCCATTGGGACAGCAAGGAGGTTAGTGGTTGCCAGGGGCTGAGAGAAGGAAGAAAGGAATATGACTGTCAATGGGTATGGGGTGTTGGGGTGTGAAGAAATGTTCTAAAATTGATTGTGATTATGGTTGCACAGCTCAATGAATATAGTAATAACCACTGAACTGTGTACTTTAAATAGGTAAATTGTATGACATGGTTAGGGCTTCCCTGGTGGCTCAGTGGTAAAGAATTTGCCTGCCAAAGCAGGAGATGCACTGGGTTTGATCCCTGGGCCTGGAAAATCATCTGGAGAAGGAAATGGCAACCCACTGCAGTATTCTTGCCTGAGAAATCCCATAGACAGAAGAGCCTGGCAGGCTACAGCCCATGGGGTCGCAGAGTCAGATGTGATTGCCTGACTAACCACAGGTGCATGTGCTGCGCTGTGCTCAGCTCCTCAGGCATATCTGACTCTGCGACCCCATGGGCTGCAGCTCGCCAGGCTTCCCTGTCCATCACCGTCTCATCCAACCATTTCATCCAACCATCTCGTCCTCTGTCGTCCTTTTCTTTTCCTGCTTTCAATCTTTCCCAGCATCAGGGTCTTTTCAAATGAGTCAGTTCTTCGAAGCAGGTGGCCAAAGTATTGGAGCTTCAGCTTCAGCATCAGTCCTTCCAATGAGTATTCAGGACTGATTTCCTTTAGGATGGACTGGTTGGATGTCCTTGCTGTCCAAGGGATTCTCAAGAGTCTTCTCCAGCACCACAGTTCAAAAGCATCAATTCTTCAGTGCTCAGCTTTCTCTATAGTCCAACTCTCACATCCATACACGACTACTGGAAAAAACATAGCTTTGACTAGATGGACCTTTGTCAGCAAAGTAATGCCTCTGCTTTTTAATATGCTGTCTAGGTCTACACCCTAAACTTATTTCTACTATTTTATGTCTCACAGTGTAACTTCATTATTTCACTACTCTATCTTCCTAAGAGATAACTTCCTCGAGAGAAGTAACTGTTTCTTGTATCCTTGGCCCTTCACATAGCATCACAGCACACAACAGACATTCAATATAGCTCCGCAATTCAGGCAGCTGATCTCAACTGTGGACACACGGGAACCTTAAAAGGCAGAGGCCCTTGTTTTACGAATGGCGAAGCTCGGTCTCCGAGAGGACTAGGTAATTGCTGGAGGCCCCTAGCTAGTAAGTGTACCAATCAGGACTAAAGCTCAGAGCCCCAGCCTCAGATTCCAGCTCCTTTTCCTCCCTCATCAGCAGTGCAGACATTTCAGCTAGATCTGATGAGAAACTCGGGAGTAGATGAGAGTGCTTCCCAGCTATTTATACCCCAGACTTTTCTGGGAGGAAAACAGAATCTGAGATGCATGCGATGAATAACCTTAGGTGAGCAGGCACGTTCCCTCACTGTCTCATCTGCCTCAGTTGTCCAGCTTGGCAAGCCTTCTTGCCAACTGGTACCCAGAAAAACCATGGAACCCCTCACGTGGTCACCTTTCACAGTGATTAACGTCCGTGGCTTCCTTTCATGTGTCTGCCGGTCAAGTGAGAAAGATACTCCAGAGTCTGGTAAACATTATGCAATGCCTTTCACCTTGCCACTGGAGCTTATAAGCTGATTTGCAGACTCTTAGGAATAAAGTACAGAACCCACACAAGCCCAACATTCTAATGCAAAGAGACTATACCATATTTAATCACTCCTGTCAACTTTCCTTCTTTTTTTTCTTCCTTAAAACTTCTCTATTTTTTTAACTGAGAACTCCAAATCACTTTAGTTTTTCTGAACCCAGCCATGGCTGGAGCCATTTCATTTATATTTATAACTAAATTCCAACTGCATATACTCCACACATGATTAATTCACAGATGAAGGGCTCTGAAGTTTGAACGTTCTCAGTAAGTACAAAGCAGGGCAGAGTTTAAAAATGGGAACTGAAGCCAATAATTTGAATTTATAAAAAAAAAAAATTCAGAAATCACAGACAGTCTCTGGTTTAAAAATTTATGATCCCTTAGAAAACTACTTTTTTATGTAGAAAAGGAAAATATTAATCTTATGTTAACTAGGCGGTGGCAAGAAGCCAAGTCTCAGCTTCAAACTTTCTTTCTTTGTACCTTCCCTTGGCATTACCCTAGTGGGAATGCTACCCAGAACCCTCTGCTGTCAGATGACTATAATATTTGGCCTTCAGAGTGAACTGATGTAAGAACTACAGGTCTAGCTAGGTTTGTACTGGGAATGAAAGACTTCCATTCCTCATGATGAAGTATACATTTGACCAAAATGTTCCCTGTAAAATATACGACCAAAGACTAGTTGCATTCACATATTACAAACTTTTCACTTTCCTTAGGTTTCTGAAGACACAGAAAGGTTGGCATAAATTAAAAAAAAAAAAAGAGGAAGAAAAGAAAGAATGTGTTTAGGTAAAATATATGACCAAAGACTAATTGGGCTAACGTGTTATAAACTGTTTTACTTTCCTTAGGTTTCTGATGACACAGACGCTCTGCTTTTATTGTGTGCACATGAAGACCTATGAAAGAATCATGGGAGGAGCTGCAGACCCAGACCGTCCAGGTCCCAGGTCTACCACTCACTAACACTTTTAAATTCTGTGCCTCAGTTTCCTCATCTGTAAAATGGGATGCTGATCATTGCGCTTACTGCAAAGGGCTTAGAATGGTGCTTTGCATATAGAAAACAGTGAATCAGAATTAACCTCTTCTTTTTCTCATCATTGCTGCTAGAACTTAGACAGTAGCATAAGATACAGAAAATTAAACTAATTAATGAATGCCGTGCCATCAATGTGCCTCGGAGGTGAGGGCTATTTGGAACAGTACTTTAAGGGATTTATAAAGCTGGTGGCTGTAACAGAGAAAATATCTGCTGTAAAGAGTACTTATCTTTTCCCTTTATCCTTTAGATGCCTGACTGTGGGGTGGGGGCGGGGGTGCCTCACTTTGTCCCCATTTCTGCTCCCAAGTGTGACTCTTCTGGTTCTTTCTGAAATTGCTTGTTAACAGAGGCGAAAGCATGCTTCCCCCAAGTGAAAGTTTTTCTTCTCTTTAACCAAGTGAAGGAATGGTTAGAAGCACGATCTCCGGAACCAACATGCCTATTTTCCAACCCTGGGGCCACCACTTCTGAGCTGTGAGACCCTAAGCAAGTTTGCTGATCTCTCTGTGTCAGATTCCCCTTCTGTACAATAGAGATGATGGTGGAACAGACCTGACGAAGAAACGTGACGCTTCAAAGAGTTAATACACACTAAGCACTCAGAACTGGGCCTGCGATAGAGCAGATCCTCAGTAGCACATTCGCTATTATTATTATTATTATTATAAACCTTCGCATCTTGACAGTTTGCTTAGTGGAATTTTTTCACTTATCCAGTGAACATTGATTGAGGGTTAACTGTATGTTGGGGTTCATGCTGTGTGCTGGGGTTACAAAGAATCTAAATTCAGGACAATTTCTCTAAGAGTATGTTTGGAAGGTGAAAAATATTCTACAATTTTTTCATTAATACAATTAGTCATCAGCACAATTTAAAAGCAGTATGTTCTAGAACTCTACTTATAACGTTTAGTTATTGTAAACGTTTGCCTATGTTTTAAAATTTAAAAAAAGAAAAAAGAACACAAAAACCATGTTTTGAAATACCAATGGGTTTCCCTTGTGGCTCAACTGATAAAGAATCCACCTGCAGTGCAAGAGACCTGGGCTCGATCCCTGGGTTGGGAAGATCCCCTGGAGAAGGGACAGGCTACCTACTCCAGTATTCTGTCCTGGAGAATTCCATGGACCATATAATCCATGGGGTCACAAAGAGTCGGACACGACTGAGAGACTTTCATTTTCACTTAAAATATCAAACCTGCAGTGTATAGCAACGGTTGCTATCTTCCTTTTAGCATTGAGTTATGACATCTCTCTGCAAGCGGACACACCGACAGATCCCACGGTTTTCAGAGTCATCTCAAAGGTGGGTCCTCCTGATATCTGAATTCATACGTTCCTACAACATTGTCATGTAAATGTCCACACTCTTTATTCCTACAAGACACAAGGCTTTCCACTCAATTCAAAGCTCTGCTCCCCAAATCGATATATAAAATCCCTTCTGGAAGTTCTAATTCCTTCCTTCCTAGTATCTATGGGCCACCACACTCACGGGTAATTCATTTTTGCCAACTTTCCTCCCACGGTTTTCCTGTGCCTTTATACCTTCCAAGTGTCATAAATTCATTCTGTCAACTCAGTTGAAATCAGCTCACATTTTCTCTGGAGATTTTGGGATAATTTTTCTTCCTGTGTTGTTACAAAGTTTTGAGAATGACTATGCTCTTTAGGGGCTTTCCCTGATGATTCAGTAATAAAGAATCTACCTGCAATGCAGGAGATGTAGGAGATGTGGGTTTGATCCCTGGGTTGGGAAGATCCCCTGGAGGAGGGCATGGCAACCCACTCCAGTATTCTTGCCTGGAGAATCCCATGGACTGAGGAGACTGGTGGGCTACAGGCCACTGGGTCTCAAAGAGCTGGACACGACTGAAGTGACTGAGTACGCAATGTGTTATCAAGGTCTTAGAAGGATACACATTTTCTTTTTAACTTCCCACCAGGCCTCAGCTATTCATTCCCTCCCATAACTTTAGATTATACTCTGTGCCAGCCACTTACCATATGGTGGTTGTAATGGGAAAGGTAAGATTAGCATTAGATGTGACATCTCCTAAGACAGGTGCCAACTTCACTGGGACTTTGTCCCAGTCTCAATATGTGTGCTAATCAGTTGTGTATTTTAAGTACAATTGTTTGCTATCACTTAAGTCAATCGCTCTCATGAGTAAATCAAAATGTTTTAAGGTTTCCATAACTTTTTTGACCATCGAAGAATTGATGTCTTCAAATTGTGGTGCTGGAGAAGACTTTTGAGAATCCCTTGGACAGCAGGGAGGTCAAATCAGTCAATCCTGAAGAAAATCAACCCTGTATATTCATTGGAAGGTGATGCTGAAGCTGAAGCTCCAATACTTTGGCCACCTGATGTGAAGAGGCAACTTCGGAAAAGACCCTGATGCTGGGAAAGATTGAAGGCAGGAGCAGAGGGTTGTGGCAGAGGGTGAGATGGTCAAAGAGCATCCCTGACTTGATGGACATGAAATTTGACCAAACTCTGGGAGATAATGGAGAACAGAGGAGCCTGGCAGACTGCAGTCCATGGGATCTCAAAGAGTCGGACAGGACTTAGCGACTGAAGAACAATACACACCCAAAGCATCTGAAACTAATGATCCTTGAAGAAATAAAATACCCTCTTCAGAACTTAAAAGCCACTTAGACTGGTTGATTCCAGGACCAAGAATAAGAACATCAAGTTTGAGCCCAAAGATAATGCTATGGTGCTGAGTGAGAAGCCGTGAACAACTCAAGGTATGATGGCCAGGCTGGTAAGATTTTTACCCCACCTCACCCCAATCATTTCCCATGGGAAGCTGCTGAGGTGGAGCAGACCTCACAGACACATATCTGGCAGAGATGCTGAGCTGCCAGACCCAGGTACCACTTCGGGTCCCCAACCTCCACTGTCCGGGCTTTGGGAAAGAAGAAACAGCTTTAAGGAAGCCATACCCCAAACACTCCAGGTGTGGAGCGAGAAGCCTCAGGAAGCCCCACTTTTCAAGGGAGCGGGCAACTCCTGTGGCACTTGATATTCAGGCATTCATGCAGCTCCCCCGAGGACACGGTTTTTATTTTTAGAGGAGCCTCCATTTGCTGACTGCCATGCAGGGAACACTCAGGAGGCGCTATTAGCAGTCACTTGTTTCAGTAAACATTGAATGTAACATATGCCTCTCAAGTAATGTGTATCCAAACATACAATTTACAAATAATTAACATCATGTTAATTAGTCACATTAATTTATGCCACTTTGTGGAATTATTTCCTCAGAGTGTTTAGGAACGCTGCCAGGAGCTTGAGCCAAACAGTGTGAAAATGTGCTTGAAGTTAACGCTTGTGAATGGCTGTGAGACACAGCTTGAGCTGCTAGTGCCCGGGGCCCTGCAGCGGATCGGAAACGAACCGTCTTTCGGTCGCCCTGCCTCCTGAAAACTCAGTCCTGCGGGTGCCCGCTCACCTTTCCTGACTCACACCTTCTTTTTCATTCTTAGGCTTCTGCTGATCGTGGCTGAATGCCCCCTGTCCCCACCATCAAAAAAAAAAAAAAAGCACCAGCAGGTACACGCAGGTGGGACTCTGCAAGCCCACGTGGTGAGTCTTGCACGTGGTGATGTTCTGCCCACCCCTGGGGTGTGGTGATGAAAACATCAGCATGAACCAAACCCGGCAACTATGTCCTGTAAACAAAAGCTCTGAGACTGTGGCCTGGCAAAAGAAAAGTGCTAATGTTCCAAAGAAAGGGGCATCCATGTAACGTCTTCACCTGCCTTTGAGACACCACCACCCTCACAAAGATCAGACCCCACTCTCCTCAAAGGGCTTGAAATCCAGAGAATAGGAGGGCTACATCAGCTGAGGAATGAAAAAGGCAGGTTTTAAAGAAAACAGATTTTGTAAAATTTTGCAAATGGAGTACAAATAAGGCAGGAAACATGAACACACCAAACAATAAAATCAAGTCAAGGAAATAGTGCTGAAGGACATGTGGGGATTGGGCTCATTGCCGGGGCTGAGTCACGGTGGGAGTAAGGCAGCTTCCTGATGTGGCTGGTCTGACTTGATTCAGGGGTCTTTGAAGCATGTCATGATTGCTCCTTCTCAGATCTGGCCATTCTTATCAGTGACTCCAGCGGTGATTGTATCTAAGGTTTATTTCATTGAGGGAACTAAATTGATAAGAGGAGATGGAATTTGGAACTCTTCCTTGAACTTCACAGTATTAATTCTGGAAAGCCCCAGACAAGTCTTAGAACGTCCTCTGTTTGGGGTGATCCCCAAAGGGCTGATGATTCTAAATGAATGACACACAGCAAGACTAAAAGTCTAGGATTGAGTTATACTCCCAAGATCCAAATATGAGCACAAAGAACTTTACAAAAATTTCATGCAGACAACCATTTGAGTGTGAGAACACTGACCAACATGTGAACATTATGCACAAGAGAAGGAACAGGGACCCAGTAAGCTCTCTTGAAACTCTGTACGCTAGTGAAAACAAGGTCAGCATGATACCTGCCCTCTAAATCCCTACTTTAGCTCCTTAGCTGCAGAAGAGGTCATTGCAAGCTGCCCTACCTCATTGAAACAACAAGAAATTGAGAGTAACTCAGGGACAAAATGGTGGAGCATCTAGAGGGCCAATGAAGAGGCTCGTACGCTATTACTAACGGCACTCAGCATCATTCTGGTCCTCAGGGAGTTAAATAATCTAGCAGGAGAAGCAGACATGTTCCTTAAAAATATATATAATATATAATATTAATGCCAGTAAGGTTCTGGGTTGGCCAAAAACTTCATTCAGCTTTTTCCATAAACTGTAATGGAAAAATCCATATGAAATTTTTGGGCAGCCCAATATGCGATAAATGTAAAAAATGAGGCTCAAAAATGTACTGTGGGACCCAAAGGAAGCCATGATCCACTCAGAAAGTCAGAGACATTTAGCTCAGAGAAAGTTCCTTTCTTGATCTTTCACCCCTGCTACCTAAAGAGATACATTCTAAGCTTTATTTCCATGTGGACACATGGATATGTAAAAATAGAGGGTATTTTTCCCCATGAGAAACCCTCGATTCATTGGTATGAGAGCCACATTTAATCTATAACTTCCCTCAAAGTCTTGATTAATAACAATATATTTTAAGTGTTGCTTTTTAAATTTTATTTAGGGCCTATTTGATTCACTTTAACCTCGATTCAATTTGGTTCTCTTTAATATTTATCCAATAATGTTTCAGAATCCCAAAGAAGTGAATACATGAAAGCTGTTCCCTAATGTCCAGGAAACCATTGAGAATATAAAAGCAGCAAAAAATCATCCTAGGGTTTAAGGACGTTCAGAAACTTCAAAGAGATTCGAATGAAATCTGCACCTATTTTGCCCAATCTGAAATTGCGCTCGGCGGGAGAAGCGCTTCTCCCCGTGTGCAGATATCAGAAAACGCATTTGAAAAAAATAGATCCATATTTTAATTAAAAGGGGCCGTTCTGAGCCCAGCATGTGGAAGCGTGGCATTAATATTTGTGACACTAGCCACGGGGGACGGGGTTGCAAAGAGGGTCTTGCCTCAGCAGCAGGAAGTCAAAGTGTATCCTTCTTGAAACCCAAGTCTCGCAGACATTAAGGGGTTTGTTCTTGCTTTAAAGTGCTCCCCAAGGACAAGGCATAGTGTTGGCAGGTCCAGAGAACCATTAGGAGGGCTACGGTGGGATCAAAGTTTAAGCAGGATAGCGCGTCTGCAGAACAAAAATGCGATGGACGTAGATGAGTGAGAGTCTGTGCATGGGTGTGTGTGTGTGTATGCGAGTGAGCGACAGCCAATGACTCTGCCTATCAAGCAAACACAAGAATAAGTGTCAATTCCCAGTTACACAAATTTTAAAATGAGTATAATTTGCTCAACAGACTTCAGAAATGTGACGGTCTACTGAATACCAATGGTGTTTACTGGTGTGATTTGTACGATGGAGCGTGACAGCGTTCCAACAGCCCCCTAGTTGGCATTTAACAGAAATGCACATATTCTGCCAACTTTCAGCAGCCACTCCTCAAAGCTGTGATGTGGACATCAGCCACCAGGGCTGGTAGCCAGTCCCGGCCCATGCAAGGCTGCCAGGTTTCTGAACGTGTATGTTTAAAATGGAACAGGTAGAAGAAAGTCACATTTGTGTGCATGAGACAATTTTTCTATGTCAAATGGATCATTTCCTTCTCGTAAAGAAAACACTCATTGCTCTGTGTGTAAAACATCTTTTAAATGTAATCTGGCACTTATATGCTTGGCGTCACGTGGCCTTGACTTGTTTGTTAATGGAATGCCCTCAGCCAGCCCCGAGTTCAGTTTTGAGCCCCACGGGATGGGAAAGCAGAGTGTATGGCACTTAGAGCCCCTACCACCCGATGCCCTCCTTGGGCAGAGGGGAGCAGGCCAGGCCAGCAGGTAAGGGCAGGGCCTCTCAGCTTAGAATTTCACTGGGGCTGCATGTCCAACATGGCAGGCACCAGTGAGTCACAGGGGGCTGTTGAGGACTTGAAATGTGGCTGGGGAGACCAGGGAACTGAAATTTTTGTTCACATTTAACTGATGCAGAGTTAAATTTAAAAATGTACGCAGTGTAAAATACCTTTCCATCAAGCATGGCTATGATGCTGAAATGATCCATTTCCATCCATGTAGCTATTGTATCAACCAAGATAATATAGTCATTTCGTAGTTGAGAGAGTGGGGCCCATGTGTCATTTCTATGATGCTATCACACATTGTGTGTTCATTCCTGTCAACACATTGATTCAGCTTGAATGGTTTTCCTTTGCAGCAGACAGCATTATAATATGTTTATTTAAATATTTTATGCAGACAGCATAAATAACAGGGATTTCTACATAAATCATAATTGAGAATTAAGATAATGGTGCTAGTTGTAAATCATTACATTAATTTCCAGTTAAAACAAGTAAGTAGAGACAGATTTTAAAGTGTATAAGCTGATGTAAAATCTAGGGGCAAATCACAAGCCACTTCTACAACCAGAAAAGTTAAGACAAAATAGGCAAAAAAAAACAAAAAACAAAAAAACCCTTTAGACTGAAAGAAGGAATACCATAAGTTTCAAGAGGTACGTTGACTGTGATTTACTGCAGCAGAAAAGAACAAAGCTGATTGTTGTGTAAAAGTTAAATGTAATAAAATGGATAATATAAAAAGACATTTTCGGCAAATATCAGTAGATTTGAAAAGAGCTCCCCCTGCAATACTCAAACCAAAAACATTGCTACTAGAAAAGATGGTTCCTAGAAAACTTAAAATTACACATGTAATTGGTGTGCTGTATCAGTTAGACAGTACACTCAACCTTCAAAGTCTGTCCTGAATCTGCTTCCACAGCCATTGTCATCCTGTCGGTGTTGTTACAGGGAAGAACTGACTCCATGTTGGATCTGATTCTTTTACTTCTGCTTCCGGATGCTTCTGTTCACTAGAAGGGTAAGGTCCACACACAATGGCCTGCCTTGGGGAACCTAACCAACTGCCTGAAGGCTAAACCAAACTGCCTTCTTTCAAGACCCTGTCCACCTGTGAGTGGCCACAGGAAGGAAGAAAGAAACACATCCCTTCCCTGAGGCTGGCCACTCCAGGAGATATTTGTAAGACTAATGGCCTTTTTACTTTACTTCCTCACCTTCTCTTCCTCTCTATTCTATAAAAGAAAGTGGCATCCAGATAGTGATGACAAGACGGTTATTTTGAGACATTAGTCTGCCTTCTTCTCCGTCTGCCGGCTCTCCAAATAAAGTCGTATTCCTTGCCTCAACCCCTCCTCTCTCGGTTAATTGGCCAACAGGTAAAGAAACTGCCAAGAATTCGCCTGCAATGCAGGAGACTCGGGTTCCATCCCTGGGTTGGGAAGATCCCCTGGAGGATGGCATGGCAATCCACTCCAGTAATCTTGCCTAGAGAATCCCATGGACAGAGGAGCCTGGTGGGCTACAGTCCATAGCGTCCCAAAGAGCTGGACACAACTGAAGCGACTACATGCATGCACATGGCAAGCAGAGTGAGCTCAGACTTGGTAGCAGTCACCCATTGCCTCTCACTCGCCCTAAGCTGGACACCACCTCACTGGCCTTCTGGCTTTTCTCTTGCCTCCTTGTAACCCATTCTCCACATCGTGATCAATGAGATCTTTTACAAACGGAAATCAGTTTTCTCATTCCCACCACACTCAGAAAACACACAAGACCCACGACAAAGCCTACAGGCCCTGCATAAATGGCCAATGTCATTTCTAACTGCCTTTCTCCCTGCATCCTCCAACCACACTGGCCTTCCTTCTGCTTCTTGGAAGGTATCCAGCTTGTCCCCATTTCAAGGCCTTTGGACCCACTGTCCCTTTATCTGAAGCCCTCTTTCCCCAGCTCTGTATATACATCCCTGATTAAATAAATAAAAGGGATGTCAGGGGAGGACTGAATTGGGTTAGACATTGGAATTTCCTCCATCTATTTCTTGTCATAGGCATTCATGCATTATTTCAACAAACAAACATTACTTAATTCCCGCACTTTGCCAGGCACTAGTTAGGAGTTGGGAAGCCAGATGTTTTTCTTAGAAAAATGTCTCTCTACAGGAAAAAAAAAAAAAGGGAAAATGGCTTCTGTTTGTGTCTTCTGTTTTCCTAAATTTTAGGAAGACTAAATTTATCTACAGCAAAGTCATTCCAATGATGTTATGTTATCCGTACATGGAACACACACACACACATAAAAAAAAAAAAAAACAAAAAAAAAACAAAAAAAACCAACTAGGGCTCGTAGCAGAATATGAAAAGTTAATGATGTTATGAGTCTCAGCCCAGGATGAAAACAGAAAACAGAAACTGCAATCTGATCAACGGGATGGAAGATGCCAGCAGGGCAGGTTCCTCTTGGGCAGAGGCCGTATCTTATTACGTTTTGTGTCCTCCATGCCAGATCTGCGGTAGAAATTCAATAAATTCCTGCTAAATTGAAATCATCACTTACAATAAGCCCTTAATAAGACTGTGAATTCCTTGAAGGCAGGAACTGTGGTGGTCGGTCTCTGCATCCTTGAGGCCTTCCTTTTATGTACCCAGAGTCTCTGCAATTGTTTATCTGCATTGTGGCTAAAACCTCAAGTCTTGAACCTACCAGGCAGGTGACATAATGTGTGAAAAGCAAGCCAGGTGTGAGACATCAGAGAGTGATGGAGATCAGGAAAGTGGGGCAATGTGCCCCATCTACAGGGACCCAGTGTTACCAGATTTTCTGATTCTTTGTTTCTTTCAAAAGCCTGCAATTTAGGTTTTTACTTGAAACCTCCAATTTCTAAATATTGGCAATTATTTCAGAATGTTTGAAAGGACTTTGCCAACGGACACATAGGCAGGCCACTCTGGGCTCCCTGGGTGGTCTGATTGTGATCCTGGTGTTATGAAAAAAGGGCACAGAGGAATAAACACTCGCTAGCATCCATCCATGTAGCAAGTCCTGCCCTGGGACCTTGCTTTTCCATATCTCCTTCTGTCTCCCAGCTGCCTGAAAAGTGCATCTCATCAGCTCCATTTACAGCAGAGACGAGTAGGACACAGAAGCGTTACGCGCTGTGTTGGCCCAAAGTTCATTCGCTTATGGTTGGAAGGGGGAAGGCTGGGCGGAGGCGATAGTTAGGGAGTTTGGGATAGGCATGCACACTCTGCCATATTCAAAATGGATAACCAACAAGGACCTACTGTATGGCACAAGGAACTCTGCTCAACGTTATGTGGCAGACTGGATGGGAAGAGAGTTTGGGGGAGAATGGATACCTGTATATGTATGGCTGAGTTCCTTTGCTGTGCCTCTGAAATATTGTTTCTGAATTAGCTATACCCCAGTACAAGATTTACAAAATTAAAAAAAAGAAAAAGCTTGTTCGGATTTCCCAAACGAATCTTTTTGGCCTACCCGGTAATTCACCCAGGGTCACACAACCAGTAAGCTGGTGTGTCAGGGCCTGAAAATCAAAGCCATTGATCTTTCCAATACACTGATTTTCCTTCTAACTTTCTAACTACAGATACCAAACTAGTTCTTAAAGAACAGAGAGAGGAAAAAAAAAATTCTCTTTCTAAAAGGCCCACCAAGTTGGCTTGAATTTTAGGATGGGGTCATATTTTAAACATGACCAGGAGCACCACCCAGACAACGCCCTCCAAAGAAAGACATGTCCTTATCTATGTCAAGGTTCTGCTATACCTTTCTCAAGTATAGCCAAAAAGTACACGGAAAGACCTAAGCTGTTCGGAAAAGGTCTGAGATACACTTGGCAGCTTGATCTTTCTCTCTTTGGTTTTTGCAGAGTTCATTTTGCAGACATGTGTTTCTGCTTAGAAATGCAGAGGTGGATAAATCACTGGATTGGCGTCTCTGGAGCCAGCTCCATTAACTTTCCTGGCATGATCTCACCACTTAAGTCAACATGACTTAAGAGTTTATATAACATTTTATTAGGCTTTAATTCCATACTTTTCCTGAATTTCAATGTTCGTCTGTTGGTTAGAAAAGAAATGCTACTTGTGACTCAAAGACAAAAGTTTTCTAGCTTTGTTATTAATTAATTTCTTTGGTTAATTTTAAGTAGTCAGGAGGGAGAGAGTTATGAACACTTCTAAAGAAAAAAAATCATATATATTATATAATATTCGTATTCACATACATACATGTGTTTAGAACGCTACAGTATAATCAGACTTCTGAGACTTCTGAGATGAGTAAATGGACAGAAGTTTAAAGTTCAATGTGAAAAATAAAACTAGGGTGGGAGATGGGAGGCAGGAGGGGATTTCAAGAGGGAGGGGACACATGCATACCTATGGCTGATCCATGTTGATGTATGGCAGAAACCATTACAATACTGTACATTAATTAAAAATTAAGAAAAATAAAATAGGATCCTTTTACTGTGATTGTATTCGTGGGCTTCCCTTGTGGCTCAGCTGGTAAAGAATCCGCCTGCAATGTGGGAGACCTGGGTTCATCCCTCGGCTGGGCAGATCCCCTGGAGGAGGGAAAGGCTGCCCACTCCAGTATTCTGGCCTGGAGAGTTTCATGGACTGTACAGTCCACGGGGTCACAAAGAGTCAGACACGACCGAGCGACTTTCACTTCACTTCACTTCACTTCATGTGTCAGGTGACTTCAAGACTCTGGTCGACTAACTTTGGCTTCTGACTCATGACCTCTTTTATTAAAACCAGACTTTTAGTAACTATGTGGCTCAAAGTTTTCATCTAAGGAAAAAAGGAGATAGTATGATCAAAACTAGGCTTCCCTGGTGGCTCAGTCGATAAAGAATCTGCCTGCAACGTGGGATACCTGGGTTTGATACCTGGGTTGGGAAGATCCTTTGGAGGAGGGCATGGCAACCCACTCCAGGATTCTTGCCTAGAGAATTCCAAGGACAGAGGAGTCTGGTGGGCTACAGTCCATGGGGCTGCAAGAGTCAGACACGACTGAGTGACTAAGCACACACATGACCAGAACTCAACTACTTGGAAATGCATCTTTCGGACAGAACCATTAGATGAGTGGACCTCAACAAGTGAGAATTTTCCTCCCCAGGGGACAATTAGCCATGTCTGAAGACATTTTTGGTGGTCAAGATTTGGCGGTGTTGCCACTGGCCTCTAGTGCGTAGATGCAAACCATAAAACCGAGAAAGTGTGATACGAGAGTTTGCCCTGAAGAGAAAGAGATTATGGAAGCATCTTTCATCTCACAGGGAAAATAAGGCACTTGTTTCTCCAGTTCCTCTGGTGCAGAAAAGTCTTATTTTGCAGCTGATATGGGCAATGTCTCTCGCAGTTGCAGAGATGGCACACAATTCCAGAAGGCTGAGTACAAGACCCATATTCTGCATAGGCCATCGAATGGTCTTAGGCAAAACCTTTCAGCACTTTGAAACTTAGCTTGTTTACATATCAGTGGGGCTGCGGGTGATAATGATAGCTGCCCATCTGATCTCACAAGATACTGGAGAAAATTTAATGATCTGATGCCTATCAGGCATGGTCAGATGTCACCACCACCACCACCATCAACACCATCACCACTATCTTCATCATCCAGATGGACCACAAATGTCCATGTGAAAGTAACATAGCTTCCTTCTTCACTCATTCTTTCTTTTTCATTCATTTATTCAGCACACCTTTACTGTGCACCTGCTCCATGCCGGGCATCCTGCCAAGTTCAGGGGTTATAAGTACAAGCAAGACATTCAAACCTTATTCCCTTGCTGCATCAGTTCCTGAGTTCTCCAAGATCTTCTTATGATCACCGGACAGAACAAGAGAAATAAATATGGGAACGGATGTAGGAGAGTCCTGATGCCTTATCACACGGTCCCTTTCATAACCGGTGACCCTCTGAGAAAGATGCAACTGAGATCGGGAATGGCTGGAGGGATGTATGGGACTGGCTTAGGAAACAGGTTGCATCAATTATTTGGAGTTTGGCCCAATCAGATACAGGCGCAGGCTCACTTTTTTTCCAGAAGAACCAGGAAGACCATCATTGTCCTAGAAAAGATTATAGAGAACACTTCCACAGGAGAGCAGGGCTCCTATGGATGCAAATGGAATTCCCCTGAAGATCTGTGAATAGACCTCTGATTTTAAAGCCAAATGATACCCTATCCAACCAGTCCATCCTAAAGGAAATCAGTCCTGGATATTTATTGAAAGGACTTACGCTGAAGCTGAAATGCCAATACTTTGGCCACCTGACGCGAAGAACTGACTCATTTGAAAAGACCCTGATGCTGGGAAAGATTGAAGGCAGGAGGAGAAGGGGACGACAGAGGAAGAGATGGTTGGATGGCATCATTGACTCAATGGACATGAGTTTGAGTAAGCTTCAGGAGTTGGTGATGGACAGGAAGGCCTGATGTGCTGCAGTTCATGGGGTCTCAAAGAGTCGGACACGACTGAGTGACTGAACTGAACTGAACTGACACCCTGTCCTTCCCAACCTTCCCTCCAGCACCGGGAGGAATTGCTCCGCTTTACCTCCCAACGCTGAACATGAGGGGTCACGTTGTACATGGTGTGTTCGTGTGCATGTGCATTTGTGCATTTAGTGTATCTGTCCCCACTGCTAGGCAGTGACTACTGTAGTTCTTCAGTCACTAAGTCATGTCTGACTTTTTGCGACCCCATGGACTGCAGCATGCCAGGCACCTCTGTCCTTCATGATCTCCTGGAGTTTGCTCAAATTCATGTCCATTGAGTCATACCAGACAGTGAACCAAGGAGCAAAAGGAAAGGAGAAAACAGTCTGGAGAAACAGCCTACTTGTGCCAAGTACCATCACCATGGCAATGGTTTTCAACTTCAGAAATGTATCAGAACCTTTGGGGAAACTTCATGGAAATATGGAGGCTGCAAAGCACAGTGGTTAGGAAACAAACGCCAACTTCCACTGACCTTGTATGGACCTGGGGGCAGGCTGTTTAGCTTCTCCATGCTGCAGTTTCCTCATCTTTTATGGAGATAACATTGCCCATCCATAGGGGTGTTGGGAGGATTCAGTGAGATAATTTGTACAGAACAGAACAGAACAGCGCTGGCACCCAATCAGTGTTTACTCTGTAGCTGCTATTACTGTGCTGCTACCATTTTTGGCATTATCATCACCATTGTCATTATCATCATTACAAGAGGCCCTGGGTCCCAACCCAAAAGCATTTCATCACTTTTAAGGAATGAGGGACCGGGCATCAGTATTTTTTCCAAAAGCTCCACCCGTTTGAAAAATCACTGACTCAGTATGCAGTTGGTTTTCCATAGCAATTGAAAAATAAATAAATGATGGAATGAAATACATCCAAACGCCATGGAAGAGATCCCAAGTAGAAACTGAGTCAAGAAAGAATGAGCACCAGAGAGGTCCCTTGTCAGCAGGAAGACTGACCCTGCAGGGTGCTGGCAGAACGGCTTACGGAAACGTCTTCCCTTCAAACTTTAATTAATGTGACAGGTGATGCTCATTCTTGGAAACTTGCCACAACAGATTCTAGCCTTCAGCCAAGGGAAGCCCTTGATGAACTCTTGGTCTCCTTCCAGCCTTTCAATTATTTATTTCTCCTTTTTCTAAGGAAAACGGAGAAGGGGAGAGGGTAACTGACCGCTAGAAAACTCGAGATTCGTTCTGTGCAAGTTTTCGTTGTGACTATCTTTCTGTGTCCACTTCACTCTGGAAGAGTTTGGTTGGCACCCCACCCAGGCCTTTCCTAACCACTAAGTCTGTGCATCTCATAAACACACTGACTCTGGACCTTCAGCATGTCCCACAGGGGGATTAGATTCTTCTTGATCTTTGTCCCAAACACAGCACAGAAGATGCTCAACAATCACTGTTGAAAGGTGAAAATAAGCCAAGCAAAACAGAGTATGGATCTTGGCTGCACAATAAGTATCGGGGCTTCTCACGTGGCTCAGTGGATAAGAATCTGCCTGCCAATTCAAGAGCCACAGGAGATGTGCGCTTGGTCCCTGGGTCAGGAAAATTCCACGTGCCACAGAGCAACTAAGCCAGTGTACCACAACTACTGAGTCAGTGGTCTAGAGCCTGAGCCAGAACTAGTGAGGCCACGTGCAGCAACTACTGAAGCCCTTGCACCCTAGAGCTCATGCTCTGCAACAAGAGAAACCACTGCAGTGGAAACCCATGCACTGCAAACTAGAGAGTAGCCCCCTCTCACTCCAACTAGAGAAAGCCTGCTCAGCAACACAGACTCAGTGCAGTCAAAAATCAAAATAAGTTTTAAAAATTATTTAAAAAAAATAAGCACTGGCCATAAACTTCTAAACCCCCTATCCCTGATTGTTATAAGCCCACCATCTCCCACCCCATGTCTTGCATCAATTAATATCTGGTGAGAATACATCATCCAGTCATAGCAAACAGTGAGGAAGATGTTTAAAGTAGACTTTATGTTACAGAGTTCTATTTTTGTTGAACAAGAGGATGATTCGAAACATTATAATAACAAATAGAGAAGAGGGCCTCTCCCACCAGGATCTAACTAACTAGCTGGACCCCAGAAGAGAACTTGAAATACCCGGAGCCTCTGTTTCTTGGAGCCAAGGAATGAAGAAAAGAAAGCTTTTCTTCTAGGAAGCCCAAAGTGCTTCCTTTTGTATGCTTTCCTTGATTCTCATAGTTTCTCTTAAAAGAGAGAAAGGCAAATATCATATGATATTGCTGACATGGGGAGTCTGTACAAAGGGGTACAAATGAATTTATCTATGAAACAGAATCCTTCATAGCTCAGTTGGTAAAGAATCCGCCTACAGTGCAGGAGAGCCTGGTTTGATTCCTGGGTCGGGAAGATCCCCTGCAGAAGGGATAGGCTACCCACTCCAATATTCTAGGTCTTCCCTGGTGGCTCAGCTGGTAAAGAATCCGCCTGCAATGCGGGAGACCTGGGTTTGATCCCTGGGTTGGGAAGATCTCCTGGAGAAGGGAAAGGCTGCCCACACCAGTATTCTGGCCTGGAGAATCCCATGGACTATAGTCAGGCAAGACTGAGCGGCTTTCACTTTCACTTCACTTCACGTGAAACAGAAGCAGAGTTACAGATGCAGAACAACACAGAAGCCCGGATTTTTGGTGTTATCGTTTTTGTTGTCGTTTAGTCACTAAGTCATGTCCCACTGGTTTGCAATCCCATGGGCTCTAGCCCACCTGGTTCCTCTGTCCATGGGACTTCCAGCCGAGAATACTGAAGTGGGTTGCAAAGAGTTGGACACAACTTGGCGACTGAAAACAACAACATTCTTGGCAGACAGGTATGGGTTGGAAGGACAAAGTGGCACTAGGCTTAAATAAATGTGAGAGGAAAATGAGAATTCAAAAAGATTTGGGACATGAAATTAGGGCAGAGCAGCATGGCAGGGCTGGTGGGTCATTGACGAGGCCAGGGACGTGGGAATGAAGGCGGGAACAAAGACTCCCATTGCTGATCTGAACTGAGAAAGCGCTCTCGGGTTTCTATTTCATCTGTTACCGATAATTTTTTTTTCTTTTTAATCAAAAAAGACCACCCAATACCTCATCACTTTCATAGAGATTTTTTAAAAAAATGTCTGCTATTCAAATGTGCATTCCTGTGGTGAAGGTCCTTTCCACAAGGCGTAAAACAATGGCCCATATTTAATTCTTTTCTACCTTTCCCCACCCTTCAAGGGTCTTCATGATAATAGATGCAGAGTGGAGGCACACGTGTACTCTCTGCATGATTCCAGAAACTTCAGACTGGCTTCTTTGCAGAGATTCCCAATCTACTGTGCTGAGCCTGCCTTATTATTATTATTATTTTTTTTTAAACAGCAGTGAGAGCTAAAATAGTGAGAATGCTGTCATCAAAAGGATGCCCTAAGATAATCCACATAACTAGAATAGGCGCTGCCTTTTCCCATTGCAACTAAGGAGCTCATGCAATAATCACAGAGTGAAATACGTGGGAGACAGCAGGATGCCTCCGTGTGCAGACAGACAGAGCCAGCAGAACAAGGAGATACAGGAGCCTTGGGTGTGGGCACAGAACCCAGGGGAAGGCAGTTCTTGGAGGCTCTGTTGTTCATAGGAGTCTCACCGTTTCCCCAGGGCAGGGGGCATTTACGACTTTTGACCCTGGTGGCTCAGATGGTAAAGAATCTGCCTGCAGTGCAGGAGACCAGGGTTCAATCCTTGGATGGGGAAGATCCCCCGGAGAAGGGGATGGCAACCCACTCCAGGATTCTTGGCTGGAGAATCCCATGGACAGAGGAACCTGGCGGTCTACAGTCACGGGGTCACAAAAAGTGGGACACAACTGAGTGACTAACATACACACACTCCAGAGGGAAGCTTCAGGGATGTGCGGATTTTTGAAGTCTATTTCTATTTTCAACTTCAGTTGAAAAACAAAAGTCTTGAGACCGACCGACACTTGAAAGAGTAAGAGAGCATCAGGTGTGGGAGTTGGAGCCCTAAGAGAGGGCAGGGGAGGCTGAGTGCCTCCCTGCTGGGTGACCAGCTGGGGGAGAACAGTTTGGAGAACTACTCCAATACCTGGGCCACCTGATGCAAAGAGCTAACTCCTTGGAAAAGACCCTGATCCTGTGCCAGTGTGCCAGATAACAAAGGGGGAGTGAGGGCAGGTCCTCATTAAGAACTGTCCTAAAGCAGTTCTGCAGGTGCTGGCTTAACCCCAGTGTTATCGAGCCGCACGGCAGGCTGATAAATCCAAGAGACAAGGGGTTAAGACAAGGAAGAGACTTTATTCAGGGACCTGGGTGACCGAGAAGATGGTAGGCTAGTGCCTCAAAATAACCATCTTGTTGGGGTCTGGATGCCAGGTTCCTTTGTAGAGTCAGAGAGAAAGAAGCAGGGAGGAACTAAAGTCAAAAAAGGCAGAACAGAGAGGGAGAGGCCGTGGGGAAGCACAGTGAAAGGGTCTCCAGGTCTGCAGGACATCTCCAAGGGAAGGGCCAGACCCTGGAAGGGCTGTGTTGTTGCCCAGTCACTCAGTCGTGTCTGACTCTTTGTGACCCCATGGACTGCAGCACGCCAGGCTTCCCTGTCCTTCACCATCTCCCGGAGCTTGCTCAAACTCACTTCCATCGAGTCGGTGATGCCATCCAATGAGCTGATCCTCTGTCATCCCCTTCTTCTCCGGCCCTCAGTCTTTCCCAGCATCAGGGTCTTTTCCAAGGAGTCGGCCCTTCCCAGCTGGGCAGGGTCAGATCATCTCTCCAGGAGTTGAACAAGGCGCTTTAGTTTACAGTCAGGCAGAGGGGCAGCGTCCTCTGAGGCAGGCCATTATGTATGATGATAATAACAAAAGCAACAAAAAGGAAGTCAAAGAAACAGTTTTCAACACAGAGTCAGAACTTCTCTGCAATACCAGGGCTTAGGACCCCGTGCATGGGGACTGCAGGAGGGATGGGGCTGTGAGAGAACAAATCTCTGTTCACATTGGCCAGGCCAAGCCAGGATCTCTGCTTGGAATATTTGCCAAGCCCAGAACATGAACACTCCCAGCACCCCCACCTCACCCACAGACTCTGAAAGACAGTAAAACAGCAGCTGCGGGTGGGGGATGGACGGAGGTGAGTAGAAAAGAGAGGACAGTGTTTTCCTTGCCCAGTGCATCTTTCAGTCTGAACCAGGTCTGAGCTGCACAGTGGAGAAGATCTAACTAGAGCTCAGGATGTGGCTGTTACTCAACATTAGATGTTCCAGCAGGTGAACTGAAACTCAAAGTAGCTGAGTCATACCTGAGAGAGAGCAAACCAGATGAGGCTAGCCTTCTCCAGGGACAGAAGGGGGAAAAAAACCTGCAGTGGGGGTTGAATAGCAGCCCCACCCCGCTCAAAAGTTAGGTGCACTTGGAACCTGTCATGTACAGATGTGAGAGCTGGACCATCAAGAAGGCTGAGCACCAAAGAACTGATGCTTCCAAATAGTGGTGCTGGACAAGCCTCTTGAGAATCCCTTGGACTGCAAGGAGATCAAACCAGTCCATCCTAAAGGAAATCAACCCTGAATATTCATTGGAAGGACTAATGCTGGAGCTGAAACGCCAATACTTTGGACCCCTGACGGGAAGAGCCGACTCATTGGAAAAGACCCTGATGCTGGGAAAGATTGAGGGCAGGAGGAGAAGGGGGCGACAGAGGGTGAGATGGTTGGATGGCATCACTGACTCGATGGACTTGAGTTTGAGCAAACTCTGGGAGAGAGTGAAGGACAGGGGAGCCTGGTGTGCTGCAGTCCATGGGGTCACGAAGAGTCAGACACAACTTAGTGACCGAACAACAACATGGAAAAAGGGGGGTGTTTGCAGACATGATCTAGTTGAAGATGTAAGATTATCTTGGATTAGGGTGTACACAGGGGAGGGGGTCCATGTGAAGACAGGGGCAGAGAGAGGAGTGATGCGTCTACAAGCCAAAGCTTGCCAGGCGCCACCAGGATCGAGAAGGGAGGCCTAGAACAATCTCAGAGGCTCAACCCAGCAGACGCCTTGATTTTGACTTCTAGCCTCTAAAATTGGGAGAGAGTGAGTTTCTGTTGTTTTCAAGCAGCCAGGTTTGGGGTGCTTCTGTATGGAAGTCACAGGAAACAAAGATGCCCCGGGGTAGATTTGAAAACAAAATAAGGGCGTGTTTTATCATAATCCACATGACAAGCTTGGGCCATACAGGAGTTATTGGCCGGGGGGATGGTCACCTGTCTAGCTCTGGTTCAGGGAGTGAGTAATGAAGAGAAAAAGCCTCGCCAAGACCAGTCACGGCCCAGATTGCTGCCCAAGGCAATCAGCCGGCCGAGAGGCAGGACTGAGAAGGAAAGAAGGCCTCCTGGGCCTGGAACTGATCCCCAGTTTGCAACCCCACAAGGGGGTCATGATGCCCCGCTGAGGCTCACTTTCTAGCCCTGGAAGAAGCCAGGCAGGTCTGCTGAGGGTGGAATCCACACAAACAAGGCAGCTTCCTGCCAGCAAAGCTAGTTCTTCCTCTGCTGGTTCTCTGGGTGGGTCTCATTTCCTTTAGACCGCAGAGATGTCTGCTGCAGCTCAGGTTTCGGGCTTTACTGTGGCTTTACCGAGCACCCTACTGGTAGACGACCCTTTTATGGAGGCGGGCTCTTACAGAGATGATTCCACAATATTTCACAAAACCTACGAAGGAGAAAGACGCGTGGGTCTTCACTCAACAGCAGCCTGGACACGCGCCCGTCCAAAAGCAGTGCTGCGATCTCTACCCCTGGACTTGCTTTTGAAAAACAGGCGGTGGTTGTTTTCTCACAGAGCCTGGTTGTGATTTTTTTTTTAAATGGGAGAAAGGGGCAAAGAAAGGGACCTTATTCCATCCACAGGGGTTGGGTGGGGGCTTTTCCCTTTGGCGGGCGTCGGGGGTGCGGCTGGAGGGGCGGGCCTGGGCACAGCTGGTTAGTTAGATCCTGAACATCGTGTCTCTCTGTTGGACTCAGATCACCACTCCAGGGTGTCTGGGAATGTCAGAGATCACTCAATCCCATTTCACTTTTGTTCGTAAAGTGACAGAGAGGGTGAGTGATTTGTCAAATGACACACGGAGACAGGAAGAGATAGCACTTGTGTCTCAGCCCAGAACTCTTCCATCTCTAGGTTTGGTCTCCATGATCTCGGGGTGACCTTTGTCTGGTATCTGACAGTTACGAAGGTATTTCCGTCACACCATGGGGGCTTCCAGCTGTGGCTCAGCAGTGATGGGAGGTCAGGTATTTCTTGGACCCTGCAGCGTGCAAGCCCTGGGCTCCATGCTTTTCCTGGGTTTTTCCCTACAGCCCTCCTACAACCCCCCAGGTATCATTCCCTTCTTAGGGTTGAGGGAGCTGAAGTCGAGTGTGAGAATGGGCTTAGTCTTGTCTGGTTCTTTCCGATCCTTTGGACTGTATAGCCTGCCAGGCTCCTCTGTCCATGGGATTCCCCAGGTAAGAATCCTAGAGTGGGCTGCCTTTTTCTCCTCCAGGGGACCTTCCCCACCTAGGGATCAAACCTGCATCTCCTGTGTCTCCTGCATTGAAGGAGGATCCTTTACCTGCTGAGCCATCATGGAAGTCCGAAGTTGAGAGAGGAGGAAGGATTTGGCTAGTTTCCAGAAGACCTGGGATCTCCATTTTCTTTTTTTTAATGTTTATTTAAGTATCTACTTGCCTTTTTCTGCCTCCTTTATTTTTTTGTTGCTTTATTTTTATTTTTAGGCCATCTCATGTGACACGTGGGATCTTAGATCCCCCACCAGGGATGGAACCCATGTCCCCCTCACTGGAAGTGAGGAGTCTTAACCACTGGACCACCAGGGAAGTCCCTCCACTTGCTGTTCTTTCTGCTACACTTGCCATTCTGGCCCCCACAGAGCAGGTCGGAGGCAGAAGAATCAAAGAGGGCTTTGCAATCAGGCAGAGCTGGGTGTCAGGCTGGACTCTGGGCTCAGACAGCTCCCAGAGCTTTGTTCTCTCTCAGCTATAAGGCTAACTCATGGATGGCATCGGAGAAGGAAATGGCAACTCACTCCAGTGTTCTTGCCTGGAGAATCCCATGGACAGAGGAGCATGGCAGGCCATGGTCCATGGGGTCGCAGAGATTGGACATGACTGAAGTGACTAAGCATGCAACCGCATGCATGTGTGGATGGCAAATAGGTTTCCTCTTGGGGAGCAGCTGTCTAGAGATAGAGGCCAAGCTCAGACCTGGAGGGAAAAAAAGGTGCTGGGATCAATGAGCAATGTCCACCTGGACGTGGTTGAGGGGGAGAAGGTGACTGTCACCCACCCCGATGTCCCTGGACCGGCCTCAGGCTCTGCTCCCTGGGTGGACTTTTATGTAACGGAAGCTCCTGATGAGGCCTGGACCTTCCTTCTCACCGGGGGCCTCCGCGGGCATTCAGCACCATTGGCCCCAGGCAGAACGATGGGCCAGAAACCCAGCGGAGGAGGAGGAGGCTCCTTCAGTTCACCACGGAGGAGCATCGGCTCAGACATTCCGGGAGGCAGACGCAGTGGCAGCCGGGGGCCAGCTGAGGACATCTTTTCTCCCTTTGTTCTCCTGAAAGCGCCTGAGGTTCAAGGACCCTGGAATCCCCGCATTCCCTGACTGCTCGGCTTCTGTTACCTCTAGGTATCTCTCCTAGTTACCTGTCCTTCATGGCCTCCTTGGTGGCTCAGACAGTAAAGAGTCTGCCTGCAAGGCCTAAGACTCGGGTCTGATCCCTGGGTCAGCAAGATCCCCTGGAGAAGGGAATAGCAACCCACTTCAGTACTCTTGCCTGGAGGATTCTATGGACAGAGGAGCCTGGTGGGCTACAGTCCACGGGGCCGCAAAGAGTCGGACAGGACTGAACGACTAACACTTTCACTTCACTTCACTTCTAAGGATTTTGGAACTTGGTGAAACCTTTCAGGGCCATCCCACCACCTCTGAAGTTCTGCCCTAGTCCCGGTGTCTGACGATCTGTCACACGCTACCATATGACATGTCTTGTGTTTCTGGTTATTTCGGGCTCTCTCCATATGGGTTTATGTAAATGATGTGGCAGAAGGAACTTTGTACTCAGAGAGATTTGGGTATGCATCTTCTTAAAAATTATTTATCTGTTTATTTTTGGCTGCACTGGATTTTCGTTGCCGCGCGGGTTTTCCTCTAGATGCGGCGAGCCAGGGTCACTCTTTCGCTGTGGAGTGCGGGCATCTCATTGCAGTGGCTTCTCTCGTTGCAGAGCACAGGCTCTAGGGCACAAGGACTTCAGTCTTTGTGACACGCCGGCTTAGGTTCCCCGCAGCATGCAGAATCTTCCCAAACCAGGAACCAAACCCACGCCCCCTGCGTTGGCAGGTAGGTTATTAATCACCGGACCAGCGGGGAAGTCCTGGGCATAAACCCTGCCCTTTTCAATTTTTGAGCTCTGCAGCCACGGGGTATGTGTCATAGCCTCTGGGTGCTTGCTCTCCTCCCCTGTGAATGGGGTGGTGATATCTGCTGTGCTAGGTTCTCCAGAGGACTGGGCAGAATTTCAGATGCAAAGAACCTCATGTATCACCTCGCACAGACTAGGTGCTCAGAGACGGTCTTCAGTAATGACCTATCTGCCTGATGCACCTGGGTGATTCCACCACACTTTGAAAATTGCAAAAACAACAGCCAAAGTACCAGCACTGAAAATCATGACGGTATCAGACTCACATCGGATATCAGCAGGAGACACACCATTCAGGGCCAAGAGGGTCCAACTCATCTAAAGGAATGCGGTCGGGGACTTCCCTGATGGTTCAATGGTTGAGAATCTGCCTCCCAACACACGGGACGTGAGTTCGGTCCCTGGCTGGGGAAGTGGGATCCCACACGCCACGGAGTAACTGAGCCCTCCAGCCCAAACTGGAGAGAACCCACACGGTGTAACAAAGATCTCCCATGTCACAATGAGGACCCAACACAGTGACATAAATATTTTTTGGACAGAGGAGCCTGGTGGGCTACAGTCCATGGGGTGGCGGAGTCAGACACAACTTAGCGTCACTTAACGACTGAGCACAGGTGACTGGGTCTGCCCTGGGGATTCAGCTAAAGGGGGAACCAAGTGGGTTCCTGGAGGCAACATGGAGCCAAAGGCAGGAGAACCTTAATGGAGACATTTCTCTCCTTGGCTCGTCTCCTGGGAGACAAACGCAGGCTGTCAGTGGAGCAGCCTCCCAGGGCCCGTCCCCAGTTCCGCAGGGCCCACCCCTCAGCAGCTTCCCAGGGCCCGTCCCCAGTTCCGCAGGGCCCAC
Organism: Cervus elaphus; assembly: GCF_910594005.1. Taxonomy (NCBI): domain Eukaryota; kingdom Metazoa; phylum Chordata; class Mammalia; order Artiodactyla; family Cervidae; genus Cervus; species Cervus elaphus. Next base: position 5,653,512 of record NC_057820.1, on the reverse strand, counting down.
CCCTCAGCAGCTTCCCAGGGCCCGTCCCCAGTTCCGCAGGGCCCACCCCTCAGCAGCTTCCCAGGGCCCGTCCCCAGTTCCGCAGGGCCCACCCCTCAGCAGCTTCCCAGGGCCCGTCCCCAGTTCCGCAGGGCCCATCCCTCAGCAGCTTCCCAGGGCCCGTCCCCAGTTCCGCAGGGCCCATCCCTCAGCAGCTTCCCAGGGCCCGTCCCCAGTTCCGCAGGGCCCATCCCTCAGCAGCTTCCCAGGGCCCGTCCCCAGTTCCGCAGGGCTCATCCCTCAGCAGCTTCCCAGGGCCCGTCCCCAGTTCCTCTAAGGTCTAAGGCACAATGAGAGAGTGTCATGTGGGAGACTCTGCTCCCTGGAACCAGGGCAGCCTGTGGGCTGTATGCCTGCTCCTTTCTGAGCTTCCCTTACAAAGCAGCCCCTGGTGTGTTTTTTTATTGTTTTGCTCTTTGGTTGGGGGATTTGGGGCCACACTACTTTCAGGATCCTAAAAAAAAGAAAAAAAAAAAAAGAACTGAGGTCATGAAACCCACTAGGATTCCTCGAATGTTGAGATGGGAAGGACACAAGACCTGGACTCTGATTCTGAGACTAGGGGGTCAGACTGGCAAGACTCATCTTCTTTAACTTTGATTTCAGTACCTGGAAAATGAGGATGACAGCACTCACGTCACGGAGGCTTGAACTAATCACACGGGATAAATCACACTTAGCGTCTGGAACAGAGTCAGCGTTGGTAAATTAAAGCTACAAATGTGGCTGATTTTTCAGACTCTCTCCCAGATGATTGACTTTGCTAAGGAAGCCTCAGTTTTCTCATCTCTACAGTGATGATCACAAGATTTGTCTTATCTCATTCAAATGAGATACTTTGTCCTGCAAGTTTTGAGTGGAAAGCAAATTCTGGACATGGTTGAGTAAGAGCTTTGAGATGTCTTCTTGTCCATCTGATCTTCTCTTTTCTTAATAGATTTACGATTGGAATATAGTGAGAAATGGACACATGTGCTTCTGTTGATTAAACACTAATTAAGTATATTTATTTATTTACAAGGACTTCCCAGGTGGTGCTAGTGGTAAAGAACTCGCCTGCCAATTCAGGAGACATGAGAGATGTGCGTTCGATCCCTGGGTCAGGGAGATCCTATGAAGGAGATCATGGCAACTCACTCCAGTATCCTTGCCTGGAGAATCCCATAGACAGAGGAGCCTGGAGGTTTACAGTCCACGGGGCCGCAAAGAGTTGGACATGACTGAAGATGAACACTAATTTAAAGGCATTAATAGCCAGCACTTAGCAATTCTCTACAGGGAGCCTAGTGCTATCCTAAAAACTGCATAGTCACTCTTTCATTTACTCTCACAATGCCTGTAACCTGGGAGGTGGATAATATTTTTTAATATCCATTTTGCAGCTAAAAAGTATAATATGCATCAAGTCCTCACTCTAGGCTGGGATCCGGGCTAAACATTTTTCAGGGATTATTTTACTCTCTGATGCTGTGGTTCTGTGACCACTCATGCCCAAATCCTGGAGACAGACACCCTGAGTTTGAATTTGGGCTCCTCCATCCCAAGATATTCAATCTCTGGGTCCTTATCTACACAGTAGGCATAATAATAGTACCTACTTTACAGAACTGTTATAAAGACTAAATGAGTTAATACAAGGAAAGCTCTTAGAGAAGACACATATTAAGTGCTCCATAAATGTTAGCTGTCATTGGGATGACTGTCTTTCAATGAGTAAAATATCGAACGAAAGCAACTGGTAACTAAGCAGCAAACGATGAGAATGCGAAAAGCTCATGCGCAGGCTGGAAAAATCTGCTTCAGGAGATGCCCGGACACATCCTCCAGCCCTGGCCATGAGGCATGGTTCAGATCAAGAAGCTCTAGCTAGTCACCACGTCACTTGTCCAACCCACCCAATTTATAAAGGAAGACAGGCTGAGATTCAGAGAGGGTGATGGGTTTGGTGTCACACCGCAATCCAAAGTGTGAGCGTCTGCACGGAGACTGAGGCCCAGCCCAGCCATCTCCACGCCTCTGGACTTGCCCTGGGCATGCTCCCCTTGGCCCCAGGGCTCTCTATGGTGCATGAGCCCCAAGCTCATGCATTCATGTCTACTATTTTCCCTTCTTCTCTCCTGATCCTGTATCATCGCCAGAATAAAATATGTTGCCCATTGTGAGCCTGGATCCTTAAGAAAAAAAAAAAAAACCCTCTCCATAAAAGGTGTTATGAACTGAATATTGGTGTCCCCACACCAAAAAATTCATATGTGGAAATCCTACCCTTGGGTGTGATGTTATTAGAATGTGGGGCCTTTGGGGGGTAATTAGATGATGAGAACCGGTACCCTCATGAATGGAGAGAGTGTGTAAGGGGTTGAAAAGACCGAAGCTTTCGGGACTTCCCTGGCATTCCATGGTTAGGACTCCAAACTTCCAGTGCAGGGGGTGCTAGTTCGACCCCTGGTCAGGGAACTAAGATCCCACATGCTGTAAAAAATCAAAACCAAGAAACAAAAAGAGCAAGAAAGAAAGACTGAAGCTTTTCCTCTGCCACGTGAGGACATGGGGAGAAGGTGGCCATCTCAGAAAAAAGAGGGTGAGTGTTGACCAAATGGAGGAAGAGTCATCCATCAGAGCCCCCACAATTCTAGAAGCAAGATGCTGTTCTTTGATTAGAACTGAAGGTCAGCCTAACTATGTGATTTGACTAAGATCTCAAGGCCAAGAGGTGACAGAACTGGGATGCGAGCCCAGAATTCCCAGTTCTTGTCCTTCACCCTCTGCTGTGATTCTCTGACAGCATTGACCCTGCATCCCAGGCGGGTCCAGCCTACGGATACCAGTTTCCTTCACATCCGCTGCACACCCACAAATACGCAGACACTGTGGCAGCTGCGTTTGGGGGAGCCAGGCCACCTGCCCGGCTCATCCTAGGCCTTCAGTCACCTAAAATCTGGACCCTGATTCTTAACCAAGTTCTTGCAGTCTAGACTTCTGCAGAGTATCCCCTAAAAGATACATGGAAATATCTACCTTTATCCTTTTGTAATTGAAAATGCATTTTTATGTCTATTGATAAATATAGCTCTATATTTGATCTTTACACAGATCCACAGAGGAAGGTTTGGAGAAGGCAATGGCTACCCATTCCAGCATTCTTGCCTGGAGAAATCCCAAGGACAGAGGAACCTGGTGGGCTACAGTCCATGGGGTCACATAGAATCGGACATGACTGAACACAGAGGAAGGTTCGTAATGTTCTCTATTTTACAGAAGACATATGCGAGATTCAGAAAGAGTCAGTGCATTGCACCAGTTGTCAAAGGCAGACAAACCTAACACGTGATAGAACCAGAATTCCAATCCAGCTATTCACAGAATTTCTAACGTTTAATACCTGCCATTGTCCTGGACCACTGACAGCTTTGTGAATCTTCATTTTCAGCACCCACATTTCAGGTAGCCCTCTTTCTCAGGTTTTCGTCATTACTAGTGTAATAAATCTATCTTCTATATCTTTAGTGACTTAGTGAAGTCGCTCAGTCGTGTCTGACTCTCTGCAACCCCGTGGACTGTAGCCTACCAGGCTCCTCCGTCCATGGAATTTTCAAGGCAAGAGTGAGTACTGGAGTGGGTTGCCATTTCCTTCTCCAGGGGATTTTCCCGACCCAGGGATCTAACCCAGATCTCCCACATTGTAGGCAGATGCTTTGCCATCTGAGTTTTTTGTTTGTTTTTGGCTATGCTGGATCTTCGTTGTGGCACAGATTTAGTTGCCTTGAAGTATGTGGGATCTTAGTTCCCTAACGAGGGCTGGAACCTGTGTCCCCTACATTCGGAGGTGGATTCTTTACTGCTGGACTTCCAGGGAAGCCCCTGCTTTCTGTGTCTTGATCAGAGGTCAGCAAACTAGGGCCTAAGGTTCATGGCACATACTGGCTCATCACCAGTTCTTACAATGTTTTATTGGAATACAGCCGTGTACAGTCACTCAAGGATCTTCTAAGCCTACTTACGTGCAATGATACCAGACATAAGTAGGTGTGATAGAGACCTAACGGTCTGCAAAGCCGTAAGTATTTCTTCTCTGACTCTTCATGAAAAGTTTTGCCACCTGCTGATCTAAGTCATTGGTGAAGAAGCTGAACAGAACCAGCCTGAGATCTGCTCTCTGCCCACCACTGGAAACCTTTGCTCGGCAGCTTCTGATTAGCACTCCTTAGAGTCAGTGCTTGTCCAGAGCCAGGACACAATTTACTGATAGACACCCACCAGGATCCTCTGTCTAGGGGATTTTTCCAGCAAGAATATTGGAATGGGTAGCCATTCCCTTCTCCAGGGGATCTTCCTGACCCAGGGATCGAACCCGAGTCTCCTGCAATGCAGGTAGATTCTTCACTGTTAGACACGGGAAAGCTTCAATATATGCCAATCCAAGAAAAATGACAACCCCATGAGTCAATAGGCTTTTCTGCACTAACATAAGCCACATGACCTTGAGTGGCTTTCCCAAACATCTACCACCTTCTTTACATTAGAAGATACCTCCTTCCTCATTTTTGCAAATTTCTTATCTCAGGGGCTGACTGCCCTGTGTCTTCACACACAAAAATCATGAGTCTTTGCCACCACGCTCTCTGCCGACCACCCTCCAGGGTGGTTCTCAAGGTGAAGTCACAGACAGTGGCCTCCCTGGGATCTGTGACACTGTTACAGTAACTTGCCAATAACAACAATTCAAATCCTGACTCTCAAGACTCACTGACTATTAATAAAAAAACAAGCCAGTTCAAGTTCATGGTAAAACATCACCCAGTGCAGATAAAGACTGCATGCAGACTATGATCAAAGGAAGCCTGCCTCAGCTTAAATCCCAGATCCACGTCTTTCCACCTGCAGAACCTTATGCAAATACTCGAGCCTAGGCCACATTAGTCTTATCTATAAAATGTGGGTAATGATAATACTCACCATAAAAGGTTTTTGTAGCAATTAAATTCATTAAAATATGTGTCACTCAATAAGAGATCAAACCAGTCAATTCTAAAAGGAAAAGTACCCTGAATATTCATTGGAAGGACTGATGCTGAAGCTGAATCTCCAATATTTTGGCCACCTGATGAGACGAACAGACTCTTTGGAAAAGACCCTGATGTTGGGGAACATTGAAGGCAGGAGGAGAAGGGGACAGCAGAGGATGAGACAGTTGGATGGCATCACCAATGCAATGCACATGAATTTGAGAAAACCCCGGGAGATAGTAGAGGATAGAGGAGACTGGTGTGCTGCATTCCATGGGGTCACAAAGAGTCAGAAATGACTTAGCAACTGAACAACAACAGTGAGAGAATGCTTGAAAAGTGAAAGATGCTCAGTCGTGTCCGACTCTTTTCCACCCCAAGGAGTGTAGCCCACCAGGCTCCTCTGTCCATGGGGTTTCTCCAGGCAAGACCACTGCAGTGGGTTGCCATGCCCTCCTCCAGGGGATCTTCGCAGACCAGGGATTGAACCCAGATCTCCCGCATTGCCCATGGTTTTTTTTTTTTTTTACCATCTGAGCCACCAGGGAAGCCAGAATGCTTGGCCTGTAGGAAAAGCTGTATGCAGATTAGCTATTGTTATTTATTGAGTGTGTTGAATATGCAATTGTATTCTAAGAGCTGTGCATGGATTACCTTGAACCTGTGACTCTGAATTGCAGTGTGCGGGCTCCTTTTCGAGAAGGAAGAGTTAGTCACAGCTGGTGTGTGGGGGATGGTGCAGAACCCACAGCCTGTGTTATCTTTGTGATATTCAGAAATAGCTCTTTCACTAGATGATATCATTACTCAAATACTCAAAAAAAGAATTTTTTTTTAAGTAGCACTCACACAGAAACAAGAGTTTTGAGTTTAAACCCAATTTTCTTAACTTTTTCTGAAAAATTTGGAGGAGGGCTTATTAAAATCATAGGTTTATCCCCCACACCCAAGAGCACATCAACCATGAGAACATCACCTGTCAAATGGATCTCGGGAGGAAAATTCTGGCAAATCTCTTATCCTGGGCACTTAGACTCACGTCCCTTTCAGTTGATCATGAGTTTCTCCATCTGCACAGAGCCAGGCTCCCGGGCTTGTAGTGAAAGAGAAACGAGATCCTCCACGTACAACCCGCTGCCCAGAGAGGGGCTCCCGGCACCCCCAGAGCCCTCAGCTCCCCTGTCGCTGCCCCATGGCATCTAGGCTCCCTCAGCAGCCAGGACCCAAGCCTATTCTGTGCTCAGGTGACTCAGGCCCCCAGAGACGGAGACCAGCCTACAGTCAGGACCTTGGGCTTACCGGACGGGCATCCTGTGCTGACACAGTCTGGGAGCGCGAGTGTCCAGCCTCCCGGACAGAGGGGCCTGGGGATGACTCCCGGAGCCCAGTCCCTGTCCCACGGCAGGCGGGGTCCACGCCGCTGAGAAGCGCCCAAGAGCTCGGGGGACAGCGTGGAGCCCAGAGGCGCTCCTGCGTGCCAGAAGCCGTCGGCACAGAGAGACTCTGCAAGCAGGCGGGTGACTGGAGCCACTGTTAGATTACACCCGCCAGGTTCAGGGGCTTCCCTGATAGCTCCGTTGGTAAAGAATCCGCCTGCAGTGCAGGAGACCCCAGTTTGATTCCTGGGTCGGGAAGATCCGCTGGAGAAGGGATAGGCTACCCACTCCAGTATTCTTGGGCTTCCCTTGTGGCTCAGCTGGTAAAGAATCTGCCTGCAGTGTGGGAGACCTGGGTTCGATCCCTGGGTTGGGAAGATCCCCCGGAGAAGGGAAAGGCTACCCACTCTAGTATTCTGGCTTGAGAATTCCATGGACTGTATAGTCCATGGGGTGGCAAAGAGTTGGACACAACTGAGCGACTTACACACACACACACACATACACACAGAGCCAGGTTTAAGAAGTCAGTTGCTTTCCACACAGGACAAAAGTGGGCTGCAGTCGGCTTGCCGTTGTTTTAATGACTCACCATTTTTGTAGTTTCTGCAGGAAAAATGATGCCTGGGATGCAGTTTCCAGAGCTGCCTCCCAGGTCCCTGCCCGCGTGCATGGAGAAGACCAGGACCGCGGTGACAGGGGTAACACAAACAGCAGTGACTGTTTGCCAGGTTCCAGCTGCCTTAAAGACGCTTCCTCATTCATTACTCAGAGCGACCCCTTATGAGGAAGGTATCACTGTCATCCCAGTTTTACAGCAAAAAAAATAACTCAGAGATGTTAACCAACTGGCCTGTGATCACACAGCCTGTAAGTGACAGAACCCAGTTAGAAATCAATTCGAGTTCAGAACCAGCAATCCTAGCCTCTATCTCTAGTGACTCCCAGGATAAGTGTGTCCCCAAAACCAACATTCTCTTGTGGCCAAGTCAGAGCAGGAGAAGAGCAGAAGGGAAGGACACCTGGTGGAAGTTGCTTGAAGTCTGGCGATGTAGTCTAAGAAGATGCTGATGCTGGCGGACAGTGCCCCAGGCTCACCATCCGACACGCAAGAGTTAACAGCAGGGCAACCGTGCCCCTGTTGACTTATGTTCCAGTTTCTTTTTTCAACTATCCTACTGGGAAGGGTTATAAGACGTTCCCGCTCCTTATTAAAAACAGAAAACCTGTTTAGGCAGCAGCTACAGAACAAAGACAGATAGACAGATACACACAAGCAAAAAGGAGCCAGGCTACAGACGGCCAGCGTCCGTGGAGGCGGGGTTTGGCATCAGCCAGTCAACAGGCTGAGGATCTCCAGTTAAACCCCCTGCCTCTGGCAGGGTTAGGAAAACAAGAAACAATGGAGAAACAATAGCGCATTTCATTCTCTACAGTAACAAGGAGAGAATGAGTCCTGCAAGGGGGAAAAAACAAAATCAGCTACTGCCTTCATTCTTTCCCTCCCTCCCTCCCTCTCTCCCTTCCTCCTTCTTCCAGCTCATCACTGAAAATTCTGATTTGTGGCCAACGGAGCTGTGATTCTGAAGTGAAAGTGTTAGTTGCTCAATTCTGTCTGACTCTTTATGGCCCCATGGACTGTAGCCTACCAGGCTCCTCTGTCCATGGGATTCTCCAGGCAAGAATACTGGAGGGGGTTGCCATTCCTTTCTGCAGGGGATCTTCCCAACTCAGGGATCAAACCCAGGTCTTCTGCATTGCAAGCAGATTCTTTACCCGTCTGAGCCACCAGGGAAGTCCTGTGATTCTGAAGGAGGGTGGTAATTACCATGATATTCCTTTTCAGGGATAAGGGCATGAATCTGTTTCACAGTTAATATCTTTGCTTACAATCTATAAATGCAAAGTTTTTGCATGATACGCCCTTCTTATAACACCAGTCCAACTTCTTCTAGGCTCCCCGAGCATCAACATGTGTATATCTGCTCAAAGATTGTGTTGAAAACACTTGTGGATACTTATTAACTAACCAGTGAGTGAACACATGAATATCAGAAGTAGACGACCAAAGTCAAGGTTATTTCTCCAGCAGCCCCCCACTACCGCCCCTGTTGGATTTTGGAGCTGTTGTTGCGTGTCACTTTTAGATTAGGTAGCAATAAGAAAAACTCAGGTCTTCTCAAAACCTATGCTCAGATGCTCAGCCGTGTCTGATCCTTTGCTATCCCATGGACTGTAGCCCACCAGACTCCTCGGTCCATGGGATTGTCCAGGCAAGAATCCTGGAGTGAGTAGCCATTGCAAAACCAAAGGTCTTCTGAAAACCTTCTCACACATGCCCTCTGTTTAAGAATTCATTTTAGGTAGCTCTGCAATTTGTTGCAGTAGGTTTTGTGGAGTCATCAGAATTTTGCAGAGGTTTTTGGTTTCCTTATGCTGCTGAGTGTTCTATTTTTCTTTGCTGTTGACAAGTAAGTCCTGGCATGAGCTAACTCTTCTATGGGAACATTTGGCCACATCTGGACAACTTCTGGTTGCCACAAGTGATGAGGGGGTCATTGGCGTCTAGAAGCCAGGGATGCTGCCACACAACCTACATTTCACAGGACCTCCTCCTTCTTCCGGCTTCCCAGGGGGTTCAGTGGGTAAAGAATCCACCTGCAGTGCAGGAGATGCAGGCAGACACGAGTTCGATCTCTGGGTTGGGAAGATCTCCTGGAGGAGGGGATGGTTACCCACTCCACTATTCTTGCCTGAGGAATCCCATGGTCAGAGGAGCCTGGAGGGCTACAGTCCACGGGGATGCAAAGAATCAAACATGACTGAAGCGACTGAGCATGCATACGCATCTCCTTCTTCACCCCAAAACATAAAACTGTCCACCCCAAAAAGCCCATAGTTCCGAGACTGAAAAACCAGGTTACCCTGACAAGAGGTCTTGTTGAAAAGGAAGGGAACCATGAATATCAAAATGAGGACACCTCTTCCTCTTCTGCCCGCCTCCCCTCCGTGCAGAGGCCTGTTAAATTCCATGGGATCTCTGCCCAGAGCACAGAGAGAGTGCAGAGGGAAATGAGAGCAAAGATCAATAACAGTAATAACGATAACGACCCACATTTGTTTATCACTTTACTGTTTGCAGAGCACGTGCGCATAGGTTAACTCAACTGCAGCTGCACTGGTGAGGAAGCTGGAAGGATTGCCCTTAGAAGATTTCCCATTTTATGCATTTCCAGAACTAACAGTTTAAAGCAAATTAGAAATCGCTTAAATGAAATACCTTTGGTCAAACAGGAAAGCAATTACATGATATTACATGATAGGAAATTGTAATAATCCATCACAGCCGTCTACTTCCGAATCCCATGCTGGTTGCAGTGCTTGCTGGCATCTCTGCTGATACCCGGCCATGGCGGTTGTCTTTGGTCTTTGAAATGCCAAAAGATGAGAGCAGTCACCATGGAGGGGTGATTGGAAGAGGGTGTTCCCAGCGGTAAGTTGCTGTTCAGTTGATAAGTTGTGTTCAACTCTTTGCAACCCCATGAACTGCAGCACACCAGGCTTCCCTGTCCTTCACCATCTCCAGGAGTTTGCTCAAATTCATGTCTATCGAGTCGGTGATGTCATCCAACCTTCTCATCCTCTGTCATCCCCTTCTCCTGCCTTCAGTCTTTCCCCATCAGGGTCTTTTCTAATGAGTCAGTTCTTCACATCAGGCGGCCAAAGTATTGGAGCTTCAGCATCAGTCCTTCCAATGAATATGCAGAGTGGTCTTTCTTTAGGATTGACTGGTTTGATCTCCTTGCAGTTCAAGGGACTCTCAAGAATCTTCTCCAGCACCGCAGTTTGAAAACATCAGTTCTTCAGTGCTCAGTCTTCTTTATAGTCCAACTCTCACAACCATATATGAATACTGGAAAAACCATAGCTTTGACTATACAGACCTTTGTCGGCAAAGCAGTAAGATAGAAGCACCTATCTTTTGTTGTGTTCCCATGTAATGGGCTGGACTAGGACTTGGCTTATATTTTATTCTTACAAAATATATTGCATTGGCCAAAAAGTTCATTAAGGTTTTTCTATACCATCTTATGAAAACTCCGAACAAACTGTCGGATAATTTCATTTCAAATGAAATTCAAATAGTTTCATTTCTGGGCTATACTTTTGCAAGCTAGGGACTGTCCCTCACTCATGTACATATGGATAAGGACACCGAGAAGCTGAGCAATTGCCTCACACAAGTAAACAATACAGGCACACAAATAGGAACGACTTGTGATGCAGGCTTTGAACCTTGGTCCGTCTGCCAACCATCCCCACGGCCTGCCCCCAGCCCCCACCATGACCTCATCATCTGTAATAAAGAATTACATTTCTTGAGATCTGCAGATGTATGGCGCCTTGTACACAGGAGATATTGAATCAGTATTTGTTGTTACTGTCATTTTTCTGGAGAAAATTATAGAATAAAAATCTCATCATTTGACAGCATGCGCGCGCGTGCGCACACACACACACACACACTTCTTGCTCTTTGTCAACCATAAAGGAGTGGCAGGTGGCTTTTTTTTTCGTTCAGCACTGTGATAGCAAAATATCTAATTTATGAACGAGGAACCCCCAAAATGAAGTCCTCATTGGCGTTCATGTCTACATATAAGGAAGCTCCACGAACTATGAGATGGTCGGATTGCTGTTAACTTGTGCCTATAATTTTAAGTATTGTCATAGCACTTCCTCTGTACTGTGGATGTACTCATTCTTAAAAACGTTTCATTTTGAAATAATGGTTGGTTCATCTGCCATTGTAAGAAATAATACAGAGAGATCCAGAATATTCTTCTCTTCATTCTCCCTGCTGGTCTCTCTGGCAGAGCCCAAGTGTAGGAACGACTGCCTCCAGGGAACTGATACCTCAGCCCCACCTGAGTCCGGGCTCACTACTTGTGCAAACATTCACACCTGTGTGTGTGTGTGTGGGGGGGGCGTGTGCTCAGTCACGTCAGTCGTGTCCAACTCTTTGCAACTCCATGGACTGTAGCCCACCAGGCTCCTCTGTCCATGGGATTTCCCAGGCAAGAATACTGGAGTGGGTTGCCATTCCCTACTCCAGGGGATCTTCCCATCCCAGGGATTGAGCCTCCCTCTCTTGAGTCTCCTGCATTGGCAGGCCGGATTCTTTACCACTGAGCGTGACCTTAATCTTATGAAATTTTATCACGTGCATACTTTTTAAATTTTGTGACATGGTAAGTACTCTATGCCACTTCAATAAAAGTCAAATAGTGCCAAAGCAGTGATGAGTCACATTCCTAATATGGATACAGTGGTTCAAAAGATTCACTGAAGATGTTCTCTGCCAGGCACTTTCATAAAATAAAAAATATTAGACAAGAAGAAGAAAGAAAAACCCAGGTCTTGCTGTCCTGGCACTTCTGGTCTCATGGGAAAGGCAGGAATGTAGATAATTATAGAACCCAGCAAGTGCAAAATAAAAGAAGTCTTTCAATTACAGCTGACCCCTGAACAACATGGGGGACAGGTACACTGACTCCCAGTGCAGTTGAAAATTCACATAAAACTTTGTGGTTGGCCTTCTGTATATGCGGTTCTGCACTGGTGGATTCAACCAGCTGGGGATCATGTAGTGCTGCTATGCGTATTTACTGGAAAAAAATCCATGTGTAAGTGGACCCATACAGTCCAATCCCGTGTTGTTCAAGGGTCAACTGTTGCTGCAAAAATAATCAAGATGAATAAAATTATATATCTTGCTGGTTGTTATTAAAATGTTGGCCCTGAGTCCAAAGTCACTTAAACCCTTAACACTATATACATCTTAATATATTAATAGTGCCCATGCAACATATGTTGAACATTTAAAAATATGAGCTCTAATGATCTATCAAGATGATGTCTGTGTATCTTTCCCCATTGCAACAATTTAATTCAATATGTTAAAACATAAAAATAAATCAAAGCCAGACTTGACTTATTTATACGGAGATTTCCCCATGTCTTTAGTACAAGATTATTTAGAATCCCGTCGAATACACATATCTGGCTGTGCTTAATTAACAAAGATGTTTGTCAGATTAGGAAGGACTATTTGGCATATTGGCAGATGCTCATTAAGCTTTTATAAATGATAGGAAGATGAACAGTATATTTCGTAACCACACGAACACCTCTGTTGGGAGTAGTCAGTGTTTATAACTGAGCAGCATCACATCCTGGGACTTCCCAGGTGGCCCTGGTGGTAATGAACCCACCTGCCAATGCAGGAGACTTAAGAGATGTGCTTCCAGCCCTGGGTTGGGAAGACCCCCTGGAGGAGGGCATGGCAACCCACCCCAGTGTTCTTGCCTGGAGAATCCCATGGACACAGGAGCCTGGTGGGCTACAGTCCATGGGGTCGCAAAGAGTCAGACTGGAGAGTATTTCATCTCTTTCTGTATCCCATTCCTCTATCTCTAGACAGTGGAAAGGGAGTTGAAATGATTTTACCTGGGAAGGACTGAAGTACAAGAAGGCAAAGCCCCCAGGCGAGGATCACGTGCCCACTGGTGACACAGGCTTGATCAGAGTCCCTGCTTTGTGCAAGACACCATGGCAGGTGTTGTCAGGATTACACAGAAGAGGAAACTCTATTAACCAGTGAGCATCATTCACCTTGTATGACATAGATGGGCTTCTCAGGTGGCACATGGTAAAGAATCCACCTGCCAACGCAGGAGACGCAAGAGACGCGGGTTTGATCCTGGGTCAGGAAGATCCCTTGGAGAAGGAAATGGCAACCAATTCCAGTAAGGTGATGCTGTTAAAGTGCTGCACTCAATATGCCAGCAAATTTGGAAAACTCAGCAGTGACTACAGGACTGGAAAAGGTCAGTTTTCACTCCAATCCCAAAGAAGGGCAACGCCAAAGTATGTTCAAACTACTGCACAATTGCACTCATCTCACACGCTAACAAGTTAATGCTCAAAATCCCTCAAGCTAGGCTTTAACAGTACGTGAACTGAGAGCTTCCAGATGTAAAAGCTGGATTTAGAAAAGGCAGAGGAACCAGAGATCAAATTGCCAACATTCACTGGATCATAGAAAAACCAAGGGAATTCCGAAAAAAATTTACTTCTGTTTCATTGACGACTCTAAAGCCTTTGACTGTGTGAATCACAATAAACTGTGGAAAATTCTTCAAGAGATAGGAATACCAGACCATCTTACCTGCCTCCTGAGAAACCTGTATGCAGGTCAAGGAGCAATAGTTAGAACTGGACATGGAACAAGGGACTGGTTCCAAATTGTGAAAGGAGTACATCAAGGCTGTATATTATTTAACTTCTATGCAGAGTTCATCATGCAATATGTTGGGCTGAATGAAACACAAGCTGGAATCAAGACTGCCAGGAGAAATATCAATAACCTCAGATATGCAAATGATATCACCCTAATGGCAGAAAGTGAATAGGAACTAAAGAGCCTCCTGATGAAGGTGAAAAAGGAGAGTGAAAAAGCTGGCCTAAAACACAGCATTCAAAAAAACTAAGATCATGGCATCCAGTCCTAACACTTCATGCCAAATAGATGGGGAAAAACTGGAAACAGTGACAAACTTTATTTTCTTGGGCTCCAAAATCACTGCAGATGGTGACTGCAGCCATGAAATTAAAAGACGCTTGCTCCTTGGAAGAAAAGCTGACAAATCTAAACAGCGTATTAAAAAGTAGAGATAACACTTGTCCTATAAAGGTCCGTACAGTCAAAGTTCTGGTTTTCCCAGTAGTCATGCACAGATATGAGAGTTGGACCATAAGGAAGGCTGAACACCAAAGAATTGATGCTCTCAAACTGTGGTGCTGGAGATTTGCGTGTCCCTTGGACTGCAAGGAGATCCAACCAGTCCATCCTAAAGGAAATCAGTCCTGAATATTCATTGAAAGGACTGATGCTGAAGTTGAAGCTCTAATACTTTGGCCACCTGGTGAAGATCTGACTCATTGGAAAAGACCCTGATGGGGAAAGATTGAGAACAGGAGGCGAAGGGGGTGACAGAGGATGAGATGGTTGGATGGCATCATTGACTCAATGGACGTGAGTTTGGGAAAACTCCAGGAAACGGGGAAGGACAGGGAAGCCTGGTGTGCTGCAGTCCATTGGATCGCAAAGAGTCAGACATGACTGAGGACTGAACAACAACCAATATTCTTGTCTGGAAACTTCCAAGGACAGAGGAATGTGGTGGGCCACAGCCCATGGGGTCACAACGAATTGGACATGACTGAACATGTGCACGCACACACACAAACACATACACGGCAGATAGAGCACTCTGCTAAGTTCCAGAGGTACAAATAGCCGTAAGAAATTATCAATAGCTTTGAGAACACTGCTGCTGCTACTAAGTCACTTCAGTCGTGTCCGACTGTGTGCGACCCTGTTGACGGCAGCCTACCAGCCTCCACTGTCCCTGGGATTCTCCAGGCAAGAACACTGTGGAGTGGGTTGCCACTTCCTTCTACAATGCATGAAAGTGAAAAGTGAAAGTGAAATTGCTCAGTTGTGTCTGACTCTTTGCGACCCCATGGACTGCAGCCCACCAGGCTCCTCCGTCCATGGGATTTTCCAGGCAAGAGTACTGGAGTGGGGTGCCATTGCCTTCTCTGAGCTTTGAGAACTGCACAGTCTAAATAGTAAGCCAGAGACTTCCCTAGTGGTCCAGTAGTTGAGACTTCCCCTTCCAATGTGTGTGGGTTCGATTCCTGGTTGGGGAGCTAAGATTCCACATGCCTCAGGAAAAAAACAAAACAAAACATAAAGCAGAAACAATATTGTAACAAATTCAATAAATACTTTAAAATGGTCTACATAACAACAACAACAACAAAAACTTAAAAAAATTCTTGGCCATAGGTTAAACAGGAAACCCCAAATAAAATGTCAGGAATAAAGCTTAAGCATATCAATAATTGTAATAAATATGGTTAAGCTCATCTATTAAAACTGTTAGATAGGATTTAAAAGAACCAACCCAGTTGTATACTGGTTACAGGACAGAAGACAGTCGAAAAAAAGAGAACGAAGAAAAGATATGTAAACAAGTGCTAACGAAAGGAAATGTAACCAAAAAAATCTTAATATTAAAAAATAAATAATAAGCCAGAAATGAGAAGCATTTCAAGGGGGATACAAGAATGATATGATGCCTGATTTTATGAAAAGCATGCAGTCTAAGCCATGACAGTGTAAGGAAACCACAGAGAAAGGAGGAACTTGAGAGCCAAGTCAGGAACGGGTTCTTGCATGTGGCGGCATCCGCATTTGGTGTTGAGGGCGCCTGGAGCTGGGTGCAAGACGAAAAACCCAGAACAGAGACCTGCCTTTGGGGTTCGAATCAGAGAAGCTGAACTCTGCTTCTTGGCTCCACCATTATTAGCAGTGAGAGAGCTCCTTAACCTCTTGGAGACTCGGCTTTCATCTGTAATTGGGGACAGGGTAGTGGGCATGGGGCAGGGTCATGGTGAGGTCTGCATGTGTTAATACCTGTGATGCGCTTAGCATATTTAATCAGCTCTGGAGGAAGATAGTCACTAGGTGTGAGGTTGAGGGGAGAGGAGATAAAGAGTTTGTACGAGGGTCAGAAGGATGGACAGAGTTCATGGGGACCTGACGTGGGGCAGTGGACCTGAACTTCTTTCCCAGGCTGTGAAGGGTCTTCTGTCCTCATCCTGTTAGATGGAAACAAATGAGCACATGTGCATAAAGTGTGGTCACAAATTAAAAGTTATTGACGGCCAACTGAAAAGAATGGAGAAAAGCACTCAAGTGTGTGGGAAAGAATGGCAAAAGATAGATGGCAGAAGGGAAGCCTGGATCCGGCAGGAAAATTGAGTGAAGCTGAGTGATACTCGCTGGGGAGAGATGGGAATGCAATCCACAAGCCCCAAATTCAGAGCTTCAGCCTAGCAGCATGGTGATGCTGGTCCCCGTCAGGCAGGAACCCTCCTTGGGAAAGGATCTGAGAACTGACCAATCTGAGCTTCCAGTTGATTCCATATAGCTCCAGAACATGACTTGTTTTTAGATCAAATATCTCGTTTGTATAATTACATACTCCAATAGTTTATAATTGGAGTGGCAACTCCAATTATGTTATTACATTTTTATATTTATTATATGATTAGTGGCAATCCACTCCAGTATTCCTGCCGGGAGAATCCCATGGACAGAGGAGCCTGGCAGGCTACAGTCCACGGGGGCGCAAAGAGTCGGGCACGACTGAGCGGCGAACACACACTCACACAGTTTATTATCCAAACTGAGAGGCTTTTGTTCTGGCAAATGTGAAACAGTGGGGATGCCAGGAAAATGGAGAGAAACTGACATATCCAGCCAAACCAGAGTGTGTGTTCCAATTTCATACAACCCACGTAAATAACTTAATAAATGATACTACATTTCTGGTTTTTTTTTTTAATTCTATTATAGAAACACTGGGAAATGGCTGGAAATACTTTCACCATGTTTGGTGGGTATATTGGGGACTATGTGAATCAGAATATGGAGCTCTGTAAAATTTGCAGGGAGTGGTCTGGGAAATGCCTCGAAGCTATACACAGCTATTCACCCAGAGCACCTGAGACAATTATGAGCAATCCTGAGGACTGCCATGCGGGAGGGATGTGTCTGGAAAGCAGTGGACAGAGATAGCAAACAGTGATTTCAGAGCTCAGCCCCAAATCAGAAGTCCCGAGGCAGGATGGCCAAGCCTGCCAGACCATGACCAAGGAGTCCATAGAGGACTTCTCAACTTTATAGATTCTACAGCTCTACAGGCCACAGTGAAGGATGACATCTTTGTGGCATTTGTCTTCACTATGGGAATGCAGCAAAGGTCAACTCAAGAGTTAACATTTGTTGAGCAATTATTTTGTGCCAGGCCTGCTGGTAAATTCTGTTCTTTTTTTCACAGCTGCACCGAAGTATAATTGACTTACAACAAACCGGGCATGTTATTGACTTGGAGGCATTCTTAATCCCATGTGGCCATCAAGTGTCCAATTGATGTGTCCCAAATGTAGTGTGTGGCATGCAATGTTGGGTACTGGTAGGGTTTCAGGGGGGTCCAGGGGGGCACCCTGTCCCGGCCTTCAGGTTTCCAAGTGGAGTGAGCCTCTTTAGAGTAATGCCCTGTTGTCTTGCTTGGGCCCCCTTCTCATGCTGTCTCAGGAAATGGGAATGAGTTATTTGGTAAACTCTGTAGGAGATTTTGAGAAAATCCAGCTTGGCCTCAGCCTCTCTTCTTGGAATAGACCTGCAGAAAGGACCCATTCCCCACTCCTCTGCTGTCTGCTTTCAGGGCAGGGCCTGGGAGAGAGATGGATAGAAGGATTAGGAAATGTTAGCCCTGCTCATATGGAATGGGTAAGCGTCTTCTCTGAGGACCCTAGGAGAAAGTCCAGTTGATTCATGGGCCTGAAGTCCCATTTTCTAAACTAGACTTCATCTTTTAAGGCATTAATATTAGCAATTTTTTATTTCCATCTTCTTGAAAGTGAAAGTCACTCAGTCGTGTCCAACTCGGTGCTACCCCTGTGGACTGTAGCCTGCCAGGTCCTCTGTCCATGGGATTCTCCAGGCAAGAATACTGGAAAGGGTTGCCATTCCATTCTCCAGGAGATCTCTCTGACCTAGAGGTCGAACCTGGGTCTCCTGCATTGCAGGTGGCTTCTTTACCATCCATCTTCTTGAGTTCTCTTTATTGTCAAACAAGTATAGAGATGAACATAATGTTTATTAGGCTTTTCCAAATCTCAGTGGTGGGGAATCTAAGAAATATAAAACAGGGTCTCTGAGCTTATCACCAGGTTGGGGCAGTAAAACATATACACACACACATACAAACACACAAACTTAGAAAATTGAAAAGATATGAAATAAAACATTGTATTATTTCAGTGCCTTGCGGTAATGTAAATGGCACTATGGTGATTGTTTTAGACCTTTCCTCTTTCATTCTTTTCATTCATGTGGTCAAAAACTGAAAAACAATGCAAAAAACAAAGTGATTTTAGGGGAGTGAGTGCGATTGAATGCTTCCTTTAATTGTGGATGTTATGGCATTGTGTAGTAAAGAAAGGAAATAACAGAGAGGAGAGAGTTGGGGATGAAGTGGGGTAGAGAGAGAAGGGAGCTTTTCGAGGTTGAAAGAGAATAATGATGATGACAATTAATAATGCTGAGCATGACACTTCTCAAGCATTTGCGGTGGCCAGGCACTAATCTTCTACCTTTATGAACTCATTTAATCCTCACAACAATGCCATAAGGTCGATACTATTGTCTTTCATGCCAATTTCAAAGAGGAGCCAAATGAGGCAGACAGAAGTTAAGCGACCTTTTGGCAGTCCACGTGACCTTCAAGGGGCAAGAAGTGAGTGTCCCTGGGCTGCCTTCAGTCCAGCCACGTGCTCCTAACCTTTACACTCTGCGGCCACGGAGCAGCGTGGTCAGGCAAGGAAGTGCGAGAGGAAGGAGGGGCGTGAGAATGATCCAGAAGGAAGAGCTGAGGGGAATGAAGGACCAGAGGTGGGGCAGGCAAAGACCCTTCCCCAGGACACCTGCCAACCAGCCTGACCACAGTGGAAGGTCCGTCCCTGCCACTCTGAGCCCGGCAGGCTACAGTTCACGGGTGGCAAAGAGTCAGACGACTGAGCCCAGCACAGCCCAACATCTTCTAAGGACACAGATCGTCCCTTCTCTACTTGCATGCTCTCTTTCTTATCCCTTTCCCTCAACCAAAGCTGATCTTAACTTCCACCTTCTCCTAGACTCAGGGACGTGGAGGCTGGGAAACACCATCTGCTCCTGGTTTCTCTTTCTTTTACCAACTGTGTTCAAAAATCACCTCTGGGAATGAGGGCTGATATTCGGCTTCTTAGAACTTTACTGTGAGGGACTTCCCTGGTGGTCTGTGGTTCAGACTCTGCATTTCCAATGCACAGGGCACAGGTTGGGGGTCTAAGGTCCTACATGTCACATAGTTGGGCCAAATTAAAAAAAAAAATTAAATTAAATTTAAAAAAAAAAACTTTACTGAATAAACAACTAAAATAGCCATCATTTGCAGGATCCATACAACATGCTGGGAGGCTTCACAGAGAACTTACTTGCTGACAACAGAGGGCACTTGGAAAGGTTTGTTTCTAGTTTAGAGGTAGGAGATGAGACTAAGAAAGGCTAGGGAGCATGCCCAGAGCTGCATGCAAGTAGGTAGAGAGGTGTGGATTGGAATCCTGGTCACTCCTTCTCCAAAGCCATGCTCTTGTCTGTTATTGAATAGTTAACCTTTTGCTACTGTTTCAACAAGTGGCAGAGGATATAGAAGTGGGCAAAGGGCAAATGCAAAAGGGAAAAAAAAAAAAAGAGAGAGAGAGAGAAAGATCCTCATGCAATCCAACATACTGGCAGTCTCCTATCTTATTGCTTAGAATCAACAGTCCCTGACTATTATACAGCCAAAGAGAGCAGAAACAACCACTCACAGTTCACTTATGTAGTAAATCTGAGAAGTTACCATTAAGATGAAAAGTCACAAGAAAATAGAACTTTGGTGGGCAGAATTCTCAGATGCGCCACAGGATTCTGGTTCCTGCTTACTAATCTAGGTGCAGCTGCAAAGAGATTCTGCAGATGTAACTGAAGTCCCAGTTAATCAGCCTAAGATATGGAGGGTGTCCAAGTGGGCTTGACCCAACCTCATGAGCCTGTTAAAAACAGAGAATATTCTCTGGCTGGTAACAGAAGAGGGAAAAGCTGTGAGTCGCTGGGACATCAAGGAGATCATACCAGTCAATCCTAAATGAAATCAATCCTGAATATTTGTTGGAAGGACTGAGGCTGAAGTGGGAGCTCCAATACTTTGGCCACCTGATGCGAGAGCCGACCCATTAGAAAAGACCCTGATGCTGGGAAAGATTGAAGGCGGGAGGTGAAGGGGATGACAGAGATGAGATGGTTGGGTGGCATCATCAACTCAATGGGTATGAGGTTGAGCAAACTCCGAGAGATAGTGAAGGACAGGGAAATCTGGGGTGCTGCAGTCCATTGCATTGCAGAGTCAGACACGACTGAGCAACTGAACAGCAAAAAGCTCTAAAGCCACAAGAAGTCAAATTCTTCTAACAACCTGAATGAGCCCAGCTGATACCTTGACTTGGGTCTTGTGAGACCCTAAGTTGAACCCATCTGATGGGTGTCTTACAAAACCAAGGCATGGTACATGTGTTAAATGAAACCATTGTTTGTTGTAATTTGTTACACAGCAAAAATATAAATAAATAAAAGAATATAAAAATTTCACTGTGATAATATTCATTATTGAAACACACTCTATTCCTCATTTTAATAAAATGTGTGCATCCCCGTTCTGCAAACCTGAGAACTGGGGAAACCTTTTCTACTTTTAGCCACAGTAAGTTTAACCATCTAGAAACACAGGAGACGGCTGCCTGTTTATAAATGAAGACTTACAGTAACATGCAGACTAATTTATTTCCCAGACGAGTATCTTTTCAAAAAAGTTTTAATGTCATTTTGAACACTGCTCGTCAACATGTTTATTTTATAGAGAGAGCAAGAAGACAATTGTGTAAGACAGTTGATGGGATTTGAGTCTTAAAGAAGTAAAAAGTGTTTGTTCCCACACTACAATGTTTTTTAATCTGTCAGGAAAAAAAGAAAAGCCTTAGAAACCAGTTAAAAAGGAACAAGAAGCGAGATCCCAGGTTAGGTTCTGTCAGCCCTGAAATCTGGCTATTTCGTGTCTCTGAGGATGAGAGTCACAGATGGGAAATGGGTGCAATGATGTTGTAGAAAGGAAGGGAGGACCAGGATCTGCCCAGTGGCTCCTCTCTCATTGATCAAGTGAAGCTCCGCCTTCTCACTGACCATTGAGCCTCAACACAAGTTGGCTATGAGGACAGCCAATATTTTATAAAGCATTTAGAGCAGTAATGACTATGGACAGATGCTCAATGAATGTCCACCCCTGCCCCTCTGGACAACCTCCTGGTTAGCTGGAGATACTGCTTCCCCACTCCTGATGTTTCTTTCCCCTGGCAGCAGCTCAGCTAGCTCAAGACTCTGGGCATGCTCAGTTCATCTCCACTCCTCCTCCTTCAAGAAATCAACACTGGTCAGAACAGTCATCATTAAGAAGTCTACAAACAGCAAATGCTGGAGAGGGTGTGGAGAAAAGGAAACCCTCTTACACTGTTGGTGGGAATGTAAGTTGGCTCAGCCACTGTGGGAAACGGTATGGAGGTTCCTCAGAAAACTAAAAATATAATTACTATATGATCCAGCAATCTCATCCCTGGGCATATGTCCAGGCAAAACTCTAATGTGAAAAGATACATGTGCCCCTATATTCATAGCAGCACGATTCACAGTAGCCAGGACACAGAAGCAATCTAAATGTCCGTGGTTAGATCAATGGATAAAAAACATGTGGTACATATATACAATGGAATATTACTTGGCCAATAAAAAGAATGACATAATGCCATTTGCAGCAACATGGATGAACCTAGAGATTATCGTGCTAACTGAAGTAAGTCAGAAAGAGACAGACAAATATATTACGTCACTTATATGTGGAATCTAAAACATGGCACAAATAAACCTGTCTATGACACAGAAACAGAATTACGGGCATGGAGAACAGAGAGGTGGTTGCCAAAGGAGGGGTGGGGGAGAGGGGAGGGGATGGGATGGAGTGGGAGTTGGCGTTGGCAGATGTAAGCTTTTATGAGTAGAATGGATAAACGGAGTCCTACTGGACAGCACATAGAACTGTGTCCAATATCCCACAAGACACCATAGTGTTAAAGACCATAAAAGGTGAATTCATGTTTACATATAACTGGATCACTTTGCTGTACCACAGTAATTAACACGACATTGTAAATCAACTATACCTCAATGAAGAAACAAACAAAACGAAGTCAGCTGATCCTCCAGGGCCCAACTCAGCTTCTCTAGGAGGTTTGCAAAAGTCCAGCCTTACTGTACCAGTTCTGGGGCTCAGAATGAGGAGCCCACTTGGACAGTGTACCTCATGACAAGCCCTCCAATCTGACCTCTTAATCAGAAGGATGATAGTTCAGCCTATTCTTCGATGCTCTATTTTCCTACTTGTTTAGAACCAAGATGGGAAATGGGACATTTGTTATTGGATTTTCTGTTCTGAACTCCCAGTCATGACCCCAAACACTGTAACTCATCTCTGTTTTATTTTGAGGTTCGTGATTGAGCTACTATGCTTCTAGACCATTTGCCTTAGTGCGTGTTCCTTTTTAGTTGCAAATCTCTCTAATAAATTACATTAAGCAGTTTTTGTTTTCTCTGTCTAACAAACTCACCCAACCTGGAAGCTCTACGTTCCAAAGATAAATGAGAAATAAACTTAAATAAATGCTTATGGGGTCCAGAAGATAATAATATGTCACTTTAAATAACCCATTACAAAAGCAACAATGCATTTATCTCCAAATATATTTCTCTTTTGGAAAATTCCACTTGAGATAACTGTACAGCTGGACAATGTCACATAGGGCTACTTCCTGCCTCAATATTAATATTATGCTTTCCCCACCCCTAAAAGCTAACATAAGTAGTTTCAAGTATAAACTAATAGATTACAAAGGTATACTATGGTGAGGTTAAAAAAAAAACCAAAAACATTGAATTCTGGGGGCATTAGGATACTGAACACTAAAGTTAGGTCTGCCACTGATGAGCAATGGGACCTTGACTGAATTGCTTGATATCATTTATAAACTTCAGTTAACTAACTTATAAGAGCAGTTGGTTGGCCTGTAATCTCCCAAGTGCCTCCTGGCTCTAATTAACAAAGAACACACAAGTAGCATTAATCAGAAAGGTGGGGAAGGGTCCCCTAGAGAAGACGGTGAATATCACAGTCACTGGGAATTGTTCACATTGGGGAGGTGCCACAATAGAATAAAGTAGAATTATGGATGAGTGCATTAATTAACGCTAGCCACTGTAACAGAGAAAACCCCAGATTTCAGTGGTTTAGCACAACAGAAATATGTTTCTTGCTCACTGAGGACACCAACTCCTATCTTGTGGCCCCATCACCCTCAGGCCTCTAGTTCATCAATTCCTTCCAGGATCGAAGTGAAATACAGTGAAGAAGGTACATCCCTTCCTACTATTCCGCTTGGAAATAACACACATCATTTCTCTCACATTCTATTGGCAGCAATGGGCCATAAGGCCTTGCCTGCTAAGTAGCTTCAGCCCTGTCCAACTCTTTGCAACCCCATGGACTGTGGCCTGCCAGGGTCCTCTGTCCATAGGATTTCCCAGGCAAGAATACTGGAGTGAGTTGCTATTTCCTTCTCCAGGGGATCTTCCCGACCCAGAGATGAAAGTCCCATCTCCTGCAGCTCCGGCCTTGCAGCCTGGTTCTTTACCACTGAGCCACCAGGAAGGCCTTGTCTAGATGTAAAAGGGCCAGAAAGGGGGTAAGGAATTCTAGTTCCTGGCGGGGTATGCACTTAGCAGTAGGAACTCTCTTCCACAGAAACTGAGAGTCCGTCTCTGGGAAACAATGGCTGCGTCTTCCGCAGTGAATGTGATGCGCTCATCACAGATACAAACCTTCTATTCCCTATGGCAGCTTGCCTGTTAGCAACTGATTTCTGCTTTAGCTGGTTTTAGTTATGTAACACAAATGTGCCAAATAAAACAGCACCATTCATGATGAAAAGCAAGCTCAGCTCAGCTGAAATGGAGTGTGCGTTTTGCTCTGTGTACCTTTTCGCTTTCAATGCGTGCGCGCAGAAATACAAGTCAGATGACTATGAGAAGAGAAAACGTGACTGCTTGTATTTCTGTCCAACTGTAATAAGAACGAGCACATGAAGAATGGTTGGATTCAGGTAGAATTCAACTCATCAAGAATATTCTACAAAATATGTATATATTCCTTGATTGCCCATTCATCATAGTTTGGCTTATTGAGCTGCTGACAGAGTTATATTTCTTATTTTGTGTGGGGGAAAAAAAAAGACTTTGAAAAAGTGTCATGTTATTATTTAAGGTAGCTGAACTTTCTTTTAAATTTGCTCTCCAAGGCAGAGAAAAGTGCAAATTGAGTCGATGCAGGTTTGAGTCCAGTACAGACAACTGGACCCTTGGGTTTGGGATTTAATAACATCTCCACCATACATTATCACTGATAATTGAGAAAAACTTATTAAAAATATGATTTCAGACCTCTAGGCCAACAACAAATATTAGCTGAAGCAAAAGTTGAAATTTTTTTTCTTTCTGTAATGGGCCAAACAGCAAATACTTTGGGTTTCAAGGGCCATTTAGTTTCTGTCTCAACTCCTGGGACAGAAAACAAAAGAAAAAACAACTTTGCTATTGTAGCAGAGAGGCAGAAGCAGCCATAGATGAGATGGAAATAAATAGACATGGCTGTGTTTCAATAAAACTTTATTTACAAAAACAGATGACGAACTGCCTCTGACTCCCCAGGCTACAGCTTCAGTTCAGTTCAGTTCAGTTCAGTTGCTCAGTCGTGTCTGACTCCTTGCGACCCCATGAATTGCAGCACGCCAGGCTTCCCTGTCCATCACCAACTCCCGGAGTTTACTCAAACTCATGTCCATCGAGTCAGTGATGCCGTCCAGCCATCTCATCCTCTTTCATCCCCTTCTCCTCCTGCCCCCAATCCCTCCCAGCATCAGGGTCTTTTCCAATGAGTAAACTGTTCACACGAGGAGGCTATAGCTTACTGACCCCTAAAATAAAGACACGATGGCAGAAAGTCCAAAGTGGAAAACATCCTCACCCATGGCTGGGAGGGGGCCTGTCTTCCTCTTCCACTTTGGACTTAAACCTTCCTAGTTTGTTTGGAACTTCCTATATAAAATAGATAATGCTTTTCCATCAGCAGATAACTGGATGAAGAAGATGTGGTGTTTATGTGCAATGGAATATTACTCAGTCATAAAAAAGAACAAACTTTTGCCACTTGCAGCAACATGGGAGGACATGGAGAGCATTATACAAGATGAAAAAAGTCAGAGAGACAAAGAAAGATACTATATGATATTTCTTCTATTTAGAATCTAAAAAGTACAACAAACCAGTAAATATAACAAAAAAGAAGCAGACTCAGATAGAGAGGACAAACCAGGGGTTACCAGCAGGGAGAGGAAGGCGTATTACAGGTGCAGAGGATTAAGGTGGCTTCTCGGATTGTGCAAAGAACCAGCCTGCCAGTGAAGGAGATAAAAGAGACTCGGGTTCGATCCCTGGATTGAGAAGATCTCCTGGAGGAGGGAATGGTAACCTACTCCAGGATTCTTGCCTGGAGAATCCTGTGGACAGAGGAGCCTGGCGGGCTATAGTCCATGGAGTTTCAAAGAGTCAGACAAGAACGAAGCGACTTAGCACACATGTATACACAGAAGATTAAGAGACACAAATTATTAGACATAAAATAAGCTACAAGGATATATTATACAACACAGGAAATACAGTCAATATTTCATAATAACTATAAGTATAATCTTTAAACATTAGGAGTTACTATATTTACACCTGTAACTTACATACTATTGTAGAGCAATTATACTTCAATAGAAAAAACATAAAAAATAAAACAGATGCTGTTTCTATGGTAAACAGGTGATGAAAGGGAAGGATAGTTAGCAGCTGCTAATGAACAAAGTTTGACACCCAGGAGACCAAGTTCTAATTTTGGTTGTGTCGGTATGGATGTGATCTCACTTGCCTCATTTAACTTCAATAGGCCTTTGTTTCTGCTTCCCTAAAATGAGGGAGTCGGGTGAGATTACCTTGAATACCCTTTACATCTCTCAGGTTCTTTTTAGACTGAAAAGCTAACTGTGCTGGAGAAAATGTCAGACTTGGACCCAGAGGGCATAGCCCTAAGTCTTGCCAGGTATGCCATCCGGGATGAGTTACTTAAACTCTCCAAGTCTAGCTTCTCCAACTGTTTGATGAGCCTAATACACTTAATCTGACAGGATGAAGTGAGATACACGATGTGCAGATGAGTGGCAGGGGCCACACCCAGATCCTGATGTTCCAATGTGGTGTTGTTTAGTCCCTAAGTCGTGTCTGACTCGTTGCGATCCCATGGAATGCAGCAAGCCAGGCTCCCCTGTCCTTCACTATCTCCCTGAGTTTGCTCAGATTTACGTCCATTGAGTCAGTGACACTATCTAACCATCTCGCCCTCTGTTGTCCCCTTCTTGAAGGTAGGAGAGCCTTCAATCTTTCCCAGCATCAGGGTCTTTGCTGATGAGTCAGCTCGTCACATCAGGTGGCCAAAGTACTGGAGTTTCAGCTTCAGCATCAGTCCTTCCAATGAATATAGAGGGATGATCTCCTTTAGGATGGACTGGTGTGACCTACTTGCAGTCCAAGGGACTCTCAAGAGACTTCTCCAGCACCACAATTCAAAAGCATCAATTCTTCAGCACTCAACTTTCTTTATAGTTCAGCTTTCACATTTATACACGACTACTGGAAAAACCATAGTTTTGACTAATATGGACTTTTGTAGCCAAAGTGATGTCTCAATGTTTTAATACACTCTCTAGGTTTGTCATAGCTTTCCTCCCAAGGAGGAAGTGTCTTAATTTCATGACTGCAATGTGAGTTGAACCCAAATCCATGACTAATGTAAGGAATTTCCTTCACTTCAGTTATCCTAATGTGACCAAGAAGCTGCTCCAACCCCTTAGAATCTAGAAGCATTTTCCTGGAAGTGATTATCAAAATCAAGTAAGTAAAAAAATGTAAATGTGGCTGATCAAGGCTAAACACAAGCTCTCAACAATGTAATTTCCATGGGGTAGAAAGTTCTAATAGAGGAGCAGCCACGAATGGGGATTCCCTCAGTCCTTTTGCTAGATGCTCGGAGACCTGGAGTCCAACTTCTCCCTTCCTTATGGCTGTTCCTTCAGAGTATCCCACAGCCTAAGAGAGCACTGTGCCATGCACAAGTTGGGTGAAAGCTGATTACCTCCCTTGCGCCAGTCACTGGGCTAGCCTCTGAGGGCATTTTTCTCACTGTACATTTACAGCCTTTCTCTACAGTTGGCATGACGATTCTCATTCCCACTGATGCTGAGGGGCTGAAGAGGCACGGGCTTAAATAACTTTCCAAAAACAAAGCCTGCAGGGAAGATGTTTGATTCCACAGAGACTGTGCTTTTGTTCTTAGGCATAAATCTCAAGAGAAGTTGAAAATCTTTGGGTGGATATGAATATGGAGGCAGGATGTCTGAAACCAAACTACCCAGTGAACCTGAAAATCAGGGTCTGCCTCCCCAAACCATGGGACTCTCTTCTAGAAGACGGACAAGACAGGAAGACAATCAGAATGTAAGTCAGGAGGATCAGGTTGTTCTTGACCTTGGAACAGAGCCATGCACACTGCACGTGAACTCTACATGTTTTTGAATGAATGAATGAATCAATGAAGGATTGGTTTATATTTAAGTTGCCAGTACTATACTGGTCCATGAATAAAATAAGTCTTGTGCTGCCTTTTTTGCTTTTGTCTTTAGCACATGTCCTAGCTGTTTGCCACAAATCACATTTTTCTGTCCTTATTCATCCAGATTTCACCCTTTGGAAGCCTGACCTTCTATTTCCTTTGGCCTCTGCCTTTCTTCCCCACTGTCCTTCATCTTCATCCCAAATGCTTTCAGAAAGAAAGCCTCAGATTTTCTTCTTGTTTTTTCCCCCCACCGGTAGAATATTGGGTGAGAGGAAGGACTTTTTGTTTTTATATACATTTAGATCTTATGACTTTAAAAACTTAAAAAAGAAACATGAGTTCATTAACGTAACACCATGTGCTTCTTATTAATGGTCCTATTTTCAGTCGTGGGAATAATAATAATAAGGAAGATGGTGATTTAAGACATACATAAACTAAGCCTGGATTTCTTAAGAAACCAAACAACAGCAGACCCTGTTGGGAAATATATCCACCCATACCAAAAAAATGCTCACTCATTTGTTCAAGGAGTTTCTCCCCACCCCCCATTATTTCCTTTGTTCAGGGTGCTATACTGAGCCTGGATCAAAGACGAGACCGGGGAAAAAGTTAAAATGTGAGACTGTGACTCTAGGAACTGACTCAGGCGTTTTCAGGATAGGCAAGTTAAGCGTGGAATTAACCTTGTTCATCATAAACAAAAATGTGGGGAGTAAACAGTTGAGTGGGAGACCATCTTCAATTCAACTCATATTGCAGATATAAATACGGGAAAGAATCTCATGCTTATTCAGCATCCAGTAAGTGTCAGGCACTGGGCTGGATGTGTTTATATTAAATTTTAGCTGCAGACTCAGACCTTATGAGACAGATTGTAAAAATGAGTCATCAAGACTAAACTGAATTATTCCAAGTTACAAGGTGTGGAAGGGCAAGAATGGGGATTTGAACTCCCGTCCTCAGGGCCCTGAAGCCCCCTGTTGCTACTGAAACCACTCTGCATCCAGGAGTGGTCTCCATGCAGCAGGAAAAGAGCGGTTCCCAGGGAGCTGGATGCAAGAATTCAGTAAGAGGACAAAGGAAATACCCACCGAACAAACGTCTTTTCAATCAAGTAGGTATTGGCTCAGAGATCCCCCATCCCATCAAATTCAGGCAGGTGTTCATGCAGCCCCCACCTCTGTGGGGCAGCTGCCTCAGTCCCCGCAGCCCTAGCAAGCCTTGCATCACTGCAGAGCCCGTGGGATCCTGAGGCTGCAGGAATCACCCAGCTGGCTGAAGGGTAGCATACCCCTGTTGTCACCGAGTATTAGGACAGGCACCTGCCTTTAGTAGGCCTTTAGCATGGACCAGTCATGCGGAGCTTTGATAAGCTCTCTGCCTACACGATTTCATTTCACCCATATAACCCGTGGAGGAGGTACTATTATTCTCATTTTGAGTTAATTGTTAATAAATGAGGAAAGGGTTGCTTGGGAGTCTCCTTTCCAAGGTCCACAATATGATTGATAGTGAAGCTAGGAGGAGAACCTGGCTTTGCCTTCTACCAAAATCTGCACTCACTTTTCTTTTTTTAAATTATTTTTAACTAGAAGATAAGTGCTCTACAATACTATGTTGGATTCTGCCATACTTTCGCATGAACCAGTCATAGGTATACACATGTCCCCTCCCTCTTGAGCCTCCCTTCCACCTCCCACCCCATGCCACCCTTCTATGTTGTCACAGAGCACCAGTGTGAGCTCCCTGCATCAAATAGCGAATTCCCACTGGCTATCTATTTTACAAATGGGGATGTACGTGTTTTAATGCTGCTCTCCCAAATCGTCCCATCCTCTCCTTCCCCCACTGTGTCCAAAAGTAAAATCTGCGCTCTTCATCTTTAATCTCTAAACCTGATAGCTACACGTAACTGACACATCAACCCAGACATTCACAAATGGGCTCTGTGGCTTTGGGGGGCAGAACTCCAGGTGGGACTCTGGGGACAGGGAGCAGAATGGAACCCATGGAGAACAGGAGAAGCCAAAGAGGGTCCAGACGGGACCAGAAGGAATGTATAAAAATGTTTAGGGAAGGATTGGAGTTAATGCACATGCTACTTTTGTGGAGGATGAGATGACTGGATAGCATCCCTGATTCAATGGACATGAACTTGGGCAAACTCCGGGAGATCATGAGAGACAGGGAGGCCTGGTGTGCTGCAGTCCACAGGTCGCAAAGAGTTGGACACGGCTTTTGGCAACTGAACAACAACTGTGGCTTTGTCTATGTACACACACACACAGTGAAATAGGCTATAGATACAGTCGCTTTTTACTAATTTTTATGTGTCTATGAAGTTCTGAGTTGGAAGAGCCCATTCAGACATTGACAAAGAGATGTGCATGGGTGAGGACAGACCAGCCAAGAGGTGCGGGCACCTTCCCACAGCCAGGAACAGCAGGTTGAGCCGCCCATCAGCTTGCTTGCTGCGAGTCCACGTGGGGCCTTTTCCAACCTCACAGGCTGCTCACTATGGACTCTGTGGACAGGGGCTGGATTAACCTGGTTTGGGAAGAGAAGGAGAGGCAGACCAAGGAGGGACTCGATGTGAGGATGACGGGTGAGTGACTCCTGGGGAAGTTACAAAGAAAGGAGAGACCTCGCTTTAGATCCAAAAGAGGAAATCAAGGAAAATTGCATCCCTTTTGAGCAAGCCTGGAAAGAGGCTTCCTCATTACCCCTAGGGATGGAGGGAATTCGCCGTCACCCTGGCGCCAAGGAGGAGACCCCACCGGACATGAAGGGCCACGTGAGAGTTAAGGCCGCTTAAACGCAGAGAATGGCAGAGGCCGAGGGAGCTGCTGCCGCTGCCCCCGCACCGGACGGGTAGGAAATTATAGGTTCTTGTTTTTCCTTTTATTCCATTTTCTTAAAAAAGCACAGAACGGCATTTTGCTCTGTAGCTATAATGACTGTTACAGCACTCGATTAGAATATGAGATCTGATAATAATTTTTAAAAATGATAACGTATCTTCGCTTCTCTCAGCATCTTGAGTGATTTGCCCAGGAGACAGAGTGGGGGTCCTTTTCAATCCGGTTGTGTTCAAAACACAGAATGGGCTGCATTTCAATGAGGTATGCGCTCTATGTGAAGTTCTCTGCTCCAAGTCTGCAGGCGCCGTGTTAGAACAACAGGGTCTCAGAGCCTAAACTCAGAATCTCTGCCTCCTCTTCTTGCCCCTAGCAATCTTTTCTTTTCCTCCCAACATACACATCTTCAAGTCTTGATATGTTATTTTTGATCCTTTTTAAAAATGAGAAACAATATATCAGATTTCTAGCTTTAGATTCTGCATCAGGCAAGGTCAAGTCACAGAAAGAAAACCCACTTTAGGAATCCCAAGCAGAGGGGGTACAGCACAGGCGTTGTGCTCACAGGTGGTGGAGGAGCCGAGACAACAACTCAGGGGCAGAGAGTGATGGAGAAATCACCCACAGCAGGACCATAGCCCATCTGCTTCCCATAAAAATACAAGAGCAAGATCTCTGAGGGAGGCGTGAAACAGGAGGGAAGGGGGCACGGCACAGCCTTTAAAAACATGACGTAGCCACAGGACATGACAAAAGCTGGTAGAACCAGTTAGGTCCGAGACGGCAGAAGATTCAACTTCCAGTGGACCCTCGAGCCTCTTTATACGCTCACTTTAATACATTAGCTAAATGACACACCCACCAGTGTCATGACAATCCCAAGGTTAACCACAATAGGTCAAAAAGTGGGCAGTGGCCCGATTCCTAGAATTCACCACCCCTTCCCTGGAAAAATTGGAATAATCCTCCCACCTGGCTTCCCAGGTGAAAGTGAAAGTCCCTCAGTCATGTCCAACTCTTTGCGACCCCATGGACTATACAGTCCATGGAATTCTCCAGGCCAGAATACTGGAGTGGGTAGCCGTTCCCTTCTCCAGGTAATCTTCCCAACCCAGGGATTGAACCCAGGTCTCCCACATTGCAGGCGGATTCTTTACCAGCTGAGCCACAAGGGAAGCCCCAGGTGGCACAGTGGTAAAGAACCTGCCTGCCAATGCAGGATACCCAAGAGACTTGGGTTTGGTCCCTGGATCAGGAAGATCCTCTGGAGAAGGAAATGAAAATCCCCTCCAGTATTCTTGCCTGGAGAATCCCATGGACAGAGGAGCCTGGTGAATTATAGTCCATGGGGTCACAAAGAGTTGGACATGACTAAATACACACACACACACACACACACACACACACACACACACATCCCACCCATTAGCCTTTGGAATTACCTAGCCCATAAGAACTAACCATACCATATGCCAAGACCTCTCGCCTTCTGATATGACCCACACTTTGTCCGTGGAGTGGATTTAGAGTGTGTGGATTCAGAGTGTGTGTCTCTCTAAATCAAACCATTTCTTACCTATCACTTTGTCTCTAAATTCTTTCTGCAACAAGACATCAAGAACCTGAGCTTCACTACATTCTAAGACCCAGTGTGTGGTCTCAATTAAAAGACATGGGTTCAAGTCCCACTTTGGATTGTGGCTGAATTCAAGCCCTGGCATGTGGGTTTGAGTCCCATCTGAGGTGCATGGATGGTTTCAGCCCACCTGAGCTCTGAGGCCACAGAGGAAGACAGGAGTTCTGGATGCAAGGTCTCCTGGTAGGAGCAGGAACCACTCATGACCTGTGATATGGACAGAAGGGCAATTCCAGAAGAACCAACTCATAGAAGAGATTCAGCCTTTGTGGGAGACAATGTCTGCATCAGCCAGACATTACAGTCACATACGCAGAATAGCCTGTGAGCCTCAAAGGCAAGCACCAGCCAGGAGCCTGGTGGTTGCCCCAGGGCTTAGATGTAATAGATACAAGCTTGATTGACCTGGGTTCAAACCCTGGCTCTCCCACTAATAAGATTTCTGACTCTTGTTAAATTACTAAATCTGGCTCAGTTTTCTCATCTACAATATGGGAGGAAAAAACTCATCCACGTAGGGAGAGCCCAAAGATGAAACACTGAAACGTGACTTAAGCGCCCCCCCCCCACCCACCCCCACCCCCCCCCCCCACACTCAGGAAATGAGTAGCTTCTTACTGTACTGCAGTCTTCTCTGGGTCGCAGATAAATTATGATGCATTCAGAGAGCTAATGGTTTCTATTTGTTCATCTCCCTAAATCACTTGCTGTATATTGTACAACCTAATGGAATGGACTGTGTCTGGGGGGAAAGTTCTAAGAGCAGTTAGGCCTTGATGTTGTAAATATGAAAATCTATTTGCAGAGCTCATCTTCCTTAAAGCCATCCCTCCTGAGAAATTAACAGTAGAAAGCAGCTTCAGAAGGAGGCTGAAGAAGGGGCTGGCCCAAATTGGGTGAAACCCATCTGTGCAATTCATCAACTTCAGTTACCCAACCAAATAAACAAAGATGGTTGGGCTAACCTCCGATGGCCAAGTGCTCTTAAAACAAGGACAGGCTGTCTTCACTCTCTAACTCATCACAAGGATGGGTGTTATAAACAATGCCACACCAGCTACTGCCAAGATTTCCTCATCAAGTATCAAAATGTACTTGGAACAGCTATGGTTTTTTGCACCTGCTGTGATCATCTTGGGAGCTGGGACGGGTCCTCCTAAGTGAGGACAGCCTTCAGGCTTGGGGGAAAGAGGTAAAAAAATGTAGATGCTAGCAACGAAGTCTGATTAGCAACTTCAATCTGAGAGTTGAGGCCTGAGAAACTTATGGGAGAGAGATCTCAGTTACTGAAGCAGTAACTGAGATCATATTGGGGTAAACTTCCTAAAGTTTTACACAATGAGATTCTAGAGATGCTTTAAATAGAGTTTAAAACCACTCTGTACTTGTCCAGAAAGAAGCTTGAGTCAGATGGCCAGTTTCCCCCAGGTGGAAA
The DNA here is from genome assembly GCF_910594005.1 of Cervus elaphus. NCBI lineage: Eukaryota > Metazoa > Chordata > Mammalia > Artiodactyla > Cervidae > Cervus > Cervus elaphus. The sequence continues at coordinate 5,619,575 of NC_057820.1, read as the reverse complement.
AGCAGTTATCTTAGATTTCCTCTTATGCCTCTTAAATAGAAGCACCTTCACTGCTATTTATTAATCTAGACAACAGGTAAATCATTTCCATTAAGGATTTCCAAGTATTGAGCCATAACTGCAGGATAGGCATCATTATCTAAATCTTAGAGATGAGAACACCAAGATGAGAGAACTCAGGTGGGTCTGCTGCTGCTGCTGCTAAGTCGGTTCAGTCATGTCCGACTCCGTATGATGCCATAGATGGCAGCCCACTAGGCTCTGTCGTCCCTGGGATTCTCCAGGCAAGAACACTGGAGTGGGTTGCCATTTCCTTCTCCAATGCATGAACGTGAAAAGTGAAAGTGAAGTCGCTCAGTCGTGTCCGACTCTTCACGACCCCGTGGACCACAGCCTACCAGGCTCCTCCATCCATGGGATTTTCCAGGCAAGAGTACTGGAGTGGGCTGCCATTGCCTTCTCCGTTAGGTGGGTTATCCAAGGTCAAATAGCTTCCACGTAGCAGAAGTGTGAACCCAACCCAGGCTGCTTGTCTCTAAGGCTCTAAGGTCCTTCCTCTTTCAGCTGGACCACCGTGGAAGAAAAATGTCACCTGCCACATCAGCAAACAAAGGACATTGCTGCCATCAAGCCAGCAGCCAACCCCAGCCGTGCACCCTGAGGGGATTGAGAATGGAGAAAAGCAGGATGCTGACCCCAGAGACAGAACGTGCATATCAGAGCAATGATTTCAGTGAGCCCAGACTTACATTTTCCCATTCACAGAAAAGGGCTAAGTTCATTAACTTGAGATCTGGTTTTCTTTAATTAGGAGTTAGCTTTAGGTGTTCCAACTATCTAGTATTTTGTTGGAAAACAAACAAACCAAAAAAAACACTATATATTCTGGTTCCTCCCTTACTTCTTTGGAACAGTCCCTCAGAATAATCTAAGAGACTGTCATCTGGGCTTAGTATTCAGCTCAGTCCTATCTGACTCTTTGCGACCTCATGGACTGCAGCCCACCAAGCTCCTCTGTCTATGGGATTCTCCAGGCAGGAATACTGGAGTGGGTAGCTCTCCCTTTCTCCAGGGGATATTCCCAATCCAGGGATCGAACCCACATCTCCTGCATCACAGGCAGATTCTTTACTGTCTGAGCCACCAGGAAAGCCCCTTTCTTGGCTTATGTCCTCGGAAATTTTGCGGAATAAAACACAATTCTCAGTTTTCAGGCTGTGCATCTTTTTCCCAATGGGCAATGCTATGTCTCCTCTGTGAGAAAATATTATTCATTCATTCATTAAGCAAATAGCTAATGAAGGCTAAGCATGTATATGGAACAGTACTGGGCTCTGAAACATCAAGAATAAGCATGAGGTGGAACAGCTATTCAAATGCAAGTCACCCGCAGTAAGTGTAAGTTCTCTGTCCTGAAGGGAAGGAGGCTCTTCTGCAAGTAAGGACTGTGTGCGCTTGCTGTTGTTCTTCAGTTGCTTAGTTGTGTTTGATTCTTTGTGACCCCATGGACTGCAGCACAGCAGGCTCTTCTGTCCTCCACTATCCCCTGAAGTTTGATTAAATTCGTGTCCATTGAGTCTGTGATATTATCTGTCTGTGCAATTATAAGTATTTAAGTGATGCCACCCTTTGGGTAGTAGAGGAGACACTTAAACCACAAGATAGAAAGAAGGCAATGGGATCAGGGATGTAAGAACAAACACTGTGGGTTCCTTTGTGTAGGAATAACACGATACCTGATTTCAAGAACAACTCTGGGTGGCCCATCTGAGCTCAATCTCAACTTGGCCAATGGGCTTTGGCAGTGTTTTGTTTCAGGCCTTCTTTGGGGAATAGAGGCAGTTCACCACCATCTAGTTGTTTTTTTTTTTTTTTTTTCCAGTAGTCATGTATGGATGTGAGAGTAGGACCATAAAGAAGGCTGAGTGCCAAAGAATTGATGCTTTGAGCTGTGGTGCTGGAGAAGACTCTCGAGAGTCCCTTGGACAACAAGTGATCAAACCAGCCAATCCTAAAGGAAGTCAACCCTGAATATTCATTAGAACGACTGATGTTGAAGCTGAAGCTCCAGTACTTTGGCCACCTGATGCAAAGAGCTGACTCATGAGAAAAGACCCTGATGCTGGGAAAGATTGAGGGCAGGAGGAGAAGGGGATGACAGAGGATGAGATGGCTGGATGGCATCACTGACTCAATGGACATGAATTTGAGCAAACTCCGGGAGATAGTGAAGGACAGGGAAGCCTGGCATGCTGCAGTCCAAAGGGTCTCAAAGAGTCGCACATGACTTTGTGACCAAACCACAACCACCTTCTAAACTCTGATTTTCCCATTTTCTCACTTGAAAAGGAAAGGGAGAAGTTAACCCATTTTCTTCTCGTGATGAAGATCATCAAAAGGAGTTTATGTGTCTGACGAATTCGGGTTCCCATTCCTTCTGTTAGGGACTCTCTCTCTCCTTAAGTTAATAATTCCATCCTGAGCTTTGTCTCTTTTCCCTGCCTGCTAGTTATCAACACTGTTGTGGTTACAAAGGGTTGAGTTCCTGACCTTTTCTCTTTGATATTCCAGTGACCTTACCATGGCCTTGGTGACATTCTGAGAATCATAGGATCTAAGTATTCTAAATATGATGTGAAAGAAGCACCCTTTGCTTCATCATGAGAGCCACACACATGTATTTGGAGGGAGAAATTTTATAGGAAAAGAAGCTTTATGTGAGTATCAAAGCATCAAAATATCTCTGTGTCTATAAACTTCTGTAGTTACACATCCTAACTTGATAAAGCAGAAATTGAATGTAAATACATCAACTCATGCCTGGAGGATATAAAGGAGAAAACAATCTTCTGTTAATTGCTGAGACCCTCAGAATTACCACAGTTGATGTCTTCCTATCAAGTCTCTTGCTCATACACAAATAAATAAAAAGTTAGGTTCAATCTTGTCCTTAGGGATCTATCAAGTTTAAATCCAACAGCACCAAGGAAACGGGTTACCTCTAACCCAGCCTCCAAATGTGGAGATAAGCAGGAACTGGTGCTCTGAGCATGTAATATTTATAAAGTCATTCAACTTTAATTTTTTCTTCTTTGCTGTGGAAAGAAAGAAATCTACCTTTTTTTCCTCTCTCTCTCTCTCTTGTTTGGTAAAGCTCAGCACAGCAGGAGGAAGGGAAAAAAAGAACCTTATCCATGGGGATTTTCCACTGCCCTCATCAGTCTAGTTAGCGAGTATAGTGAGGGCATGGAGCCAGAACGAGACACAGAGATGAAGATCTGTCAGTTGGTGAATTTCAGGATGTTTCAGGGTCCTCAAGCCTGATGCTGAACCTGTGCTAAGCTGGTGATCATGCCTGAGTCCCTTTTGCATTCTTTATGGATACACAAAGTAGTCCTTAGATGTTAGTTGCTCAGTCACGTCTGACTCTTTGGGACCCCATGGACTATAGCCCGCTAGGCTCTTCTGTCCATGGAATTCTCCAGGCAAGAATACTGGAGTGAGTAGCTGTTCCCTTCTCCAGGGGATCCTCCCAATCCAGGGATCAAACCCAGCACTGCAGGCAGATTCTTTACCACCCGGGCCACCAGGTCCTTATAGAAACATATGAAAATGTGGGACTGATGTCTGCTCTAGAAAACAAAGACAACTGGTTCCTCACTATGAGCACTGGCATTAATTCCTGTGTTCCTTGGGGTAGAATTAGTATAAAAGTATTTACTCTCAAAATTTCCTCTTCTCACTTCCAAGCCCCGTTAATTTTTACACTGAGAATTAGGTAATTATCTGGACCATACCCCCCGTAATTCTCAAGAAAAGTGGGACAAATAGATTTTGGGGACCTTGACTTGGCTTATTGCAGGACATTGGCAGGCAGGCTGCCATAACATGAGACACACAGGGAATGAGTCCCAGAGAAAAACCAAAGACCTGACTATTGACGAATCATGAATTTATTTGAGACTCATCAATCTGGGGACCTAAGGAACCTTTAGCGAGAAGAACCAGGCACATGTTACACCCTTGGAATCTTCCAGAAGTCCTGTGCCCTGGCACTGGGGGTACTTACTCCTTAGAGGAATGATGCTACACTTTTTGTGGCCTGCATCCCTTTGACACCCTGACAAAAATCTATAGTTACTGGTCTTAGGAAAATTCACAGACATACTGATACGAATATTTAAAAATTTGTATTATAATTTTATAACACAAATCTTAGCTTGTTAGTAATGCATAATACAATGCAGTTAGTGCTAAGACAGTGGAGTAGAAGGATGTGAGCTCATCTTCTCCTGTGAGAACTCCAAAATTACAACTCACTGCTGAACAACCAGCAACAGGAGAATGTTGAATCCCAAGATAAAAAAGACACCCCACATCCAAGGGCAAAGGAGAAGCCCCAATAAGATGGTTGGAGGGATGCAATCACATTTAGAATCAAACCCAATTCCCACCAGAGACTCTTGGAGGGCTCAAAAAACAAACAAACAAACAAAAAAACCCCCAAAATCCTTGTGTGCACCAGGACCCAGAGATCCCACAGAGACTGAGCTAGACCTGCCTGTGAGTGTTTGAGTGTCTCGTGCAGAGGCATGGGTCAGCAGTGGCCACGGCGGGGACAGGGGCTGTGGGTGCAGCAGACCTGGGGGGCACAGCATGTGTCATAAGCCCTCTTAGAGGAGGTCGCCATTAGCCCCACCATAGAGCCACTGACCCACGAACTGGAGAACAATTTTACCAAAGACATTCTCACACTGTTAGGAAAGTTCTAGGACTCACAATAGCTTTCTCAACCTTGAGATCCAACAAAGGGACTGAGAACCCCAAGGGAAAATTTGACTTTGGAAGCCAGTGTGATTTGATTACAGAACTTCCACAGGACTGGGGAAACAGACTCTTGGAGGGTGCAAACAAAACATTGTGTGCACCAGAACCCAGGAGAAAGGAGCAGTGACCCCACAAGAGACTGAGCCAGACTTATCTGTGAGTGTCCAGGAGTCTCCAGCGGAGGCGTGGGTGGACAGTGGCCTGCTGCAGGGTCGGGGCACTGAATAGAATAGTGCCGCCATAAGTCCTTTTGAAGGAGGTTGCCATCACCCCTACTGTAGTTTGGCCATGGCCAAACAATCGGGAGGGAACACGGCCCATCAACAGAAGATAGGACTAAAGATGTACTGAGTATGGGCCCCTCATCACAATAAGACCCAGATTCCCCCACAGCTGGTCCCTCCCATCAGGAAGATTCCACAAGCCTTTCATCCTTCTCCATCAGAAGGCAGACAGAATGAAAACCACAATCATAGAAAGCTGACCAAACGGATCACATGGACCACAGCCTTGTCTAACTCAATGAAACTATGAACCACGCCTTGTAGGGCCACCCAAGACAGACGGGTCATGGTGGAGAGTATGACAAAGCATGGTCCACTGGAGAAGGAAATGGCAAACCACATTAGTATTCTTGCCTTGAGAACCCCATGAACAGTATGAAAAGGAAAAAAAGATATGACACTGAAAGATGAACTCCCCAGGTTGGTAGGTGCCCAATATGCTACTGGAGAAGAGTGGAGAAATAACTCCAGAAAGAATGAAGGGATGGAGCCAAACTGAAACAACGCCCAGTTGTGGATGTGACTGGTGATGGAAGTAAAGTCTGATGCTGGAAAGGCAATATTGCACAGGAACCTGGAATGTTAGGTCCATGAATCAAGGCAAATTTGAAGCGGTCAAACAGGAGATGGCCAGAGTGAACATCAACATTTTAGGAATCAGTGAACTAAAATGGATCGGAATGGGCAAATTTAACTCAGATGACCATTATATCTACTACTGTGGGCAAGAATCCCTTAGAAGAAATGGAGTAGTCCTCAGAGTCAACAGAAGAGTCTGAAATGCAGGACTTGGAGGCAATCTCAAAAATGACAGAATGATCTCTGTTCCCATCCAAGGCAAAACATACAATGTCACAGAAATCCAAGCCTACGCCCTGACCACTAATGCTGAAGAAGCTGAATTTGAACAGTTCTATGATGACATACGAGGAGCTACTCCACGTTCAAGGTCAGGAGGGGTGGCCGTGAGAAGATACCCCTCATCCAAGGTAAGGAGCAGTGGGTGCGCTTTGCTGGAGCAGTCGTGAAGAGACACCCCACGTCCAAGGTAAGAGAAACCCAAGTAAGACGGTAGGTGTTGTGAGAGGGCATCAGAGGGCAGACACACTAAAACCATAATCCCAGAACACTAGCCAGTCTGATCACAGGACCACAGTCGTGTCTAACTCAATGAAACTAAGCCATGCCATGTGGGGCCACCCAAGATGGTCGGGTCATGGTGGAGAGGTCTGACAGAATGTGGTTCACTGGAGAAGGGAATGACAAACCACTTCAGTATTCTTGCCTTGAGAACCCCATGAACAGTATGAGAAGGCAAAATGATAGGATACTGAAAGAGGAACTCCCCAGGTCGGTAGGTGCCCAATATGCTACTGGAGATCAGTGGAAAAATAACTCCAGAAAGAACGAAGGGATGGAGCCAAAGCAAAAACAATACCCAGTTGTGGATGGGACTGGTGATAGAAGCAAGGTCTGATGCTGTAAAGAGCAATATTGCATAGGAACCTGGAATGTTAGGTCCATGAATCAAGGCAAATTGGAAGTGGTCAAACAGGAGCTGGCAAGAGTAAATGTCAACATTCTAGGAATCAGCAAACTAAAATGGACTGGAATGGGTGAATTTAACTCAGATGACCATTATATCTACTACTGTGGGCAAGAATCCCTTAGAAGAAATGGAGTACCCATCATAGTCAACAAAAGAGTCCAAAATGCAGTACTTGGATGCAACCTCAAAAACGACAGAATGATCTCTGTTCGTTTCTAAGGCAAACCATTCAATATCACGGTAATCCAGGCCTATGCCCCAACCAGTAATGCTGAAGAAGCCGAAGTTGAATGGTTCTATGAAGACCTACAAGACCTTTTAGAACTAACACCCCAAAAAGATGTCCTTTTCATTATAGGGGACTGGAATGCAAAAGTAGGAAGTCAAGAAACACCTGGAGTAACAGGCAAATTTGGCCTTGGAGTACAGAATGAAGCAGGGCAAAGGCTAATAGAGTTTTGCCAAGAGAAAGCACTGTTCACAGCAAACACCCTCTTCTAACAATACAAGAGATGACTCTACACATGGACATCACCACATGGTCAACACCGAAATCAGATTGATTATATTCTTTGCAGCCAAAGATGGAGAAGCTCTATACAGTCAGCAAAAATAAGATCAGAAGCTGACTGTGGCTCAGATCATGAACTCCTTATTGCCAAATTCAGACTTAAACTGAAGAAGGTAGGGATAACCACTAGACCATTCAGGTATGACCTAAATCAAATCCCTTATGAATATACAGTGGAAGTGAGAAATAGATTTAAGAGACTAGATCTGATAGACAGAGAGCCTGATGAACTATGGACAGAGGTTCGTGACATTGTACAGGAGACAGGGATCAAGACCATCCCCATGGAAAAGAAATGCAGAAAGGCCAAATGGTTGTCTGAGGAGCCCTTACAAATAGCTGTGAAACGAAGAGAAGCTAAAAGCAAAGGAGAAAAGGAAAGATATTCCCATTTGAATGCAGAGTTCCAAAGAATAGCCAGGAGAGATAAGAAAGCCTTTCTCAGTGATCAATGCAAAGAAATAGGGGAAAACAACAGAATGGGAAAGACTAGAGATCTCTTCAAGAAAATTAGAGATACCAAGGGAACATTTCATGCAAAAATGGGCTTAATAAAGGACAGAAATGGTATGGACCTATCAGAAGCAGAAGATATTAAGAAGAGGTGGCAAGAATACACAGAAGAATTGTACAAAAAAGATCTTCACGACCCAGATAACCATGATGGTGTGATCACTTACCTAGAGGCAGACATCCTGGAGTGCAAAGTCAAGAGGAGCTTAGGAAGCATCACTATAAAGAAAGCTAGGGGAGGTGATGGAATTCCAGCTGAGCTATTTCAAATCCTAAAAGATGCTGCTGCTGTGAAAGTGCTGCACTCAATATGTCAGCAAATTTGGAAAACTCAGTAGTGGTCATAGGACTGGAAAAGGACAGTTTTCATTCCAATCCCAAAGAAAGGCAATGCCAAAGAATGTTCAAGCTACCACACAATTGCACTCATCTCACACAGTAGTAAAGTAATGCTCAAAGTTCTCCAAGTCAGGCTTCAGCAGTACACGAACCAAGAACTTCCAGATGTTCAAGTTGGATTTAGAAAAGGCAGAGGAACCAGAGATCAAATTGCCAACATCCGTTGGATCATAAAAAAAGGAAGTGAATTCCAAAAAAACATCTACTTCTGCTTCATTAATTACACTAAAGCCTTTGATTGTGTATATCACAACAAACTATGGAAACATGTTAAAGAGATGGGAATATCACCTTACTTGCCTCCTGTGAAAACTGTTTTCAGATTAAGGAGCAACAGTTAGAACTGGACATGGAACAACAGTCTGGTTCCAAATAGGGAAAGGAGTGCATCAAGGCTGTATACTGTCACCCTGCTTATTTAACTTATACGCAGAGTACATCATGTGAAATGCCAGGCTGGATGAAGCACAAGCTGGAATCAAGATGCCGGGAGAAATATCAATAACCTCAGATATGCAGATGACACCACCCTTATGGCAGAAAGCAATGAGGAACTGAAAAGCCTCTTGATGAAAGTGGAAGAGGAGAGTGAAAAAGCTGGTTAAAAACTTATTCAAAAAACTAAGATCATATGGCATCCGGTCTCATCACTTCATGACAAATAGACGGGAAACAATGGAAACAGTGACAGACTTTATTTTCTTGGGCACCAAAACCACTGCAGATGGTGACTATAGCCATGAAAAGACACTTGCTCCTTGGAAGCAAAGCTGTGACAAACTCAGACATCACATTAAAAAGCAGAGATATTACCTTGCCTACAGAGGTCCGTCTAGTCAAAGCTGTGGTGTTTTCCAGTATAGATGTGAGAGGTGGACCATAAAGTAAGCTGAGTACCAAAGAATTGATGCTTTTGAACTGTGGTGTTGGAAAAGACTCTTGAGAGTCCCTTGGACTGAAAGGAGATCCAACCAGTCAATCCTAAAGGAAATCAGTCCTGAATATTCATTGAAAGGACTGATGCTGAAGCTGAAACTCCAAAACTATGGCCACCTGATGTGAAGAACAGACTCATTTCCCTGATGCTGGGAAAGACTAAAGGCAGGAGGAGAAGGGGACAGCAGAGGATGAGATGGTTGGATGGCATCACCCACTCAATGGACATGAGTTTGAGCAAGCTCCGTTAATTGATAATGGACAGGGAAGCCTGGAGTGCTGCAGTCTAAGGGGTCACAAAGAGTCAGTCACAACTGAGTGACTGAACTGATTATGTGTTCAAGCCACTGATGGGCTCCTGAAGTATGTTTTGAACCTTAAGTTATAAGTCCATTCTAGCAAAATGTGTGAAGTAATCAAAGCTAACTACTACGCACTATTGTAAAATAATAATAATGAGTTGGGAAGGAGAATATGGAAAACAAAAATGGAAAACTAAGTATAGAAATTCCTAAACAAGGAGTTCTTTGTTCCCCCATCCAAACTAGTACCAAAAAGCCATGAATTTTTTGCACTGATAAAAAATAAGAGTTATAATCATGAAGCTGAAGCTCCAATACTTCCACTACTTGATGTGAGGAGCCGACTCATTGAAAGACTTTGATGCTGGGTAAGATTAAGGGCAGGAGGTGAAGCGGCTGACAGAGGATGAGATGGTTGGATGGCATCGCCAACTCAGAGGAGTGACTCTGGGCAAACCCCAGGAGATAGTGGAGGACAGGGGAGCCTGCCATGCTGCGGTCCATGCAGTCGGACATGACTTAACAACTGAACAGCAAACAACAATGTTTGTTAATAATGATCATATGCCTGGCATCATCCTGAGTTGTTAGCTGTACCAGTACTCTAAACCTGCACTTCTCAGGCTGTAGGTACTTCACACGTGTGAGCAGTATAGAATAGACAGAAAAGGGCTATGCAACTAGGCCGTGTGATGCTAGACTCTCCAGGATAAATAAGTTGCTATTAGTGTTTGTGCTGGGTTTTGTCTTCATGCTGGAGCTTACAACACATATCCCGTTAGAAGTTTCAAGCCAGGTATGTCCTCCCAAGTTTTGGGAAGACAAAGAGACGAAATGTCTTGCAGGAGGTAGTATATAAGCTGTCGCAGTAGATCATCGCTATATGTGAACAGCTCAGATGTCTAATTTAATGTTTTGCTTTTTTCACAAGAAGCACCCCTCATTAGGGACTTCCCTGGTGGCTCAGACGGTAAAAGCGTCTGCCTACAATGCGGGAGACCCAGGTTCGATCCCTGGGTCGGGAAGATCCCCTGGAGAAGGAAATGGCAACCCACTACTCCAGAACTCTTGCCTGGAGAATCCCATGGACAGAGGAGCCTGGTGGGCTACAGTCCATGGGGTCACAAAGAGTCAACAAGACTGAGTGACTTCACTTTCACTTTCACCCTTCATTAAATGAACATGAAGCACAATGATACTTTTCTTTTATGCAGTGAGCCTTCTCTCAGTCACTTGTTATAGCACCAGTTGCTATGGGTCCCTGTTCTTTTCCTTTTCCTTTTATTTTGTATTGGGGTGTAGCCAACTCATTAACAATGTTGTTAGTTTCAAGTGGGCAGCAAAGGGACTCAGCCATACAATACTGATGTATCCATTCTCCCCCAGACTCCCTTCCCATCTCGGCTGCCACATAACATAGAGTTCCCTGTGCTATACAGTAGGTCCTTGTTGGTTTTCCACTTCAAGTATAGCCATGTGTACATGCCAATCTATGGGTCCATGTTCTTAAAACAGAGAGGATAAAGGCTGGAAATAAGGAGGCAGAGGATACAGAGAACATCTCTCCTGAGTTTCTTCTCAAAATCGGAGCAGAAGCGTGAGCGCGAGAGTAAATATGGCAACAAGTTTGTAAAACGCTGCTTTCACAAGTGACTGTTGGGGTCGGAAATCCATTAAAATCCTCCCAGTAGGTTATCCCAAATGTGCAGACCAAAGCCTGGCTAAAGAAGCTTCCTCGCAATGTGGGCATTGGGCGAAGCTCTGCAGCTTTGGGGCAGAGTAAAAGAAAAAGCATCACAGATTGGACTGGTTAGCCCCAGGAGTGGTCCATGGAGCTGTCGTTTCTCAGCGTTTGCTGACTCAGTGGCCTGCCGTGACCAGCCAAGAGGTAATTTACACACTTCAGAGTTGCAGTGATGCATTCTGTGTACATATGGAGCAGGGCTTGAGGTAATTCCCGTACATTTGCATCTCAGGCTGCTGCCTTGGGAGGGAGAGAAAAGGCTGCTATGTCACGTCACCTCCTATAATTGCACCTTGCCCTGGTTAGTGTCAGCACGGGAACACGAACCTCAGGAGAAAGACAAAAAATATGCATGTGTGTACGGGAACTGATGTAGTCATGTTCCGGCGGGGCACCAGGGGCCGTGGCCCTCAACATTCCAACCTCTCTACAGTGATCAGGGGCCCTCACGGAACTAGAGACACATTACAAACAGTGACAGATTTAGTAAGGAAACAGTTCTCAAAGCCTTTGAAAGATTGGACAGCCTTATAAAACCTCACCACGTGGGAGGGAGGTCCAAAAGGGAGGGGTTATATGTATACCTATGTATGATTCACGTTGAGGTTTGACAGAAAACAACAAAATTCTGTAAAGCAATTATCCTTCAATAAAGAAATAACTTAAAAACAAAAAACAAAAAAACCTTACCAAAAGAAAAGTCAGACCAAAAATTCATAATGCTTTAAAGTATATCTAGAGTGCTGACTCATTGAAAAAGACCCTGATGCTGGGAAAGATTGAAGGCAGGAGGAGAAGGGGACAGCAGAGGATGAGATGGTTGGATGGCATCACCGGCTCAATGGATATGAGTTTCAGCAAGCTCCGGGAGTTGGTGATGGACAGGGAAGCCTGGCGTGCTGCAGTCCATGGGGTCACAAAGAGTCAGACACGACTGAGCGACTGAACAACAAAGGGTGCTTTTAGCATAAGCACTATCAGAAACAATTAAAGCAGAGATTGGCAAATGTTTTCTATAAAGGACCAAGCAGAAAATATTTCAGGCTGGCCATAGGGTCTCTGTGAAGACGGCTCCGATCTGCCCTTGTAGGGGGAAAGCAGGAGCAGACAAATGTAAATGACTGGGGCTGGCTGTGTGCCAATAAGGCTCCACGGATGAACACTGAACTATGAGTTTCATATGACTTTCAAGTGTTGTGAAATACTTTTCTTCTTTTGATATTTTTTCCCCAAGCACCTAAAACGTACAAACTATTCTTAGCCTGCAAGCCACTCACAAAGACGGGGTGGGTGTGGTTGGCCCTGGGCTGTCCTCTGTCACCCCTGGATGGATCACTAATATGGTGGCCTCAGAGCAATGGGAATCTTGACAGGACTCTCAGGCAGTTATAGGTAACTCTGGCAGCAAAGGCCTGGGGAGAGAAGGAACAGAAAGGCAGAAAGGCAGTGGGACCTGCCTTAGCGCAGAAGGACTTCTCAGCTCTTCTGCATAGCTGAAGGGCACCTGGTGGCCGGCTCCTTAGAATAGAAGCTCCGAATCTTTTCCGGCCCTGAGGTGAAAAACAATTTTTGTGTGTGTGTACATGCTTGGGTGCTGCAGAGTCTGGAGGCCTGTTTATCCACCGACCTTTTATCTGGGTCAGCTCAAACGCTTGGGCTTCCCAGGTAGTGCTAAGTAAAGAACACACCTGCCAATGCAGGAGATGTCTCATATAAGAGAGGCGGGTTCGATCCCTGGGTTGGGAAGATCCCCTGGAGGAGGAAATGGCAACCCACTCTAGTACTCTTGCCTGGAGAATCCCATGGACAGAGGAGCCTGGCAGGCTGCTCTTCAGAGTGGCAAAGAGACACAATCGAAGTGACTTAGCGTGCACGCTTAAACTCAGGAGCTGACCATCAGTAAAGAGCTAATGTTTACTTTGACAAAATTAACCACAAATAATCCAAGTTGCCACTTACTTTAAGAAACTTTTTTTGGAAGGAGTTACTATAGATGAAAAAATAAGAAGTCAGCTCCAAGAACCAGGATGGGTGTGGGTTGTCTCTCTACAGACTGGTTCTGGCCCGTTAAGAGCAGAGCTTTGATTCCAGAGTGGCGCAGAGCTGACCACGTGGGAGAGAGGAGGCATTTGAACCCACCTGAACGATGATAGACCCCATTTGTCGGAGGCCTAAATGCTACTATGACCTGTTTCTGCACCTCAGGCTGTCATTGTGTACCACCGATGGCTGTGGAAAAATCCTCTTAAGAGAAGCTATCAGGCCCGTTCCGGGGAGGGTGACCATGGCCACGACATGACCACAGCCACCCTGCTGCCATCGGATGTCTCCTAGGCCCAGGCATCTGTGTTAGACTCGCCTGCAGAGCTTTAAAATAAACACAGATTCCCAGGGTCCACCCAGATTGCTCCTGATGCAGTAGGTCTGGGGTGGTGTCAGGGATATGTATTTAAAAAAAAAAAAAGTCAAACCGGTCTTTTTGACCGGTCAGGTTTGAGCTCACCTCTCCAGTGAACCAAAAGGCCAGCTTCTTCAGGAAGTGGGGAGGGGGTGTGGAAAAGGCCGTTACAGTCTCCACGGACATCACGGCAACCAAGCCCAGAACCAGCTTCGAAGATTACCAAGTGTTGCATTTCCATCTTTAGTAACACTGAATCACAAGCTTTCAAAAAATCCTTGCACCACACCATGTGTTTGCCCCAGTAGATCGCTACCCTCCCCAAATATATTCATAAATTCATACTTTTCAACCAGATATGTCACTTTCAGTTCAACCATCAGAAAGCCTTTGCTGAGCACAAACTATACGTGTGGCTGATAGTGACCTGTGGCCTCCACCTGTGACCGCACAGGTGCTTTTTTCGACATTTGGCCGCTGAACAGAAGTTTCTAATTACATTTCCGGGATGCTCTGCACCTCAAGGCCAGATCCATGTGGTTCTCTCAGCTTGGATTGATCCAGCCTCCTCCACCTGCAAATAACCAACCACTATCTACCTTTCCAAATCAGCTTGATGACTGGATGCTCGGCGAGGCCTCCCGGGCCCGCCAGCATCTCTCCCTGGACCTGAGCAGGAGGTTCTGTCTGCTCTCTCCTGCCTCATCCCGTGCATTCCTCAGAGCAGCTGGAAGGACTTTGGAAAAACAGAAATCAAATCAAGCCATTCCTCTGCTTAAAACCTTCCTATGACTTCCTATTAAACTTAAGAGGATGACACCCACACCCCACCGTGGCCTCCGAGGCTCCGTGAGACCCAACCTCTGCCCACCTGTCTGAGGCTATCAGCGGCTCTTTGCTGCTCTCCTCCACCCTCGTCTCAAATCCACCCCCTGCCCACCTGCCACAGGGACCTTGCACTTGCCTCCCTCGGCCTGCACCCTGACAGCACAGGCACTGGCTTTGTTTGCCTCTCTGGCTCTAGGACCTCCACAGCGAGGCTTCCTGGGGCCCCCAGCCCCGTTCTGGGAAGAGACTGGCGGGAGGGATCGACGGTGCTCCTGTTCTCGTCCATCTGACATTCCAGTAGGAGCAGACAGAGAGGAAACACCAAATACACAAGTAAGATTGACCTAAGCCATGCCACGTAATGTGAAGGAAAGAAAACAAAATGATGTGACCGAAATTCTCTCACCGTTGTAGCGCCAGCACCTATAAGTCTTTGGAACCCTGGAGGTATTAAGTAAATGTTAGTTAAAAATGGACTCCTCTTTGTGTATGCACATTTTTAAAATTTTTTATTTTATATTGGAGTGTAGTATACTGTGTTAGCTTCAGGCGTACAGCCAAGTGATTCAGTTATACATCCGCAAGTATCTATCCTTTTTCAAATTCTGTTCCCATGCAGGTGGTTATAGAATATTGAGCAGAGTTCCCTGTCCTCTGCTGTATGTCATTGTTGGTTATCTATTTTAGATATAATCATGTGTGCTCTTCTTTTTAATGCTAAAACAAAAAAGGATTATAATTTATGCACTGTCCTATGTTCTGCTTTTTTTCTGTTAATGATATATCTTAGACAGTTTTTCTCAGAAGCTCATGCAAATCTACCCTATTGTTTACTGTTTTCAACCAATTGAATCCTGGTGATAGATCATTTCTTGTTTTTTTTTTTTTCTTGGTAATTAGAAACATCATTTCACTGAAACTTATAAATATATATCTTGATTTACTGGGCACCGCATTAGTGAAGAGCATTCCTAGGGGGCAGAATTATTGGGTCAAAAGAATATAAGCCATATAATTTTGATAAATATTGCCAAATCATTCTCAAAATTATTGCCATTTGAATGCCCATACACTCCCAGTGTACAACAATAATGCTGCTTCCATATACCTCACAGGTCCTCTCTTTGTCAAACTTTGAGTTTGTCAGTCTGATAGATGTCTGCTTGTTCCATTCGACTTGAATGTCTTTAATTATGAATGAGCCTGAGCATCTTTCCATATGTTTATGGGTTGTTTGCACTCCTTTCTGAACTATCTTTTCATATCCTTTGCCTTTTATTCTTGAGCTGTTCACCTTTTTTCTCATTCCTTTCTGTGGGTTCTTTGTAAATTAATCTGCTTTATGATTCATATCACAAATATTTCTTTCACATTTGTCATTTTTCCTTTCACGTTTATTTTATATTTATTTAATAGTGTATTTTTATTTGCCCTATGAGAAAGTTTTTTATTTGTATAAATGCAAACATATTATATTCTTTCATGGTTCCTTGGCAATGACTGTTTTTCAAATAATAAGCATCTTAGTGCCTCATCATGAATGAAGTCATTGTCCTATTTCATTGTCCTAGTCCTAGTACACAAAATGCCACAGTCTGGGTGGTTTTGAATGGCAGAAACTTATTTCTTCCAGTTCTGGAGGCTTGGAGTCCAATATCAAGGCACCAGCAGATTCAATGTCTGGTGAGAACCCCCTTTCTAATTCATAGACAGAAGTCTTCTCCCTGTGTCTTCATTTGGTGGAAAGGACATGGGAGCTCTCTCCTATTCCTCTTACAAGGGCACTAACTCAATTCATGAGGGCTGCACCCTGGTGACCTAACCAAGTCCAAGAAATCCCCACCACCTAATTCCATCACACTGGGGATTAGCTTTTAACACAGGAATTTGGAAGGCCACCAACCTTCAGTCTACAGTAGTTATGTTAAAAACAGAATTCCTAGAGTTGGCAATTAAAGGCACTTAAAGAAAACTAAGGAAGACTTTCCAGTCAATGACGAAATCTCCTTGACGTCTCTGATGAAAAATTGGTCAGTTTCTCCTTCAACCATCATAGGTATTAGGTTTCCTATTTTAAGAGGCAGCCCTTTATATTGTGAAACAGCTTCTTATCCATTTGCTCAAATAAGAGGTGGAGGAACAGTGGTCCAGGCAGGGAACAGGGTGCACAGAGGTCAAGCACAGGAGGAAACATCATCTCTGGGGGCTGCTCATTCTTCAGCTTCGATGTGAGCTAGTTTCTCCTAACACAGAGCCCAGTGCTGTCTCCTGCTGATTGATCATGACGTTGTAACAAAGTGAACCCATTTGAAATAACAGATTCTGTCAATCTTTGCTGTCCACGCTGTAAAAATCAAACCAACACTCCCTGATAAGGATCACTACTAACTAATTGTGTAGTAAATCCTGACACAGATTTCACTCTGCAGTGATATTATCAAGTGACAGGCTTTTTTTTTTTTACAGTTCATGGGAATAGGATGTACTTGTATGAGTTTGCTTGTAAGATTAAGTTCTGAATATCAATACCATTTTCCACTGAATTTTACTATGTAATTAGATATACGGTGGCCTGGTATCAACATCCGTTACTCAACGGAACCTATGTTCTCATGGAGAGTGTTTGAGATGGAGAAGTCTATGGAACACCTAGAAATAGACTGGGCACTAAGAACTGTGAGAGAACTAAGGTAATAACTCCAACCTTCAGAAATAAAAACTACAGAGAAGAGGAACAAGGAAGAAAAGGCCAAAGATAGACTTACAGCTTAAAATGCTCATTATTCCAAAGAAAAACTTCAGTCTTTCATTGCTTACTTCTCTCTTCTCAGGGAGGAAAATCAGGAGAAATCCCTGAGAGGCTGGAATTCTGATGATGTACTCTATTCCCAAGATGGCTGATGCTGCATCCTCTGATAACACACGGATGGCAAGGTTGCCAGATTCAGCAGATAAAGGGGACTTACCCTGCGGCCCAGTCATTAAGACTGTGCTTCCATTACAGGGGGCACTGGTTTGATCCCTGTTCAGGGAAGTAAAATACCACATGCCATGCAGCATGCCAAATATATATATATATATATATATAATACATGTATGTATACAGGATTCAACAAATAAAAATGCACAACACCCAGTTAAATTAGAATTTCAGATAAATAACGGCTAATTTTTAGAGCAAAAATGTCACAAATATTGCAAAGGTGCCCTACATTCGATTTGGCAACCCTCATGAATGGTAAACTTACTTTCACTTTGTAAACTACACTTTCCATAAAGATGGTCATTGGGGTAACTCCAAATTTACAAGGTCTTTATATTATCTGTTAAAAACACTTGGTTGCTGTGTAAGAAGACATTCTTGTCCTGAGAAGTTCCAAACATCTTAGGGGAAAAAAACCGAACCACAAACTTCATTTGTATATAAACATATTCTGATCCAAGGAATAATTATCACATGCTTTCCCACTGGAAACTTCCAGTGGATTAAAAAAAGATCACTGTATTTGTTCTGTTTCTAGTGGCAATTTGTATTCAATCACATCATGCATGCAAAGATGGCCATGAGTTGGAGAGCAGCATGCTATGCTGGGGAGAAGCCAGACTATGTGGTGAGAAGTCCATGGAAACCTCTTATCAGTAACAAAGTGGGAAGTGGTTGTTGTGTAGTTGCTAAATCATGTCCAACTCCATGGACTGTAGCACTCCAGGTTCCTCTGTCCATGGGATTTCCCAGGCAAGAATATTGGAGTGAGTGCCATTTCTTCCTCCGGGGGATCTTTCTGACCCAGGGATCCAACCCAAGAATCCTTCATCTCCTGCACTGGCAGGCAGATTCTTTACCACTGAGTCACCTAGGAAGCCCATACAAAGTGGAAAGACTTGAGGTGGAAACAAAACCTCATTGGATTGTTAACCACAGCAATCACTTCTGACTTCCCCTGGACCAGTTTGAATACAGAAGCAATCTAGGTAATGCCTTCATAAAGAAAGTTAAAGCCCACTGCTGAATAGATAAGAATGAATGTCCTCATCAGCTTCCACCAAGTAAAGGGACAAATGAGTGAGAAAATCACAGCCAATATCGAACAATACTAATATAAATAGCCCTCATCTCTTGTGAAGTGTGTTTTATATATATTAACTCATTTGTTACTTAGAACAGTCCCATGAGGGAAGAACTCTTATTACTTCCACTTACTGCAGAGAAGCCTAACTCACAGAAGAGTTAAATCATGACCCCAGGTTATGCCATCTGGAAGTGGCCAAAATGAAATTCAAACCAAGGCAGAGAATAGGATGCTTGCTTTCTATGAGGCGGCTTGTTCCTCAGATTATCTGACAAGGGAAAGACAAAACAGAATAGCCACGTGGAGCAAATCTAATGGACTCTCCAGAGGTCTTGTTCTGATTATATCAGAGTCCACACTGGCAGCCTCAGCCTCCAGGGTGAAGACCTAACTGCTCAGTAGACAGGCTGTCAGCTGACAAGCATCGCGTTTCTCTGAGGACCAGCCTCACCACCCATTACGCTCCCAGGAGTGAAGCAGAGTGGATGACGAGAGGAGAGTGGATTGGATGTCTGAGACTCGCCCAGGAGCCACATGACGCACCACGCTGAATCTCCTGAACAAGCCTGCATGCGTGGTTCTAATAGTCAGCACCAAAGTTTCCACCTGTTCTCCTTCCTCCACATCTTCTCTCTTTCAGGGTACTTTCAAGAGGTAAGTAAGAACAAAGTGAAGGTGAGAGAAGCTTCTATTGTGTTTTAGGCATTAAAGGGTTTTACTTTCCTCACTGGTGCCTCTTGCCAGCAGACCCTGGGAGGCGGGTTAGCATCGTCCTTCGTGTCTCTACTTCATTTTGGAGAAGAAAGGAATGCTGATGAGGTCCAGATGCCTCCTTGGTCTGTACGGGGACTGAGGTGTGATCCCAGTCTCAGAGGTGTTTTTGCACACACACATGTCCCCTAAGGAACACTACCAGTGTGATTATGGCTTCCTTCCTTCCCATGACGTAAGAGGCTCGCCATGTCTGTTCTTGACAACCTTCCAAGCCCTG
Organism: Cervus elaphus; assembly: GCF_910594005.1. Lineage (NCBI taxonomy): Eukaryota > Metazoa > Chordata > Mammalia > Artiodactyla > Cervidae > Cervus > Cervus elaphus. The sequence continues at coordinate 5,600,163 of NC_057820.1, read as the reverse complement.
TCCTTCCCACTGTGCCATACTCAATTTCTCCCAGTCCTTGGATGTCCAATGTGCCTTCTCCATGGTCTGATGCAAATAATTCTTCCATATGGAAAATTCCTTCCCTCCACTTATCCTGAATGGTTAAGTTTAAACACGGTACCTTCTAGAAAGTCATTCTTAATCACAAAAACATTCTGGATTCCTTTTCCTTCCTGTGTTTTTTAATATCCTGAGTATCAGTGAACCCACATTCATTGGGCATCTTCTGTGTGTTAAGCTCAGCCATGTTTGACTCTTTGTGACCCAGGCCAGAATGGGGTAGCCTTTCCCTTCTCCAGGGGATCTTCCCCATCCCAGGGATTGAACCAGTGTCTCCTGCAATGGCAGCCAGATTCTTTACCACTGAGCCACTGGGGAAGCCCAGGTGTAGGTGCTATGTAAACATGCTGGGGTGGAATGGGTGTGGTGTGTGGGACGGACAGAGATTTTCCTAGAGGAGAATGTTAGTGGTCTGTTTGTGTGTCAGTAAAATGATTGTCATGGCCAGTTTACATTCTCTGGTCACCTGATGGGCAGAGAGCTATTGCATATGAGAAACTTTATGAGAAAGTTTTCCCATGAAAGGGAGGAAAATGTCCATTTTGGTTAAATTAACCAGGGTTATTTTCTTTTGTTTGCAACCCAAACTATAACCTATCCACATAGCTATCTTACTGTTATTATCATTATGACTGTTACTGTTATTATGATTATTAGAAAAGAGGGCTTAATTAACATTATTATGATGATTATTTTTGATGATATAACCAGACCACAAATTTCCTGTGTAAATTGGCAGTAGATACTAAATCAAAGGCAAGCCGCATACATCTCTTTTCACTTTCACATTTATGCCCACAGCTGTTCTCTCTCTCTCTCTCTCTATATATATATATATATATATGTTCACATAGCTTGTATGATTTATAGTTAAAGACTAAATCCTGGATAAGATTCAAAGCAAGAAAAAATTTACTAATAATATACTGGGCTTCTGATTTAATGTCTATCTTCAAGGTCAATGACAATCGCATAAAGAAAAAATCTCTGATCAAATAGTGAGAGGAGAGAGATTAATTAAGAATTCGGGATTCACATATACATACAACTATATATGGACTTTTCCAGTGGCTCAGGAGTAGAGAATCTGCCTGCCAACACAGGGGACATGGATTCAGTGCCTGGTCTGGAAAGATTCCGCCTTCCTCAGAGGAACTAAGCCCCTTTGCCACAATTAGCGAGGCCTGCGAGCCCAAAGCCCATGCTCTGTAACAGAAGAAGTCACTGCAATGAGAAACCCAAGCACCGCACCTAGAGAGTAGCCCCCTCTTGCCACAACTCAGTAAAAACCCATGCAGCAAGGAAGACCCCGCACAGCCAAAAATAAATAAATAAACATTAAAAAAAAAAAAAAAAAAGACTGGAACCAGTCTTGTGACTCTTCTGCCTCTCCACAGGAGACTGAATCAGTGTCCACACCCTTCACATCCTCCCTGCGTTAGAATCACACACCCATGTAGCATCTGACTTGCCGGGTCTCCTATTGGAGTTGAGTGGGGTGTGTTTTCTCACCCTTTGAGATTCAGTATGACCCTGTAACACCCTTGGCCGATAGATAGTGACTGTGAAGTCTCGGGCACAGAGCGAGTTCCCCTCTCTCCTTGACCTCTGACAATGCGCTATGAGAACACAGCTGAGCGAAAGCTGATGTTCCGAGGAGGATGAGGCACATTAAACCCAGCAGGTGGGCCCGCAGCCCAGCCTGGCTGAGCCGAGCCTGACACAGGGCTGCCCCACCCTACCGCAGACCCAGGAAGCAAAAAGTAAACAGCTGGTGCTTCAAGTCACTCGATTTTGATGTTGCACAACAATAGGATGATATAGCTAAACAATATATCATTAACCCTTAGCACACGTTATATGATTCTTTGAATGACTGTAAATCTGCAAAGTTAGTGTCAGGGTCTGGTCCATTGCTGTTTCCCGTACTCTTTAGGACAGTGTATAACACATAATATTTAATGGTCTATGAGTCTATTGCATGAGCTTATTATATTACTCTAGTCCTCTGTCACCAATAAGATGTGAGTTTAAGAGAAATAAGCGATCCTACGCTAAAAGTGGTAGACACAATACATATGGGATTTTCTTCCACTTTTCCCAGTAACTGTATAATCAATTTTTTTTTTAAGTGAACCAAATAAACAGGCAAATCTTACTAACAAAAGCTTTGGTGCCACTTTACACACCGTTCGAGAAATTCCCTGGTGGTCCAGGAGTTAAGACTTTTACTGCAGTGAGAACGCAGGTTTGATCTCTGGTCAGAGAGGTTCCCCACGCCACATGGTGTGATCAAAAAACCAAAGCAAAACAAAAAATATTTACTGCATTTTTGAATGGTGGAGGGTCCAATAATGCTAGTCAAAATAATTCTGAATGTGTGTATTCCTTTATTCATGGAATAAGCCTTTTGACAGAAAACTGACTTTGTGCAGAGATCCTGATGCTGGGAAAGATTGAGGGCAGGAGAAGGGATGGCAGAGAATGAGAGGGTTGGACGGCATCACCGACTCAATGGACATGAGTTTGAGCAAACCCCGGAAGATGGTGATGGGCAGGGAGGCCTGGCGTGCTGCAGTTTCTGGAATTGCAAAGAGTCTCAAAGGACATGAGTTAGAGACTGAACAGGAACAAAGTGCCATATTAGCTCCTTGAGGTAGGAAGAGCGAGCTCGTGGCTCTCGGCCTGAAGTCCTTTATACTGTACCGGGAGACACAATTCCCTGGACACCTAAACTTCAGTGTATCAAGATAGAGGTAGATAGAGGGTTCTCTCCAGGAGGCTAGAAAAGAAGAAGCACCCATTCTGGACCTGGGAGAAATCAGAGGAGCCCTCTTGAAGCAGGTTGAGCCGGTTGAATTTTAAATGATGAGAAAGAGACAGTTGAGTGAATAATAAAATCGGAAAAGATGAAATAAAACCTACAGCATCTCTTCTCAGAGACACCATGGCTGGCAGGGTGACAAGGATGGCTTGATTAGGAAGCAGCTTATTCCTCCAAAGTTCGCAGGTTGAGCACAAGCTTTGTTCTGTCTGCCTTTACTGGCTATGATTCTATCGTCTCCGTATCCCCCAACCCTCTGGGGAAATGGTTGTATTTTTTACTTTGGCAAGTTCTCTGGGATAAAGCAAAGTCTGCAATGTGTGCATGCGTGCTCAGTTCCTCGGTTGTGTCCAACTCTTTGCGACCCTATGGACTGTAGTCCACCAGGCTTCTCAGTCCTTGGGATTCTCCGCAAGAATACTGGAATAGGTTACCATTTCCTTCTCCAGGGGATCTTCCCAACCCAGCGACTGAAACTGAATCTCCAGCATCTCCTATATTGGCGGGCGGATACATTACCACTGAGCCACCAGGGTTTATAGACAAAATATTCACAATTTTGATTTATTTGCCCTCCATCATAAAATTACTGATAATCCTACTGTACTTAATATAGGGGGCAGAAGCTGCACATGGAAGTCTAGGAACTAATTTGATGAGATAAAAATTTGATATTTTGTGAATTATCTCACAACTGAAAAGACAATGCTGTGGGTCATCTTATGTCACTGAGAATTTTCAACTCAACATCTGTGACATATAAGAGGACTGCTATCTTTCTATTATTTACATTTGGCCAAATAACTGAGCATGATAATAAAATAAAATTTTAATTTTGTGTTCTAACCATTTAGAGGAAGGAAAAAACCCTATAATTAAAATATTATACAAAATGACCAATGGATGCGGGGGTAATGTAAAATAAATCCTGGAATTTAATGAGCTTTTTAATCATCACTAGTTAAGACAATTGGTAGGGCCTGTTATTTTCAGTAGCAAGCTCAAATCATTTCACGTGATAATTTCGAGGGTTAATTGTCTCAGTTTATTCAATGCAATCTTCTCCACAAGCTTTATTTTTATCTGCCAGTACACCAATATGCTGTAATTAGCATAAATTAAACTAAATGAATTCTGTGGGTTACTAAATTATTTCACACCGGTCTTTTTTTATTTTCCTCTCCAAACATTTAAAGGTTAGGGATGGGTGAATGGTTTGATGGCAAATTCCAACATCCAGCTGCTCAGGTTTAGCTCAGAAGAAAAAAAAAAGTGCTTAAAAACTGAATGATTGATTTTTAGAAATCTTCAGTAGGAAAATAAATCGTGAAAAATGTCATCACAGAAGATGTTGTATCATTATACACTGACCTTCACAGAGGTCCACAAGGTTGGAAAGTGGGGAACTCGACATGCAAACTTAGGTAATGTAGAATGAGAACAATTCAAGTGTGTGCCTCAAAGGAGCGATTTCCAAGGTTGGGACTGACATGTGATGACCTTGGATGGCTATGGGAAGATCTGCGCTTAACAAAGTGGGTTTTGTCCAATTTAGAACCCTGATTCCTTTAACTTTGCCCTATTGATGGTAACCCATCTTTCACTGAGAACCTCAACGCAGGTCCCCTTGAGTTCCAGTCAACTTCAGAAAGTTCTACAGAATGGTCAGCCACTGCTTGACCTTCTTACTGTCCACCTGACCACATTCCAGGATGACACTCCTCCAGGGCCACTGAGCCTCTGCCCCAGACATTTTCCTGCCCACACTTCCTTCCTGCCATGGACCCTCCCTGCTCCCCCTTTCTACCTCTGTCCTGCAGGAATTCACCTACCATTTACTACCTACCATTTTCCTCCTCTGCAACTCTCACCCTTTTCATACCATCTCCTTCCTCAGTCAACAGCATTTACTGTGCACCCATTATGTACCAGATTCTGGGCCTTGTGCTGGAGATCCATTATTAGACAAAATAGAAATGGTGTCTGTTTCACAAAGTGTAGAGTCGACAGGAAAGATGGCAATTACAGTAAGTCCCTTACATACAAACCTTCAAGCCGTGGACTTTCAAAGAGGCAAACGTGTTCACATGTCCCATCATAGAATATCAATGTATGACAAAACCCACTGAAATGTTGTGAAGTAATTAGCCTCCAACTAATAAAAAAAAAAAAGAAGTTAGTTGCCATGTCTGGTGCCCATTGTCACACGTGTGTGCATCCCCTACCAGTAACTGCACTTTTGTGTACTTTGCTGTACTGTGTATAGAAGTACAGTGTCTTTATTTCAAGACAAGATGCCCAGAAACAAGCGTAAAAGCAGCAGTGATGGAGCTGCTACAGTACTACCCAGGCATCCCTGGGTCGTTTTTTTAAGACAGTAGATAGAGCTGAATCACCAAAGAACCAGAACCCGTGTCATCAACATCAAGTAGGGTAAACTTGCCACTTTGCCCTGGTCTTCTGTTGCTGACGATCCTTCAGCTCTACTATTTCCGCCCTCCTACCCTCCCCCTTTCAGTAACTCTTCTTGCCTGTTCACTTGATACCAGCCCCTTATATGCCAACTGTTGTACTGGACTTTTCAAGGTACTGTGCTATAAGACGACAAATGATCTCTTTATTTTTTAGTTTTTTTTTTTATGTATTATTTGTGTGAAAAAGTATTATAAACCTATGCAAATGTCATACTATATAGCTGATCGTGTTAGCTGGGTACCTAGGCTCACTTTATTGGATTTCCAAACCACGTGGACTTATGAATGTGCTTTTGGAACAGAGCTCATTCATATGTAGGGGACTTGCTATATGAAAAAGCCATAGACAGCCTCCACTCGGGACAGTAGAGACTGTAAGAAGAGGGGAGGGCCTTTCCTCCCCCATCAAGTCTCCTTTGTTCTCTCTGGAAGCTCCATCTCTCCATCACACTTGCTTGAATGGGAGGGTGAGACAGGCATGACCTTGGTCTCCATGGGAAGAGAACAGGTGAAAACAGCAACATGCTCTACAAACCCTCACTCTACAAGCCACCTGTTCCCGCCCTAGCACCTCCAATGCCTTGAAGGCAAGAGCTGGCCAATTTCTTTGCTCCCAAACTACGGGTTTGGATTCAATGGTACCTCTTCCTTGGAACACATGCTCGGTCCAGGTCCAGGCCCTTGTACCGAAGGCATTCCATGATATGCATGCTAAGTCACTTCAGTCGTGTCTGACTCTGTGACTCTATGGACCGTAGCACACCAGGCTCCTCTGTCCACACGATTCAGGCAAGAATATTGGAGTGGATTGCTCTGTCCTCCTCTGGGGAATCTTCCTGATCCAGAGATCAAATCTGTATCTCCTATGTCTCCTGTATTGGCAGGCGGGTTCTTTAACACTAGCGCCACCTGGGAAGCCAGTTCTATGATGAGCAGCTTATTATATCCATCACTAATTTCTCATTTATTTGCTCAGTGCCTCCTTCATAAAGATGCTCAATAAATATCTCTTGAACAAACAAAATGAGTAAATATGTGTTAAATTAATGAATTGTTTTTAACATTATGATATCTACCAATATGGTAGATGACGTTTGAGTAGAAACTTGCAACCTCATGAAACTATTCTGGGGTGCATAAGAACACAAAGAAGTTCTGAATTTATCACGAGTCTGCTTCAATGCCAAAGGGAACTCAATCTATTAGTTGAGAACCAACTGACCATCCTAAAGGGGCCTCGGGTCCAAATACCTGACTAAAATGCCCATTCCATGAGCATTCCATGAGGTCTGTTTTATCCACTGCTGAGTTCCTATTACTTAGCACCAAAAGGTGCTCATAATACTTGTTGAATATATTAAGTGAAGGAGCTAAAATAAACTTTGGACTTGTAAGACTTGTTTGAACTTTGGACTGCTGAGTTCCTATTACTTAGCACCAAAAGGTGCTCATAATACTTGTTGAATATATTAAATGAAGGAGCTAAAATAAACTTTGGACTTATATGACTTGTTTGAACTTTGGACTTGTTTGCTAAGGGTTTCTGTTCAAGAATGCATCAGCTAGTGGCCTGCAGAAGTGTTCTGCTGGATCTGAAGCTTGTTTTTCTAAATTTTGAATTGTTTACCACCATAGAGAATTTGACAATAGGAACATTCCTGACATTTAAAAAAATTTAACCTTTATATTTTTGAGAAAATATGAGAGAGAATCTAGAAATAGCATTAGTGGGAATAAAACCAGGAGTCATTTATTTAGAAAGCTCTGGGGGCCATCTCGTTTGAGTCGGGTATGAACTCTCCGCCTCACTGTGGTCCACACCTGGCTGGTCTCATGCATCCATACACCCCTGGGGGGTTTTGGTTCTGCGACTCTGATCTAAACAAGCCTATTAGAGGAGAAGCAAGAGAGATCATTTGAGATTAGGCGCTCTTTGATTCTTAATAATTTAGAGTTTAAATCCTTTGTCTACTTTCCAACAGAATTTAAAATGGAGACAGATGGGATGGGAAGAAAAACCACTTTAAAAAAGCTCTCTGCCTTTATAAATAAAACTCAAAATATTCTCCAATCAGCCACGTAAGCTGAAAACAACAGGGTGGGGTTCGTTAACTTGTTCTCCACATGTTCTCTGCTGGCCTGTGAGGAAGAGAAGGGACAGCCATGACTACATACAGTCTAGAAAATGCTAGAAGGATGCCTGGTTTGACAGGAAGATCAACCAACACTTCCAAAAAGTGGAGTGGTTTGATTCAGAGTCTGGCGTCCGACAGTCAAATCACTCTCCTTTGGGTTAGACCTGTCAGTAACATAATGAAGTGAAAATTATTGCAAGTCTGAAGAGAATCCAGGCTTCCTGAGAAATCTGGAGTCATTTATGTGTGGGTAGAACACTAGAAGGTGGCATGAAAGATAAATACTAGCTATCCAAATGGGAAAAAATAGACACCAAGAGTAGAAAGCGAACTTAGAAAGCGATTCCCTAATAGTTCACAGCAAGGTTTTCTTGAAGGCTTTTTTAAGAAAATAAGAAAAAAGAAAACAACAACAACAACAAAAACTTGTCTCCAAGGATATTTATTGGATTTGAATTAGGACAAAAGTCTCAGCAACTTATCCTTAAGCAATATTCAAGCTGAGCTTTATCATGATGCCAAGACTTGGTCTTGTTTAATTTTTTCCCTCTTTTTGTTTCTAATCCACTGTTTATTGGCCCAGAACCATCTCAAAATAATAGGTTGAGTCAACAGGGAAAGATGCAAAACTGAGGGTGGAGAGCAGTGGGCTCAAGAAAGGGCCAAAAAGGCAACTGACTCTGCCCTTACTGCCAGAGGTTAGGCAACAATCTCACTGCAAATAGCCATGAATCTAGACTCCAGGAATCTTGTGACGTATCCCTGGTTATGTAGGTACTTTCTGAAAAACCCTAAAAAATAAATTTCAAAACATGCATTTACCTATCCATTCACTCAACAATGTTTTTGGGCACCAGGTCCCATGAAGATCAATACTGAAGCTCTTACAACCTAGGAGGAGGTATATACATATAAACCAATACCTATATTGAAATATGATAACTGGTATGCTAGAATTATTTCCAGGGCACCTAAAGTACATGGCAACAAGGGAGTATTTGGTCAGGGGAAAACATCTAGGAGCAGTTTACGAGGTAAAAAAGAAAGAAAAAATGGTGCCCAAGCAATGATCACGGGTATTCCTGATTTGTTCATCTTATATAATGTGCTACGCTTAGTGCTCAGTCATACCCGACTCTTTGAGACCCCATGGACTCCTCCCCCAGAGGAGCCCGCCAGGCTCCTCTGTCCATGGGGATTCTCCAGGCACGAATACTGGAGTGGGTTGCCATGCTCTCCTCCAGGGGATCTTCCCAACCCAGAGATAGAACCCAGGTCTCCCTCATTGCAGGCAAATTCTCTACTATCTGAGCCACCAGGGAAGCCCATCTTATATAACAGATATCTACTTTTTCCAGGCACCATGCTTGCCAGCGTGCTAGGCTCTGGTGCTTGAAGGCGTTAAAAGCATACAGCTTCACTGGGCAGTTTGAATAGCCCAGGGATGTTGACATGAACAACCTTGAGTTACGATGTGATGAGACAAAGATGAATGGATAGACAGAGGCACCTTCCCTTAGTAAATAACTTTATTTATTAGAAATAAAAAAGATGACAAGCCAGAGAGGGTTTTAGAAAGATCTCTCTGAATGCTGTATAGAGAATGGACTGCAAAAGGCAGAGATTAGGGACAGGAGACCAATTAGGAAGATGGTCTAGTCATTCAGGTGAGAACAGATAAGGATTTGATTTAAAAATTCACTGTAAAGCTACAGTAATAAAGACAATATGGTTCTCGTATAAGGATAAACATCTAGATCAACTGACGAGAATTGAAAGTACAGAAATAAATCTTTACATTTACTGTCAATAGACTTTAAATGAAGATGTCAAGGCAATTCAGTAGGGAAAGAAGTATTTTCAACAAATGGTGCTAGGGTAACTGGATATTCACATACAAAATAATCCCTTAAATCATACCAAACATAATAATGAGCTCAAAATGAATCATAGACTCAAAACAGAAAACTTTTAGAAGATAACATAAGACTTCAGTTTAAGCAAATATAAATCACAGCAAGATCTTTTTGACCCACTTCCTAAAGTAATGAAAATAAAAACAAAAATAAACAAATGAAACCTAATTAAACTTAAAAGCTTTTGCAAAGAAAACCATAAACTAGACTAAAAATAAAAGAAACTTAGAATAGAAGAAAATATTTGCAAGCAAAGCAACCGACAAGGGATTAATGTGCAAAATATACAAACAGCTCATGCAGTTCAATATCAAATAAACAACCCAATCAAAAAATGCATTGTTCAGTCGCTAAGTTATGCCTGACTATTTGTGACCCTATGGATGGCAGCACGCTAGGCTTCCCTGCCCATTACTGTCCCCCAGAGTTTGCTCAAACTCATGTCCATTGAGTCAGTGATGCCATCCAACCATCTCATCCCCTGTCACCCTCTTCTCCTTTGCCTTCTTTCCCATATCAGGGTCTTTTTCAGCGAGTTGGCTCTTCGCATCAGGTGGCCAAGTATTGGAGCTTCAGGTTCAGCATCAGTCCTTCCAATAAATATTCAGGATTGATTCCCTTAGGACTGACTGGTTGGATCTCCTTGCAGTCCAAGGGACTCTCAAGAGTCTTTTCCAGCACCACAATTCTAAAGCATCAATTCTTTGGCACTCAGCCTTCATTATGGTCCAACTCTCGCATCTGTATATGACTACTAGAAAAACCATACCTTTGACTATATGAACCTTTGCCATCAAAGTGATATCTCTGCTTTTTAATAGCTTTGTCACAGTTTGGGCAAAAGACCTAAATAGACATTTTTCTGAAGAAGACATATGGATGGCCTACAAATACATGAAAAGTGCTCAGTATCACTAATTACTAGAGGACTGTAAATCAAAACTATAATGATGTATTACTTCATACCAGTCAGAATGGCCATCATAAAAACGTCTACAAACAATAAATGCCTGAGAGAATGTAGAGAAAAGGAAACCCTCTTACATTGTTGGTGGAAATGTAAATTGATACAACCACAATGGAGAACAATATGAAAGTTCCTTGAAAAATTAAAAATAGACCTACCAATAGTAACAATCCAACTACTGGGCATATACCCTGAGAAAAACCATAATTCAAAAAGATACATACACCCCTATATTCATTGTAGTACTATTTACAGTAGCCTGGGCACAGAAGCAGTCTAAATGTACATCAACAGAGGAATGGATAAAGAAGATGTGGTACGTATATATACAATGGCATATTACTCAGTCCAAAAAAAGGAACAAAAGTGTGACATTTGTAGAGAAGTGGATAGACCTAGAGACTGTCACACAGAATGAAGTGAGTCAGAGAAAAATACATATAGGATACTAATGCATAGATGTGGAATCTAGAAAAATGGTACAGATGAACTTATTTGCAAAGCAGAAATAGAGACACAGATGTAGAGAAAAGACATATAGACACCAAGAGGGTAGGAGGGATACGATGAACTGGGAGATTGGAATTGACATATACACTACTATGCATAAAAAGATCACTAATGGGAACTGACCAGATACACCGGCAACTCTCTACTCAATGTTCTGTAGTGACCTAAATGGGAAGGAAATCAAAAAAGAGGGGGTAGGCGCATACATATAGCTGATTCACTTTGCTGCATAGCAGAAACTAGTTATAAAGCAACTATACTCCAATAAAAACTTTAAAAATTTTTTAAAAAGATTCCCTAAATATAATATCAAAAGTACATCCCACTAAAAAATCAATAATTTGCACCTCATCAGATTTCAAATTTTTGTACTTCAAAAGAAATTATTTAAAAAGTGAAAAGACAACCCAGAAACATGGAGAAAATATTTCAAATTGTATGTTCAATAAAGGACTTTTACCCTGAATATGTAAGTAACTCTTATAGCTCAACAATAGAAAAGACTACTAACACCTTTGATCATGGGCAAAAGATTGAGTACACACTTCTCCAAAGAAGCTATGTGAATAGTGAGAGAGTCAATTCCTAGGCAGGTTGATAGGAAGTCCGGGGTCCCCAAGGAGGAGACAGGGGTCTGGGGCTCTCGAAAAGGAGATAGGGGTCTGGAATTCTCAAGGAGGAGAAAAGGACAAATGTCTTTTTTTCCTCTACATTCCTTAGACTTAGTCACATAAAACTTTTTTTTTTTTTCTTTAAGACTGGAACTGATTACACAACAACTCAGTTTAAACTCTCTACTAAAGATTATGTCACAACAATGTAACCTGCTTGAGGACAGTTTCTCCTTCCTGAAAACCTTCTGGCTAGTCCTGTTATCTTAAAGTGTAAATTATTTGAGTGGGTCTAGTAAGGTCTTTACAACCTTGAGATAGCCTTTTGATTTATTGTAATAACCAATTAAAAAGTATATAATTCCCTTGCTAACACTAGCGAGGGGGGCACTCTCCACCCCGCTTCTGATGTCTGTGTCAGAAGCTTTTTCTGTCTCTTTTCTTACTTTAATAAAACTTTGCTACACAAAAGCTCTTGAGTGATCAAGCCTGGTCCCTGGTCCCAAAGCTAAATCTTCTTTGGAGATCACGAATCTGACACAGTTTACCGTAAGCTATCAATAGCCAATAAGCAGATGAAAACAACGTTCAGGATCAGTAATCACTAGAGGTATACATACCACACCCACTAGGATGAGTGTAGTCAGAAAGAAAATCACAAATGAAATCACAAATGTTGGAGAGAATGTAGAACCCTTACACTTTGCTAATGGAAACGTAAAGTAACGCAAAAACAGTCTGGCAGTTTCTCAAAATGTCAAACATAAAATTACCATGTGACCCAGTAATTCTACATTTATGCATCTATGTAAACATATATATATATATTTCTACACAAAGATTTATTCACACATTTTCAGAGCATCATTATTTAATAGTCAGAGTGGAAATGACCCCAACGTCTACAAATGATGAATGAACTTACAAATGGCAGTGTATCCATACAGTGAATTTATACAATGGAATGCTGTCTGGCAACAGAAATGAATGAAGTCCTGATATTAATACATCCTACAACATGAATGAATCCCCAAAATATTGTTAAGTGAAAGATGCTAGACATAAAAGACCACATATTGCACATTGTGCAATATGTACATTTATAGAAAATGTACAGGAAAGAAAGTAAATTTTTAGAGACAGGAAGTAAATAAGTGGTTGTCTAGATGCAGCAATGCAGAGTGTACACATTTCTTAAACAGTGGTATCATTGGGGGTGATGGAAATGTTCTGAAACTGGATTGTGGTGCTGCTCAAACAGCTATGTAAGCATAATTTTTAGGATTTTGAGTTGTATACTTAACATGGGTCAAGTTTATGGTATGCATAAAATAAACAGTAAAGCAGTTAAAAAAAAAAAAAGATAAAGAATGGAGGAACGTGATGTGAACCAACAATTAAAAAAAAAAAAAACCATCAGCAGAATTTGAACTTGGAAATGAAAGAGATATAAAAATGGGTGGCAGAAGAAAAAAAATTCTAGGATTGAAAGGTTGCAAACAAAGACGATATTGATGGATCAACTTAATTAAGCAACTGTTATGTGCCAGACACTGTTCTGGGTCTAATATGAATCACTGCATGGTTTTTGTAGAAACCTTATTAGGTTGGGACTACTATTACCCATGGGATTCCCAGGTGGGTCAGTGGTAAAGAATCTGCCTGCCTGGAAACTCGGGTTTGACCCCTGGATAGGGAAGATCCCCTAGAGGACAAAATGGCAACCCACTCCAGTAACGTTACCTTGACGGGAAAATCCCAAAGGACAGTGGAGCCTGCCGAACTACAGTACAAGGAGTCGCAAAGAGTCAGACATGACTAAACACTGAGCCCATTATTATCCACGCTTTATATATGAAAAAACTCTGCCGAGGTGCAGAGAGGTTAAGAGATTTTCTGAAAGTCAAACAGTAAGTGGTGATCGGGTGATGCTATCTGTGACCAGAAGAAGGATCAACTTCACAGGCCACCCAGGAAATTCCTTATAATGCTTGGTAACCCTTTATTTTCACAGGTTATCCACACAGTGATCTTGACCCACGTGGCAGGGAACATGCACATCTCTTCTTTTCTGGCTGTAGATTCTGGCCTGAGCAAATCTATCCCAGCTTTGCCATTGCCTTCTGTAGGCACGTCCATTTACAGATTGATGAGCTCTGCCTGAGATCATCAGAAATGCCAAATGGTAGGGCCAGGACAAGAGCCAGAGAGAAATTAAGAGCAGTTAGGACTCATTCACTACTGAGAGGATATTTAAAAGGCAATTAACAGCTTCCACCTGACAAGCGGCCAGAAATTGCCATGGAGAAGTTCGCAGGGTGGAACACGGCTTCCTCTGGGCAGGAAGCAGAAAGCCATCTCATATCTGTCTCGTGCTAAGCAGTTTCACCTTGAGAAACTGGTTTTTCTTTGGTCACTATTCCAACCTGGGTACTACGCTGCTGGAAGATGACACTGGAGAGGAATGAATACCAGGCTGCCGTGTTTCTTCAGCAGAAATTTTACTTGTGCAAGGAATGAACAAGCGAGCGTTGCCTGCCTGCTCACCCCAGGCAGGTGTGAGACGGCCGTGTAGCTGGACTCCAACACACCGTCCAGGCACATCTCTCTAGGGAGGGCATCCTGGTGTGGGCAGCACCCAGAGGAGACCAGCTGACTCCCCAGAGGCCTTTTGTCCACTTGGGGCCCTTCCACTGCCGGCCCATCTTTCTGTGTGTCCTTGGATGAGCGCCATCACCTTTCTGGGCAGAAAATGAGAGGACTGCGGCAGATGGATGCCACGGTCTCCTCAAGCTCAAAAGTCCGTTTCCCACTGTAGAGTCTGAAACAGATCAGCCTGTTAACTGGGGGTGCCCTCGATGCTGCAGTGCAGGAAAAAATAACAGTATAAAGCCTGACTCTCCCCTTATGGTTAGAACAGTGTGTTGGTTTCCTGCGGCTGGATGCTGTCACATATTACCACAAACTGGGTGGCTGGAAACAGACTTTTTCATTCGCAGCTGTAGAGCCCACGAGTCCAAAATCATGATCTCCTCAGGGCCGGTTCCTTCTGCAGACTCTGGGGAAGAATGTGTTCCAGGCCTTTCTCCGGCTTCTGGGGCTGCTGCAGTCCTTGGTGCGCCTTGACTCAGAAGCACGTAACTGGAACATTTGCCTCTGTCTTCACGGGGTTTTCCCGTGGTCCTCCCCTCTGTGTCTCAAACCTCCTGCTCCTTTCGCTCCTGGGAACACCTGTCATAGGATGTAGGACCCTCGATAAATCCAGGAGTCCATCTTGAGATCCTTAACGACATCTGCAAAACCTCAAAGGGTCTCCCAGGTGTCTCAAGCGGTAAAGAATCCGCCTGCAACTCAGGAGATGCAAGAGCCACAGGTTCGATCCCTGGGTGGGGAAGATCCCCTGGAGAAGGAAATGGCAACCCACTCCAGTATTCTTCCCTGGAGATTCCCATAGAGGAGCCTGGCGGGTTACAGTTCACAGGTCAGAATGAGTTGGACACAACTGAGGACGTGCACATGCAAAGACCTAATTTCCAAATCAGGTCACATGCACAGGTGCTGGGGCTTAGGCCTTGGGTATGTCTTTGCGGGGTACAGAATCACTCTGCTAACAAATAGCTAACACTTAGTGAGGTTTTATATGGGCCCCACGTGTCTCAAGGTGCTTCAGATGCATAACCGCCTGTATTCCACACGACACAGAACTTGGTGGTGACGGTTCCGGCTCAGCTGAGTCTGACTCTTTGTGACCCCATGGACTGTAGCCTGCCAGGCTCCCCTGTCCATGGAATTCTTCAGATAAGGGCACTGGAGTGGGTTGCCATTTCCTCCTCCAGGGGATCTTCCTGACCCAGGGATCCGAGTCTCCTGCATCTCCTGCATTGAGAGGCAGATTCTTTATTACTGACCTACCTGGGAAGCCAAAAAAACTTAACATACATCTTATAAATGAGGTTACCAAGAGATTGACTGACTGGCCCATGTCACTCAGTGAGGAGGGGGACAAAAGACACCACCCCAAAATCTGCCACTTTGTCATATGGGTTGTTTTAACCTAAGGTCCAGCAGACTCAGGAGAAGTGTTTATTTTTAACCTCTCCCTTAACTGCATAAAATAAGCTTAGATTGAGGGCTTTCATCAGGAAGAGAGCTAATACCAAAGATAATTTTTTATATCAGAAAGTCTTATCCACATGGCATAGAAAACATTGCTTCACCAAATATCTCATCTTCCTGAGATGTCTGTGCCTCGCCTTTGAGACCCTGGACCCTTGTCCCCTCCTCCTTAGCCCAGGGTGGTGTACAAGCCTCAATCACCTGACTGCCGGGAGGCGCGCATGTCTTTGTGGGGCTCCTGTGCATAGCAGATTAAACTGGTCTGAATTATGAGACCTGCCAAAGAGCCTAGAAGGATAGAAGGAAAAAGTTTTCCTCTCCTACATCTGCCATTCAGCAAGGCATGTAGAATGCTTCTAGAGCACCCATGCACACAAGGCCTCGAAGCTGCCTCCCTCAGAGGCACAATGAGAGTGCCAACTTCATGTAGAATATAGGGAACATCAGGTCTCATTCATTCATTTATTACCAAACAACACAGGAGATGCTTAATACACACTTATTGATTAAATAAATGCCTGCAAGGCCACAGGCTTTGTACTGGACACTGGGGTAGAGATGTCAACAAGATTGCAATACGATCTGACAAAAATCAGAAATGGCTTTCCAGGCATAAAAGAACGACATTTTGCCATTTGCAGCAACATGGGTAAACTTGGAGGGCGTTATGCTAAGTGAAATCAGTCAAAGAGAGAAAGATAATTGCTATATGTTATCATTTATATGTGAAATCTAAAAACATACAACAAACCAGTGACTAAAACACAAAAGAAGCAGACTCAGATATAAGAGAAAAAATGAGTGGTTACCAGTGGGGAAAGGGAAGGTGGGGAGCAATACAGGGGTGGGAAGCTAAGAGATAGAAATTATTAGGTATAAAATAAGGGATATATGATACAACATGGGGAACACAGTCAACATTTTACAGGAACTGTAAAGACTGTAACCTTTAAACATTGTGAATCACTATACTGAACACCTATAACTTATATTCTAGGCAAGAATACTGGAGTGCATTGCCGTTCCCTTCCCCAGGGGATCCTCCTCTTAAGTAGTTAGAATAGGGAAAAGGAGTCCAAAATGGAGGTGGCTAAAAGACAAGGAAGGGAAAAGCCCATGAAAATAGAACAGAGGAAGGTCAAAGGAAGGTCTGAGGACCGGAGTGAGGACTTCAGGTAGAACGGCGCTCCTGCCTGAGCCCAATTTGCATAGGACAGGCCCAGAGGGAAGGAAAAAACATATAAAAAGAGCAGCCAAAGGGCTCTCTCTCTCCCCCACGTGAGCATATGCTTTTTCTCTCTCTCTCTCTACCCGCCCCCCCACCACCACCCCGCACGCTGGCGCGCTCCTCCACTTTCTTCTCTTCTTCGAGGATGGATTCTCCTGCTATCTTCTAAATAAAATAGAGCTGTGACACTGATTTGTCTAAGAGCTATGACACTGTTTGTCCAAGACCCGAGAGCTGTGACATGTTGAGGGGACTTTAATGTCTGTCACTTCAAATCTTTGTTGTGACGAGACAAAGAACTGAGGAGCATACACTCACCTGACATCTATGGTGCCATGACTCGGATTTAACCTGGCTGAAACAACCTCTGCTCGGAAGAGGCCAAGTGCAACAGGAGCCCAAGAAGCGCGAGGTGAAGAAAACCCAGCGCAGGGGACCCGGGGTTCAAACCCAGGTCTTTTGCATTGCAGGGAGATTCTTTACTATCTGAGCCACCAGAGAAGCCCATGTACAGCAACTATCCTTCAATAAAAAATAAATTAGAAAAAAACAAAACAAATGACTCGAGCTAGGCCTAATTCTTTGAGAGTCCCCTGGACTGCAAGGAGATCAAAACAGTCAATCCTAAAGGAATTGGAATTCAGGAATGAGTCCTAAATATTCATTGGAAGGACTGATACTGAAGCTGAAGCTCCAATACTTTGGCCACCTGATGTGAAGAACTGACTCACTGGAAAAGGCCCTCATGTTGGGAAAGATTGAAGGCAGGAGGAGAAGGGCACGACAGAGGATGAGATGGTTGGATGGCATCACCGACTCAATGGACATGAGTTTGAGCAAGCTCCAGGAGTTGGTGATGGACAGGGAAGCCTGGTGTGCTGCAGTCCATGGGGTCGCAAAGACACGGGTTCGACCCCTGGGTTGGGAAGATCCCCTGGAGAAGGACATGGCAACCCACTCCAGTATTCTTGTCTGGAGAATCCCATGGATGGAGGAGCCTGGCAAGCTACGGTCCATGGGCTTGCAAAGAGTCGAACACAACCGAGTGACTAACATTCACTAATACTAATATACAGATTAATTTGAACTAAAGGCAAGTGAGAAGAAGCAGATTCAAGCAAAGTTCTCTGCCTTCCCCTCTTTGCTTATAAGTATATACTAGATGTTTCTTAACTATTCAAAGTTATGGATGGTTAGGTTAGTTTGGAAAAAAGAAAAGCTAAAGGTAAGACCAAATCATAGTTAATCACTTTAGTTGCTTCATTTTTTGCCTGAACTGGTGGTAAATAATAATGATAACAATAGCGATGATGACTAACTTAATTTCTCTCTCATTTCCACTTCCCTTTCTACTGGGACTAGAAATAGGTGATCAAGAGACGATGACTCAGCATAAGAAACAACAGCTCTGCTTATTCTACAAGTCGGAAAATGCAGGCCTGGTCAATTGGGTGTTGCTGGCGAAGACCGGATTGCTACCTTGAATACCAAGCATACTCTGACCCCGCTGTGCACGTGAGATGCATTCTGTAAGGGGATGCAAATAACTGCATATTGTCATTACTCACTGACTAGCTTCCACTGGCAGGGAAGTTTTCCCAGGGGAAGAAAAATGGTCCCAAACTATGATTAAAACTCATACTTTAAGAATCTTAACAATCATATCAAAAAGACTTCTGTGTTTTTCCAAGTCTGCGCATTTAGCTACCGCACAGTCCTGCAAGTGAACAAAGAATACATATGATTCTCTTACATTCATTTACAACCTTGTGTCTATTATATCCAAATATATTATTTGATATATCACTTCTGCCTTTGATGAATGGATTGTGTTGCTTGATACTTTGCCCAAATTACTCTGTCATTGACACTGCATATACATTTGTCCCCTTCAAATATTCCTGAAAGTGGTAATGGGGGCCTCCAAGGCTCAAAAAACTTAGAAAATCCTTTCTGCTGTTGTTTGGCCCCTAAGTCCTGTCCGAGTCTTTGCGATCCCATAGACTGCAGTGTCCCAGGCTCTATTTTACCCCAAAATAGGACTGCCAAGATTAACTAAAATATCAAGTTCCTTTGCTTTAAGCAGGGATACAGTGCTTATCTCCTGCCATCAGAAGCTCTATCTTTCAACAGCAAACAATGGGAAAACAAGTTCATTGTTATGTAATAAATGCAGTTTGGTAGACAAAAATCATGTGAAATGTGGAACCCAGTGGGGGATTAATAAAGATATCCTGGTAAGTTTAAAAATGCAAATAAATAAGCAACATCATTCTTTCTGAGAGAAATTAAAAAAAAAAAAAGCAACTGATGCATGTGAGTTTTACTGGGGTGGGGGGGCAGTTGTTGGTATTGGTGCAGGTCATCTACCTACTGGAGAATTATTTATTCAGCCGGCTTTGAGTGCTGAGCATTGTTCCAGCTACCAGAGAAATAGAAGAAATGGAGGAAAACAGAACATGGATCCTGTCCTCAGGGGGTTGCCAATCTAGATGGGAAATTTTTTTATTATGTAACTATTTGTATATCTGTAACAGATATGATTTTATATAGGTGTACATGTGTGTATAGTCTTCAACCCACTTAATAAGCTGTCTAATGCAATGAAAAGGAAAAACGAAAAAAAAGTTTAAGGGAATTTTCAGTATAAGATTGAGTCTAAGGATTTTAAATGGCTTTAAACCAAATGTTATTCTGACAGCTTTTACTCTCACTACTATCTTTAGACACAAGACACACGGGCGAACGTTGGGATTTGCATATTCAAGGCAGCCAGTCTGGATACGTGTAGTCATTGACCTAATGGCTGTGCTATAATCTCTCCAAGTATATCCTATAGCTCATCATCCCTTGTCGGGGGTGGGGGGGAAGTGAGGACGGGGAGGGAGGCATGATCAACTTAACTCGAAAATCATTGAATATCTTCTCTCCATCTTAGAGATTCATAACAAATCCACATATGAAAACCTAGGTGAGGTATTGCATCAAAGAACCTAGTATCATTTATGAAAACCAGACTTCCCCAAACTTCCCTTCTCACGGATAGAATTCCTTGTGTAGCACCTATTTATTGGCATTCCAGAGCATTCTCTCAGAAATACTGCAATAATAGATACCAAACATGTATCTACTGCTCTTAAAAGAATATCTGTAGCCCACTTGTACTGTTGATCCCAGTGATACTTTCAGAGATTAAACTGTCATATCCTGCCATGTGCATTTGCAGAAACTAATGTTTATATATTGAAGAAAACTGTGACGATTGAACCTCAAAGTAAGTAGGTATGTAAGAAGGAATAACCTGCAATTTGAAAGGTTGTAAGTAAATGCAAAAGAAAAAAAAAAAAGATTTTATACACCACAGCCAATCTGTTGTTAAATGGGCTTTATGATCTGCTTGGTTTTCCTTATTTCTTTCTTCTCTATGTAAATATGATTCAATTGTTTTAGTCAATTCTTTCATGATAGCTTTGTTAGTTTCAAGTGGTAGATGACTCCTTCAGAGAAAGCAGCAGACAGACAGATAATCCAAATCAGCAATTAGTGGCAGACTTTTTTACATTTGATTTTAAAATCCTGCACTCTACTGCTCCATGATTAAGAGGTGACTTTTGCTGAAAAAAATATATCCACTGCCTTGGTAGAATTTTGCTTCCCTTGTTTTTATTTTTTTAATGTTTGAATTGAAATATCATTACTTTACAATGTGCCAATCTCTGCTGTATAGCAAAGTGACTCAGTTATAGACATATAGACATTCTTTTTGTATATCCCTTTCCATTATGGCTCCTATATGGTTCCCTGGGCTATACATTAGGAC
This sequence comes from Cervus elaphus, assembly GCF_910594005.1. Taxonomy (NCBI): domain Eukaryota; kingdom Metazoa; phylum Chordata; class Mammalia; order Artiodactyla; family Cervidae; genus Cervus; species Cervus elaphus. The sequence continues at coordinate 5,579,481 of NC_057820.1, read as the reverse complement.
CTTGTTTTTTTTATCCATCCTAAATGTAACAGTTTGCATCTACCAACTTCAAGCTCCCAGTCCAGCCCTCTCCCTCTCCTCTATCTCCCTGGAAACCACAAGTCTGTTCTCTATGTCTATGGAGTGAGTGAGTGTTAGTCGCTCAGTTGTGTCCGACTCTTTGCGACCCCATTGACGGTAGCCCGCCAGGCTCCTCTGTCCGTGGGATTCTCCAGGCAAGGATACTGGAGTGGGTTGCCATCCCCTTCTCCAGGGGATCTTCCCGACCCAGGGGTCAAACCTGAGTCTCCTGCATTGCAGGCCGAGTCTCCCACCTTGCTCCTCTATCCATGGGAATCTCTGAGCAAGGATCCTGGAGTGGGTTGCCATTTCCTTCTCCACTATGTCTGTGAGTCTATTTCTATCTTGTAGAGAGGTTCATTTGTGCCACATTTTAGACTCTACATGTAAGGGATATCATCTATTTGTCTTTCTGACTCACTTAGTGTGATAATCCCTGGTTGCAACCATGTTACTGCCAGGGGCATTATTTCATTCTTTTATGGCTGAGTAATATTCCATTGTATATATCTACCATATCTTCTCTATCCATTCATCTCTCAATGAACATTTAGGCTGTTTCCCTGTTTTGGCTATTTTAAAACAGCACTGCTATGACCCAGGGATGGAACCCACATCTCTTATGTCTCCTGCATTAGCAGGTGGGTTCTTTTTTTTTTAATGAAGGATAATTGCTTTACAGCATTTTGTGGTATTCTGTCATACATCCACAAGCATCAGCCATGGGTGTGGGTACACCCTCCCTCCCGATCCGCCCTCCCCATCCCGTCCTTCTAGATTGTCACAGAGTCCCTGTTTGAAGTCCCTGAGTCATACAGAAAATTCCCACTGGCTATCTATTTTACACATGGTATTGTAAATTTTCATGTTACTCTCTCCATATAAGTTACCCTCTCCCCCTGCTCTTCCCCCTGTGTCCATAGGTCTGGGCTCTATGTCTATTTCCCCATTGCTGCCCTGAAAATAATTTCATCAGTACCATCTTTCTAGATTCCATATATATGTGTTAGTATATATATTTTTCTTTCTCTTTCTGACTTACTTCACTCTATGCAATAGGCTCTAGGTTCATTCACATCATTAGAACCAACTCAAATGCATTCCTGTTTATGGCTGAGTGGTATTCCACTCTCTCTATATATACCACAGCTTCTTTATCCATTAGCACCACCTGGGAAGCCCAGTATATGGATTAGCAAACCTAAATTGTGCAGCTTCTTCCTTTGTCAGAGATAAAACACCTTACATCCTAAATACAGTTCACACCGAACCTATTCACAGGGGAAGACTTTTCATCTTACCTTGTCCCTGGAACTTTGCATTTGTTCCCTTGACAGGGTTAGGCTGCAGGACAGTTAGTTTCTAGATGGTCTAAGCCAGAAGGCTAGAGAGTGAAGGCACAGTGACCTTAGACATAGCTTCAAAGAATTTTGAGGAATTGAAGATAAAGTAGGAATTCATTGCATTCATTTCCTGCATCGCAAACCATGGCTCAGCAAAGAAAGAAAATGCTTAGCTTCATTTCTGTTTTGTTTCAATAAATAATCAAAACAACATAAACCAGTTCAATACAGAATGAAATGCTGTGTCCTGGACTAGAAAGTGGAAGGCAGAGGTGCTCATCCAAGTCTGTCAGTAATTACCTGAGACGGTAGGTAAATCACTTGACTTCTCTGTTCCCCATTTCTGTATCATAGCTACAGCTACTACTTGTGGAAAGCTTTCTTACGATGTCTTGGTTACTTTTTAAAAATCACTTTTGCAGTTTAACTCAACAACCTTATAAGTTAGGTGTGACAAGCAACCCCATTTTACAGATGACAAAAGAAAGGCATAGAAAGTAATGTGCCCAAGGCAGGCTCATGTAGTGGCGTTGTCAGATCAGATTCCAGCCCACGCGCTTCACCATCATGCTACATTGCCTCTCTGTCAGAAAATGTGAGTTAAATTAGGTGTGCCCTCTGGATCCTTTAGCTTTTATATTCTGTGATTCTACAACAGAGCAAAATATCTATTAAATAAACAATTTGAAAGGGCTAGCCTCAGAGGGGATGTCCATTTCCAGAAACATGTCTCCTTCAAAACCCAGATGGAATATCACCTCCTCTGCGCCCTGGGCGCGCGGCACAGCATAGCCTCTGTGAGATGATCATCGCCCTCAGTCTCAGCTTCGGCTCTCATCACCCACGGGCACCATCACCAGCCTGTCCTTCTTACCTATTTGGTCGCTGACTCTTCCAGATCAAGACTGCTCGATGCACGTACATGTTCTTGTCACTTCGTGAACTGATAGACATTAGGAGTTTTATTCTAGAGGAACACGAGGGGAAATCCAGAAATCTAAAATGATCCGCAGGCGGTGACACCGCGTGTCTTTGGAAGAATCAAAAGTCTGAGGCCTGTTTACTCCGCCTGAGAAACCAAAGACTCTGATTTCAATAAGGACTTGTCCTGCTCTGTCTTTGGCCACGGCTTGTCCACATGTAGGAGAAGCAGAATGGCTTCTTGGAGAATTCAAGGTTACCGCTACTTAGTCACTGGCCTGCACTTGAGTTATTAGTGATGGGAAGCAACTACTACATAAAATATCTAACAGATAGAGAAGGGAGGAGGGAGGGAGGAAGGGAGAGAGGGAGAAACAATATACAAATGAACCATGGGCAGACCATATATAAAACTATCACCCAAAACCTGAAGCAACCTGCCTGGAACCCAACCCTTCTTCCCAATGAACAACCCAGGAAGTCAGCTTGCTACAAGCCAGATGGGCAGGAAGCCTGATCGCTCTTTCTAGGGACAAGAAAGCGAAAAAATAACCTCTGGAACAATTGGTTTAAACTGGCCAGGATTCGATTCAAACTGATTACTTGATTGCTGATTATGTTTTGTCCCCACTTCCAATTTAGGATCCAGCAGGAGAAAGCCAAATAGGCACCCCCAACCAACTTGGGATGACCACCTCCAGCTTCCCCAGGGCACGAGCCTCTCATCAGGGCCAACAGGAAACCTTCTTGTTTTCCACTAGAAAGCTTTCCCACTCCTCTGCTTGCCTTTGAGTCTCTACCAGAACTCAGGTGCTGGTGACTGATTCCGTTACTGGATCAGGCTTTGAATCAACAACCTTTTCTTTTCTCATTTGGCTGATATATAAAGATATTGGGTTGGCTGAAAAGTTAATTTGGGTTTGTCCATAACGAACAATGGAAAACCTGAATCAATTTTTGGGCCAACCATATATACATATAGGATGGTGGTTTAGTTACTAGGTTGTGTCCAACTTTTTGCAACTCCATGGACGGTAGCCCACCAGGCTCCTTTGTCCTTAGGACTTTTCCAGGCAGGAATACTGGAGTGGATTGCCATTTCCTTCTCCAGGGGATCTTCCCCACCCAGGGATGGAACCTGGGTCTCCTGCATTACAGGGGGGTTCTTTACCAACTGAGTCACCAGGGAAGCCCATATATATATACATATATGTAAACACACACATATATCTGTGTACACATATAATTTTATCCATATATATATATGTGGATATGCATCCCACATAACCAATGGACTATTGCTTGTCTAATATTTTTCTTTAAATATATTCCCTAGAAAACTTTAAATTTCTTTTTAAAGTGAACTTTCTCACTTCTATCTTAAACAGTGATACACTAGTAATTTTCTAATCAGTACTAAATGTTTGTTAAGTTAAATCTCTTGATTCAGTTACCACCTGAAAATATGTCACATACTGCCAATTATTTAGTGTATGTAGCTTCGTTGAGTAAGTGCTGAGCTCAGGGGTGAAAAGCCTTGTGTTTGAACTCAGTTCTAACACTCACCTGCTCTCTGGCCTAGGACATGTGACCTAATCTCTCTGAGTCTTGGATTCTCACCTGGCAAATTCCTATAATTCCAACCTGGTAGGGTGATGGTGAAGATGACATTCCCTGGTACCTAGGGAAACACCAGGCAAGAGCTAATGCTCAACGAATACATGCATATTCTAACAAACACAGAATAACAGGAGGTTATGAAAAAAACTGCAGCTTCAGAATGAAGTACCTTGAATTTGTTCAACTCCAAATTAGTATATGGAGTCTACCATTGGTCAACTACATGGCAGCCAGGAAATGTTCATTTAAATGAAGTAAAGTGCTGACAATGAAAAGCTATTTAAACCACATCAGAGGAATCACATGATATTATGTACGAGAAAGGCTTTAAGCAGAAGGAGGACCAGCCTGAGGGTCATTTACAACCAAACTGTCATTACTGGCAACATGCGTTCAATGCCTATTTAAGGTGTCTTTGAATGTCGGTTAGAATTAAAGCAAATAAAGAAAAAATATTCATCAGATGACAAGACAGTCCTAAATCCATCCTTGGACATTTTCCAGAAAAGACTGGATCTCTTTCAAAAGCCTTAAATAGCCCCTAACAGTAAGAAATCTGGAACACGGAAATTGCATACATATGTTATAGGTGTACACACGTAATTATTTTTTAACAATGTTCACGATGATGTGGGTCAGCTTGCTTTAGGAAAATAGCATAATTATGGTAGTTTCTGTGTGTTCAGTTGCTCTGTGGTGTCCAACTCTTTGCGACCCCATGGATTATAGCTCACCAGGCTCCTCGCTCCATGGAATTCTCCAGGCAAGAATACTGGAGTGGACAGCCGTTCCCTTCTCCAGGGGATCTTCCCAGCCCAGAGGTCAAACCTTGTGTCTCCTGCATCGGCAGGCAGGTTCCTTCCCACTGCGCCTGCGGTAGTTTGCTGGGACCTTATTTCATAAGTAAATGCACAGGCCGATGAATCAGCAGAAATGCATTTAAACGATGGGCAAGGCTGCTCAGTTTTCTCTTGGGGCAACACAGAAGCAGAACTATGAAGACAGATGCCCCCAGGGACACGGATTCTGAATTCATTGACTCAGAAAAGACTGCCAAGCCACCAGAAATTGGAAGAAAAAGGGTGGTGTTACAGACAGTGCCTGCAGGGGAGGAAGAGCAGAAGTTCTGTTCTGCAGAGAGAAAGAAACCGCCTTGGCAATTTCCAAGGTGAGAAGCCGGCGTACCAGGGTGATATAGATAGAAAGCCAGGACAGAGGCTGTCTCGGTCCACGGAGCCCACGTGCAGGTCGGCGTCCCTCTCCATGAACGTGGACCACCAGGACATGGGAAAGCAGGCAGGGGTGGCTCAGGACCCCTCTGCCCAAGGCACTCCTCACCATATTCTGAATTCTTCTTCAAACACAAGAGATACCATTCTGCTTCTAAAAAAGAGACACCTGCACACCATCTCATGAGATATTTGTGTTGCCCTATCAATACCCAGGGTCTCTTTTCTTATATTTCCTGCAGGCCAGTTTTCTATCCAGCAGCACAGGCGCCATTTCTCATATGTCTTCCTGCATGAAAATGCTGTCTCCACCGCCAAGTTTTCTCTGGCCTTCCCATTCAAACAAAGTTGATAGTTTATTCCTCCCCACCCACCTCGCCCCCATATTTTGCCATGCTTCTTTTCCTTCTCTCCCCCCTTATCCCATCTTTTCTCCCCATTCATTAAACGCCTTCATCCTCATGTGCAGAAGTCAGCAATAAACACGACTTTCAGCAGTCCATAGAGGACTTGATTCCCCCAGGGGAAATCTTTGCTCTCTCTCCAGTGGGATTTCATAAGACAGGCATTTTCTGTCAGTGGCCCCTTGTATGGCTGAGATTGTTCAGAAATAAACCTTCCTGAGTTCCCATGTCACATACCTCTCTGTAAAATTTGGTCTAGGTAATAATAGTGGGGGCTCCTTCTCACATTAACATTCTCTTATTATATGTGCACCCAGTTTACTAAATAGGATTTGCTTCCGCTTTAAAAAGCAAAATAAAGAAGTGAAAAATGAAGGTGTACCCACACTGGGGAAACTAGGGTGTTTCATGATAAGAAGAGAGATGTGTGTGTGTGTGTTCTGTTGCTAAGTCACATTCAGCTCTTTGCAACTCCACTGACTGATACCGGCCGGCTCCTCTGTCCCTGGGATTTCCCAGACAAGAACACTGGAGTGGGTTGCCATGCCCTCCTCCAGGGGATCTTCCTGACCCAGGGATCAAGCCTGAATGAAACAATTCAGGATAGTGTCAGACAGAGCATGAACATCAAGACCAAGTAGGATTAAGTACTCAAAACCTAGCAAGGTAAGAAGGGAAAAAAGCGTTATGAACACCTTCAAGTCAGTCGACACATATATTCTCTCTATATATATGTGCATATATATAATTAAAAGTCTATACATAGACTATATATAAATAGATGGCACAATCAGTAGTCAATGACGTATTTACAATGTGTTGTTGTCACATAGCACAATAACTAATATAACGTGCCTATCCTTTGTATTGATGTAATTTCTAGCTGACAAAACATGAAAATACCCCAGTACCTCAGTCTCCAACGGGTACCACTGGAATGGCCTCCTTTGGAGGGCCACTGATCACATGATCACTGGCATCCCTGTATCCCTCAACGGGTACAGTCAAGGCTTTGGGCAAGATGAAAGCACAATAAATATTTGTTAAATGACTAAAGGAGAGACCGTGATAATCTCATGGACAAGTCAAGGAGAGAAGGAAGAATTCTCAAACGAGGCTCTGCAGGACTTTTTGCCTCAGCAGCTTGATGCAAATAAAAGCACTAAAACTCCATCAATAAATTAAAGTCACATTTAAAAAACAATCAAATGAGATCCTTTTTTTATTGGAAAGACTTGCATTTAGATCTATGGTCTGTTAACTCGTTAAAGCTGGCCCATGTCGTCAGTAGCCAGATCCTAAAAATACAGAAAATTCCCTGAATTACACAGAAAAGGCAAAAGTCGTCACCTTGCTGAAAATTCAAGCATTTCCCTTTTCTTACTACATTTCAGATGATTTCTGCTTTCAAAGCAACTTCATCTTTCACGTTAAGAACACAAACACAAACCCTCTAGCCCTCTCTGCTCATGCTGTGAATTCTGTTTCTCATGTTAAAAGAGGTTTTATAAGTCCAGCCTAGATTTATCTCCTCATTTATTATAAAGCTACATTGTTTAAAGGTAACATATATGTATTTACAGAGGATTGGCCAAGGTAACAGAACCGGGTTACATGGAATTCAGTCCACAATTCAAGTTGAAAACTTACCATTTTCTCTTTGAATGGCAACTGAAAGAAGAAAATACAAAACCACCAGCTCAGTCAGGGAGCAGGAGGGGGAGGAGGGGAATTAGCAAATCTCTGAAAAATAAAGCCGCATAATCTGCTATATTTCAGGCTGCCTTTATCCTCCAAATCCCCCATCTTTGTTTAAGCTACAAACGGACTCTATAAAAATCAGCTCACTGGCCTCCCCTATTATACACCTCCCTGCACAAATCAAATGAAGCTTTGGCTGAAAAGCTGATAAAAAGGAAAAATACACTACCACTGACACATGAGCTAGCTGATGTATTTAAAAAGTGGTTATCATTTCTAATTCTTTCCCTTCTCTGCAGGGACTAGATCATCTTTCTAAGGAGCACACACAATTCTGGCGCAGAGCACACTTTGCCTCTGCATTTGTTTTCAATAGGGATTTTCTCAGATCACCACTGCACAAAGTGTTTCAACATTAGCATCGATTTTTAACACCTTGGGAGGAAAGTGAACAGTGGTTAGTGTAACTGTTTAATACCAGGGCATAACCAAGACTATCTTCTAATATTTGCTCTCATGATTGGGTTTTTTCCTGGAGAAACAAATTCCTCTTGGGCTGAAAACCACGCTGGCAAGGTATCATCCAAGTACTTGAGGTCTAGGCTGTTTTATTTATTTATTTATTTATTTATTTTTTGCTGTTTATAATGAATTCTAATTTCTGAACAGCAACATTGGAAAGTAACAGCTCCTTCTTGGCTTTTTTAATTTTTTTTTTTTTTTTGGTCCTGGCTTTTCCCCTGATTGCTGGCAAATTGAGCGGGGGGTGGGGGATTGGGGAGGTGGGAGATCCTAAGATATTCAGCGTCTATCTCTTTTGTAGATCTGCTCTAAATCTAGGACCCCTACCCAAATCTCAGTGCCTGCTTTACACAGCACCACAGTGTCAGAAATCTCTGCTTCATGGTCATTACCACGATTACAAGTGTATAGTGTCTAATCTTTGCTCCGTGACACTGAATTTCATGAACGCAGAGACGTTTACTCATCTTTGAATACTCTGTGCCCAGCCTCATCAGCTGGGTGTGAGAAAGACTCAATAACTGTATCACTTACCCCATTATAGGTTTTCTCATAATAATAATGCTAGCTAATATTGACAGAGTATGTACACTCCAAATCAAGCACTTTACATACATTAATCCCACTTACTCCTCTCTCCAACTCCATAAAGCAGTGACTAATATCATCCTGCTTTTCAGATGGAGGCTTACAGGGGCTAAGTCATTTGCCCAAATACGAAAGCATGGGATAGAGTCAGCATTTAAACTCACACAGGTTGCCTTCAGAGCCCCAGGGCTGACCCCATAGACTCCCACCCTGGGCCAAGAAATCCTCAGGATAAGAGGGTCAAATCTCCGTTTCAGGGTAAACGGTATGGAAACCTTGGCACCGGGTACTAAGCTCTTTGTTCCGATACATCCTTCAGGCACACAGTGCTCCTGTTCGTGAAGAATTGTCACTGTCCTCATCCCCTCTGGTTGTCAGCAGCGTGGAAACCTGGAGTTCAAGTGAGCCCTCTGGGGCCATAGGGAATGTCAGAAGCCAAGCTTAAAGTCCTGTCTGTTAGGTGAAGCTTTCCCAGTGCTCCCCCAGGGGAGCTGAAATTGGAGGGAGGGAGGGAAATTAGGGAGAAAACAAAAACAGGAGCTGCTCTTGGTCATCAAAAGGAATCAGACAGGGACGGAAATGACAGAAGGGAAGTAGGAGTCAAATAAAGCAGTCGGCAGGGTTCACAGGTGGGACTCAGGCAGGCATTTGTTGAACCAGAGTGGAGTGGAATGGGATAGAGTAGATTATCGTGGAAGAGAATGGGTGGAGGTAGAATGAGATGGAACAGACTGGTTTGAAATGGACTAAACATGTGACCAGCTTTGCACCTGGCACATCTGTGAGCATGTGCAGTTGTTCAGTCAGGTCCGACTCTTGTAGCCCAACAGGCCCCTCTGTCCATAGGATTTTCCAGGCAAGAATGCTGGAGTGGGTCATCACTTCCTCCTCCAGAGATCTTCCTGACCCAAGGATCAAACCTGTGTCTCCCGCATTGGCAGACAGATTCTTTACCACTGAGCCACTTGGAAAGCCCTTGACACACAGGTTTACTCATTGCTGTGAACTGAATTGTGTCCCCCAAAATTCATATGCAGAAGCCCTAACCAGGGTTGATCATCACCCTTGATGTGATGATATTTGAAGACCTTTAGGTGACAATTAGGATTGGAAGAGATCACAAGGGTGGGGTCCTCATAATGGGATTAGTGCCCTTATTAGAAGAGGCATTAGAAACTTACATGTCCTTTCCCCCCTGCTGTGTGTATGCAAAGAAGAGGTCATGTGACCATGAGGCAAGATGGTAGCCAGTAAGAGAGCTCAGAAATCAGAAGTCAGGAATCAGATTGGCTAGAACTCTGATCTTGAACTTGCTAGCCTCTAGAACTGTGATTCTATTATTGAACGCACCCAGGCTGTAGTATTGGGTTGGCCAAAAACAGCATATGGACTTTTCCATAAGACAGCACAGAAAAACCCCAAAGAAAATTTTGGCCAACACGATATTTCATTGTGGCACCCTAAGTTGATCAAAACACTCACATTTTCCTAAAGTCTTTATGAGCCTCCTCAGCCTGCTTCCATTTCCAAATCCCTCATCCTGGCCTAGGCTGTCTTCAGCTTGTAACATTCGCTGAGAACGTTTCTTTTGCCCACTGGGCCTGTTTGCTTCCATTCTAAAGCAGTCAGTCTCAGGAAAGCAAACCAATACAAGATGGAGGGGATATGTGCATATTTATAGCTGAATCAGGTTATTTTACAGCAGAAATGAATGCAACATCATAAAGCAATTATCCTCTGATTATAAGATAAAGTTAAAAAAATACAAATCCAAACCTATCTGAGGCAAATTCAAACTCCTTTTCCAAAATTCACATTATGTAAGAGACAGAGGGAACCCCAAACTGGTGCTCTGTGAAAACCTAGAGGAGTAGAATGGGGAAGAAGTGGGGAGAGAGGACTTCCAAGGGAGGGACATATGTATACCTATGGTCGATTCATGTTGTTGTATAGCAAAAACCATCACAATACTCTTAAATAACTATTCTCTAACTAAAAAAAAAAAAACAAAACCTCACATAGGTGGCCTTTCAAGCTATGGGTGGGATTTGCAGGATGTTCTAACAGGAATACAGAGGCCTTGTCTTGAAAGGTAGATCCGATTCTTCAAAGCAACTTAGTCTGAACTATTCAGCCTATCCGGTGGCGCAGTGGTAAAGAACCCACCTGCCAACACAGGAGCCAAAGAGAGACACAGGTTTGATCCCTGGGTTGGGAAGATCCCCTGGAGGGGGAAATGGCAATCCTGTCTAGTATTCTTACCTGGAGAAGTCCACGGACAGAGAAGCCTGGTGGGCTATAGTCCACGGGGTCGCAAAGAGTCAGACACCATAGAGCAAGTACACATGGATTTAGGATATCAACCTTGAGTTGCTCAGATTCTCTCATTATGGATTCGAAGCTGCTGCACAGAAAAAAAAAAAGTCTCCTTCCACAAAGAATGTTGTTTCGGGCCACCAGGATTTAAGATTGTCACCTCCCAGCCATGCCTTTTCAAAGGAGCGAGACTTGGCTGGAGCCTTTTTACATAAATGCAAATACAATTATTACTTATGCATTTCAATACATCCCCAAATGGTAAAGGACAATACCACAGCACTCACAATAACAATACCTCCCTTTCCCTGCCCTGCCGAGCTCCAAATGTTACTTCATTAGTGTGGATTTGATCACAATGCTCTTTGCCACCATAGCTTCTATTCCAGAACCCAAGGAGGTCGCAAATGCGGTATAATATATAATTATTAACCTACATCAAGCAAATTGGAGTGGCTCAGTATACTGTTTTCCTACTAAATCTGGTCCCTCATTAATAACCTTAATTATTGTGCACGGATAGAGCAGGATTTGTAGAGTACAGAAGCCTGAATCTGCTGTGGCAAAGTCATTACCATCTGTGGCTACAATTCTATATAGAAGTCAAACTGGAAAATGTGAGAAACTGCCTAACACAAGAGTTGTATTTTGAAAGGAGAAGACTGGGAGGATGCTTTCTCATCTGTTTGGATGAACCAATACACACATCTGAAGAATCAGCTGCTAGGGACCAGAATGAAATGGGGTGGAGGGGGGAGTGGGGGGGGGTGGATAGGAATAAGGGATGCATTTTTCCCTGAAAAGGGGTTTGTCAACAAAGCAAAATGAATGTAAGTTAAAAATGAACACTCTGCCCTTGGAAAACCAAATTATGCAAATCTATCCACTTTTACCTAGCTCCTGCTTCTCTGCACGGGCGAACTTTTCAGTCTGGGGACAAAGGCAGAGGGGGACGTTTGTAATCCTCTGGGTCAGGTGCTGAGGTTACAGAAAATCACATTCAAGGGAACTAGCCTTGATTGGAACCAGATACACCAGATTTTTTAAAAACCACTGGAACAAAAAGAGTAAAACTGTGAAGTAGGACAAGCATCAAACTCTGGCCACCGCTTAGTGGAGCATTCAGATGCAATGTGGCAGCATAACAACAACAAAAAATGGTCCAAAATCAGATGAATCTACCTGGAGGTATGCACATCTTTCCTACGATTAATTTTAATGCTGGACTTCCTGGTGGCTCAGTGGTAAAAAAAAAAAAAAAAAAAATCCACCTGTGAAGCAGGAGACACAGGTCGATCCCTGGGTTGTGAAGATCCCCTGGAAAAGGAAATGACGACCCACTCCAGTCATTTTTACCTGGGTAATTCCTTGCACAGAGGAGGCTGATGGGCTACAGTCCACTGGGTTGCAATAGAGTCGGACACGGGTTAGCAACTAAACAGCAAGAACAATAATAACGTCAGGTAGGGATGAAAAGGGGTGTGATCTAGTCCCTCATGATTATAGGGTGCTCTGGAGTGGGATAAACTTTAAACCTGGGGCAGATGATGCGAGAAGCATAATTCAAATGAACCCAAACAAATTATTAATTCCAATTATTGTACAGGCATACTCGGCGTCTGATTCTTGAGCCGTTCTGGAAGTTCTTGACAAACACAGGATGCATGAATATCAGCTAGGAATTGGCCTTGGAGTGGGGAATCTGGCTGTTGACAGATCAAGCAATGGCACTGAATTATAAAACCAAACATTGATACCTCGGGGTTTACTACATCCGCCTCAAAGGGAAGTGTTGGGATATAATGGAATAATAGGAGAGAAAGCTGTGGGAGATAGCAGCACTGGGAAAAATTATTTGTGCGGCACCAGTGAACCCAGAACCTGCTCATTTTCCAGCGATCCACTCTTAGGACAAGCGTGGCCTGTGACGTGGCAGACGCAGAAGGACTGTGTCCGGATACGATGCTTATGCTGTCTTATCTATTGTACACAAACCACCTTAGTCATCAAGGCAATAATTAACTTCATTTTGAAGTTGCCTAATTACCATGTTTACTCTTCACACTCTCATCACTTATTGACTTATTTTTTAAAAAATATTATTATTAGTGGTAACAGACAAAATAAATAAAATCTCCATGTCTGGGCAAGATGAAGCTGCAGAAGACAATTTGTTATGTTACAGAGGCAGCCTGGCACAGGGCGAGGAGAACAGAATTGGATTCAGGAGAAACAACCTGGGTTGAAATGTTGACTTGGCCTTTGTTTTCTCATCTGATAAATGAGACTAATGATACTGACCTTTACAGAGTTGCTGGGTGGATTAGAGAGATGAGATGCTTTACTCGATACTGTAACCAAGTTTGTGGCCCAGAGGTTCTCCTTAAATGGCTGTAATGATAATGATGATGACTAATAAAAGCGGTTCGTTAGGTCAGATCTTTGAAGCAAGATGTCTGAAAACTCACACTCTGGGGTGATTCATCCAACTACAGCATATTCAATCAGGCTGATTAGGTCAATTAAGGAGCGAGTGAGCAAATGGATAAATGAATACAAGGAAGACAATGATTTAAGGAATATACCAACATTGCTCATCACTAAACAACTCAGGCGTTGAACCACTGCTCCCGAAGACAGTGCCTGGTGCTCAGAATTTGTTGCAGGGAGTGAAAAAAAAATTTAAAAGTATTCCCCAAAGGAATTTCCTGTATGTCTCTGGGAAGTCAAACCGGGGCTCTGTGACAATCTAGACGGATAGGCTGGGGTAGGAGGTGGGAGGCAGGTTCAAGAGGGATAGGACATCTGTATACCTATGGCTGATTCATGTTAATGTATGGCAGAAACCAATATACTATTGTAAAGCAATCATCCTTCAATTAAAAATGAAGAAATTAAAAAGTATTCCCCAATGAGCAACTATACTCCAATAAAAATTAATTAAAAACAATGAAATTATTAATATTAAAAAATATAAACAAAAAACATTTCCCAATGAACACTGTTGTGCAGATGAGCACCCTTTCCTGGCCATTTGCCCTCACCTCATCCTACGTGGGCTTCCCTTGTGGCTCAGCTGGTAAAGAATCCGCCTGCAGGAGACCTGGGTTCAATCCCTGGGTTGGGAAGAAGCCCTGGAGAAGGGAAGGGCTATCCACTCCAGTATTCTGGCCTGGAGAACTCCAAGGACTGTGAAGTTCAGAGGTTGCAAAGAGTCGGACACGGCTGAGTGACTTTCACTTTCATCCTGCATGGAAGTATTTATCCACACTCAGCCCTTGCCTAACCGCCCACCTTACTTCTGCCTGTTATCAGGGCTCTCCCCTCTGCTCCTTGCCCCCACTCTGGTATTGCCCACCCTGTGGGATGCATCCTCTTCTGAGTTTGCACCAAGGATGAGGAAAAGCTGGTTCCCATTTTTAAGGACTTAGCTGCGCAGTGAGCTTCTGTCACGTGGGTGCAAGAGAATGAGATGAGTCATCATTCCCCCAGTTTAGGGGCTGGTCAGGTACCCGGTTTGTTGTGATCCACATGAAGGCTTTAGCTGTAGTCAAATGAAGCAAAAGTAGATGCTTTTCTGGAATTCCCTTGCTTTCTCTATGATCCAGCAAATGTTGGCAATTTGGTCCCTGGTTCCTCTGCCTTTTCTAAACCCAGCTTATACATCTGAAGGTTCTCAGTTCACATACTGCTGAAGCCTAGCTTAAAGGATTGGTGATGGACAGGGAGGCCTGGCCTGCTGCAGTCCATGGGGTCACAAAGACTGGGCGACTGAACTGAACTGAAGACCTGCGAAGAGCTGATTCATCACAAAAGACCCTGATCTGGTAAAGACTGAAGGCAAAAGAAGGGGACAGCAGAGAATGACTCTGCATCCGTGACTCTGCATCCGTGACTCAATGGGCATGAGTCTGAGTAAACTCCGGGAGATGGTGAAGGGCAGGGAAGCCTGGCGTGCTGTAGTCCATGGGGTCGCAAAGAGTCAGACACAACTTAGCAACTGAACAACCACAACAGCATGTACCTGGGGACAGCAAACAACGATGCGGCTTACAGTCATTCCTGTCCTTTGCGCTCCAGGTCATTCTTCTCCGCTCTGACGTGGTGGAAGGTGGGGAGTGGACTCAAATGGTCCTGGAGGACCTGTGAGAAGACAGTCTCAAACTGACTCCCCAGATGAAGCGGCTGCTGTCCCCCACCCTGGGGGCCAGATACAGGGAGCCACCCCTCCCCTCCACCTTCCTTCCCTCCTTTTAGAGATGGGCGGGAGTCCAGGGAGCTGGACCTAGGCAGGTGCAGGCAAGGGGCCAGACACCCCACAGGGGGTGGCCAGCCCCCGCTTCCAGCTTCCCCCTCCCACTAGGCGCCCTAAACCTCAGCTCTGGGCGGGAGGGTCCCCACTACCCACCCACATTCTCTGGCCTCAGGCCCACACACCTCTCACATGCATTGTTCTGGAACATTCCAACCTTCTCAGAGGACTACACAGATCAAAGGCAATCAAATAAAATCCTTCCAAATGGAAAAGGTAATACTCCCCACGCAGTATTCCTGAGTCTGTCCACACAGAAAGCCAGAGTCCGACTTTGACATTGTCTATTTGCCTATGTTTTTTAAAGGCTCTCTCTCCACCCTCAGCTTTGATTGGATGCTTGTATCTATACTTGATCTTATGCAATATTTCTGGAGCACTTTGCATTGAATAAATAGGGCACTGAACAGGAGGGATGTTAATGCCTTTAGTAGAAAATAAAAAGAAACACACTGAACTAAGTATAAGGGGATCTGGGCAAAACACAGAATCTCACTGAAGGCAAGATATCAAAATGTGCAAGTTTGGGAATTTAATCTATACTGTACCTTTAAATTCCGAAATGCTGATAATGTGTTCTTCAGTTATTTTTTTTTTAAAGAAAACAAAACCAGCCAATCAACGAACAAACAAACCCCCAAACCTCTAGAATTTGCCTCCTTTTGTCTTTAGGAAGTAATAGAAAATAGGTCAGAAACTCACATCAACAGCGACCTCTACACAAAAATATTTGCTATCAAATATTTAAACTAAAAAAAAAAAACCTGAACCAAAAATTGTTGGGTGTTTCCATGAGATCTTAATTTTTATTTAATCCCTTAAAACTGGAATAACAAAAAATATTTGTTAACCAATTTATGCATGCATGGATGCTAATTTGCTTCAGTCTTGTCTGACTCAACTCTTTCCAGCCCCATGGACTGTAGCTGACCAGGGTCCTCTGTCCATGGGATTCTCCAGCCAAGGATACTGGAATGGGTTACATACCCTCCTCCAAGGGCTCTTTCTGACCTAGGGAAGAAACCCACATCTCTGTCTCTTATGTCTCCTGAATTGGCAGGCAGGATCTTTGTCACTAGTGCCACCTGGGAAGTCCCAACCAATTTATGCTTGGAGTAAATTTTAAATATAAACATTGGCAATATAGATATATTTATAAGAGTAAAAGTAGAATTTAAACTGCAATTTTTGCAATAATAACTAGCACAGCTAGGAGTGCAGGAACATGGACTTCCTGATCTATTGCTGATAGGAGTGTAAGCTGATACCAATTTTAAGGATCAAAATTTGGCCAAATCTATTAAAAGTCTTTAAATATAAAAATATTTTTAAAAGTCTATATTACTTCTATCCAGAAATTTTAGGGAAATTAAAACATGCTAAATAGTCAATAACAGAACACCAGTTAGTCATATGAAACTCATATATAAAATAGAATATTACACAGGCATTAAAGGGGATATCATAAAAGAAAATTTTATGTTAAAAAGATGCTGATTGTTTATATTGAGCCAAGGGAAAGACAACTTACAAAAAGTCCATGCCCTTATCATTCCAATTTTGCAAAGAAAAAACATTTGAACATAGATGACAAAGATTGGAAACATAAACTAAATATTAAGTGATTTGCCTCTGAGTTATGATAATTTCTATTTTTTCTTCTTTTTCTGTATTTCAGAATTGTCATCAATAAGCATATATTGCTTGTGGCTATTTTTTGAACAATTTATACTACCCAGAAAAGGATTTTAGAATAAGGATTTATCTCTTACCATGATTCAATAATGCTTATAGACAGCTAGTTCCTGTAGTCATTTAAAAGAGTTTATTTCTATCCCAGCTCACATTCAGTTTAATTTAACAGTTAAGATTAGTTGTTAACATATATACACATGGTTGTTTTTGTTCAGTCAGCCAAGTCGTGTTTGACTCTGCATTCCCATGGACTGTAACCAGCCAGGCTCCTCTGTCCAAGGGGTTCGCCAAGCAAGAATACTGGAGTGGGTTGCCATTCCCTTCTCCAGGGGATCTTCCCAGACCAGGGATCAAATGCACATCTCCTGCACTGATAGGAACATTCTTTACCACTGAGCCACCGGGGAAACCCCATATATACACTGCTGCTGCTGCTAATTTATAAAATAAATAACTAATGAGAACAACTGTATAGCACAGGGAATGTTATTCAATATCTGCTGTGACCTAAATGGGAAGGAAATCCCAAAAACAGAGGATATATACATACACATATATAGGACTTCCCAGGTGGCGCTAGTGGTAAAAAACCCACCTGCCAGTGCAGGAGACAAGAGACACGGTTTCAACCCCCCGGGTTGGGAAGATCCCCTGGAGGAGGAAATGGCAACCACTTCAGTATTCTTGCCTGGGAAAGCCCATGGACAGAGGAGCCTGGTGGGCTGTCGTCCAGAGGGTTGCAGAGTTAGACATGACTGAAGCGACTTAGCACGCATCTACACACATAAACGATTCACCTTGCTGAAGAGCAGAAATACAACACTGTAAATCAGCTACACTCCAGTTAAAAAAAAGATTAGCCATTAAGGTCAGAGGTCTAGAGTGAGGACTCGGGGCTCCCTTTAGAATATCCTACACACGGTATCAATGTCTGATGTGGCAAATTGTTTGGAAGGAATCTACAAATGGGACCTGTCACTCAGAAAGTATAGCAGGGAAAACAAAGATTAGGGATTTCATAAGCTCTGTCGCTGGATACACCACTGCCCCTCATCTAGCTTCTCACCACCAAAAGGAATGGTTCAATTTTCATCATCCTCAGACCCACGTAGTGACAATGCTGTCATATTGTTAAAAATGAAGAGGAGGAAGAAGGCATAGAGTGCAGGGGCAGGCAAGGGGGTGGCGCTTAATGATGAAACGTACAAGGAACATCAAACACAGGAAATGATTTTCTTCAGCCTTCACATGACACATTGCCCGAGACTGGAAGCTCTCAGGCAGACTTTGTGACTTTTGGTATTTTTTCCTGCAGGACGTAAAATTAATTTGCACGTTGCTGCACAAGCCCACACTTACTTGTATCAAATGGAAAGGCACTTTCGTTTTCAGAAACTATCAATGAAAACTTTGTATGGCTACCGGTGTCCTCAGAGAAAACTGAAAATCTGGCTCGTGTGTATTAAGTACAAGGAGACACAGAACATTTGGCAAATTAATGAACAAATGTTAGGAGTGTTAAGTGTAGAACGAATGAATATGTGAAGAGATGAAGTTAACATTTGTGGTCCCATATTGAATAAATTCTTATCATGGATTGTTTATCCATAGGATATGCAAATCTTCTCCATGCAGGCTGGGACAGTTCTAGTAATTTGGGGCTCTTTGATGAAGGGGAGTAATTACATATTCTGGATCCAATTCTTCTAAATTGGAAAATCCTTATCACTTAGGGGTATCTGTCCCCAAATTTTGTGATAGAAGAAATTAAAAGTTAACTTTTAAAAGGAGAGAGAGAGAGAAAGATAAAGAAATAGACTGAAAGAGACAGACTGCCTTCCAGTTTTCCCAAATGAAACTTTCATATGGGGTCCCTTTAATTAAATCAATCTAAGGGACCACCAAAGTAATCGTCCTTTAGAATGTTGAATTTGGCCCACTCCATCAGTTTCTGAAACTCCTTTGAGGATGTAAATATTTTAAATTTTCTTTCACAGGTAATATTTTTGAAGAAGGTGTAAACAACAAGTGCAGAGCAGAAATGAAAGAGGGGAGTTGTTATTGTTTTAAAATACACTAAAAAAAAAAAATAAAAAAAAATTAAAAAAAAATAAAATAAAATAAAAAAAAATAAAATACACTAAAGCATAGCACCATTCATAACAGTGAAGATACGGAAGATGCCAAAGTGTCCACCAGTGGATGAATGGATAAAGTAAGTGTAGTGTGTATATATATATATATGTATGTATAGACTTCCCTCATGGTTCAGATGGTAAAGAATCTGCAGGAGATCTGGGCTCAATCCCTGGGTTGTCAAGATCTCCTGAAGAAAGGAATGGCTACCTACTCTAGTGTTCTTCTTGCCTAGAGAATTCCATGGACGGAGGAACCTGGCGGGCTACAGTCCATGGAGTTACAAAAAGCTGGATATGACCAAGCAACTAATACTTTCACAAGAATATTACTCAGCCACAAAAAAGGAAATCTTACCATTGGCTACACTATGGATGAACATAGAGGGCATTATGGTAAGTGGCAGGAAGTGAAGAAGAACTAAAGAGCCTCTTGACAAAAGTGAAAGAGGAGAGTGAAAAAGTTGGCTTAAAGCTCAACATTCAGAAAACTAAGATCATGGCACCTGGCCCCATCACTTCATGGGAAATAGATGGGGAGACAGTGGCTGCCTTTATTTTCCGGGGCTCCAAAATCACTGCAGATGGTGATTGCAGGCATGAAATTAAAAGACGCTTACTCCTTAGAAGAAAAGTTATGACCAACCTAAACAGCATATTAAAAAGCAGAGACATTACTTTGTCAACAAAAGTCCATCTAGTCAAGGCTATGGTTTTTCCAGGAGTCATGTGTGGATATGAGAGCTGGACTATAAAGAAAGCTGAGCGCCAAAGAATTGATGCTTTTGAACTGTGGTGTTGGAGAAGACTCTTGAGAGTTCTGTGGACTGCAAGGAATTCCAACCAGTCCATCCTAAAGGAGATCAGTCCTGGGTGTTCCTTGGAAGGACTGATGCTGAAGCTGAAACTCCAGTACTTTGGCCACCTCATGCAAAGAGTGACTCATTGGAAAAGACCTTGATGCTGGGAGGGATTGGGGGCAGGAGGAGAAGGGGATGACAGAGGATGAAATGGCTGGATGGCATCACCAACTCGATGGGCATGAGTTTGAGTAAACTCCGGGAGTTGGTGATGGACAGGGAGGCCTGGCGTGCTGCGATTCATGGGGTCGCAAAGAGTCGGACACGACTGAGCAACTGAACTGAACCGAACTGAACTAATGGTAAGTAAAATAAGTCAGAAAAAGATAAATACTGTATAACTTCATATATATAGAATCTAAAAGACAAAACAAATCAGCAAACAAAACAAAACAGAAACAGACTCATAGATACAGAGAACAAATGTGTGGTCACTACAGGGGGGTGGGAATGGGTGAAATAGGTGAAGGGGATGAAAAGATACAAACTTCCAGTTATAAAATAAGTAAGTCATGGTGATGTAATGGTGATGTCATATACAACCTAAGGAGTATGATTAATAGTATTGCTATAACTTTGTGTGGTGACAGATGGTTACTATACTTAGCATGGTGATTTATTTGTAACATATATAACTATTAATTCACTATGTTGTACACCTGAAACATATATGCTCTGCTTTTTATGAATATACTATTGCGTGTCAAGTATTCTTCAATAAAAATAAATATAAATAAATAAACAAAAAAAGCTATTTTTCAATTAAGTTGATTGCATTTTATATCTGAATACAAATTTTCCTACCTTTAAACATTAAAATTAAAATGAACTGATGTGTTCATTACTTGGATTAAACGAAGAACATGAAATTAAAGATTCATGGGATAACACGGTTCCACAGGTGTGATTAGTGGAAACAAAACGTTTAAAATGTTAAAGTTGGAATTGGACACAGGATAGGGCTGGCAGAGATTTCATGGTGCAATCTCAATAAATATTTCTTGGCTTTGTCTCATGAGCACTAAACTGGGACATCTAACGTTTGAAAGAAATCAGTTTTGTTTTTGAGTCTCTAAAAAGCAGTTTTCATCGTTTCTTCTGCTGGCAGACACCCAACTGGTTAAATTCTTTTGTCTTGCTGCGTTTGGTTATATTCCCTCTTACACTGCCCTAAACAGGTCACTCGTGAGCCCTGGAGGCTTGGAGGTGTCTCGAGCGGTGCGTTCTCTGCCATCAGTCGCTTAGCTACATTGCACATCCTTTGTTCTTTGCCCACGGATCAGTCCCACCAGGGCTCCAGACGTGTGAGCTGTTCTTTTGATTGTCCTTCCGTATCCTTTGCCCTTCCTGCTGCTCAAATCAGCACGCCAGGGACAGACTCCCGAGCTCTCGGCCTCAGTCTGATTTTTGTCTCATGCTAATGCTGTGCTTGTCTAAAACCACTCAGGGACCTCTCAGGCACAACCCCTCCTCGGGCTTGTCTCTGCCTTTGGAGAACTATATCCTGCAGGACATTTACTGATGTACACAAACAGGCATTTTTCCTCTATAGAAAGAGATGTCGTCCTCTGTCCATCTGTCCTAGAGGCATATTTTCATTCATAGTTTGATAGACATTTTAGTCCTAATGATGACTTGGACTATCTCTTTAATGTTATCTCTGTATTGTATTTATACTTAAAAAAAAGTCTTATCTTCCTAATCCTAAATGTAACATTCCGTAACAAGTCTAAAATGCACAGCACTTCTGAGAAGTGCCCGGCTAGGGAAGACTCTCCCTATCAGAAAGGGCTGGACCTCAATTCAGTCCTTTAAAAAACGCATCATGGGAATTCCCTGGCAGTCCAGTGGATAGGACTCTGCACTCTCGCTGCTGTGGGGCTGGGTTCAATATCTGAGGAACTAGGCTCCCACAAGCCATGGGATATGGCCAAAAAAAAAAAGAGAGAGAGACAAAAATAAAATGAGTCTCATACTTAAAAAACAAAAAGTACCAACTTTCTCAAATTATCAAGATCAAAACATACTTTGATCATTGATAGTAGACATACTCAAGTTTTTCAAATTCTTTTTCAGTTCGGATTCATATTCACAATCTCATGGGACTTCTGTCCCCTCCAGGGAAGGTTCCACCTCTTACTCTGAGGCAGGACTTTTCACTTTGGAAGACTGATTTTTTTTCTTTTTTAAGATCTTCCTTTTAAAGTGTGGTGGCTTATCAGTGTGTTACTTTCATCACTAGTTCTACATTCATTATTCATTCAACTAGTTCTGGTTTATATCCAACTAGTTCTGGTTTATTCACTCAACAAATACTATGCTGTGCTGTGCTTAGTCATTCAGTCATGTCCCACTCTTTGTGACCCCATGGACTTCAGCCCTCCAGGCTCCTCTGTCCATGGGGGTTCTCCAGGCATGAATACTGGAGTGGGTTGCCATGCCCTCCTCCAGGGATCTTCCCAACCCAGGGATCGAACTCAGGTCTACCACACTGCAGGTGGATTCATTATTGTCTAGCCACCAGGGAAGCCCAACAAATACTACTCTGCACCAATTATGTCATCAGATGAAGCAGTGGGTAACAGTGATGAAAAGATAAAGCAGCCACAATCACCGTCTGAGGACATTGGCAGTGAGGTTCTAGCCGAACCTTGTATAACAGATGAGTTTGAACCACGAAGCCCGTATGATGGAGGAAAAGGCCACGTGGCACCAGCACGTACAGAAGGGGCAATCGATCCTCTGGAGGGAATGAGGGAGAGAGGCAGGCTCCGAGGGGAGGGCACTGGTACCCCAGGCAGAAAAGACAAGGAACACATCCAAGCTGATCCATTCCGTTGTTGTTCAGTCACTTAGTTATGCCCGACTCTTTGCCACCCCAGGGACTGCAGCATGCCAAACTTCCCTGTCCATCACCAATTCCCAAAGCTTGTTCAAACTCATGTCCATTGAGTCAGTGATGCCATCCAACCATCTCACCCTCTGTTGTCCCCTTCTCTTCCCGCCTTTAATCTTTCCCAGCATCGGGGTCTTTTCCAGTGAGTTGGCTCTACACATCAGGTGGCCAATGGAGATTCAGCTTCAGCATCAGTCCTTCCAATGAACACCCAGGGCTGATTTACTTTAGGATGGACTGGTTTGATTTCCTTGCAGCCCAAGGGACTCTCAAGAGTCTTCTCCAACACCACAGTTCAAAAGCATCAATTCTTTGGCACTCAGCCTTCTTGATGGTCCAACTCTCACATCCGAACATGACTACTGGAAAAATCATAACTTTGACTACACAGATCTTTGTTGGCAAAATGATGTACCTGCTGTTTGCCTGAGAGATACATGACAACTCTGTGTTCATTTTCATTTGTCTCTTCCCCCGAGAGATTTTGTTCATCCTTTCTAACTTGCTCAGAGAGGTTTAATTTGATGTCACTCCTGCAGAGATTGGTTTCAGCCTCTGATATTGCTCTCACAGCATTCCAGATATTTTGCCCATAGCACTCACCACAGTTGAAATTAATTCATAATGAGTGTTTCTTCCTTAGCTCCCTATACCTCTAGAATCTAAAGCCTAAATGATCTAGAACTGTCTTGGGTCTAGATTATAAACCTCATGAGGGCAAGAGCCAAGGCGGTCTCATTTACTGCATCTCCAGAGCAAAGCAGAAGGAGGGGTACCGAGGAACACAGTAACTTTCTTCTTCAACAAATGCATGACGAGTAAGGGCACTGATTCCTACATGTCACAGCCTTGGGTTCTTTTAGCTCCAGTTGGTGTCGCCTATAGCTTACAGGATTGAATTTGTAGAAGAAATCACTTCTCCCAGGTCCTGAAGGGTCAGCAGAAGGAGGATTCAGAGCCTTGCAGACAAAGGACATGTGGCCAGAATCTCCCCATCTTGATGAGCTGGTGCATGAAGAAGCAAGGGATAGGGACTTCCCTGGTGGCCCAGTGGTTAAGACTCTGCCTTCCAATGCAGGGAGTTCAGGTTCAATCCCTAGTTGGGGAACTAAGATCCCACATGGATTGTGGCCAACAAGCCAAAACATAAGACAGAAGTAATATTGTAACAAATTCAATGAAGAATGTAAAAAAAAAAAAAAAAATGCAGCAAAGGATAATGGAATCAGGTAGTTCTCATCACATTTTGTATAGGAAAGCGTCTGCCTGCAATGTGGGAGACCCAGGTTCGATCCCTGGGTCAGGAAGATCTCCTGGAGAAGGAAACAGCAACCCACTCCAGTATTCTTGCCTGGAAAATTCCATGAATGGAGAAGCCTAGTGGGCTACAGTCCATGGGGTTGCAAAAAGTTGAACATGACTGACTGACTTCACTTTCTTTCTTTCTTTCATTTGCTCAAAAACCTAATAGTCTTTCAAAAACCACAGAGCAGCTCCTTAGAGCCAAGTCCTAATTCATTTGGGCTTCCCAGGTGCCTCAGTGGTAAAGAATCCACCAGCCAAGCAGGAGACAAGGGTCTGATTCCTGGGTCGGGAAGATCCCCTAGAGAAGGAAATAGCAACCCACTCCAGTACTCTTGTCTGTAAATCCCATGGAAAGGGGAGCCTGGCGGGCTACCACCCATGGGGTCGCTAAAGGGTCGGACACGACTTAGTGATTAAACACCACCATCCCCGACTTTGCCTCCATCAGGATGAGATTCTTCTAGTCTCTTCCTTCCTCACTGTCCTTGCTCGCCTTGACCTCTGTCCACCTGAATTCTGCCCCCTGTTGCTGTCATGCCTCGCAAGCCCCATAGCAGGAAATCACCTCTCTTCTTGGGCTTCACCTGGCACTTAATACTTGTTGATGACATTTGCCTGGAAGTGGTTTATCAACTATGAACTTGTCTCATTTCCCTGGTGGGAAGATTTCTAAGTCAACCCCCAGGATTCTCACCCCCTGGTGGGCACACCCTACATTATCTTCCCCTGCTGCCTCCACCCTCCTGTGTGTGAGTAGCACTTATGACAATGATGAGATGTTGCTTCATGATTAAGCTACATGAGATCGCATAGGGATTGTGCAGATGTTAATAAAGTCTTTGAAGAGATTAAGTTATCAAGAAAGAGACTCTCTTTGGTCGGCCTGACCTAATCAGGTGAATCCCTCATGTCAGAAGGGAGAGAGTCTCCTGATGGTCTGAAAGATCAAGTCTCCATGTTGTGCAGGGGACACATTTAGGACCTTTAAATACTCTCTAATAACAGCCAGCAAGAAAGGGGGAACTTCAATCCTACAACCACAAAAGAACTGATTTCAGCCAATAGTCCTGAGTCTCAGGAGGGGTCACAGTTACAACCGACGTCAGTTTCAACCCTATGAGACCCTGGGCAGAGATCCGGTTAGCCAGTGCCTGGACTCCTGACCCTCAGAAAATGTGAAACAGTAAATGTGTTGTATTTTAAGCTGCTAAGTTTGTGGTCATTTGACATGCTGCAACAGAAAACTGAAATACCCATTTGATAGATGATTTCTAATTTTTGGCACACCATTGAATTCAAAGAATTTAGGGATGTTTTATATTGTACTTGGCTCTGAAATATTTTGAAGATGATCCAAAGAACAAAATTAAATTATACGTGGTCCCTATAAACTATGTTCAATCCAACAAAAAAGGAGTGAAGAACTGTTCAGTTCAGTTCAGTTCAGTCGCTCAGTCATGTCCAACTCTTTGCAACCCCATGAATCGCAGCACGCCAGGCCTCCCTGTCCATCACCAACTCCCGGAGTTTACTCAAACTCATGTCCATCGAGTTGGTGATGCCATCCAGCCATCTCATCCTCTGTCGTCCCCTTCTCCTCCTGCCCTCAATCTCTCCCAGCATCAGGGTCTTTTCCAATGAGTCAACTCTTCGCATGAGGTGGCCAAAGTATTGGAGTTTCAGCTTCAGCAAGAACTATTAGCTGGACACTAAGTGAAATCTTGTGTTTTACTAAGAGTCGAGAGATGCAAATTCGATCCTGGCTCTATCACCAAATAGCCAATTGCCTTGAATAAGTCAAAGCCAAGTCAACTTCTTGGTAGGTTATCTGTCAATATTAAAATAGCTACTTGTATTCATTGAAGGTGCTGAAGCTGAAGCTCCAATACTCTGGCCACCTGATGTGAAAAAATGACTCACTGGAAAAGACCCTGATGCTGGGAAAGATTGAGGGCAGGAGGAGAAGGGGACGACAGAGGATGAGATGGTTGGATGGCATCACCGACTCGATGGACATTGAGTTTAAGCAAGCTCCCAGAGGTGGTGATGTACAGGGAGGCCTGGACTGCTACAATCCATGGGGTCACAAAGAGTCAGACACACTGGGGTGACTGAATTGAACTGATACTGTGGGTAAATTCTCATGCATCAGGGACTGCATGTATTGTATTTACAAATACGACCCTGCCATAGCCAGATATACTTTATGCTCATTTTATAAATGAAAATAGTGAGGTTTGGAGAGATTGGCTATAATAACCAAGATTATGGGTTATTGCAGGACAAGGTCATAATTTGGAGGCTCTCTGTCTCACAGGTCTGGGCTATTAAAGTGAGGAGTTAATGTAAGACCGTCTCCATTTGGGGCTTCCCTGATAGCTCAGTTGGTAAAGAATCTGCCTGCAATGCAGGAGAGGCTGGTTCAATTCCTGGGTCGGGAAGATCTGCTGGAGAAGGGATAGGCTACCCACTCCAGTATTCTTGGGCTTCCCTTGTGGCTCAGCTGGTAAAGAATCTGCAATGCGGGAGACCTGGGTTTAATCCCTAGGTTGGAAAGGCAAAGGCTACCCACTTCAGTAGGGGCTCTCCTTGAGGCTCAGACAGTAAAGCGTCTGCCTACAATGTGGGAGACCCAGGTTTGATCCCTGGGTTGGAAAGATTCCCAGGAGAAGGAAATGGCAACTCACTCCAGTACTCTTGCTTGGAAAATCCCGTGGATGGAGGAACCTGGTAGGCTACAGCCCATGTTGTCACAGAGTCGGACACAACTGAGCTACTGAGTGACTTCTCCAATTGGATCATTCTAGAGATACAGACGTAACGTGATTTCCACACACAAGGCCACGAGAAGAATCCTCCTCCACACCTAGAAATGAGTCACATCTGAGTTCCTGGCAGTGCAAACGTGTCCAGGTTTAGACAATGACACAAACCCAGTGCCCAGGCAGGGAGATTGCACAGATTTAAGGACCTGTTTACTGAGAACAACGGAAAGGAAGTCAAGCGTGAACTTTCTGAGCTTCAAAGATATTCTCAGGGCCCATTTGGGAATAAGCATAAATCTTCAAATTTATCCAAAGTTTAGCAAATTCACAATGACAAATGTAACAGTTCCTCTAAATTGAAGTTCATCTCTTGGCAGTTTTAGAGGCTTGGAAAAAATGCCAGCAACAAGGACTTGGAAGGAAATAAATCTTTAGATTCCCTGAAAACATAGATAGTTATTATGGAAGACATATGGAGGATCCCATACTGTGCTGAAAAAGAAAATTTATAAATGTCAGCTTTGAGGCAGCAACGTTGGAAGTATTGAAGCACTCTGCACTTAACTCTGATGGGCAAAAATATGCTGGGGGTATGTGTTCCCATGGAGAAAGAATTCTTCTTAACCTGTGCTGTTTCTGGGAGGAGCGGGTGAGGATAGAGGAGAGGAAGACTCCAGAATTCAGAGCAAGAGGTTAGATTTTTGTTTTTGTTTTTAAATCAAAACAAGTAATATTTAACAGACTTATTTTTCTTGGGCTCCAAAATCACTATAGATGGCGACTGTAGCCATGAAATTAAAAGACGCTTCATCCTTGGAAGAAAAGCTACGACAAATCTAGACATCATATTAAAAAGTAGAGACATCTTTGCTGACAAAGGTCCATACAGTCAAAGCTATGGTTTTTCCAGTAGTCATGTACGGATGTGATCGTTGGACCAAAAAGAAGACTGAGCACCAAAGAACTGATGCTTTCAAACTGTGGTGTTGAAGACTCTTGAAAGTCCCTTGGACAGGAAGGAGATCAAACCTGCCAATACTAAAGGAAATCAACCCTGAGTATACATTGGAAGGACTGATGCTGAAGCTGAAGCTCCAATACTTTGACCACCTGATGTGAAGAGCTGACTCACTGGAAAAGACCCTGCTGCTGGGTAAGATTGGGGGCAGGAGGAGAAGTGGGCAACAGAGGATGAAATGGTTAGATAGCATCACCGACTCAATGGACATGAGTTTGAGCAAACTCTGGGAGATGGTGACAGACAGGGGAGCCTGGCGTGCTGCCGTCCACGGGGTCGCAAAGAGTCAGACAAAACTGAGCGACTGAACAACAGCAGCAGCAGCATTTAAAAACTCTCTATTGTTTAAAAAAGATGCTGAGAAATGAACCTCAATATGGACACTGACAGCAAGTGAATTGATTTCATCTCTACAGCACAAACGGTCAGTATAATACCTTCTTCCGGGCTCATAGCAAGGATGGAATGAGGTACTGCCATCCAATCCCACTCAGCAAATATGAGCCATGGTCCCCCTCTTCCTCCCTTACAGCCACAGGCGCTGAGGGTGCAGAGGAGACATGGTCCAGTCCTTTCCCTCCATGAGCTTTCAGATGCTCCTGATTTATGAAATGCATTTATAAACTGCAAACCATGATCAGAACACTTGTCATTTGAACTCATCCACCAACCCAGGAGGTTACTGTTGGCCACATTTGAAAAATATCAAGGCAAGAATCTATGAAGTATCTCTCTCTCTCTTTTCTAGCAAATTAGAAGATCAGAGCTAGAATTACTTTGGCCTAAAAATTGGAATCGATAACTTGTCTGTTTTTAGGGCAAAACCACAGCTAATATTGGAAGATCTTGATTTTTTTCCCCTTTCTAAAGGGAAAGAAGTAATAAATAAAACTGGAATGCAAAACCAGGGAAAGTAGGACGAGAAACGGTCTCATACACATTTCTCCTTTCCCTGGGGATGGGTTTTCTCTTTGCTCCCTGGAGGCTCTGAGTGGGGATGGTGCCAATTAAACAGTGCCCAGTCGGACTTCTCAGATGGCACAGCATGTGTAACGAATTCTCCTGCCAATGCAGGACATGCAACAGACACGGGTTGCATCCCTGGGTCAGGAAGATCCCTTGGAGTAGGAAATGGCAACCTGCTCCAGTATTTTTGCCTGGGAAATCCCATGGACAGAGGAACCCGGCGGGCTATAGTCTATGGGGTCACAAAGAATTGGATGTTACAGCGTGTGCACACATGCACACACACACACACACACACACACACACACACACACAGTTGGCAACAAAACCCAGAGCTGAGAATGGAGAAAATACAGCTGGACGCATCAACTGTCAACAAATGCAATGGGACCTCAGGAAATAAATAACGAACTTCTACTGAGAAATACGTGACTTCTCAGAACTTCCATAACTAATGTCGATGAGGCAATGCTGAAGAGGAGTCTGGATTTAATAGGTCTTTTAATATTTTCACAGCTGGGCCTGCTTGCATGGAGCTGGTGGGCCATTTTCTTAACTAAGGTATGGCGCTGGTCTGACATTAGTTTAACAAGGTAATTATCAAGTGAAGAAGAGCAGTCGCACCGCTGTGAATCTGAATAATAATGCTCATAATTACTGATTTTGGCCCCATCTTTAAAAAAAAAAAAATAGAGCACTATGTACTAAAGCATGTTATAGGAAACACATTCAGGTACAGTGTCTAGAAGTATGGGGAACTATTAAAGATGTAATTAGCAGTTTATTTACATAATCAGTCAAACACTGTATATAATTTCTCTTATGGTCCTATTGAAAGGAAGCAAATAAGCGTGGGAAAATTAAATTAGGTCGCAAAGATCCCCTGGAGAAGGGAATGGCTACCCACTACTGTATTCTTGCCTGGAGAATTCCAGGACAGAGGAAACTGGTGGGTTACAGTGCATGGGGTTGCCAAGAGTCAGACACAACTGAGCAATTACCACTAACATTCAGGCAACCTGGAAAAAGTTGACAATTATTATTATTTTAAAGCTTGAAAGTTGAAGTGTCCTAAATGCCTCAGTTGAAAATTGAATAAGTGCTATTGACTTTATCAAATGCTAGCACTCCTTCACACATATGATGTGACAAACATTTCCAAGGAAAGTGTTTCTTGGGCAAATACATCACTCAGGTAACGAACTTCAATCTTCAGAATACATTCAAAGTTTGCATTAATTCTTAAACAACACACAAATAGTCAGCCTTTTACTGAGAAACATCTTAAGTGGTTGATTTTTATCTGGAATATGAGAACAACATGGAGATAGCATATATGTCTGTGAAGCAATATCCTCTCAAGCATTACTGACTAAGCTTCCGCATAATTTGATTTTAGAACTTCTGTCTTTCCATTGTCATCAGTATAAGTAACCTATTCTTGCATAGCAAATGATGTGTTTCTCAAAGTTAAAAAAAAAAAAGACAATCAAATTCCAAATCAGACTATTCAAAGGCAGGATTAAGTAAGACACATATATTTTTAGAAAAGTCTTTAAAAAATAATGTAATGCTCTGATTGCTATATATAATATGGGGACTTTGTCTCATGAAAAGGGAGTGGCTTTATCACTAGGCTCCCAGGTGACCTTCTTCCTCCTTCTACAGATCTTCAGAATGATTATTAGAGTTGATTGCTGTCAATTTCAAGTCCTCCTGACTCATTGAAAACCCAAAGATAATGCTGCATCAGGGAAGTTCTCATCAAAGAATACATTAAAGGCAGCACCAACTGGGAAAGGGCCAACTTCATAAAAATAAACAAGCACATCATAGTGGTTCTGCGGAGTGAATTCTCTTGGAATGAATAGTAAAAGCAAAGTACATGTGGGCACTAAGTTCTGTAAGCTCCTGAATTTAAATATTCCAAAACAACCACCTTGATTAAACAGTAAATAATGAAACACACCCCAATGGGTGATTTTGTCATGGAACCTCTATGTTCTTAATGAAATGCACATAAACATTGTTTAATACAGTTGTAGAAGAATGCTAATTTAACCTGACTTCAGCAAATGCTTTATTTTATCCCCTTTGCATAAATAAGGTGCCCTCACAACCTGCAGACATAACACAGGAGTGAAGATGGAACTATACACTGGCTTGTGGGGGAGGGTGCTTTCCAAGTCAGCTCATGTCACTAAATAAGAGCTTCACAAACCAGTATTGTACCAAGGAAATAGTGCATCCATTCCAGCTTAACACTGAGTTTTCAAAATGTTTTATGTTGAAAGTAATATCAGTGCTCCATTTAGATGTAGAATCTAAAAGTGTGATGGTGAGCATTAGTAAGAACAGGTTTATAAGGCTTCCCTGGTGGCGCAGTGGTTCAGAATCTGCCTTGCAATGCAGAGAACACTGGTCCAACCCCTGGTCTGGGAAGATCCCACATGCTATGGACCAACCAAGCCCATGTGCCACAGCTAGAGAAATGCCCTCATGCAGCAATGAAGACCCAGCGCAGCCATAAAGTAATTCATTAATTAAAAAAAAAAAAAAAAAAACAGGTTAAAAACAGAGGCATAGGGCAGCAATAAGAAAAAAAATCCAGCTAAGATCTGCCAATAGTCAAATCCTAGAAGCAACAGCTCACTAGACTTTCAGCTCCTCCCAGACAAGAACTTTTGTTCATCCATCTTCTTATCACAAGGGCACAGGTAGAGGACATGTGGAAAGTCCTTGAGAAAGGTTAAATAAATAAATAGGTATTTCAACTGCAGTGGTGTCCAGTAAGATCCATTCAATAAGGAGATTTAAGCACGGCTGCTGAGGACTACTTATTCTATGAAATTTGATGACACAATCGGACTTAGCAGGAAGGTTGGCAGGCTGTGTACTGAAATACTCCACTAACCTATGGCCCAAAGCATTAAAGAAAAGGAAAAAAAAGCAGTTGACCCTAGTATTGCAGGTTGGGTAGACACTTTTTTTAATTAATTTTTATTGGAGTATAGTTATAATGTTGCATTCGTTTCTGCTGTACAAAGTGAATCAGCTACACAGATACACAAATCCCTCTTTTTTGGATTTCCTTTCCATTTAGGTCACCAGCGAGCACTGAGGAGGATTCCCTAAGCTATACCATAGGTTTCTCAGTAGTTATCTATTTTATACATAGTATCAGCTGTGTATATATGGAAATCCCAATCTTCCAATTCATCCCACGCCCCCTTCACCCCCTCCCCCCCTGGCTGGTATCCATATGTCTGTTCTCTACCTCTGTATCTCTATTTCTCTTTTGCAAATAAGATCATCTATACCATTTTTCTGGATCCCACAAACATGTGTTAGTATATGATATTTGTTTTTCTCATTCTGACTTATTCCACTCTGTATGATTGTCTCTAGGTCCATCCAGATGTCTGCAAATGGCACAATTAGGTTCCTTTCTGTGGCTGAGTAATATTCCATTGTGTATATGTACCACATCTTTTCTATGGGTAGATATGATTTTCATTTATTGTTTAAAATGTTAAGTCTAAGTCTCAGTTCTGTTTATGGGCAAATTTCCAAATTGCTCTGTGACATTTCTGTTACTCTACAATACAAAATGAGTCACTGCAACTAGAGACTGTGACGGTAGAAATGTATTAAAACATGAGAAAAACTGTATGTGCCGTTAACTGCCTTTGGGTTAAGCAATCAGTTTCCTTGGATCATATTGATACTATTTATGAACTTTCTGGTGGCTCAGCAGTAAAAAATTTGACTGCAATGCAGGAGCCCACGGGTTTGATCTCTGACTTGGGTAGATCCCCTGGAGAAGGAAATGGCAACCTGCTCCAGTATTCTTGTCTGGGAAATCCCAGGGACAGAGGAGCCTGGCGGGCTATAATCCATGGGATTGCAAAGAATCAGACACAACTGAGCGACTGAGCAGGCACACACCCTTGACCTCTCATCTGTCCAATCCACAGATATTTATTGAAAACTTAATCTTTGCATCGTGGTAGCATATTTCCTGCCATGGCTTTAAAGAACCAAAGGTTTTAGAAGGTTAGAAAGACCCCTTTACCAGTCTGAGTCTTTTTCTCCTGGAAGCAGTTTTGATCACCTTCTTCTTTATGTCCCAAGTACTTCTGCTTCCACTGTGGGGATATTATTGCACTGGAGTTAATTGCTTATGTCCATCTCCCTTGTTAAACTGTAAGCTCCTTTAGGCAGGTGATAATACTCACTCATGTGTGCTCAGTACCTGCCCAAGGGCAGCAAAGTCAACTGTGGAGGGTCTGCAATACGGACTTTGGATTCAAATTTAGGCAGGCTTTAGCCTACTGCCCCACCACCCCACCATTCCACTCCATGCCCCCGCTGCTGAGGTGTTTTATTCTTTAGGTAAGACTCATGAGAACAGTTGCTGAATATAAGCAGGGGCAAGACTCTTGTGCACAACAGGGCCAAGTAACACTCTTAGAGATTTTCCCATATAATGTATAGTGTTCACACTCCATTGGAACTGCTCTGGAATTGTCTAGATTTCACATTTGAGCATGCACTGGGGTCCTTTGGTAGGGTTGCCAGCTTTAAGAAAAAAAGACACAGGGCATCTAGTTAACTCAGATTGTTAGATAAATAACAAGTGATTTTGTAGTATTAATTATGTCCCATGTATTGCATTTGTATACTTAGATTTTTATCTATCGACACTACCTTCAAGATGAGGAGTAAATTGGATGTGAAGAGGGTCAGGTAAGATGTTTCTTAATAGCTTTTTATTGAGTAGAACATTTATCTTCTCCAGCTCCCCAACAATAAATACCAGTAGCATCACCTACCACTTTGATAATGAGAAGTCGGCTCCATTCATCCTGTTACCCGCCATGAGGAAGCACCATATTGGTTTGCGAACCATAGGGAGGCAAATGAGAGTGGGACTATACCCATGAAACCAAGAGTCAAGAAATGTACATACCAGTACTCCATAGTTATCATAGTCACACAGTCTCAAAAGTCAGACATCCTTGTCCATTTCTTGGCTAGAACCTCAT
Source organism: Cervus elaphus (assembly GCF_910594005.1). Lineage (NCBI taxonomy): Eukaryota > Metazoa > Chordata > Mammalia > Artiodactyla > Cervidae > Cervus > Cervus elaphus. Next base: position 5,545,777 of record NC_057820.1, on the reverse strand, counting down.
TTAGACCTCTCAACCAAGCTCTTGAGAATAGTTATAAGTCTGACTTGCTTAAGCTGTATAATATTGACAATGAATTATATCCCCATGAGAAAAGATCCAACACTCCTCCCAGATTTCTTAACAGCTTGACTTATAAAGGGAAAATAAAGTCACCAAATCCTAAAGGTCAGTTATAAACGTGATGATAATTACGCTTTCAACTTAAATAGCACTTTATGTAACACATTTTCTGCCCATTATGTCATTTGATCGTTAGTGTGGTATTTATTAGCAGATGAGCAAATGGGAGATATGCTGAATCTATTGCTACGACCAGTTTGCATTTCTTGAGATCATCAGTTTGAAACCACAGATGAGAAAAGATTCAGGCTCATCTTTCCCTTCAGAAGTCTGTTTGTTCCTTCATCAGTTGTAGGCTTTCTCTCAGGTCTTTTTTATTAATATATAACTAATCCTAGATTTTGCATTAACATTGCAAGAATATTTTCTCTTTGTGCTACTTAGCTGATTGTGTTAATTGAAGGCAAAAGTTTTTCATAAAATGAAATTAAAAGTCAATGAAAAAAATGGTGATTAACTGCCTTCCTCTCAAGACTATCTACCGCATGATGACAACGCCTGGCAAAAAGCAAGAATTCAGTGTATTCTGAATGCATGAATCAATGAATGAATGAAGGGAAAAATTAACTTAAATAAATGTCTGCTTAAGTAAGTGAACTTAATTTACTCTAAATCTTGCCAGCCCAATAAAGACTTCTGTTGAAAAGGATAACTCACTAAAATCACAATTTCAAATACTAGACCTTTCCAGAAACCCTATAGTGCAGCTCCATGCAAAGGATGGCATCTTCCAGAGTTATCTGAGGCAAAGACATGATTTCATCATGTAACGGAAGTGCCACAAACATTCAGTAACTAATCATCAAGGACCAATCTGAAGAAGTGCATTCTTTCTTCTCAGATTAATTTTTGAATGCAATCACAGTTCCCTTCCTTTCATCTGTTCCTCAGTAAACAAGATGTAGAACCCAAAAGTGCCTAGAACAGAGGATGGCACTCCTAGGTCTCCAAGCAAAATAAGTGGTGGAAACTTCACCTTCTGTTGGACAAGTGTCATCATTGTAATAGTTTTGGAGTGGGTAGCCATTCCCTTCTCCAGGGGATCTTCCCAATCCAGGAATCAAACCAGGGTCTCCTGCATTGCAGGCGGATTCTTTACCAGCTGAGCTGCCAGGGAAGTAGTATTAATGCCAAGCGACTGGCATATCATAGGTTTAACTCATTCTCTTATTCACCCATCCATTCATTTATCCAAGCAATAAACATTTGCTGTGTGTTTTTCATGGACAGCACTAAGCTAAGCTCAGTCAGTCAATTCAGTCACTCAGTTGTGTCCAACTCCTTGCGACCCCATAAACCTCAGCACGCCAGGCCTCCCTGTCCATCACCAACTCCCGGAGTCCACCCAAACCCATGTCCATTGTGTCGGTGATGCCATCCAACCATCTCATCCTCTGTTGTCCCCTTCTCCTCCTGCCATCAATCTTTCCCAGCATCAGGGCCTTTTCAAATGAGTCAGCTCTCCATATCAGCCAGCCAAAGTATTGGAGTTTCAGCTTCAACATCAGTCCCTCCAATGATGTTGAAGCTAAGGTACATGTTTCTTAATCTTATTTAACCCCTGATAGCTCAGTTGGTAAGCAATCTGCCTGTAATGCAGGAGACCTTGGTTCAATTCCTGGGTCAGGAAGATCCGCTGGAGAAGGGATAGGCTACCCTCTCCAGTATTCTTAGGCTTCCCTTGTGGCTCAGCTGGTAAAGAATCCACCTGCAATGTGGGAGGCATAGTTCGATCCCTGGGTTGGGAAGATCCCCTGGAGACGGGATAGGCTACCCTCTCCAGTATTCTGGCCTGGAGGGTTCCATGGGGTCACAAAGAGTTGGACACAACTGAGTGACTTTCACTTTCCCTTCACTTTCTATCTTCACAAGCATCTTATGATGTTGGCATTCTGATCACGTTGATGTTACGTATAAAGAAACTGAGGTTCACTACCTCATGCACCTAATTTCACACAGCTCTGGTGGAACAGAGGTTCAGAAGGACCCAGAGTATGGGATTTTGAACTCTACCTCCTTAAATGAAAAAAAAAAGAAAGAAAGAAGAGGAGTGAAGAATTTTCAGAAGAACAAAATTACTTCACAGAGGAAGAACCCTTGGACTAATTGGCACACACCTCTCGAGGAAGCTACGGGTCTCTAAAGGCTAGCTACACAATCCTGTGACAAATTTTATTTTCTTGGCTCCAAAATCACTGCAGATGGGGACTGCAGCCACAAAATTAAAAGACGCTTGCTCCTTGGAAGAAAAGTATGACAAACCTAGACAGCATATTAAAAAGCAGAGACGTTACTATGTTGACATAGGTTCGTATAGTCAAAGCTATGGTGTGTCCATTAGTCAGGTATGGATGTGAGAGATGGACTGGAAAGAAGGCTGAGCATCGAGAAATTGATTCTTTCAAATTGTGGTGCTGGAGAAGACTCTTGAGAGTTCCTTGGACAGCCAGGAGATCAAATTACTCAGTCCTAAAGGAAATCAACCCTGAATATTCATTGGAAGGACGGATGCTGAAGCTGAAGCTGCAATACTTTGGCCACCTGATGCAAAGAGTCAACTCATCGGAAAAGACCCTGATGCTGGGAAAGATTGAGGGCAGGAAGAGAAGGGGGTGGCAGAGGAGGAGATGGAATATATAGAATCTAGAAAACTGGTACTGATGCACCTATCTGCAGGGAAGGAATGCAGACTCGGATGTGGAGAATGGCCTTGTGGACACAGTGCGGTGGGGGGCGGCGAATGGAGAAAGTCGCATCGGCACATGTCCACTCTCGGGTGTAAGGTGGACAGCAGGTGAGGAGCTGCTGTGAAGCGCAGGGAGCCCGATCTTGCACTCTCTGATGACCTGGAGGGCTGGGATGGGGACAGGGGAGGGAGGGGAGGGAGGGAGGCCATGTGTGTATCATTATGGCTGATTCACACTGCTGTATGGCAGAAGCCAACACAACATCGTAAAAAATTTTTTTAAATAAAATATTCTTTAGTTGAAGAATAAAAAAAAAAAAAGTAAATATATAGGTGTACTACTAAAAAAAACACACCCATGTTCATATCCTAATAGTTATTAAGCACGGTGTCAAAATGTTAATTCAAGGAATGATTTTCCCAGAAACATATTTTTAATCATGTAAGGTGATATTGCAGAGAGAAAAAGAAAGTGGGGGAAAATGTTTTCAGAATTCCGATATAGCAAGCACAATAAAAACACAGCTGGACAAGGTGAGCCAATATAAACCAGGGGGAAAAAAAAAAGAAAGCAACCAGAGATAGGCAAGCTACTTGGGCCTTATAGAATTTCTCTACCTTAAGGGCGCACATCCAAATACACCTCACATAAAAGCACGTATTACAAGACAAAACTGAAGAACTGCGTCAATATTGCACTGCCAGCAGAATTTTCAGAATAAAAGGGAAATAAGAAAAAAAAAAAAGGAAAAGGGAAGTAAGATGTGTAGAAGCCGCTCCACAGAGGGGCTGATGTGCAGGTCTTCAAACATCTAGTGGGAGTTGATGACTAAGGAAAACAGCACAGAGACTGACGGCATGTCCCCAGACGACTTTCTGCTTTTGGACAGTGAAATAGACGAACCCCCAGAAGCCACAGAGGAAACAAAAGTAGTCTTCGGCTCAGGTGACTATAAAGGTGTGTGGTCCTGCCAGAGACCTTTACTCTGGAAGGAACGTGGCACTCACTATAATATGAGCTATAAGATGGCAAATTACTGGAACCCGTCACCCTCAAATTACAAACAATATATAAAGGATTAGCGATGACTGTGTTGTTGCCCTCAATCTCAATCTAGACGCCGAGGTACGCTCATTGGAATTCAATTGAAAAACAACAGCTGTTTATGGAGCATTTTCTGTGTGCTGAAAACTCTGCTAAGTTTTACATGCGTCATCTCATCAAACCCTTGCTTTTGCAAAGGAGGCTGCTGATGCTTCGAAAGTGACTTGGACCAAATCACACAGGTAGTAAAAAACAGGGTGGCTCAGTGGTAAAGAATCCGCCTGCCAATGCAGGAGACGCTGGGGACGTGGGTTTGATCCCTGGATTGGGAAGATTCCCCTGGAGAAGGAAATGACAACCCACTTCAGTATTCTTGCCTGGAAAATTCCACGGACAGGGGAGCCTGGCAGGCTACAGTCCATGGGGTCCCAAAGAGTCGGACATGACAGAGCATACATGCATGAACTCTGTCGAAATGAGTTGAAGCTGGGATAAAACAGCTTTATAGTAAAAGACAAAGGTGGGTCTGAATCCAGGTATCAGACCCGGAACTCCTGCCTGAACCACGCACCTCTCCCTAAAAATAATGCGGAGGATAAAATTAAAAAAAAATGGGGGGCAATGAGAAGTGTCCCCACATAAGATGGCATTTTAGTATTTGCATCTGCCCTCCCCACCAAATTCCCAAAGCAAGGCCAACCTGGACACAGTGTAGAGTTTGGAGTCTTCAGCCCCCAAAGCCCAGAGCCCACACACACTCAGCCGCTCCTCACTTCCTCTCCCACCTCCTCGCCCACTTCACTTACCAGTGATGACTGTGGGTTTTCTGCAGTGGAAAGCCCGAGAGGGGGTGGTCGCTTCAATGCTGCGTTTCAGCAGGAATTGCCCAGCAAAGCTGGCTGGGGGCTCCCGGCTGCCCGGCAAGCCCTGGGTACCTGATAAGGACTTGACCACGGCAAGCCTCTCCAAGGCACAGAAACTGCAGTGACAGCCAAGCGGCGCACTGTTATCGGTAATAATAGTGGGGACTTCCCTGGCAGTCCAGTGATTAAGAATCCGCCTTCCAATGCAGGGGACATGGGTTTGATCCCTGGTCTGGGAACTAAGACCCCACATGTCATGGGGCAACGAAGCCCACAGGCTACAACTACTGAGCCATCACTCTCTGGAGCTCACGCGCCACATCTGGAGAAGCCCACATGCCACAATCAAAGATTCCGCATGCTGCAATTAAGACCCGATGCACCCAAAGAAATAAATAAAAGAAAAGTGAAAATGTTAGTGGCTCAGTCATGTCTGACTCTTTGGGACCCCAAGGACTGTAGCCCACCAGGCTCCTCTCTCCATGGAATGCTCCAGGCAAGAATACTGGTGTGGGTAAGCAATTCCTTCTCTAGGTGATCTTCCCAAGGCAGGGATGTAACCTGGGTCTCCTGCATTGCAGGCAGATTTTTCTACCATCTGAGCCACAAAAAAGCCCTAAATAAATATTAAAAAAAATAATTATAGTGCTGACTGCCACATTGTTCAAATGCTGCAAGGGTCTTTGATCATCTTATCTCCTTTCATTTTCACCACAAGCCAGTGATGGCAGTATTGAGTCCATTCTACAGATAAGGAAATAGAGGTCTGTTTAATTATCAAAGTATAAGTTAAGACCCAAGAATGTTCACACTGAACCCTTGTGTGCTTCTATTGTTGAATATATCCAACTGGCTCCCAGCCTCTCCACTGTCTCCATAGAACACAGGAGAACTTTCTTCATGCATCTCTCCCAGCAGAGAACCCTTTCCTGAATGAACTGGGAATCACGTATTTCCTATAGATGACGAATACAGCCATTGTGACCCTGGACGTTAACCTAGGTCTCTTTAGGGGGTTAACCAGTGTCTTTACCAAAAGTGTCTGTGCTGGTCACCAGGAGCTGGGCAGACTGTGTCCACAGTTCTGCTCCATGCCCAGAAAAGGTGCAGAGGAATAGCAACCCTCTCTTGATACTAACGGTGAGCAGGCAACCTAAGAACGGCCACTTCCGGACAAGATGGAGGAGAAAATCACGCACCACCTTAAAACTGCAAAACCAGTGTGCAAAGGGCTCTGCCATCCCCTTCCTCTTCTCATTTGTCATCGCGGTCAAATAAGACACGTTATTATTTGCGACTGGTGTTTTCAGAAATGTATGAATTGACAAATCCATTTCTTCCCCCTTTGTGGTGGGAAATGAAAGGGTAGGATGGGGTGGGGTGGGGTGTCCTGACTCTGACTTTGGAGGTGGTCAGCCTGAGGCCTCGCGACTCACCAGCTGGGGCTCTGGGGGCCAAGGAAGGGTCCACTTCCAGAAAAGACACTTCAGCTCTCCTGGTCTTTAACCATGGACTTGCCGACCAAGAGGGAATCTCTTCTACCTGGCCCTTTTCCCCACTTGAGAGTCCACCCCACCCAAAGAGAAACCACCTCCCTGGACTGCGGGTTTCTCCAGCTGCTGGGAAAACACCTTCAGGATGGCTCACAAGGCAGCGGCAGGCACATAACCTTAGGCACTGCCCAGCCCGAAGGCAGACGTTTTCCAGGGTCCTCTCCTCATCAGCTACACCCCAGTCTTCTAGGAAGACGGCAGCGGTCTCCACCAGCAGTCCTGATCATACCCGACCTGGGGAGGGAGCCCACTCCCATCAGGAGAGTAGGGACCCAGGTGGATGGAGCAACAGGGGCTTTCTAAAAGGCAGAGCAATGGGACTCAGCTGGCAGGCCAGTGGTTAGGACTCCTCAGTTCCAATGCAGGAGACAGGGGTTCGATCCCTGGTCAGAGAACTAAGATCCTGGATGCCACACAGCCAAAAAATGAATAATAAATGGAAGAGTAATGTATCTTCCCAAACACAATTATTTTCTGAATTATTATATGATTAGGTTTCTCCCTCCCAGTGCAGTTCAGTTCAGTTGTTCAGTTGTGTCTGACTTTGAGACCCCATGGACTGCGACATGCCGGGCTGTCCATCACCAACTCCCGGAGCTTGCTCAAACTCATATCCATCCAGTCGGTGATGCCACCCATCTCATCCCCCTCCCAACCGTACAACTTAAAATAGATCCAACCACACCCTAAAGCTTATTTGAAAGCCCAGCAGAGCACTTTGGATTGAGTTCTCCCCATTTAAAGAAGTGCAAGACCTCGGTAAGGTCTAGTAAGGTCTTCCCTCTTGGTAAGACCTCAGCATTCTGTTTGGTGGTATAAAATTTTCCCCCAAAATGTCAGTCATTCAATGAGTCTTGTGCCAGTTTCTGTATTAACTTGAGAATTCAGCAATAAATAAAAGCCCCGGTGCACAGAGAGATACCATTCTAATACAGGATGACAGGCAACAAATAAACAAGTAAACGCATATTACAGGATTTACGGTAGCTTCGACATACGATCTATTAGAGCTGAGAGACCCTCTGGAAACACAGAGATAGAGAGGGAGAAAGAAAAGTTTTTTTTTTTTCTAGTAAGGGTTAAGCAAACCTCACCTGGAATATTTCTTGGTACTTAGAATGAAAGTAATTTGCAGAAATGTCTTACATATACAAATGTAATAGCCGAGTCCTACTTTCTCCCTCAGAAATACACAGCTCTCAGCTCCCTGCAAGGTGTCAAGAAAAGGCTGCAGCCCCCAGCACGGGGCCAGCGTGCGTTTTCCCTGCTGAGCTGGCACAGCGTGCCTGGACCGCCAACGGGTTAAGGTGGCCGCGAGATGCTCGGAGCGCTGCATAAACAGTGCGTGTCAGACGTTCCAAGCATCCTTCATCTTCCCTATCTCCCGGTCCTCGGCTGTCAATCAGCTGTCACTAGCCCGCACATCAGCAGCGTGCGCACATCACCCGCCTGTCAGCAAAGCAGCTGATGAGACTCGGCTCCAGACTGTCAATCATCTTTGTTTCTCTCTGCCGCTCGGGAAATATTTTGGCTCAGAGAAACAAAGAAGCCTGGGCAACAATGGCTCGTTGTCAGGCAGGCACTCCTGTACGTGCACATAAGATCTTCAAGGAGCCCTGATCATGCCTCACCCCCCCAAATGATGTTGGGGTCAGGGGTGGACAGATGGAAGACTGAGAGTCTGTTTTATTAGTAATTCTAGTTCCCCGAGCAGATCCTGATGGATTCACACACACACAAATAAGCACAGGAACATGAAACAATGATAACTTGAAGTTATCTGAGCTTATGCCTCAGAAAAAAAATAAGGCTCGGAGGATGGATGACTGCTTGGTTCGCAATTATTCATCATTGATCAGGCAGGCTTTTGGGGAGAGAGTAACTGCTGGATTGCTGAGTTCATTCATTTCCCAGGGAATTCTGAGATAGTAGCTTCGACTCTCCCACTCTCTGGGGTGTGAGGAGGTTGGAAGCACCCACGCACAGAAAAGCCAGTGAACTCATTAAGTCCCCGGTGAAGTGGGTTTGCTGGCGCTTGCAACAGGCGTCCTTATGTCGAATGTAAAGACATTCCGGAACAGCCCCTTGTCTGGCACAGTAGCTACCCCTCTCATACAAAATATGTATTGAACACATCCCCCACCTCTAAAAGCCTGCAACATACATATCTAAAGAGACGCTCCTGGCTCTGGGCTTCCATCAAGGAAGCTGTCCTGCTCCCGACGTTTGCCACTTTCGCAAAATCACCATGCATGTATTAGCATAATGAATCAACTCATCTTGCAATAGATCCAAATACTAAGTTATCTAAAGTCCTGTAACATTAAGAAAAAAAATATACTTATTGTACACTAATTGCTTTGCAATACATTTAGAAACCGTCGGATCTTTTCATGGTGTTTATCAAGACTGCTATTACCTATCAATTACCCAAAGCTCTGAACCGACCCGTTTGTGCATACTGTGACTTGCTCCCATTGTCAGCTCTGTTTGTGACATTTGGGATGTTTTACCCTCTGACAGACAGATCCCTTCCTACTGCGCAACACTGATGTCTGAAAACGCATCTCTTGCTGATCTAACCGGACATTAATTGCTTTCGTGCTGATGTATCTGTGCCTCTCGGTCTTCCAGCATAACTAGCAAATCTCATCTCTGACAAGTTGGCTGAACCTAATCAAGACAGATCAGCTGTTACCCAAGGTGCCATGGGCTGTAATTTGTGGTTCTTTACAGAGTTATCACTCGCTGGAAAGACAAGGAACTATAAATTCTGTCAACAGGAATCCCAAAGTGTATGTTCCAAGCAGCTGTGGCCTCCCCCGCCCGCAAGAAAACATAGCACTTGTCAAATAAATACTTGAGATAATTGATAAGAGGGGATTAGAAGGATGTGGCTGATACCATGACTGTAAGACTTTTTCTTTCTTTTTTTTTAAGGAAACTTCAGAAGCAAAACGGTGCGTCGGAAGTATGAGTTGTCAAGGGTACAGAAGGTTTGCAGGGAAGTGAGGGGTGACAACCGTCCACAATTCAGCTCCCACCTATCACTGGGGAACTTGGTTCAGATCTGCCTCACTCTCGAAACAGGCAAATGCCTAGACATCCTAAGCTGCAACGGAAACATCTCGTCGCCCGGTGACAACGCCTTGATCAGAGGCAGGAGGGCAGGGAATACTGTCAGCCTGTCAGCACCGTTCTATTCTCTGAAGACCCCTGTGGTTTTCTTTCAGGTGCAAAGAAAAAAAAAAAGAGGAAATATTAGAGAAAATAAACTGCTTTCTTACTGTATCGCTTTGGTCCATCTTCCAAACAAAATGAAAGGGTTAATGTGGCATCATCTTCAAAAAACTCGGTGGCAAACGCGTCCCACCAGAGGTTGTCGCTGTCCTGCAAAGAGACAGATGATTTATTTAGCAGGTGAGAGCAGAAAATATCTCAATGAGGAGCTGAGAAAGGGAAAAAGGCAGAGAAACCCAGTCACCGGTGGCTTGGGACTCGGCATATGTGTGTGGGTGTTCTGGAGGGAGCGTGGGCGGGCGTGTGGTCACTCTTCAAGTTAATTGCCTCAAATGGGGACCAAATTCCAATTCAATAAATGAGCTAATGCAAAGTGAATGAAAATTAATTCTGGGGAACATATTTGGGGAGATGTAATAAACATATTTTGGAATACTGTGACAGTTTTTAAGAAAAGGGTTTGCAGGTAATGTAAAATGTACTCAGCCTTTTTTCTCTTTCTTTCACTTTGCTCTTTTAAGAGCCGGATTTTACAAACAGAAACCACAATGTTACAATCAGGTTAAGGAGACTACATTTTTTAAAGATAATTTATTTAAAAAAAAAAAAGATTGTGTGTGGCTTGTGGCATTCCTTGATGTAAATATCCCTATGAAAGGATACAAGTATTGCTACCTGGATTTATGTAGAAAGATGAGTTTGTGCACAAGCAAACATCACATACATGGGGACTGTTCTTGAGGATTGGTTTAAGATGACAGGCAATCACTAGCTCGTTATTAAATCAGTTATTAAAAACAGAACAGTTCAGCAGAGGATTTATACCTTTGACCTCTATGTTACATTGGCTTCAACACATAAATTTTGCCTCTTATTCACTGATGACCTAAGTCAAGACGCCAACTTCCTTGCCTCCATTTACTCATTTGCAAACTGGGAACAATTACTGTAGTAGACTTCGGAGCCTAGGGAGTAACTGTCTGGCGCATAATTGTTGCTCAATAAATGGCAGCTATTATTATTTATTATGGTCTTCTTTGACCCTAAGATATCTGTAAGTAGAGAATCCGAATTTCAAAAAACTTAAACTTCTCAGTCAGGATCATCAGCTAGAAAGTGGTGAAGCTAAAGTTCCCATGTTGTGGTTCCCTTAGCCCACACACACAACACAACGACATGGGAACTTTAGCTTCATCACTTTCTAGCTGATGAAAGTCTGCTAATTCTAGCCTATTTTTTTTTTTAATGGATTTAATCTTTTTGGAGTAGTTTTAGGTTCACAGCAAAATTAAGAGGAAAGTACAGAAGATCCCCACACTCCCTTGCCCACATACACGCAGAGCCTTGCTCACTACAGCAGTGGATTTGTATAATTGATAAACTGACCAGCCCATGTTTTTTACCAAACAGTTCTGCTCAAAAAGTGACTTTCACCTTAGATAGAAAACAACAAGCAAGAGTAGAAGAGGCTGGCATTGGCTGCAGGAAATTTTGCTTCAGCGGATCTCCCCCAGTTCGTCCAGATTTTGTCCCCTTCCCCCACCTTCATGTGTTTTTTTTCTGAAAATAAACCTCCTCATTAAACAACCCCTTCTGCCATTCACTGGCTAGTATAGTTCCTGGGATCAGTGAAGCAGTTTTATGAAAGAAATCTTCATAGTAGCTAGGCCAGGAGTCCAGGCAGCAGCTGAAATACAACTATAAAGACCCATGCTGAACCAAATGTGAAATTTCTAGCAGAAGACCTAGCAATGTGACAGGTGGAATCTCAGTTCTCAGCCACAGAGCTGAGCTAACAACCTCATGAGCTGTGGGCAATGGTAAAAAATCAGTGCTTCCATATTCGATTTCTAGATGTCAGTCATCTAGATGGCGTGAGCCTTGCAGAGAAAGGCAACAGGGCTCTGCTTGACCACATGTGAGAGAGACCAAGGAAAGGTAACAGAGAGTGACTGGTCGCGATTCTGCCTCTCTATGCACAGGCTAGCACTTCCGCCTTCTGATTGCAAATGTGGTGCCTCCATCAGCGGTAAAATGAATGATCCAGGAAGTTCCCTTGGGAGCAGGCTGTATGGTCAAGTCCAGTCAACTGACCAGTAAAAGGCTGCATGCAGAAACTTTCCAAGAGGATTCCACAGAGGAGCTCGGGAAGCCTGGTTTCCCCTAAGAGGTGAGGGCAGGCAGGATGCCGCCAATTCTCCGTGAAGTTGCTGCTCCTGCTGCTAAGTCGCTTCAGTCGTGTCTGACTCTGTGCGACCCCATAGACGGCAGCCCACCAGGCTCCGCCGTCCCTCCATGAAAGCAACCCCTCAATTCAAACCAACAAGGAGATTAACCAGGAAGGGCCTTGAGACTCACCGGCAGGTCAAGATCAACCTCTCAAGATTTAGCGGTAAAGGTTATGACAAATACTCTTAAAAACAAACCAAGAGCCTGAGGTTTTGTTCTGGGGTGTGTGGGGTGGCCATACATACCAGGTACTGCCAGATACAACAGATACAATATTTGGTGGATATATTGTAAAACACTTCCTATCCAGGTGTGTTCATTTCCTTAGACCTGTCCGACTCTTTGTGACTCAGTCGTAGCCCGACAGGCTTCTCTGTACATGGGATTATCCAGGCAAGAACACTGGAGTGGGTAGCCATCCCCTTCTCCAGGAGATCTTCCCAATCCAGGGACTGAACCCACATCTCCTGAATCTCCTACATTGCAGGCAGATTTTTTATTGCCGAGCCATCAGGCAAACCAGAGAAAAGCCATTATTATCCTTCTGGGGACCAGCATAGTGAGGAGTTGGCCTGTGTGGAGTCAAAGGACCCAGCAATTTAGCTTTTCAAACCAAGGGTCCCTATTAACCATTTCCCACCCCCTCATCTTTGCATATATTGTTCTTTTGGACGGGCATGTCCAGCAAGACCAAGTCTCAGTCCTTGGATTCCTTTTTCCCTGTCTCCTGTGCTAGAAAAGCTGGACACCTCTACACAGTTAGAGTATGGATCAAATTATAATTGAATCACTGCCTTGAAATATACTGGCTTGGCCAAAAAGTTCGTTCGAGTTTTTCCTTTGGATGGTACAGAAAAACCAGAACGTACATTTTGGGCAACCCGATATGTTTATCTAACCTTGTGACTGCCGTAGCAGATGCTTAAGGAAAGAACCTGGTATTAAGTGTCTCTCCATCCTCAACAGATCTCCCATCTACAGTTAAGGCGTAGAAGAAATGGAGAGGCCATACCCGCATCGTGAGTAAGATTCTTCCTCGAAGACTGGAGGAATCTTAAATCTAAGCTCCGTGGCTAGGGAACCAGGACGTCATCCAAGAGGACCTGTCTCTGTCATGTTACTGCTGCCTGCCCGCATCAGTGGATGCTCCAGCCACGCATGTGACAAGGTCACACAGACGCAGGAAGGACTGCTCACTTACACTGCTGTTCCCTGAACCACCTGTGGGTATTTGCTCTTTTCAGTGGTATGTTCATTAGATGAATACACTTCATTGATTGTAACTCAAATAAGAGAAGTTTTATTTTATCAATTTGTAAAAACAGAGAATAGAGGATAACAAGACAAAGACCCATGGGCCCATTATCCAGGTGGTTTAATAATTTAAATAATACTTTAATAGTTAATCATTATTAAAATAATATCTTTTTTCCTTTTTAAAAGGAGTGAAAAATTATAAGTAAAAATCGATGTCCCGGGTCTCCATAGCCAGCTCGGTTCTTCTCTCCCTTCCCCCAGGCTCCCATAAACAACCGTCTCGTGAAACTCATATAGCCCTTCATAGGCCATCTTTTGTGTGAAAGTCAAAGTCGCTCAGTGATGTCCGACTCTTTGCAACCACGAACTTTATAGTCCATGGAATTCTCCAGGTCAGAATACTGGAGTGGGTAGCCTTTCCCTTCTCCAGGGGATCTTCCCAACCTAGGGATCAAACCCCTGCACTGCAGGCAGATTCTTTACCAGCTGAGCCACATGAGAAGCCCATCTTTTGTGTATATATATACATATATATGTATGTGTATATGTATGTACATATACACATACATAACTCCATTAACATGCAGTCCTGTTTTCTGTTTTTAATATTTCATTTAAATGATGTCATACATTACGTTTCCTTTTTTAAACTTGCTTATTTTCAACACTGTGTTTTGGAGACCTCTCTATTTTATATATTAGAGTCTCTTCTTTCCTTATATAAGCTACATGGTAGCACACTGAATGAACAGAATATATTTTATTTAAGCATTTTGCTACTAATGACCTCTAGACAGTTTCTAATGTTTTGCCATCACAGCAATGCTGGAGGCAGTATCTGCGTGCCCCGCTGTGCTAAAGTGTCAGAACATCTCCGGGGTGAAGTGGCCACACCTAGGCATAGACTGTGTGCTTTTCCATTAGCAGGTCTCCGCGCTTCCAGATTGAAAACTTGTGGTCTGAACTTGCACCGGTAGAGCTGAAGCAAAGAGCATTTCTAAGTGATGTATTTCAGTGGGATCTAACAACAGTATCAACATAATGACAAAACAGAGTCCGGCTCTGCTAGAAGGATGAGCATCCAAACGTCCAAAGAAGGTGCAGTGATCAAAGACCGCCACTCATAAACCTTTGCTTAGCATTCTCTTCAAGGCAGAGTGTATCACAGGGCTTCGTTAGCCAAAAGCAGGGTTTCTTGCCACAACACAAGAAAGGAATTACAGTCGCTAGGGTCCTCCAAAATGACTCATGAGACAGGATGAGTGAGGACCTAAGGTCCCAACAGGTGGGCCCAAAAGCTGGGGGGGCACCTAACTCCATCCTCCCTGCCGCCAGGCTTCTCGTGGAGGTCACGCCTCCCTTTTCCAAACACAGAGGTCCTTTCAGCCCTTGCTGTTGCTTAGTCCCTGAGCTGGGCTTGTTTACTAGCTAGTGAATATTAATAAGTAAAGAGTGGATTCTTTTCCCTAAGCTGGAAAGTCACAATAACAGAGCGCAGCCTCCAGGTAAAGAAAGACGAAATTAACTCAGCCTGAGCTCAGGCGTGGAGCCTGGTGCTGACAGGCCCTGTACATTTTAATTAGGGAAAAACACCAGTGGCGCTTCTCCACTCTAAATAATCCCCCATATGCATTTCTGCGACGAAAGCTCCCGGTCCTTCTGTCTCATCTCACAGGTGAGCCCACGTAGCCCCGTCAGCCAGATCATATACCAGGAGGAGAGATGCACTCGGGTCAAATAGCAAAGAGTGTCTTAATTAGATTCAAAAAAATCCACAGACGCGTTTTGCTCCCGTCCTGGATTTGCGTCCACTCCCGTCCATGTCCCTCTCCACCAAAAACAGGATCTGGGTGCCAGGGTTGCCCCCCGGGCAACTCTAACTTCAGTACTGACAGGTTATGTGGGATTTTTGCCAGAGTAATTATTTTTCAATTCAACAATAATGAGAAATTACCATGGCAACCACTTGTCACGTGGCGCACATACACCCCCTCCGAAGAATGAACTATACATAAAGCTGTTGCTTGAAAATTGTGTGGTTTTGTTTTGTTTTTTATGAAAATAAACAGGTCAAAGTGGAGGAAAGGGTATGAAGGGGTCTGGAAACATGAGGATGAGGAGGGCGCTGGCTTTCTTCTGTACCTTGAGATTCTAGAAAACGATGACACCTCATCCCACAACCCCACCGTCTTGTCCACAGGCACACGCAGATAGCACACGATTCCTTTCTCTCTGACCACTGCGGTCCCTCCCATCTGACACATGTCAGCTAGCTTCTCTCAGAAAACACTGAAGAGGAACAAATGCGACTCCACGACCGAAGCGGACACACACTTGGCCAGACTTGCTTTCTCTAAGTGTCTCTGCCCGTCACAGGCATATTTTGAGACAGAAGACCTTGATAATCCCAAATCTCCTGCCTTCCCCTTTCTAGAGGAAGGCCCTCTTGGACTGAAGGGGGGCACACCTCTTTCATTTTCTCTATCAATAAGGTCTTGCTTCCATCAATTTCTCCAAACCTAGGAGTCTTGTACCAAACCATTTATATGTCAAATTAGCTACATTTAATAAGATGGTCATACAGAGTGAAGTAAGTCAGAAAGGAAGAAAGAAACAAACCAACAGTGTATATTAACACATGTATGTGGAATCTAGAAAAATGGTACAGACGAACCTATTTGCAGGACAGGAATAAAGACACAGCCATAGAGAACAAACGTGTGGACACCAGGGAGGGAAACTAGTGGAGGGATGAATTGGGAGATTGGGATTGACCTTTATACACTATTGATACCACGTATAAAACAGATGACTAATGAGACCCTTCTCTATAGCACAGGGAAGCCTCTACAGTGCACTGTGGTGACCTAAATTGGAAGGAAATCCAGAACAGGAGACATATGTACACATACAGCTGATTCACTTGACTGTACAGAGAACATAACACATCATTGTGGAGCAACTGTACTCCAATAAAAAAAATTAAAATAATAACAAACAGTTCCATAGCAGTTATTGTATGCTGGCCACCATTCTGAGCCAACTGAAAAACATAAATTCCTTGAAACCTCACAGTGAGCCTAGGGGATAAGTCCTACTATTCATTCCATTTTACAGATGAGAAAACCGAGGCACAGAGAAGCCAAATATCTGCTTAAGACCGCAAAGCTGACAAGTAACAGAGAGATTTCAAACTCTGGCTCTTGAGTTGAGGCTCATAACCACTCTGCTACTCAGATATTCCTTTGTCCAGAACACTGTTCTTCAAACTTTCTACTGCCTTCTTTGTTGTTTCAATATCCAATTAATGCACTGAATGTTTGAGGCTTCATTTTTTGAACAGACAGCCCAAAGCAAGGTTTTCCACCACATCGATGGAATTCTACATTGAAGCAGAGATAAAAGTAGTAAGATCACTTGCTCTCACCAGCTGGTAATTGCACAAGCATGTAATGGACACACAGAATTTTAAATCCCTCCTTTTTACTTAATGTTATAGATTTTTAAAAAATCTCATGTCCCTGGGGTTGTAGTTTTGATTTGTTTTTTCTCTCATGGTCAACTAGGATTTGTTTATTTTCAATTAAATTGTATTTTATTTACCAGTAAACGTTAGTTATCATTTTAACAGAGAAATTCTAAAACGGCAGCATGTTACCAAGAGAGTAAATCGCATGTCAGGGTTTCACTCACAATTCAAGGCTTCCTTTTTAGAAAGTACCTCCTGCATTTCACTCCCCTGGGCTGCTGCCTTGGGAAAGACATGTATTAAAACAGGCAGAGAGACAGAACTTGGCATCTGGCAGAAATGATTCTACAGCCATAGCTACATCAGTGCCTCCCCCTGCCCCAAACACCTGGAAAATCCATGTATTTCAATCTCCATCCTTGACCTACAAAAGCATTAAATAATCGTAAAGAGTCCAAGGAGAAAGGCTATTTACAATAGTCTAAAAATAATGAGTAAAATGTATACAGTTGAGGTACCAAAAATAAGCTTTGAAATTCTTGCAATTGTTATGAAATCCTGGTGGTTCAAATGGTAAAGAATCTGCCTGCAATCCAGAGACCGGGGTTCAGTCCCTGGGTCAGGAAGATCCCTTGGAGAAGGGAATGGCTACCCACTCCAGTATTCTTGCCTGGAAAATTCCTTGGACAGATGACCTTGGCAGGTTACAGTCCATGGGGTCATAAAGAGTCAGACATGTCTGAAGGATTAACACTTTCACTTCATTTTTCATTGTTTTTAATAGTTTTTTTTTAAATTACTTAATTTATTTTAATTGCAGACTAATTACTTTACAATATTGTGGTGGTTTTTGCCATACATTGACATGAATCAGTCATGGGTATACATGTGTCCCCATCCTGAACCCCCCTCCCACCACTCTTCCCATCCCATCCCTCAGGGTCATCCCAGTGCACCAGCCCTGAGCGCCCTGTCTCATGCATCGAAATTCCTATCAGCTTTATGAGGGCAGGATCGCTACCTGTATCTGTGCATTTGCTAACATCTGGCAGGCAAGCAATAGATAAGTATTCGATTACTTGATTATTTAAATTATTTCTTTGAACAAACAAAGACTTGTTTAATTTAAAGCCACATATTCTCAAAACCCTAAAGAAGCAAAATCGTATCTTCATGATGGTTGGACACATCTGTTCACGTATCTGTTATTAATAAGTGAGGTGTGTTAAATCTTCAAAGAGTGACAATGCCGGCTTAAGAGTTTCACAAGGAATTACATTCTAGTCCTCACAGTATCCCTATCAAGTTGGTACTTTTACTATCTCAATTTAAATGGGGAAACTGAAGGCCCAGGAGGTTAAGATATATACCCACTGGACTTCTCTGATGATCCAGTGTCTAAGACTCTGAACTCCCAACGCCCAAAGCTGGGGGCCTGGGTTCGATCCCTGGTCAGGGAACTAGACTCCACATGGCCCAACTAAAAGTTTGCCTGCTGCAACTACAGATCCTGTCTGCCTCAACTAAGACCTGGTGCAGTCAGCAAACAAAAATAGATAATCAAATATTTTAAAAGATATATACCCAAGGCCACAGACTAAGAGGCAACCCTGGGATTTAATGCCTGAACACTGTGACTCTTAAATGTGTGTTTCTATCTGCAAAGTTTCATTGCCTTGTTCTCATCTCTATTATACTGGTGTGAAGGATTAGTATTTTCATCATAATTAAATTTCCTCTATTAGACTCCAACCTGGAAACGTGCACTCTGACATATCAAAAATAATACACTAGAGACCCTGAGCAAGCCCACTTTGCCAATGACGTCATGAAGAATTACTCTGGAAGCCTGGGTCTCGCTGGGGACAGTTTGGACAGCGAGCTCACATTACATCACACCCTCTAGGTGTGACAGGTCCTGAGTGGCAGGGCGATCTCACGAGGCAGCGATTCGTGTATCTTGAGAAAACCACACCATGAAATCAGGCACAGATTTTCTGTCCCAACCTAACCGCAGCAGACAGCAAGAGAACATTTCTGGAAAAGCCTGCGAGATGCAAAAGCTTGTTTTTGTGACCCGCCCAATTGCATTGGAATCAAACGACAGGGATCACTCTTAGAGTCCCCACTGAAAACTGGAAGCTTGTGCAGGGACTGAAGCGAGGAAAGAAAATTGGTGAGTTTTCCCCTCTCCTTCCTTGGGAAAAGGGAAAAGGATTTTTGTTTACAAAGACAAACATAAGAAATACAGCGTAATCTCAAAACTCAGAAGGAGGATATTGGGTTTCTCTGGACCATGGTCGAAGGCCTCCATGCTGTTCTCAGTTTACCCATCTGTTTATTGGGGTCTTCGAGCCCTTTGAGGCTGTGTCTAATCACAGCTCCCAGCTTCTCCCTGGGTCTCCCCTGGCTCCCCCGCCTCACCAACTTCCCCACCTGCTAACGAAAGACCGAACACGACCAAAGCCAGACCCGCCCCTATTTTCTCCACACCCCAAACCTATTCTCCCCACTCTTTTCCAACTCAGTACCATCACTCCAGATTGCTATTCTCAATAGCAATCTACTTTTAGCCCAAACTTTTAGGACATGTTCTTTTTTTTCTCTCTTTCATCCAGGATACTCTGATTGAAGTTTCTTTAAGAAGTTAACGACAAACAAAACAAAATACGACATATTCTTGATCCCTCTCTTTCCCTAAGCTCACACCTCCAATCCATCAGCAGTTCCCATGCATCGATTTCCAACCTAGAACAGGGCCCATTCACCACTCTCCTCCTCCACCCCTGCTCCTCATCTGGATCTCCAGCACCTCCAGCCTGGACAGCAGGGCTGGCTTCCTGATCCTTCTTTCCGCCAGAAGCCTGTTTCCCAGTACAGTAAGTCCCCTACATACAGATGAGTTCCATTCTGAGAGCGCGCTCTTAAATTCTCTTTGTAAATGCAACAAAGTTAGCCGAGGCCCCCAACTCACACAATGGGTTATACAGTACTGTCCAGGCATAGGTTTACAATCCTTTTCACACAAATAACACATAAAAAACACGCACAAACAATAAAGGACACAGCGTTACTCTTACAGTACAGTACCCTGGAAAGTACAGGACCAGCTACATCACTGCCGCGGTCACGCTTGCTTGCGGACATCCTGGGCTTGAAATAAAGACACTGACCCCTGTACTGTATACAGAACTGCACCGTGAGGTGCACAAAATTACACCCGCTTGCAGAGGATACACGCACGTGACAATGCACGCCAGACACACGAAGGAACGGACGTGGTTGGAGACGCAAACACATGTTCTCATCTTTGCAAGTTCAAAATTTGAAAGTCCGTATGTAGGGGATTTACTGGACCTGTGCTCCACAAAGAAGCCTGCGCGATATCTGAAAGACCCCCACGAGATGACGTCACTTCCTGCTGAGAGCCTCTCCTGGAGTCGCATGGCTGCTTATCTCCATAGCACCCACTGCCCTGCACGACTGGGACTTGGTCTCTCCCCCGGGGCTCAGCTCACTTCACTGAACACGGCTCACAGATCTGGGCTCTTGCCACAGAAACCTTCTTTCTGACCCGGGACCACACTCTTGGCCACCACAGAGCCCTCTGCAATCGCTCTTCCATCCACAAGTGGACATCTTTCCTCTACTTGACATGTCTTTTTCTTCCTCCTCATTCAAATCTCAAGTACTGTGTCACTGAAGAATCTGACTGCCAATGCAGGAGATGCAAGTTCGACCCCTGGGTCGGGAAGATCCCCTGGAGAAGAAAATGGCAATGCACTCCAGTATTCTTAAGAGCCTGGAGAATCCCATGGACAGAGGAGCCTGGTAGGATACAGTCCCTGGGGTCACAAAGAGTTGGACACAATTGAGCAACTAAACAACAGCAACAATCCATAGGAGCTAACTTTAGAAAAAAACAAAAAAAACAAAAAACAAATCTGTCAATGTTTTTTCTCTGGGAAGTCCTTCATACTTGCTTTTGTCTATTTGTTTGTTGTCTTCCTAGCTACTGGAAAATATAAGTTCATTCATTCACTTTGCTGTAGACCCTGATACCTAGTGCTTTGCCTGGGGGCTCAGATGGTAGAGAATCTGCCTGCAATGCAGGAGACCCGGGTTCGATCCCTGGGTCAGGAAGATCCCCTGGAGAAGGAAATGGCAACCCACTCCACTATTCTTGCCTGCAGAATTCCAAGGACAGAGGAGCCTGGTGGGCTACAGTCCATGGGTTTGCAAAGGGTCGGGCATGACTGAGCAACTAACGCTGGTACCTAGTAGGTGCTTAGCAGATGACAGCTTGAATAAATGAATATATGAAAAAAAATGTGTTAAGCAAGAAAAGAGAAAAGAGAAAAATCTATCAAAGAAAGCAAATGCTTGAACTTACACAGGGCAACTATTCCCAGACCCAGGCTTGTCACAACCCAGTTGGCTTCAACGACATAATAGAGTCCTAGAAACTTACCAGAATCTTCATTCCCTTTAATTTTTAAAATAAATATATGCCATGAATTAAAAGCATTAAAAAGCATTCATGCCCTTTGACTCGGTAATTCTATTTCTGGGAACCCATCCAAAGAACATAATCCGAAAATATGTAAATGCTTTATATGCAAAAATATTCACCATAGGAGTCTTCATAATAGAAAAAAAAAAAACCAAAAAACTAGGAACAATATGCTGTCTTATGAGGGAGAAATGATACCAGAAATCAAGATATGGGCACTAGAAAAAAAATAGGAATCTTTAAATGTAATGTTTGCTCATGGCTTATAATAATACAAAGGCATGCTTAGGTTATAATGTAAAATAAAGACAGGAAGATGGATACACAGAGCCGCGTGGCCAAATGGAGGGTGACATATATGCAGAAGCAGGCATGGGGCCTGAGTCTGTGAAAGAGATGGCCTTGCTGGGGAGGAGGGGAAGGGTGACCATTGGATTCGTAGTGTTGATTTTTCATATGTAAAATTAAATTTGATTCCACTTCACAAAATCAACAATTTGGCCACCTGATGCAAAGAGCCAACTCATTAGGAAAGACCCTGATGCTGGGAAAGACTGAGGGCAGGAAGAGACGGGGGTGACAGAGGATGAGATAGTTGGATGGCATCACCCACTCAATGGACATGAGTGTAAGCAAACTTCAGGAGACAGTGAAGGACAGGGAAGCCTGGCGTGCGGCAGAGTTCATGGGGTCATAAAGAACTGAATATGATTTAGTGACTGAACAACAACAACACATAACAAAATACAAATCCCAGATGGATCAACCATATAAGTGAAGAAAAACAAAGTTTTCAAACCACTAGAAGAAAAGAGAGACTATTTTGTATGACCTCACAACACGGGGGGAAATTGGTAAACAAACGCAAGGACAAATCGTATGAGAAACAGGCGATCCATTTGAATCCATCAGCATAGAAACACTTCACGTGACAAAAGATGTTATAAACATGCTACAATATAAGTGTGAGCTGGATGAAGATTAGCCACTAGAATACATAACACACTGTTAGAAATCAAGAATCAATAAAACATAAAAGAGCAAAAAAGTTATGAAAGTACCATTCCCAGAAAATAAATAAAGCAATGAAACGCTGTTCTATTTCACTTGTAGCCAAGAAAAGGCAAATTAAATCTAAGTCCTTGAACATCATGAGATTGTAAAAAAAAAAAAAAAAATTTAAAAATTGAACGATACCTCACGTTGCTGGAGAGCTGTGGAAATAGGGATTCTCATAGGCTGACATCACTTCTCAGGGTCTGGAAGCCCCAGCGCACGAAGTGGACAGATGCCGGCATCCCCGCCTGCTCAGCTCCTACCATCCTCCTGGACAGACTTGCCCTTCGCCCCTCCATCCCTTCACTCGCAATGCTCTTCTCACACCACACTCTTCCACTATTTTCCAACTATCTTTACTCATTCTGACCTCTACCAAGTCTGGCCTCCATCCTGAAAACTCACCAGGATTTCCAAACTTTAGAAAAGTCTCTGTTTTCTAGGCTGAGAAACAAAATTTTCAATGACTGTGAGCCTCGTGCTGACAATGCCTGTAGCACAATATTTTGACTTTATTTTACATGATGTCTGGTTATTGCATGTTCGCATCTCAGTGACTCTACAGTCCATGAATGTGAAGTGAAAGTCGCTCAGTCGTGTCTGACTCTTTGCAACCCCCACGGATTATACAGTTCATGGAATTCTCCAGGCCAGAATACTGGAGTGGGAAGCCCATCACTTCTCCAGGGGATCTTCCCAACCCAGGGATCAAACCCAGGTTTCCCACATTGCAGGCAGATTCTTTACCAACTAACTGAGCCACCAGGGAAGTCCATCAATAGAGACATCATATACTTTGGGTTGGTCTTTGCTTTCTGTTGCTTACCTGGCACACATTTATTATATGTTTAATTATGAACCAAACATTGCATTATCTATTTCAGGCTTTGAAACACCTTCAGGTAGCTACTATTATTCTCCTTCTACAAATGAACAAGAACAAAAAAGTTCAGAAAGGTTACTCAGTTTTCCCAGTCACACAATGGTATATGTTGGTATCAGTGATCAAAGCCATGTTGCAGTTCCAGAACTCATTTCTTTTAACTGATATGAGAGAAAATATCAGTAATAAGTCACATATGAGACTTGTGCATGAATGTTCATTGTTTCACCATTCATAATCAGCCAGAAATGGAAACCATCCAAATGTCCATCAGCTGATGAATGGATAAACAGAGTGGTATCGCCATGTAATGGAATACTATTAGCAATGAAAGGATTTAAATATTGCTAAGTGCTTGAATATGGACCACAAAAACATTATACAAAGAGAAAGAAGACACATATTGAATGATTCCATTTGGATGAAATATCCAGAATCCCAGCTCTACTACTCACTAGCTGTGTGATCTCAGGAAAATTACATAAGCTCTCTGTGCTTCTGCTTCATCAAGTGTAAAATAGATATAATAATTCATCATTCTCATTGTGAAGATTACACTAAATAATACATGGACCGATGACTGGAGTAACACCCAATAATGGGCACGATTACTAAGTGGTAGAGAAAGTCCCAAGGTCAGGGTTGGGTGGATATTAAATAATAAATATCAGCAGTGCATCTTACATAACAGACCACACACTTTACAAGTTGACCTCCAGGGGCTGGATTCCAATGCGAGCACTTCTGTGCTCTGTAACTCTGGGCCGGTTATTCAATCTCAATTGCCTTTGCTGTGGAGATGAGAACAATGATGGTCTTGGCCCCTTCTAGTGCTGTTGTGAAGATTAAATAAACATACACGTGCTTGGGCTTCCTTAGTGGCTCAGTGGTAAAGAATCTGCCTGCAATGCAGGAGATATGGGGGATACAGGTTTGATCCTTGGGTCAGGAAGATTCCCTGAAGAAGGAAATAACAACTGACTCCAGTATTCTTGCCTGGGAAATCTCATGGACAGAGGAACCTGGCAGGCTGTAGTCCATGGGGTCACAAAGAGCTGGACAAGAATGAGTGACTGAGGCATGCACATTGATGAGCTTAGCACAGTGCCTGGCACACGAGACATGTTTTAGTTTTGTTCTTTTTTACCCATCATTATTGTTTCAGCCATCAGTGTTAGGTGGCATTAAAGACACCCAAAATAAAGATCGCTAGCCTCAGAAAATGTATTATCCAATAACCTAGCTGTCCCAGTTTTGCCATTGACAGCGGATACACACAAGGATGCCCTCCTCTGTCTGTCTCCCTCTTCAACCTGCAAAGTCCTCAAGGGTGGGATCGATGTTTTGTTTTTCACCATCTCCCTTGTGCCTTGCACAGTGCCTGCCTGGGAAAGAGCAAGGGTATGCGATCCAGCAAAGTGAGTTTTCAATGCAGATTGGAGGGAGAGCAGCGCCTGCTTTGCGCGCCAGCCTCAAATCCACACTTGCATGTGGTTCAGGCTAATTTGCATCTCGGCATCTCAGAAGGCTCTGCATTTAGCTACTCAGTTTGCTTCCTTGTCAACTGGATATCACAACTTGTAAGGCAAAAGCGAGCTCTAGAGAACAGCGGCTTGCCTGCCAGCACCCTGACTTGGGGCCTGCAGGGTCTTTCATTTTCTCCTTCCATCTCCACGGAAGACAGAAAACTGGGTTCTAATTCTGATGCCAGTAATTCTTTGTTGGGTGACTTCACACAAGTACAAATCAAAGAATCTTAAGCCTTCCAAATGTCCTTAGAGGGTGTGCTTGGACCTCCCTTTTTCTGTCTGTAAAATGTGAGGATCTAAGCATCCTTCCAAAGGCATCCTGCCAGAACACTCACTTCCTCAGGGATTTCTTTTTCACCAGATCAACCTGTCCACCTTCCCTACTCTTGCTTTCAGGGAAAACATTTTTGGGGTATCTTGGTCAGCGCTATAGTAAAGGCAACATCTTCACCAAAGGGCGTATAAAGGGAAGATTTCCACCACCGCCTAGGGTCCAAGAATAGTCCCCATAACGATGGCAAATGGATTTTAACCCAAGTGGCCTCTGATGAATGGGTTATTGTTCACCAGGACTCTGAATCCATTCTCACATGAAACAGATATTTATTGAGAACTTACTATGGGCTAGACAATATCCGAGGCATTCATGAGAAAGCAGTGAACAAAAAGGACATAAAACTCTGTCCTTGGAGAGAGCGTAAACCGTTGTTGTCGGTCAGTTGCTTAGTCGTATCCAACTCTTTGCAACTCCATGGACCGCAGCATGCCAGGCTCCCCTGTCCTTCACCATCTCCCAGAGTTTGTTCAAATTCGTGTGTGTGTGTGTGTGTGTGTGTGTGTGTGTGTGTGTGTGTGTATATCCAGCAGTGGATGACACACAATAGCAAAATAAATAAGTGAAATACACCACTTATCAGGTTGACTAGGGCACAGAAGGAAAATAATAAAGCAGGAAATGGGAACAGAGTGTGGGGGTAAGGAAGGGGCAGTGAGACTTCAGATGGGCAATCATGGATAGCCTGGCTGGAATGTCTCTCTTTTTTTACAAAACTGGATTATAGTTGCTTCACAGCATTGCATTTGTTTCCTTGGTTCCACAAAGTGAATCAATTCCGTGTCTATCCCTCCCATTTGGGACCTCTCTCCCAGCCCCATCCCTCTCTGGGTCATCACAGGGCGCCAAGCTCAGCTCCCTGTGCCAAATAGTAGGTTCCCACTAGCCATCTATTTTACACATGGCAGTGTGCATGTGTCTACTCTCCCAATTCACCCCACCCGCCCTTCACTCCTGTGTCCCCCATGTTCATTCTCTACATCTGCATCTCTTCCTGCCCTACAGATCGGTTCATCTGTTCCAGTTTTCTAGATTCCACATATATGCATTTGTTGCTGCTGTTCGGTTGCTAAGTCCTGTCCAGCTCTTTGCGATCCCATGAACTGCAGCACGCCAGGCTTCCCTGTCCTTCACTATTCCCTGAGTTTGCTCAAACTCCTGTCCATGGAGTTAAAGATGCCATCCAGCCATCTCATCCTCTGCATTAATATACAAATATTTGTTTTTCTCTTTCTGACTTACTTCACTCTATATGAGAGAGTCTAGGCTCACCCACAACTCTACTGATGACCCAACTTTTTTCCTTTTCATGGCTGAGTAATATTCCACTGAATGGCCATCATAAAAAAATCCACAAACAATATATGCTGGAGAGGTGTGGAGAAAAGGGAATCCTCTTGTTCTGTTGGTGGGAATGTAAGTGGCTACAGTCACTGGGAAGGTGCCTTCAGAGCCAGGCTTGTCAACCTCAGCACTACTGACACTGTTTGGGGGAGGGGGCTGTCCTGTGCATTGTAGGGTGTTTGACAGCATCCCTGCTCCCTACCCAAGAGATGCCACACATGCCCCTCGGTGTGACAACCAACAGTGTCTCCAGACATTGCCAGATGTCCTCCAGATTCAATACCACTGGTTTAGAGCAAAAACCTGAAGGAAGAGAGAGGAGGAGCCATGCAGAGGTCTAGAAGGATCCTGGGTCAAGCCCCGGAGGCAGAGAAGTGAAAAAGACTGGTTCTCCCTTCTCCCTCCATCATAGCCAACTTACATCAAACAAATGTCTTCTCAAGTATATTTATTCTTAAGAGAGTTCTCTCTTTCTTTTTTTAAATAAATACATAAAAGAAGATAAGATAAGATAAAGTAAAATAAAATAAACTACAAGGATATATTATGCAACACAGGGAATGCAGCCAATATTTTATAACTATAAACAGGTATGAACTTCCCAGGAGGTGTTAGTGGTAAAGAATCCACCTGCCAATGCAGGAGACACAGGACACATGGGTTCCATCCCTGGGTTGGGAAGATCCTCTGGAGGAGGGCATGGCAACCCACTCCAGTATTCTTGCCTGGGCTACCGTTAAGTGGGGGTCTCAGGAGAGTCAGACATGATTTAGAAACAAAGCATGCATGCACATAAGTGGAGTATAATGTTTTAAAATTATAAACCACTGTATTGTACACCTGTAATATATAGTATTGTATATCAACTATACTTCAATAAAAATTATAACTAAAAAAAAGAGAGAGAGGTCTTGATCCATAGAAGTGAGGAAACAGAAGTACCCCACCCACAAGGTCAGAAGACGGTGCTGAATTTAAGAAACCAAAAGGGAGGCATCTTAGCCAAGTATTGAGAGCAGGAGAGAGGCTGGAGACAGGCCTGGTGAGGGCCTGGGATCTCTTCCTACAAGCCAGACCTCCCAGGAAAGCTTTAAGCAGGAAAGAGTCACGATCCATTCAGGTTCCAAGAACCTCTGATGAAAAGACCAATGGCCGTCACTCCTGAATAGCTGTGTGGCCCGGGGTGAATTCCTTTGCTACACAGGGCCTCAGTTTTCTCATCTGTAAAACTGGGGACAGGGCAACAGGAGTAGCTGTGAGGTATTATTAAAGGAGAGAATCTATGCAAAGCATTTAGAACCCTGTCTAGAACACAGTACACACTTGATCATAACCTTAGCCTTGATGAAGAACACTCTCCTTAAACAAACATCAGCTCTTCTTTGCTTCCCTCTCTCTTGGAAGCTTACCAAGACCCAGTGAAATTTATTGTAGGTATAGCTTTCTTTCTTTTTTTTTTTTTTTTTAATTTTTTTGGCCACGCTGAATGGCATGTGGGATCTCAGTTCCCAGAGCAGGGATCAAACCCATGCCCCCTGCATTGGAAGCGCAGTCTTAACCAGTGCACTACCAGGGAAGTCTCAAGGTTAGCTTTCACACCCACCCACCCCATCCCTGCCCTTCCTTGGCCCCCACCCCTGACCTTGGGCCTCTACTCCCAGGACCCTGTATTTCTACTTCTATAGCACCACCTACTTGCCAACTTCTCTGCACACCTAGACTGAGTATTTTCTATCAGTAGTTTTTATTGGGGCAAATACTTCCATTTGAAAACCAATGTTAAAGAGACCTTCTATTCCCATAAATACTTTAAGGCCTCCTATATATATAACTCTCAGTTCTACCTTGAGAATGGATTCTAAACCAATCAACTGTCACCTCTGGGGGTCATCAAACCACCCCCCCCCACCCACCTAATGACAATATACTACTGTCTTTCCACTTTGGGCTGTACTTTGCAACTTGCAGGATCATTGTTCCCTGCCCAGGGATCGAACCTGCACCCCCAGCAGTGGAAGCACAGCGTGCTAACCCCTGGATGATCAGGGAGTTTCCCTTACTGCTTTCTTATCAGCCATAGAGTGTTTACACAATGCTTCCACCTATAAATTATTTTCCCCCAATTCATGGTCCAGAGAATTTCCGCCAGTTGACAAATGCAAGAGCTGTCCTTCCCAACCCTCCTGCCCCCAACCCCTCTGCTCCCCCACTATCTTCGGCAGCAGTGATTCCATCCCTCTTAACTTGGATACCAGCACCCGCACAGAACCTCACACTGGGCAAAGAGTGACTCCTCTATACCCCAGTCAGCATCCTCTGGAGGGGTTGACGCAAACTCAGTGATGTCACACTCTACATCTCATGTGATTCTCATACCAAGTCAGTAATATTAACAACACAGGTGTTTTGTGTATGAGCAAGCCAACAATGTGCTCCAAGTTTCCCAGAAAGCAAATATCAAAACCATAAGCTACGTATGAATCTTCTAACTTCCAGTGGCTAGACTTGTATTTTAAATAAAATTGCTATTTGCCAAAACTTTAAAATGTTTAGACTCAAAATATGCAGTGTAAGTATATACACAAAAGTACTGCCTGTGTGTTCCTGGACTTGTTGTCATCAATAGTACCATGGTAATAGTCACAAAAAAATAAATAACTAGCAATCACTGAACACTTTATCTGAACAGGCAGTGTGCTGAGCGCTTTACGAAACTGTTGCTGTTTTCCACTCGCTAAGTCGTGTCCAACTCTTTGCGACCCCGTGGACTGCGGCACATCAGGCTCCTCTGTCCTGCGGTATCTTCCAGAGTTTGCTCAGATTCATGTCCACTGAGTCAGGGATGCCATCTAACCACCCCATCTTCTGCTTCCCTCTTCTTTTGCCTTTAGTCTTTCCCAGGATCAGGGGGTTTTCCAATGAATCAGCTCTTTGCATCAGATTGTCAAAGTATTAGAGCTTCAGCTTCATCATCAGTCCTTCCAATGAACATTCAGGGTTTATTTCTTTTAGGATTGACTGGTTTGATCTCCTTGCTGTCCAAGGGACTCTCAAGAGTCTTCTCCAGCAGCACAATTTGAAAGCATCAGTTCTTCAGTGCTCAGCCTTCTTTATGGTCCAACTCTCACATCTGTACATGACAACTACAAAACTAACTCATTCAATTCTTACAACATTCCTATGAGATAGGTATTACTGTTTCCAATCGACCCATGAAGAAAGTAAGACTTTTGAGCAAGGCCACTTCATCAGTAAACGATAAAGGCAAAATTCAAATCTAGGCAGTTGTGACCTTAATTTTATGTGTCAATTTGACTGGGGTACTAGGTGCCCAGATATTTGGCTACACTCTATTCTGGGTGTTTCTGTAAAGGTGATTCTGGATGAGGCTGAGTAAAGCAGATTGCTCTCCCGATGGGTGGGCCCTATCCAGTCAGTTGAAGACATAAATGGAACAAAAAGGCTAAGAGGGAACTTCTCCAACCTGAGTGGGGCCATCAGCCATCTCCTGCTCTCAGACTGGAGCTGAATTGTTGGCTACCCTGATTCTCAGGCCTCTAGGCTCAGACAAGAGCTGTCCTGGTTCAGCTTTCCTGGGTCTGCCCTCTGCCAACTCACCATGCAGATCTTGGGGCTTGCCGGCCTCCATAGCTGTATCGAGCCAATTTCCTGTAATAAATCTCTTTCTATGCATACATATATCCTATTGGTTCTGTTCCTCTGGAGACCCCTGACTAATATGTTGGTTTGCACCTAAGCCCTGGTATGTTTCCATTCTCTGTATTAAGTAGAAATAGAATTTCTTTTACTCCAGGTGGCGAAGAAGCATTAATTATCAATAGACTGCAGCAAGGGACTCGCTAACACATTTCACTAGATGTAATTTGCTTTGTTCCAAGATCTCAGAAGCAGGTTTTCCCCCTGCTCGCTTATATTTTAGAAAATCACCCTGTAGAAGGGATCTGAGAGATGGCTTTGGATTTCCAGGAGCTTGGTCGGCACAGGAGCTCTGACGCACCCTGCATGGATGACCTTGGAAATAAAGCCAGACGACCTCTCTAAGGAGGAAGAACGTGGATGATCTACACCTAGGTCCCCCATAAGCCGTGAGGTTTAAAACAGATCAGGTATTGATTATTTCTAATTTCATTCATCCCAAACCACAAAAAAAAGTTAGCAAGCAAGGGGGACTGCTGGCTTCAGGAGCAATGCACCATGAAAAATAGATACTAATTCCATCTCATCTGATTCTTGTCCAGTCATCTTAACTGAAGGCTAAAAATGATTCTGCAGTAATAAAGGGAATTATAATACACGGTTGTGGAAGCTTGGAGAGCAATTCCAGCACTGAAGCAGGCTATTATACATTGCAACAAATTAAAAACTCAGAGAAAAAGAGGGGAGGGAGAGGAAGGAAACCAAAGAGCTCTCAAATCCCTCAAGACACACTATTTAATAAAGCAAACTCTATTTTCCATAGAATTCCAATCAAGGGGCATTTCGGCCACATGGAAGCAATTAAAGACATCTATGATTTAATGAAAATGCGAAAACCGAGGACAAACAAAACAACTTCATAACATGAGGGCACTTCTCAAATCCCTGCCACCAAACCTTAGGACAGAGAATGGCTGAAAAGCCGTACCAGCGACCCAAGGCTCAAATCAGCCTGCGGCACAATTCCCCAAAGTCCAGTCTGCCATTTGCTGGAACACAAAGGAAACAGAGGTTTAAGCAAAACAAAGGCCCGGCATCACCGCACCAAGCCTCCTCCGCGGGTGGCCTTTCAGACCAGTGACCTCAGGAGGAGAAAATGTGTGTGAGGTCTGGCTCCTCCTGGCTTTGGCCTTGGTGGAAAGCTAGCCCCATTCCTTAGTAGAATTTGATCATCCTCGAGGCTCTCCTTTGCCAGCCATAAACATCCAACGTAATTTTGATTTTAAACCATTTCCTTCACCACAGAGGCATGCATAAGTCACTTTCCTGGGAACTGGAGCTCTTTTGGCTTCAGGCGATGAAAAAGGAGACAAGTTTATCTCACTGACACCACCCCCTCTCCCGGAGCCCCTGGACCTTGCTCTGTGGCTTTTTCCCTCAGATCCCAACATCTTATGCTAATGTCTGCTTCTGGTCTTGTTTCTGGATATTTCCTCTGCCTGTGGGGCTTGTCTTCCAGCTCTCCGAAGACTTGAATCCTCCACTTACTCTACGCATTATCATGTCTGATTTTTTTTTTTTTTTTTGAGCACTTATCACCATCCAGAACCTCTGCTACTTACTCATCAGGGTACTTCCTGATTTAACCTGCCCCCCTTGACCAATCTCTCCTCTAGATCATAAACCATGAGAAAGCAGAAGTATTGATCATTTATCTCTTTGCCACCATCTTCCCCACTCCCAGCACAGTTCCTGGCAGACAGCGGGCACTTAATAACATCAGTACAATGATTGCATAAAATGGTGGGCTGTTTGCAGTTTCTGAATTTGGGGAAGCACGGCTTTAGCCAAGAAGCATCTAATTTATTCATTCGTATGCATCCATTCTTTCAATATTTGTTGAGTACAAGTATGTTCCAGGAACTAGGGATACAGCGAGGAATTAAATCTGGGTCTTTGCCCACAAGGAGTTAGGAATGGAGATGAAGAGCAGGAAGAGGAGGCAGGCTATTGCAGTAGGAAGTGAGGAGGGGAACGTGTCAGAGTACCAAGAAGTGGCTGGCACTTCACCATTGGTAATGTCACCTGGACTGAGGAATGGAATTTCAGAGGTCCTTACTGTTAAGTAGGTTTGTTGTTGATGGGTCGCTCAGTTGTGTCCAACTCTTTGCAACTCCATGGACTGCAGCACTTCACACTCCTGTCCTTCACCATCTCCCGGACTTTGCTCAAATTCATGTGCATTGAATCGGTGATGCTATCCAACTACCTCATCCTCTGTCATCCCCTTCTCCTTTTGCCTTCAATCTTTCCCAGCATCAGGGGCCTTTCCAATGAGTCAGTTTTTCGCATCAGGTGGCCAAAGTATTGAAGCTTCAGCATCAGTCTTTCCAATGAATATTCAGGACTGATTTCCCTTAGGATTGACTGGTTGGATCTCCTTGCAGTCCAAGGGACTCTCGAGAGTCTTCAACACCGAAGTTCAAAAGCAACAATTCTTTGGCGCTCAGCTTTCTTTATGGTCCAACTCGCACATCCATACATGACCACTGGAAAAACCATAGTTTTGACTATACCGACCTATGTCGGCAAAGTGATGTCTCTACTTTTTAATAATGAAAAAGTGTTAAGTAGTATTAAGTAGGTGGGCATATTAATTTCTTGTGACTGCTGTAACCAATGGCCACACGTTGGTGGCTTAAGACCACAGAAACTTGTTCTTCCACAGTTCTCAAGTCTAGAATTCTTGAATCAAGGTTTCAGCAGAATTGGTTCCTTCCGAACCATCAGGAAGCATCTGCTCCATGGTTCTCTCCTAGATTCTGGAGGTGGCCGGCAGCGCTTGGCATCCTTGGTTTGCAGGAGCGTCACTCTGGTTTCTGCCTCTGCCTTCACACGGCCACCTCCCTGTGTGTCTGTCTCTGTGTCTCATGAGGGCACCAGACGCTGGATGTAAACCCACCCGAATCCAGTGTGACCTTGCCTTAACTAGGTACACCTTCCGAGACCCTATTGCCAAAAGCTCATGTTCTGAGATCCCGGGATTTGGGAAAGACGGGCTCAAGGAGGACAGTCTTCAACCCAGGGCCACTGGCTACAACTTCCTTTGCCTTTGATTCTGGACAAGAGAATGCCTTTCATGAGCACCGTTTGTCTGATGGATTTAGTGTGACAGGATTTCACTCTCCGCTGAGCACACGGGTCTGCCAAAGTGTGAGGGGTGACCCACATTCTTCTTCAGCCTCCGATGTACTCAACCTAGAAGAGGGATGAAGTAGGTCAGGGGCTGCGTGCCGCCTCGGCAATGCCTGCCGTCCGCCTCGCAGCCTCCCTCAGCCGAGGGCTCCATCGCCTCTGCCTCTGCCGCATCTCTTGGTCTGGGTTTGGCCAAGGGGGAGGGGGCTTTTGGGGGACATTTGACAGGAGGAGTCATTGTGAAGCCCTTGGGGACGCTGAGGAAACTGCCACTTCTTCTGTGTGTCCCTTGAGATCCCAGCCTGGCCTCTCTGCCGTCCCTTCTGGTATAAACGTAGCCCGGCTCCCAGGCTATTGCTTCTGTCTTCCTACTCCATTTCCTCTCCAAGTCATCGTCTTAGCTCTTCTCAGGGATGGAGACTGAGGCCCTTGAAACCCAAAGAGAAGGCGCCAGTCTGGAGACAGCTAACTGGCTCCCTCATTGGAGAGGATGGCAGCCGCTTCCAGGCAACCTGCGTCGCAGACGTGTCCCTGAAGAGCCCCAAAGTGAGGCTCAGTAGAGAGATGACACACAGGAACCTAACAGCCCGGAGTCCAAATCTGAGCTCTGATTTTATTAAGCATCTCGCTCTAGAGCAACAGCTTAACCTTCTTAGTGGCCATTGACTCAGGGATGTCAATTCCTACCAAATGGGGTTAAAATATATATTATATTTTAAAATAATAATGCATACAGCACAGTTCAAAATACATTGAGGCTTCCCTGGTGGCTCAGAAGTTAAAACGTCTGCCTGCAATGTGAGAGACCTGGGTTCGATCCCTGGGTCGGGAAGATCCCCTGGAGAAGGAAATGGCAACCCATTCCAGTATTCTTGCCTAGAGAATCCCACGGACAGAGGAGCCTGGTGGGCTACAATCAATGGGGTCACAAAAAGTCTGACTGAGAGATTTCACTTTCTTTAAGACACATGGGATGTGCTCAATAAATGTTTTTTGAATTGCACGAAGAAAATCAAAAGATCTGATATAGAGCTAATGTTGCAAGAGAGAGAGAAAATATACTGGATTGAGGTCTAGAAAGAAATACCCGTATTTTCACTGATGTACAGATTCAGCTTTCCTCCATGGCTTGTGCCTCCCCATTCTTCAGGTAAATTAAATGTTACCTTCTCAGAGAGGCCTTGCCAAACCCGCTTAACCTGAAAGAGGACATCTCTCCTCTAGACCCAGTCCATCTTTCTCATCCCCTTCATACAAATAACGGTATCTGTGCTTGTTTTATTTGCTCCTGTGTTTATTTTCTGTCTCCGGCTTTAGCTTTTTCCCTAATCCCAGTGCCTTGCATAGGGCAACATGCCCAATGACATTTGTCAAAAGAATGAACGAGGAAAAAAAATAAATCCTGTGACAGCAAATGGAGATCCTGCCTTAGTTTCATCATTTTAACTGTTTTGAAAAGACATGGGAGAGAACTGTGCAATTTGCAGAAGAAAATGAAAGAAGGCAGAAGAATTTCACATTTAATTTCTACTCGTGGGATTATTGCAGCAGGTTAAGAATAGTAGGAAACTTGTATTAATATATAATCTAGAGTAAATATTCAACTGATGCCTGAAATTCTGAGACACTTCTGGCTGTTTGTTTAGTAATTGAACTGAAGTGGGGGGAGGGAAGGAAGTGACAGCAAAATTAACTTGCCCCAGTAACCATTTTTCCTTGGCTACTCAGCACCTGAGTGTCCTAAATATATCTCTTCAAAAAAAAATGGCCTTCAAACATTTGAGGACACAGTCATGGCCCCCATGACCCCTCCTCATCTCCAGACTAATCACCTTGAGACTTCCAACTCTTTCTCAAAGGATAGAGCTTCATCTCCTCTCATCATCCAAGGTGATGGGGCTGAAGTCAAAGAGGTATTTAACTTGCCAGCCAGCCGCCTTCCTATGTGGGTAACAGTGTGCATGAGAGAAACGGGCAGGTAAAGCCGGGCTAACTGTGCTTCGAAAGTGCGTTTAGATTTCCATAAAGCCGTAAAAGGTTTCAGATGACACATTTGCTTTAAAAACGACAGATTCTTAAATGAGAGCGATTTCAAGAAGCCCAGGCGCCCTGTGGCGCACTTGCGGAGGGAAAGCAAATTGCAGGAGGCCTACCAGCAGCGGCCGGGGTTCCAATCCCTGGGCCACCTACGCCAAGCTCTGCAAAGAGACTCCTCTCCAGCTCACCACCCCCCACAGCTGGACGGCCAGGCGAACTCATCCCCCCCGTTGTGTTCCCCTGAAAAAAAGGAACACAAAGATATAAAATGAGCTTCATGAAAGCCATACATTTGTCCTAAATGTTCCCTCCTCTGAGTTACGGGGACACAATGAGATGGGGATGAAAAAGCTTTATCCTGGGAATCAGATTCTTTAAGTCTGATTTTACAACATGAAGGACCCACAGACGTGAGCTAATTCAAATCTCTCATTTTTCATCCGAGGTCATTGACACTGAAGCCACCTTCATTATGTATTTATTCATGTGATCTTGAATGAGTTGCTAAGACTTGCTGGCCTCAATTTCCTAATCTGTAAAGTGGAGATGATGATCATATTATTGCTGAAGAATCAATGCTTTCAGGTTGTGGTGCTGGAGAAAAAGACTCTTGAGAGCTCCTTCGACAGTAAGGAGATCAAACCAGTCCATCCTAAAGGAAATCAACCCTGAATATTCACTGGAAGGACTGATGCTGAAGCAGAAGCTCCGATAATTCAGCCACCTGATGCAAAGAGCTGACTCATTGGAAAAGACCTTGATGCTGGGAAAGATT
The DNA here is from genome assembly GCF_910594005.1 of Cervus elaphus. Classification (NCBI taxonomy): domain Eukaryota; kingdom Metazoa; phylum Chordata; class Mammalia; order Artiodactyla; family Cervidae; genus Cervus; species Cervus elaphus. Next base: position 5,509,992 of record NC_057820.1, on the reverse strand, counting down.
GAGGGCAGGATGAGAAGGGGGTGACAGAGGATGGGATGGCTGGATGGCATCACTGACTCAGTGGATATGAATCTGAACAAACTCCAGGAGATAGTGGAGGACAGGGGAGCCTGGCGTGCTGCAGTCCAAAGAGTCAGACACGACTTAGCGACTGAACAACAGCAAAAACAAATAGGTGTCATGATTCAGTGACACTGGAAAACGTATATAATGTGCTTGATAGGGAGAAAGCACTCCATAATAGCCAGCTATTATTATTTTTCATTCAAATAGTGATTGGCTTTGTGCTACGTGTCAAACACTGCTTCAAGTAATGAGGATATAGCAAGAACTGAGATAATCCCTGACTTTATCCTCCTGAAGGCTTCTGGGAAGACAGACATCACAACACAAATTCACAGACACTGGTGATTATAGTTAGATGAGCACTGGGGCTAAGATCACACAGCTAGTTGGTGGTTCACGTGAAACTAGAATTTAAGTCAAAGAGCTCATAGATTTCTAATCTGCATGAATGTCACCGTCAGCACCCCACCCTTGTCAGCTGTACCATGAGGGAAGCTTAGAGAGAAGTAATGCGTGCATTCTGAGTCGTCGCTTCAGTCATGTCTGACTCTTGTGACCCCGTGGACTGAAGCCAGCAAGGCTCCTCTGTCCATGGGATTCTCCAGGCAAGAATACTGGAGCGGGTTGCCATGCCCTCCTCCAGAGGATCTTCTCAATCTAGGGCTTGAACCCAAGTCTCTCTTACATCTCCTGCATTGGCAGGAAGGTTTTTTTTACCACTAGTACCACCTCGGAAGCCCAGGAGATATAACAGCAGGTGCATTAAGAGAAGTTCTCTCTCCTGGGTGTTGATGCGTCTGCAATGGAGCCCTGCCTCAGCCTGGCCACTTACTTAGTGTCCGATGTTGGCAAGTGACTTAACATCTGTGTTTTAACTTCCTCATCTATAGAGTGGAGATAATAACATTACCTATCTCACAGAACTTAAATTCTCTATGTAGACAAGAAAGAAATAAGAACAAATGCAATTTACTGAATAATTACTAGCTGCTGTTTCAGTTCTCGGGCACTCCCTTTAAGTAAGATGTGGATCCTCTGGAACTAAGTCTGTGGTCCATCATGGAAAAGCAGATCAACTCTTTGGAGATGGGAGAGAAAAAAAAGAAACACTGGTTTCAGAACCAAGCAGGATTATACTGTTTTAGCCCAAACTGGATTGTACTCTTGACAAGCTATGGAACCTTTGATGGAGTTGTGAAACTCTTTAAGCCTCAGTTTCTTCATCTGTAGACTGGGGTTGGTAATTTCTACCTTGCAAATCTGGCTTTAGAATTAAATAAGAAAATGCACATAAAGCACTTGGCATAATGATGCATGCAGTAAGCTTTCCATAAGTGCTAGCAATTCTTAAGAAGAAGAGAGGGAGTTAAAATACAGGAGTTCAAGACACAAATCTTGTCTCATCTCTGCTTAAATGCCCCCAGGAACTTCTCAATCAATGCAGAGGAAAAGGCAGTTGTTAGAATAGCCCACAATCCCACAACAGCCAGCTGCCTGCATCCCTCTGTCCTCACCTCCTCACACTCCTTTCTGTAGTCACCGCACTCCAGCCAGCCCCCATGTCTTAGATGCACTAAATTCAGGCCACCTCAATACCTTTAAACCAGCAGCCTTCCTATAAAAGGCAGAGTAGCCTAATGATCTAGAATATGGGGTTGAGGATCAGAAGCCTGGATTTGAAGCCCAACTTGGCCACTCACTTAGTGTTCAATGTTGCCAATTTAACCTGCCATCTGTGTTTCAACTCCTTCACCTGTAAAGTGGAAATAAGAACGCCACCTATCCCATAGAACTTAACCTCTCTCTGCAGGCAAGAAAGAAACAACAAAAGCAATTTAGTGAACAATTACTAGCTGCGAGTCTGCCTAGCTGACATATGGTATCAGCATTCTGCACACTTCATATGTAATCCTCATAAAATTTCAAGACAGAGCACCGCTCGTCCCATTTTACAGATAAGGAAAATGAGGTCGAGAACATTAAAGCACATCCAGCACTCAGATCCAAGTCTGGCTGGCTCCAGAGGGTTCTACTCTCCATGCAGATTTGGGGTTCAGCTCTCCATGGAATCCCAAATCTGTTCAATACTTTCTCAGTATGGGTTCAGATCCCAAAGTCACCGGAATATGAGGGACACACATTTGTCTAGTGTCCCTCTGGGCCTGGGCTTTCCACCTTTTACTTGTCTAGCAGGCACATGTGAGCTAGACACACCATCTCTCCTCCTGTCAGCAGAGGTCAAGCAGGCAGCCCCACCCAGAGAGGAAGGAACTCGGCCCCTGTGGAACCTGCATAATGCAGCAGCTATCTCGCACATACATCGGGTAGAGACCCCAAAACACTTATCGAGTGGCTTAAACCCCCAAACATTTATCAAGCACTCAACCCTAACCCTAAAGGAGATCAGTCCTGGGTGTTCATTGGAAGGACTGATGTTGAAGCTGAAACTCCAATACTTCGGCCATCTGATGCAAAGAGCTGACTCATTTGAAAAGACCCTGATGCTGGGAAAGATTGAGGGCAGGAGGAGAAGGGGATGACAGAGGATGAGATGGTTGGATGGCATCACCGACTCAATGGACATGAGTTTGAGTAAACTCTGGGAGTTGGTGATGGACGGGGAGGCCTGGCGTGCTGCGGTTCATGGGGTCGCAAAGAGTCGGACACGACTGAGCAAGTGAACTGAACTGAACAACCTCACAACACAAGACTGAATGAATAAAGTAAAAGAGCAAAGCGCGTCTCTGACAGTGTCAAATCTTTGTCTTTTTCCTTCCTCCCCGGCCAAGTGTCCGTCACCTCCTGCCTGTGATTCAGGCAGGAGGTGAGGGAGAGCCTTGCACCCGTGCACTGGCGTGCCAATCACTGACTCAGAAAGTGCCCACCAGAGAGGCCGGGCTGCTGTTAGCACAGGGCACCCGGGCTCGGCGTCCGGGTAAGCTCTGAGTGGGATGTGCTTCCTCACCCCCACTGGAGCAGCTGGAAGAACAGGGGAAGGGACAGAGGCAGAGCTGAACGGGGAGCCTCTAAACAAAGCCCTGTTCCAGTTCAGCTTGAAACAGAGTCACAGGCAGAGAGAGTCTCTGTGCTTCTACCTGGGACTGAAAGAAACCAAGAGGTTAAATCCACTCCAGTAACAAAGAGGGCACAGTAGGCAAGAGCTCTTCTTCATCAGAACCCAACCAGGGGATGCCCATGGCCCTCACAGTCATGGGTCTGAACCTGGATTTTGTTTTTAACTTGTCTTCAAGGCCCTTGTGATTAAAAATGTGAATCTAGACAGATCACCAACAGGGAGATACTCTTAAGGCCTTGTACCTGGACCAGTGCTCGCAGCAAACATGCCTTAAGATCAGCCTTTTGCCACCGCTTGACATTAGGTTGTGTTTTTTTTTTTAACTGGAGGATCATCACTTTACAATGCTATGCTAGTTTCTGCAGTACAGTGAAGTGAAGCAGCTATACGTATACATCTATCCCCTCCCTCTTGGACCTCCCACCCCTCACCCCCACCCCCAAAGCCCACCACTCAAGGTCATCTCAGAGCTCCAAGCTGAGCTCCCTGGCCCTACGGCAGTTTCCCATAGCTACCTATTTCACACACGGTAGTGTGTGCATGTTAGTGCGACTCTCTTGATTTGCTCCACCCTCCCCTTCCCCCAACCCCTTCACTTCATGTCTACAAGTCCTTTTTCTACATCTAGTCTATATTCCTGCCCTGGAAATACGTTCATGAGTGCCGTTTATGGAGGTTCCTTAAAAACTAAAAAGTGGAACTACCCAGCAATCCCACTCTTGGTCATATACCCTGAGAACATCATAATTCACAAGGACACATGTACCCCAGTGCTTACTGCAGCACTATTTACAACAGCAAGGACATGGAAAGAACATAAATGTCCAACAATAGGTGAATGGATAAAGAAGATGTGGTACAAATATACAAAGGAAAAAAACAAAACAACAAATATACAAAGGAATATTACTCAGCCATTAAAAAAGAACAAAATGTGTCGTTTGTAGAGATGTGCATGGACCAAGTCCATCATATAGAGTGAAGAAAGTCAGAAAGAGAAAAACAAATATTTTATATTGATATAAAGTTTATCAATCACTAATGTATTCCTTGGTGCTGGAGAAAACTCTCGAGAATCTCTTGGACTGCATGGAGACCAAACAAGTCAATCCTAAGGGAAATCAACCCTGAATATTCACTGGTAGGACTGCTGCTGAAACTGAGGCTCCAATAATTTGGCCACCCAATGTGGAGTCGACTCACTGGAAAAAAGCCCTGATGCTGGGGAAAATGGAAGGCAAAAGGAGAAGCAAGAGGCAGAGGATGAGATGGTTGGATGGCATCACTGATTCAATGGACATGAATTTGAGCAAACTCGGGGAGATACTGGAGGACAGAGGATCGTGGCATGCTGCGGTTCTTGAGGTCACAGAGTCGGACACGATCTAGTGACTGAACACCAAAACGCCACACTACCTCCACTCCAGGAACAGTAACGGGGACGGTGATGATGACAGGACTGCTGGCAAAATGATAATAGTTACTGTTACCTGAGTGGTTACTGTTACTCTAACAGGTGCCGAGCACCAGTGCTAAATGCTTCACATGCTTTGTGTCATTGAATCCAGTCAGCAACACTGTGAGGCTCGTCCTCTATCATCCCATTTTACAGATGAAGACACCGAGGCTTGGAGAGACAACTCACCCTAAAGACCTGCTCTGATAACCACTGCCATGTCCCTCTAATTTGCTCCTCTGCCTGGACCTCGGTTTTTGGACCTGCAGAATTATGGGCTTTGGCACCAGCAGAAGTGATTTCCAAAGGAGCGTATCACGTCAGCCTTCCAGTCTTCCAGACCCCTACCCAGCCTTAGAGGGACACAAGATGCATTTCTCTTTCTAGGGTCTCCGAGGCTGGTCCCTGTCTTCGGATTAGCAATGACAACAGCCTCAGAGTGTTTCCTTCTTTCCTCCATGATGAGGAATGTCTCAGGAACTGCTTCAGAGGCAGAGGTGGCCAGAGGCTGTGCAAAACAAGAACACTGTGTTTCCTTAAGCCCACGCCTAATCCTTCTCTACTGGTTAAAGCCTTGAACAGAAACCCCCGACTCAGAAAATAAAGTTCAGATTCCTCAGGATGCTATCCAAGGCTCTCCGGGGTCTCATCTCAACCTGCCAGGGAAGCCTATCAATCTTTCCTTCGGATTCCTCCCAACGCCTCTATCCCCAGCCCGTTGTATGCTTCACACACCTCTGCACCTGTTTTTATTCTCCCCAAAGCAGTGACAGAAACATCCATTTTTCTTCCCCACAACTTTCCTTACTTTAACACTAAAGCAGCGTTGAAGATCTGGCTCCCTGGGCATAGACTGCCACGTCCCTTCGCTCTGTCATCCTTAGATATACTCCCATCCTCCACGCTGTCTAATTTTCTGCAGTAAATGGGTGCTATGATCTGAATGTCCTCCCAAAACTCATATGTTAAAATCTAATGCCCGATATGATGGAGGCAGGGCCTTTGGGAGTTGCTTAGGTCATGATGATGGAGTCCTCGTGGATGGGTTTAGTGCTCTTATAAAAGGGACCCCAGAGAGAGCTAGCTATGTGGAGTCAAAATGAAAAGACAGTACTTCGCAACTGGGAGAGAGCCCTGTGCAGGCCCAGGCCACGCTAGCACCCTGATCTTGATCTTCCAGCCTTGAATGTCATGAAAAGTAAACTTCTATTGTTTTTAGGCCACTAGGCTTATGGTATTTTGTTAGAGCTTTGTCCCAAGTGGACAACTGAGGGAAAGAGTTATTATCTAGTTGTTAATATCATAGAAAGATCCTAAGACCCAATAGTGAATGAAATAAGCATTATGTAAAGTTATACATGTACATATGCAATGATCTCGATTTTGCACAAATATACTTATTTTTTAAAAGCCTGGAAGAAATTCACTGGGTGGCTAAATTAAAGGTAACACAAAGAAAATGTCTTTTGGCGTGAAAAACACGGCTCCATCCAAGACCCCCGAGGACCCCAGGCCACAGCTCTCCCCGGTGCTCAGAGTGTGTCCGGACCAAGGAAAGTGCAAACCAGTTCCAACTTTCCTCCAGCCGCTTTCTGCGTCTCAGTTCCACGACGGGCCACAACAGAGCAGAAGCGGGCAGGGTCAGCTCCCAGGGGAATCCCTCGTGCTCTGCTGAGACACAGAAGGGCCGTGTGGTGAGAAGGGACACGTCACCATAACACACAGTAGCAGGGGCCCACCCCAGCTCCACAGACAGGCCCGAAAGCTGCGTACAAGCATCACCTATGTTGGCTCCGGTGGCGGGGCTGCCCCTGGACCAGGTAAAAGCAAAGACAGCAGTGTTCTGTGATGTTCCTCTGATGATAATGAGCTAGCCAAACATGCGAAGCGGTCCCTGAAAAATGCAGGATGGATAAACAAGGCAGCATGGAAAACACACTTGCTGGCTGGCTGTTTTGAACACACCCTGGCCTTCGCCCTCCACTCCCACCCCAGATGAGAGAGAGAATGGCCTAGCTCCTCTGTCGTTTCTCAAGAAATCCACATTTCAGGGTCTGTTCCTGGAACCACACTAGATATTTTTGCTTATCCTGAAAGGTTAAAAACTCTGAATGACCCCGAAAGGAGACTCATTTGTCTCCTCAAGTTTTGAAAGCAAAACTCAAGGGACTTTCCCCAACATGAATTATGCAGAAGCTATGATAAAAAATGAGATTCCACCTGCTGCTAGGGGACTCGCCTTCGAAAAATGTAATCAGATAGTCATTTCCTGATATTAACAACCACTAAAAGGGAGCCCTGATTTCTGGAACAAATATCTTAAGAGGGAAGTTTCAACATATACATTTTAATTGAATTTCTTCTCAACCCAGAATGCAATTGACAGAATGCTGCCTTTGTCATGACCCGCAGGCTTCTATAACTCGTAAGTCGGCCAGGCTACTAGTAGGACTTTTCTAGGTTCTTAATACTCTTATCAACCACTCAGGTTTCCAGGGAGACTCATTAGTGGAGCTGCAAATGCTGTGGTTGGCATCATTATCCACACGAAAGTTTGGAGCATCTGCCCTCCTATATATATTTATTTGTTTATTGTCTGTCTTACCCCAACTAGAATGTGAGCTCAACAAAGCAGACATTTTTATTTGTCATGCTGTAACCCTCAGCTGCCCAGCACTTGTGGGCCTCCAATACATACCTGCTGACTATTGAAGGGGACCAAATATGCCACCTCAAAATATGCCACTTTGGCACAAGGATTATTTAGAACTGAAGGCAACTGAAAAGAAGCAGATATAAGAAAGCTTTCTGCCCTCCTCCTATCTTCTTAAAAGTCTAATCTACCGGTGGTTGAGAATCTGCGTTCCAATGCAAGGGACATGGGTTCAATCCCTGCTTGGGGAACTAAGATCCCACATGCCACAGCAAAGACCGGACACAGCCAGAAATAAACACAAAGATAGCAGGACCTAAATGTGTAAAGGTTTCCCCCCTCTCCTGTCTTCCAGAAAGGACAGAAGCTAATCACCAGAGACAACCCTAGACCTTTATTAGCTCTTAAGGACTCTACGTAACAAACTGTGCTAACTGGCTCTTCTCTTCGATGAGTTCCCCGTATGTTTGCTGTCGTTCAGTCACTCAGACATGTCTGACTCTTTGGGACCCCGTGGACTGCAGCACGCCAGGCCTCCCTGTCCTTCACCATCTCCATATATTCACCTTCCCATAATTTTCTGCTCCCAGAAATTCAAAGTTCTTTTCCTTTGTCTTGTCAATTCTCTACAAAAGTATCGTTCCTATATTAAGATACTATATAAGCCCAAGTTCTAACCACCTCTTCGAGTTAGTCATCCCCGAATGGTCCTATTTGTATGCATGGTACGCACTGAATAAATTCCTGTTTTTCTCTTGTAAATCGTTCTCTAGTAAATCAGTCTAATTTGCAAGGCTTTTGCCTGACAACCTAAAATAAATAAAGGAAAAACAGAGTTCTCCTCCTCTACAGGCTGACCCGCTCATGTACTAAGCAACTGCAGCCTGGGGACGCAAACAGGCCCCACCAGGGATAACTTTTTGGTCTCTCTGGCTAGGTGACCATACACATACAAACACACACTCAAACAGAGAGATAATCCTTAGCAGTGCCTGGAAACTTTAGATGGGGAAGGAACATGCTTGGTTTGGTAAAGAAAATTCTGTGTGCATTTTTGTTAATGTTTGTCTTTGAAGGATCAGGCCTCTTTGGGAGAATAATTTTGGTCTGCATGTTGTTAACTTTCAGTCGACTTCTGTGATGGCTCAGTGGTAAAGAATCTGCCCACCAATGCAGGAGACATGGGTTCAATCCCTGAGTTGGGAAGATCCCCTGGAGAAGGAAATGGCAACCCACTCCAGTATTCTTGCCTGGGAAATCCCATGGACAGAGGAGCCTGGTGGGCTGCAGTTCAGAGGGTAAAAAAGAGTCAGACACAGCGAGCGACTGAGCACGCATGCACACACACACCAGAAGAAAAAGAGGCACCTGCCTCTCCTCCCACACCAACTGGACCCCAAGTCCTGCAGGCCCTGGGTCCTGCATTAAAACATCCCTGGTGGATGCAGAGTGATGCCCCAGGACCCCTCCTTCTCGGCTGTCTTGCCTCAGATGCGGGGTTGTCTTACAGGTGCTGAAAGGGAGGGGACCCACCGTTGACACTTAAATAAAGTAAGTCACAAGACAGAAATGAAAATCTTCTGTGTAAGACAGCTTGATTGTTTTCAAGGCTGCTGTGGAGGACAGAAGAAGCGGCAGGTGGGGAAGCGGCGTTTCATTCATGCATTCCCTCTTTTATTCCATAAATGTGTATGGAGCAGCTATGCTATGTGAGGGATTGTGCTAAGAGCTGGGGGACCAGAGGGAACCTAAAGACATAGCCTTGCCTCAAAAAGTGTCTGGTCCAATATTCTAAAGCAAATATCTTGCAATAAAAAAAATTAAAAAAAAACCCTGAAAAAAAGTGTCTGGTCAACAGAGAACACAGAAGCGCAAATAGGTAATAATCTTAGGGAGCAACAAGATTTATTATTAAGCAAAGCAGAGGATGCCACAGAAGCAACACAAGGGCAAACCTTCCTTCAAACCTACTTTTGCCACTTAGGAGGCCTATGACACTGGCAGGCCGTCAACTATTGTTGAGCCGTGATCTCACGACTCAAAAAGCGGAATCCTTTCACTGCGGTGCGAGACTGCTGAAAGGGTTCAGCATGCTTCCATGTATAAAGTGCTCAGCAAAGTTCAAGACTTACTGCAAACACTCACTACATTGTAAATATTCATATCAGAAAAGGGGGTGTCAGGACCTGCCTTCAGATTTGCTTCCCACAATTTAGGAGTGGGTGCATGGGTGACTCAGTGGTAGAATTCTCACCTGCCACGCGGGAGGCCCCGGTTTGTTGCTGGTGCATACAGCCACAGTGACCCCTCTTTAGGGCTTTTGAGAGGGCACAAGTAGTAAAGAATCCACCTGCCAATGCAGATGCAAGAGACGTCGGTTCCATCCCTGAGCTGGGAAGATCCACTGGAGGAGGCAATGGCAAACGACTCCAGTAATCTTGTTTGAAAACTCTATGGTCAGGGGAGCCTGGAGGGCTACAGTCCATGGGGTCGCAAGGAGTTGGACACGAGTGAGCACACAGGCACAAGGTCAAGGTCATTTAGGACTGAGTGTAACTAAGCTCGGATATGGATGCTCCATCATCCTCCTTCCTAGCCCTTAGGGTGCGCCTTTCTGGGCTCCTGATTAGAGTTCCCTGTACAGTGAGGGCTTCCCAGGTGGTACTCGTGGCAAAGAGTCCATCTGCCAATGCAGGAGAAGTAAGAGTTGGGTTGGACCCCTGGGTCAGGAAGATCTCCTGGAGGAGGAAATGGCAACCCACTCCAGTATTCTTGCTGAGAATCCCAGGGTCAGAGGAGCCTGGTGGGCTACAGTCCATGGGGTCTCAAAGAGTCAGACACGACTGAAGTGACAGAGTGCACACGCATGTACGGTGAAGTCTGGGCACTGGGGTGGGATCAGGAATGGAGACCCAGACAGACGTGTGCCATCTGGCTTCAAGACACTCCCAAGAGGTTCCCAGCAGCCTTTCACTTGTGCTGAGCGTGCCTGAGGAGCTGTGTGTGATCCTGTTAACGTGAGATTATAATTTCCATGGGGCCATGATCCAAGGAATGGCTGAAGAGAGACTTCAGAGGTGGGGAAGGACAAGGGGTCCTCCATGTGGTCAGGTTCCTCCACCTCAAGCACCCCAAATCGATGAGGGTGGGATATTTCAAAAGAACAGCATGTATACTATCTATGTTGAAACAGATCACCAGCCCAGGTGGGATGCATGAGACAAGTGCTCGGGCCTGGTACACTGGGAAGACCCAGAGGAATCGGGTGGAGAGGGAGGTGGGAGGGGGGATCGGGATGGGGAATACGTGTAGATCTATGGCTGATAAGAAAAAAAAAAAACTTTGTCTTAGCAATAAAAAAAAAAAAAAATCAAAGTCAGAGGAAAGTGCTTGCTATGCTACATTTTTTTAAAGACTTATTTACTTATTTGGCCACACCAGGTCTCAGCTGCAGCCTGCAGGATCTTTGTGGTGGCATGTGGGATCTTTAGCTGCGGGATGTGGGATCTAGCTCCCTGACCAGGGATGGAACCGGGATCGCCTGTATTGAGAGCGCCAAGTCTTAGCCACTGGACCACCAGGGACGTCCCTGTGCTAATTCTTCAAACGCTGAGCCTTCCTGTCCCTGGGAGATCTATAGAATGAGCTCTATTCAAGTGTCCAAGAAACCAGGAGACCCCAAGAGGCACCTTGGATGCTAGACTAGTCATCCCCAAGCTGCAGCCCCCAGCCCACCCTCTCCCCCGCCCCCCCACACACCTGGCTCTGGGTCAGCTTCCCGCTCTCTCCTGTAATTCAGACACTCAGCACACTGCCTGGCACGACGGCAGAAGCGGGCTAAGCGCTGGTGGATGGATGGGTGAGTGGCGCAGGAATGAGAGCATGAATAAAGGGAAGAGGCACCTGGGATCTGATGCTGTCTGGCGTCAAATGACAAGAACAATCAGTCCTGAAGTCCGGGCACATGCACGGGATGGACGTCATCCTCACACTACTGGCAGCCAAGGGGCACCGCTGTGCAATTAACTCTTTCCCTCCCAGCCTAGTGGGGAGGGGGAAGGGGTGAAGGTAGCCATTATGCTAACAGGAGGCGGGGTCCAAAGAGCAGCCAGGCCGGATTTCATTTTGAAACGTACTGTAAGATTTTTTTTTCTTTTTTTTTTTCTGCTGTTCCAGCCATAGCAGCAGCAGATTTACGCTCCTAATTATGTTTGGCTTTGGTTAAATTAGTTTGCATTCTCTGAGCATATACTGGCTGGGGGGAAGGGCAGCAGGCAGGGGAAGGAGGTGGCCGGAGAAGATGCCAAGAGGCGGGGAGGATCTTCTCGGAGAAAGATGCTCACTCACAGCAACAGGACGATCAACCAGGCATCAGGCAGCCAGCTCCACTGCACAGGGGCCCAGGGGTCCCAAAGGGGCGGAGCAAGTGGTGTTCCACCCAGAGCTCCCATTCATTCATTCATCCCTTCACCCTGCCAGTATTTACTGAGAGCCCACGATGAGTCAGACGTCGAACTAGGAGATGGAGGAAACTGCAGTGAACTCGACAAATAAAGACTCCCTGACCTCCTAAGCTTATATTCTAGAAGGGAAGTGAGACAAGACACCAGCAAAAAGTTAAGCAAACCTTTTCAACGCTAGGAAATCAATGTATTAATAACAAGTAAAGTGATAGGGAAGGACAGCCCTATTTTATTTATAGTAGTAGTTTCAACCAGCAATAAAATACTAATAAACAACTACTATTAATCCGTTTACTCAATGTTTACTACAGTCTAGACAGTCTTTGCAACCCCATGGACTGTAGCCTGCCAGGCTCCTATGTCCATGGAATTTTCCAGGCAAGAATATTGGAGTGGGTTGCCATTTCCTACTCCAAGACATTTACAGAAAGTTTCATTTAATCCTCCTAAAAACCCAGTGAGATGGGTGTAGTTATTTCTGTTTTACAGATGAGGAAACCGAGGCTCAGAGAGGTCTAAACCTTATCTGCTGGAAGACACACATCAATGTGTGACCTCAAATGCAATGTTGCCCCCTGATGTCCTTTTCAAAGATCTACATTCAAGAATAACAGCCAGTGATTAAAGCCCCTACTAAAGACCAGACACAGAATCTTTGCCACACGTCTCCCCTGTCAACTCTTACCTGCCATGTCCTACACACTGAGAGTCTCATTGACTTAATTTACTTGCTACATGATGTAACTAGTAAGGGGTGAAGGTAGGGTTCACACTTAGGGCTGTGTGACCCTGAAATCTTTTGGCCTCCCCAGAACATAAGACAAAGCAATCTGATGGCATGAATCTGTACTTTCCTTGATAACCAGGAGGAAAGTTTCAGGTGTTAGAACGTCCTAGAGTCCCCCCATCCACTGACTCACTCACTGGAGAAGAACGCATGAGATGATGGCCCTTTGAGCTGTCTTTCCGTCCCAGCTAATCCAGACCTAAACTCAGCGCTCTTACAAAGTTACTTTCAGGAATGAACCAGAAACAAAAATGCCTTGAACCCAAAGCAATGTGGCAGTCATGAAAGGGGTCTCATGTTAAATTGCACATCCTTAGTAGAGACATAAACAGGCAACTCAGGACTTAGCACTATGTGTAAATGAGAGCTGTGTGCACTTCACACCAGCCTTTTCTTAGCAACCTTTCTGCTCAGTGGACTTTTCTCTGTGGAAACCCCACTGCCTGGCTCCTGAAATCCATTTACATAACTACCTGTCATCATCAGCTGCTGGGGTAGCTTTCTCTGATGGATGGCCAAGCGGACACCTCACACACCCCCACAGGGAAAGGCATTGCAGAATTTTCATGACAAAACCTTTAATACCTTGCTTTAATACCTTGCCTGTTTTTCATACTTGCAGTGAAAGCAAACCTGAAAGGGGGATTGTCCAATCAAGATTTTTTTTAAACAAAATGCCATGACAAATAGAAGCAGCTGGTTTTGATGTATAAACACTGAAATCTTCCCCAGGCTTTAGGGTTTCTTTTTTTTTTTCTGACAACATCCAGATCAGAACCAATTTAATTTTGAAAGATAGTTAATCAAGTAATTTGTTGTAGCACCTTCCTCCTTCTTGCTCTTGCAGAGGGGGTTGGGAGTTGCATATGGATAAGCCGATGCCTTATTGAAGACTGCAAATGGACACTGTAGGTATCATGAAGTGCTCACCTGTAATAACTTGTGTACGTCCATTTCACCAACCAACGTGAGCATTTCAGACAGTCACATAGAACAGTATCCACTTGCATGGCTAAAAGCTGAGGCTGCAAACATTTTTATATGTAATATTTCTCTCTGAGTCTTTTTAATTTTTTTTATTACAAGAGGCATTAAAAAAATTTTTTTTAATTTATGTTTTTTGTTTCTTATTGAGGTTTAGCTGATGGACAATATTGTCTTAGTTTCAGGTGTATAGCAAAGTGATTCAGTAATACATATATATATTCTTTTCATATTCTTTCCCCTTATAGGTTATTACAAAATACTGATTATAGCTCCCTGTGCTATGCAGTAGGTCCTTGTTTATCTATTTTGTTTTGTTAGACAAAACGTTCATTTGGGTTTTTCATAAGACGCTTTGGGAAAACCCAAATAAACTTTTTGGCCAACAAAATGCATATAGTAGTATGTATGTGTGCATCTCAAACTTCTAATTTATCCCTCCCCACTCTCCCCCTTTGGCAACCACACATTTGTTTTCTATGTCTCAGGTCTATTTCTATTTTGTGTACAAGTTTCCTTGTATCTTTCTCTTATTTTCAGAGTCCACATGTAAGTGATATCATATGACATTTATCTCTCTCTGTCTGGCTGACTTCACTAAGTACGATAGTCTCTAGGCCCACCCATGTTGCTGCAAATGGCATTATTTCATCTTTTTTGTGGCTGAGTAGTACTCCATTGTTCATACATGTATATCTCACATCTCCTTTATCCATTCAACTGCCAATGAACATTTAGTTTGTTTGCAAGTCTAGGCCATGGTAAACTGTGCTGCAATGAACACTGGGGTGCAAGAATCTTGAGACTTATGTAGATGAATTCCCAGTATTGGAGGAGGAAAGTTAGTTGAACAGTCTTGATACTGTAATTTCTTACACTCCCACACTTAATGAGAAACATACATGCTAAGTAAGAAACAAAATAGGCTTGGATTTGAGAATTTCATGTATTTTGAGACCATTATGGTCACCCTGGGCTTTTCATCCACTAAACTTTAATGAATATTTACTGAATAACACGAACATATACTACCCTTGGAACTCAAGTCTTAGCAAGGACAATAAGGTGATCCAATGACTTTTACTTAGCAAATATCTACTGTGTGCTGGGCTGGAAGAAGCACAAGCTGGAATCAAGATTGCCAAGAGAAATATCAATAACCTCAGATATTCAGATGACACCACCCTTAAAAGCCTCTTGATGAAAGTGAAAGGGGAGAGTGAAAAAGTTGGCTTAAAGCTCAACATTCAGAAAATTAATAGCATCTGGTCCCATCACTTCATGGGAAATAGATGGGGAAACAGTGGAAATAGTGTCAGACTTTATTTTTTGGGGGGCTCCAAAATCACTGCAGATGGTGATTGCAGCCATGAAATTAAAAGACGCTTACTCAAAAAAAAAAAAAAGACACTTACTCCTTGGAAGGAAAGTTATGGCCAACCTAGACAGAATATTAAAAAGCAGAGACATTACTTTGCCAACAAAGGTCCGTCTAGTCAAGGCTGTGGTTTTTCCAGTGGTCATGTATGGATGTAAGAGTTGGACTGTGAAGAAAGCTGAGCGCCAAAAAATTGATGCTTTTGAACTGTGGTGTTGCAGAAGACTCTTGAAAGTTCCTTGGACTGCAAGGAGATCCAACCAGTCCATCCTAAAGGAGATCAGTCCTAGGTATTCATTGGAAGGACTGATGCTAAAGCTGAAACTCCAATACTTCGGCCACCTCATGCAAAGAGTTGACTCATTGGAAAAGACCCTGATGCTGGGAGGGATTGGGGGCAGGAGGAGAAGGAGACGATAGAGGATGAGATGACTGAATGACATCACCAACTCGAAGGGCATGAGTCTGAGTAAACTCTGGGAGTTGGTGACGGACAGGGAGGCCTGGCGTGCTGTGATCCATGGGGTCGCAAAGAGTCAGACACGACAGAGCGATTGAACTGAACTGAATTGAACTGAACTGTGTGCCAGGCTCTAACTGCTTTATCAGTATTTAATTCTCATAACAGCCCTATGAGATAGGTACTGATTTGCACCTTACATTTTTTTTTCTTTAAATCTGATCTGACTTGAGTCCCAGCCATGAGCTTTTATTTCTCTCTAACACGTAGGAAAGAAATACTTGTCACATCACACAGGATGACTTTCTCAGAACTATTTCACATTCTAAAGTGGATTGAAAGTGTCATGGAGTTGAAAACTGCCCATGGTCTAGCAAGTCCCTTTCCCCAGAACCAATTATAATTACTTTTTCTGAGCAACATCCCATTTCCTTTCAAAAGATGCACCGTGATTCTGGGAAAGACAGAGCCCCCAGACATTCCCTGCCAATCTAGGCAGAGAAATCTGGAAACGTAGCATCACTCCTGGTCATCGTATCCCTGTTCCCTCTTGTTTACTGTGGCCATCAATTCAGTTTAAAATTCTCTCTGCTTAGGGGCTTCCTGGTGACCCAAAGGTTAAGAATACACCTGTCAATGCAGGGGACATGGGTTTGATCCCTGGTCTGGAAATTAAGATCCCAGGTGCCATGGATAAACTAAGACCACCCACTGCAACTTCTAAAGCCTGCAAGTTCTGGAGTTCTCATAGCACAACTAGAGAAAGCCTCCATGCAGCTATGAAGAGCCCATGGGTGGCACTGAAGACCCAGTGTACAGTCGAAAACAATAAATAAGTAAATGTTATTGTTTAGTCACCAAAGAGTGTCTGACTATTTTAGCTGACTCATTAGAAAAGCCCCTGACACAGGGAAAGATTGAGGGCAGGAGGAGAAGGGGATGACAGAGGATGAGATGGTTGGATGGCATTACCGACTCGATGGACATGAGTTTAAGCAAACTCCAGGAGATGGTGAAGGACAGGGAAGTCTGGCATGCTGCCATCCACAGGGTCGCAAAGAGTCAGACACAATTGAGTGACTGAACAACAAAGTCCAACTTTTTGCAACCCTCATGGACTGTAGCCCACCATGTTCCTCTGCCCATGGGATTCTCCAGACAAGAATACTGGAGTGAGTTGCCATTTGCTCCTTCAAGGGATTTCTTTCCCATCCAGGGATTGAACACCCCGTCTCCTGCTTGGCAGGCAGATATTTTTACCACTGATCCACCTGGGTAACCAAATAAATAAATACATAAAATTATATATATAAACATACAGCAGAGGAAGAACACTTTTTTTATTTTTTAAGAACACTCTTTTAAAAGAAGTTCTCTCTGCTTAGGACTGCAGGCAGGATTTATGAAAACTCTTGCAAGAAGCTTTACTGAGAGAAAAGCAAGAAAGAATGCTACAGTACATTCTATAACTGTACTTTGAAGGCATTTCCCTCTTGCTCTGGTAGAAATAAGCATGGTTTGCGGGGTTTAAATCTCAGCTCTGCCCCATACTTGCTGTGTGAATGTGAGTGAGTTACTTAAGTCTCTGAGCTATCACCTCATCTGTAGAAAACATACTTCATAGATTTTTACCAAAATGAAGTAAAATTAAATTATGTGGAAAAAAAATTATGCAGTTACAACCTAAGTATAATGATCCATCTCGGCCACTTCATAAACATTGGGCGTTCCTTCTCTTCCTCCTTTTTCCATGCGTATTAACCTATTTTGTCTTTCCAGGACAATCTGCTACTATAAGGTCCAGGTATTAATTGGTAAGTGTCCTGTTTTTTTTTTTTTAAGACCTTCTCTAAGTCCTAGGAGGGATATTCTGTTCCTATTTTATTTATTTATTTATTTTTAATAGAAGGATGATTGCTTTACAATATTGGTTTGATTTCTGCCACATCAACATGAACCAGCCATAGGTGTATATATGTCCTCTGATCTTATTTTATGGGCTTGCCAGGCTGGGCTGATTCCCACCCAGGACACCCATTCTGTCCCATTTTGCTGCCTCCACGGGGAGCTAACATTTATTTTCTCATACATCTGCTAGGGAGTAAAATACTTCCCATAAGTGAAGGAGGGAAGTGCCTGCCTCTCTGAGGGGTCTTGAAAGGCAAGCCTTCCTCACCCCAAAGGGAAGGAGCTGGGCCCCAAAGCAACAGCGCCCCTTGGCTGATGTGCGTTGCTGTGACAGGTTTTGGGGTTATGTGAGTAGAGGGTGAAGGTGGCTATTTTCTCTGCACAGTTCAAGTGTTTGATTTTCCAAATCCGGAAACTTCATGTCTAAATGTGCTCGATAGAATCTCTAGGTTTCCTTCAGATGACAAAAGGAAAGCAGCTGAAAATTGGCATGCACTTCGCCTTTAATTTGAGCTTTTGTTCCCCTTTTCCTGGTCCTTGTGGTTTAGGAGATTAAATGCTACTGCTGCCCTGCCATCCCCACTCCTACCCCCCACCCGCTCCCAAGAGCAAAAGCAGTATCAAAGCGCCCTCTGACCAGGGCAGGATGAGCCTGGTGACTTTAGAGCTTCAATTCTGAATCTTCGGGCTTCTGCAGGTGTACATCAAATCCTCAGAGTTCCTTCAGGTGGTGTTTTGTGCTTAATTATATGTAAAGGTTCTGTGGGTGGGATTCTGTTTGAAGCCCAAACCACCAAGCCATCAGTTTGTCATTTTAAGCTTCTTAATTTTCATCACTTGAGTCTTTACCCAAGATGTGATTTTCTTCAGGTTAAGGGGATTTTTGCTTCTAAGCACTCATAAATGCATGCAAAAAGTAGCATGTCTTATTCATGGAAGTAAAGACATCAGAATAGATCTCAATCTTTCATGTAAATAATTCACAAATGATTATGAAGAGGGTTGTAATGGCTGCTCTTCTTGACCTGTGTTTGCAGACTAGGTCACTCTGCTGGGGCAAACAGGATACACAAAACGTTTTTGGAGCAAGACTGTGTGAAGCATCAGTGTGAACCACTGTATGCGGAGGACCACCATGTGGCCTGGAGATGCAGAGGGATGGAACTCCATGGAGGAGGCAAGTCATACTCCCATTTTACAGATATGGAAGCTCACTGAGGCCTTGAAAAGTTCCACAGGATCATGGGAGCAATAAAAGCACTTGTCTGGGACCTGAGTCTCCTTTCCTCACAATCTCAATAAAGTCTTAGTTGCAACAGCCAAACACAATAGCTGACTCTTTCAATAAATATGACCATATCCAAAATCCAGTGGAAAACTTTCAGGAGAAGAGTCTTGGCAAAAAGCAGCAGCAGAAAACAGCCCTTTTAGAACCCACTAAAGACCTTAAAGCCCATGGCAAGCAAAACAAATGTGTGGCCTCCAGTGGGTTAGGCAGGGTGACGTTGATGCCCTGGGAAGACCTGACATGGTTTGGCTTTAAATCCCTTGAAATGCCAAGCTGAAGTCTGCATATGCTGAAGGTACCTTGGTTGGCAGAAAGAGGGCGTGGGGAGATGCCCTATTTAAAGGAAGAAGTGAAAAGAAACTGCTAATTTCAGGATGACCATCTCAAGTTGGCTGCCACTCCTTATAGACTGCAATCTGCTCAACAGACTGTCTCTTTTACGGAAAACACACATCTTATCTTCTCATACTTTCTGTAAGGCCCCTCCATGTTCCTTGTCCTCCTTGCTTTCAGGATATTGACTAAGAGTTCAGGGTTCTAAAGCAGACATTCTGGGCTGTCCTTGGTTTCCTACTGGGCTGGGTGGCCCTAGGCCTGTTACTTAACTTCCCTGTGCCTCAACTGTCTCATTGGTCAAATGGAAATAAAAGGAGCATTTACCTAACTGGATTGACAGCATCAATAATGAGTTAATATATGTAAAGAACTTAAGACACACACTCAATGTACAATCATCTCAGCTAGATCAAACCAGTCAATCCTAAAGGAAATCAACCCTGAATGTACATTGGAAGGTTTGATGCTGAAGCTGCAGCTGCAATACTTTGGCTAACTGATGTGAAAAGCTGACTCATTGGAAAAGACCCTGACTCTGGGAAAGACTGAGGGCAGGAGGAGAAGGGGCCGGCAGAGGATGAGATGGTTGGATGGCATCACTGACTCGATGGACATGAGTTTAAGCAAACTCCAGGAGATGGTGAAGGACAGGGAAGCCTGGTGTGCTGCAGTCCATGGGGTTGGACATGACTTAGCAACTGAACAACAACAAAAGTATCCCCTAAATGTTTAAAGTCTATTTAAAACAATTAAGTGGTTCCTTTACTATCTGACTTTTCAGACACTTCAATATGTTAAGAAACACTATGAATCTTCCCCAATGAGTATGACCAGGAAACTGAATAGCTGTTAGTCTCTCTTGGGCTCTAGTGTTCTGTTGAATAGTCAGGAATAATAATAATAACAGTAATAATAATAGTAATATTTTTAGAGAACCTCTGAGCATCCTGGTTAAGACTGCAGTCCCTTGTGCCAGGTTTCTTATTCACATATGAGCATCAGCTCTTAAGAGCTGTCCAATCTTAGGCGAACTGATTTAATTGTATCTTAGTTTCCTTAGTTGTAAAGTGGGATTAATTATGCTCCCTCCTCACAGGGTTATTATGAGAATTCAATGTGTGTATAGAGATGACTCCGTGGTTGGTGCAAAGTAAACTGCTCCACGCGGCACCCTTGAGGCTTCCTGAGGGCTTTGCGGCCATTATTTCTCTACATAGCAAATATGATCACGTGTGGTAGTAACTGCTATCAATTCATAGGGTAACTGGCCTGGAACTCACAGTTAGAAGACGACAGAGTCAGGACCATCTGGGAGGAGGTCCAAGACTCAGGATCTTGCAGAGAAGCAATTCCTAGGACCCTGAGTGATGAGATTTTGGGAGAGGGAGGAAGTTCCAGGGGCTAAGAGAAGGAATCTAAAAACATGAGGACGCAGCATCGAAACTAATCTTTGCCCAAACTCTGCAATTTTACAAACACCTTCCTGGCTGTTATTAATAATTGCCAGGAAAACTTGGTAGACAGACCACTTCTGATAAAACCATAAATACCGCTCTCTCCCCACATCCCCGAGGGAGCAGTGCCCAGTAGACCTGTCTCTGCCCAGCATTCTCTGTAAGGACAGGATTGGCTCCTGAATGTCCAGTTTCCCCCTAGAACCCAGAAGGATCCCAGCACGCTTTTCTTCCTCTGCTTCTGCCCTGGGAAGCTGGACACTCTAGTCTATACTGCAGGTTCTTATTCCTCATCTATTTTATATAGCAGTGTGCACATGTCAAACCCAATCTCCCAATTTATCCCGCCCCTCCTTTTCCTCCCTGGTAAACATAAGATTGTTTTCTTCATCTGTGACTCTACATCTGTTTTGTAAATAAATTCATTAGTACCACATTTAAATTCCAAATATAAGCAGTATCACATATAAGCAGTATGAATTGACCACGTTCTCTTGTGAACTCTTGTGAACTACAGTGTACGCCCCTTGCTTGGTGCTTGGAATACAGGTAGGGCTGTCAGATAAATCATGTGCTGTTGGGTTAAACTGGAATTTTACACAAATTAAGATTTGTTTCCGTCTAAGTATGCCATGCAACATTTGAGATATGCATATGCTAAAAAAGTACTTGATGTTTATCTGAAATTCAATTTTAACTGGGCATCCAGTATTTTTTATTTGTGAAATCTGGCAACGCTACAAAGAATATAAATTGGTGTTTCATTGGCTTCCTTTGTTTAAATAGTATTACACGGTGTATGAATAGTGTATGAGTAAATTAAATGCCCTGTGTATGAATAAATTATAATGCAAAGATTGACGTCCAGAAGAGGAAGTGGCTGGACTTCTGGGGTTCAAACTAGAATGGCAGAGCTCAGAAATGAACTCAGCTTCCAGAACCTGTCAGAAAAAAATTGTGAAAAGCTTTGAAGTGGACCAGAAGGATTCAGGAGTGTCCTGT
Source organism: Cervus elaphus (assembly GCF_910594005.1). Lineage (NCBI taxonomy): Eukaryota > Metazoa > Chordata > Mammalia > Artiodactyla > Cervidae > Cervus > Cervus elaphus. The sequence continues at coordinate 5,488,681 of NC_057820.1, read as the reverse complement.
CCATGTGGGTTCCCTCCATCTCTGAGTTATTCTAGCTCTGTTGTTGTTATTTAGTCACTAAGTTGTGTCCGACTCTTTGCAACCCCATGGACAGCAGCACACCAGGCTCCCCCGTCCTTCACTGTGTCCAGGAGTTTGCTCAGATTCATGTCCATTGGGTCAGTGATCTAACCATCTTATTCTCTGCCACCCCTTTCCCCTCCTCTCCTCAATCTTCCCCAGTATCAGGGTCTTTTCCAGTGAGTTGGCTTTTCACATCAGGTAGCCAAAGCATTGGAGTTTTAGCTTCACTTGCATGCGGTTAATTATTGTGCTATGGACAGACCCATCTCAGCACCTATGTATAAGCTGACATCAGCGTTCCTTCAGGACACCTAAACATGTAGTTCTTTCAATTCTTCTCTGAACCGGTCATAACATCTTACCAGTTCCCTCATTTACTAATGAGTTAAATTAATCTTTAACATTATTACTTGGCATACATATTTCATATTTATAAGATTCACTATTTTACCTGTTATAAAAAATTATTCTTCGGCAGTGACATTCTTCTCTGGACAGTGAGTCGGGAAAGAAGCTTAAATGGTAATTCCTTTCGTCACACCCTCTCCTTTCCACCCTGTGTCCACACATCCATTCTCTACGTCTGGGTCTCCATTCCTTCCGTGCAAATAGGTTCATCAGTACCGTTTTTCTAGATTCCATGTACATGCGTCAGTGTGCGGTATTTGTTTTTCTCTTTCTGACTTAGTTCACTCTGTGTAACAGGCTTCAGGTTCACCCGCCTCGCCAGAAGGGGAAGTAGAAGCACTGGCATATATACACTGTCAGGTGTGAAAGAGAGAGGTGGTGAGAAGCTGCCGTGTAACACGGGGAGCACAGAGCCTGGTGCTCCGTGATGACCTAAGCGGGTGGGATGTGGGAAGCGAGGGAGGCTCAAGAGGGAGGTGATGTATGTATAATTATGGCTGATTAAAGAGGAACTAAAGAGCCTCTTGATGAAGGTGAAAGAGGAGAGTGAAAAAGCTGGCTTAAAACTCAACATTCAGAAAACGAAGGTTGTGGCATCTGATCACATCACTTCATGGCAAATAGATGGGGAAACAATGAAAACAGTGACAGGCTTTATTTTCTTGGGCTCCAAAATCATTGCGGATGGGTGACTGCAGCCATGAAATTAAAAGACGTTTGCTCCTTGGAAGAGAAGCTTTGACAAAACGAGACAGCATATTAAAAAGCAGACATTACTTTGCTTACAAAGGTCCCGTATAGTCAAAGTTATGGCTTTTCCAGTAGTCATGTACATATGTGAGAGCTGGATGATAAAAAAAAGGATGAGCACCAAAGAATTGAGTCCTTCAAAACATGGTGCTGGAGAAGACTCTTGAGAGTCCCTTGGACAGCAAGGACATCAACCTGTCCATCCTAAAGGAAATCGACTGTGAATATTCATCGGAAGGACTGATGCTGAAGCTGAAGCTCCAATACTTTGGCCACCTGATGGGAAGAGCTGACTCACTGGAAAAGACCCTGATGCTGGGAAAGATGGAAGGCAGGAGGAGAAGGGACGGCAGAGGATGAGATGGTTGGATGGCATCACCGACTCAATAGACATGAGTTTGAGCAAACTCTGGGAGATGGTGAAGGACAGGGAAGCCTGGCGTGCTGCAGTCCGTGGGGTCGCAAAGAGTCCGACACAACTGAGCGACTGAACAACAAGAGCAATGACTGCTTTGCATTGTTTTATGGCAGAAACCAACATAACATTATAAAGCAGTTTTCCCCCAATTAAAAATAAATTTAAAAAAATGATAATTCCTACAAGTGGGCTGGGTGGAGAGGAACAGAAGAGAATACATCTCGAAAGGTTAAATCTGATGGCGTCATTCCCCTGGAAAACTTCTTCCTGGCTTTGGAGACAGGGCCCCGAGGAGGAGGCCAAAACGCCCCTCCTGGGGGCGGTGCTCCATGTCCCCCCACCCCTCGCCTTTGTGTGCGGCAGGGCTCTCTCCCACCCTCATTACGAGGCTCCCTCCAGTTCTCCCAACCCCTGTCAGTCTGCTTTAGATGGGTGCCCATCCTGGGGGCTCCACAACCGTAGCGCTTTTCTCAGCGCATTGCAATTACTGCTTAATTGTCTGTAGCCTGCATTCGATGGCGCCGTGTGAGGGCAGGGTCCAGAACCTGCTTTGGCTTGTTTACTTGTGCATTACCAATTCCAAGCAGAGGGGCTTGACTCACAGAGACACTCAAAAAAAAAAAAAAAAAAATGCTGAGTGAATAAATGGCGCTAAAAGCGTAATAGAATCACTGACATACACACACAAGAGAAGTGAGCTGAGGGAATGAGAAATACAGGACGAAGATAAACAGATTCACATCCGCTTTATTTCCCTAGAAAAAACACTTCAGGGGACAAATCACTAATCCCCTGTCGCCCCCGCCCCCACCCCTGCCCCAGGTACTGATCCAGTCTTGCCCGGGGATTCCCTTCTGTCTGACTACATAGCACTAATTATTATGTTACTCAACATCGTAGCATAGCAAGTTTTATTACACTTCCTATGAAATTGAATTATACAATTGCACACCTAAAATTTCCATATTTTCTAGTATTTCTTAAAAAAACAACAACAGTTCCTTATTTGAAAGGATAAAAGAAAAAATACATTTCTGAACCTCAACTGGCCACGATCTGGAAAAAAGCCAATCCATTTGGGAAAGGTGCTCCCAGGGAAAATGCGAACTCCCAAGTCCTATCTAATGTGTCGTCCCATCTCCGCCTTCAGTTACCAATTAAAAGCTTCCATAGAATGTCAGGTTCCTGCAATGCCTCACCGTTCCCCAGAGATAACCTGATTTCCAGCCCTCTCTTTCCAAAGTGTGCCCTCTCTGGAGGCTGTGCAGTCCATTTGTAAGAGTCCCTCCCTGGACAGCTTCATGCCGGTGAATTAGCTAGATGGTGTTGACTGCAGAGATCTGAGTCTCCGAGAGCATTAAGGATGGCCCTTCCCTACCACCTACCACCCCCACCACCAACCATGCCATTTCCCCTGTGGGTACAGCTGATTCCTTCCTGTGGAGAAAGCGAGCTGCGACCAGGTGTTGCGGGCTCTCTCTGACCTGTACTTCTCTCTGGACAAGTCCTAGCAGGTCCCGGGGGGCAGCAGTCACTACACGTGCCTAGTGATCAGTGGTCATTCAACAGCTACTATCATCCCCTGTTCCTTATATCAATGAACAAAACCTGCTGGCCAAAGAACCCTCTCCCCCAAACAGGCAAACGGTAAGCTGGAGTCAGGATGTGTGTTTGGCCCTTCTGGAGGGACAACGTGGGGTGGTACCCAGCTGTGGGTAGCAGGAGACGGAAAGGTGGGTGTGCATCCAATGTCGGATCTCACTGGTGACTTGACTCCCTGTGACTCTAACATCCACCTTTCAGGACACAAGTTAGGTCTGTTTGAAGAGACACACTCAAGTACAAAAAGAATTCTATCAATGAACAAGAGTTAAAAGATCCTGAGGGTTTATCACATGCCCAGCACCCTACTAAGTACTCTCTCTGCATACTCTTAGCCACTCCTGGCCAGGCATATATGGCTGGAACAACTGTCATCCTCATTTGAGAAATGAAGAAAGTCTCAAGAAGATGTTTTGAAATTTCCCTAAGGTCTTATAACAAGATGGTGGCAGCAACACTGCTCAATCAAACCAAATGATGGGACCCCCGACTCCGGAGAAGGGAATGGCTACCCACTCCAATATTCTGGCCTGGAGAATTCCATGGACAGAGGAGGCTGGCGGGTTACAGTCTGTGGGATCACAAAGAGTCAGACATGACCATGTGAGGGCTTCCCTCGTGGCTCAGGTGGTAAAGAATCTGCCTGCAATGCGAGAGACACAGGTTCAATCCCTGGGTCGGGAAGATCCCCTGGAGAAGGGAATGGCTACCCACTCCAGTATTCTTGCCTGGAGAATTCTAAGGACAGAGGAGCCTGGCAGGCTATCATTCTTGGGGTCACAGAGAGTCAGACATACTTTCTTTCAATTAAGCTATTGCATTTGTTTGGAAATTTGGTGCTACAGATTTTATTTCTGCCATCTCATTGATCTCCTGATAATACTCTGAAGTAGTCAATTCCCTCAAAAAGAATAAGGAATGTAAGGAACTTGCCCCAGGCCACATGGCTGCTAGAAAATGAAGGAGTGGCTTTGAATAAAGGTTTGTCCATGGCCAGTCACTGGTGGAACTGCAGTGGGCACGGATGGTAAGTGTGGACGAGGACTCCAAGCAAGAGTCTCTAGGGCTGGTGTGAACTCCTGATGGCCAGGAGCATTCAGCTCAGGCCAAGGTTTTAAGGGGAAAACCTCTGAGCTTCAGAAACCTTAAATAAAATGATCTTTGCATGCTTTCCTGAGACTGGAACTGAGTCATGGAACAGTCAGGAGGCAGTCACTGGCCCTAAAGGTCCCCTTCACCAGTGGCCTTGAAAAAACTACATTTTGTGTCTCATGGCTTAAAGGAAAGGCTGTGTAAGACTGGTATTGTAGAGAGATGGTTTGAAGCAGTTATATCTCAGGGACCTCTCTGGTAGTTCAGTGGTTAGGACTCCGCAATTTCACTACTGGGGTTTGATCCCTTGTCAGGATCTAAGACCCTGAAAGTCACGCAGCAGCACGGCCCAAAACATCAGCTTTGAAGCAGTTGTATCTCACTCTGAGGATCCTGCCTGTTGGACCACACCAGGAATAACAGGAATTAATGTGTGCTGAGGAGTATCACTTAGTCTTGATTCAAAAATCACTGAACCCTTTCACTCATGACCCATCTCCCAGTCCCCTTTTCAGTTTAAAAGTCCCCAAGTCTACATTAAGTCATTGACTCAGGTAATTGAATTATATCATTTTCTTGGGAATTAGATAGAAGAATATGATGGTTCTTGATAACATGGAAGAAAGCTGACTTTTTAAGAAAGGAGGGTTTGGGGGAGGAGTTAGAGCAAGTGTAAATTTGTATCATGTAAGAAAAATAGTTCAGAGTTAAAATTATAAAGGAGGGTTTGACCTCAGGGCAAAGTTCCCTCTTATTTTTAAATTAAATCAAAGCAGTACACACTTGGCTAGGTGTGTAAATCTACCAAATCGCTATGGTTCTGAAGCCCTCACATATAACTAACAATGTTTCAACCCCAGGGTCATGAAAAATAGGGCAAAAGTGGAAGAAGAACTGGGCTGAAGTAAGAAAGTCTGGATTATGACTCTATAGTTAAGTCTTATTGTTTCTCGACTCAACTGCATTGCAACTTCCTCATCTGTAAAAAGGAAATAATCCTGCTTATTTTAGGTTTGTTCATGTCTTAGATGAAGAGAACAGTCAATTTCTTAGCACAGTGCTGGGCACAGGGCCGTCGCTTAAGGAATACTTAGTTGTTAAGATACAAACAACACTTGCTGTTGTTTTGATTTTTCTTACCTAATAATACAGGTCTGAAATAGTTTTCAAACCAGTCATACAGAATCAACAGTCTGCTACCTTTGAGAATTGTTGAGGTTACTGGAGGAAGCAAGTAGACTCCTAAAGACTGAATTGATTTCATCACTTGATGGAGTACGCTTAGAATATAATTATATAAATATAATTATAAATTGCATCTTGGAGAAAGTTGGAAAATTTTTATTGATCTATGTAAATGTGAAAATTGAGAAGACATATATTTTTATAGAATTAGGTGTTACATATTTTACATAATGCATAGTATACCTACACAAATACATACATATAGATATGCACGTGTATGTACACACACACACACACACACACACAGAGGCAGAGAAAGAGTATGCACGTGCTCAGTCACTTCAGCAGTGTCTGGCTCTTTGTGACCCCATGGACTGTAGCTCGACAGTCTCTGTCCAGGCAAGACTACTGGCATGGGTTGCCATTTCTTCCTCCAGGGGATCTTTCTGACCCAGGGATGGAACCCACGCCTCCTGCATCTCTTGCATTGCAGGTGGATCCTTTACCCACTAAGCCACCTGGGAAGCCCAAAGAAAAAGAGAGGGTGAAACAAAGGGAAAGAGACAGAGATAAACAGACCTTTGCAAAGGCTCTGCCCAGGAGTGGACAAGATGCAAAGTAACAAGTACAGAAGACCCAAGTTCCCCAAGCTACCCTTTGCACCTCACTGCTGACTCAGATTTACTGAGGTTGATTCTGCACACACAAATGCTACTTCATTGTTTCACTTACACAATAAAAGCAGTGATTGGTCTTCAAGGAGGTGTGTCCCCAGTAATAAAGGATGATTCTAAAGCAGGAAGATAAAGCGCAATAACCACCCTTAACCTTGCGAATAATGTAGAAACACACCTGGGCCAGGGCAGCAGTGGGAAGCAATAGAAATCGTGGAGGACTGTGGGAAACTGGAGCTTCCCATGGAAGGAGGGTGGCCTCCACATGATTCTTGCCATGTGGGACGCTACTCAGATCTTTGCTGAGTCTTTCTGTTTTGTTTTATTTTGTTTTGTTTGTTGTTCATGTTTTTCTTTGTTCTTTCTACTTTTTGTTTAGAAGCTATAAACCTAGAAGTATTAGTCAGCTTTGGCTATCATAACAAAATACGGTCAATGTGGAGGCTTCATATAAATTGATTTTCTCTTGGTTCTGGAGGCTGGAACTCCAAAGCCAGGGTGCCAGCTTGGTCCAGCTGAGGTGAGGGCTCTTTTCCTGGCTTGTCAATGGCCGCCTACTGTGTCCTCACATGATGGAGATAGGAGGGGAGATCTCTGGAGACTCTTCTAGAAGGTCACTAATCTTATCATGAGGGGCCCCTTTTTCAACCTCATCTAAGCCTAATTGCCTCCCCAAGGCCCCATCTCTGAGTACCATCACATTGACCTTAAGACTTCAACATACTAATTTAGGAGAGGGGGAGACACATTTAGTCCATAATACTGTATTTGAATATTTCTAAACATGGGGTAGGCCAACAAAATTCATACTTCAGCAAATGCCTATCTAACTCAAAGTCGTTGATGCTTTTGAATTATAGTACTGGACTTTTGAGAGTCCCTCGGACTGCGAGGAGATCAAACCAGTTAATCCTAAAGGAAATCAACCCTGAAAATTCATTGAAAGGACTGATGCTGAAGCTGAAGCTCCAATATTTTGGCTGCTTCATACAAAGAGCTGACTTATTGGAAAAGACCCTGATGCTGGGGAAGATTGAGGGCAAAAGGAGAAGGGGATGACAGAGAATGAGATGGTTGGATGGCATAACTGACTCAATGGACATGAATTTGAGCAAATGTTGGGAGATAGTGGAGGATAGGGGAGCCTGGCCTCAGTCCATGGGGTCACAAAGAGTTGGACATGTCTTAGTGACTGAATAACAAAATTCCACCATCCAAGCTTCTCAATGTTGTATCACTGGAATCACAACATGGAATCACACATGTGCGCACACACACACACACACACACACACACACACACACTCATACACCACACACTTTGAAAATTTTGTCAAACGCACATTCAGGGAGTCCACCCTCTCCTGGAGAGGGAGGGATGGAAAATAATGTGGGGACTCAGGAACAGCTAGTTTCCTTGATTGGAGTGGAGCAAAAACCTAGGTATGGTGAGAGATGAGATGAGGGATGGGTGTGAGGTGGGCTGTAAATTCACATTCACTTTGATTCAGGCTGATTCAAGAGGCAATTGGGAACCATTGCCCCATTCTCAAGAGGGAAAATGGTATGACAGCAATTAAGGCAGTGGATGGTGATTCGTTCAACTATATGTAGGATCAACTAGAATCGAAAAAGCTTACAGAGGGAAAAGGCAGGAGGAATACTGTGCCAGACGTATTCTTAGGGCTGTGCTATGGGGAGGAATTATTCTGTGGCTTCGTTCATGCACACTGATTTCCAGCATGGAAACTGCCCTCCTGCCGCTCAGACACTTCTCTGCCCGACAACCTGCTTCACATTTCCTGCGATGTGGTCACTGGGTGTCACAGCCTCTGTGAAGCTCTCAAGATGATTATTGCTATCATCACCTTCCCCAAATTTATACTATGGGATCAGTTTTCTATAGAACTCTCCATAATTCTCAATGTAACACCACAAGGGACATGGGATTACCATTTTGATTTGTCAGGATAGGAAACTGAGTCACGGTGAAGAAAAATAACTTTCCTAATATTTCCCATCAACCTAGCCATGACTTGAACCCAGAGCTGGCCGATTTTAGTCCCTGAGCAGCAAGTGAATCCCTTCTGCCTTGATTCCCCCTATTTCTTTGGCCCAAAGATGTCCCGCCCATCTCTGGCTCAAGGAGATCATTGCTCCTACATCCTTGGTAGCACTTACTGTATATAGTGACCATCTGATTCCACATCCTTGTCTCCCCTGGAGACTGTGATCTCCTCGAGGACCAAGAGCAGAGCTTCTCCATCTTTGTGTCTTCCATAGCTCACAACACACACTCAGTGCCCAACAGAAGAAGGTGTGCATACATGGTCACCAGGCTGGTGTGAGTTCGGTGCACCAAGAGGGGTCTCAGGACACAAGTGGTCTGTGCAGCTCCCCCTGCTTTAAGGGAAGGGACTGTGGCAGAGGAACCACTTTATGGGGGATTTTTTTCCCCCAATTTATATGAAAACTCTTTCTATAGCAGTTTATCAGGACTCAGAAAGACAGCTAAGTCTTGTGTCTGAACTCTGGATCCTCAAGGATACGGAAAGCCTTCGAGAATCTTGCACAATCGTTGGAACTTGCAGCTCTTTGGTGTTGAGAGGAAGCTCTGCATGGAGGTTCCTAACTTGGGGTCAGCAGACAAACTGCCTGGATTATACTCCCAGCTTCCTCCTCTATGACTTGAGTCACTAAAGATAAGCAGCTTCACTCTCCTGGTCCCCATTCCTCATCTATAAGAGTGCTAATCTTGAAAATATGTGGGTTATTTTCAAATATCTCTTGATATTGATTTCTAACATAATTCCACAGTGATAAGAGAACAGACTGTATGATTTCAATACCTTATGACCATGAAATTTTTGTGCCATGTTGTATGTCCCTGGATATGTTCCAATGTCTCCTAGTTTACAATCTATGGGAACTTGGATAGAATTTGTATCCTGCTGTTGTATGAAAATTGGATAAATTTTAATTATATTGAATTGGTTCATAGTGTTTTTCAGGTTTACTATATCCTTCTACTTTTATGTCTATTCATTCTATTAATTTTTGAGAGTTTGATATTGAAACTCCAACTAAAAAGCTTAATATATCTACTTAAAAAATAATTGTAATACATAGTGGAACTATATGTAACTTTGTTCTGTATTTTCCAAGTCTCCTGTAAATGTGTTATCATATTTCAAAAAATAAAATACCATAATAATAACCATATCACAATTTTAAAAAGATAAAAAAGAGTGCTAATAACAAAGCTATACCATAGTACTGCTTTGAAGAACAAACGAGTCAATATATGAAAAGCATTTAACAAAATGCTTCATACAAGTTAACCATCACCAGCATATTAATATTTCAAATTTCCTCAGTTCAACAAGACAAGGATTGGCACTTCAAAAAACCAGTTTTTGGCCTGAATCTGTCCCATCCTGGGATGGCATCGACAAGTCCCTCTTATATGGGGCTGTGGTCCTGTTTTAAGCTTTCACTGCTGCATTGTAAACCTAAGAAATGTGTGTCATTTCATCACTCCATCTGCAGACCAGGAGTGAATTCCTGCCTGTGTACTTCATAGGGTTAAAATGTATTATGATCATGTCTTGAGAGAATGTAAATAGTTACGGTCTTATTCATTATTATATCCACAAGTAGAATATTTCAAGAGCCATATGGCCTTAATTAATCACGGATAATACTCAAAGTCATCCTTCTAACCAGGAATAATGCTGGATGCTAAAAATAGTCTCTACACGAAGATGAAATACAGCAAAAAAAAAACTCTCAGTGCATCAGAAACAGCCTTCAGCAAGCGTTCACTCATACTTTCCTTGCTTTCTTCTTCCTCTTTCTTCTTGCTCTCTCACTATTCCTGCCTTGCCTAGCATAAATTTCCCTGAGGAATAGTAGCTATTGGTGAATCACGACAGATTATTGGCTGCTTACAGCTAATGAGCTATTTCATTTGCTACACTGTAGAAAACCACCCAATCTTTCATCCTGATTCTCATGGCGGACCGAGCTAGAGAGGAACAGAACACCCCCAACCTCCACTGCTGTATTCTTTAAATATTGTATTTAGAGAAATGCGGACAGCTAAAAATATAAGACACAAAGATCAGCTTTCTCTTCTCCCACATCCAGTCTTGTTTTACCCATGTCTTTCCAAATGTTCACTTATCTGTCACCCTAGCACAAAAGAAATTGAATATACAAAATCGAATATACAGCAGAAAACTAAAGACTACTCAGAAAGTATAGGCCTTATCAATGGGGAACTTTCCTCCAGAATTTAGATATTTCAGTGAACCTATACAAAGGGAAGGTAGGCTTTCTCCAAAGCATCTTTCTTCTCCCAATTCCATATGTCAAATGAGTTTCTATGCTTAAAAAAAAAATGAGAAAACAGATAACTTTAAATATCCAATGTAGTTGGTATAGTCATTTAAAAAGAAAAATGAAGAGGAAGAAAGAGCAGAAGGTTCAGGAAGAGGAAGAAGAGGAAGAGAAGTAAAAGGAAAGAAGAACAGAAAAGAGAAGGGAAAAAAACCCTCAAGATCCCCAAGCTAGTGGACATTTCTTTCTTTAGACTAAACGCTCCTCTAGAAAACTCCCGTATCTTTAATTACAACAAAATACCAGCAGAAACTTCTCTTTGTCTTTGGATCTCAAACATGACTCTGGCTAGAGCTCCCCCAAAGAGTCATAGATAGAATTTTATTAGTTTCAGCAACACAGAGACACGGCGGTCCAGCAAAGATGTTTATAAGAGGCAGAAAGAAGGCAAGACAGTCCTGATTGGGGGCAGATTTTACGAGTGATCAATGGAACCTGGGAGTCTAAACTTCAGTGCAGATGCCTCTTTCGAGATTATATTTCAGAGGCAGAACATGAGATGATTATGAACACTTCATCTTTCAGTATCCTTTAACGCTGCTGCCAACAGAACTTTCAAAGAAGAGACTTAAGATTCAGTTTTGATGTAGCAACTTCTATGCCAGAAGCCAAGGTCCATGGAACTCCAGAAAAATAAAGGTTATCACTGTTTGGAGGCTTTGACCATGGAGATTAGAGAGAAGGTGAAGAATATTTGCACACAATCTGCCAGTTTCAGGAAGACAGACTCTCTCCCCCAGTTGCTAGCATACTTGGTGAAGCATTTGAATGGTGTATTTTCCATGTCTGTAGCGCAGGCCCTTGAAGCCACAGATGTAGCCAGTCCTAGTTGACATCTCTGCCAGCTCTTCCCAGAAAATCCGTGCTCCTTCTGCAGTATGGGACTGCCCCTCGGATGTGACTGTCCACCTAAGACTAAACTGACAAATCCCTTTTTGCATCATGTCACCCCGTTTCAAGTTCTTCTCCATGGAACATAAGCCCATGAAACGTGTCTTTTCGAGGTCCAGATTTTTTTTTAATGGATGGGTTTCTTTTTCTCTCTTATGTTTCTGCTTGTTCAGGCTGAAATCCCTCAGATACTAGAGGACAGCAGAGACACAGGTGGAAGGAGCTGGGGTCTCTGAATCCTGATGTTCAGAATGCAGTTACACTGAACCAGATGTAATACAGATTTTGAGGTTGCTTGGGGTTTCCTGGTGGCTCAGATGGGTAAAGAATCAGCCTGCAATGCGGGAGACCTGGGTTCGATGCCTGGGTCAGGAAAATCACCTGGAGAAGGACTGTTAAGCCACTCCAGTATCCTTGCCTGGAGAATTCTACGGACAGAGGAGCTTGGCAGGTTACAGACCACGATGTCAAAAAGGCTCAGACATGACTAAGCGACTTTCACTTCTCTTTCACTTTGTTACAGCAGCTTGTCTTATGCTAACTAATGCACTATTTGTGTATATAAACTTGAACTGCATTTTTGTTTAGCATGAAGGTTTAACTCAGCTCATATAATAAAAAATGTAAAGCAAATCTATTCAACAAGCAGACATTATTGAGCACCAGGGCTGAAGGCTGACGAAGAATCAGGGTGAGTAGCTGCTGGAAAGGTCTCTAGCATTCTCTGAGAAAGAGAGGAGGTGAAGACGGGTTAGGCACAGCCGCAGACAACGATGCGCTAAGACCTTCAACTCCCCACTTCTGAAGGAGACTGTAGTCATCACCATTATCAGGGAGTGGGTCTCTGTCTCTCTCCTGTGGGATTTACAAAGACTCTTTGAGCAAAGAGCAGTGATCTAGGTCAGTGCCTTGAAGGCACAGTGACAACAAGCCTTGTACCTGAACCGTGTAGGTTCTCAGCTTTGGGAAATGATCTTAAATCTCTATTGGCCTGTCAAAAAAAAAAAAAAAAAGAACTACATGGGAATCGCTGATAAACTGGTATTGATTTTCACAGATCACCCTTGTCAAAAGGATTTATTGATGTGTCAATGCGTGTTGCTGAGAGGATCATAGCAGGGTGGCTTTGAAGGATTTATAAGAAATCTAGAGGCTTTAATACACTCGGCGGTAAATAACTAACAAGTATTGCACATATCGATTCTTGTCATGTGGTCAATGCAATCTTTAGCCCACTAATTGTCAGTATTGACAAACAGTTCATGATCTAAATGAGCAGCTGGACACCCGCTCCAAGCAGAACATTTCCAAATGGCGTTTTCCCTGCTATTCTCAGCCTAATGTTCATGGAGCAGCCTTGCAGGTAATCGGCTCTAAGCAGAGGGAAATGTGCGGTAATTAATTCTTCCTTGCTGTCAAATGTCCCCAGGGGAGAGGGGAGGGAGGAGAGTCTCGTGGCAGCACACCAGGCTGGAACCCAGTTCCCTGATGCATGCACAGCACTACCTTTCAAGGCTCATCTCAAACGCCTCTTCTGAAAAGCTGCTGTTTAGACACCAAATCACGTCCAACTTTTTGCGACCCCATGGACTGTAGCTCACCAGACTCCTCTGTCCATAGGATCTCCCAGGCAAGAATACTGGAGAGGGTTGCCATTTCCTTCTCCAGGGGATCTTCCTGACCCAGGGATCAAACCCATGTATCCTGCATTGGCAGGCAGATTCTTTACTACTGAGCTGCCTGGGAAGCCCCCTTCCCAAGTCATACCACCCACAGGGGTTTCCACCACTTCTGCCCTATGACAGTTCCAGGAAATTAATCACACATTTTCTATGTTGAACTTCATTGTGGTTGTTCAGTTGCTCAGTCCTGTCTGACTCTTTGTGACCCCATGGACTGCAGCATGCCAGGCTTCCCTGTCCTTCACCAGCTCCCAGACTTTACTCAAACTCATGTCCATTGAATCAGTGATGCCATCCAACCATCTCATCCTCTGCCGCCCCCTTCTCCTCTTGCCCTCAGTTTTTCCCAGCATCAGGGTCTTTTCCAGTGATTCTGCTGTTCGCATCAGGTGGCCAAAGTATTGGAGTTTCAGCTTCAGCATCAGTCCTTCCAATGAATACTCAGGGTGAATTTTACTACCTCTGTTAAATTTTTCTGTTATGACTACATCTTAGTTTTCCAACTCTGTATGAGCCTTTTAAATTTGGAAAGAATATATGGGACCTCATGATAGATCTCACTGAGGTGATGAATGCTATTAATGGCTGCTCTGGAAAAATTTACAGTCAAGTGAGAAAGGTTTCCAGGCGCTTCACAGAAGGTCTAAGGAATCCATGAGCTCCCAAAACAGATGAACCCAGGTTCAAATCCCAGCTTTACTACCCCCACTCCAGAGGTCTGGCCTCAAGTAAGTTTCTCAATCTGTCATTCTAACCAACCTCAACACAAGAATAACGATTACAGCACCGGTTTGCTGTAAGGATTAAGTGGACTGCTCCATGGAATGTGCAGTACTCCAAAGAGTCACTGGTGTCATTTAATCTCAGTTCATTTCTTCTTTCATGTTTCAAACATCTACTGAGCCCTTAGCAGGAGTCACACACAGACCCATTACTGTGTCCCAAGGTTGATCCATCCAAACCAAGCAGAGCCCCTTATTTATGACACTTGCTCAGTTCATGGCTTTTAATAGATTGATAGGGATTTTTACCACTGGGTAAAACAACCTTTAAATTATTCCACTGTATTAATTTTACTCACATATTCAAATAGTAGTGTTGACTAAACTTTTCAATGCTATATTACAAGCCTCTTTTATACACTAATTAAACTTGAAAAAAGTCCTGTAGAGAAAGGGCATTTATCAGACCATATTTTCTGCAATGATAATTGGATACAATCTGTTATTTTTATAAAATTACATCGCATTTTAAATAGAGCTAATCCATCCCTAACTACACACTTCTCTCCCTTAGACATATAAGTTAAGTTCAACAGAGTAACCATTTCATTTATATTACAATGCAAACACGTGTACCAACGTATATCTAGGCCTGCTATAAAAGATTTTACTCTCCATTGGGGAAGAGTGCTATAAAAATGCAGTTATGAAGAGCAGGTACAAAGAGCGAAGCTATCTATATACATGTATATTTGATCTGTAAAGGAACTTTTCTTAAATTTGGAAGATTGGCTAATGAACACAAAAATATTATAATTTTTTAGTTAATAAAATTGTCAGAACTCATTCGTGGGCTTATAGAAATCTTTCCAATTATTTTTCTTCTAGGTCCCCAATCCTGCCCCAATATGCCTCTATCTTTATTTTGCTCATGGGGAAATTTGGGATTATCACACCCAGTCTTAAACTCTACCCCTTGGATAAAGTCTTCTGTCCCAACTTTTATAGTTTCTCACCATATTTCCTGACAATTGAGGTTTAGCACATTGGCATTAGCGAAGCATAGAGTCCCCATGACTGACACTCCATTGTCAGATGTAGCTTCTTACGGATGTGGGACCCCATCTGATCTTACAAACGTCTCCAATGCCAATTATCACCAGCCATTTGGGTGAGTGACAGGATGTCAGGGGAAAGTTTTCCAGATCACACTCATTTCCTCTCTCCATTCCCTTTTCTCTGATCACAGGAAGGGCTCCTTTTTATACTCTAAGAAGCATCGGCATTGATTCTGCAGCTGCAGCTGAAGTCTTAACATAGGCTTCCTTGCTTTGTTCCCCGTAATCTAAACCTGATCATCAGCTCACCAGAGGGGCCACCACCCTTTTTGGACCCAGGGTTTAAACTCTTGCAGGGTTTAAACTCAAGAGTGCTGACCCTCAAGGGAAAAACAATACATAGTTGACACTGGAACCAGTGAATTGTATATAACTATATACAATGAATATACTGTGTTGAATATATATATATATATATATATATATATAGCTTGTTGTTGTTTTGTTGCCAAGTCATGTCCAATGTTTTATGCAACCCCATAGACTATAGCCAGCAAGGTTCCTCTGTCCAGGAGATTTCCCAGGCAAGAATATTGAAGTTAGGTTGCCATTTCCTTCTCCAGGGGATCTTCTTTATCTAGGGATTAAACCTGTGTCTCCTGCATTGGCAGGCAGATTCTTTACCAGTGAGTGATCAGGGAAGCCCCTATATATAGGTATATATATGTATATACATACATACATATATATTTACATGGATACCTACATACACACATATATATATTTACATACATACATATATACATGTGTGTTTGTGTAAAATCACAGAGAAAACCCTTAAGAAAGAGTCACTCTTCTGAAGTCTTTGAAAACTTAGTTGATGGTGAGCTAGGATTAGAAAGATTAATTTGAGAAAAGAAGAGCATAAAACTACTAC
The DNA here is from genome assembly GCF_910594005.1 of Cervus elaphus. Taxonomy (NCBI): domain Eukaryota; kingdom Metazoa; phylum Chordata; class Mammalia; order Artiodactyla; family Cervidae; genus Cervus; species Cervus elaphus. The sequence goes on along the minus strand of NC_057820.1, from coordinate 5,472,799 downwards.
AATATTTCATATTTCATTATTAGGAAAATGCACCACAATAATAGCTTTCACCAGAAGATTTCTTCCAATGAACACTAAATGTTATGCCAACATTTCCTCATTAATCTTCTTTATAATCTAGCAAGGCAGTCAAGAAGTAAAAATTGATATTCAGATTCTGCCAGTGGGATCTAGAGTGTAGAAGGGGGTGCTGATGAGACACTTCTGAGGCTTCGATGTACCTCAGTTTACCCATTTGTAAGATAAGAATATTCACATCATTTAACATATGAGATAGTTGTGAGGGTTAAGTGAGTTAGGACACAGAAAGTGGTTTAGACGAGATCCCAACACATAGTGAACATTCAGTAAATATGAGTGACATTTATTCTGCTATTGGAATGCATAGTGCAAGTGAGAGAAAGTCACTGTCACATTTCCTCCGGACAGGTCACACCTAAGAGAGAAATAAACACCTCAGTTTCGCTCACCAGCACCTACTGAATAATGCTGCTTTAGACTATACCAAACACCTATAAAGAGAGTACTCTGCATTTCACAGAGCACTTCTCACTCACAAAGTAATTTTAGATACGCTGTCTTCTATGACCCTTTACCAACCAGGGAGGTCATGAAGACAAGGTTATCACATGTAATAAGTGAGAAAGCAAAGAACCAGAGGGGATAAATGACATGCCCAAGGTCACCGGCCAGTTAGTGTGTGTGTGCTAAGTCACTTCAGTTGTGTCTGACTTTTTGCGACCCTAGGGACTACAGCCCGCCAGGCTCCTCTGTCCATGGGATTCTCCAGGCAAGAATACTGGAATGGGTTGCCGTTTCTTTCAAGACAAATGCAAAACCAATTTCATTACTGTGGAGTTCTTTCCACATGCAATGGATATGTCTACAGGTTTTTCTTCCTACCCATACTGATCTTTCTAATAGCACTAATTGATTTTCTTCTGGAAGATTAACTTTTGCCAACATGTGCAGACCTGGTTGAATAGTAAACACACCACCCACAGAAAGTAAGCGAGTCCTGTAGGTTCCTCTCCGAGGTCTTCTTCGTCCTGACCCAGTGCAGTCATGTGTCGACAGGGAAACCTAGATTCAGTTCTGGATTCTCTCTCCTATGACCTTGAGTCTTAAAGAGCAGGACCCAAGGTTGGGAGAAAGGATGGTCTCAACTCAGTGATGGCAAGCAGTTATGATCACGAAGTTTCTGCTGCCTGTATCCGCGGTGTCTTCTGGTTCTCAACTCTCCCAAATTCCTCAAACTTCCTGTCCATCCTCAGAGAAACCCCTGTAATACATTGTCTTCTTAGGTTCACAAGGGTCACGTTCTATTTTCTGCAACTTAAGAGCCTGAGCTAATGCAACACTATTGTCCCTTTCTTTCCCTCATCCATCCCATCAACAGACACACATATTGACAATTATCAAGTGCCAGCTGCCATACTAGGAATGGTTTGGAATACAATTGGGATGGGGAAAAAAAGCAGGCACCTAAGAGAGTTACAAAATAAAATAAAATAAAATAAAATAAAATGAAGTACCACAATCAGTGATACAAAGTGAAGGGCATCAGAAAAATAGGCAGATCAAGCTAAGTAGAGAGATAAAGAAGGCTTCCTGGAGAAGGAGGGGCTTCATCTAGGTCCAAAAAAATAAACAGATTTCACAACCCGTTCAAATATTTAGAGTCTAATATTAGGAAGAAAAAAAATCAAAGGTGCTCCATTCAAAAGCAAATTTATTTTCCTTCTAAGAGACAATGAGTAATTGATGGAAAAGCAGAGCATTTGTGGAAATATGATTCTATATATTCAGATCGTTCAAATGTGTTGCTTAGCATTTGTTCATATTGAGCCTGAAAATTACCACAGAGCAGAACATGAACTTTAATAAACATTTTTTTATTGTAAGTAAAGAGCAAAGTATTGTGCTTTTCGTTGCCTTCAAGATGACAGTGTAAAATCCTCCTGGGTTTAGAACCAGCTTTCCAACTGAAAGCTATAGTAGCACTATATTGGTTAGTATCCTAAGTAGAATAACTATTTCAGATTTTAAAAGTATGTCTACACTATTCCTGACACTAGTGACATCATTAGGGGTGAAGAGACATAGATTAGCCTCTTTTAGATGTTTCTCCTAGTTTAAGAAGATTTACACTATCCAAAATATTTCACTGCAGTCTAGAGTAGCCCTGATTTTTCTATTGAGGTTAAATGAATCCAAAACGGTTCTACTGAAGATCCTATGGTACTTATTGATATCTAGTATTCCTTCCAACAAATGCTCTGTTTTCTCAAAGCTATATTGCTAGATCCTCCTTCCACAGGACCTTTGCACAGGCTGTAGTTTCTGCCCCAACCACCCTGTTCCCCTTCTTAACTGTGTATCCCATTCTTCAAGCCTCAAGTCAAGCATCATTCTTTTAAAGAACTACTTTACCCTGCCCTCCAGTGCTAGATACCACTTGTCCTCTCACAGATCACTTTGCTTTTCCTTCATAAGGTGAAAAAGTTATGATTATATACTGTTGATCTGTTGTGTGTGATAATTATTTGCTTAATGGTTCTCCCTGCAGGTTTTGGAAGAGCATTGACTATGTGTTATTTCCATGGTGTCAGCTTCAGTGAATGAATGGCTAAGTGAACATAGTTTTTTTCTTCTTCTTTGTTTAGTAATTAAGCAGTGTCTGACTGTTTTGCGACCCTATGGACTGTAGCCCACCAGGCTCCTCTGTCCATGGGATTTCCCAGGCAAGAATACTGGAGTGCGTTGCCATGCCCTCCTGCAGGGGATCCTCCTGACCCAGGGATTGAACCCATGTCTCCTGCATTGGCAAATAAACACAGAGGTCTAATACACTTGTCTTAAAATCTTATGACTTTCAAAGACAATGCAAATGCCCTATATTTGGATATGAATGAAGTCTATTTTCCTTCACTCAAAGATTTTTCCCAAATTCAGTAATTTTTTTTCATGAATCACTTTTCTTCAATTATATCTTGATTTTTAACTCTGATGCTCTTTGATGACAGCTTGTAACTCATCTTGTTTTCTTTTTATGGCCTTTACAAAAAGAAGGGCAAACCAAATCTGATTCTCAAACATATGAGCTCTTATAGCCTTCTATTTTCTTTCTCTTTATATATACAGATTTGATTTCTTATTTCTATCTCTAGTTTTTAAGCTTTTTGTTTAAAATGCCAATTGTTGTACATATCATTCCAAGTAGAAACATCCACTCCCTCATCTGTGTGATATCTGTACCATGTACATACATTTGTTTTTGAGGTATAGTTGATTTACAACGTTGTGTTAGTTTTAGCAAAGTGATTCAATTTTATATATATAAATATATATACACACATACATACATATTCTTTCTCAGATTATTTTCCACTATAGGTTTAAGATAGTGAATATAGTTCCCTGTGCTATACAGGAGGTCCTTACTGTTTACCTATTTTACATAAACTGAAAGTGAAGTCGTTCAGTCATGTCTGACTCTGCGACCCCATGGACTGTGGCCTGCCAGGCTCCTCTGTCCTTGGAATTCTCCAGGCCAGAATACTGGAGTGGGTAGCCTTCCCCTTCTCTAGGGGATCTTCCCAACCCAGGAATCAAACATAGGTCTCCCACATTGCAGGCAGATTCTTCACCAACTGAACCACCAGGGAAGCCCATGGTGTGTGTATCTATTCACTCCAAAGTCCTAATTTATCCTTCCCTCTCCCCCTTTGGTAAGCATAAGCTTGTTTTCAATGTTTGTGACGCTATTTCTGTTTTATAAGTAAGTTCATTTTTATCATTTTTTTTTTAGATTGGACATGTAAGTGATGCCATACAGCCTTTTCCTTTCTCTTTCTGATTTACTTCACTTAGTGTGATCACCTCCGGGTTCCGTCCACGGCGCTACACATGGCACAGACGGCATTATTTCATTCTTTTCTATGCCTGGCTAGTATTCCATCACATCATTTTGCCTTTTCATACTGTTCATGGGCTGAGCACAGAAGAATTGACGCTTTTGAACCATGGAGCTGGAGAAGACTCTTAAGAGTCTCTTGGACAGCAAGGAGATCAAACCAGTCAATCCTAAAGGAAATCAACCCTGAATGTTCATTGGAAGGACTGATGCTGAAGCTGAAGCTTTAATACTTTGGCCACCTGATGTGAACAGCTGACTCATTAGAAAAGACCCTGATGCTGGGAAAGATTGAAGGCAGGAGGAGAAGGGACGGCAGAGGATGAGATGGTTGGATGACATCATTGGCTCAATGGACATGAGTTTGAGCAAACTCCAGGAGATAGTGAAGGACAGGGAAGCCTGGCATGCTGCAATTCATGGGTTTGCAAAGAGTTGGACATGACTTAGTGACTGAACAACAATAGTATTCCATCAGACAAATATACCACATCTTCTTTACCCATTCCTTGGCCAATGGTATTTAGGTTGCTTTCAAGTCTTGACTTTTGCACTACGAACATTGAGGGTGTGTGTATCTTTTCAGATTAGAGTCTTTTCTGGAGACATGCCTAGGATTGAGATTGCTAGATCATACAGTAACTCTATTTTTAGTCTTTTAAGGAACTTCCTGTTCATACTTTTTTTTTTTTTCTGGCGCCTGTCACCTTGTCTTAATTTTTACTGGTTTCCATCTATATCACCTACAAGACTGTGAGCTCCTTACAAGAAGGGGCAGACCTTACCTACCTCAGGGTTTACATTTTTGAGCACAGTGCCTGGCACACCTTCTGTAAACACTTGTTCAACTGAGATGCTACAAATCATCCTTTGGAGAAAGGACTGATATATCAACAGATTCAATTCAAAATCTTGAACTTGACGGAACTGAATCTTACTGTTTCATTTTCTCCCCAGCGTAGCTTCCTACTCTCTTCTGACATGGAGATGTAATCCCTGTTTTCTCAAGTCTTCTACTTGATTGGATGGTACAGGTGTGAATAATGTGCTGTTCAACCTCTTGTTCATATGGCTAATAACAACATTTAGGAACAGTGGGCCTGTCACTAAACGCCACTCCAGCAAACGTGGAGTCTCTCTGCTCCTTGTTTACAATTCTCTAGCTCTCTTAGGCCCCACGGGGATACTCATTCACAAGCCCAGTCTGAGTTATTTTTGCAAGTCAGATTTCAGGAGACCTGAAGACCCAGAACAAAGGCCTGGTCACAATCTAAAAGCAGTCAAACCTGATATTCTGAGTTGTTACCTAAACCAGCATTCAAATGTGTAATTTATTGCTCTCGAATAATAACACATATTTACATAGCGCTTTCTGTGTACAAGACGCTGTTCCAAGGACTTTATATATACTGGTATTAACTTTTTTTAATCCTCAAGTAACCCTCCTATGAGGTGATTACTATCCCCATTTTATGGATGAGGAAAGTGAGGTGCGTGGAAATTCAAAGGAAAGATTCTTGCTCCAGAATTTGCACCATGCTATACTGCCTGTGTGCTGTGCTACGCCCAGTCGTGTCTGACTCTTTGTGACCCTGTGGACTATAGGCTGCCAGGCTCCTCTGTCCATGGAATTTTTCAGGCAAGAATACTGGAGCAGGTTGCCATTTTCCTCTTCCGTTTTCCCAACCCAGGGATCAACTCTGCACCTCTTGCATCTCCTACATTGGCAAGTGGATTCGTTCTCTCTGGGCCACCTGGGAATACCGCCTCTAGGAAACTGCTTACTTACACTGTCTGCAGCAACTCAAGAGTTCTGTTTTCCATCGCTGCATTCAAAAGTTACCCCAAAATTTGGTGGCTTAAAACAACAGCCATTTTATGAAATTTCATGATTTTATGGTCAGTGACTTAGCTGGGTGATTCTCTATTCCATGGAGGACCAAAATGGTCCAAAGAGGATGGTATTGGGCTGGAGTCAGGTCCATCCACCTGAATATCACCCTGTTTGAACCAGTACTGAAAGGTCCTTGAGACTTCACCTGCTGGCCCCCAGATGGGGACCGCTGGAAGGTGGTCTCTGCTGAGTCCTCTCCATCTCCTTGAAGCGCCAGGGCCTCTCTCGGGGTCCTTGAGCTGGGTAGTCAGACGCCTCCAGGGTAACTCAGAACAGGGACCAAGGTGAAAACTATCATTTACCTGCAGATCAGGTCTATCTGGCACCACGTCTGCTGTGGGTGCCTGGTCAAGGCAGGCACAGGCCAGCCTGGATTCAAGTAGAGGGGAAACAGACCCTGCCTCTTAACAGGAGAACCATCAACATATATGTGGCCACCTTCATCTACGCAGCATCACCGAAAGGGTTGACTTTTAGAAGGTTAAGCCAAAATGCAATATATTATATTTTGGTCTTTATTTTTGTACTTTTTCTAAAAGTTATTATTCTTGGGAGGGAAGGGGAGTAGGGTAGAACCAGAGCCAGGAGTTCTTTAATCAGGCTTTTAAACTTTAATCACGCTTTTCTACCCATGTTTTCTCATACCCATCCTCGAGAGCAATGCTGGCTCATTATGGTGAGGGTTCAAGTTCCAGTAGAAGGAATAAGTACACAGTGCTCAGAGAGGTTAGGAAATCGACACTGAGGGTTTGGGATTAAACTGGAGAAATGTGTGCTTTCTTTTGATTTAACTAAACTAAATGGTCTTTCCTGGTGGCTCAGAGAGTAAAGAATCTGCCTGCCATGCAGGAGAACTGGGTTCAATCTCTGGGTCGGGAAAATCCCTTGGAGAAGGGGATGGCGATCATTCCAGTGTTCTTGCCAGGAGAATCCCATGGATGGAGGAGCCTGGTGGGCTACAGTCCACAGGGTGGCAAAGTCGGGCACGACTGAGCGACTAAGCCCAGCACAGCAAACGGTAACTTCTTACGGTTTTATGGGCTCACTGATTGGAATGAAAAAGATATAGTGTGGGGCACACAATTTAGCAAGAGGATTCCTTGAATTTGCTAAGAGCTGGGGGATGAAGCGTCCCCCCCGCCCCATCTTGTGCCTTTGTCCCGTTAGTAAAGTGAACGGTTAATAGTATCCAAACTGCTGTTTTGGAGAACAGTATTACTATTGTCCAAACTGTTCTTTTCTCGATTTTTATTAGAGTACAGTTGCTTTACAATGTTGTCTTACTTTCTGCGGTACAGCAAAGTGAATCAGTCACATATACATATGCCCCTCTGGTTGGATGTCCTTCTCCTTGAGGTCACAGCAGAGTATTGAGTAGAGTTCTCTGTGCTATACGGCAGATTCTCATCGTTACCTATTTGATGCATAGTAGTGTATATATCTCAGTCTCCCAGTTCGTCTCACGCTCCCCTTTCCTTCCTTGGTGTCCATACATTTGTCCTCTACATCTTTGTCTCTATCTCTGCTTTGCAAATAGGTTCATCTGTACCATTTTTCACCTTCTTAACACTGTTGGTAAGAATGCAGATTGGTGAAGCCACTATGGAGAACAGCATGGAGGTTCCTTAGAGAAACTAAAAAACAGAACTACCATACAACCCAGCAACTCTGCTTCTGGGGCATAAACCAGGAAGAAACCGTAATTCCAAAAGATCCATGTTCCCCAGTGTTCATTGCAGCACTGTCTACAATAGCCAGGACATGGAAGCAACCCAAACGTTCATCAACAGAGGAACGGATAAACTAGATATGACGCACATATACAACTGAATATTACTTCACCATAACACGGAAGGAAACTGTGTCATTTTCAGGGATGTGGATGGACCTAGAGATGCTCATACACAGTGAAGTAAGTCAGACAGAGAAAAATAAATATCACGTATTAAAGCACATATGTGGAATCTACAAACTCGTGTTCTTGAACTCGATTTGTAAAGGCACAACCAACACTCTTTTAAATGATGTAGCATAAAAATAGAAAACAGGGCATCTTATGCAAGGAGGCAGAGTATTGGATCTTTGGCTTCAGTTGTGGTTGCCTATCTGCATGATGTATGTGTGGGATGCTGCCCCCCAAACATAGTTCTTCCTGTAGGTGGCAGACAGAAAAGTTTGAAAGCTGCTGGGCTAGCTGATCTTCAGGATTCCTTCCAGATCAAAAAGACAGGATTCTGGGAGAGATCATCTCAACCATGATTTTGTATAAAACAGAGGCTATATCTCACTTTCTTTGAACAAGACCTTGAATAAAATGACTATTTGTTCTAACATACTTGACATATTTATCATCATCTAATATATTATTATTCAAACTCAAAGAACATTCTCTACCTTAGGTCAAATTTTGGTCCAAAAAAAAAAGAAACTTTCATGCACCCAACCTTCCTGCCCTCAGGACAAAAATCTCTGCACAGCAAGTATTCCCAAACCCCAGCTCATAAATCCTGCATTCATTTCAGGCAATATTTTTGAAATGAAATTTTGCTACCTCAAAAGCATCAGAACCATCCTTCCAATTTGGGATATAGCACGAACAATTCAATTTTTATTCAATGTAATGATGTCTAGAAATTAAACCTCAAGAGACTATCTTAAAACACAAGTGTGAGCAATACTACATCAATTCTTAATTAATGTAGAGGATACAACCTACAGAATTAAAGAAATGATTTAGGGACACACATGTCAGATCTGGGGACTGGGTAAAGTGAATGAACCGTAAGTTTCCTTTGATGCTGAAATTCCATGATTTAGCAGTTCTGTGAACACTGACAGCCACGTGCTCTGAAGTCTTGAGTAGACATGAACTGTGGATTGCCCTGATTCGTTGCATTCGGTAGGCTGGGATAGGGACCTAGTCATTTTTCTTCTCACAAATATTGAAAAAAAAAAAAAAAAAGAATGCAAGCTCTTCCTTATATATTCAGCCAAAAAGCAAGATATTTTTTTACTCTAAATATAAAGTTACTTTATTTTAGAAAATATTGATTTCCTAAATATCTGATGCGAAGAGCCGACTCATTGGTAAAGACCCTGATGCTGGGAAAGATTGATGGCAAAAGGACAAGGGTGTGGCAGAGAATGAGATGGTTAGATAGCATCATTGACTCAATGGGCGTGAATCTGAGCAAACTCTGGGAGACAGCGGAGGACAGGAAAGCCTGGTGTGCTGCAGCCCACGGGGTCGCAAAGAGTCAGACACGACTTAGCAACTGAACAACAATGAACATCTAGAAACTGGCATTCGGGTAAATAGTCCATGAAGAGTTAAGTTAAAATGGGCTTTCAGGGGAAATGTGTGATACTGTTGGCTCAAAAAAAATCTAGAAATGATGTGACAAATATTTTAGATTTTTTTCAGGAAAATTTTCTGATTTCAACTTTCACATAATAATATATTTATAGGGCACTTTATTTTTATGAAAGCATTTATTTTCATTCACTTACTCAGAAATATTTTTTGGGTGCCTGCTTTGTGCAGGGTTCTGCCCTGGGCAGTTGAGAAGCAGACAAGGCCCCCTGGAGCTTACAGCTTAGTGGATGGGGGTGACAAGAAGGCAGAAGGGAACCAGATCATTGCAGACTGTGCTAGGTGTTATGAAGGGGGAGGGTAGGGGAACAGCTTGTGAAGATCAGAGATGACGTCAGACACACAGGTCAAGGGAACCTCTCTGGAAGCGACATTTGAGCTGAGACCTGAACGGCAGGAAGGAATCAACCCCCAGCAAACACAAAGGCAGAGTTTTCCTGGCAGTGAACTTACTGGGACAAAGATCCCCAAGAGGAAAGAGGTCTAGCATGTTCTCCAGGAGAGATGGGCAGGCACAGAATAAAGGCTCTCACTTGCTTTCCACGTGGATATACTGCATTTAAAGACCTCATTTTTAATCCTTCCAACTCCACCCCCTGCAGCCTTGCTTAGTCACTCAGCCGTGTCCAACTCATTGCCACCCTAAGGACCCCTGTCCATGGAATTCTCCAGGCAAGAATTGTGGAGTGGGTAGCCGTTCCCCTCTCTAGGGGATCTTCCCAACCCAGGGATAAAACCCAAATCTCCTGCATGGCAGGCAGATTCTTTCCCAGCTGAGCCACCAGGGACGCCCAACTTCAGGTCCTATTTGTCCCATATTTTGAGGAGTGGGGAAGAGGGAATTGAGAAAAACACAATAAAATTTTTTCTGCATAGTACATACTCAAAATAAGCTGATAGGCTTTTTTTTTTTTTTTGGCTGTGCTGGGATTTTTTGCTGAGAGGAGAGGGGCTACTCTCTAGTTGCAGGGTGCAGGCTAGTCTGATAGTTCTGAAATCTGATTTTTAAAGTCCCTTTAGGGCAAAGATCAAACTGATCATGTCTGATTGTATAAGGAATTTTTTTCTTCCTTTCCCTTGAGCCTGATTTCTCCAGATGCCATTTCCATTAGCAATGATATTGTCATGCTCTAAATATTTAGTTTTTTATTTCTTAATCATTATTTGATAATTTAAAAATGGGCTGACTAATCACCAAATGCTTTACAGCTGCAAAAGAAAAAAAAAAAAAACTCGTTTTGTCAAAAGAGGATGCTCAAGTCTGGAATTGAGAGCGATTAGTGTTGCTCGGTCATGTCTGACTCTTTGTGACCCCATGGACTGTAGCACGCCAGGCTCCTCTGTCCATGGGATTCTCCAGGCAAGAATACTGGGGTGGGTTTCCACACTCTCCTCCAGGGGATCTTCCTGACCCAGGGACTGAACTTGGGCCTTCTGCTTTGCAGGCAGATTCTTTACCATCTGAGCTACCTTTGTTAACAGAAGATGCCTGAGGTTAGAGTTGATTTTCTCCAAAATATTTTAGCACCTTCATCCCTCCTGCTTCATCACCACTCCCTGCCCTGGGGGGACAGCAAAGAACTGGAGGCAGTTAAAGAGGCGGTCGCAGGGCTGTTCCAGGAGAAGGCACTGATCTAGCTGTCCTGAGGGTTTTAGTGTTTCAGGGTCATGACTGCTGTTTCGGTTCTGGCTTTTCAAAAAGTCTGAACACAGACCACAGCCTTTTACATGGACTATTTGAAAGAATTTTATCTTTGGTACCTGAGAATGGAAACCATTTCAATGTTTCAAACAAACAAACCAAAATAATGATAAGGAAATTATATGTAAAAAAAAAAAAATCACTGAGCAAATCCTCTAAGCTCTTTAAACCTCATTCTCTACAGTGAAACTCAGGGCCGCTCTTATTAAATAATGAAATGTTACTGCTGGAAGGAAAGCATCCGAGAATGTGAGTCTGTTCTGAGACTTCAGACATGCTCTCTCTCTCTCTGGAAAGTTCTGGTCACTTTCTCCATCTGTAAGTCTGTAAACAGCCTTTAGATAAGGTGGTTTTGGTCCCAAAGGGACCTGGACTCAAATCTCCGCTCTCCTACTTCAAGAGCTCGTCTGTCAAAAGGATTGTAAACAAAAGATTAAACGAGGTCATCTGGGTCTACTGTACGTATACATCTGAGTCACTACCTGTGCCTAGGATCTAGGGAAAGTGAGAGTGTGAGTCAGGAAGTCGTGTCTGAATCTTTGTGACCCCATGAACTGCAGCCCTCCAGGCTCCTCTGTTCATGGAACTTTCCAGGCAAGACTACTGGAGTGAGTTGCCATTCCCTTCTCCAGGGGATCTCCAGATCCAAGGATCAAAGCTGGGTCTTCTGAATTGCAGGCAGATTCTTTACGATCTGAGCCACCAGGGAAGCCCCGTCTGTTCCATGAATGTTAACAACTATTTTTACAGTAGATGTTCTTGTCAAAAAATGTTATTGAGGTATAGTTGATGTACAATATTATATAAGTTTCAAGTGTACAACATACTGATCTACAATTTGTAAAGGTTATTCTCCATTTAAAGTTATCATAATATACTGGCTATCTTCCCTGGTCATAGATGCTTTTTTTATCTGGTATAAGATAGTTGGTAGGTGGTAGCTGTTAGGTGAATGGAACATTGGTTAAAGTTGAGATAGCATGGCCTGCTAGCCAGGAGCTTGGGCATCAGCCATATGTTCCTCAGAAGGAAGGAAGCCGGTCACCCAAACTTGCTAAGTGGGAGATGCCTTGTAATCGCCCGCTGTTTTTTTTCTCAAGTCTGATTTTCTCTTACCCTGTACACAATCTTAGTTCTGTGAACAACTAGATTTCTTGGGCACATACAATCTATCAGGCAATGTTCTTTATGTTTCACGACAGCCCATTGCAACAAGTGCTGGTGTCTTTGTGGAGATGTCTCAGTGATGACCGTGGCACTGTATGGTCCAGCTCCAGAGTCCACATGGCCTTGAGAGCCCACGGCCCCTGCACCTTCTCCATCGGGATCTTTCACACACTGATCCGCACCCAGCTGGTCTGTCTTCCTGGACAGCTGAGCCCCACGGAGTGAGAATCACCTCGGATTCTGACATGCAACAGGCACTCAGTCCATTTGGAGCCTGAGTGTTTCCAAACCCTCATTTCCACGGATCAGAGAATGAGGTCAAGAGAGGGTTAGTGAACTGCCCAATGGGCACAGCGGACGTTAGACTGAGGTCTCCTCTCTCTGACACCACTTTCTAGCCATTTCATCAAGCCACGCTGGTTTCCCTGCTTAATATCATCTTCCTACTCATTTAACACCTTGTCTCTGAAGTCACAGCCCCCAGCTCCATCCCCCATCAGGTCTTAAATCAGTTTCTCTGAATCTGATTTAAATCTATAATGCAATGAGAATTTTAAGATTTTTTTTTAACTGAATACTAAAAGCTTCCAGATAGAAAACATGCCACAGAAACCCAGGTCAGCTGAGCTGCTATCTGCACCCCCACCCCGCCCCAGTACTTGGGTTCCTAATTATCCCTCTGACTGAGGCTCTGCAAAGCTGCATCTTTGAACTCGAAAAGAAAAACAAATAAATAACTAGCTCCGCTGATGAGCAAGGTACTGCAGCTGCTGAAAAATCTCCCACATCTAAGGTACCGTCACATCGTCATCCGCGATGTTTGTTTCTTCTTCCAGCCGAGATGAAGAGAGAACGGGATTGTGCTTCCAGTGTACAATCTTACCTAATTATGCCAGCTGATCACTTAAAAGTAATGTTTGCACACAGATCGGGAAGATGCTTACAAGAACCAGCTGGTTGATAAAGGCTATAAGTGAGGATTTGATTCCTTTTCAAAGACGTGTTGACTATTTACATCTATTTTTAAACAGCGCATCACAACACCAGTTACTGGGTGGCACCGTCAAGGGATGCTGTATTCGAGTTCCAAAGTTAGAGATGAGCGTACTGCTCACCATGTAAAACGTAGGATGCTATCGTTCACCGCTTTACCACGTACCTCTGAAGGAGGACTGACCACTAGCTTTTGGTTTTTAGACACAAATGAAAGCCTAACGAGAATTAGGGCTTCCCCGGTGGCTCAGCTGATAAAGAATCCACCTGCAATGCGGGAGACCTGGGTTCACTCCCAGGGTTGGGAAGATCCTCTGGAGAAGGAAACAGCAACCCACTCCGGTATTCTGGCCTGGAGAATTCCATAGTCCACGGGGTCACAAAGAGTCGGACACAACTGAGTGACTACCTTTCCTTCTAATGAGAATTAACCTCATCTTGCTAGCACAAGTACTTTCTTACAAAGCAGAAGGGTACAAGCTAATCACTGCTAGCTTCTGGATATAGAAGACTAGTTAGAATACCGACGATGCCACAAGCCACTCACACATCATTATTTCATGGGCAAGTTGAGGTGAGTTCCTGTCCTAGAAGCTGTCTTAATTAATCCATATTACATTGTTTTATTTCATCCACAGAACAACCAAGTGTGGTATTATCATCATCAGCATTTTTTTAATCTGAGGAATCTGAAGTGCGTCTCTATCCAAGAGGCAACGTGAAATGTGAAATGTGAACTGAAACCTGTGTGATCTCAACTTTGCCGGAGCCTCAGCGTCTAAGTCCCTTCTTTGGCTGTTTCTGTACTCTCACAGCCCAGAGTTTTGCCATCTTTAATCCATCCAGTGTTTAATGCATTCCAGAGCATGCTCATATGACTGAAGGCGGACTTCCTTACCTCAATAGATAATGGACATCTCAGTCTGACAACCACACGAGGGAGACAGCAAAGAAAGCGTTACACTACAGAGTAACACACGACAGTGGAATCTCACTGGTTCCTGGTAGTTTAGGTGCAGAGTAATTAATATAAGTGGGATAGAGGCATCCCTGGTGGCTGAGAAGGGAAAGAATCCGTCTGCAATGCAAGAGACCTGGATTGATCCCTGGGTCAGGAAGAGCCCCTGGAGGAAGAAATGGCAGCCCACTCCAGTATTCTTGCCTGGAGAATCCCATGGACAGAGGAGCCTGGTGGGCTACAGTCCATGGGGTCCCAAAGAGTTGGACACAACTGAGTGACTAACACACACACACACACACACACACACACACACACACACACACACACACACACACACACACACACACACACACACACACACACACACACACACACACACACACACCAGAGAAGCATTTGCAGCTCAGTAGGAGCTGAGATACTATGTCCCAAAGAGTTGGACACAACTGAGTGACTAACACACACACACACACACACACACACACACACACACACACACACACACACACACACACCAGAGAAGCATTTGCAGCTCAGTAGGAGCTGAGATACTATGTCCCAAAGAGTTGGACACAACTGAGTGACTAACACACACACACACACACACACACACACACACACACACACCAGAGAAGCATTTGCAGCTCAGTAGGAGCTGAGATACTATGTCTGGGAAGTTCGGAAAAGGCGGGCTTCCTGGAGAATGTGGCCGTAGAGAGAGCCTTGAAGGGTGACAAATTCACTAGGCAGATACTGTGGGAAGGACACTCCAGACGGAAAGAAAAAAACTTCGTGGCATAATGAGATGTCAGGATTTTAAGTATGCAACTCCAGTTATTTTTCTGAAGTATGAATCCTATACGTGGTCATTCATTGAGTGAAGACTTAATTCAGAAAGAAAAAATAATAGTGAAAAGAAATTAGCTCTGAGATAGGAGCTAGGGTTCTCCAGATTAGTGATGCCAAGTGTAAAGAACACTCAAAGACCTTGATCTTCCCTGAGACTTTAAACCTCCAAGCAAATGTGGTACCTTGAACCTTTATTGGCCGTGTCCTGTCTGTGATCCACCTAGGTCTTTGGGTGACTGTACAGGATCCAAAATAAGACCAATGCAAGACCTTGAGGGTGATGCAGTGTTCGACAAAGCAAGACCTTGAGATAAAGAAGCATTCATGTCTGAAGGAGATGAGGATGATACACGAAGCAGCTCTAGTTCTGTCCTCGTAGTGAGATGCAGGGACCACATTTCTCTAGGAAAATAGAAAAATGCCCTGAGTCCAGCTCCACGATTTTAGGCAAGGGCCTTCACCCTCTGTGATTTGGTTTTTTCACATATACATCATGGAGCTGTCATGAGAATTACATGATATACGAGCTTTGTTATATAGCCAAATTATTTCCCACAGAGATTAATAAATAGCAATTTTCTTTTCATTTTCTCTGGAATGCCTTAATGTAATTAAAGCACTCCAAATTTAGTTTACTTATGAATCACCCATAAAACTGATTTTAGATATGTATATGTATTAAGCTCACATATATATTCATTATATATTATAATTATTATTTATATATAAATCACTGACATCTGTAATGTTAGTTTAGCTCTAATGTTCTAGCAAATCTATTCATGAATCATCAGTTAATAGAGAAATATGTAGAAAGAAGATAGATAGAGCAAGCTAGCTATAACATTAAGAGAAAAACAATACTCAGATCAGAAATGAGCAAACTGAATTTAAATCACATTTATGATGAAATGAAAGTAATCAGAGCACATCTATTATCAATAGTTCAGTATCTATAAGCTTCCAGCCTTAATTTCAGTATAAACAAAAGAAAACGGATAAAAATGAAACTCAGTTTAGGTGATCCTGGCCATTTAAAACAAACAAGCCCCTATTACATTTACAGATGACACTGATTTACAATTGCTACTTCCACAGATCTGTGAATTTTGAAACTTCTATCCCACCCCTAGAATATGAATATTCACCAGCAAATGGATGGATTACATTCTTATGCAAAAACCATCACCTCTCTAGACAGCAGCAATTCCTCTGCCTTCCTCTGGAGAGCAGGGCTCCTCCCTCAGAGGGTTCTTCAAGAAGCCTTTCCTACAACTGTCAAAACTGAACTCTAATGCACGCCCTGAAACAGGAAAATTCTCTCTCTAAGCCTGTTTCTGATTCTTGAGCTTATTCATTTGACTGCAAATGCTTGAGAAAATCTGCTTTTTTCAACAAGCGTAAACATTCTGGGAAGTCAGGACAGTAGGAGAAAAAGAGAAGGGATGAAAAAAAAAAAATACACACAGAAAAAGTACTACCTTAAATGCCAATGGCAAAAGTTAGGGAGGCTTGAAGCCTGATATTTGAACTGCAAGGACTTGACTGGTGATTCAAGATTGATTAAATACTGAACTAGGCTTGATGGGTGGAATGGTTCAATCATAATCCTGACCTGGAGAAGGGACCTACAGGAAGGTTCCTGGGGGCGGGGGGCACCCAAGAAAGCACAAACCCATCCACAGAAAAGGCATTTAGAGAATTCTCATTTGCTATTCATTTTTGCACCCTGCCATATTTAAAGGAGGGCTCATAAAATAAAAACAGCAACTCCCACCACCAGGAACCAGAATCCAGATCCGGAGTTGTGCTTAAAGAATCTCCTTAGAGGAACGGCTCATCCCCCTGGTCCACAGAGAAGGCAGCTCCACTCCCGGTGAAAGTGTTAGCCCCTCAATCCTGTCTGACGCTTTGAGACCCCATGGACTGCAGCCCACCAAGCTCCTCCGCTCATGAATACTGGAGTGGGTAGCCATTCCCTTCTCCAGGGGATCTTCCCAACCCAGGGATCCAACCTGGGTTCAAGCTAGGGAAACTTCAAATAGCTGGAGGGCAGCATGAAAGGCCAATGTGGAGAGGCTGGGTGGGGGCTGATGTTTTCAAAGGGAATTTGGAGTTATAAATAGTGCAAGAAATAATTACTTAAGTCCTAAGTGACACACACTCTCCCATCAGGCAGAAACGCCCAGGTTTCTTCCCTTTGACTGTTGACTTCCAGTCTCCTCCTGGAATCTTTCTGTTGCCCCAGTCCCCACTTTGGCCGAACCATTTCCTTTCCTTCCCATCCCAAGATTTTAGTTTCTCCTCTTTCCGAAGATGGTTCCAGCTCTCTGTCTGCTGTCCAATCTTTCCCTTCTAGGAATCCCTCCACACCCCTTAGTTCTTATAGACAGTTTTGTTTTGTTTTTTTAAACCCATCTCTCTCTCTCTCTTTCTCCTTTTTCCTTATTGGGCTGCCTTGGGTCTTAGTTGCAGCAAGTGGGATCTTCATTGGGTCACGCCAGATCTTTTCTAGGCGCACACGGGCTTCTCTCTAGCTGTGGCCGGCGGGCTCAGTAGTTGTGACTCTCAGGCTTACTTGTTTTACAGCATGTGGGATCTTAATTCCCAGCGGTGGTGGTGGTGATTTAGCCACTAAGTCAAGTCTGATTCTTGCAACCCCATGTAGCCCGCTGGGCTCCTCTGGCCATGGGATACTGCAGGCAAGAATCCTGGAGTGAGTTGCCATTTCTTTCTCTGGGGACCTTCCTCATCCTGGGTTCCAAATCTGAGTCTCCTGCACTGCAGGGAGGATTCGTATCCACTGGACCACCAGGGAAGTCTCCTTACAGACACTCTTTATCCCGTCATTTTGTAGGTTATCAGTGATGATCTGTCACCTTGCATGCATATGTGCTAAGTCACTTCAATTGTGTCTGACTCTTCGTGACCCCATGGACTATAGCCTGACAGGCTCTTCTGTCCATGGGATTCCCCAAGCAAAAATACTGGAGTGGATTGCTATGGACTCCTTCCCGGGATCTTCCCGACCCAAGGATCAAACTCACAGCTCTTACGTCTCCTGAATTGGCAGGTGGGTTCTTCACCACCTGCACCACCTCAGAAGCCCAAGGCATCACCTTAAGAGAAAATCATTCCCAAACTTCTAACCAAACATTCCAGCCTGCCTACACCGAGTGCCTGCAAGAATCTGCAGGTATTAATACTTCCTTCTGTAAATACCTTTCCTCAAGCCAAGCTGATGGACACACTTTTTTTTTCTTACCCCCTGCACTTGCCTGCCTTTAGGATTTTGCTCCTATTTTCCCCCTAGTCTTAGATACACCACTCTCTGGCTCACTGAGTGTACCTTTCTGGATCCCTCTGGGCAGGCAAACTTGCAGCTCTTACTCTGTAACCTGCCTGTTGATGTACAATCATGTGCTCGTATCAGGGGTGCACAGTCTATGTGCGTGATTTCATCAGGGGAGAGAATACACAACACTAAAGAATCCCTTGAAGGCTTTTCTTGCATCTCAGACTCTGGATGGAACGTGACAGGTATCGAGAGGTAGTACCAGGTTGGACAAAAAGTTTGTTCAGTTTTTTGTTTTTTTCCCCATAAAATGTTATAGAAAAACTCAAACGTTTTGGTCAACCCAGTATAATGACAGTGGAAGAAACAAACCTAGAAACTTCCATTGTAGGGTTGTGGCCGGACCATGTGCATTCTTAAAAAAGTATATCTGAAGACATAGAGAAGGAATAAAAGAGGTGCAACTTCAGGGATTAAAGGAAGCAGAAGAAGTGAGATGGGTGAGATCATTTAATAGATTTTTGGAAGCTAGAAATTGAATGGAGACACTTGTATGGCAGTCTGCAGAGAGAGATACCAAAGAGAGGTGAGACTGTCTATCGTACGGATTCTCAGAGAGGCTCAGAAGTTGGACGTGTGCCTAAAAAGGGTGGGTGAACCCTAGAATTGGAAACAGGGGCTCTGCTTACAGAGCACTTACAAGATCAGGTCCCCCTCCATCCTCCCTTCTACCTACTCAGAACTGCTAACCGCCTCCCACCAACAGCAGATCTCATACACTCTAAGCAAGGAGCTGGACAGTTCTTGTTTGGAGAAATTTAAAGGATCCGGAAAACAAGCTCTAGAAACTCAGGTGGGTGTTTCCAGTGAAAATGCCCGCTGGCCACCCAATCCCTCAGTGGCGAGACCCCCAAGGCAAAAAGATTTAGCTGCCCTCAGAGCTTGTGGGCTTCCCAGTGGCTCAGTGGTGAAGAATCCACCTGCCATGCAGGAGACATAAGAGACGCAGGTTTGATCGCCAAGTAGGGAAGATCCCCTGGAGGAGGGCATGGCACACCACTCCAGTGTTCTCGCCTGGAAAATTCCATGGACAGAGGCACCTGGAGGACTACAGTCCATGGGTCACAAAGAATTGGGCACAACTGAAGCAATTTAGCGCCACAGAGCTTGTAATGAGCTTTGGGGGCAGCACATTTTTAATATCTAAGGGTAACCAAGGAGTCACAGAGTTAAGCAAAGCTTCCAACAGAAAGCAGAAATATGAACATAAAGCATAAAGCAAAAAAAAAAAAAAAAATGAGGAGAAAACCCAAAGGAAAGAGACAATGCAGGAAGCAGAAGAAAACTTTTTAAAAAAGTGCTGTTTAATTTTTAAAACCATGTGTCTATAGGCTACTTGAATAAAATATGGGTCAAGATGAAAATAGAATGCATTCTTGGGAGGATAACAGACATAGGTTTAAAATATGATTCCCATGTTTAAAATCTATGTGTGACATTAAAAAATAATTGAGGCTTTCTGACCTGAGTTCTTGCATCTATGAAATTACCATGGTAATATCCTAACTCACGGGTTGTTCTGAGGATTAAAAGGAGCGAGGAAACATAGAGTATATTCTTTGCAAAATAAATGACAGGCATCCAGAGAAGTTTTTATTTTCACGAGTTCTCACCAGTTTTGGAGTGCTAAACCCCTCGGAGAACTTGATAAAAGCTCTGTATCCTCTCAGTGGAAAAACAAATACATCTATCTGTACAGAGTTTACACATCATTTCAGAGGCATCTCAGATTCTCTGAGGCTCAAAGGAAAAAACCCCCTCCCCAGGTTAAATAATTGATCTAAATGAAGTCTTTTAGGGCATGTATGTTCCTTTTCATTTCTTTTAAATCAATTTCAACGCTCAGCAAAAGAGGCAACTCAATGAATGGGGTAAGAACTGTATCTAATTGTGTCTGTGTCGAACAGAAATGATTCAGCACGAAGAACATGAGGAGGGTCCAGTGACCTGCGGAGGGCCAGTCAGAACTCCCAGGGACCAACCTCACATTCGGTCCATGAAAGGAAGATGGCTGATCCAATTAGCCTCTGCTGACCTCGGACCTGACGAGGCTTCTTATTTCCTTCAGCAACAGGGCCTAGGGTAGGGGCTCCTAATGGTTCTGGCAGAGAGAGATTCTAGAAGACCTCGTTTCCTCTCTCAGAAAGACCCGTGGCTCTCCTAGAAATGCTGAGCAGTCTTTTCTCAGAAGGGACTGATGGCCTTCATGGAATCTATTACCGAGCAATCAAGCAGTCATTAAGCATTTATGCAATGGGGTTGAATAAAAAGATACAGAATGTGTGGGCTGCCTGACCTGGTTTTAGATCCTGGCTCCATTAGTTCTAAGCAGGATGGCCTTGGGCAACTTAGCCTCTCTGAGCTTGTTTTTACATTTTGAGTGCAAAGGCCTTAAGGAAAGACTGTACCTTCCTCTGGAAGAGAAAAAGCAGCCAGGAGATTGGTATGGCTAGTGTACACAGAGAGAGGGAGAGAGAGAAAGTCTTAGTGAGCCTGAAGCTCCAATACTTTGGCCACCCGATGTGGAGAGCTGACTCAATGGAAAAGACCCTGATGCTGGGAAAGATTGAGGGCAAGAGGAAAAGGGGACGACAGAGGATGAGATGGTTGGATGGCATCACCGACTCAATGGACATGAATTTGAGCAAACTCTGGGAGACACTGAGGGACAGGGGAGCCCGGCATGCTGCATGCAGTCCAGGGGTCGCTAAGAGTCAGACAAGACTTAGCAACTGGACAACAAGAGAGGAGCCGGGTCCTACAGACCTCAGTGCTGTGATATGCTGTGAGAAGTCGCTTCAGTCATGTCCAATTCTGTGCCACCGCATGGACTGTAGCCCGCCAGGCTCCTCTGTCCGTGGGATTCTCCAGGCAAGAATACTAGAGTGGATTGCCATTCCCTTCTTCAGGGGGTCTTCCCGACCCAGGGATTGAACCAGCATGTCTTACGTCTAACCTGTGTTGGCAGGCGGGTTCTTAACCACTAATGCCACCTGGGAAGCCCACAGATCTCAAAGGGAAGGGCAAAGACTGGAGATTTTCTTTGCAGTAATTAATATGGTTCAGTGGTAAAGAATTTGCCTGCCAATGCAGGAGACACAAGAGACGAGAGTTCGACCCCTGGGTCAGGAAGAATCCCTGGAGAAGGAAATGGCCACCCACTCCAGTGTTCTTGCGTGGAGAACCCCAAGGAGAGAGGAGCCTGGTGGGCTACATCCATAGGGTCACGTAGAATCAGGCTGAGCACGCATGCCTGCCTCTGCCTTGAAGCAATATGAGAAGCCATTGGAAGGTACTGAAGAGAAACCAGACATGATCTGAGCTATGTTTTCAAAAGCTTACTCAGAATGTTGTGTGGAAAGGATGGTCATGGCAGAAGCAGACATCCCCTTGGTGGTGGCTATAGTCTTCCTCACCCAGAGGCTGGAGGCAGGGATGAAGGCAGTGACGACAGTGGTACCCAACCCAGGAAAGTCAGACTCAGGAGAGTGTGTCCCTGAGCGTTCTAGAAGGAAAAAAGCAGCCAAGGAATCCTAGCAGCTGAGGACAACATCACAAGAGAGCGTGGTTTCTGCCATGAAGGATGGACAGAGCAAAGCTGCTAGCCGCCCCCTTCTTCCTCAGTAACAGGCCCCCTGCTCAGCACGTGACTACCTAAGGGGAAAAAAAAAAAAATCAGTCCACATATTCTAGTCTCGCCGGCAACAAGTGTGACCGTGTGGCCAATGGGTTAAAGTCCATCGTGCATCCAAGGCAGACGTCCTTAGAGAATGGGCATACCCTCCCCTTTTCCCTTCCTCTCTGCCTTTTGATAAAGGATAACCAGAGCTAGAACAGCCATCTGGGATGGAGTAGGACCTGCATGTTGAAGTCGGCAGCACTGAGGAAAGAAGCCTGGATCCTCACCTATCCTGGTGGGTCTACACCAGCCCCGGACTGCCTACATTCATGTGGACAATAACTAAACTTCCAGCTTGTTTAAAACACTATAATTTAGGATATTATTCTATCACTCACAGTTGCCCTAATCCGAACTGAATCAAAGGATAATAAAAATAACAGCTATTTTTTTGTTTGATAAGAGGAGAACCTTTTTCACATAAATGCTCCATCATTTTATTTTATTTTTTAGTGTATATATTTATTTTTGGTTGCACCACACCTCATGTGGTAAGGATCTCAGTTCCTTGACTAGGGACCAAACCTACACTTTCTGCATTGGGAGCGTAGAGTCTTAACCACTGGGAAGGGAATTTCCAATGACAACTTTTAATATGTTTGTTAAATGCTTGGTGTGTTCCAGGTAATGTGGAAAGTACTTGACATCACATACTATGTTCTTTCATCTTCACGATCCCAAGACAGACATACTATTACTGTCTCCATTTTATAAAAAGAAAGCTAGTACAGTGAGAGCTTAAATAATCTGTCTACAATCACTTGTCCAGCTTATAATTAGGAGAGCCAGGGTAGCTAGAATTTGACTAATAGGGAAAAAAGGGGGAGGACAATATGGATGAAAACATATAGGGAAAGGAGGATATCCTACTTATTCTTATCTGATGGCATTGCATTTTGACAGCTTTAATGAAACTGAAGTGTAAAGGAACTCAGGTTATATTCCTTAAGCTGGATTAAAAACCAGTTTTTAAACTATGCCATTCTTTAAAGACAATGTTTATGACTTCGGCTTTTGCTAAGCATGCTGACACTCTCTCTAGTTTTACAGTGTAAGGTCAAAGTTCATAGCAAAACAAAATAATATGCCTTAAGGCTTGAAATTGAAATTGATTAAAATAGAAATAAGCAGCTGAATTTGAATTTTTGAGCAGCATTTTAATCATCTAACTACAAAGGTCTGAGAAAGACTATTGTCCAGACGCAGATGGTAAGAACGGAGGGTCTCTGTCGGTGTCGTGGATACTGCGGACAAAGGGAACATGAGTGACATAGGGTGGGAGTGAGATTGAGAACCTCTCTCTTTCCTAGAAAGCCAAACTTCAAGACCATTGGAAGAATTTAGAAAAATCCTGTAAGGTGAGGGACTCAGGAAAACTTACCTAACTGAGCACTTACTGTATGATTTCAAACTTGAATATTTCTATTTCACTGCTAAGAAATTTGAAATAGTAATGAAAAATCAGACAGGATAAACCTCAGACTGGGGTTTATTAATAAATGCTGCATGGATGAATAAACTTTGCAAGAGGTCACAAACCTAAATGTTTAGCTTGTAATGTGTTTTGGGAAAAAAAAAATGAACAAAATGTCAAATTTTCACCACCAGGATTTCCAGACTGTCTTGCAAAATTAGATCGGGCACCACTGGGCCATTAGGCGAACATGATGTGGCTTAATTAGAATAGAATAGGGATTGCTCCCTTCACACAGTTTGTGACAGAATCCTATCAACCCACTGTTGTCTTAACCCCTAAAGGCACCAGCTCTAGAAGGTAAGGTCCCTAGGAAAAGGGTTTGTCTTGTCCACCATCCTATTACCAGCGTCTACACAGTGAGCGGCAAATGGGATTACTGACTGAATGAATAAATGAATATGTGTGTGTTCAGTTACTAACTCGTATCTGACTCTTTGTGACCTCATGGACTGCAGCACACCAGGCATCCCTGCCCTTCCCTATCTCCTGGAGTTTGCTCTAATTCATGTCCATAAGTCAGTGACGCTATCTAACCATCTCATCCTCTGCCCCCTCTTCTTCTTTTGCCTTCAGTCTTTGCCAGCGTCAGGTTCTTTCGCAATGAGTAGATTTATATTCTCCCTGTATTTTAGAAGAGAAAGTTGAAATTCAGAAAGGCTAAGCAACTCACCCAAAATCCCAGTAGAGACAGAATTTAAACCTTGGGCCCGATGGCTTGGTTTCTATATCGCAATGAAAATGAATAAAGAAGCACTTCTTTCTAGCATCTCCTGTGTTTAAAAATTGGAGAAGGAAATGGCTACCCACTCCAGTATTCTTGCCTGGGAAATCCCATGGACAGAGGACCCTGGCAGGCTACAATCCAGGGGGTCACAAAGAGTTTGACACGATTTAGTTACTAAACCACCACCACCACATTTAAGAATATGATCCTTGATTTTTACAATCAAGGTCACATGCATATAGCCATGAAATACCTCAATCACAAGTTTACAACTTGAGATTTGAAAACATATTTACCTATGTATGTAGTAGCCACCATCCCATCACAACGTGAATCTTTATACAACCATAGGAACTTCTCTTATCAGTCAGCCTTATCACCGCTCCAAAGGTCGCCCATGTTCTTCTCAAATGTCATAGACAGACTCCCCTAATTTTGAATTTCATATAAAGGGGATTACAATTCATACTCTTTTTTTTTTTTCTGGCTTCTTTCATGTAACATAACATTTTAAGATTCTCTGGTGCCATAACCTGATTTCACGGGCACACAGGTGGCTCCCTTTGGCCGTTAACGATACAAGACCCATGTCACTAAAAGATACACTGACCCATGTCATGAGCTGTGTGCCGTGACTTAGGAAGCAGGCTTGGAATGTGAGTGCACTTCTTGGTGAGTATTTGCAGATGGGCACCCGGAGTGGACTGTCACCCTTCAGAGGACACACTGGGGGACGTGCCTCACTGCAAAACCCCCAATGCACACTCAAGTCACACCCTGGCCTCCACCATCTCCCTGCCGTACCAAGCAGGTAACTTCCAGGGGAAGGACTGTAATCTGTTCTCCACTGATGCTCATAAATGGTTCAGCTGTCCAGGCACTGGACGAAGAAATAAAGCAAAAACATAGTTCAAGCATTTTGGAAGAACTTAGCCCAAAGTTCTGACAGGCATGGTCGGATCAGTGACTTGGCCTCAAAAGGCTTCATTTACCTTGGTGGGTTTTTTGTTTTTAGGTTTTTTTTTAAATTTTATTTATTTATTTATTTATTTATTTTTTAATTTTTTAAAATTTTTCGCGAACGCAGTCCCCCACTACCACAAAATTATGCAGTCGAGTTTCCCACATTTGGGGAAATCGCAGGGGTCAGCACATCTGGAGTGCAATGGATAAGCCTCGCCCTGGGAAAACCACCTTCGTGATCATGGTATCTCCCCTGCCAGGTAAGTATAGTTATTTATTTTTAAAAGTCGTTACTGAATCTGTTGCAGCATTGCTTCCGTTTTATGTTTTGAGTCTTTGGCCACAAGCGTGCGGGATCTTAACTTCCCAACCAGGGATCAAACCCGCACCCCCTGCACTGGAAGACGAAGTCCTAACACTGGACAGTCAGGGAAGTCCCTTTCATTTTTCCTGGAATGTAGTTGGTTGACAATGTTGTGATAGTTTCACAAAGTGTACAGCAAAGTGATTCAGAATATGTATTCTGCTTTTAACATTCACTTCCATTGCGGGATATAACAGGATATTCGGTAGAGTTGGAATTGTGCTGTGAGTGAAAAAGTGCCATACAAAAGCCAAGTCACTTTCCCAAGTCCTGCAGGCAGGACTCAAAAATGCCGTGCTGACCATGAGAGTGGATGGAAGGCAGAGAGAACCACAAGCTTCTTGAGCTTCTTATGTTCCAGACACTGACCAGCTGTGCTTATGTGGATGCTGGGCCATGCCTCCATGGGCTGGAAATAGCCTTCATTATACACTGGGGAAACTGAGGCTGAGGCAATGAAGTCATTTTCCTGAGTTAAGGAATGTGTCATGATTTGCTCAGGTTAAGGAGTTTGTCAGGATTAGTTGAGGGTGGGCAGCTAATTAATGGTAGAACAGATATTCAAAATGAATTGAGCTCTCTTCTTTATATGAAATTTACAACTGTAAAAGAGACTGAGTTATCTATGTCCCAGACTCTGCTATGAGTCTCATGTTCATTTTCTTATTTAAATATGAAGAAATTATTAGCTTTGATTTGTAGATAAGGAAACCCCTCTTCTGAATCTAGCTCCTTATGAACAGGTCCACTAATAGTAGACACACACACTTTTTTGAAAGTGGTCAGCATCTTCTTTTAATCAATTAATTTAATTAAAATTAAAAGATGCTTGCTTCTTGAAAGAAAAGCTGTGACAAGCCCTGACAGAGTATTAAAAAGCAGACATCACTTTGCTGATAACGGTGTGTATAGCCAAAGCTGTGGTTCTCCAGTAGTCATGTACAGATGTGAGTGTTGGACCATTAAGAAGGCTGGGTGCTAAAGAATTGATGCTTTTGAATTGTGGTGCTGGAGAAGACTCTTGAGAGTCCCTTGGACAGCAAGGAGATAAAATGAGTCAATCCTAAAAGGAAATCAACCCTGAATATTGATTGGAAGGACTGATGCTGAAGTCCAGTCCTTTGGCCACCTGATGGGAAGGGCTGACTCATTAGAAAAGACCCTGTGGCTGGGAAAGATTGAAGGCAGAAGAAAGGAACAACAGAGGACAAGATGTTTGGATGGCATCACTGACTCTATGGACACGAGTTTGAGCAAACTCCAGAAGATAATGAAGGACAGGGAAGCCTGGCGTGCTGCAGTCCATGGGATCTCAAAGAGTCAGACATGACTTAGAGACTGAACGACAATGAACAAACATTTTCTTGGAGCTCACTAATTCTCTGAATTGAAAGGGATCTCAAAGGTCCCCTAAATCTTTGTATATTTAATACCTTCTATTACCTTTTCAATGTATAAAGTACTTGCAGAATCATCTCTTTTGTCTTTCCATCATTCCTATCATAAAGGAAATATTATAGATCCAGCAATCCTGTTACTGGGCATATATCCAGACAAAACTATAATTGGAAAAGATACATACACTCTTATGCTCATAGTGGCACTATCCACAAAAGCCGAGTCATGGAAGCAACTTAAATGTCTGTCAACAGATGAATGGATAAGAAAGATATGGTATGTATATAGAATGGAATATTACTCAGCCATAAAAAATAATGAAATAATGTGAAGGGCAGCAACATGGATGGACCTTGAGATTATCATACTAAGTGAAGAGAAAGACACATGCTATATGTTATCTCTTACGTGAAATCTAAAATATGACACAAATCAACCTGTTTATGAAACAGAAACAGACTCACACCATAGAGAATAGACTTGTGGTTGCCAAGGGGAGGAGGATGGGGTAGATAGGATTAGGAGGCTGGGATTAGCAGATGCAAGCTATATACAGAATATGGACAAGAAACAAGGTCCTACTGTATAGCACAGGGGACTATGTTCAGTATCCTGTGATAAACCATTATGGAAAAGATTATGAAAAAATGTGTATGTATAATTGAGTCACTCTGCTACATGCAGAAATTAACACAACATTGTAACTCAACTATACTTCAATAATCTTTTTTTTTTTTTAAAAAGAAAGAAAATAGAATTACTTCACGTTTGAGGAGTTAAGGATTTAAGAAGTTGAGCAACTCGCTCCAACTCATCAACCAATAATAATGGAGAAGTTAGGCAATGGACCCAGTGAGTCCCCAGCAACAAGTGGTACACTTGAAAGGGACATGACTTTAAGTGACAAAGCGTAACCTAAGTTTATATATGTACTATGTATGGTCACAGTGATGAAAATATATACACACCACACACCCTTTCATGGATGAGCCTGATTACAAGTTAATGCAAAAAAGTGCAAAGCAATGTTTTCTATCTCATTTTTCCCAGCCATTGAACATGTTTCTAGGAGAATCCCCATGGACAGAGGAGCCTGGCGGGGTACAGCGCATGGGGTCACAAAAAGTCAGACACAGCTGAGCGACTAAGCACACAGCACATAAGAGAGGAAAAGTCATAGAAGGTCCTCACTGGGGAAAGGAAAGGGTCCAAGAGGGAACCCACCTACCCTGTGGCTTGAGTAGCACATCCACTATCCTGCAGGAAGGTAGTTTGGGATTCTGAGTGATAGGATAGAACAGTGACCATGACCATGACCATGACCCCTGACCTCCATCTCAGACAAAGATGCCCATCTCACAAAGACTACCAAGTGGACCATAGCACTTGGCACAGTATAAATGACGCACACACACACACACACAATATGTGAAGCTCTTAATATGTCCATTCTTCTTGTCTAAAAATGGACAAAGACATCTCCTTCTCTTCCACCTGAGGAAGCGGTATGCTAACTCATTTTTCAGCTCACAGCTCCCTGACCCACCCCTAAAAGACCCAGCCAGGAAGGGACTGGTACCAGGAATACAGCCTCAGTGAAGAGGATCCAGAGGTATTTGCTGGGCTGCAGCAGTGTTCCCTGGTTTCTGCATGCACACTCAAACCCAGGCTCCATGAGACAGACTGCATCGCATGCAAACTCATAAACCTGTGAAATTGTGTTTTGATTGGGTACACCACATATACCCTGTCTTATCTACCCAAGTCCCTAAGGAAAATTATAGAATACCATTTTTTTTCCTTAGGCCTCATAGAAAAAGATTCTGTTATTACATTTTTTAAAATTCAGGGCAGGCATAACCATAGCTAGCCCTGACATTTCTGAACAGCCCTGAATTTCCAGGGAAAGCCTAGCTAACACAACCGGTATACTGAAGTCTGTTTTAGAACATAGAAAATGTGAGTGGATTCTTAATATCCCAGGGAAAAAAATCATTATTTCCCTCTCAATATCTAAAGCAGATGAACCAAATATTTAAATTAGATGATGACATGATTTATTCAAACTCTCCCACCTGTTGAAACTCCTTTTTCAATGGCATTATCCATCAGATGTGCACTACTTCACAGGTGTCTGATAATCCTTTAGAACACATTGCCTGTGAGTAAGATTCTAATTCTCACGTAGTTACCTTTGAATAGTACCTTTCCATTCTGACCACAAACAACACCCACTGAAAATATCCCATGTTGTATAGTACATATTCTAACCTAGATTTAATAAGGGCTTTTTTTGTCTCCCTTTACCCTTCTTAAAGACAGGATGGAATACGTGAGAAATGTTTTGTCAGTTCTGAAGCCCTGCACAAATATCAGTTTTTGGGCTAGAAAATCAACTTTATATTTATCCTTGAATCAAACAATCTCAAAAAAAAAAAATTCAGAGTTAAGAGGAAACCAGGAGGTCACAGAATCCAACCTCCTTTCAAGTGGGCCCCCACAAATGAAAACCAGATGACATTTTCAACAGACCACTTTCAAATTAAATGTCAGCTGCATACGATGCAACTCAAAACATCATAAACTCTTAGAACACAAAGCTCTTCCCCATTTTCTCCAAGAGGCCATCAAGGACCACATGGAATTCATATATGCATCCTGGAAGTCCATAAAAGGGGATCGCTGGGTACCTCTTGGGGAACTCATCTATTTTCATGGCTTTGGTGAACACGCTTTAAGGTTATAATCTTTCCACGTGCTTTTGAAGAGTCACCTTTGTAATTCTACTCCACATATTATTTTTTACTCCTGGTCAACAGATATAAAGCATAATAAAGCAATCTAAGCCCAGAACTCCAATTGCTGGTTGAGAATTTAAACTTTTGACTGCCAGATACCTCCAAAGTGCAAATTAGAGTGGTTTCTTGACCTTGAAGAGGTATGTTCTATGAAAGAAAAAAGAAAAAAAATCACACAATGGGTGGGACAGGGAAAGTCAGAAAGATAAAGAGAGAAACAGCAAAAAGGAGCTGACCCAGCAGGAAAAAAAACTAACTTACAAAATAGGCCTTATCCAGGGCAGCTTTTCATCAATTAAAAAAATTATGTTCTAAGTAGCTATTTAAAACATATAAACAAGTTGACCTACATTTGTACACTTCCACTAAAACATATTTAAAGTTATGCAATATACACATTGACTAAGATACTCAAAAATATTCTGAATATGCACATCACTGACTTTTGAGTGGAAATTAAAAAAAAAAATCCCACAAACATCATCATGTTTGACACTCCACACAGCAGCCCTTGGGCAGTGAATATTATTAAGACATCCATCTGGGTACTTCCCTGGTGGTCCAGTGGTTGAGACTTCGTCTTTCAATGCAGGAGGTGCAGGTTCAATCCCTGATTAGGGAGCTAAGACCCCACATGCCTTGAAGCCAAAAACACAAAAAGGTAAAACAAAAGAAATACTGTAACAAATTCAACAAGGACTTTTAAAAAATTGTCCACAACCACAGCAAAATAGCTTAAAAAAAAAAAATCTCCATCTTAGTAACAAGACACAGAGCTTGAACTCTGGAGACCCCGGCTTGGATTCTTTTTCTTTTTTTTAAATTTTATTTAGTTATTTTTGGCTGTGCTGGGTCTCTGTTGATGCGTGTGTGCCTTCTCTCGTTGGGAACAGTGGGGGCTACTCTCGAATTGCGGAGTGCAGGCTCCTCACTGCAGTGGCGTCTCTTGCAGCGGAGCATGGGCTCTAGGGGTTGAGGGCTTCAGTAGCTGCAGCACGTAGGTTCAGTAGTTCTATGTACGGGGCTCTAGAGCACAGGCTCAGTAACTGGCACACGCGTGTAGTCGCTCCGCGGCATGTGGGGTCTTCCTGGACCAGGAATTGCCCTGTGTCTCCTGTACTGGCAAATGATCTTACCACTGAGCCACCAAGGAAGACCCTGGATTCATGTTTTTAAAACCACGCCAGCTTCTCTCTCTGAAGGAAGGACTGGGCATAGAGTTAGGCTCCCAGGCTGGAATCTAAGCTCTCAGCACCCAGTTTTCCTTACCTGCCACGCAGCTGTTGTGAGGAGTACGTGAACAGATGCATATCAAGTTCATGAAGCCCAGCAGAGTGAGTTTACTATAAAAGCAAACAGTCATCTTCACACTTCAACAAAAAGGAAATATTGCAAACAAAAAAGAAAGTCTACCATAATTACATCACACAATCATCATTTATTTTCCCCTTTGCTGTACTTTTCCCTTTCCTCATTGTTAGCATATTTGCAACCACTCAGGATATACATATCTGTACTCTATTTCTCAATAGAGCATAAACACTTTCCTCACAAACGCCGTGTTCAATATCTACATCCAGTAAACTTATACGTGATCATTTCCTTAGTTTTTAAACACTGAGGTTGTTTCCAATTTTAGCTTTAAAAATAGTGGTGTAATAAATGTCTTCCTGAATTTAGCATTTTCCACACATTGGGCTATTTCCTAAGCATGAATGTTTTATTCGTGTGCTTCTTCAGAGTTCGAATCATGTCTTTCCTCTTTATTGTTAAGTCCCCAGAGACCAGCACAGAGTCTGGTTCAAGAACTAGTTGATGAATGAATGAATGACTTCAACATGTTATACCTTAAACACTGGGTGTAAGTGTAAATATCATCCATGAAAATGTAAATGCCAAGTGTTAACAACTGTAGAATATTTTCATTCCATACATTACTGAAGGTATTATCAAATGGCATACATTTTTTAATCAAAATCTTAGAAAAACATTTTTTAATAATTTTATCATTTATTTTTATTTTGGGCTGTGCTGGGTCCTCCCTGCTGTGTGGGATTTTCTCTAGTGGCAGCTGGTGGGCGGTTACTCTTGGTTGACTGGCTTCTCTTGCTATGGAGCATGGCCTCTAGGGTGTTCAGGCTTCAGCAGTTGTGGTTCATGGGCTCTAGAACACAGGCCCAATGGTTGTGGCATGCACGCTTAGTTGATCTGCAATGTGTGGGAACTTCCCAGACCAGGGATGGAACCCGTGTCTCTTGCATTAGCAGGCCGATTCTTTACCACTGAGCCACCAGGGAAGCCTGATAAAATTTTGTTATAAATTTGTTTCATTATTATTATTTTTGGTCCCACCATACAGCTTGTGGGATCTTATTTCCCTGACTAGGGACTGAACCCAGGCCCCAGCAGTGAAAGCACCAGGGACTAACCACTAGACCACCAGGGAATTCCGCACTCCCCACTCCCTGCCCAATATTTTATTTCTTCAAAAACCACGGTGCTGGCTTCTTCTATGAGGACTGATTAATAGTGGGTCAGCTAGCAACAGGTCTAGAGATTAAAGTAAATCCTATCCTCCTCTACATTTCCCTAGCTGCCTCATTTCAAATTCCTTGGCCAACGACATCCTTTCACTAAAAGGACATCCTTTTGCTCAGGCTTTATTTACATTTCTGCAGTTCCACATCTGGAAAAGAGACTTTAAAACTTGACTTCACAAGGACCCACGTGGCTCCCTCCTGGCCCTTTATATACAGTAAAGATATTAAGACTTTGTCTTTTACTTTTCTCGTAAGTATTCTTTTTTTCCTAATTCTGCTCTTTTATTGTGTAATTGGGTAAGTCCTCGAGGCACAGAAGTTTTTAATTTTTAGGAAATCAAACTGATTGACTCTTTGCATTCAAGAAAATATTCCTCCTGCCTTGAAATAGGAACACAGACATAGAGAACAGACATGTGCAAGGCGTGGGGGGAAGGAGAGGGTGGGATGAATTGGCAGAGTAGGATTGACATATACATGCTACCGTGTGTAAAATAGATGGCTAGTGGGAAGCTGCTGTGTGCTACAGTGAGCTTAGCTCAGTGCTCTGTGATGGCCTAGAGGGCTGGGATAGGGAGGCCGAGGGTGGGGGAGAGGTCCAGGAGGGTGGGGATATATGTATGCACATGGCTGATTCTCTGTAAACGACTTTATCTGATGAGGTTGGTGCTTTCACCCACCTCCCCAGGTGACACAGTGGTCAAGAATCTGCCTGCCAATGCAGGAGAGGCAAGAGATACAGATTTTATCCCTGGGTCGGGAAGATCCCCTGGAGGAGGAAATGGCAACCCACTCCAGCATGCGTGCCTGAAAAGTTCCATGGACAGAGGACCTGACTACAGTCCATGGGGTTGCAAAGAACTGGTCATGACTAAGCACACACACACATACACACACACACTCACTCACACACACACACTCACACTCACATAGCTGATTCACGTTGCTGTAGAGCAGACACTAACACAACATTGTAAAGCAATTATACTCAAAAAACAAAATTTAAAAAAGAAAAGAAAGCATTTCTCCTGTCTTCCAAAACTTGAATCTTGATGGCGAGGACTTCCTGACAGTGACTCAAAATGCTCCTTCCCTAATCTTATTGCCGAGAGTCTCTTCTCATCCTCCGGAACCTCTGAAAACATTGCTTTTCCCTGACGTCTGAAGCCTAATGTCTTCTCCGCCCACATCCCTTTAATTTCAGACTTGATACTGGAGTAAACATTCAAAGCAAATGGAATGTGGCCTGTGGCTAAAGGTACAAGGGGGAAAACTACGTCATGTCATGTGTCTGCTCATGGTGGGTCAAGAGCAAATACCTATAAGCAGATGCAGGGGAATCCATGGGCCACCAGGGGCCACTTCACTCTGGCCCTTTAAGAGTTTCTAGAGCAGACTTTTTGACGATGGCCATTCTAGCTGGTGTAAGCTGATACCTCGTTGTAGTTTTGATTTGCATTTCCCTAATAATTGGAGAAGGAAATGGCAGCCCACTCCAGTGTTCTTGCCTGGAGAATCCCAGGGACGGCAGAGCCTGGTGGGCTGCCGTCTGTGGGGTCGCACAAAGTCGGACACGACTGAAGCGACTTGGCGGCAGCAGCAATAATGAGCGATGTTGAGCATCTTCTCACGTGTTTGCTGACCATCTGTATTTGAGTCAGTTCTAGGGAGGTAGGTGAACCTACAGCCTGTTATACAGACTGAAGTAAGTCAGAAAGAGAGAAATAAATACAGTCTGTCACCGCAGACATATGGAATTTAGAAAAATGGTACTGATGAACTTAATTTCAGGGCAAGAATAGAGACGCAGATATAGAGAAACTTGTGAACACAGCGGGGAAAGGAGAGGGTGGGACAAACTGAGAGAGTAACATGGAAACAGAGACATTATCATGTATAAAACAGACAGCTAGAGGGAACTTACAGTACAAATATAGGGAGTCCAACCCAGTGTTCCGGGATGACCTAGAGGAGCGGGGTGGGCTGGGGC
This sequence comes from Cervus elaphus, assembly GCF_910594005.1. Taxonomy (NCBI): domain Eukaryota; kingdom Metazoa; phylum Chordata; class Mammalia; order Artiodactyla; family Cervidae; genus Cervus; species Cervus elaphus. The sequence goes on along the minus strand of NC_057820.1, from coordinate 5,438,656 downwards.
AGGGGAGCGAGGCTCAAGAGGAAGGAGACAGTTGTATGCTTATGGCTGATTCACGTTGTTGTATGGCAAAACCCAACATAACGTTGTAAAACAACTGTCCTCCAATTAAAAATAAATTTAAAAAATATAGTTTATACAATGGACCCATCCAGTGAATGCTTCTGGTCAGCCCCAGCTGAGAGGTGCTTTCCTAAGATTTGGGGTCTCAACTACACCCTGCTGTAAAATCTGAGAGCTGAGTTGGTCCCAGGTCAGTGGTAATTGGTCTTGAAGCTCTAGAGGGCCTCACGGGAGGAAAGTGGGGTACATGGGATGAGCAGATCCCCTCCTTCCAAGTTCACATGTCGAGCCTCCATAAGAAAGAGCAGCCACAGCTGAGCTCGGCCCCTGACTGCACGTGAGGATGCTGCGGCCACACCCGCTTCCTCTGAGCACGGGAGGATGGGGAAGCCTTGTCAGCGTCAGCTTTCCCTGTCAAAGGGGCCCAGACAGCAGTGAGGAGGGCTCACTTTTCTCACTTGTGTTCCTTTAGCACAAGGAACAGGGCCTGAGACATGTCAAGTGCTCAGTGAATATTTGCTGTGGTTGTCAGTATTCAAGATCATATAGGCTACTGGCAAAATACACGATTACCTGTTATTCTGCAATCACTGTTTCTTCTTCCAGTAACATTCTATGACAGCAACAACTACAGATAGTAACAAGCAAACCAATAATATTAGCTTAAGAACTTACAGAAACTTACCAGGAGCCAAGCGCTCAGCTAGGTGATATATATACTGTCTCTTTCAGTCCTTAACTTTCAGGCCAGGTAGGTATTGTTAATTCTAGTTTATGAGGTCACTGACGAGGCAACTGAATGCCATTAGAGTCAGTTTGTCCCAGAAGAGATGAGCCAATACTAAGGAACAAGACTGGCTTTTAAGGCTTGTCTTTCTGATCTCAACTCTCATACTTTTTCTACATCACACTGTCTCTAAGACTTTGGCCCACTCCTGACATTCTGCCTATTGTCTAATACACACAGTTTGCTAAGTTAGTTTGATGAGAAATCTCCTCATGTAACAGGTAAGTCCATCAGGATGGCTCTTCGGTTTTAACAATTTCAAACAGCTAGTAGCCCAGTGGTTGAAGGTTTTATAAACAGAACGTGAAGTATGTTCTTCCTTATGCTGTGGATATACAAAAGATCAAACTCTCTAACAGAACTGGTTGCATTTTAACTTTTTGGAAGTAGGGCTAAAGATTCTCTATGTTTTTTATGGCCTATATGCATAGAAATCAGACTTATTGAAGGATGTTTTGTTACCTTCTGCGGTAGTTTGAGAGAGTGTTTCTAGAGCTATAAAAGCACTGAATATGTAAATTTTGGAAACACTTATGCTAAAAATACTGAAGAGCCACCACGGGTAAGCCTTGCTCAGAGCAGGTAGAAGGCGATCCTGCTTTTGCAGTTGGGAGATCCTTAGAGCTCTTTACTAATTCCACCATGCTATTTACATGACAATGTAGCCCTTCTTTGTATTAAGATGCTAAAGCCACATTGCATGGACAATGCAAATGAATCAGCGAACAGTGCTTTGTCATAAAAATATATAATTTATTTCAGCAGTTTCTGTGAATTTTTGATATCAAAGTGTCTTTATGACACTGACAGTCATCAAGCGGATGTTTGTCAAAGTACATTTCCCAGATGTCTAAATAAAACAGTTTTTGCTTTGATGAGTTTTATACTGAGAGCTGGAGAAAGATTGCACTCTATTTGAATTTTTCTACGTGTGTAGTACATGTCATGTCTTTCTTGTTTCAATTTGCCTCTCACCCAAAATTTGAATAGTTAACATTCTATTAATAGTTGAATCCCAGTTTACAAAAAAACTCTTAAAAATGTTTTTATAACAAGATAAGGGAAGGAACAATGATATGACAGGCAGGGAAATGTTTTAAAAATAACAGATTCAACTGATAAATGGGCAAAAGCAAAAACACAATTCAGAAGCAAGAAAATGTAAAGATTAACAACATATAGGAAAAAAATTACCCTCGTTAGTAATTCTCATAATGCAGATGAGACTATTAATGCCAAATAGGTTTTGTCAATTAACTCAGCAAAGCTTTCTTTTAATGATATTTAACAGAGGCCTGGGTGTGGTCAAATGGCCAAGCCCATCTGTAATAGGAGAGCTAATTACATGACCTTATGGGGAACTCGGCATTGTCACACCGTATGAAGAGTTTCAGGAATGCCCACACTGACTTTGTAACTCCCTTGAGGATGTGATCCAAATTATGGGGAAAAAATCCTTTTAACGGAAGCTGTTTACTATAGTGCCATTAAAATAATAACAATTGTTAAAACTCTAACAAAGGGAGTCAGCCACACATATCCCTTCGCCATCCACCTGCAGCTATCACAACATTGTTAAAGGGCTGTACTCCAATATAAAATAAAAAGTTAAAAAAACAAAAGGATCATTAACAAGGAAGAATATGCTCTACCCCTTTCACTCCAGCTGCTACGAACTTCAAGTCTTTGGAGGTTCAATTGATTTTTCAACAGAGGTTTTTTTTTGCAGGTTATTGGAACCTGGAATCAAACCCACATATAATTACTCTAAATAAAATAAATACAATTGATTGCAAAAAAAGAAAAATTAGCAATAAATGGAATCATCTTAATGACTGAAAAAACTACTCAGCAAGTGTGAGAAACATTCTCTAAGAAATTCTTTAAAAGCAGTATTTTTAAACATGTTATAACAAATGCAAATGAAGAAAGCAAAACATGAGTGATAGTACAAGCACCATCCCCTTGTGAAAAACTAGAAGAAAAATGCTGGGGAAGAAAAAAAAAGCCAAATACTTAACTGTCAAGGTCTTTGAGTGATGAGATGCTGGATGGCACTTATATTTTAAATCTAGGTACTTGTCTCTCTTTTTCTTTTACTCTACAAGAAGATACTACATTAAAATGAAGTACAAAGCAAATTATAGAAAGCAGAAGAGATGGAAAAGAATTATGTAAAGGATCTTAGTGACAAGTCACCACTAAAAGAGTAGCATTTCATTCAAAACTAAGGCTCCATAACATGGTTCCACACACAGAGATTACCCAGTCTGGAGAAGCCCGTGTATATACACGACAATCAAATTAATGGCTTTTTTACCCAAGCTAATTTGAAATTTTAATAGGCTAAAACAATGTCAAGAATCTTGGTATTCAAATATTTGACAAGACTTTCTGCAAAGGCAGCAGATGTATTCCATGTGTTTCCAGAGAAATAAAAATGTACACATGGGTGGAAGTTGCTAGAAGGCAGAGTCCAGATTACCATGTGAAAGAATTGTTCACCTTTAGAGACACCCCACCAAGGAGTGGGTGGCCTAATCCTCCTTAACTTGAACAGGATTGTAACAGAGGCTGCAGGGCCATGTGCTAGAATGTAGGAAAAATCATTTCCTTCCTAAGCCTTCTCCCTCCTCCATCTCACTAATCCCCGCTCAGTAAATGCACCAATGCACACATGGGTGGATCTTTTCCCTGTACCAACCACACCCAGTCCATCAGCAAAATCCATCTCAAAGCCAGCCCCTTCTCCCAACCCCACTGCCACACTCTGGTCCAAGCCAGCATCCTTACAGTGGAGAACAGAGGAGCCCCTTAACCGTCTACGTTCTTTCCCTATTCCCTGAATTCACTCTTGGTACAGCTGCCAGAATGATATCTCTATAGGTTAAGTCGGTCTAAACCCCTCCCACTTGTAGCTTTCCAGAGGCTTCCCACTCCACAATTAAATTCCAAATCGAAACTCCTCTCCCCAGTCTAGGAGGCCTAATGCAATCTGGCCCCCGAGTATCTCTTCATTCTAATCTTGGGCCATGTGCTTCAGCTGTGTTGTCTGGCTCACTGTCTTTCTCTCTCCCTTTCCTTTGGTATTTGCCCTTGGCCACCGCTTAGAATGCTCCCTTCCGGATGTGCATAGGGCTGGCTTACACTTGCACATACATCTTTGCCTAAACATCGGTATCAGCTCACCAGAAAGGACTTCCCTGACCACCGCATCTCAAGTTGTCCCTAACGTATTTTCTCCCATCAGCCTCTTTTCTTTCTTCTTATTACTGAGATCACTGCTGCTACTGCTGCTAAGTCGCTTCAGTCGTGTCCAACTCTGTGTGACCCCATAGACAGTGGCCCACCAGACTCCCCCATCCCTGGGATTCTCCAGGCAAGAATACTGGAGTGGGTTGCCATTTCCTTCTCCAATACATGAAAGTGAAAAATGAAAGTGAAGTCGCTCAGTCGTGTCCAACTCTTAGCGACCACATGGACTGCAGCCTACCAGGCTCCTCTGTCCATGGGATTTCCCAGATGAGAATATTGGAGTGGGTTGCCATTTTTTTCTCCAGGGGATCTCTCTCCCCAATTCGGGGATCAAACCTGAGGCTTCTGCATTGCAGATGGATTCTTTACCCCTGAGCCACCAGGGAAAAATAGATACACTTTACCAAGAATTCCACAACAGGGAAAGCAACACAAAGATACTATCTAAGGAGCTTAGTGGCTCACTGGGAAGCCTTTTCAGAAAGTTGTGTGACTTCCTGCAAGCCCTTCTGACCCTGTTGATGATGTATTGATGCATTTTTAACTCCAAGAAATGGAGCCATTTAACATTAGAGTGACTGATGGAATCTTAAGTGACATTTGATGACACGACTATTTCCTGATTGTCAAAACCAACACATTCTTGAAGTGTAGCTATTGAAGCAGAGCTATCAAGAATGTGAGGACACTTGTCCCTAATTTCCTTCTTCTCATTCTGCGACTATTTCATGGATCCTGTTTCCTACTGGAGAGTCAGCACCCTGAAGGTAGGCACTAGCTCTTAGCCTCATAGCTGCTCCATGTTATATTTGATCCCACCTAATAAACAAGCCAGTCACATAGTGGGCATGTGCAAACGGGTCAGTGACCTTCAAAAAGTGTGAAAACCATCCTTCTAACAATGTTCTCCAAGAGTGTAGGGCCCTTTCAGCCTAAAAACCCCAAGAAATATGAATGGACTTTGATTCCATTCACCCAGCTGTTCCATTAGGCACGAGGTTACCTTGGACCAAAGAATGTTCAAACAACTGCACAACTGCACTCATCTCACACTCTAGCAAAGTAATGCTCAAAATTCTGCAAGCCAGGTTTCAACAGTACATGAACTGTGAACTTCCAGGTGTTCAAGGTGGATTTTGAAAAGGCACAGGAACCAGAGATCAAATTGCCAACATCCACTGGATCATCAAAAAAGCAAGAGAATTCCAGAAAAACATCTGCTTCTGCTTTATTGACTACACCAAAGCCTGTGACTGTGTGGATCACAACAAATTGTGGAAAATTCTTCGAGAGATGGGAATACAAGACCACCTTACCTGCCTCCTGAGAAATCTGTATGCAGATTAAAAGCAACAGTTAGAACTGGAAATGGAACAACAGACTGGTTCCAAATCAGGGAAGGAGTAGGTCAAGGCTGTATATTGTCACCATGCTTATTTAAGTTATATGCAGAGTACATCCTGCAAAATGCTGGGCTGGAGGAAGCACAAGCTGGAATCAAGATTGCTGGGAGAAATATTAATAACATCAGATAGGCACATGACACCACCCTTATGGCAGAAAGTGAAGAGGAACTATAGAGCCTCTTGACGAAAGTGAAAAACGAGAATAAAAGAGTTGGCTTAAAACTCAACATTTGGAAAATGAAGATCATGGCATCCAGTCCCATCACTTCATGGCAAATAGACAGGGAAACAATGAGAGACTTTATTTTGGGGGTTCTAAAACCACTAAAAAGACCCTGATGTTGGGAAAGATTGAAGGCGGGAGAAGGGGACAACAGATGATGATGGTTGGATGGCATCACTGACTCAATGGACATGAGTTTGAGTAAACTCCAGGAGTTGGTGATGGATAGGGAGGCCTTGCGTGCTGCAGTCCATGGGGTCGCAAAGAGTTGGACATGACTGAGCAACTAAACTGAACTGAACTGAAAATCACTGCAGATGGTAAGCGCAGCCATGAAATTAAAAGACGCTTGCTCCTTGGAAGAAAAGCTGTGACCAACCTAGACAGCATATTAAGAAGCAGAGACTACTTTGCCGACAAAGGTCCATCTAGTCAAAGCTATGGTTTCTCCAGCAGTCATGTGTGGAGGTGAGAGTTGGGCTATAAAGAAAGCTGAGCGCTGAAGAATCGATGCTTTTGAACTTGGTGTTGGAAAAGACTCTTGAGAGTCCCTTGGACTGCAAGGAGATCAAACCAGTCAATCCTGAAGGAAATCAGTCCTGAATATTCACTGGAAGGACTGATGCTGAAGTTAAAACTCCAATACTTTGGCCACCTGATGGGAAGAACTGACTCATTGGACAAGACCCTAATGCTGGGAAAGACTGAAGGCAGGAGGAGAAGGGGACGACAGAAGATGAGATGGTTGGGATGGCACCACCAACTCAATGGATATGAGTTTGGGCAAACTCTGGGAGTTGGTGCAGGACAAGGAAACCTGGCGTGCTGCAGTCCACGGGGTCGCAAAGAGTCGGACATGGTGGAGCGACTGAGCTGAACTGACCAAACTACCTAGGACCTTGGACAGCAAGAAAGGTTTTACAGGTGGGGAAACACGAAGGCAGTGCTAGAAAGAATGAAGACCTTTGGAGCTCTGCCTGGGGCAAGGGCAAGAGGTCATTTCAGTTGCCAGTGGCCAGTTTCATGCACATGAAACCACCTAGCCAAGGGCACCAGGTGGTAATGAAAAGATCACAACCTTTGAAGCCCCGTTGGCCTGTCTGAATCACGGTTCTACACCTACTAACTGGGCTCTATGGACAAGCTATTTATTTTAGCTGAGGTTCAACTTCTCCTGTGTGCAAAAATATTATGGTAATACCTAAGTCACAGGAATATCTGAAGATTAAGTCAACTGACGTAAGGAAAAGCTTCTAAAAGCATCTAGTAGATGCTTAATTTACATGAGCTTATTTCCTCCCTTCCTGGAGTACAGAGGAGGATGCTGTTTTCACTGCATAGATTTCAGATGTCAAATTTCCCACACTGCAGAAATTTCAACAGTCTAAGTATCCAAATGAAAACCATCCTGTCACCCCAAATCACCATTTCCTTCATGTTCCCACTCCAAGAACTAGTTCTAGAATGAGAACCCCTTTTGACAATGCCTTCTTGAGCTCAGCATGAAAAGAAGAGAGGTCACAGCAAATTTCTGGAAAAGATGGAAGCAAGACAGTGGAGCCATTATAGGAGAAGCAACAGATGGTGAGTTCAGGTTGGGACATGGAGAACTTAGGGTGTCTGTTCAACATCCAAATAGACATTTTCAGGAAGTGATTGGATATGCAGGTCTCAAACTCTGGAGTGAGTTCATGTCTGCAGATAGGTGTGATGGTACAGGTGTCTGTTAAAACCACAAGTGTGTGTGTGTATGTGTGTCTGTGTTGGAGAAAATATGTGTCATGTGAGAAGAAAATTTCAGAATGACTATTCTAAGAAATACCTTCATTATGCAGGAGTAGAAGCAGTGGGGACTGATAAATGTCTAATATTCTTGGAGTTGGAGGGGAGCTGATATTTAAGAGTTGCCAGACTCCACGGTGTGAATACTCTAGATAGCCAATTCCAAGCTAACAGCATGACATGGAGGGGCTCACAAAGTTCCTGAAGAATTAACCACTGACTTTCACAAGCAAGTATGAGCCACAAAAGGCAGGAGGGGGAGGATAAAAAGGACTGAACACAAAAATGGCCAGGGGAGTAGAAGAAAAACTAGGATGACAGTACCATGAAAGTCAAGAGTCTTGGGTCTCTCAGTAGGGACTGTTGCAATCACAACAGAAAGATCCAGGAAATAAACACAAAAGTATCCTTTTGCCAATATGTAGGTGAGGCATATCCTTGAGAGGTACATTCAGCAAAGGGGGAAAGGGGAAGCCCAGCTTCAGTGCCTTGGCAGGGAACAAACAGAAAGGGATTGGAGACAAGTCTAGAAAAGCCTTTCAAGATTCTGGCTTAGGAAAGGAGGGGAGACATAGAGTGATGCTGACAGCAGGTGCAGAGTCAAGACAGGGTCTATCTGAGTGCAACCTAAGAGGTATGAGCTCCAAGAGAGAGTATGGCGGTCAGAAAATGGTTGAGGACAATAGCCACCCATGTGGACTGGCCAAGGAGCAGGTAGGGTGGTAAAGAGCACTGCTATATGCTAGAGAGAGAAAGAGACTTCAGGGAATGTTCTATCTGCTCTGCTGTTATCATCTCCAGCAGGAAGGAAATCGGGATGACCAGGCTTGGCTGCTGTGATCATAGACAGTTGGGAGCAATCCTGACTCTATCACGAGATCTCAGGCAAGACTCACCTCCACAGCTTTAAAATGCGGAGGATGATAACCTCATCTCACAGGGTTGTTATGAAGATGCAATTATCTAGAACGTGTAAAGGACCTATCAAAATACCCACGGACTAGGGTGGACCCCAGGTCCGTTTTAGTTTACTTCATCCCTTTCCACGGGCAGTAAGGCATTTGAACTAATATTACAAAGATATCCTCTGCTCTTTCCTCATCAGGGAGGAAGGAAATGTGCCTTGTGCTGGGTAAATCATGCAGTTTCCAGGGCATAAGGGATAAACAGGATGGGCTTGCCTCCCCCCTCACACACAACAACAGCGCAGTGAGGCGGGGACATTCACACACGTGGGCTGAGCCAGACATGGCCGCATGGAGGGAAATCCATTCATAAAACACTTGAGGATCATCTGGACAAAAGATGTTACATGAACGTCTGTGGTCGTCACCAAGTACATGTTCTACTGGTATGAATCACGAGAGGTTATGAAGTCGGTATAACTTCAGAAGACCATACCTAGGAAATTAACTTGCTCCAGCTTTTCCTGCTTTGACATTAGCTTTTATGATCTCATTTCTTATACGAACTCAATACTAGAGTAATATTTGCTTTAAACCCCTTAAATAGTTCCCTGGGGGCTGAAAACATAACCATATTTATTTTCCTACAGTAAATATAAGAAAGTTAGGCAGTTACAAAAGTGTAAAAGTCAGTCACTAATATTTAAATCAAACAAGCTGATCGAAATATTTTAAGTAACAGTGGTTACTGTACCCTGGACTTCATATAAATATTGAATTAGGTTTATTTATATTAGTTAGTCAGAATTTGGAAAATGGAAAACGGAAAGGTCACTTAAAGTTTAGCGAAAACTTGGGCCCACAGTTCCATAACAGGATAGGTAGGCATCCTTTCTCAGTAGGGAGAAACCAAAAGCAAGCACTGGAGCTTCCAGAAAACACTGGCGTTGTTTATTCAAGTACGTATGCACTGTTATTCTTCCTGTGGCATGTGGAATGGGAAGATTTCCTCATGTGAATGATTCTGTAAGGTTTAAGAAGCCAAATTTCCATAATTTTTTAAAGTTTTCAATTTTGCTAATAAATTCATAATTATATCCTACTTGCAAAAAGATGTAATGTCAAATAAATCAAAAGTCACAATTGATATAACTTCCTGCTGTGGGTCCTCCTATCCATCTAAAAGAATGATTATTATCATTTCACCTGATGCAAAGAACTGACTCATTTGAAGATGCTGGGAAAGATTGGGGGCAGGAGGAGAAGGGGACAACAGAGGATGAGGTGGTTGGATGGCATCACTGACTCAATGGACATGGGTTTGGGTGGACTCCGAGAGTTGGTGATGGACAGGGAGGCCTGGCGTGCTGCGGTTCATGGGGTTGCAAAGAGTTGGACATGACTGAGCGACTGAACTGAACTGAACTGATATAATTTGGGAGTTAATCCTTCCAGATACTGTTGATTTTCCTGCACCTTTAAATATATTTTAAATCTATGTATATGATTTATATTCAAAATAGTTATGCATTATATATAAGTGTGTATATATACATATATAACTGTTATACAAATATATATATGTTTATTTAAAGAACTGTTTTTGATTGGATACAGTAATTTATCCATAGTACACTCTATGTTTTCTGAAACCTGTCATTTTTTTTTACAATAAACTATATCTTTCAGGACTTTCTGTCAATGCATTCTATTAATATATCATTCCATGCAGTGTCACATTTTACTGTGTACAGAGGCACATAATTATTTAGGTTTTGCCCTATTCCTGAAGAAATATTTGCAATATATATATATGTAATATATATATTGGTTTATAGGGTTTCCCTGGTGGCTCAGCTGGTACAGAATCTGCCTGCAATGCGGGGGACCTGGGTTCGATCCCTGGTTTGGGCAGATCCCCTGGAGAAGGGAAAGGCTCCCCACTCCAGTATTCTGGCCTGGAGAATCCCATGGACTGGATAGCCCGTGGGGCCGCAGAGTCTGACACGACTGAGCGACTTTCAGCGCATAATCACTGTTCCCGACACAAACAGACACGCGCTGTGTGTGCTGTCGCCTCGGCCACGTCCAGCTCTGCCACACCAGGGGCTGTAGCCCGCCAGGATCCTCCGTCCATGGAGTCTTCCAGGCAAGGATGCTGGAGTTGCCATTCCCTCCTCCAGAGAATCTTCCCAACCCAGGGACTGAACCCACATCCCTGGCAGGCATATTCTTTACCACTAGCGCCACTTGAGAAACCCAAACATAAACATACGTATACATGTATGTGTATGTATTTATATATGTATACTGTATATACATATGTATATATATATATGTGTGTATACATATGTGTGTATGCATGTATCTCACTTCTAAAATCAATAAGAAAAAGACAACCCACTAGACAAATTGGCATAGGAAGTAGCCAGTTTGCAGAAGAAAAGAGAGAGAAAAATATGCTCCTTCTCAGTATTATCTAGGGTAGCAGTCCCAAAAAAGTCCCCAAGATCATTTCAGGGGAAACACAACATTTGCAATGATAGCATATAGCAATGGTGGAAAAAACCTGGAACCTTCACACAAAACCAAAGCACAGAATCAAACTATACAGGAGGAACTGTATTCTTTACCACCTTGCCCTTGGAGTTAAAAAAATATATATTTCTTGATGAAGGAATAAAAATCATAAATTGTATCATATCTATACCATTGAATACCAGCCTCTTTATTTTTCTGGGTGACAGACTGAGACAGATGAATACTATCTCTAGGAAGAACACTTGTGTAATTGTGGTAAGCTCAACTAGTGGCTTATTTTATTCAATTCTATTTCAGGTGAAAGAGCAACTGAAAACCAGTTATTCAGAAGCCTGTTTGGCAGACATTTTCTCAATGAACAAAGTGAACTGATCACTTTAAACAAAACGACTGATATTGTTGCCAATGACAAACTTTGAACTTTTGAGCAAAAATTAAATTACAGTAAACATATCTGCCACTGTGAGCTTGATAGCTTTCCATTATTAAAGACTCTGCTGATGAGATTGATAGTGATATTAACAAATGGAATTTTTTTGCTCTTGCATAATGAGAAGTGAACCAATTTGGAAGATCTGCACAATGCAGTGAACCAATATTTTCCAAATAACCAATGTATGACATAAATTCATGAGTGGGTACACCATTCATAGTGCAAAACAGACTGAAGAATTTTAATATTAAAAACATGCAAAGTTCAATGATACGGTTTCAGATTCTACACTGAAATCTACCTTTAAAGAAACTATTAGGTTGCAAAACTATTAGGTTGGCCAAAAAGTTCTTTCAGGTTTTTCCATAAGATAGTATGGAAGAACCCAAACAAACTTCTTGGCCAACCCAATACCACTTGCAGAGTTCTGGTATGGGAACAAAGAATTATTTTAAAAGGCTATGAGAATATCCCCCCTTTCCCAACCACAAATCTATGTGACACTGATCTTCTTCATATTCCCTTCAGCTAAAACAACCTATCAGCAGGCTGAACACAGCAGCTGATGTAAGAAATCATCTCTTCCATTAAGCAAACACCAAGAGATTTGCAAACAAGCAAAGAGATGCCCATCTTCTCACTTCTAATTTGTTCGAGAAAGTGTAATTCTTCTATTTAAATGCTGTCGTCCATGTCAACTTCCCTGGTAGTCCAGTGGTTGAAACTGCACTTTCAGTGCGGGGGACATGAGTTCAATCTGTGGTCAGGGAGCTAAGATTTCACATGCCTCTTGGTCCAAAAAAACAATAAAGGGTTTTCCTGATGACTCAGACTGTAAAGAATTTGCCTGCAATGCAGGAGACCAAGGTTCTATCCCTGAGCTGAGAAAATCCTCTGGAGAGAGAATGGCTACCTACACTAATACTCTTGCCTGAAGAATTCCATGGACAGAGGAGCCTGGCGGGCTACAGTCCATGGGGTTGCACAGAGTTGGACATGACTGAGCGACCAACATTTCTCACATTAATTAAAAATGTCATCCATGTTAACATGTAATAGATTTACTATTGCCACTTTTAGATAAAAATTATTTTTTAAATTTCTCAGCTTTAATTTCTCACAGGGTAAACCTTGATAGCTATCACCCACAGAAACAAAATCTCTTAGGGGCCCTCAAACATTTTGAAGAGTGTCAGGAAGCCCTGAGAACAAAAATTTGGAGAACTTCTGATCAAGAAAATGAAGGTTAAATTTAGAAACCAGTTTTTGACCCATCAGCTTAGCTAAAATTGTCAAAATTAATAAACATCAGTAAGGGTACAGAAAGTGAATATTCTTATACTCTGATTGCTAAACGGATTATAAATTGGTGCAGTAACTTTAAAGGTCAATTAGGCCAGGTCTGTTCTAGAGGTTGGCAAACTTTTTCTATGAAGAGCAAAAAGTGGGGAGAGCCTATTTATATTTAACAGCTTATTTATATTTTTAAATTTATTTTATTGAAGTATAGTTGATTTACAATGTTGTGCTAATATCTACTATACAGCAAAGTGATTCAGTGATGCATATTATATATATATATATATATATATATATATACATATATATATACACACACACACACATTCATTTTCATTTTCTTTTCCATTATGGTTTATCACAGGATACTGAATATGTTTCTATGTTCTATATGGTAGGATTTTGTTGTTTTTCTGTCCTAGGTATAATAGTTTGCTAACCCAAACTCATAATTCATTCCTCCCCCACCTTCCTTTGTCTTGGCAACTTGGCAATCACAAGTCTATTCTCAATGGCTGTGAGTCTGTTTCTGTTTTGTGGATAAGTTCATTTGTGTCATATTTTAGATTTCACATATAAGTGACATCGTATGGCATGTCTCTTTCTGACTTCACTTAGTATGATAATCTCTAGGTCCATCCATGTTGCTACAAATGGCATTATTTCATCTATGGCTAATATTCCGTGTGTGTGTGTGTGTGTGTGTGTGTGTGTGTGTGTGTATTCAGTTGCCCAGTCACGTCCAACTCTTTGTGACCCCATGGACTGGGCACATCAGGCTTCCCTGTCATTCACTATTTCCCAGAGCATTTGCTCAAACTCTTGTCCATTGATTTGATGATGCCATTCAACCATTGCATCTTCCGTCGCCCCCTTCTCCTTCCTTCAATCTTTCCCAGCATCAGGGTCTTTTCCAATAAGCTGGCTCTTCGCATCAAGTATTGGAGCTTCAGCTTCAGCATCAGTCTTTCCAATGAATGTTCAGAGTTGACTTCCTTTAGGACTGACTGGCTTGATATATATATATATCATATACCACAATTTTTATCCATTCATCTACCAAAGGACATTTAGGTTGCTTCCATATCCTGGCTATTGTAAATAGTGCTGCAATGAACATAAGGTGCATGTATCTCTTCAAATTATAGTTTTTTTTCCCACATATATGCCCAGGAGTAGGACTGCAGCATCATATGGCAACTTTTTTTAGTTATTTGAGGAATCTCCATACTGTTTTTCATAGTGGCTGCACCAATTTACATTCCCACCAACAGTGTAGAAGGGTTCCCTTTTCTCCATACCCTTTCCAGCATTTGCCATTTGTAGACTCATTAAAGATTTTTTTTAAGATTTTTTAATATTTAAAATGTATACACTCATGCTTCAGTTACTCTGCTCTTCAGTACCTTTAAAGAAATGCTCACATCTTTGTACTGCTTAATACATGCTAAATACTGCCCTAATTACTTTACACATTTAGCCCATTTAATTCTCACAACAGTTCTATAAGGTAAATCCTGTTGGTTTCTTTATTTTCTAGATGAGGAAAATAGACAAATAGTTATGTAACACCTAGGGCCTCACGGCTAATCCATGGATGTTTGCTACAACATTATTTTGCAGAACAAAAAAACAGAAATGACCTAAATATTTAGAGACATTAAACATTATGTCTGTTCTGGTTGGTGTCTCCCCTTAATAGACCTTCCAAAATTGAGTGGTTTTCTCATTTCATTTCTTGGTTTATTCAAATTTTCTGAGTACATCTGAAGTCCCAAGCTCTCCTTAAACATTGTACTGACCGCCAGGCCATGATAATCCCAGTTCTTCTTAATCTGAGGGAAACATTATCCCTGGAACCTATGGAGTTTAATATTTCCTAGCCTAGCTTCTATATCCCGGTTGACCAGCAGTTCTTTAAGGATTAAGAATGAATGGCTCTTGGGAACCTCCCTGGTGGTCTAGTAGTTGAGACTTTGCCTCCCAATGCAGGGGGTATAGGTTCAATCCTTGGTCAGGGAGCTAAAATCCCATATGCCTGTGGCCAGAAAGACCAAGTCATTAATCAGAAACAATATGATAGCGCATTCAATAAAGCCTTTAAGAATGGTCCACATCCCCAAAATCTTAAAAGAATGAGTCTCTCTCAGGCTCCCTTTTTATTCCTTAGCATCTGTCACTATCTCTACCAACTCCACTGCTACCACCCCTTTTTTGTAATTTTATTGAGGTGCAGATGATTTATAACATTGAAACTGCTACCAGTCTTGCCCAAACCACCATCATGGCTTTTCTGAGCTGAAAAGTCTCCAGGTTGATGTACCTGATCCTATCTTTTCAGTCGCTAAGTTGTGTCTGACTCTGCGACCCTCGTGAACAGCACGCCAGGCTCCTCTGTCCTTCACTATCTCACAGAGTTTGCTCAAATCCCTGTCCAATGAGTCAGTGATGCTGTCTAACAATCTAATCCTCTGTGGTCCCATTCTCCTCCTGCCCTCCATCTTTTCCAGCATCAGGGTCTTTTCCAACGAGTTGGCTTTTTGCATCAGGTAGCCAAAGTATTGGAGCCTATCCTACCCACCTGCAACCCTGTTTCCTCCATAGGGTCCAGGGGTGAGCTTTATACAAAGTTCAATTCAGATCAAAACCTCCACTCAGCAGCTTCCAGCAACTTATCACTGGATAGAATTGCAAATCCTCACCAGGGCCCTCAAAGGCCAACTTCCACAACTCATCTCCTATTGAGATCCTGGCTAACTCTGTTTTGGGCACCCAGGGGGCTTGCCATTCCCCTGACAGAGAAATTTCTTCTGTAGAGCCTTTGCACAGGCTGTTCCCTCTGCCTGGATGCTCTTCCCCGCAGGGCTGGTAAGGCCTATTCTTCTGTCGCACAGAAGTCTCTGCTGCAAAGGTCCCTGCTCTTCCTACCTAATCAAGCAGACCACCTCCACAAGCTCCTTCATCCTCTCTTCCTGTCCTCAGTTTTGCCTTCTTCAAATCACCTACCAGAACCTAATACATCTTGTTTTTATGTTTGCTGACAACCTCTCTCTCTTCAGCCCAGTCTAAAACAGTGCATGGGACATGCTGCTCAATACTTACATTGATAGCATGAGCCTCAATTTTCTTACTTCTAAAATGGAAACACTACTGTCCCTTACAGGACTGTTATTAATATCAATTACTGCTTATTTCATTATGAAAATATAGCAAGTGATGCCAGGCACGCCGCTAAACAGCCTGTCTGCATTATCTCACATAATCCCGAGAACAACTCACTGTGACTGATATTGTCATTATCGCCCATTTTGCAGATGAGGAAACTGGGGCACAGAGGGCATGAGTCATGTACCAGGTTCCCAGCTCCGCATGAACCATGGAGGGAATAGTCAACAGCTCCTCCAGAGCTGGAGGAAGGAGCTGCCTCCAGAGCTAAAGGGACTGAGGGAAGCAAGCAGGTTGAAAGCTTGGGGCTCTATAAATGCGAGAAATTACTGTTTGCATCACCGCGGGCAACGAGGGCACCGTGCAGGATGCTAAAAGGGGCCTGGGGATGGAAGTGGTCCTCTTCTGGGGAGCTGAGTCCCAGTGGGTCAGCGTGACTCAGAGGGACCGCTCAGGTGAAAAAAGGACTTCCCCCCAAACCGGCCCCCAACCAGGGACTTTCTTAAACACAGCCTAGGAAGGGTGTTTGCCGAGTCCGTTCTCTGATCAGATAATGATTTGACACTCACTCTTCCATTCTCTGCTGGCACCAGACCCAGTCCGTGACTTTTTAATCACCCATCGGTTATCTGTGTGGCCTGGAAGGAACTCCGGGTAAGGTACAGGAAAAAGGTGGGGGTATTGTTGGGGCTTCCTGCTGGCCAGCGCACTGGCCTATTGTTGGGTTTATTTTTTTAGACTATCACATCACAATGATTTCGGCAACATCCTTTTTCCATCCTGGACCTGATACAATATTTATTGAATTCTACAAACTGCGTCAATAGACAATTCTTTCTGTATCATTGCCCACGTTTTTCCTTTTTTGAAATCCATTAAAAGATTTTGCTAATTGCCCTGTGATCAACCAACCCTTCAAACTTGGAATCATAAATTTTTTAAACAAAAAGAGGCCCTCAGTAGAGCCTTGCTAAGATACATTTTATTTAAAACAAAGAAAACAGCATTTCTTGAGATTCCAATGTGTCAGACACTATGCTATGCGTCACCATATGAA
This sequence comes from Cervus elaphus, assembly GCF_910594005.1. Taxonomy (NCBI): domain Eukaryota; kingdom Metazoa; phylum Chordata; class Mammalia; order Artiodactyla; family Cervidae; genus Cervus; species Cervus elaphus. Next base: position 5,421,743 of record NC_057820.1, on the reverse strand, counting down.
AGTCCTGTCACACCCCGCAACCAGGAATATTTCCCACTTTACAGATGAGGAAACTGAGTTAAGAAAAGAGATGGGATGGCCCTCTCACTAAGTCACAGATGTGTCCTATGATCCCTGGAGGTCTGATTACAGATCTCTATGCTTCAGATAAGAGAAGCGACTTGTCCTTGAAATTTTGCCACATTAATTTGAGATCAATGGGGTTCTAGGAGTAAGGGCTACACAGAGCAAGGATCCTATTCTTCCTGTCTACACTGGTTGTATGTGTGGGTGACTCACCCAGGTACCAGAACCAGTTAACCAGAAATGAAACCGTGTTTTGAAAGCCATGAGCAGTATGGCAACACTGAAGCTGCCACAATGCTTCCTTTCTTTCTTCTCCTCGCGATTATTTTGATTTGATTACGGAGTGAGGCTTCACAAGCAAATCAGCATCACGAGAACTGTTCTTTGCATCCTCAGTGCGTTCACATCCCTTTGCCCTACGACTGTCACCTCGGATTCTTGAGCCGTGCAGAATCACAGACTCAGAGACTAAGTAAAGAGAATGTGCAGGGCTGGGAGGGGCCGTCTTCATTTCATTCAAAATAGGAAACTGAGGCCCAGAGGGGAGGGTGCCTTTTTCTGGGCCACATAGTGACTTGGTGGCAGAGGAGTTACTCGAAAAGAGAAGCAACCTTTGTTGAAAACCTGCCTTGTGCTAGACACATTGCACAATAAAATAACAATTGTCACAGCAAGATTAAAAATAATAATAGTGAACATGTATCAAGTTCTTGCGCTTTCCCAGTGGCACTCGTGGGAAAGAACCCACCTGACAGTGCAGGAGACGTAAGCGACACGGGTTTGATTCTCAGGTAGCGAAGATCTCCCGGGGGAGGGCGCGACCACCCACTCCAGAATTCTTGCGTGGAGAATCCCCAGGACAGAGGAGCCTGGCAGGTCACAGTCCACGGAGTCGCAAAGAGCTGGACATGACTGAAGCGACAGCAGACGCGCAAGTACATCAAGCTCTTAAAATGTATCAGGCACGAGGCAAAATGCTTAACGCAATTAAAAAAAAAAAAATGTAGTCCTCTCCACCTTGGAGACAAGTACTCTAATTATCCCCACTAGGCAGGTGAGAAAACCTCTGAAAGAGAGTCGTGGAGATAGGATTCAAAGGCCCAGGCCTGTCTGGCAACACGGTCCTTGCAGTACTATAAACATGGGGGAATCCACACGGAATGAAACACTCCAAAGACCTAACTGAGCCCCAGAGGACCTTCTTAACCATGGATTTCTGCTGAGACAAACACTGAGCAAGATAGATGGGTTTTGGGAGCCCAATGAGTAATATTTTTCAGCATCCCCACAGGGACCTTCCTTTCCCTGCCCTTTCCTGTAACATCTAAATACAAATGGTGGCAGGTAGGGGGACTTCCTTGATGGCTCAGTGGTTAAGACTCAGAGTTTCCAATGCAGGGGGTAGGGGTTCAATTCCTGGTCAGGGAACTAAGATCCCACCATGCCAGGTGACATGGTGAAAAAGAAAAATTTTAATACAAATGGGACTTATCAATTTTAAAAAGGGGGGGCATGAAAGCCTTTTCAACTAAATTTGGAGCCTCAATCATTTAGGCACAAGGAGACCCACTGTTACAAAGAAAACCCTCTCCTATGAGCAGATATGCAATTCTCCCAGCTCAGAGGATATCTACTGGATGTGCGTGCATACGAAGTCTTTTCAGTCGTGTCTGATTCTGCATGACCCCATGGACTGCAGCCTACCAGGCTCCTCTATCCATGGGATTCTCCAGGCAAGAATACTGAGTGCACTGCCATGACCTCCTCCAGGGGATCCCCCCAACCCAGGGATTGAACCTGAGTCTCTTATGTCTCCTGCACTGGCAGGCAGGTTCTTTATCTCTAGCGCCACCTAGGAAGCCCGTCTATTAGACGGATCAGTCTTGTCTGACTCTTTGCGACCCCATGGACTATGTAGTCCATGGAATTCTCCAGGCCAGAATACTGGAATGGGTAGCCTTTCCCTTATTCAGCGGATCTTCCCAACCTAGGAATCGAATCCAGATCTCCTGCATTGCAGGCAGATTCTTTACCAGCTGAGCTACCAGGCTCCTAGGAAGCCCATCTATTAGATGAAAGTGAAAGTCGCTCAGTTGTGTCCAACTCTTGGTGACCCCATGGACTATACAGTCCATGGAATTCTCCAGGCCAGGATACTGGAGTGGGTAGCCCTTCCCTTCTGCAGGGCATTTTCCCAACCCAGGAATCGAACCCAGGTCTCCCGCATTGCAGGCGGATTCTTTACCAGCTGAGCCACCAGGGAAGCCCATCTATTAGATAGAGACTCCAAAATCTCAAACAAAATGACCCATCTCTGCTCAACCTGAAAGGAAACAACACCTGCTCATCCCTGAATACAGAAGGCTAGTGTGGTGCAGTGGTTTTTAAACACCTATATCCTTGGACCTAAAGTCTATCAACCATCACCTATGTGACCTCAAGCAAGTCACTCAACGTCTCTGGTCCCATTTGTTCATCTGGAAAAGCACACGTGGACTGAACAGAATCATTGGTCCCTTCCATCCAAATGCTCTATGGTTCCATGGCAGAGTATTCTAAAGTGAGTTCATTGAAAAGGGCACTGGTTTCATGAGCAGCCTATCCAGTGAGAGGCTCTATAACGCTGAAGCAATATTGGCAGTGATCCCACATCTGTAGACCAAATCACTCTTGGTTAATGTATTTCATATCCAGCAATATATTGACCTTGGCAACACGGGTGTTCTTTACGACTTGGATCCATATCTTGCCAGTGGAAGAAACTGGATACTCCAGGATATGGCATAACTGCAGCTACCAAAAAAATCAGTCTAAAATAATTTTCCCCAAAAAAGCAGACATTAGTCTTGAAACCAGGGTTTTTAGCTTAAAGGTAATAAGCATGTTAACCAAAAAGAACCCCCCACCCCATGCAATCACTTTCATTAGGGTAAGAAGATTTCTCCCTTATGTGACTACGAGTCTATAAAGAACACACATATTAAAAATAACTGCTGGACCATTTCATAAAATTGCTTGTCTTGCAACTGAATTCTTACTGTTATCTTTTTTCTACAGATAAGGAAACTCAAGCACTGACTCATTAAGTTGACCAAAAGAGAGAAAAGATGTGGAGACTGTGAATCATGGAGACTGTGAAGTGAGTCAACGCTCAGCCAACTTTACCCTGAATCACAATGAATCAGTCTCTCAGCCTCGGCACCACTGATATTTGAGGCTGGATGGTTCTCTGTTGTGGGCACTGCCTTGTACGTAGTCTGATGTGTAGCAGCATCCCTGGTCTCTACCCATTAGGTGTCAATAGCTCCCCACTCTAGTCGTGACACCTGAAAGTATTCTTAGTGATGCAAACTCGGCTCCCAGTGAAAGCCAGAACTACAGATGTTCAAAGAATCCAGGGTGGGTGACGACTCTTCAGCTCCCCTCAGGACTGAGGTCAAGCTCAGGCCCTGATGACTCCACGTCTAGCTTTCTGGGTACTACTCTCTACCTGTGATAATCACAGGTATTATCACGCTGAACCTCTGTCTCAAGTCTTTTCCTCATAGGTTATAAAGTCGCAGACAGCTTTGCGTGGCTTCCAGATGGGACTTCAGTCCCAACCCTGATATTTCTGCCACGCGGTAGCAGCAGACACTTCCCAGGCTCACCATGCAATGCCACGCCTCCCTTGAACATACCTGTTCCCTCTGCCTACAATGCTGTTCCTGTCTCCCCGGACAGGGACAGTGTGAACGCATCCTTCTGAACCCATACACCTGCTGTGACTACACCGTTCTTGAGAACTACACCTGGGAAGCTGCTGCATAACACAGGGAGATCAGCCTGGGGCTCTGTGCTGACCTCGAAAGGGTGGGATGGGGTTGGGGTGGGAGGGGGGCTCAAGACGGAAGGGATGTACGCATACGTAAGGCTGATTCATGTTGTTCCGCAGAAACTATCACTACACGGTAAAGCAATCATCCTCCAATTAAAAAAAAAAAATGCACTGAACTGACTCCCTGTTCAGTTGCCACAGCAACGGACTCCATTGAGCTCCCCTACCACCTGAGACCTCAGTTTCCTCGTCTGTAGGCTGGGCACATTGAAGCCTCACTCACATGTCCGCTATGAGAAGTAAAGGACTTAAAGAGCCTGCCACATAACAAGTCCTCAATGAAAAGTTCCTTTATCTGGCTGTTCTCACCAATCTTTGAAAATGGCTTGACAATCTTCACACATTTAATATACAGAAGTGGACCTGCAAACCTTCAAGTCTTTTTTTTTTTTTTTTTCTGAGAAATTCCATTTTTCCCACTTTGGGTTATTATATTTTTCCTTTAAGTACTTGGAGCTAGGAATACAAGTTGGATTCCAGGGTAACTATAGAAACAGCCCTATCTTGTGTGAATCAAAGAGCCTCTAGCTCTGGCCCTGGGTGAGCTCTCTCCAAACAGTGCTATCTGCAGCCCACACTCTTTGCCACCAACGGGAGTTTTTTTCAAAAGGCTTCCCGTTTCCCACGGGAATATAAGGAAATGGGAATTATTAAAGCAAACGATAACAGGAGAGACAGGAACAATGCCCCAGTCCACCGCCCCCAAGTCCAGCAAACTCCAAGTTCTTTGTGTGAACACTCAGAAGGATGCCAAGCCCAGCAGAGATTGGTGACCAGCAAAAGGAAGAGGACCGGGAAAGGGAAGAGGATACGCAAGGTCACGGGCAGCTGAGCTGAGGGGCCATTCATCACCAGCCCTTCCCAGGCAGCCTGCACACTTCCAGTCACAGAGGGCACCAGCCCTGGCCGGCCAAGGACAGCGCGGGGGAAAAAAACAACAACCTTGGTTTTGTTTCATTCGTTAAGTGAACAGATGCCTTCAGAGTATTGATGTACGGACTAACGATTCCAACATTCAGCGTGCTGAGAGCTTACATGCTTAAAGGGCAAGAGTGACAACTCAACAAGTTATTAATTTAACTCCTCTTTGAAAAGGTGCCAGAGGTAGAGAAGGGAGGACCCAGGGAGCGTGTGTCATGTTCACGCCCATGTAACTTCAGCACCTACTTTCTTAGCCGGTGGATCTGAAACATCAGGGCGTTTTGAAAGCGCAGGCTCAGCGGCTTATTACCATGCAGATCCCCTGGCCCCCTGCTCGGCTGTTCTGCCTCCTGATGTCTCGGTTTGGGCCAGAGCAGCTTTATTCTTCTTGATCACTCGCCACATCCGGTCACATGACCGTGTTCTGCCCAATGGGGTAACGGAAGTGACGTGCCCCGCCCCAGTTCTGGCTCTCACACCCCTCGCACCATCTGCGCACCCCATGGTCGTTGGCTGGTTGGATGCGGAGGACCCAAGGGAAGCCTTGGGCAGGGGAGGCAATAGAGCTGCTCAAAGAGGGGGTCCTGGAACCATCAAGTGGATCAGATTCCCGTCCCTCTTCCCACCAGCTGCAGGGGCTGTCACAGGAGAGAGAGAGAGGAAGAGAGGTTAAAAAAAAATTTTTTTTGAAGGCACTGAATTCTGAAGTTTTTCTTACAGTAGCTAGTCCAACCTGATGAATCTACACTACTCTTTTCTACTCTACATTTTTAAAAATTACTTGTTTTTACTTATTTATTTGGATGCACCAAGATTTAGTTGCAGCATGCGAGATCTTTAGTTGTGGCATGCAGGATCTAGTTCCCTGACTAGGGGTTGAACCCAGGCCCCTGTATTGAGAGCACAGAATCTTAGCCACGCTAGGGAAGTCCTTATTCTACAGTTTTATTAGATTTTCCTTCTAAATATCCAAGTCACATGTTTTAAGGGCAAAACTGGTAAGCAAACCCAGAAGAAAGTCAAGGAGTGATTCATCACATTAAAATCCAATCCCACCCTCAGATATGAGAATGGACACTCCTTCAAATATAACAGGTCTCTTAGACTTTCACTGCACATCCAAGATTATGCCTTAAACCTCTACCCATGTTGGAGCCAAACTAATACAGCAAATATTAGGCTCAAGCAACATGTAAGGACTAAAGACTAAGGTAGGTAATTATACAGAGAGGATTAAAGGCCCCTCTCAGGCCATATAAAGCAAACAGGAATACAAAGAAATATGCTACAAAGACAGAAACTGGGGAACCATAATCATCTCTTTAAAAATGGCCCATGCCTATGGGACCTCAGTGGTTAAAGATTTTGGTGGTCCAGTGGTTAAGGTTTTGCCTTCCAGTGCAGGGGGTGTGGGTTCAATCCCTGATCAGGAAGCTAAGATCCAACACCAAAAAACCAAACAATATTGTAACAAATTCAATAACGACTAAAAATAGTCCACATCAAAACAAACAAAAAAAATCTTTAAAAAAATTAAAATGGTCCATACCTTGAGTTCACTTGGCCATCTTGAGACCCCTTTGCCTTCCCTATCGCCTCCCACCCCCTGCCCTGAGCAGTATTTAGAAAGTGCTGCTGCCAGCCCTGTTGCAGGAGTTCCACACAGCAACTGCATTGATTATTCTCAAGTTTAGGGACCCAGGACTGGTGTGGCAGTGGGCTCAGCTCCATGCGCCCTGCCGGACACGCAGCAGGGTAGTCTCCACCACCAGCCCCCCGGGGTGGTGAAGAGTCCGCAGCCTCCAAGAGAAGGGCCATTCCCATCTAGTAAATGGGTCCTCCTCACCCATCAAACCAGTCAATTCTAAAGGAAATCAACCCTGAATATTCACTGGAAGGACTGAAGCTGACGCTCCAATACTTTGGCCAGCTGGTGCAAAGAACTGACTCACTGGAAAAGACCCTGATGCTGGGAAAGATTGAAGGTGGGAGGAGAAGGGGACGACAGAGGAGGAGATGGTTGGATGGCATGACCAACTCAGTGGACATGAGTGAGCAAACTCTGGGAGATGGTGAAGGACAGGGAAGCCTGGTGTGTTGCAGTCCATGGGGTGGCAAAGGGTTGGACACAATTTAGCAACTGAACAAAAACAACTGTGAAACTAAGACTTCAGGTGGAGGAAGAATACCTCCAACTCCCCTCTTCCCCTTTGGCCCAAGTCAGCCTCACACCAAAAAAACAGTCGACTAAGGACTCATGCATCAGCATTCCACCACGTGGCAGTCTCCAGTCACACTGGAGGTGATCCAGTTTGACTTTGGAAAAGGGAAGGGCCGGGGCATGCATCCCAGAGAGCTGAAGGATGGAATCTTCCACTCACGCTTCCAGCCACACCGGCCTTCTCACTGCCCCCCCGACACTCCAGACTCATCCCCACCTTTGTGCTGGCTGCTCTCTGCCTGGAGTGTTCGTCCCCCAGACCTTCCCGGGGTCCGGGCCTCTGCTTCCTGCAGGTGGCCTCTGCTCAGAGACTTCCCCTATTCACCCTTCCCAAGTCAGCTGCCCCACCCCAGTCTCTCCAACCACTCGTCCCATTTTATTTTCCTCCAAAGGCCTTATCACCACATGGAAGTATGATAATTGTTGTTCTAGCCAAACAGGATATCTACCAGGGACCGGTGATAAGAGCTGCAGAGAAAGGAAGGTGACTGTGCAGAATTTTTTATTTTTTTTCCTAAGTGCCATTTAAAAACAATCAATACACAAAATAGCATCAATATGGAAAATACACTTGAAGCAAGGTTAATGAAAATGTAGATTACAAGGTAGCACACTTTACTATGACACAAGGATTGGGGTACAATAGGCCAATATGAAACTTTTAGGGGATGTAATAATAAGTGATAGCTCTCTTTCACTTTTCAAAATTCTGTGCACTACTTTGTATTATTTTATCAAGCTTAAGAGTACATTTGAAAATAAATACATACATAAATCAATTAAATCTAATAAATGAAGATCATTGCAACATTTGGAGAGACCATAGAGGCTGTCTAGTCTAATACCCTGATTTGCAGATGAAGAAACTGAGCTTCAAAGGGAAGTGAATTGCTCAAGGTCATACTCAAGGTTAGTCAAAGAGGAGACCGAAGTAAACGCAGAACTTGGACTCTAGGCCCAATGCCTTCTCCACCACACTATATTTCATAGTCACGGTTTCAAAGGAGTCTTTTAAGAAGGAAAAAATCCTTCATCAGAGGATGAAGACCAACATTGTCATAAGCATGCAGACTGTAACACAGAAGCATTTCTTGTTCACATGGGGCACTGCCTGCCCAAGACCTTCCACCTCCATGCTTGTGTTTAGCCCGGTCCCTTCACCTCTTTGAAGTCCTGTTTTCTCTCATGGGATGACGATCATCATGATGGTCATGATAAGGATAAGGATGAAGAGGATGGTGATGTTACGGGTGATGCTAATGTTGTTGATGATAACTGGTACCACCATTGGTCCCGCACCATGCTCCATCCTCATTGTTCCATTTAATTCTTAATGACACTATGAAGTGGGCATAGTTATCATCATTATATTATTATTATTATTATTGTTGTTGTTACTTTTATACTTTCATTAGGTAAGGAAGCTGAGGCCTGGAGAGGTTAATTAACTTCCCCAAAGACACTCATAAGTAGTAATATGATCTTAACTGGAAATTAATCTCAGGCACGACAGCTCCAGAGATAGAATTCCAGCACACAGATGGCAAAAATCCTAAAAAATAATTCACAAATGACTGAACCTTGGGGAAAGGTGGATCATGCTCTGCTGACCCCTCTGAAATGGAGGTGCTGATACTGACCAAGCTTCTTCAGAGAGGGGGGCTGCTGCGGGCTTCATGTTGTATCCCCTCAAAACCCGTGTGTTGAAATCCTCACTGCACAATGTGGTGCTATTTGGAGATAGAGACTTTGGGAAGGTGATTAGGTCAAGAGGGTGGAGCTCCCACAATAGGATTAGTGTCCTCACTGGCTTCCCTTGTAGCTCAGTCAGTAAAGAATCTGCCTGCAATGCAGGAGACCTGGGTTCAATTCCTGGGTTGGGAAGATCCCTGGGAGAAGGAAATGGCAACTCACTCCAGTATTCTTGCCTGCAGAATCCCCGTGGACAGAGGAGCCTGGCAGGCTACAGTCCGTGGGGTCACAAGAGTCAGACACAACTTAGTGACTAAACCATCACCACCACCTCCCTGGAAGAAGGACAGCAAACTAGAGCCTGCTCTATCAGTTGTGTGAAGCTACAACAAGAAGGCAGCTAACCCCAGTCAGGAAGAGTATCTCATCAGACACCAGGCCTGCCAATGTCTTGATGCTGGACCACCCAGACTCCAGATCTGCAAAAAACAAATATGTTGCTGAAGTCATACACTGTATAGTATTTTTGTCATAGGAGCCCAAACTATAAAGAGCAAGTGAAATCTTAGGTATGATGGGGCTTCTAAAACTACCATGGGGGACTTCCCTGGTGATCCAGTGGTTAAGAATTCACCTTCCAATGCAGGAGACTCTGGTTCACTCCCTGGACAGGGAACTAAGATTCCACATGCGTTGGGACAATTATGCCCGTGTCCTACAACAAAAGATCCCTCATGCTGCAACTATGGTCCGACACAGCCAGAAGAATAAATATTTTGAAAAATAAATAGAAAAATAAAACTACCATGTTATATGAACACTATGTAACAGTATAAATCCTCTTAGTTCTAACAAAGGCCTGATAAGGTAGCTATTGTCATTGTGCATGCTGCTAAGTCACTTCAGTTGTGTCCAACCCTTCGCGACCTTGGGACTATAGCCCACCAGGCTTCTCTGCCGATGAGACTCTCCAGGCAAAAATACTAGAGTAGGTCACCATGCCCTCCTCCAGGGGATCTTCTCAACCCAGGGATGGAATCCTCATCTTTTATGTCTCCTGCATTGACAGATGGGTTCTTTACCACTAGCACCACCTGGGAAGCCCATTGTCATTGTCACTTTGCATCTCAAAATGAAGAAAGAGACTCATAGACAGTTGGGTAACTTGACCATGGATGGTTGACCTGATATTCAAATGCAGACAGTCCAGTCCTAGGGCTGAATCTTAACCACTGCACTGTGAGTGTTTCTACTAATAAAACATCATTCTTACTGAGGCCGGAAGTTCCTAAGTCACAAGGGTAGAGTCCAAGTACTTCATCCCTTGACTGTGGAGCTTGTCATAACTGATACACTGGCATTCACTTCCACAGTGATACCTTCGATCACTTAGCAATCTGAAGAACACACAGCTTTTTGGTTCCAAATTTAGAAGGGGTCTAGAAGATTAATCGGGGAAGGGAATTGCATCCCACTCCAGTACTCTTGCCTGGAAAATCCCATGGATGGAGGAGCCTGGTAGGTTGCAGTCCATGGGGTCGCGAAGAGTTGGACATGACTGAGTGACTTCACTTTCACTTTTCACTTTCCTTTATTGGAGAAGGAAATGGCAACCCACTCCAGTGTTCTTGCCTGGAGAATCCCAGGGATGGCAGAGCCTGGTGGGCTGCTGTCTGTGGGGTCGCACAGAGTCGAACATGGCTGAAACAACTTAGTAGCAGCAGCAGCAGATTAATGTGGAGATTCTAGAACAGCACTCAGGAAGTTCTGTGAGTCTGTTTCCCTACCTGAAACCTTTTCTCAACCATATATCCCAGTCTTTAGGGACTTGTCCATTCAGACAGTGACAGGAGCTGATGTGAGCTGGAATGCCAACCAGCAACAGCATTGGAAATGAGTGGGGCTGCTCCTCCCATCATCCCTAGATGCTTAACTGAAAAAAGCAAGTCACAGGATTTCTTACAAGACAGCTGTGGGGGCAGGCCCAAACATTCAGAGGAAAGTAGGAGATGCAGAAGATACAGTGGATTCAAGGTACTGAGAAAATGAACCATGCCTATATCAGTATGAAGGACACGCTGAGAAAGACAAGGTGGCCCGCACAGACAGGCATCAAGCATTCACCATAAGGAAAGGACTGGACGGCTCACAACCAGATTCAGAGATAGTCAGAATTAGAAGGAAGCCTGAATGTCACATCAGTCCAACTTCTAATCTTGGGTAAGATAAGTGACCTGGGAGATGAGTAGTTCCTGCAAAACCACATAGTTGGTTGGGGGCTTGACATCTTGAGGATGTTAAGGATGGTGTGTGCCAATGGAAGGTGTCCACACGTAAGGGCATGGTTCTCAGTGGGTCACTGCTTCTTGTTGTTGTTGTTCAGTCACCAAGTCATGTCCAACTCTTTGTGACCCACTGGACTGCAGCACACCAGGCTTCCCTGCCCCTCACCATCTCCCAGAGCTTGCCCAAGTTCATGTCCATTGAGTCGTGATGCCATCCAACCACCTCATCCTCTGTTGCCCTCATCTCCTACCTTCAATCCTTCCCAGCATCAGAGTCTTTTCCAATGAGTCTGTTCTTTGCATCAGGGGGCCAAAGTATTGGAGCTTCAGCTTCAGCATCAGTCCTTCCAATGAATATTCAGGACTGATTTCCTTTAGGATGGACTGGTTGTATCTCTTTGCTGTCCAAGGAACTCTCAAGAGTCTTTTCCAGCACCACAGTTTGAAGGCATCAATTCTTTGGTGCTCTGCCTTCTTCATGGTCCACCTCTCACATCCGTGGGTCACTCCTGCTCCCCTTAAAATGACTCCTCCACCAGGCACAAAGACCCTTCTGTTCTGGCCACACTACCTCTCCTGCCTACCTGCCTCCTCGTGTCTACTTTGTATCCACAACCCTGACCCCCCGGGCTTCCCACCTGAGGCCTTTCCCACACCCCACTTTCCCGGCCTTCACTCAAGCGTCCACACGCTTCACCCTGCAGTGGGCTGAAAGCAGCACAGGTCAGCGCTCTTGGTGTAACATCTTCAGGAATTTTGTGAAAGAGTGGTTCGTTTCCAGTTAAACAAGTTACATTAAAAATGACCGTACTGAATGCTCTCAACTTCCAAGTTATTTCTTTCCATGTTGCTGTTACTGAGCTTTTGGGATGATTCACATCTAAAGTTCCTATATGACAGATACCCCCCATCATGCGGGCAGCTCTTCCCAAAGCTATGTTTAATGACTGCACGTTGGTAACTTTAAATTGGCCACAGTGGGAGTATTTACACCACAGAAATCAGTCAGTGCTATAAATCAGGACTGGATTTTTTTTTGCTTTGTTGATTGTCTAGACTTACAAAAGTGATCGATAAATCACTGACAGTGCAGATTAAACATGCATTTCTTGTTGGTAGCCATTACACTGTGAATAGCACATTTGAGGAAATATCCTTCCAGAATTTAAAAACCCCTCTTCCCTTGTGGCTCAGCTGGTAAGGATTCTGCCTGCAATGTGGGAGACCTGGGCTTGATCCCTGGGTTGGGAAGATCCCCTGGAGAAGGGACAGGCTACCCACTCCAGTATTCTGGCCTGGAGAATTCCACGGACTGTATAGTCCATGGGGTCACAAAGAGTCGGACATGACTGAGGGATTTTCACTCATTCACTTCTCTTTTCACTTCTCTTATTCAGAAGAGAAGTAAGTCATGCCATTGAGGAAAGAGAAATTCAGATATTCATCTCTGTTGTTTCATTTTCCTCTTATTCATTAATGTGAAAGAATGTATCAGTCAACTTTCATATCAAAACCACTCTTGTCAATTAAAATTATAGTTTGGCTATGAATACAAGAGTTTAGCACAAAACAGTGAAAGCATTTGGGAGAATTAGTTGGTTCTATGGAATCTATGACAAAGAGCATTGTATATTTTATTATTATTCATAAACTGGGAACTATAAATATTTCTATCAGTTAAATTTATAATAAACATATGTATGTATACATGTGCCTCCTTCTTTTCTTTTTTTTTTTTTTTAGAAAACTAGTCATTGGAAACAAACTAAATGTCCATCAACAGTGGGATGCAGGCTGAAATGGCGACGGGAACAAGGGAGGCAAGGTGAAGGCCCACTGGTGAGGAACACTGGCTGAGATGCAGGCAGCCGCAGCCGCGGGGCCTGGCGAGAAGACCACGAGGGCCTCAGCCTCCCGGGGCCTGCCCGCCTGTACTCCCGCTTCCGACCCCGCGCCCGAGCCCGAGCCCGAGCCCGAGGAGGCGCCCGGCTTAAGCCAATTGCCCATCGAGATGCTCCTGGAAGTGCTGAGCTACCTGCCCGCCAGCGTGCTGCTCGGCCAATGCCGCCACGTGTGCCGCTACTGGCGCTCCCTGGTGGACACCCGGGCCGTGTGGCTGAGCATCTTGCCCTACAGCCACGCCAAGCTGTGGCCCGTCTTCCGCACCTGCCTGCCCCCAGACGACGATGACGACCCCAGGCCCTGCCTCCTGGGCCGCTTCTGCGAGCGCAGACCTTTAGGACGCAATCTCTACCCGAACCCCCGTGGCATAGACGCCTTCCTGCCTTGGAGGACAGTCAACTGTAGAAGCTGGAGAGAGGAGGAAAGCTGGGAGGAAGACCGCAGGCTAGTTCCAGAGGACTCTTTCCGGGCTTTCTACAGGTGGTGTTACAAGAAGCAAGTGTTGGACCTGGAGAAGGAGGGTCTATGGCCGGAACTCCTGGATAGTGGAAAGATTGAGATTTGTGTCTCTGCCTGGTGGGCAGACCAAGAAGCCTTGGTCTGTCTGTATGAGCTAATTGTGCGACTTCTAGATGCCAAGCAGGCCAAGCTACATCATTTCTCTCCTAGTCCAATCCATCAAGGTAGAACCAGTATCCCTTTTAAGACCAACCACGTGTTCTCCAACCTCAAGAAGGGCGTCCGCTTTGTGTCTCTGGAACACTGGATTTGGGACATGGGGTTCCTGCCTGAGGACTATGGAATCACTGTGCCCAAGGCCAGTGTGATTGTACGGGTCTGTCAACTCTAGTGGAGGACTGTCCTTGTTAAACCACCTACCGTGCCTTCCAGACCATTGGCTGGGCCACCTCAATAATCAACGGCTTGTAGTTCCTGGCATCCTGGGATCTCCTGGGTCCAATCAGGGGTTCTACCGGGCCCTGTCTTTAAATTCTACGAGAAGCTATGAGAAGAACGCTTTTACATCAGGTCTACTGGCTGCTGCTGCTCTAACACAGCCCCTGTTCTATGGAGTGGAGACACACGGGTGAACACCGGGAAATGGTGAGAGGGCTTCATTGGTCACTTCCAAGAAGCCCTCTCCTCACCTCTGAACTAGAAGCTCAATCCCTGTGGCTGAGTAATTCCAGCCCCTAAACTGTGATTTCAAACCTGGGACCAAGACTCAAGAGCTGAAAGTAAAACTAGCTCAAAAAATGTTGTGGAGGCAGAGGGTGCTGCCCACCCTGTGAGCAATGAATTGGTCCCCCGAACCCAACCCTGCTCTGAGTTGTATAGTGTATGGAATTATTTTGTTACTTTGAAATTCTTTTTAAATATGGGGAGAGTAAATCAGGAATATATCTGATGATCATAGGTAATAAAATTTTGCCAAAGATGAATAGAAATACAGTGTTAACAGCTTGATGACTACTCAGTTCAGAGTAAGAAGTTGTTTCAGTTGAGAGAAAATTGTACAGAAGGAAACAACTGTAGTCTGGCGTGCTGCAGTCCATTGGGTCGCAAAGAGTTGGACATGTGTATATATGCCAGATTGAAATAGAATATGTATGTATCCTTATATTTGTATTCTTGATTGCCTTTTGGACAGGAGAACTAAAGTGTTGCAGGGTTACTGCAATGGTGATAGGTACATAGGTGTGATTTTGTAGTTACTGATTTTGCTTATCTAAATTTCTCATTTTCTACATGCTTATGTGTAGAAATACAATGTTATGCACTAATAAATATTCTCCAATGCAATTTCCCTTTCCAGAAATAAAAAAAAAAAAAACAGTGGGATGCATAAAGATGTGGTACATATGTACAATGGAATATTACTTAGCCATAAAAAGAAATGAAGTTGGGTCATTTGTAGAGCTGTAGATAGACCTAAAGCCTGTTATACAGAGTGAAGTAAGTCAGAAAGAGAAAAACAAACAACATATATTAAAGCATATCTGAAAAAACTGGTATAGATGATCTTATTTACAGAGCAGAAATAAAGACACAGCCATAGAGAAGAAACATGTGGATACCAAGGGGAAAAAGCGGGGGATGAATTGGGAGGTGGGGATTGACATAAATTCAGTACCAGGTATGCATAAATAACTACTGAGAACCTACCGTATAGACAGAGCTCGGTGCTCTGTGGTGACCTCAATGGGAAGGAAATCCAAAACAGGGGGTATTTGTAGCTGGTTCACTTTTATAGAGAGCAGAAACTAACACAACGTTGTAAAGCAACTATATGTCAATAAGTTTTTTTAAAAAGAAGAAAACCGGTCATCAAACAGTAACCCCCACACCAGGACGTCACTCCTACACTTTCTCCAGGTCCTGCTCAAATGCTATCTTCTAGAAGAGTCTTCACTGATCACCTTAGCTGTACCCACCACAGCTATCCCCAGGGCCTCCACCTTGTCTCCATAGTATTGTATCTCTACTTCCTACTGTATCATGCATGGGTCTGTTTACTTGCTTGCCATCTGGTTTCCCCACTGACCGGTGAGTTATAAAACAGCAAACAAAACACACTTTGTTCTGCGGACATTGCTGCTTTCCCCCACTGGTGGTGCTTTAGTCGGGCAGTCTTGTCCGACTCTTGTGACCCATGGACTGTAGCCCGCCAGGCTCCTCTGTCCATGGAATTCTCCAGGCAAGAATACTGGAGTGGGTTGCCACATCCTTCTCCAGGGTATCTTCCTGACCCAGGAATGAAACCCGGGTCTCCTGCATTTCAGGCAGATTCTTTCACCACCCACCCCATGCACTGAGAATAGATTTCTTGTATACAGCAGGCACTTAACCAATATTTTTGAAAAAATGAATGAATTCAAAAGGTCTTCTCAGATTCTTAAGTAAATTCATTGTATCATTGGTTACAAGTAAATGTAGATAGGGCTTCTCAGATGGCATCATGGTAAAGAATCTGCCTGCCAATGCACTCCTGCATTGACACAGGTTTGATCCCTGGGTGGGGAAGACCTCCTGGAGAAGGAAATGGCAATGCACTCCAGTATTCCTGCTTGGAAAATTCTACGGACAGAGCAGCCTGGCAGACCACAGACCATGGGGTCGCAAAAGAGTCGGACACGACTGAGCGACCGAGCACACACAGATGCAGACAGCACTCCAGACCCCCCTCATTGGGCTACAATCAAGAGGAACATTGGCAAGTAGACTGGAAATCAGTGTAAGGAAAGAAAAAGATTTTACAGCTTCTGATCACCGTTGTGCAACTAGCCTCTGTTACTTTACTGTCAGCATTGTTCAGCAAAAGACAACACGAGCTACACATATGTTTCTTGTGACTTCTATAAACAAAGCATGGGAAGCAGATGACCCATCGTGTTGGAACCAAAATTGCCCAGATCACCTGTGGGGTAACTTGCCACATTCTAAGTGTTCCACGAACAACCCAGTGGCCAAGGAAGGCAATCAGGCCAGCCAGATGCTTGCTCGCTGTTTAGGGAGAGTCAGATGAGTCACGAGGTAGGTTGGTAAAAATGCCTTGAAGGAGACGGGCACATGTGCCTAAAGGGTGCCTGAACAACAGCCCTCTGGGGATGTTTAGCCCAGCAATGAGAAACGCCTAGAGGCATGGGCTAGTTCAACTCCCAACATCTGGAGAATGCAGGACTGTCTTACAAAAGATGGAACTTGGTCTCTACATGCTTAGAGAATGACTTATGATTGAAAGTGCCTAAGACTTCAGTTTAATCTTTTCTATTCCTCTCAACACTGAGACCCTCAGACAACAGGTTAAACTGCCTCAAAAAGAGGTGGGCTGCTCCATGTGGAAAGTGTGAGTGCAGAGGACCGGGGTGGGGGAAGGATGATGGAAAAGGGAGCATGACATCCAGCCCGGGGTTAACCTTGGTGATGTCAATAGTCTCTATTCACCTGCAGAACTTATGACAAAACCCTGTCTTTGTTCTGCTTTCAATACTCTGCCTCATGCCTTAAAAAGATAAACAGAAACCAAATTGTTTTAGTTCTAAAAAAGTTTTCTAAAAAAAGAATTAAAAATAAAATAAGCAAATGAAAAGATAGTTTAATATTATTTTATATCATATTCTTTAACCTATGTTTAGTCTTTAAACTTAATATTCTGGGAAAACAGCAGTGGTGGCAAGAAGGTAATTTTAAGTGATTTTATTGAGGTATAATTGACAAGCCATAAAAGTGCACATGTTTTCGTTTTTAGTATATTTACCAAGTTGGACATTCACCCTCATAACCGTTTCCAGCTTACTTCCCTTCTGCCCATGGCAGGGACTCCTGTTCCCACCCCATTCCACACACATAATCATATAATGCATGGTCTTTGGTGACAGACTTATTCAGCATAATATTTTTGAGGTTCATCCTTGCCACAGTATATATTAGATTTATTAGATTCTATTCCTTTTTATGGCTTCAAAATATTCCATTGTATGAATATATCACATTTCGTTTACCACCAGTTCACAGAATTTGGGTTATTTATGTTTTTTTTTTAATTTATGTTTTTTGAGTCTTACGAACAATGATAGCATCATTTAAAAATATCTCCAACTCCCCACACAAACCAGACAGAGTCAGGCAATACCAAATTTCCAAATACCATGGAAAACACAACAAAATTAAATAACAAGACCAAAAGCACTTTGGTTATGTATCATGGTAAAGCATAGGTTGGAAAATATGAAGGTCTCAAAGTCTAATTTTATATCCTATTTAATGAAAAAATGTTTAGAATATATTTTAAGCTGAACAAGCAGGTTGCAAAATAATGCTTGCAGTAAAATCCCAAATATTTCTATCTCTGTATATAATTACATTAATTCTAAGGTGCTCACTTCTTTCCAGTATCAATGGCCCTGGGCTCTGAAGTCTCAATGCGTGTTTTAGAATAAGATTTTAATTTATCATTTCTGTCAAGCCATCACTGTCATTGTACATGTGCCAATATCAAAAACAGAAGCATCAGGATTTTCAGATTGGGTGTGAATGACTTGGGAGAAAATGAAAGACAAAAAGGATCACTTTTGAACCTCTCAGAAGCAAATGGTTCAACATCAGAATCGGAGAGATTGTGCATCCAGTAAGGTGAGCTACGTTTCTGAACACTGAATTCAAAATTAGGCAAGCTCTGTGTCACTGGAAGGTCTGATGCTGAAGCTGAAGCTCCAATACTTTGGCCACTTGATGGGAAGAGCCAACTCACTGGGAAAGACTTGATGCTGGGAAAGACCAAGGGCAGGAGGAGAAAGGAGGTGACAGAGGATGAGACAGGTGGATGGCATCACCGACTCAATGCACATGCGTTTAAGCAAGCTCCGGGAGATGGTGATGGACAGGGAGCCCTGGTATGCTGCAGTCCGTGGGGTTGCAAAGAATCAGACAAGAGTTAGTGACTAAACAATAACAACAATGTACTGCAAAGTCTGCTCAGAGCTCAGCACCAATGGCTTTTTTTTAAACGGGTTATCTTGAAGTGCGCTGCCTCACCAACGTTCCTGATGGCTCAGAGACGACACAACATGGAAACCCATGGACAGCTGTGAGTCAAAGAACAAAATGCCAGACTCCAAATATGAACAGTCTTAGGAACACCTAACCAATGTATTTCATTTATATTCCTGCTTATGTACGCACGAGTGAGGTTGGATTAACAAGGCAAAGTCTGAAAGAGCTTTTTCAATAAGCATATAATAAAAATTCTACATGATAAGAAAAGGTGATATGAACTCCAAGACACAGGCAGATAGAATAGACCACGGGCGGCCTCAGGACATTTGTGTTTTCAGAATCAGGATAAGGAGAAGCAGAACGAAGCCAGGACTCATCTGATGGCCCCGAAAATGTGCCCACAAGATACCCAACAGGTATTCACTGGAAAGTGAGGCAGACCCATTTGAAAATACCCACTGGAAATGATAGGGGAAACACCAGAACACTGAAAGCAAAAATGTCTATTAACACTATGCAAGGAAAAGGGTTGTGCCTGAAGTCAGGGTTTCCGGGCTGGTGGCAAAATTCTGACTTTCTAGCCAGATAATCTCATTTTAACACCTTATGCTTTACAAAATTAATGGACTGATTTTAAAAGAAGTTTTTAGAAATTACCATGGTTACTTGATAAAAAGCAGATTCTGTGCCCTCCTCCAGATCTACCATATCAAAGAATTAGAAATCAAAGCTAAGAAATACTAAAGACTGTGCAAGTTTATGGAGGAAAATCTTATGATTCATTTTACTTTAAGTTATTTTTGAAAACTGACTGCATTTTAGAGTGAATCAGATGTTAAGTCAGTACCAATATCTCTTCGAATTTTATAAAAGGAAATTTTGTTCAATAAGTGTCTCCATCTAGAGCCAGCTCCTAATCTAGACTGAGACGGAGGAGGCCTGTGTTCTTGGTGGTGACTCAGAGCTCGCCACCATAAGGACCAGGGAGGCCTCAGAGAGGGGAGACATCCTGCCGTGTAAGCCCACAGCCCAGAACAGGCCATCTCCAGGGAACACAGTCAAAGGCAGAGTGTAGCTTTTGGAGTGATGCT
The DNA here is from genome assembly GCF_910594005.1 of Cervus elaphus. Lineage (NCBI taxonomy): Eukaryota > Metazoa > Chordata > Mammalia > Artiodactyla > Cervidae > Cervus > Cervus elaphus. Next base: position 5,402,192 of record NC_057820.1, on the reverse strand, counting down.
TCCTCAAGAAAGCAGCTCACACTGTAGCCATGCCCCCATACACATAAAGAGCTCTTTGCTGTGTGCTGTCCCTAAGTCCTGTCCGACTCTTTGTGACCCCATGAATTGCAGCAGGCCAGGCTTCCCTGTCCTTCACTTTCTCCCTGAGCTAAACTCACGTCCAATGAGTTGGTGATGCTACGTAACCATCTCATTCTTTGCCACTCCCTTCTCCTCCTTCCATCTTTCCCAGCAACAGGGTCTTTTCCAATGAGTCAGCTCCTCACATCAGGTGGCCAAAATATTGGAGCTTCAGTTTCAGCCTCAGTCCTTCCAATGAACATTCAGGACTGATTTCTTTTAGGATGGACTGGTTTGAGCGCCTTGCTGTCCAAGGGACTCTCAAGAGTCTTCTCCAGCACCACAATTTTCAAAAGCATCAATTCTTTAGTGCTCAGCCTTCTTTAAGGTTCAGCTCTCACATCCATACATACAAGTCCCTGAAACACCTCACATCCTCCTCCTCTCGTTCCAGTTTGAGACACTGAGAACCCTTAGTGGTAGATAACGGTTGCATTATAGGAGGACTACACAGTTCAGTGAGGGAGGCCAGATGCACAGAAGTAGTGGGCGGGGGCTAAGATCCACATCTTTGCTGCAGTCCTGCCACCCTCCTAACAGGCCTTTCCACAACCAGTTCAAAGCCACAAAATCACCTTGCATGACTGTGCTTTAGAGTCACTCAACATTTGGGTAAACTGACTATGGAGACAGAAATTCTTAAGTATGCTTCCTGCAACCACTTCATAAACATTTAGTATTTGAGATCTATTTCTTTCTCTGAAACACCTACCGAGTTGATTGATAATTTATGCAAGGATGCTGTTCTGCTACATTTAAATCTAGGGTGCATACCTCTGCCCTGACACCACCTCTAATTTTCCATACCTCATTTTCCTTGAAGGAGTCAAAATTAGGTAGATACAAGAGAGCTACACTAGCTAAAGCCTGAAGTTGAAAAGATAAAGAGCTGCTAGGGTCACCTGAATGTAACCATATTGCACCTGCTCTGTATAGTATTTTTCTTTACTAATAGATGATTAAATGTAAATCCTAATGTACATTCTATTTTACATGCAATGTGGGTTAGTTACTGTTGCTATGGAAACCTTCACTTTTGCATTTACTGATTTTAATTCTGTGACATTTGCTGACTTTAGTACAATGTAAAGTTTATAAATATAACATACAGGTTTGCAAAGGGTTTTTTTGAAGTATTCAATTTGCATAGGTAATTCCATCACAAATCTCTAGCTACTTTAAGGGAAAAAGCATTAAACGGATGCCAACCAGCAGTAATCAGCAAACAACAGGCTATTTCCAGAAATAACTATTTGCATTGATCCTCGAAAATCTCCTTTCACTCACCAAATGCCCCATCCGTTGTATAAATCTTCTAACCACTGATTTTAATGATAATTTCCCAGTGTGGAATGAATAAAGTAATTCTGTTTATTGAAAACATTTTCAAATGTTACCTCATTTTACCTTTAACATCAACCCGAAGAGAGACAGGCCAGATGTAGTTTAAAGAAATGACCTTGCTTTAGGGGACAGTTCCAATTCAGGGCAAACAATTCTTTGACTTTCAACTGGACATTCAAGGGGTCGTTCCAACAAACATCCCATTTTCATTCTCATTCCTAGGCTTAACCATTTTTGCATCTTTGAAACCTAGTTATAGTTCCCGTATGTGGAATAAATGCATACTCTGTAAATGACCCTAAATTTTTTTTGATTCTTTGATTATTGCCACTTAACAGGTATAGAAACTGAGACCTATAATCATTATGCGAAAAAGTCAAAGTCATCTAGCAACTAATTTAAAAATTAAATACATACATAAGAACTGACGGAACATTCATGATGGATACTCAATACTTTTGAGGTATTCACATAGGCATGGGTCAAAATCCACCTCACTGCTATTGACTCATAGAGAAATAAATTATTTTGTGAGTTTACCCAGGGAAAGTCTGGATTCAGGCTGTGTTGTTGTTTAGTTGCTAAGTTGTGTCCAACTCTTTTGCGACTCCACGGACTGTAGCCCACCAGGCTCCTCTGCCCATGGGATTCTCCAGGCAAGAACACTGGAGTGGTTGCCATTTCCTTCTCCAGGGGATCTCCCTGACCCAGGGATTGAACCCATGTCTCCTGCCTGGCAGGCGGATTCTTTACCACTGAGCCACAGGGAAGCCCTATAGAAATATAAAAGAGAGTGCATACCGGAAGCATTATAAATGGTTTCATGAAAGCCTAACTAATATTTACTGAGCTTTCGTGTTGAGTCAAACACAGCTTAGCAAACTTAGGGCAGTCAAGTTTCTACAGTTGTACCTGGTGAAGGGAAGAGGGGATGAAAGAAAACCATAACACCGTAATTAAGGTTGATGGGGAAAAGGAAGACAGGCTGGCAAAATGGCAAATGGGCTTAAGAGAATCACAAGGGCTTTTCAAAGATAAGAGGCACTTGAGAGAAAACAGGGCCACTAATAACCAAGAAGAAACAGGGAAATAATGAGACTCAGAAATAGGGACGAAAAGAAACTCTTAATCAATCCTTCTTAAAAAAAAAAAAAAAAGAATGTTGAGCAAACTGATAAGTGATGAAGATGCTATGAAATTAGAAGCTCATCGAAAGTAGGCAAAGAGAAGGGGCTTGAGAAACACACACCTCAGGGGAGGCAGAGAAGGCTACGGAAGAATTCAACAAAATTGATGGACACGGCAGACGCTGTTAACTGCTATTTCCCATGGATTCTGGAAAGCAGAGATGGTGAACACCATTGAACCGCACAATCTGGGGCTGGAAGACACAGATGTGCGCTATTGGCAAGAATGAGTAGAGATAACATCTGGAAAGGGTTCCTCCTCTTATTCCTGGGACCTCAGAGTTAGGCTCAAGACCTCCCCTACCTAATGCCTTCCATCGGCAATGCATCGCCAACCATTGTCCCTCCACATTCATCTGACCCCTTTATGGGCTTCAAGGTGATCCAATTCGTTATTATTATTTACCCAAAAACCTGCAATAGCCTTCTCTAACTTGTCTTCTTGCACCTGCTATTAAATCCTCCCAAATCATTCTGCATTCAGCAACCTGAGTGATGTTTTCAAAATACCATTAAAATGACTGTATTCTGTGGGCATGGGGCCCAAGCAAGGAACACAGTGAGAATAGAATGGTGCCTCTTTTAAGGAGGCAATTCTCAGGCTTCCCTGGTGGTCCAGTAGTAAAGAATCTGCCTGCCAAGTCAGGGGGCCGGGGTTCAATCCCTGGTCCGGGAAGATCCCACGTGCTTTGGGACAACTAAACTGTGTGCCACAACTACTGAGGCCCACACACACACACTCCTGAGCTCCACAACAAGAGAGGCCACCCCGAGGGGCCCGAGTACCACGGTGAACAGGAGCCCCCGCTCGCCACAACTAGGGAAGGCCCACGAGTGCAGCCATGAGACCCAGTGCAGCCAAAAACAACAAATAAATAAATCTTTAAAAAACATAGGCAACTCTCGGTACACCTGCAGAGACTTCCCCAAGCAGAGCGCAGCCGACCACATCCCACCCGTGCCCCAGACCCACACCTCAGGCCTCTGTTCCCTGCAACTGGAATACCCTTTTTCTTCCTCAACACAGCCACATCCTAGAACCCCTTATGAGACCAGTTCAAATCCAACCTTTTCCACGATACGCGCTGAAACTTTCTACTGTATTCATTATATTCTAATAACAGTAGACCATTTTAGCACTACCTTTAAAATTCTAATTCTACAGTATGATTTCAATACCTTTAGACCATGAAGTTTTTGTACCTTGTTTTATATTACTGGATATGTTTCAGTGTCTCCTGGTTTATAGTCTATGGGAACTTGAATGGAATAGAACCTGCTGTTGTGTGAAAACCTGCTGTGTTAATCTTAACTCTGTTGAATTGGTTCACGGTGATTTTCAGTATATCCTTCTACTTTTTTGTATATTCCTCCTATGAATTTTTGTTTTTGATATTGAAACTCCAATTAAAAATCTTAATGTATCTACTTAAAAAAATAATTGTACTATATAGTGCAACTATATGTAACCTTGTTCTGTATTTTCCAAGTCTCCTGTAAGTGTGTTATCATACATTCATAATTTTAAAAATAAAAAAAGAAAGAAAAAAATAAAGTGATTACAAATTAAAAAAAAAATTCTTTATGTGTTCAGTTGATGTATCATGAGTATCCATCAGATTTTAGGTCCTATGTTAGACACGAGGTGACTAAATTTTTTTTAAGAAATAGTCTTATTTGTACATCTGGGCAATTTCCATACTGCAGAAAAGGCAACCTGCCAGGGAAATAGGAGGAGGGTCTGAAATTCCAAACACTTTGCCAAGCCCTTAGGGGCAAGTGTCTGCCAGAAAGACCAGAAAGTTTTCCTTTTGCACAAAAAAGGCTTACCCAGTGAGAAGACGTTTTAAATAATTCACGTAAGCATAACCTATAGGCCGCCAGGCCGAGAAGGACAGGCCTTGTGCTCGCTGTGTGGAGCTCAGTTATTAATAAAAAGTGAAAGTGTTAGTTGCTCAGTCATGTCCAACTCTTTGTGACCCCATGGATGCAGCCCATCGGGGTCCTCTGTCCATGAAATTCTCCAGGCAAGAATGCTGGAGTGGTAGCCTTTCCCTTCTCCAGGGGATCTTCCCGATCCAGGGATCAAACCCAGGTCTCCCACATCGCAGGCAGATTCTTTACCATCTGAACCACCAGGGAAGCCCCTAGTTTTTAACAGCCGTGTTTAAACTTCTGGGCCTGCTTCTTTTCTCATAGCCTTTATCCAGTCAAGAAAGGTCTCTAGCATCACTCCTGCACAGGGCCCTGAGTTTCATGCTGCTGATACAACGATAAGCCATGCATGGTTCCTGACCTCAAGAAGGCCAGGGTTATGTGAACTCATGGTAGATTCTCTTTGTACATACACTGGTTCTCACTGAAGAATCAGACAAAGTCATCACCAATGATAAGGTTTTAGTTGTGCCGCATCTTACGACCTGAAACTTGCTTGAACTTCCCTGGGCCTCAGTTTTCCTACTTGTAAAGTGGGGCACCATCTGCAGAGTTAGAATTGAGGGTGAAGATCAGCTCTGGACTTCGGTGCACCCAGGATCAAGCCGCAGTGTGACTCTTGCCTCTGTGAAACCCTGGGCTAATCACAAAGCCCCTCTCAGGCTCAGTTCCCTCATCTGGAAAATGGGGGTAATGACCCTACTGACTGCATTGCTATGCAGCTGAATTGAGGCAGTAAGGTTGAAGCACTCAGCTGGGAGGCTGACAGGCAGAGACGCTCAGTAAACACGCGTTGTGATCATCATTGTTCCCGATCTTGAGTTTTTGAGATACTGCTTTTCTCTCACCCAGCTCCCTGCCTTTAGTTTTATGAATTCCTAATCACTCAAGGCTTTCTGTGATCTGTTTTCTTCCTAAATGTCTCTTAATATTGTCTAGCTCATAGTGGGAGGAGGGGGATTTTTACTTAATTAAGATTCATTAAATGAGAAAAAATTATAAACATTAATACGGTGAACTCCTTGATAAGGATGAAATTTTCTACCCTACACACAATTTCTCATGGCCGAGGGCCCCCCAAAGGATTATTTTTGCACATCTTGACTTTTAAGTAGTCTCAGAGGAGTCCCCTTTTCTTTCTTCCTCACCCAAGGTCTAGGTTATAGCAGATTAAAGGACCTGGTTGCAGCCATCACAAGGGCATGAATGCTGCACGATTGATCTCCCTGTCTGGGGATGTTTAAGCAGCTTAGTTAGCATCACCAACTCAATGGACATGCTCAATGGACACCAACTCCAGGAGATGCTGAAGGACAGGGAAGACTGGCATGCTGCAGTCCATGGGGTCGCAAAGAGACGGACACGACTTAGCGACTAAACAACAACAAACCAGCTTAGCTCTTCTAAAGATCATCGGATACAGGGTGTCGTCTAAAAGTTAGCAGTGCCCTAGATTAAAACATAAATATTAAGACCTTAAGTGTTCTTATCACAAAAAGAAAATAATAATAAAGAGGAAACTTTTGGAGGTGGTAAATATGCTCATGGCAACCCTCTCCAGTATTCCTGCCTAGAGAATTCCATGGATAGACCATGGGGGTCACAAAGAGTTTACCACAACTCAGTGACTAACATAACAACAATAAAAGATATGCTTATGGAATAGATGATAGTGATGGTTTCACAAATCCACACTTACCTCCAAACAACAACAAAAAATATGAATACTGAGGTCACCATTGACACTGTAACGTGAGCAACTTGGAGTGTGAATGGCCGTGTGTGTCTCAGCACCTCAGTCCCTGCTAGGATAACTTCCTCCTCGCTGCTCTCAACAGCCCAGACTTGCCCGTCCTAAGTAGACATTCAGCTGACTGGCTTCCCCACTAGGCTGTGTGCATCCTGAGGGCAGGGCTTTCTGGTAGACCTCTGCCACCGAGCCCATAATAACTCAATAGGTGATTGAGGGATGAATGAGCTAATGCAGTCCCATCCTACACACTCAGGGTATCATGAACGCTCCTTTTTAAATGGTTTTAAAAGTGAAACTGCGTCCAACTCTTTGCCACTCCAGGGACTACACAGTCCATGGAATTCTCCAGGCCAGAATACTGGAGTGGGTAGCGTTCCCTTCTCCAGGGGATCTTCCCAACCTAGGGACAGAACCCAGGTCTCCCACATTGCAGACAGTTTCTTCACCGGCTGAGCCACTAGGGAAGCCCAAACAGTTTTAAAATCAAAGCAAAACTAAAAGTAACAGCAGAGTCCTTTCTTCTCTCGTTTTCCCCTGACCCTGTTAAAAAAAAAAATCACAGGAACTATAGAATTAGGACTGGAAACCATTCCCCAGCCTTCTCTCCCCAGCTCCCCCAATCTCCTATTGTACCAGGAGTATCTGGTGGCCCTTCAAGGAGGCCTTGGGAGGCCTGATGATATTATATATGGCTGGGCTCCCTGGAAACACAATGGAGCAAATTAAGGCGGAGTTTTCAGTGTCTGACTATAAATGTCTTGACATATTTTCCCTTCAGAAGAACGCCTGGAAATATAATAAACTATACTTTAATGTTTATTTGTTTCAAGCACAGTATTTTTTTCAACAGACAAATGTGAAGTTTTGAGTCCGGAAAAAAATAGGTTTAAATCACCCTCATAGCAAGCGATTTTTAAAATAGTACACACAAGTACTCATTTCAAAGCAGCTTAATGCACTTAGCCAACAGGCGTTAACAGTCTTTCGGAATAACCTAACACCTCAAGCTTTATTTTCCAGTCTTGATTCAGATGAATTTTAACCTTTCTTTAAAAAAAAAAAAAAAAAGACACCAAAAAACTAACAGGTGCTGAGAGCCCCAGTGAACTCGGTAATTCGGGGACATCCTGCATTTGCATTTTGAGGTTCTTTTATGATGACCAGAAAAAACAATCCCGGGACCGCAGGTTTTAAGACAATGGTGCCCAGGGGGTGAAGAGGGCAGAGTGGAGCTGGAGCTCCAGCAAATGTGTGCAGAAAAGCAAGAAAAGTCTTGCGGTGACTCTGCAAGCTCCCCGCAGTGAGGGAGGCGGGGAGCAGGGGGTGGGAGGTTCCGTGGGAAGCGTCAGCAACACGCGATTCAGCTCCCTTGTAGGTTTCACGAGGGAGCTTAAACACGGAAGCCAAGAGTCCACCTAATGGGAATCCGAGCAAGAACAGTGGGGAAAGGATGCCTTGAGATTCATATCTCCTGGAATCTAGGACTGTCAGGACAGGAAACAGGCTCCGGAAAGGGGAAGATTCATCTGAGGTCACAGGCTCAAGTTTAGGGAGGAAGACAATGTGAGAAGAGGCTAAAAAAAAAAAAAAATTCTGAAAACAAACAAATATCTTTGGCCCTCTGTGACATGAAGTGCCAGGTAGGGAAGGGCAGGGCCTCCACCCCTTCTCCCGAGACCACCTGGTCCTGGCCATGTCCCTCCTCCATCTCACCGAGGTTCCAAGATGTTCCTCTGATGCTGACCTCTGGCTCTGCCCATCCTCCTTCAAGGAAACTGAGGCTCAGAGACTCATATGACATGGCCTTGGAGGGTGGCGGGGTTGGGGCGTCGGGGGGAAGGATTTCAACCTTCTCCACCTTCTCTCTCCCCAGGCAGCCTCTTCACTGGACTCCCTGCCGCCTCCCTCTGGGGTCCTGGTGCCAAGCTGGCTGCCAGGTAAGGTGTGTGTGTGTGCGGGGGGTGGTGCCTTTCCCAGGGGCCACAGCTCATCACTTCCGATTTTCCAATTCTGTCAAGGCAGGAGGAAAAACCAGGGTTGGCGACCTTGGGGGCCCACCAGCTGCTGAAAGTTTAGTAGACCCACCACAGCCTCACTGCCGGACAATCAAGTGTCCCTGGGCAAGTTACATAACCTTGGCTTACGGTAATTTTGCATCTTAAAAAATGCCATGAGAATCTATCCTTTCCTTCAGACACACTAGGCTAAAAATAGCTCAGCCGGCCAGTAAGTGTATATCATCTCTCCCCATCCACTGATCCACGCCCCTCAGCGGACAAATACGCTCCCAGCCAGACCACCAGTCCACCCTGCACAAAGTAGCCAGAGCGGTCCTGCTGAAAGGCACAGCGCACAGTTTCACTGCCCAGGCCGAGAAGCACCTCTGACCAGTTCCCTTTGCCTGACGGTAGAAGCCAGGGTTGGTGGAGTCCTTCCTACATGGTAGTGATGTGATGCACCAGCTGGTCTAAAAGCTTAAAGCCCTCATCCCATGAGATTCCCTAAAACAAAACCTATCAGGGGAGGACTACTCTTGCGTCCTTTTCCAGATGAGGAAACCAAAGCACTGAGAAATTAAATGATCATGCCGGGGTCCTGCTCGTATCACCATGCTGAAGTCCAATAGACAGTCTCCAAAGGACAGAGACCAGTGGCCTCACTGGACAAAACAAAGCTCCACAGTCGGCCTTCACTTCCTGTCCAGATCCATTTCCTACCATAGCCCAACCGCACGCTACACTCACACGTACACCCTAGGACTTCCCAGGAGGCAAGAGTGGTAAAGAATCTGCCTACCAGAGACGCACATCTGATCCCTGGGTCAGGGAGATCCTCTGCAGAAGGAAATGGCAATCTGCTCCAGTATTCCTGTCCGTAAAATTCCATGGACAGAGGAGCCTGGCGTGCTGCAATCCACAGGGTCACAAAGAGTCAGACATGACTGAGCGACTGAACGCCGCACATATACCCTAGACCTTAAGCCCTGCCATGCTCAGATCCCCACCCTTCCTCAAATAGACCATCGCCTTTGGAGACTTGCTTTCTATGTCTGTGCCTTTCTTTCAGCCAAAAGCAGCCTTCTCACCACTATTCTCAAGTTGGCAAATTCCCATTTATCCCTCCCACGGTCCTCATGCCCCGCAAATCCTTACTGTGGCCTCACTCAGCCCTTTCAGGTCAGGCACGCTGCCCTCTTCACCTCCAGACCAGTAATACCACATTTGGAAGACTTCAGTACCCAGCAAACAAGTCAGCATCATCGTGGTGATAAATACCAAGAGACCACAGGCATGATGCCGTCACCATATAAGAGTTAGCTCACCCGAGTCTCATAAAAACCCAACAATGTAGATTCTATCACCATCCCGCCTTACCCATGAGCACAGAGGGGTGGATGAACTCATTCAAGGTCACACAGACAGCAAGGAGGGAAACAAGTTTGTTGGACTCCAGAAGTGAATCATTCAGTGTTCATGCTGTGGGGGGGGACACAGTCTCGTGGCAGGCCGTGACTGCTCTGTCCTAGAGAATATGCCTGTGAAGCTTATCAATAAAATGCAGGTATATTAGTTGCTCAGTCGTGTCCGATTCTTTGTGACCCTGTGGACTATAGCCCGCCAGGCTCCTCTGTCCATGGAATTCTCCAGGCATGAATTCTGGAGTGGGTAGGCATTTCCTTCTCCAGGGGATCGTCCCAAACCAGGGATCAAACCCAGGTCTCCTGCACTGCAGGCAGATTCTCTATCATCTGAGCCACCTGGGAAGCCCGTAAAATGCATACCACCCACATAAAAACAGTGATAACTCAGAACCTAGTTACAAAACGATGACCACTGTGAAATCTGCCTTTAAAAAATGACTGCTACTGGTCACCAAATCTGTCAATTGCCAAGATGGATAAAACACGAACAAGGTCATACCTGACCCCAAGGATCTCTTCGATCCAGTGAGGAAAATAAGGTAACATTACATACATCTCATAACATAGCCCACTTTATGAAATATCACTTTTCTCCTTGAACATTTGTCCTTCAAACGGTATCGTAAATTAACTGGCTGTATGCCAAACTGCTGGTTCTAGATCAGCACTAGCTCTTAACATGAATTCAACCTCCCTCTTCCCAGTAGGAATTTTGCAAAAATCTTTTGATTTACAGACATTGTACAAGGTTGTGCTGACTGCCTTTGGACTCAATACAAGAGAAAGAAAAATATGGGGAAAAGGATCTGCTCTCAAGCTAAGAGGGAAAAGCTTTCTTAAAAGGAGACAGGGAGCCCTGGGTGCAAGCTTTCTAACTAGTACTAAATCATAGTGGTAATCACCATAGTCATCATGGCTAACTTCCTTATATCAGAAGCCCTCCATCTTACTAGGGACAAGATTGATTATTAAGAATACTATTTCCTTGAGTTCAAGTCAAAGTGCAAAGAAGCCAGAAAATTTTTTAAATATGTCTTCATGTTCATTTTAAGAACAGAAACTTTTGTGTAAATAATTCAGACAACTCAAAATCATATTTTAAGATTTAAGAACACAGTGAAACACTCATAATTTTAATCAAAAGAGCTGAATTCAAAAAGGGGCTCGGTATGTCCCTAAGCATATAAAGACTGATGTATATATGTGTCTGCACTAGATTGATATGCTAAAATGTTAACAGCAATTTTTGCATGGTAGAACTAAAGACAATTTTTATCTACCTCTTTGTACATTGTTACACTTTACAGATCTTCCGTTCCTCACGCATCAAGTTCTTAAAATCAGAAAAAGTAGATCTATATCTTAAAACATATTCAACTTTGAATAAATTGGCGAGGAAGACAGTCTTTAATTTCAAAGCAAAAAAGCTTAGTCATGTGTCTATCAACATCCATAGCATCATGCTTTGGGACAAATTGGAAAACTGGAAAAGAAGAAAGGGATTTGAAAAGCAGAAGTGTTTATAGTGTCGAAGTGCAACTTAGTGGTCAGCCGGAGTGTTTGACACGGCCGCTTCCTGAGCGGTACCTGGGCAGCCGGTGTCAGGCTTTAGAAAACTGAGACCACTTCTGAATCCTCAGCACATCGTAGTTCAGGTAAGCACATCCTGTGTCTGGTTTCAGAAAATCCACAGTCTCCACAATCAGACATTCGGTCTAGATGATCACTTGGATCTAATTCCAGCCCTGAAATTCTGGGATTCAGCCAACTGAGAAGTCATAGTCTCCATCTACTGTTCTGTTTAAGAAGCTTTTAAAGGCGGTGATGTGCACCAACTGCTTAGTTTAATTTGAAGCAGAAGTGTCAGCCCACTGTAGGATAATCATGGCCAGTGTTATAAGGCATAGAGTTGTGTGTGTGTGTGTGTGTGTGTGTGTGTGTGTACTGCCAAATAGTTAGCCTTGTTTATTAGTTTAACTTTTGCTTATCTACACAGATTTTGAGTCTCAAGATCAAATGCTAATGAGTCCTAAGAAATGACCCAAATTTGGAAGTAAAGTTTAACAAGCACTACTCTCTTAGAAAAAATAACATATAGGGACTTCCCTAAAGAGAAGCTCAGTGGTTAAGCATCCACTTTTCTGTTGCAGGAGTTAGATCCCTGGTGTGGGAACAAAGATCCCGCATGCTGCGTGGTACAGCCAAAAATAAAACAAAAATAAAATAAAAATTTGCCCTTACCCCCAATAAATAAGGTCAATAGATAGCCAATAGAAATTGGAATAAAAAATTGAAGATCTATTTATAAAAAATGTAAAACAAATATAAATTCAAATTACATTTTATTTCATATATATAAAATTAAAATTCAAAACAATATAAGTTTGAGCTGGGCTTCCCTGGTGGGCTCAGATGGTTAAGAATTTGCCTGCAATGCAGGGAGGACCCGGGTTTGATCCCTGGGTCAGGAAGATCCCTTGGAGAAGGGAATGGCTACCGACTCCAGGATTCTTGCCTGGAGATTCCCATAGACAGAGGAGCTTGGCGGGCTACAGTTCATAGGGTGGCAAAGGGTTGGACACAACTGAGCCAGTTCCACTCACTAATGTTCGAGCTATGCAAGCTATTTCTCTTGAAAGTTGATTACAAATGATTATTCTTGTGTAATTCCACATAAAAATCACAGGCAACCTAGCCAGTGAAATGAAGTGTAGGAAGGTATGCGTATGTTAAGGAATTCAGTAGGGAAAGTCAGGGAGATTGGACACTGAAATTGATGAGACAAATCGGCACATGACAACGTGTGGTCACGCACACAAGGAAAGCGGAGGTGGGCAGCTTTATTTCCCATCACCATGACCTCTCTGGCCAGAAAGATACCAGACGTGGTATCTTTTAGATACTGTTTACAGCATCGCCATTTCCACCCGTGTACATCGCCCCGTGCTAAGGAGGAAGTCGTACGGTGTCCCAGGGATCAGCTGGCCATGTTGTTACCGTCCAGACACACAGGTGGGGCTGTAGGCTTCACCCGGGGCCTGACACAGCTCCCTCGCAGAAGTCTGGGCCAGGCTGCATTTGGAGAAAGTGAGCCTCATTAGACAACACCAGTCAAGGCCAGCAGGTGAGTGCTGTCCAGCCCACCCTGAGGGCCCTGCTGAGATGGCCCTGCAGGGGCCTGCTGAAGGGGAATACTCCAGTGTCCTGTTGTCCCCCCTGAGTTCTTAGCTAGAGCAAACCCTGAACACAGACGGTCTCCCAACAGAATGGAGTGCATGGGTGTCCCAGGCACGGGTCATTTCTTAATCTTGACACTTGGTATGTGGAACCCGGGTCTCCTGCACTGCAGCAGACGCTTTACCCTCTGAGCCACCAGGGAAGCCCTTGGCATGTCTAAGAGATACTTATAACTCAGACGTTGAGGGAAACCGTGGCCACCAGAAACTGTGATAATTCTCACTAGTAAATGATGGTAGAGCGTGCTGACGGTACTATTACGTGTTACAAGGACCCCAAGCCCACAAATCCTACAACATGTCACTGCAAGTTTCATTTATCAAATTGAAATATGCTTATGTAAGCCACGTAAGACATATTTTTAAAGATATCTTTATGGTCACCAGAGGGGACAGGGGAGGGGAAGGAGTATGGGATTAACAGACACACACCATTATACATAAAACAGATTAACAACAAAGATTTACCATATATCACAGTGAACAAGAGCAGTATTCTGGCCTGGAGAATTCCATGGACTGTATAGACCATGGGTTCGCAAAGAGTTGGACACACACGACTGAGCGACTTTCACTTTCACTTCACTTTCACAGTGAACTATTTTCAATATCTTGCTCTAACTTGAAAAGGATATGAAAAAGGATAGATAGATAAATGGATGATAGGTATAGATGCTTCCCAGGTGGCTCAGTGGTAAACAACCTGCCCGCCAACACAGGAGACATGGGTTCAGTCCCTAAGTTGGGAAGGTCTCCTGGAGAAGGAAATGACAAGTCACTCCAGTATTCTTGCCTGGGAAATCCCATGGACAGAGGAGTCTTGGGGTGGGGGGCAGTGGAGGGGTTAGAGTCCATGGGGTAACAAAAGAGTCAGACATGATTTAGTGACTGAGCCTGAGCACGAATAGATATAGATATACAGATATAACTGAATCACTTTGTGTATACCTGAGACTAACACAGTCTGTAAATCAAATATACATTAATAAAATAAAAGTAAGTAGAAATACCATGAGGAAATCAAAGTTTGGCATGACTTATATGACTTTATTTGCAAATGGCAGAGAGAGTCAGGGCACCGTCACCAGCATCCCCATCCTCCTTCCCACCGTCATCCTCACAGTTCCCACTTATTGAGCACTTACTGTATACCAGGCATTTTTACACACGTTAGCCATTCACCTGCCAACTTCAAACTCAGGCTAAGAAAACAAGAGTTCAGGACAGTTAAATGACCTCCCTAAGACCACAGAGCAAACAAGAGGGAGAGCCAGGGTTTGGCTCAAAATCTCATTATAAGCTACTCTTCAGTTCAGATCTTTACATTCCACGCATGCTACTCTTTTCACACCAAAAGGGGGGGAAAAAAAACCACTAACAAAAAAGTTGTGTATGTTTCCTAACCAGAAGTTTCGTACATACACAAACACAGTCTGATTGGGGTCAGTGTATCTCTATCTTGTCTCTGCCTCTCTCTTTGACTCTGTCTCATATACATGCCCACGTTGCACGCAAACACACCCAACACATCACACAAGTCCTAGCTAGACTGAGTGGTAAAGAATCTGCCTGCCAAGCAGGAAACACAAGTGACACAGGTTCAATCCCTGGGTCAGCTTCCTAGAGGAGGAAATGGCAACCCACTCCAGGATTCTTGCCTAGAAAATCCCATGGACAGAGGAGCCTGGCGGGCTACAGTCCATGGGGTCAGAAAGAGTCGGACACGACTGAACACACACAAAACATAGACTAATATGTTCCCGTTTTTCCGTTATTCTAAACATTTGAAATAAGCTAATTCAGGGCCCTGAAAGCACTTTCTCAAGACACAAAGTGCTCCAGGAAATGCAAGGCATTATCACAATTCACATCACAATTCATGGCTGTGAGCCCTCCGGTAGATCCAAGGAGAGGAAATGGTAGAAACAGCAAATGAGAAAAGTATAAATGTTTTTCATCAGAAGTCCGGAGATTCCCAACAGATTCACACCACCCAGAGGGCAAAGTTCTCAGCTCAGCACTGCCTGCCTTCACAGAAGAAATTCTTTTCAGGCTCCTTTTTTTTTTCCAGCTGCTCTAGCAGAACATTCTGTGAATTCTCACCCAGCTATTAGGTTCATAGATTCTTTTCCAACTGGAGCTACAGATGATCGTTGGGAAGATTCAAGGTAAGAATCTAACGTCAGTGTAGAAAGTCCTTGTTGTCATTGTCCAGTCCCTCAGTCGTGTCCGACTCTTTGTGACCCCATGGACTGCAGCCCGCCAGGCTTCCCTGTCCTTCACCATCTCCCAGAGCTTGCTCAAATTCACATCCATTGAGTCGGTGATGCCATCCAACCATCTCGTCCTCTTTTGTCCCCTTTTCCTCCTGCCTTCAATCTTTCCCAGCATCAGGGTCTTTTCCAAAGATTTGGCTCTTTGCATCAGGTGACCAAAGTATTGGAGCTTCAGCATCAGTCCTTCCAATGAATATTCAGGGTTGACTTCCTTTTGGATTGACTGGTTTGATCTCTTTGCTATCCAAGGGATTCTCAAGAGTCTTCTCCAGCACCACAGTTCAAAAGCACAACATCATTTCCTTTATTCAACAGATAAATTTTGCATATCAACTATGTGTAATGAGGCATTGGGCAGACAATTATAAAACGGATGGCTGAGCCGTTTGTCCTCACATGGTATACATTCTATTGAGGATAAGCAGACACTTAAATAAACTACAAGCAAGATAATACCAGCTTGCTATAATTCTTTCATAAAAAGTGATCAGGGTATGTGATACAAAGTGAGTGAGGTTGTGTGTGTGGCAAGGGGTAATTTTAACTGAGGTGATTAAGGCAGTCTCTCTGTGACAGGAGTTGATCAGAAAAGGCCCTACTAAGTGCTAGGAATCTCATCCTTCATGGTCATTACTTTCTTTGGGACACTGAATCAATTACCTGCAAACCAGGCCAACACCATGACAAATTCCAATTCATTTAGATTTCCCAATACTCAAGCATTCAAAAAACTAGATCATGGCATCTGGTCCCATCACTTCATGGCAAATAGATGGGAAAAAATGGAAGCAATGACAGACTTTATTTTCTTGGGCTCCAAAATCACTGCAGATGGTAGACTACAGCCATGAAATTAAAAGATGCTTGCTCCTTAGGGAAAAAGCTATGGCAAACCTAGACAGCATATTAAAAAGCAAAGACATCACTTTGCTTAGAAAGGTCCATATTGTCAAAGCTATGGTTTTTCCAGTAGTCTTGTATGGATGTGAGAGTTGGACCATAAAGAAGGCTGAGTGCCAAGAATTGATGCTTTCGAACTGTGGTGAAGAAAGAACTCACAAGAGAAGACTCTTGCAAGTCCCTTGGACAGCAAGGAGATCAAAGCAGTCAATCCTGAAAGAAATCAACCCTGAATAGTCGTTGAAAGGACTGATACTGAGGCTGAAGCTCCAGTACTTTGGCCACCTGATGCGAAGAGTCGACTCATTGGAAAAGACCCTGATGCTGGGAAAGATTGAAGGCAGGAGGAAAAGGGGCAGCAGAGGAAGAGATGGTTGGATGGCATCACCGACTCGATGGACATGAGTTTGGGTAAACTCCGGGAGTGGGTGATGGACAGGGAGGCCTGGCATGCTGCAGTCCATGAGGTCTCAAAGAGTCAGACACGACTGAGTGACTCAACAACAACAATACTTATAAGTGTTATCAAGAAGGAATCTGTATATGCATTCTCCTGCTATGTGCAAGGGTGTTGAGGTACAGGCAAGCTTAGCATGTTAATGGATCCAAATAAGTCTCTTTTGGCTGGAATTTGCTGAACATCCACCAGGAAGCAGCAGATCAACAGAGTCTTCAAGCAAAAGCATGGATTTTAAAGCTTATTCTAGTGGGAGGGGAGCTGGAGAGTGATGGGCCCTGATTTCTGCTTCAAAAATATCACCCTGGCTGCTTACGGGAAAACAGATCATGTATTAGGAAGAGGAAGCAGAGAGGATAGTTAGGAGATCATTCAAATTCAAAAGAGAGCATAGGGACCTGTGGTGTCCCCAGAACAGGGGTGGTTCCCCTTCTTCAGAGGGATCTACAACAGAGGATGAGATGGTTGGATAGCATCATTGATCCAATGGACATGAGTTTGAACAGACTCTGAGAGATAGTGAAGGACAGGGAAGCCTGCTGTGATGCAATCCGTGGGGTGGCAGAGTTGGACACAACTGAGTGACTGGACAACAACCACATCTTTAATGCTCAGCATTGTTTTTAATTGGGAGGCTGAAACTTCAAACTAGATTGGTTCATAGTGGTGCTGGAGAAGACTTTTGAGAGTCCCTTGGACTGCAAGGAGACCAAACCAGTCAATCCTAAAGGAAATGAACCAGAATATTCATTGGAAAGACTGATGCTGACGCTGAAGCTCCAATACCATGACCACCTCCCGTGAAGAGCTGACTCATTGGAAGAGACCCTGATGCTGGGAAAGATTGAAGGCGGGAGGAGAAGGGGGCGACAGAGGATGAGATGGTTGGATGGCATCACCGATTCGATGGACATGAGTTTGAGCAAGCTCCAGGTGATAGTGAAGGATGGGGAAGCCTGGCATGCTGCAGTCCATGGGGTCACAAAGAGTCAGACACGACTCAGTGACTAAACAACAAGAACAAAAAAAGTATCAGTGAAGTGAGGGTGAGGGGTGGCTGTCAGGGTTCCATGGGGCAGTAGGAAGCCTTCACCAGCAGGCTTTGGGGAGTCAGAAGTTCCAGCTCCTGGAGACGTGCATGCATGGACTTGGTCTTCACCTCTCTGAGCCTCAGCTTCCTTATTTGTTAAAGGAACACACGCATCTGGGGCTGGGGAGTGCATCACAGGAAGAGATCCATCTTATCGCTAGTCATGGGCAGGCATTTACTGTAAAGACAGTAGCCTCACAGGGAGCTAAAGGAGGCTGCAGGCTTAGGAAAGAAACCTTGTGTCCCACGAGGAAACCCGATGTGGACAGACTGTCTCTTGGCATCAAACTAGGACAATGAGAAACCAATAGAAGTTGGAAGGGCTCTTCCCTCTTTGCCTTCCTTTTCCCTATGATTTTTAATTGGTTACCTGCAAAGGAAGCCAACATCAAGCCAGATTCTAATTTACTCTCCTAATCTTGTATCCCACCAAAGTTGGGATAGTCTTTCTACTCATCCCACTGATGTTTAAAATAATTAAACCACCGTCTCCCACAGAGCAGGCCTGAGACAAGTCAAGCACTGAATGGAAACCTAAATATTTTAAGTTGAAAAAAAATTAAACTCTTAGATAACTATACATAGTATTCCACAACAATTCCAGTGACTCTTCAGATAAGATCGCTTCAATGAAAACTGAAACTATCCATTCTTCAGTAGATAGATGTGATTGCAGTCTCTTTTTTGATAACCAGGATATATGCGCCAGCTCTGATTCCATCCTTTGGAATTTCACATGGGCTCTTTTGAAATGAGTCAGACATTTGAGAGGCAAATAGTCCAACCAGTTTAGGTAGATGGGGTCAACTTTCCAGCCACTGCCAAAGTCAACCTATCCAAGGAAAAAATGTAGGTATTCGACTAACACATTTCCACAGGCAAAATTAGAATCCTCACTAGCATTTCTTGTCTCAGAGAAGTGCTGCGGTTAAGAGGATAACTTCTAAAACTAAACTACCATCTGTGTGACCTTAGACAATTTATGTAACCCTTAGTTTCCTCATCAGTAAGGCTGCCGAGATTAGGAGTACCAATTTCAGGTGGTAATTATGAGGGTGACGTGAGTTGACCTACAGAAAATACTAACACCTTGGCCCTCAGATAGGGAACCCTCCATAGATATTAGTTACTATCATCATGACCACTTTTCAGAAAGGTGTGCATCTTTCAATATTCAAAGGCACAGTATATTAACCCAAGAGTTCAGTTCAGTCGCTCAGTCATGTCTGACTCTTTGTGACCCCATGGACTGCAGCATGCCAGGCCTCCCTGTCCATCACCAACTCCTGGAGCTTGCTCAAACTCATGTCCATCGCGTCAGTGAGGCCATCCAACCATCTCACAGGGGGCTTCATTGTAACAGCTGGTTTTGTATTCTGTCCTTGGTTACCAAATGGTTAGCTTCTAAACACAGAAAATGTCCTAACAGTCTGCATTTCCAGACATTGATACTGTCATTGTCTGAAGTAGGAAAATTCTTGAAGGAATGGCTGAAGTTTGTCTCAAGCATTAATAGTTGCCTGTGTTCAGAGGCACGCAGCCAGAATTTAAATGTAAAAAGAAAACTGAAGCTCAGATTGATAAGAAAAAAGGAAAGAAAAAGAAAGAAAGGAAGAGAGGGAGGGAGGGAGGAAGGAAAGAGAAGAAAGAAAGAGGAAGGAAGAAGAAAAAGGAAAGAGGAAAATAGCCTGCTTAGGAAATCATGAAGGTATATGTAATACCTACCTTAGCTGAAAATGTTTTTAAAGCCCCGTTTTCTGCTACCTTCAAAAAGAGATTGTTTTTCCAGATCAATTATATCCTGAGACCCACCAACTGAATCCAAATAAGTAAGTTTATGAATCTTGTTCTTGAGAATATCTGGCATTGTTTGTTTTATGTTTTGTTTGCTTGCTCGGAAAGGGGGTGTTCTGTGTTCCACATGAAAATGAGTTAATGCGGACAAATGTAATAAAAGGAGATTTATAGCCCTATCTCCATACAATTTAAATTAATTTCTTTCTGAAACCCAAACAAAAAGCTAAATGCTTAAAGAATGCATACTGCTTAAATCCTATATCATAATTTACACACCAAAAGGGGAGAGATTTAAGTATGCATTGATTTTAGGCTGATAAGAATCTGTGTTGAATGCGTGTTGAGAGATTTTTTTTTTCCTTCTTGGCCTCCTACGAATAGTTAGTTTGCAGCAATTTTTAATTAAAAACAGTTCCCATAGTAAGAAAATGGAAAAAAAAAAAAAAAAGACTTCAGGAAAATAAAATCGGTACAAGAGTCCTGCAATTTGTTTTCTGAGGCCATGTAGAGATCTTGAAAAATAAGAGAGGTTGGAAGTTCTCATTTTTTAAAAAAAACTTCACTTTTGGTTTCATTTAACATTTTCAAAATAGCTTTCCTTACCACTACTAACCCACCCCCCGCCCCCCACTCCTCCCCACCCCGCTTCGAAAAACTTGGAAAGTTCTGTGCTTAACACTGAAAATCATTCATATGCCTCAGAGTAACAGCACCATTTTTCTTTCTAAATTTCTAAGGAAAAAAAAAGAAAAAAATCCAAGTTTATCACAAAGCAGTTTTCTTTTTTTTTTTTTTCCCACCTATCCAAAATACCTAATCTCATTTTAACTAGGCTCCATCTGAACATCAATGATACTCAGCTAGCCCATGAATAAACATGATGTTACAAGGGAAAGCCTGTGACTAAAGTATATAAAAATGTAGCTGAAAGAAAAGACTGAAAGAAAAGACCACCCCCTTCCACCCCCTCCCCGGGGAGCTGGAGAGTTGAACTGAGGCGGGGCTAAAGCAGCAGATTTAAATTGCAAGGTCTTCAAATATTTTCGACGTTCGTATTAAATCCTGTAAAACTAAAAACCGTAATTCTAAGAAAACCCCTGTGTGCACGGTAGCTTCCCATTGTAATCACAGTCTTCTCTTTGGGAGTGGAATGTGTAATACTGATACAAGGGGAAAAGCCCTCAAAACAAAAGAAACACATCACGGGACCCACACTTTCCTGATGTTTGTGATATTTTATCAAAATCAGCAGACTGCCAACATGAAAAAAAACTATATACTTAGGAACCTCTTCATTGGAATGGAGACATTTTTGGTCTTTGAATGAGGAAATAAGGTGTAGAAAAGTTACCTACAGTAACCAAAATTTTTATAACTTGATAAAGTTCCTTAAATTCTATAAAAATCCAACATTACTGAAATCCTTTCACTAAAAATGAAGGTCACTATGATGATCTTTTATTTTACCTATACATACTCTTTTCTCTCTTAGCACAGACCTCAGGAAATGAAAATAACACTGCTTCTTCTGTTATTACTGAAGCTTGTTACAGAACAAATTCTGAAATCTTTAGGACACAGTTTTATGTACTATCTGATTATACTCTGTGTGCAGCGTTAAACAAAAAATTATGCAGTTCTGTTCTTCCAAAAATACATTTGAGACAGCAAGATCGTTCAAATAGTAAATGAATTTGCGAAGACCTCAGGTCAATTCATGGTAACATACACAATGGAAAACAGCGTAGCCCTCTTCCTACTGGCTAGGATACAGATCAACATTGAGGAAAAGCTCCAAGAGTTTCTCTTAATTTCAACTAAAAAGAGAGGGAAACATCCATGCATTTCTTTATGAAATACCACTGAGATTCTGGTGTTGCAAAGAAATTTTTATTTCCCAGAATAGCCAGCAGCATTGAAAACATATTTATGTTGTGTTGGTTCGCTTTGTAAAGCGTTCATATCCCTTTAAAAAGAAATGAGGTCCCATAATTTCTTAGACACTTGCTTTCCTTGGCCACAGAGATTATGGATCTAAATTGCCTCATGATGAAATAAATGTGGAGAGGTGGAGATGAGCAATTTTAGGGCACTCAGAAGTTGGTCCCTAAAGCAGCTTCAGGAGGTACCAGCACCCCCAAAGGCATCAGAATCGTGTTTCTCAGGAATGATGCCAATTTCACTAACACTGGGCTTCCCTGGTGGCTCAGAAGGTAAAGAATCAATGACAAAGCTAAACTCTCTCTCCTCTGTCACTTACTGATTCATGGTTGTGTGTTCACAGATGTTTCTTGAGCACCTACTTTGTCCCAGTAACTGCTTGCTTCCAGCACTGGCCTTAAACAAGACTGCCAGGGTCTCTCTCTGCACCATTTTCTCCACTAAGACTCTGCTTTTACCTTACCATTTGCGATTTTGAACTAAATACCGTGAGCCAAGAAATAATGTCTTTGCTCGTTACTCTGGTTCACGACACTTTGTTCACACTGAAGGAAACCCAACCCTGGACTTCGAAAGAATCTGGATTTTCCAATTAAAGGGGCCTTGCAGGGAATTTGCTGATGAGGAAACAAGATCCATGCCAACAAGTTAGTAAGTCAAGAAACAAGTTTGAAACAGGATTAACTCCCAATCCAGGGTTCTTTAAGACTACCCAGCTCCTGAAGGGCTCTGACTGGATTTAATTGGAAGAAATGCATCAATCCCAGAAGAGAATGTTCTGGGGGGCAGCAAAGGCAGGAAGGTAGGTGGGCACCACACTGCTTCTTCACGACTTTCTTTCCTTCCCATAAAGAAGGAAGTTTCCAGGAAATTTCTGCAAACTTGGTTACAAATTTTTTCATCGCAAACGGGATGTGCTACAATTTCTTTCTAGGCAAGTGTACATTCAAAAAGGAATGGAGAGTTGAGGGTGTTACTTAGTTGTGTGTGTGTGAGTATAAGTGCGTGTGTAGACGTGTAAGGAGTCGATGAAATAACACCAAGTAATATAGAAGCAGGAACCAGAAGAGAGAAAGAAAGAGGGTCAGCCTCTCTTGCCCAAAATGGATGGATGCACAGGTTACATTCTAAAAGTGATTCGGCAACCATCTATTTGATTTTTGTGTGTGACTATAAACTGATAACTCTTGCTGGATACTATTGTACTTTATTCCAGCCTATCTCTCCCTAGGGTTCAGAATAACTTCATCATAAATAATCATCCTTGGTAAGGCACAATGTAACTTTTTCAAGAAAAGTTATTCTTTTCTAAACCCTTTTTTTTCCCATTATAAACTTTGATCTAGTACTGAATGTTAAGATTTATGTATCTTAAGAGTATTTATTTGATTCTCTCCTTTTTTTCATTATGAAATGAAAGCAAACTTATGGCCTTGGGTTCATGACATCCTTTACTGCTTGGCAAAGAAAAACGGAAGTGTCAGAGTAATTATTTGGATAATTATTTTAAAAATCTAATTAAGGGAAGAAATGTTTAAGGTAGGCTCTAGAACGTTCAGTTCTAGAAACAGTTTTCTGTGCTTTTTTGTCAGCCAGAGAAGTTTTAAAACATATTTAAGATCTGTCATAGCAAGATTTCCTTTTCTAGTTTCTCGAGCTATGAAGCAGCTTTTCTACTTAAAAGTAATACCCCAGGATCCAAAAGTTAGGAATTCCTGAGTTTAGCTCTCACAAAAGATAATGTGCCATTTTTAAGAAACATGCCATGAATGAGGAGCTTTCAAAGGTTTTCTCTCAGATGTGAAATAAATGTAGGCACCTTATTGCATCCTACAGATTTTTATGAGGACCAGCATGGAGAAGTCTTCCAAATGAGTATTCTAGCTCAGAACTGGCCAGGTGATAATTAAGGGACACAGGAGAACCCAGACGTCTGAGAAATCCGCCTGCTCCCCTAACAGAGAAGGTTGTTGGGAGGAAAACCTCCTACAATTCCACGAAAACTTTCTAAGATATAAAATGGACACGGGTTGTTTTTAAATCTTGTTGCTCTTCAACAATTGATCCATCAAGGCCCCTGGTCTCCTTTTTTTTTTTTTTTAAACTAATCATATTTTAAGATTTTTTTTACCCCAAATCTGTGTTGCAATTATGTATGCCTGAACTAGAAGACATCCTCTAACCTCCTAATTCAGAAAGCAGGCTGTGACAACCACCAGTTTGGGTAAGAGTTGAAGATTCCAATACACAGTTGCAAAGATCGGAATGACATTGAAATATATAAACTGTAACACACATACTCAACAACACACATATATCATTTATATTCAAAGGCTCACCACCCTTTGCACAAGACTTTACACTTGTGTCAAAGCTACTGGCTCTTGGGGAGAGCAATAGTATCAAGTATATGTAACATCTATAATGTATTAATGCATAAAGAAAACAGCAGTGATAAACACAGCTCAGCTACTTAAAAAAAAAAAAAGAAAAGAAAAATCAGCCCTAGTCCAGCAGTTAGCCAGTCAGAAAGCGGGTCACATCTTGTTAGCTACATTAAATACATTAAACATCAGGAATTGTCCATGGCTCTATTGACAATTCAAGTGTATTTTATTTTATCATACAACCTTAACTGAGTCCCTCTTTGGAACTGAGAGTCAATCTTCTACCTAAAATTCTACCAATGCTAGTCCCCGAAAGCTCTTTGCCAGCGACCCTCCGGGTATCCATACTCTGCAGAGAGGACAAAATTCCCAGCGATTTCTACTTTCTAAAGTGACTCTGTGACAAACTCCTTCTCAGAACACTTCAACACAAAGCCCCAACTTGAAGGCAAAGGGGCAGCCCAGCGGTAGGACCAGTCAGCTCAGCCCGCACTGAGGAAAAGTCCGCGGGCATTAAATATTTAAATTGCAGGAGGCAGTCTGGAGTTTTTGCATTTACAAAGTTCTCAAAGTCCTGTATCCCCTGGTTCCCAGAGTTGCTTGCGAGGAGGTGAGGCTCCTCTCTCAGGCACCAGATCACAGAATTTGCCAAAAACTCAAGCTGATTTGATTTCTGAGCCAGCTGGGGTTGAAGGGAGGGCCCCAGGAGACACCCCCATCCTCCCTGGGAGAAAGTCAAGAACCCCTTGCCCCCAGCAAGTGGTTTCTGAATTTAACAGGGAAATAGACAACGAGGTCCCTCCAGGGCCAGTTCTGAAAAGTACCAGGGGTGGCTCTACCGCCCTTTTCACCTCAATCCTGATGACTTTGAAAAGCAAATGCAGGTCAAAGCAGACTTCCTCTAGGATTTGCTTAAAAAAAAAAATTGCTGGATGCCAATGAGCATGGAATCTCTTAGAACTCTATCTCAAGAAACACTAAGAGGGGACCGACGCGGAGCCTGCAAGACGCCAGAGTTCTGGGAAAGCAGCATTTCTGGAGACCCGACAGGCGAATCAAGTGCTGGGTTGTCTATCTCAAGATTCCAGCAGAAACTGTCCCCACCTCCAAGAGTTGCTGTGCAAGAAACCCAGCGTTCAAACTCGTGGCTTCATCCTGGCGCTCATTTCCACGTACGCGGTAGGATCTAGCGGGACACTTCCCGCAGGATGCAGCCAGCCACGCAGGAAAAGCTCGGGCACAGTTTGGGGGAAGAAAAAAAAAAAAAAAAAAGACAGCAACACACACCCAAGGTTGAAGTCCTTACCTCGGTGCGGGACTGCAGCCTCTTGTTCATCTCATAGATTCGGTACTCTGGTTGTACCATATAGGGTGTGTGTCTCCTATAGAACGGTCCGAAAGGAGAAGAATAGAAGGGGTCATGTGGTGTGCTGGACATCTTGCCTGCTTGTCGAAAATCAAGCCAAACAGAGTATCAGTAACGTCCATGCAGAGCACATGGGCTGTGTTCTCCCCACTACAAAGTAGCCGCACGCACACGCTCGCACACACGCGCGCGCGCGCATACACACACTCACACACACGCACGCACACACACACGCACACACAGAGGCAGGCAGGCAGGCTGAACACAGTGGCTGGGAACTGCCGTGGGAGCCTCTAAAGCGAGAGAGACCGGAGAGCGGGCGGCAGGGAGGAGGGAGAGGGGAGGGGGAGGAGGGAGGGGGGGAGGAGGGAGGGGAGGCAGAGCCGGAGAGCTGGCGCTTCAGAGAGGGAGGGAGGCTGCGAGAGAGGAAGGGAGGGAAGGAGGGAGGGAGGGAGAGGGGAGTTGGATGGCTTTAGGCATCACTGCTTGTTTTTAAAGAAGCAGTTTGTGGAGAGGTCATTTCCTGTCCGCACCGTAGACTAGTTCAAAAAATATCCTTCTCCTCGCAGTCTGACAGAGGTCTAAGGTTTGGTGGGATTTTATTTTATTTTTTCCTTTCCCCTCCAGCCAGGACCCTTCACAACCTGATGGCTGAGCTTGTTAGCATATAGGTGGTTTAACCGCTCCCAGCTGAGCCACTCAGCCCCCGACAACCACAACCATTGTCATGGATCAGAGAGGTGATGGCTACAAAACACAGCAACAGGGGGTGTCCGGGTCCCCCAAAGCTGAGCTGGTGGTTCACTCCCAGGCAGGTTCGCTCTGCACTAAGCTCCCTCTGTAGTTTTGGTTTTCCTTGCTGTTTGAGAGCTTGGCGGAGTCTTTGCATTTCAATCCCTCCCTCGGAGCCCCCTAGGCCCCTGTCTGTCACCCTTCTTCCCAGCGCACTCCCTCTCCTTCTCCCAAAGCTTCACTCAGGCTGCTTTAAGGGGGCCTAGATTCAGGTCACTGAAACATTTTCAGGTTAAAAATAATGATTATTTGGAATGTGGAATGCCCAAGAAACACCCATGGTGCAATGGTCTTCTTTCCCTAGGAGACAGAATAAAGGAAACAAAATCTCCCAAAGCAGACCTCCAAGTAAGATAGTAAAAGCAAGACAGAGAAAACTCCTGCAAAAAATGTCCATGGAAAATTCAGTTGAGTAGGAAATTGCAAATAATTGAATGGTTTATCCCCAAATAACATGCCCAACTCTGATGGAGACAAGGCCTTTATTTTCTAAGATGGGTTATGTCCATGAATCTTTTCTCAATCATGGTATATGATAACTGCAAAAAAGCCTGCACCACCCACGGGAGGGGAGAGGATGTCTATAGAGATGAAATGATCTATACGGCAATCAAATTCTGCTGGAACCAATGATAACAAGATATCTACTCCTTAAACAAAGCCCAGATATAAAAGCGCAGAAAATGTAAATGTTTTGAGCCAGTATCTAGCTAGGTCAGTGGTATTAAAGAAAGAAAGCAGAGACCACCAAAAAGCTTGATGCATGTAAGACTTGAATGTAAATGCATGCAAATGAGACATTTCTTCTTTTTAATAAGCAGGTTAATTAACTTTCTGCCCCAACCATGGCTTGGGGTATCTGTAAGCCACTAGCCAACAGGGGATAAGGTATTGCTAATTCTGCAATTTACACTCTTAAGAACACTCCAGCATCCAAATGCCTCCAAATTGCCATCTTGATTTGTCCTTCTCCATAACTGCATGAAATGTTTGCAGAGTCCACCTCAAATTTACAGTGCAACTCAATACAGTAACTGTCTCTTGCCAGGATGAGATTAGGGAAGGCCTTACATACACTAAGGCTGCTTGGAAGGCTTCCTTCCAGAGGACCCCAGGGCAGGCCAGCACGCTGGGTTTCGGGTTTCATTACATATCCAAAAGCTGGACCAAATTTGCTGCAAGGTTTGTCAAAACACACAACCTTCTAAAGACAGGATTTCAAACAAATTTGGCTTGATTTATGTTTTGGAATGATGGCCACTGCAAAGCCTAACCGTTGCCTATGTTTAAATTCCCCAACTCAAGGCGGCCCAAGAGTTCAGTGCCGCCCAAGTTTGTGTTTACGTGGCTGTCTCGTTGGAGAATTAAAGTAACACCGAGCAGGCGGGTGCAGTCCCATACTGACCAGAGCTGGGGAAAGCTCAGCAATCCATTCAGGGAACCCCTTCCTGAATAAGCTGGAGTTTTGCTCTCCTTGTTTCTTATAGATGGTTCCAAATGGTTATTGGAAATATTCCTTCCTGTTAATACCTAAAGATTCCAAGTTTGGAAATATCTGATACTGTTCACACATCCACAGTTCTCTTCTGACTTGGGATTCATCCTTATTACAAGCCGAAGGTTGATTATAGAAAAGGAAGTAAGCTTGCCCACATTTTCCCTTCAGTGTTTTCTCCGCTGTCAGTGGGGTAATGCCCAAGCTCGTTAAAACTTTCTCTCTCTCTGCCTCTCCATCTCTTTCTATCTGTCTGTTTCTCTGTGTCTCTGTCAAACACACACACACACACACAATTTGTTTGTTTGTTTGTTTGCTACACTCAATCTGTCTGTAGTTACAACCTCACTTCATGCTGGCCAGCATCGGCCCTTGGTCCCTTGCTTATCTGCAAACTCCTACTCACCCTCCTCTCCAATTAAAGTGGCCCCTGCCCTGTGAAACTTTTTTTTTTTTTATTACCCATTCACTGATGTGTTTATTCCACACATACTTCATTGGCATTGGATGGCGGCACACTGGGACACTGGCCAGAGAACATCTCAACCCTGGTTCTACTGCTTACCTGTCTTGTGAACTTGACCAAGTGCCTTGGTCTCTGTATGCCTTGGGAACCTTATTTTTAAATTGGGAAAAATAATAGTAGCAATCCATAAGACTGCTGCAATGGATTAGATGAGATGATGCACCAGAATGGATTAGAGCCCACACATATGGGTGCTCAAAAATGATACTATTAGGTACCTAATATATACATAGGTGCTAGGAAATATAATTTAAATTGTAATGCATGCTATGAAAGAAAAAAAAAAATTGAAAGAGATAAGAAATATTCAAAAAAAAGAAATATTCAATAATTTCCCCCTTTGGGTAAACTGTATTTTCTATATTCTTCTACTGGAGAATTTATACGTAGATGTAGTAATTGCTATTTTTTCTGAAGACCTTACTTTGTGGCAGGCACTGTGCTGACTGGTTTACACAAGCTAATCTCACAACAAACCTAAGTGATTGATGGAATGAATTACTGTCCGCATCTTTTGGAAATGGAGACTAGGACATGGAGAGGCTAAGAAATTCTTTCAAGATCAAACAGTTAATGACAGTGACAAGATTCATACCAGTCTGCCGAGTCTTAAACAGTTCGCTACTTTGAACCTAGGTCCATCCTCCTCTTCTTTAGGGTCTCTCTCTTCTTTATCCCCAGTGGCCAGCAGGATACTAAGGCCTTGGGTAGGTACCCAAGCCATGCGTACAGAATTAACTAGAAGAAAAGGCAAGACCATGAAACGGCACTCATCACCTGGATTTTATTTTTTATCCTGCTCAGTGTCAGACATCTATTGTCCCTGCCACCCCACTTCTACCCTGAAGCCTTGCCAAACTGCTTCCACTTTTTTCATCATCCGAATCTTCCAGCACATACTCTCAAAGTCACACTGTTAGATGTTTTTGTTTTTTTTTTTTAATTTATTTATTTATTTTTTCAGTGGGTTTTGTCAGACATTGACATGAATCAGCAATAGATTTACACGTATTCCCCATCCCGATCCCCCCTCCCCCCTCCCTCTCCACCCGATTCCTCTGGGTCTTCCCAGTGCACCAGGCCTGAGCACTTGTCTCATGCATCCCACCTGGGCTGGTGACCTGTTTCACCATAGATAATATACATGCTGTTCTTTCGCAACATCCCACCCTCACCTTCTCCCACAGAGTTCAAAAGTCTGTTCTGTACTACTGTGTCTCTTTTTCTGTTTTGCATGTAGATGTTTAATCCTTTACATGATCAAGTTACCTGCTTGGTGTTGCCACTTCCCTGCTTCTTTTGTTTTTCTGGGTTTTCTTACTCTTTTCTTAAAATTCTCATTTGACATTGGGGTGTATTTGATTTACAATGTGTTGTTAGTTTCAGATGTACAGCAGAGTGATTTAGCTATACACATGCATATGTTGTATAGTCACCAAGTTGTGTCCAGCTCTTTTTGTGACTCCAAGGAATGCAGCCTGCCAGGCTCCTCTGTCCATGGGATTTTCCAGGCAAGAGTACTGGAAGTGGGTTGTTATTTCCTTCCCCAAGGGATCTTCCTGACCCAGGGATCGAATCCTCATCTTCTGCTTGGCAAGCGGGTTCTTTACCAATAAGCCACCCGAGGTTCCCACATATGCATATATCTATTCTTTTTCAGAATCTTTTCCCATCTATGTTATTACAGAGTACTGAGCAGACTTCCACATGTTATACAGTAGGTCCTTGTTGAGTATCTATTATACATGCATGTATATATTTGTGTGTCTATGTTAATCCCGACCTCCTTATTTATCCCTCCCCCACCACTAAGGTACCAGCTATGACTCATCTTATTCTGTCGCAGGGGCTAAGCCTGAGAAATGAAAGAAATGTGCTCATTTGAAGCTTGTAAATCAACTCCTTTGGGAAACCATAAAGAAATTCAAGAAGCAATGTTTGTATACCATAAAAGAGTGAACATGTCTAACCCCAGTCCAACAGTTCTATTACCCCCCAAATTGAACCATGCTAGTTTGCATATAATTTTGCACATTGAGTGTTGAATATGCCCCCAAAGTCCTCTCAACAGACATTCCGGATGCCCTAAAACCTGGCCTGACCTTTGAGTTCGAGGCTTCATCTTACTATAGTCACCCTAGGTTTAACCCACAGAGAGTTTATTTTTCCTTTCACTTGAAATACTTGCCAACAGCTTACGAAAACAAAGAATTTCATGTAAAATCCAGATTTTCACCTTCTCTTGAAAAGAAGCTCTGGCACCCCTTGGCCCCATCTCTGCCGGCAGGGCAGCATGCAGTGGGACCAGTTAGTACTTGTCCATCCTCCATGGTTTCCGTCACTCCGCAGCCTTCACCAGCCAGTGTCCCTAATTTCCATTTGCCTGTCTGACTCATCTAGATATTGAAGTCATTGTCCCTTTCCTTAATCTGTCCAATTGCATGGTCTCCAATTCCTTCTACTAAGCTGTATCTGATTTAGAAAGCTAGTTTTCTTCCCACTCTTTTGTTGTCCTTCTCTGCCTTTCCTTGCCTATATCTGTGCCTTTTATTTTTTCTTTCTGCCTCTTCATTCCATAAGCATTTAGCTAACATATACATGCAAGATATAGCTGAAATGAGACAGGCAGATAAAATAAACAAAGACATGAATATTGTCTTAGAGGATGCACTTTGAAACTTCACTGACTTGGCCTGAATCTTGCATTTAGCTGTGTGATCCTAGTCACTTAACTTCTCTGTGCCTCAGTTTCCTAACCTATGAAATGGGCTAGTAGCAATCCTATGTTTTTTACGAGAATTAAATAAGTCAATAAAAGTGCAAAATTAAACCATACTAGTTTGCATATAATTTTGCAGGTTGAGTATTGAATAACCCCCAAAAGTTCTCTGAACAGACATTTAGGATGCAATAAATTGACTGGAACGGTGCTTGGCACTTGGTAAGTGTTCATAGTTGCTACTACTATTATTAGAAAAAGTAACAGAGATTACTCAACCTCAGAAATACATGTAAAATGACACTGTGGAGTGTGAAGGACAGGCTCAGATAGGAAGTAGGCATTAACACTAGAGATAAGGCAGAAATAAATCTAAGGCATCCTAAGGTAGGTATCTTCAAACTTTATCAAAGAAAAGCTAAATAATGTACAAAGAGCCTTCAAGGAAGGAGGAATCTATTCAAACTAGTAAAGTCAAAGAAGGCTTCACAGGGAAGTTGGCATCTGTGTTTATCCTTGAAGGACCTGTCAGAGAGACAAAGGTGAGAGTCTGCAGAAAGTCATGACAAGCAGAGGGGACACTGAAGAAATGAAGATATTTGACATCAAGAAAAGTCAAGAAACTTTGCAAAAGTAGAAATAGTAAAAAATGTTAATGCCCTCTAGAAGGCCTTAGGTACCATTTTAAGAAGTTTGCAGTCTGTTGCATACATCCTGGGGAGCCAGTCAATGACAAGATAAGCCCTTGGTTTGAAGGAGAGGACATGCAGATATGAGGGGGATGGCTGGGACTCATACAGACCTAAAACCTGAAGGAGGCTCTGGGAGGTTAATTTCAGCCCAAGGAATCCCTAAAACAGTAACCAAGTAACTTCTCTCTGGAACAAGAGACCAAGGAAGCAAGACCCCAAAGGGATGCTGAAAAACTTCTCTCCTTGTTTTGGGCTATTGCCTGAAATTAAGATGATTGATGACTTTGCAGAACTCCTAAAGGCCAACTTCTCATCTGGATCAGTTGTCCTGATTCGGGCATTTAAAATTTATAAGTGGAGTCAGTCTGCAACTCAGGAGAGCCTTGCTGACGGTGCCAAAGAACTTGGAAATCTGTCTCAACCTCACAACTTTGGAGACATCCTGGATTTTCTTTTTCTGTGATGTCTACAGTCATGCTCTGCCCTTTTTTTGCCTAAATGCAATAAGTATTTGTAGTGGCTAAGAAGGCTTACCTGGTGGCTTGGACTTCCCTGGTGGATCAGACAGTAAAGAATTGGCCTGCAATGCGGGAGACCCGGGTTTGATCCCTGGGTTGGGAAGATCCCCTGTAGAAGAAAATGGCAACTCCCTGCAGTATTCTTGCCTGGAGAATCCCACGGACAGAGGAGCCTGGTGGGCTACAGTTCATGGGGTCAGAAAGAGTTGGATAGGACTGAGCTACTAAGCATAGCACAGCATAGCACAAGAAGGCCGTAGCTCCTGAGAACAGCTCAGTGGTAAAACCCAGCCCCACAGCATTGACCACCCAGCATTCACTGCGTCATTCCAGAAGTCCATGGAATGACATCCGTGACCAATTATCTAAATGCCCTATCCATGGGCCATCACCTTCAATCACTGAATTCTGTTGGTCTGGTCTCTGTCATTGTTTGTAATCATGTCTGTATTAGCTATTTCCTTTCCTTTTGCTTGTGTCCGCCATGAAATTATAAGTTCCATGACTGCTGGTGATATGTCGGTTTTAGCCACCCATGTGCACTCAGAATTTAGCATGCTGCCTGGCACTTGTGGGTGCTCAGTATATTTTTGTAAAATAAATAGGTAAACACTTATCAGAGTGAATTCGAGGAGCTGTCCTAGCAATTTACATCCCTTAATTCTAGGCCAGTCTATCCATAATATATAGATTAAAAGCTATTATAGAGGGATGTGTAAGAGCTATTATTCATTCATTCATTTACTCACTCAGAAAGCATCGAGTGGGCATTTATTACAAGTCAGTTACTATGCTAGGTCCCGGCCAAACAAATATGGGAAAACTTGATAACTGAAGAAACTCCACTTTCAGAAGCCTCTACCCCATAAGGTTCTCTGTCACCATCTTAAATTGTTCAATGTCCAAAAGACCTCAGCGTTGCTATTGAGGCTTCTGTAATCTACTTCTGACCCATGCCAGACCACGTGGTCAAATGTCAAAGATGTTGCGCTCTGGATTCAGTTTTGTCATTTCCTCATTATGTGAACTAGATTTCACACAATTATTAAATCACTGAAGTTAGCTTTAGTTTCTTTATTTGTAAAGTAGAAATAGCAGTACTAATTTCATGGGGCCATTATGGGAATTTAGGAAGCATACTTGCTACTCAATAACAGTAACTAACCCTTACACAACTTTTACGAAGCTTGAGGCTTTTTTCCATGTGCTTTATGAATACTAACTAATTCAATCCTTGCAACAAGGATTACTCTTATTTTATAGATGAGAAAGCATAGACGTAAAGAGGCTGAGTAACTAGGCCAAGCTAACCCACATGGTGGTGGGTGGGGATGAAACTGAACCCTGGAATTCTGGTCCTTGCTGTTGAGGCTCTCAGCCAATATCGTCCACAGCCTCTTGTCCATCTGCACCCCAGGTTGTGAACTGTTTGAAAACAGAGAATAGGCCTTTCCTAGTATATGGTAGGCCTTCCCTGGTGGCTCAGGCAGTAAAGTGTCTGTCTGCAATGCAGAAGACCCAGGTTCTAACCCTGGGTTGGGAAGATCCCCTGGAGAAGGAAATGGCAACCCACTCCAGTACCTTTGCCTGGAAATCCCATGGACGGAGGAGCCTGGTAGGCTACAGTCCATGGGGTCACAAACAGCTGGACACGACTGAGCGACTTCACTTTCACTTTGGTGAAAAGTATGGTAGCACAGACATGCAACATACTTTGCCATGAGAAAAGGAAAACATAAATGTGATGAACATGAGCACAGTGTATCATCTGGGACTCTGTTGTTGTTTAGTCGCTACGTCATGTCTGACTCTCTGTGACCCCGTGGACTGTACCCTGCCAGGCTCCTCTGTCCATGGAATTTTCCAGGCAAGAATACTAGAGCAGGCTGCCATTTCCTACCCCAAGAGATCTTCCCAACCCAAGGATCAAATTCGCTTCTCTTGCTTCTCCTGCATTGCAGGCTGATTCTTTACCACTAGTGCCTGAATGACCGCCTGCACTGGTGAAATCTCTATTACACAGACTCTTTTCTAGTATGCTAGGAATTATTATCCAGGATATCAAGTTTGCCCTCTGTTTTCCCAGACCTTGCATTCAGTGCCCCTTCCCTGACCCCCCACAGCATCTCCCCGCCCTTCACCACCCTATCTGCCAGAATGCCCTTTGCTTTTCTAGATCTCAGCCACGGACCTTGAACCCCCAACCTGCGGGCTTCCCAGAGAGACTGCAGGTTGGCTGCCAACACCCTGAAGACAGCAAGGCTGCCCAGTCCCCCAAGGCCTGCCAAGGACAGATTTCTACCTGCAACGTGGAGCTGGAGAGTCATTCTCGAACAAAGGAACCCCAGAGGCCTGAACTTACTCAGAATTGACTTCTGAGTCCTTCTATTATTGGGACTGACATTTGGAGTGTGAGTATGTTTTTCTTTCATAAAAGCCCTACCCTAATCCAAGATCAAACAATTTATTTTGGAAAATAACTGTACATAATGATACATTTTCCAGCCCCGGCCAGGTCTCCCCTGTCATTTGCCGTCGCCTTTGAAGTATTTAACAGCCGAGGTAACTTGGGATAGCAACTGGGCTCCTGAAAAGTGCCGCTTTGTGTCTCTGCCATTTGCTGGGGACGTATCATTTACCCCTGCTTTTATCATCACACCTTTTGCTTTTATCTGCTTTGTCTTCCAAGTGAATTGCCATTACCTAGTTTTCTACACTTCGTTTTTAAGGGCTGGGGAGGATGTTCTTACGTGAATGGTCTTTATCATCCCACTGTTCCCCCACAGTTGATATTTGCATTATTTCTCATTTTTCTCTAATATAACAATTGCATGAATATTCTCATTCTTTCCCCCTCCCCCAGCTCTATGAAGGTATAACTGATCAATAATAATCATATCTCTTCAAGCAGTGCAATGTGATAATTTGACGTGTGTATACATTGTGAAATGATCCCCACAATCAGGTTAATTAACATATTTGTCAGCTCACACCTTCTGGTTGGTGTAGTGATTGTAGATCTTTTTGCATGCCCACATTTATCCACAACAAAATTCTAAAAATAAAATCGTCTTAAGGCAAAGGGTATGGACTTTATAAACCTTTAGTGACATGTTAGGAACTCAGCTGGTAAAGAATCCACCAGCAATGTAAGAGACCCCAGTTCGATTCCTGGGTCAGGAAGATCTGCTGGGGAAAGGAAGGCTATCCACTCCGGTATTCTTGGGCTTCCCTTGTGGCTCAGCTGGTAAAGAATCTGCAGAAGACCTGGGTTCAATCCCTGGATTGGGAAATCCCCCAGAGAAGGGAAAGGCTTCTCACTGCAGTATTCCGGCCTGGAGAATTCCATGGACTGTATAGTCTATGGGGTTGCAAAGACTGAGCGACGTTCACTTCACTACCAAACTGCCCGATAAATGAATTAGAGGGATAGAGTGCTATCAGCAGTTTCTAATTTTGACTTAGTTGTTATGGAGATAAGCATGATAGGTGCTTGTGAAGGAAGTTCATACAGGTCTCCAAAGTATGACGGAAAAAGAACAGTGTACCTAATTCTCTCTGTTGTTTACACTCTGCAGAAGGACCCAGCAGGTCCCTTCTGTGTCAGCCCCACCAGCTGTCACACACCCACTGCACGCTGGTAACAGGGCATCCGCCATATAGGACTGTGGCTGGCGGACAAATCCCTGACTCTCTCACAATCATAAGAAAACAGAACAGTGACTATCTGGCATTCATCCTTCAGGCTTGGTTGTAAACGTCACTTCTTTAGAGGGAATTTCTCAACTCCCCAATCCATGTTTCAGCTTTTTATTGGTCTCATTAACAAGACTAAGAGGCCCTGAGTGCTCTGCATAGAAACTAGCACCCTCAGAGTACTTTGTACTTACCACATCATGACAAACTAGGTCTGGGTACCATGATTGTGGTCAATTGCTCAGTCATGTCCAACTCTGTGACCCCGTGGACTGCCAGGCTCCTCTGTCCATGGAATTTTCCAGGCAAGAATACTGGACTGTGTTGTCACTTTCTGCTGCAGGGGATCTTCCTGACCCAGAGATCAAACCCATGTCTCCTGCATTTCCTGCGTTGTAGGCAGATTCTTTACCCACTGAGCCAGTTGGGAAGCCCAATTGATAATTGGTATGTAGTAAATATTTCAAAATCTATAGCATATTGTGAGAAGTGTTATCATTTACAAACTAATTTCAAAGTGAATCGATCTTGAGAGTCCCTTGTACAGAAAGGAGATCCAACCACTCCATCCTAAAGGAAATCAGTCCTGAATATTCATTGGAAGAACTGATGCTGAAGCTGAAACTCCAATACTTTGGCCACCTGATGCAAGGAACTGACTCATTTGAAAAGACCCTGATGCTGGGAAAGATTGAAGGCGGGAGGAGAAGGGGATGACAGAGGATGAGATGGTTGGATGGTATCACTGACTCAATGGACATGAGTTTGAGTAGGCTCTGAGAGTTAGTAATGGACAGGGAAACCTGGTGTGCTGCAGTCCATGGGATCTCAAAAAGTCAGACACAACTGAGCAACTGAACTGAACTGAACTGGTAGCATATTGAGAGAGGTGTCATCATTTACAAACTAATTTCAAAGTGAATTAATGTTTTATATACATGATGAACTGTATGCTCAATTCAGTTGAATAAACATCTGACAGCACCACAATGCATTAGGTACTAGTCGAGTATCAAGGACTGGGAAGGTTAATTTTATTTATCAACTTGACTGGACTAAGGGGTGCATAGATATTTGGTCAAACATTATTCTGGGTGTGTCAGTACAGGTGTTTCTGGATGAGATTAACATTTGAATTCAAAGACTGAGTGAAACAGATTGACACTGATCTATGTGTCTGCTTTTGTGCCAGTACCACACCGTTTTAACTACTGTAGCTTTGTAGTATAGTCTGAATTTTGGGCACGTGATTCCTCGAGCTATCCTAATGACTGGAAATAAAGTCACTGTTGTGGTTGTTGCTGCTCAGTCACTAAGTCATGTCAGACTCTTTGTGACCCCATGAACTGCAGCATGCTATGTGTTCCTGTACTTCACTATCTCCTGGAGTTTACTCAAATTTATGTGCATTGAGTCAGTGATGCCATCCAACCATCTCATCCTCTATCGTCCCCTTCTCTCTTGCCCTCAATCTTCCCCAGCATCAGGGCCTTTTCCAATGAATCAGCTCTTTGCATCAGGTGGCCAAGGTAGAGGAGCTTCAGCTTCGGCATCAGTCCTTCCAATGAATACTCAGAGTTGGTTTCTTTTAGGATTGACTGGTCTGATCTCCTTTCAGTCCAAGGGACCCTCAAGAGTCTTTTCCAGCACCACAGTTTGAAAGCATCAAGTCATTAAACTTAAATTTATTAATGTTTCTGTTTCCAGTAATTTAGAGAATAATGATGGTCCATGACATCACCTGACAAGAAAGATATGCAACATCACCCTTGGATGCCCCTGTGTATGCATGCTAAGTCGCTTCAGTCATGTCTGACTCTTTGTGACCCTGTGGACTGTAGCCCACCAGGCTTCTCTGTCCATGGGATTCTCCAGGCAAGAATACTGGAGTGAGTTGCCATGCCCTCCTCCAAGGACTCTTCCTGACCCAGGGATTGAACCTTTGTCTCTTATGTCTCCTGTATTGGTAGGCAGGTTCTTTACGGCTTGTGCCACCCAGGATGCCCGGGATGCTCCTAACCACCCACTTAAGTATCTGGGTGACTATGCATATAATACTTTTAAACTTTTTTTTTTTCCAAACTAACAAATAAAATGAGATGGTTGGCTGCTTCCAATGTTACTGGACAAAGGGAAGAAAGAAAAAGATGAGGTCAGGGCCTCAGATTCTCCATTCAAGTGCCACATAAATGACCAAACCCTTCTGTGCATGTCCCAAAGGAGAGGCTTATCTCCTATAGCTGCAGGACTGAGGCTGTGGAAAACCAAACCCAAAGTCTCATCCGATGACCAGCGAGCTACAATCTGAGGTGAGGTTCAGCCTTGTAGATGAATTACTGTTAAAGTGAGGACACTGATTGGGAAGAAATGGAATCCTGAAAGTTGGGACTTTCAGGAAGTTGGAATCCTGAAAGTTGGGGACGTGTGGGAAGACCTTGCGGATGCTGGGGACTTTGCGCCCCTACGTTCTGATGAGTCTTGTTTACCAATTCAAGAGGTTTCTTCATCCCCAGTGGGGACTGCTTCTCTATCCCTGGCTGAGGGGGTAACCCTGCATGGTCTGGGGAAACAGGAATGACCAGCCCTGAGGCAGTTACCTGAGACAGCCCCTGATTCTCCTCAGGACCACTCCCCACCCCTATGCTGTGCTTCTAGACCCACAGCTAGACTCAAGTCTGCAGGTCCCTCAAGGTGAGGTGCAAAGCGTGACCCATGATGAAGCACACAAAACTGGAAAGAGCTACTTGAGTGTTCTTTTTTCTACTCATTTTTATTGGAGTATCGTGGCTTTGCAATGTTGTGTTAGTTTCAACTGTAAGCAAAGTGAATCAGCTATTCCTATACCTATTTCCCTCTTTTTTGGATTTCCTTGTCATTTAGGTCACCACAGAGTGCTGAGTAGAGTTCCCTATGCTACTTAACTTCTCATTAGTTATCTATTTTATACATAGTATCAATGGTGTATATATGTCAGCACCAGTCTCCCAATTCATCCCACCCCCTTATCCCCCTTGGTGTCTATAAGTCTGTATCTCTGTTTCTGGTTTGCAAAAAGATCAGCTGTACCATTTTTCACCCCACTCCAGTCCTCTTGCCTGGAAAATCCCATGGATGGAGGAGCCTGATAGGCTCTGGTCCATGGGGTCGCTAAGAGTCAGACACGACTGGGTGACTTCACTTTCACTTTTCACTTTCATGCATTGGAGAAGGAAATGGCAACCCACTCCAGTGTTCTTGCCTGGAGGATCCCAGGGATGGGGGAGCCTGGTGGGCTGCCATCGACGGGGTCGCACAGAGTCAGACATGACTGAAGTGACTTAGCAGCATACCATTTTTCTAGGTTCCATATAAATGTGTTAATACACGGTATTTTTCTCTTTCTGACTCACTTCACTCTGTATGAACGTGTCAAGGTCCATCCACATCTCTGCAAATGGCACAATTCCATTCCTTTTTATGGCTGAGTAATATTCCACTGTGTGTGTGTGTGTGTGTGTGTGTGTGTGTGTGTACCACACCTTCTTTATCCATTCCTCTATTGATGGACATTTAGCTTGCCTCCATGTCCTGGCTATTGTAAATAGCACTGATTGAGTTCTCTAACTTATATAGACACAATCTGAGGGATATGAGTGGGAATGGGTATTAAGGGTGTGGACTATTGGTGGAAGAATCATAAAGTTAGATCAGGCCAGACATTGATATGGGCTCACTGATCTGAGATTCTGTGCTTCATATTGTAGCTCAGGGAGTTAGAAGGGACTCTAAGAGTTTTGTTGGTTGGTTGACTGGCTGAAACATGGACATGGAAAAGATAATCAATGCCGTATCTTCCTGAATTTAATGTAGATAAAGAGACAAGTGGGTTTGGGGAGACTGGCGTGTTAAAGTGGACTTGTCACTTAAGACCTACCCACTCACCTTGTGAGGGTCCAGAAGACATGCATTTCACATTTACTGTGAGAAGTAAAGTTTTGAGGGGGGGCTCTAGCTTCCTTGAAGGTATCTTTGATCACTTTTCTATTTAGTGATTGGTTCACACTGTGAACCACAGTCCCTGAATCAGGAAATCTAAATGCACCAAGAGTAACTGGACTCCAGGATCTCATGGCCAAATGGAAACATTCAACTGGCAGAGGCGAGATGGGTATGGCCACCATCGCGGGCAGAGGAGTCAAAACACCAGTCAGAAGAGTTTAGCTCACCCAGCCTGTGATGTTGGCTCTTGATCACGTCGTTCCTAGCAGTGACATGGGAAACCTACTAAATTCTTATTTGCCCTGAATAAACAGCGAAGTTCAAGGTGAAATGAACAGAACTATTGAGTCATAAAGATAGAAACTCACAGCCCCTTTATTAATTCCCAGACTTGAGCCAATTGACAGACCTGGAATCCCTAAGATTGGTCCTTTCGAGGAAGGATCTCAGTACACTGCCAAAATGTATATTGTTAATCTTTCTCCCACCTGTCCCCAAAGGGATCTGTGAGTTTTTATCATGGTAACTGTGCATTATAGAAAAGGAAATAATCAGGCTTTTGGGGGACTACTGAACTGATTTCAAGGCACCCAAAACATCACCAAAGTCCAGTAGCTAGCGGCTGTTGTTGTACAGTTGTTCAGTCGTGTCCGACTCTTTGTGACCCCATGGATTGCAGCACACCATGCTTCCCTGTCCTTTACTATCACGGATTCTTTACCAGCTGAGCTACCAGGGAAGCCGCTGTCTCCTGGAGTTTGCTCAAATTCATGTCCATTGAGTCAGTGATGCAATCTAATCATCTCATCCTCTGTCATCCCTTCTCCTTTTGCCTTCCTTCTTTCCCAGTATGAGTTGGCTTCTTGCATCAAGTGGCCAAAGTATTGGAGCTTCAGCATCAGTCCTTCCAATAAATATTCAGGGTTGATTTCCTTTAGTATTGACTAGTTTAATCTCCTTTCAGTCCATGGGACTCTCAGGGTCTTCTTCAGCACCATAATTTGAAACCATCAAATCTTCAGTGCTCAACCTTCTCTGTGGTCCAACTCTCACATCTGTACATGACTACTGGAAAAACCATAGCTTTGACTATACCAGTTAGAGTACAGTCTTATTTAGGTCGTGTGATCAATTAAATTTTAGCTCAGGTTCATCTCATTGTGGAGCCATGGGTCCCCTATCCATACCTCAGTTTTGGAATGCATAATTGAAATAGACTTGCTCAGCTACCAGCAAAATTCCTACATCATTTCCCTGACTTGTGGATGGAGGGCTATCATGATGGGAAAGACCAGGTGGAAGTTACTAGGACAGCCTCTGCCTAGGAGAATAGTAAAAATGAAAGAAATGCTACATTCTTGGAGATTAGAGCCACCATCAAGGACCAGAAAGAAATAAGGATGGGGATTCCCACCACATCCCCATTTAACTTGCTTATTTGGTCTGTGCAGAAGACAGATGAGTCTCGGGGAATAACAGTGGCTTATTGTAAGGTTACCTGGGTGGTGACTGCAATTGTAACTGCTGCACCAGATGTTGGGCTGCCCAGGTGGCAGTAGTGATAAAGAAACCTGCCAATGCAGGAGACATAAGAGATGCAGGTTCGATCCCTGGAGTGGGAGGATCCCCTGGAGAAGGGCATGACAACCCATTCCAGTATTCTTGCCTGGAGAATCTCATGGACAGAGGAGCCTGGTGGGCTATGGTCCAAAGGGTTGCAAAGAGTCAGACAGGACTGAAGCAACCGAGCATGCACACAGATACCAGATGTCGTTCCATGGCTTGGGCAGATTAACACATCCCCTGGGACCTGGTTTGCACTGCTGATCCAGCAAATGTTTTTTTCTCTATACCTGACAACGAGGGTCACCGAAACCAGTTTACTTCCAGTCGGCAAGGCCAGCAATGCGCCTACACTGCTCTACCTTAGAAGTATGTCCGCTGTCCAGCCCTGAGCCATGGTTCACAGGGATCTTCCTCGTCTTACCCCACAAGACAGTAACCTGGCCCATTGTGTTGGTGACATGATGATTCATTCTTGTGAACCATGTGCAGCAACTTCTCTAAACTTATTGTTAAGATAGTTACCTGTAAGATGGTGGGATTTGAATACCATGAAAATTCAGGGATCTTCTATCTCAGGGAGATGGCTAGGGTCCCAGTGGGCTGGGGCATGTGGGGGTATCTTTTCTAAGGTGAAGACTGAGTTCTTGCATCTACTACAAAGAAAAAGATACAGTGCCTAGTAGGGCCTTTGGAGGCTAGATGTTCCTCATTTGGGTATGTTACCATGACCCATGTACCAAGTGACTCCTAAAGCTACTAGTTTTGAGTGAGACCCAGAACGAAAGAAGGCCCTGCAGCAGGTCCAGACTGCCATTCAAACTGCTCTGCCACCAGGACCGTGTGGTCCAGCAGACCCAATGATGCTTGAAGGGTCAGCTGCAGGTAGGGATGCTGTTTGCAGCCTTTGGCGGGACTCTCGAGGTGAATTGCAGCACAAGCCTTTCGGACTAGGGAGCAAAACCCTGCCATCTTCTGTGAATAATTACCCTCCTTTTGAGGAACAGCTCTTGGCCTGCTACTGGGTCTTGTGTGCATGCATGCGCAGTCACTCAGTTGTGTCCAACTCTTTTGTGACCCCATAGGCTGTAACCCACCAGGCTCCTCTGACCTTGGGATTCTCCAGGCTGGAATACTGGAATGGGTTGCCATTTCCTCCTTCAGGGGATCTTCTGTACACAGAGATCAAATCTGTGTCTCCGGCATCTCCTGCATTGGCAGGTGGATGGGGCTTCCCAGGTGGCTCAGCGGGTAAAGAAGCCTACAATGCAGGAGACTCAAGAGACGCGGGTTAGATCCCTGGATCAAGAAGTTCCCTTGGAGTAGGAAAAGGCAACCTGCCCCGTTATTCTTGCCTGAAAAATCCCATGGACAGAGGAGCTTGATGGGCTACAGTCCAGAGTGTGGCAAAGAGTCAGACACAACTGAGCGATTAAGAACATCTTTACCACTGAGCCACCTGGGAAGCCTGCTACGGGGTCTTAGTGGAGACTGAAGGCTTAGCCATGGCCACCAAGTTACCTTGCAATCAAGGCTGCCAATCCTTAGCTGGGTGCCACCTAGCTCACTATGCCATGAAGTGGGGCATGCACAGCAGTGCTCCATCATCCAGTGGAAGTGGCAAGCTGTCTAACTCTCAAGCCTGGGAGAAGGGCATATGCAAAGTCACAGAAGAAAAAAATCAGCAGAGGGCAATGAGAAACTTCAAATGCCTGAAGAATGAGCCCAGCAAAAGAACACAAGCGAAAAATTAAGGAGGCAGAGGAGACAACATAATTCACGTACAGTTTCTGGAATGAAATAACAGAAATGGTAGGAAAATCATATTATTTTAAATCATATACTGCTCTCCGGTTCCATTGATTAGAAAAAAAATACAGGATGTCTTATTGGTGATGGATGATTCAATTCAATGATCCAAGCTATAGTCAGATGCCTACAGTGTTTAGGGGCTTCCCTCACATCTCGGTAAAGAATCTGCCTGCAATGCAGGAGACCCCGGTTAGATTCCTGGGTTGGGAAGATCTGCTGGAGAAGGGATAGGCTACCCACTACAGTATACCTGGGCTTCCGTTGTAGCTCAGCTGGTAAAGAATCTGCCTGCAATTCGGGAGACGTGGGTTTGATCCCTGGGTTGGGAAGATCCCCTGGAGAAGGAAAGGCTACCCACTCTAGTATTCTGGTCTGGAGAAATCCATGGACTGTATAGTCCATTGGGTCATAAAGAGTCAGACACGACTAAGCGACTTTCACTTTCACTTTACAGTGTTTAGAATTGAGCACCGAGGGTCGTAAGATGAATGCCCTCAAGGAACTTACAAGATTGCTGTGTGATGCACAACAGAATTACTGAATGGTCAGGATAGCATTGGAGGACACTGGGAGGATGGAGTAATTCATTCCAGTCCCTGGGAACTAGGAAGTCTTCCCATAACAGTGAGCACAACTCTGTGGGTCTTTTCATACTGAAACCATCATATACACTCTTACTCATCTCTTCTACTGAAACGTCAGCTCCCTTTCCCTGAAAGAGTTGCACAAGAACTGGCCAAGCGTTGCAGAAAGGAATCAAGTGAGACATCATCTGAAAAAGTAGACAAAAATCTCGTAGGTCTTTCTTGTATTATGCATGCGTGCGTGTGTGCTAAGTCACTTTGGTCACGTCTGACTCATTGCAACCTTAGGGACTATAGCTCACCAGGTTCCTCTGTCCATGGGCTGCTCCAAGCAACAATACTGGTGTGGGTTGCCGTGTACTCCTCCAGGGGATCTTCCTGACCCAGGGATCAAACCCATGTCTCTTATGTCTCCTGCATTAGCAGGCAGATTCTTTA
The DNA here is from genome assembly GCF_910594005.1 of Cervus elaphus. NCBI lineage: Eukaryota > Metazoa > Chordata > Mammalia > Artiodactyla > Cervidae > Cervus > Cervus elaphus. Next base: position 5,358,169 of record NC_057820.1, on the reverse strand, counting down.
CCATGACATGGGTTTGGGTGGACTCCAGGAGTTGGTGATGGACAGGGAGGCCTGGCGTGCTGCAGTTCATGGGGTCGCAAAGAGTCGGACACGACTGAGCAACTGAACTGAACTGAGTGCCGCCTGGGAAGCCTTATATTACATATACTATATTTAAATAAGACTGAAAGATCCTTTTAAAGTTATTTAATAGTTTTCTAATTATAATTGTAGCAATGGTCATTACAGAACTTTTTTTGTTTTTGTTTAAAGGGTTGTATACTCTTCTCTATATTATACTATTTTTGTTTAGAAGTATAGTTGATTTACTGTGTTGTGCTAGTTTCAGGAATACAGCAAAGTGGTTCAGTTACACATACATAACAAATACATATATTCTTTTTCAGACTTTTTCCATTATAGGTCATTACAAGATATTGAATATAGTTCCCTGTACTATGCAGTAGGTCCTTGCTATTTATCATCTCACATAGAACATTTTAAATATTAAGAAAATTAAAAGACAATAAAGAGGAAACTGAAAACCGGTAATTCTACCACCCAGAGAAATAATCACTAACACTTTGACATATTTTTTTCCTGGGATTGTGTATGCATATGTAGATTATCTTTATGTATGATTGAGATAGGGCTTCCCTGGTAGCTCAGCTGGTAAAGAATCCTCCTGCAGTGCAGGAGACCCTGGTTCAATTGTTGGGTTAGGAAGAGCCCCTGGAGGAGGGCATGGCAACCCACTCCAGTATTCTTGCCTGGAGAATCTCCATGGACAGAGGAGCCCAGGGACAGACTAAACACCTGCAAGCTACAGTCCATGTGGCTTCAGAGTCGGACATGACTGAGCAACTAAGCACAGTGGGGCACAGCATAATTGAGATTATATATAAAATTTTATATCTTTTCCACATATATATGACTGTTTTCGTGTATCATTAATATTAATGTATTTTCTTATTCACTAATCTTATAATATTCTAGTTGATGAGGTTATCATGATTGATTGAAACATTTTCTTATTACTGGATTTTTAGGAAATTTCCAATCACTTGCTTTTTGAATAATACTGAGATGAGTATTCACTGTAAATCTTCACCCTTTATATGGTTTCCTTTAGGCTAGGTCCTCTGAGATGCAGACACAAGACGGGATTAGAAATGCAGATTTATTAGGGGAAGCGCCTGAGGGAAAATGAGGAGGGAGCTGGCAGGAGGCAGGGAAGCGCTGTGCCAACGAGAGGCAGGTCTGACCCCTGCAGAGGAGAGAGAAAGGGAGGACGGTTGAGTGGAAGAGCCTTAGTCTGAAGAGCAGTTCTAAGAAAATTCCAGAAGTTCAATGGACCTTGCCTGCGAACGTGCTCAGTAGTATCCAACTCTTTGCGACCCCACAGACTGTGTAGCCTGGAGGCTCCTCTGTGCATGGGATTTTCCCAGGCAAGAGTATGGGTGGTGGTGGTGGTGGTTTAGTTTTTCGCTATGTCGTGTCCGACTCTTGCGACCCCAAGGATTGTAGCCTGCCGGGCTCCTCTGTCCATGGGATTCTCCAGGCAAGAATACGGGAGTGGATTGCCATTTCCTCCTCCAGGGAATCTTCCCGACCCAGCGATCACACCCATGCCTGCATTGGCCGGTGGATTCTCTACCACTGAACCACCTGGTAAGCTCCTCAGCAGACCTAACTGAAGCCAAAGTTAGCAGCAGAGAAGTCCCCCACCGCCTTGCAGGAGCATCCTGCCAACGAATCTCTGCAGCTCTCAGCCACTGGCTGGCCCCGCCCACAGCCAGGGCGGGCCCTGGCTGGGGCCCAATGGCGGATCTCAGAGCCTCGCGGCTGGGGCTGTCAATCAGCTCCGCTCCTGGTATTCAGAGGGCTGAGAGGCTGAGGGGGACATCGTCATGGCCGCCGTGGGAGACGGTCCCATGAACAGGATTCTACATTCTAAAGGCAAGCCCAAATTAAAGCTTTCTGCATAATATTAAAAATTACTTTCCTATTTGATAAACATTCTGCAGTTATGAGTACAAAATATTTTTTATTAAAAAAAAAAAAAAAACTCCACAACCTTTCTAATTTTAGGACCTTGTCTTCCTTCTCACAGCCCCCCCTTCATGGCTGGGTTCTTGACACGTCTGAGCAAAGTCCTTGCCATCATCTGACCGTTCTCTCCGCTTCTAGACATTTTGTTTATATTTCCAAGTTCACATTCTGAAGTCCTGCCCATCAGGACTTCAACTTATCTCTTTTGGGAGGTGGAGGCGGGGCACACCATTCAACCTGTAATGTTGGGATACTGTAGAAAATTTTCCCAGTGAACAGGAAGAGGATAATAACATTGGTTTTAAGTGAAAGCTAAATGTTTTGCATTTAAAGTATTCTTTATTCTAAGATTATGTCTCCCTAGCCTTTCAGTATTAAAACATTATTTGTTTTAGTAGATTATAGAATAAATAATACAGGACTCTTTTTTTTTTTCAGAGGAAAGAAATGAAATGCTGGCCAATTTTACAAACATGTTTGAAATTCTACTTATTCAAAAAAGAATGAACTCCAAAATCTGCTGCTTACATGACCTTATTAGGAAAACCAATTGCCTTGGTGTCTAAGAAAAATGTATTCTCTGTGTTTAATTTATACCTGAACATTAACTAATGCCAAAGTAGAAGTTTTAAAGGATTAGAGATAAAACAAATAATTATCTCATTTACTTCTTAGTAATATAATTTTGGAAAAATCTTCCTAAAATTATTATATACAAATTTTTAGTGATAATGATGGGCTTGAGAAATCTTTACTATTTTGGGGAATCATTTTGTCACACGTAGACACAGCTTTTGAAAACTAGGTTCTAAGTTCAAATTATTTCAAGACTTGATTATCATAGTTGTCAGGACTGAAAAATTGCTTTGGAAAAGCACACATCATGCAATATGTATTTGGGAAGACATTTATGGTTATTGATAACAGATACACAAATTCATATTTTAAATAGCATTCTTGATAATGTCATATTTGGAGTTGGGCAGATCAGACATCTTATTATTTTTAAACCCTATGTATTTATCTTGATTTCTGGATTCAATCAGGTGACAGTGTAAATTCCAGGAAATATTACTAAAGCTAAACTCCTTTCCTATTTTTGGTTAAAATTAGAAAATCACGGAAGGGACCAGTGGTGGAAGATGAACTTAGTGGTAAAGGTGGGATGAGAACAGGTCATTTGCATATTTTCAAAATCTCTCTCCACCGTAAGCATTTTAATTGCTGATGAAAAAAAATAGCCATTTTTACAGTGGACCTGGCAGGTGTCATCCTAATCAAGGGATCACAGTTAGCGTTAAGAGTAATAAGACACATTGACATCCTGTGCCACTTGATATGATACAGTGAGACGGGCATATCACTTCTATGAAGTTCTTGCCAAAAAGTAGAAAACCTTAGACAAATCACAAGAAAATATTAGATAGACTTAAACTGAAGGACGTTCTACAAAATGAGAGATCACCAGTCTTTAAAGCTGAAAAACAAAGACTGGGAACCATTAGAGATTGAAGAAGACTAAGGAGACGTAACAGCTAAATTAATATGTGATCCTGAACCGGATCTGGATATATTAAAATTATTTAGTATTGAAGCTGGCAAAATTCAGATTAGGGCTGTAGAATAGGTGATGGTATTTTATCAGTGTAGTTTCCTGGTTTAGATCACTGCAATATGATTCTGTAAGGTGTTAATATTAGGTGAAGCTAGGTAGAGCATATATAAGAACTCTCTGCATTATTTTTGCAACCTTTCTCTAAGTGTATATATTTTAATTAAAAAGGATAAATATAATAATATAATTTGAATCATTACTTTCCAATACCTGGCAGAATTTTTGCCTCATCCACATAAGAGACACTGCTCTGTAAAGTCCTCAAACTGTATTTTCTGCTCCAAACTGTGCTTCTGTGCACCTATGCTTTTGCATTAGCTATTTTTACCATCAGAAATTCACTCCAAAGTATTTTAATGCATCCTGGGTGTAAAGGCAACTGATGTACACAATTGTTGAACTGAATGCCATCATTACCAATCTACCTCTCCTTCTAGGTGGTTGGGTTCAATTCAGTTCAGTCGCTCAGTCCTGTCCGACTCTTTGTGACCCCATGGACTGCAGCATACCAGGCTTCCCTGTCCATCACCAACTCCCAGAGTTTACTCAAACTTATGTCCATTGAGTTGGTGATGCCATCCAATCATCTCATCCTCTGTCGTCCCCTTCTCCTCCCACCTTCAATCTTTCCCAGCATCAGGGTCTTTTCAAATGAGTCAGTTCTTTGCACCAGGTGGCCAAAGTATTGGCGTCTCAGCTTCAGCATCAGTCTTTCCAATGAATATTCATTCAGGACTGATTTCCTTTAGGATGGACAGGTTGGATATCCTTGCAGTCCAAGGGACTCTCAAGAGTCTTCTCCAATACCACAGCTCAAAAGGATCAATGCTTTGGTGCTCAGTTTTCTTTATAGTCCATCTCTCACATCCATACATGACTAACACTTTCATAGCATCGTCTTTTAGGATTTGAAATAGCTCAACTGGAATTCCATCACCTCCACTAGCTTTGTTTGTAGTGATGCTTCCTAAGGCCCACTTGACTTTGCATTCCAGGATGTCTGGCTCTAGGTGAGTGATCACACCATCGTGATTATCTGGGTTGTGAGGATTTTTTTTGTGCAGTTCTTCTGTGTATTCTTGCCACTTCTTAATATCTTCTGCTTCTGTTAGGTACATACCATATTTTGCCCATCTTTGCATGAAATATTCCCTTGGTATCTCTAATTTTCTTAAACAGATCTCTAGTCTTTCCTTTTCTGTTGTTTTCCTCTGTTTCTTTGCATTGATCACTTAAGAAGATAAGAAAATCTCTCCTTGCTATTCTTTGGAGCTCTGCATTCAAATGGGAATATCTTTCCTTTTCTCCTTTGCCTTTCACTTCTGTTCTTTTCAGAGCTATCTGTAAGGCATCCTCAGACAACCATTTTACCTTTTTTGCATTTTTTTTTCCTTGGGGATGGTCTTGATCACTGCCTCCTGTACAATGTCATGAACCTCCATCCATAGTTCATCAGGCACTCTGTCTATCAGATCTAATCTCTTGAATCTATTTGTCTTTTCCACTGTATAATTATAAGGGATTTGATTTAGGTCATCCTGAATGGTCTAGTGGTTTTCCCTACTTTCTTCAATTTAAGTCTGGATTTGGCAATAAGGAGTTCAAGATCTGAGCCACAGTCAGTTCCTGGTCCTGTTTTTGCTGACTGTATAGAGCTTCTTGATCTTTGGCTGCAAAGAATATAATCAATCTGATTTTGGTGTTGACCATCTGGTGATGTCCATGTATAGAGTCTTCTCTTGTGCTGTGGAAGAGGGTGTTTGCTATGACTCATGAGTTCTCTTGGCAAAGCTCTATTGCCTTTGCCCTGGTTCATTCTGTACTCCAAGGCCAAATTTGCCTGTTACTCCAGGTATTTCTAAACTTCCTGCTTTTGCATTCCAGTCCCCCATAATGAAAAGGACATCTTTTTTGGGTGTTAGTCCTAGAAAGTCTTTTAAGTCTTCATAGAACCATTCAACTTCAGCTTCTTCAGCATTACTGGTTGGGTCATAAACTTGGATTATTGTGATAAGGAATGATTTGCCTTGGAAACGGACAGAAATCTTTCTGTGGTTTTTGAGACTGCATCCAAGTACTGCATTTTGAACTCTTTTGTTGACTATGATGGCTATTCCATTTTTTCTCTGGGATTCTTGCCCACAGTGGTAGACATGATGGTCATCTGAGTTAAATTCACCCATTCCAGTCCATTTTATTTTGCTGATTCCTAAAATGTTGATGTTCACTCTTGCCATATCCTGTTTAACCACTTCCAATTTACCTTGATTCATGGACCTAACATTCCAGGTTCCTATGCAATATGGCTCTTTACAGCATTGGACTTTTCTTCTATCACCAGTCACATCCACAACTGGGTGTTGTTTTTGCTTTGGTTCTGTCTCTTCATTCTTTCTGGAGTTATTGCTCACTGATCTCCAGTAGCATATTGGGCACCTACCAACCTGGGGAGTTCATCTTTCAGTGTCCTATCATTTTGCCTTATCATACTGTTCCTGGGGCTCTGAAGGCAAGAATACTGAAGTGGCCTGCCATTCCCCTCTCCAGTGGACCATGTTTGTCAGAACTCTCCACCACAACCCACCTGTGCTGGGTGGCCCTACACGGCGTGGCTCATAATTTTCATTGAGTTAGACAAGGCTGTGGTCCATGTGATCAGATTGTTTAGTTTTCTGTGATTGTGGTTTTCATTCTGTCTGTCCTCTGATGGAAAAGAATAAGAGGCTTATGGAAATTGAACTTCATTCTAAAATGATCTCTCAGATGTATGGTGAGCCCTAATTGAACTTGCCAAAAACCCATAGATGAAGGACAGGTCCTATATGCTGATGTTTCTTTTGAAGTTGAAGAAATGCCTTCCAAGATGTCAAATAATTTGTATCCTTTGGAGTAACTGACTCAGGCATGTCTGTTTCACACTAAAGGAACATTTGCTCTGGCTCTTCTCCTTTGCCACATCCCTAAATTTAGTAGCTATAAAAGTATCTTTCTTCAACAAATTCATCATGGTGCCCGAGTTGAGTTGTCTAAATTAGCATCAGTGCTGAAGTCTGTGCAGAAGACTGGGCTGACTCTGTTCTTACTCAAGAGTGTTCTTTACAAGTAGGTCATTGTGATGGTTAATTTTATCTTTCAGCTTGCCTAGGAGACAGGATACCCAGATATATAATTAAACATTATTCTCTGTGCTTCTGTAAGGCTGTTTTTGATTGAGATTAATGTCTAAGTTGGTGGACTTTGAATAAGGCAGATTGCCTTCTGTAATGTGGGTGAGCCCTGTCCAATCAGTTGAAGACCTCAATAGAACCAAAGGTTGGCCTAGGTGGCTCAGAGCTAAAGAATCCACTTGTCAGTGCAGGAGACATGGGTTCAGTCCCTGGGTGGGGAAAATCTGTTGGAGGAGGATGTGGCAACCTACTCCGGTATTCTTGCCTGGAGAATCCCATGGACAGAGGAGCCTGGTGGGTTCAGAGTCACAAAAGAGTTGGACACATCTGAAGCGACTTAGCACACACGTGTGCAGGTAAGAGAGAATTCTCCAGTAGACTTGCTGCCTTTGGACGACATCTACAACACCATCTCTTTCTGCCTGAGACGGATCTGTACCTATCTCTGTCTCTGCGTGTGTACCTGCTACGTCGCTTCAGCTGTGTCTGACTCTTTGCAACCCTAATGACCATAGCCCACCAGGCTCCTCTGTCCATGGGATTCTCCAGGCAAGAATGCTGGAGTGGGTAGCCATGCCCTCCTCCAGGGGATCTTCCTGACCAGGGATTGAAACTGAACACCATGTCTCTTGGGTCTCCTACATTGGCAGGCAGGTTCTTTACCACTAGCACCACCTGGGAAGCCCATCTCTATCTCTACATCTGTCTATAGATGTGGATGTCCCACTGGTTCTCTGCAGAACCTTGACTAATAGAGTTGTCCTATGGCTTTTCTTGTTTTCTCTTTTTTTATGGTGTGCTGTGTTGCATGTGGGATCCTAGGTCCCCAACCAGGGATCAAACTTGTGCCCCCTGCAGTGGAAGCACAGAGTCTTAACCACTGCACCCCCAGGGAAGTCCATCCCGTGTGTTCTTTATATAAATGGGTTCCCTTGTCATTTGCCTCTTGCCCACCACAGTCATCTGGGGGAAAGGCCAGAGGGCAGTATAGTTGGGGTATTTGCAAATTTAACTATAATTACCCCACGATACTGGCACACATTTCATTGATTAACTTTGAAGCTTCTACTTTGAAAATGGAAAATACATTTCTACATGCAAGGAAATAGCTGAAATATTGACTAAAGTGCTTTAAATGTAGACTCCTCCTGGTCTACTGGTCATTTATTGGCTAAACACCCACTTAACACTAGCAACGCTTAACAAAAATAGGAAAGAAGCTGTAGGTCGTCACTTACTTCTCCACTCCCGGAATGGGTATTGGTTACTTCTTCTCTCTCAGTCACTGAGTAATTTTAATTTTGCCTTTGGTGTGTACTTACTGCAGCAGTTCATTTCCTAAGACAATTAAAAAATTTTGGCAGCCCTTTTTAGTCTCCCTGTAAATGGTAACAGCGTTTTCTTAGAATTCCCCTTTGTGTCAAGCTTCAATAGTGAACGTGGTCAGTGACCCAGATCTCGGATCACATTCCCTTGAGAGGCATATATTCTTCTGAGCTTAAAATCTTAAAGACATTTCTCTTTCACCATTAAGGTCCTCTTATCAGATTCTTTGTTTCAACTTCTGCTACATTATGATCTAAGAGTCCCAATTATTTTGCTTGATGGGAATTTTGATGCATCAGTTTCAGTAGCTTTAAAAATAAGTTCATTGTCTACTGGAACCTAATTTGATTACTCATTTATTTTTCCCCAACATGGTTCTTATAAAGAGGTTGAGCCATACAATTTTGCTGTTTAGAAGATTCAGCTTAAGGTAACAGTCAAGTTGAATAATTACCCAAGATCAAAGGGTTTGGGACTTCCCTGGTGGTACAGTGTTTCAGAATCCACCTGCCAGTGAAGAGGAAATGATTTTGATCCCTGGCCAGGGAAGATTCCACCTGCCACCGGGCAACTAAGCCAGCGTGCTACAACTACTGATGCTGCATGCTGCAACTACTGGGGACCGCACGCCCAGAGCCTGTGGTCGGCAGCAAGAGAAGCCACTGCAATGAGAAGCCCGTGCACTGCAATGAAGAGTAGCCCCTGCTCACTGCAACTGGAGAGAGCCTGCGCGCAGCAGTGAAGACCCGGCGCAACCAAACGTAAATAAATAAATATTTAAGAAGGAAAAGTCAAAGCCTGATATCATGAAACCTTGTCTGTTTTCCTCACTCACCTCCCTTTAACTTACGCTCTGCTCACCAGCATGTGGCTGGCAACAACTTGACTCCCAGTTCCCTCATGACTCAGATGGTAAAGAATCTGCCTCCAATATGGAAGACCTGGGTTTGATCCCTGGGTCAGGAAGATCCCCTGGTGAAGGGAATGGCAACCCACTCCAGTGTTCTTGCCGGGAGAATTCCATGGACCGGGGAGCGTGCAGGGCTACAGTCCATGGGGTTGCAAAGTATCAGTCACGACTGAGCGACTAACACACTTTATTTTATTAAGGGAAGGATGTTCCAGGGCAAGCCTGCCTGGCAGACAGGGTTCTGATTGCTATCTGGTCTATGGTTCCTCTGGCCTTTATGTGCCAGTCTCTGCTGAGGTGGCTGAAGATCAGCCTTTCTCATTCCATTGCCTTGGGAGCGCTGATAAAATGCTCAAAGCCCAGACTTGCTGGGCCATGGGCCAGAGCCTTGGAGAAGTCACCAGAAGCCCCTCACAGGGTCCCTGCCACCTCGTGAGTTTTCCATGGCACCCCAGGCCCACGTGGGTGCTAAGTCGCTTCAGTCATGTCCAACTCTTGTGCAGTTCTACGGACTGCAGCTCCCCAGGCTCCTCTGTCCATGGGATTCTCCAGGCATGAATACTGGAGTGGGCTGCCATGCCCTCCTGCAGGGGATCAAGGGATCAAACCCACGTGTCTTACATCGAATCAGCATTGGCAAGCGGGTTCTTTACCGGTAACCTGGGAACCTAGTACTGGGGACACACCCTTTCTCACTTGCTATTGGAAACAATCTCTGAAAGTAACCTATAAAATTCCATGTAAGATCCACCTGTTCAAAACGAGACAACATTTCTGGCTGCTTTCTTTTTCCAGACACAGTCTCTTCTCCTGGACATTTTCGCCTCTGTAAGCAGTTCATGTTTCAGTTGAAGGTGCTCTTCAAGGGAAAGGATGTGAACTGGACCGCTTGCACTGTGACTGCCCCAACTCTGCCTGCCTCCCTCTAGTGGCAGCTTCAGGAATGGCAGGTACACAAATGCAAATTATAATTCCCACCACATAGTGCCCTTGTGTAAAATCTTCCAATCTTTCCATCACTTAGATTAAAATCTCATTATTTACCAGACTCTACAGGATAAGCACCATCTGGATCCTATTTACCTCAATGACCACTTCTACTTTTTTGGTTCTCTCAATACTTCTGCCTTCATTCTGACTTTAAATATTACAAACTAGCATCAGAGTACATCATGCAAAAGCTGGGCTGGATGAAGCACCAGCTGGAATCAAAATTGCTGGGAGAAATATCACCAGCCTCAGATATGCAGATGATACCACTCTAATGGCAGAAAGTGAAGAGGAACTAAAGAGCCTCTTGATGAGGGTGAAAGAGGAGAGTGAAAAAACTGACTTCAAACTCAACATTCAAAAAACAAAGATCATGTCATCTGGTCCCATCACCTCATGGCAAACAGATTGGGGAAAAATGGAAAATGACAGACTTTACTTTCTTGGGCTCCAAAATCAGTACGGCCGGTGATCACAAGCCATGAAATTAAAAGATGCTTGCTCCTTGGAAGAAAAGCTGTAACAAACCTAGGTAGCGTATTCAAAACCAGAGACATCACTTTGCCAATAAAGGTCCATATAGTCAAAGCTATGGTTTGTCCAGTAGTCATGTATGGATGTGAGAACTGGGCCATTAAGAAGACTGAGCATCAAAGAATTGATGCTTTCGAATTGTGATGCTGGAGAAGACTCTTGTGAGCCCCTTGGACTGCAAGGAGACCAAACCAGTCAATCCTAAAGGAAATCAGTTCTGAATACTCATTGGAAGGACTGATGCTGAAGCTGAAGTTCCATTACTTTGGCCACCTGATGCAAAGAGCTGACTCATTGGAAAAGACCCTGATGCTGGGAAAGATTGAAGGCAGGAGGAGAAGGGGAAGACAAAGGAATGAGATAGTTGGATGGCATCACCAACTCAATGGACATGAGTTTGAGTAAACTCCGGGAGATAGTGGAGGACTGGGAAGGTGAGCATACTTCAGTCCATGGGGTTGCAAAGAGTCATAAATGACTTAGTGACTGACCTACAACAGAAACTCCCTTCGAGCCCTTCCCTCTAAGGGTGGCACGTGGTGCTAGTGGTAAAGACTGTGCCTGTCAATGCAGGAGATATAGGAGATGTGGGTTTGATCCCTGAGATGGGAAGATCCCCTGGAGGAGGAAATGGCAACCCACTCCAGTGTTCTTGCTGTGGTTGCAAAAGAATCAGACATGCCTGAGCAACTAAACGCAACAAACAACAAGGCCACCCTTAGAATTTTTGTCCTGCCTGCTTTTTACAGTCTAAGGGTATCTTTCTCAGATTCTTTAAGCCCTGCTTCTTCTCATCACTCGGATCTCAGCTTAGATACAACAACCTCAGAGAAATCTTCTCTAATTGGTTACCCAGTCTTTCTTCATCACGTGGTCATATTTTATGAAGCTGATTTTTCATGGTAGTCGTTGATACTTGACATTTTCTTGTTCAGTCTTGTGTTTACCTCTTTTGCGACTTAAATGTAAGCTTCATACAAGCACAGTGATTATTTTTTTAAGCTCTGTGTTCCCAGAATTTATAGTAGTGCCTGGAACAGAGCAGAGAACGGCTCCAGGATGCATTTATTAATGAATCAATCTTGCTACTCTCCATCCAATATCTGCAGCAGAGAATTAATCAATTGTGGTGGTTTTTTTTTTTCCACTGCATATTATAGCATCAAAATGACAGTTAGCTAGAGATTCTGAGTTTACCCCACACACAGAGGTAAATTCCAGGTAAAGAGCTACGAGTAAAGAAATATAGAGATGATATTTAAAGGTGAAAATTCTTATAACATGGCAATAGGAAAAAATATTTCAATGGCAAAGGTATTCCAGAGTCAAAGTAAGACTCAGAAGCTGATACAGAGGGGATTGTCAAGTCTGGCGATAAAAGGTTAAATGTTTGCACGGCACAGTAAACCAAGATAAACAGTAAGTGAAACATTTGATGACAATATTTGCAAAATAAATAATGAAGGATTAATAACCTTAAGCTTTAATTCTCACAAATCAATAAGAAAAAGAAAACAATACAGAAAATAAAGATTAGATTTTCACAAACAATTCACATCATACAGATGGCCAGTGACAATGGGGAAAGGCATTTAACCTCACTTAAAATCAAGAAAATGGAAATCAGCATAGAATTTTTTTTCTACTAGATTAGTGAAACAAAAAAAATTCAGCACTGCTGTGAATGTGGAGAAATGGTCAAAGCTATCAGGTAAAAAAGAGTGAAAGTGTTAGTCGTGTCCAACTCTTTGCAACCCCATGGACTGTGGCCTGCCAGGCTCCTCTCTCCCTGGGATTTCCCAGGCAGGAATATTGGAGTGGGTGACATTTCCTTCTCCAGGGGATCTTCCCGACCCAGGGATCAAATCCAGGTTTTCTTCATTGCAGGTAGATTCTTCACTATCTGAGTCACCAGGGAAGACGTCACGGAAAAGAGTATAAATATGTGTATCGCCTTTGGAAAGGCAATTTGTCAGTACCTACCAAAATATATACTGCATATGACAGTAATTTCATACTTATGAATTTATAATGACATTCCTTTGAATGAGACTGAGATTAAGTACTTTTCATGTTAATTGCTCATCTCTATATTATCCTGTTCTGAACCTGCTAGTTTATGGCCATGACCTGTTTTGCTACCATTAAGTTTGTTAGCTGAGAAAGATTTGGGGGTTCAGAGAAACACAAAAAGGGCATAAAAATTTACTTCTTCACACACTGATCACTGAACTCCTTTACCTTTTCCCTGTCAGTACTGGGGCCAGTTGTACTGAAACAATCACATAATGACAATTGTTTCTCAGCAGTGGTCCCATCCTAGGAGCTGGCATCCCTCATAACTTGCTAGAAAGGATGAAATGATTGTAGTCACATGTTCAGGAATTGTAACCCATCATGCATGTTTTAATTCAATGAGTAAACATTTATTGACAGGGCTTCCTTGGTGGCTCAGTTGGTAAAGAGTCTGCCTGCAATGCAGGAGACCTGGGTTCAATCCCTGGGTGGGTAAGATCCCCTGGAGAAGGGAATGGCAGTCCACTCCAGTGTTCTTGCCTGGAGAATCCCCTGGACAGAGGAGCCTGGTGGGCTACAGTCCGTGGGATCACAAAGAGTCAGACACGACTGAATGTTTAACACTGTCGCTTTCTTTACCTTTTCCAGGTACTGCTTTAACCATCCTTCAACCCTTTTGCTCTTTCTTATATAATGTGTACAAGTCCTTCAGAAGCAATGGCCGAGGAACAGAGGTGAGCAATCAGGGATCACAGGAAAGATGCCCAAGTAAGCATGCAGTGACATCTGAGCCAGAAGGAAACTTCTGTTATTAAGAATTTTTTAAGCTGAATCTCAAAAACTTTAAAATCCTTCGTGTATTGTTCAGTTAAAAAAATAAAAACTAACCAGATGTTATGTGTAGAGTGTTTCCCCTTTTGCTAAAAAGTATATATATGTATGTACTTTTATACATATTTATGCATATATATGCATATTTATAGGCATGAATCTGACAGAAAAAGTTCTTGGATACCCCAAATTTATTTTCTTAAACTGTGGCATTTCAGACTACTTTTATTTCTGTTTTTCTTACTTTGGTTTTCTAAATTTCCTGCTACCAGTAGAGAGTATCCCAATAATCTCAGAAATGAAAAAAAAAAAATCCCTTATCTAGTAGTTAAAAGTGAGTTCAATTAAAAATGTTCTCTTAAAATTCTGTCAGTTCCTAAAATTATGATTTATAATTCATAATTTTTATTTTTAAAATTCATAATTTTATTTAAAGTCTCTTAGCTCTAAACCTTAGTTTCTTCACTTGAAAAGAACGATAATAAGTAATGCATGCGTGTGTGCTAAGTCACTTCAGTTGTGTCCAACACTTTGAGACCCCATAGACTGTAGCCCGCCAGGCTCCTCTGTCCATGGGGTTCTCCGGGCAAGAATACTGGAGTGGGTTGCCTTTCCCTCCTCCAGGGGATCTTCCCCACCCAGGGATTGAACCCTCATCTCTTACATCTCCTGCATTGGCGGTCAGTTTCTTTACCACTAGCTCCACCTGGGAAGCCCCGGTAAGTAATAACTACTCCCATAGATTCTTAGTTTGAATTCAATAGTATCAAGTAAGAAAAGCCCTAAGAACAAACCTTCAGGCTTATTAAATACTCTCAGTGTGAGTTCGTTTCCTCTTTTTTCTGCTCCTCTTACATGGCAAATATTAAAGTTATATAAACATTAGAGAGTCTCTAAAAGCCGTAACAATACACCCAGGAGTTTCCAGAATAGTCCCAGTTTCAAATATTCCATCCTATTGTCAGACAGTGTTTGCTGATTTTGATTTCAGGTTCATGATTTTCACTAGGCTCATGAATTTTTGGTCATCTTATCACAATACCTAATAGTTTTGAGCACTTACTCTGTCTCTCCAATCTTCTGAAATGAGAAAAACTAGCTTTGGGAGCGTGACACATGGCTGTCTGAAGCTTTCAGCCTCATTCGCAGCCAAAGCCTCTTACACAGTTAACTGGGATGTTATCTGCCTTCCTTAATGGATAGGCAGCCTTAGTTAATTGGAACGGTAAAACTGCTCTTCAATGAATATGTATTTTTCAATCCCAGTGATACTAGGAATTAAATGTAAAAAGGAAAAGTCCTAAATACACTTTATAAAGTAAGTATGACATTGATACTGAAAGTTCATACAATTATTCAAAAAGTTCAAAAAGAAAAATACGTATTCACACTAAAAATTTTCAATGAAATCTTAGCAAACAGTCCACTAAAACTATACATTAAAAGCGTGTGCCCATTTTTTGAGGAATGTAAAAGTGGTTCGTTATTAAGAGTTATTTTTATAAAATTCATCAAGTTAAAACACGTGAGAGAAAAATCATGATTATTCCCAGAGATGCAGAAAGAACATTGCCAAAATCCATTTACAGATTTTAAAAACTGATATATTAAATAAAAAGAAAATGATTAAGTAAGAATTGTTAGATATTTCCTTATCATATGTAAAAATTATATTTTATTGTTGTTTAGTCGCTTAGTCATGCCCTACTCTTTATGACCCTATAAACTGTATTTCCCAAGCAAGAACACTGAAGTGGGTTACCATTTCCTTCTCCAGAGGTTCTTCCCAACCCAGGGGTCAAACCCATGTTTCCTGAATTGGGAGGCAGATTCTTTACCACCGAGCCACCAGGGAAGCAAAAATTACATACATAACCTTAATAATAAAGCCAGAGATTTTCACTAAAATTAGCCCTCAAAAGAGTGATATCCATCATCTTCATATAAAGAAATTCATGTAATCCATTGTATGTAACATTTGCAATGACTAATACTTCCGACAAAATGTTACATAGCAATGAATTTCACTCTTCTTATTCCTGAGGAGTGGAAGAGTCTCTGATTTTGTTGCTAAGGTCGTGTGTGCTATTTTTATATTAGTTGCATAATAAAACAGAATATTAATATAACAGAGGCATTAAGATAATATGTGAGAGTACAGTGTTAGTCACTCAGTCCTGTCTAACTCTTGCGACCCCATGGACTGCAGCCCACCAGGCTCCTCTGTCCATGGAATTCTCCAGGCAAGAATACTGGGGTGAATAGCCATTCCTTTGTCTAGGAGAATGGCTTTATATAATTAATATTCATTAATATCTTAAATAAAACTCTCAAAGACCCCAAAGTAGACTTAAACTATACTGTTCTTATATAGAGAAGCTATTTTTGCCTGTCAACTTACAAAGATAATACAATCCCAATAGAAATATCAGCTGATTTTTTTTTCCCTCAAACCAGACAAGTGGATTACAAATTCCATTTGGAGCTATAAACAAGCAAGAATAGCCAGAAAAACCCTGGAACTGAGGAACTCCATGGATGATAATCCTATCATACATGGAAACATACTACCGAGCTTTGGTATATCTAAAATTAGTGAATGGACAGGCGTATCAATGAATAAAAGAGAAAACAAAGAAATAGACAAAAATTACAACTGCAAATTTAGTATATGATACAGATATCTTCTCAAATGAGTGGAGGAGAGATCGACTTTTTGATATCACTGGATAGTCAGATGAAAAAGATAAAAATGTATCAATTTCTTCCACCATACACCAGGATAGATTTCAGATGGATAAGATATTTAAGTGTGAAAAAATTAAAACACAAGTACTAAACAAAACCATGAGTGAATTCCACTACAATTTAGGGTTAGAAAAATGTTCTTATTATTCAAAATCCAAAAGAACTATAAATAAATGTCAAACTATAAAAAGAATAAAACATGTTTTCATGTTAAAGATGCCAAAAGCAAAGGGGAAAAAAGTCAAATTGGGAAAATATTAACTCCTTGGTTGTGATGGTTTAGTTGCTAAGTCATGTCCAACTGTTGAGATTTCATGGACTGTAGCCCACCAGGCTCCTCTGTCCATGGGATTTTTCCAGTCAGGAATATTGGAGTGGTTTTCCATTTCCTTCTCCAGGGGATCTTCTCGACCCAGGGAATGAACCCATGTCTACTGCACTGCAGGCAGATTCTTTACCATCTGAGCTATCAGGGAAGAATCATTAACTCCTTATAGAACAACAAATACATACTTGTGAATATTGCTAACATACATTTGTTGTTGTTAAGTTGCTCATTCACGTCTGACTCCTTGCAACCCCATGGACTGCCACATGATAAACTTCCCTGTCCTTCACCATCTCCCTGAGTTTGCTCAAATTCATGTGCATTGAGCCAGTGATACCATCCAACCATCTCATCTTCTGTTGTCCCCTTCTTCTCCTGCCTTCAAGCCTTCCCAGCATCAGGGTCTTTTCCAATGAGTCAACTCTTTGCATTAGGTGGCCAAAGTATTGTAGCTTCAGCTACAGCATCAGTCCTTCCAATGAATATTCAGGATTGATTTCCGTTAGGATGGACTGATTGATCTCCTTGCAGTTCAAGAGACTCTCAAGAGTCTTCTCCAACACCACAGTTCAAAAGAATCAATTCTCTGGTGCTCAACCTTCTTTATGGTACAATTCTCACATCCATACATGACTACTAGAAAATCCATAGCTTTGACTATGTGGACCTTTATCAGCAAAGTAATGTCTCTGCTTTTTAATATGCTATCTAAGTTGGTCATAACTTTTCTTCCAAGGAGCAAGCGTCTTTTAATTTCATGGTTGCAGTCACCATCTGCAGTGATTTTAGAGCCCAAGAAAGTGAAGTCTGTCACTGTTTCCATTGTTTCCTCATCTATTTGCCATGAAGTGATGGGACTGGATGCCATGATCTTCAATTTTTGAAAGTTGTGTTTTAAGCCAGCTTTTTCACTCTCCTCTTTCACCTTCATCAAGAGATTTTTTAGTTTCTCTTCACTTTCTGCCGTAAGGGTGGTGTCATCTGCATATCTGAAGTCATTGATATTTCTCCTGGCAATCTTGACTCCAGCTTATGCTTCATCCAGCTTGGCATTTTGCATGATGTACTCTGCATGTAAGTTAAATAAGCAGAGTGACAATATATAGCCTTGATGTACTCCTTTCCCAATTTTGAACCAGTCAGCTAATGTACATAGTTACAAAAAAAATTTGTAAATACCTACAATTTACAGAAAACAAGCTAGAGAATAAACAAATGACTCACAGAAAAATTAATAGAAATGACTTGATCATGTTGCTGTTCAGTCGCTAAGTCACATCCGACCTTTGTGACCCAATGGACTGCAGCATGCCAGGCTCCTCTGTCCTCCTCTATCTCCTGGAGTTTGCTTAAATTCATGCCCATTGGGTTGGTGATGCTATCTAATTATCTCATCCTCTGCCATCCCCTTCCCTTCCTGCCTTCAGTCTTTTCCAGCATCAGAATGTTTTCCAATGAGTCGGCTCTTCACATCAGGTGATCCAAAGTACTGGAGCTTTAGCTTCAGCATCCATCCTTCCAATGAATATTCAGGGTTGGTTTTCTTTAGGATTGACTCGATCACATGAATATTCAATTTCACTCATGAAAAGAGAAATCTGCTTCAGGTTGATTGAGATGTCTTTTCTTGACTACTAGGCAGCAAATTCAAACCTTCTTCTGAGTTTGGTAAAAATCCTATGGTGGTGGTTTAGCCTCTAAGTCGTGTCCGACTCTTGTGATCCTAGGACTGTAGCCTGCCAGGCTCCTCTGTCCATGGGTTTCCTAGGCAGGAATAGTGGAGTGGGTTGTCATTCCCTTCTCCAGGGGATCTTCCAGACCCAGGAATTGAATCCAGGTCTCCTGCACTGCAGGCAAATTCTTTCCTGGACTGAGCTACCAGGGAAGAATCTGTAGACAAGCCTTTTCAGGCAAATAAGCACTTTCATATATTGCTTATGAAAATACAAAATGGTACTATTCTTAGAGAAGAGAATTTGGCAACATCTAAGAAAATTTTATGTGCATTTAAACTTTGACTTTAACAACACAATTTTCAGGAATATATACCATAGATACACTGGCAAAATAAAGGAAGGAAAGACAATATTATAATTTCAAGGATATTTATTGCAGAACTAATTGCAATAGCAAAAACAGGAAAAAGACCCAATGTCCATCAACAGGATACTGATTGAAAAAATTTGTATGTATTCATACAATGCAGTAACACACAGCTTTATAGACTCCCAAGAAATAATCTATCCACATGCTATTACAGAGTGAGAACCAGGATATACCATGGGAAAAGGCAAGTTAAGCAAAGTACATGAATAGTGTTCTATTTTTAATCAGAGGGAATATGAATAGATGTATATATCTCCTTATATTAATAAAGAGCCAATGCTGGATGAAGAAATAAAAGAAAATGGGAACCTATGAGGGATTTTTGTAGATTTGACTCTCAAGCCATGCAAATAATTTACATAATTTAAGACAAAAGTTAACTTTTAAAAATCAGTAAGGATGAACACATAGTAAAATGAAACAGATGAACTTCCCTGTGTATCCAGTTTGTGTCAAATCCACAAGAGAGAAAGTATTCCAAGTGATTGTAAAACACAGTAATTTGACTTTTCATCCCCAAAGAGATAAAGAACTGCACCTCCCACCCCCGTCGCCTATGGTAACGTTATTTTGACACTGTTGTACTTGCTTTGAGAAATAATGCAATTGAGTAATTATGTGAATTGTAGTTTTATCATAACTGTGAAGAAAGAACTATGAAACGAATGACTCATTTTATTCAAAATAAACTAATAGTAGAAAAGAGAGAGGAAAGCAATCTATAGGTTAAAATAAGTTTAAAATACTTATCAAACTATGGCAATATATGAATATTATTAAATTCTGACCCAGACTAACAAAATGTTTTTAAAGAGGTGATTTTATGAGACAATCTGAAATTTAATAAGACTGGACACTTGATATTAGTAATTTATTGCTAATTTGTTCCTGTATAATAATAACACAGGGCTATGTTTTTAAAGGAGTTTTTAACCTGTTTTTTCAGTTTTAGAATGATTTATTTTAGAGCAATAAGAGTTGAAGGGCTTTCTTGATGGCTCAGATGGTAAGCAACCTGCTTGCAATGTGGGAGACCTGGGTTCAATATCTGGGTCGGGAAGATCCCCTGAAGAAAGGAATTGCTACCCACTCCCGTATTCTTGCCTGGAGAATCCCATGGACAGAAGAACCTGGCAGGCTACATACAGTCCATGGGGTTTCAAAGAATGAAACTTTCAAAAAACTTCCTCAAATCAATACAAATATTAATGGCGGTGTGTAAGTAAGAGACATGAACAAATTATTCACGTAAGAGGATCTCTACTCTTGGATAAGCATATGAAAACATGTCTAAATTTATGACTAATAAGACGTTGAAATCTAAGTCATGAAGTATGAATTCTTACCAATAAACTATGCAATATTCAACACATTTCAAATTCTGAGTGTTTGTGAGTATGAGCTTTTACCATTTTAATGTATATATGGACATATTTATGGATAAAATGCTTTGACACAGGATTAGCTCATAATAATAACAGAGGGGGAAGTGGGTGGAAGTATGGATGAAATAAATTAGCCATTAGCTGATGATCTTTGAAATTGAGGGATGCCTTCCTGCTAATTTATTATTTTATCCATTCAATTTTTGTGTATGTTTAAAATTTTCCCAAAATAAAAAGAATTAAGTCATCATTACTTTTCAGAAATAAATAAATGAATTTGCTTGATTTATAAAGGGAGCATAAATTTATAAGAATGAAGCTAAAATCCTAAGGGACAATTAGATTTTGTGAATCTGTCACTTTAATAAATTGAATATGAATTATTTAAGGCAAAATACAACTAGAGTAGTGTTTTCTATGCATAAGAGCCAATCTCAGGGACGTGAAAACACACAGATAAAGCTGTGCCCTGGAGGAAGGCAACTTGAACTTAAATTCCTTCTCACCAGGAACCTGAATTAAAAAATACAAAGTATTTAGAACAATGCCTGGCATGTGGGTAACACTCAGAAAATTTAGGAATCATGATTTTCATCAGCCTGGGCCATGGAAAGAGAAAAGACCTAGTTCAAATTTTTACCTTTCCATTTATGAAGTGGGGATTAATTATTTGGTTCCATTTTAACAAGTGTATATATTTTATACATATATATATATATATATATATATATATATAGAGAGAGAGAGAGAGAGAGAGAGAGTGTTTAATAGAAAATTCCTTGTGTGTGCTAGCCCCCAAAACTAGGACACTGCTCTTAAATAGTTAAAAATCTGGAGTCTAAAGTAACTATTTCTTCAAAATTGCTAAAACTGCTGTTCCAATAAGCACGGATCATAATACTTTCACTGAATTAGTTTGCAAATGAAGTAAAGTAGGTTCCAAGGATCTAAACAGAAAAATCCCCAAAGTGGGGGAAAAAAAATCTGTTTGCAGCATCCATTTAGATGAGACTAGCTTTAAAGGACATCGAAGTGCTAAGTTTTCTTCTTGGCTCACCATGCTGACTGCTGATGTTGATTTGCTCTCTGAAGGGACCTGCTTTCAACAAACTTCTGGTGCTTCCTAGTAATCCAAAAGGGGTTGGATTAATTCATAAACTGCAATTTGGATTTGTAAGTCAAGCCCTAGCACATTTTGTTAATGCGACCTGATCCCCAGAAGACAGGTACCATTCATCTTTCATTCATGCATTTCCTTCAGTAATTAGTTCTGACTGCTTACTATGTGCAAGGCATTGAGCTAGGACTTGGGACAATCACAAAACACAGACACAAAGGAACTTATATTCCAGCATGAGCAGACAAACAGTAAATAATATACTTAATCAATGAATGAATTATGTTAGATGGTGAAATGTGCCCTGGGAAAAAAAATCAAAGAGCAGAGAAATATAAACACAGTGTTTAGTAATATTTATTGATTGGTTTCTTTGTCTTTGACTATTACTGGCCTCTGTAAATTGTTGGCTACACTTCTTAAGTGAAAGCAACCCTGAATATTCACTGGAAGGACTGATGCTGAAGCTGAAGCTCCAATATTTTGGCTACCTGATACAAAGAGCCGACTCGTTGGAAAAGACCCTGATGCTGAGAAAGATTGAGGGCAAAAGGAGAAGGGGGCAACAGAGGATGAGATGGTTGGATGACATCATCAACTCAGTGAACATGAGTTTGACCAAACTCCCTGAGATAGTGAAGGACAGGGAAGTCTGGTGTGCTGCAGTCTGTGGGGTTGCAGAGTTGGTCACGACTTAGCAACTTAACAACAATGAACAGCACCATCTCTCTGGAAGCCCCAAATTTCCTTTTCCTTTGTCTGGGCTCTTAACTCTTTATCACTTTTTGTTAAAATGGTATATACATTCCTGTGTCCAGCCACCTCTTTGGGGTTTTCACTTCTTCTCTTTGAAGTCTCCATAAACACCTAAAATTAACCTTTTCTCTTGTTAATCTCTTTTCTGTAAGTTTAATTCACAGACCCCAGATACTGTACCAAATACAAAAGAGGATAGTTTTTGTTTGTTTTTTTCCCTCCCCTCTCTTATATTTGCAAACTCATTTGCATTGGAATCTCCTGGAAATTTTGAAAAATTAGTGCCTAAGTCTCACCTTGATGGAAATGTATGTAGGTAGGGGGTGGAAGGTAATATTTTGTAAAGATCTTACATCGGGCTTCTGGCCTCTGTGTGCAAACAAGATGAGTGAATGTGAGGTCATCGCTTTGTACGGAAGCAACAGATGGTGGTCTTGTCTCCATTTTAGTACTTCCAGTTGGTTTCTTTCTTTGAGCCCCTTGCACAGTTTCCCAGAGGTGGGAACCTGCCTTTTATTTATTGGTTCCTCTGAGCAGGTACCACAATTACTCTTTCAACCATTAATGAGCAAAAAGGGTTGAAGAAGAGGCAGCTGGCACTATCCGATGGTCTGCTTCCACTGCAACTTGGTTAGCATCGCTGGGCAGAGCAGGAAAAGAATACACAGCGCACATAGCAATCCTATCTGTTCTTTGTACGCTGCTAGATGGAGAACCCAAACCATGTTGCCATGGTTACAAAGGCCACTTAATGGACCAAAGGGCAGAATAAACATGGCATCAGGACCTCTCAAATGACAAATGTCAAGCTTTTGTCTGGAACCACATGCCGAGGAATCAAAACAGGACTTACGGAGTCCACTTTGGGCTGGGAGGGCAATTTCTGGAATAACTTTTCATGCTGAGAAGCTAAGAACTACACACAGAGCTGAAAATCTCCCTCGATCAAATCCTTCCTGGGCTTGCTGTTGCTCAAAATACGAAGTCCAAATTCCTTGATTTGGCAGCTAAGGCCCTGCACAACCTGTCCCCGTGTGTTTATGCGTCTCTGCCTTTAGACACGTGGGTTCCAGGCTCACTGTGCCTGCTTCACTCTCCCTTCTTTGGTTGACAGACAGTACGGTTCTCTCCAGAGCCAGCTCATTCACCACTTCCTCATGCCACCTTGATTCCCCATTGGAATTTACATCCCCACACAAATCCTCCATGGACCCTATACCATTCCATTGATTGGTTTACATGCCTTTCTCTCCTATGAGGCTGTAAGATCTTTTATGGCAAGACTATATCATATGGTGTTCACCTTTGCAACTCCCAGAGCTAAAAACATGGTAGATACTTAAAAAAAAGAAAAAAAAGCTTTGCAAAGTAAATGACACTATGTACGGAGTGTTACATGTGAACCTAAGCCTTCTGGATCTATTAATAGCTTCTTGTTATCACTTGAGTTTCTCAGGAGCCTCTGTATCAACCTAGGGGCACGGGATGGTGAGGGAGATGGGAGGGAGGCTTGGGAGGGAGGGGGTATGTGTACACCTATGGCTGATTCATCCTGAGGTTTGACAGAAAACAGCAAAATTCTGTAAAGCAATTATCCTTCAGTCAAAAAATAAATAAATAAATGAATAAGTAAAAGTCAACCCTGGAGGAATAAGGAAAATTACACCATCAGGAAACAATCATAATGTAGATTCTGTGGGCAGTTGGCTTGCTTTCTTTTTCTTTCTTTTTGACTGGAGTATAGTTGATTGACAATGTTGTGTTAGTTTCAGGTGTAGCGTAGTGATTCAGGTTTATCTCTCTCTATATACATATATATATGTGTGTATATGAAGTGAAAGTGTTAGTCACTCAGTCATGTCCAAATCTTTGTGACCCCATGAACTGTAGCCTGCCAGACTCCTCTGTCCATGGGATTCTCCAGCAAGAACACTGGAGTGGGTTGCCATTTCCTCCTCCAGGGGGTCTTCCTGACCCGGGGATGGAACTCACGTCCCCCACATTGCAGGTAGATTCTTTACTGTCTGAGCCACCAGGGAAACCCAATTTTCAAATCCTTTTCCATTATATGTTATTATAGAATATTGACTATAGTTGCCTGTGCTATAAGTGGGCCCTTGTTGGTGTCTATTTATATGGAGTGGTGTATCTGTTAATCTCGAAATCCCAACGTATCCCTCCCGCTCTGCCACCCTACCTCTTTCCCCTTTCATTATCTTAAGTTCATTTTTTTTTATGTCTGAGAGTCTATTTCAACTTTGTAAATATGTTCATTTGTATCATTTCTTTCAGACTATGCATATAAGTGATATGCATATGATATTTGATATTTGTCTCTCTCTGATCTGGGTTTTTAATAAGTCAGGGAGAGCACGGGATTCTCCTTGAATAAAAGAGACCAAATGCAATGTGTAAGCCTATTATAAAAGTATCTATGAGATGATTGGGAAATCTGAGTATAGGGAACATTAGATAATATTAAGTTGTTATTGTTTGTTAGGTATGAAAGCATTATTTTGGTTATGCATGAGACGTTGTTGTTTAAGGGCAGATTGATGCTGAAGCTGAAGGACTGATGCTGAAGCTGAAGCTCCAATACTTTGGCCACTTGATGCGAAGAGCAGACTCTGGAAAAGACCCTGATGCTGGGAAAGACTGAAGGCAGGAGGAGAAGGGGGTGACAGAGGATGAGATGGTTGGATGGCATCACCGACTCAATGGACATGAGTTTGAGCAAGCTCTGGGAGACAGTGGATGACAGAGGAGCCTGGTGTGCCACAGTCCATGGGGTTGTAAAGAGTCAGACATGACTTAGTGACCGAACAATAGCAACAGGGGCAGACTAAAGCCGTGTAAAGGATTTTCTTTAAAATACTGCAGCAGAATAAACAGTTACAGACATACAAATAAAGCATTGTTGGACCACGCGGTATGGGGATATCAAAAAAAGTATACGTTTAATCTTTGCCCTCTGTTTCTGGCACTGAGCACCTAGAACACTTTGGACTTCCAGAGTGGTGGGACTGTTTTTTGTTTCCATAAAGAGCCCCTTTCAGCTGCAACTGAGTTCATATTAATGAGGTGATTCATGGTGGTAGCCTAGCTGGCTTCAGGATGGGGGTATATCACCCAAGGAACTAACCGTATGATTAGAAAGTTGGAAATTTCCACCCCACCCTCAAACTTTAGGGGGTGGGGGGAAGGTTTGGAAATTGAGTTCAGTTCCCAATGGCCAACGAGTGGATCAATCCCGTTTACCCAGTGAAACTCCATGTAAAACCTGAGAACATCAAAATTTAGGCAGCCTCCAGGCTGGGGAACACCCTGCCGGGCAGGGAGGCTGGCACAGCTGGAGTGGGAAGGAAGCTTTGTGTCACCCATCTCTTCCCGCTTTAAATATGCCCCATTGCCATTGGGATGCTACTGGACTTCGTTCATCATAAGAAAATGGCCCTTTCCTGTTCCATTTGTCATTCTGGTGAATTATCAGATCTGATGGAGGCTGGTGTGGGAACCTCTGAGGCTGCAGTCAGATAGGCAAACGTTTAAGAAATAGGGATCCCATTGGCAGCTGGCATGTGAAATAGGGGCAGTCCCATGGGACTGAACCCTAGATCTGTGAGGTCTGAGTTAACTCTCGGGAGTTCGTGTCAGAACCGAATTTTGGGACACCCAGTGGGTGTTGGAGAACTGGTTGTGGCTGAAAAGTGCCACAGGGTACTTATGGCACGATGCTGATAATGGTCGCCTTTGTGGGGTGGTACCTGGTAATTCCATGGCAGTTCCAGAGTGGTGGTCTGAGGAGGCTTTATAAACAGCCGAGGAAAGAAGAGAAGCAAAAGGCAAGGGAGAAAGGGGGAGATATACACAGCTGAATGCAGACTTTCACAGCAAAGACAGATGAGGAGGCCTTCTTAAATGAATAATGCAAAGAAATAAAGGGAAACAATAGAATGGGAAAGACTAGAGAGCTCTTCAAGAAAATTGGAGGTGTCAAGAGAACTTCATGCAAATATGGGTATAATCAAGGACAGAAACAGTAAGGACCTAACAGAAACAGAAGAGATTAAGAAGAGATAGCAAGAACACACAGAAGAACTATACATAAAAGGTCTTAATGACCTGGATGTTAATGACCAGGTCTTAATGACCTGGTGTTGTCAGTCACCTAGAGCCAGATATCCTGGAGTGTAAAGTCAAGTAGGCCTTAGGAAGCGTTACTGCAAACAAAGCTAGTGGAGGTTATGGAATTCCAGCTGAGCTATTTCAAATCTTTTAGAAAGATGATGCTGTGGAAGTGCTGCACTCAATATGTCAGCAAATTTGGAAAACTCAGCAGTGGCTACAGGACTGAAAAAGGGCAGTTTTCATTTCAGTCCCAAAGATTGCAGTAACAAAGGATGTTCAAACTACCATAAAATTGCCCTCATTTTGCATGCTAGTAAGGTTATGCTCAAAATCCTTCAAGAAAGGCTTCAGCAGTATGTGAACCAAGAACTTCCAGATGTACAAGCAGGGTTTCAAAGAGGCAGAGGAACCAGAGATCAAATTGCCAACATTTGTTGGATCATGAAGAAAGCAAGGGAATACCAGAAAAAAACATCTATTTCTGCTTCATTGATTATGCTAAAGCCTTTGACTGTGAGGATCACAACAAACTGTGGAAAATTTTTAGAGAAATGGGAATATCAGACCACCTTACCTGTCTCCTGAGAAACTTGTTTGCAGATCAAAGAATAGCAGTTAGAACCGGACATGGAACAACTGACTGTTTCAAAATTGGGAAAGGAGTACGTTGAGGCTGTATATTGTCACTCTGCTTATTTAGCTTACACGCAGAGTACATCATGCGAAATGCCAGGTAGGTGAAGCACAAGCTGGAATCCAGAATTCCAGGAGAAGTATCACCAACCTCAGATATGCAGATACCATTCTAACGGCAGAAAGTGAAGAGGAACTAAAGAGCCTATTGATGAGGGTGAAAAAGGAGAGTGAAAAAGCTGGCTTAAAACTCAACCTTCAAAAAACTAAGATCATGGGGGTTCTAACATTCATAGCAAATAGCAGGGGAAAAAGTGGAAGCAGTGACAGATTTTATTTTGTTGGACTCCAAAATCACTGCAGGCAATGACTGCAGCCATGAAATTAAAAAATTCTTGCTCCTTGGAAGAAAAGCTATGGCAAACCTAGACAGTGTATTAGAAAGCAGAGACATCTCTTTGCCAATAGAGAACCTTATAGTCAAAACTATGTTTTTTCCAGTAGTCATTTATGAACGTGAAAGTCAGATCATAAAGAAGGCTGAGCACTGAAGAACTGATGTTTTTGAATTATGGTGCTGAAGAAGACTCTTGGGAGTGCCTTGGACTGCAAGGAGATCAAACCAGTCAATCCTAAAGAAAATAAACTTTGAATATTCATTCAAAGTTCTGTTGCTGAAGTTGAAACTCGAATACTTTGGCTACTTGATGCAAAGAGCCTACTCATTGGAAAAGACCTTGATGCTGGGAAAGATTGAAGGCAAAAAGAGAAAGAGGTGGCAGAGGATGAGATGGTTAGATAGTATCACTGACTCAATGGACTTGAGTTTGAGCAAACTCTGGGAGATAGCAGAGGACAGAGGAGCCTGGTGTGCTGCATTCATGGGGTCACAAATAGTGGGACACGACTTAGTAACTGAGAAACAATATCACGTTGTAGTTCATTACACTTTTCTTCTACTCTTGTGTGTTTCAAAACTTTTCTAACAAGAACATTAAGAATTAAAAGAATGCTCTTTCTAGATTCATTTGCCTGTTCAAAGAGAGTATTTGTACAATGTAGACATCCTAGTAAGACAATGATGTTATCTCATAATGATCTTAATTTTCATCACTTTATGACTTATGATGTTGAACATCTTTACATGTGCTTATTGGTCACTTGCATATCTACTTTTTCAAAGCAACATTCCAAGACATTTTCCTGAAGGAAATGAGAACCTCTGTGCACAAACAGTCTTATGGAAGAAAATTCATGGCAGCTTCATCCACAATGGCAAAAAAATTTTTTAATTAGAAAAAAATAAAATAAGCCACCCAAGGCTGCCAACAGATAAAGAAATGGTGGCATATTAGGTGATGGAATACTACTCAGCATTGAAAAAGAACGAGCTACTGTTAATATGCAACATATGAATAAATGAGTCTTAAAAACCCTGTATTGAATGAAAGAAGCCAGATACAAAAGAATGCACATTGTGTAACTTTGTTAAGAATTTTGAGTTCAGGCAAAAGTAGTCTGTAGGTATAGGAGTGAGAACAATGGTTGTCAGGGGAGATGAATGAACAAGGGTAGGAGGGAACTTCCTAAGGTGATAGCTATGTTCTATTATCTTGTGTGGGCTATTGGTTACACAGGTGGATACGTTTGTCAAAACTCATCAGATTCTCCATTTAAGATCTGTGTGCTTTACCCTATATAATTATACCTCAATTTCAAGAAAGAGAGAGAAAAAAAAATATCCAACACAGAGGAATGTGTTGCTAGTAGTAGAATTTCAGAGATTAGCAAGAGAGGTATTTTATGTTGGAAGGCCACACCTTCTGGGTCTGTCTGCCAGGTGTGTGTCTGGTATGGAAGACTGTGGGACCCCCTTAGAAATCTCAGTTTGGCTTTGCTTAGGCATCAGTGCAGAGCAGCAGGCCACCTCTGAGATCTGAATGAGATCTGAACTCTCCTTGATGCAGTCACGACCCAAAATTCTTACTTTGATACCATGGAAACCACACAAGCTTTCTCTGTAGGCCACACATGTGACCTTGCCATTGACATCACTGGTGGAGATACTATTAGCTATAAGTGGACTGTATTTGACCACAAGAATCACAGTGAATAGGCGTATGTGACTTCTCAATGTGCTAAGTCACTTGAGTCGTATCAGACTCTTTGCGACCCTATAGACTATAGCCCAGTAGGCTCCCCTGTCCACGGGAGTCTCCAGGCAAGAATACTGGAGTGGGTTGCTCTGCCCTCCTCCAGGGGATCTTCCCGACCCAGGCATCGAGCCTGAATCTCTTATGTCTCCTGCATTGGCAGGTGGGTTCTTTACCACTAGTGCCACCTGGGAAGCCCAAGTTACTTGGCAATACTAAGAGCTTATCCCACTAAGTTCAAGGTTCTCACTTGTTCATGTCAATGTACCTGTGAGATGTCTCTGGGAACAGAAACGAGAGGTCGTTAACAAGAACGGCTAGGTGAGAACTGGGATTGTTTCCTCAATTTCGAAATGGTTATATATTCGGGGGTTTAATGCCCTAGAAATATATGACATTAATAACATTTGTTTAGGGAAACAGCAAAATGTGTTAATCCTTCCTAGGATTTCTGGGGCTGCCCTATCAAGGGACCTCAGATTCGGGGCTTAAACAACAGAAACTTATTTTCTCATGATTCTGGAGGCCAGAAGTCCGAAATCAAGGTGTTGGCAGGTCTGACTTCTTCTGAGGCCTCTCTCCGTGACTTGTATGGCTGTATTCTCCCTGTGTGCTCATGTGGTCCCCCAGCTGTGTGTCTATTTCCCAATCTCCTCTTCTTATAAGGACACCATTCACACTGGGTGAAAGGCCACCCATGGTGCCTAATTTTAACTTCATTAGCTCTTTAATGACCCTGTCTCTACCTATCGTCACCTTTTAAGATACTGAGAGTTAGGAATTCAACATATGAATTTTGGGGCATACAGTTTAGCCTATAAAATCAGGGGAAGTAGGCATTCACCCCACCTAGCTCATAAGAAAGGCAAATCTCAAGAAATTAAGAGACGAGGTCAAGGCTGGTAAGTAGGAAGGACGGTGTGGTGGACAACATTCCTTGGGCCATATCATTTGAATGCTGTCAGACTGACTTCAAACTGCTGATTCCTGAGCCTTATCCACGGGGGACTCTCTCTGAAGCTTGGAAGGCCACTTTGCCTGACTGTCAGAGGCACCCCAAATTAGCAACCCCAAGGCGTAGTCCTCAATCAACTACTGATGGGAGCAGGTGTATAGATACCTCAGCCCCCTCACCCTTGATTGGGAACCTCTGAGATAAGCATCGATGCAGACTTTCTCTCTTTTGCCCAGAGAAATTCAGCTTTTTCTGGTCTCTGTGGTGGCTGGCTTGATGGCATACCAAAGTTGGCTGTCTTCCTTTCTCTGTGTCTCTTTCCCAATGAGTGTATCCTTCACCTGCCAAGTAAATTCCTTGAACTTGAGTCCTGTGTCAGAATCTGATTCTAGGGAACTCACGCTAAGACCTTGAGTTTCAAACCTAAAGCTTTCTGTTTCAAGATCTGCTCTGGTGCACTATAAATTACAGGTCAAGCTACTTGGAATTGTGTCATTTGACCATTTTTGACCTACAAAAATGGTAATATTATGCAGTTCAACTGAATCATAGTGGAGATGTTTGTATAGCGTATACATATACGCTACATGAAAATGCATGCACAAAAAAACAGACGTGTGTGTAATATAAACGTAATATACATTTTATAATATAAGGAGGCCACCCACTCTGTCTTTTTAAAGCAAAGGTCTTTGTGTCTCTCTTCTTTAAATCCTTCAGTAATTATATCACCACCATAGCAGAATTCAAGTTCCATAAAATGATAACTGATATCCCACTATTTTCTGGCTCCAGGCCTCTTTCTCCTGTCTGATCTCTATCCTCTTTGTTTTATCCTCATATCACTAAACTGCATAGAATTAAATAAAAAATGAAAGAGGAAACAGTGTCCTATTTTGTGAGTTTTTACGCTTCCCCACTGGTAAATCCTCTTTCCTCTTTAACAACTCACTAGCCAGAAGCTTTTTCCTGGGTCCCTTTTCCCACACTGAATGCGTCCAGCCCTCCTGGGACCACCTCTCTCTCTTGGAGATGAATCCACAGTTATATTAATAACACCGAACTGCAGTATTTTTATTTGCTTGACCATCTCCTCTCTCAGAATACAAGCTCCTGAGGTCAATGCTTGGTTTTGACCTCTCATATGTCCAACAGGTCTCATAGCACCTGGTGAATAGTAGGAACTTATTAAGTGATGTTAAGAGATGTCAGAACTTGAACTTTGCTATCTAGGCTTTAGTAAGGAGCATCGTGCAGAGATACATGAACAATGCCCATTTCTTTAGGTTGCATAGAGATGATCAACTCAGAAGGCAAATTTAAAGATGTGTAACCTTCTGGATAAATTAGTAGGAGTATGAGATTAATAGATACAAGCTACTATACATAAAATAGATAAGCAACAAGAATTTACTACAGGGCACATGAAACTGTAATCAATGTCTTGTAACAATCTGTAATGGAAAAGAATTGGATATATACATATACATATCAGATTCTTACATATATATCAGAAATAAGAATATATATAAAAGAATCTGATATATATATATATCTGAATCATTTGTGGCATACCTGTAGTTGTTCAGTTGCTAGTCATGTCCAACTCTTTGCAACTCCATGGACGCACACTAGGCTCCCATGTCCTTCACTATCTCTAGAGTTTTCTCAAACTCATATCCATTGAGTCAGTGATGCCATCCAACCATCTCATCCTCTGTCGTCCCCTTCTCCTCCTGCCTTCAATCTTTCCCAGCATCAAGATCTTTTCCAATGAGTCAGTTTTTTGCATCACTTTGCCAAAGTCCTGGAGCTTCAGGTTTAGTATCAGTCCTTCCAATGAATATTCAGGGTTGATTTCCTTTAGGATTGATTGCCAAAGTGCTGGAGCTTCAGGTTCAGCATCAGTCCTGCCAATGAATATTCAGGGTTGATTTCCTTTAGGATGGACTGGTTTGATCTCTTTGCAGTCCAAGGGACTCTCAAGAGTCTTCTCCAGCACCACAATGTGAAAGCATCACTGAAGCTAACACAATATTGTAAATCAGCTCTGTTTGTTTTTCAGCCACCCAGTCATGTCTGACTCTTTTCAACCCCATGGACTGCAGCATGCCAGGCTTCCCTGTCCCTCAGCTATCTCCTGAAGTTTGCCATGTTCATGTCCATTGCATTGGTGATGCCATCCAGTCATCTCATCAACCATAAAGAGGGCTTTGAGGAATTACTTAATCTTTCTTTCTCCTAGATTAGCTGTTTAATTCAGGGCTTCACAAAGTTTTTATATGTAAATAAATATATTTTTAGAAAAGAAGAGGTGATGATGGGAAATCTTGGAGAAAGATAAATGGATCTACTCATTGTGGAACTTCTCAGGACCTTTGATATGCTAATATATAGACAAAATCTCTAAGAGGAGGTATGAATGACTATATACTAAACTTGTGTGATGGTAAAGCTCTTTAATCACATGAGATCCTGAAGACAAGTGTATCATAAGATATACTTTGGGAAAGGATAATTTTGTAATCAAAATAGATGTATATTTGCCTAATTTTGAGAATCAATAGACTCAAATTCTTATTTCCTTCAAGATAATATTTTTATATTTAACTTTAATACCAGTCACATTTTGTTAAAGTGACTTGAATTTCAGCTCTTAGAATGTAAGCTATATCAGTCAATAAGTATTTATTGAGAACTTACTTTGTAAAACTGGGCAGTTCTAGCTAGGAAGCTTCTGAAGCTACATGTCAGCATGTATGTTGAAATAAATGTGTCTTTTCTTACACTGAAGTCTTATGTTCACTCATCCTTCTGAATTTTACATTCAAGAATTGCAATATTTCTTTCTTATTATATAATTTGAACTCTCTTTTCAGTGCAATTTCTACTGGACAGAGATCTAAGAGTTTGTCAACTCAGTATCCTCACTGTAAATGAGAACAGTGAGGCAGAGGAGAAAGCCTGATCCAAAATTACAGAGCAGTTACAGATGCAGGTGGGCTCCAGCTTAAGGCCAACCACCCACCTTGTTCTCACTCCACCAGCCTGGCCTTCCCTTTGGTCCACTCTGAGCTCTCAGTGGCTTAACTCAGATCTTCAGGTTATAGAGTCCACATCCCTAGAGCCTGAAAGATTCTTGGTAGAATGTAAAGAATTGCTTGTAGTCCCAACTCCCAAAACTTTAACCCATGGAAAGTGGCTGGACTGCAAACAAGCATGGCTTTAAATCCCATCTCTGCCACTAATTGAACAGTGTGAATGGGACAAGTTCCTTCATCCCTGGGCCTCAGCTTATTCATCTCTTGAATGGGGACAAAATGACTGACAACTACTGCAGTAATAATGAGGCTGTGTGTGCTTGCTTAGCCGCTCAGTGGTGTCTGACTCTTTGCAACCCTTTGGAATGTAGCCCGCCAGGCTTCTCTGTCCATGGGCTTCTCCAGGAAAGAATGCTGGAATGGATTGCCATTTCCTCCTCCAAGGGAATCTTCCTGTCGCAGGGACTGAACCCAAGACTCCTCCATCACCTGTGATGCAGGTGGATTCTACCTGCGGAGCCATCGGGAAAGCCCAATAATGAGGTTACAGGAACTGGGAATGAAATACTTGGCTTTAAGTGCAGCTCAGTAAGTAGCGCTGAAACTAAACATCCTTCAGATTATTTAATGAGTTCACTAGGTTTGGCCTCATCCCCTGTGACACATAGGATCTCAGGCAAAGTTGGTCAGTACTTGGCCAGCAGGTTACTTCTCTTCTCACAGAACCCTTTCCTGGAGCTACTCTGGGAGAAGAGGGGAAAGACAGTGAAAACAAGATGCAAATTAACATCTCAACAAGCTGTCCCATTGCACTCTGCAATCACTCATTGTTTCACTTTATAGCTGTGTACTTGTCTTATTTTTAAGCCCTTTGAGAACAGGAAATATGTTGTGTTCCTTTTTGTATTATCCAAGCATATTACATAAAGCCACTCTTAATGCAGAGCCTCCCATATGCTAAGCACCTATTGCCTATAGGCTAGAAGGAGGAATAAATAAATGAATGACTGAGACCAACAGCATCTCCATTCCCGTGCAGTCCTTCTCTAGCCTCCTCTCTGCATCTGCCTGTGGTCTCATGTACCAGGCCTCCTCCCTTCCCTTTAACCATCTGCTTCTGTCTTCTACCGGGCAGTTTTGTTTTTCTCCTACCAGCATTGAATCAACACTTGCTACAAAACGATGCAGCGAAGCGACACTTAGGCAAAGAATTATCTCCAGCATCTTAGCAGATCCCAGCTAAATAAAGCACATCATAGATTTGACAAAAATGCAAGATTGTGTCTATCTCTCAAGTCGGAGTGAATAGAAGGGCCTTGAGACATGAAGAAGAGGAGGGAAAAATCACTATTTGATACTTACACACTGCAGACCATTAGGCCAGAAACTAGAAAACGAGAGTGATCTGTTAGTGAGGGAAGTGACACTCCAGAAGTGCCTACTGCCCATGGAACATCCATCTTCAGATCCAACTCTGCCAGCCCCTGCCGTCTGAGTCTCATTGCTGACACCTGGGTGCTGCTTTCTCTACTCTGTTTATGACCAAGTCTCCAATAACTAGCCTCTGGGACCTGGGCTCCGAAGACACGTGTGTGTAATTTCTCTTGCCGTCTTCCAGGAAGTGAAGGTTAGGTGTGGTTACTGTCAGGGGACCTGAGTCAGGGCAGTCCTTTAGAAAGACGCTCCCAGGGCACGCGTTGCTGTTGATGGGAAGGCTGGCAGCTCACAGAGCAAGCCTCTCTTTGTACACCCCTGCCGACCTAGCTTCGTCCCGGAGTTGGGTTCATTCACCTGCCGTGTTTACACACCTGGCAGACTCTCATATACCTGGGTAATTTTCTAGTTGCTCTGACTCTGTAGTTAAGACCCAGCAAGTCCTCTCTCTGCCACCCTGCCTTTCGCATAGCAGCCTGAAGTATCGGCCTGGGAGACCTCTGAATTGCCTTGTCCCTGTGGGATTTCAGACTTTGGAGAACTTGAACTCAACGTGCAGGTCCAACACTAATGACTGAGCTGCATAACATGTGGAAACTGGCTGAGCATCCCTTCCTGGGGCAGGGGCAAGGGAGAATGGGGAATCGTCTTGTCCGTTCGTGCATCAAAGTTACTCAGTCATGTCCGACTCTTTCCACCCTGTGGACTGCTGCCTGCCAGGTTCCTGTGTCCGTGGGATACTCCAGGCAAGACTACTGGAGTGGGTTGCCATGCCCTCCTCAGTTATGTCCAGACAAAATAATTTGTGATATAATGGAATGATTGGAAACAAGCCAAATGTCCCACAAGGGCTGATTATAAAAATTATGGTGCGCCCACACCTGGGGAACTCCTTCTCCATTTCTGATGTTTCCTTTGATGTGGAGGGTGCTCACAAGGACAATCGCCATCCTTCTGGGTCCTCTTTTCATGCTTCCGTGGGAAAGGAGGAATGATTCTCTAACTGGTGCTGTGGGGAGAATAGACAGGGCAGCCCGTGCAGCCCTCTCTCAGGAATGAGATGTTCCTCCTCTCTCTTAGGAATGAGATGTTCATAGGAGTCCATCTCCATAGAGGCAGAACCTGCCTGCCCAGCACTGCCTGGGGCTGGGTAGGAGACTTTATATTGTTCTGGGGTTTAATGTCACGAAGGCTGTGTGCGTGCTTGCTAAGTTGCTTCAGTCATATCCAGTTCTTTGTGACCCCACGCACTGTAGCCCACCAGGCTCCTCTGTCCATGGGATTTTCCAGGCAAGAACAGAGGAGTGGGTAGCCACGCCCTCCTCCAGGGGATCTTCCGGCCCCAGGATCGAACCTGCATCTCCTGCACTGACAGGCAGGTTCTTTAACACCAGTGCCACCTGGGAAGCCCTTAAGGAAGGCTACCAGTCTTCAACTGTTGGCCACCTTGCCTGATAGCAGCCCCATGGGGGTGAAGGTGACATTTATGTCTCAAATAGCTCACAGCTCAGGTAGGAAAGATATTGTCTTTTTGCAGGTATTCTCAAAACTCCAACATAATACCATGGAATAACATGCAAGAAGCTTAAAACAATAGCTATATGTTTATTTATACATGTTAATAGGCACAGAATGATAGAATGATATCATTATATGCTGTTATAGGAAAAAAATATTAAGTGGAATGTGTGCTAAGATTTTGGTTTGTTTAAAGTACATGCATTTACTTGCACGTAACATTTCACAGTGGATCAAAAGCCTGAAATGGCAGCATGAACCTTTAATAGCAGTTATCCTGGAGTGGTAGAATAATGAATGTTTTAAAAATACTCCTTTTTTGGATTACATGTACTTTTAAAAAGTCTGCAATAAAAGTATATTCCTATTTTATTGATTAAATGTCCCAGAGTTATTTATTTCCTAAAAAATAGAAGCCATTCTCAAAATCATCAAAACACAACTGTTTCACAATTACCTTTTCATGAGCTCATCGCCTGGTTTGTTAGCTCAAGTCAGAAGCAATTGTATATTTGGTTGGGGACCATCTGGTGTCACTGACTTGCAATGGGCAAGTTTCCACAGGCCTTAAATCCCTTTGAGTTTCAGAACAGTCAAGAGGGAAAAAAAGCTACTTCAAAATCTGAATAATTCTACATGCTCAGTATGTGTCAAATAAAAGGGAAGGGAGAGGGTGATTAATAAACCGAGCCCATGAAAACGTAGGATCTTCTCACTAGAAAGAAACTTAGAGCTGCTCTAGTACCGGATGGAAGCCCTGGTCGCTTCCTTGCCTGTTTCCCCACGGCAGATGTTGGTAATTGATAACTGCGTCTTTCAACGCCAGTGTCTGTCCCAGTCACATCCCACAAGTCCAAGAAAGTACAAGACATTTATCAGCCACGGCAGGACCAAAGGCACCGAGAGCCCATCTCTTCAGTGGCTGAACCCCCGAGTTCACAGATGAGGAGACTGAAGCAAGAGTTAGTTAACTGATTCAAGGGGAGTCACGCCGCTGACAGCAGAAAGTGAAAGTGTTAGTGGCTCTTTCCAGTCCCACTCTTTGTGACCCCATGACCCCCTCTCGCCATAGGAGTTCCCAGGCAAGAATACTAGAGTGGGTAGCCATTTCTTTCTCCAGAGGGTCTTCCTGACGCAGGGATCGAACCCAGGTCTCCCGTATTGCAGGCAGATTCTTTACCATCTGAGCCACCAGGGGAGTCTTGATAATAGAGCAAGACCCCAAATTTTCAGTTTACCCAGTAAACAATGCTTTTACTGAGCCCCCTGCATGAGCAAATCGCTGTCTTAGGCCTTGTGGAGCTGCCTCGGTAAAGAGGGCATTTATCTGCCCTGGAGAAGTTTGCAATGTACCCAAGGGAGTTTTTGATGCATGACAGAAGGTAACAAAATCATGTAGAACAGGGAAAAAAAAATGACGTGCAGTGAGCGAACATTGGAAAGAGGAAAAGAAACTAAATGCAATTGAAAGGATTCAGAAGCCCAAGGATCAATCCACTATACTGTGAAAAATGTATGCTACAAATATGAGTCAAGCTCATCAATAGGTGTTCAAAGAACACCAATTGAATAAGATAGTAAATAAATATTAAAAAGAATATAATCTATAAGAATATATATCATGTATTTAAGCTGCAAGATAACTATCCAAAATAAAAACACTACAATAAGCATGTATATTCATGAGAAAGAGTAACTACTATCAAACTAAGCATGATTGTTTCCAAATTTTCTTAGTGTTTGCTATTCATTTGTTTTGTTGTTTTGCTAGTCCTTACTAACCAATAAGTTAGTGAGTTAAAGAAAAATAATTAGAAATTAAGAAAATCTTTACACTAACTTATTTCTTATCCTTTATGAATGAAAAAAGAGTGTATTCATTCACTTTTGGCAGTATAATCACTCAACATTTACTTTAATTACTTATTGGTTGTTAAAATATTATTTAGGCTATTCCTATTACTATAGAATCTCTAAGGTTTTGAAGCCTTAGAGGTGTTGAAAATACAATGTAAATAAATTTTAATGACCAAAGAAAAATGTGAGAAAGTATTTATTAAATGAATTAACTACAAAGATTGAAAAATCTTAATACATAAACAGCTTCTATAAATCAATAAGAAAAAAGATATATATTTTTTCCTAAAAAGCATGAAAGTCATAAATGAAGAAACAGAAAAGGCAATGGTCATAAAAGGAACATCATTTTGGTATTAATCAACTAAACGGAAAATAAAATGATATGTATTTTTAATCTAATCAGATTTTCAAAGATTGAAAATTGTCTCATGTTGATAAAGGGGTATGAAGACACTATTTCACAACCTGAGGGATTTGGCAACATGTATCAAACTTTAAATGTGTAAACTCTTTGATCCAATAACTTTGTTTCTTTCTTTTTTTTCAATAACTTTACTTCTAAGAAGTTATCCAAAGGAATCAATAAAGATTATGTGAAAAGATGCTTAGTAGTAATTGTGAAAATAATAATGAAACAGTAGCTAATATTTATTGAACTAGCTACTAGTCACTATGATATTCAGTTTCCATTCATGACCTGTTTTAGTTCCTAAATATCTTTGAGATAGATATTGGTATTATCCCCATTTTGTAATTGAGAAAACTGTTTCTTAGAGAAGTTAAGAAAGTTAACAAACTTCCTTAGGGACTGTGAATAAAAAATCGTTGCACCATATTTTATAACAGCAGAAACTTGAGCACAACCTAAAAGATTAGGTGGTTAATTTAATAAATTAAGGTATATTTACACAATAGTAGGATACTACTGAAAAGAATGAAATGGATATATTGACATGAAGAGGGAACCATAATACATTATTGAGTGTAAAAAGGAGATTACAGATGCCATATGTTTGTTTAATATACAAAGCATTTCATTTATGTACTTGAAACTATTCACAACAATTATCTTTAAGGGGAAAGATTATGAAATCTACTTCATAAAATGTGTATTATTTTAATTACAATAAATAACATGTGACACTGCTGGTATTCTCCGGGAAGAATGTCTGCTTTCTCTGAGTCCTATACCAATTGTGAAATTAGTCCTGAAAACAGGACCCAAAATAACATCACCATTACTATGAAGTTCCTATCAGAGCCTCCAGCCTTCCCCATCCCCCAACCCAGGGACACAGGTTTTAAGGCTAGGATTATTGCATGTGAGGAGTTAAGCCAGGATCACATCTTTCTCCTTTCCTATTACCAACCAGACTAAGTCATTTTTCATTCTCAGCTGGGATAGAAAGAGTGAGGGGCCAGAATGTGATGAAGGTGATGATGGGCAAAAGAGATCAAGTGGAGAAGTGTCCCCCCTCTTCCTAGATTATACAATGAAGTTAAGGATCTTGTGATGGGGAGATGATCCTAGAATATTCCAAATGGCCTTAAATGTAATCACTTGTCCTGGGGACACAGAGGAAGGTTAGAGACAGAAAAGACCACGTGACAACAGAGCCAATGGGAGAGAGAGCGTGATCTGAGGGTGGGGTAGAGTGGTCTGAGGATGGGGTAGAGTGGTCTGAGGATGGGGTAGAGTGGTCTGAGGATGGGGTAGAGTGGTCTGAGGATGGGGTAGAGTGGTCTGAGGATGGGGTACAGTGATCTGAGGGTGGGGTAGAGTGGTCTGAGGATGGGGTAGAGTGGTCTGAGGATGGGGTAGAGTGGTCTGAGGATGGGGTACAGTATCTGAGGATGGGGTACAGTGATCTGAGGATGGGGTGCAGTGGTCTGAGGATGGGGTACAGTGGTCTGAGGATGGGGTACAGGGGCTTTAAGGACCGAGGACGTGGCCTGGAGTTAAGGACTGCAGAGACCCCTGGAAACTGGAAAGGCCAAGGCCACGGGTTTTCCCCTCAAATCCTTCTCAAGGATCCAACCCTGCCAAGCCTTGACTTGTGCGGAGCAGACTTCTGACTCCCAGAACTGTGAGCCAACATGTCTGTGGTGCTTAAGTCACTTAAGCCTGTGTTGTTACAGCGGCAACAGGAAACTGATTCATGCTAAAAATTAAAAACAAAAATCAGTGACCATGTTCGCATAATTACCAAAGTATTCAGGGAGCTCTGTCAACTGTGATTTGGCATAAAATAATCCACATCCTGTCTCTTTCCTACAAATATTCCTTATGCTTAAAGAAGGGATTTCCTTCTCTTAAATACAGTGAGATGTTTAACTGACCGACCGAGTGGATAATGGAAAGAGCATATCAGTAAATTGTCCAGATACTATAAACCTCCAAAGTTGAACATTTTACTATGTTGCTCTAAGCTTCTCTTCTCTTCTTCTACATCTTCTTCAATACATCACCCTGCACAGATTCGAGTCTTCATTTTGTTTGTAATTGAGGCTCATACATGTGACTGTGTAAAGTAGAACCTGTGTGCTCAAATGTCCATAATGTATTAAGATGTAATATCAACTCAACTATCAACTATTTCAAACTCCCCCATAACCTGTATGGTGTCTGAATTCTCTGGCCAGACCATTCCGATTGTTCTGTCTTCTTCCTTACTCTTGAAATCCTGATCTGTCACCATACTCCTGCTCCTATGCTGTGGTTAGCTAGAGCCAGCACTTCTTAATTACTATTTCTAATGTACAACAAAACAGGAAATTAGAAAACCAAGCTTCTAATAACATTTTCTGAAATAAATAAGAACTCAGCTTTCTAAGATGCTGTCTTGTGAGTAAAGTGCTTCTATCTGAGTAGAAAATGTGCGCTTCGTTATGCAAAGGTCCAGTGGACCAATGATCAGTACATGAAATGATCCATTTGTCTGTCTGCAAGGCTATAAGCACTCTGAAGGCAAGAGTTGTATCAGCATTAAATCTTAAAGTAGTAAATATTTAATACATTCCTACTATGTATTAGGGGCTTCCCAGGTGGCTCCATGGTAAAGAATCTGCCTGCTAATACAGCAAACTCAGGTTCGATCCCTGGGTCGGGAAGATCCCCTCCAGAAGGGAATGGCAACCCACTCCAGTATTCTTGCCTGGAGAATTACATGGACAGAAGAGCTTGGTGAGCTATAGTCTATGGGATTGCAGAGTCAGACATGACTCAGAGACTAAACAACAACAACTATGTATCAATCATTGTATAAAATGCTTAGAAATCTCATTTCACACACACACACACACACACGCACACACACACACTTCCCACGGTAGTTATCCCATTCTTATTTGACAGAAATGGAAACTGAGGTCAAGAGATGAAGTGACCCATCCAGAACTAATAGGGAAATGACACCTTGTTGTGGGTACTACACCACACTGGGGTCCCTGTGAAAAATACAATTCCTAGCACTTAGTAGGTGCTCAGCAAATGGTGTTGGAGATGAACAAGCTGCGTGACTCCAACCTTGTAACTCCTTGGAGCACATTCAGGAGAGTGCATGGCCCGTAATATAAAACTCAAATGTTTGTGAAATGAAAAACTTGAATCATGCCTGTCACTGCATGCCTCTACTTCCAATGGTGCAATAAAAGGGCAGAGCGTTCACTGTGGATTCCCGGGAACAGAAACCACTAACAAATGTATCTTGTTAGTCTGCTGTCAGGAGCAAGATTTTTATCAGGAATGTTGTATTTCTGAAGACACCAGAATAATTTCCTCCTAATAAATTTCCACCTTATTCAGAGCAGCTAAGGTTCTGCCAGGAGCTCAGAGCCCCCTAGGGGCAGGGCTCCGGCAACTTTCACGGGCAGATTCGATGCGCGTGCACCGCTCTGAAAGGCAGGCAGGAACCCAGCCATCAAGGCACGTGGGGCATTGACAATAACAGCTCAGAAGCACACGCGGCGTTGGTCTGGGTTCCCAGCACCCTTCTGAAAGGACCTGAAATGTGGTGAATGGGCTTTCTTCCCTTCCAGCAGAGGAGGAACTGAGTTTGTCTGCCGGATCATTCTTGCAAATAGAAAATGAAACATTTTCCGGTGTCTTTTTTGAGATTTGATTTATTGAAGTTTGAAACACTGTTAATACTGCAATTTTATTTAATTTTCTATTTCTTTCCATAAATTTCCCCTTTACACTAGCACTTACTCTTGATAGGAGGGAATTTCTAAAGGTCCTAATGGATTAATTTTTGCAGAGATTGTATGATAGTTTTAATTGTTAAATGCAGATGCCATTTCTTTAAATAGATAAGTTCAGACTCTCCCTCCTCTCCTATGTTTTCAGTCTCCCCGCTCCAATTTTCTAATAAATAGAAGTTGAGTCTTAGATTCCTTTTCCTCTTTTTACTGATTCCAAACTATATTTAAACCCTAAATCCTTTTCTCTGTTCCCCAGGGATCACCAAGCAGCCTCCTCTGAACAATACGAAGGCAATGAAGAGAAATGGGGTGGAATTTTTTCTTCTTTAAAAAAAAAATACCATTCCAGCCAGCAAACTAATTCCACTTGTGATTTAGAGGGACTTGGCACCTTCCCCTCAGAACCCCCCTGGGGAAAAGGATGAATGGCCATCTCAGCGTTGCATGAAAATTAGTATCAGGCCACAAATTATTTGACCCTATTAGAGTTTTCTTTTAAGTAAATTAAGGTTATATATCACCATCTTCCAAGAGGTTTGGGTGCTTTGAATCCTCCAAGTTAAGAGAATTTTCAAGATTTCCTGAAATCCAATAGCAAATATGATTCAAAGACATGGATGTTGCAAACACAGCTTCCTTTTCGTGGCAGCCTCACTTGAAAAAAAAAAAAATAGAAATGAGATGATGAATCTTATAACCGAAGGATTTTCAACAAAGAAAAGAGATCATATGGTCAGCAAATTATGCATCAAGAGCCCATCACCAATTCCCTAATCCATCAGGTCACCAGGAAATTTAGGAGAATACACTAGTGTTTGTGTGTGTGTGTGCGTGCACACTCAATTCAAGCAATCCTAAGGCAGTTATTATTTCCTCCAGCCAGACGCATTCGTATTAATGTTCTGTCTATTTCTTCAGTAATCAGATTTAAGCCCAATTTTGTTGTGTTTTCTACATCTCCCAAGTAGCAAGTTGATATTAAACTCTAGTATTCATGCACTATTGAGGAATCTATACATTACTGCCCAGCATGGAGACTACACCTTTTACATTTCCTCTTAATTTCAGGAAAAAATTTTACTAGTTTAAGGGGAAAACCTACTTCATGGATAGTCCCCCACCCTCTGCAATGATTCCTTTCCAGGATCATCTTCACTCCATTTCCCAGCATTCCAGGCCCCGCCCCCTCCCCATCTTT
The DNA here is from genome assembly GCF_910594005.1 of Cervus elaphus. Classification (NCBI taxonomy): domain Eukaryota; kingdom Metazoa; phylum Chordata; class Mammalia; order Artiodactyla; family Cervidae; genus Cervus; species Cervus elaphus. The sequence continues at coordinate 5,315,186 of NC_057820.1, read as the reverse complement.
CTGTTGGAAGTTTCATCAAGAACTGTTGTCTTCTGCTTACAGTTCCAGCTTCACTTTCAAAAGGAGGCTTGTCCCTACAGCTGCTCCCCGTCCCCCCTACTCCCCCCATGCCAATAGTAAATATGATCAATAGTATTTATTGATTATTTTAAAGAAAGAGAGAGGGGGGAGAAGAATCAGGTGGTTTTTTTCTGCCTTTACTCATCTCTCCCCACATCACCGTTTCGAAAGCCCATCCATCACAGGCTACTGCCCTCAGGCCTCCCTGGATGATATCAGGGGAAGAGCCCTGCCCTGGGACTGAAGAGAATTAAGTCCGAAGTCCTGTTCTGTCACCAACGGGCAGAACTAAACTCACTGGGACCTCACGAGCAATGGTACACAGGGCTTAGACCTCAAGCACATCAGTTCTTTTCATTCCGAGGATGCTTCATGGAGTGGATAGGGGTAGTAACTCCGTATCTGACCAGGAAATGGAGGCTCAGATTTTCTCAAAGGAGTCTCTGAGACTTGAATCCAGGCATCAGAACCCAGTGCTGCTGCCTGCAAGTGGATCTCACCAGCCCCAGGGTCTGTCTGTTAAATGAGAATGTTGACCATTCAACCTCATTTCCACATTTCCTGGCAGCTCTAATAGTTTGTAAAATGCTCTGTCTCTCTAGTTTTAAGTCACATTTTAAAGGGCTTCCCTGGTGGCTCAGATGGTAAAGAATCCAACTGCAATGCAGGAGACCTGGATTTGATCCCTGGGTTGGGAAGAACCCCTAGAGGAGGAAATGGCAACCCACTCCATGAACAGAGGAGCCTGGAGGACTACAATCCATTCTGTTGCAAACAGTCAGACGTGACTGAACAACTAACACACAAGTTTGTGAAATTCTCTGTCTTTCTAGTTTCAAGTCAAATTTTAAAGAGGAAGCCAAAGATCTAGTCATGCTTTGTGAGAAACAGCTCCATGCTGAAGGTCTACAGTGAAGTTCCCAGAGGTTTTATGTATATATTCTCAAGCCCAAGACGTTGACACAAATCCCAAGCAAAATGTAGGATTAAGAAAATTGCCCAAAGCCAGCTGACAATATGCATGGTGAGATTACAGATGCTTTTGTTCATAATTTCTGCCTGCTGAAAAAACACATACCACATTGTAAAATCTTACTTTTTCTAAATGTCTTCCATCAGAGAATTGTGTATAGATAGCATTTGCTCATTTTTCTAAAAAAACCATTGTCTCAACATTTAGAAAAATAAAGCTCCAGAAGGATATATAGCATGTTGTAGACATTTTCTCTGGGTAGTCAGGAGCTTGAAAGTCTTTTATTTATTTATTTATTTTTGGTTGTTGTACCTAATTTTTACATGAATTTGTATGACTTTCATAAAAAAAAAAAGAACAATAAACTAAAGAAAAAAAAATACAAAGAGGAAATCTGCTCCTTTTCCCCATGTGCTAAAATCCTGCAATTTCAAATGGAGGAAGGAAACAGGATATGGAGCGGTGGGTGGGAGAGAAATTTCCCTGAGATTTAAACCAAAATGCACAGATTCTTAATGTGTTTAATTGAGCAATGTTGTGATGGGGAGAGAAAGTCTTGGAAATTTTTCCCAGGATTTTTCTCCAAGACAGCTGATGGCCTGAAAATGAGATTATAGAGTCTTTTTTCTTTTAATTACACACTGCAACTTCACAATCCCTTCTTCAGAACTCTGAAATCCCAAGTACTCTGAAAACTTGGAAGCCTTCTTTAAAACTCGTATGGCTGCATATCTATCCACTACTGAGGGTCTTTATCCCACTTAGTGTGATTATTAGCATGTTTTCCTGCAGAAATAGGTTAGGATACTAAGTCCTCATAGCTTCTGCTGTTATCATTTGTTTGTTGTTTAGTTGCTAAGTCATGTCTGACTCTTTGGCGACTCCATGGACCGTAGCCCGTCAGGCTCCTCTGAGTATGCGATTCTCCAGGCAAGAATACTGGAGTGGGAAGTCATTCCCTTCTCCAGGGGGTCTTCCTGACCCAGGGATTGAACCTGGCCTCCTGCACTGCAGGCGGATTCTTCACTGTCTGAGCCAGCAGAGCTCAATGCTCTTTAAACCTTACAAGAGAAAGTAGCTCCATCAGGTACCTTCATTTCTCTCTCTTGACTTTTCTGCTCAGGATATTCCTCATGACACACATCATATTGGACTTGTTGAAGAAAAACAATGTACAACCTTGGGAGGATGGGACCTAGGGAGAGAACTTCTGTGAACAAAGCAAAATTTTAAGACCAGTGGAAAATAATTGTCAGATGAATAAAACACTTGTTTTCTATCTTTGCTCAAAAAATAGCCCTGTCTTTCAAATCAGAACTGCCCTCATATGTTCTTACTTTAAATATGCTTTTCTTTGATTGATGGTATTTTTCAAGGTGTTTATACACATAGAGGATGACAGAGTTGAGTGTATTTTTATAGATGGGTGCTCTAACCTTCATAAACATTCCAGGTGATTACATTCACTAGGATGCCAGATCACAGATCAAAAAGCAAAATCACTTTAAGCCTCCTAACTTGGGTAAATGAGTCTCTTTTATCAAATATTTATTTTTCTAACCTTGCAACACAAATAATGTAGTAGAAGAAAGATGCTTCTGAGGTGGTACCAATATAGAACAGGCTGTTCAAGGAGAAGTAGACATTCATCTCATAGTTGACATCTTTAACAAAATTGAGCAAATTCCTGGGCATTTTGTCCTATCAGATCACTCATCAAAATAACATTCAGTCACAGATCAAGCCAGGACTGGCCTCCTGCTTACTGCAACGAGTCTTCTGTAAGTCAGAAAAACAGTAAGTAAAGATCCAGCTTAAATTATTAAAAATCAGCCAAGGGGATTATTATGGGCTGAATGTTAATGTCTCCTCAAAATTCTTATACTGAAATTCTGACCCCCATAGTGATGTCGTTTGAAGGCACGGCCTCTGAAGGTGATTAAGTTTAGATGAGGTTATAAGGGTGGGGCCCCCAGTATGGGATTAGTGCCCCTATAGGAAAAGGGGGGAGGAGAGGCAGAATCCTCTCTTTTCATCATGTGAGGGCAGAAAGGTAGCCCTTCGCAAGAGAGCTCTTACTAGGAGCCAGATCAATCCGTCCCTTTATCTTGGGTTTCTTAGACTCCAGAATTAGGAGAAAGAAAGTCTATTTTGTAAGCCAACAAGTTTATGGACTTCTGTTGGAGAAGCTCAGGCTGACTGAGACAGGGTCTGTGCCTTCGGAAAAAGATTTACACGCTGACCTTTCACAGAGCAAAATTTGGTGATATGACTTCTTGAGAGATAATTGTCTTTTTTTTCCCCTTCGATACCAAACTTTGTAAAAGCTAAAAACTAGAATACAAGCAAACAACTGAATATCACCTCTTAGCTCCACCAATGGGTCTCCAGATGGGTTAGTTTCCTTTTGACTCAGAATATGTGAGCCCCAGGGCTTGGTTTAAATACAAGGAGGGAACTGTGAAGAGGAAAGAATTGGAGGGACAGGCGAAGGCAACTGAGGCATCTTAGGAGAAAGAATTTCTAAGAAGAGAAGGTCAGGGATTTCCCTGGTGGTCCAGTGGTTAAGACTCCATCTTCCAGTGCAGGGGACATGGGTTCCATCCCTGGTCAGGGAACTAAGATTCCACATGCCTCGGGGCAACCAAGCCCCCATGCCACAACTACGGAGCCCCCCCACAGCAACAAAGAACTCACTTGCTGGAAAAGAAAGATTCCTTGTGACACAGCCAAAAATAAACGAACATTTTTTTTTTTAAATAAAAGCCATCTTCTCTAAAAAAAGAAAAAGAGAAGGTAAGAGCAGGGCCATTGCTGCAAAGAGCAAGGAGTGTTTGGGATAAATACTGGCTCTGAGACCTGAAGGCTGTGTGTCCTTGAGTTGGTTATTCACACCCTCTGAGCAGTTTTCCTGTCTTTGAAATGAAAGTATTCATTGCCTGTCAATACAAGGGTTAAATAGGATCATATATGCAATATAACAAGCAAAGTGCCAGGCAAGTAAGTGAGAACTCAATAATTTGCAGTTTTATTATTTTCCTTAATATCCCACTCTCACCCCTTCCCCCTCACCCCCTGCCTTGCACTTTTAAGATTAAAGAAATGACAAATCATAGTCTCAAGCTTCCATTTGTGGGTGAGCAGAGCTAATCTCTCCACGATTCTCGCAGAAAGCCTCACAATTAAAAACTAAAATAAAGCGTTCACACTCCAGATTTTATTTTAACCAGCCCACAAAATTTTTTATCCATCTTTGCTTTTCAGAAACCCTGCAGCTGATGGCAGGGAAGTCAGCAGAGCCGCCTTTAGATGTCTCAGGTTCTTGAATTTTCTGCTGCTCATTAGAATTCCATCTCACCCATCGCCTGATCCCACAGGCCCCTGACGGCAAAGCCTGCCGAGCCGAGCCCGTTCTGGTTTTATTCATTTATTCATCAAACATTTATTGAGCATCTTCTACATGCCAGGCTCCACGTTAGGCTCTGGACCAGCAGTGGATAAGACAACATTTGTATTCTCATGGCAGGCAGGGGGGTCAGACATATAAAAACACAATGAAGAAGATGCAGTGATTGTTTATCAGGAAGCAGAGAGGAGAGGGCTACAGACGATGCTCTTCAAAGGATGGGGGAGGGTCAATAAGAAAGAGGCTTTAGGGCAGAACATACCATGTGACTCATCAGAGGAGCAAGACTTGCCAGAAACCTCTCCCCTCAGTCAAGGAGAGTCCCGAGAAAATGCCCCCCTTTCTCTCTCCTTATTCTCGTCAGTTATCACTCCCCCTACGTTCTTTCATTCACTGCCGTATCTTTAGCATCTTAGAACAATGGCTGGCACATGCAGATACTTGTCACAGTCTGACAAGCAGCTCCAAAGCATCTCTCCCTGCCCCATCCCCAAATCACACATTGAAATCTCACATGCTTGTGTGCACAATCGCTAAGTCGTGTCTGGCTCTTTTGTGACTCCAGGCACTGTAGCCAGCCAGGCTCCTCTCTCCATGGAATCCCCCAGGCAAGAATACTGGAGTGGGTAGCTATTCCCTTCTCCAGGGGATCTTCCCGACCCAGGGATTGAACCCAAGTCTCTTGCATCTCCTGCATTGGCAGGCAGCTTCTTTACCACTAGCGCCACCTGGGAAGCCCTGATGGGGTCTTAACCCCTCAGTATGGCAGAAAGTACTAGGAGATAGGATCTTTATAAAGGTTATTAGGGACAAATAAACTCATCAAGATAGACCCTAAAATGGTCTGACTGGTGTCCTTATATGAAGAGATTAGGACACATGGAGAAGATGACGCCCTACATGCCAAGGAAAGAGGCCTCAGGAGGAAGCAATCCTTCCCACACCTTGATCATGGACTTACAGCCTCCAGAGATGTGAGGAAATAAATTTCCATTTGTCCGTGGTATCTTGCTATAGCAGCCCTAGCAATCTCATAAAATGTTCAAACCGTGTTTGTTGAGCAGATTAATGAGTAATGTTTACATTATTGTAACAAGTTAGTTGGACCATAAAGAAGACTGAGCACTGAAGAATTGATGCTTTTGAACTGTGGTGCTGGAGAAGACCCTTGAGAATCCCCTGGACTGCAAGGAGATCCAGCCAGTCAATCCTAAAGGCAATCAGCCTTGACTATTCACTGGAAGGATTGATGCTGAAGCTGAAGCTCCAGTACTGTGGCCACCTGATGCGAAGAACTGACTCATTGGAAAAGACCCTGATGCTGGGAAAGACCGAGGACAGGAGGAAAAGGGGGTGACAGAGGATGAGATGGTTGGATGACATCACTGAATCGATGGACATGAGTTTGAGCAAACTCTAGGAGACAGTGAAGGACAGGGAAGCCTGGTGTGTTGCAGTCCATGAAGTTGCGGAGAGTTGAACATGACTGAGTGACTAAACAACAGCAAAGATACATAAACTTGAGTCCTCATTTAAGTCAAAAGTCCAGGGTGAGCGACATGGAAAAGCTCTCGGGATAAGGTGACTCTTTGCTTCACCTGTACAGTTCCAGAACCCTGCAGAAAAACAGGGGGTTGGCCCTAGAGAGTCAGGGTGCATATCTGAGGAATGAGTTCAGTGAGTCCACATGCCTGCATCTTCCCAGCAAGGGAGGATGAGTACCTTCCTTGGAAACCTGAGTCACCATATCTGAGAACTGGCCGTGATTGTTTGACCTCTGGCTTTCCTGTGTGGTGCAGGGCAGGGAAGAAATGAAACAGCAGGTAACTCCTCCTGCACAGACCCTGAGCCAGGGGCCGCTCTAATTTTTGAAGCAGTCCTGGGAGGCAGACTCTCAAACTGCAAAGGAAAACGGAGTCCCTGAGAGGTGAAATGGCTTGCTCAAGGTCACACAGGAGGATACAGGAGAGCTGGGATTTGAACTCAGGCCAGGGGATTCATAAGTACAGCCTGCAGGACTTACCGGCAGCTCATCCTCCTTGCTGTCCCTCCATGCCACTGTCCTTCCATTGCAAGGTGGCCGAAAAGTGCCAAACGAAAGATGCAACAGAAATCAGACAGCAGAGCCTAAAGGCAGCTTTTCTGAGTGAATAACAAGCAAACGAAAAGGCTAGCAAATGGCAACTGGGCATCACAGAAGCAAGAGGAGAGGAGCTGTCTCTACTGGGAGGTGACAATAGAGTGTGGTCTTCGCATACAAGCCAAGGGAAGCAGCAAAGAACTCTGACTTGCCCATGAAATAAGGGAGCCCGCTGCTCACAAGCTCCCCAGGAGAATGAGCTGTGACCATCACTGCTGCTAAGTGTGAGAAATGTTCCCCAGCTCCCTTAACTTGGCCCTAAACTCCCGCCGTGTTCACTTTGCCTATTTACCGCTTCCCGGATTCTCCTTCCGTTTAGGAAGGCAGACTGCTTTCTCATCCTCCCTCTCTCTTTCTCTCTCTGCTAATCCAGGCTCTCAGAATTTCATCCCCAAGAAGTTAATCAAAGGCATTTTCCTCAATAAATCAAGTCTCCCTGAAGATGAATTCCAGAGCCAGCTGTTCTAACCCCGCGAGTGTCCACCTGCTTCACGAGCATTTTTACAACAGCTATTGTCTGCGTGTGAACGTTATCTGCTTTGTTACATGAGCCTTGGCTTCAGCTCTAACTCTCAGAAGAAAGATCAAACGGCTTCATCTTGGGAATCTGATCTGAATCGCTCCTTCCTTTTCTGGAAATGCAGACGAACTCGGGCTGTGGCTGCATCTGGAAGGCCAGCCGGAGCTTCTCATAGAAGCCAGGGTGCCGTCTGCCAGGCACGGTGACCAGCAGGACAGTGGGAGGGTGGGGTGGGCAGTGCCCAGGGAGGAGATGGCAAAACAAGAGCTGAGCCCCACCCTCCCCCCGCCACCCTGGAAAGATGTCAGCTGGAGGTCTACACCTACCAGGGCCTTCCAAGGGAGCCTGTGTGTGCATGCGTGCATGCTAAGTCACTTCATTCGTGTCTGACTCTTTGACACCCCGTGGACTGTGGTTTCCATGTCCTTCTCCAGGGCCAAGTAAGCCTACCTCCTCACAGAACAACAGACAGTGAAGGTGAAGGGCAGGATCTTCAGTGGAGGTCTCAACGGAAGGACTCAGCCAGGACTCTTAAAACCATGCCGCCTATATATATATTATATATTATATAATATATATTATATAATTAATAATATATAATACATTATATATTTAAATATATATTTATATATATAATGGAATATTACTTAGCCTTAAAAAGAATGAAAGAATGCCACTTGTAGCGGCATGGATGGACCTAGAAATAATCATACTAAAGTGAAGTATGCCAGACAGAGACAGATAAATATCTTACAATACCATTTGTATGTGGAATCTACCAAAAAAAAAAAAATGGTACAAATGAATTTATTTACAAGACAGAAACAGACTCACAGATGTAGAAAACAACCCTATGGTTATCAAAGGTGAAAGAGGGTGACAAATGAGGAAAATGGGATTTACAGATACACATGACTATATGTAAAAATAAACAACAAGATTTACTGTTCAGCATAGGTTACTAAATTCAATATAGTAACTTCCCTTATAGCTCAGTTGGGAAAGAATCTGCCTGCAATGCAGGAGACCTGGGTTTGATTCCTGGGTCGGGAAGATCCCCTGGAGAAGGAAATGGCAACCCTCTCTAGTAATCTTGCCTGGAGACTCTCATGGACAGAGGAGCCTGGCGGGCTATAGTCCATGGGGTTGCAAGAATTGGACATGACTTAGCGACTAAATCACCACTGTATTCAATATCTTGTGATAACCTATAATGGAACAGAATCTTAAAGAGAATAGATATACATATGTATATCTGAGTTACTTTGCTATATACCTGAAACACTGCAAGTCAACTATATTTCAATTTTTGAAAGTCATTAACTAAAAAATAAATAAAATCATACCGCCATGGCCCTTAGACACAACCTAGTTTCTTACAATGGAGACCAATGAAGACTAAAGAAGATAAGGATATACCTATGGCCAAGAAGGAAAACACCTCATCAGAGGAAGTTCTTTTTCATGAAAGAACCTTTCATTAAAGACTAGCATTTTAGTGTAGTCTCCCTTTTTCCCTCTGTTCATGGAATCACAGATATATATATTTTTTTCCTTCAGAGTTGAAAAGAACCTTAGAAATGTAAACCATTCATAATATTTTGCAGAAGGAAGTAAGCCCAGAGAGGTAAGTGACTTACCCAAGATCACTCAGCTAGAAAAGGGCCAGGCCAGGATCTGGTGTCCTGACTCAGCTCGGGGCTCTCAGATTTGAGAATTTCCAGACTCAGCTTCCTAGAAAAAGTAGCCCCTTCCTCCAATGAGGAGGTATAAATCCCTCTCCCTCCAGATGACAAGATCTTATTTCCCTTGATTGGGCTTCCCTGGTGGCTCAGACGGTAATGAATCTGCCTACAATCTGGGGGTCGGGGAGGTCGCCTGGAGAAGGGAATGGCTACCCACTCTAACTTCAGAGTAAATGCTCATCTTTGTTTACTAGAGAGACTGGGATTCAGAGAGTTCTAGAGACCTGCAGCAGGCCTCCAGGAGGGTGTGTGAAGGGGCCAGATGTCAACTGCAAGGAGACTCACCCCAAACCTCAGGCTGAATATCATCCCCCATCCTTTCCTGCCCGGATTTCCCACAAACCCGCTGTCACCTTTTGTGTCCTTCCTTGTAGCTGCTTTAGGTCTTTCAATATTGGTACTTGTAAGACCCTGAAAGGGAGCACCTCCTTACATTTTTTTGTCCTGGGCACCTCACCAGCCTCCCCAAGTCCCAGCACTGTTGTCACAGCTTTTTGGCATTGCACCCCTTATCCATTCTACAGGCAGAAAGGTCTTTGCAGAATTTAGCTCTCTGCCCTGCTTAAATACATCACTTCTCCCCTTGGTCCCGGGGTAGAGTCCACATTCCGTCACTCAGTGTGTGAGTTAATCGAGGAGCCCCTGGAGAGGAAAGGTCTCTGCTGCAGTGGCCCATCTTCACCCCTCTGCAGGTCCAGGGACACCCCTGGTTCCCAGGAAGCTTGATCACAACTCATCCCTCATTCTCTGTTCCTCACACTTCTGTGAACCTCTCTAGATGGCCTTTCCTTCTGACATGCATGGCAAAATCTAGCAGCATCACTCCTCCCCCAGGTTTCAATTTTCTTCTGAGTGTCTGGTAGATGGGGTTCCCTAAAAGAACAATAAGAGAAGACCTCATCCTAAGAGATAAATGGGGAAAGTGGGGGTGGGTGCCATCCTTCATCTCACCAAGTACCAAATACCTGTCTCCCACAATCTGCTCTTGACCTCTGTCTGCAATTTCATTCAGCTTTTCGGTCATTATCTTAATAGGCATCTACCTGTCATTTACCAAAATGCAGTTAAGTGGGGTGATCATTTTTCTGAAGATAAAAATGACATCTCTCTTTTCTCTTTTTCTCTCTCTTAAAGGTGATGCTGGTCCATTATTTTAACTGAAGCTCTTTGGGGCTCTCTAGGATGGTTCCATATTCTGGCTTTGTCTGTAAAACTTGGGGAGGCAGAGAGTTAAACCAACAACTAGAGAATTTGATCACGACAGACCTAGACTCCTGGTAGTTCAGCGCAAAGGAAAACAACAAGTTTCTTTTAGCCTTAATTGTCTGTGTAATTGCCTTAGCTCAGAGAGACAGAGGCTCAGAATCTCAAGAAAGGTGGATTTCTTTTCTTCAATCAACAACATTTATTATATCCCGACTGTATGAAGCAAATCTGCATTAAGTCTTGAAGGGTACCCAGGAGGAGCATTATAGATGCTGCTAATGAATCTCTAAATAACCTAACTATAGAATCAAGTTCATTGGAATGCTTGATAAGTACCAGGCAGTATACCACTGCAAGGATTCAATATGAGGAATTAAGGAGGTAGTAAGCAAGAATAAAAGCAAGCCAAAAATGTGTGTATGGTGGAGCTGGATCATATTTTGAAATACTGACATAAAGGTGGCAGGAGTTTAGGGGAGGAACAGTCAAAATGCAGAAGTTGTCAGCCAACAATTACTGGAAATCTACTCTATGCCAAGCCTTACCTCTTAGACATTCACCCACCAATCATCACAGCTCAAATTCCACCTCTTCCATGAAGGATTCTGAGCCCTTAGACAGAAGGAATCACTCCTACTTGGTCTTCCCAGAAAAAAAAAAAACAAAAAAACAGCTATTTGGCATTGACTTCACCCTGTCCTATGTGGAAATGAATTATTTGCAAGTCTGTTTCATCCACTAACTCTTAAGATTTAGAAAGCTTGCTTTACTCATATCTTTATCATTGAGAACATTCATCCCCATGAGTTGCACAGAATAGTTTTCAGCTCAGTTCAGTCACTCAGTTGTGTCCGACTCTTTGCGACCCCATGGATTGCAGCACGCCAGGCCTCCCTGTCCATCAACAACTCCAGAAGTTTACTCACTCATGCCCATTGAGCCTATGATGCCATCCAACCATCTTATCCTCCATCGTCCCCTTCTCCTCCTGCCTTCAATCTTTCCCAGCATCAGGGTCTTTTCAAATGAGTCAGCTCTTTGCATCAGGTGGTCAAAGTATTGAGTTTCAGCTTCAGCATCAGCCTTTCCAATGAACACTCAGGACTGATTTCCTTTAAGATTGACTGATTGGATCTCCTTGTAGTTCAAAGGACTCTGAAGAGTCTACTCCAACACCACAGTTCAAAAGCATCAATTCTTCAGCACTCAGCTTTTCTTATAGTCCAATTCTCACATCCATACATGACTACTGGAAAAACCATAGCTTTGACTAGATGAACATTTGTTGGCAAAGTAATGTCTCTGCTTTTTAATATGCTGTCTAGGTTGGTCATAACTTTTCTTCCAAGGAGCATGTGTCTTTTAATTTCATGGCTTCAGTCACTATCTGCAGTGATTTTGGAGCCCAAAAAACTAAAGTCTTTCACTGTTTCCATTGTTTCCCCATCTATCTGCCATGAAGGGATGGGACCAGATGTCATGATCTTAGTTTTCTGAATGTTGAATTTTAAGTCAACTTTTTCACTCTCCTCTTTCACTTTCATCAAGAGGCTCTTTAGTTCTTCTTTGCTTTCTGCCATAAGGGTGGTGTCATCTGCATATTGAACATTATTGATATTTCCCCCAGCAATCTTGATTCAAGTTTGTGCTTCATCCAGCCCAGCATTTCACATGATGTACTCTACATATAAGTTAAATAAGCAAGGTGACAATATACAGCCTTGACATACTCTTTTCCTGATTTGGAATCAGTGTTCCATGTCCAGTTCTAACTGTTGCTTCTTGACCTGCATGCAGATTTCTCATGAGGAAGGTCATGTGGTCTGGTATTCCTATCTCTTGAAGAATTTCCCACAGTGTGTTGTGATCCACACAGTCAAAGGCTTTGGCGTAGTCAATAAAGCAGAAGTACATGATTTTCTGGAACTTTCTTGTTTTTTCGATGATCCAGTGGATGTTGGCAATTTGATCTCTGGTTCCTCTGCCTTTTCTGAATCCAGCTTGAACATCTGGAAGTTCACGGTTCACATACTGTTGAAGCCTGGCTTGGAGAATTTTGAACATTACTTTTACTAGCGTGCGAGATGAGTGCAATTATGTGGCAGTTTGAACATTCTTTGGCATTGCCTTTCTTTGGGATTGGAATGGAAACTGACCTTTTCCAGTCCCGTGGCCACTGCTGAGTTTTCCAAATTTGCTGGCATATTGAGTGCAACACTTTCACAGTGTCATCTTTTAGGATTTGAAATAGCTCAACTGGAATTCCATCACCTCCACTAGCTTTGTTTGTGGTGATGTTTCCTAAGGCCCACTTGGCTTTGCATTCCAGATGTCTGGCTCTAGATGACTGATCACACCATCATGGTTATCTGGGTCATGAAGATCTTTTTTGTACAGTTCTTCTGTGTATTCTTGCCTCCTTTTCTTAACATCTTCTTCTTCTGTTAGGTTCATACCATTTCTGTCCTTGATTGAGCCCATCTTTGCATGAAATGTTTCCTTGGTATCTCTAATTTTCTTGAAGAGATCTCTAGTCTTTCTCATTCTACTGTCTTCCTGTATTTCTTTGCACTGATCACTGAGGAAGGCTTTCTTATATCTGGACATGCACTCATCTTCTCCTGCGAAAACTCCAGAATTACAACTCACTGCTGAACAGCCATGGACAGGACAATGTTGTATCCCACCAAAAAAAGATATCCCAAACTCAAGGGCAAAGGAGAAGCCCCAGCATGATGGTGGAAGGGGTAAAATCACATTTAGAATCAAGCCCCATACCCACCAGAGATGCTCGGAGGGCTCAAACAAACTTTGTGTGCACCAGGACCCAGAGACTGAGCCAGAACTGTGTTTCACTGTCTCCTGTGGAGATACAGGTCAGCAGTGGACTGCCGCAGGGGCAGGGGCTCCGGGTGCTGCAGACCTGGGTACGGCATAAGCCCTCTTGGAAGAGGTCGCATTAACCCCACCATAGAGCTGCCAGAACTTACACAGGACTGGGGAAACAGACTCTTGGAGGGCACAAACAGAACCTTGCGCACGCCAGGACCCAGGAGAAAGGAGCAGTGACCCCACAAGAGACTGACCCAGACTTGCCCATGAGTGTCCAGGAGTCTCCGGTGGAGGCATGGGTGGGAGGTGGCCTATTGCAGGGTAGGGGGCACTCTGTGCAGCAGTGCTTGCTTGCATGGGGCCTTTTGAAGGAAGTTACCATTATCTTCATTACCTCCACAACAGTTTCCCCTCAGGTCAAACAACAGGAAGGGAACACAGCCCCACCCGTCAACAGAAAACTGGATTAAAGATTTACTGGGCATGGCCCCACTCATCAGAACAAGACCCAGTTTGCCCCTCAAGTCAGTCTCTCTCATCAGGATACTTCCATAAACCTCTTATCTTTATCCATCAGAGTGCAGACAGAATGAAAACCACAATCACAGAAAATTAACCAAACTGATCACATGGACCACAGCCTTTTCTAACTCAATGAAACAATGAGCCATGCCATGGGGCATGGAGGTCATGGTGGAGAGTTCTGACAAAACGTGGTCCACTGGAGAAGGGAATGGCAAACCACTTCAGTATTCCTGCCTTGAGAACCCCAAGAACAGTATGAAAAGGCAAAAATATAAGACACTGAAAGATGAACTCCCCAGGTTGTTAGGTGCTCAATATGCTACTGGGGATGAGTGGAGAAATAACTCCAGAAAGAATGAAGAGATGGAGCCAAAGCCAAAACAACACCTAGATGTGGATGTGACTGGTGATGGGAGTAAAGTCCATTGCTGTAAAGAGCAATATCACATAGGAACCCCGAATGTTAGGTCCATGAATCAAAGCAAATTGGAAGTGGTCAGACAGGAGATGGCAAGAGTGAACATCGACATTTTAGGAATCAGTGAACTAAAATGGACTTGAATGGGTGAATTTAACTCAGATGGCCATTATATCTACTACTGTGGACAAGGATCCCTTAGAAGAAATGGAATAGCCTTCATAATCAGCAAAAGAGTCTGAATGCAGTACTTGGATGCAATCTCAAAAATGACAGAATGATCTCTGTTCATTTCCAAGGCAAACCGTTCAATATCACAGTAATCCAAGTCTATGCCCCAACCAGTAATGCTGAAGAAGCTGAAGTTGAATGGTTCTATGAAGACCTATAAGATATTCTAGAACTAACAACCCAAAAGGATGTCCTTTTCATTATAGGGGACTGAAATGCAAAATTAGGAAGTCAAGAGATACCTGGAGTAACAAGCAAATTTGGCCTTGGAGTCCAAAATTAAGCAAGGCAAAGGCTAACAGAGTTTTGCTGAGAGAATGCACTGGTCATAGCAAACACCCTTTTCCAACGACACAAGAGAAGACTCTGCACGTGGACATCACCAGATGTTAGGGTCAATATCAAAATCAGATTCTTTATATTCTTTGCAGCCAAAGATGGTGAAGCTCTATACAGTCAGCACAAACAAGACCAGGAGCTGACTGTGGCTCAGATCATGAACTCCTTATTGCCAAATTCAGACTTAAATTGAAGAAAGTAGGGAAAACCACTACACCATTCCATTCAGTTCAGTTCAGTCACCCAGACATGTCTGCCTCTTTGTGACCTCAACACCATTCAGGGATGACCTAGATCAAATCCCTTATGATTATACAGTGGAAGTGACAAGTAGATTCAAGGGATCAGATCTGATAGACAGAGTGGCTAAAGAACTATGGATGGAGGTTCATGACATCATACAGGAGGCAGTGATCAAGACCATCCTCAAGAAAAAGAAATGCAAAAAGGCAAAATGGTTGTCTGAGGAGGCCTTACAAATAGCTGAGAAAAGAAGAGAAGCTAAAGGCAAAGGAGAAAAGGAAAGATATCCCCATTTGAATGCAGAGTTCCAAAGAATGGCGAGGAGAGATAAGAAAGCCTTCCTCAGTGATCAATGCAAAGAAATACAGAATAGTTTTAAGAGCTTTCAATAGTTTTCAAGTTTCTCATGGGGCTTATGACTTAAACCTCCTTCTGTTTTCTCAAAGAGACTTGGAACATCTCTGCTCTGCTTTTTTTAGCTGTTAGTTTCATATTTGAGCCCTAAGGGCCATTTTATTTCCCTTCTTTCCAAATTTGTGAGCTATCACATCACAGATCACAAATATGATAAAACTAAGAAATCAAATATATTTGTTGTCTGTAAAGATGTGTTATTGGGGCTGGAACATTAACATGGTGATTGGAAGGTGTTGAGTTGGAATGGAAGGGCATTCTAGTAGAGAATGGAGAATTATAAGCAGATGAACATGAATTTGAAAACTTTCTGCCATCGCTGGGTTGTTTCCTGAATCAGATATGACACCTCTGGCTCTTTCGTCCAAAACGGCATTTGGGGAGCGGGGGTGGGGTGGGAACTGAGATGCCCTTAGCCAGCTTTTCCAGCCGCCTATTTTTTATCCTTCTTTTAATATTTTAATATCTAACATGAAATGGTAGGAAGGACACTGAGAGAGAAAAAAAAGACAAAAAGGAAGCAAAGAAGGAAAGATGAAAGGGAGAGAGGAGGGCAAGAAGAAAGAAGGACTATACATTTGTGATCTAAATCCTGCATCCAAATCCTGGCTCTGCCACTGACCACCTATGATACTGAGACAAAATGTTTTTCTTACTGTTCCAAACCTTATGATTCTCCTTCAGGAGAAAGGAGAAGATGGTGACTCCCAAGATGGTAATTTATAGGACTGACCAAAAGAATATGTGTACAAATAGTCTAGAACACAGATTACATAAAATATCAATCAAATCACTCTGGAAACCTACCTGAAATGAACCAGCAGAGCGAAGTTTTCCCAGGCACAGGTGGCCTTCTGCCCGCACACACACATGACATCATCACAACACTGACCGTGTCCTGCTATTCTTCTTCCAGGTCCTTGTCTCTTACTAGGCTAGAAATTCCCCCATGATGGTCACCAACCCACATTCACTCATGAACCCCTAGACCTGAGACGGCCTCTTACACAAAGGAGGTCTTTCCAAATATTTGCAAAATGAATGAATGAATGTCATCAAAAATCTCCAGACCTAACTAACTCAGAAAATAAAGACGTCATTATCATTCCTATTATAAATCCTCTCTCTCACACTGGGTAATCCTTTAACTTCCCGAAGCCCCGGCACATATGGTACCTCGGATTTGCTCTCTGCAACCCCCAGATGGGTTTACAACTTACCTCTCCTGGGCAGGTTTTTGCTGATTCTCTGTGATGTACAATTGCCCAAGAAGAGTCTCGGGCATATAGGAACTGTCATATCTATTAGCTTCTTCCTTCCTTCACAAAAAGGGAAGAGTACAAGAGCGGTGCCCTGACTCCTAACTGATGTCAAAAACGACATTTCCTCTCCACAGCTTTTGGTTTTTGATTCCTATCTGTCATCCATTATAATTTTACACCAGAAATTATTTAGTTTTCTATGTATTTGTGAAGATTTGAAGAGTTATAAGCTGGCTTCGCTTGTGTGTGCCCAGAAAAAAAAAAAAAGTAAGAGGATTTATGGGAAGAGAATGAATAGGACAAAAAAAGAAAAAAAAAGAAAGGTCTCTAAAGGAATTCAGAGTTTAAACTGGTTCTAAATGCTTCACTCTGAAGGCCAGAGCAGATTTCAGGGTTTAAAAGTAATGTACAATTTTTACAGAGCCCTCTTCTTTGTTTTAACTTAGAATGCGATGTAGCAAGGTCAATGGACTTTCCCATTAGCATTATTAATGTTAGTTTAATGAAGTGCACAGATTTGTAAGTGCAGTATTTTTTTTTTTTTTTTTTTAAATTTTGGCCGTGCTGGGCCTTTGTTGCAGCACATGGACTTTCCATAGTTGTAATGCGCCAGAAGATTCTCTTGCAAACGAGCACGGACTCTAAAATGTGTGGGCTCAATAGTTGTGGCAGGCCGGCTTTCTAGCTGCAGCATGTGGGATCTTACTTCCTTGATCAGGGATCAAACCTGCATCCCCTACATTGGAAGGCAAATCCGCAACCACTAGACCTCCAGGAAAGTCCCTAAAAAATGCAGTTTTATGAGTTTTACAAATGTCTATGTATACCCTTAATAACTCCGTTGGAATCAACATATAGAACAACTTCATTTCCTCAGAATTTTCCTTTCTGACCTTTTTTGGATCCTCTCTTACATGCCTGGAGAATCCCAGGGATGGGGGAGCCTGGTGGACTGCCATCTATGGGGTCGCACAGAGCCGGACACGACTGAAGCGACTTAGCAGCAGCAGCAGCTTACATACTCTTTCTCAAATCAGGGGCTCTAAATAGTGTGACTCCATGGATTATTTCTTAGAATCTGATGAAAGCTACAAATCTTTCTGCATTGAGTCAGGGAAGTGGGAGTGTGTAAATTCATCACAGATTAAGGACCCCAGGGAAGTTTTATTAATTCTTTTATTTGTTCATTCAAAAATCTTTATTGAGCACTCACTAGGTGCTTGGGAGAGGTGTTGGGCAGACAGCGGGAAAGAAAGATAGCATCATTCTTGCCTCCTGGATTCACAGCAAGGAGAAAGGTAAGAAATAAGAAAGCAAACCAATAGATAGAATTTCATACAGTGACAAATGCAATGAGGGCAACTGTCAACCCAGGTGTGGTGATAAAGGACAGCATGATGAGGCTCTTTTATAGATTCAAGGAAGGCCTCTCTGAGGAGGGAACGGTTTGGTGGGGACCTAGATGTGAGAGGAAACTGGCTGTGCAAAGAGGTCCAACTGTTTGATTGCTGCCATATCTGAATTATCCCTTTCTTCCCCTCTGTCCACTCAAGGCTAGAAGCTGCATGCTTAGTCGTGTCAGACTTTTCAACCCCACGGACTGTAGCCCACCAGGCTCTTCTGTCCATAGAGTTTTCCAAGCAAGAATACTGGAATGAGTTGCCATTTCTTTTTCTAGGGAATCTTCCCAACCCAGGGATGGAACTCGATATCTCTTGCATCTCCTGCATTGGCAGGCGGATTCTTCAGCACAGGCACCACCTAGGAAGCCTATCCACACAAATTCTATCCTAAAATACAGAATGGTAACTTCACCCAATTACAAAGCAGTCCAAATGTTAAAAGGACATTTATATTTTCACATGACTTGACTTTTACTTACTATGAAAGTAGTTTTCTATAAGTGTGTTCTGTGATTCATGTCAGTGTTTTCCTCTAGGAATTTTATAGTATCTGGTCTTACATTTACATCTTAGTCCAATTTGAGTTTATTTTTGTATATGATGTTACAAAATGTTCAATTTCATTTTTTCTTTTATGTGTAGCTGTCCGGTTTTTCCAGCACCGCTTATTGAAAAGACTGTCTTTTCTCCATTGTATATTTTTGCTTCCTTTGTTATAGATTAGTTGACCATAAGTGCATGGGTTTACTTCAAGAAAATTGAATTTTTAATTTAAAAACTACCAAAAAAGAAATCTCCAACCCCAGATAGTTTTATTGTAAAACTCTTCCAAATGTTTAAAGAAGAATAAACAACAATTGTACACAATTTCTTTCAGACATAAAAGAGGAATAAATAAGTCTCAATTTGTTTTATAAAGCTAGTATTACCAAAAACAGAGACAGTACAAACCAGAAAACTGCCGATCAGTATTCCCCATGCACACAAGCACAAAAATTCTTAACAAAATATTAGCAAAGAGAATTAAGCAATATATAAAAATAATTATACAACATGACTAAATTGGGGTTTATTCCAGTGATACAAGGTTGATTCAATACTTTCAAATCAATCAATGTACTCTACCACACTAACAAGCCAAAGAAGAAAAAAAAAAAATCACATGATCCTATCTGTTGATGCAGGAAAAATATTCAACAAATTTCAACATCTTTTCATGATAATACATTCAGAAAGTTAGGATAGAGGGGAACTTCCTCAATTGATAAAACATCTTGGGGGGGGGGGCGGGGACGACTATTATCATTATACTTAAAAGTGAAAGACTGAATGGTTTTTCCTTCAGATCAGGAAGACAAGGATCTTTGTTCTCACTACTCTTTTCAACAAAATGTTAGAAGTTACTCAGTGTCACAGAAAAATAAAATAAAGGGCACGTGGTTTATTTGGAAAGCAATAAAACTTTCTATTAGAAAATGATATAATTTTCTATATAGAAGAACCCCAGGAATTAGTTTAAAAATTTCCTAGAACAAATAAGTGATCAGTCTGATCACAGGATAAAAAATAAGCATACAAAACCAATTATATAGCTATATAATACCAATGAACATGTGAATGCCAAAATAAAAAATACAATTCCACTTATATTAAATAAAAAATTAAGGAAATACTAAGGTGTAAATCTAACAAAGCATGGGCAAAATTCTCATGATGAAAATTACACTGCTTATGAACAAAATCAAAGTACTAAATAAATGGGGAGACGTCCTATATTCACGGATTGGAAAACAATATAGTAAAGATGTCAATTCCTCTCAAAGTCAAGTATAGGCTTAACAGAATTCTTGTCGAAATTTCAGCAAGATGTGTGTGGGTATAGATGCAGATCATTCTAAAATATATATGAAAAAGTAAAGGAACTACAATAGCTGAACTAAGTTTGAAAAATAGAAGGAGACAGTAGACTTGATTTCAAGACAACTATTGAGCTATAGTAATCAAGACTGTGTGATAAGGATGGACATGAGAATAGACAAAAAGATCAATAGAACAGAATAGAAAATTCAGAAATAGAGCTACACAATTATAATCAACTGATCTTTAGGGAAAAAAAAAAAAACAGAGGAAAAATAGCCTCTCTAACAGATGATTCTGGAGCAGTTGAAAATGTACAGGATAAAAATTAACCTCTACCTAAGTTTCAGCTCTTATACAGAAAATTAATTCAAAGATGGTTGTGGAATTACATGTAAAACCATAAAACTTTAAGAAAAAAAAATTAGGAGAAAATATTTGGAATTTAAAGCTAGAAGGAAAACTGATTAATTTGGACTTCATCAAACTTAAAAACTTTTGCTGTATGAAAGACCCTGTGTAAAGAATGATAAGGCCAGCCACATTTGAAAGTAAATATTTGCAAGCCACATATCTGAAGAGGGACTAGCATTTAGAATACACAAAGAACTCTCAAACTTGATACACACACACGAAGAAAGCATAGAATCCAATTTCAAATGGGCAGGACACGTGAAGGAACATTCATGAGAAGAGATGCTGTGTTGAATTGTGCCTGGCTCTTTGTGACCCCAAGGACTGCAGCATCACGCTCCCCTGTCCTTCACTATCTGTCTCCCAGAGTTTGCTCACACTCATGCCCATTGAGTAGGTGATGCCATCCAGCCATCTCATCCTCTGTCGTCCCTTTCTCCTCCTGCCCTCAATCTTTCCCAGCATCAGGTTCTTTTCCGATGAGTTGATTCTTTTTTTTTTTGCATCAGGTGACCAAAGTATTGGAGTTTCAGCATCAGTCCTTCCAACGAATATTCAGGGTTGATTTCCTTTAGGATTGACTGGCTTGGTCAGCTTAGCTTAGCCATAGACAGACTCCTAACACACAGAAACTGTGAGATAATGATGTGTTCTTTCAATGTACTAAGTTGTGGTAATTTGTTACACAATAATAGATAAGTAATGCAGGTAGAAACTTGATTGGAATATCCTTCCTTCAGATAACAATTATAAGAACTAGAAAAAAATTCTTTAAAATCATCATGAAATGAGTTAAATATATTTCAAAACACTGATATCTACAAAATATGTCTTCTAACCACAATAATACTGAATTAGAAATTAATACTAATGAGACTGTCATACTTGGAAATTAAACCATATATTTTTAAGTGGTCCATAAGTCATATAATGAATACAAAATGTTTTTGTTAAATAAGTTTAAGAATATATCAAAAATTATGTGAGGCAATTTGTGGTAAAAATATATCTGAAATTCTTATGTAAGAAGAAAACTCAAATCAACTATCTAGTTTCCAATCTTAAAAAGCTAAACAAACAAGAGGAGGAAAAAATGAAACCCTAAGAAAGTGTAAGAATGGATAGATCATAGTCGATATCAGTGAAATAGAAAACAAACAAGGAGTAGAGAATATTAAAAAATTAAAACATGAGTTTCTTAAGAAGATCAATAAAATTGATAAATCCCTATGGATGCTGATCAGTGTAAAGGAAAATATATAGATAACCAATCTACTATGAAAGAGAAAGAACTTCTGAAAATTCTATACACATGAAAAGGAAAATAAGAGAACATTATGAATAGCATAATGCCAATAATGTAGCAATGTTGATAAAAAGATGAATACCTTAAAAAATACAATTTAACAAAACTGACAAAAGACGAACTTCAAAATCTGAATAGACGTTTTTATTAGAGTAATTAATTTGTTATGAAAAATCTGTTTACACTAAAATGTCTAGGAGCAGGTGATTTCTATCAAACAAGAAAAGGGCTCTACTTTAAAGGAGAAGTGATAGCAATTCTACACAAACTCATTCAAATGAGAAGAGGATGGAACACATACCTACTTATTTTATTGTAACAGCACTATTTGATACCAAAACCTGACAAAAAATGTACAAGAAAAAAATATACATCAATATCCCATATGAACATAGATGCAAATATACTTAGAAATTGTAAATAATATAAAAATATAAACACATTAAAAGGATAATATATTATACTAAGTAGGGCTTAAGCAAGATTGATTTAACATTTGAAAATCAAAGTAATTTACACTACAGAATAGAGAAAAGCATGGTAAACTCAATAAATGCATAAGATTTTATATTCAGTCATAATAGTAACTCTTGGAAAATTAAAATCAGAAGAGAAATTCCTCAATATGTTAAAAGGCAACTATGAAAAATCTAGAGTTACCATCATACTTAATAGTGAAATATTAAACTAATTTATCATAAGTTTAAAAGCAAAGTAAGGTTACTCATGCTCACCTTTTCCACTGAACATTGTACTAGAGGCCCTAGCTAATTCAATACAGCAAGAAAAAAACACAAAACCACAAAGATTAGGAATTTAGAAATAAAACTTCCCTATTGATTTTTATGTGGAAAATCATAACTAATCAACCCCTCTCCCTCTCAAAAAAACTAAAACTAGTAAGTGAGTTTAGCAAGATCTATAATACAAGCAAGTTCAACATCCAATCATTACTTTTTTTCTATGTACTATTAACAAATATTTAGAAAGCCAAAAAAGTTTCTTTATTAAAAAAAATTTTTTTTTTATTCCAAGTACTAGTCATCATAAATACTTCAGATGTTTGGGAATCAATTAAACCAGATAGACAAGAACTCTTTTCTCAAAACCACAGACAGAAAGTTTTTAAGAGTTACCTACTTGTTCTATTAACGCTGCGCTGGGTCTTTGCTGCCGTGAGGGGCTTTCTCCTGCTGAGGTGGGTGCCCGTGGGGGCTGCCCTTCACTGTGGCACAGGCTTCTCACTGCTTCTGCTTCTCCTTTGCCCAGCACGGGGCTCTGCGTGCGTGGTGTCAGTGGTTGCAGCTCATGGGCTCTAGAGCACTGGCCCAATATTGTCGCCCACGGGCTTAGTTGCTGTGCGGTATGCGGGATCTTCCCTGACCGAGGATCCAACCCATGTCCCCTTGCATGGGTCGACTGATTCTTCACCACTGAGCTACCAGCGAAGCCCCACAGAGAGAAATTTTAAATGATCTAAGTAAATGAAAAGATGTGTCCTGTCTACAGTTAAAAATGCTTAGCATTTTTAAGATATTAGCAATAGTTCCTCGATAATTCAACACAATCCAAATCATGATTTCAGCAGATTTTCAAAATAAAAACTTGCAAGCTGTATGTAATGTTTGGCTTTCTCTTATGGCTCAGCTTATAAAGAATCCTCCTGCAATGTGGGAGACCTGGGTTTGATCGCTGGGTTGGGAAGATCCCCTGGAGAAGGGAACGGCTACCCACTCCAGTATTCTGGCCTGGAGAATTCCATGAACTGTATAGCCCATGGGGGTCCCAAAGAGTCGGACACGACTGAGTGACTTTCACTTTCACTTTCTTTTATACGTAATATTTATACAGAACTGTAAATGACCTAGAATAACCAAATCAATCCTCAAGAAGAATACAACTAAAGGACTCACACCATGTTTTCTAAGTCTACCATACCGCTATAGTCATCAGGAGAGTATAGGATTTGCAAAAGGATAGATAAATCAATCAATGGACCAGAATGAAATTCAGAAATTGATCCTTTCATGTGGTCATTTAATTTCCCCAAAGGTGCAAAGCAATTCAACTGAGAAAGAAAAGTTTATTCAACAAATGGCACTGGAATTAATAGATATTCATATAGAAAAGAAATGCTTACATTCTTACTTTATACTAGTATCTGTTCTGTGCTGTGCTTAGTCGCTCAGTCACGTCTGACTCTTTGCAATCCCATGGACTGTAGCCTGCCAGGCTCCTCTGTCCACGGAATTCTCCAGGCAAGAATACTGCAGTGGGTAGTCTATCCTTTCTCCAGGGGATCTTCCCAACCCAGGAATCAAACCAGGGTCTCCTGCATTGCAGGCAGATTTCTTTACCAGCTGAGTTACCAGGGAAGACCCTCATACTAGTATACACAAAGTTCATTTGAGAAAGATTGTAAATCTAAACATGCATGTCAGAAAGGTAAATTTCTAGGAGAAAACATAAAAAGAAACTCTTCACAGCCTTTAGGTAAGAAAACATTTCCTTGAGGGGACATGGAAATCATGAATCATAAAAAAGAAAAGAAAAAGATAAGTTGTACATCATCAAATTAAAGTCTTCTATCCACCAGTATGTGAACCAAGAACTTCCAGATGTTCAAACTGGATTTAGAAAAGCCGGAGGGACCAGAGATCAAATTGCCAACAGCCGTTGGATCATAGGAAAAGCAAGAGAATTCCAGAAAAACATCTACTTCTGCTTCAATGACTATGCCAAAACTTTTGTGTGGATCACAACACACTGTGGAAAATTCTTCAAGAAACGGGAATACCAAACCGTCTCACCTGTCTCCTGAGAAACCCGTGTGCAGGTCAAGAAGCAACAGTTAGAACCGGACACGGAACTAGTTCCAAATCAGGAAAGAAGTCCGTCAAGGCTGTATATTGTCACCCTGCTTATTTAACTTATGTGCAGAGTAGCATCATGAGAAACACTGGGCTGGAGGAAGCACAAGCTAGAATCAAGATTGCCGGGAGAAATATCAATAACCTCAGATACGCAGATGACACCACCCTTATGGCAGAAAGTGAAGAAGAATTGAAGAGTCTCTTGACTTTTAAAGAGAAGAGTGAAAAAGCTGGCTTAAAAGTCAACATTTGAAAAATGAAGAGCATGGAATCCAGTCTCATCACTTCATGGCAAATGGATGGGAAAATGATGGAAACAGTGACAAACTTTATTTTCTTGGGCTCCAAAATCACTGCAGATGGTGACTGTAGCCACGAAATTAAAAGACACTTGATCCTTGGAAGAAAAGCTATTACAAACTTAGACAGCATATTAAAAAGCAAAGACATTACTTTGGCAACAAAGATCCATACAATCAAAGCTATGGTTTTTACCAGTCATCATGTATGGATGTTAAAGCTGTGCCATTAAGAAAGTGAGTGCTGCAGAACTGATGCTTTTGAACTGTGGTGCTGGAGAAGACTCTTGACAGTCTCTTCAACTATAAGGAGATCAAACCAGTCAATCCTAAAGGAAATCAGTCCTGAATATTCATTTGAAGGACTGATGCTAAAGCTCCAATACTTTGGCCACCTGATTTGATGAGCCAGTTCATTAGAAAAGACCCTGATGTGGGGAAAGAGTGAAGGCAGGAGGAAAAGGGGATGAGAGGGGAGAGGATGAGATGGTTGGATGGCATCATCGACTCAATGAACATGAGTTTGAGCAAGCTCTGGGAGATGCTGAAGGACAGGGAAGCCTGGCGTGCTGCAGTCCATGGGGTTGCAAAGAGCCAGACAGGACTGAGTGATTCAACAACAAATTCACCAGAAGATATCATTAAGATAACAGTCAAGACAGAGACAAGGAAAAAAAAAGTATTTGCATATGAATATCTGATAAAGGAGTTCTTTCAGACTATATAAACTTAATGATTAAAAAATAGTTTTAAAATAGGCAAAAGATATGAATAAATGCTTAACTAAAAAAAGATACAGGAATGACCAATCAGTATTTGAAAAAATGCTTCACCAACACTGTGAAAGACATAAATGAAAATAAAAGCTATAATGACATACCACCACACAAGAAAAACCAAAATTAGATAGATGGTAATTACAATGTTAACATTTCTGATGGCAATGCAAAATGCTACCACCATTTACAAAGTGAAAATTCACCTCTCCATTGATCCAACAATATCTCTCCTGGGAATTTATACAAAGGAAGTAAAATAAATGTTCACTAAAACTTGTGCATGAATATTCCTAGAAATTTTATTTATAATTGCTAGAAATTTGAACCAACCCCAAAACCCAACAGTAGGAGAATGGATTTTAAATTTGTGGTAAATGTATATAATAAAATTCAATTTATCAATAAAAAAGAACAGACTACTGATAGAAATAACACAGATGAACTCTATAGACATTATATCAAGCAAAAACAGAAAAAAGCTACACAGGCATGACTGCAAGTACCAGAAGACAAAATTGATCCATGGTGGGTGACAGAAGTTAGAAAATCAATGACTCAAAGTGGAGCATAAGGAAATTTTCTGGGTTGATCAAAAGATCCCATATTTTATTGGGGGTGTTTATTATACAATTATAAAAATTATTCAAAACTAATTGAACCAAATACTTAAGATTTGTGCAATTTATTGTCTGTAAGTAAAACTTCAATACAAAAGAAGCTAAAATAAGATAACAATTTCAATGAAAAATATTTCATATCTTCTTCAACATGTTTTATATCACTGATTTTCTAATAGCTTAAGCATAATCTGTTCAGATTTATAGGCAAAAATTGATGAAAATTGATTTCTCAAATTGTCTCAACATTGCAGTTTTATCTTCCCTCATCCCAAGTTTCTTATCTGATCTGCTTAGATTGTCCTTGTTTTAGGAGGAGATGAAATGTCATCTCTGCCTCCTTGGTCTTCCTTTATGCTGGCTTGAATAATATTATCTTTAATACAAGTTGGTTTCTTTACAGGAGTTTTTCCAAGTGGCTTGTCCATTTTGTGAAGGTTAGTTTAGTTATAATTAATTAAAACAGTCTTGCTACAACGAGGTACAGGAATCCCTCAGTGTCCAAAATATGGTTAAACAAATGAATAAAGAGTAAGTTCTGCATGCTGTGGGCCTTGGATCTCCCCATTGGGACTCCTCTCCACCTGTTAGTGACAGTTAGAGCTCTTGCCTGTTTCACTTGGGGACTTATGAAGGACCTCAGTGCTGGTCAGTATATTAAAAATGAGTAACGCTTGTTTTATTCTGAAAAAGAATGAACACAAATGAGGGACTGATCCATATCCAGTGGGGCACTTCTGTGTTCACTTTACTCTGTTTACCACCTACCTTGATTTTTATTGTGACTTACTATTTAGGTCTTGGGGGCTTCCCTGGCAGCTCAGCTGGTAAGAATCTACCTGCAATTCAGGAGACCCTGGTTTAATTCCTGGGTCAGGAAGTTCTGCTAGAGAAGGGATAGGCTACCCACTCCAGTATTCTTGGGCTTCCTTGGTGGCCATGTGGGAGACCTGGGTTCAGTCATTGGTTTAGGAAGGTCCCCTGGAGAAGGGAATGGCTACCCACTCCAGTATTCTGGCCTGGAGAATTCCATGGACTGTATAGAGTTGGACGTGACTGAATACATTCTTTACCATTTAGGTCTTAGATCTTAGCTGCTCTGCTGTTTCTCTGACTCTTCAGGGCTGATCAGATGCCTCAGGGTCTTTGCACAAGAAAACAGGCCATGATATTTCAAGGCGAGCCTCCTTGTTAATACTGATCTAGACAGTGGTGTTATGTACCCTCCTTAAAATCTTCCTACCTTATTTATTCAGCTAATCATGTCCCCTCTACTGCTACATGCACAGGGGATTCAGTGGTGAACGAACCTACCAGGTATCTCCCTACCCATGGTGGGGCAGACAGATGATTAAAAAACAAATGATGCGATGATACGTATACAGGAGAAAAATAAGGTCAGAGAGGATGTGAAATATGAAGAGTAGGCTTGACAATAGCATCCAGCGGTCAGGGAGGACCTCACTCAGAATGTGAGTGGGAGTCAAGATCAGAAGGAACCACATGAATACACACAGGAAAATTGTTACAAAGAAAGGAAAGAGGATCCTTGCTGATGGAGTGAGGGCAGAAACAGGGAGAGAAGCGGTCAGGTTCAAGATCATTTTGCAAGTCCACAGATCTTTCTTGCAGATGAGTCAGATACGAGAGACAGCAGGGATGTGGAAAAGGAAGAAGAAAAGATGGCTCTCAGTGGCCCTTGGAGGGATGGAGAAGGGCCAGGGGCGCTCATGAGGGTGCACACACTGGCTTAAGGGTTCATACTTGACCTGGTAAATTTGAACTGTTAGGTACATAGTGGTCACCCATTTTTACTTTGAGGGCATCCGGGCTCTTAGAGTATAATTTACTTGCTGAACTAGATTGTCTATGTCTCCTCATTTGCAATGTGACCTTGAGACACTTCTCATCAAGACAGAAGTCTACTTCTCCGCTCTTTGGATGTAGGCTTACTTATGCTTTACCAAGTCAGGTGTCAGCAAATATGACAAAAAGTGGAGGTTTAGAAAGTCATGTTGCCTAGACCATGACCATCACGATGGGGGATGAACTGGGGTAGCCTGCTGGAAGGCGAAACACACATCACCCCATCACCCCAGCTGACATCACTGAGGTCACCTGTCTAAGGTGACATCCAACCCTATCAGACCCAGCCCAGACTAGGCGGTGAGAAATAAAAAACAATGCGCTTGAATCTCTAAATCCTCTGAGCAAAACTTAATTGATACACTTGTTTCAGATGGAGAGCTGGTGAGTGACCAAGTCAAGCCTTGTGGCTTCCTTCTCCTAAATTCACTGTTTCTCCATCATTCCTGGACTAATCTTTTTGTATATTAGCTCACACAATGAAAAGCAGGAACATTCTGGGGCTGTGGCCTCCAAGCTGCCGTCTTAAGCATGTATGCCTAAAATCCACACCCTTTGTTAATTATGCAATCTCTCTCCCCACCCTCTCTCTCTCTCTCTCTGTTGCTGAGACAATGTTTCTGTAAAAGCAACCAACAGAAATCCAATTCAATCTCTGGGGAAATTTATAGAAAAAAAATTTTGCTATGCCAGTGCTTTTTCCATGGCAATATGAAGCATATGGGATCTCAGAAGAAGCATCTATCACAATATGTTGCATTGCAGTGCAGGAATTGGCATTTTTTCCAATTTCTCAAAGCACTGCTAAGAGCAAACTAAAGGTATGAGGTCCAGGCTACTGCTGACATGCTGTCCCTTTCAAACCATTCTGCTGGCTTAGGGAAAAGGAAAAATAAAAAGCAAAAAACAAACGAAAAATCTCTCAAGGCCCTCAAATGTTGATCCCAGAAGTCTCTCTGAGCTGAAACTCGAACCTAGAGCATATTCAAAATAGTAAAGTGTCAAAGGGGGTCCCAGCACTGCAGGGACCCCAAATAAAACACAGGGGCTGAAGGACAGTATCCCAGGGCCCCACAAGGAATGAGAAGGAGGGAATGCAACTGCCCACCCTGGCTTTAGAAAGGAGGAGTCCCGAGTCCCAGCCTTCCCTTTACTGCTACACACTGCATGACAGCGGACGAGTCTCCTAATCACAGAGATAACCCGTGAAGCCATCATTAACCACGAACACTCTGGCACAGGACGCTGCTTGCGGCGAGGGGTGAGCAGAGGGCTGTGTCCCCAGGGAAGGGGACGGGAGACTGGCACATTTTGATGTGACGGGAGAGGGATGTGGGAGGGTCTCCTGGCAGCTGAGAACACATGGAACCCCGGTCTCTCAAATTAGCCAGAGACCACCAGGAGAATGCTGGGTGCTTGGTTTAGATGTTGAAAGGCAGGAGGGCAAGGACTGCGGGGCGTGGAGGGAGCCTTCCTGCTGATCACCGCGCAGAGGCCCGGGACCTAGCAGGTCCCCATCCAGTGCCGGGGGCCCTGCTTTTCCAAACCGAGTCAGAAGGAGGGAAGTGACTCGATCCCACTCCATAGCCAGTGAGTGATGGAGCTTAGACCTAAACTCAGGCCTGCCTGTCTCTAAACGCCGTGCCTTCCGTCATTTTAATCTTCTTGAAATCCAAGACTGGAAAATGATGTGGATATCTTCTAAACTATCATGGAAAGGATAACATGGCCCTTTCAGGCAGAACACAACGCTAGTTTATTATAAAACAGCCTTTAAGGGATGGAATGGGTTCTTCCTCTTCCTGCGCCCATCAGTTGAGCCTCACACAGCTCCCCCTCCTCTCCGGTTCCTGTGATCGAGTGTGGGTGAGATGAAGCAGTGCCTGGGAGTGGAAAGGCCCAGAATCTTAGATCCAGCCTGATCATCCCAGTGATCAGCGTCTCAATACCGCAGCAGCACAGCCCCGGCCTGCTGCCCAGCTTCCCGGGAGATCAATCCTGACGCTTCTATAGAAGGGGAGAGAGAACACCCAGAAGTACTGAGAAGTGGGAATCATTGTGAAGAGAGGCCTGCCCCCAACCCCAGCTTCTTTTTTAAATTTTTTAAAAATTTAAATGAAAAATAGTTCATTTATAATGCTGTGTTAATTTCAGATGTGTATAAATATTCATGTATATATTCTTTTTAGATTCTTTACCATTATAGATTATAGCTTATTATAAGATATTCAGTATATTCCTATGCTCCACAGTAGATCTTGGTTGATTATCTATTTTATATATACTAAGATTCCATATATTATATATATTTTAATACCAAAGTCCTAATTTATTCCTCTTCCCTCTTCCTCTTTGGTAACCATACGTGTGTTTTCTGTGTCTATGAATCTATTTCTGTTCTGTAAATAAACTCATTTGTATCATTTTCTTAGACTGCGCATATAAGTGATATCATATATTTGTCCTTCTCTGACTTATTTCCCTTAGTAAATTCATTTCTAGGTCCCTCTGTGTTGCTGCAAATGCCATTATTTCATTCCCCAAATCACTTAAAAGTTATATTCTGAACCTTTTCATTAATATCTGACATTAAGTGAAATGGTTTAACTCCACCTATTTGTGTGTGTTTTATGCATATCAGATTAAATGCAAAGCAACAGAAACATTACTCAAAATTTAAAGACTATAAATCCAAAAGTTTTCCCAAACAAAAATAGCTTGTATCCAGTAGGTGGGACACACATACAGAATGACCAATGAGACAAAAATTAAAAAAAGAAAAAAAAAAAACAACCCTTGATGGTAAGCATAGGTCAATGGGGTCATAAATATAAAGGGCAGCCTGGGTGTGTGTTAGGATGGAGTTGGGTGCTGCAAAGATGCAGAAGAGCAAAATCAGGGTCTGCAGGAAGGGAGGGGAAAGGATGGAGTGTCTGCCAGGAGTTTCAGAAAAGGTGAGTGTACAAATCCAGGGAGGTTAGATGAGAGTCCTAAGAAAAGCTTTACTGGAGAGTTCAAAAGAGGGAGAAACTGAATTTCAGCTTTATCACGTATCAGACCTGTGATCCCGGCAACATAACCTCCTTGAACCTCAGTTCACCCCTCTTGCCCTCCTGACAATTGGGAAAACGCTTCTCACTTGCCCGGGGGATTAGATAAACAAATGAGGTAATGCTGTTTCTCACACTCCCCTTAGAAGGACCAAGCGGAGGAGCCTGTCCACATATGGATTCTCAGGCTCCTGCCCTGAAGTTTCTGGGGCCGGGGACCATGCTTTCAGCAAGTGTTCCAGAAGCTTCAAAGCCAAAAGGTGGGCCTGGGGTTTTGTCTCAATTTCCCCTCCCATTTCCAGCAAGCTTCCACCCTAGTCACTTTGAATCCACCTAAATATTCTCATTTATTCTTATTTTTAACTCTTCACTTTGAAATAATCTGACTAGTAAAAAAAGTTGCCAAAAGTATAATAGGAATTGTCTTATGCTTTACATTCAGCTTCGCCAAATATCAATGTCTTCTGTAGCCATAATATTCAATACACTAATTAAAATTAGGACATCGACATTAATCCAATCCTCTATACTAATCCACAGCCTTACTTAAATGCTGCCAATTGTTCCATTCATGCCCTTTCTCTGGTTTGGGATCTAACCCTGGCAAATTCAAATAAGTTAAGTATGGTGTGAGGCTAGGAAAAACCTCTTTGAGACAAGTCCCCAACAGCCCTGTAAACAGAATGTCCTTCAATTCGATTTCACAGGGACCCTCTAGAGCTCCCCTGATACCTCACATGGCCCTTATAATCAGGAAATCTAGGTAAACATTGAGATAATGATTCTGACGGTCTTGGCCTGGGTTACTAGGATAAGTAAAAGCTCACAAAAAATCACTATCCATATCTAAGCAATCAAGGAAAGGGCGGTGAAAGGCAGAAGCAAGCTTCCGTAGAGAAGAGCCTGAGATGCTATGGCTGTTACCTTGCTTCTTCCTTGAGCAATGGCACCTCGACCCTGACCGTCACCTGTCACAGCCCCGCCTGCCAGTCAAGGTCCATTTCAAGGGCTTCCCTGGTGGCGGTCTGGCGGTTAAGACTTTACCTTCCATTTCAGGGCATACGAGTGCAATGCCTGGTCCAGAAACTAAGATCCCATAAGCCTCTCAGCCAAAAAAAAAAAAAAAAAACCTAAACATAAAACAGAAATGACATTGTAATAAATTCAATAAAGACTTTAAAAATGGTCAACATTAAAAAAAAAGTCTTAAAAAAAAATAGATCCATTTAATGAGATGATGTGTGGAAAGGATTTAGTTCGTGAGCACACACAGAGTTCTCAATGAAGGTTGCTTCTAGTTCTCATGTGTTTCTCTTCCCAAAGCCACTCTCTTCTTGAAATTTCTTGATTCAACCCAAGAAGGCTGACACTCCCAATTTGCAACCCTTTTCTGTTCTTTGAGTCTCTCACATAGCTCTGAACACATCCTGATTTATGTTGTAGTTACCTGTGTACTTCCTTATCTGTTAACGATTGCCCCAATTAGATTGTAAATTCTGATCCTTCTGTTGCCTGTGCAGATCACAGGCAACAGCGGCTGGGTAACTGGCTTCCGAACGCACTGGGACATCCAGCCTGCAGATTCTCTTATTTAATTTACTGCCAACTCTCTAGGCTTTAACTTGTCTTAAGCATCTTCCCATAAACCTGCCACTCCGCTCAACGGAGGAGGCACCTGTTCTCAACTAGCCTCTTACAGGAGGCAAGTCCTCTCCTCTGCAGGAAAAAAGGCACACCCCTATTCAGGTAGACCTCTTATTAATGATGAGACTTCGGGGCACGGTGTGTATTTGGGGTCCTGTCCGTTGCCCTTAGGTAAAAGAGAGACAAAGAAAGTTTAAGGAGGTTGATGACAGTTTCTAGCACTTTGGTGCCTCACATCTTCAAAGCACTTTACACAAATCAACTAATGAACACTTCAAATCACACAGCATGTAGTCTCCCCTGGGGATGTGGAGGCTCCAGGCTTCAATTCTGCAGCCAGAGACTTGAAAGGAGTGGGCAATTTCAAGTTGACAATTGCGTTTATGATTGTCCTCCTTTAAAGACAGGCGATCACATCTCCTGCCTTTCACTGAGCAAGTTTCTGGCTGGATGTTTGTTGACTGGCTGAATCCCACTGATAACAGATCCTTAAATGAGACTCTTCCTCTGCCCTCCTGCTTCCTCAGGTCTCATCCAAAGGCCCAGGCCAAGTTCATTCTAGAAAATTCTTTCCAATGCTGCATTAGATCATTTAGTGTAAAATGTCTAGGGTGAAGGTCCATTATAGAAATTAGGTGCAAGGTCTGAAATTTGTTCCCAGAAAAACACTAAGTGCACACAGCATTTGCTTCAAATGTTCATGTGATTTTTCAGCGCCCTTTCTGAAACCCAAACTCAGACTCTGCTTCAACAATTGTTTGGAAGCAGCCAGCTTAAAAAGGATCACCTATGTCCAGTTTGGGGAGATATAATCTATTTTGCCAAGAATACTTTGGTTCCACTGGTTTAAAAGCTAAATTTATAAGTGCAGTTGCCCTTTTCAGACGAGGCATCAGGAATATTTTAAAATGTTCTCTGACTGTGTTTCGTTTAAACATCATTAAGTGAAATTGTGTGCTTTCTGGTCACAGCCATTTGCAGTGACCTTAGGGACTTGTTTTTCTTCTTCTCAGTCTCATCTAATGGCAGAGTCTCATATTTTGGAAAATAGGAAAGGTTCTGCCTGTCTTCTCAGTTAGAGGATGTGTCGTTAGGAAAGAAAACATTTCTGAAAACTACTTGGCAGTGCCCACAGTGACATTAACTAAATTCTCCATAAATATCCCCCAGCAGAGCTCAACAAGTGATGTCAGGAAGCCCTGACATCCCAACACCTAATTCCCAGCCTTACTGAAAATCAGGAAGGAAAATAAATTGTAGGCATTTGATGGAAAAGAGCCTCACTTTCTAGGAAAACTGAGCATTTTGAGGTGGAGTCTTCGCTGGTGGCTCAGATGATAAAGAACCTGTCTGCAATGCAGGAGACCCGGGTTTGATCCCTGGGTTGGAAAGATCTCTGGGAGAAGGAAACGACAACCCACTCCAGTATTCTTGCCTGGAGAACCCATGGACAGAGGAGCCTGGAAGGTATAGTACATGGGTCCCAAAGAGTCAGACATGACGGAATGACTAAGACACATACTGGGAGAGAATAACGCAGAGAAAGATCAAAAGGAAGTTTGAAGCACCTTGGGAGAGGCCCTCCAAAACCCATAGCTTGTATTTCAATAGTCAGTTTTGAAATGCAGAAATCCAAGATTCTTTCTTAAAGACCTTCTCCAAGAAGCTTAGGCAGAGTTTGTTTACCCTGAACACAGTATTGCTAACACCTGCTCCAAGGGAGTGTCCTCACTTCCTAGTGTTTGGGGGTAGGAGGAAGGAAGGAATAAACAAATTTGCAGTCTGGAGAGTGGATTCCACAAATTAAAGCCAAGGGTGAAAGGGTTTCCCAGGTCCTCTCCAACTGATGTGCAAATTTGCCCCTCCAGTGGCCCAGGTGACCTTGAACAACTGAGGGGTCCAGCTGTTTTTAAATAGAACAGAAACTTAGGAGCTCATCAATGATTCTTTTCTTTTTAAAGATTTTACTGGAGTATAGTTGATTTACACTGTTGTATTAGTTTCAGGTGTACGGCTAGTTTATACACACACACACACACACACACACATCAGTTCAGTTCACTTCAGTTGCTCAGTCATGTCCAACTCTTTGCGACCCCATGGACAAACTGGAGTAGGAAATGGCAACCCCCTCCAGTATTCTTGCCTGGAAAATTCCACAGAGGAGACTGGTGGGTTACAGTCCATGGGGTCAAAAAGACTGGAGTGTCTGAGCACAGCTTATATCAGTTCAGTTCAGTCGCTCAGTCGGGTCCGACTCTCTGCGACCCCATGAACCGCAGCACGCCAGGCCTCCCTGTCCATCACCAACTCCCGGAGTTTACTCAAACTCATGCCCATCAAGTCGGTGATGCCATCCAGCCATCTCATCCTCTGTCATCCCCTTCTCCTCCTGCCCCCAGTCCCTCCCAGCATCAGGGTCTTTTCCAATGAGTTAACTCTTTGCATGAGGTGGCCAAAGTATTGGAGTTTCAGCTTCAGCATCAGTCCTTCCAATGAACACCCAGGACTTATCTCCTTTAGGATGGACTGGTTGGATCTCCTTGCAGTCCAAGGGACTCTCAAGAGTCTTCTCCAACACCACAGTTCAAAAGCATCAATTTTTCGGCGCTCAGCTTTCTTCACAGTCCAACTCTCACATCCATACAAGACTACCGGAAAAACCATAGCCTTGACCAGATGGACCTTTGTTGGCAAAGTAATGTCTCTGCTTTTTAATATGCTATCTAGGTTGGTCATAACTTTCCTTCCAAGGAGTAAGCATCTTTTAATTTCATGGCTGCAGTCACCATCTGCAGTGATTTTGGAGCCCAAGAAAATAAAGTCTGACATTGTTTCCACTGTCTCCCCATCTATTTCCCATGAAGTGATGGGACCAGATGCCATGATCTTAGTTTTCTGAATGTTGAGCTTTAAGCCAACATTTTCACTCTCCTCTTTCACTTTAGTATATAAAAGTATGTATTTATGTACATGCATCCCACTCTTTTTCAGATTGTTTTCCCATGCAGGCCATTACAGAGTACTGAGTAGAGGCCCCTGTGCTATACAGGGACTCCTTCTTAGTCACCTGTTTTGTATCTAGTAGTGTGTACCTGTCAATCCCAGTCTCCCAATTTATCACCCCGTCCCCTTTGCCCGCTAACAAGCATAGTGCTTGTGTCTGATTCTTTGCGGCCCATGGACCATAGCTCACCAGTCTCCTCTGTCCATGGGATTCTCCGGGCAAGAAATAACTGGAGTGGATTGTCATTTCCTCCTCCAGGGGATCTTCCTGACCCAGGGATTGAACCCACATCTCCTGTGTCTCTTGCATTGTAAGGCAGATTCTTTACCACTGAGCCACTGGGTTAAGTTTGTGGTGAGGATTAAATAAGGTAGTTAAGTATATGTAAGTATACCTCCCTTGTTTCATAAAAAAATTTGCAGTGGTACACTTGCCAGCTCCAAACACACATTAAATTTTTTTAAAAAAAGAATTCAAATGAAAACTATTAAAGACTTACCTAAATATGCCTTTCAGTTAAAATTAGATGTGCAAAGTTATATAATCATTTTTTAATTTGAGGTTTGGGAAATATGTTTTTTGCTTTGGTTTGTTTTTTTTTTTGGAGGAACTTTAAAAAAATTTATTGGAGTACATTGATGCTTTACAATGCTGTGTTAGCTTATGCTATAAAGCAAAGTGAATCAGCTGTATGTCCACATGCATTCCTTCTTTTTAGACTTCCTTCCCATTTCGGTTCCCATTGAGTAGAGCTCCCTGTGCAACACAATATATCTATTTTATACATACTAGTGTATATATGTCAATTCCAACCTCCCGGTTCATCCCAAGCTGCTTTCCCCCGTTGGTGTCTTTATATTTATTATTGACAACTGTGTCTCTACTTCTGCTTTGCAAACACATTCATCTGTACCATTTTTCTAGATTCCACATATATGTGTTAATATGCATTGTTTTTATATTTCTGTTTATATTTTAGAAACCACTGGCTTTTTGTGTTTTTTTTTTAACTTCAGGGTTAATGTACTGAAAGAGATATGAATGATATGTCACTTCCACATCTTGTGGAAAGTCACTCAGTTGTGTCTGATTCTTTGCAACCCCACAGATTGTAGCTCATCAGGTTCCTCTCTGCATGGAATTCTTGAGGCAAGAAGACTGGAGTGGGTTGCCATTCCCTTCTCCAGGTGATCTTCCTGACCCAGAGATCAAGCCCACATCTCCAGCATTTGCAGACAGATTTCTTTACCACTGAGCTACCTGCGGTCATTAACAATTGCAGCCGCCAGGTAAGCTGAGCTGGTGAGCCCTGAGGGAACTCAGGAAGGAAAGAATGCAGCCTTCAGACTGCATCCACTCCCTACCATGAGACCCAGGGGAGCCCAGGATGGGAAAAATGCAGGATACTGGTCCAGATAGCTGGGGTGTGTATCAAAGCAGTGA
This sequence comes from Cervus elaphus, assembly GCF_910594005.1. Lineage (NCBI taxonomy): Eukaryota > Metazoa > Chordata > Mammalia > Artiodactyla > Cervidae > Cervus > Cervus elaphus. The sequence goes on along the minus strand of NC_057820.1, from coordinate 5,278,314 downwards.
CTTCACTGAGCCCAAACTTTTGCATCTTCCTGTACATAGAAAGCCACTAAATTCCTTAACTTGGGATATCTGGTTTTTCTTCAATTTACAAAAAAACTGTTGATGATTAGACTACGTGCCCTTTGTTGCAAAAACTTCTATATAACCTGGCTCTTCCCCTCACCTCCTCAGAGGAGTTCTCTCAGGGTTACTTGAGATGCTGCCTCACTGGTTTTAGTCCTAAGATTTCTACTGAATAAGACATAACTCTCAGTTTTTACATTGGGTGTATTTTTTCATCAATACCACTCTATCCCAGGCCCCTGGCTCAGAACCCTTAAGATGCCATTAAACTTTTGAATCTCTACTTTGCTAATTTTCTCTAATTTTGAAAGTTCCTTTCCTTATTCCCTCCCCAGCTGAAGTTTAATATATGAACCTGTTTCTTATGAATTATGTCTTCATTTTATCCAAAGATCAAGATATTAAGCTCCTAGAGCGGCTCTCCCTAGCAACAAGCTGCTGCAGAGATAAGGAAAAATACTGGCACCCATGTCTCTCAGCTTAGCTCTCCTTCACAAGGTGGAAGGTGGCCGGTGCCCCCTTGGAAAGGTCATTTCTAATGATTAATCCAAACATAAGAACAATAAATTTTACTCATTAAGCATGGGTTTCCCTGGTGCCTCAGACAGTAAAGAGTCTGCCTGCAATGCAGAAGACCTGGGTTCAATCCCTGGGTCGGGAAGGTGGCCATCCACTCCAGTATTCTTGCTTGAGAATTCCATGGAAAGACGATTCTGGTGGGCTACAGTCCGTGGGGTCACAGAGACTTGGACACAACTGACTGGCTAACACTTTCACTCTCATTAAGCATAGTTCTCAAATTCCGGTATTTTAAGATAACTGAAAATCGGAAGGCAGTCCTAATGCTTTCTTTTTCTGGGGAAGAAGTGTGAAAAAGCCAAGTTCAAAACTGAGAAGCTATTAATTTTCCTCTTCTTCTGTTTCTGCTATCACTACCAGATGGCAGAGAATGCCAAGCACTGCATGTAGGTGTGCTGTGTGTATTATCTCATTACTGTGCACAACAGTCTAGGAGATAAGCACCCTTATCATCCCCATTTTACCAGTGAAGAAATGAGGGCTGAAGGAGGTTAAGTCCTTCAAAGTCGTAAGAATAACAAGTGGGTAGAGGCCAGATTCAGATCCAGTCACTTCTCATCCCAAACATGTTCTCTCACCCTCACTCTGCCCTGCTTTATCGGCTCTATGGAAAGGAACTCTGTAAGATGCCAGAAGAGTCGACAATATATTGATTTTCATACTATAAGGTTTTGATTACAGTGAAGGAAATGGATAACACAGAGAAATTTACCATTTTGGTCTTCCATTCAGAAAAGCAAACAAGCGACCACATATACATACACGTGTGTGCACGTGCTAAGTCGCTTTAGTCATGTCGGACTCTTTGTGACCCTGTGGACCATAGCCCGCCAGGCTCCTCTGTCCACAGGGCTCTCCAGGCAAGAATACAGGTGTGGGTTGCCATGCACACACCCTCTAAATTTGTGTGCTCTATGCCAGATGTCAAGGATGCTAAAAATGATGAAGACATCATTTTTAAACATTCACAGTGTGAAGGGGAAAGGAAAGGAAATGTTTCTACCTTTATTTAGAAGTTAGGACAGAGATACAATTGTGCGTGTACTCAGTCATGTCCTACTCCTTCTGACCCCATGAAGTGTAACCCGTCAGTCTCTGTCCGTGGAATTTTCCAGGCGAGAATACTGGAGTGGGTTGCCGTCTCCTCCTCCAAGAGATACAAGAAGTTAAAAAAAAAAAAAAAGAAAAAATTCTTGAGGATGTCAGGAAAGGCTCCCTTGAAGAAGTATCTTCTTGAGCTGGCCTCAAAACATGTCATCCTTCAGGAAAAAAATGCACTAATGCAGAAGTCTGGGCAATAGCAAAAGCCTGCAGCCCTGGCAGTAAGTTCAGGGCATGTAGGGGCTGGGAGCAGAGATGAGGCTGTGGAGCGGAGGGTTGGTATCAGATCAAGAAAAAGATCACTTACCTTGTACTTTTCTGTCAATTTCCAACTCATCTCTGCCAGACCACGTGCTAGTGAACGGTGGTTGCATCAGTACGGGTTGTTCAGAGAAACAGATCCAATAGGGTTTCTATTATAATAATATATAATTACATATGTATGTATTATATGTAATTGTAAGTTATATAATTGCATGTCTTTATATACATATGTCATTATATTATGCATATAATTATATTATTATACTATATTTATAAAGAAATTTATTATAAAGAATTGACTCTCTTATTCATGGAGGTTAGAAGTCCTAAATCTGCAGTCAGAAAGCTGGAGACCCAGGAGAACAATGGCAAAGTTCCGGTCCAAATCTAAAGGCCAGAAAAACCAATAGTGTAAATCACAGTTTCAGGTTTGAATCCAAAGGCAAGAAAAGACTGATCATGTCCCCCCAGCCAGCCATCCCCAACCTTTTTGGCACCAGGGACCCGTTTTGTGGAAGACAGTTTTTCCATGGATGGTGCCCGGGATGGGAGGGTGGGTGGTTTCAGGATGATTCAAGACTGCTCCATTTATTGTGCACTTTATTTCTATTATTATTACAACAACTCCACCTCAGATCATCAAGGATTTGATCCAGGAGGTTGGGGACTCCGGCCACCAGGTCAAAGAATGTCACACACAGAGAGAGTGAACTCTTGCTTCTCAGCCTTTGAGTTCTGTTCAAGCCATCCTTATAAAGGTTGGATGAGGCCTGCCCACACAGAGGAGGGCAGTCTACTGGCTCAGATGCTAATCTCATCCAGACACACCCTTAACAGACACACCCAACATAATTAATCGAGGCAGTTTGTGACCCAGGCATCAGAGTGTCCCAATTTTGTTCCTAGGGAATATAGTCACTGATGCTAAGAAATGTGTCTTAATGTGTTTTAAAAGCAGAGCCTTCATTAAACTATGACATACTATATATGCTTCCATGGTGGCTCAGCTGGTAAAGAATCCACCTGCTGTGCGGGAGACCCCAGTTTGATCCCTTGGTTGGGAAGATCCCCTGGAGAAGGGAAAGGCTACCCACTCCAGCATTCTGGCCTGGAGAATTCCATGGACTCTATAGTCTATGGGATGGCAAAAAGTCAGACATGACTGAGAGCCTTTCACTTTCATACTATATAAGCATTTCAGTGTTAGTATTTGATTCAGCAGAAAGGCAGTGGGCATGGTAGACAAAAAATAGCCTTTGATGCCATACACAAATCATGGCCATTTTCCACCCTTCTGGCCTGTTGTTTTAGAGGCTTGGTCTTCTTATCTATAAAACAAGGATAACCAGAGTGATATGCAAAATATTTAGCAGCTGGTTTGTACAGGCGCCCAGCAATTAAAATGGAAGTCAGCCATTGGGGAGGAGAGTTGTATCATTGTGTACCATCAGCATATCCACCCTAGAGCTGATGATGCCCACTTCACAGGAGAGAGGTGAGGGTGAACTGGTGGAGAAATTGACACAGAGACACCTAACAATGGCCAGACAGTCAAGAGCTCATCTTCCATCTTCTCGAGTCTTTGAAAGGTACTGTCTTTGTTTCCTAATCAGGCAGACATGGTTTCTTTCAACCTTGCCTCTCTGCAGCAGGCAGAGGTGAGCTCATTTCACATAAACTCTGCTCATTTCACATAAGGCTCTGCTTCTGGTTTCCATGGTCAATCAGGAAAAGGCAGTTGGCTTCCAGTTTTATTGACAGAGGCTCATCCAAACAACTTACCCTGAGGTTTGGTTGACCTCAGGCAGCTAAGCTGTCTCTGTCAAGAGGTCTGGGGGCTACTGAAGGAGGAGATATGTTCTTACAAAGAGTTGCCCTTTTTTATGCAGCTGAAGAACCTTGCTGTTTGTATTCCAGGCTTCCACAGAGGAGCCAGTGGAGAATCAGGCACCGTTCTTTTCCTTCACATCAGCCCTGTGCCCACAGCATCAGAGCAGACAACGAGAGCCAACCTCTTACAACATCTCAGTTCAGTTCAGTTGCTCAGTCGTGTCCGACTTTTTGACCCCACGGACTGCAGCACGCTAGGATTCCCTGTCCATCACCACTTCCCAGAGCCTGCTCAAACTCATGTCCATTGAGTGAGTGATGCCATCCAACCATCTCATCCTCTGTCACGCCATTCTCCTCCTGCCTTCCATATCCAAAGGAAGTTCATGGGGGAGGACTCTTGTAGAAGCAGGCAGAGGGGAAGGGCAGCCTGCGGTGCTGAAGGGGAAAGGCTCTTATTTCTCTCTGTGCTTTCCAAACTCTGAGGAAAAATCTTGGTTTTCTTCTATTTCACTACTTACATTACTTCACCGCTGGTCACCAAATGTGTGAAATTTTGGTACCAAACAATTCTCCAACTGCAGAAACTGGAATCCCTACAATTTGATTCGATTCTGACACTATCTCCCTGGAGCTAGCACTGACTCTCCAAGGTTGAGGGCTTCATCCCACAAGACTGCCCACCCCCATGCATTTCAGATGCCAACTGCAAGTCCAGATTGTCACCTGCACTTGTAACCAACTGCCTGGAAGTCAGTTTCCCAGGACCTCCTCCTCAGGTGCAATAATTTTCTAAAATGGTTCACAGAACTTAGGGCAACAGTTTGTGGTGGTTTAGTCACTCATTTGTGTTCAACTCTTGCAACCTCATGGACTGTAGTCTGCCAGACTCCTCTGTCCATGGGATTCTTCAGGCAAGAATACTGGAGTGGGTTGCCATTTCCTCCTCCAGGGGATCTTCCTGACCCAGGGATCAAACCCAGGGCTCCTGCGTTGCCCGCAGATTCTTTACCAACTGAGCCACCGGGGAAGCCCTCGGGCAACAGTTTGCTTATCGGTTTAAAGTGTGAAAGTGTTAGTCCCTCAGTCGTGTCTGACTCTTTGTGATCTCATGGACTGTAGCCTGCCAGACTCCTCTGTCCATGGGATTTTCCAGGCAAGAATAGTGGAGTGGGTTGCCATTCCCTTTTCTAGGGGATCCTCCCTACCTGGGGATCGAACCTGGGTCTCCCACATTGCACGTGGATTCTTTACTGTCTGAGCCATCAGAGAAGCCCCACTCATTAGCTTACTGACTCGTTATAAAAGAATACAACTCAGGAGCGGCCAGCTGGACTGGATGCACAGGGCTGGGGATGGGGGATGGGACACAAAGTGTCCAACATCATCTCTGGATCCACCATCTTCCCAGAACCTCCACATGTTCATCAACCCAGAAGCTCTCCAAACGTCATCACGGAGGATTTTTATGGAGGTTTCATTACATACGTGTGATTGAGTACATCATTGGCCACTGTGATTAATTCAACTTCTGGTCTCTTTTCTCTCCCTGGAGGTCAAAGGGAAGGGCTGAAAATTCCAACCCTCTGCTCTGATGCTTGGTTCTCTTGGCCACCAGCACCCTTCTGAGTCTTTGCAGGAAGCATCAAGTCACCAAGCATCTCATTAGCATACAGGAGAGAGTTATCATTCAGGGACTCCAGGGGTTTCAGGAGCTTTGTGCCAGGAGGCAAGGGAAGGAGTGCGTGTGTGTGTGCTAAGTCACTTTAGTCGTGTCCCATGCTGTGTGACCCTATGGACGGTCACACCAGGCTCCTCTGTCCGTGGGATTCTCCAGGCAAGAAGACTGGAGTGAGTGAATTGCTATGCCCGCCTCCAGGGGATCTTCCCAACCCAGGAATCGAACCCACATCTCTTATGTCTCCTGCATTGGTAGGCAGGTTCTTTACCCTTAGTGCCACATGGGAAGCCCAGGGGAAGGAAGGCAGAGACCAAACATGCAGTTCTTACTATGCCACAGGTGCAGTCTAATAAGGCCTTGGCTAATTCAGGAGAAGCCAGAGGCTGGGTGGCCCTTCAGAGTCGTCCCAAATTGGCATAAAGAGCTGGGCCTCCAGTTCCCCATGGCAGTCAGTCTTAGGATGTGGGAGCCCCAAAGGAGAGGGGCCACCTTGGATGAAGGGGCTCTTGGTTGCTGAGGGCTGGCAGCTGAGAACTGTCACAACCTTCCCCCAGCTGGGGCCATAAATCTTTTCAGCCTGAAGGGGACCAGAGGGCACAGCACTGCAAACCCCACAAATGTCGCCCATTCTCCTATGCTCACCAAGCCCCTTGCTCTCCTCCACCCCTTCTCATGTAAACACCTCTCAGATGGGATCATCCCTGAATGGCTGACTTCAGCCTGCTGCCCTGAACTTTTACCTGCTGTTTTCCCCACTGTTTCTCAATGAAAAAACACAGGCTAAATGAATGTACCCTCAGGGCTAAACTTGGCACAGTCTACACAATTTCTAAGTTCAGGATATCCCTGGCCCCATGTAACAGAGGAGGAATCTGAGTCCCAGTTAGATTTGATAACTTACCCAAGGTTGCAGTTGCTAATCACCTCCTGTTCACACATACCAGCAATGCTGCTTTATCACAGATGGATCTCAAAGGATGGCCTCGAAAGGAAAAGAAGCCACAACAGCACAGTCCGAGGGGGTCTGTGGGAAGAGAGAGCGTGGATCCAAATGGCAGCTTCTGGGAGTGGCGAGGGTCTGAGTTATTTTTATGTGTGTTTATCAGCCCCTCCCCAAACCATGCTAAGTCACTTGGGCTGCAAGGAAAAGACACCGCTCTTGGTTAGATGTCCCATTTGCCACTTCTAAGCCCCTCAAAGTTAGAGATTCTCCATCACCACTGGCGAGCTCATCCTTGCTTCTTCCCACCATGGCTCTGAAAGTCCCACTACGCAGAGGGGAATCTATTAATCAAACTTGCTAAAAGACTTGGCTGTAGGCACCCCAGATGGTGTGTGTTGGGGGGGGGGCACCTGCCTCTCCCTTATTGCGTGATCTTAGTTCCCCGATCAGGGACTGAACCTGGGTCACTACAGTGAAAGCAATGAGTCCTAACCACTGCACCTACCAGGGAACTCTCCCAGACACTTCACAGTGCCCAGATCCCTGTAGGTCTACCTTATTTTACTGCGCCTTGACTACCCGCCCCTCTCTGTTCCAGGGGCTGTTTTAGAAAATTATTACTATTATTACCGTGAAAGGAATCCTATGAGCCACTGTGTAAAATTAGAATGTAGACAATAGACTCACCCTGCCCCCTCCCTCCACGCCCCAGCTCTGTCCCAGGCTTTGCATTAAAGGGACTAAGGCAGCGGTGCCCACAATTGTTAGTCACTGAACTTATTTTTAAAAGAAAGAAAAGAAAAAGAGATGCCTAAATGACGCTATTATGGTGGCTAATTAAATGTCTTCTTTGCTGTTACAATGCATTCATTTTTGAGGATCATTACTTCCCTCGTAGCTTCTTTTAAGAGCTTGGTTTAAGGTTTCACGTTAGGGAAACCACAGAGCAAGGCCGAAAGCCACAGGCCACGTCACCACCAATGGCAGCCTGTGGGTTTGCCAGGAAAACTCCAGGAAGAGAGCGTGATTATGGAGCTGCTCTTATTCTGGAAGCACACGAACCGCGGAGAGAGGGGAGGCGCTACCCACTTTATAGGAGATCCTGCAAGTTTATAGATACTGGTGTGTTTGCCTACATAGCCTTTAGCTAATGTTCAAGATTCAAGGTGTTCGTTTCCTACTGAATATTCACTTATCCTGCAAAGAGACATGAGTTGCCCTAGGGGGTCCCAGATACTCTGATGGATGTTGGGGGAGAGGGCAGAGGGTCGGCAGGACTCAGAGATGGCCCTGGAGCAAAGGCAGCGCAGGAGCTGGATCCCGTGGATGAGGGTCCTGGAGACAGGAGACGGTGGCCCGGGGCCCATGAGCATCTCTTTCCAGCTCTGTGCGGTCTTGTTTGGGTCAATGAAGTCGGCCATCCTGGATTGACGCGTGTGGCCACGTGCGTTTACGTCGTGCGCGCATGCTCAGTCACGTCTGACTCTTTGCGACATCATGGACTATAGCCCGCCAGCCTCCTCTGTCGATGGGATTTCCCAGGCAAGTGTACTGGAGTGGGTTGCCATTTCCTTCTTCAGGGGATCTTTCTAACCCGGGGATCAAACCCATGTCTCCTGCAGCTCCTGCATTGGCAGGCAGATTCTTTACCGCCAAGCTACCACGGGTGGTCAGCAGACATTACCTGCCTCACAATGGCTGGGCATCATTTTTTTCCAGTTAGAACCTGAGGCAGAAAGAGGAAGGGAGTTTATGCTGCCTTCCTTAGTGCCAGCATGCCTATCAGCACCCCATAGGTGCTCAGTAAATATCAACTACAACAACTAAAATAGGGACCCTCAAACTTGTTACCTCCTCCTTCCTATGGTGTTGGTAAAATGTCTGTGAATGTGTAAAAGAAAATGCAGTTACAGCAATTCTCCTACATGCGAACAAGTACCATTCCGAGGGTACCGTTCCTAAGTCCAATTTGTTTGTTAGTCCAACAAAGTTAGCCTAGGTATGCAACAGAATCGACTACATAGTACTGTACTGTAATAGGTTTTTAGTCCTTTTGACACAGATAATGCATAAAAAAATAAAAACAAATATAAAGGAAACATTTTTACTCTTATGGTACAGTACCTTGAGAAGTACAGTAGTATAGCACAATAGCTGGCATGGGGTGAACACGCGAATATCAGCTACATCACCACTGTTTTTACACTTGCTCTGGATATCCTGGGCTTGAAATAAAGATACCGCGCTCTATGGTTCTGTACCGTAAAGTGCACAAAAGCGCGGCCTCCTGTAGGGGATGCACGTGTGTGACAACGCACACCGGATACGTGAACTGACTTGTGTGGTTGGACAGGCAAACACATGTTAACAGCTTGAAGGTTCGTATGTAGGGGATTCACTAAACTAAAGTGAAGTTGCGGAAACACGTGCCAAAGCTTAGAAAATGTAATACTGGTTGTTACAGAGAAAACAAATGGCTAACATATTCTACCTAGCGAAGCTTCCTGTGCCCTCTTTTTCTAATCAGATGAGATACTGGACGTGAGCCCTTTCAGATCTCCAACGTGTGGCCAAGAACTGCAGAGCTGTTTTGGACTAAGGCTCCCTAGTTTGAACAGTTGAAGATTTCATCCACTACGCAGACGTTTCAGGCGCTGAACAAAAGCATTCATCCAAAGTGAAACTCTGCACGGTAAATATTTAGGTAAAGGCCAAGTCCAATTTCAACAGATGATACCTGCAAGTAAAAAAAAAAAAAAAAAAAAAAAAAATCTGCTGACATTTGGAAATGTGTGTTGGCTAAAGCAAATAAGAACGACAGTATATTTTCCCATCAGAAAATGATAGGAGTTAGATATGAGATTTGAATGACCAGGGGTACTCACCATACTAAAACAGTTCATTTTTAGGCTTACCTTTTTCAAAGTACCCAGAAAAAAAAAAAAGAGACAAAAAACAAAACTGTTAGTGAGAGAAACAGCACAACAAAAACCCCTCATGGCTGCAGTGCTGCAAATGTCCAATTGTAATTACAAGCAAAACCCAGTTCTGAATCCTTCTGCCACCCCATCCCCCCTGTTTCCTCCCACCCTTCACTCTGTAATGATGTGAATGCTCAAAAGTCAAGACTGGGTTAAGAGGGGACCAAAAAGAATGTTTTAGATGAAATCAGATGTGACCCCTGGAATCAGAAGCAGTTGCTGAGCATGGTTTTAATTACAGGGGCTCAGTCAGCTTCCCAACCCCATTCTTGGTGCACCTCTAAAAATGTGCACGGCCTGCCAGCCTGCCAGCAGGAAGGGTTTATGGCCTCGCACCCCATTAAAAAAATAAATAAATCAGAAGGCCCTGAGGCAGTCGCATGTTTAGAAGCAATGAAATTGCAACCTATTTGCCTTTCCTTAGACATTTCAATTCCCAGCCCAGGCACAGCCTTACAAGCTAAGACTAACCCTTATTGTGAAGGAATTAAAATTCTTCAGCTCTGATGCAGTTTGGCTCATGGCATATGGCCCATAGCTGAAGCCCAAGGGCTCATCCTGTGTTTCCTGATCTCTCATAAAATTGTCAAGCCCTAATGGAAGGAAAGAGTTTTGCGTCTTAAAAAAATGTTGGTACTTCATTGCAAACTCAAGTCCTTTAAGCAAGGCAGTTGGTTGAACTCTAAGAGCGAGGCCACTTCAAGATGCAAAGGAAATGAAGTCCATAAATGCTGGAGTTTGGATCTAATATCACTGGGAGGGGTGGGGTTGAGGGTGAATTTCTAAGTCTCGAAAGGAAGACGTGAAAGCGCTTAGGACTGAAACCAAAGGAAGAGTCACTGGCCGTGGAACGGGAAGGAGAGTCTAAACATGTTCAGTTTTGAGAGAGAACAGTGCAAATCATCAAAACTGTCCTCTTCAAACAGTTGAAGTTCGAAGTGCTTCCCTGGTAGCTTGAATGGTAAAGCATCTGCCTACAGTGTGGGAAACCTGGGTTTGATCCCTGGGTCGGGAAGATCCCCTGGAGGAGGAAATGGCAACCCACTCCAGTATTCATGCCTGGAAAATCCCATGGACGGAGGAGCCTGGTGGGCTACAGTCCATTGGGTCGCAAAGAGTCAGACACGACTGAGTGACTTCTCTTCACTTCAAATAGTTGAAGTTTGAAGTGTTGGTATGATCGCTAATTTTATGAGTCAACTTGGCTAGGGGATGGTGCCCAGTTATTTGACCAAACACCAGTCTACCTTTTGCTGTGGGGTATGTTTTACATATGATAACCCACACCCTGGGTTAGATATCCTGATGATAACTCAACCAGGAGATTGAGTAAAGCAGATTACCCTTCATAATGTGGATGGGGCTCACTCATTCAGTCAGAGCCCTTAAGAGAAAAGATTGAGTGCTCCTGAAGAACCCACTCCAGTGTTCTTGCCTGGAGAATCCCAGGGACAGCGGAGCCTGGTGGTGGGCTGCCGTCTATGGGATCGCACAGAGTCGGACACGACTGGCGTGACGTAGCAGCAGCAGCAACAGCCTCTGAAGAAAAAGGAATTCTGTCAACAGATGGCCTTCAGACTCAAGACTTCCACATCAGTTCTTCCCTGGGTCTCCTGCCCATGGCCTGTCTTATACATTTCAAACTTACTGACTTCCAGGAGTCAGTTTCATAAATAAGTCTCTCTCTATGTAAATGCACCTGATTGGTTCTGCTTCTCTCGAGAACCCTGACAAACAGAGTTGGTATGTGAAGAAGAAAGAGATCTAGTGTTTGGCAGGTCCACTAAACCCTTCTTATGATTTCCCACTCATCTCTTTAAAGCCTACAACAACCTTGCAAAGCAAGCAACTCCTCTGTTTTCCTGGTTATAAAACTGAGGTTTTGATCTTTTCCAGAATCACAAAGCAGGAAAGTGGTAGATCTTATATTCACTCAGGTCTATCTTTCTCCTATGCCCATGTCCTTCGAAAGACATCATTTGGCTTTCCTCTAAGGCTTGAGGCCTTGCACCTCCAGAGGGACACAGAGAGAAGCTGATCTGTAGACAGAAATCAGGAGAGAGAGAGTCCTAACGGCATCAGGACCTTGGCTTCCATGCTCTCTGAGGCCAGTTCCACCTGCCACTCCATACCAGGCACATGCTTTGCTGTTTACCATCTTTATGGCGGTGTAGTTGATGCACAACAAACCGAGTATATTCGAAGTGTACCATTTGACAAGTCTTGACATATGTGTACATCTATGAAGCCAACACCACACTTCAGACCATGGATATCCCATCACTCTCAAAAGCTTCCTTGTGTCCTTTTATAATACGTTCCTCCAACCTCCCTTTCATTTGTTTCTGCCAGCCACCATTGATCTGCTTTTAGTCACTATATATTACTTGGAATTTTCTGAAATATTACATGTAACTCAAATCATTCCATATGTTGTCTTTTTAAGGGGCGGGATGTTCTGGCAGTTTTCATACATCATAATAATTTGGAGATTCATCACATTGTGTTGATCAATAATTCATTATTTTTGACGATGCTAGTGGGACGTGAATTTAATTCATTATCTTTCATTCCTGAGTACTATTCCATCACATGGCTATACTACCAACTGCTTATCCGTTCATTTACTGGTGGAACTCTGGGTGGTTTCCAGTTTGGAGGTGTCACAGAGAATGCTTCTGTGAGCATTCTTGTATAGGTCTTTACGTGGACGTATGCAGAGGTCCAGAGACAATGACTTATTTTGTACTTTCCACAAATTCAGCCATGCACTTGCATGTGTTTATTTGCTTATTGTCTGCAGCTGCTTTTAAATTAAAATAGTGGAATATGTAAGCATGTTGTCTTACAATACCTGAAATGCTTATCTGACAGTTCTTACATAAATTCAAAGGAGTTAGTGATTAGACATGAAGTAGGTGTATGTTAGTGCTAGTCTTTTGTAGAAATGGCTAAACTGTTTTCCAAAGTGGTTGAACTATTTTACATCCCCATTAGCAGTACCTGAGAATTCCAGTTGCTGCATATCCTTGCCAAAACTTAAAATGCTTATTCTTCTTAATTTTATCTATTTCAATATATGTGTAGGGGGTTTCCCTGGTGGCTCTGACAGTAAACAACCTGCTTGTAGTGTAGGAGATCTAGGTTTGATCCCTGGACTGGAAAGATGCCCTGGAGAAGGGAATGGCTATCCACTCCAGTATTCTTGCCTGGGAAACCCCATGGACAGAGGAGCCTGGCAGGCTACAGTCTGTGGGGTCACAAAGAGTCAGGCATGACTGACTAGCACACATTTAATTTTTATTTTAATTTGCATTTCTTTGATACCTAATGCTATCATTAGGTATCAAAACTCTTTTCACATGTTTGTTTTTTGTCTCTATATCTTTTTCAGTGCAGTGTCTTGCAAATGTGTTTCCTATTTGAGAAAAGGAGATTTATTTTCTTATTTGGTATTGAGAGTTCTTTATATATTCAGGGATACAAGTCCTTCAGCTCCCCTGGTGGCTCAGATGGTGCAGAATCTGCCTGCAAAGCGGGAGACCTGGGTTCGATCCCTGGGTCGGGAAGATCCCCTGGAGGAAGGCATAGCAACCCACTCCAGTATTCTTGCCTGGAGAATTCCCATGGATAGAAGAGCCTGGAGGGCTACAATCCATGGGGTTGCAAAGAGTTGGACATGACTGAGCAGATAATCCCAAACACAGTCCTTAATTAGATATGTGATTTGCTATTATTATTTTCTCCCATTGGCTTCTCTTAGCATTTTCTTAGCAAGATATTATACAGAGCAAACATTTTTAATGTTGATAAAAGCCCATTTTATACTTTTTATTTTATAAATCATGCTTTAGATATTATGTTTAATAAATGTTTGCCTAGAAAAATAAATGACCCAATCAAAAAATGGGCCAAAGAACTAAACAGACATTTCTCCAAAGAAGACATACAGATGGCTAACAAACACATGCAAAGATGCTCAACATCACTCATTATCAGAGAAATGCAAATCAAAACCACAACGAGGTACCATTACACGCCAGTCAGGATGGCTGCTATCCAGAAGTCTATAAGCAATAAATGCTGGAGAGGGTGTGGAGAAAAGGGAACCGTCTTACACTATTGGTGGGAATGCAAACTAGTACAGCCACTATGGAGAACAGTGTGGAGATTTCTTAAAAAACTGGAAATAGAACTGCCATACGACCCAGCAATCCCACTTCTGGGCATACACACTGAGGAAACCAGATCTGAAAGAGACACGTGCACCCCAATGTTCATCGCAGCACTGTTTATAATAGCCAGGACATGGAAGCAACCTAGATGCCCATCAGCAGACGAATGGATAAGAAAGCTGTGGTACATATACACCATGGGATATTACTCAGCCGTTAAAAAGAATTCATTTGAATCAGTTCTAATGAGATGGATGAAACTGGAGCCCATTATACAGAGTGAAGTAAGCCAGAAAGATAAAGACCAATACAGTATACTAACGCATATATATGGAATTTAGAAAGATGGTAATGATAACCCTATATGCAAAACAGAAAAAGAGACACAGATGTACAGAACAGACTTTGGGACTCTGTGGGAGAAGGCAAGGGTGGGATGTTTCGAGAGAACAGCATCGAAACATGTATATTGTCTAGGGTGAAACAGATCACCAGCCCAGGCTGGATGCATGAGACAAGTGCTCGGGGCTGGTGCACTGGGAAGACCCAGAGGGATCGGGTGGAGAGGAAGGTGGGAGGGAGGATCGGGATAGGGAATACATGTAAATTCCATGGCTGATTCATGTCAATGTATGGCAAAAGCCACTACAATATTGTAAAGTAATTAGCCTCCAGCTAATAAAAATAAATGGAAAAAAACAAACAAAAAACAAATCAACAACAACAAAAAAGAAATGTTTGCCTTACCCGAAATCGTAAGACTTTCTTCTATAAGTTTTGTAGTTTGGAGTTTTACTCAAACTATTTGAGAATCATTATGTAATAATCAAAAATTAAAAAAAAAAAAACACAATTTTTATCAAAAGGATATCTAATCATGTTAAAAAAACATTTTATTTCTCCACTGAGCTGTCTTTGCATCTTTGTTGAAAATTAATTGGTTGTATATGCATAGGTCAATTTCTGGATTATCTGTTCTATTTCATTGCTCTGTTTGTCCTGAAGGCAGTACCACATCGTTTGTTATTGTGGTGGATTAATAAGACATATTGATCTGGAGGAGGAAACGGCAACCCACTCCAGTGTTCTTGCTTGGAGAATCCCATGGACAGAGGAGCCTGGCGGGTTCCGTCCATGGGGTCACAAAGAGTCGGACATGACCAAGTGACTGAGAACAATAAGACATATTGAAGTCAGGTAGAAAAAGTCCTCCAATTCGGTTCTTCTTTTTCAGAATTGTTTTAGCTATTCTGTTGTTTTTCATTGACTCTTAGAATCAACTTCCTAAATTCTACCAGGAAATTATATTGGGATTTTGATTATAATTGTTAAATCTATAGACCAACTTGGGACAAACTGATCGCTTAATAAAACAAAGTCCACTGACCCATAAACACAACACAGCTTTCCAGTTTCATTTATGTGCTCTTTAACTGTCTCAGTTTTGTAATCTTTAGTATACAGGTCTTGCAACCACCCAGTGATTGGGATAAACTATTTCTCTTGCACAATAATGTAGAATCACAAACCAAACAGCATTCTGTCTTTACTTAAAATTTTGATATTTCACTAAGGACAAACTTTTACATTAATTTTGGTATTTTTAAGATATTACTCTATATTATCATTTGCCCTTTTTTGGTGCTTCTTTAAGTTCTGGGACTGAGGTGAGTGTTTCATATAATCTACCCTCATTCCAGCTCACCCTTGTTTCATATTTGTGCGAAGTCACTTCAGTCATGTACGACTCTTTCCGACCTTGTGGACAGTAGCCTTCAGGCCCCTCTGTTCTCGGGATTCTCCAGGCAAGAATAGTGGACTGTGTTGCCATGCCCTTCTCCAGGATGTTTCATATTTACTGATGCTGATTTTTTATTTCGATTTCCAGTGGTCATTCCTAGTATACAGAAATACAATTGACTATTGTACATTGATCTTGTATCTTACAAACTTCCTAAACTAACTTATTAGTTTAGATATATTTCCTATAGACTCATTTGGATTTTCTTTGTATTATAGTTGAACATGTTGCCACTTCTCTGAAAGAGATTGAATAGAATTGTTATTATTTTTCTGTTAAATCTTTGGTAGGATTCATTATGGAAACCATCCAGGCCTGGTGTTTTCTTTGTTGGAAGGATTTTAACTACAAATTCAACTTTTTTAACAAATATAAAGTTTTTTGTCTCGTTTTCTTTCTTAAGTCAGCTTGTGTGTGTGTGTGTTTAGTGGGCTCCTCTGTCCACGGGATTTTCTTGCAAGAATGCTGACGTGGGCTGCCATCTCCTCCTCCAGGTAATCTTCCTGATCCAGGGACTGAACCACCATCTCTTGAGTCTCCTGCATTGCAGGCAGATTCTTTACCGCTGAACCACCAGGGGAAGTCCTAATATAACTTTATTATCATGCTAGTATCTGTAGAATCTATTTATATGTCATGTGTCACATTCCTAATACTGCTAATTGACCGTTTCTTTCTTTCTTTTTTTCTGATCATTCACCTCTCTTCTAGAAAAAAAAATATTCTGATTGCATTGATTTTTAAATTGCTTTTCTGTTTTTTATTTCATTGATTTTTCAGTTCAATTTTTACTATTTCTTTTTACTTTGAATTTCATTTGCTCTTTTTAGTTTCTTAAGATCGGAAGATTTGACTATTTTCTGTTCTAATATAGGTGTTTAGTGTTGTAAATTTTTTATTTAACTACTGTTTAGCTGCATCCTACACCTATTATGTGTATTATATGGTGTTTGTATTTTCACTCATTTCAAAATAGTACCTAATTTCCCTTTTGACTTCTCCTCTTCCCTGATAGCTCAGTTGGTAAAGAATCCGCCTGCAATGCAGGAGACCCTGGTTCGATTCCTAGGTCGGGAAGATCTGCTGGAGAAGGGATAGGCTACCCACCCAAGTATTCTTGGGCTTCCCTTGTGGCTCAGCTTGTAAAGAATCTGCCTGCAATGTGGGATTCCTGGGTTTGATCCCTGGATTGGGAAGATCCCCTGGAGAAGGGAAAGGCTACCCGCTTCAGTATTCTGGCCTGGAGAATTCATGGACTATACAGGCCATGGGGTCACAAAAAGTCGGACAGGACTGAGCAACTTTCACTTTCACTGACACTTGAGTGTGTTACTTAGTATCCAGTTACTTAGGATTTTTTCATATATATTTCTGTTTCTAGTTTCTAATCTATTACTGAACTCAGGTTTGGCTGCTCACCGCTCAAAAGCCACACATCAAGAGGCAAGTATCAGCAGAAGGGAAGTAGCTTTAATTAGAAAAGTTGGCAATCTGGGGAGAAAGCAGACTCATGTCCCAAGACCAGCTCCAAAGGTTCTGCGCAGCCATGACAGTTTTCAAAGGGAATAAAAGGCATGGCGGGGAGGGGGGCTGTCTCGGTGAATCACTGAGGCAGGAGTTTGGATTCTGCATCCTTCTTCATTGCATGCAGACTGCCTGACTCTTCAGATGTTATCTTGTCCTTGCAGGACTGACAAGGGGGCTGTTGGGAGTGGAGAGCCAGTCCTTCTTTAACTACTTCATTCTTACTTCTCTTTATCTACGAAAAGAATCAACCAGTTAAGCAAGGCATGGTGTGCATTCAGGAGAGCATAAGTTAAGAGCTAGGTTAACTTGCCTGGTGATCTGATTCTTATCATTAGGTTCTTTTAATGTTAGAGGGGAACAAATACAGGCCAACAGGAAAGGGGCAAAAGACCTGCTTTTAATAAAAGAACAATATGTTCAGAGATTATATTTTGCATGAATTTAAATTATTGGGAGTTTTTGTGACCTAGAGTACAGTCTATTTTGATAAATAGTGCATTGCACCCGAACGTTAATTCTGCCATAATGTGAACTATCAAGGTCAGTTAGGTCAAGTGACCCTACATGTTGTTCAAGTTTCCTCTATCTGTCTTAATTTGTTGTCCAGTTGTTCTATAAACTACTGAGAGAGAAATACTGAAATTTCCTAATCTAAAGTGAACTTGTCTGGTTCACCATGCAGTTTATCAGCGTTTGCCTCATGAATTGAAAGCACTGCTATTATGCACAAACATTCAAGACTCTCTGGCATGTTGGTAAATTTAAAAGGCCCAGTAGAGCATTTGTGGCCCCGCCTTGCACTTTCATGTGTTGTTAACCATCCTGAGGTCTCAGCCTGTTTCTCCATGACTAGGAATAGTAATATGTCTCCCAAACTATGCTGCATTCAGAAAGAATTATTCAAACACATATTTTTAAGGCATATGTTTCCCTCTGTTTATGGTACTTGAAATCTCACTGGGGAGGCAAGACCATGACACAGGAGGAACACTGCAAGGCCATTTGTTAATAGCCAGGCATGGCTCAGAAATATTCCGCAGGAGTCCACAGGGACTGGAGTTCAAGCAACGCTGGGTCTTGCCTGTCTTTTCATTCTTTTGGTCTTCCTTCCTCCTCCCTCCCTCTCTTTCCCTCCCCTGTTCCTTCCTTCCTTCCCATCCTTTCATATTTCCTTTGTACCTAATCAGAGTTGCTTTCTTTGTCTAAAGAGGAAGCAGAGTTTATTCAAATAAGATCCCTGACCTCAGAGTATATAAAATGTTGGCTTGGAAGAAGTGGGACTTGAGTTGGGCCTTGAAAGACAATAGCTGAAGGATGTATTCTGTAGGATGAAGAACGTATTTGGTTCATTCACTATAAAATGAATTCTGTATTTGCTTGTAAGACTTGAACATTTTATATCTTCTATTTGATCCTTGTTGATCGAAAAATAAGGTTCTTGCTTTTTTCCCCATTGCTATTAAATCATATATACTTAATAATTGTGGGTTGGGGAGGAGATACTGACAGGTAAATAAACACTGATAATCACATCACCTATATATAATCACTGAAGACATTTTGATATTTCTCTAATTTTTTCCTGTTTATTAAATGAAATCATATCCTGATCTTTTCTTGATATTCCTTTCAGACTTTTCTATTTGGTTGTAATTTTTCAATAGTGGCTAAATAACAGTTTATTTCAAAATTGCCCTATACTTTCTATCTAGATTAACAGGTTTCTCTTATTTAAAACATTCTGACAGTAGATTTTTATGAGTTCTGTCTTTGTTCTTTTAGTGTTTTATAGGTGAAGGAACTTCTTGAGACTATTTCAATTTTCAGAAAAGAAACTGAGTGTGTGGGTGATTAGCTGAGTTCTTAGAGTTACAGTTCTCAGTCTTTACCATGTAAGAGGATCACCTGGGGATCTTATGAAAACAAAGATGATGATTCATACAGATGAACTTATTTGCAAAGCAGAAATAGAGACACAGACATAGAGAATGAACATATGGATACCAAGGGGGTAGGGGGAGGAATGAACTGGGATATTGGGACTGACATATACGCACTACTGTATATAAAATAGATAACTAATAAGAATCTTCTGTATAGCACAGGGAGCTCTCCTCAACACTCTATGGTGAACTGGATGGGAAGGAAATCCAGAAAAGAAGGAATGTAGCTGATACACTTTTCTGTAGAGCAGAAACAAACACAGCATTGTAAAGCAACTAAACATCAATAAAAATTTAAAAAAAAAAAAAGATTATGATTCAGTGAGCTTGAAGTGGAGCCTGATATTCTTCACTTCTGATGACCTCCCAGGAGATACAGATGATGCTCAAAATATGATCCATGGATCAGGTGAAGGACTTGAACCCTAAAATGTCTATTTGCAAAGCCCAACCTGACCAACTGCTTAGTACCGACTCTTACCTACGATGAGGCTCCAGTGATAACTAAGTCCAATGGGAGGAAACTTGCATATGGAATTGAAATTTAATTTGATTATCTTAGTTGGAGGATACTTTTGGAGATATGCAAGCTCTGGCTGAGTACCAGTATATGGAGAGATTTAAGGGAAATTCAGTAATGGAGGAGAGTAGCTATCATCTGATGATCTTGAAGGTCCTTCTCATTCCAGGGTTAAAGTTTCATACAGTAATATTGAATACTTCAGTGTTTATCTGAATGGCTAGCTCCTTAGCCACTCAAGATGCAAGGAGCCGCTTTCTGATAGAAGTGGCATTTCCAGGCAGGAAAAATCAGATGAAGGAGTTAGAGACCCAGGAGATGGCCAGCGTTGTCATATACTTGTCACATGAAAAAAATTCTCTCCCCACTTTTTTTTTTTTGAAAAATAAAACCTCACATTTGAGAAATTTTCAGAAATATAATTTGCATTTGAAGAAAATGTCAGAATTATTTAACACAAGAAGGAAGCAAAAGTAAAAATGTAAATGATGGGGGTCTCTTTACAAAAGGAAGATAATGTCGCTTCTTAGTACAGACACATTTCTCTTCACAAGGTTTTCAAATGATAATGTACTCCTTGAAACATGTTAAGTGTCTGAGTCGTAAACTTCAAATTGTCACTGTCTGATGAGCTCCAGCCTGAGAGAGGAAGAAGAGCCTGCTTGCTTTTCACACAAGCTGCATTGAAACTACTGAAAGTTCCCATTTGGGGTATTGATTTTATTTAAGTTTTCTAAACACTGGAGGTCCTGCTTGGTAATATGTAGGTGGGTAAGTAAGAGGCTAGTGGTAAAGAACCCACCTGCCTATGCATGTAGATGTGAGAGACACAGGTTCCACCTCTGGGTTGGGAAGATCCCCTGGAGGAGGGCACGGCAACCCACTCCAGTATTCTTGCCTGGAGAATCCCATAGACAGAGGAGACTGGCAGCCTGAGGACCAGAGGTTCGCATAGAGTCAGCCAGGACTTAAGCAACTTAGGTGCTTGCAGGTAAGAGGCAATGCCTTAGAGACACTTACCCGATGCAGCCCATCTGCTTCCAGAATTCCGGGGACCTGTCAGACTTCCTTCCATGGGCTGGACATCTGCCGCTCAGTCTATCAAATATCAAGCTCACTATCCACCCTCCCTGCCAAGCCAAGTCCTCCTCCTGATTCTGAGTAAATTTGTTTCATGTCAGTTTCCTCTTCTACAAAAAAGATCAATCAGATTCTCCAACACCTGACCCCTACCTTCACATCAAGTACTATTGATTCCCATGTTACAAAGGGTTCAAAAATTTAATCCCCACTGACAGTGGGGAAAGGAGTACATCAAGACTGTATATTGTCACCCTGCTTATTTAACTTATATGCAGAGTGCATCATGAGAAATGCTGGACTGGAGGAAGCACAAGCTGGAATCGAGATTGCCGGGAGAAATATCAATAACCTCAGATATGCAGATGACACCACTCTTATGGCAGAAAGTGAAGAAGAACTAAAGAGCCTCTTGATGAAAGTGAAAGAGGAAAGTGAAAAAGTTGGCTTAAAGCTCAACATTCAGAAGACTAAGATCATGGCATCCGGTCCCATCACTTCATGGCAAATAGATGGGGAAACAGTGACAGACTTTATTTTTGTGGCTCCAAAATCACTGCAGATGGTGACTGCAGCCATGAAATTAAAAGACACTTGCTCCTTGGAAGAAAAGTTATGACCAACCTAGACAGCTTATTAAAAAGCAGAGACATTACTTTGCCAACAAAGGTCCATCTAGTCAAGGCTATGGTTTTTCCAGTAGTCATGTATGGATTTGAGAGCTGGACTATAAAGAAAGCTGAGTGTGGAAGAATTGATACTTTCGAACTGTGGTTTTGGAGAAGACTCTTGAGAGTTCCTTGGACTACAAGGATATCCAACCAGTCCATTCTAAAGGAAATCAGTCCTGAATATTCATTGGGAGGACTGATGCTGAAGCTGAAACTCCAATACTTTGGTCACCTGATGCGAAGAACTGACTCATTGGAAAAGACTCTGATGCTGGGAAAGGTTGAAGGCGGGAGGAGAAGGGGATGACAGAGGATGAGATGGTTGGATGGCACCACCGACTCAATGGACATAAGTTTGAGTAAACTCTGGGAGGTGGTGATGGACAGGGAGGACTGGTGTGCTGCAGTCCATGGGGTTGCAGTCGGACACGACTGAGCAACTGTGAACTGAACTGTCTCCATCCACGTTCCCGCTAATTGAGGATGACTTACTGCTATCCCATCAGATTAACATGGGAATTAGTAACCCCATTTTGCAGATGAGAGAATTGAAGCCCAGAGAGATTACGGTATGTCCCAGATCAAAGAACAGTATTATTAAGCTGAGAATGAAAAAAAAAAAGAGTGAGGGGAGAAGGGGAGGGAAAACCCTCCTTGAAGATTTTATCCTATGAACAACTTGAAAGGGTAAATGCATTTTAAGAACCTTCAGGGGTAGCAATTAGGATTAGCAAGTGCAAATTCTTACACACACACACATACACACATACGCATGCACACACACACGTGTGCACACACATGTGCACACACGCACACACACGTGTGTGCACATGCACACACGCACACACACACACACAAACACACACATATAGTGCTGGTGCTCAGTTGCTTGGTTGTGTCTGACTCTGCAACCTCATGGACTGTAGCCCACTAGGCTCCTCTGTCCACGGGATTTCCCAGGCAAGAATACTGGAGTGGGTTGCCATGTCCTCCTCCAGCGGATCTTCCCAACGCAGGGATCAAACCTGAGTCTCCTGCATATTGCACTTGCAGCTGGTTTCTTTAACACTGCACCCACCGGGGAAGCCCGTATATCTCATGATATGTGCTTGTGTGAGTCACTCAGTGAGTCCGATGCCTTGTGACCCCACAGACTGCAGTC
This sequence comes from Cervus elaphus, assembly GCF_910594005.1. Taxonomy (NCBI): domain Eukaryota; kingdom Metazoa; phylum Chordata; class Mammalia; order Artiodactyla; family Cervidae; genus Cervus; species Cervus elaphus. Next base: position 5,255,993 of record NC_057820.1, on the reverse strand, counting down.
CACCAGGCTCCTCTGTCCATGGGATTCTCCAGGCGAGAAGACTGGAGTGGGTTGTCATTTCCTTCTCCAGGGGAGCTTCCTGACCCAGGGATCGAACCCAGGTCTCCTGCATTGCAGGTGGAGTCTTTCCCATCTGAGTCACCAGGCACTGCCAATCATGTATATGTACATCATATATCTATATGTGATATGTATTTATACACAAAAATGTAAGATGTTAATGAAAAAACAAGATCTGAACCACTTTGCTGTATACCAGAAACGAACACAACATCGTAAATGAACTAATTTCAATAAAATAAATTTAAATAATAAAAAACCCACATTCGAGTATGATCTGATGTTCCCTTTTGAAACAATGAATTCCTTTTACACTATACAATTACATTTAGTCCAACATCCACTGCTCTACTTGCTGAAACATACCCTGGTTTGGTTTTGAGGAAGCTACCCCTTGCCTACCAGTAACCCAGAACCTTCTGGGAAGGAGCAGGTGCCAGGGTCCAGGCCCCGCCTCTGCCACGTGTCCTGAGAGGCCCAGCCAAGGTCAGCAAGGCTGGCCTCCCAGGTTCCCCAAGCCCACTGGTTTTATTGCACTCTCCTTTTCTCCACCACAGAAGCTGAGATGACACCATGCAGAGAGCAGAAAAAGCCAAGTTCAGAAATGAGGCCTAGCAATGCTTTTGATGGATGAGATGGTTAGATAGCATCATCGACACAGTGGACATGAGTTTGAGCAAACTCCGGGAGTTATGAAGAACAGGGAAGCCTGGCGTGCTGCAGTCCATGGGGTCACAAAGAGCAGGACACCACTGAGTGACCGAACAACAACAGCAACAAAGTTTTTGAACTTAAGTCAGACTTTTCTTAAACTGTAATCTACTCCTGGTACTTTGCAGGTACCCGAGATGTCAATCTCTCCCTCCTCTATCTTCTGTCTTTTTTCTTAAGCAACTTGAGTTTTTTCTTTAAAATGGCCATAGAAAGACACCTAAATAGCGTACCCTGTCATGGCTACTAAATGTGTAACATTGTAAAAATAATCAAAATTTGGAAAGATTGTGGGGAATAGTCTCTCTCCTACACAACTTCCATAAATATAAACTGGCATATACATACTTGTATGTGTATATATATAATGTGTGTATATATATATACACACATTATATATATAAACTTAAAAATGTATATGTACCTTAGCATTCAAAAATTCCACTTAAAAATTTTTATCACAAGGAATCAAGAATGTGTGACACAAACTGGTCAGAAGAAGCATCCACAGTTGTAATTTATAACATCACAAAATTGAAGGTAAGCAGCCAAAAATAGGAGATAGATAGTGAGACACCCACACGGCTCAAACGAAGCAGAATTTAAAGTAATACTGTGGGAGAATATTGACTTGTCAAGATGTTCATAGAATATCACTGAGTAAAGTAAAGACTGTGAGTTATAGGTACCATATTGATTTTGTTTGCTTGTTTTTAGTGCCTAATTGTGTGTGACTCTTTGCGACTCCATGAACTGTAACCCCGAGGCTCCTCTGTCCATGGGATTCTCCAGGCAAGAATACTGGAGTGGGTTGGTATACCCTCCTCCAGGGGATATTTCTGACCCAGGGATTGAACCCAGGACTCCTGCATTGGCAGGTGGATTCTTTACCACTGAGCCACCTGGGAATTTTACTTTTGCTTAAGAGAATGTAGATTTATATTCCTGTAGAGATTATGAGAAGGGTATCCCCCAGTATATTATCAGTACATTTAAAACTTTTTCCTTTGTGATTATATTTATTTTAAAAATGTACTTAATATCACAATTACAAAAATAACATTTCAGTTTTCTAAGGAAAAATAAATATTACATTACAGAAAAATTATAAAAAACAAAGAAAAGACCCCATATATAAATCCATCAAGGGCATATAGTCATTCTTATCCTCATACAACTGGGTATCTTTTGTTGCAGGCTTTGTCTAGTTACTTTATATTACAACAGTTAGAATATATGCACAGTTTTGTATCCTGTTTTTCTCAGGATATTTTTTTGGGGGGGGTATTATTTGATAGTTTTGTTGGTATTTAGTGTTTTCCTTGGAGAAGGAAATGGCAACCCACTCCAGTATTCTTGCCTGGAGAATCCCAGGGACAGCGGAGCCTGGTGGACAGCCGTCTATGGGGTCGCACAGAGTCGGACACAACTGAAGCGACTTAGCAGCAGCCAGCAGGAGCAGTCTTTTCCTAGATCATTGTAAGATATTTCTACCCATCATTCCTAGTGGTTACGTAACATCCTGTGTTGGTTACCATTCCATGAATCTCTTGTACTTTTATTTAACCATTCCCATATTGTTGGACAGGGAGGCTGTAAAATTCTTCAAAAATAAACTCTGCATCACTGTGCATTTTGTATTCATGGAATGGTTCCCTTTTGTGAAACCCCCAGAACAATGTTCATTTCTTCACCTAAGGGAGGGCTCTTCCAAAGGCAGCATGTAAATGATGCAAGTGCAGAGGACTAGTTGCACTGTGCCCCGGTCTGCCTCGCACCAGACCTGCTTCTTACTATAGGAGCTGTGAACGCAGTTCCCTCTGCCCGAGCCCTGCCAGGCCCATTCTTTCAATTGTGATGGAAGCAGAGAGCTAGTGACCCCCAGAAGGAGGCTGGGACCAGCCCAAGGGCCTGCTGGGGAAAAGTTCAGAGACCAAAGCTGGATAAGATCTTTACAGTTACTCCTAAGTGCAGCTTAAGGCTTAGTGGCCATTGATTGAATCAATATCTGACCTGGAGCCTGGTTGGCTGAGGCATTGAGCCATTTCCTTGGGCCCAGGGCTAGAAAGTGGAGACCCTGTGGGTTGGGGTTGTTTTTCCCCCTGAAGGAGGGAGGGTAATGGAGGGAGGTTGGCCTTGGGTCAGGAGGCCTTTGGTTCTACCAGCCAAATATATGATTCTGAGGTCTTCCTGACAAAACGGGGCCAATGATATCTGCCCTGCCTGGGAGGCTGTGAGCCATCAATGAGAAAATGGATAAGAAAGTCCTTTATAATCTCTAGTGAAGTGTCCCACTGAGGGATAAAGACCTTCCATGCTTGATAAAGGTAAGACAATGGCAAGGGTACCTGCTCATTCTGCCTGTTGGGAAAGGGGGTGGTTTCTTCATTTATTCCACTTTTATTGAGGGCCTACTGTGTGTCAGGTCCTATTTTAGATGCTTGGGATATAACAGTGGACAAGACTAGAAGGCCTTTTATGGACCTTTACATCTGACCAGGTGGAGACAAACACTGTTGTAAACAAGAGACCTTCAGAAAATGATACCAAGAGAAAAATACAAGGGAGTGATGTGATAGAGATGCAGGAGCAAGAGATAGGGCTTTCTTCTGTGAACAGGTTTCTAATAGGTGTGTTGACCCTGTGCTGAGTTCTGAAAGGCAGACAGCAGCAAACCAGCTGAAGATCCAGGCAGGCTGTTCCAAGCAGAAGGAACAGAAAAGACCAGAGCATGTAAGTGGGGACCACCTTGAAGGGTGTTGTAGATCGAGTGTGTGTGCTCCCCCAAATTCATGTGTTGAAACCTAATCCCAAGTGTGATGGTGTTAGGAGGTGGGACATTTAGGAGGTGATTAGGTCATGAGGGTGGTGCTCTATGAGTAGGATTTATGTCCGTATAAGAAGAGGCACCATTAACTAGATTTATTGTGATCATTTGGTAGTCTGCGCATATACTGACTCATTCTGTTGTACACCTGAAACCAGCACATGTATAGGTGACTCAGTGGTAAAGAATCCACCTGCCAACACAGGAAATGCAGGAGTCACAGGTTCAATCCCTGGGTCAGGAAGATCCCTTGGAGAAGGAAATGGTACCCAGTTCAGTATTCTTGCCTGGAAAATCCCGTGGACAGAAGGGCCTGGTGGGATACAGTCTATAGCGTTACAGAGATGGACATGACTGACCACATACTCCTACGCCTGAAACCAATATGATGAAAAGAGGAAAATGTTTCTCCATGAGCTGATAATTGATGAAGATGGTTGATAGTTAATATAGCACAGGGGTCCCCAACCTCTGGGATCTAATGCCTAATGATCTGAGGTGGAACTGTAAAAGAAGTAAAGTGGAATAATAATGGAAGTAAAGTGTACAACAAATATAATGCATTTGAATTGATCTGAAACCTCCCCCCAACCAATACAGGTAAAAATTGTCTTCCACTGAACCTGTCTCTGGTGCCAAAAAGTTTAGGGATCACTGATATAGCATACTCTACTCCCTACTTTGGTGTATGTTTAAAATTATCCAAAATTAAAAGTTTAAAATAAAAATTTTATAATTACAAAAGAAGGAAACCACAGAACTTCCTTTCTCTGTCATATGAGGCCACCTGCAAGCCAAGAAGATAGTTCTCCGTAGAATCCAGTCCTATTGGCACCTTGATCTTGGACTTCCAGCCTCCAGAGCTAAGAGAAAATAAATTTCTGCTGTTTAAGTCACTCAGAATGTGGCATTTTGTTATAGGAGCCTGGGAGGCTGAAGCAAACTTAATGAGCCCATAGGTCTGTATCAGATCAGTGCACTCACTCAGTCATGTCTGACTCTTTGCGACCCCATGGACTACAGCACGCCAGGCTTCCCTGTCCATTGCCAACTCCTGGAGCTTGCTCAAACTCATGTCCATCAGGTTGGTGATGCCATCCAACCATCTCATCCTCTGTTGTCCCCTTCTCCTCTTGTCTTCAGTCTTTTCCAGCATCAAGGTCTTTTCCAATGAGTTAGTTCTTCACATGTGGTGGCCAAAGTATTGGAGTTTCAGCTTCAGCATCAGTCCTTCCAATGAACACCCAGGACTGATTTCCTTTAGGATGAACTGGTTGGATCTCCTTGCAGTCCAAGGGACTCTCAAGAGTCTTCTCCAACACCACAGTTCAAAAGCATCAATTCTTTGGTGCTCAGTTTTCTTTATGGTCCAACTCTCACATCCATACATGACCACTGCAAAAGCCATAGCTTTGACTAGACAGACCTTTGTTGGCAAAGTAATGTCTCCGCTTTTTAATATGCTCTCTAGGTTGGTCATAGCTTTTCTTCCAAGAAGCAAGTGTCTTTTAATTTGGTGGCTGCAATAACCATCTGCAGTGATTTTAGAGCCCAAGAAAATAAAGTCTGTCACTGTTTCCATTGTTCCCCCATCTATTTGTCATGAAGTGATGGGACCAGATGCCATAATCTTAGTTTTTTGAATGTTGAATTTTAAGCCAGCTTTTTCACTCTCCTCTTTCACTTTCCTCAAGAGTCTCCTCAGGTCCTCTTGGCTTTCTGCCATAAGGGTGTTTCCATCTGCATATCTGAGCTTATTGATATTTCTCCCTGCAATCTACAGGTCTGTATATGTTTGTTTACAACTTGCTCCTTGGTTAGCAGAATGTCTGTAGTTAGGTCATATGCTAAACAGGGGTGAGATTGCCCTCAAAAAGCAAAGACTGGTTTTTTATGTGACTCAAAAAGATTCTGCAGTTTCTATGTATAAAGCACAAATATATATATGATACATACACAAACACACAGTGTATCTGTGACATTAAAATTTCGTGGGAGGAGTTGATTAGGAAACCAATATCTTCAAAGATCCTTAAAGAGTCAATTGTGAGGGACTTTCCTGGTGGTCCAGTGGTTAAGAATCCTCTTTCCAATTCAGGGGACGTGGGTTCAATCCCTGGTCAGGGGACTAAGGTTCCACAAGCTGTGAGGCAGCTAAGCCCACATACCACAACTGAGACTCCATGCAGCCAAATAAATAAAAATCAAACAAATAAAATAAGTTTTAAAAAGTCTACAGTGAGAAATAAACTGAGAAATATTGAGTTAGAGCCAGTCACTGATAAGCTTTTCTTCTACAGCCGGAACATGAATTCTAAATCCTCAGACACTGTCCTTCCAACATCACCTACCATGAGCTCTCAAGAGAGACATATAGAAATCCAACGTGGAAGAAGAAGGCTTGTTACTAGCTGAGACTTTGGTCATTCCAGCTAAGTTGTGAGAGTCAGAAAACTCCCCCAGAAAGAGGTTCAGTAGGAGAGAACTTTCTTTTCCTGTCACAGAAATGAATCCCAGAAGTAAGGCGTCCAAGACTGACATGGCAGCTTCACAATGACCTTGAGCACTGGTTCCTTTCTCATGGTCTAAAAATGATTGCTTGAACTCAGCCATCATGTCTGAAGGCCAAGCATCTGTAAGAAGGAGGAGCAGAAGAAGTCATATGTCTTCCCTTTGAGGACACTTCCAAGAATTGGTACATATCACTTCTGTTTACATCCCATTGCCATAACTCACTCAACATGCCCATTCCCAGTGGCATGGAATGTCAGAAATAAACTCTTTATTCAGCAAAGTTCAGCTCAGGTTGGATGCAGTCTTATTCAGGAGGAGAACAGATGCTGGGGGGCCTCCAGCAGTCTCTGCCACAATGTGTAAATCTCATGTGGACCCTCTGTCCTGGGCGGTCTGACCTACATGATTCAGAATCAGGAGGAGTCCTTGGCCTGGGTTCCTGAGGCCTTCCTCTAGTTGCTGATGAATTTTTAAGGTGACAATGAAACAGTGAGATGCAGATGGCACGTTTTGCTAAAAACAGTGGCTCCAGGTACCATTTTAATTTAAATATTGGAGAGACAGACTGAGAAGGGAGAGAGAGAGGCATCATTACTTTTTCAGATTCTTTTATATTCTTTTACAACATTGTATCGCCCACTGGTATGATCTGATTAGCATTCTAGAACCTGACTCATCCTCCACACTCACTATTTTTTCTTGCCAGGGGTGGGGGAGGAGGAAGAGGAGCTCAGGCACTCCTTTGCCCTACAGGCTACCCTCTTCCAAGAGGTGCCTGAAGCAGAAGGAAGATGAGGGATGAAGAGGGTTGCAGGATCGGTCATGGATGGTGGGATGTCTCCAGGGAGAGGTCCACAAGGCAGTGCATGGAGAAGCTCAGTCGTGTCTGACTCTTTGTGACCCCATGGACTGTAGTCCGCCAGATTCCTCTGTCCATGGGATTCTCCAGGCAAGAATACTGGAGTGGGTTGCCATTTCCTTCTCAGGGGATCTTCCTGACCTAGGGGTCGAACCTGGGTGTCCCGCACTGCAGGCAGACTCTTTACTGTCTGAGCCACCAGGGAAGCCTAGTTCATGGAGAGCCCCGACCAATTAAGGAGCAGCTTCCAGAAGGGACCACGTGGTTATTACATGTTGAGTGTTGTCATCACAGTCTGAGTGGTGACTCAGCAGTAAAGAATCCGCCTGCAATGCAGGAGATTGGGGTTCCATCTCTGTGTCTGGAAGATCCCCTGGAGAAGGAAATAGAACCCATCCCAGAATTCTTGCCTGGGAAATTCCATCAACAGAGGAGCCTGGCGGGCTATAGTCCATGAGGTCACAAGAGTCAGACACTACTTCACGACTAAACAACAACAACATGTGGATGGAAGGAAGAGAGGAGGGGCAGGATCCATAGATGCCGTGATGTCAGAGGTGCCAGAAATGGGAAAGGGACATTTAAAGCAGCGCAAAGGCCTTAAGTGGTGAGGATGGGAGACACGTTTGGGGGGCTGCTTCTTGCTCGAGGTGAAGGTCACAAGATGCAGAGGATGGTAGAAGTGGAGGGTGGAGGAGGAAAACCTGTTGGAGATGGATTTGCTTTAAGGAAAGAGAGGCAGACATGATTGCAATTACTTGGTTCTAAATATCCTTTATGAACTTAATAGATTTTGATCATTAAGAAAAAAAGAGCTGGACCAAGAGGTGATGGATAAGCACTGAACCTGGGAAGTTTTTGAGCCCAAACTCTTCTAAACCTGGGAAATAACATCTTTGAGAACTACAGGACATCGGGGGCTAGATGTTGGAGAACCCACTCCACAGCATTGTTGAAACCAAGGCAGTACTGTGTTGAGTCATGTCTCCCCAAAATTCCCTTGAAACCCAAGAATCTGATCTTAATTGGAAGTATAGCCTTTGTAGGTGTGATCAGTTCAGTGAAGATGGACTTGGGTGAGCCCTAAATCCAATATGGTGGGTGTCTTTATAAGAAGGAGAAAAGGCATACAGAGATGAGCAGGAAAGATCATGTGATGATGAAGGCAGAGATTGGAGGAAGGGTCTACAGATGAAGCAAGGTCAGCCAGCAACCAGCAGAAACTGGAACAGGTGAGGAAGGATCCTCGGCTGGAGCCCTCACAGGGAGCACAGTACTACCAACATCTTCATTTCAACTTCTGGCCTCCAGAACCATGAAGGGATAAAATTCTGTTGCTTGAGTGAATGAGTGAGTGCGTGCTCAGTTGTGTCTGGCTCTTTGTGACCCCAGGGACTATAGGCCACCAGGCTGCTCTATCCATGGAATTCTTCAGGAAGAATACTGGAGTGGGTTTCCATCTCCTCCTCCAGGAGATCTTCCTGACACAGGAATCAGACCAGCCCCTGGCCCCCTCCACATTGTCTCCTATGTCTCATGCATTGCAGGCAGATTTTTTACCACTTGAGCCATCAGGAAATCCCTCTTAGGGATTGGCTTAGGCCAGTCTGCTTATGGTACTTTTTTATGCAGCCCAGAACCCAAACACACCAACACTGAGTGTGCCCCAATGGCTCACCAAGCACATCAGCAAAGGAGAGAGGTCTTGGGTTGGTGGTCCTCCCATGCAGCGTGTGTGTGTGTGTGTGTGTGTGTGTGTGTGTGTGTGTGTGTGTGTGAGAGAGAGAGAGAGAGAGAGAGAGAGAGCGCTCAGTCATGCCTGACTTTTTGCAACCTCGTGGACTAGAGCCCCCGGGCTCCTCTGTCTATGGGATTCTCCAGGCAAGAATACTAGAGTGGGTTGGCATTTCCTTCTCCAAGAGATCTTTCCAACCCAGGGATCGAACCCATGTCTCTTGCATCTCCTGCATTAACAGGCAGATTCTTTAACACTAGCACCACCTGGGAAACCCATGCAGGGATGGGGGTTATAGGGAAGTGACTTGACAGACTGAAGATGGAATAAGCAGAGGAGAGGACAGAGCCAGATTCACAAGTGGTAGGACACACCTTCAAGTTCTGAGAGGCCACTGGATATGTTGCAGGAAGGGGGACCCCTTCCAGGGCCCGAAGCTGGGCTCTTGTCTAACACTCAGAAATGAATTGTCCGAGGAGACACATGCTGACAAAGCAAGAGATTTTATTGGGAAGGGCACCCGGGTGGAGAGCAGGAGGGTAAGGGAACCCAGGAGACCTGCTCTGCCGCGTGGCTCGCAGTCTTGGGTTTTATGGTGATGGGATTAGTTTCCGGGTTGTCTTTGGCCAGTCATTCTAATTCAGAGTCTTTCCTGGTGGCGCACGCATCGCTCAGCCAAGATGGATGCTGGCGAGAGGGATTCTGGGAAGTGGACGGACAGGTAGTGTCTCCTCTCGACCTTTCCCGAACTCTTCTGTCTGGTGGTGGCTTATTAGTTCCGTATTCCTTATCAGGATCTCCTGTCATAAAACAACTCATGCAAATGGTTACTATGGTGCCTGGCCAGGGTGGGTGGTTTCAATCAGTGTGCTTCCCCTAACAGATAGAGTGCTCTAGTAACACAGAAATAAAAAGAAGCAAGGTGCGGGCTAGCTTTGGTTGCCATGGCAAATGCACTCTCCCCCGCCTCACAATGCACCACCCCCCAATCCTGCCACTCCAGACTGTAAATCCTTCCATAAATGCCGAGCACATAAAAAGCACGAATGCCCCTAGTCATTCTTATTTACCACTCCTATTTTAGAAACAAAATTAATTTGTACAATGCATCAAAGTGAATATGCCCTGAAGTCTAGAAAGCCAGTGAGCTGGAGCATTCCTGGCTGGTTCCATTGGTTGGGATGCCATGAACGGTTCATGGGCTCAGGACTTGTCATTTCAGCTCTTGTGGTTTGGTGTCAGGCTGACTTGTACCCAAGGATCCTTTGGGCTTCCCAGGTGGTGCAGTGATGAAGAATCAACCTGTCAGTGCAGGAGATGCAAGAGACTCGAGTTCAGTTCCTAGGCTGGGAAAGGAAATAGCTACCCACTCTTGTATTCTTGCCTGGGAAATCAGGACAGAAGAGCCTGGAGGGCTACAGTCCTTGGGGTCACAAAGAGTCAGTCATGACTGAGCACACATACATACACACACATTGAATCCTCATCTGCAAATGAGGGCATTGAATTGCCTAAGCCAAGATCTTTTCCATTGGAAAACTCTCCTACAGGAAGGCTGGCTCTGAGCAGTCAGTGGTTGAGAATAATCCCCTGATCATCCTTTGTCTTGGATGGGGCACCCAGGGGTGCCACTTTGCACCTCGCAGGATAGGAAGAGGAAGGGTTTGCAAAGAAAGTAAATCGCAGAAGGATTTTACAGCACCATCACACGAGCTTCTCGTGTGACCCAAATGTCTAATTCAACATTTTGTCTATCATTTTGGGCAAAATAGCATGTGTAACAGTGTTAGCTAGTGTTTATAAGTACGTATTCTGAGTCAGGCACTATCCTAATCACCTTTGATTTTTAACCTATTTTTTGATGACTTTTTAATTAACGTGGACCATTTTACAAAGTTTTAATTGAATTTTTTACAATTTTTTTTTTCCTGCTTTGGTGTTTTGACTTTGAGGTGGCTCCCCAACCAGGGATGGAACCTACACCCCCTACACTGGATGGTGAAGTCTTAACCCTGGACCACCAGGGAAGACCCACCTTTGATTTTTCAAACGTTACCCTTCACCTTCTATCTATCAGGTGGGTACCAGCATCTCTCCCAATTTATAGCAGAGGGCATTCAGTACAGTGAAGTTCAGGAGCTGACCCTACGTGCTCTTAGCTACCATACTCTGCTGTCTTCCTAAATATGATTGGAGTAAAGGAACTTTATTTAACATCAAGCGATGATGGACCAGGTCTCACAGAGCAGGACCATGTCTGCAGGACTTTAGAGGGAGCACCCCACCATCTTCCTGTGTATGTCTTTTCCCATCCAACCCGCCATGGGTCAACCAGTCATCTTGAAGACACCCCTGAAGCAGTCAATTGAAAATTCACACTCGTGGGGTACAACCGCCTTTCCTTCAACATCACACAACTGCCACTCCCTCCTTCCACACGGTCAGGATCCAAGGGTGGTCGCACTGGGCCACGGGAGGTCCTCAGGACTCGTGGTTACACGTCCGTGTTGGTGCAGTCAACCAGGAGGGTCGCCAGGAGCTGTGGTCAACCCTGCGTACAACGTCATCCAGAAGAAAAGATGAGGCCCTGGAGGCGGGTGCGGGGAGACGGGGTGATGGAATTGCTCCAATGTCTCAAGCCCCGTGTCAGGACCAGGATCCAGGGCAGCCAGACAAGCCCAGTGGGGTCCGTTGCAGCTGTGTCTGGCCCCACACGGCCTCTTCTCTGTGCTGCTCTGACTTCTCAGCTCCGGGAAGCATCTTTCTCAGCCCTTGCCAAACCTAGAGCAGAGGAAACTTGTCTTCTGTGCAGCCTCCTTCCCTCCGCCTCCCAGGGAAATTGCTCCTCCATTCTGCTGCTCTAGAATGGAGTGGTCGACTCCACTCTGTCGACTTGAGTGGTCCCCAGCCCTACTTCTCACGTTGAGAATGATCCCTGCCTCATGCCCACCCCAAGTTCGCTGATCACGGCGCCAATGAAACGTTTCTTAAGAAACAGCTGCTTGGTAGACACAGTGGAGGAAGGAGAGGGTGGGATGAGCTGAGAGACTAGCATTGAAACATAAACATTACCATCTGTAAAACAGAAATCCAGTGGGAATTTGCCGTATGACACAGGGCTCAAACCCAGGGCTCTGTGACCCCCTAGAGGGGTGGGATGGGGTGGGAGATGGGAGAGAAATTCAAGAGGGAGGGGACTTATGTATACCTGTGGCTGATTCACGTTGTTGTATGGCAGAAACCAACACAGTATTGTATAGCTATTATCCTCCAATTAAAAATAAATATTTATTTTTTTTCTTTAAAAAAAACCAACTGCGTTAGGAGGCTCAAGGTTTGGTGCTTTTCAAAGAAGAGTTAAGGCTGTTCCTTGCTCCTGGGGGCTGCTGGGTGATCACAGATTTCTGGTTAAAGGGAAGCTTCTTGGAGATCTTGTCAAAATAAGCAGCTTCCTGGATCCCCTTGGAGAGAGTGGATTTCTGCAGGGCTGAGGTGGAAATTAGTTTTAAGGTGCTCCCAGGGGACATGCTGTGACCATGGACCAGTGCCCTGGAACTCCTAGGTTTGCAATGGGTCCCTTCAGACAACTGATAATCCAAGGTCACACCCAGGTCATGTGACAACTAACTCTTGTTCAAAGGGAGAGCTTTTGTCTTTAACCAACTTTGATTTTCTTCCTTTCCCTTCATTCCGGGTGTGCCTGAGCTTGATTTTATAAGAACATCGACTCAACACTGACTCACATTCTCTTTCCAACCACCTCTTCATTCCTGAACTAATTGGGACTCTTCATTTCTTCAACCTACTCTAAAAGGTGTGTGTGTATTGAGGAGGAGTAAAACAGAGCCTTTCTTTCTGGCGGTTCTGCTCTCAATTTTACATACACACAACAAAATACTTGTCCTCACTCTTTCTTCCACTTCAGGTAACTAAGTATAAAATGCAGCCCCTTATCTAAGCTTCATACATATCAATCCAGAAGCAACTTTTACAAACTTTTGAAAGTCTTCAACAGGGAGGGTCATATTTATGCCTCTCAGTAACTATGATGGAAAAGACCTCCTTATTCCAGGTTGAAACGTTCCTAAATTTTTTTTTATCATCAAAGCTTTTGGGGATGGAGAGCTGAATCACTACTTCACTGTGTGTACGTGTTAGCAACCAAACTTGGGTCCACTTACTCAATCTACTGACATCAGATGAGGGTGAAGCAAAATGCAACATTTATTGTAAAGCAGGACAAGGAGGACAGGTGGCTTGCACCCTAAAATCCCGAATTCCCTGAAGAGTTTCAGCAAAGCATTTTTAAAGGCAAGGTGGGGGAGGGGCGTCCCAGGATGTGTGACCAATTTGTGCACAGCTCTCTGATTGGTTGATGGTGACCAATCCTTAGGCACCGGAAGCTCTGGGGGCTACATCTCATGATCATCAAGTAGCAGTCGTGGTTGCTCAGCCACTCAGTCGTGTCTGACTCTTTGCGACTCCATGGACTATAGCACGCCAGGCTTCCCTGTCCTTCACTATCTCATAGAACTTGCTCAAATTCATGTCCATTGAGTCAGTGATGCCATCCAACCATCTCTGGGGTCCTCTGTCATCCCCTTCTCCTCCCACCTTCAATCTTTCCCAGCATCAGGATCTTTTCAAATGAGTCAGCTCTTTACATCAGGTGGTCAAACTATTGGAGCTTCAGCATCAGTCCTTCCAATGAATATTCAGGGTTGATTTCCTTTAGAATTGACTGGTTTGATCTCCTTGCTGTCCAACTTCTTCCATTTGGTGGTGGGGTATTTTTCAGCATCTGAACAACTCAGCAAATATGCACCAGATACTATTATTTAGATACTTCAGAGAGGAGCCAAAGCAGAGGATACAGGGGTTGGGTCTGTCCTGGAAAGAACCCATAAGGTCCTGCCCCGTTAACAGACACTCTGTCCATGATCGATTTCGGTTTCCCTCTCTCTCTCTTTCTTACGTTCCTGCCCTAGATATCAAATCCAGAGGTGCTGGAGTTTTGGTTATTTTGGTGAACATTTAAACTTCAAAGGGAGAAGACTACCAGTGACCTACAATGTCTCCTTTTCTCCAGCAAAAAAAAAAAAAAAAACAACAATTCAGGGAAGAGACCCCCCCATAGCCTAGCAAATCCAGCCACGTTTTCAGAACATGTTCTGAGTTCCTGCTTCATGAGAACCCACATTTCCACATACTCGGTGTTACCTCAAATTCAGAGAATTATTCTCTCTTTTGGGAAGGACACCTCCTCCTCTTTCTGCCAGTGGGACCTCTCTTCCCCCAGCTCCACCCTCTCAGTTACCATGTCCTAAGTGTTTCCTTCCAAAGGACCCCAGGCACCTCCAGTTCCCCGTGTCCTGAAGGGAACAACTTCTCTCTAGAATCTATTTCAAAACGCTCCTCACCTACTGGCTTCCTTGTAAGTTTTTTTTTTTTCTCCCCCCAAAGTCCTCCTCTTTGGATGCTATGGATGCTCTGTTCATTCTCAAACATAAATGAACTGGGATAATTTATTACGTCCTCTTTTTCTAAATACTGAATTGGAAGGAATGCACTTATGTGTGAAAGGGTTTGAAAGTGTGAAAAAGGTGAGGGGTTATACTGTTTCAATCCTCACTACCATGATTTTACAAAGAACACTTTAGTGATGACAATATCTGATCTTTATGCACACCTTCCCAAAGTGCTTTCACATATATGATCTCATTAAATTCTCACCCCAGAAATAGTGGAGAAAAAGTTCTACAACCAAAAGATCTGAATCTGAGCCCGCCCTTTACTCCTTACTAGCTTCCTGAACTTCAACACCAGGCATAATCTCTGAATTGAAACAAGATAATATAATGGTACCTCAAGGGTATTTAAGATTCTGAACATGTGTGGAAGTACACTGTAAGCCAATGGCCTCCAAAGGCCTCTAAGACTCTACCTTCTACGAAGTTACACCTGATAAAGTGTCAACTTTCTCCTGTGGTCCCACTGTGCATTATCTTATTTCCCAAGCAGACCGTGTTAAAATGACCTTATCTAACCTATAGGCTCCTTATTCAATTCTGTGGTCTCCGAGTCTAGTGCCCTGCCATTGTTCAATAATAATTTATTTAATGAAAGGATGAACTTTTAGCAAATGGGGTCATTGGGATCATATTTATATCTCTATTTTCAGTTAAAACCCTTCCTTAATTGTGTTCTGAACTCTGATCAGAATGGAAGAGTGAGCTTAATTTTTCAGGATACTCAATAAAATATCCCCACACATCTGTTTAGACTTTTGCCCTGAATGAAAACAACAAACATTATAAATATATGTATGTATATGGAATAATTATTCTGAGAAAAACAGGATGAGGAACTGAGAGAGGCTAAGAAATAATGACCTCTTGTTACTGAACTAAGGAAGAACAGATAGCTAATTGATTTGCCAAGAAGTTACCCATGGCTGAAAGTTAACCTGAAATTTGATCTCTAGTTATAACACACGTGCAGTAAGATGAAACATGAGGTTTTTCTTTTTTTTTTTTAAGGCATCACTGCTGTTGAGCTCCTCCTCCCAAGAACTCTCCTAATTCATACATGAGTCTAGCTTCTCTCACTCATTGACATTTAGTAGCTGAGGCCCGCCTCCAACCCATAAAATCAACCTGTCACTTTGGTGAAGTAACTCCCCTGCTGGAGGGCAGGGGAGAAATCAACTGAAAAGAAGCTACATGAGAAATGTAACTGGGGCACAACTTGACCCATCCTTCGCAACGTCTTCCACATCCACAGTTTGCCTGATTGGAAAGCAGGATGAGAAGATGCCCAATCGCTTGCTCCTTCCAGTTCCATGGAGCCAAAAGCTTCACTTGTGGCTACTCACGCCAGTTGCCTGCTGACCTTTTATGGGTTGCAACCCCACGTGCTTGAGCAACTGATTTGTTCCAGCTGCAGCTATATTTTCCACTTTCCTTGTTACTTAATTGATCCTGGCTGTGCCTGGCCCTGGAAAGAAGCCCTCCTGGACCTTGCAACATATGCTATATATCCTGTATGTTCTCCTGTGTTCTGACAAGGAACATAAAAATCAGAAATGGCAGGAGACGAGGGGAGGGGGGAGTCCAGTGGAACAGTATGAATGCAAATCGTTTGGCTTGTCTCTTTGTGTCTCTCAACCTCTGTCCGCTGCTCCCTGGACCAACTGACTTTCTTCCTGCAGACAGCTCACCTCTCGAGACAAATTATCTCTTCAGATTTTAAAAAACTATAATCACCTATAGACCTTTACAGACAGAAGAACAAAAACAGAACAACAAATGGCCTCCTTTGCTCATTTTTTGTTCTTTATGCCATATGCATTTCTAAGTTCTTTTCCTTTGCTTCTTTATATATATATATAAACACACACATTTTATTGAAGTATAGTTGACTTTTGGTGTTTTAGGTGCACAGAAAGGGGATTCAGCTATACATATACACATATATTATTTTTGAGATTATTTTCCATTATAGGTTATTATAAGATGTTAACTATAGTTCCCTGTGCTATACAGTAAACCTTTGTGGTTGGGTGCATATCTATTTTTTTAATTAGAAATCTAGCATTCTATTCATACTGCGTCAAACAAGTGGAATCAAAATGTCATACATTTTTTAGTTAGCAAAAATTCACAAGTTTTCTAAAATATATATATTATGCATAAATATGTATGTATACAAAAGCTTTTCTACTACATTTGATAAAGGTTTAAAAAAGAACATCAAAGAAAGAAGAGAGGAAGAAATTGGAACTCATTAACTAAATAAATGGGAGCACTAAACAGGAAATAGAAAAAGTGAAACAAAGTAGACAAAATAAAAGATCACATTTCTAAGTTCTAAAGAAAAAATTTAGGAGGCTCTTTTATTTATTGTACAACTTCTGTAAAGAATCTGCCTGCAATGCAGGGGACCTGGGTTCGATCCCTAGGTTGGGAAGATCCCCTGGAGAAGGAAATGGCAACCCACTCCAGTATCCTTGCCTGGAGAATCCCATGGACAGAGGAGCCTGGTGGGCTACAGTCCCTGGGGTCGAAAGAGTCAGACACGACTGAGCGACTAAACCACCACCAGCAGCACCAACACCAAGGGCTTGATGGAGTGTTTGGCTGCAGGGAAAGAGGACTGAGTTAGAGTTCTGGCCCTGTTGGAGCTCATCGTCATACAAGGGACAAAGATACAAAAACAAATAGCTACAATATCATGGGATGTATATTAGTCTAGATCACCAATTCCCAATGCGTGATGAGAGACCTCTGGGTCTCCCAAGACACTTCAGTGGATCTGCAAGGTCCAAATGCTTCTTATCATGAAACTAACATGGTATTTGCCTTTTCACCCTCTTTCTCTTGTGAGTGTGAAGTGGAGTTTTCCAGAGACAATGTGACATCTAAAGTCACAACGGATCACAGAATTAAATAGAACAATCCAGTTGGCTTCTGTTAAACCAGGCACTAAAGAGATGTTCAGAATGTAAAACAACACATTCTCCTCATGATCATTTTCTTTTCCAAAATATAGCTGTCTTTCCTAAAAATGTTTTCATGATTTACCATGATTTTTAAGTGAATTAACAAAGAATTCTCAGAATCAATTTCTTATATAGTTGCTGTTCATTTGCTAAGTCATGTCTGACTCTTTGTGACTCCATGGACTACAGGCTTCTCTGTCCTTCACCATCTCCCTGAGTTTGTTCAAATGCATGTCCATTGAGTCAGTGATGCCATCCAACCATCCTGACCTCTGTTGTCCCCTTCTCCTCCTGCTCTTAATCTTTCCCAGCATTAGCACATGCACATGCACATACATACACACACTTGCATGTGTGCATGCTCACTCAGTCGTGTCCGACTCTTTACAACTCCATGGACTGTAGCTCATCAGGCTCCTAGTCCATGGGATTCTCCAGGCATGAATACTGGAGTGGGTTGCCATTTCCTCCTTCAGGGGAATCTTCCCGACCCAGGGATTGAACCCACACCTCCTGTGTCTCCTGCTTTGGCAGGCAGATCCTTCACCATTGAGCCACCTGTGAAGCCCAGGGTCTTTTCCAGCATCAGGGTCTTTTCCAATGAGTCTTCTCTTCACATCAGGTGGCCAAAGTATTAGAGCTTCAGCTTCAGCACCAGTTTTTCCAATAAATATTCAGGGTTGATTTTCTTTAGGATCGACTGGGTTGATCTCCTTACTGTTCAAGGGACTCTCAAGAATCTTCCCCAACACCAAGTTACACAATTAGAAAGGAGCTGAGGTACTGTTCTAATTCAGGCTATGGGTCTCAGAATCCTGTGTGCAAGCTCATCTCTCTGCTATTTTTTGTGATTAATCCTCTTTTTCTATTAATGGGTTTACTCTTTTATTATAGCTTTTTATTGGAGTACAGTTGCTTTACAATATTGTGTTATTTTCTGCTGAACAGCAAAATGAGCCAGCTATACATGTACATATATACACTCTGTTTTGGGATTTCCTTCCCATTTGGTCACTACAAGGCATTGGGTAGAGTCCCTATCTATTGTATACATAGTATTTTGCATATGTCAATTCCAATCTCCCGATTCAATCCACTCCCCCAATTTCCACCCCTTGGTGTCCATAGGTTTGTTCTCTATGTGTGCATCTCTATTTTGACTTTGCAGATCTGTACCATTTTTCCAGACTCAACAAATCTCATCTTTTTAATGTCTATCATTCATCACTCTCCTTTGACACCTATGAATATCCCCACTTACGTTTCACTAAAATGCGAGAACTGTAAAGGAATAGAGTCCTATTCTCTCTGAGACAAAACCTCATTCATTCATTCCTTTACTCATCTATTTAGCATTTATTGAACATCTATTTTGTGCCTGTTACTATAATTGGTTCTGGGAATGAAAAGATGAAATATAATGTCTGCTTTGAAGGAGTTTCTGTTCAGAGAGACTCAAGGAACAGTGACATCGTGCCCGGCATGCAGAGGTGATGTGAGGTACTTGTCCCTGCAATTTGGTGACTGCTGGGGTTACAAATCCTCATGCATTTACACACTTCTTTTGCCCTCCTCCCATAGGGTTTATTGGAGGAGGAAATGGCAACCCACTCCAGTATTCTTGCTGGGGTAATTCCATGGACAGAGGAGGCCGGCAGGCTACAGTCCATGGGGTCACAGAGTCAGACAGGACTGAGTGACTGAGCAAGCATAGAGTTTATAATCTTGCTGTGCAAATATGTTCAAAGGATGAAGAGAAGAAAAAATCTCCCAGAGTCTAGAGTAAGAAGCTGCCTAATCCTTAGAGAGGAAGATGGTGAAGTCTCAATAGAAGAGGTAAGATTTAGGGTAGGTTTTGGAGGCTGAGTTGAAGTTTGCAGAGAAAGAAGGAGAAAAGAATGTTTCAGGTGGAAGTAGCTGCATGCTCAGAGATATAAGAACAAGAAACGGCCAAAAGGAAGAGAAATGGCAGCACAGATCTAAATAGTGGTTGGCACTATTGCCAGAAGATGATTGCTGATTAATGACCAAACCAATGGTCCAGGTAAACACGTTAAGGGGTGCCAGGGTGATAGGGGGTCGGGAGAGGTTGCTCCAAGCTCAGAGAAAGCTTCAGGTGCAAGGTTAGGTTAGAAGTAAAAAAAGAAATAGCTGCAAAGGCTAGAGAGGTTTGAGGCTTTGATTTGTAATCCATTGGGATAGAATTCTTTAAACTTGAGTATTGAGGAAGTTGTCTTATGGGTATTTGTCAGCCTGGGGAATGGGTTTCTTCTACTTCTTGGAGAAATAGAAGGGAGCCTAAGTATTTTTTTACATAAACCTTTATGTTGTCTGTATAAAAGCTCTTAGGAGAAAGACTTGAAAATCTCATATGGCCTCAGCATCCCTGAGGAAATGGTTCAGACTAACACTTCCTGTTATATGGCAAGAGCGCTTAGAGAGCGAACACTTCGGCTGAACTCACCCTCGACTGCACCTGGCTGGGCATCGATCAGGCTAACCAGCTCCCCTTGCCTGCTGTCATAGCACAGAGACAGGAAGATGAGATGAAGTTCAAACGAAGTATGGCAGGAAAGTCTGCATGTCACATGAAGAAGCGTGAAAGTGACATTGCTCAGCCGTGTCCGACTCTGCGACCCCATGGACTGTAGCCCACCAGGCTCCTCAGTCCATGGGATTCTCCAGGCAAGAGTACTGGAGTGGGTTGCCATTTCCTTCTCCAGGGGATCTTCCCGACCCAGGGATCGAACCTGGGTCTCCCGCATTGTAGGCAGACGTCTGAGCTACCAGGGAAGCCATATGTCATATAAGGGCATCAGTAAATGCCTTTAAAAAGAGACAACTTTCATTGCGTATTGGAGTATAGCTGATTAACAGCGTTGTGATAGTTTCAGGTGCAGAGCCAAGTGACTTAACCACACATATACATGTATCCACTCTCCCCCAAACTCCCTCCCATCCAGGCTGCCACGCGGCACTAAGAGGTTCCCTGTGCCATACAGTAGGTCCTTCTTGGTTATCACTTTAAATATAGCAGTGTGTACATGTCCACCCCAAACCGCCTAACTCTCCTTTCCCCCATCCTTCTCCCCTGTAACCAAAAAATATGGAACGCTTCACAAGCTTGCATGTCATCCTTGCACACAAGCCACCTAATCCTCCCTGTATTGTTCCACTTTCAGTACATGTGCTGCTGGAGTGAGCACCGTTTTTTTTTTGTTGTTGTTGTTGGTCTTTTGGCTAAAATGATAAGAACAATGAGTTCTAATACTGTGTCTGGGTAGAATTTATTTTAAAGCAGTTTGTTGTTGCTTTTTCTTTTTTGGTTTTTGCAGAATTGCCACCATTCTTTCGATTCCCACCTTGCTGTGTTGGGATTGCCCAGACTGTGTGTCCCATATGAAGACTAGAAATATTTTTAAATTGAATAGATCAGTGATGGTTTTAGGTTCTCTGGCAAAAATTTTCACATGGCTAAATCATTTTCACTGAAAAGCAGTTAGGAGAATAGGTGAAGAGAGGAAATGGACCAATTTTATTTTTCTTTTCTAACTACAGCTTCTTTAAAGACCAAAGCGGAGGTTTGCAATTGGCAGCTCGAAGAAGCTGACAGCTGCATCTTTTCAGATTGGGGCACAGACTACCCTCTAACTCTTTACTCTTTGTGCCTGGAAAATGTGACTCTGCTCAAAGATTTCAGGCAGAAAATAGTGTTTGTTTATTCTTCAAAGACTTCTACTGGCTTCTCTTGCTGTCTTTCCTGATGTGCCTAGAAGGGACCCATTGAGTACAAAGCTTGTCAGCACCAATATTTGTGATTCAGAAGACATTTATTAAGCCTGTGGTATATACCTGTCCCTATAGTCGGCAACAAGGATGCAGGGACGTAAGAGTTCTTCTTCCTGTCCAGAGGTCACGACAATTACTGAGGGAGTCAGGAGGGCCAGATGCTGTGGGAGTGACAGCGAGGACACATGGGCCCCCCTGGGGTGTCAGGGAGGATGCTCTGGCGGAGACAGGAGGGACCAGACAAATCACCAGGGACCTGGGAAGTGGTCACATACAGCAAGAAAGATGACGAGAAATCAAGGGACAGTGTGGGATCTCCTGTAGCCACAGTAGCTTCCAAAGCCTGCAGCAAAGTACATTCTGGTGAGTGAGGAGGGAACATCTTGAAAGAGTTAGAATCACAACATGTAGAGCCTTAGCTTTAGGGGAGATGGTGCATCCATCAGGGTTCTGGCAAGTGAAGACAGAAAGGTCCACTCATGGAGCAGGGTCAAGGGACCAATGACACTAATGGATTGCAAGCACTAGGAAACAGACACGGCCAGGACCTCTCCCAGGGAAGAAAACAGTGCGACCAGGGCTGTGAGGATGGTCACCCACCAGGACGGTGAAGATGGTCACCCACCAGGAGATGCTTTAAAGGGACCAAGCCGTATCTGAAACTCAGCACTGCAACAGGGAGGAGGTGGGAGGCCATGCCTCCAACTCTGTTTCCTATGGACTTCCAGCCTACCCAGACCCTCCGTTGGCCAAAGTCAACCAGCGGCCAGAGGGCAGCAGGGCCCTGGGAGGCAGGGATCAGTGCTCAGACACAGAGCATCCACATTATCATATTCTGTATCTAAAGCACAATCACAGTCAGTGCTGACCTTCACAAAGATATGAGGAAGGTTATTTTATAAGCTTTAAGACATGCCAAGTGAAACACAGTATTGAGATAAGTATTACAAACATAGGTAATTATGATAAGCGTCAAGTAACAGCTGATGGGTTTTCTGCATTTTGTTAAAAGCACATGCATTGCTAAAAACCACCTTCTAGCATTCAGGACCAAGATCTGTTCTTCCTATAAACCCTGGGATGTTTGTTTGATTCAGTGACTATTTGGTGGGAATTCAGCTGAATTTTCCTTAGTGAGTTATATATTCCTGTGCAGGACATTAGGGGGAATCATGTCAATGGTAGAACAGAATATGGAGAAGGAAAACATTTGCTAAATACTTACTCAGTTCAGTTCAGTCACTCAGTCGTGTCCAACTCTTTGTGACCCCATGGACTGCAGCACGCCAGGCTTCCCTGTCCATCACCAACTCCCAGAACTTACTCAAACTCATGTCCATTGAGTCGGTGATGCCATCCAACCACCTCACCCTCATCCACCTCATCCACCCTTCTCCTCCTGCCTTCAATCTTTCTCAGCATCAGAGTCTTCTCCAATGAGTCACTTTTTTTGCATCAGGTGAATACTTACTACGTGGCTATAATCTCATTTCATCTTCACAGCCACCCTCTAATTATTTCACACACTGTAGGTGAGATTACCTCAGAAGCTCATTACAAACTCATGGAACCAGGATTCAGACCTGAGTCTTTGCCATGCCAAAGCCCATCCTGTTTTCAGAAGACCAGTGTCTTGTGTTAACCTGTCATGTGGTCTCATAAACTAAAGGTTCCTGTTGGAAAACAGGTAAATTATCTTTTTTTTCTTTCCTTCTCCTCTCCATCTTTCTTTCTTCCTTCTTTCCTCCCTTCCTTCTTCCTCTCTCCCCACCTTTCTTGCTTCCTTTTTTTCTTGCTATTGTTTTCTAAACTCAACATATCACAGGCAACATTTTTTTCATCTCCCATCTCTGATGCTTCCTTTAGAAAACAAATCCTATATGATAAACAGTATAACCTTTAGCTTAAATAACTGTTAAATAAATCAGCATTGCAGAAACTCATTTCTATGTGTTCCATCTGTGTGAAGAACTCCTATGACAAGAAAACAGAAGCCTGCTTTTAGAGGCTCCTAAGGAAGAGAACAGTTTATTATAAAGAGTTTCTTTGCGGGGATCATATTTGCAAAACTTGATCTAAAAAGAACACAGTAAGGAGACATGTGAATTCTGTCTTACCGGTACTGGTTCCAGAGTTATTTGAGTTTTAAACTTCTGGAAAATTTTATCTTCCATTGATTCACGTTTTGCCATGGAATCCAATTCTTCCCTGCATGTTTCAACTGAAAAATCATCAGCGGAACTATTAGAGCAACAGGAATCATCACTACAACCTGACCATTCACACAGGCTGAGGAAGCCCAGTTTGAGAAAAGTCAAGTCAGGGTAAAATCAGAGAGCGAAGACCAGATGTTTCTACATGCTCTCCCTGTTCACTCATTCATGGAAGTCAATGCTTTAAGACCATCTGAGTTTCCAGGTGCTCCACGAAGCATTGCTTACTATGCTGGTGCCCACTGAACACTTCTTCTTATGCTTAAAATTGAAAGAACAGACTCAAGTCAAGGACCCAGGATTGCACCCAGCACATCCTAGGATACCCAACAAATGTGAGCCTCCCTGAGCATACTGTCCTCATCACTCCGGCCAGATACATATTAATGGTCATCTCTAACAGTCTGAGCATCTTCTACCCACTGAACTTGGATTTCAAGTCTCTCCATGTCATGTGCATTTCTTCTCCCATCCTTACACTTGTCCACTCAGTCATCAAATAGCTCACCGTAGAACTCCCAGCCCATTCCTTCTCCACATGCAGCTCCCAGAATTCCCATGTCATATTCCAGCTACCCCGGCCCTCTGTGGCCCCCAACAGCCTGGTGTCTCTCAAGAGAACCTTCTGTCTTTGTAACATGCATCAAAATATAATGTTGATACCCTCTGAATTGGGCTTCCCTGCTGGCTCAACTGGTAAAGAATATGCCTGTGATCCAGGAAACCCCGGTTCAATACCTGGGTTGGGAAGATCCTCTGGAGAAGGGATAGGCTACCCACTCCAGTATTTTTGGGCTTCCCTGGTGGCTCAGTCAGTAAAAGAATCTGCCTGCAATGTGAGTTCATTCCCTGGGTTGGGAAGATCCCCTGGAGGAGAGCACAACAACCCACTCTAGTATTCTTTCCTGGACAGAGGAGCCTGGCAGGTTTCAGGCCATGGGGTCTCAAAGGGTTGAACATGACTGAGCGACTAAGCACAGCACAGCACCCTCTGAATCAGATAAATGAAGATAATCAAGTTGATGAATCTGAGAAGGCAGGAATGGTGCACACCGTCACAGCTGGGTCTGACAAGGGAGCCATAAATGCCTTTCAGAGCAGGGCTCGGTCAAGTGTATGAACACATACGAAGTTTCAGTGTAACCTTTAGGGCTTTGTAAATGTTGTTCCCTCAGGCCACAGGGCCTCCTCCAACCTCTTTGACCCAGGAGACCTCAAACTCAAGTTTCAGCTAAGAAGCCAGCTACCTCGAGGAAGCTTTCCTTTCTTTTTGAAGATTTTGAACATATATAAAAGGAGAACGAATACTGTGACGAACCCCATCTACCCATCAACCAAGTCCAACATTGTCATCTCATGCCCGATGTTGCTTGCTCTGTGGACCTAGGAGTGGGGAGCCAAGACGGGTGGAGCTGGGATTTTACCCAAAGGACAGCAGGGAGCACTAGATGGGTTACAAATGCAGAAATGACATGGTCGGATCCGCTTTCCAGGGAAGACCACTCTGATCTTTGAAGATGGATGAGAAAGGGGCAAGACTGAACTTGGGGACATTGAGGAAGAAGGTGTTGTTGGGAAGTAGGTGGAAGCTTAAAACACGGTGGGGGATGGGGTCCCTGCACAAGCAGATGGAGTGAGCTACAGTCGTGCTGTGTAAGGCATGCTTCAACACCAGCAGGGACGAAAGTTTCCAACCCTGGGAGTGTGAGAAGCATCCTTGTGGAATGGTACAGCTTGAGCGTGTTCTTGAAGCCAAGTAAAGACAAGAAGCTATAACTGTGCCTCCGTGCAAAGAGAGTTTACCCAGCAAAGAGCATTGTTTATGGTGCATTGGTAATTAAACTTGACCCTCTCTTCGCTATGCTCCACTGACCTTCAGTTAAAAGGACCCCAGCATCTGTGTGTTGTTATTGTAATGAACAGCGTTTCCACCACCGCCCCTCACCCGAATCCCCAGCAAGTCTACACGGTTCTCTTAAGTCATTACCGTGGGCGCTCACACTTCCATCATAAAACCTCACATGAATGTTTCTCACAACCACTTTGCTTTCTCATTGAGGCTGTTCAAATGTCAGTGGTTTTAGCACTGAGCTTAACCTTTACGTATTTTCACCAGAGTCTCAGAAACACAGCCTGTGCTGGATTTTCTTTATGGTTGTGGGTGGGAATGTTTTATACACATAGTGATAAGCCAAGAATTCTGGCAGCACCATTGATTTGCCTTCGAGACATACATGTTTGAACAGCTTCAATAAGGCAATGGGGCTCCATTGCATTCAATGCCAAGTATATAATAATCATTCATTTATCATTCATTCAACAAAAGTTGTTCACACGCTCAGTCATGGCTGACTCTTTGTGACCCCATGGACCACAACACGCAAGGCTTCCCTGTCCAACACCAACTCCCGGAGCTTACTCAAACTCAGTTCCATTGAGTCAGTGATGCCATCCAACCATCTCATCCTCTGTTATCCCCTTCTCCTCCTGCCTTCAATCTTTTTCAGCATCAGGGTCTTTTCCAATGAGTCAATTCTTCACATCAGGTGGCCAAAGTACTGGAACTTCAGCTTCAGCATCAGTCCTTCTAATGATTATTCAGGACTGATTTCCTTTAGGATGAACTGTTTTGATCTCCTTGCAGTCCAAGGGACTCGAGAGTCTTCTTTAACACCACAAGCCTTCTCTAACACCACAGTTAAAAATCATCAATTTTTTTGACATTCAGCCTTCTTTATGGTCCAACTCTCACATCCACATATGACTGCTGGAAAACCATAGCTTTGACTAGATGGGCCTTTGTTGGCAAAGTAATGTCTCTGCTTTTTTTTTTTTACTATTTAACTTTTTTTATTATTATTATTAGTTGGAGGCTAATTACTTCACAACATTTCAGTGGGTTTTGTGATACATTGATATGAATCAGCCATAGATTTACATGTATTCCCCATCCCGATCCCCCCTCCCGTCTCTGCTTTTTAATATGCTATCTAGATGTGTCATAGCTTTTCTTCCTAGGAGCAAGTGTCTTTTAATTTCATGACTGCAGTCACCATCTGAAGTGCTATTTGGAGCCCCAAAAATAAAGTCTGTCACTGTTTTCACTGTTTCCCCATCTATTTGCCATGAAGTGATGGGACCAGATGCCATGATCTTAGTTTTTTGAATATTGAGTTTTAAGCCAGGTTTTTCACTCCCCTCTTTCACCTTCATTAAGAGGTTCTTTTGTTCTTCTTTGTTTTCTGCCATAAGGGTGGTGTCATCTGTGTATTTGAGGTTATTGATATTTCTCCTGACAATCTTGATTCCAGCTTGTGCTTCATCCAGCCCGGCATTTCACATGATGTACTCTGCATATAAGTTAAATAAGCAGGGTGAAGTATACAGCCTTGACATTTCCCAACTTGAAACCAGTCCATTTTTCCATGTCCAGTTCTAACTGTTGCTTCTTGCTCTTCAAACAGGTTTCTCATGAAGCAGGTAAGGTGGTCTGGTATTCCCATCTCTTGAAGAATTTTCCGCAGTTGTAATCCACACAGTCAAAGGCTTTATCATCGTCATTGAAATTACTGAGGAACTATCCTGGGACAAGCACTCTTAGAAGCCATGGGACTATGAGACTGAACAAAATAAAGTGCCTGTCCTCATAGAGATTAGATTCTAGTGCAAGAGACATGTCGTTGTACAGATAATGGATCAGGAGGTGATAAGTGCTGTATAAAATTTGAATTGTGTTAAGAATTGGATAGAAGCCATATTCCAGTGGCTTCCACCAAATGGAGAGACTGTATTTGATGTAAGTGGTTAGGAAGGAGTGTCAATTATCTTTTTTACTTCAGAAATTCTGAAAGATAATTGACCTAAATGTATCTAAGAATTCGCTTACTTTCTAAAATGTGTCTGTAACTTCAAAATCGACACTGGTGGCACTTTCCCAGTCGTTCATGGATTTTTGCAAATGTGGAAAATTTTGAATCACCTGGTGTGCACATTTCTAGCTGAGGTCCAAGGAGGCAAGGCTGTCTTCCTGTCTTAGCTTCCATATCATAAACAAATGTCCTTTTGAAGGCCCATTTAGTGCCATGTTTTCCACATTTTTGTGCTTGTTCTGGGTGATTTGTAGTTTAAATGGCCCCTGGAGCATAGTGTTGAAGTGCGATGTAGTATTCTTAACTTTAGGAAGGTGCGGTATGCCTTATGGGGGAAATATATGTTAGAATGAGCTTTGTTCATTTGCTGTGGGCTGAGTCCAGTGGTAAAGAATCAACAAATACATTAAATAAGGTGTCTTTAAACCAAAATGCAGATAAAACAAAGCCATATGATGATTAACTGACAAAACAATGCAGACTGAGCCTCCCAGGAAACTAACTTTATGCTTCCTCCAGGAGCAATGGTTCGGTACTCACCAATTTGGGTGTTAATGGCAACTTCATAGAACATTAGTTCAGCAAAGAATAAGCATTGACTGTATCTCTCCTCTGCTTTTCTTTCTACTGCCACCTACTAAGAGGCAACTAGTGTTGTTGAATATGGATTTTAATCCCAGGTCTACTAGCTATATGTGTGATATGGGGGGAGATCGTTAATCTCATTGGGCTTCAGTTTTATGATCTGTAAAATAGAAATAATACAGGGTTATCAGCAGGGTTGTTGCAAGGACTAAATAAAATAATAAATGAACGCCAGTTATTTGGCAATAGCTACTTAAAAATATCATCTAAATTTTCTGCATTGAAGATATCTTGCTAGAGAAAATTTTATAATGGGAGATAATTACTTGAATGTTTTTTTAAAATACACCTCTTTGTAACTGAAAAAATATGGCAATCTTATGCTCAGAACTGAAACATATAGAGAGGCATGCATGGATAATAACCTCTGTCTTACCCCCAGTCTCCCAGTTCTTCTCAGAGGCAACCATTGCTAACCATTGTATATATTTCTAGAAAATTTAGATGCAAACACAGGTCCTTATGTATATAAAAGATTTCAGGAAAAAAAAAGTTTCATTTTAAAAATTAGGAGTCCTTACAATTCTTCAGATTTAAAAATCGATGGTTATAACAACACTGGGTTTTTGCTCCATGATTTACCCCATGTTGCGCTCAAGAAAGGATTTGCCCCATCTGGACAAATGCCCCGTTAGAAGCATCAGAGACTGAGCCACTTCATTAGAAAAGGCTGTCCATCTAGTTCTGGCTTCTTGGGTCCCCCTCCCTCACCTCCGCCATGCTGTCTCCACACCTCCGTCAGCACAGGTTATTATCTGTCTACTTGCAGCCACTACCTCATTCTTTCTTGCTCTGAGAACTCCCATCACTTCAGATATGAGTTGGCAATCTGTTCCTAGGGATCACTTATGATTGATCTTAAACAACCAGTTGTACTCTCCCTCCCAAAAGACTGGTTTCAAAGTTACTATGTGACCCAGTTCCCCAGGGCAACACAAAGAGAACATTCTCCTCCTTCCTGTTGTTGGAGATTTGGGTGTGTGAATTTGCTACAGCTATCTTGCACGTCTTCATGAGAGAAGGCATTGCTGACACAGGTGGAAAGATGAAAAAGAGCCTGGACCCTGGTGACCTTGCTGAGTGCCACGTTGAGGACTGTGACCTTTCCCACAACAATCCTGTTTAGGCATTAAGTGTATGCTTGGGAAGGGGTGAGTAGAAAAGAAGGGTGTAAGATGATCACACCTGAATCTTACACAAATGTCTTTGGCTGAAGTGTGGAGAGAGTGCTGGAGAGGATCAAAGTAGAAAGTGAAGGCTCTTGGGAAATCTACTGCAAGTGTCCAGTGAGAGGTGATGCTGACTTGGCCTAGAGAGGAAGCAATGCAGTGAACCCTGGTGGGGGTGGGAGATTCAAGAAAGAGGGAACAAATATGGAGAGGACTCAGACCCCTAGAGTGAGATGTCAGAGTGCCTTGTAAGCATGTGACATGGCACTCCTTGAGGCAGTACCATCCCCTGAGACAAGGGAGAAACAGGAAGGAAAGGGAGGGGATAGAAATCCGGAGTTTGAATATGATAATGTTGAAAATAAAGTGGTTTGAGACATATCAGCTGAGGCTGAATAAATGACTGTATGTATGTATGGATACAAAAGAGGAATATCCATTAGCTGTATAATGTTGAAAATAAAGTGGTTTGAGACATATCAGCTGAGGCTGAATAAATGACTGTATGTATGTATGGATACAAAAGAGGAATATCCATTAGCTGTATAGACCCAAACAAAATGTATTTAAATTTTCAGGTTTTTAACTCTTCTGTATCATTCTTAGCCCTTGTACATGGTAGTGATGGTAATGGTGATGACGGTGTTGATGACGGTGTTGGTGATGGTGACAGGTAACACTCATTGATAATTATTCTTCTCTAAGCACTTTGGTGGGCTTCCCTGGTGGCTGAGTGGTAAAGAACCCACCTACCAATGCAGGAGATGTGGGTTCGATTGCTGGTCTAGGAAGATCCCCTGAAGAAGAAAATGACAACCCACTCCAGTATTCTTGTCTGAAAAATCTCATGGACAGAGGAGCTTGATGGGCTACAGTCCATGAGGTTGCAAAGAGCTGGACATGATTTAGCAACTAAAGATCAACAACAAGCACTTTGGTACAGTATTTTACTTCTTTTTGTTACTAATCCATTTTAGGCCCAAGATCACATAGCCAACCAGTGGCAGAAACTTGATCCAAACTGAGACAATGTGTTTCATAATGTGGGATGTTAATAATATTTCCCTGATAGGTTGTGGTGAAGAGTACATTTAAAAATGATACCAACTTATGGTTATGAAGCACTTATTATATGCCAGACACTGTTTTAAGTGCTTTGCACGGATTAACTCATTGAATTCTTACAACATTAGGAGCTAAATACCAGTACTGTTATCCTCATTTTACAGATGAGAAAATGGATAATAATTTGCTTATATCTAAGTAAGTCAAAGGCAAGATTAGGACCCAGGAAGTTTTTCTTCAGAGTCCATGATGCCCATGATGTTTCCTTCAGAGTCCATATGTTATTTCAGACTCACAACGTGTCTAAGATAGTTCTTGCTACAGGGCTAGCACAGGATGCCATTGTCCAGGATATTAAAACAAATTTGTCTCAGGATTTAACCAAAGACATTGATGCCCTGCAAAAGACGAGTAGCTAAGCCCACAGCTGCATTAAAGGCTAAGTGCTGAAATATAAGAACATCTGTCACAAAGTAGACGCCCAACACATATCTGTTAAATGAATAAATAAATGAATGGGCTCAGGATGAGAGTAGCAAACTAATCAAAATGTTAAGACTGGTTCTGTCACTGTTCCTCAAATCGGCCTCTTGGAAATGTCCCTTCTCTTCTTGGGTCTCAGTTCACTCACTTGTAAAATGTGTTGGCTGAACCATTAGTGAGGACAAATGGTCTACCTGATCCACACCACCATTTCCTTCTCTTGGCCAGACGTTGCTAATCCATCACAGCACCATTTCCGACTCCTGATCCTTGGGCAGACATTCCTAATCCATCACAGCACCACTTCCATCTATGCCCAAGGCCACCTTCAAGGCCGTGCTCTCGGAAATCATCCAGCACCACCACTCCAGGTTCAATCTGTGAGCAGACCCTAAACTCCATGATCTCCGAAGTCCTTCCCAACTCTGAGATCTCATCAGTCTGTGAAAGAAAGCCCTCCTTTTCTTAAGACCTTCTTCTGCAGGAATCTACTGCTTTCAAATGTCACCATTCGACCCCAAACCTACAGCCTTGGATGGACGGGCCTGCTGAGAGGGAAGAATAGGAACCATATGCTGACGGGGCAGTAATCTGTTCTCGCGTCTGGTTGGTGATGTGGAAACTGCCGTGGTGACTCAAGGCCACGTGCCGCTGTCAGCAGCATCCTTCATGAGAGGTGTTCCCAGAGTCCTCAGGCATATTCAGCTTTTTTTTTCTTCTTTTTTTCCCCCAAGAATCCTGCCCCTCCTAAATTCCTTTCCAGCGTGCCTGTTCCCAGCTGCTGTCTAGAAGCCCCAAGCAAACCTAAAGGAAAGGGCTATTGTGAGCCCCTCAGCCTCTCTCCACATCCCCAGAAAAAATGGGATTCATGTTTTGGAGGCGGCGGGGGGAGGTTGTGGAGCCTCCTCTTGCTTCCCTCTGCCTTCTCTTGCAGCTGTATGCTGAGCCTTTAACGAGCCCTTTGACCCCACACATATTTTCAACAGCTTTGGAGCTATTTTGCACCATCTGCTTTTCAGTACCAAAATCAACAACTCTATCTTGGAGCAACATTTGTATCTCTCCCAGCCCCTCTCAGCATGGAATGAAGACCTGCTCTCATTTGAGTGAGGAGATAACAATATTTATAATACAGTTTTATACGTGTGCAGACACCAAACCAACCAAACAAGCCTCGCTGGGTGCCTGCCATCAACCTGTCCCCACATACACCATGTGGATTGGCTGCCAGGCCAGGGACTCAGTGGGAGAAGGAAGGACTCGAAGACCCATTTAACTGCCAGCATCCTTTGTATGAGCCTCAGCAAGTCTTCTCACTACTCTGAGCTACAGTTCCTTCATCTGTTCAGTGTTTCCATGGAACCATGTTCTCGATAGCTGCAGAAGTGAGACCCCTCATGCTCTGCAGACAGGAAGGGACTGGCAAAGAGAAAGAATAAGGTAAAGTGGTATAAGTCTCTTACATTAGGGCAGTAGTTCTTAATCAGGGGACATTGGCAATGCCTGGAGATGTTAGCTGTCACCACTGGAGGACACTATGGCATCTAGAGGGTTGATGACAAAGATCCTTCTAAGCAGCTTACAATGCATAGGACAGCCCCACCCTCTCCCTACACACAGCAAGCAATTCAGTTCAGTTCAATTCAGTCGCTCAGTCGTGTCCGACACTTTGCGACCCCATGGACTGCAGCCTGCCAGGCCTCCCTGTCCTTCACCATCTCCCAGAGTTTACTCAAACTCATGTCCATTGAGTCAGTGGTGCCATCCAATCATCTCATCCTCTGTCTCCTCCTTCTTCTCCTGCCTTCAATCTTTCCCAGCATGAGGGTCTTTTCAAATGAGTCAGTTCTTTGAATCAGGTGGCCATTGGCATTTCAGCTTCAGCGTCAGTCCTTCCAATGAATATTCAGGACTGATTTCCTTTAGGATGGACTGTTGGATCTCTTTGCAGTCCAAGGGAATCTCAAGAGTCTTCTCCAAGAGCAAGCAATTATTCAGCACAAAATGTCAATAGTGCTTAGGGTGTGAAATCCTAGATCCTAAATGAAGAGCTCTGGATCCTGGTCTCAAATCTGCTGTGAATATGCTCTCTGATAAAGAAGCACTTAACTTATCTGGGCTTCTGTTTTCTTATCTCTAAAATGAAGACTTTGGCCTGCCACAGAGTGAAGAAAACTTGTAACATACTTCTCCTAAAGCTACATATATGTATGTAGAAATTTTGTCCCTATCACTGATGTTATACTGTGCTTTGTTGGAAAGGATGATAAACACACCCTTCTTTTAAGAATGACCATGGTCGATAACTTGAAAAACACCAACATATTTTTAGCAAAATGAAAATTGCAACTTCCACGTCAGTTCCATAAACTAAAAATTTTG
The DNA here is from genome assembly GCF_910594005.1 of Cervus elaphus. Classification (NCBI taxonomy): domain Eukaryota; kingdom Metazoa; phylum Chordata; class Mammalia; order Artiodactyla; family Cervidae; genus Cervus; species Cervus elaphus. Next base: position 5,223,172 of record NC_057820.1, on the reverse strand, counting down.
TTGATGAAGTCAAATTTTGAGAAACTCAGCCCACATGATCTCAAAGGTCTCTTTGAGGGTTGACAAGCTATGACTCTGTTCAAAGTGATTGAAGGAAGACACTGGAAGGTTGGTGGTTCATGAAGTGTTATACTTTTCTGAAAAACACACTATACAAACCAAGCTTCATTCAGTAAACCAGAAATAACTCTATGGATTCCAGGTATTGGAATTAGGAGGTTTTACAACCACTGGAAGAGCTGGGAAGTGAAGGACAGAGCAGCCACCACTGTCAGTCACAAGAAGTCACTGCTGACGTCTTTGATGTGAAGCACAGAAGCAGGTGGTTCTCAAGAATTTGTAGGAAGACTTGCAAATTTCATCTTCCAGAGGATATCTACTGCAACTGTCCCCAGGAAATCATGGTTTCTGCTCTTCAACCTTCCCAGTCTCTTGAGTTCTTCTTAATGGCAAACAGAGTAAAGCGGATTTGGGATTATGTGAGAGTTGGACCATAAAGAGCTGAGGGCTAAAGAATTGACGCTTTCAAATTTTGGTGCTAGAGAATACTCTTGAGAGTCCTTTGGACAGCAAGGAGATCAAACCAGTCAACCCTGAAGGAAATCAACCCTGAATACTCTTTGGAAGTGCGGAAGCTGAAGTTGAAGCACCAATACTTTGGCCACCTGATGAGAAGAGCCAACTCATTGGAAAAGACCCTGATGCTGGGAGAGCTTGAAGGCAAAAGGAGAAGGTGGCAACAGAAGATAAGATGGTTGGATGGCATCCCTGACACAATGGACATGAATTTGAGCAAACTCCAGGAGATAGTGGAGGACAGGGGAGCCTGGCGTGCTGCAGTCCCTGGGGCTGCAAACAATCAGACATGACTTGGTGACTAAACAGTGACAGCAGTCTCTACTTTTCCTCTGCGATGGTGGGGGGACCTTAGAAGGGATGGTCAACACACACACACTAAACAGACACACGTACCATCTCATCTCCCACCCACTTCATTCTGCTCCATCCCTACACAGATGCCTGGGGTCAACCACACCGAGACCTGGACAGCTTGCCTCTGAATGCGTGCTTCTCAATTGCAGGAGAGAGGAATGTGTAAAAGGAGGGGCTGCCATGAGTGAAACAGATCAACACTGTTTACAAAAATGCCTGACTTTTTAAATAATTCCTGGCCCGATTTGCAAAGATTGTTGAGATGCTTGTTGGAGTTTTCAATTCCCCATTAGCATTTTGTAAGCCAACAAGTCCCCAAGATTCAAATCCTGTGACCAGCACACGAAGCTATAAAACACTGTTCTGCTGATTCAGTAATTGCCTGACATGGCTACCTGGTTCCAACTCCTGCTTAGTATGCAAATCCGCTCCAAGAATGCATTTGACAATCACTTTTCTGTCCACAGAAACTGCCCCTTGACAGAAAATGTATTCCTAAAATGACTTTTTTTTTTTTTTGCCTTTAAAACTAAAGCTTGCAAGTCCAGTGGTAGCTGAGAGCAACAACATATGCTTATAATTATGATTACCATCAGGGAATTCAACCTTACAGAGGGAAGGGAAAGAGGCCCGGCGACGGGGAGCACAAAAGCTCTGAAACACAGCAGAGGAAGCGCGCCCAGCCAGGTTGGCTCTTCTGGGTAACGGGAGAAACTTGATTGTGGAAAGCTGCACTGGTTTCACTCCAGACTTGAAAGAAATGTTGCGTGGGCAGAATGAGAAATGCTGACCGACAAAATCAAGCCTTAGGGATTTGCCTTTCACGGTGGGCTGAAGGAGCCCTCAGGAAAAGGCAGCCTTGTTCTGTACCTGCCTGCATCATGGCCCTTTAAACCCAGCGGCCACTCACTGCAGCCCGGCGCAACCACTGTGCTGCCCTGCTCCCGGAGAGGGCTTGGGGTCCACTTGCTTCTACTCTGATTCGCTAGCATATTTCTGGATCCCAAGCATGAGTTTGCAATCAAAGAAGCAAGCCTTTGAATCCCAGCTCTCAAGCTGCATGATTTGGGCAGGTAATGTAACTTCTCTGACCTTCAGCCTTTCAAATGGGGATGGTGACACCCACCTCCCAGAACCATCAGGAGAATTAAATCACATAGATGATGGAAAGGAATGCCTGGTGCCCACTGGCCACCTAATCAGTGATGACTGCTGTTCATTGCATTGTTTGGTTGGCTTCTGAGCTTCTTGGTATTGGTTACTACTTGTGGCTCCATTTTTTTTTTTTAACTTGGCTCCATTAAAAAAATTTTTTTTAACTATAAAAATTTTTGAATAATTTTTCAATTATATATTTTTAATTGAAGGATAATTGTGTTACAATACAGTGTTTGTTTCTGCCATACATTAGCATGAATCCGCCATTTGTTGTTGTTGTTATTCAGTCGCCAAGTCCTGTCTGACTCTTGGAGACCCCAGGGACTGCAGCAAGCCTAGCCTCCCTGTTCCTAACCATCTCTCTGAGTTTTCCCAAGTTCATGTCCACTGAATCTGTGATGCCATCCAGCCATTTCATTACCCTCTTCTCTTCCTGCCCTTCTCCACCCTTCCCAGCATTAGAGGCTTTTCCAATGAGTCAACTCTTCACATGAGGTGGCCAAAGTATTGCAGCTTCAGCTTCAACATCAGTCCTTCCAATGAATATTCAGGGTTGATTTCCTTTAGGGTTGACTGATTTATTCTCCTTTCTGTCCATGGGACCCTCAAGAGTCTTCCCCAGCACCATAATTGAAAAGCATCAATTCTTTGGTGCTCTGCCTTCTTTATGGTCCAACTCTCACATCTGCACATGACTACTGGGAAGACCATAGACTTGACTATACAGACCTTTGTCAAAGATATGATGTCTTTGCTTTTTAATACACTGTCTAGCTTTGTTCTCCAGGAGATCTTCCTGACCTGGGGATCGAACCCGGGCCTCCTGCATTGCAGGCAGCTTCTTTATCATCTGAGCCACCAGGGAAGCCCTCTGGTCTCTGGGAGGGGAATGCAGATACAGCTAATGTATAGCCTGGTTGGGGAGCTAACCCTCCATCTCACTCTGCTTTCTCCCTCAGATATTTCACCACTTTTCCCCATTGGCTGAAACTACCAGGATGTTTAGGACAAGAGATCTTGCAGATGTAGTCTATACATAGCCCTGGACAGAGGTCAGGGTGGAAAAGCATGAAGAGTAGATCTGGAGGGATAAGCTGAAAATATTCTGCACCCTTCTGGTCTCCACAAATCCTTAGGATGGATAACAGGACAGAAAAACATGTAAATGCATAATTGCAACCCTGGAGTTGAATGCAATCTTCAACAGACAGGAAGAGGGAGAAACTAAGTCCAGTAGCAGAACTAAATAAATCATCACCAGGAGAGAAGCACTTGCTTCTTACCTTGGGGCATGAGTAGATCCTCATTTGAGCAAGAGAAGGACTGATAATATTTTTGAATCAGCCAAGACACAGAGGTCTGAAACCATATAGAAAACTATATATTCATCGGGTTTAGTGTAGACTCTCCAGGGGAAAGCAGGTAGTGATGAGGTCAAGAAGCTAAACCGGGGCCAGACCCTGGAGAGACCTGCAAGTACTTTATTAGGTAAAGAGTGTTTTGTTCTCCCTAAGGCAATGGAGAGACATTGAATAATTTTATAAGATTTTAATTTAAGAAGCTTCCTTCTGGCAGTTGGGAAAATAGATTAGAGAAATATGATTTGGTAGCAAAAGATCTTTTAGGAGACTATTTCAATGGCTTAAGTGAGAACTAAGGATGATGTAGTGTAGGGAGAAGATCTGATAAAGCTCCCTGGATGCACAGGTAGAAAGTGCAAAGCACGTGCAGATTCCTGGCTTGAAGTGGAGCCAGGACCACTTAGGAGGCAGATGACACAATGAAAAGGAAGGTCATCACTAATGGCTTGTGATGATAAACATGCTTAGATACCTAGATATTAGGCATTCGAAAAGGCAGATGCTTTTCTAGCAACATCACACCATAAGATATTCTTTTCTTATCTCCTGAGAGAGAAGCTTGAGGAGAGACTCAAACTAGATGGGTGTTGTACATGGGCTTCTGAATAAAAATGGCCTCAGATTTATAAAATTGTAAGACTGGTAGAAAAAAGCAATTAAATTATGGACCAATACGTAATAAAGAAAAGTTAAGTGCCATGGATGAACTTTCAAGTTGCAAGGAAAATCTCTGTACTCTCAAGAGTGAACTCCGAGTAGTTACAGACATAAAAATGGAAAACTGTCTTCAGGGGTCCTGTATGCATGTAAAGAAGGAAACTGCCAAACTGACCAGGTTTGGGATTTATTTAGCTAACAAACCCTGATTTAATACTTAGTATGTACTAGGAACTATAAATCATAGTATTATATTAAGTAAAAAGCCCACCTGCTAATGCAGGAGATGTAAGAGATGCGGGTTCAATTCCTGGGTCAGGAAGATCCCCTGGAGGAGGAAATGGCAACCCATCCAGTATTCTTGTCTGGAGAATCCCATGGACAGGGGAGCCTGGCGGGCTTCAGTCTGTGGGGTTGTAAAGAGCTGGACATGACTGAGAGACAGAGCACGCACATATTATATTATCAGTCTCTTTTGATCCTTGTAAAAACTGGGTTACTATAATAATAATTATTATTATTACTGTAGTCTTCATAATACAGAAGGATTCTACTTCTTTTTTCCTATTCCTGTCCAGGCTGGGTTGACATGAACAGTAATCAAGCTTCCGCACTGCCCAAATATGCCTCTGTTAAGAAATGAAATGGGACTCAAATCCCCCTCCACACTGTGCAACCTGACGGAGGTTGACATCTATCTAGAAAAAGAAGCATGTTTTGTTGTTCATCCACCCAGGAAAGTTGCCTCTTTCCTGACTCACACAGAGGCTGGAAACTGACCCAAATTCAAATCCCACTGAGGCCAGAGCATCTCAGGAGATGAAGGAGGAAACAGAATGGGCTCTCTCTTGAAAGCAGGACTCCATCTTGGGCCGGACTGTGGACTTTGAGCTATATTCCCAGTATCTATGGAAACGACATACCAACTGGAAAACCAGGCCCCCGGAAGGAAGAGCCCCAGGGCTCTCCATCACTAGAAGAATACCCTGATTATCTGTGTAACCAAATAGAATCATACATTCTATTATGCTTATTGGTGTACAACTACAGGCCTATTGATAATTGTCCACTGTTAACTACCTAGGCTTAAGGCATATGAATCATGGGTTAACTTTGATTGTCAGGGAATTTGGGGAGGTGGGTTTGTGCATGTACACTTGGAGTATATAAGGTTTTCACAAAAATTGGTTGGGGTCCTTGGCTAAGAGGAGACTCTGCCTTGGGCCCACCAGTGTAATAAACTGCACTCCACTATCTGCATTGTCCTTCTGAGTGAGTTTGTTTCCCGGAACATGTGGCTACAACAAAGACACTAGGATCTCAACCGTCTGTCTAACACTTTCTTGTCAATCAGGACCCTCCACTCCAAAGTCCCGCAGGTGGGAATCTAGTCCCCTGTCTCCTGTTGACCTGCTCCGAATAGACTACTCACCCAACCACAATGAAGACTTCATGATGGCATCCATGGAATTAAAAGACACTTGGTCCTTGGAAGGAATGCGTTGAGAAACCTAGACAGTGTATTCAAAAGCAAAGACATCACTTTGCTGATAAGGATGTCTAGCTGTCTAGGTGTCTAGCTGTCTAGTCAAAGCTATGGTTTTTCCAGTATTCATGTACAGGTGTGAGAATTGGACCATAAGCAAGGCCAAAGAATTGATGCTTTGGACTGTGGTGCTGGAGAAGACTCTTGCATATCCCTTGGACAGAAAGAGATCAAAGTAGTCAACCCTAAAGGAAGTCAGTTCTGATTATTCACTGGAAGGACTGATGCTGAAGCTGAAGCTCCAAATACTTTGACTGCATGATGTGAAGAGTCTGTTCATTGAAAAAGACCTCAGTGCTGTGAAAGATTGAGGGCAGGAGGAGAAGGGGGTGACAGAAGATGAGATGGTTGGTTAACATCACTGACTCAATGGATGTGAATTTGAGCAAACTCTGGGAGATAGTGGAGGACAGGGGAGACTGGCGTGCTTCAGTCCATGGAGTCACAGAGTCAGACACGAGTTAGTGACTGAACAACAGCAATCCAATCACAAACCTATGATCCCATGGTCCCTGATAACCTCTCAAAGCATTTGTGATGTACTGGGAGGTCCTAGGGTTAGGACTGCTGCAGAATCTACTCAATAATGAGCAACATACATTTGAAGCAGTTCTGTAACTCAAGGAAGCAAAATATGGGTAAAACAATGGAACTTTCCATCAAATATCAATGACTGAGCTCATTTGGGAGGGGGAAGGAGCCACACTTGTTAGCTCACCAACCATTGCCTTGCTTTATTTCTCTTCCTGAGTTTGGAAACCTGAAGTGCAGTCCATCAGGACTCCGTCCCCAGAAAGCTAAGAGCCTGATAATAATTCTCCAGAGAACCTGATGCTTCCCAAGGCCTTCTTCATAAAACTGCCTCCTGATTACACCTGTGACTCAAACTGGACTTCTGCAGCCCCATCCAGGAGATCTGAACTCTTTCTAACAAAGCCCAAATTCTAGGAACTGTGTCCTTGATAAAATAGACTCACTCTCTGGTGTTGGTTCTATGTGTCTTTTGAGATGAGAAATGTGTATTTCCTGCCTTATCAGTAAACAAGGATGTGCAGCCATCAGTGATTCTGGCCCTCCAAACATGAGTTTCTGAGCCCCAAAGGTGCCCAGGAAGAACAAGCCCTGCTATCTAGAAGCCATTTATCTCCAGTCACTTCCTAGAGTGAGTACTGAGGAGTTGGGAGAGGGGGAATGTTAAAAAAAATAGGCAAAACATTGGCCCCCAGATAGCTGAGAAGCATATGAAGAGAATGATTTCAGCAAACCCAGACTCATGCATCTGCCCATCCATACAAAAGTCCTTAACTTGAGATATCTGGTTTTCCTTAATTAACAATAATCTTTTGATGTTCAGATGATCTGCTTTTTGTTGCAAACGTCTATTAAGCCTGACCCTCCCCCCCCCACACCCCCACCCAACACCTACTAGAGTAATTTTCTCAGGGTTGCTTGAAATATGCCTCTGGGACTTGAAAACTTCCCACCAAATAAAAAATAACTCTCAATTTCTAGGCTGGGTGTATTTTTTCAGTCAACACAGATAGGCAAGATCAAGCTATTCATCTTGGTTGCCTAAGAAATAAGTAAAAAATACAGTAAGATCAGAGCAACATGGGCTTGGGGGTTGAATAGAATTGAGTTCAATGCTAGAATAGCCACTTATTCGCTATGTGTCCTTGAGCAAGTTGTCTCATATCTTTGAGTCTTAATTTCAAAATAGGTAATATTGAGGGTGCCAATAATTATGGACAGGTATTGCTATAAAGATGAAAGGATTCCCTATAGAGTGCCGAGTGTAGTTGCTTGCAAATATCAGGCACTTATTAAGATACTTGGAGGAACTGGAAGGTTTATTTCTGTCCAGCTTATTTCCATGTCCCCAAAGAGCTTTCTCTGAGGTAGCAAAACAGGTAACACTAGAGAGACTTCAGTGGTGACCTCTCTGATTGCTCAGTTTGTAAAGAATCCACCTGCAATGCAGGAGACCCAGGTTCAATCCCTAGGTTGGGAAGATCCCCCGGAGAAGGGAAAGGCTACGCACTCCAGTATTCTGGCCTAGAGAATTCCACAGACTGTATAGTCCATGGGGTCGCAAAGAGTCGGACACAACTGAGCGACTTTCACTTTCACACCCACCCAACACTAGCCTAGAAAGGAATAACACAATTGTATGTGCTTTATTAAGTATCATTTGCCATTGTGACATTGTGACCTATAACAAGGAATTTGATCTTCATCCCATGCCTGACACAGAGCTCTTAAAAACACTTGGAATTTTTCAAGTATATTGGGCAATAAAACTCTTTTGTTATGTTAATGAGATGCCTTTGGGAAATCCTCCAGGTAACTATAAGGTTTGGTTGCCAGGGGTACAAGTTCAGTTTCAGTTCAGTTCAGTCGCTCAGTCATGTCCAACTCTTCGTGATCCCACGGACTGCAGCACATCAGGCCTCCCTGTCCATCACCAACTCCCAGAGTTTAGTCAAACTCATATCCATCCCATCGGTGATGCCATCCAACAATCTCATCCTCTGTCGTCCCCTTCTCCTCCTGCCTTCAATCTTTCCCAGCATCAGGGTCTTTTCCAATGAGTCAGTTCTTCACTTCAGGTGGCCTAAGTATTGGAGTTTCAGCTTCAGCATCAGTCCTTCCAATGAATATTCAGTACTGATTTCCTTTAGGATGAACTGGTTGGATCTCCTCGAAGTCCAAGGAACTCTCAGGAGTCTTCTCCAACACCACAGTTCAAAAGCATCAATTCTTCGGTGCTCAGCTTTGTTTATAGTCCAACTCTCACATCCATACATGCTACTGGAAAAACCATAGCCTTGACTAGATGGACTGTTGGCTTTTTAATATGCTGTCTAGGTTGGTCATAACTTTTCTTCCAAGGAGCAAGTGTCTTTTAATTTCATAGCCACAGTCTCCATCTGCAGTGATTTTGGAGCTCCCCCAAAATAAAGTCTGTCACTCTTTCCACTGTTTTCCTATCTATTTGCCATGAAGTGTTGGGACCAGATGCCAAGATCTTAGTTTTCTGAATGTTGAGCTTTAAGCCAACTTTTTCACTCTCCTCTTTCACTTTCATCAAGAGGATCTTTAGTTCTTCGCTTTCTGCCTTAAGTGTGGTGTCATCTGAATATCTGAGGTTATTGATATTTCTCCCAGCAATCTTGACTCCAGCTTGTGTTTTATCCAGTCCAGAATTTATCATGATGTACTCTGCATATAAGTTAAATAAGTGGGGTGACAATATACAGCCTTGATGTACTCCTTTCCCAATTTGGAACCAGTCTATTGTTCCATGTCCAGTTCTGTTGTTTCCTGACTTGCATACAGATTTCTCAAGAGGCAGGTCAGATGGTCTGGTATACCCATCTCTTGAACAATGTTCCACAGTTTGTTGTGATCCACACAGTCAAAGGCTTTGGTATAGTCAATAAAGCAGAAGTAGATATATTTCTGGAACTCTCTTGCTTTTTCGATGATCCAATGGATGTTGGCAATTTGATCTCTGGTTCCTCTGCCTTTTCTAAATCCAGCTTGAATATCTGGAAGTTCACAGTTCACATACTGTTGAAGACTGGCTTAGAGAATTTTGACCATTGTTTTGCTAGCATGTGAGATGAGTGCAATTGTGCAGTAGTTTGAGCATTATTTGGCTTTGCCTTTCTTTGGGATTGGAATGAACACTGATCTTTTCCAGTCCTGTGGCCACTGCTGAGTTTTGTACCAAAGGGTAAAAAACCCTTGGTGAATAGATTTGAACTTTCAATCCCTACCCTAGACTTCCAGGGAGGTGAGGCTGGAGGATGAGTTCCATCACCAAAGGCCAAAGATTTAATCAATCATGCCTAAGTAAAGAAGCCTCCATAAGACCCCAAGAGGTCACGGTTCAGAGACCTCCAGATTGGTGAAGCGGAATAGATCTATCTATGTGCTGACAGACTGGAGCCCAAAATCCATGGAGACAGAAACTCCTGCATTTGAGATCTTTGAGTCTTTGCCCTAGGAATCTTTTCATCAAGCTATAGATTCATACAACTAGCTTCCTGAATTCTAGGAGCTGCCTGAGAAAATTAATCAAACCCAAGAAGAAGGTTACAGAAGCATCTATTCACATCCAGTTGGTCAAAAGTACAAGTAACAACCTGGACTTGTGATTGGCCTGAAGTGGGTGCAGAATTATGGGACAGAGGCCTTAATCTGTGGAATCTGATGTTTGTTGTTGTTGTTGTTCAGTCGGCCAGTCATGCCTGACTCTTTGCGACCCCATGAACTGCAGCACGGCGGGTGACCCTGGTTCTCACCATCTCCCAGAGTCTGCCTGAGTTCATGTTAGCATACTGGACGCCTTCAGACCTGGGAGACTCATCTTTTGTTGTCATATCTTTCTGGCTTTTATATAGTTCTTGAGGTTCTCACAGCAAATATATTGGTGTGGTTTGCCATTGGATCACTATCTTGTCATGGTGAAGGCGCTTGCATAATTCAATGAAGATAAGAGCCATCCCAGATGGACGGGTCATAGTAGAGAGTTCTGACAAAACGTGATCCACTGGAGGAGGGAATCTGATGCTATCCCCAGCAAATACAGCAGGTCCCATACATATAAACTTCAAGTTGCAAACTTTCAAAGACATGAACACGTGTTTGCGTCTCCAGCCATGTAAGTCAGTTCATGCGTCTGGCGTATATTGTCATGAGCATGCGTCCTCTGCACGTGGTTGTGCTTCTGCGTGCTTTGTTGTTCAGCACTGTACAGAGTACAGTTTCTTTATTGCAAGCCCAGTACCTCTGGAAGCAAGCATAAAAGCAAAGGTATATAGCTGACTGAGTTGGGGGAACCTAGGCTAACTATGTTGGTGTGTGTGTACTCAGTTGCTCAGTCATGTCCGACTCATTGGGACCCCATGAACTGTAGCCCGCTAGCCTCCTCTGCTGGACTTGCAAATTGGATTTAGAAACGCACTCTTGGAATGGAACTCATTTGTATGTAGAATTGGTGTTGAAACTAGAATTGTAGCCATTAATGTAAACATAAGAGACCTCTTGGATTCAAATTTCCCTGTGTAGACTGAATAACCCACGTTCATAGAGTGAAGAAGACCTTTCATAGAGTGAAGAAGACCCAGAGTCCTTGGAATGAGGCACTTGAGTCCAAAGTCTGGCTCTGCCTGCAGGTACTGTGTGACCTGTCAGCCATCTGCTCTGTTTCTCCTTTTCCTATAGAGCCAGTACTTACAACTTTGCCTAGCACACAATTTTTTTGCCAGAAACAAATGAGATCATTGATACGGATGCAATGTATAGTATGGGCATTCTTTTCTCAGAGGAGACCAGATTAACCCTGCCATCCATACAAACAACCATACCGTTGCCCATTATTTCTAATCCTTGACCCTTTGGCATGTTTGGGGAATAGAATTTGTTGATGTTTGGTCATATTAACAACATGGTTTTGTTTTACGAGCTGCCGGTACTGCACTTTCATTGTGTTTTTATTTGAGCTTTTACATAAACTTCTCTTCTGTGTTGATGTGACCTTTCAAACCCTGTCCTCTGAGCGTTGGAGACAAGATGAGGACATGTGGAGTGATGAAGCTGAACTTGCACGTTTTTTCATTGGGAGGAAAGCGAGTCCAGGCAAATGGCTCCCGTGCCAGGAAAGCCTGTTAAAATATTAAATGAGGAGTTAGTGACAGGTTTAACTAGCCTCTGGTGGCAAACCTCCAAATCTTAACTTAGTAAGGTTGGTTTTGGCTGTAACAAACAAGCTGTCACAAGCTGTGAGAGACCGTTAATTATGTACAAGAGCACTGATAAATTAATGCCAAATGGCTGGAAAAAATTAGGAATTCTTATTTGTTTAATGCACCCTCTTCCCACTTTTAAAGGAGTCCTGTTGGAAAATGACATTGATTAAGTTTGTGGAGGTGTGAAAGTTGAATAAAATGAACCACCATAAATGCGTGAATGTAGAGCTCACAACTAAAGACTGGAGGACGTTTCTAACAGGTAACTTTTGCAAGGGAGTGCCTCTCCAGGCCTCTTCCATTGCTGTCTGGGAGACCACTCTTAATGGGTCAGGCCAGCTTATAATAAGGCCCTTTTTGTACTTCACTTACTTTGGATTTTTTCCCAAAATATAGCACCTTATCCTGAATATCTGCACTATAATAATGATAGCTACCATTTATTGAGCACTTGTGAAATGACATGCAATTACAAAGCCTGGGGAATTCTCCTACTAAAGTATATGTTAATAAGACATAAGGATCACAGACATAGAAAACAAATATGATTTCCAAAGAGGGGAGTTGGGGAAGGGGGAGAGATAAATTAGGAATTTGGGAATAACAAGTACACACTTGATATCTTATCACTATCAATGCCTAATCAAGTGTTCACATTTTCCACCCTCCCCCGATGAGATCTGATCGCCCTGGCCTGCTTTCACCTAGAATCATCTTGAGTTGGTTTAGCAAGACTCTCCCTGCTCCTGAAGTTTTCTCTTGGTAACTTTCTACCCATTCACCCAAATCCTGCTCCTTGGCTGTAAATACCAAACCCCCTTCCCTTTTTTTTCTTATTGCATTTGAATTTGAATCCGATCTCTCATACCTACTACAACCCAAACTATCATGATAGTCCTAAATACGGTCTGCAGTACCATTTTAAGAAGTGACAGAAAAATCATTTCTTTAACACTAGACACATATATTAAATATCTACTGTGTATAGATATTGCTAAGCACAGTTTTGTGATTTGCAGGAGTAATTCTCAATAGGCGGACACACTGGGGAGACTGTAGTAGGTAAATTCCCTCTTCTCTCTATGCTGAGATGCTGTGGGTGATGATTCCCTCACGAACTGTGTAAAGAGCCTCTGCTGCTAATGAGAGAATGTTATATCCTTCAGGTATGTCGGGTGGAGAAAAATTGAAGACCATCAACCTAAATAAAGTCAGGGCTAAGTTTCTCTTGTCAAATACAGCCATCATTTGCTGGAAATGGAAGACTCCTGTGTGCTATTATAATCATACCTGCCAGACAGTCAGGAAAAGAATGACAGTACTCATGAATTCCCATGATGTACTGGTCGTGTTTTGCAGCAGAATCACTCAGTCAATGTTGTCACACTATGAAAACTCCCAGATAGATACGAAGTCTTCCTTAAACCACTAAAGCTGAGCTTTCAGTAATTAATTTGTTTTTAATTCCTTAACATAAACATAGCATCAGGGGTTTGTTTATTCAATGCCATGCTTGAAACCGAGCCCTATGGTGAGATTCTTAACCCAAGTGAGAAAGTTGTTGTTGTTTAGCTGCTAAGTTATGTGCAATTTTTTTTAGACCCCATGATAGACTTTATTCTCTTGGGCTCCAAAATCACTGCAGATGGTGAGTGAAGTCATGAAATTAAAAGACACTTGCTCCTTCGAAGAAAAGCTATGACAAACCCAAACAACATATTAAAAAGCAGAGACATTACTTTATGGTCCATCTAGTCAAAGCTATGGTTTTTCCAGTAGTCATGTATGGATGTGAGAGTTGGAACATAAAGAAAACTGAGCACCAAAGAATTGATGCTTTTGAACTGTGATGTTAGAGAAGACTCTTGAGAGTTCCTTGGACAGCAAGGAGAGCCAACCAGTTCATCCTACAGGAAATCAGTCCTGAATTGGAAGGACTGATGCTGAAGCTGAAACTCCAATACTTTGGCCACCTGAAGTGAAGAACTGACTCATTGGAAAAGACTCTGATGCTAGGAAAGGTTGAAGGCAGGAGGAGAAAGGGACAACAGAGGATGAGATGGTTGTATGGCATCACTGACTCAATGGACGTGAGTTTGAGTAAACTCTGGGAGTTGGTGATGCTCAGGGAGGCCTGGCGTGGTGCCAGGTCTAAAAAGAGGTCCATGAGGTCAAAAAGAGTCAGACATGATTGAACAACTGAACTGAACTGAGACATTAGCCTGCCAGGCTCCTCTGTCCATGGGATTTTCCAGGCAAGAGTACTGCAGTGGGTTGCCATTTCCTCCTCCAGGGGATTTTCTGACCCAGGGATCGACTCACATCTCATGCATTGGCAGGCAGATTCTTTACCACTGAGCCACCTGGAAAAATAAGTGTGGATTAACAGATGGCTAAATTTGAAGCCTCAGTTTGCACAAGATTATGAGTAGTTTAGCAACCAAAATGTTGGCTAAAACACTCACTTTCTCCAATTTCTAGCATGCACTGCTAAAATTACAAACCCTCTTTTACTTTTAGGAAGACTGTTCGTGATGGGCAGAGTCCTCTCTTTGATGGTCAGTTTTCTGTGTCAGTGTGGCCAGTCCAGTACACCCAGGGATTTAACCAAAGAGTAACCTCTGTTGGCCATGAAGATATTTTGTAGATATGTCTAATATCTAATATCTATAATCAGAAGACCTTAAATAAAAGAGATACCCTTGCTAATGTGGATAGGCTTGAGCCAATTGATTGAAGGCCTTAAAAGCAAAAACTTAAATTTTTCAGAGAAGAAGAAATTCTGCCTCCAGACTAACATCACTTTCTGCATATGTTTCCAGCCTGCCCTGTAAATTTTGGACTTTCCAGCTCCAACAATCATGGAAGTCAACCCTTAAAATAAATCTCTTAATTTATAGACACACACACGTATGTAATACATAGATATATATAGGTAATAAAGGTACAAACAATGTATGTGATACATATCATGTGTGCTATGTGTATATTTGTTATATATTATATCTCCTTTTCTGGAGAACCCTGCCTGATATACTACATGCATTTAAACCTCTATCACCATCACAGAATTAACTTTTACAGTCTGAACCCCTTGTATTTGTTCTGCACCCAACATCTAAACTTGCTTCTGATACATTTGCTCCTAAGTACTTTTACAGTCTTATGATTTGGGCTTGAAGTTGGATTCCATATTCCTTGCTGTGACCTTTTGCAGGAGGCTCTGCCCAGATCCACTTGGATTTGCTTTCTGCCCAGATCCACTTGGATCCTTTTAAATTTGCTGTGTGTCCTTCCGCAGGATTGTGGGATGATTTTACTTGTGAACATCCATATATATAACTCTCCTCTTTGGAGGTCCTCCTTTGAATGACTGAAGCCTCTTTCTCCACAAGCTCAGGAGCCTAGGAGTTTATATCTTGCTGTGTGGCTCTCAGCCAATGACTAGCTGGAGTGGGAATAAAAACGTTCAATTCCTGTGCCTTAAACTGGGGCAAACTCTAAAAAGTAATTTACACTCCAGAGGTCCCCTGTGGGATCCAACTGAGGCTGGGACTCTGCCTGAAACAATATCTTTGCTTGATTTCCTGCCATTTCTGGTCCCGATTCTGCACTGCCTCATTAACATCTTCTAGAAACATTTCCTTATCTCCAGGCTTATTTTTGGTAAACTCAGCCTAGGACACTCACCCCATCCTGCTTTCTCTGTGATCCAGGTTTTTTTTTTTTTTTTGAAACTTTATTTTTTATATTTTTAAGTTGATATGTTGTATTTTCACTTTTATTCAGTTCAGGAATTTTTTCTTCCCCTGACCAGGGCTAGAAACCACAGCACTTGCAGGGGTAGCACTGACTGGTAACCACTGCACTGCCAGGGAAGTCCCTGCGATCTGGATTCTTACTCTAGTCACATTAGCTTGGGAGCGCCTGAGCAGATCACCTGGGCCTAAGTCAGCAGATGCATCCGTAAGGAGGGCAGTTTTGCGTTGTTTCTGGCACCATGAGTAGAATCTGGATGGATCCAACAAAACCTTAACTACAGACTGCAAAAACAAAGGTAAAATTTCAAAATGACACATTCCCAGGATCTCAGAGTTGGAAAAACCTACAAATATTTAATCCAAAGTTCTACCTACTCATGAATTCCTTTTTCAACCTCTCTGGAACAAGGTCACTCAGATCACTTTTGAATATTCTCTACTTGTTAAAGAACCAAGTCTCATCGTTGAACAGTTCTGTCAGAAAGCTTAATCTTATGCTGAGTGGATCTATCCTCTTATGAACTCTCCCCATTTAAACTAAGAAGTCTTTGCTGTTTATAAAAACTACATCACAAAAGGGAGGATTCCAGTGGTCCTAGGGACGGGGCTCACCACAGCACAATTCTTTAATATGAAAATTCAGATGTTTTATTTTATGCTTAATCCAAGTTTAATCCAAGTGCGTGCTCAGTTGCTTTGGTCAAGTCTGACTCTTTGTGACCCTATGGGCTGTAGCCCACCAGGCTCCTCTGGCCATAGTTTTTCCAGGCAAGAATCCGGGAGTAGGTTACCATTTCCTCCTCCAGGGGATCTTCTCAACCCAGGGATCAAACTCGTGTCTCCCGTGTCTTCGGCACTGCGCGCAGATCTTTTACCGCTGAGCCGCCAGTTCACCCAAGACCTCCCCCATATTTGCCTGTTTTCTGTAAGGGAGAAGGGGCCTCAAGTCCCAGGATGGGGAAGATAAGACATTTCAATGCTCAACAAGGCAGAGATTTGGCATTTTAAGTCAGCAATCTTCAGAAAGGCAACTTGCATGGGTGCTGATAACACTTGAGAAGATCACAACTCTATCCAATAAAACACAGAGGATTCACAAAAGGGTGGACGGTATTTGTGCAGCTGTGAATACTCAGGGTATGCAAGGAGCTACAGCATTATCCAGAGGAGGTGAACGTCCAGGGTCTCTTTGCTTGGGGGAAAATTTGTTTTCTAGAAAACATGGCATGAAAGCTAGTGTTTAGGTGGGGGCTGATTTCCATGAAAACCCAAAGGGTGTGTAACTCCTCCTTCGTTCACCTGGAGCACTGTGGGATGTTTGCGTTGAGTCCTGACTTAAGGCTCTCACTGCCTGAGTGATCAGCATCAGGGGCTTCACTCATTCTTTGAGAGATGCACCAAGGCTCATTGCCCCCAGCTCACCCTCCCAGTTCTTCCCATCTTCTGCCCCATGGCTCTGCTTCCCCTTCCTATCTGGGCTCCTCTCTGCATCTTGCTGTCCTTCAAATGGGCTTCTTTATCAAGGGCTGAGTTTGGAGTGTAAATCAGTGGTCCCCAACATTTTTAGCACCAGGGACTGGTTTTGTAGAAGACAATTTTTCCAAAGACTGGCAGGGAGTGGGGGTGGTTTGGTGATGATTCAAGCGCATTACATTTATTGTGCACTTTATGTCTGTTATTATTGCATCAGCTCTACCTCAGGTCATCAGGCATTAGATTCTGAGGTTGGGGGCCCCTGATGTAAACGATTGTTAAATTCAATGCCCTTCCTCGGCGCTCATAGGTTGACATGATTTGTGCCCACCAACAATCTCCCCTTAAGGCCTCTGCTTCATTCCCCCAGGCCCCCTAGACCAGTCTCACTATCCTCCTCTCTGTTCTTGAAATATACCAGGCAACTCGTGTCTCGGGGCTCTTGTATCATTTTCTTCTGTCTGCCAATGTCTACCCCCACAGATTTCCATGGCTTCCTTACCTCCTGGAGACTTTTTCTCACATGTCACATTACTAGACAGACCCTCTCTGACCACCTTTGCACACTTCCTAATCCCCAACTTTGCTCTATTTTACTTAATGGTACTTATCACCTCACTATATGGTTATAAAGTGTATACACTTACTTATTTATTGTTTCTCTCCCCCATATGAAGGTACAATTTCCTAGGTGGCTCAGCGGTAAACAATTCTCCTGCCGATGCAGGGACATGGGTTCAATCCCTGGGTTGGGACGATCCCCTGGAGAAGAAAATGGCAAAACCCACTCCAGTATTCTTGCCTGGGAAATCCCAGGGACAGAGGTGCCTGGTGGGCTATAATCCACAGGGTGGCAAAAGAGACACAACTTACAACTCTACAACAACAACAACCCCAGAATATAATCACCAAAAGAGCAGGATATTTGTCAAATTTGTTCATGGCTACCACCTGACAACTTAAACTCTGTCTAACATAGACTGTAACTACTCAATAAATATCAATTTAATAAACAAAATAAATTTCCATGTCACCAAAATTCAGAGCTTAGGTTATCTCTTTTTTGCAATTTTTTTGTTTGCAAAAATCACACAATGCGTTTGTATCTCTGCCCCTACTTGTATAGTTATCCTCCCTTAAAGTGAACAATATAATGATTTTCTTATGTATCATACAAACCAGGGACACTTTTTGCATGTACAGGAAAATATGCATAAATATATTCTTTTTAATAATTTTACTCAAATGTCAGCCTACTATGAATAGTATTTTGCTAACTGAACAATATAATGTGGAATTATTATCATATCAGTATAAACGAAAATACTTCATTTAAAAAATAGTTGGCTTGGTCTCCTCTTGAAAGGGTGTACCAGAGCTGATTTAACTAATTCCTTGCTGACTGGCAGCTAGGTCATTTCTGTTGTGTGTATTCTTTTCTCCTTCATGATTTTGACTATTTTCAAGTATTGATTTGGTTCATACGAAATTGCCGATGGTGAACCATTTTGGGTTTACCCAAGCAACAGTGTCATTTCATTCAACCTGATTTTTGTGAAAAGGATAAATTGCTAGAAGTGAAGTTCCTGGATTGAAGGAGATGGACATTTGTAAATTGAATCAATATTTCCAAATCACCCTTCAAGGAAAATGTGTGGTTCCATGTCCAGTGTGCCAGAATTCCTATTTCTCCATTTATACTCGCTGCTGGTACAGAATGTGATTAAATGTCCCTAACTTCATCAGTGCCATAGGTACAAAATGGTACCTTGCAATATAACTTGCACTACTTTTATTGTTAGGCTGAGCATTTTTCTACATGTATAAGAACTAATTGTATTTCTGATTTTGTGGCCTTCTCTTGAAATCTTCTGTTTTTCTTTTAGATTTTTTTCTTTTCTTATTGATTTGTGTGTGTGTGCTAAGTCGCTTCAGTCATGTCCGACTCTTTGTGACCCAAAGACTATAGCCCACCAGGCTCCTCTGTCCATGAGATTCTTCAGGCAAGAATACTGGAGTGGATTGCCATGCCCTCCTCCAGGGGATCTTCCTAACCCAGGGATCGAACCCGAGTCTCTTATGTCTCCTGTGTTGAAAGGAAGGCTCTTTACCTCTAGTGCCACCTGAGAAGCCCATTGATTGATTTGTAAAGGCTCTCTATAAAGAGAGGATCTCTATATCTGCAATATGAGTTGCAAACATTTCCTCCTGCTTTGTAGCTTGTTTTCAACTTTATTTTTTATTTCCATGGTTCTGCTTTCACATTTATGTGGTTAAATTTATGACTTTTTCATGTTGTGATAAAAAAACTACTTCCTCTATCCAAGATGATTTGTAAAGAATTTTCATATTTTCTTCTAGTGCTTTATGGTTTCAATTTGTATTGAATCTTTAAAAAATATGGAGCCCACTCTGATGTATGAAGTATGGTCAGTAGCCAGTTATACATATTTTTTTCAGATGGATACGCATTTTTTCCCAAATCCATTTTTATATATCTTTTTTACCTTTTTTATATATTTTAAGTTTTCATATGTATTCAGGTTTATATTCTGGGATTCCTGATATATGTCACTATAATCTGTCTGTTTGTGTAGCTCCTCTGTCCATAGAATTCTCCAGGCAAGAATACTGGAGGGGGTTGCCATTCCCTTTTCCAGGGGATCTTTCTGATCCAGGGATCAAACCTGCATGTCTTTTGTCTCCTCATCGGCAGGTGGGTTCACCACCTGGGAAGCTCTATTTTTGAGGTTAGGATATATTTAAAGTATATATTCATAAAGCTGTATATCATGCAAACATACTCTGTTTTTCTATTTGTTCAAGTTTTCATTAAGATGAGTTACTATTTTTAACATCTATTGATGCAATTCAATATCCTTTTAGCATCTTTAGAGATGATCATATAATTTTTCCCTTTTGATAAATTCCTATGATGAATTGGGCTTCCCCGGTGTTTCAGATGATGAAGAAACTGCCTGCAATGCAGGAGACCTGGGTTCGGTCCGTGGTTGGGGAAGATCCCCTGGAGCAGGAAATGGCAACCCACTCCAGTATTCTTGCCTGGAAAATTCCATGGACAGAGGCGCCTGGGGGGTGGGGGGGCTACAGTTCATAAGATTGCAAAGAGTTGGACACAACTGATTCATTTTCACTTTATGATGAATTATATGGATGGACTTCCTAACCTTTCAACATTCGGGAATTAAGCTTCAGTTGGTGCATTATATTTTCAAAGTGTTGCAGGAGTCCGTTCATTATTGTCTTAGTTAACTTGGGCAGCTATAAGAAAATGCCAAAGACTAGGTGACTTAAACAACAGACATTTATCACTCACAGTTTTGGAGGCTGTAAAGCCCAACAGGATCGGCTTGCTGCTTAATTCATTTTTAGAGACAGCCCTCCTCCAGACTTGTAGGCAGCTGTCTCTTCCTGTGTATTGCATGGGAGAGAGAGAGAAGGCTCACCCTTATGATCTCATCTAAACCTGATCACCTCCCCAGGGTCCTGCTTCTAAATACCATCACACTGGGAGCCAAGGCTTCAGCTTATGAATTTTGGGGAGATACAATTCAGTCCATAGAAGTTATCAATACATGTAAATTAGTTTGGTCTGCAACTTACTTCTTTTCTTTTTCTGTAAGGTTTAGGTTTAAATATCATGCTAACCTCATGAAAAGAGAACTTCAAAAACGGTTTTATATTTCTGTATTCTAGAACACTTTAGGTTGGACTGGATTAACCTCTTCCTTACAGATATGGTATAATTGCCCTGTGAAATCATTCGAGGTGCTTGTTGGGGGATGTAGCACTTTGAATGTGCTCATAGGTTTAATGTACATTAATGATGCATAATGCCTCATTAGCTTGTATTAAGCCCTCTTGTGTGGGGCCCTAGCAAAACCCTTGAAAGACCCTAGAAATCCGTCTACTTGGTCATATGGTTTTTGTGCAAAGTAGTGTTTTTAATCACAATTGGCTAAGGCCTTTTGTGAAGTCCTGTTTCTTTTTCTTTTTTTAGTTTTATGTATCTATTTATATATTTTTGACTGCACTGGGTCTTCATTGCTGCACATGGGCTTTCTCTAGCTGCAGAGATTGGGGCTACTCTCTAGTTATGGTGTATAGGCTTCTCATTGCACTGGTTTTTCTTGCAGAGCATGGTCTCTAGAGCATGCAGGCTTCAGTAGTTGCAGTGGGCAGGCTCAGTAGCTGAGGCTCATAGGCTTAGTTGCCTTGCAACATGAGAGATCTTCCTGAGCCAGGGATCAAACCCACATCCCCTGCATTGGCATGTGGATTCTTTACCTCTGGACCATCGGGGAATTCCTCAAAGGTCTCTTCCCAAGCTGATTTCTGTGTCACTCTTCTGGTTTTGGCAGGTGATGTTGGAGTGGCTGCAGACATTTTTGAGGATCTTGCTAAGGGGAACACGGTAACCTCAGTAATGTGCCACTCAGATCCACCCTTCAAGAAAAGACTCACAAATGAGCTGAAGAAAGCATAGCCAGGAGGCAGTCTCTGTCTGTCTTCTCCTTAAGGGTCTATTTTAGACATAAAGAGACTCCTTGCTCAAGGTCACTCCCCTCCCAGGACAGCCCTCTTCTCCAGTGACTGAGTGAGGAGGCATAGAGAGGCTCAGGCATTCAGCTCACTGCTCAGCTGTCTCTAGGGCTCTCAGCATCACAGCCTCTGTGCTGTCCTGCTTCCTCTCCACTCCAGATGTTTATCCCTAATGAAGACCTTCCACCCCTAACTGCCTTCCAGTATCTGCCCCTGAAGAATCTAATCTGTGACAGGAAAGTAGAGTTAAGTATATATTTCAATCAGTTCAGTCATTCAGTCATGCCTGACTCTTTGTGACCCCATGGACTGCAGCACGCCATGCTTCCCTGTCCATCACCAACACCCAGAGCTTGCTCACAGTCCTGTCCATCCAGTCGGTGATGATATCCAACCATCTCATCCTCTGTCACCCACTTCTTCTCCTGCCTTAATCTTTCCCAGCATCAGGGTCTTTTCCAATGAGTCAGTTCTTCACATCAGGTGGCCAAAGTATTGGAGTTTCAGCTTCAGCCCTTCCAATGAATACTCAGGACTGATTTCCTTTAAGATGGACTGGTTGGATCTCCTTGCAGTCCAAGGGACTCTCAAGAGCCTTCCCCAACACCACGGTTCAAAAGCATCAGTTCTTCAGCATTCAGCTTTCTATATGGTCCAACTATCACATCTGTGCATGACTACTGGAAAAACCATAGCTTTGAGTATACAGACCTTTGTAGGCAAAATAATGTCTCTGCTTTTTAATATGCTGTCTAGGTTTGTCATGGCTTTTCTTCAAAGGAGCATGTCTTAATTTCAAGGCTTCAGTCACATTCTGCAGTGATTTTGGAGCCCAAGAAAATAAAGCCTTTCACCATTTCCATTGCTTCCCCATCGATTTGGCATGAAGTGACGGGACTGGAAGTCACGGTCCTAGTTTTCTGGATGTTGAGTTTTAAGCCAGCTTTTCCACTCTCCTCTTTTACTTTCACCAAGAGGCTATTTAGTTCTTCTTTGCTTTCTGCCATAAGATCTGCCATAAGGGTGGTGTCACCAGCATATCTGAGGTTATTGGTATTTTTCCCTGCAATCTTGATTCCAGCTTGTGCTTCATCCAGTCTGGCATTTCACATGAAGTACTCTGCAAATAAGTTAAATAAGCAAGGTGAGAGTATAGATTTAGTTTGGCTTTAATGGAATGCCACACAGACACACACACTATGGATCTTCAATCGCTTCTGGGTAGTATATGTATGTGTGTGCATGTTTGACTGCACTGTGTCTTTCTTTGCTGCCCATGGGCTTTCTCTAGCTGCATTGCATGGGTTTCTCATTGTGGTGGCTTCTACTGTTGCAGAGCACAGGCTCTAGAGTATGTGGGCTTCAGTAGTTTCAACATGTGGACTCAGTAGTTGAGACACGGGGGTTTAGTTGCTCCAAGGCAAGTGGACTCTTCCCAAAGCGAGGATCTAGCCTGTGTTCCCTGCACTGGCAGGAGGATTCTTAATCACTGGACCATCGGGGGAGTCCCTCTGTGTATTGATTTGTTCTTGCTAGTTCATATGGCAGCAAAATCACTGCAGATGGTAACTGAAGCCATGAAATTAAAAGACGCTTGCTCCTTGGAAGAAATGCTATGACAAACCTAGACAACATTTTAAAAAGCAGAGACATTACTTTGCCTACAAAGGTCTGTAAACTCAAAGCTATGGTTTTTCCAGTAGTCATGTATGGCTGTGAGAGTTGGACCATAAACAAGGCTGAACACCGAAGAATTGATGCTTTTGAACCCTGATGTTGGAGAAGACTCTTGAGAGTCCCTTGGACTGCAAGGAGATCCAACCAGTCCATCCTAAGGGAACTCAGTCCTGAATATTCATTGGAAGGACTGATGCTGAAGAAGAAGCTCTAATACTTTGGCCACCTGATACGAAGAACTGACTCATTAGAAAAGACCCTGATGCTGGGAAAGACTGAAGGCAGGAGAAGAAGGGGATGACAGAGGATGAGATGGTTGGATGGCGTCACTGACTCAATGGACATGAGTTTGAGCAAGCTCCAGGAGATGGTGAAGGACGGGGAAGCATGATGTGTTGCAATCCATGGGGCAAGTTCATATCTCACTGTAACCTCTGCTGTTTTTTCATATCGGATGCCAGGTAAGTATATCTAATGGGAAGCGGAAGGACATTGTAAGTCACCATGACTAGCTGATATGGTGTATAGAAACGGCTTACAACGCCCTTCTGCTTCCCACTAGATATACTTACCTTGCATCAGACATGAAAAAACAGCAGAGATTACCCTGAGATATGAACCTGCCCTATGGCACCCTGTTCTGGAAGTATCTGGTATGGAGAAGAAATAAAGTTTGAACTGTATGAAGCCAGAAGCTCATCTGTGGGAAAGTTTTCTAACTGTCAAACATTTACCTCTGTAAGCAAAGAATTTGTTTTCAGTCAGCACCTAGTCAAAAGGAAATATTTCTCCTGGGAGGAAAATACTCAGTAATGCAGCATATACATTTATAAGAGTACTGCACTTTAAAAAAAAATCAAAGTGTGCAAAATAGAACATACCAAGGACTTCCCTGGTGGTCCAGTAGTTAAGGTCCACCTTCCAATGCAGGTTTGATCCCTGGTCGGGGAACCAAGACCCCACTTGCCATGGAGCATCTAAAAGCCCAGAGGACTGCAGGTCCTGAGAGCATGCCACAGAGAAGATCCTTTGTGTAGCAACTAAAACTCTATGCAGTCAAGTAAACAAATAATTTTAAGAAATAGAAGGCACCAGGATTCTCATGTGTAGGACACACATCAGAAGCAGTACTGAAAACAGAAAGTGTCTGCATTTTGGTTTTGTCTTCTGTAAGAAGATACCTTAGCAAGGCTGGGAGATTGCAGACAAACGCCACGCCAAATTACCACCAAAAACGAACAGAAATTGAACAAAAAAGCATTCTACTGACAAGACTACACTTACTTATCAATGTGTCAGTGCATGTAGCTTATGAGTAACTGGGTTACTCAGTTACGCAGCTCAGTGGAATATAACAGTAATTTGAAAATACATTTGAATTGTTCTGGGGCTTCCCTGGTGACACAGCTGGTAAAGAACTCGTCTTTAATGTGGGAGACCTGGGTTCGATCCCTGGGTTGGGAAGATCCCCTGGAAAAGGGAAAGGCTATCCACTCCAGTATTCTGGCCTGGAGAATTCCATGGACTCGTATAGTCCATTGGGTGGCAAAGAGTTGGACCTGACTGAGCAACTTTCACTTTTCAGGTAAAGATTAACATCAATTCAAATAGTGTTTAAGATTAAACACTGCAAAGGAAATCTTAAAATACCTGAAAACATATATCTTGTATATTAAAGAAATTTAATAGCTGTTTTCCCAAATTTGCCAACAATTCTAAAATGTTTTAATATTATCAGTAATGAGCTGTGAAATTGAAAGAGACAATAACAGAAAACAAATTTAGGTAAATATTGCTAGAGAAAACAACGAATTGGTTTCTTGCCTTTCTGTAGAGAAAGGTGCTCAAAATTCACTGTTATATGAAGAGATCACAGTCTGCAGACAAGAACTATAGAATAAAATATATTATACATAAATAAATTAAATATTATGTCATTTACCCAAGCCTTGTAATATTTGGATTCGGTGTTTATAACTTTTCCTTTTTTCATTTCAAATAAATGTTTGCTTTGCTATTTTTGTTTGCTTTAGAAACTTGTATATTTTTATAAAGACAGTGAAGAAATTGATTAATTATTGTGACCCCAAAAACCAGAATCCACTTCTGATCTTATGGGTGTGTGTTTGTGTGTGTAAACGCATATGTTTGAACCTAATGGGATTTGGTCTTTTTAGATTTTCTATTTCTTCTGGGGTCAGTTTTAGTGATCTATGTTTTTCTAGGTAATCATTTATTACATTTACTTTATTCACCTTTTCCAACTTATCTGCACAGTGTTGAACAATGTACTTTATAATTTTCCTGTCTGTAGTAATTTACCTCTTACGATTTAATTGGAATGTACTTTCTGGCTTTCCTAAGTTGTCCAATAAATTTACCTCCTTATTGTGCCCTTTCCTTAAAAACTCAGGTTTTCTGTCTTAGTTCACCAATATATTTAAAGAATTACTTTCTGCTCTTACTTCTATCCCCATTTTTTGTCTGGCAAGGCTTTTCTAATTCTCTTGTTTTCAACCATTGTTTGTTTCACATGTGTTTGTTTTATCAATATATGATTGGGTGTTGTTTTGTAATTCAATTTTACTTTTAAAACTATAGTATTTAGCACTACTAAAGTGGGAAATAGGTGTAAAGATGTACTGTAACCAATATTTTGCAATAACCATAAATTGAAAATAACGTTAAAAAGTGTCTAATTTTTTTTAAAAACTATGACATTTGACCCATATGTAGTTACTAATATGTCAGATTTATTTAGTTTTAATCTTGGCTTTATGGCACATTTTCAATTTTCATAGATTTTCTTTAATTTTTAAAAAATATTTTACTGTATTGTGTGTGTTACATTCTTTTGATCATTTAGAAGGTTTGTATATTCCACTAGCACAAGTACAAGGTCTGTATAACTATAACAATGTGATATATTTAAACCTTCTAGTTTTTTTGTATTTTTCAATTGAAAGATAATTGCTTTACAGAATTTTGTCGTTTTCTGTCAAGCATCAGCATGAATCAGCCGGAGGTGTACATATGTCCCCTCCCTCCCACCTCCCTCCCCTTCTCCCCCCCCCAGGTCTAAGTTGATACGGAGCCCCTGTTTGGCTTCCCTGAGACACCTTAACAGCATGAATTGGACTTCTATTCTAGCAGTGGCAAAATTGATACATGACCACATCTTCCCTTGCCCCATCCTCCAATTTTAGTTGATTAGAAGATATTTTTAATAAATTATCATCTTTAAATGACATATTTTTATTCTTGGTTATAAAGAACAAGGACATGAACATGCAGCTCCTTCATTGTTTTTCTCACCCTTCTCTCCCAACTCATGTAACTTGCATAGCTTGGACCCTGCTAATATTAATAACATTTATACTCTCTACTGATTTTTATTTAGTCTTTATTTTACTTCTGAGCATACTACTGTCAGTTTCTTTTTATGGATTTCTTTGCTATGGATTAACATCTCTTACTTGGCTAAAAATCATATTCCAAGAGCTTCTTCGAGAAGGGGTCATAGCAACTACATGTTCAAAAATGCTTTCCTGATGCTTTTTGCATCTGAGCTAGGTATGAAGCTAATGGGTCTTATTTTATTTCCTTGAAGGTGTCATTGTCCTCATGGTTTAATATTGAATTATATATATTTTTTCTGACACAAAAGAAATGCATTGGGGGAAATGAGATTCCCAGAGTCTCAGAAATTCAAGTCAATAAATTGGCCACCCATCTCTTGAGAGATTAAAACCTGATGCAGTTTGGTTTCTTTCCCACTGATATTCTGTAATCTGGACCCAAACTCAAAGTGCCCCTTTCCAAAAATACCAGCTGACTTGAGTTAGCAAAGTGGCATATTCAGTAACAGGTTTTTAAAAATAAGTTTTTAAATAAAATTCATGTCTTTATTTTTGGCTGTGCTGAGCCCCATTGCTGCCTGTGGGCTTTCTCCAGCCGGGGCGAGCAGGAGCTATCTCTCGTTGCGGTGCTCGGGCGTCTCGTCGCAGCCGCCTCTCTTACTGAGGAGCACAGGCTCTGGAGTCTGCGGGCTCAGGACTTGTGGTGCGTGGGCTTAGCTGCTCTGCAGCCTGTGGGATCTTCTCGGGCCAGGGATCAAACTTGTGTGCCCTGAATTGGCAGGTGGATTCTTAACCTCTGGACCACCAGGAAGGTTCTGCGGTTTTTTTAATTGCGCATTTTCCAACTCAAATTCCCTAATACAAACATCTAACACAAATCAATTTCAGTGAGGCCGGTCCTCCTATCTTTTGAGGCTGTTACTTTCTGTGTTAAAGCTTGCAATTCATCACTCCCCTACATAGCCCCTGTGGTCCATCCAACCATAGGTCTTTGCTCATACCATTTGCAGTCCCTCCTCCTTCACCCCACCCCAAACCTGCTCTGTGAAACCAGACGCCCCACATTTATTCTGGTGGCATCACCTTTCCCCCCAGGCTCCACTTATCCTGCAAGCGAAAGACCCGCGTGATTTTCTGAAGCAGAGCTGGCAGGAGTCTTGAGTTCTTTCCCCCTGATGTGTCTCTATTTTGACACCTGTGTTACTGTTCAAGGCTTCTCCAACTGGCTCTTTGGCTTTCATTTCCCTCCACATCTCATGTGGCTTTTTTGAGCAACCGAACTGCCACTTTCTTTTTTTTCCCTGGAAGAGGAGAACTGATTTAATTACTTCATAATGGAATGCATTTTCTCTTGTAAAACTGATTCGTTTCTCAACTGCATCTAGGAAATGGAAAAACAGATATCTCTGGCATTGATTACCGAATGGCCATATTTCCTTGGTCCTATTCTGTGATAGAGAGAAAAAAAAAAATACTGAATTTGGCAAAAAAGCAATCTGGCTTTGATCCCGGCATCATTGCTTGCCCATGATGTTTCTTTGGGAGCGTGCACGTTCAGAGACTTGATTGCCTTGTTGGAGCTAATGATTCGTGTCTTGTGTGGCATTCGGGGATCAGGCGAATGAGCAAAGGTGGGAACCATTTTGAAATTTTGGTGGATTGTATAAACAAAATCTCTTGTCATAGAGGATAGTTCAAATCAAATTTGTAACTCCTATCTATCCAGCCTTTTCCTTTCATCAATTTTTGTTTGTTTTTTTAATGTACAATATAAGCTGGCACGGTGCTAAAGGATCCACCTGTCAACGCTGGAGATGCATCAGACATGGGTTCAATCCCTAGGTCGAGAAGGTCCCCAGAGTAGGAAATGGCAACCCTACAGAGGAGTCTGGTGGGCTACAGTCCATGGGGTTGCAAAGAGTCGGACACGACTGAGCGGCTGAGCGCACAGCACACTATTCTTCTACCAACAAAATCAATGAAAGCTACTATTTAAAGTTCCGTAAATAAACTCAACATATTCCAACTTTTGCTGAATTTGTGTTTGACACACCCTCTCCCAATACCGTAGAAGGTGATTTAAGAATGTTAATCAGCTCTCATCCTTCTAAATGGTGAGGCAGATGTTCTAAGCTTACTGCTGCCCACTTACTTCTTTAATGTAAATTTAGTAATGAACTTGCTAGCTGTGGTCTATGGTAAGCTGTGTGTCTGGCCCTGGATAAAGCTCAACTCAGCTTCGTTGCAGGGGGCTCAGGAAGGGGGAGTTTGTTCTATCACAAAGCCGGGGTACTGAACGTCAGCTTCTTTGATTCAGTGATGGCAACTCTAATTAATGACAATGGTTATGTTACGTTTTTCTGGAGCTATATATTTTAAAATATTGATTTATTGGCTAACCTTTGTCTTTGTTGCTGTGTGGCTTTTCTCTAGTTGTGGCTAGCTGGGGCTACTCTCTAGCTGTGGGTGCTGGGCTTCTCATTGCAGTGGCTTTTCTCCTTGCAGAGCACGGGCTCTAGGGTGCATGGGCTTCAGTAGTGGAAACTTCCAGGCTCTGGAGCTCAATAGTTGTGGCGTACAGGCTTATTTGGCCCGTGGCAGGTGGGATCTTCCTGGCCCAGGAATCGAACCTGTGTCTACTGCACTGGCAGGTAGATTCTTTACCACTAAGACAGCAGGGAAGCCCCTAAAGCTATATAGTTTAAGAAATTAAGGGAATTTACATGCTTGAAATGCATGGCCCATGGCCCCACTACATAAAACTTTAGATGAGGTTTATTTCTCTTTGTAAACCCATAGGTGTCAGCCTATTAAAAAAAAAAAAAGTTTTATTTTTAAAAAGCACATTTTTGCTTCTGTGTTAGATTTTTAAACTTTTCTGAAAGTCAGTGATCTCTTAAATGATTTCAAAAAGTAACTTCCATTGCATGGTATTAACAATACAAAAACATGAAGATATTTAATACCTATAATCTTAGTTTATAAAATAGATATTAAATTTTTTGCACATGTTTCTCCAAATAAGCATACATATATATGCACTTGGATTTTTTTTAATGAAGTCTTTACTAAATCCTTCATCCAAGACTTTTAATATTTTTTTAAATTTTAAAACAAAAGAATATTATAGAAAATTTGGGAAGAAATTTAAGATGTTTTAAATCACCTTCAAGAATTGAAAATGACAGATTATCAACTGAAGAATATATTTGCAATAGGATTAATTGACAAATGACTAGAATAAAGAATATTTCAAGGGATCATAAATTTATAATAAAAAAGACAGAAAGGCTGAATGAAAAATAGATTTAAAGAGTGTGAATAGGGATAAGGCAGGAGCAGAAATATAAGTGGCTAAAAATAACACAAAGAGATGTTCAATCTTCATAGTAACTGGAAAAATGCAAACCAAGATAAAAATATCATTTTATACCAAATTAACTGACAGTCTATTTTTTTGAAAAATTTGCAGTAAAAAAATTTTAAAAATTTGAACAATGCCATGTTTTGGAGATGTGGATCAAAGGGAATTCTTGTATATAGCTGTTAAGAATAAAAATTGGTATAGCAATTTTAGAAAGTAATGTGGCATTTTCTTTTAAAGATAAACATTTGCTTACCCCACCAATCAGCAATTCCCCTTCTTGGCATATACCCAAGAGAAACTCTTTTGCATGTGTACCAGGAGATGTATGCATGAATGTTTTTAGTAATACTATTCAAAATAGCAAAAAAAAAAAACCTGAAAATGTTCCACACTTTATTGCCAAGAAAATAGATAAACTGTAGTATAATCACAAAATACACTTTTATCCAGCAGGAAAAATTAGTGAATTATATCTATATATTACTTTAATATCATACTGTACTTGGGAGGTGCAAACCATGGTGAGGAAAAGGGAGCTGCAGCAACAATATACGAGAGTGAAAATAAATTAACAACCCTGATCCATGCATGGACCAAGTATGACAGTGTGGCAGAACTGAGGATTATAATCAATCCAATTTTGTGCATACTGGTAACACATGTCAGAAGATAAATTACTCTATTTTTGAATAAAGAAAGAAAATTTAACTGCTTCCCAGGTGGCATTTCAAATGTGTGCATGCTAAATTGCTTTAGTTGTGTCTGACTCTTTGCGACCCTATGGACTGTAGCCCTTCAGGCTCCTCTCTCCATGGGCTTCTCCTGGCAAGAATACTGGAGTGGGTTGCCATGACCTTATCCAGGGGATCTTCCCAACCCAGGGATTGAACCCGCATCTCTTGCATCTCCTGCATTGGCAAGAGGGTTCTTCAACACTAGCACTGCCTGGTATACCCCAGTATTTCAAGATCGCTTACTAAATATATGACTCAAATACTCCTTGCTTCTTATCCTGGTTTCAATCCTACTTGTCAGTAATTTCTCTTAAGTAGTTCCTTTCATTAACTGTCAACTTCTTTCTTCATATTTATTTTTTAGTTGAAGTATAGTTGATTTACAATGGTGTGTTATTAATAGTTTCAGGTGTAAATAAAAAAAAAAAAAAGACACAAAGCAACTGATCAACTTCTTCCTATCCCCTTTCTCTATCAAGTCTTTCCTATTCTTAAAAGCCCAGTTCAACATGTTCACTAAAACTTTTCTGATCAAAGTCTATTTTTCAGGACTTCCTTGGTGGTCCAGTGCCTAAGACTCCGCATTCCCAGCGCAGAGGGTAAAGGTTCAATCCCTGGTCAGGGGACTTGAGCTCACATGCCACAATTAAAGATCACGCATGCTGCAAGGAAGATCAAAGATCCCAAGCGTCACAACTAAGAGCTGGCACAGCCAAAAAAAAAAGTCTTTCTAAGAGCAGACACATAAGTGTAATAGAAATAAAAGACACAGGGATATCTTAGGAAAGCACAGGAATGAAATAAACATGACATTTGATTGATACACATGCCCACATTTCTACTCGAAATTTTAGTCCCTCCTTTCCCATTTCATCCCTTCTTCTGCATTTGTACAAATTGTTGCTATGAAGCCCTCTTTTTGTAAAAAAAAAAAAAAATCTGTTTGCATTATTTATATGAAAGTTACTAGTATTTCCCAAATTGTAAGTACTCCAGGAGGCCAGGGCCATTCTTGGAGCAGATGCTGTTGGTGCCTCATGAGATCCTGTGGGATACCCTGTGGGTGGTCGCGCCC
This sequence comes from Cervus elaphus, assembly GCF_910594005.1. Classification (NCBI taxonomy): domain Eukaryota; kingdom Metazoa; phylum Chordata; class Mammalia; order Artiodactyla; family Cervidae; genus Cervus; species Cervus elaphus. The sequence goes on along the minus strand of NC_057820.1, from coordinate 5,191,752 downwards.
AAGCCCCAGCTGCTGACAACACTGCAGCTCCCACTGCCGTCTTCTCTAAAGGGTTGCCTTTGAGCAATTTTAACTGCTTTGGAGTTAGAGCTTCCTCACAGCAGCCAGTAGCCAATGACTTTTGATGCAGGAGCTGCAAGAGTCCATCGCCTTAGAGAAGGACAAATTGTGTGGTGCAAATTACCCTCCTGAACATTCCCCCAGGATAAGATTGAGGCTAGACTTGACCTTGCTTGACTTCTTTCTCCCTATCCTGCTTTCCTTGCTCCCTGACGGGATCTCCAGAGAGCACCCCATCAGCAAAATCACTTACAGAGAAATTCTCTCAAGCTCCAGGAAACCTGACCTAACATAGTTATTTACTAAAACTTGTATCATCTAGAATGTTGAGCACAATGATTGGAACAAAATAGAACTAAGTACCAGTTTGTTGAATTTATTAGTGATTTTGCATTAAAGTTTGCTGGAAGGATGTTAGTATGTGTGTAAGAAATAATTCTCTCTTTTTTTTTTCCTTTTATAGGTAAATGTACCCAAGGACTCTTGATTGTTAAAAACAGGACTCACTTCAGAATAATTTAAGCACAAAAGATAATGTATTGGTGCCCATAACTGCAAAGTCCAAAAGCAGCCCAAGTCACCGTGGGTTAATGAGACTTCTAGGCACAGCTGAAGCCAGGGGCTCAGATGGTGGCATCTTTCATTGATCCCCCTTTCCTGCTGGCCTCCATGTTTTTGTTCTTTGTCTTGTTATCCTCCACTGTACGTGGTTTCCTTCATCTGGCCCAGAAAGGTGGCTGTACACAGCCTCAACTCACTGCATCCTCACTCCTTATGAGCTCAGAAGGAACATACCTTCTCTTTCTTTGAGGAACCATATATAAAATCCCCCAAAATACTGTCTGACCAAGTGCCCATCTCTAAATGAATTACCATGGCCGAGTCATCCAGGCAGCAGGCAAACTTGGGTTGGTCCCATTGCTGTTTGGTGGTTCAGGCACTCACTCGTGTCTGACTCTTTGTGACCCCATGGACGGTAGCCCGCCAGACTCTCTGTGCGTGGGGTTCTCCAGGCAAGAGTACTGGAGTGGGGTGCCATTTCCTTCTCCAGGGGATCTTCCCAACCCAGGGATCAAGCCTGAATCTCCTGCATTGGCAGGTGCATTCTTTACCACTGAGCCATCTGGGAAGCCCTGTTAGTTAGTACCATTAGATTTTTTCTATTAGAAACTAAAATTTGAAAAGATGGAGAAATAAGTTTTGGCAGTGACATAAGAAGTTGAAAGTCCAAGAGATTAGGAAGAGTCCATGAGGGGAAGAGGAGGGGAGAGGAGTCATGTAGGAGCTGATGATGGGCACATGTCTGTGTGCATGTATGTGTACATGTCACATGTATGTGTGCGTTCATTTTCCTTCACATAGACAAAGGCATGGGTCTCACTGGCAGTCAGCACAAAAGAACTCTGAGGATAAAAGTAACCTTGAACACCACTTAGTTAAGAAGGAAAAGAACTTGTTATTTCACTCATTAGTGGTTTATGTGTATCACTGTAATTAACAAAAGCTGTTTGAAATGTTTTAAAATAAAGACAAAGAAATTGAGACTTAGATTGTGCATTCATTTTTTTTCTTCCTGAAGGTCGTTTTATTGCAAAACCACAAATACAGCACAGACATGAAATCATCTAAGCACATGATCCTCCTAACCATTAGAAGTATGTCTTCATGTCTTGGCGTCAACCAACTGGGAAACAGTGTTGTAAGAATTCAGGGGCTAGGGGGTGCTAGATTCTGGGCTGGGCTTTTGACAATTAAGGGAAGCAAGTGGAACCTTCCTCTTCCCCCTGTGAATGTCCCACTTTGGGACAGGAACAGAGAAATAAAAACAGCAACATTTAAACAGCTCAGTTTTAAATTTTACTACTTCGTCAAAATATTTTTTTTCCTTGTTCCTATTCACTTGACATCATGTATTCATTTTTTATTGCTGGGTGAATCCATTATGAAAAACACAGTGGTTTAAAACACCACAAATCTATTATCTCACAGTTGCAATGGGCCAGCAATCTGGGCGGGGTCAATTGGGTTCTCTTCATAGGGTCTCACAAGGCTAAAATCAAGGGGTTAGTAAGGCTGCATTTTTTTAAATTTACCTTTTTAAAAAACTATTTTTAATTGGAGGATAATTGCTTTAAAATATTGTGTTGATTCCTGCTACACATCAGCGTGAACCAGCCATAGGTGCCCTCCCCCTTGAACTCCCCCCACCTCCCATCCCATCCCACCCCTCTAGGCTGTCACAGAGCACTGGATTGAGCCTCCTGTATCACACAGCAAATTCCCACTGACTATCTATTTTACGCACAGTGATGCATTTGTTTCAATGATACTCTCTCAATTCTTCCCACCCTCTCCTTCCCCGCTGCGTTCACAGGATCCGTTCTCTATGTCTGTGTCTCCAGTGCTGGCCTGCAAGTAGGTTCATCAGTACCATCTTTCTAGATTCCATGTGTATGCGTCAATGTATGACATTTGTTTTTCTCTCGTTTTTACCTGAGGCTCAGGCCGTCTTCCCAGCTCACTGGTTGTGGTGGAGTTCATTCCCGTGAGGTTGCATGAATGCCTCCCTGTTTCTTCCCAGTGGGGCCTTCCTATCAGGTCACAGTCACCTGGGCCCATCCACGGGCCCACTTACAACATGGCAGCCTACGTCCTCAAGACCTGCCAAAGAATCGCTCACACCCCAACTTTCTTCTCAAGAAGTCTTTTAAAAACTCCTTCCTTAAGTCTCACCCACCCACAGCAATCTCTTCTTTGGTTAACTCAAAGTCAACCCATTTGGGATTTTAAATCCTTTTGCAAAATGTCTTCACTTGTATCATGTAAACTGCTCATAGGATGAACCCCATCATACCTAGTCTTCTTGTTCAGTTACTTAGTCATGTCCAACGTCTGTGCAACCCTGTGGACTGTAGCCTGCCAGGTCCCTCTGTCCATGGGATTTTCCAGGCAAGAATGCTGGAGTGGGTAGCCATTTCCTTGCCCACATTCAAGTGGAGAGCATCTTCACCAGGGGTTTGGAAAACTTGGGGGCCATCTCAGAATTCTGCCTACCATAGTACAATGATCCAAAGTGACACCGTGTTAAATCTGAGTTTTAGATAAGCAGCGAGTAACTTTCTGGTATGATTTTTCCCACACTGTTGATTCTGGAATGCTCCACAATATCTAAAATGGGTTTACAAGATCAAAGGCTCACAGGTGATGTGATTGAGTAGAGCAGGCCATGGAGGAACTACAGCTAGCAAAGTTGCCCAAGCCCCGGTGAAGGAGGCCAGGGCCCCCCCCACACCAGCTGCCTGTGGCCATGAAGACTCACAGGCCAAGTGGAAGGAACTTCTGATTCTTTGTTTAGGACACAGAATTTTTACTTCCCTTTCTGCTTGAATTCTTCCGCTGATCACAGTAATCCACAATTTGCAAACAAATTTCGCAAGCTATGCAAAGCATGTTTATGGACTGTAGTTTGGCCCCTGGAGGCCAGTTTGTGACCCAAAATCTAAGATCTGGGGACTTCCCTGGTCATCCAGTGGCTAAGACTTGGCCTTCCAATGCAGGGGGGTGCAGGTTCGATCCCTGGTTGGGGAGGTAAGATCCCACAAGATTCCTGGCCAAAAAAACACATAAAACAGAAGCAATATTGTAACAAATTAGATAAAGACTTTAAAAATGGCCCACAAGAAAAAAAAATTCTGTAATCACCAAAAGAGAAGTCTGAAAAAACCTTCACCCATCCACGCAGGTCACTTTCACTAGGCCTGTTCACAACATTCTTCCATCCAAGGCTCAACATACATGCATCCCTTTACTTTTCCACTTCATTTAGCCCCTGAGCTTCACCTCTTAAACAAAATTGATTTGCCCCAACAGAAAAGTGATTTAAAAGTCCTACCAGCCAGCCATAACGTCAGGAAAGAGCCAGATTTACAAACCCTCCAAAATGTACAGTAAATGCCAAATAAAAACTTTCAACTTACCAATCTGTGTTTATAGGAAGCATAAATCAGTGATGAGGATGGAATGATCCTGACATAATTATGATTAAGTTTTGATCTTTTAATTTGTTTTATTTATATTTCCTTGCAAGTTTGACCTTCTCTTTACAAGTGGACTTCTGATTTTTTTTGACCACTTAATAATAATATTCTTATAAAAACTCAGCTGGTGGAGGTTTGGTTTAGGTATTCAAGCTCAGGGTATATTATAATTTAGAGAATCAGCGAGACATTGCAGGGATTATTTCCAGACAGCTTTTTTGGATTTAATCCTGAGGGACAGTGTTCCCATAGGAGAGCATGTGTACCCTTGTTGGCACACCAGATCATTTTAGAAACTTTTTAAAAGTCAGTATTTACTTATCCTAATTTTCCTTCATATTTAAGGAAAACAAACAAAACAAAAAGAACAAATAAAAAACCCAGCACACAGAAATGGAAATTTAATGAAGATTATTGTTTAGGACAAGGGTCAGTTTAAATTTTAAAAAGCAAGTGAATTAAAAAAAAAATACTAAGAAAAGCATGGTGGAGATGATACAAAAATACAGCAAAAAAAAAAAAAAAAAAAATACAGCCAAAAATCATAAAGTTGGGAGGCACAGGATGGAAGTGAGAGGAATACTGTTCTAGAGTTAGACATGGAATCCACAGTCTGGACAGTCCATGAAGTCAGCCTGAGCACAGGTCTGGACCAGCTGGGGAAGGACCTGAAAGTTCTAGCACAAAGCCTTCTGCCTTGCATGGTCTGTTTTCTCATGGAATGTAATACTATTTGTGGTGTGCCGTAGGGTTCCCCGTGGCTCAATCAGTAAAGAATCTGCCTGCAGATCAGGAGACCTGAGTTTGATCCCTGGGTCAGGAAGATCCCCTGGAGAAGAGAATGGCACCCCACTCCAGTATTCTCTCATGGAGAATCCCATGGACAGAGGAGCCTGGTGGGCTGCAGCCCATGGGGCGGCAAAGAGTCGGACACGACTGCGCGACCATCACTTTCACTTTGATGATGCGTCATGAGTCTTGACTTCAGGATGCATTTTCTCTGGGGCGAATTCTCAAATTTTTGACTCAGAAAACATTAAGGACCTGACTTCTCCCAAGGGCAAGATGCAGACATTAGCAGTGACAAGGCATCTGGGGTGGTTTTCAACTCTGGGGGCTTCACAGGGCCAGGTCTGCTCTCACCTCTAGGGACCCCCCTCCCACTGCAGACATCAGTGAGCAAGAACCTTTAAGCAGGCCTTTCCCACTCTCTCAGCTGAGCTGTCCCTCGGACAGTTTCCCCAAAGGTCACACAGGGAGTCACCACCTGGCCCAGGGATTCCACTCCTAGGTATGTATCCAAGAGAGATGCTGACCTATGGCCACACAAAAGCCTGCACACAGACGTTCATGGTGTTATTGACAAGAGCCAAGCGTGGAAACAGCTATGCGTCAAATGATGACCAGATGAATACAATGTAATATATCCATGCAGGGAGCATTACTCAGCAAATAAAAGAAATAAAATGCCAATATGTGTTACAGCGAGAACAAACGTTAAAAACACGTGAGGTGAAAAACTCAGTCACAAAAGGCCACACGTTCTATGATTCCACTGAACAGAACAGGCAAACACATTCAGAGACGGAAAGTGGATTCTTGATGACTTAGGACTGGGGAGTGGGGCTGAAATGAGGAGTGACTGCTAACGGTTATGGATTTCTTTCTGGTGTGATAAAAATATCCTAAAATCTGTGGTGGTGGTGGTGAGGGTGCAACTTTGTAAATATACTAAAAACTATTGACTTGTACACTTTAAATGAGTGACTTGTATGGTAAGCGAGTTACATCTCAATAAAACTGTAACTGTCTTGTTTTAAAGCACATCATCTCATGGCAAACGGATCACAAACTTTTAACTCTCATTTTCTGCTCAGGATGGCGTTTCAAAGCACCCCCCTCCATCTACCGCGCCCTTCTCATCTACCGCTCCCCTCCCCCATCTGTTGTTGGCATCAGCTATGTGGTGTGGGACGCAGAGAGGAGTAAAATAGGAGTTCGGGGCTGAGGTTGAGAGAGATGAAGCTCCAGGATTCTTGGGATGAAGGAGGGGCTGAAAATTTTTCAGAGGAGGGAGGCAAAGAAGATGTATTTAGAACCGGGAACCCCAAACTTTCCAGATTGAATAGACTTCTTTTTTGTAAGAGAAAGAAAGGGAAGCTTTCTACCATAAAGAGAAAAAAGATCCTTAAAGCAACTCGTGTTTATTACAGAAATGTAAAAAAGTCAAAAAGAAGCCCATAAAATATAGCCATAATTTATCCCATGCAAAGATAATCACCATATGGACCCATATTCAAAGAACTGTATACACTAAGGGGATTTAATATCATATATAGCATTATCATCTTGCAGTATCTTACAAAAGAAAAGTGATTTTGTCACTGTTTATGGATGTTGAAAATCCATAGGGTCAGAGAGCTGAGGTTAACACAGAGAAACATTAGAAATGCAGTCATGCGTGAGTGTAAGTGACTTGTTCAGACTCTAGATTAAGGTTTGTGCATTTGTGCACGTGTCTTCTGCCCTTGTTACCCACACCCACCCACCTACCCACACCCGGGTCCACCTCCGCATGCAGTGGGCTCTTCCACTCACACAGTCAGGGACACGTAGGTGCAATTTCTTTAAAACATGCGCCATGCACCTACTATGCTGAAGGCCCTGCGCCCAGGTACTGAGTATGCACGTGTGAAATTTTAAAAATAAAATAAAAGGAGAAATCCAAAGCAGATATCATCCCTATTTTCTTAGAGATTGTATTTTAGTAGGGGAAAGCCTACTCTGTTGCAAGATGTTTCACATGTCAATTTTTTTAAAATACTAAAATCTAATTTTTAAAATTTGCTAGTTAGTCTCTATTAAAATAATGAATTAGAATGGATTCAACTTTATTTGTGGGGAACATCCCTCTCACTGACACTTGGAATTCGCTGCCTTGGATGAGAGAGAATGGGATTAGTTACAAAGAGAATGTAGGAAACTGTAGGTAGTAACCTTGCGTTTCCCCGGGATAGAGGAACGTGAGCGGATGAACATGTTCTGTTGTAATGCTCTATTACAACTGACCAGAAGAAAGGCAAGAAGCACTGCTTTCTAAAATTCACGTAGTCGGTGGTTCTGTGGGCAGACGCAGCGCCCACAAAACGTACTATGGACCTTCTGCAAATACCTTCTACTGTAGTTCTTGAGAGCAAAATTATCTCCACTGCTATTGGCAAAGGAGGAACGGAACAGATGTGATTGCAACAAGCCCAGCGAATCTTGTCTGAGGGGGTCCTTGGGCCGGTCTTTCCGATACAAATAGGAGTGAGAACGGCCTGTACCTGGTGGGAGGTCATGGCTGGCGCAGAGCCCGAAATGGGCCAAGTCATCCACACATGCATCAGGAGATGCGGGTTTGATCCCTGGGTCGAGAAGATCCCCTGGAGAAGGAAATGACAATCCACTACAGTATTGCCTGGAGAATCCCATGGACAGAGGAGCCTGGAGGGCTACAGTCTATGGGGTCACAAAAGAGTCAGACACGACTGAGCCTGCACACACTATATGATCCACAGACACAGTGTAATGTTTGCCTCATAGTCTGACCAACTGTTCAAGGGAATCATAACTTGCAGAGTTTCACCAAGAGGGTTAGTATCTTAGGGTAAGGATGGTTTGTCCAGTAAAGAAGTGGGAAGATGTCTTTCCAGGCAGATGAAGAGCAGGTACACAGGTGCATGTGTATATGTGAAGAATTCAAAGAATATTCAGAACCAACCAGAGAGACACAGACCCAGAACGGTAGCTGGAGGCTGATTAAGAAGAATCAGAAACCACATTATGTTTGGATTTAATCCCAAGGGCCAGTGTTCCCAAAGGGGAGCACACATACCTTTGTTGGCACACCAGGTCATTTTAGAAACTTTTTTTTTTAAAAAAATCACTCTTTTACTTATTCTGACTTTTCTTCATATTTAATAAAAACAAAACATACCCACACACAAAAACATGGAAATGGAAATTTAATGAAGATTATTGCTCAGGACAAGGGTAAGTTGAAGTAAAAATTAGTAAGTGAACTTAAAATATTAAGAAAAGCATTGCGAAGAGGACACAAAAATGCAGCAAAAAATCATAAAGCTGGGAGGCATGTGAGGGAGGTGTGAGGAATATTGTTCCAGAGAGTTAGCCATGGGAACTATCAGAGAGGCAGCAGAGACCTTGCAGGGCATTGCAGATGGTGCTGAGCTTTGCAGATCTCGAGAGCAGCAGAGCGGAGGGTGACCTGAGACCAGGGGAGGAGAGAGGTGGGACTCTGGGTCGGGAGACAGAGGAGTGGTCCAAGAAAGAGATGGTGAGGCTGAAACCACGGCAAGGATGGCGTGGATGGAGACGAGGGACAAATTTGAATATGCTTCCCCTGCTTCCTGTCAAAACAGCACACAGCTTGGCAAGCAGGCAGGAAATGAGAAGAGGATGCTTTCCCCACATTATTATCACTTATGCTTCCTTTCCCATTTATTGGTATTAAAGTCATAACGTTGCAAGATGGTGATGTTTTCTTCCAGGGCCCGGAAGCAGCCGTTCTAAGTGCTCATAAATATCTTTGGGAAGGAACCAACCAGAGAGTTTCAAAATGGACTTTCTGAGTTAGTCATTACAGCATTTGGGCTTAACTGCCGGCCACTTATAACTGGCCCCATGCAAAGAAATGCCACTTTGAAGTTCATTAGTTGCCATCAACTATAAAGGAGGAGCCAAATCCTACCGGGTGGATTGATGGTTCTTTTAACCCCCCTCTCTCTTTGATGGCCTGAGTAAATCAAGATTCAGCTTTTCTAACACTGGTGATTGTGGGGAGGGAAGGAAAGGTACCATGGTGAGTACCACTCCAATTTTTGCTGCTTGAGATTCATCTGCATTTCCTCTCCTATAAGCAACCCCCCCAAACTACCCTTCTCCCACTTTACCACTTTAATCCTTGAATGAAGATGAGTCTAACCCCACTCCTTGTCCTCCAGCCAGATTCAAGTCTCAGGTGTGGACAGTAAGAGTGTCTTACCTCAGTGGTCTGAGTGACTGGTTCATTGTTGTTGTTGCTTGCTAAGTGGTGTCTGACTTACTGCGACCCCATGGACTGCAGCACACCAGGCTTCCCTCTCCTTCATCATATCCCAAAGTTTACTCGAACTCATGTCCATTGAGTCGGTGATGCCTTCCAGCCTTCTCATCCTCTGTTGCCCCCTTCTCCTCTTGCCTTCAATCTTCCCAGCCATGGGGTCTTTCTCAGTGAGTCAGCTCTTTGCGTCAGGTGGCAAAGTATTGGAGTTTCAGCTTCAGCACCAGCCCTTCCAATGAATAGTCAAGGTTGATTTCCTTTCGGATTGACTGGTTTGATCTTGCTGTCCAAGGGACTCTCAAGAGTCTTCTCGAACACCACAGTTTGAAACCATCAATTTTTCAGCTCTCAGCCTTCTTTATGGTCCACTCTCACATCTGTCCAGGACTAGTGGAAAAACCATAGCTTTGACTATAGGGACCTTTGTCGGCAAAGTGACATCTGCTTGTTAATACACTGCCTAGGATTGTCATAGCTTTTCTTTCAAGGTATATACATGCCTAAGCTAACAGCACAAGCCCTGTCAACCAGATTCAGCCCCAGCACATTTTGCTGGAACTAATCCATTATAGAGAAGCACTTTTTCAATAGTAAGTCCCCTACATATGAATCTTCAAGTTTCAAATGTTCAAAGATGCAAACACATGTTCACCTGTCCAATTGTGTAAGTTAGTTCACATATCCGGCGTGATTGTCACATGTGTGCATCCTTTTCTAGTGGTTATGCTTTTGCCTACTCTACTGTACAGAAATGTATACAGTACAGAAGTACAGTGTCTTTATTTCAAGCCCAGGGTGTCCAGAAGCAAGCGTAAAAGCAGCCGCGATGATGTAATTCATACAACGGTACTTTTTAAGGTACTGTACTATAAGATCAAAAGTCTTTTCTTCATTTGTTTGTGTTTGCTTTTTATGTATCAAGTATTATAAACCTATTACAGCACAGTACCTATATAGCCAATTGTGTTGGTCGGGGACCCAGGCTAACTTTATTGGACTTAACGAACAAATTATAAACGTGCTCTCTGAGCAGAGCTCATTCATACATAAGGGACTTATGGCATTTAGATGTGAACTTCAAGGGCTGGAGGGACACATGGGGAGGGAGAATATAGCCCATCCAGAGAGTCACGGAGCTCCGGGAGACAAAGCGTCTCTCTCTTGATATCACTGTTTGGTCCTTTCCATAGTTTCTGTCTCTGAACTTGGCAGTTTTGTGAAAAAAAATACCACCACGATCCTCATCTTTTCTTCTTCAGGGCAATTGGAACTGCATTTCTGTCACCGGAGACCAAAATTCATTATACAGTCCCTGTGTCCTTGATGTCCTAAGAAGCCCAGCTGAATAAGAGCAGATGCAACTGGGACAGGAGGGGGGATCAGCAGTGGAGGAGGCCAGTGTGGGAGGGAAAGGATGAGCAGGTGTCTCAATTCAATTCTGCAAAAATTCATAAAGGGGACAGAAGTGTGGGGAGCAAGGTTGGGCAGGAGAGAACGGATGTCCAGAGTTAAGAAGACAGTCTGTGTTCTTAAAGCAATTAGCATCCATGCAGGTGGGGGAAGGGCGACGTTCCCTCCTGTCTCCGCCTCTGCCAGAGCCACCCCACTGCCGCCTTCTCTCCTGGTCTCCGTGCCTGCTGCCATCTCCCATCCCAAAGAGAAAATGCAAGCCATCGTCTGAGAGCTCCTCGGAGTCCTTGACTCTCTGTGCCCATTTTCACACAAAACCAGTCCCCTGGAGACTAGCTTTGTAAGTGTACATGAAACAGCAAAACTCCAAGCTGGAAAGTCTGCATGCAGATTGGATGATGATCTGGAAAAACCTTCCCTACAGTTTCTCTTTGAGAGTCCGTTGGACTGCAAGGAGATCAAACCAGTCAGTCCTAAAGGAAATCAGACCTGAATATTCATCAGAAGGACTGATGCTGAAGTGAAGCTCCAATACTCTGGCCACCTGATGTGAAGAACTGACTCATTGGAAAAGATCCTGATGCTGGGAAATATGGAAGGCAGGAGGAGAAGGGGGCGACAGAGGATGAGTTGGTTAGATGGCATCACCGACTCAATGGACGTGAGTTTAAGCAAACACTGGGAGATGGTGAAGGACAAGAAAGCCTGGCGTGCTGTAGTCCATGGGGTCGCAAAGAATCAGACACGACTGAGCGACTGAACAACAATAGTCTCTCCTCTTTTCTTTTGTGTTCATTCCTCTGACAATTGCATTTTACCTTCACCTGCAAAATTGAGTGGGATTTTCCAGGTGGCTCAGTGATAAAGAACCCAACTGCCAATGCAGGAGATGCTAGCTTGATCCCTGGATTGGGAAGATCCCCTGGAGAAGGAAATGGTAACATACTCCAGTAGTCTTGCCTGGGAAAATTGCAGGGACAGAGGAGCCTGGTGGGCTACAGTCCGTGGGGTCACAAAGAGCCAGACACAACTGAGCGACTGAACTAAACTGAACTGAGAGCATGCCTGCACATGCAAAGTTGAATACTACATGAAGCATTTGGAAGGAAAGAAAAAAAAGAAAGAAAGAAGGTGAAAGCAAGAAGAAAGGAAAGGAGAAAAAGAGAGAAATAAGGAAGGGAAGGAGGAGCTGAAGGAGGCAGAGAGGGAGTAAGGGAGAAATACTGGTTGCCTCTTGGAGTTCGTTGGCATGGAAACATGATATATCTCTGAACAAAGATTCCCGTTCAATTGCAATACTGCTGTGTATCAGTCCAACAGTATAACCCTGGGGCGGGGATCACAAAGCATTACCAAAGAAACACAAGCTGAGGGGAAGTCTAGAACAAAGTTGGGGGTGGGTGGGGTGGGATAGTCCCTGGAAATGCAGAGATGTATCCAGTTCTGGAAGTTGAGGTCGTGGAGCTGAGTCCCAGCTCATTTGAGCTGGGAGTGGCGGCCGTTGCCTTACTCTCTGTTGCTTAGCCAGCAGAAATCAGGTCGTTTGCAGAGCCTGCCTGCCCTTCTATCCTGGAATAAGAAATACATGGTCGCGTGTTATTTCTGCATTCCAGGAAGATGCTTCTCCCTCCCATCTCCTAAATGGAACCACTGGGTCTATAAACACTGCAGGAATCCAACACGCAAAGCATCAGCCCTGTGGATTCCTCTTGATTCTATGCCTGAGCACCTCGTTGTTTCTGCCTCGGAAACCCTTTCTCTAGCCTCCCTTACCAAGCTGCTGAATTCCTTGTGCACCTCTTCAAACTGAAGGACATAGATTTATGGCTCCTCCTCGGAAACTGCAATAAAATCCAGGAAAGGTGAGGCATGTGGGAAAAGGAGGAGTCTTTCCATCTTGAACATACTTCCCAGTGAGTCAGTAAGCAGGCTGCTTCGAGGGAAATGGTCAGGAATATCTGTGAAAAACAGGAGCAGGGCCGTCAAATAACGATGCTCTCAGTACCCATTAAGATTAGAACCACCACAGGACCTCAACAAGGACAATGTTCTCTTGCAGCAGGGAGATGGGTTTCTGTGTTGATAGAAAAAAATCTACAGTGGTCACCTCAAAATGCTTTCTATTCAAAGTAGGAACATTTAAGTTGTAAATTAGTATAAAACTCAAATACTCACCTGCCTTTATAAAGACTCATCAGCAAAACTGTGTGAGCCCAGGCAGATAAAGGCATCAGATCACTACAGATCTGATCAGATCTGATACAGATCACTACTGGCAGTCCCTGGGATGGGGGCACTGTCCTCTGAAGGATGTATCAAAGGACAGCTGTAAAATCCACCAGGGCTGGGAGGATGCTCCTTCAGGAGGGAGGCAAGTGCATGGGGCAGGAAATCACACAGACTGTTTGGGAAACGGTGACGGAGCCAGGAATCAGGTTAGGAGTCTGAGATGTGAAGAGTAGCAGAGAAACCCAAAGAAGTGGTCTGGGGTCAGGTCACATTATTTTAGGGAATTTGAACTTTATTTATGGACAGACGGATGCTCAGGAAGGTTTCAGAGCAGGCAGTGCTGTCATCAGATCTATGCTTCTTTTAAAGGCGCTTTTGAGACTTAATTTTAGCATGAATCTTGGTGCTTTTGAAAGGTGGTGCTAGAGAAGACTCTTGAGAGTCTCTTGGACAGCAAGGAAATCAAACCAGTCAATCCTAAAAAATCAACCCTGAATATTCATTGGAAGCACTGATGCTTTCACTCATTGCAGTGAAAGATTGAGGGCAGGAGAAGGGGATGACAGAGGATGAGATACTTAGCATCACTGATTCAATGGATATGAATTTGAGCAAACTCTGGGAAATAGTGAAGGAGACAGGAGTCTGGTGTGCTGCAGTCCATGGGGTTGCAAAGAGTCAGACATGACTTAGCGACTGAACAACAACAAGAATTTAGCAAGAATCCCAGGAAATTAACCCTTCTAAGATGATTTGTTCTAAATTTTTGTGGGAAATTGGCTATTCTAGGTATATGACAGAAGTGCCGAGACACTTGCAGAGAGGGGAAGCCTTCTCTCCTGGCCTTATTCTCTCAGATATGGTTGAGCATTGCCCCAGGCTTGATCAGGGAGCTGTTTTCTGTTGTAGATCCCCCTTTAGGGAACCCTCTTACACTGTTGGTAGGAATGTAAATTGATGCAGTCACTATGCAGAACAGTATGGAGGTTCCTTAAAAAACGAAAAATAGAACTAAGATATGATTCAACAATACCACTCCTGGGCATATACCCAGAGAAAACCATAAATCCCAAAAGATATGTGCACCTCAATGTTCATTGCAGCACTATTTAGAATAGCCAGGACTTGGAAGCAACCTAAATGTCCATCAACAGGGGGATGGGTAAAGAAGATGTGGCACATATGTATGATGAAATATTACTCAGCCATAAAAAGGAACTAAAGTGTACCTTTTGCAGAGACGTGGATGGACGTAGAGAGTGGCACACACAGGGAAGTAAGTCAGAGAAAAGCGTATATCATATTAAAGCATATATCTGGAATCTAGAAAAATGATACAGAGGAATACATTTGCAAAGCAGAAATAAAGGTGTAGATGTAGAGAACAAGCCCATGGGCTCCAGGGTGGGAAAGCAGAGGTGGGATGAATTGGGAGGTTGAGACTGATGTATATATTAACACACCACTGTGTATAAAATAATAGCTTCCCAGGGGGCGCTAGTGGTAAAGAACCTGCCTGCCAATGCAGGAGATGGAAGAGCCGTAGGTTTGATCCCTGGAAGTCGGGAAGATCCCTTGGAGGAAGGCATGGCAACCCACTCCAGTATTCTTTCCTGGAGAATCCCATGGACAGAGAAGCTGGGAGGACTAGAGCCCATTGGGTCACAGAGAGTTGGACACGACTGAAGTGACTTAGCAAATGTATAAAACAGACGATTAGTGAGAACATATTGTATAGCACAGGGAACTCCCCTCAATACTCTGATAACCTACAGGGTAGAAGAGTCCCCAAAAGAGGGGACATATGTATACGTAGAGCTGGTTCACTTTTCTCCACAGCAGAAGCTAACACAACATTGCAAAGCAATTATACTCTAATAAAAATGTTTTAAAAAATAAAAGGAGAAGCAGCCATGACCATGCCCTGTCTGTCTGCTCATCTGCAGGGAGCTTTCAGCTCATCATTCCAGAAGCTCAGATAGCCATTTACAGACAAATCATATCTGCCTCCCTCTTAGAGCCCAGACAAGAGGTAGGTCAATCAATAACAGTATGAAATATTTAAATTAAAGGGAAAAAGGAAAAAAAAAAAAAACAGCTGCCTTTTTGGTGCTTGAAGCATAGCAACATGATACAACACTGCTTAGAAATAGATTCTGGCTTTTGCAACCTCCCCATTCTCATGTGCAGGTCCCGGGGTGGTGGTCTGTCTGGGCTGCCATGACAGAAGGTCACAGATGGGGTGGCTCCAATGACATTTACTTCTCCTAGTTCTGGAGGCTGGGAAATCTAAGATTAAGACTCCTCAGACCTGATGACAGCCCGCTTCCTGGTTCCTAGGTGGCTCTCCTCTTGCTGTGTCCTTCACGTGGTGGCAGCGATGAGGGATGAAAGATGGATACTCATCAGAATCGTGAGGGCTCCACCCTCATGACTGAATCACTTCCCATAGGCCCCGCCTCCAAATACTATCCCATTGGGGGTTAGGTTTCAACACATGAATCTAGGGGGACATAACCATTCAGTCTATATCACCGGCCACATGTTAGTCCCCTGGTCTCTTGACCTTCCATTACCCCACTGAGGTCATGACCTCAATGACACAATTCTCTATTTCCTCCCGAGTCCAGCTAATGCTCCTGGCTTAATTCCAAATGCTCCCTCACTTGATGCTTGTGCATGTGTGGTTCAGGCCCTTCAGTCATGTCTGACTCTTTGTGACCCCATGGGCTGTAGCCCTCCAGGCTCCTCTGTCCGTGGGATTCTCCTGGCAAGAATTCTGGAGTGGGTCGCCATGACCTCCTCCAGGGCATTTTCCCAATTCAGGGATTGAACCCAGCGTCTCCTGTGCCTCCTGCATTACAGGCAGATTCTTTATCCACTGAGCCACCTCGGAAGCCCCACGATGCTCATCTACCATCAGTTACCCTTGACTACCCTTGTCTAGACTTCCCAGGGGGCTCGGTAGTCCATTCTCCTTCTGTATCTCCAGCTTCCCTCATCTGCCTGTGATGACCCTCGCCTCTTCTTTCGAGTCTTTAGCATTTCTTTTTTTTTTTAATTAGAAAAAAGTTAAGTCGACATGTTGTATTTTCATTTGTATTCAGTTAAAGAAATTTTCTTTCTTTCTTTTTTTTTTGGCCACAAGGCATGCAGGATGTTAGTTCCCCAACCAGGGATCGAACCGTGCCCCTTGCAGGGGAAGTGTGGAGTCTTAACCACTGGGCCACCAGGGGAAGTCCCGGCATTTCTTACCACTATCACATCCAACCCCACAATAAGGTAATGACCATAGCAGACATGATGCCCCCTCTGACTTGGGCATGTTTTCTGCTCAAAACTGTCTTTGGAATGAAGGATTAGTATTGAGCTCATAATCCATTACATTTACAAGCAACTTAGATTGCCAAAGTTATTTTACCTCACGGTTATTTAATCCTGGTAAACAATCCTCCAAAGAATGTGAAATTTCCCCCACTCTCCCAAATAGAGTTTTCATGGCTTCTGATGGTGAGGTACAGTTAACTGCAAGAATAAAGCCCAGGAAAGTAGGATGACTCCTGCTTGCAATAAAAGACACCATCTAGTGGTGTCCAATCCTGTGGGTGGAATATCATGCTCGTGGAGCCTCACCCTCTCAGTCCCACAAGGAAAGCATCTTACAGATGAAGAATCTGAAGCTCAGAGAATCCATGTGACAAACCAAAAGCCACTCAGCCAGCAAATGGTAGAACAGAGACCAGATACCAAGGTCCTTGTGCCAGAATTAAACTCTTTCACACTGTCACGTGCATTTCTTCTTCAAGGACATTTACATTAAAAAAAAATAAAATTCATGTTCAAGGTAAAGAAAACATTTTCTACTGGAAGAAAAATTATACCAGAGTGATTAAAGTTTCCATGGTCCCTCAAGTTACACTTTGTACTTTGAAAGGAATGCCTGTCTCCAACACCAAAAAGAAAATAGGTCAGATACTGAAGTTATTCTCTGTCTATACTTTCCCTTCTATTTTATGCCTCTTTCTACTGCTGAGCACATTTAGCTCCCTTGAGTTAAAGCACCAAAAATGTGAGCTGCTCTGTTATGCAAATATCAGGGGGAAAGAGAGAGCAGGAAAAAAGCAGAATCTGTGATGGTGAAGGTTCTTGAATCACTGGGCTTGAAGGTAAATAGAAAGATGAAGCAGTGACCTAGTTTGACCTCATAAGACTCTTAAGGATTGTGTTATAAAGAAAAATTAGAAGGGAAAAGGGAACTATTGTTGATGGAGAGCAAAATGGCACAGCAAAAAAATGGTGGTGAAGGGAGGCGTTCTGACCCGAGCCCCACCTCCTAACTGTGTGACCCACCTAGTGTTGTCTCAGTTTCCTTATCTCTGAAATAGGAGCGATGATAAAATTGTACCCACTTCAGAGGGGCAGCGAGGAGTTAGGAGTTGATGTGTGTGGCGTGTTTGAAACAGCCTGGTGCATGTAGAGAGGGCGGCGTGAGTGATGGAGTGCCAGCATTAGGAGCGCCCTTCTCGGGCATGTGGGCTCCCCAGCTGGCACAGTTGGTAAAGAACCCGCCTGCCAATGCAGCAGAGGCAAGAGATGCAAGTTCAGTCCGTGGGTGGGGCAAATGCCCTGGAGAAGGAAATGGCAGCCCACTCCAATATTCTTGCCTTGGCAATCCCACGGACAGAGGAGCCTGGCGGGCTGCAGTCCCTAGGGTCGCAGAGAGTTGGACATCACTGAGCACACACACTTTTTGGGCCATTTCTCAGGCTGGGTGACTGAGGCCAGCCCGCCTGCAATGGGCAAAGTCTCGTTAGGTTTCCAGAAAGAGGAGCTTCCCGTGAAGTGCACCGGAAATGAGGAAGAACAGGGATGAGGTGCTCCGCCAGGCCACGTGGAGGCTGGAACACTGCTCCACAATGGGAAATGTTCTCCCCGGGCCATCCGGTGACAGTCATGGCCGCAAGGCTAGTCCACCCTTCCCCGGTCTTGTGCTCCACTGTGAGGGCGATGAATCAATTCTCTCTGTAGCTAGGTACCTAGAAAGAATATGTTGCTAGAAAGAAGATTTTACTAGTTCGCTGCATCGGCATGGGTCTTGGCAGTGAAATCTTACTCACCCAGGCCCTTGATGATGCCGTGTGTGCTCAGCTGTGTCCGACTCTTTGCGACCCCATGGACTGTAGCCCGCCAGGCTCCTCTGTCCATGGGATTCTCCAGGCCAGAATACTGCAGTGGGCTGCCGTGCCCTCCTCCAGGAGATCTTCCCAACCCAGGGATCGAACCTGAGTCTCTTGAGCCTCCTGCATTGGCAGGGGGATTCTTTACCACCAGGGCCACCTGGAAAGCCCCCGACCCAGGCTCTTGCCAGTTAGAAATCAACTATTAGTGAGACAAAGTCTCACCCTGATCAATACACTGAGGTCTGGAGTTGAAGATCCCAGTATCGGCTTTCTTTTTTAAAAAAAATGAATGTCTTTATTTTACTTGGAAGGTAATTACTTTACAATATTGGGATGGTTTTTTTGCCACATATCAACATGAATCAGCCATACGTCAGACTTCTTGACTGGGAACCAGGGCAGGCCAGGTATACACAGTACAGATTCCTATCAAATGCAAAGTTCTTTCATTTTACCTTACACTGCCCTGTGAGGTAGGTATTATTAAGTCCCATGTTTCAAAATGCAGCCCTGTGGGCATGGTTTTTTCAAGGGCGGTGATTAGCTATAGACTTCAGCGGTAAAGTTCAAGGTCAGACCCTCTGTTGAACTTGAACTTGAAAAGAGTAGGAATTCTCTCAGGGATTCTAATTCTGGTGGGCTTTTATTTCACTATTCCTCAAATATGCAAAGTGGCAGAAATTCTGTGGAAGTATTTATGACGTTTTGATTTTTATTGTGTTCTTGGTTTTATTATCACCTTTCCCAAGGAAGGGTAAACACATTCATATAAGAAAGGAAGATAGGGTTCAGGAAAAGGAAAGGCATCCTACAGCTGGGGCTTCCCCAAGTTAAATGCACATCAAAATCACCTGGGAAGCTTAAAACACCTTTTATTGAGGTATAATTTACATATCATAAAATGCACTCCTGTTAAGAGCACAATTCTATAATTTTTAGTAAATTTGTACATACAATCCAAGTGTGACATTTCTGTCACCCCAAAATATTCCCTCATGCCTGGGAAGTTTTTCATTCTGATTTTGACTTTAAATCATTTTATCCTCAAGTTACAGAGCAAATCACTGTTAACAAGATGGTGTATACTTTGCCACACTTTTACTAATGTATTTATGCACTTATAAAAGTGAATAAGAGCTACCTATGTGTCAGATTTTTTGTTTTGTTTTGTTTTAAGAGAAATAAAATAACACACGTTTCCTCCCTGACCTGCCTTTTTCAGTTAAAATGTGTCTCGGAGATTCTTTTAAGGAGGTTCATTTTACCCATTCTCTTGTGATGGCTCCCTGGTATTCCAGAGGATATATATATATATATATACACATATATAACATAATTCATTTGGCCACCATTCCCCTTTTCTGATGAAAATGTAGGTTGCTTCTAATTTTTTTCTTTTTATCTTAAATAAAATTGCAAGAGAGTCTATGGACCACATCCATGTGCATCTGTGAATTATTTCCGAGGACGGATTCCTGGAGGTAGAAGCCCAAGAGGGATTGAACAAACACACAGGGATTCTGACACCTTTTCTGTCCCTTCTAACTCAGTCCACCAGGTGATCCAACTTACTGGATGTGGGAGGCTCCGGGGAACCTATATTTTTACCAAACACCTGCCCTGGAGATTCAGATATAGCCGTCCCAGCACCATCTTCAGACGCTCATTGTGGAGGGATTGTTTTAAGGCTCTGTAGTCGAAGAAATGCAAGTTCAGATCCCAGCGCTACTACCTAAGTGCAGTAACCCTGGACGCCCTTCATTCCTGCCCATTCATTCATTCTGCATTTCGTAAAAGAACACTGAGCAACATTTAGGTGCCAAGCATAATCCTCAGTCAGCAGGTAGGACAGACGCAACAACGGATGAGTACATACTGTGAAGTGTCACGGATTCTATAAACGGGAAGAGTTTGGAATTGACAAGTACACACTGCTTTTTAAAATGGATAACCAACAAGGACCAGCTGTGTAGCACAGGGAACTCTGCTCAGTGCTGTGTGGCAGCCTGGATGGGAAGGAAGCTTGGAGGCAAATGGATACATGTATGTGTATGGCTGGGTTCCTCTGCTGTCCACCTAAAACTACCACAACCTTGCTAATTAGCTGTCAGTTCAGTTCAGTTCAGTTCAGTCACTCAGTCGTGTCTGACTCTTTGCGACCCCATGGACTGCAGCACAACAGGCTTCCCTGTCCATCACCAACTCCTGGACCTTGCTCAAACCCTTGTCCATTGAATTGCTGATGCCATCCAACCATCTCATCCTCTGTCGTCCCCTTCTCCTCCTGCCTTCAATCTTTCCCAGCATCAGGGTCTTTTCCAATGAGTCAGTTCTTCACTTCAGGTGGCCAAAGTATTGGAATTCCAGCTTCAGCATCAGTACTTCCAATGATAATGCAGGACTGATTTCCTTTAGGACGGACTGGTTGGATCTCCTTGAAGTCCAAGAGACTCTCAAGAGTCTTCTCCAACACCACAGTTCAAAAGCATCAGTTCTTTGGCACTCAGCTTTCTTTACAGTCCAACTCTCACATCCACACATGACTAC
This sequence comes from Cervus elaphus, assembly GCF_910594005.1. NCBI lineage: Eukaryota > Metazoa > Chordata > Mammalia > Artiodactyla > Cervidae > Cervus > Cervus elaphus. Next base: position 5,171,185 of record NC_057820.1, on the reverse strand, counting down.
TGCAAAAATCATAGCTTTGATTAGCCAGACCTTTGTTGGCAAAGTAATGTCTCTGCTCTGCTATACCCCAATAGAAAATAAAAAGTTAAAAAAAAAGTGGAGGAAGCTAGTCCATTGTATGTTCAGAGAAGGGTAACTGGGGAATTCTGAGAAGATTGTGGAATAAGGAACCCTTAGGGTAAGACTTGAACTGGGGGAGGTTCCTGCCAAGAGACCAAAGCCAGTCTCAGCAGAGGAAACAGCATGAACAACAGCCAGGTACTGCCACGCATCAGGATTCCCTAGGGTGCCTGGTGGGGCATGAGGGCAGCGAGGAGTCTGGAGAGGGATGTGGGGCTAGGGCAGACTTTGTAGCATGTACCCAGGTCCTCATGAAGGGTAGTAACATGACATGTACACGGCAGACTCGCCTTTTAGCCCAAAATTTCCAGCAGGGTGTGAAGGAGGAATAAATTGGCTTGGGCAGAGAGACTCAAGTCAGACAGCCAGTTGGTGTCAAGCCTTGTTGTCACCTAGGCCAGGACTCTGCATGGCCCTGACCAGTCTCCAGCCCAACCAGGCTCTAGGGTGAGAAGCCTCTAGAGAGCCGATTGACTGCTGTTGACATTCCCGCCCATGAGTCCTGCTCTGACCCAGCAACAAGCCGAGCACCTTGTGGTCTTTCAGCAACTGGGCTGTGGCAACTGCAGATTCCGGTTGAAAGCTGGGTGTTGATGGTTCATTTTACACGTCAGCTTGACTGGCCCTTAGTGTCCAGATATTTGGCCAAATATTGTTCTGGTTGTTTCTATGAGGATGCTTTAGGATGAGTTAACATTTAACTCAGTGGGTAAACCAGATGGTCCTCCACAATGCGGGTGAGCCTCATCTGATCAGTTGAAGGCCTAAATAGAAAGACTTACCTTCCTTGAGCAAGAGGAAATTCCACCAGCATCATCCATCAGACTTGAACTGTAGCACTGGAAGCTCCCTGGGTCTTCAGCCTGCTGGCCCACCCTCCAGATGTTGGACTTGCTAATCTCCATAATCACATGAGCTAATTCCTTAAAATCAATGTCTCTCTCTCTAGCTGTTTATATCATATGGATTTCCTGGTGGCTTAAATGGTAAAGAATCTGCAAGCAATGCAGGAGACCCATGTTCAATCCATGGGTCAGAAAGATTCCTTGGAGAAGGAAATGGCAACCCACTCCAGTATTCTTGCCTGGACAACTCCAAGGACAGAGGAGCCTGGTGGGCTACAGTCCATGGGGTCACCAAGAGTTGGACATGATTGAGCAACAAACAGTTTTACTTTTCATTCATCTTATTGGTTCTGTTTCTTAGAGAACTATAGCTAATACATGAGGAAGACAGTATGAGTTCTTATTCATTCTCTGTGGGGCTAGACATTAAGATCCTTGTGGGATTGTGTCTCATTAGGGGGAGAGCACAGAGAGCAGGATTCCCCCTTCATGCTCCAGGGACCTCCAGGCTCTCCTGGCAGCAAATTCAAGGAGGGATAGAGAGAAGCTACAGATCACATTCCAGCCCAGCCTGGCTGCCCCAAAGTTACAGGTAATGGGTAAACGATCTAGGGACATGACCTGTCTCTCTGCAAGTAATCATCTCCATTACAGCAGCTGTGAACAGATGTCTTTCCTGAACTCCTCCCGTTTCACTCTTTCTCTTGCTCCAAGACCTGATAATGGCCTTATCCCGACCAGAACGCTCCCTTGGCCTGGCTGTTGATGTGCATTTGTTGTTTGTTTCATTTTGTTCAGCTGTTTGCACAGTCACTCAGACCTCAGAAGTGGGATCTGCATATGGAAAATTCATTATGTTTTCTCCCCAAAGCAAAAGGTATCAGTCATAGTAACATTTTAAAATAGCACATTACAGTGTACGAAACAGAACTAAGTTTAATGGATCTTAGCCTCAGTCATGTAATCTGTAGATTGGGGATAGTACTATAATAATAGTATTCTAGTGCCTCGTAGACAGTTACAGAGATTAAATTAGAACATGCATGTCAAGTGCTTAGCAGAGTAGCTGGGATTTAATACATAATAGGTGTTTTCCCTACAGGATCCCATGTGATTATTTTAATGAGCCTCTGAAGTCGACAGGATGTGTTCGATTAGCCTGTTTCATAAATGAGGAAGAAGAAGCTGGGGGTAAAGCACATTAGTCACACAGCTAACATGTAGAAAAGCCAGAACGTGAATGCAGTCATTTTGACTTCAATGCTCTAATACCCATGCACTCAGCTTATAAGGCTCACCATTAACACTGAGAAAGTACATACACACACATCGAAATCTCTGCAGATTGAGGAATAAAAATTGTGTATTGCAGCAGTTTCTAGATCATACCAGATGAAAGCTAAGCATTGAATGATAAGCATTTAACAAAGGGAAAAAAGTCAACTGTTCTCACTGAATTTCTCATAAAATCTTGAGTAGATCAGCAGTGGCTGCTCAGAAGGTAAAGAATCCATCTGCAATGCAGGAAACGTGGATTTGATCCCTGAATCAGGAAGATCCCCTGGAGAAAGGAATGGTTACCCATCCAGTATTATTATCTAGTGAATTCCATGGACAGGGAAGCCTGGCGAGCTACAGTCCATGGGGTTGCAAAGTCAGACACAACTGAGTGACTAACACTTTCACTTCCATGCTATCCCTTCAGCCGTTAGGCTCACACCAGACAGCAAGGGTCTATCTGCAGCCCTTTCTTTTATGAAACTCTAAGCCAGTTTCCTGCTGCCCTTGCCTCCAGCAACATTACCATGACTCCAAACTCCATCCGTCTTCATTTCTTCTAGCATCAGAGCTATCCTCCTGAAACTCAAATCTTCTCACAGTCTTCACTGCTTATCAACAATTGAGCCTGTCCCAATACTCCTGGGGTAAAGTCCAACTCCCCCTGCAAGGCTGACAAGGTTCTTCTTCATCAATTCAATCAACGAGTGCTTTCTGAGCCCTGCTATGTGCTGGACAGAGCTCTAAAGGCTGGGGAAATCAAGTTTTCTGCTTTCATGGAGCTTACACTCCAGTGGGAAAGATGAATCGTAAGCAAGTAAATGTAAATAAGCCAGATATTTGCATAGTACAACCTTACACTAACTAGCTCCTCTTCCCACCACTCATGCCCTATATGCTGTTTCCCTGGACCCCATTTCTCTCCACCTCCAAGTACATCATGTTCCTTCCTACCTTTGTGCCTACGTTCCTGCTTATTCCTCTGTCGGCTATGTCTGTGACTCATCTCAACTTTGCCAAACACATTTATCTTTTAAGGCACAATCTATACCACCTTCTACATCAATTTTTCTTTTTAACTCAACGTAATTACATTTTTATATATGCCCCATTACTTTAAAAAATTCTGTTATGGTAGCATTTTTAAATTTGCCTTTTTTTTTTTTTTAAGAGAATGACTAGAAAGGAGGTGCTATAGTATGACTGCAAAAGAGTCCTCACTTTTTTAAGCCTCCCCCACCATCCAAGCTTTGCAATATGACTTTCCCATTAAGAAGTCCAGTCTATTTCCAAACACCCTAAATCTGGACTAGATTTATACTTGCTTTGCTCAATTTCTACTTGCTTTTGGTCTACGTGCTTTTGAAATGTGGCAAAAGAAATGGGGTTCTTACTTCTGCTCTCTTGGGCCCTTGAGTCCACCGTGAAAACAAGCATGGAGGATGGCGGATTGGGTGACCTTACAGAGCAAAGGTTGTCCCAGCAGAGACAGAAAGGTCCAAGGCAGAACCAGCCGTGCCACTAATGTATTAATTCATTGTTGTTCAGTTGTGAAGTCGTGTCCGACTCTTTGTGACCCCATAAACTGTAACATGCCGGGCTTCCCTGTCCTTCACTATCTCCTGGAATTTGCTCAAACTCATCATAAGCAGAATTAAATGTCTATTGCTGTACCCTCCCTAAGGCTTTGGAATTGTTTGTTATGCGGCATTACTGTGGCCCTAGAGCACTGAGGCAGATGCTTTAGAGAATCATCACATCTTATTATTGTCCGTATCTGCTGCATCCTTGGAACTGTTTCACCAGTTCTTCCCCTAGTCCCTTTTTTAAATATGTTTTTCAGGCAGGCTTGTCTACCATGTATCAGGCACTATGCTAGATATCTAGGCTTCAAGATGAATATGATAGGGTATATTTTCTGCTCTATCGACAAGTGTCAGTGAGACAGCTGACACATCTCCTTTCTCCTTGAACATCTGTAGCTGGAACTTTTCTAACGGCTCCCTGCAGCTGGTTCTTCCGTTTCAATCCTCAGCGGGTTAAGTTCTTCTTTTTGTCCAGCCACAAACTCCTCAGCTTAAATGTGAGCACCTGTCTTCTTTCTCTGCTGCCTGTGAACTCGGGGCATAAAGTTCAGTAACCTCCTCACAAAAACCCTTCATAAACTTAAATTCAGTCATTCAATCAAGGAAGCAGTTAAGCCACTTTACACGTGCTGAAGATTTTATTTTGGGACATCTCTGTGGGAAAGGATGTTTGGGATTAATCGAGCTTTCTGGATATCTGCACAGGAGCACCAGAGTTATATATATAGAACAAGGGCACCTGATCACAGCACCTGCAAAGAGAAATGACTCATTTAACCTCCCAGACTCCAATCAGACAGGAGGGTGTGGAGGCTGTGATGGCTGGCCCTGGGGCTGGTGATCAGTGCTCTGAATTGGGGTGCAGGAGGGGACTTCCCAAAGAGCCCATTATGATGCTCTTCTTTCTCTGCAGTGCCCCCCTCCTTCCCTCTTTCTCATGGTCTACCTAAGACCCCACTCTCAGGTCAAGGTCTAAGTCACACACTAAGGCACATACCCCAGCACCAGTTGCCTTGCATGTAATCTTCTACAACATTTTAAGGAGCTGGGTTTTTCAGAATTTTTTAAACACCACAAAGGAATATCTACTTATCTTTTTCATCTTTTGCTGCCAACAGAGTTTAGAAAAAAGCATCATCCCTGCAGAGATTTCATAAAGATTCCCTTTCCTCGTTCTGCAATTTTAGAAATGCGGTGACCTCTCTTCCAGTCCCTGTCCTAAACTCACAAGAGCAGAGATGGCGCCCCTGATCAGCCTCTGTAAACTTAAACACAGCCCCCACATTCCTAACCTCCTTCTGCTCTTCTGTTCTTCTTCACAGTCTTCCGCATCAACTGACTTCTATCAGTTTGTGTAATTTTAAAATTTCATTTATTTATTGTATTATTTATCTCTGACTGTGCTGGGTCTTCATTGCTGCCCAGGCCTTTCTGTAGTCGTGGTGACTGGGGCCTATTCTCTAAATGCAGTGCATGGGCTTCTCATTACGCTGGCTTCTCTTGTAGAGCACAGGCTTTAGGGTGAGGTACCTTCAGTAGTTGTGGCTCCCCGGCTCCAGAGCCCAGGTTTGATAGTTGCTCTGTGGCGTGTGGGATCTTCCCGGACCAGGGATCAAACCCATGTATCCTGGAAGGGCAGGTGAATTCTTCATCATTGAGTCACCAGAGGAGCCCCTATATGTGTGATTTTAAATCCATTTTCCCCCACAAAAGCTGGAAATTTGTTTAGTTTTTTGCCTATTTTTTCATTTTTGTTAAAGTGCAATTTGCATTCAATAAAATCTGCCTTTTTTAAGTGTAGAGTTCTGTAAGTTTTGATGAACTTACCCACTACCGTTCTCAAGATATAAAACAGTCCCCCTGAGACCCCTTGTGCCCTTTGGAGCCAGCCCCTCTCCCCACTCCAGCCCCTGGCAATCACTGATCTGTTTCCTGTATCCCTAGTTTTACCTTTTCCATTACTGTCACACGAAAGGAATTACATAGCCCATAGCCTTTACAGCTTGCTTTATTTAACAAAGTACAATGAAAAGTCGTCTATGTTGTTGAATGTGTCGGTAGTATGGTCTTTTAAATGCTAATAATTATGACATTGTGTAGGTTTACCATAGTCTGTTTATTCATTCATTAGTTTAAGGGCCTTTGTGTTGTTTTTCATTGGGACTGCTGTTGTGAATATTTGCACACACACTGATTTGTAAGCATAAGCTTTCATTTCTCTTAGGTAAATGCCAAGTAGTGAGATTGCTAAATCACATGGTAAGTACATGCTTAATTATATAAGTGCCCAATTATTTTCAGAATTACTGGACTATTTTACTTTCTTAACAGCATGTATGAGAATTCCAGTTGCTCACCCAGTCCTTTTTAGCGTTGGATGATTGCTGTTGTCAACCGTCAGTCTTTTGTTTTCTTTGTCATCAGAATAGGCAAATGGTGGTGTCTTGCTGTGGTTTTAGCTTTCATTTCCCTGATGACAAATTGATGCTTTTGAATTATGGTTCTGGAGAAGACTCTTGAGGCTCCCTTGAACAGCAAGGAGATCAAACCAGTCGATGCTAGAGGAAATCAACCCTGAATATTCATTGGAAGGACTGATGCTGAAGCTGAAGCTCCAATACTTTGACCACGTCATGCGAACAGTTGACTTATTAGAAAAGACCCTGATGCTGGGAAAGACTGAAGGCCAAGGAAGGAGTCAGCAGAGGAGGAGATGGTTGGATGGCATCACCAACTCAATGGACGGTTTGAGCAAGCTCTGCGGGAAAGTGAAGGACAGAAGGTCATGGCATGCTGTACCCATGGGGCTGCAAAGAGCTGGACATGACTTAATGACTGAAGAAGAACACGAAGACAAACTGTGCTGAGCATCTCTTCATGAATGTATTTCCTATCCATGTGTGTTCTCTGGTGAGATAGCCTTTAAATTATTTGCCAATTTGTATTGGGTGCTTATTTCCTTATTTTTGTGAGTTTTGAGAGTTCTTTATTCTGGACACGTCTTTTATCAGACATCAGATTTCAAATATCGTCTCTCTGCAATATCTTTTATTTTCTTCATGGTATCTGCCAAAGAGTGGAAGTTTCTTAAATTTGATGAAGTCCAAGTTGTAAAATTTTTAGTGGATTGTTTTGTAATTTAAAGTTACTCTGATTTTCTGCCATGATTTCTTTTAAAAGTTTGTAGATTTAAGATCTAATTTTATGAGTGTCATCCATTTGGGGTTAATTATTATATGTGGTACAAGACAAGGATTGGGGTAAATTGTATGGAAGTCCAATTATTCCAGTACCAACTGTGACCAAGAATTAGTTTCTATTTATTGCTGTATCTTATTTCTTAGAACTGTGTCTTGCATGTAGCAGACACCCAAAAAATGAACTGAAGAGTAAATGAATCAAATTAATTTAATTCATAATATATATTTAACTCTTTAATTCACTTGAATTTGTTTTGATATATGGTGAGGACTATGAATTTAAAAGGATTGATTTGTCCAATTATATCTGTTACACCAATATTACATACTAATTTAGATCAAATAGTCTTTGTTGAAAAAAAAATTATTTCATCTAATTCTTTCATTCACTATATACTTCATTCACCAATCAGAACAAGGCACAGAGTTAGACACCAAGGCAAGGATTCTTTTGTTGGTTTGGTTAAATTATGGATTCCTTGCTTAGAATAAAGTATTTAAATGCATAAAATGAAATAGAGGGTTACAAAAGAAACCAATTATGTTGAGATACAGTTTTCAAAACACTTTAAAAAATTTCAACACAAGTAATATATATGTTTCTTTGTTTAAATATCCTAACACAATCTTACAGCATAAGTAGCAATTGAATAGCTACCATAGTTTCACAGCAGTGATGAGCCCAGTGTATTCTGAGATGTCTGCAATAACCTGTAATATGATATAAAAACATACTCTGGGATTTCTAACTGTGGCAAAGTCACAGTTACTATTATATGATTCTATTGTGGCCCATGTCCACATTCACAATTGAAGGACATCCTGAATTTTTGTCAGAGATAAGTGAAAATAAAGATATATTCTGTTTCTATTCAAATTCCTGGCCCCATGAGTTTCAACCCTGGATAAGAACTTCTGAGGCAGAGAGATACACAGATGAATAAAATGCAATCCTTGCCCCCAAGGAAATTCATTCTCCCAAGAGGCAAAAGACACCTGAACAAAAGATTCTATGAGATGCCAAGTTCCATTGGACTGGCTGAAAGAGTATGGCAAAAAAATCTACAAAAATGGGGAAAATATAAATCAACCCTGAAGGGGCTCCAAAATCACTGCAGATGGTGACTGCAGCCAGCAAATTAAAAGACTCTTGCTCCTTGGAAGAAAAGCTGTGGCAAACCTAGACAGTGTATTCAAAAGCAGAGACATCACTTTGCCAACAAAGATCCATATAGTCAAAGCTATGGTTTTTCCAATAGTCATTTATGTATGTGAGAGTTGGACCATAAATAAGGCTGAGCACTGAAGAACTGATGCTTTCAAACTGTGGTGCTGGAGAAGACTCTTGAGCGTCCCTTGGACTGCAAGGAGATCAAACCAGTCAATCCTAAAGGAAATCAACTCTGAATATTCATTGGCTGGAATGATATGGAAGCTGAAGCTCCAATATTTTGGCCACCTGATTAGAACAGCTGACTCATTGGAAAAGATCCTGATGCTGGGAAAGATTGAGGGCAGGAGGAGAAGGGGACAACAGAGAATGAGATGGTTGGATGGCATCACCAACTCGATGGACATGAATTTGATCAAGTTCTGGGAGACAGTGAAGGACAGGGAAGCCTGGCATGTTGTAGTACAGTTCAGTTCAGTTCAGTCGCTCAGTCGTGTCCAACTCTTTACGACCACATGAATCGCAGCACACCAGGCCTCCCTGTCCATCACCAACTCCTGGAGCTGACTCAAACTCATGTCCATCATGTCAGTGATACCATCCAACCATCTCATCCTCTGTCATCCCCTTGTCCTCCTGCCCTCAATCTTTCCCAGCACCGGGATCTTTTCCAGTGAATCAGCTGTTCTAATCAGGTGGCCAAAGTATTGGAGTTTCAGCTTCAGCATCAGTCCTTCCAATGAATATTCAGGACTGATTTCCTTTAGGATGGACTGGTTAGATCTCCTTGCAGTCCAAGGGACTCTCAAGAGTCTTCTCCAGCACCACAGTTTAAAAGCATCGATTCTTCAGCTGTGGTACACAGAGTCAAAAAGAGTCAGACGTGGCCTCGCCACTGAACAGCAACAACCCTGAGGGGACACACTGAGGCCTGTTGTCATGCAGTCTATAGAGGAGAGCGTTGGCAGGTGGGGAGGAGAGAGGAAAAGGTGAAAGCCTCAATGACCTGTAAATCCTACCCCCTGGCTCCAACACCGAACAATCAGAAGTAACTTGGTTTTGAACAGCTTGGCCGCTGCTGAAAATGGGAGCACTGGAAAAGGAGGTACTTCTGTCTGGGTGATGCACAAGGCAATCCAGTTCTTTTTTTTTTTTTTTTTTTGGCAATCCAGTTCTTCAGGTCACAGATCAGTCTCTTCTTCCTAAAGGATGAAATGACACCTCGGAAGTATGGACTGACATCTGGCCCCTATCCCCAGTCATGGAACTTAAGCTGGTGAGAAATGTCACATAATGTAAGCAGGAAATTAGGGCTTGGCATCAGATAAACTGGAGCCTGAGTTGGTCACTTACCTGTATGTTTGAGGTAGGGGTGTAACCTAAGTAAGTCTTTGCTAAGGAGATGATCTCTACGCCAACTGCATCTTCACAGAGAAGACGTGAATGACAGGCTGGGGTAAGGGTGTTATTGAGTGAAGACTTCAATGTTGAGAAAATCCACCAAGGAAAGGGTGACTTAAGGCATCAGCAGTGTCCTCAGCAGGGAACTGGAAGTGTGTGGTTCTGTTCCTCTCTGGCTCCCACTTGCTGTTTGGAATAAGGAATAAACCTACCCATGCACACATTCCTCCATGTGGCAAGCGGTCTGGAGCAGATTTTGACCCTGGACTTGGGGAATGGACTGAGGAGTTCTGCATATGTTTATCTGCTCTGCCAGGTGTGTGAGTGTGTGTGTGTGTGTGTGTGTGTGTGCGCACGCATGTGTGTGTTGATCAAAGTGCATTCAGGGGACAGAAATCACACCAGTTATTTGAAAAGAGGGAATTTAATATAAAGAATTGTTAACTAGGTATAAACTTGTTACCTAGGAAACTGAAAGGATAAAAGAGAACTCAAGAGTATCACAGAGATAGTAACTGCCAGAAGCAGCTACCACCCATAGGGCTGGGGGAACAGCAGGAAGAGGTTGGCATTATTAAACTTAGAAGCTTGGAGGAGGAGGGCTCGTGGAGCCAGGACCCAGACCTCTGGGGAGGGATCTGCTAGGCTGGTGGTTTTGGGGACTGGAGTGTGAGAGGTGGGGGTGGGGGACTGTCATAAAGCTGCTTTGGAAAGTGCTAAAAAAAAGCTGCAAACTGGATTCAACTGCTGCTGTAGGAAGACCCCAGCCCTGTTGGAATAAAGAAGTGAGGCTGGGGGATGCTCACAGGAATAGGAAGAAGGCAGGAGGCTAACAGATGGGAGCTTCCTTTTCCTTCCTGCCTCCTACTCTCTCTTTCTAGTGCCCTCTATTGGCAGATCCTAACAGGGAGCAGCTGACAAAGTAGAAACACAGAGCCCCAGCCCCCGCACCAAGGGGCTGGGTATTAAAGAGTAGATTTGGAGCCAGGAGACAATAGCTTATAACTGGCACAAGGGGTGTGTGTTAGAGAGAGAGAGAACAAGCAGTGCAAAGTAGGACGTTCATCTCTGAAAGTGAAAAGTGAAAGCAATTGCTCAGTCGCGTCTGACTCTCTGTGATCCCATGAACTGTAGCCCACCAGGCTCCTCTGTCCACGGAGTTTTCCAGGAAAGAATACTGGAATGGTATCCATTCTCTTCTCCAGGGGATCTTCCTGATCCAGGGATTGAACCTGGGTTTCCTGCATCGTAGGCAGATTCTTTACTGTCTGAGTCATCAAGGAAGCACTAATAATTGGCACAAGGGGTGTGTGTGAATGTGAGTGTGTGAAAGAGGAAGAGAGAGATAGTAGTGGGAAGGAGGAAGTTCATCTCTATTTCTAGTCTGATTTTTATCATGAAGGCATTTGGTTCTCATGTGGTTTCTGTGTTTATTCTCAACTGGTTAAAAATGGAAAAGGAAGAACATTCTGATTGATTACTCCCATTGTAAACTCCAGGAGATTCCTTACCTGATTCTTGTTTGCTGTGAGAACAAAACTTAAAAACAGAAGTAAAATTCCAACTACAGTCCTGATCATACAGCAGCTAGTCATTCTTTTTTCCCCTCATCCCTCTTCCCTTTAAAACTAACGCACCAGATAGAGAAATTTCTTCCAGCAAAATAGTCTTTCTATGAATAAAATATTAAACAGTTGATAGAGATTAATGTTTTAAAAAATCTTTCACGTGTATTCCATTTAACCCTCAAAACAGCATTGTGGGCAAATTAGTTATTTCCATTTGACAGATCTATACCTCAAAGGAGTTGATAAATGACCCCAAGGGACAAAGCTGAACTGCAAAGTTAACTCTGTGCCAGTGTTTCTGAAGTGTGGCCCTTTGACCACTTGATTTGGAAACCCTTCTGACATTTGTTAAAATACATATTTCTGAATCTCACAGTTAATTGATGGATTCAGAATCTCTGGGATTCTCCAGGACTTAGTATTTCTCACAAGCTACCCAGATAATTGTAATGCACAATGAAATTTCAGGCTCATTGGCCTAGACCATATGTTTCTCTAATTGGTGATAAAATGTATTCTGGCAAGGGCCCTTTAATTGATTTCCTGATAGTTAAGATTCTACTCCTGACATGATTTTCCATGATTTCAATATCCTTGTAGATCAATAATTCTGTAAGTGTGGTCCCAGAACAGCAGCAAGAGGATCTCACGGGAACATGTTTGGAGTGCAGATTCTTGGACTGTGACAGATGTGGGGGCGACCCAGGGTGTAGGGGAGGCTTCCAGGTGATGGTAATGCAAGCAAAGTTTGTGAGCTGTCATTCTAGAAGAGTCGTTCATGGAATGGCCACTGAATTGTTTGACTTACTCCCCATGACTAATCAATTGCCCAACCTAATGCCTCACGCCATTGGTTTTCCCCCCCTAGACCTTGTGCTTATCAGGAATTGCACCCTGTCCACAATCACCATGTTCTATCCCATTCTTCTTTTTGTCTAACTTTCCAGTTCATTCTCTCTAGTTCTCCAACTCCAACTCTTTTTTTCTTAAAATTGGAGTATAGTTGCTTTACAATGTCATGATAGTTTCTGCTGTACAATAAAATAAATCAGAGATATGTATACATAAGTCCTCTCCTCTTGGACATCCCTCCCATCCTACCCCTTCCCACATGTCTAGGTCATCACAGAGCACGGAGCTGACCTCCATGTGCCGGGCAGCAGCTTCCCACTAGCTATCCATTGTACTCACGGTGCTGCACTTATGTCGAACCCAGTCTCCCGATTCATCCCGCCCTCCCCTTCCCCCGTGTCTGCAAATACTTTCTCTGTGTCTGTGTCTCTAATGGATAAAGAATATGTGATATATATATATATATATGTATATATATATCATGGAATGTTACTGGAATATATAATGGATGGAATATATATATATATGATGGAATATTACTCAGCCATAAAAAGGAACAGCTCTTCAACCCCACGGAAGCCTCCAATTCATTGATTCCATCTCATTATTCTCCTTCACTCTCACACATTGGCTTTCCAGGCTGGATATCAAAGCCCATCATTAGATTCTCCTCCCTGGATATCCCCTCTCCTCCCTTACCTACGCTCCTTTCATTGTCTTAAGCCCAGCAGAACCTCAGTGCTGGTTGCACTCAATGTTTTGCCTACTCTAGGCTTGCACCCAGAGAGCCAAACATACTAAGAGAAAAATATAACCAAGCTGACACATCTCACTTTAAATTCATGGCCCTGAACCACGGTGAGCCTTGAATGCAGCCTGGAATTTCCAGCTATGATAACTGTGATGGGACTTGGGAGTGTCTAGAGGATGTTGGACCAAAAATCAAGGTGGACGCACTGATGAGCCACATGAAGGAATCTCAGCTCCACAACCGCTGCTCTAGAAGATAGCTAATTTCTCTGAGTCTCAGTTTTTCAACTGTGAGAAAAGAGTGAAAATATTAAAAGTGGTGAGGTTTGGTGATGGGGTCAAGACATGATGGGAGCTGAGACACCAGTATCTACAAGTATCTACAGTTATAATTAGAAACTTGTAGAATCCAGGAGTTTCACAATGAGCAATGTTGACATTTCTGTGTTTTATGTTTAGGAGAAAGAAGAGAGAATCAGCCAGTGCCTAGTTGCCTCCAACTCACTTTTCACCACAACCCAGCTTGTAGAACAAATCCTGATCGTTTTAAGAAGAAATTAAGGTCCCAGGACCCTGATGCCACACTGCAATACAATGTCTCTGCCCGGTCAGATTCATCCAAGCACAGTGATTGTTTCCATCTCCTGAGAGGTGACAATAAGATAGGATTTGCCTGAGACAACAAAGCTTGACTTTACAGAAATGTATTATTTTTTGCACATATTGACTAGAAGCATGAAAGAGGATGGAAGTTTGGGTGAACTAATCAACTGATAAGAGTTGAATAGATAAAATATTATGGATGGCTCCAATCTTGCCTTGTGTTCCCTGAAAGAAGCCTAGCCAGTTTGTAGAACAATAATGTTCAGTCCTGATGTTATGATCACCTAGAAAGCTTTTAAAAAATACGCACATCTGGGACTTCCCTGGTGGTCCAGTGGTTAAGACTTAGCCTTCCAATGCAAGGGGTGTGGATTTGATACCCAGTTGGGAAGCTAAGATCCCACATGCCTCATGGCCAAAAAACCAAAACATTAAACAGAAGAAATATTGTAACAAATTCAATAAAGACTTTAAAATTAGTCCACATTAAAAAATCTTTTTAAAAAATTCATTCATCTCTTTACAATTTTTAAAAGAAACAAACAGATAAAAATTTAAAAGATAAAAAGTCCCACATCCGAGCTCCATCTTAGATCTACTGAAAGAAAATATTTGGGAGGTCAGGTTCTGGCATTGCTTCATAATTTTTGCTTGTTTGTTTCCCAGATGATTCCAATGAACAGCCAGGATGAGAGTCATTGTATTAATAGCGGACAAGTAATTCTCAAGGTAGTGATTTCCTGACAAGCAACATAAGCATAACCTGGGAATTTTTGAGAAATGCAAATTCTTGAACTGCATCCCCATCCCACTGAATCAGAAATTCTTGGGTTTGTGTCCAGTGAGGCTTCTAGGTGATTCCAATGCATGCCCAAGTTGATGAACCTCTTGCTGTGACAGTGATATAAAGAAAGTGTATATTCATGTGTGTCTGTAAAGAGTTATCTGGAGTCTTCAAACTTCATGTCATTTCCAAATATCACAGTCACATCTTTGATGGGCTCCTGTTTCTTACATTACTCACCTAGAAAATGATGTATTTGTAGAGACACAGCGCCCACTGTCTAGTAACAGAAACCGGGGAAAGTTCTCTCTGCACTGCAGTCTTATCTTCACAGAGCCCAGCACTGCCTTCGAATATACCTGCATGTGACACCAACCTGCTTTATAAAGCCATCTGCTCGTTAGTCTTCCTCAGGTCATCAGACCTTGATGCTCTCAAAGGCAGTGATAATGTCTTACATGCACTTGGTGTCCCAATATCCTGTAAGAATCTGACAATAAAACAAAAATGGGTCAATAAATGAATGAGGAAACAAATTGATGAATTGCTGTTGTTGTTAAGTCATTAAGTTGTGTCCAACGCTTTGTGACTCCATGGACTGCAGCATGTCAGGCTTCCCTGTCCTCACCACCTCTCAGAGTTTGCTCAAACTCATGTCCCATGAGTCAGTGATGCCATCCAACCATCTCATCCTCTGTCGTCCCCTTCTCCTCCTGACTTCAGTCTTTCCCAGCATCAGGGTCTTTTCTAATGAACTGACTCTTCACATCAGGTGGCCAAAGTATTAGAGCTTCAGCTTCAGCATCAGTCCTTCCAGTGAATATTCAGAGTTGATTTCCTTTAGAATTGATAGGTTTGATCTCCTTGTAGTCCAAGGGACTCTCAAGAGTCTTCTCCAGCACCACAGCTCAAAAGCATCAATTCTTTAGTGCTCAGCCTTCCTTATGGTCCAGCTCTCACATCATACATGACTGCTAGAAAAGCCATAGCTTTGACTACATGAATGGTGAGTAAAGTCCCCTAAATACAAATTATGATCATCATTGTTTATCGAGCACCTCTTTAGAAAGGGATGCTTTCACCATGATAATAACCTCACATACACGACCTATTGAAACCTCATTGACACCGGGATATCACTGTTCCCTTTTTACAAAGGGAAAAGACTTAGACACATTATCAGAGGCCACATGACAAGTAATTGACAGAGCTGGTGGGGGTGGATTTGAAGTCAAGTGTCTCAGAGCCAGTTTTAGCCACTGCTCTGTACTGCTGTAGGTTTTAGAAGAACCAGAGTCTGGTCATGGCTAAGCAATCACTCTCTTGGTGACCTTGGACAAGTCACTTCTCTCTGGGTCTCAGTTTTGCTATTTGCTAAAAGAATTTTTCTGATCATAGCAAGGACTTGAAGCATGGACCTCAAATTCCTAGAAGTGATAGAATTACTATAAGAAATCAATAAATCCAGCCATTTGGGGACTTAAGCCTATGCCTGCATGCTAAGTTGCTTCAGTTATACCTGATTCTTTGTGACCCCATGGACTGTAGCCCACCAGGCTACTCTGTCCATGGGATTATCCAGGCAAGAATACTGGAGTGGGTTGCCATCTTCTCCTCCAGGTGATCTTTCTGACCCAGGGGATGAACCTGCATCTCTTATGTCTCCTGCAGTGGCAGGCAGGTTCTTTCCCACTGGCACCACCTGGAAAGCACCATTATGCTTATATGCAGTGTTATTTTTTTTTTTTAAGTTATTGAAGTATGGGGCTTCCCAAGTAGTTCAATGGTAAAGAATCCACCTGCCAATGCAGGAGTTACAGGAGGCGTGGGTCTACTCTCTGGGTTGGAATGATCTGTTAGAGTAGAAAACGGCAACCCACTCCAGTATTCTTGCCCAGGTAGCTCCGTGGACAGAGGAGCCTGGCAGGGTACAATCCATGGGGCTGCAAAGTGTCAGACACAACTGGGCATGCAAACGCACAGCATGGCTGCTTTGCCGTGTTGTGTTATTAATAGTTTCTGCTGCAAAGCAGTGAATCAGCTATACATGTATGTCTATTCCCTCCTTTCTGGATTTCTTTCCCATTTAGGTCACGACGGAGCATGGCGTAGAGCCCCCATGCTATATAGCAGGTTGTCATTGGTTATTTATTTTATGCATAACGTGCATATATCTCAGTCCCAGTCTCCCAGTTCCTCCCACCCCTGCTTCCCCTCTTGGAGTCCATACGTCCATACACAGAGTCTACCTCTGTGTCTCTATTTCTGCTTTGCAAATAGGTTCATCTGCACCACTTAAATGTATGAAGAGAGTGTGGAGAATTGTATTCATTCCTCAGCAAACATTTACTGAATGTCCACTGTAACTCACACCCTCTGCTAAGCGCTCTGGGCCCAGTAACTTCCTTCATGGACTTCCCACGGAGAACAGGAGACAAACATGAGCACGCAGGCCGCGTAGAAAGGACCAGTGCTGGGAGTGCTGTGAAAATAGCCACCTCTCTGTGAGGGAGACTGAGGCGCGCGGAGGCCATTGTCTCGGACTGGTGGTCAGGGATGGCCCCTCCGAGGTGGTGATGATCAAGCTGAGGCTGAGAGATGAGAAGGCATCAGCCAGCCACGTGGGAGGAATGTTCCCAGCAGGGACAGCAGTAAAAATGCCCCGAGCCGATGGAATTCAAACATGTTTATTCCTAAACACTAAAAATAAAACCACTGTTATTCGAGGGCCGGGCATCATTTCTGAAGATAAAAAAGAGCTCACATATGGTCTTCACGGTAAGTAATGCTGATTCCCATGGGGAATGAGCCCAATCTCAGCAGCTTAGCACTGAGCTCACTTGTTCCTTACATCCAGTCCAGGCCAGCGTAGGAGTCTACGGGAGGCTCTGGTCCATAGGGTCTTCAGGGACCCAGGCCCCTTCCAACTGTGGCTTCACTGGATTCTGGGACAGCCCTCCTCCTTTTTTCATATTTTTAATTGGTGGGTCATTGCTTTACAGTGCTGTGTTGGTTTCTGCCATCCAACAACGGAATCCGGTCATCATTCTACGTATATTCTCCTCACTCCCCTCCCCACCCTACCCCTCTAGGTTGTCACAGAGCACCAGGCTGGGCCCCAGGTGGCATGTAGCAGCTCCCTACTGGCTATCTGTTTTACACGCATGAGAGTGCGTGTACGTCAATGCTGCTGTCTCAGTTCACCCCATCCTCTCCTTCTCCCACTGTGGGACGCCGCTGCTCTTAACTGCTTCAACCTGGGAATGATACACGTTGTCCCCAATCACATTTACTCCAAAAGAAGCAGCCCCTCAGCCCCGCTTAGCAAGTGCAGCATAGCCCATCACAGTACGTCCCCTGCATACAAGCCTTCACGTTGGGAACTTAAGACGCAAACCCGTGTTCACGTGTCCAATTATGCCGGTTGGTTCACGTGTCTGATGTGCACGGTCACCTGTGTGCACCCTCTGCACTGTGTGCCTGACTGAACAGGGCTGTGTAGAGGACAGAAGCACAGAGTCTTTACTTCAAGCCCAAGATGTCCAGAAGCAGCGGTAATGTAGATGGTACTACTGTATTTTTCAAAGTACTATACTACAAGACTGAAAAAATATATTTTTTTGTCTTTATTACCTGTTTTGTTGTGTGAAAAGTATTACAAACCTATTATAGGACAGTACTATATAGCTGAGTGTGTTAGTTGGAGACCTGGGCTAACATTGTTGGACTTAACAAATTGGATTTACAGATGCACTCTTGGAATAGAACTCATTTGTATGTAGGGGACTTAATGTATTAGAAGAGCCTGCTTCAAAATGTGACCTACCAATTTTCAAGAGAAATACACACGGTCAATAAGTAGATGAAACATCAAAATTAGAAATCAGGGAAATGGGTATTAAAACAAAAGAAACAAAAATATTCTTGTTAATCAAATTGGCCAATTTTCTTAACATTAGGAATAGTAAATATGTATATGGAACCTCAATATTCGTTAATTAAGAATAGCTTTCAAAGATGGTGACACGTGAATTCTGTAGAGTACTACTATGTGATTGTTCAAAAGAATCATCTATAGGGACTATCATGGGAAGAGGTTTGAAATATGTTAGGTGAAAAAGGAATGCAGGGAATAGAGTGGGTTCCACTCAGGACCAAGTCCATGCAATTTAAATGCATAAGTGCATGTTCTGGAAGCAAGTCCACAAACAAATTTTAACAGAGGTGGTCCTTGATATGGAAGTTGAATACAGGAGTCAGGGGGAGAAATAAAGTGAAAGAAAGGGCCTTTGTCCCTTTTGTGTGTGTGTGTGTGTGTGTGTGTGTGTGTGTGTGTGTGTGTGTGTGTGTGCGCGCTAAGACACTTGAATCATGTCCAACTCTGTGCAACCCTATGGAATGTAGCCTGCCGGTCTCCTCTGTCCATGGGATTCTCCAGGCAAGAAAACTGGAGTGGGCAGCCATGCCCTCCTCTAGGGGATCTTTCCCACCCAGGGACTGAACCTGTGTCTCTTAAGTCTCTTGGATTGACAGGCAGGTTCTTAGCTGCTAGCACTGCCTTTGCTCTTTATAAATTTGTACTATTGGATTGCTTTGTTGTGTTTGCTTTTTGATACAAGCATGCATTATATTTGGAATTAAAGTGAGGAAACAGAAAGAACAACCTAGGGTTGTGAGCAGTTGTAGGGAAATTGCTATTATTATATCCCACTGATGGAAATGTAAGTTGGCACCTCCTGTCTAGAGGGAAATTTGGGAATATATGTGATTGGAAGCTTTAAAAAACATTCATACCACCTCTAGGAATTAAATAGGAGGAAATACAATGCATATCCATACAAGTTTAGACCTAATGAGTAAGGAATAGTTTTTAAAAATTATGCAGCATCTTCTTATAAACTACTAAGTAACTGTCCAAAAAAATCCTCTATACATAAGGTCATGAAAAGATCCTTGAGATACTCTATTTCTAAGGGCAAAAAGGAAAGCCAGCAATAGAATATATCATTTGTAATAGAAGAACAGTGGAAACAACTGAAATGTCCAATGTTAACTTCACAGCGGACACAAATATTGGGTTGGAAAAAAGTTTATTTGGGATTTTCCCATAATATGTTATGGAAAAACTAAACAAAATTTTTGGCCAACCCAATAGCTGCTGTTGCTAAGCCAGTTGCTTAGTTCAGTTACTAAGCCATGTCCGACTCTGTGTGACCCCACGGGCTGAAACACCAGGGACCCTGACCTTCACCATTTTCCAGAATTTGCTCAAACTTATGTCGATTGATTCCATGATGCCATCCAACCATCTTATCCTCTATCACCCCCTTTTCACCCTGACCTCAATCTTTCCCAGCACCAGGGTCTTTTCCAATAAGTTGGGTGTTCGAATCAGGTGACCAAAATATTAGAGCTCCAGCATCAGTCCTACCAATGAACATTCAGGATTGATTTCCTTTAGGATTGACTGGTTTGATCTCCTTGCTGTCCAAGGGACTCTCAGGAGTCTTCTCTAGCACCACAATTTGAAAGCATCATTTCTTTGGCTCTCAGCCTTCTTTATGGTCCAATTCCCAATAGTACTCAGGAATTTAAAGTGATGCTATACTAAAACTTCTAGTGACATACAGCTTTCAGTGAGTAGGTTTTAAATTAAAATCTCGTTCTAAGTATAGTGATATAAAATAGGTGTGTAAGATACATTTAATATATTTAATGGAATATGTACATGCATATGTGTGTGTGTGTGTCTATTTTATGCTATAGTAATGTGTGAACTCATGTCAAAACAATTGGCCAGAGAACAGTGTGGACATTGGTCACTCACAGGTAAAGAGCTTGGTAACAGCCACTTCATCTAAAACTAATTTTCCTAGACCAGTGCTCTAAATATCTACAAGTAGTTTGCAAAATTATCCCTCTTTCAGATGCTTTTCATTACTTATAAAACTGTGATTTTGATAAACCCTAATTAGATACTCTAAAATTAATCAAGATTGGTCTCAAGTTAGAAGTAATTTTTGTTAAAAATACTTAAATACAAAAAGAAGGAAAGACAAAGAGTAAGGTTCAAAAAGATGCAAAAGATGTTGAATTTTAGACAAAAACATGAACTGACACATAACTCATGAAGAAATATTTTTTAGCCAAACCAGATTTAGGCAAAGGAATCTATTTTTTTTTCCTTTTTCTTTCTTTATCTGTTGTGTTTTTGTCTGTTTGATTTCCTTCTTTCTTCCTCATTTTCTTCTTCCTTATCTATACTTTCTAATTTTTCTGCAGAGATATTAATAATAAGCTTTTCATGATTTTAATAATAAAGTTAAAAAAACAAACTTATTTTTTAAATAGTAAAGGATGATTATCATACTGATTCAGTTCAGTTCAGTCGCTCAGCTATGTCTGACTCTTTGCGACCCCATGAACTGCAGCACACCAGGCTTCCCTGTTCATCACCAACTCCCAGAGCTTGTTCAAACTCATGTCCATTGAGTCAGTAATGCCATCCAACCATCTCATCATCTGTCGTCCCCTTTTCCTCCTGCCTTCAATCTTTCCCAGGGTCTTTTCTAATGAGTTAGGGTCTTTTCTAATGAGTCAGTTCTTCATATCAGGAGGCCAAAGTGTTGACGCTTCAGCATCAGTCCTTCCAATGAATATTCAGGACTGATCTCCTTTAGGATGAACTGGTTTGATCTCCTTGTAAGTCCAAGGGATTCTCAAGAGTCTTCTCCAACACCATAGCTAAAAGCATCAATTCTTCAGCGCTCACCTTTTTTTATGGTACAACTCTCACATTCATACATGACTACTGGAAAAACCATAGCTTTGACTATATGGACATTTGTAGGCAAAATAATGTCTCTGCTTTTTAATATGCTGTCTATATTCGTCACAGCTTTTCTTCCAAAGAGCAAATGTCTTTTAATTTCATGGCTGCAGTCGCCATCTGCAGTGATTTTGGAGCTGAAGAAAATTAAAATCTGTCACTGTTTCCATTGTTTCTTCATCTATTTGCCATGAAGTGATCCTGCCATAAGATGATAAAGTAGAAGGACGTGTGCTCATTTTCTCCTGCGAGAATTCCAAAATTTCAACTTGCTTCTAAACAACTGCCAATAGGAAATGTTGGATCCCACCAGAAAAAGATATTCAAGGTCAAACAAGAAGCCCTAACGAGAAGGTAGGAGGAGCAAAATCAAATTTAGAATCAAAACCCATATCCACCAGAGATGCTCAGAGGGCCAAACAAAACCTTGTGAGCACCAGGACCCAGAGACCCCACAAGAGACTGAGCCAGACCTGCCTTTGAGTATTTGAGTGTCTCCTGTGGCCTGCCACAGGGACAGGGGCTCTGGCTATAGCAGACCTGGGAGGTGTAGTGTGTGGCATAAGCCCTCTTGGAGGAGGGCTTATTAGCTCCACCATAGAGCCTCTGAGCAGATGATCCACAAACTGGAGAATAATTATGCAAAAGAAGTTCTTGCACTGTTGCAAAACTTCTAGGGCCCACAACAGTTTTTCCAACCTGGGGGTCTGGCAAACGGACTGAGAACCCTCAGGGAATTTGACTTTGAAGGCCAGTGGGACTTAGTTACAGAACTTCCACAGGACTGGGGCAACAGACTCTTGGAGGGCGCAAACAAAAACTTGTGT
The DNA here is from genome assembly GCF_910594005.1 of Cervus elaphus. NCBI lineage: Eukaryota > Metazoa > Chordata > Mammalia > Artiodactyla > Cervidae > Cervus > Cervus elaphus. Next base: position 5,149,371 of record NC_057820.1, on the reverse strand, counting down.
GGGCCAGGACTCAGGAGAAAGAAGTGACCCCACAAGAGACTGAGCCAGACTTGCCTGTGAGTGTCCAAGAGTCTCCAATGGAGGTGTGGGTTGACAGTGGCCTGCTGTGGGGTCACGGGCGCCGAATACAACATTCGTAAGAGCTGCAGCATGCTGGCATAAGTCTTTTTGAAGGAGGTCACCACTGTTGCCTTTATCCCTACCATAGTTTGGCCTCAGGACAAACTACAAGGAGGGAACACAGCCCTACCCATCAACAGAAAATTGGATTAAAGATTTACTAAGCATGGCCCTGTCCATCAGAGCAAGACTCAGACTCCTCCACGGTCAGCCCCTCCCAACAGGAAGCTTCCACAAGCTTCTTATCCTACTGATGAAAGGTGGGCAACTCTGGGCTCTTGAGATCCAGCCCAACTATGATGTACTTTATTCTGTGAACATGATCCATATAGTACCTACCGTGTGCTAATGTTGAGGTCAGCGTCATTTGAGCAATCCCTTATTGCCACGAGCCTGATGTGATGTCACCAGTGTGGCAAATCCCCTTCCCCACTACTGCCCACGTGCCGGACTGGTGGTGGTCTCGGGGGGATGCTCAGTCTGTCCAGGGCATCCATGTGGCTGATGGCATGCTGACTTCTGCAGCTTCTAGTAGGAATCTGGGAGTCATTATACCCCACTCATTAGCATTGAAAAACCATCTGGTGGTCATTAAAAAGCAAACATTACATATAATATATTAAGCTTGAGAAACAATTTAATTAACATCAAGATCTAGTCAAAATCCTCCACATAAGGGGGATTCCCAGATAAGGGGTGACTTTGCTTTTCCCTTTATCCCTTGAACAGATGAGGAATTATGTCAGGCAGCAGTCCCGCTGGCTCCAGGCAATGCCCCCTACAGAGTCATTTCAGAGCTCAATTCAGAGGTCATTGGCCAAATGGCCATTTCTTTTAGGAATCTATGTAGTTGAATTTTTAAAACTTCTGATAGCTCTGTTCATGAGTAGAATGATGCCATTTCACAGATTCCCTGAATATGCTGCCACAGGGGCACGATCATGCATCCCCCTGGCAGGCACAGATCCAATGAATTTCTACCCTGGGATTCCACGTGTTGCCGTTGAAAGAGCTCCAGATAAGGAATCAGTAAAGTGTATCCACTTGGAGCAGCTCATTTGCCATGGTCTTAGGCAAGTTGCTCAACTTCTCAGAGCCTTTCCCTCCTCTCTCAATAGGCTGTCTCACAAAACCAGAGTTGAAGTAGCCCAGGCTCCATCTACCTTCCAGGAAGCAGCATCTCAGAGTGTGAGGACTGCTCTTGAGAAAGCAGTTTGCACCCCAGTGTACTTAATTAATGACACAACCAGAGGGCACTTTTGTGGAGCATCCACTTTGGTGGAGCATTTGAATGAAGTTAACGCATCCCATCTCAGACATGTGTACTCCTAGTTCTAGACGCAGGTCACCCTTGCCCATGATATCTTTCAAGGTGCAACTCAGTGTGAGGAGACTGGGCAGACAGCAGGCTAGAGCATCCCCATTCCTAGGGTCCAGCAGGTTCCTTCATGGCCCCACACAAGGCTCTTTGGTTACTAGATTCTGGCTGGCCCTCAGGTGTGAATCCTGGGACCCTCTCTAGGAATTCCACTTTTTGTGCATTCAAGAGGAATCCTTCTGTGCACAGACTTGGGGCTGTATGCCCTCCTAGGACTGGGAATACACAGACTGGGAACATGGTCCCTATTGTTGGAGAATTCACAGGTTCGTGGAGGAAACCAACAAACAGGAAATTACTGTCCATTGAAAAAATTACTGAGATACAGAAAACAAGGCATGCTCCCATCCCCCGCCACTCAAAGTGTGGTCCTGGCTCCAGAGGGGCCACCACCAGCAGCAGCGGCACCTGGGAGCTTGTTAGAAATGCAGACTCTCAGGTCCCATCAGATCTACTGAATCAGAGTCTGCATTTTAACAAGAGTCAGGTGACTTGTGTCTACAGTCAAGTTTGAGGGGCACTTCAGCAGAAGACTAAAGGACATAATCAACAATCCCGATGGTTATGGCGTGCAGAGCTAAAGCCAAGATGGACTCAGGCAAACCAGAGCAGGTAGTCATCCTAAGCCCCTGAACTATGACCTAAGGGATAAGGAGACATTTTTAGGAAGACGTGAAGCCTGAGATGACCATAGAGGAGCCAGGTGGGTAGAGAAGGATAAGGTGGGCAGTCAGTCTTAAAGCAACAAATGTGTTTGGTGAAGGTATATAGCCTTATCCCCAGAGGTCTAGTTTAGCATCAAACGCCTCAGGGGCTTGGGTGTGTGGGACCATATGAAATAATCCAAAACCTTCCACTCATGCTTCAGTGAAGTTACCCTATTTTTAGTAGTTGATTTGCATGTTGAGGGTTCTGTTAAATTTTCATTTTATATCTCCCAAAGTATTAAAAAGTGCTAAAAAGAAAAATGGTTTGAGAACTTCTGTTATAGGGAGAAAAATAAGGCTTTACAGCCAGGAAGACCTGGGCTTAAACCTCACCTCTTTGGATTACTGGTTGTGTAAGTGTGAGCAAGTCACATAAAACCTTCTGAATTTCAGTTGCTCATCTGTAAAGTGGGGTCCTATTGAAATCCACAAGATGACCCTAAGGTTTGATGGTTCACCAAAAGGACTCATGGAACACCAGAAACCTGTTATACTTGTGGTTATGGTTTATTCAAGTGAAAAGATACAGATTAAAGTATCCAAAGGAAAAAGGTACTTAGGACAGAATCCAGGAGAGACAATGTCAGGTTCCTATTGCCCTCCCAGCAGTGGGATCATATTTTTTGTTGTTCATTTGCTAAGTAGTGTCAGACTCTATGTGACCCCATGGACTGCAGCATGCTAGGCTCCTCTGCCCTTCACCATCTCCAGGAGTTTGCTCAAACTTATGTCCATTGAGTCAGTGATACCATCCAACCATCTCATCCTCTGTCCCCTCTTCTCCTCCTGCCTTCAATCTTTTCCAGCATCAGGGTCTTTTCTGAAGAGTCAGCTCCTCACCTTTAGCAACAGTCCTTCCTGTGAATATTCAGGGTTGATTTCCTTTAGAATTGATTGGCTGGTTTGATCTCCTTGTAGTCCAAGGGACTCTCAAGAGTCTTCTCCAGAACAACTTAAAAGCATCAATCTTCAACACTTAGCCTTCTTTATGGTCCAACTCTCACATCCCTACATGGCAACCAGTTCCATCACTTCATAGCAAATAGAAGGGGAAAAAGTGGAAGCAGTGGGGTCATGCGAACAGCACTTAACCATCCCAGCAATGATATGCAACAGCAGGGACAAACTATTGCCAACCAGAGAAATTTACCTGAGCCTTGGTGTCCAGGGTTTTTATTGGTGTTCCATCACATAGGCTAATGTTTGTCATGGTGCACCCACATGACTGACCTTCACCAGGTCTTCAGGGTCCCCAGAGGTTGTACTCATATAGGTCCTGGAGAACCAAAGCTGGGGCCCACCACATGTCACACCATTAACATAAGCTGTCTAGATGAGCTGGTGTGAGCCATGGTCAGGTACACAAAGTCAGTCTTCCTAGGTAGGATAGCCCAAGGATTCAGACATCATGTCCCAGAAGCAGGTCCAGGGCTGTTCCTCTCTTCGGTAGGTGTAAGACTTGAACACCCTGAGTCTGCTGAGTTAACCCTTTACCACACATGGGGATAATAACCTTCACCTTGCAGGAGACCGGTATTTGTGTGCTAACACACAGCAGGCAATGGATGTAAGAAAACTTTTATAATTCCCTGAATAAAAAAATACCTGTGTCTGAGCCTTTTCTGTATGATTCCACAGCTCCAAACATTTATTTTTCCTTAGGCAAACCAGCTCTTTCCCATTGGTAACTGTTCTGTTTCAAGCCCCTCCCTCAAGAAAGCCTCGTACAGGACAATTCCATCATCATTTTTCTGGCTTGTTGTTGCAGCTGCTTGCAAGCCATTTCTTATGGTTTCTTTTTCAAAAAAGAAATGTAGTATATTTTTGAAAAAAATGATGTATACTCGTTGTGAATTCAAGCAATATAGAAAAGCACACAAAACAAAATATCACATCAAATTAGCCCGCTCAAAACTAACCATCAGTATTTTTAGGTGAATGTCATTCTATATTTTTTCTATACAGAAATATAGATAGAAGACAGAATGATAAGATGTTTTCCTAAAAATATACTATAAAGTACCATTTTTCATTCAAAGTGCTTTTTTTCCCAAATTTACCAAAATAAAGAAATTAAAACAAAATGGAAGGAATTGCTAGTCTTGAAGCTTTACCATAATAGATATTTTAAAATACTCTGGTATTAAGAATTAAAATTAGGAAAATCCTAATTAGAGACATTAGGTGATTTTAAACTACAAGTTGCAATTTTCAGCAGCATTGATTGACTCACATAAATGATGAAACCATTAGCACTCACAGGCTTCCTCCCACCATCTCTCCTACCATCACCTGATTTTTGCTAGTTAGACACTCATTTTTACACTGTCAATGTTTGTAATATTTGCATTATGCTTTGTAAGAATCATTTCCCCACTATTTAGTATCAGTTCTATATATAACTGGACTGAATGCTCACTGTTACCACATCCTCCACTCCTGAGTTCTGTATACTTTGATTCATTTCTTAAGTGACTTTATTTCATTTTTAAGTAATTTTTTTCCAGTAAGAACTCAGGGGTGCAATATTTCCTGAGCTATGTGAGTTACCTAAGAATATCTACTGTTGTCCTGTCCTTGAACAATGTCTTGGTTATCCCTGGTATTCTTGAGTCACACTTTCCTCCAGAAAATATAGACACTGGTCTATTACCTTTGACTATTGAATAATGCTACAGTCAGCCTCTGTCTCCTTCCTCCGGGACGTCCTTCTCCTTCCTGGGTGCTCAAAAAGCTCACTCTTTATCCTTGAATTTCAGCAACTGAACCAGGATATGTCTCTGCAATTGCATACTCTTTGTGCTTAGATGTCCTGCATCAAATTTCCTTGAAGTAGGGCAAGTTCTCTTAATCTGCAGAGTCATGGATTTTTAAAATTATGTCCTTGAATATTTTTTCTGTTCTATTTGGTGTGTGCTCCACCTCAAGAACTACATACAGACAGCTCACACATTCATATCTTTAAAGCCGGACCTCTCCTTGGCATTCCGGAATTAGATATCCAACCACCTGCTTATAGCTCCCCTTAAATTAAGAGACACCCAAAATCAAATTCTAGATCCCACTGAAAGCCTGCTCATGCCACAGTTTCCTCAGTCTCATAAATGGGAAATTTATCCTTCCAGATGTTCAAGTCAAAAGCCTTGGAGTTATCCTTGGTTCCTCTCTTGCAGAATGGAAGTTCCCCATATCTGATCCTTCTGCAAATCTTCTCCTTCAATATATCAGATTCTGACCACTTCCTACAAGCCTCCCTTTACCCTGGTCTAACCCATTACCTCTTGCTGCAGGTCTGGTGGTAGCCACTGAACTGGTGTCTTGCTTCTACCCTCGCTTCACAACGATCTATTTGCAACACATCAGTCAGAGTGATGCTGTTTTCCTCTGCTCAAATCCACCTATGGATTCTGTATGCAAATACCCATGATGGCCTAGTAATGCATACTTGGCTCTTCTGGAGCTCTGGAGCTCTTCTGGAGAAGAGGTAGCTCTTCTCCAGCCTCATGTCCTAGCATCATCCCCACTGATGAGTCCATTGCAGTTGCAGAGGCCATTTTGTGCTTCCAAACTGATTGGGCACTTTCTCAACCACCCTGTGGTCTTTACACTTGTGTTCTCTGTCCCCAGAACTCTGGACTGGCTCCCTACCTTCACTCAGGTTTCACCTGCAGAGTTACCTTACCCCAAGGGTCTTCTCTGATCACCTGTGAATAATAGCAACGCCTCCACCACCACACCCTCCATCCCTTGTGCCTTGTTTTCTGCTTCTCTTTAGCATCTATCACCATCTGACATGTTGAACTGTTTGTTTATTGTTTGTAAATGCATTGAAGACAGAGACTGTCCACATGGATAGACTCCATGTTTGTAAAATGAATATGAATGAACATTGGATTTAACCTTTTCACTCTCCCTATATGTTAGCAACTATCTGAGTTTTTTTTTTTCTCTTTTTAATCTGCCTTCCTTGTGTTAGTTTTAAGTCTTTTCACATTTTCGGTAATTGAATTTTCAACGATGTCTGTTCCTTTTCTTCCTTTTTTAATTTAATTTTTTGGTTCTGTAATGAAAGTATATTTTATTTGACTATTTTTCTTCCTTGAGGCCACAACATCCCTTTTCATCATGTTCTATTGCTTTATTATGTCATCTTTGAACACTTGTTTGTATTGAATCCACACTCTCATTAGACTCCTCAATAACTAGGAACACTGGTGGGGAACTGCCTTCTGTTTCTTGGGTTATGCTTTCTTCTAGACTGGGTTCTCGGGTTACTCTTTGCATGCATTTTTCTTTCTGCTTTTTTGTGTGGTTCGTATAGTTGCTATGTGCCTGCTAGGTCGCTGCAGTCATGACTGACTCTTTGTGACTCCATGCTCTGGTGTCCACTAGGTTCCTCTGTCCATGGGATTCTCCAAGCAAGAATACTGGAGTGGGTTGCTGTGCCCTCCTCCAGGGGATCTTCCCAACCCAGAGATTGAACCCAAGTCTCATGTCTCCTACATTGACAGGCAGGTTTTTTTTTTTTTTTTTTTAAAACAGACTGGCTCTGGACAGAACTTCTTTTGCTCTGATATTTTACTAGTGACTTTTCATTTTCTTCCTCGAAGGCATCCTTTGAGAATAGATCCTGAGTGTTCCTTTTGGTGTATCTTTTCAGGCTTCCCTGGTAGCTCAGTTGGTTAAGAATCCACCTGCAGTGCAGGAGACCTGGGTTCAATCCCTGGGTTGGGAAGATCCCCTGGAGAAGGGAAAGGCTACCCACTCTTGTATTCTGGCCTGGAGATTTCCATGGACTACAGTCCATCAGGTCGCAAAGAGTCGGACATGACAGAGCAACTTTCACTTTCAGGAACCTGAGGTTGTGGATGGTGATGGGCAAGGAGAAGGGGCAGGGTTACAGAGGAAGGGAGATCTGCCAATGAGTGTGGAAACTTCTGTCAATTAGACAGAAACTGTTAGAACCCGGAGCAGTTGCTCCCACCTCTGAGCTTGTGCTGAACGTCTTCTTCTGGGGCCCACTTACTTGGAGGGTAGAGGAAAGTGAGCTATTCTATGTTGGAAAAGACATACCTTTAGCTTCATTCCTGAGTCAGCCCTGGAGCTGTATTTCATCAGAGCAGATCGGCCTCTGATGCCTTTATTTCTGTGTCTCACTAGTCCCACCTTAAAAGCTTTCACCATTAATTCTCAATTAGAAGAGGGAAAGGAGAAAATTCAGTTTGCATCTCCCTAGATTTGCATGGTGTGTGTAAGAATTCTTATATTTGTTTGCTGCGGCTGCCAGAATAGAATACCACAGTATAGGTGGTTTAAATAGCAAATGTTTATTGTCTCACCATTCTGGAGGCTAGAAGTCCAAGATGGAAATGCCAGCAGGGTTGGTGTCGCGTGAAGCCTGTCTCGTTGGCTTGCAAAAGGCTGTTTTCTGCTGTGTCTTTTCCCTGTGCACAAGCTTTTCTGGGGATCTTCCTCCTCGTATAAGGTCACACAAAACTGATGCTTTTGAACGGTGGTGCTGATGAAGTCTCTTGAGAGTCCCTTGGACTGAAAGGAAATCAAACCAGTCCATCCTATAGGAAATCAACTCTGAGTATTCATTGGAAGGACTGACGCTGAAGCTTCAGTACTTTGGCTACCTGATTCAAACAGCTAACTCGTTGGAAAAGACGCTGATGCTGGGAGAGATTGAGGCCAGGAGGAGAAGGGGGTGACAGAGAGATGAGATGGTTGGATGGCATCACTGACTCAGTGGACATGAATCTGGGCAAACTCTGGGAGACGGTGAAGCACAGGGAAGCCTGGAGTACTGCAGTCCATGGGGTTGCAAAGAGTCAGACATGACTAATCAAACAACAGTGAGATTGAATTATGGCCTCACCCGAATACTGTAATTTTAACTTAATCACTTCTTTTAAGATAAGATGTTGAAATAAGGTCACATCCTGAGGTACTGGGGGTTAGAGCTTTGCACGTGAATTGGAGGAGGAGGGCACACAGTGCAGACCACAACCTTTAGAGAGATTAGTTGACCTCCTGGTTACACTCTTGGAGTGAGAGCCTGGTCAGGAGGTCACCACTGTGCTCCCTGCGTGTGGCTGCCCTCAGGAGCACTTGTTTCTTTCCGGGGCTCACGTCGTTGGGCTGTGGTGGAACTGCTTTGACTTTTTGCTCATTTTGTTAGGAACCCACGGTGTGTGCAAAGGGGGAGTAGACATTGTTAGTCCTGATCTGAGATTTATTTTCTGCTCTAAATCCATATGTAGTGCCCACCAAGGATCGGGTACTGTGCAGTGATGCCAGGGCTCAGTCACAACACGAGAGTCTGCCTGACCCCTCCTGCTCACGTTTCCTGCCTGGCACCTTCTCTCTCCAGCAGATCATGACTGATTGGGAGGGAATGTCCACATCTCCCTCTTATCCACCTCCATGATGAGCCCAGTTCTTTGCTTGGAGTGTTGGGTATTCAGTAGAAATCACTTAGGAAAAAAGAAACGCAGGTAAAAACTTTAAACAGCACTGTAACAATGTCATTTGTTCTTAGCCCCCAAAAAAGAAAAAAAAAAACCTGCCTATTTTTTTTTTTTTTTCTGATTTCAAAGGAAGATTGCAGAAAAGAAAGACTCCCATCTGGCCAGATTTTAGCTCTGAACACTTTGCATAATCAGTTAGAAACCCTTTGTTAATGGGCCAGATGGCTGTTGAACCCCAAAAAGAAATTAATATGTAGGCAACGGCAACTGAAGGGAGGAATTAGACATTCCTTTCTGAAGAGAAAGGACTTCATCTGGAGCTGCCCTGTAGGTGTGGTTAATATCGGGTCATCGGTTTCCTAGCAACCAAGCCCTTTCCCTCTCTCAGGGTCTAGCAATGTTCTGCATAGACATTGAAGGATGCAGCCAGCACCCATAATGCCTTCAGAGGAACTGGAAAGGCCCAGAGTAATGAGGATGGGTGGGGATGGCCCTTGCCCTCCCAGCGTGATTTACCTGTTGCAGGGGATGGACCAGCCCCGCCTGTTTTGTCTTGGAGTCCTGACATGAGCAGGGTGCGGAGTCCAAGATTGAGGATTTAGAACTACTCATGGCATGTAAGGAATGTCTAAGTCAAATCCAGGAGGTTTCTGTGCCTGTAATTGAGAGGGCAGCTCATCACAGTTGTTCAAGTTCAACATCTCTCTGGGGAACCACCTCCTCATGGATTCTCTCCCAACCCCAGGTCCTTCCCTCCTCTGTGCATTGCAGGCAGAGTCATCTTTGTGAAAGGACAGTCTAACTGTGACTAGCTGTCACGACTCATGTCTGTCCCACGAGGACTTTTGTGATCTGGCCCTTGCTTTATTCTCCAGCCTGCTCACTTGTTCACGTGCCCTCTGGCTTTGGATAGACCATACTACTGTAGTTTTTTTAATTCACCGGGATGTTTCACACCTCCTACTTGCCTTACAACCTGCTTTTCTTTTTCTTAAATGGTCTCATGAATTTGTTTTTTAAAGTTTAACTCAAGATCCAAATAATATCCACATATTGCAGTTGGTTGATAAGTCCCTTGGTCTCTTAATCCTTCATCGTCTCTTCTTTTTTCTCCTTCCCTTGAAATCAATTTGTTGATGAAACAGAATTGTCTGTCTTAGAGACTCTCACAACCTGCCTTATGAAGGTTACACCTCGACCTCACCTCTGAATTTGCTCAATTCCTTTTTGTCATCCAAGATTCAGCTCACTCGTAGTCTCTCCTTGGAAACTGCTCGTAAGCCTCTTTTTCTCCCGTAGTCTGTTTCCTGTGCTCCCTGTCTCTGCTCCTCTAGGAGTCTGGATTTACTCCCGCCTTAGCACTCAGAAATATACTCTAGTTGTCGATTTACTTATCTGTGTCCCCAACTAGATCTGCAATCGTCAAGGACAAGGAGCTGTGTTTTGCGGTCTCTACACCCAGTGCAAGGTTTAGGATACAGTGGATGCCAAATAATTGCGCAGTGGGTGAATGAGCACAGGCCCAAGTCAGCAATATGGCTTGGTGACCGATCCTGATTTCCCATCTCTGTTTACAGTTTCTTTCTACACTGGAGTTCTACTTTTAAGAGATGTCAGAATAGTATGGAGGGAAAGTCTATATTATGGCTTCAAGCTCCAGGCACGTCCACACAGAAAAGTGCAATCTAACTTCCCTGGGTCTGGGGTCTAGAAAGCATTCATGAGCAGGAAAAGAACCAAGAATTTCAATAATCTGAGCTTGAAACCTAAGATGCCATCTGAAGCCATCTATCATCTACTAGAAGAGAGGGTTCTTTATACATGATCCCAGAGATGTCTTTAAAACCTTCCATTTCTATGAGCACCGGACCCATTAAAGAAAGCCATTGCATCTTTGAGTGTGCCTCATTAGAGCCTTGGGCTTCCCTTGTGGCTCAGTGGTAAACGATCCACCTGCCAATGCAGATGTGAGTTCAACCCCCGAGTCAGGAAGATCCCCTGGAGAAGGGCACAGTCACCCACTCTAGTATTATTGCCTGGAGAATCCCATGGACAGAGGAGCCTAGAGGGCTACAGTCCATGGGGTCGCAAAAGAAAAAGACAACTTAGCAACTGAGCAACAGCAATTCCGACTCTGAGCCTTTATAATTAAATCCAGTTCACTCATGTGCATTAGCTGTAGCTCCTTGCAGGTAAGAGTGTACCCCCTTACTCATTGGCTGAAATTTGCTTCATTGTATCTTCCCTATATTGATTTGAGCTGAGTCTTCTGTAACAGTCCAGCCAAAGAGACTTCTTTCTTTTCTATTGCTCTTCACAGAGTATAAGACCATCCTCAAGCCCGTTCTTGGCCTTTTGTTCTCTGGGCTGAACTCTGGGTCCATTCAACTGCTTTTCATAAAAGGTGGTTTTCTGGTACTTCATCCTGGTTACCGGCTTTTGTGAATATCATCATTACAGGTCCTGCTTAGTCAACAAGAATGTGTCAAGTATCAACTGTCAAGACTGTGAAGGTGTGAGATTTTATACTCTTTGTAAGTAAATAAGTTAACCCGCCACTGTTTTGTGGATGCTAGCAAAAGATAGGAGACTTCTGGGTTTGAGATGGGAACAGCAGGAGCAATGGCCAGAGTAGCAGGGTTTTACTGTACCAGTTCTCCAAGCTCCAGTTACCCCACAGAGATATGAAGGGGAGCAGGCAACATGTGAATCATGGTGGGCTGTGTTATAGAAGAAGCACCATAAGATTAGGAAGCCCCATCTTTTCTGTAATGGAGTGCAAACAAACCTAACTTTTCTCCAAGGGGTGATGCTATCTTTCTCTTCCAAGGTCTTTCGCTGTCCAAATTTTCTCAGAAAGATAACTCAGAACAAATGATTGCTACTCCCTCTGTTTGCAAGCTGTGCAGAAATGCAAAACTTCTGTGGAAAACTGTCTCCCAAAACCCTCTGCTGCATCAGCATTCAAGAGATGAACCAGTTCTATGGCTATGAGTGAACCATACAAAAGAGACAAGTTATCTGCAGCTCTGGTCTCTGGAAACAATGACTGTGAACATCATTTTCAGATGCATGGAGTAGAAGGACCCGGATCTCAAACAAGCTGTGGTCTTGAATTATGGAGGACGGCAGCCAGTGGACACATGCCCATTCGTTCCTTATTTATGAGCACGTTCCTTCCTCTTCTGAAGTCTATATTTAGTGAAACAGGGGTCAAAACCCACAGAATCCCCTGAGGAATGGACTCCAGGTCCCGTGTGGTTGGTGACATTTTTATTTATTGCTTTAATTATGCCTATTGTAACCAGCCCACAAGACCAAGCAAAGGGCACATGTCTGTGAAAAATGGGTTTATTATGGAAATTGCTAGTGATTTTTTTTGTGTGTGTGTGACTGTAACAGTATCAAGCCAGCTTGGTCCTGTGAACAGTTGTGAAATTATAACAGCATGTTTTGCTAGGATTTTCAGGTCCATTTAAACAGTTATTTGTCTCTGTCTTGAGGAGAACTTGGGTTTTATTCACTTATTTATTCAACTGATATTGAGAAGTATCAAGCACTGTGAGAGGTTCTGAAGGTTAAGTGATGAAAAACACTAAACTCCTGCCCACCTGCATGGAGCTCCCGTCCTAGTGGGGAAGGTGGAAGACCAATTGGTAAACAGACAGATGAACAACATCAGGTGGAGGTAAGTGCAGGGGAGGGAAGGAAGCAGGACAAATGGAGAGCTGGGGAGGAGGGTGCTGACTGAACAAAGTGAAAATGAATCGCTCAGTCGTGTCTGACTCTTTGAGACCCCATGGTCTATACAGTCCATGGAATTCTCCAGGCCAGAATGCTGGAGTGGGCAGCCTTTCCCTTCTCCAGCAGATCTTCCCAACCCAAGGATCGAACCCAGGTCTCCCTCATTGCAGGCAGATTATTTACCAGCTGAGCCACAAGGGAAGCCCAAGAACACTGGAGTGGGTAGCCTGTCCCTTCTCCAGGGGATCTTCACAACCCAGGTCTCCCGCACTGTAGGTGGATTCTTTACCAACTGAACCACAAGCGGAAGCCCGGGCTTTCTAAAAGGAGATTTGCATACATGGAAAATGCTTTGCCCTGCCAGGATCTGAAGGAGGAATAGCTCGGCAAGAAGGAATAGCACATGCAGTCCTCTTGAGAAAACCAAGATTAAAGGAGCTAGAGTGGAAGGAGAACAATAGAGGTGGTTGGAGATAACGCTTTGCTTTTCTCTGGAGCAACAGGCTTTATATCACATGGAAAATCTGAGCCCTTCTCCATAGAGAGAAAACGTTTTTCCTTTGTCAATGTATTCATCCTTATGAACAAACTTAAGACATACAAGCTGTCACACTACAGCTTAAGATAGCTTCATGGAACTTTATTTATACTCAATATTATGTAATAACCTATAAGGGAAAAGAATTTGAAAAAGAATAATTAAGCTATATATATATTCAGTTTTACATATATATTCAGTTATTTATATATATGTATATATATATATATATATATATACACACTCACATATATTTTATAGTAAGACTGTTACATACAAAGGAATCCCATTCAGAAAGCATGTTTATAAGTCCACTTTGTTCATAATTCCAACAAAGTTAACCTAGGTATCTAACTCACACTATCAGCTATAGAGTACTGTACTATAATAGGTTTATAATATTTTTCACACAAAAGTAAAGTACAAAACGCAAACACTTGTCGAGGATGCATAAACACAACAGTGTACACCAGCCAAGGAGCTAACTACGTGACTGGACGTGCAAACCCACGTTCTCATCTTCGAAAGTTCACAACTTGAAGGTCCGTATGTAGGGGACTGACCGTAACTGCACTGCTGGGCTGTACACCGGAAGCTTACATGATATTGTAAATCAACTGTACTTTGATAAAAGATTAAAGATTAAAAAAGCTTTATCTTATTCCCTTGCTTAGAACTTTGCATTGCTTCTCTCTTGAGTTATTATTAAATGATTTAAATACACACAGGTTGGCAGCTCATCCAAACCCGTTGGCTAGTTCTCCAACCTGAACTTTTTCACGCAGCATCACCTTTATACCACAGGAAAAGTAAGTCCTTAAATAAGTCCTTGAAGTCCCTACAACAAGGCACCAAGCAGGATCATCCTCCTGATGATACTTCTCTCTGGAGTGTCTTTTCCTTCCCTTCAATCTGCCATCTCATATGCATCCTTCAAGAGTCAGCTGGGATGTCACAGCTCAAGGAAACCCCACCTAAATACCCAATCTGGGAAGGAATCCCTAATCTGTCTTTACTTCCCTCCTACATCTTTCTATTCTCAACTGCAATTGTTTTCTTGCGTGCATTACATTTGATGCTGAGCTTCTTGAGGGGAGAGAATCTTGAATTTCATTTGTATGTTTCCTATTCTTAATGCTTTTCATGGGAGGTGCCTGATAATACTTTTGGCAGAATAGATAAATGAATGTATGCATGAATAGATTACATTTGAAGAATTTCCCCATTAACAGGAAGCATTTGAATACCTTCTTCCGGACCACTAAGCTGCTCTCATTATACTGAATACATTTACTTTTAGGCTGCTCAGAATATAATTCAATAGAATTGTTTTAAATCTGTAATGCATTAATCAACCACATTTCAAACATTTCACACCACTACTCTTCTCTAATAATTTCAGAATCATTGGATATAATCTTCTTGATTCCCTTTTCCTCCTAAGAATTAAACCCACTATTTGTTATTCCAGGAATGGCTGTGCATTTCATGGCCTGAGAAACCCACTTAAGAGGGGTGAGCAGACCCTGAGACCCCCTAGAGAAATAGAACCCTTCCTTAGGTAGAAAGGTTATTTATTGGGCTACTTGGCAGAAAACTTAAACCTTTGAAGTCTATGATCTCACTTACATGTGGAATTTTTTTAAAAAGCTGAACTCATAGTAACTTAAAGTAGAATGTTGGTTACCAGAGGCTAGAGTATGAGGCATGGGGGAGATGAAAAAAGTGTAGAATATTGATTTCCAGGGGGTGAGGACATGGTTATAGGGGGTTATTGTGTAATGGGCACAGACTTTCAGTTTTATGAGGAAAAGAGTTCTGGAGATAGATGAGGTGATAGTTGCACCATAATATGAATGTACTTAATACCACTGTATTGTACACCTAAAATGCTAGGATTGTACATTTTATGTTATGTCTGTTTCATCACAATAAAAAAAAAAAAAAAACATTGGGGAAAATAGTGAAATTCAAAATCCTTTGCCAGTGTATCTCACAATAGAGGATATTAAGTGGTTAAATACAAGGCCCCCAAAGTTGCTGCTGCTGTAAAGACGTGTAATGCTTGTTTCAATTTTGGATATTTCAGAAAAAGACCCTGAGACAAACATTTGAGTGAGACAGCTTATTTGGTGTGTACTGGGCATCCCAGTAGGGGGCCAGGGGAAATAATAGAGAGAAGAGAAGATGGTCAACAAAGAGTGGGCAGTTAAGCCAGCTACCCTGGAGGGTGCCTGGAGCTTCATCTCAGGAGAAACTCTGAGAAATGATGCAAAACATACTGCTCACAAGTATCTGGCTTTGCCGATGATTCAGTGGTAAATAATCTGCCCTCAATGTAGAAGACTCAGCAGATGTGGGTTTGATTCCTAGGCTGGGAAGATCCTCTGGAGGAGGAAATGGCAACCCACTTCAGTATTCTTGCCTGGGAAATCCAATGAACAGAGGAGCCTAGCAGGCTACAGCCCATGGGATTGCAGAGTCAGAAAAGAGGAAGCAGGCATGCACCACACACACATATCTAGCTCAAGGACAGAGGAAGCTGGGGTATTTCTACTACAAACACAAGTGTCATTGACTTGTGGGGATAACTTGGAGGTCGTTAATTTCTGGACATTTCATGCTTACCTCTCACTCTGACTTTGCAGTTGGAGTAAGACAAGCAAAGTCCCCAGGGACAGAGATGCAGATACTGGAGAGGGATACAAGCAGAATACCAAGAATATTCAGAGCAGTGATATGCTCAGCCAGTGTCTCCCCTGGCTCTGAACAATTCAAGGGTCCATTCTAAGCTCCCATCTCGAACAGCTCTCTTACCCAACCAATGAAACTAAATTCCCACCCTCTGAAACCCCCCAGGAGGGTGAACTCGGGTAGGACCCAGGACTCGGGTTACAGAGAGGGTTGCAGCACCAAGCAAGCCAACAAAAGCCTTCTTTGGAGTTAGAGAAGGAGCGGGCACCCAAGATTCTAAACAGGATGTCAAAGGCAAACAAAAGTAAAATTAAAATAAGTGGAAAAAACTTTGCTTAAAGTGAAAAGCAATGAATCACAGAAGTCAGGGCTGAGAACAAAATCATGGGGACAAGATGATATAGGACACACACGGGAGGAATCAACCAGAGGGGACAGAAAAGCAGAGAAAGGAATCTAAGCGAGGCCCGTATCAGAGATGCTTCATTGATCCAGTTGGATCAGGCTTCCTCATAGAGCCTTACAAAGGAGGACCTGCATATCGATATCAGAGCATCCTGGTACTCATGCCTGTTGTATCATCTGCATTTGGTTCTTTTTCCACAATAAAGGATTAGTCCCATTCAACTATTCTTTTTATCAACTTTGTAAAATCCTACAATAAAGAACTATCAAAGTATTTCTGTGTTTGGATACCAAGTCTGGGAGGATCCTGTGTGATTTTTGTTAAGTGGAAGCACCCAGAAGCTGCAACCCACAAGAGCATCCCCCTCCCCATACACACACTCACACACATGGATTTCTGCTGGGTAGGTTGACTGCACATCACAAAATGTCTCCTGAACAGCAGGGATTTTAATTAAATCAGGAGAAATCTAATTTGGCCTAAATTGGCTTGCAACAAAAGGTGTTAGGAGGAACAGAGATTGTTCTGCAATATAGATGCTTGTGGAAGGGACAAGCTCAACCCATTGCCAACCGTAATGAAAAGTCATGTTGAAAATATGAAGCCTGTTGAAGAAGGCAGAAAGTCTGGCAGTGCTAACCTGTGATATTCTGATTACAGAAAGAAGTTTATTATAAACATTAATGCCAAAAACTGATGGCATCAGAAGGTGCAACTATTGGTGATGATTTCTGATAACCTTGGGAGGATATAGAAGTGGAGGGAAAGCTAACCGTAACCACTGTGACTAGAACAGATGGGAAGAAAAGGAGCAGAGCATCCCAGTTTGGACAGAGAGAGTAGTAAGTATCATCTTCCTTTGTCCTTCCGAGCAACAAACTTTGCTGAACTGAGAAGAAGACCTTTAGTAGCAGGATTGAAAGAATGACCAAGCAGAACTCCAAAGGTCTAACAAAAGGGATTTAAAAAACTGAAGATACCAGCAGTGGAGTTGCAATTGTGAAGCACATGATCTAGACCCAGTGGAAAGAGAGGGAGACATGGGGAAGAGGGATGATGGACCATGTGACAAAGGGAGGCTTGTGAGTGTCATGGTGGGAAGAATAAGAAGCACTGCAAAGAAGGGAGTAAGCTGGAAGGAGGGGAATTTAGGTCATGGTGGGCTGCCAGAGTTTACATTTGTATCAGTGTAGGACCCCTGGCAATAAAGCAAGGTCATGGAGAGTCACAGAGGAAAAGGAGCCCCAATGTCTGGCTATTGTTGGGTGGCTCATCTACAGAGATGTTGCCCAGGACAGTTGGAGGAATTACGGTGGAGAGGAAAGTAGCTATGCAATTGCCAAAGTCTCCATGAAGAGGAAAAGAGGTCAGAAGTGAAGCGAATAAAGGCAGTGAGAAGTGGTGGAGAGTGGCGTGGATGGATTCACACCTTCAAAGGAAGAAGGCTTTTATTTCCATGCAGATCAAAGAGTAATGGCCTAGAAGTAGCAAGAGGAACTTCCCCCAAACCTGTGCCCCCACGAGGCACGAAGTGTGGAACATAACTCAGCCTCCAGTCAAAGAGCAAGTACGTGTCCTCTCGGGTCCATCTGCTACTGAGTACCGTGGGGTCCTTGGTCCTGCCCTGCACAGCGGAAGATCCTGCAGGTGTTAGGGACCTACAACCAAATCAGTGAAAGAGCTCAAGATCAGATAAGTAGGAGATATACTGCATGACTGACCCTCTTCTAAGAGAAGCATGCTCAAGCTAAAATATTCAGGAAAAAAGTCAAAACGTCTTTTGTTGTAATGTTTTCCTGTTAATTCAACCACCAGATCATGGTCCTGGGGAGATACCAAGTCAGCCTCACAAGATAGGCGTCCTATGGCAAGTGGAGAAAGAAGAACTAATGTAAGAGGGAGGAAAGAGATTTCAATGAAAAGCTACAGAGGCTAAAAATAGAGAAGTACAGTGTGGGCTGCGAAGTCAGCCTTACTTTTGCTGTGAGCCTGTGCTCTGTCGTGTCCGACTCTTTGCAACCTCCTGGACTCCTCTGTCCATGGGATTCCCAGATAAGAATACCAGAGTGGGTTGTCATTTCCTAATCCAAGGGGTCATCCTGACCCAAGGACCGAACCCACATCTCTTGCATCTCCTGCATTGGCAGGCAGGTTCTTTCTGCCTGGGAAAGCCTGCCTGATTTCCAATCCCAGCTCAAGCATTTCCCAGTTCTATAAATTTAGGCAAATGACTTGCTCTCGATGCCTCGGTTTCTTACTTACAGAAGACGAAGATGAGGAAGAGGGTTTAGAGGAAGAGGAGGAGGAGACTTATAGTGTAGGTGGTGGTGGCAATTAAATTAAAAGGGAATGCTTAGAATATGAAATGTGGGTCCCAGGTGAGACCTGCTGCTACCGCAGTTTATTTGCAATGAAAGGAGAGTTCCAAGTGACAAGCTGGTTCAAAGCAGAGGGGATTGCCAGGAGAAGGTAATCCTAGCTCCAAAGGAGGAAGGTAGGAGAGGGAAGTCATAGTTGAAGCTGAACTGGGTAGGAATGCCCTGGATCCCAGGGGCATTTCCCCAGAAAGTTTATTAAAAATCCTCCCCACCTGCACAGCTTAGGGGCTGACAGTTTAACCATTCCATAGCCACTGCTGGGTGAGCTACGCAAGGCAAGATGAACCTGCTCTAGCATGTTTATGATTTAAATTTCCTCTGATGTGAATTTTTCATTTGTTTCCTCTGCCCATTTTTATGTCAAGGGTTTACATGATTTTCAGATCCAAATGAAAAAAAAAAATCTCCATCTGCCTCTTAATCTTTGCTCAGAGAAAAACCCCGAACCGGTTCCATTCAAACCAGTCACATCAGTGACCTTGTCAAGGAGAGTACTAAGGCATAATCAATTTCTTTTTTAATAAGGATAATGGGTGAGAAACACGCAGGCCTTCCTGGTTGGAGAATCTTTCCCTCGGCCTTGCAACTATTTTCTTCTCTTTTCACTCAATATCTTTTCAAATTACTAACCCAGGACTTCAGTCCTCTCTTTTTAGCTGACAGTTTTGAATCAGGAATGTTGTACTGTGTCCACGTCTCTGAAATCTAATAAGATGGAACAAGCTTTCCCTGTTCTGTGAGAAGGCAGGGGAGGAAGTGGAGGAGCCCTGCCCCTCTCAGACATCCTTCCTGGAGGAGACGGCGTGGATCTTTAGCTGGTTGGTTATTCAAGGCCCAGCCTTAGAAAGCGTGGTGGCAGAGCTTCGAAAGATGACTTGCTAGGACTTCCCTGGTGGCTCAGTGGTAAAGAAGATGCAGGAGATGTGGGTTCGATCCCTGACCCAGGAAGGTCTCACGTACCGTGGAGCATCTGAGCCCGTGAGCCTCAACTACTGAGCCTGTGCTCTAGGGCCTGGGAGCTGCAACCGCTGAGCCCACACTCCACAGCTACCGAAGCCTGCGTGCCCTAGAGGCCATGCCCCGCAACAAGAGAAGCCACTGCGATGAGAATCACAGCTAAAGAGAAGCACCCCCTTGTCACAACAAGAGAAGCCCGCCCAGCAGTGAGGACCCAGTGCAGCCAAAAATAAATAAATAAAAATGCAAAACACAAAGCTCCCTGGCCGGTACCTCACACCCACGCAGGACCTCACTCTTTGTGATTCCTATAATTTTCCCATGGATCAGAAGCAGTATATCGAGGTCATTAGCTTTGCTGCGGTAACAATTCCAAAATCTGAGTGAACTGAGACCATAAAGCTGCATTTCTCACTGATAAAAAAAAAAAAAATTCAGCCTCTGGCCCAGGTATCTTTTTTAGGGCAACCATTCTCCACGGGATGACCTCAAATTCCAGGCTGTTGAAATGCTACCATTCTCTGCAACCCCCTTGGTTAATTCAGTAGGGAAGCTGGGTGATACATGGTCCTTTTATTGCCTCCACCAAGAAGTGGCACTTTTCACTTCCGTCTACAACAGAACACATCACATGGCCTCACTGAGCTGCACAGGATCTGAGGAGTCCAGTAGTCCATACACCAGGAGTGGGCAAAGGACTGGACATTGGTGGGCACTGGTATCCCTTCTACAAGAACCTCTAGAGTGTTCTCAATGACACGCTTACTGCACAGTTAGTTAGTTCAGTCACTCAGTCATGTCCGACTCTTTGCAACCCCATAAACCGCAGCATGCCAGGCCTCCCTGTCCATCACCAACTCCTGGAGTTTACTCAAACTCGTGCCCATCAAGTTGGTGATGCCATCCAGCCATCTCATTCTCTGTCATCCCCTTCTCCTCCTGCCCCCAATCCCTCCCAGCATCAGGGTCTTTTCCAATGAGTCAGCTCTTCGCACTGCACAGTAATTTATTAGAAACCCACAATTTGAAAAGTGCCTCCCATCCTCCACTGGGGGTATCAGCTGATACAACTGTATTCATTACACTGTCCCAAACTCTGGCTTATTAGCCGCTGAGTCCTAAGTCCTCTGACTCAAGAAATACCATTCTGATTCTCTTCCAGAACTGGAACACAAATTTTGGGTGTCTCTGTGTATATCCAGGCTTCCCTGAAGATTCAGTGATAAAAAAAAAAATCTGCCTGCCAATGCAGAAGACGTGTTTGACCCCTGGGTCAGGAAGATCTCCAGGAGAAGGGGAATGGCTACTCACTCCAGTATTCTTGCCTGGGAAATCTCACAGACAGAGGAGCCTGGCGGGCTAAAGTCCATGGGGTGGCAAAAGAGTCAGATGTGCCTTAGCGACTAAACAACAAATAATAAAAACTGTGTATATCCTTAAAGGAAATCTTTTATGTGCACCGGAGTTCAGGATGGTTTCTGCTCCTTCATGACCTCCTTACAGATGAATGTAAATAGTTAGCTCTGACTGAATGACTGACAGCAGAGACATTGCTTGGGTAAGTTGAGGAGGGTCTGTTTACTTTGAAGATTCCAAAGAAAAGTTCATAAAGTCAGGATTCAAAATAGACAGATTAGCAACATTCTCCAGGAGTGACTGAGATGCAAGCTTGTATACCAAAAAGTCCTCCTTCTGGATCCTCAAATCTGAAAGAGAGCGAGGGTCTCATCAGAACGTGTGAAAGTCCAAATATATCTCTGCGAGGAGTCCGCTTTACACACATATGCAGTCTTGTGTGTGGGCTGGTCTGGAAGCATGCTGGAGACCCTGTTGTCAAAGGCAGATTCAACACGTTAACCTTAATGTTTTACAATAGGCACCACCCTTACAGCCTGCAGAGCAGTTCTGGAAGCTCAGAGAAATGACCAGCAGCCTCTGAAGGGGCCCTGCTCGGCTGGAGTCCTAGGGCCATCTCTGTTTCCATTGCCATGTATTCAGTCACGTCTGGCTCTTGGCAACCCTTTGGACTGTAGCCTACCAGGCTCCTCCATCCATGGAATTTCCCAAGCAAGAATACTGGAGTGGGTTGCCATTTCCTTCTCCAGGGGATCATCCCGAGCTAGGGAACCAACCTGAGTCTCCTACTCTGCAAGTGGATCTAAGTCAGGGTTTTCACCTTCACCAAATGCAGACATTTGAATTCTAAGGGGGGAAGAGGTGGCACGGTGGTAAAGAATCCAGCTGCCAATGCAGGAGACGGCAGCAGGTTCAGTCCCTGCTACGCACAATGAGGTCAGGAGCCATGATCGTCCAGATGCACACCGTTCTTCCTTGTCTTTCTTTTTTTTTTTTCTTTTCTTTTTTCCCCTGTAATAACACTCATGGCTGAGAATAAAAGGGAAAAGGTCATTATCTTCAGAGTCTTTAGTGGCAATTACACACAAGCCGTAAGAATACACTTGACTCCATCTGTTCTTCCCGTGTGTCTCCTTAGGAGTGAGGCTGCTGTCAGCAAAGCTCAATCTCACCAGTGGAGCACCATCTTATGGGATGGAAATTAAAGACAATCATCGCCAACCGAAGTTTAACAATTTCTTCTGCTTAAGGACCCGAGCAAAGCAGTACAGAAAGAGAGGGATAAGCAAAAATGACAGAGGGTAAAATTTAAAGAACTTGACTCTCTCAAAAGACCTATAATATCTGGGCTTCTGTCTGTAGAGCATTGTGTACATTTACTGAGGGAAATAAAACATATCCAACAAGTTCTTTGGTGCTTTTGCTTTTCAAGGTCAATGACAATGATGGAATAACATCTACTCATTGTAGAAAATTCAGAAAATACAGATAAGGAAAAGTGGGCAAATTTAAATTATTCATAGTCTTGCCACGCTGAGTGATTCACTGTGGACTCCATAGATGCACATTTGCATTTGTCTCTATCTATCTGTATATCTGTCTACCTATCTATCTGTATCTATCTGTATAGACATATATATCTATCTACACATTCACATACAAACACCCAAATTTTACAAACTGTATTGTCATTTTAGACTCTTAACAATACATCTTTATGGTAAGCGATACTAGTATTCATCAATATCCAGTTATCCTCTAATTTCTGACTCACTAGATGACTTCCTTCTCTGTCCTTTGACATAGGGTGCAGCCACTGACTTTGGCAAATGAAATGGAAGCTGAAGCTTCACATGCCACCTGGAGGCAGAAATATCCTGAAATGCTAAGTCAACACATGGAGAGGAGCTGCCCTTGAGAGTGACCAGTTCATATGGTCTTTGTTGTAAGACATTAAAAACTCAGGAGTTGTTACTGCAGCATAATTGAGTTTATCCCCACCAAAACAATCTTTAGCAGTGTTCTGACATTAAACACTATACTGAAAGAGCCATAAAAGGTTGAATTACAATTTATTATAATTAATTCAACTAGACTCTTACAGTTGAATATTTAAATTATTTCCAAATTATAACCAATTTTGTAAGGAACACATTTTTAGTCATATTTTGCTTATATTTGTGATTATTTCCTTATGTTGCAGCTATAGAAAAGAAAGCCATAGTTCAGAGGATATAACCATGAAAGTGAAAGTGTTAGTCACTCAGTCGTGTCTGACTCTTTGTGACCCCCATGGACTGTAGCCCACCAAGCTCCTCTGTCCATGGGATTCTCCAGGCAAGAATACTGCAGTGGGTTGCTATTCTCTTCTCCAGGGGAATCTTCCCAACCCAGGTATCAAAACCTGGTCTCCTGCATTGCAGGCAGGTTATTTACCCTCTGAGCCACCAAGGAAGTCCATGTGCTTTTTAAAAATATAGTGCCAAGTCATTCTATTAAAAAAAGATTATTGACAAAATCATCAATGGCATGAAGAGTAGACGGTTTATCTATTTGACATAAATATTCTATCTATCTAGTCATCTTTCTTTTAAAGATGAAAATGGTGCTCTATGGTTTCTGATTGCAATTCAATGAGTTACATACATTTTCATAATTGCATCAGTTATTTGTATTTTCTCTTCTATGAACTTTTTAAAAATCATTTTCTACTGATTTTTTATCTTTCCACTTGTTAAGTATATAATTATAGATATTAGTAAAACAATGATATATTCATTAAAAATTAACCTTTGCCACATGCACTCTGTACCCTTTTTCCAACCATTAATTTGGTTGGAAAAATTCCACGGTTATTTATGTTTTTTAACATACAGATGTGTTGATTGTGTTGTTTTTCAGGTTATTAGATTTATTAATGTTTTTCTTTAAGGTTTTGCCTCTAGTAGCATGTTATAAATATCTTCTTTATCTCCCAAATATAAATAGTCACATATTTTTTTCTAGCACTTTATGATTTTGTTTTTATATTTAAATCTCTGATCCATATGGTATATAAGTTGAATATGGAATAAAGTTCAGATCTATTTTTTCCCCAGATGGCTGGTTTTTCTAACGCTGCTTATTGAAAAATCCTTCCTTTCCATACAAGTTTTAAATGCCACGTTTATCCATACACCAAGTTCTGAAGAATTTTTGAGACTGGACTTTTATCTTAGTGACCAATCTGTCAATGTCAAAATTGGTATCAGGCTGCCTTTATTATTGTATCTTTATACTCTTCAATATCTTATATCATATTGATGTAATGTATAAATGTAATATTCTGCTATTCTTTGAGAAATTATCTTGCCTATTTTTAGTATTTATTTTTCAAGTTGAATTTTTAAATTTCATTAGGATTTTCATCTTTCCAAGTAATAGAATTCAAGTCTTATTTTATGTCTTTTCTTCATTAATTCACTTAGAAGTATTTATTTTCTATGAGCCAATAATCCTTCTAGATATTGAGGATATAATAAAGAACAAACAGAATTCCTTGCTCTCAGGGAGCTTATATTCTAAAAAGAGAAAAACAATAAACAAGATAAACAACTACAATAGAGCTTATTAAATAGTAGTAAGAGTTAAAGAGAAAAAAATAAAGCTGGGAAGGGAAATATGAAATATCATTGTTGATGGTTTTCATTTGGATTTTCTTTGAAGCGGATGTTGAGAGAATCAAGGTTCAGAGATTGGGGCGGTAGAAGTGAGCCTGTGAAGAATGAGGTAGCTGGAAAAGGCAGAAACACCTTCAGGCAACAATGAAAATCTGGTGCTCATTAAAAAAGAGAAGAAGGAACAGAGAGGGAGGAGGAAATGAGTAAAAAGAGCCTCTGACTGCCGCGAAGCCTTTAGAAAGTCTCAATGGAGCTGATAGGGAACCTCAGTGCAAGGACTGAGCTTTAGAAGGCACCCTGGCAGAATTAGCCTTGAACTGTTTTCAAGAGGATAGATACCCCACCGGGCTCGCTCATTTGCGGGGCGCAGCCGGGGGCGTGGCCTCCACCGGCCAGAAGTGTGGCAGATACAGGCATCAAGTTCTAAGGGGCGGAGGAAGCGCTGAGAGGAGACCCTCCCGGGCCACCAGGATGGAGGAAAGTGTTAGCGTCTTCAATAGGTTAGTCTTGTAGTGCACATATCTTCTTTATTTCACTCTTATTCATAACTGTTCTAAAATTTGGGCTGATATTATTAATAGGCTGTTTTTTCTGTGTCATTTACAATTAATTGTTGCTGGTTTTCCAGGTAGCTCAGTGGTAAAGAATCCACCTGCATTGCAGGAGACCTGGGTTCAACCTCCTGGAGAATGAAATGCCAACCCACTCCAGTATTCGTGCCTGGGAAATCCCATGGACAGAGGAGCCTGGAAGGGTTGCAGTTCACAGGATCACGAAGAGTCAGACACGACTTAACAACTAAACAACAGTATGCAAGAAACTTAAACTTTGGATATTTACTTTGCTGACAAAGGTCCTTATAGTGAAAGCTATGATTTTTCTAGTAGTCATGTATGGATGTGAGAGTTGGACGATAAAGAATGCTGAGCACCAAAGAATTGATGCTTTTGAACTGTGGTATTGGAGAAGACTCTTGAGAGTCCCTTGGACTTCAAGGACATCCAACCAGTCAATTCTAAAGGAAATCAATCCTGGATTTTCATTGGAAGGACTGATGCTGAAGCTGAAACTCCAATACTTTGGCCACCTGAAGTGAAGAACTGACTCATTGGAAAAGACCATGATGCTGGGAAAGATTGAAGGCAGGAGGAGAAGGGGACGACAGAGGATGAGATGGTTGGATGGCATCAGCAATTCAATGGGCATGAGTTTGAGCAAGCTCTGGGCGATGGTGAAGGACAGGGAAGCCT
The DNA here is from genome assembly GCF_910594005.1 of Cervus elaphus. Lineage (NCBI taxonomy): Eukaryota > Metazoa > Chordata > Mammalia > Artiodactyla > Cervidae > Cervus > Cervus elaphus. The sequence continues at coordinate 5,123,711 of NC_057820.1, read as the reverse complement.
GGAGTGCTGTAGTCCATGGGGTCACAGAGTTGGACATGACTAAGTGACTGAAGAACAATGACATAACATACCACCTTGCTGAATTCCTATTAATTTGGTTCTTAGGCTGTAATTCTTACATTATTAAGAATGTCATTGCAAACATTTTTCTCTCTTCTGAAAATTGTGTTTTATTTCTTTTCCTTATTGCCAAATCAAAACTGAAATATAGTGATGGCAATGAAAATATTCATGTTAATGAGAATCCCTTTAAGTTTTATCATTAAGGATTATACTGGATGTTCTATTCCAAGAAAATGTGAAAAAAAATTCCTAGATCAATTGATCTAAATTGCCAAAAGTAACTTAGGAAGTTGATCTAGGAACATTGTTGTCACACGCTTTGCTATAGAATTGCAGATAATATACTCATACATATACTGCCTTCTCCCTATCTGTGATCATATCTTTGATCATTCCTCATGTTTGTCATTGTGCTTTTACTTATTCTTTTTCTTCATTAGACTTCAAGAAGTTTCCTTCTTTTATGTGCTTTTTTTCCCCCAAAAAAACAGTTCTTGAAGTATCTATCATTTCTGCATTTTTTCTTTTCTAATGTATTGATTTCTGCTTTTATCTTCAGGATTCCTCAATTCGTTTTCTGCTTAATTTAATTTTCCCTGGCTTTTAAAAGAGAAAAAAGTGGTATCTGTCTGTACCTTTCATAGCTAACACCAATCTAGCTTTATCTGTAATCATGATATTAACAATCACAGGCAGGGGTCATGACAAGCGTGGAGACCTGGGTCTGCGGCCAATTGCCTGGTTCATATCCCAGCTCTACCTTTGCCAAATGTGTGACTTGGACAAGCAGTTTCCACATCTGTAAAATGAGGATTATTATTATGATAAAACTTACCTCATTGGGTTAGTGTGAAGATTACTTGAGCTAATATTTGTAAAGATTTTGAAACAGGGCTTGGCTCACAGTAATGGCTATGTAATACACGAATAAATTACATTCATGCAGCACTTTATCCTTCGCAAAGCATTTTCACATTAATTTTCTCCCTTGGTTATCAGGACAACCCCATGTGGCAAACAGTTCTCACCCCTACTTCATGCATAATAAAACTGGAACTTCGACAGGTCGGTTTGTATGAGACCAGTGAATGGAAGATCCAGGTCTTACGGCCCTGTGATCAGTGTGTGACTTAAAGTCCAGATTACCTCTTTAATTTGTGGGGGCTTGGTTGGACAGAGAGAAGTCCATGTTTGGTCCAGCTTTAAGTCCTGGCAACTCTTTCCAGTTTTCAGCCTTTTGACTGGATGGCAAAGCACCCAAGGCTAAGACCAACCGCTCAGTCAACTATCAAGAAGTCTGGGGCCTCCCAGTCCTGAATCTGTGCAGCCAGTGGCAGCAGAAAAAGGCCACACAAGACCTGCTATGAGTGCAAGAGCTGTGAGATTCAGTCCCGGCCCTGCTCTGTCTTACTCCATGAGCATGAACACTGTACTTCGCTCTGCTGTCTCTCGATCTTCTTAAATTCCACAGTCGAAAAAATAGTGTCGGCCTACTTGTATCCAAAGGCCATTACAGGATTCAAAATAAGCTGATGGCGGTGAAACATATGGGAAGCTTATAACGTCTTCCACACATGCAAGACATCGTGGGTGTGAAAGGTATCTGCCCTACTGCTTTCTTTGCTTACACAACTGAGAAGAGAAAAACCAGATGTGGAAACTGCTCTCAGACATCATGCCTGCCCCCACATTCTTGTGCCCAGGAAACTTCCCTCCACCAACAGCGTCATTATCTTTGCACTGGAGGAAGAAAAAAAATCTGTCCAGTTGCTGAACAGAAATCTAATTTCCACCTGGCTTCTTGTGGGCTGTCCACCACAGGTAATGGAACATAACAAAATTTTCCACAGGCACTGTTCTCCACGGCACACCCAAAACCAGCAGGAAAGAGACGGAACCAAAAATTTCCTTTGGCATCTAGCTCTTCCCTCCGTGAGAGTAGGGGCTACCTGGGGGAAATAGTCAAATATAGGAGGGAAGGAGACACATCCAATCCTGGGTCATATTACCTGAACTGTTTCTGTATGTATATGTTTCTCTAAACTCTAGGAATCATCCACTGAGATCTTTTGTCAGTTTAATTTATTGTATTTAGGCTCCTTTTTCCCAACAGGAACTGAAACTACCTAGATTTTCTTGATGTTCAGCTACCTTTGATATTCCCAAGATGGCTGGACAGGGATTGGAAGGAGATATGCACAGTCCCCTGGATGAGGGTTTGGCAAGCCACTCCAGTATTCTTGCCTGGAGAATCCCATGGACAGAGGAGTCTTGTGTGCTACAGTTCCATGGAGTTGCAAAGAGACACGATTGAGCATGCAAGCATATCACAGCTGCAAGATGGGCTGGCGAGGGAGGTAGGTGCTGTCCTGACCTTTGCTCTCAATGGAATCCCCTTAGAGCTCGAGCAGGAGAAGTAGGCAGCTGGAGTCCTTCTTCCTGCAAACAGGAAAGAGAGAGAGGTTTTCAAAGAGCTGATGAGCTTTATCCATCATGAGTTTCATCCCTTCCTTGCTGTGTTGAGGGGAAGGAGGTGAAGAGGGACAGAATTAGGAGAAGCAGAGACAAAGAAACCCATGCCCGGGACTTCCTTGGTGGTCCAGGGGCTAAGAATCCATGCTCCCAATGCAGGGAGCCCAAGTTAGATCCCTGGTCTGGGAACAAGATCCTGCGTGCCACAGTGAAGATCAAAGATCCTCCATGACACAAGTAAGACCAGGCACAGCCAAATAAAATAAAAATGAATGTTAGAAAAAAGAGAGAGAAAAATAAATCCATGCCCAATGCATTGCAGTAGAGAACTCTGCCAAGATTCACCATTTGAAGAGAGGGCAGCAGTGGTTTGTGGCCACCCCTGGATGCTAGTGATACCCCCATTCAAGCTGGCAGGACCCCAAAGCAAAGGAAAAATGCCCCCAAAAGCTCTTCTGAAACTGAGGCTGCTCTTAACTAAGTTTAGATCACGTGCCTGATGAAGATGGTTCAACTGCTCTGGCCTCCTCAGTCCACACCAGAGCAGTGGAGAGTCACGGGCCAGCAAGACATAGAAGGAAAGTACTGATTCTTAGGTATAACTACATATCAGACACTTGTGCAGGGAGATGCACATGCACGTGCCCACACACACAGACACACACACACAAATCTCATTCAGTACTTTTGAAAGTTCCATGAGGGCCCAGATATTTGCCTGTTTTTTTATCACTATTCTATCCCTGATGCTTTACACATAGCAAGTTCACCAGAGATACTTGAGAAATGAGGGAATGAATCTTTACAACTCAAAGGGAGTGAAATAATCATTGATCTTGTTTTAGGCTGGAGAAGCTATGTTTCAGAGGATGTTATGGAGCAGACAAGCTGGGATTCAAACTCAGGTGTGTCTTAACGCCACAGCTGACATATTTCAGGATCACAAGCCATCCTCTGACAGCAAAGCAGAGTGTATGCAGAGAAGGTGAGGTCAGGGAACTTGAAATCGTGTTCTACAAAGAATCACTGAGCAAATGAGGCTTTCATCTGAGAAAAGGAACACCCCAAGCTAATAAGCCACGGAGAACCTCCTCCCCTTCCTGAGCTTCTGTCTTCCTTCCTTGGTGAGATGAAGGGATTGGGCAAATAATTGGCACATGGGCCACTGATCTCCACTTCAACTCCTGTGACATGCATTACTCATTGATCACAGCATTCTTTCCCACGGAACTTGGATACAGTTTCATAAATATTCTCGACAGCACTCCATGCAGCCTCACCCATTAGTTAAACCTAGAGCCTACTATACAGCGTGAAGTAAGTCAGAAAGAGAAAAGCAAATACTGTCTATTAATGCATATATGGAATCTAGAAAGATGGCACCGATGAACTTATTTGCAGGGCAGCAATGGAGATGCAGACAGGGAACAGACTTACAGACACAGGGAAGCGGGGAGGAAATAAAGGGTAGAATGAGTGGAGAGAGTAGCATGGAAACATACACGCTACCACATGTAAAACAGATAGCCAGTGGGAATTTGCTGAACCACTTGAGAACTCAAACCAGGGCTCTGTAACAGCCTAGAGGGGTGAGGTGGGGCGGGAAGTAGGAGGGAAGTCCAAGAGGAAGGGGACGGATGTGTACTTAGGGCTGATCCATGCTGGTGTCTGGGCTTCCCTGGTGGCTCAGCTGGTAAAGAATCCGCCTGCCATGTGGGAGACCCAGGTTCGATCCCTGGGTCGGGAAGATCTGCTGGAGAAGGGAACGGCTACCCACTCCAGTATTCTGACCTGGAGAATTCTATGGACTGTCTAGTCCACGGGGTCACAACATGGGGACACAACTCAGCAACTTTCACTTCCATGGCAGAAACCAACACAATATTGTCAATCAGTTATCCTTCAATTAAAAATAAAATCTTTAAAAAAGTTGGCGTGCATGGGAAAGGCTGACTTCTCCAGACTGAGTAAGCGCTAACATTCCATCACTGTGTCTATCCTGCTGTGTATATAGGCTGCCACACTAAGATACCATGAGCAAGGAGACTTTCCAGTCTCATCTGAAAGCAGCAGCATAAGAAGGAACCAGGAAGCCTCCAGACTTCGGGGTTATCCTGGACTACCTTCCAGATGGAAAATAATGTTTTAACTACAAGTCATCTAAATATTGTCAATAAAAAGATCCCCTTGTCTAGGATTAAGACAGTACCTATGACCAAGACTGTATTCCCAAAGCAAGCTAAAGTGAAAAGTTGGGACAGATTTTCGATTTGGCCTCATGGACTGGCTTATAGTCAACATTTTCTTGAGTTACACATACAGTAAAGATTGCCATGAAATAAAATGACACATTGAAAATAACATTATGTGAGTAGTATCATGTCTGGATTTTAGCCAAGTTCAAGCAATATAAAAAGCTGTTTTTTATGGTAGCCTCACGGCTGGGTATCTGGCTTTTAATGGTTTAGGAAGAGTAAGACACAAGATTTCATATTGATTTTTTTTCCAAGTGTACTTTTTAATAACACAAACAACCTTCAATAGTTCATGAAGTATTCCACCAATGCCATAAAAATATAAAACTTAAATTTCTTATTTAAAAACACTAACATTTGTTGTTCTACAGGGTCATTGGTTGCAGACAACAGAAATCAACTCCAGTCAATGTAAATAGGAAGGGAATTTATAGGAGGGCATTGAGATATTCAAGGACTGGATATACATGTTGGAAAAATAGGCACAGGAGATACTAACAGGGACTAAGAATAGCCAGGATCCTGTCCCATCACCACAAACCACATGCCCCCAACTCCCCACACTGCTAGACTCAGTTGCCCTGGGACATTCACCTTTGCATCAAACTCTTGAGTCTAGCATAGCTGCCATTAATAAAGTCTAAATTTCTTGTCTCTTCTGTCATCTCCTCCTAAATAAAAGTCCTGCAGTTTCTGATTAGTCTCACTTACATCTTGGTCCAGTCTCTACCAACTAGCCAATGGGGATAGGAAACATCTGTCCCTCTTTGGGCTTCTGCTCCAAGAAGAAAGTGTTCAGAAGCTGGGCAGCCTAAATGACTAAAGCCCACTGCTTTAATGGGCTAAAATGAAATGCATCTGCTAAAATGAAATGCCCAGAAAGAATAAAAAATGAATTTCCTGTCAGTGAAATATCCCAATAACCAATAACTATAATTTATTGAGCAGGTACTTTCTTCCAGGCAAAGAGTCAGATATAGCTAAGCATGCATTCACGCAAGCAAAAAATGCACTAGGTACTAAATATAATCCTCCTTATCTTATTTACAAAACAACCGTAACGAGGCAAACATCAGCATTCTCATGTTTAGGGCAAGGAATGAGTCATCCGTCCAGGGACACACAGCTTGTCAACACCAGAGCCGGAATTCAGTGGAAGTCTCTTCATGTGCCCTCACCATCACACCACACTGCCTCTCTGTGAACATTGCAAGGTGGCCTGAATCAGGGCTGACCAGGTATGTGATGAATGTTCATTTTAATGCTTCCTTTCAGTAAACACTCATTCAGTGAGTTCTTACTACATAAAAACCATTATCAAAAAAAAAAAAAAAAAACATTATCATAGGCATCATAGGGTACATTTCTTGTAGCAAAGCCCATGTCCACCTCTAACTACAATATGGAAGATAATGAAATACTTGCAAAAGACAAATACTAGCTAAGTCACGTGAGGAAAATTCCACGAGGGCAAAGACTGGGTCTTTCTTGCTCAACTTATCTCTCAGTTCCTCACAGTGTTTGGCCCCTAGAGAGCTCTCAGTAAATATTTAATAGATGGATAAAAATAACTAGTATTCATTAAGTCCTTACCATGAGCCAAGCACTCTGGCAAGCCCTCAAGAGGAAAGTACTATCAAGATCTCCACTGTGGATGATGCAGCTTAGCCCGGGTCTTTGCCAAGGATCACAGACAGGTGAGGAGGCAGAGTTAGAACACAAACTCTGCAGCCTGCACCTTACTTATGGTGGGGGTTCAACTCAAGGTTGACTTCCCTCTGGAGATCATGCAGGGTATAGAAATCAGGGCTCCACATTTGCACCTCACGACTTCCCTAAGGAAGAGAGGTCATCCCTTTCAACGTCTCTGTGTCTTAAGAGAGAGGTAACATCTTTCCCAGAATCCCCACCCCCATCCTGCCATGGACCCCCTCTTAGCATCTGCAGGAATTGGCCCAAGAAAATGAAAGTGTTAGCCCCTCAGTCGTGTCCAACTCTTTGCAACCCCATGGACTGTAGCCCGCCAGTCTCCTCTGTTCAGGGAATTTTCCAAGCAAGATTGCTGGAGTGGGCTGCCATGCCCTCCTCCGGGGGCTCTTCCTGACTCAGGGATTCTATCTGGGCCTCCATCATCGCAGACAGATTGTTTACCATCTGAGCCGCCAGGGACGCCTATAATTGGTCCTGCCCATTCCTAATTCCTAATTGGACTTCCCTGGTGGCTCAGACGGTAAAGCGTCTGTCTACAATGTGGGAGACCTGGATTCGATCCCTGGGTCGGGAAGATCCCTGGAGAAGGAAATGGCAACCCACTCCAGTACTCTTGCCTGGAAAATCTCATGGACGGAGGAGCCTGGTGGGCTGCAGTCCATGGGGTCTCAAAGAGTCGGACATGACTGAGCGACTTCACTTTTTTTCTATTCCTAATGGAGCCCTGTCACCAAAGTGAAGACGTGAGTTGATCGGTTCCAGTCTCATGGACGGAGGAGCCTGGTGGGCTGCAGTCCATGGGGTCTCAAACAGTCGGACATGACTGAGCGACTTCACTTTTTTTCTATTCCTAATGGAGCCCTGTCACCAACGTGAAGACGTGAGTTGATCGGTTCCAGCCAAAGTTGCCACTCAAACCAGGTCTGGGGAAGTATAAAGGGTTGGCAGGTAACCTTAACAGCATCAAGCCCTGCATCTGGACGTAGGCTCAACTTCCCCTGGAGCGTGTGAACTATTGGGGAGATGCCTGAAAGTAAACGGGTGGACACTCAGGCAGGGGTAACGGGCAGGCTGGGTGCTCTGCAGGCAGCTGCCTGTGTCCACTGTAACTCTTCCTTTTCCCAGGACCGCTCCCCACAACTCTCCGAACCAAGTTCAAATGCCTTGGCAATACCGCGTCCATCACCGTTCACCTTTGACATGCCTTTCTAGGCTCACCTCCGGCCACTCTCTGTTCCAGGTCCTCGCCTCTTAGAACTCCTCAGTCCCCTCCGAGGGTGTGGCTTTGCTGATCCGCTCCCTTGCTTTTTGCCTGTCCCACCTGCACCTGGAAAGCCAGTAAGAATGGCCGCTCAGGCCGGAACCCGTTCCTCAGAACCTCCCACCTCGCTCCACCAGCCAACGTGCCGCCAGAGCTGCAGTTCCCCAGGATCTCCATCGGGGGCGCTATGAAGGGTACGCACAGATCTTCCTCCATCCCTGCTCGGAGCGTCCCCGCCCCCATGCCCGACCTTATCCCCAGCCCCGGGAGGAGGAGAGACAGAGCCAGTGTTCTGAAAGCAGGTAGTGTGCCTCTAAAAAAAGAGATAAAGACTATAGATCAATTATACCTCAATAATTTTTTAATTAAAAAAATAAAATAAACAGTGAATGAACCCTAATGTGATATACTCTCTCAGCTCCCAAGCATTTCCTCCCCAACCCTTATCACAGTTCAAATTACATATCCAGTGATGCACTCACTCGCGTGGGATCTATGGCCCCATAAAAATATAAGCTCTGTGGGGGCAGGGACCGTGTCTCTTGTTCACTGGCACCTAACAGAGGCGTCTGGCACATTCCATAGGTTTAATAAATATCTGTTGGATGAATACAACAGCCAGGGATTTAAAGCTGCCTAAAATCTGTTTTTTGTTCTTTTTTCTTCTTCTTCTTCATCATATCTATTTCCTTCGTCAAGGAAATAATATGGCTCACAGGAACAGAGAAGAAATCTAGGCTTCATTCCAGACATTTTTTCACAGCTTCAATTGCTGGAAAGAGGCAAAAACCCCAAGTCACATGACCTTGTATTTAGAATATTAATTTTCCCTAGGTCATACAGAAACAGCGATACTCTCCTTAATGAAATGCTCTTGTACTAATTTCTATTTGTATGCAAAAGACGTCATCGGTTTAACACACGGAGACAATCTCCCCTGCTCGCACACACCCATATCTGCATAGCAGAAGAAGAGGGAAAGCTTCTGATTTATTATACATAAACAAAATGAACGAGATAACATTTTATTAGTTAGAAACCATTACAAAAACAGCAAGAAAATGAGACAGTACAAGTGGAAGATGCCCTTATCAATAAATCCTCGGAAGTTTAGGACCCCGTGCATGTTGCAATAATAAAAGAGATAATTAAAAGGATCGAATGGCAGAGCTGTATCATTTCATCAAGAAAGCTGCCTCTCAACAATAGGAAACATCAGGGCAGTGATGGTCTGTGCATCTCTAACTTTGGTGGAAAAGAAAGGCGTTTGAGATTCAAGTTGTTTCAGCAAATGTGAAAAGAATCCATTTTTAGGTTGTGTCATATTGAAATCATGCAAATCCAAGCAAGAAATGGCTCCCCTTTAAAGTCAGCATCGTTTTTAAGTCTTGTTTCTCGTGGTGAACAGTAAATAGCATGATGAAATTAGCCATGTCCAGCCTATCAATTATGGTTGATATTATAACTAGGTAAGAAAGACAGTTACGTTACTCTTTTTTACAAGACAGTCTTGGTTTTTCTTCCCTTGACTGAGAATCTTCATTTCATCCTAGAAAATCCTTATGACACATTGCAAATACTTTTTATATAAAAGCATCACAGGGAAACACAGAGACTTCAGAGGTTTTTTTCATTTCCTAGGGAGCCATAGTCAGTTTTTAGAAAGTAAATTGTGTCCCTACCATTCCACTCCCTCCAGGTCAAGGCTTCCCCTCCCCCACCCCGGTCAGTTTAATATAAGTCACTGCCTGGGCTTTGTTCTATGGAATAACATTTTCTCCTGGGAGTCGGGTCATGCAAAATGCTCCCCACCGAGAGACTGGAAATTTTTCCATAAGACATTCTTTCAGCAGCTAGACCCTGGAGGAAACCTGATCGGAATGTTTAAAGTCTTAACTCACCAGTTCTCCTTAACTCTCCCCACATTTCTCTGAGGGGAAAAAAAAAAAAAACTAAACCACATATTTAAGGTTTATAACACCTGGTGACAACAGACCCAATGAGATGTGGTCTAATTTAGAAGGAAAACTGAAAATGAGTAGCTAATTTCCCACACTTCTTCTGCTACTCTACACTGTTTTCTCTTCTTATTTTGGTTTAGAGTCACTCCGTAAGTCCCTAGACGGCTCAATTCAGAAACTTTTTTAAAAACAGCTGCTAGATATTCAGTAAGTTACATAAAGCCAAGTGGCAATTTTTTCACAGCATTTTTCTAAACTCAGATGCATTTTCTGTAGTGCAAGTGACATAGATTTACCACCAAATCATTCATGCGTTCCTAAATGGCATAGATCATGAGAAAGCTTGGTTGTGGTTTCTTTATAAAAAGTCTTAAAGCAATTGTAACTGTTGTTGTTTAGTCTCTAAATTGCTTCCAACTCTCTTGCCACCTCATGGATTGGAGCCCGCCAGGCTCCTTTTTCCATGGGATTTCCCAGACACGAATACTGGAGTGGGTTGCCATTTCCTCCTTCAGGGGATCTTCCTGACCCAGGGTTGGAACCTGAGCCTCCTGCATTGGCAGGCAGGTTCTTTAGCACTGAACCACCAGGGAAGCCCCTGACATTGTAACAGACACATATACATAGAATAGAATTAATACGGCAGTATGATGCAGTATCCGTGTAATTGCCAACATCCATTGGATCATAGAAAGAGCAAGAGAATTCCAGAAAAACATCTACTTCTGCTTCATTGACTATACTAAAGCCTATGACTGAGTGGATCACAACAAACTGTGGAAAATACTTAAAGAGATGGAAATACCAGACCACCTTACTTGCCTCCCAAGAAATCTGTATGCAGGTCAGGAAACAACAGTTAGAACCAGACATGGAACAACTGACTGGTTCCAAATTGGGAAAGGAGTACATCAAGGCTGTGTATTGTCACCCTGCTTATTCACCTTAAATGAAGAGTGCATCGTGCGAAATGCCAGGGTGAATGAAGCACAAGCTGGAATCAAGACTGCCGGGAGAAATATCAATAACCTCAGATATGCAGATGACACCATCCTCATGGCAGAAAGCAAAGAGGAACTAAAGAGCCTCTTGATGAAGGTGAAAGAGGAGAGTGAACAAGCTGGCTTAATCTCAACATTCAGAAAACTAATATCATGGCATCTGGTCCCATCACTTCATGGCTAATAGTTGGGGAAATGATAGAAACAGTCACAGACTTTCTTTTCTTGGGCTCCAAAATCACTGCTAATGGTGACTGCAGCCACAAAATTATAAGACACTTGTTCCTTGGAAGAAAAGCTATGACACACCTAAATAACATATTAAAAAGCAAGACATTCCTTTGCCAACAAAGGTCCATATAATCAAAGTTATGATTTTTCCCGTAGTCATGTATGGATGTGAGAGTTGGACCATAAAGAAGGCTGAGTGCTGAAGAGCTGATGTTTTGAGCTGAGGTGTTGGAGAAAACTCAGGAGTCCCTTGGACTGCAAGGAGATCAAACCAGTTAATTCTAAAGGAAACCAGTCCTGAATATTCATTGGAAGGACTGATGCTGAAGCTAAAGCTCCAATACTTGGCCACCTAATGCAAAGAGCCAGTTCATTAGAAAAGACCCTGATGCTGGGAAATCGAAGGCAGGAGAAGAAGGGGACAGAGGATGAGATGGTTGGATGGCATCACTGGCTCAATGGACTTGAGTTTGAGCAAACTCTGGGAGATGGTGAAGGACAGGGAAGCCTGGCGTGCTGCAGTCCATCAGATTGCAAAGAGTCAGACACGACTGAGTTGCTGAATAACAACAACAATCTATGTAACAGATAATGTAACATAAGGTAGTAGGTATGTGTGCATGTATCCCTCACTTTTTTTTTTTTTTTTTAAGTTGATTATCATGGAAGCCTTGGAAAGCAGCCTTAGAAAGCAGCCTTAGAAGATTTGGAAAGCCTTTGCTTTCCCCTCCTCTTTACCAGGGCTTCCCTGGTAGCTCAGCTGGTAAAGAATCTGCCTGCAATGCAGGAGACCCTGTTTCGATTCCTGGGTCAGGAAGATCCCCTGGAGAAGGGATAGGTTACCCACACCAGTATTCTTGGGCTTTCATGATGGCTCAGATGGTGAAGAATCCACTTGCAATGTGGGAGACCTGGGTTCAATCCCTAGGTTGGGAAGATCCCTTGGAGGAGGGCATGACAACCCACTCCAGAATCCTTTCATGGAGAATCCCCAGGGACAGAAAAGCCTGGCAGGCTACAGCCCATGGGGTCGCAAAGAGTCAGACATGACTGAGTGACTAAGCACAGCGCAGCATCTTTACCAAGGGCTTCCCAGGTGGCTCAGTGAGTCCATCTGCCGGTGCAGGGCATGCGGGTTCCATCCCTGAGTTGGGAAGATCCCCTGGAGAAGGAAATGTCAACCCACTCCAGTATTCTTCTCTGGGAAATCCCATGGACAGAGGAGCCTGGTGGGCTACACAGTCCATAGGGTCAAAAAGAGTCAGACACGACTAAACACGCACACATGCATCACCTTTACCAGATAGTGATGGCAGAAATCTAACATTTCACCCAAGGCAGTGCCCATCTTACAATAGACCTAGACAGAGCAGAAAAGAACTGGCTGACTTGAGACATCACCTGCTTGATGGCCAAGGAGCAGAGGCTTGATGGTCCTGGGCTAGGCATTTTGTCATCTTTTCTCTTTATTGAGAACATTGCTATCTAGCCTTTGAAAAGTGCACTTAAATACACTTTACTAAATAGTATGTAGACTCGCACAATGGATGCCTGTATAAAAACCCTGTGAAAAATTTCAAAGTTTGCAAACTGGAAGAATAAGTGAGTGGCTCATTTAATTTATTTTAATCAGTTACATCAGGAAAATGCAATTCTATTGAAGGGAAACCTTTGCAGAAGCAGAGAGCAATTATGTTTTGCGTGCAGAGTGCTCTTTTTAAAAACGACCATGTGTGCAGCATGAAAAAAAAGCTTAGTGATGTCAATCATCTTGATTTCAAATTCCTTCAGTGCATTTCTTAAACAGTGCAAAAATTATAGAAAGCAAAATCTATTTCTCTCAAGATTCTGTGCAGCTGTTTTCTGCAATTCTTGAACACTCTTGATAGAACTGTGTTTCCAAAGGTACTGGTTTGTAAAAGTAAAAATTACTGCAGTAGTGCTCTTAGCTTTGTTTAAAATAGATATTTTCGCATGATATCTTGAAGAGGGTAACTCACCAGAGGCCCCTGGATCAGGTTAAACTTTGACTAGAGTAATGGGATTCCCCTTAATAATTAACACCAACTTACACAAAAGAGTAGCTTAAAAGTTAAGAAGTAGACGGCAGCCTATTTAAAAGGTATTTGTTAAATTGTTGAAGATGTATGTAAGAGGCAGGTAAGAAAATGTTGCAGGAAGCACCACATTTCTAGACACATCAAAATGCTGTCCCTCGAGAGGACGGAGATCTCGGCTTTCAGAGATTCGGGCAGTTTTAAAATGAAGTGAAAACAATCCTGTTTCCTTACCGCCTAATGCAAGTAAATCAACTGTGAGCTCAATATTGAGTTGAAATCTCTTAAGATACAGTGACTTATAACCTGTCCAGATATGATTAACAAAGACCTGTGATTAAAAATGGGAATATAGATGGCTTGTGACAGGTAAATCTCTCTAGTTTCAGGGTGCAAGTTTCCACTGTTTCCTGTATTCTTAGACTTGGGTCATTTTCTGGTTTATTATGTGGGAACTTGTGTAGATTTCATTATTAATAGAAATTCCACCAGCAGGTTGAAACTTGGAACAAATATGTCAAGTCTAGAAGAAATGAATAACCTCAAAGTCCAATGTCAGTTTCATAACACAGGCAGCCTCCAGCTTAGAAATGGGCTGCACTCCAGAAGTTTGGTGGGAAGCTAACGAGTTAGCATTCAGAACACATTCTCCCGTTGAAACAGTTTCATCATCGCAGCTGCTTTCCTAAGTGAGCAAAAAATTCGATTTAACTCATCATGACTCAAAAGAAGGTGTTAATACTAAAGTAGCACTATTTTATTATTTTAATTTCTGTTATTATTTCATTTTATTATTTTTTTTGGCTGTGCCACACAGCATGTGGGGTCTTACTTTCCCAACCATGGACTGAACTCACTTGCCCTCCATGCACTGGGAGCTTGGAGTCTTAACCACTGGGCCACCAGAGAAGTCCCTAAAGTAGTGTTATTTTAAACATATCATTTGACCACTTATGATACTATAGTTGTGAAGAAATATATGTTAATTTTTAAATTAGACCAGTAGATATCTCCACTCTATTTCTCTAAAGGGTTAACAGATTACTGACATTAGGGAGGTATAACGCATCCACTTGGGATTCTCTGGTGGCTCAGACGGTAAAGAATCTGCCTGCCAATTCAGGAGACCCAGGTTTGATCCCTGGATAAGGAAGATGCCCTGGAGAAGGGCATGGCAAACCACTCCAGTATTCCTACCTGGAGAAGCCCATGGAAAGAGGACCCTGGCTGGCTACAGTCCAGGGGGTCACAAAGAGTCAGACACGACTGAGTGACTAACACACACAACACGTCTACTTGGGTCTTAAGACTATGTTAAGCCATGGCAATTCTGCCATTGAAGAATAACAGAAGCACTTAAAAAATGTTATTCATTACCCATTTATTTTGTTTTAGAGAATACAGTGATTATATACCTGACCACTCATTAGTTGTGTGACCTTTGGCAATTTACTGACTCTCTCGCTGACCCTCAGAGAGTTGTTGGGAAAATAAACAAAGCAATTTTTCTTGTTTATAATTTTTCTTTGCTAGTCCAGTTTCCACACCTCCAGGCTCCCCTGTCCTTCACTATCTTCCCGAGTTTGCTCAAACTCATGTCCATTGAGTCAGTGATGCCATCCAACCATCTCATCCTCTGTTGCCCCCTTCTCCTGCTCTCAATCTTTCCCAGCACCAGAGTCTTTTTCAGTGAGTGGACTCTTTGCATCAGGTGGCTAAAGTACTGGAGCTTCAGCTTCAGCATCAGTCCTTTCTATGAATATTCAGGGTTGATTTCCTTTAGGATTGACTGGTTGGATCTCCTTGCATATAAAGGACTCTCAAGAGTCTTCTCCAGCACCACAATTTGAAAGTATCAATTTTTTGGCTCTCAGCATTCTTTTATGGTTTGACTCTCCTTTCTGTATGTGACTACTGGAAACACCATAGCTTTGACTACACAGACCTTTGCTGACAAAGTGATGTCTCTGCTTTTTAATGTCTGGCAGGTATCTTCACATATACCCCAGCAGTTCTCACTGGAGGGAAGGAAGGGGATTTAGCTTGCCCTTATCACCCACAGGACATTTGGCCATGTCTTAAGATGTTTTTGGTTGTCATCACACTCCAGTTATTCTTGCCTGGAAAATTCCATGGACAGAGGAGCCTGGCAGGTTACAGTCCACAGGGTTGCAAACAGTCAGACACGACTTAGTAACTGAACAACAAGAACAAATGGAACATAACGCCTGACATACAATAGGCACCCAATATGAGGTTGCTATTTTCATAAAGGGGACAACTCACAGGACAGGGAATCCAGCATAACAACTTGTTCCCAGTGCTCATGGATGGGATGCCATCTTTGTAGGAATTACATAACAATTAGCTTCCCTGGTGGCTCAGAGGGTAAAGCGTCTGCCTGCAATGAGGGAGACCTGGGTACGATCCCTGGGTTGGGAAGATCCCCTGGAGAAGGCAATGGCACCCCACTCCAGTACTCTTGCCTGGAAAATCCCATGAACGGAGAAGCCTGGTAAGCTGCAATCCATGGGGTCGCAAAAAGTCGGGATAAGACTGAGCAACTTCATTCATTTTTTAGCTCCTAACAACACACACCTGTGCCCCCTGTTGTGTTTTCAGTCCTTTCCACATTTCTGGTTGGTCCTTGGAGAAAAATGTACATCCAAAAGGTAATGCCATTTTGGTCCAGAACCTGCAGTTTTCTCTGGTTCACAAGAAACTGGTTGACAGGAGACTGAATAATTAAAAGAGAAAGGTGCAAGTTTTGTACAGAATCACTGTCTTTCATTGAAAAATGACTACCAGTCTATCCATATGAGCCAGGATGGTAATTTAAGTTTGCATCTTAAAGTGAGGTTTAGGGTTAAAAAAGTATCTCATTTATACTCCATATTTTTCCTTTCGGTTCTTCTTCTTTTGGATCACAATGTGGAAGTAGACTAGGGGGTACTGACTGCATCCTAAACTTACTGAAACAAAAGTTAAAGATGGCTTTCTTTGTTTTTGATGTTGTCCCTTTCCCCACAGGTAGATTAAAAATATGTATCTCTATACCATTCAACCAACTCAAAATAATTATCACATTTCTTGATTTCACAATTCTGTAGCTTTAAGGGCATAAGTTTCACAGTATTTTCACTCTCTTAACAGTTTGTGCATTTTCATTCCTCTGTAAGGTATGAATATATTACACTAAGAGATATTATATAAATGAGACCATTATTCAAAATGAGAATCTTCTCTACTAACAGCATCACTATTTGTAGCACATAAGACTAAATAAATGTCTCCCATGAGTGACTAAATGCAAAATAAAAAGTAACCACTCAACTTTAATAGTTTAAAAATGCTATTAAACATAATGGCTTCTTGACATTCAAGTAGCACTATGTTTTAAGTGATCTTCATTTTTTAAGAACTACTTTATTTTCATTTAAAATATTGATGGCAAATCAAGTTCTCTAGAGTCAGGAGCCAGAGAGGAGAAGCTTTCTTAAGAAAATAAATGTTCATGGAGTCCAGAGTTCCAAGGTGCTATTTTTTTTTTTTGAACTTTGCTTTTGTTTGGTTTTGTTTTGGTGTTCTCCTGAGGCTAGGTAATAACATCATATAAATGAACAACTTGAAGAAACTGACTGAACAATCTTATTTCTGGAGATTTTCTTCAATGCCTGCTGTTACGTACTTTTGACCACATCCTGCCTTCCTCCCTTTAACCTTTAGGGGGAGCTCTCATCTCTATCGGGACACCCGAAGAGCAACATGGCCCCGTGGGACCACCAGAGAATGAAATAGTCTTGAAAGGGAGGAGACAGGAAGAGGAGGAAGGAGGGAGAAGCGGGGCCTTGAAGGAGGTAGTGACCCCGTTCCTTTCATATCCCTTGCTAACCCAGAAGACTAGCCCTGGAATTAAGCTCTAAGGGAAAAGAAGGCAAGGAGAAAGTGGCAGGTACCCCCAGACCTGCTTTTAGCCTGGAATTATGTGAAGACCAACCCAAGCTGATCAAGATAAAAGGAGAAAACTCTAGCTAGGATTAGTGGGCATGGAACTGCCATTCCCTGTGCTGCATTGTCGGAATGTGGGGGTACGTACCCAGGCAAGGATTTAGAGGGGGGAGTGATGAGGGAACAAGGCACCGGCATGGTTCCCAAATGAGGAATGCGTTGTTGCTCAGTCACTAAGCCCTGTTGGACTCTTTGCGATCACATGGACTGCAGCACACCAGGCTCCCCTGTCCTTCACCATCTCCTGGAGTTTGCTCAAACTCATGTCCATTGAGTTGGTGATGCTATCTAACCATCTCATCCTCTGCCATCCTTTTCTCTTTTTGCCTTCCATCTTTCCCAGCATCAGAGTCTTTTTCCAATGAGCCAGCTCTTTCATCAGGTGGCCCAAATGCTGGAGCTTCAGTTTCAGCATCAGTCCTTCCAACGAATATTTAGGGTTGATTTTCTTTAGGATGGATTGGTTGGATCTCCTTGAAGTCCAGGGGACTCTCAAGAGTCTTCTTCAGCACCATAGTTCATGAGTATTAATGCTTTGGCGCTCAACCTTCTTTATGGTCCAATTTTCACATCCACACATGACTACTGGAAAAACCATAGCTTTGACTATACATATAAATGAATAGTATGTTTAGGTGATTATAGAATGATGCCAGAGCAAAGCTCCTAACCTCTGCCTGCTTGACCCTAAGCTCTCTGAGGGCAGGGCCTGGGTATGTCTTATTCCTGACTATGTTCCCAGTCTCTACAATAGTGTTTGGCACACAGCAGAAAGGCATCCCACCAACCATCCATTTACCACAGGAAAACATGACTAATACTTGCTTAAAGACTTTGAGCAACTCATCTAGCTTTCCTGCATTTTAGTTTCCTTATTATCAAAAATGTAAGAGATGAATTAAATGATTCTTCTGGCACCTTATAGCCCCATGAAGCTACAAAATATGCCCCTAAATTAGAGAGTTTGGAATGGACATGTACACTCTACTATATTTAAAATGGATAACCCAGAAGGTCCTACTGTATAGCAGAGGGAACTCTGCTCAATGCTATGTGGCAGCCTTAATGGGAGGGGGTTTGGAAGAGAATGGATACATGTGTGTGTATGGCTGAGTCCCTCTGCTGTGCCCCTGAAACTATCATAGCATTGCTAATCAACTATACTTCAATATAAAATAAAAAGTTTTTTTTTTAAATTTGCTCCTAAGATTTAAGCATCTGTTGCTATTGTTCAGTTGCTCAGCCACGTCCAGCTCTTTGAGACCCAGTGACTGTAACAAGCCAGGCTTCCCTGTCCTTGCTTAGTCAGTCCAACTCTTTGAAACCTCATGGACTGTAGCATGCCAGGCTTCCCTCTCCTTCACCATTTTACTATGAAAAACACAGCAATCACAAAATCTACAGACATATGTGCAGAGATTGGACAGCCAGCCCCCCGTTTCCTAATACACCACTTGGAGTCGCAGTTGGGAAAAATAAGCGATGTGCAGGTATTTGTCAAATCACACATTTCTCCCCTATTCAGTGCAGTGCCTAGGTCCTCCCCACACGCCATGAAGGAGATCTGCACTTTGCCTGCCATCCACGCGGGGGTATTTTCATCTTGCTGGGGTCAGCGGCATTATTTGTCTGGAATTCTCAAAGATTTCATTCTTGGCTTAATGAACAGCATATTCGATAGTGTACAACAGGAAAACACTGCCAAACCACAAAAGTCCCATGGAGAGCAAGCCCCCTCTGACTGGCGTGGCAGTATAGCCAGATGGGCACAGGTTTTGGAGTCTGATCTGCCACAGTATGAACTCCGATGGGATGCTTGACCTCTTTGACTATATTCACCTCCTCTGTAGTCTGGTAATAGTTCCCGTCCCGCTGAGCTGGAAAGATAAAATGAAACGATGTATGTGAAACGTGTGTCCATAGTTAACACTCAGTGAATGGTAGCAATTACTAAGATCCCTTCACTTGCTCAGACACATCAAGAAAGAAATGATTTAAAGGACAAGAAAGGTGGATGATGAATTGTAGTTGGCAGATGAGAAATTGAAAGAACTGAGAAAGAGACTGAATTTAGAGTCAGAAAATCAGGAAAACCTCCCATATATACTTACAGGACATATGATCTTAGGCCAGTCACTTTATCTCTCGAACCCAGCTTCCTCTTCTGTAAAAACAAGATTTATCCCGAGCCACTAGAAAGCACTTTGCAAATTCTATGGTTATATTAAATTGTTCAGAGTTTTACTATTATCACAGTGGAGAAAAAGCTCAAGACACGCTAGTAACAGGATTACAGAGCTTTGACATACCTGCGGACAGACGGGAAGCAGTAGCTAAGGATTTGCCATGTTGACATTCTGGAACTGAAGAGAGAGTGATTTGTTTTAGTCTCTCTTGACAGTTGGGAAGCCAGGAAAGCAGAATTAGAATTGCAACCAGTTGTAGGTTCTTCCAGAGGAGTGGCAGCCTGACCAAGATGGGGTAGAGGAAATTAAAGCGCGCCTGTCTTGTGCTCTACTCAGAACTATTTCCTTAGATGTAACCGTCACCATCTTTCATTTCAGAAGAAGCGCTTTCTATGATCCCAAGGCATCTTATGCCCTATATAGATTTAAGAAAGTCACATAGCAGAAGACAAGAGAAAAAAACTTGAACAGCAAAGAAATTTCTTGTCAGCCCCTTTAATCACATCGAACTGAAAAGTGGAATGGCAGAAAGCGAACCTTAAGTAATTGTTAGTCACTCAGTCGTACCTGACTCTTTGCGACCTCATGGACCTCAGCCCACCAGGTTCCTGTGTCCATGAGATTTTCCAGGCAAGGATATTGGAGTGCGCTGCCATTTCCTTCTCCAGGGCATCTTCCCCATCTTAGGTATACGCTAAGTGTATGAAAGTTCACCTCAAAGCTTACTTAGGAACTTGTCTTCTTTAGAGATGTTGTTATTCTTATAAAAGTTCCAAGGATCCACAAATCACTAGTCATACACCAGTCCCCCAACCAGCTTTGACAAACCCTGACACCTCCTAGCAAACCAGAGTGAGACTTGGGGTACTTTTCAGAACAAGAATGACAAGCTGGGAGGAGCTGATGGTCCACTGGAGGGGCAGCCCAGGGCCATTAAACCTAGCTGGTCATTAATCTTCAGGAAATGCCCAGAGCCAAGGTCGGCATTGCTATTATAAACTAAAAATGAAAAGAAAAAAAAAAAGGAAGGCACATAGCTCTTTTTTATGGATGATACAGTTTCAATTGGCACATATTGAACATTTCTAGAGATTTAATTAAGCAATCAGATTGCTTGAGTGGTCTCGATATTCAGTGCCTTTTATAGAGTTCTTTAATGACTATGCATAGAATTATTCTGGATACTTTATGGACCATAGCAAGTGAAGTTTTATGCCTTCCCAGGAATGCGATGAACCTTGCCACCAAGACTGTAGCTTAAACAAAGTTTTTTGTTGCTGTTGCTTAGGGGGTTGGTGGTGGGATTCTTAGACATGTGTCTAGGAAAACATAGCCAAAAGAATTAGTGTGAAGATCATTTACTTACACCGAAAAGCATTTGCCTTTGCCTCTAGGATCCATTTCACTGAAATGGTAGAACCATTGTGCAATGAGGCCAGGAGAGGCAGCAGACTTAATACTGTAACCATCATTGATTTATTTTCAAGGGCACAGGGATATAAACAATATTTTCAGCATGAAGGATATAACAGTGAACAAAATCTATAAGATCCACATCTACACATAGGGCAGTCTAGCACAGTGATTAAGGGAACTGACTTTGGAGCTGACTCAGGTCACTTCATGTGCCGTATGCTCAGTCATGCCCAACTCCTTGCAACCCCATGGATTGTGGCCCACCAGGCTCCTCTATCCATAGGATTCTCCAGGCAAGAATACTGTAAAGTAATTAGCCTCCAACTAATAAAAATAAATGGAAAAAAATAAAAATAAAAAATAAAAAAGAATACTGGAGTGGGTTGCCATTTCCTCCTCCAGGGGATCTTCCCGACCCAGGGATCAAACCCAGATCTCCTGTGTCTCCTTCATAGCAGTGGATTCTTACCCGCTGAGCCATCGGGGAACGATCTGGCTCCTTATCTTCACATGTTCACTCACCAGCTGTGAGGCACTGGGCAGAGTCTTTAACCTCTCTGTGCCTCAGTCTTTTAAGCTTTAAGACAGAACTAGAATAGTTCTTTCTTCAATGAAGTCCTTGTAAAGACTTCATATAAATACACATGAAAGCACTTAGAATAACACACAGAAAGTAACATGAACTACGTCAGTAACCTATCACGATGACATCCTGGGGTGCAGAAACAAGACAAGATGCAAGGAAACAAACCAGTAAACAAGATATCTGTGAATAGAGATAAGTGGTGTCAAAAGTTACAACAATGCAATGTGACTGGTTCAGTCGTCCAGTCGTGTCCGACTCTTTGCAGCACACCCCGTGGACTGCAGCACACCAGACTTCCCTGTCCTCCAGTGTGGTTGGAGTGGGGATAAATTTGCAGGGGTATTCTTCTCTGAGGCATGACATTTGTGACTAGCCCTGAATTAGGAGGGTCTCTCATGCTGGGGTCTGGAGGAGGGCCATGCCCAGTGGCTAGAAGAGCAAGCCCAAAAGGCCATGGGACTGTGTTTGGGGTGAGTGATGGAAGAAGACCAGGGTGGCTGGAATGTGGTAAGGGTCTGGAGGGTGACATAGATGAAATGGAAGGAGTGACAGGGACCAACTCACACATGGCATCGTAGCCCAAGCTAAGGAGAGGAATCCGGTAACATACAAAGTATCGTCTGGGATCTCCATAGTAACTGTGTGCACATGTCCTGCCTTGGATGCACAGCTACTTCACTGTGAACAGTTCCAACACATAAAGAGTTTGGGTTCCATTTCTAATACATTGAAAACCACTGCAGTAGGTGGAAGGAACAGATGTCTGGTAATCAAGTTTTGTGCATTTAAAAGCTAACTCCGGGGGCTACGGGGAGAATGAGCTGAGTGTTGGCAGGGGTGGAGGAGGGGAGAAGAGTATTTCTGGCCAGTCTAGATTTGTGGATTGTGTGATACTGGTCCGCTCAATCCATTTCAGTTCATTGAATTTAACTCACATTGACTGAATAGCTATGGTGTTTGAAGTCTGTGTCAAGTGGGAGAAATACAGTTAAGGCCCCTGAGCTAAAAAAGCCTCGATTCAGTAGGGAGATGAACAATAAGAGTAATAAATGTACAAGTCCTGATGATTCTCTCCAAAGGAAAAAGAGTCAAATTAGGAAAGGAAGTCAAGAAAGGCTTCGGGAAAGAAATAGCACTAGAGGTGAACCTTGAAATGCAAACAAGTAGAAATGGAAACTCATTAGAGGTTGCAGAGTGAATGAGAAATGGAGGTGTGAACTCACCTGTTGAGTAGGGAACTGAAGATTGATGAGTAGAGTTGAGACAGAGGCTACTCAGGAAGAGTGATAAATGGTTCACCTGGAGAGGTTGTTGTTTCTCAGTCATGTCCAACTCTTTGTGACCCCATGGACTGTAGCACGCCAGGCTTCCTTGTCCTTCACCATCTGCTGGAGTTTGCTCAAACTCATGACAACTGAATCAGTGATGCCATCCAACCATCTCATCCTCTGTCATCCCCTTCTCCTCCTGCCTTCAATCTTTCCAAGCATCAGGGTCTTCATGAGTTGGCTCTTCACATCGGGTGGCCAAAATATTGGAGCTTCAGCATCAGTCCTTCCAATGAATATTCAGGATTGATTTCCTTTAGGATTGACTGGTTTGATCTTGCTGTCCGAGGGACTCTCAAGAGTCTTCTCCAGCACCACAGCTCAAAGGCATCAATTCTTCGGCGCTCAGCTTTCTTTATAGTCCATCTCTCACATCCGTACATGACCACTGGAAAAACCATAGCTTTGACTATACAGACCTTTGTTGGCAAAGTAATGTCTCTACTTTTTAATAATACTGTCTGTTTGTCACAGCTTTTCTTCCAAGGAGCAACCGTCTTTTAATTTCATGGCTGCAATCACTGTCTGCAGTGATTTTGGAGCCCAAGAAAATAAAATCTGTCACTGTTACCACTGTTTCCCCATCTACTTGCTGTGAGGTGATGAGACTGGATGCCATGATCTTAGTTTTCTGAATGTTGAGTTTAAAGCCAGATTTTTCACTCTCCTCTTTCACTCTCATCAATAGGTTCTTTAGTTCCTCTTCACTTTCTGTCACTGCGGTGATGTTATCTGCATGTCTGAGGATATTGATACTTTTCCTGGCACTCTTGATTCCAGTCTGTGATTCACCCAGCCCAGAATGTCACATGACGTACTCTGAATGTAAGCTATATAAGCCTGGTGACAGTATACAGACTTGACGTACTCCTGTCCCAATTTGGGACCCATCTGTTGTTCCATAACTGGTTCTAACTCTTACTTCTTGATCTGCATACAGACTTCTCAGGAGACAGGTAAGGTGGTCTGGTAATCCCATCTCTTTAAGAATTTTCCACACTTTATTGTGATCCACACAGTAAAAAGTCTTTAGCATAGTCAAAGCCCAAAGAGAAAAAGTAGCAATTGCTAGTAATTGTCCCAAATGAAGATAATTACTATTCACATATGAGTACATATGTCCCTATTATTTTGCAAAATATAGTTTAGCTATAATTGCATGGTAGTCCTAATATAGTGTTTAATCTGCTTTTTTTTTTAATACAACAATAGAGGAGCATCATTCCAGATGAAGGACCACATTTCAAATCTATCATGGCTTTTTATTTTGTTTCTGTTTTCAAGTTTTATTAAAGTATAGTTTATTTACAATATTGTGTTAGTTTCTGCTGTACTGCAAAGTGAATCAATCATATCTGTACATATACATATACACACACATATGTCCACTCTTTTTTAGATTCTTTTCCCATATAGGTCATCACCAAGTATTGAGTAGAATTCCCTGTGCTTCACAGCAGATCTTGTTAGTCATCTATTTTATATATAGCAATATGTATGTGTCATTCCCAATCTCCCCACTTATCCCACCCCTTTACCCCCTGGTAACTATACATTATTTTCTATATCTGTGACTCCTCTATTTCTGTTTTGTAAATAAGTATATTTGGACCATTTTTTTTAGATTTTACATATAAGTGATATTATATGATATTAGTCTTTCTCTGTCTGACTTACTTCACTTAGCGTGTCTTAGAGAATCTCTAGGTCCTTCCATATTGCTGCAAATGGCATTATTTCATTATTTTTTATGGTTGGACATTACTGTTTTTTTTTTTTTTTAATTGGAATGTGGCTTTCTGTCATATGGATAGCTACCATATATTCAAATCAACACCTATTCCTGGAAATATCAGTTATTTCCAGTTTTTGTTTTTTTCCAATTGCAATGCGTATGCTGCTGTTGCTGCTATTGTTTAGTCACTAAGTCATATCCAGCTCTTTGCGACTCCATGGACTGTAGCCAGGCTCCTCTGTGCATGGGATTCTCCAGACAAGAACACTGGAGTGGGTTGCCATTTCCTTCTCCAAGGGATCTTCCCAACCCAAGGACCAAATCCAGGTCTATTTGAAGTATTGTTGTAACATAGAGTATGTAATTTTTTTTTTAACTTTTAATACATGGAGTCCAAAATGTTGTCCCAAATTCATTCTGATCATCTGTGGTATGTCAACTTGTGTGACCAAGGAATGCCCAGATTAAACATCATCACTGGATGTGGCTGTGAGGGTGTTTCCAGATGAGACTGTCATTTGAATCAATGACTCAGTGAAGTGAATTACCCTCCCCAGTGTGTGCTGGCATCACCCAACACAGTGAGGGCCTAAATAGATCAGAAAGAAGAAGTCCCTTTTTTTTCCCCTTGCCTCACTTTATAAGCTGGGACATTTCATTTCATTTTCTCCAGGCCTTGGAAAGAGATTTATACTATCATCTCCCCTAATATGTGTAGATATAAATATAGATATGGGCATAGGTATACACCACTATATATAGGTGTATATGTGTATATATGATGCAGAGGATGAGATAGTTAGATAGAATCACCAACTCAATGGACGTGAATTTGAGAAATCTGCAGGTGACAGTGAAGGACAGAAGAGCCTGGTGAGCTGCAGTCCATGGGGTCACAAACAATCAGACATGACTGAGTGACTGAACAACAATATATGTGATTCATTCTTTGTTTCTAGACGTCTGTGAGTTAAAGTGTGGTCGCCAAAAAGATACATTCATACTGACCCTCACTGAACGTGACTTTATTTCAAAAGGAATCTTTGCAGAGGTGATTAAGTGAAAGACTTGACATAAGGTCATGCTGGATAATGGCAAGCCCTGAACCCAAAGACAAGTGTCCTTACAGGAGCAAAGAGAGAGGAGACAAACCGGAAGAGAATACACATGGCAGAAGGTCATGTGAAGTCAGAAACAGAAAGGGGAGTTTGGCAGCTACAACCCAAGGAACCCCTGGAGCCGCCAACAAGCTGGAGGAAGAAAGAAGGATTAATTTAAGACAATACATTTCTATTGTTTTAAGCCACTACATTTCTGGTAACCATACACAGCCCTATGAAGGAGTCCTATTCTGGTTCCTTCTCCCAGTCACTGGGAAATATTCCTTACAGGTAAGTGTCCCAGGGGCTGGCCGTCCACCTCCTTGCTGCTGCTGCTGCTGCTAAGTCGCTTCAGTTGTGTGCGACCCCATAGATGGCAGCCCACCAGGCTCCCCTGTCCCTGGGATTCTCCAGGCAAGAATACTGGAGTGGGTGGCCATTTCCTTCTCCAATGCATGAAAGTGAAAAGTGGAAGTGAAGTCGCTCAGTCGTGTCTGACTCCTAGCAATCCCATGGACTGCAGCCTACCAGGCCCCTCTGTCCATGGGATTTTCCAGGCAGGAGTACTGAAGTGGGGTGCCATTGCCTTCATTAAAGAAACATTTATTGAGTACCTACAATATGGCAGGCTTTCTTATAGGTTCTATGTACATGTGTGATCAGTCACTTCAGTGGTGTCCAACTCCTTGTGACTCCATGGACTGTAGCCCCCCAGGCTCCTCTGTCCATAGAATTCTCCAGGCAAGAAAAATGGAGTGGGTAGCCATGCCCTCCTCCATGGGATCTTCCTGATCCATGGATCAAACCTGTGTCTCCTGCATCACAGGTAGATTACCCTCTGAGCCACCTGGGAAGCCCCCTCTAGGCTCTAGATGAAAACAAAAGTAAGAAGACATGGTCCTTGCTTTTGAGAGGCAAACATTAGATGAACACCTACCAGCTCTCCATAGGGTTACTACGGGTTCATTGAGTCCAAGTTGAAAGCTTGGACTTTACACAGTGGATGATGGAGCTCTTAGAAAGTTTTAGATGACTATTACCCACACCTCAGTCTCCTCTGATACTGGGCACCTTTCCTGCCATCTCTTCTAGGGCCAACCTGGACATCTTCCTCTGGCCCGCTGCGAGTCCCCCAGCTCTACACCTGCTGGCTCTGGCTTTCCCCTATGACCATGTATAACATCCCTCCATGGTCATTGCCCCAGAGTAAATATCTGGTCTCAGCTCCTAGCTTCATCTGATCGCTCATTGGGGCCAAGGTGGAGCTATGTTAATTAATTTTTTTCATTCAGTCAAGAATCATTTACTCAGCATCTATTATTTTCCAGCCCCTGGTTGTACAAAAATGAGTTAAATAAAGTCTTCACCCTTAAGATATTTACCAGCTATATTAGCCTGCTAGGGCTGCCGTTACAAAATACCACAACAGTGCGGCCTAAACAACAAACATTTATTTTCTCACAATTCTGGAGGCTGAACTTCCAAGACCAAGGTGTCAGCATGGTTGGCGTTTGATGAGGCTTCTCTCCTTAGGTTGTGGGAAGCAGCCTTCTTACTGTGTCTTCATGCCTTTCCTGGGTGAGTGCATGCTCATGGTGCCTCTTCCTCTCCTTTTAAGGACACTGATGCTGTTGGATCAGGACTCTACCCTTACGATGTCACTTAACCTTAATTAGCTCCTTCAAGGCCCTCTTTCCAAATTCAATCATTCTAGGGGTTAGATTTTCAACATACAGATTTGGGGGAGGACCCAATACTGCCTCCAAGACCATCTAAGTGAAAAAGTAAAACGCAGACAGACAATTGTCATAGTGTGGCACAAATCCTATAAAAGTATTAGGTATTTCTCAGAGTGGAGCTTCTAACCAGTCTAGGTGGCTATTCAAAGAAAAGAGGGAGGGATTCAAGTGGATGAGATGAGGCAGAGAATCCAGGCAAAGAGGACAGTCTTTTTAGGACCTGAACAAGAAATAGTGTGATCCACTGGGAAGAGGGCTGAAATACAAAGAGATGGTTGGGGTATAATGGACTGGGGAGTCATGCTGTGACCTCATGGACTGGGGAGTCATGCTGTGACCTCATGGACTTGGGAGATGCTGTGACTTCATGGACTTGGGAGTCGTGCTGTGACCTCATGGACTTGGGAGATGCTGTGACTTCATGGACTTGGGAGTCGTGCTGTGACCTCATGGACTTGGGAGTCGTGCTGTGACCTCATGGACTTGGGAGTCATGCTGTGACTTCATGGAATTGGGAGATGCTGTGACCTCATGGAATTGGGAGTCGTGCTGTGACTTCATGGACTTGGGAGTCGTGCTGTGACCTCATGGACTTGGGAGTCGTGCTGTGACCTCATGAAAACTCCTGTCCCTCTGTCCTCTCCATCACTGTCTTGTTTCCCAGATTACAGTCATCACACCCTCCCTCCTCACTCCAATCAAAAGATTAAATCCTGGATCTCACTCCTAGAAATATTTAAAATACAATCTATAACACTTTACAGTTTGCAAAGGCACCTTCACCATGTCATTTACCCTTTAAAACTGACCAATGGAAGAGAACAAATATTATTATATCCATGTACATGATGAAACCAAGATTCTAACAATAATAAAAATATTAATAATAACAACTGCCTTGGCAGAGGTCAGAGGGCTGTGTTGGAGTTAATGTACAGCTGAAATCCAGGGGGTCTGCCTGCCGATCGAGTTTCTCTTTTCAACGCTACCTGTATTTTTCTCTGCTCTTTACCTCATAGTATGTCACATTTCTCCAGTAATGCATCTACATTTTGACAGAGCTTTCTGGAAGTGATGTGTTAACCAACAGAAGAAACTCTCCAAGTGGGAATGCTGGGCCCGGCAAAGCATTTTTTGGCCATGCAGGCCTGTCAAAGTCCATCGAATCACACATGGGCCTCACAAAGGGCCAACCCAGAGTGAAACCCTTGGGGATAGTTTGCCAAAAGGAGCGAATTAAAGCACTTCCAAGTCAGGAAATGCCAGGCTAGACTTTTCTGTGGTGTTAACTTACTGGCCCAAAGCAGACCAAACAGTAATTTACCTACAGCCTGGCTCGTTACCCACAATCCTTCAGTGGACCTTTGTCAGTGTTGCCAAGGTAACGACTGTCACCACCATGGTCATTTTTAGTTTCAAATACAAACTTCCTATGGACTTGGCTGAAAGTCTGAGGCAGGAAAACTTTAAGTCACTGAAATGTGGGAGGAACAAGCTCTTTAAGTTTCCAATAAATCTGACATGTGGAGTCCTTTGAAAAACATTGCCATTTTGGATGGATGTGTCTTTCAAATTCCTTCCTGTGTCTCTGTCTTCTTGTGTGATCCATGGAGTCAAATTTACCTGAAGCTTTTCTGGGTGACTCAGGTGCCCGTGGCCTTTCCAATACACACATCTGACTCCAAGATAAAATCTAAGCTCCTCTAGCTTGGGAAGATGCCTTCACTGTTCCCCCTAACCTGCCTTTCTGAGCTCACGTTCTCTTTCTGCAGACCCTGTAATCCAGCAATACGGAAGCAGTCATTATTTTCAGAACATTCATAGGACACACCATGTCCTATCTCATCATTGAGTATTTATATATAGAATGGCTCTTATGAGCCCTTCACTCTTTTCTCTGCTTACAAAATTTTATTCAGCCTTGACTGTCAAGCTGGTCTGCCACCTCCTACGTGAAACCTACTTCAAACCTCGCAAAACCTCTCCCTTGCCATAATCCCAGAGCACTTTGCACAAACCCCTTTATCACAAGTATTCACGAGTCTGACTCCCTCACTTCATCTTTGTACTACAGTGTCTATTTAGCACAGCCTTGGCCTAATGTAGGTGCTAAATACATAGTTATCGTTGTGACCAAATAAACAAGGACGGAAATGGCAACCCATTCCAGTATTTTTGCCTAGAGAATCCCATGGACAGAGGAGCCTGGCGGGCTACAGTCCATGGGGTCGCAAAGAGTCGGACATGACTAAGCGACTAATACTATACTATACTAAACTCCTATTCATAAATATCATTTACTTGGTGTTTACTATGTGCCTGAGACTTCCAGTGTATGTCTCACTTAATTATTATAACAATCCAGTAAGTTCAGAGCTTGAAATCAAACTCCGCTCTCCTGTCTCCCAAATCCAGGCTTTTCCTTTGTGCTCCACAGCACAGCACATTCTGAACAAATCAACATTCTAAACCAAGAACAGACTGGGTGTTAATCAATTGGAGAGTGATGTGTGGCCTTAATGCCTCGCTGCTGCTGATAGTAAAGGGACAGAGTGGGTTGAATGAGACCAGGAGCAAGGGTTTGGATAGATAGCGGGGTCTGGGCAGGAAGTAGAGGTCAGAAGGCAATATGGAGGGTCAGAGGAGAGAGCTGCTCCCAGAAAAGGCAAACAAGTATTAAAAACCCATCACATAGAGACAGACTTGTGTGTGCCACAGGGAAAGTGGTGGGGGCGGGATGGATTGGGAGGTTTGGGAGCAGACACAAATTAGTATATATAAAATGGATAAACAATGAGGTCTTACTCTATAGCACAGGGAACTGTATTCAATATTTTGATAAAGCATAACAGAAAAGAATATGAAAATATATATATATATGTATAACATTGGGGGTTTCCCTGGTGGCTCAGAGGTTAAAGCATCTGCCTGGAATGCAGGAGACCCGGGTTCGATCCCTGAGTTGGGAAGATCCCCTGGAGAAGGAAATGGCAACCCACTCCAGTACTCTTGCCTGGAGAATCCCATGGAGGGAGGAGCCAAGTAGGTGTCCATGGGGTCCCAGAGAATTGGACACGACTGAGCAACTTCACTTCATGTGTAACTAAATCACTTTGCTGTACAGAAGAAATTAACACAACATGGCAAATCAGCTATACTTCAATAAAATAATTTTTTTTTAAATATCTAGAACTTAGACAATGGACTTGTGGTTGCCATGAAGGAAAGAGGTAGGGGAGGGGTGGATTGAGAGTCTGGGATCAGCAAACACAAACTCCTATATATAAAATGGATAAGCAGCAAGTTCCTATTGTATAGCACAGGGAACTATATTTAATATCCTGCAGTAAGCCATAGTGGAAAAGAATATGAAAAAGAATGTGGATGTATGTGTGTGTAACTGAATCACTTTGCTGTACACCAGAAATTAGCACATTATAAACAACTATATTTCAATAAAATAAATTTTAAAAAAGATCTAGCATCTATAGTAGGAATCCAATATTCAAATATTTATAGTGCTGGGAAAGCAACATAGATGATTAAAGTAAAACTGACCACTTCCACTGAGAAATCTTTTTTTTTTTTTTTTTTTTCGTTTCTATGACTCACATGGCCCTCTGGGTCTAACTTTGGTTTGACTACTTTTGAAAGCAATATATGTGCAAGAAGTATCTGACATCCAGCTACCTGCACACCAGGAAGAACAATGACACATGCATGATGAAAACTGGCAGGCGATACTGTACCTCTGCATGGAGACCATCACCAGGCGGGGCCAGGGGAAGGAAGCACTGGCAATGTGGATTCCAGAAGGGAGGTGAAGCCCAGTATTTCCAGATAGAGTCATATGCTAAAATGTTTGAAGGATTATGGGAGGCCCAGTTAAATCTCAAACTTTATTGGGCCTGAGTGTCAGTTGGAGACTTTGTTAAAACATACTCTAGCTTCCCAAGTGACTCAGTGGTAAAGAATCTGCTTGACAATGCAATAGATTCAAGAAACTCGGGTTCAATCCATTGCATGGGAGAATCCCCTGGAGGAGGGCATGGTAACCCACTCTAGTATTCTTGCATGGAGAATCCCATGGACAAGAGGAGCCTGGTGGGCGGCAGTCTGTGAGGTAGCAAAGAGTCAGACATGACAATTGCAGGAAAGGAAAAAAAAAGTAGATTCTAGGACCCCACCACAAGAGCTTCTGATTCACTGGGTGTCAGTGGACCTAAAAATGTACATTTTATACAAGGTTTCAAGTAAGCTGATGCTGCCAGCCCAGGGACCACACTTAGAACAGTATTGGGCAGGGTATGAAAGGTACCAACTCCAGTACTGGGTAGCCTATTTGGCATATCCGTTCTAGAGATTTAGAGAAGGAAACTGGGAGCAGGAGACAGCCCAGAAAACCCTGGTCCCGGGACAGAGGCTACTGTGTTACAGACACTTTAGTGCTGCTCTGGGGAATGTGCTTAAAAATAAGAGAGGGGTTAGCTGTGAGACCTCCAGAGGAGTTCTTCTACCATGACTGAGGCTAGGGAGATTTCAAGAAGCCAAAAGATGCATGTAGAATTTATTGGAAATCAGAGAACCACAAATGGTATGAAAGAGGAGAAAGTTAAGAACCTGACATAATTTGGTTTAAGGTGGAAAAATCCAAGAGGTGGCTCACTAGCAATTTTTTAAGTGTAAGAGGGGGATTTGGGGAAAAAACTGTGAACAGCAGTTCTCTGTTTCCACTGAGAGTTGGTTAATATAACCTGAGCATCCAGAACAGCATGGTGGGTTGCAGAAGGAAAAGAGCTGCAGCACCTGACAGCTGTCAAGGACAGACACAGGCTGCCCTGGGACCCGCTGGGTTCTTACAATTCAGGTCTTTAAAATCAGAGAAATGACAGACTGAGCACCCTGGAGAGACCCATCTCCCTGCCAGTGTTTCTCAAAGTACCTGACTCAGGCCACTGCTAGTAGAGAAGAAGTTTGGGTGCGGCAGAGACAGAATTAAGTGACTGTGTCAGAAAGCAGGAGAGGTATTCCCTTTTCAATTCCACCTCCTTGTTGTTGTTGAATCGCTAAGCCATATCTGACTCTGTGACCCCACGGACTGCAGCATGCCAGGCTCCTCTGTCCTCCACTATCTCCTGGAGTTTGCTCAGATTCATTCCACTGAGTCACTGATACTATCGAACCATCTCCTCCTCTGTCGCCCTCTTTTCCTTTTGCCTTCAGTCTTTCCCAGCATCAGGGTCTTTTCCAGTGAGGCAGCTTTTCGTATCAGGTGGCCAAAGTATTGGAGTTTCAACTTCAGCATCAGTCCTTCCCCTTTCATAACTTGGTCATTTAAAGGAGAAAGCCTTTCTGAGGTGATGTTTTTCCCACCTAACACTGGCCAATAGGTTTTTTTTTTTTTAAACTGAGAGTCCTCTTCAATGGCAGAGCACACAATAGCATGTGTGAAGGTTGATTGTTATTTTGTTTCATGGTATTTGTTTCCTCTATGATGGATAAGACTGGGTTTCCTTTTAAAGTAGCAATGAAAAGTGTCCCTCTAAATAATAAATTTAGGAAGGCAGCATCCATTGAATTATAGCAGCCTAACAAGCCAAGAATACTGATGAGTGATTCTTCAGGTAGTATGTTGAGGGATGGTGTTTGGAAGTAAAAGTCAGTCATGTCCCACTCTTTGCGACCCCAAGGACTATACAGCCCATGGAATTCTCCAGGCCAGAATACTGAGGTAGGGTAGCCTTTCCCTTCACCAGGGGATCTTTCCAACCGAGGGATCGAACCTAGATCTCCCAAATTGCAGGCGGATTCTTTACTAGCTCAGCCACAAGCGAAGCCCAAGAATACTGGAGTGGGTAGCCTTTCCCTTCGCCAGGGTATCTTCCTGACCCAGGAATCAAACCGGGATCTCCTGCATTACAGACAGATTCTTTACCAACTGAGCTATCAGGGAAGCCCAATGTTTGGAAAATATTCATCAAATCTAGCCTCTTCTTTACAAATGAGAAAACAGAAGCTGAAAAATGTAAAGGGCATTGTCAGTTTCATATAGCATTTATAAGCAGAGATGGGGCCAGAGATGGGCTTGGTCAGGATGGCGGAATGGGAAGTTGGGGATTGCATCACATGTGTCTAAAGCACCTTTTTGTCTAAAATAGTTTCTAGTCCATCCCAGCTTGTAACACACACCTGTTCCCAGTCGCCCAGTTGTATATGACTCTTTGCAACCCCATGGACTATAGCCTGCCAGGCTCCTCTGTCCATGGGATTCTCCAGGCAAGAATACTGGAGTGGGTTGACGTTTTCCTCTCCAGGGGATCTTCCTGACCCAGGGATCAAACCTGCGTCTCCTGCATTGGCGGGCAGATTCTTTACCCCTGAGTCACCTGGGAAGTTTGTAACACATATCGCCCTGGATAAAATGCATCCTATCTCCCCAGCACTGCGGTCATCTCTCTATGTGACTTGACAAATGAGAACCTCTCTGTCCTGTCTGTAAAGTGAGCATTAATTTAGGATGCTACTTGAGCCCAAAATGAAGTGTTACACATGTACACTTCTCATTAAATCTAAAAGGTCTCAGAATATAGAGGAGATAGAAACCCATATCCTACTGCTTCTCTTCACAATCCCCTAATATTAATAATTTAGTGACTGAAAAGTAATATCAGTGTTTCTCACTGACCTTATCCTGTTTTGAATAAAAAGAAAATAATTAAACATAGCTTGCAAACATTGTATTATTTCCTGAATTGACCCTCCTGCATAAATTATTGTTCAGCAGTGATCTAAATTATATAATATTTTTACTAGAACTGTAGGCTTAATTTTTCAAGGTTTTCTTCATTAAAAGGCAGGAATGATTCATAATTAGCACACTCAAGCACCAGCTTTGGCGGAGATGACCTTTGATTATGTTGTTTGGGGGCAAATAGGTGTTTCTAAGGCATTAGAGCAGATTAAGTTCTTTAGGAGATGTTCATTCTCCTAGAAATAGAGTTCAAACCATTTTATGATTTATTAATCCCATCTTTCAGAGGTCACTAAAAGATGAGCTTTGGCTTTGTCTAAATAATAATAGATTCCTAATGAACATGGCCAAATTAATACGTTTTTGCTATAAATGCATTCAGCAAGATTCAGTCAACATAAATGCAGTTTGGAAACTGAGATTATTAACAAACCTTCAAGTTCAGTTCAAATAAAGAACCAAAAGAAAAAAAATGTATGTGCAATCAGCCTGCCAGAGATATTACAGAAATGAGTGATTTCTAACCTCTGGTAAGTCAAACCTGTAACATCCATCCTATTACACAAATAGATCATTTGGAAAGGTAAAGGTTACTTTCAGAAATAATAGTTGTATAAGGGTGTTGCGATCCCCAGTAAATTACAGAGGCAGCCTCCCACTTTCCACACTGAACGGAAGACTGGAAGAACCTATTAATAGCATCGTTAGTTTCAAGGAGGCAGCTTACATGGAATTTGGATCTTAATGTACAGAAATAGATAGTCATCTACTCTCCCAGCAATGCAACAACTTTAATGGAATAATCTTTTCAAAATGAAAACTCTGCCTTAATGAAAGTCCCCTTTTTCACTGAAATAAGAAAGTGAGGCAACAAAAGCAAGTCTCTTAATTTACATGAATGATCTCCTGGCCTCACCAGAAATGTATACTTAAGCCTGGGAATTATTTTGTTGGAAATGTCCATATTAAGCTACCTGCAGAATACATTTAGTTTTAGATAATACAAACCAGGAGACATTTAAAAAATTTTCTTTCTGAAAATGAAACTTGTAAATATTTATTTTAAAGGATCAACAGGGTAAGTTTTCTGTTGTCTAAGCAAATTTAATACCACCACATAAAATAGCTGAAGTTAAAGAGAATCAGTATATTTAAACCTGTAATATGTGAGGATTGTTAGCTACATTTTAGAATAGCAGACATTTTCATGCCCCAGGATCCAATTTTATAGTTAACCGATCTGCCCTTGGGAACAGAGTGTATGTGTGGCGGGGGCAGGGAGGAGGGGGCGGAGTGGGGGAGAGAGATGAAGGGATGGTTTCACTGAATATCTAAAGGACATCTATTTTTTTTTTTCATCTTTGGCCTCATCACACAACATGTGCAATCTTAGTCCCCCAGTCAGGGATCAAGCCCACACCCCCTGCTTTGGAAGAGTGGAAGTCTTAACCACTGGACCACCATGGAAGTCTTGAAGGACATCTTAAGAAAGCATGATGGGGTATGTTCCCTGTGGAATAAATTTACAACGTGGCTCCTTCCCCTACCCCGGGAATTGTATTATATATAGCTTGTACAGCTAAATGTGATGTCCCTGGTGACAGGAAGGGACAGGAATGTTTTAAGGCATGATGTTTAAAGATGGAAATTGATCACACCAAACTTCATCCATGCACCCTTGCAACGAGACTTTGTAGAATTTCCTACCATGAGGAGGGGTCTATTTCCTCAACCTTTGAATGTGGGCTGACCTCATGATTTGCTTCCACCCACAGAATGTTTCATGGTGGTGTTGTTGTCGTGTTCACTCAGTAAGTCATGTCCAACTCTTTGAGACCCCATGGACTGTAGCCTCCCTGTCCCTCACCATCTCTCAGAGTTCACCCAAATTCATGTCCATTAAATCAGTGATGCCATCCCACCATCTCATCCTCTGCTGCCCCCTTCTCTTTTTGCCTTCAATCTTTCCCAGGATTGGGGGTTTTCCAATGAGTAGGCTCTTTCCATCAGGTGGCCAAAGTATTGGAGTTTCAGCTTCAGCATCAGTCCTTCCAATGAATATTCAGGGTTCATTTCTTTTAGGATTGATTGGTTTGATCACCTTGCCGTCCAAGGGACTCAAGAGTCTTCTCCAGCACCACAATTGGAAACCATCAGTTCTTTGGTGCTCAGCCTTCCTTATGGCCCAATTCTCTTATCCGTGCATGACTACTGGAGAAACCATAGCTTTAATTAGATTGAACTTTGTTGGCAAAGGATGTTTCTGCTTTTTAATATGCTGTCTAGATTGGTGATAGTTTTTCTTCCAAGGAGCAAGAGTCTTTTAATTTCATGGCTCCAGTCACCATCTGCAATGATTTTGGAGCCCAAGAAAATAAAGTCTCTCACTGTTTCCATTGTTTCCCCATCTATTTGCCATGAAGTGATGGAACCAGATGCCATGATCCTAGTTATCTGAATGTTGAGTTTTAAGCCAACTTTTCACTCTCTTCTTTCACTTTCATCAAGAGGCTCCTTAGTTCTTCTTCACTTTCTGACATAAGGGTGATGTCATCTGTATATCTGAGGTTATTGTTATTTCTCCCAGCAATCTTGATTCCAGCTTGTGCTTCATCAAGCCCAGCATTTTGCATGATGTACTCTGCACATAAGTTAAATAAGCGGGGTGACAATATACACCCTTGACGTACTCCTTTCCCTATTTGGAACCAGTCTGTTGTTCCATGTCCAGATCTAACTGTTGCTTATTGACCTGCATACATTTCTCAGGAGGCAGGTCAGGTGGTCAGGTATTCACATCTCTTGAAGAATTTTGCACAGTGTGTTGTGATCCACACAGTCAAAGGTTTTGGAGTAGTCAGTAAAGCATAAGTAGATATTTTTCTTGTATTCTTTTGCTTTTTTGGTGATCCAGCAGATGTTGGCAATTTTATCTCTGGTTCTTCTGCCTTTTCTAAAACCAGCTTGAACATTTGGAAGTTCACGATTCATGTACTATTGAATCCTGCCTTGGAGAATTTTGAGCATTACTTTACTGGTGTGTGAGATGAGTGCAATTGTGCGGTAGTTTGAACAGTCTTTGACATTGCCTTTCTTTGGGATTGGAATGAAAACTGACCTTTTCCTGTCCTGTGGCCACTGCTGAGTTTTCCAAACTTGTTGGCATATTGAGTGCAGCACTTTCACAGCATCGTCTTTTAGGGTTTGAAATAGCTTTACTGGAATTCTGTCACTTCCACTAGATTTGTTCATAGTGATGCTTCCTGAGGCCCACTTGACTTCACATTCCAGGATGTCTGGCTCTAGTCCAGTGATCACATTATCATGGTTATCTGGGTCATCAAGATCTTTTTTGTACAGTTCTTCTGCGTATTCTTGTCACCTCTTCTAAATATCTTTTGCTTCTGTTAGGTCTATAACATTTCTGTCCTTTATTGAGCCCATCTTTGCATGAAATCTTCCCTTGGTATCTCTAATTTTCTTGTTGAGATCTTCAGTCTGTCCCATTCTATTGTTTTCCTCTATTTCTTTGTACTGATCACTGAGGAAGGCTTTCTTATCTCTCCTTGCTATTTTTTGGAACTCCTCATTCAGATGCTTATATATTCCCTTTTCTCCTTTGCCTTTCACTTCTCTTCTTTTCTCAACTTTTTGTAAGGCTTCCTCAGACAATCATTTTGTCTTTTTGCATTTCCTTTTCTTGGGAATGGTCTTGATCACCACCTTTTGTACAATGTCACAAACCTCTGTCCATAGTTCATCAGGGTCTCTGTCAATCAGATGTAATCCCTTGAATCTATTTGTCACTTCCACTGTACACTCATAAGGGGTTTGATTTAGGTCATACCTGAATGGACTAGTGGTTTTGCCTACTTTGTTCAATTTAAGTCTGAATTTTGCAATGAGTTCATGATCTGAGCCACAGTCAGCTTCTGGTCTTGTTTTTGCTGACTGTATAGAGCTTCTCCATCGTTGGCTGCAAAGAGATTTCACTATTGACCATCTGGTGATATCCATGTGTAGATCTCACATGACGTGGGGCCAAAAGACAAAGTGAAAGTCAGTCAGTCATGTCCAAGTCTTTGCAATCCGACTCTGTACAGTCCATAGAATTCTCCAGGCCAGAATACTGGAGAGGGCAGCCTTTCCTTTCTCCAGGGGATAGTCCCAACTCAGGGATCAAACCTAGGTCTCCCACATTATAGGAAGATTCTTTACCAACTGGGCTATCAGGGTCCCCATAGAACAAAAGAGAAGCAATATTGTAACAAATTCAATAAAGACTTTAAAAACGACCCACATCAAAAAAATATCCTAAAAAAATTAAAAACAAAAATACATGATAACCAGGTGACTCAGACAGAGATGTCCTTCATCTAGAGTAGGCCTGGTGTGTCAGCTCTAAATGTTCCATGAGAAGGTAACGTACACCCAGGGCTAAAGGTGGTGCTTCCCTTGTGACTCAGAGAGTAAAGCATCTGCATGCAATGTGGGATACCTGGGTTTGATCCCTGGGTCTGGAGGATCCCCTGGAGAAGGAAATGGCAACCCACTCCAGCACTCTTGCCTGGAAAATCCCATGGATGGAG
This sequence comes from Cervus elaphus, assembly GCF_910594005.1. Classification (NCBI taxonomy): domain Eukaryota; kingdom Metazoa; phylum Chordata; class Mammalia; order Artiodactyla; family Cervidae; genus Cervus; species Cervus elaphus. Next base: position 5,085,262 of record NC_057820.1, on the reverse strand, counting down.
GAGCCTGGTAGGCTACAGTCCACCGGATCGCAAAGAATTGGACATGACTGAGCCACTTCACTTCTCAGGTCTTAAAACAGATGGTGGACAGCTCTCCTGGGATTACCCATGGGGTAAAATCTTTACTGTAGATTTATTTCTCCTCTGTACCACCATTTCTCCCAAATTTTGCAAAAACACCTGGAATTTTACTCTATTCAGATTTTTTTTTTTTTAACACTATGCTTTTTATGTTCTGGGAATCCTTTCCTTTTAATTTCAGTCTCCTTAATGACAATTATTTAGGCATAATTATGAGCTCAGCTGGTTCCTTTGCTCATTGGTATGTCTTGTATTCAACTTACTTTCAACGGAGTTAATCTGCCAGTTAAGATGCTGCCAGCCATGAGAAGCAGACCCTCACCCTCATCCCCACCCCTAGAAGTGGTCTGCAGAATGGGGCCTTTTAGTACATCATAACTAGAAGTCTAGACGTAGACCCTTCCGGGTTGGTCAGTTTAGCACCTCAGCCATGTTATCGAGGTGCCAGAGGTCCCTCACTTTCCTGCTCTGCCAGGCTCAGCACAACCAGGGAGCTCATGATGGTTTTAAAACAGTGACAGTGTTTCCCAGTGTCACCTTCAGGTAAACAGCATCTACATCAGAGAAGATGTCTCCTCCCAGGGGACTCGAGGAAAATCTTTTCCAGGAGAAGCTTAGCATGTTTCCCCTCTCCCATCACTGCCAAGGAGAATGAGACCATCATGAATGGCTTAACCTCATCATGATTCAACGCCTTGTGGCTGGAGAGGGGCTCACCCCCTCGGTACATGTGTCTGTCTGGTACTTGGATAAAAGAATTCTGTTATCAAAATGAAGAGGGAATGACTGTTAATGGTGTCTCCCATAATACATTTAATTTCTTATTTTTTATTTTTTTAGTTTGCTGTGCTATATTTTCTCAAAAAAGATGCACAGGTGACAAACTTACTATGATTCTTTTTTTAAATTTTAGAAAAGATCTTTCTCCTCAAGACTGAGTGATAGATACAGAATTCTCAGTTATAAATACTTTTTGACAATATTTTAGTCATTGATTTAGTTTAGTCAACATCTTTAAAATGAGAGATCTATATGAAAGCAAAAGTATGTATGGGATACAAACATCACGAGCAATGTAACAGATGAATGACTAAGTGGAGGAAAAAAGTTGCAAATATCAGATAAGAGAATTTTTTAAAAGAGAAAAAACAGCAGTCCATATTGTGGTGTCTTAGTACTATTTCCCACTAGTAAGAATCAATAATGCCTGGAGAAATAGCTCATTCCTAGTTTGGGACAGAAACATAAAGGATAAATAGAGAAATGTAAAGGATAAGCCTGAAACATTTGTCAAATGAGAAATTAAACAGGATACTAAAGATGACTAAGGTCATATTTGGCTCCTCCTGGCCAAATATGGGGTAACTTGAATGTGAATAAGGGTAGTAAATGCAATGAATTGAAACACATCCATGTATTAAAATCTTATTTCATAATGATGCTTAAAAATAAGCAAAAATAAACAAAAACACTTTGGTTAATCATTAGAAGTAGCTAGGGCACAGACCATGTACTCTAAAATTTATAGTAAAAAAAGAGATCTTAAACATGTATTTTGTCTTTTCAGTACAAATTATACTCCAGGGTAACACAAAAGTTGATGAGGGGAAGTGTCTAGTTACAAAAATATTTCTCTTAGAAAATGATGAATGATTCAGTTGGAGCATCACCAGTTTACAACACTAAGTAAAGGATCTTAACATTGACCATCAACATCTGACTCATATCACAAAGTGAAAATCAGATATTAGTGCCTCTTGATAAAAGAGACACGATGCCATCTATGAAATATTCTTGCAGAAAACTTGAACTTGAACCTCCAACTTCTATAAAAGTCAAGCTTCCAAATTATAGGAAACACAGGGAACAAGGTAAATGATACCACAGAAGTGTAATCAGCAAAAGACTCCAGTGTAAAACTGCACAGAACAAACAACCCAGTTTCTTCTACAAATAAATTGCAATGAATAAAGGAGAGATAAAGGAGGAGAGGCAGATTAAGACTTACAAGTTGTTGTTCATTCACTAAGTTGTGTCTGACTCTGCCACCCCAGGACTTTGAATCGGTGATGCCATCCATCTATCTCATCCTCTGTCGTCCCCTTCTCCTCCTGCCTTCAGTCTTCAATGGACATGAGTTTGAGCAAGCTCTGGGAGATGGTGAAGGACAGGGAAGCCTGGCGTGCTTGCAGTCCATGGGGCCACAAAGAGTCAGACATGACTGAGTGACGGAAACACCACCACTGTGGACAGACTTCATCCAATCAGCTCAAGGATCAGATAGACCAAAACGTGACCTCTTTTTTAAGCAAGAAGGAATTCTGTCACCAGACTGCTTTTGACTCAAACAGAAACTCTTCCTTGGGTCTCCAGCCTGTCAGCCTAGCCTAAAGATTTGGGATTTGCCAATCTATAAAATCCACCAATTGATCAGTCAGTCAGTTGCTACTTTAAATAAGTAAATAACAAATAAACAAACATGCAAGCAAATGAATGAATGAATGAACAAATCAACGAAAGAGGGGGAAAAAAACACAAGCACTTCCTGTTGGGTCTATTTCTCTGGAGAATCCTGATTAATACAGCAATTTATCCTTTTTTTTTTTTTTCAGGAAGCTTGTAACTCTTTTTCCCTCTCTTTGGCACCCCAGATTTCACCATGTCTCCAGTCCAGGGACATTTTCATCTGTGAGAACCTTGCTCTGCCCCCCTTTTCTGTCCTGTTGAATTACTCTGGGATGTGTGGACTCTGCTCACTCTGTTTCTTAAATTTTAATTAAATTAAGTTAATTAAAAATCTTAATTTTTTTACATCATTATCATTTCCCATTCATTCTGGAAGAATTCTCTCAGTCTTTCATGGTCTTCAGCCATGTATGTGATCATTTTATTATTAGGCTTTTCAGTGTTTTTTTTTTAATTTCAGCAATCCTACTTTGAAATTCTATAAACTATTTCCAGTTCAAATTACATCAGGACCCAAGAATGTACTATGTTGGTTCAAATTCTCTTAACTCCTAGAATCTGTCTTGAGCAGTATTCCATTTGCAGTCAGAAGAAGCATGTTTATTGCTGTTGTTAGGTGAGTGAAGTGTCAGTCGTCCAGTCGTGTCCAACTCTTTGTCACCCCATGTGACCCCATGGAGCCCGCCAGGCTCCTCTGTCTATGGAATCCTCCAGGCAAGAATACTGGAATGGGTGTCAGTTCCCTTCTCCAGGGGATCTTCTCAACCCAGGGATCAAACCCAGGTCTCCCACAGATTCTTTACCAACTGAGTCATCCGGGAAGCCCTGTTGTTGGGTGAAATATTTTATAAATGTCAGTTCAACCCAGTTGGTTGACAGTGGTGTTCAGTTCTATTTACTTGCAATTTTTTCTCTTTACCTGTTCTATCAGTTACAGAGAGAGGCATCTCCAACTGTCATTACAGAAATATCTTTTTCTCCTTCAGTTCTGATGGTTGTTGCTTTGTATACTGTGAAGCTTTATCTTTGGTATCTATATACTTAGGATTGCTATGTCTTCTTGGCAAATTGACATTTTTGTCATTATGTAATGTTCTTCTTTATCCCTGATAATTTTCTTTGATCTGAAGTCTCTAATATAAACATACTCCGTTTTGTTTTGGTTTGTTTTGATTAGTGTTTGCATGGTATATTTTCACCCTGTACTCTTAGTACACCTATATCACTATATTTAAAGTGAGCCTCTTGTAGACATCACATAGTCAAATACTGCTGCTGAATTTATTGTGACAATCTCTGTCTTTCAGTTAGTGTGTTTAGACCATTAACAATTAATGCGAGTATTTATGTGTTTGGCTTTAAATTTCCATTTTATGATTTGTTTTCTTTCTGTTTCCTCTGTTTTTTTCCCTTTTTGTCTATTTTCTACTCCTTGCTTTCTTTTAAATTATATAAACATTTTTAGTATTCTATTTTAATTTATCTATTGTGTTTTCAGATATCTCTTTATGCATTTTAATTATTTAGGGATGACTATATGTACTGAAGTTTAAAGTATTTTATCATCTCATGTAGAATGTAGAAATTTTTCATCATGCGACTGAACTGAACTGAAGTCCCTTTACCCTCTTTATTTTATAATGCTGTTGGCTTATGTTTTGCAAATATATACACTGAATATCCTGTCAGAAAGTGTTATAATTTCTGTTTTAAATAAACAAGCATTTCAAATAATGCAAGAAGAGAAATATAGTCTATAATATTTACCCCTATATTTCCAATTTCTGTTGTACTTTCTTTATTTCTGATGTTCCAAGTTTCCTTCTGCTATCACTTCCTTTCTCTAAAGAAATCAGACAATTTTAGCAATTCTTTTACAGCACATGTGCTGGGAACAAATTCTCTTAGATATTCTTCATCTGAGCATGTCTTTATTTCATCTTAATTGCTGGAGAATATTTTCAGTGAATATAGAATTTTCTTTTTTTTTTCCTTCAACAGTTTAGAAATATGTCACTTCCTTCTGGACTCTGTAGTTTCCAATGAGAAATCATCTGACATTTGAATCATCGTTCCCTTCTAAGTAATGCATCAACTTTTTTCATTTTCATTTTTATTTTTTATACAGTTGCTAAAGGTTACACTCCATTTGGGCTTCCCTGGTGGCTCAGATAATAAAGAATCCACCTGCAATTCGGGAGGCCTGGGTTTGATCCCTGGATTGGGAAAATCCTATGGAGAAGGGAACGGCTACCTAATTCAATTTAATTCAAGCTGGTTTTAGAAAAGGCAGAGGGACCAGAGATCAAATTGCCAACATCTGCTGGATCATCAAAAAAGCAAAAGAGTTCCAGAAAAACATCTATTTCTGCTTTATTGACTATGCCAAAGCCTTTGACTGTGTGGATCACAATAAACTGTGGAAAATTCTGAAAGAGATGGGAATACTGGACCACCTGACCTGCCTCTTGAGAAACCTGTATGCAGGTCAGGAAGCAACAGTTAGAACTGAACATGGAACAACAGACTGGCTCCAAATTGGAAAAGGAGTAGGTCAAGGCTGTATATTGTCACCCTGCTTATTTAACTTATATGCAGAGTACATCATGAGAAACACTGGGCTGGAAGAAGCACAATCTGGAATCAAGGTTGCCGGGAGAAATATCAATAACCTCAGATATGCAGATGACACCACCCTTATGGCAGAAAGTGAAGAGGAACTAAAAAGCCTCTTGATGAAGGTGAAAGAGGAGAGTGAAAAAGTTGGCTTAAAGCTCAACATTCAGAAAACTAAGATCATGGCAACTGGTTCCATCACTTCATGGCAAATAGATGGGGAAACAGTGGAGACAGTGTCAGACTTTATTCTTTTGGCCTCCAAAATCACTGCAGATGGTGACTGCAGCCATGAAATTAAAAGACGGTTACTCCTTGGAAGGAAAGTTATGACCAATCTAGATAACATATATATATATATATATATATATATATATATATGTATATGTATATAAAATCTCTATCTCTCTTAGTGATCTGAAGTTAAATTTCTACATAACTGATTTAATTTTCTAAGGTCAATCTACTTTTTACTTCCTCAAATATAGAATTTAATTTTCTAATGGCAATATTTGCTTCCTTTTAAAGATCCTTTCTTTGCCCAGTTCACCCCTCATGCTTTATTCTTGCCTTTACATCTTATCCTTTCTACTTTTGAATTTATACTGTGACATTTCTCACCATATTAGCTTTCATATCAATTTCTATTCTCTCATAGAGACCATGGTCTCCTCATATTACAGAGGCTTCCAAGAAAATCCTCAAATATTTTTTTGGATCCAGTGGAAAGTCAGTTTGCAACAACTGTGCTTCTTCTGAGTTTTGATGTATGGTTTAGCTTACAGTGGGTTTCCCTGGTGGCTCAAATGGTAAAGAATTTGCCTACAATGCTGGAGGCCCAGGTTCAATCCCTGGGTTGGCAAGATCCCCTGGAGAAGGAAATAGTAATGACTCCAGGACTCTTGCCTGGAAAATCCCATGGATAGGGGAGCCTGGCATGCTACAGTCCATGGGGTCGCAAAGAGTCAGACAGGACTGATTGACTAACACTTTAACTTTTAGCTTCATGTTCTTTTCAATTATAGTTTTTCATATTAAAATTATAATGGATTTTCTAGAGTCACTGTCCATGATGTCCCTGATAGAGCAAAGTTGATAGGATATAGACTCTAAACCATTTCCAGGATCTACTAGATCTTCATATACACAGATATATAAATCTATTGTGTTTAGAAGGTGAGTGTTTTAGAAGTTGAGGGGTGAAGGTTATATCAGTGCCTTGATTTCAAGTCTATTTTGCAAAGACTAACAAATCAGCTTAATAATTGGAAATTTCAAAGATAAGTTAGGTTTCAGGTATAGTAGGATCAGGGCTCTAGGTCCACTTTCTGCCTTTCTCTTAGCACTTCCCACCTCTCTGTAACCACTTTTATCTTTAGCTGGATTTTATGTGTGACTGTGAAAGTTCTATACACTTCACTATCCAAAAAAGTTCTGAGTTTCTTTTATCAGTATCATAAAATCAAAGTCTCATGTTGTACTTATATTGGACAACTCAAGTTACATACTCATGCCCTAGGTTATAAGGACATATGATAAGAATCTTCCAGATTTCATCTTTCACATAGTGTTAAGTGGGGTCTGCATCCCACCAAATCTAGACATATAATGGATATAATAATCTCCAGTATTCTGGCCTGGAGAATTCCATGGACTGTATAGTCCATGAGATCACAAAGAATCGGACACAACCAAGTGACTTTCACTCACTCATGGATATAATAGGAGATATCCCTAAAGAGGAAGAGAGGCTGGACATTGAATATCACCTCCACTCCCTCCCCTAAAATTCACTGTGCTGTGCTTAGTCGCTCGGTCATGTCAGACTCTTTGTGACCCCATGGACTGTAGCCCTCCAGGCTTCTCTGTCCATGGGGATCCTCCAGGCAAGAATGCTGGAGTGGGTTGCCATACCTTCCTCCAGGGGATCTTCCCAACCCAGGGATCGAACCCAGGTCTCCCACATTGCAGGTGGATTCTTTACCATCTGAGCCACTAGGGAAGCCCACACAAAGGTTATGGACACCTGAGTCTTAGACACTATGAGCCAATGGAATACATGGTCTATCAGTCACTCCTCACACATTCAGTACCTTATTTGGGGAAACTAATCTCTAACAGTGTGATAGCTGTTGCAATTTATCAGTCAGGCAGATTCCCTTGGTTTCATGTAATGAATCATATGTATGTCTCTAACTGTTTTCCTTAATTCAACTCAGGTGCTAGCCATTTCAATCAACTTCAAGAAATTTAAGTTTCTTAAAATACTATGTTATATCCAGCTATTTTTATTTACCCATCTAGTTAATCATTCTGTAAAAAATGACCAGATGAGTTACTCTTATTCTTGTTGATAGTAATTGAATTTCTCCTAATTGAGCCTCAAAGTTTGCTTTGAGATTCCCAGCAGCCAAAGGAAAAATGGTAACATACTCAGTTACATCATTCTAAATATCAATGTACACCAGTCCTTCAAAAGAACTTTCTACATGTTACTAAATGTTAAAAGAGTATAAATCCTATATGCAGATTCTGAGCATTATCTTCTTTGTCAACATTCTTGGTGGAAATGCAATTGTAAGGACATCATAGCTGTTTCTTATAGTGTATATCAATGAACAACGAAATAAAATAGAATTATAATTAAAAATTATTCAATGAAGGAGATTCTCTAAGGATCTCCTTATAATGTGTCACAAGTATGTGGCTCTCTTGTAATTTAATTTGATCTTAAGACAGTTTTAAATGTCTTGAAAAATGCTCAGATTCTAAATCCTTCAAATAATCTGTTTATTTCTTCACTCAAGCTTTTGATGTGTTTTTATGACCTTTCATTCAACTCTTTCAACAATATTCTTATTCCTCCAAATTGCATTTCAGGAAGTGGAATCTCAGAGGAGTGAAATGCTTTGTTAGAGGTCAAACAGACAGTAATTGACTTGAAAGGGACTCAAACATAGGTGTTCTGATTCCAGATTAACAAATTTCATTTGTTAAGTAACTACTAGGTACTAGGCAGTGCACTAGGGGCTGGGAATAGATCAGTTCAGTTCAGTTCAGATCAATTCAGTTCTTAGTCGTGTCCGACTCTTTGTGACCCCATGGACTGCAGCACGCCAGGCCTCCCTGTCCATCACCAACTCCCAGAGCTTACTCAAACTCAGATCCATCGCATCAGTGATGCCATCCAACCATCTCATCCTCTGTTGTCCCCTTCTTCTCCTGCCTTCCATCTTTCCCAGCATCAGGGTCTTTTCTAATGAGTCAGTTCTTCGTATCAGGTGGTCAAAGTATTGGAGTTGCAGCTTTGGCATCAGTCCTTCCAATGAATATTCAGGAATTATTTCCTTTAGGATTGACTGGTTTGATCTCCTTGCAGTCCAAGGCACTCTCAAGAGTCTTTTCCAACACCACAGTTCAAAGCATCAGTTCTTCAGTGCTTAGCTTTCTTTATAGTCCAACTCTCACATCCATGCCTGACCACTGGAAAAGCCATAGCCTTGACTAGACAGACCTTTGTTGACAAAGTAATGTCTCTGCTTTTTAATATGCTGTGTAGGTTGGTCATAGCTTTTCTTCCAAGGAGCAAGTGTCTTTTAATTTCATGACTGAAGTCACCATCTGCGGTGATTTTGGAGCCCCTCAAAATAAAATCTGTTAGTGTTTTCATTGTTTACCCATCTGTTTGCCATGAAGTGGTGAGACCAGATGCCATGATCTTAGTTTTTGAATGTCGAGCTTTAAGCCAGCTTTTTCACTCGCCTCTTTCACCTTCATCAAGAGGCTCTTTAGTTCTTCTTCACTTTCTGACATAAGGGTGATGTCATCTGTGTCTGAGGTTATTGATATTTCTCCCGGCAATCTTGATTCCAGCTTGTGCTTTATCCAGTCTGGCATTTTGTATGATGTACTCTGCATATAAGTTAAATAAGCAGGGTGACAGTATACAGCCTTGACAAACTCCTTTCCATATTTGGAACCAGTTTGTTGTTCCATGTCCAGTTCTAACTGTTGCTTATTGACCTGCATACAGATTTCTCAGGAGGAAGGCAAGGTGGTCCAGTATTCCCATCTCTTGAAGAATTTTCCACAGTTTGTTGTAATCTACACAGTCAAAGATTTTGGTGTAATCAATAAAGCAGAAGTAGATGTTTTTCTGGAATTCTCTTGCTTTTTCTATGATCCAAAGGATGTTGGCAATTCTATCTCTGGAAATAGATAGTTGAATAAAATGTAACCCTTGCTATCAAAGAGTTGATAGAAAAAACAAAAACACAAAAACATGATATCGGGTTTCGCTGGTGGCTCAGTGGCAAAGAATCTGCCTGCCAGTGTAGGAGACTTGGGTTTGGTCCCTAGCCTGGGAAGATTTCACATGCTGTGGAGCAACTAAGCCTGTGGGCCACAACTTCTGAGCCTGGGCTTCAGGGCTGAGCTGCTGTAACTACTGAAGCCCGCCCCTAGAGCCCATGCTCTGCAACAAGAGAAGCCGCTGCAATGAGAAGCCCGAGCACCACGACTGAAGAGTAGCCCCTGCTTGTCACAACTAGAGAAAAGCCCAGGCAGCAACGAAGACCCGGGATAGCCAAAAATAAAATAAAATAAAATAAAAAACCCGTGATCTTATATAACAGTCAAAACCCTCAGCTTTTGCTCAACTGGTGCAATGCCAGTACTAGTGGAGTAGATGATTTGGGAACATAATATTGTTTGATAAGAATAAACTCTTCTGTAATGACATCATTCAAGAGGTTCCTATTCTAAAACTACCATATGACTCAGCAATCTCACTACTAGGCATATACCCTGAGGAAAGCAAAATTGAAAAAGACACATATACCCCAATGCTCAATGCAGCATTATTTACAGTAGCGAGAACATGGGAGCAACCTAGATGTCCATTGACAGATGAATGGATAAAGAATCGGTGGTACAAATATACAATGGAATATTGCTGCTGCTGCTGCTGCTAAGTCGCTTCAGTTGTGTCTGACTCAGTGTGACCCCAAAGACAGCAGCCCACCAGGCTCCCCCCGTCCCTGGGATTCTCCAGGCAAGAACACTGGAGTGGGTTGCCATTTCCTTCTCCAATGCATGAAAGTGAAAATGAAGTCACTCAGTCATGTCCAACTCTTAGCGACCCCATGGACCACAGCCTACCAGGCTCCTCCATCCATGGGATTTTCCAGGCGAGAGTACTGGAGTGGGTTGCCATTGCCTTCTCTGACAATGGAATATTATTCAACCATAAAAATTGATGCATTTGAGTCAGTTCTAATGAAGTAGATGAACCTAGAGCCTATTATACAGAGTGAAGTAAGTCAGAAAGAAAAACAAATATTGCATACTAATGCATATATATGGAATCTAGAAAGATTGTACTGATGAAATTATTTGCAAGACAGCAGTGGAAACACAGACATAGAGAACAGACGTATGGACCTGGTGGACTGGGGAGAGGAAGGAGATGGTGGGATGTATGGAGAGAGTAACATGGAAGCATGCACTACCGTATGTAAAATAGATAACCAATGGGAATTTGTTGTATGACTCAGGGAACTCAAACCAGCTTCTGTAACGACCTAGAGGGGTGACAGGGTGGGAGGTGGGAAGGAGGGAAAGTGTGTATACCTATGGCTAATTCATGTTGATGTACGGCAGAAACCAACACAACATTGTAAAGCAATTATCCTTCAAGTAAAAATAAACTTTTACAAAAGGAACAAAATGCTATTCTTATTTTTCTGCACTTGATAAAATATTCTGAGAAACACTAATATGTCTCATTATGATTATATATTTTTTTATCTGATTTTTGCTTCACGAATCTTTGTTTGTTGTTAGGTATCTAATAAGTTATGATTCTATCCTGTGAATTGCAATTTTTATCATTAAAATAGTTATCTTTGTTTCATTTAAAGATAGATAAATTAATTAATTTAATTTTTTAAAGTGAAGTCGCTCAGTCGTGTCTGACTCTTTGAGACCCCATGGACCATAGCCTACCAGGCTCCTCCATCCATGGGATTTTCCAGGCAAGAGTAAATTTTTTTAAAAACTAAACAAAAAGAGTACTTCCGGGCATCTCTTCCTAATCATGTTCTATATTATGTGATACACATGTTAGATTAAAAGGCAGCCAGTACTGAGAGAAACACAGATCAAAGAGACTCGAGGAATTATCATTTTATGGAGTTGCTGAACCTTTTTTGGAAAAATCGGAAGAGGGAAAGACATTCCACTTATCCCCAGGATTATAAAAATAACTCTTCTTGGCCATACTGTGAAAGAGCATTTGGTGGCAAAATGTGGTTCTGATGAGAAAAAGGTTTTCAAAGGTAAACGGAAATATCATGGGCCAAACATTTCAAATCTCAAGAAAATGTTTTGGTGATGGTGAGATTGTTGCAGGACGGCGACCCCTTCCAGGGCCTGAGAGTGGCCTCTTGTCTGACACTCAGAAATTAATTGTCTGAGGAGACATACATGCTGACAAAACTAGAGACTTTATTGGGAAGGGGCAGGGGAACCCAGGAGAACTGCTCTGCCAGCTGGCTCACAGTCTCGGGTTTCATGGTGATGCGGTTAGTTTCCAGACTGTCTCTGGCCAATCGTTCTGACTCAGGACACTTCCTGGTTGTGCATGCATTGCTCAGCCAAGATGGATGCCAGTGAGAAGGATTCTGGGAGGTGGTTGGACACGTGGTGTCTCCTTTTGACCTTTCCCTGAACTCTTCCTGTTGGTGGTTCCTTACAAGGACCTCCTGTGGTAAAATAACCTGTGCAAATGGTTACCATGGTGACTGACTAGGGTGGGTAGTTTCAGTCAGTGTTCTTCCCCTAACAGGACTAGTGGTAGCTTCACATAAAGTGATCCAGTCATGAGTGTTTTGCCTTGGAAATGGTTCCGTAGATACCAGATGACTGTCTGTGAGAAAGCCCTGGGAAGCTGACCTAGCATCTGTCCTTTTCACTCATGATTTATAAAACCATTTTTCAAATCACACTTCATGTGAAACAATATACAGAACTGATCAAAGCAGAACTACTCTGGTTTCCTGAATCCAGTGTGGGCTATGAGGACCCCACCCACACTGAGTCCCCATCACCTCACTGACAAAGGCTCCAGGTGAGCCCTGAAGCACTATTTGAAAACTGGTTCCGCTAACTCACAGGGTCACTGCTTCTAGGATTCTATAAAATAGGAGATAATGATTGCTTCCCCATAGTACTGAAGAAGACTCTTGAGAGTCCCTTGGACAGCAAGGCTATCAAACCACTCAATCCTAAAGGAAATCAACCCTGACTATTCATTGGAAGGATTGATGCTGAAGGTGAAGCTCCAATACCTTGGCCACCTGATGCAAAGAGCCAACTCATCGGAAAAGACCCTGATGCCAGGAAAGATTGAGGGCAAAACGAGAAAGGGGTGGCAGAGGATGACATGTTTATATAGCATCACTGACTCAATGGGCATAGGTTTTTGAGCAAACTGGGAGAGAGTGAAGGACAGGGAAGCCTGGTGTGCTGCAGTCCATGGGGTCTCAAAGAGTCAGATATGACTTAGCAACTGAACAACAACAAATGATTGCTTTCTCTCCAATGGCTGCTAAAGAATATGCCATTAGCAGTTTTTAGGGAAGTGTAATATTGATCATTTACATTCTTTCTTCTTTCCTAGTTGGTCACTTCAGTGGTTCAAATGCAAACAAAGCAGACAGATTCTGGGAGCTCTGATTAAAAAGAAAACAAAAAACAGCTCATAGTAATGACCCCTCCCAAGTAAACACCCAGCAATCTTCCAGCTGCAGTAACAGTAATCCTCAACCCACTAAGGCATCTAATTGAAATATTGATTCTTCAGTTAGGTCTCCGACTTAAAATTCCAGAACCGAGAGCTCCCCACTACACAGACACCCCTTTCACAGAATCACATCACAGAGCACAGATTGTTTTCTTAACATTAAGCTTCCCCAGGCTTTCGTTTCAATTAGTCATAAAAAAAAGATCAAGAAGGAAAAGTATTGTCGGAAAGATTCCAGTCAGTATTTTATTGCCTGAAACTGTTCTCAGGATTAACCATTGCACAGCAGACAGGAAATTCTGCAGAAGGAGCAATGCTTTTCCCTCACAGATAGGAAGCAAAGAAAACAAAATTTACTTTCTTCTAAATGATTTGTCCAACTGTTTGCATTAAACAATCTCATTTGTGGCATTAATTTTTTTTTGAATAAGCACACAATGGGTGCCAAGAAATTATCACAAATCCAACTTCTGCTATCCTTATATTTTCATTTAGGTTCTAAGAGCAACAAAAATCCCTTGACATTATTATCTACTCTGAATACTAATTATGTCACTACAACTGTGTGTCTGCTAATCTTCCAGAAATAATGTGAGAATTACTGGGATGCGATAGGAGCAGAATGAAATTAGAAACATATTTTGTGAATTTGTCAAAACCACCAGCTTTCTAAGAGTGGTAAAAGCACACATTCCAAAATTCTTTCATAAAAGGACAAATTAGCACGATGAAGATCAATGATAATTCTTAATACTGCACTTGGAGCACAGACCAAGTAGCTATAGCAAGTTCAGCATTCTGTGGCTTCTTTTATCCTTACAAAAAATTTAGCTCACTGCACCTAGGATTTTCATCTCAGAGCACCAGCTTCAACTCCAGATAAGACCTGTTTTTAATCATGCTTAATGGGCTTGGTTCCCAGGAGAATACGAATGAAGGTGAAAAGCTCCTTTCCAGCAGGGAGGAGAATAAACTTGTTCTGGGGACCAGGACCTAATCCGCCCCTCTGAGGGAAGGAAAATGTTTATTACCATACTCTGTCTGCCACCTCATCGGTCCCACATATGTCTTGATTGAATGAATGTTGTTCAGTCGCTCAGTTGTGTCTGGCGCTTTGCGACCCCATGGATTGCAGCACGCCAGGCTTCCCTGTCCTCCACCATCTCCTGGAGCTTGCTCAAACTCACATCCATTGAGTTAGTGATGCCATCCAACCATCTCATCCCCTGTTGTCTCCTTCTCCTCCTGCCTTCAATGTTTCCCAGCATCAAGGTCTTTTCCAATGAATCAGTTCTTTGCATCAAGTGGCCAAAGTATTGGAGCTTCAGCATCAGTCCTTCCAATGAGTATTCAGGGTTGATCTTTAGAATGTAATGGTTTGAAAAAAAAAAAAAAAAAAAGAATGTAATGGTTTGATCTCCTTGCAGTCCAAGAAACTCTCAAGAGTCTTCACCAGGACCACAGATCAAAAGCATCAATTCTTTGTTGTTCTGTCTTCTTTTTGGTCCAACTCTCACATCCATACGTGATTACTGGAATGAAAGAATGACAATATTGTTAGTCTCTGTTCATCTTGGGTGGAAAACAAGAGAGTCATGAGTTGTCCTGCTTGGAAAAAGCTTTGTCACCATCTCCTCCTGCTTGTCTCTTTTGCAGATGTGGAAACCAAGGCCCACCAGGTTTCCAGAGGCACACACAGGGCCAGTAGGGCAGAGCCAGAATGATATTCATATTTATTTCCCAAATTTCTGATCAAGGCACTTTCCTCTACTGTAGGTAGAGGATATTCCACATCATCTTCAAAGTTTAGAGATGCTTCAAAGTCTTCTTCTCCCTGACCCTGGGCTCACCGTGATGGTCCAGAGTCATGTCAGCTCTTTCCGGATGCCAGCTGCAGGCTCCAGGGATCTCTGTGTTTTAGTCTGCCCACTCTGACATCTCCATGCCACTCTCATCTTTTCTAACTACGCTCAAAAGGCCTTTTTCTCTATCGACCCCCGGCATCCCACTGCATGCCTACAACACTGCTGAGATGCTCACAGTGTGAGGGCATGCATGGCAGACACACACACACACACACACACACACACACACACACACACGCGCGCGCGCACAAGCGCGTCACATCAGTTCACCCATGCACCACTTTATCTGAGGGATCTGATGTGGTTGACTCTCCTTCCCACCTCTCTGGCTGGTTCCATTCAGTGCCAACTGTCATCTCCTATGACTGTTCTCCTTCCACACCCCACACCCTGGATTAGGAATCTCTACTCTCTACTCCCCTGTTCCTAGGATTCCATCATTGTCCCCACACTAAGCTCAATGTGCATGGTATAAAACCCTTACACAGGCTTTCCAGAGTCATTTGGGCTTGGTTTCTCCCAACCATTTAACCAATGAGCATGCAGGCATTACATGAAAACCTTACCTGCCAGCTTACAAATATTGACACAAAGGGGTGACAGGCATTTAGAGAATGCATCAGTTAGTCCTCTTTTTTTAACTTTAGATTTTTAAACTTTGGATTATTTTGAATATGGTACATCTGTGCTCTTTCTAGTCCTCTCAGAGGAGCAGTGTTACTAAACTCAGGTTTGGCTTGTCACTCAAGAATATAATGCTAAGAGACAACTGTTGGATGGAAGGAAAGAAAGACTTGATTGAGGAAGCCAGCAGTCCTAGGGAAAAGGTGGACTCATGTCCCAAAGAACAAACTCCCCATTGCTGATCAGGGGCAAGAGTTTAAAAGAGGAATTTCAGGGATATATAGGTGGAGGGAGGGGGCGACATGCAGAACAGAACAGTCAGCTCTGACAGTCATCTTGAAATTGGTCATGCGGCGGTCTGATGACCATCAGATTGTTTCATGTACAGTTAGTCTTCAGTTCTAGGGTTGGTTTGTTCCTGTTTCCTTGAGGCCAGTTCTCAGAACTCTGGCAGTTTATATCATGGCTACAGTCTGGTTCTCATGTAGTTAACTTCTTCCACCTGGTGGGGTTTTCAGTATTTACAAAACAGTCAAAAGACATAGCTCAGAATATTACCTGTAGTTCATGATAGTAACTGAGTCCTTGATTCTGTTTAATGACTAAATTATTATTACTTTGACCTTCCCAATTGGTTCAGTGGGTAAAGAATCTGCCTTCAGTGCAGGAGGTGCAGGCAGAGGCAAGTTTGATCCCCGGGTTGGGAAGATCCCCTGGAGGAGGGCATGGCAACCCACTCCATCCTTGCCTGGAGAACCCCATGGTGGGCTACAGTCACAGGGTCACAAAGAGTTGGACATAACTGAAGCGAATGAGCACTCATGCATTATTATTCTGTATTTCTTGACTATTTTCCTTTGTTTATGTATTTCTCATTTCTCTGATTAAATTTGTTTTTTTTCTAAAGAGGTAGGTTGAAGACACGGATAGAGGGCTGGGTCTATCCTGGGAAAACCTCACAGGGTCCTAGTCTGTTACAGCAAAATAGAAAGGTTTGACATAATTCTGCTTCTTGAAACTTGATATTAGTTATGAACAACTATGTCTGTCTTTAAAGGGTTCTATCACTAAGCTCACAAAATGTTCTATCTGAGAAGAATGAGATTCTTAATTGTGTTTGCAATGAAATATATGAATAAATAAATAGCGCACATTAATATTGTATTAATAGCTGACTGTCTTCTAGGTTGGGGAGTGCTATGCCAAATGCAGCTGGTTGTATTCTAAGTATCTTTTTTATATATCTGTTTCCCATACTCGATTCCAGGCTAATTGCCTGATTCAGATTGTGTGGTCAGAGCCCAGCATAGTATCTGGCACATGTTGAAAACTCAATACTTTTTGAATGAAACATTTATGTAGTCCGAAACTCTCTGGAAAAACTTGGCTAAGGAAGATATTTTCCCATGAATCACTTTTCCTAATATTTCTTAACAAAAATCAGCATGCATTTAAATTCAAGTCATATTACATCACCAAAAATGGTTTATTTGCTATAATGTCCTCTAGTTGCCTGTGTCTGCCCTCTCATACCAAAACAGAATAATGCTAATTGCTCTTCCAAATATTTAAAGACCATGGTTACTTCTCTGCCAAATCTGTATTTCTCAAGCCAAGTATTTCCCTATTCTTCAGTCATTTTCAAACACTATCATCAGGTTTTAACTCCTCTAAGCCTGCTCAATGAAACTAAGCCATGCCATGTGGGGCCACCCAAGATGGACAGGTCATGGTGGAGAAGTCTGACGGAATGTGGTCCACTGGAGAAGGGAAGGGCAAACCACTTCAGTATTCTTGCCTTGAGAACCCCATGAACAGTATGAAAAGGCAAAAAGGTAGGACACTGAAAGATGGACTCC
Organism: Cervus elaphus; assembly: GCF_910594005.1. Classification (NCBI taxonomy): domain Eukaryota; kingdom Metazoa; phylum Chordata; class Mammalia; order Artiodactyla; family Cervidae; genus Cervus; species Cervus elaphus. Next base: position 5,067,947 of record NC_057820.1, on the reverse strand, counting down.
CCAGGTCAGCAGGTGCCCAATATGCTACTGGAGATCAGTGGAGAAATAACTCCAGAAAGAATGAAGGGATGGAGCCAAAGCAAAAACAATACCCAGTTGTGAATGGGACTGGTGATAGAAGCAGGATTCGATGCTGTAAAGAGCAATATTGCATAGGAACTTGGAATGTTAGGTCCATGAATAAAGGCAAATTGGAAGTTGTCAAACAGGAAATGACAAGAGTAAACATCGATATTCTAGGAATCCGTGAACTAAGATGGACTGGAATGGGTGAATTTAACTCAGATGACCATTATATCTACTACTGTGGGCAGGGATCCCTTAGAAGAAATGGAGTAGCCATCATAGTCAACAAAAGAGTCCAAAATGCAGTATTTGGATGCAATCTCAAAAACAACAGAATGATCTCTGTTCGTTTCCAAGGACCATTCAATGAAATGGTAATTCAAGTCCATGCCCTGACCAGTAACGCCAAAGAAGCTGAAGTTGAACAGTTCTATGAATACCTACAAGACCTTCTAGGACTAACACCTAAAAAAGATGTCCTTTTCATTATAGGGAACTGGAAAAAGTAGGAAGTCAAGAAACACCTGGAGTAACAGGCAAATTTGGCCTTGGAGTACAGAATGAAGCAGGGCAAAGGCTAATAGAGTTCTACCAAGAGAACTCACTGGTCATAGCAAACACCTCCTTCCAAAAACACAAGAAAAGACTCTACACATGGATATCACCAGATGGTCGACACTGAAATCAGACTGATTATATTCTTTGCAGCCAAAGATGGAGAAGCCCTATACAGTCAGCAAAAACAAGACCGGGAGCTGACTGTGGCTCAGATCATGAACTCCTTATTGCCAAATTCAACTGAAATTGAAGAAAGTGGAGAAAACCACTAGACCATTCAGGTATGACCTAAATCAAATCCCTTATGACTATACAGTGGAAGTGAGAAATAGATTTAAGGGACTAGATCTGATAGATAGAGTGCCAGATGAACTATGGATGGAGGTTCGTGACACTGTACAGGAGACAGGAATCAAGACCATCCTCAAAAAATGAAATGCAAAAAAGCAAAATGGCTGTCTGAGGAGGCCTTACAAATAGTTGTGAAAAGACAGGAAGTGAAAAGCAAAGGAGAAAAGGAAAGATATTCCCATTTGAATGCAGAGTTCCAAAGAATAGCAAGGAGAGATAAGAAAGCCTTCCTCAGCGATCAGTCGGAGAAGGCAATGGCACCCCACTCCAGTACTCTTGCCTGGAGAATCCCAGGGACGGGGGAGACTGGTGGGCTGCCGTCTATGGAGTTGCATAGAGTTGGACACGACTGAAGCGACTTAGCAGCAGCAGCAACAGTGATCAATGCAAAGAAATAGAGGAAAACAACAGAATGGGAAAGACTAGAGATCTCTTCAAGAAAATTAGAGATACCAAGGGAATATTTCATGCAAAGATGGGCTCAATAAAGGACAGAAATGGTAGAGACCTAACAGAAGCAGAAGATATTAAGAAGAGGTGGCAAGAATACACAGAAGAACTGTACAAAAAAGATCTTCATGACCCAGATAATCACAATGGTGTGATCATTCACCTAGAGCCAGACATCCTGGAATGTGAAGTCAAGTGGACCTTAGGAAGCATCACTATGAACAAAGCTAGTGGAGGTGATGGAATTCCAGTTGAGCTATTTCAAATCCTGAAAGATGATGCTGTGAAAGTGCTGCACTCAATATGCCAGCAAATTTGGAAAACTCAGCAGTGGCCACAGGACTGGAAAAGGTCAGTTTTCATTCCAATCCCTAAGAAAGGCAATCCCAAAGAATGCTCAAACTACTGCACAATTGCACTCATCTCACACGCTAGTAAAGTAAAGCTCAAAATTCTCCAAGCCAGGCTTCAGCAATACATGAACCAAGAACTTCCAGATGTTCAAGCTGGTTTTAGAAAAGGCAGAGGAACCAGAGATCAAACTGCCAACATCCAATGGATCATCGAAAAAGCAAGAGAGTTCCAGAAAAACATCTATTTCTGCTTTATTGACTATGCCAAAGCCTTTGACTGTGTGGATCACAATAAACTGGAAAATTCTGAAAGAGATATGGGCATACCAGACCACCTGACCTGCCTCCTGAGACACCTGTATGCAGGTCAGGAAGCAACCGTTAGAACTGAACATGGAACAACAGACTGGCTCCAAATTGGAAAAGGAGTACGTCAAGGCTGTATATTGTCACCCTGCTTATTTAACTTATATGCAGAGTACATCATGAGAAACGCTGGGCTGGAAGCACAAGCTGGAATCAAGATTGCCAGGAGAAATATCAATAACCTCAGATATGCAGATGACACCAACCTTATGGCAGAAAGTGAAGAAGGACTAAAAAGCCTCTTGATGAAAGTGAAAGAGGAGTGTGAAAAAGTTGGCTTAAAACTCAACATTCAGAAAACTAAGATCATGGCATCCGGCATGGTATCACTTCATGGCAGAAGATGGGGAAACAGTGGCTGACTTTATTTTGAGGGGATCCAAAATCACTGCAGATGGTGATCACAGCCATGAAATTAAAAGACACTTACTACTTGGAAGGAAAGTTATGACTAACCTAGAGAGCATATTAAAAAGCAGAGACATTGCTTTGCCAACACAGTTCCGTCTAATCAAGGCTATGGTTTTTCCAGTGGTCATGTTTGGATGTGAGAGTTGGACTATAAAGAAAGTTGAGCACCGAAGAATTGATGCTTTTGAACTATGGTGTTGGAGAAGACTCTTGCGAGTCCCTTGAACTGCAAGGAGATCCAACAAGTCCGTCTTAAAGGAGATCAGTCCTGGGTGTTCATTGAAAGGACTGATGTTGAAGCTGAAACTCCAATACTTTGGCCACCTGATGCAAAGAGCTGACTCATTGGAAAAGACCCTGATGCTGGGAAAGATTGAGGGAAGGAATAGAAGGGGATGACAGAGGATGAGATGGTGGGATGGCATCATCGACTCAATGGACGTGGGTTTGGGTGGACTCTGGGAGTTGATGATGGACAGGGAGGCCTGGCGTGCTGCGGTTCATGGTGTCGCAAAGAGTCGGACACAACTGAGCAACTGAACTGAACTGAAGCCTGCTCTTCAGGTGGTCAGTCTCTCACTTAGGATGTACCAGCCAGGACTATACACAGTATGCCTTGAACATGTGACCAGATCACGATTCAGAGGGGCTGTCATCTCCTATGATATTAATGCTATACTTCTGTTAATGAGGCCCCAGTGCATTAACATGTCCAGTAGCCACTAAACTATTATTATGTATCGTGGTCACTCCCACTCTTTCCCCATTTCCTATTTTAAGAAGAGATGTACCTCCCACTGTTTAAGATTAATCTCTCCCCTGAACTCATAACCCCATGTCATTCTGCCTTTCCAAGGATGTCACACCATCACCCACCACTCCCCTTATTTTCTATAGAACCTCTTCCTGTCTATAGTCCCTTTCAAGCGGCTTAGAACCTCTTCCTGTCTGTAGTCCCTTTCAAGCGGCTTTCACCATGCACAAGTCTCTCATCTTAAAAAAAAAGAATATGTATCTTCAAAGTTGGGTCTCCACCCCCACCACTTCTCTGAAATTCTCTTAGCAAGGTCACAAGTGACCTTAAATCCAGAAGGCAATTCTAGCCTTCATTTTTTTTCTCCTTTGATCCTTCTGACACTATTGAAAATCACTCCTTCTTAAGACACACCCTCCTTAGTTTCCTTGACATTCATCCTTCCAGGTTTCCCCCTATCTCTGGACACATCTCCCTCCCTCTCTTTGTGGGCAACTCTTTTGCAACTCAGACTCCAAATGTTTGTGAGCCTGAGGGCTGTACCTTCAGGCTCTTTCCTTCTCACTGCTCCTTGAAAAGCGTTATCACTTTTTGTTACTTCAATTATCACCTAATGGATCTCAAATTCTATCGACTCCATTCCAGACCTCAGCTTCAGACTTAAGAAAGAAAGTCAGAGTGTATCTCCTACTCATAAGTTGTTCCTGCACATTCCAGGAACTCTTGCAACTCAACGTCAGCAAACTGAACCCAGCTGTCCCTCCTGCTCTCTCCTCATCTCCCTGAAAGCCAGGATCAACCACCCAGTCTCTGAGAGACAGGAGGTGGGATGGGGTGTAAACAGATATAAGTTGTTGAACAGGCTTCACTCATTGAAGGACAATTAAACAATGGAGGAGGAAATGGTGACCCACTCCAGTGTTCTTGCCTGGATAATCCCATGGACAGAGGAGCCTGGTGGGCTACAGTCCATGGGGTCGCAAAGAGTCGGCCATGACTTGAGTGACTAACACTAGGCAATGGTTTTACCTCTGCATCATCACTGAAATCAACCATTCCTGGTCAAACCTCCTGCCTTTGCTCTTTCTTGGAAGGTACTTCAGGCACATCATGTGTCTTACAGATCACGTTCCGTTACAAGAATGACCTCCTTGAGTTCTCTGGGGCTCACTTTCGAGTACAGTCTTTATGTTTTTAATTTCTATTTGGATTTTTAAAGTTAATTTTTGTAGAGTAGCTTTGCGATGTTGTGCTGCTTTCCACTGTGCAGCAGAGTGGTCAGCGACATGAGGACAAGCATCCTCTCTGTTGCGGATTCCCTTCCCTCTGAGGTCACCGCAGAGCACTGAGCCGTGTTCCCTGAGCTGTGCGGCAGGCCCTCGTCAGTTACCTATGCTGTGTGTATGTCAACCCCAACCTCCTCATTCATCCCAACCCCCATCGCTCCCCACTTGGTGTCCGTAGCATTGTTCTCTACATCTGTGTTTCTATTTCTGTTTGGCAAATAAGACCACCTATGCCATTTTACTAGCTTCCACAGTTCAGTTCAGTTCAGGCGCTCAGTCGTGTCCGACTCTTTGCAACCCCATGGACCGCAGCACACCTGGCCTCCCTGTCCATCACCAACTCCCGGAGTTTACTCAAACTCAGGCCCATCGCATAGGTGCTGCCCTCCAACCGTCTCATCCCCTTCTCCTCCCACCTTCAATCTTTCCCAGCATTAGGGTCTTTTCCAATGAGTCAGTTCTTCGCATCAGGTGGCCAAAGTATTGGAGTTTCAGCTTCAACATCAGTCCTTCCAATGAACATTCAGGATTAGATTCCACATGTATGTGTAAATGTACAATACTTGTTTTTCTCTTTCTGACTTACTTCACTCTGGATGATGGTCTCTAAGTCCCATCCACATCACTCCAAATGACCTGGTTTTGTTCCTTTTTATGAGGGAGTAGCATTCCATTCTATGCATGGACCACACCTTCTATACCCATTCCTCTGTGGATGGACACTCAGGTTGCTTCCATGTCCTGGCTCTTGTAAGTCGCTTCAGTGCCAGTCTTTTTAAAATCACAGTTTCAGTCTCTCACTGTTTCAGTCTCCTCTCCCTCACCCACCCCAGCCCCTTGCACCAGCCCTTTCTAGGATGGATCCTGACCCATGGACCAGGGATCTCCACCGAGGGAGGGAGACAAGCCCTGTCCTCTCCTCTTACTTTACAAAGTTCCCCTTTCTCTGAGACTTCCGTGTCTCACTCCCTTCATCTGCGGCAAGTGCTTTCAATTCACAGGGCGACTCTGGGCCATTAGCAGTCATCCCTGGGTCTCATTCTCCTCCCCAAAGTGAGGCAGTTGCAGGAAATGACCTCTAGGACCTCTTCCAAAGCCAATATTGACATTCTCTGCTTCTCTGACACCAGTATCAACTATTTGTCCACACTGCCTTGATAATTTTTGAACTCTTAACTGTCCTGTTCATTTACAGGCTCATAAAAACCATGGGCCCATTAGGCATGTTATCAACAAAAGCAAGACATGAAGAGGCTATGTCACTAGCCCTGGGAGCTCCAAACAGGCACATCAGTGACCTGTCTTGTTAACATTCTCATCTCTGGCACCATTGCCAAGGCTCTTGTATCATTTTGTATCCCATGTCACAAGTAGATTACATATATTTTCTGAAATCACGATCACATTTCAGGAAGGTGAGTTTACATTTTTACAATGTCCTTGACAGTAATTGCTTCCTTTACTCCTGAAATGGTGACCGATGGTCTCATCGAAATTCTATTTTTTTCCTTTTAAATTTCTGGATGGTCATGTAATAGTTTGGTTGTTTTGAAGCCATCCTCCAGTCTTATAATATATTTATGCTATGGGATTACAAACACGAGAGTGATATCATTGATCAAACTTTTGTCAGCGGTTGCATGGTTTCAAATAAGTCTCCATATCTAAGTGCTTTCTCCAATACCTTAAATCACAATCTCCTTGTGAAAACATATTTCACTCAAGGTGACAGCAACCACAAATTATAAACTTCTGTGTGCATGTATGTGAGAATGAGTTACTTTAATGTCATTTAACAGGAATACTGATGTAGCCATTTAAAAGGACAAATAGTGGTCCCCTGGTCCACCCTTCTCTATAAATTCAAGACTCCCAGTGGCAACATCTTTCATGTCTTTTAGCAATTTCTTCTGGTATTTGATTCAATATTTCTAAATAACATCTTTACAGCACTTGTTCTTGATTGTTCAACTTCAGACATTATCTTCTGGTTTCTGAGTTATGATACAGGTTTGGATGCTGTGACAGAGACTAAGATGGCAATGGCAGAGCCTTAAAATAGAAGCTTATTTTTCTCTTGTAAATGGCAGAGCACCAAGTTAAAAAGACTCGTATTCACCTGATCCAAGATGGCTTGTCACCATGGCTGTATTTCATCCAATGGAAAGGGAGACAAGGGAATGGGAAGAGCATCTTTCTTCCCTTTAAAGACACAACCCAGAAAATGTACAAATCAATTTCATTTATGTCCCATCATCCAGAACTCAGTGTCATGGCTCCCAAAAGAAAGGCTGGAAACCCTGGTCTTTATTCTAGATAACCACACTATTGACTAAAATCCTCTCACTATGAAAGAAAAGAATATATATTGATGGGCAGCAATCAGTTTTTTCTATGATTTCCTATACTAATACAGACTCATACACATCAATATGCATGCTTCATCTTCATCCTCCCACCACAGCTGTTAAACCACAATTTTGGTTAAATCAGTATTTGACGTTTACATCATAAAATATGATGAAGACTCTTGACAGTACCTTGGACAGCAAGGAGATCAAATCAGTCAATCCTAAAGGAAATCCACGCTGAATATTCATTGGAGGAACTGATGCTGAAGCTGAAGCTTCAATACTTTGGCCACCTGATGCAAAGAATCAACTCATTTCTCCAGAAAAATGTACTGATGATCCTGTGGGGGCTCTCTTGTATGTGATGGATCACTTTTTCTAGACACTTTCTTTTAACATCTTGATTATAGTATGTCTTGGAGTAATCTTTAGCTTGGTGTTGCTTGAGTCCTCTGAGCTCTCTGTACCTGGATGTCCATACGTCTTCCAAGGTTTGGGATATTGTGAGCTATTATTGGCTCCCGTGTGGCTAAGTGGTAAAGAACCCACCTGCCAATGAGAGAGATGCAGGAGATGCAGGTTCAATCCCTGGATCGGGAGGATCCCCTAGAGTAGAAAATGGCAACCCACTCCAGTATTCTTGCCTGGAAAATCCCATGGACAGAGGAGCTTGGGGGGCTACCGTCCATGGGGTCACAAAGGAACTGAACACAACTGAGCATGCAGCTATTATTGCTTTAAGTGAATTTCTTCCCCTTTTCTTCCTTTTCCTTTTGGGTCTCCCATGACAGAAATGTTTGCTTACTTAATGGTGTCCCACAATTCACATACACTTTTTCATCCTTTTTTTTAATTTTTGTCCTTTTTGCTCCTTTAGCTGCCTAATTTCAAGTGATCTGTCTGTGAGTTCTCCATGTTCACTGACATCCAGGTTATCTGCAGAATTTGGTTCCATGCAGCTGTAGAAGCAGGGTTCTCATTTCCCTGCTGGCTGTCACAAGGGGCTGCTCCCAACTTCGAGAGGCTGCCTACATTCCTTGGCTCATGGCCCACTTCTTTTGTCTTTAAACCAGCAGTGGTGGGTCTAATCCTTGTGATGCTACATGTTTTCTTCCCTCTTGTCTATTCTTCTTCGCCTTCTCTCTCTCACAAACTCTTCTGCCTTCTTCCTCTGATTGTAAAGGTCCACGTAATTATATTTGGCCCATCTGAATAATCCAGAACCATCTCTCAATTTTAAGGTCAGTTGATTAGTAACTTTAATTCCAACTGCAAAGTCCCTTTTGCCATGTGATTATAACAGCTTTAATAGGAGTAAAGATCATGACTCCCATCTTTTAGGGCCAGCTTGCCTCCTGAGAGGTGATTCCTAAAACCTGTTGTGAAAGCGAAAGCTCTGCTGGAGTGGTTCAGGGCTTGCACTGCTCCTCTAGTCCCCAGGAAGCCCCAGGACAGTGGTCCAAAGCCCTGCCCCGCCCTACCCAAAAGAGCTTAACCTGAGCATTAAGTCTTCATGCCTCCTCCTTCTTTTTCCTGCGTATTTTACAGATAGGAAGTAAAGGTTCAGAGAGACCAAGTCATCACTCAAAATCACAAATACAGTTAATGGCAGAGCAATGAAAATAGACTTATTCGTTCATTTACCCATTTAATGACACTTGCTAAACCCTCCCATGCTAAGTGGTCCAGGGAGACAGACATGAAGGAAACCTGGTTCATCCACCTCTCAGGGGTTCTTGTTTGTTTATCTGGAATACAAATGCAATAAATGTGTTTGCATGCTTGATGCTGGTTCAGTAAACATTTCCACATATTTTCACATAGAAATTTGATTTTCCCTAAGAACATCTGCTCCGGCTCAAAGGCAGCTGTCGGGGTGATGGGACCTGATGCACACTCAGGCTGTGTGTCCTTAGGGAACTCACTTAGTAACAGTGTTTACCTGGTAAGGTTACTATGAGCAGGATTGAGGTGATACATGTGAATCACTGGGAACTAGGACGTAACAAGTGCTTAATAAAGTCATTAATAAGTAATGACTGCCATCGTTTCCATTATTATGAGACTCCCTGGGTCTCAGTTTTACTGTTTATTAAGTGGGTGCAGCACTAATCACCTCCTGGCATAGTCAGATGATCACCTGAATGCTACAGCTCTAACACACGCGGCTCACAATCTGCTCACACTCACAACTCATCCCCTCACTCCTTTCGGAGAAATGCTGCTTACAGACTGACTAATTCTGTAGCTTGTGCCTTCAATAAAACATTCACGGAGGGTCTTTGGTTGAGAAGAAATGTCACAGAGGTCAGGACTTGAGAGTTCTTCGGTGGATTTGAAAATACCTTCCTGTGTGGCTTTAGGCAAAGGGTTTGACCTTTCTGATCTTCAATTTCCTCATCCATGAAGAACTGATTGTTCTAGAAAATAGTCTTTGGCCTGTTTTGTGTTTTAAATTAACCACAGAGTTAAGCCATTCTCTGGGAGCACAATCTTCTAAAGGCACTAGATTTGCAAATCTCCTTCAGCACTCAGCTTTGGACGTCAGTCTCACTTGCTGACTCCACTATTTTCCTTCTGCTGATGAGGCTGGTCCCCTTGGGGGGAGATCTTGGCAAAACCAAAGGATGCCAGGAGAAACCTGAAGCCAGCTGAGACCCTGAGAGACACTAGACAAATGAGAGGGAGCCAGATCCGAGAGAGAGGCTGATCCCTCCCACCCAGAGCTGCGGCCCCAGGAGGAAGCAGCAAGCTCAGGCTCTCAGAAGAAGCCGTGTGAATACAAAACCTTAAGACAGATGAAGAAGGTGGGAGGAGGTGCGCTTACTATCTCCCACAGTCCTGTGATGCAGCGCCCACCCCATGAGCTCGTTGCCCCCGTGTTACGACGCGGCAGGCTCCCCTGTTGAGAGGGGCCAGGGAGGCCAAGAACAGCACTGGGAGATCCAGAAAGAACAGAACCCAGAACCAAGCAGAGAACCAGGCCAGGCGTGGGCAGGAGGGGCAGGGTGTGTGATAGTGAGAAGCCAGCACCCCCGAAGCAGGGCCAGGTCCTGACCTTCAGAAAGGGTTCCTTTGGTTTTGCTAGAAACGGAGACTGTGTTCTCTCAGATAATAAACCGTTATCGTTGGGAAGCAAAATCAACAAAAAAGACTGGATCGCAAAGGAAGCCAGATCATTGTCTAAAATGCAAGGCATCACCAATCCCGGGGCTTTGCCATTTGCTCTCTCCTTCTGCTTGTGTCTTCTTGGTCCTCATCCCTGACAAGTTGGTTTATTTTTCAAGCAAGATTAAAGGGAGAAAGTCCAGCTGGTCTCATTAATTACCATCACCCAAAGGCTTCCCTGGTGACCCAGATGGTGTAGTGCAGGAGACCTGGGTTTGATCCCTGGGTCAGGAAGATCCCCTGGAGAAGAGAATGGCTACCCACTCCAGTATTCTTGCCTGGGAAATCCCATGGACAGAGGAGTCTGGCAGGCTATAGTCCATGGGGTTGCAAAGAGTCGGACACAACTGAATAACTAACACTTACTTCTCAGGCTGATCTTCATCATGACTCAGTGGCCAGCCTACAAATCGGCAGCACTCTAATCACATATTTACTACACATCCCATAAGTAAAAACTCCTTATTCAAAGAACTATCTGTGCATAGATGCTCAGTCCTGAAGGTGATATGAATGCAGATGCTGCGATGAGCACATGTAATGAACATCCATCAGCAAACATCAACTGAGAGACCACACTGGGCCAGTGGCTGTTGAGCCCTGGATTCTCATTCTGGCCCTCGGGGAGCAACCAATGGTGGCACCTAGAAGGATGAGGATGCTACCTAGCATATCATGGGGACTTGAAATCTTGGTTTCGTGCACAACAGTAGGGGGAAGAAAGAGGAAGTAAGTGTCAGGACGGAAAGAGACAGAGGGTTCCAAGAGGACCCATCTCCATCATTCACTCTGGATGTGTTTCTCCTGGTCCCTCTGGGCATCCTCGCTGTGGTCACTGGAATCACAGCCTGCATATGCAGGTGCATCCCTTCCTCTCCTGGTGTCAGCTGATGATGCCCGACAGAACCCTCATGCCTACAGGCTCATTGTTTGGGAATCCAGCAGACCTGAGGTCTAGCTCTGGCTCAGCTGTGTGTCCTTGCTAGATTCAACCTTGCTAGGTTATTGTCTTCTCATTTATAAAATTGCACTGAGAAAAGTCACGTCATATGTCCCTCATGCATGGACCACTACATTTGGAATCATTCTTTTCATTACTGTTGGTATGTGGTTGAATAGCATTTAACTCTTTAAAGCGGTACTCATTCTGCAGCAGAACACGGATGGGGACTTGGAACAAAGGGCATCAGGGACTTCGATGGCAGACACGGGAAGGTAGAAGAGGATGGATTCGGGGTCCCTGAGGCCACGGGACTCTAGACTGTGTACTGCACAGCATCCTGGGGACCAGCCAGTGCCCTCGCGTGAGAGGACCAAGGGTTATAATGTCGAGGCTATGGCAGTGCGGCTCAGAGAGTCCTTGGCTGATGTGACTCTGCAGGGGCAGAAAGGTGCTTCTTCAAGTGCTACAAAAGGGCTATGTCCAGTATCCTGCTAAATTCCCAGGGGCACAGATAACACTCTGGGGAGGGTTTACCTTTCCTCCTCTGTACCTCCTGTCAGCAGGTGGACTGATCTGATGTCCAGAGCAGCACAGGACATTCAGGAAGAAAAGCGTGAGGCCTGGAGGACATACAGCTGGACGTGATCTTCTGTCTTCATGTTGAAAGCCACATGATAGCTACAAAGGTAATGGTAGAAGAAAACAGGGGCTGAGAACGCATTTACCAATTGTCACGTTTTCTCTCCAAGAGCCATTTTGGGGCAGGGCTGGCCCTTTGGGGCTGAGTAAACTTCAAGCTCCTAGGATAATTCTCTTTTTTGGCCATGCCATATGACTTACAGGATCCTGGTTCCCCAACCAGGAACTGAACCAGGACCAGGGCCGTGAAAGCGCGTAGTCTTAACCATTGGACTACCAGGGAATTCCCTGGGATAATTCAAGATAAGAGAGGAAGGGATTTGGCTTTTCTACTAATGCAGATATGGTGGGTGCTGTAGACAGCTTGAATCTCAAAATCAAAGTGACATGAACCTTATGCATTCCCCCCAGTAGAAGGGGCTATTGCACTATTATTCTGGGAGAGCTACAAGGATGTGGGTCTGAAGGGGATGGTCCGATGGACTTGGCATCTAGCTCTCCAGTGGTTTGAAGTCCATTCAGGGATTTGCAGATGTTTCACTGTATCAAGGGACTGCCCCCGTGGTTCAGTAGTAAAGAATCTGCCTGCAATGCAGGAGCCGCAGGAGACGTGAGTTCGATCCCTAGGTTGGAAAGATCCCCTGGAGGAGGGAATGGCAACCCACTCCAGTATTCTTGGCTGGAGAATCCCATGGACAAAGAAGCCTGCATGCTACAGTCTGTAGGATCACAAAGAGTCATACACGACTGAAGTGACTTAGCACACACGCACGCTGTATCAAGTCCACTTAAGAGAGTGACTGATTACCTTGCTTCATTTGGGCTGGGCTGTGGTCACCCTGACCTGGACTAAGCCAGTTGTCTTAGGTCTGTCAAGGAACCCAGACTAGAGACTGCAGAGCCAGCTGCATGGCTGCCTCTGGGGGTTCCGAGTTAACAGGCAGCTTTGCTGCTAGCAAGATGCGACAGAGCATGCTCAGTACTGGAGCTGAGTGAGCTGTGAAGGAAACGCAGTTTCCATGCAGACTGAAAGCCGGTAACTTGCCCCCATCCCTTCTAATCTTACCTGGGTACTTAATTCATCACTTGCTCTATGTCTGAAGGTTCATCCTCCTCAAATCCTTTGCCCAAACTTAAGTGTGGCAATATTCAGTCAGCAGAAAAGGAAAATCATAATGGAGTTAAAGCTCAAATTCTGCACAGTACACAGCTGTTATTATTACCATTATTTTTTCGGCATTTTGGCTTTATTCATGAGCCACTTTACATCCTATAGAGCATACTGTTTAGGGTAATTATAATAAAATTCATATAAAGAAAACAGTTTAAATATCAGTCTAATTCATATTGATTAATTTAGTTCAAGTATAATTTAGTTTTCTTCAATTTGCATTGCTGAGTGGCTTGTTATTTTCCCGGTCAAATAAATTTCTTTCTCACCCTTTCCTAGCTGTATGAGAAAATGGACAAGATACGATTATTTGGAACTTCCATTAACATCCTAGAAGCTGTCAGTTAATAAAATAGTTGTAAGCAGACAGAATAAAGGAGGAAGTGCTTTGGGAGAGATCGTTTGTAATGTGAAGTTAAAATCTGAACTGGGAATCTAAGTGGGGAAAAACACAGTCCTAATACGCTGCCCATGCTGGTGTCAGGTTGGATTCAGCCTGTTGTTTGCATATTTACCTGGACAAAGAATATAAGGGGAAAAAACCAACCATCATTTTCACCTATTATGTTCTAGGCATGGTGCATGGTATTTTGAGTATGTTAATTTTTGAGGTTATGTGTAAAGCCAACCTCCATGTTTCCTCAAAATGATTTGAGTGTAAACAGCACTTGCATCACAGAATGGTAAGATAATGGAAGTAGTTAAACCTTGATCAGGTGTTTGTCCTTGATCTAAATGGATAGGAATGGCTGTATAAGACAGAGGGCTTCCAGGTGGTGCTAGTGGTAAAGAATCCACCTGCCAATGCAGGAGATGCAAGATAGGCAGGTTCAATCCCTGGGTCAAGAAGATCCCCTGGAGGAAGAAATGGCAATGCATTCCAGTATTCTTGCCTGGAAAATCCCAGAGACAGAGGAACCTGACAGGCTACAGTCCATAGGGTCACAAAGTATCAGACATGACGGAGCACACACATGCGTGCAAAGCAGAAACCCACTGCTAGTGACCCCACTGTGCACATTTTGGGAGTGAAGCGGAGGCATTCATAAAAGAAAGAATTGTCATGAGCTCCATGTAAACTTCAAAAGGAACATTCTAGAGTAAATCAGGACATGGTACTCTAACCTTTAGTTTCCTCACCCTTAAAACTGGGGTGATAACAGGAGCTTCTTAGGGTCATCATGAGGATTATGTGAGAAATAGAAATCATTTTTAGATGATAGTTTTGCATAAAAAACTCCTATCAGTCACACTTCAGCCAGCCAACTTATCCACTTTTTTCAGGTTCCAGCTGAGCAATTGATGGGGAGGGAGGCGGGAGGGGGGATCGGGATGGGGAACACATGTAAATCCATGGCTGATTCATGTCAGTGTATGGCAAAAACCACTACAATATTGTAAAGTAATTAGCCTCCAACTAATAAAAATAAATGAAAAAAAAAATCTCTCTATAACCCCAAGACTCTGGATTGGGTTCCCCAATAGTTATTACCACTTGAGCCTTGCCATGACCCAATAGGGGGCTTATCACTATAATATAACTCTTTGCTCAATTATTCATCTCCAGGATTAAGAGCTGAGTGCCCAAGGGCAAGAAATAAGCTTCACGCACTGTTCTATGCCCAGTGACCAGAGCTGTGCTTAGTTGACAATATGAACTTCACAAATCTTGCTTTAATAAATAATGTTGAACCCTTGGCATCATTTATCTCATCAACTTGTTATTATCATTTTGCAGATGAAGAAACTGAGTCTTGGAAAAGCTAAGATAACCCTAATTTACCCCTTGGGTAAATGAGGGAGCAGGATTTGAACCCAGGGTGCATGAATCCAAAACCATGCTTTTGTCACTATGTCATGTTGCCTTGTTCAACATCTGTTGAGCATCTTTGTACTTGGTGCAACCCTGTGTATTTCCATAGTATCTCTTTCCCCCTTTTTTTCCTATAATTTTTATGTATTTATTTCCTAACTTATTTTTCACTGCGATGGGTCTTTGTTGCTGCCCTCAGGCTTTTCTCCAGCTGCAGTGAGTGGGGGCCACCCTGCGGAGTTCGGGCTCCTCACTGCAGTGGCTTCTCTCACGGCAGAGCACAGGCTCCAGTGTGCATGGGCTTCAGTAGTTTCCGATCCCAGGCTATAGAGCACAAGCTCAATAGTTATGACACACCATTTTAGTTGCTCCGTGGCATGCGGGATCTTTCTAGACCAGGGACCAAACCTGTGTCTCCTGCATTGGCAGAAGAATTCTTTACTGCTGAGCCACCAGGGACGCTCATAGAATCTTGTTTCGACTCTGCAACAGTCTTTTGAGTCAGTTGTATCAGTTTGCCATATGATGAAATTGTGGCTGGAAGAAAGAGTTACAAGCCCAAGGTCACAAGGTTAGCAGGTGGCAGAACTAAGATCCAGTTCTCTTTCCTTTCCTCTGCCTTTTCTAAATCGAGCTCCTACATCTGGAAGTTCACTAACTGGTGAAGCCTCACTTGAAGGATTTTGAGCATTACCTTACTAGCATGTGAAATGGGTGCAATTGTACAGTAGTTTGAACATTTTTTGGCATTGCCCTTCTTTGGGATTGGAACAAAAACCAGTCTATCCTAAAGGAAATCAACCCTGAATATTCATTGGAAGGAATGATGCTGAAGCTGAAGCTCCAATATGTTGGCCACCTGATGTGAAGAGCCAGCTTATTGGAAAAGACCCTGATGCTGGGAAGGATTGAAGGCAGGAGGAGAAGAGGGAGACAAAGGATGAGGTGGTTGGATGGCATCACCGACTTGATGGACATGAGTTTGAGCAAGCTCCGGGAGATAGTGAAGGTCAGGGAAGCCTGGCGTGCTGCCGTCCATGGGGTCACAAACAGCTGGACATGACTGAGTGAAACAACTTCCCTTTCCTCAGAGGAACCAGCTGTGATCATGACTCTGACTGTCAGCAAGCCCCAGCGGCCGGGCCAGAAAACCCCTAACAGTCAGAACCAACACGAGATCACCAGACCTAAATGGATCAGACTTAGTCCTGGAATGTTCTGGCAGGCCTTGCTGTTCTCAGACTTCTGCCTTGCTTCCCTGACTCCTAGCAGCTGCACCATGCTGTTCTGGTGAGCTATTTATAGATCACCTGAAATATGTTTAAGAAGAGTTCATGTGTGCCTGTTGCAAACTATTGTTGGAGGAACACCTTTTCTCACTGTGAGTGAAAATTCAAGGGGCAAAGAAAAATAAAATTGCTGAAAAGAAAAGTTCGTGGCTTAGGGCGTTTGAAATCTGCTTATAGATTAATATTTCTCTCTTTCCTCTTTTTAGCATCTCTTTCTAGTAACTGAATGCTCAGTAAAATATTTGGCCAAAGGCAATATCTTATTTACACAACAGTCTTTTGCGTGCATCCTCAGTGGCTCAGTTGTATCTGACTCTTTACAACCACATGGACTGCAGCCTGCTAGGTTCCTCTAACCATGGGGTTTTCCAGGCAAGAATACTGGGGTAGGTTGTCATTTCCTCCTACAGGGGATCTTCCTGACTCAGGGATCAAACCCCAATGCCCTACATTGGCAAGCTGGTTCTTAATCCACTGAGCCACCTATAATGGTCTTTAGGTGATGTGCTACTTTATTTATTAATTTATTTATAATTTCTTTGGTGGCATACGTGCAGCACATGGGATCTTAGTTCCCTGACCAGGGATTGAACCCGTGCCTCCTGCACTGGACACACAAAATATTAACCACTGGACCACCAGAAAAGTTGGTGATGTGTTACTTTAGAAGTATTACACAAGCTTCCTTCCTAGCTTCCTCCTTTTCAGTGTTAAAGGAGAAAAGATTCAGCATCATAATTTGGTAAAGAATTCAGAAATCTATAGCATTTCCTCAATGCTCAGTTCCTGGTATGCCAAACTCTCCTCTCTTTCTCTAGTAAAACGCAACTAGAAGTTGTTAAATAATTTTTCTAAAGCAATAATAACTATACTGTTGTATGGAGAAAGAAATGGCAACCCACTCCAGTATTCTTGCCTGGAGAATCCTGTGGACAGAGGAGCCTGGTGGGCGGCTGTCTATGGAGCCGCACAGAGTCGGACACAAGTGAAGTGACTTAGCAGCAGCAGCATGCTGTTGTATATCAGAAATGACATTGGATAAGAATGAAATAGTGACTCCAGCTAACAAATGCTAGAAAGATCAAATTTAAAAAGGTTCAGTTCAGTTCAGTTCAGTCGCTCAGTCACGTCCTACTCTTTGCAACTCCATGAACCGCAGCACGCCAGGCTGCCAGCATGGTCCTTCTGCTGAGAACCCAGGTCCTGGTTTGCAGATGGCTGTCTTGCTCACAAGGCAGAGAGGATAATCCTCTCTCTCCTGTCTCCTCGTATAAAGGGCATTAATTCCATTCACGAGGGCTCCACCCCCAGGACATAATTGCCTCCCAAAGACCCCCCCTCCAAACACCATTCTGTTGGAGATGAGGCTTCCACATGTGGATTTCGAAGGGACACAAACATTCAGTGCATAGTGGCTGGGCTCTAGAACCATCTTGGATGGCCAACTTGCTCTGTCCCACCCTGCTCTAGACCACTGGTCCCTCACCTGTTAATGACCTCTTAGATCTCTTATGGGATGCTGAAGTTCTGAAAGCTAAGGCAAGATGACTGGCAGATGAAAGACAAGTGTGAACTCTGAGGAAGAAAGGATGGGGGCTTCCTGTACAAGCAGGGGATGACTGTGGAGCAAATGGGACTTAAGAGGGATGGAGACTCACAGCCCCCCACCCCCGACCCTGGCGCCAGGAAGAAGGACCAGCACACGAGGGGTCGACCCGCTGAGTGTGAGACACAGATGTCCTAGAGAGAGCGCCAGGAAGGGATAGAAGGAAGTGATGAGCGGAGGTTCAAAGAGAGCAACAGGGTCAGCAGGAGAGTGCGGGGGGAAATCACAGATTCCCTGAGCCTCCCTTCCAGCTCACCCTCTACAGAGGCTGCAGGCACATTTTCCTATCATCCTCTTATTAAGGTTGTAACACTGACCTGTGCAGAGTCTTTGGCATGCCTGCTGGTCAGTTTCTCAGTCATGTCCAACTCTTTGCGATCGCATGGACTGTAGACCACCAAGTTCCTCTGTTCCCAGGATTCTCCAAGCAAGAATACTGGAGTGGGTTGTCATTTTCTTTTCCAGGGGGTCTTCCTGACCCAGGGACAGAAACCGTGTCTCTTATGTCTCCTGCATTGGCAGGCAGATTCTTTACTACTGCACCACCCGGGAAGCCTGAAGAGTCTTTTAATGGCCACCTATTGCCCTCAGTATCTAAAAACAAAACAAAACAAACAGAAAAAAACCTACTACCTTTCTTACCCTTGATTTCAAAATTCAGTCATCTCTGAAATCCGAAGTTTATTCATACATATTTGGCAGCAAAACTTGATCTATTTGCTTTCTTTCTTGGGTGTGACTATTCAGTGTTAAAATAATGAATAGGATTTTCACAGGGCACTGCCCCAAGCCCACTAGGAATATGTATGATGTATGCAATACAATTCCCATATTACACTCTAAAATCTAGAAAATTCTATCTCCAACAGCACATCTGGCCCCAAGGTTTTTGAACAACAGATTGTGAGTTTATAGTTTCAAGATAAACATGGTCCCCAGTGGCCAGCCCCTGCCAACCCCACCCTCTGCAACCTCAAGCTCACTTCTTCCAGACACATTGAGTCCTCACCAGCATCTTATGCTGCAGCACCCCGCCTCCAGGGCTTGGTGCACTTTCCCCACTGAATGGAATATCTCTCTGCCACCTCCTTTTTTTTTTTTCTTTTTAAAGTTTTTAAAAGAATTTTTATTTTCTGTTTTTTTTTTTTACTGTGGTAAAAGTCACTTAATATAATATGTACTATTTTAACTATATTTAACGGTACAGTTCAGTAGCAGTGAGTACAGTCACATTGCTGTTCAGCTCTCACCACCATCCTTCTCCCGAAATTTTCGCCTTTCTAAACTGAAACTCTGTCTCCACTAAACACTAAGTCCCTAAACCTCCTCCCCAGCCCTCAGCCAGCCCCTGGCATCTACCAGTGTACCTTCTGACTCTATAAATTTGACTATTCTAGCTAACTCATGAAAGTGAAATCAAGCAGTGTTTGTCTGCACCTAATGTATACTGGAATGCATTTTGAAGGTTAACTGAAGGTACAGACTGTACCTTCTATTTCTCCCCTTGAGGGCTAGATAGTAGGCCCTCACCAGCCACCTACTTCACATATCTTCATATCTTCCCAGGTGGCACTAGTGGTAAAGAACGCACCTGCCAATGCAGGAGACATAAGAGACACAGGCTTAATCCCTGGGTCGGGAAGATCTCCTGGAGGAGGGCATGATAATCCACTCCAGCATTCTTGCCTGGAGAATCCCATGGAACGAGGATCCTGGAGGGCTACTGTCCATAAGGTCACAAAGAGTCGGACACGACTGAGCAACTTGGCATGCACAACATACGTACATCATCCCTATCTCCCTGTTCATCCTGTCCCCACCCCCTTAATGTCCATATGTTTGTTCTCTACCCCTGTGTCTCTATTTCCGCTTTGCAAATAGGTTCATCCATACCATTTTTCTAGATTCCATGTACATGCATTAATATACAATATTTGTTTTTCTCTTTCTGACTTACTTCACCCTGTATGACAGTCTCTAGGTCCATACACGTCTCTGCAAATGGCACAATTTCATTTGTTTTTCTCTAGGTCCATACACGTCTCTGCAAATGGCACAATTTCATTTGTTTTTATGGCTGAGTAATACCTGATATGAAGAGCTGACTCATTAAAAAAGACTCTGATGCTGGGAAAGACTGAAGGCAGGCAGAGAAGGGAAAGACAGAGGATGAGATGGTTGGATGGCATCACTGACTCAATGGACATGGGTTTGAGTAAACTCTGGGAGATGGTGAAGGTCAGGGAAGCCTGGTATGCTGCAGTCCATGGGGTCACAAAGAGTCGGACATGACTGAGTGGCAACAAATAGCCCATCATATACATGGGCCATATCTTCTTTATCCATTCCTCTGTTGATGGACGTTTAAGTTGCTCCCATGCAGGATATGGAAGTGAGACAGGTCTAACTCAACTCTTTATCCAGAAGAATACTCTGCACCTTTCAGAGCTCATGCCAAAGGCTTCTTTCTCTATAAAGCCACCTCTAACCTGTCTCTGCCCCTTCCCATATCCTAGACAAACTTAGCAACCAGCTCTTCTGTGTTCTCAACCACATGCATGTTAGAACCTAGGCCACATTGAGGGGGACCATCTGTTAACAGGTCAGGGCTCCTCCCTAGGTCTGTAGGTTCCTGACGATCAGGACTGCCTTCCTGATCTCTGAGCTTAGCACCCGGCACTAGGGAATGCCTGATGAATCTGGATGGGCCCTCAGTGAAGAGCAATCCACCAATCCATCAGTCCATGAGAAGATGAACTGACAAGGTTCTTCTGATGTAGGACAAGTAAGGAGAATAACAAGCAAAGGCAGAGCCCTGCACCCTCCTGCCCTGGGGCCTGGGAATCACCACTCTCCTCTACACATGCTCCAGTCCTGCGCCATCCTCCTCCATCCACACCAGCAGAGGCAGCTCTGGGACACAGAACATTGAATCAAGCTCTCCCCAAAGCTGCAAAGACCTTCTCCTCTCCAGGCTCTCCCAAATGAAGACAGAGGCCAGGTTGTCCTCCTTCCAATGGAGGCTGGGTGTGCAGAGGAGATAGTTCATCAGGAGTCCAGATAGTAAATATCTCTGGGATTAGAATTCCAAGATTCGAATACAGATGGGGTAAACAAGAGCATTCAGAACAACAGGATATTGGCCTAGAGCAGTAGGGCCTGCAAAGAATGTTTCCTTCCATTTTGTCACTTAAGTAAATTCTCAGGGTAATATAAATTACTCTGTATGGTAGATACTATTATTGTGTCCAGTTAGTAGAAGAGGAAGCTGCCATTAAAGGGAGGTTTATGGACTTCCCAGGTGGCTCAGTCAGTAAAGAATCTGCCTGCAGTGCAGGAGACCCAGGTTCCATCCCTGGGCTGGGAAGATCCCCTGGAGAAGGGCATGGCAACCCGCTCCAGAATCCCAGGGACAGAGGAGCCTGACGGGCTACAGTTCATGGGGTTGGGAAGAGTTGGACATGGCTGAGAGACTAACACTTTCCCTTTGGCTTATGGGAAAAGCACTCAGATTGGAAGGAGAAAGTATCAGCCAAGGACGTAGACAATACAAGGACTTAAATTTGTCAGAAAAGACTTGCAAACTAATGGCAGGAAAGGAGGTTATGGGACCACACGTAAATGTTCAGGGCTAGGATTCCAAGAAAGAGAAAACCGTATCTGCTCATTATGAGAACTAGTATTAGCAGAAAAGAAGAAAACAGACAAACAAAAAATGAAAACAAAACAAAAAACACACACCAAAAAAAAACAACAAAGGAGGTGGCTGGGGACTCTGGCACCACACAGCTGACTTTGGTTTGGATTAACCTCAGGTTAAAAGTAATACGTGATTATTATCGAAAATTTAGAAAACCTAGAAAAGATTAAAAGAAAAAATCTTACTTAAAAACATTTTTAAACCACTCTAAAGTTCCCCGATATAAAGGTGTTTTTAATGCGGTTTTATTTTAAAGGACTTTTTTAACGTGAAAGTTATCTCTTCACTTTCTCTGAATCAGTGAATGATTGATTGAAGGAATGAATGATTGATTGAATCAATCATCTTACTACACCCTCCTTAACACTAGGTTTCATTGTTTCATTTTAAATATCAGATAATTTGATAGAGAAATTTTGAAAGGGGAAATAATCGCTCACTATAGCTTATTTATATTTATTTGGTTACTTAGGAAAGTTAAAAAAAAATCCACAATTATTCATCAGCATATTTCATATTTGTCTTTGACCTATTTATGTTCTTCTCTGCATATCTGCTAAGGTCCTAGTATTTGTATTCCCAAACTTATGTGAGTTTTATATTTATTAAAATCCTACTGTTTATTAAACTTCCTGCAACATTATCTCAGTTTTTTGATAGCTTTTTAATCATGGTGATTTTATTTATTTATTTTTTTGATGTATAAAGGTTTTAAATTTTTATGTAGTCCGATCTATCCATCACATCCTTGGGGATTTATTCCATCAATTCTAAGCTTAGAAAATTCTCCCCTCTGGGAGGTTGAATAAATATTCATATCTATTTTCTTCCAGATTTTCTAATAGTTAAGATTTTTTTCAATATTTAACTCTTTAACCCATCTGCAATTTATTCTGATGTTCCTAGTGAGGTAAGAAATGTTCAAAATTCTAAAACATATTAAATTCTAAAACATAATAAAACACTTAACACCTCACATGTTTAACTGATATTAGCATAAACCTCGAAGGCCAAGTGGTACTAGCTTCAAAGGCTGCAAATTTCTTAAATAGAGTTTAGGATTTCCCTTGTAACAGCGCAGGGTACAAAATATACATACTTGCCAGTCATTACCGCAACTGAGTTTATCAGCAAGGAGCACACCCAACATATGGCCTCTTTTTCATTATTAAGCAAAGTAAGTAATAAATAAGAACCGGGGCTCCCACCAATCATTAGTAAATCCTCCAAAGAAAATTAAGCACATATTGGAATCCTTTCCCTAATGGACTTGGGCAATCTCTCCGACTAAATCATTTCACCAAAGAAAATTTCCCTGCCTTCCAATCACCGCCTCTCGTTAAAACCGAGGCAGTGACTCATTTTCACAGAGCCCACGCGGAAGAAACCCGAGGGCCCGGGTGTGATCTCTTGCCACACTGGGGAAACATTTCTGCCGCTCCCTGCCTTCCAGCCCAAAGGCGGCCCCGTCTGGAGCTGCGCTGAGAAAGATTTGTGGCTCATGATCCTGAGGGACGCCAGAGTAATGGAATGGCTCCTGCGTCCTGAAACGGCAGGCCGACAAGACTTTGTACTACTGACGGCTCGCATTATAATGGAGAAATATTAGTGGGGTATTTCAACAGGCACCCGGAGGAGAAACAGTAGCTATCAGAATGCCAGAGACTGCTTCCAAGGAGAGTAAAAGGGAGGGGAGCGGGCAGGAGGTGGGAAATGCCTCAGGGAGAAAAAAAAAGTCCACTCAGAGAATATATGTTAATGCAAAGCCTGTTTGCTCACGGGGTTCTCTGGAGAAAGGCGCGGCAACGATCCCGGTAGGTGAACTCTGCAATTACAGCATTATTAATTTATGCACCTCTGCAGACCACACATGGGACTTCATGGTAATTAAGTTACAGATAAAGTCAGGTTAGTTTCCCGCTGAATGTAAACAGTTGTGTTCTGTTTAACGCACACTCAGGGAAAATTCGGTGGATTTTAACCAAAGAATCGTCTCTGGTAAACACATATTCTATGCAGAATCTGTCATCAATACAATGTTAGGTGGGGGGGAAATGTACTGTTCAGCGGTGGATTTAGCAGAAGAGCAGGGATGATGGAGGCTCAGTCAACCACTCCATTAGGGAGGAGGGTAGGGAGCCTGGAGACAAGAGGTTTCTTGAGACCCTCCCACGGAGTCTGCATTAGTGATTTGCAAAGGTTCAGGCAGACCCTGGAAAAGGCAAAAGTGTTAGTCACTCAGTCCTGTGGACTCTTTGGCAATCCCACTGGACTCTTGCCCACCAGGCTCCTCCATCCATGGGATTCTCCAGGCAAGAATACTGGAGAGGGCTGCCATTTCCTTCTCCAGGGGATCTTCCTGACCCAGGGATCGAACCCGGGTCTCCTGAATTGCAGGCAGAGTCTTTATCACTGAGCCACCAGGAAAGCCTAGCAGACACTCAGGATAAGGATAAAATCCTTTATCGTCGTCACCTGGAATGCTCAGAAAAGGATTAAGCCAAGACATAACCCCTAAAAAGTGGCACACTGGACCCTGCAATTTTACTTCCAGGAATTCATTATAAGTAAATAATCACCCTGATAGCTCATTTTTGTGTGTGTGTCAACCTGGTGGAACCCCAGGGTGCTCAGATATTTTGTGAAACATTTTATTGGTGTGTCTGGGGATGTTTCTGGATGAAATTAACATCCTGAATAGAGTAAAAGGCTGAGGAAGAAAGAATTCTTTCTCTGAATCTGTCTTTGAGCTGAGACATTGGTCTTCTGCTACAGAGATGTTCATCACAGTAGTGTTTATGATAGCAAAACTGCAATCAACTTGCCTTTTTCAACTAACGTTTTACTGTGAACAAATCTCTATATCTGTAGATATGTTTGTGGACCTCATCTTTTTTTTTTTCTTATTTTTTTTATTCAATTGAAGCATAGTTGATTTACAATGTTGTATTAATTTCTGCTGTATAACAAAGTTATACATATAAATGCATTCATTTTTGGATACTTCATGATATACATATTTTAACGGTATGTTTGTTTGGGGATATAGCCAATTAACAATGTTGTGATAGCTTCAGGTGAAGCGCAAAGGGACTCAGCCATGCATATCCATGTATCCCATATTCTTTTCCATTGTGATTTATCAAAGGATTTTGAGTAGAGTTCCCTGTGCTACACAGTAGGACCTTGTTGTTTATCCCTTCTTTATAGAAAAGCTTATATCTGCTAACCCCAACCTCCCATTCCATCCTTCCCCCAATGCCCTCCTCCTTGTCAGCCACAAATCTGGTCTTCATGGTGAACCTCATCTTGAATGACCATGGACCCTCCCACTGAGGCTGCCGCTGCTGCTAAGTCGCTTCAGTCGTGTCCGACTCTGTGCGACCCCATAGATGGCAGCCCACCACGTTCCACTGTCCCTGGGATTCTCCAGGCAAGAACACTGATTAGTACATCATAATTAGTGTAATCAATATGTACAACAACTTAAGAATGATGCTATATAAGCCATTTATATGTTCACTAAGTTGAAAGCAGCACATTTTAAACACCATGAATATTGTAAGATTCAGTTTCTGCTTGCTGAATCTCTCAGAAGTAACTTCAGCAGTTCCAACAGAAGTCTTATAAATGGATTTGCTTTATGACTGATAAAATGCCTAATCAAAAGGCATTCTTTATTGTATCTACACTGTTATTTACATAATTGAATTTTATGCCAGATTCTCTAATTCATGTCCCTGAATAACCCACATATCACATATATGCTTATGGGACATTTTTCAAGATTGTGAAAAGCATGTATAGAAGGAAAGCCATGTAGAGTATACTAGTAGATCTAAAGAAAATGTTAAGACACAGTTAGTTACCTATTGCTGCATAACAAATTACCCCAAAATGTAGTGGCTGAAAGCAACAAACAATTATTATCTCAGACTATCTGTGAGTCAAGAAGCCAACCGCGGCTCAGCAGGGTCCTTTGGGTCTGATCTCTTTTCTTTTTTTGGGGGGGTCTGATCTCTTATAGGGCTTCAACCAAGATGTGGGCCAGGCCTGCATTTATCTTAAAACTCAACTGGGAGTTGATCCATGTTTAAGTTCATTCAAGTAGCTGTTGACAGGAGTCAGTTCCTCATTAATTGTTGGCCTAAGATTGCTCTTTCTTTTTTTTCCCTGACCTCTAAAGAGCAGCTCACAGCATGGCAGCTGGTTTCACCAGAATGAGAAAGTGGAAAGGCATAAGAGAAGACGTAAGTCAAAAGTCACAAAACTTTTATAGGCAGGGTTTCTGCATTTAACAAATAAAAATTCATGACACCCAAAGCAGTGCTAAGAGGAAAATTTATAGCTATAAATGTGCACATTAAATTGAAAATCTCAGAACTAGGGAAAAAAAAAGAGCTAACTAAATCCAAAGCTAACAGGAGGAAGGAAATAATAAAGATTATAGCAGAAATTAATGGAACACAAAATAGGGAAACTATAAAGAAAATCAGAAAAATCAATAGCTGACTCTTTCAGAAGATTAACAAAATGGACAAAACTTTGGCTAAATTAATATTGAAAGAGAAAAAGACTCAAATCAGAATGAACGATGGCAGCTATCAACCAGTTTTACTAAAATAAAAAGCATTATAAAAGAATGCCATGAACAATTGTACTTCAACAATGCTGATGACTTAAATGAAATGGACGAAGTCCTAAAAATACATCTATCAGACTGCTTGGATTCCTTTCAGTAACTCCCTTCAGTGACTCTTTTCTGCATTAGCGACCTTGTACATATTAGACTACCCATATTGTGATTATTGATAAAATTTCATCCTGTGTAATAGCTGAGTAATCATCTTACTAAAGATATGTAAGACTACATTTCTGATAATAAAATACCCTTGCTCCATCAGAGCTTGGGTCTCCGTGTCTTTCTTTCTTTCTTTTTCTTTCTTTCTTTCTCTCTCTCTCTCTCTCTCTTTCTTTCTTTCTCTCTTTCTCCTTCTCTCTCTCTCTCTCCCTCCCTCCTTCCCTCCCTCCCTCCCTCCCTTCCTTCCTTCCTGCCTTCTTTCTTTCTTTCCGGCTCTCTCTTTCACTTTCTTATCGTCGACTCCGGACCAGCAGACTCTGGTACATTAAAGGACCCCAACATCTGGGCAATCTTGATTCCAGCTTGTGCTTCATCCAACCCAGCGTTTCTCACTATGTCCGCTGCATATAAGCTAAATAAGCAAAATTACTCAACAAAATACTGGTAAATCATATTGAATAGCACATTACAGGGATTTTACACATGCTTAAATGGGATTTACTACTGGAATGCAAAGATAGTTCAATGTATAAAATTAATCAATGTAATACACCACATTAACAGAATAAAAGGGGGAATACTTGATCACCTCAACTGATGCAGAAAATCATTGAACAAAATTCAACTTTTTCCATCATTGAAAAACATTCAACAAGCTAGGAAAAGAAGGAAACTACCTCAACGTTATAAAGACTGTATATGAAAAATCCACAGCTAACATCATACAAAGATAAAAACATTTTCTCTAACATTAGGAATAAGATAAGGAAGGTCCTTTTTGCCACTTGTGTTCAACACACTACTGGAAGTCCTAGCCAGAGCTGTTAGGCAAGAAAAGGAAATAAAAGGCAATCATGTTGGTAAAGAAGAAGCAAAACAGTCTCTGCAGATGGTCCTAATTTTATGTGTAGAAAATCCTAAACATTCCACACACAGAAAAACCTGCTGGATACAAAGTCAACACACAAAAGTCAGTTCTGTTTCTATCCACTGACAATGAACAATTTGGAAAGGAAATTAAGAAAACGATTTCATATACAGTAGCACCAAAAAGAATAAAATTCCTAGGAATAAAATTAACCAAGGAGGTGAAAGACTTGTACACTAAAACCGGAAGAACATTGCTGAAATAATTGTAAAAGACACAGATAAATGGAAAGACATCCACACTTTGTGGATTGGAAGATTTAATATTAAAATATCACTACACAAAGCTATCTACATGTTTAATAGAATGCCTGTCACTTTCAAGTGGTATTTTTGCAGAATAGAAAAATTTCTGCAAAAAAAAAAAAGATTCATGCTAATATTTACATTGAGTCTCAAGAAAATAGCAGATAGTCTTCTGAGAGAAGAACAAATTTAGAGGTCTCACAATTCCTCATTTCAAATCTTATTGTGAAGCTGTAATAATCAAAGCAGTGTGGTACTGGCGTAAAGACTAGTATGTATACCAATGGAATAGAACAGAGCCGGGAAATACAGCTTCTTGTATATAATCAAATAATCTTTAACAAGGATGCCAAGACTCAATGGGAAAGGAATAGTCTTTTTAACAAATGGTGTTAAGAAAACTGGATATTCACATGCAAAAGAATTAATTTGGACCCTAACCTTGTGCCATGTACAAAAAATTAACTCAAAGTGGATCAAGGACATAAATGTGTGAGCTGAACTACAAAACTCTTAGAAGAAAACATAGGGGAAAATCTTCATGACATTAGACTTTGCAGGGATTTCTTGGAAGTGACACCAAAAAGCACAGACACTAAAAGTGAAAATAGATCACCCGGACCTCATCAAAATTCAAAACTTTTCTGTGTCAAAGGACACAATTAATAAGCAGAAAAGATAATCTACAGCATCAGAGAAAAGATTTAATAATCATTATTAAATTATTATTAAATCACTATTATCTGGAGTTAATACTCGGGATGTGCTCAGTCCTGTCTGACTCTTTGAGACCCTATAGACTACAGACTCTGTCCGTGGAATTTCCCAGGCAAGAATACTGGAGTGAGCTGCTGTTTCCTCCTCCAGGGGATTTCCTGACCGAGGGATCAAACTCACGTCTCTTGTGTCTCCTGCATTGACAGGTGGATTCTTTAACCCTGTGCCACCTGGGAATCCCCTATGAGGTATCTAGTGCAAATTCATAAAAACAGAAAGACTGGTATTTTCCAGAGGCAAGGAGGAGAAGGAAACGGAAGTTTATTGCTTAATAAGTATATAGTTTCAGTTTTGCAGTATGAAGAAGTTTGCAATTTGGTTGTACAACGTTATGAATATACTTAACATTTCTGAATTATACACTTAAAGATGGTAAAAATCATAATTTATATTGTGCATTTTTTACTAAAATTAGAAGTGAAGTATTAGTCACTCAGCTGTGTCCGACTCTGCTACTCCATGGACTGTAGCCTGACAGGCTCCTCTGTCCATGGAATTCTCCAGGCAAGAATATGGAATGGATTGCTATCCTCTTTTCCAGGGAATCTTCCTGACCCAAGCATTGAACCCAGGTCTCCTGCATTGCAGGCAAGTTTTTTTACCATCTGAGCCACCAGGGAAACCCACTAAAATGAAAACTAAAAATTAAAAACCAGGTCATCCAGTTAAAATCTAATTTCAGATATATCCTGTTTGAATAATTTTTAGTCTAAATACAGTATGTTCTGGGGCTTCCCAGGTGGCTCAGTGGTAAAGGATCTGCTTGCCAAGCAGGAGACATGGGTTTGATCCCTGGATTGGGAAGATCCTCTGAGAAAGAAATAGCAACCCACTCCGGAATTCTTGCCTGGAAAATCCCATGGACAGAGGAGCCTGATGGGCTACAGCCCATGGGGTCACAAAAGAATCAGACACGACCTGCCAACTAAACAACAACAATAACAAACACAATATGTCCCAAATCTTGTATGGGACATACTTAGAGTAAAAAACGATCTGAAATTCAAATTTAACTTGTATGGGACATACTTATAATAAAAGTATCTGAAATTCAAATTTAACTCCTCCATGAGAAGCAAAATTTTCTGAAATTCTATTTTCATGTGTAATGAGGAGCTAATAACTAGGTTACAAAAAATGTTTTTTTAGCTATGGCAGCATTTTTAATTTACTGAAAACTTGAATTTGTTATTCTACCATGCCATCTGAGTACAAAATTTATAAGTCTTTTCAAAGAAAGAACATATATATCAGAGGAAGAACTTATGTAAATGAAATCCCTGTATGTTATAAGGACCAATTGTCTTCATCCATGAGCTATTGGCATTGTTTCAAAATGGTTAAACCTTTCAGTTGTTGCTATCATTAACTGTTAAAATGTAAATTACTATGAGCTTAAGAATTATAGTATGTCCAGGACACTTTTGTAAACCCCAGATTGTGTAACAATCCATGTATCTATCAAAAATATTCTAGGATGGGTTTCAGGGTGGGGAATTATAAGAAGGTGGTCAAAAGGTACAAACTTCTAGTTATAAGTAAACATTAGATATGTAATATACAGCATGATGACTATAGTTAACACTGTTTTATGGTGTGTTTGAACGTTATTACGAAAGGAACCCTGAAAGTTCTCATCGCAAGGGGAAAAAATTTTATATATTTTCTTTTTTCGTATCTTCACAAGGTGATGGATATTAACTAAACATCATGGTCACCATTTCACAGTACATACAAGTCAAGTCACTATGCTGTCTACCTTAAAGTGATGCAATGCTGTATGTCAATTGTAGCTCAATAAAACTGAAATTAAAAAAAAAAAAAGATTATTTTAGGACTCTAGCTTGTAGGAACTCTGAGTTGGCACATAGCAAATGCTCAAATATTTGAATAAATGTACTATGTGCTTTATGCATGTTGTCACATCCAATTAAATGCCATTTGTAAACAGGCAGGCTAAGGTTTAGAAGGGTCAGGTTATTTTCCTCTGGTTACCTCCTGCAGAGTTAGGATTTGCGCCCAGGAGTCTCTGGTGCCAGAAACCCAGCCCGCTCTTCACCACACACCACATGGCCTTGCGTTTATGAGACCAAACGCCAGAGCCAATGGCTATGTAATTCAACACACCCTTCTGTTGGCATGATTCCTAAGGTGAAATCTCTGTGTCGTCATAGATTTAGTTTTTCATTGCAAAGTAGCATTAAATATGGTAAGAAGCTTTCTTAGCCTCCCTAATTAGACTATGATGAACAATGCCTGAGAACCAAATAATTAAAGACCAGATAACTTTATGCTCAGTCGCTCGGTCGTGTCCAGCTCTCTATGGCCCCATGGACTATATAGCCCACCAAGCTCCTCTGTCCATGGAATTTTCCAGGCAAGAATACTGGAGTGGCTTCCAATTCCTACTCCAGGGGATCTTCCCAACCCAGGGATTGAACCTGAGTCTCTTGCATCTTCTGCACTGGCAGGAAGATTCTTTACCACTAGCACCACCTGGCAATTTTGTGTATCTGGAAATCATTTCGCTGTTCCCCATGCAGGTGTACATTAATTATTTGCTATATGTTGGCATTGTGCTAGTGGCTGAGAAACACACCCAGAAAGATGACCCTGGCCTGGGTGACCATATATATATATCTGGGTTTGGGGTGACTGTTTGTGTCTGTTTTATTCTTGCTGCCCCATATAGATGTTTATGAGTGAGTGAGTGAGTGAAGTCACTCAGTCATGTCCGACTCTTTGCGACCCCATAGACTATAGATTACCAGGGCCTTCTGTCTATGGGATTTTCCAGGCAAGAATACTGGAGTGGGTTGCCATTTCCTTCTCCAGGGGATCTTCCCAACCCAGGGATCAAACCCGGGTCTCCTGCATTGCGGGCAGATGCTTTACCGTCTGAGCCACCAGGAAAGCCTGTGGTTATTTATAGCATCCCTCATTTCATGATCTCCGAAGACTTCTGGCTTGGATGATAAGTTTTATGGTTCCTTACCTGTGCTAGAACATCAAGAGGCTTTCAAAATCATTGGTAAAAGAAGAAGTAAAGTACTAGAAAAAAGAAGTCACTAATCCTTTCTGTCTATGGCAGGCAGCTTCCATAATGCCTCCCAATCACCCCTGCCTCCTGGTACTCAGGTCCTTGTCTGAGCATGTGTAATGAACCTAGTAACTGGCTTCTAAAGAGCAGAACTCAGTACAAGTTATAAAAATAGAAGAAAACATGGTTTTCAGGGGTCATCTTGCAACCATTTAGTAGAATCATTCCATGTCATCACAGAGCCATGAATAAAAAGAGTATAATCATGATTGTTGATAATGCCCAGGCAGACTTTACTTTCTTGGGCTCCAAAATCACTGCAGATGGTGACTGCAGCCATGAAATTAAAAGATGCTTGCTCCTTGGAAGAAAATCTATGGCCAACCTAGACAGCATATTAAAAGGCAGAGACATTTCTTTGCTGACAAAGACCCGTCTAGTCAAAGCTATGGTTTTTCCAGTAGTCATATATGGATGTGAGAGTTGGACTATAAAGAAAGCTGAGCACTGAAGAATTGATGCTTTTGAACTGTGGTTTTGGAGAAGACTCTTGAGAGTCCCTTGGACTGTAAGGAGATCAAAGCAGTCCATCCTAAAGAAAATCAGTCCTGAACATTCTTTGGAAGGACTGATGCTGAAGCTGAAACTCTAATACTTTGGCCACCTGATGCAAAGAGCCAACTCATTGGAAAAGACCACGATGCTGGGAAAGATTGAAGGCAGGGGGAGAAGGGGACGACAGAGGATGAGATGGTTGGATGGCATCACTGACTGGACGGACATGAGTTTGAGCAAGCTCCGGGAGTTGGTGATGGACAGGAAGGCCTGGTGTGCTGCAGTCCATGGGGACACAAAGCGTTGGATACGACTGAGCGACTGAACTGAACTGTGGGAGCACAGTAACACATGGAGTTGAGACACTAGAACCATTGTGTCAGTTGTCTTTCACTTGCTGTAACAAATCGCCACCAACTTAGTGGCTTAAAACAACACGAGTGTATTGCAGTTCTGGAGGTCGGAAGTCTGACCCAGGCCTCACTGGGCTGACGTCGGGATGTGGGAAGGGCTGCATTTCCTTTCTGAAGGCCCCCAGGCACTGGTCCCCAACCATTTTGGCACCAGGGACTGGTTTCGTGGGAGACAGTTTTTCCACAGACTGGGAGAGGGGGAATAATTTCAGGATGCTTCAAGTCCCTTGTCCATATTGTGCACTTTTTCTCTGTTATTACTACATCAGCTCCACCTCAGATCACCAGGCATTAAATCCTTGAGGCTGGAGGGCCCTGCTCTAGGGGACAATCCATTATCATGCAGGTGCATGCGTGTCTTGTGGCCCCTTCCTCCACTTTCAAAGCCCACAGTGATGGACTGAGCACTCCCCACGTTGCATCGCTCTGACCTCCTCTTCTGCTTTCTTCTTTTTCCTTTAAGAGGGTTTCCCCAGTGGCTTGGTGATAAAGAATCTGCCTGCCAATACAGCGATACAGGTTTGATCCCTGGGTTGGGAAGATCCCCTAGAGGAGGGCATGGCAACCCACTCCAATATACTTGCCTGGAGAATTCCATGGACAGAGGAGCCTGGTTGGCTACAGTTCATGGGGGTTCGAAGAGTCGGACATGACTCAGCAACTTAGCACGTGTACACATACTGGGCCCACCCAGATAATCCAGGAAAACCTTGCATTTTAAGGTGAGCTGATTATCTAATTTAATTCCATCTAACATCTTAATTCCCCCTTTGTCCAGTAACGTAGCATATTTACAGTTTCTGGGGATTGTAACTTGAACATTTGGGTGGGGGGGATCATTATTCTGCTTACCACAACTGTATTTTCCAAAGTGTGTTTTGGGGAACATCAGTTGAGTGAGATGGTGTGAGGAAAAGGTTCCATGGGGAAACATGTTTGGGAAATGCTGCCTACCATCACTTAGTTTTGGAACTTCACAGGAGAGTTTTATGGTGAAGAAACCAGGTCAACTAACTGGAAGATACAGCACATTTGTTTTCCTCAAAGAAACTGATAACATGCAGGTGTCCCACTGAGGGTTACGTCCTCGGACTGCTATGGGGCCGTCTGGATTCTGGTCTCTGCTTACCACCAACTTGCTGTGAGATCTTGACCCAGCCCTGTAACCCCATCGACTATATGAGGGGTGAATGCGCCACAGGTGTTATCGGCTCTACTATTCTATGCTTCCTAGAATGATGGGGAAGTTTCCTTCCAAACCTGAGAGTCTGATCCAATTCAGCAAATATGCAGAACACATTACTCCGCAGATAGGAACAGAGTTCACTTTGGGGAATCAAATGACACTGAAATGAGGTTCTCCCTTCAAGGACATAATTCTCCAGTGAGGGACACAAGAATGAGAACAAAAATCTCTAATATGCATGACCGGGGCCCTAACAGAAGTACATACAGAGTGCCGAAGCATCATGGAAGATGGGTGGTCAGCTCCATGGAGATGGGGGCGAGGATGGAATTTGCATTTAAAGGGTTAGGTGAGACAGAGATGTGAGAGAGTATAAATGAAGGAGTTCTTATTGTAATGTAGAAACTACACTTGCCATGCACTTCCAGTGGAGTCGACTGAATCCTTCAAGCCAAATGACTGGACCTGGATTCAGATCCATAAGAAATTACCCTGTCCCATCATGGACTGTGACTGCAGCCAAGAGATTAAAAGAAGCTTGCTCCTTGGAAGAAAAGCTGCGACATAGCTAGATAGCATATTAAAAAGCAGAGACATCATTTTGCCCACAAAAGTCTATATATATATATAGCCAGAGCTATGGTTTTTCCAGTAGTCACGTACAGATTTGAGAGTTGGACTATAAAAAAGGCTGAGCGCTGAAGAATTGATGTTTTCGAACTGTGGTGCTGGAGAAGACTCTTGAGAGGCGCAAGATGATCACAAAGGTCAATCCTAAAGGAAGTCAACCCTAAATATTCATGGGAAGGACTGCTGCTGAAACTGAAGCTCCAATACTTTGGTCACCTGATGTGAAGAGCTGACTCATTGGAAAAGATCCTGATGCTGGGAAAGACTGAGGGCAGGGGGAGAAGGAGGAGACAGAGGATGAGATGGTTACCTGGCATCACCAGCTCATTGAACATGAGTCTGAGCACTGGGAGATAGATAGTGAAGAAAAGGGGAGCCTGGCATGCTGCAGTTGGGGTCGCAAAGAATTGGACATGACTTAGTGACTCAGCAACAACATCAAATCATGAGTATTCACTGGATGATTTCTGCCTGACCTTCTCACAGAGCTCACTACCTTCTAACATCATCACGTGCATTTTGGAAACAGGTAGAAAGGGTCATCCCCTCCCAGGGGCAGTCTCTCCTTGCTTCGGTTCTAAGGAAATAACAGGCATGATTTATTCAGACTAAAAAATGTGCACCAAATTATAGACCTTGCTTTGTATGTCTTAAGGGCTTTATTCATGTTTATTTTCAACAAAGGTGTATTATGTTTTTTTTCTCTGAGCCTTTTGTCAACAGCGGTACAAAGACAGCATGAGTGTTTCTAAATTACCCTCTTGCCTCTTGCATGACTGGGAGAGAAAATTATGCAGGTTGGGCATGTGTGCATTAACAAGAAGACAAGGAAGACGTTAATCACTTTAATCTGGACACATTTTTAAAATCCAGTTTCATTTACAGTTGTGGGATTGTAATGGAAGCCCACCATATTTAGTTGTTATTGCCGTTGTTTCTAAGAACAACAGAAGGGGCTCAAAAGGACAATACAAAAATGTGTTCTTGCACAGAAAACTCAGCAAAATAAATAAATAGGAGCATAGCAATGGTAACACTTACCCAAATAGTTAAACCTCAGAAGAAGACCTCATATATCTCCATGGAGATGGGAATAAAAATAAAACACGAGGGAGCTCATGATTATAAAACTGCTGCCTTGTGCCAAGTATTGGGCTAGATGCTTTCCTTGCTGTATTTAATCCTAAAGCAATTCTCTGCAGTTGGCCAAACTCCTGTAAATCTACCCCCAGCAAGAACATCACACAAGCCTATAAATGCAAATAGGCTCAAACCACTATGCTTATAATGCAAACCACGCAGGCCCACCTGCACCCTTGTTACCTCCCCTCAGATGCTGGAGTGTTTCCTCCAAGCTCGCAGCATCCTTCTCAAGCTCCAGGAAGCCTGTGAAAACATTTGAAGTCAGTACCTCCCTCAAACCCCCTCTACTAGCTTCCACTTGGGAGTTAGCTGGTATTTCTGCCAAGCATCTCCTCTGGGGAGCTCCCAAAGTGATCAGCTCTTAAATTGCCCAAGTGGGCCTTGTTTGTTGCTGTGCTTACTACACCACAGCCGTGCTAAGCTCTACACAGGAGTATGGAGACGATCCACAGTGGTCTACCCACTATGTGAATCGCTTTGACTCCTGGGCCCCAGTAGTAAACCTTCAGGGCCATAATGAGAGCAGATACTCAGCTTCCGGCCAACATCACTTCCAGTTTAGACACAACCTTCAGGCTGAGACCTGAGACTTAAAAGCCATCATCCAACACAGGCGCCAAAGAACCCTCACCTTCCCCTCCCCACGCTGAGACACAGGCATAAAGCTCGGCTCTCATTCCCCTGGGATCAAACTTCCTCATGTCAAGTGAGTCCTAGCAGGACAGGTCTTTGGATTTGGTGGATCACAAAGGCGTCGCTGAATGCCAGCTTGGGCTCACGTGGGACTCCAGTTACATACAAATGAGACCCCTGAGTTTTAGAAAGGCTAGTAAGTTGACCCAGCTGGTAAAGGTGGGGCTGACATTGGAACCCTTGTTCTGTGCTGTGCTTAGTCACTCAATTGTGTCCCACTTTCTGCGACCCTGTGGACTGCAGCCCGCCAGGCCCCTCTGTCCATGGGGATTCTCCAGGCAAGAACGCTGGAGTGGGTTGCTATGCCCTCCTCCAGGGGAATCTTCCCAACCCAGGGGTCGAACCCAGGTCTCCCGAATTGTAGTTGGATTCTTTACCGTCTGAGTCAGCAGGGAGACTCAAGAGCACTGGAATAGACAGCCTCTCCCGTCTCCAGGCGAGCTTCCTGACCCAGGAATCAAGCTGGGCTCTCCTGCATTGCAGGCAGATTCTTCACCAGCTGAGCCACCTGGGAAACCCGACATTGGAACCCGGGTCTGCCTAACTCTAAATGACACCACCCCAGAACACTCTGAGCATAGCTCGTGTGGCACCCCTGCAAGGAGCCTTTGGTTTTATCAAAGTGCAAGTCTTCTTGTTTTGTTTCTGATGGTCAGAGTGCATCTCAGGGTTGAAAATCTAGGTCCTCCATTTAAGATTTGGAGGTCTGAAGTCCAGATACTTCAAGATAAGTGTTCTTTCTTTACATTACTGCAGTATAGTTGATTTGCAATATTGGATTAGTTTCAGGTGTACAACAAATTACTTCAGTTATATAGATAGAGATACTCTTTTTCAGATCATTTTCCTGTATAGGCCATTGCAAAATATTTAGTACAGTTCTATGTGCTATACAGTAAGCCCTTGTTGCTTATCTATTGTATCTTATATATGGTAGCATGTACACGCTAATCCCAAACTCCCAATTTACCCTCCTCCCCTTTCCCCTTTGATAGACTTTTTTCCCTATGTCTGTGCGTTTATTACTGTTTTGTATGTAAATTCATTTGTATCATTTTTTTTAGATCCCACATGTAAGCGATATCATACAATATTTGTTTTTGGCTTACTTCACTTAGTATGATAATCTAAAATAATACATGCAAATGGCATTATTTTTATGGATGAGTACTATTCCATTGTATATATACCACATCTCTATCCGTTCACCAGTTGATGGACACAGGCTGTTTCCTTGGCTTAGCTTTTGTAAATAAGTGCTGCCGTGAACGTTGCGGTACATGTACTTGTTTGATTTATGGTTTGCTCCAGATATCTGCCCAGGAGTGGGATTATAGGATCATATGGTAGCTCTGTTTTAGAGGATAAGTGTCTTTAATGATTTCTTGCTTACATATTATCAGTTAAGTAGAGTCTTCCCCTGGAGATAATTTGCCTGTGCACCATTTTGGAGGGCTCTTCACTTTCGCCTCTAGTATTTATGTGGAAGTTCTACAATGTTGGAATTCACATCATCATTGACCAAAGGCTCAAGCTGTGGTTGTTCATAAACGTTCACATCTTTTGTACCTTCTAGGCAGAGTACAAGATGCCTATAACACACAAAGATATCTCCTGGGTGACAACAAAAGCAGCAGCAACCAGCTGGCCTAGCCTATGACTCCTAAGAATGCTGATAGCTGTTTAGTTGGTGTCATATTTGATTCTTTGCAAGCCCATGGACTGTAGCCCACCAGGCTCCTCTGTCCATGGAATTCTCCAGGCAAGAATACTGGAGTGGATTGCCATTTCCTTCTCTAGGGGATCGTCCCCACCCAGGGATTGAACCCATGTCTCCTGCATCGGCAGACAAATTTGTTACCACTGGAGATCTAATTTTCAGCTTATGCAGGACTTAGGAACAAGAAAACTAACACCATGTGGAAGCAATTAGACAATTTAGAAAGACAGACTGGCAGAACAGCAGCCTCAGTTTCTCTGAAATGTTCAAGTCAATGCCATAAAAAGAAATGTAGGGAGAATGTATGAGATTAAAAGAGACTTGAGACATAACAATGAAACGTGTTGTACATACAGACAGTGATCAGATTCTGCTTTAAATAAGCCAGCTATAATATCTAGGGGACAGCTGGAGAAATTTGAGCATGAATTCATTATTTGTAGATTTGAAGAAACTATCATTTGTGTTAGATGTGAAAATCATGTGACATATAGAAAAATGGCCTTTATTTTTTAGAAAAGTAGTTTTTATGGCTGAAATGACATCGTGTCTGTAATTTGCTTTAAATTTCAGGACAAAGTTAGACGTACTATCAATTTGG
Source organism: Cervus elaphus (assembly GCF_910594005.1). Classification (NCBI taxonomy): domain Eukaryota; kingdom Metazoa; phylum Chordata; class Mammalia; order Artiodactyla; family Cervidae; genus Cervus; species Cervus elaphus. The sequence continues at coordinate 5,029,940 of NC_057820.1, read as the reverse complement.
GAAAATGTAAACAATTGTGAAATCTGCCTGATGGGTATACAAGAGTTGCTGATATCCTCCTCTCTACTGTTCGACATTAGTTCTAATTATTTTAAAAGCTCTGTATGCCCAGCAAGGCTTTGGGGTCTGGAGGAGAGGGAGCCAAGTGTTCAAAGGCCTCACATCCTTTGAAAACTTGTCTTTCTTGGTTGACTTGAAAACTCAGCGAAACCCTCAGGGTATCCTGGAAACTCACTGCTGCGAGAGCATCCCACATCATCAAGGCCACCTCCTGCTCATCTTGTAGAGAAGCGATGGAATTCCAGAAAGGCCCCATGGCATTTCCTAAATCCCATAGCCTATAGGTCTGCAATCCGGAAGCAGAAATATGATCTAACTGTTTACCCAGGAACTTTCTGCTAGACCCAGCGCTCAATAGCTCTGCAGACTCTGAGCTTCAGACCAATGGTGGAAATGGAGCCAGATCTGCAGAAAGTTTTGCCCTTCGTCCCACTTAGACTGGCTGGTTCAAGGCGGGGTTGGGTAGGGTGCGAACATTTTCCAAGATGCGTTGTGACAGCAGAAAAGGACACACACACGTGTGAGAGTGTGCACCTGAGTGAGGGAGAGCAGCTTGGAAGGACTGTGTTGGATTTCCTCTTCCTAATGAGAGGGGGAAGAGAGGCGGGCCAAGCATGCCCCCCTCTTTCTACGAGAGCCGCTCAGCTCCCCTGATTGTCAGTTTCTTCATCTATAAAATGGAAATACAAAAGGGGGACCAGGGAAAAAAGAAGCTGCCTGTCACAAGCGATTGCACATAGTCGGTGTTAAATAAATGCATTTCTGTCCATTTGCCTTTCCCTTATCCAAACGATGCCATCGACTTAAGCTGAAAAGAAGATGCTGAACCTGGCATCGTGTGTCTTATCTATCGTGTGGCTGTTTAATAACTTCTCTCTGGCTGCGCACATTTTCTCTGCCCACAGAAACGTCTGGTTATCAAAATATGCACCTTATATGAACTGAGGGAACCAAAAAGGGGGCAAAAAAAGATCTTCATTCTGTTGCCGCAATAAAGGTTTCCTTCTCTAGCGATAATGAACTCTGCATAATTAAAATCGCTCAGACGGCTGAACTAATTTTCAGACTGGAGGTTTCTTCCTGTAGCAACACTTACAAGCAAAGTTTCTACTTTGAATGAATTTAATCGTGAGTCTAATTACAATTTTAATGAATATCTCCAGCCCTGCATGTAAACTTGCTCTCTAAGGCTTTGCTATCTGTTAGGGTATTTTAAGGTCTTTTCATTTTTAATATAAAGGAATGTGTTGGCACAATGAACATGCAGTAAAGAAATGTTCCTTCTGGTTTAGTTTGGTTTTGTTTTGATGATCAAGTGAGAAAATGTAAAATATCTGATATTTGAAAGAGCCTGTTCAGTTTGGGTATTTCACCTTTAGTTTTTGTGCAAAGTGTCTTCTTTTCTTAAGAATGAAGAGAACATGCAACAGCACCTGCATTCTATTTGCAATTTAGCATGATTATTTCATTTCATGAATGTCCAGAAAATTCAGAATTCCAATTTGCCTTAGAGCTCAATCTTTTCTGGAAATACAAGGACATTTTATAAAGAGGTAGAAAAGAGGGAATGTAAACATTCCTTCCTTTAAAATACATTGAAAAGGAATGGGAGAAAATAATAGCAAACGAAGCAACAGACAAAGAATTCATCTCAAAAATATACAAGCAGCTCAAGCAGCTCAATTCCAGAAAAATAAACGACCCAGTCAATAAATGGGCCAAAGAACTAAACAGACATTTCTCCAAAGAAGACATACAGATGGCTAACAAACACATGAAAAGATGCTCAACATCACTCATTATCAGAGAAATGCAAATCAAAACCACAATGAGGTACCATCTCATGCCAGTCAGGATGGCTGCTATCAAAAAGTCCACAAACAATAAATGCTGGAGAGGGTGTGGAGAAAAGGGAACCCTCTTACACTGTTGGTGGGAATGCAAACTAGTACAGCCACTATGGAGAACAGTGTGAAGATTCCTTAAAATACTGGAAATAGAACTGCCATATGACCCAGCAATCCCACTTCTGGGCATACACACCGAGGAAACCAGAATTGAAAGAGACACGTGCACCCCAATGTTCATCGCAGCACTGTTTATAATAGCCAGGACATGGAAGCAACCTAGATGTCCATCAGCAGATCAATGGATAAGGAAGCTGTGGTACATATACACAATGGAATATTACTCAGCTACTAAAAATAATGCATTTGAATCAGTTCTAATGAGATAGATGAAACTGGAGTCTGTTATACAGAGTGAAGTAAGTCAGAAAGGAAAACACCAATACAGTATATTAACTCATATCTATGGAATTTAGAAAGATGGTAACGATGACCCTATATGCGAGACAGCAAAAGAGACACAAATGTAAAGAACAGACTTTTGGACTCTGTGGGAGAAGGCGAAGGTGGGATGATTTGAGAGGATAGCATTGAAACATGTATATTATCATATGTGGAATGAATCGCCAGTCCAGGTTGGATGCATGAGACAGGATGCTCAGGGCTGGTGCACTGGGATGACCCAGAGGGATGGGATGGGAAGGGATGTGGGAGGGGGGTTCAGGATGGGGAACACATGTACACCCATGGCTGATTCATGTCAACGTATGGCAAAAACCATTACAATATTGTAAAGTAATTAGCCTCCAATTGAAATAAATTAATTTTTAAAAAAATTTTTAAAAATAAATGAAATGCATTGAAAAGGGTGGACAACAGCAAAATTAAAAATAGCCACATTAAGCCACTCAAGTATTCAAAGATGCCTTTCTAACAAAAAAACAAATAAACAAACTCTACCTGAATAAGGGCAGTTACTTTGTTATAATGAGGAAAAACTAGAAATCACCTAATATCCAACAATAATTAGTCAAGTAAATCAGGCTGTGCTTGAAGAATATATGTTAGTGACACAATGCTTTTTCTCTTTTTTTAATTTGTATTGCAAAAATATTATCTGTTCATTAAAAAAATCAGATACAGGTAGTTTAAAAGATTTTTAAAAATACATCACTCATGATCTTAGAACCTAAAATTAGGTATTGTTAAAACTGATGTATCCTCTTCTGGATGTTTATGTGTATCTACATATGTTTATGGGCTTCCCAGGTGCCTCAATGGTAAGGAATCCACCTGTTAATGCAGGAGATGCATATTCGATCTCTGGGTCGGGAAGATGCCCTGGAGGAGGGCATGGCAGCCGCTCCAGTATTCTTGCCTGGAGAATCCCATGGACAGAGGAGCCTGGTGGGCTACAGTCCATGGGGTCGAAAAGAGTTGGATACGACTAAAGTAACTTAGCACACACTTATATGTATATGGGCTTCCCAAGTGGTCCAGCGGTAAAGAATCTACCTGTCAACGCAGTAGATGCAGGAGAGACAAGTTTGATCCCCGGGTCGAGAAGATGCCATGGAGGAGGGCATGGCAGCCCACTCCAGTATTCTTGCCTGGAGAATCCCATGGACAGAGGAGCCTGGTGGGCTACACTCCATGGGGTCGCAAAGAGCTGGACGTGACTGGGTGACTGAGCTGCACACAGGTCTACCATTTCAGGAAAAGTCCTGAAGAGCTCCTCTTCCAGAAAAGACGGCTTTGTGTGTTTTCAAGGCAGGTGTTCACTCAGAGTGAAGACAAGTGCATCCTAAGTGGATTGCTGCCTCTAAATCGCCTACGTCTCTAAGACCTGGGGGAGTTTTATTCTAGAAAATCAAGACTTCAACTTTAAGCTCTATCTCTCTCTCTTCCAGACTTCAGGCATCCCCAACTCCTGCTTGGTAGCTTCTTTGTATAACATGATCATGTGTTGGGGAGAAAAACAACCTTCTCCAAATCCTCCCACGCCTTCCTCATTGTGTTTATCTTGACCCTGACTTTCCCTCACCACTCCCCAGCATGGCCATATGTGAGGGATTATTCTAGAACACGAGGAAGGAATGCAGGCCACCCTAAACCCTGGGCAGGGCATGGGAAACTTCTTCCTAGAAGCAGCTGTCCTCCTAGGGCCCTAAAACACACAAAATGAAACTGGGGGTTCAAACCCAGGTCTACCTGGGGTTCCTGCTACAGTTTGAGGGAAAATAAATTTAAAATTTTTTTTTCAAATTAAACATATACTCACATATGGAATATGGGAACTGAGCTGGACAAAGAAAAAAAAAATCACAAAGGAACTTATAATATTTTATTTAGTCAGTTTACTGCTCTCCCTAAAACCACAGATTCTAGGAAGAAGTCAGCAAGCTGTTTCTGGATGAGAACTTGATTCTTTTAAGGGTGACTATAAGCCTAATAAAATGGAGAAGGGAATAAAATTAAGCTTTCACAATCTAGGAAGTCTGGGGAAAGCAAATAACACAGCAAAAATGCAGAATAATTTGATGCCAGCCAAGAGTTTTAGATGTGATTTAAAAATACAATCAGGGCAAAAAGCACCAAACATTACAACTATTGCAAAGTTCCAAGCTACTGAAACCTTTTTTTTTTAATGTATATATATATTTCAAAGTCTGAAATTGTCATGTGCATGAACAATAAGAGAAGACCAATAATTTATTTCAGCTGTGGAGAAACGGAGGCAAGGGCCATCACAGAGGAGCTGAACAGAGACCAATCAAGAGGTCCAGATGGCAAGAATCTTTGAGTCTTGAAGGAATTAGATAATGAACTTTGTGAATCATTGCCATTATATTTCTAAATCAAAGAGCAGGAGATGCTCTAAATGCCTTTTATTTGAAGGGATTTTGTTTTGCCTTTTTCTCTAGTTTATTTCTTTTTTTTTTTTTAAATATAACCAGCATCCATTCAAGATTCAGATCCAGAAAAATTATACAACTTAAAATGCGGTCGGGGTAAAGCTTTGAAAAGTGCTAATGAGATTCCTCCAAGTTGGACCAGTTTCCGAGTTCTCCGGAGAGGCATCTTGGCCAGGCCTTACCATCTACTGCTGGCTCAGGCGGAGGACTGTGCTCGTGACCACAAAGGTTGGCTAGAAACGGGCTCCCCGTCAGGAGAGCCTGGGTCAGTCCCCTCTTCCTGTCCATCAGCCGCATGACCTGGAGTGGGTAAACTAACCTTTCTGGGTATTGTAATCCTGAACTACGAAACCTGGAAAAGAGGCCTCGTAGGCCACCGATTTCAAATTTAAAAGTTATGAAGTGCCATCAATATATAAGCTAGTGGTTGCCTGGGGGGAAGGGGCAGTCAGGGAGTTTGGGATGGTCCTGTGCACACTCTCATATTTAAAGTGAATCACCAACAAGGACCTACTGTAATGCACGGGGAACTCTGCTCCAGGTAATGTGGCAGCCTGGGTGGGACGGAGATGTGGGGGTGAATGGATACCTGCATATGTATGGCTGAGTCCCTTCACTCACCTGAAACTATCACAACACTGCCAATCGACTCTTGTTGTTGTGGCTTAGTCGCTCAGTCTTGTCTGACTCTTTGCTATCCTATGGACTGTAGCTTCTCTGTCCATGGGATTTCCCAGGCAAGAATACTGGAGTGGGTGGCCATTTCCTTCTCCAGCCAATCGGCTATACTCCAATACAAAAGTTCAAAAAAAAAATATATATATATATATATATATGATGTTCTCATTTTAACTGCTGTTATTCTGAAAAAACTCCTAAAGATTTGGGGAGCAATAAAAATGATTGGTATGCCAGACAATCCATGGGATCAGAAAGGGTTGAACATGAGTGAGCGTCTGAAAGGAACTGATGGCAGGCCATCTGAAATACACGCTGAAAAATGTTTTGAAATGTTTAAAGATGATACAAATTGTGTTTAGGGTAAATCTAAGATATCAGAGTGGGGAAACCATCATTGTTGAGTTTTCACAGTGTATCTGATGCTATGCTTAGGGCTTTGCATACATTATCTGAGTTTAAATCTGATGAAATCAAGTGATATCTCAGTCCCATCCTTCCAACGGGAGAACTGAAGCCCCAAGAGACTGAACTATAACTCCAGGATCTCCTTAGAGGGTGGTAGACAAGCTACAGTCCAACTCGGGAAATTTGAGTTCAGAAACTACCTACCTGACTGACACCAGGTCCTGGCATGAAAGACAGAAAGATAAATGCTGACAACAGAAGGCAGTGACAAGAGTCTTATGCAAACCATCAAGACCTGGAATGGTTTCATAAATGGGAAGTCAGTTAAAGAGTGCATGCAAGTTCAGTCATGTCTGACTCTTTGCGACCCCCTGACTACAGCCCAAGAGGCTCCCTCTGTCCATGGCATTTTCCAGGCAAGAATATTGGAGTGTGTTGTCATTTCCTCCTCCAGGGGATCTTCCTGACTCAGGGATCGAACCTGTATGTCCTACGTCTTCTCCCTGGGCAGGTAGATACTTTATCACTAAGCCACCTGGGAAGTTAAAGCAGAGAATCATAAAAATGATCCATGCAAACTTTTAATGTTTTGCTTTAATTTAAACTACATAGCTATTCATCCATTTATTATCTGGAAGTTGTTTAGGAAAAGAAACATGGTTCTTGAAACATATTTTTGAAGCATGTGCATTTCATAACACAGTTGACTACCAGTTCAATAGAAGAGAATTCCACCCAGGGCAACTTTGGCTTCTGCTTGATGAGAAGATTGGGCTCTGATATTACACTTCCTTTCCCCTGTCTTCCTCATTTTTTGATTTGTCTATTTCTGTTATGGCCTGAAGGATTTCATCCCCGGCGCTAAGTATATATTGCAATAAGTAGGAATCATTAGTTCATTGTTATACAACGTCTTTCTGTAAAGCACTGGCCCCTCCAATTTGTCTGGGGTCAGTTACTAAACCGTGTTCTTAATTATTCTCTTGTAGTTCAGAATTTTTCCAATGTTGTCAGCCTCAGGCAACATTTTTCTCATCCCCAAGATTTAGTCAATATCGAACTAGGAAGCAAAATCTCCTTTAATGTCAATGATTTTTAATGATTATATACAGCCTATATATACTTTCATGTCTTTTATTCCTGAAATGAAACTCCAAATTTATCTTTAAAACATTTTATAACCCTATGATCCATAACTTGGAACAAAGGAGCTGCATTATGTTCTAAAAATCTGGCATTTATTTAAATCACTTTCTTTACATTAATCATAACTAAAACATGAAGAAGCATATATTAGACCAAAGGTCTTCAAAGTTAGGGCCAGAAATGAAAGGTAAGAGAAATTTTACATCACAGCTAGAAATTTTATATCACATATACACACATGCCACACACATACACACATGTATAATAAAAAATTTTCATGACATGCACTTACAACCTATAATTCACACCATTATTTTCTATTCTATTTTATTGTTTCATTTTATTTTTAAAAAAAATTCTTTTCCCAACTCAATAAATGTATATCACGAGCCACCAAGAGTCAAAACCCATAATTTAAAACACATTGATAAAGCATAGACTTTGTAGGTGTCTATTTTCTTCGAGTGTTTCTTCATGGAATGTGTATGTTCACAGGGGAAAAAAATCAATTTATAGAATAATTCAGAGTCTGTCTGTGCTGATTTTTGTGAAGAGTACTTACCTTGTAAAAACAACCAATTTATATGTCTTAAATCTCTGAGATTTTTCTTTTGCCCGCAATAAAAAGTCAGAGTTTGGAATTCCACCTGCATTGCTACTAGCAGCTGCTGAAAAGCATGGCTTGAATTTTGTGTATTTCCATAGTGCTTGCTCTATTACCATTTGCACCATGACTTTCTAGAAAACATCTTACAATTCTATCAACCTTATCAGAGAGTTATTCCCTAATAAAGTTTTTCATATTGATAAGTGACTCAAACTCCTCTGTAGATTTTAAACAGCAAATTGATCAGTGGGTAACGTGTGCCCTCCAGGGCTCACTGTCTGGGCACTGTGGCTTTTTTTCTACATTTAAATCATCCAGTTGTGGCTATAAAGCTTCCAATGCTGCCAATTTTCTGGTGTAGAGTCAAGACCTTTTCTGTAACTACTGGTCCACAGATTGGTATTCTGTGTATTCTTTCTTGCATAACCATACCAGTAATATATCTAACAAGTTTGTTTTATTTAGAGTAGAATGAGAATTTAAATGCACTCGGGAAGCCATGTGATTATAAAATCCTTCTAGATGTTACAATTTTCTCCCAAATATTTATAACTATCTTATCATGTCTAATTTGCCACTTGATCTTAGCCAAAAGGTCTAAAAGTGATGACTCTAGTTCCGTTTAAAGCATGCATACATGCTGAGTCACTTCAGTTGTGTCCCTCTTTGCGACCTCATGGACTATAGCCCTCCAGGCTCCTCTGTCCAAGGGATTCTCCAGGCAAGAATACCAGAGTGGGTTGCCATGCCCTCCTCCAAGGACTCTTCCCAACCCAGGGATGGAACCCATGCCTCTTATGTCTCCTGCATAGCAGGTGGGTTCTTTACCCCTAGAGCCACCTGGAAAGCCTCTTTTTAAAGCAGCATCCCCATATCTAAATCACTCAACTAGATTTTCATAAGAACAGCTCTATTATTTTCACATCCATAATGTATTGGCTTATGTAACATCTAACTATCTGATTATAATAACAAGGGAACACTGCATACACAACATTGGAGAAAATATAAGTGACTCTGGATGAGTGTGCAATTCAGGTGGCAGCGTGAGTGCATATGAGACTGCAGCAAGGAGCCTACTGGTGACGAGCACTCAGAGCACAGAAGGGACGGGGAGCACCGCACAATCCAGGATCTGGGTTAAGAGAGCTTCTGTTGTCCCATAGTAGTTGTTCTCGTTCAGTCGCTAAGTTGTGTCCGACTCTTTGTGACCCCCTGGGCTGCAGCACACCAGGCTTCCCTGTCCTTCACTATCTCCCAGAGTCTGCTCAAACCGATGTCCATTGAGCAGGTGATGCCATCCAACCATCTCATCCTCTGTCGCCCTCTTCTCCTCCTGCCTTCAATCTTTCCCAGCATCAGGGTCTCTTCCAGTGAGTTGGCTCTTTGCATCATGTGGCTGAAGTATTAGAGCATCGGCTTCAGCATCAGCCCTTCCAATGAATATTCACGGTCATAGAAGTATGGGAAAAGCCCAGGGGGAAGCGTCAGGAAGGTCCCAAGACAAGAATTAAAGTGTTGCCACTTTATTGAAGATGTATAAGCCCAGGGACATAAGTGTTGTGGAAAAGGGGGAAATGCAGTAAGGAAAGATACGGAACAGCGCAACAGAATGCAGCAGCTACCACTTCACAATATGCAGCAAAGAGACACAGCCAATAATTCAAGGCATGTTTCCTCAGCCTCTGGAAAGTTAGCAAAGAGAAACTACACTTCTGAGCAACCCAAGAGGGGGCAAAAGAAGTTGGAATTTATCAGCCTAGCTTCCCTCTCTCCCGTGCTGACTTCCACTGGTGAAGGGTCATCCCACACATAGTTGATTTCTCTACACTTTTTATTACATCTTCAGCATCTAGTCAAGGACCGAGATCCCAAAGTGGGGACTTCTAAGTCTCAGTCTGAAAAGCCTGAGAGGCTTGGCCTGTGAGGCACGAAGGAAATGTAGGTTCAGGGCTTTGTTTCAAATTTTAGTCAGCTCACAGCATTCATAAGGATACTGGCAAAGAAGGGGACAGCACTATTTAGGAGATGTGCTGAGCAGCCTGAAAAAGAAATAGATGGTCAAGGGAATTTGAGAAGGCACACAGAGTTTATACCCAACACAGAACATTTTGAGGTTTACTGGATGGAGAAGTGGAGTAAGGACATTCCAGGAAGAGGGTCTGGTGCATTTTAAAGGACCCAGTGGGCACTCCCGAAGAGCTGACTCGTTGGAAAAGACCCTGAAGCCAGGAAAGACTGAGAGCAGGAGGAGAAGGGAGTGACCGAGGTTGACACCATTGGATGGCATCACCGACTCGATGGACCTGAGTTGGAGCAAACTCCAGGAGATAGTAAAGGACAGGGAAGCCTGGCGTGCTGCAGTTCACGAGGTCACAAAGAGTCCGACAGGACTTGGCACCTGAGCAACAACAAATGGGGACTTCCCTGGTGGTCCAATGGTTAAGACTCATGCTTTCCCTGCAGGTGGCACAGGTTCGATCCCTGGGTGGGGAACTAAGATCCCACACGCCAGGTGGTGAGGACAAAAAAAAAAAAAGGAAGATAAAAAATAAAAGACCCAATGGGAGGAAACAGTGTGGATTCTTCAGGAGAGCTCAAATAGTAACACACGGCTGGCAAACGGGGCCTACTAGAATACATGAGAAGAAATAGAGGAGAAAGCTCGTTACACATGATGACGAGTCCCATGTCTACTCCCCACACTCTGACTCACACAGAACACACAGTCCACTAAGCCTCCCTGAGTCATTATCCTTCTCTCCCCTCCAGGCTCCACCAGCACGCAGGTATCCTGATTTCCACTTCTCATCCACTACACCACACGGCCACCAGAAAACATCCTCCTCATGTGAGTGGGGCTTAAGGAAAAGGAGGAAATACAGATAGAGCTCAGAGAAAATAAAATTGTTCATTTCTCCCAAATAATGCAGCCCACATACTTCGCAGAATTAATGTTGACAGAATTCACAGAGTTTAGGGGAAAGCAAGCACCAGAGCTCACGTGATTCCTCCCAGCGATTTCAAAGCTCGCAATTTCTTTGCCATTGGTAACCTACCATGGAGAATTCATTTCATGCCTGTCTACTCTGGTAAAACCTTGGAATGAATTGAATTGTTACAAAAAGGTGAAAATTAGGAATGCCAAGAGTCATTTGATGCAGCTAATTAAGAGTCGTCATCTCTGCCGCTTTGCATGTGCTTCTGACTTTCTTTACCTGTAAACTTAGTTTCTGAAGTTGTGTCTGATAAAAAGAAGCGTGAGAAAACCCTCGGCCTGTTGTCAAGAAGAAGGTTACCTCTTTACACTGGAACGTTAGAAGGAAATATTCACTTTCAAATGATCTTTCTATTATTGGAATTATTTTGATCAGACTGAAAACCTGTAAGCTAGAATTTAGTTCAGCTATGTGCTGGGTTAGGGGATCAAAAAACGAAAGAGATGGATGTGCTTCATCAATGACTTCCACCGTATTTAGATTAATATCCAAGCTTCTCTATTTTACTACAATTGAAAAGAATCTCAGCTCCTTTCTTATTAATAGGTTGGCAGTGTCCTACCCCTCTGACCTCTCTTTTCCCCAAACAGGTCATGTTTGCTCCCATGTTTGGGCACCTGTAGCTGGCTGATTCTGCTGCCTGGAATGCATTCTTTCCCCAGCTCTCTATGGAACCCGGCACCTTCATGACATTCATACATCAGCTTGAAAGTCACCATCTCAACAGGTCCTCCCTGACCTACACACACCAGTCAGGATGCCTTCAGAAGCAAGTAATAAAGAGGACCCAACTAGAAAGAGCCAGAACGAAGCTTTGGTAATTCACGCAACACAGACCATAGTGGAAGGAGAATTCTGACATTGGATATTCAACAGCATTAGGACTTTAGCAAAGACCCAGGTCCTTCCCAGCTTTTCACTCTGCCATCTGCAGCAGGTCAGCAATCCTCCCCTCAGAGTCACAAGGGGACTGCGATTGCTCCAGCCATCACAGGAGGGCACAATGTTGTCCTGCGAAGAAGACAGGCATTCCCCTCCATGCAGCTTCTACTAGTAGGAAAACCTTTACCAGAGGTCCCACAGTTGGCAGCTCTTCAACCCCACTGGCCAGGACCTGCTTTACTGAAACCAGTCACTAGTGAAAAGGAAGAAACGACCATGATTGCTATTAAAGGGGAGTCTGGAGAAGAGTCACATTCCCTAAGGTGACTGGAGGGTAAGCACCCCAGGAAAACTGAAGTTGTACCAGCTAGTACAGGCCAGGCTTGGGGAAGAGATTATTATTGAAAGATAAGCAGAAGCAGTGACCACAAAATCCAATCCAAGAGAGCCCCCATCACGCTCTAGAACAAGGGACCTTTCGATCTTAGCACAGAACAGAGCTCAGCCTCTTACTTCTCTTGTTCATTTACTTGCCTGTTGTCTGATGTCTGAGCTCCAGGAGGGCAAGGCCCTTGTGCATTGCTTCACCAGGCTGTTCTTCGGCATCAGAACAACGCCTGACCAGAGAAGGCACGCAGTGAATATTTCTGAATGAATGCACGCATGCATACACCCACATCCGGCCCATTTTGCCTTTGCACCCTTTGTGGCAGGGTGCCACATTCAACTCGGCAAGCAGAAAAATCCACCAAGACTAAACTATCCCCACTTCTATGGCCAGAACCTTGGGAGACAGCCACTGAGCTCATAGAACACATCTTATGTGATTTTTAGCAAAGCTTCCAGGGCATTTAAACAGGATGCAACACTTTCTTCCTAAATTTTGCTCCTCCTCCAGCATTCCCTGATTCCATGATTATACCCAGATGCCCAAGATAAAATTTCACTCTCCTCCCCATTCCCCCTTCTCCTTTAGAGACCCCCACATCCAACAGTCAAGTCCCGAAGAACTCAAAACCCTGTCCCCTCATCTCAATTTTCGCTGTCACTGCTTTAGTTAGATTATGTTAAATAAATTCCAAAATGCTGGTCAACTTTCTATCATACTTTGACTCGTATTTTCTTATTTCATAAGACCCAGCTTTAAAACTCAGCTATAAGAAAAAGATCAGGTTCATTATTAGTTTGAATTACTGTAATATCCAGGACATACTCCATTTCTGCTTTTTTCCATCCTCAGTAAGGTTACACTTGAGGAGACAAGGAGAGAGAAAAGACAGTTTAAGCTTTTACTTTAAATGGCCATTTCTTACCAATGGAAAAAAAGCAAGAGCATAACTCAGGATTTTCAGCTTGATACTCAGCCAATTGTACAGAGTTCAATCTTGTAAAAATCCATCAGTATAGAAAATAAATGAAACAAAGGTAGTCCAACATCTTTTATAATTCTGGGATGTTAGCCATGGAGAGTAGGCTGAGTGCCAAAGAACTGATGCTTTTGAATTGTGGTGTTGGAGAAGACTCTTGGACAGCAAGGAGATCAAACCAGTCAATCCTAAAGGAAACCAACCCTGAATAGTCATTTGAAGGACCGCTGCTGAAGCTGAAGCTCCAATACTTTGACAACCTGATGTGAAGAGCCAACTCATTGGAAAAGACCCTGATGCTGGGAAAGATTGAAAGCAAAAGGAGAAAGGTGCGGCAGAGGATGAGATGGCTAGATAGCACTAGTGACTCATTGGACACAAATTTGAGCAAACTCTGGGAGACAGTGGAGGAAAGGGGAGCCTGGTGTGCTGCACTCCATGGGGTCACAAAGAGTTGGAACACGACTAAGCGCAATATTGCAAAGACCACCAAACAGTGTTCCATGAGGCCTGTACAGGTGTTTTTTATGTCCCTGTGTCCTTCTCCTGATTCTCATCAAGATTGTTCCATTTTGATGGGCTTTACAGGCTAGGGTCCAGGAAAGATTCTATTTGAAAAGAGTTTCATGGTTTGTTCATTTAAAAAGCCATTGTTTTACTATATTTTGTCCCTATATTTTAATAAAAATCAGGATAAATTGGAATAGTAAAAGCCTTGACACAAGCAATAGGAAACTTAAGCCTCATATACGTTGTTATCTAAATTAAGATGGAGTTCTTCAAGCACGCGCAGAGCAGCAAAGCTTTGCTTCAATCCAATGCTTAATGAACTTAGCTTGGCTCAACCAGACATGCAAGTAACTGTGAAGGAAAAGAAATGAAAGATTATATACAAAATATCATTAATAATATACCATTGAAGATGGTGGCTAAAAGTAAAGATAGTGCTTTAGACCCTCTGGAATGGAGCTCCCATACTAACCTGAGTGTTTGTACCTTTGACATATCTGAGGTTAGCACACCCCTGTTTTCAGGAATGTGTGTGTACAAAGGGCTTGCTTGGTGGCTTAGATGGTAAAGAATCTGCCTGCAATGCAGGAGACCCAGGTTCAGGCCCTGGGTCGGGAAGATCCGCTGGAGGAAACCATGGAAATCCACCGCAGTATTCTTGCCTAGAGAGTTCCAGGGACAGAGAAGTCTGGCGGGCTACAGTCCGTGGGATCACAGAGAGTCGGACACGACTGAGTGACTAACACATGCACAAAAAACTGGAGAGTGTCTGCAAAAACAAGACTGCTTTTATTAAATAAAGTCACGGGTTAATGACTGCCCCCAAGTAATGCATCTTGAATCTATTATTCTCAACATACACACCACACAACATAAGCTCTCTTCGGGTTTTACTTTCACTTTCAACATTCATCTCACTTGGGTTTAGTTTCATCCCAAATCTGCTGTCTTTTATTAATCCTGGCCTTTGCTTTCACCACAGATTCTAATCATTTTGTTCATATGATAACACCCCCTCCAAAAAAGAGCTTAAGAGAATCTTAACAAATATTTCTTAGACTGGTTCTGCTCTCCCTTCCTACTTGCTTCATTTCAGATTATTCAAAGTATAAAGAGAATCTGATCACCACAGAAAAGGCCAACAACAAAGCAGGGCTTTGTTTTCAGGAAATACATCTTATGGAGATCCACTTGGCCTTGGCAATGATGCAAACAAATATTAGAGCGAACAGAATCACCCTGCGGGAACACGATGTCCCCCTTTGAACATTACAGCAATAAGAAATCTAAGAAGCATTAATGACCAAGTACTTCCATGGGCAGTGCTTAAACCTACTTTCCAGACTCTCACTGTCTTCCTAGCCCCTCTCAGGCTGCATTTCTTTGCTTCCTGAATCCTTGCAACAAAGAGTCTTTCTCTCTGCAAACATTAGGCAATACAACAAACAAACATAAACCACCTATCAGGAACACTGCACAACCCTAAGTGCTATGGAAGAGATGCAGAGGTGAGCTTACCTGGGAATTTATTGCTTATCAGGGGAGCTAATTCTTGTAATCTAGCAAAAATATAAAAACAAACCAGTGCTTAAAGAGAGAAAAAGATGAGGTTTTTTTAGACAAGGTAGCATGTGAGCTGGTTTTAAAAGATGGGTAAGATTTAGACATGCAAGGATGAAGGCATCCATAGTAAAGGAACTCATGAATAAACATGCCAAAATGATAAAGCATAAAATAGTTCAGAAAATGAAGCCTAGAACTTCAGCTTCGGAGCCTGAAAAACTCAGTTTCAAATCCTAGCTGATTAAGCCAGCTCAGACATCTTGGAAGGCACAAAGGGTTGTTTTTCTCTGTGAAAGTGACAGTCGCTCAGTCATGTCCGACTCCTTGCGACCTCATCTTTTTCTCTCTTTAAGCTTTGGTTTGTTTTTATATTGAACCTGCATCTCCTGCACTGCAGGCAGATTCTTTACCATCTGAGTCACCTGATGTTGAGACGTAGACAGGGCTTTGGTCCTTTGAGGAAACACAGTTCCTCCAATACTGCCCCATTCTTTCCTTCCCTCCAACACTCATCTCATGCCATGGCTAAGATCAGTTACTCAGATTTATAAAGCCACCCGCCCAAGGACACACACTTTTCAGAGCCTGGATTCAACCTGAAATTTCTTGAATTTCAAAACTCTCACTCCGCCAAGATCCGCTGCCTACACCCCTTCACCTCCTGCACTAGAATCTGTCTCCTCTAGTTTTAACCATCCTGGGAGCTCAGTACACGCATCCCACCCACACCTTGCTAGGCAACCAGCAGCATAGGGAAAACAGAAGATGTAGAAGTTTAATGTCACCAACTGACCTTTGTTCTTCTCTGCACCATTTTAGGTAACAAACAAATTAGTAGCCACTGCGTGCATTCCCTGGTCTAAGCTCATCACATGTTTCAGTTTATAATAGCACACAGAATATATCAACTGAACACCCACCATCTTCGGCACAATAAACTAAGGAAAAATATGCTTAGTACTACAATAATCTACATTACTATGATACATCAAGATATTTTCAAGCACCATTTCAAGCTTCCATCTGTTTTTTTCTAGATTCGGTGGGGAAGAGAAAACAAAGATCCCAATTAAATCAACCCCCCTTGTAAATAAGCAGTAAGTCACTCCAGAGTGAAAGAAGGGATCTTCTATGAAAATGTGTGAAGCCATGAATGCTGGCTCTTCCGAGGCATCATTAACATGTCATCTTAACTCAAGCTGCTGGGTGACTTAAACAGTAAACATTTATTTCTAACCATTCTAGAGGTTGGGAACCCCAAGATCAAGGTGCTGGCTGATGTGGTATCTGATGAGTGCTCTCTTCCCGGTTTGCAAATGGTATCTTCTTGATGTTTACTCATATGGTGGAGAGAGGAGAGAGAGAGAAAGGTGGGGGTGGGGGGAGAGAGAGACAGAGAGGGGTGGGGGTATTTCCTGTCTCTTACTCATGATCTAATTACCTCCCAAAGACCCCTACTTCTTAAGACTATTATATCAGAGGTTAGGATCTTAGCATATGAATTTTGAGGGGACACAAACATTCAGTCCATAATGTATGGTCATTACAATCACTCTACAGGAAGGCATTTTTTAAATCTTGCTTACATGTGAAGGTTCTAGCTCAAAGAGGTTAAGCAATATGCCTAAGGTCACATAACAAAATTAGTCACTAAGCGGGAAATTTAAACCTGGATGTGTTGAGCCCTGAATCCTAACTTCTTGTAGAGCTGTATTCCCAATGCCAGTTTCTTTAGAATCTATCCCACTTCATCACTCCTCTCTGACCTCTCCTTTTTAAACTCTGTTCTTGTTCTCCCCTAAACCTGCTGATTTGCCAAGATTTACTGGGTGTCTCCAAGGTGCTAAGCACTGTTCTACATGATTTATAAATACAATCTCACTTGGTTTTCAGAACAGCCTAAGGAAGTGGGCACAGCTGACCCTCAGAATGGCCATCCTGACTGTTTAGAGATAGCATCCATCTTGCCCGGTCAGTGCCAAGCCAACCAGTTGTTAAATCCCTTTAATACTATTCCAAGACTTTCCTAGCAAAGAATCTGCTTGTAGCACAGGAGATGCAGGAGACACGGGTTCGATCCCTGGATCAGGAAGATCCCCTGGTGAAGGAAATGGCAACCCACTCCAGTATTCTAGCCTGGAGAATCCCATGGACAGAGGAGCCTGGTGGGCTGCAGTCATGGGGTCACACAGAGTTGGACACGACTGAGTGACTGAGCACAAGCAGTGAGCACCTGGATACACACAGCAAATACTCATAAGACACGAGGGGACTGACGCTCTGAAAGGGGAGGTGACACACTCAAGGTCACATGGCTGGAAGGTAGCATCAGCAAGATTCAAATCCAGGTCACTCTGCTGGCAAAGACCATTCCCACTCCACGCTCCTCTTTTCTCTGAGGCCTCTGCCTACCGCAAAGAGGTCTAGAATCAAATAGTTCATCTGCCTGTCATCAGTTCAGTCCAGTTGCTCAATCGGGTCCAACTCTTTGCGACCCCATGGGCTGCAGCACGCCAGGCTTCCCTGTCCATCACCACCTCCTGGAGCTTGCTCAAACTCATGTCCATTTAGTTGGTGATGCCATCCAACCATCTCATCTTCTGTCACCCCCTTTTCCTCCTGCCTTCAATCTTTCCCAGCATCAGGGTCTTTTCCAATGAGTCAGTTCTTCACATCAGGTGGCCAAAGTATCACCTGTCATGTACTTAGATAAACAGGTAACCTCTATGAGCCTGGAGTTCCTCATCTGAAATATGAAGCTCTAACATCCAACTCAAATATTTGTCATGAACTCTAAATCTAAACAACTATAATTGGTTTGGCTGGCAAGTAGCGGGCACTGAATTATCAGTATGAATATGAATATGAGTCTCTTGATGAGGGTGAAAGAGGAGACTGATAAGGCTCTGGCTTGAAACTCAACATTCAAAAGACTAACATCATGGCAGCTGGTCCCATCATTTCATGGCAAATAGAAGAGGAAGAGTGGAAGCAGTGACAGATTTTATTTTCTTGGGCTCTAAAACTACTGGATGGTGACTGCAGCCATGAAATTAAAAGATGCATGCTCCCTGGAAGGAAAACTATGACAAACTTAGACAGTGTATTAAAAAGCAGAGACATCACTTTGCCAACAAAGGTCTGTATAGTCAAAGTTACAGTTTTTCCAGTAGTCATGTACGGATGTGAGAGTTGGACCATAAAGAAGGCTGAGTGCTGAAGAATTTATGCTTTCAAATAGTGGTGTTGGAGAAGACTCTTGAGAGTCCTCTGCACTGCAAGATCAAACCAGTCAGTCCTAAAGGAAATCAACCCTGAATATTCACTGGAAGGACCCTGATGCTGGGAAAGATTGAGGGCAAGAGAAGAAGGGGGTGACAGAGGATGAAATGGTTACCGACTCAATGAACATGAGTTTGAGCAAAGTCTGGGGGACAGTGAAGGATTGGGAAGCCTGGTATGCTGCAGTCCATGGGGTCACAAAGAGTTGGACATGACCTGACTGAACATCAGAGTTAATCATCTTAAACTACACATTGCTTTTACCACTGATGGACAGTTTCTTCTTTCTGCCTTTTTCTTTTTCATTTGGTATTTATTTATCCATCTCCCTTAAGAACTAGGAGCTCTTTGACCCATGTCAGCATCCCTCATGGTACCCAACCAAATGCATGGAAAAGAAGATGGTGAAGAGGAGCAGAATGTAGAGGGGGGATGATCCAGATCTCCTGATACAAGACAAGATCGGGGGATGCGGGACAGAGCCCAGACACTGGATGTGTCACCAGTATCCTGGGTGTCCTGCCTCAGGATAAAATGTCAGGCTCTAGCCTCCCGTGTGAACGCTAATTAGCTGGGTGACTTTAATCAAGTTGGTCTGCCTCTCTGGGCCTCAGCATCCTTGCCTATGAAATGAAAGAAATGTACTAAACCCAAGGGTCTCTTCCAATCCTGGATTCCATGCCTTTTTGTTCCACCTCCAGACACACCACTGTCACCCTAAGCTTGCAGTGATCACAGGGTGATGTCTCTGCCTGGCTCCTCCATCAAACCTTGAGCTCCTCCAAGACAAGTACCATGCACTGGGTTTTGTGAGCTGCTGCCTCCTTTACACGTCCCACTGGGCCTGGCATTATTTTGCTTAGTGAACAAATGAATGACCTGAAGCAGTGAAGAGTTCTGACAGCCCCAGAGCAAAAGTCTGGGCCCAGACAGAGCTGATGGAACAGCAACATGAGCGCTTCTGCTAAGAGTGGGTTTGAACAGACTGCTGGTCCGTCCCAGGGTTCTGGGCCAGTCCCAGTTTTCACTTGTCCTGGTGTGATGGTTAGAACATCTCCTTTCAGTCTTACAAATGTCCCCATTGTATGATAAACGTAATGGTCACCTTGGAAACGAGGGAACCCAGGGTCCGTGGTACTGACCACATACCAGTTGTATTGACCAGCTCTTTTAACACATGTTCTTTGTCAATCTACCTCAAAATTCTAAATATAGCAGTTATTGTCCCCATTTTACAGATAAAACCATTGAGTTCAGCAAGTTTATGTAAAGGCTGAAAACCTCAGAGCAACAAATAGGTAATGGCCAAATTCACCTCCTGGACTACCAAGATTCAAAATTCTGCTCTTTCTATTCCACCCCGTGGTTGGATCACAGGGGTCAATGGGGAGAAGGAAGGGTCAGGGTCCTCTAGACTCAGGGTGAGATCTCTCCCCCCACTCACCTCTCCTGCTACATTCCCTCAACTCCTAATTTTTCTTTGCTGGATCCTCTCCACTCTCCAAACCTTAGGGTGGCCACAGTGTCCATTTTAGTGGGGTGGGCATGACTGTCCGTGCTCCATCCCTCTTCCCCTGCTACCTCCAGAAACTAAGTCTGCAAGAGAAGAACTGTGCTAGCAACTCAGAAGGAATCACAGACTCCTTGAGTGTGATGGATCAGGAGTCAGTCTTCACAGGGCAAGGGAGGATGCATCCAGATGAGGGCTTCTCCCAGACACTATGGGGATGGAGAAGGATGTAGACTTTTTGAGTCCCCCTGCCTCGGTTTGAGTCCTGATCAGCCATCTCCAACTACTTGACATGGAGCTAATAATTTAACCCCCGACAGAGTCTGCTTCTTCATCTGAGCAGTTGTCACGTCACAAGAAGACCTGTTTTTAACCAGTTGCTGGCTGGGAGTGGCACAGTGCAGGCTAGACCTTGGGGTCCTCAGGCCCCACCTCTCCATAGACAAGGGTTTCCCAGGGGGTGCTAGTGGTAAAGAACGCACCTGCCAATGCAAGTGGATGTAAGGGACATGGGTTCGATCCCTGGGTCAGGAAGATCCCCTGGAGGAGGGCATGGCAAACCCACATCACTCTTCTTGCCTGAAGAATCCCGTGGACAGAAAAGCCTGGGGGGTTACACCCCATAGCATCGCAAAGAGACAGACACGACTGAAACGACTGAGCGTGCACACACGCACTCCACAGACAGGTCCCCCGCACAAACTCCTCTTCCATCTCCCCAGCCTCCAGCGTGTCCTCGGGATGGAACCTGGGGACCCCCGTTTTCTCCCCCACCCCCCATTCCCCCCCCCCCACTCATTCCACCCTCTCCCTCTGAGTTCGCAGCAATGGCCTCTGCTTTGCCCCGCTCCCTTCCATCTACCAATTTATTCTCCACTCTGATTCCAGATGGATTTCTTTTAAAGTGCAAATCTATTCATGTCACTTGACTACTTAAAATTCTTCAATCGTTTCCTCTCGCCCTCAGAATCAGTTCAAACTCCTGGGAGAGAATTACACAGCCGGGGCGCCAAGCTGTCCTCACCCCATCCTTTCCTGGTCCTTTCCACATGTGCCTTGGTCCCACAGCTCTTGGTCCCAGTCGGGGGCCACACACTCTCCAGCCTCCGGATTCTCATGACGCTTTTCTCTGCTCCTAGAATGGTCCTCTCCCCTGTCCATCCTCCGCCCCACCCCACCCCCCACTCACTCCTCATCTAGTTAATTCTGTCATGTCATTTAAACCGTAACCTGAACCTTACTTTCACACCACATGCCAACCTAGGTCACCGCTTACAGATGTCGAAGCCCCTTGTAACTCTAACCCTTCTCAGTTTCAACCTACTTGGAATGACTGATTCAGCACCAGCCCGGAAGCCTCGTGGCAGGAGGGACCACGTCTGGCTCTGTGTGTGCATGTGTGTGTGTTTGTGCCTGAGTGCACAAAGTTGCTTCACTTGTATCTGACTCCGTGCGATCCTATGGACTGTAGCCCGCCAGGCTCCTCTGTCCGTGGGATTTCCCAGGCAAGAATACTGGAGTGGGTTGCCACGCCCTCCTGCAGGGGATCTTCCTGACCCAGGGATGGAATCCGCGTCTCTTATGCCTCCTGCTTTGGCAGGCAGGTTCATTACCACCAGTGCCACCTGGGAAGCCCACATCTTACTTTGCATCTCCCTCAATTCCTGCACAATGAGGAGCCAGAGGCAAGGCAAGACCTCCGTTTATTCACCCGCCCCCTCATCTGTTATCCATCAGTGCTTTCCACTGTGGTGGAGTGGACATTTCTCCCCTCTTCCCATCATCTTTTCTCTGCTACCCCAGCAACTAAGCCTGTCAGGGAGGCCTGTGCTTTGCAGTTCAGAGAAAAGAAAGGCTCACAAACTCACAGAGGTGCTGACTCTCACAGTGCAAGAGGTGAAATGCTGGGACTTCCCTGGTGGTCCAGTGGTTAAGACTGTGTGCTTCCACTGCAGAGGGGCATGGGTTCAATCCCTGGTCAAGGAACTAAGATCTCGCATGCTGAGAGACATGGCCAAAAATTAAAAAATAAGATTTTAAGAATTTGTGTCAATAAAAAAAGAGGTGAAATATCTTAGACCCCCACCCCCCTTGCTCTGAAGCCAGGCTTTGGTGAGGACCTCTGCCCTCTCCCTTGCTCTCAGGGCAGGATATGAAGCCCCTCACTCTGTCCCCCAGCCATTCCCATCAGTGGGACCAGACGGAGCAGAGGCTAAGAACACAAATTCAAGGCAAGGTACTGGGAGAAGGAAGAGGCTGAAAGAAAGATGCAACAGGATGAAAATGGCCAAGGGTGTGTGTGGGAGAAGAGGGGAGAAAAGGAAGAAACTCTGGATGGGTCCTGAGAGACCAAGACTGGAGTTTCCCACCCATAACTGGGCTAGAGAAGCTGTCACAACCTCTACCATCCCATGGTTTCCAGACGATTTAGAACATGCGTATTCCTTCAGCCTGCAGTAGAGGACCGATCCAGTGTTTGCCCGAATTCCCTGGATAAGCTTCAGAAGAGGCACACCTTATATCCATCCCCCATGCAAATGACTGACCTAAATTCCCATAATGTCAGAGCCCTGGAGCCTGGTTATCTGAGAGACAGAACCAGACAATGTATCCAAAAACCTAATGACCTCTCCAATTAAGCCGTTATGGATTCAAATTTCCCATAACAATTCTCCCCAGAGTTTATCCTATTAGAATGAAAGTGATGTTAAATATGCCCGGATGATCCTCAGTGGTCTGGGTTAAATATGCAAGAACCAAAACTTTATATAAACTAAGAGCACAAGAACCTAAAGGAGGCCAAATATATTCCGAGGACAGTGTCCTGACCTAATTTCAAAAGGCAAAGGAGTCAGCTACAACTCAGAACAAGCAAAGAACAACATAATCTTCAACCATATTAAGGGAGAAGGGTGCCTCAGCTAAGATGATACACGATGCTTCATTAGTTTTTAAAAAATGAAGCATGTTGTGAAATTAGAATCTACCATTTGATTACAAGTATGTTAAGAAATAAAGAACATCCCAGGTGGCATGGTGGTAAAGAAACTGCTAGCCAAAGCAGGAGATGTGAGTTTGATCCCTGGGTCAGGAAGATTCCCTGGAGAAGGGAATGGCAACCTACTCCAGTGTTCTTGCCTGCAGAATTCCATGGACAAAGGAGCCTGGTGGGCTACAGTCCATGGGGCTGCAAAGAGTTGGACACGGCTAGATGACTGAGCACACACACATAAAAGTAAATAGTTCTCAGATTTCACCAAGATTCTGACATCTTAAACAATGGTTATTTTTCTCTATCCCCTGCAACTTTTTATGTGCGTGTTTTATTTTACCTAGAGAAAGAGGGTGAAGGGAGACAGAGAAAGAAAGAAAAAGAGGTATTTAAGCATCCTAAGCAACATTAAAGAGGAAGGGATACAACAAGAAACATATAACCCATATAAAGAGCGTAAGAATGTGTTCTTAAAGGGAAGCCTTCATCTTTGGGCCAAGATGAAGGTCACCCGGTGAATCCTATGGAGCCCTTCTCGGAATAAAGTTCTTAAATACATAAAGTAAAATGCATATGCGTACAAAAGAAACCAATTATATCAAAATGCAGTTGCCAACACATTAAAAACCACAAATTTGAGATTAAGTAATGCCTGTGCTTCTTTATGGAAGCCTTAAATAATAAATGGTGAGCCTAATTGAAGTAGCAAATAAGCATACATGCCGCTGCTGCAGGCTCTCTGCCACCGTAGTAACAGAATATGAGAGCATCTTTAGTGACAAAGGCAGGGGGGTCGCTAACACTACTGTGGTTTGCTACTCACACATGCTGTTAAAAGACACCCTACATTTCAGTCAGAAATAGTGGAAATAATGACGTTCTCTTCCATCCACACTTATGGACTGAGGTTAGAGTTTCTGCTTCAGAATCTGTAGAGAGCTCATCCTTTAGGACAGTATCTAGGAGAACTGACTTGTGTTAAGTGCCTACCATGAACTGTGCACCGGTCCCTACAAAATTCTATATTCATCTATTTTCCCCTTCACCTTAGCTAGAGGAGAAAGGGGCAACAGAGGATGAGGTGGTTGGATGGCATCACCAACTCAATGGACATGAGTTGGAACAAACTCCGGGAGATGGGGAAGGACAGGGAAGCCTGGCATGCTGCAGTCCATGGGGTCAAAAAGAGTCAGACACGACTTAGTGACTGAACTACAACTAGCTAGAGGGCATCGAGAGGGAAAGTTTTAAAAAATAGGCTCCTCTGTTATATTGTGGCAATATTTAATAGGCGGAGAATAACCAGCTGAAAGTCTTATCCTTTATTAAGGCTAAATCCTACTGAACAACTCACTCCTGAATTCCCGGAGTCGACTCCCATTGGAATCCGAAAGTTGCAAACAAGAATTCCAAGCTTTTGGACTTTCTTCAAACCCGAAGTATCTATGAGTTAAAAGGTAGAGATATCAAACAGATGTCTGGCACAGAGTCAGGGCAGCGAGCACGGGGAAGCTGCCCACAGCAAGCCCTTGGTGGGAGGAGTCCGCAAGGCTGATGGATAGACGAGGACAGAGGGAAGAGAATCAGGGCCTTGGATTCTGAGAACTGGGTGAGGAGCGGGGCAGGTGATGGAAGGTTTAGAGAGAATGTTCTGTTGTCTTTTGTTTTTTGTTTCACTTAGTTTGCAGCTGATTGCTTCACTGTTATATTTACAGGAGATGCTTTGAGCAAAGAAGAAGGACTCCCAAGGTGAAGAGGACTTCATAAGCCTTGACCTTCTGCCCATCAATGAGGCGCCAGAGCGTGGGATAGCTCATCTCCTTCTCCTGGGAGCTCTATTCCTGCAGCAGAAAATCGCACATGCACCCAGCTTTACAACAGGCTGAGATGAGCCTCTGTGGGTAGATTCTGGATTCTCTCTTATTCGAGCCTTTTCCCTGAGTCATGTTAAGATATTGAAGAAAGACTTCATTTTGTGAAATGTCTTCAATCTGAAAGCAAATGTTTTAATTGCGGAGTCAGAGAAAACCAGAGATTCTGCACCCGTCCCCCCCAAAAAAAAGACTAAATCAAAAATGCAAATTCCATTAAAATAAAAAAAAAAAAAGCAACTGGCTAGGGAGGATTGTGAAGACAGATGAAATCTTGTTATCTCACTGTTTTGTTTATTTGCT